>NC_134098.1:7268882-12212882 GCF_000715075.1 Nicotiana tabacum
ACACTTGAAAGGCAGAAATTATGATTAAGCTGAGCATTTTATTATTGAATTATTACTGGTGTTACTTTTATTATATTTTTTTGAATTATTGTTGGCAATTGGTGTTGGACCCTGACCTTTGTTCCAGCTCGTTATTACTTTCAATTTAAGGTTAGGCTTGTTACTTATTGAGTACATGGGGTCGGTTGTACTCATACTATACTTCTGCACCTTGCGTGCAGCTATTAGATGCTGATGTTACTGTTATCGCCGAGAGCTGGATTTGAAGACGCACCTGCATTCCAGTCGTAGTTGCCTCTTGTTCATGGTAGTCTTAGATTTATAAATAATCTATTTTTGTGCATTTCGATCAGATGATGTATTTATTTCATGCCAGCTTTGTAGTTTCTAATCTTAGAAGCTTATGATTTGTACTATCAGTCCTTAGGGAGTGTATTAGAGTCAGTTAAATATTAATTGAATCGGATTATTGGTATTTGACTTACCTAGCGGGTGAGGTTAGGTTCCATCATGGCTAGTTGGATTTTGGGTCGTGACAAGTTGGTATCAGAGCTCTAGGTTCATAGGTTCTACAAGTCATGAGCAAGTGCCTAGTAGAGTCTTGCGGATCGGTATGATGACGTCCATACTTATCTTAGAGATGCTACAGGGCATTTGGGATAATTTCCCATTTTTCTTTACTTATCGTGTAGAATTGATTAAGCTTAAAGCATAACTCCTTGAATTTCTTCCACGCATTCGTGTGCGCAAGTGAGCGTTCAGTATCTGCTGTGTATTGCCGGCTTCTGATTCCATGAATGAGGTTCGATATGAGTATTCTGTGTTTTAGTGATGGGCCTATCTGGAGGACTTGGGGCCAGTTTTAGACCGCAGTTTAGGCTCGGTAGCTTCAGGTGTGTGAACTTGTACATTTAGACTTATGCGTCCGGTAGTGTCCCTGTAATTGGAATTTGTGGATCAATGAGCGGTGGAATGGCTATATGATGGGTATGATGTAACTACGGGATGTGTTTAGATAGTTTGAATGTGCTGAAAAGAGTTTGCTTGAGAGGTAAAAAGGGTTATTGGGTACTTGAGGTCTATCTCGATTTGACGTATAGTCTCGAGTTATGGGCGTGTTGAAGGATCTTTCATGTTGTCTAATTGTGGAGTGAAGTAGATTTTCATGTCTTGTTTATGGGTTTGGACTCAGGAAGATTAAGTGATTGCAGACTAATTGTGGATGCGACAGGGTATAGCAAGATGCCAATTTGAGGCAAAGCAGGTGGGCTTTCTCTTGCGAAGTAATCTACGTAGGTGTGTTCCTTATAAGTTGTGTGGGGAGTTTCCTTTCTACCAGCAGGGTATATCTGTTGAGATTTGAGTTTGGATTGATTGATAAAGTTGACTTGACCGTCACGAAGATGAAGGCGAGCTTATCAGATGATTGAGGTATTTTATGGGTAGTGTTACATGAGCTTGAAAAGAATTTTTGTTGAACTAACTTTAGTATTATGACAGTAGTAGAGTATGATTATTGTGAATTATCGCCTGTTTAATCCATGGCTTTGAGCCAAGTGGGGGAGCCTGATATTGACAATTTAATTTCATGGTTATATGTTAAATGTTAGTTTTGGTCTGAGACATACTTGTGGACTAGCTACGACTTGCAGAGGTTGAGATCAAGGATGACTCGAGTAAGGACATTCCTGGATACGAGTTATATTGCACTTTTTAAGTATATGAAAATCATGGGATGAGTGAGTTGTTATTTGCGAAGTATGTAGTGCGTACGGAGTATGAATTTGATTGGTGGTGTTAAGGCAGTGTTACTTCTTTGGGGTGTTATTGTGCTAATAAGGCGTGAGTCTTTTGGCCCGTTTGGGCGGTGCAATTTAGATTTGAGCAGAGTAGATGACTTTCGAAAGGCTTCTAATGTATTCAAAATGTATATGTGTCAATTAAAATTTTTTCAAAATTTGTATATTGCCATAATCGGTTATTTACATTGGATGGTTCTGGGACTTGCGGTAATTTTGTATGACTATGGATTCTACATTTCAGTATAAGAAAGGTAAAAAAAAACAATTTTAACATAAGGTCTTTTCAGAATGGGTGTCTTGGTGGTGGTACTTTTGTGGTGCTTAAGAGGGAATACAACAACTTGTGAGCCTTAGGGTAGTGTGGTTTTTTGGGCGGGGCAATTTAGATTTAGCATAGTGTTCTGACAAGGAGAAATGTCAATTTGAGGGTAATTCAGAAGAAACTCAGGAGAAAATAGGACAACTGGGTAGTAGGCTAGACCAACATGGTAATGGTATGCTCGGTTCTTTTGGGTAATTATGATGTAGTGAGACTTTACAAATGTTTTGGTGGCAATATTCTTGGGTTTGGTCACATGCGTGGCTTGGTTGAGTTAGAGGAATTTAGTTCTGATAGCTTGGTTATGTGCATATGGATTTCAAAGTGTTCTTGATGGTTTCTACCATGGGTTGAACCAGATATTTCTACCGGTATGGGGAAACGTATTGTGTAATATGATTTCTTCGTGGAAGGAAGCAAGAAGAAGGTTTCTAACTGATCGGGTATGTAATTTGGTGGTGACCAAGAGTTGATAATGATATTCTTGTGCTTTTCACATGATGGCATGATAGATGTTATGTGTTGTGTTGGATTAAGATTTATATGTACAAGGTGGCAGTTCAGTCTTGAAGAAAAGGTCACGAATTTTGGATAGCATGGTCACTTTCAGATATTTAGATAAATGTTATAACTGCTCGGTAATCCCTGAGAAGGGTGCGCATTTCAGAAGGTGCATTGTGTTTTGACTTATAAATGTTTTGTTGGTATTGCGGTACTCACTTGGTTGATAGACTGCTGATATTCAAATTATTTCTATGTGACACGGAAGAATTATGGAAGTATTCCTAGTGGGATGATCATGCATGAAGGAGGTGTTACTCATTCGAATGCTAGAGTTGGGATCAGTTATGATGATTCATGTGTCTTATGAAGTTGGAGATTGGGAATTCTTAGAAGCATATGGTTTCACGGTTGCGACCTGTTTGAGGTGAGTATTTTATTTAAACTCCGTGGATGAACTAGTTGCCTTAATTATTTGTGATAGCTACGCTCTATAAGTGTTCATATATATGAGGTTTGGGCCAATGTGCGGGCATCAAGGCAAGTATTCATACTCTAAAGAATGCTTAGGCTATGATATGCCTAGAGTTGACTGTTAAGCGTAAAGTTATAAAATTTCTCATGTTCTTACCTTTGTTGAGAACTATCTGGTCTACACTTGAGGTTACAAAGACGCTAATTCCCTGAATAAACGGGGTAGTTACTATTTCTGTGTTAAATTATCGATTTGAAGTGTGATAGCAGACTTTGCACATGCTTACACTATGGCGTGTTATTTATACTACTCCAGGAGCATGAGAATCATTTTTCATTATCATATACATGTGTACTTGTTTAATTGGTCATGTATGATATGCTGGGACTGGAGGCCTGTGACCATGCCAGGCGTTTCATATTGTTGGCACGTGAGTTATCCATGCCGTGTGTGGGAATTTTATTTCTATGATAATTTATCGGATTCATTACTTTCCTTCCTCTACAATTGTGCACATGCGCCTATGGTTATGCTCTTCACTAAATTTGAGGAGTTGGTTGTAACATTGCGGTTGTGGTGGTGCTTGTTGAACTTGCAATATGGTTCTTTTCCTTGAGACATCTCCCATATTTGGGTACACGGATTGCGCAGTTGTGGCTTGAGTTATATTTATGTGACGTGTCTGTTTGATAGTTGTGTTTAATAATATAAGGTCACTGGACCTAGAATGGGTACTATCAGGTTTGATTATGGTATATTCGGGAGGATAATATTGAACGCCGATGACTTGTTGGGGCGAGAGAGCCCCATGACTTGTTGAACTGATTAGGGGTCATGAGATTTCTGCATGTTTCTTTCATTACCTGCAGTTTACGAAGGTTTTGGAATGAGGTTTTGCTTGATATGGGGTTTAATACCAGCACCAGGTTGGTTTTGGAGTAGTTACTGTGATCAGGAATGGTGCTACGAGCATGCAAGTTGTGTAGTATGTTATGTGATTATATTTGTGGTTATGGTTATGGCTCGATGCAGCTTGTTCAGAATTATACAGTATGTAACTGTGAGATTCGGGTCTTGTAAGAAATTCTGGATGTTGGAAATTGAATTCTAAGGTTTTTGGGCTAAGATTAAACTAATGATTTTCAATTGTGTCGTGTTGTCGGGTCTATATAGAATAGGGTGGCGTGGGATCACCCCCGAGTATGTGCGTGGTAAGGTGGAATAGTGATTTGATGGTTTGGAAACGAATCTTGGCATGTTCGAGGACAATCGTATGTTTAAGTGGGGGAGAATGTAACGACCCGACAGGCTGTTTTGGGCATTTACGCTCTTTCTACTATTGGAACTCTTGAATAGGTTCATAAAATGTATTATGACTTATGTGAATTGCCGGTTTTGCTTTTCAGGTATTTCAGAGTTAGTTTGAAAGAATGAAATTCAAGGTTTAAAGCTTAAGTTGAAAAGGTTGACCGGTTATTGAATTAAGAGTAAACAATCCCGGAATAGAGTTCTGATAATTCCAATAGCTCTGTATGATAATTTTGGACTTAGGAGCATGTCGAAAAAATTATTTGGAAGTCCGTAGTTAAATTGGGCTCAAAATGGCTAAAATAGATATTTAAGATTGGAACTTTGACCGGAGAGTTGACTTTTTGATATCGGGATAGGAATTCAATTCTGGAAATTTGAATAGCTTCATTATGTCATTTATGACTCGTGTACAAAATTTGAGGTCAATCGGACTTGATTTGATAGGTTTCGGCATTTAATGTAGAAGTTGAAAATTGTTAGTTTTCATTAGGCTTGAATTGGAGTGTCATTTGTGTTTTTGATATCGTTTGATATAATTTGAGGGCTCATCTAAGTTCGTAACGTGTTTTAGGACTTGTTGGTACATTCAGACGGAGTTCCTAGTGGATCAGGTGTGTTTTGGGATGAGTTTTGAGCGAGTCTGGGCATTTCGGTACTCTGATGTTGTTCTGAAAATTTTGGAAGTGCAGGGGCACATTTTGGAGTGCTGAGGCAAAGCCTCATGTGCGGACCACAAACGAAAGTGCGGACCACAGAGGAAAAGTGCAGACCGCAGAAGCAAAGTGCGGACCGCAGAATTCTTCTCGTGGCCGCAGAAAATGTATTTTCCAGGTTCGATGGTCCGGCTTCCGAAGCTTATATCATTTAATCTACAAGGAATTTGGAGATGATTTAAAAATGAAATTGTAGCCCTTTGCATCTAGTTTGCAGAAAGGTATACCATTAAGCATTTGGATTTTTTGTATAGAAAGTTATGATCTATTTACTGAAGCATGGTAGTGTAGAGACTGCTGAAGTGCGGCCGCACAATTTGGATTGCAGCCGCAGAACTTGGAATGTGCGGTCAGCATAATGAGGGAATGGATTTTTGTACTTTATAAATGAGGGTTAGAGTATTATTTCATATTTGGACTTTGGGAGCTCGGTTTGTGGCGATATTTCATGGGACTTTCAAGAAATTTATCGGGGTAAGTGATTCTCACTCGGATTTGGGTAACATACATGAATATATCATTGTTTTCATTATTTAATCAGTATTTTGAGATGGAAATTTGGGGAAAATTGTAGAAATTTCATAAAATAAATTTTTGGGATTTGAATACCGATTCGGAGTCGGATTTGAGTGAAATTAGTATGGTTGAACTCGTAATTGAATGAGTTATCGGATTTTGTGAGTTTCATCGGATTCCGAGACGTGGACCACACTATCGATTTTTCGAGCAGATTTTAGAATTTTTTTAAATTGTTAAATTGTAAGTATTGGAGAAAATTGTGATTTATTTGCACGATATTTGAATAGATACGAATCGTCTGGCTTGAATTGAGGAGATAGGAAGCATTTAGAAGTTGATACGCGCATAATGGAATTTCTGGAGTATTTTGATCTTGCTCGGAATTGGATTCTGCTTTTTCGAGGTAAGAAACTCTTCTAATCTTGTAGCTAAAGGTATGAACCCTGATTATATGTGTTATGTATTTGGTGTTGAGGTGAAGCACATGCTAGGTGACGGGCGTGTGGTCGTGCATCATTCGAACTGTGACTCAATTATTCCTGTAGTACTGTGTAGTTACCTGAACTTATCTGTAATCATGAAATCTCTACGTACTAGAGTTATCGAGTTGTGACTCATGTTAGAAATAATGCTTAGGCAAATGCTGGCATTATTGGGACCCACTGAGGTCATTTCTGCTGTCGAATTATTTGTTTAAATTGTGACTTCATACTTAGTCATGTTCATTCATTTCATATCATCTCTCAGTTTCTGTTTCTATTTATTGATTCATCATATCATCATTTTGGGATGATTGTTCATGACATTGTGACCCCGAGAGACTGGAGAGATTGATGACTGAGTGAGGCTGAGGGCCTGATGGTGAGGATATTCATGGGATCGGGCTGCGCACCGCAACATGGTTTATTGATTTATGCCATGATTGGCTTGTTATAGCACTTGGGTTGAAGGAGCCCCTATGAAGTCTGTACACACCCCCAGTGAGTGCAGGTACCTACTGAGTGCGAGTGTCGTGTGCTGAGCGATTAGGAGGATTGAGTGACTGTGAGGACTAAGTGACTGGGAGGACTCAGTGACTGTGAGGACTGAGTGATGGGGAGGACTGAGTGAATTGATACTCCGAGAGTATGCATATGGTTTTATCACTGAGATACATTGTATTGACATATACACATGACATTCATGCATAGAATGTAGTTTTCTCTTGTTGTACGGTATCACGTCATTCATGACTCTCATACATATTGGCATACAAGCATAGTAATGCATTTTCCACTGGCTATCTGGAAAAAAAATTGAACATCTTATTTATTGTTGAAAGAATTTTTGGGAGAATGAATGTTTTCATGTTCGGACGGGGTCCCGAGGGGCTCGGGTGAGTTTCAGATGGTTAACAGATCAAATTTGGACTTAAGGAAATGCTGGGGCTACTGCCTACTGGTGTGATCGCACCTGCAAAGCTTTTGATCGCAGGTGCGAAGCCGCATGTGCGCGAGATCAGTCGCAAAAGCGGCCAAGGGTAGAGCTAGGCAGTGCTCGCAGGTGCGAGGAATTTGCCGCATCTGCGAGGCCGCAGGTGCGAAGGTGTTGGCGCAGATGCGGACTAGGGTTGGCGTGAGGCGACCGCAGGTGCGAAGAGGAATGCGCATCTGCGAGCCCGCAGATGCAAGATTTTAGAGGGCCGACTGTTTCTGCAGGCGCGCATTTTTGTCCGCAAAAGCGGATGCACAGGTGCGAGCCCAGTCATCGCAGGTGCGGAAATGCCTGGGTATTGTTTAAAATGTTGGTTCCAAGAACTTTTCTCATTTTCGGATTTTGGAGCACGGTTTGGGCTATTTTGGAGAGGAAATTTTTCACACAACTTGGGGTAAGTGTTCTTAACTCCCTTGTGATTATATTCCATGAATTAATCTTTATTTTTGGTGTAAGATTATTGAATCTTCAAGAGAAATAGAAGGAAATTTCTCTAATGTCACAAAACAAAATTTTCAAGTTTGAATACTGATTTTGAGTCGGATTTGAGTAAAATTATTATGGTTGAACTTGTAATTGGGCCCCACAGGTGATATTTGGGGCATAATTTCGGGTTTTTGTGGAAAATATTAGCATTTTGATATGGAATTAATTCCTATAAATTGTGTTGACTGAATCAAATTAATTGTTGCTAGATTCGAGCTGTTCGGGAGTTGATACGCACATAAAGGGATTTCTGGAGCATTGTTTAGCTTGCTCGACTTTGGATTCGGCTTGTTCGAGGTAAATAACTCTTCTAATGTTAGAGTTGAGGGTATGAACCCTGAATATATGTATTTTTATAAATTTTTGGGAGGTGACGCACATGCTAGTTGACAGGCGTGTGGGCGTGCACTAAAGAAATTGTGACATTTGTTTCTGTGGAATTTTATAGTTAAATAATCTTGACATTTTCCATGCGGTTTTATGTGTTAAAGAAATTGAGCTGAAAAGCATATTAAAAATCATGTTGAGGCTATGTGCCATTATTATTGGGACCCACAGAGGTCATATTGCTGTGAATTATTGTGTTATACTGAAAATTCATCCTCAGTCATATTCATTTCATTGCATATCATATCTCAGTCTCTGTTGTTATTTATTGATACATCATATCATCATTTTGGGCTATTTTTTATGACATTGTGAGCCCGAGAGACTAGATAGATTGATGACTGAGTAAGGCCGAAGGTCTGATTTGTGAGGATACTTATGGGATCAGGCTGCACGCTGCAACATGTTGCATATTTATGTGATCGGGCTGCACGCCGCAGCATGTTTGATATCGGCCAAGGGCCTGATTGTGAGGATGTGTGTGGATCGGGGCTGCCCGCCTGCAGCATACTTTATTATTATAGCATTTGAGTTGTCCGTGCAGCACGTGAGTTATCCGTGCAGATTATAGCGCTTGGGCTGAAGGAGCCCCTCCAGAGTCTGTACACACCTCCAGTGAGCGCATGTACCTACTGAGTGCGAGTGTCGAGTGCCGAGTGTTGAGTGACTGGAAGGCATGCATAATTGTGAGGTATGCCCGAGTGGCAAGAGTGATTGTGAGGTATGCCCGAGTAGCAAGAGTGATTGTGAGGTATGCCCGAGTGGCAAGAGTGATTGTGAGGTATGCCCGAGTGGCACGAGTGACTGTGAGGTTTTCCCGAGGGGATGTATATGAGTGATGTTCTTCCCGAGGGGCTGTTTGTAATTTTATCATTGAGTTGCATCGCATTGGCATGCACACATGACATACATGCATAGAGATGTATTTCCTCGTGTTGTACTGCATCACATCATTCATGACTTATTTTTCACACATTTTTGACAGATGGGCATAGTGATGCAATTGTTTTTACATGGATTATCCGGAAGGAAAATGAAACATCTTATTTATTATTGACAAGATTTTGGGAGAAATTTATTGTTTTCAAACTATTCATATTTTTGGCAACTCCGGCAAACGATTTGGGTTTTCACTGATGTATTTGAAAGGAAGAACTATTATTTTTGAAATCATGATTTGGCTGAGCATTTTATCTCTGAGTTACTTCTGGTATTATTTGCTTTATGTTATTATGGACTGTTGTGGACTATTGGTTATAGATCCGACCTTGGTAGAAGATCGTCACTACTTTCAACCTACGGCTAGGTTTGTTACTTACTCAGTACATGGGGTCGGTTGTACTGATACTACACTTCTGTACATTGCGTGCAGATGTTGGTTGTTGTTGTTGTTGTTGTGCTCGATGGTTGCGGGACTTGAAGATGTACCTGCGTTCCTATTGTAGCTGCCTTTTGTTCAAGGTAGCCTTAGATTTATAAAAGCTTTGTTTATGTATTATTGAAATAGACTATGTATTTATTTTATTTCTGCTTTTGTATACTCTATTCTTAGAAGCTCATGATTTGTACTACCAGTTCTTGGGGATTTTACAAGATTAAGACCTTTATTCACTTAAATTGCTTTAATAATTATTATTAAAATTGGATAGTTGGTAATTGGCTTACCTAACGGGATGGGTTAGGTGCCATCATGACTAGTTGGATTTTGGGTCGTGAAAGACACAGTGCAACAATGTGGTGCTATAAATGTTGCTATAGTTTACGATGCTGTTATGCAAATTAAAGGTCGGCTTTGTGTGCCTAATGTCAATGGCTTAAGGCATTTGATTTTTGCGGAGGCTCACAGTTTGCAGTACTCTATTCATCCACTTGTCACAAATATGTATTTTGACATAAAATAATAAAATTAGTAGCATTGCATGAAGAAGGATATTGTTAGGCATGTTTTATGATGTTTGAATTGCCAATAGGTGAAGTATAAGCATCGAAAACCGGGTGGTTTGACTCAGAAGATGGTTATATGGGAGCGAAAGTGGGAGAAAATAATTTAGGGCTTTGTGGTAGGTATACCATGTACTTTAAGGTAGTTCGATGCAATTATAAGTCATTTTGGATAGATTGATTAAGTCCTCTCACTTCATACCGGTATTGACTGCTTATTTGTCAGAGAAGTTGGCACAAATTTATGTCCGTGGGATAGTTCATTTCTATGGGGTGCCTAATTCTATCACTATAGACTGAGGTACATAGTACATACCTCACTTTTGGGGAGCCGTACAACTTGGATTAGGTACACAAGCTTAACATATCATTTCATGCACAGACTAATGGTGAATAAGAGTAGACTATTCAAATTTTTGAGGACATGTAAAGGCATATGTGATTGACTTTAGCGGTCATTGGGATTAGTTCTTAATTTTAGTGGAGTTTAAATACAAGAACAATTACTAGTCCAGTATTCAGATAGAACCATATAAGGCTTTATATAGTAGATAGTGTCATTCTCCAATTGGGTATTTGATCTTGATGAGGTTTAGGTTATTGGGTATAGATATGGTACGAGATGCAGTAAAAAAGTTTCAAGTTGATTTTAGATAGACTTTGCACAACTTAGAGTAGGCAAAAGTGTTATGCAGACTGAAAGGTTAGTGATGTCGTGTTCATGAAGAGTGAGAAGATATTTTTAAAAGTTTCACCAGTGACGAGTGTGATAGGTTTGGGAAAAAAGGCAAGTTGAGTCCGAGGTTCATTGATCAATTTAAGGTCTTGGAGAGAGTTAGTGAAGTATCTTATATGTTTGTTTTGACTCCTAGCTTATTTTATTTGGGATACATTTGGTATTTCATGTTTCTGTGCTTCCAAAGTATAATACGATTAAGCCACATGTTTTGAACTTCGACACAATTCAATTGGATGAAACTTTGGCTTATGAAGAAGAGTTGATGGATATTTTAGAAAGATAGGTACGGAAGCGAAGATCAAAAGAGATCGCATTGCTGAAAGTGTTTTGGGAGGGCTAACCTAGCGAGAAGGCTACTTGGGAGACAAAGTCAGACATACTTAGTAGATACCCACATCTTTTTGATAGCCCAACTACATTTCTAAACTCTTTCAAGGACGAATATTTGTTCAAGAGGTGGAGAATATAATGATCAAATTGGTCGTTTTGAGTTTTATCATTTGTTCTGTAATTTAAAACTTTTCATAGATTCATTTAGTTTTTAATGACTTGTGGGTATGCGTAATTTAGATCCTGCAGGATTCAGTAAAAGAGTTGGAACACTATCTTGTGATTTCAAAAGTTAACATGCTATATTAGCAATATTATCCTTCGATTATAGTGGTTCATATTTTGAAACTTCAAAAATATTTATATGATGTATTAGGAATTGTACGTACATTCAAATTTGGACCAGAAAGATTAGTCCATATAGGGTATTTGGACTTATTGGGATAGTTCGGAGGGGTCCCGAGGAGCTTGAGTGAGTTTCTTGATGTTCAAAGAGGTTCTTAAGGGAAAAACTAGAAAATCACAAAATATAGCACTAGCAATTTGCAGCCCGCGACACAAGGACATCTCTAGGACATAAAATCTTCTGCTTCCGCTTTCTTGTATAAATAGAACCATTTTATGTTTGGGCATATTTCACTATCTTTGGAGCTTGAGAGCTTGGATTTTCGTGTTTTTGGCTTAGATCTTCACCTACGATATTGGGTAAATTAATTAACTCGAATCTATGAATATATCACAAACCTATCATCAATATTATCTTGGGAACATGGATTGAAGGTGAAATTAAGTGAAAATTTGGAGAAAACATCAAAACACCCAAATGATGATTTGAATGTCTATAAGAAACCTAAAAACACCTGAATAATAATTTGGAAGCATATATAACCTTAGATTGAAAATCTAAGCATTGATTTGGACTAATAGGTTTATTGGCCAAAGGGATCCGACTTTTGTTTTGAAGTTTGACCCCTTATGTCACGCCCCCAAACTGGGGCGAGACATGATTGGCACCCAACCCTTACTACTCGTTGAGTGAACCCTGTGCTATAAGTATCAAACTTCAAGTTTAATAGCAAAGAAACTAATGTGCTTAAATATTAATTCTAATCAAATTGCAGTTCTTAAGCTGACTGATAAAATATAATAAATAAAGGTAAATCCCAAAATATTTTACTACTGAACCACTAACAAGTCATGAGCCTGTAGAATCTAAAACATTAAAATACATAGCCTATGGGGGCATCCCCCGAAAATAAAATAAACGTAAAAAATATATAAATTATAGTCTGAAAAGGGTCCGCTACCACTGGGTTGAATCAACGGAGTTTGTACATAGAATCTAGAATATCTCCTCTAGCCACGTGCGTCGTTACCTGCATCCTCAATACCTGCCACACGACGTAGAATGCCCAAACAGGCCAAGTACTACCAAAGGATACCAGTAAGTCCTCGTAGGCTATCTCCTAAAAAGGCGGAGCGAGACTTTCTGGAAAAAATAAGAAAGAAAACGCATATACGGAAATATTATATAAAATTTACAACCAAGTCATAAGCTGGAAACTGAAACTATATGCTAAACAGTAAGCTGAAACTGAAACTGAAACTTAACGTAGAAATTGAGTCCATAACTTATATCAAAATAGAATATATATATATATATATATATATATATATATATATATATATATAAGATATAACTTTGCTAAACATTGTTACGCATAATGGCCCTGCATACGTGCGCATCTGGGAACACGTACGGGGGAGTGTCGGCCTATCTCCCCAATAAATAGTTGGCACCTGCGAGCATGGGGTAGGTTACCCTAGCATCATGGCACTAACGCTGGGGTAGGTTGGACACATGTCCCAACTGAATGTGATCACATTGATGCATGAATTAATGTTGAAACTTAATACTTAGCTGAATGTGAATATCACAAATAAAGGCACATAACAATTGGTAATACACATAAATATGTATTCTATCACATATAATATCGTATTGAATAAGAATAAGTGAATTCAGTATTGGATCACAAGAATGCATGACTTAGCTTTATCTAGCATATGGAGCACAAGGGTTCTAATGGAATTCCCTACTAGGAAAGTAAACCTCAACTCACCTCAAGTCTTAGCTCCAATTCATTCTTTCAAACTTCCTAGGAGTTCAACAACTCACAATCTACAAATATTTGAGCTGGAATCATCAAGACATACTCAACAAGTTCAATTCACTACCAATTGAACTAATTTCTATGTCATGAGTTACTCAATATAATCAATGCATAATATGAAAACAATATTTGTATTTCTCTGTCAAGCATATTGCTACAATATCCTTGACCACTTCATAAATGGAGAGGAAGAAACATATGTTAATATAAAAAATATTACATGTCCATACTTAAATAACACCATCCAAAACCTATGACCATAATAATAATCCAAATACTCTTGCAACGTTCAAATCTGATCATCACTTTACCCTTAAAGCTTTGTCCATTACTAGATGAAAATAATTTCTCCATTATTTAATATTTCTAATCATGTTCCCAATCTCAAGAACTTGGCTGCAACTCAAATGGGTTTAGAAGTTATCAAATAGCTTTCAATTTATTTCTTGTCATCATTCTAAAGAATTTGATATCCACATCAATCCTAATGTAATCCAAGGCACGCTATAAGGATAAAATTATATATCTACATACCTGATTGTTTGTTGAATATAACAAGAAAAATTTCCAAGCTTTCTAGTGCTCTGCTCATGCCAATTATGTATCCTCAAACTCCTCAAACAATAAGGACCCAAGCAACAAATCAAACAATTGTTCTTCTTTGTTAATCCTTAACGCGGCCATCAGGCACAAGTAAGTCTTTCGCAAATATTTTCTCTTAATTTGATTACAAAGTTACTAAAGTTTAATTTTTCCCTATTAAGTCATTCCAAGGCTCTGCAAAGTAAGGAACACTAAGAAGTGAGGCCGACCCACTTATTTCCTCCTTTAATCTAAAGTTTGTTTTTTCCTGTTAAGCAATTCTAATGCTCTATAAAGTTAGAAACACTAAGAAGTGGGCTGACCCACTTATTTTCTCCTCTAATCTAAAGTTTTTATTTTTCATTAAGCCATTCTAAGGCTCTGCAAAGTAAGGAACACTAAGAATTGGGGTTGGCCCACTTATTTCCTCATTTAACCTAAAGTTTGGCCCAATACATATTCTTAATCAAGTAAATAGTATTTACAAGACTATTGATGGCCTCATATACGGTCAGTCACGTTTTTGGCCTTCAAGTCAAACAAAAGTTTGGTTATTCCATCCATAAGCTCTATTTCAGGTTAAATTAGTCCAAAAAAAAAAACAAGGTATTATATTCTTCCCCCTTTAAATATAGTTCGTCCTCGAACGTGGAACCGTAGTCATTCTTAGAAATTAAAATATTTTCTTTGGCATCTTACATTTTTAGAACCTTTGGGACTCGGATTTTTCATTAACTCTCCAAATATCTAAAAATATCGGCAGAGTCTCCCTTGTAACTGGAGCTATCCATAAATTTTCGATCTGTCCAACAATCCAATAACAATATTTTGTTTATCCAGCTAACTACTCCAATGACATAAAATAATATGATTGTCACGCCCCAAAATCGGGGAGCGCGACCAATGCTCAACCGAGTAAACCCGGCCGAGCAAGCCTGTTAGATTTGCTTCTACCTAAACTCATCCATGAATGGAGATAATACATATTTTCTTTAATTAGACAGTAAGGTGATCATGTCTACAATACCAATTAATTACCAATAGTTTTATCATTTTAAAGTCTTAAATTTCACACACGGTTTTCTTAGTCTGGAATAGAACAAGTAGTACAACCACAACATAACATTGTTTGACCTTCCCAGCACCAATATACAACCCACACTATGTATACGGAGCCTCTATAGATAAAGAAGAGTACTATGATAATGCCGGCAACAAGGCCCTGCATATACATCAAACATAATACCCAAAGAACAAAAATACATGACCCCGGAATGAAGTGGGGATGACCAAGTCAACTGGGAAGAGGTTGTACCGCTAGCACCTATCAATGTCTCATGCTGTGGAACCACCTGCATCCATTAAAGATGAAGCGCCCCCGGCAAAAAGGACGTTAGTACCGTCGAATAGCACTAGTATGTATAACTAAACACCTTCTCAATGGAATGAATAATAATACAAGGAGGAACAATCATAAAATCAATGGAAGCCTCGAACAATACCAACACATCAAGTTAAGAACCACATAAATTTTCAAGTAAATTTCCATATTTTTAGGTTGGAGATCCTTAGTACCAATATACCATTATCCACAATACCAATACCACCATACTTTTAGCACGGAGTACGATCACGGCCCGATCGGCTAGGCCATCTCATTAGAGACATCAACCACAATCACTCTCAATACCAATACCACCATACTTTTAGCACGGAGTCCGATCACGACCCGATCGGCTAGGCCATCTCATTAGAGACATCAACCACAATCACAATTTCAATTATAATATCCAGTACAATCACCACCATGTGTGCGGCATGACATCCGATCACGACCCAATCGGCTAGGCAGACTCATTCGAGACATCAACCTTTTTATATTACTCATCTCATTTCATACATTTTTAACATCTTTTCATTTCATTGGCACTAGTGGCCACAATTATAAAAATCATTCTTGGCACGTCGGCCGTATTTAGTATTCCTTACTCACCTTATTCACCTTAAATATCATCATCATCATCAACAACAAGGCATTATAAATCAAGATTTTTAGTATACATGTGAGCAATTAAGAGTCTTAGACACATAGAGATTCTTAACAAAATTTGGCATATTAGCCTTCGTTTGAACTTGACTTGAAGTCGAAATATTATTTATGCACAACCTATAATTTGAACCCATTCTCAAATGATAACATATCATGATAATAGCATTTGGTATACATACTGAACATATAACTTTCAACAAAAACTTATTCGGATAGCCAATTTTATAATGAACCACTCGGGACTTACATAAATTACATGAATATTGTGAGATTCAATTCTAAGAGAAACGTTTAGCCAACATACCTTGCCTCAAGCCTTTCAATTTAATACAACGTTCTGGAAATCCTAGCCACTTAGATCTCTTTGAACAACAATTGATGGACAATTGACTAGGTCTTTACTTTCTCTCTCTAAGATGCTCTCACCTCTCTCTAAAATATTAGATGAAACCATTTAAAATGACCCCCAAAGGTTATTTATTAAAATGGGCCGGGTTACTAAAATTAGAAAAAGGTTGCCCCGACACAGGTCTGTGGTTACATATGTGACCGAATAATTATTCTGCGGTCCACAGAATAGGCTAGCCAAATTGAGTCAAACTTACGAGGAGTACAGGGTAATCCTACCACAAAGTCCATGTTAATCATTTCCCACTTCTACATTGGAATTTCTATGTTGTACGCCAACCCACCGGGCCTTTGGTGCTCGGTTTTCACTTGCTGACAATTTGAAAACCTCGCCACAAAGTCCGCTACATTCCTCTTCATATCATTCCACCAATAGAATTTCTTAAGATCATGATACATTTTTGTAGAACCCGGGGGCACGTAATACCTAGAAGCATGAGATTCAGTCATAATTCTTTCCCGGAGACCATCCACGCTTGGAACACATAGTCGCCCTTGGTACCTTAGTGTACCATCATCCATGCCAAGAGAAAAGGCTATGGTCTTATGTTTATAAATCCCCTCTTACAGTTGTGCCAAAAATGGATCGTTGTATTATTTCTCCTTCACTTCTACAACAAGTGATGATTCAGCCCTATTTTCTATGATCACCACTCCTTCACAAGAGTTCGCAAGACGAACTACCAAACTAGCCAATCGATGAACTTCCTTGGCCAATTGTAACGACCCGGCTAGTCGTTTTGAGAGTAATAGCCCCGCTACAATGTCTACTATGTTCCCCATGTCAGTTTTTGCTTATGTGTCTTACCGGGAGGTGTTGGATGTGGTTTCAAAGTGTTTCGGGAACACTTAGTCCCTAAACGGAAGCTTAAGCCTTACGATTTTGACCGTATTCGGAACTGTGCGAAGACGACTTTGGAATGGAGTTTTTTCGGTTCCTTTAGCTCCGTTGGGTGATTTTAGACTTAGGAGCGTATCCAGATTATGAATTTGAGGTCTGTAACTGATTTAGACTTGAAATGGCGAAAGTCAAATTTTTGGAGATTTTGACCGAAAGTGGACTTTTTGATGTCGGGGTCAAATTCTGTTTCAAGAAGTTTGAGTAGGTCCGTAATGTTGAATATGACTTGTGTGCAAAATTTTGGGTCAATCAGACGTGGTATGATAGGTTTCGACATCGGTTGTAGAAATTTGAAGTTTCACGTTCATTAAGTTTGGATTGGAGAGTGATTCATGTTTTTGTTGTTGTTTGACGTGTTTTGAGGGATCGAATAAGTAAGTATGGTATTTTAGGATTTGTTGATATATTTGGTTGGGGTCCCAGGGGACCCGGATGAATTTTGGGTGCTTAACGGATCGGAAATTGGACTTGTGCTATTCCTGAAATCTTCAGGCAACTGGTGTTTTTGCACCTGCGGTTTGGAGACCGCAGGTCTGGGGTCGCAGGTGCGACATGAAGGCCGCAGGCGCGGAGTCGCTTTTGCAGAAGTTTGAATACAGAAGCGGAGAACCTAGGAGGCTTGGGATCGTAGAAGCGGAAGGGTCCCCGCAGAAGCGAGATTGCAGAAGCGAATATTCGTGGAAAAAGCATTGTTACTGATTGATTGAGCTTGGTTCGAGAAAGGTGGCTTGCCTAACCTTGTGTGGGGGAAAGCCCTTCAGGATTTGGTACTGTTGTGATATGTGAGCACCGTGTACGTGAAGTGACGAGTACGTACACGTGCTATTTGTTGTAAAACCTGATTTATTTCACTGAGTAGTAATCTATTCTTCCTTTTAAAGCTACCACTGTTTCATTGAGTATTAGCCTGCTTTTCATTCTAAATCGAGCTATCCCAATATGTGTAGCTATCCTATTTAGTCTAATATCGAATGTCTACGTGCGTTAACTACTTATTTGAACTCTGTGAAGCATGCCTAGTTGATTTCCTGCTTTTCCTTGTTCTTTATCAGTATAACTGTAGAAATCTTGCTATTAACTCTGGTATTTATTGGTTTAAACTGTGTATTTACTTTTCAGACTACAAGGTGGTTACTCGGGAGTTCTCCCTGTATATTTACTTTTGAGACTACGAGGCGGTTCCTCGGGAGTTCTCCCCGCACATTTACTTTTGAGACTAGGAGGTGGTACCTCGGGAGTTCTCCCTGCACATTTACTTTTGAGCCTACGAGACAGAACCTTGGAAGTTCCCCCTGCACATTTACTTTTGAGACTATAAGGCGGTAACTCGGGAGTTCTACATGTACATTTATTTTTGAGACTAAAAGACGGTACCTCGGGAGATCTCCTCGCATATTACTTTTTAGACTACGAGACGGTATCTCGGGAGCGCCCTTATTGTTATCACATTGTTTGTGTGGTGTTATTTCTCTCTGAATTCCTTCTGTTAAATTCTCCACTTTACTTAATTTTATTATATCATCTGGCTTGTTATTATATCCCAGTAGGTCCAGGAACTGACCTCGTCACTACTCTACCGAGGTTAGGCTTAGCATTTACTAGGTACCGTTGTGGTGTACTCATGCTACTCTTCTGCACATGTTTTATATGCAGATCCAGGTACCTCTTATCAGCCCCACTATTAGCTGAGAGTGCTTGCTACTGTACAAAGACTTCAAGGTACATCTGCCACGTCCGCAGATCTCGGAGTCCCCTTCCTCTATTCTCTCCTATGTCATTTACCTCCCCTACTTATTTTGTTAGACTCTGGTGTATAGAGATACTAGTTTTCTTCTGTAGCTTGTGACTAACGATGTTTCGGGTTTTGGGAAGACTGTGTATTTATAGAGTATTGGTTATTGTACATACCGAGCGTCATTGTTACTAGTTATTTAATTATCCACTGCTGTTAGTTGCCAAGTTTTACTTTTGTTTGTTATTTTCCACAATTTGTTAGGCTTACATAGTCGTAGAGACTAGATGCCATCACGACGTTATACAGAGGGAGTTTGGGTCGTGACAAGTTGGTATCAGAGCTCTAGGTTCATAGGTGTCGTGAGTCACAAGCCGGTTTATTAGAGTCTCACGGATCGGTACGGAGACGTCTGTACTTATCTTTTGGTGGCTATGAAACTGTTAGGAAAAACAATTATACTTCTTTGATTCCTTGTCGTGTGAAATTTGTTGACATCAAAAATTTTAAACTTCTGTATTCTATTATTTCTCACAAATGGTGAGGACCCGTACCGGAGGATCTGATGATCAGGCACCCGCGCCCCCTACTAGATCCATGAGAGGCCGGGGTCGGGGTAGAGGCCGAGGACAACCACGGGGTGCAGCCAGAGCACCTGCGCGCGCTGCGATAGAGGAGCCCCCAGTAGCTCCAGCTGGAGGGCAGGCACCTGAAGTGCCTATTGCTACACCAAATCTCCAGGAGACTTTAGCCCAGTTTCTGAGCATGTTCAGCACCTTAGCTTAGGATGGGTGGATTCCACTTGCTCCTGCCACATCTTATGCTGGGGGAGGGTCACAGACTCCCGCAGCCCGTACTCCTGAGCATAAGGTCTAGGTTGACCAGGCCACAGAGTTCATCCCTATGCAACAAGTAGCTTCGGTTCAACACGAGACTAGGACAACCACTTCTGAGGCGGAGCAGCTCAGACTTGAGAGGTACAAGAAGTACCACCCACCTACCTTCAGCAGATTGTCTACATATGATGCTCAGGGTTTTTTGGAGGAGTGTCATCATATTCTCTGTACTATGGGCGTAGCAGAGAGGAGTGGGGTTTCTTTTACCACCTTTCAGCTTAGAGGAGCAGCCTATCAGTGGTGGCGTGCTTATGACTGGAGTAGTCTGGATGAGGCAGCTTCACTTACATGGACTCAGTTCTCGGACATGTTTTTGGCAGAGTATGTCCCTCAGAGCCTCAGGGACTCATGGCGCGCGGAGTTTGAGTAGTTGCGCCAGGGTGCTATGACTGTGTCGGAGTATACAGTCCGCTTCAATGATTTGGGCCGACATGAACCGGCCTTGGTTGCCATAGTTCGAGAGAGGGTTCGACGGTTTATTGAGGGACTCCACCCCAGCATCCGGATCAGTATGTCCAAGGAGTTGGAGATGGATATTTCTTATCAGCATGTTATGAGTATTGCTAGGAGATTGGAGGGAATGCTTGCCCGGGACATAGAGAAAAGAGAGGCCAAGAGGTCTCAAGAGTCTGGCACGTACAGTGGTACTCGTACCCCATCTCCAGTCCGACATGGTAGGGGTTATGTGAATCGCCCCATTCATTCAGCTCTTCTAGCTGCCAGTGGTGGTCCAGCCACTTCTAGGCCCCAGGAGCCTTATTATGCACTGCCAGTATCTAGTGTGCCTCCTTCTCGGGTTTCTTTGAATGGTCAGTCCAGCAGACGTAGCCCGAGTTAGTCACAATAGCCACGCCCTCCGAGGGGTTGTTTTGAGTGCGGCGAAACCCACCATATGCTGAGGGATTTCCCCAGACTTAGAACGGGTGCTCATCTGCAGACTTCTCAACCACCACGTGCTCCACATGGTCCTCAGGCTATGATTCCAGCACCAGCTACTACCCCACCTGCTAAGCCAACTCGAGGTGGAGGTCGGGGTCGCCCTAGAGGGGGAGGTCAGGCCAGGTATTATGCTCTTCCATCTTTTACAGAGGCAGTTGCTTCCGACTCTGTCATTATAGGAATTGTTCCAGTCTGTATTTGACCCAGGCTCTACTTATTCCTATGCGTCCTCTTATTTTTCCCCATATTTGGGCGTATCTCGGGATTCTTTGAGTTTCCCTGTTTAAGTGTCTACTCCTATGCGAGATTCTCTTGTCGTGGACCACATTTCTAATTCGTATTTGATTTCTCATAGCGGTTTTGAGACTAGAGCCAATTTATTATTGCTTAGTATGGTATACTTTAATGTTATTTTGGGCATAGACAGGTTTTCGCCCCATTATTCTATTCTTGATTGTCACACAAAAACCGTGACGCTGGCTATGCCATGATTATCACGATTAGAGTGGAGAGGTACCTTAGAGTATACTCCCAGCATAGTTATTTCATTTCTTAAAGCTCAACGAATGGTTGAGAAGGGGTGTGACGTGTATGTAGCTTATGTGAGAGATGTTAGTATCTATACCCATACAGTTGAGTTAGTTCCAGTAGTGAGGGACTTTCTATATGTGTTTCCAGCTGATCTTCTGGGTATGCCGCCCGACAGAGATATTGATTTTGGCATTGATTTGTTGTCGGGCACTCATCCCATCTATATTCCTCCATATCGTATGGATCCTCCTGAATTGAAGGAGTTGAAGGAACAATTACAGGAGTTGCTTGATAAGGGCATCATTTGACCAATGTGTCACCTTGGGGTGCTCCTGTCTTATTTGTGAAAAAAAGGATGGTTCTATGCGTATCTGTATTGATTACCTCCAGTTGAACAAAGTCACAGTGAAAAACAGGTATCCATTGCCTCGTATTGATGACTTATTTGATCAGTTACAGGGTGCTGGAGTGTTTTCCAAGATAGACTTACATTCAGTCTATCGTCAGTTGAAGATTCGGGAGCAAGATATCCCGAAGACTTCTTTCAGGACTCGGTATGGTCACTACGAGTTTGTTGTGATGTCATTTGGGCTGACCAATTCCCCAACAACATTTATGCACTTGATGCACAGTGTGTTCCGACCCTATCTTGAGACTCCTTCATTGTGTTTATGGATGATATTCTTGTGTACTCCCGGACTCGGGAGGATCATGAGCAGCAACTGAGGATTGTGCTTCCGATCTTGAAAGAAAATAAGTTGTATGCAAAATTTTTGAAGTGTGAGTTTTGGTAGGACTCAATGGAATTCTTGGGTTATGTAGTATCGAGTGATGGGATCCAGGTGGATCCGAAGAAGATTGAAGCAGTGCAGAGTTGGTCCAGACCGTCCTCAGCTACGGAGATTTGGAGTTTTCTTGGTTTGGCGAGGTATTACCGTCGATTTGTAGAGGGTTTCTCATCTATTGCTGCACCTATGACCAGGCTGACCCAGAAGGGTGCTCCGTTCAGGTGGACAAAAGAGTGTGAGGAGAGCTTTCAGAAGCTCAAGATTGCTTTGACTACAACTCCAGTATTAGTATTACCTGCAGGTTCGGGGCCTTATACTGTATATTGTGATGCGTCGTTGATTGGTCTCAGTGCGGTGTTGATGCAGGATGGCAGAGTGATTGCCTATGCATCCAGACAGTTGAAGGTGCATGAAAAGAACTATCTTGTCCACGATCTTGAGTTAGCAGCTATTATTCATGCCTTGAAGATTTGGCGACACTATTTGTACGGTGTCCTTTGTAAGATCTACACCGATCACCGGATTTTGCAGCATCTGTTCAAATAGAAGGATCTTAATTTGCATCAGCGGTGATGGTTGGAGTTTCTTAAGGATTATTATATCACCATTTTGTACCATCCCGGGAAAGCCAATGTGGTGGCCGATGCTTTGTGTCGCTGGGCGGAGAGTTTGGGGATCTTAGCATATCTTCCAGTAGCAGAGAAGCTCTTAGCATTGGATGTTCAGGCCTTAGCCAGCCAGTTTATGAGATTGGATATTTCTGAGCCGAGTCGAGTATTGGCTAATATGGTCTCTCGATCTTCTCTTTATGATCATATCAGGAAGCGTCAGTATGATGACCCCCATCTACTTGTCCTTAAGGACACGGTCTAGCATGGTGATGCTAAGGAGGTCACTATTGGGGATGATGGCGCATTGAGGATGCAGGGCATGCTATGTGTGCCTAATGTAGATGGTTTGCATGAGTTGATTCTTCAGAAGGCTCATAGCTCACGGTACTCTATTCATCTAGGTGCCACGAAAATGTATCAGGAATTGAGGCAGCATTACTGGTGGAGGAGGATTAAGAGACACATAGTGAAGTATGTGGCTCGTTGTCTAAATTGCCAGCAGGTAAATACAAGCATCAACGGCCACATGGGTTACTTCATAAGTTGGAGATTCCAGAGTGGAAATGGGAGCGGATCACTATGGATTTCGTTGTTGGACTCCCATGAACTCAGCGGAGGTTTGATGCAGTCTGGGTGATTGTGGATAGGCTGACCAAATCAGCTCATTTCATTCCAGTGATGACTGCATATTCTTCCAAGCAGTTGGCTCGAATTTACATCCACGAGATCGTCAGGCTTCATGGCGTACCGATATCTATCATCTCTGACCGGGGTACGCAATTTACATCACGGTTCTGGAGGGTTGTACAGTAGGAGTTGGGTACTCATATTGAGTTGAGCACAATATTTCACCCTTAGACGGACGACTAGTACGAGCGCACTATTCAAATACTGGAGGATATGCATTGCGCTTGTGTGATAGATTTTGCGGTGCTTGGGATCAGTTTTTGCCACTTGCAGAGTTTGCCCACAACAAGAATTATCAGTCGAGCATTCAGATGGCACCGTATGAGGCTCTGTATGGTAGGTGGTGTCGGTCTCCAGTGGGTTGGTTCGAGTCGGGCAAGGCTAGATTATTAGGTATAGAATTTGTTCATGATGCCGTGGATAAGGTAAAGGTGATACATGATCGAATTCTCACAGCCTAGTCTAGAAAAAAGAGTTATGCGGATAGGAAGGTTCACGATGTTGCATTTATGGTTGGAGAGCGGGTGTTACTCTGGGTTTTGCCTATGAAGGGCGTTATGAGGTTCGGTAAGAAGGGAAAGCGGAGCCCAAGGTTCATTGGTCCATTCGAGGTGTTGCGACATGTTGGGGAGGTTGCTTATGAGCTTGCCTTGCCTCCCAGTCTAGCAGGAGTTCTGTTACACCCTATATTTTTGTACGTAAAAATGCGTCGTAAGCAAACTAATGTAGGACCAAAAATGAGATAATATTTAAAAGTATATAAAGTAAGTTAATCATGTTACCTATGAGGTTACAAATATTGAAGATCATGAACAACAAGTACAAAGAGGGTTGGACAGTTCAGAAGCTAAAGCAATTGTATAAAATAATGTTTCGTCGAAAGTCGACAAGTTGGGAATGTTATAACATGTACCTTTGGGGTGAGACTAGGGTGATTAACATGATAAGGAGATTATGTTATGATTTATATTAGTCGTATGACTTCCGTGTGTTATGTTTTAATGTCAAGCGAGTTGTGGAACAAAAGTCGATGAAAGTCATCACAAGTTACACTCATAAGTTTTACTGAAACTTTGGGTCAAATGTAACTGCAATTTTCTCCCAATATACTTAGAGTTATGGGGTGTTCCACCCATCAAATTAAAGATCTATGAGTCTATTTTCCAATGCATTAAACCGTTTGTCAATATGACATCGGAGTAATGAGATATGGGCATTATTGCGATACTGCGAAAGCGGCTAGGTGACAAGTAGGTGTGTCACCTACTTGCTTAAATGAAAGCCCAAAAATGGGCCATTTTGGGTCGTCCAAAGAGGCCTTTTAAGGGCCTATTTTCTTCATATATTAGACTTAAAATAGAGCATAATAACCAGATATAATCTCTGCAAAGAATCCTCCCAAAAATTTCCCACAAACCCTAATTGATTTTCTCTCCCTTTCAAGTTCTAATTGGAGGTAAAACCTAGAGTTTGAAGAACCAAGATCAGAGCTGAGTTATCTAACAAATAAGGTGAGTTTACTGCTCTCTTTCATCCAATATTTATTCTGTAAATTCATGGTAAGTCGTTCTATACTTGTAAGAACTCACGGGACGGTGATCGGAAGCCGTGAGTTCGAGTTATTCACTTGTAGCGGACTGTTTTGTGGACTATTTTGTGTTGCTGTTGGGCTGCGTGTTTTACTACTATTTTGTGGAGTTTTGGAGGAGGAAGGGGGTTTATAAACACCATATAAATGTAGGGTGGTTGGCTGGTCGTTCGTCATAACATTTTCGGGTCGTTTGACACTACTACGGTGGTCGTTTTGTGTACGAAGAGATTGGGGTGTGTTGGGCTGTTTTGTAGTATTTGATGGTGTATATAGGGCTGGAAAATGATGTATATATGTTGTTATTGTTCTGTTCTTGTATTGTTGGTGTTATCTTGAATTTGGAGGAAGTAAGGATTATAGGGGAGATGCTGCCCGTTTTAATACAAAATAAGTTTGTCGTTCATTGTGCGATAGTTGTACCTTTCGTAACTTAACGATAGTATTATTATCATTCTTGTAGATTAAGGTGCAAAGAGGTGAGTTCAACTTGGTGATTGGAAATATTGTGATAAGGTATGTTAAGGCTAAGCCCTTCCTTCATTTTGGCATGATCTCGTAGCTACATGTGTTAATAATGAGACATAAAGAGAAGTTCGTATTCATGAATTTATTCACATTATTCTAGTCTCATAAGTTACAATATTATTCCTTATCGGGACTTCATATTCAGTTTAGTTTTGTCTTTATTCAGCCAAGAGAGCAGAGGGTCTATATATATATATATTTATATATATATATACAGTATTACACTATTTTCACCACCATCGAGCTATAATCGGTGGGCAGGCCCCTATTGGGCAACCTCTAATCAGATGGTAAGTTATATATACTGAGCCTACTGTGGCCGAGCGCCTATGAGCGAGCCCAGGATGGCCGAGATACAGAGCCCAGTATGGCCGAGCGCCTATGAGCGAGCCTACTACGGCCGAGCATTTACACGTACCGAGCCTTATAGGGCCGGACATTTATTTTACTTACTATATTGAAGGAGTTTAGTCACTATCAGTAGGTAAGTATATCTCCAGATCATCTTTGACTCCCAGTTACTTTCAGTTATTATATTATCAGTTCAGTTTCGATTTTCAGTTATGTTATTGCCTTACATACTCGGTACATTATTTCGTACTGACGTCCCTTTTTCGGGGACGCTGCATTTCATGCATGCAGGTTCAGATAGACAGACGAGTAGACCTCCTCAGTAGGTGTTTCCAGAGTTTAGCCTGATCGGTAAGCTCCACATCCTTCGGAGTTATCGGGTCTAGGTTTTTGTGTGCATCTTATGTATGTATTTATATATATAATATGGGTAGGTCGGGGCCCTGTTCCGATCACAATATATCTATCAGTAGAGGCTTGTAGACATATCCTGTTGGTTAGTGCAGTATATTGGGTTTGTAGGCCTGGTATGTATAATTTGGTGGTTTGTCTGCTGTAGTAGCTATGATGGCCTTTTCAGCCTAGCTTTATATTGA
The DNA here is from genome assembly GCF_000715075.1 of Nicotiana tabacum. Taxonomy (NCBI): domain Eukaryota; kingdom Viridiplantae; phylum Streptophyta; class Magnoliopsida; order Solanales; family Solanaceae; genus Nicotiana; species Nicotiana tabacum. The sequence continues at coordinate 7,295,241 of NC_134098.1, forward strand.
TGTTTAGTTAGCGCTAGTTTCCATTCAGTTTTATATTTTGCTTCGTAAATTGTCTTGCAAGGTGGCCCCATGGCCAAAGTATGACATTATGTGTTCAGAGTCCCTTAGTCGCAATTTGGTACGCCAGGTTAGGTGAGGCACCGGGTGCTTGTATCGCTCCTAGGTTCGGGGCGTGACAAACTTGGTATCAGAGCAGTTCTGTCCTAGGGAGTCTACAAGCCGTGTCTAGTAGGGTCTTGTTTATAGATGTGTTGTGCACCACATTATATAAGCAGGGCCACTACAGGGCATTTAGGAGTTGGTTACCCTTCTTTGAAATCTAAATCGTGCTATAGAACTGAGTTATAGGAAATTTGAATTAAACTTATGTGTTGGTGTTTGCATGCACAGATGACGGTGACTAGGAAGACTACGGCTAGCCAGAGGAGAGATACAGCAGTAGGTGAGGGGACCAGCAGGGTACCCCCACTAGATGGAGCCCAGTCTGAGGCTCAAGGTGAGACCCCTACTCAGCCATTACCGGCTCCTCCACCAACTACGGAGATTCCTAGGGAAATCGCACATCCAGTTCCCCCTCCACTTCCATCAGATCAGGACTTAAGAAGTGCGGTGCATTTGTTGACACAGTTGGTAGCTACCCAGCAACAGGCTAGGGCATCAGCTAGTGCAGGAACTTCTGAGGGGTCTGGGAGTTCAAGGGTCCGAGAGTTTATTGCTTTGAGTCCCCCAGAGTTCACGGGGACAGATCAGAGGGAGGACCCGCAGGATTTCATAGATCAGCTTCACAGGATCTTTCGTGTTATGCATGCCACGGAGAAAGAGGCAGTTGAGCTAGCAGCTTTTCGACTCCAAGATATAGCCATCCTTTGGTATGAGGGATGGGAGAGGTCCAAGGGACGTGATGCACCTCCAGCTATTTGGGAGAATTTTGCAGATGCCTTCCTTGACCAGTACTTACCACGGGAGATCCGACAGGCTCGAGTCGATCAGTTTCTAGCCCTCAAGCAGGGTAATATGAGTGTTCGAGAGTATAGTCTCCGTTTTGACTCATTGGCCAGATATGCACCATCCATAGTTGCTACTATGCGGGACAGGATTCACAGGTTTATAGCAGGGTTAGCCCCAGAGTTAACCGAGGCATGTGCCACCGCTGCATTGCAGGATAGTATGGATATCTCCCGGATTCAGGCATTCGCCCAGAATATAGAAAGGGGTAGGCGTCGGCAGCAGGGTACAGAGAGGGCTGAGCAAGGGCAACGTAAGAGGATGAGATTTCCCAGGTCTCAGGAGCAATCTCAGGGTAGTTATAGGACCCAGTACTTTGGACGGCCACCTAGGCCTCCGCCACCTCAGTTACAGGGTTACAGGTATGACCGCTATACTCAGTCAGGACCAGGTGAGAGCTCACGGGCGTCGGGTTTGCAGCGACAGCGAGGATCTGCGCAGACATGGTCATTTCCTCCACGGTGTGACATCTGTGGTAGAGGACACTTGGGCCAATGCCGAGCAGGTTCTGATGCTTGTTATACATGTGGGCGTCCAGGGCATATGATGCGAGATTGCCCAAATAGAGATTCGGGGGGAATGGCACAACCAGCGAGTTCAGCAACAGGATCATCTATGTCCGTGCATCCTTCAGGGCGCGAGTCTCAGTCTTCGGCTGGTAGAGGTCGGGGCAGAGGTAGAGGTTCCAGTTCAAGTGGTAATCAGAACTGTATCTATGCTTTAGCGGGTCGACAGGACCAGGAGTCTTCACCAGACGTTGTGACAGGTATATTAACCATTTGCTCTCACGATGCTTATGCTTTGATAGACCCAGGATCTACTTTATCGTATATTACCCCATTTGTCGCGAGGAAGTTTGGTATAGTGCCTGAAATACTAAGTGATCCTTTTGCAGTATCTACACCGGTCGGAGAATCGATTATTGCTAGACGGGTTTACCGAGGTTGTACGGTGACAATTTGTAGTCGTCAGACCTCAGCTGACCTAGTTGAACTAGAGATGATGGATTTTGATGCTATCATGGGCATGGACTGGTTGGTAGCTTGCTATGCCACAGTTGATTGCCGAGCAAAGGCAGCCAGATTTCATTTTCCGGGTGAGCCAGTCCTTGAATGGGTAGGTAATACACCAACACCCAGAGGTAGGTTTATTTCCTATCTGAAGGCGAGGAAAATGATCGCAAAAGGGTGCATTTATCATATTGTGCGAGTTAGAGATGCAGATGCTAAGATACCTACACTTCAGTCTATTCCCGTAGTCAAAGAGTATGCAGATGTGTTTCCAGATGAGCTTCCAGGTATTCCTCCAGAGCGAGAGATTGATTTTAGCATCGATTTGCTTCCAGGAACTCAACCAATATCCGTCCCTCCGTATAGAATGGCACCTGGCGAATTGAAGGAGTTGAAGGAGCAGTTAAAAGATTTGCTGGAGAAAGGTTACATCAGGCCCAGTACCTCACCTTGGGGTGCACCAGTACTATTTGTGTGGAAGAAGGACGGCTCGCTGAGGATGTGTATCGATTATAGGCAGTTGAACAAGGTAACTATTAAGAATAAGTATCCACTTCCAAGGATCGATGACTTGTTTGATCAGTTGCAGTGGTACCACCAGGTCAGAGTTCGAGAAAAAGATATTCCGAAGACAGCCTTTAGGACCCGATATGGCCACTTCGAGTTCCTTTTCATGTCCTTCGGGTTGACTAATGCACCCGCTGTATTTATGGACTTGATGAATAGCCTATTCCGGCCATTTTTAGATCTGTTCGTGATAGTATTTATTGATGATATTCTGGTTTATTCCCGTTCAGAGGATGAGCATGCAGACCACCTGCGAGCGGTACTCCAAACCCTCCGTGATCGTAAGTTGTATGCTAAGTTTTCTAAATGTGAGTTCTGGTTGAAGTCTGTAGCATTCTTGGGGCATATTGTATCAGATGAAGGGATAAATGTGGACACTCAGAAGATTGAGGCCGTGAAATCTTGGCCTAGACCTACCACTCCGATAGAGGTTCTTAGCTTTCTAGGCTTAGCAGGATACTATCGGAGGTCCGTAGAGGGTTTTTCTTCCTTTTCGGCACCATTGACGAAGTTGACACAGAAAGAAACTAAGTTTCAATGGACAGAGGCTTGCGAGCGGAGTTTCCAAGAGCTTAAGAACAGGTTGACCTCAGCTCCAGTTCTAACACTTCCAGAGGGTCTAGAGGGTTATGCCGTGTATTGTGATGCATCAGGTGTCGGGTTAGGATGTGTCCTGATACAACATGGGAAGGTAATTATGTATGCTTCAAGGCAGTTGAGGAAGCACGAGAGGAATTATCCGACCCACGACCTCGAGTTAGCTGCGGTTGTCCATGCACTTAAGATATGGCAGCATTATTTATATGGTGTTCATGTTGATGTATTTACTGATCATAAAAGCCTACAATATATCTTCAAGCAGAAAGAGTTGAATTTGCGACAGAGGCGATGGCTTAAGTTATTAAAAGATTACGATGTTAACATTCTCTACCATCTAGGGAAAGCTAATGTTGTAGCAGATGCATTAAGTCGCCGATCTATGGGTAGCTTAGCACATGTAGATCCCGAGAAAAGACAATTAGCTAGAGAGATTCATCAATTGTCTTCATTGGGGGTTCGGTTAGTAGATTCTGAGGATGGTGGAGTTGTACTCCAAAACACTACAAAATCATCCCTCATAGCGGAAGTCAAGGAAAGGCAGTACGATGACCCAGAGTTGGTCGAGCTGAGAGAGCGAGTTCCGCAGCAGAAGAAGCCACTGTTAGAGCTAAAGGGAGATGGGGTTCTCAGATATAGGGGTCGTTTATGTGTTCCAGATGTAGTAGGGCTACGAGACAGGATTATGTTAGAAGTACATTATTCATGGTATTCCATCCATCCTGGGTCGACGAAGATGTATCATGACATTAAGGATGTGTACTGGTGGAACGATATGAAGAAGAACATTGCTGAGTTTGTCGCCCAATGTACTAGTTGCCAGCAAGTGAAGGTAGAGCACCAGAAGCCTGGAGGGCTAATGCAGACTATAGAGATCCCGACATGGAAATGGGAGGCGATAAACATGGACTTTATCACGGGTTTACCTCGTTCTAATCATAAGTTCGATTCCATATGGGTGATAGTCGATAGGCTCACGAAATCAGCTCACTTCCTACCGGTCAGATCTACATATACAGCAGAAGATTATGCAAAGTTATATATTAAGGAGATAGTGCGGCTACACGGAGTACTAGTTTCTATTATATCTGACCGTGGGGCTCAGTTTACAGCACATTTTTGGAGGTCATTTCAGAGAGGTCTAGGGACTCAGGTGAATCTCAGCACAGCTTTTCATCCACAGACTGAAGGACAAGTCGAGCGCACAATTCAGACGCTCGAGGATATGTTACGAGTATGTGTGTTGGATTTTAAAAGAAGTTGGGATGGACATCTATCTCTTATCGAGTTTGCATATAATAACAGTTACCACTCCAGTATCCAGATGGCTCCGTACGAGGCTTTGTATGGGCGTAAGTGCAGATCTCCTATAGGGTGGTTTGATGTTGGAGAATCTGGGTTACATGGGCCAGACCTGGTTCAACAGGCCATAGAGAAAGTAAAGCTTATCCGGGAGCGACTGTTGACAGCTCAGAGTCGTCAGAAGTCATATTCTGACGTGCGGCGACGAGACTTAGAGTTCAGGATTAATGACTGGGTATTCTTAAAGGTATCACCTATGAAGGGCGTGATGAGGTTTGGCAAGAAAGGCAAGCTTAGCCCACGGTATATTGGGCCTTATAGGATTATTTGGAGAGTGGGCCAAGTAGCTTATGAGTTAGAGTTGCCCTCAGAATTGGAGTCTGTCCATCCGGTTTTTCACGTATCTATGCTACGGAAGTGCATTGGCGATCCTACCCGAGTGGTGCCCACGGATGATGTACAGATTACAGAGGACTTGTCATACGAGGAAATTCCAGTTTCCATCCTAGACCGACAAATCCACAATCTACGAAATAAGGAGGTAGCTTCCGTAAAGGTTTTATGGAGGAGCAAGAATGTAGAAGAGATGACGTGGGAATCGGAGGGAGAAATGAAGTCTAAATACCCCCACCTATTTCAAACTGAAGATATGGCTCGAGATGGGATGCTACAACACAGCTCTATTCAGGCTAGCAGGTCATCAGGTAAGCTTTTATTTTTCACTTTCAATATTTATGATTTACGGTCGGTGAGGCAAATTGCTGCTATTTATAAAGATTGGCCATGTGTGGCATGCATAGTATGTTTTCTGGCTGCGTGCAGGTTGGTTTTAACCTAGTGTACGAAGGATACTCTGGCAAAATTTTCCAAAGTCTCTAAGAGTAAACATTCGAGGACGAATGTTCCCCGGGTCCATTTGTGTTACACCCTATATTTTCGTACATAAAAATGCGTCGTAAGCAAACTAATGTAGGACCAAAAATGAGATAATATTTAAAAGTATATAAAGTAAGTTAATCATGTTACCTATGAGATTACAAATATTGAAGATCATGAACAACAAGTACAAAGAGGGTTGGACAGTTCAGAAGCTAAAGCATTTGTATAAAACAATGTTTCGTCGAAAGTCGATAAGTTGGGAATGTTATAACATGTACCTTTGGGGTGAGACTAGGGTGATTAACATGATAAGGAGATTATGTTATGATTTATATTAGTCGTATGACATCCGTGTGTTATGTTTTAATGTCAAGCGAGTTGTGGAACAAAAGTCGATGGAAGTCATCACAAGTTACACTCATAAGTTTTACTGAAACTTTGGGTCAAATGTAACTGCAATTTTCTCCCAATATACTTAGAGTTATGGGGTGTTCCACCATCAAATTAAAGATCTATGAGTCTATTTTCCAATACATTAAACCGTTTGTCAATACGACATCAGAGTAATGAGATATGGGCATTTTTGCGATACTGCGCAAGCTGTTAGGTGACAAGTAGGTGTGTCACCTACTTGCTTAAATGAAAGCCCAAAAATGGGCCATTTCGGGTCGTCCAAAGAGGCCTTTTAAGGGCCTATTTTATTCATATATTAGACTTAAAATAGAGCATAATAACCAGATATAAGCTCTGCAAAGAATCCTCCCAAATATTTCCCACAAACCCTAATTGATTTTCTCTCCCTTTCAAGTTCTAATTGGAGGTAAAACCTAGAGTTTGAAGAACCAAGATAAGAGCTGAGTTATCCAACAAATAAGGTGAGTTTACTGCTCTCTTTCATCCAATTTTTCTTCTGTAAATTCATGGTAAGTCGTTCTATACTTGTAAGAACTCACGGGACGGTGATCGGAAGTCGTGAGTTCGAGTTATTCACTTGTAGCGGACTGTTTTGTGGACTGTTTTGTGTTGCTGTTGGGTTGCGTGTTTTACTACTATTTTGTTGAGTTTTGGAGGAGGAAGGGGGTTTATAAACACCATATAAATGTAGGGTAGTTCGCTGGTCGTTCGTCATAATATTTTCGGGTCGTTTGACACTACTACGGTGGTCGTTTTGTGTACGAAGAGATTGGGGTGTGTTGGGCTGTTTTGTAGTATTTGATGGTGTATATAGGGCTGAAAAATGATGTATATATGTTGTTATTGTTCTGTTCTTGTATTGTTGGTGTTATCTTGAATTTGGAGGAAGTAAGGATTATAGGGGAGATGCTGCCCGTTTTAATACAAAATAAGTTTGTCGTTCGTTGTGCGATAGTTGTACCTTTCGTAACATAACGATAGTATTATTATCATTCTTGTAGATTAAGGTGCAAAGAGGTGAGTTCAACTTGGTGATTGGAAAGATTGTGATAAGGTATGTTAAGGCTAAGCCCTTCCTTCATTTTGGCATGATCTCGTAGCTACATGTGTTAATAATGAGACATAAAGAGAAGTTCGTATTCATGAATTTATTCACATTATTCTAGTCTCATAAGTTACAATATTATTCCTTATCGGGACTTCATATTCAGTTTAGTTTTGTCTTTATTCAGCCAAGAGAGCAGAGGGTCTATATATATATACAGTATTACACTATTTTCACCACCATCGAGCTATAATCGGTGGGCAGGCCCCTATTGGGCAACCTCTGATCAGATGGTAAGTTATATATACCGAGCCTACTGTGGCCGAGCGCCTATGAGCGAGCCCAGGATGGCCGAGATACAGAGCCCAGTATGGCCGAGCGCCTATGAGCGAGCCTACTACGGCCGAGCATTTACACGTACCGAGCCTTATAGGGCCGGACATTTATTTTACTTACTATATTGAAGGAGTTTAGTCACTATCAGTAGGTAAGTATATCTCCAGATCATCTTTGACTCCCAGTTACTTCCAGTTATTATATTATCAGTTCAGTTTCGATTTTCAGTTATGTTATTGCCTTACATACTCGGTACATTATTTTGTACTGACGTCCCTTTTCCGGGGATGCTGTATTTCATGCATGCAGGTTCAGATAGACAGACGAGTAGACCTCCTCAGTAGGTGTTTCCAGAGTTTAGCCTGATCGGTAAGCTCCACATCCTTCGGAGTTATCGGGTCTAGGTTTTTGTGTGCATCTTATGTATGTATTTATATATATAATATGGGTAGGTCGGGGCCCTGTTCCGATCACAATATATCTATCAGTAGAGGCTTGTAGACATATCCTGTTGGTTAGTGCAGTATATTGGGTTTGTAGACCTGGTATGTATAATTTGGTGGTTTGTCAGCTGTAGTAGCTATGACGGCCTTTTCAGCCTAGCTTTATATTGATGTTTAGTTAGCGCTAGTTTCCATTCAGTTTTATATTTTGCTTCGCAAATTGTCTTGCAAGGTGGCCCCATGGCCAAAGTATGACATTATGTGTTCAGAGTCCCTTAGTCGCAATTTGGTACGCCAGGTTAGGTGAGGCACCGGGTGCTTGTATCGCTCCTAGGTTCGGGGCGTGACAAGTTCATTCGGTATTTCATGTTTCTATGCTCTGGAAGTATCACGGTGACCCGGCTCATGTGTTGGATTTCAGCTCAGTCCAGTTGGATAAGGATCTATCTTATGTTGAGGAGCTAGTGGCTATATTGGACATGCAAGTCCGAAAGCTGAGGTCAAAGAACATTGCTTCCGTGAAGGTTCAGTGGAGGGGTCAGCCGGTCGAGGAGGCGACTTGGAAGATCGAGCAGGATATGCGCAGTTGTTATCCTCATCTTTTCACCACTTTAGGTATCTCTTTATGCTCGTTCAAGGACGAACAATTATTTTAAGAGGGAGAGGATGTAACGACCTGGCTAGTCGTTTTGAGAGTAATAGCTCTGATCCCTTATCTACTATATTCCTCATGTCTTTTTCCGCTTATGTGTCTTCCTGGGAGGTATTAGATGTGTATTCAGAGTGTTTTGGGACACTTAGTCCCTAAACGGAAGCTTAAGTCTTAGGATTTTGATCGTAGTTGGAACTATATGAAGATGACTCCAGAGTGGAGTTCCATCAGTTCTGTTAGCTCCGTTGGGTGAATTTGGACTTAGGAGCATGTCTGGACTGTGAATTTGAGGTCTGTAGCTGATTTAGGCTTGAAATGGCAAAAGTCAAATATTTGGAGATTTTGACCGGAGGTGGACTTTTTGATATCGGGGTCAGATTCCAATTCCGGAAGTTGGAGTAGGTCCATAATGTTGAATATGACTTGTGTGTAAAATTGGGGTCAATCGGATGTGGTTTGATAGTTTTCGGCATCGGTTGTAGAAATTTGAAGTTTCAAGTTCATTAAGTTTGGATTGGAGAGAGATTCATGTTTTTTGTTGTTGTCTGGCGTGTTTTGATTGCTCGACTAAGTTCGTATGGTATTTTAGGACTTGTTGGTATGTTTGGTTGGGGTCCTAGGGGCCCCAGATGGATTTCGGGTGCAAACAGATCGAAAATTGGACTTGTGCTATTGCTGAAGTCTTCAGGCATCTTGTATTTTCGCACCTGCGGTGAGGAGACCGTAGGTGCGGTCACGCATATGCGGAAGGAGGACCGCAGGAGCGGTCAGAGGAGTTTGTCTTATGGTCACAGGTGCGACATGAAGGCCGCAGGAGCGGAGTCGCTTCTGCGGAAGTTTGAACGTAGAAGCGGAGAACCTGGGAGGCTTGGGATCGCAGAAGCGGAAGGGTCCCCGCAGAAGCAAGATCGCATGAGTGATCCCTGGTCTGCAGAAGCGGAAACCTTGGCCATAAGTGGAATCCGCACTTGCGATGATTTTTTCGCAGGTACGGCATTGCAGGTGCAAATGAAGGTCCGTAGATGCGGGATTGTTGGGCAGAAAAGATCAATTTCGAGGGTTTGATCTCATTTTTCATTTTTGGGACTTTGAGAGCTCGGATTTGGCGATTATTTGATGGATTTTTAGAGCAAGGTTTTGGGTAACGCTTCTTAACTCCTTTATGGTTATATTCCACTAATCTATGGTTGATTTTATCATTTAATTTCAGATTTAGATTGAAAATTTAGGGAAAATGGAAAGAAGTTCTTCAACTAAGATTTTGGGTTTTGATTGAGATTTTGACATCGGATTTGGATAATTTTTGTACGAGTGAACTCGTGAGCAAATGAGTATTCATCATTTGTGATTTTTACCCGATTCCGATACGTGGGCCCGGTGAGACATTTTGGGGCGATTTTCTTATTGCTTGCCTTATGTTTGATTTCATTAATTAGATTAATTTCTTATAGTTGTATTTATGGTATGTAATTGATTTTCGCTAGATTTGGGCCATTCGGGTTCGGATATTCGTGGAAAAGGTATTGTTACCGATTGATTGAGCTTGGTTCGAGGTAAGTAGCTTGGTTAACTGTATGTGGGGGAAATCCCCTTAGGATTTGGTACTGTTGTGATATGTGAGCGCCGTATACGCGAGGTGACGAGTATGTACACATGCTATTTGTTGTAAAACCTGATTTATTTCACTGAGTAGTAATCTATTCTTCCTTTTAAAGCTACCAGGCGGTTCCTCAGGAGTTCTCCCTGCATATTTACTTTTGAGACTATGAGGCGGTTACACGGGAGTTCTCCCTGTACATTTACTTTTGAGACTATGTGGCGGTACCTCAGAGTTCTCCCTGCACATTTACTTTTGAGACTACGAGGCGGTACCTCGGGAGTTCTCCCTACACATTTACTTTTGAGACTACGAGGCGGTACCTCGGGATTTCTCCCTGTACATTTACTTTTGAGACTACGAGGCGGTACCTCGGGAGATCTCCTCACATATTTACTTTTGGGACTATGAGACGGTATCTCGGGAGCGCCTCTTTTGTTATCACATAGTTTGTGTGATGTTATTTCTCAATGAATTCCTCCTGTTAAATTCTCTGCTTTTTTTCATTTTATTATATCATCTGTTTTGTTATTATATCCAGTAGGTACCTGACCTCGTCACTACTCTACCGAGGTTAGGCTTGGCACTTACTAGGTACCATTGTGGTGTACTCATGCTACTCTTCTGCACATATTTTGTATGCAGATCCAGGTACCTCTTATCAGCCCCGCTATTAGCTGAGAGTGCTTGTTGTTGTACAGAGACTTCAAGGTACATTTTTCACGTCCGCAGACCTCGGAGTCCCCCCCTATACTCTCATATGTCATTTATCTCCCGCACTTCTTTTGTTAGACTCTGGTGTATAAAGATAATAGTTTCCTTCTGTAGCTTGTGACTTACGATGTTCCGGGTTTTGGGAGTACTGTGTAATTATAGACTATTGGTTATTGTACTTACCGAGCAACATTGTTATTAGTTATTCAATTATCCACTGCTGTTAGTTGCCAAGCTTTACTTTTATTTGTTAATTTCTGCAATTTGTTAGGCTTTCCTAGTTGTAGAGACTAGGTGTCGTCACGATGTTATACAAAGGGATTTTGGGTCATGACACCAATGGCCTTTGATATACCTCCAAGCATGCTAAACTACCCTTAGATTTCCGGCTAAGAGCATACGCCATAACATTAGCCTTCCCCGGATGATATAAAATATCAATGCCATAATTCTTGAGTAATTCAAGTCATCTTCTCTGCCTCAGATTCAACTCCTTATGTTTAAAAATATATTGAAGGCTCTTATGGTCCGTGAATATATTCACATAGACCCCATATAAATAATGACACAAACTTTTCAATGCAAATACTACCGCCACAAGTTCTAAGTCATGTGTTGGATAGTTATTTTCATGATTCTTGAGTTGTCTAGATGAATAAGTTATAACCTTGCCATGTTGCATTAATACACACCCAAACCCAATTCTTGAAGCATCACAATATACCACAAATCCATATATACCCTCTGGTAGGGTCAACACCAGTACCGTAGTCAATCTTGCTTTTAACTCCTGGAAACTCTTTTCACAAGTATGTGACCATTGGAACTTAATTGCCTTCCTTATCAATTTAGTCAATGGAGAGGCAAGAGTAGAAAAACCCTCCACAAACCTTATGTAATATCCAACTAAGCCTAAGAAATTGCGAATCTATGTTGGAGTTGTAGGCCTCGGCCAATTCATCATTGCTGCATTTTTCTGAGGATCAACCTTAATTCCTTCACTAGAAATGACATGACCCAAGAATGTGACAGATTCAAGCCAAAATTCACACTTTAAAAACATTGCATATAACTTGTGCTGATGCAGGGTTTGCAGAACTACCCTGAGATGATCAACATAGTCATCTTGACTTCGTGAATATACAGGAATATCGTCAATGAACATTATCACAAAGGAATCAAGAAAAGACTTGAAGACTCGATTCATAAGATCCATGAAAGATGCTGGGCATTTGTTAGCCCAAAAGATATTACCAAAAATTCAAAGTGCCCATATTCGGTTCTAAAAGCTATTTTCGGAACATCCTTCTCCCTGATCTTCAATTGGTGATACCCGGATCGTAAATCAATTTTGGAGAAGTACTTAGCACGTTACAATTGGTCAAACAAGTCATCTATCCTTAGCAGTGGGTACTAATTCTTGATCGTGTCCTTGTTGAGCTACCGATAGTCAATACACATTCTCAGTGACCCATCCCTTTTCCTTACAAAATGGACTGGTGCGCCCAAGGTGACACACTCTACCATATGAAACCTTTATGTAACAAATCTCTCAATTGTTCCTTTAGCTCCTTCAATTTTGCTGGTGCCATTCTGTAGGGAGGAATAGATATAGGCTGTGTATCTGGCATCACATCAATCCCAAAATCAATCTCCCTTTCTGGTAGGATCCCAGGGAGCTCATCCAGAAAGACTCCTGAAAATTCATTCACAATAGGCATGGACTCAAGTGTAGCTACCTCAGCAGTGGTGTCAGTAACTCAGATCAAATGGTAAATACACCCCTTGTTGATCATCTTTGTGGCCTTAAGGTAAGAAATAAACCTACCCTTCGGTACCACGTCATCACCCCTCCACTCAATATCTAGCTCATTTGGAAATTCGAACCTAACAGTCCTGGTTCGGTAATCAAGCTTGGCAAAACAATAATAAAGCCAGTCAATCCCCATTATTACATCGAAATCGACCATCCTCAATTCAATGAGATCGGCCAAGGTGTCCCAACCATGCAACATGACAACACAATCCCTATAAACTTGCACGATCAAAATAGACTCGCCAACCAGAATAGATACAGAGAACGGCTCATGAAGTTGTTCTAGTTCTATCCCAAATTCCATAGCAATATAAGGAGTGACATATGACAAAATGGAACTGGGATCAATAAGAGCATACACATCATGAGATTGCACATTCAATATACCTTTGACAACATCTGGAGAAGCCTCTAAATTCTGGCGACTCCTCATAGCATATAAATGGCCGGATCTTCCCAAACTCTTGTGCTCTACCCCTAGTTGCACCACGCCCTGCGGGTGTTGGAATGCCTCAAGCTGGAGGGAGTGCTACGGATGTAGTAGCTGTTGATACCCAATTTTGCCCTGATATTTTTGCAAATAAGCGTATATGCTTTAAAAATATTAACTTGCATAATTATTTAATTTATAAGATTTATGCAAGCATCTTCTATAATTTTCCATAATATTTAGAGCTTTTAAATTGCTTGAATAATTATTAATTATTTCTTCAAATTATTTTGTGATGACTCAATTACCTAAATCCTTATTTTGCATCTATAATATTTGCTTCAGGTATTTTACTCTATTTTTTTATAATTATAGTAGTATTTTCAGGCTATTTGCACAATCTCGCAATAATAGCCTATATTTTAGAATTGTATTGTATTTGTCATTTTATTCAGGGTCAAAATAATATCTTTCATTTTTATTATCTTATACTATTGTTTTAAGGTATTAATTTGTATAAACAACATTTTTATAATTTATTTAATTATTTTATTAAAATAATATTTCCCTTAATTTCTTATTTAAACGCTGGCCCAAATTTTGAGCCAATTTTCGAACCAAACAAGCCCCATATTTCTGGACCAACCCCCAAAAGCCCAATCCAAACGACCCTTGAAATTAACCTGGTGGCGACCCGCTTAATAACCCTCCCCACTGCCCCGTTCAATCTTGGTCGTTGATCTTAAATGATCACTGGCCCATAATTAACCTACCCTTTCCTTATATCCTCAATACCCCAAACCATAGAGACAAATCCCCACCCCACCGCCTCTGTATCCTCAAACGCTCTCATCTCTCAAACCTAAACCCTAGCCGTCCTCACTCAAATCTCAGTCCCAATCCGAAGTTGCATGGAAACCATCCATGATTCCTTTCCTTTCTGGCATACGCGGAGTTACTTACCATCTTTTGAACGCTACAAGTACTGGTTACTTGATTATTTATTGAAGCTGAGTCGTTGTGTTCGTTTGATTCCGATTTTGTATCATCTTCATGTTTCTGACCTGATACATTAACTATCAAACTCAATGGCTTCGATTCAGCGAGATTTTGGCCATTTTTTGTTCCTTGTCTAAACTAGGGTTTATTCGTTTTCTCTCCTAAATTGATCTGAATCGATTTTGCATGCTTTCTTTCCTTATTTTAGGTTTTATTTACTTTGTTTCCTTATTTAGTATTATAATTTTGTACTATATAAACCCCTCCCCATTTCCCTTTGGGGGAAAAAAAGAAAAATTCGATATAGTCTCACTAAAAATTTGAAGCTTTGCTCTTTAATTCCTGCTTTATCTTGTTCTGTGTTTTGTGTTGGCCGACTGAGAGCTAAGGCCACTGGGAGTCTGCTGTTCGAACTTTCTCTTGGTGGGTGCATTGCCCGGGGTTCTTTCGAAGCTCTTGGGATATTTGACGCATTGAGGTTTCTCGGTTTTTGTTCTTTATTGTTGTCTATTTAACTTGTAAGCCGCTTGACTTTTGCAATTTCATCCCTATGTGTCTTTGATTTACATGTGTTCTCACCTCTGGAATCCATGGCTTAATATGTTTTCTGGATTTCTTTTGTGCACGATTCGGTTAATTCTACTTTGTTCTAAGTCTCTTTTGCACTTGACTTCCTCCAAATGCTGCTAGTCCTGAGATTGCCTAAGTCTAACTTGGATAATCTGACCCTCTTAAGTTTCGTTTAGCCATTATATTAGTGCCTGAGTGTTCCCTAAAACATGCTTATTTGCTTTGTCCTTAATCTCTATAATTAATGCTTCACACTTGTGCTAGAACTTCCTGTGTTAGTTATGTCATGTTCCCCTACTATTGTGTCACTCAACATGATCCCCATACCCCATTAGTGATTGACAAAGATCTTAACAGCTACCTCAACTTGTTTTCTCTGCCCTATTTGAACCATTTTGTTTTATGGCATAACTTAGATCTTCTTTAGTTAATTAGTCTATTGTGTCAATCCCAGAATCCCTACATGTGTTATTTGGTATGAACTTGCTACCTCACACTGCTCTGAATCTCTACAATGTTTGTCTTGCATGTACAATGTGTTTTAATTTGTAGTAAGACCATTCTCTATGATCTTGCTTCTATGCCAATATGTTCCCTAGCATGTTTATGGTTCATATGATATCCTGTTCTTTCAGTGATTAATTGTCTTGTCACAATCTGCATCCCTATCATGTCTAAATACTGATTAGCATGACACTAGGATTCATGTTTAGCATAATCTCTTAGGTTTTAAGCTGTCTGTATTGTGCATCTATGGCTGCAAACTTGTTTCTACCCTGACCCTTCCCACATGTGGTTTTTCCATAATGTGTGCTCCCTATCATGTCTCAATGCTGTCATGTTTCCTGATGAGAATTAATATGTCTATCTTATTGATGCTAGATGTATACTTAACCTAAATTGAACTTTTTAGGTCTCAACCTGTTTGTGTTAACTTTTGTCAAACTTTGCGAACTTGTTCCTCCCTCTAATTTCCCTAATATGGGCTTGTTATGTGCTACTTTGCTAAGTGTTGAAGTTCTACTGAATAAATCCTGTGATATGCTTGATTAGTTGTTTTGTATGCTCAACTTGGCTATGTATATTTTAAGTATAAGTGTATTACCCAACTTATGTCCCTCCATCACTATCCACCTTCCTTACTTGCTACTTATGCTATTCTGAATCCTTCATTCTTAGCCGGCTGAAAGCCAAGGCTATCTAGGTTCTATCGTTGGCCTCCATAGTGTGAGCACTGCTCGAGGTCCAATTGACGCACTTTTGAACTTTGACACACTAGGGCTTGGTCCTTAGACACTCCCTTAATCTCAAAAATGTTCCTATTCACTCCATTTTCCCTATTATGTGTTGTGTACCTGAATTGATTACTTCATGTGATGCAACACTTGGTGGTGTGGTTAAGTAAACTGGTTTTGGACTCCTCTATGGATCCCTGAGTTGTATATTGAATGCAGCTCATTTGAGCAGCCTAAGTAAAGTCTAGAACCACCCTAAATAGAGGTCCAATGCATCATGGACAATAGGTATGGGACGGATAATGTACGCATAGGGTACGACATAGAATTGAATTAGAACGCATTTAGGTAATAAATTAAACATAGTGATCGGGTAGCAGGAGATGATAGTCTATCTCCGCTGAATAATATGAGTAACTCCCTATTCTAAGGGATTTGCGAAGTATTATTTATGTTGCACGGGGTGATCCTTTAGGCTAAAAAACTTAGGACCCCCATATTAGAACGGAAATATAGTTGCACCTCCCTATTCAAGATCTCTTTGCAATAAAATTCTTAGATTTTATACTTTCTTTGCTTACTTGATCATATAGACTAATCCATATAATTTAAGTTCGGCCGGACCCACAGTTGTGGACCTCGAGGAGTATCTAACACCTTCTCTTTGAGGTAACTTGAGACCTTACCTGATCTTTGGTGTCGTTGACTAGTTAAAACAGAGTTATTTGCATAATAGGTGTCCTAATGCACCTTAAAAATCGTTAGGTGGCGGCTCTCCTCTTTTAATACCTCCTTAAAAGAGTTGTCACGTGTCGAAACCCGATTTCGCAAAGCAAAAGGGGGCACGACAACATGGCGACTCTGCTGGGGATTTACACTTAGGCTCTTACCATAATGAACTTGACTTTTGTGGATTACTTTCTTTGTTACATGCACATCTTTTCCCCTACTCACCTTTATTTGTTTAAATCCGCTACGACATGCACATCCCTTCCCCTACTCACCTTTATTTGTTTAAATCTACTATGACATGCACATCCCTTCCCCTATTTACCTTTACTTGCAATGACCGCTCTTTTATTTTGTCAAAATTGCTAGATCATGCCTACTTCCTTACCTGCTTTATTACATTCCCACATATATTTTTATGAACTAAACTAACTCCTTCCTTTTGTCTTTCTTCTATATTCTTTCCATGTTTACCGTTGCTATATTATTTACTGTTTTTACATATCATACAAATACTTGACAACGTGTTATTATTGCTGCATAAAGCATGCTCAACATCATACTCCACTCCTGCCAACTATAATCATAGCGGCACTTGATGAGTGTCCGCGTTCTTCCGAAAATTACCCTTTTAAATCGGGAAAGCTTATTTGCGGTAGACTAGTCGGTCAGCGGTGCAATCGACGGTCTCGTGCCTTTCCCTCTCAACTTTTCCACTTGGGAGTACCAGTCTAGACCATTCTAGAAACCCTACTCCAACTTGAAATATACATGCATCATGCTAAACATAGTACGGGTTGAAGCGTTATTAATGTAACAACCCGCTAAGATGAACCTCGTCCAAAGTCCGATGAGATTTCCACAATCCCAATGGACGCTATCATAATATGTGCATTACTTCGAGAAAAATATGCGAACGTGTTGATCATTATTGCGTAAACATTTTTGGCATTAATGAAATGACGCAAATATTGGCATCAATTTTCTCCAACTCTACGTGTCGCTTAGGCCTACCTAGGGCACAATGAGGTTCCCAAATTAGGACGCGAATTATTGCATGACTTTGTGAAACAGGTTTTAATATCGCAAACACTCTTTTAATATTCCTTACTAACTTGGTTACCTTTTACTTTTTCTTTCTTTTGATTATTCCCTTTCCCAAAGGTTAGTTCGTGCATACTTGCATCTTCTCAAGAAGTGGAACGCCGCACCATCCCGGCCCCGTCGAGTTCCTGGGTTACCTGGAAAACTAGCATGAATTACTTTTAAAAACTAATTTTGAGCATTTGAGACATTTTTCAGTATTCTGTTTTGAAATAATTGCTTGAGCCATCAATATTTCTTTAGACGTTTTAAAGATTATTTTTAATGCATTACTGCTTTTCGTATTAATTATTATTTTTACATTTTTTTTCCAGCATTATTATTACCTATCCCAATGAACCTACGACTGTGACATGTAATGAGACAACGCAACATGAGGATAGTGATTCAGTCAATCATTACTGACAACGCCGCCAATTTAAACAACGATTTTATGAAAGCCATGTGTGAAACGTTCAAGATCAAGATTAGGAACTCCACGACATACATACCACAAATGAACGGAGCTGTAGAAGCCGCCAACAAGAACATCGAGAAGATACTAAGGAAAATGGTAGATAATTACAAACAATGGCACGAGAAGCTGCCATTTGCTCTGCTCAGGTATCGTACCACAGTTCGCACATCAACTGGGGCTCAGCGGTTATTCCTACCGAAGTAGAGATCCCTTATTTTAGAATCATACAAGAAGATGAGCTCAGCGACGCAGAATGGGTATAAAGCAGCTATGAACAACTGGCCCTCATTGATGGAAAGAGAATGAATGTAGTATGTCACGGTCAACTCTACCAGAACATAATGGTAAGAGCTTTCAACAAAAAAGGCAGACCAAGGCAATTCACACCGGGGCAGTTGGTGCTAAAGCGAATTTTCCCGCATCAAGATGAAGCTAAAGGAAAATTTTCACCCAATTGGCAAGGTCCCTACATGGTTCGTCGAGTATTAATAGGAGGAACACTTATACTTGCAGAAATGGACGGGGAGATTTGGCGAAAACCTATCAACTCCGACGCAGTCAAGAGATACTATGTTTAGATTGTTTACATTTCTTCATTTGATGTAACTAAACTATGCTTGACCTGATTCCCATTTAAGAGGGGATACGTAGGCAGCCCTGTGGGTTCGGTCACATCTCAATAAAATCTTCATTTTTCTATGGACAGTAACTGGGGCACGATTTTGAGGAGGACCCTCAAAATTCTAAAGCAAGGAAGTCACAATGTCTCTAAAATATGTCACAGTCATTGGTTCATCTAAATTATTTGATATTACATACTACTATATTTTAAATAACTACATTCGTCAAATGCACGCATATTTTTTGAAACACTTTATTTTTATAAACCGCCAGATGCTGCCCAGGGTAACTCAAATGTGATGTCAAGGCAGGAGCAAAAGCAAAGCGAGAAGGCGAAAGCACGGACCAACCTTCCCAGCAAACTCACGATTTTTCTTTGGATGCAGGCACAATGAACATAACAGGATTATGCGCAAATACATACACACATCAGAATCACTACATTCACAATGACAAGGTTGTCAAATGCAAACACATCTTTAGCTAAGAAACACTCTGCTTTCTCACTATCACTCATTGTTTTCCCGCATGAGACTAAGCCCTACCTCCTTAAACCGCATAAGGATAAGCATTTCCTTTCTTTGCATGACACTAAGCATTCTCTCCTATTTGCATGAGGCTAAGCATTGCCTCCTTAACTGCATGGGGATAAGCGCTGCCTTTATTTGCATGAGACTAAGCATTGTCTCCTATTTGCATGAGGCTAAGCATTGCCTCCTTAACTGCATAAGGCTAAGCACTGCCTTTTTTTGCATGAGACTAAGCATTGTCTCCTATTTGCATGAGGCTAATCATTTCCTCCTTAACTGCACAAGGCTAAGCACTGCCTTCTTTGTATGAGACTAAGCATTGTCTCCTATTTTGCATGAAGCTAAGCATCGCTTCCCTTACTTGCATGAGACTAAGTATTGTTTCCTCATCCTGCATGAGGCTAAGCACTGCCTCCCTAACTCCACAAGGCTAAGCACTACCGTTTCCTCGTGATTAAATGTTATCTCCATTACGCCATCTAAGACCTAGTATTATCCTCTACTCACCCAGGGCTAAGCATTGCCCTCATCTTACCCAAGACTAAGCTTTGTCTTGTCTCATTTTCGCATACGGCCAAACATCATATTTTGCATTTCATGGGCTGAAATATAGCCATTTTGTCCAAAAGCGTCATGGTCTGAAGGAATCATCCTCATAGCCAGAAGACACCATTCCATGGCCTGAGGATCTCTTAAAAGTGCACATCATTATTCAAAGGCGTCATGGATCGGAGGTACCATTCTCATGGCCCGAGGACATCATTTCATGGCCTGTGAATCCCTATCCCTTATCATATGATTCATGGCACAGGACGTCATGGTCTAAGGACACCATCCTCATCATCCAAAAACAACCCTTATGGTCCGAAGGGAATCTGTATCATATTTAAATTCTCTCCATAATCTATATACTTGCATGCATCGTGTTTTAAGTTTCGTAGGTAACCTGGGAAGTAAATGTTCTCTTAACAGGAGCAATCTTCGCTCCGGTTTCCGTTCAAAACATTCACACCCTGTAATTATTTTAAGAGTAACCAACCACCATCAGTTAACCACTTTTACTTGATAACCGTTCAGATACTCGCTTTGAGATACACCCGTAACCTTTCAGATTCTGTATAAACTTATCTGATACTGTCCTACCTAAAAAAAGAACCCTTTCACAGTTGGTTTCGTTCACCGTTGGATCCAGAACTACACACGACCTGATTCCCGTAACACTAGGGATATGTAGGCAACTCAGGAACCATGGTTCGACCTCTATTTTTTAAATCACCTCATTCGGTCAAAATCGGTCATCATTTTCTTTACCCGACAACTCTTTCATCATTTCCAGGTAAAGAAGGGCAGCTGTTGATACACAATTTTGCCCTCATATTTTTGTAAATAAGCGTATATGCTTTCAAAATATTAACTTGCATCATTATTTAATTTAGAAGATTTGTGCAAGCATCTTCTATAAATTTCCATAATTTTTAGAGCTTTTAAATTGATTTTTTGTATTTAAATTGCTTGAATAATTATTAATTATTTCTTCAAATTATTTTGTGATGACTCAATTACCTAAATCCTTATTTTTCATCTATAATATTTTCTTCAGGTATTTTACTCTATTTTTTTTATAATTACATTAGTATTTTAAGGCTATTTGCACAATCACGCAACAATAGCCTATATTTTACAATTGTATTGCATTTATCATTTTATTCAGGGTCAAAATAACATCTTACATTTTTATTATCTTATACTATTGTTTTAAGGTATTAATTTTCATTAACAACATTTTTATAATTTATTTAATTATTTTATTAAAATATGTTTTCCCTTAATTTCTTATTTAAACGCTGGCCCAAATTTTGAGCCAATTTTCGAACCAAACAAGCCCCATATTTCTGGCCCATCCCCCAAAAGCCCAATCTAAACGACCCCTGAAATTAACCTGGCTGCGACCCGCTTAATAACCCGCCCCGCTGCCCATTTCAATCTTGGTCGTTGGTCTTAAATGATCAATGACCCATAATTAACCTACCATTTCCTTATATCCCCAATACCCTAAAGTCTAGAGACAAATCCCCACCCACTGCCTATGTATCCTCGCACGCTCTTACTCTCAAACCTAAACCCTAGCCGTCATCACTCAAATCTCAGTCCAAATACGACATTACATGGAAACCATCCATGATTCCTTTCCTTTCTTACATACACAGAGTTACTTACCATCTTTTGAACGCTATGAGTACTCGTTACTTGATTATTTATGGAAGTTGAGTCATTGTGTTTGTTTGATTCCGATTCTGTATCATCTTCATGTTTTTGATCGGACACATTAACTATCAGACTCCTTGGCTTCGATTCAGTGAGATTTTGGCCATTTATTGTTCCTCGTCTAAACTAGGGTTTGCCCGTTTTCTCTCCTAAATTGATCTGAATCGATTTTGCATGCGTTCTTTCTTTATTTTTAGGTCTTATTTACTTTGTTTCCTTGTTTATTCATCTAATTTTGCTACTATATAAATACCTCCCCATTCCCCTTTGGCTGAAAACAAAAACAAAAAGATTGATATTATCTCACTAAAAATTTGAAGCTTTGCTCTGTTAATTCCTTCATTATCTTGTTAATTGTTTTGTGTTGGCCGGCTGAAAGCCAAGGCCACTGAGGGCCTGTTGTTCAAACTTTCTCTTAGTGCGAGAATTTCCCGCGGTTCTTTAGAAGCTCTTGGGAACTTTGACGAATCAAGGTTTCTAGGTTTTTTAGGATCTTTTGTTCTTTATTGTTGTCCGTTTAACTGGTAAGCCGCTTGATTTTTGCAATTTCATCCCTATGTGTATTTTATTTACATGTGTTCTCACTTATGGAATCCATGTCTTAATATGTTTTCTGGATTCCTTTTGTGCAAGATTCTGTTAATTCTACTTTGTTCTAAGTCTCTTTAGCATTTGACTTCCTCCTAATGCTGCTAGTCTTGAGATTGCCTAAGTCTAACTTGGATAATCTAACCCTCTTAAGTTTCGTTTAGCTAGTATATTAGTGCCTGAATGTTCCCTAAAACATGCTTATTTTCTTTGTCCTTAATCTATATAATGAATTCTTCACACTTGTGCTAGAACTTACTGTGTTAATTATGACATGATCCCCTACTATTGTGTCACTCAGCATGATCCCCATACCCCATTAGTGATTGATTGAGATCTTAACAGCTCCCTCAACTTGTTTTCTCTGCCCTGTTTGAACCATTTTGCTTTATGGCATAACTCAGATCTTCTTTAGTTAATTAGTCTATTGTGTCAATCCCAGAATCCCTACATGTGCTATTTGGTATGAACCTGCTACCTCACACTGCTCTGAATCTCTGCAATATTTGTCTTGTATGTACAATGTGTTTCAATTTGAATTAAGACCATTATCTATGATCTTGCTTCTGTGCCAATATGTTCCCCAATATGTCTATGGTTCATTTGATATCCTGTTCTTTCAGTGATCATTTGGCTTGTCTCAATATGCATCCCCATCATGTCTAAATACTGATTAGCATGACCTTAGGATTTATGTTTAGCATAATCTCGTAGGTTTTAACTTGTCTGTATTGTGCATCTGTGACTGCAAACTTGTTTCTCCCCTGACCCTTCCCACATGTGGTTTTTCCATAATGTGTGCTCCCTATCATGTCTCAATGTAGTCGTGTTTCTTGATGAGAAGAAATATGTCTATCTTGTTGATGCTAGATGTATACTTAAAATAAATTGGACTTCTTAGGTCTCAACCTATTTGTGTTAACTTTTGTCAAACTTTACAAACTTGTTCCCCTCTCTAATTTCCCAATATTGGTTTGTTATGTGCTACTTTGCTAAATGTTGAAGTTCTACTGAATAAAGTCTTGTGATCTGCTTGATTAGTTGTTTTGACCTAACTTTTGTCCCTCAATCATTATCCACCTTCCTTACTTGCTACTTATGCTATTCTGAATCCTTCATTCTTAGACGGCTGAAAGCCAAGGCTATCTAGGCTCTATTGTTGGCCTCCCTAGCGTGAGCACTTCTCGGGGTCCAACTGAGGCCCTTGTGAACTCTGACATACTAGGTCTTGGTCCTTAGACACTCCCTTAATCTCAAAACTGTTCATATTCACTCCATTTCCCCTGTTATATATTGTGTACCTGAATTGATTGCTTCAAGTGATGCAACACTTGGTGTTGTGGTTAAGTAAACTGGTGTTGGACTCCTCTATGGATCCCTGAGTCGTATATTGAATGTGGCTCTTTGTTGAAGGCCTGGATACGCCGTGTAAGAGTTAATGAAAGTCTAGGCAATGTTGGATATTTGTTTGTTTGGGCCTGCTATGGGTCTATTATCACTATTATGTAACATTTATTACTTTTACTCATTATTGGGTATGTAATAACCTTTTTACAAACAATTGGGGTGTTAGTAAAAAGGGAATGGGTAGAGTTTAATATCTACATACAACGGGTAGATAACATGCCTCTAGGACTTAATAATGTGTTTGCTCTATGTATTGTTCGATTACATGGGCACTATAGAAATCGTGATATTAGGAGAAGCACACACACACTACTTGTTTACCATTAATCATGAGTTATAATACTATGTCTACTGCTACGTATTTATAGACAGCATGCCTATAGGAAGTAAACACTCCTTCAATCTGCATGACGACTTTCAAATACATTAGAAACCTGCCTATAGAAACAAATGTCAATGGACTTTCCTTCAATTCACTTCAGTTATTCACTAGAAGTTATGCCTATATAATTAATGTATGACGATAAAATCAGCTTTAAGTGCAGGACGTTAGAGATCCTGTCTATAGGATATAATTACTCACCATAATTTGTTAATGTTAAATCGCTTAAACATTGTTTCACGTATGCTATTATTAGAAAGCATGAATAATTCTTGTCTTTCCTCTAATAGGTTTCATTGTCACTTAGTGATTCACACCTACACACAATATCTATAGGTTAAATCACTGAAAACCTTCAAATCTCAAATCAGCATGCAACAATCATATAATTTGGAGATAAGCAACTCTTGGCCTCTGAAAACTGCATGCATGCCCTTATTCCTTGTCACATAGAAATCATGTCTATAGGGATTTAAGTTTCTTAATTCTGAATTGCTTAACCTGAAATTTGTCTTGCGTGCATTTGTTGCTAAGTGCGGAGGCAAACTTGATCCCTTAACTACCATATTTGAAGTCCAATATGTGTATTGTATGTAGCCTAGTTTAATCATTTTGAGCAGCCTAAGTAAAGTCTAGAACCACCCTAAATAGAGGTCCAATGCATCATGCACAATAGGTATGGGACGGGTAATGCACGCATAGGGTACGACTTAGAATTGAATTAGAACGCTTTTACTTTAACATCGTAATCGGGTAGCAGGAGATGATAGTCTATGCCCGCTAAATAATATGAGTAACTCCCTATTGTAAGGAAGTTGTGCAGTAATATTTATGTTGTACGGGGTGATCCTTTAGGCTAATAAACTTTTTTCTTTCTTTTCTATTAGAATGGAAAAATAGTTGCACCTCCCTATTCAAGATCTCTTTGTAATAAAATTCTTAGATTTTGTACTCTCTTTTCTTACTTGATCACATAGACTAATCCATATAATTTATGTTCGGCCGACACCCACAGTTGTGGATCTCGAGGAGTGCGTAACACCTTCTCTTTGAGGTAACTTGAGCCCTTACCCAATCATTGGTGACATTGACTAGTTAAAACAGAGTTATTTGCATAATAGGTGCCCAAACGTACCTTAATAATCATTAGGTGGTGACTCTTCTCTTTTAATACCTCCTTAAAAGAGTTGTCACGTGTCGAAGCCCGATTTCACGAAGAAAAAGGGGGCGCGACAGTAGCTATAGAACTGGCTGGCTGTGCTGGGCCCCTGCCCGCAACCTGATGAGATGAACGACAATCCCTCTGAATGTGACCCCTCAATCCGCATCAGTAGCATATGGGTAAGTCCATGTAGTATATTCCTAGGTGTATATTTTCACGCCTAGGGAATGGGGGGCTTCGTTGTTGCTGGAATATACCACCCTGACGACCCTGTTGATACGAGCCCCTGTTGCCCTGATTGGGCCTGAAACGGGTCCACTACTGGTGCTGACTAGGCCCTGATGGCAGTGCACTAGCCGAAGACTGAGTAAAGGACTGTGATGGCCCTGGTGACCCTCCCCTGAATGTTGACTTTCCACCAATAGAAGAACCGCTCAAGTTGCCCGTGGACCGGGCCTTATAGCTACCCTCTCGCGCAATTCTGTTCTTCAATTTGTGGGTCTCTGTTGCTTGAGAGAATTCCACCATCATACCATAGTTCATATTAGAATTCAAGGCAGTTGTAGCGGCCTCATTAATTACCAAGGGACTAAGGCCCTGCACAAACCAGCTCACTCTAGCCTCCATAGTGGGCAACATGTAAATAACATACTTAGATAGGTATGCGAATCTCATATGGTAATCCCACACACTCAGGCTACCTTGCCTCAGGTTCTCAAACTCAATAGCATGGGTTGTCGTAGTCTCGGCAAGCAAGAAATGATCAATGAAGGCATCGGTAAACTCATCCCACCTCGCCGGAAGGCTCCCCTTCTTCACAGGACTCCTCCCATAGTTCAAACCAAGAATATTCTACCTCTTTTAGGCGGTAGGAGGCTAATTCCATTCCCTCCGTCTCAGTTCACGCATAACTCCGAGAGTCTTGTATATCTCATCAATGAAGTCCTGGGGGTCCACCTATGCGTTACTACCCGTGAACACTGGAGGATCCAACTGGAGAAACCTGTTCACCCTGGAACTAGTAGAATCCCCTAGCTGACTGGAAGAAGTGGGTGCAACATTTGATCTCTGGGCCTCGGAAGCCACTATATGAGCCAACATTTGTATGGCTCCCCAAAGATCAACATCAGAAACACCAGAATCGGAAGCTGGAACTAGAGGTGGAACTGGTATATCAGTTGGAGGGACCGTTGCATCCTCAGTAGGTGTAGGGACCGGTGCAGCCTAATCAGTTGTAGTAGAATCAGGCAGTGTAGTAACTGGAGGAATATTCTCACTCTGGGTGCTTACTCGAATCATTAAATATAGATTTAAATGCCACTCCTGGAGTGACACTGTTTCTTTGGCCAGCATCTATATGGCTCCCCTAAGATCAATATCAGAAACACCATAATCGGATGCTGGAACTGGTATATCAGTTGGAGGGACCTTTGCACCCTCAGTAAGTGTAGGAACTGTGCGGTCTGATTAGTTGTAGTAGAATCAGGCAGTGTAGTAATTGGAGGAATATTCTCACTCTGGGTGCTCACCCGCATCATTAAATATAGAATCAACTGCCACTCCTGTGGTGACATTGTCTCTTTGGACAGTTCTTGCCTTCTTCTTAGGTGACATATACTGAAAGTTAGAGTAAAGCACGAGTTAAAGGAGAAACAATCTTACAATCAGCTTTATCGCATGATCGAGAACATTAAAGAAGGTTATTATTCCTAAATGCCCCTGTAGCCTCCTAATTATAGATATGGTCGACAATAAATTGATAATAAGGACTCTACTAGACACAGCTCCGAGACATCCTAGGACACTTTAAAACCTTAGGCACTGATACCAAGTTTGTCACGCCCCAAAATAGGGGAGCGCGACCGGTGCTCAACCGAGTGAACCTGGCCGAGCAAGACTATTAGATTTCCTTCTACCCAAACTCATCCATAAATGGAGATAATACATATCTTTATTAATTAGACAGTAAGGTGATAATGTCTACAACCCAAAAGGTTTGAGCCTACTTTGGCACCACGAAATCTTAAATTCATTTGTGAAATTTTACGGGGCCTTACAATGATACTCCAATTTATACATTTATGCTACTACATGCCACTATAAGCATTAATATCACATAACTCCGCAATTTATATCTTTAGAAAGTTTAAAATGAGTTACATACCTAAATTCTCGAACAAATAGGGATACTTTGTCATCATAGCTTGTTCAGACTCCAAAGTAGCTTTTTTAACTGAGTGATTGCTCTACATTACTTTTATCGGAGCGACATCCTTAGTTCTAGTGTAGCTACGGGGACCTCCTCATAGGACAGAGAATCATCAACCTCTATCTCCTTCCTATCAACCACATGACTCGGGTCGTGAAAGTACTATTTTAGCATAGACAAATGAAAAACGGGATGTACTGAAGATAACTCCGGAGGTAGAGCTAGTCGATACTTCACAAGCCCAATCCTGTCAAGAATTGGATATGACCCTAAATACCTCTTTCTAAGCTTTCCTTTTCTACCAAATCTCATGATGCCCTTCATTGGAGATACCTTTAAAAACACGTGGTCACCCTTTTTGAACTCAAGATCACGACGTCTTCTATCTGTGTATGACTTTTGTTGGCTTTGAAATGTTTTATGTCTTTCCTAAATAAGTTTAACCTTTTTCAAGGCATCTTGTACTATGTTTGGCCTAGTACGCTTCATTTCACCTATCTCAAACCACCATACAGGCGAACGACATCGCCTCCCGTATAAGGCCTCGAATGGGGCCATCTGAATACTTACTTGATAACTATTATTATATGCGAACTCAATCAAAGGTAGATGATCATCCTAGTTTTCTTTAAAATCAACAATACATGCTCGTAACATATCTTCCAAGGTCTGAATTGTCCTCTCGGCCTGCCCTTCTGTTTGAGGATGAAAAGCTATACTTAGATTAACTTAGGTACCGATACCTTCTTGAAAACTCTGCCAGAACTGGGCAGTAAACTGTGCACCCCTGTCAGATATAATAGACATGGGAGAACCATGCAACCGAACAATCTCTTTTACGTATAATGCTGCATACTGGGGGTGCCGTTTAGGTTGTTTTGACTTGAATAAAGTGAGCTGACTTAGTGAGTCGGTCTACTATGACCCAAATGGAGTCATGTTTCTTAAACGTTCGCGGCAATCCAACCTTAAAATCCATATTTATTCGTTCCCATTTCAATTATGGTATTTTAATGACTTGAGCTAAGCCACATGGCCTCTGGTGTTCAACTTTTACTTGCTAATAGTTAAAGCACTGTGATACATAATCTGCTTCATATTATTCCACCAATAAATATCCCTCAAATCATTATACATTTTTGTAGAACCTGAATGTATTGAATATTTGGAGCTATGAGCTTCTACAATAATTTCCCTTCGAAGATCATCTACATTAGGCACGCATATGTGACCATTAAGTATCATCACACCATTCTCATCAAGTGCAAAGTTCTTAATCTTGCCACTAAGGACACCTTCTTTGAGCTTAAGCAAGCTAGCATCCTCAAATTGTTTGGATTTAACATGCTCTACTAAAGTATACTTAGCACCAATACTTGCTATCAACCTTCCATCATACTTATCATCGAGACGAACCCTTTGGCTAGCTATTTGTTGGGCTTCCTTAACTATTGCACATTCGACCACGGACAACCTGGTCAAACTCCCCATGGATCTTCTGCTCAGAACATCATCAACCACATTCGCTTTGCCAGGATGGTAAAGGATATTACAATCATAATCTTTAAGCAACTCCAACCACATGTGTTGTCTCAGATTCAACTCTTTCTACATGAATATATACTGCAAACTTTTGTGATATGTATAAATGTCACATTGTTCTCCATAAAGGTAGTAACGCTATATTTTTTAGCAACAATAACTGCCGCTAGCTCAAGATCGTGGGTAGGATAATTTCTTTCATGATTCTTTAACTTCCTAGAAGCATAAGCAATTACCTTGTCATTCAGCATATGAACACATCCTAACCCTACTCTTGAAGCATCACAATAGATTAGAAATTTACTTGTAGGGCTAGGTAGAGTCAGGATTGGGGTTGTAGTCAACTTGTTCTTGAGTTCTTTAAAACTTTTCTCACAAGCTTCAGACCATTGGAACTTCACATTTTTCTGAGTTAACTTTGTCAACGAGGCAGCTACTGAAGATAACCCTTCTACAAAACGACGGTAGTAACCTGCCAATCCTAGAAAACTGTGAATCTCTTAACTGCTTCTATTTTCTATGGGTGTACTCTAATTCCTTCTTTTGAGAGCACGTGTCCCAAAAATATAACTGTATCGAGCAAAAATTCACATTTGGAAAATTTGGCATAAAGCTAATGCTCCTTGAATATTTGAAGAACTATTCTCAAAAGATTCTCATGCTCTTTTCGGCTACGGGAATACACCAAAATATCATCGATAAATACTATGACAAAGGTATCTAAGAAAGTCTTGAAGACTGTTCATTAAGTCCATAAAAGTTGCTGGTGCATTGGTTAACCCAAAGGACATCACTAAAAAATCATAGTGACCGTATCGAGTCCTGAAGGCTGTTTTGGAGATGTTAGCTTCTCTAATTTTTAAATGATGGTATCCCGACCTCAAATCTATTTTTGAGAAATAATTGGAACCCTACAACTGATCAAATAAGTCATCTATCATGGGTAGTGGATATTTATTTTTGATAGTAACCTTATTCTTCCCGAACAACACTGGAGAACCCCAGGGTGAAATACTAGGTCGAATAAAACCCTTATCTAAGAGGTCTTGTAACTTCTTCTTGAGTTCATTTAGCTTAGTTAGAGCCATTATGTAAGGAGGAATCGAGATTGGTTGAGTTCCTGGCAATGTGTCTATTCCAAACTCAATCTCCTTATCTGGTGGTATCCCTAGGAGATCATTCGGAAACACGTCAAAAAGGTCATTCACAATCAGTACTGATTCAAGCACTGGGGATTCGACTTTTATATCCCGTACATGTGCTGCATATGCCAAACATCCGTTGCTCACTAGTTTTCTAGACTTAAGGTAAGAAATAAACTTACCCACAGGCGTACCCCCTTCACCTCTAATTATAACTGGATCTTCCCCAATAAATGAGAATTTAACCGTCTTCACATGGCAATCAACTATAGCATGAAAAGAAGATAACCAATCCATGCCATCTATGATGTCAAAGTCTACCATATCTAAAAAGTTCAAATCGACTAATGTTTCTCTGCCCTGAACTGTGATAATGCAATTTTTGAATTGTCACAACCCAAAATCTCACTTGTCATGATGGTACCTATCTCAATACTAGGCAAGCCGGCAATCTAAATAAACCGTAATTTCTTTTAAGGTTGAAAACATAATATTTTATTTCCATAGAAAACCTCACAATTACAAATACAAAACACTCCCAAAACCCGGTGTCACTAAGTACATGAGCATCGAAATGAATACAAAGTCTGACTGATAAAAACACTGTCCGAAAGTATAGAACAGTATAATAACCAAAAGAAAGAGAGACAAGGTCAGTGGACTCCAGACATCTACCTTGCTAGTCTCCAACTGATAGCACTTTGAGATATAACACACGAGTTGTAGAGTGTAGTATGAGTAAACCAAGTCAATAAGTAACAAGACTAATCTCTGGGCTGAAAGTAGTGACGAGCTCCGCAGGTATAGTCCAGTATAGAAATAACAGTACATAAAGGTAGGCATCCTTTCAAGTTCTACAGTTAATTCAGTACTAGTAAAATAGATCAATTCTGAATAATTTGAGGATTATGACATCTTAGTGGAAAACACTTGTGTACACACGATTAAAAATTACTCGGTCACTTAATATTGTATATGGCCAATCCAGCCCAGGAAAATTTCATCACGTATATATATACATCAACTGACAGTCAGTGACTCAATACCGTATAAGATCAATCCAGCTTGGGTAATTTATCCCCAAATGTAAAAGATTCGGATAAGATCCATGTCTAGAGAAATTCATGACAAATATAAATAAGGCAAGTCCATGCCCTGGGAGGTCCATCCCGAATATATAATCATCTACGCTCACTGTGGGAGTTACAAACTCCGGAGGGGCTCCTTCAGCCCAAGAGTAATATAAAGCCGATACGGCCTACTGCAGGAGGACAGTCCCGATCCGTATAATAATAAATCCTATAAGGCATGCTGCAGGCGGGCATCCCCGTTCCATATAATAATAATATATATAAAGCCAATATGGCCTATTGTAGGCGGGCAACCCCGATCCCATAAATATCCTCACAATGGATGAACATGATTGAGTATGAAATATACATCTTTAAAATAATTAAATTCAACAGCAACACGACCCTGTGGGTCCAAAAATATTGGCACGTAGCCTAATCATGATCTTGAATACGAGTCTCAACTCAATTTCCTAACACGTGGAGAATATTTGCATAATAACATGATTCTTTAATTTTTACAACTTCACAGAATTTATTCAAGTCACAACAATGGTGCACGTCTACACACTCGGCAACTATCGGGTGCCTCACCTCCAAACAATTTATATAACACCAAATTCGGGGATTCATACCCTCAGAACCAAGTTTAGAAGTGTTACTTACCTCCAACGTGCAATACTTTACTCCGCTATGCCTTTGCATCGCGAATCGGTATCCAAACGCCTCGAATCTAGTCATAATTAATTCCATTCAGTCAATACAAATTATTGAAATTAATTCCATAAAAAATACTAATTTTCGAACAAAATCCGAAATTTAACTCAAACATCGCTCATGGGGCCCACATTTCGGAACCCGACAAAAGTTACAAAATATGAATGCCCATTCAACCACGAGTCCAACCATACCAAATCTACTAAATTCTGACATCAACTCGGCCTCCAAATCTCAAATTTTTATTTTGAAACCCCTAGGTCCAAATCTCCTAATTTCATTTCAAAAACATGTAATCTAGTCGAAATACTCAATGATAATCCAATATTACTGACTAACAATTATCACAAGTGACTTATCTCAAGATTTCCCGTGAATTCTCTCTGAAACATTGCCAAAAGCCGTGTTGGAAATGTCCAAAAATTCCAAAATCGCACAACCCCTCCAATTTATTCTGTCCAGGGCATGTCGCACTTGCGATCAACTTCGCCGCATTTGCGGTCTCGCAAGTGCGACAAAATGTCCTCTTCTGCGATCGTCCACAGTGCTGCCTCCGCTTCTTCGCGCTTGCGACCTCGAAGGTGTGGTAAAATGCTCGCACCAGCGCACTCTGCCTCACCAACCCCTACTCGCATCTGCGCTTTCCAGGCTCACATCTGCGGGCTCGCACATGCGAGCCAAACTCCGCAAGTGCGATTGCATCAGTAGGCAGCAACTTCCAGCTTTGTTCTAAGTCCAACTTTGATCCGTTTAACCATCCAAAACTCAACCGAGGCCCCTGGGACTTCAACTAAATACAACAACAAGTCCTAAAATATCATACGAACTTAGTTGAAACTTCACATCACATCAAACAACGCTAGAACCACGAATCCTACCCCAATTCAAACCTAATAAAACTAAATATTTCCAACTTCTACATTCGATGCCGAAACCTATCAAATCAAGTCCGATTGACCTCACATTTTGCATACAAGTCATAAATGACATAACAGACCTATTCAAATATCCAGAATCGGATTCCGACCCTGATATAAAAAAGTCAACTCCCAGTCTAACTTCCAAACTTAAATTTTTATTTTAGCCATTTCAAGCCTATTTTAATTACGGACTTCCAAATAAGTTTACGGACACGCTCCTAAGTCCAAAATAACCATTCGGAGCTATTGGAATCATCATATATCTATTTTAGGGTTGTTTACACATAATTCAACATCCGGTCAACCTTTTCATCTTTAGTTTTCATCTTGGAGATTAAGTGTCTCAATTCATTTCAAAACCTCACCGGACTCGACCCAATTACCCCGGCAAGTCATATATCAACTGCAAAGCGTAAATTGAGCAGAAAATAGAGGAACAGGGCTGTAATACTCAAAATGACCGGTCGAGTCATTACATTCTACCCCACTTAAATATACGTTCGTCCTCGAACTTGCCAAGAGTTGTTCCTAACCTTCAAATATCTATTCCACCTTACCAAGCACATACCCGGGGGTGATCCCATATCACCTTATTCTACATAGGCCTGACAACACAACATAGCTGAAAACCATTAATTTAACCTTAGCCCAAAAACCTTGGAGCCCAATTTATAACATCCAGTATTCTTTTCAAGACCCGAATCTCATATCTACACACTGTATAAGTCTGAACAAGCTGTATCAAGCCATAACCATAATCCCAGATATAATCACATACCATACTACACAACTCGCATACTCGCAGCACCATTCCTGATCTCAGTAACTACTCAAAACCAATCAAGTACTAGTATAAAACCCCGCATTCAACAAAACCACATTCCAAAACCTTCGTACAGTGCCAATGATGAAAGAAACAATCAAAAACTCATAACCACTCATCAGATCAACTAGCCATAGAGCTCTCTCACCCTAACGAGAAGCATAATCACCTTCTAAGCCGACTTTCAATATTATCCTCCTGAATATATCGTAATCAAACTTGATAGTACCCATTCTAGGTCTAATGACCTTATACTATTAAACATAACTATTCCAAAGACATACCACACCAATATAACTCAAGCCACAAACTATGTAATCCGTGTACCCAAAATGAAAACTGTCTCAAAGAAGAGAACCATTTTTGCAGGTTCAACCAGCACCACCACAATCGCAATGCTATGAGCTCATCATGTATAGTAGAAACAAGACACACGAATCTAATAATAGTAACCAAATCTCCTAGAGTTAACATTAACATCACCCGCATGAATAACTCACGTGCTATATATCAATATTTGGACCCGCACGGATAACTCACGTGCCAATAATATCAGTATATGGATCCACGCAGACAACTCACATGCCAATAACATAATCTGCCTGGCATGGTCACAGGCCTCTAGTCCAAGCATATCATACAAGAGCAATCAAACAAGTACACATGTATATGATAAATGAAATAAGATTCACATGCTCCTGGACTAGTATAAATAACACGCCATAGAGTAGGCATGTGCAAAGTGTTCTATCATAAATCAATCTGGCAAGTTAACGCAGAAATAGTAACTACCCGGTTTATTTAGGGAATCAACTTCTTTGTAATCTCAAGTATAGCCCAGATAGTTCTCAACAAAGGTACGAATACGAGAAACATTATAACTTTACGATTAACAGTCAACTCTAGGCATATCATAGCCTAATCATTCTTTCGAGTATGAATACTTGCTTCGATGCCGACACATGGGCTCAAACCTCACATATATGCGCATTTATAGCGTGTAGTTATCACAAATAATTAGTGCAACTAGTGTCTCCACTGAGTTTAAATAAAACACTCACCTCAAACAGGCCGCTACCTTGGAACAATATGCTTCGGAGAACTCCCAGTCTCCAAATTCATAGAACATATGAATCACCGTAATTGATCCCAACTCCAACACTCAAATGACTAACACATCTATCATGCACGATCATCCCACGAGGAATACTTCCATAATTCTTCCGTTCCACATAGCAATAATTTGAATATCAGCAGTCTATCAACCAGGTGAGTACCGCAATACCAATGAACATCCGTTAATCAAAACACAATGTGGCTTTTGAAATACACACTCTTCTCAGGGATTACCTAGCAGTTATAACATTCATCTAAATATATAACACTGACTATTTTGTCCAGAATTTGTGACCTTTCCTTCAAAAATGAACTGCCACCTTGTACATGTAATTCTTAATCCCGCACACCACACCACACCACACCACACCACATCTATCATACCATCATGTGATAAGCAGAAGAATCTCATTATCAATTTTGAGTCACCAGCAATTTATATTCCGGTTAGTTAGAAACCTTCCTCTTTCTCCCATACAGGAGCAAATCACAATATACAACATGTTTCTCATGCCGGTAGGATATATCCGGCTCAAACCATGGTAGAAACCACCAAGAAAACTTTGAAATCCATTTGCACACAACCAAGATATCAGACTGAATTCCTCTAACTCGACCAAGCCACGCAGGTCACCAAATCCAAGAAAATCACCACCAAAACATCTGTAAACCCTCACCACATCATAGGTACCCAAATATCTGATCATACCGTTGCCAAACTGGTTGAGTATACTACAAGTCGTCCTATTTTCTCCAAGTTTCTTCTAAATAACCCTCAAGTTGACACTTTTTCTTGTCAGAACTCCATGATCCTTACCCAAAGCTCACTATAACACATCCTAACATACAACTACACTGCCCTAAGGCCCATAGTCATACATAATTACCGCAAGTCCTGACACCATCCAATGTAAATAACCGGTTCTAGTGATATACCAATCCGAAAAATTGAAAATTGCCACATATACATTTTTAATCCATTAGAACCCCCTCGAGAGTCACCCACTTTGCTCAAATCCAAATTGCACCGCCCAAACGGGCCAAAAGACATGTGCCCCATTAGCACAACAACACCCAAAGAAGTAACCCTGCCTTAATACTACTAATCAAATTCATACTTCGTGCACACGACATCCTTCAAATAACAACTTAATCATTCCATGATTTTCATATACTCATAAAGTGCAATATAACCCGTATCCGGGAATTTTCTTACTCGACTCATCCTCAATCTCAACCTCTGCAAGTCATAACTAATCCACAAGTATGCCTCAGACCAAAACCAATACAACACATAACCATGAAATCTAATCGGTGATAGCACACTCCCACACTTGCCTCAAAGCCATAGAATAAAATATTCCATAACTCACAATATCCATACTCTATCACTGCTATAATACCACAGTCAGTTC
Organism: Nicotiana tabacum; assembly: GCF_000715075.1. Taxonomy (NCBI): domain Eukaryota; kingdom Viridiplantae; phylum Streptophyta; class Magnoliopsida; order Solanales; family Solanaceae; genus Nicotiana; species Nicotiana tabacum. Next base: position 7,331,051 of record NC_134098.1, read on the forward strand.
AATGAAACTTCTTCTCAAGCTCATGTAACACCAACCATAAGATACCTCAATCATCCGCTAAGATCGCATTCATTCTCTTGTCACTCAAGTCCACTCTCTCGACTATATTCAAATTCAAATCTCAACACATACACCCCGCTGGTAGAAAAGAATCTCCCCACTCAACATTATAAGGAATACACCTACGTAGATTACTCCGCAGAAGATAACCCACCTGCATAGCCTCAAATTGTTATCTTGCTATACCCTTTTCCAGTCACATTTACTATGCAATTACTTAATCTTCCTGAGTCCAAACTCGTTAATAAGACATGCGAATTTAATTTGTCCCACAATTTAACAACATGAAAGATCCTTTAACACATTAATACTCGAGACTATACGTCAAATCAAGATAGACATCAAGCACTCAATGGCCCTTTTTACATCTCGAGAAACGCTTCTCGTCCCATTCAAACCATCACATAGTCATTAACCGCTCATCGAGCCACAAATTTCACTCATAGGGACACAACCGGGCGCATAAGTACAAACGTACAAGTTCTCACAACGAAAACTACTGAGCTTAAGCTTCGGTCTAACCCTGGCCTCAAGTCGTCCAGATTGGCCATCACCAAAACACTGAATACTCATCTCGAACTTCGTTTATGTAATCACAAGCCGGCAATTCACAGCCAATATCGAGCGCTCAGATGCGCACACAAATACGTGAAAGGAATTCAAAGAGTTATGTTTCAAGCTGAGTTAATTCCGCATGATAGAATACAAGAAAGTGAAATTATTCCTAAGGGTTCTACAGCCTCTCGAAGATAAGTATAGATGTCTTTGTACCAATCCGCAAGACTCTACTAAACCTGCTCATGACTCGTGAGACCTATGTAACCTAGAACTCTGATACCAACTTGTCATGGCCTAAAATTTCACCTGTCGTGATGGCGCCTATCTCAATACTAGGCAAGATGACAATCTCAATAAACCGCAATTTCTTTTAAGGTTGAAAACATAATATTTTATTTCAATAGAAAATCTCACAATTAAAGATACAAAACACTCCCAAAATCCAGTGTCACTAAGTACATGAGCATCTAAATGAATACAAAGTCAGACTGATAAAAATACTGTCCGAAAGTATAGAACCGTATAATAACGGAAAGAAAGAGAGACAAGGTCAGTAGACTCTAGGTAGCTACCTTGCTAGTCTCTAACTGATAGCACTTTGAGATCTAACAGTCGTCGTATTCGAAAGCACCTGGATCTGCATACGAAGTGCAGAGTATAGTATGAGTACAAACAACTCAATAAGTTACAATACTAACCTCTGGGCTAAAAGTAGTAACGAGCTCCACATGTATAGTCCAGTATAGAAATAACAATACAGAAAGGTAGGCATGCTTTCAAGTTCAAAAGTTAACACATCACAACTAAAATAGATCGATTCTGAATAATTTGAGGAATATGACATCTCAATGGAAAAACCTCGTGTACTCACGATCACAAATTACTCGATCACTTAGTATTGTATATGTCCACTCCACCCTAGGGAACTTTCATCCCGTATTTATATATATCAACTGACAGTCAGTCACTCAGTACCGTATATGGCCAATCCAGCCCTAGGTAATTTATCCCCAAATGTAAATAATTCGGACAAGATCCATGTCTAGAGATATTCATGACAAATATAAATAAGGCAAGTCCATGCCCTGGTATGTCCATCCCGAATATATATCTACGCTCATTGTGGGGGTTGCAGAATCTGGAGGGGCACCTTCATCCCAAGCGTGATATAAAGCTGATATGGCCTACTATAGGCAGGCAGGCCCGATCTGTATAATAATAAAGCATATAAGGCCTACTGCAAGAGGGCAACCCCGTTCCATATAATAATAATAATAATAATAATAATAATATATATATATATATATATATATATATATATATATATATATATATATATATATATATATATATATATATATATATATATATATAAATCCAAAAAGTTTTTCTGCAGGCGGGCAACCCCGATCCCATAAATATCCTCACAATGGATGAACATGACTAAGTATGAAAAATGCATTTTTTATACAATTAAATTCTACAGTAACACAACCCTGTGGGTCCCAAAATGTCGATACGTAGCCTAATCATGATCTTCAATACGAGTCTCAATTTCCTAACACGTGGAGAATATTGGGATAATAACATGATTCTTTCATTTTTACAACTTCACAGAATTTATTCAAGTCACAATTTCAATGGTGCATGTCCACACGCTCGTCAACTATCATGTGCCTCACCTCAAAATAATTTATATAACACCAAATTCGGAGATTTATACCCTCAGAACTAAGTTTAGAAGTGTTACTTACCTCCAACCGTGCAATTCTTTACTCCGCTATGCCTATGCCTCGTGAATCGGTATCCAAACGCCTTGAATCTAGTCATAATTAATTCGATTCAGTCAATACAAATTATTGGAATTAATTCCATAAGAAAATATTAATTTTCAAACAAAATCCAAAATTTAACTTAAACAATCGCCCATGGGGACCATGTCTCGGAAGCCGACAAAAGTTACAAAATATGAACGACCATTCAAGCACGAGTGCAACCATACCACATTTATCAAATTCCGACATCAACTCGATTCTAAATATCAAATTCTTATTTTGAGTCCAAATCCCCTAATTTCACTTCAAAAACATGTAATCTAGTCGAAATACTCAATGATAATCCAATACTATTGACTAACAATGATCACAAGTGACTTACCTCAAGATTTCCCGTGAATTCTCTCTGAAAAATCGCCCAAACCCGTGTTGGAAATGTCTCAAAATGCCAAAATCCCGCAACCCCTGTAATATATTATGTCCAGGGCATGTCGCACCTGCGATCAGCTTAGCCACATATGCGGTCTCGCAGGTGAGACAAAATGTGCGCTTCTATAATTGTCCACATTGGTTCCTTTGCTTCTATGCATTTCTCTTCACGCCTGCGACCTCGCAGGTGCGGTAAAATGGTCGCACATGCGCACTCTGCCTCACCAGCCCCTACTCACTTCTGTGTTTGCCAAACTCGCTTCTGCGGGCTCGCACCTACGAGCCAAACTCTGCAGGTGCAATTGCATCAGTAGGCAATAACTAGCAGCTTTGTTCTAAGTCAAACATTGATCCATTTAACCATCTAAAACTCACTCAAGGCCCCCGGGACCTCAAACAACGCTAGAACCACGAATCATACCCCAATTCAAGCGTAATAAACTAAAAATTTCCAACTTCTACGTTCGATGCCGAAACCTATCAAATCAATTCTGATTGACCTCACATTTTGCACACAACTCGTAAATGATATAACTGATCTATCCAAATTTCTAGAATCTGATTTCGACCTCGATATCAAAAGTTAACTCCCCGGTCAAACTTTCAAACTTAAATTTCTATTTTAGCCATTTAAAGCCTAATTTAACTATGGACTTTCAAAAAAAATTTCGGACATGCTCCTAAATCCAAAATCACCATACAGAGCTATTGGAATCATCATAATTCTATTCCAGCATCGTTTATACATAAGTCAACATCCGGCCAACCTTTTCAACTTTAATTTTTATCTTGGAGACTAAGTGTCTCAATTTATTTCAAAACCTCACTGGACCCGAACCAATTACCTCGGCAAGTCATTTATCAATTGCAAAGCATAAATTGAGCAGTAAATAGGGGGAGGGGGCTGTAATACTCAAAACGACCGATTGGGTCGTTACATGAATATATACTCAACTTTAACACATTCCCATATAAGTGTGGAAACCTCAAACGGAACCACTAATGTTTCTTGTGTATTTCCAAACTCGACACAAAACTAAGGAGACATATAGGAGAAAGTTAAAACAGGATCAACTAATATATAAGCAAGGTGACCACAAACTGAGAGAAAACCTGTTAGATGCATCAGCATTCTGCCTGTCTAGTACTACATAGAATTTGGCTACTTCGCCTCCTCCTTGAGCTCTGCCTCTATTGACACCACGCCCAGTCTGAATATTAGGTGCCAAAATAGGAGGAGGTGTGTAAAGCCCCATTATAATTTCCTAATGATTTAAGATTTTAAAGTGCACCAACGGTATGTGGGAATAACATATTCGAGTATTAAAGGAGACCCATGGAATAGAACCACATCATTTTGAAATGAAAATACATGTTTAAGGTGTGTTGGAATATACCAAGATGTTTTGTGAATGGTATGAATTTGTGTGGAACAAGTTGGATATATTAAGTGGAAAGGATGCCTCTATTAGAACAAGACCTGACTTCAAATGAATACAACACCAAAAATATAAAGACCTAGGAAGTGATATATCTATCAAATTATAGCCTTATGCGTCTAGTCTCTAACGCTTCAAACTGTTCATCATTTTGACACTCCTACAAGAAGTTATGATCAAATTCCAAAAGGTTGGCTCTGCGGTTAGTTTCGCGATTGCAGAATCACTCCGCGGACCGCATATTCGTCGGGGAGTGAAGCAGAAAGTTGGAAAATTTTGAAAACATTTTGTGGCCATTCTACTGGCCACATAATGATTCTTCTATCATATAATGGTCACGGAATGATTATGCTATCACAGAATTACATAGTGGAATAGACATGCCATTTTGTTGCGATTCTGCTTCCCATATAACGATTCTGCTACCACATAATAAATTTTGCTGCCCACATAATCCATTCGGCTGCCTAAATAACGATTCTTCTAACACATAATTGCACCACATAATTGACTTCGGGGGTATGGCCGCTTTGAGTAGAATTGTGGTATTGTGATTACACCTCCACCCACATAGATTGGGGTGAGGCGGCATGACCGCTTTGTATAGATTTTATTGCATCATGGTTGCACCTCTACCCGCATACATTGGGGAGAGGCGGCAGGGCCACTTTGTGTGAAGGTGGTTATAGACGATCCCCGACTTAAAATCTATAAATGTTATTGGAACCTCTTAATAAATTTGCTTGACTTTAATGCCTATTTAAGCCCTTTTTATTGTTACCATGATTTATCATATTCATGTTGTATTTACAAGTCTTTGAATAGGTATATTGTGTATGGAATTCTATGGACGGTCTATGAAATACATTGGCGTATTGTGTATGAAATGTATAGGTATACGGTATGAATAAACACTATGGACGGTCTATGAGACGCATAGGTGTATAATATGATATGTGAACACTATGGACGGTCTATGTGACGCATAGGTGTATAATATGATATGCGAATACAAAAGATGGCCTATAAAATATATAGGTGTAAAATAAGAAAGGGATATGGACGGTCTAGTGAGACGCCTTGTTAACGTAGACATGTTGTTTGTGGACGACCTTGTTTGTACATGGACGACCTTGTTTGTATGGACGACTTTGTTTGGACGGCCTTGTTTGTACATGTTATTTCAATTACATTATATTATGTATTTTACATATAGTTCATATGGCTGAGTTGATCCTAAAAGAAGTTTAGAATGATGCAAGTATAATAATACTTGAAATGTGATTCTATGGGATGTGTCGTAGTTTCTTGATGTACTTTATTTGCCTCTTATTTGAGTTACCATATTTTTATATGTTGTTTTGACTGCCTTAAATATGAGTACTATTCCACATATACTCACGTCCCTTTTTCCGAGGGTGCTGCATCTTTTAATGGATGCAGGTATACTTCTATATGATGATATGAATCTTTGATAGGGATCTTCTACGCATCAGATTATGGTGAGCCCGCTTCAATTACAATGAATATTCGAGTCTAGTTGGTTTTATGTAATTAGGTATTTATTGTAATAGAAGCTCCATGTCCACTGTGGGTCATGGACTTAAGTTTTGCGTTTTGTCATGTATTTATATTCAAAGATATTTATGAAGTTATGTCCTCATTACGAGAGAAAAAGAAGAAAACAATTTATGGGCCACTAAGCCAAATGTATTCAATATGAAAGTCAAGATCTAATTATGTTTTGATAAATCATGCATGATTTACGATGAGATGTTGATGTAACATAGGCTTGCTCGACTGGGTTCACTCGGTTCAGCACCGGTCGCGCTCCCTGAGTTCGGGGCATGACAAGGCGCATCTATAGAATTACCCATGGATGCTGCTTGAGTGGTTGGAGCTTTCCCCGGAGCTTGTCCAAGCTGTGGACAGTTTCTCTTAATATGAGTTGGATCGTGACAGTGGAAATAACCTTTCTGACTCAAAAGGCATTTCCCTGGATGTACTTTGCTACACGAAGGATAGGACAACCGAGGTTAGCCCTGACTAGTTGAACTTTTCCCCTGAGGGGTCTGACCATTACTCCGCTGGCCATGTATGAGTGGAGCTATTGATTGTATGTTAGTTGAATGATTCGTGTTCTTACCGCCCAACTGAAAATCCACTATAAATACCTGTTGTTCTAGCATTCTTGCTGTTTTATCTAGCTTCCCTAGCAATTTTACCAAAATCCTCCTTACGCGTAGCGATATTGACAACCTGGAAATAAGTGTTGTCACCCTGATGTGAAGTCATATCTTTTGCCATATGTGGATTCAAGCGTTCAATGATCCTTCTCACTTTTTCTCTCTCTGTCGGTATTAAATTAGGTGCATACTCTGCCAAATTTGTAAATTCCATCTCATATTCAGTCACTGACATAGTACCCTATTTAAGATGTTCGAACTGACGTCGGAGCTCATCCATCTAATTGCTAGGAAAAAACTTGGCCCTGAAAGCCTCTTTGAACTGTGGCCAAGTAAGGGGCGGTAATGTAGAATCTCTGTCCTTCTTGTAACCTCTCCACCATTGTCCTGTTACACCCTCTAATTAAAAACCAATCAACTCTGTGGATTGTGTTTCAAGACAACCCAAAGAAACAAACATTTCCTCTATCTCTTCCAAAAATAACACTAGTTCATTTGGTTTTTTTGTACCATTATAAGTAGGAGCTTGCAATCTCAGAAAGGCATGTGGATCAATTCTTCATGTTGGTAACTACATTGGCTGGGCAATATTTGTAGGGACAACTGGTGGTGGTACCTCTAGTGGAGTTTGAAAATCATCTCCTATAACCTCTTCAGCTGAATCACGAGCGTTTTGAGGAGAAGCATGAACGGGTGTATCCCTACCACTAGCCAAAGGGGCTAGGGAGTCCAGAAAGTCTAAAATTCTATCAATTCGATCATCATGCTGATATTGTTGATTCGCCCTGAGTGGGTTAGAAGGGGCTGTGATTTCAACCTGATCATTAACAACCCGCTGAGGTGGAGCATGTGCCTGTCTAATGGCCCTACTATGAGCCTTGTAAGCTCTGGCATTTTTACCTCTACCCCAATCATTTTGACCTCTACCTCTTCCACGTCCTCTAACTGCAATTGGTGCTATTAGTGCAGCCTGCACCTCTGGTGCTGCCTGCACCTCCGGTGCTACTTCTTGATGATTAGCAGCTAATATCCCAATATTGTTAGCAGCAGAGGATGAAGTAGATCTTGGTCTAACCATCTTGTTCACTGAAACGAGAGATAAATGAGTCTTAGCATTCTAAAACGTTTAGCTCTAACCCACGATATGAGAATAAAATAAAATAATTCCTAATATGTCCTACAGCCTCCCAAATATAAGTATGGTGCACAACATACCCATAATTGAGACTCTGCTTGACATGGCTCATGACTCCCTAGGACTCCCTAAATCTGGTTGCTCTGATACCAACTTATCACGCCTCTAAATTAGGGTGGGACGTGATTGGCACTCAATCCTTACCACTTATTGAGTGAACACTTTACTATTTGTATCAAAATTCAAGTTCAATATCAAAAAAAACTATTTTAATAAATAAAGAATAAATCCCAAAATATTTTAATACTGACCCACTAACAAGTCATGAGCCTCTAGAATCTAAAAAAATATTAAAATACAAAGCTTGCGGGGGCATCCCCCAAAAATAAAATAAACATAAAAAATATATATAAATAATAGTCTGAAAAAGGTTCGCTACTGCTAGGATGAATCAACAAATTCTGTAAACTGAATCTAGAATATCTCCTCTAGCCACGTGCCTCGTTACCTGTGTAATGACCCGACCGGTCGTTTCGAGAGTTATAACCTTGTTTTCCCCATTCCCACTTCTTTTTGTGTTATTCAGCTATATTATGTTATATCTGGTTAGTTGGTTCGAGTCCGGAAGGAACTCGGAGTGAAATGAGACACTTAGTCTCATAATTGAAAATTTTAAGTTAGAAAAGTGGACCGGATATGGACCTATATGTAAACGACCTCGGATTTGAATTTTGATGATTCCAATAGCTCTGTATGGTGATTTTGGGCTTAGGAACGTGTCCGGAATATTATTTGGAAGTCCGTAGAGGAATTAGGCTTGAAATGCCGAAAGTTTTATTTTTGAGAAGTTTGACCGGGGGGTTGACTTTTTGATATCGGGGTCAGAATCTGATTCTAAAAATTGGAATACCCCTGTTATGTCATTTAGGACTTGTGAGCAAAATTTGAGGTCAATCGGACGTGATTTGATAGGTTCCGGAGTTGTTTGTAGAAATTAGAAATTTCAAAGTTCATTAGGCTTGAATTGGGGTGTAATTCATGGTTTTAGCATTGTTTGAGGTGATTTGAGGATTCGACTAAGTTCGTATGATGTTTTAGGACTTGTTGGTATATTTGGTTGAGGTCCCGAGGGCCTCGGGTGAGTTTCGGTGGGTTAACGGATCAAAAATTGAACTAGAACAGTTGCTGCAATTTCCTTCTGTTGGAAATTGCTTCTGCCCAGAATCGAGCTCAGGGTCAATGGCCATGATCGAAGCCCAGATCAAGCTCAAGGTCGAGGGCCACAATCGAGCTCAGGGTCGATGGCCACGATCGAAGCCATGATCGAGCACAGAGTCGAGGGCCACGATCGAAGGCACGATCGAGCTTAGGGTCAAGGGCCATGATCGAAGCTCAGATCGAGCACAGAGTCGAGCTCCACGATCGAGCTCCGGATCGAGAACCAGGATCGAGGGGCAGGACCAAGGACCAGGATCGAGGACCTCGATCGAAGGCCAAGATCGAGGCAGAACCGAGGATGTCTGGGCAGAATTATACAAACACGGACTTCGTCCCATTTGCCATTTTTGACAAATTAGAGCTTGGGGAGAGGCAATGTTTCTTAAATTTTCAAGGAATACTTGAGGTAAGTCCCTTGTGATCATTTCTAGTCCATAATAGTGAATTATCATCGAGTAATCCGACTAGATTACATGATTTTGAGGTGTAAATCAGAGATTGAAACTTAGAAATTTGGAAATTTGATTTGTATATTTGAGGGTCGAGTTAAGGTCGGATTTTGGTAAAATTGGTATGGGTAGACTCATTGTTGAATGGGCTTTCGGATATTATAACTTTTGTCGGGATCCGAGACGTGGGCCCCATAGGCGATTTTTGAGCCAATTTCGGGTTTTGGTCTAATGTTGAAGCTTCTCTTGTGGAATTCATTCCATTAGCGTATATTGATGGTATTATACTGATTGTGAATAGATTTGGAGCATTTGGAGGCCGAGTCCAGAGGCAAGAGCATTACGGGGTAGAGATTTGACCGGTTTGAGGTAAGTAACGATTGTAAATCAAGTCCTGAGGGTATGAAACCCCGGATTTCGTATCATTCTATTATTTTGAAGTGATACACATGCTAAATGACGGGCGTGTGGGCGTGCACTGTTGGGGATTTGTGACTTGGTCCGTCCCATGGCAACTGTAAAGTTGCATACTTTGTTGAAACCATTTGATACTTATATGTTTTAGAAAGAATTTCCTTTAAATTGGGATGAATGCCATGTTTGGGCCTTGCGCCAATGTTGTATGGACCCTTAGGGGCTATTTCTTACCATCCTCTCATTGTTTTCGATTGAAAATCTATACTCAGTCATGTTTATACTTGTTTACCGTATAACTCAGTTTTATGACACTATTTTGATGCATATAAATGTTTTGGGCCGAATGCCCTGTTTTACTGAAATGCCCGAGTGGCTTAAGATATTTATGACTGAGTGAGGCCGAGGGCCTGATTTGTGAGGATGAGTGTGGATCGGGGCTGCCCACCTGTAGCATACTTATGAATGAGTGAGACCGAGGGCCTGATTTGTGAGGATGAGTGTGGATTGGGACTGCCCGCCTGCAGCATACTTTATTATCGCACGTGAGTTGTCCGTGCAGATTATAGCGCTTGGGCTGAAGGAGACCCTCCGGAGTCTGTACACACCCCCAGTGAGCACAGGTACCTACTGAGTGCGAGTGCCGAGTGCTGAGTGACTGGGAGGCAAGAGTGATTGTGAGGTATGCCCGAGTGGCAAGAGTGATTGTGAGGTATGCCCGAGTGGCACGAGTGACTGTGAGGTATGCCCGAGTGACTATTTATGATTTCATCATTTTTACTCACCTTTGCATTGACCCTTGTTTGAGAAAAACTGTTGGAAAAATATTTTTAAATAATTTTTACAGGAACCCGGTTTAAACGAGACGATTCAATTCAAACATTGATTTTAAAGCATGTTGTACTTTACTGAGATTTCTTCATAAGAAAGTTATATGCTTTATTGCTCGTCACTACTGCTCAGTCTTTATTTATTGTTGTTACTTACTGAGTTGGCATACTCACGTTACTCCCTGCACCTTGTGTGCAGATTCAGGTGTAGCTGGACACGGTAGCGGTTATTGAGTGTTCTGGTTACCGGTTTTCTTGGAGATAGTAAGGTAGCTATTTGGCGATCGCAGCCCCTGCTCTTCTCCCTCTTATCTTCCTTTAGTTGTATTTAGCTATTTTCCAGGCTAAGTTAGCCTTGATATTGTTAGACAGATTATAGTAGCTGCTCATGACTAGTGACTCCCCGATGTCGGGCTTTTATTTTCCGCACATTTATTTTTCTTTGATTTGAACTCTTTAAATGGAGGTTCTTACCTTGAAATTATCTTTGAAATGAAAATATCGTATTGTTTTGGAAATGAGTCGGCTTGCCTAGTTCCACTAGGCGCCATCACGACAGGGGGTAGTTTTGGGTCGTGACAGATTTGTATCAGAGCCTAGGTTACATAGGTCTCACAAGTCATGAGCGGGTTTAGTAGAGTCTTGCGGATCGGTACAGAGACGTCTGTACTTATCTTTAAGAGGTTGCAGGACCTTTAGGAAACTCCACATTCTTGAATTCTTGTCATGCGAATCTGTTGATTGTAGTAACTAAACATCTGTTGTTTCATTCTCTCACAGATGGTGAGGACTTGTGCTACCGGTCAGGAGGGCCAGCTACCAGTACCACCAGCCAGGGCCGCGAGAGGCCGAGGCCATAGTAGAGGTCGTGGTAGGGGTAGAGGTGCAGCCCGTACAGTAGTTGGGGCAGTACCTACAGATCCACCAGTTGTCCCAGATCAGGACCAAGTTCCAGTTGTTGATGCACCAGCTTAGGAACCACATGTGCCTATTGTGATTCCAGGCCTTCAGGAGGCCTTAGCTCAGATTCTGACAGCGTGTACTAGCCTTGCTCAGGCGGTCTCTATTTCGACGGCCGCAACCACTTCTCAGGCCAGGGGAGGCACTCAGACTCCCGTCGCTCGCACACCCGAGCAGGCTATTCAGGGACTTCAGACACCAGAGGCACCACAGCTCATCCGATTGCTGTTGCTCAGGATTATGTGTTTCCTGCTATACCTGAGGATGATCAGCGTAGGTTGGAGAGGTTTGGGAGACTTCAGCCACCACCTTTCAGTGGCATAGAGAGAGAGGATGATCAGGACTTTTTGGACAGGTGTCAGAGGATACTCCGTACTGCTAGTATTTTGGAGACTTGTGGGGTCTTATTCACTACCTTTCAGTTTTCTGGGGCTGCACTCAGATGGTGGGAGACTTACGAGAGGTGTAGGCCTATTGGTGCAGCACCCCTTACTTCGCAGCAGTTCTCCGTGGTCTTTTTGGAGAAGTTCTTGCCTCGATCCCGCAAAGAGGAGCTGCATAGAAAGTTTGAGCGGCTACGCCAGGGTGATATGTCTATGATGCAGTATGAGATGCGGTTCTCCGAGTTGGCCCGTCATGCTATCTGGTTGGTTCCCACGGACAGAGAGAGGATCATGAGGTTTATTGATGGCCTCACTTATAAGCTATAGTTGCTCATGACCAGGGAGCGAGTTTCGGGTGCTACCCTTGATGAGGTTGTCGACATTGCTCGACAGATTGAGATGGATCGCGGTCAGGAGAAGGTTGAGTGGGAGGCCAAGAGGCTTCATGGTCAGGGTGGATTCAGCGGTGCTCCTTTTGGGGGTCAATTCTAGCACGGTAGAGGTTGTCATTTCAAACAGGCTCAGTCAGCTCGGCCATTTCATCGGGGTGTATCATCTGGCCATGGTTCTCACAGTTATCATCAGGGCCACTCATCACTTAGTGCCCTTCCAGTTCAGAGTTCGTCCCGTGTTCCACCTGTTCAGAGCTCTTCCATGCCAGGTTCTTCTACCAGTCATCCCGGTGCTAGGGGTTCCCTTTAGTTTCTGCCGCCAGCACCAGGGAGTTGTTTTGAGTGTGGAGAGCTTGGGAATATGTGGAGGCAATGTCCTCGTCGTCATGGAGGTCTATCTCAGCAGAGGAGTCAGCCTCCGACTACAGCCCCGGCTACCTCACCATCCGCCCAGTCAGCTCGGGGTGGAGGTCAGTCAGCTAGGGGTCATCCTAGAGGGGGAGGCAGATCAGGGGGTGGTCAGGCCCGTTGCTATGCTCTCCCTGCCAGACCAGATGTTATTGCTTCAGATGTTGTGATTACAGGTATTGTCTCAGTTTGCCACAGAGATGCCTCAATATTATTTGACCCTGGTTCCACGTATTCATATGTTTCCTCGTATTTTGCCCATTTTCTGGATATGCCCCGTGAGTCCTTAGTTTCATCTGTACATGTATATACTCCTGTGGGCGATACTATTATTGTGGACCGCGTATATCGGTCATGTGTGGTGATTATTGGGGGTCTGGAGACCCGAGTAGATCTATTGTTGCTTAGTATGGTTGACTTTGATGTGATATTGGGTATGGATTGGTTATCTCCATGTCATGCTGTTCTAGATTGTCACGCTAAGACGGTGACGTTGGCTATGCTGGGAATTCCAAGGGTTGAGTGGAGCGGTTCTATAGATTATGTACCAAGTAGGGTGATTTCATATTTGAAGGCTCAGCGCATGGTTGAGAAGGGTTGCCTATCTTATTTGGCTTTTGTGAGGGATGTTAGTGTAGAGACTCCTGTCATTTATTCTGTTCCGGTGGTACGTGATTTTCCGGATGTGTTTCCTGCAGACCTACCGGGCATGCCGCCTGACAGGGATATTGACTTTGGTATTGATTTGGTGCCGGGCACTCAGCCCATTTCTATTCCACCGTATCATATGGCACCAGCGGAGTTGAAGAAATTGAAAGAACAGCTTCAGGAACTCCTTGATAAGGGGTTTATTCGGCTTAGTGTGTCACCTTGGGGTGCACCAGTTCTATTTGTGAAGAAGAAGGATGGTTCCATGAGAATGTGTAATGATTATAGGCAGTTGAACAAGGTCACAGTCAAGAACAAGTATCCTTTGCCTTGTATTGATGATTTATTTGACCAGCTTCAGGGAGCGAGGGTGTTCTCCAAGACTGATTTGAGGTCCGGTTATCACCAGCTAAAGATTCGGGATTCAGATATTCTCAAGACAGCTTTCAGAACCCGATATGGCCATTATGAATTTATAGTGATGTCTTTTGGGCTGACCAATGCCCCAGCAGCATTCATGCATCTGATGAACAGTGTATTCCAGCCCTATTTGGACTCATTCGTCGTTGTATTCATTAACGACATCCTGGTGTACTCTCGTAGCCAGGAAGAGCACTCTCAGCATTTGAGGGCTGCATTACAAAGATTGAAGGAGGAGAAGCTTTATGCAAAGTTCTCTAAATGTGAGTTTTGGCTCAGTTCAGTAGCATTCTTGGGGCACGTGGTGTCCAGTGAGGGTATTCAGGTGGATCCGAAGAAGACAGAGGCGGTGCAGAGTTGGCCCAGACCGTCCTCAGCCACGAAGATTAGGAGCTTTCTTGGTTTGGTGGGTTACTACCGTCGCTTTGTGGAGGGATTTTCATCTATTGCATCGCCCTTGACCAAATTAACCCAAAAGGGTGCTCCATTCAGGTGGTTGGATGAATGTGAGGAGAGCTTTCAGAAGCTCAAGACTGCTTTGACCACAGCTCCAATGTTAGTTCTGCCATCAGCTTCAGGATTTTACACTGTGTATTGTGATGCCTCGAGGATAGGCATTGGTTGTGTTTTGATGCAGAAGGGTAGGGTGATTGCCTATGCCTCACGCCAGTTGAAGACCCATGAGAAGAACTATCCTATCCATGATCTTGAGTTAGCAGCCATTGTTCACACCTTGAAGATTTGGCATCATTATTTGTATGGGGTTCATTGTGAGATCTATACTGATCACCGGAGTCTGCAGTATCTGTTAAAGCAGAAGGATCTTAATTTGTGTCAGCGGAGATGGTTGGAGCTCCTTAAGGACTATGATATCACTATCTTGTACCATCCGGGGAAGGCCAATGTGGTGGCCGATGCTTTGAGTCGCCGGGCAAAGAGTTTGGGGAGTTTAGCCTATCTTCCAGCAGGAGAGAGACCTTTGGCATTAGATGTTCAGACCTTGGCAGGCCAGCTTGTCAGATTGGATATTTCGGAGCCTAGTCGGGTATTGGCTTGTGTGGTCTCCAGGTCTTCTCTTTATGACCGTATCAGGGAGCGTCAGTATGATGACCCTCACTTGCTCATTCTTCAGGACAGGGTTCGGAGAGGTGATGCTAGGGATGTGACTATTGGTGATGACGGGGTGCTGAGAATGTAGGGCCGGATATGTGTGCCTAATGTAGATGGGCTTCGAGAGCTGATTCTTGAAGAGGCCCGCAGCTCGCGATATTCCATCCATCCGGGTGCCGCAAAGATGTACCAGGATTTGAGGCAGCACTTTTGGTGGAGGCGGATGAAGAAGGATATAGTTGGGTTTGTGGCTCGGTGTCTCAACTGTCAGCAGGTTAAGTATGAGCATCAGAGACCAGGTGGCTTGCTTTAGAGGTTAGAGATCCAAGAGTGGAAGTGGGAGCGGATCACTATGGACTTTGTAGTTGGGCTCCCACGAACTTCGAGGAAGTTTGACGCTATTTGGGTTATTATGGATCGGCTGACCAAATATGCGTACTTCATTCCAATTGGTACTACTTACTCTTCAGAGCGGTTGGCTGAAATTTACATCCGAGAGATCGGTCGCCTGCATGGTGTCCTAGTTTCCATCATTTTAAATAGGGGTACTCAGTTCACATCGCAGTTTTGGAGGGCCGTGCAGCGAGAGTTGGGTACTCAGGTTGAGTTAAGCACATCTTTTCACCCTCAGACGGACGGGCAGTCCGAGCGCACTATTCAGATATTGGAGGACATGTTGCGTGCTTGTGTGGTTGATTTTGGGGGTTCATGGGACCAGTTTCTGCCACTCCCGGAGTTTGCATATAACAACAGTTATCAGTCGAGTATTCAGATGGCTCCGTACGAGGCTTTATTTGGGAGGAGGTGTAGATCTCCGGTTGGATGGTTTGAGCCGGGTGAGGCTAGGCTCTTAGGTACAGACTTGGTCCAAGACGCATTAGATAAGGTGAAATTGATTCAGGAGCGGCTTCACACAGCGCAGTCTAGGCAGTAGAGCTACGCGGATAGGAAGGTCCGTGATGTGTCTTTTATGGTTGGGGAGAAGGTTTTGCTGAAGGTATCACCCATGAAGGGTGTTATGAGGTTTGGTAAGAGGGGCAAGTTGAGCCCCCGGTTCATTGGGCCTTTTGAGGTGCTTCAGAGGATAGGAGAGGTGGCTTATAAGCTTGCCTTGCCACCCAGCTTGTCGAGTGTGCATCCAGTGTTTCATGTTTCCATGCTCCGGAAGTATATTGGAGATCCGTCCCATGTTTTGGATTTCAGCACGGTCCAGTTAGAGGGTGATATGACTTATGATGTGGAGCCGGTGGCTATTTTGGATCGGCAGGTTCGAAGGTTGAGGTCAAAGGATATAGCTTCAGTGAAGGTACAATGGAGAGGTCAGCCTATGGAGGAGGCCACTTGGGAGACCGAGCGGGAGATGCAGAGCAGATATCCATGCTTATTCGAGACTCCAGGTATATTTCTAGACCCGTTAAAGGACAAACGGATGTTTAAGAAGGGGAAGATGTAACGACCCGGCCGGTCGTTTCGAGAGTTATAACCTTGTTTTCCCCATTCCTACTTCTTTTTGTGTTATTTAGCTATATTATGTTATATCAGGTTAGTTGGTTCGAGTCCGGAAGGAACTCGGAGTGAAATGAGACACTTAGTCTCATAATTGAAAATTTTAAGTTAGAAAAGTGGACCGGATATGGACCTATATGTAAACGACCTCGGATTTGAATTTTGATGATTCCAATAGCTCCGTATGGTGATTTTGGGCTTAGGAGCGTGTCCGGAATATTATTTAGAAGTCCGTAGAGGAATTAGGCTTGAAATGCCGAAAGTTTTATTTTGAGAAGTTTGACCGGGGGGTTAATTTTTTGATATCGGGGTCGGAATCTGATTCTAAAAATTGGAATACCTCTGTTATGTCATTTAGGATTTGTGTACAAAATTTGAGGTCAATCGGACGTGATTTGATAGGTTCCCGAGTTGTTTGTAGAAATTAGAAATTTCAAAGTTCATTAGGCTTGAATTGGGGTGTAATTCATGGTTTTAGCATTGTTTGAGGTGATTTGAGGATTCGACTAAGTTCGTATGATGTTTTAGGACTTGTTGGTATATTTGGTTGAGGACAGAGGGCCTCGGGTGAGTTTCGGATGGTTAACGGATCAAAAATTGAACTAGAACAGCTGCTGCAATTTCCTTCTGTTGGAAATTGCTTCTGCCCAGAATCGAGCCCAGATCGAGCTCAGGGTCGATGGCCACGATCGAAGCCCAGATCGAGCTCAAGGTCGAGGGACATGATCGAGCTTAGGGTTGATGGCCACGATCAAATCCATGATCGAGCACAGAGTCGAGGGCCAAGATCGAAGGCACGATCGAGCTTAGGGTCGAGGGCCACGATCGAAGTCCAGATCGAGCACAGAGTCGAGGGCCACGATCGAAGGCACGATCGAGCTCCGGATCGAGAACCAGGATCGAGGGGCAGGACCGAGGACTAGGATCGAGGACCTCGATCGAAGGCCAAGATCGAGGCAGAACCGAGGATGTCTGGGCAGAATTATAAAAATAGGGACTTCGTCCTATTTGCCATTTTTGACAAATTGGAACTTGGGGAGAGGCGATTTTTATTATATTTTCAAGGAAAATTTGAGGTAAATCCCTTGTGATCATTTTTACTCCATAATAGTGAATTATCATCGAGTAATCCGACTAGATTACATGATTTTGAGGTGTAAATCAGAGATTGAAACTTAGAAATTTGAAAATTTGATTTGTATATTTGAGGGTCGAGTTAAGGTCGGATTTTGATAAAATTGGTATGGGTAGACTCGTGGTTGAATGGGCTTTCGGATTTTATAACTTTTGTCGGGTTCCAAGACGTGGGCCCCACAGGCAATTTTTGAGCCAATTTCGGGTTTTGGTCTAATGTTGAAGCTTTTCTTGTGGAATTCATTCCATTAGCGTATATTCATGGTATTATACTGATTGTGAATAGATTCGGAGCATTTGGAGGCTGAGTCCAGAGGCAAGAGCATTGCGGGGTAGATATTTGACCGGTTTGAGGTAAGTAACGATTGTAAATCTAGTCCTAAGGGTATGAAACCCCGGATTTCGTATCATTCTATTATTTTGAGGTGACGCACATGCTAGGTGACGGGCGTGTGGGCGTGCACTATTTGGGATTTGTTACTTGGTCCATCCCATGGCAACTGTAAAGTTGCATACTTTGTTGAAACCATTTGATACTTATATGTTTTAGAAATAATTTCTGTAAATTGGGCTGAATGTCATGTTTGGGCCTTGTAAAGATTCCTTTCTTGATGGAAAATTTTCCGAACCCTTCTGAACAGTTTCTAACGGTTGATAAGACGCACGTCTCTTCGTATTTAATACTCCGAACACGTGTTACCCCACGATTTAGCAATATTTTTTCTGGTTCTTGAGGTAATCATGACCACATCTATACCTTTACTTATACGTCTCATTCTTATTCTTTCACTTCTAACAACTCCATAAGCTTTCTTAACTCTTTGCATTTAACTTTCTTCTGCTTTCATCTATTTCTGATCTTCTTCAAAAAGCTCTATTATTATGAGGATATAAGGGTGGCATTTCACTGTGGATATGCGTGTTGGGATATTGTCTGGGCAGAGTGATAATAGTGGTTGTTATACGGAGCGATAAGGGTGCCTATAGGAGTGATAAGGGTGGCTATTGACATGGCCAAGGCGGAGGGATAAAGGAGGCTATTATAGGAGTGATAAGGGTGGCTATAGCAGTGATAAGGGTAGCTATTGTCAGGGATGATATGTGATGATGCAGAGTTATTGTGTTGGTAATTTTAATGTGATGATGTGGGGTTATTGCGTTTGAAATATTCATGTGATGTTGTAATTTTTCTAGTGTTTACTTTTATATCATGTACAATTTGCCTTGTTGTTGGTATATTGATAATAGTCTGATCTATGTTGAAATTGGGAGCATGTGGCTACTGCCATGCGGATTATGAAATAAAATGTGGGCACGAGGTGTCATGAGTGAACAAAATGATTATATTGGCACGTGAGTTATCCGTGTAGTCGTGATATGAAATGTGGGCATGAGGTGCCGTGAGTAAATGATGATGATATTGGCACATGAGTTGTCCATGCGGTTGTGATAGTGAAATTGGCACGAGGTGCCGTAGAAATATGAAAGTGGACTGAGACCCGTATTTTATGATTTTGAAATGAGCTATCACATGATGACTTTTATTCGAAAGATATTTATTCGAAAAAATTATATTTGAAAGATATTTATTTGAAGGAATTATATTTGAAAGAGATTTATTTGAAAGAATTATATTTGAAAGATATTTATTTGAAGGTAGTATATTCGAAATATATTTATTGAAAAATAGTATATCCTGTAGATTATTATTTGAAAAATATATAGGCGAAAGATTTATATTTAAAGGACTTGATTAATTGGTTGTACTTGTATTCATCATTTGTTGAGCAATATAAATGGTGTTCTTGTTGCCATGCTGTGTATATCACTGGTTGATTATTGTTGTCATTATTGTTATTTGTTTTCTATTATTTTTATATATTATATTGCATAGGTTATTAGACTAGTGAGTGTCTTGACTGTACCTCTTCACTACTCCACTGAGGTTAGTCTTGATACTTACTGGCTACCGACTGTGGTGTACTCATACTACACTTCTGCACATTTTCTTCCAGAGCCAAGTATTAGAGATATCAGACTCGAACAGAGTTAAAGTGTGATAGCAAGAATTCAAAGCAGAGTTGTTTGGTCGTCGCAGTCCCTTGGAGTCTTTTCATGTTATTGTACTGTTAATTATTAATCAAATAGTATTGAGTATTCGATCCTTGAGATCATTTCATGCATTCAGTTAGAGTTCGTGACTCAGTATTACCAGTCTTGCGAGGTTGTTTGTAATTATTTCCGTTGTTGGTTTCTATTATCAATTTTTTTTTAAAAAGAAAAAATTGTGAATTATTTTTTGGCTTGAATTGTAATTTTAATCGATTTACTTAGTCTTAAAGACTAAGTGCCACCACGACGCATGTGGTGAGATTTTGGGTCGTTACAATGATGTGGAAGTCCACCTATCAAATGAAGCATGCTTCCAAGAATAGGTTCTGCAAACTGTTGTAGCAAATATATGCTATTTTATAGGAATTTCGTTTAGGCAAGAAATGGGATTTGTCTAAAACAATATGAGATATGCATTTTTCAGCAACTTTTGTTTGTCAATGAAAAGTACTTCACTTGACTAATTGAACACAAAATGAGTTAAGCAATAGTATTTTGATCGACTAGTCATTATGTGGAGCCAAATATGAAATTTATTTTTGGGAAAAGGGTAACCTTTGTCCTAGTACTATTCAAAGTTAAGCAATTTTGTCATCCGTTAAAGTTTTGGTCAAATATTACCGCACGTTTAAGAAAAAAATTTATATTTTCCTTTTGACCCTAAACAAAGTTTTAACTTAAGGGAAATTTTAAATCATAGGCAAAAGTTTAAATAAAAATTAACTTTTTTTCCTCTCGTAGAATTTGAAAAAGAGTGCTATTTCCTCACGATCTGTAAACAACAACAATATGAGTGAACTAAAAGTAGAATGGAAGACAAAATTGAGTAATTTGAAATAGCATTGACAAAAAACAATGGAGCATTTTCTCTTTAATTTTTGTGAGTGAAGTTCTTAGTAAGCAATGGAGCATTGACAAAAAACAATGTCAATATTGGCTGCTAGAGTTTTGATGTTAATAAAGAAGAAAAACTCTACGGTCCTTGTTACAAATAGTTTTGTAGCAACTTTTGACTGTTATACATGATTTTAAGTTATATATACTATCAATATCAAAAACTTTTACAGTATCATGTCACATTTACTTATTATAGCAGGCAATCTGCCTTATTTTTTAGATTACAAATCTCACTTTTTTGGAGATTTACCTGTCATTATCCTTTGGATGCCTGATAATGTGAAAACAAATATATAACTTAAACTCTATACATATACAGAATGTCGTGGGATAGTTTTCTTTCCAAAAGAGCAAATGCTAACAATACGTCAATACAACAACAACAACAACAACCCAGTATAATCCTACTAGTGAGGTCTACAGACGGTAGTGTGTATGCAGACCTTACCCCTAACCTGGGTAGAGAGACTGTTTTACGATAGACCATCGACTCCCTCCCTCCAAGAACTCCTCACCTTGCTCTTGCGTGACTCGAACTCACAACCTCTTGGTTAAAAGTGAAGGGTGCTCACCACTAGAGCAACCCACTGAACAACACAATAAAAGCAAAAGTGAACTAGGGTACAAAGCTCCGTTGCCTAAGTGGGATGTCAAATGAAAGTATGTTAATTTACTTATGGATGCATATCAATGTTTAAAGCCTTTGAGAAAAATGGTAAACATATGAAGTTAAACCGAACTAGGGTACAAAGCTCCTTTGCCTAAGTGGTTGGACATGTTTTAAAATGGGTTACACTTTATGAATTAAAATGGGTTAGAGAATATATGATTTACTCTACATCTCAAAGGAAAGAACCCAAAAATGTTTGAACGTCTAAAAATAACCAATAATCTGTCTTGCAAGCTAAGGTGAGAGGGAGAAAAACTATATTGTGCAGCCAGACAAAAAGTGTATCAGCGGTTGCGAAAATTGTGTAATTGAAAAAGTAACCCATTTTTAAAAAAGTCAAAACACTTAGGCAATGGACCTTTGTACCCTAGTTCATTTTAACTTCATATGTTTACCATTTTTCTTAGAGGCTATACACTTTGATATGCTTCCATAAGTAAATTAACATACGTTCATTTGACATCCCACTTAGGCAATGGAGCTTTGTACCCTAGTTAACTTTTTCTTTTATTGTGTTGTTCAGTGGGTCGCTCTAGTGGTGAGCACCATTCACTTTTAACTAAGAGGTTGTGAGTTCGAGTCACCCCAAGAGCAAGGTGTGGAGTGCTTGGAGGGAGGGAGTCGAGGGTCTATTGGAAACAACCTCTCTACCTCAGGGCAGGGGTAAGGTCTGCGTACACACTACCCTCCTCAGTCCCCACTAGTGAGATTATAGTTGGTTAATTGTTGTTATTGTTGTTGTTGTTGTTGTGTTGTTCAGTTAACCAGGTAAATGTGCATAAGAGGACCTGTTTCACTTGCTGATCCTTGCGAATTCATTCGTAGTATTGTTCAAACTACATCTTGAAGCTTCTTGTTTGTTTTTAAAGTTCTATGATTAACTCGACTCCCACAATATTTTAGTTCAGCTTCAAGGTTAATTTTATTACTACTAATAGTGTTCTTTCTCTCTACTTCTAACGTGTAGAGAAACAAGTTGGATACCAGTTCCTCAAAAATGACTGCTCCCAATTTGCTCTAAAATTTGCTATGAAGAAAATATGGAGGTACATATATAACCTGCGTCAACGCAAACTTGAACTATACAAGGTAACATATTAGTAGCACAAGGAATCCATATTATACAAGTAAACAGGTAAATAAAATCATACTAACATATTAGTAGCACAAGGAATCCATATTATACAAGTAAAAAGGTAAATTAAATCATATTCCCTCCGTTCCAATTTATGTGAACCTGTTTAACTAGACACAAAGCTTAAGAAAAAATGAAGTCTTTTGAGTTTGTGGTCCTAAACAAGTCAAAAAGGGGTTCAGAGTATTTGTGTAGTAATAAAAGTTTCTCATTAAGGGTTGAGTTGAAAGTCTAAGCTAAATTGTTTCCAAATTTAAAAAGAAATCATTCTTTTTGAAACGGACCATAGGTTCATATAAATTGAACCAGAAGCAGTAGAATAGATTCGCCACCTTAATATCTCACACAGCTCAAAAGATCAAAAGTATAGAAAAAGAATATGATACACCATCAATTATGTCCTCTTCATAATACAAGGATGTAAGTAAGTATATTGTGTCCACATGGACCGCACCTCACTACATTCCAAAATATAAAAACTACAGAAAATCTTATTTGATAGCTTGTGTCGAAAACTATAGTGACATATTTCTATATGAAAGACGACACAAAATATAAGAAGTAGGTAAATACCAAAAGCAGTAAAGGAAGGAAGTACAATGGTGGGGTTGACAATGAAATTCAAATGCAAGATTCTTCTTTTAAGAAAAGGTTTGACGCCATGTGATTACTCTTGACAAGGTTGATAGGGAGTAGCGATCAAGTGTAGGTCATTCTTTCTAGCACAAGCTGCTCCAGCCGCCTCAGTTAAGTCTAGTTCACTTGGATTGATTCCAGTTGGGAGTTTCCAGTCAAAGTGATACAACAATTGAGCCAGTGGAAAATAAACATTTGCTAAACCAAATGATATTCCAGGGCAAATTCTCCTTCCGCCACCAAAGGGAAGATATTCAAAATTATTACCAATATAATCCATCGAGTTATTCTCAAATCTCTCAGGTTTAAAGCTTTCTACATCATCCCAATATTTTGGATCTCTTCCCATTGCCCAAACATTAACCACGACTTTTGTTTTCAATGGAATAGTGTAGCCGTTTAAGTCTGTTTCTTCTCTACATTCTCTTGGAAGCAAAAGAGGTAGTGGAGGGTGGAGTCTGAAAGTTTCTTTAATGACCATCTTTAGGTATTTGAACTCCTCGACATCAATTTCACTAAAAGTTTCTTTCCCTCTCAAGATTTTTCTTACCTCTGCTTGAGCTTTGGCAAATACACTTGGCTTCTTCATCATTTCGACCATGGCCCAATTAATTGTTGTTGATGAAGTTTCTGTTCCCGCAGCAAACATGTCCTTCATTTTTGAGCAAGTTAGAATATTCATTTCTCTTACAAACTTTTGACAATTTCTACTGAAATATTCAAATAACATATTTGTACTACGTTTGTGCTACTACCTTTATTCTACACCGAAAGGAACTTTTAAATTTTCTATGCCAAAACCCAAAATATTTTTTATCATGTTATTTTGCTACTTGTTTCGTTATCCTAATGCCAAGTTGTGGACTTGTGGTGATTGAAATAACATTTGTTGTAATTTTCAAATGGGTAAAATTTATGATGAAAGTAAGATTAGTTGTCCTATTTGAAAGCTAACTAAATATGTCATGAAATTCCTGTGGCTATGAAAGTATGTCAAGTATCACATAAAGTAGAATAGAATAGAAGGAATACTAACAATGAAGGTAGAAATATGTAGTACTTACAAAGACAATAGCTTTGATGTTGCCGTTAGTGATTGGAAATTGAAGGCCTCCTTCCTTCATAAGTCTTAGCAGTACATCAACTATACCTTCACCTCTTGATTCGCAATTGGTCTTTGCAACCTTCTTGCGCTCAGTGATGATATTTTCAAGAATCTCATCTAATTCATGGTGTGCATCCATCACTTTAGCCTTCATTCCAGTAAGCACATGAAGAAACTTCAATGAAGGGAATATATCAGCCACATCAAACCCTTCCATATAGTTTGACACTTTTTTGACTAGTCGTACAAATTCATCTTGCTCCTTGTGTTCTTGTCCAAAGGCTGATCTACATGTCATAGAGCTTGTGAATAGAGCAAACCTTTTTGTTACATTAACCGGCTTACCAGGAGATGATCGAAAAAATTCAATCATACGATGAACTTCATCTTGTCTAATTGAGTTGAATGACTTGACGCTTTTGGAACTGAGCAATTCCAAGAGACAAATTTTACGCATCTGTCTCCAGTAATTTCCATAGGGAGAAAAGACAATGTCCGTCCCATTATAACAAACAATCTTGGCAGCTAAAAGTAAAGGTCTAGATGCAAAAGCGAGGTCATGAGTTTTTAGCACTTCTTTTGCCATCTCAGGAGAAGTAACAACAACTAGAGAAACTTCACCTAGTTGAAGGTGCATAAGTGGACCATATTTTTTGGCTAAATCTCTAAGGACATGATGTGGATGTCCACCTAGCAAATGAAGCATGCTTCCAAGAATAGGTAATTTCCATGGACCTGGAGGCAATCTTTTGGTTTGGCTACCGGAATTCTTCCATTTCTTAAATAAAAAGAGGAAAGACACAAAAAGGAAAAGGGAAAAGAAGTTGAAGAACTGCATTTTGGGAGGGAAAGGGGGGATTATTTGGCTTGATAGGTTCTGCAAACTGTTGTTGCAAATATATGCTCTTTTATAGGCGTTTCGTTTAGGCAAGAAATGGGATTTGTCTAAAATAATATGAGATATGCATTTTTCAGCAACTTTTGTTTGTCAATGAAAAGTACTCCACTTGACTAATTGAACACAAAATGAGTTAAGCAATTTTGTACTACTCAAAATTAAGCAATTTTGTAATCCGTTAAAGTTTTGGTCTAATATTACCGCACATTTAAGAAAAATATTTATATTTCCCCTTTGACCCTAAACAAAGTTTCTAACTTAAGGGTAATTTTAAATCATAGGCAAAAGTTGAAATAAAGATTAACTTTTTTTTCTCTCGTAGAATTTGAAAAAGAGTGTTATTTCCTTTGTAATATGGCCAAATATTTATGACATTTGTCATGACATAATATCCATTATAACAAAATTTGTAGATCATGACATTTGTCATGACATAATATCCACTATTATGCCAAGGATTTCTTGCTATAAATAGAGGCGTTTCTCCTTATTTGCAAACACACCAATTCAAGAGCTTTTCACTCTTGTCTTTCTTTCTCCTCCTTTATTTCATTATAGAGTATTTTGTAAGAGAGTGAGTGTTGGGAAACACTTGTGTGAATCCTTTCTTTGGAGTGATCTTGTGAGGTTATTCTCTTGGGGTATTGGGGACTAATTAGAGTATTTACTCTAATTCTATACTCTCTTTTGTACTCTTGTTGGTATAGTAAAATTGCTCCTCTCCGCTTGTGGACGTAAGTCACCTTGACCGAACCAAGTTAAATTTGTGTCTTCTTTAATTGCCGTTATTATCAACTTGCATTGTCTTTGTTATTGTCATTATAACGTTGATTGTCTAAATTCCGCACTACCCGGTAACCCGATCCTAACAAATTCGTATCAGAGCCAAATCTAACCGGGTTAGTTTAAATAGCCAAAATGACTCTAACAAAGTCTTATGTTGAGAAATTTGACCGAAGTGCAAACTTCGGAATGTGGAAATTAATGATGGAAGCTATCCTAATTCAGGATGGCTTAGATTTGACACTGCAAGAAAAGGAGAAGATGCTGGATAAAATGACGGACGGGGAGTTTGCCGTCATAGACAAAAAGGCAAAAGTATGTATTATTTTAAATCTTTCAAATGAGATTTTGCGTGAAGTTGCAGCAGAAAGCTCAGCCAAAGGCATATGGGAAAAACTTTAAACCCTATATATGAAAAGAATAGTAGAAAACAGGCTTTACCTAAAGCAAAAACTCTACACTTTTCGTATGGCTCAAGGTATCTCTATACTTACACATCTTGATACTTTTGATTCTCTTCTTATGGATTTAACTAACATAGATGTTGAAATCAAAGATGAGTAGGAGGCTATGTTATTGCTTGTTTTCTTACCCCAGTCGTTTAAACATATAAGAGATACTATGCTTTATGGAAAGGATAATATCTCTTATAAAGATATCAAATCTATTATGAAATCAAATGAACAAATAGATAAAGATATTACTGGGAAAACTAGTGGGAACCAAGGGGAAGGCTTACTCATAAGAGGTAGATCCAATAAGAAAGATTCAAGTAGTGAGAAACCTAAATCAAGGTCAAAATCCAGATACAAAAATGTCATGTGCAAATATTTTCATAAGAAAGGCCACATTATTTCTGAATGCTTTAAATTGAAAAACAAAGAAAAGCATACAGAAAAGAAAAATGAGCACAAAAATACTAACACTGCCGAAGCAAGTGTAGTTGCTGATGAGACTGAGGGAACTATTTTTTAAGCAACTAATAATAGTTTCAAATCTAACAATGAGTGGATTTTAGATTCGGGTTATTCTTATCATATGTGTCCCAGTCGGGATTTATTTACCATATATGAATCTATTGGAGGTGGAGTTGTCTTGATGGGCAATAATGCTGCCTGCAAAGTTATTGAAAAAGGTACAGTCCAAATCAAAATGCACGATGGTGTGGGGAGAACTTTCACCGATGTTAGACATGTTCGTGACTTGAAGAAAAATCTCATCTCTTTGGGCACTCTAGAATATCTTCGGTGCAAGTACACAGGTGAAGGTAGAGTTCTAAAAATTTCTCATGGTGCTCTTGTGATAATGAAAGCACGCAGATCTGGTACGTTATATACTCTTTTTGGGATCTACTGTTACAGGTGCTGCAGTAGTTTCAATATCAGATAAATCAAATTCTGACATCACCAAATTATGGCATATGCGATTGGGGCATATGAGTGAAAAGGGTCTTTCCATCCTTAGCAAAAAGGTCTCTTATGTGGCCAAAGTACCGAAAATATAGAGTTTTGTAAACATTGTATGTTCGAGAAGCAGAAAAGAGTCAGCTTCAAATCTCCAGCGATTCATAGAACAAAAAGTACTTTGGATTATATTCATTTAGATCTTTGGGGTCCTTCACGTACCCCATCAAAAGGTGGTGCCAGGGATATGTTAACTTTCATTGATGATTATTCAAGGAAAGTTTGGGATTATTTCCTGAAAAATAAAAGTGATGTTTTCTTAAATTTCAAACAATGAAAAGTTTTGATTGAGAAGCAAACAGGAAAACAGGTTAAGCGGCTTAGAATAGATAATGGCTTGGAATTTTGTAATGGTGAATTCAACGAATTTGGCAAGAATGAAGGAATTGATCGACATTGTACTGTGAGAATGACACCTCAGCAAAATGGTGTGGTGGATGAATAGAACTCTTTTGGAAAGGGCTAGTTTCATGATTTCAAATGTTGGGTTGACAAACACCTTTTGGGCAGAAGCTATCTCTACAACTTGTTATATTGTCAACTGAGCTCCTTCTGCACCTTTGAACTTTAAGACTCTAGAGTAAATGTGTCAGGTACTCCTGTTAATTATTCTGATTTAAAGATATTTGGTTGCCCTGCATACATGCATGTAAATGATGGAAAATTAGAGCCAAGGGCTAAAAAGTACATTTTCCTTGGATATGCATCTAGGGTGAAAGGATACCGACTATGGTATCCTGATCCCATGGCACCAAAATGTATAATTACCAGATATGTAACCTTTGATGAATCCTCTATGTTACATTCTAGAAAAGAGTCATCTAGTTCTTGTAATACAGATAAAGGAAAGAGTACACAGAACCAGGTGGAGATTGAGATTGGAATTCCTTCTGAGCCAAGCTCATGAACTTTGTAGCAAAATACATTTAAAACTCCTGAAGTTGAGACAAAATATAAAATTCCTGAATTTGAGACTCCTGAAGTTGAACCAGAAGAAGAGGAGTATTCTATAGCCAAACATAGACCAAGAAAAGAAGGTAAACTAACCATTAAGGTTTGGAGATTATGTTGCATTTGCTTTTTCAGTTGCACAGGAAACTGAAGAAATTGGAGAACCATCAAAATATTCAGAAGCAGTTTCTGGTGCTGACTCAGCCAAGTGGATGATTGCAATGAATGAAGTAATTGAGTCTCTCCGCAATGGTACTTGGTCTCTTGTGAAGCCGCCATCAGGAAAAAGAATTGTTGGTTGTAAATGGGTCTTAAAGAAAAAGGATGGCATTCCACGGGTTGAAGATGCGAGGTATAAGGAACGATTAGTTGCAAAGGGCTATAGTCAGGTACAAGGAGTTGATTTTAATGATATTTTCTCATATGTTGTTAAACATAGCTCTATTCGTGTCTTGCTTGCCTTCGTTACCATGTATGATTTGGAATTAGAACAACTTGATGTTAAGACATCTTTCTTACATAGCGAACTTGATGAACAAATATACATGCATCAACCCGAAGGATTTGAAATTGAAGGAAAAGAAGATCATGTTTTCTTGTTGAAGAAATCCTTGTACGGATTAAAGCAGTCTCCAAGACAATGGTATAAAAGGTTTGATTCTTTTATGTTGGGCCATCGTTATTCGAGGAGCATGTATTATAGTTGTGTTTACTTTCGGAAGTTAAATGATGGTTCATTTGTGTACCTATTATTATTATATGCTGATGACATGCTCATTGCTGCTAAGGATTTAACAAAAATTTACAATTTGAAAAGTCAGCTGGAAAGTGAATTTGAGATGAAAGATTTGGGAGCAGCTAAGAAAATCCTTGGCATGGAGATCAAAAGAGATATAAAAGCCGACAGGCTATTTCTGATCCAGAAGAAGTACTTGAAGAATTTTGGCATGAAAGATGCTAAATCAGTTAGTACCCCTCTTGCTGCTAATTTTAAGTTATCAGCTGCTCAGTCCCTGCAGTCAGAGGAAAAAGAGAGGTACATGGCACATGTTCCTTATTACAGTGCAGTCAGCATTATTATGTATGTAATGGTTGGTACACTTCCACACATTTCACAAGCAGTAAGCGTGGTAAGCCGGTATATGGCT
The DNA here is from genome assembly GCF_000715075.1 of Nicotiana tabacum. Classification (NCBI taxonomy): domain Eukaryota; kingdom Viridiplantae; phylum Streptophyta; class Magnoliopsida; order Solanales; family Solanaceae; genus Nicotiana; species Nicotiana tabacum. The sequence continues at coordinate 7,360,303 of NC_134098.1, forward strand.
TGCCTTAGTAAAGCACATTGGCATGCTGTGAAATGGATTCTCAGATACTTGCGAGGTACTTCAAACATATGTTTGGAGTTTGGGAGGAATACTAACACTTTGGTTGGTTTTGTAGACTCAAATTATGTAGGTGATCTTGACAAAAGAAGATCACTGACAGGCTATGTATTTTGCATCGGTGGTTGCGCTATTAGTTGGAAAGCTACATTATAACATGTAGTAGCTTTATCTACTACCGAAGCAGAATATATGGTAGTGACCGAGGCGATCAAAGAAGCTTTATGGTTGAAGGGTCTATTTGCGGAACTCAGTTTACACCAAGGTGGTATTATCATTTTCTGTGATAGTCAAAGTGCCATTCACTTAACTAAAGATCAAATGTATCACGAGAGGACGAAGCACATTGATATAAAGTATCATTTCATCCGAGAAACCATTGCTGAAGGAAAAGTCTCTATTCAAAAGATCAACACTAGAGACAATCCTGCTGACATGTTCACAAAACCTCTTCTAGTGTCTAAGTTCAAGCTTTTCCTAAACTTGATTGGCATTTATGAAGAATGATTTTGGCCATTGGGGTTTTTGCGGAGAAGGTGGAGCAAATTTACTATATATAAGCTGAAATTAGGCCAAGATGGAGATTTGTAATATGGCCAAATTTTTATGACATTTGTCATGACATAATATCCATTATAACAAAATTTGTGAATCATGACATTTGCCATGACATAATATTCATTATTAGGCCAAGGATTTCTTGCTATAAATAGAAGAGTTTCTCCTCGTTTGCAAACACACCAATTCAAGAGCTTTTCACTCTTGTCTTTCTTTCTCTTCCTTTATTTCATTATAGAGTATTTTCTAATAGAGTGAGTGTTGGGAACACTTGTGTGAACCCTTTCTTTGGATTGATCTTGTGAGGTTATTCTGTTGGGGTATTTGGGACTAATTAGAGTATTTACTCTAATTTTGTACTCTTGTTGGTATAGTAAAATTGTTCCTCTCCGCTTGTGGACGTAGGTCACCTTGACCGAATCACGTTAAATTTGTGTATTCTTTATCTTCTTTAATTGCCGTTATTATCAACTTGCATTGTCTTATTGTCATTATAACGTTGATTGGCTAAATTTCGCACTACCCAGTAACCCGATCCTAACATCCTCACGATTTGTAAACAACAACAATATGAGTGAACTAAAAGTAGAATGGAAGACAAAATTGAGTAATTCGAAATAGCATTGACAAAAAACAACGGAGCATTTTTTCTTTAATTATTGTGGGTGAAGTTCTTAGTAAGCAATGGAGCATTGACAAAAAACAATGTCAATATCGGCTGCTAGAGTTTTGATGTTAATAAAGAAGAAAAACTCTATAGTCCTGGTTACAAGGGGTTTTGTAGCAACTTTTGACTGTTACACATTAGTTTAATTAAGTTATATATACTATCAATATAAAAAACGTTTATACTATCATGTCATATTTACTTATTATAGCAGACAATCTGTCTTATTTTTAAGATTATAAATCTCACATTTTTGGAGATTTACCTGTCAATTTCATTTGAATGCCTGATAATGTGAAAAAGAATTATATATAACTTAAACTCTATGCATATACAGAATGTCGTGGGATAGTTTTCTTTCCAAAAGAATAAAACGCTAACAATACGTAAATAGGCGTATATAATTTCAAAAGTGAATTGGTCCCTCAACATTTTTATTAAAAGAAAGAAATATACATTCCCTTTTTAGATCAAAAACGTGTTCAAAAACGGCAGCTGACTCATTATTTCTCTCTATATATATATACATGTAAGTTAGGCATACCTAACTTGTTTCTCCTTATCAGCCTCCATAGCTTACAAGTCTTTCTATTGTTCTGTTTCAAGTGCCAACAACTTTTCTCTATTCACTTATCTCTAACTACATTTATTCCTAGTTTGAAAACGACTAGGTATACACAGTGAATATTACTAAAAAAAAAATGTTAGGAGCTTTTCTCCTTGTTACAACAGTTGGGATATATATTATTAATCATGAATTTTGGTTTGGATATAGTATTTATTATGGAACAATTATTTATTCAATTTTAATAAAGTTTTAAATAGATCATATATTAGTATGTGTCCTTTACTTATATAGTAGATGATATAGTGTATAGAGTTTAGCTTATACACGGAATATTAAATCATCGGTTTTCATGAGTATAAAGGTCATGTTCACAATCTAATGATGGAATTGGACAAACCATCAGGAATGATTGTAGCACAAGATTAAATATAATTTACCTTGATTATGAGAATAGTTTAATTCCAACTTCTTGTGCTAGTATATTTTGTATGTATTGAACGGACCAAATAGAGATAATTATTTTATACTGACTTAATAAAATAAATTCTCTAGCCAATAATGTACTTATACTCTTAATCTTGATATAATTATTATTAGATGTGTATATTATTATTATTTTAATTTATTAAAATGTGAGATCCTTTTGTGAGTCAATATGCCTAGTAAATTGGACAATAATAATAAACATTAGAAAAGTAATAGTTAGTTGATTGAATCCATGTCTCGGTCTAGAGATTGATGATACACCTTTATGAAAGTTTATAAGTTTTCATGTGTAAATCCTGCAGGTGAATTTTGTATCCGTCACATGAAATAAGTTAAGCAAAAGTCTAAAGAAAATAATCAATGAACTAAATTGTGAGTAATTGAATTTATTTGATTAGTATCTGAATCTTAACATGGGAAGTTAAATAATATTTAATAGAAGAATTTCAAAATTGAATTGAGGAGTGTAGTTATGAATTTTTAGTAGAATAATTCGCAATTTATTATGGTAGTATTAATTCGGATATTTTGAATTAAGTCCATAATAGGAAGACTCGTTAATTAAATACTGCGGTCACTGCTGTGCCAAAATAATTAGGAATTAAATGGAATCATATTTCTTGGTGGAAAAGGAAGACCCAATAGGTTTAGGAAAAGGGTTTAAACCCTAAAATGTGTGGCCATATAAAGAGGTCTTATTCCATAAGGAGACTATGGTTTTTACTATACGGTTTTCCTCCGAGAAACTCGCCCACACCAGTTTTAATTTGCCAATTCCGGGTATTATTTGGGTCACACAGCAGAATACTGTGAAACTGGAGGATGATCTCGTGGACGACTTAGCTCTTGCTTGGAGGTTCCTATCATGATCGCGGTCACGATTCAAGAGATTAGTATTGATTTTATGTTTGATTAAAATATGTGATTATGTGTTGTCTATATTACATGCAAGTGATCCAGGTTATTTGCTTCAATTGGTATCAGAGCCAACTTGTATCTAACTAGTCCGAGCGCTTCATGTTCATATATATATATATATATATATATATATATATATATATATATATATATATATATATATACACGTATATATTTGAAATCTTTATTTTTCTTTCGAATTTGATTCGACGGATGAAAAGCATGGTGTATATGATTGTATGTTGTTGATGCAATTGCGGTTTTTTTTTTAAACCCCTGATTTGCCATCTTAAATTTTAACTAATAATCATATTATAAGAATTTGCCGTTGAGGTTTTCTGTGCTGGTGGCGGAGTTAAAGCCAAATTTCTTGCCAACTAGGTTTGAGTTTTAACCCAAAGATTGCTGCCTGTGATTAGATCCGGTGGCGCACTGTGTTAGTTTATTAAAAACTCATGTTGACAGCAAGAAACTTAATTGTTTCCGATTTATTTGGTCAATCTGCCGTGGTCCTGGGCATTGGTTTAAAAATTGCACATGATCATGTATGTATTATTTTCTCAGTAAGTAAAGAACAAGTAATTGTTTTTTCTGGGAGTATTCATTGGTTGCCAATTTTGACTTGCTGAATTATTACAAAGAAAGATGATACAACTGCAAGGTTTAGGTGGCGGCAGTGAGTTTATTTTCATTAAAATTAGATTACAATCTTTACTTCTCAAAAGGTTGCTTGGCAAGGTGAAACCTTATTCTTTCCCAAATTGTATTGTGGTGGCAGTACGATGCTAAAAATAATTTGGGCAATAGTCTTCTTATGGTTTATAGTTTTGATGAGTGGTGGGTCATGGATATATTTATGTCACGATCTAAAATCCTAACCTGTCGTGATGGTGCCGATCTCAATACTAGGCAAGCCGACAACATCAATAACCCACGATTTCCTTTAAGTTTGAAAACATAATGTTTAACACAATACCAAAAATCTAGCAAATTCCGATACAAACACTCCCAAAACCTGGTGTCACTGAGTACATGAGCATCTATACGTTACAAATCTGGAAAATACGGTCTATAATAATTTGAGACCAAATACAATAAACAAAAGGATAGGGAAGGAGAGACAAGGTCTGCGAAACATGGCAGTTACCTCTGAATCTCCGATAAATCAACTGTGTGAAAGAATCAATACCCGCGGTGTACGGGATTACCTGGATCTACACACGAAGTGCAGAGTGTAGTATGAGTACAAGCAACTCAGTAAGTAACAATAATAAATGAGAACTGAAGGTAGTGACGAGCTTCACAGCTAAGTCCAAATACAGAAATTTTCAACATAAAAGGGTAGGCATGCTCTCAAGTTCAATATTTAAAATTTTACAATAATTTCATATCAACTTTGACGGAAACAGAAGAAAATGTCTTTTAGAAATATTTCCAAAATAGTCATAGATGACAACTGAAATGCAACAACAATGAAATCAATACATCCTCTTAGAGTAATAGTTACTCAGTCCTCCCATTCACTCCAACCTCACATTCACTCATTCCTCACAGTCACTCATTCCTCACAATCACTCATTCCTCACAATCATTCAGCACTCAGCACTCGGCACTCGACACTCGGCACTCAGCACTCGACACTTGGCACTCGCACTCGCACTCAGGAGGTACTTGCGCTCACTGGGGTGTGTACAGACTCCGGAAGGGCTCCTTCGGCTCAAGCGCTATAACAAGCCAATCATGGCATAAATCAATAAAACATACTGCGGCATGCAGCCCTATCCCATAAATATCCTCACAATTAGGCCCTCGGCCTCACTCAATGATCAACCTCTCCAGTCTCTCGGGTTCAAGATGTCATGAAAATTAGCCCAAAATGATAATATGATGCATCAATAAATAGCAACAGAGATTGAGACATGATATGAAATGAATGAACATTACTGAGTGTGAAATTACAATTTTAGCATATAATTCAGCCACATAAATGACCCAGTGGGTACCAACAATAACAACATATGTCTAAGCATGATTTTTAATACGAGTCTCAGCTTAATTTTCTCTAACACGTAGAGAATGTACGGATATCAACAGATTATTAAACTATAAAGCTCCATGGAATTTGACCAAGTCACAATTCTTACGGTGCACGCTCACACGCCCATCACCTAGCACGTGCGTCACCTCAAAACCAATCACATAACACATAATTCGGGGTTTCATACTCTCATGACAAAATTTAGAACTGTTACTTACCTCAAATCATGTAATTCTTTATTCCGCTATACCCTTGCCACGAGAATTGGTTTTCGAAAGTATTGTATCTAGCCACAATTAATTCGATTCAGTCAATATCAATTATTGTAATTAATTCCATAAAAAAATACTAATTTTTCAATAAAAATCCGAAATTAACTCAAAAATCGTCCGTGGGTCCCACGTCTCAGAACCCGACAAAAATTACAAAATATGAACGCCCATCCAACCACGAGTCCAACCATACAAATTTCACAAAATGCCGACATCAACTCGACCCTCAAATTTTCAATTAAAGTCTTTGAAGATTTTTATCATTTTCAACCCAATCTTTACCCATTTGAACTCAACAATCTTTCCACAACCTTATTCGTACGTGTATGCATAAATGATACTCTTACACCCAAGAATCATACTCTTAATCTCCCATCTTTTACCTCAAAAATCAAAATTGGAGAATTGGGGGAAAGCAATTCTTACCTCTTTGAGCCCTAGCAAGATCCTTGTGAAATCTTCAAACCTTGATCAAGAATTGATGAACAATTGACTAAGTCTTCACTTTCTCTCTCTAAGATGCTCTCACCACTCTCTAAAATATCATATGGAACCCTTCAAAATTACTCCCATTAGTGTTTTATAATAATGGGTTCGGGTTTATAAAATGAGAAAAATGAAGCTCCGAAACACACTCTGCGATCGCATATGCGATCGCGGAATTGATATGCGGTCTGCATTTCGGCCGCAAAAATTGGTGCCCAAAAACTGAAGTTGCCTGCCTGGGTTTGCGGTAACTATGCGGCCCGCAGACTTATTCTGTGGTCGCATAATGAACCGCAGAACAATTCTGCGGTCGCATAATCTACCGCAGAATGGCATCAAAAGTTGCCCCTTTCCTGCCTCACTCTGCGGCCATTATGCGGTCTGCAGAGTGGTTCTGCGACCACATAGTGGGCCGCATAAATATTTTCTTCTGCCGAAATTTCTATAACCTTTGTACTAATTGATTTACCTCGGCGCCACAAAACCTTAATTTCCTTAGCGAAAATTCTCTAGGGTCGTTACACATAAGTCAACACCAAGTCAACCTTTTCAACTTAAATTCTAAACCTTGGAACTAGGTGTTTCAAATCATTCCAAAACCTCACCAGACTCTGAACCAATTACCCCCGAAAAGTCACATAACAAATGTAAAGCATAAATTGAGCAGTAAATGAGGGAACGGGATTGTAATACTCAAAATGACCGGCCGGGTTGTTACAATTTATCTCCTTATGTATAATATTATGCAGGTTAATAACTTATGATTAATAAGTAGGTACTACTAAAGTAGTTTATTTATTAGGAATCATTAAAAAATTCTTAATACATTAATACACGTGAAATGATATCGCACATGATTAAGAATTTATAATGAATAAATGGTTATCACTAAGGTGATTTATTTTTCTGAAATCACTGAAAATGCTTAGTAGTTTATACATGTGCGATGATGTAATACATGGATTGATAGTCATTATTAATAAATAGGATTCACTAAAGTGATCTATTTATTTAAGTTATTGAAACATGTTCAGCGTACCATGTGAAAATTGTCCTTGATAAGTTTACGCTAGTGGTGGAGTTTTCATCTACCCAAAAGAGGTTTACCTCTTGATCTTAGTGACGCTAAACTAATTCTTGAGAAGAGATATTGAGGTTTTCACCCCAAGAGGATAAATATTTAATATCTTAGATTCTCGTGTGTATAAATCAAGAGGGCAATTTGTCATAAGATGGAGATTTTTGTTGTCACGATCCGAAATTCTCACCGTCAGGACTGTGATGGCGCCTAATATTTCACTTGGTAGGCAAACCACGATAGTGATTATTAAGCCAAATTCTCATACATTTCAATAATTAACAGAAAATAAGCTATAACAAGGTAAAAAGAAAAACGCGAAAATCCATAACAACTTTAATGCTTATACACAGCTACCCAGAAACTGGTGTCACAATCCACGAACTACTAAGATTTAGCTACAAGTAAGGTGTCTGAAGGAAATACAACTGTTTTCGGTACAAATGAAACAGTAAAGGAAATGCATAGAAGGGGACTCCGACAAGACTACCTTGGATCTCCAAACAGATCAAGCCAACAGCTAGACTCAGGGTCAACTCGGTCTGATACCAAAATCTGCACAAGAAGTGCAGAGTGCAGTATCAGTACAACCGACCACATGTACTGGTAAGTGTCGAGTCTAACCTCGACGAAGTAGTGACGAGTCTAGGACAAGACACCTACAAATAAACCTATGCAATATATATCAATATATACAACAATAACAACAACTAAAGAAGCAAGTCAAGAAATATTGGGAAGAGGACATGCTGAGGGGATTACATGGCAAGGAATCACAACAGGAATGAGAGCATGATCAATTGATGTATCTTTAACAGAAAGAAACAAGTAAACACAGTAAAGAAAAGTGCACGGCATCACCCTTCGTGCTTTTACACTCAACCTCACCATGAGAAACAATAGAAACGGCACGACATCACCCTTGGTGTATTAACTCTCTCTCATAACATGGCACGGCATCACCCTTCGTGTATTATCACTCACGCACATAACGTTGAACGATATCACCCTTCATACTTTAACACTCTCCCTCACCAAGACAATGAACAATAACAACAGGGAGATAGAAATATCAAGAACAAGTCTTACTTCAACATTCAATTCTATGTTACTAACCTCAACTTTGAGTCAATACCCAATCAATACGAATTTCTGTGAAACATAATAAGATTTGTTAAACATAACGAATAGCTAGTCTAATCATGAACAATATGATCAAGGAATACCGCGATTACAATAATAAGGCTTACTCGCATGTTATGACTCGACAACAATGCATAGGTACTCGTCACCTCACCTATATGTTGTACTCAACATACAAACACGTAGCAAATAAACAAATAATGCCTAATCCCTCAAGCTAAGGCTAACCACGACACTTACCTCGCTATGAAGGCCACTCAATACTCAATCATAGCTTTTCCTCTAGAATCCACCTCCAAACTACTCGTATTTATTCAAAAATGACTCAATAATATCAAATATTGCTAAAGGAATCAATTACATTGCACAGATTTAGATTTCCCAAACTTTCCCTCGAAAAGTCAAAAAATTGACCCCATGCCCACTTGGTCAAAATCCGAGGTTCTAACCAAAATCCATTTACCCATTCACTCCCAAGCCCGAATATGCAATTAGTTTTGGAATTCGACCTCAATTTGAGGTCTAAATCCCAATTTCTCAAAAATCCCTAATTCTACCCAAACCCCCAATTTCTACTATGGAAATCCTTGATTTTTGGTTGGAAATTCATGAAATGTAATGTGTAATTGAAAGAAAATGGTTTAGAATCACTTACCAACACTTTGGGGAAGAATGTAGCTTGGGAGAATCATCTCTAGGCCGTTTGGCTTTTGAAAAGTTGAAAGAATGGCTTAAGTTCCGTAATGGGACTGTTTAATAGCTGAGCGACAGTGTTCATCGCGTTCGCGAGGACACTATCGCGTTCGCGAAGAGCAGAGCTTGCCAAGCTTACGCGATCGCGAAACTCTTATCGCGTTCGCGAAGGCTACGTCCCCCTGGCCTTCATGTTCGTGAGTCCTTGCTCGCGTTCGCGATGAAGGGTGACTGACTCCCTCCCCCAAGTCCCAAACACTACGCGTTTGCGTTGAGCTAGTCGCATTCGCGAAGAGTAAAGTTAGTCGCGTTCGCGAAGAAAAACCCAGCCATCCCAGTTTCTACTTCGCGTTTTTGAGAGTGCCTTCGCGAACGCGATGAAGGAAACCAGAAGGCACCTGAAACTGCAGAAAAACCAGATATTTCTAAGTGCAAAACACCCCGAAGCCTATCCGAAACTCACCCGAGCCCTCGAGACTGCAAACCAAACATGCACGCAAGTCCTAAAATATCATACGAACTCGCTCGCGTGATCAAATTGCCAAACTAACACCAAGAACTACGAATTGAACACCAAATCAAATGTATTTTTCAATAAAACTTTAAAACTTCTATTTTCACAACCCTGACATCCGAATCACGTCAAACCAACTCCGTTTCTCACCAAATTTCACAGACAAGTCTTAAATATTATAGTGGACCTGTACCGGTCTCCGGAACCAAAATACGGACCTGGTATCAACAAGACCAAACATCAGTAAATTCTAAAAATTCTTAAACTTCCAAACTTTTAATGTTTCATTAAAATTCCATATCTCGAGCTAGGGACCTCGGAATTTTATTCTGGGCATACGCCCAGGTCCCAAATTATGATACAGACCAACTGGGACAGTCAAAATACGGATCCGGGTCCGTTTGCTAAAAATGTTGACCGAAGTCAACTTAAATTGATTTTTAAGGAAAAATTCTATTTTTATCATTTTTAACATATAAGCCTTCCGGAAGAATACTCGGACTGTGCACACAAATCGAGGAAGGCTAAGATGAGGTTTTTGAGACCTCGAAACACAGAATTAGGTTCTAAAATATAAGATGACCTATCGGGTCATCACATTCTCCACCTCTAAAACAACCGTTCGTCCTCGAACGGACATAGAAAAGTACCTGGGCTGGTGAAAAGATGTGGATATCTACTCCGCATGTCCGACTCGGACTCCCATGTAGCTGCCTCGATGGGTTGACCTCTCCACTACACTCAAACTGAAGGATAACACTTTGATCTCAACTGGTGAACTTGCTAGTCTAGAATAGCCACCGACTCCTCCTCGTAAGTCAAATCCTTGTCCAACTGGACAGAGCTGAAATCTAACACATGGGACGGATCGCTGTGATACTTTCAAAGCATGGACACATGGAACACCGGATGAACTGATGATAACTATGGTGGTAATGCAAGCCTATAAGCCACCTCTCTCACTCTCTCCAGAATCTTAAAAGATCCAATATACCTAGGGCTCAACTTGCCCTTCTTTCAGAACCTCATTACACCCTTCATGGGTGATACCCGAAGCAACACTCTATCCCCTACCATGAATGCAACATCACAAACTCTACGGTCGGTATAAATCTTCTTCCTGGACTGAGTTGTGCGATGTCTATCCTGAATAATCTTGACCTTGCCCAAGGCATCCTGTACCAAATCTGTACCCAATAACCGAGCCTTCCCTGGCTCAAACCATCCGACCAGCGATCGACACCGTTTACCATATCGTGCCTCATAGGGAGCCATCTGATTGCTCGACCGGTAGCTATTGTTGTAGGAGAACTATGAAAGGGGAAAGAACTGATCCCACAATCCTCCGAAGTCTATAACACATGCGCGGAGCATATCCTCCAAGATCTGAATAGTGCGCTCGGACTGTCCGTCTGTCTGAGGATGAAATGCAGTGCTCAACTCAAACCGCATGCCCAACTTGCGTTGTACTGCTCTCCAGAAGTGCAAGGTGAACTGCGTTCCTCCATCAGAAATGATAGACATGGGCATTTCGTGAAGACGGACGATCTCGCGGATGTAAATCTCTGCCATCTACTCCGAAGAATAGGTAACTGCCACAAGAATGAAATGCGCTGACTTAGTCAGCCTGTCCACAATGACCCAAACGGCATCGAACTTCCCTGAGTCCGTGGGAGTCCAACAACGAAATCCATAGTGATACGCTCCCACTTCCACTCAGGAATCTCTATCTTCTGAAGCAAACCACCAGGTCTCTGATGCTCGGACATGACTTGCTGACAATTTAGACACCTAGCTATATATGCAACTATATCCTTCTTCATCCTCCTCCACCAATAATGCTGCCGCAAGTCCTGATACATCTTGGCGGCCCCTGGATGAATAGAATATCGGGAACTGTGGGCCTCCTCTAGAATCAACTCACAAAGTTCATCCACATTAGGTATACAAACACGACCCTCCATCCTCAAAACTCCATCATCTCTGACTGTAACCTGCTTGGCATCACCGTGCCGCACCGTGCCCCTAAGGACAAGCAAATGAGGGTCATCATACTGTTGCTCCCTGATGCGCTCAAACAACAAAGACCGAGCGACGCTACAAGCTAGAACACGACTGGCCTCAGAAACATCCAACCTCAAGAACTGATTGGCCAAGGCCTGAACATCTAGTGCAAGCGGTATCTCACCGACTGGAATATACATAAGGCTTCCCATACTCACTGAATTCCTACTTAAGGCATCGACCACCACGTTGGCCTTCCCGGGATGATACAAGATGGTGATATCATAATCTTTCAATAGATCTAACCACCTCCTCTGCCTCAAATTGAGCTCCCTTTGTTTGAACAAGTACTGTAAACTCCGATGGTCCGTGAAAACCTCACATGACACGCTGTAAGGATAGTGTTTCCAAATCTTCAGCGCATGAACAATTGTTGCCAACTGTAAGTCATGGAAAGGGTAATGCTTCTCGTGAACCTTCAACTGTCGCGAAGCATATGCAATAACCTTGCCACCCTGCATCAATACTGCACCCAGACCAAAACGAGATACGTTACAATATACTGTATAAGATCCTGAACCTGAAGGTAACACCAATACCGCTGTCGTAGTCAAAGTAGTCTTGAGCTTCTGAAAGCTCGCTTCACACTCGTCCGACCATCTGAACAGGGCACCCTTCTAGGTTAACCTGGTCAACGGGGCTGTTATAGATGAGAACCCCTCCACAAACCGATGGTAATAACCCGCCAATCCCAAGAAACTATGGATCTCTATAGGTGATGTGGGTCTAGGCCAGTCCTAAACTGCCTCAATCTTCTTAGGATCCACCTAAATTCCCTCTGCTGATACAATGCGACCCAAGAAAGCAACTGAACTCATCCAAAACTTGCATTTTGAGAACTTAGCATATAACTAGCAATCTTTCAGAGTTTGAAGAACGATCCGAAGATGTTTCTCATGCTCCTCTCGACTGCGGGAGTAGATCAAGATTTCAACAATAAACACAATCATGAAGGAATCCAAGTAGGGCTTGAAACCCCGGTTCATCAAATCCATTGATGATGTTGGGGAATTTGTCAGCCCAAATAACATCACTAGAAACTTATAATGCCTATACCAAGTCCTAAAAGCTGTCTTAGGGACATCGGATGCCCTAATCCTCAACTGATGGTAGCCAGATCGCAAATCAATCTTTGAAAACACCTTGGCACCCTGAAGCTGATCAAACAAATCATCAATCCTTGGCAATGGATATTTGTTCTTGATGGTGACCTTGTTCAACTGCCGATAATCTATACACATCTTCATCGATCCATCTTTCTTCTTCACAAATAACACAGGTGCACCCCACGGTGAGACACTAGGTCTAATGAAGCCCTTATCAAGCAGATCTTCCAACTGTTCCTTTAATTCCTTCCACTCTGGCGGGGCCATGCGGTATGATGGAATTGTAATGACCCGACTTGTCATTTTAAGAATTTATGCCCCGTTCTGCGACTTAAGGTCTCGAGCAGCTTTGTAATATGTATTATGACCTGCGTGTGTTGTCGAGTTTGGTTTTTAGAAGATTCAGAATTTAATTTAAAGAATAATTCTTATTTTTGAAGCTTAAATGAAAAGAGTTGACCAGAGAGTTGATTTTTGAGCAAACAACCAGGAATGGATTTTTGATGATTCCAATAGCTCTGTATGATGATTTTGGACTTAGGAGCGTGTACGGAAAATTGTTCGGAAGTCCATAGTGAAATTTTGCTTGAAATGGCGAAAGTTAAATTTTTGGGAAGTTTGACCGGGCGGTTGACTTTTTGATATCGGGGTCAGAATATGATTCTGGAAATGGGAATAGCTTCATTATGTCATTTATCACTTGTGTGCAAAATTTGAGGTCAATCGGAATTGATTTAATACGTTTCGGCGCAAAATATAGAAGTTGGAAGATTTGAAAACTTATAATTCGATTCGATGCGCGATTCGTAATTTCGGCATTGTTTGGCATGGTTTGAAGCCTCAACTAAGTTCGTATTATATTTTGGGACATGTTGATATATTTGGTTAAGGTCCCGAGGGCCTCGGGTGGATTTCAAAAGGTTAACGGATCAATTCGGACTTGAAGAAAAGTTGCTGGAATTTTTGGGCAGCAGCTGATGCTTTCGCTTCTGCGGAAGTTTCATCACAGAAGAGGCCTCGCAAAAGCAAGGAAATCATCGCAGAAGCGACTGGAAAGGGAGCTGGGCAGAGGCTGGCTTGAACACGCAGAAGTGAAGCTGGCAGCTTGCTGTTTTATTTTTTTGACAGCAATGTGCGAACTTTCTAATGCGCAGAGCTGACTTTGGAAGCTTATATCTCAAAATCTATAAGGAATCTGGAAATTATCAAACATGACAGTTGTAGCCCTTTGATTCTTATTTCCAGATTGATAAACCATTCATTATTCGGACATTTGTACAAAAAGTTATGATTGATTGACTGAAGCTGGTATTGCAGATTTTGGCTACAGCAGTGTGCATCACTAGAAATTTCTACTGCACAGGGATGACTTTGGGAACTCATATCTCATAATCTATAAGGAGTTGGGCGATGAGCAAAATATGAAAGTTGTAGCTTCAGAGTCTCGTACTAAAAAGCCAAAGCCAACACAATACAACAACAAATACAAACACATAGTAAAAACAAATAATATATCACGGCAGATCACAGGGGTTTTCCTATCACGGAAATACAAAATAACCAAAGGCAAGTGCAACCATCGAGAGATGTCAACAAAAGGGCACTCTCGAGATACCGTCTCGTAGTCCCAAAAGTAAATGCTCAACAGGGGATCTCCCGAGGTACAACGTCGTAGTCCCAAAGTAAATATGCAACAACAACAATGCCCCCAGGCTATCACAAGTCATATTAATTCAATTCTCGACATAGCCCACCTTGTCTCGCCACGTGCGCAATAATAATGTAAATGCCTGCCTTGTCTCGCCGCATGCGCATAATAATATTCCCACCTTGTCTCGCCACATGCGCAAACCCACACACACACACACACACACACTATATATATATATATATATATATATATATATATATATATATATATATATATATATATATATATATATATATAGCCCGCCTTGTCATGCCGCATGTGCATAAATCAATAGTAATAATAGCACGGCAGAAACCTCGTGCAAACACCCGAACAAAACTTCCCAACAATATAACGTGCCAATATCACATCTCATACATTGCACCTCAAGTGCTCAAATATTACAACATATCACAGATTTGCACATCAAGTGCTCAAATATTACAATTTATCATAGATTGCATATCAAGTGCTCAAATATTATAATTTATCACAGATTGCACATCAAGTGCCCAAATACTACAATTTATCACAGATTGCACATCAAGTGCTCAAATATTACAACTCGCCTCCAAATTCAACAATACATTATTTTCCACAATAAGGAGCCCATGGCTCGACCATAATGTGTACAAAATCTTAACAAATATATCCGGGAGTGAACAACTCAACAAAATAATATTTCATATAAAAATCAAGGTTAAATCACAGCAAATCATCATATAAAAATAAATCCAACAAAACAAGGATCTAGGTAAGACAATTAAAGGATTTAATAAGTGCCAATAATTTCCAATTTAATACATAAGGGCATCTAAGGATTTTAACCAATGTAATTTACACATATAAATCAAGTATGTACTCGTCACCTCGCGTACATGGTTTTCAATTACAAAAAATGCACATAAGACTCAATGCCTAAGGGGAATTTCCCCCACTCAAGGTTAGACAAGATACTTACCTTTTTGAAATTAGGCCGATATTCCAAAATCGCCTTATGGAAATATGAAAGTGGGTTGAGACCCATATTTTTATGATTATGAGATGAGGTGTCACAAGGTGACTTTTATTTGAAAGGATTGTATTCAAAATATTATTGGAAAGAATTATATTTGTAAGATATCTATTTGAAGGAATTATATTAGAAAGAGATTTATTTGAAAGAATTTTATTCTGAAGAGGATTGTTTGAGAAGCATATAGGCGAAAGATTTATATTTGAAGGACTTGATTTAATTGGACGTACTAGTATTTATTATTTGTTGAGCAATATTAATGGTGTTCTTGTTGCCCTATTGTGCATATCACAGGTTGATTTGTGTTGCCCTTATTGTTATTTGTTTTCTATTATTTTGTATAATATATTGCATAGGTTATTAGACTAGTGAGTGTCTTGACTGTACCTCGTTTCTACTCCACTGAGGTTAGTCTTGATACTTACTGGGTACCGACTGTGGTGTACTCATACTACACTTCTGTATATTTTTGTGCAGAGTCAGGTATTGGAGATATCGGACTCAGACAGAGTTAGAGTGTGATCACAAGGATTCAAGGTAGAGTTGATTGGTCATCGCAGTACCTTGGAGTCTTTCCATTTTATTGTACTATTAATTAGTAATCAAACAATATTGAGTATTCGATCGTTGAGATCATTTCATGTATTCAGTTAGAGTTCGTGACTCAATATTACCAGTGTTGGGAGGTTGATAGAATTATTTCTGCTGTTGGTTTTGAAACTAGTATTTAATTATATATTTTAAAACAAATTGGATTGAATTATAATTATAATAGGCTTACTTAGACTTAGAGACTATGTGTCATCACGACGCCTGTGGTGGGATTTTGGGTCGTGACAGGAATGGAAATGGGCTGAGTGCCCGGAGCCAAATCAATGCAGAAATCAATATCCATGTCGGGTGGCATCCCCGGCAGATCTGTAGGAAACACCTCTGGAAACTCACGAACAACCGGCATTGAATCCATGGAAGTAACCTCCGCACTAGAATCGCAGACATGGATTTATGAGGTAGACACCCCTTCTCGACAATATGCCGAGCCTTCACACAAGAGATAACCATGCTGGTAGAATGGCCAGGAGTCCCTCTCCACTCTAATTGAGGCAACCCCGGTAAGGCTAAGGTCACCGTCTTGGCGTGACAATCTAATATATCATGATAGGGTGACAGACTCTTGGCCATTCTGCCAGCAGGGTTATCTCTTATGTGAAGGCTTGGCATATGGTCGAGAAGGGGTGTCTAGCTTATTTTGTTTATGTCCCCGATTCTAGTGTGGAGGTTCCTTCCATGGATTCAGTGCCGGTTGTTCGTGAGTTCCCAGAGGTGTTTCCTACAGACCTTCCGGGGATGCCACCCGACAGGGATATTGATTTCTATATTGATTTGGTTTCGGGCACTCTGCCCATTACCATTCTGCCATACAGAATGACATCAAAATCAACCATATCGAGAAGTAAAAGATCTACACGAGTCTCAAGGCTCCCAATGGTGACCACACACAAAATATAAACATGATCTACAACAATAGCATCTCCCACTATTGTGCACACATACACATGAGCACTCAAAGAATCACGAGGCACGACCAAATAGGAAGCAAAATAGGATGACACATAGGAGTAAGTAGTTCTCGGATCAAATAGAATTGAAGCATCCCTACTGAAACAGTACCTATAATAACGGCATCAGATGACTCAACCTAAGACCTAGCTAGAAAAGCATAACACCATTGTTGGGCCCCACCACCCTGAATTATGTCTCTAGGATGGCCTTTAGCTGGCTGGTCTCCACCTCTAACGGCCTGACCTCCACCTCTAACAGTCTGGCCCCTACCTCTAGGTGCCTGACCCCTTCCTCTGGCTGGCTGAGCAGGTGGTGCAGCAACTGGTGCCGGAACTATGGCACGAGAACCTGATGCTGTGAGCTGCCCGATGTCTAAGGGAAAAATCTAGCAATGTGCCTCAGATCACCACAAGTATAGAAAGACCTCGGCTGCTATGACTGATGGCCGTGAAACTGACCCTGTCAACCTGATTAACCACCCTGAAAACTCTGGAGCGTAGGTTCACTAATAGGGACTGGTGGTGCACTATAGGCTAGCTGGTCGGAATAATGCATGTGAGGGCCACGACCACCTGAGGCGCTGTAGGATGCCTGGAGTGCTGAATGAAATGGCCTGGGAGGATAGCCTCTGCCATAAGTACCCCGACCTCCAGATGAGGCTCCACTGAATCCACTGGAGTGACGAGGCCTCTTGTCAGACCCCTGACCACTGCCCTGAGCTAAAACTATCTCGACTCTCCTGGCAACATTGGCAACCACCTGAAAAGATATCTCACTCCCAGTCTCCTTAGCCATATGCAATCTGATAGGCTGAGCAATTCCATCAATAAATCTCCTCGCCCTCTCTCTTTCTGTAGAAAGTAGAATAAGAGCATGACGGGCCAAATCCACAAAACGGATCTCATACTGAGTAGTAGTCATACTGCCTGCTGGAGACGCTCGAACTGACGGCGATGCTCCTCTCTCAATGTGATAGGGAGAAACTTCTCTAGGAAGAGCTGAGAAAACTGGTCCCAAGTAAGAGCAGGCGACTCAGCTGGTCTGGTCAACATAAAATCTCTCCACCATTTCTTGGCGGAACCATTCATCTGAAATGCAACAAAATCGACCCTGTTGGTCTCCACTATACCCATGTTCCGTAGGACCTCGTGACAGCTGTCGAGATACTCCTGGAGATCCTCTGAAGAAGCACCACTGAAGTGACCTGGAAAGAGCTTGGTGAACTTGTCCAATCTCCATAAAGCCTCAGAAGACATAGATGACCCATCTTCGGCCTGTGCCGCAACAACCGGCTGAACTATCTGACTGGCTGAGCTGCTGGAGCTTGATATTGGGGAGTTATCTGCTCCGGAGCGAGAGTAGTGGGAGTCTAGGCGCCTCCTCCATCCTGAGAGACGGCTGGTGCCATGGGAAATGCGCCAGTCTAGGCCACACTCTCCATAAGGCCCACCAAACAGACCAAAATATCCTGAAGTACTTGGGTGGCAATGAACCCCTCCGGAACCTGAGCTGGTCCGGTAGGAACAGTCTGGGCTGGAACCTCCTCGCCCAACTCTTCCCGAGGCTCCATTGCTGGTACTGCTACACGAGCTCTGAGCTGAGCTCTGCCCCTGCCTCGGCCTTTGGCACGGCCTCGACCTCTGCCCTTAGTAGGAGCTGAAACTAGGGGCTATGGCTGCTACTCAGCAGAGGAAGCGGTACATGTTCTCACCATCTGCGAAAGAATAAGAGTAGAAGAGTTCAATCAGTATTGAGAAAACAAAATCGCACGACAGAGAAGAATAGAAGTGAAATTTGTTCCTAAACTCCATAGCCTCTAGAAGATAAGCACAAACGTCTCCGTACCGATCCTCCAAACTCTACTAAGCTCGCACGTGAATCGTGAGACCTAAGCAACCTAGTGCTCTGATACCAACTAGTCACGACCCGGAATTCCCACCGTCAGGACCGTGATGACACCTAACATTTCACTTGCTGGGCAAGCCACGATAGGGATTATTAAGCCAAATTCTCATACATTTCAATAATTAACAAAAAAATAAGCTATAGCAAGGTAAAAATAAAAGCGCAAAAATCCATAACAACTTTAATGCTTATACACAACTACCCAGAAACTGGTATCACAATCCACGAACTACTAAGATTTAGCTACAAGTAAGGTGTTTGAAGGAAATACAACTATTTTCGATACAAATAAAACAGTAAAGGAAATGCATAGAAGGGGACGCCAGGACCTGCGAATGCAAATAGGACTACCTTGGGTCTCCAAACAGATCAAGCCAGCAGCTAGACTCATGGTCAACTCAGTCTGGTACCAAAATCTGCACAGAAAGTGCAGAGTGCAGTATCAGTACAACCGACCCCTTGTACTGGTAAGTGTCGAGTCTAACCTCGGCAAAGTAGTGACGAGGCTAGGACAAGACACCTACAAATAAACCTGTGCAATATATATCAATATATACAACAATAATAACAACTAAAGAAGCAAGGCAAGAAATATTGGGAAGGGGGCATGCTGAGGGGATTACTGTAGCGACCCGGACGGTCGTTTTGAGTATTACAACCCCGTCTTCTCATTTACTGCTCAAATTGTACATTACAGTTGTTGTGTGAATTGCCGGGGTAATTCGTTCGGGTCCGGTAAGGTTTTTGGAATGAATTGGAACACTTAGTTCCAAAGTTTAAAGCTTAAGTTAAAATAGTGACCGGATATCGACTTATGTGTAAACGACCTCGGAATGGAGTTTTGATGAGTCCAATAGCTTCGTATGGTGATTTTGGACTTAGGAGCGTGTCCGGAAAATTATTTGGAGGTACGTAGTGGAATTTGGCTTGAAATGCCGAAAGTTGAATTTTTGGAAAGTTTGACCGGGGGGTTGACTTTTTGATATTCGGGTCGGAATCCGATTCTGGAAATTGGAATATGTCCATAATATGAAATGTGACTTGTGTGCAAAATTTGAAGTCATTCCGGATTGATTTGATGTATTTCGGCACAAGATACAAAATTTGAAAGTTCAAAGTACATTAGGCTTGAATTGAGGTGTGATTCATGGTTTTAACGTTATTTGATGTGATTTGAGGCCTCGAGTTGGTCTGTATTATATTGTGGAACGTGTTGGTATATTTGGTTGAAGGTCCCGAGAGGCTTGGGTGTATTTTTGAATCATTGGTTGAGAAATTTATAAACTTAAGAAATTTGGAAGTTTGGCCATGGTCAATATCGGGTCAAGGCGACCTCTTTTCAGTGTTTTGAGTGCGCGAGAAGGTCCGTAGAGTGTTTTATGATTGAAATTCATATATAGTTTGTGTCCAGGAGGTTCCAGATGAGTTTCGGGATGAGTTTAGAGCGAGTCCGGGCATTTCGGCACTCTAATATTGTTCTAGCACTTTCGGGGACGCGGACCGTGCATTTTTGGACGCTGAGGTGAAGCAGGAACGCAAACCGCGCATTTTGGGGCGCTGAGGTTCTTGGAATTTCACGGACCGCGGCAGATTTTTGCTGAATGCGGCAAATGTTCGCGGACCGAGGTTGGAAGTTCTACAGATCCGCTGGTCCGACTTCGGAAGCCTATATCTTTTGATCTACAAGGAATTTTGAGATGATTCAAAAACAAAAGTTGTATCCCTTCGTATCTAGAATCCAGGGAGGTAACGAAATCATCATTTGGACATCTGTTGAGTAAGGTATGGCCAAAATACTAAAGCCTGGCAGTGCAGTCCCAAGAATTTTGCGGACACGCCAGTTTTTCGCGACCGCGGGACACGGAGCGTGGCCGCGCTTGGAATTTCGCGGACCGCGCATGGTGAGTTCAGAAAATGGGCTATATAACCGAGGGTTAGGTTATTATTTTATTTTTGTACTTTGGGAGCTCGGTTGTAGACGATATTTCATGGGTTTTTCAAGAAATTCATCGGGCTAAGTGATTCTAACTCAAATTTGGTTAACATACATGAATATATCATTGTTTTCATCATGTAATCAGTATTTTGAGGTGGAAATTTGGGAAAAATTATAGAAACTTCATCAAATGGATTTTCGAGATTTGAACACCGATTCGGAGTCGGATTTGAGTGAAATTAGTATGGTTGAACTCGTAATTAGATAGGTTGTCGGATTTTGTGGGTTTCGTCGGATTCCGAGACGTGGTCCCCATGGGTGATTTTTGGGGCGTAATTTCGGATTTTTTGGAAATATTAATATTTTGATATGGAATTAATTCCTATAATATTTGTGGGCTGAATCAAATTAATTGTGACTAGATTCGAGCCGTTTGGAAGTTGATACGCACATAATGAAATTTCTGGAGCATTGCTTAGCTTGCTCGACATTGGATTTGGCTTGTTCGAGGTAAGTAACTCTTCTAATCTTGGAGTTGAGGGTATGAACCCTGAATATATGTATTATGTGAATTGTTGGGAGGTGACGCACATGCTAGGTGACGGGCGTGTAGGCGTGCACTATAGAAATTGTGACATAATTGTTTATGTAGAATTTTGTAGTTAAATAATCTTAGCACTTTCCATGGGTTTTATGAGTTAAAGTAATTGAGCTGAAAAGCAAATTAAAAATCATATTGAGGCTATGTGTCAGTATTATTGGGACCCACAAAGTCATCTTGCTGTGAATTATTGTGTTAAATTGAAAATTCATACTCAGTCATATTCATTTCATTGCATATCATATCTCAGTCTCTTTGTTATTTATTGATACATCATATCATCATTTTGGGGCTATTTTTCATGACATTGTGAGCCCGAGAGACTTGAGAGATTGATGACTGAGTGAGGCCAAGGGCCTGATTGTGAGGATGAGTGTGGATCGAGGCTGCCCGCCTGCAACATACTTTATTATTATAGCACGTGAGTTGCCCATGCATCGCATGAGTTGTCCGTGCAGATTATAGCGATTGGGCTGAAGGAGCCCCTCCGGAGTCTTTACACACCCCCAGTGAGCGCAGGTACCTACTGAGTACGAGTGCCGAGTGCTGAGTGACTGGGAGGCATGAGTGATTGTGAGGTATGCCCGAGTGGCAAGAGTGATTGTGAGGTATGCTCGAGTGGCACGAGTGACTGTGAGGTTTTCCCGAGGGGCTGTATATGAGTGATGTTCTGCCGGAGGGGCTGTTTATGATTTTATCACTTAGTTGCATCGCATTGGCATGCACACATGACATACATGCATAGAGGTGTGTTTTCCTCATGCTGTACAATATCACATCATTCTTGACTTCTCACATATTTTGACAGGTGGACATAGTGATGCATTTGTTTTACACGGGTTATCCGGAAGGAAAATGAAACATCTTATTTATTATTGAAATGATTTTGGGAGAAATTTATTGTTTTCAAACTATTCATATTTTTGGCAACTTCGGCAAACGATTTGGGTTTTCACTGATGTATTTGAAAGGAAGAACTATATTTTTTTTAAATCATGATTTGGCTGAGTATTTTATCCCTGAGTTACTTCTGGTATTATTTGCTTTATGTTGTTATGGGTCGTAACATATTGGTTTTGGACCCGACTTTGGTAAAAGCTCGTCACTGCGTTCAACCTAAGGTTAGGTTTGTTACTTACTCAGTATATAGGGTCGGTTGTACTGATACTACACTTCTGCACCTTGCGTGCAGATGTTGGCTGTTGATGTTGTTGTGTTCGATGGGAGCTGGATTTGAAGATGTATCTGCGCTCCGGTCGTAGCTGCCTCTTGCTCAGGGTAGCCTTAGATTTATAAAAGCTCTGTTTATGTATTATTCAAACAGACTATATATTTATTTTATTTCCGCTTTGTATACTCTATTCTTAGAAGCTCATGATTTGTACTACCAGTTCTTGGGGATTGTATAAGATTAAGACCTTTATTCACTTAAATTGCTTTAATAATTATTATTGGAATTGGATAGTTGCTAATTGGCTTACCTAACGGGTTGGTTTAGGTGTCATCACGACTAGTTGGATTTTGGGTCGTGACAATTACATGGCAAGGAATCACAACAGGAATGAGAACATGATCAATCGATGTATCTTTAATAGAAAGAAACAAGTAAACACAATAAAGGAAAGTGCACGACATCACCCTTCGTGCTTTTACTCTCAACCTCACCATAAGAAACAATAGAAACGGCACGGCATCACCCTTAGTGCATTAAGTCTCTCTCATAACATGGCACAGCATCACCCTTCGTGCATTATCACTTACTCACAAAACGTTGCACGGCATCACCCTTCGTGCTTTAACATTCTCCCTCACCACGACAATGAACAATAACAACAGGGAAATAGAAATATCACGAACAAGTCTTACTTCAACATTCAATTCCACGTTACTAACCTCAATTTTAAGTCAATACCCAATCAATACCAATTTTCGTGAAACATAATAAGAGTAGTTCAACATAACGAATAGCTAGTCTAACCATGAACAATATGATCAAGAAATACCACGATTACAATAATAAGACTCACTCGTATGTTATGACTCGACAACAGCGCATAAGTACTCGTCACCTCACCTATACGTTGTACTCAACATCCAAACACGTAGCAAATAAACGAATAATGCCTAATCCCTCAAGCAAAGGTTAACCACGATACTTACCTTGCTACGAAGGCCACTCAATACTCAATCACAGCTTTTTCTCTAGAATCCACCTCCAAACCACTCGTATCTATTCAAAAACGATTCAATAATATCAAATATTGCTAAAGGAATTAATTACATTGCATAGATTTAAATTTCCCAAATTTTCCGCCAAAAAGTCAAAAACTCGACCCCGAGCCCACTTGGTCAAAACCTGAGGTTCGGACCAAAATTCATTTATCCATTCACCCCAGAGCCCGAATATGCAATTAGTTTTAGAATCCGACCTCAATTTGAGGTCTTAATCCAAATTTCCCAAATATCCCTAATTCTACCTAAACCCCCAATTTCTACCATGGAAATCCTAGATTTTAGGTTAGAAATTCATGAAATGTAATGGGTACAACAACAACAAGAATAACCCAGTATAATCTCACTAGTGGGGTCTGGGGAGGGTAGTGTGTACGCAGACCTTACCCCTACCCCGGGGTAGAGAGGCTATTTTCGATAGACCCTCGGCTCCCTCCCTCCAAGAACTCCCAACCTTGCTCTTGGGATGACTTGAACTCACAACCTCTTAGTTGGAAGTGGAGGGTGCTTACCACTAGAGCAACCCACATGGGTAATTGAAAGAAAATGGTTTACAATCACTTACCAACACTTTGAGGAAGAATTTAGCTTGGGAGAATCGTCTCTAGGCCGTTTGGCTTTTGAAAAGTTTAAAGAATGGCTCAAGTCCTGTAATGGGACTGTTTAATAGCTGGGCGACAGTGTTCATCGCGCTTGCGAGGACACTGTCGCATTCGCGAAGAGCAGTGCTTGCCAAGCTTACGCGTTCGCGAAGGCTAAGCCCCCTGGCCTTCCCGTTCGCGAGTCCTTGCTCGCGTTCACAATGAAGGGTGACTGACTCCCTCCCCCAAGTCCCAAACACTACGCGTTCGCGTTGATCTGATCGTGCTCGCGAAGGGTAAAGCACTCATTGCTCCGCGTTCATGACCCAACCTTCGCGTTCGGGAAGAAGAAAAACCCAACCATCCCAATTTCTACTTCGTGTTCGCGAGAGTGCCTTCGCAAACGCGAAGAAGGAAACCAGAAGGCACAGAAAAACCAGATTTTTCTAAGTGCAAAACACCCTGAAACCTATCCGAAACTCACCCGAGCCCTAAAACCAAACATGCACGCAAGTCATAAAATATCATACGAACTTGCTCGCACGATCAAATCACCAAACTAACACCTAGAACTACGAATTGAACACCAAATCAAATGAAATTTTTAAGAAAACTTTAAAACTTCTATTTTCACAACCCGGCATTCGAATCACGTCAAACCAACTCTGTTTCTCATCAAATTTCACAAACAAGTCTTAAATATTATAGTGGACTGGAACAGGGGACCGGAACCAAAACACGAACCCGGTATCAATAAGACCAAACATCAGTCGATTCTAAAAATCCTTAAACTTTCAAACTTTTAATTTTTCATCAAAACTTCATATCTCGATCTAGGGACCTTATAATTTGATTCCGGGCATACGCCCAGGTCCTAATTTATGATACGGACCTACCGGGACTGTCAAAATACGGATCCGGGTCTGTTTGCTAAAAATATTGATCGAAGTCAACTTAAATTGATTTTGAAGGCAAAAATGCTCTTTTTATCAGTTTTTAACATATAAGCCTTCCAGAAGACCACTCGGACTGCGCACGCAAATTGAGGAAGGCTAAGATGAGGTTTTTGAGACCTCAAAATATAAAATTAGGTTCTAAAATATAAGATGACCTATCGTGTCATCACATTTGTGTATCTTACAAAAAAGGTAGGACGTTATATATGTTCTCTGCTCATGAAATAAATATAAGGAGAATGAAAATCATGATCATATTTTTTTTAATCCATAGAAGTGCCTAAAACGGTTATTCTCCGAATTTGGTTATACATTTGGAGATAATGATATTGACGAACGCCAATTGACCTGAAATTTGGTAAGTTCATCGAAAACGACTTGGTGATAAACACTCACTGCTATGCAGTGAATCACGTTAATTTTGGGTGTTTCGAGGTCGTTTAGATGGGGTTTTAAGCAGTTTATCGGATTAAATGAGTTTTAAATATGAAAAACTATTCTTTATATATCGGTTTTATTTTTGTTAAATCTGAAACATGATTACACATGATGATTTAACTTAATATGATATATGGAAATAATGTAAATCATATTGGTTGAATCTTAAATTCGCCTAAAAGATTTATTCGAATTTGGTTTAGTTTTGGTGATCATCATCTCCAATTGACTTGAAATTCGGTGGGTTCATCGAAAACGACATGATAAGAAATACTCACTGCTATGCAGAAAATTATGTCGTATTTCGGCTGTTAAGGGTCATTTAGATGGGTTTTTTGCAGTTTGCGGAATTAAAATATGATTTAGATATGAAAAATCATTCCTTTGATGTCAGTCTTATTTTATTAAATCTGGAACATGATAATGCATGTTTATTTTACCTGAACTGATATATGGTTGGAATGTATGCCATGTTTTAAACTCCTAAAAATGCTTAAATGGTAGCTTTTCAAAATTCGCTGTTGTTTTGAAGATCGTGACTTTTATGATCTCCAATTGACCTAGAATTTGGTAAGTCTATCGGAAAATCCCGGTAAATAATACTTGATGTATGCGGTGAATAACATTAATTTTAGTGTTTCATAACTATTTAGGTGGGTTTTTGAGCATTTTGTGAATTTTGGAACATAATCCTTAGAGAACATTTCGTGGTTATGATCAAGTGGTGATAAGAATTAATCTCTATGGTCTCGCACTATCTATTGATAGTGAGATAATAAATTTTCACGTCGACTTTAGGTCGTCCTCCATATCAGATAAATTTATTATGAACTCACAAAGTATAATTACTAGTTATTGATAATATGTATTGACTCTACATCTCAGCTTACATGTTGAATTAATTTTAAGAATATTTTTCTATGTATCCCACTATTAATTTCAAGTGAGTGTAAATTTATGCATCGACTTTAGGTCTTTCTCCATATCGGATAAATTATTGTAAGCTCAGTAGGTGAAATATTAGTAATTGATATCATGTACTTACTCTCCATCTGAGTATACATGTGGATCAATGGAACTACAGAAATTAATTATGATGTTCACCTGACATAAATTAATAGTATACTCTCCATCTGAGTTGGGTATGTTTTAATTTATTGAAGTGAATAATCTAGCATTACATGTATATGTTGCATGAGTAGTTCTTTTTCCATCAAAATTTGCTATTCAAGGTGCATGAAAATATGTGTGTAATGCGTTTGAAATTTTCATATTAAATGGTTATACATAATTGACTAAAAATAACAGTTTGCTCTCCATCCGAGTTGGTTCTGTTTCTTTTGGATTGTATAATTCTTGCATTATATAATATACTTTGCATGAATGACTCTTTTCCCATCGAAATTTGCTATTCGAGATGCATGTATGTATATATATTAAATGCAATCTATGTATATATATTGAATGCAGTCTGAATTTTATTATTCAGTGTTAATTGACTTATTATGATCTATTTAATGTTGTATATCTCAACTCCACAATGACTTCATGTAGTTTGTCGTACCACTTGTCAAAAATTTCCTTTGATCCTGATAAGACATTAATTTAAAGGATGCCATATATGTACCATTTGCTATAAGGAATTTAATTTCGGTTTGTGAGTAAAAGAAGAGATGGATATCTGGTTTATTTTCGAATATCTCTTGTGTTATTGATCTTGATAAATATTTTATCTCTTGTGGTACATTGATGCATGGCCTTGTTATTGTTAATTTCTCTCTTGAACTGAACAATATTAGTCTTCCTTATAAGAGAAAATGTTCTTCAAAATTGAGTGAAACTTATCTGTGCACTTGCGTCTAACTCATAATTATCTTGATAAGATTTTTGTTGGTCAATGATGAACCTTAAGATTCATTGAAAGTAGAGGCACTACCAACTTATGGATCCAGTTTAGAAGGAAATATGACTAAACGATATTTCTACTCCAAATGAATGAGAGCTGGTGATAAGTTAGAACTATTCCATTTTTGATTATACTGCCTAGTGAATATATAGGCAAGATGTGGTTTTGAGTATTTTTATGACATTCATAAATGATTACTCGTACTATGAATATATTTATTTGATGCACAGTAAGTCTGAATGCTTTGAATAATTTCAGGATTTTAAGGCTTGATATGGAGAAGCACCATGAAAATATATTAAATTACTACAATCTAATCGTAGGTGGCTAGCACTTCTCTGCAAAGTTTATTGGTTACTCATCAAAATAGAAGATGATATCTCAATTGTCTACACCGGATACTCCATAATAGAGTGGTGTAGTAGAGAGAAGCAATAAGTCTCTTATGGAGATGTTTAGATTAATGATGAGTTATTCTAATTTATTTCTTTTTTCGTTATGGATATGCTTTTAAAACTCCAATTATATTCTGATTTTAGTTCTTTCTAAGTTAGTATCTTGGACCCCATAAAACTGTGAACTTAACGTAAATCCGGTCTGCGGCAAGTTCGGATATGGAATTGTCCAATATATATACTCTAAGGGAAAACTGATAAGATAAAATCAAGTAAGAATGTTTGCGCATTTATTGGATATCCAAGGGAACGAAACGAGGTTATTTTATTTTCCTAAAGAAAAGAAGGTAATTGTTAGCACAAATACCAGTTCTCTATAATAGGATTATTTAATAAACTATGTTCCTAGAAGTAAACTAGTTTTACAGGAACTAAGCAAAGAAATAACAAATGAATCATCTAAAAATTCAAACGCTCAAGAACATACAACTCTATATGTAGCAATTAACGTTCCATTACATTAAAGTAGTGGGAGAAACGTTAATAGACAAAAAGAAATTTACTGCCTCCAAGTAGTGGGAGTGATGTTGAGCAGAGAACACTACAGGAAGAAATCATTAATATTTCAATACCGTAAAGTAATGAAGATAATATTAGTAGTACTTCGTCGTAGTGGTAGAATAGTAAGGAAAATCATAGTTTGGTAGTACTCTTGGGAGAGTTTCATAACAAGATCCCTGAAGAGCTTAATACCAAACTAGTTAGTTACGACAAAGCACTACTAGATAAAGATTGCATTTAAAAATAACTTGGCAAGTTCCTTTTAGCAAAAGATTATTGGCAAAGACTTTTAATAGTTGTGCAAAAATATAGCTCTGAAAGTTATAGATGCATGGTTATGAGTCTAAGTGGGAGATTGTTAGGGTATATACTGTTAACCATGCATTTAGACATAGTATATTCTAATAATTGTCATGGTTAAAAGTCTAAGTGGGAGATTGTTGGGATATATACTATTAACCATAGATTTTGGTTTGGATATAGTATTTTTTATGGAACAATTGCTTATTCAATTTTAATAAAGTTTTAAATAGATCATGCATCCGTTTGTGTGATGACCCAAAAGGTCACTTTATGCTTTAAAACTCGAATCTGCACTCTTAAACCTTAAAAATTTTATTTTTACCCTCCTCGATTTGCGTGTATAGTCCGAGCGTGTTTCCGGAAAACGTTTATCTTGAAAATTGATGAAAATAAGAATTTTTGTCTTAAAAATTAATTTTAGTTGACTTCGGTCAATATTTTTGGTAAACGGGCCCGGATCCATATTTTGATGGTCCCGGTGGTTCTGTATCAAATTATGGGACCTGGGCGTATGCCCGGAATCGAATTCGGAGGTCCCTAGCTCGAGTTATGAATTTTTGATGAAAATTAAAAGTCTGAAAATTTATTTGTTTTTAAGAATTGAATGATGTTTGGCATTGTTAGTACCGGGTCCGTATTTTTGTTTCGGAGCCCGGTACAGGTTCATTATAATATTTAAGACTTGTCTATGAAATTTGGTGAGAAACAGAGTTGATTTGACATGATTCGGACGTCTGGTTGTGAAGATAGAAATTTTAAAGTGTTCTTGAAAATTTCATTTGATTTGGTGCTAAATTTGTAGTTCTAGGTATTATTTTGGCGATTTGATTGCGCGAGCGAGTTCGTATGATATTTTTAGACTTGTGTGCATGTTTCGTTTGGAGCACCAAGGGCTTGGGTGAGTTTGGGATAGGCCACAGGATGTTTTGGACTTTGGAAAATCTGGTTTTTTGCTGATTCTGATGTTCTAACATGTCCTTCTTCGCGTTCGCGAAGGTCCTCTCGCGAACGCGAAGAGTAAATTGATGAGGCCGGAGTTTTCTTCTTTGGGAATTCGACGCGATGGGGGCATTACCTTTATCGAACGCGACAAGCTCATCGTGAACGCGTAGTGTTAGGTACTGGGGGGGAGGTCAGCCTTTCCTTCATCGCGAACGAGAACAATATCTCGCGAACGCGAAGGCTAGGGGGTAGCCTACGCGAACGCGAACACTGACTCACAAACGCGAAGGCTTGGTAGCCAATGCTCTTCGCGAACGCGACAGTGGCCTCGCGAACACGATGCACACTGTCGCCCAACACTTAAAACAGAATCCAACACGGGATTAAGCCATTTTTTTTGCTTTTCACAAAACAAACAGGCTAGAGGCGATTTTCAAGATTTATTTTCTTCCCCAAAGTGTTGGTAAGTGATTCTAAACCATTTTCTTTCAATTACCCATTACATTTTATGAATTATCAACCTAAAATGTAGAGTTTTCATGGTAGAATTAGGGGTTAGCGTAGACCTCAATTTGAGGTCGGATTCCTAAACCAATTATATATTCGGACTCGGGGGTGAATGGGTAAATGGATTTTGGTCCGAACCTCGGGTTTTGACCAAGCGGGCCCGGGGTCGATGTTTTTCGACTTTTTGGAGGAAAATTTGGAAAATTTAATTTATGCAATATAGTTGATTCCTTTAGCAATATTTGATACTATTGAGTCATTTCAGAATAGATACGAGTGGTTTGGAGGCGAATTCTAGAGGAAAAGCTGTGATTGAAAATTAAGTGGCATTCGGAGAGAGGTAAGTATTGTGTTTATCTCTAACTTGAAGGAATTAGGATCCTTAGACTATTTACTACGTGAAATTCATGTGAGCGGCATATATATGAGGTGACGAGTACTTATGCGCCGCCAATTTACCTATTTTTCATGTTTCTTCTATTTTTCTTATATTGTCTTTCCTATGCCTAATTGCTACGTGTTTATACTTTTGTTGTTAAATTGATCGTTCTTATCATGTTTATGGATTTTCTGGTAATAATTGAGAATTTATTTCAAAGTTGACATTGATATTGTGGAACCAAATATTAAAGTAAGGCTTGTACTTGTTATTCTATCTCCCTGTTGTTATTTATGCATTGCATTATGGTAAGGGAGAGTGTTAATGCACGAAGGGTGATGTCGTGCCATATTATGAGTGTTAATGCATGAATGGTGATGTTGTGCCATATTATGAGTGTTAATGCACGAAGGGTGATGCCGTACCATATTATGAGAGTTAATGCATGAAGGGTGATGTCGTGCAGTTTCTATTGATTTTATGGTGAGATTGAGAGTAAAAGCACGAAAGGTAATGCCGTGTATTTTTTCCTTTACTGTATTCGTGTTCCTGTTGATTAATAATATGTTGGTTGTTCCAGTTATCATTCTGTTGTAGTTCTTTATCTCGTATTTCCCCCAGCATGTTTCCCCCTCCCGATATCTCCTGCCTTATTCTTCATTATTGTTATTTGTATACACATTGTTAAACTGTACAGGTTGATTTGTAGGTGCCTTGCCTTAGCCTTGTCACTACTTCATCGAGGTTAGGCTCGACACTTACCAATACATGGGGTCGGTTGTACTGATACTACACTCTATACTTTCTATGCAGATTTAGGTACCGGCTCAGGTTGATCGAGATTTTGCTATTGCACCGCTATCCGGAGACTCAAGGTAGATCTGTCGGCATTCACAGACCTTGAAGTCCCCTTCTATCTTTTTTGTTCTACTGTTTCTTTAATTCATACAGTTGTATTTCTTTCAGACTATTACTTGTAGTGAATTCCAGAATGCTCGTGAATTGTGACTCCATATCCGGGTGGTAGTAATTAATATAGTTTTTTTAATATTATTCCGCACTTATTATATTTCACCTTAGTTAATTTGTTGTTATTTACCGAATGTGATAAAAGTTGGTTTAATGATTCTCTAACGTTGGCTTGCCTAGTAAGTGAAATGTTATGCGCCATCACGGTCCCGACGTTGTGAATTTCGGGTCGTGACAAGTTGGTATTAGAGCACTAGGTTGCCTAGGTCTCACGATTCATGAGCGAGCTTAGTAGAGTCTGGAGGATCGGTATAAAGACGTCTGTGCTTATCTTCTAGAGGCTATGGAGTTTAGGAACAAATTTCACTTATATTCTTCTTTGTAGTGCGATTTTGTTTTCTCAATACTGATTGAACTCTTCTACTCTTATTCTCTCGCAGATGGCGAGAACACGTACCGCTTCCTTTACTGGTCCATCTCTCAGGTCGGAGGAGGCGCCCAGACTCCCACTACTCCCGCTCGGGAGCAGATAGCTCCCTAGTATCAGGATCCAGCAGCTCAGCCAGTCGGAGTAGTTCAGCCAGTTGTTGCGGCACAGGTCGGAGATGGGCCAGCTATGTCTTCTGAGGCTTTGTGGAGGTTGGAAAGGTATACCAAGCTCTTCCCAGTTCACTTCAAAAGTGCTCCTTCAGAGGATCCCCAAGAGTATCTTGACAGCTGTCACGAGGTTCTACGGAACATGGGTATATTAGAGACCAATGGGGTCGATTTTGCTGGATTTCAGATGACTGGTTCCGCCAAGAAATGGTGGAGAGATTATTTGTTGACCAGACCAGCTGGGTCGCCTGCTCTTACTTGGGACCAGTTCTCACAACTCTTCATATAGAAGTTTCTGCCTATCACATTAAGAGAGGAGCGTCGTCGTCAGTTCGAGCATCTCCAGCAGGGCAGTATGACTGTTACTCAGTATGAGACCCGTTTTGTGGATTTGGCTCGTCATGCTATTCTTATACTTCCCACCAAGAGAGAGAGAGAGGGGGGTGAGGAGGTTTATTGACGGACTTGATCAGCTTATTAGATTGCAGATGGCTAAGGAGACTGGGAGTGAGATTTCTTTTCAGGCGGTTGCTAATGTCGCCAGACTAGTCGAGATGGTTCTTTCTCAGGGAGGTCAGGGTTCTGACAAGAGACCTCGTCACTCCTGTGGATTCAGTGGAGCCTCATCTAGAGGTCGGGGTACTTATGTCAGAGGCCGTCCTCCCAGGCCATTTCATTCAGCACTCCAGGCATCCCACGGTGCCTCAGGTGGTCGTGGTCCTCATATGCCTTATTCCAACCAACTAGCCTACAGTGCACCACCAGCTCCTATTAGTGCACCTCCACTCTAGAGTTATCAGGGTGGTTACTTAGGTTGATAGGGTGAGTTTCGGGGTCAGCAGTCACGGCAGCCGAGGTTATGTTATACTTGTGGTGATCCGAGCACATTGCTAGATTTTACCCTCAGGCAACGGGCAGCTCACAGTATCAGAGTTCTCATGCCATGGTTCCGACAGCAGTTGCTGCACCACCTGCTCAGCCAGCCAGAGGCAGGGGTCAGGCTACCAGAGGTAGAGGCCAGACTGTTAGAGGTGGAGGTCAGGCCGTTAGAGGTGGAGATCGGCCAGTAAGAGGTCATCCTAGGGACGTAGTGCAGAGTGGTGGGGCCTAGCCCCAGTGTTATGCTTTCCCAGCTAGGCCTGAGGCTGAGTCATCTAACGTTGTTATCACAGGCACTATTTTAGTTTGCAGTAGAGATGCTTCAGTTCTATTTTATTTGGGGTTTACTTACTCCCAGGTGTCATCCTGTTTTGCTTCATATTTAGTTATGTCCCGTGATTCTTTGAGTGCTCCTATGTATGTGTCTAAACTAGTGGGAGATGCCATTGTTGTAGATCATGTTTATTGTTCGTGTGTGGTCACCATTGGGAGTCTTGAGGATCGTGTAGATCTTTTACTTCTCGACATAGTTGATTTTGATGTCATACTGGGTATGGATTGGTTGTCACCTTATCATGCTATATTAGATTGTCACGCCAAGACGGTGACTTTAGCCTTGCAGGGGTTGCCTCGATTAGAGTGGAAAGGGACTCTTGGACATTCTATCAGCAAGGTTATCTCTTATGTGAAGGCTCAGCATATGGTCGAGAAGGGGTGTCTAGCTTATTTGGCTTATGTCCGTGATTCTAGTACGGAGGTTCCTTTCATGGATTCAGTGCCAGTTGTTCGTGAGTTTCCAGAGGTATTTCCTGCAGATCTGTCGGGGATGCCACCCGACAGGGATATTGATTTCTGCATTGATTTGGCTCCGGGCTCTCAACTCATTTCCATTCTGCCATACCGCATGGCCCCGCCAGAGTTAAAAGAATTAAAGGAACAGTTGCAAGATTTGCTTGATAAGGACTTCATTAGACCTAGTGTCTCACCCTGGGGTGCACCGGTGTTGTTTATGAAGAAGAAATATGGATCGATGAGGATGTGTATAGATTATCGGCAGTTGAACAAAGTCACCATTAAGAACAAGTATCCATTGCCGAGGATTGATGATTTATTTGATCAGCTTCAGGGTGCCAAGGTGTTTTCAAAGATTGATTTGAGATTTTGCTACCATCAGTTGAGGATTAGGGCATCTGATGTCCCTAAGATAGCTTTTCAGACTCGGTATGGGCATTACAAGTTTCTAGTTATGTCATTTTGGCTGACATAAACCCCAGCAACATTCATGGATTTGATGAACAGGCTGTTCAAGCCCTACTTGGATTCCTTTGTGATTGTGTTTATTGATGATATCTTGGTCTACTCCCACAGCCGAGAGGAGCATGAGCAACACCTTCAGATCGTTCTTCAGACTCTGAGAGACAACCAGTTATATGCTAAGTTCTCAAAATGCGAGTTTTGGTTGAGTTCAGTTGCTTTCCTGGGTCACGTTGTATCAGCAAAGGGTATTCAGGTGGATCCTAGGAAGATTGAGGCAGTTCAGAACTGTCCTAGACCCACATCAGCTACAGAGATCCATAGTTTTCTAGGTTTGGCAGGCTACTACCATCGATAGAAGCCCCGTTGACCAGGTTGACCCAGAAGGGTGTCCCGTTGAGATGGTTAGACGAGTGTGAGGCGAGCTTCTAGAAGCTCAAGATAGCTTTGACTACGACACCGGTATTGGTGTTACCCAAAAGTTCAGGATCTTATACAGTATATTGTGACGCATCTCGTATTGGTCTGGGTGCGGTATTGATGCAGGGTGGCAAGGTTATTGCATATGCTTCGCGACAGCTGAAGGTTCACGAGAAGAATTACCCTGTTCATGATCTAGAACTAGCAGCCATTGTTCACGCGCTGTGAGCTATCTTTACGACGTGCCATGTGAGGTATTCACGTATCATTGGAGCTTGCAGTATTTGTTCAAGATAAAGGAGCTCAATTTGAGGCAAAAGAGGTGGTTAGAGCTATTGAAAGACTATGATATCACCATATTGTATTATCCCGGGAAGGCCAAAGTGGTGGCCGATGCTTTGAGTAGAAAGTCAGCCAATATAGGTAGCCTTGCTTATATTCCAGTTGGCGAGAGACCGCTTGCATTGGATGTTCAGGCCCTGGCCAACCAGTTCGTGAGGTTGGATGTTTCTGAGCTCAACCATGTTCTAGCTTGTACAGTTGCTCGGCCTTCTTTGTTTGAGCGCATCAGAGATTGACAGGATGACGATCCTTATTTACTTGTCCTTAGAGACACAGTGCGGCACGGTGGTTCCAAGCAGGTTACTGTTGGAGATGACAGAGTTTTGTGGATGTAGGGTCGTATTTGTGTGCCTAATGTGGATGGACTTTGTGTGATGATTCTTGATGAGGCCCACAGTTCTCGGTATTCTATTCATTCAGGCACCGCCAAGATGTATCAGGACTTGAGGCAACATTATTGGTGGAGGAGGATAAAGAATGACATAGTTGCATATGTAGCTCGGTGCCTAAATTGCCAGCAGGTAAAGTGTGAGCATCAGAGACCTGGTGGTTTACTTCAAAGGTTAGAGATTGCTGAGTGGAAGTGCGAGTGTAACACTATGAATTTTGTTGTTGGACTCCCACGGACTCAGAGGAAGTTCGATACAGTTTAGGTCAATGTGGACAGGCTGACCAAGTCAGCGCATTTCATTCCTATGGAAGTTACCTATTCTTTGGAGCGTTTGGCAGAGATTTACATTTGTTAGATCGTTTTTCTTCACGGTGTGTCCGTGTATCATTTTCGATCGAGGTATGCAATTCACCTCGCACTTCTGGAGGGCAGTACAACATGAGTTGGGTACACGGGTTGAGTTGAGCACAACATTTCATCCTCAGACGGCCGGGCAGTCCGAGCGCACTATTCAGATCTTGGAGGATATGCTCCGCACATGTGTTATAGACTTCGGAGGATCATGGGATCAGTTCTTGCCCCTTGCAGAGTTTGCCTACAACAACAGCTACCAGTCGAGCATTTAGATGGCTCCCTATGAGGCATTTTATGGTAGGCGGTGCCGGTTGGGTGGTTCGAGCCGAGGGAGGATCATTGTTGGGCATAAACTTAGTACAGGATGCCTTGGATAAGGTTAGGATTATTTAGGATCGACTTCGCACAGCTCAGTCCAGGCAGAAGAGTTATGCCGACCGCATAGTTCGTAATGTTGCATTCATGGTCGGGGAGAGAGTGTTGCTTCGGGTATCACCCATGAATAGTATAATGAGGTTCAGAAAGAAGGGCAAGTTCAGCCCTAGGTATATCGGACCTTTTGAGATTCTAGAGAGGGTGGGAGAGGTGGCTTACAGGCTTGCGTTTCCACCTAGTTTAGCAGTTGTTCATTCGGTATTCCATGTGTCCATGCTTCAAAAGTATCACGGCGATCCATCCCATGTGTTAGATTACAGCTCTGTCCAGTTGGACAAGGATGTGACTTACGAGGAAGAGCCGGTGGCTATTCTAGCCCGGCAAGTTTGCCAGTTGAGATCAAAGAGTTACCCTTCAGTTCGAGTGCAGTGGAGAGGTCAGCCTGTTGAGGCAGCTACTTGGGAGTCCGAGTCCAATATGCGGAGTAGATATCCCTGCCTTTTCACTAGCTCAGGCACTTTTCTATGTCCGTTCGAGGACGAACGGTTGTTTTAGAGGTGGAGAATGTGATGACCCAAAAGGTCATCTTATGTTTTAGAACTCGAATCTGCGTTCTTAAGCCTTAAAAAATCTCATTTTACCCTCCTTGATTTACGTGCATAGTCCGAGTGTGTTTCCGAAAAACTCTTATGTTGAAAATTGATAAAAATAAGAATTGTTTCCTTTAAAGTTAATTTTAGTTGACTTTGATCAACTTTTTTTGCAAACGGGCCCGGATCCATGTTTTGACGGTCCTGGTGGGTCCGTATAGAATTATGGGACCTGAGCGTATGCCCGGAATCGAATTCGGAAGTCTCTAGCTCGAGTTATGAATTTTTGATAAAAATTAAAAGACTGGAAATTTATTTATTTTTAAGAATTGATTGATGTTTGACATTGTTAGTACCGGGTCCATATTTTCATTACGGAGCCCGGTACAGGTTCATTATAATATTTAAGACTTGTCTGTGAAATTTGGTGAGAAACGAAGTTGATTTGACGTGATTCAGACGTCCAGTTGTGAAGATAGAAAATTAAAAGTGTTCTAGAGAATTTCATTTGATTTGGTGCTTAATTCATAGTTCTAGGTGTTATTTTGGCGATTTGATCACGCGAGCAAGTTTGTATAATGTTTTTAGACTTTTGTGCATGTTTGGTTTGAAACCCCTAGGGCTCGGGTGAGTTTCGGATTGGCCACGGGATGTTTTGAACTTTGGAAAATCTGGTTTTCTGCAGATTCTGGTGTTCTGGCATGTCCTTCGCGTTCGCGAAGGTCCTCTCGCGAACTCAAAGAGTAAACTGATGAGGCCGGAATTTTCTTCTTCGCGAACGCGAAGCGATGGGGGCATTACCCTTCGTGAACGCGTAGTGTTACGCACGGGGGGGAGGGTCAACCTTTCCTTCATCGCGAACGCGAGCAATGTCTCGCGAACGCGAAGGCCGGGGGGTAGCCTATGCGAACACTGTCTCACGAACGCAAAGGCTAGGCAGCCAATGCTCTTCGCAAATGCGACAGTGGCCTCGCGGACGCGATGCACATTGTCGCCCAGCACTTCAAACAGAATCTAACACGGGATTAAGCTATTTTTTCAGTTTTCACAAAACAAACGGGCTAGAGGCATTCTCAAGATTTATTTTCTTCCTCAAAGTGTTGGTAAGTGATTCTAAACCATTTTCTTTCAATTACCCATTACATTTTATGAATTATCAACCTAAAATCTAGAGTTTTCATGGTAGAATTAGGGGTTAGGGTTGACCTCAATTTGAGGTCGGATTCCAAAATCAATTACATATTCGGACTCGAGGGTGAATGGGTAAATGAATTTTGGTTCGAACCACGGGTTTTGACCGAGCGGGCCCGGGCTCGAGTTTTTCGACTTTTTGAAGGAAAATTTGGGAAATTTAATTTATGCAATATAATTAATTCCTTTAGCAATATTTGATATTATTGAGTCATTTTTGAATAGATACGAGTAGTTTGGAGGTGAATTCTAGAGGAAAAACTGTGATTGAGAATTTAGTGGTCTTCGGAGCGAGGTAAGTGATGTGTCTAACCCTGACTTGAGGGAATTAGGAACCTTAGACTATTTGCTACGTGAAATTCATGTGAGCGGTGTATATGTGAGGTGACGAGTACTTATGCGCCGCCAATTTATCTATTTTCCATGTTTCTTCTGTATTTCTTATATTGTCTCTTTCCTATGCCTAATTGCTACGTGTTTATACTGGTTTTGTTAAATTAATCATTCTTTTCATGTTTACAGATTTTCTGGTGATAATTGAGAATTTATTTCACAGTTGAGCTTTATATTGTGGAACCAAATATTAAAGTAAGGCTTGTACTTGTTATTCTATCTCCCTGTTGTTATTTATGCATTGTATTATAGTAAAGGAGAGTGTTAATGTACGAAGGGTGATGCCGTACCATATTGTGAGTGTTAATGCAATAAGGGTGATGTCGTGCCATATTGTGAGTGTTAATGCACGAAGGGTGATAACGTGCCATATTATGAGAGTTAATGCACGAAGGGTGATGTCATGCCGTTTCTATTGATTTTATGGTGAGATTGAGAGTAAAAGCACGAAGGGTGATGCCGTACATTTTTCCTTTACTGTATTTGGGTTCCTGTTGATTCATAATATATTGGCTGTTCCAGTTATCATTCTGCTGTAGTTCTTTATCTCGTATTTCCCCCAGCATGTTTCCCTCTCCCGATATCTCCTGTCTAATTCTTCATTACTGTTATTTGTACATACATTGTTAAACTGTATAGGTTGATTTGTAGGTGCCTTGCCTTAGCCTCGTCACTACTTCGTCGAGGTTAGGATCGACACTTACCAGTACATGGGGTCGGTTGTACTGATACTACACTCTATACTTTCTATGCAGATTTTGGTACCGGCTCAGGTTGATCGAGATTTTGCTATTGCAACGCTATCCGGAGACTCAAGGTAGATCTGTCGGTGTTCACAGACCTTGAAGTCCCCGTCTATCTTTTTTGTTCTACTATTTCTTTCACTCATATAGTTGTATTTCTTTCAGACTATTACTTGTAGTGAATTCCAGAATGCTCGTGAATTATGACTCCAGATCCGGGTGGTGGTAATTAATATAGTTTTTTAATATTATTCTGCACTTATTATATTTCACCTTAGTTAATTTGCTGTTATTTACCGAATGGGATAAGAGTTGGTTTAATGATTCTCTAACGTTGGCTTGCCTAGCAGGTGAAATGTCAGGCGTTATCACGGTCCCGATGGTGGAAATTTCGGGTTGTGACAGTTTGTGTCTTTTACTTATATAGTAGATGATTTAGTGTATAGAGTTTAGCTTATATACGGAAGGTTAAATCATCGGTTCTTATGAGTATAAAGATCATGTTCACAATCTAATGATGGAATTGGACAAACCATCGGAAATTAATGTAGCGCAAGATTAAATATAATTTATCTTGATTATTGGAATAGTTTAATTCCAACTTCTTGTGCTAGTATATTTTTGTATGTATTGAACGGACCAACTAGAAATAAGTATTTTATACTGACTTAATAAAATAAATTCTCTAACCATTAAATGTACTTATACTCTTAATCTTGATATTATTATTATTAATTGTGTATATTACTATTATTTTGATTTATTAAAAGGCGAGATCCTTTCGTGGGTCAATATGCCTAGTAAATTGAACAACAATGATATACATTGGCAAAGTAATAGTTAGTTGATGGAATCCATGTCTCGATCTAGAGATTGATGATGCACCTTTATGAAAGCTTATAAGTTTTCATGTGTAAACGCTACAGGTGGATTTTGTATCCGTCACATGAAATAAGTTAAGCGAAAGTCTAAAGAAAATAATCACTGAATTAAATTGACAGTAATTTAATTTATTTGATTAGTATCTAAATTTTAACATGGGGAGTTAAATAAGATTTAATGAAAAAATTTCGAAATTGAACTGAAGAGTGCAATTACGAATTTTTAGTGAAATAATTCGTAATTTGTTATGGTAGTATTAATTCAGATATTTCTAATTAAGTCCATAACAGGAAGCCTCGTTAATTAAATATTGCGGTCCCTGCTGTGCCGGAATAATTAGGAATTAAATAGAATCATATTTCTTGGTGAAAAATGGAGACCCAACATGTTTAGGAAAATGGTTTAAACCCTAAAACGTGTGGCTATATAAAGAGGTCTTATTCCATAAGGAGGCTATGGTTTTTACTATACGGTTTTCCTACTGGAAACTCGCCCACACGAGTTTTGCCAATTCAGTGTATTATTTGGGTCACAGAGCAGAAGACTGTGGAACTGGAGGATGATCTCGGGGACGGCTTTGCTCTTGCTTGGAGGTTCCTATCGCGATCGCGGGCACGCTTCAAGAGATAAGTATCGATTTTTTGTTTGATTAAAATCTGTGATTATGTGTTGCCTATATTACATGCAAGTGATCCCGAGCTTCCGATGTATATACTCGTTTTCCATCAACAACTGTGCAGATTAATGAGACTAAACTGCACGTTTCTTCCTCACACTAGAAAGTCGCCCGTATCCGATGGCTAATCGCGTTGGAAAATTATCTGAAAAATATTTCACTTGACTTATTGAACAAAAAATTACGTAAGCAATTTTATTTTAATCAACTAGTCATTATGTGGAGCCGAATATGAAATTTGTTTTGGGGAAAAAGGTAAAATTTGTTCTTATGCTAATCAAAATTGAGCAATTTTATCATCAGTTAAAATTTTGTTCTAATATTACCGCATCGTTAACGAAAGTGTTAAATTTTCCCTTTGACCCTAAATAGAGCTTCCACTTGAGGGTAATTTATCATAGCCAAGGGTTGAGGGGTAAATATGAACCTTTTATTTTTCTCGAAGAATTTGATAACATGGAGTGCCATTTCACAATGGAGCTTTATTAATGATAAGGCCAAATACAGGACGATCTGTAAACAACAACGATATGAGTGAACGACAAGTATGACTACAATATTACCCTTGCTTGATTTATCATTTAAATCTCTCTCTCTCCAAACACACATTAATTAAATAACATATGATTATTGCATAACCCTAGAAATTAGTCTAATTACTCATAATGAAATAAATAAAATACAAAACTAAAATCATACTATATTATTCATTCTAAGTGGGAACATTCAAAGTGAAAGTTGAAATATTAAAATGTCCACATAAAGCTCATTGATATTTTAGCCCCTCAATCAAAAATCAATCCAATAACATTTTCGTACAAAGATGTAAGTGTACATTCAAATAAAGATAACGAAACATTAAATTAGAAAATAATTTCGCTTTATTAATATAAAACTGACGAATTTGAAGTGTTTTGACGTGTTCAATGCAAATTATATGCCAGTTTCATTTACAGAATGAAAAATCTATATGAACAGTCACACTCTTCATTGCTATTTAATGATACAATAAAATTATAAGTATCTCAAAACGTGAACGGTAAGAAATAGATAATTAATGGAGTTATAAGGTGTATATCCTCTTTCATCATTGTGACAGATTTTTAATAGAATTCATAATGGATAAGAAGAATTACAATGATTAGATGTCTTGTGAATTCATAATCGACAAGACTCCCTAACCTTACCCCAAAAACCTCCCCGAAATGATTAGATGCCTAAAAATTACAATGAAGATTCTATTTATGGAAAAGGGCCAAAATTATCCATCAACTATAAAAAAAATTAGCAATTTTACCTTTCGTTATCTTTTGGTGTCAATTTTATCCTCGTCGTTAGCAAAGTGGACCACTTCTACCCCTTAAAACAAATAGATTCCATATCAGATTAAAATTCACATTAAATAATTGTCTTTTGTTGACTTAATTGTCTTGGAAAGATTGCGAAGTGATAATCATTCATCTATCTATACTCACTTCTAAATCTATAAATTTTATTCTCTTTTCTAGTGTAGAATGAATTATTTAACCCTTTATAATTAAATTTATATTTATGAGATCCACCAGTTAGTTGGCCCCAAATCTAAATGAATTTTTGCCAAACAGTTTCATTTTGAAAACAAGATTAAAAATGTATACAGATATTTAAGAATTGAAAGGAAAAGTTA
Organism: Nicotiana tabacum; assembly: GCF_000715075.1. Classification (NCBI taxonomy): domain Eukaryota; kingdom Viridiplantae; phylum Streptophyta; class Magnoliopsida; order Solanales; family Solanaceae; genus Nicotiana; species Nicotiana tabacum. The sequence goes on from NC_134098.1 coordinate 7,402,583, forward strand.
AGAAAGAGTGCAAGAAATGTGAAAAGGATAAAGAGAGCCATGATTATTTTTTAAAAAGAAATAGAACAAGGAAACTTAAAATTTGTGTATAGTTGTATTTGAGTAATGTGAATAATTTTTTTTTTTTTTTCTGATTTGGTGGTATAAAGGTAAATATCATGATTCAAAATCTTACCAAGATCGTGATAACACTTAACCCAAGCTGTTAGGTAGCTCACAAGTATAACCCCAAATTCGTATACCACAAAAATATAAACAAGCCTAAAACATGGATAATAACTTAATATGAGTCTGAGAATGCTAATACATAAGTGCCGAATATCAAATACAACTCCAAAGAATCGTTATTAATGAGACATGAGCAACTATAACCAATAATACACAAGTCGAAATAACACATCACTATTCGAGACAAGAAATGATAATAACATAATAAGAAGACTCCAGGTAGTATGATCCAACCCAAGCAGCTCACCCTGATAGTCACACGCTTCTCCTAAGTACCCTCCTAGGTACCGCTTATGTCAGGATCGGTATCTGCACAAAAATATACATAAATGCATTATGAGTATACCGACCCAATAATCAGTAAGTATCACTTTATTTTACTAATGAAATAGTGGTGAGAATTTAATGGAAAGATACCCACTTTAACCACTTGTTTAGTTCATATACATAATATTGATAGAAAGGGAGCATAGTGATAACATAATAAGATATGCACTGTGACGACCCGATTGGTTGATTTGAGTATTAGCTTATCTTTTTGTGTCACGAGACTTTTTCTAGCTCTATTTGGTGTTTCTTGATTTGTGTGCATGGACCATGTCGTGTTCCGGAAAGTTTTTACGTAAAATTTTGAAGAAAATGTAATTTTTGAGTTTAAAAAAGGCTAGAGTTGACCACAGTCAACATTTTTTTATAAACGATCTCGGATCGGTATTTTGACAATTTCGGTAAGTTCGTATAATATTTTTGGACTTGTACATATGTTTGGTTGGGGTCCCGGTTGACCCGAGTACATTTTGGCGCGTTATGCAAAAGATTGTGAAAAATGAATTATAAGTTGCAATTCTTCGGTCAATTCGTGTTATTTGATGTCGTTTAGATGATTTGAGGTAGCGAACTAGTTTTTAGGGTGTTATTACATTGTGTACATGTTCGGTTTGGAGCCCGAGCGGCTCAAGGGGAGTTTCGAGTGCGTTGCAGATGAGTTGGAACATCTGATGCACAGCTGTTGCTGGTGTCAACTTGCAGATCTCGTAAATGCGAGAATACTTCTCGCAAATGCGAGCCTCGCTTCTGCCAGTGATTGCTCACATCTGTGAAGGGAGCTGGGGAATGAACACTTCGCAAATGCAAAGTTTTGTTTGCAAATGCGGACTGTGAGAGCTACGCAAATGCGATGTACCTGTCACATTTACGATGACAAGGAAAGCTAGCTTCGCAAATGCGAAGCTTTGTCCGCAAATGCGCATGGGGAAACTGTCGCAAATGCGACTTATTGGGGATACACTGTCGCTTTTGCGATCAATGTATCGCAAATGCGGGCTTTGCAATTTCGAACAAGAGTTCACAATTACGATACATGCAGCTGGGTAAAAGGGGAAAAGTCGGAACTTAGCTCATTTTACACTATTTTTCAACCATAAACTCCATAGAGGCGATTTTTGAAGAGGATTTTCTTCCCAAATTCATTGGTAAGCATCTTTAACTAGTTTTCGATCAATTTCAATTACTTTTCATGACTGTTTAACATAAAATCTATGAATTTCAAAGTAGAAATTATGAGTTTTGGGTAGAATTTAGGGGTTTTGAAAAATGGAGATTTAAACCTCAAATTGAGGTCGGATATCGAAAAAATTAAATATCCGGGCTCGGGGGTGAATGGTTAATCGGATTTTGGTCCAAATCTTGGATTTGGAGCAAGCGAACCCGGGGTTGACTTTTATTGACTTTTGAGATTTTGTCCAAGATTGAACCTTTATTGATTGGTGACGTTGTGCCATTATTTTTATATTATCATGTGTTCATGGCACGAAGGATATTTCCGTGCAGGCGAGGACGAGAGACATGCATTATATTGTGATATATTTTCCTTGTGTATACATTTATGCCTTTCTCTTGAGTTATTACTAATGCACCTACGCTTTCTATGTGACTTGTCGTTGTTGTTTTGTCTTTATTCTCTACCTCAATTATTACGGTATTATACATGCCTTCTATTTGTTTAATTTATAAAGATCATGTTATCCTTCTTGTTTGTTATATCTACATCTATGCCATTTCTTATTTGTTGCATTTTCTTATAAGTATTATACTATGTTCGTTACAGAAGTTTATGTTCTCCTATATTAATTGATGTCATTACTTCTATGCCTCCTACCTAGTCTGTTACAGTTGTCTATATGAATCGCCTTATTCGTTATTGCTACATGTGTACTTCCCACTTGTGTTACCATTATTGTCATTTCTTCACCTGGTTAGTATTGTTATATATATGTTTGGTCATTGCTTTAAGATAAGGATTGGTTGTGATATTGAAACTTTTTTACCGTGATTTCTTCTAGTAATCATTTATCGCTTCGCATATTTGTTCTTGTTCCCTTTTCTGTTATGTCCTAGTATTGTTTCTAATGCAATTCTACTGCACAAGTTATATCAGTGAGTATTTTTTAACTAAAAAGCCTTGTCACTACTTTACCGACGTTAATCAAGATATTTACTGAGCACATGGGGTCGGCTATCCTCATACTGTACTTTCACACCTTACGTGCAGATTTTGGAGTTGCGTAGCCGTGGAAGACGGAGCATGGCATTGGAGGCGTATCATCATTCCAGACACAGACTACCATTTGTTCGTGGTAGTTTAGGATTTATATTTCTGTTTATGTAAATTTCAAACAGATGATGTATCTTTTCTCGAACCGAATTTGTAATCTTATTCGTAGTCACTCGTGACTTGTACTACCGGTCATTGGGAGGTTGTATAGAATTCAGTCTTTTACTTCTTGCTATGAATAATCTATCATGTATTTTTTATTACCTTGTTGTATGTTTGGCTAACCTAACATTAGGGTTAGATAGAGCATGTAATATGAAATACCTAACTCAGGCTACTGACATCCAATGCATATGACAATTGCATCAAGTAAACATATATAGGTGATACGCACTAGTAAAACATATAAGAATGCGTAAATAGGAACAAAGGATATGTTAAAACAAATAAAGCTTCCACCTTTATTCTAAAGTTCGTCAATCGATATCATAATCAGACCTACATATATGCCAGTAAGAGAGAAACATGAAGGGAGGGTCATGAGGGACAAATCCATATCTATGCACAACAGAGATGTAAATCCTTTATGCCCTACAAGAAAATGTGTTGATATTCCCTAATTTATACCCCAACAGGAACGTGGTTTAACATACCTTACAACTCATAACAGTCTCTAATAAGTAATAAGTATATATGCTAACAAAGTGTTTAAACAATGTATGACTAAGCAGTTCAATCATATAAATCAGGTACATGAAATTCATAATATTAAACTACCATGTAAATAATGCTAATAACATTATACTAGCATAAATAAGATGCTAAAGTAGTCATACAATAAGTAAATCAAGTAAAACAAGTAAAGCATGTGAAGCTTATCTCTTTACCCAAACATAAAGCACATGGTATCTGCATATACACTCGTCACCTGCATATATGTTACACCCAAGCACATAGCACGTAGAAAACAAGACCATTTGGGAAAATTTCCCTCATCAAAATCAAACTCTCAACTTACCTCTAACCCGAGCTAGCTCTATTCTTTGAGATCCTCCTACCCTCGCTGAAAATTCAATGAACAAGATCAATCTAGTCAAACGATTACTCCACGTGTCAAACAATATAATATGATATTATTCCATAAAAAAAAAGGTTTATGATGATGTCAACAAAAGTCAACCTCAGGCTTAAGGGGTCAAACTTCAAAACAAAAGTCGAATCCCGTTGGCCAATAACCTTATTAGTCCAAATCAATGCTTAGATTTTCAATCTAAGGTTATATAGGCATCCAAATCATTATTCAGGTGTTTCTAGGTTTTATATAGAAATTCAACTCATCATTTGGGTTTTCTAGGTTTTCTCCAAAATTTCATCTTCAATCCATGTCCCCAAGATAATATTGATGATAGGTTTGTGATATATTCATAGATTCGACTTAAAGTTACTTATCCCAATATCGTAGATGAAGATCTAAGCCAAAACCACCAAAACCCAAGCTCCCAAGCTTCAAAGATAGTGAAATATGCCCAAACATAAAATGGTTCTATTTATAAAAAGAAAGCGGAAGTAGAAGATTTTATGTCCTAGAGATGTCCTTGTGCCGCGGGCTACGACGTGCTAGTGCGACATTTTGTGGTTTGCTAGTTTTTCCCTTAAGAACCTCTTTGTACACCCAGAAACTCACTCAAGCTCCTCGAGACCCCTCCGAACTATCCCAATAAGTCCAAATACCCTATATAGACTTATCTTTCTGGTCCTAATTTGAACATACGTACAATTTCTAATACATCATATAAATGTTTTTGAAGATTCAAAATATGAAACCACTAGAAACGAAGAATAACATTGCTAATATAGCCTGTTAACTTTTGAAATCACAAGATACTATTCCAAATCTTTTATTGAACCCTTCAGGGTCTAAATTACCCATACCCACAATTCATTAAAAACTAAAGGAACCTATGGAAAGTTTTAAATCACAGAACAAATGATAAACTCAAAACGACCAATTTGATCATTATATTCTCCACCTCTTGAACAAATATTTGTCCTTGAAAGAGTATAGAAATGTAGCTGGGCTATCAAAAAAGATGTGGGTATCTACTAAGTATGTCTGACTTTGTCTCCCAAGTAGCCTTCTCGCTCGGTTAGCCCTCCCAAAAAACTTTCACCAACGCGATCTCTTTTGACCTTCTCTTCCGAACCTATCTTTCTAAAATATCCATCGGCTCTTCTTTATAAGCCAAAGTTTCATCCAATTGCACTGTGCTGAAGTTCAAAACATGTGGCTGAATCTTATTATACTTTCGAAGCACAGAAACATAAAATACCAAATGTATCCCCAATAAGCTACCAGGCAAAACAAACATATAAGCTACTTCACCAACTCTCTCCAAGACCTCAAATTGATCAATGAACCCCAGACTCAATTTGCCTCTTTTTTCAATCCTCATCACACTGTCACTGGTAAATCTTTTAAATAAACCTTCTCACACTTCATGAACATGACATCACGAACCTTTTAGTCTGCATAACTCTTTTGGCTACTCTTAGTTGTGCAAAGTCTCTCTTAAATCAACTTGAAACTTGTTTACGGTATCTCGTACCATATTTGTACCTAATAACCTAAACCTCATCAGGATCAAATCACCCAATTGGAGAATGACACTGCCTATTATATAAAGCCTCATATGGTTCTATCTGAATACTGGACTGGTAATTGTTCTTGTATTGAAACTCCACTAAAATTAAGAACTAATCCCAATTGCCACCAAAGTCAATCACATATGCTTTTACATGTCCTCGTAAATTTGAATAGTCTACTCTTATTTACCATCAGTATGTGCATGAAACTCTATGCTAAGCTCAGCTTGTGTACCCAAACCATATTGTACGGCTCCCCAAAAGTGAGATGTGTACTATGCATCCCAGTCTATAGTGATAGAATTAGGCAACTCATACAAATGAACTATCTAACGGACATAAATTTGTGCCAACTTCTTTGACGAATAAGTAGTCAATACCGGTATGAAGTGAATGGACTTAATCAATCTATCCACAATGACTTAAACTGCATCGAACTGCCTTAATGTACAAGGTAACCTACCATGAATCCCTTAGTTATTTGCTCCCAATTTCCCTCATGTATAACCATTTTATGAATCAAACCACCCGATTTTAGGTGCTCATACTTCACCTATTGGCAATTCAAACATCATAAGACATGCCCAATACATATTTGTGGCAGCTGGGTGAATAGAGTACCGCAAACTGTGAGCCTCCTCAAATATCAAATGCCTCAATCCATCGACATCAGGCACACAAAGCCGACCTTTAAGTTACATAATAGCATCCTAAACAATAGCAACCTTCTTAGCACCACATTGCTACACTATGTCCTTAAATATCAAATCCCTGAAGCCATCGACATCAGGCACACAAAGCCAACCTTTAAGTTGCATAATAGCATCCTAAACAATAGCAACCTTCTTAGCACCACATTGCTACACTATATCCTTAAGTACAAGCAAATAGAGATCATCATAGTGACATGCCTTAATTCGTTCAGACAACGATGACTAGGCAACAAAACAAGCAAGAACTTTGGTAGACTAAAAACATCACAAATTTATTGGGCAAAGCTTGAACATCCATGGCCAAAGAATTCTCCTCGACTGGAATATATGCCAAAAATATACTCTCCGACCTTTTACTAAAAGCGTTCGCTACCCTATTAATGTTCCTCGGATGATACAATGTAGCAATGCTATAATCCTCGAGTAATTCAAGTCATCTCCTCTACCTCAAATTCAATAGGTTCCAAAGATTGTGGTAATCAATGTAAATCTCACAAGATACACCATACAAGTAATGCCTCCAAATCTTCAATCCAAACACAATTGCTGGAAACTCCAAGTCATTAAGATGATTCTTATCATGAACCTTCAAATATCGTGAAGAATAAGCAATCACTCTACCATCTTGCATTAACACCCTTTCAAGACGAAGGAATGAAGCATCACAATACATTTTGTATAACCCCGAAATTATGAGTACTACCAATACTAAAGCTATAGTCACTGCAATTTTAAGATTTTGGTAACTCTGCTAACATTCATTTGACCATATAAAAGGAACATATTTCTAAGTCAACTTAGTTAATAAGGCCTAAATGGATGAAAATGTCTCCACAAAATGACATTAATAGCTTGTGAAACGCCGAATCTTGGTAGCCGTAGTAGGTCTAGGACAATTCTGAACTGTCTCAATTTTCTTAGGATCAATCTTGATATCTTCACTAGTAACAATATGACCCGAGAATACAACTGAATCTAACCAACCACTAGGAGAACTTGGCATAAAGATTACATTTTCTCAAAATCTGAAGCACAATCATCAAATGCTTCGGATGCTCCTCTTTACTGTGTGAGTGATCAGGATGTCATCAATTAATATAATGACAAAAGAATCCAAGTAATACTTGAACACATATTTCATCAAGTCCTTGAATGCTCTCGGAGAATTAGTCAAATATAAGGAATTCATTATGAACTCACAATGGCGATAACGAATCCTGAAATTGTCTTGTGGATGTCCGAAGCCCTAATCTCTAACTGATGATAACTCGGTCTCAAGTCAATCTTAGAGAACATGATGGAATCGTGAAGCTAGTCAAACAAATTATCAATACAAGGTAATAAATACTTATTCTTGATGGTAATCTTATCAATTGTCGATAGCTAATGCACATCCATATCAAACTATCCCTCTTCTTCTTTACAAATAACAATTGTGCACCCTTAAGGGGAAATACCCGACCTAATTAATCTCTTTCTAAGTAAATCCTACAATTTCTCTTCTAACTCCTTCAACTTAACTGGAGCCATATGGTATGATGGGATAGATAAGGGCTGCCTGCCGGTGCCAAATCAATACCCAAATTAATATCCATGTCAAGTGGAATCCCAAGCAAATTTGTAGGAAATATATTTAGAAACTTTCTTACAACCGGTACTAAATCAATAGTAGGAGTCTATGCACTAGTATCACGAATGTAGGTTAGTTAAGACAAACATCCCTTCTCAATCATATGATGTGCCTTCAAGGACGAGACCACTTTACTCGTTGAGTGACTAAGTGTCCCCCTTCATTCCTTCCTAGCCAACCCTAACATCGCCAATGTGATGGTTTTATTATGATAATACTGTATAGTAACGACACAGAGATAATCAATCTATTCAAGAATCACCTCAAAGTCCATTATATACAACAATAAGTGATCAATCGTAGTATCATAGCAACTACTAGTAACCACACAATACCTATAAACCAAATCAATTACAATAGATAAATAAATAGTAATATCAAGCAACTCATGAGATATACCCAAATGTAATGCGAAGTAAGATGACAAATAGGAATAAGCTGAACCATGGTCAAATAATACCGAAGCATTCTTGTGACACCCAGAAACAATACATATGATGATTGTATCAGATGCAACTACCCTTGTCTACCCGAAAAAGCATAGCGATGAGTCTGTCCTCCACCTATTTGACCTCCAACTCTAGAAAAAACTCTGTTAGGCTGAGCATCACCCCTTGCTGGCTGAGTAAGTGAAAAAATTGTAGGTTACAACTCAATAACCAAAAGGACCATAAACTGCACTAACTTCAAAGAACGGTTTTAGGTTATAACTCAATAACCAAATGAACTTTAAACTCTAGTACCTTAACTTCTATAATTAACGCAATTGTAGCTACACCTTTCAAGATTATAATCTCTAGTCAAGAAAGCTAAACAAACTCTTCAAATTTGCTAACCTAATAATACACTTCTCAAAAGCGAAATAGGTTATAACTAAAGAATAGAGTCAAACCCAAGCAACTAAGCAGCTTCGTCTCTGGACCTGGTTATTCAGTTGAGCAGCTTGAATCCTTGAAAGAACCTTCTTGCTAAGATTGCTATTTGCCAAGAGTACTTTATTGAAACTATGCGAATAACATTAACATTCAATAGTACTGAAATGATGCTTTATATGGTAGTGAGGTTGGCTAAATCTTTTTCAATTTTAATTGCAAGACCTAAAATAAATCGGTTATCCCTTAAGGAAAATAAATCCTAAGAGGATTCTATTTATTTTCTTAAAAAAATCCTTTACTTGTTTTTCTTTCAATGCAAGTATTTTTATAACTGATGAATCTTTGTTGACCATAAATTTTTTCAGCTAATATTTTCCTTATAGCCCACAAACAAGATCTTTAAAGGAATCCGACTATCAATAGGAATCGGTTTTTCCAACTCAAACCAGCTCGCACTAGGAAATAGTTTTTTGCTTCTGATAAGCAGACCTCAAGAGACTTCTTTCTTTTACAAGTGTTTGGTAATCATCAAAACTAATATAAGCTCAACCCAACAGTACCTCATCTTGAGTCAAGGGCTATCATGGAAAAGGCCAGTCTAACAGGCTAGTTCAGTCAGCACTTCAAACTTCTCATAGTGCGCCTATAGGATAGTCATCCTACAGTACATCTCTAGTTCATAGTTCTTATAGTGTGCCCACGAGATAGTCTCAGCAGTCCCAACAACAAAGGTCTTCCTAGATGTTATTGGACTATGAAGATTTGGGACACATTAGAAAGAACTATCCTAGATCTTAGAGAGGATCTAGTCACAATGAGTAGGATACTCAAGCTGAAGTACTAGTTCCAATTGCCACACCACTTACTCAGCCAGCTAGGGGTGATGCTTAACTTAGTAGAGGTTTTTCGAGAGGTTGAGGTCAGACATATGGAGGACATACTTGTTGCTATGCTTTTTCAAATATACTAGAGGTAGTTGCATCTGATGCAGTCATCACATGTATTATTTAGGTTTGCCACATGAATGCTTTGGTATTATTTGACTATGGTTCTACTTATTCCTATATGTAATCTTACTTCGCATCACATTTGGGTATATCTCATGAGTCACTTTATATCGTACTCATGTATCTATTGTAATTGATCGGGTCTATAAGTCTTGTGTGGTTACCATTAATTTCTATGACACTATGATTGATATCTTATTGTTGCATATGGTGGGCTTTGAGGAGATTCATGGAATGAATTGGTTGTCTCGGTGTCATGATATACTGGATTGCCATACTAAGACCGCCACATTGGTGATGTCGGGGTTAGCTAGGCTGGAATGAAGGGGGGACAATTAGTCACCTCAACAAGTGAGGTGGTCTAATTCTTGAAGGCACATCATATGATTGAGAAGAGGTGTTTGACTAAACTAGCTTACATTCAGGATACTAGTGCAGACACTTCTACTGTTGACTCAGTACCAGTTGAGAGATTTGTTGACTCAGTACCAGTTGTGAGTTGTGCAGACACTTCAAATGTGTTTCCTATAGATTTGCTTGGGATTTCAGTTGAAAGGAATATTAATTGTGGTATTGATTTGGTACCGAGGACACATGCCACATCTATCCCACCATTTTGTATTAATATAATCCAGATGTAAGGTCCCTAGTTTAGCATTTTAAACCTTCCAAATGTCAAGATAATGTTCTAAATTATTTTCGAACCCTTTGAAACCTGAATTACCTATATCTGCAAGTCTTAAAATGCTAAATGAACCTACGAGAAATTTTAAATCAAAGAATGAGATGCTAAAATTTAAAACAACCGACTGGGTCCTTATAGCGAAGTAGAATATGGTGAAAATCGCAGCTTCATTTTTATAGATCTAATTATATGAAGGTGAAATGGTGGCGAGAAACTAGCTGTTGTGGCAGAAGAAAGATGTTTAAAATTTAGCATAAAAGATTCTTTTGTTAATTATTTTGAAATTTTCGACGATTCTGTCATAAACTTTGAGAAAGCTTATTTTTAATTCCTATGTAGTAGTCGAAATATTGAAAAGATTTAATTTATTTTCTACTTTTCTGACTGGGTCCATAGGAAAATTGCTAACTATTCTTAGTCGTTGTTCAATTCAGTATTCCCATGGCGGTAGTCGGAAACCTTTTACGACAAATTATTTTCTGATAGATCAAATTTTGTCTGGCATCTATAATTATCATGTTCCGATAATTTTCCGACGGGATTCATAGTCGGAAATGGGGGAATTTCTAGTGCGAGGAAGAAACATGCAGTCTAATACCCGTGTCTTTTATACCCAACGGGACAAGAGTATACAAGTCCACGAGGGACGAATAAGAGCTCAGTCTCATGAATCTACACAATTGTAACAAGGAGACAAGCTCCTACATTTATTTCTTGTAACATTCACTGTGTATACACAGTCGTTTTCACACTAGGAATACATGTAGTTAGAGATACTATGTCCATGTCTTTACCTTGTGAGTGATTCTTATTTTTTAATTAAAAAAGTAAGTTTGGTCATGTTCGATCAGAAATACATATATTTAACCATTATTGCCTCACATTATAGCAATTTTAATCATCGTTTGAGTATTAGTTATATAACTTTATGCTTAATATTATATTTTAACTGTGTAGGAATAAAGCGGTATGAAGATGAAGAGATTTGGAGCGAAATTGGATAAAACGCGGAAGAAAAAAAAGAAGGAAAATAAACAAAAACAAAAAGGAGGAGACAAAGAGGGACACCCTTTGGTGTTTGTCCCCCGAGTGAAAGACAAGAAAATGAGAAATAAGCAAGGCTTCTAACGCACCAAGAATTTGAAATTGAAAAACGTTCACTGCCTCCAGCGCCACGGCCAATGCTAGGCGCTGTTTTGGACGCTGCGATTATGGGATTTTCCTGTTTTGCTCGGGAACAAGGTTATTTCTGCCCTACACAGTTCTAACTCGTATAAAAGGGGTTCTAAACCTACTTTGGATGGGATCTAACATACTTTGAAGGAGAATTCACGTGGAGAAACACACACCACGCTTGGAGGAGGCTTCCAACTAGTTTTTCTTCTTTTCTCTTCTTTTAATCTCATAGTTTATTAGTTCTAGAGTTTTGGGTGATAAATGAACGTTGTAGTTTGAAGCTTGAATTGTTCTTATTATTTTATCATATTGTTTATTTATTCAATCTTGCGTTTAATTATTTGATTGCTTGATCACCAATTGAATACTATTTAAGAATATAGGATTGAACTCGGGAGAGGGAATTCTAGATTGCATATAAGATTGCGTAGAGCAAGATCTTGAACTCGAGCATTGGGACGGACTTGCGGTTAGGATAAAGATATACCTAATCGTCTATTATACGGAAATTATTAATGCGTTCTTGTTAATCCTAAATTCATAGGAATATAGGCGTTGGGTTAACTTGAATAGGCGAGTAGTACTTCGGGAGAAGGCTACGAGTAATATTAACCCCGTCAATCAATAAATCAGATAAATTAATCAGACAATTTAAGTAGAAAACTGAGTGGGATTGTTAGTTAACCCATGGCTCTAGAATATTGTCTCTCATTGAATTTGTCTCTAATATTTGCCAACTTGTTTCCTTTAATTTCTTAGTTTGCTACTCTAGATTAGTTGCAATTAATAATCTTTAAAAATCCCTTGAATAGGTTAATTGTCTTAGTTTAATTTAGTTGATAGTTAATCACAAGTCCATGTGGGTATGATATCTCGACTTACAATCCTATATTACTTGTCGACCACATATACTTACGTGCAGTGGCAGACACGGGATTTTGTGCAAGCGGATTCAATCTTAGAAGTACATAACTTTAGTCGTAAAATAGTAGTTGTCAAGTGGGTTCAAATAAAATATTTATACAAAATTTATGCAGTTTTAATCGTAATTTATACATATACACAGTATTATTTTTTGACGAAGCGGGTTCAATTGAACCCGCTTTCCACCATGTGCGTCTGCCACTGCTTGCTTGTGCGTTTGGGAGCAACAAGTTTCTGGCGCCGTTGCCAGGGACTTAGAATTAGCTATTTTTCTAGATTAGACTTTTACTTTTATTTTTAAAAGTTTTATTTTTTTTGTAAATATTTTTATTTTTATAATTATTTGATATTTTCTCTTAGTGTGTCTAGTTCTCTGATCATGATATCTGGGGATGAAATATATGGAGATAAGATAATTGATGAAGAAGCTTGGTTGACGGAAGACTTTTATGGCCCGTATTTTTGGGCTTGTTATGACCTGACCTCTTGAAAGTCTGAATTTGGGTATGGGAGTAAGGGTTGGTATTGTGACGAATATTATTGATTAAGAGAATATGCGAAACGACATTGTTTACTAACAACGTTGGTGAATGATTGGTCTAAGGAGAGAGTTGATCTTGCACAAGAAATTGACAGGTTCGGCTTGGCTGTGCGCAACTTGGATGCAGGTTTGAGTGCAAAGGTTGATGCGTGTAATGCCCAACAATTTAGTGATGAGTTGTGAGAAGCTGAAAAAGATCTTCTAGGCCAAATTGAGGAACTATAGTGAGAATACCAATCACTAGACCATGTTCTTGTTGATGATGCCAAGGTTGAGGGAATACATTATTGAGGATGTAAAAAATAATACAGTTTTGGAGTTGGGGCGTGTTGATCCTCATTCTAAATATTTTTCTACATTATGTTTGGATGGAGACATGAAGATCGAGCCTTTGGAGAGATGTATAGATGAAGAATAAGACCCTTATATTCTAAAATTTGCGATGCCAAGGAGACAAAATGACATCCCTCACTTACAGGCCAAGAAGTACAAGATGCGACATTATTTGCTTTATTCTTTTGTATTCGTAGCACCACCTCAGAAACATAATCTCAAGCTTGAATCAAAGTTGGGGATACAATTTATATCTTCAAGGTGGAGGAAAAAGTGATGAAGTTGGTGTCGTTCCACGACTATAAATAAGGTGCTTGTTGGGAGGCAACACAATATATATATATATATATATATATATATATATATATATATATATATATATATTTTTTTTTTTTTTCTTTTTTTATTGTGTTATCGTTGTAGTGTTGTTTTTGTGTTTTGTAGGAGTATGAGCATGGAATAAAGCCATTAGGCGTGTGAAAAATCGACTAGGTAGTTGAAACTAATTGTGGGGTGCCCGCACAAAGGATAACAATCGAGAGAAGTCTGAGTATCCCGTGAGCTGCTAATTCTTCGGTCTTTGGCCTACCGGGGAGTCTCTTTTACCCTCTATTTATTTATTTATTTACAGTGTGTATTAAGGACATTGCATAATTTTAAGTGTAGGGTGAAAAGATTGTCTGAGTGATTTTCTGTGTTATCCTAGCTTAGTTGTAGTACTTTTTCTTAGTGTAGAGATTTTCGTAAGAAATTTAAAAAACAATTGAGAAAAAAAAACGAAAAAGAAAAAAATCAGAAAATTTTGAACTTGTCCCGACGATGGATTTTGTGGACAACTTTCTTGAGGGATTAAGGTCCAATAAAAAAAATCTAAAAATATTTTCTTTTTATTCTAGTTAGTTTTAGTTAGATAATAATCCCCCTTGGTTTTTATTTCTGCATCGGTTCTTTTTTAGGGGATATAACTTGAACCGGATATTTTTTTTATTTTTATTTTTAGGATTAGATTTTTTTTAGGAGTAGTAAAAGAGGGAGAAAAAAACCTTGTGACTTGTTTGAAACTAGCATATTTAGGCCGGAGCCTGAGTAGTACTTTCCTCTGAGTGCTTGAGTAATGAATAAAATAGCAGAATTTCTGACACCTAAGCTCAAGGTTGTGACTCTGTATATAGCTTATTCTTATTTTGTCGTTCGCTATGATCTTGTCTGTATTAAAGTAGAATTGATCCATCTTGATTGATACTTGTGCCATGTGTGGTGAGGATTTCTTACATATATTTCATGTTTTGCATCTTACTCTAGAACTTGCCCTGCATGTTATTGAAGCAAAATAAAAGTGTTGCTCTGTTTAGAAGATGATAATAGACTTTCTTTGATATGTCTTGTGAATTTTAGCATTTTCAGATATTGTACCACTAGTTAGTCCTTTGAGCATGTAGCCTTTTATTTGAAAGCCGTATTTTTGCCTTGATACTTTTGTTAAATCCCTAATTTTTGTACCCTGCTTCCTTGAGCACTGTTGGTTGGCTGTGATATTAATTAATAAATTTGAAGAAAGGGATGATTAAGTGAAAAATGGTAACCAACGATAGCTGAAAAGTGATGAAAAGGCCCTCTTGAAAAGAATGTGACATGAAAAACAAAAGAGAAAAAAAAAATTATTTCGGAAATAAATGAAACAATCTTGATATGAGGGAAATACTTGTGAAACAATAGATGAAGAGAGGGCTGAAAAATAAAATAAAGAGATGAAAATAATGAGTGATGAAGTCTAAAAGTGCAAAGTGCTTAGGGAAGTGTAAGTCACTATTATATAGTTCTCCTACCCGTCCCTTAGCCAACATTACAACTCGTTAAAGTCATATTTGATTCTATTCGAGCACACTTAATTAGTAGAAATGTACATAATGGGCAAGCTTATGGTTCTTTGTGCATACATGTGAATTCGTTTGTGAGTGCGAGAGTTATTCTTTGATGCTAAGACCTTAAATTATATTCATTCTTTGATTTGAGTGTATGAACTATTTATTGTTATGAGGGCACTTGTTTCATGATAGGTAGGTGATATTATTAGATTTATTTGACAGAATATGTGAGCGAGCTTAAAATTTGGTGAGTTAGAGTCCCTCTCTGAGGTTAGGAGGTTAGAAGTTTGTTGTTTGTTTGTGACTTTTATATCTTGTACGATGATCAAGAAGTGTATATCTGATGGTTTGAGTTGCTATATGGCCTAATTGTTAGTATCAACCGAAGTGGTGGTATTCCTAGGCTTGATTTAGTGAGAGTGGTTTTAATGCTTACTCTAGGACAAGCAAGAGTCTAAGTGTGGGGTGTTGATGTTCGGTCAGAAATGTATATATTTAACCATCATTGCCTCACATTATAGCACTTTTAATCATCGTTCGAGTATTAGTTATATAACTTTATGCTTAATATTATATTTTAACTGTGTAGGAATAAAGAGGTATGAAGATGAAGAGATTTGGAGCGAAATTGGATAAAATGCAGAAGGAAAATAAACAAAAACAAAAAGGAGGAGACAAAGGGGGACACCCTTTGGTGTTTGTCCCCTGAGTGAAAGAAAATAAAATGAGAAATAAGCAAGGCTTCTAACACACCAAGAATTTGAAATTGAAAAACGTTCATTGCCTCCAGCGCTATGGCCAACGCTAGGCGCTATTCTGGACGCTGCGATTGCGGAATTTTCCAGTTTTGCTCGGGAACAAGGTTATTTCGGCCCTACATAGTTCTAGCTCGTATAAAAGGGGTTCTAAACCTAATTTGGAGGGGATCTAACATACTTTGAAAGAGAATTCACGTGAGAAAACATACACCACACTTGGAGGACGCTTCCAACTAGTTTCTCTTCTGTTCTTTTAATCTCATACTTTATTAGTTCTAAAGTTTTGGGTGTTACATGAACGTTGTAGTTTGAAGCTTGAATTGTTTTTATCATTTTATCATATTGGTTTATTTATTAAATCTTGCGCTTAATTATTTGATTGTTTGATCACCAATTGAATACTATTTACGAATGTAGGATTGGACTCGGGAGAGAAAATTCTAGATTGCATACAAGATTGAGTAGAGCAAGATCTTGAACTCGAGCATCGGGACAGATTTGTGATTAGGATAGGGATATACCTAATCACCTTGCTTGGTTATTATACGGTAATTATTAATGCGTTCCTGTTAATCCTAATTCCATAGGAATATAGGTGTTAGGTTAGCTTGAATAGGTGAGTAGTACTTCGCGAGAAGGCTACGAGTAATATTAACCCCGTCAATCAATAAACCAGATAAATTAATTAGAAAATTTAAGTGAAAAACTCAACGGGATTGTTAGTTAACCCATAACTCCTGAATATTGTCTCTCATTGAATTCGTCTCTAATATTCGCCAACTTGTTTCCTTTAATCTCTTAGTTTGCTACTCTTGATTAGTTGCAGTTAATAATCTTTAGAAATCTCTTGAATAGATTAATTGTCTTAGTTTAATTTAGTTGATAGTTAATCACAAGTCCCTGTGGGTACGATATCTGGACTTACAATAATATATTACTTGTCGATCACGTATACCTGCGTGTGCGTTTGGGAACAACACTTGCCCAAGGTCCATTCTTATCAAGAAAAGAAAATTATCCCACGATATTCTCGCATAAGTATAGAGTTTGAGTTATACATATTTTTTCACCTTATCAGGTCATTCAAAGGATATTGATAGATAAGCTTCCAAAAAAAGTGAGATTTGTAATTTTGAAAGTAAAGTAGATTGTCTATTACAATAAGTAAATATGATCTAATAGTGTAAAATTTCTTTGCAGCGATAGTATATATATAACTTAAACTCATGTATAAAAGTCAATAGTTGCTACAAAACGCTTTGTAACCAGGACCATACAATTTTTCTTCTAGTTTAACATCAACCCAAATTTTGCACACAAGTCATATTTGACATTACGGATCTATTCCAACTTCTAGAATTGGAATCCAACCCCGATATCAAAAAGTCAAACCCCTGGTCAAACTTCCCAAAAATTCGACTTTCGCCATTTCAAGCCTAAATTAGCTAGAGACCTCAGATTCTCAGTCTCGACACGCTCCTAAGCCCAAAATCAGCCAACGGAGCTAATGGAACCGACGAAGATCCATTCGGGAGTCGTATTCGCACACTTCCGACTACGATTAAAATCCTGAGACTTAAGCTTTCATTTTAGGGACTAAGTGTTCCAAAACACTCCAAAACCAAAAACAAACCCTCCCGACAAGTCACATAAGCAGAAACAGATACGGGAAAAATAATAAATAGGGGATCGGGGCTAATACACTCAAAACGATAGGCCGGGTCGTTACATCCCCCCCTCTTAAAATAATCGTTCGTCCTCGAACGAGCATAGAGACATACATGAAGTGGTGAAAAGACGAGGATAACGGCTGCACATATCATACCCGGTCTCCCAAGTCGCCTTCTCGACTGCCTGACCCCTCCACTGAACCTTCACAGACGCAATACAATTCGACCTCAGCTTTCAAACCTGCCTATCCAAAATCGCCACAGGCTCCTCAACCTAAGATAAATCCTTGTCCAAATGGAATGAGCTAAAATCCAATACGTGAGACGGATCACCGTGATACTTCCGGAGCATAGAAACATCAAATACTGGATTAATTCCTGCTAAACTGGGAGGCAAGGCAAGCTCATAAACAACCTCCCCAACACGTCGCAATGCCTCAAATGGGTCAATAAACCTCGGGCTCAGCTTGCCCTTCTTTCCGAACCTCATAACATCCTTCATGGGTGATACCTGGAGCAAGACCTGCTCTCCAACCATGAATGCAACATCCCGAACCTTCCAATCCGCTTAACTCTTCTCTCTGGAATGGGCTATGCGTAGTCTATCCTGAATCACCTTAACCTTTTCCAGAACATCTTGAACCAAGTCTATACCCAATAGTCTAGCCTCGCCCGGCTCGAACCAACCCACTGGAGACCTATACCGCCTACCATACAGAGCCTCATACGGTGCCATCTGGATGCTCGCTGATAACTGTTGTTGTAGGAAAACTCTGCTAGTGGCAAGAACTGATCCCACGAACCCCCAAACTCCATCACACACGCACGAAGCATATCCTCTAATATCTTAATAGTGCACTCGGACTGTCCGTCCGTCTGAGGGTGAAATGATGTGCTCAACTCCACTCGAGTACCCAACTCATGCTGTACGACCCTCCAGAACTGTGATGTAAACTGCGTACCCCGGTCAGAAATGATAAATACCGGTACGCCATGAAGCCTGACGATCTCGCGGATATACACTCGAGTCAGCTGCTCGAAAGAATAGGTAGTCATCACAGGAATGAAATGAGCTGACTTGGTCAGCCGGTCCACAATTGCCCAAACTGCATCAAACTTTCGCTGTGTCCGTGGAAGCCCAACAACAAAATCCATAGTGATTCGCTCCCATTTCCACTCCGGAATCTCTATCTTCTGAAGCAACCCACCTGGTCGTTGATGCTCATACTTTACGTTCTAGCAATTTAGGCACCGAGCTACGTACTCCACTATGTCCTTCTTCATTCTTCTCCACCAGTAATATTGTCTTATGTCCTGATACATCTTCGCGGCACCCGGATGAATAGAATACCATGAATTATGAGCCTCCTGGAGAATCAACTCACGCAAACTATCTACATTAGGCACACATAGCCTACCCTGCATCCTCAATGCACCATCATCCCCAATAGTGACCTCCTTAGCATCACCGTGCTGGACCGTATCCTTAAGGACAAGCAGATGGGGGTCATCATACTGACGCTCCCAGATACGATAATAAAGAGAAGATCGAGAGACCACACAAGCCAATATGCGACCCGGCTCAAAAACATCCAATCTAACAAACTGGCTAGCTAAGGCCTGAACATCCAATGTCAATGGCCTCTCTGCTGCTGGAAGATATGCTAAGCTCCCCAAACTCTCCGCCCGACGACCCAAGGCATCGACCACCACATTGGCCTTCTCGGGATGGTACAAAATGGTGATATTATAGTCCTTAAGAAGCTCCAACCACCTCTGTTGACGCAAGTTAAGATCCTTCTATTAGAACAGGTGCTGCAAACTCCGATGATCATTGTAAATCTCACAATGGACCCCGTACAAATAGTGCCGCCAAATCTTCAAGGCGTGAACAATAGTTGCTAACTCAAGGTCGTGGACAGGATAGTTCTTCTCATGGGGCTTCAACTGGCACGAAGCATAAGCAATCACTCTAACCTCCTACATCAGAACACACCCAATGCCGATCTGTGAGGCATCACAATACACTGTGTAAGAACCAGAAGCTGATGGTAGAACTAGAACTGGAGCCGTGGTCAAAACAGCCTTGAGCTTCTGAAAGCTCTCCTAACACTCCTTCGACCACCTAAAAGAAGCACCCTTCCGGGTCAATTTAGTTAAGGGCGATGCAATAGATGAGAAACCCTCTACAAAATGATGGTAATAGCCTGCCAACCCAAGAAATCTCTAAATATCCATGTCCGAGGATGGTCTGTGCCAACTCTACACCGCCTCTATCTTCTTCGGATCCACCTGAATACCCTCACTGGACACCACATGCCCTAAGAACGCCATTGAACTGAGCCAAAAATCACACTTGGAGAACTTTGCATAAAGCTTCTCGTCTCTTAACTGATGTAACACAATCCTCGGATCCTGGGCACGCTCCTCTTGGATACGAGAGTACACCAGGATGTCATCAATGAATATAATAATGAACGAGTGAAGATAAGGCTGTAACACATTGTTCATCATATGCATGAACGCTGCTGAGGCGTTGGTCAGCCAAAAGGCATCACAAGGAACTCATAATGGCCATATCGGGTCCTGAAAGTTGTCTTAAGAATATCTGAGTCCCGAATCTTCAGTTGGTGATACCTTGACCTCAAATCAATCTTGGAGAACACCATCGCTACCTGAAGTTGGTCAAACAAATCATCAATATGCGGCAAAGGATACTTGTTCTTGATTGTGACCTTGTTCAACTGTCTGTAATCAATGCACATTCTCATAGTACCATCCTTCTTCTTCTTCTTCTTCTTCTTCTTCTTCACAAATAGAATTGGTGCATCCCACGATGACACGCTAGGCCAAATAAACACCTTATCAAGGAGTTCCTGAAGCTGCTCCTTCAACTCCTTCAGCTCAACCAGTGCCATACGGTACGGTGGAATAGAAATGGGTTGTGTGCCCAGAACCAAATCAATACGAAAATCAATATCCTTGTCGGGTGGCATACCCGACAGGTCTGCAGGAAACACATCCGAGAAATCTCGCACCACTAGAACAAAATCAATAGTAGGGGCCTCTGCACTAACATCCCTTACAAAGGCCAGATAAGATAGACAACCCTACTCAACCATCCGCTGAGGTTTCAAGTATGAAATCACTCTACTAGGAACATAGTCTATAGAGCCTCTCCACTCAACCCTCGGCAATCTCGGCATTGCCAACGTCACGGTCTTAGCGTGACAATCTAGAACAACATGACATGGATACAACCAATCCATACCCAAAATCACATCAAAATCGACCATACTAAGCAACAAGAGATCTACTATAGTCTCCAAACTCCCAATAGTCACCACACATGAGCGATATACACGGTCCACAATGATAGTATCGCCCACTAGAGTGGATACATGAACAAATAAAACTAGAGACTCGCGGGGAATAACCAGATAATGAGAGAAATACGAGGACACATATGAATAAATAGAACCAGGGTCAAATAATACAGAGGCATCTCTATGGAAAACTGAGACAATACCTGTAATCACATCATCTGAAGCAATGGCATCTGGTCTGGCAGGAAGAGAATAGAAACGGGCATAGCCGACCCCTAATCGGCCTCCCTCACTTGGGCTGCCCCTAGCCGACTGGGCTCCAACCCGATCTGGTTGAGCGGGTGGTGAAAAAACCGGTGCTGATGTCGTAGACTGGCTCCTATTCTGAGCCAGATCTCTCATAAGGAAGGGACAATGTCTCCTAATGTGGCCAAACTCCCCACACTCATAGAAACTCCCCGGTGCTAGTGCTGGGGACTGAAGGGAGCCTGGAGCACCAGGATAATTGGTAGAAGGACCTGGCATAGACGAGCCCTGACCCGATGGAGCACAGGACTAACTTTGAGATAGGAGAGCACTGAGAGATGAATGACTCTACTGATAACTATGTGAAACATGGCCAGATGATGCACCACGGTGAACTGGGCGAGCCGTCTGAGCATGTTTGAAAGTACAACCCCTACCGTGGTGTAACTGCCTTCTAGAAGGAACATCGCTAAATCCACCCTGACCACGAGGCCTCTTGGCCTCTCTCTCAACCCACTCCTGGCTGCAAACCATCTCTATCAGACGAGCAATGTCGATAACCTCATCAAAAGTAGCACCAGACTATCTCACTCTAGTCATACGCAATCGCACCTGAAAAGTGAGGCTATCTATGAACCTCCTAACCCTCTCCCTGTCTGTGGGAACCAACCAGATAGTATAACGGGTCAACTATGAAAATCTTATCTCATACTGCATCACTAACATATCACCCTGATGAAGCTGCTCGAACTGCCTGCACAGCTCCTCTCTGCGGGACTGTGGCACGAACTTCTCCAGAAATAGACCAGAAAACTGCTGCCATGTAAGGGGTGTTGCGCCGACCGGCCTACGCCTCTCGTAAGCCACCCACCAACTGAAGGCAGCCCCAAAGAACTGATAAGTAGTGAACGAGACCCCATTGGCCTCAAGAATACCTGCTGTACGTAGTATCCTCCGACACCTATCCAAGAAGCCCTGTGTATCCTCTCCCTCGGTACCACTGAACGGTGGAGGTTGGAGTCTCCCAAACCTCTCCAATCGACACTGCTTTAGGCATGATAGGAACCATATAGTCCTGAGCAGCTGTAACTAGCTGTGCTGGTGGTGGCCTCGGTGTCTGGAATCCCTGTACCACCTGCTCTGGTGTGCGGGCGGCGGGAGTCTGAGCACCTCCCCCAGCCTAAGAAGTGGCTGCTCCGGCCAGAATAGAGACCGCCTGAGAAAGACTTGTACGCACGGTCAGAATCTGAGCTACGGCTTCCTGAAAGTCTGGAATCACAATGGACAAGCGTGGTGCCTGAGCTGGTCCCACACGATCATCCACAACTGGGGCCTGCTCCAGAACTGAGGAACTGGTGGGTCTGCAGGTACTGCCCCAGCTGTTGTGTGGGCTGCACCTCTGCCCCTGACTGGTGGTACCGGTGGATGCCCATCCTATCTCGTAGTACGTGTCCTCACCATCTGTGAGAGAATTAGAACAACAGAAATTTAGTTACCAGAATCAAAGATTCGCACGACAAGAATTAAAGAATATGAAGTTTCCTAATGGTTCGGCAGCCTCTCAAAGATAAGTACAGACGTCTCCGTACCGATCCGCAAGACTCTACTAAACCCGCTCATGACTCGTGAGACCTATGTAACCTAGGCTATGATACCAACTTGTCACAACCCAAAACCTAACCCGTCGTGATGGCGCCTATCGTGACACTAGGCAAGCTCACATTTTAAAAAAAACACTTTCAACATCTAATAGGAATGAATTAAGACATTTAAAATGATCAGAGTTTTTCATAAAACGAGGTAAAATCCAAAGTATAAGTGAGGAAAAATAGCCCGACATCGGGGTGTCATTGAATCATGAGCATCGAGATATCCAGTCTAATACAAACAATGTCTAAGTATCAATACAGAAAATAAAGAAAACATAGAAGGAGAGACAAGGTCTGCGGACACCAGGAACTACCTTGTAGTTTCCGATACTCGATCGCGCATGAACTTAACGACCTCGGTGATCAAACACACTTAGATCTGCACATGAAGTGCAGGGTGTAGCATGAGTACAACCAACTCAGCAAGTAACAGAAATAAAAAAGGAACTGAGAAGGTAGTGACGAGCTATACAAATATCGTTCATTTTCAATAATGCAGCAAAGGATAGACATGCTTTCAAATCCGATAGTTCAAATCAAATCCATTTTATACAGTTAAAGTGCAGGTAAATCCGAATATAGAATCTTTCAGAAATTTCACGACAATGACAGATATCAACTAAGTGTATCAACAAATGAAAAAAACCAAGTACAGCCTCTCAAGGCAACAGTCACTCAATTCGCCACAACACCTCCATCATTAGAATCTTAGCCCTCAGTACACATACGCAATAGGTACCTGCGCTCACTAGGGGTGTGCAAACTCTGGAGGGGCTCCTTTTACCCTAAGTGCTATATCGTTGTGGCGTGCAGCCTGACCTAATCATATAAGTAGCCATAAAGCCTATTGCGACATTGAACCCGATCCACAGTCCTTAAATAGCCATTTCGGTGCGGTGTGCAACCCCTTCCATGTACCCTCACATAGCTCACAGCTCGGCACTCAGGCCCTATCTCAGTCACTAACCTCTCCAGCCCTCTCGGGCTTTCAGAAAACATACAAATCAGCCAAAAGAGATATTAACAAGTGTCAAAAAGAAAACAAATAGAAAAGGAGATAAGACTAGCAAGTAGCACTGTGACTGAGTTCAAGACAGCAAATAGCAGTTAATTCAACAAGTACTCGACCGTTGCGGATCCCAACAGTGATAACATATGCCCTAAGCATGGTTTCTAACATGAATGCCAATCAAAGTTCTAGAAAATAGAGGGAATATGTAATTAACAATAAACTAGTGGACTTTACAGTCTCACAGGACAGACCAATCCCAATCCCCCACGGTACGCGCCCACACGCCCGTCACCTATCATGTGTGTCACCTTCAAAATAATCATATCATACCAACATCCAGGATTTCATACCCTCGGGACCAGATTTAAAATTACTACTTACCTCAAACCGCGCAAAAATACAACTCATCAATGCCCTTGCCCCTCTACTCAATATCCAAATGCTGCGAATCTAGCCACAAGAAGTACGATATAATTAATAAAAGCTAAAAGAATCAATCGCACAAGAAAAATACAAAATTATAAGGGAAAATCCGCAATAGGCTCAAACTGTCCCTTGAGCCCATGTCTCGAACTCTGACAAAGGTCACAAAATATGAACATCCATCCACTCACGAGTCCAACCATACAAGAATTACTCGAATCCAACCTCAATTCACCTTCCAAAACTCAAAATTTTAGCCTATAAAGTTTCTACCATTTTCCCCCAAATTTACCACCCAAATCCGAAATTAAAAGATGAAATTAGTGATAGATTAGTGGGATATACCATAATAGAATGTAGAATCATTGACCAATCGATGTCTCTGAAAATCCCTCAAAATCCCATCAACATCCGAGTTCTCAAACTCAAGTTTTGATAAAGATGGTCAAACCCTCGTTTTGAAATGATATAAGTCTGCCTAGTGATTCCTTAATCGCGATTGCAGAACATTCCTCGCGATCGCGGAACATTCCTCGCGATCGCGAAGCACAACTATGCTGCCCCTACATGAATGCGGAATCACCCACGCGATCGTGGATCACTGCCTCTCATACCTACGTGACCGCATCCTGCCTCATGCGATCACATAGAGCATTGGCCACACCTCCCCTCCTGCTCAATTCCTTCTACGCGAACGCGACCTTAGCCATGCGTTTGCGAAGCACATCTTCGCACACATACGCCCCAAATAAGCTCACCTCTACCCCAAATAAGCTTACGCGATCGCGAATAAATCCCTATGATCGCGTACAAGGTAACTAGAACCTGCTGAAACCAGAACTTCAGCTATCAAGCCAAGTCCAAAATTGATCGGTTAACCACCCGAAACTCACCCGAGGCCCCCGGGACCTCAACCAAACATCCCAACACGTCCCAAATTATCATACGAACTTAGTCGAATCCTCAAATCATATCAAACAACGCTAAAAACACGAATCACCCTCCGATTCAAACTTAATGAACTTGAAACTTCCAATGTCTACAACCAATGCCGAAATGTATCCAACCATGTCTGATTGACCCCAAATTTTGCACGCAAGTAATATTTGACATTAAAGATCTATTCCAACTTTCGGAATCGAAATCCAACCCCAATATCAAAATGTCAACCCCCCGGTCAAACTTCCCAAAAATTCGACTTTACCCTTTCAAGCCTGAATTAGCTATAGACCTCAGATTCTCAGTCCGGACACGTTCCTAAGTCCAAAATTATCCAACGGAGCTAACTTAATCGACAGAACTCCATTCCGAAGTCGTCTTTACACATTTTTGACTATGGTCAAACTTTCGAGACTTAAGCTTCCATTTTAGGGACTAAGTGTCCCAAAATTCTCCGAAACCAAAAGCAAGCCTCCCAACAAGTCACATAAGCAGAAATAGATCCGGGGTAAATAGTAAATAGGGGATCGGGGCTAATACACTCAAAACAACCGGCCGGGTCATTACAGGACTTGATGAGCAGATTCTGTTTAGTGCGGATGAAACGATTAGACGAGTTGACTGAGTCGTGATGATTGGGGCGAGATGGCAGCGTGGACCTTTGTGAACCGAAAACTCTGGAGTAGTGAGTTCTACGAATCAAGGTGACATCGTGACGTCACGCGTCATTATGACACGTTTTCCTGATGCATTGCTTCATTTTGCATACGTCTTTTGACTGAATCTGTCGCTTCGGTTACGGTGCCAGGTGATGATGAGTTAATTCCATGGTTTCGACGCTTGAATTTATATAATAGAGGTGTATGGGTATAGATTTAGCCTTTACGAAATTCTTGCATCAAAAACTATATACCTTCTTCTTCCTCCTCCATTGATGTGAATTTTTTCTTCATGTTCTAACGATCTCTATCATTTTCGATTCTCCATTGTCTGATACCTTTCTACCTCTTGTTGAAAATATGTCTAACACAACTTCTGTCGCCAGTGAAGGAAGTGACCCGGTCCCACTGGCAATTCTCTTTCCTCCTCATGTGAAGAGAAGTCCTACTGCTACAGAGGATGAAAGATTCTCGGCTGTGGAAGAGATTGTTCCACGCAACCCCGACGTTAGGTATGATTTCTCGAAGCGGCCTGAAGCCGAGCCTGGAAAATTTAATCGACGATGATGAAGGCCGATTTATCAGAGCTTAAAGCGAAGATCGGCATTCTTAATAACGTCGAATTGATTCATATCGGGTGGGATGCGGTGCAACATCACCGTCCTCGGTATTGCACATTCTACGCCTACCCCATTCAGGTTGGCTACACCTTTCCTCTCCTCCCTCTGGTGGAGTAATTCTATCGCTTCTACAGCGTTTTCCCAACTCAACTCGCGCCGTATGTTTACAAGCTCATCAACATGTTCACCAAGTTTGCTGAGTTGGCTGGGGTCGAGTTCACACTTCGACATCTGATGCACCTGTTCGCCCCCAGCTTTTACAGAGGGACGATGTTGAATCTCCGCCACCGAGAGGGCAAATGAATGGTGGTGAAGATGTATGATAAGGCTAACCGCTAGTTTTGGCTCAACTTCTTCTTAGTTAGAACTGAAGATGTGGTAGCAAACGTCGACAGCTTTCCCAAAGCCTGGAATTGCACTTGGAAGTGGCCTGCTCCCTTCGGATCTAATGGGAAAGTGTGGAATAATATGAGCAAGACTCTTGATGAAAAAGGTAGTGTTTGTATCTTAGTAAGGCAGAGAGAATCGTTTATCAAAAGTGTGTTCTTATCAAAACTGAATGTCCATTTTACACCATTGTCGTTTTTCTATTTATATGTGACATTTTCCTAACAAACCCTAATAGTATAAGTATAGAGAATAACCATTAGAAATCTTTAATATCTTATTTCGAAAACTAGCTATTACAGCTTCATCAACAGTGCTCGACCTCGACCATTGTTGACATCTCGACAACGAATCTCGTTGTTTCCTGGTCGACCTCGACTGACGATGACTCGATGACTCTTTCTTTGATGTCATCTTATCTTAAATATTTTAGGGCAGAGTTTGACCGATACAGTTAGTCCCTCCATTTATTGAGGTCGGCCTTAGACGGGCTTGATGAGCGAATTCTGTTTAGTATAGTTGAAACGATTGGACTAATTAACCAAGTTGTGATGATTGGGGAGAGATGGCATCGTGTCCCTTTGTGAACCGCAAACTCTACAGTAGTGAGTTCCACGAATCAGGGTGACGTCATGATGTCATGCGTCATTATGACGTATTTTCCCGATGTGTTGCTTCGTTTCGCGTATGTCTTTTGATTGAATATCTCGCTTCAGTTATGGTGTGAGGCAATGATGAGTTAAGTCCTTGGTTTCGACGCTGGAATTTGTATAACAGGGGTGTAAGGGTATAGTTTCAGCCTTTACGAAATTCCTACATCAAAAACTTTATACCTTCTTCTTCCTCCTCCATTGTTGTGAATTTTTTCTTCCTATTCGAACGATCTCTATCCTTTTCAATTAACCATTGCTTGATACCTTCCTCCCTCTTGTTGAAAATATGTCTAACACACCTTCTGGCCCCAGCGAGGGAAGTGACCCGGTCCCACTGACGATTCTCTTTCCTTCTCATGCGGAGAGAGGTCCTACTACTACAGAGGATGGAAGATTCCTGACTGTGGAAGAGATAGTTCTACAGAACCCCGACGTTAGGTATGATTTCTTGAAGCGGCCTGAATCCGAGCCTGGAACCTTTAATCGGTAATGGCGGAGGCCGATTTATCAGACCTTAAAGTGAAGTAGGGACTTCCTGACCACGTCAAATTGATTCCCATAGGGTGGGATGTGGTGCAGCATCACCGTCCTCGGTATTGCATATTCTACGCCTACCCCATTCATGTCGGCTACACCTTTCCTCTCCTCACCCAGGTGGAGTAATTCTATAGCTTCTACGGTGTTTGCCCAGCTCAACTCACGCTGTATGTTTACAAGCTCATCAGGATTTTCACCAAGTCTGTTTAGTTGGTCGGGGACGAGATCACACTTCGCCATCTGATGCAAATGTTCGCCCCCAGCCTTTACAAAGGGACGATGCTGAATCTACACCACCGAGGGGGAAAATGCATGGTGGTGAAGATAGACGATAAGGCTAACCTCTAATTCTGGCTCAACTTCTTCTTTGTTAGAACTGAAGATGTGGTAGCTAACATCGAAAACTTCCCCGAAGCCTGGAATTGCACTCGTACGCGGCTCGCTCCCGTCGGATCTGATGGGAAACTGTGGAATAATATGATCAAGAATCATGATGAAAAAGGTAGTGTTTGTATCTTAGTAAGGTAGAGAATTTTTTTTATCAAAAGTCTGTTCTTTACAAAAATGAATGTCCACTTTACACCATTGTATTTCTTCTATTTATCTGGGATATTTTCCTAACAAACCCTAATAGTACAAGTGTAGAGAATAACCTTTAGAACTATTGAATATCCTATTTCGAAAACTAGCCGTTACAGCTTCGTCAGCGGTGCTCGACGTCGACCATTATTGACCTCTGGATCACGAATGTCATTGTTTCCTGGTCGACCTCGACTGACGATGACTCGATGACGCTTCCTTTGATGTAATTTATCTTAAGTATTTTAGGGAAGATTTTGACCCATACAGTTTGTCCCTCCATTTGTTGAGGCCGTCGTAGGCGGGCTTGATGAGCAGATTCTGTTTAGTGCGGTTGAAACGATCGGACGAGTTGACCAAGTCGTGATGATTGGGGTTAGATGGAAGCGTGGCCCTTTGTGAACCGCAAACTCTACAGTAGTGAGTTCCATGAATCAGGGTAACGCCATGATGTCGTGTGTCATTATGACGCTTTTTGCCAATGCGTTGCTTCGTTTCGCGTATGTCTTTTGATTGAATATGTTGCTTCGGTTATGGTGTGAGGCAATGATGAGTTATGTCCTTGGTTTTGATGCTTGAATTTCTATAATAGGGGTGTAAGGGTATAGTTTCAACCTTTACAAAATTCCTGCATCAAAAACTCTATACCTTCTTCTTCCTCCTCCATTGTTGTAAATTTTTTCTTCCTGTTCGAACGATCTCTATCCTATTCAATTATCAATTGTTTGATACCTTCCTCCCTCTTGTTGAAAATATGTCTAACGCACCTTCTGGCCCCAGCGAGGGAAGTGACCCGATCCCACTGACGATTCTCTTTCCTTCTCATACAGAGAGCGGTCCTACTACTACAGAGGATGAAAGATTCCCGACTGTGGAAGAGATAGTTCCACGCAACCCCGATGTTAGGTCAGATTTCTCGAAGCGGCCTGAATCCGAGCCTGGAACCTTTAATCAGTAATGGCGGAGGCCGATTTATCAGATCTTAAAATGAAGTACGGACTTCATAACCATGTCGAATTGATTCCCATAGGGTGGGATGCGGTGCAGCATCACCGTCCTCGGTATTTCACATTTTACACCTACTCTATTCATGTTGGCTACACCTTTCCTCTCCTCCCTCAGGCGGAGTAATTCTATAGATTCTACGGTGTTTGCCCAGCTCAACTCGTGTTGTACGTTTATAAGCTCATCAGGATGTTCACCAAGTTTGCTGAGTTGGTCGGTGACGAGATCACAGTTTGACATCTGATGCAAATATTCGCCCCTAGCCTTTACAAAGGGACGATGCTGAATCTCCAATACCGAGGGGTAGAATGCATGGTGGTGAAGATGGACGATAAGGCTAACCTCTAGTTCTGGCTCAACTTCTTATTCTTTAGAACTGAAGATGTGGTAGCTAACATCGACTACTTCCCCTAAGCCTGGAATTACACTCGTAAGCGGCTCGCTCCCTTCAGATCTAATGGGAAAGTATGGAATAATATGAGCAAGAATCTTGATGAAAAAGGTAGTGTTTGTATCTTAGTAAGGCAGAAATAATCTTTTATCAAAAGTTTGTTCTTTTAAAAATTGAATGTCCACTTTACACCATTGTATTTCTTCTATTTATATGAGATATTTTTCTAACAAACCTAATAGTTTAAGTGCAGAGAATAACCATTAGAACTATATAATAGCCTATTTCGAAAACTAGCCGTTACAGCTTCGTCAACGATCCTCGACCATTATTGTCCTCTAGACGACGAATGTCGTTGTTTCCTGGTCGACCTCGACTGATGATGACTCGATGATGCTTCTTTTGATGTCATTTATCTTAAGTACTTTAGGGATGATTTTGACCCATACAGTTAGTCCCTCCATTCATTGAGGCCGGCCGTAGGCGGGCTTGATGAGCAGATTCAGTTTAGTGCGGTTGAAACGATTGGATGAGTTGACCAAGTCGTGATGATTGGGGCGAGATGGCAGCGTGGCCCTTTGTGAACCGCAAACTCTACAATAGTGAGTTCCTCGAATCAGGGTGAAGTCATGATGTCATTCTTCATTAAGACGAATTTTCCCGATGCGCTGCTTCGTTTCGCGTACGTCTTTTGATTGAATCTGTCGCTTTGGTTATGGTGCGAGGTAATGATGAGTTAAGTCCTTTGTTTCGATGCTTGAATTTCTACAATAGGGGTGTTAGGGTATAGTTTCAGCCTTTACGAAATTCCTGCACCAAAAACTCTATACCTTCTTTTCCCTCCTCCATTGTTGTGAATTTTTTCTTCTTGTTCTAATGATCTCTATCCTTTTCGATACTCAATTGTTTGATACCTTTCTCTCTCTTGTTGAAAATATGTCTAACGCACCTTCTGTCCCCAGTAAGGGAACTGACCCAGTCCCACTGACGATTCTCTTTCCTCCTAATGCGGAGAGCGGTCCTACTGCTACAGAGGATGGAAGATTACCGACTTTGGAAGAGATAGTTCAACGCAACCACGATGTTAGGTCTGATTTCTCAAAGCGGCCTGAAACTGAGCCTGGAACCTTTAATCAGCGATGACGGAGGCCAATTTATCAGAGCATAAAGCGAAGTACGGCCTTCCTGACCACATCGAATTGATTCCCATCAGATGGGATGCGGTGCAGCATTACCGTCCTCGCTATTGCACATTCTACGCCTACCCCATTTATGTCGGCTGAATCTTTCCTCTCCTCACCCAGGTGGAGTAATTCTATAGCTTCTACGACGTTTGCCCAGCTCAACTCGCACTGTATGTTTACATGCTCATCAAGATGTTCACCAAGTTTGCTGAGTTGGCCGGGGTCGAGATCACACTTCGACATCTGATGCACATATTCTCCCCAACTTTTACAGAGGGACGATGCTGAATCTCCGATACCGAGGGGGCAAATGTATGGTGGTGAGGATTGACGATAAGGCTAACAACTAGTTCTGGCTCAATTTCTTCTTCGTTAGAACTGAAGATATGGTAGCCAACGTGGACAATTCCCCAAAGCCTGGAAGTTCACTTGTAAGCGGCTCGCTCTCTTCCGATTTGATGGGAAAGTGTGAAATAATATGAGCACGAATCTTGATGAAAAAGGTAGTGTTTGTATCTTAGTAAGGTAGAGAGAATCGTTTATCAAAAGTCTGTTCTTATAAAAAATGAATGTCCACTTTACACTTTTCTATTTATATGAGACATTTTCCTAACAAACCCTAATAGTACAAGTGTATAGAATAACCATTAGAACTCTTTAATATCCTATTTCAAAAACTAGACGTTACAGTTTTGTCAACGATGCTCGACCTCGACCATTGTTGACATCTCGACCACGAATCTCGTTGTTTCTTGGTCCACCTCGACTGACGATGACTCGATGACTCTTCCTTTGATGTCATCGTATCTTAAATATTTTAGGTTAGATTTTGACCTAGATAGTTTGTCCCTCCGTTTATTGAGGCCAGCCTTAGGCAGGCTTGATGAGCGGATTCTGTTTAGTGTGGTTGAAACGATTGGATGAGTTGATCGAGTTGTGATGATTGGGGCAAGATAGCAGTGTGGCCCTTTGTGAACCGCAAACTCTGGAGTAGTGAGTTCCACAAATCAGGGTGACGTCGTGATGTCATGCGTCATTATGACGCATTTTCCCGATATGTTGATTTATTTTGCATACGTATTTTGATTGAATTTGTCGCTTCGGTTACGGTGCCAGGTAATGATGAGTTAATTCATTTGTTTCGACGCTTGGATTTCTATAATAGGGGTGTATGGGTATAGTTTCAGCCTTGTCGAAATTCTTGCATCAAAAACTCTATACCTTCTTCTTCCTCCTCCATTGTTGTGAATTTTTTCTTCATGTTCTAAAGATCTCAATCATTTTCGATTCTCCATTGTTTGATACCTTTCTCCCTCTTGTTGAAAATATGTCTAATGCACCTTCTGGCCATAGCGAAGGAAGTTACCCGGTCCTACTGGTGATTCCCTTTCCTCCCCAAGCCTAAGCGGCCTAAAGCCAAGCCTAGAACCTTTAATCGGCGATGACGGAGGCTGATTTGACAAAGCTTAAAGCGAAGTACGACCTTCCTGACCACGTCGAATTTATTCCCATTGGGTGGGATGCGGTGCAGCATCACCGTCCTCGATATTGCATATTCTACGCCTACCCCATTTATGTCGGCTGAATCTTTCCTCTCCTCCCTGTGGCGGAGTATTTCTATTGCTTCTATGACATTTGCCCAGCTAAACTTGCTCCGTATGTTTACAAGCTCATCAGGATGTTCACCAAGTTTGTTGAGTTGGCCAGGGTCGAGATCACACTTCGACAGCTGATGCACTTGTTCACCCCCAGCTTCGACAAAGGGACGATGCTGAATCTCAGCCATCGAGGGGGTAAATGCATGGTGGTGAAGATGGACAATAAGTCTAACCGCTAGTCTTAGCTCAACTTCGCCTTTGTTAGAACTTAAGATGTAGTAGCCAACGTCGACAACTTCCCCGAAGCATGGAATTGCACTCGTAAGCGGCTCGCTCCCTTGCACGTAGGTACTTGGTTTACTTTGCTTAGTTGTGGATTCTGACCCCTCGTCCCTTTCTTATGCATCCAAGACCTCGCCTCCCCCTTTGGTCGCTGACATTTCTAGTTGGGTTGGACAGTTCCTCCCTCAAATCGCGGGAATTCGCGACTGATCAGCTTCTTCAAGAGATTTGGGTCGGCTCCTCCTTCGACTAGTATGTTATGTTTGTTTTTGTTTTGTTGGTTATTTCTCTTGTGTGGTTGTTTTGTCTAACTCTTTTATCCTTTTACACTTCCCTTGATTCCATTTAAGGGATCCTCGACGAGGTCGAGAGCTCCCGTGCCTACGTTTCATAAGAGGAAAGCTTGCGCCTCTTTGGTTCCTGCCCTTCTCCGACCGCGGCTAATTTTGCATCAACTCCCTCTTTATCTGTGGAGACTTCGGCAGCGGAAGCCTCAGTTTCTCCCTTGTATAGTCTCATAGACAAAGATGAGGAATCGCAGCCAGGTGATGGGGACTTGATGCCACGTAAAAGGAGATCGGTAGACGTGGGTGATGGGTTGCCCGGGTCGTTGATTCGGTGATGGATGACTTCATGCTTTATGAGATGGCGACTATCATCATAGAGGACGATGTCGGGCTGACGCCTGAGTTTCCGAGGTTGGTGGAGGCCGCCGAGGGTGTATCTCATCCTCCTACGATGATGGAAACCGAAGGGTCGGCCGCTAGGAATAATACTTTGAGCCAAGAGGGGCCGTCGACCTCGCAGCCAGCTGATGATGATTTTTCGCCGGCTGAGAGGAGAGGTAAGGACATTATTGAAGATGACTATGAGATGGGTTCAAACATCGACGCCGCAGAGCTGAGGATGATGAAGGAAGGATTTACCCAGCTTGAGGCGAGGGTGAAAGGATCCACGCGGACCATTGCGATTCCCAGGGATCGTGATCTATTGAAGAATAAAGAGAATGTGGTCCCTGCCCTCGGCCCCCTTTGCTATGACGTGGAGGGTGAAACCCTCAAAGGGCTTGATGATGTCACTTTATCAAGGAGCATAGCCGGCCTTGCTCTCAGGGTAAGTATTTCAAGGCTTCATTTTTCTATCTGTTATGTTCAAAATCTAGGGTCTATTTTTAGTGCTTTGCCTTTGTCAGCGAAGGCGTTCTCATTTTTGTAGCTTCTTCTTTTTCTTTCTTTTTATGACTGCAAACCATGATCTTGTAGATTGAAAGTGCTTGAAGGGAGAAGGGGCATAAGGTCATATTCGCAAAGTTGCAACCCAAATAATTTGAGTACCGAGGCATGTACCGGGAGTTTCGCAAGCGATTTTGGTGAGGGTGGCAACTTGCAGACCCTTCATGATGAGTTGAAGGAGAAGGATGACGAGCTGGTGAGGGTCATTGAGAAGTGCAGTGTCCTTGAGGGGATGTTGAGAATTAAGGAGGAAAAGCTCGAGGTCAGCAGAGCCGTGGAGGCCCAATGTGGCGAGCTCTAGACGCAAGTGGTCGATTTGCACAGGAAATTGGAAGAGTGCCACCTATAGATAAAGGTTATTCATGGAGCCTTCCAGTTGGAGGCTCGGAGAAAGTCAGAGATGTTAGAGTTGGAAAATTGGACTCTCCGGGCTGAGCATGAGATTGACCAATCTACGGTGAAGGAAAAAAAATATAGATTGGAGGAGAGGATCAGAGAGTTGGAAAAAGATAACCCCCTCCTTCAGAACAAGGTGCCCGCCTTAGAGGCTGAGAAGGCTCAACTACTCGTGCAACCGTCATCCTCCCACACTTTAAATTTTCCAAATGTTCCTCAGGACATTTACTAGGAATGGATTCATGCTGAAGCTCAGTTGGATGTGTTTCGCGATTTGTGCAAGGTGGGGTCTGTTTCTACTTCTTCCCTTGATGGTGTCCATGTTAAGGCCTGCAAGGCTCGGGTTGCTTATGGATATGATCCCGGCACGCCTGAAGATGGTGAAGAGAGGAGGACGGGGATATGGACCAGCATGAAGAGAATGCCTGGTATGATTCTGCATACCCTAAGGGTGATGGTGATGATGAAGGGGGAGATCGAGATGGCCCAAATGGTCAGCAAGTAACAATAATAAATAAAGAACTGAAAATAGTGACGAGTTATACAATTATAATTCATTTTCAGTAATTCCAGCAAAGAATAGACATGCTTTCAAATCTAGCAGTTTAAGTCAAATCAATTTATCCAGTTCAAGTTCATGTAATCCGGATATAAAATCTTTAAGAGAATTTCACAACAATGATAGATAGCAGCTAAGTGCAACGACAATGAAAACAAGTACAACCTCTCAGAAAATAATGGGTACCCGCAACAGCTCAATCATTCGGCTCTCAGCCCTCAGC
The DNA here is from genome assembly GCF_000715075.1 of Nicotiana tabacum. Classification (NCBI taxonomy): domain Eukaryota; kingdom Viridiplantae; phylum Streptophyta; class Magnoliopsida; order Solanales; family Solanaceae; genus Nicotiana; species Nicotiana tabacum. The sequence goes on from NC_134098.1 coordinate 7,438,085, forward strand.
ACTCACACTCAATGGGTACCCGCGCTCACTGGAGGTGTACAGACTCCGGAAGGGATCCAACCGCCCAAGCGATATAATCTGCATGGCTAACTTACGTGTTGCACGAACAACTCACGTGCCATAGTATCTATATCTGGATCCGCACGGCCAACTCATGTGCTGCATGGACAACTCACGTGCTATAGTATCAATATCTGGATCCGCACGGCCAACTCACTTGTTGCACGGACAACTCACGTGCTATAATATCCCGCACGGACAACTCACGCGTTATAATATAATATCTCATAATAAGGCCCTCGGACTCACTCAGTCACAAATCTCTGCAGTCTCTCGGGCTCTCAATAATCATGAAATCAGCTCAAACAACAATGATATGATGCATCAATAATTAACAATAGAGACTGAGATAAAATAAACAAGTAAATTATGACTGAGTACAAAAAAACAATTTAAGCAGATAATTCAACATGTACACGACCTCTGTGGGTCCCAACAATACCAACATATAGCCTAAACATGGTTTCTAGCAAGACTTATAGTCAAGTTTCCACAACACATAGAGAGCACATAACTATCAACAAGTTATTCAGCCTTACAGTTTCCACGGGACGAACCAAGTCACAATCCCCTCGGTGCACGTCCACACGCCCGTCACCTAGCATGTGCGTCACCTCCAAAGTAATCACATGATACAAAAATCCGGGGTTTCATACCCTCAGGACTAGATTTAAAACTGCTACTTACCTCAAAATGTAAAATTATTTACTCTGCTAAGCCTTTGCCTCGCAATTCGGCCTCTGAATGCCTTGAATCTAGTCACAAATAATTTGTTTCAGTCAATAAAATTTATTGGAATTAATTCCATAAGAAAATACTAATTTTTCATAAAAATCTGAAATTTAGCTCAAAAATTGCCCGTGGGGCCTACGACTTGGAACCCGACAAAAGTTACAAAATCTAGAATCCCATTCAACCACGAGTCTAACCATACCAATTTTACCAAAATCCGACCCCAACTCGACCCTCAAATCTTCAATTTAAACCAAGAGGGTTTTCAAACTTTTCCAACTTAATTCACCAATTAAATGATAAAAACAACCATGGATTCGGGTAATTTAACCAATATTGAGTTAAGAACATTTACCCCTTTGTTTTCCTTGAAAAACTTCTGAAAATCGCCTCTTCAGAACTTAAACTCTCTGCCCAGATATTTGCTCTACGCGATCGCGAACATTCCCACACGATCGCGAAGAACAATTTCCATCGCCAGATTTAACTCTACACGATCGCCGACTTTCCCACGCGATCGTGATGCACAACATCACTGACCTATGCGATCATGGACCTAACCACGCGATTGCGAAGCACAAATGCGTGATTTCTATTTCTGCCCCATTTCCTCTACGCGAACGCGACCTTCTTCATGCGTTTGCGAATAACAACCTCACATAGCTACGCGATCGCATCCCGCTTCATGTGATTGCAAAGAACAAAATGTCACTGCCTCAAATTAACCCTACGCGATCCCAGATATCTCCACACTATCCCATAGAACAAAACCCTTACTGACCAACTAAGCCTATGCGATCGCGTAGAAGGAAAACAACAACAGATATTAGAAAGTTCCAGCAGCTGTTCAAGTCCAAATTTTTGATCTGTTAACCATCCAAAATTCACCCGAGCCCCTCGAGACCTCAACAAAATATACCAGTAAGTCCTAAAACATCATACAAACTTAGTCGAACCCTCTAATCACCTCAAACAACGCTAAAATCATGAATTACACCCCAATTCAAGCCTAATGAACTTAGTTTCTAATTTCTACAAATGACTCCGGAACCTATCAAATCATGTACCATTGACCTCACATTTTGCACACAAGTGATAAATGACATAACGGAGGTATTCTAATTTTCAGAATCGGATTCCGACCCAAATATCAAAAAATTAACCCCCCGGTCAAACTTTCCAAAAATTAAACTTTAGGCATTTCAAGCCTAACTCCACCACGAAACTCCAAATAATTTTCCGGACACGCTCCTATGTCCAAAATCACCATATGGAGCTATTGGAATCATCAAAATTCAAATCCGAGGTTGTTTACACATAGGTCCATATCCAGTCATTCTTTCTAACTTAAATTATTTTCAATTATGAGACTAATTGTCTCATTTCATTCCGAATTCATTCCGAACCCGAACCAACTAACCCGGTAAGTCATAAAATAACTACAAAGTATAAATTGAGCAGTAAATGGGGGAACGGGATTATAATACTCAAAACGACCGGCTGGGTCATTTCACGTGGCTCGCAAGCTCGCCGCGAAGAATCTTTACAATCATCAACGTATAAGCTACCTCAGCATCACGAAACCCCGGGATTTAGGTAAAGTTTTACGGGGCCTTACACTGAGTGGAGTTATTCTCCCGCTTACTGGATCATCAAAGCTTCGTTTGGCATTGCTCAAACCTTTTTACAGAGTCTATGGCCTATTTTTCATGGTGGGCCAGTAATATCCTGCCCGTATGAAGCATCTAACCAGAGCCCAATTGTCGGAGTGAGCTCTACAGTAGCCCTCGTGGACCTCTTCATGGACGCGCCGCGTTTGTTTTAGGCCCAACCATTTTGCTAGAGGGCCTCCGTAAGTTCTCTTATACAAGTCGTTGTGGATGATACTGTACCTGGTCGCCTACATTCTCAGTTTCTTGGCTTCTTTTTTATCATCTGGAAGAGTGTCGTCCTGTCAATATGTAATAATACGATTTTGCCAATCCCAAGTTATGTTTATGGTTCTTACCTCTATTTGGTCTAGCGATGAGTTGAGGAGGTGGACAACGTTTCTGTCTCCGGTTATAATGTTCTTGGTGGTTGCGGTTAGCTTAGCGAGGCCCTCTGCCTCAGTGTTCTGTGCCCATTGAATTTGGTCGAGTTGACATTCGTCGAACCTGGGCAACATCATGCAAATTTCGGTCTGATACTTTTGCAATCTTTGTTCCTTGATTTGGAAAGTCCCTGTGACTTAGTTGACTATGAATTGGGAATCACAGCGTAGTTTTAACCATTTTTCCCTGTAGTGTGATGCTCGACTTTGTTCCTTGATTTCACATGATGTTCGCTCGACTGCATTATTAAAACCAGTTAGTGTGATGCAACGTGGCACTATCTTATCTTCGAGCTTCATTTGTGCAAGCATTCGAGGATGGATAATGCACACACAACTTCCATCATCTGCCATAATGCATCTCACACCAGTATCTAAAATTCGTAAAGTAATGACAAGGGCATCATAGTGAGGAAATGCCAAAGAGTTCATATGTGACTTATCGTAGATGATACTCTCTTTGGGTTCTTCATACGGTTCGTAGGTGATTGATAGTTTGAGCTTGTGGGTAGTGGTGAATTTCACGTTATTGATGGAAGCATCATTTCTGCCACCGATGATCATGAGAATGGTACGAGCTGGTGAGGGCGGCTTCGACGATCGTTGGTGTTGTTCGTGTCCTCTGGAAAGGTTGGTTCCTTCCCCGGTCGCTCAGCAACCCTTTGAGGTGTCCTTGTTGTAACATGTTTACGACCTCCTTCCATAAGGCAATGCAATCTTCGATTTTGTGTCCTCGTTCTTAATGGAAATCGAATAGGGCGTCTCACTTTATGGTGCTCGAATCTGACTTCATCTTCTGCCGCAACTTTACCTTTGATCTGAGCTTCTCCAGGACATAGACTATTTCATGTAGGTGACACACAAAAGTTGTGAGCAGATAATAAAGGGTCCAACCTCTTTATTTCTGGTGAGGCCCTGTCCTTGGTCTAGGCGAGCCTTCCTTGTGGTGGGAGGAAGGCACAATGGCCGTTCTGGCATACGGTTGATGTCGTTCCTTATTAGATCGCGGAGCTACGAGATCTCTTCCGGTATTATTTCTTTGGTCTTTTTTGGATTCAGCGTGTCCCGAGGTCAGTCGATAAGATGGTCCATTGAGGTCGTCCTCATCTGCTCGGACCTCAGTACAATATGCATTATGTGTTTCGTCCCAAATGGTCAGAGGGTACTTAATCAGTTGACTTAATAACTTTCTTATCGCCCTCGAAACATCCCTGTTCAGCCCATTCTGAAAGGATGCAACCTCTATTACTTCTGATTCGTTCGGTGGGGTCATCCTTACTCGGTTGATCCGGGCGAGGAAGTCCCTCAATTCCTCTCATGGAGACTGTTTAATAGCAAAAGCCCTAGATTATCATTCTTCGTTTTTTCCACAACTGTTCCTTTTCTCTCTCTTTTCATCCATCTTGTATTTCTCTTTTAATTTTTTGCTCAGCCTTTTCAGTGTTTTAATGGCCTATCAATCATTTTGAGTTGTAACCTCCGTATGTTCATTTAGCGATTTGTAACTTGGGATATGGATGGTTCGGATTTCAAATCTTGGAAGCATTTTGGTGTGCTTACTTGATAATTTGAGTTTAGAAGTTCATTTAGTTGACTAAAGTCAACAATTTGGGTTAAAGTGCTTAGAGTTATCGTTTGAAGCTTCTCATGTGACGATCCGATAGGTCGTTTTGAGTACTAGCCCTTATTTTCGTATTTCGATACCTCTATTAGCTCCATTTAATGTTTCTCGATTTGGAGGCACAATCCGTGTCCTTTTTTGAAAAAATTTTATAAAAAAATTGAAAAAAACATCACTTTTGGCTTTAAAAATAACTTGTGTTGACTACAGTCAACATTTTGTGTAAACGACCCGGATTGGTATTTTGACGATCCCGGTCGGTCAGTATTGTGATTTTAGAGTTAGGTGTATGCCCGAAATTGAATTCGAAAGTCCTCTTGATTTGGCTTGTTTTGTCGAAAGCTAGTAATTTAAACGTTTGAAAATTTCTTAGATTTGAACATAGGTTGACTTTATTACTACTGGATTCCGATTTAGATTCAGAGACTTGACATATGTCTATTTTGCTATTTGAAACTTGTCTACAAAATTTGGTGCAAATCGGAGTTGGTTTGGAAGGACTCGGACGCTCGGTTGTGATTTTAGAAGTTCTTGAGTTTTCTTTGAAATTTCATGCATTTATTATGTTATTACACTTATGTGCATGTTTGGTTTGGATCCTGAGGGGCTCGGATGGATTTCGGGTAGGCTACAGACCATTTTGAACATATAAAGTTGTTGGGTTTCAATTGTTGCTGGTGTCTGATGCTTTGTGCTTCGCGAACGTAAAGGGGAAATAGGGATAAAGAGTAATTTCTTCTTCGTAAACGCGAGGAGCTGGTCGCGAACGCGAAGTAGTGGGATTCTACCCTTCGCGAACGCGATAGGTTTTGGAATCTGGAGGGTGACTCATGAGTTACTCTTTGCAATCGCGGTCCTTGGAACGCGAACGCGAAAGAATGGGGTAGCAAACTTACACGAACGCGAATGGTAACACGCAAATATGAAGGAGCTTTTGGGTATTGTGCATTGCAATCACGTCAGGTGCTTCGCGAATGAGAAGAACACCTGACTACCATTGATTTAAACCTTTAAAGTTGGGATTTTCTTCACTTTTAACTATTTTCAAGTTTGAGCTCGGCTTGAGGCGATTTTGAAGTGGTTTTTCATCCCAACTTTATAGGTAAGTAGATTTTAACTTGTTTCATTACATTTCTATAAACAACCGTTGATTTTAACCTTTAATCTAAGCCTTTTCATCGTAGAAATTATGGATTTAGGTAGAAATTATGGATTTTGAGAAATTGAGATCTAGACCTCAAATTAACGTCGATTGTTTTCAAAATAAATTACATAACCGAGCTCGGGATCGAATGGGTAATTGGGTCTGAATCTCGGGTTTTGACCAAGCGAGTCCGGGGTTGACTTCTTCCCAAATCATTAAAGATTGAATCTTTTTTGCTCGTGGATAATTTCTAAAGCCTATTTTGAATTATTTGAACTATATTTGGCTAGGTTTGATTCGTTTGGATGCTAATGCCAAAGGAAAAACCGTTGTTGTGCCTTGATTTGGTTGCAGAGCGAGGTAAGTGTCTTGATTAACCTTGACTTGACTGATTAAGACTTGTTGACCTATTTGTTACGTGTATTATGTGTGGGGATGATGTATATGTGAGGTGATAAGTACCTATGCGTTGTTATTGGGTTAAAGGATGCGGGTGAAAATTATTTCTTTATTCTAAGTTGTTTCATTGACTATGCTTTCCATGCTTGGGTTAGATTATTAATTTTTTAATTAGTCGCCTAGTATTTATTATTTCATTTTGAAGAGGTTGGTAATTTTCTCAATTTGAATTGGTTACCATGGCTCTATAATTGAAGTAAAATTGCTTTTCGCCTTGCATTGTTAATTTGTATTTGTATTGTTGCTGGGTGAGGAAGAGTGAAAAGCACGAAAGGTGTTGCCTTGCCTTACTTTCATTTATTATCATATATTAAGAGGTTATGAAGATTAAAGTACGAAGGATAATGCCCTGCCAGAGAGTAAAAGCACGTAGCCATTTTATTTATGATATTACATGGTGAGGACGAGATTAAAATCACGAAGGGTGATGCCGTGCCATCTTTATTGCGTTGCCTTATTTGATTCCCAAATTGGTGATTTACTTGGTTATACTGTTGCTTATTTCGGAAGATGTTATTTGGTGTTTTCGTACTTGTCATTCTCATGACATTCTCCCTTCTCGTGTCCCCTCCCATTTAATATTTTATTGCTCCACTTGTTATTTTGTTGTTTTCTAAATATATATGTGCATGATTTTTATGTCGGAGCCTTGTCATAGCCTCGTCACTACTTTGTCGAGGTTAGACTCGACACTTACAGAGTACATTGGTTCGGTTGAACTCATACTACACTTCTACACTTCTTGTGCAGATGCAAGTATTGGTCCCAACGGCGTCTAGTGGTGTTCTATTCGAATCTAACGACATTCAGAGACTTGAGGTATAGTTGCACAATGTCTGTAGCCTTGAAGTCCCCTTCTTTATCTATTCTATTGTTTATCTAGTTTTAAACAGTGTACTTTGCTTCAGACCATATATGTAGTATTCTAGTTGCTCCTGCACTTGTAACTCCAGATTTTGGGAGATATTTAGATATCGTCATACGTATTATATTATCCTTTTCAGACTATTTTAGTTTATTTTTATTAATGTTTTATTTTGAATTGTTAATATTGGTTAAATAATCTAGCTAACATTGGCTTGCCTTGCAAGTAAAATTTTAGGCGCCATCATGGTCCCGAGGATAGGATTCTGAGTCATGACAAGTTGGTATCAGAGCACTAGGTTTCTTAGGTCTCATGAGTCATGAGCAATCTTAGTAAAGTCTCGAGGATCGGTGCGAAGACGTTATTACTTTTCTAGAAAATTTCACTTCTTTCTTTCTTTATCATGCGATTTCATTATATCATTGATGCTTGAATCATTCAATTATTGTTCTCTTGGAGATGGTGAGAACATGCATAACATCTATAGTCAGGGATGAGCCAGAGCCTTCTATTGTAGCCACTACCAGGGGTAGAGGACGGGGCCGAGGTCGAGGTCAAGGCGGAGGCAGAGCTAATCCTAGAACACGTGCAGCAACACCTACTATGGAGCCTCATATTGATCATGAGGAGGAGATCCCTGCTCATACCGCACCAGTCGGACCCACTCAGGTCCCGAAGGTATTTATAGCCACTCATGTGCTTCAGGACGTTCTAGTCCGCTTGATGGGCCTTATGGAGTGTGTGGCCATGATCGGTGCATTTTCGGTGGCACCTACTGTCTCTCAGGCTGGAGGAGGAGCACAAACAGCTTCTACTCATACTCCAGAGCAGATGGCTCCCATATATCAGACTCCAGTAGTTCTGCTCGTTAGGGTAATTTAGCCTATTGTAATTGCACAAACCGGGGAGAGGCCCGCGATGTCTTTTAAGGGATTGATGAGGTTGGATAAGTTCACAAAGATCTTCCCTTTTCTCTTCAACGGTGCATATTTAGTGGACCCATATGATTATTTGTACCGTTTCTACGAGGTGTTGCGTAACATGGGTATTGTTGAGTCTAATGGAGTAGACATTGCAATGTTTCAGATGACCGATTTTGCCAAGAGGTAGTGGCAGGATTATGAGCGGGGTAGATCAGCAGGTTCGCCACCCCTCACTTGGGATCAGCTTTTGCAGCTTTTTCTGGAGAAGTTTATTCCTTTCAGTCCGAGAGAGGAGTATCGCAGGAAATTTGAGCATCTTCAGTATGGTAGCATGAGTGCTACCATGTACGAGACTTGATTTGTGGACCTAGCTCGCCATGTAGTTATCTTACTCCCTACCGGTAGGGAGATAATGAGGAGATTCATTGTTGGACTTACTTTCTGTATTAGGCTACATATGGCTAAGGAGACCGGAGATGATATTTCTTTCTAGAGGGCTGTAGAGATTGCTAGACGCATCGAGATGGTTCGTGGTCAGAATAATGGGAGGTATCGGAGAAGAGGCCCCATCATTTTTGTTGTTTCAGTAATGCCTCGTCTGGAGGCAGGGATTCATTTGGTAGAGGCTACCTTCCCAGATCGATTTTGATGGTGCTTCATGCATCCCACGGTGCTTCGGGTAGTCGTGGTTCTTAGGGATCTCATGCTAAGTAGCTATCCTACAGCGCACCATCAGCTCTTATTAGTGCACCTTTGATCCATAGTTATCAGGGTGGTTATCTCGGTTGTCAGGGTCAGTTCCAATGTTAGCAGTCATACGAAGGCTTGTTATACTTGTGGATATCCAAGGCTCGTTGCGATATTTTGCCCTAGGGCAGAGGGCGGCATACCACGGCAGTGTTCTTGTGCCATAATTCTGGAACCAATTGCTCCATCTCCCGCTCAACTAGCTATAGGCGGGAGTCAGGCTGCTAGACGTGGAGGTCAGGCCATTAGAGGCAGAGGTTAGGCCATTAGAGGTGGAGGCCATCCAGGTAGAGGTTATCTGAGAGGTGCATGTCTGAGTGGTGGGCCCTAGCCCCATTCTTATGCATTTCCAGCTAGACCTGAGGCAGAATCATCTGAATCCATCATCACAAGTATTGTTCCAGCTTGCCATAGAGATGCTTTAGTTCTATTTGATCAGGGCTCTACTTATTCATAAGTGTCATCCTATTTTTCTTCATATCTGGTTTTCCCTCGTGATTCTTTGAGTTATCATGTATATTTGTCCACGTTAGTGGGAGATTCTAAAAGTGTACATCGTGTTTATTGCTCATGTGTGGTTTCTATCGGGAGCCTTCAGAGTAGTGTAAATCATCTACTCCTTTATATGGTGGACTTATGTTATTTTGGTCATAGATTGGCAGTCACCTAATCACGCTATTTTGGACTATCACACCAAGATGGTGACTTTATCCATGCCGAGGTTGACTCGATTAGAGTAGAGAGGGACTCCTGGCTATTCTGCTAGCGGGGTTATTTCTTATGTGAAGGCTTGGCGTGTGGTCAAGAATGGATGTCTAGCATATTTGGTCTATATCCATGATCCTAGTACGGGAGGTTCCTTCCATGGATTTGGTATCATTGTGCGCGCGTTCTCAAAGGTGTTTCTTGTACATTTACCGGGGATGCCACCCGGCAGAAATGTCGACTTCTGTTTTGATTTGGCTCCATGCACTTATACCATTTCTATGCCACCATACCGTATGGTCCCAGCTAAGTTGAAGGAAATAAAGTAGCAGTTGCGGGATTTTCTTGATATGAGATTCATTAGTCCTAGTGTGTCACCCTGGGGCGCGCCGATGTTATTCCTGATTAAGAAGGATGGTTCGATGAGGATGTGTATAGATTATCGACAGTTGAACAAGGTCATCATCAAGAACTAGTATCCACTGCCAAGGATTGATGACTTATTTGATCAGTTTCAGGGTGCCAAAAGTATTTATCTGAGATCTTGCTATTATCAGTTAAAGATTAGGGCATCACAAGTCCCTAAGAATGCTTTCAGGACTTGATACGGCCACTATGAGTTTCTAGTGATGTCATTCAGGCTAACCAATGCCCCAACAACATTTATGCACATGATGAACAATATATTCCAGCCATATCTCGATTCTTTCATCATCGTATTCTTCGATGACATCTAGGTGTACTCTTGTAGCATGAAGGATCATGAGCAGCATTTGAGGATCATGCTACAGATCTTGAGGGAGAAGAAGTTATATGCAAAATTCACAAAATGTGAATTCTGGCTTGATTCGGTGTCGTTTTTTGGTCATGTGATATCTAGTGAGGGGGTTAAGGTGGATCCAGAGAAGGTGGAGGTAGTTTAGAGTTGGCCCAGACTGTCTTCAACTACTGAGATTCGGAGTTTCCTTGGTTTGGCCAGGTATTGTCGCCATTTTGTAGGGGGTGTCTCATACATGTGGTGGTTAAAGTTGTTAAAACACTATGATATTACCATTTTGTATTATCTCGGGAAGGCCAATGTGGTGGCCGATACCTTGAGTAGAAAGGCTAAGAGTATGGGTAGCCTTGCATATATTCTAGTTGGTGAGAGACCGCTAACATTGTATGATCAAGCCTTGGCCAACCAGTTTGTGAGATTAGATGTTTCAAAGCCTAGTCGGGTTATTGCTTATGTGGTTTCTCGGTCTTCTTTGTATGAGCGCATCAGAGAGCGTTAGTAAGATGACCCCCATTTGGTTATTCTTAAGGACAAAATGTAGCGCGACGATGCCAAGGAGGTGTCTATTAGAGATAATGGGGTGTTGCAGATGCAGGGTCGGATTTGTGTTCCCAATATGGATGTGCTTCGTGAGTTGATTGTTGAGGAGGCCCACTATTTACGGTATTATATTATTGTAACGACCCAACTTGTCATTTTGAGTAATTAATCTCCTTTATACTTTTTGAAGTCTTGAATAAGTTCTCTCAGCTATTCATAGAGAAGTTTCTGCCTATCACATTGAGAGAGGAGTGTCGCCGTCAGTTCAAGCGTCTCCAGCAGTGCAGTATGACTGTTACTCAGTATGAAACCCATTTTGTGGATTTGGCTCGTAATGTTATTCTTCTGCTTCCCACCGAGAGAGAGAGGGTGAGGAGGTTTATTGACGGACTTGCTTAGCTTATCAGATTGCAGATGGCTAAGGAGACTGGGAATGAGATTTCTTTTCAGGTGGCTGCTAATGTCGCCAGACAAGTCTAGATGGTTCTTGCTCAGGGAGGTCAGGGGTCTGACAAGAGACCTCGTCACTTTGGTGGATTCAGTGGAGCCTCATCTAGAGGCCAGGGTACTTATGGCAGAGGCCATCCTCCCAGGCTATTTCATTCAGCATCCAGGCATCCCACGGTGCCTCAGGTGGTCGTGGTCCTCATATGACTTATTCCGACCAGCTAGCCTACTGTGCACCACCAACTTCTATTAGTGCACCTCCACTCCAGAGTTATCAGGGTGGTTACTCAGGCCAACATGGTCAATTTCAGGGTGAGTAGTCACATCAGCCGATGTTATGTTATACTTATGGTGATCCGAGGAATATTACTAGATTTGGCCCTCGGGCAACGGGCAGCTCACAGTATCAGAGTTCTCGTGCCATGGTTCCGGCACCAGTTGCTGCACCACCTGCTCAGCTAGCCAGAGGCAGGGGTCAGGCAGCCAGAGGTAGAGGCCAGACTGTTAGAGGTGGAGGTCAGGCCGTTAGGAGGTGGAGACCAGTCAATTAGAGGCCGTCCCAGGGACGTAGTTCAGAGTGGTGGGGCCCAGCCCCGGTGTTATGCTTTCCCAACCAGGCCTGAGGCTGAGTCATCTGACGCTGTTATCACATGTAGTTTTTCAGTTTGCAGTAGAGATGCTTCTGTTCTATTTGATCCAGGGTCTACTTACTCCTATGTGTCATCATATTTTGCTTCATATGTGGTTGTGCCCCGTGATTCTATGAGTGATCCTCTATTTGTGTCTACACCAGTGGGAGATGCCATTATTGTAGATCGTGTTTATCGTTCGTGTGTGGTAACCATTGGGAGTCTTGAGACTCGTGTAGATCTTCTACTTCTCGATATGGTTGATTTTGAAGTCATACTGGTTATGGATTGGTTGTCACCTTATCATGCTATATTAGATTGTCACGTCAAGATTGCGACCTTAGCCTTGCAGGTGTTGCCTCAATTATAGTGGAAAGGGAGTCTTGCCCATTCTACCAGCAGGGTTATCTCTTATGTGAAGGCTCGGCATATGGTCGAGAAGGGGTGTCTAGCTTATTTGGCTTACATCCACGATTCTAGTACGAAGGTTCCTTCCATGGATTCAGTGCCAGTTGTTCGTGAGTTTCCAGAGGTGTTTCCTGCAGACCTGTCGGGGATGCCACCCGATAGGGATATTGATTTCTGCATTGATTTGGCTCCGGGCACTCAGCCCATTTCCATTCCGCCATACCGCATGGCCCTGCTAGAGTTAAAAGAATTAAAGAAACAGTTGCAAGATTTTCTTGATAAGGACTTCATTAGACCTAGTGTCTCGCCCTGGGGTGCACCGGTGTTGTTTGTGAAGAAGAAAGATGGATCGATGAGGATGTGTATAGATTATCGGCAGTTGAACAAAGTCACCATCAAGAACAAGTATCCATTGCCGAGGATTGATTATTTATTTGATCAGCTTCAGGGTGCCAAGGTGTTTTCGAATATTGATTTGAGATCTGGATACCATCAGTTGAGGATTAGGGCATCCGATGTCCCTAAGACAACTTTTTGGACTCGGTATGGGCATTATGAGTTTCTAATGATGTCATCTGGGCTGAAAAATGCCCCAGCAACATTCATGGACTTGATAAACCGGGTGTTCAAGTCCTACTTGGATTCCTTTATGATTGTGTTTCTTGATGATATCTTGATCTACTCCCACAGCCGAAAGGAGTATGAGCAGCACCTTCGGATCATTCTTCAACCTCTGATAGACAGGCAGTTATATGCTAAGTTATCAAAATATGAGTTTTGGTTTAGTTCAGGTGATTTCCTGAGTCACGTTGTATCAGCAGAGGGTATTTAGGTGGATCCTAAGAAGATTAAGGCAGTTCAGAACTGGCCTAGACCCACATCAGCTACAGAGATCCGTAGTTTCCTGGGTTTGGCGGGCTACTACCGTCGATTTGTGGAGGGGTTTTCATCCATAGCATCCCCGTTGACCAGGTTGACACAGAAGGGTGCCCCATTCAGGTGGTTAGACGAGTGTGAGGCGAGCTTCCAGAAGCTCAAGACAGCTTTGACTACGGCACCGGTATTGGTGTTACCCATAGGTTTAGGATCTTATACAATATATTGTGATGCATCTCGTATTGGTCTGGGTGTGGTATTGATGCAGGGTGGCAAGGTTATTGCATATGCTTCGCGGCAGCTGAAGGTTCACGAGAAGAATTACCATGTTCATGATATAGAACTGGCAGCCATTGTTCACGCGCTGAAGATTTGGAGGCATTATCTTTACGGCGTGCCGTGTGAGGTATTTACGGATCATCATAGCTTGCAGTATTTGTTCAAGAAAAAGGAGCTCAATTGGAGGCAGAAGAGGTGGTTAGAGCTATTGAAAGACTATGATATCACCATATTGTATCATCCCGGGATGGCCAATATGGTGGCCGATGCTTTGAGTAGAAAGTCAGCTAGTATGTGTAGCCTTGCTTATATTCCAGTTGGCGAGAGACCGCTGGCATTGGATGTTCAGGCCCTGGCCAACCAGTTCGTGAGGTTGGATGTTTCTGAGCCCAGCTATGTTCTAGCTTGTACAGTTGTTCGAGAGATCGGCAGGATGACGATCCTCATTTACTTGTCCTTAGAGACATAGTGCGGCACGGTGGTGCCAAGCAGGTTACTATTGGAGATGACAGAGTTTTGAGGATGCAGGGTCGTATTTGTGTGCCTAATGTGGCTGGACTTCGTGAGTTGATTCATGAGGAGGCCCACAGTTCCCGAAATGCTATTCATCAGGGCGCCGCCAAGATATATCAAGACTTGCGGCAGTATTATTGGTGGTGGAGGATGAAGAAAGATATAGTTGCATATGTTGCTCGGTGTCTAAATTGCCAGCAGGTAAAGTGTGAGCATCAGAGACCTGGTGGTTTACTTTAGAGGTTAGAGATTCGTGAGTGGAAGTCAGAGCGTATCACTATGGATTTTGTTTTTGGACCTCCACGGCCTCAGAGGAAATTCGATGCAGTTTGGGTCATTGTGGACAGGCTGACCAAGTCACCGCACTTCATTCCTGTGGCAGTTACCTATTCTTTGGAGCGGTTGGCAGAGATTTACATTTGTGAGATCGTCCGTCTTTACGGTGTGCTCGTGTCTCTCATTTTCGATCGAGGTACGCAGTTCATCTCCCACTTCTGGAGGGCATTAAAGCGTGAGTTAGGTACGCGAGTTGAGTTGAGCACAACATTTCATCCTCAGACGGTCGGGCTGTCCTATCGCACTATTCAGATCTTGGAGGATATGCTCTGCGCATGTGTTATAGACTTTGAAGGATTGTGGGATCAGTTTTTGCCCTTTTCAGAGTTCGCCTACAACAACATCTACCAGTCGAGCATTCAGATGGCTCTCTATGAGGCCTTATATGGTAGGCGGTGTCGGTCGCCGATTGGGTAGTTCGAGCTGGGGGAGTCTCGGTTGTTGGGCACAGACTTAGTACATGATGCCTTGGATAAGCTCAGGATTATTTAGGATCGACTTCGCACAGCTCAGTCCTGGCAGAAGAGTTATGCCGACCGCAGAGTTCGTGATGTTGCATTCATGGTCGGGGAGAGAGTGTTGCTTCGGGTATCACCCATGAAGGGTGTAATGAGGTTCAGACAGAAGGGCAAGTTGAGTCCTAGGTATATCAGACCTTTTGAGATTCTGGAGAGGGTGGGAGAGGTGGCTTACAGGCTTGCGTTACGACCCAGGTTATCATCAGTTCATCCGGTGTTCTATGTGTCCAAGCTTCAAAAGTATCACGGCGATCCATTCCATGTGTAAGATTTCAGATATGTCCAGTTGGAAAGGGATTTGACTTACGAGGAAGAGCCGGTGGCTATTCTAGCCCGGCAAGTTCTCCAATTGAGATCAAAGAGTTGCCCTTCAGTTCGAGTGTAGTGGAGAGGTCAGCCTGTTGAGGCAGCTACTTGGGAGTCCGAGTCCGATATGCGGAGTAGACATCCCCACCTTTTCACCAGCTCAAGTGGTTTTCTATGTCCGTTCGAGGACGAACGGTTGTTTTAGAGGAGGAGAATGCAATGACCCAAAAGGACATCTTATGTTTAAGAACATGAATTTGCGCTCTTAAGCCTTAAAAATATCATTTTTACCTCCTCGATTTGCGTGCACAGTCCGAGCGTGTTTCCGAAAAACGTTTATGTTAAAAATTGATGAAAATAAGAATTTTTACCTTAAAAGTTGATTTTAGTTGATTTCGGTCAACATTTATAGTAAAATGGCCCGGATCCATATTTTGACGGTCCTGGTGGGTCCATATCGAATTATGGGATCTGGGCATATGCCCAGAATCGAATTCGGAGGTCCCTAGCTCAAGTTATGAATTTTTGATGAAAATTAAAAGTCTGAAAATTTATTTATTTTTAAGAGTTGATTGAGGTTTGGCATTGTTAGTACCGGGTCCGTATATTGGTTCCGCAGCCCGATACAAGTTCATTATAATATTTAAGACTTGTCTGTGAAATTTGGTGAGAAACGGAGTTGATTTGACTTGATTTGGACGTCCAGTTGTGAAGATAGAAATTTTAAAGTGTTCTTGAGTATTGTATTTGATTTGGTGCTAAGTTCATAGTTCTAGGTGTTATTTTGGCGATTTGATCGTGCGAAAAAGTTCGTATGATGTTTTAAGACTTGTATGCATGTTTGGTTTGGAGCCCCGAGGGCTCGGGTGAGTTTCGGATTGGCCACGGGATGTTTTGGACTTTGGAAAATCTGGTTTTCTGTAGATTCTGGTGTTCTGGCATGTCCTTCTTCGCATTCTCGAAGGTCTTCTCGTGAACGCGAAGAGTAAACTGATGAGGCCGGAAGTTTCTTCTTCTCGAACGCGAAGGATTGGTCACGAACGCGAAGCGATGGGGGCATTACCCTTTGCGAATGTGACAAGCTCATCGCGAACGCACAGTGTTACGCACTGGGGGGGAGTCAGCCTATCCTTCATCGCGAACGCGAGCAATGTCTCGCGAACGCGAAGGCCGGGGGGGTAGCCTATGCAGACGTGAACACTGTCTCACGAACGTGAAGGCTTGGCAGCCAATGCTCTTTGGAAAAGCGGAAGTGGCCTCGCGAACGCGATGCACACTGTCGCCCAGTACTTAAAACAGAATCCAACATGGGATTAAGCCAATTTTTTCACTTTTCACAAAACAAACGGGCTAGAGGCGATTTTCAAGATTTAGTTTCTTCCCCAAAGTGTTTGTAAGTGATTCTAAACCATTTTCTTTCAATTCCAATTACATTTTATGAATTATAAACCTAAAATCTAGAGTTTTCATGGTAGAATCTAGGGTATAAACCTCAATTTGAGGTCGGATTCCAAACCCAATTACATATTCGGGCTCGGGGGTGAATGGGTAAATGGATTTTGGTCTGAACCTCGGGTTTTGACCAAGTGTGAGAGAATTAGTCCCACATTAGTTAATTTTCTATTATTTACTGAATGGGATAAGAGTTGGTTTAATGATTCTCTAACGTTAGCTTGCCTAGTAAGTGAAATGTTAGGCGACATCACTGTCCTGTCGGTGGGAATTCCGGGTCATGACAGTTTGTGTCTTTTACTTATATAGTAGATGATTTAGTGTATAGAGTTTAGCTTATATACGAAAGATTAAATCATCGGTTCTTATAATTATAAAGATCATGTTCACAATCTAATGATGGAATTGGACAAACCATGAGGAATGATTGTAGCACAAGATTAAATAATTTATCTTGATTATGGGAATGGTTTAATTCCAACTTCTTGTGCTAGTACATTTTGTATGTATTGAACGGACCAACTAGAGATAAGTATTTTATACTGACTTAATAAAATAAATCCTCTAGCCATTAAATGTACTTATACTCTTAATCTTGATATAATTATTATTAGCTGTGTATATTACTATTATTTTGATTTATTAAAAGGCGAGATCCTTTTGTGGGTCAATAAGCCTAGTAAATTGAGCAATAATGACATACATTGGGAAAGTAATAGTTAGTTGATGGAATCCATGTCTCGATCTAGAGATTGATGATACACTTTTATGAAAGCTTATAAGTTTTCATGTGTAAACCCTGCGGGTGGATTTTGTATCCGTCACATGAAATAAGTTAAGCGAAAGTCTAAAGGAAATACGCCTACGGTTGTCCTCTTCACAAAATTTGAGGAGTTGGTTGTAACATTGTGTTTGTGGTGGTGCTTGTTGAACTTGCAATATGGTTCTCTTCCTTGAGACATCTCCCATATTAGGGTACACGGATTGCGCAGTTGTGGCTGGAGTTATATTGATGTGGCATGTCTGTTGGATAGTTGTGTTTAATAATATAAGGTCATTAAACCTAAAATGGGTACTATCAGGTTTGATTACAGTATATTCGGAAGGATAATATTGAAAATCGGCTTAGCAAGTGATTATGGTTCTGGTTGGGGCGAGAGAGCCCCATGATTTGTTGATCTGATAAGGGGTCATAAGATTCCGCATGTTTCTTTCATTATCAGCAATATACGAAAATTTTGGAACGAGGTTTTGTTTGTTATGGGGTTTTATACTAGTACTTGGTTAATTTTTGAGTGTTACTGTGATCGGGAATGGTGCTGCGAGTATGCGAGTTGTGTGGTATGTTATGTGATTATATCTGGGGTTATGGTTATCGCTTGATACAGCTTGTTCAAACTTATACAGTATATAGATGTGAGATTCGGGCCTTGAAACGAAATGTTTGGATATTGGAAATTGGATTCCAAGGTTAATGGACTAAGGCTAAATTAGTTATTTTCAGTTATGCTGTGTTCTCATGCTTATATGGTATAGGGTGACGTAGTATCACCCACGGTTATGTGCGTGGTAAGATAGAATAGTGATTTGATGGGTTGGAAAAAAAATCTTGGCACGTTCGAGGACGAACGTATGTTTAAGTGGGGGAGAATGTAACGACCCAACTTGTCATTTTGAGTAATTAATCTCCTTTATACTATTTGAAGTCTTGAATATCTTCATATCATGTATTATGACGTGTGTGAATCGTCGGTTTTGATTTTCAGGTGTTTCGGGATTAGTTCGGAAAATAAATTTCATGTTGGAAGTTTAAATGAAAAGGGTTGATCGGAGTTTGACTTTTGTGCAAACAACTCCGGAATGGAGTTTTGATGGTTCCAATAGCTCCGTATGGTGATTTTGGATTTAGGAGTATGTCCGAAAAATTACTTGGAAGTCAGTAGTTAAATTAGGCTTGAAATGGCTAAAATAGAAATTTTAGTTTGGAAGTTTGACCAGGGAGTTGACCTTTTCGATATCGGGGTAGGAATCCGATTCTGGAAATTGGAATAGGTCCATTATGTCATTTATGACTTATGTGCAAAATAGGAATTCAATCGTACTTGATTTGCTATATTTCGGCATCGAACCTAGGATGTTTCGACGTCATGTCTTCGATTATTATGGTATCCCATTAAGCAAATGAGCTCCAAATCCAGTTCTAATTGAAGCATTAGATCCATAGTGAAATTATGGATCCATATCAAAAAGAATCGTCGAATTCGGACATCGTATGAGAGAGTTATGCCCATTTCCGTGTCGGAAATAATTTTCCATCGCCGCCAGCGCCCAGGGCAGCGTGGGGCGCTAGCCCTAGCGCTTGGAATTGTTGGGGTACTGGAAACTGCGCCACAGGCAGCGCCCCACGCTACCTGTGGCGCTCGAAAACACCAGAGGCTCTATAAATGGGGGTTTTGGCCATTTTGTCAAAAATAGAGTTGGGGAGCTCGGTTTAGGCGATATTTGGGCAATTTTAACGGGTAAACATTAGGGTAAGTGTTCCTTATGCTATATTGACTATATTTCATGATTCCATATTCATTTATATCATGAATCCGTGAATTTATGGAAGAAAAATCAGAATTTTATAAAATCTTCCAAAAATGTAAAATGAAGATTCGAAGGTCAATCCGTTGTCAGAATTTGATAATTTTTGTATGGTTGGACTTGTATCGGAACGGGTGTTCGGATTTTGTGAGTTTCGTCAGATTCCGAAATGTGGGAACCAGTGTCGATTTTTAGAGCGGAGTTGGGAAATTTTGTAAATTGTTAAATTGTATGCATTAGAGTAAGTTGTGATTAATTTGCACGTTGTTTGAATAGATACGAGTCGTTTGGCTTGAATTCAGGAGATAGGAAGGCGTATGGAGGTTAATATGTGAGGAATGGAATTTTCAGAGTATTGTAGACCTTGCTCGGTATTGGATTTGGCTTGTTCGAGATAAGTAACTCTTCTAATCTTGGAGCTGAGTGTATAAACCCTGAATTATACGTGTTATGTGTTTGGTGTTGAGGTGACGCACATGCTAGGTGACGAGCGTATGGGCATGCACCGTGTGAACTGTGATTCCGTTATTCTTGTGGTACTGTGTAGTTACTTGAACTTATTTGAAATCATGGAAATCTCTACGTACTGGAGCTATTGAGCTGAGAATCATGTTAAAATTATGTTGAGGATATATGGCAGTATTATTGAGACCCACAGAGCTCATATTGTTGTTGAATTTGTTTAAACTGAAATTTTAAAACTCAATCATGCTCATTCATTTCATATCATCTCTCAGTCTCTATTGCTATTTATTGATTCATCATATCATCATTTTGGGCTGATTTTCATGACATTGTGAGCCCGAGAGACTGGAGAGATTGATGATCGAGTGAGGCCGAGGGCCTGATTGTGAGGATAATTATGGGATCGGGCTGTACGCCGCAGCAAACCATATTGGCTTTATATACTTTATTATTATGTGGATCGGGGTTGCCTGCCTGCAGCAGGCCTTATAGGCTTTATTATAGCACGTGACTTGTCCGTGCAACACGTGAGGTGTCCGGGCAGATTATAGCGCTTGGGCTGAAGGAGCCCCTCCGGAGTCTGTTCACACCCCTAGTGAGCGCAGGTACCTACTGAGTGCGAGTGCCGAGTGCGAGTGCCGAGTGCGACTGCCGAGTGACTTGGGAGGATTGAGTGACTGTGAGGCATGAGTAACTGTGAGAATTGAGTGACTAGGAGGACTGAATGACTGTGAGAATTGAGTGACTGAGAGGATTGAGTGACTGGGAGGACTGAGTGAAACGATACTCTGAGAGTATGCATATGGTTTCATCTCTGAGATACATTGCATTGACATGCACACATGACATACAGGCATAGAGATGTATTTTTCCTCATGTTGTACGATATTACATCATTCATGATTTCTCACACATGTTGGTAGATGGGCATAGTGATGCATTTTTTTTAATCTGATTATCTGGAAAGAAAAATGAAACATATTGTTTATTATTGAAAGGATTTTGAGAAAATTATTGTTTTCAAACTTATTCACATTTTTGGCAACTTCAGTAAACGATTTTGGGTTTCACTGATGTACTTGAAATGAAGAACTATTTTTGGAAATTATGATTTAGCTGAGAATTTTCCTCTGAATTACTTCTTGTACTATTTTCTTTACGTTGTTATGGACTGTGGTTTACTATTGGTTTTGGACCCGACCTTCGTAAAAGCTTGTCAATGCTTTCAACCTAAGGTTAGGTTTATTACTTACTTAGTACATGAGGTCGGTTGTACTGATACTATACTTCTGCACTTTGCATGCAGATGTTGGCTGCTATTGTTGTTGTGCTCGATGGTTTCCGGATTTGAAGATGTACATGCGTTCTTATGGTAGCTGTCTCTTGTTCATGGTAGCCTTAGATTATAAAAACTTTGTTTATGTACTTTTCAGACAGAAGATGTATTTACTTCATATCAGCTTTGTAAATTCTATTCTTAGAAGCTCATGATTTGTACTACCAGTCCTTGGGGAATGTATTATATTAAGTTAATTATTGATTGAATCAGATTGTGTTATTTGGCTTACCTAGCGGGTGAGGTTAGGTTCCATCACAACTAGTTGGATTTTGGGTCGTGACAATTCTTCTCAGTGACGCTAAGATGTATATGGACTTGAGGTAGCATTATTGGTGGAGAAGAATGAAAAAAAAAAGTTGAGTGTGAAAGTACAAGAAGGGGGGAGGGGGTGGGTGAATTGTAGCCTAATAAAAATTTCTAATTGACTATGGTATGCTCTTAGTCGACTGATGCGGAGACAGACTGCCCAATACTGTTAGTACTTTGATTCAATCAAATACTAATCTCAACAAACAGTAATTGCTTATAGTAACATATGAAAGCACTAAGGTAAATGACACTAGGACTTTTGTACTGGTTCAGAACCAATGTGGTATTCTACTCCAATCTCCTTGGGTTGCAAGGATGTTATCTCTTGATCTCTTTGTGATATGAGTTGTGTACAGCTTGTGTGATTTTCAACGTTCACCACCAACGTTTACAAGGTTGGTTTTCACTCGCTCACCAACAACGAACAAGGGTTGGTTTTAACACGCTCACCAACAATGACTCTTTGGTTGTCACTCGCTTACCAAAGTAACGAATAATGACACAACCTCTAAGGACACACTGCCTCTTCAATATTTTTTAGTCTCTCTTTACCATTTTGTGTACACAGTAAATCTACTAAAAGTAAATCTCAATGCTTGTTAAGAGTAGAACAAAGAACTTGTAGTTGGATAGACAATTGTATAGAAGGGTGCGTAAATCAATCCTTGAGTTTTTCAGTATTCTTATAGCCGAGTATTGTTGTATATTGGTCTTTTTATGCCGACAATATGTTACTGATATTTGATTCCAGAAAGGTGTCTCTGATTCATTCAAGAATGGTGGGCTAGATTAATTAATTCAAGGAGTGCTTTTGTTCCATGCCGAGATGCTCCACGCTTTACTTAAGAAATGAGCACCACTTCAATTTGTCTCCATTTGGTGGGGTAAATTAATTTATTCAATGAGTGCTTTATGTTCTATCAAAGAAAGAGACAGCAAGCACCACTTCCATTTGTCTCAATTTGGTGGGGTAGATTGATTTATTTAAGGAGTGCTTCATGTTTTAGACTGCACTTCCAGTTGTCTCCCACTATGTTGTATTTTCCATTGTGTTAGTCCTTCCTTCTTATTTTTGCATACTTGAGAGATAGATCAGTGTTGATTGATTTTCTTTTTGAGCTTCTTGTCCTTGCCTTCATTCCTACAATCAGAGTAAACCACTTTGAATCTCTCATTTTACAGAATCTGCATACACTTGTATAACATTAGTCAAGACTTCTTTATGGATATTGATCATTATTAAAATTCTAAACATAACAATCTTCCCCTTTTTGATGATGACAATAATCTAAAAAGAGTTTGACTAATTTATGGATACTTCCCTTTTCGTTTCAATTGTGCTCCTCCTGTCTTTAAGCTGGTTGTTGATTTGAATCTGCTCTTAAGAATATGTAGCTCACCTGGAACTCTTTTTCTTTCTCCTCCCCCTTTGACATCAATCAAAAAAATAATAGTACTAACTAAGCAGGCATAAAATTTGTATAGCTGAGCAATTATAGTGAGCATAGTCTGACTAATGCTCACCCCAGAAACAACTAAAAGAAATATTCTTAAACTGTCACACAAAGCAAAAAGTATTGTCTTAAGCATCCTACACATTCATTTCCTTCCAAAGAAATATTTTAGGGTGTTGATCACTTTTAGTGCAGAAGCTTTCATAAGAGGCATCAATGTCCTTGATGAGGTTAGTAATTCCTTGATACCTACAATGATGTGTTGTATCAGCATCAGCTGGTCTCAAGAACAGGATTTGTTGGGTTCAGATTTAAGTCCCACACTACTCTGAGTAGGGATGACTTTTGATGCTTTGTCCTTTATAAGACAAGTTACCTCAATTAAGGTATACCCCATCATGGCAAAGGCAGTCTTGACATAGGTGCTGGAGATAATCTTTGGAATATAGAGAGATAGGTCTACTTTCATGACATTCAGGATGTGAGAAATTAGTGCACTATAAGGCAAGTTGCTCATAGAAGAGGTCCCTGATACTTTTAAGCATGTATTGACATACCTAAGCAAACCAGTTTATAGCTTTACCATTTACCAATCAATACACAACAGATACATCTATGAGAGACAAAGAACTCAGAGAACCAGTACGGGGTAGCAAGGCGATGACAATAATATGGGCAAGAAGATGATGTTCAAACTTCAGGTTCTTAGGACCTATATCAGGGGGGCTTTTAGACAGAGTAATTTTGGCCTCATCAAAAGATACTTCAAAATTTTATGGCTAGGATTATTGTACAAATAAATTGCATCCAATAAACTTTGTAGCAAAGATTATTTGTTTTTAAACTGACAAGAATCAAGGATGATGCGGGTTCTTAAGACCGTGGTTTCTAAATTGTCTTTATCATTCACAAAACGTTTGCATAAAACATGTGCGTATGCTCTTCATAGACAGTGTTACAAACAATATCAAATAGGGAGACAAGTTGGCAATCCATTGAGTACAAAGTATAAAAGATTGTATTAAAGACTTAATTGAAGTGCATCTAAAGTAATAAGCTAGATTGACTAGTTTCCTCCCAAAAATGTTCCGTTTATATCGAGCTTATTCTTCCATGGCAGGTAAAGGCTCCCCCTTATTCTAAGGGTTCCATAGTCATGCTCCCCCTGCCTTCATGCACATTGTCTATAAACTTTGCAAGTAAAGTTTTGTACCAATATATCTTTATTTCCCTTTTGTCATCATCAAAAGGGTGGAAACATCTTGCAGAAGTTATGTAAGAAGGTATTCATTTAATTGAAAGCGTAGTATAATCATTTGAATGAAGTGTAGCAAAAGAAACTCACGGGACACTTGGTTTTTCCGAAACATCATTTAGCATATAAGAAGGTGTAATCACACATAGTTACTTGAAAATCACTAGATGATGTATTGACTAGCCAGGCTAGATAATATATTGATTGAACATAAACTTCATTCTTTCTTTCCAATGGCTATAGTATTGACTATTGAAGTACGGTGGCCTTCTTGTTGAGTATCCCTCTTGAAATATGGTTCCAGTAATTTGATGACGTGCCATGGATCTTTTCTCACTTATTGTTAAGCAAAAGTATATGTGCGACCTGCTCTGATACCGATTGAAAGTACAAGAGGGGGGGTGAATTGTAGCATGTTAAAACTTTCTAGTTAACTATGGTATGCTCTTAGTAGACTGGTGCAGAGACAGACTGCCCAATACTGTTAGTACTTTGATTCAATCAAATACTAATCTCAACACACAGTAATTGCGTATAATAACATACGAAAGAAGTGAGGTAAATGACACCAGGAATTCTATACTGGTTCGGAACCAATGTGGTAGCCTACTCCAGTCTCCTTGGATTGCAAGGATGTTATCTATTCATCTCTTTGTGATATGAGTTGTGTACAGTTTGTGTGATTTTTAACGTTCACCACCAACGTTTACAAGGTTTGTTTTCACTCGATCACCAACAACGAACAAGGGTTGGTTTTAACACGCTCACCAACAATGGCTCTTTGGTTTTCACTCGCTCACCAAAATTATGAATAATGACACAACCTCTAAGGACACACTGCCTCTCCAATATTTTTCAGTCTCTCTTTACCATTTTGTGTACACAGTAAATCTACTAAAAGTAAATCTCAATGCTTGTTAAGAGTAGAACAAAGAACTTGTAGTTGGATAGACAATTGTATAGAAGGGTGCGTAAATCAATCCTTGAGTTTTTCAGTATTCTTATAGCCGAGTATTGTTGTATATTGGTTATTTTATGCCGACAATATGTTACTGATATTTGATTCCAGAAAGGTGTCTCTGATTCCTTCAAGAATGATGGGCTAGATTAATTAATCCAAGGAGTGCTTTTGTTCCATGCCGAGATGCTCCACGCTTTACTTAAGAAATGAGCACCACTTCAATTTGTCTCCATTTGGTGGGGTAAATTAATTTATTCAATGAGTGCTTTATGTTCTATCAAAGAAAGAGACAGCAAGCATCACTTCAATTTGTCTCAATTTGGTGGGGTAGATTGATTTATTTAAGGAGTGCTTCGTGTTTTAGACTGCACTTCCTGTTGTCTCCCACTATGTTGTATTGTCCATTGCGTTAGTCCTTCCTTCTTATTTTTGCATACTTGAGAGATAGATCAGTGTTGATTGATTTTCTTTTTGAGCTTCTTGTCCTTGCCTTCATTCCTACAATCAGAGTAAACCACTTTGAATCTCTCATTTTACAGAATCTGCATATACTTGTATAACATTAGTCAAGACTTCTTTATGGATATTGATCATTATTAAAATTCTAAACTTAATAATCTCCCCCTTTTTGATGATGACAATAATCTAAAAAGAGTTTGACTAATTTATGGATACTTCCCTTTTCTTTTCAATTGTGCTCCTCATGTCTTTAAGCTGGTTGTTGATTTGAATTTGCTCTTAAGAATATGTAGCTCACCTGGAACTCTTTTTCTTTCTTCTCCCCCTTTGACATCAATCAAAAAAATAATAGTACTAACTAAGCAGGCATAAAATTTGTACAGCTGCGCAATTATAGTGAGCATAGTCTACTAATGCTCACCCCAGAAACAACTAAAAGAAATAGTCTTAAACTGTCACACAAAGCAAAAAGTATTGTCTTAAGCATCCTACACATTCATTTCATTCCAAGGAAATATTTCAGGGTGTTGATCACTTTTAGTGCAGAAGCTTTCATAAGAGGCATCAATGTCCTTGATGAGGTTAATAATTCCTTGATACCTGCAATGATGTGTTGTATCAGCATCAGCTGGTCTAAAGAAGAGGATTTGTTAGGTTCAGATTTAAGTCCCACACTACTCTGAGTAGGGATGACTTTTGATGCTTTGTCCTTTATAAGACAAGTTACCTCAATTAAGGTATACCCCATCATGGCAAAGGCAGTCTTGACATAGGTGTTGGAGATAATCTTTGGAACATAGAGAGATAGGTCTACTTTCATGACATTCAGGATGTGAGAAATTAGTGCACTATAAGGCAAGTTGCTCGTAGAAGAGGTCCCTGATACTTTTAAGCATGTATTGACATACCTAGGCAAACCAGTTTATAGTCTTACCATTTACCAAACAATACACAACAGATACATCTATGAGAGACAAAGTACTCAGAGAACCAGTACGGGGTAGCAAGGCGATGACAATAATATGGGCTAGAACATGATGTTCAAACTTCAGGTTTTTAGGACCTATATCAGGGGGGCTTTTAGACAGAGTAATTTTGCCCTCATCAAAAGATACTTCAAAATTTTCTGGCTAGGATTATTGCACAAATAAATTGCATCCAATAAACTTTGTAGCAAAGATTTTTTGTTTTTAAACTGATAAGAATCAAGGATGATGCGGGTTCTTAAGACCGTAGTTTCTAAATTGTCTTTATCATTCACAAAACGTTTGCATAAAACATGTGCATATGCTCTTCATATACAGTGTTACAAACAATATCAAATAGGGAGACAAGTTGGCAATCCATTGAGTACAAAGTATAAAAGATTGTATTAAAGACTTAATTGAAGTGCATCTAAAGTAATAAGCTAGATTGACTAGTTTCCTCCCAAAAATGTTCTATTTATATCGAGCTTATTCTTCCATGGTAGGTAAAGGCTCCCCCTTATTCTAAGGGTTCCATAGTCATGCTCCCCCTGCCTTCATGCACATTGTCTATAAACTTTGCAAGTAAAGTTTTGTACCAATATATCTTTCTTTCCCTTTTGTCATCATCAAAAGGGTGGAAACATCTTGCAGAAGTTATGTAAGAAGGTATTCATTTAATTGAAAGCGTAGTATAATCATTTGAATGAAGTGTAGCAAAAGAAACTCACGGGACACTTGGTTTTTCCGAAACATCATTTAGCATATAAGAAGGTGTAATCACACATAGTTACTTGAAAATCACTAGATGATGTATTGACTAGCCAGGCTAGATAATATATTGATTGAACATAAACTTCATTCTTTCTTTCCAATGGCTATAGTATTGACTATTGAAGTACGGTGGCCTTCTTGTTGAGTATCCCTCTTGAAATATGGTTCCAGTAATTTGATGACGTGCCATGGATCTTTTCTCACTTATTGTTAAGCAAAAGTATATGTGCGACCTGCTCTGATACCGATTGAAAGTACAAGAGGGGGGGGGTGTGAATTGTAGCATATTAAAACTTTCTAGTTAGCTATGGTATGCTCTTAGTAGACTGGTGCAGAGACAGACTGCCCAATACTGTTAGTACTTTGATTCAATCAAATACTAATCTCAACACACAGTAATTGCTTATAATAACATATGAAAGAAGTGAGGTAAATGACACCAGGAATTCTATACTGGTTCGGAACCAATGTGGTAGCCTACTCCAGTCTCCTTGGATTGCAAGGATGTTATCTGTTGATCTCTTTGTGATATGAGTTGTGTACAGCTTGTGTGATTTTCAACGTTCACCACCAACATTTACAAGGTTTGTTTTCACTCGATCACCAACAACGAACAAGGGTTGGTTTTAACACGCTCACCAACAATGGCTCTTTGGTTTTCACTCGCTCACCAAAATTACGAATAATGACACAACCTCTAAGGACACACTGCCTCTCCAATATTTTTCAGTCTCTCTTTACCATTTTGTGTACACAGTAAATCTACTAAAAGTAAATCTCAATGCTTGTTAAGAGTAGAACAAAGAACTTGTAGTTGGATAGACAATTGTATAGAAGGGTGCGTAAATCAATCCTTGAGTTTTTCAGTATTCTTATAGCCGAGTATTGTTGTATACTGGTTATTTTATGCCGACAATATGTTACTGATATTTGATTCCAGAAAGGTGTCTCTGATTCCTTCAAGAATGATGGGCTAGATTAATTAATCCAAGGAGTGCTTTTGTTCCATGCCGAGATGCTCCACGCTTTACTTAAGAAATGAGCACCACTTCAATTTGTCTCCATTTGGTGGGGTAAATTAATTTATTCAATGAGTGCTTTATGTTCTATCAAAGAAAGAGACAGCAAGCACCACTTCAATTTGTCCCAATTTGGTAGGGTAGATTGATTTATTTAAGGAGTGCTTCATGTTTTAGACTGCACTTCCTGTTGTCTCCACTATGTTGTCCTTCCTTCTTATTTTTGCATACTTGAGAGATAGATCAGTGTTGATTGATTTTCTTTTTGAGCTTCTTGTCCTTGCCTTCATTCCTACAATCAGAGTAAACCACTTTGAATCTCTCATTTTACAGAATCTGCATACACTTGTATAACATTAGTCAAGACTTCTTTATGGATATTGATCATTATTAAAATTCTAAACTTAATAATCTCCCCCTTTTTGATGATGACAATAATCTAAAAAGAGTTTGACTAATTTATGGATACTTCCCTTTTCTTTTCAATTGTGCTCCTCCTGTCTTTAAGCTGGTTGTTGATTTGAATTTGCTCTTAAGAATATGTAGCTCACCTGGAACTCTTTTTTTTTCTTCTCCCCCTTTGACATTAATCAAAAAAATTATAGTACTAACTAAGCAGGCATAAAATTTGTACAGCTGCGCAATTATAGTGAGCATAGTCTACTAATGCTCACCCCAGAAACAACTAAAAGAAATAGTCTTAAACTGTCACACAAAGCAAAAAGTATTGTCTTAAGCATCCTACACATTCATTTCCTTCCAAGAAAATATTTCAGGGTGTTGATCACTTTTAGTGCAGAAGCTTTCATAAGAGGCATCAATGTCCTTGATGAGGTTAATAATTCCTTGATACCTGCAATGATGTGTTGTATCAGCATCAGCTGGTCTAAAGAAGAGGATTTGTTGGGTTCAGATTTAAGTCCCACACTACTCTGAGTAGGGTTGACTTTTGATGCTTTGTCCTTTATAAGACAAGTTACCTCAATTAAGGTATACCCCATCATGGCAAAGGCAGTCTTGACATAGGTGTTGGAGATAATCTTTGGAACATAGAGAGATAGGTCTACTTTCATGACATTCAGGATGTGAGAAATTAGTGCACTATAAGGCAAGTTGCTCGTAGAAGAGGTCCCTGATACTTTTAAGCATGTATTGACATACCTAGGCAAACCAGTTTATAGTTTTACCATTTACCAAACAATACACAACAGATACATCTATGAGAGACAAAGTACTCAGAGAACCAGTACGGGGTAGCAAGGCGATGACAATAATATGGGCTAGAACATGATGTTCAAACTTCAGGTTTTTAGGACCTATATCAGGGGGGCTTTTAGACAGAGTAATTTTGGCCTCATCAAAAGATACTTCAAAATTTTCTGGCTAGGATTATTGCACAAATAAATTGCATCCAATAAACTTTGTAGCAAAGATTTTTTGTTTTTAAACTGATAAGAATCAAGGATGATGCGGGTTCTTAAGACCGTGGTTTCTAAATTGTCTTTATCATTCACAGAACGTTTGCATAAAACATGTGCATATGCTCTTCATATACAGTGTCACAAACAATATCAAATAGGGAGACAAGTTGGCAATTCATTGAGTACAAAGTATAAAAGATTGTATTAAAGACTTAATTGAAGTGCATCTAAAGTAATAAGCTAGATTGACTAGTTTCCTCCCAAAAATGTTCCGTTTATATCGAGCTTATTCTTCCATGGTAGGTAAAGGCTCCCCCTTATTCTAAGGGTTCCATAGTCATGCTCCCCCTGCCTTCATGCACATTGTCTATAAACTTTGCAAGTAAAGTTTTGTACCAATATATCTTTCTTTCCCTTTTGTCATCATC
The DNA here is from genome assembly GCF_000715075.1 of Nicotiana tabacum. Lineage (NCBI taxonomy): Eukaryota > Viridiplantae > Streptophyta > Magnoliopsida > Solanales > Solanaceae > Nicotiana > Nicotiana tabacum. Next base: position 7,467,950 of record NC_134098.1, read on the forward strand.
AAAAGGGTGGAAACATCTTGCAGAAGTTATGTAAGAAGGTATTCATTTAGTTGAAAGCGTAATATAATCATTTGAATGAAGTGTAGCAAAAGAAACTCACGGGACACTTGGTTTTTCCGAAACATCATTTAGCATATAAGAAGGTGTAATCACACATAGTTACTTGAAAATCACTAGATGATGTATTGACTAGCCAGGCTAGATAATATATTGATTGAACATAAACTTCATTCTTTCTTTCCAATGGCTATAGTATTGACTATTGAAGCACGATGGCCTACTTGTTGAGTATCCCTCTTGAAATATGGTTCCAGTAATTTGATGACGTGCCATGGATCTTTTCTCACTTGCTGTTAAGCAAAAATATATGTGCGACCTGCTCTGATACCGATTGAAAGTACAAGAGGAGGGTGAATTGTAGCATATTAAAAATTTCTAGTTAACTATGGTATGCTCTTAGTAGACTGGTGCAGAGACAGACTGCCCAATACTGTTAGTACTTTGATTCAATCAAATACTAATCTCAACACACAGTAATTGCTTATAATAACATATGAAAGAAGTGAGGTAAATGACACCAGGAATTCTATACTGGTTCGGAACCAATGTGGTAGCCTACTCCAGTCTCCTTGGATTGCAAGGATGTTATCTGTTCATCTCTTTATGATATGAGTTGTGTACAGCTTGTGTGATTTTCAACGTTCACCACCAACGTTTACAAGGTTTGTTTTCACTTGATCACCAACAACGAACAAGGGTTGGTTTTAACACGCTCACCAACAATGACTCTTTGGTTTTCACTCGCTCACCAAAATTACGAATAATGACACAACCTCTAAGGACACACTGCCTCTCCAATATTTTTTAGTCTCTCTTTACCATTTTGTGTACACAGTAAATCTACTAAAAGTAAATCTCAATGCTTGTTAAGAGTAGAACAAAGAACTTGTAGTTGGATAGACAATTGTATAGAAGGGTGCGTAAATCAATCCTTGAGTTTTTCAGTATTCTTATAGCCGAGTATTGTTGTATACTGGTTATTTTATGCCGACAATATGTTACTGATATTTGATTCCAGAAAGGTGTCTCTGATTCCTTCAAGAATGATGGGCTAGATTAATTAATCCAAGGAGTGCTTTTGTTCCATGCCGAGATGCTCCACGCTTTACTTAAGAAATGAGCACCACTTCAATTTGTCTCCATTTGGTGGGGTAAATTAATTTATTCAATGAGTGCTTTATGTTCTATCAGAGAAAGAGACAGCAAGCACCACTTCAATTTGTCTCAATTTGGTAGGGTAGATTGATTTATTTAAGGAGTGCTTCATGTTTTAGACTGCACTTCCTGTTGTCTCCACTATGTTGTCCTTCCTTCTTATTTTTGCATACTTGAGAGATAGATCAGTGTTGATTGATTTTCTTTTTGAGCTTCTTGTCCTTGCCTTCATTCCTACAATCAGAGTAAACCACTTTGAATCTCTCATTTTACAGAATCTGCATACACTTGTATAACATTAGTCAAGACTTCTTTATGGATATTGATCATTATTAAAATTCTAAACTTAATAATCTCCCCCTTTTTGATGATGACAATAATCTAAAAAGAGTTTGACTAATTTATGGATACTTCCCTTTTCTTTTCAATTGTGCTCCTCCTGTCTTTAAGCTGGTTGTTGATTTGAATTTGCTCTTAAGAATATGTAGCTCACCTGGAACTCTTTTTTTTTCTTCTCCCCCTTTGACATTAATCAAAAAAATTATAGTACTAACTAAGCAGGCATAAAATTTGTACAGCTGCGCAATTATAGTGAGCATAGTCTACTAATGCTCACCCCAGAAACAACTAAAAGAAATAGTCTTAAACTGTCACACAAAGCAAAAAGTATTGTCTTAAGCATCCTACACATTCATTTCCTTCCAAGAAAATATTTCAGGGTGTTGATCACTTTTAGTGCAGAAGCTTTCATAAGAGGCATCAATGTCCTTGATGAGGTTAATAATTCCTTGATACCTGCAATGATGTGTTGTATCAGCATCAGCTGGTCTAAAGAAGAGGATTTGTTGGGTTCAGATTTAAGTCCCACACTACTCTGAGTAGGGTTGACTTTTGATGCTTTGTCCTTTATAAGACAAGTTACCTCAATTAAGGTATACCCCATCATGGCAAAGGCAGTCTTGACATAGGTGTTGGAGATAATCTTTGGAACATAGAGAGATAGGTCTACTTTCATGACATTCAGGATGTGAGAAATTAGTGCACTATAAGGCAAGTTGCTCGTAGAAGAGGTCCCTGATACTTTTAAGCATGTATTGACATACCTAGGCAAACCAGTTTATAGTTTTACCATTTACCAAACAATACACAACAGATACATCTATGAGAGACAAAGTACTCAGAGAACCAGTACGGGGTAGCAAGGCGATGACAATAATATGGGCTAGAACATGATGTTCAAACTTCAGGTTTTTAGGACCTATATCAGGGGGGCTTTTAGACAGAGTAATTTTGGCCTCATCAAAAGATACTTCAAAATTTTCTGGCTAGGATTATTGCACAAATAAATTGCATCCAATAAACTTTGTAGCAAAGATTTTTTGTTTTTAAACTGATAAGAATCAAGGATGATGCGGGTTCTTAAGACCGTGGTTTCTAAATTGTCTTTATCATTCACAGAACGTTTGCATAAAACATGTGCATATGCTCTTCATATACAGTGTCACAAACAATATCAAATAGGGAGACAAGTTGGCAATTCATTGAGTACAAAGTATAAAAGATTGTATTAAAGACTTAATTGAAGTGCATCTAAAGTAATAAGCTAGATTGACTAGTTTCCTCCCAAAAATGTTCCGTTTATATCGAGCTTATTCTTCCATGGTAGGTAAAGGCTCCCCCTTATTCTAAGGGTTCCATAGTCATGCTCCCCCTGCCTTCATGCACATTGTCTATAAACTTTGCAAGTAAAGTTTTGTACCAATATATCTTTCTTTCCCTTTTGTCATCATCAAAAGGGTGGAAACATCTTGCAGAAGTTATGTAAGAAGGTATTCATTTAGTTGAAAGCGTAATATAATCATTTGAATGAAGTGTAGCAAAAGAAACTCACGGGACACTTGGTTTTTCCGAAACATCATTTAGCATATAAGAAGGTGTAATCACACATAGTTACTTGAAAATCACTAGATGATGTATTGACTAGCCAGGCTAGATAATATATTGATTGAACATAAACTTCATTCTTTCTTTCCAATGGCTATAGTATTGACTATTGAAGCACGATGGCCTACTTGTTGAGTATCCCTCTTGAAATATGGTTCCAGTAATTTGATGACGTGCCATGGATCTTTTCTCACTTGCTGTTAAGCAAAAATATATGTGCGACCTGCTCTGATACCGATTGAAAGTACAAGAGGAGGGTGAATTGTAGCATATTAAAAATTTCTAGTTAACTATGGTATGCTCTTAGTAGACTGGTGCAGAGACAGACTGCCCAATACTGTTAGTACTTTGATTCAATCAAATACTAATCTCAACACACAGTAATTGCTTATAATAACATATGAAAGAAGTGAGGTAAATGACACCAGGAATTCTATACTGGTTCGGAACCAATGTGGTAGCCTACTCCAGTCTCCTTGGATTGCAAGGATGTTATCTGTTCATCTCTTTATGATATGAGTTGTGTACAGCTTGTGTGATTTTCAACGTTCACCACCAACGTTTACAAGGTTTGTTTTCACTTGATCACCAACAACGAACAAGGGTTGGTTTTAACACGCTCACCAACAATGACTCTTTGGTTTTCACTCGCTCACCAAAATTACGAATAATGACACAACCTCTAAGGACACACTGCCTCTCCAATATTTTTTAGTCTCTCTTTACCATTTTGTGTACACAGTAAATCTACTAAAAGTAAATCTCAATGCTTGTTAAGAGTAGAACAAAGAACTTGTAGTTGGATAGACAATTGTATAGAAGGGTGCGTAAATCAATCCTTGAGTTTTTCAGTATTCTTATAGCCGAGTATTGTTGTATACTGGTTATTTTATGCCGACAATATGTTACTGATATTTGATTCCAGAAAGGTGTCTCTGATTCCTTCAAGAATGATGGGCTAGATTAATTAATCCAAGGAGTGCTTTTGTTCCATGCCGAGATGCTCCACGCTTTACTTAAGAAATGAGCACCACTTCAATTTGTCTCCATTTGGTGGGGTAAATTAATTTATTCAATGAGTGCTTTATGTTCTATCAGAGAAAGAGACAGCAAGCACCACTTCAATTTGTCTCAATTTGGTAGGGTAGATTGATTTATTTAAGGAGTGCTTCATGTTTTAGACTGCACTTCCTGTTGTCTCCACTATGTTGTCCTTCCTTCTTATTTTTGCATACTTGAGAGATAGATCAGTGTTGATTGATTTTCTTTTTGAGCTTCTTGTCCTTGCCTTCATTCCTACAATCAGAGTAAACCACTTTGAATCTCTCATTTTACAGAATCTGCATACACTTGTATAACATTAGTCAAGACTTCTTTATGGATATTGATCATTATTAAAATTCTAAACTTAACAATCTCCCCCTTTTTGATGATGACAATAATCTAAAAAGAGTTTAACTAATTTATGGATACTTCCCTTTTATTTTCAATTGTGCTCCTCCTGTCTTTAAGCTGGTTGTTGATTTGAATCTGCTCTTAAGAATATGTAGCTCACCTGGAACTCTTTTTCTTTCTTCTCCCCCTTTGACATCAATCAAAAATATAATAGTACTAACTAAGCAGGCATAAAATTTGTACAGCTGCGCAATTATAGTGAGCATAGTCGACTAATGCTCACCCCAGAAACAACTAAAAGAAATAGTCTTAAACTGTCACACAAAGCAAAAAGTATTGTCTTAAGCATCCTACACATTCATTTACTTCCAAGGAAATATTTCAGCGTGTTGATCACTTTTAGTGCAGAAGCTTTCATAAGAGGCATCAATGTCCCTAATGAAGTTAGTAATTCCTTGATACCTACAATGATGTGTTGTATCAGCATCAGCTGGTCTAAAGAAGAGGATTTGTTGGGTTCAGATTTAAGTCCCACACTACTCTAAGTGTGAAATATTATAAAACTGTATTAATTACTACCACCCAGATCTGGAGTCACAATTCACGAGCATTCTAGAATTTGCTACAAGTAATAGTCTGAAAGAAATACAACTGTCTGAATGAAAGAAAAAAGCAGGACATAAAAGATAGACGGGGACTTCAAGGTCTGTTAACGCCGACATATCTACCTTGAGTCTCCGGACAGCGGACCAGTAGCAAATCTCGATCAACCTGAGCCGGTATGAAAATCTGCACAGAAACTGCATAGTGCAGCATCAGTACAACCGACCCCATATACTGGTAAGTGTCGAGCCTAACCTCGACGAAGTAGTGACGAGGCTAAGGCAAGGCACCTACAATCAACCTGTACAATTTAACAGTGTATACGCAAATAACAGAAATGAAGAACTAAACAGGAAATGTCGGGAGGGGAACATACTGAGGGGAATACAAGATAAAGAACTACAACAGAATGATCATCGGAGCAGTCAATATACCATGAATCAACAAGAATAGTGAATACAGTAAGGAAAAATGCACGGCATCACCCTTCGTGATTTTACTCTCAATCTTACAATAAAATTAATAGAAACGGCAAGGCATCACCCTTTATGCATTAACTCTCATATCATATCAAGGTATCACCCTTTGTGTATTAATACTCACATTACGGCACGACATCGCCCTTTGTGCATTATCACTCACAATATGGCACGGCATCACCCTTTGTGCATTAACACTCACAATATGGTATGGCATCACCCTTCGTGCATTAACACTCACAATATGGCACGGTATCACCCTTCGTGCATTAACACTCTCCCTTACCATAATGCAATGCATAAATAATAACAGGGAGATAAAATAACAAGTATAAACCTTACTTCAATATTTGGTTTCATAATATCAATCTCAACTTTGAAATAAAAACTCAATTGTCACCGGAAAATCCGTAAACATGATAAGAACGATAAATTGAACAACACTAGTATAACAAGTAACAATTTGGCATAGGAATGAGACAATATAAGAAAAATAGAGAAACATGGAAAATAGGTAAATTGGCGGGGCATAAGTACTCGTCACCTCACATATACGCCGCTCATATGAATTTCACTTAGCAAGTAATCTAAGGTTCCTAATTCCCTCAAGTCAGGGTTAGACACAACACTTACCTCGCTCTAAAGGCCACTTAATTCTCAATCACAGCTTTTTCTTTGGAATTCACCTCCAAACCACTCGTATCTATTCAAAAATGACTCAATAATATCAAATATTTCTAAAGGAATCAATTATATTGCATAAATTAAATTTCCCAAATTTTCCTCCAAAAAGTTGAAAAATCGACCCTAGGCCCGCTTGGTCAAAACCCTAGGTTCAGACCAAAACCCTTTTACCCATTCACCCCGAGCCCGAATATGTAATTAGTTTTGGAATGCGACCTCAAATTGGGGTCTAAATCCTCAAATTTTCGAAATCCCTATTTTCTACCCTAACCCTAATTCTACCATGAAACTCTAGATTTTAGGTTGATAATTCAAGAAATGTAATGGGTAATTGAAAGAAAATGGTTTAGAATCACTTACCAACACTAGGGGAAAGAAAATGACTCCTGAAAATTACCTCTACCCGTTTGGTTCATGAAAAATGTTGAAGAAATGGCTTAAACCCGTGTTTGGAGTCTGTTTTAAGTCACTGGAAAAGCCTTCATCGCATTCGCGAGAGGCATGTCGCGATCGCGATGCACAACGTCCTAAGGCCTTCGTGTTCGCGAGTCTTTCTATGCGTTCGCATAAGGCAGCTCCCCCCAAGCATTCACATTCGCGACCCTGTGGATGCGTTTGCGTAGAAGAACATGACCCCCTCCCCCAAGTCCCTTAAACTATCGCGTTCGCGTGAGATAGATCGCGTTCGCGAAGTGTACCACCCCCACCGCTTTGCATTCGCGACCAGTCCTTAGCGTTCGCGACCAGTCCTTTGCGTTCGCGAAGAAGAACAGCAGCTGCGGCAAAAATCTCAGATTTTCTAAGTGCAAATCACCTCGTAGCCTACCTGAAACTCACCCGAGCCCTCGGGGCTCCAAACCAAACATGCACACAAGTCTAAAAACATCATACGAACTTGCTCGCATGATCAAATCGCCAAAATAACACCTAGAACTATGAATTTAGCACGAAATCAAATGAAATTCTCAAGAACACTTTAAAATTTCTATTTTCTCAACTGGATGTCCGAATCACGTCAAAACAACTCCGTTTCTCACCAAATTTCACAGACATATCTTAAATATCATAATGAACATGTACCGGGCTCCAGAACCAAAATACGGACCCGATACTAACAATGCCAAACATCAATCAATTCTTAAAAATAATTAATTTTCAGACTTTTAATTTTCATCAAAAATTCATAACTTGAGCTTGGGACCTCCAAATTTGATTCCGGGCATAGTCCGGGTCCCATAATTTGATACGGACCCAACGGGACCGTCAAAAAATGGATCCGGGCCCATTTACCAAAAATGTTGACCAAAGTCAACTAAAATTAACTTTTAAAGCATAAATTCTTATTTTCATATATTTTTAACATAAAAGCTTTCCGGACACCTGTCTGGACTGCGCACGCAAATTGAGGAGGGTAAAATGAGATTTTAAAGGCTTAAGAGCACATATTCGAGTTCTAAAACATAATATGACTTTTTGGGTCATCACATTCTCCACCTCTAAAACAACCATTCGTCCTCGAACGGACATAGAAAAGTACCTGGGCTGGTGAAAAGGTGGGGATATCTACTCCGCATATTGGACTCGGACTCCCAAGTAGCCCCCTCAACAGGCTGACCTCTCCACTACACTCGAACTGAAGGGTAACTCTTTGATCTCAACTGACGAACTTGCCGAGCTAGAATTGCCACCGGCTCCTCCTCGTAAGTCAAATCCTTGTCCAACTGGACAGAGCTGAAATCTAACACATGGGATGGATCACCATGATATTTTTGGAGCATAGACAAATGGAATACAGGATGAACTGAGGATAACCCTGGAGGAAATGCAAGTGTATAAGCTACCTCCCCCACTCTCTCGAGGATCTCAAATGGCCCGATATACCTAGGGCTCAACTTGCCCTTTTACCAAAATCTCATAACACCCTTCATGGGAGATACCCGAAGCAATATTATTTCTCTAACCATGAATGAAATATCACGAACCTTACGGTCGGCATAACACTTTTGCCTGGACTGAGCTGTAGGAAGTCGATCTTGTATAATCTTGACCTTGTCCAAGGCCTCCTGAACTAAATCTGTACCCAATAATCGAGCCTCCCCTGGATCAAATCACTCAACTGGCGACCTACACCGTCTACCATATAATGACTCATAGGGAGCAATCTGAATGATCGACTGGTAGCTGTTATTGTAGGCAAACTCCGCTAACGGCAAAAACTGATCCCAAGAACCTCCAAAGTCAATAACACATGCGCAAAGCATATTCTCCAAGATCTGAATAGTACGCTCGAACTGCCCGTCCATCTAAGGATGAAATGTTGTGCTCAACTCAACCCGCCTACCCAACTCACGCTGAACTGCCCTCCAAAAGTGTGAGGTAAATTGCGTACCTCGATCAGAAATGATAGACACGGGCACACCGTGAAGACGGACGATCTCACGAATGTAAATCTCTGCCAACTGCTCCGAGGAATAGGTAACTGCCACAGGAATGAAATGCGCTGACTTAGTCAGCCTGTCCACAATAACCCAAACTGCATCGAACTTCCTCTGAGTCTGTGGGAGTCCAACAACAAAATCCATGGTGATACGCTCCCACTTCCACTCAGGAATATCTAACCTCTGAAGTAAACCACCAGGTCTCTGATGCTCACACTTTACCTGCTGGAAATTTAGGCACCGATCTACATAGGCAACTATGTCCTTCTTCATTCTCCTCAACCAATAAATCTGCCGCAGGTCCGGGTACATCTTAGCAGTGCCCGAGTGAATAGAATACCGAGAACTGTGAGCCTCCTCAAGGATCAACTCAAGAAGCCCATACACATTAGGCACACAAATACGATCTGCATCCTCAAAACCCCATCATCACCAAAAGTAACTTGCTTGGCACCCCCGTGCCGCACTATGTCTCTAAGGACAAGTAAATGAGGATCGTCATCCTGCCGACCTCTAATACGCTCAAACAAAGAAGACCGAGTAGTTGTACAAGCTAGAACACGGCTGGGCTCAGAAACATCTAACCTCACGAACTGGTTAGCCAAGGCCTAAACATCTAATGTAAGCTGTCTCTCACCAACTGGAATATTTGCAAAGCTACCTATACTGACTGACTTTCTACTCAAAGCATCGGCCACCACATTGGCCTTCTCGGGATGATACAATATAGTGATATCATAGTCTTTCAATAGCTCCATCCACCTCCTCTGCCTCAAATTAAGTTCCTTCTACTTGAACAAATACTACAAGCTCCGATGATTGGTGAATACCTCACATGGCACGCCATAAAGATAGTGCCTCCAAATCTTCAGCACGTGAATAATGGCTGCCAACTCTAGATCATGAACAGAGTAATTCTTCTCGTGAACCTTCAGCTACCGTGAAACATATGCAATAACCTTGCCACCTTGCATCAATACTGCTCCCAGACCAATACGAGATGCGTCACAATATACTGTATAAGATCCTGAACCTGTGGGTAACACCAATACCGGTGCCGTGGTCAAAGCAGTCTTGAGCTTCTGAATGCTCGCTTTACACTCGTCTAACCACTAGAATGGGGCACCCTTCTGGGTCAATCTGGTCAATGAGGCTGCTATGGATGAAAACCCCTCCAAAAATTGACGGTAATAGCCCGCCAAACCGAGGGAGCTACGGATCTCTGCAGCTGATGTAGGTCTAGGCCAGTTTTGGACTGCCTCAATCTTCTTAGGATCCACCTGAATACCCTCTGCTGATACAACGTGACCCAAGAAAGCAACTGAACTCAACCAAAACTTGCATTTAGAGAACTTAGCATATAACTGGCTATCTTTCAGAGTCTGAAGAACGATCCGAAGGTGCTGCTCATGCTCCTCTCGACTGTGGGAGTAGATCAAGATATCATCAATAAATACAACCACAAAGGAATCCAAGTAGGGTTTGAACACCCGGTTAATCAAATCCATGAATGCTGTTGGGGCATTCGTCAGCCCAAATGACATTACTAGAAATTCATAATGCCCATACCGAGTTCGAAAAGCTGTCCTAGGAACATCGGATGTCCTAATCCTCAACTGATGGTATCCAGATCTCAAATCGATCTTTGAAAACACCTTAGCACCCTGAAGCTGATCAAATAAATCATCAATCCCCGGCAATGGATATTTGTTCTTGATGGTGACTTTGTTCATCTACCGATAATCTATACACATCCTCATCGATCCATCCTTCTTCTTCACAAACAACACAGGTGCACCCCAAGGCGAGACACTAGGTCTAATGAAGTCCTTATCAAGCAAATCTTGCAACTGCTCCTTCAATTCTTTTAACTCTGGCGGGGCCATGAGATATGACGGAATGGAAATACGCTAAGTGCCCGGAGCCAAATCAATGCAGAAATCAATATCCCTGTCGGGTGGCATCCCCGGTAGGTGTGCAGGAAACACCTCTGGAAACTCACGAACAACCGAAACTGAATCTATGGAAGGAACCTCTGCACTAGAATCGCGAACATAAGCCAAATAATCTAGACACCCCTTCTCGACCATATGCCGAGCCTTCACATAAGAGATAACCCTGCTGGCAGAATGGCAAAGATTCCCTCTCCGCTCTAATCAAGGCAACCCTTACAAGGATGAGGTCACCGTCTTGGCGTGACAATCTAATATAGCATGATAAGGTGACAGCCAATCCATACCTAGTATGACATCAAAATCAACCATATCGAGAAGTAGAAGATCTACACGAGTCTCAAGACTCCCAACGGTGACCACACATGAACGATAAACACGATCTACAACAAAAGCATCTCCCACTGGTGTGGAAACATACACAGGAGCACTCAAAGAATAACGGGGCACAACCAAATAGGAAAAAAAATAGGATGACACATAGGAGTAAGTAGATCCCGGATCAAATAGGACTGAAGCATCTCTGCTGCAAACTGAAACAGTACCTGTGATAACAACGTCAGATGACTCAGCCTCAGGCCTGGCTGGGAAAGCATAACACCGGGGCCGGGCCCCACCACCCTGAACTACGTCCCTGGGATGGCCTCTAACTGGCTAGTCTCCACCTCTAACGGCCTGACCTACACCTCTAACAGTCTGGCCTCTACCTCTGGCTACCTAACCCCTGCCTCTAGCTGGCTAAGCAGGTGGTGCAATAACTAGTGCCAGAACCATGGCACGAGAACTCTGATGCTGTGAGTTGCCCGTTGCTCGAGGGAAAAATCTAGTAATGTGCCTCGGATCACCGCAAGAATAACATAACCTCGGTTGTTGTGACTGCTGACCTTGAAACTGACCCTATCGACCTGAATAACCACCGTGATAACTCTGGAGTGCAGGTGCACTAATAGGAGCTGGTGGTGCACTGTAGGCTAGTTGGTCGGAATAATGCATCTGAGGGCCACGACAAACTAAGACACCGTGGAATGCCTGGAGCGCTGAATGAAACGGCCTGGGAAGATGGCCTCTACCAAAAGTACTCCTGCATCTAGGTGAGGCGCCACTGAACTCACCGGTATGATGAGGTCTCTTGTAAGACCCCTGACCTCCCTTAGTAAGAACCATTTCGACTCGTCTGGCGACATTAGCAGCCTCCTGAAAAGAAATCTCACTCCCAGTCTTCTTAGCCATCTCCAATCTGATAGGCTGAGCAAGTCCATCAATAAATCTCCTCACCCTCTATCTCTCGGTGGGAAGAAGAACAGGTCTCATACTGAGTAACAGTCATACTGCCCTGCCGGAGACGCTCAAACTGACGACGACGCTCCTATCTCAATGTGATAGGAAAAAACTTCTCTATGAAGAGCTGAGAGAACTGGTCCCAAGTAAGAGCAGGCGACCCAACTGGTCTGGTCAACACGTAATCTCTCCACCATTTCTTGGCGGAGCCAGTCATCTAAAATGCAGCAAAATTGACCCTATTGGTCTCCACTATATCCATGTTTCGTAGAATGTCGTGACAGCTATCAAGATACTCCTGGGGATCCTCTGAAGGAGCACCACTGAAGTGAACAGGAAATAGCTTGGTAAACCTGTCCAATCTCCATAAAGCCTTAGAAGATATAGCTGGGCCATCTCCGACCTGTGCCGCAATAACCAGCTGAACTAATCCGACTGGCTGAGCTGCTGGAGCGTGATAATGGGTAGCTATCTACTCCGGAGTGGGAGTGGTGGGAGTCTGGGCTCCTCCTACAGCCTAAGAGACTGCTGGTGCAATGGGAAATATGCCAGTATGGGCCACACTCTCCATGAGGCCCCCTAAGCAGACCAAAGCGTCCTGAAGTACTGGGGTAGCAATGAACCCCTCCGGAACCTGAGCTGGTCCGACAGGAATAGTCCGGGCTGGAACCTCCTCGTCAAGCTCTATCTGAGGCTCCACTGCAGGGGCTTCTGCTCGGGCCCAAGGCTGAGCCTTGCCCCTTCCTCGGCTTCTGGAATAGCCGCGGCCTAGACCTCTACACCGCGTAGGAGCTGTCACTGGAGGCTCTGGCTGTTGATCAGCTGAGGAAGCGGTACGTGTTCTCTCCATCTGCGAGAGAATAAGAGTAGAAGTGTTCAATTAGCATTGTGAAAGAAAAATCACATGACAGAGAAGAAAATAAGTGAAACTTGTTCTTAAACTTTATAGCCTCTGGAAGATAAGCACAGACGTCTCCGTGCCGATCCTCCAGACTCTACTAAGCTTGCTCGTGAATTGTGAGACCTAAGCAACCTAGTGCTCTGATACCAACTGTCTTGACCCGAAATTTCCCACCAACGGGACCGTGATGGCGCCTAACATTTCACTTGCTAGGCAAGCCAACGTTAGAAAATCGTTAAACCAATTTTTTATTTTCATTCAGTAAATAACAATAATTAACTAACATAAAATATAATAAGTGCGGAATATCGTAAAACTGTATTAATTACTACCACCCGGATATGGAGTCACAATTCACAAGCATTCTAGAATTTAATACAAGTAATAGTCTGAAAGAAATACAACTGTCTGAATTAAAGAAAATCGTAGGACATAAAATATATATGGGGACTTTAAGGTCTGTGAACGCCGACAGATCTACCTTGAGTCTCCGGACAGCGGACCAGTAGCAAATCTCGATCAACCTGAGCCGGTATCAAAATCTGCACAGAAACTGCAGAGTGCAGCATCAGTATAACCGACCCCATATACTGGTAAGTGTCGAGTCTAACCTCGACGAAGTAGTGACGAGGCTAAGGCAAGGCACCTACAATCAACCTGTACAATTTAACAGTGTATACACAAATAACAGGAATGAAGAACTAAACAGAAAATGTCGGGAGGGGAACATACTGAGGGGAATACAAGATAAAGAACTACAACAGAATGATCACCGGAGCAGTCAATATACCATGAATCAAAAAGAATAGTGAATACAGTAAGAAAAAATGCACGGCATCACCCTTCGTGCTTTTACTATCAATCTCACCAAAATATTAATAGAAATGGCAAGGCATCACCCTTTGTGCATTAACTCTCATATCATGGAACGGTATCACCCTTCGTGCATTAACACTCACATTATGGCACGGCATCACCCTTCGTGCATTAACACTCACAATATGGCACACCATCACCCTTCGTGCATTAACACTCACAATATGGCACGCCATCACCCTTCGTGCATTAACACTCTCCCTTACCATAATGCAATGCATAAATAACAACAGGGAGATAGAATAACAAGTACAAACCTTACTTCAACATTTGGTTCCATAATATCAATCTCAACTTTGAAATAAAAACTCAATTATCACAAGAAAATCCGTAAACATGATAAGAATGATAAATTGAACAACACTAGTATAACACATAACAATTTGGCATAGGAATGAGACAATATAAGAAAAACATAGAAACATGGAAAATAGGTAAATTGGCGGCGCATAAGTACTCGTCACCTCACATATATCACATGAATTTCACTTAGCAAGTAATCTAAGGTTCCTAATTCCCTCAAGTCAGGGTTAGACACAACACTTACCTCACTCCGAAGGCCACTTAATTCTCAATCACAGCTTTTTCTTTGGAATTCACCTCCAAACCACTCGTATATATTCAAAAATGACTCAATAATATCAAATATTTCTAAAGGAATCAATTATATTGCATATATTAAATTTCCCAAATTTTCCTCCAAAAAGTCAAAAAATCGACCCCGAGCCCGCTTGGTCAAAACCCTAGGTTCGGACCAAAATCCTTTTACCCATTCACCTCCGAGTCCGAATATGTAATTAGTTTTGGAATCTGACCTCAAATTGGTGTCTAAATCTTTAAATTTTTGAAATCCCTAGTTTCTACCCTAACCCCTAATTCTACCATGAAACTCTAGATTTTAGGTTGATAATTCAAGAAATCTAATTGATAATTGAAAGAAAATGGTTTAGAATCACTTACCAACACTTTGGGGAAGAAAATGACTCTTTAAAATCGCCTCTACCCATTTGGTTCTTGAAAAATGTTAAAGAAATGGATTAAACCCGTGTTTGGAGTCTGTTTTAAGTCACTAGACAGGCCTTCATCGCGTTCGCGAGAGGCCTGTCGTGATCGCGATGCACAGCGGCCTAAGGCCTTCGCGTTCGCGAGTCTTTCTACATGTTCGCATAAGTCAACTCCACCCATGCCTTCGCGTTCGCGACCCTGTGGACGCGTGCGTGTAGAAGAACATCACCCCTCCCCCGGGTCCCTTAAACTATCGCGTTCGCGTGAGACAGATTGCGTTCGCGAAGGGTACCATTCCCCACGCTTTGCGTTCGCGAAGAAGACCTTTTGGGTCATCACAAGTTACTACCCCACGTGCACAACCAGTTAGAGATGGAGGGCGGGCAGGTAAAAGGCGCCCTAGAGGGGGAGGCCCAGTTAGTTGATATATTTGCTATGGTGTGGCTGAAGCCACTACACCAGATGGTGTCGTTACAGATATGAAATTATAAAAGAATATTTTTCCTTAATTTGATTCGGTTCTGAATATTGAGGCGAGTCCTCCTATTATGTTCCGCTTATGGGTGAGCTTCGTAAATTTGTGAGTCACTTATATGTTATCCCTGTTGGGAGATTCCATGAGGTTAGCCGGTGTCTATCATTTTTATTTTGTACACCAGTGAGGACTATAAGTCTAAAAGTGACTTTTTATTACTCTTTACAGTGGGTTTTGATGTGATTTCGGAATAATTGAGTTCAATTTTATGTATTATATGCCCTACCAGTATAGAGGTTCATTATGTGTTGTGAAAATTATTTACGGAATTTATTGAAAAGAAGAAAGAAAGGAAATTGAAAAAAATAATCAGTTGGCATGATGTGCAAAATACTTATGATTCAGAACTGAGGACGAGATCCTCGCATTTTTAATATAAATTGATATGTTTAAACCGGGTTACGAGTTGCGGTGGAAGTTATATAAGGACGAGATCCTTGTGAGGAAAATTCTTGTGTTTAAGTTCTCCCTTGTGAAATTAAATTTGTACTATAGTACTAATAGGGAGTCATGCCTGTTAGGCTTATTTGAAAATTCTTATATGAAATTCTCTGTGCATACTTGCCAAATTCGTGTTGTAATTATTGAGTTTTAACCTACGAGGTAGGTGCCCGCCCAGGTGGCGTTAAATGTGGCTCGTTAACCCGAGTAAATAATTATGAGATCTTCATGTCTCGCATGTTGCCGTCAGTGTTGTGAAAATTAGATATGAGATTTTGGTTAAGATAAGATTAATTGAGGATGTTGAAGTTAATAATAAACAACTATTATGACCAGAGATGTAGTTATTGACATACGTATGATGTGTGTGTAGGCACGAGTTGCTACAGCCGATTGAAACTAATACCGTGTGTTGATGTAAGGAATTTGAAATTAAATGTAGTGGAAGGAATTGTCTTTAAAGCTTATAAGTGTGAATAAAAGAAGTAATCTCCATAGAGATGATGTTGTCGAACCCCTATTAAATTTACGGTGACTTATAATCACCCGTGAGTATATGTGAAATAATGCACTCAGTAATTTAATGCCATCAGAATAATTCTTGGCACGTTCGAGGACGAACGTATGTTTAATAGGGGAGAATGTAACGGCATGACTTGTCATTTTAAGAATTTATGCCTCATTCAGCTATATAAGGTCTCTAGCAACTTCATAATATGTATTATGACCCGCGTGTATTGGCAAGTTTGGTTTTCGGAAGATTCAGAATTTAATTTAAAGAACAATTCTCATTATGATAATTCCAATAGCTCCGTATGGTGATTTTGGACTTAGGAACGTGTCCGTAAAAGTTTTTGGAAGTCCGTAGTGATATTATGCTTGAAATGACGAAAGTTGAATTTTTGGGAAGTTTTACAGAGGAGTTGACTTTTTGATATCGGAGTCGGAATTCAGTTCTAAAACTTTTCATAGATCCGTTATGTTATTTATGATTTGTGTGCAAAATTTGACGTCAATCGGAATTGATTTGATACGTTTCGGCGCAAAATATAGAAGTTGGAAGACTTAAAAACACATAATTCGATTCGATGCGCGATTCGTAATTTCGGCGTTGTTTGGCACGGTTAGATGCCTCAACTAAGTTCGTATTGTATTTTGGGATATGTTGGTATATTGGGTTAAGGTCCCGAGGGCCTCAGGTGGATTTCGTAAGGTATAACGGAATGGATTTCGGACAAAAGGAGCTACTGGAATTTATCTGCTGCAGAAGCTATTTTTGGACAGCAACCGGTGCAATCGCAGAGCTGAATTTGGAAGCTTATATCCCAAAATCTATAAGGAATCTGAATATTATAAAAACATAAAAGTTGTAGTCCTTTGATTGTAGGTTTCCAGAATGATAAACCATTGATCATTCGGACATTTGTACAAAGAGTTATAATTGATTGACTGAAGCTGGTACTGCAGATTTTGGCTACAGTAGTGTGCATCGGCAGGAATATCCGCTGCACAGGGCTGACTTTGGGAGTTTATATCTCGCAATCTATAAGGAGTTGGGAGATGAGCAAAACATGAAAGTTGTAGACCTTTGTATCTAGTTTGTAGAACGTTAAACCGTTTGGAAGTTGGAGTTGAGTAAAAGAAGTTATGGTTGATACACTACAGGCTGTCGAGGAAGAGTTTGATATTTTCAACATAAGCATGTAATGATCCAAAGGTCCATTTTTATTTTTAGAGATAGAAATTCGATTTCGAGACTTTTGAGATTTTGATAATGAATTATAGGAGTGATCTGGAAAGTTTGGTCTAATTTCATCAAGTCGCGATTGAGCTTTTAGCGCGAAACATGAGTTAATTGTTTAACGAGCGAAACTGATATTGCATTGAGCAAATGAGCTCTGAATTGAGTTTTGATTTGACGCTTAGGTTCGTATATTTATTTCTGACTCATAGGAACAAGAATCGTCTAATTCCGAGTTCGTATGATGGAGTTTGAGCCTTTTTATTGAAACAAAACTGATGGTGTAAATAGTCCTGGTGCGCACCTTTAGCGATCAGATTTGGAACTTTTAGCGACGAGATTGGACTTTTAGCGACTAGAATAGTGTTGTTTGGGCATAAACTTAAGGACCAAAAAAAGTCATTTTCTTCATTTTGTTTTGGATTTTTGGAGCACAGTTATTGGGCGATTTTGAGGATTTCTTCAAGACTTCAACTTGGGTAAGTGTCCTATATCCAAAAGTGATTATATTTCATAAATCCATGGTCATATTCATCATTTATTTTGGATTTAAATGGAAGAAATCAAGATTTTTGCAAAACTTTTCAAGAATGAAAATTTTAGATTTGGAGGTCGAGTTGTTATCGGAATTTAATAAAATTGGTATGGGTGGACTCGTAATTGAATGAGTTATCGGATTTTGTGAGTTTCGTCGAATTCCGAGATTTTTGAGTTAAATTTCGAATTTTGTTGGAAAATTAGTATTTTCATATGAAATTAATTCCTATAATTAGTATTCACTGAATTGAATTAATTTGGTTAGATTTGAGCTATCCGCAGGTCAATTCAAGCAAGAAAATGATTTTGGAATATCAGCCTATCTTCAAAAAGGTAAGTATCTTGCCTAACCTTGAGTGGGGGAATTACCCCTTAGCCATTGAGTCTTATGTGGAAACTGTGTAACTGAAAACCCATATACGCGAGGTGACGAGTACGTGTTTGGTTTATATGTGTAAATTACATTGGTTGAAATTCGCAGATGCACATATATATTAAATTGAAAAATTGCTGGAACTTTGTAAATTCTTGATTTGAAATGCCTCATTCCTTGTTGTTGAATTTGTTTTTATATGATAATTTGGTATGATTGCCACTTTGATTTTTATGTGAATCCCGTGTTTTGTTTGAGTTGTTATTTCCTGGAGATAATTTTATTATGGATTTTTCATCTGAAAATAATTAATGAAATTTATGATATGTTGTAATATTTGAGCACTTGATCAACCATTTGTAATATGCAGTTGTTGAAATCATATTTACTTTGGGACTACGGAACGGTATTCCGGGAGATCCCCCTGCATATTTACTTTTGGACTACGGAACGGTATTCCGGGAGATCCCCCTGTATATTTATTTTAAGACTACGGAACGGTATTCCAGGAGATCCCCCTGCATATTTACTTTGGGACTACGGAACGGTATTCCGGGAGATCCCCCCGCCCTGCATATTTCCTTTGGGACTACGGAACGGTATTCCGGGAGATCCCCATGTCTTGCATATTTACTTCTAGGACTACGAGGCAGTACCTCGGGAGTGCCCTTTTGTTGATATTTTTCTATGGATGCACTTGCCTTTGGTTATTTTATTTTTCTGTGATATGTAAATTCTTGTCTTCTTCGATGATGTACTAGTTGACTTTATTATTATGTGTTTTGTACTCCTTGTTGTATTGTGTTGGCTTGGGTTTTTTAG
Organism: Nicotiana tabacum; assembly: GCF_000715075.1. Taxonomy (NCBI): domain Eukaryota; kingdom Viridiplantae; phylum Streptophyta; class Magnoliopsida; order Solanales; family Solanaceae; genus Nicotiana; species Nicotiana tabacum. Next base: position 7,487,169 of record NC_134098.1, read on the forward strand.
TATGAGACTCTGAAGATTTATATTTTTGGTTTTTACTGATTTTTGATGACTGGATTGTTTTAAATAAAAGGAAATTTCTATTGTGTTTTAAATTAATAAGTATTACATACAAATCGGTAGTTTATCTGATGCTTTAATTTAAGTGCAAATGTCATTTTCTTCACTCAAACTATTTCTAAAGTAAATTGATCGTGCGAATTCTTTTATATATTGATATTTTTAGCGCGTGATTTGTCAGTGCAGTTGTGATAGAAATATGGGCACAAGGTGCCGTGGAAATATGAAAGTGGGTTGAGACCCATATTTTATGATTATGAAATGAGGTGTCACAAGGCGTTACCAGTATTACCAGTCTTGGGAAGGTGTTATAATTATTTCCGTTGTTGGTTTCGACGCTTGTATTAAATTATATGTTTTTTTTAAAAATGGCTTGAGTTGTAATTGTAATTAGCTTACCTAGTCTTAGAGACTAAGTGCCAGCACGACGCCTGTGGTGGGATTTTGGATCGTGACAAAACCAATCACATAACACATAATCCCGGGTTTCATCCCCTCAGGACCAAATTTAGAACTGTTACTTACCTCAAACCGTGTAATTCGTTATTCTTCTATGCCCTTGCCCCGAGAATTGGTCTTTGAAAGCTTCGTATCTAGCTACAATTAATTCGATTCACTCAATACCAATTATTGTAATTAATTCCATAAGGAAATACAAATTTATTTTTCAATAAAAATCCGAAATTACTCAAAAATTGCCCATGGGGCCCATGTCTCATAACACGACAAAGGTTACAAAATATGAACGCCCATCCAATCACGAGTCTAACCATATAAATTTCACCTAATTCTGACATCAATTCGACCTTCAAATCTTCAATTAAAGTCTTCAACATGACCAATTCACCCATACATATCCCTTTTATCCTTAATAGATTTCATCCTTGGCTTTTAAGCCCCAATATAGGTTATATGATTCAATATTTAATCATTATTAAGCTATTGAAGCACTAGAATCACCAACTATCCTAACAAGATTCAAAAATTCACTATTCATCTTTTTCTCCATTCAAGAACCATAACTCACAATACTCATTTCAACGACTAGCATAATTCGTCAACCAATTGGTACTTTCTACTTCACAATACATTCCAAATACTTAATCCATAGTTGTATTTAAGTGTATGGTGGAGATTTTACCTCTTGTAGTTCAAACCCTAACTTGAACCATTTTGAATGATTTTTGAAGATTAGAGAAATCCCTATGAATTTCAATCCATGTAGATGTTAATACTACCATTAACTAGTGTTAATCCATTTTAAAAAATATCATAAAACTCACCTTTGATGTGTATTTGGGTTGAGGATTCTCCACCTTCTCTCTAGAACCCAAAACTTAGCCAAAAATGTTTTCTTTTGCTCTCTCCCCGAACCTCCCCTGTTTTTATAGAAAATATGTTGCGTAGGCTGGCTGCGTAGCCTACGCAGATTGGCTACGCAGTTTAAACCCTCCCCTTCACTTCCATGCTGATTTTTCCTACGCAATGGTGCATAGGCTACGCTGCTATGGTGTGTAGGCTATGCAAGACTCGCGTAGATGTTCTGTCATCCTTTAGTAAAAAGGGCATAACATCTTATAGAAATCTCCAAATGACGAATGATTTGAAGCATTAGAAACTAGACACATATACCTCCATATCTTGAGAGTTATGCTCGTTTAAAGTTAGGTCTCGTGCGAACTCACTTGAAACTTTACTGACCTCCTAATCAACATTCGGACGGGCTCCTACGACTAGAATCACCATACGGAGCTATTGGAATCATCAGAATTCAATTCCGAGGTGGTTTACACATAAGTCAATATCCGATCAACTTTTCCAACTTAAGTTTTCAATTAAGAGACTAAGTGTCTCATTTCACTCCGAAATTCTTTCGGACCCAAACCAACCAACTCGGTAAGTCATAAAATAATTGTAAAGAATAAATTGAGCAATAAATGGGGGAACAGGGTTATAATATTCAAAACGACCGACCGGGTCTTTACATTCTCCCCCTCTTAAACAAACGTTCGTCCTGGAACGGGTTTAGAATCATACCTGGAGTATCAAATAGGTGTGGATATTTACTTCGCATCTCCTGCTCAATCTCCTACGTATCTTCACTAGTAACATGATCTAGAGAACCTCTCCATAGTAGTATCATCTGCATCAACATCTCTCACAAAAGCCAAATATGACAAACACCCCTTCCTATCCATACGTTGGACTTTCAAATAAGAAATTACCCTATTAGGAACATGATCTAGAGAACCTCTCCATTCGACCTTTGGAAACCCCGGTATCGCCAACGTCACAGTTTTTGCATGACAGTCTAGAATAGCATGACATGGAGACAACCAATCCATACCCAGGATTACATCAAAATAAACCATACCGAGTAATAAGAGATCAACTCTAGTCTCCAGATCCCCAATAGTTACCACACACAACTGATACACACGATTCACAATAATAATATCACCCACCGGCGTGGATACACGAGCATGTGAAACTAAGGACTCACGGCATATCCAGATAATGAGTAAAGTACAATGACACATATGAATAAGTAGAACCAGGGTCAAATAATATAGAAGCCTCACTATGGCACACTGGGACAATACCTGTGATCACTGCATCTGAAGCAATAACATCTGGTCTGGTAGGAAAAGCATAGAATCGTGCCGGACCGCCAACTGATCGGCCTCCCCCTCTTGGGCGACCCCTAGCTGACTGACCCCACCCCGCGCTGGCTGGGCGGGTGGAGAAGTAACCGGTGCTGAAGTCGTAGACTCACTCCTCTACTGCACTGGACCTCCCGAGCGACTAGGACACTATCTCCACATATGCCCAAATTCTCCTCACTCAAAGCAGCTCCCCGGTACTGATGGTGGTACGGACTGAATCGGACCTCGAGAACCAGAACAACTGCTAGAAGCACCCGGTGCAAATGAACCCTGAACTGAAGGGCCACGTGACGTACTCTGGGCTAGGAGGGCATTGAAAGATGACAGAACCTAATGAGAACTATATGAATCATGGCTGTATGATGCACCACGGTGAACTGGATGACCCGTCTATGCGTGTCGGTAAGGACGACACATACCGCGGTAAACCTGACCCCCTGAAGGAATACAGCTAAAATCACCTTGTGCACGAGGCCTCTTGGCCTCCCTCTCTCCACGTTCTTGACTACGGACCAGATCTATCTGTTGAGCAATGTTAACTAACTCATCAAAAGTAGCACCAGATACTCTCTCCCGAGTCATAAGTAACCGCAGCTAATATGTGAGGCCATCAATGAACCTCTTAACCCTCTCCCTATAAGTGGGAACCAACCAAATTGCATGACAAGCCAACTCAGAAAATCTCATCTCGTACTGCGTCACATACATTCCATCCTGACGTCACTACTCAAACTGTCTACGCAGCTCCTCTCCACGAGACTACGACATGAACTTCTCCAAAAAGAGAACGGAGAATTCCTGCCATGTAAGTGGTACTGCAATAACTAGCATGCGCCTCTCATAAGCCTTCCACCATCTGAAGGCAGCCCCTGAAAACTAAAAAGTAGTTAACGAGACCCCACCGGTCTCCAAAATACCCGCTGTCTGCAGTATCTGCTGGCACTTATCCAGAAATCCCTAAGCATCCTCTAACTCAGCACTGCTAAATGATGGAGGTCGAAACCTCCCAAATCTCTCAAGTCTCCTCTGCTCATCATCTGCCATAACAGGAACTACCGGGGCCTAAGCAGCTGTAGTTGGCTGGGCTGGTAGTGCCCCGGTATCTGAAGTCCCTGCGCTACTTGCTCCGGAGTACGGGCAACAGGTGTATGAGTACCTCCTCCTGTTTGAGAAGTGGCTGGTGCGGCCTGAGCTGAAACCACTTGAGCAAGGCCAGTGCAAACTATCAATATCTAATCCAAAGCCTCATGTAGGCCTAGAATCTCAATGGGCACAGTTGGTGCGTGAGCGGGTCCCGCCAGCTCAACTACATTTGTAATCTTCTCCTGAGCTGCAGTAACTGGTGTTGCTACAGGTGCTAATCCAACTGCTGTACGAGCGATACCTCAGCCCCAGCCTCTCGCGGCCCCAACTGGTGGCATTGGTGGCTGACTGTCCGATCTGGTAGTACGTGTTCTCACCATCTCTGAGAGAATAGAATAACATAATTTTAGTTATCCCGAATCAACCAGTTCGCATGATAGAATACAAGAAAGTGATTTTTTTCTAATCGTTCGGTAGCCTCTCGAAGATAAGTATAGATGTCTCTGTACCGATCCGCAAGACTCTACTAAACCTGCTCATGACTCGTGAGACCTATGTAACCTAGGCTTTGATACCAACTTGACACGACCATAAAATTCTAAAACCTGGTGTCACTGAGTACATGAGTAGGGAAACATGGCCAAATACAAGTCTGGGAAACATCTGGTCTATAATAATAATTTGAGACCAAATACAATAATAAAAGGACAGGAAAGGAGAGACAAGGTCTGTGAAATATGGCAGCTACCTTTGAATCTCCGAAAAATTGACTGTGCGAAAGAATCAACACCCACTGTATCCGGGATCACCTGGATCTGCACACGAAGTGCAGGGTGTAGTATGAGTACAACCAACTCAGTAAGTAACAATAATAAATAAAGAACTAAAAGTAGTGACGATCTTCTCAACTAAGTCTAAACACAATACTTTCCAATATAAAGGAGTAGGCATGCTCTCAAGTTCAACATTTAAGATTTCACTGAAATTTCAAATCAAGTTTGACCGAAACAGAAAATAATGTTTTCCGAAATTTCCAAAATAGTGATATATGATAGCTAAAATGTAGCAAATAATGAAATCAATGCATACTCTCAGAGTAACAGCCGCTCAGTCCACCCATTCACTCCAACCTCATAATCACTCTTTCCTCACAGTCACTCATTCCTAACAGTCGCTCTTTCCTAACAGTCACTCATCACTCGGCGCTCGGCACTCGCACTCAGTACGTACCTGCGCTCACTGGGGGTGTGTACAGACTTCGGAGGGGCTCCTTTAGCCCAAACGCTATAACAAGCCAATCATGGAATATAACAATGAATCATGTTGCGGCATGCAACCTGATCCCATATATATCCTCACAATTAGGCCTTTGGCTTCACTCAGTCATCAACCTCTCCAGTCTCTCGAGCTCAAGATGTCATGAAAATCAGCCCAAAATGATAATATGATGCATCAATAAATAGCAATAGAGACTGAGATATGATATGAAATAAATGAACATGAATGAGTGTGCAATTTCAATTTGAACATATAATTCAACCACATAAATGACCCCAGTGGGAATAAACAATGACAACATATGCCTAAGCATGACTTTTAATACGAGTCTCAGCTCAATTTTCTCTAACACGTAGTGAATGTACAGAGTTTAACAGATTATTCAACTATACAATTTCATGGAATTTAACCAAGTCATAATTCCTAAGGTGCACGCCCACGCGCTCATCACCTAGCATGTGCGTCACCTCAAAACCAATCACATAACACATAATCCAGTGTTTTATACCCTCAAGATCAAATTTAGAACGGTTACATACCTCGAACCATGTAATTATTTATTCCGCTATGCCCTTGCCCCGAGAATTTGTCTCCAAAAGCCTCGTATCTAGCCACAATTAATTCGATTCAGTCAATACCAATTATTGTAATGAATTCCATAAGGAAATACAAATTTGTTTTACAATTAAACTCTGAAATTACTCAATATTTGCCTGTGGGCCCCACATCTCATAACCCGATAAAAGTTATAAAATATGAACACCCATCCAACCACGAGTCCAACCATATAAATTTCACCAAATTCCGACCTCAACTCGACTCTCAAATCTTTAATTAAAATCTTTAACAAGCCCAATTCACCCATACATATCCCTTTTATCCTTAATAGATTTCATCCTTGGCCTTTAAGCCCCAATCTAGGTTATATGATTCAATATTTAATCATTATTAAGCTATTGAAGCACTAGAATCACCAATCATCCTAACAAGATTCAAAAACACTATTCATCTTCTTCTCCATTCAAGAACCCTAACTCACAATACCCATTTCAAGTACTAGCATAATTCTAGAACCAATTCGTGCTTTCTACTTCACAATACATTCCAAATACTTTAGCCATAGTTGTATTTAAGTGTAGGGTGGAGAATTTACCTCTTGTAGCTCAAACCCTAACTTGAACCCTTTTGAATGATTCTTGAAGATTAGAGAAATCCCTATGAATTTCAATCTATTTAGATGTTAATACTACCATTAACTAGTATTAATCCATTATAAAAATATCATAAAACTCACCTTTGATGTGTATTTGGGTTGAGGATGCTCCACCTTCTCTCTAGAACCCAAAACATAGCCAAAAATGTTATCTTTTTCTCTCTCCCCGAACCTCCCCTGTTTTATAGAAAATGAGCTGCGTAGGCTGGCTGCGTAGCCTACGCAGATTGGCTATGCATCTTAAACCCTCCCCTTCACTCCCATGCTGATTTTTCCTATGCAATGGTGCGTAGGCTACGCTGCTATGGTGCATAGGCTACGCAAGACTCACGTAGATGTTCTGTCATCCTTTAGTAAAAAGGTCATAACTAATTGTAGAAATCTCCAAATGACAAACAGTTTGAAGCATTAGAAACTAGACACATATAGCTTCATATCTTGACAGTTATGCTCGTTTGAATTTAGGTCTCGTGCAAACTCACTTGAAACTTTACCCATCGTATAATTTTCAAGTTTTTCCAAATAACCCCAAAATAACCTACAGACCTCCAAATCCACATCCGGACGCGCTCCTATGACTAAAATCACCATACAGAGCTATTGGAATCATCAAAATTCAATTCCAAGGTCATTTACACATAAGTCAATATCCGATCATCTTTTCCAACTTAAGTTTTCAATTAAGAGACTAAGTGTCTCAATTCACTTCGAAATCCTTTCGGACTCAAACCAACTAACTCGGTAAGTCATAAAATAACTGTAAATATTAAATTGAGCAGTAAATGGGGGAACGGGATTATAATACTCAAAATGACCGGTCAGGTCTTTACATTCTCCCCCTCTTAGACAAATGTTTGTCCTCGAACGGGTTTAGAATCATACCTGGAGTATCAAATAGGTGTGGATATTTTTTCCGCATCTCTTGATCATTCTCCTAAGTAGCTTCTCCGAATGGTTGGCCTATCCATTGTACTTTCACTGATGCTATGTTCTTTGACCTCAACTTTCGAACCTGCCAGTCTAAAATAGCCACCGACTCCACATCATAAGTTAAATTACCGTCGAGCTGCACTGTACTAAAATCAAGAATATGAGACGGATCCCCGACATACTTTCGGAGCATGGATACATGGAATACTAGATGAACACCTGATAAACTAGGCGGTAATGCAAGTTCATAAGCCACCTCTCCAATCTTCTTAAGTATTTCAAAAGGCCCAAATATACCGAGGGCTCAACTTGCCCTTCTTCCTAAACCTCAACACACCCTTCATGGGTGAAATCTTGAGCAGAACCTTTTCCCCAACCATGTAAGCAACATCACGGACCTTCCGGTCGGCATAACTCTTCTGTCTAGACTGCACCGTGCGAAGCTACTCCTGAATCACTTTAACCTTCTCCAAAGCATCTCGAACCAAGTCAGTACCTAATATCCTAGCCTCACCCGGCTCAAACCAACCAACCTGAGATCGACAACGTCTCCCATATAATTCCTCATACAGAGCAATCTGAATACTCGACTGGTAGTTGTTATTGTAAGAAAACTCCGCAAGTGGCAAAAATATATCCCAAGAACCTCAAAAATCAATGACTCAAGAGCGTAGCATATCCTCCAATATGTGAATAGTGCACTCGGACTGCTCGTATGTCTGAGGGTGAAATGTTGTACTCAACTGAACCTGTGTGCCCAATTCTCGCTGCATTGCTCTCCAAAACTGTGATGTAAACTGCGTGCCCCGATCTAAAATGATGGACACCAACACACTGTGTAGGCGAAAAATCTCGCGGATATAAATCTCATCCAACCGCTTCGAAGAATAATTAGTACCAACTGGAATAAAATGCGCGGATTTGGTCAACCGATCTACAATCACCCAACCGCATCAAACTTCCTCAATGTTCGTGGAAGCTCAACTACGAAGTCCATGGTAATACTCTCCCATCTCAACTCCGAAATTTCAAGTCTCTGAAGTAATCCTCCCGGTCTCGGATGCTCTTACTTTACCAGTTGATAATTTAAACACCGAGCTACAAACCCAACTATATCTTTCTTCATTTGCCACCACCAATAGTGTTGCGTCAAATCCTAATACATCTTCGCGGCACTTGGATGAATGGTGTATCGAGAACTGTGAGCCTCCTGGAGAATCAACTCACGCAAACCATCTACATTAAGCACACATAGCATGCCTTGCATCCGTACTACACCGTCATCCCCAGTAGTGACTTCATTGGCATCACCGGGCTGAAACGTGTCCTTAAGGAGAAGCAAATGGGGATCATCATACTGGCGCTCCCTAATGCGATCATATAAAGAAGACCAAGAAACCACACAATCCAAAACTCGACTCGACTTCGAAACATCCAATCTAACAAACTGGTTAGCCAAGGCCTAAACATCCAAGGCAAAAGGTCTCTTTGCTACCGATAAATATTCTAAGCTGCCCAAAATCTCCATTTTACGATTCAAGGCATCGGCCACCACATTGGCCTTTTCGGGATGATATAGAATTGTGATATCATAATCCTTAAGGAACTCCAACCACCTTCGCTGCCGCAAATTAAGATCCTTCTGTTTAAACAAATGTTGTAAACTCCGATGATCACTGTAAATCTCACAATGGACCCCATACAAATAATGCCGCCAAACTTTCAAGGCATGAACAATAGCTGCTAACTTGAGGTCGTGCACCGGATAATGCTTCTCATGTACATTTAACTATCTGGACACATAGGCAATCACCCTACCATTTTGTATAAGAACTGCGCCGAGACAAATACGCGATGTGTCACAATACACATTATAACACCCTGAGCTTGTAGGCAACACTAATACTAGAGCTATAGTCAAAGTTGTCTTGAGCTTCCGAAAGCTCTCTTCACATTCATCCGACCACCTAAACGGAGAACCTTTCTAGTTAATTTAGTCATAGGCGATGCAATAGATGAGAAACCCTCCACGAAGCGACGATAATAACCGGCCAAGCCGAGAAAACTCTAAATCTATGTAACTAAAGATAGCCTGGGCTAACTCTAAACTGCCTCTATTTTCTTCGGATCCACCTTAATCCCTTCACTGGACACTATGTGTCCCAAGAATGATACCGAACTAAGCCAGAATTCACACTTAGAGAATTTGGTATATAGTTTGTCCTCTCTCAGCCTCTGCATTACAATACCCAAGTGTTGTGCATGCTCCTCCTGGCTACGAGAGTAAACCATGATATCATCAATAAATACCAAAACAAATGAGTCAAGATACGGCTGGAATACACTATTCATCAAGTGCATAAATGCTGCTGGGGCGTTGTTCAACCCAAAAGACATCACGAGAAATTCATAATGACCATAACGGGCTGAATGCGGTCTTTACAATACCCGAGTCCCGAATTTTCAACTGGTATACCCCAATCTCAAATCATTTTTGGAGAATTCCCTCGCTCCCTGAAGTTGGTCAAATAAATCATCAATACGCGGCAAAGGATACTTATTCTTGATTGTAACTTTGTTCAACTGCATGTAATCGATACACATTCGCATAGTACCATCTTTATTTTTCACAAACAGAACCGGCACACCCCAAGGCGACACACTAGGCCTAATAAACCCCTTATCAAGAAGCTCCTGAAGTTGCTCTTTCAATTCTTTTAACTCAGTTGGTGCCATACGATACGTAGGAATAGAAATGGGCTGAGTGCCCGACACCAAGTCAATTCCAAAATCAATATCCCTGTCAGGCAGCATACCCGGCAGGTCTACAGGAAATACATCCGAAAAGTCCCTCACTACCGGTATTGAATCAATAGTAGAAGCATCTGCATCAACATCTCTCACAAAATCCAGATATGACAAACACCTTTTCCAATCCATACATTGGGATTTCAAATAAGAAATTACCCTACTAGGAACATGATCTAGAGTACCTCTCCATTCGACCTTTGGCAACCCCGGTATCGCCAACGTCGCGGTTTTTGCGTGACAGTCCAGAATAGCATAACATGGAGACAACCAATCCATACCCAGGATTATATCGAAATCAACCATACTGAGCAATAAGAGATCAACACTAGTCTCTAGTCCCCCAATGGTTACCACACAAGACCGATATATACGGTCCACCATAATAGTATGGCCCACCGGCGTAGATACACGAGCAGGTAAAACTAAGGACTCACGGCGCATATCCAGATAATGAGTAAAGTACGATGACACATATGAATAAGTAAAACCAGGGTCAAATAATATAGAAGCCTCACTATGTCACACTGAGACAATACCTGTGATCACTGCATCTGAAGCAATAGCATCTGGTATGGCAGGAAAAGCATAGAATCATGCCTGACCGCTAACTGATCGGCCTCCCCCTCTTGGGCGACCCCTAGCTGACTGACCCCCACCCCGTGCTGGCTGGGCGGATAGAGAAGTAACTGGTGCTGAAGTCGTAGTCTCACTCCTCTACTGCACTGGACCTCCCGAGTTACAAGGACACTGTCTCCACATATGCCCAAATTCTCCGCACTCAAAGCAGCTCCCCGGTACTAATGGTGGTGCGGACTGAATCGGGCCTCGAGAACCAGAATAACTACTAGAAGCACCCGGTGCAAATAAACCCTGAACTGAAGGGGCATGGGACGAACTCTGGGCTGGGAGGGCATTGAGAGAAGACTGACCCTGATGAGAACTATATGAACCATGGCTGGATGATGCACCACGGTGAACTGGACGACCCGTCTGTGCGTGTCTGTAATGACGACCCATAGCGCGGTAAAACTGATCCCCTGAAGCAATACAGCTAAAATCACCTAGTCCACGTGGCCTCTTGGCCTCCCTCTCCCCCAAGTTTTTGACTACGGACAATCTCTATCTGCCGAGCAATGTCAACTACCTCATCAAAAGTGGCACCAAATACTCTCTCCCGAGTCATAAGTAACCGTAGCTGATATGAGAGGCCGTCAATGAACCTCCTAACCCTCTCTCTATCAGTGGGAACCAAACAAACTGTGTGGCAAGCCAACTCAGAAAATCTCATCTCAAACTGCATCACATACATGCCATCCCGGCGTCACTGCTCAAGCTGTCTACACAGCTCCTCTCCGCGAGATTGTGACATGAACTTCTCAAAAAAGAGAACGGAGAATTCCTTCCATGTAAGTGGTACTGCACCAACTGGGCTGCGCCTCTCATAAGCCTCCCACCATCTGAAGGCAGCCCCATAAAACTAAAAATTAGTGAACGAGAACCCACTGGTCTCCATAATACCCGCTGTCCGCAGTATCCGCTGGTACTTATCCAGAAATCCCTGAGCATCCTCTAACTCAGCACCGCTAAATGATGGAGGTCGAAGCCTCCCAAATCTCTCAAGTCTCCTCTGCTCATCATCTGCCATAACAGGAACTACCGGGGCTTGAGCAGCTGCAATCTGCTGGGCTGGTAGTGCCCCCGGTATCTGAAGTCCCTGCACTACTTGCTCCGGAGTACGGGCAATAGGGGTATGAGTACCTCCCTCAGTTTGAGAAGTGGCTGGTGCGGCCTGAGCTGAAACCACTTGAGCAAGGCCAGTGCAAACTATCAATATCTAATCCAAAGCCTCATATAGGCCTGGAATCTCAATGGGCACAGTTGGTGTGTGAGCGGGTCCCGCCGGCTCAACTACATTTGTAATCTTCTCCTGAGTTGGAGCAACTGGTGGTCCTATAGGTGCTGCTCCAACTGTTGTACGAGTGACACCTCAACCTCTACCTCGGCCCCGACCTCCACCACGGCCCCGGCCTCTCGTGGCCCCAACTGGTGGCACTGGTGGCTGACTGTCTAAACCAGTAGTACGTGTTCTCACCATATCTGAGAGAATAAAATAATATAATTTTATTTTTCCGGAATCAACCAGTTCGCACGATAGAATACAAGAAAGTGAAATTTTCTTAAGGGTTCGGCAGCCTCTCGAAGATAAGTACAGATGTTTCCGTACCGATTCGCCAGACTCTACTAAACTTGCTCATGACTCGTGAGACCTATGTACCCTAGGCTCTGATACCAACTTGTCACGACCCAAAAATCACACATGTCGTGATGGCGCCTATCTCGATACTAGGCTAGCCGACAACATCAAAAACCCATAATTTCTTTTAAGCTTGAAAATATAATATTTAAACACAATCCATAAGTCTCTCAAATACCGATACAAACACTCCCAAAACCGGGTGTCACTGAGTACATGAGCAGGGAAACATGGCCAAATACAAGTATGGGAAAAATCTGGTCTATAATAATAATTTGAGACCAAATACAATAACAAAAGGATAGGGAAGGAGAGACAAGGTCTGTGAAATATGGCAGCTACCTTTGAATCTCCGAAAAATCGATTGTGCAAAAGAATCAATATCCACTGTATCCGGGATCACCTGGACCTGCACACGAAGTACAAGATATAGTATGAGTACAACTAACTAAGTAAGTAACAATAATAAATAAAGAACTGGAAGTAGTGACGAGCTTCTCAGCTAAGTCCAAATACAATACTTTTTAATATAAAAGAGTAGGCATGCTTTCAAGTTCAACATTTAAGATTTCACTGAAAATTCATATCAAGTTTGACCGAAACAGAAAATAATATTTTTCCGAAATTTCCAAAATAGTGATATATGACAACTGAAATGCAGCAAATAATGAAATCAATGCATACTCTCAAAGTAACAGCCACTCAGTCCGCCCATTCCCTCCAACCTCATAGTCACTCTTTCCTCACAGGCACTCTTTCCTCATAGTCACTCATTCATGACAGTCACTCTTTCCTCACGGTCACTCATTACTCGGCGCTCGACACTCGCACTCAGTAGGTACCTGCACTCACTGGGAGTGTGTACAGACTCTGGAGGGGCTCCTTCATCCCAAGCGCTACAACAAGCCAATCATGGAATATAACAATGAAACATGTTGCGGCATACAGCCCGATCCCATATATATCCTCACAATTAGGCCCTCATCCTCACTCAGTTATCAACCTCTCGAGTCTCTCGGGCTCAAGATGACATGAAAATCAGCCCAAAATAATAATTTGATGCATCAATAAATAGCAATAGAGACTAAGATATGATATGAAATGAATGAACAAGACTGAGTGTGAAATTTCAATTTGAACATATAATTCAACCACATAAATGACCCCAATGGGTACCAACAATAACAACATATGCCTAAGCATGATTTTTAATACAAGTCTCAGCTCAATTTCTCTAACACGTAGAGAATGTACGGATTTCAATAGATTATTCAACTATACAGTCCCATGGAATTTGACCAAGTCACAATTCCTAAGGTGCATGCCCACGCGCCCGTCACCTAGCATGTGTGTCACCTCAAAACCAATCACATCATACATAATCCGGGGTTTCATACCTTTAGGATCAAATTTAGAATGGTTACTTACCTCAAACCGTGTAATTATGTATTACACTATGCCCTTGCCTCGAGAATCGGTCTTCAAAAGTGTAGTATCTAGCCACAATTAATTCAATTCAGTCAATACCAATTATTGTAATTAATTCCATAAGAAAATACAATTTATGTTTTCCAAAAAAAATTTGAAATTACTCAAAAATTGCTTGTTGGTCCCACGTCTCGGAACCTGATAAAATTTATAAAATATGAACACCCATCCAACCACGAGTCCATCCATACAAATTTCACCAAATTTCGACATCAACTCGACCCTCAAATCTTCAATAAAAGTCTTGTACAAACCCAATTCTCCTATACATATCCCTTTTATCCTTAATAGATTTCATACTTGTACTTTAAGCCCCAATCTAGGTTATATGATTCAATATTTAATCATTATTAAACTATTGAAGCACCAGAATCACCAATCATCCTAACAAGATTCAAAAATTCACTATTCATCTTCTTCTCCATTCAAGAACCCTAACTCACAATACACATTTCAAGGACTAGCATAATTCTACAACCAATTGGTGCTTTCTACTTCACAATACATTCCAAATACTTAATCCATAGTTGTATTTAAGTGTAGTGTGGAGAATGTACATCTTGTAGCTCAAACCCTAACTTGAACCCTTTTGAATGATTCTTGAAGATCAGAGAAATCCCTATGAATTTCAATTCATGTAGATATTAATACTACCATTAACTAGTATTAATCCATTATAAAAATATCATAAAACTCACCTTTGATGTGTATTTGTGTTGAGGATGCTCCACCTTCTCTCTAGAACCCAGAACTTAGCCAAAAATATTATCTTTTTCTCTCTCCCCGAACCTCCCCTGTTTTATAGAAAATGAGTTGCGTAGGTGTAACGACCCGGCCGGTCGTTTTGAGAATTAGAGCGCCGACCCCCTAATAACTATTTTCCCCATGTTTGTTTCCACTCTTGGGACTTGCCGGAGTGATTGGTTATGGAATTCAGAGAGTTTTGGGACACTTAATCCCTAGTTGTGAGTTTTAGCCTTAGAGTTGGGACCGTAGTCAGAACTATGTGAAGACGGAATCGAAATGCAATTCCGTCAAATCTGTTAGCTCCGTTGAGTGATTTTGGGGTTAGGAGCGCGTTCGGAATGTATTTTGGAGGTATGTAGTAGATTTAGGCTTGATGTAGCGAAAGTTAGTTTTTCGGCGAATTCGGCTTATAGTGGAAATTTTGATAACGAGCTCAGAATGGAATTATGAAAGTGGTTGTAGGTTCGTAGTGTTATTTGTGACCTGTGTGTAAAATTTAAGCTCATTCAGACTAGATTTGATGAGGTTTGGCGTCGTTTGTTGAATTTGGAAAATTTTAAATTCCTAGGCTTGAATCCATGCTTAATTCATGATTTTGGTGTTGTTTGATGTGGTTTGAAGGATCGAATAAGTTTGTACGGTGTTTTAGGATTGGTTGGTATATTTGGTTAAGGTCCTGGGGGCCTCGGGTGTGTTTCAGATGCTTAAGAGAATGAATTTGGACATAGGAAAGATCTTGTGCCTTTGCTGGTTCTTGTGTTTTGCACCTGCAGAAAAGAGGCTGCAGGTACGGAGGGAGTGCGCAGAAGCGGAACTGGTGGGGCTGGTGATGGAGCGCAGGTGCGAAAGTTTGACCGCACCTGCGTGCCCGCAGGTGCGAAGCGTGGGCGCAGGTGCGGAGACTAGCTGTTTTAATGAAATGCGCAGATGCGCCGTTTGGACTATAGGTGTGTTATCCTCAGGTGCGAGAAATGCCCGCAGATGCGGCCCCAGCCCGGATTAGTGACCTTCGCACCTGCGATGATTTTTCCGCAGGTGCGGGACCGCAGATGCGCCCCCATGAGCGCAGATGCGAATATCGCTAGGCAGAAAAAGAGAATTTCGAGGGTTTGAAATTTCATAAAACAATATTCGATTTAGAGCTCGGTGGGAGACAATTTCTTGAGGGATTTTGAGGTAGAACTATTGGGTAACTAATTCTAACTCTATTTTGATCATAATACATTAATCTATTATTGTTTTCATCGTGTAATTAAGGAATTTGAGGGTAGAAGTTTGGAAATCGGGGAAAAGGTTCCCCAATTGAAAATCTGAGATTTGAATGGGAATTTGATGTCAGATTTAGATGATTTTTGTTCGAGTGAACTCGTGACTGAATGGGTGTTCATAAATTGTAATTTTTACCCGATTCTGAGATGTGGGCCCGGGGAGGCTTTTTGGGCATTTTTCCTAATTTCACGCTTTAGCTTCGAATTAATTAGCTAAATTAGTTACTCTAGTTATATTTATATTATGCAATTAATTTGAATAGATTCGGGGCATTTGGAGTCGGATACTCGTGGCAAGAATGTGATATTGAGTTGATTTGAGCGGTTCGAGGTAAGTGGCTTGCATAATCTTGGGTTGGGGACTTTCCCCTTAGGGTGCTTGATATTAATTGATGTGTGGGCACCGTGTACATGAGGTGACGAGTACGTACACTGGCTATTATTGGATAAATCCCGTTTTTCTTGTCTAAATCATAAACTTTTTTCCCTTATTAAATTGCACTAATACGTTTAATTGTTTAGCTTAGACTAGAGAAGCAAGCTTACGTGTTTTAACTTCCTATTTGACATTTTGTGCGCCATGCTTAGTTAAGTCCCTACTTTCCTTATTTGTATTCAGTATAAACTATATGACTCGATGCCATACTTGCCATTTCATCTTGCGTTGCATATTTAAATTGGGGCTATGGACGTATTTCGGGAGATCCCCCTGTCTTGCAAATTTATTTTGGGACTACAGACGTATTCTGGGAGATCCCCCAGCACTGCATATTTACTTGGGGACAACATACGTATTCCGGGAGATCCCCCATCACTGCATATTTACTTTGGGACTACGGACGTATTTCGAGAGATCCCCCCCCCATGTACTGCATATTCTTTCAGAACTACGAGACGGTATCCCGGGAGATTTTCCCATTGTGTTTACCTTGTTCTAAGCCGATGGCTCCCTTAACTGTTAAATTTTCGAGAATTTCTTTAACAGTGTTACCAAAAATTTTACTTATATCTTTTACTGTTTAATTTATTATATTTACTCCGGTAGGGCCTTGACCCGAGCTCGTCACTACTCGACCGAGGTTTAGGTTTGGCACTTACTGGGTACCATTGTGGTGTACTCATGCCCTTTCCTGCGCATGTTTTCGTGTGCAGATCCAGGTGCGAGCTATCAGCCTCAGGGTTTGTGCGTGCTGCTGGTTTTAGGAGACTTGAAGGTACTTCTTCTTGCGTCCTCAGATCGTCGGAGTCCCCTTCTACTCCCTCACCTAGAGACTTTCTATATTATCTTCAGACTTTTGTATATAGCTACATAAATTATAGCAGCTTGTGACTTAGTGATATTCCGGGTCTTAGGAAATTATTTTGTATATGCCGAGCAGTACTACTCTTGGCTACTCGCAATATTCTATTTATCTTTAAAATGTAGTGTTTCTTTACATTATTCGTAATATTAGGCTTACCTAGTCGTGAAGACTAGGTGCCATCACAACACCTTATGGAGGGTTAATTTGGGTCGTGACAAGTTGGTATCAGAGCACTAGGTACATAGGAGTCGCGAGTCACAAGCTATTTTATTAAAGTCTCGTAGATCGGTGCGGAGACATCCGTACTTATCTTCGGGAGGCTATGTAACTGTTAAGAACAATCATATTCCTTTGATTTCCTTGTCGTGCGAATTATTGTCATCAAAATTCTAAAACTCTATTCTATTCTTTCTCATAGATGGTGAGGACCCGTACTGGGAGGACCGACGATCAGGCACCCGAGCCCCCTGCCAGAGCCGCCAGAGGCCGGGGTCGGGGTAGAGGACGACCACACAGTGAAGCCCGAGCACCTGGGAGAGCTGCGTCAGAGGAGCCCCTAGCAGCTCCAGCTGGAGGGCCAGCACCGGAGATCCCTATTGCTACTCCAGCCCTCCAGGAGACTTTAGCTCAGTTCATGAGCATGTTCAGCACTCTGGCTTAGGCTGGACTATTTCCGATAGCTTCCGCTACATCTCAGGCCGGGGGAGGGGCACAGACTCCCGCAGCCCACACTCCTAAGCAGAGGGTCCATGTTGATAAGGCCACAAAGTATATTCCTATGCCCCAGTGGCTCCGGTTCAGCATGAGACCAGGGTAGCTGCTTCTGAGGCAGAGCAGCTCAGACTTGAGAGGTACAAGAAGTACCACCCACCTACTTTCAGCGGACTAGCTTCAGATGATGCTCTGGGTTTTCTTGAGGAGTGTCATTGTATTCTCCGCACTATGGGCATTATGGAGATGAGTGGGGTTTCTTTAACCGCTTTCCAGCTGAGGGGAGCAGCATATCAGTTGTGGCGTGCCCATGAGCTGAGTAGTCCGGACGAGGCAGCCTCACTCACTTGGACTCAATTTTCAGAGATGTTCTTGCATGAGTATTTTCCTCAGAGCCTCAGGGATGCTTGGTGCACAGAGTTTGAGCAGCTGCGTCAGGGTGCTATGACTGTGTCGGAGTATGCAGTCTGTTTCAGTGAGTTAGCTCGCCATGCACCGACTCTGGTTGCTACAGTCAGAGAGAGGGTTCGTCGCTTCATTGAGGGATTCCACACCAGTATTCGGACCAGTATGGCCAGGGAGTTGGAGATGGACATCACTTATCAGCAGGCAGTGAGTATTGCCAGAGAGTGGAGGACATGTTCGCCCGGGACGGAGAGGAGAGAGAGGCCAAGAGGTCTCGAGAGACTGGTCATTATTCAGGAGCTTGTGCACCAGCAACACGCTATGGTAGGGGTTTTGTGAGTCTCCATGTTCATTCAGCTCTTCCAGCAGCCAGCGGTGTTCCAGCTCCTCCTAGACCTCAGGAGCCCTATTATGCACCACCAGTATCCAGTATGCCTCATACTCGAGGTGCTATTACCGGCCAGTCCAGTAGGTCAGGTCCGAGTCAGTCTCAGCCGCCGCGTCCTCCGAGAGGTTGTTTTGAGTGTGGTGACACTCGTCACCTGGTTAGAGATTGCTCCAGAGCCAGGAGGGGTGCACCTTCACAGACTTATCAGCCTCCACGTGCTCCACCAGGTCCTCCGGCCATTCTTCCAGCCCCAACTGCCACCCCACCTCCTCAGCCAGCTCGAGGTGGAGGTCGGGGAGGTCGAGGTAGCCCTAGAGCGGGAGTCCAGACCAGATAATCATCGTATAATTTCCAACTTTCACCAAATAACCCCGAAATGACCTACAGCCTCCAAATCCACATTCGGATACGCTCCAACGACTAGAATCACCATACGAAGCTATTGGAATCATCAAAATTCAATTCCGAGGTTGTTTACACATAATTCAATATCCAATCATCTTTTCCAACTTAAGTTTTCTATTAAGAGACTAAGAGTCTCATTTCACTCTGAAATCTTTTCAGACCCGAACCAACTAACCCGGTAAGTCATAAAATAACTGTAAAGCATAAATGGAGCAGTAAATGGGGGAAAGGGGCTGTAATACTCAAAACGACCGGCTGGTCATTACAGTCTCTTCATACATTTGCAAAACCTGAAGTGAAGAAAACTGGTATTCTTCCTTAATTTTGCTTTGTTTCATGAGGGCCAGTGTCAAAGGTTAATTTCCAATAAAGATTTTTTCTACCAATTGACAAAGAAGAAACTAGCAAAAAGACGATGGTGGTGGTGATGAGCGGGTGAAAAGGGAGGTGGTGATGGTGGAAAAGCATGGGAGGGGGTTAAATGTGATTAGGGCAACGAGGTGGCATGCATGCCATGTGGTGTCTAACTAAGTGAAATATTAGGCCCCGTTGGATGGTATTAACCATGGAGGGCCCTTACTGAATATAGGTATTTTTGCAGCAGTTTAATAATGCCAGGTGCAATGGTGGACCGAAAGTATAAAGGAGGGCATATACAATCCTTTTCGGCAGGTATGTACAAAGAAACCCGATAAATCGCACCAAACCGATAATCCAAGTCAAATAGAAGAAAAAACATTCTATTGTGGTTTTGTTTGTGTTGAAAAACCTCCCAGTCATATTTGGCTTGGTTTGGTTTTAACTCAAAAAAGTCAAACCGAAACAAACTAACCAGACATCATATTTATATAATTTTTAAAAATAATTTATGAATAAAAATATTTATTATATGCAATTTACACTACAAAAAAATGCTAAATTTGCAGAGGCTTTATTTACATATTGCGGCGGTCAGAAACCTCTGCAATATGTTGTTACGGCGGTTTCCAAAACCCCCGCAATAATATTCGCCGCAATCAATTTGCGGGGTTTTTTTTGGAGACCGTCGTTATCATATAGCGGTGGGTATTTAGCGTCGGTCTAAGCTCCGCAATTCGATAGTTTGACTTTTTAAGAGCCCACTTATAAAAAATTAGCGGTAGTCAAAACCCCTATAATATTCTTATTTAACTCCCGCAAGTTTTAACATAATATTATTACTCATTAAATTACGGCAGTTATAACCTCCGCTATTCATTGATTTTTTGTTTTTGGGCAATTGTTACCCATAACTAATCTGATTTCAATTATGTTAATATAATGAAGCATCAATAGATTATATAAATTGCTTACTAGAATCAAGTAACATCAATATATTAATAAACCATAAAATACATTAAAGTAAATTATCATTAGTCTCAAAAACTTGGTTTAAACACAACTCCTCCATCCATTAAACACAAAACGTCAGTATTATAGTTAGTCTTAAAACTAACTTTAAACAGAATATCTACTCCAAATATTATGGACAAAAGATCTACTATGACTATTGAATCGAGTACGATACATTTGCAAACTTCGATGGTTGTCGTTAAGATTATTTCCACGAGATGATCTTCTTACATCCATGGGTGAAATGGATACGTGTCACGACCCAAAATCCCACCATAGGTATTGTGATGGCACTTAGTCTCTAAGACTAAGTAAGCCAATTTTCATTACTTTTCGAAGCCATTTTTTTAACATATATCATTTAATACAAATGTCGAAACTAACAGCGGAAATAATTACAAACAACCTCCCAAGACTGGTAGTTCCGAGTCACGAATTCTAACTGAACATATGGAATGATCTCAAGGATCGAATACTCAATACTGTTTGATTAATAATTAATAGTACAATAAAATGAAGGGACTGCGATGACCAAGCAGCTCTACCTTGAATACTTGCAATCACACTTTAACTCTGTCCGAGTCCAATAGCTCCAATACCTGGCTCTGCACAAAAATGTGCAGAAGTGTAGTATGAGTACACCACGGTCGGTAACCAGTAAGTATCAAGACTAACCTTAATGGAGTAGAGACGAGGTACAGTCAAGACACTCACTAGTCTAATTACCTGTGCAATATAGTATACAAAATAATAGAAAACAAATAATAATAATAATAATAATAAGGGCAACACAAATCTACCAGTGATATGCCCGGCATGGCAACAAGAACACTATTAATATTACTCAACAAATAATAAATACAAGTACACCCAATTAAACCAAGTTCTTCAAA
The DNA here is from genome assembly GCF_000715075.1 of Nicotiana tabacum. Classification (NCBI taxonomy): domain Eukaryota; kingdom Viridiplantae; phylum Streptophyta; class Magnoliopsida; order Solanales; family Solanaceae; genus Nicotiana; species Nicotiana tabacum. Next base: position 7,508,441 of record NC_134098.1, read on the forward strand.
TAAATATCTTTCATATATAATTCTTCCAAATAACTCTCTTTTAAATATAATTTTCTCAAATAAATATCCTTCAAATACTACTTTTTGAATAAAAATACTTCCAAATAAATATCTTGAATTTAATTCTTTCAATTAAAAGTCAACATGTGACACCTCATTTCATAAACATAAAAATATGGGTCTCAGTCCTTTTCATATTATCACGGCACTCCGTGCCCATAATCAAATCATCATATTTCCCCGGAACCTCGTGCAGAAAGTCAAATCATCATATTTTCGGATAATAATATGTCGACTTAAATTGTTATTCCAAAAAGACAACAAAATTCAACGCGGGACTCGCCTCTCGGAACCCGACATGAATTTCAGGAAATTCAAATACCCATTCTGATACGAGTTCAACCATACCAATTTTATCTGATTCCAATAACAAATCGACCTCCAAATATTAAATTAAACCAAGAGGGCTTTCATAATTTTCCAACTTAATTCACTGATTAGAACTTAATGTTTCTGCCCTGGCATTAAAGCATCGCGAACGCGGATGTCACAACCCAAAATCCATAAAGGTCGTGATGGCGCCGGACACCACTGTCAGGAAAGCCAACAATGAATACTTAAATGGGTTCTCACTTTTGTTACTTTTGAAATCATATTTTCCTTCAATTTAAATAGTAAAAGATGAAGTTTACAAAAATACATAATAATATCTTTAAAACTTCCAATACAGCACAACCCATAATCCTCCCAAAACCCGGTGTCATAAGTGCATAAGAATTAATTAGGAATGTAGAATAAAATACAACAGCTGTCCGGGAATACAAATTGGATAGGAAAAATGTAAGTACTCTAACGGAGACTCTGTTGGTTGGGATCGCCCTATAGAATGCAGCTCACCTAAGTCCCCGCCATAATCGTGCCTCTGCGCCCATAATGCCGCTAAACATATGTGTACCTACACAAAAATGTGTAGCAAGTATAGCATGAGTACGTGCTCAGTAAGTATCTCGCCTAACCTCGAAGAAGTAGTGACGAGGGGTCGACTCGGACACTTACTATGGGCTATAATTAATATACCAATGATATGATTAAGCATGGATCACGTAGAATGGATGTAAGCCCGATATTATGAAATAAGTAAACAATTCTTTTGTTAACAAGAAGTTTTTTCCCAAATTCATTTTTCATGATTTTAACAGTTTATATCTCAGGCCAATGAGGCAATATCAATTATTATAATTTCCGAAGCAATTAATACAATCATGCGCAAGTCATGCCGAGGTCGTACGGCCCGATCCAACAATAAAAATAAATTGTGCACTGCCGAGGGTCGAACGGCGCGAACCATAGATGCATCTATAAATTTTTCCGGTCGCGAATCATACATGCAACACGGTCCCCACTCACTAATCATACATACGACGCGGTCCCCGCTCGTGAATCATACATGCGACGCGGTAAAATATAAATTTAAGGAAATACCCCACTCGCGAATCATACCTGCGACACGGCCAAATATAAGTTTAACATTTAAATCATATTTCTTTCTTGATTCTTTTTAAAATAATGGAAATTCAACTTGAAACGTCTTTAAGAAAATTACCCCGCTCGCGAATCATACCTCCGACGCGGTTATACATAGATTTCTTAAGCTATTATAATATTCCTCAATTCTTTTCGAAGTTTAAATGAAACCTTTTAAATCTTAAATTCTTCAAATTTCCATTCTTTCAAGACAATTACTACTCAACCTCAATCTTGTTTCTTCTCAAGGCAAACAATAACATAAATTGACAGCAATGTCAACAAGGCATGATGTAAATCTAGACTACCCGGACATAGGCATAACTAGTAGCTACGTACGGACTCTCGTCACCTCGTGCGTACGTAGCCCCCATAATTAGAAGCATATATTAATTTATTTCACCTATGGGGTTAATTCCCTCTTATAAGGTTAGAAACGAGACTTACCTCGCTCCGAAGTTCCATAACCGGCTTTTGAGCCCTTCAAACAACTTGAATCGATGCACCACGTTCCAACACCAGCCTATAATTATGCAAACCCATTAATATATACTCAAATACTCAATATAATCCGATTTATAATAATTTCTAATCCCAATCGAAAAGTCGATAAAATCTCCCTCGGACCCACGTGCCCGGATTCACAAACTTTTCGAAGTTAATCATTACCCATAACCTTATGAACTAAAATATATGATTTATTCTCAGTTCCATGCCCAAATCCGTGGTCAAAATCCAAAAATACCAAATTCTAGGTCTTCTACCAAAAACCCCACAATTTATACTTATTTTCATGTTTAAATCCTTATACAAACCATGTATTTAATTTAGAATAAGTGAGAATCAATTATCTTGAGTTTCTTGCTGAAAATCTCCCCTTGAAGCTTTTCAAAATCGCCCAAACCAAATGAAAATGGGAGAAAAAATGGGCCAAGTCCCGTTTTAAAGAAACCCCACTGCCCAGCGATATTTTCGCACCTGCGACTCTTAGGCCGCTTCTGCGCATCCGCTTATGCGGAACTCCATCCGCACCTGCGGCCCTTGGCGCTACTGCAACTACTGATATCACACCTGCGCCATCACAGGTGCACAAATTCCTTCTGCTTCTGCGGTTCTCAGTAGCCTTGGCTCCTTCCGCAACTGCGAACCATCTCCCGCACCTGCAGCCCTCTTCACGAAGGTGCGGTTACACTAGATGCCCAACTGCTTCAGCTCTTCCTCAAATTCAAATTCGATCCGTTAACCACCCGGAATCCACTCGAGGCCCCCGGGACCCCGTCCAATCACACCAACCAGTCTAATAACATAACACGGACATGCTCGAGGCCTCAAATCACATCCAACAATATCGAAATCATGAATCATACCCTAATTCAAGCTTAATGAACTTTAGAACTTCAAACTTCTATATTCAATGCCGATACCCATCAAATCACATCCGATTGACCTCAAATTTGGCACACCGGTTACATTCGACCTTACGGACCTATTCCAACTTCCAGAATCGAAATCCGACCCTGATATTAAAAAATCCACTTCCGAACAAACTTCTCAAAAACCTTCAAATTCCTAACTTTCGCCAGACGACTCCAAAATGACCTACTTACCTCCAAATACACTTCCGGACGCGCTCCCAATACCAGAATCACCGTACGGAGCTATTCTCATACTCGGAATTCCAAACGGACATCGATAACATTGAAATGCACTTCAACACAAATTTATGGAATTCTTCCAAAATGCTAACTTCCACAATAGGTGCCGAAACGCTCCCGGGTCATCCAAAATTCGACCCGGACATACACCCAAGTCCAAAATCATCATACGAACCTGCTGGAACCTTTAAATCCCGATTCTGAGATCATTTACTCAAAAATCCAACCTTAGTCAATTTTTCCAAATCAACTCTGAACTCCCTGAATCTCAATTCCAACTACGCGTACAAGTGATAATACCTGAAGTGAAGTTGCTCATGGCCTCAAACCGCTGAATGACGTGGTAGAGCTCAAAATGACCGACCGGGTCATTACAGCGGAAGACTGATCGCGTGCGCGAAGAAGAAAACTGAAGGATTCCAAAATGTGCTTTGCGAACGCGATGGGTCGCTCGCGAACGCGGAAAGGAAACATCTAATGGCTCATGACTGACCTACTCGAATGCGAGCAAAGGGTCGCGAACGCGAAGAATAAGGACAGGAACCTTCGCGAACGCACAAGGCGACACGCGAGCGCGAAGGGTAAATGGTCACTAGTACCCAGTGCCTCGTATCTATTACGCGAACGCGAAGGAGGGAAAGGTCAGACCTTTGTGAATGCGAGAGCTTGAACGTGAACACGAAGAAGGAATATTAGGTGGATCAGCAGAACACTACGCGAACATGAAAGGCACTTCGCGATCGCGAAGAAAAAATCAGATGACAGAAAATAACAGTTCAAAATAGGAGGAAATGACCCGTGGCCCATCCGAAACACACCCGAGGCCCCCGAGAACTCAACCAAACATTCCAACCAGTCCTAAAACATCATACTAACTTAGTTGAATTCTCAAATCACGTCAAACAATATCAAAACGATGAATCACACCTCAAATCAAAATCTATGAACTTTGAACTTTCAAATTCTATATCTTGTGCCGAAACACATCAAATCAATTCGGAATGACTTCAAATTTTGCACACACGTCAAAAATGACATAATAGACCTATTCCAATTTCCATAATCGGCTTCCGATCTCGATATCAAAAAGTCAACCCCCCGATCAAACTTCTCAAAAAATTCAACTTTCGGCATTTCAAGCCTAATTTCACTACGGAACTCCAAATAATTTTTTGGACACGTTCCTGAGTCCAAAATCACCATACGGAGCTATTGATTTCATCAAAAATCCATTCTGGATTTATTTTGCACAAAAAATAACTCTCTGGTCAACTCGTTCCATTTAAACTTTTAATTTAATTCTAAATCTTCAGTAATTCAAACTTGACCACACCCACGGTTCATAATACATATTGCAAACTGCTCGAGACCTTAAGTCACTAAACGAGGCGTTAATTCTTAAAACGAAAAGTCGGGTTGTTACATTCCGCTAGCCGCATCACATGGCTACAAAAAAATCAAAAAAAATATAATTAACGAAAAGTACCTCAACAATATCCTAATTAATAATCACTTAGCTTTAGTCAAGTATCAGTAACTTCTATGATCCAAATACATAGTATTGTTGAAAGTAAAGGTATCTCAACACTTTAAATCAAAACCTCACAAAAACTTAAGATTTGGAGAGAGTAGCAGCTAAGCACAAGCTGAAAGTAGGAAACAAAGCACACTGAGAACAAAATGAGAATGCATGTGTAGATATAGGAGTGAAGAAAGTGAGAAAAAGTGTCAAACACCACATAGCAGAAAAGTTTTCTTCTTTCTCAATTCAGAGTCACATTTGGACTGATCAATCATACTTTCAAAATTAAATAAGAAAGTTATGAACTTTTCTTACCGTTGATTGAGGAGGAGTAACAAAGATCCTTGCAAATTCTTCAGGTGTCCTCCCTTATTTTATTATCATATACGCCTTAAAAGTATTCATTATTTGGGTGTTAACATTCATCAATTCTATATAGTTCTCTTGGCTTTGATTATGAGCATTCAATATTTGATTGTACTTTTCTTGGTATTGGGAAGAACATGAACCATTAATGTAACTTGAAGCATTTAAATCACCATAAAGAGGTCTTGCTTGTCTAAAAGCTCTGCCAGGAACAACTCCTAATCCCAAGCACCTTACCCTTCCAGAGTGCTCTTTTCCCAGCACCTTACCAACGACATCATTTGACGAAATTTCATACTCATCCACGGTGCTTTGGCTCAATGCTAGTTCAATGTTTTTCTAAATACATTACACACCAAAAGTCAGTGTCCTACCTTCAATCAGTGATTGATAAGTTATTAAAAAAGAAAAATAAGAGAAGAAGAATATCTTTTTCTTTTATAGGAATTACAACAACAAAGAACTGCTAAGGAACAGAAGAATATCTGTCCAGTTCCAACGTAATAATTTTACATTCTTAACCAAAAAACAACAATCAAGTAAAGTAATGCAGCAACAACAAACTGAAAAAAAAAGTACCAACAGATTCACAACTTAGAAACAAAGCACTCAACATGATCGGGAACTCAAAATGCAACAGATCCAGGAACATCTCGCGGAGACTTATTTTCAACTTCACAATGCTTGAATAAACAAAAGAGAAAAAAGTTATATTATCATTTGATAAATTAAAGGGTGAAAACCAAGTAGGAGAAAAAAAAGAGTTAATCAAGCTTAAGTCAAGAACTTGATATAACGCCTATAATGTGCTGCCTATCATCAGTCGCAGATCAAGAAATCAGAGAAAAGGCATACACCCGCATATTGCTTGTTACAACATATTTTAGAACCAATCACTGATACTAGGTACTAAATGATTGCAAATTTGATGGAAGAAATTAAAAACTTACACATATCTCTTTTGCCGCCTCATTAACATATGATCCATCTTCATTCCTATCTGACTAAAAACTTGTATAATATTGAGGCTTCAGCCCACTATACATGTTCATGCAAAATGAAAGACATTGTGCATTTACATACCATATGATTTATATATGATATTTCAACTCTACAAGTGCCAAATAATTTCGGCAGCATAGTTCTAATTCCTTAGTTATGAAGTAGAATTCTGTAGATGCACCATAAGCAAGATGCAGTGTAAAAATCACAAGAGACTGAAATAATTGTAATTAATATTCAAGCATCTACATTCTCAAGCAGGTATAAAATTAAAATAATGTTGTTTGGAGCAATCTATAAGGGTGCACAAACTTTAAGGAGAAGAAGATTATCTTGCCAGCAACTAATGGAATTTCCAAAGCATCAACGGGGCTTATTGACAATCAAATAAGTTGAATTCTAAATCCCAGAAATAACACATTTCGAAAACTGCATACTTGTAAACATCACCAACCAAATCGCAACTCCAGTAGTATAATTTTCTATGGTAATTCCTCTTCAGATCTATGGTAATTTCTTTTCCCCATTCTTTGATTTTGCTTTTTTTTTCTTTCTTTCTTTTTTTTTTAAAGCAAAATATACTACTAGGAATGTGACTTATGTGCAAAATTTGAGGTCAATCGGACGTGATTTGATAGGTTTCGGCACCGTTTGTAGAATTTGGAAATTTTGATGTTCATTAAGCTTGAATCCGTGTGTAGTTCGTATTTTCGAAGTTGTTTGAGGTGATTTGAGAGTTCAACTAAGTTCGTATTGGGATATAAAACTTATTGGTATGTTTGGTTGAGGTCCCGGGAACCTCGGGTTGATTTCGAGTTGTTAACGGATCAAGGTTCGAAGTTGAAGAATTGCTGAATATTTGTTGGTTCTAGTGTGATCGCACCTGCGGAGAAGGGCTCGCAGGTGCGATGGTCGCAGAAGCGACAATAAACTCACAGGTGCGAAGCCTGTTGCGAAAAAACGTGACCGTAGATGCGGTCCTTGGCATCTCAGAAGCGGAGGCTCGTTGGGCAAGGGATATCCGCAGAAGCGCAATTCTTTCTGCAAAAGCGGATGCGCAGGTACGAGCCCAGGCACCGCAGGTGCGGAAATGCCTGGGCAGTGTCAAAAATAAGGGTTTTCGAGATTTTTCTCATTTTGGACATTTTGGAGCTCGGTTTGGGCGATTTTGGAGAGAAATATTTTCACACAATTTGCGGTAAGTCTTCTTGACTCCCTTGTGACTATATTCCATGAATCCATCTTCATTTTTAGCAATTAGTTGATGAATTTAAAGAGGAAATTGGGGATGTTGGCCTAAAGTTTTATAATATAAATTTTTAGGTTTTGAACGTCGATTTAGAGTCGGAATTGAATGAAATTAGTATGGTTGGACTTGTAATTGGATGGATTGTCGGATTTTGTGAGTTTTGTCGGATTCCGATATAATTTTGAATTTTGTGGGAAAATATTAGTATTTTGATATGGAATTAATTCCTATATATTGTGTGGACTGAATCAAATTTAATTATGGCTAAATTCGAGCCGTTCAGGAGTTGATACGCGCTGAATGGGATTTCTGGAGCATTGTTTAGCTTGCTCGGCATTGGATTCGTCTTGGTCGAGGTAAGTAACTCTTCTAATTTGAGAGTTGAGGGTATGAACCCTGATTATACGTGTTATGTATTTGGTGTTGAGGTGACGTACATGCTAGGTGACGGACGTATGGACGTGCACCGTGTGGTACTGTGTAGTTATCTGAACTTGTCTGAAATCATAAAATCTCTACGTACTAGAGTTATCAAAATGTGATTCATGCTATAAACTATGTTTATACTACATGTTTATCCTGTTGGGACCCACTGAGGTCATTTCTGCTGTTAAGTTATCCACTTTCATTGCATTACATACTCCGGCATATGCATTCATATACATATCAAATCTCAGTCTCTGTTGTTATTTATTGATACATCATATCATCATTTTCGGGCTATTTAATTGACATTGTGAGCCTATGAGAGAGAGAGACTGGAGAGATTGATGACTGAGTGAGGCCGAGGGCCTGATTGATTCTGATATTGATACTGATTTATGATAGCGCTTGGGCTGAAGGAGCCCCTCCGGAGTCTCCACACACCCCCAGTGAGCGCGGTTGATATTATTGAGGGGTGGATCTTCCTTGAACATGGATCTTATCCGAAGCATTATATACCTGGAGATGGATCTTCTCCACGGGCTGGATTGACCCTACTCAATACTGAGTTACTGATGATCAGTTGATGTGTATATTCCGGGATGGATCTTTCCCGGGCCGGATTGGCCATATACAGTACCGAGTGATTGAGCATGATGAGTGGAATGTGTGAGATAGTGAGATTAAGTCCTCTGAGAGTGGTAGTACATGAGTTCATCTCTGAGATACATTTCATTGACATGCACGCATGACATACATGCATAGAGATATATTTTTCCTCATGTTGTACGGTATCACGCCATTCATGACTTCTCACACATATTGGCATATGGTCATAGTGATGCATTTATTTTACACTGGTAATGTGGAAAGAAAATGAGACATCTTAATTATCATTTAAACGATTTTGGAAAAATTACGATTTTCAAACTTACCCATATTTTTGGCAACAACGGAAAACGATTAGAATTTTTCACTGATATACTTGAAAGAGAGAACTATTTTTCACAAATCATGATTTTGTTGAGCATTTTATTTCTGAGTTACTTCTGGTATTACTTGTTTTATATTGTTATGAACTATGGTTGGTTATTGAAGTGGGACTCTGACCTTGGTACAAGCTTGTCACTACTTTCAACCTAAGGTTAGGTTTGTTATTTATTGAGTACATGGGGTCGGTTGTACTCATACTATACTTATGCACCTTGCGTGCAGATGTTGGCTGCTGATGTTGCTGTGTTCGTTGGGAGCTGGATCTGAAGATGTACCTGCGTTCCGATTATTTCTGCCTCTTGTTCACGGTAGCTTTAGATTCATAAAACTCTGTTTATATACTTTTCGAACAGATCATGTATTTACTTCATACCAGGTTTGTATACTCCATTCTTAGAAGCTCATGATTTGTACTACTTGTGCTTGGGGAATGTATAAGATTTAGATATTTCTTTACTTAAATTACTTTATTAATTGTTATTAGAATTGGTTAATGCTTAAGTGGCTTACCTAGCGGCTGGGTTAGGTGCCATCATAAAAAGTCGGATTTTGGGTCGTGACATCGACTAACTTGCGTTCTAGTCGACTGGAATTTTCAAAACTAAATAAAAGAAAGCAGATTGCAGAAAGTAAATGATACAGAATGTTTTATACTGTTTCGGATTCAGAGTGAATCCTACATCTAATCCCTTTGGGTTGCAAGGGTGACCTCTTTCAAGTATGAAATGGCTTAGTACAAATGGGTTGATGTTGTTATACACCAACAATGTTTGGTCGATTTGTTCTTCTCTCTTATAATCGATACAATGCCTCACTAGTATTATTTTTTCTCTCTCTCTCTCTCTTCTATTCTTAGTTATCAGGAAATCTATAGCAGACTACAGTGCATGTTTCAAATAGAACAATGAGATTGAAATTGGTTTTATCAAAGTATGTCCATCCTTGGCATCTTCTGTAGAATATATATGGCGAGTTGGTCTCCATTCTTCACGGCGTGATAGTGTAATAATTGAACGACAACCCAATGGAGTTGATTTTCAGAATCAATCAAGATGATTTTATTCCAGAAATAGAATTGACTTTTCCTTTCGTTGCTTCCTTGATTTCCTTTTCCTTGCGAGTCGTTGAGAAGAATATTCTCAGAAGATCTTCTATGTAGATGATTGATCTTCTACACTGATTGATTGATGTCTTCCTTATATGGTTGATTCGAATATCCACATGATTGATCTTCTATATTGATTGATTGATCATCTTATGTTGATTGATTGATGCCTTCCGTAAATGGTTGATTCGAATATCCAGTTTCCATAGAACGCACTGTCACAACGGTTGTACTCCTTGATTCTTGCCTTTGGATCTTGACTTACACGTTTGCCTCCTTGATTTGTGTAGAATCTATCCCATTCTCATGATATCCTTTGGGATTGGTTTCGTGCAAGTAGAATTAAGTTATTGTCTATCATTAAAATCCATATCTAACAATCTCCCCATTTCTGATGATGACAAAAAACACTTAATTCATTTTAATTTCATGTTCTAGTCAGCTCCCCCTCAACTTAGTTTGAGGTAAGTTGAGTACTTGGAGTTGACTCCCCCTCATTCAGATGCCAGTAGTTGATTTTACTCGGTTGACTGAGCCGTATCCTGCAAGTTAGTATACTATTTGACTTTTTCTCAATTAGTCGACTATAAATCCTGCATCCTGCAAAGTTAGTGAAATGTATTCTACTTCTCAACCTTTGGCATCAATAAAAATGATTGCTAAGGAAGATTAACTACCAGCTGATAAGATTAGCAGACAATATGCTTAATTATAGGCATCCACAAAGTATCCAAAATAAACATGCAAAAGAAAATTATCTAGAAAGACCAAAAGAAATTGTCTAAATAGCCAACACAGATTAACGACGGAGGAAATAGGTAAGGGTGTTCCAGATAGCTTCTTTGAGGTGATCAAAACTAGCGTTCATTGTGACTGAGACTCCATCCACTCGATCATGCACTTCCTTGAAATATGTCACTGCTTTTTCTGCGATTTTCAACACCATAACTCTTAATTTGGACACGTTAAAACCCCTTTACTTTGCAATTGCATAGATATCTCCAAATTAGGTCTGAGTAGCTAGCATCAGTTCTTTGACGACAGTCAATTTGTCATCAAGTGCAGTTATCGTTTCAAGCAGCTCTAGATTATTGATGGCAGCCTGAGGGGTATCAACCTTTACCTTGGAACTAGAGGGGATCACTTTGGCTTCAACATCCTGCTTCTTTACCCTAGTACCATCAACAACGACATATCACATACCGACAAATGCCCTATTGTTATAGCTCTTGGAAACATATATATATATATAGGGACATTTGGAAAGAGGGATATTGAAGGACTAGAGAAGGTGAGTAATGACTTTCCTATATGGTAAGCTTAAGGGATCTTCAACACATTCAATCATGAAATTTATTACCAGGAAGACAATTTCACCTTGTGCTTGGTAAGAAGACAGTAGACCAAAAAGGTGTCCCTTTGAGACAGAGTGGTGTAGGAACCAGTTCTGGGAAGAATAGTTTTGGCCACAATGTGGGCAAGAATACGAGTTTCAAAATTGATGTCACTGGGTCCTAATTGGTTTGGCAGGGGATCAGACAGGGAATCAACAAGACATTCTTTGGTTTGTTCAAACGACACTTCAAACTCATCAGGCCAAGAGTTCTTAAACAAAGTAGAATAACCAACACTTTTACACTTAAAAGGGTATCAAAAGTAGAATAGTCGAAAATAATACACCAACCTAGCATGAGTGACTCAATTTTATCAGATTTCTAGGAATGAAGATTTGCATAGAACATATGAACTAAGTCTTCATAGACCTTTGGAGGAGTTAGGGCAAAGAAACTTTACCAACCTTGAAAAGTGAAGAAGTCTATTACCTTGCAATTTAGCGCCTCCATCTCTTCCAAGTTGATGATCCTTCCATGAGCGATTGTCTTACATTTGAAGGAGACGAACTTATCTCTATTGGGAGAATCCCAATAGTTTAGTTCGGATTCCAGTGCACTGTCCAGGTCGATCTTTACCTTCTTCGGAGTGTACGTTGTTGCTCCTTCTTCCATGGGTCGCTTTCCTAATACATGTTCTGCTCGAGCATTTTCAGAGATGATTTCTTGAGAAGACGAGAAACCCTCAAAGTGGTCAGAGACAATAGTGACTGGCTCTGATGGTTGAGAAGGGGTTTTTGCTTTGGACTAGTTACTTTTGCGAGCGGAAACGGAAAGATTTTTTGAGGCTTTAGCCATTGTAGAGGATGATTGAAGGGAGTATGCAGAGAAGTTTAGGGGAGAGGTAGACTTATAGAGGTGTAGAGAGGAGTGAAGCGATGTGACTAAATAGACATAACTGACGGATCAGTGAAAGGCAATAGACATGACTGATTCATTTAGATTCCATCTCGGTAAACCAAAAAGGCAGAAAGAAGGGCTGAAAATAGAGGCGCATAATTAATGCAACAGGAAGTAATAATAAAGTAACACATTAATAGAAGATTTTTACCAAAAGTTATTTTGATACGCAATATTTCAGATAAAACAGAAATTAAAGCCTTATTTGGAAAAGGTAATAATGCCAAGTAAATCTCTAAGGATTTTAAAACTATCCTCTAGAAGAATCTTAGTGAAAATATCAGCTAATTGATATTCCGTGTTAACAAAAGATAATTCAATGTCGCCCTTAAGAACATGGTCTCTAATGGAATGATACTTGATATCTATATGCTTTGCTCTAGAATGATGCACATGATATTTTGAAAGACATATAGCACTAGAATTATCACATAAAATTTTAACAGGCTAAAATGAAAGATCATAATCAGTTAATTGACTAGTCATCCAAATTAGTTGAGCATAACATTACCCAGTGGCAATTTATTCAGCTTCAGTTGTATACAGTGCAATTGATCTCTGTTTCTTATTGTTCCAGGAAATAAGTCATTTGTCAAGCAATTGACAAGTTCCACTTGTACTTTTCCTGCCATCTTTATCACTAGCATGGTCTGCATCTGAAAAATCTTCAAGCTAAAAATTGCTAAGGCATGGATAGCATAATCCATGTGAAGTAGTTCTAATAAGGATTCTAATAATTCGCTTCATGGTAATTAAATGTGACTCTTTTGGAGCTGCTTGGAACCTGACACATCTCCATACACTAAACATTATGTTAGGACGACTAGCAGTTAAATAGAGTAGAGATCCAATCATTCCACGATATTTTGATTCATCTATTGATTTTCCTTGTTCATCTTTGTCAAGAGATGTAGCTGGACTCATGGGAATCCCAATTGCCTTGGCATTGTCCATTCTGAATTTTTGTATTAGCTCATATGTGTACTTTGTCTGACAAATAAAGATCCTTTCATCGGATTGATGAATTTGGAGTCCAAGGAAGAAAGTTAATTCTCCCATCATGCTCCTTTAAAACTCATTTTTCATGAGATGTGAAAATTTCTTGCATAAAACAGGGTTAGCACTTCTAAATATAATATTATCAACCTAAATTTGAATAATGAGCTTTACAGAAGATGATCTTTTGATAAAAAGAGGTGTCAATCTTACCTCTTGAAAATTTATGACCAACCAAAAATGAGCTTAGTCTTTCATACCAAGCTCTAGGTGATTGTTTTAGCCCATAGAGAGCCTTAGTCAACTTAAACATGTGATAAGAAAACTGTGAGTTTTCAAAACCAGGAGGTTGTTTAACATAAGCCTCCTCATAAATGAAGCCATTTAAAAAACACATTTTTAACATCCATTTGAAATAGTTGAAATCCTTTAAAAGAATCATATGCTAAAAAGATACGAATTGATTCTAACCATGCTACCAGAGCGAAGGTTTCATCATAGTCGACTCCTTCCTATTGAGAGTAACCCTGAGCGATTAGCCGTTCTTTGTTTCGGATAACTTTACCTTCTTCATTCAGTTTGTTCCTGAATACCCATTTGGTTCCTATGATTGTTGCATTTGCTGATTTGGGCACCAATGTCCAAACTTGATTTTTATCAAATTGATCAAGTTCTTCTTGCATGGCCTGTACCCAACTTGAGTCTTTCAAGGCTTCGTCAACTTTCTTTGGCTTTATTTGAGATATGAGTCCGTTGTTGGCCTTTTTATTTAAAGATCCACTTATTTTCATTCCATCAATTGGATTTCCAATGATGAACTTCTGAGGGTATTCTGGTTCGCTTCTCCACTCGTTAGGTACTGCTTTATACGTTGATTAGTCGACTCATTCTGAAGTTGATCATGCTCATTGATGTCTTCATTAGTCGACTATGGGGTTTCAGCCGTATTGTCAGTAGTCTCTATTGAAGTCTTCTGTTCACTGATCTTTGGCTGATTTTTGTTGATCTCTTCATCACCTGTAAAATCTCCTTTCTCGGCCATAGACTTATTATCATCAAAAATAACATGAATTGATTCATCTACGCATACGGTACGCTTATTATAAATTCTAAAAGATCTATTGTTATTCGAGTAGCGGAGAAATATACCTTCATCACTCCTTAGGTCAAACTTACCAAGATTGTCCTTGCCATTGTTGTGGACAAAGTATTTTCTTCCAAAAGGATGAAACTATCCAATATTGGGTTTCTTACCTTTCCATAATTCATATGGAGTCTTCTTCAAAATAGGTCAAATTAAATACTTGTTGAGAATGTGACAAGCTGTGCTAACTGCTTCTGCCCATAAATAATTTGGGAGAGAATGTTCTAGTATCATGGTTCTTGCCATATCTTGCAGAGTTCTGTTCTTATGTTCAACCACTCCATTTTGCTGTGGTGACCTAGGTGCTGAGAAATTATAAGTGTATCCTTGACCATTGCAGAAATCTTCAAAAGCTCTACTTTCAAATTCTCCTCCGTGATCACTTTTAATAGTTGCTATAAGATGCCCCTTTTTCTCGTTCAATTATTTTACAGAAAATCTCAAAGTTTTTTGATGCCCCTTTTCTTGTTCAATTCTTTTACAGAAAATCTCAAAGTTTTTCAATGCTTCATCTTTATGAGATAAGAAAATCACCCACATAAAACACGAGTAATCATCAACAATAACAAAAGTATATCATTTACCTCCAATACTGGTAGTTCTAGTAGGTCCAAACATATCCACATTAAGCGATTGTAAAGGCTTGGTAGTAGACACAATGTCCTTGATTTTGAAAGAGTTTCTAGTTTGTTTACCAATTTGACATGCATCACATAGATGATTTCTAGAAGCAATGAGCTTGGGAAGACCAATAACTAAATCATGCTTGGAGAGCTTTTCAATTAGATGCATGCTTGTATGACCAAGTTTTTTATGCCAGAGCCATGGATTATCATATACGGATGCTAAACAAATATGGATATCTATATTTTCAATGCCATCAAGAATGTCGACGTTTCCATACTTTTTACCAGGGAGAATAATCTTACCTGCCTCGTCTTCAATAGCACATCCTGTTTTCTTGAATTTAACTTCGTACCCCGAATCACACAGTTGACTTATACTTAGAAGATTGTAATTGAGTCCATCCACTAGATATACCTCTGTAATTTCGCAATTATTGCTGAATGGAACTGTTCTAGTACCAACTATCTTTTCTCTTGAATCATCTCCAAATTTGACATTTCCTCCATTTATTTTTGTGACTTTTTTTAATAGATTTTTGTCACCCGTCATGTGACTGGAACACGCACAGTCTAAATATCATTTTCCTTTGTGATTCTTTCTATGGTGTTCCTGCAAAATAGAAATTATCACCTTCTTTTAGGTACCCAAGTTGCTTGGGTCCTTGTTGGTCAGTTTTACTAGAATCAGGTTTATTTTTGGATTTCCAAATCCACCCTGAAATATTTGATTTACGAAATCTACAAAATGAGTATTTATGACCAACTTTGTTACAGTAATGACGCACAGGGGTTGATCCAATTTTCGATCTCCAACTTGTGTTAATACTTGCGAACTCAGTTCTAGCCAGTCCTTTTTCCAGTTGACTTGTAAGTCGCATGGTTAGATTTGACAGAACTGTGACTGGTGGACTTGCACATGCCATTAAGTTGCATTTGCAATTCCTGAACTTCATCTTGAAGTACATCTCTTTAGATTTCACAGACTTCAAGCTTAAGTTCCCAGTCCTTCTTTTCCATATTGAGTCTCCTTAGTTCATTCAACATTCTTTGAGACTCCTTCAAGGTAAGGTCAAGACTATCCTGCATTTCATTACATCTATCATAGTTATAGGATCTTACCTCGCTTCTTTCACCTAGTGTCATGAAGCAATTCTCAGTATCTTCCTTGCATTCATCGTCTGATGCATCTTCATCAGTCCAACAACTAGAGTATTTGTTCATGTTGTTTTCCAAGATGGTCATGAAATACATATTTGCTATTTCTTCGTGTTCTGAATTGTCTTCATTACTCCATCTTCTGAAGGATTTGTTTTTATTGAATCCCTTGGATACTTTTCTTTTAAGATCTGGGCATTCAGCTTGAACATGCACATACCTTCCACACTCATAACATTTTCCATCATTCTTGTCTTATTCATTGTATTTCCTGGTTCGCCTGGATGGCATCCTTCCCCTTCTTGTGTTTATATACCTTCTCATCAATCCATCCATGTTTCTTGATACCATGGTAATTTCTTCTTCAAGAGCTTCTGGGTCGCTATCAGTATCATTTTCAGGTCCTTCGGTTGTAGTTTTGAAGGCAACTACTTTCTTCTTTTCTTCCTCATTTGTTTTCTTGAGATGGGTTTTCTCAAATGCTATAAGATCTCCTCGTAGTTCACCATATGAAAGTTTGTTTAGATCTTGAGATTCGAGTGCGACTATTTTTCTCTACCAAATGGTAGGTAAACTCCTTAGAATTGTTTGAATTGGATTACTATGTGAATAGGGTTTACCAAAGGCTTTTAGATCGCCAATAATTTTGCTGAATGTTGAAAATATTTCCTCAATGGATTCTCCTTTTTTCATCTGGAAGAGTTCATAATCATGAACCAACATATTTATTCGAGTTTCTTTCACTTTGTTGGCTCCTTCATAAGGGACTTCCAGTTTGTCCCACATTTCTTTGGCTGTATCACAGCTTAAACTTTTCTCATACTCTTCTTCATTTATAGCATTATAGAGAAAGTTTTGTGCTTTATTATTAACTTGAACAACCACCATTTTCTCGTCTGTGTATTCATCTATATCTTCAGGATCAGCGGGTGGTTGATCTGCTGTTGGTAGTGGATAGTTTTCCTTTTTGATAACGCGCCATACTTTGACATCATAGGATTTTATATAAATTTCCATTCACATTTTTCAGTGAGAAAAGTGTTGTCCATTGAAATATGGTGGCCTGACTTGCAACGTTCTTTCTTGAAAGGGTGCTCCAACAATTACTTGATTTGCCATGATCTTTTCTCACAAGCTGTTAAGCAAAAAGTGTAAGACTAGCTCTGATACCAATTGAAAGTGCATCAGGGTTCAGCTCTTAGCCCATTTTTATTTGTCCTTGCGATGGACTTGCTGACACGCCACTAGTCAACTGGGTTTTTCAAAACTAAATATAAGAAAGTAAATGATACTGAATGTTTTACACTGGTTCGGATTCAGAGTGAATCCTATGTCAGCCCCCTTGGGCTGCAATGGTGACCTCTTTCATGTATGAAGTGGCTTAGTACAAATGATTTGATGTTGTTATACACCAACAACTTTTGGTCACTTTGTTCTTCTCTCTTATAGTCGATACAATGCCTCACCGGTGTTCTTTTCTGTCTCTCTTCTCTTCTTACTTATACAAAATATCTATAGCAGACTACAATGCTTTTTTGAAGTAGAACAAAGAGATTGAAATTGGTTTGATCAAAGTATGTCCATCCTTGGCATCTTATGTAGAATATATATGGCGAGTTGGTCTTCATTCTTCACGGCGTGATAGTGTAATGATTGAACGGCAACCCAAGGGAGTTGATTTTCAGAATCAATGAAGATGATTTTATTCTAGAAATAGAATGGACTTTTTCTTTCGTTGCTTCCTTCATTTCCTTTTCCTTGCGAGCCATTGAGAAGAATATTCTTAGAATATCTTCTGTGTAGATGAATGATCTTCTACATTGGTTGATTGATGCCTTCCGTAAATGGTTGATTCAAATATTCACATGATTAATCTTCTATATTGATTGATTGACCACCTTATGCCGATTGATTGATGCCTTCCGTAAATGGTTGATTCGCATATTTAATTTTCATAGAACGCGCGGTCACACCAGTTGTACTCCTTGATTCTTGTCTTTGGATCTTGACTTGCACGTTTGCCTCCTTGATTGGTGCTTTCTGTTAAAATCTTTTCCATTCTTATGACATCCTTTGGGATTGGTTTCCTGCAAGTAGAATTAAGTTATTGTCTATCATTAAAATCCATATCTGACAGTTACTGCATTGTACAATGATGTGGATAATCATATTCACAAATTTGCCTACATTTGTTTGATTAAATGCCTTAGATAATATTTTTAATCTATAACATTCCCAATTGTTTATTCATTTAAAATATGAACTAGATTATGTCTTGGAGTTGTTAATGCTTGAAATATCGAAGAGAAAATTTAAAATAATGCAGTAGGTTGAATTTAATAATTCCCTTATAAAAAAGGTTGATTCTTAATTAATTGCTTTTTCGCTAATGGATTTCAATAAATCTATCTGTTTGATCTTTTCCTTGTGCTTCAAAGTGATACATTAAGGATTTATACTTTAAGGATTTAGTTAAATTCTTTACAAGTTTCAAAGTGTTTAGCACTTTGTGGTTCTATTCTAGTTGATTTGTTAACTCAATCTTACTTTTGGACGATGTGCCATTGTGAACAAACCGCGCACTCTCTAAGATATGTTGATCATAGTGTCAACCCTAATACTTATGGTAGGCGCAGAGTAGCACTAAGAATAAAGCTTATGAAGTATGGTGCCATATTTTGCTTAGAAGCTTTATTGATTAAGTTCTTTTATGCTAAGTGGTTGGTGCCAAAGCACTAACAACTTGTTTGGATGGTTGTTATCTATTGTACAGTGTCGTATTATTACTTTAAATACAATTTAATGTTATTTAAATTTTATCGTATCGTTTAATTCATCGTTACGTAATAAAAAAAACACTTAATGTAACGATAATTTGGTGTGGTCGCGGTGTTACTTTATTTTTTCCTCTCATCTTGCCATTCCTTATTATTAAATAATCCTATTTTATCATTTTCCCTATCTTTTTATATAATAATTCTACCTCGTACCTTACATTTTCTTTATAATATTGCATGTTTATTTTTCATATTGTTGGTGCTTGACATAATCAAACGAAGGCAAACAATACAATCTATCCAAATATTGTATACATCAAAATGATACAGTACAATACAATACAATATGATACGATATATTATGAAACGATACATAATAACCGTCGAAACAAGCTAGAAGTTTTCCTAATAATTCTGAAAGTTATTACAGAAATTTTGAAATCTTAGCTGAGGACTGCATGCAGTTGCTTGTAACGACCCGACCAGTCGTTTTGAATATTATAACCTCGTTCCCCCATTTACTGCTCAATTTATACTTAAAGTTATTTTATGACTTACCGGGTTAGTGGGTTCGGGTCCGGAAGGAATTCGGAGTGAAATGAGACACTTAGTCACATAATTAAAAATTTAAGTTAGAAAAGTGGACCGGATATGGACCTATGTGTAAACGACCTCGGATTTGAATTTTGATGATATTCATAGCTCCGTATGGTGATTTTGGACTTAGCAGCGTGTCCGAAAACCTTTTCGAGGTCCGTAGTGGAATTAGGCTTGAAATGTCGAAAGTTGAATTTTTGGGAAGTTTGACCGGGGGGTTGACTTTTTGATATCGGGGTCGGAATTCGATTCTGAAAATTGGAATACCTCCGTTATGTTATTTATGACTTGTACGCAAAATTTGAGGTAAATCGGATGTGATTTGATAGGTTCCAAAGTCGTTTGAAGAAATTAGAAATTTCAAAGTTCAATAGGCTTGAATTGAGGTGTAATTCATGGTTTTAGCATTGTTTTTGAGGTAATTTGAGGATTCGACTAAGTTCGTATGATGTTTTAGAGACAGAGCAACTCAGACTTGAGAGGTACACGAAGTACCACCCACCTACTTTCAGCGGACTAGCTTCAGATGATGCTCTGGGTTTTCTTGACGAGTCTCATCGCATTCTCCGAACTATGGGCATTATGGAGACGAGGGGTTTCTTTCACCGCTTTCTAGGTAAGGGGAGCAGCATATCAGTGGTGGTGTACCTATGAGCTGAGTAGTAAGGACGAGGCAGCCTCACTCACTTGGACTCAGTTTTTAGAGATGTACTTGGGTGAGTCTGTTCCTCAGAGCCTCAGGGACACTTGGAGCGCAGAGTTTGAGCAGCTGCGTTAAGGTGCTATGACTGTGTCGGAGTATGCAGTCCGTTTCAGTGAGTTAGCACGCCATGCACCGGCTCTGGTTGCTACAGTCAGAGAGAGGGTTCGTCGCTTCATTAAGGGACTCCACCCCAGTATTCAGACCATCATGGCCAGGGAGTTGGAGATGGACATCACTTATCAGCAAGCAGTGAGCATTGCCAAGAGATTGGAGGGCATGTTTGCCCGGGACAGAGAGGAGAGAGAGGCCAAGAGGTCTCGAGAGACTGGTCATCATTTAGGAGCTCATGCACCAGCAGCACGCTATGGTAGGGGTTTTGTGAGTTGCCCTGTTCATTCAGCCCTTCCAGCAGCCAGCGGTGTTCCAGCTCCTCCTAGACCTCAGGAGCCCTATTATGCACCGCCAGTATCCAGCGTGCCTCCCACTCGAGGTGCTATTACCGGCCATTCCAGCAGGCCAGGTCTGAGTCAGTCTCAGCTGTCGCGTCCTCCGAAAGGTTGTTTTAAGTTTGGCGACATTCGTCACCTGGTTAGAGATTGCCCCAGAGCCAGGAGGGGTGCACCTCCACATACTTATCAGCCTCCACGTGCTCCACCGGGTCCTCCAGCCATTCTCCCAGCACCAGCTGCCACCCCACCTCCTCAGCCAGCTTGAGGTTGAGGTCGCCCTAGAGGGGGAGGCCATGCCAGGTGCTATGCCCTTCCAGCCCGTTCAGAGGTCGTTGCTTCAGATTCAGTCATCATAGGTATCGTTCCTGTCTCTCATAGGGATGCATCAATATTATTTGACCCAGGCTCTACGTATTCATATGTGTCTTCTTATTTTGCTCCACATTTGGGGATATCTCGGGATTCTTTGAGTTCTCCTATTTATGTATCTAATCCCCAGGGAGATTCTCTCATTGTGGACCGCGTATATCGGTCATGTTTGATTGCTCTTAGTGGTTTTGAGACCAGAGCCGATTTGTTATTACTCAGTATGCTAGATTTTGATGTTATCTTGGGCATGGACTGGTTGTCGCCTCATTATGCTATTCTTGATTGTCACGCTAAGACCGTAATGCTGGCTATGCCAGGCTTGCCGAGATTACAGTGGAGAGGTACCTTAGAGTATACTCCCTGCTGGGTCATTTCATTTCTTAAGGCTCGGCGAATGGTTGAGAAGGGGTGTGATGTATATTTGGCCTATGTGAGAGATGTCAGTATTGAAACCCCTACAGTCGAGTCAGTTCCAGTAGTGAGGGACTTTCCAGATGTGTTTTCAGCTGATCTTCAAGTCATGCCGCCCGACAGAGATATTGATTTTGGCAATGATTTATTGTCGGTCACTCAACCCATTTCTATTCCTCCCTACCATATGGCTCCTCCTGAGTTGAAGGAGAAGTTGTAGGAGTTGCTTGATAAGGGTTTCATCAGGCCAGTGTATGACCTTGGGGTGCTCCGGTCTTATTTGTAAATAAGAAGGATGGTTCTATGCGTATATGTATTGATTATCGGCAGTTGAACAAGGTTACAGTGAAGAATAGGTATCCATTGCCTCGTATTGATGACTTATTTGATCAGTTACAGGGAGCCAGAGTGTTCTCCAAGATTGACTTACGTTCAGGTTATCATCAGTTGAAGATTCGGGAGTCCGATATTCCGAAGACTACTTTCAGGACCAGATAAGGTCACTATGAGTTTCTTGTCATGTCATTTGGGCTAACCAATGCCCCAACAGCCTTTATGCATTTGATGCACAGTGTATTCCAGCCTTATCTTGATTCCTTCGTCATTGTGTTTATTGATGACATCCTGGTATATTCCCGGTCTAGGGAAGATCATGAGCAGCACCTGAGGACCGTGCTTCAGACTTTGAGGGAAAAGAAATTGTATGCAAAATTTTCTAAGTGTGAATTTTGGCTTACTTCAGTGGCATTCTTGGGCATAGTGTCTTGTGATGGGATCAAGGTAGATCTGAAGAAGGTGGAGGTAGTGCAGAGTTGGCCTAGACTGTCATCAGCTACGGAGATCCGCATTTTCCTTGGTTTAGCGGGGTATTACTGTCGCTTTGTGGAGGAATTTTCATTTATTACGGCACCTATGACCAGATTGACCTAGAAGGGTGCTCCGTTCAGGTTGACCGAGGAGTGTGAGGAGAGCGTTCAGAAGCTCAAGACGGCTTTGACTACATCCCCAATATTAGTATTGCCTACAGGTTCGGGGTCCTACACTGTCTATTGGGATGCCTCGAGGATTGGCCTTGGAGCGATATTGATGCAGGACGGAAGGGTGATTGCCTACGCGTCTAGGCAGTTGAAGGTGCATGAGAAGAATTATCTGGTTCATGATCTCGAGTTAGCAGCTATTGTTCACGCCCTGAGGATCTGGCTTCATTATTTGTATGGTGTTCCCTGTGAGATTTACACTGATCTTCGGAGTTTGCAGCACTTGTTCAGGAAGAAGGACCTTAATTTGTGTCAGCGGAGGTGGTTGGAGCTACTTAAAGACTATGATATCACTATATTATATCAGCGGAGGTGGTGGATGTTCAGGCCTTAGCCAGTCAATTCATGAGGTTGGATATTTCAGAGCCTAGCCGCGTATTAGCTTGTGTGGTTGCTTGGTCTTCTCTTTATGACCGTATCATAGAGCACCAGTATGATGATCCTCATCTTCTAGTTCTTCAGGACAGGGTCCGGCGAGGTGATGCCAGCAATGTGACTATAGGTGATGATGGTGTGATGAAGATGCAGGGTCGGATCTGTGTGCCCAATGTAAATGGGCTTCAGGAGTTGATTCTCAAGGAGGCCCACAGCTCGCGGTACTCCATTCAACCCGATGCCGCGAAGATGTACCAGGATTTGAGACATCACTACTGGTGGAGGAGGATGAAGAAGGATATAGTTGGGTTTGTAGCCAAGTGTCTCAACCGTTAGCAGGTCAAATATGAGCACCAGAGACCGGGTGGATTACTTCAGAGGTTAGAGATCCCAGAGTGGAAGTGGGAGCGGATCACCATGGACTTTGTAGTTGGACTTCCACGGACTTTGAAAAGTTTCGATGCTATTTGGGTGATCATGGATCGGCTGACCAAGTTAGCTCATTTTATTCCAGTGTTGACCACTTATTCTTCTGAGAGGTTGGCTGAGATTTATATCAGAGAGATTGTCCGCCTTCATGGTATTACAGTATCCATCATTTGAGACAGAGGTATGCAGTTTACATCACAGTTTTGGAGAGTCGTACAGCAGGAGTTGGGTACTAGGGTGGATTTGAGCATAGCCTTTCACCCTTAGACGGACGGGAAGACCGAGCGCACGATTCAGATTCTTGAGGATATGCTCTGTGCCTGTGTGATGGAGTTCGGAGGGTCATGGGACCAATACTTGCCACTTGCAGAGTTTGTCTACAACAACAGTTACCAGTCCAGCATTCAGATGGCACCGTATGAGGCTTTGTATGGTAGGCGGTGCCGGTCCCTAGTGGGATGGTTTGAGCCGGGCGAGGCCCGATTGTTGGGTACATATTTGGTCCAGGATGCCCTAGATAAGGTGAAGGTGATTCAGGAGAGACTTCGCACAGACTAGAAAAGCATGCTTACGTGTTTTAACTGCCTATTTGACATTCTGTGCGCCATGCTTAGTTAAATCCCTATTTTCCTTATCTGTGTTCAGTATAAACTGTATAACTCGATGTCATACCTGCCATTTCATCTTGCGTTGCATATTTAAATTGGGACTACGGACGTATTCCGGGAGATCCCCCCTGTCTTGTTTACTTTGGGACTACGGACGTATCCCAGGAGATCCTCCAGCACTGCATATTTACTTTGGGACTATGGACGTATTCTGGGAGATCCCCCAGCACTGCATATTTACTTTGGGACTACGGACGTATTCCGGGAGATCCCCCAGCACTGCATATTTACTTTGGGACTACGGACGTATTCTGGGAGATCCCCATGTACTGCATATTAATTCGGAACTACGAGACGGTATCCCGGGAGATTTCCCACTGAGTTTACCTTGTTCTGAGCCGAGGGCTCCCTTAACTGTTAAATTTTTGAGAATTTCTTTAATTGTGTTACCGTAAATTTTACTTATATCTTTTACTGTTTAATTTATATATTTACTCTGGTAGGGCCTTGACCTGACCTCGTCATTACTCAACCGAGGTTAGGCTTGGCACTTACTGGGTACTATTGTGGTGTACTCATGCCCTTCCTTGCACATGTTTTCGTGTGCAGATCCAGGTGCGAGCTATCAGCCTCGGGTTTAGTGCATGCTACTAATTTTAGGAGACTTCAAGGTACTACTGCTTGCGTCCGCAGATCTTCGGAGTCCCCTTTTACTCCCTCGCCTAGAGACTTCCTTTATTATCTTCAGAATTTTGTATAGAGCTACATAGGTAATAGCAGCTTGTGACTTAGTGATATTCCGGGTCTTGAAAAATTATTTTATATATGCCGAGTGATACTACTCTTGGCTATTCACAATATACTGTTTATCTTTAAAATGTTGTGTTTTCTTTATATTTTTCGTAATATTAGGCTTACCTAGTCGTAAAGACTAGGTGCCATCACGACGCCTTACAGAGGGTTAATTTGGGTCGTGACAGAAACCCCGGATTTTTGTGTCATGTGATTATTTTGGAGGTGACGCACATGCTAGGTGACGGGCGTGTGGGCGTGCACCGAAGGGATTGTGACTTTGTCCGTCCCGTGAAACTATAAAGTTGAATAACTTGTTGTTAGCTATAAGCTCTCTTTGTGTTGAAGAAATTTGACTGTAAATCATGTTAAAAATCTTACTTAGGATATGTGATAGTACTGTTGGGACCCACAGAGGTCGCGTACTTGTTGAATTATTTGCTAATGGATGTCTTGTACTCAGTCATGATTTTACTTATGCATCATACCTTAGTCTTTCTTGATATTTGTTGATTTACTATGTTATCTTTATGTGGGTTGATCTTTGTGATTTCCGAGAGCCGAGAGACTAGAGAGGCTGAGGACTAAGTAAGGCCGAGGGCCTGTCGGTGAGGTAAGAATATATGGTACGTGAGTTTTCCGTGTAGGATATTATAGCACGCGAGTTGTCCGTGCAGCACGTGAGTTGTCCGTACAAATTATGGCACTTGGGCTGTAGAAGCCTCTCCGGAGTCTGTACACCCCCAGTGAGCGTGGGTACCAATTGAGTGTGAGTGCTGAGGGCCGAGTGGTTGAGTTGTTGTGATGAGTTGAGTGACTGTTGTCTGAGAAACTGTACTTGCTTTGCATTTGTTGTTGCACTTGGTTGCTATCTGTTATTGTTGTGAAATTTCTTAAAGCTTTTTATCCGAATTACATGAACTTGAACTATATAAAAATTGATTTGACTTAAACTGCCAGATTTGAAAGCATGTTTATTCTTTGCTGGAATTACTGAAAGTGAACTATAACTGTGTAGCTCGTCATTATCTTCAGTTCCTTAGTTATTATTATTACTTGCTGAGTTGGTTGTACTCATACTACACCCTGCACTTCGTGTATAGATATAGGTGTTCCCGGACATAACGAGTGTTGATCATTTCGCGCAGTTGATTTTCAAGAGATTCAGAGGTAGCTGCCGTGTTTCGCAGTCTCTCTTTCTCTATCTCCTTGTTTACTGTATTTTGGTCTTATACTACTATAGACCTTATGTTCCCGATTTATATCCATATTAGATGCTAATGTACTCAGTGACACCGAGTTTTGGAAGTGTTTATATATGTAATTGTGATTTTTTCTTCCGCTAAATTTATATTTTATGTTTTCAAACTTAAAAGATATGGAGTTTATTGGGATTGTCGGCTTGCCTATTATTGAGATAGGCGCCATCACGACGGGTGAGATTTTGGGTCGTGACATGACTGTAGAGAAATTATGTCGAACAAAGAAACTAGAAACTATTTCTTTTTCGTTTTAGGAAAATTGTCGAAATTTGTCCATCTACTATCCGGAATTGCTCACTTTTTTCCTATGTAACTCTTTGGTCCATTCATACCCTTGTCGTTAGCAAACCTTCTAGCATTATCCCTTAACATTAACAGAGCTCCAACATGAAATGAATAAACTTTATGTGTCCATATTCTTCAAGAAAATATTCAAAATTTACCCTTCAACTTTTGATTATGCTTTAAAATTACCCACAAGTTGGAGCATCTTTAGGGGTCAAGTGCAAAAATGAGAATGTTTCTTAACGGCAGAGGTAACATTAGATCAAAAGTTTAACAGGTGACAAAGATGCTCAATTTTAAATAATACAAGAGCAAGTTTTACCCTTTTCCCCTTTTTATTCATATTCCAACAGTAGCAAATAGTTTTGAAAAGAAGATTGTGATGGAAATATTGTTAAGTTTGCAACAAACCATCTCCTTGTGGTAAGGAATAACAGTTACAGTAGGAAAAGAATGAAGTTCGAATTGAGAACTCACGTGCAGTACTTTGGTAGGGATCGATATTAACCATATAACTCCCAAACCATCCTTTAATTAGGTTATATACAGGTTCATATTAATATTTAGAGGCTTGTTTGATGTACGGGGTATTAGAAATATGTTCCTATAATAAGAAGTTCATGGATGGTATAAAAACAGAATATATAGTATAAAACACCATCAATTTATCTCCTGAATCGTCATAATACGAGGGATGTAAGTATGTATAGTGTCCCCACTTCATTACATTCAAAAATTTGAAATCAACAAAAAAACTCATTCGACAACTTGTATCCAAAACTATCATGATTTTTATTATATGATAAAATACATATAATAGAAATAGGTAAAACCTACAACACTAGGAGAAGAATTAATACACTATTGGTGGGGTTGACCGAAATTCAAAAGGTTGATATCATTGCATCACTCTTGAGAAAGTTGATATGGAGTAGCAGTCAAGTATAAATCACTCTTTCTAGCACAAGTTACTCCTGACGACTCAGTCATGTCCAAGTCACTTGAATTGATTCCAGTAGGGAGTTTCCAATCAAAATGATATAACAATTGAGCTAGTGGCAAATAAACATTAGCCAAACCAAATGATATCCCAGGGCACATTCTCCTTCCACTACCAAAGGGAAGATATTCAAAATTATTACCAATAAAATCCATAGAGTTGTGCTCAAATCTCTCTGGCTTAAAACTTTCCACGTCATCCCAATATTTTGGATCTCTTCCAATAGCCCAAACGTTAACCATAAGTTTTGTTTTAAAAGGAATAGTGTAGCCGTTTATATCTGTTTCTTCTCTAGATTCTCTTGGGAGCAAAAGGGGAAATGGAGGATGGAGTCTGAAAGTTTCTTTGATAACCAATTTTAAGTATTTCAACTCCTCGACATCATTTTCATCAAAAGTTTCTTTCTCTCTGAAGGCTTCTCTTACCTCTGCTTGAGCTTTAGCGAATACACTTGGATTCTTTATCATTTCGACCATGGCCCAGTCAATTGTGGTTGATGAAGTTTCCGTTCCCGCACCAAACATGTCCTTCAATTTGTAGCAAGTTAAAATAGTAAATTATCTCACACATGCTATTTATTTCGTACAAACTTTTTGACCAATTTCAGCTGAATATTTAAATAACTTTTTTTATACTAGGTTTGGGTTACTACCTTTGTTCTACATCGAAAGAAACTTTTAAAAGTTCTAGGCCAAAATTATTTTCTGCTCGTGATAATTTGCTACGTATTTCATTATTATCCTAGAAAGGCTAAGTTGTGGTCGTTGACATAATTTTTTCATGGTACTTTTCAAATGTGTAAATTTAGTCATGAAAGTAAGATTAGTAGTCCTATTTAAAAACTAATTTAACTGACTCTGTAAGTGCCAAAATAATTATAGAAAAACAATTATGCAATTAGAGAAAGTACTAGGTGTATGCTTAAATCATAATACTTCATTCGTTTCATTTTATATGGCAGCATTTGATAGATATAAAGTTTAAAAAGAAATAGAAAAAGACTTTTCGAACTTATGGTCTTAAACATGTCATGATATTTCTATAGCTATAAAAGCATGCCATAAATGATATAATGAGAAGCTTAAAGTTAAATTATTTTATAACGGTAAAATTTTTCATTCTTTTTTGAACAAACTAAAACGAAAAAAAAGTCATATAAAATGGAATTGAAAGAGTAATAATAATGAGGGAAGAATGATGCAGTATACAATACTTACAAAAATAATAGCTTTGATGTTGTCGTTGGTGATCGGGAATTGAAGGCCTCCCTCTTTCATAAGTCTTAGCAGTACGTCAATTAATCCTTCACCTCCTAATTCATTATTATTCTTTCCAGTTGCAATTTTCTTGTGCTCATTGATAATTTTTTCAAGAATGGCATCTAACTCATGGTGTGCATCCATAACTTTAGCCTTCATTCCACTGAGCACATGAAGAAACTTCAATGAAGGGAATATATCAGCAACATCAAACCCTTCCATTAAGCTTGACACTTTTTTTACTAGTTGTGCGAATTCGTCTTGCTCCTTGTATTCTTGTCCAAAGGCTGATCTACATGTCATAGAGGTTGTGAATAGAGAAATCCTTTTTGATACATTAACTGGCTTACCAGAAGATGATCGAAAAAATTCAATCATATGGAAAACTTCATCTCGTCTGACTGAGCTGAATGACCTAACATTTTTGGCACTGAGCAATTCCAAGAGACAAATTTTACGCATTTGTCTCCAATAATCGCCATAGGGGGAAAAGACAATGTCTGTCCCATTATAGCAGACAATTTTGGCTGCCAAAAGTAACGGCCTAGATGCAAAAGCGAGGTCATGAGTTTTTAGTACTTCTTTTGCCATCTCAGGAGAAGTAACAGAAACTACAGAAACTTCACCTAGTTGAAGGTGCATAAGTGGACCATATTTTTTGGCTAAATCTCCAAGGACATGATGTGGAGGTCCACCTAGCAAATGAAACATGCTTCCAAGTACAGGTAATTTCCATGGACCTGGAGGCAATCTTTTGGTTTGGCTATTGGAGTTCTTCCATTTCCTTAATAAAAAGAGGAAAGACACAAAAAAGACAAAGGAAATGAAGTTGAAGAACTGCATTTTGGGAGGGTTATTTGGTTTGATAGATTCTCCAAAGTGTTGTTGCATATTTATGCTAATGTTTTTTGATAGATGCATTTTTCAGCAACTTTGTTTATTCAGTTGTCAACAGTGGCTGCTAGAACTTTTTATATAATTTAATAAAGAAGAAAACAAACTAAACAATTGAATAGCTGCCCCCATTGAATTCACAGTAGATGGTCCAACTTATAAGGGGTTATGTACCAATAATTTAGTTTTTAAAACATATTTGAAAAGATCGATTTTATAATTTATTATAAATGATTTTTAAATATATATTTTTTTCCACAAGAGGTCACAATACAGGAGATTGGTAACAAAATATAGGTAACATTTGTAGGATAAATTTTCTTCTCTAATTTTAATAGATATGGATTCAAGGTAGTGCCTGTCACGACCCAAAATTCCACCACATGCGTCGTGATGACACTTAGTCTCTAAGACTAGGTAAGCTGACTATAACAACAATTCAAGTCTTTTTATTTATTTATAAATAATCAAAACCAACAACGGAAATATTTGAACAAACTCCAAAGATTGGTAATACTAAGTCACGAACTCTAACTGAATACATGAAATGATGTCAAAGGTCGAATACTCAATATTGTTTGAATAATAATTAACAGTACAATAAAATAGAAAGACTCCAAGGGACTGCGATGACCGAGCAGCTCTACCTTGAATCCTTGCGATCACACTCTAACTCTGTCCGGGTCCGATATCTCCAATACCTGGCTCTGCGCAAAAATGTGCAGAAGTGTAGTATGAGTACACCACAGTCGGTACCCAGTAAGTATGAAGACTAACATCGGTAGAGTAGTGACGAGGTATAGTCAAGACACTCACTAGTCAAATAACCCGTGCAATATAGCAGTATACAATAGTATTGAAAGACAACTAGCAGTGATAGCAACAAAAATCAACCAGTGTTATAAACAACAAGGCAACAAGAATACCATAATTATTGCTCAAATGAATAAATAACTTAAGTACAACCAATTAATCAAGTCCTTCAAATATATATCTTTCACATATAATTCTTTCAAATAAAAGTCACTCTGTGACACCTCATTTCATAGTCATAAAATATGGGTCTCAACCCACTTTCATATTTTCGTAACACGGGTCTTAGCCCACTTTCATATTTTCACGGTACCTCGTGCACATATTTCTATCATAACTGCACGGACAACTCACGTGCCAATAATATAATTATTATTTACTTATGCATCTCGTGCCTATATCTCATATCACAACTGTACGGACAGTTCACGTGCCAATATCATAATCATCATATTTCTGCGGTACCTCGAGCCCGTATTTCATATCACATCTGCATGGACAAATCACGTGCCAATAACATAATCCTCCCGGCAATAGCCACATGCTCACAATCTCAACATGGATCAGAGTATTATCAAGTTTACCGAAACAACAAGACATGTTGCACAAGAGAATCGCAACATTACATAAAATTCATCAACATAATAATCCCACATCATCATATAAAAATCATCAACATAATAACCCCACATCATCACATATCATCCCTGACAATAACCACCCTTATCTCTCCTATAGCCACCCTTATTATTCCTATAATAGCCTCCATTATCCCTCCGTCCTAATAATATCAATAGCCACTCTTATTGCTCTTATATCCACCCTTATCACTCATATAGCCACTCTTATCGCTCCTATAATAGCCTCCCTTATCACTCTATTTAATTGCCTCCCTTATCACTCCGCCAAGACAATATCCCAACACATATAATAACAGTGAAATGCCACCCTTATGCCCTCAAAATGTCAACAATACGATGCCACCCTTGTACGCTGCATAACAGTAACCCAAATCACACAACAATTCACACAGAATATTATCACAACAACACATCATCATCAACTCGTATTTACAAATTTTCCGTATGCCACAACCATTCCAAAGGTACAATAAAGTCAATTAATTTCACAACAGATAGTCCACGGCTCAACACAATGTATATAAAATCTCAAAAACACCTACAAGGATGGAAAAATAATTCATCATAGAACAACGCCTTCTTTAATCCAAATTTTAGATAAATATATAAATGTCTCAATTTAAACTTATTTAATTAATTATAATGTGCACAACATCTTAACAAAATGTTCGGGCGTGAACAACTCAACCGAATAATATTTCACAATTTGGCACTTTGCCTCAATATGATTCACGACCTTTATAATTCAACACCAAGTTTTTAACAACATGAACTGAAAAGTAATTCATCAAGGAACTACACCTTTAAATCACAATATCATAAAATAATAGATTTATTCATCTTATTAACTAAAATTCTCATTTAAATTATTTATAGATAAAATCAATAATGAAAGTACTTTCCATAAAAATGACAATTCAAACAAACACAGAGTTCACATAAAAGTCAAATGGCAATCACACCAAATTATCATATAAAATACAAACTCGACAAACAAGGAATGAGGCATGACAAATCAAGGATTTACTAAGTTCCAACAATCTTCCAATTTAATACATAAAGGGAGTCTACGAATTTTAACAGATATAATTTGCACATATAAACCAAGTACGTACTCGTCACCTCGCGTACATGGTTTTCAATTACATAATTTCCACATAAGACTCAATGTCTAAGGGGTAATTTCCGCACTCAAGGTTAGGCAAGATACTTACCTTTTTGAAGTTAGGTTGATAGTCCAAAATAGCTTTCTCACGTGAATTGACCTCCGGACGGCTCCAATCTTTCTTGAGCCCTTCTGACATTACTATGAGGTTCCGAAAATCCTATCAACTTCAATCTATTTAGAAATATAATAAAAGTGAACCATAATTAGGAAGATATTCATGTTTTCAGCTTATTTGTGCATTTTATCAAACACTAGGTGTGCAAATTTATTTACAAGGTTCTTCTATAAGATTTCCTTTACTCCACAACCCCAATCCTTACTTATTTGAGCTCAACAATCTTCCCACAAACCTTATTGGTACAAGAATATATGCATAATACTCTTACACCCAAAACTCGAAATTGAAGATTAGGGGTTTGAATTTTACCTCTTAGATAAATATCTTGTGATTGGCTTCCTTGATTCTTGAAGATTGGATGATTAGAATGTTAGGTTCCCTCCTTATCTCTCTAAAATGCTCTTACCTCTCTCTAAAACCCTCAGAAAAACACCCCAAAATAAGCCCCAAAGGCTATTTATCAAAATGGGGTCGGGTTATGAAAATAGAAAAATTAACCCTCTGAAATCAGGTCTGCGGTCGCATAATGGATCGCATAATGGGTATGCGGATAGCAAAATGCATCGCAGAATCTATGCCCAGAACTGGGCTGTGCTGGCCAGATCTGCGACCATTTTGCGGTCCCATAACCACTCCTGCGGCCCGCAGAATGGTTCTGCGGTCACAGAATTGGTCGCAAAATTATATTCTGCCAGCCTTCGGTAATTTGATCATAACTTCTTGTAGGAGTGTCCAAATGACAAATGGTTTGAATATTTAGAAACTAGACTCAAATATCTTTCATTTTATAGGTAATAAACCATATTACACTTCGTATCATGAGAGTTATGCTCGTTTGAAGTTAGGTCTTGTGCGAACTCACTTGAAACTTTAGTCTATTATGAAATTTCCAACTTGACTTGGACTTAGGGCTCTCCTTAGACCATAAATCATTCTTAATGCACCTCATACATATATTATCATATCCAATTGATATCGATCATGTTGGTCCAAGTGAAGGTTAGTTTTGAAAATTGACAAAGGAAGCTCATGCATGAACCAGGCCCATCCCTTGTGTGCATAGACACGGGCAGATTCGAGCATGTGGGATGCACGTGAAGGAGATAAGCTAAAATTGGTCTAATTAATATCTCCTAATTGAAAAGGGTTGTATAATTGATGAGGCGAAAATCTCCAGATCGAAAAGGGTTGCATAATTGATAAGAAGAAGGACTCCTTAATCAAAGAGAACACTATCCAAGATAAGGGAGGAGTTAGAGGTTGAGATCAACTAGAACTCTTCTACCAAGGAAGAGTAGCATTAGAACTCTAGTTGTTTTCTACTCTACTAACTCTATAAATCATAGGAAGTTCTCACTCTACATGTGACACACAAAAGCAGAAGTTAAACGTGAATTGAGAGTAAAATAGCAAGGCATTTTGCAAGCAGTTCGTGTGTGATTCAAGTGTGCGAACCTGAAGCTACATGAACCAGATAGAAGAAACAACTCCAAGTGTTTGTCTTTTATTCTAGTTCAATTGTAGTAGGTGTTTACATATTGTACATTTCAGATTTATCTAGAGGCAATTGTAATAGGTACTCAGAGTATTCAAGTTAGAGTTAACTTGAAGTTGTCGCATCAGTTAGAGGCTGGTTGCCACAACGGGATTAGAGTTAATCCTAGGTTTACAAAAGTATTTTGTAAATGCCATTTTTGGCTCAGTGATTTAGTGGAGTGTTTGGGAAAATCCTACTGGGAAGTAGGTCTTGGTTTTTTTCACCTTTTGAGCCAGGTGTTTTCCACGTAAAATACTTGTATTTTTTAATTTCTGCATTTATTATTCTGCAACAGTAGTATAAGGAACATATAGAAGAACCAGCTCCTTCTATAATCTGTGTACACGAAAAATTGGACACCACACAAATCACCCCCATTCTTGTGTGGTATTGAAGTTAAAACATCAATTGGTATCAGAGCAAGTTATCCTTGAAGAGGCTAACACCTTAGGAGAAGATCAAGATGAGTGCACTACCTAGAAACTGGGAAGGGCAATCCACTGCTAGGCCACCACTCTTCAATGGCCAGTATTACTTTTGGTGGAAAAACAGGATGAGAGATCACATCATAGGAGAAAACTATGAGCTATGGGACATTGTCACAGACGGTCCACCGGCTACCATGATGATTAATGTCGAAGGAGAAGAGGTGCCAAAAACAAGAGCTGACTGCACTGCTGACGACTTGAGGAAATGGGAGAAGAATGATAAAGCCAAGAAATGGCTCGTGTGTGGACTTGGCCCGGACGAGTACAGCAGAATTCAAAGTTATACTACTGCTAAGAAAATTTGGGACACTTTGCAAGTGGCTCATAAAGGAACACCTCAGGTGAAGAGGTCCAGATGAACTTTACTATATTCGTAATATGAGAATTTCACTATGAAGGAAGGGAAAACCATCCAAGAGATGTATACAAGGTTCACCACACTAACAAATGAACTTAAGTCTCTTGGAAGGGTTACTCTTGAAGAAGACAAAGTTGAGAAGATTTTGACAAGGGTTCTTCCAGTCTCATGGGAGAGCAAAATCACTGCTATTCAGGAATCAAAGAACATTGCCACTCTTAATTTGGATGAGCTAATTGGAAATCTCACTACCCATGAACTTAGAAGAAAAACTATGAAGATGGATGTACCCAAGAAGGAAAGAAGCCTGGCACTTAGAATCACTGAAGGTTCTGATCTTGAAGATGATGAAATGGCTATGATCACAAAGGACTTCAAGAAGTACCTAATGAGAGGAAAGAGTTCTTCAAGAAGTGGAGGCTACAACAAACCAAGGGTTTCTGAAAAACAAACCAATGAGGGCTGCTACAAGTGTGGGAAGACTGATCACCACATCAAAAACTGCCTTCAATGGGAAATTGAATGGAAGAAGGAAAGAGTTTAATGAAGAAACAAAAAAAAGGAACATGTTCATCCCAAGAAGAACAAAGGATCAACAAAGGCTATTCTTGGGGAGAAAGATCTGATGAGGACTCAGATGGTGAAGATGGAGATGAATAAGCACTTATGGCAATTAGAGAATCTGATGAGGAATCTGAAGTAAGTATAATCCATCTAAAAGACAAGATTAAGTTTTTGTCTAAAGAAAGGCTATCTGAGTTACTTCTAGATTTCATTGATGAATTTGAGGATATAAATAATGAAAATAAACAGTTGTCGAAGGAATGTGTGATTTTGAAAGCAAAGTGTAAGAACTTGGAACTTAGGGTTAGTAAGACTATAAGTGAAAATAATGTATTAAAGAACCAGGTTCATGCATTTGAATCAAATGTCCTAGAACTTAGATCTGAAAACCTAAAACTGAAATTAGGAACAAGTAAGAAGACAGTTGATTGTATACAACTCACTCTAGAAGAAAATGTAAGTAAACTAAAAGATGAGTTGTATAAGAAGGATGAGCAGGTTAGAATTTTGAAGGATGATCTAGGCAAAATCAAGCATGAACTAGACAGAACTTGTAAATGGAACAGGTCCTCCGATGCACTATCATGGCTACAGGAACATCATAGTAGCAATAGAAGAGGAATTGGCTTTGGGAATCTGCCACCTAAATGGGATCCTAAAAGCCAGTATCTCACACTTCCTGAGAACAAAATTTGCACACACTGTGGTAAGACTGGTCACTATAAAAGTGAATGCACTGCAAAAGAAAAGGCTAGTCAAGAGAATAAAAAGTTTGTTCAAGGGAAAAATAGGATGCCAGGCTGGGCTAAAAAGAATTTGATTCATCCTTTTGCCTATAGAAAGGGACCCAACTAGTTTGGGTTCCTAAGACTAACCCCTGATTTTCTTTTGCAGGTACAAGTGAAGGGGAGCAGACAAATATGGTACATGGATAGTGGCTACTCAAAGCACATGACAGGAAGCAAGAACCAATTCCTTTCACTTGAGGACCTCAAAGGAGGTAATTTCTCCTTTGGAAATGGAAAGAAAGGTGAGATCATTGGGGTTGGTAAGGTAGGTAAGACTAACTCTCACTCGATTGAGAATGTCTATTTGATAGACGGTCTGAAATACAGTCTAATTAGTGTATCACAACTGTGTGATAGAGGTAATTTGGTAGCATTCACCTTAACTAAATGCTTTGTGATTAATCTTACCACTAACAAGATTATTTTGCAGGAAAAAAGAGTGAACAATATATATATTGTAGATCTGTCCACACTGTCAGAAAATGAACTCACTTGAGTGTGTTGGACAATGCTCCCCTCCTTGGGCACAAGTGATTTGGACATGCAAGTCTGGGTCAATGTAACAAATTAGTCTCCAAGGACTTGATGATAGGACTGCCTAACATCAAGTTCAAGGAAGACAAAGTTTGTGAGGCTTGTGCAAGGGGGAAGTAGGTAAGATCCTCCTTTAAATGCAAGAAAGTGGTAAGTACCACCAGAACGATGGAACTGGTCCATATGGATCTCTGTGGTCTAATGAGAACATTAAGTAGAGGTGGTAAAAGATACGTGATGGTGCTTGTTGATGATTACTCTAGGTTTACTTGGACATTGTTTTTAACATCTAAAGATGAAGCATTTGACATGTTCATTTCTTTTGTTAGAAAAACTCAGAAACAACTAGGTAATCAACTTGCATCAATTAGGTCTGATCATGGCACTGAATTTGAAAATGCTAAATTTGCTGCATTTTGTGATGAGCATGGCATAGATCATAATTTTTCTGCTCCTAGGACTCCACAATAAAATGGAATAGTTGAAAGAAAGAATAGGACACTTGAAGATATGGCTAGGACTATGCTTCTTTCTAGTAAACTGCCCATAGCTTCTGGGCAGAAGCTGTAAATACTGCATGCTACATCATAAATAGGTGCATGACTAGAACTATTATTGAGAAGACTCCCTATGAGTTACTTAAAGGGAGAAAACCAAATATATCCCATCTTAGGGCATTCGGATGCAAGTGCTTTGTGCACAACAATGGTAATGACTCCCTAGGCAAGTTTGATCCCAGAAGTGATGAGGGAGTATTCTTGGGATATTATTCACATAGCAAAGCTTATAAAGTCTATAACAAAAGAACTATGTGTGTTGAAGAAAGTATTCATGTGGTTTTTGATGAAACTAACATTCTTTCTGAGAGACAGGAACATGATGATGAAGCAATTGGGCCGGTAAGAAACTTAAATAAAACCACAACCCAGACTGAAGCTACACTGAAAGAAGGAACAGGTGATGGAACAGGTTCTTCCACCCAGAGCAACATGTCAGAGGGAACAGAACAAGGGGGAAATGATCCCCAAACCTCAATGGAACCTGTCCATAAACTTGTTCCACATCAACAAAACACCGAAGGAACATCGAGGGGAAACTAGTTGGTTATGAAACCTTACAAGTATGAAAGTTCTCATCCCATTGAGAACATAATTACTAATCCAACTTATGGAATCAAAACCAGATCCTCATTAAAGAATCTTGGTGCTTTTAATGCTTTCTTATCTCTTATTGAACCTAAATATGTTGCTGAGGCTTTGCAGGATGCAGACTGGGTAAATGCAATGCAATATGAACTCAACCAATTTGCAAGGATTAAAGTTTGGCATCTAGTACCAAGACCCTTGGACAGATCAGTAATTGGCACAAAATGAGTCTTCAGAAACAAACTCGATGAAGATGGAACAGTTACAAGGAACAAGGCAAGATTTGTGGTTCAAGGATATAGCCAAGAGGAGGGCATAAACTACGATGAAACCTTTTCTCCAGTTGCAAGGTTGGAAGAAATAAGACTCCTTATAGCCTTTGCTTCTTACATGGAATTCACCCTCCACCAGATGGATGTCAAGAGTGCCTTCCTCAATGGTTATCTAAAGGAAGAAGTGTTTGTCAAGCAACCTTCGGGGTTTAAAAGCAAGGAGAGTCCTGATAATGTGTACAAACTTGACAAAACACTTTATGGGCTCAAGCAGGCGCCAAAAGCATGGTATGAAAGGTTATCAAAGTTTTTGCTTGAGCATGACTATAAGAGAGGTAAAATTGACAATACTTTATTCTTGAAAGAAAAAGGTAAAGATCCCTTGGTAGTTCAGATATATGTTGATGATATAATCTTTGGATCAACTACGGATAAGTTAAGTAAAGAATTTGCTAAACTAATGGGGAGTGAATTTGAAATGAGCATGATGGGTGAGATTAATTTCTTTTTAGGCTTACAAATTAAATAAAATCCAAATGGAATTATGATCCATCAGCAGAAGTATGTGAAAGAGTTGCTTAAAAGGTTTAAAATGAAAGATTCCAAAGAAATTGACACTCCTATTGCAACAACTACAAAGTTAGATATAGATGAACCTGGTTCATCTGTCGATCAGAAGTTGTATAGGGGAATGATTGGCTCATTGTTATATCTCACTGCTAGTAGACCTGGCATTATTTTCAGTGTAGGCCTTTGTACAAGATTTCAGGCAAATCCACAGGAGTCTCACTTGACTGCTGTCAAGAGAATTTTGAGATATCTAAAAGGCACCACTAATCTCTGTCTATGGTATCCAAAAGGTAGTAATTTCAATCTAGTGGGATATGCTGATGATGATTATGCAGGTTTTCTAGTGGATAGAAAGAGCACATCAGGAATGGTACACTTTCTTGGCTTATGTCTTATGTCTTGGGCTACCAAAAAGTAAAATCCAGTGGCCTTATCTACTGCTGAAGCTGAGTATGTTGTTGTTGCTTCATGTTGTGCTCAATTGTTGTGTATCAAACAATAATTAGTAGACTTTGGAATTGATGTTGGTTGTATCCCCATTTTTTGTGATAACACTAGTGTATGACCAAGAACCCGGTTCATCACAAGAGAACTAAGCACATAGATGTTAGGCATCACTTTTTGAGAGATAACTATGAAAAAGGGTTGATCACTGTGGAATTTTGTGCTACTGACAAGCAAATAGCTGACATCTTCACAAAAGCCCTAAGTATAGATCACTTTGAAAGGAACATGTTAGAATTAGGGATGATTAATATCACCTAACAGGACCAGTTCAGAATTCACAACGAAAAAAATTGAAAAACAAATGGTTAGAAAATCTGTAAATTGTGTGTAATTAGATTAAATTTTGCTCAGTCTCATGCTTTCAATAGTATACTCTTGTGCCATGTGCTAAAATGACTCATTAATCTCTAATGATATTTTCTCTATTTTGGCAATATTAGACTTACATAAGAGAATTCTCAGTGAAGAACCTGATTCATCAAGATTACTCGGTATGTTTTCTACACTCTGCATAATTTGAAATAATAATATTTGGATCATGAGCTGCCATTAAATACTCTCATCTTCTAAACACAATCCAATTCTCTTCTCTCCCATACCCAAGCACAAAAATGGCTAACACTCCTGAAAATCCTTCATCCCCACCCAAGGAAATCTGAAGACTCATTTAAATCTGCTACTGAGGAGGAAGAAACAGTTTCTTCTGAAAGTGAACATGTATCTTTTGGCCCTAAAGTTACTCCTGAGATAATTTCTGAAGTTGATACAAATTTGGAGAATATGTTTGTACTAGTAGGGTCTATAGCAGGTGTTGAAACTACAGAGTCCGGAGGAATTGGTGGTAAAAATAAAAAAGAAAAAGAAAAAGAGAGCAAGGGTGTTCGAAGTGCTGTGAGGGAAAAGGGTAAAAGAGTGGTTGATTCTTCACCCACTCATGTGAGTTTAACAAAAGACACATGTGAAATGGTTGTTTGGGGAGAAAAATCTGCTGGAG
The DNA here is from genome assembly GCF_000715075.1 of Nicotiana tabacum. Classification (NCBI taxonomy): domain Eukaryota; kingdom Viridiplantae; phylum Streptophyta; class Magnoliopsida; order Solanales; family Solanaceae; genus Nicotiana; species Nicotiana tabacum. The sequence continues at coordinate 7,548,236 of NC_134098.1, forward strand.
TAGAGGAGAGTGTAAAGAAAACAGGGAGAGTGGGTCTGGCGAAGCCGTTGAAGGGCTGGTTCAACTTGGAAAAAATATAGATGAACCTGTGTCATCTGAACAGGAAAGTCTCGCAGACCTACTGAAGAGAGTGACTGAAAGTTATAATCTAAAGAAGAAATGGAGGTTGGTACAAGCAAGAATCATTTTGGAGAAAATACGTTGCCTGCTTGTGACTATGAAGTCCATGTCACTCCTAAAAAACCTGGTTCATCTAAGAAGGTATCAGTGAATAGCAAGGTGCGAGCCTTGGTGCAAGAAAGTGGGGCTAAGGATGCTGAGATTGAGAGGCTAAAGAAGAGGTTGGCAGAGGTGGAGACTGAGAGAGATGCTCTCAGAACTGAGCTGGCAAGTGTAAAGGAGAAGAATGATGGTATTCTTCAAGATATGTTGAAACTCCTCCAAGCCAAAAACCAAGCACCTAGTTCTTCCCAGCCTTAAGCCTCCTAGCCTAGTGTAGATTAACCGGTGACCCAGTTCGGGATTTTTTGGTTCTTTTGCTCATGTTTCCATTTTTTTTATTTCTTCTTATGCTTCGTGGTAAAATCTTATCAATCATTAATGAAATTCACTGTCTTTTGCTATAACTGTTTGTTTATATTTCTTTGATGGTTAAAATTCTTAGCTTGATCTATGATGATTAATCCATGATTGCATTTGAAGTAGGCCCATTGGCCATGAGTAAGTTTTAATATCTGGTTATCTCACATTTTTATGCAACTTTTCGATGACACCAAAAGGGAAAAAAAGGTTGTGCTTTACACTTTGAACAGTGATGTTTATAACCTAATGAACCTGGTCCTTGATGATAAGTGAAAATTGTTCTAACATTGTGTTGATGTTGGGGTAAGTTGAAACAAGGCCTAAGCTTATGAAAAACACAGAGTTTGTCATTATCAAAAAGGGGGAATCTGTTGGTCCAAGTGAAGGTTAGTTTTGAAGATTGACAAAGGAAGCTCAGGTATGAACCAGGTCCATCCCTTGTGTGCATAGACAGGGCAGATTCGAGCATGTGGGATGCACGTGAACGAGATAAGCTAAACTTGGTCTAATTAATATCTCCTGATCGAAAAGGGTTGCATAATTGATAAGGAGAAGATCTCCTGATCGAAAAGGGTTGCATAATTGATAAGGAGAAGGACTCCTTAATCAAAGAGAATACTATCCAAGATAAGGGAGAAGTTAGTGGTTGAGATCAACTAGAACTCTTCCACCAAGGAAGAGTAGCATTAGAACTCTAGTTGTTCTCTACTCTACTAACTCTATAAATCGCAAGAAGTTCTCATTCTACAGGTGACGCACAAAAGCAGAAGTTAAACGTGAATTGAGAGCAAAATAGCAAAGCATTTTGCAAGCAGTTCGTGTGTGATTCAAGTGTGCGAACCTGAAGCTACATGAACCAGATAGAAGAACCAGCTCCAAGTGTCTGTCTTTTATTCTAGTTCAATTTTAGTAGGTGTTTTCATATTGTACCTTTCAGCTTTATCTAGAAGCAATTGTAATAGGTACTCAGAGTATTCAAGTTAGAGTTAACTTGATGTTATCGCAACAGTTAGAGGCTGGTTGCCACAACGGGATTAGAGTTAATCCTAGGTTTACAAAAGTATTTTGTAAATGTAGTTTTTGGCTCAGTGATTTAGTGGAGAGTTTGAAAAAATCCTACTAGGAAGTAGGTCATGGTTTTTTCACCTTTTGAGCCAGGTGTTTTCCACGTAAAATACTTGTGTTCTTTAATTTCTGCATTTATTATTCCGCAATAGTAGTATAAGGAACACATAGAAGAACCAGGTCCTTCTATAATCTGTGCACGCGAAAAATTGGACACCACACAAATCATCCCCCCCTCTTGTGTGGTATTGAAGTTAAAACATCACATCATAATAGTCCTCGTCTGCACACAAAATAATATACTTAGCGCATATCAACTTTCTTAATAGCGCTTAAGTATTTCGAAATTTTTCGGGGTGTAACGGTGCCGCATGACCATCGTAGACCCTTAGAGTCCCCTTCCTTTACTTTGATATTGTTGCTTTTATATTCGGACAATATTGTACTTTTGAGACATTTTTATGTATTCGATATAGGTTCTGCAAACTGTTGTTGCAAATATATGCTCTTTTACATGCATTTCGTTTAGGCAAGAAATGGGATTTGTCTAAAAAAAATATGAGATATGCATTTTTCAGCAACTTTTGTTTGTCAGTGAAAAGTACTTCACTTGACTCATTGAACACAAAATGAGTTAAGCAATTGTATTTTGACCGACTAGTCATTATGTGGAGCCAAATATGAAATTTATTTTTCGTGGCTGAAGTCTTTTTAGTATGAAATAGATAAAGAACATATTTTCTCTGTTCCATTTTATGTGAATTTGTTGACGGAGATAGAAATTATAAAAGAAAGAATTTTGAAACTCATGATCTTAAATATATATGATATTTGTATAGCTATTAAACTTTTAACTTGAAAGTTTTATCTTAAATATGTCATGATATTTGTTAGGTTATGAAATCAAGTCATTAAAAATAAAATAAAAAGTTTGAAGTTAAATTATTTTTGAATAGAAATGACTTCATTCTATTCGAAACAGATTAAAAAGAATATATTGTCAGTTAAGTGAAAACCAGGGAATAATTCTGTAGATGCCCCAATAAATTCATAGTAGACAGTCCTGCTTACAAGGGTTTTGTGGCAATAATTAACTTCCGGTCCTAGTTATATTCAAATATGGCGGCAGCAAAACAAGGCAAATGTTTTCAAAACAATACAATAAAAACAAAATCTAGTGGATGCCAAAGACGTCATATCATTTTTTTTGTTGTATAGCCGGACTACAACTTGTGGATAATTTTATTTTGATTGTCGTAAAGGCTCCATAAACATATATTTGGTGTATTTTGTATATGTTATGGACAATCGTTATGTCATTCATGAATGGAGCATCTTTCTTATATAAAATGGTACCTCGACGGAAGTTAAAGGCATAACTGTCATAGGCGAAGCCATGAATTTAACTTTATATGTTTCAAAATTTAGACGATAAATTGGTTATAAAGTTAATTTTTGTACATATTTAATAAATATTTTAATACAAATATACTACTTTAAGCAAACATTACCGGATTCGTCCGAAGCGTCAAACTTTTGCTCCACCCTTGTGGGATGCCTGTCACGTGTCCTTATGATGATGGGACATGACACCTGCCACATTTGTGAGCAAGTGACAATATCAAATTATCTCGTGCGCATGCTATTTATTGTGTACAAAACAAAGTATTTGATCAATTTTACTGAATTATTCGAATAACTCATTTATTCTATGCTTTGTTACTACCTTTTGTTCTACATTAAAAGGAACTTTAAAATTTTCAAGTCCTCAATTTTTTTTATCATGATATTTTGCTATTATTTCTTTGTCTTTTTTTTTTTTACTTATTAAAAGTCCCTCCAAATTTAGAAGAATCTATAGTGTTTCCATACTCCCCTTCCAGCGTGGCTCAAACAAATGCCAAACGGTCGTGGGTAGAGGTGCTTCACCAAATAGGTAATTTTCTTGTAATAGCAAGACTACTAGTACAGACTACAGTCCTCTTTGAAGACTACCTGAATCAACTTTCTAAGTTGCTGGCTGGAAATTCAATTCTTTGTCTATTACACAGTTAAACTTTCGTCCAAGAAATAGTTCAGCTGGCTAAAAGAACAACATGAGGTAAGCAATTCTTTTAGTTGATTAATTATTATGGAGCTAAACATAAATATCTTTTTGTCATGCTCGTGAAGTTTCTAGTAAGCAATTATAACAGAATTCAAAATTTTAAGTTTATGGGTTCTGAATTTTGAAGGATGACAACATGTTGAATCGGAATAGATTATATAGAATATGAGCTAAAGTTATTAAATTTTGTTGAACTCCTAACTAATGATGTACATCCGCCCCTGTGAGCAATGGATCGTGACCAATAAATCAGTCAACTGCGGCTGCTAGAAGTTTGATTCTTAAAAGAAGAAAAACGAATTGACTGTACAGCTGCCCCACTGAGTCCAAAGTAGTCGGTTCTACATATAAAGACGTTTGTAGCACCATTATCAAATAGCTTATTTACACTAGAATAGTGTTAGATGATGTTTGATTATAATTATATATTTTTAATGCATTACTTATCTTATATTTAGGTATTTTAATATTAAATTATATTATATTTATGTTTAATTAAGTTTATTTTATGTGTAAGTATTTTATGATAGAAAATTGTGAGCAAAGCAAATATTTGAAAGTATATTATATGTATTTAAATGGATGCATGTAGTTGTAGACACAAGAATTAAAGAACGAAGGTTTGGAGATTACCTGGCTGCACTCAAAAGTGACAAGTTTCGAGAGAAAAAGTTAAGCAACAACAAATTGGATAAGCAGGCGAAGCGAGACTTTCTGCTCGCGTTGGAGCTCGCGAGGCGCGGTTTGTCGCGAGGTTCGTCACGCGTTTTACGTGGCGATTTGTGGTCCGGGTTTGAAGCCTATTTTATCTTATTTTTGGGTTTGGACTTGATTATTTCGTCTAGGCTTTTTCCTTATACATATAAATAGTCATTAAACACCATTTTTAAGGGGACCGACTTTGGACAGACTTTAGACCTAGGGAGAGCGAGGAGCCCGAAATTCATCAGATTCCACCTTTCTTCCATCAAACTTAGTAATCTTTACTTTTTCTTGATGATTTATTGTTTTGATACCATGTCTATGTGGAGCTAAACTTCACGTTCTAGCTAGGGTTGTGGTTGTCATGAATATTGAAGTTTATTAATTATATTACCGTTAATTCGAGTTATCATCTTTGGTTGTTTCTCTAATTCTGTGTATAATTACTTAATTGTTTGGCCAGCAGTTGAGTTCTATTTACTATCTATGCTATGCTTGAGAAAGCCATGCTTAGATTAGAGTAAAATTAGAGAGAGCTTGTTTCTGAACGAGTGGCTCGGGGAAAGATTTCTCGGTTAAGATAGGAATATACCTAACAGTCATTCTTAGTTGAATACTGTATTATATTTGTTCATGATAGATTCAAGACCATAGGAATATATAGTTGACATATTATGAATAGACGAATAGTATTGTGGGAACATGCTATTTATATAAACGATACGGTCAACTAGCAATCATAGATAATTTGGATTAGCAGGTGTAATTACGAACTCAATAGGATTGATAAACCTTCAACAAAACTGGAATCTATATCTCCCTTGGTTACGTGTTTAACTTTCGCAACGGTAGTTGTAATAGAAAAACACCATTCTCGATTATCTTGGACATTAAATTGATTTTAGTTTGATTAGTTAACGATTAATCTAAGTCTCTGTTGGTTCGATATCCGACTTTTGAGTCACTTTATTACTTGACGGCCACGTATACTTGCGTGTACTTGGGGAACCAATAAGTTTTTGGCGCCGTTGCCGGGGACTTAGTTATTGATTGTTTATCTAAGTTAAGCTTTAATTGATTTCTATTCAAGTTTTAAATTTTCTTATTTAGTTAGTATTATAATTTTTTATTTTTTTACATGGCATCTTGGAATGAAAATTGTTTGAATGATGGTTATTCTTACTTTGATGATCCTTGTCCATATTGTGGAGGACCCCATTAGTGAAAAAATTGTCAACATATTTTCGGGAGCGAGTTCGGTGCACAATCTCAATTTTTTGAGTGAAATATTTGTAATATGTGTGGTGGTCAAGGTGGCCATTGGGATGGTTGTACTAATTCTTTTTATCTTTCTTCGAGCCCTTATTATGATATTTCTGATAATTTTTGTAAGTTTTATAGGAATAAAGTGGAGAATGTGGAATATGATGCTCAGACTACGGACCTGTTGAGGCAAATAATGGAGCAAACTCAATTTTTAATGGAGCAAACTCATGAACGTCGAAAAGAGATGGAAAATCTCAAGGCCACAATGAAGAGAATGAAGGCCAGAGTAGAAGAATGGGTTGAAACATTCGATGATCAACAAGCTGCAGCCTTAGTTGATAGTCAGGAATAGCTTAATATTGGAGAAGAGAGTAAGTTCCGGCAAGAGGAAAATTTTGAAGAAGAGGAGATTTTGAACCAAACTTGGCTAATGGAACAAGCTGAACGATTAGAAATATATGAAGCTCAACGTGAGAAAATTATAGATAGGGCAAAAGACTTAATGGAAGGAAGAGCTGAACTGGGACAAGAGATCGAAAAAATTGGCACTGCTATTCACGACTTGGAAGCTCAATTGAATGCAAAGGTTGTTGCGTCTAACGCCCAACAAAATAGTTCTGAGTTGTGTAAAATTGAAAATAAGTTTATACGCCAAATTAAGGAGATAAAAGTGTAGATTCAATTATTCGACCATACTTTTATTGATGATGTCCATGTTGAGGAAAGCACACTAGATTCCTATGAGGAAGTAGATAATGTTATATTTGAAGACTCTAGTGTGTGTACACATGAGGATGCAAATAGTGACGCAATTCTAGAGTTGGAATGCATTGGTCCTTATTCCATCCATTTTTCAACATTGTGTTTGGATGATGACATAGAAATCGAGTCATCTGAGCCTTTGGAGGAGCCAGCGAACGAGGAACAAGGTGCTTACACTCTGGAATTTATCGTGCGAGAGAGACATAATTACATACCTCGTCTGAATGCCAAGAAGTGTAGAATGCAAAATTGGTTACTTGGCCCAATTACATTTGTCCCACCACCCCTCGAGCATAGCAAAAAGCTTGAAGCCAAATTGGGGGCTCAATTCATAAGTTCGAGATGGAGACAAAACGTGCTACAAGTTGGGGTTTCAAGCCTATTTTCTCTCCTTTTTAGGTTTGGGCTTGGTTATTTCGTCTAGACTTTATCCCTACACATATAAATAGTCATTAAACACCTTTTTTTAAGGGGACCGACTTTGGACGGACTTTAGACCTAGGGAGAACGCGGAGCCGTCGTGGAGGCCGGAATTCATTAGATTCCATCTTTCTTCCATCAGACTTAGTAATCTTTACCTTTTCATGATGATTTATTGTTTTGCTACCATGTCTATGTGGAGCTAAACTTCACGTTCTATGGTTGTGGTTGTCATGAACATTGAAGTTTAATAATTATATTAGAGTTACTTCGAGTTATCATCTTTGGTTGTTTCTCTAGTTCTGTGCATAATTGGTTAGTTATTTGGCCAACAGTTGAGTTCTATTTACTATCTATGCTACGCTTGGGAAAGCCGTGTTTAGATTAGAGTAAAATTGGAGAGAGCTTGTTTCTGAACCCATGGCTCGGGGAAAGATTTCGCGGTTAGGATAGGAATATACCTAACAGTCTTGCTTAGTTGAATATTGTATTATATTCGTTCATGATAGATTCAAGATCATAGGAATATAGGGTTGATATATTATGAATAGACGAATAGTATTGTAGGAATATGCTATTTGTATAAACGATACGGTCAACTAGTAATCATAGATAATTTAGATTAACATGTGTAATTACAAACTCAATAAGATTGATAAACCGACCACAATACTGGAATCTATATCTCCCTTGGTTACGTGTTTAAATTTCGCAATAGTAGTTGTAATAGAAAAACACCATTCTCGATTATCTTGGACATTAAATTGATTTTAGTTTGCTTAGTTAACGATTAATCTAAGTCTCTGTGGGTTCGACATCCGACTTTCGAGTCACTTTATTACTTGACGGCCATGTATACTTGCGTGTACTTGGAGAACCAACATTACACTACCTTCACAATTGTGACAAACTCGTGCGATATGCCCCTTACCTTCGCAATTGTGACAATAATTGTAGACGGTAGAATTTTGGAAACCGCGATTTTGAGTATACTGGAAACCACGATTTTGAGTAGATTGTGAGAATCCTTGATTCTAAAATCGTCCACGGCCTCTATTGCCTCTGCCTCTCACGTGTCTACGAGCAGAAGTGAAGGAATTTTAAGTAAACTGTGTTGTAGGTGCAATGACATTAAGAGCCTCATCTCTTTTTAATTGTCACTTTTCATTCAACAACAGCCACTACTAGAATTCCGACCAAAAACCGTCCAGCTTGGACGGAAACTAGATTTTTTTTTTAATATTTTTAAAAACTAAATACCGACCAACGTTGGTCGGTAAATTGGTCAACGAATTGACCCAGCTGGTCAGACAAGAAAATTTTGGATTACCGACCAACGTTGATCGGTAATCTGGACCCAATTATTTAAATTTTAATAATTATTTTATTATTTAAAATATTTTATAATATTTAAGAATTTATATTTAAAATTATCGACCAACGTTGGTCGGTTAATGCAGGGGAAGCATTTACCGACCAACTTTGATCGGTAATTGTTATTTTATGCAAAATAACCGACCAAAGTTGGTCGGTTATTACGTCAACATTGGTCAAACTTTCGAATTACTTTTATATTTACTATCTAAATAATATAAATATAATTCGTTAACACTTTTATAATACAAATAATGAATACACTAACATATACTATATATAACATGCTATATATGTAGAGTACAACGAAGTGTGTTTTATATATATATATACACACACACATACACACACACACAAACATATACTATAACAAGCTATATATATAGTTAAAGTATTACAATAAAGTGTGTGTCTGTGTGTGTGTGTGTGTATATATATAGAGAGAGAGAGAGGTATAGCCGTATATATATAAGAACACGAAGCGCTAGGACCACATGGTCAGGTTCTTTTAGGGATAGACTTGTGAAGATCCTAATTAGTATATATAATTTATCATCAAATATATCTATTTGTAAATTGATTCATCGACTTATAACTTACTTAGATGCATCGATGAATATTAAAAACCAAACGTTTGACCTATATCGACTAATAGTAAAAACAAAACATCTCGACCTATATCGATTAATCTATATCATGTATTATTAGTGATGAATGAATGAAAAATAGAAGAATTAATACTAAACATCTTTGACACACACATATATATATATATATAGTAAACGAGTTAAATTAATAGGTCAAACTTTAACAAGCTATATATATATACACACTAACATATACTATAACAAGCTATATATATAGTTAAAGTATTACAGTGAAGTATGTTTGTGTGTGTGTGTGTGTGTGTGTGTGTGCAATGTGTTTGTGTGTGTGTGTGTGTATATATATATACACACACATAGGTATAGCCGTATATATATAAGAACACGAAGCGCTAGGACCACAGGGTCGGGTTCTTTTAGGGATAGACTTGGGAAGATCCTAATTAGTATATATACTTTATTATCAAATATATCTATTTGTAAATTGATTCATCGACTTATAACTTACTTAGATGCATCGATGAATATTAATCGATGATTCATCAAAACGTCTCGACCTATATATCGATTAATCTATGTTATGCATTATTAGTGATGAACGAATGAAAAAAGAAGTTATTAGCATCAATTACAATATAGTGTATGCATCAATTACAATATAGTGTATGTGTGTGTGAGAGAAATTACTCATATACTTCATTATAACTTAGAAAATTTACTTAGATAGATGCTATTATAATTTATTAAAAGTAAATAGTTAATATAATTATTTATAAAGATTATGCTTATAGTTTATAATTATTTATAATAATTGTATAGTTAAATAAAATAAAAACTTATAGTTTATAAATTTTTTTATAGTTTATAATATTTTAAGAAAAAAACCACAAAAAAAAGAATTTAATTTTTTTTAAAAAAAGAACCGACCAAAGTTGGTCGGTTTTTGGTCAAACGGTCAACACTTAATGTACCGACCAACTTTGATCAGTAATTCTGAAATCAGAATTGAAATAACGGGGGAACCCCCATTTCTCTCTTACCTTCCCCTCTCCTTCTCTATTTCCCTCACTCAATACCTTCCCCCTCCTTCTCTATTTCCCTCACATAAATCCCATTCCCCACCCCGCGTCGCTACCGCCCAGCCCTTGCCATCGCCGCTGCCACTGCCACTGCCGCCCCTCTCCTTCTCCACCTCCTAAAAATTCTAGGTTTGAATTACAACCCATTTATTTATTATTTCTAGGTTTTGTTAATTAGTTATGAATTAGTTTCAATTGATTAGTGTTTCAATTATTTGAATATTGCATTTTATTGAGGATTAGGGTTTAGGTTTTATTTTAATTAATTTTGTTAATTAGTTTTATTAATTAGTCAATTAGTTATGAATTAGTTTTAATTGATGAATGTTTCAATTTTGAGTTTGTATTGTCTTGAATAGTTTAGTTAGAATTGAATGATTAACTTTGTATTATCTTGAATAGTTTAGTTAGAATCTAGGGTTTAGGATTTGTTCTTGTGAATCGAACTTTTAGGGTATGGGTTGAATTTCTTTAGTTTAGTTAGTTTATGTTTAAACTCGTAGGATATGAATTGTAATTTTAGTTTTTAGGATTTGTTCTTGTGAATTGAACTTTTAGGATATGAATTGCACTTTTAAGAAATGAATTGAACTTTTGGATATGAATTGAACTTTTAGGATATAAATTGGTGTAATTAGGAAAAAATAATTATCTTGAATTAACTAAAAAAGATATAATTAATTTATAATTGTAGAATAAATTAATTTATTCTTGTGTATCGAACTTTTAGGGTATGGGTTGAATTTCTTTAGTTTAGTTAGTTTATGTTTAAACTCGTAGGATATAAATTGAAATATTAGTTTTTAGGATTTGTTCTTGTAAATTGAACTTTTAGGATATGAATTGAACTTTTAGGATATGAATTGGACCTTTTGGATATGAATTAAACTTTTAGGATATAAATTGGTGTAATTAGGAAAAAATAATTATCTTGAATTAACTAAAAAAGATATAATTAATTTATAATTATAGAATAAATTAATTTGTTATTGTGAATCGAACTTTTAGGGTATGGGTTGAATTTCTTTAGTTTAGTTAGTTTATGTTTAAACTCGTAGGATATGAATTGTAATTTTAGTTTTTAGGATTTGTTCTTGTGAATTGAACTTTTAGGATATGAATTGCACTTTTAAGATATGAATTGAACTTTTGGATATGAATTGAACTTTTAGGATATAAATTGGTGTAATTAGAAAAAAATAATTATCTTGAATTAACTAAAAAAGATATAATTAATTTATAATTGTAGAATAAATTAATTTATTCTTGTGTATCGAACTTTTAGGGTATGGATTGAATTTCTTTAGTTTAGTTAGTTTATGTTTAAACTCATAGGATATAAATTGAAATTTTAGTTTTTAGGATTTGTTCTTGTAAATTGAACTTTTAGGATATGAATTGAACTTTTAGGATATGAATTGGACCTTTTGGATATGAATTAAACTTTTAGGATATAAATTGGTGTAATTAGGAAAAAATAATTATCTTGAATTAACTAAAAAAGATATAATTAATTTATAATTGTAGAATAAATTAATTTATTATTGTGAATAGAACTTTTAGGGTATGGGTTGAATTTCTTTAGTTTAGTTAGTTTATGTTTAAACTCGTAGGATATGAACTGAAATTTTAGTTTTTAGGATTTGTTCTTGTGAATTGAACTTTTAGGATATGAATTGAACTTTTAAGATATGAATTGGACCTTTTGTATATGAATTGAACTTTTAGGATATAAATTGGTGTAATTAGGAAAAAATAATTATCTTGAATTAACTAAAAAAGATATAATTAATTATAATTATAGAATAAATTAATTTGTTCTTGTGAATCGAACTTTTAGGGTATGAGTTGAATTTCTATAGTTTAGTTAGTTTATGTTTAAATTGGTAGGATATGAATTGAAATTTTAGTTTTTAAAATTTTTTCGTATGAATTGAACATTTAGGATATGAATTGAACTTTTAAGATATAAATTGGTATAATTAGGAAAAAATAATTATGTTGAATTAACTAAAAAAGATATAATTAATTTATAATTGTAGAATAAATTAGTTTATTCTTGTGAATCGAACTTTTAGGGTATGGGTTGGATTTCTTTAGTTTAGTTAGTTTATATTTAAACTCGTGGGATATGAATTGAAATTTTAGTTTTTAGGATTTGTTCTTGTGAATTGAACTTTTAGGATATAAATTGAACTTTTAGGATATAAATTGGTGTAATTAGGAAAAAATAATTATCTTGAATTAACTAAAAAAGATATAATTAATTTATAATTGTAGAATAAATTAATTTGTTCGTGTGAATCGAACTTTTAGGGTATGGGTTGAATTTCTTTAGTTTAGTTAGTTTATGTTTAAACTCGCAGGATATGAATTGAAATTTTAGTTTTTAGGATTTGTTCTTGTGAATTGAACTTTTAGGATATGAATTGAACTTTTAAAATATGAATTGGACCTTTTGAATATGAATTGAACTTTTAGGATATAAATTGGTGTAATTAGGAAAAAATAATTATCTTGAATTAACTAAAAAAGATATAATTAATTTATAATTATAGAATAAATTAATTTGTTCTTGTGAATCGAACTTTTAGGGTATGAGTTGAATTTCTTTAGTTTAGTTAGTTTATGTTTAAACTCGTAGGATATGAATTGAAATTTTAGTTTTTAGGATTTGTTCTTGTGAATTGAACTTTTAGGATATGAATTGGACCTTTTGGATATGAATTGAACTTTTAGGATATAAATTGGTGTAATTAGGAAAAAATAATTATCTTGAATTAACTAAAAAAGATATAATTAATTTGTAATTGTAGAATAAATTAATTTATTCTTGTGAATCGAACTTTTAGGGTATGTGTTGAATTTATTTAGTTTAGTTAGTTTATGTTTAAACTCGTAGGATATGAATTGAAATTTTAGTTTTTAGGTTTTGTTCTTGTGAATTGAACTTTTAGGATATGAATTGAACTTTTAAGATATGAATTGAACCTTTTGGATATGAATTGAACTTTTAGGATATAAATTGGTGTAATTAGGAAAACATTATTATCTTTAATTAATTAAAAAGATATAATTAATTTATAATTGTAGAACAAATTAATTTGTTCTTGTGAATCGAACTTTTAGGGTATGAGTTGAATTTCTTTAGTTTAGTTAGTTTATGTTTAAACTCGTTGGATATGAATTGAAATTTTAGTTTTTAGGATTTGTTCCTGTGAATTGAACTTTTAGGATATGAATTGAACTTTTAGGATATAAATTGGTGTAATTAGAAAAAAATAATTATCTTGAATTAACTAAAAAAGATATAATTAATTTATAATTGTAGAATAAATTAGTTTGTTCTTGTAAATCGAACTTTTAGGGTATGGATTGAATTTCTTTAGTTTAGTTAGTTTATGTTTAAACTCGTAGGATATGAATTGAAATTTTAGTTTTTAGGATTTGTTCTTGTGAATTGAACTTTTAGGATATGAATTGGACCTTTTGGATATGAATTGAACTTTTAGGATATAAATTGGTGTAATTAGGAAAAAATAATTATCTTGAATTAACTAAAAAAAATATAATTAATTTATAATTGTAGAATAAATTAATTTATTCTTGTGAATCGAACTTTTAGGGTATGGGTTGAATTTCTTTAGTTTAGTTAGTTTATGTTTAAACTCGTAGGATATGAATTAAAATTTTAGTTTTTAGGATTTGTTCTTGTGAATTGAACTTTTAGGATATGAATTGAACTTTTAGGATATGAATTAAATTTTTAGGATATAAATTGGTGTAACTAGGAAAAAATAACTATCTTGAATTAACTAAAAAAGATATAATTAATTTATAATTGTAGAATAAATTAATTTGTTCTTGTTTTATTTGTATAGATGGAACATCGTACTTGGATGTACAGTAGGAATTGTCCTAATCGGCGGGGATTGCGGGAGAATTTTGTAGAAGGAGTTGATAACTTTATTAGACATGCAATGTCACTTCTAGCATACCAAAGTGAAGGAGTAATTAGGTGCCCTTGTGTCAGGTGCGATTGTATGAAGTTTAAAAAACCGGAGGAAGTTAAGCTTCATCTTTATAGGAAGGGGTTTATAGAGAATTACTTTGTGTGGACTAATCATGGAGAGATCAATGGTAGCCGTGGGATATTTCATAACATGGCTGTTGGTGAAAGTAGTAGGTCGGTGGAGAATACAAATCTTGATTCTAGAATTCAGGATATGGTTGCGGATGCTTTTGGGATGCACTTCGGGGGTGAGCCCAATGAAAATATTGAACAAACTCCTAATGATGACGCAAAACATTTTTTTGAACAGTTAGAGGAAGCTAGTCGTCCACTACATGAAGGAAGTCCGCACTCTGAGCTGTCTGTTGCAGTTAGATTACTAAGTATCAAATCTGATTGGAATATTTCTCAAGCAGCCATGGACTCTTTCATTGACCTTATAAGTGAACTAGTTAACCCTAATATCAACTTACCTGGTGATTTCTATAAGGCAAAGAGATTGGTTTCTAAGTTAGGACTTTCGTCAATGTGTCATCCTTCAGATGGAGAAGCTTGGAAGCACTTTGATAGGACATATCCAGATTTTGCTAGTGAACCAAGAAACATTCGGTTAGGTCTGTGTGCGGATGGCTTCACGCCTTTTTCTATATCTGCGACTCCATATTCATGTTGGCCTGTCTTTCTTACACTTTATAATCTACCACCTGAGTTGTGTATGACTAGTCCATATATATATATATTCATAAATTGTATTATCCCCGGTCCACGTAATCCGAAAAGTTTGATTGATGTATATTTGCAACTTTTGATTGATGAGCTAAAACAATTATTGTATGATGGTGTTGAAACATATTACATATCAACCAAGCAGAATTTCAATTTGCGTGCTAATTTAATGTGGACTATTAACGATTTTTCTGCGTATGGAATGTTGTCTAGGTAGATGATTGATGGGAAGCTATCCTGTCCTTACTGCATGGAAAATAGTAAAGAGTTCACTTTGAAACATGGCCGAAAGCAATCATGGTTTAATTGTCACCGTCAATTCTTGACTGATGATCATGAGTTTAGAAGGATGAAAAATGCATTCAAAAAGAATAAAGTGGAATATGATTCTCCACCTCCGATACTTTCAGGTGAGAAAATTTGGGAGAGAGTCCAGAACTTTAGTAAAGTTACTGAGGCTCCACCTTATAGATTCCCCGGATATGGTGTTAATCATAATTGGAAGAAACACAGTATATTTTGGGAGTTGCCTTATTAGAAGGATAATCTTCTCCGACACAACCTTGATGTCATGCATATTGAGAAGAATTATTTTGGTAATTTTTTCAATACAATGATAGATTTTAAAGGTAAGACAAAAGATAAACCGAAGACTAGAATGAACTTACAAGAATATTGCAGGCGGCCTGAATTATACTTGCAGACAGCAAACAATGGTAAGGTGTTCAAGCCCAAAGCAAGTTACACATTCACTTTGGAGGAAAGATGACAAATTTGTGATTGGGTTACGAAATTGAAGATGCCTGAGGGTTATGCGTCGAATCTTAAATTAATTTATTTTCAGGAAAAGAAGTATGGGCGTCCAATGAGTCATGATGAGCTATTCAAGGAGACACATATTGTGAAGAAGAAGAAAGAGGGGGATCAAGATAGGTGGGTCGAGGACCGGGCCTCGACTGCATATGTAAGCTTTCAATTTTCTTTAAGTATTATAATTTACTTTTATAAAAATTTTGAAATACTGATTTAATTTAAAATAATATAGGGTCGCTACCAAAGTAACGTGGAGGAATTCATCCGTAGTCATCCAGCTGGTGAATCGGGTGAGCCAACCCAACCTTTGGACGAGGATGTTGAAAGAATATGGTTGGAGTCTGTTGGCAGTCCAAAATGGGGGAAGGTATACAGGCTTCCTACTAAAAACTTCCATCGCTATAAGTGTGGAATGCAAGGAATAGGGACTTCCTCGCAAGGCGAGTAACTTAATAGGGAGAGCCTCTCCGCTATGTGGGAGACAGTGACAAAGCTCACATCTGAGCTAGAAGCGGCTAAGGAAAGAGAAAGGCTTAGAGATGCTCAATTCCTTGGCATGCAAGCTCATATCAGAACTCTCCTATCTAGTGGAGCTTTTCCGTTGCACCGGTCTCATGAGTCATCTCCAAAGGGTCGACCTCCACATGATCGTTCCTCCCGTCCTGCTCGTGATCGTTCCTCCCGTCCTCCACAAGACCGTTCTCTATACCGTTATAAATGAAAGTTCATCAGACGGTGATGATGATGTTGTAGAAAATACCCCTTGACTTTTATATACTTTGAACTAGACAAATAGAACCAATTTTAAACTTGTTGTAATTAGTTTTAACTTGGTTTTGGATTTTTATGTTCAATTGAACTTTAATTTGTTAGTTCTAAAGTATTTATTGAATATTTTGGTTGTTGTTGTTATTGTTGTTGTTGTTGTTGTTGTTGTTGTTGTTGTTGTTGTTGTTGTTGTTGTTGTTGTTGTTTGGTGTATTGGTATGCTGGCGGGTGGTGTAGCTGCCAAAACAGGCATTTTATGCCAAAATTAAACCCAGAAAAACCGACCAAAATTGGTCGGTTTTTAATAATAATAAAAAATTATTCCAAAATACCGACCAAAGTTGGTCTGTTAATGAACATTGAATTCCCAGAATTCAACATTACCGACAAACTTTGGTCGGTATTTTGCCTACACTGTTGAGGTTACCGACCATAGTTGGTCGGTAATGTTTAATTTTAATTATTTTAAAACAATATATATTTTCAATTACCGATTAAAGTTGGTCGGATTTTTTAAATTTTAATAATTAATAAAAAAATATAATTTAGTTAAACCGACCAACTTTGGTCGGTAAAATTAAATTAATAAAATATATTTCCGACCAAAGTTGGTCGGTAAGTACTTAAACTTGTCAGATGGTCGTTTTAAGCTACCGACCAACTTTGGTCGGTAAGGCATTCCGACCATCAAAACACCGTCCACACCCTAATGATCGCGTTTTGGTCGGTAATTGGCCATAACCGACCAACTTTGATCGATTGTTTTTATCGGTTTTTAGCGAATTTCTAGTAGTGAGCCCATATAAAGCGTCAAAAAAATATCCTCCTGACGTGATTCAAATGATCTAGTATAAGGACGATAAGCTGTCCTAGTCCAGCAGCAAGAACAAACTCGACCAAATCATCATTTCTCGTTTTGATGGGGAGTTTGACATGGACTTCTACCGTGCATATTAATTACCAAAAAAAATAAGTTACAATGGAGGGGGACTTAATGCCAATACCTACAAGAGAATGTACTGGAAAACTAGCCAATAAAAAATATACACGTATAGAATAAGAACCAAGGCTATTTCCCCGATCCTTGACTTGTATCATGCAGCAAAAGAAGAAATTGACATCTTCCTATATGACAAAAATGTACATCTACACGAGAGGGAGAAGTAATTTTACTTAATAAACACCAGAAATCTATATTTCTTGTGGCCATATGAAAGCATTCTTCAACTGCTTATGTCTGAATGATGGCATTTGTATTCTATCAAGTGTGTAGGCTCCCAATGTCTATTTAGGTAGTTCTATAAAAAAATAGCATCTTGCCCTCCTGTGCTCCATTTAGCCATTGCATCCGTCACCTAGCTCCATTGTTTCCTTTTCTTGATAGAAGAAATATTTTCCTTCAATTGGAGGAAAATGAGTTCATGAGCAAAATAATTTTCAAGATATTTAAGCCAACCAAAGAGAGAAAATCAAAAAATATTTTCATTCATTTCAAACACACCCTAAATACAAATTTGATTACCGGCAGTTTGGCACATATTTCATTCCAAGGTACCGTTCATTCAATACTTGCATTATCTCTCTGCAAGTTGTGCAACTTAGTTTTTAACTCACGAATTTGTGGCTTTGAACCTGAAGCATAAGCTACCACAAGTTTGTTCCAAGCTTCTTGAGCAGTTTCAGCACCAACTAGTTGGGTAATATACTTTCAGAGACCGAAACAACTATCCAACTTAGAACAAGTTGATCTTCTCGTACCCAAATAATATTCGCTGGGTTAGGTTGAGTACCAGTCAGAAACTATTCGGGAACCAACCCACCACCATTAATGTGATGGCTAAGTCCGCAGCCCTTGACCATCAGAAGAAACTGTACGTCTTCCATAACAAGAAGTTTGAGGATATAAGTTTTACCCGCAATTGGTGTGCGAGATTTGGAGAAGACATGGTAGGAATTATGGGAGATGGTTTGCTAAGCGATGGTCCTCTTCCTGGTAAGGATGAGGTTGCCTTGGAAACATTATCATCCCCCATTAAAGAGCTTGTTCTGATTGTTATACCGCCTTCATTATTTTTCAACGAGGATTGTTTTAACCTCTTAGGGCTCCAATACAAATATAAAGTCTTCCTCAATGATTTACATACAGAATACAAGTCCATATATTTACAGAACAGCAATAACCAAGAATCCTATAGCTATATGTATACAGTAACAAAACCAACTCAAACTAAGAACATAGAGACCAACTCCTAAATGGAATACAAGAGCAGAAAACAGTATCCTTATCACTTATTTCATCATATTTTTCAAATGTGGTAAATTTTTCTATGAAAGTGAGATTCGTAATCCTATTTAAAAACTAACTGAATCAACTTTTTAACTTACCGTTTACTCGAAAAATAGTACAGTTGAATTTATACGTGGTTTATAGACGAGTGAATTAATTTAATTCCAAAATGATAATTAAATGATAAAAATATAATGCTTAGCCTTGAGATGGAGATAAAATAGCAGAAATTATAATTCCGGGATCAGGGCTTCCGGAAACAATAACAACGATATAAATGAACAAGAAGATAAAATTATATTGAGCTTTGAATAGAGTGTAGCATATGTTTGTCAGCAAATTCCCGTCTTACAATAATAATAGAGCTCACTATTTATAGTTGCACCTAGGGAACAAGGTCCTAGGATCAAGCCCCTCTTTAATAACAATTATGAGGGTCATTGAAGAATGTGTAACGGCAAGCAGTGAATGCCATATTCTCTGTAACGGGCCGCATACTTAATATTGTAGAATATTCTTTATTATATGCTACCGGTTGGAAGGCATTTATTTCAATTTTATGAGCATTATTCTCTCCGGTAACAGATAAGATCATTGCCTCCAGATCCGACTGCCTTCTGTTTTCAGCTCCACGCATCACTTTCTCATGCGATCATTTAATATAAACATATTTTACCCAATACAGATAGCCCCCCTGCTTTCCGGTGGCATAACTTTGTGTCACCGAGAAGTTGATAGAAATATCTTTTGGGCGGGAAATTCTTTGACCCCTTCTGAAAAGTTTCTGATTGTTGATTAGATGCACGTCTTTCCATATTTAATGCCCGGAACACGCGTCGTCCCATGATTTAGCATCACTTTTGTCGGTTATCGAGGTAATTATAGATATAATTTTAGCTTATACACATCTAACTTCTTCATTTACACTTCATAATTCACTAAACGTTCTCAAAATTTCTTTACTCAACTCGTAGTTTGTTCTTCAACCTTTCTTTAACCTTCTTCTTGAGAAAAAACCTACCTTCATTTCTGATAAAAATGGCCTCTTCTTCCAAAAACCCTAGTTCTTCAAAGAACAAAGGTAAAGCTGATGTTGCTGCTCCTTCTACAGTGAGCTCCATCATCCTAAAGAGTCTCATCATAACTAAATTTTTTGAAGAGAAGTATCCTTCGGCTCACCCTCGTACGTGGGCAGTTAGAAAATACCCTTCTTCCATCCGTCCTTCCAGTATTCTTGCTATGAAGGAAGACTACCATTGCCAAGATTTAGACATTATCGCTCCTGACCTGACGGAGCGGATAACCATACCCAAGAAGGGTTTTACGTATTTTTATATGTATCCCTTCACTTTGGGGCAGTTCTCTTTGAGTGGAGAGCTTGAATCCGTTATCGTTGAGTTTTGCATCCGCTACCAGGTATGCCTGGCACAAGTAAGTTCTTCTTTATTGAGGACAATAACTTGTCTTTGGCGTCTGTGCCAGGAGACGGGAGAAGAGCTAACCTCTATTCCCCCAAGATCTTTCGTGGGGGAATGATAAATTTCAGCAAGCGTGGCCACCATGCTCTGCTATCCAGCATGGATGATGACAGTGATCATAGGTGGATGGAACGGTTTGTTGCAGTCTCCACCAATGACATCATTCTGGCCACAGCTTCAACCTTTTCGGAATTATGGAACCGCACTCATAAGTTCACCATTTGTCTTTTCTTCCATTAAAGATCGTCTCGTATCATTATTTACCCTTCTTCTTTCGCTTATTTCAGCGACTAGGTGGGTACCACCTAGGGTTGAAGGCTTGTACCAGTGGGTCCAGAAAAGTTTGGACATTACTACGCCCGAGACCCGCACGTGGAAAGAACTGGCCATTAAATATAGGTGGAAGGCCAAAACTCATGGTAAGCCGAACTCATCGTGTTTTTACCTTTTCGTATAAGGAAGTTGTTTAACCATTCTCTCCTGTTGAATTCAGGTCTACCCCAGGGCTCAGTTGTCATCCCCAAGGAGGACATTTTGGCTAATTCTGCTGATGCGGCGAGGCTGCTGTAGGAGACTTTTACATAGACATGTGTCTCCAGGCCTGCTTCTGGTGCAAGTACTTCTTCTCGGAGTCCCTGTCCGGAGAACTAGCAACCAAAAAGAAGATGTTCCTCTGCGGCAGGGGAAAAAATAAAAATGTAAAGAGTGCCGCCCCCGAGTCGTCTCCGAAAGTTGTGGGGATGAGCCCCCCGCCCGAGCCGGCATAGACACGTGATGATTGACGATGATGAGGAAACCAGTGAGGAGGGGTGATGGTAGGCTATAATCCCATATTTTAGTCACTTATTCACTCTAATTCACTGCACTTTACTTATGTTGAGCTTTACTTAGTAGTTCTTTATACTTAATATGTGTTTTATGCCGTGAAACAGTGATTTCGAGTTATTTAGATATTGCGGAGAATATTCGAGCTAATTTGAGCTTTGAATTATGAGTATAAGCACAAGGGATTAAACCGGGATCGCGTTCGGGGGTCGAGTACCAAGTCTGGATGTCAAAAATTTGAGAAACGAACTTACTCGAAGAAAACTACACAACCGCGCTGTCACGCCCCGAACCTGGAGAGGCGTGGCTGGCACCCAGTGCCCTGCTGGCCTGAGCGAACTACTGCGTAACTCATTTGCTTTTCTTCTGTAACTATCATGGGCCAACATGGCTACATAAGTGGGTAACACTGTATCACTGAACAATTTTTCTTAAAATATGAATATATATGGGCCGTCAAGGCCTCTGACATACTGTACAAAATGAACCTATGTCTACAAAGCCTCTAAGATTATTTGACATCAAATAGGACAGGGTACTGGTCTACCCATAAGTCTGTGGTAAAACTTTGACATGATGACTCATAGACTCGGCTGCACTCCGAATGAGGTGGAGTCTTACCGATCCTTTGCTGAATGCCAATCTCGTCTAATATGAGGGCTCGTCAAACTGATTATCTATACCTGCAGGCATGAATGCAGCGTCCCCAACAAAAGAACATCAGTACGAATAATGTACTGAGTATGTAAGGCAGAACTGAAATATAACAATAAGTCAACATTAATTAAAGACATATAAGAATCAACCTGAATCTCTGAAGTGCCACCGTATATGCTTATACTTATATATATACAATGCTTCTATTTGATACTATTATCCATATCGTATGATGCATGACTGCCCAACTGATCAATGGTAACTGCCCGACCAGCCGTAGCTCGGTGGTAAATGCATAACTACCCAACTAGTGGTAAATAATAATACATAACTACCCAACCGGTGGTAACTGCCCGATCGGCCGTAGCTCGGTGGTAGATGTATAACTGTCCAACCGGCAGTAGCTCGGTGATAAATGCGTAACTTTTCTACCGGTCGTAGCTCGATGGTAAATATGTAACTTCCCAACCGGTCGTAGCTCAGTGATAAATAATGATGCATAGCAAAAGAGTTCATAACTGTCAACTAAAACCTCTGCCTTTTCCTTTGTGTATATCCTCTTTTGAGTTCTTCCATATTATTTTAATGGACTATTTTTCTTGTTTTACTGGGAACACGACTTGAAGCAGAGTTACTTTTACTTACTTTTTGCCAACAATCTCACTGGCTCTAAAAGCTTCAGTCATAAAAAGAAAAATGCAAGGATAAAGAACAAGCTTTTATCTTTGGCAGAAACATTACATTTACATGTAGACAGTTGTTATCTTTTAATATCGCCTAATACAATAATGATACCCTTACTTGCAAGGCAATACTTATTCAGCTATTGAAGTATAATTCAGTCTCGAAAAGTTGGCTGAGTAGACTATCCGCTCATAAGGACTAAGAAGAGATTCACGTAAATAATGGAACTGAATAACGTAGATATCCTTAACTACTAAGAGTAGAATCACTTATGGAATAGCATTACGTTTACGTATCGTTACTTGGATCATGCCAAAAGAAAGAAGGATTAGCGTTAACATACCTGGAGTAGG
This sequence comes from Nicotiana tabacum, assembly GCF_000715075.1. NCBI lineage: Eukaryota > Viridiplantae > Streptophyta > Magnoliopsida > Solanales > Solanaceae > Nicotiana > Nicotiana tabacum. The sequence continues at coordinate 7,570,801 of NC_134098.1, forward strand.
GAAAAATCCGTATGATATTTTTGGAAAAGATTACACCGTACTCCGTTAGAACCGCAAAATTTTACGTTGCTAAAGTGCTAATAATTATTGCTGGGTTTGATTTGGTCGCAAGAAATTTTGTTGGAAGCTTTTTGGATGAGTTTAGCATCTGTTATTGAAAGGTTTTGAATTAGGAAGAATGGTATATCATTTCTCACTTTATTGTTGTATGTCCCAATGAGACCAAATTTGTAATATCATACGTAAGTGTCTTATGTACCTTACTTTAGATAGCCACCTAATCAACAATGACTAAGAGTCATTTGTTTGGTTAGTGTCTTGCTGTCACTTTTTTGCCTCCAAGATCCTAATTAATTAGGTAATGACCCGTTACCCGATAATTAATCAATTACCTACGTAATTAAAAATTATCTCAAATTATTACTCACTTTTAACCCACTTTATACATTATACTATTATTTTATTAAAACATCCGTGTAAAAATGCATATTTTTTTTCAACTTCTAATTTTCCTAATCTCATATAAAGAGTACAAATTCTCGTATGCTTGATTCTTAAAATGGTAAAAAGATAACCTTCTTTTCTTGTGAGAAAATAATTTCTATCTTTAAAATAAAAAAAAATCTTATAAACTTTCTTATATTATGTGTATAATTTATCATATCCGAAAATAGTAATAATGGTAACTATCCAAAATTATACTTATAAAATATTTACTAAAATACTTCACTTAAAAGAAAATAGCACACTAACATAATATCTAACGGTATCAAGATTGTAAACTTACCGGGTCTCATAATAATAATGTCTTAAACCCTCTACAACCTCCTAATAGATATAATCCCTTCGAACTCATGTGGATTTACTATGGCACATCCTAATGCTAAGGTACGGGGTGTAACACACGCCGCATGGGGCGGCACGACTGTGCAAAATGTGCCCAGAATCCATATCGCAAATCGTTCTGGAAATTGCCACTAGCGCGTCGCATGGTGCAGCGCGGCATACAGCGTGGTAGTGCAAAATTCTTAGAGCATCTTCCCATTTCAGCTAAAAAGGGTATTTTCGTCTGGGGTTATTTCGGGGGATAGTTAAATACATAGGAAAAATACTATTTCTGGACTTATGAAACATTTTCGACCTAAGAAGGCCAAGGGGGCTAAAGAGGAGTTGGAAGAATACAAGCACAAGAATTTCATCATTCCTTCCCCACTCAAGATCCGGGTTGGGATTGAATTTATGTTTTCTTATACTTTAGTTTCATTTGTGAAGAACTTTTCCATGTCTATGGAGTAGATCCTTTTGGGTTTTGATGGATTTGGTGTATTGATGATTGTTTTTGGATGATGGATTTGGTATATTGATGAATGTTTTTAGATTAGAACTCTATTCTTATGTATTTGAATCGTTTGTGAAAGATTTAATTGATGCATCTATGTTCACTTGTTCTTGTAATCGAGAGAGGCATAATTTGTGATATATTTATACTATATTGTTGGTTGAGTTCATAGATATTTCGAAGTAATCGAAAGAGACTAGTTGAATCCTTGATTAAACCTAGTTAGGAGGATAATCGAAAGAGGTTCTCCTAAAGACCAATTCATTACGAATTCTTGTATATCTTCACTGGACTTAAATTGGTTCATATTGTGATGTTGAGACTTAATCGAGAGAGGAATTTGTACTAAATAATTATACCGATAATTAAGTGAATTCTAGAGATTCACTTGAACATTAAAAGTGAATTATCTAGAGTTAGATCCCGAATAACTATCTTGCACCTATCCTATCCACCCGTATTTTCTCCCATTGATAACTTTCTTGCTTACCTTTATTGCGATTGTCATTAGTCAATAGCTGTAGATTTTAGATTTTTAATTATATAAATCCCCATTGTTGATCCTCCTAGATCGCAATCTAGCTACAAACTACGATAGTACTGTTTAACTCCAATTCATGTGAATACGATATTATATATACTATCTTTGACTAGTGAGCACAATTTAAGTGTGTGTTTTGTGCTCTAAATTTTGGCACCGTTGCCGGGGATTCGAAATCAATAGTATTTGAAATAGTTTGTAGTGCTAATTTAGGAATTAGCTTTTATATTTTCTTTTTTTTCTCTTATTTTTAGTTTTGTTATGTTAACTTCTCTTCAAGATTTCTTTTGCTGAAGGAATCTTGAAGAGCATATTCTTGATACTGAACTCTAAATGTTGTAAAAATGGAGTAGAACCAGCCTAAGAGAACAGTTAAAGAGTTAGCAGCTGGACATTGTCAGCGGTCTGCTATGTGTTTTAAATGCGGTGGAAATCATCTATGGGTTGATTGTCAAGCAGGTAGGTATTCTTCCTATGATTCATCTTTTGAACGCTCTCACTTTGTCTCTAGTCCGTACATGTATGAAGATTCATATGGGCACAATTCTGACTCTGGTTCGGATAATTACCCTTGTTATAACTGGAATGCAAGCGAAGTGAGACAACCACATCAAGCGGAGAATGTTAGTTTAGAAGAACTTATGTATAAGTTCATTAATAAGGTGGAAGAGAGATTTACACAAGATGATGAAACCATAACAACCTAACAATATAAGTGAGTCAAATAATAAGTACACTTTCAGAAGCTCATTGCATTGTGATGGTGAATATATGGAAGAGATACCATGTGAAATTGAGCCTACCCGAGATGATGAATATCTACAGAGAGAGCTTTCCACTCTGCAAGAGGACTCTTCTTCAAGTGAGATGATTGAAGATAAGGCTTGGGTTGATTGTGCATCCATAAAAGAAGAGTTCAAATCCCCATCCACCTATCCACAACCACAATGTTTATTAGAAGAGAATGAGGAATAAATGGTCTTGGACATACTAGAGGAACACTCACATGACCCTTCTTCTTCATTTTCTTATTCTAATCGTGATCATGTGGATTTTGTTTTTAGGGATTTACAGGAATATGTATTGATTGATCTTGTGAATGAATGCAGAAACAAGTTGAGGATAATCCTACAAGAACAATCCACCGCTCAAAATGAGGCCAAGAAAGAAAGAAACGAGCAGGTATTTCAAAAATCTCTAAAGGACTTTAGCCTGATAAGCTCCGTAAAGAATCCCGAGGAGCGAAATCGAAAAATGCATTCAGAATTAGGGGTGGAGTTCACAAATTATCGGAAACGCAAAAAGTCCAGGGGAATTTTCTTTACCTCTTGCTTTTTATTTGTGTGTCATGGGGACATGCCATAATTTAAAGTATGGGGTGAGGATGTAAATATGTAAATAACTGTTTGTTTTCATTTCTTGTGTGTGTTTTTGTTTCTTTTGATTGAAATTATATTTGGTTTTCGTTTCTTTTTGATTGAAAAACAAAAATTTATATTATTTTCTTTAGGTAGTATAATAATTCCCCCTTGTTTTTTTGTGCCGCGGTTCTTTTATAAGGGTTTTGTTTGAATCAGGTGTAGTTAGTTTTATTTTTTTTAGAAGTAGAAAATTTTGTGTTGTGATTTTAAATGAAAGCAAATTCTCTTGACTTTATTATGCCTTGAGAATAGTAAGTGCTTTAGTTGTGATGCTTAGGCTCAGTTTTTGACTCACGTATAAGTACCTTAAATTGTATGATCTTAACTTTGCTTAACTACTTTGATTAGAGTGTCTTGATAAGTCCGATCCTGAGTGAGTTATGTGCCATGTGTGTGTGAGGTTTCGTGTATTCTCTGTGCATTGCATTTGATGTCTAGAACTTGTCCCGTGTGTTTGCAAAGCGAAATAGTAGTTTTATTCAGTCTTGGAAGTGATATAGGCATTTCTTTGTTCAGCCAGTTATATGTTGCACCCGCCAAATTGTTATGTATCCTAGTTAACCCCTTTGAGCCCGTAACCCTATTTATTTGGCAACGACATTATAAACCTTACCCATTTTACCTCTCGCGAGCACTTGAAATTGTTATGAACTTTGTAAAAGTTAAAGCGTGGGGTGTTGGTTAGCTATTGAGTGGAACTAATGAAATAAGGAGAAAGTTGCAATGTTTTGAAATAATAATAATAATAATAATAATAATAATAATAATAATAATAATAATAATAATAATAAGAACTTGAAATTGTTATGAACTTTGTAAAAGCAAAAGTGTGGGGTGTCGCTTTGGTTTTTGAGTGAAACTAATGAAATAAGAAGAAAGGTGCATTATTTTGAAAAAACAATAAGAGCCACTTGAATTGGAAAAAAATGGTTTGGCATAAGTAGGGAGTTTTAAATGGTTAAACTGTATGTATTAAAGTGCTTAAGGAGGTGTAGTCATGCTTATATCCAAATATATCCTACGCATCCCGCAGCTTACATTACAACCAAATAAAGTCCTTGATCCTTGACTTTATGAGCTCAATTAGTAGAGTATTACATTACGAGCAAGCTTATGGTACGTCTTTTGTGGCATATGAATGTTGTTTCTGAGAGTGAGCAACTTCTTCCTATCTTGAGTTCCTAATTATTCTTAAACTTTATTGTATGTGGAACTACTCTCTATTATTGTGTGAAGACACTTGATTCATGAAGGAAAGGTAATATCATTGACTTCTGTGTTAGAGTAAGTGAGCAGGTTGTGAAAATAATTGCGTGGTGCTTTTGAGTCAAATCTTGAGGCGAGGATGTTACGATATTATGCTTAATCTATTTTATTATTCTTGGTGTGATGAGTTAGGAGAGTTTTTCAAAAAGGTCGTATCTATGTGAAGTATAGTTTGATTGCTCAAGGACGAGCAATGGTTTAAGTGTGGGGTGTTGATGGTAGGCTATAATCCCGTATTTTAGTATCCTATTGCACTCTAATTCACTGCACTTTACTTATGTTGAGCTTTAATTAGTAGTGCTTTGCACTTATTATGTATTTTATGCCATGTAGGTGTGATTCCAAGTTATTTAGATGTTGTGGATCAAATTCGAGCTAATTGGAGAAGTCTGAGTAGAAACCCAAAGAATTAAACCGGGATCACGTTCAGGGGTCGAGTACCAAGTCCGGATGTCAAAGATTTGAGAGACAAACTTACTCGAAGAAAACTACACAGACGTGCCCCATGGGGTGACACATGGGGCGACGCGGCTATGCAAAATGTGTCCAGAATCCATATCGCAAATCGTTCTGGAAATTGCCAATAGCGCGTCGCATGGTGCGGCGCGGTAGTGCAAAATTCCTAGAGTATCTTCCCATTTCTGCGAAAAAGGGTATTTTCGTCCCGGGTTATTTGGGGGGATAGTTAAATATACGAAAAAAATACCATTTCTAGACTCTTGACACATATTCGACCTAAGGAGCCAAGGAGGCTAAGGAGGAGTTGGAAGAACACAAGCACAAGGATTTCATCATTCTTTCCTTACTCAAGATCCGGGTTTGGATTGAATTTATGCTTTCTTATACTTAAGTTTTATTTGTGAAGAACTTCTCCATGTCTATGGAGTAGACCCTTTTGGGTTTTGATGGATTTGGTATATTGATGATTGTTTGTGGATTAGAACTCTATTCTTATGTATTTGAATCGTTTGTGGAGGATTTAATTGATGCATCTATGTTCATTTATTCTTGTAATCGAGAAAGGCATAACTTGTGATATATTTGCACTATATTGTTGGTTGAGTTCATAGATTCTTCGAAGTAATCGAAAGAGACTAGTTAAATCCTTGATTAAACCTAGTTAGGAGGATAATCGAAAGAGGTTCTTCTAAAGACTAATCCATTACGAATTCTTGCATAACTTCATCGAGCTTAAATTGGTTCATATTGTGAGGTTGAGACTTAATCGAGAGAGGAGTTTCTACTAAACAATTGTACTGATAATTAACTTAATTTGAGAGACTCACTTGAACATTACAAGTGAATTATCTAGAGTTAGATCCCTAACAATTATCTTGCACCTATCCTATCAACCCATATTTTCTCCCATTGATAACTGCCTTGCTTACCTTTGTTGCGATTGTCATTAATCAATAACTTTAGATTTTAGATTATTAATTATATAAATCCCCATTGTTGATCCTCCTGGATAACAATCTAGCTATAAACTACGATAATACTGTTTAACTCCAATCCCTGTGGATACGATATTATACTATACTATCTTTGACTAGCGAGCACAATTTAAGTGTGTGTTTTGCGCTCGTCAATGCGCCTTCTCTACATAGAAGACAACGACTTCCTGAGCTCAACAGACTGCTCAATCTGGTGAGTTAGTTACACCAATCGAGTGTTGCCTCGGCTCTCTAGGGAGAGTATTAGATGGTGGAAAATGCCAACTCCCTCTTCCTAATCCCAGTCGTCATGCCCGGTACCGTGAGGCTGAGTATTGGGTCCATGTCATCTTCGGTTGATGAGAAAGCAATAACTAGCAGTGCGCTTGCCGCAACCACTTCTTATCTTTCAATTCCATCAGCTTCATCTCCTTCTTCACCAACTCTTCCTTCGCTACCAGCAGCTACTATATCATCTCCACCGGCCATGGTTTCCCGAGAGGAGAACATTCCTCTCCCCCAGTCCCCAGTTCACGGAAATTTGGGGCAAAATTATGCTGCCCCCTCAGAAGATCCACAAAGGAGGAGAGGCGTCACCCTCTCAGTTTCCACCAGATGCCATCTGTTGTCCCGGTCGGTAGAACTTGCTAACTATCTGAAGCCCTTGGCTTCAGAGAAAGATTGGGAGAAAATACAAATGCTTTCGGGAGATGTTTGTTGAACAATGCCATGCACAATGCAACGCTAGTATAGTCTTTGTTTTTTCTGTTATTTCTTTTATCTGTATTATGGCAGGGTTTTGAATTTGCAATCCTGTTTTGCAAGCTAACCTCCTTACTTCTGAGGGCCTCCAACGACTGATTCGTGATAAGTAGGAACTTACCTCTGAGTGGGACCAAACTGGTGCCCGCCTCTTAGACCTAGAAGCTCGAGCTGCTGAGGTTGTTGATTTGGAGGCTCAATTGCAGCAAAGCGAGCAAGAAGTAGTGACTCTTAGCCAGTAGGTCACCCCATTAAGGGCACAATTTGAAGACACTAGGGCTAAATGGGTTGAAGTGCACAATGTCGTTCTTGCTGCATCCAATCGCGAGGCTGCTGCTGCATAAAGGTTGAATAATTTGGAGGCAGCCTTAGCTCCCAAAACTGAAGAACTTGCTGTTGCGGGGTGAAGTACGCCGAATTGGAGGAGAAACATAAGAAGACCATTGAGCATAATAGAATTTTCAGCTCTACTGTCTGTGATCTCGAAGTCAGCCTCCGGTCCGTTAGATCCACGCGGGAAAATCTTTTTGCAGAGGTTGACCAACTTAAAGAAAAACTCAAGCGCCGAGCGGCTTCCCTCGTTGTTGAAAAACATATGCTATGTACAGTATGAGGAGAAAAATCTTGGAAGAGGCTAAAGAGGGTGTTATTGATTTTGATGCCGAAATCGCTAAATCCCTTGAGCTGGAGTTAACTACTAAAATGGTCTTCCGGCCAGGCCAAATGCTACAAATATTTCTGGTTCTGGTTTTGAGTTTTAGGTAACTGAAGAGGAAGCGAAAGGTGATGATGTTGAAGGACAAAATGACAAAGGCCAAGATATCGAACCAACGGCGGATCTACCCACTTATCCTAGGGGCGTAGATGCTTCTCTTCCTCCGGGTTCCGAAGATGCAGCAGCTTAGTTTTTGCTTTCCTTTTCAATCTTTTGTACTTGTGATATTTAGCATATTTATGTAAATAAAAACTCTTTTTCATTCAAGTATTGTATAAGTTTCCCTTGCTGCATACTTTCGTTTAAACATTTGCGCAAGTTTGCTCTTTGTGTCTTTTCTTTTTCGTTTAGGTATTTGTACAGGTTTTACTGTTTGCGTCTAATTGTACAAGGCTTTGCTGTATTTTCCCCCGAAAGCGTTTGGATTTTGGGCACAAGTTCTTCCAAAATCAACCCTTTATCGTGAGGGTTTTCATAAGAAATGGCCCTCTTATGTTTACGGTGCTCTTCAAGAGAACGTCTCATGTTCATTAAGGCACTAGCATTTGAAGTACTTGTTTAACTTTCAAATGATAAAATCAATTCATCGTTCAGACAAGAAACAAGATAGAAACAAAATGACTTTATTTTATTCCTTCCATTTTCAAAAGTACATAAGCATTCGTTGTGCTAAAACAAAATTGCCATTTCTTATGGCTAACTTGTACAACTTGTTTCTACGGGACTGGTCGTGCAATCCTCGGTCTCGTTGATACAACTATATTTTAGGGTTTCGTATTTCAATTGAATTGGCATTCGTTATTGTCATATCCTCATACCCTCCCCCCCCCAGTGTTCGAATGCAAAGAATGCGAATTTGACACTGGATGTTTCACACCTTTGAGGATTCTACTAGTGAATTGCTAGATAATCTTCAGTTCAATAACAAACTTCGCTTAGCCTTAGGAATTTATGCTATCGAGCTAAAGATTATCTAATAATCCCCCAGTGGCTTGCAGTTGTGAAATGTTGGGTAATCTCTATTCGACAACAAATTTTACTTCCCGGTAGGAACTTTGATATCGAGCAAAAGACTATCTAGCAGCTTCGTAGTGGTTCTTTGCTTGTGTGCCTTGTCATTTAAAGTTTTATTGTTGTTGTTGAGGCTTCCTTAGTAGTATGCTTTCCGTTGCTGCCTTGTTAAAAACCTTACCAGAAAAACCCAATTGGGACAAAAATTGGGCGAAGGAAAAACGAGTGCAGCACATACTTTCAGTGTAGGTGATGCTCATCAACAATAGTATCTTTTGAGGTATGCCATGTTCTAGTTTCTTGGTAGCTTTTCTCCGTCTTGATTTTCCAACTCGTATGACCCTTTTTATGGTGACAGCTGAAACCCGGTAGGGGCCTTCCCTGGTCAGACCTAACTTCCCTACATTGAGCTCCCAAGCGTTTTAAGTTACTTTCCGCAAAACAAAGTCTCCCACTTTGAAACAAAACGGAGATTGGCTCTTCGACTATAATATATTTCCATTCTCTACTTTTGGGCTGCCATCCTTATATGCGTTAAGTCTCTGCATTCATCGACAGCTCCAATTTGACCAACATTGCTTCATTGTTTGTTTCTTCATTTGCCTGGAAATATCTCAGGGTAGGTTCTCCTACTTCCACCGGGATTATGGCTTCTACTTCGTACACGAGAAAAAAAAAGTTTCTCATGTGCTCGGCTTGGCTGTTGTCCGATACGTCCATAGTACTCTTGACAACTCTTCATGCCATTTACCCTTAGCTGTTTCCAATCTCTTTTTGAGATTTTGTATGATCGCCTTGTTTGTTGATTCAGCTTTGCCATTTGCGTTCGGATGATAAGGTGATGATGTGATCCATTTGATTTTTAGGTCTTCAAGGAACTTTATGACCTCCGCGCCTATAAACTGGGGACCATTGTCACAAGCTATCCCTTTTGGTATCCCAAATATGAAAATTATATTCTCCCACAAGAAATCTACTACTTCTCGTTCGCCAATATTCTGGTAAGGACTTGCTTCAACCCACTTAGAAAAATAGTAGTTAAAATCAAAATAAATCTTACCTTATCGGGAGCTAGTGGCAATGGTCCAATAATATCCATCCCCTACTAAATCAATGGCCATGGTGACAAAACCGAGTGCAGCGGTTCTGTCGGTTGATAAAGCAACGGTGCATAACGTTGACATTTATCACATTTTTGAACATAAGCCTTGTCATCTTGCTCCATCCGGGGCTAGTAGTATCCTGCCCTAATTAACTTCAGCAGAAGCTGTGCTCGAGTGATTTTTGCAGATCCCTTCGTGGACTTCTCACATAACATAGTTAGCTTTGGAGGCTCCCAAACATTAGGCCAACGAGCCTTGAAAAAATCTTCTATATAGTTGGCCTTCTTTGAAACTATATCGCGCTTCCTTAGTGCATAGTGCCCAAGCTGCCTTGGGATCTTCAGGAAACTTTCCGTTCTCGATATAGTCAATGATCTCATTTCTCCGGTCCTAGATTAATTGGTTGCCTTTACCTCATAATAGCTATCTGCGTCTAGCACCGAGTGCATAAGCTGCACGACCATACCGGAGTCTAATCCTTTTATTTCTGTAGATAAACCTAGATTGGCTAGTGCATTCGCTTCTGCATTCCCTTCACCCGGGATGTGTGTAATTGACCATTAACTAAACCGAGCGAGCAAAGACTGGAACTTAATTATGGATTGTTGCATGTATTCCTCTTTGGCTTCGAAGATCTCGTAGATCTGGTTTACCACATACTGGGAGTCACATTTTATTTCTATGACCTGGGAGTCCGGTCCTCGGACCAATTCGAGTCGTGCAGTAAAAGCTTCATACTCCGCTTAATTGTTAGTCAAGGGAACAATTCTTATAGCCTGCCTTAGGGTTTCTCCTGATGGCGTGGTCAATACTATGCTGAGCCCGGACCCTTTCACATTGGAAGCTCCATCCGTGAACAAGGTCAAAACTCCTGATGTTGATTCCGACACCATTACTTCCTCTTTGGTAGCTAGAGGTAAAAGTCTCGGACTGAAATCGGCCACAAAGTCGGCCAAAACTTGTGACTTATTCACAGTCCTGGATTTATATTCTATGTCAAATTCGCTCATTTCGATGGCCCACTTGGCCAGCCTACCTATGAGTTCAGGTTTATAAAGAATAGTCCATATGGGAAAATGGTCACCACAGCTATCGAATGACATTGGAAATAAGGCCTTAGCTTTCGAGAGGCTACTACGAGGCTAAGGCCAACTTTTCCAGATGTGGGTAGCGAGTTTCTGCTCCCGTTAAAATTCTACTAACGTAATAAATAGGAGATTGCGTAACTTTGTCCTTACAGACTAAAACGGTGCTTACCGCTACCTTTGAATCCACTAAGTAAATCAACAACTATTCGCCTTCCTCCGGTTTTGATAGCAACAGAGGACTTGACAGATACCATTTAAATTACCTTAAAGCATGCTGACACTCCGGGGTCCATTCGAAGTAGTTCTTTTTTTTTAGCAGCGAAAAGAAATGATGGCATTTTTCTGAAGACCGTGAAATGAATCTGCTCAAAGCGGCCAGTCTCGCGTTAACCTTTGAACCTCATTCATTCTTGACATCTGGTCCGGGATGTCTTCGATGACTTTAATTTTGTTGGGGTTAACTCCGATCCCCCTTTGTGACACCAGGAATCCCAGGAACTTGCCGGAACTGACCCCGAACGCACACTTCTCAGGGTTAAGCTTCATGTTATGCTTCCTTAGGATATCAAAAGTTTCTTGCAAGTGTTTAAGATGATCACCTGCGTTCAATGGATTAACCAACATATCATCTATGTAAACTTCCATGGTTTTCCCTATTTGTTTTTTGAACATCTTGTTCACGAGCCGCTGATACGTGGCTCCGATGTTCTTTAGCCCGAAGGGCATCACATTATAGCAATATATGCCAAAGTTTGTTATGAATGAAGTTTTTCTTGATCCTCTGGGTTTGTCTTGATTTGGTTGTACCCAGAGTACGCATCGAGGAAACTCATTAACTCGTGCCCAGCCATTGCATCAATCATTTGATCAATGTTTGGCAATGAGGAGCGAGTCTTTTGGGCACCCTTTATTTAAATCCTTATAGTCTACGCACATGCAAAGTTTGTTTTACTTTTTCGGAACTACAACTACGTTAGCTAGCTAGTCAGGATACTTTATCTCTCGAGTTGAACCGATATCAAGCAAGCTAGTTACCTCTTCTTTGACAAATTGGTTCCTGACCTCGGCAATAAAATATTTTTTCTGCCTTACCGGAGGGATGCTGGGATCCAAACTTAGCTTGTGTACGACAACTTTTGGAGAGATACCTGTCATATCGACGACCACGCAAAACAATCGACATTAAATTTAAGGAATTCGATAAATCCATACCTGAGCTTGGGGTGCAGTCCTGTCCCCGAGTGGAACTTCCTTTCCAAGAACTATTCGAACAATGTGACTTGTTCAAGATCCTCCGCTATAGATTTTGTTGCGCCCGTCTCTTCTGGTGCCTGAAAATACCTTGGTACCTGATAGGATTCCGGTGACTCTTCACCCTGGTTGATTTCACTTTGCCCGGGAGCAGGCGCCGGTTCCTGTAATTGCTATGCCGTAGGCTTCTTCCCTTTGCTACTGGAGACTGAGATTGCATTCATCTCCCTTGCTGCCACTTGGTCACCTCTTATTTGTTTAACTCCCTCGGGAGTTGGGAATTTCAGCAACTGATGATATGTGGATGGCACAACCTTCATTTCGTGAAGCCATGGTCACTCGGGATGATATTGTAACCCATATCGCCATCCACTACCTCGAATAGGGTTGTCTTCATCACCCCTTCGACATTCATTTCAGCAGGATCTCTCCTCGGGATGTCACGCTTGCTAGGTTGAACCGGCGTGGAGTTTTATGGCCGGAATGATGCTTCTGGTGAGCTTGGCTTGCTCCAACACCCTCCATTGTATAATATTGGCCGAACATCCTGGATCCACCAGAACAAGTTTAATTTTAAAATCTAAGACATTTATAGAGATTACCAGGGCATCATTATGCGGTAGCAGCAGCCCATCCACGCCTTCCTTCTTAAAAGTAATGTCGTCTTCAGTGACTTCCCAGAGTCTCTTGTTGTGGTTCACTGATACCTTCATCTTTTTTGCCACCGAGAATGTAACCCCGTTAATCTCGTTCCCACCAAAAATCATGTTGATCGTCAGGCACGGGGGATCTTCTCCTGCTTTCGAAGGCTCCGCATTATCACGATTGCGACCGTAGTTGTTTTTAGCCCGGTCACTTAAAAATATCATGAGATGGCCATTTTTCAGCATTGTCGCCACCTCTTCAGGTAGATGCCGGCAGTCCCCCAGTCCGATGAAATTTGGTCCCATGGTATTCGCACCACAAATTAGGATCTCTCTGGCTGGGATCGGATCTCATGGCTTCGGGAACTGTGCCTCTTTAATGTTCCTTATGGCCGACACTAGCTCCACTACGCTGACGTTGAAGTTGTATTCGAAAATCCTGGGGTAGGAAGAATCTCGAGAACCTGAAGTTTCCTTGTCATGTAATGACTTGTTGTTTCATCCGTGATCAACTCTCCTATCGGCAACTAATCCATCAGTCGATCGGAAACCTCCGCCACGTCCTTCGGCCCGTTTATTGGGAAAAAACCGACTCCTCATAGACCGTCGATCTGTGTCGAAATCATCTTTCAATTTCTCTTTGTTCTTCTCTCGGTCTCAACCCTTAACCTATGCCGGAAAACCGAGCTGATCATCCTCAATCCTTATCTTTGACTCGTACCGGTTGTAAACATCCGCCCAAGTTGTTTCCTGGAACTCGATCAAACTTTCTTTCAACTTTCGGGAAGCGTCAAAACTTCTCGGATTCAGACCTTTGGTGAATGCTTCAGCTGCCCATTCGTCTGGTACGACTGGAAGTAACATCCTTTCCTTCTGGAATCGGGTTACAAACTCCAGCAGCAACTCGGATTCTCCTTGTGCAATCCTGAATATATCGGCCTTTCAGGCCTCTACCTTTCTGGCCCCGGCATGGGCCTTGATTAAAGAGTCCACGAGCATCTCGAAGGAGTCTATGGAATGCTCGGGCAAAAGTGAATACCCCGTTAGGGATCCCTTCATAAGAGTTTCCCCGAATTTATTCAACAACACTGACTCAATCTCGTAGGGAGCTAAATTGTTCCCCTTTACCGCCGTTGTATAGGTGGTGATATGCTCCTAAGGATCTGAAGTCCCATCACACTTTGGCATGTCTGGCATTTTAAACCACTTCGGGATCAATTCTGGTACCGCGCTTGGTTTGTATGGAAACTGTGTGTACCTCTTTGAGTCCGGCTCTTCCAGCACTGGTGGTGTGCCCGGAATCTGAACCATTCGGCGTTAACTTCCCTCATAAACCACATGAGTTCAATTTTAAAGGGATTGCTCTGTTTGTTGTGACCGGATCCCCCCTCCCCCCGGCTCCATCGAAGCCGACTTCGCCTCTCGGGGTGGTGTTTTCTACCCTCTGCTTTGTTTGATTTGCGGGAGTAACGAAAGGAACTGGACCTCATCCATTCGCTTTGTTGGAAGCACCCAACAACACCTGCTTCAGCTCCGTCATGACCTTATCCTGTCGTGTGACATGGCCTATGCCTCTTGTTGCTCCTGCAAGACCCTTACTGCTTCGACGACGTGCTCTTCTTCAGCATCATCAAGAGTCACCTCTCGAACATGTCGCTGATACCGTCTGCCGTGGACCGGCGTGGCCTCATTCCCCTCATTGCGGGTATCACTGATTGAATTTTCGTGCTGAGGTTGTGTGTTGTTGACACGGTTATCTGCTATTTTCTATGATTTTTTGCTAAGGACAAATAATCAAACGCATTCGTAATAGAGGCAAGGATCAACTTAATTACACAATTGTCTAAGCCCCACGGTGGGCGCCAAACTGTTTACCCGAAAAACGGTACAGTTGAATTTATATGTGGTTTATAGACAAGTAAATTAATTTGATCCCAAAATAATAATTAAATTAGATAATACTTAGCCTTGAGATGGAGATAAAACAACAAAAATTGTAATTCCAGGAGCAGGGCTTCCAGGGACAATAACAACGATATAAATGAACAAGAAGATAAAATTATATTAAGCGTTAAACAGAGTGTAGCGTATGTTTGTCAGAAACGTGTCCCTTACAATGATAATAGAGCTCACTATTTATAGCTGCACCTAGGGAACAAGGTCTTAGGATCAAGTCCCTCTTTAATGACAATTACGAGGGCCATTGAAGAATGTGTAATGACAGGCAGTGAATACCATATTCTCTGTAACGGGCCGCACACTTAATGTTGTAGAATATTCTTTATTAAATGCTACCGGGTTGCAGACATTTATTTCATCTTTATGAGCATTATTCTCTCCGGTAACAGATGAGATCATTGCCTCTCGATCCAACTGCCTTCTGTCTTCGGCTCCACGCGTCACTTTCTCATGCGATCATTTAATATAAACATATTTTACCCTATACACTTATGCAAGACTTATGCCTCAGTCCAAAACAAGATGGGGTCGACTATATAAATTATCAGTTTTTCATTTAGATTCAACTCATGTTATCAACATATCAAATAAAAATAAAAGTGAAACATAAGTTAAAAATATACAAATAATAGTAATAAAAACAGTACTAATATTACATGATATAAAAGCACGATACATATATATTTTTCCTTTAAAATGAGCAGGGCATCCTAGTTACGAATCGAGATGACACGTGCTAGCGGGTGGAATCCAACCACATTTACCATGGTGGAATCCAAGCCTATCATCTATGTTTTATTCTATAGCTACGTCCCTGGACTATTGTATCCATATTCGAGTAGATGCTCCTTAACTATATTTTACGGCTTATCATTGACTTCAGACTTTGGATTGTATATTTTAACTTCCACTGTATGCTGATAGATTTGGCTATTATCTATGATTTGGTCTTATTTTGGATTATGAGATCATGATAAGATAATAATTGAAAATGGTACGGCTAATGGGTATTACTCCCTTGTTCTAGTTTTGAACCTATTTCCTTTTTGGTCCGTCTCAAAAAGAATAATTCCTTTCTAAATTTGGTAACAATTTAGCTTAAACTTACAATTTTATTCTTAATGAGAAGTTTTTATAACCACACAAATACTCGGGACTCCTTTTTGACTTGTTTAGGACTACAAATTCCAAAGGTCTTATTTTTTCTTAAACTCCGTGACCAGCCTAACAGGTTCACATAAATTGAAACGGAGGGAGTAGCTATTTGTGTGTCAGTCCCGGCTCATAAATTTCTATTGTTACAACTTTCTGAAGAGAGGCTTGCATTAATCAAGAAACTAGCTTGCAAGTAACTTCTTTCTTTTAAATAGGAAGTTAAGAGAAACCCTTTCCTCTACTGTATTTGCCTTGCATTTCTATTATCTTATACCCCCTCCATTTACATGTTTGACGGGCACGTAATTTAAAAAAAAATGAAAACTTTTAGAATTTGTGGTTCTAAGCAAATCAAAAAGGGGTATAGAGTATTTATGTGGTTATAAAAGCTCCTCATTAAGGGTAGAGTTGAAAGTTTAAGCTAAAGTATTTTTAAATTTAGAAAAAGGTCATTCTTTTTGGAACGGATAAAATAAGAAATAAGTTCACATAAACAAGTATCAGAGTAATAGTTGTGAAATTGTAAAGTATCTTGGTTTAGTCTTAAAGCTAACTCTGGACGGAAAACTTTAACTGGACTTTGGGTTTCTGTTGCACCAGATATTGACTTTAATTAATCAAAAGTCACGTCGCGTTTTTTCATTGAACGTTTTGGGGGATTGTTGAGGTTTTATTTTAAGATGTAATATTCTTAAAATGAGGGTGAATGGGAAATGGAGGGAAAATGAAATTTTGAGTAAAATTTTAAGTTTTCCCCTCTTAACAATAAGACATTGTCCCATATTGGAAGTGGAAGACATTTTTGGTGGGTATATATATGATTGCTCTTCTTGTAGCTCTTAAAGAGTTAAGAAGAAAGCAAGCCTCGCGCCGTCGTCGTCGCTCGCTCGCTCGGCTCGGCTTCGGCTACGGCTACGGCTACGGCTACGGCTACGGCTACGGATTCGGATATGGTCTTCCCACCATGAAGTGCTTGCTCCACAC
This sequence comes from Nicotiana tabacum, assembly GCF_000715075.1. Classification (NCBI taxonomy): domain Eukaryota; kingdom Viridiplantae; phylum Streptophyta; class Magnoliopsida; order Solanales; family Solanaceae; genus Nicotiana; species Nicotiana tabacum. Next base: position 7,587,473 of record NC_134098.1, read on the forward strand.
ACCATGAAGTGCTTGCTCCACAAACACTTAATGCTTGCTCCACCATGAAGGGTGGACGTTTTGGTCTTGCACTCCTTCTTGGTTGCTATATAAATGAGCAGCAATGTTGAAGGAACATACAAGAACTCAACAAATTGGCTATACATTGCATTCCTTCCTCTCAGAACTTCCATACGTTTTTCTGAGTATATACTCCTTCGTTCTGCATTGTTTTTTAACTTCAAACAAAGCAACTGTAAGTGTGATTTGCTACCGAACTTTGTGTTCGCCGAAACACTGGGGTTTGAAGTACCGCTACACCAGTGTGTTATTCGTTCTATCCTGGGAGGAAATAATCCATTACCTTGGGTACTAGGAGGGGATTAAATTCCTTAAGGAAACACTGTGAATTCAGTGGGCTCGAATTCATTATTATTGTTTCATTACGTTAACTTATATTTTGCAGAATTAATATTTACAAATACAGGAATATTGACCGGGAATAACAATCTTAAGGAATTTAATATTTATTTCTGTACTTGTGTTATTCTTATTATTCTGCAAACTAAAACCTTTGTGGTTTTGTGTACTCCCGTTTTGGAGAGTAAAGCCTTCGTGGCGTTTTGTTGGATATTAAAATCTACGTGATTTTTACTCCAGTTTGAAAACGTGTATTAAACGTTTGTTTGTGTCATTCTTTTACAGAAAAGATGATGACTGAAAACGAAAACCAAGCTGTTCCGATGGCGACTGCCAACGCAACGACAAGCCGAACACCGGCGTTGGCACCGGCAGAAAAACCCGGAAAATTTTCCGGGATTAATTTCAAACGCTGGCAGCAGAAGATGTTCTTCTACTTAACTACGTTATGTTTACAGAAGTTCATCAAGGAAGATGTTCCTGATCTGCCGGATAAAACTCCAGATAATGAACGCTTTCTCGTGATTGAAGCGTGGAAGCATTCTGATTTTTTATGCAAGAATTATATTCTTAGCGGACTGGATGATAATCTGTATAATGTATACAGTAGCATGGAGACATCCAAAGAATTGTGGAATGCGCTTGAAAAGAAATATAAGACTGAAGATGCCGGGATGAAGAAATTCGTTGCCGCAAAATTTCTGGACTACAAAATGATAGATAGCAAGTCTGTTATTACTCAAGTCCAGGAATTGCAAGTGATTATTCATGATCTACTTGCTGAAAGTCTTGTAATCAACGAAGCATTCCAAGTAGCAGCAATGATTGAGAAGTTGCCTCCGTTGTGGAAGGACTTCAAAAATTATTTGAAACACAAACGAAAGGAAATGTCCCTTGAAGATCTCATTGTTCGGTTGAGAATCGAAGAGGACAATAAAGCTGCTGAAAGGAGAGGCCGTGGAAATTCAACAATAATGGGAGCAAATATTGTTGAAGCTAACAAAAAGAGGAAGAAGGCTTCTGGTCCGAAATACAACCCAAGCAAGAAGCGGTTCAGTGGAAACTGCTACAACTGTGGGAAATCCGGACACAAATCTACGGAGTGTCGTGCTCCGAAGAAAGACAAGAAAAGGGGTCAAGCAAACATGGTAGTAAACCATGATGATGTTGATAACTTGTGTGCCATGCTCTCTGAATGTAACTTGGTGGGAAATCCTAAACTGTGGTGGTTTGATTCAGGAGCCACTCGCCATGTTTGTGGAGTTAGAGAGGCTTTTGCTACCTATGCTCTTGCTGAACCCGGAGAGACAGTTTATATGGGAAATGCTTCAACAGCAAAAGTTGAAGGATATGGGAAGGTATTTCTAAAAATGACTTCTGGCAAGGTCATGACTTTGAACAATGTCCTTCATGTTCCCGAAATGAGAAAGAATTTAGTCTCTACTGGACTTCTTGTTAAGCACGGTTTTAAGTGCGTTTTTGTATCCAACAAGGTTGTAATTAGTAAGAATGGAATATTTGTGGGAAAAGGTTACCTCACCGAGGGCCTTTTCAATCTCAATGTAATGGTTGTTGAAAATAATAATAATATTCCAGCTTCTTCTTACTTACTTGAGTCAAATGATTTATGGCATGTGCGTTTGGGTCATGTCAATTATAAAACCTTGCGGAAAATGATTAACTTGGAAGTACTGCCCAAGTTTGAATGCGAAAAATCAAAATGTCAAATATGTGTGGAATGTAAGTATGTTAAACATCCTTATAAGTCAGTTGAAAGGAATTCGAATCCTTTAGACTTAATTCACACAGATATTTGTGACATGAAGTCAATACCATCTCGCGGTGGAAAGAAGTATTTCATAACTTTTATTGACGATGGTACTCGATATTGCTATGTTTACTTACTGAATAGTAAAGATGAAGCAATAGACGCATTCAGGCAATACAAAAATGAAGTTGAAACGCAACTTAACAAGAAAGTAAAAATGATAAGAAGTGATAGGGGTGGTGAATATGAATCTCCTTTTGAAGAAATATGTTTAGAATATGGAATTATTCATCAAACAACAGCCCCTTACACGCCCCAATCTAATGGGATTGCGGAAAGAAAGAATCGCACATTAAAGGAGATGATGAATGCGTTGTTGATAAGTTCTGGTTTGCCACAGAACTTGTGGGGGAAGCCATTCTTACGGCTAATCGAATATTAAATCGAGTGCCCCATAGCAAAACACAATCCATTCCTTATGAACAATGGAAAGGAAGGAAGCCCAACTTGAATTATTTTAAAGTGTGGGGGTGTTTGGCAAAAGTGCAAGTTCCTAAACCCAAAAGGGTAAAGATAGGACCGAAAACCGTTGATTGTGTTTTCATAGGATATGCGACAAATAGTAAAGCATATCGATTTCTGGTTCATAAATCAGAAAATCCCGAGATTCATAATAATACGGTTATAGAATCAGATAATGCTGAGTTTTTTGAAAATATATATCCGTATAAAAAGGAATGTGAGTCGTTTGGTGAAGGATCTAAACGACCTCGGGAAGAAACAAAAGAAAGTACATGTAATCAGGAGAATCCAAGACGTAGTAAACGTCAAAGAACGTCTACTTCATTTGGACCAGATTTTGTGACTTTCTTATTGGAGAATGAGCCTCAAACATTTAAAGAAGCTATGACTTCTTCGGAATCATTGTTTTGGAAAGAGGCAGTCAATAGTGAAATAGAATCCATATTGAACAACCATACCTGGGAATTGGTTGATCTTCCTCCTGGAAATAAACCTTTGGGTTCTAAATGGATTTTTAAGAGAAAAATCAAAGATGATGGCACTATTGATAAATTCAAGGCAAGGCTCGTAGTCAAAGGGTATAGACAACGAGAAGGTCTAGACTACTTTGATACATACTCTCCAGTTACAAGAATTACGTCCATACGGATGTTAGTAGCATTAGCTGCAGTGTATGGTCTTGAAATTCATCAAATGGATGTTAAGACGGCCTTCTTAAATGGAGAGTTGGAGGAAGAAATTTACATGGAACAACCCGAAGGGTTTGTGGTTCCAGGTAAAGAAAAGATGGTATGTAGACTTGTTAAGTCTCTTTACGGACTAAAACAAGCACCCAAACAATGGCATGCGAAATTTGACCAAACAATGTTGTCAAATGGTTTTAAGATAAATGAATGTGATAAATGCGTGTACATTAAAAATGTTCCAAATCACATAGTCATTGTTTGCCTATATGTGGATGATATGTTGATAATGAGTAATGACATTGCCAACATAAATGCTACTAAGCGTATGTTCAATAGCAAATTTGATATGAAAGACTTGGGAGTTGCTGATTTAATTCTGGGAATTAAGATCAATAAGACTCCTCAAGGTCTGGCATTGTCACAATCTCATTATATTAAGACAGTACTTGAAAAATTCAAGCACTTGGGCTTTAAAGTTGCAAAGACTCCAATTGACGTGAATCTTGCATTAGCAAAGAACAAAGGCCAAAGCATATCACAATTGGATTATGCTCGTGTATTGGGATGCTTAATGTATATCATGAATTGTACACGACCAGACATAGCTTGTGCTATAAGTAAACTGAGTCGATATACGAGCAATCCAGGCCAATCTCATTGGATGGCAATGAAACGAGTTTTGGGATATTTAGAACATACCCAGAACTTTGAATTGCACTACAGTAATTTCCCTGCGGTGATTGAGGGATACTGTGATGCAAATTGGATCACCGGTTCAACTGATTCTAAGTCCACGAGTGGATATGTTTTCACTATTGGTGGAGGAGCGGTATCTTGGAAGTCGTCCAAACAAACATGTATTGCCCGCTCTACAATGGAGGCTGAATTCATAGCCTTAGATAAAGCCGGTGAAGAAGCTGAATGGCTCCGGAATTTCTTGGAAGACATTCCATTTTGGCCCAAACCGTTGACATCAATATGCATACATTGTGATAGTCAAGCGGCAATTGGAAGGGCTGGGAGCGTCATGTATAACGGTAAATCTCGTCATATACGACGAAGACATAAAACCGTTAGGCAATTACTCTCTAGAGGAATTATCACAATTGACTATGTAAAGTCAAGTGATAATGTGTCGGATCCACTTACAAAAGGCCTAACTAGAGAGGTAGTTGAGAAATCATCAAGGGGAATGGGGCTATGGCCGAGAACAAGTCATTGTGGCGGTAACTCTACCTAGAAGACTGGAGATCCCAAGATCTAGGTTCAAAGAGATCAAACAAAGTCATTAATGACGGTTCAACATTGTCAAATAAAATTTTAGTCCATTCTCGTGATGAGACAATGTTCAGTACCAAGGATAAAGCATTAAGGCTTTTTAATGATTTCTAAATTTGATACGGGGTATATCAAATAGTGTATCTACAGGATGACACGTTTAGGAATCACCTATTTAAGTGTGAAGTGTGAGCCGCTTCAAGGAGAACTTTGTAAGGCCAGTTCTCTACGCACTTATGAACCAGGCGGTGTTCATGGCTGAAACGAACACAACAATGAGAACCAAAGACGGTTAAGGGTTGATTGTGTGACTTATGGTTGTCTAGGTATACACCAAAGATCGACGGTTCAAAGATATCAAATCTACCGATTGACCGAGTATATCCGACATAAGTTTACTACGGAAAGTTCAAAGGGAAACCTACTTATCCAGATGCAATTAATCCTTGCTTGTAAATCACACAGTTTTTCATGCATACTTCCGTGATATAGCCATTCCCCATTCATGTGGGGGATTGTTGAGGTTTTATTTTAAGATGTAATATTCTTAAAATGAGGGTGAATGGGAAATGGAGGGAAAATGAAATTTTGAGTAAAATTTTAAGTTTCCCCCTCTTAACAATAAGACATTGTCCCATATTGGAAGTGGAAGACATTTTTGGTGGGTATATATATGATTGCTCTTCTTGTAGCTCTTAAAGAGTTAAGAAGAAAGCAAGCCTCGCGCCGTCGTCGTCGCTCGCTCGCTCGGCTCGGCTTCGGCTACGGCTACGGCTACGGCTACGGCTACGGATTCGGATTCGGATTCGGATTCGGATTCGGATTCGGATTCGGATTTGGATTTGGATTTGGTCAAATGATCGATTGATTGATTAATTTTTTGGACCAAATTTATTTGTTAATAGTAAATATTAACGTAAGATTATCCGTATTTGTAACGGATATTTTCCAATCCGTGTATTGATAATTGGCAGCCGGATAATGGTCTTCCCACCATGAAGTGCTTGCTCCACACACCATGAAGTGCTTGCTCCACAAACACTTAATGCTTGCTCCACCATGAAGGGTGGACGTTTTGGTCTTGCACTCCTTCTTGGTTGCTATATAAATGAGCAGCAATGTTGAAGGAACATACAAGAACTCAACAAATTGGCTATACATTGCATTCCTTCCTCTCAGAACTTCCATACGTTTTTCTGAGTATATACTCCTTCGTTCTGCATTGTTTTTTAACTTCAAACAAAGCAACTGTAAGTGTGATTTGCTACCGAACTTTGTGTTCGCCGAAACACTGGGGTTTGAAGTACCGCTACACCAGTGTGTTATTCGTTCTATCCTGGGAGGAAATAATCCATTACCTTGGGTACTAGGAGGGGATTAAATTCCTTAAGGAAACACTGTGAATTCAGTGGGCTCGAATTCATTATTATTGTTTCATTACGTTAACTTATATTTTGCAGAATTAATATTTACAAATACAGGAATATTGACCGGGAATAACAAGATCACCGTGTTGAAGTATATGCACTTAATTTTACTAGTTTTTGCCGGCGTGTATCCTATATCAATTAATACAATATTTGTCGTCGCATATTTTATTACATCTTTCTCTCTCTTGATCTCTAATATGATGGAAGCTAGTTGTGCTCGTGAATATATTAATACATTTTTTGTTGAAAAAAGGAGAAACGATACGGATAAAATAGAAATAAGATGATAAGGTCTAACGTTAATTATAGATGATCTCTCTAAAATTAGGGCCCGTTTGGACATAAAATTTAGTTGAAGTTTTTTCCGGAAAAATTTCACTTTTTTTGAATTCAGCGTTTGTTCATAAAATTTTCAATTTTCACTTGAAAATGCATTTTGAAAATTTTCGAAAATTTAAAAAATTCCAAAAAGCTGTTTTTCAAAATTCACTCAAATCACTCACAAAACTTCAAAAACAACCCAAATTGAAATTTATGTCCAAACACAACTCTAAATTTCAAATACCATTTTCACTTGAAAATATTTTTGACCATTTTTTCGAATTTTACAATTCTTATGTCCAAACGCCTACTTAATATCTGAAAATGTTTTTTTCTATTGATTTTTTTCCCACTAACTAATATGTTAAAATAACTTTAAAATTGTTGCATTTTTCAGACTACTAATGTTTACAAAAGTTGATCCTCTATGAATGTCACGGCCCAAAATGCATTAAAGGTCGCGATGGCACCTAACACCGTTGTTAGGCAAGCCAACAATAAATGATTGCCTTAGTTACTCATTTTAGTATTTTTGAAATCATAATTTCCTTCAATTAAGTAATAAGAGATAAAATTTACAGAATAAATGAAAAATGTTTTTCGCAACTACGATACTGAATAACTCATAAGTACCCCAAAAACCTGGTATCACAAGTGCATGAGCATCAACTAACAAGTAAAATAAAATACAATATTTTTTCGAAATACAAATTAGACAGGAAAAATATAATTAACTCTGAAGGAAACTCTACTGTCTGCGAATCGTAACAAGGGATGCAACTCACCTAAGTCCCCGCAATGACCGCGCCTCTGCGTGCACAAGGCCACTAGATATATATATATGTACCTGTACAAAAATGTGTAGCAAGTGTAGTATGAGTATGTAAATCAACGCGTACCTAGTAAGTATCAAGTCTAACCTCGAACAAGTAGTGACGAGAGGTTGACTCCGACACTTACTATGGGCTAGCAATAAAATACCGATGATATAATTAAGCATGGATTTACATAATATAGCTGAAAACTCAATAATCGAAAATAATAAACAATCCTCTTACTAATAGAAATTCCCAAATCATAATTTCATCATTTAACAATTTATATCTCAAGACAATGAAACAATATCAAATATTATTAGTTTAAAAGAGTTATCATGCAAGTCATGCCGAGGTCGTATGGCCCGATTCAACATAAATATTTAAACTGTGCACTGCCGAGGATCGAATGACGCGAACCATAGATGCATCTATCTGTTACCGAGGCGTTCGGCCCGCTCCACAAAAGAGAAAATACATTTAAAATAACTAATTCAAGATTTATTAAGGGGCAATTATTCAAGGAATTACCAATTCTCATTAACGGACGAGAAAATGAAGTTTAACCTTTTACAATTCCTTTACCAAGTTTCAATATGATTTAAGCAATTAAATTAACAAGTAGGTTGCAAACATCGCAAGTATAACATGATTTGGGTCCTAGACTACCAGGACATAAGCATAATAGTAGCTACGCACGGACTCTCGTCACCTCGTGCGTACGTAGCCCCCACAAATAGAAGCACATATTAAATTAATTCACCTATGGTGTTAATTCCCTCTTACAAGGTTAGAAAAGAGACTTACCTCACTCTGAAATTTTATAACCGGCTCCAAAGCCCTTCAAACAACTTAAACCGATACCCATCGCTCCAAAATTAGTCAATAAATATGCAAATACATAAATATATACTCTAATACTCATTATAATTCAATTTACAACACTTTCCAACTCCGCTCGAAAAGTCGATAAAAATCACCCTCGGGCCCACGTGCCCGGATTCCGAATATTTCTGAAGGTAATCATTACCCATAGCATTATGAACAAAAATATATAATTTATTTTCAATTCCATGTGCAATTTTGTGGTCAAAATCCAAAATACCAATATCTAGGTTTTTCTTCAAACCCCAATTTCTACAAAGTTTTATGTCTAAATCCATGTACAAACTTTGTATTTAACTCACAACAAGTAGAAATCACTTACCTCATGATTGATGGTGAAAGTGATGCTCCTAAATCACTCCTAGGTCGGCTCCCATGAAGGAAATGAGATAAAATGAGCCAAAACCCGCTTCTTGCAACTTATACACTGCACAAGCGATTTTCGCTTATGCGGCCTTCTAGCCACTCCTGCGGTTCTCGCTTTTTCGAGTGCACTTGTGACACCAATTCTGGGATGGTATTTAGACACCGTTATTATTATGAATTATTTTAAAATTGCTTCCGCATTTGCTTCCTTGTTATTACTAAATGTAAAAATTATTTTAAAAACGGTTAATATTATTCTAACGTTGGCTTGCCTAGCAAGTGAAATGTTAGGCGCCATCACGGTCCGAAGGTGGGAAATTCGGGTCGTGACGGGTCCCGAGGACCTCGAGTGGATTCCAGATGGTAAACGAATCGAGTTTGGTCTTGGAGCAGTGCTAAAGCATCTGTCTTCTGGTGTAACCGCACCCGCGAGGTTTTGGCCGCAGGTGTGGAGCGGCAAAAGCGGCCAGGGAGTCGTAGAAGCGAAGTCCGCAGGTGCGGACCATTTGGCGCAGAAGCGGAGGGGCCAAGGCTGCTGAGGACCGCAGAAGTGGCACGTCTGTGCATTGAAGCGCTTGTAGCCCGCAGAAGCGTGAGCGCAGGTGCGCTACTTCTAGAATAAATACAAATAAAGGTCTGAATAAAATAAAGCTGCCTGGAAATAAACACACAGCTAAAGTACAATAGACGGGGACTTAAGAAATGCGAACGCCATGCAGTTATACCTCAAGTCTCCTCTGATAGCTGAAATCCGAGCAAGTCTATGGTACACCGCTGTGACCAACTCTAAAATCTGCATAAGAAGTGCAGAGTGTAATATCAGTACAATCGACCCCATGTACTGGTAAGTGCTGAGCCTAACCTCGACGAAGTAGTTACGAGGTTAAGGCAGTTCACTTACATTAACATGTATGCAATATTAGTAACAACAACAATAATAGGAATAAATCAGGTAATTCATTTATAATAATTGAAGGCAACTCAGCAGTCATAACCAATTATCATTTTCATTATTTTTGTTGCAGCGTGCAACCCGCTCTCACAATATATCCACATTCAGTTCTGTTGCAGCGTGCAACCCGCTCCTCCAACATATTCATTTTAATCAAGTCTGTTGCGGCGTGCAACCCGATCCTCCAATATTAAATTTTTAACAAGTCTGTTACGGCGTGTAACCCGATCCTCCAATATTGACTTTTAATAAGTCTGTTGCGGCGTGCAACCCGATCCTCCAATATTGACTTTTAATAAGTGTGTTGTGGTTTGCAACCCGATCCTCCAATATAGACTTTTAATAAGTCTGTTGCAGCATACAAGCCGATCCTCCAATATATTCATTATAATTAATCATGTTGCGGCGTGCAACCCGCTCCTCCAATATTTTTATTTACCAATTCTTATAGAAAAAATTTTCCCAATAAATGTAACAATTAATATAAAATTACAAGAAAAGAAGCATACAATAATTATGGTTTAATTATGAAGCAAACAATGACAAATAGCAAATTATTATGGAAATCAGGGAGCAAATAGGCAGTTTAATATTTATTATGCTAAATGTCAAATAACAATTAAGGCACATAATTCAAATAGCATGTAATAAATAATACAGGAATTCAAGAATTTATATTTGCAAAGAATAAGAGAGAAATAATTATTATAATAATTAATTTATGATTAAAAATAATTTGTGATTTTTCAAGTAAGCAGGCAAACAATTAATTTGACGACGTATAGATACTCGTCACCTCGCCTATACGTTGTTTACATGTAATTCACATAACAAATAATTTAAGGGTTCTATTCCCTCAAGTCAAGGTTAACCACGACACTTATCTCGCTTTGAAAATTCCAATCAATTATTCAACCATAGCTTTTCCTTTTAAATTTGCCTCCGAAAGCTTCAAATCTATTCACAACAATTCAATATATTCAATACTAATCATAGGAATTAATTCCATATGAATTTATAAATTTTCCGGATAAAAATCCGAAATTCATTAAAATATTCATCAGTGGGACCCACGTCTCAAATCCCGAAAAAACATGCGAAATCCGAACACCCGTTCCGATACGAGTTCAACCATACCAAATTTGTCTAATTCCGATATCAAATGGACCTTCAAATCTTAATTTTTTATTTTTGGAAAGTTTTACAAAAATTCTAATTTCTTCCATCTAAATCCTAAATAAATGATGAATATAGACATGGATTTGTGAAATACAATCACTATATGATAAAGAACACTTACCCAATCCGAAATCGTGAAAAACTCCTTTGAAATCGCGAAGGGCCTGTCGCGTTCGCAATGAGTAGCAGCCCGTGGCTTTCGTGTTCGCGAGTCCTCCTTCGCGTTCGCGAAGGTTTCCTCCCCCCGGCCTTCGCGTTGCGTAGGCATAGCTCGTGTTCGCGCTGAAGGAATGATCGACTCTCCCCCAGGTGTGCCTAACACTACGCGTTCGCGAGGAGATGGTCGCGTTCGCGAAGTGTAATGCCCCCATCGCTTCGCGTTCGCGAAGAACAAAGATCCAGCTGCCCAGTTTACTCTTCGTGTTCGCGAGAGTACCTTCCCGAACGCGAAGAAGAACATGCCAGAACACCTGCTGCAGCAAAATACCAGATTTTCAAAGTCCAAAACATCTCGTAGCCTATCCGAAACTCACCCGAGCCCTCGGGGCTCCAAACCAAATATGCACACAAGTTCTAAAACATCATACGAACTTGCTCGCGTGATCGAATCGCCAAAATAATACCTAGAACTACGAATCGGACATCAAATCAAAGGAAGTTTTCAAGAAAACTTTAAAACTTATATTTTTACAACCGGACGTCCGAAGCACGTCAAATCAACTCCGATTCTCACCAAATTTGGCAGACAAGTCATAAATATTATAGTGGACCTATACCGGGCTCCGAAACCAAAATATGGACCCGAGGTTAATAAATCCAACATCAGTAATTTTAGAAATCATTAAGCTTTCAAGCTTTTAATGTTTCATCAAAATTCCATAACTCGGGCTAGAATAGCCACCGACTCCTCCTCGTAAGTCAAATCTTTGTCCAATTGGACTGAGCTGAAATCTAACACATGGGACGGATCACCATGATATTTTCGGAGCATAGACACATGGAACACCGGATGAACCTCTGATAAACTAGGTGGTAATGCAAGCCTGTAGGCTACTTCACCCACCCTTTCAAGAATTTCAAAGGGTCCGATATATCTAGGGCTCAACTTGCTCTTCTTTCCGAAACTCATTACACCTTTCATAGGTGAAACCCGGAGCAATATTTGTTCTCCAACCATGAATGCAATATCACGAAGTTTACGGTCGGCATAACGCTTTTGCCTAGACTGAGCTGTGCGAAGTCGATCCTGAATAATCTTGACCTTATCCAAGGCATCCTGTACCAAATCGGTACCCAATAACCGAGCCTCTCCCGGTTCAAACCAACCAACTGGCGATCGGCATTGCCTTCCGTATAATGCCTCATATGGAGCCATCTGAATGCTCGACCGGTAGCTATTATTATAAGTAAACTCCGCAAGTGGTAAGAAATGATCCCAAGAACCTCCAAAGTCTATAACACAAGCACGAAACATATCTTCCAATAACTGAATAGTGCGCTCTGACTGTCCGTCTGTCTGTGGATGAAATGCTGTACTCAATTCCACCCGCGTGCCAAACTCATGCTATAAAGCCTTCCAGAAATGTGAGGTAAACTACGTACCTCGATCTAAAATAATAGACACGGGCACACCGTGAAGGCGGACAATCTCACAAATGTAAATTTCAGCTAACCTCTCTGAAGAATAGGTAACTGCCACTGGAATGAAATGGGCTGACTTGGTCAACCTGTCCACAATGACCCAAACTGCATCAAATTTTCTCTGTGTCCGTGGGAGCCCAACAACAAAATCTATAGTGATACGCTCCCACTTCCACTCAGGAATTTCTAACTTCTGAAGCAAACCACCAGGTCTTTGATGCTCATACTTAACTTGCTGACAATTCAGACACCGAGCTACATGTGCAACTATATCCTTTTTCATTCTCCTACACCAATAATGTTGCCGCAAATCTTGATACATTTTAGTGGTACCTGGATGAATAGAATATCTGGAACTGTGTGCCTTTTCAAGAATTAATTCACGAAGCCCATCCATATTAGGCACACAAATACGGCACTGCATTTGCAGAACTCTATCTTCTCCCACAGCAACCTATTTGGCATCACCGTGTCGCACCGTGTCCTTAAGGACAAGTAAATGAGGATCATCATATTGCCTCTCTCTGATGCGCTCACATAAAGAAGACCGAGCTACTATACAAGCTAGAACCCGACTGGGTTCTGAAATATCTAACCTGACGAACTGATTAGCCAAAGTCTGAACATATGCAGCTAATGGCCTCTCACCAACCGAAATATACGCAAGACTGCCCATACTCACAGCCTTTCTATCAAAGCATTGGCCACCACATTGGCCTTTCCGGGGTGATACAAAATGATGATATCATAGTTTTTCAACAACTCCAACCATCTTCTCTGCCTCAAATTATGATCCTTTTGTTTGAACAGATACTGGAGGCTACGATAATCAGTAAATACCTCACACGAGACACTGTAGAGGTAATGCCTCCAAATCTTCAGTGCATGAACAATGGCTGCCAATTCTAAGTCATGAACAGGATAATTCTTCTCGTGAACTTTCAACTGTCGCGACGCATATGCAATTACCTTGCCATCTTGCATTAATACTGCACCAAGCCCAATGTGAGATGCGTCACAATATACCGTATACGATCTTGATCATGTGGATAATACTAACACTAGCGCCGTAGTCAAAGCAGTCTTGAGCTTCTGAAAGCTCAACTCACACTCGTCTGACCATCTGAATGGGATACCTTTCTGGGTCAATCTAGTCAATGGCCTTACTATAGATGAAAACCCTTCCATGAACCGACGATAATAACCTGCCAAACCCAGGAAACTCCGGATCTCTGTAACCGAAGTAGGTCTAGGCTAATTCTGAACAGCCTCAATCTTCTTAGGAACCACCTTTATGCCTTCTGCTGATACAACATGTCCCAAAAAGGCAACTGAGTCTAACCAAAACTCACATTTTGAAAATTTGGCATATAACTGATTATTCTTCAAAGTGTGAAGCACACTTCGAAGATGCTGCTCATGCTCCTCTCGACTGCTAGAGTAAATCAAGATATCATCAATGAATACAACCACACAAGAATCCAAATAAGGCTTGAACACCCGATTCATCAAATCTATAAATGCTGCTGGAGCATTTGTCAACCCAAATGACATCACTAGGAACTCGTAATGCCCATACCGAGTCCAAAAGGTTGTCTTAGGGACATCGAATGCCCTAATCTTCAACTGATGGTAACCAAATCTCAAATCAATTTTCGAAAATACCTTGGCACCCTGAAACTGATCAAATAAGTCATCAATTCTTGGCAGCGGATATTTGTTTTTGATAGTGGCCTTGTTCAACTGCCGATAGTCTATACACATCCGCATCAAGCCATCTTTCTTCTTTACAAATAATAATGGTGCACCCCAGGGCGAGACATTGGGTCTAATGAATCCCTGATCAAGCAAGTCTTGTAACTGCTCTTTCAATTCTTTCAACTCTGGCGGGGCCATACAGTATGGTGGAATAGAAATGGGCTGAGTGCCCGGAGCCAAATCAATACAGAAGTCAATATCTCTATCGGGTGGCATCCCCAGCAGATCTGCAGGAAATACTTCTAAAAATTCAAGAACAACTAGTACTGAGTCCATAGAAGGGACATCCGCACTGGGATCACGAATATAAGCCAAATAGGCTAGACATCCTTTGTCTACCATACACCGAGCTTTCATATAAGAAATAACCCTGCTGGCAGAATGGCTAGAAGTTCCTTTCCACTCTAACCGAGGTAACCCTGGCATAGCTAGGGTCACTGTCTTGGCATGACAATCTAATATAGCATGATAAGGAGACAGCAAATCCATACCCAAGATGACATCAAAATCTACCATATCAAGAAGTAGAAGATCCACACTAGTTTCAAGATTACCAATAGTAACCACACATGAACGATAGACATGATCTACTACAACAGAGTCTCCCACCGGTGTAGATACACACACAGAAGCACTCAGAGAATCACAAGGCACAACCAAATATGAAGCAAAATAGGAGGACACATAGGAATAAGTAGATCCTGGATCAAATAGAACTGAAGCATCTCTATGGCAAACTGGAATAATACCTGTGATCACAACATCAGATGACTCGGCTTCAGGCCTAGCTGGAAAAGCATAAAATCGGGGCTGGGCCCCACCACTCTGAATTGCGTCTCTGGGACGGCCTCTAACTGGCTGGCCTCCATCTCTAACGGTCTGACCTCCACCTCTAATGGCCTAACCTCCACCTCTAACTGCCTGACCCCTACCTCTAGCTGGCTGAGCAAGCGGTGAAGCAACCGGTGCCGGTATGATGGCACGAGAATCTTGCCGAGATCTGTTACTCGCCAATCTAGGGCAATACCTCTTGATGTGACCAATGTTCCCACACTGATAACACCCGACCTGATACCGTGGTTGCTGAAGCTAAAGCTGACCCAGATAGGCCGGATAACCACTGTAGTAACTCTGGAGTGGTGGTGAACTGATAGGAGCTGAATGTGTACTGAATACTAGCTGCCCAGAGTAAGGCATAATAGGATCGTGACTCCCTGAAGCACCAGGAGATACATGAAGTGCTGAATGAAACAGTCTGGGAGGATAACCCCTACCAAAATTACCCCGGCCTCCAGACGAGGCACCACTATAACCACCGAACTGACGAGGCCTCTTATCGGACCTCTGCCCTCTTTCCTGTGCAAGAACCATTTTGATCCTCCTTGCGACATTAGCAACCGCCTGAAAAGAAATCTCACTTCCGGCCTCCTTGGCTATCTGAAGTCTGATAGGATGAGTGAGTCCCTCAATGAACCTCCTCACTCTCTCTCCCTTCGTAGGTAGTAAAAGTAGAGCATAACGGGCCAAATCCACAAAACGAGACTCATACTGAGTAACAGTCATACTGCCCTGCTATAGACGCTCGAATTGCTTGCGGAATTCCTCTCTCAGTGTGATAGGGGGGAACTTCTCCAGAAATAGCTGAGAGAACTGCTCCCAGGTAAGTGCAGGTGATCCGACTGGTCAGGTCAATGCGTAATCTCTCCACCACCTTTTGGCGGAACCCGTCATCTGGAATATAGCAAAATCAACCCCATTGGTCTCAACTATACCCATGTTCCGCAGCACCTCATGGCAGCGTTCAAAATAATCCTGTGGGTCCTCAGAAGGTATACTACTGAAGTGAACTGGAAAGAGCTTAGTGAACATATCCAGTCTAAATCGGTCTGTGCCGCAACAACTGGCTGAACTACCCTAACTGGCAGGGCTACTGGAGCCTGATTCTGGGGAGCCATCTGCTCCGGAGCAGGAGTAATGGGAGTTTGTGCTCCTCCCCCAGCCTGTGAGACGGCTGGTGCCACTGGAAATGTACCATTCTGGGCCACACCCTCCGTAAGACTCACCAATCAGACTAGAGCGTCCTGAAGCACTGGAGTGACTATGAATCCTTCCGGGACCTGAACTGGTCCAACTGGTACATTCTGAACTAGGACCTCCTCCTGAAGGTCTATCTGATGTTCTTCAACAGGTGCAGCTGCTCGAGCTCTGGACTGAGCTCTACCTAGGCCTCTGCCTCGGCCTCTAGCATGACCTCGACCTCGACCTCTACCCCTGGCCATAGTTGCCACCGGGGGTTCTGGTCCCTGTCCATTGGTAGAGGTATTACGTGTTCTCACCATCTGCGAGAGAATAAGAGTAGAATGGTTCAATCATCGATGATAGAATAAAATCGCACGACAGAATAAGAAAGAAGTGATATTGTTCCTAAACTTCATAGCCTTTGAGAGATAAGTACAGACGTCTCCGTACCGATCCTTCAGACTCTACTAAGCTTGCTCGTGACTCGTGAGACCTATGTAACCTAGAGCTCTAATACCAACTGCCACGACCCGAATTACCCACCTTCCGACCGTGATGACGCCTAACATTTCACTTGCTAGGCAAGCCAACGTAGAATAATATTAACCGTTTTTAAAACAATTTTTAAATTTATTAATATCAAGGAAGCAAATGCGGAAGCAATTTTGAAATAATCCATAATAATAACGGTGTCTAAATACCATCTCAGAATTGGTGTCACAAGTACACGAGCTTCTAGAATAAATACAAATAAAGGTTTGAATAAAATAAAGCTGTCTGAAAATAAACACACAACTAAAGTACAATAGACGGGGACTTTAGAACTGCGAACGCCTTGCAGTTATACCTCAAGTCTCCTCTGATAGCTGAAATTCGAGCAAGTCTATGGTACGCCGCTGGGACCAACTCCAAAATCTTCACAAGAAGTACAGAGTGTAGTATCAGTACAACCGACCCCATGTACTGGTAAGTGCTGAGCCTAACCTCGACGAAGTAGTGACGAGGCTAAGGCGGTTCACTTACATTAACATGTACGCAATATTAGTAACAACAACAATAATAGGAATAAATCAGGTAATTCATTTATAATAAATTAAGGCAACTCAGCATTCATAACCAATTATCATTTCCATTATTTCTGTTGCAGCGTGCAACCCACTCTCACAATATATCCACATTCAGTTTTGTTGCGGCGTGCAACCCGATCCTCTAATATTAACTTTTTAACAAGTCTGTTGTGGCGTACAACCCGATCCTCCAATATTGACTTTTAATAAGTCTGTTGCGGCGTGCAACCCGATCCTCCAATATTGACTTTTAATAAATCTGTTGCGGCGTGCAACCTGATCCTCCAATATAGACTTTTAATAAGTCTGTTGCGGTGTACAACCCGCTCCTACAACATTTTCATATACCAATTCTTATAGAAGAAATTTTCTCAATAAATGTAATAATTAATATAAAATTACAAGACAACAAGCATACAACAATTATGGTTTAATTATGAAGCAAACAATGACAAATAGCAAATTATTATGGAAATCAGGGAGCAAATAGGTAGTTTAATATTTATTATGCTAAATGTCAAATAACAATTAAGGCACATAATTCAAATAGCATGTAACAATTAATACAGGAATTCAAGAATTTATATTTTCAAAGAATAAGAGAAACAATTATTATAATAATTAATTTATGATTAAAAATAATTTGTGATTTTTCAAGTAAGCAAGCAGACAATTAATTTGACGACGTATAGACACTCGTCACCTCGCCTATACGTTGTTTACATGCAATTCACTAAACAAACAATTTAAGGGTTCTATTCCCTCAAGTCAAGGTTAACCTCGACACTTACCTCATTTTGCAAATTCCAATCAATTATTCAACTACAGCTTTTCCTTTTAAATTTGCCTCTGAAAGCTTCAAATCTATTCACAACAATTCAATATATTCAATACTAATCATAGAAATTAATTCCATATGAATTTACAAATTTTCCGGATAAAAATCCGAAATTCATTAAAATATTCGGCAGTGGGACTCATGTCTCAAATCCCGGAAAGACTCGCGAAATCTGAACACCCGTTCTGATACGAGCTCAACCATACCAAATTTGTCTAATTCCGATATCAAATGGACCTTCAAATCTTAATTTTTCGTTTTTGGAAAGTTTTTTAAAAAATTCCAATTTCTTCCATCTAAATCCGAAATAAATGATGAATATAGATATGGATTTGTGAAATACAATCATTATATGATAAAGAACACTTACCCAGTCCAAAATCGTGAAAAACTCCTTTGAAATCGCCCCTAAGCCGAATTATAATTGAGGGTTTGTGAAAAATGGAAAAAATCCCGTTTTTGGTTCTGTTTTGAGTCACAAGGGTCAGGCCTTCTTCGCGTTCGCGAAGGGCCTGTCGCATTCGCGATGAGTAGCAGCCCATGGCTTTCGCATTCGCGAATCCTCCTTCACATTCGCGAAGGTCCCCCCCGGCCTTCGCGTTCGCGAGGCATAGCTCGCGTTCGCGCTGAAGGAATGATCGACCCTCCCCCAGTTGTGCCTAACACTATGCGTTCGCGAGGAGATGGTCGTGTTCGCGAAGGGTAATACCCCCATCGCTTCGCGTTCGCGACCAAGCCTTCGCGTTCGGGAAGAAGAAAGATCCAGCTGCCCAGTTTAGTCTTCGCGTTCGTGAGAGTACCTTCGCGAACGCGAAGAAGAACATGCCAAAACACCTGTTGCAGCAAAATACCAGATTTTCAAAGTCCAAAACATCCTGTAGCCTATCCGAAAATCACCCGAGCCCTCTGGGCTCCAAACCAAACATGCACACAAGTTCTAAAATATCATACGAACTTGCTCGCGCGATCGAATCGCTAAAATAATACCTAGAACTACGAATCGGATACCAAATCAAAGGAAGTTTTCCAGAAAACTTTAAAACTTATATATTTATAACCGGACGTCCGAATCATGTCAAATCAACTCCGATTCTCGCCAAATTCGGCATACAAGTCATAAATATTATAGTGGACCTATACCGGGCTCCGGAACCAAAATACGGACCCGAGGTCAATAAATCCAACATCAGTAATTTCTTAGAAATCATTAAGCTTTCAAGCTTTTAATTTTTTATCAAAATTCCATAACTCGGGCTAGGGACCTCGGAATTCGATTTCGGGCATACGCCTAAGTCTCAAATCACGATACAGACCTACCGGAATTTTTAAAACATTGATCCGGGTCCGTTTGCTCAAAATATTGACCAAAGTCAACTTAGTTGAGTTTTAAAGCTCTATTTCCCATTTTAATCCATTTTTCACATAAAAACTTTCCGAAAAAATGTACGAACTGCGCACACAAGTCGAGGAATGATAAATGGTGCTTTTTGAGGTCTTAGAGCATAAAATTACTTATTAAATTTAAAGATGACATTTTGGGTCATCACAAGACCTCAACCAAATATACCAACACGTCCCAAAACATATTACTAACTTAGTCGAGGCCTCAAATGGCGCCATAATACGAATCATCCTCCAATTCAAACTTAATGAACTTTGAAATTCCAAACTTCTACAATCGATGCCGAAACCTATTAAATCACGTCCGATTGACCTCAAATTTTACGCACAAGTCATAATTGACATTACGGACCTACTCCATCTTCCAGAATCAGAATCCGACCCTGATATCAAAAAGTCCACTCCCGGTCAAACTTCTCAAAATCATCCAAATTTTTTACTTTCGCCAAATGACCTATGGACCTCTAAATCCACTTCCGGGCACGCTTCTAAGGCCAGAATCATCATACGGAGCTATTCCTAGACTCGTAATCCCAAACGGACATCGATAACATTGAAATGCACTTCAACCCAAATTTATGAAATTATTCCAAATGCCAATTCCACCATAGGCGCTGAAATGCTCCCGGGTGATCCAAAACCCGATCCGTACATACGTCCAAGTCCAAAATCATCATACGAGCCTGTTGGGACCTTCAAATCCCGATTCCGAGGTCGTTTACTGAAAAATTAACCCTTAGCCAACTCCTCCAACTTAAAGCTTCTGAAATTAGAATTTTCTCTCCAAATCAACTCCGAACATCCCGAATTTCAATTCCGACCACACGTATAAGTCATAATACCCGAAGTGAAGCTATTCATGGTCTCAAACAACCGAATGATGCGCTAGAGCTTAAAACGACCCGTCGGATCGTTACAACGAAGAAAACAAAAAGAAGAGGAAATGCATTGGACATAAGCAAATAAAGTATTAAGTTACAAATTTAAGAAAGATGGCACAGCGCATTGATAACATCGTGGCGATGGGTCTTTTCCATTCTTTTGCTTCTTCTTCTTTACTGCCTCCTTATACTCCTCCTTTATGAGGGTATATATTTACAAAATCAAATGAAGATTCGATTTTCATATAAGTTGGTGTTTATTAAAATACAAAAACTGAGGATAATAAGAAACAACACATATTAGCTGAAAACCAAACTGATTTTGTAGACAAAACAGTGGATGAACCTTCCCAACATGTGTAATTATCTAGCTACCTAGAGGCTAGAGGTAATCTAGGAGAGTATAGCCAACCAGTGTCACGATCCAAAAATCCCACCACAGACGTCGTGATGGCACTTAATCTCTAAAACTAGGTAGGCCGATTATAATTATATTTCAAGTTTTTTTATATATAGAAACTAACAGCAGAAATAGTTACAAACAACCTCCCAAGACTGGTAATACTGAGTCACGAACTCTAACTGAATACATGAAATGATCTCAAGGATCGAATACTTAAAACTGTTTGAATAATAATTAACAGTACAATAAAATGGAAAGACTCTAAGGATTTGCGACAACCAAGCATATGTACCTTGAATCCTTGCGATCACACTCTGACTCTGTCCGAGTCCGATATCTCCAATACCTAGCTCTACAAAAAAATATGCAGAAGTGTAGTATGAGTACACCACAGTCGGTACCCAGTAAGTATCAAGACTAACCTCAGTAGAATAGAGACGAGGTACAGTCAAGACACTCACTAGTCTAATAACCTGTGCAATATGATATACAAAATAATAGGAAACAAATAACAATAAGGGCAACATAAATCAACTAGTGATATGCACAGTAGGGCAACAAGAACACTCTTAATATCGCTCAACAATAAATAAATACAAGTACACCCAATTAAATCAAGTCCTTCAAATAAATATCTTTCATATATAATTCTTCCGAATAAATCTCTTTAAAAGATAATTTCCTCAAATAAATATCTTTCAAATATACTTCCTTCAAATAAATATCTCTCAAATATAATTTCTTTAAATAAATATCTTTCGAATATAATTCTTTCAAATAAATTATTTTGAATAAAAATCTTTCCAAATAAATATTTTGAATATAATTCTTTCAATTTAAAAAGTCACCATGTGACACCTCATTTCATAATCACAAAATGCGGGTCTCAGCCCAATTTCATATTTTCACGGCACTTCGTGCCAATTTCTCTATCACAACAGCACAGACAACTCACGTGCCAAATATCATTATCATTTAATCACGGCACCACGTGCCCACAATTTTCTTCATAATCCGCCTGGCAATAGCCACATGCCCGCAATCTCAACATAAATCATATTGTTATCAATTTACTAACAGCAAGATAAATTGCACAAGGTATAAAAATAAACACAAGGAATACCCCAACATCACATAAAAATTACCAACACAATAACTCCACATCATCACATGTCATCCTTGACAATAGCCACTGTTATCTCTCTTATAGCCACCCTTATCACTCCTATAATAGCCTTCCTTATCCCTCCACCATGACAATATCAATATCCACCCTTATCGCTCTTATAGCCACCCTTATATCTCATATAGCCACCCTTATCGCTCCTATAGCCATTCTTATCTCTCCTATAGCCACCCTTATTGCTCCGCCCAGACAATATTTCAACACACATAACAACAGTGAAATGTCTCCCTTATGCCCACATAATATCAACAGTGAAATGCTACCCTTATATTACACGGAATATTATCACGGCAACGTAACAAAATCAATTCATATCACAATTTGCCCAATGGCCACAACTAATTCTAAGGATATAACAAAATTAATTAATTTCACAACAAATAGCTCACGGCTCCACACAATATATATAAAACCTCAAAAACAATCAAAAGAGATAGAAAATAATCAGCATAGGGCAACACCTTCATTAATCCAAATTTTGATAATTATATTAACGCTTCTTCTTAAGCTTGCTTAATTAATTATTGCATAGGAAAAATCCATAATAAAATTAAATTCCAAGAAATATCAAACTATCAAACTCACGGAATTCACATAAATATACAAGCAATAATTACATCAAATTGTCATATAAAAACAAATTCAATAAATGTGATTTGAGGCATGGCAAATGGATGATTAAATAAATGCGAACAATTATTCAATTTACTACACAATGTGCCGAAGACTTTAACTCAATAAATTTTACAAATATAAGCCCGAGTACGTACTCGTCACCTCACGTACACGGCTTTTCACATTTCACAAATGGCACATAAGACTCGATACCTAAGGGGTAATTCCCCCACTCAAGGTTAGGCAAGATACTTGCCTTTTTGAAGTTATCCCGATATTCCAAAATTACCTTCTTGCTTGAATTGACCTCCGGGCCGCTCAAATCTATCCAAATTAATTGTCTAACTTCATTAAAATTCATCAAAAATAATTCCGGATAATAATACGTCGACTTAAAAATTTATTCCAAAAAATCAACAAAAGTCAACGCGGGGCCCGCCTCTCAGAACCCGATATAATTTTCACGAAAGCCGAACACCCATTCCGATAAGAGTTCAACCATACCAATTTTATCCAATTGCGATAACAACACGACCTCCAAATCTTAAATTTTTATTTTTGAAAGATTTTGCCAAAATCTTGATTTCTTCCATTAAAATCCGAATTAAAGGATGAATATAATCACATGAAATATAAACACTTTAGGATATAGGACACTTACCCAAGTCAAAGTCATGAAGAACTCCTCCAAAATTACCCAAAAACCGAGCTCCAAAATCTCAATCGAAAATGGAAAGTGACTGTTTTTTGGTCTTTATGTTGCTGCCCAGTTTCGCACCTGCAGGCAGATTTGTCGCGCCTGCGAGCTCGCTTCTGCGAGCACTATTCACGCTTCTGCGCAGCGCACTGTTCACGCTTTCTGCGAGCACTGTTCATGCTTCTGCGAAAAACCAGCAAGCTGCCAGCTTCGCTTCTGCATTCTTACCTGCGCTTCTGCGATCGCGCAGGTGCGCAGAAATGTCCGCTTCTGTGAGTTCAAGCCATCCTCTGTCCAGCTCCCTTTCCAGTTGCTTCTGCGATGATTTCCTCGCTTCTGCGAGATCGCTTCTGCGATGAAACTTCCGCAGAAGCGAAAGCATCAGCTGCTGCCCAGAAATTCCAGCAGCTTTTCTTCAAGTCCGAATTGATCCGTTAACCTCCCAAAATCCACCCGAGGTCCTCGAGACTTTAACCAAATATACCAACATGTCCCAAAATATAATACAAACTTAGTCGAGGCTTCAAACCATCTCAAACAACGCCGAAATTACGAATAGCGCATCGAGTCGAATTATGAGTTTTCAAATCTTCCAACTTCTATATTTTGTGCCGAAACGTATCAAATCAATCTGGAATGACTTCAAATTTTGCACACAAGTCATAAATGACGTAATAGAGCTATTCCAATTTTCGGAATCGAAATCTGACCTCGTTATAAAAAGTTCAACCTTCGGTCGGACTTTCCAAAAATCTTCTATTTTCCAACTTTCGCCAAAATGCGTCGAATTGTCCTACGGAATTCCAATTCCAAATCCGAACATACGCCTAAGTCTAAAATCATCATACGAAACTATTGCCATCATCGAAATTCCATTCCGGGGTCGTTTGCTCAAAAGTCAATTCTACGGTCAACTCTTTCCATTTAAGCTTCTAAATAAGAATTGTTCTTTTAATTTAATTCCGAATCTTCCGAAAATCAAACTCAACCACACCCGCGGGCCATAATACACATTACGAAACTGTTCGAGACCTTAAGTCACTGAACGGGACGTAAATTTTTAAAACGACAAGTCGGGTCGTTACAACCAGCTTGTTCTCCAAAAGCGCAACTATCAGTATATCACAAGTATGTATATGAATCCCATAATCTAATTATTCATATAGACATGAAATAACCATAGCTTGATAGTTGACACCTGAATACATTATAGAGAGTAACCCAATAAGAATGAATAGACTTAATGGAAGAATGATCATATAAATACAATTTACTTATGTAGATTGTTTTATCAATTGCAACTCTTCATATTCTTCTGTTTAAGATTAAAGAACGTTTGTTAATGTACCCGTTTAGGAAGGAATGATTTAGTTTTCATTGTTATATCAATTGCAATTATTCAAATTCTTCCGTTTTGTGGAGTTACGAAGATACATACCCATTTATGGAGGAATAAGTTAGTTTACTTAAAGACGTTACAGTCCATCACATTTCAAGGCTAAGTTTGTCTAAATAATATTTAGGTGAATGGTAAAATGAGCATTTAATTATTTATGGACATTTTCGTCTTTTAACTTTTAACTTTGATTGTTTCCACTTTTAATATATATATATATAGTGGTTAATTATGAGTGGCTCAACTTGTACACTCTAACAGATGTTGGAGTGTTCAACTGAACAAACTTAAAATAAAGTGTCCAAATGAAAAAAGGTACTAACTTTGAGGGGATGTTTATGTTTTTGGACCTAAATGAAAATAATACAACTTTCAAAACTCATTTTAACTTATGAAACACATCTTGTCACACCTCCTTTTTTCCCAAAGGGGGATGAGAGTTTTTTCAATTAAAGTGACATTAATCGAAATGAGATTATTTATTTATTCAGAGTCGCCACTTGGAATAATTTATTGTGTCCCAAGTCACCGGTGTATTTTAAATCCCAAATCGAGGAAATTGACTATATTTTTATAGTCCGCGAACACAAAAGATCGGGTAAGGAATTCCGTTAATCCGGGAGAAGGTGTTAGGCATTCCCGAGTTCCGTGGTTTTAGCACGGTCGCTTTTATTGATTAAATTTAGCTTGAATTATTTTTTGATAAACTGTGTTTTATAGGTTTTCATGTTTTACCTGTGTCCGCTTTCATTGCTTGATTATTTATGGAAGGAAAAAATTACATTATAAATAACGTTATAATTTTATTATGACGTTACAGTTAAGGTCAAGTTATACAAGCGTGCACTCGAATTTGAAATTATGTACCATGATTATGCCACACAACCGTACCCATAGTCACGATAATTTATTATTGGCCACACCTAAAGCACACTACGTTATTCATAGTTGTTTAATTATTTGCTTAGTTTGGGATTATTGTGAGGCTCAAAGGTTACGGGGTAGAATTACGAAAAATATAAGATTGATTATTAAAGGTTACTAGAGGTATCAATGATGTCGGGTATAGTGAGATAATGCGACAAGTAAATAAATCCTACTTATTCATTCTATTTTATCTATACTTAATTCTTGGTGAAGAAAATTAATGGAATAAAATGAAAGCTAATGCTAAACTCCAACGTAATTTCTACCAAATCAAACAGTAGCTCATTTGACTTTTCCAATTCATGATTAATACTCACACCCAACATATAGCTATAAGAATCTCACTTGACAAGAATAACTATTAAACAAGATATGCACTTAGTAAAAGATTGATTCAAAACACAGTAGCATTTGTCGTTGATGAAACAGAGAGCAATAAACCACTCAAACTTTCACATTGATTCAACAGTTAAACACGCCACATAATCACACCGATAATTCAAAACATGAAACTTTGATGGAAATACTTATAAGAGCATGGAAACGAACCTTGAATATGCAACAGTTTCAAATATATTGATAAGAAAAAATCTCCGACTCGTACATAATCTCGTTCAAAGTGAAGAGATCCAGAAACAAAAAATGACACCTTCGTCATCAACTCGTAACTGACCGTACACCGGAACCTCGAACCAAGACCTCATCGGGGACTTTTCCCGGACTGTTTTCACTCAGATTTTAGCGACCAAGAGTGGCTTTTGCCTGTTGGTTTTGTGATGTTTGTGAGCTGATTCTTTTATGGAGAATCGCTGCGTTTTTGCGGCAGTTTTGAAGATGAAAATTAGCGTTAATAGAAGTAAGTTTTGCAGCTATTTTGCTACATTTTTGGGTAGCTTTTGCGGTAATTTCGGGATGCCTTTTGCTGGAATTCAGGGTGAGATTCGTGGCTATTTTTTGCTATATTTGGGGGTAGTTTCAGTTGATTTTTATAGCTAAAAGGGTGCTGGATTTTGACTGATTTTTTTGGCGTCAAAGAGGTGGGTGTTAGTGGAGGTTTGCTGCAGAAGAAGCAGGTCCATCCGGTTCCTTTTTTTTCTTTTTTTTTGTGTGTGTATATATATTAAGAAAAGATGAGAGGAGGAGTGTTGAAAATGAATGATGGAACAAGGAATAGTGACACGTGAATAGTGTAGTAGGTGGGTCATGTGACAAAGGAATAGTTGAAAGGGAGTGAGATGTGGCATGTGAATAGTGTAGTAGGTGGGTGATGGGACAAAGATATAGTGTAGGGAAGGTAGGAAGTAATTTTATTAGATTTGGTCTGTGATTCAAATAAATTCTTCCGCCCTCTACATAATAGACTTTGTTAAAAATATTACATATTCTCTAATAAAGCCTACTAATAAAAATAATATAAAAGTTAAAATATCAGAATTAAATTTAAAACTATTTAAATTCTAAAAAATAAAAGTGGTAAAAATTTTAAATATAGTCAAAAGTTAGGTGCTCATAGCATGTCCCTCTTTGCTTGGAAACATGAAGAGTTTTCAGGCAAAGAAAAAGTGAGCCGTATGATTAATCTTTGACCATACCATTATTCAAAAAGAAAGAAACAAAGAAAAGAGAAGAGAGTGCAAGAGTGTAACCAAGTCCTGGTTTTGGACAACCTACATATCCCGGGTTATAAGGGAATCAAGTCGCGTGTAGTTCAAGTGAGTTAAAGGATTGAGTGATGAGTTCGAGAGTCGAGTGACGTTTCGTCGAGGCTCCGGTCCGTGGTCCTGTTATTACATCAAAATCAAAATCAAAAGAAATTAAACAAACCTATCAGCTATGAGTTACAAGATTTCTGTTTATAAATCTTCTGAAACTTGATCTTGGTTCTTGACTGGTTCTTCACACAGACTCTGATCTGAACCTTGATGCTTGCTAGCTGCAGGTGTTAGTTCATTCTTCTAAGGCTTCTTCTGATCAAAACGGAAAATAGCTCATGATTTCAGTCATGTGTGGAGCAGTCCACATCTTTTCATCTACTTCGGTATTTTGGATTCACTTCTTTTATTTTTCTTTTATTCTGAATTGAGACTTCTTATTTTGGTCATCTCGAACCCTGTGCCTCGAGGTAAAACCTACTCATACACCAAAACAAATAAACAAACGAACGAAATATTTCTGCTCCAGTTTTCACTAGGAAAATTTCGTGAGTTATTGTAACAAAATTCTAAGCTACTTCTTTATTGAAAGCAATAAAAGATCGGGAATGGTGTACACTTGAAAAACAGGGACTAAGGAATGGAAACCTTATGTCAAAATAAAATCAACTAGGGAGTAAAGACCCTATGTTGAAAAAATAACTAGGTTGAAAATGAGACTAATGAGTGGAGACCCTATGTCTAAAATAAAAATCAACTAGGGAGTGGAGACCCTATGTTGGCAAAGAAGATTAGGGATTGGAGAACCTATGTGTAAAATAAAAATCGACTAGGGAGTGGAGACCCTATGTTGGAAAAAGAGACTAGGGAGTAGAGACCCTATGTCTAAAATAAATTCAACTAGGGAGTGGAGACCCTATGTCTAAAATAAAATCAACTAGGGAGTGAAGACCCTATATTGAAAAAACGAATACTAAAACGAGCCAAGAAGGATTTTTTTTTTTGGTTCTTTTTTTTGTTTTGTTTTTGTTTTTAGAAAATCATTCTTCTAAACAAATTGCCCCAACGCTTATTTTTTGAGGGCATGAACAAATGACCCTCTTTTTAAAAAAAAAATTATCCTAGGAGAAAATTCATCAGACTAGGTTTTTTATCTTAGGAGAAAGATTCATCAGACTAAGATTTCTATCCTAGGAGAAAATTCATTAGACTAGATTTTTTTATCTTAGAAGAAAGATTCATCAGACTAAGATTTCTATCCTAGGAGAAAGATTCATCAGACTAAGATTTCTATCTTAGGAGAAAATTCATCGGACTAGGTTTTTTATCTTAGGTGAAAGATTCATCAGACTAGGTTTCTTATCTTATTATCTTAGGAGAAAGATTCATCAGACTAAGATTTCTATCCTAGGAGAAAATTCATCAGACTAGGTTTTCTATCCTAGGAGAAAATTCATCAGACTAGGTTTTTTTATCTTAGGAGAAAGATTCATCAGACTAAGATTTCTATCCTAGGAGAAAGATTCATCAGACTAGGTTTTCTAATTTATTATCTTAGGAGAAAGGTTCATCAGACTAAGATTTCTATCCTAGGAGAAAATTCATCAGACTAGGTTTTCTTATCTTAGAAGAAAATTCATCAGACTAAGACTTCGATCCTAGGAGAAAGTTCATTAGACTAGGGCTTTTTTTGATTTTTATCTTAGAAGAAAGATTCATCATACTAAGATTTCTATCCTAGGAGAAAATTCATCAGACTATGTTTTTCTTATCTTAGGAGAAAGATTCATCAGAATAAGATGTCTATCCTAGGAGAAAGATTCATCGGACTAGGTTTTTTTTTTATATATCTTAGGAAAAAAATTCATCAGACTAAGGCGTTTATCCTAGGAGAAAGATTCATCAGACTAGGTTTTCTTACCTTAGGAAAAGGATTCATCAGATTAAGATTTTTATTTGGAGGAAAAATCCATCAGACTAGGATGTATTAGCCTAGGAGGAAAAATGTAAAGAGCAATGGCAAAATTTTATGCACACTAGCAAGACAAATAAAAGCAAAGATTTAAGAAACTTCCCTTTGCCGACTCTTCTCTTCTCTTTGTTTTCTCTTTTTTTTTCTTTTATTTACCACTTTCCTTGCACTGCTTTGTTCCTGTTTCAAACAAAGAAAAAATTTGTCAGTTTTGAAAGTGGTGGTTGATTTGTGGCCTTGAGTCTTGGGCGACTTGGCTTTGTGATCATCCAGCCTTTGGAAGAGCAACTGCATTGGTAATTGGCTGCACTACTGGGAGACTCTGTTATTGCTTACAAGGGACCTTTACTTTCTGTATCAACCCTGATTGTTTTGCTCCCAGTGTCATTTGTGTTTTGTCTCAATCAGCCTTATCTCAAAAAAAAGATTTCTTTTCTTGGATAACCTTTTCAGATATCTTGAATGGCTTTTGCTTTTGGAGCAATTTTGTCTCTTAGAGAGAATCACAACTGATAAGTGTCTTTTTCACAATGTGCACACTTCATAGTCCTTGTTCAGTACTACAGAGAGTCCATGATTAACTTTGAGGTTATCTTTGCTTGCTTTAGCCAAGTAGGTTGACAAGAATCTTTTGGGGGGAAGCATTTTCATGAATCCTTAAGGCATGTTGACTGTAATAACTGAGTATGCTGGCCAAATTTATTTTGTGCAACTGAAAAGCTAGTAGCAGATTTTGAAATCTTTTCTTGCTTGTTTTGACCAGGATGGACTCAAAGCAAAGGACATCATGATGCAAAGAAACAATATTAACAAGAAATGCCCATGTCGGGAAGAAAAAGAGGAAGGTTTTTTTTTTGAATGAGGTAACTAGCTTTAATGATCATGACATGTATTTTGGACTTAACGACTTGATCTATCAAACTGATCCAATCTTCCCTTTTACCAGTCTTATGACCTTTGAAGCCGGGCTTGTTCTTGCCAATTCCTTGCATCAGCTTCACGACTTACTTTTGGCTAGTGGTGTCTCGAGGGTTTTTCACCAACAAGTCTCTCTCATTTATTTATCTCTACTTACCGTCGTCTTACAGTGCCCGTAAGGGTTTTCACTAGTAAGACTCTCTTATTTTTTCCTTTTTTATTTTGCTTTTGCTTTTTGTGTGAGCAACTTGACAGTATTCTATGTCGCATGACAGTCGTTGCTCATTGCATTCTTGAAGGCATATCGGGAGGTCTTTATCTAGAAGATTTTTGGATATGGTTGGAAAGAAAGGATGGCATGAAGGCTCAAAGTAGTCTCAAAATGAGTGGTTGTAGACTTACAACTCTTGGAATCGAATCTTTCAAAAGTGAAATGAAATCTTGCCCCAGTTTCAGATACTAGGGATTTTTGAATTTCTTTTTCTTCTGAATTCTTATTTTGTTGGAGCGAACCGTGTAAGGCTGCCTACGTATCCTTTATTTTTTAAAGGAATCAGGTCGAACATAGTTCAAATATCTGACCTAACTATATATATTTTTTGTTTTTTTTTTGTCTTTTTTTTCTTTTTTTTTCTCTTTTTTTTTGTTTCCAAAAGAAGTTGACCCATATTTTATTTTCTGGGGGCATGGACCTTTGACTGTTATTTTTTTCTTCTTTTTCTTCACTTGATCTTTAAGAATTGCCCGAGTTTATACTCTTGGGGCATGTACTTTTCTTTTCATTTTTTTTTTAACTCGAAACTTGATTCCAAAAGAGGGTAGTCAAAAAAAATAACAGAGGCTCAAAAAAAGGTAACAAGGGGTATAAAGTGCTTGAATAGCAGAAAAAGAGCCTCCCGGCCTCGAGAACGCCAAACATAGTATCCTTTCGCGATCACAACATTGATGAACATGTCTGTCTTCTTGGTGTGTCGTGGTCAAAAGACACTTTTCATCCATTAATCTCAAACATTCCAACAAACTTCAATTGGTTCTTCCTCAAACCCGATCTTCACAATGATTTGAAGGTGAGTTTTACTCGAGCATAATTCCAAAGTGTTTCGACTCTTTATTCATCCTCAAAAATATCTTTTTCTCAGTTATCCAATTCAAGATTAAATCAATTTTCTAAGATCTGGCCAAAACTTCCGCATGCATATCATGTCATTAAAACTAGCGGTGAAAGAACTAAGTATAGAATGATACAAAAGGACAAATTGTATTTCATTGAGTAAAGGATGGAAGGGATTGAAAACAAGACAAACAACCTAAAATTTGAGTTATAACCCTGAAATGACCCAGATAATAAAATCATAACAGAATAAACAAACAAGACTCACACAAACAGAATAGAGGGATAGAAGGGTTTGACTTAGTAAAACAAATAAAATCTAGATCACAACCCTGAAATAACCCAGATAATAGAAAAAATATCAAAACAAGCTACCAAGATTCCTTCCTAGTGAGGAGAGAATGACTTTTCAATTGCTAAGCTTGACATTTAGCCACAAAATTGCTCATCAGAATCAATAGGGCCTTCTCCAATTTTAATATCATTAACTTCAGTCAGCAAGTTCCCGAGAGGATTTTCATACTCCATATCACCACGCATTATCCCCACAAAGTGTGCATCATCATGTGCAGGTAAAGGATTCCGCGCGATATTCTGAGTGTCATTGTCTTGGATCACAATAAGTTTTTCCTGGATCATCATTTCTATTTCTCTTTTAAAATCCCGACAGCTTTCAACATTATGCCCCTGGACATTGGAATGATATTCACACCTTTTAGAAGGGTCAAAGCTTCTTGCACGTGGGTCCATATGATTTGGAAGAATATGTGCAATCATGTCATAATGCTTTAATTTCTCAAACAAGCTTGCATAAGACTCTCCTATTAATGTAAAATTATCTTTCAACCTTTGTTCCCCTCTATACCCCTGGCTTGGATGTGGGTTATATGGCACTTAAAAATTTTGTGGAGGGTGGTGGTGATTTGCGGTGCTGGTGCTCGCCTTCTGGGGGTGCTGGTGCTCGCCTTCTGGGGTGTCTTGGTGGCTGGACAACGTACTGAGGTGGAGCAACAGAGTACTGTGAGTTCTGAGGTGGGTGGTAGTGCTGAGGGGAATCATAGGAAACCAGACGAGGCTGCTTATACCTTCGAGATGTTCTCCTAGGACCTCTTCTCGACCTTGACGTCATCATGGTTTCTTCATCCTTCTCATTCATGTCACTAAAATTAATAGATTCAATATGGACAGCCTGAGTTGTGACTTTGAGAACTGCTTGACTTATGATTTTGCATGTCTTAAGGTCATTCTCAACCATTTCCCCCATTTTGATTGCTTCCGAGAAGGATTTTCCAACTACGAACATCATGTTTTGAAAATAATCTGGCTCTTGAGCCTGAAGGAAGACAGTGATTAGCTCGTGGTCATCCATGGGTGTCTTAACTCTAGCCGCTTGCTCTCTCCATTTAATGGTATATTCCCTGAAACTTTCAGTTGGTTTCTTCTTCAGGTTTGAAATGGAATTGCGGTCTGGGGAGATGTCGATGTTGTATTGGAACTGTTTGACAAAGGCCCGGGCCATGCTATCCCAAACATACCAACAAGATGTGTCTTGATCCATAAACCATTCGGAGGCTACTCCCGTAAGGCTTTCCCCAAAGTAAGCCATTAGTAATTCTTCCTTTCCTCCCGCACCTCTTAGTTGATTGCAATACCTTTTCAGGTGGGCTATGGGGTCTCCATGTCCATCATACTTTTTAAATTTGGGAGTCTTGAAACCAAGTGGCAAACGAACATCAGGGAACATACATAGATCCTTGAAAGCAATACTCTTCTGACCTGCCAATCCTTTCATGTTTTTCAACTTTTGTTCTAAGCTTTTCATTCTTTGGGTCATTTCTTCCTGTGCCATCTTTCGGGCAGTCTTCTCAATCTTTACAGGAAGATCAAATAGGTACGAGTGGTATTGTTCTTGCTGGGTAGTAAATTGTGACTCGTGAGTTTTCCTCTACACCACCATCGGCTATGGGATGGTGAAGACGGGCATAATAGTAGTGGTTGTCTGGTTGGTTGTCAATGGCCCACTTTGGGAGCGCACAACAGAAGTTCCAGCTGTAGGCGTACAATTGGGATAAAGACGAAACCCAGGTAGATATGATTGATCAGATAATGAAATTGGAATGGTAGTAGTCGAGATGGATGTGAACTCTGGGAAACCATGAATAGAAAAAGGCGGTCCTTGGCCATCGGCCCATGCTTGACACATTTCAGTCATTTGCTGCTTCAGTACTCTATTTTTCTCAACTACAGTAGACTTTTGTTGATCCCTCTGACCTTGAGTCTCTTGAGCACTTGTAACACCTTCGATGTCAGTTGTCAATGGCATTTGTTTCCTGGATCTTGTGTTGCCAGCTTTCCACAAACCGACCACCTCAAACTTTCTTTACAATTCAAAATAAGAGACACGTTAGAATGGACTTAGTCGATCCTTATTATTATCAAGGTGTTTTTTAAAATAGTCAATCGAACCTGATATGGGTTGCCTACGTATCATGTGAGAATATGAATCAGATCTTGCGTAGTTCGGGAATATTAGGATTAAAGAAAATAAACTAATTTTTTTTTATTTCCAAAAAGAAAGACTTATAAAGAAGACATAAAATATGTTTGGATTTTGATTTTTTTTTTTGAATTTTGGGAGAAAGACTTTTAAAAAAAGGAAGAAAATATTTTTGGATTTTTGGTCTGAAAAAAAACTTCTAAAGAATGAATTAAAGAAAAATATCTTTTCGGATTTTTGAAAATTGGGGGCCGGAACTGATGAGGTTTGCCTATGTATCTCACATCCGGTGAAAATCAGACCCGTATTGTTCGGTCAAAATGACTATTTTACGCTTTTGATTTTTATGAAAATTAATCTTTACACCTCACGCCAGACTACTAAAAAATCTTTAAAAAAATAGATTATTTGTACTAAACAAGGAGAATGATTTTTTTTTTATAATTTCGCTCAACTAATTTTCTAAAGTCGGTCAAGAAAGCAAGAAAGCCTTCCAAATGATGTAGCAAGTAGCACATAAGTGAACATGATGGTATCAAAGAG
This sequence comes from Nicotiana tabacum, assembly GCF_000715075.1. NCBI lineage: Eukaryota > Viridiplantae > Streptophyta > Magnoliopsida > Solanales > Solanaceae > Nicotiana > Nicotiana tabacum. Next base: position 7,621,596 of record NC_134098.1, read on the forward strand.
GATACCTGTCTTATACGGACCCGACCCCTGTGACGAGTTTCACTAAGTCAAATGCACGTGATGTAAATAAAGTGAACCTACTAAGGATATCTGGCATGAGGTTTGTTCTTTTAGGTTTAATTCCTAGTGGAGAAGGTATCTAGACTGGCTTATTCGGGCGGACAAACTCGAGTCGAGAAGGGTCAGCGTACCAGTAGCATTGCTTTCCGACTTAGCTGGTGGTGCTCCTCGCCTAAAACATGTGTGACTAAAATCCTTTACCGGGTGACAAGCATCTCGGCTATCTTAAAGAAAGCGGGCAATGTCAAGCAAATGCCCAATTTTAATATCAAGAAGACTCATAGAGGGTGCGAGAGAAGACAGTTGATATGTACAGTTCAACAATATCAAAGCAGTAAAAAGCAGATAAGTAGCACATTAAGCCCAAATAAAATCACAGTATATACAAAATTAATAAAGCCAAATAAAAGTCAACATGTACAAGTTCGAATTCTAGTTAGTTCCCCAGCGGAGTCGCCATGGCTGTCACACCTCCTTTTTCCCGAGGGGATAGGGAAGTTTTTCCAATTAAAGTGACATTAATCGAAATGGAATTATTTATATATTCAGAGTCGCCACTTGGAATAATTTATGGTGTCCCAAGTCACTAGTGTATTTTAAATCCCAAATCGATGAAATTGACTCTATTTTTATAGTCCGCGAATACAAAAGATCGGGTAAGGAATTCTGTTAATCTGGGAGAAGGTGTTAGGCATTCCCGAGTTTTGTGATTTTAGCACGATCACTTTTATTGATTAAATTTAGCTTGAATTATTTTTTGATAAACTATGTTTTATTGGTTTTCATGTTTTACCTATGTCCGCTTTCATTGCTTAATTATTTATGGAAGGACAAAATTACATTATAAATAATGTTATAATTTTATTATGACGTTGCAGTTAAGGTCAAGTTACACAAGCGTGCACTCGAATTTGAAATTATGTACCATGATTATGCCACGCAACCGTACCCATAGTCACGATAATCTATTATTAGCCACACCTAAAGCACACTACGTTATTCATAGTTGTTTAATTATTTGCTAAGTTTGGGATTATTGTGAGGCTCAAAGGTTACGAGATAGAATTACGAAAAATATAAGATTGATTATTAAAGATTACTAGAGGTATCAATGATGCCGGGTATAGTGAGATAATGCGACAAGTTAATAAATCCTACTTATTCATTCTATTGTATCTATACTTATTTCTTGATGAAGAAAATTAATGGAATAAAATGAAAGCTAATGCTAAACTCCAACGTGATTTCTACCAAATCAAACAGTAGTTCATTTGACTTTTCCAATTCATGATTAATACTCACACCCAACATAAAGCCATAACAACCCCACTTGACAAGAATAACTATTAAACAAGATCTGTACTTAGTAAAAGATTGATTCAAAACACAGTAGCATTTGTCGTTGATGAAATAAAGAGCAATAAATCACTCAAACTTTCACATTGATTCAACAGTTAAACACACCACATAATCACACCGATAATTCAAAACATGAAACTTTGATGGAAATACTGATAAGAGCATGAAAAAACACCTTGAATATGCAACGATTTTCAAATATATTGATAAGAAAAAATCTCCGACTCGTACATAATCTTGTCCAAAGTGAAGAGATCCAGAAACAAAAATGAGACTTTCGTCGTCAACTCGTAACTGACCGTACACCGGAACCTCGAACCAAGACCTCATCGGGGACTTTTCCCGGACTGTTTTCACTCAGATTTTAGCGACCAAGAGTGGCTTTTTCCTGCTGGTTTTGTGATATTTGCAAGCTGGTTTTTTTTATGGAGAATCGCTGCGTTTTTGCGGCAGTTTTGAAGATGAAAATTGGCGTTAATGGAGGTAGGTTTTGCAGCTACTTTGCTGCATTTTTGGGCAACTTTTGCTATAATTTCGGGCTGCCTTTTGCTGGAATTCAGGATGAAATTCGTGGCTATTTTTTGCTATGTTTTGGGATAGTTTCAGTTGATTTTTGTAGCTAAAATGGTGCTGAATTTTGACTGATTTTTTTGGCGTCAAAGAGGTGGGTATTACTAGAGGTTTCGTGTATTTTTCGCTTGGGGAAGAAGGAGGTCCATCCGGTCATTTTTTTTTTTTTTGTGTGTGTACATATAGAGGAGGAGTGTTGAAAATGAACGATGAGATAAGGAATAGTGACACGTGAATAGTGTAGTAGGTGGATGATGTTACAAGGGAATAATAAAAGGGAGTGAGATGTGACACGTGAATAGTATAGTAGGTGGGTGATGGGACAAAGATATAGTGTAGGGAATGTAGGAAGTAATTTTATTAGATTTGATCTGTGATTCAAATAAATTCTTCCGCCCTCTACGAAATAGACTTTGTTAAAAATATTACATATTCTCTAATAAAGCCTACTAATAAAAATAATATAAAAGTTAAAATATCAAAATTAAATTTAAAACTATTTAAATACTAAAAAACAAAAGTGGTGAAAATTTTAAATATAGTCAAAAATTAGGTGCTCACACATCTTAACAAGAAAATCTGGGGATAGGGACGATTAACATAATAGAATATAACGATAAAATAGTTTATATTCCTTATAAAGGGCGTAAGAAAATTAGGTATACTACAACCCCCCACTCAGTACATTCCCAAATTTAACAGAGAAAATATTTATTTGAAATTCTCTATGTAAAATTGTGATGATACATTTCCTATTGTTAAGACAGATGCATTATGAGTGCACAAGAAGAAAAGATTAGTTTTAACCATGTTTGATGCCACCAAATTACTCTGGCGAAGGTGGATAAGGAGTTGCAATCAAGTAAAGGTCACTCTTTCTAATAACAGCTAATCCAACCGATTCAGTTAAGTCAAAGTCACTTGGATTGATTCCGGTAGGAAGATTCCAATCAAAGTGATACAATAGTTGAGCCAGTGGCAAATAAACATTAGTCAAACCAAATGATATCCCAGGGCAAATCCTTCTTCCACTGCCAAAGGGAAGATATCAAAATTATTACCAACAAAATTCATAATGCTATGTTGAAATATTTCTGGCTGAAAGCTCTCTTCATCCACCCAATATTTTGGATCTCTTCCCATTGCCCAAGCATTAACCATGACTACGGTTTCCAAAGGAATAGTGTAGCCGTTTATATTTGTTCTTCCCTACATTCTCTTGGGATCAACAATGGAAGTGGAGGATCGAGTTTAGAAGTTTCTTTAAAGACTAACTTTAGGTATTTCAACTCCTCTGCATCATTTTCATCGAAAGTTTCGTTACCTTTAAAGGCATCTTTTACCTCAGCTTGAGCTTTGATGAGTACACTTGGATTCTTCATCATTTCTTCCATGGCCCAAGTAATTATTTGATGATGAAGTTTCTGTTCCACCAGCAAACAAGTCCTGCATTTATGAGCAAGTTTGATATATGTCGTGATTGCTAGCTATTTATATTTATAATCTTTTCATCTTCTACTGGAACATTTAAATTTCTTATAACTTCAAGGCCGAAATTATTTTCAAAACATGATATTTAGCTATTATTACATTACCCTAAAATACTAAGTTATGGCGGTTGACATAATTATTTTAACCTTTTTAATGCATACATTTCATTATGAAAACAAGATCAGAAGTACTACTTGAGACTATATCATTATGCATTATATATAGTACTTACAATAATAGTGGCCTTGATGTTGTCAGCGGTGATTCGAAATTGAAGGCCTCCATCCTTCACAAGTCATAGCAATACATCAATTAGATCTTCATCTCCTAATTCACCATTCATCTTGCCAGTTGCAAGATTTTGCTTGTGCTCATTGATGACATTCTCAACAATAGCATCTATCTTATGGTGCAGATACATAATTCTACCCTTCTTTCCACTTAGCATATGAAGATACTTCAGTGAAGGGAATATGTTAGCTACATCAAATCCTCCTACTAATCCTGAAACTTCTTTGATTAGTCGCATACATTCGTCTTGCTCCTTGATTACTTTTCCAAATGCTGATTTCAATATATAGAGCCTGACAATAAATATATCCTTTTTGTAACATTAACTGGCTCACCAGGTAATGATCGAAAATATTCAATGAGACGACAAACTTCATCACGTCGGATCGAACTAAACGATCGGACATTTTTTGCACTAAGCAATTCCAAGACACAAATTTTACGTATTTGTCTCCAGTAAGCGCCATAGCGAGAAGAGGCTATATCTGTCCCGTTATAGCAGCCAATCTCAATGGCCACAAGTTTAGGCCTAGATGCAAAAGCTAGGTCATGAGTTTTTAGTACTTCTTTTGCCATCTCAAGAGAAGTAACTTCAACTACAGACATTTTCCCTAGTTTAACGTGCATAAGGGGTCCATATTTTTTGGCTAAATTTGTTAGGACATGGTGTGGAAGTCCACCTAGCATATGAAACATGCTTCCAAGAAAAGGCACTTTCCATGGACCTGGAGGCAATCTTTTTGTTTGGTTATTTGATTTCTTCCATTTCTTAAATAAAAAGAGAGAAGATACAAAAAGAAGAATGGAAACCAAGTTGAAGAACTGCATTTTGCAATGGAAGAGAGGGTTATTTTGTTAAAGGGTTATTGAATATGCTCCTTTTATAGGGTTTTGGTTTGGCAAGAAATTCGTTCTTCAAACGCGTTGGTTGTTATTTGAAAACTAACAAAAATACATGATGAAAGGACAAGAAAAGAGGTGAGTCGGCTCAGAGCTCAGCTTGGCTCGTTCATATTTTAGCGACTTGGCTGGACTCGTTCAAGAGAGTATCGAGACTCGACTCGACCAATTGAGCCTGGCTCAGTTTTGTCATGCTTAGCTTAGTCTAACTTCGGCCACGCCTAATTTGGTTGTCGATCTCGATTGGCTCAATTGATCATGTAATATGTTATTATGAAAATAAAATTCATTATTTAGGCTCATTTCTTATCAGAATTTGATATCGACTTAAAATTTAAAATTATATTTTAGTAATTTGTAATCTTTTGGTTCTTTATTCGATATAATTGTATTTTTATGTTATAACTTACTCTTACTTTATGCTTAACATAAAAAATGAAATTATAAGTTATAACTTTAAAATTCAAAATTATAGTGGATATAACACAATACAATTATTTTTATTTTGTTGTTGATTTACTGTTTTGGGTCTAAAAAGTTCAATTTTAATGTGCTATAATTACCTTAAGTAAGTACAAATTTAAATTAATAATACATTAATTCAATCGCATTTGAAGCCAATCCTCAATTTAAAGTGTTGATTACTACTTTTTTAATTATAAATTTATCATAAATTTAAATCTTGTATAATATTTCTCTTCCCTTTATTTTCTAACTCCTCTCTCTCCTTCCTATCTTTTTGTAATATTAAAAAGTTTGGCAGGTTTTCCCCTATGTTTCTTAAAATTTTAGTTAGGCTAAGGGAAAGTGGGAGAACTGTGACCCTCTCATCCCTCGGTTTTCCCATTCAATTTCCGATTAATTTTCGGTTTGACTTTCCTTAGGCATGGTTATAGGTTTGGGCATGAATTAAATAGATTCAAACGTGCTCATGGAGTTCTAAAGCAAGATATTTGATATTGGACAAAATTATTTCATATTTATAAATTTTAATGTTCAAAGTGATAAAATTTCCGAAAAAGGAACACCTAAATGGAAGTATGCGCGTGGAACTTGCACTTCAGCTAATGCGAGCGAGATAAATGCCCTAGAGTTATATATATATATATATATATATATATATATATATATATATATATATATATATATATATATATATATATATATATATATATATATATAGTTATTTGAAATAATTTTTCAATGTTTGTACTTTAGCTAGAATTTGATATTTTGCAATTAGTTCAAATACACGAATAGTTAGTGCATGTAAATTGGAACAAATTTTGATTTCAATGTTTTGTTTGGGTAATCTTGATTATAAGATAAATTTATGTTGAATTTAATTTTTTATTAGATTCTGTTACAATAATTTTTTTGATTGATATATAATTTGAAGTTCAGATACTTCAAAAAATTATCAAGCATAAAATATTCATTTATATCTTTAAATATTCATTTTTTATCAAATAATGATTTTATTGTTTAAATTGACATGTTCTCACACAGTTCAAGAATATGCATGGCAAAACAAGCTCACACATGCTTTTAAGTTAGACATGGAAATTTTCTTTTTACATGCTTGAATGGCCTTTCATTCATTATTGTTTTTCCAATTTTCACTGCAGCTCATCAATCTTATGGTAGTTATCCTTATATGGTAGTTAACTACCAAGTGCCAATTATGTGCTCCTATTAAATTATCTCCAACTGGCTTTGCTTTTGCACATAGCTTCTTCGCAGACGATATTATCCTTACTGCAAAAGTAAATTCCAAAAGTTATCACGCAATTATTGATATGCTAAATTACTTTAATAGGAATGTATCAAAAGATAAACTTTTTAAAATAAAAAATTGTCATGAACTAAAATCCCTTCTTAGAAATCATGATGGCACATAGTTTCTAAAACTAGGTAATGCTAACACTTATTGAATTAATAACATATCTTAAACAATCAACTATTAAACATGAATCAGAAATTTCTATACAAAGCCAACAATCGAGTTTACTAGAAAATCTCTAAGTACAACTGTTCTGGAATAGAAATAAACAGTATAAAGTAAAACTTCGAAAGGTGACTCCAAGGTATGCGAACGCAGTAGTAGGTATACGAAGTCTCCACAGCAATACTCGATCAGCTATCTAATGACCAACACGCTCCGAGGTATCTAAATCTGCACAAGAATGTGAAGCAAGCTTAACATGAATATACCACGGCGGTACCTAGTAAGTATCAAGACTAACCTAGGTGGAGTAGTGACGAGGAACAGTCACGACACCTACTAGACATAATTACCTGTACGGTTATGAATATAAAGCGAAACATGGTAAGGATAACAATACAGTACTTGCAAATGGAAACTTGAAGCAACAATTAGCAACAAGGAGAAAACAAGAAATAATGATGTAAAGGAAGCAGAAACAGTTGAAGTCTAGTGAAACCAAGTAAGGAAATCAAGTAACAACTCAATAATCAACCGCTCTCACACAAGGTTTATACAAGAATATTTCTGTGATACCACACCTCATAATTTAAAATCATGGGTCCCAAATGAGGAACACTAATCACTCGGCATCTTGTGCCCACAGTACGAATCACAATCCCATAACTCATGTGTTGCATGAACGACTCACGTGCCAGTACTATTAATACCTCATATCTGCACGGACAACTTACGTGCTAACAGTAACAATACCTCATATGCGTACGGATAACTCACATGCCAATAGTATCAATATCTCATATCCGCACGGACAAATCACATGCCAATAGTACAACTCACGTACAGAAGACAGGTATACAAGAATACATGTAAATGATCAACAAACATCAAGGTTCATATTTCTGGACTAATATAAGTGATGGATTACGGTGTATGCTTGAGAAAGTGTACTATCACAGCTCGAGTCAACAAGTAAGATCAGGGACAATGAATGGCACATTAAACAACACAACAAAACCCATAATATGCATAACTCACACAAGATAGGCACACCACCACACAAATATCATCAATGACAATGCCCTAAGGCAATCACAAATCATCCCTGACATAGCCCCCTTATCTCGCTGCGTGCGCAATAATAAAGTAAACTCCCGGCTTATCTCGCCACACATGCATAATAATTTTTTCACCTTGTCTCATCAAATGTGCAATATCAACATAAATAGACCACCTTGTCACGCCGCATGTGTAAAATATTAATAGTAACAATAGCACAGACAACTCACGTGTGAACACCTTGACAATCCTCTCAACAATGCCACATGTGCCAAAAATATAACAACACAATATAACAACCCGCACCAAATGTGCTCATATACCACAACATTTTCATAACAACAATTCTAATACCACTACCACACATAGCCCACAAATCGACAAACACAGAGTACAACAAGAACATCAATAACACGAGGGTACGACAAGTAAATCAACACAAGAATTACAACAATACAATGAAACGGAAGGTTAAACACAATAATAAAATACATAACAAGTAATAATGACTTCGAGTAAGAGTAGTTTAACAATAAGAGAGATAACATGTAACATCGACCTCAATAAAGGTAACCAACTAATGAAGAGATGATATGTAACAATAGCTTCAAATAATAATAATCAACTACGAAGGAGATAACATGTAACAATAACTTCAAATAAGGATAATCAACTACGGAGGAGATAACATGTAACAGTAAAGAGGCAACAATTACAATTAAAGCATGTATGAGTAAATTTGGCAATAGAAGATAGATCATGAACCAACAACTTCAAATAAAGCATATAAGAGTAACTTTAACATTGGGTGAGATAACACGATGGAACAACTTCGGTTTAATGGATATAAGAGACCAAAGAGTCTAAACCGATCAAATTTTCACATATAAGGCCGTATACACACTCGTCACCTCGAGTACACGTCTTTCACGTAGTTCAAATAGTGCAAACAAACCAATCCCTATGACGTACTTCCCCCACACAAAGTTAGGAAAGATACTTACCTCAAAAGCCCTTAATCAATACTCTAAAACAACTTTTCCTTCACAATTAACCTCTGCTCGGCTCAAATCTAATAAAGATCGACTTAATAATATTAAATAATGCAAGAGAAATCAATTCCAATAAATAAAGCTATGATCTTTACACAATTTTTAAAAGTCAACCCCAGGCCCGCAAGATCAAAACCTGGGTCCAAGTGTAGATTCCAACTACCCATAACTCCATGAGTCCATGTATGTATTTTGTTTTAAAATACGAGTCCAAATCGACTCCCAAAACTCAAATTCTCACTTTTCAAAACATAAGCAAAGTTTCTCAAAATTTCACTTTGATTCTCATAATTTTGATGTTAAATCTCATATATAATCATGTAAAATAGTTGGAAATTAATCAAAACACTTACCTAGTGATTGTAGATAAAAATTCCTTTTCAAAATCGCCTCCTACCGAGTTTAGGGTCCCGTCCCTCAACTTTAATGTCCAGTCACAAATGCGATATGGGGTTTGCAAATGCAAGAAAATAATCGCAAAAGTGAAGACCCTCACACTCCTGCTGTCATCGCAAGTGCGGCGAATAGTTCGCAATTGTGAACTGCGGACGTATTGCAAAATCGATCAAATTGATCGCAAATACGACCACTTCCTAGCCCATATCCCCATCGCAAAAGTGAACAGAATGTTCGAAAATGCGAACCTAGAAGACCCCAGCCAAATATCGCAAATGTGATCTATATCTCGCAAATGCGAGACCTGAAGCAGCTGTGCAAAATAGGCATAACTTAAACTCTATCAAACACTCCGAAACGCATCCGAAACTCACCCGAGCCCTGGACGCTCCACACCAAACATCAACAAAAGTCTAAAGACATAATACGGATTTGCTCGCGTGATTAAATCATCAAAATAATATCCAAATCCATGAATCGGGACTCCAAAACAAATGAAATCAACAAGAAACTCAAGAACTTCTAAAAACATAACCGCGTGTCCGATTCCTAAGAAATCAACTTGGAATGATGCCAAACAAGTTCCAAATAACAAAATGGACCTATTCCAAGTCCCGAAACATAAATCCAAATACGATAGATATGAAGTCAATCTACGGTCACACTTCTAAACCTCAAGTTGCCAATTTTTGGTAAAAATAACACAAATCAACCTACGGACCTCCGAATTCGATTCTGGGCGTAAGCCCAAGTCCAAAATCATGATAAGAATCTAGAGGAACCATCAAAACACCGTTCCAGGGTCCTTTCCACAAAACGTCAAACCTCGGTCTATATTTTTAACGTATGCTTCTAAAGTAAGAATCACTCATCCAAATACATCCCGAAACATCCGAAAATCTAATCCGACCATGCAGGCAAATCATAATACACAATATGATGCCTCTCAAGACCTCGAACCACAGAATGAAACCTTAAAGCCCAAAATGATCGGTCGGGTCGTTACATTCTCTCCATCTCATACAAACGTTCGTCCATAAATGTGCCAAGAGTCTTTCGTATGCCATCAAATCAGGGTATAAGCTCACTATACACATGCCCACAGGTGATCCTACGTCACCCCAGTCCACATAAGCTCAACAACACCATCTCAACCAAAGATTATTTCTTTTATTCATGCCGATAAGCCTTGAAACTAAATTTTGACACCCATAAAGGACTCGATTCTCACATAAACACGTTGTATAACCCTCAAATAGCCGCAATAACTCATGCATACATCCACAAAACATAACGCATCACCCATATGCATATAACATCAACTCTGACCACAATAACTACCAAACACCAAGCCAGATACTGGCAACAAACTCATATCGACTAGAACCTTATTCCAGACCTTCACAACACTAACAATGAAATAAGAAACATGTGGAACTCATAACTACTAACCCGATCATAAGCCACATCAAATGCCACCCCGGTACATGCATCGCAATTCAATCCTTGTTGATATCCAATTTTGCCCTCATAGTATATATACTTTTAAAATATCATTTTTTGCATCATTACTTAATTTACAAGATTTATACAAATATTTTATAATTTTTCCATGATTTTTAGAGCTTTAAAATTAATTTTCTTGCATCTAAATTACTTAATATTATCCCTTTAAATTATTTATGATGACTTAATCATCCAAATTTATCATTTTATATCCATGTGTGTGTTTAATAATATTTTACTTCATTTTATATAATTATATCTATATTTTAGTTATTTACGTAATTTTTGCAATAATAGCCTATATTCATGCATAATTACGTTTTTATTTACATTATTTTTTCCAAAATAACATTTTTATATTTTATAATTATAAGTTATTATTTTCAATCATTTTAGTGTATAAAAAATATTTTATTATTTATTATTAATTATTTGTATTTAAACAATTTTGTATTTAAAAGATAATTTAAGTTATACATATTTTGAACCACATTAGTGGCCCAAAACTACTCAAATCACTAGCCCAATCTCCCCAGCCCAACCCAAACGACAAGTTAACCTCAACCTGGTCGGTACCCACTTAAACGACCCGCCCCACTCCCATTTCGATCCTGGCCGTTGATCTCAAATGATCAACGGCCCATAATAATTACTCAACTTTCCTTATATCCCCTCACCCAAACCCTAACCCCATTTTCCCACTCTAACCACCTCTAAACCCTCTCTATTCCGTCTGTCTCTGAGAAAACCTAGTAGCTGCCTTTTGATTTCTCTCCTATTCCAACCCAAAAATGGAATCAATCCGAGATTCACTTACCTATTTTGTGATACTTTACTATTGTATGCGTGTCTATGGTATTACTAAATTCTTGCCCTATTTTTGGCAAGAACTACCTTTCAAGATCACGCATAATTGACTACGATTTTGTGAAGATCTAGACGATCTTTCGTCAATATACACTCTACAATGGACGATTCTTGCATTATTGGTTCGATTCAAGACCGTTGGACCCAAATAGGGTTTGAGATTTTCCTTTTTCCTTACTAATTTTGATTGCATGTGATATATTCTTTCCTTTCTTGTGTTTGACTAATAATTTTCCATGCCCATCCATTCAATTTGAACACTATATAAATCCCTCCCCAATTTTCCCTCTGGACAGACCTAATTTTCATTACTGGTACACTCATTATACTCTTCTCTCACTCGTTCACTTCTTCTGAGATACTTGAATATTTTCTGGTATCATTGAATCCTTGGCCGGCTGAAAGCCAAGGCCATAATATTTTTATAACGACCTCCTCCAGTGCAAGCACTGCTCGGAGCCCTTCTCGAGGCTCTTGTGAACTCTGAAGCATCGGGGATCTGGGGTTCTCTTGCTACCAGTATTCTACCTCCTCATTCGTTTGTTCGTTTAACTTTTATACTGGTTAGTGTCCTTAACTCTTGCAATGTTAACTATTTTCCTTCCTGTTTATCTATGACGTATGTGTTCTATGTGTTAATGTTGTTTAAATTCTATAAGCATGATTCAGTTTCCCTGTTATTCATAGATCCTTGATATTGTACTACTATGATATTGTTTTATAATCCTCTGTAATTCCATGTTATTTATTAGTCGAATTCAGTAGGTTTTAGCATATGTAAGATCCTTTCATTATTGGAATGGATTCTAGTTTTCTTAGGTGTTTCTAGACTAATGTGGGTTATCTACCTTGTCCTGTATCTCTTTGTTTGTATTCTAGACCTTGTTAAGTTCTTCTTGACCAATATGATAGATCTCTGATACTGTATTAATTAACTAAATCATGTTTCCATTTAAGTTCTATTGCAATTTTGGTTTAGAATGGCTCCTAGGGCAAATTGCTATGTTAGTTTCTCTGCCGCCTAGGTAATTGGTACGAATGGTCGACTATGATTGCTATTTGGCCTCTCGTACATTTTTAATTCTCGATCTTTCTGAGGCTAATAATGTTGATATCGGTGTTACCTCGTCGACTGCAAACATTTCCTTCGCTGCATGCTATTCCCCGTACACTGTTTTCACGCCGTCTGATGTTGGAAATTTCATTACTTGGTGGAGAGTCGAAGGTAATGCCCTCATGTTGTGGATCCAGGGCCTTCCGAGTAGGGCATTATATCTCATGTCGCCTTCGATTATGTGGAACTTTGTGTTTTGGATGGTTCCAGCCACGTTCACTGGTAGAATAATTTCCCCTTTAGTCATTTCGCTGGCCATATTGAAGCCGTTTAAGACCCGAGCCGCAAGCACGACTTGATTCTGCAGACCGAGCAGCTCCACGACCCTTGATCGGATGATATTCGGAGAGCTACCTGGATCCACTAAAACACGCTTAACCTGAACTTTATTTAATAGGATAGAAATTACCAGAGCGTCGTTGTGGGGCTGAGAGATGCCTTCTACTTTTTCGTTCTTGAACGATAAAGTGCCTTCGGACACATAATCTCGGGTTCATTTTTCCCCTGTAGCCGATACCTTAATGCGTTTGAGTGTGGGTCTCTATGGAGTGTCGACCCCGCCGATGATCATGTGAATTATATGTTGAGGTTCCTCTTGTTTGTATTTTCTGTTGGAGTCCCTTTCTCTAAAGTGATTCTTGGCTCGATCACTGAGGAATTCTCAAAGGTGGCCTTCAGTGAATAGACGGCTACCTCCTCCCTTAACTGTGCTTCACATGTTTTAACTTCATGAGTAGAAAGCCTACCTATAGGAGTCACACACACACACAATACTTAACTTCCCAATGCATGCTATTTCAAGTATCTACTGTACCAGTCTCCACTACTGTATTTTCTTAGATGACATGACTATAGGGCGTAGCAATATATTCTACTTACCGAGGTGCCATGCCTATATGACTTCAGATTAATCTATCTCAATTGTCATTGTACTACTCATGCCTATAGGTTTAATAATCAATCAGCTGCCCATATTGTTTGTATTGCTCATCTAGATAGCATGCATATAGGGATAAAACTATATAAAATCAATGTCAATCGTCGACTATTAGATATCATGCCCTAGGACACTGTCACCTGCCTAACGAACTTGTATATAAAACCAGCATTGGTAGTTCATGGTTCTGGAGTTGTTTCAATGCCTTTTGCGAACAATCTAGAAATCATGCCTATAGGTTTTTGTAAACTGCAAATCCGTTGTCTGTATATTGCTAAAATCAGAATCACTTGGAAACCATGTCTATAGGACTTATAATGATTTAATTTGTACGTTGGACTAAAGTGCAGCGTCGCCTATTTGATATTGGAATCATATAGAGATCATGCCTATTGGACCAAAGGATTCTGAGTCTCAAGTTTGAAACGTTCTACTGCCTAATCTGAAAATTAGTCTGCGTGCTTCTTTGTTTACGTGCGGAGGCTAACATGAGCTACTATTTGCTATTATGTGCAATCTTCTTTGTTTTTTGAATGTCGCTTAGTTTTATCATTTATGAGCAACCTAAGTAAAGTCTAGAACCACCCAAATAGTAGGTCCAAAGCCTCATGGGCCATAGGCATGGAATGTGTAGCGCACACATAGGGTACAACTTAGAATTGAATTAGAACGCTCTCACGTAAACAACTTCAACATTGTAATCGGGTAGCAGGAGATGATAGTCTGTGCCCACTGAATAATATGAGTAACTCCTATCATAAAGGGAGTTGCGAAATATTATTTATGTTGCATGGGGTGATCCTTTAGGCTAAAAAACTTGGGACCCCCTCCTTTATATACTTGCTTAGTGATATACAATTGTAGTCGCATCCTTGTAGTCCTTAAAGATCTATACCCAATTCTCATTGTGTTATAATGAAACTCTTCAAATTTTATATTTCTTTGTTCATCTGATCACCTAGACCAATTATATAATCCACATAGTCTTAAGTTCGGCCGGGACCCACGGTTGTGGAGCTCGAAGAGTGCCTAACACCTTCTCTTTGAGGTATTCGAGCTTTTACCCGATCTTTGGTGGCGTCGACTAGTCAAACAGAGTTATTTACATAATATGTGCCCTAACGCACCTTAAAACCGTTAGGTGACGGCTCTTATCTTTTAATACCCATTTAAAAGAGTTATCACACATCTGTGAGCACCTAATTTTTGACTATATTTAAATCTTTATCACCTTCTACTATGTAAATATTTTCAAAAATTTAGTATATATTTTTTAGCTTTGTTACACTTTTTTTATATAGGGTAAAAATCAATAATAATTTAAAAGGTCAATTGTTATTATTTTTAATTTTATTTAAAAATAAAATGAATTAAAAACCGAAAAAAAGTTAAATATTTTTTTAAAAATAAAGTTCGGATAGGAATTAAAAAATAGGAAAAGTAGAAATATAGAATTAAAAAGTAAAAGTAAAAGTAGTTGGAAATTGTTTAATAAAAGGTAAAAGAAAGTTGAAAATTAAAAAATAAAAATAAAATAATGTAGAAATTTTAAAAAATAAAATGATAAAGAAAGTTGGAATTAAAAAATAAAAGTAAAGGTAGCTGAAATTGTTTTTAAAAAACATTAAAGAAAGTGGAAGTTAAAAAAAGGAAAAGTAAAATAAGTGGAAAATAAAAAAAGAAAAGTAAACAAAAATGGGAATTTAAATATAATAAAAGTAAAAAAGTGAAAAATTAAAAAATAAAAGTAAATGAAAGTGGGGAATTGTTTTTTTAAAAATAAAAATAAAATGGGAAGTGGGAATTATTTTTAATTAAAAATAAATAAATAAAATAAAATAAAAATAAAATAAAATCTGAAAAAATTCTGAAAATTTTCTATAAATAGAAGAGAAATGTGAGGATAAAAAAGGAGGGAGAGAAAGGAAAAAAGAGGGGAGGGATTTGGAGAGAAATGTTTTTGCTTCTTCTACGCTAAGAAAAATTCTATTCGTGTCTTTCTTTCTTCGTCTTTCTTTCAAAAACCCAGCAGCTTCACCACTCAAAAGCCACCATCCCTTGACCACTTTTGAGCCATCATTAGCCCAAAAAATAAAAGCTCCAAAAATAGCCACTAAATCGTCGGTTTTGTAAGGTCGATTGAGGTTACAAGTTGAAATTTTCAGCTCGCATTTTCCGCGATCCGAAGGGTCTAGTTGAGAGCTATCTGATCATTGAGTGGTTGTAATTTAAATCCATAATCATCAATACAAAGGTTCACTTCTCTTTCTATTTTGTTTTCTCATTAATGTTCTGGGTCACTCTGTTTTAATTTAACTTTGAGTATGATATGGTCGAGTTCGCATCTGAGTGTGCTATGATTAATTTGTTCTCATGTTGAGTATTTGTTAAGATAAGTTTATTGTCCTTTTTGGTAGTTCATGTGGTTAATCATATTGATGAATATGTTACTTTGTATTAATTTGTTACTTTTCTTGTTTATTCAATGAAGTAATGGCTTTCCATTTAAGCATGATTTAGTTTCATTTTGATCTCCTATCTTAGTGACTAAATTGGTTCTGTCCGTATCTATCTATTACTACCATAAATTTAGTCTAGTTTCAAATATTGATTAGCAGTAAAATTATAAGATATTAGGTTGGGCCATGATTGGTGTAGGACTTTAATTGGACTTCCCCGACGTATTTATGGGCTAATTGTTGCCCAGGACCAAAAAAAAAATAAACAACTAGCCAACTTTTCCATAATTAATTTACTTCATTTCCTCCACAACAATATTCATACCTCATGACCTTACAATACTCTCAAAATTAGTAATTGAATAATATTCGAACATTGTAGCTTGCTTTAGGCGCGATTAATAATAAATTATCGTGACTATGTGTACGGTTCCCGTGGCATAGTCATGATACGTAAACCCTAATTCAAGTGCGCGTTTCACGCGACTTGATCATAACTTCAAATAATAATAAAAATAAACATGTTGTAAATTACGGGTACGTTTCATGTGGTGCAGTTTGCAATGTATACAAAAAAATGAGTGTGCGACATCACGACTTGTTCAAATCCACAATCATTAATACAAAGATAATTTAAATCTGATCATTGAGTGGTTGTAATTTAAATCCACAATCATCAATACAAAGGTTCACTTCTCTTTTTATTTTGTTTTCTCATTAATGTTCTGGGTCACTCTGTTTTAATTTAACTTTGAGTATGATATGGTCGAGTTTGCATCTGAGTGTGCTATGTTTAATTTGTTCTCATGTTGAGTATTTGTTAAGATAAGTTTATTGTCCTTTTTGGTAGTTCATATGGTTAATCTTATTGATGAATATGTTACTTTGTATTAATTTGTTACTTTTCTTGTTTATTCAATGAAGTAATGGCTTTCCATTTTAGCATGATTTAGTTTCATTTTGATCTCCTATCTTAGTAATTAAATTTGTTCTGTCCGTATCTATCTATTCCTACCATAAATTTAGTCTAGTTTCAAATATTAATTAGCAGTAAAATTATAAGATATTAGGTTGGGCCATGATTGGTGTAGGACTTTAATTGGACTTTTCCGACATATTTATGGGCTAATTGTTGCCCAGGACCAAAAACAAATAAACAACTAGCCAACTTTCCCATAATTAATTTACTTCATTTCCTCCACAACAATATCCATACCTCATGACCTTATAATAATCTCAAAATTAGTAATTGAATAATATTCGAACATTGTAGCTTGCTTTAGGCGCGATTAATAATAAATCATCGTGACTATGTGTACGGTTCCCGTGGCATAGTCATGATACGTAAACCCTAATTCAAGTGCGCGTTTCACGCGACTTGACCATAACTTTAAATAATAATAAAAATAAACATGTTGTAAATTACGGGTACGTTTCACGTGGCGCAGTTTGCAATGTGTACAAAACAAAATGAGTGTGCGACATCGCGACTTGTTCAAATGAATTCCATAAATCCTAAAAGCAATTAAAATAGTTAAAAGCGGTTAGAAAGTTTAAAAATGCACAATAGGTTTAAATATGTATTAAATCAGATAATTAGACCAATTATTGATAGTTGAGCGACTGTGCTAAAACCACGGAACCCAAGAATGCCTAACACCTTCTCTCGGGTTAACAGAATTCCTTACCCGGTCTTCTGGTTTTTACGGACTTTGAAACACAGTCAAATTTCCTCGATTTGAGATTTTAAAACAAACCGGTGGCTTGGGACACCATAAATTATTCCAAGTGCGACTCTGATTTAAATAAATAATCCCATCTCGAATAATTCACTTTAATTGGAAAAACTCCCCTATCCCTCGGGAAAAAGGAAGTGTGACAGCTCTGGCGACTCTGCTGGGGAACCAAACCCAGAATCTCTAGTTCATGGTTCAGAATTCGAGCTTAGAATAACTGTTATAGTTGGCTTTTGTTTATTATCTGATTTTTTATGTGTTTGAGCCTAATATGCTAAATGCCGCTTTTTACCGCTTTGATATTGCTTGAACTGTATATAAACTGTTACGAAACCCTTCTTCTCTCAGAGTCTTCTAAATCTTCTAGGAAATGCACGCTGGCGTGACTTCTTTTCTGCTAGAGTCATACCCTAATTTTAGAACGAGGATTGGATCAGTTACAAAGCTGGATGGCCTTTTGGTTACCGGTACGTTGCCCCTCTCGGCTCGAGTTGTCCGCTCGGGTAAGCCAGGTCTAGAACAATACACCCAGGGTTCAAACCTAGAATGACATAACCTCATGCCGGATCCTTGGTAGGTGTGTTTGTTTGCATCACGTGCATTTGACTTTGGGGACTCAACACATGGGTTGGGTCCGTGTAGGACAGGTGTACCCAAATTAAAAGACCATCCTGATGTATTTTACGTGCTACTTGTGCATTTATTTGTTTCATCTTGCATGTTGACTGGTTTATAGAATAGGGAAATAAAATCAAGAAAAACTAAGAGTGAGATAGGAGAGAAAACACCTGATTTCGAAGATCCCGGTATTCAAAATATCCCGAAACTCTGCTGAAATTTTGAAAAACAAAAGAGAGAAAAAGTCATTTCAAAATAAACCATATTTTTTTTGTTGCATCAAAACTTATTGAACTACGTGGGTTTGATTCCCACCGGACGTGGGATACATAGGCAACTTTCATCAGGCCCAGCACCGTTTTTTCAAAAAAATAAAAAAATATGAAAATGTCATCATTTTGTTATGAATAAAGTTAGGCGATGCCGTTTTTTTTCTAAATAGCCAGAAATGTCCAGATGGGACGCCAGAAGGCCATTTTTTGCAAGAATAGCCACCTATAGTCCTTTTTTCAAATTTTGGCCACTTAGCAAGCACAACCCTAAAATCTTCCCTTATGAAGTGCTGAAGCGTTGTATTTGCAAAAGTAGTCGTGATTTGTTTTCAGTTGAAAAAAAGAAAAATCTTTTCTGGTCAGTTTTCAAACAAAACTCACACATTTTAACCCACTCACCCTGATTTAAAAATGTGCAGAATCAGCATTGTTCAGATTTTACCATTAAAGGTTATGATCAGATTCCACTAGCACTCCACATGTGGTGGGAAGACTTGGGAAAACAGGAACAAGACAAGGTCAACCACTACTTGGGGGCATTCACTGGTCTATTGAAAATTCAACCTAGAAGTGATTTGATAGAGGCATCAGTGTCATTCTGGGACCTCGCTCACAATGTTTTGCACTTCTCAGATTTTGAGCTTACACCTACCTTGGAAGAAATGGCGGGTTATGCTGGGAGTACAGAGGGATTAAGACACAAGTATCTGGTATCTCCAAGGACCGTTACTCCCCACAAGTTTCTAGACTTACGGAAAATAAACAGACAGATCAAGACTGAAAGTCTACCATGGGGAGTTTCCACTTTCCACTTTCCATTTTCTATACCAGCGATACGAGCATTTAAGGGGATTCGAGGACCTAGAAAATGGACTCTACAGTAAGGGAAACCGGTCAAAATAGGAAATGCACAGATGTTTTGCTTTCATGGTGGCATTTTTAGGACTTTTGGTGTTTCGAAGGGAAGACGGGCACATTGATTTACGTGTATCCAGAGTTGTCCATATTTTGACTGCTCAGGCCAAGAGCACCCTTGTACCCATGATCGTATCAGACATATTTCGATCCCTCACATCCTGTAAGGCTGGAGTTAGGTTCTTCAAGGGATGCAATCTGCTGTTGCAAATGTGGATGATCGAGCACCTTTGTCACCATCCCAATACATGAACTACGGGTCTACGGGAAAGAACTGCATCGAAGAGTTTTGTACACGAGTGACTGGATTCGAAATGCCAGAAGGGGTCAAAGATTGGATATCCCACCTTCGTTCTATAACCGCAGATCAGATAGAGTGGACATTGGGTTGGCTTCCCGTTGATGAGATTATTTACATGCCCGCCACCAGTCCCTATTTTCTTCTAATAGGTCTCCGAAGCATTCAGCCCTATGCCCCGTACCGGGTTTTGAGACAACTTGGAAGATGCCAGACAGTTCCTAGAGATGAAGATATTAGTACTTATGTAGTCGCAATCCGCTCCGATGGCCAATTTCCCAAAGAAATGGTTCGCCAAATTTGGAGCGAATGCCAGTATTTGGGGGCAAACACCCGAGTACGTGATTTGTCCAGGGGCGAGACATTACCTGGTTATGTCGCTTGGTATGGAAAGAGAGTTGCGATGAATGATGAATTTGAAAGGCCAACTAAAAGACCTCATATCGAAGAAGTTGTCGACGCATCGCAGGAACAATGGGCTTGGTTAGCCAAAGAGAATGATTATCGGGCCACCATAAGCAAACTAGAAGATTAAATCAGAAACATCAAATTTGATAGTAGTTTGCAAGATACTGTAGATGAAGGGGAAAATAAAAAGTTGGCTCAAGAAAACGAAGTCCTCCGAGCTCATATTGTAAAAATTAAAATAGCTGTTGAAAACCCGGTAAGAAGCAAAAAAGATGAAAGACTCATAAGCAATCTGAGGCGGAAAGTTCATGATTATGGTTTTGATTTGACAAAGGCCAAGGATGAATTGGCAAAAGCTCGGGAAAAATTGGCAAATAATGCAGAAGAACGGGCAAGGTGCGTTCAGTATTTAAAGAAAAACTATGATAGAGGGGTCGCGATCTGAAGGGAAAAGCTGACTAATCTCGAAAATAAAATGGTCCAACAGACAAAGGATTTCAAAGCTGAAAGAGAACATTGCTATACATTGATTTCCCGATTGGAAGAATACATACAACAATTACAAGATCAAAACCATACGGCCACGCAGTTGTTGGAGGCCCGGTCTCTGCAAATTGGATGCCTGCTCCAAAAAAAGGGTGTCATTAGAATAAGGATTAAAGAAATTGTTGATTACGTCGCAATGAAGTGCCATGAATGCGAAGATATGACCAGGTCCATGTTCTTTGCTTTTGTGATGACCTTTGTCCGTCAGGTGATGGCTAATTTAGAGTACCTTCAAGAAGAGATTGCACGCAGGCCCGCGTCGAGATCGACTGATGTTCCGCGAGCCCCCGAAGTAGTATTGGAGGCTCTTATGTATTCTTTATTTTTGTTTTTTTTATTTATTATTTTTGGCTTTGAGTTTGTATTTTACCTTTTCGAGTTTGTTTATCTTTTCCAAGTCTGTTTGTTTTGAGTCTGTATGTTTAATCGTTAGTATTTACAAAGTCTTTGTAATAGAAAAACCCAAAAATATTGTTATTTAATGAAATATTGAAAACCCCATTTTTTTCTTTTATTCTGCATTTGTTTCCTGAACTATATAATGATCTGATTCATGCGGCGTCATGATACGTATGCAATCCCTATCAGATTCAATCATAGCTATAGGCAATCTGAGTGAAAAATAAACCGAAAGGATAAAGAAAAAGAAAGAAAAAGAAGGAAAATTGTGTGAACAATAAAGAAAAAAGAGTGAAAAATAAACGAGCCAAAACAACAAAAAGGGAAGGGAAAAGAAATCAGGATTCAAAATTTGAGAAAAGAGATAGTAAAGCCGGGATGAAACACAGAGCCGTTGCAAAGACATTTAGAAACATTTAACTGTTCAGGTGTATTGCATCCCCAATATGCGATTCCCTATATGTTAAATATCTCAAACTAACCAGGTTGTTGTGTGTGCAAATAAGACAGGTCCGGTTTAGGTGGTTGGTTTTGTGGTAATATGGCTTTCCATGCCTACTTCACAAAATCTAAAGGCTGTGTTCCTATGGCTTTCAAAAGTCATCTACCAATTATTGAGCCTCAGGATAGTCCAGTATCGGCTATTCCACAGTCAGAGTCCGCAGCCGCTGAGAAAAATAGGAGGTTGCGCGTCCGCATGTTAGAAATGTGGGACGCTTGGTCTAATGGCAAAGAACCGCCTAGTACAATCCCCGGATTTCCTGAACTGCTTCCCAGGACGAGTGGAACCTCCAATGTCCCCATCCCCGTAACCAACCCATTCATCCCATTTGGGTACCCCACTATATCAGCCAATTTCACCGGTATGCCTTCTGAGGTTCGCCCCCAGGCACCATTTTCAGGGGTACCTTCTACATTATTCACCGCACCACCAGTCTCTACTACGGCACAGCCAACAGTGCCCAGGCCATGCTTCGAGCCTTCAGCTTTCAGTTTTCAAGTCCCCCAATTTCAGCTAGACACCGCTCATGTTACCCCAAACTCTTACCCTCAGCACCCGCAGTTTGAGTCTCTCATGGAACAGGAAAGAGCCGTGAGAAACCCCGAACAAGAAGAGATGGCTCGGAAGATGAAAAGCCTGGAACAAAGTCTAAAGAACATGCAAGGCCTGAGTGTCCAAACGAGTGTCTCGTACTCCGATCTGTGCATATTTTCCCATGTTCACTTGCCCGCTGGCTTTAAAACGCCAAAATTTGAAAAGTACGACGGGCATGGAGACCCGATCACTCACATAAAATGATAATGTAACCAGTTGAGAGTTGCTGGTGGAAAAGAAGAATTATTGATGGCTTATTTCAGGTAAAGTTTGACGGAAATTGCGTCAGAATGGTACATGGACCAAGGCATCTCCCTTTGGCATATATGGGACGACTTGGCCCGAGATTTCGTCAGGAAATTTCAATACAATGTTGATATAGCTCCAGATAGGAATTCCCTAACCAATTTCAAGAAGAAAACCACGGAAAGTTTCCATGAATACGTTATCAAGTGGCATGAGCAAGCAGCCAGAGTGAAACTGCCTATGGATGAGACAGAAATGGTCAATGTTTTCTTGCAGGACTAAGAGGCCGATTACTTTCAGAACATGATATCTGCCATGGGCAAACCTTTTGCAGAGGCTATAAAAATCGGAGAAATGGTAGAAAATGGCATGAAAACTGGTCGAATCATAAGTCAATCTACCTTGAGAGTCACCTCCCAAGCCATCCAGACCGGCTCGGGAGGTTTAGATAATCGAAAGAAGAGGGAAGAAGGGGACATGATGGCTTTAGTTTCGAGGGCCCCCGTCGATCCCATGATCATATTTACCTGCCTCCCAGAACCCCACAACACTACTACCCCCATCAAGATGCAGTATATACCATGTCACCGCCTCTCTATGCGGTGATGAATGCCTAACCCTGTACACGGCCACAATAGCACTACAATCAAAACCGAGCTCCACCTCCCAGAAATAACCATCCTCACCAAGATCCATATAACCACCGTCTACCACAAAATAACTACCAACACAATACACACCCCTGTGAGCCTCCTAGGAGAAACGACTTCACCCCTATTGGTGAGTCCTACTCTAGCTTGTTTCCAAAATTAATCCAGATGGGTATATTGCAACCTGTACCTCCAAACTGGCAAAATCCAGAATCTCCATCATACCGGCCCGGTACCAGGTGTGCCTACCATTCGGGGGCAGAGGGTCATGATACAGAGGATTGTTGGACTCTCAAGAGGACAGTTGAGAATTTGATAAAATAAAAACGAGTGGTGCTGAGGGACGAGGAAGTCCCTAATGTGACTAACAATCCATTACCGGCTCACAACAATGGGCCGGTCATTGGAATGATTTGTGATGATAAAGAGTTTGATCCAGCTTTAAAATCCATCATTGCCAATGCCGATTCAGAGGCAAAACCCAAAGCCACGGCAAAACAAGCCAGAAATGAGAAGAAAATCACTCCAATCCCTCAAGTTGCAGAAAAAGCTGTAGAAACAAATACTAGGGCAGCACCTGCTAAGGATGCAATTCTCTATGTTCCTAGGGCCCCAAGGAAAGAACAACTCATGTTGAACACTCCCAAAATATTTGAACAGAGGAAAGCCACGCTAAATGTGCCAAAGTTGTATGTGCCAAAAGGGACTTATGTGGCGCGGGGGACGGTAATTTCACCAAGGTTGACTGAGCCTGTGGTTATCAGTTGCACACCACAGAGCCCTATGAGAGACCCTACTGCAGTACTCTAGAATTACAACAAAACAATGGTTACTTACAAGGAGAAAGAGATTATGGGAGAAGTGAAAGAAATGAACCAATCTGGGAAGTACCATAACCCAGAAGAGCTAAAGAAGTTATAACTAAACAAGGAGAAATGGTTTCCACCCAAGAAGCCTGTGAGTGCTGAAGAAGCAGAAGAGTTTTTCCGAAAAATGAAAATTTCGGAATATGCCATAATTGACCAACTCCGGAAGTCTCCTTCCCAGGTCTCGCTTCTATCTCTGTTATTGAGCTCGAATGAACATCAAAAGGTACTCCTGAAAATATTGAACGAGGCATATGTCCCAGTTGAAACTTCAGTTGAATAACTGGAGAGAATGGCTGAACGATTCTTCGAAGTCAATAGGATTTCCTTCAGCCGTGATGATTTGCCCCCAAAGGGAGCCGCCCACAACAAAGCCCTTCACTTGACTATCAAAAGTGAAGGTTATTATGTGAAGAGAGTCATGCTAGATGGCGGGTCCGGGGTTGACATTTTCCCTCTCTCAACGCTCTAAAGGATGGAAATTGGAATAGAAAGAATTCGACCAAATAGTGTATGTGTGTGCGCTTTTGATGGTGTCAAGCGAGACACAATAGGAGAAATTGATTTGATTTTGACCATTGGCCCTGTGGATTTCGAAGTAACTTTCCAGGTTCTGGACATGGATACTTCATATAAATTTCTCCTAGGAAGACCATGGATTCATGCTGCAGGAGCTGTGCCCTCCACTCTTCATCAAATGGTCAAATTTGAGTATGAAAACCAAGAAATTGTTGTACATTATGAGGATGAATAGTCCATTTACCGGGACCCTTCAATCCCGTGTCTCGAAGCTAGAGAAGGAAGTGAGCACATTGTATACCAAGCTTTTGAAATTGTGTTCACCGATCAATGCGAAGAAGGGGTCTCATTCCCTCAACCTTGCATATCTAATGCATCGGTCATGGTCGCCAGTTAAAAGATTAAACATGGGTACAAGCCCGGAGAGAGGCTCGTGGTATCTGTAAAAGGCATCACAGAGCCCGTCACTTCGATCGCCAATTAGAAGTTCTTCGGCGTAGGTTTCCAAGCTATAAATGCCGATATAAGATGGGCTGATGAGCGCAAGAAAAATGGATGGGTCCTGCCCCAGCCCGTTCCGCATCTCTCCAAGTCATTTGTTAAAACCAAGTATGAAGAAGAAGAAGAAGAAGAAAAAGAAGAAAAAGAAGAAGAGTCCTTCACGGCCGAAGAGATTGAAGATATTTGTGAAGCCATAAAACAAATGTTGTATGAGTCCCACATGGTCCAGCCAGGGGAAGGCACTAGCACTGCTGAGGTGTTGTACATGGGACTAAATGCCAAGCTTCAGAATTGGAAAGCTACCCCATTCCCTGTCAAGCGGGAATCCCGGTAGTCCAGTCTTGCCATCTTTTCTACATTACGAGTTATTTCAGGGTGTAGCTCGAATGTTCTTATTTTATTGTCTTTTGATTTCGATGTAAACCCTCTTATATTCTATTCAATGAAATGAAATCAATATTTCATCGTCTATGGATGTTTCCTTTTTCTTTATTCTGATTTTGCTATTTTTCTTAACTTTTACTTTTCATTTCTAATAATGCGGACTTAAATAACATGAGATGCTTGCGGACTTCATGCGCAGATCCTAAAACACTGTCTAACTATGAAATAATGAATGAAGAACCGGAATATGATGAAGATGAGGCTTTTAGGGAAATAAATAGAGAACTAGAACAATTTGAGAATAAGCCTAAGCCAAACTTAAATGAAACTGAGCCAGTTAATCTGGGTAGTTCAGAAGAGTCTGGGAAACCATGATAAGCATTCACGCCGATGAAAGAACTAGAGATGCATTGATCCAACTTTTGTTTGAATTCAAAGACGTGTTTGTATGGTCCTATGATGATATTCTAGGGCTGAGTGTCGATTTGGTGGTACATAAATTGCCAACGCATCCCGGTTATCCACCCGTCCAACAAAAGCAGAGAAAGTTTAAAACGGACATCAGTGATAAGGTAAAAGAAGAAGTCACCAAACAATTGAAAGCTGGTGTGATTCGGGTGGTCCGATACACCACATGGTTGGCTAACGTGGTCCCAGTGCCAAAGAAAGATGGAAAAACGTGAGTGTGTGTTGATTATCAGGATTTGAACAAAGCAAGCCCTAAGGATAACTTCCCATTGCCAAACATCCACATTCTTGTTGAGAACTGTGCCAAACATGAGATACAGTCTTTTGTGGATTGTTATGCTGGATATCACCAGGTTCTGATGGATGAAGAAAATGTAGAAAAGACGTCTTTCACCACACCTTGGGGCACTTACTGTTACAGGGTCATGCCATTTGGTCAGAAAAATGCCGGGACAACCTACGTGAGAGCTATGACTGCCATCTTCCATGACACGATGCACCAGGAAATTGAGGTTTATGTGGATTATATGATCATTAAATCCAGAATGCAGGAAGACCATGTGAGGTATTTGAGAAAGTTCTTTGAGTGCTTGCACATATATGATTTGAAATTGAATCCAGCTAAATATGCATTCAGAGTTCCATCTGGGAAACTTCTGGGGTTTATAGTAAGCTGAAGGCGTATTGAATTAGATCCAACAAAGATAAAATCTATACGGGATTTTTCACCTCCGAGAACCAAGAAAGAGGTCATGAGACTACTGGGAAGATTGAATTACATCAGCAGGTTCATTTATCAGCTTACTACCACGTGTGAGCCTATATTTAAGTTGTTGAAGAAAGATGCAAGCGATCAAATGGATGGATGAATGTCAAGAGGCTTTTGATAAAATCAAAGACTATCTGTCAAATCTGCCAGTGTTGGTTCCACCTGAGCCAGGAAGACCTTTGTTCTTGTATTTGACGGTCTTGGAAAATTCCTTCGGTTGTGTCCTGGGGAAACATGATGTGACCGGGAAGAGAGAACAAGCCATATACTATTTGAGCAAGAAGTTCACTAGTTATGAAGCCAAATACACTCTGTTAGAAAGAACTTGCTGCGCCCTAACTAGGGTCGCCCGAAAGCTCAGACATTATCTTTTGGCCTACACCATATATCTCATAACCAGAATGGATCCTCTGAAGTACATATTCCAAAAAACAATGCCTACGGGAAGGTTAGTAAAATGGCAAATCTTGCTCACTGAGTTCGACATTGTCTATGTTACACGCACGGTGATGAAAGTTCAAGCCTTAGCGGATCATCTAGCTGAGAACTCGGTTGATAATGAATACCAACCCCTAAGTACTTACTTTCAGGACGAGGAAGTAAATTCAGTTGAAGTAATTCCAGAAGACACCAATTCTTGGAAAATGTTTTTTGATGGAGCTGTAAATGCAAAAGGTGTCGGTATTGGAGCAATTTTGGTTTCGCCCACCGGTTAGCACTATCCGGCCACAGTCCGACTTCGGTTCTTCTGTACCAACAACATCGCTAAGTATGAAGCCTGCATTATGGGCATGAATATGCCAGCTGATCTGGATGTGGAAGAATTGTTAATCATGGGAGATTCTGATTTGATCATTAGGTAAGCCCAAGGTAAATAGGAAACTCAAGATATCAAGCTTATTCCATATAGGCAACATGTGGAGAATCTTAACAAACGGTTCAAGTCTGTCGAGTTCATGTATATTCCTCGATTCCACAATGAATTAGCTGGTGCATTAGCTACTTTGGACTCAATATTGCCGTATCCAGGTAATGTCCATATTGACCCGCTGGAATTCCAAATTCGAGAAAGGCATGGTTATTGTAATGCAATTGAAATAGAACCAGATGTTCGGCCATGGTATCATGATATCAAAAGGTTTTTGAAAACAAAGGAATACCCTGAGCAGGCCAGTGGAGATCAAAAGAGAACTATCAGAAGGCTTGCCAGTTGTTTCTTTTTGAGCGGAGAAGTCTTGTACAAAAGAACTCCGGATCTGAATCTTTTGAGGTGCTTAGATGCCCGAGAAGCTGAAAATATCATGAATGAAGTGCATTCGGGAGTATGTGGGCCTCACATGAATGGATATGTCCTTACAAAGAAAATCCTTCAGGCAGGTTATTACTGGATGACCATGGAAAATGATTGATTCAGTTTTGTACGGAAATGCCATCAATGTCAGATAAACGGTGACTTGATTCATGCACCGCCTTCAGAGTTGCATCTTATGTCAGCACTTTGGCCGTTCATTGCATGGGGTATGGATGTTATTGGGCCAATCGAGCCGAAAGCTTCAAATGGGTACAGATTCATTCTGGTTGCCATCGATTACTTCACAAAGTGGATTGAAGTAGTCACTTTCAAAGCCGTCACCAAGAAAGCGGTGGTGGACTTCGTGCATTCCAACATTATTTGTCATTTTGGTATTCCTAAAACTATCATTACAGACAATGATGCAAATCTAAATAGCCACTTGATGAGGGAGGTATGCGAACAATTTAAGATTACGCATCGTAACTCTAGCCCTTATCGGCCCAAAGCTAATGGCGTTATTGAAGCTGCAAACAAGAATATCAAGAAGATCCTCAAGAAAATGATTCAAAGTTCTAGACAGTGGCATGAAAAGCTGCCTTTTTCATTATTGGGATATCGCACAACTGATGTTTGGCATATTTCGATATGTGTTAATGTTACTTTACCCATGCTTTAACCACTTTTTGATGTTATTTAATCTTTAAAACACCCAACATGGTGTAATTATTGGTTTGATGACTAATTAAGTTATGTGTGACGATTTAAGGTGTTCGGAGTGCAAAATATGAAGAAAAGGTGGTTTAGCTAGAGGAAGAAGGGTTGGATGCGTCGCATCCAACCTAGGAAAACATCATCCTGCATGCAACCTTAGCAGTGAAGTTGTGCCATCGCGTCCGCCATCGCATGCGAAGCTGAGAAATAGAGGACAAGGTGGATGCGTCGCATCCGCCTTCGCAGGCAAAAATTGAAATGGAGGACAAGGTGGATGCGTCGCATCCACCATAGCATCAATCCCTGAAGCCGAATTGGACTAGGAATGGGAGAGCTTTGGCCCACGACTTTTGTACGCAATATATAAGCTAAAAATGCCTCTTTTAGGTTATCGAACATATTGGGAAGAGAGAAAAAACCAGGAAAAAGCTGTGAAGGCCGGAATTCATCAAGTTTCATCTTTCTCCCACCAAACTTAGTAATTTTTATGTTTCTTTGTATGATTTGTTGTTTGGCTACCATGTCTATGTGGAGCTAAACTTCACGTTCTAGGGTTGTGGTTCTTTCATGACTATTGTTATTCGGATATTGATTTTGACTTCTTGATTTATCATATTAGTTTATTTATTCAATCTTGCACTTAATTATTTAATTGCTTGATCACCAATTGAATATTATCTACGAATCTAGAATTGAACTCGAAAGTGGGAATTCTATATTGCATATAGGATTGAGTAGGGCAAGTTCTTGAACTCGGGCATCGGGGAACGGATTCGTGGTTAGGATAGACATATACCTAATTGCCTTGCTTGGTTGATTTACAGGAATTATAAATGCGTTCTTGTTGATTCTAACTCCATAGACATATAGGCGTTAGGTTAGCTTGAATAGGCGAGTAAGAACTCGACAGATTCTTATGAGCAATATTAACCCTGTCAACCAATAAGCTAGATAAATTAGTCGGTCAATTCAATTGAAGAATACAATAGGATTGTTAGATAGACCATAACCCTAGATCGTTTTCATTACATTGATATCATTAAAATCTGCTCTTCCTCTGTTCAAAGTTTATTATTTATATTTTTCTTATTTAATTAGTTAGAATAAAATATTTTTAGATTTAATTCTTATTTAGATAATTAAGATAGGCTAATTTAGTTAATAGCTAATCATAAGTCCTCGTGGGTTCGACATCCGACTTTGAGTCACTTTATTACTTGACGACCGCGTATACTTGCGTGAGTGTGTTTGGTCGCAACAAGTTTTTGGCGCCGTTGCCGGGGACTTAGAAATTAGCTACGTGACTAAGTTAAGCTTTTATTAGATATTTGTTTTCAAGTTTTAATTTTCAGTTTGCCTGGTTTGTGTCAACGCAGGGTTTACTCTCGAATGCAGAGGAGTAGAAGTGCAAACAACCTCATTCCTCTTGATCCAGAAATCGAACGAACATTACATAGAGTGAGAAGGGAACACGAAGCTAGAACGAGAATAGAAAGAGATTTGGACATCGCAATCCAACCACAGCCAATAGATATGGCAGGCAATGAAGAGCGTCCGGTAATCGAAGCCGCAAGGCCCAATCTTGCGAATATGACTCAGGCTATTGTGAAGCCTGATATCACTGGGCATTTTGAACTCAAACAGTACATGGTACAGCTGATTCAGTCCACAGGACAATATGTGGGTCTATCTCATGAGGACCCGCAGAGGCATATTCAGAACTTCTTGGAAATCACGGACACTTACAATTATCCGAACGTCTCCAAGGACTATGTCAGGCTGACACTATTCCCTTTTTCACTGTTGGGGGAACCTAAAGAATGGTTGCAAAAGGAGCCCGCGAACTCTATCCACACTTGGGATGATCTAGCAAGGAAATTCCTGATCAAGTTTTTCCCAACTAAGAAGACAAAGTCGTTGAGGAGCCAAATTCTTGGGTTCCAACAACGGGATGGCGAGACACTTCGTCAAGCTTGGGAAAGATACAAGAAACTACTCAGAGACTGCCCACATCATTGTCAAACTGACGAGGTATTGGGTCACACTTTTGTTGATGGGTTAGATGAAGCATCAAAGATGAATCTTGACTCAGCTTGTGGGGGTAGTTGCATGGCAAGACCGTATAGTGAAATACAACTCCTGCTAAATAATTTCACTGCTAATGACCATAATTGGCAAGGAGAGGGGGATTCACGAAGGGTAATTAAACAGAAGGCCGCCGGTTTGATTGAGCTTGATGACTTTTCCGCCATGAGAGCCGATATAGCAAAATTGGCAAATCAGATGAATAGAATGACAACACAACAAATGCAACATGTACAGCAGATGTCTATTTGTTGTGAACTATGCGGAGACAGTCATATGATTGACATGTGCCCCACGAATCCTGAATCTATATACTATGTGGGACAACAAAACAGAGGTCCTATGAATCAACATGCGCAATATGGGAACACTTACAACCCAAACTGGAGGAATCATCCTAACTTCTCATGGGGCGGGAGTCAACAGAATCAGTATAGGCCTCAAGGGAATTTTACTCAACCTCAGAAGCCACCCCAACAAATGGAAGAAAGTACGAATGACTTGCTGAAAAAGTTGTTACTAGACAATCAACAGCTCAGGACCGATTTCAGAAATCTTGAGAGGCAAATGGGGCAGTTAGCAGCAAACCAAAATACTAGACCTACAGGCTCACTTCCCAGTGATACAGAGAAGAACCCTCAAATTAATGCAGTTACACTTAGAAACGGGAGGGAACTAGAGGAAGCGCCAAGGAAGATAAAAGAAAAACCTATACCTGGGGGGAGTTGACACCTAAGGCAACACAAGAGTCAAAGGAAGATGATGCAAGTTCAGAGCGAATGGAGGTTACAAGGCCACCACCACCTTTCCCCCAAAGATTGCAGAAAAGGAATGACGATCGCATGTTCAACAAATTTCTCTCCATGTTGAGTCAGGTTCAATTAAATATTCCATTAGTGGATGTACTTCGTGAAATTCCAAAGTACGCTAAGTACATAAAAGACATAGTGGCTCATAAGAGGAAATTGACTGAGTTCGAGACGGTTGCACTTACTGAGGAGTGCACATCAAGGGTCCAAAACAAGCTTCCCCAAAAGCTTAAGGACCCTGGCAGCTTCACTATTCCAGTACAAATCGGTAATATTAACGTGGGACGTGCTCTGTGTGATTTGGGTGCAAGCATAAATCTGATGCCGTTATCCTTGTTTAAGCAATTAGGTCTGGGAGCTCCGAGACCAACCACCGTGATGTTGCAATTAGCTGATAGGTCCATAGCCTACCCTGAAGGAGTGATTGAAGATGTGCTGCTGCAAATTGGAAAATTCATCTTCCCAGCTGACTTCATTATTCTAGACTTCGAGGCTGATGAACAAGTTCCAATCATATTGGGACGACCTCTCTTGGCTACTGGCGATGCAATAATTAAAGTGAGAGAAGGGAAAATGATTATGAGAGTGGACAACGAGGAGGCAGTCTTCAATGTCTACAAAGCAATCCAACTCCCCCGCCACTATGAGGAGCTCTCTATGATATCTGTGGTGGAGGTGGATGAGAAACTTCTTAACACGAGTGTATATCTAGGCGACTGTTTAGAAAAAGCAATCATGCTATTTGATAGCTTGGAGATGGATGATGAGGTTGAGGAGATAAAGGGAATCCTAGATACATCATGTGGTTACATGCAAGGAATAATCCCGTTTGAGCCCCTGAATAGGCCAAGTGGCCCCCCACCAAAGCCGTCAATTGAAAAAGCTCCAAATTTGGAACTTAAACCCCTACCCCCTCACCTTCAATATGCTTATTTGGGAAGTTCTGACACTTTACCTGTTATTATTTCTGCTCACTTGTCTAAATTACAGGAAGAAAAGCTATTAAGGGTGCTACGTGAGCACAAGCGAGCAATTGGGTGGACAATGTCTGACATTAAAGGCATTAGTCCAGCTTTCTGCATGCACAAAATCCTCATGGTGGACGGACACAAGCCGAGTGTAGAACACCAACGCCGACTAAATCCAATCATGAAAGAAGTGGTAAGGAAAGAAGTGATTAAGTGGCTTGATGCAGGTATTGTATTTCCAATCTCTGATAGTAAATGGGTAAGCCCCGTTCAATGTGTGCCGAAGAAAGGGGGATAACCGTAGTAGTTAATGAAAATAATGACTTAATTCCGACAAGAACTGTAACTGGATGGAGAATTTGCATAGATTACAGAAAACTAAACAATGCCACCCGGAAAGACCACTTTCCCCTGCCTTTTATTGACCAAATGCTTGATAGATTAGCTGGCCAGGAATACTACTGTTTCCTGGACGGTTATTCGGGGTATAATCAGATTGCTATAGCCCTAGAAGACCAAGAGAAAACTACATTTACATGTCCTTATGGCACGTATGCGTTCAAGAGAATGCCCTTCGGTCTTTGTAATGCACCTGCGACTTTTCAAAGGTGTATGATGGCTATTTTCACTGACATGGTTGAAAGATATGTAGAAGTATTCATGGACGATTTTTCTGTGTTTGGATGTTCTTTTGATAGTTGTTTGATGAACCTTGATAAAGTGCTAGCTAGGTGTGAAGAGACGAACTTGGTGCTAAACTGGGAAAAGTGCCATTTCATGGTACGTGAAGGTATAGTTTTGGGGCACAAGGTTTCAAAAGATGGTCTACAGGTGGATAAAGCAAAGGTGGAGACGATCGAAAAATTGCCCCCGCCGACATCCATAAAAGGCATTCGCAGTTTCTTGGGTCATGCAGGTTTTTATCGTCGTTTCATTAAAGATTTTTCGAAAATTTCTTCCCCTTTGTGCAGGCTTCTAGAGAAAGACGTTACCTTCAAGTTTGATAATGCATGTCTGAAAGCATTTGAGGAGCTGAAGGGAAGATTGGTGACTGCACCAATTATCATTGGCCCCGATTGGGCACAACCATTTGAGTTGATGTGCGATGCAAGTGACATAGCAATTGGAGCGGTGTTGGGGCAAAGGAGGGATAAAATCTTTCACTCCATTTATTATGCAAGCAAAACTATGAATCCAGCTCAGATGAATTATACAGTGACTGAAAAGGAGTTGCTTGCAGTGGTGTGGGCGTTTGACAAGTTCAGATCCTATCTAGTGGGAACCAAAGTCATCGTCTACACAGATCATTCAGCTATCAGATACCTATTTGAAAAGAAAGACGCCAAGCCGAGGCTGATTCGTTGGGTCCTCCTCTTGCAAGAATTTGACTTAGAGATCCGAGATCGAAAAGGGACAAAAAATCAAGTGGCCGATCATTTATCCAGATTAGAGAGCCGGAACCATGTAGCTGAAGGAGGGTCAATTAAAGAAACATTTCCGGATGAGCAAATATTGGCAATCACCTCAGGTGAAGCCCCATGGTATGCAGATTATGTGAATTTTATCGCAAGTGGGGTAACGCCACTAGAGTGGACAGCTGACAATAGAAGAAGATTCCTACATGATGTAAGGTTCTACGTGTGGGATGAGCCATTCCTATATAGGCAGTGTGCAGATCAGTTGGTGAGAAGGTGTGTTCCTGAGGAAGAGATGAAGGCTATACTACATGACTGCCATGCGTCACCATATGGAGGTCATCACGGCGGGGATAGAACCGCCCAAAAAGTGCTACAATCAGGTTTTTATTGGCCAAAATTGTTTAAGGATGCACATGCCTTCGTTAAAAATTGTGATAGATGCCAAAGAACTGGAACTATCACGAGGAAGCACGAGATGCCCTTGCAAAATATACTGGCGGTAGAACTTTTTGATGTTTGGGGGATTGATTTTATGGGACCATTCCCATATTCTAACGGACACAGATACATCTTGGTGGCGGTCGACTATGTTTCTAAGTGGGTAGAGGCCATAGCTCTTCCTACTAACGACGCAAAAGTTGTGGTAGGCTTTGTAAAGAAGCACATCTTCACACGTTTTGGGACCCCAAGAGTGTTGATAAGCGACGGGGGAACTCACTTTTGTAACAAACTGCTGAATAATATTCTTGCAAAATACGGAGTCAAGCACAAAGTTTCTACTGCCTATCATCCCCAAACGAGTGGTCAAGTAGAAGTTTCCAACAGAGAGGTCAAGCAGATTTTGGAAAAGACAGTAAGTATGAATAGAAAGGACTGGGCCGGGAAGCTGGATGACGCATTATGGGCATATCGCACTGCGTACAAGACCCCAATAGGCACTTCTCCGTACAGGTTGGTTTATGGGAAGGCCTGCCATCTGCCCGTCGAGCTTGAACACAAAGCTTATTGGGCGATTAAAAAGCTAAATATGGAGATGGACTTGGCCGGTGAAAAGAGATTGCTACAACTCGACGAGCTTGATGAGTTTCGATTGCATGCGTATGAAAATGCCAAATTGTATAAAGAGAAGACAAAAAGATGGCATGATAAGCATATCCAACATCGTGAGTTTGAACCAGGTCAACAAATTCTACTGTTTAATTCAAGGCTAAAGCTTTTTCCAGGAAAGCTTAAATCTCGATGGTCGGGTCCGTTTGAAGTGGTTAGTGTGAAACCTCATGGTGCGATAGAATTGTGTGAAAAGGGGTCCAATACGACATTCTTGGTAAATGGCCAAAGAGTAAAACACTATTGGGGTGGTGACATTGCACGTCACAAGACCACAATGGACTTAGTGGAGGCATGAAGAACATGTTGCGTCGTGCCGCGACGTTAAATCAGGCGCTTCTTGGGAGGCCACCCAAGTTAGTTAGTTTTTTTTTTTTTGTCTCCCTTCTTTTCGTAGGACATAGATTTTATTCAAGAAAACGAGGCGGATGCGTCGCGTCCCCCTCAGCAAAAAAATTTGACGGGCCAATTGCTCAAGGCAGTGAAGTCTGCCTATCGCGCCCGTATCGCGTCCGAAAATTTTTTGAAGGAAAACGAGGCGGATGCGTCGCGTCCCCCTCAGCAAAAAAATTGACGGGCCAATTGCTCAAGGCAGTGAAGTCTGCCTATCGCGCCCGTATCGCGTCCGAAAATTTTTGAAGGAAGACAAGGGGATGCGTCGCGTCAAAGCTCGCACGCACAGGTAAGTAATATATATTTTAACACATCTTAAGATAACCTATTCGAACAAAAAACGTTTCTTGCGACGCATCCACTCGTCTCGTTTTGGCGACGCCTACGAACGCAGAACAGAATTCTCTCATCGAAATTGTATCGCAATAAGATCAAACGCGACAGGTACGCATCATCCTCTTCGTTCTTCCGTTGGCTTCTCTCCAAATTCGTCTCTCCTCCCACCTTGAATGGTAGCAACAAGTAGGTTTTGCAATTTCAAGATTTTTAGGGCTGTCGTTCTTGGTAGTTGTAATGGTTGAGAGATGATAAACTATAATTCCCTTCATCTCGTCCAACTTTGGGAGGGTAGTTGCACTGCTCAACTGATAGAATGAACTAGGCACACTTGTTGCATACCACATGTTCGACGAATTGTCCCTGAGAAAAATTTAGGCGTCGGTGAAGTCTGAGTAACCGAGCAACATTGGTGTATGCTTGAGAATAAGTGTGGGGTCGAGTGAGGGGCTATGTGAAATTGAGTTTTTGAAGAAAGTTATCACATACTTGCTGAAAGTCATGAGCTACAATTCCATGAAGAGTGAATGGCATGACTTTACAAATAAATTGAAGTCTGCAAGCTGTCGCAATTGCTTTCAGGCTGAACTTCGCTGTTTCATCTGCTAATTGTTGAATTCTTTGCATTGCAGGTACTTAGATTCGTAAAATGACAGCAGCGAGTAAACCATCCAAGCAACAAGACAAAGATGGTAACAAACAACCGCCCAAAAAGCCTACCGGAAGGGCAGCGGGCGGTTCAAATCCACAGAAAAAGAGGAAGCGGACGGAGAAGGAAATGGAACTGCTGCCTAGGCAGTTAAGTGATGATTCAGAGCAAGAGGAGGAGGAAACATTGGTCCGGAGGACAGTGAAGAAGGGTATTACACCAAGCAAAGGAATAGAGATACGAGAGCCTGTGACATACCAAAGAAAAGCTTCGAGAATGAGTGCTCCAACTGATAAAGGGAAGGAGAAGATTACTACAGAATCTGAATCTGATTCCGATTCGGACAATGACCACCTACAGATCAACATGAGTGATGAAGACGAAGGTGAACCCATAGACCGAGTTGATTGGGAGAAATACTTTGTTAATGAGAAGGCATTCCGAGCCTATAAGAAGATATTGGTTTCAAAGAAGTACATTCCGGAAAAGCCGATAAACATCGGACCACTTAAGACAAAGTACTCAGAGTTTCTCCAGTCAATTCGAGAGGTGCAAAAATGGGGACCCATTCTGAAAGGTCATGGCAAAGCCAACCTCACCATTGTTAGAGAGCTCTACGCCAATTGGCGTCACGCACGGGGAAACATTGTGCGAGTAAGAGGGATAGATATTAATGTGTCATCTGAAGCTCTGAATAACTTTTTAAGGGTGCCACACACACTCACTGACAGGTTTGACGCCATATGCAAAACACCAGATTATGCACACATTAAGTCTGTCCTATGCCCTACCAGGAAGGATGCAGAATGGAAGCATGGGAGTATGGAGTACCACTCTATAGCAAAGGAATTCATGAGTGCGTTAGCACGTGTGGCTCTAAATTTCATTTGTAACCGACTGCTGCCATGCCAACATAAAACTGATGTCCCTCGTTACCGCGCACTCGTATTATATGCTTTATTAGAGGGGATACCACTCAACTTCGGAGCCATCATGCATGATCAAATGCAGCGAACCAGGATGAATTACAAGTGGAGGCTGTTCTTTGCTAATACCCTAACGGCTTTTTTAACAGAGAGGGGAGTACTATGGGACAAGGAGAATGATGACATTGAGGCTAAAGCTCCAGGACCATATGATGTCACTCATGTTCTAGAGCCGAACAAGGGAAGGTCTTCTAAGCTCACCGTCCAACAATTATTTGAGCATATGCAAGCAGATATGCAAGAGAACAGGGCTGAGCTGATAGCGACTCGTGTCGAGTTGAGTGCCACCAGGGATGAGTTGAGACAGACTCGTGCGGATCTAAGCCGAGTTCAGACCGAGCAGGCCACGATGATGAAGGAGATATCATTACTCCTCAGAGCTCTGGTTCAATGTGCAGGTACAGACATCTCCCAGCTGATTGCATCATCCACTGCCGGACCATCCACTCCTGTTCCTCCCATAGTCACCGAGGCTCCACTCAACAGGCCTATTGAGGTCGCTGTAACACCTGATACAGAATCAGCACCAGTTGTTGATGATAGGAATGCTATGGATGCAGATGCTCCTCCACCTTGACTTCAGGGAGTCCTTCTCACCCTACTTTACCTTGTTTGTGTGCGTTGGGGACAACGCACAATCCTAAGTGTGGGGTGGGGGTGATTTATGTTTGATGTATGGATGAATGTACTAATATATTCACTGGATTAATGGCATAAAATAGCAGTAAATTCATCTATATGGAGTAACTATCAGTTTATCTATTAGTTTATTCAAAAAAAAAAAAAAAGTATCTTTGTAGATAGTAATAATCCCCTGTGGTTTTTCTTTGTGCCTCGGTTCTTTTCCATGGGATGTAGTTTGAACCGGGTAATTTTGTTTTCTTTTTAGAGTAGAGTAGGAATGTAGGGAATAAAAGGAGAAAGAATGATGAACCTAGGTGACCTTGACTTGGTTGATACTGGCATATTTAAGCTTTTACATATGTAATATCTTCCCTTCTCACTCTGAAATTATTGATGATGCCTTGTTAAAACGGATAGCATGTTTTGTTGCAGCCTATTTCTCATTTTTCTTGACTTGTGTTCACTTTGCGTTTAATGCTTAATATCTCGTTGCTCCGTGAATACTTGCATTGTTTGAGAGTCGGAATGTGACCGTCCTTAGCGAGTCATGTGCCATGTGTGGTGAGGTTTTTGTGTAGTCCATGTAATGTACTTGTGTCTAGAACTTGCCCGGTATGTGAGTTGAAGCGAAATTTTAGGTGATGCTCGGTTTGAAAAATGATTTTAGGCTTTCTTTGATCTTTTTGAGCTTATTGCTTATCACAAATAAAATCTATCCCTAGTTAACCCTTTTTGAGCCTGTAGACCTTTTATTTGGTACCCACATTACAAGCCTATACCCTTTTTATTCTTAATTGACATTGTTTTGATCCTTTTACCTCTTAAAGCACTTTAATTGTTAGATGAGCGCTAAAAGAAGTAAGAAGGGACTAAGTGTGGGGTGACTTTTGAGTGGAACCAATGAAAGAAAGAAGGGTACACTTATTTTGTAAAATAATACACCACTAGCGGAAATTGAAAAAAAAAGAAAAAAAAAGAAAGAAAGAAAAATGTAGAGGAATAAATTGTTGTCTTATTCTTGCTAGTGGGTATGAATTAAAGTAGTGCTTAAAGAAAGAGGAAATATTGTTGGGGTGATATTATTTGTGAAATTGAAGTGGTGTTGAAGAATTTGCGCTTAAGTTATTTGATGATGTGTTAAAGTGCTTAGGAAGTTGAGTCACTATTCCTAAAATATATCCTACCCGTCCCTTAGCCCACATTACAACCATGAAAAAAAAGTCCTAATTGATTTTAGATCGAGCGAGCTTACATTAGTAGAGATTTACATTAAGGGCAAGCCTATGGTACCAACTGCATGCATGTGACTTCTTTTTGTGAGAGTGAGCGATTTTCTTTGTGAGCATGAGATTCGAATGTGTGGATTGATTCTACTCTCTTTGCTTTTGTTGTGAGGGCACATGGTTTCACGAGGGATAGGTAACGTTATTAGACTTCTCTATGATGTTGGTTGTTCAAGCCATGAGTGCATTGTGACATTGAGTCGGTTTTTGAGGTTAGGATTGTTGTGAGCATGTTGTCTTTGTTCGAATATGTTTAAAGAAGGGCATAAGAAAAGGGAAGTGTGTTGATGCATAGTCTAGAGCCTAATTGTAGCAAATAACCATGGTCATAGGTGCAGTGTGCTTTGAACGATAAGAGTTTAATTTTGTTTCGTCTACTATATGATGGTTTGTTCGAGGACGAACAAAGGTTTAAGTGTGGGGTAGTGATGTTTGGCATATTTCGATATGTGTTAATGTTACTTTACCCATGCTTTAACCACTTTTTGATGTTATTTAATCTTTAAAACACCCAACATGGTGTAATTATTGGTTTGATGACTAATTAAGTTATGTGTGACGATTTAAGGTGTTCGGAGTGCAAAATATGAAGAAAAGGTGGTTTAGCTAGAGGAAGAAGGGTTGGATGCGTCGCATCCAACCTAGGAAAACATCATCCTGCATGCAACCTTAGCAGTGAAGTTGTGCCATCGCGTCCGCCATCGCATGCGAAGCTGAGAAATAGAGGACAAGGTGGATGCGTCGCATCCGCCTTCGCAGGCAAAAATTGAAATGGAGGACAAGGTGGATGCGTCGCATCCACCTTAGCATCAATCCCTGAAGCCGAATTGGACTAGGAATGGGAGAGCTTTGGCCCACGACTTTTGTACGCAATATATAAGCTAAAAACGCCTCTTTTAGGTTATCTAACATATTGGGAAGAGGAAAAAACCAGGAAAAAGCTGTGAAGGCCGGAATTCATCAAGTTTCATCTTTCTCCCACCAAACTTAGTAATTTTTATGTTTCTTTGTATGATTTGTTGTTTGGCTACCATGTCTATGTGGAGCTAAACTTCACGTTCTAGGGTTGTGGTTCTTTCATGACTATTGTTATTCGGATATTGATTTTGACTTCTTGATTTATCATATTAGTTTATTTATTCAATCTTGCACTTAATTATTTAATTGCTTGATCACCAATTGAATATTATCTACGAATCTAGAATTGAACTCGAAAGTTGGAATTCTATATTGCATATAGGATTGAGTAGGGCAAGTTCTTGAACTCGGGCATCGGGGAACGGATTCGTGGTTAGGATAGACATATACCTAATTGCCTTGCTTGGTTGATTTACAGGAATTATAAATGCGTTCTTGTTGATTCTAACTCCATAGACATATAGGCGTTAGGTTAGCTTGAATAGGCGAGTAAGAACTCGACAGATTCTTATGAGCAATATTAACCCTGTCAACCAATAAGCTAGATAAATTAGTCGGTCAATTCAATTGAAGAATACAATAGGATTGTTAGATAGACCATAACCCTAGATCGTTTTCATTACATTGATATCATTAAAATCTGCTCTTCCTCTGTTCAAAGTTTATTATTTATATTTTTCTTATTTAATTAGTTAGAATAAAATATTTTTAGATTTAATTCTTATTTAGATAATTAAGATAGGCTAATTTAGTTAATAGCTAATCATAAGTCCTCGTGGGTTCGACATCCGACTTTGAGTCACTTTATTACTTGACGACCGCGTATACTTGCGTGAGTGTGTTTGGTCGCAACAACAACCGTGCGCACATCAGTTGGAGCCACACCCTATTTATTGGTTTACGGTACTGAAACCGTAATACTTGCAGAAGTTAAAATTCCCTCTCTTCGAATCATTGTTGAAGCCGAGATTGAGGATGATGAATGGGTCAAGACCCAGTTGGAACAATTGATCATGATTAATGAAAAGCAGATGGCTGCAGTTTGCCATGGCCAGCTGTACCAACAAAGAATGGCCCATGCCTACAACAAGAAAGTGCGGCCTAGAAACTTTTAAGTGGGGCAACTCGTTCTAAGACGTATTCTCCTGTACCATGAAGAAGCCAAAGGACAATTTGCTCCAAATTGGAAAGGTCCGTACATTATAAGAAGAGTATTGCCAAGAGGAGCATTGTACTTGGGAGATATTGAAGGAAATAATCCAGAAACAGCTGTCAATGGAGATGCGGTCAAGAGGTATTATGTTTGACCCTTTTCGCAACTTTAATACTCTCTGATTGGAATGACGAAGACTTTCATTCTTGCTACCCAAACACTACCAACCCTTCCCTTTGAGCCGGTTCCCTTTTTCTTTGATCTCTTTAGAACCTGAAAGTCATGTTTAAAAAAAAATGAATGAAAAGAAAAAGCAAAACAAAAGTAAATCAAAAACAAAGTTCCTTGAACTACGTTCAACTTGATTCTGAAAGGATACGTAGGCAGCCTCTCTGCGGGGGTTCAGTCACACCAAAACAAAAATCTAAAGTCCCCCAAAAGTTGAAACTGGGGCAGAAGTTACAATGATTCGGCGATGGATTTGCCTGAAAGGTTCCAACATTTTAATTCGATATGAATGCTTTTTACCCCAAAAAACCCTATTCAAGTCCTTCTAATCAATCGGCAAAGAGGTTCAAAATGGGAGGGTACAATTACTTAGATCTGATACAACAAAATGAGAGAAATAAAATGAGAGAGTCTTATCGGTGAAAATCCTCATGGGCACCATAAGGCGATAGTAAGCTGAGAAATTGAAAATGAGAGAGTCTTACTAGTGAAAACTCATAAAGAACACTATAAGGCAACGATGAGAAGAGAAAATGAGAGAGTCTTACTAGTGAAAACTCATAAAAAGCACTATAAGGCGATAGTGAGAAGAGAAATGAGAGACGTCAGCCAATGAAAACCCGCAAAGGGTGCCACTGATCGAAAATAGGATCCTCACAGTCAGTGACATCGACACAGTCCTGGGCAAGGTTTCTCGATTTCAAGGAAAAGTTATGATGAATTTCTGAGAGTTTGACGGTCTACACAGATCAGGCATCCAGTCTAAGAGGCATGTCATGTTCATTGAAGTCTGCATGCACTCAAGATAAGTCCTTGTTTCTTTTCCCCGAAAGGGATACCTCTCGTCTAAGTTCATTTCTCCATTCCATTGTGTGCTTTACTTTGAATCCCTTTCGGTCTAATTTTGTTCTGAAACTAAGACAAAGAAAGAATGGCAAAAGTGATTAAAGGGTTTTTTGTCTGATATGAGCCAATATTCGAAAGGCACCAAGCCTCGGCAAAGGCAACAAGTCGACTCCGATTGGCCATGATGGCCGATGTTTCGAAATCAAAACTCATGAAAACAAAGAAAATCAAAGTCAAATTCCCACAAAGGCAAAATAAAGTTGAAAGGTTAAGTCCCACGTGACTAACCATCATGGCAAAGTGTGGAAAAGCTAGAGGTTCTCCAGGATCAGAAATGCAATTGGTATTCAGGAAATAACGAGTTGCAGTTGAAAGGGCCGATATTAAGTCACCGAAACATTCAAGACCACAAAACCAATAACCATTTCTAACTAACAAATTGTTCTTTGTTCGAAAAACAAAAACCGAAAATAGGTGCAATCCAAAAGCAACATTGCAAGAAGCAGGTGCAACAAAAAACAAATCGCGCAAGGGCTAGAAATAGCTTTGCAGCAACAACTCCAAAAGAAAAAATTTCAAAATCATGGTAGTATAGCGTCTCTAATACCTAGCTGCATTTTTCAACATAGGGTCTCCATTCCCTAGTTGATGATATTTTAGACAAAGGGTCTCCACTCCCTAGTCTCTTTTTCAACGTAGGGTCTCCACTCCTTAGTTGATGATATTTTAGACATAGGGTCTCCACTCCCTAGTTGATGATATTCTAAAATAGGGTCTCCACTCCCTAGATGATGATTTTTGGACATAGGGTCTCCACTCCCTAGTCTCTTTTCCAACATAGGGTCTCCACTCCCTAGTCTCTTTTCCAACATAAGGTATCCACTCCCTAGTTGATTTTATTTTAGACATAGGGTCTACACTCCCTAGTCGC
This sequence comes from Nicotiana tabacum, assembly GCF_000715075.1. Classification (NCBI taxonomy): domain Eukaryota; kingdom Viridiplantae; phylum Streptophyta; class Magnoliopsida; order Solanales; family Solanaceae; genus Nicotiana; species Nicotiana tabacum. Next base: position 7,665,032 of record NC_134098.1, read on the forward strand.
TTTTCCAACATAGGGTCTCCACTCCCTAGTTGATGATTTTTAGACATAGAGTCTCCACTCCCTAGTCGATTTTCAACATAGGGTCTCCATTCCCTAGTTGATGATTTTTAGACATAGAGTCTCCACTCCCTAATCGCTTTTCAACATAGGCTCTCCACTCTCTAGTTGATGATTTTTAGACATAGGGTCTCCACACCCTAGTTGATGATTTTTAGACATAGGGTCTCCACTCCCTAGTCGCTTTTCCAACAGAGGGTCTCTGCTCACTAGTTAATATTTTTAGACATAGGTCTCCACTCCCTAGTCGCTTTTACAACATAGGGTCTCCACTCCCTAGTTGATGTTTTTAGATATCGAGCCACCACTCCCTAGTCGCTTTTCCAATATAGGGTATTCACTCCCTAGTTGATGATTTTTAGACATAGGGTCTCCATTCCCTAGTCGCTTTTCCAATATAGGGTCTCCACTCCCTAGTTGATGATTTTTAGACATAGGGTCTCCACTCCTTAGTCGCCTTTCCAACATATGGTCTCCACTCCCTATATAGTTGATGTTTTTAGACATAGGGTCGCCACTTCCTAGTCGATTTTCCAACATAGGGTCTCCATTCCCTAGTTGATGATTTTTAGATATAGGTTCTCCACTCCCGAGTCACTTTTCCAACATAGGGTCTCCACTCCCTAGTTGATAATTTTAGACATAGGGTCTCCACTCCCTAGTCGCTTTTTCAACACAGAGTCTCCACTCCCTAGTTGATGGTTTTTAGACATAAGGTCTCCACTCCCTAGTTGATGTTATTTTATACATAGGGTCTCCACTCCCTAGTCTACTTTTCCAACATAGGGTCTGCACTCCCTAGTTGATGTTATTTTAGACATAGGGTCTCCGCTCCCAAGTCTCTTTTCCAACATAGGGTCACCACTCCCTAGTTGATGATATATTAGACATAGGGTCTCCACTCCCTAGTATCTTTTTCAACATAGGTTTCCTTACTCCCGAGTTGATTTTATTTTAGACATAGGGTCTCCACTCCCTAGTCGCATTTTCTAACATAGGGTCTCCACCCCCTAGTTGATTTTATTTTATACATAGGGTCTCCACTCACTAGTCTGCTTTTCCAACATAGGGTCTCCACTTCCTAGTTGATCTTTTTAGACATAAGGTCTGCACTCCCTAGTCTCCGTTTCCAACATAGGGTCTTCACTCCCTAGTTGATGGTTTTAGACATAGGGTCTCCATTCCCTAGTCTGCTTTTCCAACATAAGGTCTCCACTCCCTAGTTGATGATATTTAGACATAGAGTCTCCACTCCCTAGTCGCTTTTCAACATAAGGTCTCCACTCCCTAGTTTATAATTTTTAGACATAGGGTTTCTACTCCCTAGTCGCTTTTCCAACATAGGGTCTCTGCCCACTAGTTAATATTTTTTACATAGGTCTCTACTCCCTAGTCGCTTTTCCAACATAGGGTCTCCACTCCCTAGTTGATGATTTTTAGACATAAGTTCTCCACTCCCTAGTCGCTTCTTCCAACATAGGGTCTCCACTCCCTAGTTGATGATTTTTAGACATAGGGTCTCCACTCCCTAGTCATTTTTCCAACATAGGGTCTCCACTCCCTAGTTGGATTTTTTTGGACATAGGGTCTCCACTCTCTAGTCGCATTTTCCAACACAGGGTCTTTACTCCCTAGTTGATGTTTTTAGATATAGGGTCTCCACTCCCTAGTCTGCTTTTCCAACATAGGGTCTCCACTCCCTAGTTGATGATTTTTAGACATAGGGTCTCCACTCCCTAGTCTCTTTTCCTACATAGGGTCTCCACTCCCTAGTTGATATTTTTAGACATAGGGTCTCCACTCCCTAGTCGCTTTTCCGACATAGGGTCCTCTCCCTTGAAGATTCTTATTTTAGACATAGGTCTCTACTCCCTAGTCGCTTTTCCAACATAGGGTCTCCACTCCCTAGTTGATTATTTTTAGACATAGGATCTCCACTCCCTAGTCTCTTTTACCAACATAGGGTCTCCACTCCCTAGTAGATGATTTTTAGGCATAGGGTCTCCACTCCCTAGTCATTTTTTCCAACATAAGGTCTCCACTCCCTAGTTGATGATTTTTAGACATAGGGTCTCCACTCCCTAGTCGCTTTTCAAATATATGGTCTCCACTCCCTATATAGTTGATGTAGTTAGACATAGGGTCTCCACTCCCAAGTTGATGATTTTTAGATATAGGTTCTCCACTCCCGAGTCACTTTTCCAACATAGGGTCTCCACTCCTTAGTTGATGATTTTTAGACATAGGGTCCCCACTCCCTAGTCGCTTTTCCAACACAGGGTCTCCACTCCCTAGTTGATGTTATTTTAGACATAGGGTCTCCACTCCCTAGTCTGCTTTTCCAACATAGGGTCTGCACTCCCTAGTATCTTTTCCAACATAGGTTTCCTTACTCCCTAGTTGATTTTATTTTAGACATAGGGTCTCTACTCCCTAGTCGCGTTTTCTAACATAGGGTCTCCACCCCCTAGTTGATTTTATTTTAGACATAGGGTCTCTACTCCCGAATATACTTTTCCAACATAGGGTCTCTACTTCCTAGTTGATGTTTTTAGACATAGGGTCTGCACTCCCTAGTCTGCATTTCCAACATAAGGTCCTCACTCCCTAGTTGATGGTTTTAGACATAGGGTCTCCATTCCCTAGCCTGCTTTTCCAACATAGGGTCTCCACTCCGTAGTCTCTTTTCCAACATAGGGTCTCCACTCCTTAGTTGATCATATTTTAGACATAGGGTCTCCACTCCCTAGTCTCTTTTCTAACATAGGGTCTCCACTCCCTAGTTGATGATTTTCCAAAATAGGGTCTCCACTCCCTAGTTGATGAATTTTGGGCATAGGGTCTCCACTCCCTAGTCTCTTTTCCAACATAGGGTGTTCACTCCCTAGTTGAAGATTTTTAGACATAGGGTCTCCACTCCCTAGTCTCTTTTCCAACATAAGGTCTCCACTCCCTAGTTGATTTTATTTTAGACATAAGGTCTCCACACCCTAGACGCTTTTCCAACATAGGGTCTCCACTCCCTAGTTGAAAATTTTTAGACATAGAGTCTCCACTCCCTAGTTGCTTTTCAACATAGGGTCTACACTCCCTAGTCGCTTTTCCAACATAGGGTCTCTGCTCACTAGTTAATATTTTTAGACATATGTCTCTACTCCCTAGTCGCTTTTCCAACATAGGGTCTCCACTCCCTAGTTGATTATTTTTAACCATAGGGTCTCCACTCCCTAGTTGATTTTTCCAACATAGGGTCTCCACTCCCTAGTTGATATTTTAGACATCGGGCCCCCACTCCCTAGTTGCTTTTCCAACATAAGGTCTCCACTCCCTAGTTGATGATTTTTAGACATAGGGTCTCCACTCCCTAGTCGCTTTTCCAATATACGGTCTCCACTCCCTAGTTGATGATTTTTAGACATAGGGCCTCCCCTCCCTAGTCGCTTTTCCAACATAGGATCTCCACTCCCTAGTCTAGTTGATGTTTTGAGACATAGGGTCTCCACTCCCTAGTCGCTTTTCCAACATAGGGTCTACACTCCCTAGTTGATGTTATTTTAGATATAGATTCTCCACTCCCGAGTTGCTTTTCCAACATAGGGTCTCCACTCCCTAGTTGATTATTTTTAGGCACAGGGTCTCCACTCCCTAGTCGCTTTTCAAACATAGGGTCTCCACTCCCTAGTTGATGATTTTTAGACATAGGGTCTCTACTACCTAGTTGATGTTATTTTAGACATAGTGTCTCCACTCCCTAGTCTGCTTTTCCAACATAGCGTGTGCACTCCCTAGTTGATGTTATTTTAGACATAGGGTCTCCACTCCCTAATCGCCTTTTCTAACATAGGTTCTCTACTCCCTAGTTGATTTTATTTTAGACATAGGGTTTCCACTCCCTAGTCTCTTTTCCAACATAGGGTCTCCACTCCCTATTTGATGATTTTTAGACATAGGGTCTCCACTCCCTAGTCGCTTTTCCAACATAGGGTTTCCACTTCCTAGTTGATTATTTTTAGACGTAGGGTCTCCACTCCCTAGTTGATATTATTTTAGACATAGGGTCTCCACTCCCTAGTTTTCTTTTCCAACATATGGTCTGCACTCCCTAGTTGATGTTATTTTAGTCATAGGGTCTCCACTCCCTAGTTGAAGTTATTTTAGACATTGGGTCTCCACTCCCTATTCTGCTTTTCCAACATAGGGTCTCTACTCCCTAGTTGTTGGTTATTTTAGACATAGGGTCTCTACTCCATAGTCTACCTTTCTAACATATGGTCTCCACTCCCTAGTTGAAGTGATTTTAGACATAGGGTCTCCACTCCCTAGTCTGCTTTTTGCAACATAGGGTCTCCACTCCCTAGTTGATGTTATTTTAGACTTAGGGTATCCACTCCCTAGTCTCTTTTCCAACATAGGGTCTCCACTCCCTAGTTGATCTTATTTTATACATAAGGTCTCCACTCCGTAGTCTCTTTTTAAACATAGGTTCTCCACTCCCTAGTTGATGTTATTTTAGACATAGGGTCTCCACTCCCTAGTTGATGTTATTTTAGACATAGGGTCTCCACTCCCTAGTCTCTTTTCTAACATAGGGTCTCCACTCCCGAGTTGAAGTTATTTTAGACATATGGGTATCCTCTCCCTTGAAGATTCTTATTTTAGACATAGGTCTCTACTCCCTAGTCGCTTTTCCAACATAGGGTCTCCACTCCCTAGTTGATTATTTTTAGACATAGGATCTCCACTCCCTAGTCTCTTTTACCAACATAGGGTCTCCACTCCCTAGTAGATGATTTTTAGGCATAGGGTCTCCACTCCCTAGTCATTTTTTCCAACATAGGGTCTTCACTCCCTAGTTGATGATTTTTAGACATAGGGTCTCCACTCCCTAGTCGCTCTTCCAACATATGGTCTCCACTCCCTATATAGTTGATGTAGTTAGACATAGGGTCTCCACTCCCTAGTTGATTATTTTTAGATATAGGTTCTCCACTCCCGAGTCACTTTTCCAACATAGGGTCTCCACTCTCTAGTTGATGATTTTTAGACATAGGGTCCCCACTCCCTAGTCGCTTCTCCAACACAGGGTCTCCACTCCCTAGATGATGTTATTTTAGACATAGGGTCTCCACTCCCTAGACTGCTTTTCCAACATAGGGTCTGCACTCCCTACTTGATGTTATTTTAGACATAGGGTCTCCACTCCCTAGTCTCTTTTCCAATATACGGTCTCCACTCCCTAGTTGATGATATATTAGACATAGGGTCTCCACTCCCTAGTATCTTTTCCAACATAGGTTTCCTTACTCCCTAGTTGATTTTATTTTAGACATAGGGTCTCTACTCCCTAGTCGCATTTTCTAACATAGGGTCTCCACCCCCTAGTTGATTTTATTTTAGACATAGGGTCTCCACTCCCGAATATACTTTTCCAACATAGGGTCTCTACTTCCTAGTTGATGTTTTTAGACATAGGGTCTTCACTCCCTAGTCTGCATTTCCAACATAAGGTCCTCACTCCCTAGTTGATGGTTTTAGACATAGGGTCTCCATTCCCTAGTCTGCTTTTCCAACATAGGGTCTCCACTCCCTAGTCTTCTTTTCCAACATAGGGTCTCCACTCCGTAGTCTCTTTTCCAACATTGGGTCTCCACTCCTTAGTTGATGATATTTTAGACATAGGGTCTCCACTCCCTAGTCTCTTTTCTAACATAGGGTCTCCACTCCCTAGTTGATGATTTTCCAAAATAGGGTCTCCACTCCCTAATTGATGAATTTTGGACATAGCGTCTCCACTCCCTAGTCTCTTTTCCAACATAGGGTGTTCACTCCCTAGTTGAAGATTTTTAGACATAGGGTCTCCACTCCCTAGTCTCTTTTCCAACATAAGGTCTCCACTCCCTAGTTGATTTTATTTTAGACATAAGGTCTCCACACCCTAGTCGCTTTTCCAACATAGGGTCTCCACTCCCTAGTTGATAATTTTTAGACATAGAGTCTCCACTCCCTAGTTTCTTTTCAACATAGGGTCTCCACTCCCTAGTCGTTTTTCCAACATAGGGTCTCTGCTCACTAGTTAATATTTTTAGACATATGTCTCTACTCCCTAGTCGCTTTTCCAACATAGGGTCTCCACTCCCTAGTTGATTATTTTTAACCATAAGGTCTCCACTCCCTAGTCGCTTTTTCCAACATAGGGTCTCCACTCCCTAGTTGATGTTTTAGACATCGGGCCCCCACTCCCTAGTCGCTTTTCAAACATAAGGTCTCCACTCCCTAGTTGATGATTTTTAGACATAGGGTCTCCACTCCCTAGTCACTTTTCCAATATACGGTCTCCACTCCCTAGTTGATGATTTTTAGACATAGGGCCTCCCCTCCCTAGTCGCTTTTCCAACATAGGGTCTCCACTCCCTATATAATTGATGTTTTGAGACATAGGGTCTCCACTCCCTAGTCGCTTTTCCAACATAGGGTCTCCACTCCCTAGTTGATGATTTTTAGACATAGGGTCTGTACTACCTAGTTGATGTTATTTTAGACATAGTGTCTCCACTCCCTAGTCTGCTTTTCCAACATAGGGTGTGCACTCCCCAGTTGATGTTATTTTAGTCATAGAGTCTCCACTCACTAGTCTCTTTTCCAACATAGGGTCTCCACTCCCTAGTTGAAGTTATTTTATACATTGGGTCTCCACTCCCTATTCTTCTTTTCCAACATAGGGTCTCCACTCCCTAGTTGATGATTTTTAGACATAGGGTCTCCACTCCCTAGTCGCTTTTCCGACACAGGGTCTCCACTCCCTAGCTGATTATTTTTAGACGTAGGGTCTCCACTCCCTAGTTGATATTATTTTAGACATAGGGTCTCCACTCCCTAGTTTTCTTTTCCAACATATGGTCTGCACTCCCTAGTTGATGTTATTTTAGTCATAGGGTCTCCACTCCCTAGTTGAAGTTATTTTAGACATTGGGTCTCCACTCCCTATTCTGCTTTTCCAACATAGGGTCTCTACTCCCTAGTTGTTGGTTATTTTAGACATAGGGTCTCTACTCCATAGTCTACCTTTCTAACATATGGTCTCCACTCCCTAGTTGAAGTTATTTTAGACATAGGGTCTCCACTCCCTAGTCTGCTTTTTGCAACATAGGGTCTCCACTCCCTAGTTGATGTTATTTTAGACTTAGGGTCTCTACTCCCTAGTCTCTTTTCCAACATAGGGTCTCCACTCCCTAGTTGATGTTATTTTATACATAAGGTCTCCACTCCCTAGTCTCTTTTTAAACATAGGTTCTCCACTCCCTAGTTGATTTTATTTTAGACATAGGGTCTCCACTCCCTAGTTTTCTTTTCCAACATAGGGTCTCCACTCCCTAGTTGATGTTATTTTAGACATAGGGTCTCCACTCCCTAATCTCTTTTCCAACTAAGGGTCTCTACTCCCTAGTTGATGTTATTTTAGACATAGGGTCTCCTCTCCCTTGTTGATTCTTATTTTAGACATAGGGTCTCCACTCTCTAGTCGCTTTTCCTACATAGTGTCTCTACTCCCTAGTTGATTGTATTTTAGATGTAGGGTCTCCAATCCCTAGTCTCTGTTTTCTTGGGATACACCAATCCCGACTTTTATTGCTTTCGATAAAGAAGTAGTTTAGAATTTTGTTACAATAACTAACAAAATTTTCCTAGTGCAAACTAGGGTAGAAATATTTTGTTTGTTTATTTTGGTGTCTGAGTAGGTTTTACCTCGAGTCACAATGTTCGAGATGACCAAAAGAATAAGACTCAATTCAGAAAAAAGAAAAACAAAAAAAATAAGTGAATCTGAAATACAAAAGCAGTTGAAAAGATGTGGAATGCTCAAGACATGATTGAAGCCACGAGCATTGGAGTCCCATTTTGATTAGAAGAAGCTATAGAATAATGAACTAGAACCTACAGCTAGCGAGTATCAAGGTTTAGATCAGAGTCTGCATGAAGAACCAGTCAAGACTCAAGATCAAGTTTTAGAAGACTCAAAGATAGGAATCTTGTAACTCATAACTGATAGGCTTGTTTAGTTTCTTTTTTATTTTTATATAATAGCAAGACAGTGGACCGGGGCCTTGACGGAACTTCACCCGACTCCTCAACTCATCATTCCACCATTCTCCTTGAACTACACGCGACCTGATTCCCCTATAACCCGGGATATGTAGGCTGTCCAAAACTAAGACTCGGTTGCATCCTATCTTTTATTTCTTTTCCTTTTGAATAAGGGTTTGGTAAAACATTAGTCACATGGCTCACCTAGTCTTTGCCTGAAAACTCTTCATGTTTCCAAGCAAAGAGGGGCAGCTGTGAGCACCTAAGTTTTGACTATATTTAAATTTTTATCACCTTCTACAATATAAATATTTTCATAAATTTAATATATATTTTTTAAATTTGTTACACATTTTTTTTATATAGGGTAAAAATTAATAATAATTTAAAAGGTCAATTATTTTTATTTTAAAATAAAATGAACTAAAAACCGAAAAAGAAGTTAAATATTTTTTTAAAAGAACAAAAATTCGGATGGGAATTAAAAAATAAGAAAAGTAGAAATATAGAATTAAAAAGTAAAAGTAAAAGTAGGTGAAAATTGTTTAAAAAAAAGTAAAAGAAAGTGGAAAATTAAAAAATAAAAGTAAAATAATGTGGAAATTTAAGAAAATAAAAAGTAAAAGAAAGTTGGAATTAAAAAATAAAATTAAAGGTAGATAGATGCATCTATTAACCTGCCGAGGTGAACGGCCCGCTCCCATGAGAGTAGTAAAAATTTACCCCGCTCATGGAATATAGTTGCGACGCGGTTGAACATAGATTTATCAAGTTATTATAATATTCCTCAATTCTTTTCAAAATACGAAAACTTTCAAATTTCGAAATCCTCAATTTCAACTCTTTTCAAGGCAATTAATAATCATATTCAAATCTTAACTCTTTTCAAGGAAAATAATAAACGTAATCAAATAATGGAATCAAAGAGGCATGGTGTAAACCTAAAACTACCCGGACATAGGCACAATTAGTAGCTACGCATAGACTATCGTCACCTTGTGCATATGTAGCCCCCGCAAATACGAGCACACATGAATTCAATTCACCTATGGGGTTAATTCCCTCTTACAAGGTTAGAAAGGTGACTTACCTCGATCAGAAATTCCATAACCGGCTCCCACGCCTTTCCAACAACTCAAATCGATGCCGCCCGCTCTAAAACCGGTCAATCAATGTGCAAATCCATAAATACATACTCAAATGCTAATTATAAATCAACTTATAACAATTTCCAACTCCGCTCGAAGAATCGATAAAGCAACCCTCAGGCCCACATGCCCGGGTTCCGAAATTCTTTCGAAGATAATCATTACCCATAACACTACAAACTTAAATACATGATTTATTCCCAATTCAATGCCTAAATTCATGGTCAAAATCCAAGAATACAAATTTTCTAGGATTTTCTTCAAAATTCTAATTTCTACTAATTTTTATGTTTAAATCCTTACATAAACCAAGTATTTTAACTTGGTATAGGTGGGAATCACTTACCTTGACATAGATTATGTAAATCTCCCCTTGAAGCTCTCCAAAAATAGCCCAACCAAGTGAAAAATGAGAGAAAAATGAGCCAAATCCCGTTTTTAAAGAAACCTCACTGCTAGCTCGAATTCCACTTCTGCAGTCTTGTAGCCGCTCCTGCGGCTCCGCATCTGCAGAAGACCCATCGTAGATGCGGCTACAGCTCAAACCAACAGCCTTCGCTTCTGCGCCCAAGGTAGCACACATGCGCTCATGCTTCTGCGGTCCAAACGCGCTTCTACGCACAGACGTATCATTTCTGCGCCAAATGGTCCGCACCTGCGGACTTCTTCTGCGACCCCCTGGACGCTTTTGCGGCTTCGCACCTACGGCCAAAACCTCGCAGGTGCGGTTACACCAGAAAACATATGCTTCAACTCTCTTTCCAAGTCCAAACTCGATCCGTTAACCATCCGGAATTCACCCGAGGCCCTCAGGACCTCAACCAAATGTACCAACACGTCCCAAAACACATTACAAACTTAGTCGAGGCCTCAAATCATGCCAAACAACATCAAATCTACGAATCACCCTCCAATTCAAACTTAATGAACTTTGAAATGCCAAACTTCTACAATCGATACCGAAACCTATCAAATCACGTCCGATTGGCCTCAAATTTTGCACACAAGTCATAATTGGCATTACGGGCCTACTCTAACTTACGGAATCAGAATCCGACCCTGATATCAAAAAGGCCACTCCTGATCAAACTTCTAAAAAACCTTCAAATTCCAACTTTCGCCAAATGACCTCAAAAGGACCTACGGACCTCTAAATCCACATCCAGATGCGCTCCTAATACCAGAATCACCATACGGGGCTATTCCCAGGCTCGGAATCCCAAACGTACATTGACAACATTGAAATGCACTTCAACTCAAATTTATGAAATTCTTCCAAAATGCCAACTTCCATAATAGGCGTCGAAACGCTCCTGGGTCATCCAAAACCCGATCCGGACATACGCCCGAGTCAAAAATCATCATACGAACCTGTTGGAACCTTCAAATCCCGATTCCGAGGTCGTTTACTCAAAAATCAACCGTGAGCCAGCTTCTCCAACTTACAACTTCTGAAATTAGAATTTTCCCTCCAAAGTAACTCCAAACTCCCCGAATTTCAATTCCGACCACACGTACAAGTCGTAATACCCGAAGTGAAGCTACTCATGTCCTCAAGCCTCCAAATGACTTGCTAGAGCTCAAAATGACCAGACAGGTCGTTACATTCTCTCCCACTTAGACATATGTTCGTCCTCGAATGTGCTAAGAACTGCTTTGGAGTTGTCCGAAATCACTGTTTAACACCTCGTGCGCCTCCCCGTGCTACCACAACCCAGTTGAGCACATTAGCTTGAGCCAGTTTGAAGATCCTCCCTTTTTTTAGTCAAATAAGCCTTAAAGCCAATTTCCAACATCTGGAATTCTCTACGATACCAGATTCTAACACACGAACATCGTATCAATCACCAGACTCCGTACCAAAACATGATAGTATACCCTTTCTAAATTAACACCCTGTACCGCATAATTCACATGACCATAATAACATTCCCTGACCACAATAGCTGAAATTTCACGAATCTGATGCCCAAAACACACCTCATGACATATATAAGTCCTGTTCAAACTCTTGCAATGCTTCCACGGTGGAAATGATGTGTAGAAATTCATAACCAACTGTCGAGTAAACAAATCATTGAGTTTTTCCTCTTGACAAGAACCATTACCTCATTATGAACCAAATAACGATATTTGCTCTTTAATATGCTTCATATAAATCTGATCGCACTGATCCCAGGTCCAATAATCTCATCTCACCCAGCATAAGCTGTTCAGGGAATAAGCCACCTCATATACTGCAAAAAATCTCATATGATGCAAGAATGTGCCCACAAGCTACAAAACTCGAATGTGATACATAAGGAAAACAAACTCTGGAAAGAACTACTCAACCCACAAAACTAATTAAACGACCGAAAGGATGTTATGAACCTTCCTCGGAAACGAGAAACAAAACACACAAGAATAGATATGGGGAATTGTAATCAACATCACACTGTTGCGGCGTGCAACCCGATCCACACATGATACCGTTGCGGCGTGCAACCTCATCTGACCATGATACCCGTGGCGGCGTGCCACCCGATCCAAACAACATACCCATGGCGGCGTGCCAACCGATCCACACATAAAAATCTATAAGGAAATACTTACCGAGCAAAAATGCTCATAACTACCAAATACCCGAATATCGACCACAAGCACGCCAAGTGCATAATACCATCCCTAGGGAGACAGATAGCGCCATACGCTACAATTCACGTGCATGAATAAGGTGCTATAAATGACCTAGATCTCGAGAGCCATCCTGCTCATATAACACCTCAAGCTACACTGGACCACAACACATGTGCGAATAATCAAACCGTCTCACAAACCACATGGCACAATAAAGTATTACATGGAATAGATGACGATAGAAATAACATCCAAGGCCTGAAGACTCCTCCGTAAACAACGCTATGCTGAAATGAACACATCCGACCTGATATAGAGCTCACATTCACATTTAGATCCATCCATGAACCTCAAGCCAATTCTGATCGCACCTCACTGGGCTAATAACCTTTCAAGGATCCACAATAACCTTCTTTCCCATGACACACAAGAACAACCATCAAATCCAGAACAACCTTCCACAGTCCATAACCAAATGAACCGAGCGCCCTTCAGGCACAAATTCCCACTTACGCGATAGTATCACAATCTCCATACTTGGTTTCACTCTGAATCAAGTGACTACATGTCACACTTATACAATCTTCCCGCGAAATACGCTCCTCCGGCCTTTTGCACCAGGTAACAAGTATGCACATCCATACCACCGGCCATCCTAGTGCTGTAGAGCAAATAAAAAATCTGCAAATTAGTACTCAAAGCCTCTCACGCAGGACACTGATCTCAGGTGACGTAAAGATAATACCATCTTACTCTAAACATCTGAATCCTTCCCTGCTCATCCGAGCTCATGACATCCCTGTCAACACTGAACTGAAACCTTGATCCTCAACTTTCAAATTTTATGCCGCTCACCGTACCTATCTTACCAACACGCAATAGCCCAAGAATTTCATCATAACTCCTGAACCACTAATAGGATACACACTTCATCATATAGAAACCTTTCACTTACTCGTTCCAGGAGAACCACTACAACACATGACTGAATTCCCATAACCGTAGAAAATACAAACCTCAAGTAGTGGTCTAAACCACCATAACTCTTCCGGGATCCATCTATGCATAACATGCCATAATACTCAAATGCCTCCAAATAAAATCAATTGCGGCGGCCGTCAAGCCTCGCACGTACCACCACAAAGTACATGTATAACTTAACACGCTGAAAGAGCCAATCATTGCCACCATCATGCCAATTCAACCATTGCTAACTGATCCGACTTCTTCTAATTTACTCTGGACTTGCCTTGGGAATAATAATATCTCCATTCAACATATATCGAATTCACTCTGCACTCATCTTGAGTGACCTTATTTCATGAGACCACGTTGTCTCAAAACCCATGAACCATCTCATACCCTCCTTGTACGCATATTCGCATCTTCAACTGGTACACCCATTTTGAAAATTTCTCTATGAATCCGAAGTTAATTTCCCTCATTCCTCCAATGCTATACAGTAGACCGAAGATAATATAGAACACTCCCAACCCCTTTCATAATCCACTAGGACTAATTTTGAGAGTCACCCACTCTGGCTTGTTCCCTAATATGATCAAACTCCAAGGCCCTGCTAACACATGAACACCTTCTTAGGGAAGCACCCGGCTGACTCACTTTCCTTGTACATCACATCTACACAAAGTATAAACTCTGAGTCTCTCCTAAGACTGAACATGAATCGATAAGGCCAAATATAGAACACATTCCCCAAATCCTTTGCTCAAATTACCACTAATGTTTTCTTTCCTTAATCGTACTAACCCACCAATATGCCGATAAGCAGAAACCTCATAAGTAGACAACCACGCAATCAAATCATAGATGGTGGGGGCTCTCCCACTTATCTTGAAGCTACCATTACATAACCCTAGAACCTACAAGGATATCTTCTTCCTCACTAACATGACCTCGCGCCATTGACCTGCCAAATTCCTCGAAATCTTCCTCTTAACCATTTCATGAGCACTCTAAATCACTGACCATATTCACATGTTCGATCCCTTACCGGATAGGCAGTAGAATTCTTCGCAGAAGCTTCGTCAACACCATGCAACTGTTAACCTGCTCACCGGAGATAACCCACATGTGGAAATTCCATGCCGACACCCTCCAACAATGCTGCACCGAGTACAATTACCACGAAACCAATAAACCATCCTGAGCCTATGCTCATTCACCAGCTGTACAAGTCTGTTCACTCCTCATGGACATCAACTAAAGGTGCGACAATACATTCCAATCCAAAGTCATGTTATATCCTTCTTCATACAAAACAACTCCTTTCCGTCGTATCCAACCTTTCTCCGTATAGCAGCCAATATTCCAAATTAAGTTCGTAGACATAGTCATTGTCCACCACGAGTTCCAAATCACTCTAAACTTTCCTCAACGTGTGTAGATATCCTACCGCAGAACCCATATGATACTCTGCCACTCTCCCACTTTGGTCAAACCCTTCTCTTTTAAGAAACTACTCGACTTCTGTTTTCTTACACTTGGCCTTCTAGAAGTTTAACCATGGCAAGACACCTCCCACATGTCCTTCTTCATCCCTCGCAACCCAGTTGTTGCCTTAAATCAAAATCCATCTCTTTAGCACCTGAACCAACAGATCGCCGCCAACTCTAAACCTCCCTGAAGATCATCTTCCTTGATTCATCAACATTAGGATCACCGATTCGATTCTGAACCACAACACATTGCGACCTCTAACAGTCGCTTCCCCGGCACCATTCACAATACCCTACCCCGAAGGCGAATTGAAGAAAACCATAACATCGGCAAGCTTAACACATTCTGCAAGGACAACGATGCCACATTACCGATGAAAGTTCCACCATGCTCAAAAATACCAAGTCTCGTTACTCCATTAACCCAAACCTGAACATTCTTAGTCTGATTGCCTTTCCTCCGCTGCAAATAGAACATTGAACCTCTGAATGATGCATTGAGAAAAACCTCCTTTAAAGTCATTCACTACCTCGACACGTAGACAAGTATCCTACCATTACATCAACAATGTGCGATAACAACTCATGAACATCATAGCAATTCGTGCATAGCCCCAAAACCATAAGAACTATAACTACTGAGCTGAAATGACAGAACACCCTTCCGCAAGGCGGCGATATTAGCTAAATTGAATATGCAGGGAGAAACATCATGCATAACATCCGTAGTGCCATTAAAATTCCTCGATTCCCAATGTATAATAAGCATTTCACGTCACATAAGAATGAGTAGGAAGTGAACGAAGGCATAAGCCTCATAGGAATTGAATCACACGATGAGGAATCAAGAAGGGAAGTGCTCCTAACCATCTTGTAGCCTCTCGAAGATAAGTACAGATGTCTCATGACTCGTGAAACCTAAGTGAACCTAGTGCTCTGATACCAAGTTGTCATGACCCAAAATCCATTAAAGGTCATGATGGTGCCTAACACTGCTGTCATACAAGCCAACAATTAAATGGATAACTTCATTACTATTTTAGTAATTTTAAAATCATAATTTCCTTCAATTCGATAGTAAGAGATAAAATTTACAGAGTAAATGATGATATTTTTACAAATTTAATATTGAACAACCCAAAAGCATCCCCAAAACCCGGTGTTACGAGTGCATGAGCATCAACTAGGAAGTAAAATAAAATACAGCATCTGTCCGAAATACAAATTAGACAGGAAAAATATAAATAACCCTGCTGGCTGCGGATCGTATCATGGGATGCAGCTCACCTAAGTCCCCGCAATAACTATGCATCTACGCTCACGAGGCCACTAGACATATGTGTACCTGCACAAAATGTGCAGCAAGTGTAGTATGAGTACGTAATTCAATGCGTATCCAGTAAGTATTCAGTCTAACCTCGAAAAAGTGGTGATGAGAGGTCGACTCCAATACTTACTATGGGCTGACAATAATATACCGATGTTATAATTAAGCATGGATTTCCATTATATAGCTAAAAACTCAATAATCGGAAATTAGAAACAATCCTTTTACTAATAGAAATTCCCGAATATTATTTTCATCATTTAACAATTTATATCTCAAGCCAATGAAGCAATGTCAAGTATTATTAGTTCCAAAGAGTTATCATGCGCAAGTCATGCCGAGGTCGTACGGACCAATCCAACATAAATATTTAAATTATGTACTGCCGAGGGTCGAATGATGCGAACCATATATGCATCTATCAATCTGCCGAGGCGAACGGCCCGCTCCCATGAGAGTAGTGAAAATTTATCCCGCTTGCGGAATATAGTTGCGATGCGTTTGAACATAGATTTATCAAGTTATTATAATATTCCTCAATTCTTTTCAAAATACGAAAATCAAATTAAAACTTTCAAATTTCGAAATCCTCAATTTCAACTCTTTTCAAGGAAATTAATAAGCATATTCAAAAATCTCAACTCTTTTCAAGGAAAATAATAAACATAATCAAATAATGGTGTCAACAAGGCATGGTGTAAACCTAAAACTACCCGGACATACGCATAATTAGTAGCTACGCACGGACTCTCGTCACCTTGTGTGTACATAGGCCCCGCAAATACGAGCACACAAGAATTCAATTCACCTGTGGCGTTAATTACCTCTTACAAGGTTAGAAAGGAGACTTACCTCGCTCTAAAATTCCATAACCGGTTCCCACGCCTTTCCAACAACTCAAATCAATGCCCAACGCTCCAAAACTAGTCAATCAATTTGCAAATCCATAAATACATATTCAAATGCTAATTATAAATCAATTTATAACAATTTTCAACTCCGCTCAAAGAATCGATAAAGCAACCCTCGGGCCCACGTACCGGGGTTCCGAAATTATTTTGAAGATAATCATTACCCCTAACACTACGAACTCAAATACATGATTTATTCCCAACTCCATGCCTAAATTCGTGGTCAAAATCCAAGAATATAAAGTTTCTAGGTTTTTCTTCAAAATTCCAATTTCTACTAATTTCCATGTTTAAATTCTTACATAAACTAAGTATTTTAACTTGCAATAGGTGGGAATCACTTACCTTGATATAGATGATGAAAATCTCCCTTGAAGCTCTCCAAAAATCACCCAAACAAGTGAAAAATGGGAGAAAATGGGCCAAATCCCGTTTTTAAAGAAACCTCACTGCTCAGCTCGAATTCCGCTTCTGCGGTCTCCTTCCAAGTCCAAACTCGATCCGTTAACCATCCGGAATTCACCCGAGGCCCTCGGGACCTCAACCAAATATACCAACACGTCCCAAAATATATTACGAACTTAGTCAAAGCCTCAAATCACGCGAAACAATATCGAAACTATGAATCACCCTCCAATTCAAACTTAATGAACTTTGAAATTCCAAAGTTCTACAATCGATGCCGAAACCTATCAAATCACGTCCGATTAGCTCAAATTTTGCACATGTCGTAATTGACATTAGGAGCCTACTCCAACTTCCGGAATTGAAATCCGACCCCTCTATCAAAAAGTCCACTCCCGGCCAAACTTCTCAAAAACCTTCAAATTCTAACTTTCGCCAAATGACATACGGACCTCCAAATCCACATCCGGATGCGCTCCCAATACCAGAATCACCATACAGAGCTATTCCCAGGTTCAGAATCCCAAACAGACATTGATAACATTGGAATGCACTTCAACTCAAATTTATGAAATTCTTCCAAAATGCCAACTTCCATAATAGGCGCTGAAATGCTCCCGGGTCATCCAAAACCCGATGCAGGCATACGCCCGAGTCCAAAATCATCATACGAACCTGTTGGAACCTTCAATCCCAATTCTGAGGTCGTTTACTCAAAAATCAACCCTAAGCCAGCTCCTCCAACTTACAGCTTCTGAAATTAGAATTTTCCCTCCAAAGTAACTCCGAACTCCCCGAATTTCAATTCCGACCACACGTACAAGTCATAATACCTAAAGTAAAGCTACTCATGGCCTCAAACCACTGAATGACGTGCTAGAGATCAAAACGATTGGTCGGATCATTACACATTTCCACAAATAATCTCGGGTACGTAATCGTCACTTCACGTACACGGTGTTTACATAACACAACTAGCACAAATGACTCAAATCTTAAGGGATACTCCACCCACATAATGTAGGCAAGATACTTACCTCAAAGAAGCTAAATCGATACTCTAAACGAGCTTCTCGTGTGAAACAACCTCCGAATGACTCAAATCTAGCCAAAATAACTTAATACCATAAATAAAAACCATAGGAAATAAATTCCGGATAATAAAACTTCAATCTTTAAAGAAAACTAAAAGACAACCTAAAAAGTCAACCTTGGATCCGCACCTCGAAACCCGACAAAAGTTACCAAAACGGAACACCCATTCCGATACGAGTCCAACCATACCAAAATTATCCAATTCCGACATAAATCGGCCTTCAAATCCTCATTTTATGTTTTTTCAAAGTTTATACAAAAATTCTCATTTTCTTCCATTCAAATCACTAATTTAATATTAAAATAAAGATGGAATCATGAAATATAATAAAATCCGGATAAAGAACACTTACTGTAATGACCTGGCCAGTCGTTTTGAGAGTTGTAGCCCCAATCCCCCATTTATTGCTCAATTATTGCTTCACAGTTGATATGTGACTTGTAGGGGTGATTAGTTTGGGTCCGATGAGGTTTTAGAAATGAATTGAAATACTTAGTTTCAAGGTTTAAATTAAGTTAAAATAGTGACTGGATGTCGACTTATGTGTAAACGAACCCGAAATAGAGTTTTGATAATTCCATTAGCTCCGTATGGTAATTTTGGACTTAGGAGCGTGTCCGGAAATCTTTTTTGAAGTCCGTAGTGGAATTTTGCTTGAAATGGCAAAAGTTGAATTTTTGGGAAGTTTGACGATGGAGTTAACTTTTGATATCGGGGTCGGAATCCAGTTCTGAAAATTTTCATAGATCCGCTATGTCATTTATGACTTGTGTGCAAAATGTGAGGTTAATCGGAAATGATTTGATAAGTTTCGGCATCGAATATATAAATTGGAAATTCTTAAGTTCCTTAAGCTTGAATTGGGGTATGATTCGTGGTTTTAGCGTTGTTTTATGGGATTTGAGGTTTCAACTAAGTTTGTATGATGTTTTAGTAAATGTTGGTGTAATTGGTTGAGGTCCCGGGGGCCTCGGGTGAGTTTCGGATGGTTAATAGATCAAAATTTGGACTTAAACAGTTGCTGGAATATTTCTGCTGGAAAAACATCAAGAAAATTGAGGTCTAGAAAAATCGAGGTTAGGAAATCGAGGTCATGAAAATCGAGGTTAGGAAACGAGGTCATGAAAATCGAGGTCAGGAAATCGAGGGCAGCACCTGGATAGAAACTTTAAGTTATAAAACGGGGGTTTCATCCCATTTTCCATTTTTGACAAATTGGAGGTTGGGGAGAGACAATATTTGAGATATTCTCAAGGAAAAACATCGGGGAAGTGATTCTAACTCGGATTTGGTCAATATACACGAATATATCATTGTTTTCATCATTTAATTAGTGTTTTGAGATGAAAATTTGGGGAAAATGAGGAAGAGTTCTTGGAGTAGAATTTTGAGGTTTTGAATGGGATTTTATTATCGGATTTGAGTGAAATTGATATGGTTAGACTCGCGAGTGAATGGGCTTTCGGGTTTTGTGACTTTTTTCGATTTTCGAGACGTGGGTGTGGGCGTCGGGTTTGAGCTAATTTTTTATTTTTGGCTATAATTTTGTATTTTCTTGTGGAATTGGTTCCTTTTTCCTATATTGATTATACTGTACTGCTTGTGTCTAGATGCGGGATATTTGGGGACCAAATCACGAGGCAAGGGCATAGCAGAGTAAGAAATTATGCGGCTTTGAGGTAAGTAACACTTCAAAAATTGGTTCTGAGGGTATGAATCCCCGAATTGGTGTTATAATAATTGTTTGGAGGTGACGCACACGATAGTTGACGAGCTTGTGGACGTTCACCATATAAATTATGATTTGAATAAATCCTGTGAAGTTGTAAAATTAGAGAATTATGTTATTATCTGAACATTGTCCACTTGTTAGAGAAATTGAGATGAGGCACATATTAAATATCGTGTTTTGGCTATGTGCCAATATTCTGGGACACATGGGGTCGTGCTGCTATTGAATTAATTTTTTCAAAAATATACATTTCACACTTAGTCATATTCATCCATTGTGAGGATATTTATGGGATCGAGCTGCGCGCCGCAGCAGGCCATATTGGCTTTATATATATTATTATTATATGGATTGGGGATGGCCGCCTGCAGCAGGCCTTATAGGCTATATTATTATTATGGGATCAGACTGCACGCCGCAGTAGGCCATATCGGCTTTATATAGAGCTTAGGCTGAAGGAGCCCCTCCGGAGTATGTATACACCCCCAATGAGCGTAGATGATTATATATATTCGGGATGGACTTCCTAGGGCATGGACTTGCCTTACTTATTTGTATGTTGTGATGAATTTTACCGGGACATGGATCATATCCGTATCATTTACATTGGGGATAAATTACCCCAGGGTTTGATTGGCCTTATATGGTACTGAGTGATTGACAGTCAGTCGATGTGTATATATATATATGGGACGGAATATCCCTGGGCTGTATTGGCCATAAATAGTACTGAGTGACCGAATAAGTTATGACCAGTATCTACAGGAGGCCTTTATAGTGAGATGTCATATTCCTCATATCATACAATATTGATCCATTTCACTTGTACTGAGTTTAACTGTTGAACTTGAAAGCATGCCTACATTTTTGTACTATTATTTATAATGGATTGTACCTGCGGAGCTCGTCACTACTTTCAGCCCAGAGGTTAGTATTGTTACTTATTGAGCTGGTTGTACTCATACTACACTCTGCACCTCGTGTGCAGATCCAGGTGCTTTCGGATACTACAACTACTAGATTTCGGAGTTACTTCTATTGGAGACTATCGAGGTAGCTTCAGACAGCGATTTTTATTAGTCAGACTTTGTATTAATTTAGATTTTCAGGTACTCAGTGACACCGGGTTTTGGGAATGTTTATATTTGTATTTGTGAGATTTCTTCCGCTGAATGTATTTATTATATTTTCAAACTTAAAAGATATGGTGGTTTATTGAGATTGTCGGCTTGCCTAGTATTTAGATAGGCGCCATCACGACAGGTGAGATTTTGGGTCGTGACAAGTTAGTATCAGAGCCTAGGTTACATAGCTCTCACGAGTCATGAGCAGGTTGAGTAGAGTCTTGCGGATCGGTATGGAGAAGTCGGTACTTATCTTCGAGAGGCTGACGAACCCTTAGGAAAATTTCACTTTCTTGTGTTCTGACGTGCGAATTTGTTAATTCCGGAAACTAAATTTCTGTTATTCTATTATCTCAAAGATGGTGAGGACACGTACTAACGGATCGGATGGTCAGCCACCAGTACCAACAGTTAGGGCCGCGAGAGGCCAGGGCCGTGGTAGAGGCCGGGGCCGAGGTAGAGGTCGAGGTGTAGCTCGTACAGCAGTTGTAGAAGCACCTGTAGCACCACTAGTTACTCCAGCTCAGGAGCATATTCCAGATATAGCGGAGCCGAGAGTACCAGCTCAGGCACCAGTTGTGGACATTGAGATTTAGGACTTCATGAGACTTTGGCCCAGATACTGACAGTTTGCACTGGCCTTGCTCAGGTGGTTTATGCTCAGGCCGCACCTGCCATTTCTCAGGCCGCGGGAGGTACTTACAACCCTGTTGCCCGTACTCCAGATTAGATAGTACCGAGACTTTAGATATCGAGGGCACTACCATTCCAACCAGTTGCAACGGCTCAGGCCCCGGTAGTCCCCGTTATGGCAGATGATAAGCAGAAGAGACTTGAGATATTTTGGAGGCTTCGACCTCCATCATTTAGTAGTGCTGAGTTAGAGGATGCTTAGGGTTTTCTGGATAAGTGCCAGTGGATGCTTCGGACAACGGGTATTCTGGAGACCAGTGGGGTCTTTTTCACTACTTTTCAGTTTTATGGGGCTGCCTTCAGATGGTGGGATGCTTATGAGTGGCGCAGGTCGGTTGGTGCAGTACCACTTATATGGCAGGAGTTCTCCGTTCGCTTTTTGGAGAAGTTCGTGCAGCAGTCTCGCAGAGAGGAGCTGCGCATACAGTTTGAGCAGTTACGTCAGGATGGTATGTTTGTGATGCAGTACGAGATGAGATTTTTTGAGTTGGCTCATCACACAGTTTGGTTGGTTCCCACTAATAGGGAGAGGATTAGGAAGTTCATTGATGGCTTCACATATCACATGCAGTTGCTTATGACTAGGGAGAGGGTATCTGGTGCTACTTTTGACGAGGTAGTTGACGTTGCTCGGCAGATAGAGGTGGTCTATAGCCAGGAACGTGTTCAGAGGGAGGCCAAGAGACCTCGAGGTTCGGGAGGTTCTGAAGGACAGTCCTACCACAACAGGGGTCGTCCTTACAGACACGCTTAGACGGGTCCTCCATTTCACCGTGGTGCATCATCCAGCCATGGTTTATACAGTTCTCATCAGGGTCAGTCATCTCTTAGTGCAGTTCCAGCCCAGAGTATGCCCCGTGAATTATCAATTCAGGGATCATTTATACCAGGTTCTTCTGGTAGTTATTCCGGTCCTCGAGGTCCGCCTCAAAACTCACCACCATTCTTCAAAAGGGAGTGCTATGAGTGTGGAGAGCTAGGTCATGTAAGGAAATTTTGTCCCCGCCTTACTCGAGATCAAGTTCAGCGGAGGAGTCAGGCTACTACTTCTGCACCAATTGATCCACCACCCGCCTAGCCAGCTCATGGTGGGGCTCAGTCAGCTAGGGGTCTCCCAAGAGGGGGAGGCTGATCAGGTGGCGGTCAGGCCTAATTCTAATCTTTTCCTGGCAGGCCAGATGTTGTTGCTTTAGATGCAGTGATCATATGTATTGTCCCAGTGTGCCACATGGATGCTTCTATATTATTTGACCTTGGTTCCACTTATTCGTATGTATCATAGTAGTTTTCTCATTATCTAGATATGCCCCGTGAGTCATTAGTTTCATTTGTTCATGTATCTATACCGGTGGGCGATACTATTATTGTGGACCATGTGTATCGGTCGTGTGTGGTATCTATTGGGGGACTGGAGACTAGACTGGATCTCTTATTGTTCAGTATGGTTGATTTTGATGTAATTCTGGGTATGGATTGGTTGTTTCCAGGTCATGCTATTCTGGACTGTCACGCAAAAACCGTGATGTTGGCAATGTCGGGGTTGCCGAAGGTCGAATGGAGAGGTTCTCTAGATCATGTTCTTAGCAGGGTAATTTGTTATTTGAAGGCCCAACGTATGGTTAGGAAGGTATATTTGTCATATTTGGCTTTGTGAGAAATGTCGATGCAGATACTCCTACTCTTGATTCAGTACCGGTAGTGAGAGATTTTTCGGATGAATTTCCTGCAGACCTGCAGGGTATGCCACCCGACAAGGATATTGATTTCGGTATTGACATGGTGCCGGGCACTCGGCCAATTTGTATTCCTTCGTATCGTATGGCACCAGATGCATTGAAAGAATTGAAAGAGCAAGTTCAGGAACTTCTTGATAAGGGGTTTATTAGGCCTAGTGTGTCACCTTAGGGTGCACCAGTTCTATTTGTGAAACAAAATATGGTACTATGCTGATGTGCATCGATTAAAGGCAACTGAATAAAGTTACAATCAAGAATAAGTATCATTTGCCACGTATTGATGATTTATTTGACCAGTTACAAGGAGAGAAGGTATTCTCCAAAATTGATTTGAGATCCGGGTATCACCAGCTAAAAATTCGGGATTCGCATATTCTAAATACGGCATTCATGACCCGTTATGGTCACTATGAATTTTTGTGATGTCTTTTGTGCTGACCAACGCCCCGGCAGCATTTATGCACTTGATGAATAATGTATTCCAGCCGTATCTTAATTCATTTGTCTTGGTATTTATTGATGATATCCTGGTGCACTCACGTAGTCAGGAGGAACATGCACAACACTTGGGTCTTGTATTACAGAGGCTGAGAGAGGAGACACTCTATGCTAAATTCTCTAAGTGTGAGTTCTGGCTTAGTTCGATGGCATTCTTGGGACACATAGTGTCTAGTGAAGGGATTAAGGTGGATCCAAAGAAGATAGAGGCAGTTCAGAGTTGGCCCAGACCATCTTCATATACTGAGATTCAGAGTTTTCTCAGCTTGGCCGGTTATTATCGTCGCTTCGTGGAGGGTTTCTCGTCTATTGCATCGCCTATGACTAAATTGACCCAGAAAGGTGCTCCGTTAAGGTGGTCGGATGAGTGTGAAGAGTGCGTTCAAAAGCTCAAGACAACTTTGACTACAGTTCCAATTCTAGTTTTGCATATAGGTTCAGGGTTTTATACTATGTATTGTGACATGTTGATCTCGGCGCAGTGCTGATGCAAGACGGTAGGGTGATTGCCTATGCATCCAGAAAGTTAAAGGTACATGAGAAGAATTGTCCAGTTCATGACCTTGAGTTAGAAGCTATTGTTCATTCCTTGAAGATTTGACAGCACTATTTGTACGGTGTCCATTGTGAGGTTTATACTGATCACCGGAGTCTACAACATCAGTTTAAACATAAGGATCTTAATTTGTAGCAGCGGAGGTGGTTGGAGTTGCTTAAGGATTATGATATCACCATTCTCTATCATCCCGGAAAGGCCAATGTGGTGGCTGATGCCTTGAGTCGTAAAGCGGAGAGTTTGGGTAGCTTAGCATAGTTACCGGTAGCAGAAAGGCCTTTAGCCTTGGATGTTCAGGCCTTGGCCAACCAGTTTGTCAGATTGGATGTTTTCTAGCCGAACCGAGTTTTGACTTGTGTGGTTTCTCAGTCTTCTCTTTATGATCATATCAGAGAACGTCAGTATGATGACCCTCATCTGCTTGTCCTTAAGGACATGGTTCAGCATGATGATGCCAAGGAAGTCACTATTGAGGATGATGGTGTATTACGGATGCAGGGCAAGCTATGTGTGCCTAATATAGATGGTTTGCGTGAGTTAATTCTCCAAGAAGCTCACAGTTCGTGGTACTCCATTCATCCAGGTGCCGCGAAGATGTATCAGGATTTGAGGCAGCACTATTGGTGGAGGCGAATGAAGAAAGAGATAGTTAGGTTTGTAGCTCGGTGTTTAAATTGTCAACAGGTGAAGTACGAGCATCAGAGACTGGGCAGATTGCTTCAGAGACTTGAAATTCCAGAGTGGAAGTGGGAGCGTATTACCATGGACTTCGTAGTTGGGCTCCCACGGACTTTGAGAAAGTTTGATGTTGTTTGGCTGATTGTAGATCGGTTGACCAAGTCAGCTCATTTCATTCCTGTGGTTACTACTTACTCTTCGGAGAAACTGGCTCAGGTTCACTTTCGCGAGATAGTCAGGCTTCATGGCGTACCGGTATCTACCATCTCTGACCAGGGTACGCAATTTACATCACGGTTCTGGAGAGTCGTACAATGAAAGTTAGGTACTCCTGTGGAGTTGAGTACATCATTTCACCCTCAGACGGACAGGGAGTCCGAGCGCACTATTCAGGTAGTGGAAGATATGCTTCGTGCTTGTGTGATAGATTTTGGGGGTGCTTGGGATCAGTTCTTTCCACTTGCGTCATTTGCTTACAACAATATTTATCAGTTGAGCATTCAGATGGCGCCGTATGAAGCCTTTTATGGTAGGCCTTGCCGGTCTCCAGTGGGTTGGTTCGAGCCGGGAGAAGCTAGACTATTAGGTATGGACTTGGTTCAAGATGCCTTGGAAAAGGTTAAATTGATTCAGGATCGGCTTCGTACAGCCTAATCTAGACAAAAGAGTTATGCGGATCGGAAAGTTCGTGATGTTGTATTCATGGTTGGTGAGCGGGTCTTGCTCCGGGTTTCGCCCAAGAAGGATGTTATGAGATTTGGGAATAAGGGCAAGTTGAGTCCTAGGTATATTTGGCCTTTTGAGATTCTTGAAAGAATTGGAGAGGTGGCTTATAGACTTGCACTACCACCTAATCTCTCTGCAGGTCATCCAGTGTTCCATGTTTCCATGCTCCGAAAGTATGATGACGATGCTTCTCATGTGTTAGACTTTAGCTCAGCTCAGTTGGATCAGGATCTATCTTATATTGAGGAGTCAGTGGCCATTTTGGACAGACATGTTACAAAGCTAAGATCAATGACCATTGCTTCGGTAAAAGTACAGTGGAGGGGTCAACCGGTTGAGGAGGCGACTTGGGAGACCGAGCATGATATGCGTAGTTGTTATCCTCATATTTTCAAAACTCCAGGTATAATTCTAAACCCGTTCGAGGATGAACGTTTGTTTAAGAGGGGGAGGATGTAATGACCCGGCTAGTCATTTTGAGAGTTGTAGCCTTATCCCCCCATTTATTGCTCAACTATTGCTTCACGGTTGTTATGTGACTTGACGGGGTGATTAGTTTGGGTCCGGTGAGGTTTTAGGAATGAATAAAAACACTTAGTTCCAAGGTTTAAAATTAAGTTGAAATACTGATCGGATGTCGACTTATGTGTAAACGAACCCGGAATAGAGTTTTGATGATTGCAATAGCTTCGTATGGTGATTTTGGACTTAGGAGCATGTCCAGAATTTTTTTTTTATGTCCGTAGTGGAATTTGGCTTGAAATGACAAAAGTTGAATTTATGGGAAGTTTGACCAGGGAGTTGACTTTTTGATATAGGGGTCGGAATCCAGTTCTAAAAATTTTTCATAGATCTGCTATGTCATTTATGACTTGTGCAAAATTTGAGGTCAATCAGAATTGATTTGGTAGGTTTCGGCATCGAATGTAGAAGTTAAAAATTCTCAAGTTCCGTAAGTTTGAATTGGGGTAAGATTCGTGGTTTTAGCGTTGTTTTATGGGATTTGAGGTTTCAACTAAGTTCGTATGATGTTTTAGTACTTGTTGGCGTATTTGGTTGAGGTCCCGAGGGTCTCGAGTAAGTTTCGGATGGTAAACGGATCAAAATTTGGACTTAAAAGATTGCAGGAATTTTTCTGCTGGAAAAAAAAATCAAGGTCATGAAAATCGAGGTCAGGAAATCGAGGTCTGGAAAATCGAGGTTTGGAAAATCGAGGTCAGAAAAATTGAGGTCATGAAAAACGAGGTTAGGAAATCGAGGTATGGAAAATCGAGGTCAGGGAATCGAGGTCATGAAAATCGAGGGCAGCGCCTAGACAGAAACTTTAAGTTATAATACGGGGGTTTCGTCCCATTTTCCATTTTTTTATAATTGGAGGTTGGGGAGAGGCGATTTTTGAGAGATTCTCAAGGAAAACATCGGGGTAAGTGATTCTAACTCGGATTTGGTCAATATACACGAATATATCATTATTTTCATCATTTAATTAGTGTTTTGAGATGGAAATTTGGGGAAAATGTGGAAGAGTTCTTGGACTAGAATTTTGAGGTTTTGAATGGGATTTTGTTATTAGATTTGAGTAAAATTGGTATGGTTAGACTCATGAGTGAATGGGATTTCAGATTTTGTGACTTTTATCGAATTTCGAGACGTGGCTCGGGGGCCGGGTTTGAGCTGATTTCGGATTTTTCGCTATAATTTTGTATTTTCTTGTGGAATTGATTCCTTTAGCCTATATTGATTATACTGTACTGCTTGTGGCTAGATTCAGGATGTTTGGGACTAATTCACAAGGCAAGTGCATAGCGGAGTAAGAAATTACACGGCTCTGAGGTAAGTAGCACTTCTAAAATTGGTTCTGAGGGTATGAATCCCCGAATTGGTGTTATAATAATTGTTTGGAGGTGACGCACATGATAGTTGACGAGCGCGTGAACATGCACCATATAAATTGTGACTTGAATAAATCCAGTGAAGTTGTAAAATTAAGGAATTATGTTATTATCAAAACATTTCCCACGTGTTAGAGAAATTGAGTTGAGGCTCTTATTAAAGATCATGTTTAGGCTACGTGCCATATTTTGGGACCCATGGAGTCGTGTTGATGTTGAATTAATTATTTTTAAAATGTACATTTCACACTCAATCATATTCATCCATTATGAGGATATTTATAGGATCGAGTTGAGCGCCGCAGTAAGCCATATTGGCTTTATATATCTTTTTATTATATGGATCGGGGCTGCCCGCCTGCAGCAGGCCTTATAGGCTTTATTATTATTATGGGATCGGACTGCACGTCACAGTAGTCCATATTGGCTTTATATAGCGCTTGGGCTGAAGGAGCCCCTCCGGAGTCTGTACACACCCCTAGTGAGCGTAGATGATTATATATATTCGGGATGGACTTCCCAGGGCATGGACTTGCCTTACTTATTTATATGTTGTGATGAATTTTCCCTGGACGTGGATCTTGTCCATATCATTTACATTAGGGATAAATTATCCAAGGGTTGGATTGGCCTCATACGATACTGAGTGACTGACTATTAGTCGATGTGTATATATATATATACGGGACGGAATATCCCTAGGCTAGTGTAACGACCCGGCTGGTCGTTTTGAGTATTACAGCCCTGTTCCCCCATTTACTGCTCAATTTATTCTTTACAATTATTGTATGACTTGCCGGGGTAATTGGTTCAGGTGTGGAAGGATTTTGTGGTGATATGAGACACTTAGTCTCATAATGGAAAGCTTAAGTTTGTAAAGTCGACCGGACGTTGATTTATGTGTAAACTACCTCAGATTTGAATTCTGATATTTCCAATAGCTCTGTACGGTAATTTTGGACTTAGAAGCGTGTCCGAAAAATTATTTGGAGGTCCGTAGTGGAATTAGGCTTGAAATGGCAAAAGTTGAATTTTTGGGAAGTTTGACCAGGGGTTGACTTTTTGATATCGGGGTCGGAATACAATTCTGGAAATGGGAATAGCTTCGTTATTTTATTTATGTCTTGTGTGTAAAATTTGAAGTTATTCCGGATTGATTTGACGTGTTTCGAGACAAGATATTGAATTTGAAAGTTCAAAGTTCATAGATGTTAATTTGAGGTGTGATTCGTCGTTTTAATGTTGTTTGATGTCATTTTAGGCCTCGAGTAGGTCCGTTTTATGTTATGGGACTTGTCGGTATAATTGGTCGGGGTCCCGAGTGGCCTCGACTGACTTTACGGACGAGGTTCGGATCAATTTCGTTGTATATTGCACTGCTAGAGGTATGCTGGTTCTGGTGTGATCGCACCTGCGGCTGGGTTGCGCAGGTGCAATGGTCGCATAAGCGACAATAAACTCGCAGGTGCGAGGTTCTTCGCAAGTGCTGAGCCTATTGCGCAATAGTGCGACCGCAGATGCGGTCGTTGGCATCGCAGAAGCGGAGGTTCGCTGGGCAAGGGATGTCTGCAAAAGCTCAATTGTTTTCACAAAAGTGGATGTGCAGGTGCGAGCCCAAGAACCGCCGGTGCGGAAATGCGTGGGAACTGTTAAAAACGAGGGTTTCTGAGATTTTTCTCTTTTTGGACATTTTGGAGCTCGATTTGGGCGATTTTGGAGAGGAATGTTTCCACACAACTTGGGGTAAGTGTTCTTGACTCCCTTGTGATTATATTCCATGAATCTATCTTCATTTTTAGCAATTAGTTGACGAATTTAAAGAGGAACTTGGGGGTGTTGGCCTAAAGTTCATAATATGAATTTTTGAGTTTTGAACATTGATTTGGAGTCGGAATTGAGTGCAATTAGTATGGTTGAACTTGTAATTGGATGGGTTGTCGGATTTTGTGAGTTTTGTCGGTTTATGAGACGTGGTCCTCATAGATGATTTTTGAAGTGTAATTTCATATTTTGTGGTAAAATATTAGTATTTTGATATGGAATTAATTTCTATAAATTGTGTGGACCGAATCAAATTTATTATGGATAGATTCGAGTTGTTAAGAAGTTGATACATATAGAATGGGATTTCTGGAGCATTGTTTAGCTTGCTCGACTTTGGATTCGTCTTGTTTGAGGTAAGTAACTCTTCTAATCTTGGAGCTGAGGGTATGAACCCTGATTATACATGTTATGTATTTGGTGTTGAGGTGACGTACATGCTAGGTGATGGGCATGTGGGCGTATACCGTGTGAACTGTGACAATTATTTCTGTGGTACTGTGTAGTTATCTGAAGTTGTCTGAAATCATGAAATCTCTACGTACTAGAGTTATCAAACTGTGATTCATGCTATAAACTATGTTTAGACTATATGTTTATCCTGTTGGGACCCACCGAGGTCATTTCTACTGTTAAGTTATCTTCTTTCATTGCATTATATACTCAGTCATACGCATGCATATGCATATCATATCCCACTCTCTATTGTTATATATTGATACATCATATCATCATTTTCGAGCTATTTTCATGACATTGTGAACCCATGAGAGAGAGACTGGAGAGATTAATGACTAAGTGAGGCCGAGGGCCTGATTGATTCTTATATTGATACTAATTTATGATAGCGTTTGGGCTGAAGGAGCCCCTTCAGAGTATGCACACACACCCGGTGAGCGCGATTGATATTATTGAGGGATGGATCTTCCCAGGACATGGACCTTGTCCTAAGCATTATATACCTGGAGATGGATCTTCTCCACAGGGCTGGATTGGCCTTCCTCGGTACTGGGTGACTTATAGTTAGTGATGTATATGTTCTGGAATAGATCTTCCCTGGGCCGTATGGGCCATTTACAGTGCCGAGTGGTTGAGTATTTGAGAGTGTGAACCTGGAGATGGATCTTCTCTATAAGGCTGGATTGGCCTTCCTTGGTGCTGGGTGACTTATAGTCAGTGATGTATATGTTCTGGGATGGATCTTCCCTGGGCCATATACATTACCGAGTGGTTTAATATTCGAGAGTGTGAGCACATGTGGCTGTCAGCATGGTGCATCACATATAGCATTGCATTGACAGACACACATGACATACATGCATAGAGGTGTATTTTTCTCATGTTGTACGGTATCACACCATTTATGATTTCTTACACGTGTTAACATATGGGCATAGTGATGGATTTGTTTTACACTGGTTATCTGGAAAGAAAATGAGACATCTTAATTATCATTGAAAGGATTTTGGAAAAATTACTATTTTTAAACTTACTCATATTTTTGGAAACTCCAGTAAACGATTTGGGTTTTCATTGATGTATTTGAAAGGCAGAACTATTTTCAGAAATCATGTTTTTGTTGAACATTTGAGTGTTGAGTTACTTCTGGTATTACTTATTTTTTGTTGTTTTGAACTATAGTTGGTTATTGAAGTTGGGACCCGACCTTGGTACAAGCTCGTCACTACTTTCAACCTAAGATTAGGTTTGTTACTTATTGAGTACATGGAGTTGGTTGTACTTATACTACACTTCTGCACCTTGCGTGCAGATGTTGGATGCTGATGTTGCTGTGTTCGTTGGAAGCTGGATCTGAATATGTACCTGCGTTCAGGATGTTGCTGCCCCTTGTTCATGGTAGCCTTATATTTATAAAACTCTGTTTATGTACTTTTCAAATAGATGATGTATTACTGCATACCAGCTTTGTATGCTTTATTCTTAGAAGCTCATGATTTGTACTACCAGTTCTTGGAGAAATGTATTAGTTTTATATATTTTCTTTTAATTAATTGACTTATTAATTTTATTGGAATTGGATAGTTGGTAATTGGCTTACCTTGCAGGTTGGGTTAGGTGCTATCACGACTAGTTGGATTTTGGGTCGCGAAAAGGTGGTATCAGAACCCTAAGTTCATAGGTTCTATAAGTCAGGAGCAAGTGTCTAGTAGAGTCTTGCGGATCGGTATGATAACGTCCATACTTATCTTCGAGAGGCTACAAGGAATTTAGGAAACTTTCCCATCTTTTCTTTCCTTATCGTGCGTAATTGATTCCGCTCGAGACATAACTCTTTGAATTCCTTCCACGCATTCGTATGCGCACATGAGCGCTCGGTATCAACTGTACATCGCCGGCTTGTGATCACATGAACGGTGTTTGAGATGTGTATTCTGTGTTTTGGTGATGGTCCAGTCTGGAGGACTTGAGGCCAGGGTTAGACCGTAGCTTAAGCTTGGTAGCTTCAGTTGTAACTTGTATATTTAGACTCATATGTCCGGTAATGTCCCTACGAGTGAAATTCATGGCTCGATGAGTATGATGTAACTGCGGGATGTGTTAAGAGGATTTTAATACGACGAAAAGTGTTTCCTTGAAATATAAAGGAAAGGCCATTGGGTGCTTGATTTTCGTTTTGATGTAACGTACAGTCTCGAGTATTAATGTTTTGAAGGATCTTCTACGTTGTTAAATTTTGGGACAAATTAAATTCTCATGCCTGGTTAATGAGTTTGGACTCAGAAATATTAAGTGATTTCATAGTAATTGTAACTGCGAAAGGGTATAACAAGATACCAATTTGAGGCTAAGAAGGTGGGTTATCCCCTGCGGAGTAATATACGTAGGTATGTTCCTTATAATGTGAGTGGAGAGTTTTTTTTCTGCCAGTGGAGCGTATGTGTTGAGATTTGAATTGGAATCTGGTTGAGAAAGTTGACTTGACTGTCAAGAGAATAAATGCGAGCTTAGCGGATGATTGAGGTATTTTATGGTTGGTGTTGCATGAGCTTGAGAAGAATTTTTGTTGTACTGATTGTAGTATTATGACAGTAATAGAGTATGGGTATTGCGAGTTATCGAGTGTTTAAATTTATGGCTTTGACTCAAGTGGGGGAGTCTGCTATTGACACTTCAATTCATGGTTATATGTCAAATTTTTGTTTTGATCTGAGGTATACATGAGAATCAGTGATGACTTGCAGAGGTGGAGTTCGAGAATAACTTGAGTAAGGAAATTTCTAGATACATGTTATGGCACTTTAGGAGTATAGGAAAAATCATGGGATGAGTGAGCTGTTATTTCTGAAGGATGTAGTGCGCACAAAGTATGAATTTGATCGGTGGTATTAAGGTAGCGTTACTTCTTTGAGTGTTGATTGTGCTAAAGGAGCACATGTCTTTTGGCCCGTTTAAGGCAAAGCAAATTAGATTTGAGCAAAATGGGTGACTCTCAAGAAGGTGCTAATGGATTCAAAAACGTATAAGTGGCAATTGAAAAATTTTCGGATTCATATATCGCTAGAATTGGTTATTTACATTGGATGGTGTCGGGATATGCGGTAATTCTGTATGACTATGGATTCTACATTTCAGTATAAGAAAGGAAAGGGGGACAATTTTAAATTTACATAATGTCTTTTAGATTATATGCCTCGGTTGTGGTACTTTTGGGGTACTTATGAGGGAATTCAGTGGCTTATAGGCCTTAGGACATTATGGTTCTATGCTAGGGTTCGTGGGGTGAGTTGTGGTTAAAGATCATGGTGTTTTAGCAAGGAGAAGTATAAATTTGAAGACAAATTTGGAAGGGACTCGGAGAAATAGGACAACTGGGTAGTAGACTGGACCAATATGGTATGATCGGTTCTTTAGGTACATATGAAGTGGTGAGGCTCTACGGATGTTTTAGTGGAAATATTCTTGGGATGGTGATCTGCGTGGCTTGGTCAAGATAGAGGAATTCAGTTATGATAGCTTGGTTATGTGCAAATGAATTTCAAAGTGCTCTTGATGGTTTTTACCATGGTTTGAACCAGATATTTTCTACCAGTGTGGGGAATGTGTTGTACATTGTTATTTCCTTTTGGAAAGAAGCAAGAGAAAGGTTTCTATCTAATAGGGTATGTAAATTGTTGGTGACTCAAAGTTGATAATGAGATTCTTGTGCTTGTCACATGATGGTATGATAGATGCGGTGTTGTGTGGGATTAAGGTTGGCATGTGCAAGGTCACAATTTAGTTTTGAAGGGGAGGTCATAAATTCTTAGATGGAAGGGACAATTTTCGATGTTTAGATGAATGCTATACCTATTTGGTATTGCGTGAGTAGAGTGTACATTTCAGAAGGCGCACTATATTTTGAATTATGGATATGTCATAGGTATTGTGGCACTCTCATGATTGATCGACTACTGATTTTAAGACGTTGCTATGTGGCACGAAAGAATCGGAGAAGTATTCCTCGTGGGATGATCGTGTATAAGAGATGTGTTAGACATTCGTGCGGTAAATATGGGATCAGAAATGGTGATTCGTGTGTTCTATGGATTTGGAGACTGGGAGTTGTCAGGAGCAGATTGTTTCATGGTTGTGGGTTGTGAAGGCGTGGCCGAAGCTAGCCAGGTGATAGTATGTATTATGATTCAGTCGATGTGGATTTTTGAAGGGTTATTTATCTATTGGTGGGTAACCAGAATTGATTTGGGGGTCCATTGGTAGGCCCAATTAGGATGTGTATTCTACACCGAGTCAGATTGCTTGGCTCCATACTGCTATTATTGAGGGACGTGCCATTCGGTTGGTGTTGGAATTATTTATGTTCTGAAATGATCTATGAGTTACTCTTATATGCTACGAGGAGTTGTGATTCATTGGTTATATGTACACATGGTGCGGTCCTATTGGGGGCCTTATGGCAGAATTTGAGTGAGATGAGTATTTGGGTATTGCATGATCGGTTGCGTATTGGCGCACGGATGGCACGGTTTGTGACTCTGAGTTATATTGGTGTAGCATGTTTGTGGTATAGTTGTGTTTAATAATATATGGTCATTGAACCTAGAATGGGTACTATCAGGTTTGATTACGGTATATTCAGAAGGATAATATTGAAAGTCGGCTCAGAAAGCAATTATGGTTCTGGTTGGGGCGAGAGAGCTCTGTGACTTGTTGATCTGGTAAGTGGTCATGAAATTTCACGTGTTTATTTTATTATCAAAAGTGTACGAAGGTTTTGGGATGGGGTTTGGTTTGATATGGGTTTAATACTAGTATTTGGTTGGTTTTGGAGCAGTCACTGTGATCAGGAATGGTGGTACGAGCATGCGAGTTGTGTAATATGTGAGGTGATTATATCCGTGGTTATGGTTATGGCTTGATGCAGCTTGTTCAGACTCATACAATGTGCAAATGTAATATTTGTGTCTTGAAAAGAAATTCTGAAGGTTGGGAATTGAATCCCAAGGTTTATGGGCTAAGATTAAATTAATTATTTTCAGTTGTATTGTGTTGTCAGGACTATATAGAATATGGTAACATGGGATCCCCCCGGGGTACACGTGTGGTAAGATGGAATAGTGATTTGATGGCTTGTAAACAACTCTTGGCACGTTCGAGGACGAGCGTATGTTTCAGTGGGCGAAAATGTAATGACTCGGCCGATTGTTTTGAGTATAATAGCCTCGTTCCCCCATTTACTATTCAATTTATGCTTTACAGTTGTTGTATGACTTGCCGGGAAAATTGGTTAGGGTCCGAAAGGATTTCGGGGTGAAATGAGACACTTAGTCTCATAATGGAAAGTTTAAGTTGGAAAAGTCGACCGGATGTTGATTTATGTGTAAACGACCTCGGATTTGTATTCTAATATTTCCAATAGCTCCGTATGGTAATGTGGACTTAGGAGCGTGTCCGGAAAATTATTTGGAGGTCCGTAGTGGAATTAGGCTTGAAATGGCGAAAGTTGAATTTTTGGGAAGTTTGACCGGGGGTTGACTTTTTGATATCGGGGTCGGAATATGATTCTGGAATGAGAATATCTTTGTTATGTCATTGTGACTTGTGTGCAAAATTTGAAGTCATTCCGGATTGATTTGATGTATTTCAATACAAGATATAAAATTCGAAAGTTCAAAGTTCATAGATTTTGATTTGAGGTGCGATTCGTCGTTTTGATGTTGTTTGATGTGATTTAAGGCCTCGAGTATGTCCATGTTATGTTATGTGACTTGTCGGTATAATTGGTCTGGGTCTCGACTGGCCTCGGGTGAGTTTTGGACGAGGTTCGGATCAATTTCATTGCATATTGCACTGCTAGATGTATGCTGGTTCTGGTATGATTGCACCTGTGGCTGGGTTGCGCAGGTGCGAGGGTCATCGCAGTTGCAGAGCCTGTTGCAGAAAAGCACGACCGCATATGCGGTCCTTGGCATCGCAGATGCGGAGGCTCCCTGGGCAAGGGATATCCGCAGAAGCGCAATTCTTTCAGCAAAAGCGGATGCGCAGGTGCGAGCCCAGGCACCGCAGGTGCGGAAATGCCCGGTAGTGTTAAAATGAGGTTTTTCGAGATTTTTCTCATTTTGGACATTTTGGAGCTCGGTTTGGGCGATTATGGAGAGGAAGTTTTCCACACAACTTGGGGTAAGTGTTCTTGACTCCCTTGTGATTATATTCCATGAATCTATCTTCATTTTTAGCAATTAGTTGATGAATTTAAAGTGAAAATTGGGGGTATTGGTCTAAAGTTAATAATACAAATTTTTGAGTTTTGAACATCGATTTGGAGTCGGAATTGAGTGAAATTAGTATTGTTGAACTTGTAATTGGATGGGTTATCGGATTTTGTGAGTTTTTCCGGATTCCAAGATGTGGGCCCCACAAGTGATTTTTGAAGTGTAATTTCGGATTTTGTGGGAAAATATTGGTATTTTGATATGGAATTAATTCCTATAAATTGTGTGGACTAAATCAAATTTATTGTGGCTAGATTCGAGCAATTCAGAAGTTGATACGTAACGAATGCGATTTCTGGAGCATTGTTTAGCTTGCTCGACTTTGGATTCGTCTTGTTCGAGGTAAGTAACTCTTCTAATCTTTGAGCTGAGGGTATGAACCCTGATTATACATGTTATGTATTTGGTGTTGAGGTGACTCACATGCTAGGTGACAGGCGCGTGGGCGTGCACTGTGTGAACTGTGACAGTTATTTCTGTGGTACTGTGTAGTTATCTAAACTTGTCTGAAATCATGAAATATCTGTGTACTAGAGTTATCAAAATGTGATTCATGCTATAAACTATGTTTAGACTACGTGCTTATCATGTTGGGACCCACCGAGGTCATTTCTACTGTTAAGTTATCTGCTTTCATTGCATTACATACTCAGTCATACGCATTCATATGCATATCATATCTCAGTCTCTGTTGTTATATATTGATACATCATATCATAATTTTCGAGCTATTTTCATGACATTTTGAACCCATGAGAGAGAGACTGGAGAGATTGATGACTGAGTGAGGTCGAGGGCCTGATTGATTCTGATATTAATACTGATTTATGATAGCGCTTGGGCTGAAGGAGCCTCTCCGGAGTCTGCACACACCCCCAGTGAGCGCGGTTGATATTATTGAGGGATGGATCTTCCCTAGACATGGACCTTGTCTGAAGCACTATATACCCGGAGATGGATATTCTCTATAGGGCTGGATTGGCCTTCCTCGGTACTGGGTGACTTATAGTCAGTGATGTATGTGTTCTGGGATAGATCTTCCATGGGCCGTATGGGCCCTATACTATACCGAGTGGTTGAGTATTTGAGAGTGTGAACCTGGAGATGGATCTTCTCCACAGGGCTAGATTGGCCTTCCTTGGTATTGGGTGACTTATAGTCAGTGATGTATATGTTCCGGGGTAGATCTTCCCTGGGCCGTATGGGCCATATATAGTACCGAGTGGTTGAGTATTCGAGAGTGTGAGCACATGAGACTGTCAGCATGGTGCATCACATACAACATTGCATTGACATGCACACATGACATACATGTATAGAGGTGTATTTTTCTCATGTTGTACGGTATCATGCCATTCATGATTTCTCACACGTGTTGACATATGGGCATAGTGATGCATTTGTTTTACACTGGTTATCTGGAAAGAAAATGAGACATCTTAATTATCATTGAAAGGATTTTGGGAAAATTATTATTTTCAAACATACTCATATTTTTGGCAACTCCGGTAAACGATTTGTGTTTTCATTGATGTACTTGAAAGGCAAAACAATTTTCAGAAATCATGTTTTTGTTAAGCATTTAATTGTTGAGTTACTTCTGGTATTACTTGTTTTATGTTATTATGAACTATTGTTGGTTTTTGAAGTTTGGATCCGACCTTGGTACAAGCTCGTCACTACTTTCAACCTAAGATTAGGTTTGTTACTTATTGAGTACATGGGGTCGGTTGTACTCATACTACACTTCTGCACCTTTCGTGCAGATGTTGGCTGCTGATGTTGCTGTGTTCGTTGGGAGCTGGATATGAAGATGTACCTGCGTTGCAGATGTTGCTGCCTCTTGTTCATGGTAGCCTTAGATTCATAAAACTTTGTTTATGTACTTTTCTAACAGATGATGTATTACTTCATACCAGCTTTGTATACTCTATTCTTAGAAGCTCATGATTTGTACTACTAGTTCTTGGGCAAATGTATTAGTTTTATATATTTTCTTTTAATTATTTGCTGTATTAAATTCATTGGAATTGGATAGTTGGTAATTGGCTTACCTAGCGGGATAGGTTAGGTGCCATCACGACTAGTTGGATTTTGGGTCGTGACAGCTGGATTAGCCATAAACAGTACTGAGTAACCGAATAATTTGTGACCAGTATTTACAGGAGGCCTTTCTACTGAGATGTCATATTCCTCATATCATGTAGTATTGATCCACTTCACTTGTACTGAGTTCAACTGTTGAACTTAAAAGCATGCCTACATTTTTGTACTATTATTTATACTGAACTGTACCTACGGAGCTCGTCACTATTTTCAGCCCAGAGATTAGTCTTATTACTTATTGAGTTGGTTGTACTCACACTACACTCTGCACCTCATGTGCAGATCCATGTGCTTCCAGATACGACGGCTACTAGATTTCGGAGTTACTCCTGTTGGAGACTATCAAGGTAGCTGCTTGACGTCCGCAGACTTGATTCACTTCCTGTTTAGTTATTGTACTGTTATATATTTAAGACGGTGATATTTATCAGTCAGACTTTGTATTCATTTAGATGCTCATGTACTCAGTGACACCGGGTTTTGGGAATATTTATATTTGTATTTGTGATATTTCTTCTGCTGAATTTAGTTATTATATTTTCAAACTTAATAGATGTGGTGGTTTATTAAGATTGTCGACTTGCCTAGTGTTGAGATAGGAGCCATCACGACAGGTGAGATTTTGGGTCGTGACACTTACATTAAACCAACACGTGAAAATCCCTTCCAAAATCGCCCAAATTCGAGCTCTCTAACTCAAAAAGTGAAAGAATATCAAAAGACCTCGAAATAGAGTACATATAATCTGCCCAGTGATTTACTCATCACGACCGCAGAAAAAAACTCGCGATCATAGGGACAAAATGATAACTGTTGAAATATAATTTAGTCCATTCTTTCTTCCAATTAATTTTCTTGAGCTTCTAAGTTATTATTACATCAAACACTTTATTTCCCATGCTAATTTTCATTTACTATATATTGTTGTTGTTGTTGTTGTTGTTGTTGTTGTTATTATTATTATTATTATTATTATTATTATTATTATTATTATTATTATTATTATTATTATTATTATTATTATTATTATTATTATTATTATTATTTATTATTATTATTATTATTATTATTATTATTATTATTATTATTATTATTATTATTATTATTATTATTATTATTATTTTTATTATTATTATTATTATTATTATTATTATTATTATTATTTTGACCTGGAAAAAGTATTTGACAAGGTCCCTAGGGAAGTTCTTTGGAGATGCGTGGAGGTGAAAGGTGTTCCGGTGGCTTATATGAGAGTGATTAAGGACATGTATAATGGAGCTAAGGCTCGGGTTAGGATAGTGGGGGTGACTCGGAGCATTTTCTGGTTGTCATGGTGTTAGACCAAGGATTTGCGCTTAGCCCATTCTTATTTGCTCTGGCAATGGATGCACTGACACATCATATTCAAGGGGTGGTTCCATGGTGTGTGTTAACGAGAGGTTGGTGGTTTGGAGACAGACCCTTGAGTCTAAAGGTTTCAAGCTGAGCAGGACTAAGACAGAATACATGGAGTGTAAGTTTAGTGGCGGGTCGGGAGAAGCATACATGGACGTGAGGCTTGCCTCTCAAGTCATCCCCAAGAAAGGGAGCTTCAAGTATCTAGGTTCGGTTATCCAGGGGATGGGGCGATTGTCGAGGATATCATGCACCGTACAGGGGTGGGATGGATGAAATAAAGGCTAGCGTCTGGCATCTTGTGTTACAGGAAGATGCCCCCAGAACTTAAAGGGAAGTTCTATAGAGCGGTGGTTAGACCAACCGTGTTGTATGGTGCATAGTGTTGGCCAGTCAAGAATTATCATATCCAGAAGATGAAAGTTGTTCAAATGAGGATGCTTAGATGGATGTGCGGGCATACTTAGTTGGATAATATTAGGAATGAAGATATCCAGGTGAAGGTCGGCATGGCTCCCATGGAAGACAAGATTTGGGAAGCTAGGCTTCGATAGTTCGGGCACATGCAGATGAGAAGCCTGGATGCCCCGGTAAGGAGGTGTGAACTGTTGGCCTTGACGGGTATGTGGAAAGGTAGAGGGCGGCCTAATAAATACTAGGGAGAGGTGATCAGGCACGACATGGTACGACTGCAGATTTTCGAGGACATGGCCCTTGATAGGAAGTTGTGGAGGTCGAGCATTAGGGTTGTAGGTTAGAAGATAAGAGGCTAGTCTGATAGTGTTTTGTTTTAGGTTGCTAGTGGTTAGGTTGTGTCCTTAGTACAGCATTAGGGTTGTAGGTTAGGTTGTAAGAAGCTAGTCTGGACATATTTTGTTCTAGGATGTTAGTGGCTCTTGTTACGTCCTTATTATTCCATCGCGTCTGTGGTACTGTGCCGTTGTTACTGCTTAGTATTATTACTTGTATCTCTATTTTCTGGTTATTACGTTGCTGGTGTTATCTTTCTGGATTCCTTTGTTGTTACTGCTACATTGTCTCGTTTCATCTTATTGTGTCGAGGGTCTATCAGAAACAGTCTCTCTACTCCATCGGAGTAGGGGTAAGGTCTGCGTATATACTACCCTCCCCAGACCCCACCTGTGGGATTTCACTAGGTTGTTGTTGTTGTTGTTGTTGTTGTTGTTGTTATTATTATTATTATTATTATTATTATTATTATTATTATTATTATTATTATTATTATTATTATTATTATTATTATTATTATTATTATTTTATTATTATCATCCTTAGTGTTGCTACTACTGCAGTTTTAATATAATTATTAATATCTACTTAATATATGATTAAAAGAAATTAATTAGAAACCCGGGAAACTGATTTGAAGAAAGAAAAGGGCCATAAATTCGGCCAAGACAAGGCCCAATTGTTCCTCGCCAATTAGTTTGAGGAAATAACACTAAATGCCTATCACTCACAAAATGTTTATCCAGAGTTTCCCATTTGAAAATTAATTACAACTCTTACCTAGGCATTCTAAACTTACTACCCGTAAATTCACTTGCCTTTCCCTTTTAATTTGCTTTATGCTTTTACCCAGCATGAGGGGCAAATTGAAAATGCAAATCTTTGAAACTCATAAAATTGGGTTTGTTGAGTTTGTGGTAATTTTGATCTGATTCTAACTGGGTATGTTCAAAATATTAATTGGAGGATGTGGCTATATTTCGAGTCAATTTGGTAAAGATTTTAGAGTAGATTTTAAATTTTGGGTTGAAGTTGAGTTGAACGAGCATAGAAGAGAGATTTGTACTGTATACCAAAATGCTATATTGTATACTATATTGGTATATAATAATTAATTCAAGAGTGTATAATTAACTACAATAATATACTACTAATTATTTTTTGAAGGAATGAACCAATCCTCTATATACCAAAATAACATATTATAAACCATTTTGGTTAATTCAATAGTGTATAATTTATTGCGTTGAATTAGAGAAGAAGAATTTGTACTGTATACCAAAATGATATACTATATACCATTTTGGTATACAGTTCATTCCAATGATATACTATTATAGTACACTATATAATGTAACGGTATACTCTTACAATTAGATCCTTTTAGAATTCTTTTGAAAGTTTTATTGACAACTGATATTTTTTCAGTTTAATAATTAAATTAAAAAAATCCTTTTTAAACTCCTTGCATACAATTTAATACCCTGTTGGTATAGCTATATACTATACTGTTATCATATGTTAGTTGGAATATTTTTTGGTTGTATTAGCTATATTTAATGGGTACACTATTTGTTTTTTTAGTAATAGTAGAATAGTTCAATATATTTAAAAAAAAAAAATTCCTTTATGCATGTATATTATGTATTCATTTTAATTTTTTCTTTATGCGTTTGTTTTATATAATAGTTTTATAGTATAATATCTTGAAATACATAATTATATTAATATGTGGTACACTAGTTTTTTGATTTTTCTCTTTATGCATGTGTATTATGTAATAGTAGTATAGTCATATATAGTTGCCTGAAATTAATTAGTAGAACTGTATACCCTATTGGTATAATTATATGTCATATTGGTATCATATGGTAGTTGGAATATATTTTGGTTGTTTTAGCTGCATTTTAAGTGAATTCTATTCTGAAATAATTTATATGATCATGTTTTGTTGTATTGGATTTTCTTGTACTTATGGACACAAATTTTGGTATTATGTAATAGTTTTTATAGTTATATGCATTTGTTGGAACGATCTCGTACAACGATATATCCTATTAGTATAACTATATACTATATTGGTATCATATGCTAGTTGAATTATTTTTTGGTTGTATTAGCTGTATTTATTTGGTACACTATTTGATTTTCTTTTAATAATAGTAATATAGAACAATATCTTGAAATACTTTATTATATTAATATGTGGTACACTATTTTTTTATTTTTCTCTTTATGCATGTGTGTTATGTAAAAGTAGTATAGTCATATAGTTGTCGGGAATTAACAAGTAAAATTGAATACCATGTTGGTATAGTTATATGCCATATTGGTATCACATGGTAGTTTGAATATTTTTTTTTTGGTTGTTTTAGCTGCATTTTTAAGCGAATTCTATTATGAAATTATTTATATGAACATGATTTGCAGTGCTGGAAATTTTTTGTGCCGATAGACATAAATTATGTAATAGTTTTTTTTATAGTTATAGGTAATTGTTGGAACGACACCATACAATTATATAGCCTGTTAGCATACAGAATAAGCAAGTTGCTTTGCGAATATTTATCTTGCAATGTGAGTATGTAATTTTTTCATACTTTTATTGCATCCTTTAATGCTTTGGTACAATAGTATAGTCACAGATAGTTGTATCAATATTCTAGAGCAATCATATACTCTGTTGGTATACATGTATACCATATTGGTATCATATGGTACTACAATTCTTTTTTTCTACTTATACTTTTATTGCAGTTTTTAATATTTTATTATCATTTCTATTCTAACTAGTATATATAGAGATTTGGTGACAGTGAATTATATTTTCTTGCTCCATAACTGGTTGTATTGGTAGAGTGTGTACTGATATTTATAGGGAAGGAGATCAAGGTTTGCATGAAAATCACGTGTTGATTCTTAGAATCTAATTATATAATTTATGGTGCTCAGCAGCAGCCAGTATGATAATCAATGAATTAGATCAAGCGACAACTGAGAAAAAAGACAAAAGGTATATTATACAAGTTATATTTAAAAAAAAAGTAAACAAATTTTTACTATATCAATTATTTTTTCTTATTGTATAAAAATAAGAATAATAAGAAATAGTGAAAAGAGTAAATGACATGAGATTATGAAGAGAAAAATAATATAAAAAAAGAAGTTAAATGAAATTAGAAAAGGAACAAGAAATAGAAAAAAAATAAAAAAGAAAAAAAATAAAAAAATAAATAAGGAGTCAAAAATAAATAATACGATTTGGGCAAAAATAAATGAATAGAAAAAGAGAAAAAAGAAAAAAAAAGAAGAAAACGAGATAAAAGAAAAGGAGAAATGAAAGAAAAAGGGAAAAAAGAAAAGACTCATAGAAATAAAAAAGAATTGGAGAAAAAAGAGAAAAATCCCAACAAAAACTACTATGAGCAGGAAATGTAATTAGTTTGATGGGTAAAAAAATAAATAGGTAGGTAAGGGTAAATATTTTTATTTTTGTGGGTAACTATGTCATTCACCCTATTATTTCCTTTCAAGCCCACAAACGAGCCCAACAAGATCTGCCCAAAACTTAACTAGGTTCTCCCTTTCATTTTGATTTTTTCTCTTCAAAGCCGTTCCCACCATCTTCCTCTCTCCTCTTCTCCTTCTTCCATTTTTATGCAAGGTCAAGCTTTACATTAGCCAAGGACAAAACCTCGTCCCTTCCATTTTTGAGCAAGTTCCTTGTCTCTCTTTTGTCTTAAACGATTTAGTCACCACAAGATACCATAGAACCTTTTTTTCAATTCTAATTTTTATGCAAGGAATCACTAGAGCAGAGATTTAAACGGCTTTTTGTGAAGCCCAAGATCGACCCGTGATCCTTCCCT
This sequence comes from Nicotiana tabacum, assembly GCF_000715075.1. Classification (NCBI taxonomy): domain Eukaryota; kingdom Viridiplantae; phylum Streptophyta; class Magnoliopsida; order Solanales; family Solanaceae; genus Nicotiana; species Nicotiana tabacum. The sequence continues at coordinate 7,709,440 of NC_134098.1, forward strand.
GCCAAGGGAACACGAACCCTAGCTCTACATCTCCTATAAATACTCACATTCGGGAGGGTTTAGACACCCTTGAGCCACTTACACTGGACACAAGAATAAAAAAATACCATTTTATCGCTCACATATGATATAGTCTAAAATACTAAAGAGTCCCTGACAAAAACCTTTTTTTTCTGTCTCGGTGTACTTTAGCCGTGACAGAGATATTGGAACTCATTCGGTTTGAAGTTCGGATATGACTGGTTCTAAATATGTGTTCATCTAAATATTTAGGCCTAGTGAAGCAGAATCTCAGTATGGAACTTTTATAAGAAATACTCTTATACACCAGAAACTAAAAAGCTTAACGAGCTATGTTCTCTTATACGTGCTAATTTATGATAACGATTCCATGATACCACGACTTACTTTATTGCTTTTCATCTTCCGTGCCTAAGTATGTATGTTGGCTTTAATACCTATCCTCTATGCCTTTTTTTAATTTAAAAAAACAAATACAAAGTCATTGCATGATTCTTCTTCGAAAAATATTATATGTTCGTATATTGTTGTTTAATGTTTTGATTTTTGTATTTTTTTGGGGTAAATTTTCTTTGTTCAGTAGTTGATCTCCCCAGGTGTTATCATTGTTCATTATTTTTATGTAATATTTCTGTAATGATCCGACCGGTCGTTTTGAGTATTGTAGTCCGTTTTTCTTATTTAATGTTTATTTTGTGCTCATTTGTTGTTATGTGACTTACCGGGGTGGTTGGTTTAGTTCCGGGGGATGTTTCAGAATGTAATGGGACACTTAGTCCCAAAGTTGGAAGCCAAAGTTCAAAGAGTTGATCGGATGTTGACTTATGTGTAAATGATTTCGGAATAGAGTTTCGATGGTTCTGATAGCTATGTATGTTGATTTTTCACTAAGGAGTGTGTCCGGATATTGATTTGGAGGTCCGTATATGAATTTGGCTTGAATTGACGAAAGTTGGAAAAGTTGAAGTTTGGAGAGTTGAATAGTTTGACCGAGAGTTGATTTTGTGGTTACAAGGCTCGAATTTTGGTTTCAAAAGTTGGAATAGGTCTATTTTGTCATTTATGACTTGTGTGCAAAATTTGAGGTCAATCGGAGTTAGTTTGACAAGTTTCTGCATCGATTGTAGAAGTTGGAAATTCATTAGTTTCAATAGGCTTGAATTGGGGTGCGATTCATATTTTTGATGTTATGTGATATGATTTGAAGCCTTGACTAAGTCCGTATAATGTTTTAGAATATGTTGGTATGTTTGGATGGGGTCCCGGGGGCCACGGGGCCCACAGGTGTGATTTGGATTATGTTCGGCTCATTTTTGGACTTGTTGGATTGTTGTTATGTCTATTGCTGGTTTCATTATACGCGATCGTGAGTGGAGGTCCGCGATCGCAAAGAGTTTTTTGGGGCGACTGGTGAAAATTATTCTATGCGATCGCGAGAATTGGTCTACGATCGCGGAGCTATGGTCAGTTGCACCGCGTTTGCGAAAAAGGAGAGGTGGCTTGGAAGCCACACGTTTGTTCATCGGGATCACATGAGCAGGCGTACGATCACGTACATTTGAGTTTTTGTGCACCGCGTTTGCGTTGTTTGTTCGCGTTAATTTGGAGGGCAATGATTTTTGTTCTTCTCGATCGCGAGGGGCTTTCTGCGATCGCGAAAAGGAATAACTGGGCAGATTATATAATTTCAAAAAGGAGGGTTAGAGTATAATTTCACATTTGGACTATGGGAGCTCGGATTGAGGTGATTATTGGAGGGATTTTCAAGGAATTGATTGGGGTAACTGATTCTAACTCGAATTTGGTTAATATATATGAATCTATCATTGTTTTTACCATTTAATTACTATTTTAAGTTGGAAAGATTGTAGAAGCTTCATAAACTGTAATTTGAGGATTTGAAGGTCGAGTTGAGATCAGAATTGAGTAATTTTGTTATGGTTGGACTCGTTGTTGAATGAGTGTTAGGATTTTGTAAATTTTATTGAATTCTGAGACGTGGTCCCGGAGTTGAATGACTTTTGTTAAAGAACCTAGCTTTATCATATGGAATTAATTCTTATAGGTTGTGTTGATTATATTAAGTTGTTTATGGCTAGATTTGAGTCGTTCGGAGGCTGATTCGAGAGGCCAAAGCTTGTTGGAGTAGATATTTGCGCTGTTTGAAGTAAGTAACACTTCTAAACTTGGTTCTAAGGGTATGAATCCCTGAAATATGAGTTATATGGTTAGTGTTGAGGTGACGCACATGCTAGGTGATAGGCATGTGGGGTACATCGTGGTAATTGTGAACCAATCGATTCCCTAGTACTGTATAGTTATTCGACCCTCTTGATATTCATGTGAATCCTATGTGTTAGAGTAATTGAGCTGCAATCCATGTTAGAAATTATGTTTAGGCTATATGCTTATTCTGTTAGGACCCGCTGGGGTCAATTTTGCTAATGATTTATTTGCTTGAACGGTAATTATGTATTCAGTCACATCCATCATTTTCATATCATATCTCAATCTTAGTTGCTATTCATTGTTGCATCATGTATCAATGTTTAGGTTGTTTGGCATGAGATAGGTGAGCCCGAGAGACTTGAGAGATTGATGACTAAGTTGGGTCCTGAGAGCTTTATTGTGAGTGATGTGTGGATCGGGTTGTACGCTGCAACATGCCTTCTTGGCTTTATATATATTATTATTATTATGGATTGTGCTGCACGTCGCAGCAGGCCTTATAGTCTATATATATTATTATTATGGGATCGGATTGCACACCGTAGCAGGCTATATTGGCTTTATAGTAGCGCTTGGGCAGGATCCACCCCTCCGGAATCTGACATACCAACAGTGAGCGCATGTACCGTACAATGCTGAGTGATTGAGTGTGATGAGTGAGAGTTGAGACAGTCAGATTGAGTACTTTGAAAGTGTGAGTACATGAGGTTATCATTGTGATGCATTACATGTGACATGCATATTTCACATGTAGATATAGAGATGTAACATTCCTCATTCAGTGACACTTGGCATATATTATCCGTGTTGAACTTAAAATATTAAACTTGAAAGCATTTCTACATTTCTGTACAACTGTTCTATCTTTCAAGATAGTTATATTAGAAGTTTAGACTATGTTGATATTTAGTAGCTTATGTATTCAGTGACACCTGGATATTGGGAATTTTGTATTTGAGTTGCAGTATTTCTTGTCAATTATTTATGAGAGTTATTACTGTTAAAAAATGCTTAGTTATTTGTGGTTGTCGGCTTTTCTAGCACTATAATAGGCGCCATCACAACATATTGAATTTTGGGTCGCGACAAATTGGTATCAGAGCCTAGGTTACATAGGTCTCACGAGTCATGAGGGAGTTTAGTAGAATCGCCAGGACACGTGCTACCAGATCGGGCGGACGACCATCAGTACTACCAGTTAGGGCCACGAGGGGCTTGGGCCTTGGTAGAGGCTGATGTGCACCTCGTACATCAGATAGAGCAGTACCTGTAGACCCACCAGTTGCTCCAGCTTAGGTGAAGATTCCAGATGTGGTCGAGCCGGTGAGACAAGCTTAGGTACCAGTTGTGCCCGTTGTGATTCCAAGCGTTGAGGAAGCTTTGGCCCAGATATTGATTGTATGCATTAGCCTTGCTCAATCCATTTCAGTTCCATCCGCGCCAGCCACATCTCAGACCGGGGGAGGTGCTTAGACTCTCACCTTCCGTACTCCAGAATAGGTGGTTTAGGGAGTTCCGACACCGGGGATACTACTAACCCAGCCGGTTGCAGTTTCTCAGGCCCAGGTGGGTCCACCAATGAGTGACGAGGAACAGAAGAAGCTGGAGAGGTTTGGGAGGCTCAGGCCTCCAACATGCAGTAGGGCTGAGTTAGGGGATGCTCAATATTTCACAGACTGATGCCAGCGGTTTCTTCGCACGTCAGGTATTCTGGGAGGGTAGAATGTATGCATACCTTACCCCTACCTCGGAGGAATAGAGAGGTTATTTTTGAGACCCTTAGCTCAAGGAGACGAAAAACAAAAATCGAATCTATGATAACAACAAAAAGCAGAGAGATAATATTAGCATCGTAGGAAACAGAAAATGAATAGAAAAGCAATAACAACAACCAGTAATAGAGCCATCGTACTATGCAAGATGGAAAATTAGTGTGGACACAAACTTAAACTACTAATAACCCAAAGACAACACCTTAACAGGATAGGCCAACCCCCTATACTAAGGAAAAAAAGCGCTCAACTCCCTCCTAACCATCCACCCTAATTCTCGATCTCCACACCTTCCTATCTAGAGCCATGCCCTCGAAAATCTAAAGTTGTGCCATGTCCTGTCTGATCACCTCACCCCAATACTTCTTAGGCTGCCCTCTACCTCTTCGCATACCCGTCAAAACCAACCATTCACACCTTCTAACTGGGCATCTTGTCTTCTCCTCCGCACATGCCCAAACCATCTAAGCCTTGCTTTCTACATCTTGACGTCTATGGGGGCCATGCCCACCTTCTTCCAAATATCTTCATTCCTAATCTTATCTAGACTAGTGTGCCCACATATCCATCTCAGAATCCTCATCTCTGCTACATTCATCTTCTGGATATGGGAATTCTTGACTGGCCAACACTCAGCCCCACATAACATGGTCAGTCTAACTATCGCTCGATAAAACTTGTCCTTAAGTTTCGGTGGCACCCTCTTGTCACACAACACTCTAGACGCTAACCTCCATTATATCCATCCCACCCTAATACGATGTGTGACATTCTCGTCAATCTCTCTATCCCTCTGGATAATTGACCAAGGGTACTTGAAACTTCCTCTCTTGCAGATGACTTATGAGTCAAGCCTCACGTCCAAATATTCTTCCCATGTCATGTCACTGAACTTGCACTCTAGATATTTTGTCTTTGTCCCACTCAACTTGAAACCCTTAGACTCAAGGGTCTATCTCCAACCCTCCAGCCTCTCATTAATGTTACCTCGCGTCTCATCAATCATAACTATATCATCAACGAACAACATACACCAAGTCACCTCACCATGAATATGATGTGTGAGTGCATCCATCGCCAGGGCAAATAAGAATGGTCTGAGCGCAGATCCTTGGTGCAACCCCATAACAACCGAAAAATGCTCCAAGTCACCACCCACAGTCCTAACCTGAGTCTTAGCTCCATCATACATGTCTGTTATCAGCCTAATGTTTTCTACCGACACACCTTTCACCTCCAGGCATCTCCAAATCACCTCCCTAGGAACCTTGTCATACGCTTTCTCAAGCTCAATAAACACCATGTGCAAGTCCTTCTTCCAATCCTTGTATTGTTCCACCAACCTACTAATAAGGAGGATAGCCTATATAGTCGAACGACCCGGCATGAACCTTAATTGGTCGTCAGAAATAGTCACTGCCCTCCTCAACCTTCCTTCCACCACCTTCTCCCAAACTTTCATAGTATGACTTAGTAATTTGATACCCTTATAGTTGTTACAACTTTGGATATCACCTTTGTTCTTTTACAGCGGTATCATCGTTCTCCACAACCAATCATCTAGCATATTCTTCAGCTTTAAAATAACATTAAACATCATAATAGCCATTCCAAGCCTGATCTACCCACACACTTCCATAATTCTACCATATTCTTGTCAGGCCCGGTAGCTCTACCCTGACTCATCCTGCACAAAGCACCCACGACCTTCTCAACCTTAATACTCTTACAGTACCTAAAGTCTTGGTGACTCTCGGAGTGCCCTAATTCCCCTAGCACAATTTATCTATCTCTATCTTTATTCAAAGGTTTATGAAAGTAAGTCTGTCATCTCCGCTTAATCTAGGAATCCTCCATTAGTACTCTACAATCCTCGTCTTTGATGCACCTCACTTGATCTAGATCACGAGCCTCCCTCTCTCTTGCCTTGCCCAGCAAAATTAACTTCTTGTCCCCTCCCAGATTCTCAAACAAATAATCAAACGTAACAGAATTAGCCTCCGTAACCACTAACTTTGCCTCTTTCTTATCTTACTTATATATTCCTCTGTTCGCTCTCCTCTCATCCTCATCAGTGCTCTCCGCTAACTTAAGGTACGCCGCTTTCTTTGCTTTCACTTTACTTTGGACCACGTCGTTCCACCACCAGTCGTCTCAGTGCCTACCTGGGTAATATTTTTGAGACCTCTAACACCTCTCTCACCACCTCTCTAATACAGTCTGCCATCGTCATCCACATCTCTCTTGCATCCCCGCTACTTCACCAGGCTCCAAAACCAGCAACCTCCCCTCCTGCTCCTGAGCTTTAACATTCATCAAGGCTCCCCATCTAATCCTCGGTTGACCCCGCAAAGACCTCCTCTTCCTTTTTATCATGATACCGACATCCATCACCAAGAGTGTATGTTGTGACTAGAGGGTCTCGCTCAGGATAACCATGCAATCCTCGCACAGCCCCTTGTCGCTCCTCCTGAGAAGAAGATAATCAATCTGGGTCTTAGCCACCATACTTCTGAAAGTAACCAAATACTCTTCCCTCTTCACAAAACTAGAGTCTGTGATCACCAACTCAAAAGTTCTACTAGAATCCAATAGTGAAATACCTCCTCCGTTCCAATCCTTAAAGTCGAAGCCTTCATGCATGTTGCCATACCCAACAGCAGACGACCCTATATGTCCATTGAAATCCCCTCCTATAAATAACTTATCAGTGGGCAGAATACCACGCACTAAGAAACTCAACATCCTAAGAGCCATCTCCCTCTAAATCTTGCCACCAGGCGTAAACAGGACTGCATCATACGTGTGAACAGCCAAGTATTCTCACAACTCGTCGTAGAATAATAGAGCAGCATAAAAATAAACCAGGGCACGAATATCATCCATTCTGCCTGATGAAATACCCATAGAAAATGCCACACCAGAGTAACAACCCGTTCAGATGTAGAATATATATTCTTATTAGGCCTACCAATGGGACCTCAATTCAATTACGATCATCTGAAAATAGGAAAGTAACCTCCAAAGGTCCACAGTAACTTATCCATAACATAGACCATCAACTGTCTAACCATGAACATATCTTCACTGTACACAATCAAGGAATAGTCTGCCTATGAGAACATCTAGTCTCTAAACCTAAAGAAAATAGAAATCTCCATATCCGATTCCAACTGCGCCACTCTAATAACAGACACATCTCTCATACACAATCATCTCATAGAAATACTCATATAAATCTTCTGCGTCACTTAGCAAAACCTGAACCTCAGTAGCCAACAACCATGCGATTACTGTAATACTAGTAAAGCATTTGCAAGTCAAAACAGAATGTGTCTCCTAACACACAAACTCCTTAGGGTGATAAGGTAGTATTAACATCCTCTAAACATCTAAAATTTCCCATGCCATCTAGAACTCATGACCTTCCTTTCATAACCAAACCGCAACCTTGGCCATGAAATCTCAATCCCACATGGCGCACCACCTCTGTCATGTTACCATATGAAAACACAATGAAATGTCAACTTTAAATCACAAATAGGATAGACAACCCATCAACCGAAAACCTTCCACTAACTCAATCCTGCTGAGAAATATCACAACACGTAAGGAACTACTCGTGCCTATAGAGTACATCAACCGCACGTCATGGCCAAACCATCGAAACTCTTTGGAACCCATTTGCACATAATCAAATCATTAGAACTGAATCTCTTTAAACCAATAAAATCACGTGGACTGCTAAAACCAAGAGTATCTCAACACAAAAATGCATGCGCTAAAGAACCTTTTAAGAAATATGACGCTATTTCTTTCACCATTCTAGTACTGCAAAGTAGAATCAATAATCATATGGAAATACCGCAAGTCTCGGCATATCCAACGCAAGCCCATGTCTTATCCATACGCAAATCCAAAATTTCTTAAATGCCATATATAAATCTTGAACTTATTAGAACCTTCTCGAGAGTCACTCATCTCGATCTAATATCCAATACGCAGCCAATACGCACCAAACAACACGCGCTCTACTAGCACATGGTTATCCAAAAGAAGCAACCTAGCGATTCCTTTTCCTTGAACGCTATATCCATAACGAGTATCAAACCTTAATCATCCCAAGACCCCTACATACCCATAAGGTGTAGTACACCATATAGCCAACCGATCCCTTGCTCAAAATCATCCTCAAAGTCATGTATTTCAAGTCATAGTTGATCCACAAACGTCCTTTAGTCTAGAAACTGATATAACACATCATCATGCAATACGATCATCGATAGCGGACTCCCCCACTTGGCTCGAAGCCATAGAACACACTCTATGTAACCAATAGTGCCCTTCCTCTATAGGTGCCCCAATCCCGCATTGTTTATTAGCTATATACTTCATAAACTTATGTAACACTAGTCGTAAAAACACTCCAAAGATTTTGCCAAGTGTACACTCATCCTTGTGACAGTCGCGTGAACTTCTTCATGCCCTCCAAAATGGTAATATATGCATTTCGCTGAATAGAAGCCTCATATGAATCACACAATCTCAAATCTTCTCGTAGCAGATAACCCACCTGCTTAGCCTCCGATGGACATCTCTTTATGGAACTACTATAGTCATAACCACTAATTAGTCAATCCTCTGAGTCCGTACTTATCAACTAGATACAAGAATTCACTTCATTCCACACATGAACAACTAAAAGATCTACTAACACATCCACATTATCAGTATGGATAACACATCGAGATAATAATCAAGCATCCACATCCCCTCATAGTCCATCCGCATCTTCACAACCCGTTAGTATATAGTTGATACCGAGTGCGCAACTCAAATACGAGTGATTAGGGATAAATGAAAGATACAAGCATCAAGATAAAACAAGGTGGCACAATATCTAAAGAAAGAAGAGAAGTTTCCTAGATGCCCTGTAGATTCTTGAAGATAGGTATGGACGTCATCAAACCAATCGGCAATATTCTATTAGACATTTGCTCATGACTCGTACAACCTAGGAACCTGGAGCTTTGATACCAACCTTTCACGACCTAAAATAATCCACCTAGTCGTGATGGTACCTAACATAACCCGCTAGGTAAGACAAACCACAGTCAAGCCAATTCAAATGAAATAATAAGAAATCAATAAGTTAAATACCTGAATTTTCATACAATAACCCAAGGATTGATAATACAAGTCATGAGCCACTAAGACTTAGATTTACAAAGTTGGTATGAAAATAAATACATCATCTATTTGGAATATAATATAATACAAATCTAAAACTACCATGGAAAAGTGGTAATTATATCCGGAAAAGCAGGTACATCTTCAATTCCAGCTCCCGCCATCCACCACATCTCAGCTAGAAAATCTGCACGCAAGGTGCAGAAGTATAGTGTGAGCACAACTGACCCCATATACTCAGCAGGTATTATGACTAACTTCATAGAGATAATAAAACCAATAATTATAAATGATACTCGCTAATCACCTGTACAGTTCATAACTTCAGCAAGTACAGAACAATAATATGATCAAGTCATAAATCACAGATAAAAACAACCTTGGTGCACACAATAACATAATGTACCCTCCTCATCCAACAATCCAACATATAATAAGATATGCAAATAAATCAAGTAAACATCAAGGAAATTGCAAGTAAAGATCAAATTTAATAACCAAATAAAATATTGTCCAACTTTTCCTAAAAATGTCAAACACCAAACCAAACCACTGATCAGTTTTTTGCAAAATCTACATCAACCAGAAACCTGCCGGTTTCTCACCATCCACATGTACACCATCAAGAAGGAACATGTCACGACCCAAAAACCTAACTTGTCGTGATGGCGCCTATCGATGGTACTAGGCAAGCTGACTTTCCCAAAATACTTTAGTAGTTCAATAAAAGGTAGTTTTAAACTTTTTCATATCATAAAAATCACTATTGGACTCGATATAAAAATCAAAATGCGGAACCAACCCCAAACATCGGAGTGTCACTAAGTCATGAGCATCTAAATAACCAAACTAATACAACTAGCATCTAAGTATCAATACAAGACAGAAAGAAATATAGAAGGAGAGACAAGGTCCTGCGGACGCTGGTAGCTACCTCATAGTCTCCGGTGCTCGATCGCGCCCGAACTCAATGACCTCCGTGATCAAACATACCTGGATCTGCGCATGAAGTGCAGGGTGTAGCATGAGTACAACCAACTCAGCAAGTAACAGAAATAAATAAGGAACTAAGAAAACAAAGCCGAGAAACATATAATACAGTTCTTTTCAGAAATTTCAGTAGAGGAATTTAGGCATGCTTTCAAACCGGTTCTTTAAAATCAAAACGTTTAAGCTCATATGAAACAGTATAAGTCCTTCAAAACATCACAACAAAAATGACTAGCAACAATATGCATCAATAAATAAAAGTCATACACAATCTCACAGGGGCTACTGTCACTTATCTATCTCGATAGATCAATCGCTCGGCTCTCAACCTCAATACTCACACTCAAGGTACCTGCACTCACTGGGGGTGCGTACAGACTCCGGAGGAGCTCCTACAGCCCAAGCTCTATATTGTTGCGGCGTGCAGCCCGACCAAATACTGTTGCGTCGTACAGCCCGATCCATATATTACTGCAGTGTGCAGCCCGATCCAGGTACTGCTACGGCGTGCAGCCCGATCCAATATCATGGCTTGAAAGCTTGTTGCAGCATGCAGCCCAATCCAACATTTACTGCAGTGCACAACCCGATCCAACATATCTCAAACAGCTCTCAACCCGGCACTCAGACCCTATATCAGTCACTAGCCTTTCCAGCTTTACAATATCACATCGACAACCTAAATAAAAATTATAACAAGTACAAATCCAATTGTGGGAGAGAGATAGCCGGGACAAAGTGCATAAGCAAACGATGACTGAGTACAAGACAACAATTTAACAGTCAATGCAAAAAGTTCACGACCACTGTGGGTCCCAACATGGTTTCCATATAACCTAAGCACGGTTTCTAACATGTAAGATAGTCAATAACTCGAAAACAAGAGTGAACTAGTAATAGCAAAGGTGTATTTGACTTTACAGTCTACCGGGACGGACCAAGTCTCAATCCCACTCGGTGCACGCTCACATATCCGTCACCCAACATGTGCATCACCTCTAAATACTAATATCATATGAGTTTCTCGGGGTTTCATACCCTCAAGACCAGATTTAACACTGCTACTTACCTCAAACCGTGAAATTCTTTACTCCGCTATGCCTTTGCCTCGTGGATTGGCCTCCAAACGCCTCGAATCTATCCACAATTAATTCGATTCAGGAAATAAAATTTATTGGAATTAATTCCTTATCAAAATACTAATTTTTCCACAAAATCTGAAATTACACTCAAAAATCGCCTGTGGGGCACATGTCTCGGAACCCGACAAAAGTTACTAAATATTAACTCCCATTCAAAAACGAGTTCAACCATACTAATTTTACCAAAGTCCGACCTCCACTCGACCTCCAAATCTTCAAATGACCATTCGGATTATTCGATGATAATTTAATATTATGGAGTAGAAATGATCACAAGGGACTTACCTCAAATTTCACTTGAATTCTCTCTCAAAATCACCCCAAAAACCGTGCTTGAATGCCCAAAAATGGCAAAACTCGGAACCCCTCTGTTTTAAACATTTTGCCTAGGATTTTCGCGCCCGCAATGATTGTTTTCGCACCTATGGTCTTCGCACCCGCGACATAACTCTCGCGCCTGCGGCTTTGCACCTGCGATGGATTTCTTAGCACCTGCGGCTTCGCACCCGCGGCAAAATATTTTGCACCTGCTGTGCCTGGACAGCCCATGTATTTTCCACTTCCACAACTAATTCCTCACATCCGCGAGCTCGCACCTGCGGCCCATTTTCGCGCAGGTGCGATCACACCAGATGCTCAACTGCTTCAGCTCCTCCTCCAAATCCAAATGTGATCCGTTAAGCATCCGAAACTCACCCAAAGCCCTCGGGACCCCGTCCGAACATACCAACAAGTTCCATAACATAATACGGACCTACTCGAGGCCTCAAATCATATCAAACAACATCAAAATGATGAATCGCACCTCAAATCAAAATCTATGAACTTTGAACTTACAAATTCTATATCTTGTGCCGAAACATATCAAATCAATCCGGAATTACTTTAAATTTTGCATACAAGTCATAAATGACATAACGAAGCTATTCCAATTTCCAGAATCAGATTTTGACCCCGATATCGAAAAGCCAACCCCCCTCCCCCCCCCCCCCCAGTCAAACTTCCCAAAATTCAACTTTCGCCATTTCAAGTCAAATTTCACTACGGACCTTCAAAAATGTTTCCGGACATGCTCCTAGGTCCAAGATCATCATACGGAGCTATTGGAATCACCAAAATTCAGATTCGAGGTTGTTTACACATAAGTCCACATCCGGTCAACTATTTCAACTTAAGCTTCCAACATGAAAATTTATTCTTCCAAGCTAACTCCGAAATACCTTAAAACCAAAACTGATAATTCAAACAAGTCATAATACGTCGTAGGAAGTTATTCAAGACTTCAAATAGTTGAAAGAAGTGTAAATGCTCAAAAAGACCGATCGGGTCGTTACGATCTCCCCCACTTAAACATATGTTCGTCCTCGAACGTGCCAAGAGTTGTTTCCAAGCCATCACATCACTATTCCATCTACCACGCATATACCCGGGGGTGATCCCACGTCACCCTATTCTATATAGGCCTGACAACATAACACAACTGAAAATCATTAATTTAACCTTAGCCCAAAACATGGAGCCCAATTTCTAACACCCAGAATTCTTTTCAAGATCTAAATCTTACACACCGTATAAGTCTGAACAGGTTGTATCAAGCTATAGCCATAAACCCATATATAATCACATTACATACTACACAACTCACACGCTCGCAGCACAATTCATGATCACAATCATAGTAATTACTCCAACCCAACCAAGTACAAGTATTAAAACTCCGCATTCAACAGAACCTCATTCTAAAACCTTCGTACACTGCCAAAGATGAAAGAAACAATCAAAAACTCATAACCACTCATCGGATCAACTAACCACGGAGCTCTCTCACCCCAACCAGAACTATAATCACTTTCTAAGTTGTTTCAATATAATACTCATGAATATACGGAAATCAAACCTCATATTACACATTCTAGGTCCGATGACCTTATATTATCAAACATAAGTATTCCAGATATACGCCACACCAATATATCTCAAGCTAAAAACTGTGCAATCTGTGCACCCAAAAATGGAAAATATCTCAAAGAAGAGAACCGTATTGTAAGTTCAACAAGCACCGCCTCAAATGTAATGCTATAAGCTCATTATATATAGTAAAACCAAGACACACAAATTTAATAACAGTAACCAGCTCTTCTAGAGCTCACATTAACATCACTCGCACGGACAACTCATGTGCTATGGTATCAATATCTGAAACCGCACAGACAACTCACATGCCAATAACATAATCTACCTGGCATGGTCCCAGGCCTTTAATTCAAGCATAACATATGGGAGCAATCAAATAAGTACACATGAACCATCGTAATTGATCATAACTCCAGCATTCGCATGGCTATCACATCTTTCAAAATAACAACTTGATCATTCCATAATTTTCATGGTTTCATAAAGTGCAATGTAACTCGTATCCAGGAATTTACTTACCCGAGTCATCCTCGATCTCCTCCTCTGTGAGTCATAATTAAAGTTACAAGTATGCCTCAGACCAAAACTAAAATTTAACACATAACCATGAAATCAAATTGTCAATAGCAGGCTCCCCCACATAGCTTTAAGCTGCAATTATATAAACTTAGAACCCGCACGGATTTCTCCTTCTCAATTACCATGATCTTGCACCGTTAACCCGTCAAACTTCTCGAAGTCTTTTGTTAAGTTTTTCATGAACATTCTGAATCACCAGCCACAGTCACACACTCGACCTCTTACCGGGTATCAAGTAATATTCCTCGTAGAAGCTTCATCAACATCACACCACCGCTAACTACTCACAAGAGATAACCCACATGTGGAATTCCTTGTCGACATATTCCAAAGATGCTGCACTGGGTGCAACGATCTGTTAAGTATCTAAAACTCACCCGAAGCCCTCGGAACCCCGTCTGAACATACCAACAAGTTCCATAACATAACACGGACCTACTCGAGGCCTCAAATCATATCAAACAACATCAAAACGATGAATCGCACCTCAAATCAAAATCTATAAACTTTGAACTTTCAAATTCTATATTTTGTGCCGAAACATATCAAATCAATCCGGAATGACTTCAAATTTTGCATACAAGTCATAAATGACATAACAAAGCTATTCCAATGTCCAGAATCATATTTCGACCCCGATATAAAAAAGTCAACCCTCGGTCAAACTTCCTAAAATTCAAATTTTGCCATTTCAAGCCAAATTCCACTACGGGCCTCCAAAAATAATTTCGGACATGCTCCTAAGTCCAAGATCACCATATGAAGCTATTGAAATTATAAAAATTAAGATTCGAGGTCGTTTACACATAAGTCCATATCCGGTCAACTATTTTAACTTAAGCTTCCAATATGAAAATTCATTCTTCCAAGCTAACTCTGAAATACCTTAAAACTAAAACCGACAATTCACACAAGTCATAATACCTCGTAGGAAGTTATTCAAGGATTCAAATAGTTGAAAGGTGCGTAAATGCTCAAAATGACCGGTCGTGTCGTTACAGAACATGAGAGGGTGAACTTAGGGGGATGGATCCATATCCACACGCCGCACAAACAACTCACCTGCTAATAATATCATTGTAGAGATAACTCACGTGCTGCATGGATAACTTATGTGACAATAATAACAATATCTCGTATCTGCACGAATATCTCACGTGCCAATATCACAATTCGCCATGTGTGGTCACAAGCTTAATATCATAATTCGCTAGACATGGTCATATGTTAATCCACCTGGCATGTTCACATGCTCAATATCACAATCCGCTCGATGTGGTCACAAGCTCAATATCACAACCCACACTGCGTGGTTGCGTGCTACCAATCCCATCCATTTCACACATAAATCAGATGTACAAGAATACATGTACATGACCAATGAACATCAAATTGCATACTCCTGGACTTGTATAAGTGACACGCTAAGGTGTATACTTATGCAAGTGTGCTATCACAGCTCAAATTAGGAAAATACATCACAAAAGTATTAATTACAACATTCAATTAGGAGATTAACCTCTATATAACCTCAAACATGGCTCAAATAGATCATAACAAGGGTACAATCCAAGGCATATCATAGCCTAAATACTACCTCGAGAATAAAAAATATCCTGGTGCACGCAATGGGCTCAACCACACAGAGATCACATTAGATGTATTAAGCTTAAGCAAACTTAGCATTAGCAGACACAGATCCTCAATACACTGACAATGAAATTGCAGCAAAGTACATAACACAATACTGTAATTAATTAACAAATTTCAGGGAAACCCAAGCCATGCTTTTCTATTTTGATAAAAGAGTTTGGACAACAGCGGCATACATAATGCACATAAACAAGAACAGGCGAAGAGATAATCTAACATATTCATGTAACAATCAAATTGTATGATTCAAGAGGACTAACCAGTCGCAAAGAGAAACGAGCAAAAATAATGAGGAAATCAGAGTTTCAGTAGTAATTCAGTAGCAACAATTGAAGGAGAACAATGACAACCTCAAGATCCCCAGTGTTTCAGAGTTCACATAATCCTCAATGGGCTTTAAGCAGTGCTTGTAGTGGATGAGGCTTTTGAATGGTACCCAAAGTGGCTTGGGCTTCCAACGGCCAAGAACATGATTAACAATGGTAGTATTAAGAGAATCGGAACAAAAATAGAATCAATTCGAGTAAGAGAGATGATGACTCATGTTTGTCTAAAGGAAAAATCGGGGACGGATTTATATTGTGTTTGATTCACATAAATCAAAAAGAAAAAATACCAATTAAATCACAAAATAAAGGAAAAATCAAATGTAAACAAATTTTGAATCGAATTAGGTCAAACACCATACGCATAAGGTTAATCAACAATCCGAGCTACCAGAGGAGTAAGTATTTACTCCTAAATGTGCCAAGCCATGATTCCATGTAGAATCAAAGATCCAAAATCGTGCTGAATTTTCACATTTGATATTTGCCATATTCAGGCAAGTATCATTAGGTTTTCGTATGAGAGCTTGCCATAAATAGGCAAGCACCAAAGAATTGAGGAGCTAAGAAAGGTAGAGCACCATAGGAGAACCACATATCGACCTCAATCCAGGAAAGGAATAGAAAGGTACCATGTCAGCTAGGTTTTGAGAGAGATAAGGTTTAGAGATGAGCGGATTTGGGGCGGTTGGAGTGTGAAATGGGGATTAGGGTTTGGGTAAGGGGATATAAGGAGAAGGGGGAAACTGTCGTGGGTTGTTGATCTCTTAAGATCAACGACAAATATTTTAAAGAGAGAGGTGGGGCGGATAATGGGTCGTGGACGCATGTATGAGGTCATTTGGTCCGGGCCCGAGATGGACAAATGGGGTGGGCTCAGTTATTTTGGACCATATTTGGTCCGAATTTCAACCTTATATTGGGCCATAATTTAAAACACACGAAAAATTAATAAACTAAATTACAAAATGGATAACAAAATAATAAAAATGCTAATTATAGAATTAACACTTTAAACAAATTGTGAACTATAACTGTAAAAATATAAAAATGCTATTTTGACCTAAATATCATAATAAGTATAATTGTAAAATATTGTAAAATAATATGCAAATGATATAAAATACAAATATAATTGTATGAAATGATGTAAAAATACTATAAAATATGCATAAAAATATAAATAACTAGTTGGAAAACCAATCACTTGGAAATAGTTTTAAAGGAATAATAAATAAATATTTATCAATTAAAAATACTAGAATCAAAGAAAAATTCTTATAATATGAATGAAATTATTTGTATAAAATTTCCACGATAATAATTGATAAAAAGTGTTATTAATATTTAAAATATGTCATGGAATAGTAGTTCATGGAAATATTATCTAAATATTATTTTAAATAATATATAAAAATATATGATAGAATATGCTAGTTCACAAAGGCTAAGTAGAATAGCTGCCCCTCTTTACCCAGGAATGATGAAAGAATTATCGGGTAAGAAATCGAGCTGATAATCATTTTTTTCTGAATAAATGAGAATGGGATATGAGGATATAAGATGTTCAAAATATGGGGGTCGGGCCATGGTTCTTGAGCTGCTTACATATTTCTAATTTTACGGGAATCAGGCTATGTGTAGTTCTAGATCCAAAGGCGAATGAGGCCGATGGAGTTATTATAGAAATATTGCATGTCTTAAAGAATATTTTTTTTTCTAGATAGGACGGCATCGTGAATAGTCAATATAAATAATGGAGAGTATAGATGACAATAATACGAAATTGATTGTCACATATGCATTAGGTGATGTAATTGGGGATGGTTATGAAAAGGAAATGCTCGATTATTGACTAGCTGTTTCTTCGAGATGTTAAAGGAATGTGAATGTCTGAACAAAAACTGGAGCGAGCATTGATCATGTTTTAAGAACGGTTACCATCTGACTTACCTGCAAAACTTAAAACAACGAATACAAAAACATATATAATAGTTATAATGTCATTGCTGCTAGTACAAAAATTTAAACATGATGTATATTCCCTTCAGGCCATGAAATTTATATTCGGGCGATGAGAATGATGTCCTTAGACCATTACGTCCTGGGTAATGAAATGTATAATAAAGGGATTCGCAGTCATTGAAATGGTGTCCTCCAGCCATGGGATAGTGCCTTTGGACTATGAAGCCTTTGAATAATGATGTGTGTCTTTGAGATCCTTAAGCCATTGAATATTATCCTTAGACTATGAAGATGATGCCTTTGGACTATGACGCATTCGGATAATATGGCGATATTTCAGCCCATAAAATGCAAGGGTGTGGTGGTATTTGTCTATTCGACAAAGAAAATAGGCAGTGCTTAGCCATATGCAGATGACAAAGATAGGGTTTTAGCTTTATGCGGGAATGATGAAAACCACTGATTAGCATTGTATGAGGTGGAGGTAGAGCTTAGCCTTATGTAAGTATGACGGCAGTGCTTAGCCCTATTCAAATGATGGAGACGGTGCTTAACCCTATGAAGATAAATAAGGGCAATTCTTAGCTCTATTCAAGTAGAAGGGCCGTGCTTGACCCTAACACAGATGATGAGGGCAATACTTAGCCCTATGTAAATGGAAAGCAATATTGAGCCTTATGCAATGGTGGAGCCCGTGCTTAGCCATATGCAAAGGATTAGGGGAGTGATTAGCCCTATGCAAATATAGGCAATGCTTAGACTTATGCAATAATGAAGACAGAGTTTAGCCTCATGCAAGTAATGAGGGAAGTGCTTAGACCTATGCAAAGGAATAAGGGCAATGCCTAGCCCTATGCAGGTAGAAGGGTCGTGCTTGACCCAAACACAGATGATGATGATGATGACAATGCTTATCCCTATGCAAATGAAGGACATGCTTAGCCTTATGCAATAATGGAGGTAGAGCATAGCCTCATGCAAGTAATGAGGGCAGTGCTTCTCCATATGCAAATGATGAGGGCAATGCTTAGCCCTATGCAGAGAAAGGAAATGCTTAGACTTATGCATTGATGGAGGCAGAGCTTAGCCTCATGCAAGTAATGAGGGTAGTGCTTAGCCCTATGTAAAGAACGAGGGCAGTGCTTAGCCCTATGCAAAGATTGAGGGTAGTGCTTAGCCTTATGCAATGATGGAGGCAGATCTTAGCCTCATGCAAGTAATGAGGGCAGTGCTTATCCCTATGCAGTGGATGAGGGAAGTGCTTAGCCCTATTCAAAGAAAGGCAATGCTTAGCCTTATACAATAATGGAGGCAAAGCTTAGCCTCATGCAAGTAATAAGGGAAATGCTTAGCTCAAAGCAAAAAAAAAAAGACAATGCTTAGCCTTATGCAATAATGGAGGCATAACTTAGCCTTAAATATATGAGAGAAAAGAAAGCAATTCTTAGCTCGACCCATTTAGGCTTGGTTTCATCTATTTATGTGAAGATAGTGGTCACGTCGTATATCCTTTGCGGATACTTTTGATAATGTTGTATCTGTTATTCCTGCATTCAAAGAAAAATTGTAATTTGGGGGTGGAATGTTGGTTTGTGAGTTTGATCCCTTGTTTCGTCCTTGCTTTTAACTTTATTTTCTGAGCTTGATATTCCTGTGCTTTTAGTGCTTCGACCCAACTCCCATCGGAGCTACAGTGGCGCCTAACACCGCTTGCTAAGTACCCATAACAATGAATTTGATAAAGACATAACTTAATAACTTAACAACGTAAAAATAATAAAATATCTTATGAAAATAACTAAAATACTGCTACAACCATCCCAAATATCTAGTGTAGACAAGTACATGAGCACTAGTGAGTATTAAAATACATATCAAAACCTCTAATACAACTGTCTGAACAATAGAACAGTACAAATAAAAATAACAAAAAGAAAACTTCAAGGACTACAGACGACATAACAGCTACCTCTTAGTCTCCCTAAAGTTGTCAATAACTCAAGTATGGAACTCACTCAATCCAGAGGTACCTGGATCTGCACACAAAGTGTATAGTGTAGTATGAGTACAACCGAACTCATATACTCAATAAGTAACAAGTCTAACCTTGGGTTGCAAGCAGTGATGAACTCAGAAGAAACCGTCAGAGGTCAACATTTAACAATTGATAACAACTCAGGTTATAAAGGAAAAATATAAGCAATTAACTCAATGATACTCTGCTCATCTTGATCACAATACAGGAATTTAGACATGCTTTCAAGTATAAAAGTTAAAGTCCTACACGGATAAAATATTTCATTTATCAACTAGCATGAGGAAAGTACATATCTATGCCCACATGTTAAGTATAAATGTCAAAATAACAATATCACATTCGATCCATCAAAATAATAACACTTAGCACTGCAAGGGTGCCTGGCATAATTGCCTATCATCAAAGCATGTATATAAAATATTGTGCCTGAGCCCATTGCTGGTATATCAGACTCCGAAGGGGCGGATCTTAGCCAAGCTCTAATCATAATCATATAGCTCAATAGTGAGGCCTGGTGTACGCATCGCCCAAATCAATAACACTTAACCTAATATGAGCCTAACGTACGCATCACCTCAAAATTAATATCAAATCGGCCCTAAGGCCCAAACTCGGTCATTAACTATGCAATTCTCAGATAATCACATATCACAATACTTAGTTCAACTATGTTACACATGAGAGGCATCAACAACATGTGAGGAATCAAATAAGGAAGTACTGAGACAAAGATAGCATACACGGATATAACATTATGACTGAGAGCATGTGTACAATTAAGGCAAATAGCTCAAAACAGCAAGAATAGCCCTATCGAGTCACAACAAATAGCACATATCCTAGACATAACGTCTAACATGAATCGTAGTCCAAATAATTGAACAAGTAGGGAAAACACGGGGATAACAAGGTATGATAACAAAACAAGTCCAGTAATAGTCTAAAAGCCTCGCCAAACAAAGAACACATCGATACTCATGCACATACCTGTCGCCTAGCGCGTACGTCACCCCAATATCTTTCATATAATGCAGTTCCCAGGGTTAAATACCCTCAATTTCAAGTTTAGATATGTTACTTACCTCAAAGCGCGCAAACCAATACTCCAAAAAGCCCTCGCCATGCGAATCAGCCTCCAATCGACTCAAATCTAGCCAAAGCAACTTAATATCATTGATAATAACCATAGGAAAAAGTCCCACACAATAAATCTAAGATCTTTAATCAAAATCAGAAAGTCAACCCTAGGACCGCACCCCAGAACCCGACTAAATTCATAAATTTCTAACACTCATCCAATTACGAGTCCAATCATACCAATTTCATCCCATTCTAACCAAAAATCGACTTTCAAATCCTCACATCTCACTCTCCAATAACATATTCCAAAATCCTCAAACTTTACCTCATAAACTAGGTGTAATAATAATCAATGGGTAATCAATATCTTTAATTAAAATTGATCGAACTTTAATAGTAGCAAAAAACCTCCCAAACATCGCCTCCAATCGAGCTCTAAAATTCCAACTATGAGAAAATGGCCAAACCAACATTTTAATAATTTTTCCTAGTGATTCTCGCATCTACGGTATCTTTTGTGTTGTACCTGCGACACCTTTTTTGCGGCAAGAATTTTGCTTCTGCAGAAGAAACCACTTAAGCTTCCGACCAAGAGCACATGCGGTCCCCTTTGCATGCCTGCGGGACTGCTTCAGCAATCCACTTCCGTAGCTGCGGACACCCAGGCCTCCTCACATTCTACGCACTCGCAGATGCGGAAAGACCCCCGCACCTGCGCTTCTCCCAAGCTCAAGCCAAGTTTTCTCCTGCGATCACCAGGCCGCTTCTGGGGTCTCGCACCAATGGCCAAATCCTCGCAGATGTGATTATACCAAACCATCATCCTTCAACCATTCCCCTAAGGATAAACATGATCCCTCAACCATCTAAAACAGCCCCGAGGCCCCCGGGACCCCATCCAAATATACCAAAAATCCTAGAACACGATACAAACTTGCTTGAAACCTCAAATCACATCAATATCATAAATCGCGCATCAATTTAAGTCTAATGAAACTAACGAACTTCTAACTTCACAAATTCGTGTCAAACCCCGAATGACCTCAAAATTTGCATGCAAGTCCCAATTAACACAATGGGCCTATTCCAACTCCCGGAACAAAAATCCAAACCCGATATCAATAAAGTAAATTTTCGGTCAAAACTCTCAACCTTTCAAACCTTTAACTTTTTAATTTTTGCCAAAAAGCGCCAAAACAACCTAAGGACCTCCAAATCAAAGCTCCATTCTGGAGTCATCTACACAAAATTCAAACTCCAGTCAATTTTTTTAACCTAAGCTTCCAACCTTGGGACTAAGTGTCCTAATTCACTCTGAAACAAATCCTGGAACTAATCAAATCACCCGGCAAGTCACAAAATAATAAATGAACATAGAAGAGGCAATAAATAGGGGAACTGAGCAACAATACACAAAATGATCGGTGGGTCATTACATTTGCCCCCTCTTAAACAAATATTCATTCTCGAACGAGTCTAGAGTCATACTTGGAGTCTAAAAAAAGCAAGGGTATCTTGTCCGCATTTCCTGCTTGATCTCCCAAGTAGCCTCCTCGACCGGCAGACCTCTCCATTGCACTTCCACTGATGCTATATAATTTGATCCTAACTTTCGAACCTTCCGATCTAATATGGCCACCAGCTCCACATCATAAGTCAAATCCCCATCCAACTGCACCGTGCCGAAGTACAAAATATGTAAAGGATCACCATAGTACTTCTGGAGCATAGAAACATGGAACATTGAGTGAACTCCCGATAGACTAGATGGAAAGGTATGTCCATAGGCCACCTCTCCAACTCTCACAAGCACCTCAAAAGGTCCAACATACCGAGGGTTCAACTTGCCCTTCTTCTTAAACCTCATCACCCCCTTCATGGGTGAAACTCCGAGCAGAACCTTCTCACCCACCATGAAATCTGTATCTCAACCCTTCTAGTCTGCATAACTTTTTTATTTAGACTGAACTGAACGAAGTCACTCCTGAATCACCTTAACCTTCTCCATAGCATCACGAACCAAATTAGAGCCCAGCAATCTAGCATCTCTGTGCTCAAACCAACCAAGCGGCAAACGACATCATCGCCCATATAAGGCATTATAAGAGGCCATCTGGATGCTGGATTGATAGATGTTGTTGTAGGCAAACTCTACGAGTGGCAGAAACTAATCTCATGAACCTCCGAAATTCATAATACAGGCACGCAACATGTCCTCTAATATCTGAAAAAAGTGAAACCTTGATGTTTGTTGATCATTTACATGTATGATTGTATACATATCTTTTATGCATGAGTTATACTATTGGCACGTGAGTTGTCCGTGCGTATATGAGATATTGATACTATTGGCACGAGACTTGTCCGTGCAGATATGAGATATTATTACTGTTAGCACGTGAGTTGTCTGTCCATATATGAGGTATTAATGGTACTGGCACGTGAGTTATGGGGTTGTGATTGGTACTGTGGGTACAAGATGCCTAGTGATTAGGATTCGTAATTTGGGACCCATGATTTAAATTATGAAGTGTGGTACCTCGAAAAAATTCTTGTATAAGCCTTGTGTGAGAGCGGTTGATTATTGGGTTGTTACTTATTTTCCTTACTTGGTTTCACTGGACTTCAATTGTTTCTACTTCCTTTACATCATTATTACTTGTATTGTTATTCATACCATGTTTCGCTTTATATTCATACCCATACAGGTTATTATGTCTAGTAGGTATCGTGACTGTTCCTCGTCACTACTCCACCTAGGTTAGTCTTGATACTTACTGGGTACCGTCGTGGTGTACTCATGCTACACTTGCTTGACATTCTTGTGCAAATCCAGATACCTCGGAGCGTGTTGGTCATTACATAGCTGATCGACTATTGTTGTGGAGACTTCAAGGTATACCTACTATTGCGTTCGCAGTCCTCGGAGTCACCTTATGAAGTTTTACTTTATACTGTTTATTTCTATTCCAGAACAGTTGTACTTACAGATTTTCTAGTAAACTCAGTAGAGTTTATGACTTGTACTACTGGTTTTGGGATGTTGTATATCTACTTTGGATTATTGGCTTTGTATAGAAATTTCTCGTTCATGTTTAATAGTTAATTGATTAAAATCTGTTATTAATTCAGTAAGTGTTAGGCTTACCTAGTCTTAGAGACTAGGTGCCATCACGATTCTTAAGGAGAAATTTTGGGTTGTGATAATTTTTTATTTTAAAAAGTTTATTTTTTTATCCAAGCTACTATTAAAGTAATTTAGCATATCAATAATTGCGTGATAACTTTTGGAATTTACTTTTGAAGTAAGGATAATATCGTCTGCCAAGAAGATATGTGGAAAAGCAAAGCCAGTTGGAGATAATTTAATAGGAGCACATAATTGGCACTTGATAGTTAACTACCATATAAGGATAACTACCATAAGATTGATGAGCTACAGTGAAAATTGGAAAAACAATAATGAATGAAAGGCCATTCAAGCAAGTAAAAAGAAAATTTCCATGTCTAACTTAAAAGCACGTGTCAGCTTGTTTTGCCATGCATATTCTTGCAATGTGTGAGAAAATGTCAATTTAAACAATAAAATCATTATTTGATAAAAATTAAATATTTAAAGATATAAATGAATATTTTATGCTTGATAATTTCTTGAAGTATCTGAAATCCAAATTATATATCAATCAAAACAATTATTCTAACAAAATCTAATAAAAAATTAAATTCAACATAAATTTATCTTATAATCAAGATTACCCAAACAAAACATTGAAATCAAAATTTGTTCCAATTTAAAATTCGTGTATTTGAACTAATTGCAAAATATCAAATTCTAGCTAAAGTACAAACATTGAAACTTCATCATGCAGGACATGTTTGCTGCTGGAACAGAAACTTCATCATCAATAGTTACTTGGGCCATGGTAGAAATGATGAAGAATCCAACATTAAAGGTAAAGAAATTTCGATGAAAATGATGTAGAGGAATTGAAATACCTAAAGTTAGTTATTAAAGAAACTTTTAGACTCCATCCTCCACTTCCACTGTTGATTCCAAGAGAATGTAGGGAAGAAACAAATATAAATGGCTACACCATTCCTTTAAAAACAACAATCATGGTTAATGTTTGGGCGATGGGAAGAGATCCAAAATATTGGGTTGATGCAGAAAGCTTTAAGCCCGAGAGATTTCAGCATAGCACTATGGATTTTACTGGTAATAATTTTGAATTTCTTCCCTTTGGTAGTGGAAGAAGGATTTGCCCTGGAATATCATTTGGTTTAGCTAATGTTTATTTACCACTGGCTCAACTATTGTACCACTTTGATTGGAATCTTCCAACAGGAATCAATCCAAGTGACTTGGACTTAGCTGAATCGGCTGGATTAGCTGTTATTAGAAAGAGTGACTTTTACTTGATTGCAACTCCTTATCCACCTTCGCCAGAGTAATTTGGTGGCATCAAACATGTTTTAAACTTATCTTTTCTTCTTATTTACTTATCACCCTCACCAGTGTACTTTCTTTCCTGTTGTGCTCTATGTTTTTACTTATTTATAATGCATCTATCTATAGAAAATGTATCATTACAGTTTTCCATAGAGAATATCAAATAAATGCTTTGCTGTTAAATTTTCGAATGTAATGAATGGGGTTGTAGTTACTTAATTTAATTAAATCCCCTTATAAGGAGTATAAGCAAATGTATCGTTATATTCTATTATATTCGTCATCCCAATCCCCATATTTTATTGTTAAGGTGTGTTAAGAGTTCTGAAAGTTGATTATTTTCATTTAGGGTTAACTACGTAAATATCGCCTCAAAGTTTGCACCAATTTTCATTTAAACTTCTAGTGCAAAACTACAACATTAATTAAAGTTTACTTTACCCATGATAATCTGGCAAAACATTCAATTAAAAAATGTTACGTGACTTTTGATTAATTAATCCAATTATTCTTTTGAGAAAACAACAGAAAAAAAAAAAAACACATTTGTGAAAGTATTCTTAGCCCCTCCCTTCACTTTCCTCGCCAACCCCCTTCCCCCATCCCCACCTCAGGGCGATCTACTTCTTAACCCACCCTGGTCGTCTTCTACCTCCCTCACCCCTCAACATATACATACTAATTTTTAGAGCACCAAATTAATATATAAAAATAAAACCTCCGAACAAGAAAATGAGGAAGCTGAATGTGGATGCAAGAAGATGTTCAACTGTTATATTAAAATGAGTTTCGAAAGTTGTATTATTTTCATTTAAGGCCAAGTATAAATATTCCCTCAAAGTTAGTACCAATTTTTATTTGAACACATCACGCACCGTGAACAAGCAAAATATTCAATTAAAAATGCCACGTGACGTTTGATTAATTAATCTAATTTTTTTTTTTTGAGAAAACAAAAAGGAAAAAAAAACATTTGTGAAAGTGTTCTTCCCTCCCGGCTCCCGTCACTTTCTTCCCCAGACCCCCCCCCCCCCCCCAAAGTCGATCTACTTCTTAATCCACCATGGTCGTCTTCTTCCTCCCTCACCCCTCAACTCACTTACTAGTTTTAGAGCGCCAAATTAATATATAAAATCAAAACATCCGAACAAGAAAATGGGAAAGCTGAATGCTCTACAAGAAATATATGATACGGTCACATTTAATTAGTGACACTTATAATAAATGTCAGAAAAAATTTAATTTAGTGACATTTGTTAGAAAATGTGATAAGAATATCGGCATTTATTGAAACATGTCAAAAATATTTTGGCATTTTATTTAAATGTCATATTATTAGGAATATAACAACATTTAATTAGTAACATTTATAACAAATGTCAAAAATAATTTTTTCCCCAACAAGAAAAAATAACTTTAAACATTTTAATGGGCCTTTAAGCTTCCCTTCTTTTTACAGAAATACAAAAGAAAGTTAAAAATAACAGTCAACCCTATTTCTCCACAACTCTTCAAGCCGCAACCGTAAGAACTATGAAACTTCATTAGTTCATCTCCATATATTCATTCTGATCACAATCCGCCGGTAAGATTTTGCTTCAATATAAGTATTATAAATCTCAATCTTCTGTATTTTGTTTCTTAATTGCTTTTGACTATTTGTTGATAACCCTAGATTTTCCATCTATAGTCTTGAGATTTCTTTTTATTGAACCTTTTGATCCGTTTCAGACCTAGAATGGCCGCCTGCTAGAACTAAATTTCAGCATTAACCGCTGTCAGAATCTCGATTTGAAATCAGATTCATCTACTCTAACTCGTGTTATGTACGTTTGGACTTTTCTTTTCGAGTGAAATCAGATTTGTGATATTTTGGTTACTGAAATTCTTGAACTTTTTTCTTTCTTGTTGTTTATTTTTGTTTTCTTTTTGAAGGTGAATTTCCTGCAAAAGAGTCTAGAAGCGTTGATATTACTCCATATGAGGTTAAAATGTTATATTGCTACTTACTCTTTTCCCTTAATCAGTTTGGTGATTTTTTTTTTTTAATTTCAGATCTTGGATACATCAGATTTTGAAGGTCGTGAGATCAAATAATGTGAAGGAATCCTGATTTGGTGAAAGTATGGAACACTTCATCAAGAGAAATACATGGATGCTGAAACTTTAAATTATGTTGGTGTATTTGAAAATTATAAGAGAAAAGTTATGGTTACGTAGTCATATGTTAAAGTAATTCATTGTTTTGTTTGAATCGTATGTGGTGTACAACTCCTGAAACTTTTGAAATGAATAAAAATGTTTGTAGTATTGTAAGATGAGCAATAGTTAATTCTTTATTTTCTACTTTCTTACTACACATTCTACATAATACTTAAAGGAACAAAAAGGGAATATTTTTCTTCTTAAAATCATAATACAAATAATGATTTTGATATTCAAATAATATGTCAAAAACAAACGATTTATTTGACATTTCTATGTATGTCGCAAACAAGATAGTTCAAGAGCTCAAATTGTTGACATTTGATAAACATCAAATAAATGTCACTAGATTTTTACCGATACTAATTTAAATGTCGTTAAATTAACGATATTAAAATCTCCAACATTTGATTTAAGTGTAAAATAAAAGTCGCTAAATAAATTTGTGATATTTAATTGACTAATGGCGACATTTATATAATGTTGCCATATCCCATGTTTCTTGTCGTGATGTGGATGCAAGAGAATGAGAGATATGTTTCTTTTCAATTCGATACCCTATTATACATAAGAGATGTTATGCAATAATTAAAGGCTTGGTGGCTCTCATTGTAACGACCCGACTTGTCGTTTTAAGAATTTATATCACATTCAGTGACTTAAGGTTTCGAGTAGTCTCGTGATATGTATTATGATCCGTGTGTATGGTCAACTTTGAATTACGGATGATTCGGAGTGATTTGGGACACTTAGTTCCTAAAAAGGGAGCTTAGGTCTAAGGATTTTGACCGGAGTCTGAATTGTATGAAGACGACTCCGGAATGGAGTTCCGTTAGCTCCGTATGATGATTTTGGACTTAGAAGCGTGTCCGAAAAATTATTTGGAGGTCCGTAGTGGAATTAAGTTTTAAATGGCGAAATTTAAATTTTTGGAAAGTTTAACCGGGGGTTGACTTTTTGATATCCGGATCGGAATGCGATTCCGAGAATTGGAACAGCACCGTTCTGTTATTTGGGACTTGCCTGCAAAATTTGACGTCATTCCAGGTTGGTTTGATAGGTTTCGGCACGAGTTTTAGAAGTTGGAAGTTTGAAGTTCATAAGTTCGATTTGTGGTGCGATTTATATTTTCAGTGTAATTTGATGTGATTTGAAACCTCGATCAAGTCCGTGATATGTTATGGGACTGGTTAGCCTGATTGGACGGAGTCCCAAGGGGTTCGGGTGTGTTTCGGAGTGGTTTCGAACCAAATTGGAGTTGTTTGGACTTCTGTTGCTGAAGTCTGGTTTCCTTCTTCACGAACGCGAAGGAAGTCCCGCATTCGTGAAGAGGAGTTTGAGGGGCTGATGATCTGTCCTTCGCGAACGCGAACGCGAAGGAGTTGGTCAGCTGGTCGTCGCGAACGCGACGAGCACTTCGCGAACGCGAAGAGGAAATGATGGGGCAGAAGCAGTTGCCCTTCGCGAACGCGACACTTGTCATGCGAACGCGAAGAAGGATTGGAGGCAGCTGGATTTTTGGCCTTCGCGAACGCGAAGGAGTGGTCGCGAATGCGAAGAACGTGTATCTCGGCAAAATTAAAAGTCCCAAAAATATGGGTTTGAGTTCATAACTCAAAATCAAAGTTGGATCTCGGTAGTAGGTGATTTGTGGAGAGATTCTTGCATGGGTATTTGGGGTAAGTGATTCTTATCCAGTTTTGATTAATTTCTATAATTATGTCTTTGAATCCATCGTTTAATTAGGATTTAATGGAGAAAAAATCAAGATTTTTGTAAAATCTTCCAAAAACAAACATTTAAGATTTGGAAGTCGAGTTATTATTAGAATTCGATAAAATTGGTATGGTTGAACTCGTATCGGAATGGGTATTCGGATTTCATGAAAATTATGTCGGGTTCCGAGGGGCGAGTCCCGCGTTGACTTTTGTTGACTCTTTGGAATAAAATTTTTAAGTCGACGTATTATTATCCGAAATTATTTTCGATGAATTTTAATGAAGTTATACAATTAATTTGGATAGATTTGAGCTGTCAGGAGGTCAATTCAAGCAAGAAGTCGATTTTGGAACATCGGCATAATTTCAAGGAGGTAAGTGTTTTGCTTAACCTCGAGTGGGGAAAATTTTCCTTAGGCATTGAGTCTTATGTGCAACTTGGGTAATTGAAAACTATGTACGCGAGGTGATGAGTACATACGTGGTTTATATGTGCAAATTTTATTGAGTTAAAAGTCTTGAGAATATTGTGGAGTAAATGGATAATTGTTGGCATAAATTTAATCATCTACTTGTCGTGCCTAAACCCTTGTTGTTGACTCTGTTGTTATTTGACGATGTGATGTGATTGTTATTTGACTATTTATGATTTGTTGGTTTGATAATTATTGGAATTTAATTTCATTTTGAATTTTTTCCTCTACAAATAATTAATTAAATGAGCTTAAGAAGAGGTGTTTATATAATTATTAAAATTTTGATCTTTTATGAAGACTTTAATTTATGTTGAGTAATTTCTATCTCTATTGATTGTTTTTGGGTGTTGTACACATTGTGTGGAGCATTTGGCTATTTGCTGTGAAATTAATTGACTTGGTTGTAGCTTTGAAATTTGGTTGTGGCCATTGGAAAAATTATGATATGAATTGATTTTTGTTATGTTGTTGTGATAATTTCTCGTGTAAATTATTGTGTTGTGTGAGTTGTTATTTTGGGGAGGTAAGGGTGGCATTTCACCGTTGATATTATGTGGTTATACGGGTGGCATTTCACTATTGTATTTGTTGGCTATTGATATTGTCTGGGCGGAGCGATAAGGGTGGCTATAGGAGCGATAAGGGTGGCAATAGAAGCGATAAGGGGACTATAGATATTGTCTGGGCGGAGTGATAAGGATGGCTATAGAAGCGATAAGGGTGGCAATAGGAGCGATAAGGGTGGCTATTGTCAGGGACGATATGTGATGATGTGGGGTTGTGGTGTTGACAATTTTTGTGTGATGTGATTTTCTTGTGTTTATTTTTATACCTTGTGCAACTTGTCTAGTTGTTAGTAAATTGATAATAATCTGATTTATGTTAACTGGGAGCCTGTGGCTATTTCCATGCAGTTTATAAAATGAAATGTGGGCACGAGGTGCCGTGAATTGTGATATGAGATGGGAATATTGGCACGTGAATTGTCCGTGCAGTTGTCATATAAAAATGTGGGCACGAGGTACTGTGATGAAATGATAATGATATTTGGCACGTGAATTGTCCGTGCAGTTGTGATATAAAATGAGGGCACGAGGTGCCTGGCAAATATGATGATTTAATTATGGGCACGAGGTGCCATAAAAATATAAAAATGGGCTGAGACCTGTATTTACGAAAAATATGAAAGTGAGCTGAGACCCGTATTTTTGGATGAGTTTGAAATGAGGTGTCACATGATGACTTTTTTAATTGAATAAATTATATTCAAAATATTAATTTTGGAAGGATTTTTACTTAGAAAGTATTATATAAAAGAAATGTATATTGATAGATATTTATTTGAGCAAATTGTAATTGATAAGATTTATTGAAAGAATTATATTTGAAAAATAATTATTTGAGAAAATTATATTTGAAAGAGAGTTATGTGAAAGAACTTTGTGAAATACATTTATTTTAAGGGCTTGATTTAATCTCGTGCCCTCCACAACCAGCCGCTCACACCTCCGTACCGGAGTATCTGGGCTTCTCCTTTGAACATGTCCGAACCATCTAAGCCTCGCTTCCCGCATCTTGTCATCAATGGGAGCCACATGCATCTTCTCCTGAATAACATAATTCCTAATCTTATCTATCCTAGTATGCCCGCACATCCACCTCAACATTCTCATTTCTGCTACTTTCATCTTCTGGATATGTGAGTTCTTAACGGGCCAACACTCAACCCCATACAACATGGCCGGTCTAACCACCAAATCAAAACCCTATAAAAGGAGCATATTCAATAACTCTTTAACAAAATAACCCTCTCTTCCATAGCAAAATGCAGTTCTTCAACTTGGTTTCCATTTTTCTTTTTGTATCTTCTCTCTTTTTATTTAGGAAATGGAAGAAATCAAATAACCAAACAAAAAGATTGCCTCCAGGTCCATGGAAAGTGCCTTTTCTTGGAAGCATGTTTCATATGCTAGGTGGACTTCCACACCATGTCCTAACAAATTTAGCCAAAAAATACGGACCCCTTATGCACCTTCAACTAGGGGAAATGTCTGTAGTTGTAGTTACTTCTCCTGAGATGGCAAAAGAAGTACTAAAAACTCATGACCTTGCTTTTGCATCTAGGCCTAAACTTGTAGCCGTTGAGATTGTCGGCTATAACGGGACAGACATTGCCTTTTCTCCCTATGGCGATTACTGGAGACAAATGCGTAAAATTTGTGTCATGGAATTACTTAGTGCAAAAAATGTTCGATCGTTCAACTCGATTAGACGTGATGAAGTTTGTAGTCTCATTGAATTTTTTCGATCATCTGCCGGTGAGCCAGTTAATGTAACAAAAAGGATATATGTATTCGCAAGCTCTATGATATTTAGATCAGCGTTTGGGAAAGTAATCAAAGAGCAAGACGAATGTATACGACTAATCAAAGATGTTTCAGGATTAGTAGGAGGGTTTGATGTGGCTGACATATTCCCTTCACAGAAGGTTCTTCATGTGCTCAGTGGAAAGAAGGGTAAAACAATGTATCTCCACCATAAGATAGATACTATTATTGAGAATGTCATCAATGAGCACAAGCAAAATCTTGCAACTGGCAAGTTCAATGGTCAGTTAGGAGGTGAAGATTTAATTGATGTATTGCTAAGACTTATGAAGGATGGAAGCCTTCAATTTCCAATCACCACTGACAACATCAAGGCCATTTTTATTGTAAGTACTATATATAATGCATAAATCTACCCACATTATTATTCAAGTATGCATGCACTTGCATTTTTAAATTGCATGATTATTTTTGGTACCTAGAGAGTTGATATAGTGGCAAGCAGAGGACTTAATAAAATTTACACATTAAAAAGATAACAATAAAAAATTATGTCAGCCACCACAATTTATTATTTCTAGGGTAGTGAAATAATAGCTAAATATCATATATTAGAAAATAATTTTGGCCTTGAAGTTAAAAGAAATTTAAATATTTCAGTAGAAATTGGTGAAAAGATTATAAAGACAAATAGCTAGCAATCAAGACATATTATTAAACTTGCTCATCATGCAGGACTTGTTTGCTGGTGGAACAGAAACTTCATCATCAACAGTTACTTGGGCCATGGTAGAAATGATGAAGAATCCAAGTATACTCATCAAAGCTCAATCTGAGGTAAGAGATACCTTTAAAGAGAATGTAGGGAAGAAACAAATATAAATGGCTACACCATTCCTTTAAAAACCACAATCATGGTTAATGTTTGGGCGATGGGAAGAGATCCAAAATATTGGGTTGATGCAGAAAGCTTTAAGCCCGAGAGATTTCAGCATAGCACTATGGATTTTACTGGTAATAATTTTGAATTTCTTCCCTTTGGTAGTGGAAGAAGGATTTGTCCTGGAATATCATTTGGTTTAGCTAATATTTATTTGCCACTGGCTCAACTATTGTACCACTTTGATTGGAATCTTCCTACCGGAATCAATCCAAGTGACTTGGACTTAGCTGAATCGGCTGGATTAGCTGTTCTTAGAAAGAGTGACTTTTATTTGATTGCAACTCCTTATCCACCTTCACGGGAGTAATTTGGTGGCATCAAACATGTTTTAAACTTATCTTTTCTTCTTATTTACTTATCACCCTCACCACTGTACTTTCTTTCCTGTTGTGCTCTATGTTTTTACTTATTTATAATGCATATGTCTTATCTATAGAAAATGTATCATTACAGTTTTACATAGAGAATATCAAATAAATGCTTTTCTGTTAAATTTTGGAATGTAATGAATGGGGTTGTCGTTACTTAATTTAATTAAATCCCCTTATAAGGAGTATAAGCAAATGTATCGTTATATTCTATTATGTTCGTCATCCCAATCCCCATATTTTATTGTTAAGATGTGTCGAGAGTTCTGAAAGTTGGGTTATTTTCATTTAGGGTTAACTACGTAAATATCGCTTCAAAGTTAACACCAATTTTCATTTAAACTTCTAGTCGAAAACTACAACATTAATTAAAGTTTACTTTACCCATGGTAATCTGGCAAAACATTCAATGAAAAAATGTTACGTGAATT
Organism: Nicotiana tabacum; assembly: GCF_000715075.1. Taxonomy (NCBI): domain Eukaryota; kingdom Viridiplantae; phylum Streptophyta; class Magnoliopsida; order Solanales; family Solanaceae; genus Nicotiana; species Nicotiana tabacum. The sequence continues at coordinate 7,743,257 of NC_134098.1, forward strand.
TTGATTAATTAATCCAATTATTCTTTTGAGAAAACAACAGAAAAAAAAAAAACACATTTGTGAAAGTATTCTTAGCCCCTCCCTTCACTTTCCTCGCCAACCCCCTTCCCCCATCCCCACCTCAGGGCGATCTACTTCTTAACCCACCATGGTCGTCTTCTTCCTCCCTCACCCCTCAACATATACATACTAGTTTTTAGAGCGCCAAATTAATATATAAAATCAAAACCTCCGAACAAGAAAATGAGGAAGCTGAATGTGGATGCAAGAAGATGTTCAACTGTTATATTAAAATGAGTTTCGAAAGTTGTATTATTTTCATTTAAGGCCAAGTACAAATATTCCCTCAAAGTTAGCACCAATTTTTATTTGAACACATCACGCACCGTGAACAAGCAAAATATTCAATTAAAAATGCCACGTGACGTTTGATTAATTAATCTAATTTTTTTTTTTTTGAGAAAACAAAAAGGAAAAAAAAACATTTGTGAAAGTGTTCTTCCCTCCCGGCTCCCGTCACTTTCTTCCCCAGCCCCCCCCCCCCCCAAAGTCGATCTACTTCTTAATCCACCATGGTCGTCTTCTTCCTCCCTCACCCCTCAACTCACTTACTAGTTTTAGAGCGCCAAATTAATATATAAAATCAAAACATCCGAACAAGAAAATGGGAAAGCTGAATGCTCTACAAGAAATATGTGATACGGTCACATTTAATTAGTGACACTTATAATAAATGTCAAAAAAAATTTAATTTAGTGACATTTGTTAGAAAATGTGATAAGAATATCGGCATTTATTGAAACATGTCAAAAAATATTTTGGCATTTGATTTAAATGTCATATTATTAGGAATATAACAACATTTAATTAGTAACATTTATAACAAATGTCAAAAATAATTTTTTCCCCAACAAGAAAAAATAACTTTAAACATTTTAATGGGCCTTTAAGCTTCTCTTCTTTTTACAGAAATACAAAAGAAAGTTAAAAATAACAGTCAACCCTATTTCTCCACAACTCTTCAAGCCGCAACCGTAAGAACTATGAAACTTCATTAGTTCATCTCCATATATTCATTCTGATCACAATCCGCCGGTAAGATTTTGCTTCAATATAAGTATTATAAATCTCAATCTTCTGTATTTTGTTTCTTAATTGCTTTTGACTATTTGTTGATAACCCTAGATTTTCCATCTATAGTCTTGAGATTTCTTTTTATTGAACCTTTTGATCCGTTTCAGACCTAGAATGGCCGCCTGCTAGAACTAAATTTCAGCATTAACCGCTGTCAGAATCTCGATTTGAAATCAGATTCATCTACTCTAACTCGTGTTATGTACGTTTGGACTTTTCTTTTCGAGTGAAATCAGATTTGTGATATTTTGGTTACTGAAATTCTTGAACTTTTTTCTTTCTTGTTGTTTATTTTTGTTTTCTTTTTGAAGGTGAATTTCCTGCAAAAGAGTCTAGAAGCGTTGATATTACTCCATATGAGGTTAAAATGTTATATTGCTACTTACTCTTTTCCCTTAATCAGTTTGGTGATTTTTTTTTTTTAATTTCAGATCTTGGATACATCAGATTTTGAAGGTCGTGAGATCAAATAATGTGAAGGAATCCTGATTTGGTGAAAGTATGGAACACTTCATCAAGAGAAATACATGGATGCTGAAACTTTAAATTATGTTGGTGTATTTGAAAATTATAAGAGAAAAGTTATGGTTACGTAGTCATATGTTAAAGTAATTCATTGTTTTGTTTGAATCGTATGTGGTGTACAACTCCTGAAACTTTTGAAATGAATAAAAATGTTTGTAGTATTGTAAGATGAGCAATAGTTAATTCTTTATTTTCTACTTTCTTACTACACATTCTACATAATACTTAAAGGAACAAAAAGGGAATATTTTTCTTCTTAAAATCATAATACAAATAATGATTTTGATATTCAAATAATATGTCAAAAACAAACGATTTATTTGACATTTCTATGTATGTCGCAAACAAGATAGTTCAAGAGCTCAAATTGCTGACATTTGATAAACATCAAATAAATGTCACTAGATTTTTACCGATACTAATTTAAATGTCGTTAAATTAACGATATTAAAATCTCCAACATTTGATTTAAGTGTAAAATAAAAGTCGCTAAATAAATTTGTGATATTTAATTGACTAATGGCGACATTTATATAATGTTGCCATATCCCATGTTTCTTGTCGTGATGTGGATGCAAGAGAATGAGAGATATGTTTCTTTTCAATTCGATACCCTATTATACATAAGAGATGTTATGCAATAATTAAAGGCTTGGTGGCTCTCATTGTAACGACCCGACTTGTCGTTTTAAGAATTTATATCACATTCAGTGACTTAAGGTTTCGAGTAGCCTCGCGATATGTATTATGACCCGCCTGTATGGTCAAGTTTGAATTACGGATGATTCGGAGTGATTTGGGACACTTAGTTCCTAAAAAGGGAGCTTAGGTCTAAGGATTTTGACCGGAGTCTGAATTGTATGAAGACGACTCCGGAATGGAGTTCCGTTAGCTCCGTATGATGATTTTGGACTTAGAAGCGTGTCCGAAAAATTATTTGGAGGTCCGTAGTGGAATTAAGCTTTAAATGGCGAAATTCAAATTTTTGGAAAGTTTGACCGGGGGTTGACTTTTTGATATCCGGATCGGAATGCGATTTCGAGAATTGGAACAGCACCGTTCTGTTATTTGGGACTTGCCTGCAAAATTTGACGTCATTCCAGGTTGGTTTGATAGGTTTCGGCACGAGTTTTAGAAGTTGGAAGTTTGAAGTTCATAAGTTCGATTTGTGGTGCGATTTATATTTTCAGTGTAATTTGATGTGATTTGAAACCTCGATCAAGTCCGTGATATGTTATGGGACTGGTTAGCCTGATTGGACGGGGTCCCAAGGGGCTCGGGTGTGTTTCGGAGTGGTTTCGAACCAAATTGGAGCTGTTTGGACTTCTGTTGCTGAAGTCTGGTTTCCTTCTTCACGAACGCGAAGGAAGTCCCGCATTCGTGAAGAGGAGTTTGAGGGGCTGATGATCTGTCCTTCGTGAACGCGAACGCGAAGGAGTTGGTCAGCTGGTCGTCGCGAACGCGACGAGCACTTCGCGAACGCGAAGAGGAAATGATGGGGCAGAAGCAGTTGCCCTTCGCGAACGCGACACTTGTCATGCGAACGCGAAGAAGGATTGGAGGCAGCTGGATTTTTGGCCTTCGCGAACGCGAAGGAGTGGTCGCGAACGCGAAGAACGTGTATCTCGGCAAAATTAAAAGTCCCAAAAATATGGGTTTGAGTTCATAACTCAAAATCAAAGTTGGATCTCGGTAGTAGGTGATTTGTGGAGAGATTCTTGCATGGGTATTTGGGGTAAGTGATTCTTATCCAGTTTTGATTAATTTCTATAATTATGTCTTTGAATCCATCGTTTAATTAGGATTTAATGGAGGAAAAATCAAGATTTTTGTAAAATCTTCCAAAAACAAAAATTTAAGATTTGGAAGTCGAGTTATTATTAGAATTCGATAAAATTGGTATGGTTGAACTCGTATCGGAATGGGTATTCGGATTTCATGAAAATTATGTCGGGTTCCGAGGGGCGAGTCCCCCGTTGACTTTTGTTGACTCTTTGGAATAAAATTTTTAAGTCGACGTATTATTATCCGAAATTATTTTTGATGAATTTTAATGAAGTTATACAATTAATTTGGATAGATTTGAGCTGTCAGGAGGTCAATTCAAGCAAGAAGTCGATTTTGGAACATCGGCATAATTTCAAGGAGGTAAGTGTTTTGCTTAACCTCGAGTGGGGAAAATTTTCCTTAGGCATTGAGTCTTATGTGCAACTTGGGTAATTGAAAACCATGTACGCGAGGTGACGAGTACATACGTGGTTTATATGTGTAAATTTTATTGAGTTAAAAGTCTTGAGAATATTGTGGAGTAAATGGATAATTGTTGGCATAAATTTAATCATCTACTTGTCGTGCCTAAACCCTTGTTGTTGACTCTGTTGTTATTTGACGATGTGATGTGATTGTTATTTGATTATTTATGATTTGTTGGTTTGATAATTATTGGAATTTAATTTCATTTTGGATTTTTTCCTCTACAAATAATTAATTAAATGAGCTTAAGAAGAGGTGTTTATATAATTATTAAAATTTTGATCTTTTATGAAGACTTTGATTTATGTTGAGTAATTTCTATCTCTATTGATTGTTTTTGGGTGTTGTACACATTGTGTGGAGCATTTGGCTATTTGCTGTGAAATTAATTGACTTGGTTGTAGCTTTGACATTTGGTTGTGGCCATTGGAAAAATTATGATATGAATTGATTTTTGTTATGTTGTTGTGATAATTTCTCGTGTAAATTATTGTGTTGTGTGAGTTGTTATTTTGGGGAGGTAAGGGTGGCATTTCACCGTTGATATTATGTGGTTATAAGGGTGGCATTTCACTATTGTATTTGTTGACTATTGATATTATCTGGGCGGAGCGATAAGGGTGGTTATAGGAGCGATAAGGGTGGCAATAGAAGCGATAAGGGTGACTATAGATATTGTCTGGGCGGAGTGATAAGGGTGGCTATAGGAGCGATAAGGGTGGCAATAGGAGCGATAAGGGTGGCTATTGTCAGGGACGATATGTGATGATGTGGGGTTGTGGTGTTGACAATTTTCGTGTGATGTGATTTTCTTGTGTTTATTTTTATACCTTGTGCAACTTGTCTAGTTGTTAGTAAATTGATAATAATCTGATTTATGTTAACTGGGAGCCTGTGGCTATTTCCATGCAGTTTATAAAATGAAATGTGGGCACGAGGTGCCGTGAATTGTGATATGAGATGCGAATATTGGCACGTGAATTGTCCATGCAGTTGTCATATAAAAATGTGGGCACGAGGTACTGTGATGAAATGATAATGATATTTGGCACGTGAATTGTCCGTGCAGTTGTGATATAAAATGAGGGCACGAGGTGCCTGGCAAATATGATGATTTAATTATGGGCACGAGGTGCCGTAAAAATATAAAAATGGGCTGAGACCTGTATTTACGAAAAATATGAAAGTGAGCTGAGACCCGTATTTTTGGATGAGTTTGAAATGAGGTGTCACATGATGACTTTTTTAATTGAATGAATTATATTCAAAATATTAATTTTGGAAGGATTTTTACTTAGAAAGTATTATATAAAAGAAATGTATATTGATAGATATTTATTTGAGCAAATTGTAATTGATAAGATTTATTGAAAGAATTATATTTGAAAAATAATTATTTGAGAAAATTATATTTGAAAGAGAGTTATGTGAAAGAACTATGTGAAATACATTTATTTTAAGGGCTTGATTTAATTGGGTGTAATTGTGTTTATTAATTGTTGAGTGATATTAATGGTATTCTTGTTGTTTGTTGTGCATATTACTGGTTGTTTTATCCTGTCCTTATTATTATTTGTTTCCTATTATTTTGTATATTATATTGCACAGGTTATTAGACTAGTGAGTGTCTTGACTGTACCTCGTCTCTACTCCATTGAGGTTAGTCTTGATACTTACTGGGCACCGCTGTGGTGTGCTCACTCTACACTTCTGCACATTTTTGTGCAGAGCCAGGTATTGAAGATAACGAACTTGAGCAGAGTTAAAGCGGGATCGTAAGGATTCAAGGTAGAGCTGCTTGGTCGTCGAAGTTCCTTGAAGTCCTTTCATTTCATTGTACTGTTAACTTGTAATAAAACAGTATTGTATATTCAATCTTCGTGACCATTCTATGTATTCAGCTAGAGTTCGTAACTCAGTACTACCAGTCTTGGGAGGTTGTATAATGTAATTATTTCCGCTATTAGTCTTAGAGACTAGGTGCCATCATGACTCCTGTGGTGAAATTTTGGGGCGTGACAAGTTGGTATCAGAGCCATAGGTTCATAGGTTCTACGAGTCACGAACGAGTCTAGTAGAGTCTTGCGGATCGGTACAGAGACGTCTGTACTTATCTTCGAGAGGCTACAAAACTGTTGGGAAATTTCCATTTCTTTCATTCCTGTCGTGCGGAATTTGTTGAATTTGAAATTTGAACCTTTGTATCTCCATTCTCTCACAGATAGTGAGGACACGTGCTACTGGGTTAGCTGAGCAGGCATCCGCACATACTTCTAGGGCTACAAGAAGCCGGGGCCGAGGTAGAGGCCGAGGAAGGGCACGTGCTACGACTAGAGCACCTATCAGAACAACAGTTGAGGAGCCACTAGTAGCTCCAGTTGGGGGACAGGTACCAGAAGTACCTGTTGTTACCCCTGGACTTCAGGAGACTTTGGCACAGTTCCTGAGTATGTTTGGTACATTTACTCAGGCGAGATTGATCTCTGTTGCACCAAACATTCCGCAGATTAGGGGAGTAGCTCAGACTCCTATCACAACTCCAGAGCAGCAGGTTCACGTTGGTCAGGTTCCGGGTGTAGCACCGGTATAACCTGTTATTCCGGTTCGGTCTGAGGTCGGTCCCGAGGTATCAGAAGAAGAACAAAAGAGACTTGAAAGGTTTAAGAGTTATAGTCCACCAACTTTCAGTGGCACAGCTACAGAGGATGCCCAAGAATTTCTAGAAAATTATCATCGTATTCTCCGCACCATGGGTATTGTGGAGGTGAGCGGAGTTGCCTTTACTACATTTCAACTGTTAGGCGCAGCGTATCGGTGGTGGCAAATCTATGAAGAAGGTAGACCAGCCGATGCAACACCACCAACTTGGGCTCAATTTTCGGAAATGTTCTTGAAAGAGTTTGTTCCCCAGACTCTCAGAGATGCGCGGTGCACAGAGTTTGAACAGTTGCGTCAGGGCACTATGACAGTGTCAGAATATGCCATCAGGTTCAGTGAGTTAGCCCGTCATGCACCTATCTTGGTTCCTACAATCAGAGAGAGGGTTCGCAGATTCATTGAAGGGCTCGATTATGATATTAAAATATGCATGGCTCGAGAATTGTAAACTGATGCTTCATTTCAGCGAGTAGTGGAGATTGCCAGGAAGATTGAGGGTGTTTTAGGCGAGCAAAGGGAGTCTAAGGAGGCCAAAAGGTCTCGAAGATCTGGAGGGTTCATTGGATTTTACTCTTCAGCTAGAGCCCATTATAGCGGAGGCTCAAGCAGTCGGTCAGTTCAATCCGCACATCATATTACTCAGGGTGCTCAAGTTTATAGTGCACCACAGATACGAGATTCTTACAGTGGTTATTCCAGTTATTCGGTACAGACTTAGTACGAGCAGCCGCGACCTCAGAAGGGTTGTTATGAGTGTGGTGATACTAGACATATCATGAGATATTGTCCCAGACTTGGGAGGGGTGGATTTCATCAGAACACTCCAGCTACAAGCTTTATTCCAGTTGATACTCTACGTGCACAGTCAGCTAGAGGTAGAGGACGGGCGGGTAGTGGGCGCCTAAGAGGTGGAGGCCCGACCCGTTGATTTAATCACTATGATTTGGCTGAGGCCAATACACCAGATGGTGTCATTACAGGTACAATCCTGATTTTTATTATAAAAGGATATTTTCCTTAATTTGATTCGGTTCTGAATATTGAGGTGAATCCTCTTATTATGCTCCACTTATGGGTGAGCTTCGTAAATTTGTGACCCACTTATATGTGTATCCCTATTGGGAGATTTAGAGATGTGAGCCTGTGTCTGTCATTTTATTTTTGTGCAACATTGAGGGTTATAAGTCCAAAAGAAAATTTTTATTATTCGATACTGTGAGTTTTGATGTGATTTTGGAATAATTGATTTTAATTTTATGAATTATATGCCCTACCTGTATGAGGGTTCATTATATGTTGTGAAAATTATTTATGAAATATATTGAAAAGAAGAAAGAAAGGAAATTAAAAATTTCAGTTGGCTCAATGTGCAAAATACTTGTGATTCGGAGTTGAGGATGAGATCCTCGTATTTTTATATGATGTGAAATATTTAAACCGGACTACAAGCCGCGGTGGAAGCTATATAAGGACGAGGTCCTTGTGGTGAAATGTTTACAAGTTTAAAATTCTCCCTTTGTGAAATTTAATTGTACAATAATATTAATAGGGAGTCATGCCTGTTAGGCTTATCTGATAATTCTTGTGTATTATTCTCTGCATATTGAGCCATTTTCGTGTTGTAAACATTGAGTTTTAACCTATGAGATGAGTGCCTAGGTGACGTTAAATGTGACTTATCAATCCGAGTAAGCAATCATAAGGTCTTCATGCCTCACATTCTGTTGTCAGTGTTGTGAAAATTTGAAATGAGGTGGTAGTTAATATCAGATTAATTGATGATGCTGGAATTAATTATCAATAACTTTTAAGACCAGAGATGTGGTGATGAGCATACATATGATGTGCTTCATGTCCTGATATCATTATGATAATGCAGTGCTTCTAATGCTGAGATTGGTGTTATTGATATATACCTTGTGGTATTTTATTGTGTTGTGGATGTGTTGTTAGGAGTGGTTTCGGTGTTACTCTGGCAAGTGGATAGGCCCAATTACAGGGGGGACTCTGCCGAAATTTCTAAAAAAATTTGGGAGTTAGTAAAATTTGGATGATTGAGATTTGCAAAGGAAGAGATAAATATGTTATGTGTTTGAGGGCGAATGATCCTAAGCGGGGAAGAATGTAGCAACCCAGAAATTTTTTGAAGTACTTCAACACTATCAAGAAAGTTGATGTGTGCGTAGGCACGTGTTACTATAGCCAGTTGAGACTAATACCGTGTGTCAAAGTGAAAATCAGGCCTTATGGAAATGATTGGAGAGTTAGGGAATTTGCTTTAAAGCTTATAAGAATGGAGAAAAGAAATAATCTCAATTGAGATGGTATTGTCGGACCCGTATTAAATTACGAAAACATAGAATCACCCACAAGTATGTGTGTAAAAATACACTCAGTAATTTGAAGTCCTCAGAAAGATTCTTAAAACGTTCGAGGATGAACGTTTGTTTAAGAGGTAGAGAATGTAATGACCCGACTTGTCGTTTTAAGAATTTACGTTCCGTTCAGTGACTTAAGGTTTCGAACAGCCTCGCGATATGTATTATGACCCGCGTGTGTGGTCAAGTTTGAATTACGGATGATTTCGAGTGATTTGGGACACTTAGTTCCTAAAAGGGGAGCTTAGGTCTTAGGATTTTGACCGTAGTCGGAACTGTATAATTTAAATTATGAAGTGTGGTACCTCGAAAAAATTATTGTATAAGCCTTATGTGAGAGCGGTTGAGTATTGGGTTGTTACTTGTTTTCCTTACTTGGTTTCACTGGACTTCAATTGTTTCTACTTCCTTTACATCATTATTACTTGTATTGTTATTCATACCATGTTTCGTTTTATATTCGTACCCATCTAGGTTATTATGTCTAGTAGGTGTTGTGACTGTTCCTCATCACTACTCCACCTAGGTTAGTCTTGATACTTATTGGGTACCGCCGTGGTGTACTCATACTACACTTGCTTCACATTCTTGTGCAAAGCTAGACACCTAGGAGCGTGTTGGTCATTACATAGCTGGTCGACTATTGTTGTGGAGACTTCAAGATATACCTGCGTTCGCAGGTTTCGGAGTCACCTTATGAAGTTTTACTTTATACTATTTATTTCTATTCCAGAACAGTTGTACTTAGAGATTTTCTAATAAACTCGGTAGAGTTTGTGACTTGTACTACCGGTTTTGGGATGTTGTATATCTACTTTGGATTGTTGGCTTTGTATAGAAATTTCGGATTCATGTTTAATAGTTGATTGATTAAGATCTGTTATTAATTCAATAAGTGTTAGCCTTACCTAGTTTTAGAAACTATGTGCCGTCACGATTTCTAAGGAGGGATTTTAAGTCATGACAATTTTTGATTTTAAAAAGTTTATCTTTTGATCCAAGCTTAGGGATGGCAATTGGGGCAGGCTAGGGCAGGGCGGGGCAGGGAAAACTGTTAACGGGGCAGGGCAGGGGAAGATTTAAATAGGGCGGGGCAGGGCAGGGCAGGGCAAAATGTTATATTTAAAAAAAATTAATAAGTTAGGGTAGGGCAGGGTAAAATCCGAATTAATAGATGGGTCGGGTAAAGAATAAGTGACCCGCGTATTTTTATTCTTTTTTTTTCAATCCCCTCTTTGAATCAAACCCTCGGCTCTTCCAAAGGAGTAAAGGACGAAACCAAAACTCTTCTTCTTCAGTTGAGTTCTTCCAGGCAAACTTCAATTTCCATTCTCCAACAGGAAACAAATCAATAAGTTACGAGGTAACACTCTCTTGCTTTCAACTTCTCTTTCTCTTGTAACAATTTTTATTTATCTCTTAATTTTTAGTTTATTGCTATGTTTTTCACTTTTTCTTAATTTTCGCCAACTTTACTGTTTGTTCTTGTTTAGTAGAAAGTTTTCAACTTTGGATGGTGATGTCTCTTTTGATCAGAATGGTGAAGATACTAAGTTCAAGATAATTTACACTTATAATCTTGAAAATATATTGAATATCCACTAAGTTGTATTACAATAGTTTTGTTCTTTTCAGAGGTTTATGTACATTCTGCTTGTTTAACTATCCACACCGGTGATGTCTCTTTTGTGTTGCAATTTTAGGGGCTATTACTAGTTGCAGAACGGATATACTGTTTAATTTGCACCTATGTTTCCAAATTCTAAACACCATTTAAAATTAGTTCATCTTCCTCTGCCAATTATGTTACTTGCTAGTACATGAGGTTGTGGCTCTAGATCTTCTTAAAGTCCTCCTGGTAGTCTTGTTGAGTTACAAGAGTTTATGCTTAGTACATTTGTCTGCTTTTTATACTAGATGACTATTTTTCAGCTTTTAGTGATATTTCTTTTTTTTGTTTTACTAGATAATTATGGCATCTCAAAATGAAGAGAATCTACCAGCTTTATCTTCTAATGCTATTTCCTTAGACGATGAGAGTCAAAGGCCTTTACAACAAGATGAAGTTGAACTGGGAAAAAGAAGATATTCCCGAGCATGGAAGCATTTCAAGCCGGTGAAGGTTAATGGTGTTTCATATGGTCTTTGTAAGTATTGCGATCGCCGATATAAAAATGCCAGGAATTGTGGGACAAAATCTATGTTAGATCACATACCTAAGTGTCCTAACAGGCCAAGAGATGTACAAAATGAGGGTGATACCGGGGGTAGTTATTTTGATCAAGATGTTTCACGTAAACAACTTGCACATGCCATTATTTTACACGAGTATCCACTCTCTATAGTTGATCATGTGGGATTTAGGAACTTTGTTGCGAGTCTCCAACCTATGTTTAAGATGGTTTCTAGAAATACAATCAAGAATGACATAATGAAATTTTTTGACAATTTGAAATCGCAAACTTCTAAGTTGTTGGAGAAAGTCACGAGTAGAATTGCAATAACAACCGATATGTGGACTTCCAATAGTAACAAAAAAAGGGTTCATGGCTATTACTGGTCATTTCATTGATGATTCATGGAGGCTTCAAAGTCATATTCTGAGATTTGCTTATGTCCCTGCTCCACATGATAAAGATGCTTTGTGTGGTGCTTTGGTTAATTGTTTGTTTGATTGGAATCTTGAACGAAAAATATCAACTATCACAGTTGATAATTCTAGCACAAACAATGCTATGATTAAAACTTTATTGGATGAGAAACTTAATAAAAAAGATTTGTTGTTGACTGGTCGAGTATTTCATGTGCGTTGTGCTGCACATATTTTAAATTTAATTGTGCAAGAAGGGTTAAAGGTGATAGGAGATAGTATTAGCAAAGTGCGTGATAGTGTCTTGTATTGGATTGGATCAGCTGGCAGAATTGAGAGGTTTGAAGAAGCTGCACGTTTGGTTCACTGTTCTTGTAATAAGAAGTTGGAGTATGATTGTCCTACTCGGTGGAACTCGACATATCTGATGTTGAGAACGGCTATAGAATACAAAGAGGTGTTTAGGAAGTTGAGTCTAACTGACACAAATTATCAGTCTTATCCAGCTGAAGAGCAATGGAGTAATGCAGAAGATGTTTCTGATAAGCTCATACTTTTTTATCGTATCACCGAACAATTTTCAGGAACTCAATATCCAACATCCAGTCAATACTTTACAAAAGTTTGTGAAATTAAGCTTGAATTGGAAGCTTGGGTGAAGGAGTTTAATCCTTTGATTAGCGATATGGCTTCTGCGATGTTGTTGAAATTTAAAAAATATTGGGATGATGTGCATATTTTGATGGGAGTAGCTGCAATCTTTGATCCACAGTACAAGATGAGGTTGGTAGAGTTCTTTCTTCCACTAATTTATGGTGAAGAAGCTTCAACTAAAATTCAAGAAGTTCGATCCAATTGTTATGATCTCTTTCAAGATTATAAGAGTAAATTATCTGGTCCACATGATTCATTAGCTTCTAGTTCTAGTGAAGTTACTAGTTTTATTGAGGGTGATCGGCTTTCGAGCTTTGATAGATTTGTTGCTTCGAGTGGAGCTACCGTGGAGACAAGATCAGAGTTGGATATGTACTTAGAAGAAGGCCTACTACCTCGAACTCCTTCATTTGACAATTTGAGTTGGTGGAAGACAAATGGATTGAAATTTCCTACATTGCAAAAAATGGCACGTGATCTCTTAGCCATTCCCGTGTCTACTGTTGCTTCAGAATCGGCATTTAGCACCAGTGGGAGGTTGATTAGCCCACATCGGAGTAGACTCCATCCCACTACTTTGGAAGCTTTAATGTGTGCTCGCACGTGGTTATGGAATGACTTAAATGGTAAGTAATTTTCTCATTATTATCTTAATAGTTCAATTATTTAATAGTATATTGATACATTGAACTATGCATTTTTTCTATTAGGTTTGTCTTCAACGATTGATAAAGTTTCATGTCCAACATTGCTTGATGAAGAGGAAGAGCCGGATTCAAGTAGTTTATCGCAATATTGCTAAGAGGTCATACCTGAACATGCAACATTATTCTCATCATCTTGGATATTCTCTGTTGTATAACTTGCTAGCAGTGACAGTGGACCATTCAATAACTTTGGATTTGCACCTATGGCTGGAATTAATTGTACTGAATTTGATATTAAAGCCATGCTTGGCATTTGTTATACCCTTCAATTTCTGCTTAGTGACTAGTTTGTTTCATAGAATATTTTGACACAATATTGTTATCTTCTTTATTCTCATGCAAGAGGCAGAGAGTAAAGTTTAGTGCCAAAACTGGAACTCTCGTGCTATATTTTTGGTTTTGTCATTGAACCTGCCTAAAAAGTATTGTGTATGTAGTAGTAAAATTAATGAAGATGAGAGATAGTTTCTCCAATGTGCGTCTTCTCAAATATTTATTGCTTGATGAATTAGTACTTTGAGATAGAAAGTTATATAAAAGTACGTCAAAGCAACAGTTTAATTTGTATTTAGTATTTCTATTTCATCTGTTTTTTAATAAACTCTCATGTAAATAATAGAAACATCCATCAATTAATCTATTAAAGATACAACTTTGGCATAAATTCCAATACAACAGACAAAAGATCAAATTTTGATCAATTTGCAAGCTCAAAGGAAAACAATATTTTAAATGTTTCAATAGATAGTTGAAAAGGTAAAAGAAATTAAAAGCATACTGCAAAATAAAAAATAAAGAGAAAATAAAAAAGAGTTAAACGGGGCAGGGCGGGGCAGGGCTTAATAGGGCGGGGCGGGACAGGACAAAATTTTGACCAAAAGCTAAATGGGGCAGGGCAGGGCGGGTCAATATTTTAGCGGGTCAAGACTTGACCTGCCCCGCTCTACCCTACCCTGCCCTATTTACATTCCTATTAAAGTAATTTAGCATATCAATAATTGCGTGATAACTTTTGGAATTTACTTTTGCAGTAAGGATAATATCGTCTGCGAAGAAGCTATGTGCAAAAGCAAAGCCAGTTGGAGATAATTTAATAGGAGCACATAATTGGCACTTGGTAGTTAACTACCATATAAGGATAACTACCATAAGATTGATGAGCTGCAGTGAAAATTGGAAAAACAATAATGAATGAAAGGCCATTCAAGCATGTAAAAAGAAAATTTCCATGTCTAACTTAAAAGCATGTGTGAGCTTGTTTTGCCATGCATATTCTTGAACTGTGTGAGAACATGTCAATTTAAACAATAAAATCATTATTTGATAAAAATTGAGTATTTAATGATATAAATGAATATTTTATGCTTGATAATTTTTTGAAGTATCTGAACTTCAAGTTATATATCAATCAAAACAATTATTCTAACAAAATCTAATAAAAAATTAAATTCAACATAAATTTATCTTATAATCAAGATTACCCAAACAAAACATTGAAATCAAAATTTGTTCCAATTTAAAATTCGTGTATTTGAACTAATTGCAAAATATCAAATTCTAGCTAAAGTACAAACATTGAAACTTCATCATGCAGGACATGTTTGCTGCTGGAACAGAAACTTCATCATCGACAGGGCATTTATCTTCCTCGCATTAGCTGAAGTGCAAGTTCAGTGTTCCTTTTTCGGAAATTTGATCTCTTTGAACATTAAAATTTATAAATATGAAATAATTTTGTCCAATATCAAATATCATGCTTTAGAACCCCATGAGCACGTTTGAATCTATTTAATTCATACCCAACCCTACAAGGCTATCACCATGCCTAGGGAATGTCAAACCGAAAATTAATCGGAAATTAAATGGGAAAACTGACGGATGAGAGGGCCACAGTTCTCCCACTTTCGCTTAGCCTATCTAAACTTTTAAGAAACACAGGGGAAACCCTGCCAAACATTTTAATATTACAAAAAGATAGGAAGGGGAGAGATGACGACCACGACGACGACAACAACCCAGTATAATTTCATTAGTGGGGTTTGGGGAAGGTAGTGTGTACGCAGACCTTACTCCTACCCTGGGGTAGAGAGGCTGTTTCCGATAGACCCTCGGCTCCCTCCCTCCAAGAACTCCCCACCTTGCTCTTGAGGTGACTCGAACTCACAACCTCTTGGTTGGAAGTGGAGGGTGAGAGAGGAGTTAGAAAATAAAGGGAAGAGAAATATGATTCAAGATTTAAATTTATGATAAATTTATAATTAAAAATGTAGTAATCAACACTTTACATTGAGGATTGGTTTCAAATGCGAATAAATTAAATGTATTATTAATTTAAATTAAAACGTACTTAAGGTAATTATAGTACATTAAAATTGAACTTTTTAGACCGAAATGGTAAATCGACAACAAAATAAAAAAATATTGTATTGTATTATATCCACTATAATTTTGAATTTTAAAGTTATAACTTATAATTTCAATATTTATGTTAAGCATGAAGTAGGAGTAAGTTATAACATAAAAATACAATTATATCCAATACAACAATAACAACCCAGTAAAATTCCACTAATGGGGTCTGGGGAGGGTAATGTGTACGCAGACCTTACCCCTACCCCAAAGGAGTAGAGAGGCTGTTTCCGAAAGACCCTCGGTTCAAGAAAATAAAAGGACAAAAGGAGACAATATTAGTATCACCACAACAATCATAGGAAAAATAGGAACACCATGAAATGCAGAAGAAAGATGCAAAGCAAAAACGATAGCTAGTAAATAGGACATGCACTGAAAAGCGAAGTAGTAAAACACAACATTGTCACTAGCTATCTTAGACAAAAACCCTACATGGCTAGTCCCACAATGGTATGAAGTAAGTCAAGACTTAACTACATCCTAACCTACAACTCTAATACTTGACTTCCACATCTTCATATCAAGTGTCATGTCCTCGGAAATCTGGAGCCTCGCCATATCCTGTCTGATCACCATTCCCCAATACTTCTTAGGCCGTCCTCTACCTCTTCTCGTGCCCTCCACAACCAGCCGCTCACACCTCCGTACCGGAGTATCTGGGCTTCTCCTTTGAACATGTCCGAACCATCTAAGCCTCGCTTCCCGCATCTTGTCATCAATGGGAGCCACATGCATATTCTCCTGAATAACATAATTCCTAATCTTATCTATCCTAGTATGCCCGCACATCCACCTCAACATTCTCATTTCTGCTACTTTCATCTTCTGGATATGTGAGTTCTTAACGGGCCAACACTCAACCCCATACAACATGGCCGGTCTAACCACCAAATCAAAACCCTATAAAAGGAGCATATTCAATAACTCTTTAACAAAATAACCCTCTCTTCCATAGCAAAATGCAGTTCTTCAACTTGGTTTCCATTTTTCTTTTTGTATCTTCTCTCTTTTTATTTAGGAAATGGAAGAAATCAAATAACCAAACAAAAAGATTGCCTCCAGGTCCATGGAAAGTGCCTTTTCTTGGAAGCATGCTTCATATGCTAGGTGGACTTCCACACCATGTCCTAACAAATTTAGCCAAAAAATACGGACCCCTTATGCACCTTCAACTAGGGGAAATGTCTGTAGTTGTAGTTACTTCTCCTGAGATGGCAAAAGAAGTACTAAAAACTCATGACCTTGCTTTTGCATCTAGGCCTAAACTTGTAGCCGTTGAGATTGTCGGCTATAACGGGACAGACATTGCCTTTTCTCCCTATGGCGATTACTGGAGACAAATGCGTAAAATTTGTGTCATGGAATTACTTAGTGCAAAAAATGTTCGATCATTCAACTCGATTAGACGTGATGAAGTTTGTAGTCTCATTGAATTTTTTCGATCATCTGCCGGTGAGCCAGTTAATGTAACAAAAAGGATATATGTATTCGCAAGCTCTATGATATTTAGATCAGCGTTTGGGAAAGTAATCAAAGAGCAAGACGAATGTATACGACTAATCAAAGATGTTTCAGGATTAGTAGGTGATGTTTGGCATATTTCGATATGTGTTGATGTTACTTTACCCATGTTTTAACCATTTCTTGATGTTATTTAATCTTTAAAACACCCAACATGGTGTAATTATTGGTTTGATGACTAATTAAGTTATGTGTGACGATTTAAGGTGTTCGGAGTGCAAAATATGAAGAAAAGGTGGTGTAGCCAGAGGAAGAAGGGTTGGATGCGTCGCATCCAATCTAGAAAAAGATCAGATTTCATGCACCCTTAGCAGTGAAGTCGGCCCATAGCGTCCACCGTAGCATCCGAAGCTGAGAAGTGGAGGACAAGGTGGATGCGACGCATCCACCCTAGCATCAATCCCTGAAGCTGATTTGGATTAGAAATAGGAGAACTTTGGCCCACGACTTTTGTACGCAATATATAAGCTAAAAACACCTCTTTTAGGTCATCTAACATATTGGAGAGAGGGAAAAAGCCACGAAAAAGTTGTGGAGGCCGGAATTCATCAAGTTCCATCTTTCTCCCACCAAACTTAGTAATATTTATGTTTCTTTATATGATTTGTTGTTT
The DNA here is from genome assembly GCF_000715075.1 of Nicotiana tabacum. Taxonomy (NCBI): domain Eukaryota; kingdom Viridiplantae; phylum Streptophyta; class Magnoliopsida; order Solanales; family Solanaceae; genus Nicotiana; species Nicotiana tabacum. Next base: position 7,760,702 of record NC_134098.1, read on the forward strand.
GGCTACCATGTCTATGTGGAGCTAAACTTCACGTTCTAGGGTTGTGGTTCTTTCATGAATATTGTTATTCGGATATTGATTTTGACTTCTTGATTTATCATATTAGTTTATTTATTCAATCTTGCACTTAATTATTTAATTGCTTGATCACCAATTGAATATTATCTATGAATCTAGAATTGAACTCGAAAGTGGGAATTCTATATTGCATATAGGATTGAGTAGGGCAAGTTCTTGAACTCGGGCATCGGGGAACGGATTCGTAGTTAGGATAGACATATACCTAATTGCCTTGCTTGGTTGATTTACAGGAATTATAAATGCGTTCTTGTTGATTCTAACTCCATAGACATATAGGCGTTAGGTTAGCTTGAATAGGCGAGTAAGAACTCGACAGATTCTTATGAGCAGTAACCCTGTCAACCAATAAGCTAGATAAATTAGTCGGTCAATTCAATTGACGAATACAATAGGATTGTTAGATAGCCCATAACCCTAGATCGTTTTCATTACATTGATATCATTAAAATCTGCTCTTTCTCTGTTCAAAGTTTATTATTTATATTTTTCTTATTTAATTAGTTAGAATAAAATATTTTTGGATTTAATTCTTGTTTAGATAATTGGGATAGTCTAATTTAGTTAATAGTTAATCATAAGTCCTCGTGGGTTCGACATCCGACTTTTAGTCACTTTATTACTTGACGACCGCGTATACTTGCGTGAGTGTGTTTGGTCGCAACAAGTTTTTGGCGCCGTTGCCGGGGACTTAGAAATTAGCTACGTGACTAAGTTAAGCTTTTATTAGATATTTGTTTTCAAGTTTTAATTTTCAGTTTGCCTGGTTTGTGTCAACGCAGGGTTTTCTCTCGAATGCAGAGGAGTAGAAGTGCAAACAACCTCATTCCTCTTGATCCAGAAATCGAACGAACACTACATAGAGTGAGAAGGGAACACGAAGCTAGAACGAGAATAGAAAGAGATTTGGACATCGCAGTCCAACCACAGCCAATAGATATGGCAGGCAATGAAGAGCGTCCGGTAATTGAAGCCGCAAGGCCCAATCTTGCGAATATGACTCAGGCTATTGTGAAGCCTGATATCACTGGGCATTTTGAACTCAAACAGTACATGGTACAGCTGATTCAGTCCACAGGACAATATGTGGGTCTATCTCATGAGGACCCGCAGAGGCATATTCAGAACTTCTTGGAAATCACGGACACTTACAATTACCCGAACGTCTCCAAGGACTATGTCAGGCTGACACTATTCCCTTTTTCACTGTTGGGGGAAGCTAAAGAATGGTTGCAAAAGGAGCCCGCGAACTCTATCCACACTTGGGATGATCTAGCAAGGAAATTCCTGATCAAGTTTTTTCCAACTAAGAAGACAAAGTCGTTGAGGAGCCAAATTCTTGGGTTCCAACAACGGGATGGCGAGACACTTCGTCAAGCTTGGGAAAGATACAAGAAGCTACTCAGAGACTGCCCGCATCATTGTCAAACTGATGAGGTATTGGGTCACACTTTTGTTGATGGGTTAGATGAAGCATCAAAGATGAATCTTGACTCAGCTTGTGAGGGTAGTTGCATGGCAAGACCGTATAGTGAAATACAACTCTTGCTAAATAATTTCACTGCTAATGACCATAATTGGCAAGGAGAGGGTGATTCACGAAGGGGAATTAAACAGAAGGCCGCCGGTTTGATTGAGCTTGATGACTTTTCCGCCATGAGAGCCGATATAGCAAAATTGGCAAATCAGATGAATAGAATGACAACACAACAAATGCAACATGTACAGCAGATGTCTATTTGTTGCGAACTATGCGGAGACAGTCATATGATTGACATGTGCCCCACGAATCCTGAATCTATATACTATGTGGGGCAACAAAACAGAGGTCCTATGAATCAACATGCGCAATATGGTAACACTTACAACCCAAACGGGAGGGAACATATTGGGAAGGGGGAAAAAAGGCCACGAAAAAGCTGTGGAGGCCGGAATTCATCAAGTTCCATCTTTCTCCCACCAAACTTAGTAATTTTTATGTTTCTTTATATGATTTGTTGTTTGGCTACCATGTCTATGTGGAGCTAAACTTCACGTTCTAGGGTTGTGGTTCTTTCATGAATATTGTTATTCGGATATTAATTTTGACTTCTTGATTTATCATATTAGTTTATTTATTCAATCTTGCACTTAATTATTTAATTGCTTGATCACCAATTGAATATTATCTACGAATCTAGAATTGAACTCGAAAGTGGGAATTCTATATTGCATATAGGATTGAGTAGGGCAAGTTCTTGAACTCGGGCATCGGGGAACGGATTCGTAGTTAGGATAGACATATACCTAATTGCCTTGCTTGGTTGATTTACAGGAATTATAAATGCGTTCTTGTTGATTCTAACTCCATAGACATATAGGCGTTAGGTTAGCTTGAATAGGCGAGTAAGAACTCGACAGATTCTTATGAGCAGTAACCCTGTCAACCAATAAGCTAGATAAATTAGTCGGTCAATTCAATTGACGAATACAATAGGATTGTTAGATAGCCCATAACCCTAGATCGTTTTCATTACATTGATATCATTAAAATCTGCTCTTTCTCTGTTCAAAGTTTATTATTTATATTTTTCTTATTTAATTAGTTAGAATAAAATATTTTTGGATTTAATTCTTGTTTAGATAATTGGGATAGTCTAATTTAGTTAATAGTTAATCATAAGTCCTCGTGGGTTCGACATCCGACTTTTAGTCACTTTATTACTTGACGACCGCGTATACTTGCGTGAGTGTGTTTGGTCGCAACAAGTTTTTGGCGCCGTTGCCGGGGACTTAGAAATTAGCTACGTGACTAAGTTAAGCTTTTATTAGATATTTGTTTTCAAGTTTTAATTTTCAGTTTGCCTGGTTTGTGTCAACGCAGGGTTTTCTCTCGAATGCAGAGGAGTAGAAGTGCAAACAACCTCATTCCTCTTGATCCAGAAATCGAACGAACACTACATAGAGTGAGAAGGGAACACGAAGCTAGAACGAGAATAGAAAGAGATTTGGACATCGCAGTCCAACCACAGCCAATAGATATGGCAGGCAATGAAGAGCGTCCGGTAATTGAAGCCGCAAGGCCCAATCTTGCGAATATGACTCAGGCTATTGTGAAGCCTGATATCACTGGGCATTTTGAACTCAAACAGTACATGGTACAGCTGATTCAGTCCACAGGACAATATGTGGGTCTATCTCATGAGGACCCGCAGAGGCATATTCAGAACTTCTTGGAAATCACGGACACTTACAATTACCCGAACGTCTCCAAGGACTATGTCAGGCTGACACTATTCCCTTTTTCACTGTTGGGGGAAGCTAAAGAATGGTTGCAAAAGGAGCCCGCGAACTCTATCCACACTTGGGATGATCTAGCAAGGAAATTCCTGATCAAGTTTTTTCCAACTAAGAAGACAAAGTCGTTGAGGAGCCAAATTCTTGGGTTCCAACAACGGGATGGCGAGACACTTCGTCAAGCTTGGGAAAGATACAAGAAGCTACTCAGAGACTGCCCGCATCATTGTCAAACTGATGAGGTATTGGGTCACACTTTTGTTGATGGGTTAGATGAAGCATCAAAGATGAATCTTGACTCAGCTTGTGAGGGTAGTTGCATGGCAAGACCGTATAGTGAAATACAACTCTTGCTAAATAATTTCACTGCTAATGACCATAATTGGCAAGGAGAGGGTGATTCACGAAGGGGAATTAAACAGAAGGCCGCCGGTTTGATTGAGCTTGATGACTTTTCCGCCATGAGAGCCGATATAGCAAAATTGGCAAATCAGATGAATAGAATGACAACACAACAAATGCAACATGTACAGCAGATGTCTATTTGTTGCGAACTATGCGGAGACAGTCATATGATTGACATGTGCCCCACGAATCCTGAATCTATATACTATGTGGGGCAACAAAACAGAGGTCCTATGAATCAACATGCGCAATATGGTAACACTTACAACCCAAACGGGAGGGAACATATTGGGAAGGGGGAAAAAAGGCCACGAAAAAGCTGTGGAGGCCGGAATTCATCAAGTTCCATCTTTCTCCCACCAAACTTAGTAATTTTTATGTTTCTTTATATGATTTGTTGTTTGGCTACCATGTCTATGTGGAGCTAAACTTCACGTTCTAGGGTTGTGGTTCTTTCATGAATATTGTTATTCGGATATTAATTTTGACTTCTTGATTTATCATATTAGTTTATTTATTCAATCTTGCACTTAATTATTTAATTGCTTGATCACCAATTGAATATTATCTACGAATCTAGAATTGAACTCGAAAGTGGGAATTCTATATTGCATATAGGATTGAGTAGGGCAAGTTCTTGAACTCGGGCATCGGGGAACGGATTCGTAGTTAGGATAGACATATACCTAATTGCCTTGCTTGGTTGATTTACAGGAATTATAAATGCGTTCTTGTTGATTCTAACTCCATAGACATATAGGCGTTAGGTTAGCTTGAATAGGCGAGTAAGAACTCGACAGATTCTTATGAGCAGTAACCCTGTCAACCAATAAGCTAGATAAATTAGTCGGTCAATTCAATTGACGAATACAATAGGATTGTTAGATAGCCCATAACCCTAGATCGTTTTCATTACATTGATATCATCAAAATCTGCTCTTTCTCTGTTCAAAGTTTATTATTTATATTTTTCTTATTTAATTAGTTAGAATAAAATATTTTTGGATTTAATTCTTGTTTAGATAATTGGGATAGTCTAATTTAGTTAATAGTTAATCATAAGTCCTCGTGGGTTCGACATCCGACTTTTAGTCACTTTATTACTTGACGTCCGCGTATACTTGCGTGAGTGTGTTTGGTCGCAACAAGTTTTTGGCGCCGTTGCCGGGGACTTAGAAATTAGCTACGTGACTAAGTTAAGCTTTTATTAGATATTTGTTTTCAAGTTTTAATTTTCAGTTTGCCTGGTTTGTGTCAACGCAGGGTTTTCTCTCGAATGCAGAGGAGTAGAAGTGCAAACAACCTCATTCCTCTTGATCCAGAAATCGAACGAACACTACATAGAGTGAGAAGGGAACACGAAGCTAGAACGAGAATAGAAAGAGATTTGGACATCGCAGTCCAACCACAGCCAATAGATATGGCAGGCAATGAAGAGCGTCCGGTAATTGAAGCCGCAAGGCCCAATCTTGCGAATATGACTCAGGCTATTGTGAAGCCTGATATCACTGGGCATTTTGAACTCAAACAGTACATGGTACAGCTGATTCAGTCCACAGGACAATATGTGGGTCTATCTCATGAGGACCCGCAGAGGCATATTCAGAACTTCTTGGAAATCACGGACACTTACAATTACCCGAACGTCTCCAAGGACTATGTCAGGCTGACACTATTCCCTTTTTCACTGTTGGGGGAAGCTAAAGAATGGTTGCAAAAGGAGCCCGCGAACTCTATCCACACTTGGGATGATCTAGCAAGGAAATTCCTGATCAAGTTTTTTCCAACTAAGAAGACAAAGTCGTTGAGGAGCCAAATTCTTGGGTTCCAACAACGGGATGGCGAGACACTTCGTCAAGCTTGGGAAAGATACAAGAAGCTACTCAGAGACTGCCCGCATCATTGTCAAACTGATGAGGTATTGGGTCACACTTTTGTTGATGGGTTAGATGAAGCATCAAAGATGAATCTTGACTCAGCTTGTGAGGGTAGTTGCATGGCAAGACCGTATAGTGAAATACAACTCTTGCTAAATAATTTCACTGCTAATGACCATAATTGGCAAGGAGAGGGTGATTCACGAAGGGGAATTAAACAGAAGGCCGCCGGTTTGATTGAGCTTGATGACTTTTCCGCCATGAGAGCCGATATAGCAAAATTGGCAAATCAGATGAATAGAATGACAACACAACAAATGCAACATGTACAGCAGATGTCTATTTGTTGCGAACTATGCGGAGACAGTCATATGATTGACATGTGCCCCACGAATCCTGAATCTATATACTATGTGGGGCAACAAAACAGAGGTCCTATGAATCAACATGCGCAATATGGTAACACTTACAACCCAAACGGGAGGGAACATATTGGGAAGGGGGAAAAAAGGCCACGAAAAAGCTGTGGAGGCCGGAATTCATCAAGTTCCATCTTTCTCCCACCAAACTTAGTAATTTTTATGTTTCTTTATATGATTTGTTGTTTGGCTACCATGTCTATGTGGAGCTAAACTTCACGTTCTAGGGTTGTGGTTCTTTCATGAATATTGTTATTCGGATATTAATTTTGACTTCTTGATTTATCATATTAGTTTATTTATTCAATCTTGCACTTAATTATTTAATTGCTTGATCACCAATTGAATATTATCTACGAATCTAGAATTGAACTCGAAAGTGGGAATTCTATATTGCATATAGGATTGAGTAGGGCAAGTTCTTGAACTCGGGCATCGGGGAACGGATTCGTAGTTAGGATAGACATATACCTAATTGCCTTGCTTGGTTGATTTACAGGAATTATAAATGCGTTCTTGTTGATTCTAACTCCATAGACATATAGGCGTTAGGTTAGCTTGAATAGGCGAGTAAGAACTCGACAGATTCTTATGAGCAGTAACCCTGTCAACCAATAAGCTAGATAAATTAGTCGGTCAATTCAATTGACGAATACAATAGGATTGTTAGATAGCCCATAACCCTAGATCGTTTTCATTACATTGATATCATTAAAATCTGCTCTTTCTCTGTTCAAAGTTTATTATTTATATTTTTCTTATTTAATTAGTTAGAATAAAATATTTTTTGATTTAATTCTTGTTTAGATAATTGGGATAGTCTAATTTAGTTAATAGTTAATCATAAGTCCTCGTGGGTTCGACATCCGACTTTTAGTCACTTTATTACATGACGACCGCGTATACTTGCGTGAGTGTGTTTGGTCGCAACAAGTTTTTGGCGCCGTTGCCGGGGATCGAACCCGGGTCACCCGCGTGACTCAAGGGAATTTTACTCAACCTCAGAAGCCACCCCAACAAATGGAAGAAAGTACGAATGACTTGCTGAAAAAGTTGTTACTAGACAATCAACAGCTCAGGACCGATTTCAGAAATCTTGAGAGGCAAATGGGGCAGTTAGCAGCAAACCAAAATACTAGACCTACAGGCTCACTTCCCAGTGATACAGAGAAGAACCCTCAAATTAATGCAGTTACACTTAGAAACGGGAGGGAACTAGAGGAAGTGCCAAGGAAGATAAAAGAAAAACCTATACCTGGGGGGAGTTGACACCTAAGGCAACACAAGAGTCAAAGGAAGATGATGCAAGTTCAGAGCGAATGGAGGTTACAAGGCCACCACCACCTTTCCCCCAAAGATTGCAGAAAAGGAATGACGATCGCATGTTCAACAAATTTCTCTCCATGTTGAGTCAGGTTCAATTAAATATTCCATTAGTGGATGTACTTCGTGAAATTCCAAAGTACGCTAAGTACATAAAAGACATAGTGGCTCATAAGAGGAAATTGACTGAGTTCGAGACGGTTGCACTTACTGAGGAGTGCACATCAAGGGTCCAAAACAAGCTTCCCCAAAAGCTTAAGGACCCTGGCAGCTTCACCATTCCAGTACAAATCGGTAATATTAACGTGGGACGTGCTCTGTGTGATTTGGGCGCAAGCATAAATCTGATGCCGTTATCCTTGTTTAAGCAATTAGGTCTGGGAGCTCCGAGACCAACCACCGTGATGTTGCAATTAGCTGATAGGTCCATAGCCTACCCCGAAGGAGTGATTGAAGATGTGCTGCTGCAAATTGGAAAATTCATCTTCCCAGCTGACTTCATTATTCTAGACTTCGAGGCTGATGAACAAGTTCCAATCATATTGGGACGACCTCTCTTGGCTACTGGCGATGCAATAATTAAAGTGAGAGAAGGGAAAATGATTATGAGAGTGGACAACGAGGAGGCAGTCTTCAATGTCTACAAAGCAATCCAACTCCCCCGCCACTATGAGGAGCTCTCTATGATATCTGTGGTGGAGGTGGATGAGAAACTTCTTGACACGAGTGTATATCTAGGCGACTGTTTAGAAAAAGCAATCATGATGTTTGATAGCTTGGAGATGGATGATGAGGTTGAGGAGATGAAGGGAATCCTAGATACATCATGTGGTTACATGCAAGGAATAATCCCGTTTGAGCCCCTGAATAGGCCAAGTGGCCCCCCACCAAAGCCGTCAATTGAAAAAGCTCCAAATTTGGAACTTAAACCCCTACCCCCTCACCTTCAATATGCTTATTTGGGAAGTTCTGACACTTTACCTGTTATTATTTCTGCTCACTTGTCTAAATTACAGGAAGAAAAGCTATTAAGGGTGCTACGTGAGCACAAGCGAGCAATTGGGTGGACAATGTCTGACATTAAAGGCATTAGTCCAGCTTTCTGCATGCACAAAATCCTCATGGAGGACGGACACAAGCCAAGTGTAGAACACCAACGCCGACTAAATCCAATCATGAAAGAAGTGGTAAGGAAAGAAGTGATTAAGTGGCTTGATGCAGGTATTGTATTTTCAATCTCTGATAGTAAATGGGTAAGCCCCGTTCAATGTGTGCCGAAGAAAGGGGGGATAACCGTAGTAGTTAATGAAAATAATGACTTAATTCCTACAAGAACTGTAACTGGATGGAGAATTTGCATAGATTACAGAAAACTGAACAATGCCACCCGGAAAGACCACTTTCCCCTTCCTTTTATTGACCAAATGCTTGATAGATTAGCTGGCCAGGAATACTACTGTTTCCTGGACGGTTATTCGGGGTATAATCAGATTGCTATAGCCCCAGAAGACCAAGAGAAAACTACATTTACATGTCCTTATGGCACGTATGCGTTCAAGAGAATGCCCTTCGGTCTTTGTAATGCACCTGCGATTTTTCAAAGGTGTATGATGGCTATTTTCACTGACATGGTTGAAAGATATGTAGAAGTATTCATGGATGATTTTTCTGTGTTTGGATGTTCTTTTGATAGTTGTTTGATGAACCTTGATAAAGTGCTAGCTAGGTGTGAAGAGACGAACTTGGTGCTAAACTGGAAAAAGTGCCATTTCATGGTACGTGAAGGTATAGTTTTGGGGCACAAGGTTTCAAAAGATGGTCTACAGGTGGATAAAGCAAAGGTGGAGACGATCGAAAAATTGCCCCCGCCGACATCCATCAAAGGCATTCGCAGTTTCTTGGGTCATGCAGGTTTTTATCGTCGTTTCATTAAAGATTTTTCGAAAATTTCTTCCCCTTTGTGCAGGCTTCTAGAGAAAGACGTTACCTTCAAGTTTGATAATGCATGTCTGAAAGCATTTGAGGAGCTGAAGGGAAGATTGGTGACTGCACCAATTATCATTGGCCCCGATTGGGCACAACCATTTGAGTTGATGTGCGATGCAAGTGACATAGCAATTGGAGCGGTGTTGGGGCAAAGGAGGGATAAAATCTTTCACTCCATTTATTATGCAAGCAAAACTATGAATCCAGCTCAGATAAATTATACAGTGACTGAAAAGGAGTTGCTTGCAGTGGTGTGGGCGTTTGACAAGTTCAGATCCTATCTAGTGGGAACCAAAGTCATCGTCTACACAGATCATTCAGCTATCAGATACCTATTTGAAAAGAAAGACGCCAAGCCGAGGCTGATTCGTTGGGTCCTCCTCTTGCAAGAATTTGACTTAGAGATCCGAGATCGAAAAGGGACAGAAAATCAAGTGGCCGATCATTTGTCCAGATTAGAGAGCCGGAACCATGTAGCTGAAGGAGGGTCAATTAAAGAAACATTTCCGGATGAGCAAATATTAGCAATCACCTCAGGTGAAGCCCCATGGTATGCAGATTATGTGAATTTTATCGCAAGTGGGGTAACGCCACTAGAATGGACAGCTGACAATAGAAGAAGATTCCTACATGATGTAAGGTTCTACGTGTGGGATGAGCCATTCCTATATAGGTAGTGTGCAGATCAGTTGGTGAGAAGGTGTGTTCCTGAGGAAGAGATGAAGGCTATACTACATGACTGCCATGCGTCACCATATGGAGGTCATCACGGCGGGGATAGAACCGCCCAAAAAGTGCTACAATCAGGTTTTTATTGGCCAAAATTGTTTAAGGATGCACATGCCTTCGTTAAAAATTGTGATAGATGCCAAAGAACTGGAACTATCACGAGGAAACACGAGATGCCCTTGCAAAATATACCGGCGGTAGAACTTTTTGATGTTTGGGGGATTGATTTTATGGGACCATTCCCATATTCTAACGGACAAAGATACATCTTGGTGGCGGTCGACTATGTTTCTAAGTGGGTAGAGGCCATAGCTCTTCCTACTAACGACGCAAAAGTTGTGGTAGGCTTTGTAAAGAAGCACATCTTCACACGTTTTGGGACCCCAAGAGTGTTGATAAGCGACGGGGGAACTCACTTTTGTAACAAACTGCTGAATAATATTCTTGCAAAATACGGAGTCAAGCACAAAGTTTCCACTGCCTATCATCCCCAAACGAGTGGTCAAGTAGAAGTTTCCAACAGAGAGGTCAAGCAGATTTTGGAAAAGACAGTAAGTATGAATAGAAAGGACTGGGCCGGGAAGCTGGATGACGCATTATGGGCATATCGCACTGCGTACAAGACCCCAATAGGCACTTCTCCGTACAGGTTGGTTTATGGGAAGGCCTGCCATCTGCCCGTCGAGCTTGAACACAAAGCATATTGGGCGATTAAAAAGCTAAATATGGAGATGGACTTGGCCGGTGAGAAGAGATTGCTACAACTCAACGAGCTTGATGAGTTTCGATTGCATGCGTATGAAAATGCCAAATTGTATAAAGAGAAGACCAAAAGATGGCATGATAAGCATATCCAACATCGTGAGTTTGAACCAGGTCAAGAAATTCTACTGTTTAATTCAAGGCTAAAGCTTTTTCCAGGAAAGCTTAAATCTCGATGGTCGGGTCCGTTTGAAGTGGTTAGTGTGAAACCTCATGGTGCGATAGAATTGTGTGATAAGGGGTCCAATACGACATTCTTGGTAAATGGCCAAAGAGTAAAACACTATTGGGGTGGTGACATTGCACGTCACAAGACCACAATGGATTTAGTGGAGGCATGAAGAACATGTTGCGTCGTGCCGCGACGTTAAATCAGGCGCTTCTTGGGAGGCCACCCAAGTTAGTTAGTTTATTTTTATTTTATTTTAAAATTTTTTTTTCTTTCTTTTCGTAGGACATAGATCTTATTCAAAAAAAAAAAAAAAATAAAACTAAAAAGTTCCCCAGATATGAGAAAACGAGGCGGATGCGTCGCGTCCCCCTCAGCAAAAAAATTGTTTTGACGGGCCAATTGCTCAAGGCAGTGAAGTCTGCCTATCGCGCCCGTATCGCGTCCGAAAATTTTTGAAGGAAGACAAGGGGATGCGTCGCGTCAAAGCTCGCACGCACAGGTAAGTAATATATATTTTAACACATCTTAAGATAACCTATTCGAACAAAAACGTTTCTTGCGACGCATCCACTCGTCTCGTTTTGGCGACGCCTACGAACGCAGAACAGAATTCTCTCATCGAAATTGTAACGCAATAAGCTCAAACGCGACAGGTACGCATCATCCTCTTCGTTCTTCCGTTGGCTTCTCTCCTAATTCGTCTCTCCTCCCTCCTTCAATGGTAGCAACAAGTAGGTTTTGCAATTTCAAGATTTTTAGGGTTGTCGTTCTTGGTAGTTGTAATGGTTGAGAGATGATAAACTATAATTCCCTTCATCTCGTCCAACTTTGGGAGGGTAGTTGCATTGCTCAACTGATAGAATGAACTAGGCACACTTGTTGCATACCACATGTTCGACGAATTGTCCCTGAGGAAAATTTAGGCGTCGGTGAAGTCTGAGTAACCGAGCAACATTGGTGTATGCTTGAGAATAAGTGTGGGGTCGAGTGAGGGGCTATGTGAAATTGAATTTTTGAAGAGAGTTAACACATACTTGCTGAAAGTCATGAGCTACAATTCCATGAAGAGTGAATGGCATGACTTTACGAATAAATTGAAGTCTGCAAGCTGTTGCAATTGCTTTCAAGCTGAACTTCACTGTTTCATCTGCTAATTGTTGAATTCTTTGCATTGCAGGTACTTAGATTCGTAAAATGACAGCAGCGAGTAAACCATCCAAGCAACAAGACAAAGATGGTAACAAGCAACCGCCCAAAAAGCCTACCGGAAGGGCAGCGGGCGGTCCAAATCCACAGAAAAAAAGGAAGCGGACGGAGAAGGAAATGGAACTGCTGCCTAGGCAGTTAAGTGATGATTCAGAGCAAGAGGAGGAGGAAACATTGGTCAGGAAGGATGCAGAATGGAAGCATGGGAGTATGGAGTACCACTCTATAGCAAAGGAATTCATGAGTGCGTTAGCACGTGTGGCTCTAAATTTCATTTGTAACCGCCTGCTGCCATGCCAACATAAAACTGATGTCCCTCGTTACCGCGCACTCGTATTATATGCTTTATTAGAGGGGATACCACTCAACTTCGGAGCCATCATGCATGATCAAATGCAGCGAACCAGGATGAATTACAAGTGGAGGCTGTTCTTTGCTAATACCCTAACGGCTTTTTTAACAGAGAGGGGAGTACTATGGGACAAGGAGAATGACGACATTGAGGCTAAAGCTCCAGGACCATATGATGTCACTCATGTTCTAGAGCCGAACAAGGGAAGGTCTTCTAAGCTCACCATCCAACAATTATTTGAGCATATGCAAGCAGATATGCAAGAGAACAGGGCTGAGCTGATAGCGACTCGTGTCGAGTTGAGTGCCACCAGGGATGAGTTGAGACAGACTCGTGCGGATCTAAGCCGAGTTCAGACCGAGCAGGCCACGATGATGAAGGAGATATCATTACTCCTCAGAGCTCTGGTTCAATGTGCAGGTACAGACATCTCCCAGCTGATTGCATCATCCACTGCCGGACCATCCACTCCTGTTCCTCCCATAGTCACCGAGGCTCCACTCAACAGGCCTATTGAGGTCGCTGTAACACCTGATACAGAATCCGCACCAGTTGTTGATGATAGGAATGCTATGGATGCAGATGCTCCTCCACAGACTGCGGATGAGCCCTCCACCTTGACTTGAGGGAGTTCTTCTCACCCTACTTTACCTTGTTTGTGTGCGTTGGGGACAACGCACAGTCCTAAGTGTGGGGTGGGGGTGATTTATGTTTGATGTATGGATGAATGTACTAATATATTCACTGGATTAATGGCATAAAATAGCAGTAAATTCATCTATATGGAGTAATTATCAGTTTATCTATCAGTTTATCATTATGAAAAATATATATATATATATATATATATATATATATATATATATATATATATATATATATATATATATAGTATCTTTGTAGATAGTAATAATCCCCTGTGGTTTTTCTTTGTGCCTCGGTTCTTTTCCATGGGATGTAGTTTGAACCGGGTAATTTTGTTTTCTTTTTAGAGTAGGAATGTAGGGAATAAAAGAAGTAAGAAGGGACCCTTCTCACTCTGAAATTATTGATGATGCCTTGTTAAAACGGATAGCATGTTTTATGGCGCCTATTTCTCATTTTCTTGACTTGTGTTCACTTTGCGCTTAATGCTTAATATCTCGTTGCTCTGTGAATACTTGCATTACTTGAGAGTCGGAATGTAACCGTCCTTAATGAGTCATGTGCCATGTGTGGTAAGGTGTTTGTAGTGTCCATGTATTGTACTTGTGTCTAGAACTTGCCCGATATGTGAGTTGAAGCAAAATTTTAGGTGATGCTCGGTTTGAAAAATGATTTTAGGCTTTCTTTGATCTTTTTGAGCTTATTGCTTATCACAAATAAAATCTATCCCTAGTTAAACCTTTTGAGCCTGTAGACCTTTTATTTGGTACCCACATTACAAGCCTATACCCTTTTTATTCTTAATTGACATTGTTTTGATCCTTTTACCTCTTAAAGCACTTTAATTGTTAGATGAGCGCTAAAAGAAGTAAGAAGGGACTAAGTGTGGGGTGACTTTTGAGTGGAACCAATGAAAAAAAAAAAAGGTGCACTTATTTTGTAAAATAATACGCCACTAGCGAAAATTGAAAGAAAAAAAAAAGAAAAGAAAAAAAAAAAAAGAAAAGAAAAATATAGATGAATAAATTGTTATCTTGTTCTTGCTAGTGGGTATGAATTAAAGTAGTGCTTAAAGAAAGAGGAAATATTGTTTGGAGTGATATTATTGGTGAAATTGAAAGGGTGTTGAAGAATTCGCGCTTAAGTTATTTGTTGATGTGTTAAAGTGCTTAGGAGGGTGAGTCACTATTCCTTAAATATATCCTACCCGTCCCTTAGCCCACATTACAACCATGAAAAAGTCCTAATTGATTTTAGATCGAGCGAGCTTACATTAGTAGAGATTTACATTAAGGGCAAGCATATGATACCAACTACATGCATGTGACTTCTTTTGTGAGAGTGAGCGATTTTCTTTGTGATCATGAGATTCGAATGTGTGGATTGAACTCGCTCTCTTGTTCTTGTTGTAAGGGCACATGGTTTCACGAGGGATAGGTAACGTTATTAGACTTCTCCATGATGTTGGGTGTTCAAGCCATGAGTGCATAGTGACATTGAGTCGATTTTTGAGGTTAGGATTGTTGTGAGCATGTTGTCTTTGTTAGAATATGTTTAAAGAAGGGCATAAGTAAAGGGAAGGGTATGTGATGCATAGCCTAGAGCCTAATTGTTGCAAATAACCACGGTCATAGGTGCAGTGTGCTTTGAATGATAAGAGCTTAATTTTGTTTCGTCTACTATAGGATGGCTTGTTCGAGGACGAACAAAGGTTTAAGTGTGGGGTAGTGATGTTTGGCATATTTCGATATGTGTTGATGTTACTTTACCCATGTTTTAACCATTTCTTGATGTTATTTAATCTTTAAAACACCCAACATGGTGTAATTATTGGTTTGATGACTAATTAAGTTATGTGTGACGATTTAAGGTGTTCGGAGTGCAAAATATGAAGAAAAGGTGGTGTAGCCAGAGGAAGAAGGGTTGGATGCGTCGCATCCAATCTAGAAAAAGATCAGATTTCATGCACCCTTAGCAGTGAAGTCGGCCCATAGCGTCCACCGTAGCATCCGAAGCTGAGAAGTGGAGGACAAGGTGGATGCGACGCATCCACCCTAGCATCAATCCCTGAAGCTGATTTGGATTAGAAATAGGAGAACTTTGGCCCACGACTTTTGTACGCAATATATAAGCTAAAAACGCCTCTTTTAGGTCATCTAACATATTGGAGAGAGGGAAAAAGCCACGAAAAAGCTGTGGAGGCCGGAATTCATCAAGTTCCATCTTTCTCCCACCAAACTTAGTAATTTTTATGTTTCTTTATATGATTTGTTGTTTGGCTACCATGTCTATGTGGAGCTAAACTTCACGTTCTAGGGTTGTGGTTCTTTCATGAATATTGTTATTCGGATATTAATTTTGACTTCTTGATTTATCATATTAGTTTATTTATTCAATCTTGCACTTAATTATTTAATTGCTTGATCACCAATTGAATATTATCTACGAATCTAGAATTGAACTCGAAAGTGGGAATTCTATATTGCATATAAGATTGAGTAGGGCAAGTTCTTGAACTCGGGCATCGGGGAACGGATTCGTAGTTAGGATAGACATATACCTAATTGCCTTGCTTGGTTGATTTACAGGAATTATAAATGCGTTCTTGTTGATTCTAACTCCATAGACATATAGGCGTTAGGTTAGCTTGAATAGGCGAGTAAGAACTCGACAGATTCTTATGAGCAGTAACCCTGTCAACCAATAAGCTAGATAAATTAGTCGGTCAATTCAATTGACGAATACAATAGGATTGTTAGATAGCCCATAACCCTAGATCGTTTTCATTACATTGATATCATTAAAATCTGCTCTTTCTCTGTTCAAAGTTTATTATTTATATTTTTCTTATTTAATTAGTTAGAATAAAATATTTTTGAATTTAATTCTTGTTTAGATAATTGGGATAGTCTAATTTAGTTAATAGTTAATCATAAGTCCTCGTGGGTTCGACATCCGACTTTTAGTCACTTTATTACTTGACGACCGCGTATACTTGCGTGAGTGTGTTTGGTCGCAACAGTAGGAGGGTTTGATGTGGCTGACATATTCCCTTCACAGAAGGTTCTTCATGTGCTCAGTGGAAAGAAGGGTAAAACAATGTATCTCCACCATAAGATAGATACTATTATTGAGAATGTCATCAATGAGCACAAGCAAAATCTTGCAACTGGCAAGTTCAATGGTCAGTTAGGAGGTGAAGATTTAATTGATGTATTGCTAAGACTTATGAAGGATGGAAGCCTTCAATTTCCAATCACCACTGACAACATCAAGGCCATTTTTATTGTAAGTACTATATATAATGCATAAATCTACCCTCATTATTATTCAAGTATGCATGCACTTGCATTTTTAAATTGCATGATCATTTTTGGTACCTAGAGAGTTGATATAGTGGCAAGCAGAGGACTTAATAAAATTTACACATTAAAAAGATAACAATAAAAAATTATGTCAGCCACCACAATTTATTATTTCTAGGGTAGTGAAATAATAGCTAAATATCATATATTAGAAAATAATTTTGGCCTTGAAGTTAAAAGAAATTTAAATATTTCAGTAGAAATTGGTGAAAAGATTATAAAGACAAATAGCTAGCAATCAAGACATATTATTAAACTTGCTCATCATGCAGGACTTGTTTGCTGGTGGAACAGAAACTTCATCATCAACAGTTACTTGGGCCATGGTAGAAATGATGAAGAATCCAAGTATACTCATCAAAGCTCAATCTGAGGTAAGAGATACCTTTAAAGGTAAAGAAACTTTCGATGAAAATGATGTAGAGGAGTTGAAATACCTAAAGTTAGTAATTAAAGAAACTTTTAGACTCCATCCTCCACTTCCACTGTTGATTCCAAGAGAATGTAGGGAAGAAACAAATATAAATGGCTACACCATTCCTTTAAAAACCACAATCATGGTTAATGTTTGGGCGATGGGAAGAGATCCAAAATATTGGGTTGATGCAGAAAGCTTTAAGCCCGAGAGATTTCAGCATAGCACTATGGATTTTACTGGTAATAATTTTGAATTTCTTCCCTTTGGTAGTGGAAGAAGGATTTGTCCTGGAATATCATTTGGTTTAGCTAATATTTATTTGCCACTGGCTCAACTATTGTACCACTTTGATTGGAATCTTCCTACCGGAATCAATCCAAGTGACTTGGACTTAGCTGAATCGGCTGGATTAGCTGTTCTTAGAAAGAGTGACTTTTATTTGATTGCAACTCCTTATCCACCTTCACGGGAGTAATTTGGTGGCATCAAACATGTTTTAAACTTATCTTTTCTTCTTATTTACTTATCACCCTCACCACTGTACTTTCTTTCCTGTTGTGCTCTATGTTTTTACTTATTTATAATGCATATGTCTTATCTATAGAAAATGTATCATTACAGTTTTACATAGAGAATATCAAATAAATGCTTTTCTGTTAAATTTTGGAATCCCCCCAAAGTCGATCTACTTCTTAATCCACCATGGTCGTCTTCTTCCTCCCTCACCCCTCAACTCACTTACTAGTTTTAGAGCGCCAAATTAATATATAAAATCAAAACATCCGAACAAGAAAATGGGAAAGCTGAATGCTCTACAAGAAATATGTGATACGGTCACATTTAATTAGTGACACTTATAATAAATGTCAGAAAAAATTTAATTTAGTGACATTTGTTAGAAAATGTGATAAGAATATCCGCATTTATTGTTTCAAAAAATATTTTGGCATTTGATTTAAATGTCATATTATTAGGAATATAACAACATTTAATTAGTAACATTTATAACAAATGTCAAAAATAATTTTTTCCCCAACAAGAAAAAATAACTTTAAACATTTTAATGGGCCTTTAAGCTTCTCTTCTTTTTACAGAAATACAAAAGAAAGTTAAAAATAACAGTCAACCCTATTTCTCCACAACTCTTCAAGCCGCAACCGTAAGAACTATGAAACTTCATTAGTTCATCTCCATATCTTTCACTCATTCTGATCACAATCCGCTGGTAAGATTTTGCTTCAATATAAGTATTATAAATCTCAACCTTCTGTATTTTGTTTCTTAACTGCTTTTGACTGTTTGTTGATAACCCTAGATTTTCCATCTATAGTCTTGAGATTTCTTTTTATTGAACCTTTTGATTCGTTTCAGACCTAGAAGTGCCGCCTGCTAGGACTAAAATTCAGCAATTACCGCTGTCAGAATCTCGATTTGCAATCAGATTCATCTACTCTAACTCGTGTTATGTACGTTTGGACTTTTCTTTTCGAGTGAAATCAGATTTGTGATATTTTGGTTACTGAAATTCTTGAACTTTTTTCTTTCTTGTTGTTTATTTTTGTTTTCTTTTTGAAGGTGAATTTCCTGCAAAAGAGTCTAGAAGCGTTGATATTACTCCATATGAGGTTAAAATGTTATATTGCTACTTACCCTTTTCCCTTAATCAGTTTGGTGATTTTTTTTTTTTTTTTTTTTTTAATTTCAGATCTTGGATACATCAGATTTTGAAGGTCGCGAGATCAAATAATGTGAAGGAATCCTGATTTGGTGAAAGTATGGAACACTTCATCAAGAGAAATACATGGATGCTGAAGCTTTAAATTATGTTGGTGTATTTGAAAATTATAAGAGAAAAGTTATGGTTATGTAGTCATATGTTAAAGTAGTTCATTATTTTGTTTGAATCGTATGTGGTGTACAACTCTTGAAACTTTTGAAATGAATAAAAATGTTTGTAGTATTGTAAGATCAGCAATAATTAATTCTTTATTTTCTACTTTCTTACTACACATTCTACATAATACTTAAAGGAACAAAAAGGGAATATTTTTTTTCTTAATATCATAATATAAATAATGATTTTGATATTCAAATAATATGTCAAAAACAAACGATTTATCTGACATTTTTATGTATGTCGCAAACAAGTTAGTTTAAGAGCTCAAATTGTTGACATTTGATAAACGTTAAATAAATGTCACTAGATTTTTACCGATACTAATTTAAATATCGTAAAATTAACGACATTAAAATTTCTAATATTTAATTTAAGTATAAAATAAAAGTCGCTAAATAAATTTGCGACATTTAATTTAATTGACTTATGGCGACATTTATATAATGTCGCTATATCCCATGTTTCTTGTCGTGATGTGGATGCAAGAGAATGAGAGATATGTTTCTCTTCAATTCGATACCCTATTATACAGAAGAGATGTTATGCAATAATTAAAGGCTTGGTGGCTCTCATATGACTATTATTATGAATTGCTGCTTTACTTTATTAATATAATCTTCTGACTTTAATAGTAAACAAAAAAGTAAATAATGGGGTTGTTCAAGCTGTGAAAAAGTGAAGTTTGCTATTAATGTTTGAATTGCCCTGGTATATGAGAAACTTTTATTCCAAAAAATAGCTGTGATAATAGAAAAAGAACGAAGTTTTTTTTTGGTGGAGAAAATGTTACAGGGATGCGGCGGTAAAAGATCAGTGCTCAGTAGTTTATGCATGGTAGAATGATAATTGAAAAGTAGTGAAATGGAGAAGATTAATATCTAGTGAAATGGAGAAGAATTATTGATAATGGGGAAAATCTGATTATGGAAAGAGAGAGTCAAAATGGTATTAGAGGTGAAGAATGAAAGGATCCGAAGGAGAAGAGGTGAGTGTGTGATATGCTCACAATGCCATATCAGCAGCAAGTGTTTAATTTAAACAATTTATTAGGTGTTAAAGAGTTCAACTAGAACAAGTCCAAAATAGAGCGTCTAAATAAAAATTGATGTCAACTTTGAAGGGTTATCTATGTGTTTGGCCTTCATTTGGCAAACACTACTAGTAACAATAAAGAGATCAGAAATCAGACAATTTCAGCTATCTTCTAGGAGCTAAATTTAAAGTCAAACAAAGATCTGGATTGGATGCAACTGATAGATCATTACTGCAATGCAATCAACGGAACATACCCTATTCATTTCAATTTATGTGTTTTATAGTAATATATATTGTTTTGGTCTATTTAAAAGAAAATGTCATATAGAATTTATTTTAGTAAATATTTATTTCAACATTCTTGTATTACCCTTAATAACACTCCCTTATAGAAATGCGATAACATATTTTCCCACAACATTCAAAAGATATAATTAGTATTGTCACGACAAAAAATCTCACCGCAGGCGTTGTGATGGCACCTAATCTTTAAGTCTAGGTAAGTCGATTACTATCAATGATTAGGCCAGTTTTAACAATAATAATTAAAAATATAGTTTAATATAATAACGAACCAAAAGCGGAATAAGCCTACGCGGCAATAATCATAACAACCTCCCAATATTTGGTAATACAGAGTCAAGAATTCTAGCTGAATACATGGAATGATCTCAAAGATCGAAATACAATACTGTTCAATTGACAAGCTGACACTACAATATAAGGAAATGACTCCAAGGGACTGCGACGATCAAGCAGCTATACCTTTAATCCTCGCGATCAACAAGCTAACTTCGCCCGAGTCCGATATCTCTAATACCTGGCTCTGCACAAAAATATACAGAAGTGTAGGATGAGTACACCACGGTCGGTACCGAGTAAGTATCAAGACTAACCTTGGTGGAGTAGTGACAAGGTACAAGTCAAGACACTCATTAGACAACATAACATGTGCAGTATCGAAGTATAAAGCTAATAATGAAAGCAGGAATCAGTCAATGGCAATAAGAATCAACATGTGACATAAACAGTAAAGCAATAAAAACACCAATAAAATACCATTGAAACCAAACAAGGAATACAAATGACAACCAATTAATCAAGTCGTTCTAACACAAGTTTTGCAACAAAAATTACCCGAGATACATAATCTCATAGTCACAAGTCACGGGTCTCAACCCACTATCATATGCTCACGACACCTTGTGCTCACATTTCAAATCACAACCGCACGGACAACTCACGTGTCAATATCTCAATCCGCCCGGCATGATCACATCACTACTAAACAAATCTGGTTTTAGCGACGGATAAATTCTGTAGCTAAACAGAAAACTTCGTCGCTAATCTCATTTAGCGATGGATTAGCGACAGATTATCAATAAATTCTGCTAGCTACGGGCGATTTAGCGACAGATTAGCGACGACATTCGTAGCTAATTCAAGTTTTTTTTGTAGTGCATGCTCACATTCACAATCCGTCCGGCCTTTTCACAGGCGCACAATCACAATCTGCCCGGCATGGCCATAGGCTCACAATCACAATCTGCCCTGCATGGTCACATACTCATAATCACAATCCGCTTGGCATGGTCACAGGCTCATAATCACAATCCGCCTCGCGCAGTCACAGGCTCATAATCACAATCCGCCTGGCTTGGTCACATGCTCATAATCACAATCCATCCTGCGTGGTCACAAGCTCATAATCACAGTCCACCTGGCATAGTCACAGGCTCAGTATCAACGTGGAAACAAATAATACAAGAACACATGGGCATGATCAATAAATGTCAAGTTTCATACTCCTAAGCTAGTATAACTAGCATGCTACAGTGTGTGCTTGGGCGTTTGTGCGACTATAGCCCAAGTCAACAAGTAATATCAAAGACATCGAGTAATGCATCGAAGCAACACAACAAATCACGTAAGGTGTATGACATGCACAAGGAAAAATACACCATCACACGAATATCACCAACAAAATGTCCCCAAGCCATATCACATCATCCTTGACATTACCACCCTTATTTCTCTGATAGCCACCCGTATCACTCCGTCCTGACAATGTCATTAGCTACCCGTATTACTCTGATAGCTGCACGTATCACTCTATATCATAACCACCCTTATCGCTCCGTCCGGACAATAGCACAATAGCTTCATGAATCACTACGTACATTCAACAACAATGAGATGCCACCCTTATGCCCCACATAACAACAACGGTAAAGTGCCACCCTTATAATCCGTATAACAACAACCATACCACAAAAGAATTCACATGTGCTAATATCACAACAACACGACATATGAACTCGTACCGCAAGTGCCCAAAGGACATAACCTTTCCAAGGATCCAACAATATCAATACTTCCAAAGCAAATAGCCCACGGCTCAAATACAATGTGTATAGAATCTCAATAACAATGAAATGAACGGGAAAGTAACTCAACAAGGAACCACACCCTCTTTATACACAACTTCAATTAAAGTTGATTAATGACTTTCGATAACCTCAATTCCAATTAATTATTTAAGGATAAACTCGATAGTGAAAGTACTTCCATAAAATGGAAAACTTCGGATTGTAGTGTATGAATTAGGCTAACAATGAAAGAGATTACACGAACTAGTACTACGTCTAATTGCATGAGAACAACCCGGAAACAAAAGGATTCCATGTAACAACAATTTCAACTAAGAGTAACTCAACCATAAAAGTGATCACATAATGATAAAAGTGGTAAGAAGTTCAAAAAATGCATATAAGAGCAAACTCTACAAGTAAATGATGTGGCATGTAACGAAAACTTCAAATATAGCATGTGATAGTAGACATGGTGAATAACAGATATAACATGTGCTAACAATTCCAAATAAATACATGAAAGAAGCCTAAGAGTCCAAACTGGTCAATTTTCACTGTACGTACCCGTCACCTCGTGTACACGATTTTCACATAACCCAACTAGCACAAACGACTCAAATCCTAAGGGGTAGTTCCCCCACACAAAGTTATGCAAGATACATACCTCAAAAAAGCTAAACTACTATTATAAACAACCTTCAAACGACTCAAATCTAGCCAAAATAACTTAATATCATAAATAAAAATCACACGAAACAAATTCCGGATAATAAAGCTTTGATCTTTAATGATAACTAAAAAGTCAACCCAAAAAGTCAATCCCAGGCTCGCACCTCGGAACCTGATAAAATTCACCAAAATCCGATCACCCATTCTGACACAAGTTCAACCATACCAAAATTATCCAATTCCAACATCAAATAGGCCTTCAAATCCTCATTTTACATTTTTGAAAGTTTATACAAAAATTCTCATTTTGTCCCATTCAAATCACTAATTTAATGTTAAAATCATGAAATGTAATCAAATCCGGATAAAGAACACTTACCCCAACAACACATGAAAATCCCCTAACAGATCGCCTAAATCTGAACTCTCTAACTCAAAAAGTGATACAATATCAAAAGCCCTCGAAATAGAATACTTATAATCTGCTCAGTAATTTACTCATTGCAATCGCGGAAAATCACTCGCGATCGCGGAGACAAAATGATAACAACTTACAAAACCTTAATAGCGAACTCATAACAGAAGTCGTGAAAGCGACACACAGTCTCGAGCTCACTATGGGAACGCGGTTTCACCCACACGATCGAGGACAACAAAGGCCCGAGGCCCCTTCCAGCTTCCCTTATACGCGATCACGTAACTCAAAATGCGAACGCGAACGCCTCTTCGTGACCGCGAAGAACAAAGTACCTGAGACCACCATAACACTATGCGAACGTGAAAGAACAAGCGTGAACGCAATGAAGAACACTAGATGACAAAAATCAGCAGTCCAAAATAGAAGGAAATGGCCTGTAGCCCATCACGAACACACCCGAGGCTCCCGGGACTCCGTCCAATCATAAAAACCGGTTCCATAACATAACACGGACCTGCTCGAGGCCTCAAATCACATCGAATAATATCAAAACTATAAAATCGCACCTCAAATCAAACTTAATAAACTTATGAACTTTCAACTTCTACAACTCGCGCCGAATCATATCATGTCAACCCGGAATGATGTCAAATATTGCATGAAAATTTCAAATGACATAAAGGATCTATACCAACTCCTAGAATCGAAATCCGAACCTGATATCAACAAAGTCAACTCCCAGTCAAACCTCTCAACCGTCCAGACCTTCAACTTTCCAATTTTACCAAAATGCATCAAATCAACCTACGGACCTCCAAATCCGGACACACGCCTAAGTCCAAAATCATCATACGAAGCTATTGGAATCATCAAAATACCATTACGGAGTCGTCATAAAAAAAAGTCAAACTCTGGTCAACTCTTTTCACTTAAACTTCTAAAACAAGAACTATTCTTCCAAAGCAATCCCAAATCATCTGAAAACCGAACGTGACCCCACACACAAGTCATAATACATAATATGAAGTTACTCGAGACCTTAATCCATCAAACAGGCTATTAATTCTCAAAATGACCAGTTGGGTCGTTACATTCTCCCTCTCTTAAACAAACGTTCGTCCTCGAACGTGCCAAGAACCATTCCGAAGTCATCAAATCACTAAATGAACTCACCTTATATATACTTGCGGGTGATCCCATGTCACCCCAATCCACAAAGACCCGACAATACCATCTCAACTGAAAATTATTCCTTCCACCCACACTAATAAGCCTTATAACCAATTTTTTCACCATCCGATCATTTCCCAAGACCCGATTCCCACATCAACACACGATATCGGCCTTAACCAGCTGCAAAAACTCATGCGTACACCTACAAGATACAACCAGACGACATAACACATCACACATATGCCCATAACAACATCTCTGACCACTATAGCAACCCATAATCAAATCCAGCACTGGCAATTAACCTTATATTATCTAGAACCCCATTCCAAACCTTCACAACACTGGCAGCGATGCAAGAAACATGAAGATTCCATGACCATTCACTCAAATTAATAAGTCGCATCTAACGTCTCTTGGGCACACACCTCACAAGCTATAACTTAACAAGCACAACGCAAATATGACTGAATATGTATAGAGAAACACATGAGAGAACTATCAAATAAGCCCGACTGATACAACTCCCTATTAGTACCATACTACGAATCAATTCTACAAGGGAGAATCAAAACATATGAACTAATCACAAGGATCTCATCCTAATATAACCACACCGCGGCACATAGCCAAGTTCAAACATATCAAACCACATGAAAACTTGAGGATCCCACTCTCAGCTCTGAATCACAAGTAGAATACATATCATACCAGCCAAACCATTAAGAATCACATCAAAACTTACTGTAATGAGTAACAGAAAGTTCAATATAGTCGTATAGCTCTGAATGGTAAACAAAACAAAATGATAGACATTGGCTACCACAATAGAATCTCCCAACAGGGGTAAACACATAAGTAGAGTTCAAAATCACGAAACTCACTCACATGTGAAACAAGATATTAGGACTCATAAGGCCACTAGACATATATGTACCTACACAAAATGTGTAGCACGTGTAGTATGAGTACGTAATTCAATGCGTACCCTGTAAGTATGCAGTCTAACCTCGAAGAAGTAGTGACGAGAGGTCGACTCCGACACTTACTATGGGCTAACAATAAAATACCGATGTTATAATTAAGCATGCATTTCCATTATATAGCTGAAAACTCAATAACCGGAAATAATAAACAATCCTCTTACTAATAGTAATTCCCGAATCTTATTTTCATCATTTAACAATTTATATCTCAATCCAATGAAGCAATGTCAAGTATTATTAGTTCCAAAGAGTTATCATGCGCAAGTCATGTCGAGGTTGTACGACCCGATCCAACATAAATATTTAAACTGTGCACTGCCGAGGGTCGAACGACGCGAACCATAGATGCATCTATTAACCTGCCGAGGTGAACGGCCCGCTCCCATGAGAGTAGTAAAAATTTACCCCTCTCAAGGAATATAGTTGCGACGCGGTTAAACATAGATTTATCAAGTTATTATAATATTCCTCAATTCTTTTCAAAATACGAAAATCAAATGAAAACTTTCAAATTTCGAAATCCTCAATTTCAACTCTTTTCAAGGCAATTAATAATCATATTCAAATCTTAACTCTTTTCAAGGAAAATAATAAACGTAATCAAATAAGGGAATCAACAAGGCATGGTGTAAACCTAAAACTACCCGGACATAGGCATAATTAGTAGCTACGCATAGACTATCATCACCTTGTGCGTATGTAGCCCCCGCAAATACGAGCACACATGATGATGATGATGAAAATCCTCCTTGAAGCTCTCCAAAAATCGCCCAACCAAGTGAAATATGGGAGAAAATGGGCCAAATCGCGTTTTTAAAGAAACCTCACTACTCAGCTCGAATTCCGCTTCTGCGGTCTTCTAGTCGCTCCTGCGGCTACGCATCTGCAGAAAACGCATCACAGATGCGTCTCCAGCTCAAACCAACAGCCCTTGCTTCTGCGCCCAAGGTAGCGTACCTGGGCTCACGCTTCTGCGGGCCAAATGCGCTTTTGCGGATGCGCTTCTGCACACAGACGTGTCGCGTCTGTGGTCCTCAGCAGCCTTGGCCCCTCCGCTTCTGCGCCAAATGGTCCGCACCTGCGGACTTGGCTTCTGCGACACCCTGGCCGCTTTTGTGGCTTCACATTTGCGGCCAAAATCTCGCAGGTGCGGTTACACCAGAAAACAGATGCTTCAGCTCTCCTTCCAAGTCCAAACTCGATCTGTTAACCATCCGGAATTCATCCGAGGCCCTCGGTACCTCAACCAAGTATACCAACACATCCCAAAACACATTATGAACTTAGTCAAAGCCTTAAATCACGCGAAACAATATCGAAACTATGAATCACCCTCCAATTCAAACTTAATGAACTTTGAAATTCCAAACTTCTACAATCGATGCCGAAACCTATCATATCACGTCCGATTGGCTCAAATTTTGCACACGTCGTAATTGATATTAGGAGCCTATTCCAACTTCCGGAATCGTAATCCGACCCCACTATCAAAAAGTCCACTCCCTGTCAAACTTCTCAAAAACCTTCAAATTCCAACTTTCGCCAAATGACTTACGGACCTCCAAATCCACATCCGGACACGCTCCCAATACCAGAATCACCATACAGAGCTATTCCCAGGCTCAGAATCCCAAACGGACATTGATAACATTGGAATGCACTTCAACTCAAATTTATGAAATTCTTCCAAAATTCCAACTTCCATAATAGGCACTGAAATGCTCCCGGGTCATCCAAAACCTGATGCAGGCATACGCCCGAGTCCAAAATTATCATACGAACCTGTTGGGCCTTCAATCCTGATTCCGAGGTCGTTTACTCAAAAATCAACCCTGAGCCAGCTCATCCAACTTAAAGCTTCTGAAATTAGAATTTTCCCTCAAAAGTAACTCCGAACTCCCCGAATTTCAATTCCGACCACACGTACAAGTCATAATACCCGAAGTGAAGCTACTCATGGCCTCAAACCACTGAATAACGCGCTAGAGCTCAAAACGACTGGTCGGGTCATTACACATTTCCACAAATACTCTCGGGTACGTAATCGTCATCTCGCGTACACGGTGTTTACATAACACAACTAGCACAAATGACTCAAATCTTAAGGGATAGTCGACCCACACAATGTAGGCAAGATACTTACCTCAAAGTAGCTAAATCGATACTCTAAAACGAGCTTCTCATGTGAAACAACCTCCGGATGACTCAAATCTAGCCAAAATAACTTAATACCATAAATAAAAACCAAAGGAAATAAATTTCGGATAATAAAACTTCAATCTTTAATGAAAACTAAAAGACAACCTAAAAAGTCAACCTTGGATCCACTCCTCGAAACCCGACAAAAGTTACAAAAACGGAACACCCATTCCGATACGAGTCCAACCATACCAAAATTATCCAATTCCGACATAAATCGGCCTTCAAATCCTCATTTTATGTTTTTTCAAAGTTTATACAAAAATTCTCATTTTCTTCCATTCAAATCACTAATTTAATATTAAAACAAAGATGGAATCATGAAATATATTAAAATCCGAATAAAGAACACTTGCTGTAATGACCCGGCCAGTCGTTTTGAGAGTTGTAGCCCCAATCCCCCATTTATTGCTCAATTATTGCTTCACAATTGATATGTGACTTGTCGGGGGGATTAGTTTAGGTCCGGTGAGGTTTTAGAAATGAATTGAAATACTTAGTTCCAAGGTTTAAAATTAAGTTAAAATAGTGACCGGATGTCGACTTATGTGTAAATAAACCCGAAATAGAGTTTTGATGATTCCATTAGCTCCGTATGGTGATTTTGGACTTAGAAGCGTGTCCAAAAATCTTTTTTGAAGTTCGTAGTGGAATTTTACTTGAAATGGCGAAAGTTGAATTTTTGGGAAGTTTGACGGTGGAGTTAACTTTTGATATCGGGGTCGGAATCCAGTTCTGAAAATTTTCATAGATCCGCTATGTCATTTATGACTTGTGTGCAAAATTTGAGGTCAATCGGAATTGATTTGATAAGTTTCGGCATCGAATGTAGAAGTTTGAAATTCTTAAGTTCCTTAAGCTTGAATTGGGGTAAGATTCGTGGTTTTAGCATTGTTTTATGGGATTTGAGGTTTCAACTAAGTTTGTATAATATTTTAGTAAATTCTGGTGTAATTGGTTGAGGTCCCGGGGGCCTCGGGTGAGTTTCAGATGGTTAATAGATCAAAATTTGGACTTAAACAGTTGCTGGAATGTTTCTGCTGGAAAAAACTCGAGGTCAGAAAATTGAGGTCTAGAAAAATCGAGGTTAGGAAATCGAGGTCATGAAAATCGAGGTCAGGAAACGAGGTCTTGAAAATTTGGTCAGGAAATCGAGGTCATGAAAATCGAGGTCAGGAAATCGAGGGCAGCGCCTCGATAGAAACTTTAAGTTATAAAACGGGGGTTTCGTCCCATTTTCTATTTTTGACAAATTGGAGGTTGGGGAGAGACAATATTTGAGATATTCTCAAGGAAAAACATCGGGTAAGTGATTCTAACTCGGATTTGGTCAATATTCACGAATATATCATTGTTTTCATCATTTAATTAGTGTTTTGAGATGGAAATTTGGGAAAAATGAGGAAGAGTTCTTGGAGTAGAAATTTGAGGTTTTGAATGGGATTTTATTATCGGATTTGAGCGAAATTGATATGGTTAGACTCGTGAGTGAATGGGCTTTCGGGTTTTATGACTTTTGTCGGTTTTTGAGATGTGGGTGTGGGTGTCGGGTTTGAGCTAATTTCTGTTTTTGGCTATAATTTTGCATTTTCTTGTGGAATTGATTTCTTTTCCAATATTGATTATTCTGTACTGCTTGTGGCTAGATGCGGGATATTTGGGGACCAAATCACGAGGCAAGGGCATAGCGGAGTAAGAAATTACGCGGCTTTTGAGGTAAGTAACACTTCAAAAATTGGTTCTGAGGGTATGAATCCCCGAATTAGTGTTATAATAATTGTTTGGAGGTGACGCACACGATAGTTGACGAGCTTGTGGACGTGCACCATATAAATTGTGACTTGAATAAATCCTGTGAAGTTGTAAAATTAGAGAATTATGTTATTATCTAAACGTTGTCCACTTGTTAGAGAAATTGAGATGAGGCGCTTATTAAATATCGTGTTTTGGCTATGTGCCAATATTCTGGGACCCATGGGGTCGTGTTGCTATTGAATTAATTTTTTCAAAAATATACATTTTACACTTAGTCATATTCATCCATTGTGAGGATATTTTTGGGATCGAGTTGCGCGCCGCAACAGGCAATATTGGCTTTATATATATTATTAGTATATGGATCGGGGTTGCCCGCCAGCAGCAGACCTTATAGGCTTTAATATTATTATTATGGGATCGGACTGCACGCCGCAGTAGGCCATATCGACTTTATATAGCGCTTAGGCTGAAGGAGCCCCTCCGGAGTCTGTATACACCCCCAATGAGCGTAGATGATTATATATATTTCGAGATGGACTTCCTAGGGCATGGACTTGCCTTACTTATTTATATGTTGTGATGAATTTTCCCTGAACATGGATCATATCCGTATCATTTACATTGGGGATAAATTACCCCAGGGTTTGATTGGCCTTATATGGTACTGAGTGATTGACAGTCAGTCGATGTGTATATATATATGGGACGGAATATCCCTGGGCTGTATTGGCCATAAATAGTACTGAGTGACCGAATAAGTTGTGACTAGTATCTACATGAGGCCTTTCTACTGAGATGTCATATTCCTCATATCATACAATATTGATCCATTTCACTTGTACTGAGTTTAACTGTTGAACTTGAAAGCATGCCTATATTTTTGTACTATTATTTATACTGGACTGTACCTGCAGAGCTTGTCACTACTTTCAGCCCAGAGGTTAGTATTGTTACTTATTGAGCTGGTTGTACTCATACTACACTCTGCACCTCGTGTGCAGATCCAGGTGCTTCCGGATACTAGAACTACTAGATTTCGGAGTTACTTCTATTGGAGACTATCGAGGTAGCTTCATGCAGCGATTTTTATTAGTCAGACCTTGTATTAATTTAGATGCTCATGTACTCAGTGACACCGGGTTTTGGGAATGTTTATATTTGTATTTGTGAGATTTTTTCCGCTGAATTTAGTTATTATATTTTCAAACTTAAAAGATATGGTGGTTTATTGAGATTGTCGTCTTGCCTAGTATTTAGATAGGCGCCATCACGACAGGTGAGATTTTGGGTCGTGACAAGATGGTATCAGTGCCTAGGTTAGATAGCTCTCACGAGTCATGAGCAGGTTGAGTAGAGTCTTGCGGATCGGTATGGAGAAGTTTGTACTTATCTTCGAGAGGCTGACGAACCCTTAGGAAAATTTCACTTTCTTGTATTCTGACGTGCGAATTTGTTGATTCCGGAAACTAAATTTTTGTTATTCTATTCTCTCACAGATGGTGAGGACACGTACTAATGGATCGGATGGTCAGTCACCAGTACCAACAGTTAGGGCCGCGAGAGGCCGGGGCCGTGGTAGAGGCCGGGGCCGAGGTAGAGGTCAAGGTGTAGCTCGTACAACAGTTGGAGAAGCACCTGTAGCACCACCAGTTACTCCAGCTCAGGAGCATATTCCAGATATAGCGGAGCCGACAGTACCAGCTCAGGCACCAGTTGTGGCCATTAAGATTCAGGACTTCAGGAGACTTTGGCCCAGATATTGACAGTTTGCACTGGCCTTGCTCGGGTGGTTTATGCTCAGGCCGCACCTGCCATTTCTCAGGCCGGGGGAGGTACTCACACCTCCCCGTACTCCAGATCAGATAGTACCGAGACTTCAGATACCGAGGGCACTACCAGTCCAACCAGTTGCAACTGCTCAGGCCCCGGTAGTATTGTTATGGCAGATGATGAGCAGAAGAGACTTGAGATATTTTGGAGGCTTCGACCTCCATCATTTAGCAGTGCTGAGTTAGAGGATGCTTAGGGTTTTCTGGATAAGTGCCAGCGGATGCTTCGGACAATGGGTATTCTGGAGACCAGTGGGGTCTTTTTCACTACTTTTCAGTTTTATGGGGCTTCCTTCAGATGGTGGGATGCTTATGAGTGGCGCAGGTCGGTTGGTGCAGTACCACTTACATGGTAGGAGTTCTCCATTCGCTTATTGGAGAAGTTCGTGCAGTAGTCTCGCAGAGAGGAGCTGCGCATACAGTTTGAGCAGTTACGTCAGGATGGTATGTCTGTGACGCAGTATGAGATGAGATTTTTTGAGTTGGCTCATCACGCAGTTTGGTTGGTTCCCACTAATGGGGAGAGGATTAGGAAGTTCATTGATGGCCTCACATATCACCTGCAGTTCCTTATGACTAGGGAGAGGGTATCTGGTGCCAGTTTTGATGAGGTAGTTGACGTTGCTCGGCAGATAGAGGTGGTCTGTAGCCAGGAACATATTCAGAGGGAGGCCAAGAGACCTCGAGGTTCGGGAGGTTCTGGAGGACAGTCCTACCACAACAGGGGTCGTCCTTACAGACACGCTCAGACGGGTCCTCTATTTTACCGTGGTGCATCATCCAGCCATGGTTCATACAGTTCTCATCAGGGTCAGTCATCTCTTAGTGCAGTTCCAGCCCAGAGTATGCCCCGTGAATCATCAATTCAGGGATCATCTATACCAGGTTCTTCTGGTAGTTATTCCGGTCCTCGAGGTCCGCCTCAAAACTCACCACCATTCTTCAAGAGGGAGTGCTATGAGTATGGAGAGCTAGGTCATGTGAGGAAATTTTGTCCCCGCCTTACTCTAGGTCAAGTTTAGCGGAGGAGTCAGGCTACTACTTCTGCACTAATTGATCCACCACCCGCCCAGCCAGCTCATGGTGGGGCTCAGTCAGCTAGGGATCTCCCAAGAGGGGGAGGTCGATCAGGTGGCGGTCAGGCCCGATTCTAATCTTTTCCTGCCAGGCCAGATGTTGTTGCTACAGATGCAGTAATCACATGTATTGTCCCAGTGTGCCACATGGATGCTTCTATATTATTTGACCTTGGTTCCGCTTATTAGTATGTATCATTGTAGTTTTCTCATTATCTGGATATGCCCCGTGAGTCATTAGTTTCATTTGTTCATGTATCTACGCCGGTGGGCGATACTATTATTGTGGACCATGTGTATCGGTCATGTGTGGTATCTATTGGGGGACTGGAGACTAGAGTAGATCTCTTATTGTTTAGTATGGTTGATTTTGATGTAATTCTGGGTATGGATTGGTTGTCTCCAGGTCATGCTATTTTGGACTGTCATGCAAAAACTGTGACGTTGGCAATGTCGAGGTTGCCGAAGGTCGAATGGAGAGGTTCTCTAGATCATGTTCTTAGCAGGGTAATTTCTTATTTGAAGGCCCAACGTATGGTTAGGAAGGGATATTTGTCATATTTGGATTTTGTGAGAAATGTCGATGCAGATACTCCTACTCTTGATTCAGTACCGGTAGTGAGAGATTTTTCGGATGAATTTCCTGCAGACATGCAGGGTATGACACCCGATAAGGATATTGATTTCGGTATTGACATGGTGCCAGGCACTCGGCCAATTTCTATTCCTTCGTATCGTATGGCACCAGATGCATTGAAAGAATTGAAAGAGCAAGTTCAGGAACTTCTTGATAAGGAGTTTATTAGGCCTAGTGTGTCACCTTGGGGTGCACTAGTTCTATTTGTGAAAAAGAAAGATGGTACTATGCGGATGTGTATCGATTACAGGCAACTGAATAAGTTATAATCAAGAATAAGTATCCTTTGCCACGTATTGATGATTTATTTGACTAGTTACAAGGAGCGAAGGTATTCTCCAAAATTGATTTGAGATTCGGGTATCACCAGCTAAAAATTCGGGATTCGGATATTCTAAAGACGACATTCATGACCCGTTATGGTCACTATGAATTTTTGTGATGTCTTTTGTGCTGACCAACGCCCCGGCAGCATTTATGCACTTGATGAATAATGTATTCCAGCCGTATCTTGATTCATTTGTCTTGGTATTTATTGATGATATCCTGGTGCACTCACGTAGTCAGGAGGAACATGCACAACACTTGGGTCTTGTATTACAAAGGCTGAGAGAGGAGACACTCAATGCTAAATTCTCTAAGTTTGAGTTCTGGCTTAGTTCGATGGCATTCTTGGGACACATAGTGTCCAGTGAAGGGATTAAGGTGGATCCAAAGAAGATAAAGGCAGTTCAGAGTTGGCCCAGACCATCATCAATTACTGAGATTTAGAGTTTTCTCAGCTTGGCCGATTATTATCGTCGTTTCGTGGAGGGTTTCTCGTCTATTGCATCGCCTATGACTAAATTGACCCAGAAAGGTGCTCCGTTCAGGTGGTCGGATGAGTGTGAAGAGTGCGTTCAAAAGCTCAAGACAACTTTGACTACAGTTCCAATTCTAGTTTTGCCTATTGGTTCAGGGTCTTATACTATGTATTGTGATGCGTCGCATATTGGTCTCGGCGCAATGCTGATGCAAGACGGTAGGATGATTGCCTATGCATCCAGAAAGTTAAAGGTACATGAGAAGAATTGTCCAGTTCATGACCTTGAGTTAGAAGCTATTGTTCATTCCTTGAAGATTTGACAACACTATTTGTACGGTGTCCATTGTGAGGTTTATACTGATCACCGGAGTCTACAACATCAGTTTAAACATAAGGGTCTTAATTTGCAGTAGCGGAGGTGGTTGAAGTTGCTTAAGGATTATGATATCACCATTCTCTATCATCCCGAAAAGGCCAATGTGGTGGCCGATGCCTTGAGTCGTAAAGCGGAGAGTTTGGGTAGCTTAGCATAGTTACAGGTAGCAGAAAGGCCTTTAGCCTTGGATGTTCAGGCCTTGGCCAACCAGTTTGTCAGATTGGATGTTTTCTAGCCGAACCGAGTTTTGACTTGTGTGGTTTCTCAGTCTTCTCTTTATGATCGTATCTGAGAACGTCAGTATGATGACCCTCATCTGCTTGTCCTTAAGGACATGGTTCATCATGGTGATGCCAAGGAAGTCACTATTGGGGATGATGGTGTATTACGAATGCAGGGCAAGCTATGTGTGCCTAATGTAGATGGTTTGCATGAGTTAATTCTCCAAGAATCTCACAGTTCGTGGTACTCCATTCATCTAGGTGCCGCGAAGATGTATCAGGATTTGAGGCAGCACTATTGGTGGAGGCGAATGAAGAAAGAGATAGCTAGGTTTGTAGCTCGGTGTTTAAATTGTCAACAGGTGAAGTACGAGCATCAGAGACCGGGTATATTGCTTCAGAGACTTGAAATTCCGGAGTGGAAGTGGGATCGTATTACCATGGACTTCGTAGTTGGGCTCCCACAGACTTTGAGAAAGTTTGATGTTGTTTGGGTGATTGTAGATCAGTTGACCAAGTCAGCTCATTTCATTCCTGTGGTTACTACTTACTCTTCGGAGAAACTGGCTCAGGTTTACTTTCGTGAGATAGTCAGGCTTTATGGCGTACCGGTATCTACCATCTCTAACCAGGGTACGCAATTTACATCACGGTTCTCGAGAGTCGTACAATTAAAGTTAGGTACTCCTGTAGAGTTGAGTACATCATTTCACCCTCAGACGGACAGGGAGTCTGAGCACACTATTCAGATAGTGGAAGATATGCTTCGTGCTTGTGTGATAGATTTTGGGGGTGCTTGGGATCAGTTCTTTCCACTTGCGTCATTTGCTTACAGCAACATTTATTAGTCGAGCATTCAGATGGCATCGTATGAAGCCTTATATGGTAGGCGGTGCCGGTCTCCAGTGGGTTGGTTTGATCCTGGAGAAGCTAGACTAATGGGTATGGACTTGGTTCAAGATGCCATGGAAAAGGTTAAATTGATTCAGGATCGGCTTCGTACAGCCTAATCTAGACAAAAGAGTTATACGGATCGGAAAGTTCGTGATGTTGTATTCATGGTTGGTGAGTGGTCTTGCTCCGGGTTTCACCCAAGAAGGATGTTATGAGATTTGGGAATAAGGGCAAGTTGAGTCCTAGGTATATTTGGCCTTTTGAGATTCTTGAAAGAATTGGAGAGGTGGCTTATAGACTTGCACTACCACCTAATCTCTCTGCAGTTCATCCAGTGTTCCATGTTTCCATGTATCACGACGATCCTTCTCATGTGTTAGACTTCAGCTTAGTCCAGTTGGATCAAGATCTATCTTATGTTGAGGAGTCAGTGGCCATTCTGGACAGACATGTTACAAAGCTAAGATCAATGACCATTGCTTTGGTAAAAGTATAGTGGAGGGGTCATCCGGTTGAGGAGGCGACTTGGGAGACCGAGCATGATATGCGTAGCGGTTATCCTCATCTTTTCCAAACTCCAGGTATAATTCTAAACCCGTTCGAGGACGAACGTTTGTTTAAGAGGGGGAGGATGTAACGGCCCGGCTAGTCGTTTTGAGAGTTGTAGCCCCATCCCCCCATTTATTCCTCAATTATTGCTTCACAGTTGTTATGTGACTTGCCGGGGTGATTAGTTTGGGTCCGGTGAGGTTTTAGGAATGAATAGAAACACTTAGTTCCAAGGTTTAAAATTAAGTTGAAATAGTGACCGGATGTTGACTTATGTATAAACGAACCCGGAATAGAGTTTTGATGATTCCAATAGCTTCGTATGGTGATTTTGGACTTAGGAGCATGTCCGGAATTTTTTTTGATGTCCGTAGTGGAATTTGGCTTGAAATGGCAAAAGTTGAATATTTGGAAAGTTTGACTAGGGAGTTGACTTTTTTGATATAGGGGTCGGAATCCAGTTGAGAAAATTTTTCATAGATCTGCTATGTCATTTATGACTTGTGCAAAATTTGAGGTCAATCGGAATTGATTTGATAGGTTTCGGCATCGAATGTAGAAGTTGAAAATTCTCAAGTTCCTTAAGTTTGAATTGGGGTAAGATTCGTGGTTTTAACGTTGTTTTATGGGATTTGAGGTTTCAACTAAGTTCGTATGATGTTTTTAACTTGTTGGCGTATTTGGTTGAGGTCCCGAGGGCCTCGGGTAAGTTTCGGATGGTAAACGGATCAAAATTTGGACTTAAAAGATTGCAGGAATTTTTCTGCTGGAAAAATATCAAGGTCATGAAAATCGAGGTCAGAAAATCGAGGTCTAGAAAATCAAGGTTTGGAAAATCGAGGTTATAAAAATCGAGGTCAGGAAAATCGAGGGCATGAAAATTGAGGTCAGGAAATCGAGGTATGGAAAATCGAGGTCATGAAAATAAAAGTCATGAAAATCGAGGGCAGCGCCTGGACAGAAACTTTAAGTTATAAAACGGGGGTTTCGTCCCATTTTCCATTTTTTTAAAATTGGAGCTTGGGGAGAGGCAATTTTTGAGAGATTCTCAAGGAAAACATCGGGGTAAGTGATTCTAACTCAGATTTGGTCAATATACACGAATATATCATTATTTTCATCATTTAATTAGTGTTTTGAGATGGAAATTTGGGGAAAATGTGGAAGAGTTCTTGGACTAGAATTTTGAGGTTTTGAATGGGATTTTGTTATCAGATTTGAGTAAAATTGATATGGTTAGACTCATGAGTGAATGGGATTTCAGGTTTTCTGACTTTTATTGAATTTCGAGACGTGGATCGGGGGCCGGGTTTGAGCCGATTTCGGATTTTTGGCTATAATTTCGTATTTTCTTGTGGAATTGATTCCTTTAGCCTATATTGATTATACTGTACTGCTTGTGGCTAGATTCAGGATGTTTGGGGACTAATTCACAAGGCAAGGGCATAGCGGAGTAAGAAATTACATGACTTTGAGGTAAGTAGCACTTCTAAAATTGGTTCTGAGGGTATGAATCCACGAATTGGTGTTATAATAATTGTTTGGAGGTAACGCACATGATAGTTGACGAGTGCGTGGATGTGCACCATATAAATTGTGACTTGAATAAATCCTGTGAAGTTGTAAAATTAAGGAATTATGTTATTATCAGAACATTTCCCACGTGTTAGAGAAATTGAGCTGAGGCTCTTATTAAAGATCTTGTTTAGTCTACGTGCCATATTTTGGGACCCATGGGGTCGTGTTGATGTTGAATTAATTGTTTTAAAAATGTACATTTCACACTCAATCATATTCATCCATTGTGATGATATTTATAGGATCGAGTTGAGCGCCACAGTAAACCATATTGGTTTTATATATATTTTTATTATATGGATCGGGGCCGCCCGCCTGCAGTAGGCCTTATAGGCTTTATTATTATTATGGGATCGGACTGCACGTCACAGTAGGCCATATTGGCTTTATATAGCGCTTGGGATGAAGGAGCCTCTCCGGAGTCTGTACACACCCCCAGTAAGCGTAGATGATTATGTATATTCGGGATGGATTTCCCAGGGCGTGGACTTGCCTTACTTATTTATATGTTGTGATGAATTTTCCCTGGGCGTGGATCTTGTCCATATCATTTACATTGGGGATAAATTATCCCAGGGTTGGATTGGCCTCATACTATACTGAGTTACTGACTGTTAGTCGATGTGTATATATATATACGAGACAGAATATCCCTAGGCTGGTGTAATGCCCCGGTCGGTCATTTTGAGTATTACAGCCCCGTTCCACTATTTATTGCTCAATATATGCTTTACAATTGTTGTATGACTTGCCGGGGCAATTGGTTCGGGTGTGGAAGGATTTTGGGGGTGAAATGAGACACTTAGTCTCATAATGGAAAGCTTAAGTTTGAAAAGTTGACCGGACGTTGATTTATGTGTAAACTACCTCGGATTTGAATTCTGATATTTCCGATAGCTTCGTACGGTAATTTTGAACTTAGAAGCGTGTCCGGAAAATTATTTGGAGGTCCGTAGTGGAATTAGGCTTGAAATGGCGAAAGTTGAATTTTTGGGAAGTTTGACCTGGGGTTGACTTTTTGATATCGGGGTCGGAATACAATTCTGGAAATGGGAATAGCCTCGTTATGTCATTTATGACTTGCGTGCAAAATTTGAAGTTATTCCGGATTGATTTGATGTGTTTCGAAACAAGATATTGAATTTGAAAGTTCAAAGTTCATAGATTTTGATTTGAGGTGCGATTCATCATTTTGATGTTGGTTGATGTGATTTGAGGCCTCGAGTAGGTCCGTGTTATGTTATGGGACTTGTCGGTATAATTGGTCGGGGTCCCAAGTGGCCTCGACTGACTTTTTGGAGGAGGTTCGGATCAATTTCGTTGTATATTGCACTGCTAGAGGTATGCTGGTTCTGGTATGATCGCACCTGCGGCTGGGTTGCGCAGGTGCGATGGTCGCAGAAGGCACAATAAACTCGCAGGTGCGAGGTTCTTTGCAAGTGCTGAGCCTGTTGCGCAATAGCGCGACCGCAGATGCGGTCCTTGGCATCGTAGAAGCGGAGGTTCACTGGGCAAGGGATGTCTGCAGAAGCACAATTGTTTCCGCAAAAGCGGATGTGCAGGTGCGAGCCCAGGCACCACCGGTGCGGAAATGCCTGGGAACTGTTAAAAACGTGGGTTTCTGAGATTTTTCTCTTTTTGGACATTTTGGAGCTTGATTTGGGCGATTTTGGAGAGGAATTTTTCCACACAACTTGGGATAAGTGTTCTTGACTCCCTTGTGATTATATTCCATGAATCTATCTTCAATTTTAGCAATTAGTTGACGAATTTAAAGAGGAACTTGGGGGTGTTGGCCTAAAGTTCATAATATGAATTTTAGAGTTTTGAACATCGATTTGGAGTCGGAATTGAGTGCAATTAGTATGGTTGAACTTGTAATTGGATGAGTTGTCAGATTTTGTGAGTTTTGTCAGTTTCTGAGACGTGGGCCCCATGGATGATTTTTGAAGTGTAATTTCGGATTTTGTGGTAAAATATTAGTATTTTGATATGGAATTAATTTCTATAAATTGTGTGGACTGAATCAAATTTATTATGGATAGATTCGAGTTGTTAAGAAGTTGATACACGTAGAATGGGATTTCTGGAGCATTGTTTAGCTTACTCGACTTTGGATTTGTCTTGTTCGAGGTAAGTGACTCTTCTAATATTGGAGCTGAGGGTATGAACCCTGATTATACATGTTATGTATTTAGTGTTGAGGTGACGTACATGCTAGGTGACGGGCATGTGGGCGTGCACCGTGTGAACTGTGACAATTATTTCTGTGGTACTGTGTAGTTATCTGAACTTGTCTGAAATCATGAAATCTCTACGTACTAGAGTTATCAAAATGTGATTCATGATATAAACTATGTTTAGACTATATGTTTATCCTGTTGGGACCCACCGAGGTCATTTCTACTGTTAAGTTATCTTCTTTCATTGCATTACATACTCAGTCATACGCATTGATATGCATATCATATCTTAGTCTCTGTTGTTATATATTGATACATCATATCATCATTTCCGAGCTATTTTTATGACATTGTGAGCCCACGAGAGATAGACTGGAAAGATTGATGACTAAGTGAGCCGAGGGCCTGATTGATTCTTATATTGATACTGATTTATGATATCATTTGGGCTGAAGGAGCCCGTTCGGAGTCTGCACACACCCTCGGTGAGCGCGATTGATATTATTGAGGGATGGATCTTCCCGGGACATGGACCTTGTCCTAAGCATTATATACCTGGAGATGGCTCTTCTCCATAGGGATGGATTGGCCTTCCTCGGTACTGGGTGACTTATAGTCAGTGATGTATATGTTCTGCAATAGATCTTCCCTGGGCCGTATGGGCCATATACAGTGCCGAATTGTTGAGTATTTGAGAGTGTGAACCTGGAGATGGATCTTCTCTATAAGGCTGGATTGGCCTTCCTTAGTACTGGGTGACTTATAGTCAGTGATGTATATGTTGTGGGATGGATCTTCCCTGGGCCGTATGGGCCATATACATTACCGAGTTGTTTAATATTCGAGAGTGTGAGCACATGCGGCTGTCAGCATGGTGCATCACATATAGCATTGCATTGACATACATATATGACATACATGAATAGAGGTGTATTTTTCTCATGTTGTACGATATCACACCATTTATGATTTTTGACACGCGTTGACATATGGGCATAGTGATGGATTTGTTTTACACTGGTTATCTGGAAAAAAAATGAGACATCTTAATTATCATTGAAAGGATTTTGGAAAAATTACTGTTTTCAAACTTACTCATATTTTTGGAAACTCTAGTAAACGATTTGGGTTTTCATTGATGTACTTGAAAGGCAGAACTATTTTTAGAAATCATGTTTTTGTTGAACATTTGGTTGTTGAGTTACTTCTGGTATTACTTATTTTTTGTTGTTTTGAACTATAGTTGGTTATTGAAGTTGGGACCCGACCTTGGTACAAACTCATCACTACTTTCAACCTAAGGTTAGGTTTGTTACTTATTGAGTACATGGGGTCGGTTGTACTTATACTACACTTTTTCACCTTGCGTGCAGATGTTGGCTATTGATGTTGCTGTGTTCGTTGGGATCTGGATCTTAATATGTACCTGCGTTCTGGATGTTGCTGCCTCTTGTTCATGGTAGCCTTAGATTCATAAAACTCTGTTTATGTACTTTTCAAATAGATGATGTATTACTTCATACTAGCTTTGTATGCTTTATTCTTAGAAGCTCATGATTTGTACTACCAGTTCTTGGAGAAATGTATTAGTTTTATATATTTTCTTTTAATTAATTAACTTATTAATTTCATTGGAATTGGATAGTTGGTAATTGGCTTACCTTGCAGGTTGGGTTAGGTGCCATCACGACTAGTTGGATTTTGGGTCGTGAAAAGGTGGTATCATAAACCTAGGTTCATAGGTTCTATAAGTCAGGAGCAAGTGTCTAGTAGAGTCTTGCGGATCGGTATGATGACGTCCATACTTATCTTTGATAGGCTAAAAGGAATTTAGGAAACTTTCCCATGTTTCTTTCCTTATTGTGCGGAATTGATTTAGCTTGAGACATAACTCTTTGAATTGATTCCACGCATTCGTATGCGCACATGAGCGCTCGGTATCAGCTGTACATCGCTGGCTTATGATCACGTGAACGGTGTTTGAGATGTGTATTCTGTGTTTTGGTGATGGTCCAGTCTGGAGGACTTGAGGCCAGGGTTAGACCATAGCTTAAGCTCGGTAGCATCAGTTGTAACTTGTATATTTAGACTCATATGTCCGGTAATGTCCCTATGAGTGAAATTCATGGCTCGATGAGTATGATGTAACTGCGGGATGTGTTAAGAGAATTTGAATACGACGAGAAGTGTTTCCTTGAAATATAAAGGAAAAGCCATTGGGTGCTTGATTTTGGTTTTGATGTAACGTACAGTCTCGAGTATTAATGTTTTGAAGGATCTTCTACGTTGTTAAATTTTGGGACAAATTAAATTCTCATGCCTGGTTAATGAGTATGGACTCAGAAATATTAAGTGATTTCATAGTAATTGTAACTGCGAAAGGGTATAACAAGATACCAATTTGAGGCTAAGAATGTGGGTTATCCTCTACGGAGTAATCTACGTAGGTATGTTCCTTATAATGTGAGTGAAGAGTTTCTTTTCTGCTAGTGGAGCGTATGTGTTGAGATTTGAATTGGAATCTGGTTGAGAAAGTTGACTTGACTGTCAAGAGAATAAATGCGAGCTTAGCGGATGATTGAGGTATTTTATGGTTGGTGTTGCATGAGCTTGAGAAGAATTTTTGTTGTATTGATTGCAGTATTATGACAGTAATAAAGTATGGGTATTGCGAGTTATTGAGTGTTTAAATTTATGGCTTTGACTCAAGTGGGGGAGTCTGCTATTAACAATTCAATTCATGGTTATATGTCACATTTTTGTTTTGGTCCGAGGTATACATGAGAATCAGTGATGACTTGCAGAGGTGGAGTTCGAGAATAACTTGAGTAAGGAAATTTCTGGATACATGTTATGGCACTTTAGGAGTATAGGAAAAATCATGGGATGAGTGAGCTGTTATTTCTGAAGGATGTAGTGCACACAAAGTATGAATTTGATCGGTGGTATTAAGGTAGGGTTACTTCTTTGAGTGTTGATTGTGCTAAAGGAGCACATGTCTTTCGGCCTGTTTAAGGCGAAGCAAATTAGATTTGAGCAAAATGGGTGACTCTCGAGAAGGTGCTAATGGATTCAAAACGTATAAGTGGCAATTGAAAATTTTTTGGATTCATATATCACTAGAATCGGTTATTTACATTGGATGGTGTCGGGATATGCGGTAATTCTGTATGACTATGGATTCTACATTTCAGTATAAGAAACGAAAGGGGGACAATTTTAAATTTACATAATGTCTTTCAGAGTAGATGCCTCGGTTGTGGTACTTTTGGGGTACTTATGAGGGAATTCAGTGGCTTATAGGCCTTAGGACATTGTGGTTCTATGCTAGGGTTCATAGGGTGAGTTGTGGTTAAATATCGTGGTGTTTTAGCAAGGAGAAGTATCAATTTGAAGAAAAATTCAGAAGGGACTCGGAGAAATAGGACAACTAGGTAGTAGACTGGACCAGTACAGTATGATCGGTTCTTTAGGTACATATGAAGTGGTGAGGCTCTACGGATGTTTTAGTGGAAATATTCTTGGGATGGTGATCTGCGTGGCTTGGTCAAGTTAGAGGAATTCAGTTATGATAGCGTGGTTATGTGCAAATAAATTTCAAAGTGTTCTTGATGGTTCTTACCATGGTTTGAACCAGATATTTTCTACCGGTGTGGGGAACGTGTTGTGCATTGTTATTTCCTCTTGGAAAGAAGCAAGAGAAAGGTTTCTATCTAATAGGGTATGTAAATTATTGGTGACTCAAAGTTGATAATGAGATTCTTATGCTTGTCACATGATGGCATGATAGATACGGTGTTGTGTGGGATTAAGGTTGGCGTGTGCAAGGTCACGATTTAGTTTTGAAGGGGAGGTCATAAATTCTTAGATGGAAGGGACGATTTTCGATGTTTAGATGAATGCTATAACTATTTGGTATTGCGTGAGTAGAGTGTACATTTCAGAAGGCGCACTATGTTTTGAATTATGGATATGTCATAGGTATTGTGGCACTCTCCTAATTGATCGACTGCTGATTTTAAGACGTTGTTATGTGGCACGAAAGAATGGGAGAAGTATTCCTCGTGGGATGATCGTGTTTAAGAGATGTGTTAGACATTCGTGCGGTAAAGATAGGATCAGAAATGGTGATTCGTGTGTTCTATGGATTTGGAGACTAGGAGTTGTCAGGAGAAGATTGTTTCATGGTTGTGGGTTGTGAAGGCATGGCCGAAGCTAGCCAGGTGATAGTATGTATTATGATTCAGTTGATGTGGATTTTTGAAGGGTTATTTATCTATTGGTGGGTAACCAGAATTGATTTGGGGGTCCATTGGTAGGCCCAATTAGGATATGTATTCTACACCGAGTCAGATT
Source organism: Nicotiana tabacum (assembly GCF_000715075.1). Taxonomy (NCBI): domain Eukaryota; kingdom Viridiplantae; phylum Streptophyta; class Magnoliopsida; order Solanales; family Solanaceae; genus Nicotiana; species Nicotiana tabacum. Next base: position 7,804,726 of record NC_134098.1, read on the forward strand.
GGTTGGCTCCATACTGCTAATATTGAGGGACGTGCCATTCAGTTGGTGTTGGAATTATTTATGTTCTGAAATGATCTGTGAGTTACTCTTATATGCTACGAGGAGTTGTGATTCATTGGTTATATGTACACATGGTGCGGTCCTATTGGGGGCCTTATGGCAGAATTTGAGTGAGATGAGTATTTGGGTATTGCATGATCGGTTGCGTATTGGTGCATGGATTGCACAGTTTGTGACTCTGAGTTATACTGGTGTGTCATGTTTGTGGTATAGTTGTGTTTAATAATATATGATCATTGAACCTAGAATGGGTACTATCAGGTTTGATTACGGTATATTCAGAAGGATAATATTGAAAGTCGGCTCAGAAAGCGATTATGGTTCTGGTTGGGGCGAGAGAGCTCTGTGACTTGTTGATCTGGTAAGTGGTCATGAAATTTCGCGTGTTTATTTTATTATCAAAATTGTACGAAGGTTTTGGGATGGGGTTTGGTTTGATATGGATTTAATACTAGTATTTGGTTGGTTTTGGAGCAGCCACTGTGATCAGGAATGGTGCTACGAGCATGCGAGTTGTGTAATATGTGAGGTGATTATATCCGTGGTTATGGTTATGGCTTGATGCAGCTTGTTCAGACTCATACAATGTGCAAATGTAATATTTGTGTCTTGAAAAGAAATTCTGAAGGTTGGGAATTGAATCCCAAGGTTTATGGGCTAAGATTAAATTAATTATTTTCAGTTGTATTGTGTTGTCAGGACTATATAGAATATGGTAACATGGGATCCCCCCAGGGTACACGTGTGGTAAGATGGAATAGTGATTTGATGGCTTGTAAACAACTCTTGGCACGTTCGAGGACGAGCGTATGTTTCAGTGGGCGAAAATGTAATGACTCGGCCGATTGTTTTGAGTATAATAGCCTCGTTCCCCCATTTACTATTCAATTTATGCTTTACAGTTGTTGTATGACTTGCCGGGAAAATTGGTTAGGGTCCGAAAGGATTTCGGGGTGAAATGAGACACTTAGTCTCATAATGGAAAGTTTAAGTTGGAAAAGTCGACCGGATGTTGATTTATGTGTAAACGACCTCGGATTTGTATTCTAATATTTCCAATAGCTCTGTATGGTAATGTGGACTTAGGAGCGTGTCCGAAAAATTATTTGGAGGTCCGTAGTGGAATTAGGCTTGAAATGGCGAAAGTTGAATTTTTGGGAAGTTTGACCGGGAGGTTGACTTTTTGATATCGAGGTCGGAATACGATTTTAGAAATGGGAATAGCTTTGTTATATCATTTATGACTTGTGTGCAAAATTTAAAGTCATTACGGATTGATTTGATGTATTTCAATACAAGATATAAAATTTGAAAGTTCAAAGTTCATAGATTTTGATTTGAGGTGCGATTCGTCGTTTTGATGTTGTTTGATGTGATTTGAGACCTCGAGTAGCTCCATGTTATGTTATGTGACTTGTCGGTATAATTGGTCTGGGTCTCGACTGGCCTCGGGTGAGTTACAAATGAGGTTCGGATCATTTTCATTGCATATTGCACTGCTAGAGGTATGCTGGTTCTAGTATGATCGCACTTGTGGCTGGGTTGCGCAGGTGCAATAATCACAGGTGCGAGGGTCGTCGCAGTTGTAGAGCCTGTTGCGCAAAAGCGCGACCGCATATGCGGTCCTTGGCATCGTAGATGCAGAGGCTCGCTGGGCAAGAGATGTCCGCAAAAGCACAATTCTTTCAGCAAAAGCGGATGCGCAGGTGCGAGCCCAGACACCGCAGGTGCGGAAATGCCCGGGCAGTGTTAAAAACGAGGGTTTCCGAGATTTTTCTCATTTTGGACATTTTGGAGCTCGGTTTGGGCGATTATGGAGAGGAACTTTTCCACACAACTTGGGGTAAGTGTTCTTGACTCCCTTGTGATTATATTCCACGAATCTATCTTCATTTTTAGCAATTACTTGACGAATTTAAAGTGGAAATTAAGGGTATTGGCCTAAAGTTCATAATACGAATTTTTGAGTTTTGAACATCGATTTGGAGTCAGAATTGAGTGAAATTAGTATTGTTAAACTTGTAATTGGATGGGTTGTCGGATGTTGTGAGTTTCGCCGGATTCCGAGATATGGGCCCCACAAGTGATTTTTGAAGTGTAATTTCGGATTTTGTGGGAAAATATTGGTATTTTAATATGGAATTAATTCCTATAAATTGTGTGGACTGAATCAAATTTATTATGGCTAGATTCGAGCCATTCAGAAGTTGATACGTACAGAATGCGATTTTTGGAGCATTGTTTAGCTTGCTCGACTTTGGATTCGTCTTGTTCGAGGTAAGTAACTCTTCTAATCTTGGAGCTGAGGGTATAAACCCTGATTATACATGTTATGTATTTGGTGTTGAGGTGAATCACATGCTAGGTGACAGGCGCGTGGGCGTGCACTGTGTGAACTGTGACAGTTATTTTTGGGGTACTGTGTAGTTATCTGAACTTGTCTGAAATCATGAAATCTCTGCGTACTAGAGTTATCAAACTGTGATTCATACTATAAACTATGTTTAGACTACATGCTTATCATGTTGGGACCCACCGAGGTCATTTCTACTGTTAAGTTATCTGCTTTCATTGCATTACATACTCAGTCATACGCATTCATATGCATATCATATCTCAGTCTCTGTTGTTATATATTGATACATCATATCATCATTTTTGAGCTATTTTCATGACATTTTGAGCCCATGAGAGAGAGACTGGAGAGATTGATGACTGAATGAGGTCGAGGGCCTGATTGATTCTGATGTTAATACTGATTTATGATAGTGCTTGGGCTGAAGGAGCCCCTCCAGAGTCTGCACACTCCCAGTGAGCGCAGTCGACTATATATATGGGGATGGATCTTCCCTGGACATGGATCTTGTCCGAAGCACTATATACCTGGAGATGGATCTTCTCCATACGGCCGGATTGGCCTTCCTCGGTACTGGGTGACTTATAATCAGTGATGTATATGTTCTGGGATGGATCTTCCCTAGGCTTCCCTGGGCCGTATCGGCCCTATACTATACCGAGTGGTTGAGTATTTGAGAGTGTGAACCTGGAGATGAATCTTCTCCACAGGGCTGGATTGGCCTTCCTTGGTACTGGGTGACTTATAGTCAGTGATGTATATGTTCCGGGGTGGATCTTCTCTGGGCCGTATGAGCCATATATAGTACCGAGTGGTTGAGTATTCGAGAGTGTGAGCACATGAAACTGTCAGCATGGTGCATCACTGTAACGACCCGGCCGATCGTTTCGGGAGTTATAGCCCTGTTTCCCCCATTTCTGTTTCCTTTATCCTCTTAAGCTATATTATGATATACCGGGTTAGTTGGTTCGAGTCCGGAAGGAACTCGGAGTGAAATGAGACACTTAGTCTCATAATTGAAAATTTTAAGTTAGAAATGTGGATCGGATATGGACCTATGTGTAAACGGCCTCGGATTTGAGTTTTGATGATTCCAATAGCTCCGTATGATGTTTTTGGGCTTAGGAGCGTGTACGAAATATTATTTGGAAGTCCGTAGAGGAATTAGGCTTGAAATGCCGAAAGTTTAATTTTTGAGAAGTTTGACCACGGGGTTGACTTTTTGATATCGGGGTCGGAATCCGATTCTGGAAATTGGAATAGCTCCGTTATGTCATTTATGACCTGTGTGCCAAATTTAAAGTCATTCCGGATTCATTTAACATGTTTTGGCACAAGATTTGTAAATTTAAAAGTTTGGAAACTCAAAAGATCAAATTGGGGTGTGAATTGTAATTTTAGCGTCGTTTGACATGATATGAGACCCCGAGTAAGTCCGTATGATGTTTTAGGACTTGTTGGTATATTTGGTTGAGATCCCGAGGGTCTCGGGTGAATTTCGGGTGGTCAACAAAATTTAATTTTGGCATTTCAAGAACGTTCGACGTTGTTACTTCGAGAATAAGTGGTACCAAATTAAGCAAATGTGTTCCAAATTAATATTTGATTGAAGAATTAGATCCGTATTGAAATTTCTGAGCCATACCAAAAAGAATCGTCTAATTCGGACATCGTATGAGAGAGTTATGCCCATTTTCGTATCGGAAAAGATTTTCCATCGCCGCGAGCGCCCAGGGTAGCGTGGGGCGCTAGCCCTGGCGCTGGGATATTTAAGGGTACTGGAAAGTGTGCCACAGGCAGTGCCCCACGCTACCTGTGACGCTCAAAAACATCAGAGGCTCTATAAACGGGTCTTTTGGCCATTTTTGACATAAAAATAGTTTGGGAGCTCGGTTTGGGCGATTTTCAGAGGCAAACTTCACAAATTGGACTGGGGTAAGTGATTTTAACTTGATTTGGTCCGTTATTCATGAATCTAACATTATTTCCAGCACTTATTTCATGATTTGGGGGATTAGAATAGAAATGTTTCAAAAATTGATTTGAGGGTTTGAAGGCCGAATCGGAGTCGGAATTTAGAAAATTTTGTATGGTTGGACTCGTGGTTGAATGGGCGTTAATATTTTATAACTTTTGTTGGGTTCCGAGTCGTGGGCCCCACTGTTGATTTTTGAGATAATTTCGGATTTATTTGTGAAATTTGGCATTTTCATATGGAATTGATTCCTACACCTCGTCTTGATTGTATCGAATTATTTTGATTAAGATTCGAGGCGTTTGGAGGCCGAATCGCGAGGGAAAGGCTTATTGGAATAAAGAATTTCTCGGATTGAGGTAAGTAACAATTGTAAATCTAGTCCTGAGGGTATGAAACCCCGAATTTTTGTATCATTCTACTATTTTTAGTGACGCACATGCTAGGTGACGGGCGTGTGGGCGTGCACTGTTGGGGATTTGTGACTTGGTCCGCCCCGTAGCAACTGTAAAGTTGCATACTTTGTTGAAACCATTGATACTTATATGATTTAGAAAGATTTATGTAAATTGGGCTGAATGCCATGTTTGGGCCTTGCGCCAATGCTGTTTGAACCCTTAGGGGCTGTTTCTTACCATCCTCTCATTATTTTCGATTGAAAATCTATACTCAGTCATGTTTATGCTTGTTTACCGCATAACTCAGTTTATGACTCTATTTTGATGCATATAAATGTTTTGGGCCGAATGCCCTGTTTTACTGAAATGCCCGAGTGGCTTGAGATACTTATGACTGAGTGAGGCCGAGGGCCTGATTTGTGAGGATGAGTGTGGATCGGGGCTGCCCGCCTAAAACATACCTGAGTGAGGCCGAGGGCCTGAATTGTGAGGATGAGTGTGGATCGGGGCTGCCCGCCTGCAGCATACCTGAGTGATTTATGCCATGATTTGGCTTGATATAGCGCTTGGGATGAAGGATCCCCTCCGGAGTCTGTACACACCCCCAGTGAGCGCAGGTACCTACTGAGTGCGAGTGCCAAGTGCTGAGTGACTGGGAGGCATGAGTGACTGTGAGGTATGCCCGAGTGGCAAGAGTGATTGTGAGGTATGCTCGAGTGGCAAGAGTGACTGTGAGGTTTGCCCGAGTGGCAAGAGTGAATGTGAGGTTTGCCTGAGGGGCTGTTTATGATTTCATCATTTTTGCTCACCTTTGCATTGAGCCTTTGTTTGAAAAACTGTTGGAAAGATGTCTTTAAATGATTTTCTTTTTTACTGGAACTGGGTTTAAACGAGATATTTGATTCAAATCGTGATTTTTAAAAGCATGTGGTATTTTACTGAGATTTCCTGATATGAACGTTATATGTTTTATTGCTCGTCACTACTGCTCAGTCTTTATTTATTGTTGTTACTTACTGAGTTGGCGTACTCACGTTACTCCCTGCACCTTGTGTGTTCAGATCCACGTGTAGCTGGACACGGTAGTGGTTATTGAGTGTTCTGGTTGCAGATTTTCTTGGAAATAGCAAGGTAGCTGTTTGGCGATCGCAGCCCCTGCTCTTCTCCCTCTTGTCTTCCTCTAGTTGTATTTAGCTATTTTCCAGGCTGAGTTAGCCTTGACGTTGTTAGACAGATTGTAGTAGATGCTCATGACTAGTGACACCCCGATGTCGGGCTTTTCTTTTCCGCACTTCTGTTTTTCTTTGATTTAAACTCTTTAATTTGGAGGTTTTATGTTAAATAACCTTGAAATTATCTTTGAAATGAAATTATCGTTTTACTTTGGAAAGGAGTTGGCTTGCCTAGTTCCACGATAGGCGCCATCACGACAGGTTAGATTTTTGGGTCGTGACAGATTGGTATCGGAGACTAGGTTACATAGGTCTCACGAGTCATGAGCAGGTTTAGTAGAGTCTTGCAGATCGGTACAGAGACGTCTGTGCTTATCTTCAGGAGGCTGCATAACCCTTAGGAAAATTTCACTTCCTTGTATTCTATCGTGCGAAATTGATTTAGCTTGAAACATAACTCTTTGAATTCCTTCCACGCATCTCGTATGTGCACATGATTGCTCGGTATCAGTTGTACATTGCCAACTTGTGATTCTACGAACGATGTTTGAGATGTGTTATGTATTTTGGTAATGGGCCAGTCTGGAGGACTTGAGGCCAGGTTTAGACCACAGCTTTGGCTCGGTAGCTTCAGTTGTAACCTATACATTTGGACTCCTATGTCCGGTAATGCCCCTACGAGTGGAAATTGTGGCTCGATGAGCGGTGGAATGGCTTTGTGATGAGTATGATGTAACTGCGGGATGTGATAAGATGATTTGAATGTGACGAGAAGTGTTTCCTTGAAATGTAAAGGAACGCCATTGGACGCTTGATTTTCATTTTGATGTGACATACGGTCTCGAGTGAATGTTTTATAGGATCTTTCACGTTGTTAAATTTTGGGACAAATTAAATTCTCATGTCTTGTAAATGAGTTTGGAATCAAGAAGAGTAACTGATTGTGTAGTAATTGTGGTGGGCATTTCTGATGTTGATGGCTCGAGAAAGATGATCTTCGAAGAGACTTAAATTCGGTAACATTTTATTGGTTTAGGTGCGACAGAGATGCTTTTCGATTTGATGCAGCAGTTGGGTAGCAAAGTATGAGGGAAGACATGATGGGAAGTATTTCGCGGTCGTTGAAGTACTAGCAGGTCAAGTGGGAGAAGTAGAGGTTGAGAAGTTTCTTAAATGAGGTGATTTAACCGAAGTAAGAGTGGTAGATTGGCATATGAATTCAATGGTAGGGTAGTCGTGCGTATTGAGAGAGTGTAGAATGGTTTGGAATCATGTTAGTATGTGAATCGTCCTGCAGACTCTATTTGGAGTAATGGTTAGTGTTCAAAAAAAAATTGAATATGGCAGAAAGGAGTGTATTTGAAATGAATAGAGGCATGAAGATCTGATTATCGTGTCAGGTGCAATATGACTTGAGTTCATAAGGTATTGTTGACGTACAATTGATGTCAATAGGGAAAGTGCAGACTCATACAAATGGTGGGCGAGCATGAACTCAGGAGAATTTACGGATTTAGTGGTCGTTGCACTCAGTGCAGTGTCATTGGAAGATGCAAGTAAGGAATTCCACATGTGAGTTATCTCCTATGTGCAGCTAACGGTGGCGTGATGTTGATGAAGCTTTTGCGAGGAATATTACTTGCTACCTGGTAGGAGGTCGCGTGTGTGATTTTGGCTGGAGAGTCAGAATGTTCATGAAAAGCTTAATAAAAGACTTCGAGAAGTCTGGCAGATCAACGGTGCGAGATCTTGGTAATTAAGAAGGAGAAATCCTTGCGGGCTCTAATTTTATATAATTGCAGCTTAGGGCTAAGTGGGGAGTCTGCTATCGACGAGTTGATTGCACGGTTATGTGTCGTATTAGTTTCGGTTCGGGGTATACTGGTGAATCAGTTATGACTTGCAGAGATCAAGATCGAGGATGACTCGGGTAAAGGAATTTTTGGACACAAGTTGTATTACACTCTATGGTTATAGGAGGATCATAAAATAATTGAGTGGTTATTCACGAAGAATGTAGTGTACGAGGAGCGGGAATTTGCTCGGTTGCGTAGGAGTGTGTGTTACTCTTTATTTCCCTTGGGTGTTGGTGTGCTAATGGGGCACAGGTCGTTTCGGTCTGTTTGGTTGGTTAATTCACGATTTGAGTAGAGTGGATGACTCTCGAGAATGGTTCCAATGGATTCAAGATTTATAAATATGGCTAAAAAGCTGGGAGTTGCATTGAACATTGTTGAGACTCATGGAATCTTATATCATTGTGAATTATGCATTTCAGTATCAAGAAGGTGAAGGAAACAGTTTTAGGTTCACATGAAGTCTCTTCGGAGTAAGCATTTTTGGTTGTGGAACCTTTGGGATACATAAAAAGGGAATTTGGCAGCTTAAAAGCCTTAGGGCGGCGTGATTCTATGCTAGAGTTCGTGGGGCAAGTTTTAGTTAAGGATAGTAGTTTTCTAACAATGAAAAAAAAATCACAATTTGAAGGCAATTTGGAAAGGACTTGGAGAAATAGGACAGCTTGGTAGTAGGTTGGGTTAGCACAGTAATGGGTATGATCGGTTCCTTGGGTACTTATGACGTGGAGTTTCGTGGCAATGCTCTCGGATTTGGCAACTTGTGTGGCTTGGTGGAGTTAGAGGAATTTAGTTCAGATAGCTTGGTTAAGTGCAAATGGATTTCAAAGTGTTCATGATGGTTTCTACTATGGTTTGAACCGGATATTTTCAACTGATGTACGTAACGTGTTGTGTGTTATGATTTCCTCCTTGAAAGAAGCAAGAAAGAGGTTTCTTACTAATAAGGTATGTAATTTACTAGTGACTCGGAGTTGATAATAGAATTCTTATGTTTGTCACGTGATGGCATATTAGATATGGTGTTATGCGGGAATAGGATTTATATGTACAAGGTCACAGTTCAGTTTTGAAGGGAAGGACATAAATTCTTAGGCAACATGAACGATATCCGATGACTAGGTAAATGATATTACTATCTGGTATAGCTTGATGAGAGTGTACATTTCAGAAGGGGCAGTGTGTTTTGATTTATGGGTACTTCACTGGTATTGCGGCACTCTCCTGGTTGATCGACTGTTGGTATTAAACTTTTTGCCAGGTGGCACGGAAGAAGTTTCAAAGTATTTCTCGTGGGAGGATTGTGTATGAGAGAAGTGTTAGGCATTCGGGCAGTGGAGGTGGAATCAAATAGGGTGATTCATGTGTTCTATGGAATTGAAGATTGGGAGTTCTCATGAGCAGATTGTTTCATGGTTTTGGATTGTGAAGTTGTGGCTGGAGCTTGCCAGATGATAGAAGGTATTATGATTACGTCATTGTGGACTTTCGGAGGTTGTTTATCTATTGGTGGCTGACCATAGTTGATTTGGGGGCCCGTTGGTAGGCCCAATTAGGATGTGTATTCTACACCGAGACGGATTGATTGACTCCATACTACTATTGTTGAAGGATGTGCCATTCGGTTGATGTGAAGCTTATTCGTGTTCTGAAATGATCTGCGAGTTACTCTTCTATGCTATGAGGAGTTGTGATTCATTGGTTATATGCACATAAGGTGCGGCTTTATTGTGGCCTTATAGCGGAATTTGAGCGAGAATAGTATTGGATATTGCTTGGTTGATGACGTATTGGTTATGCTCTTTCGGGTTTTATGTGGCATGGTGTAGTTTGCTTCTCTGTGGTTATGGTAATGCACTTTGGGTACTTGATGTCGATTTGCGCATGGTTATTGATTTAGCAGGGTGGCCTGAGGTGTTTTCATATGGACCAGTATTTGGATAGGGTCGCGTATTGCAGCAGAGTTATGTAGAAATATGAGCCCTTGTGTAAGATTTGTATGTTATGGTTCTGCGGTGTGTGATGGGTTCTTAGTATTGCGTCGGGGTGGTACTCATCGAGCTTGCGGAACAGTTCTCCTGTTTGGGTCAGTGTTACGATTGGGTACACTTGGAATGTTGCTATCTGGTGCACGGATTGCACGAGTTATGGATTTAGATTGTAGTGATGTGTCATGTCACTAGAGTGGTCGTGTGGGATGAGACGAGGTCATTGGGCCTAGAAGGGATGCTATCGGATTTGATTGTGGTATAATTGGGAGGATAATATTGGAAGTCGGCTTTGAAATTGGTTATAGTTCTTGTTAAAGGAACGGGAGCTCCATGACCTGTTGGTCTAATGAATGGTTATGAATTCGGTATGTTTCCTTCATCATCAACAGTATACGAAGGTTTAAGAACGAGGTTTTGTCTGATATGAGGTTTATTACCAGCACTGGGTTTATTTGAGTCGATACTGTGATTTGAAATCATTGCTTCGAGCATTCGAGCTATGCGGTATTTGAATTTGAGTATTTGAGATATGGTTACGGCTTTTGGTACAGCTTGTTCTGACTTATACGGTATGTAGATGTGAACTTCTAATCTTATAAGAAATTTCGGATGTCGGAAATTTGATTCGAAGGCTTGTGGGCTAGGTTGAATTGAGGAATTTTAGTTATGCTGTGCTATCAGACCTGTATGGGATAGGGTGACGTGGGATCACCCCCGGGTATGTGCATGGGAGAGTTACACAGCCGTTTCTTGGCTTTTGGAACAACTCTCGGCACGTTCGAGGATGAAACTGTCAGCATGGTGCATCACTGTAACGACCCGGCCGATCGTTTCGGGAGTTATAGCCCTGTTTCCCCCATTTCTGTTTCCTTTATCCTCTTAAGCTATATTATGATATACCGGGTTAGTTGGTTCGAGTCCGGAAGGAACTCGGAGTGAAATGAGATACTTAGTCTCATAATTGAAAATTTTAAGTTAGAAATGTGGACCGGACATGGACCTATGTGTAAACGGCCTCAGATTTGAATTTTGATGATTCCAATAGCTCCGTATGATGATTTTGGGCTTAGGAGCGTGTACGCAATATTATTTGGAAGTCCGTAGAGGAATTAGGCTTGAAATGCCGAAAGTTTAATTTTTGAGAAGTTTGACCACGGGGTTGACTTTTTGATATCGGGGTCGGAATCCGATTCTGGAAATTGGAATAGCTCCGTTATGTCATTTATGACTTGTGTGCCAAATTTAAAGTCATTCCGGATTCATTTAACATGTTTTGGCACAAGATTTGTAAATTTAAAAGTTTGGAAACTCAAAAGATCGAATTGGGGTGTGAATTGTAATTTTAGCGTCGTTTGACATGATATGAGACCCCGAGTAAGTCCGTATGATGTTTTAGGACTTGTTGGTATATTTGGTTGAGATCCCGAGGGTCTCGGGTGAATTTCGGGTGGTCAATGAAATTTAATTTTGGCATTTCAAGAACGTTCGACGTTGTTACTTCGAGAATAAGTGGTATCAAATTAAGCAAATGTGTTCCAAATTAATATTTAATTGAAGAATTAGATCCGTATTGAAATTTCTGAGCCATACCAAAAAGAATCGTCTAATTCGGATATCGTATGAGAGAGTTATGCCCATTTTCGTATCGGAAAAGATTTTCCATCGCCGCGAGCGCCCAGGGTAGCGTGGGGCGCTAGCCCTGGCGCTGGGATATTTAAGGGTACTGGAAAGTGCGCCACAGGCAGCGCCCCACGCTACCTGTGACGCTCAAAAACATCAGAGGCTCTATAAACGGGTCTTTTGGCCATTTTTGACAAAACAATAGTTTGGGAGCTCGGTATGGGTGATTTTCAGAGGCAAACTTCACAAATTGGACTGGGGTAAGTGATTTTAACTTGATTTGGTCCGTTATTCATGAATCTAACATTATTTCCAGCACTTATTTCATGATTTGGGGGATTAGAATAGAAATGTTTCAAAAATTGATTTGAGGGTTTGAAGGCCGAATCGGAGTCGGAATTTAGAAAATTTTGTATGGTTGGACTCGTGGTTGAATGGGCGTTAATATTTTGTAACTTTTGTTGGGTTCCGAGATGTGGGCTCCACTGTTGATTTTTGAGTTAATTTCGGATTTATTTGTGAAATTTGGCATTTTCATATGGAATTGATTCCTACACCTCGTGTTGATTGTATCGAATTATTTTGATTAAGATTCGAGGCGTTTGGAGGTCGAATCGCGAGGGAAAGGCTTATTGGAATAAAGAATTGCTCGGATTGAGGTAAGTAACGATTGTAAATCTAGTCCTGAGGGTATGAAACCCCGGATTTTTGTATCATTCTACTATTTTTAGTGACGCACATGCTAGGTGACGGGCGTGCGGGCATGCACTGTTGGGGATTTGTGACTTGGTCCACCCCGTAGCAACTGTAAAGTTGCATACTTTGTTGAAACCATTGATACTTATATGATTTAGAAAGATTTATGTAAATTGGGCTGAATGCCATGTTTGGGCCTTGCGCCAATGCTGTTTGAACCCTTAGGGGCTGTTTCTTACCATCCTCTCATTATTTTCGATTGAAAATCTATACTCAGTCATGTTTATGCTTGTTTACCGCGTAACTCAGTTTGTGACTCTATTTTGATGCATATAAATGTTTTGGGCCGAATGCCCTGTTTTACTGAAATGCCCGAGTGGCTTGAGATACTTATGACTGAGTGAGGCCGAGGGCCTGATTTGTGAGGATGAGTGTGGATCGGGGCTGCCCGCCTGCAGCATACCTGAGTGAGGCCGAGGGCCTAAATTGTGAGGATGAGTGTGGATCGGGGCTGCCCGCCTGCAGCATACCTGAGTGATTTATGCCATGATTTGGCTTGATATAGCGCTTGGGATGAAGGATCCCCTCCGGAGTCTGTACACACCCCCCAGTGAGCGCAGGTACCTACTGAGTGCGAGTGCCGAGTGATGAGTGACTGGGAGGCATGAGTGATTGTGAGGTATTCCCGAGTGGCAAGAGTGAATGTGAGGTATGCCCGAGTGGCAAGAGTGACTGTGAGGTTTGCCCGAGTGGCAAGAGTGACTGTGAGGTTTGCCCGAGGGGCTGTTTATGATTTCATCATTTTTGCTCACCTTTGCATTGAGCCTTTGTTTGAAAAACTGTTGGAAAGATGTCTTTAAATGATTTTCTTTTTTACTGGAACTGGGTTTAAACGAGATGTTTGATTCAAATCGTGATTTTTAAAAGCATGTGGTATTTTACTGAGATTTCCTGATATGAATGTTATATGTTTTATTGCTCGTCACTACTGCTCAGTCTTTATTTATTGTTGTTAGTTATTGAGTTGGCGTACTCACGTTACTCCCTGCACCTTGTGTGCAGAATCAGGTGTGGCTGGACACGGTAGCGGTTATTGAGTGTTCTGGTTGCAGATTTTCTTGGAAATAGCAAGGTAGCTGTTTGGCGATCGCAGCCCCTGCTCTTCTCCCTCTTGTCTTCCTCTAGTTGTATTTAGCTATTTTCCAGGCTGAGTTAGCCTTGACGTTGTTAGACAGATCGTAGTATATGCTCATGACTAGTGACACCCCGATGTCGGGCTTTTCTTTTCCGCACTTCTGTTTTTCTTTGATTTAAACTCTTTAATTTGGAGGTTTTATGTTAAATAAACTTGAAATTATCTTTGAAATGAAATTATCGTTTTACTTTGGAAAGGAGTTGGCTTGCCTAGTTCCACGATAGGCGCCATCACGACAGGTTAGATTTTTGGGTCGTGACAATCACATACAGCATTGCATTGACATGCACACATGACATACATACATAGAGGTGTATTTTTCTCATGCTGTACGGTATCATGCCATTCATGATTTCTCACACGTGTTGACATATGGGCATAGTGATGCATTTGTTTTACACTAGTTATCTGGAAAGAAAATGAGACATCTTAATTATCATTGAAAGGATTTTGGGAAAATTATTGTTTTCAAACTTACTCATATTTTTGGCAACTCCGGTAAACGATTTGTGTTTTCATTGATGTACTTGAAAGGCAGAACTATTTTCAGAAATCATATTTTTGTTGAGCATTTAATTGTTGAGTTACTTCTGGTATTACTTGTTTTATGTTATTATGAACTATTGTTGGTTTTTGAAGTTTGTATCCGACCTTGGTACAAGCTCGTCCCTACTTTCAACCTAAGATTAGGTTTGTTACTTATTGAGTACATGAGGTCGGTTGTATTCATATTATACTTCTGCACCTTCCGTGCAGATGTAGGCTGCTGATGTTGCTGTGTTCGTTGGGAGCTGGATCTGAAGATGTACCTGCGTTTCAGATGTTGCTGCCTCTTGTTCATGGTAGCCTTAGATTCATAAAACTCTGTTTATGTTCTTTTCTAACAGATGATGTATTACTTCATACTAGCTTTGTATACTCTATTCTTAGAAGCTCATGATTTGTACTACCAGTTCTTGGGGAAATGTATTAGTTTTATATATTTTCTTTTAATTATTTGCCTTATTAAATTCATTGGAATTGGATAGTTGGTAATTGGCTTACCTAGCGGGTTAGGTTAGGTGCCATCATGACTAGTTGGATTTTGAGTTGTGACAGCTTGATTAGCCATAAACAGTACTGAGTGACCGAATAATTTGTGACTAGTATTTACAGGAGGCCTTTCTACTAAGATGTCATATTCCTCATATCATGCAGTATTGATCCATTTCACTTGTACTGAGTTTAACTATTGAACTTGAAAGCATGCCTACATTTTTGTACTATTATTTATACTGGACTGTACCTACGGAGCTCGTCACTATTTTCAGCCCAGAGGTTAGTCTTATTACTTATTGAGTTGGTTGTACTCACAGTACACTCTGCACCTCATGTGCAGATCCAGGTACATCCAGATACGACGACTACTAGATTTCGGAGCAGTTTCAGTTCAGGTATTATGACTTGCACGCGATGTCGAGATTGAATTTCGGTTCCTTTTTAGTTATTGTACTGTTATATATTTAAGACAGTAATTTTTATCAGTCAGACTTTGTATTCATTTAGATGCTTATGTACTCAGTGACACCGGGTTTTGGAAATATTTATATTTGTATTTGTGAGATTTCTTTCGCTGAATTTAGTTATTATATTTTCAAACTTAATAGATGTGGTGGTTTATTGAGATTGTCGACTTGCCTAGTATTGAGATAGGAGCCATCACGACAGGTGAGATTTTGGGTCGTGACACTTACATTAAACCAACACGTGAAAATCCCTTCCAAAATCGCCCAAATTCGAGCTATCTAACTCAAAAAGTGAAAGAATATCAAAAGACCTCGAAATAGAGTACATATAATCTGCCCAGTGATTTACTCATCACGACCGTAGAAAAGAACTTGCGATCATAGGGACAAAATGATAACTACTGAAATATAATTTAGTCCATTCTTTCTTCCAATTAATTTTCTTGAGCTTCTAAGTTATTATTACATCAAACACTTTATTTCCCATGCTAATTTTCATTTACTATATATTGTTGTTGTTTTTTTTTTTAATTATTATTATTATAGTTATTATTATTATTATTATTTTGACTTGGAAAAAGTATTTGACAAGGTCCCTAGGGAAGTTCTTTGGAGATGCGTGGAGGTGAAAGGTGTTCCGGTGGCTTATATTAGAGTGAGTAAGGACATGTATAATAGAGCTAAGGTTCGGGTTAGGATAGTGAGAGTGACTCGGAGCATTTTCTGGTTGTTATGGGGTTAGACCAAGGATTTGCGCTTAGCCCGTTCTTATTCGCTCTGGCGATGGATGCACTGACACATCATTTTCAAGGGGTGGTTCCATGGTATGTGTTAACAAGAGGTTGGAGGTTTGGAGACAGACCCTTGAGTCTAAAGGTTTCAAGCTGAGAAGGACTAAGATAGAATACATGGAGTGCAAGTTCAGTGGCGGGTCGGGAGAAGCGTACATGGACGTGAGGCTTGCCTCTCAAGTCATCCCCAAGAAAGGGAGCTTCAAGTATCTAGGTTCGGTTATCCAGGGGGTGGGGCGATTGACGAGGATATCACGCACCGTACAGGGGTGGGGTGGATGAAATGGAGGCTAGCGTCTGGCGTCTTGTGTTACAGGAAGGTGCCCCCAGAACTTAAAGGGAAGTTCTATAGAGCGGTGGTTAGACCGACCGTGTTGTATGGTGTATAGTGTTGGCCAGTCAAGAATTCTCATATCCAAAAGATGAAAGTTGTTGAAATGAGTATGCTTAGATGGATGTGCGGGCATACTCAGTTGGATAATATTAGGGCTGAAGATATCCAGGTGAAGGTGGGCATGGCTCCCATGGAAGACAAGATTCGAGAAGCTAGGCTTCGATGGTTCGGGCACGTGCAGATGAGAAGCCTGGATGCCCCGGTAAGGAGGTGTGAACTGTTGGCCTTGACGGGTATGTGGAAAGGTAGAGGGCGGCCTAATAAATACTGGTGAGAGGTGATCAGGCACGACATGGTGCGACTGCAGATTTCCGAGGACATGGCCCTTGATAGGAAGTTGTGGAGGTCGAGCATTAGGGTTGTAGGTTAGGAGATAAGAGGCTAGTCTGATAGTGTTTTATTTTAGGTTGCTAGTGGTTAGGTTGTGTCCTTAGTACAACATTAGGGTTGTAGGTTAGGTTGTAAGAAGCTAGTCTGGACGTATTTTGTTCTAGGATGTTAGTGGCTCTTGTTGCGTCCTTATTATTCCATCGCGTCTGTGGTACTGTGTTGTTGTTACTGCTTAGTATTATTACTTGTATCTCTATTTTCTGGTTATTACGTTGCTGGTGTTATCTTTCTGGATTCCTTTGTTGTTACTGCTACATTGTCTCGTTTCATCTTATTGTGCCGAGGGTCTATCGGAAACAGCCCCTCTACTCCACCGGAGTAGGGGTAAGGTCTGCGTATACACTACCCTCCCCAGACCCCACTTGTGGGATTTCACTAGGTTGTTGTTGTTGTTGTTGTTGTTATTATTATTATTAATATTATTATTATTTCTACTACTACTAGTACTACTATTGTTATCAATTTTATTATTATCATCCTTAGTGTTGCTACTACTGCAGTTTTAATATAATTATTAATATCTACTTAATATATGATTAAAAGAAATTAATTAGAAACCCGGGAAACTGATTTGAAGAAAGAAAAGGGCCATAAATTCGGCCAAGACAAGGCCCAATTGTTCCTCGCCAATTAGTTTGAGGAAATAACACTAAATGCCTATCACTCCCAAAATATTTATCAAGAGTTTCCCATTTAAAAATTAATTACAACTCTTACCTAGGCATTCTAAACTTATTACCCGTAAATTCACTTGCCTTTCCCTTTTAATTTTCTTTACGCTTTTACCCAGCATGAGGGGCAAATTGAAAATGCAAATCTTTTTTTTCGTTCTGTTTTATTTTATGACTTGAATTCCACGACTTGTGACTTTTGCAAAACATTAGTCTGCCATTGGAGGACCTTGGAGCTTGAAACTCATAAAATTGGGTTTGTTGAGTTTGTGGTAATTTTGATTCGATTCTGACTGGGTATGTTCGAAATGTTAATTAGAGGATGTGGCTATATTCCGAGTCAATTTGGTAAAGATTTTAGAGTAGATTTTTAAATTTTGGGTTGAAGTTGAGTTGAACGAGCATAGAAGACAGATTTGTACTGTATACCAAAATGCTATATTGTATACTATATTGGTATATAATAATTAATTCAAGAGTGTATAATTAACTACAATAATATACTACTAATTATTTTTTGAAGGAATGAACCAATCCTCTATATACCAAAATAACATATTATAAACCATTTTGGTTAATTCAATAGTGTATAATTTATTGCGTTGAACTAGAGAAGAAGAATTTGTACTGTATACCAAAATGATATACTATATACCATTTTAGTATAAAGTTCATTCCAATGATATACTATTATAGTACACTATATAATGTAATGGTATACTCTTACAATTAGATCCTTTTAGAATTCTTTTGAAAGTTTTATTGACAACTGATATTTTTTCAGTTTAATAATTGAATTAAAAAAATCCTTTTTAAACTCCTTGTATACAATTATATACCCTGTTGGTATAGCTATATACTATGCTGGTATCATATGTTAGTTGGAATATTTTTTGGTTGTATTAGCTACATTTAATTGTCAAACTATTTGATTTTTTTAGTAATAGTAGAATAGTACAATATCTTAATTTTTTTAAATTTTTCTTTATGCATGTATATTATGTATTCATTTTAATTTTTTCTTTATGCGTTTGTTTTATATAATAGTATTATAGTATAATATCTTGAAATACATAATTATATTAATATATGGTACACTAGTTTTTTGATTTTTCTCTTTATGCATGTGTATTATGTAATAGTAGTATAGTCATATATAGTTGCCTGGAATTAATTAGTAGAACTGTATACCCTATTGGTATAATTATATGTCATATTGGTATCATATGGTAGTTGGAATATATTTTGGTTGTTTTAGCTGCATTTTAGGTAAATTCTATTCTGAAATAATTTATATGATCATGTTTTGTTGTGTTGGATTTTCTTGTAGTTATGGACACATATTTTGGTATTATGTAATAGTTTTTATAGTTATATGCAGTTGTTGGAACGATCTCGTACAACTATATACACTATTAGTATAGCTATATACTATATTGGTATCATATGCTAGTTGAATCATTTTTTGATTGTATTAGCTGCATTTATTTGGTACACTATTTGATTTTCTTTTAATAATAGTAATATAGAACAATATCTTAAAATACTTTATTATATTAATATGTGGTACACTATTTTTTTATTTTTCTATTTATGCATGTGTGTTATGTAATAGTAGTATAGTCATATAGTTGCTGGGAATTAACAAGTAAAACTGTATACCATATTGGTATAGTTATATGCCATATTGGTATCACATGGTAGTTTGAACATTTTTTTTGGTTGTTTTAGCTGCATTTTTAAGCGAATTCTATTTTGAAATTATTTATATGAACATGATTTGCAGTGCTGGAAATTTTTTGTGCCGATGGACATAAATTATGTGTATTATGTAATAGTTTTTTTATAGTTATAGGCAATTATTGGAACGACCCCATACAACTATATAGCCTGTTAGTATACAGAAGGAGCAAGTTGCTTTGCGAATATTTATCTTGCAATGTGAGTATGTAATTTTCTCATACTTTTATTGCATCCTTTAATGCTTTGGTACAATAGTATAGTCACAGATAGTTGTATCAATATTCTAGAGCAATCATATACTCTGTTGGTATACATGTATACCATATTGGTATCATATGGTACTACAATTCTTTTTTTCTACTTATACTTTTATTGCAGTTTCTAATATTTTATTATCATTTCTATTCTAACTAGTATATATAGAGATTTGGTGACCGTAAATTATGTTTTCTTGCTCCATAACTGATTGTATTGGTAGAGTGTGTACTGATATTTGTAGGGAAGGAGATCAAGGTTTGCATGAAAATTACGTGTTGATTCTTAGAATCTAATTATGTAATTTATGGTGCTCAGCAGCAGCTAGTATGATATTCAATGAATTAGATCAAGCGACAACTGAGAAAAAAGACAAAAGGTATATTATACAAGTTATATTTAAAAAAAAGTGAACAAATTTTTACTATATCAGTTATTTTTTCTTATTGTATAAAAATAAGAATAATAAAAAATAGTGAAAAGAGTAAATGACATTAGACTATGAAGAGAAAAATAATATAAAAAAAGAAGTTATATGAAATTAGAAAAGGAACAAGAAATAGAAAAAAAATAAAAAGATAAATAAATAAATAAATAAATAAGGAGTCAAAAATAAATAATACGATTTGGGAAAAAATAAATGAATAGAAAAAGAGAAAAAAGAAAAAAATAAGAAGAAAACGAGAAAAAAGAAAAGGAGAAATGAAAGAAAAAAGGAAAAAAGACAAGACTCATAGAAATAAAAAAGAATTGGAGAAAAAAGAGAAAAATCCCAACAAAAACTACTATGGGCAGGAAATGTAATTAGTTTGATGGGTAAAAAAACAAATGGGTAGGTAAGGGTAAATTTTTTTATTTTTGTGGATAACTATGTCATTCACCCTATTATTTCCTTTCAAGCCCACAAACGAGCCCAACAAGATCTTCCCAAAACTTAACTAGGTTCTCCCTTTCATTTTGATTTTTTCTCTTCAAAGCCGTTCCCACCATCTTCCTCTCTCCTCTTCTCCTTCTTCCATTTTTATGCAAGGTCAAGCTTTACATTAGCCAAGGACAAACCTCGTCCCTTCCATTTTTGAGCAAGTTCCTTGTCTCTCTTTTGGCTTAAACGATTTAGTCACCACAAGATACCAAAGAACCTTTTTTTCAATTCTAATTTTTATGCAGAGAATCACTAGAGCAGAGATTTAAACGGCTCTTTGTGAAGCCCAAGATCGACCCGTGATCCTTCCCTGCCAAGGGATTTTGTATTTCAAAATCAGGAACATGAACCCTAGCTCTACATCTTCTATAAATACTCACATTCGGGAGGGTTTAGACACCTTTGAGCCACCTACACTGGACACAAGAATCAGAAATACCATTTTATCGCTCACATATGATATAGTCTAAAATACTCAAGAGTCCCTGACAAAATCCTTTCTTTTCTGTCTTGGTGTACTTTAGCCGTGACAGAGATATTGGAACTCATTCGGTTCGAAGTTCGGATATGACTGGTTCTAAATATGTATTCATCTAAATATTTAGGCCTAGTGAAGCAGAATCTCAGTATGAAACTTTTATAAGAAATACTCTTATACACCAGTAACTAAAAATCTTAACGAGCTATGTTCTCTTATACGTGCTAATTTATGATAACGATTCCATGATACCACGACTTACTTTATTGCTTTTCATCTTCCGTGCCTGCGTATGTATGCTGGCTTTAATGCCTATCCTCTATGCCTTTTTTTTATTTAAAAAAACAAATACAAAGTCATTGCATGATTCTTCTTCGAAAAATCTTATATGTTCGTGTATTGTTGTTTAATGTTTTGATTTTTGTTTTTTTTGGGGTAAATTTTCTTTGTTCAGTAGTTGATCTCTCTAGGTGCTATCATTGTTCATTATTTTTATATAATATTCCTGTAATGACCCGATCGGTCGTTTTGAGTATTGTAGTCCGTTTTCCCTATTTAATGTTTATTTTATGCTCATTTGTTGTTATGTGACTTGCCGGGGCGGTTGGTTTAGTTTCGGGGGATGTTTCAGAATGTAATGGGACACTTAGTCCCAAAGTTGGAAGCCAAAGTTGAAAGAGTTGATCGGATGTTGACTAATGTGTAAATGATTCCGGAATAGAGTTTTGATGGTTCCGATAGCTATGTATATTGATTTTTCACTAAGGAGTGTTGTCCGGATATTTATTTGGAGGTCCGTATATGAATTTGGCTTGAATTGACGAAAGTTGAAAAAGTTAAAGTTTGGAGAGTTGAATAGTTTGACCGAGAGTTGATTTTGTGGTTACAAGGCTCGAATTTTGGTTTCGAAAGTTGGAATAGGTCTATTTTGTCATTTATGACTTGTGTGCAAAATTTGAGGTCAATCGGAGTTGGTTTGATAAGTTTCTGCATCGATTGTAGAAGTTGGCAATTCATTAGTTTCATTAGGCTTGAATTGGGGTGCGATTCATATTTTTGATGTTATGTGATATGATTTGAAGCCTTGACTAAGTCCGTATGATGTTTTAGGATATGTTGGTATGTTTGGATGGGGTCCCGGGGGCCATGGGGGCCACGTGTGTGATTTGGATTATGTTCGGCTCATTTTTGGACTTGTTGGATTGTTGTTATGTCTATTGCTGGTTTCATTATACGCGATCGTGAGTGGAGGTCCGCGATCACGAAGAGTTGTTTGGGCGACTGGTGAAAATTGTTCTATGCGATCGCGAGAATTGGTCTGCGATCGCGGAGCTATGGTCAGTTGTACCGCGTTCGCGAAAAAGGAAGGAGAGGTGTCTTGGAAGCCACACGTTTGTTCATCGGGATCGCATGAGGAGGCGTACGATCACGTACATTTGAGTTTTTGTGCACCGCGTTTGCATTGTTTGTTCGCGTTAATTTGGAGGGCAATGATTTTTGTTCTTCTCGATCGCGAGGGGCTTTCTGCGATCGCGAAAAGGAACAACTGGGCAGATTATATAATTTCAAAAAGGAGGGTTAGAGTATAATTTCACATTTGGACTTTGGGAGCTCGGATTGAGGGGATTATTGGAGGGATTTTCAAGGAATTGATTGGGGTAACTGATTCTAACTCAAATTTGGTTAATATATATGAATCTATCATTGTTTTTACCATTTAATTACTATTTTAAGTTGGAAAGATTGTAGAAGCTTCATAAACTGTAAATTGAGGATTTGAAGGTCGAGTTGAGATCGGAATTGAGTAATTTTGTTATGGTTGGACTCGTTGTTGAATGAGTGTTAGGATTTTGTAAATTTTATCGAATTCTGAGACGTGGTCCCGGAGTTGAATGACTTTTGTTAAACAACCAAGCTTTATCATATGGAATTGATTCTTATAGGTTGTGTTGATTATATTAAGTTGTTTATGGCTAGATTTGAGTCGTTCGGAGGCTGATTCGAGAGGCCAGAGCTTGTTAGAGTACATATTTGCGCTGTTTGAGGTAAGTAACACTTCTAAACTTGGTTCTAAGGGTATGAATCCCTGAAATATGAGTTATGTGGTTAGTGTTGAGGTGACGCACATGCTAGGTGACAGGCATGTGGGGTACACCGTGGTAATTGTGAACCAATCGATTCCCTGGTACTGTATAGTTATCCGACCCTCTTGATATTCATGTGAATCCTATGTGTTAGAGTAATTGAGCTGCAATCCATGTTAAAAATCATGTTTAGGATATATGCTTCTTCTGTTGGGACCCGCTGGGGTCATTTTTGCTATTGATTTATTTGCTTGAACGGTAATTATGTATTCAGTCACATCCATCATTTTCCTATCATATCTCAATCTTAGTTGCTATTCATTGTTGCATCATGTATCAATGTTTAGGTTGTTTGGCATGAGATAGGTGAGCCCGAGCGACTGGAGAGATTGATGACTAAGTTGGGTCCTGAGAGCTTTATTGTGAGTGAGGTGTGGATCGGGTTGTACGCTGCAACATGCCTTCTTGGCTTTATATATATTATTATTATTATGGATTGGGCTGCACGTCGCAGCAGGCCTTATAGTCTATATATATTATTATTATGGGATCGGATTGCACACCGTAGCAGGCCATATTGGCTTTATAGTAGCGCTTGGGCAGGATCCACCCCTCCGGAATCTGACATACCAACAGTGAGCGCATGTACCGTACAATGCTGAGTGATTGAGTGTGATGAGTGAGAGTTGAGACAGTCAGATTGAGTACTTTGAGAGTGTGAGTACATGAGGTTAACACTGTGATGCATTACATATGAAATGCATATTTGACATGTAGATATAGAGATGTAACATTCCTCATTCAGTGACACTTGGCATATTTTATCCGTGTTGAACTAAAACTATTAAACTAGAAAGCATTTCTACATTTCTGTACAACTGTTCTATCTTTCAAGATAGTTATATTAGAAGTTTTGACTATGTTGATATTTAGTAGCTTATGCATTCAGTGACACCCGGATTTTGAGAATTTTGAATTTGAGTTGCAGTATTTCTTGTCGATTATTTATGAGAGTTATTACTGTTAAACTTGTTTCATCTTGTTTTCAATTAAAAAATGCTTAGTTATTTGTGGTTGTCGGCTTTCCTAGTACTATGATAGGCGCCATCACAGCATATTGAATTTTGGGTCGCGACAAGTTGGTATCAGAGCCTAGGTTACATAGGTCTCATGAGTCATGAGGGAGTTTAGTAGAATCGTCAGGACACGTGCTACCAGATCGGGCGGACGACCATTAGTACAACCAGTTAGGGCCACAAGGGCCTTGGGCCTTGGTAGAGGCCGATGTGCACCTCGTACATCAGATAGAGCAGTACCTGTAGACCCACTAGTTGCTCCAGCTTAGGTGCAGATTCTACATGTGGTCGAGCCGGTGAGACAAGCTTAGGTACCAGTTGTGCCCATTGTGATTCCAAGCGTTGAGGAAGCTTTGGCCCAGATATTGATTGTATGCATTAGCCTTGCTCAATCCGTTTCAGTTCCATCCGCGCCAACCACATCTCAGACCGAGGGAGGTGCTTAGACTCTCACCTCCCATACTCCAGAATATGTGGTTTAGGGAGTTCCGACACCGGGGATACTACCAACCCAGCCAGTTGTAGTTTCTCAGGCCCAGGTGGGTCCATCGATGAGTGACGAGGAACAAAAGAGGCTGGAGAGGTTTGGGAGGCTCGGGCCTCCAACATTCAGTAGGGCTGAGTTAGGGGATGCTCAAGATTTCACAGACTGATGCCAGCGGTTTCTTCGCACGTCAGGTATCTGGAGACTTGTGGAGTCTTATTTACTACTTTTTAGCTTTCGAGGGCAGCCTTCAGATGGTGGGAGGCCTATGGGTTGAGAAAGCCAGTCGGTGCTGCACCATATACGTGGCACGAGTTCTCTATTATCTTCTTGGAGAAGTTTGTTCGACAGACCCACAAGGAGGACTTGCGTAGGCAGTTTGAGAAGCTACACTAGGAGGGTATGTCTGTGACCCAGTATGAGATTATATTTTCAGAGTTGGATCGTCATGCAATATGGTTAGTTCCCGCAGAGAGGGAGAGGATTAAGATGTTCATTGATGACTCAAGAGATTGCATCGGGTGATAGGTTCGACGAGGTGTTTGATATCGCTAGGCGGCTAGAGCAAGTCCGTAGCCAGGAGCTTGAGGAGAGTGAGGCCAAGAGGCCTCGTGGTTCGGGTGGTTAAAGCGGTGTTTCTTTTGGAGGTCAGTCCCACCACAGCAGGGGTCGTCCTTATAGGCCCGCTCAAATGACTCGTTCGGTTCATCGTGGTGCATCACCTAGACTTGGTTCATACAATGCTCATCCGAGACAGTCATCTCTCAGTGACCTCCCAGCTCAGAGTTCATCTCGTGCTCCATCAGTTCAAGGTTTTTCTGTACCAGGTTCTTCTAGTAGCTATTTTGGTTCTCGGGGTCTGATTCAGTCTCCACAACCATTGACGTTCGTAGTTGCTACGATTGTGGGGAGTTTGGATATGTGAGGAGGTATTGTCCCTATTTCTTGGGAGGTGCAGTTCAGCAGAGGGGTTCGGTTATGACTTCTACACTAGTTACTTTATCACCCGCCTAGCAAGATCAGGGTGGGACTTAGGCAGCTAGAGGTCGCCCTAGAGGGGGAGGCCGATCAGGTGGTGGTCAGGCTCAATGCTATGCTTTCCCTTCCAGGCCATAGGTTGCTTCTTCAGACGTAGTGATGCCAGGTATTGTCTCAGTGTGCCACAATGATGCTTCTATATTATTTAATCCTGGCCCCCCTTATTCATATGTGTTATCATATTTTTCTCGTTATCTGGATATGCCCCGTGAGTCCTTAGTTTCGCATGTTCATGTATCTACGCCGGTGGGCGATTCTATTTTTGTGGACCATGTGTATTGGTCGTGTGTGGTGACCATTGGGGGATTGGAGACTAGACTAGACTCAAGGAGGAATTATGTAAGGATATGTTTTTGGATTTTGATTTTTCTTTGACGTTTACAGAAAGACATTGAAGCAACAGGGAATGACCCGTTCGCAACGCTCTTTGGTAAATTGTGACCCAAGTGGCCATACTTGACTAAATCATCCAATTAAGGACAAGGAATACCGGACCTATGATGGGTTGCCTATGTATCATAATACAAGGTTAGGAATCAGGTATGCGTAGTTTGTGAAGGTTGGAGAGTATGAGATGTATGATTTTCAACACTTCTTTTACTCTCCTATTTCAAGGCGTTGCAACTAACTATATTAGTACATCAAAGATATGTATGAAATGCAAGGGTATAGACAAACTCGGAGCTATGCTTCGTTGTACCCATATTGGGTGTGGTATTTCTGGAGTTTAAGAGTGACTCTCTTCAAAAGGCGTGCCCCAGTTGCTCCTTCGAACAATAGCTTCGATGCCCTTGACTGTTTGCAATACAATTGTTGTGGTTGTATCCCAATTGACTGCATAGATGTTTTGTTGTGACCTTCCAATTGTCCATTATAACCTTTTGGTGAGCGTCCCCGGCTATTAGCCGGGGCGATTATCTGATGCAGATATAGAAATATAGTGAGGGTAGTGTCATCATAAAATGATGGAATTAAGAATTGTAAGTAACACTCCCCTGATTGTTCGGTTGATGTACAATGTCAGATGTTATTTCCCGTTCAGTCCCAGGATGACGAACGTTTCAACTGTCCATAGGAACCATTTTACGATCGTCCCCGATTGACAATCAAAAATGATGGAGTTCATCGTAAAACTACTACTCCCCTAATTATCTGAATGATGCCCCACCAAGTTTGAATCCAGATGATATCTCCCATGAAGGGCTCGGGATGTTATTCGTGCAAAACTTAGAAGAGAAAATGTTAGAGTCTCTCTTAGGTGAAGTTATAACATTAAGAGGGTGTACAGTTAGGCCGTGCAGCCAGTGGTGTGTCCGATAGTGATTAGGAACGCGATGTCGACATTCCATGATGGTTTCGGAGATGATGTCCTTCCTATGTCCAAAGAAGATTTCTTAGATTTCAGGGAAGGGAATCATTTTGTGTTGATTCGAGGCTGTGCTTTTCCTTCCTTGTTTATCAGAGTCGTGCGCATTCCGGGCGTGTTTCCGGAAAGCGTTTATGTGAAAAACTGTGAAAATATGAAATTTTACTTTAAAAACCATTTGAGTTGACTTTGGTCACCGTTTTGAGAAAACAGACCCGGATTCATATTTTAACGGTCCCGGTGGGTCCGTATCATGATTTAGTACTTAGGCGTATACCCGAAATCGAATTTGGAAGTTCCTAGCCCGAGATATCACACTTTGTTGAAATTTGAAAGTAAAAGGCTTAATGATTTGAAATGTTTGACCGATGTTTGACTTTTCGGATATCGGGTCCGTATTTTGGTTCCGAAATTCAGTATAGGTCCAATACCATATTTATGACTTGTCTGTGAAATTTGATGAAAAACGGAGTTGGATTGACGTTATTCGGACGTCCCGTTGTAAAAATAGAAGTTTTAAAGTTTTCTTGAAAATTTCATTTGATTTGGTGTTCAATTCATAATTTTAGGTGTTATTTTGGAGGTTTGATCGCACGATCAAGTTTGTATGATATTTTTAGACTTGCGTGCATGTTTGGTTTGGAGCCCCGAGGGTTCGGGTGAGGTTCAGATAGGCTACGTAGTGAAAATTGGACTTAGAGCATTGCTGGTGTTTCTGTTCTGGTGTAGGCCTCTGATCTTGTAAATGCGAGATCAGGCATCGCATTTGCAACCTCTACAGGTTCCGCATTTGCGATCTATTTCTCATATTTGCGAAGAATAGCTGGGCCTCATGACTTTCACATTTGCGAACAATCCTTCACAATTGTGAAGTGGGACTAGGGAAGGGAGGGATCGCAAATGCAATCGTTTGGTCGCAATTGCGGAAGTGGTCAGGCTCGCATTTGCGAGATTTTCTTTGCATTTGCAATGACAACAGGAATGTGGAAACCTTCGCATTTGTGATTAGGTTCTTCTCATTTGCGGGGCTCACATTTGCGAACCCTAGGTCGCAAATGCGACACCTGCAACTGATCAAAATGGCTTTGGACGGGAGTTTTGGTTCATTTCTCAAATTTTCAAAACCTAAAACCTTAGAGGCGATTTTGCCAAGACTTCTTCTTCCCCAAATCATTGGTAAGTGATTCTAACCTATTTTCTTTCAATCTTTCACTACATTTCACAAGTTTTCAACCTAAAATCTAAAGTTTTCATGGTGGAAATTGGGGGTTTTGGGTAGAATTAGGGATTTTTGAAAAATGGGGATTTAGACCTCAAATTGAGGTTGGATTCCAATACAAATTACATAACCAGGCTCGGGGGTGAATGGGTAATTAGGTTTTTGTTCGAATTTTAGGTTTGGACCAAGCGGGCTCGGGTGTTGACTTTTGTTGACGTTTTCAATAATGGCCCAAATTGAATTCTTTACAATCGTGGGTAGTTCCTAAGGCTTAATTTGAATCGTTTGGTTGGTAAATTGGTAGATTATATTGGTTCGAAAGCTCGTTTGAAAGGCAAAGTTGTGATTGAGCTTTGAGTGGACCTTTGGAACGAGGTAAGTGTCGTGGCTAACCCTGACTTGAGGGATTAGGAATTGTTTATCTAATTGCTGCATGTTTAGATATTGGGTACACCGTATATGTGAGGAGACGAGTACTTATGCATTGTTGTCGGGTTAAAGCATGCGGGTGGAACTTGTTCCTTGTAGTTTCTTGCGTACTTGATCTTGTTATCCATGCTTAGACTAGTTACTTACTAAATTGATCGTACTTATCGTGTTTACGGGTTTTGTGATAGTTGAGTATTGATTCCAAAGTTGAGGTTTGTATTATGGAACCATTGTTGAAGTAAGGCTTGTTCTCGTTGATTATGTCTCCCTGCTATTACTTGTTCATTGATAAGTGGTAAGGGAGAGTGTTAATGCACGAAGGGTGATATCGTGCCATATTGTGAGTGTTAATGCACGAAGGGTGATGTCGTGCCATAGTGTAAGTGTTAATGCATGAAGGGTGATGTCGTGCCATGTTATGAGACTTAATGCACGAAGGGTGATTCCGTGCCGTATCTATTGATTTACATTGTGAGATTGAGAGTAAAAGCACAAAGGGTGATGCCGTGCAATATTCTCCATTGTATTTACTTGTTTTCACTGGTTAGAAGCATGTTGACTTTTCTGGTTAGCATTTCCGCTGTATCTCCTATATCCTGTGCCCTTTAGCATGTCCCCCTCCTAATAGTACATGTTTAGCGGTTATTATTGTTTTCTTGTACATATACTGTTATCTGCACAGGTTTATTATGTGGGTGTCTTGTCATAGCCTCGTCACTACTTCGTCGAGGTTAGGCTCGACACTTACTAGTACATGGGGTCGATTGTACTGATACTACTCTTTGCACTTCTTGTGTAGATTTTAGTACCGGTCCTAGATGACCGTGAGGCTTAGCAGCTTGGATTTGCTGTCAGGAGACCCAAGGTAGATCTCCTGGCATCTGTAGACCCTGGAGTCTCTTTCTAGTTTTATCATTTACTGTTTCCTTACTTCAAAATAGTGTATTTTTCTTTTTCAGACTCTGTTTGTAGTAAACCATAGTAGCTCGTGAGTTGTGATTCCAGATCCGGGTTGTAGTAATTAATGAAGTTTTTATATCATTCCGCACTCGCTGAATTTCATTTTAGCTTATTCGCTATTATTTACTAAATTGAACAAGGATTGTATTAATAATTCTCTAATGTCGGCTAGCCTAGCAAGTGGAATGTTAGGCGCCATCACGGTCCCGACGGTAGGAATTCCGGGTCGTGACAGCCCCGCTCCGCTTTATTAAAAGCAAGGACCACTACTGGAGGTCAAACCAAGGATCTACTGGGGAAAAGATCGTAAAGTTCCCTACTGAGACAAACTCTCAACGGATCCTCCGCACGCTGGGAATACCTCTTCCGTGCGTCTTTCTCGTGAGAGAAAGGCTTACTAGTGGATTGAGTAGCGTGTTTTGAGGTAAGTGTCTTGACTAATTTGTGTGGGTGAATTACTCCTTAGGATTGGTGTTGGTTTGTGTTAATTGTGATATGTGGAAGCCGTGTACGCAAGGTGACGAGTGTGTACACGGGCTAAATGTGGTAGTTGCCAGGTTTTAGTTATATAGATTCCTTTCATGCCTTTAATTGAGTTACCATAACATGTTACATTCATCATCATTAGTCTGTCTTGACATGCTCTAATTGTCTTATCTCTTACTTGTTAATTATCTTTACATGTTTAGTTGAAGTTATTATTTCCTCTATTCCTTATTCATTATTTAAATGCTGAGTTCTTTACTTGGAGTTGTTATTCTTGGAATATCTTGCTGTTGAAATTGGTATCGAGTTATAAAGGTCATGATTCACATTGAGGCAATGTTGTAAAGTTGTGAAATACTATTCTTGTTGCGTTATTCACTTCGAGTTGTTATTGTTGAGACTCTTGTGCATATTGTGGTTGAGCCATGGGCTATTTATTGTGGAAACACCA
Source organism: Nicotiana tabacum (assembly GCF_000715075.1). Taxonomy (NCBI): domain Eukaryota; kingdom Viridiplantae; phylum Streptophyta; class Magnoliopsida; order Solanales; family Solanaceae; genus Nicotiana; species Nicotiana tabacum. Next base: position 7,834,787 of record NC_134098.1, read on the forward strand.
TTATTGTTGACTTCTCTGGAAAGTTGTGATATTGGGCACTTGAGGTGCGAATTATGATATATTGTGATATTGATACGCATGCGGTGGTATAAGGATTTGGGGTTGAAATGCACGCGTTGAGATAAAATGGGCTTGATACGCGTGTTGCTAGTAGGGGAACTACTTGAATCCACGTGGTGTGATAAGTTGGGCTAAAACACAGGAAGTTATTTCGGGACCTGAATTGTTTTGTGGTTTGAGACTACGAGGCGGTACCTCGGTAGTGATTCTTCTTGATATTTTTTATTACTTCACTTGTGTTTTGGTTGCTTGGTTTCCTTGGCATATCATTCCTAGTTTTCTTCCGTGATGCATTATTTGCCTTTTTCCAGTGCAACTAATCCTGGTATATTTCTTTATTGCTTCAATTCCATTGTTATCATTATTATATTGTTATATACTTGTTCCATTTCTTATTTATTCTAGTAGGGCCTTGACCTGACCTCGTCACTACTCTACCGAGGTTAGGCTTGGCACTTACTAGGTACCGTTATGGTGTACTCATGCTATGCTGCTACACATCTTTACGTGTAGATCCAGGTACCTCCTACCAGTCCAGGCACCAGTGAGTCGAGCTCAGCTTCGGAGACTTCAAGGTATATCTGCCGGCGTCCGTAGGCCTCGGAGTCACGCTCTATCTAGTTTACTTCATTTCCTTTCATTTTTTATAGACACTGTTGTATAGGGATGATCAGTACTTACTCGTATAGCATGTGACTTGTTATCACCAAATTTTGGGAAGTTTATTTATGCGGAGTTGCGATGCTTCCTTTATGATACTTGTTGAGTATTTGAGAGTTTTATCGCTATTTCAGTGATATTTTGCATGAATATTATTCTTACCTAGTCTTAGAGACTAGGTGCCATCACGAAATTCTATGAAGAGAAATTGGGGTCGTGACAAGTTGGTATCAGAGTTCTAGGTTCATAGGTGTTATGAGTCCTAAGCAGGTTTAGTAGAGTCTCGCGGATCGCTACGGAGACGTCTATACTTATATTCGAGAGGCTATGGAACTGTAAGGAAAAGCTTTACTTATTTGATTCCTTATCGTGCTAATTTGTTGACTTCGAAATTCTAAATCTCTGTCTTTCTGATCTCTCGCAGATGGTGAGGACACGCACAGTTAGATCTAATGATCAAACACTTGCACCCCCTGCTAGAGCCGCGAGATGCCTGGGCCAGGGAAAAGGCTGAGGACGGGCACGTGGTGCAGCCAGAGCACCTGCCCAAGCAGCTACAGAGGAGCCCCCAGTAGCTCCAGTTAGGGGCAGGAAATTGATGCGCCTGTTACTGCCCCTGCACTTAAGGAGACCCTCGCCCAATTTTTGAGCATGTTTGGAACTCTAGCTCAGGCAGGGTTGATTACACTTGCTCCAGCCATATCGCAGGCTAGGGGAGGAGCACAAACTCCTGCCACCCATACCCCATAGCAGTGGGTCCAGGTTGACCAGGTCTTAGAGGTCATATAGTGTAGACGGTTATCCCATTTAAACCCGAGGTTAGAGCAGCAACATCTGAGGGGGAGCTGCTCAGGCTCGAGAGGTATCAGAAGTACCACCCCCTACTTTTAGAGGCTTAGCTTCAGAGGTGCACATGGTTTTCTTGAAGAGTGTCATCGTATCCTCTGTACTATGGGTATTGTGAAGACGAGTGGGGTTTCGTTCATTACATTCAAGCTTAATGAAATGGCTTATCAGTGGTGGTGAGCATACGAGTTGGGTAGCCCGGCCAAGGTAGCTTCACTCACATGGGCTCAATTTTCAGATATGTTCATGAGGGAGTTTGTTCCCAGAGCCTTCGGGACGCATGGCGCATGGAGTTTTAGCAGTTGTGCCAGGTGCTATGACCATGTTGGAGTATGCTGTCAAGTTCAGCGAGTTGTCCAGACATGCACCAGCCTTAGTCTCCACAGTCAGAGAGCGAGTTTGTCTATTTATCAAGAGGCTCATCTATGGTATTAGATTTAGCATGGCTCGAGAGTTGGAGACCGATACCCCATACGAGCAAGTAATGGAGATTACTTATAGATTGGAGGGTATGTGGTGTTGGGGAAAGAGAGGATGGGGGGCCCAAGAAGCCTCGAGATTCTGGCACATATAGTGGCGTCCGTGCCCCAGTTGCAGCCCGTCTAGATAAGGGCTATGTGAGATGCCCAAATCATTCAACACTTCCAGCTTGCAGTGGTATTTCAGCTATCTCGAGGTATCAGGTTGCCCATCATGCACTGCCACTGTCTAGTGAACCTCCTACACGGTGTGCAGTTACCGCACTAGTTTCCATTCCATTTGAATATCCAACTAGAGGTGGAGTTCGAGTGGGTAGGGGTCGCCCTAGAGAGGGAGTCCATGCCAGATGTTATGCTCTACCGACTAGAACGGAGGCAGTTGCATCAGACTCAGTCATCACAAGTATTGTTCCAGTTTGTCATAGAGATGCATCTGTCTTATTTGATCTAGTCTCCATATATAACTATGTATCATCTTACTTTGCTCCATATTTGGGTATATCCCGTGATTCCTTGAGTTTTCTTATCTATGTGTCCACGCCAGTGGGAGATACCATTGTTGTTAACCATGTGTATCGGTCGTGCCTAATTGTTCTTGGTGGTTTTGAGACCAGAGTTGACCTATTGTTGCGCAGTATGGTATATTTTTATGTTATTTTGGGCACGGACTGGTTGTCGCCCTATCATGCTATTCTTGATTGTCACACCAAGATAGTGACGTTGTATATGCCAGGTTTACTGCGGTTGGAGTGGAGTGGTACTTTAGATTACGTTCCTAGCAGGGTGGTGTCTTTCTTTAAGGCACAGTGGATGGTTGGCAAGTGGTGTGATGCATATCTAGTCTTTGTAAGGGATGCCAGTGTTGATACTCCTACCGATTAGTCAGTTCTGGTAGTGAGAGACTATCCATATGTATTTCCAGCGGAACTTCTAGCATGCCGTGCGATAGGGATATCAATTTTGGTAATGATTTGTTGGCGGGCACTCAGCCCATTTCCATTTCACCATATCGTATAGCCCCAACAGAGTTGAAGGCGTTAACAGAGCAGTTGTAAGAGTTTCTTGATAAGGGCTTCACCTTGGGGTGCTCCGGTCTTGTTTGTAAAAAAGAAGGATGGTTATATGTGCATGTGTATTGATTATCGACAGTTGAAAAAGGTTACAATGAAGAACATGTATCCATTTTCGCACATTGATGACCTATTTGATCAGATATAGTGTGCTAAAGTGTTCTTAAAGATTGATTTGCGGTCAGGCTATCATCAACTGAAGATTCAGGATCCAGATATTTTGAAGACTTCCTTCAGGACTTGGTACGGTCATTACAAGTTCCGTGTGATGTCCTTTAGGCTGACCAACGCCCCAACTGCATTCATGCACTTGATGAATAGTGTATTCCAGCCATATCTTGACTCATTTGTCATTATGTTTATTGACGACATCTTGGTGTACTACCGGATCTAAGAGGATCATGAGCAACACTTGAGGATTTTGCTTCAGACCTACAAGTTACATCGCGATTCTGGAAGGCCTTATAGCGTGAGTTAGGCACATGGGTTGAGTTGAGTTCATCATTCCTCCCTCAAACAGACGGACAGTCTGAGCACACTATTCAGATATTGGAGGATATGCTTCGTGCATGTGTGATGGAGTTCGGGTGTTCTTGGGATCAATTCATTCCGCGTGCGGAGTTTATCTACAACAACAGTTATCAATCGAGAATTCAGATGGCTCTGTGTGAAACCTTTTACGGGAGGCGATGTCAGTCTCCATTGGGTTGGTTTGAGTCAGGTGAGGCTAGGCTATTGGGTACTAGCTTGGTTTGGGATGCTTTAGAAAAGGTTAAATTGATTCAAGATTGGCTTCGTACAATTCAATCTAGATAGAAGAATTATGCGGATCAGAAGGTTTGTGATGTTATATTCTTGGTTGGAGAGTGGGTCTTGCTCCGTGTTTGTTATGAGGTTCGGGAAAAAGGGCAAGTTGAGCCCTAGGTATATCGGACCTTTCGAGATTCTTGAGAGGATTGGAGAGGTGGCCTACAAGCTTGCATTGCCACCTAGTTTAGCTATAGTTCATCCACTATTCCATGTTTATATGCTCCGCAAGTACCACAGTGATCCATCTTATGTGTTTGATTTCAGCTCAGTCCAATTGAATAAGGATTTGTCTTATGTTGAGGAGGCGATGACAATTTTGGACAAGGAGGTCCGAAAGCTGAGGTCGAAGAGCATTGCTTCAGTGAAGGTTCAGTGGAGTGGTGAACCAGTCGAGGAGGTGACTTGGGAGACCGAGCATGATATGGGTAGCCATTATCCTCATCTATACACTACTTCAGGTATGTCTTTATACTTGTTGGAGGACGAAAGTTTGTTTTAAGAGGGGGAGGATGTAATGACCCAACCGGTTATTTTGAGAATTTAAGCCCAGATCCCCTATTTATTGCGGCCTCTATGTTATATTGTGGCTATGTGACTTGCCAGGGTGTTTGGTTTTGGTTTTGGGTGAGTTTCGGAATAAAATGGGACACATAGTCCCTAAGTTAGAGGCTTAAGTTGAAAGAGTTGACCATAGTTTGACTTTTGTGTAGACGACTCCAGAATAGAGTTTTGATGGTTTCAATAGCTCCGTATGGTAATTTTGCACTTAGGAGTGTGTCTCGATGTTGATTTGGAAGTTCGTAGGTCATTTCGGCTTGAATTCGCGAAAGTTGGAAAGTTGAAGGTTTGGAAGGTTGAGAAGTTTGACCGGGAGTTGACTTTATTGATATCAGGGTTGGATTCCTATTTTGGAAGTTGGAATAGGTCCTTCATGTCATTTATAACTTGTGTGCAAAATTTGAGGCCAATTAGAGCCGTTTTGGTGTGATTCGGCGTTACTTTTGGAAGTCAGACGTTCATTGTTTCAATAGGCTTGAATTGGGTTGTGATTCGTAGAATCGATATTTTTTATGTGATTTTTGGCCTCCAGTAGATCCGTTATGAGTTTTGAAACTTGTTGGTATATTTGGACGGGGTCCCCGGGTATGATTCAGATTGAATCCGGAACAATATGGGACTTAGGTGATAGCTGAACCTTTGCTGTGTATGGTGCAATCGCACCTGTGCACTTTGGGTCGCAGGTGCGTCGCAGCAGGAGCGACCCTCATGCCACAGAAGTGAATTTGGGGCTGCCTAGCTGGGACCGCTGGTGGGGTCATTTATCACAGAAGAGGGCACGCAGGTGTGGAGGCGGGCATCGCAGAAGCGAATTCGAGTGTGATGGGGAAGGACCGAAGGTGGGGTAGAAACTCCGCAGATGCGGGCTCGCAGAAGCGAGCCACAAGTCGTAGAAGCATGGGCACAAGTGTGATTTGGTGTCCGTAGAAGTGCATTCTAAGGACTTAAGTTAGAGGCTCACCCGCGATGGCTTTTCCGCAGGTGCGGAGCCGCAGAAGATGCATGTGTATTGATTATCGACAGTTGAAAAAGGTTACAATGAAGAACATGTATCCATTTTCGCACATTGATGACCTATTTGATCAGATATAGTGTGCTAAAGTGTTCTTAAAGATTGATTTGCGGTCAGGCTATCATCAACTGAAGATTCAGGATCCAGATATTTTGAAGACTTCCTTCAGGACTTGGTACGGTCATTACAAGTTCCGTGTGATGTCCTTTAGGCTGACCAACGCCCCAACTGCATTCATGCACTTGATGAATAGTGTATTCCAGCCATATCTTGACTCATTTGTCATTATGTTTATTGACGACATCTTGGTGTACTACCGGATCTAAGAGGATCATGAGCATCACTTGAGGATTTTGCTTCAGACCTACAAGTTACATCGCGATTCTGGAAGGCCTTATAGCGTGAGTTAGGCACATGGGTTGAGTTGAGTTCATCATTCCTCCCTCAAACAGACGGACAGTCTGAGCACACTATTCAGATATTGGAGGATATGCTTCGTGCATGTGTGATGGAGTTCGGGTATTCTTGGGATCAATTCATTCCGCGTGCGGAGTTTATCTACAACAACAGTTACCAATCGAGAATTCAGATGGCTCTGTGTGAAACCTTTTACGGGAGGCGATGTCAGTCTCCATTGGGTTGGTTTGAGTCAGGTGAGGCTAGGCTATTGGGTACTGGCTTGGTTTGGGATGCTTTAGAAAAGGTTAAATTGATTCAAGATTGGCTTCGTACAATTCAATGTAGATAGAAGAATTATGCGGATCAGAAGGTTTGTGATGTTATATTCTTGGTTGGAGAGTGGGTCTTGCTCCGTGTTTGTTATGAGGTTCGGGAAAAAGGGCAAGTTGAGCCCTAGGTATATCGGACCTTTCGAGATTCTTGAGAGGATTGGAGAGGTGGCCTACAAGCTTGCATTGCCACCTAGTTTAGCTATAGTTCATCCACTATTCCATGTTTATATGCTCCGCAAGTACCACAGTGATCCATCTTATGTGTTTGATTTCAGCTCAGTCCAATTGAATAAGGATTTGTCTTATGTTGAGGAGGCGATGACAATTTTGGACAAGGAGGTCCGAAAGCTGAGGTCGAAGAGCATTGCTTCAGTGAAGGTTCAGTGGAGTGGTGAACCAGTCGAGGAGGTGACTTGGGAGACCGAGCATGATATGGGTAGCCATTATCCTCATCTATACACTACTTCAGGTATGTCTTTATACTTGTTGGAGGACGAAAGTTTGTTTTAAGAGGGGGAGGATGTAATGACCCAACCGGTTATTTTGAGAATTTAAGCCCAGATCCCCTATTTATTGCTGCCTCTATGTTATATTGTGGCTATGTGACTTGCCAGGGTGTTTGGTTTTGGTTTTGGGTGAGTTTCGGAATAAAATGGGACACATAGTCCCTAAGTTAGAGGCTTAAGTTGAAAGAGTTGACCATAGTTTGACTTTTGTGTAGACGACTCCAGAATAGAGTTTTGATGGTTTCAATAGCTCCGTATGGTAATTTTGCACTTAGGAGTGTGTCTAGATGTTGATTTGGAAGTTCGTAGGTCATTTCGGCTTGAATTCGCGAAAGTTGGAAAGTTGAAGGTTTGGAAGGTTGAGAAGTTTGACCGGGAGTTGACTTTATTGATATCAGGGTTGGATTCTTATTTTGGAAGTTGGAATAGGTCCTTCATGTCATTTATAACTTGTGTGCAAAATTTGAGGCCAATTAGAGCCGTTTTGGTGTGATTCGGCGTTACTTTTGGAAGTCAGACGTTCATTGTTTCAATAGGCTTGAATTGGGTTGTGATTCGTAGAATCGATATTTTTTATGTGATTTTTGGCCTCCAGTAGATCCGTTATGAGTTTTGAAACTTGTTGGTATATTTGGACGGGGTCCCCGGGTATGATTCAGATTGAATCCGGAACAATATGGGACTTAGGTGATAGCTGAACCTTTGCTGTGTATGGTGCAATCGCACCTGTGCACTTTGGGTCGCAGGTGCGTCGCAGCAGGAGCGACCCTCATGCCACAGAAGTGAATTTGGGGTTGCCTAGCTGGGACCGCTGGTGGGGTCATTTATCACAGAAGAGGGCACGCAGGTGTGGAGGCGGGCATCGCAGAAGCGAATTCGAGTGTGATGGGGAAGGACCGAAGGTGGGGTAGAAACTCCGCAGATGCGGGCTCGCAGAAGCGAGCCACAAGTCGTAGAAGCATGGGCACAAGTGTGATTTGGTGTCCGTAGAAGTGCATTCTAAGGACTTAAGTTAGAGGCTCACCCGCGATGGCTTTTCCGCAGGTGCGGAGCCGCAGAAGAGGCTGTTGTCCCACAGGTGCACATATAGCTGGGCAGAAAAGGCTTAATCGAGGTTTTCGTCTCATTTTTCATTTTTGTACCTAGAGAGCTCAGTTGGGGGCGATAGTTTGACGGTTTTCCAGGAAATCATTGGAGTAAGTTATTCTAACCCGGATTTGATTATATTACATGAATCCATTGTTATTTTCATCATTTAATTAGTGATTTGAGTTGGCAATTTGGGGAAAAATTGTGAAAACATCCTAAACTAAATTTTGGGGATTTGAAAGGCGATTTGAAGTCGGAATTGAGTAATTCTTCTATGATTGGACTCGTTATCAAATGAGTGTTCAGATTTTGTAATTTTGGTCTGATTCCGAGGCGCGGGCCCATGGTTGACTTCTGAGTTGACTTTTTGTTTCTCTTTAAAGATCGTAACTTTATTGTTCAGAATAGTTTTCTATAGTTTACATTTATTGTATGAAGCTGTTTTGGATAGATTTGAGCCGTTCGGAGTTGGATAATTGAGGGAAAGACTTACTAGTGGATTGAGTAGCATGTTTTGAGGTAAGTGTCTTGCCTAACTTTGTGTGGGTAGGAGGGGAATTACCCCTTAGATTGGTGTTGGTTTGTGTTAATTGTGATATGTGTAAGCCATGTACGCAAGGTGACGAGTGTGTACATGGGCTAAATATGGTATTTGCCCAGTTTTAGCTATGTAGATTCTTTTCATGCCTTTAATTGAGTTTCCATAACATGTTATATTCATCATCATTAGTCTATCTTCACACACATGCTCTACTTGTCGTATCTCTTACTTGTAAATTGTCTTTACATGTTTAGTTTAAGTTATTGTTTCCTCTATTCCTTATTCATTATTTAACCGTTGAGTTCTTTACTTGGAGTTGTTATTCTTGGAATATGTTGTTGTTGAAATTGGTATTGAGTTATAAAGTTCGTGATTCACATTGAGGCAAAGTTGTAAAGTTGTGAAATATTATTCTTGTTGAGTTATTCACTTACGGATGTTATTGTTGAGACTTTTGTTCATATTGTGGTTGAGTCATGGGCTATTTATTGTGCAAAATTGTGGTACATTGTGATATTGATATGCATAGGGTGGTATAAGGATTTGGGATTGAAACGCATCCGGTGAGATAAGGTGGGCTTGATACGCATGTTGCTAGTAGGGGGACTACTTGAAGCCATGAGGTGTGATAAGGTGGCTAAAACGCAGGAAACTATTTAGCAAAAAATGATTTTCAAAACTAAATACAAGGCTCCCAAGGTGATTTAAGGAAAGATCATGAATTGTTTTGTGGTTTGAGACTACGAGATGGTACCTCGGTAGTGATTCTTGTTGATAATTTTCTATTACTTCGCTTGTGTTTTGGTTGCTTGGTTTCCTTGGCATATCATTCCTAGTTTTCTTCTGTGATGCATTATGTGCCTTAGTTTAGTGTAGCTAATCTTGGTATATTTCTTTGTTTCTTGAATTCCATTGTTATCATTATAACACTATTATATACCCGTTCGATTTCTTATTTATTCCAATAGGGCCTTGACCCGACCATGTCACTACTCTACTGAGGTTAGGCTTGACACTTACTGGGTACCGTTGTGGTGTACTCATGCTATGCTTCTGCACATCGTTTTGTGCAGATCTAGGTACCTCCGACCAGTCCAGGTACTAGTGAGATGAGCTCAGCTTTGGAGACTTCAAGGTATATCTGCCGGCGTCTGCAGACCTCGGAGTCACCCTCTATCTAGTATACTTCATTTTCTTTCCCTTTATGATAGTTGGTGAGTATTTGAGAGTTTAATGGTTATTTTAGTTATATTTTACATGTATGTTAGGCTTACCTAGTCTTAGAGACTAGGGGCCATCACGGCATCCTACGTAGAGAAATTGGGGTCGTGACAATACGACAAAGAAAATATTGTTTGAAGCGCGTTGCAAGAATACACTACTTGAAGCATATGACAAAGAATATACCGCTTGAAGTGCATGACAAGAATATGCTATTTGAAGCGCATGCGATGAAGAATATGCGACTTGAAGCAAGGATTATACAACTCAAAGAAAACAATACAACTTGAAGCAAAGCATATACAAACTCGAAGTACATAATATACGACTTGAAACATGTGACATAAAGAATAGAAATTGGAGTATTGGAGAACCTCTAATCCCTCAAACAATTGATCGAGTCCCTTGTGGTTAGAACATGAAAAATCCCCAACAGAGTCATCATATAGTTGTACCCTATTTTGCACAAGTTAAAAATAATGTATAACTTATAGTACTCTATACGGTTAATTATTGTTTAGAGTCACCATCTAATGTTTAAGGTACACTAAGACACCTATATTATACTATTTAATGTACACTTCGACTATGGTCTATAGAACCGTTGAGATTCTGAGTAAGGGTTCAAGTTATCTCGAGGGGAAGGTGTTAGACATCCCTCAAGATCCACAAAATGTGGTTCCTGCAGACTCGATCAAATAAGGGAGGAAAGGTTCAAAGATAATTAACAAATACTCACAACCAGTGCAGAGAATAAAAGAGTGATTAACGTGTACTAGAATGAACAATAATGATATTAAATATGAATGAATTATGTGCAGATGAAGTATGCAAGTATTTTTTAGTATTTTTGAAATGAAATGATTAAAATATATATTTACTCATATGAAATATATGTAAAGTGGACAAGGGAATCATATCCCAAAAGATAAGCTGAGTATAAAGTGAGTTCTAGATAAGAATAGCAAAATATTTGACAAAATGTATGTGCAACAAAATGTAGTATGTGAAAGAATAAAAAGGAATATTAAAGAATGGTATTTTAGTGTAAATTGAATAATATGAGAAGAATTGCATTTAAAGAATGCATGTGAACTCAAAGAGTTTGAACAAAATCTTGAACTTACAAGAATAAACTAGAAACGACTCATAATTAGAGTTTAAAAGTTTAGATGGATGACTACAACAAGGAGAAACTTATATTAAAGGATTGAGAAAAAAAGGGGAAAGAATATTTATTTGCATCAGAGTAGATATTTAACAAGTAATTTGACCAAAGAGTGTTGAAAGAATTATCTCAATATATAATGAGCAAAGTGAGAGAATTGTTTTAATGAGTAAGGAATGGATATGTTGTAACGGCCCGACCAGTCGCTTTGAGCTTATTTAACAAGTAATTTGACCAAAGAGTGTTGAAAGAATTATCTCAATGTATAATGAGCATACTGAAAGAATTGTTTTAATGAGTAAGGAATAGATATGTTGTAATGACCCGACCGATCATTTTGAGCTGTAGCACTTCGTTCGGCGGTTTGAAGCCTTGAGTAGCTTCACCTCAAGTATTGTGTCTTGTACATGTGGTCGGAATTGAATTTCGGGAAGTTCAGAGTTGATTTGGGAAGAAAATTCTAATTTCGGAAGCTTTAAGTTGGAGGAATTGACTATGCTTGAATCTTGAGTAAATGACCTCGAAAATGGGAATTTAAGGTTCCAATAGGTTCGTCTGATGATTTCAACTTGTGCGTATGTTCGTTTTGAGTATCGGATCACCCGGGAGCATTTCGGTGCTTATTGTAGAAAGTTGGCATTTTTGAAAGTTTTAGAATTTCATAAGTTTAGTTTGAAGGGGATTTTGATGTTATCGATGAACATTTGAGTTCCGAGCCTTGGAATAGGTTCGTATTGTGATTTTTTACTTTCACGCAGAGTTTGGAGTCATTTCAGAATGTATTGATATGGTTCAGAGGCGTTCGTCGAAGTTTGAAAAATTAAAAGTTTAAAGAAGTATTTCGGCCGTCGAGTCGTAGTTTCGATGTTGCTTTGTGTGATTTAAGTACTCGTCTAAGTTTTTAATGTGTTTTGGGATACGTTGGTATGCTTGGATGGGGTCCCGAGGGCCTCGAGGTTGAAACAGATCGAAAACGGATTGAAATTGGGATTTGAAGAAGTGCTGGTGTTGCTGAAGACTGGTGCCTTCGCACCTGCAGAAGAAGTGGTCACATGTGCGGTCACACAGAAGCGGCCAAAGGGTCGCAAAAGCGGAGGGGGTGTGAGGATGTCTGGCTTCGCAGGCATGAGAAAAATCCACCATACCTACGAGCCCGCAGGTACGGGCTATAAGACGAAGAAGCAAAATGGAAGAAGGAGAGGTAGTTCCGCAGAAGCGAAGAATCGGGCGCAGGTGCGCCTTCACATGTGCGAAAGCCTGTGCGCAGATGCGGAGGTGGAGGGGCCTGAAGGGAACCGCAGAAGCGGAGTTTCTGGCCGCACCTGCGGTACCGCAGAAGCGGTCAAGCGACCGCATATGCGGTGATCGCTGGGCAATTGTGCCTTTTAATCGAGACCTAGCTCTCATTTCTCTCATTTTTTTCTTGGGTTAGCCGAAGTTGAGGAGCTATTTTGAGGGGTTGTTCATCGAGAAACATGAGGTAAGTAATTTCTACAAGTTGTGAGTGAAATATATGAATTTGGGCTTGTAAATACATGAAAAATTAGTGAAATTGTGGGATTTTAAGAGAAAACCTAGAAATTGGTATTTTTGAATTTTTATCACGAAATTGGACAAGGAGTTAGGAATAAATTATATATTTGATTTCATAATATTAGAGGTAATGTTCATCTTCAAAAATATTCGGAATTCGTGCACGTTGACCCGAGGGTTGACTTTATTGACTTTTCAAGTGGAGTTAGAAATTGTTATAAATTAATTAATTATGGGTAATAGAGTATATTATTATGAATTTGCACATTTGTTTGACTAGTTTTGGAGAGACGGACATCAGTTTGAGGTGTTTGAGAGGTGTTGGAGCCGATTATGGAACTTCGGAGTGAAGTAAGTCTCATGTCTAACTCTGTGAGGGGGGAAACTACCCCTAGGTGATGTATTTGATATGTGCTACTTGTTCCGGGGGTTACGTACGCATGAATTGACGAGAGTACGTACGTTGCAAAAAATTCATGTTATTGTCCAGGTAGACATAGGTTCACACCATGCTATAACTGTACTATTTGAGTTGTTCCTCATGTATTAAATTCCTTTATTTTACGTTACGACTTGAGAGTAGACTTGCGTAGAGTGATAGACTTGCTATTGTAGAGATTTGATAGGCTTCATGATTAGCCGCAGAATAATAGTACCCTTCTTAGTAATTCCTTCCGCGCTATGCGTTTTCATCGAAAAGGTTTCCTTAAATTTCATAACACGCATGTTTATTCGTGAACGGGGTGAAGGACCCTTTAAAACTTATTATTCTAATGGGATCAGACTATTCGCCTTGGCAGTATAATAGATACATCTATGGTTCATGCCGTTCGAACCTCGGCAGTGCACACATTATGATATGATCGGGTCGTTCGCCTTGGAAGGGTTATGTATCACACTCTCATGGGAGCGGGCTGTTCGCCTCAGCAATATAATAGATGTATCTATGGTTCGTGTCGTTCGACCCTCGGCAGTGCACATATAGTGTGTAATATTTGACTAGAAGACAGTGTATCTGTGAGTTTTTGTGATTTGAACTGTGACGACCTATTTGGTGAGGTCCATTATATATATACTCCGATTGAGGAGGTAACTGCTTAGTGAGAGCTTCAGTTTACCGTTCAAAGGAGGATTGTACCTCGTATTTATATTTTGTCATACCGTTTATCTGCTCTACCCCATATTTATTTACTTCTTACTGTACATATCGTATTGAACCACTAGTAAGTGTCGATGTTGACCTCTCATCACTACTTCTTTATGGTTAGGCTATACTTACTGGGTACGCATTGATTTATGTACTCATGCTACACTTGCCGCAGTTATTGTGCAGGTATATATATGTTTCTGGTGGTCCTCATGGCGCAGAGGCACGACATTTGCGGGGACTTTACGGTGAGCTACATTCCAGGTTACGATCTGCAACATATAGATTCTCCATCAGAGATATTTATATTCTTCTGTCTAACTTGCATTCCAGACAGATATTGTATTTTATTATATTTCCTAGTTAATGCTCATGCACTTGTGACACCGGGATTTGGGGTTATACTAGTTGATGCTTATGGTTTAATATATTATTATCGCCTTCCATTTCTTTTATAAACTACAAATATTGTACGTTCCCATGGACTTAGAAGTGTAAATCTCATTCCTTATTAAAATCTATGTTTTCAAAAGTAATAAAATGAGTAATTAAATTGATAAACTACCGTTGGCTTGCCTGACAGCGGCATTAGGCACCATCATGACCTATAGTAGATTTTGGATCGTGACATATGCTATAAAATGTACAAATTTAAAAGAGAAACATTTGTAAATAAAATAGACATAATATAATGAATAGTGAAGGACTATTTTGTTATACCAATTGTTTGGATCAAGCCCAAATGAGTATAAGGTCTAGAAATTCCAAATGTGACAATTCAACTATGATTTTTATAAGTTATGTCTAATTGGAGAGTAATAATTAAGAAACAATATACAAGTAGATTGGTTTGAAAAGCATCCTAGTATAATTATAAAAAAACAAGTAATGTTATTTGTTTTGAGAAAAGATACAATACTTTTGTTTTTATTATGTATGTATCTAATTCAATTAATTACATGCATATCTATCCCAGTTAACCAAACAAGTTACGAAATATACTCGATATCCTAAATATGCAAATATAAGCTTAACGAGTTATATAATGCACAACTTCACAAGTTAACCTGATTATTAACTAGATCCGGCTCATCCTAAGTGTTGGCAAATATGCAAATATCAAATAAGCTAGCAAATACGATATCTATCTACGATTTCACTATACTTGCGTGTTGTACATCCAAGAAGGGAAGTTATGAAGTGGGAAGCTTAGTGGGGATTTGTCTTTTCATCTTCGAGTGTCATCTTCCGAAAGCAACATCGTGTGATAGTACCTCGCAAGACAAGAGGAGTGAAATTATTAATAAAATATAAATTATATCCTTTGACTTTCGTCATTTTGAAATGATTTTAGTTGAAAATGTTTTTGGAAGATTATTTTTGGAAAATAGTTTAAAAAATAATATAGGAAAATACTCATTTGAAAATGATTTTAAATTTTTTTTTGGAGGCTCAGATGGTGTATGCCCATTGGCAATAAAACATTAGAACATGAACGACGACTTGGTAGCAACTCTGGTGGCCAGTTGTGCAGCCTTCCAAAGCGCGTGTCGTCGCATTCTCGTCTTTTATTTTTCCTTTGGCTTTTGTCATCGCTTAATAAATATATTTTGTTCCGGATCCAAGGGACGGTGTAGTATCTTGTCCTTTATCAATCGAAAATCATCACGAGACCTCAAAGATTTATTCTCATTGGCCCGTGTCCAACAATACAAAATTCTATCCAAATTAATGTTCATCAAACATAAGCAGATGGTTCCACAACATCAACCATATACATCTTCATGGATGAAGACTCGTTGAACTCAGAAGAGTCAGTAGAATCTTGAACGAACATGAAGGTTTCAGACTGGACTCGACCAGACCTTCTTGGTCGATAATTTAAATGCCAGCATGACGGTTGTCACTTCCGACGGCGGCGCGGCATCAGGGAGTGGGGAAAATTATGAGAGAGGAAGAGACAGTGGAGCAATGAAGGGGAGCGGTCATTGGTGGCTGGCCGGATTCCACAGTGACAGACCTTGAGAGAGAGACGAGAGGGTGGATGGGGACTGAGAGTTATGCGGCTGAAGCTCAAAAGAAAATGAGAGGGATCCCTTTATTTTTAGGATTTCATCCCTATTAAACAAAAATATTTGATGGTGTTTGTAAGTGGGGTGGGGGTTTTGTAGATATTTTAAAATATGTGGACTCAAATTAAAGTAAAAAAAGATAAAACCTAAAAGAAAATACGCGGTAAAAAATAAAAAGATGTCATGTCACATCAAGTGACTTGTCACATCATAATATTTTGTCACATCACGTATGTTGTCATGCTAGATGTTGACGAGACATTGGGTTTGACTGTATTTGATCTGCATTTTGAGATAAATTCTATCGGCTTTCATGTAATTACTAGACTGTGCTATAAGTTAGAAGAATATTTATTCAATCAAGAAATCGTATAGTATTTATTTAAAATTGTAACTACTATAATTGTGTTGTAGTAATTATTATTTTATTTTTTGGAAAGACAATAAAGTGATAGAATGTTATAGTAATTGAAAAATAAGACAATTATTAATAAATTATTTGAAATTTATAAAAATGCACAAAAGAGTAGTATTTAACTAATTGCATATTTTGTAAAAATAGGAATAATCATCAATAGATTGCATTAAAGTTTAATAATGTGCAAAAATAACATTTTTATCATTTTTTATTAGGAAGCCAGCAGAAGTTAATTTAAAATACTGAGGGTCAAAATTGAGTGTCAACACTAACAACCTTCTCCTCACTCTGAATACTCTCTAACATCCTGGCAATCTCCACCACCTGCTGAATCTAAGATCACAACTAAGCCCTTCAATAAATCCGCGGAATCACTCTCTGACTGTAGGAACCAAAGTAGGTGCATAACAGGATAACTCACTGAACCTGATGGCATACTCTGACATTGTTATGGTGCCCTAACACAGATGCTCATAATCTGTGCGCCATGCATCCCGGAGGGTCTGGGGAACAAATTCCCTCAAGAACATCTCGGAAAACTGATCCTATGTGGGTGGTGCCGCATCAGCTGGTCTACCATCCTCATAAACCTGCCACCACTAATACGTTGCTCCCGATAGGTGAAATGTAGTAAAAGCAACTCCGCTCGCCTCCACAAAACCCATGGTGCGGATAATACGATGACATTTATCTAGAAATTCCTATGCATCCTCGGTAGCTGTGCCACTAAAAGTAGGTGAACTATACCTATTGAACCTCCCAAGCCTCTTATGCTCCTCCTCTGATGCCCCTAGCCTGACCTCAGGCTGAACCGGAATAACAGGTTGTACCGGTACCATACCTGGAACCTGACCAATGTGAGCCCGCTGCTTTCGAGCATAGGGAGTGGGAGTCTGAGCTCCTCCCCCAATCTATGAAGTGGCTGGAGCAACGGAGATCAATCCCACCTAAGCCAATGTACCAAACATGCTCAGGAACTGCGCTAAAGTCTTCTAATGTTCGGGGGTAACAAAATGAGCCTCTGGTGCCTGTCCCCAAAATGGAGCTACTGTAGGCTCCTCTACTACTTCTCTAGTTGGTGCTCTAGCTGTGGTGCGTGCCCCTCCTCGGATTCTACCTCGGTAGCGCGTGTCCTCACCATCTGTGAGAGAATATAGATACAGAGGCTCAATCTTCAAAATAAATAACTCCGCACGACATGAATGAAAGAAGTGGAATTGGTCTAATAGTTCCGCAACCTCTCTACTAAACTCGCTCATGAATCATAGAACCTATGAACCTAGAGCTCTGATAGAAACTTGTCACGACCCCAAACTCCATCCATAGGATGTCGTGATGGAACCTAGTCTCTAACACTCCATGATACTTCATCTCATAGTCACAAGTCATGGGTGTCAACCCACCGTCATATACTCACGGTACTGCATGCCCACATCTTGAATCGCAACTGCACAGACAACTCATGTTCCAGTATCTCAATCCGCCCAGCATGATCATAGGCTCACATTCACAATCCACCCGGTATGGTCACAAACTCTAAACCACAATCCACCTCGCATGGTCACAAGATCAATAGCAACATAAAAAAGAATAATACAAGAACACATCAAGTTTCATACTCATGAGCTATTATAAGTGGCATGATACAGTGTATGCTTGTGCGAGATGCATGATGTGACCTACATCTTTTCACTCAAAGCAACCCTTCAGCTCATGTGGTTGTTGAATCTGAAGCTGTTGGTGACAACTCAAAGGACCACCATAGAAACTCTATATCGAGGGTGCATTAATAGGACCTCGAGTTAGAAGTGCATTATATGATGATTGCCCCGACCGAGAAACAATAGCACCATGGCCACCTGATGTACCATGAGAAACCTGGAGTATTGACTGTAGTGATCGAATAGTATGACCTCTGCCAAAAAACCCCTACCTCCAGACGAGGCCCCACTAAAACCACCAAAATGACAAGGCCTCTTGTCAGATGTCGACTCTCTCCCACAACCATGAATCCACATAATCATCCTAGCAATCTCAACCACTTGAGTGAAAGAAGTCTCTGTCTCAGCTTCTCTGTCCATCTGAAGTCTGATACTATAGGTAAGAGCCTCTATGAACCTCTACACCATCTCACTTTTAGTAGGGACCATCATAACTGCATGACGAGACAAATCAATAAATCTTGTCTTACACTGGGTGACTATTAGGCTACCCTACTGAACACACTCAAACTGACTGCGTAGCTCATCTCTCTGAAAGAGGGGAGTAATCTTCTCCAAGAAAAGCGGTGAGAATTGAGACCAAGTGAGAGGAGGTGATCTTGCTAGCCTACCCATCTCATAAACAGGCCACCACCCATTAGTTTAGCCATGCATCCGAAAAGTGGTGAAATCCATTCCATTGGACTCAACTAGTCCAAACATTTCGCAGAATCTCATGACAATGGTCCAATAAGTCCTGGGCATCCTATGAAGACGCATCACTAAAATGAGGAGGAGACAACTTTAGGAACCTATCCTTCCTCTTCAGCTCATCAGATAACATAGCGGGCCTAACCTCAGGTTGTGTAGAAATGATAGGCTGAGCAACCCAATGGGTAACACTCTTAGGGTTTGATATCCCTAAACCATTTGCTCTGGGGTACGAGTGGCGGGAGTATGAACTCCTCCCTCGACCAAAGAAGCAGCCGGTGCAATAAGAAACACACCTGCCTGAGCCATACTCTCCATAAGGCCCACCATACAGACCAAGGCATCCTGAAGTACTAGAGTAGCAGTAAACCCCTCTAGGACCTGTGCTGGTTCCACTAGCTCAACATGAGTCAAAATCTCATCCTCTAAATCCATATGAGGCTCACTTGACGCTGCTCTAACACGAGCGTGCGTGGCTACAGGTGCTGGTGTGCGTGTCCTGGGTTAGGGTCTAGCCCTGCCCCAGCCCCGGCCTCTACCTCAGCCTCTATCCCATGTAGCGGCTAGGACCTGGGGTGTAATAACCTGACGGGTCGTTTTGAGTATTATAACCATATTTTCCCATTTACTGCTCAATTTATGCTCTACATTTGTTATGTGACTTGCTAGGGGTAATTGGTTCCGGTACGATGAGGTTTTGGAATAATTTGGAACACCTAGTTCCAAGGTTTCGAAATTTAGTTGAAATGGTTGACCAGATGTTGACGTATGTGTAGTGATCAGGAGATTCTTTGCTAAAGAAATGAAGGTTTTGTGGTGTCGAGTAAAACAATTAGTACAAAAATGAACAATGCACCGGGAAGTAAAGGAAATTTTTTTGGCGGAAACACACGTTTCTATGGTCCATTATGCGACCGCATAATCACTCTGTGGGCCGCATAATGGCCATAGAAGTGAGGCAGAAGAGGGCCAGTTTGGATGAAATTTGCGGTCGACTATGCGATCGCATAACTGTTCGGCGACCGCATAACAGGTATGCGGGCCACACAGTGACCGCATACACAAACAGATGTTTGCCAGTATTGATCACCGATTATGTGACCGATATGCGGTCCGCATAACCATTATGCGGCCGCATATGCGACCGCAGAACCTGTTCTGGAGCTTCATTTTTCTCGTTTTATAAACCCGACCCCATTCTTATAAAACACCATTGGGGGTCATTTTGAAGAGTTTTCATCTGATATTTTAGAGAGGTGAGAGCATTTTAGAGAGAGAAAGTGAAGACTTAGTCATTTATCCATCAATTCTTGTTCAAGGTTTGAAGATTTCACAAGGATCTTGCTAGGGCTTCAAAGAGGTAAGAATTGCTTTCCTTAATTCTTCAATTTCAGGTTTGGAGTAAAGATGGGTGATTAATAATATGATTCTTGGGTATAAGAGTATTATGTATACATACCAATAAGGTTGTGGAAGGATTGTTATGTTCAAATGGGTAAGGATTGGGTTGAAAATGGTAGAAATCTTCATAGACTTTTGTTGAAGATTTGAGGGTCGAGTTGATGTCGGACTTTGGTGAAATTTATATGGTTGGACTCGTGGTTGGATGGGCGTTCATATTATGTAACCTTTATCGGGTTCCAAGATGTGGGCCCTACGGGCATTGTTTGAGTTAATTTCGGATTTTATTGGAAAAATTAGTATTTCCTTATGGATTTAATTACAATAATTTGTATTGACTGAATCAAATTAATTGTGGCTATTTACGAGGCTTTGGGAGACCAATTTTTGTGGCAAGGGCATAGCGGAATAAATAATTATACGGGTTGAGGTAAGTAACAATTATAAATCTGGTCCTGAGGGTATGAAACCCCGAATTTTGGTATCATGTGATTATTTTGGAGGTGGCGCACATGCTAGGTGAGGGGCGTGTGGGCGTGCACCGAGGGGATTGTGACTTGGTTCATCCCGTGAAACTGTAAAGTTGAATAATTTATTGTTAGCTATATGATCTCTATGTGTTGAAGAAATTGGACTATAAATCATGTTAGAAATCATGCTTAGGCTATGTTATAGTACTGTTGAGACCCGTAGAGGTCGCGTACTTGTTGAATTATTTGCTAATTACTATCTTGTACTCAGTCATGATGTTTCCTGCATATTATACCTTAGTCTTTCTGGATATTTATTGATATACTATATTATCTTTGTTTGGGCTGATCTTTGTGATTTCTGAGAGCCCGAGAGATTTGAGAGGTTGAGGACTAAGTAAGGCTGAGGGCTTGTCGGTGAGGTAAGGATATTATGGCACGTGAGTTGTCCGTGCAGCACGTGAGTTGTCCGTGCAGATTATGGCGCTTGGGTTGTTGGAGCCCCTCCGGAGTTTGTACACACCCCCTAGTGAGCGCGGGTACCCATTGAGTGTGAGTGCTGAGGGCTGAGAGCCGAGTGGTTGAGCTATTGTGATGAGCTGAGTGACTGTTGCCTGAGAGGCTGTACTTTCTTTGAATACGTTTTTGCACTTGGTTGCTATTTGTCATTTTTGTGAAATCTCTAAAAGAATTTATATCTGGATTACTTGAAATTGAACTGTATAAAATTGATTTGACTTAAACTGCCGGATTTGAAAGCATGTCTATTCTTTGCTGGAACTACTGAAAGTGAACTATGATTGTGTAGCTCTCCATTATCTTCAGTTTCTTAGTTATTATTGTTACTTGTTGAGTTGGTTGTACTCATACTGCACCATGCACTTCGTGTGCAGATCCAGGTGTTCCTAAACATAGCGGGTGTTGATCATTTCGTGCAGTTGATTTTCAAGAGGTTTTGAGGTAGCTGTCGTGTTTCGCAGACCTTGTCTCTCCTTCTCTATCTCCTTGTTTACTGTATTTGGTCTCAGACTATTATAGACCGTATTTTTCAGACTTGTACTCATATTAGATGCTCATGTACTCAATGACACCAGGTTTTGGGAGTGTTGTATCAGAAATTGCTAGATTTTTTGGTATTGTATTAAATGTTATGTTTTAAAATTTAAAGGAAATCGTGGGTTATTGATGTTGTCGGCATGCCTAGTACTTAGATAGGCACCATCACGACAGGTTAGGATTTTGGGTCATGCCAAGTTGGTATCAGAGCCTAGGTTACATAGGTCTCACAAGTCTTGAGCAGGTTTAGTAGAGTCTAGAGGATCGATACGGAGACGTCTGTACTTATCTTCAAGAGGCTGAAGAACCCTTAGGAAAATTTCACTTTCTTGTATTATGTCATGCGAAATTATTGATTCCGGAAACTAAATAATGTTATTCTATTCTCTCACAGATGGTGAGAACACATACTACCGGATCTGACGATCAGCAACCAGTGCCACCAGTTAGGGCCGCAAGAGGCTGGGGCCATGGTAGAGGCCGGGGTCGAGGTAGAGGTCGAGGTCGAGGTGTAGCTCGTACCATAGTTGGACCAGCACTTGTAGTACCACCAGTTTCTCCAGCTCAGGAGCAGATTCTAGATATAGCTGAGGCGATAGGATCAACTCACGCACCAGCTGTACCCATTAAGATTTCAGGCCTTCAGGAGACTTTTGCCTAGATATTGGCAGCTTGCACTGGTCTAGCTCATGTGGTTTCGGCTCAGGCCGCACCTGCCACTTCTCAGTTTGGGGGAGGTACTCATACCCCTATTGCCCGTACTCCAGACCAGGTAGTAGAGGGACTTTAGATACCGGGGGCACTAGCAGCCTAGCCGGTTGTAGCTGCTCTGGCCCGAGTAGTTCCTGTTATGGTAGATGATGAGCAGAGAGACTTGAGAGATTTGAGAGGCTTCGACCTTCATCTTTTAGCGGTGCTGAGTCAGAGGATGCCCAGGGTTTTCTGGATAAGTGTCAGCGGATGCTTTAGACAATGGGTATTCTGGAGACCAGTGGGATCTCATTCACTACTTTTCAGTTTTCTGGGGCTGCCTTCAAATTGTGGGAGTCTTACGAGAGGTGTAGGCAAGTCGGTGCAGCACCCCTTACCTGGCAGTAGTTCTCCGGTCTATTACTGGAGAAGTTCGTACCTCAGTCCTGCAGAGAGGAGCTGCGCAAGCAGTTTGAGCAGCTTTGTCAGGGTGATATGACCGTGATGCAGTATGAGATGCGATTTTCATAATTGGCCAGTCATGCTATCTGGTTGATTCCTACAAACAAGGAAAGGATTAGGAGGTTCATAGATGGCCTCACTTTTCAGCTGCGATTATTCATGACTAGAGAGAGAGTGTCTGGTGCTACTTTCGATGAGGTTGTTGACATTGCTCGTCAGTGTCACGCCCCGAACCTAGGAGCGAGACAAGCACCCCGTGCCTCACCTAACCTGGCGTACCAAATTGCGACTAAGGGACTCTGAACACATAATGTCATACTTTGGCCATGGGGCCACCTTGCAAGACAATTTGCGAAGCAAAATATAAAACTGAATGGAAACTAGCACTAACTAAATATCAATATAAAGCTAGGCCGACAAGGCCGTCATAGCTACTACAGCTGACAAACCACCAATTTATACAAACCCAATATAATGCACTAACCAACAGGATATGCCTACAAGCCTCTACTGATAGATGTACTGTGATCGGAACAGGGCCCCGACCTACCCATAACATATATACAGATATACATAAGATGTACACAAAACTCTAGTCCTAGCAACTCCGAAAGACGTGGAGCTTACCGATCAGGCGGAACTCGGAAAACACCTACTGAGGAGGTCTACCCGTCTGTCTGTCTGAACCTGCACGCATGAAATGTAGCGCCCCCAAAAAAGGGACGTCAGTACGAAATAATGTACCGAGTATGTAAGGCAATAAAATAACTGAAATCTGAAACTGAACTGATAATATGATAACTGAAATTAACTGGGAGTCAAAGATGATCTGGAGATATACTTACCTGCTGATACTGACTCAACTCCTTCAATATAGTAAGTAAAATAATTGTACGGCCTTATAAGGCTCGGTATATATAACTGCTCTGCCATAGTAGGCTCGCTTATAGGCGCTCGGCCATACTAGGCTATGTATCTCGACCATGCTGGGCTCGCTCATAGGCGCTCGGCCACAGTAGGCTCGGTATATAACTTTCCATCTGATCAGAGGTTGCCCAATAGGGGCCTGCCCATCGATTATAGCTCGATGGTAATGAAAATACTGTAATACTGTATATATAGGCTTGCTGCTCTCTTGACTGAAAGAAGACAATACTAAAATTGAATATAGAGTCTCGATAAGGAATAATATTGTAACTTATGAGACTAGAATAGTGTGAATAAATTCATGAATATGAACTTCTCTTTTTGTCTCATTACTAACACATGTAGCTACGAGATCATGCCAAAATGAAGGAAGGCTTAGCCTTAACATACCTTATCACAATCTTTTCAATCACCAAGTTGAACTCACCTCTTCGCACCTTAATCTACAAGAATGATAATAATACTATCGTTAAGTTACGAAAGGTACAACTATCGCACAACGAACGACAAACCTATTTTGTATTAAAACGGGCAGCATCTCCCCTATAATATGCCCTTCCTCCAACTTCAAGATAACACCAACAATACAAGGACAGAACAATAACAACATATATACATCATTTTCCAGCCCTATATACACCATCAAATACTACAAAATAGCCCAACACACCCCAATCTCTTCGTACACAAAACGACCACCGTAGTAGTGTCAAACGACCCGAAAATGTTATGACGAACGACCAGCCAACCACCCTACATTTATATGGTGTTTATAAACCCCCTTCCTCCTCCAAAACTCCACAAAATAGTAATAAAACACGCAGCCCAACAGCAACACAAAACAGTCCATAAAACAGTCCGCTACAAGTGAATAACTCGAACTCACGGCTTCCGATCACCATCCCGTGAGTTCTTACAAGTATAGAACGACTTACCATGAATTTACAGAAGAAAAAATGGATGAAAGAGAGCAGTAAACTCACCTTATTTGTTGGATAACTCAGCTCCTATCTTGGTTCTTCAAACTCTAAGTTTTACCTCCAATTGGAACTTGAAAGGGAGAGAAAATCAATTAGGGTTTGTGGGAAATTTTTGGGAGGATTCTTTGCAGAGCTTATGTCTGGTTATTATGCTCTATTTTAAGTCTAATATATGAAGAAAATAGGCCCTTAAAAGGCCTCTTTGGACGACCCGAAATGGCCCATTTTTGGGCTTTCATTTAAGCAAGTAGGTGACACACCTACTTGTCACCTAGCAGCTTGCGCAGTATCGCGAAAATGCACATATCTCTCTACTCCGATGTCGTATTGACAAATGGTTTAATGCGTTGGAAAATAGACTCATAGATCTTTAATTTGATGTGTGGAACACACCATAACTCTAAGTATATTGGGAGAAAATTGCAGTTACATTTGACCCAAAGTTTCAGTAAAACTTATGAATGTAACTTGTGATGACTTTCATCGACTTTTGTTCCACAACTCGCTTGACTTAAAAACATAACACACGGATGTAATACGACTAATATAAATCATAACATAATCTATTTATCATGTTAATCACCCTAGTCTCACCCCAAAGGTACATGTTATAACATTCCCAACTTGTCGACTTTCGATGAAACATTGTTTTATTTAATTGCTTTAGCTTCTGAACTGTCCAACCCTCTTTGTACTTGTTGTTAATGATCTTCAATATTTGTAACCTCAGAGGTAACATGATTAACTTACTTTATATACTTTTAAATATTATCTCTTTTTTTTTCCTACATTAGTTTGCTTACGACGCATTTTTACATACGAAAATATAGGTGTAACATCACTCCCCCTTGGGAACATTCGTCCTCGAATGTTTACTCTTGGAGACTTTGGAAACTTTTTCCAGAGTATCCTTCGTACACTAGGTTAAAACCAACCTGCACGTAGCCAGAAACATACTATGCATGCCACACATGGCCAATCTTTATAAATAGCAGCAATTTGCCTCACCGACCGTAAATCATAAATATTGAAAGTGAAAAATAAAAGCTTACCTGATGACCTGCTAGCCTACATAGAGCTATGTTGTAGCGTCCCATCTCGAACCATATCTTCATTTTGAAATAGGTGGGGGTATTTAGACTTCATTTCTTCCTCCGATTCCCACGTCATCTCTTCTACATTCTTGCTCCTCCATAAAACCTTTACGGAAGCTACCTCCTTATTTCATAGATTGCGGATTTGTCGGTCTAGGATGGCAACTGGAATTTCCTCGTATGACAAGTCCTCTGTAATCTGTACATCATCCGTGGGCACCACTCGGGTAGGATCGCCAATGCACTTCCGTAGCATAGATACGTGAAAAACCGGATGGACAGACTCCAATTCTGAGGGCAACTCTAACTCATAAGCTAGTTGGCCCACTCTCCGAATGATCCTATAAGGCCCAATATACCGTGGGCTAAGCTTTCCTTTCTTGCCAAACCTCATCACGCCCTTCATAGGTGATACCTTTAAGAATACCCAGTCATTAATCCTGAACTCTAAGTCTCGTCGCCGCACGTCAAAATATGACTTCTGACGACTCTGAGCTGTCAACAGTCGCTCCCGGATAACCTTTACTTTCTCTACGGCCTGCTGAACCAGGTCTGGCCCATGTAACCCAGATTCTCCAACATCAAACCACCCTATAGGAGATCTGCACTTACGCCCATACAAAGCCTCGTACGGAGCCATCTGGATACTGGAGTGGTAACTGTTATTATATGCAAACTCGATAAGAGGTAGATGTTCATCCCAACTTCTTTTAAAATCCAACACACATACTCGTAACATATCCTCGAGCGTCTGAATTGTGCGCTCGGCTTGTCCATCAGTCTGTGGATGAAAAGCTGTGCTGAGATTCACCTGAGTCCCTAGACCTCTCTGAAATGACCTCCAAAAATGTGCTGTAAACTGAGCCCCACGGTCAGATATAATAGAAACTGGTACTCCGTGTAGCCGCACTATCTCCTTAATATATAACTTTGCATAATCTTCTGCTGTATATGTAGATCTGACCGGTAGGAAGTGAGCTGATTTCGTGAGCCTATCGACTATCACCCATATGGAATCGAACTTACGATTAGAACGAGGTAAACCCATGATAAAGTCCATGTTTATCGCCTCCCATTTCCATGTCGGGATCTCTATAGTCTGCATTAGCCCTCCGGGCTTCTGGTGTTCTACCTTCACTTGCTGGCAACTAGTACATTGGGCGACAAACTCAGCAATGTTCTTCTTCATATCATTCCACCAGTACATATCCTTAATGTCATGATACATCTTCGTCGATCCAGGGTGGATGGAATACCATGAATAATGTGCCTCTGACATAATCCTGTCTCGTAGCCCTGCTACATCTGGAACACACAAACGACCCTTGTATCTGAGAACCCCATCTCCCTTGAGCTCTAACAATGGCTTCTTCTGCTGCGGAACTCGCTCTCTCAACTCGACCAACTCTGGGTCCTCGTACTGCCTTTCCTTGACTTCAGCTATGAGGGATGATTTTGCAGTGTTTTGGATTACAACTC
This sequence comes from Nicotiana tabacum, assembly GCF_000715075.1. Classification (NCBI taxonomy): domain Eukaryota; kingdom Viridiplantae; phylum Streptophyta; class Magnoliopsida; order Solanales; family Solanaceae; genus Nicotiana; species Nicotiana tabacum. The sequence goes on from NC_134098.1 coordinate 7,861,678, forward strand.
CACCATCCTCAGAATCTACTAACCGAACCCCCAACGAAGCCAATTGATGAATATCTCTAGCTAATTGTCTTTTCTCGGGCTCTACATGTGCTAAGCTACCCATAGATCGGCGACTTAAGGCATCTGCTACAACATTAGCTTTCCCTGGATGGTAGAGAATGTTAACATCGTAATCTTTCAATAACTCAAGCCATCGCCTCTGTCGCAAATTCAACTCTTTCTGCTTGAAAATATATTGTAGACTTTTATGATCAGTAAATATATCAACATGAACACCATATAAATAATGCCGCCATATCTTAAGTACATGGACAACCGCAGCTAACTCGAGGTCGTGGGTCGGATAATTCCTCTCGTGCTTCCTCAACTGCCTTGAAGCATATGCAATTACCTTCCCATGTTGCATCAGGACACATCCTAACCCGACACCTGATGCATCACAATACACGGCATAACCCTCTAGACCCTCTGGAAGTGTTAGTACTGGAGCTGAGGTCAACTTGTTCTTAAGCTCTTGGAAACTCCGCTCACAAGCCTCTGTCCATTGAAACTTAGTTTCTTTCTGTGTCAACTTCGTCAATGGTGCCGAAAGGGAAGAAAAACCCTCTACGAACCTCCGATAGTATCCTGCTAAGCCTAGAAAGCTACGAACCTCTGTCGGAGTGGTAGGTCTAGGCCAAGATTTCACGGCCTCAATCTTCTGAGTGTCCACCTTTATCCCTTCATCTGATACAATATGCCCCAAGAATGCTACAGACTTCAACCAGAACTCACATTTAGAAAACTTAGCATACAACTTACGATCACGGAGGGTTTGGAGTACCGCTCGCAGGTGGTCCGCATGCTCATCCTCTGAACGGGAATAAACCAGAATATCATCAATAAATACTATCACGAACAGATCTAAAAATGGCCGGAATAGGCTATTCATCAAGTCCATAAATACAGCGGGTGCATTAGTCAACCCGAAGGACATGACAAGGAACTCGAAGTGGCCATATCGGGTCCTGAAGGCTGTCTTCGGAATATCTTTTTCCCGAACTCTGACCTGGTGGTACCCCGACCTCAAATCAATCTTGGAAAAGCATCTAGCTCCCTGCAACTGATCAAACAAGTCATCGATCCTTGGAAGTGGATACTTATTCTTAATAGTTACCTTGTTCAACTGCCTATAATCGATACACATCCTCAGCGAGCCGTCTTTCTTCCGCACAAATAGTACCGGTGCACCCCAAGGTGAGGTACTGGGCCTAATGTAACCTTTCTCCAGCAAATCTTTTAACTGCTCCTTCAACTCCTTCAATTCGGCAGGTGCCATTCTATACGGAGGGACGGATATTGGTTGAGTTCCTGGAAGCAAATTGATGCTAAAATCAATCTCTCGCTCTGGAGGAATACCTGGAAGCTCATCTGGAAACACATCTGCATACTCTTTGACTATGGGAATAGACTGAAGTGTAGGTATCTCAGCATCTGCATCTCTAACTCGCACAATATGATAAATGCACCCTTTTGCGATCATTTTCCTCGCCTTCAGATAGGAAATAAACCTACCTCTGGGTGTTGGTGTATTACCTACCCATTCAAGGACTGGCTCACCCGGAAAATGAAATTTGGCTACCTTTGCTCGGCAATCAACTGTGGCATAGCAAGCTGCCAACCAGTCCATGCCCATGATAGCATCAAAGTCCATCATCTCTAGCTCAACTAGGTCAGCTGAGGTCTGACGACTACAAATTGTCACCGTACAACCTCGGTAAACCCGTCTAGCAATAATCGATTCTCCGACCGGTGTAGATACCGCAAAAGGATCACTTAGTATTTCAGGCACTATACCAAACTTCCTCGCGACAAATGGGGTAATATACGATAAAGTAGATCCTGGGTCTATCAAAGCATAAGCATCGTGAGAGAAAATGGTTAATATACCTGTCACAACGTCTGGTGAAGACTCCTGGTCCTGTCGACCCGCTAAAGCATAGATACAGTTCTGATTACCACTTGAACTGGAACCTCTACCTCTGCCTCGACCTCTACCAGCCGAAGACTGAGACTCACGCCTTGAAGGATGCACGGACATAGACGATCCTGTTGCTGAACTCGCTGGTTGTGCCATTCCCCCAGAATCTCTATTTGGGCAATCTCGCATCATATGCCCCGGACGCCTACATGTATAACAAGCATCAGAACCTGCTCGGCATTGACCCAAGTGTCCTCTACCACAGATGTCACACCGCGAAGGAAATGACCATGTTTGCGCAGAACCTCATTGTCGCTGCAAACCTGACGCCCGTGAGCTCTCACCTGGTCCTGACTGAGTATAGCGGTCATACCCGTAACCCTGTAACTGAGGTGGCGGAGGCCTAGGTAGCCGTCCGAAGTACTGGGTCCTATAACTACCCTGAGATTGCTCCTGAGACCTGGGAAATCTCATCCTCTTACGTTACCCTTGCTCAGCCCTCTCTGTACCCTGCTGCCGATGCCTACCCCTTTCTATATTCTAGGCGAATGCCTGAATCCGGGAGATATCCATACTATCCTGCAATGCAGCGGTGGCACATGCCTCGGTTAACTCTGGGGCTAACCCTGCTATAAACCTGTGAATCCTGTCCCGCATAGTAGAAACTATGGATGGTGCATATCTGGCCAATGAGTCAAAACGGAGACTATACTCTCGAACACTCATATTACCCTGCTTGAGGGCTAGAAACTGATCGACTCGAGCCTGTCGGATCTCCCGCGGTAAGTACTGGTCAAGGAAAGCATCTGAAAAATTCTCCCAAATAGCTGGAGGTGTATCACGTCCCCTGGACCTCTCCCATCCCTCATACCAAAGGATGGCTATATCTCGGCGTCGAAAAGCTGCTAGCTCAACTGCCTCTTTCTCCGTGGCATGCATAACACGAAAGATCCTGTGAAGCTGATCTATGAAATCCTGCGGGTCCTCCCTCTGATCTGTCCCCGTGAACTCTGGGGGACTCAAAGCAATAAACTCTCGGACCCTTGAACTCCCAGACCCCTCAGAAGTTCCTGCACTAGCTGATGCCCTAGCATGTTGCTGGGTAGCTACCAACTGTGTCAACAAATGCACCGCACTCCTTAAGTCTTGATCTGATGGAAGTGGAGGGGGAACTGGATGTGCGGTTTCCCTAGGAATCTCCGTAGTTGGTGGAGGAGCCGGTAATGGCTGAGTAGGGGTCTCCCCTTGAGCCTCAGACTGGGACCCATCTACTGGGGGTACCCTGTTGGTCCCCTCACCTACTACTGTATCTCTCCTCTGGCTAGCCGTAGTCTTCCTAGTCACCGTCATCTGTGCATGCAAACACCAACACATAAGTTTAATTCAAATTTCCTATAACTCAGTTCTATAGCACGATTTAGATTTCAAAGAAGTGTAACCAACTCCTAAATGCCCTGTAGTTCCTTGCTTATATAATGTGGTGCACAACACATCTATAAACAAGACCCTACTAGACACGGCTTGTAGACTCCCTAGGACAGAACTGCTCTGATACCAAGTTTGTCACGCCCCGAACCTAGGAGCGAGACAAGCACCCCGTGCCTCACCTAACCTGGCGTACCAAATTGCGACTAAGGGACTCTGAACACATAATGTCATACTTTGGCCATGGGGCCACCTTGCAAGACAATTTGCGAAGCAAAATATAAAACTGAATGGAAACTAGCACTAACTAAATATCAATATAAAGCTAGGCCGACAAGGCCGTCATAGCTACTACAGCTGACAAACCACCAATTTATACAAACCCAACATACTGCACTAACCAACAGGATATGCCTACAAGCCTCTACTGATAGATGTACTGTGATCGGAACAGGGCCCCGACCTACCCATAACATATATACAGATATACATAAGATGTACACAAAACTCTAGTCCTGGCAACTCCGAAAGACGTGGAGCTTACCGATCAGGCGGAACTCGGAAAACACCTACTGAGGAGGTCTACCCGTCTGTCTGTCTGAACCTGCACGCATGAAATGCAGCGCCCCCAAAAAGGGACGTCAGTACGAAATAATGTACCGAGTATGTAAGGCAATAAAATAACTGAAATCTGAAACTGAACTGATAATATGATAACTGAAATTAACTGGTAGTCAAAGATGATCTGGAGATATACTTACCTGCTGATACTGACTCAACTCCTTCAATATAGTAAGTAAAATAATTGTACGGCCTTATAAGGCTCGGTATATATAACTGCTCTGCCATAGTAGGCTCGCTTATAGGCGCTCGGCCATACTAGGCTATGTATCTCGACCATGCTGGGCTCGCTCATAGGCGCTCTGCCACAGTAGGCTCGGTATATAACTTTCCATCTGATCAGAGGTTGCCCAATAGGGGCCTGCCCATCGATTATAGCTCGATGGTAATGAAAATACTGTAATACTGTATATATAGGCTTGCTGCTCTCTTGACTGAAAGAAGACAATACTAAAATTGAATATAGAGTCTCGATAAGGAATAATATTGTAACTTATGAGACTAGAATAGTATGAATAAATTCATGAATATGAACTTCTCTTTTTGTCTCATTACTAACACATGTAGCTACGAGATCATGCCAAAATGAAGGAAGGCTTAGCCTTAACATACCTTATCACAATCTTTTCAATCACCAAGTTGAACTCACCTCTTCGCACCTTAATCTACAAGAATGATAATAATACTATCGTTAAGTTACGAAAGGTACAACTATCGCACAACGAACGACAAACCTATTTTGTATTAAAACGGGCAGCATCTCCCCTATAATATGCCCTTCCTCCAACTTCAAGATAACACCAACAATACAAGGACAGAACAATAACAACATATATACATCATTTTCCAGCCCTATATACACCATCAAATACTACAAAACAGCCCAACACACCCCAATCTCTTCGTACACAAAACGACCACCGTAGTAGTGTCAAACGACCCGAAAATGTTATGACGAACGACCAGCCAACCACCCTACATTTATATGGTGTTTATAAACCCCCTTCCTCCTCCAAAACTCCACAAAATAGTAATAAAACACGCAGCCCAACAGCAACACAAAACAGTCCACAAAACAGTCCGCTACAAGTGAATAACTCGAACTCACGGCTTCCGATCACCATCTCGTGAGTTCTTACAAGTATAGAACGACTTACCATGAATTTACAGAAGAAAAAATGGATGAAAGAGAGCAGTAAACTCACCTTATTTGTTGGATAACTCAGCTCCTATCTTGGTTCTTCAAACTCTAAGTTTTACCTCCAATTGGAACTTGAAAGGGAGAGAAAATCAATTAGGGTTTGTGGGAAATATTTGGGAGGATTCTTTGCAGAGCTTATGTCTGGTTATTATGCTCTATTTTAAGTCTAATATATGAATAAAATAGGCCCTTAAAAGGCCTCTTTGGACGACCCGAAATGGCCCATTTTTGGGCTTTCATTTAAGCAAGTAGGTGACACACCTACTTGTCACCTAGCAGCTTGCGCAGTATCGCAAAAATGCACATATCTCTCTACTCCGATGTCGTATTGACAAATGGTTTAATGCGTTGGAAAATAGACTCATAGATCTTTAATTTGATGTGTGGAACACACCATAACTCTAAGTATATTGGGAGAAAATTGCAGTTACATTTGACCCAAAGTTTCAGTAAAACTTATGAATGTAACTTGTGATGACTTTCATCGACTTTTGTTCCACAACTCGCTTGACTTAAAAACATAACACACGGATGTAATACGACTAATATAAATCATAACATAATCTCTTTATCATGTTAATCACCCTAGTCTCACCCCAAAGGTACATGTTATAACATTCCCAACTTGTCGACTTTCGATGAAACATTGTTTTATTTAATTGCTTTAGCTTCTGAACTGTCCAACCCTCTTTGTACTTGTTGTTCATGATCTTCAATATTTGTAACCTCAGAGGTAACATGATTAACTTACTTTATATACTTTTAAATATTATCTCATTTTTTTGTCCTACATTAGTTTGCTTACGACGCATTTTTACATACGAAAATATAGGGTGTAACAGTCAGATTGAGACGGTTCGTAGCCAGGAGCGGGTTGAAAGGGATGCTAAGACGCCTTATAGTTCCGGTGATTTCAGCGGTGTTCCTTCAGGGAGGCTGAGACGGTTTTTACAGTGCTCACTCAGGCCAGTCTTCATTAAGTGCACTACCAGTGCAAAGTTCTCATCAGGCCTCCTCCGCGCAGGCTTCTACAGGTAATTCTTCGGGTTATTAGGAGCAGCAGTTCCATCAGAGCAGGAGTTGTTTCGAGTGTAGAGAATTGTGTCATTTCAAGAGAGATTGTCCTAGGCTGTTGAGTGGGGCTCCACAGCAGAGTTCTCGACTAACGGCACCAGCACCAGCAGTTACACCACCCGCCCAACCAGCTCGGGGTGGGGGTCAGGCAGCTAGGGGTTGCCCAAGAGGGGGAGGCCGATCAGGTGGCGGTCAGGCCCGATTCTATGCTTTTCCTGCCAGGCCAAATGTTGTTGCTTCAGATATAGTGATCACATGTATTGTTTCAGTGTGCCACAGAGAGGCTTCTATATTATTTGACCCTGGTTCTACTTATTCATATGTATCATCGTATTTTGCTCATTATCTGGATATGCCCAGTGAGTCCTTAATTTCACATGTTAGTGTATCTATACCAGTGGGCGATATTATTACTGTGGACCATGTGTATCGATCGTGTGTGGTAACGATTGGTGAACTGGAGACTAGGGTTGATTTTTATTACTCGGTATGGTTGATTTCTATGTAATCCTAGGTATGGATTGGTTGTCTCCATGTCATGTTATTATGGACTGTAACGCAAAAACCGTGACATTGACGATGTCGGGGTTGCCGAAGGTTGAATGGAGGGGTTCCCTAGAGTTTGTTCCTAGTAGGGTAATTTCTTATTTGAAGGCCTAATGTATGGTTGGAAAGGAATGTTTGTCATATTTGGCCTTTATGAGAGATGTTGATGCAGATACTCCTATTATTGATTCAGTACCGGTCGTGCGAGACTTTCCAAATGTATTTCCTGCAGACCTGCCGGGTAAGCCACCCAACAGGGATATTGATTTCGGTATTGACTTGGTGCAGGGCACTCGGCGCATTTCTAATCCTCCGTATCATATGGCACCAGTTGAGTTAAAAGAATTGAAATAGCAACTTCAGTAACCCCTTGAAAAAGGGTTTTCTTATGCCTAGTGTGTCACCTTGGGATGCACCGGTTCTGTTTGTGAAAAAGAAAGATGGTACTATGCGGATGTGCATTGATTTTAGGCAGTTAAACAAAGTGACAATCAAGAATAAATATCCTTTTCCGCGTATTGATGACTTATTTGACCAACTTCAGGGAGCGAGGGTGTTCTCCAAAATTGATTTGAGATCTGGGTATCACCAATTGAAAATTTGGGATTCGGATATTCAAAAGACGGCATTCAGAACTCGTTATGGCCACTATGAATTTCTTGTGATGTCTTTTGGGCTAACCAATGCCCCGACAGTATTCATGCACTTGATGAACAGTGTATTCCAATCATATCTTGACTCATTTGTCATAGTATTTATTAATGATATACTAGTGTACTCATGTAGCCAGGAGGAGCATGCACGACATTTGAGTATTGTACTACAGAGGCTGAGAGAGGAGAAACTTTATGCCAAATTCTCTAAGTGTGAGTTCTGGCTTAGTTCGGTAGCATTCTTGGGACATATAGTGTCTAGTGAAGGGATTAAGGTGGATTCGAACAAAATAGTGGCAGTTTAGAGTTTCCCCAGGCCATCTTCAGTTACTGAGATTCAGAGTTCTCTTGGCTTGGCCAGTTATTATCGTCGCTTTGTGGAGGGTTTCTCGTCTATTGCATCGCCTATGACTAAATTGACCCATAAAGGTACTCAGTTCAGGTGGTCGGATGAATATGAAAAGAGCTTTCAGAAGCTCAAGACATCTTTGACTACAGCTCCAGTATTGGTGTTGCCTATAGGTTCAGAGTTTTATACTGTGTATTGTGACGCGCCGCGTATTGGTCTCGGCGCAGTGCTGATGCAAGACTGTAGGGTGATTGCCTATGCGTCCAGACAACTAAAGGTACATGAGAAGAATTATCCAGTCCACGATCTTGAGTTAGTAGTTATTGTTCATGCCTTGAAAATTTGGCGACATTACCTGTACGATGTCCAGTGCTCGGTGTATACCGATCATCAGTATCTACAACATTTGTTTAAATAGAAGGATCTTAACTTGCGGCAGCGAAGGTGGTTGGAGTTGCTAAAAGATTACAATATCACCATTCTCTATCATCCCAGAAAGGCCAATGTGGTGGCTGATGCCTTGAGTCATAAGGCGGAGAGTTTGGGTTGCTTAGCATACTTACCGGTAGCAGAGAGGCCTTTAGCCTTGGATGTTCAGGACTTGGCTAATCAGTTTGTTAGATTGGATATTTCCGAGCCGAATTGAGTTTTGGCCTGTGTAGTTTCTCGGTCTTCTTTATATGATTGCATTAGAGAGCGCTAGTGTGATGATCCACATCTGCTTGTCTTTAAGGACACAGTTTAGCACGGTGATGCCAAGGAACTCACTATTGGAGATGACGGTGTATTACGGATGCAGGGCAGGCTATGTGTGCCTAATGTAGATGGTTTGCGCAAGCTGATTCTCCAGGAAGCTCACGGTTCGCAGTAATCTATTCATCCAAGCGTCGCGAAGATGCATAAGGATTTAAGGCAGAACTATTGGTTGAGGTGAATAAAGAAAGATATAGTTGGGTTTGTAGCTCGGTGTTTAACTTATCAACAGGTAAAGTACGAGCATCAGAGACCAGGAGGATTACTTTAAAGACTTGAAATTCCGGAGTGGAAATAGGAGCGTATTACCATGGACTTCGTAGTTGGGCTCCTACGGACCTTGAGAAAGTTTGATTTTGTTTGGGTGATTATAGGTCGGCTAACCAAATCTGCGCATTTTATTCCAGTTGGTACGAATTATTCTTCGTAGCGGTTGGTTAGGATTTATATTCGCGAGATTGTTCTCCTACACGGCGTGTCGATGTCCATTATTTCAGATCGGGGTACGCAGTTTACCTCATAGTTTTGGAGGGCAGTGTAACGAGAATTGGGCACACAGGTTCAGTTGAGTACAACATTTCACCCTTAGACGGATGGACAGTCCGAGCACACTATTCAGATATTGGAGGATATGCTACGCACTTGTGTCATTGATTTTGTGGGTTCTTGGGATCAATTACTGCCACTCGCGGAATTTACTTACAATAATGACTACCAATCAAGCATTCAGATGGCTCTGTATGAAGCTTTATGCGGGAGACGGTGTCGGTCTCCACTGGGTTGGTTTGAGCCGGGTGAGGTTAGACTATTGGGTACTGACTTGGTTCAAGATGCTTTAGAGAAGGTTAAAGTAATTCAGGAACGGCTTTGCACGACACAGTCTAGACAGAAGAGTTATGCCGACAGGAAGGTTCGTGAACTTGTTCACATGGTTGGGGAGAAGGTTCTGCTCAAGATTTCACCCATGAAGGGTCTGTTGAGGTTCGGGATGAAGGGAATATTTAGCCCTCGGTATATTGGGACTTTTGAGATACTTAAGAAAATTGGAGATGTGGCTTATGAACTTGCTTTGCCACCTACTATATCAAGTGTTCATCCAGTGTTCTATGTATCCATGCTCCGAAAGTATGTCGGGGATCCGTCTCATATTCTGGATTTCAGTACAGTGCAACTAGATGGTAATTTGACTTATGTTGTGGAGCCAGTAACTATTTTAGACCGGCAGGTTCAAAAACTGAGGTCCAAGAACATAGCATCAGTGAAGGTGCAGTGGAGAGGCCATCCAGATGGAGAAGCTACTTGGGAGATTGAGCAGGAGATGCGGAGTAAATATCCACACTTATTTAAGACTCCATGTATTATTCTAAACCCGTTCGAGGACGAACATTTGTTTAAGAGGGGGAGAATGTAACGACCCGATTGGTCATTTTGAGTATTATAACCCTGTTTCCCCATTTACTACTCAATTTATTCTCTACCTTTGTTATGTGACTTTCCAGAGGTAATTGGTTCGGGTCCGGTGAGGTTGTTGAATGATTTGGAACACCTAGTTCCAAGGTTTCGAAATGTAGTTGAAAAGATTGACCAAATGTTGACGTATGTGTAGTGACCCGAAGAATATTTTCTAAGGAAATCAAGGTTTTGTGGTGTTGAGGTAAACAAAGGGGCTCGGACCTTTTGGGATGAACAATGCACCGGGAAGTAAAGGAAAAATATTTGGCGGAAAAACACATTTTTGCGGTCCATTATGCGACCGCATAATCACTCTGCGGGCCGCATAATGGCCGCAGAAGTGAGGTAGAAGAGGGCCAGTTTGGATGTAATATGCGGTCGACTATGCGACCGCATAACTGTTCTGCGGTCACCATGCGATCGAAGAACAGGTATGCATGCCGCATAGTGACCGCATACACAGACAGATGTTTGCCAGTATTGGTCACCGATTATGCGACCGATATACGGTCCGCATAACCATTATGCGGCCGCGTATGCGACCGCAAAACCTGTTCCAGAGCTTCATTTTTCTGGTTTTATAAACCCGACCCCTTTCTTATAAAACACTATTGGGGGTCATTTTAAAGGGTTTTCGTCTGATATTTTATAGAGAGGTGAGAGCATTTTAGAGAGAGAAAGTGAAGACTTAGTCATTTAATCATCAATTCTTGTTCAAGGTTTGAAGATTTCACAAGGATCTTGCTAGGGCTTCAAAGAGGTAAGAATTTCTTTCCTGAATTCTTCAATTTCGGATTTGGAGTAAAGATGGGTGATTAATAGTATGATTCTTGGGTGTAAGGTTGTGGAAGGATAGTTAAGTTCAAATGGGTAAGGATTGGGTTGAAGATGGTAGAAATCTTTATAGACTTTAGTTGAAGATTTGAGGGTCGAGTTGATGTCGGATTTTGGTGAAATTTATATGGTTGGACTCGTGGTTGGGTAGGAATTCATATTCTGTAACTTTTTTCGGGTTCCGAGATGTTGGCCCTACGGGCGATTTTTGAGTTAATTTCAAATTTTATTGGAAAAATTGATATTTCCTTATGGAATTAATTATAATAATTTGTATTGACTGAATCAAAATAATTGTGGCTAGATACGAGGCTTTCGGAGACCAATTCTCGTGGCAAGGGTATAGAAGAATAAATAATTATACGGGTTAAGATAAGTAACAATTATAAATCTTGTCCTGAGGGTATGAAACCCCGGATTTTGGTATCATGTGATTATTTTGGAGGTGGCGCACATGTTAGGTGACGAGCGTATGGGCATGCACCGAAGGGATTGTGACATGGTCCGTCTCGGAAAACTGTAAAGTTGAATAATTTATTGTTAGCTATATGATCTCTATATGTTGAAGAAATTTGACTATAAATCATGTTAGAAATCATGCTTAGGCTATGTTATAGTACTGCTGAGACCCGTAGAGGTTGCATACTTGTTGAATTATTTGCTAATTGCTATCTTGTACTCAGTCATGATTTTTCTTGTGTATTATACCCCAGTTTTTCTGGATATTTGTTGATATACTATGTTATCTTTGTTGGGGCTGATCTTTTTGATTTCCGAGAGCCCGAGAGACTTGAGAGGTTGAGGACTGAATAAGGCTGAGGGCCTGTCGGTGAGGTAAGGATATTATGGCACGTGAATTATCTGTGCAGGATATTATAGCACGTAAGTTGTCCATGCAGATTATAGCACTTGGGCTGTAGGAGCCCCTCCGGAGTCTGCACACACCCCTAGTGAGCGCGGGTACCCATTGAGTGTGAGTGTTGAGGGCTGAGAGCCGAGTGGTTGAGCTGCTGTGATGAGCTAAGTGACTATTGCCTGAGAGGCTGTAATTGCTTTGCATATGTTATTGCACTTGGTTGCTATCTGTCATTGTTGTGAAATCTTTGAAAGAATTTATATCCGGATTACTTGACATTGAACTGTATAAAATTGATTTGACTTAAACTGCCGGATTTGAAAGCATGTCTATTCTTTGCTGGAACTACTAAAAGTGAACTATGACTATGTAGCTCGTCATTATCTTCAGTTCCTTAGTTATTATTGTTACTTGCTGAGTCGGTTATACTCATACTACACCCTGCACTTCGTGTGCAGATCCAGGTATCCCTAAACATAGCGGGTGTTGATCATTTCGCGCAGTTGATTTTCAGGAGATTTTGAGGTAGCTGTTATGTTCCGCAGACCTTGTCTCGCCTTCTCTATCTCCTTGTTTACTGTATTTGGTTTTAGACTATTATAGACCATATTTTCCAGACTTGTACTCATATTAGATGCTCATGTACTTCGTGACACCAGGTTTTGGGAGTGTTGTATCGGAAATTGCTAGATTTTTTGGAATTGTATTAAACATTACGTTTTTAAATTTAAAGGAAATTGTGGGTTATTAATGTTGTCATCTTGCCTAGTACTGAGATAGGCGCCATCACGACAGGTAAGAATTTTGGGTTGTGACATGGGGCTCCGGCTCCTGATTAGCTATAGCCAAAGCACGTGTCCTCACCATCTGTGAAAGAATAAGAGAATAAAGATTCTAACTTAGTCAGAAAAAAGTCGCATGATAGATAAAGAAAGAAACTAAAGTTTTGCTAAAGCCTTGAAGTCTCTACAAGATAAGTACAGATGTCTATGTAGTGATCCTCACAACTCTACCAAGCTTGCTCATGACTTGTGAGACCTATGCAACCTATGGCTTGATACCAACTTGTCATGACCCAAAGTCTCAATCAAGGAGTCGTGATGGCGTCTAACGCCACTTGCTAGGCAAGTCAGTACATAGCAACAATAAGTAAAGCAAGTTTAACAGTTATAATAAAGATAAAGAGCGAAACTCATAAATACATAATGATTCTAAAACCAAACACTAACTAATATGTTTTCCAAGATTTGGTGTCACAAGTGCATGAGCTATTGATAGTACTAAATACAAAGTCTGCAAGAAAATACAATATTGTTTGGTGCAATAAACAATAATAAAAGGATAGGAAGGGGATTCCAAGGTTTGCGAACGACATAGCACTATCTCAAGTCTCCTGGGAGTACGAGCTAATCACCCATAGGAGCACTGCTAGGACCAAAACCAGAAACTGCACAAGAATGCATAAGTATAGTATGAGTACAACCGATCCCATGTACACAGTAAGTATCGAGCCTAACCTCGACGAGATAGTGATGAGGCTATGACAAGACACTTACATAAACCTATACAAGTAATAAGTAGAAAGCAATGGCAGAATAGAAAGAAGAGTAAACTCACAAAATTTGCATAAGAGAATAAATAACAAAGTTCCCAAAAATAGTATCACAACAAAACCTTATAACACAAACATCATAGCGGAGAACAACAACCAAGAACAAGTACAATACATTATATCTGATGTGTCTTGCAACCCGATCCAAACACATACCGTTGCAGCATACAACCCGCTACAATAAAAATACCATCAATACTCAATACTGTTGTGGCGTGCGACCCAATCCAACCTCAATATTATCGATAATAAATACCGTTGTGGCATGAAATCTGATCCAACATATCAATTCATGTGAAAACATCCAAAAAATAATCAAGTATAGAGAAACTCGCAACATAACATAAAAGAGAACTAAAACATATAATTCAGAAAGTAAATATGAACGCGACCAAAGAATGATAGACAATCCAGTGTTCAAGAACTAGCCTCATACTTATATATAACAACAAAGACTTCAACAAGTTATAAATACAAGAACAATCTAAAGGTCACACAATACATTATAGCATAGTAGAGTAAGATAAAAAAAGTAAAGGCATAAGGCAAGTAAAGGCATAGGATAGGTAAAGGCATGAAGCATGTAAAGGCATCTATCTAATAACATGTATGGGCATGTAACAAATAAGGGCATGCAAATAGTAAATTATGAAGCAAGTAGAAGCATGTGACAAATAAGGCATGTAAAATAGACATTATAACAAGTAGAAGCATGAACTAAGTTAGGACATGGTATATTTAAAGGCATGAAATAAACTAGTTCCCCCACATGCTTTAACCCATGACAAAGCATTTACACTTTTCACCTTGCATATAGGACGTCCCCACATATAGATCACCTAGTAAATAGACCAATCACCTTCTAATTCCCTCAAATCAAGGTTAACCACGATATTTTGCCTCTTTTCGAAACAAAATTAACAATCCAGCACAGCTTTTCCGTTAGAACAAGCCTCCAAACCACTTGAATCTAGTCAAATAATGCCCAAATAAGTAAAAATAAGTTTTAAAAACTATCCTAGTACCAAAAAGGTTCGATCTTTAACATATTTAAAAAGAGTTAACAAAAAGTTAACATGGGCCCACATGGTCGAAGTCTGAAATTAAGACTGATTCTCGTTTAGCCCCCGAGTCAAAAAATGTGATTTCCATCAAGATTTGACCTCAAAACTCAAATTTCTACACTTTAAAGCACTAGATTCAAGTATAAAAATCTATGGGAATTCATGAGAATAAATCAAAACTAGATAAATATTACTAACTTTAGAAGTTCGGATAAAAATCCTCTCAAAAACCACCCCAATACATTGTCTAGGTCTCAAAAATAGTGAAAAGTGGCTAAATCCTGATTTCAACCCTTTATAGACCTCGACGAACTTTACTAGTGGCCAGTGACCATCGTGTTCAAGAGCCCAACTCGTATTTGTGTAAGCCAAACCCCAGCCAAGCCTTCGCATTCTTGGCACACCTCTACGGGTTCGCGAAGAGAAAATCCCACTACCTCCCAGATGACTTGGAATCCTTCGCGTTTGCAATCTACCATTGCGTTCACGTAGAACAAATGTTCCCTGGCCCAACTCCTTCGACCTGATTGCTAGACCACCATCGTGATCGCGGAGAGCATTTTCCCCCAGCGCCAGAAGACACTACAGATCGCGGTACTAGCAACGCGATCGTGAAGAACAACCTGCACCTAACCACAGTCGTATTACACGATCACGAGACAAGTTCTGTGATCAAAAACTTTAACACCAGCAGATCAGCTAACTTAACGACGCCAAGAATGATCTGAAACTCACTCTAGCGCTCCCTCCCCCGGCCTACTCCAAATATCAACATAAGTATAGAAATCTCACATGGACTCGCTCATAAGCTCAAAACATTAAATTAACATCAAGTCAAGATTCACACATTAAAACGCAAAGATTTCAAAGTTCTTAAGCTCAAAATTCTAAATTTTCACAAATAAGCGGTGAAACAGTCTTGGGTCACCAGGACCCAACCAAACATGCGTACAAGTCCAAAATTATCATACAAACTTACTCGAATTTCCAAAATAATTAACCAAGGTCGTTTATCAACAGTATTGACCGTGGTCAACTCCAACTATTTTAAAGTTCAAAAAACAAGTTCTCTGTCAAAAATCATATTTAGACTTTTACAAAATCAAAACGGACCATAAACCCAATTCATAAATCATCAAATAAAGCTATATAAGTTCTCAAATCATTAAATGAGAAGTTAGAACTCAAAATGACCTGTCGGGGTCGTTACTGTTGAATTCATTTTATTGTGCATGCCATAGAGATATTTGGATAGAAGGGTCGATAGATAAAGTGTAGTTCGGTTCTTAGTTAGTTGCCAAGTTAGACTTGCTAGTAGAGCTTTATTTTTTTAAAGTTAGTTTCTGAATGCGTAAACCACCAGAGTACTTTGGTGTAGTTATAATTTTCAAGTTTAGATGATGTAGTTTCTTTTTGGTAGTTGTCGAGCCGTCAAGAAAATCACATTCATATTTCTCAAAATCTTTTAGTAATCGAGCATGGGATCAAGATGTACTGCATAAATTAGTTTGAAATACTACTTATTGAGAGTCATATTTATCAAAATAAATGTTGATGCCCATGTCGAGGAAGCTAGTTTTTCAACCAACAAGTTGCATTTTGAAATAATCTATGATAAATCAAGTAATTTTTCAAGGGGCAATGGCTAAAGATAGGAAACCTACATATTTACCAAATTAATTTCCTTCAGTAATGTTGAAGGAACAAAGCATGTAAATTCTATCTCTTTCATTGCAATTTTAGATCAAAAGATCTTTTGTAACGACTCAACCGGTCGTTTTGGGCTTTAAGGTTCCGTTCAATGGTTCGAGGTCTTGAGCAGAATCATATTGTGTATTATAACTTGCGTGCATGGTCGGATTTAATTTTCGGATGTTTTGAGATGTATTTGGATGAATGATTATTACTTTAGAAGCTTAAGTTAAAAATATTAACCAAGGTTTGACTTTTTGTTGAAACGACCCCGGAACGGTATTTTGATGGATGTTCTAGGTTTGTATCGTATTTTGGACTTGGGCATGTGCTCGAAATCAAATTCGGAGGTTCGTAGGTTGATATGGTTGTTTTACCGCATATTGGCAATTTGAGGTTTAGAAGTTTGACTGTATGTTGGCTTCATAGTTATCGTGTTTGGATTTCTTTTTCGGGACTTGGAATATGTCCATTTTGTTATTTGGAACTTGTTTGCAAATATTTGCATAATTCCGAGTTGATTTGATAGGAATCGGACGTGCGGTTGTGTTTTTAGAAGTTCTTGAGTTTCTTGTTGATTTCATGTGTTTTAGAGGCCTGATTCATGGATTTAGATGTCATTTTGATGATTTGATCACACGAGCGAATCCGTGTTATGTCTTTAGATTTGTGTTGATGTTTGGTGTGGAGCCTCGAGGGATCCGGTGAGTTTTGGAGGCATTTCAGAGTGTTTGACAGAGTTTAAGTTCTATTGGTTTTGCACAAGTACTTCAGGTCTCGCATTTGTGAGATATGGATCGCATTTGCGAGATTTGGCTGGGGTCTGCTAGATTCGCATTTGCGAACATTCTGTTCACTTTTGTGATGGGGATCTAGGCTAGGAAATGGTAGCATTTGCGATCAATTTGATCGCTTTTGCGATACATCCACAGTTTGCAATTGCGAATTATTCGTCGCAATTGCGATGACAACAAGGGTGTGAAGGTATTTGCTTTTGCGATCATTTCCTCTCATTTGCAAGGTTCACATTTGTAGGGTTCACATTTGCGAACCCCATTTCCCATTTGCGACACTTGCGACTGGACATAAAAGTTGAGGGGCGGGATTTTTGTCTCATTTTCATATTTTGGAACCCTAGACTCGGTAAGAGGTGATTTTAAGGAGGGATATTCATCTATAATCATTAGGTAAGTGATTTTGATCAATTTTTAACTATTTTACATGATTTTATATGAGATTTAATAGGAAACTTATGAGAATCAAAGTGAAATTTTGAGAAATATTGTATATGTTTTGAAAATAGAGGATTTGAGTTTTGAGAGTCGCTTTGGACTCAGATTTTGAAACAAAACACACACATGGACTCGTGGGGCTATGGGTAGTCGGAATCTACCCTTGGACCCAGGTTTTGACAGGACAAGTCCGGGTTGAGTTTTGTTGACTTTGGAGAAATTGTGTAAAGATCATAGCTTTATTTGTTTGAATTGATTTATCTTGCATTATTTGATGTTATTAAGTCAATTTTGGTTAGATTTGAGTTGACCGGGGGTGAATTGTAAGGGAAAAGTTGTATTAGAGTATTGATTGAGGGCTTTTGAGGTACGTATCTTGCCTAACGTTGTGTGGGGAAACAACCCTGTAGGGATTGATTTGTTTGCACTATTTGAACTACGTTAAATACGTTTACTCGAGGTGACGAGTGTGTACACGGTCTTATATGTGGAAATTTGACCGATTTAGGCTCTTAGGTTTCTTATATCCATTAAACTGAAGTTGTTCCATCGTGTTATGTGACCCATTGTTAATTTACCCTTATATGCTTTATTTGAATTTGTTGGTTCATGTTCTATCTTATATTGCCAAATTTACTCATACATGCTTTAATTGTAATTGTTGCCACTTTATTGTTACATCTTATCTCCTCCATAGTTGATTATTCTTTTTTGAAGCTATTGTTACATGCCATATCTTCAGTAGTTGTTTATCCTTATTTGAAGTCGATGTTACATGTTATCTCTCTTATTGTTAACCTACTCTTACTTGAAGTTTTTCTTACTTGTTATGTATTTCATTGTTGAGTTTAACCTTTTGTTTCATTGTAGTGTTGTAATTCTTGTGTTGATTTACTTGTCGTACCCTCATGTTATTGGTGTTTTTGTTGTACACTATGTTGTTGAGCCGTGGGCTCTATGTGGTCGTGGTATTTGAATTGTTGTTATGAAAATGTTGTGGTATATGAGCACATTTGGTGCGGGTTGTTATATTGTGTTGTTATATTTTTGGCACATGTGGCATTGTTGAGAGGATTGTCGGGGTATTCGCACGTAAGTTGTCCGTGCTTTTGTTACTATTGATATTTTGCACATGTGACGGGACAAGGCGTGATATTTATGTTGAGATTGCACATGTGGCCAGACAAGGTGGGATAATTATTATGCGCATGTGGAGAGACACGACAGGCATTTACTTTTTTGTAGCCCACATGACGAGACAAGGGGGCTATGTCAGGGATGATTTGTGATGGCCTGGGGGCATTATCATTAATGATCTTTGTGTGGTGATGTGCCTATCTTGTGTGAATCATGCATACTGCGGGTTTAATTTGTTATTTCCAATGTTCCATTCATTGTCCCTGATCGTACTTGTTGACTCGAGTTGTGATAGTACACTTGCACAAGCATACATGTAATCCATCACTTATATTAGTCCAAGAACATGAACCTTGAATTTTTTGATCATTTACATGCATGCTTGCATACCTTCCTTCTATGAATGAGTTGTACTCTTGGAATGTGAGTTGTCTGTGCGGACATGAGATATTGTAATTATTAGCACATGAGTTGTCCATGCAGATATGAGGTATTAATGGTACTGGCATGTGCATCGTTCATGCAGCGTGTGAGTTGTCTGTGCGGTTGTGATTGGTACTATGGGCACAAGATGCTAAGTTATTAGGGTTAGTAATTAGGGACACATGATTTTAAATTATGAAGTGTGGTACCTCGGGGAAATTCTTGTGTAAACGTTGTGTTAGAGCGGTTGATTATTGGGTTGTTACTTATTTTCCTTACATGATTTCACTGGACTTTAACTGTATTATGCTTACTTTATGATGTCATTACCTGCTTGCTCCTTGTTTCTAATTATTACTTTTAGTTTCCATTTGCAAGTAATGTTATTGTTATTACCATGTTTCACTTTATATTGATATTGTTCCCTATTAGTTTTATATTCATACTCATACAGGTTATTATGTCTAGTAGGTGTCTTGACCGTTCCTCGTCACTACTCCACCGAGGTTAGTCTTGGTACTTTCTGGGTACCGCACGAAGCAAGGGACACGTTCGCGAAGGGTGAGGACCAGTGTGCATCGCAAATGCGAGAGAGGCCACGCGTTCGCGAAAAAGAGTGAGGGCTGGGGTGTACTTTATGCGTTAGCCTATGCATTCGTGAGTAAGGCATCGCATTCACGAAGGCATGGGACCCCTGGTCATTGCATTCGCGAAGAGGAAATTTTGGGCAGCACATTTTGTGCTTCGCAAACGCGAGAAAATTGTCGCGTTCGCGAAGAAAAAATCCCTGGGCAGAAACTTTAAGTTTTGAAAATGAGACTTCTATTTTTACCGATTTGAAGCTCGGGGAGAAGCGATCTTCTTGAGATTTTCAAGGAAAACATCAGGGTAAGAGTTCTTAACTAAATTTTGGTCAAAGTACCCGAATCTATGGTAGTTTCTAACATTTAATTGGCGGATTAAGTTGGAAAAAATGTGAAAATCCCTAAGTTTAGATTAAAGATTTGAGGATCGAATTGATGTCAGAATTTAGTGATTTTGGTATGGCTGGACTAGTGTTCAATGGGCATTCATATTTTGTAACATTTGTCGGGTTCCGAGACGTGGGCCCCACGGGCGATTGTTAGGTTAAATTTTGGATTTTGTTAGAAAATTTATATTTTCATATGGAATTTATTCTTTTAATTTGAATTGATTGAATCGAATTAATTGTGACTAGATACGAGGCTTTCGGAGGCCAATTCACGAGGCAAAGGCATAGCAGAGCAAATAATTACACAAGTCGAGGTAAGTGATTTGTCTAACCTTGTGTGGGGGAAATTCCCCTTAGGATTGGTATTGATATGATAATTGTGATATGTTTAAAGTCGTGTATGCGAGGTGACGAGTGTGTACACGGGCTAAATATGGAAAACTCTGGTTTTAAATTGTGTAGATATCTGTTACACATTAATGAAATTATTTTATCCGGTTATATTCATCATCATTGATCTATTTTTTTATATTTTAAATTTTCCTGACATTTTTCTGCTAATTGCTTCACTTATTTAGTTGAAACTTTGTTTCTTTTATTTTGTGCGGATTATTTGAAAGTTGAATTTCTTAATTTAATTATTATTAATATGAAATATTTGACATTAATTTTTTTTTGTATTGAGGCATGATGTTAAAATTTGAAATATTATTTTTGTTGAGTTATTCACTTCCGAATACTTTTGTGATATTTTATATTCATTGTGTTTGAGTCGTGAGCTCCTTATTGTGGAAAATAATGTTGTTGTTGATTTATTTTGGCAAGCTGAAATACTTGGGCCCTTGAGGTGCAAATTATGATATTGATACGCATGCGGTGGTATAAGGTCCGGGTGTTGAAACATATGCGGTGAGATAAGGGTAGCTTGATACGCGTGGATAGTAGGAGAACTGCTAGAAGTCATGTGGTGTGATAAGGGTGGCTAAAACGCGGGATGCTATTTCGGGAAAAATATTTTCTTTAAAATTAATTGTGAAGGCTCCAACGGTGATATAAGAAAATGAGATATTGTGAATTTATTTATAATTTGGGACTACGAGGCGGTACCTCGGGAGTGCCCCTGTTGATTAATTCTTTATGGCAGCATTTTGTGACTTTCTTTAAAGTTGCAAATTTCTATTTTTTTTTAGCGTCCGCAGACCTCTGAGTCCCTTTCTATCCTTTTTATATTGTTTTCCTTATTCTCTTTAGACTCTGATGTATAGAGACAATTAGAATAATTTCTTAGAAGCTTGTGACTTGTTTCTACCGAGTTTTTGGAGTTGTAATTTGTTAAATTTGCAGTACTTATTTAGTTCATCTGTTAAGGATTGGATTTCAGATTTATATTTAGTTATTTCGCAAATTGTTAGGCTTACCTAGTCTTAGAGACTAGGTCCCATCACGACATCCTACGGAGGGAATTTGGGGTCATGACAAGTTGGTATCAGAGCTCTAGGTTCATAGGTGTTATGAGTCACAAGCAAGTTGAGTAGAGTCTCGCAAATCGGTACGGAGATGTGTGTACTTATCTTCGGTAGGCTATAGAACTGTTAGGAAAATGTTCACTTCTTTGATTCCTTATCGTGCGCATTTGTTGACTTCGAAATTCTAAACCATTGTCTTTCTATTCTCTCATAGATGGTGTGGACACGCACAACTGGATCCGATAATCAGACACCGACGCCCCATGTTCGAGTCGCAAGAGGCCGTGGTCGAGGCAGAGGCCGTGCTAGAGGCCGAGGAAGACCACGTGGTGCAGCCAGAGCACCTGCATGAGCTTCTGCAGAGGAGCCACCAGTAGCTCCAGTTGGAGAGTAGGCACCTGAGACGCCTGTTACTACTCATGCACTTCAGGAGATCCTTGCCCAGTTTTTGAGCATGTTTGGCACTCTAGCTCAAGCAGGGTTGATTCCACTTGCTCCTGCCACATCTCAGGCCAGGAGAGGAACTTAGACTCCTGCCGCCCGTACCTCATAGCCACGGGCCCAAGTTGACCATGCCCAGAGGTTACACCAGTGTAGCTAGTTATCCCAGTTCGGCCCGAGGTTAGGGCAGCAGTTTTGGAGGGGGAGTAACTCAGGCTCGAGAGGTACAAGAAGTACCACCCTCCCACTTTTAGCTGATTGGCTTCAGAGGATGCTCAGGGTTTTCTTGAGGAATGTAACAGTAACCTCCGTACTATGGGTATTGTTGATTCTAGTGGGGTTTCTTTCACTGCATTCCAGCTTAGAGGAGCAGCCTACCAGTGGTGGCGGGCATATGAGTTGGATAGTCCAGCTGAGGCAACTTCACTCACTTGGACTGAGTTTTCAGATATGTTCTTGAGAGAGTATGTTCCTCAAAGTCTCGGTGATGCATGGCACGTAGAGTTTGAGAAGCTACGCCTGGGTTCTATGACGGTGTCAAAATATGCAGTCTGATTCAGTGATTTGGCTAGCCATGCACCAGCCTTAGTTGTTACAGTTCGAGAGCGGGTTCACCGATTTATTGAGGGGCTCCTCCCTAGTGTCAGATTCAGTATGGCCCGAGACTGGGAAATGGATATCACATACAAACAGGTGGTGCCAATTGCTAGGAGATTAGAGGGTATGCGGATCCGGGAGAGAGAAGAGAGGGAAGCTAAGAGACCCCGAGATTCTTGCACATATAACAGTTCTCGTGCCACTGCTGTAGCCCGTCATGGTAGAGGCTATGTGAGCCGTCCTATTCATTCAGCACCTCCAGCTTCCAGCGGTATTCCGGCTACTCCCAGACCTCAGTTTCTATATTATGCACCATCAGTGTCTATTGTACCTCATACGGGGTGCTTTCAGTAGGCAGTCCAGTCGATCAGGCTCGAGCTAGTCTCAGCAGCCACATCCTCCGAGGGCCTCGTCATATCATGAGGGATTTCCCTAGACTTAGGAGTGGTGCACCTCCACAGATTTCTTAGGCCCCTACCATTCCACAGGGCCCTAAGGCTTCTCAAGCCATGATTATTACACAAGTTGCTACTCCACCTGCACAGCCAGCTAGAGGTGGAGGTCAAACAGGTAGAGGTCGCCCTAGATGGGGAGGCCAGGCCAGATATTATGCCCTTCTTTCTACGATGGAGGCAGTTGCATCCGATTATGTTATCATAGGTATTGTTCCGGTCTATTATAGGGATACATCAGTCTTATTTGATCAATGCTTCACTTATTCTTATGTGTCATCTTATTTTGCCCCGTATTTGGGCATATCCCGTGATACTTTGAGTTCTTCTGTTTATGTATCTACACCCGTGGGTGATTCTATTATTGTTGACCGCGTGTATCGATCTTCTTTGATTATTATCAGTAGTTTTGAGACAGAGCTGATTTATTATTGCTTATTATGGTGGATTTCAATACTATTTTGGGTATTGACTGGTTGTCGCCCTATCATGTTATCCTTGATTGTCATGCCAAGATGGTGACGTTTGCTATGCCAGGTCTACCGCGGCTAGAGTGGAGAGGTACCTTAGATTATGCTCCTAGCAGGGTTGTTTCATTTCTTAAGGCTCAACAAATGGTTGAGAAGGGTGTGATTCGTATCTAGCCTATGTGAGAGATGTTAGTGTTGATACTCTTACCATGGAGTCAGTTCCTAAAGCAAGGGATCTTCTAGATGTATTTCCAGTGGATTTTCCGGGTATGTGAGAGATTTTCCGCCTGGTAGAGATATTGACTTTGGCATTGATTTATTACCGGGCACTCAACCCATTTCTATTTCACCATATCGTATGGCCTCAGCAGAATTGAAAGATTTAAAAGAGCAGTTATAGGAACTGCTTGATAAGGGTTTTGTTTGGCCTAGTGTATCGCCTTGGGGTGCTCATGTCTTGTTTCTGAAGAAGAAGGATGGTTCTATGCGGATGTGTATTGATTACCGCTAGTTGAACAAGGATACGGTGAAGAACAGGTATCCATTGCCACACATTGATGACCTATTCGATCAACTTTAGGGTGCCAGAGTGTTCTATAAGATCGACTTGTGTTCAAGCTATCATTAGGTGAATTTCGGGAGCCATGTATCCCAAAGAATGATTTCAGGACTCGGTATGGTCATTATGAGTTCCTTGTGATGTCTTTTGGGTTGACCAACGCCCCAACAATATTTATGCATTTGATAAACAGTGTATTTTAGCCCTATCTTGATTCATTTGTCATTGTGTTTATTGACGACATTCTGGTGTATTCCTGGAGTTGGGAGGATCATGAACAACACCTGAGGACTGTGCTTCAGACTTTGGGAGAAAAGAAGTTATATGCAAAATTTTGAAAGTGTGAATTCTGGCTTGATTCAGTGGGATTTTTAGGACATATAGTTTTGTGCGAAGGGATCAAGGTAGATCCGAAGAAGATCGAGGTAGTGTAGAGTTGGTCCAGACCATCCTCAGCTATGGAGATCTGGAGTTTTCTTGGTTTGGCGGGGTATTATTGCCAATTTGTAGAGGGTTTCTCTTCTATTGCCATGCCTGTGACAAAATTGACCCAGAAGGGTGCTCCGTTCAGGTGGACCGAGGAATGTGAGGAGAGATTTCGAAAGCTTAAGACATTTTTGACTACAGGCCCAGTGTTTATATTGATCACCAGAGTCTAAAACATCTGTTTAAACAGAAGGATCTTAATTTGCGGTAGCAGAGGTGGTTGGAGTTGCTTAAGGATTATGATATCACCATTCTCTATCACCCCAGGAAGGACAATATTGTGGCTGATGCCTTGAGTCGTAAGGCAGCGAGTTTGGGCACCTTAGCATACTTACCGGTAGCAGAGAGCCCTTTAGCCTTGGATGTTCAGGCCTTGGCCAACCAGTTTATTAGGTTGGATGTTTCCGAGCCGAGCTGAGTTTTGGCTTGTGTGGTTTTTCAGTCTTCTCTTTATGATCGTATGATTGTTTCAGAGAGAGTAAGTATGATAATGGTGTATTACGAATGCATGGCAGGCTATGTGTGCCCAATGTAAATGGTTTGCTAGAGATGATTCTCCAGGGGGCTCACAGTTCGCGGTACACCATTCATCTAGGTGCCGCGAAGATGAATCATGACTTGAGACAACACCATTGGTAGAGGTGGATGAAGAAATACATAGTGGAGTATGTCGCTCGGTGCCTAAATTGTCAACAAGTGAAATATGAGCATCAATGACCGGGTGGATTACTTCAGAAGTTAGAGATTCAAGAATGGACATGAGAGCGGATCACTATGGATTTTGTTGTTTGATGCATTTTAGGTGATTGTGGATAGATTGATCTAGTCATCTCATTGCATTCCTATAGTTACTACTTACTCTTCGGAGCAGTTGTCTCAAGTTTACATTCGCGAGATTGTCAAGCTTCATGAAGTACCAGTATCCATCATCTCTGACCGGGTTACGCAGCTTACATCACAGTTCTGGAGAGCCGTACAACGAGAGTTGGGTATCGGGTAGAGTTGAGTACAACATTTCACCCTCAGACGGATGGGCAGTCCGAGCGCACTATTCAGATACTGGAGGATTGCTTCCTGCGCGTGTGATAGATTTTGGGGGTGCTTGGGATCAGTTTTTGCAACTTGCAGAGTTTACTTACAATAACAGTTATCAGTCGAGCATTCAGATAGAGCCGTGTGAGGCCTTATATGGTAGGAGGTTCCGGTCTCCAGTGGGTTGGTTCGAGCCGGGCGAAGCTAGACTATTAGGTGCAGACCTGGTTCAGGCTACTTTGGAAAAGGTTAAGTTAATTCAGGATCGACTCTGTACAGCCCAATCTAGACAGAAGATTTATGCGGATCGAAAGGTTCGTGATGTTTCATTCATGGTTAGTGAGCGGGTCTTTCTCCGGGTTTCTCCCATGAAGGGTGTTATGAGATTCAGGAAGAAGGGTAAGTTGAGCACTAGGTATATTGGGCCTTTTGATATCCTTGAGAGGCTTGGGGAGGTGGTTTATAGACTTGCATTACCACCTAATCTCACTGCAGTTCATCTAGTGTTCCATGTTTCCATGCTCTGGAAGTATCCCGACGATCCATCTCATGTGTTAGACTTGCACTTAGTCCAGTTGGACAAGGATCTATCTTATGTTGAGGAACCCATGGGTATTTTGGATAGACATGTTAGAATGTTGAGATCGAAGAGCATTGCTTCAGTAAAAGTATAGTGGAGGGGTCATCCAGTCAAGGAGGTGACTTGGGAGACCGAGCATGATATGTGTAGCTATTATCCTCATATTTTCACCACTCCAGGTATAATTCTAAACGCGTTCGAGGATGAACGTTTGTTTAATAGGGAGAGGATGTAACGACTCGACCGGTCATTTTGAGAGTTGTAACCCCATTCCCCCATTTACTGCTCATTTTGTACTTTTAAAGTTGTAGTGTGACTTTCCGGGGTAGTCAGTTCGAGTCCGGAGAGATTTCGGAATGAATTAAGACACTTAGTCTCAAGGTTGAAAACTTAAGTTGAAAAGGTTGACCGGATATTGATGTCACGACCCAATTTATCAATTTAAATCTCATTTACAGGAGTAACAATTAATTCCATAAACAAGCAAGAATAATAATTCATTTAATTCCAAGGATTTTCCAATTTATTAATTAGCTTCTCAAGCTGAAATAAATTATTAAAGTATCGCGTAATTATTATTATTAAGCACAATTTCTTCCGAGGACGTACGACCCGATCCATAGTGTCGTGTACACTGCCGAGGGACGTGCGGCGCGATCCATAGATGCATCTATCCTGCCGAGGCGTTCGGCCCGCTCCACAAGAAAGGAGGACATTTTTTTATGTACCTCCGGAAGGAGAGTATATTTATTATAAGATAAATTCAGGAGGAAGAATAATTTCTTTTAACAATTAATTAATTTAAATAGAAAATCAAGCATATGAGATTTCCATCCTTTAATATCTTTATCAAACAATTCACAATATATTCATATATATATATATATATATATATATATATATATATATATATATATATATATATATATATATATATATATATATATATATATATATATATATATATATATTAATTAATCAAAGAATACAATTTACACAAGTAATACATGATTTGAGTCCTAAACGACCCGGACTTTAGCATTAATAGTAGCTACGCACGGACTCTCGTCACCTCGTGCGTACATAGCCCCCACAATTAGCAACAATTATTTAATTTTAATCACCTATGAGGTAATTTCCCCCTCACAAGATTAGACAAGAGACTTACCTCGTCTTGCTCCAATTTAATCCACTATAAGGCCTTTTCCATGATTATCCAACTCCGTCTGGCTCGAATCTAGCCAAAATAATTCGATACAATCACTAAATATTATAGGAATCAATTCTATAAGAAAATACTACATTTTAAAGAAAAGTTCCGAAATTAATTAAAAATTCACCCGCGGGGCCCACATCTCGGAATCTGGCAAAAGTTATGAAATCCGACAACCCATTCAATTACGAGTCCAACCATACCAGTTTCACTCAAATCCGACTCCGAATCGATACCGAAATCTCAAAATTTCGTTTCTATGATATTTCTAAACTTTTTCCAAATTTCAATCTCAAAACACTAATTAAATTGTGAAAATAATGATATATTCGTGTATATTGATCAAATCCGAGTTAGAATCACTTAACCCAAATATCTTTCCTTGAAAATCTGTCAAAAGTCGCCTTTGTTCAAGCTCAAGTTTGTCAAAAATGGCAAATGGGTTGAATGCCTGTGTTTTTATAACTTACAGATCTGCCCAGTTCGATCTTGGGAGCTCGATCTTGGGAGCTCGATCTCGGGATCTCGATCTCGAGAGCTCGATCTCGGGAGCTCGTTCTTGGGAGCTCTATCTCGGGAGCTCGATTTTTGTCAGGGACCTCGATTTTGTCAGGGGGTTCGAGTTGTCAGGGTCCTCGATTTTGTCAGGGACCTCGATTTTTGTCATGGGTTCGATTTTTGTCAGGTAGCTCGATTTTGACAGGCAGCCCGATTTTGACAGCATTTCCAGCAGAAAAATTGAAGAAGCTTTTGCAACAGCTAAGTCCTACTTTTGATCCGTTAACCATCCGAAACTCACCCGAGGCCCTCGGGACCTCAACCCAAAACACCAACAAGTCCGAAAACATCATAAAACTTATTTGAAACCTCAAATCACATCAAACAACGCTAAAATCACGAATCATGCTCCAATTCAAGCTTAATGAAACTTAGAATTTTCAACTTCTACATTCGATGTCGGAACCTATCAAATCAACTTCGATTGACCTCAAATTTTACACACAAGTTATAAATTACATAATGGAGCTATGAAAATTTTTGGAACTGGATTCCGACTCCGGTATCAAAAAGTCAACTCCCCGGTCAAACTTTCGAACTTTAAATTCCTATTTTAGCCATTTCAAGCCTAATTTCACTACGGACTTCCAAATAAAATTTGGATCACGCTCCTAAGTCCAGAATCACCATACGAAGCTGTTGGAATCATCAAAATTCTATTCCGGGGTTGTTTTCTCAAAATGTTGACCGAAGTTAAACTTAGCACTTTAAGGCCAACTTAAGGAACCAAGTGTTCCGGTTTCACCTCAAACACTTCCAAATCCCGAACCAACCATCCCCGCAAGTCATAAATCATTACAAGCACCTACGGAAAGTTTTATTTTAGGGAACGGGGTTCTAAAAGTTAAAATGACCGGTTGGGTCATTACATTCTCCACCTCTTAAACAAACGTTCGTCCTCGAACGGGTTTAGAATTATACCTGAAGTGCTGAATAAGTCTGGATATATGCTCCCATGTTTTCCTCGGTCTCCCAAGTCGCTTCCTCGACTGGTTGGCCCCTCCACTGGACTTTTACTGCAGAAATCCTCTTGGATCTCAACTAGCGAACATGTTTATCAACAATGGCAATTGGCTCCTCTTCATAACCCAAAAGCTATTATCTAGCTGAACTATGCTGAAGTCTAACACATGTGATAGGTCGGCATGATACTTCCAGAGCATAGATACGTTAAAAACCGGATGAACTCCCGATAGGCTGGGAGACAAGGCAAGCTCATAAGCAACCTCCCCAACTCGTTTCAACACCTCAAATGGGCCTATAAACCTTGGGCTCAACTTGCCCTTCTTCCCGAATCTCATAATTCCCTTCATCGGCGAAACCTTAAAGAGAACTTTTTCACCTACCATAAATGATATATCACGCGCTTTCTGATCCGCGTAACTCTTTTGTCTGGACTGTGCTGTACGAAGTCGCTCTTGAATCAACTTTACCTTTTCCAAGGCATCCCTTACCAAATCAGTACCATATAACTTAGCATCACCTGGCTCAAACCATCCGATAGGTGAACGACATCGCCGACCATATAAAGCCTCAAATGGAGCCATCTCGATGCTGGATTGGTAACTGTTATTATAAGCAAACTCGGCCAAAGGCAGGAAACGATCCCACTGACCTCCAAAGTCAATCACACATGCCTTGAGCATATCCTCCAAAATCTGAATTGTCCACTCTAACTGTCCATCGGTCTGCGGATGAAAGGCTGTGCTGAGCTCTACACGGGTCCCCAACTCACTCTGTACTGCTCTCCAGAAATGTGAAGTAAACTGAGGGCTTCTATCTGATATGATGGAAATTGGCACACCGTGCAACCGAACTATCTCTTGAATATAAATCTGGGCCAACCTCTCTGAAGTATACGTAGTCACAACAGGAATAAAATGTGCCGACTTGGTCAACCTGTCAACAATCACCCAAACTGCATCAAACTTCCTCAAGATCCGCGGCAACCCAACTACAAAATCCATAGTAATTCGTTCCCATTTCCACTCTGATATGGTCATCTGCTGGAGTAGGCCACCTGGCCTCTGGTGCTCATATTTAACTTGCTGGCAATTTAGACACCGAGCTACATACTCAACTATGTCCTTTTTCATTCGTCGCCACCATTAATGTTGCCTCAAGTCACGATACATCTTAGTAGCACCTGGATGAATAGAAAATTGAGAACTGTGTGCCTCTTCCAAGATCTTTTTCCTCAGCTCATCCACATTAGGAACACAAAGATGATCCTGGAATCGCAGAACACCATCCGCTCTAATAGTAACTTCCTTGGTATCACCTCGTAGTACCGTTTCACGAAGAACCACCAGGTGTGGGTCATCATACTGGCGAGCCTTGATCTGCTCCAATAGTGAAGATTGGGCCACAACACATGCAAGAACTCGGCTGGGCTCTAAAATGTCCAGCCTCACAAGTCTATTAGCCAAGGACTGAATATCTGAGGCTAATGGCCTTTCCTCTGCTGAAATGAAAGCCAAACTACCCATACTCTCCGCCTTTCTGCTCAAGGCATCTACAACCACATTTGCTTTGCCCGGATGATACAAGATAGTAATATCATAATCTTTTAGTAACTCCAGCCATCTGCACTGTCTCAAATTTAGGTCCCTCAGCTTGAACAAATGCTGCAAACTATGATGATCAGTGTAAATTTCACAAGACACCCCATAAAGATAATGCCTCCAAATCTTAAGAGTGTGAACAATCGCAGCTAACTCCAAATCATGTACCGGATAATTCTTTTCGTGGGGCTTCAGCTGACGTGAAGCATATGCAATAACTTTCCCTTCCTGCATCAATACATAACCCAAGCCAATACGTGAAGCGTCGCAATACACTGTATACATCCCCAAACCGGAAGGCAACACTAACACTGGTGCTGTAGTCAATGATGTCTTGAGCTTCTGAAAGCTCACCTCACAATCATTGGACCATTGGAATGGGGCACCCTTTTGGGTTAATTTGGTCAAACGTGCTGCAATAGATGAAAAACCTTCCATGAACCGACGATAATAACCTGCCAAACCCAGAAAACTCCTGATCTCAGTCGCCGAAGTGGGACGATGCCAATTCTGAATTGCCTCAATCTTTTTGGGATCAACTTTAATACCTTCGCCCGATACAATATGTCCCAAAAATGCTACAGACTCAAGCCAGAACTCACATTTAGAGAACTTAGCATATAGCTTTTGTTCCCGCAATGTCTGAAGCACTAATCTCATATGGTGCTCATGTTCCTCCTTACTGCGCGAATAGATTAATATGTCATCAATGAAGACAATGACAAACAAATCAATATATGGCATGAATACCATGTTCATCAGATCCATAAACGCTGCTGGGGCATTAGTTAAACCAAAAGACATTACCAGAAACTCATAATGACCATATCTAGTATGGAAAGCAGTCTTCGGAACATCCGAATCCCGAATATTCAACTGATGGTACCCCGAGCTCAAGTCGATCTTAGAGAATACCCTAGCACCCTGCAACTGGTCAAATAGATCATCAATACGCGGCAACAGGTACTTGTTCTTAATAGTGACTTTGTTCAATTGGCGATAATCAATACACATCCGCATTGTTCCATCCTTCTTTTTCACAAATAATACTGGTGCACCCCAAGGTGATACACTCGGTCTGACGAACCCTTTCGCTAGTAACTCTTCAAGCTGTTCTTTCAATTCTTTCAATTCTTTCGGAGCCATGCGATGCGGTGGGATAGATATAGGTTGGGTATCTGAAGCCAAGTCAATATAGAAATCAATATCACGAACAGGTGGCATACCTAGAAGATCTGACGGGAATACATCGGGGAACTCCCGAACTGCAGGCACTGAATCAATAGCCGAAGTCTCTGTAGTAGTATCCCGAACATAGGCTAGATAAGCCAAACAACCCTTTTCAACCATGTATTGAGCCTTTATAAAATAAATAACTCGATTAAATGTACTCATAGGCGAACCTTTCCACTCCAGCTTAGGAAATGCTGGAATAGCCAAGGTAACAGTCTTGGCATGACAATCTAGAATAGCATGATATGGAGATAACCAGTACATGCCCAGAATAATTTCAAAATCGGTCATCTCAAGCAATAGGAGATCTGCTCTAGTTTTATAACCACAGAATGTAATAATACAGGACTGGTAGATCCAGTTCACAACAACAGAATCGCCCACAGGAGTGGACACATATACAGGAGTACTCAAGGACTCACGAGAAACACTCAGGAATGGAGCAAATAGAGATGACACATATGAATACGTAGATCCTGGATCAAATAATACTGAGGCATCTTTGCCACAAACAGAAATAATACCTGTAATCACAGCATCTGAGGCCTCTGCATCTAGTCTAGCCGAAAAAGCATAGAACCGAGCTGGAGCACCAACTATCTGGCCTCCGCCTGGCTGACCTCTACCTCTAGGATGGCCCCTACCCACCTGTCCTCCACCTCTGGGTGGTCGGACTACTGGTGGAGCAACTGGTCCGGTAAGAATAGGCTGCTGACCCTGATGTACTGGTCTACCTCGAAGCCTGGGGCAAAACCTCCGCATGTGACTGGGATCCCCGCACTCATAACAACTCTTCGGTGCGATGGCTGCTGACTAAGTGTCTGGCCCTGGGGACCTGAATACCCACTGGGAGGACCCTGAATAGCTGGTGGGCGGTAAGAACTCTCTGGGATAGCACTGAGATAAGGTCGCACTGGAGCACCTCAAGGAGGTGGTGGTGCTGGATATGGGGGTCTGCTGGACTGTCCCCTCACGAACTGACCTCTGCCCCCGGACGGAGCACCTCTAAACTCTCCAGAGTACTTGAACCGCTTATCTCTCATAATCTGCTCTCGGCTCCGCTGACGTACACCCTCAATCCTCTGGGCTATCTCCACAACTCGCTCATAAGAAGTACCCATCTCAACCTCTCGAGCCATAGTGGCCTGAATACCAGTATGTAAACCGGCTACAAACCTTCGCACTCTCTCCGCCTTAGTAGGGACTATCATTAGTGCATGGTGAGATAATTCAGAAAACCTCGCCTCATAATCAGTCACTGACAACTGACCCTGCTGGAGCTGCTCAAACTGAAACCGCAACTCTTCCCTCTGGGAGGGTGGAATATACCTGTCCAAGAAGATACGGGTGAACCTGTCCCAAGTCATGGGAGGAGAATCTGCTGGTCTGCCAAGAGCATAAGACTGCCACCATCTACGGGCTCTACCCTCTAGCTGAAAAGTAGCGAAATCAACCCCATAGGATTCCAATATCCTCATATTGTACAGTCTATCCTTGTAACGATCAATGAAATCCTGTGGATCCTCGTGTCACTCACCCCCAAAGACTGGAGGATGTAGTCTAGTCCATCTGTCCAATAGTTTCTGAGGATTGGCGGCTACAACTGGCCTGGGCTCAGGTGTAGCTGCTGCCACTGGCTGGACTCCACCCACGGGTAGTGCACCCTGGGTCTGATATACAGCAGCTGCTTGTCCATGAGCCTGCGCGGTAGGGGTATGTGCTCCCCCGCCCACCTGAGATGTGGCTGGGTCTGCCGGAAATCTGCCACATGCACCTCACCCTGCTCCTCAATAATGGGATTCTCTGCTGGATCCTCTGGCGGCATAACCAGAATAGTCCTGGGACGTCCTCGCCCTCTACCACGGGCTGGAGCCCTCCCTCGGCCTCTGCCTCGGCCTCTAGCAACTGGGGGAGTAGCTCTTCCCTGGTCTGGAATCTCATTAGAGCGTGTTCTCACCATCTGTGAGAGAATAAGAGAAGGATATTTAGTACTACATCAATTGCACGATAGAATATGAAGAAAGGTAGTTTCCTAACACCATATAGCCTCTCGAAGATAAGTACAGACGTCTCCATACCGATCTGCAAGACTCTATTAGGTCTGCTCATAACTTGTGAGACCTACGTGAACCTAGTGCTCTGATACCATGTTGTCACAACCCAATTTCACCTATAGGTCGTGATGGTACCTAACACTACACCTAGGCAAGCCAACTAATAAGTCATACGTACATTGGTTAAACTTTTATTTCAAGAAACTAATAAAATACCAACTTCTACCAATGTGTGTGTGCCAAGACCCGGTGTCACAAGTGCATGAGCATCTGGTAGATTATACAAAACTCCAAATACTGTCTGAAATGAAATAGATAGAATATAAATATAAGAAGAGACACTGGTAGCTGCAGAACGGCTCAGAAAGGCTGCTCACCACTATGCCTCGGGATGACGTGGGTATGTGATGATAGGTCCTCCACTAGTACCTGTCTCAGATCCTGCACAAAAAGTGCAGGAAGTGTAGTATGAGTACGTAAACAACGTGTACCCAGTAAGTATCAAGCCTAATCTCGAAGTGGTAGAGACGAGATGGACGACTTTGACACTCACTGTGGGTCAATAATAATAACTGAAATATAACTAGAATATTTAAATCAGCATGATTTAAAGAATTTACAATAATTTGTTTAATCAGCAGAGATAATCAAATTCCTTTAAATGTAACAATTCTCAATATCTTAATTAAATTCCTTCAATTCAGAAAAATTCCAATTTATTAATTAGCTTCTCAAGTGGAAATAAATTATTAAAGTATCGTGTAATTATTATTATTAAGCACGATTTCTGCCGAGGACGTACGACCCGATCCAGAGTGTCGTGTACACTGCCGAGGGACGTGCGGCGCGATCCATAGATGCATCTATCCTGCCGAGGCGTTCGGCCCGCTCCACAAAAAAGGAGAACATTTTCTTATGTGCCTCCGGAAGGACAGTATGTTTATTATAAGATAAATTTGGGAGGAGAATAATTTCTTTTAACAATTAATTGATTTAAATAGAAAATCAAGCCTATGAGATTTCCATCCTTTAATATCTTTATCAAACAATTCACAATATATATTCATATATATCAATTAATATATATATATATATATATATATATATATCAATTAATATTAATTAATCAAAGAATACAATTTACACAAGTAATACATGCTTTGAGTCCTAAACTACCCGGACTTTAGCATTAATAGTAGCTACGCACGGACTCTCGTCACCTCATGCGTACATAGCCCCCACAATTAGCAACAATTATTTAATTTTAATCACCTATGAGGTAATTTCCCCCTCACAAGAGTAGACAAGAGACTTACCTCGTCTTGCTCCAATTTAATCCACTATAAGGACTTTTCCATGATTATCCAACTCCGTCTAGCTCGAATCTAGCCAAAATAATTCGATACAATCACTAAATATTATAGGAATCAATTCTATAAGAAAATACTACATTTTAAAGAAAAGATCCAAAATTAATTAAAAATTCGCCCACGGGGCCCACATCTCAGAATTTGGCGAAAGTTATGAAATCTGACAACCCATTCAATTACGAGTCCAACCATACCAGTTTCACTCAAATCCGACTCCGAATCGATACCGAAATCACAAATTTTCGTTTCTATGAGATTTCTAAACTTTTTCCAAATTTCAATCTTAAAACACTAATTAAATTGTGAAAACAATGATATATTCGTGTATATTGATCAAATCTGAGTTAGAATCACTTAACCCAAATGTCTTTCCTTGAAAATCTGTCAAAAGTCGCCTCTATTCAAGCTCAAGTTTGTCAAAAATGGCAAATGGGTTGAATGCCTCTATTTTTATAACTTACAGATCTGCCTAGTTCGATCTTGGGAGCTCGATCTGTCCAGTTCGATCTTGGGAGCTCGATCTGTCCAGTTTGATCTTGGGAGCTCGATCTCGGGAGCTCGTTCTTGGGAGCTCGATCTCGGGAGCTCGATCTCGGGAGCTCATTGTTGGGAGCTCGATCTCGGGAGCTCGATTTTTGTCAAGGACCTCTATTTTGTCAGGGGGTTCGAGTTGTCAGGGTCCTCGATTTTTGTTAGGGGTTCGATTTTTGTCAGGCAGCTCGATTTTGACAGCATTTCCAGCAGAAATATTGCAGTAGCTTTTGCAGCATCTAAGTCCTACTTTTGATCCGTTAACCATCCGAAACTCACCCGAGGCCCTCGGGACCTCAACCCAAAATACCAAAAAGTCCTAAAACATCATACAAACTTATTTGACACCTCAAATCACATCAAACAACGCTAAAATCATGAATCATGCTCCAATTCAAGCTTAATGAAACTTAGAATTTTTAACTTCTACATTCGATGTCGGAACCTATCAAATCAACTCCGATTGACCTCAAATTTTACACACAAGTCATAAATTACATAATGGAGCTATGAAAATTTTCGGAACTGGATTCCGACTCCGGTATCAAAAAGTCAACTCCCCGGTCAAACTTTCAAACTTTAAATTCCTATTTTAGCCATTTCAAGCCTAATTTCACTACGGACTTCCAAATAAAATTCCGATCACGCTCCTAAGTCAAAAATCACCATACGAATCTGTTGGAATCATCAAAATTCTATTCTGGGGTTATTTTCTCAAAATGTTGACAGAAGTCAAACTTAGCACTTTAACGCCAACTTAAGGAACTAAGTGTTCCGGTTTCACCTCAAACACTTACAAATCCCGAACCAACCATCCCCGCAAGTCATAAATCATTACAAGCACCTATGGAAAGTTTTATTTTAGGGAACGGGGTTCTAAAAGTTAAAATGACTGGTTGGGTCATTACAATTGACTTATGTGTAAATAACCCAGGAATAGAGTTTTGATAATTCCAATAGCTCCGTATGGTAATTTTTGAATTAGGAGCGTGTCCGGAAAATTGTTTGGAAGTCTATAGGTAAATTAGGCTTGAAATGGCAAAAAATAGAAATTTAAGTTTGGAAGTTTGACCGGGGAATTGAATTTTTGATATCAGAGTCGGAATCTAGTTATGCAAATTTCCATAGCTTTGTTACATCATTTATGACTTGTGTACAAAAATTGAGGTCAATCGGACTTGATTTGATAGGGTTCGGCATCGAATGTAGAAGTTGGAAATTATTAAGTTTCATTAAGCTTGAATTGAAGTGTGATTTGTGATTTTAGCATTATTTGATGTGATTTGAGGTTTCGACTAAGTCCGTATGATATTTTAGGACTTGTTGGTATGATTGGTTGAGGTCCCGGGGGCCTCGGGTGAGTTTCGGAAGGTTAACGGATCAATTATGGACTTCGAGAACAACTGAAGAATTTTTAGTGTCCAGCTCTGGTTTCTTTCTTCGCGTTCACGAGAGAGGTCTCGTGTTCGTGAGAGAGGTCTCGCATTTGCAAAGCGGAACTCAGGAAGGTGAGAGTTTGTTCTTCGCGTTCGCAAAGAAAGGGACGCGTTCGCGAAGGGTGAGGACCAGTGTGCATCGCGAACGCGATAGAGGCCACGCGTTCGTGAAGAAGAGTGAGGGTTGGGGTGGACTTCATGCGTTTGTGAGTGAGGCGTCATGTTCGTGAAGGCATGGGACCCCTGGTCATCTCGTTCGCAAGCGGACCCTCGCGTTCGAGAAGAGGAAATTTTGGGCAGCACATTTTGTGCT
The DNA here is from genome assembly GCF_000715075.1 of Nicotiana tabacum. NCBI lineage: Eukaryota > Viridiplantae > Streptophyta > Magnoliopsida > Solanales > Solanaceae > Nicotiana > Nicotiana tabacum. Next base: position 7,898,890 of record NC_134098.1, read on the forward strand.
TCGCGAACACGAGGCAAGTGTCGCGTTCGAGAAGAAGAAATCCCTGGGCAGAAACTTTAAGTTCTTAAAATGGGAATATTGTCCATTTTTACCGATTTGGAGCTCGGGGAGAGGCGATTGTCGAGATATTTTCAAGGAAAACATCTGGGTAAGTGTTCTTAACTCAATTTTGGTCAAAGTACCCGAATCTATGGTAGGTTTTAACATTTAATTGGTGGACTAAGTTGGAAAATTTGTGAAAATCCCTAAGTTTAGATTGAAGATTTGAGGGTCGAATTGATATCTGAATTTAGTGATTTTGGTATGGCTGGACTCGTGGTTGAATAGGCGTTCATATTTTGTAACTTTTGTTGGGTTCTGAGACATGGGCCCCACAGGCTATTTTTGGGATAAATTTCAAATTTTGTTACAAAATTTGTATTTTCATATGGAATTTATTCCTATAATTTGTATTGATTGAATCAAATTAATTGTGACTAGATACGAGGCTTTCAGTGGATAATTCATGAGGCAAAGGCATAGCAGAGTAAAAAATTACACAAGTCGAGATAAGTGACTTGTCTAACCTTGTGGGGGGGAAATTCCCCTTGGGATTGGTATTATGATAATTGTGATGTGTTGAAAGTTGTTTATGCGAGGTGACGAGTGTGTACACGGGCTAAATATGGAAAACTCTTGTTTTAAATTGTGTAGATCTCCGTTACATATTAATTAAATTATTTTATCCGGTCATATTCATCATCATTGATCTATTTTTTTATATTTTAAATTTGCCTGACATTCTTCTGCAAATTACTTTACTTGTTTAGTTGAAACTTTGTTTCATTTATTCTGTGCTCATTATTTGAAAGTTGAATTTCTTAATTTTATTATTATTAATATGAAGCATTTGACATTAAAAAAATTTGGTATTGAGGCAAGGTGTTAAATTTGTGAAATATTATTTTTGTTGAGTTATTCACGTCCGAATATTTTGTGATATTTTATATTCATTGTGATTGAGTCGTGAGCTCCTTATTGTGGAAAATAATGTTGTCGATTTATTTTGGCAAGTTGAAATACTTGGGCGCTTGAGGTGTAAATTGTGATATATTGTGATACTGATACGTATATGGTGGTATAAGGTCTGAGTATTGAAACGCATGCGGTGAGATAAGGGTGACTTGATACACGTGGCTAATAGGGGAACTACTAGAAGTCATGCGGTGTGATAAGGGTGTCTAAAACGCGGGATGCTATTTTGGAAAAATTATTTTCCTAAAAGTTAAATATGAAGGCTCCCGCGGTGATGTAAGAAAATGAGATATTGTGAATTTATTTATGATTAGGGACTGCGAGACGGTACCTCGGGAGTGCCCTTGTTGATATTCCTTTATGGCTACATTTGCCTTTGGTTATTTTGTTATTTTCTTTAAAGTTGCAAGTTTCTGTTTTCTTTTCGCGAGGTATTATTTACTCTTATTCTGTGAAGTTAAATTGGGACATACTACTTACTTGATTCATTCCCATTATCATTTTTTGGTTATTATATTGTTGAATTTTTCACCATGTCTTTTATTATTTCCAGTAGGGCCTGACCTAACCTGACCTCGTCACCACTTTATCGAGGTTAGGCTTGGCACTTACTGGGTACCGCTATGGTGCACTCATACTATGCTTCTGTACATCTTTTTGTGCAGGCCGGGGTACTTCCTATCATACTAGACATCAGTGAACTAGACGTACAAAGCGACTTCAAGTTATATCTGCCAGCGTCTGCAGACCTCGGAGTCCCCTTCTATCATTTTTATCTTATTTTCCTTATTCTCTTTAGACTCTGATGTATAGAGACACTTAGAATAAATTCTTAGAAGCTTGTGACTTGTTTCTACCGGGTTTTGGGAGTTATAATTTGTTAAGTTTGCAGTACTTATTTATTTCAGCTGTTAAGGATTGGATTTCAGATTTATATTTAGTATTCTGCAAATTGTTAGGCTTACCTAGTCTTAGAGACTAGGTTCCACCACGACATCCTACGGAGGGTATTTGGGGTCGTGACAAGTTGGTATCAGAGCTCTAGGTTCGTAGGTGTTATGAGTCACAAGTAGGTTGACTAGAGTCTTGCAGATCAGTACGGAGACGTCTGTACTTTTCTTTGGGAAGCTATGGAACTGTTAGGAAAATGTTCACTTCTTTGACTCCTTATCGTGCGCATTTATTGACTTCGAAATTCTAAACCATTGTTCTTTCAATTCTCTCACATATGGTGAGGATACGCACAACTGGATCCAATGATCAAACACCATGCCCCATGTTGGAGCCGCAAGAGGCCGTGGTCGAGGTAGAGGCCATGTCAGAGGCCGAGGAAGACCACATGGTGCAGCCAAAGAACCTGCACGAGCCGTTGTAGAGGAGCCACCAGTACCTCCAGTTGGAGAGCAGGCACCTGAGACGCCTGTTTATACCCCTTCCCTTTAGGAGACTCTTACCCATGTTTTGAGCATGTTTGGCACTCTAGCTCAAGCAGGGTTGATTCCACTTGCTCTTGCCACATCTCATGATAGGAGAGGAGCACAGACTCCCGCCGCCCGTACCCCAGAGCCACAGGGCCAGGTTGACCATGCCCAGAGGTTGTAGCAGTGCAGTTTGCGGTTAGGGCAGCAGTTTTGGAGGGGGAGCCACTCAGGCTCGAGAGGTACAAGAAGTACCACCCTCCCACTTTCAGCGGATTGGCTTCAGAGGATGATCAGGGTTTTCTTGAGGAATGTCACCATATCCTTCATACTATGGGTATTGTGGATTCTAGTAGGGTTTCTTTCACGGCATTCCAGCTTAGAGGAGCGGCCTACCAGTGGTGGCAGGCATATGAGTTGGATAGTTCGGCTGAGGCAACTTCACTCACTTGGACTTAGTTTTCAGATATGTTCTTGAGGGTGTATGTTCCTTAGAGTATTAGAGATGCATGGCACATAGAGTTTGAGCAGCTGCGCCAGGGTTCTATGAACCTGTCAGAATATGGAGTCCGATTTAGTGATTTTTCTAGGCATGAACCAGCCTTAGTTGCTACTGCTCGAGAGCGGGTTCGCAGATTTATTGAGGGGCTCTACCCTAGTATCAGATTCAGTATGGCCTGAGAACTAGAGAAGGATATCACATACCAACAGGTGGTGTCAATTGCTAGGAGATTTGTGGGTATGCATATTCGGGAGAGGGAAAAGAGGGAAGCTAAGAGGCCCCAAGATTCTGGCACATAAAATAATTTTTGTGCCCCAGCTGCAGCCCGTCATGGTAGAGGTTATGTGAGCCGTCCTATTCATTCAGCACTTCCAGCTTCCAGTGGTATTCCGGCTACTCCCAGACCTCAGGTTCCATATTATGCACCGCCAGTGTCTACTGTACCTCCTGTACGGGGTGCTTTCAGCGGGTAGTCTAGTCCATCAGGCCCGAGCTAGTCTTAGCAGCCACGTCGTCCGAGGGATTGTTTTGATTGTGGTGACACTCGTCATATCATGAGGGATTGCCCTAGACTTAGGAGGGGTGCACCTCCACAGATTTCTCAGGCCCCACCTATTCCACAGGGCCATCAGGCTTCTCAGGCCATGATTACTGCAATAGTTGTTACTCCACTTGCACAACTAGCTAGAGGTGGACATCGTACAGGTAGAGGTCGCCCTAGAGAGGGTGGCCAGGCCATATATTATGCCCTTCCTGCTAGGACGGAGGAAGTTGCATCCAATTTTGTTATCACAAGTATTGTTCCGGTCTGTCATAGGGATGCATCAGTCCTATTTGATCCACACTCCACTTATTCTTATGTGTCATCTTATTTTGCCCCATATTTGGGCGTATCCCGTGATTCTTTGAGTTCTTCTGTTTATGTATCTACACCCATGGGTGATTCTATTATTGTTGATCGCATATATCGGTCGTGTTTGATTGTTATAAGTGGTTTTGAGACCAGAACTGATTTATTATTGCTCAATATGGTGGATTTCGATATTATTTTGGGCATAGACTAGTTGTCGCCCTATCACGTTATCCTTGATTGTTACGCCAAGACGGTGCCGTTAGCTATGCCAGGTCTACCGCGACTAGAGTGGAGAGGTACCTTAGATTATGTTCCTAGCAGGGTTGTTTCATTTCTTAAGGCACAACAAATGGTTGAGAAGGGTGTGATGCGTATCTGGCCTATGTGAGAGATGTTAGTGTTGATACTCCTACTGTGGAGTCAGTTCCTGTAGTAAGGGATTTTCCAGATATATTTCCAGCGGATCTTCCGGCATGTGGCCCGACAGAGATATTGACTTTGGCATTAATTTGTTACCTGACACTCATTTCTATTCTACCATATTGTATGGCCCCAGCAGAATTGAAAGAATTAAAATAGCAATTACAGGAACTGCTTGATAAGGGTTTTGTTCGACCCAGTGTATCACCTTGGGGTGCTCTTGTCTTGTTTGTGTAGAAGAAAGATGGTTCTATGCGGATGTGTATTGATTAGTGGCAGATGAACAGGGTTACAGTGAAGAACATGTATCCATTGCCACGTATTGATGACCTTTTCGATCAACTTAAGGGTGCCAGAGTATTCTCTAAGATCGATTTGCGTTCAGGCTATCATCAGTTGAAGATTCGGGAGCCAGATATCCCAAAGACTGCTTTCAGGACTCGGTATGGTCATTATGAGTTCCTTCTGATGTCTTTTAGGTCTGACCAATGCCCCAGCAGCATTTATGCATTTGATGAACATTGTATTTTAGCCCTATGTTGACTCATTCGTCATTGTGTTTATTGACAACATTCTGGTGTATTCACGGAGTCAGGAGGATCATGAACAACACCTGAGGACTGTGCTTCAGACTTTGAGAGAAAATAAGTTATATGCAAAATTTTCAAATTGTGAATTCTGGCTTGATTCAGTGGGACTTTTGGGTCATATAGTTTCGTGCGAAGGGATCAAGGTAGATCCGAAGAAGATTGAGGCAGTGCAGAGTTGGTTTAGAACATCCTCAACTACGGAGATCCGGAGTTTTCTTGGCTTGGCGAGGTATTATCACCGATTTGTAGAGGTTTTATCTTCTATTATTGTGCCTATGACCAAATTGACCCGGAAGGGTGATCTATTTAGGTGGACCGAGGAATGTGAGTAGAGCTTTCAAAAGCTCAAGACTTCTTTGACTATAGCCCCGGTATTGGTATTGCCTACAGGTTTAGGGTCTTATAATGTGTATTGTGATATGTAGCGCATTGGTCTCGGCGCAGTGTTGATGCAAGACGGTAGGGTGAATGCCTATGCGTCCGGACAGTTAAAGGTAATAACCCGGTCTACGACCTTGAGCTAGCAGCTATTGTTAATATCTTGATGATTTGGCGACATTATTTGTACGGTGTCCATTGTGTGGTTTATACTGATCACCGGAGTCTTCAATATCTGTTTAAACAGAAGGATCTTAATTTGCGGAAACAGAGGTGGTTGGAGTTGCTTAAGAATTATGATATCACCATTCTTTATCACCCGGGGAAGGCCAATGTTGTGGCTGATGCCTTGAGTCGTAAGGCGGAGAGTTTGAGCATCTTAGCATACATACCGGTAGTAGAGAGGCCTTTAGCCTTGGATGTTCAGGACTTGGCCAACCAGTTTGTTAGGTTGGATGTTTCTGAGCCGAACCGAGTTTTGGCTTGTGTGATTTCTCAGTCTTCTCTTTATGATTGTATCAGAGAGCGTCAGTATGATGACCCCATCTGCTTGTCCTTACAGAAGCAGGGCAGACTATGTGTGCCCAATGTAGATGGTTTAAATGAGTTGATTCTCCAGGAGGTTCACCATTCACGGTACTCCATTCATCTAGGTGCCGCGAAGATGTATCAGGACTTGAGACAACACTATTGGTGGAGGCGGATCAAGAAAGACATTATGGAGTATGTCGCTCGGTGCCTAAATTCTCAGTAGGTGAAATATGAGCATCTTCGACCGGGTGGATTGCTTCAGAAGTTAGAGATTCCAGAATGGAAATGGGAGCGGATCACTATGGATTTGGTTGTTGGACTCCCACGGACTCAGTGGAAGTTCGATGGAGTTTGGGTGATTGTGAATAGATTGACCAAGTCAGCTCATTTCATTCCTATGGTTACTACTTACTCTTTGGAGCAGCTGGCTCAGGTTTACATTTGCGAGATTTTCAGTCTTCATGGTGTACCAGTATCCATCATCTCTGACCGGGGTACACAGTTCATATCACGGTTCTGGAGAGCCGTACAATAAGAGTTGGGTACTCGGGTAGAGTTGAGTACAACATTTCACCCTCAAACAGACGGGCAGTCCAAGCTCACTATTCAAATAATGGAGGATATACTTCGTGCGTGTGTGATAGATTTTGGGGGTGCTTGGGATGAGTTTTTGCCACTTGCAGAGTCTGCTTACAACAACTGCTATCAGTCGAGCATTCAGATGGCGCGGTATAAGGACTTATATGGTAGGTGGTGCCGGTCTCCAGTGGATTGGTTTGAGCTGGGCGAAGCTAGACTATTGGGTACAGACCTAGTTTAGGATGCTTTGGAAAAGGTTAAGTTGATTCAGGATCAACTCCGTACAACCCAATCTAGAAAGATGAGTTATGCGGATCGGAAGGTTCGTAAAGTTGCATTCATGGTTGGTGAGCGGGTCTTGCTCTGGGTTTTGCCTATGAAGGGTGTTATGAGATTCGGAAGGAAGGCTAAGTTGAGACCTAGGTATATTGGGCCTTTTGAGATCCTTGAGAGAGTTGGGGAGGTGGGTTACACACTTGCATTACCACCTAATCTCACTGTAGTTCATCTAGTGTTCCATGTTTCCATTCTCCAGAAGTATCACAGCGATCCATCTCATGTGTTAGACTCCAGCTCAGTCCAGTTGGACAAGGATCTATCTTATGTTGAGGAACCAGTAGCTATTTTGGACAGACAGGTTAGAAATTCAAGATCGAAGAGCATTGCTTCAGTAAAAGTACAGTGGAGCAGCCATCCAGTCGAGGAGGCGACTTGGGAGACCGAGCATGATATGCGTAGCTATTATCCTTATCTTTTCACCACTCCATGTATAATTCTAAACTCATTCGAGGACGAATGTTTGTTTAAGGGGGGGAGGTTGTAACGACCCGGCCGGTCATTTTGAGAGTTGTAACCCCATTCCCCTATTTTTTGCTTATTATGTACTTTAGAGTTGTATTGTTACTTCCCGGAGTAGTCAGTTCGAGTCCGGAGAGATTTCGGAATGAATTGAGACACTTAGTCTCAAGGTTGAAAACATAAGTTTAAAAAGTTCACCGACTATTGACTTATGTGTAAACGACCCCGGGAGTTGAAATAGCAAAAAAATAGAAATTTAAGTTTGGACATTTGACCGGGGAGTTGACCTTTTGATATCGGAGTCAGAATCCAATTCTGAAACTTTTCATAGCTCTATTATGTCATTTATGACTTGTGTGCAAAATTTGAGGTCAATCGGACTTGATTTGATAGGTTTCGGCATCGAATGTAGAAGTTGGAAATTCTTAAGTTTCATTAAGCTTGAATTGCGGTGTGATTTGTGATTTTAGAGTTATTTGATGTGATTTGAGGTTTCGACTAAGTCCGTATGATGTTTTAGGACTTGTTGGTATGATTGGTTAAGGTCCCGCAGGCCTCGGGTGAGTTTCGAAACATTAACGGATTAATTTGGGACTTGGAGAACAGCTAAAGAATTTCTGGTGTCCAACTCTAGTTTCCTTCTTCACATTCGCGAGAGAGGTCTCACATTCGTGAAGGGGAACTGGAGTAGGCGAGAGTTTGTTATTCGCGTTCGCAAAGCAAGGGATGTGTTCGCGAAGGGTGAGGACCAGTGTGCATCGCGAACGTGAGAGAGGCCACGCGTTCACGAAGAAGAGTGTTGACTGGGGTGGACTTCACGCGTTAGCCTACACGTTCGCGAGTGAGGCGTCGCGTTCACGAAGGCATGGGACCCCTGGTCATCGCGTTTGCGAGAGGACCCTCGCGTTCGCGATGAGGAAATTTTGGGCAGCACATTTTGTGCTTCGCGAACGCGAGGCAAATGTCGCGTTTACCGATTTGGAGCTCGGGGAGAGGCGGTTTTTGGGAGATTTTCAAGGAAAACATCGGGGTAAGTGTTCTTAACTCAATTTTGTTCAAAATACCCGAATCTATGGTAGTTTTTAACATTTAATTGGTGGATTAAGTTGGAAAAATTCTGAAAATCCCTAAGTTTAGATTGAACATTTGAGGGTCAAATTGATGTCGGAATTTAGAGATTTTGGTATGGCTGAACTCGTGTTTGAATGGGCATTCATATTTTATAACTTTTATCGGGTTCCGAGACATGGGCCACACTAGCGATTTTTGGGTTAAATTTCGGATTTTGTTAGAAAATTTGTATTTTCATATGGAATTTATTCCTATAATTTGTATTGATTGAATCGAATTAATTATGACTAGATACGAGGCTTTCGGAGGCCAATTCACGAGGAAATGCATAGTAGAGTAAAGAATTATACAAGTAGAGGTAAGTGTCTTGTCTAATCTTGTGTGGGGGAAATTCCCCATAGGATTGGTATTTATATGATAATTGTGATGTATTGAAAGTCGTGTACGCGAGGTGACGAGTGTGTACACGGGCTAAATGTGGAAAACTCTAATTTTAAATTGTGTAGATATCTATTACACATTAATTAAATTATTTTATCCGGTTATATTCATCATCATTGATCTATTTTTTTATATTTTAAATTTGCCTGACATTTTTCTACTAATTGCTTTACCTGTTTAGTTGAAACTTTGTTTCTTTTATTCTGTGCTCAATATTTGAAAGTTTAATTTCTTAATTTAATTATTATTAATATGAAGTATTTGACTTAAAAACAAATTGGTATTGAGGCAAGGTGTTAAATTTGTGAAATATTATTTTTGTTGAGTTATTTACTTCCGAATATTTTTGTGAGATTTTATATTCATTGTGATTGAGCCGTGAGCCCTTTATGTGGAAAATAATGTTGTTGTTGATTTATTTTGTCAAGATGAAATACTTGGGCACTTGAGGTGCAAATTATGATATATTGTGATATTGATACGCATGCGGTGGTATAAGGTCTGGGTGTTGAAACGCATGCGGTGAGATAAGGGTGGCTTGATACGCTTGGCTAGTAGGGGAACTACTAGAAGTCATGCGGTGTGATAAGGTTGGCTAAAACGCGGGGTGCTATTTCGGGAAAAATGTTTTCTTTAAAATTAAATGCGAAGGCTCCCGCAGTGATATAAGAAAATGAGATATTGTGAATTTATTTATGATATGGGACTACGAGGCGGTACCTCAGGAGTGACTTTGTTGATATTTCTTTATGGCTGCATTTGCCTTTGGTTATTTTGTGATTTTCTTTAAAGTTACAAACTTCTGTTTTCTTTCCGCAAGGTATTATTTACCCTTATTTTGTGAAGTTAAATTGTGACATACTACTTACTTGATTCATTCCCATTATCATTTTATTGTTATTATATTGTTGAATTTTTCACCATATCTTTTATTATTTCCAGTAGGGCCTGCCCTGACCTCATCACTACTCTACCGAGGATAGGCTTGGCACCTACTGGGTACCGCTATGGTGTACTCATACTACGCTTCTGCACATCTTATTGTGCAGACCTAGGTACTTGCTATCATACCAGGAATCAGTGAACTAGCTGTACACGGAGACTTCAAGTTATATCTGCGAGCGTCCGCAGAACTCGGAGTCCCTTCTCTCCTTTTTATGTTGTTTTCCTTATTCTCTTTAGACTCTGATGTACAGAGACACTTATTTCTACCGATTTTGGGAGTTGTAATTTGTTAAATTTGCAGTACTTATTGATTTCAGCTGTTAAGGGTTGGATTTTAGATTTATATTTAGTTATTTCGCAAATTATTAGGCTTACCTAGTCTTAGAGATTAGGTGCCATCACGACATCCTATGGATTGAATTTGGAGTTATGACAGTATTCTCCGTACCATGGGTAGTGTGTAGACAAACGGAGTTTCTTTTACTACGTTTCAGCTGTCTAGAGTAGGATATCAATGGTGGTAAGCTTATGAGGAAGGTAGGCCAGCAGATGCAGCGCCACTCACTTAGACTCAATTTTCAGATATGTTTTTCACGGAGTTTGTTTCCCAACCCTTCGGGATGCGTGGAGCTTAAAGTTTGAGAAGTTGCGTCAGGGGTCTATGATAGTAACAAAGTACGCCATCAGATTCATTGAGTTGTCCCATCACGCACCTGCTTTGGTTTCAACAGTTAGAGAGCGAGTATGCGGGTTCATTGAGGGGCTTCGATATGGTATCTGATTTAGCATGGATCAGGAGTTGGAGATCGATGTTCCATTTTAGCAGATAGTAGTGATCACTAGCAGATTAGAGGGTAAGTGTGGCCATGAGAGAGAGGATAGAGAGGCTAACAGGCCTCGTGGTCTGGGAGGATCTACTGATCCCTATTTTTGTGGCAGGGTGCGTCTTGGTAGAGGTTTTATGGGTCAGCTAGTTCAGTTTGCACATCAGGCTTCACGTGGTGCTTCAGATATCCATGGTCCCAAAGTACCCGTACCGGACAGCTTCCACAACCACATCAACAGAGAGGTTACTTTGAGTGGGGGGATACTATCCACATGGTGAGAGATTGTCCTAGACAACGGACGGATGTGTCACAACAGGGTATTCGGTCAATGAGTTCTGCTCAAGTTGCTGCTATACATGCACCGCGAGCTAGGGGTGGAGGTCAGGAGGGTAGAGGTCGTCCTAGAGAGGGAGGCTAGGCCTATTGTTATGCTTTTTCTGGTTGGGCTGATATCACGACCCAAAATCGCACCTATCGTGATGGCGCATATCTCAATACTAGGAAAGCCGAAAATCTCAATAAACCACAATTTCTCTTATGTTTGGAAATATAATATTCAATAAAATCCACAAATCTAACAATTACAGATACAACCACTCCCAAAACCTAGTGTCACTGAGTACATGAGCATCTAATCTGAATACAAGTTTGGAAAATAAGGTCTATAATAGTCTGAGACCAAATACAATAAACAAGGAGATAGGGAAGAAGAGAAAAGGTTTGCGAAACACGGCAGCTACCTCTGAATCTCCAAAAAAAGTCAATTGTGCGAGAGAATCAACACCTGCTATGACTGGGAACACCTGGATCTTCACACGAAGTGCAAGGTGTTGTATGAGTACAACCAACTCAGTAAGTAACAATAATAAATAAAGACCTGAAGATAGTGACGAGCTACACAGCTACAGTTCATATTCAGTAGTTCCAGCAAATAATAGACAAGCTTTCAAATCTAGCAGTTAATGTCAAATCAATTTTATATAGTTCATGTAATCCGTATATAAATCTTTCAGAGATTTCACAACAATGACAGATAGCAACTAGGTGCAACAACAAATTGAAATCAAGTACAACCTCTCAGGACAACAATGACTGACTGGGCTCCCAGCCCTCATCACTCGTTGGACTCCCAGCCCTCATCACTCACACTCAATGGGTACCCGCGCTCACTGGGGGTGTACAGACTCCGGAGGGGCTCCTATAGTCCAAGCGCTATAATCTGCACGGATAACTCACATGTTGCACAGACAACTCATGTTCCATAATATAAATATCTAGATCCGCATGGCTAACTCACGTGCTGCACGACCAACTCACGTGCTATAGTATAATATAAGGATCTGCACGGCCAACTCACGTGCTGCAAGGCCAACTCACGTGCTATTGTATAATGTAAGGATCTGCACGGCCAACTCACGTGCTGCACGGACAACTCACGTGCTATAGTATCAATATCTTACAATCAGGCCCTCATCCTCACTCAGTCATAAATCTCTCTAGTCTCTCGGGCTCTTAATAATCATGAAATCACCCCAAACACTAATGATATGATGTATCAATAATAATAACAGAGGCTGAGTTAAAATGTGCAAGTAAAAGCTGAGACTGAGTACATATAGCATTGAGCAGGCAATTCAACAAGTACGCGACTTCTATGGGTCCCAATAGTACTATCACATAGCTTAAGCATGATTTCTAACATGATGTACACTCAAATTTTATCAACACATAGAGAGCATATAGTTAACAACAAATTATTCAACTTTATAGTTTCCCGGGACGGACCAAGTCACAATCCCCTCGGTGCATGCCCACACGCCCATCACCTAGCATGTGCGTCACCTCCAAAATAATCACATGAGACCAAAATCTGGGGTTTCATACCCCCTGGACCAGATTTATAACTTTTACTTATCTCAAATCATGTAATTCTTTATTCCGCTATGCCCTTGCCATGAGAATTGGTCTCCAAAAACCTTGTATCTAGCCACAATTACTTCGATTCAGTCAATACCAATTATTGTAATTAATTCCATATGGAGATACTAATTTTTCAATAAAATCCGAAATTAACTCAAAAATCGCCTGTGGGGATCACGTCTTGGAACCCGATAAAAGTTACAAAATATGAACGCCCATCCAATTACAAGTCCAACCATACAAATTTCACCAAATTCTGACATCAACTCGAACCTCAAATCTTCAATTAAAATCTTTGAAGATTTCTACCATTTTCAACCCAATCTTTACCCATTTGAACTCAACAATTCCATAAACCTTATTGATATGTATAAATTATACTATTACACCTAAGAATCATACCCCTAATCACCCATCTTTACCCAAACTCGAAATTGAAGACTAGGGGTTAGAACCTTACCTCTTGGGTGAAGATCTTGTGACATTTCTTTGTTGGATTTCAAAACTTGAAAAAAATCTTGTTGAACAAGCACTTGAGCTTATTCCTATCTCTAGAACACTCTCCCTTCTCTCTAAAAATGTCATATTTTTGCTCCAAAATGAATCCCAAAGCCTATTTATCAAAATGGGATCGGGTTATGAAAATAGAAAAATTAACCCTCCGAAAGCAGGTCTGCGGTCGCATAATGGACCGCAAAATGGGTATGCCGACCGCAAAGTTGATCGTAAAATTAGTGGCCAAAATTGGGCTCTTCTGGTCCATTCTGCGACCAGTTTGTGGTCGTAGAAGCAGTTTTGCGATCGCATAATTGGTCGCAGAATTACATTTTTCCAGCCTTTGGTAATTTAGTCATAGGTTTTTGTAGGAATGTCCAAATGACAAACGATTTGAAGAGTTAGAAGCTATACTCAAAGATCTTTCATTTGATAGGTAATACATCATATAAAACTTCGTATCATGAGAGTTATGCTCATTTGAAGTTGGGTCTTGTGCGAACTCACTTGAACTTTAGTCTATTATGAAATTTCCAACTTCTACATTCGATGCCGAAACCTATCGAATCAAGTCCGATTGACCTCAAATTTTGCACACAAGTCATAATACCTCATAGGAAGTTAGGAAAGATCTCAAATAGTTGAAAAGAGTGTAAATACTCGAAATGAACGGTCGGGTCGTTACAATCTCCCCCAATTAAATATACGTTCGTCCTCGAACATGCCAAGGGTTGCTCCTAAGCCTTTAAATCACTATTCTATCTTACCACGCACATACCCAGGGGTGATCCCACGTCACCCTATTCCATATAGGTCTGACAACACAATACAACTGAAAATCCTTAATTTAACTTTAGCCCAAAAACCTTGGAATTCAATTCCCAACCTTCAGAATTTCTTTTCAAGACACGAATCTTACATTTACACACTGTATGAGTTTGAACAAGCTACATCGAGCTATAACTATAATCACGGATATAATCACCCAGCATATTACACAACTCACCCGCTTGTAGCACCATTCCTGATCACAATAACTACTTCAAACCAACCAAGTACTAGTATAAAACCGCACATTCAATTCAGTCATCGGATCAACTAGTCATGGACCTCATTCCAAAACCTTCGTACACTGCCAAAGATGAAAGAAACAATCAAAAACTCATAATCACTCATCGGATCAACTAGTCATGGAGCTCTCTCGCCCCAACCAAAATCACAATCCTCTCCTAAGCCGAATTTCAATATTATCCTCCCGAATATACCATAATCAAGCCTGATAGTACCCATTCTAGGTCCAACGACTTTATTTTATTAAACGCAACTATCCCACAAAAATGCCACATCAATATAACTTAAGCCACCACTGCGCACTCCGTGTACCCAAATATGGGAGATGCCTCAAGGAAGAGAACCGTATTGCAAGTTCCACAAGCACCACCACAACCGCAATGTTACAACTAACTCCTCAAATTTCGTGAAGAGGATAACCGTAGGTGCATGTGCACAATTGTAGAGGAAGGAAATTAATGAATCAGATAAATTATCATAGAAATAAAATTCTCACACACGGCACGGACAACTCACGTGCCAATAATATTAATCGCCCTGCATGGTCACAGGACTCCAGTCCCAGCATATCATACATGAGCAATTAAATAAGTACACTTGTATAGGATAATGAAATAAGATTCTCATGCTCCTGGACTGGTATAAATAGCACGCCATAGTGTAAGTATGTGCAAAGTCTACTATCATACTCCAAATCGACAAGTTAATGCAGAAATAATAACTACCCCATTTATTTAGGGAAATTAGCCTCTTGGTAACCTCAATTGTAGCCTAGATAGTTCTCAACAAAGATACGAGCACAAGAAACATTATAACTTTATGTTTAACAGTCAACTCTAGGCATATCATAGCCTAAGCTTTATTTGGAGTATAAATACTTGCCCTGATGCCCGCACATTGGTTCAAACCTCACACATATGCACACTTATAGCGCGTAGATATCACAATTAATTAATGCAACTAGTGCCTCTACTAATTTAAAATAAAATACTCGCTCAAACAGGCTGCAACCCGAAATAATATACTTCTGAGAACTCCCAGTCTCCAAATTTATCAAACACATGAATCACCGTAACTGATCCCAACTCCAGCACTAGAATGACTAACACATACTTGTCACGATCTTCCCAAAAGGAATACTTTCATAATTCTTCCGTGCCACATAGCAATAATTTGAATATCAGTAGTCTATCAACCAGGTGAGTACAGCAATACCACTGATCATCCGTAAGTTAAAACACAATGCGCCTTTTGAAATGCGCACCTTTCTCAGGGATTACCAAGCAATTATAACATTCATCTAATTATCTAAAATTGACCATTCTGTCCAAAATTCGTGATCTTCCTTTCAAGAATGAACTGCCACCTTGTACAAGTAAATTGCAATCCCACACAATAGACCGCGTCTACCATGCCATCCTGTGAAGAGTACAAGAACCTTATAATCACTCTGAGTCACAAGCAGAATACATACCCGGTCAATCAGAAACCTTCTACTTGATCTCCTCCCGGAGAAAATCCCAATACGCCACAAATTCCCAACGCCGGCAGGAAATATACTCCTCGAACCGTGGTAAAAACCATTGAGAACTCTTCGAAACCTATTTGCACACAACCAAGCTATTAGAACCGAATTCTTCTAACTCCACCAAGCCACACAGGTTGCCAAATCCGAGAGTATTTCCACAAAACACCTGTAAAGCCCCACCTCATATTAAGAACTGAAAGAGTCGAGCATACCATTACCATACTGATCCATCATGTTACCCATTTGTCCTATTTTCTCCGAGTTTCTTCTGAATTATCCTTAAGTTGTCATTTCTCCTTGTCATAACACTACTACTTTACCCAAATCTCACTACAAGACATCCTAACATAAAACTACACTAACCTAAGGCCCATAAACCATTGTATTCTTCTTAAGCACCTTAATAGATACCCCAACCGTAACACTCATTCTGAAAATAACTTATGCGAATTTAAAATTATTCCTCTTTACTTTCTTATACTGAAATATAGAATCCATAGTCAAATAGAATTACCGCACATCCCGATACCATCCAATGTAAGTAAATGTTTCTAGTGATATACAAATTAGAAAAAAAACAATTTCAATTTCCACATATACATTTTGAATGCATTAGAACCCTCTCGATAGTCATCCACTTTGCTCAAAACTAATTTACTCCGTCCCAAACGAGCCGAAAGACATGTACTCCTTTAGCACAATCAACACTCAAATAAGTAACCTTGCCTTATTACCACCTATCAAATTCATACTCCATGCACACTACATCATTCACAAATAACAATTCACTCATCCCACGATGTTCATATACTCATAAAGTGCAATATAACCCGTATCCAGAAATCTCCTTACTCGAGTCATTCTCGAACTCCACCTCTGCAAGTCATCACTGATTCCCAAGTATACTTCAGACCAAAACAAATAAATTTGAAACATAACCATGAATTGAATTGTCAATAGCAGGCTCCCCTACTTGGCACAAAGCCATAGATTAAAATACTTGATAACTTACAATACCCTTTTTTTATTACTGCCTTAATACCGCAGTCAGTTCAACGAAAATTCTTCTCAAGCTCATGACACACCAACCATAAAATACCCCAATCATCCGCTAATCTCGCATTCATTCTCTTAACACTCAAGTCAACTTTCTCAACCAGGTTCAAATTCAAGTCTCAATACATGCGCCCCGCTGGCAGAAAAGAAAATCTCTATTTACATCATAAGGAACACACCTACATAGACTACTGTGCAGGAGATAACCCACCTGCTTAGTTGCAAATTGGCATCTTGTTATACCCTTTCGCAGCCACAATTACTATGAAATCACTTAATCTTTCTAAGACCAAACTCATTAACCAGACACGAGAATTTAATTTGCCTCAAAACATTCACACTCGAGATTGTACGTCACATCAAAACAAAAATAAAGCACCCAATGGCCTTCCTTTACATTTCAAGGAAACACTTCTCGTCACATTCAAATCATCTTAACACATCCCGCAGTTACATCATACTCATCACAAAGCCATTCCACCGCTCATCGAGCCACAAATTCCACTCGCAGGGATATTATCGGACATATGATTCCAAACGTACAGGTTACAACTGAAGCTACCGAGCCTAAGTTGTGGTCTAAACTTGGCCTTAAGTCCTCCAGACTGTCATATCACCAAAACACAGAACACACATCTTGAACCTCGTTCATAGAATCACAAGCCGGCGATGCACAACGGATACCGAGAGCTCATATGCGCATACAAATGCGTGGAAGGAATTCAAAGAGTTATGTTTCAAGCTGAATCAATTCTGCACGATAGAATACATGAAAGTGAAATTTTTCTAAGGGTTCGGCAGCCTCTCGAAGATAAGTACAAATGTCTCCATACCGATCCGTAAGACTCTACTAAACCTGCTCATGACTCGTGAGACCTATGTCACCTAAAGCTCTGATACAAATTTATCACGACCCAAAATCTCACCCGTCGTGATGGAATCTATCTCAATACTAGGCAAGCCAAAAATCTCAATAAACCATAATTTCTCTTAAGTTTGAAAATATAATATTTTAATGAAATCCACAAATCTTACAATTACCGATACAACCACTCCCAAAACCTGGTGTCACTGAGTACATGAGCATCTAATCTGAATACAAGTTTGGAAAATACGGTCTATAATAGTCCGAGACCAAATACAGTACAGAAGGAAATAGGGAAGAAGAGACAAGGTCTGTGAAACATGACAGCTACCTCAGAATCTCCAAAAAAAGTCAACAGTGCGAGAGAATCAACACCCGCTATGACCGAGAAAACCGGGATCTTCACACAAAGTGCAGGGTGTAGTATGAGTACAACCAACTCAGTAAGTAATAATAATCAATAAAGAACTGAAGATAGTGACGAGCTACACAGCTATAGTTCATATTCAGTAGTTCTAGCAAAGAATAGACATGCTTTCAAATCTAGCAGTTTAATGTCAAATCAATTTTATACAGTTCAAGTAATTCGTATTTAAATTTTTTTAGAGATTTCACGACAATGACAGATAGCAACTAGGTGCAACAACAAATGGAAATCAAGTACAACCTCTCAGGACAACAATCACTCACTAGGCTCCCAGCCCTCATCACTCGTTGGGCTCCAAGCCCTCATCACTCACACTCAATTGGTACCCTCGCTCACTGGGGGTGTACAGACTCTGGAGGGGCTCCTACAGCCCAAGCGCTATAATCTGCACGCAAAGCTCACATGCCATAATATAAATATCTGGATCCGCACGGCCAACTCATGTGCGGCACGGACAACTCACGTGCTATAGTATCAATATCTCACAATCAGGCCTTCGGTTTCACTCAGTAATAAATCTCTCCAGTCTCTCGGGCTCTTAATAATCATGAAATCAGCCCAAACAACAACGATATGATGTATCAATAATAATAACAGAGATTGAGATAAAATGTGCAAGTAAATGCTGAGACTGAGTACATATAGCATTTAGCAGGCAATTCAACAAGTACGTGACCTCTGTGGGTCCCAACAGTACTATCACATAGCCTAAGCATGATTTCTAACATGATTTACAGTCAAATTTTATCAACACATAGAGAGCATATAGATAACAACAAATTATTCAACTTTACAGTTTCCCGGGACGGACCAAGTCATAATTCCCTCGGTGTACGCCCACACGCCCGTCACCTAGCATGTGCGTCACCTCCAAAATAATCACATGATACCAAAATTTAGGGTTTCATACCCTCAAGACCAGATTTATAACTGTTACTTACCTCAAACCGTGTAATTCTTTATTCCGCTATTTCCTTGCCATGAGAATTGGTCTCTGAAAGCCTCGTATCTAGCCACAATTAATTCGATTTAATCAATACCAATTATTATAATTAATTCCATAAGGAGATACTAATTTTCCACTAAAATCCGAAATTAACTCAAAAATCGCCCCTGGGGCCCACATCTTCGAACCCGATAAAAGTTACAAAATATGAAGGCCCATCCAACTACAAGTCCAACCATGTAAATTTCACCATATTCCGACATCAACTTGACCCTCAAATCTTCAATTAAAGTCTTTGAAGATTTCTACCATTTTCAAGCCAATCTTTACCCATTTGAACTCAACAATCTTTCCATAAACCTTATTGATATGTATAAATAATACTATTATACCCAAGAATCATACTCTTTATCACCCATCTTTACCCAAACTCGAAATTGAAGACTAGGGGGTAGAACCTTACTTCTTGGGTGAAGATCTTGTGATATTTCTTTGTTGGATTTCAAAGCTTGAACAAAGCACTTGAGCTTCTTCCTCTCTCTAGAACACTTTACTTCTCTCTAAAAATGTCATATGTTTGCTCAAAAATTAATCCCAAAGCCTATTTATCAAAATGGGATCGGGTTATGAAAATAAAAAAAATTAACCCTCTGAAAGCAGGTATGCGGTCGCATAATGTACCGCAGAATGGGTATGCGGGCCGCAAAGTTGATCAGAAAATCGGTGCCCAGAACTGGGCTCTTCTGGTCCATTCTGCGACCAGTTTGCGGTCACAGAAGCAGTTTTGCGATCGCATAACTATTTTGCGATCGCATAATTGGTCGAAGAATTCTATTTTTCCAGCCTTTGGTAATTTGGTCATAACCTTTTGTAGGAATGTCCAAATGACGAACGGTTTGAAGCGCTAGAAACTAGACTCAATTATATTTCATTTGATAGGTAATACATCATATAAAACTTCGTATCATGAGAGTTATGCTCATTTGAATTTGGGTCTTATGCGAACTCACTTGAACTTTAGTCTATTATGAAATTTTTAACTTCTACATTCGATGTCGAAACCTATCGAATCAAGTTCGATTAACCTCAAATTTTGCACACAAGTCATAATACCTTGTAGGAAGTTATGCAAGACCTCAAATAGTTGAAAGGAGAGTAAATACTCAAAATGACCGATCGGGTCGTTACAGTTGAGGCTGATGCACCTGATGATGTCATTAAGGTATGATTTTGGTTGATTATAGAGGTGCATTTGTGTTATTTCGATCCAGTCCCATTTATTGGTAAGATTCATCCTACCTTACTTCAGATATGGTTGTATTTTTGTTATTCTTGTACTATGTTCATGTGTTCACTCCAGTTGGGGGATTTTATTGTGATACTCGTGCCTGTCGCGCCCCTTTTTCTCATGAAAGCGGGCTTTGACGTGTGACAACTCTTTTTAATGGGTATTAAAAGAGAAGAGTCGCCACCTAATGGTTTTAAGGTGCGTTAGGGCACCTATTTGCAAATAACTCTATTTGACTAGTCAACGCCACCAAAGATCGGGTAAGGGCTCAATTACCTCAAAGAGAAGGTGTTAGGCACTCTTCGAGGTCCACAACTGTGGGTCCCGACCGAACTTAAGACTATGTGGATTATGAAATTGGGCTAGGTGATCAGATGAACAAAGAAATATAAAAGTTGAAGAGTTTCATTATAACACAATGAGAATTGGGTACAGATGTTTAAGTACTACAAGGATGCAACTACAATGGTATATGACTAAGCAAGTATATAAAGGGGAGGGGGGGTCCTAAGTTTCTTAGCCTAAAGGATCACCCCGTGCAACATAAATAATACTTCGCAACTCCTTTTATGATAGGAGTTACTCATATTATTTAGTGGGTACAGACTATCATCTCCTGCTACCCGATTACTATGTTGAAGGTCTTTATATGAGAGAGTTCTAATTCAATTCTGAGTCGTATCCTATGTGTGCGCATCGCCTGAAAGGTTCCAAAGTTTTAATTCAATCCAAATCCTTCTAACCTCAAATCATTTTCATGTCCTTCCGATCAATCAACGAGAATGTTCAAAATTAAAAGATACAGTCACTTGGATCAGATGCAACCAAAATGAGAGAAATAAAATGAGAGACTCTTATTGGTGAAAACCTTCACGGGGACCATAGGGTTATGGCGAGCAGAGAAAAAAGAGAAATGAGAGAGGTAAGCTGTTGAAAACCCACAAAGGGCACTACTGATCGAAAAGAGGATCCTCACAGCCATTGGCATCGACACAGTCCTGGGTAAGGTTTCTCGGTTTCGAGGCAAAAGTTGTGATGAATTGCTGAAAGTCAGAGTTTACACAGATCAGGCATCCAGTCCAAAAGGTATATCATGTTCATTGAAGTCCGCATGTACTCCAGATAAGTCCTTTCCTTTCCCCGAAAGGGATACCTCTTGTCTAAATTCATTGTCCATTCCATTGTTTGTTGTTCTTTGAATCCCTTTCGGTCTAACTCTATCCCAAAACTAAGGCGAAGAGGGATGGCAAGACTCATTTACAGGGCCTTTGTTTGATATAAACTAATATTTAAGAGGCACCAAGCCTCGACAAGGGAATCAAGTCAACCCCGACTGGCCATGGTGGCTGATGCTTTGAAATCAAAAACTCTCGAAAGGAGGAAATCAAATTGAAAGTGCCTACAAGGGCAAAATGAAGTTGAATATGTCCCAAGTGACTAACCGTTTTGGCAATGTTTGAAAAGCCAAAGGTTCCCTAATGCTCTGAATACCCGTCCCATGCCTATGGACCATGAGGCTTTGGACCTACTATTAGGGTGGTTCTAGACTTTACTTAGATTGCTCGAAAATGATAAAACTAAGCGACATTCAAAAAACAAAGAGGACTGCACATAATAGCAAAGAGTAGCTCATGTTAGCCTCCACACGTAAATAAAGAAGCACGCAGACTGATTTTTAGATTAGGCAGTAGAACGTTTCGAACTTGAGACTTAGAATCCTTTGGTCCTATAGGCATGATATCTATGTGATTCCAATATCAAATAGGTGACGCTGCATTTTAGTCCAACGTACAAATTAAATCAGTATAAGTCCTATAGACATGGTTTCTAAGTGATTCTAATTTTAGCAATATACAGACAACGGATTTGCAGATTACAAAAACCTATAGGCATGATTTCTAGACTGTTGGCAAAAGGCAGTGAAACGACTCCAGAACCATGAACTACCAACGCTAATTTTATAGACAAGTTTGTTAGGCAGGTGACAGTGTCCTAGATGCATGATATCTAATAGTTGGCGATTGACATTGATTTTATATAGTTTTATCCCTATAGGCGTGCTATCTAGATGAGCAATACAAACGATATGGGCAGCTGATTGATTATTAATCCTATAGGCATGAGCAGTACAATGACAATTGAGATTGATTAATCATTGGAAGTCCTATAGGATGGCACCTACGTAAGTATAATATTGCATTGCTACGCCCTATAGTCATGTCATCTAAGCAAACACAATAGTGGAGACTGGTACAGCGGATACTTGAAATAGCATGCGTTGGCAAGTTAAGTGATGTGTGTGCGTGCAACTCCTATAGGCAGGCTTTCTACTTATGAAGTTAAAACATGTGAGCAAATAGCGAATAAATCACATAGATCCTATAGGCATGCTTTCTACCCATTTATGTGAGAATTAAAGTAACCTACCCCTCTTTTACTAATTTTCCCATCTGTTTTTGTTCACAAATTATTACAAACCCAAAAATAATGAATACAAGTGCGAATGTTATATATTAAAAGGCTACAGGCCCAATACGCAGAGCAGGCCCAAAAGAATATAACCCAGTAACACTTGGGCCTTCAACAAACTTCTCATTTCACACAAACAGTGAACCGAGGACCCATTATACAATAAGGGCCATACATAAACTCAAACCAAGCTTGAAAGGGAAAACCATACATGATAACCAATTAACAATCCTAAAGTCTATTCACAATGATCATAATTCTTAGAAGCTAAGGGAACAAGATTGGTTAAACAAGAGGGCTTGAGCATACCAACTGGGTAGCCAACTTTGGCATAGCAAGTTTGACATAGAGGAACTAATATCATATTGAACAATTATTCAACAAAGGGAAGGATATAGCACACTGAACATAGTTACACATTAAGAAGGCTGAAGAGGCAAGTCTGTAGAGTTGACAGGACAAACACACACATATACTAATTTCTCAAAACTCAAGTTTAGCGCAGGACGTTAACCAAAATGTCAGAAAAAGATTTTAAACAAGTGAGCCTTATTCGAAACAATCATAGTTAGAAGGATATGCAATTTCACATGAAGATGACCATACGCAGCATAGCAACAAACTAATGGCATGGTTTACCATAAATCTAAATAGTGTCCTTACTCATGAGAACATACAACACTTAAAAGGGGATGAGACAGGGAGGCATAACCATTCGTAACAATTACCTAGGCGGTAGAGAAACTAACATAGCAATTTGCCCTATGAACCATTCTAAACCAAACATGCAACAAAACATAAATGGAAATATGCTTTAGTTAATTAATACAGTCTCAGAGATCTATAATATTGGATAAGAAGAACTTAACAAGGTCTAGAATACAAACATAGAGATACAAGACAAGGTAGAGAACTCACATTAGTCTAGAAACACCTAAGAAAGCTAGAATCCATTCCAATAATGAAAGCATCTTACATATGCTGAAACCTACTGAATTCAACTAACAAAGAACATGGTATTGCAGAGGATTATAAAACAATATCATAGCAATACAATATTATGGATCCATGAATAACAGGGAAATTTAATCATGTTTATAGAATTTAAACAACATTAACACATAGAACATATACGTCATAGATAAACAAAAAGGAAAATAGTTAACATTGCAAGAGTTAAGGACACTAACCAATAGCAAAGTTAAATGAACAAAATAATGAGGAGTTATAGTACTGGTAGCAAGAGAACCCCAGATCCCCGATGCTTTAGAGTTCACAAGAGCCTCGAGAAGGGCTCCGAGCAGTGCTTGCACCGGAGGAGGTTGTTTTAACAATATTATGGCCTTGGCTTTCAGTCGGTCAAGGATTCAACGATTCCAAAAAATATTCAAGTATCTCAGAAGAAGTGAACGAGTGAGAGAAGAGTATAGTGAGTATACTTGCAGCGAAAATTTGGTCTGTCCAGAGGGGAAATTGGGGAGTGATTTATATAGTGTTCAAATTGAGCGGACGAACATGGAAAATCATCAGTCAAACACAAGAAAGGAAAGAATATATCACATGCAATCAAAATCAGTAAGGAAAAAAGAAAATCTCAAACCCTAGTTGGGTCCAACGGTCTTTAATCGAACCAATAATGCAAGAATCGTCCATTGATGAGTGTATATAGACGAAAGATCATCCAGATCTTCACAAAATCGGAGTCAATCAGGCCTGCACTTGAAAGGTAGTTTTTGCCAAAAATAGAGCAAGAATTAAGTAACACCATAGGCACACATACGATAGTAAAGTATCACAATATAGGTAAGTGAATCTCAGATTGATTCCATTTTTGGGTTGTAATCGGAGAAAAATCAAAAGGCAACTATTAGGTTTTCTGAGAGACAAAAGGAATAAAGAGGGTTTAGAGGCGACTGGAGTGGGGAAATTGGGTTAGGGTTTGGATGAGGGGATATAAGGAAAGTGGAGGAATTATTATGGGTCTTTGATCATTTGAGATCAACAGCCAGGATCGAAATTGGAGTAGGGCGGGTCGTTTAAGCGGGTACCGACCGGGTTGAAGTTAAGGGGTCGTTTTGCTTGGGCCAGGGATTTGAGTAGTTTTGGACCACTAATGTGGTTCAAAATATGTATAACTTAGGCTATCTTTTAAATACAAAATTTTTTAAATACAAATAATTAATAATAAATAATAAAATAATTTTTTATACACTAAAATGATTGAAAATAATATATTATAATTATAAATTATAAAAAGGCTATTTTGGCACAAATAATGTAATTACAAACGTAATTATGTATGAATATAGGTTATTATTCCAAAAATTACCTAAATAACTAAAATATAGATGTAATTATATAAAATGAAGTAAAATATTATTAAACACACACATGGATATGAAATGATAAATTTGGATGATTAAGTCATCATAAATAATTTAAAGGGATAATATTTAAGTAATTTAGATGCAAGAAAATTAATTTTAAAGCTCTAAAAATCATGGAAAAATTAGAAAATATTTGTATAAATATTGTAAATTAAGTAATGATGCAAAAAATGATATTTTGAAAGTATATATACTATGAGGGCAAAATCGGGTAACAACAGCTGCCCTTCTTTATCCGGGAATGATGAAAGAGTTATCGGGTAAGAAAGATGATGACTAATTTTGTCCGAAATGAGTGAGGAATGATGTTTTTTTTAAAAACAAAATGGGGGTTGAACCCAGTTCTTGCATTGCCTACATGTCCATGGTGTTATGGGAATCAGGCTGTGTGTAGTTCTGGATCCAACGACGAACAAACCGATGGAGTTATTTTAAGAGTGGTCGTATGTTTCAAAAAGATTCTTTTGGGTAGGATAGTGTTGTAAGTAATGGATAATTTTAAGTGGAGTCATGAATGTGAAATGAACGTTATGGGTGTATCCCAAGGTAGATATCTGAACGGTTACCTAGTAAAAGGTAGTCAGTTACTGGTAGTTGGTTATGTTTGAGGTAGTCAAAGGATGTGAACGTTGTGAATGGAAACCAGAGCGAAGATTGCTCCTGTTTATAGAACGGTTACCTCCCGAGTTACCTACAAAACTCAAAACACGATGCATATAAAGATATATGGGTTTTTACAAAAATTTAAACATGATGCAAATTCCCTTTGAACCAAGAAGGTTGTCTTCGGACGATGAGGATGATGTCCTTAGACCGTGAAGTCCTGGGCCATGAAGCGTGTGATAAGGGATTTGCAGGCCATGAAATGGTGTCCTCGGGCCATGAGTATGGTGCCTCTGGACTATGACGCCTTTGAATAATGATGTGCAGTACCTAGAGATCCTCAGGCCATGGAATGGTGTCTTCAGGCACTGAGGATGGTGCCTTCGGACTATGACGCCTTCGGAAAATGTGGCAATGTTTCAGCCCATAAAATGCAAAGATATGGCGATGTCGATCGCTTGATAGAGGAAATAGGTGATGCTTAGTCATATGCGATGACGAGACAAGACATGGCTTAGTCATGCATGAGATTAGAGCAATGCTTACCCCTATACGAATAAGGGAGATAATTCTTTACCTTATGCACTGTAGCGGAGATAGTGTTTAGTCTCATGCAAAGATAGGCAATATTTAGCCTTATGCAGTAATGGAGACAGTGCTTAGTCTCAAAGGAAGTCAGTGTTAGCCTTATGAAAGGTGAGGGTAGTGCCTAGCCCTATGCAAGGAGTGGAGACAATGCTTAGTCTCATGTAAGGAGAGGCAATGTTTAGCCTTATGCAATGCAGCAGAGACATTGTTTAGTCTCATGCAAAGAGAGGCAATGTTTAGCCTTATGCAGTAATGGAGGCAGTGCTTAGTTTCAAAGGAAGGTAGTGTTTTAGCCTTATGCAAGGTGAGGGTAGTTCCTAGCCCTATGCAAGGAGTGGAGACAGTGCTTAGTCTCATGCAAGGAGAGGCAATGTTTAGCCTTATGCAATGGTGAGGGCATTTTTTAGCCCTATGCAAAGAGTGGAGACAATGCTTAGTCTCATGCAAGGAAAGGAGATAATCCTTAGCCTTTGGCAAAGAAGGTAGTACTTAACCTTATACAGGGTGAGGGAAATGCTTAGCCCTATGTAAGGAGTGGAGACAATGCTTAGTCTCATACAAAGAAAGATAGTTTAGCCTTGTGCGATGATGAGGGCAGTGCTTAGCCCTATGCAAGAAAAGCAATCAATAGATGCGAGAGAGTAAAATATGTCTTAGCTTGATATGTTTGCGTTTGGCAACTTTGTCGTTACAAAGATAGCGATTTTTGCCACATGTATGTATTTGTGAATATTACTGTATGTTCATTATTCCTGCATTCAAAGAAAAATTGTGAGATTCTGGGGGATGGTTGGTTCGTTATTTTGATTCCTTACTTCGCCTTTACTCGTGTTTTGAGGCCCTGCTTGAGCCCCCCTGGGTAACATTTGGCTGCCATAGAAACAAAGTTTTCGAAACATGCATGCATTTGACAAGCTATTTATAGAAATGTAGTTTTTTTTTTAAATACACGAGATTAAATAATTTAGATGAACTGGTGATTGTGACGCATTTAGAGACAGTGCAACCTCCTTGCTCTAGAATTTTGAGGGTCCTCCTCAAAATTCTGCCCTAGTTTAAATGCATACTTCTGATAACACATTCCTTGGTTGTTCCAAACGTGATGAGATCGAACAAATTCGAGATCTTGCCCAGTTTCTAATCATGGGGAAATGAATATTTTATTAGGATGTGACCAAACCCACGGGGCTGCCTACGTATACCCTTTTAAACGGGAATCAGGTCAAGCGTAGTTTAGTTATATCAAAATAAAAAATGCAAACAATCTTAAACATAGTATCTCTTGATTTCATCTGAATTGATAGGTTTCGGCCAAATCTCTCCATCTATTTCTGCAAGTATAAGTGCTCCTCCTGTTAATACCCGGTGAACCATGTAAGGGCCCTGCCAGTTGGGTAATAATTCCCCTTTGGCTTCATCCTAGTGCTGGAAAATTCGCTTTAGCACCAATTGCCCCAGTGTGAATTGCCTTGACCTGACCTTTTTGTTGAAAGCACTTGCCATTCTGTTCTAGTAGAGTTGACCGTGACATACCACATTCATTCTTTTTCCACCAGTGAGAGTTAGTTGTTCATATCGGCTCTGTACCCATTCCGTATCGCTAAGCTCAGCTTCTTGTATGATTCTTAAAAAAGAAATTTCCACTTCGGCGAGAATAATAGCTTCAGTACCATAAACCAGTAGGTAGGATGTGCGAATAGTGGTACGATACCCAAGTAAAGCAAATGGAAGATTCTCGTGCCATTATTTGTAAATGTCCACCATTTTCCTCAATATCTTCTTGATATTCTTGTTGGCGGCTTATACGGCTCCGTTCATTTGTGGCATGTATGTTGTGGAGTTCCTATGCTTGATCTTGAATGTTTCACACATGGATTTCATCAAATCGCTATTGAGATTGGTGGCATTGTCAGTAATGATTGACTCTGGTACTCCAAATCGACAAATAATGTGGTCTCGAACAAAATCCAGTACAACCTTCTTAGTTACAACTTTATAAGATGCAGCTTTAACCCATTTTGTGAAGTAGACTATGGCCACCAGAACGAACCTATGCCTATTTGAAGCAGCGGGCTCGATTGGGCCGATGACATCCATACCCCAAACGGAGAAAGGCCAAGGTGAACTTATTGCGTTGAGTTCATTGGGTGGTACTCGTATCATGTCAGCATGTATCTGGCATCAGTGATACTTCTGAAGATACTTGATGCAGTCTGTTTCCGCAGTTATCCAGAAATACCCTGCTCTTAGTATCTTCTTGGCTAAGATGAAACCATTTATGTGTGGTCCGCAGGTTCCGGCATGTATTTCCTCAAGCAATCTGGATGCCTCCTTGGCATCGACACACCATAGTAATCCCAGGTCAGGAGTTCTTCTATACAGAATTCCTCCGCTTTAAAAGAAATTTGTTGGCTAATCTTCGAAGCGTGCGCTTCTGGGTATGGGTAGCAGTCTCTGCATATTCTCCCTATTCCAGGTACTTCTTGATATCGTGGAACCACAGATTTCCATCAATCCTTTCTTCAACATGTGCACAATAATCCGGCTATTTATGAATTCCTATTGGGATAGGATCAATAAAATTCTTGTCCGGGTGTTGTATCATGGAAGACAAGTGGCTAACGCATCTGCGAACTCATTCTGGATCCTCGGAACATGTTTGAATTCTATCTTTGTGAAACGCTTGATCAGCTTTTGTACACAGTGCAAATATGGTAATATTTTGGTGTTCTTCCTAACCCATTCCCCTAGAACCTGGTGCACTAAAAGATCTGAATCTCCGATTACCACCAGCTCCTGAATGTTTATGTCAATGGCCAATATGAGTCCCAGGATGCAGGCCTCATATTTTGCCATATTGTTTGTGCATGGAAATCTGAGTTTTGCGGATACCGGATAGTGTTAACCAGTTTCTAATACTAAGACAGCTCTGATACCTATTTCTTTGAAGTTTGCTTCTCCGTCGAAGAACATCCTCCAACCATCATATGCCTTGGTGATATCATCTCCTACAAATGACACCTTTTTATCAGGAAAATACATTTTTAATTGTTCATATTCTCAGTCTACGGGATTTTATGCCAGATGATCTGCCAATGCTTGCCCTTTGACTGCCTTCTGAGTTACATAGACAATGTTGAACTCACTCAGCAATATTTTCCACTTTTCTAACTTACTCGTATACATGGGTTTCTGAAAGATGTATTTTAGCGGATCCATCTTTGATATGAGATATGTAGTGTATGCACATAAATAATGCCTCAACTTCTGAGCGAGCCATGTTAAAGCACAACAGGTACGTTCCAGCAAGAAGTACCGGGCTTCAAAAGGCGTGAACTTCTTGCTCAGATAATAAATCGCCTACTCCTTTCTTCCAGTTTCATCATATTGTCCAAAAACGCAACCGAAAGCCCCATCTAACACGGACAAATAAAGTAGCATAGGTCTTCCTGGCTCTGGTGGGACCAGAACGGGCTGTTTAGATAAATACTCCTTGATTTTGTCGAAGGCTTTCTGGCATTCTTCAGTCCAGCTTACTGTAGCATCTTTCCTCAGCATTCTGAAGATTGGCTCACATATCACGGTTGATTGTGATATGAAGCGGCTGATGTAATTAAGGTGCCCTAAAAAACTCATCACATCTTTCTTATTCATTGGAGGTGGCAAGTCTTGGATAGCTTTGACTTTTGATGGGTCTAACTCAATCCCTCAACGACTGACGATGAATCCAAACAGCTTTCCAACAGGGTCTCCGAAGGCACATTTTGCAGGAGTCAACTTCAAATTGTATTTTCGAAGCCGGTCGAAATATTTCTTCAAGTCTTCTATATGATCCGAACTCTTTTTATATTTGATGATAACGGCATCCACGTACACCTCTATTTCCTTGTATATCATGTCATGGAATATTGTTGTCATGGCTCTCATGTAGGTGGCTCCAGCGTTCTTCAGACCAAACAGCATCATTTTGTAATAGTATACCCCCCATGGTGTGATGAAGGCTGTCTTTTCGGCCTCTTCTTCATCCATCCAGATCTGATGGTATCTTGCGAAGCAATCCACAAAGCATTGGAGCTTATGCTTGGCATAGTTGTCAATCAGTATGTGTATGTTGGGCAACGTGAAATCATATTTGGGACTTGCTCTATTCAGATCTCGGTAATCGACACATACTCTAACTTTCCCATCTTTATTTGGAACTGGCACAATGTTGGCCAACCAAGTCGAATATTCAACTACTCGGAGAACCTTGGCTTTGATTTATTTAGTGACCTCTTCTTTTATCTTCAACCTCATATCCGGCTTGAACTTTTTGTGCTTCTACTTTACCGGTATTAGTGGGTACCTTGTGAGCCACAATAGATGTGCTTAAACCAGTTATATCATCGTAGGACCATGCAAAGATATCTTCGTACTCTCTTAGGATTCTGATTTAGTCTTCCTTCTCTGACGGTGATAGATGAATGCTTATACGTGTTTCCTTGATAGTTTCGGAATCCCCTAAGTTAATGGCCTCAGTTTCCTTCAAATTAGACTTTGGTTTATTTTCAAAGTTTTCTACTTCTCTGATGATTTCCTCAGGTATTATATTATCTTCCAAATTCTCTGAATCGTTGTCCTTATGTTACGTTGTCTCATTGCATGTCACAGTCGTAGGTTCATCGGGATAGGTAATAATAATGCTGAAAAGAAAAAAGTAAAAATAATAATAAATACGAAAAGCAGTAATGCATTAACAAAATCTTAAAACGTCAACAAGTGTAGCTCGATGGCTCGAGCAATTATTTCAAAACAAAATACTGAAAAATGTCTCAAATGCTCAAAACTATTTTATTTTACAGTAATTCATGCATATATTTCCAGGCTACCCAGGAACTCGACGAGCCCATGATGGTGCAGCAGTCCAGTTCTTGAGAAAAGCTCCTTTATCCATGGTTTGAATGGTAGGATCTTCCTCCTCCTCCCCCTCCTCAACTATTACACTGCAGTCCATATCTTCTTCATCTAAAACAGCTTCCTCATGCAAGCTAAAACTTCATCTTCCTCAGAACCCCACACCATGTCAACTTGATGGAATGTCTGGTGCAGAGGTAGTACCGGTTGTTCCAATGGATAATAAGGAGCACGCCACGGTGGTGACCAATCCTGGTATTCCTGCCTTGTGTATTCATATCCGAGCCCACAAGTCGTGCCATGACACTGTGGTTGTACAGGTTTGGTGATCCCTTGAAGATTTTTGCCGAGGCCCTTGCCAGATTCATACCCAGTCCATAGCAGTATGCTTTTTATCTTGTTGCTCCACCATCGGTCCTTTTCAATTACGTTGACTCGTTATATGCGATGGCATGTTTCTCCACCCGGCTTCTTTTTATTTTCGATGACTAGAACGGTCTGATTGGTGTAGATGGGGTTACTTCTATCTCCATAAATGATCACTTACTGATGATTTCACTCAAACTTCAAAGCATGATGCAGGGTTGAAGCCACTGCATCGGCGACATGTATCCAGGGTTGTCCCAGTAATAGATTGTAAGTAGCAAATATATCCAGCAATTGGAAATCGACATCAAACCAAGTCGGGCCCATCTGTAGACTGAGTAGATTTCTTCAATGGTGGCTATCTAAGATCCATCAAACGCCTTCACATTAACACTTCCCATCCGTATCACATGCAGGCCTTTATCTAGTTTTTCAGGGTTGTCAATGGGCATATGTTGAGACTTGAACCTTCATCTATCAACACCCTAATGATGAACTTATCCTCAAATTGCATCGTGATACGTAGCGCCCTATTGTGACTTAGCCCTTCTGGTGGTAATTCATCTTCATGAAAAGTGATTTTGTGTCTCTCCAATACCTGTCCGACCATGTTAGCCATTTCCCCACTAGTGATATTGGTGGGTACATAAGTTTCACTCAACACCTTCATCAAATCATTCCTATGTGTGTCCGAGATTTGCAGGAGTGACGAGATAGATATCTGAGTGGGAGTTATGTTCAAGTGGTCAACAACAGAGTACTCTCTCGCTTGTACCTTTCTCCAAAGATAATCAGTGCCAGTCTCGACAATAGGCGGCTTAGATGCAGCCTCCTCGCTTGTTCCCCCCAGGTTCTCAGGTGTATAAACTCTGCTAGTTCTGGTCATACCTTGTGCCGCACCTGTTTCCTCCATTTTTCCTTTTCCCTTTCTCCTCGCTTCCGTAACATAGTCCCATGGGATGGCATCAGACTTGTAAGATAGTGTGGGAGCTACCATCACAGTGAAGGGTGTAGATACCTCAACTTCAAACGGTGCCTGGGTTTGTACCACAACTGGTATGAGGTGACTGAGATGTTTTAGGAGCATCTCCCTCTCGAATGAGTCCGATAGACCCCTCCTGATCCCATTCTTTGTCAGTCTCTATCACATTTACTCCCTCACCTCTGTGATCCAGGAGAGGATTGTTACGAACATTTGGTACAACCTCCTTTGCCTGTATGACCTTAGTGTCGATCAGTGCCTGAATCTTGTCTTTTAGTGTGCGGCATTCATCAATGGTATGACCCTTCATGACTGAATGATAGGCATATTTTTTGTTAGGGTCTATCCACTAGGAGTAATTCTCCATAACAATAGTAGGGATGGGAGTGACATAAATAGCGGCCTTCAGTCTCTCGTACAGTTGGTCTATGGGTTCAGCAATTGGGGTGTATTTTCTAGGTGGTCTGCGGTTGAAATTTGGTTGTGGTTTCTGGTTGTTTTGGCGGGCGTGTGGTGGTGAATGGTAATATGCATGTTGAGTATTATAGGTATGGCAGGTGGCAGCAAGTTGTTGGTATCTGGGGGGTGAGGGTTGATATGTGGGTGGAGGTGTTTTGTATGTGAGAGGAGACTTAGGACCCTAGGCCACCATCACGGCACCTACTTCTTTCCTCTTCAAAAAACCTCCTAATTGCAAAACTTTATCTGTGGCCTACAGTGCCTAGAAATTGGTCACCATCCCATGCTTAATTCCTTCTTCTATACTTCCTCCTAACTTGATGATGTCGGAGAACTTGTGATTTTCAATAACGATTAACCTTTCATAATACTGCGGGTCTTGTGCCCCGACAAAGAACTTGTTCATTTGTTCTTCTTCAAGTGCTGGCCTTACTTTCGCGGCTACTGATCTCCAACGAGTAGCATACTCGCGGAAGGTTTTTGTCGGTTTGTTCATGAGTTTTTGAATGTAGAAAATGTCTGGCGTGTTTTTTGTATTGAACCTGAATCTATCCATGAAGTATGACGCCAAACTCACCCAACTAACCCACTTATTTGGGTTTTGACTGATGTACCAAGACAAGGCATCTCCCGTAAGGCTTCGCATGAAAATTTTCATGCGGATTTATTCATTATTGCCCACTCCTACAAGCTTGTAACAATATGTTCTCATATGTACTTTCGGATCACCAGTTCCATCGAACATTTCAAACTTGGGAGGTTTGTAACCCTCCGGCAG
Organism: Nicotiana tabacum; assembly: GCF_000715075.1. Classification (NCBI taxonomy): domain Eukaryota; kingdom Viridiplantae; phylum Streptophyta; class Magnoliopsida; order Solanales; family Solanaceae; genus Nicotiana; species Nicotiana tabacum. The sequence continues at coordinate 7,932,378 of NC_134098.1, forward strand.
TTCCACATCCGGCTGAATACACAAGTCCTCATAGTTTAGACCTTCAACACCTTTACCACCCTCGACACTCTGAACTCTACCAGTGAACTTCTTTAGTTCCTCCGCCATGTTCTTAATGAGCAGCTCCTTCTCAGTCGATTCACGTATGTATAGGGTTTGCTGCGGGATGTGGGGTAAAGCTTCCACATATAATGGATTGCTTTGATGGATTCCTGGCACTTGGGTATAAAGGTGGTCATTGGTTGAGTTTTGGGGATCGGGATTAGGTTATGGCGCATTCTGGGGAGTGTGATAAGTAGTGGTTTGTGGGTATTGAGTTGGATGATGGTGGTATTGTTGAGGGGTAGGTACTGGTGATGGGTTAAGGTTCTGGGGAGGTGCGGGATACTGGTGTGATGTAGGAGGATTGGGTGGTGTGTTTTGGTTTTTTGTGTTTTGAGGTGGTGTTTGGTTCTGTGTATTTGCTGGTTGATGTCGGGGACATTGAGAGTGAGGGAGAGGTTTGCCAAATTTCGGACCTGCTCAAGCTCGCCTTGTAGTTCCAGGATTTTCTGTTCCAGACGTAAGACCAACTCATTCTGTTCCAGAGTTTCAATGTTTTCCGCTATGGTAGTATTGTCTTTCCTGATACCACTCAAATCATCCATTTTCCCTTTCCCTTTGCTTTGCCTTTAGGCTCACTTGGTGGAGGAGGAGGTGGAGGACCTCTGGATCTAGTGTGATATGTTGATGATGCCAGTATGCACGAACCAATATTTGGGAATGGGAATAATCAAAAGGAAAGAAAAAGTAAAAGGTAACCAAGTTAGTAAGGAATATTAAAAGAGTGTTTGCGATATTAAAACATGTTTTACAAAGTGATGCAATAATTCGTGTCTTAATTTGGGGACCTCATTGTGCTCGAGATAGGCCTAAGAGACACATAGACTTGGAGAAAATTGATGCCAACATTTGCGTCATTTCATTAATGCCAAAATGAGTCAAACCTTTACTAAATCGACAATAATAAAAATTACTACTGACATTTAGCCTTATTACAATCGAAATCTAAAGCTAAACTAGAAAGCTATAAAGAACATCATTTCCTAGTCTACTTGGTCCCTGAAGAACCTTCTCCATGCTTAGCTCTTTTGACCCCATCAATCAGGTTTCCCAGATCGCGCATATCCAATAGTAAGTAGGCTTTTTCTAGCTGTCCTCCTTCACTGCCATCCGTGCCTTGGCAATCTGAGAGTCTCTTTCTCATCTTTCTCTCGAGCTCCATCAATCCTTGTTCCAAGTATTCTAATCTTTTTGTTGACTTATTGGCAATATCCTACCATTACTTTATCGCTTCCATGTTCACTTTAGGTCGTTTCAGATGTTTAGCTTTAGACTCGAACACCCTTTTACATAGCCTTCTATACTTAACCTATTCTTTAGATACTTCATCTATGACCCTATCCGTCAAATTGACTCACTGTTGGACGTCTCCTGCTACATCATCCTCCAACCATGGTAGATAGTAGTACATATGTCCGGCATGAAACCTGTCTGGCTCAATGGTTTCTTTTTCCACAATGACCTTTTGGTTCCACATATGTTGTGCCTCGAACTTGAATGGAATGACGTCTCCTTTAAAATCAGTCTTGTACTGGACCATGTTGGAAACCTGAGGTATGACCTGTTTTCTCCCTGCTTGCCTCATTACCCTTATGAGAGCATAAGGACAGATGCCTCGCAACCCGATTAGTACTAGATGAGTAGTCCCTCTTGACCTGATGATGAACTCACTGCTAGGAAACCACTCGCTCGTCCCTCAGATTGCTGAAGAAACGCACCCAACTTACAGCATTTCTTGGTTGTGCAAACCTATCTGGGATAAATGTCATTTTCTTTGGGTGATGGTAAGCTATGTAGTCATTCAACGGTCGTCGCATAAGATCTTGACGATACTCTCCCCTCTGAAAGTGTTCCAGCAACCAGACTTGTAGTAACAAATTACAATCCTCAAAGTGTCTAAATCCCTGCTTGCACCGATCTAGAGCGCGGTACACCTCGGCTAAGATCATAGGGATGATAGTATAAGTTTGTCCTTCGATGCCGTCCATCAAAGTCCTGGCGACCATGGCTAAGCGCGTATGAATCCTTCCCCATTTCATTGGGAATATCAATAACCCCAAGAAGCAGACGATGAACATATAAACCCGGTGGTGCGTCCAACCCAAGGAAGTAAGGGCAAGTCCCTCATGATGAAGACGATATGACTTGCTATGCCCATAACGCCCATAAGGAAATTCAAAAGGGATGTATGACTTCTTTAAATAGAGCATCTCATTATTTTTCTTAAAACCCAACATCTTTAGAAAACCGCGAGGAGTGCAATTCTCTGGTACCAGAAATCCCGGACTATCCCATGGTAACTTGGCGAAGCCTCCTATTTCCTCTAGGAGGGGAGTAATTTATATATTGCCAAATCAAAAAATGGTTCTTTTCTCATCCTAGAACTTGGTAGTGGCCTCAATCAATGCCCTATTTGGTCGAACGATCAGCAAGGATGGCAGGTCACCCAATACTACTCTCACATGATTCTTGTCAGAAGGTGCAAGGTCTTTCCACCTGTCAAGTAGCAATGGTGGGATGGTTTGGACCATACTGAACTTGGGGACTTCATGCTTCATTTTCTACAAGCAAACAAAGGTTAGCCCTTTCCCCCTCCAGATTTGACTACTTATGCAATAATGATCAACACGTTGGCGTATTTTCTCCAAGTAATGCACATAATATGATAGTGTCCATTGGGATTGTGGAAATCCCGTCGGACTTTGGACAAGGTTCATCTTAGCGGGTTGTTACGTTAATAATGTTCCAACACGTACAAGATTTAGCATGATGCATGTACATTTCAAGTTGTAGTAGGGTTTCTAGAATGATCTACACTGGTACTCCCAAGTGGACAACCTTGGAAGGAAAGGCACGGGATCGTCGATTGCACCGCTGATCGACTAGTCTACCGCAGATAAGCCTTTCCGATTTAAAAGGGTAATTTTTGGAAGAGTGCGGACGCTCATCAAGCATCTCTATGTTGATAATTGTGACGAGTGGAGTATGATGTGGAGCATGCTTTATGCAGAGATAATAACACATTTCCAAATATTTGCATAATAGAAAGTAGTAGATAGGATAGCAAAAGTAAACATGGAAAGAATATAGAAGAAAGACAAAAGGAAGAAGTCATTTTAGTTCATAAAAAATATATGCGGGAATGTAATAAAGCAGGTAAGGAAGTAGGAATGGGAAAGGCATGATATAGCAGTCTTAGACAAGATGAAAAGAGATGAAGAGCGGTCATAGAAAACAAAGGTGAATAGGGGAAGTGATGTGCATGTCATAGAAAATTTAAAATAAAGGTGAATACCCCCAGCAGAGTCGTCATGCTGTCGCGCCCCTTTTTCTCGTGAAAGCGGGCTTTGACGTTGTCACAACTCCTTTTTTCCGAGGGATAGGGGAGTTTTTTCAATTAAAGTGATATTATTCGAGATGGAATTATTTATTTAAATCAGAGTCGCCACTTGGAATAATTTATGGTGTCCCAAGTCACCGGTTTGTTTTAAAATCTCAAATCGGGGAAATATGACTCTGTTTTAAAGTCTGCGAAAACCAGAAGACCGGGCAAGGAATTCTGTTAACCCGAGAGAAGGTGTTAGGTATTCCCGAGTTCCGTAGTTTTAGCACAGTCGCTCAACTATTAATAATTGGCTTAATTATCTGATTTAATACATATTTAAACCTATTGTGCATTTTTAAACTTTCTGACCGCTTTTAACTATTTTAATTGCTTTTAGGATTTATGAAATTCATTTGAACAAGTCGCGATGTCGCACACTCATTTATTTTTGTACACATTGCAAACTGTACCACGTGAAACGTACCCGTAATTTGTAACATGTTTATTTTTATTATTAATCGCGCACTTGAACTGGGGTTTACGTATCATGACTATGCCACGGGAATCGTACCCATAGTCACGATGATTTATTATTAATCGCGCCTAAAGCAAGCTACGACGTTCGAATATTATTCAATTACTAATTTTGAGATTATTGTAAGGTCATGAGGTATGGATATTGTTGTGGAGGAAATGAAGTAAATTAATTATGGAAAAGTTGGCTAGCTGTTTATTTTTTTTTGGTCCTGGGCAACAATTAGCCCATAAATACGCCGGGAAAGTCCAATTAAAGTCTTACACCAATCATGGCCCAACCTAATCTCTTATAATTTTACTGCTAATCGATATTTGAAACTAGACTAAATTCATGGTAGGAATAGATAGATGCGGACAGAACCAATTTAGTCACTAAGATAGGATATCAAAATGAAACTAAAGCATGCTAAAATGGAAAGTCACTACTTCATTGAATAAACAAGAAAAGTAACAAATTAATACAAAGTAACATATTCACCAATACGATTATCCATATGAACTACCAAAAAGGACAATAAACTAATCTTAACAAATACTCAACTTGCGAACAAATTAATCTTAGCACACTCAGATGCAAACTCGACCATATCATACTCAAAGTTAAATTAAAACAAAGTGACCCGGAACATTAATGAGAAAACAAAATAGAAAGAGAAGTGAACCTTTGTATTGACGATTGTGGATTTAAATTACAACCACTCAATGATCGGATAGCTCTCAACTGGACCCTTCAGACCGCAAAAAACTCGAGTGGAAAATCTCAACTTGCAACCTCAATCGACCTTGCAAAACCGACGATTTAGTGGCTATTTTTGGAGCTTTTATTTTTTGGGTTAATGATGGCTTAAAAGTGATCAAGGGCTGGTGCCTTTGGAGTGGTGAAGCTGCTAGATTTTCGAAAGAAAGACGAAGAAAGAATGACACGAATAAAAGTTTCCTTAGCGTAGAAGAAGCAAAAACATTTCGCTCCAAATCCCTCACCTCTCTTTTTCCTTTCTCTCCCTTTTTTTTTTTCTCCTCACATTTCTATTCTATTTATAAAAAACTTTTCGCAGCTTTTCAGATTTGTTTTTATTTTTTTATTTTTTTATTTTTTAATTAAAAAGAATTCTCACATCCCTTTTTTTTTATTTTTTAAAAATAATAAATCTCCACTTTTCTTTACTTTTATTTTTTAATTACTCACTTTTTTACTTTTATTATATTTAATTTCTCACTTTTTTACTTTTATTATATTTAAATTCCCACTTTTTTTACTTTTCTTTTTTATTTTTCACTTATTTTACTTTTCTTTTTTTTTATTTTCACTTTCTTTACTTTTTTTAAAGACGTCGTTCGACCCTCGGCAGTGCACAGTTTAAATATTTATGTTGGATCGGGTCGTACAACCTCGGCATGACTTGCTCATGATAACTCTTTGGAACTAATAATACTGGACATTGCTTCATTGGATTGAGATATAAATTGTTAAATGATGAAGATAAGATTCGGGAATTACTATTAGTAAGTGGATTGTTTATTATTTCCGGTTATTGAGTTTTTAGGTATATAATGGAAATTCATGCTTAATTATAACATCGGTATTTTATTGTTAGCCCATAGTAAGTGTCGGAGTCGACCTCTCGTCACTACTTCTTCGAGGTTAGACTGCATACTTACAGGGTACACGTTAAATTATGTACTCATACTACACGTGCTGCACATTTTGTGCAGGTACATATATGTCTAGTGGCCTTATGAGCGCAGAGGCACACTTATTGTGGGGACTTAGGTGAGTTGCATCCCATGCTACGATCTGCAGCCAGCAGAGTCTCCTTCAGATTTATTTATATTTTTCTTGTCTAATTTGTATTCGGGACAGATGCTGTATTTTACTTTACTTTCTAGTTGATGCTCATGTACTCGTGACACCAGGTTTTGGGGGTGCTTTTGGGTTGTTCAATATTAAAGTTGAAAAAATATCGTCATTTAATCTGTAAATTTTATCTCTTACTATAAAATTGAAGGAAATTATGATTTTAAAAATACTAAAATAGTAATGAAGTTATCCATTTAGTTGTTTGCTTGCCTGATAGCAGTGTTAGGCGCCATCACGACCTTTAATGAATTTTGGGTCGTGACAAAATTGACAGGTTTGGACTCTTAGGCTTCTTTCATATATTTATTTGGAATTGTTAGCACATGTTATATCTGTTATTCACCATGTCTACTATCACATGCTTTGCTTGAAGTTCTCGTTACATATCATATCCTTTACATGTTGAGTTTGCTCTTAAATGCTTTATTTGAAGTTGTTACAACTTTTATCATTATGTGATCTCTTTTATTGTTGAGTTACTCTTAGTTGAAATTGTTGTTACATGAAACCCTTTTGTTGCCAGGTTGTTCTCATGCATCTAGACGTAGTACTAGTTCGTGTCATCTCTTTCATTGTTAGCCTAATTCCTACACTAGAATCCAAAGTTTGCAATTTCATGCAAATACTTTCACTATCGAGTTTATCCTTAAACAATAAATTGGAATTAAGGTTATAGAAATTCATTAATCTACTTTAATTGAAGTTGTGTTTAAAGGGGTGTGGTTCCTTGTTGAATTACTTTCCCTTTTATTTCGTTATTATAGAGATTCTATATACATTGTGTTTGAGCCGTGGGCTATTTGTTATGAAAATATTGATATTGTTGGATCTTTGGAATGGTTGTGGCCTATGGGCACTTGTGGTACGAATTGATATGTCGTGTTATTGTTATGTTAGCACATATGAATTGTTGTGTGGTTTGGTTGTTGTTGTGCGGACTATAAGGGTGGCACTTCACTGTTGTTGTTGTGCGGGGCATAAGGATGGCATCTCATTGTTGTTGAATGTACGGAGTAATACATGTGGCTATTATGTTATTGTCCGGGTAGAGCGATGAGGGTAGATATTATACGGAGTGATACAGGCAGCTATCATAGTGATACAGGTGGCTAATGACATTTTTTGAGCGGAGTGATATGGGTGGCTATCAGAAAGATAAGGGTAGCAATGACAAGGATGATGTGATATGGCTTGTGGACATTTTGTGGGTGATATTCATGTGATGGTGTGTTTTTCCTTGTGTATACCATATACCTTACATGATTTGTTGTATTGCTTCGACGAGCTACTCGATGTCTTTGATATTACTTGTTGACTTGGGCTACAGTAGTACACTCTCACAAGAATACACCGTAGCATGCCACTTATACTAGCTTAAGGGTATGAAACTTGACATTTATTGATCATGCCCACGTGTTCTTGTATTATCTGTTTCCAAGTAGATATTGAGCATCTGACGATGTCGGGCAGACTATGATTGTGCGCTTATGACCACACCGGGCATATTATGATTATGATCCTATGACCATGCCGAGCGGATTGTGATTTTAAGCTTGTGACCATGCCATGCAGATTGTGATTATGAGCATGTGACCACGCCGGACGAATTGTGATTATGTGACCATGCCAGGCGGATTGTGAATGTGAGCTTGTGATCATGCTAGGCGGATTGAGATATTTGCACGTGAGTTTTTCGTGCAGTTAAGATTTGAAATATGGGCACAAGGTGCCCTGAGAATATGATGGTGGGTTGAGACCTATGACTTGTGACTATGAGATGTGGTATATCGGGTAATTTTCGTTGCGAAACTTTTGTTAGAATGGCTAAATTAATTGATTGCCATTTTTGTTCATTATTTGGTTTCAATGGTATTTTCACGATGTTCTTATTGCTTTATTTCTTACGTCACATGTTGATTCTTGTTGCCATTGACTGATTCCTACTTTCATTATTAGCTTTATACTTCTATACTACATAGGTTATTTTGTCTAGTGAGGGTCTTGACTTGTACCTCGTTACTACTCCACCGAGGTTAGTCTTGATACTTACTGGGTACCGATCGTGGTGTACTCATACTATACTTTTGCACATTTTTGTGCAAAGCTAGGTATTGGAGATATCAGACTTGGGTGGAGTTAGCTTGTTGGTCGCGAAGATTCAAGGTAGAGCTTCTTGGTCATCATAGTCTTTTGGAGTGCTTTCCTTATATTGTACTTTCAGCTTGTCAATTGAATAATATTGTATTTCGAGACTAGGTTCCATCACGAAGCATGTAGTGGATTTTTGGGTCGTGATAAGTTGGTATCAATGCTCGAGATTCATAGGTTCTTCGAGTCATGAGCAAGTTTAGTAGAGTCTTGCAGATCTGTACGAAGACGTTTGTACTTATATTCGAGAGGCTACGAAACTATTAGGAAAATTCCACTTCTTTCGTTCCTGTCGTGTAGATTTGTAGATTTTGAAGTTTGAGCCCTTGTATCTCTATTCTCTCACAAATGGTGAGGACACGTGCTACCGGAGTAGTTGATTAGACACTTGTGCTCTCTGCTGGATTCGCGAGAAGCCGAGGCCGAGGAGGGGAACGTGCCACAGCTAGGGCACCTGCCAAAGCAGCCGTTGAGGAGCCTCCATTAGCTCCGGTTGGGGGACAGGCACCGGAGGCACCTGTTGTTACCCCCGTACATCAGGAGACTTTTAACTCAGTTCATGAGCATGTTTGGCACATTGGCTCAGGCAAGATTGATCTTTGTTGCACAAGCTACTTTACAGATTGGGGGAGGAACTCAAACTCCCACCGCTCGTACTCTAGAGCAGCGGGCTCATATGGGTCAGGTTCCGAGTGTGGTGTCGGTACTGCCTGCTATTATGATTCAGCCTGAGGTCAGGACATGGGCATCAGAGCAGGCGCAAAAGAGGCTTGAGAGGTATAGTCCACCTACTTTCAGTGGCATAATTACCAAAGATGCAAAGGGTTTTCTAGAGAAGTGTCATCGTATTCTCCGCACCATGGGTATTGTGGAGGTGAGCGGAGTTGCTTTTACTATATTTCAGTTGTCGGGAGCAGTATATCAGTGGTGGCAGGTTTTTGAGGAGGGTAGACTAGCCGATGCAACACCGCCCACTTGGGCTCAGTTTTTAGAGATGTTTTTTAGGGAGTTTGTTCCCCAAACCCTCCGGGTTGCATGGTGTACAGAGTTTGAGCAGCTGCATCAAGGCACCATAACGGTGTTAGAGTATGCCATCAGGTTCAGTGAGTTATCCCATCATGCACCTATTTTGGTTCCTACAGTCAGAGAGCGAGTCCGCAGATTTATTGAGGGGCTCAGTTATGATCTTAGATTCAGCATAGCTCGGGAGTTGGAGACTGATGCTCCATTTCAGCAGGTGGTGGAGATTACGAGGAGGTTAGAGTGTATTCTGGGTGAGGAAAGGGAGGATAAGGAGACCAAGAGGTCTCGGGTTCAAGAGGGTTTAGTGGATTCTACTTTTTAGCAATGACCCATCATGGTAGAGGATCGGGCAGTCAGCCAGTCTAGTCCGCACTTTAGACTACTCGTGGTGCTCCAGTTAGTCAGGGTACTCATTTGGGGCAATCATCTTTTAGTGCACCACCGGTACAGGGTTTCTATAGTGGATATTCCAGTTATCCAACACAGACTCAGTACGAGCAGCCATGCCTGTAATTGGGTTGTTATGAGTGTGGTAATACTGGGAACATCATGAGAGATTGTCCCAGACTCGGGAGGGGTGGATTTCATCAGAGCACTCAGGCTACAGGCTACAGGCTCCATTACAGTTGCTACTCCATATGCACAACTAGTTAAGGATGGAGGACAGGAGGGTAGAGGGCACCCTAGAGGGAGAGGCTCGACCCATTGATATGCTTTCTATGGTATGGCTAAGGCTACTGCACAAGATGGTGCCATTACAGGTATGGTTTCGATTTGTTATAGAGGGGAATCATTCTTATTTTGATTCGGTTCTGCTTATCAGGGTGAGTCCTAATATCTTGTTTCACATATGAGTGAGTTTCGTGATTTTGTACTCTACTTATGTGTTTACCCCTGTTGGGAGATTCTATTATGGTAGCCAATGTCTATCATTTTGTTTTGTTTACCTTTAAGAGCTATACGACTATATTGAACTTTCTGTTACTTATTATAGTATGTTTTGATGTGATTCTTAATGGTTTGGCTACGATTTGTGATTTACGTGCTCTATCGGTATGGGAAGTCTGTTACGTGTTGTGATTTTTATCCGTAGAATTGAGTTAGTGGAAGGTTTTGGCTGGTATGATATGTATTCTACTTGTGATTTAGAGCTGAGAGTGGGATCCTCGAGTTTTCATGTGGTTTGATATGTTTGAACTTGGCTACGTGCCGCGGAGGGTTATATTAGGGTGAGATCCTTGTGATTAGTTCATATGTTTTGATTCTCCCTTGTAGAATTGATTCGTAGTATGGTACTAATAGGGAGTTGTATCTGTCGGGCTTATTTGATAGTTCTCTCATGTGTTTCTCTTTACATATTCAATCATATTTGCGTTGTGCTTGTTAAGTTAGAGCTTGTGAGGTGTGTTCCCAAGCGACGTTATATGTGACTTGTTAATTTGAGTGAATGGTCATGGAATCTTCATGTTTCTTGCATCGCTGTCAGTGTTGTGAAGGTTTGGAATGGGGTTCAGCTAATATAAGGTTAATTGCCGGTGTTTGCTATAGTGGTCAGAGATGTTGTTATGGGCATATGTGTGATGTGTAATGTCGTGTGGTTGTATCTTGTAGGTGTATGCATGAGTTTTTGCAGCTGGTTAAGGCCGATATCGTGTGTTGATGTGGGAATCGGGTCTTGGGAAATGATCGGATGGTGAAAAAATTGGTTCTAAGGCTTATTAGTGTGGGTGGAAGGATTAATTTTTAGTTGAGATGGTATTGTCGGGCCTATGTGGATTGGGGTGACATGGGATCACCCGCAAGTATATATAAGGTGAGTTCATTTAGTGATTTGATGACTTCGGAATGGTTCTTGGCACGTTCGAGGACGAACGTTTGTTTAAGAGGGGGAGAATGTAACGACCCAACTAGTCATTTTGAGAATTAACAGCCCGTTTGATGGCTTAACGTCTCGAGTAACTTCATATTATGTATTATGACTTGTGTGTGTGGTCAAGTTCGGTTTTCGGATGATTTGGGATTGCTTTGGAAGAATAGTTCTTTTGTTTAGAAGTTTAAGTGAAAAGAGTTGACCGGAGTTTGACTTTTTTTTATGACGACTCCATAATGGTATTTTGATGATTCCAATAGCTTCGTATGATGATTTTGGACTTAGGCGTGTGTCCGGATTTGGAGGTCCGTAGGTTGATTTGATGCATTTTGGCAAAATTGGAAAGTTGAAGGTCTGGACGGTTGAGAGGTTTGACTGGGAGTTGACTTTGTTGATATCAGGTTCGGATTTCGATTCTAGGAGTTGGTATAGATCCTTTATGTTATTTGAAATTTGTATGCAATATTTGACATTATTCCGGGTTGACATGATATGATTCGGCGCGAGTTGTAGAAGTTGAAAGTTCATAAGTTTATTAAGTTTGATTTGAGGTGCGATTTTATAGTTTTGATATTGTTCGATATGATTTGAGTCCTCGAGCAGGTCCGTGTTATGTTATGGAACCGATTTTTATGATTGGACGGATTCCCGGGGACCTCGGGTGTGTTCGTGATGGGCTACAGGCCATTTCCTTCTATTTTGGACTGCTGATTTTTGTCATCTAGTGTTCTTCATTGCGTTCATGCTTGTTCTTTCACGTTCGCATAGTGTTATGGTGGTCTCAGGTACTTTTTTCTTCGCGGTTGCGAAGAGGCGTTCGCGTTCGCATTTTGACTTACGTGATCGCGTATAAGGGAAGCTGGAAGGGGCCTCGGGCCTTTGTTATCCTCGATCGTGTGGGTGAAACCGCATTCGCTTAGTGAGCTCGAGACAGTGTGTCGTGTTCACGACGTCTGTTATGAGTTCACGATTAAGGTTTTGTAAGTTGTTATCATTTTGTCTCCGCGATCGCGAGTGATTTTTCGTGATTGCGATGAGTAAATTACTAAGCAGATTATAAGTATTCTATTTCGAGGGCTTTTGATATTGTATCACTTTTTGAGTTAGAGAGTTCAGATTTAGGCGATCTGTTAGGGGATTTTCACGTGTTGTTGGGGTAAGTGTTCTTTATCCGGATTTGATTATATTTCATGATTTCATCTTTGTTTTTAACACTAAATTAGTGATTTGAATGGGACAAAATGAGAATTTTTGTATAAACTTTCAAAAATGTAAAATGAGGATTTGAAGGCCTATTCGATGTTGGAATTGGATAATTTTGGTATGGTTGGATTTGTGTCAGAATGGGTGATCGGATTTTGGTGAATTTTATCAGGTTCCAAGGTGCGAGCCCGGGGTTGACTTTTTGGGTTGACTTTTTAGTTATCATTAAAGATCAAAGCTTTATTATCCAGAATTTGTTTCGTGTTATTTTTATTTATGATATTAAGTTAGTTTGGCTAGATTTGAGTCGTTTGAAGGTTGTTTAGAATAGTAGTTTAGCTTTTTTGAGGTATGTATCTTGCATAACTTTGTGTGGGGGAAATACCCCTTAGGATTTGAGTCGTTTGTGCTAGTAGGGTTATGTGAAAACCGTGTACACGAGGTGACGGGTACGTATTGTGGAAATTGACCAGTTTGGACTCTTAGGCTTCTTTCATGTATTTATTTGGAATTGTTAGCACATGTTATATCTGTTATTCACCATGTCTACTATCACATGCTATATTTGAAGTTTTCGTTACATGCCACATCATTTACTTGTAGAGTTTGCTCTTATATGCATTTTTTGAACTTCTTACCACTTTTATCATTATGTGATCACTTTTATGGTTGAGTTACTCTTAGTTGAAATTGTTGTTACATGGAATCCGTTTGTTTTCGGGTTGTTCTCATGCATTTAGATGTAGTACTAGTTCGTGCCATCTCTTTCATTGTTAGCCTAATTCATACACTACAATCCGAAGTTTTCCATTTTATGGAAGTACTTTCACTATCGATTTTATCCTTAAATAATTAATTGGAATTGAGGTTATCGAAAGTCATTAATCAACTTTATTTGAAGTTGTGTATAAAGGGGTTGTGGTTCCTTGTTGAGTTACTTTCCCGTTCATTTCATTGTTATTGAGATTCTATACACATTGTATTTGAGTCGTGGGCTATTTGCTTTGGAAATATTGATATTGTTGGATCCTTGGAAAGGTTATGACCTTTGGTCACTTGCGGTACGAGTTCATATGTCGTGTTGTTGTGATATTAGCACATGTGAATTCTTGTGTGGTGTGGTTGTTGTTATGCGGATTATAAGGGTGGCACTTTACCGTTGTTGTTATGTGGGGCATAAGGGTGGCATCTCATTGTTGTTGAATGTACGTAGTGATACATGAGGCTATTGTGCTATTGTCCGAACGGAGCGATAAGGGTGGTTATGATACAGAGTGATACGTGCAGCTATGAGAGTAATACGGGTAGCTAATGATATTGTCAGGACGGAGTGATACGGGTACCTATCGGAAAAATAAGGGTGGTAATGTCAAGGATGATGTGATATGGCTTGGGGACATTTTGTTGGTGATATTCGTGTGAGGGTGTATTTTTCCTTGTGTATGTCATACACCTTACGTGATTTGTTGTGTTGCTTCGATGCATTACTCGATGTCTTTGATATTACTTGTTGACTTGGGCTATAGTCGTACAAACGCCCAAGCACACACTGTAGCATGCTAGTTATACTAGCTTAGGAGTATGAAACTTGACATTTATTGATCATGCCCATGTGTTCTTGTATTATTTGTTTCCACGTTGATACTGAGCCTGTGACTATGCCAGGTGGACTGTGATTATGAGCTTGTCACCACGCAGGATGGATTGTGATTATGAGCCTGTGACCACGCCAGGCGGATTGTGATTATGAGCCTATGACCGCGCGAGGCGGATTGTGATTATGAGCATGTGACCATGCAGGGCGGATTGTGATTGTGAGCCTATGGCCATGCCGGGCGGATTGTGATTGTGCGCCTGTGAAAAGGCCGGACGGATTGTGAATGTGAGCATGCACTACAAAAAAAAACATGAATTAGCTACGAACGTCGTCGCTAATATGTCGCTAAATCGCCCGTAGCTAGCAGAATTTATTGATAATCTGTCGCTAATCCATCGCTAAATGAGATTAGCGACGAAGTTTTCTATTTAGCTACAGAATTTATCCGTCGCTAAAACCATATTTGTTTAGTAGTGATGTGATCATGCCGGGCGGATTGAGATATTGACACGTGAGTTGTCCGTGCGGTTGTGATTTGAAATGTGAGCACAAGGTGTCGCGAGCATATGATAGTGGGTTGAGACCCGTGACTTGTGACTATGAGATTATGTATCTCGGGTAATTTTTGTTGCAAAACTTGTGTTAGAACGACTTGATTAATTGGTTGTCATTTGTATTCCTTGTTTGGTTTCAATGGTATTTTATTGGTGTTTTTATTGCTTTACTGTTTATGTCACATGTTGATTCTTGTTGCCATTGACTGATTCCTGCTTTCATTATTAGCTTTATACTTCGATACTGCACATGTTATGTTGTCTAATGAGTGTCTTGACTTGTACCTTGTCACTACTCCACCAAGGTTAGTCTTGATACTTACTCGGTACCGACCGTGGTGTACTCATCCTACACTTCTGTATATTTTTGTGCAGAGCCAGGTATTAGAGATATCGGACTCGGGCGAAGTTAGCTTGTTGATCGCGAGGATTCAAGGTATAGCTGCTTGATCGTCGCAGTCCCTTGGAGTCATTTCCTTATATTGTACTGTCAGCTTGTCAATTGAACAGTATTGTATTTCGATCTTTGAGATCATTCCATGTATTCAGCTAGAATTCTTGACTCTGTATTACCAAATATTGGGTGGTTGTTATGATTATTGCCGCGTAGGCTTATTCCGCTTTTGGTTCGTTATTATATTAAACTATATTTTTAATTATTATTGTTAAAACTGGCCTAATCATTGATAGTAATCGACTTACCTAGACTTAAAGATTAGGTGCCATCACAACGCCTGCGGTGAGATTTTTTGTCGTGACAATACTAATTATATCTTTTGAATGTTGTGGGAAAATATGTTATCGCATTTCTATAAGGGAGTGTTATTAAGGGTAATACGAGAATGTTGAAATAAATATTTACTAAAATAAATTCTATATGACATTTTCTTTTAAATAGACCAAAACAATATATATTACTATAAAACACATAAATTGAAATGAATAGGGTATGTTCCGTTGATTGCATTGCAGTAATGATCTATCAGTTGCATCCAATCCAGATCTTTGTTTGACTTTAAATTTAGCTCCTAGAAGATAGCTGAAATTGTCTGATTTCTGATCTCTTTATTGTTACTAGTAGTGTTTGTCAAATGAAGGCCAAACACATAGATAACCCTTCAAAGTTGACATCAATTTTTATTTAGACGCTCTATTTTGGACTTGTTCTAGTTGAACTCTTTAACACCTAATAAATTGTTTAAATTAAACACTTGCTGCTGATATGGCATTGTGAGCATATCACGCCTCACCTCTTCTCCATCGGATCCTTTCATTCTTCACCTCTAATACCATTTTGACTCTCTCTTTCCATAATCAGATTTTCCCCATTATCAATAATTCTTCTCCATTTCACTAGATATTAATCTTCTCCATTTCACTACTTTTCAATTATCATTCTACCATGCATAAACTACTGAGCACTGATCTTTTACCGCCGCATCCCTGTAACATTTTCTCCACCAAAAAAAAACTTCGTTCTTTTTCTATTATCACAGCTATTTTTTGGAATAAAAGTTTCTCATATACCAGGGCAATTCAAACATTAATAGCAAACTTCACTTTTTCACAGCTTGAACAACCCCATTATTTACTTTTTTGTTTACTATTAAAGTCAGAAGATTATATTAATAAAGTAAAGCAGCAATTCATAATAATAGTCATATGAGAGCCACCAAGCCTTTAATTATTGCATAACATCTCTTCTGTATAATAGGGTATCGAATTGAAGAGAAACATATCTCTCATTCTCTTGCATCCACATCACGACAAGAAACATGGGATATAGCGACATTATATAAATGTCGCCATAAGTCAATTAAATTAAATGTCGTAAATTTATTTAGCGACTTTTATTTTATACTTAAATCAAATATTGAAAATTTTAATGTCGTTAATTTTACGACATTTAAATTAGTATCGGTAAAAATCTAGTGACATTTATTTAACGTTTATCAAATGTCAACAATTTGAGCTCTTAAACTAACTTGTTTGCGACATACATAAAAATGTCAGATAAATCGTTTGTTTTTGACATATTATTTGAATATCAAAATCATTATTTATATTATGATATTAAGAAAAAAAATATTCCTTTTTTGTTCCTTTAAGTATTATGTAGAATGTGTAGTAAGAAAGTAGAAAATAAAGAATTAACTATTGCTGATCTTACAATACTACAAACATTTTTATTCATTTCAAAAGTTTCAAGAGTTGTACACCACATACGATTCAAACAAAATAATGAACTACTTTAACATATGACTACATAACCATAACTTTTCTCTTATAATTTTCAAATACACCAACATAATTTAAAGCTTCAGCATCCATGTATTTCTCTTGATGAGTGTTCCATACTTTCACCAAATCAGGATTCCTTCACATTATTTGATCTCGCGACCTTCAAAATCTGATGTATCCAAGATCTGAAATTAAAAAAAAAAAAAAAAAAAAAATCACCAAACTGATTAAGGGAAAAGGGTAAGTAGCAATATAACATTTTAACCTCATATGGAGTAGTATCAACGTTACTAGACTCTTTTGCAGGAAATTCACCTTCAAAAAGAAAACAAAAATAAACAACAAGAAAGAAAAAAAGTTCAAGAATTTCAGTAACCAAAATATCACAAATCTGATTTCACTCGAAAAGAAAAGTCCAAACGTACATAACACGAGTTAGAGTAGATGAATCTGATTGCAAATCGAGATTCTGACAGCGGTAATTGCTGAATTTTAGTCCTAGCAGGCGGCACTTCTAGGTCTGAAACGAATCAAAAGGTTCAATAAAAAGAAATCTCAAGACTATAGATGGAAAATCTAGGGTTATCAACAAACAGTCAAAAGCAGTAAAGAAACAAAATACAGAAGGTTGAGATTTATAATACTTATATTGAAGCAAAATCTTACCAGCGGATTGTGATCAGAATGAGTGAAAGATATGGAGATGAACTAATGAAGTTTCATAGTTCTTACGGTTGCGGCTTGAAGAGTTGTGGAGAAATAGGGTTGACTGTTATTTTTAACTTTCTTTTGTATTTCTGTAAAAAGAAGAGAAGCTTAAAGGCCCATTAAAATGTTTAAAGTTATTTTTTCTTGTTGGGGAAAAAATTATTTTTGACATTTGTTATAAATGTTACTAATTAAATGTTGTTATATTCCTAATAATATGACATTTAAATCAAATGCCAAAATATTTTTTGACATGTTTCAATAAATGCCGATATTCTTATCACATTTTCTAACAAATGTCACTAAATTAAATTTTTTCTGACATTTATTATAAGTGTCACTAATTAAATGTGACCGTATCACATATTTCTTGTAGAGCATTCAGCTTTCCCATTTTCTTGTTCGGATGTTTTGATTTTATATATTAATTTGGCGCTCTAAAACTAGTAAGTGAGTTGAGGGGTGAGGGAGGAAGAAGACGACCATGGTGGATTAAGAAGTAGATCGACTTTGGGGGGGGGGGGGGGGGGGGCTGGGGAAGAAAGTGACGGGAGCCGGGAGGGAAGAACACTTTCACAAATATTTTTTTTTCCTTTTTGTTTTCTCAAAAAAAAAAATTAGATTAATTAATCAAACGTCACGTGGCATTTTTAATTAAATATTTTGCTTGTTCACGGTGCATGATGTGTTCAAATAAAAATTGGTGCTAACTTTGAGGGAATATTTGTACTTGGCCTTAAATGAAAATAATACAACTTTCGAAACTCATTTTAATATAACAGTTGAACATCTTCTTGCATCCACATTCAGCTTCCTCATTTTCTTGTTCGGAGGTTTTGATTTTATATATTAATTTGGCGCTCTAAAAACTAGTATGTATATGTTGAGGGGTGAGGGAGGAAGAAGACGACCATGGTGGGTTAAGAAGTAGATCGCCCTGAGGTGGGGATGGGGGAAGGGGGTTGGCGAGGAAAGTGAAGGGAGGGGCTAAGAATACTTTCACAAATGTGTTTTTTTTTTTTTCTGTTGTTTTCTCAAAAGAATAATTGGATTAATTAATCAAAATTCACGTAACATTTTTTAATTGAATGTTTTGCCAGATTACCATGGGTAAAGTAAACTTTAATTAATGTTGTAGTTTTTGACTAGAAGTTTAAATGAAAATTGGTGTTAACTTTGAAGCGATATTTACGTAGTTAACCCTAAATGAAAATAACCCAACTTTCAGAACTCTCGACACATCTTAACAATAAAATATGGGGATTGGGATGACGAACATAATAGAATATAACGATACATTTGCTTATACTCCTTATAAGGGGATTTAATTAAATTAAGTAACGACAACCCCATTCATTACATTCCAAAATTTAACAGAAAAGCATTTATTTGATATTCTCTATGTAAAACTGTAATGATACATTTTCTATAGATAAGACATATGCATTATAAATAAGTAAAAACATAGAGCACAACAGGAAAGAAAGTACAGTGGTGAGGGTGATAAGTAAATAAGAAGAAAAGATAAGTTTAAAACATGTTTGATGCCACCAAATTACTCCCGTGAAGGTGGATAAGGAGTTGCAATCAAATAAAAGTCACTCTTTCTAAGAACAGCTAATCCAGTCGATTCAGCTAAGTCCAAGTCACTTGGATTGATTCCGGTAGGAAGATTCCAATCAAAGTGGTACAATAGTTGAGCCAGTGGCAAATAAATATTAGCTAAACCAAATGATATTCCAGGACAAATCCTTCTTCCACTACCAAAGGGAAGAAATTCAAAATTATTACCAGTAAAATCCATAGTGCTATGCTGAAATCTCTCGGGCTTAAAGCTTTCTGCATCAACCCAATATTTTGGATCTCTTCCCATCGCCCAAACATTAACCATGATTGTGGTTTTTAAAGGAATGGTGTAGCCATTTATATTTGTTTCTTCCCTACATTCTCTTGGAATCAACAGTGGAAGTGGAGGATGGAGTCTAAAAGTTTCTTTAATTACTAACTTTAGGTATTTCAACTCCTCTACATCATTTTCATCGAAAGTTTCTTTACCTTTAAAGGTATCTCTTACCTCAGATTGAGCTTTGATGAGTATACTTGGATTCTTCATCATTTCTACCATGGCCCAAGTAACTGTTGATGATGAAGTTTCTGTTCCACCAGCAAACAAGTCCTGCATGATGAGCAAGTTTAATAATATGTCTTGATTGCTAGCTATTTGTCTTTATAATCTTTTCACCAATTTCTACTGAAATATTTAAATTTCTTTTAACTTCAAGGCCAAAATTATTTTCTAATATATTATATTTAGCTATTATTTCACAACCCTAGAAATACTAAATTGTGGTGGCTGACATAATTTTTTATTGTAATCTTTTTAATGTGTAAATTTTATTAAGTCCTCTGCTTGCCACTATATCAATTCTCTAGGTACCAAAAATGATCACGGAATTTAAAAATGCAAGTGCATGCATACTTGAATAATAATGTGGGTAGATTTATGCATTATATATAGTACTTACAATAAAAATGGCCTTGATGTTGTCAGTGGTGATTGGAAATTGAAGGCTTCCATCCTTCATAAGTCTTAGCAATACATCAATTAAATCTTCACCTCCTAACTGACCATTGAACTTGCCAGTTGCAAGATTTTGCTTGTGCTCATTGATGACATTCTCAATAATAGTATCTATCTTATGGTGGAGATACATTGTTTTACCCTTCTTTCCACTGAGCACATGAAGAACCTTCTGTGAAGGGAATATGTCAGCCACATCAAACCCTCCTACTAATCCTGAAACATCTTTGATTAGTCGTATACATTCGTCTTGCTCTTTGATTACTTTCCCAAACGCTGATCTAAATATCATAGAGCTTGCGAATACATATATCCTTTTTGTTACATTAACTGGCTCACCGGCAGATGATCGAAAAAATTCAATGAGACTACAAACTTCATCACGTCTAATCGAGTTGAACGATCGAACATTTTTTGCACTAAGTAATTCCATGACACAAATTTTACGCATTTGTCTCCAGTAATCGCCGTAGGGAGAAAAGGCAATGTCTGTCCCGTTATAGCCGACAATCTCAACGGCTACAAGTTTAGGCCTAGATGCAAAAGCAAGGTCATGAGTTTTTAGTACTTCTTTTGCCATCTCAGGAGAAGTAACTACAACTACAGGCATTTCCCCTAGTTGAAGGTGCATAAGGGGTCCGTATTTTTTGGCTAAATTTGTTAGGACATGGTGTGGAAGTCCACCTAGCATATGAAACATGCTTCCAAGAAAAGGCACTTTCCATGGACCCGGAGGCAATCTTTTTGTTTGGCTATTTGATTTCTTCCATTTCCTAAATAAAAAGAGAGAAGATACAAAAAGAAAAATGGAAACCAAGTTGAAGAACTGCATTTTGCAATGGAAGAGAGGGTTATTTTGTTAAAGAGTTATTGAATATGCTCCTTTTATAGGGTTTTGGTTTGGCAAGAAATTCGGTCTTCAAACGCGTTGGTTGTTAATTGAAAACTAACAAAAATACATGATGAAAGGACAAGAAAAGAGGTGAGTCGGCTCAGAGCTCAGCCTCGCTCAGTTTTGTCATGCTTAGCTTAGTCTAACTTAGGGCACACCTAATTTAGTTGTCGATCTCGATTGGCTCAATTGATCATGTAATATGTTATTATGAAAATAAAATTCATTATTTAGGCTCATTTCTTATCAGAATTTGATATCAACTTAAAATTTAAATTTTTATTTTAGTAATTTGTAATTTTTTGGTTCTTTATTCGATATAATTGTATTTTTATGTTATAACTTACTCCTACTTCATGCTTAACATAAATATTGAAATTATAAGTTATAACTTTAAAATTCAAAATTATAGTGGATATAATACAATACAATATTTTTTTATTTTGTTGTCGATTTACCATTTCCGGTCTAAAAAGTTCAATTTTTATGTACTATAATTACCTTAAGTACGTTTTAATTTAAATTAATAATACATTTAATTCAATCGCATTTGAAACCAATCCTCAATTTAAAGTGTTGATTACTACATTTTTAATTATCAATTTATCATAAATTTAAATCTTGTATCATATTTCTCTTCCCTTTATTTTCTAACTCCTCTCTCCCCCTCCTATCTTTTGTAGTATTAAAAGGTTTGGCAGAGTTTCCCTGTGTTTCTTAAAAGTTTAGATAGGTTAAGGGAAATTGGGAGAACTGTGACCCTCTCATCCTTCTGTTTTCCATTCAATTTCCGATTAATTTTCGGTTCTACTTTCCTTAGGCATGGTTATAGGGTTGGGTATGAATTAAATAGATTCAAACGTGCTCATGGAGTTCTAAAGCAAGATATTTGATATTGGACAAAATTATTTCATATTTATAATTTTAATGTTCAAAGAGATAAAATTTCCGAAAAAGGAACACCTAAATGGAAGTATGCGCGTGGAACTTGCACTTCAGCTAATGCGAGCGAGATAAATGCTCGAGAGTTATATATATATATGTTATAAGAGAAATCAATAAGTTGGATGTCTACTCTTCCTCCATGATCTTCTCAAATGCTTAATGACATATTTCTATGTTTAATGACATATTCAATGACATATTTTTATTCACTTTTCATGCCTATATAAAGGCCTTGTAATAGATAGGAAAAATACACAATTGAAGAAGAAATAAGAATCTCTCTTCCTCTCTTTCTCTCTATATATCTTAGCTTGTTTTTCCTTGTTCGATATTGTTATTTTGAGTTATATTTATAACACGTTATCAGCACGATTGCCACCTTCATTTTTACAATCACATCCTAATTGTGTTCGATTCTCCTTCAGGTATATCACTATATATTCTTTTAGTTTATGGTAATATATATGCACTAATATACTATTTATTAACAAATTCATATACTGTTAAGCATTTATTTTAGTTGATCATGTTACTGAAATTCTCTTACCTTACTTATTGTTAAAGAAAATATAAGATATAGATCTTAAGTGCGTTAAACTAACAAAAATAATTTAATAAATATGTGTGGACTTGCGTAGAGCAAAACTTATCTTCAAGACATTCTACAAAAATAAAATAGTGATAACCAAGGTGACAAAGTAATTATTGTACATACTAGTTTAAATTACTTTACAATTGGTGGAAAGTAATATTTGAATACATTCACTCTTATCACCGTATATGGTTATTCCTCAAATCCACGTTTATAATAAATTACTTTTCTTTTACCATACTAAATATATCTCTTTGTGTTTATTCATATACTCCATAATTCTTGTTTATTTGACATATATATATATTATATGTTACTTTTTATACTATATATTTGAATATATATATATTATATGTTACTTTTTATACTACATATTTGAAGTGATCAACTTCTTAATTAGTTGTCTGATTTATTTTTACAAGTATATTTTCATTGAAAATTATTTGTATTTGTTCTAACCCATTTACTTTTGTGATTAGTTTCAATATGTCAAACTTGTCAAAGCTTGAATTTGTGGCACTAGACATTACCGGGAAGAATTATTTATCATGGGTCCTTGATGCTGAAATTCACCTTGACGCTAAAGGTCTTGGAAATACTATTATACAAGAAAATGAAGCACCAAATCAGGATAAAGCGAAGGCCATGATTTTCCTTCGTCATCATCTACATGAAGGGTTAAAAACTGAATATTTAACTGTAAAAGATCCACTTGAGTTATGGATTAATTTGAAGGATCGATATGACCACCTAAAACTTACGGTATTACCGAAAGCTCGGTATGAATGGATACATTTAAGGTTGCAAGACCTTAAAACTGTAAGTGAGTATAATTCGGCTATCTTTAAAGTAAGTTCTCTATTAATATTATGTGGAGACACTATCACAGATGAGGACTTATTAGAAAAAATATTTTCTACTTTTCACGCTTCAAATGTGGTGCTATAACAGCAATACCGTGAAAAGGGTTTTAAGAAATATTCTGAGTTAATCACATGCCTACTTGTGGCAGAGCAAAATAATACTTTATTAATGAAAAATCATGAAGCCCGTCCCACTGGGTCAGCACCATTCCCGGAAGTGAATGCTGTAGCAGCATATGATAAGTCTGAAAGAAAATAAAATAATTACCGTGGTCGTGGACATAGTCGTAGACGTGGACGTGGCAGGGGACGAAATAATTATCGTCATTATGGTGGAAGTAAACAGGAGAACAATAAGGGTTCTCAAATTAATCCTTCAAAAGGTAAAATTAGTATGTGTCACCGATGTGGTATGAAAGGTCATTGGGCACGCATTTGTCGTACGCCAGATTATTTTGTCAAACTTTATCAAGCCTCCCTTAGAAAGAAAGAAAATAATGTGGAAGCACACTTGACCTTTCAAAATAATGATGATGAAGCAGGTCCCTCAAACAAATATGATTCTGAGGCACATCTTGCATATAAAGATGATGATTTTGGAGGGCCTAGCAAATATTACTCATTTAGAAGCTGGAGACTTCTTTGAGGATATTGACTGAAGAACTAATCATCTTACTGGGAATGAAGCTATAATAAAAGTTGTCATTTTGTTATGTTTGCAACTAGTTTATTTTTCTTAAGTGTATTTTCCTAATATATCATGTGTTGCTAGTTTCTACATTCCTAATGTATTTCTTAATATATATTTTGTTTGTCTTTCGTATTTCTTATAATATACTTTTTGATTTTTTTTATGAAGAATATGAAAATTTCTCGGTCTTCAGTTGGACTCAAGATTAATAAAGATGATATATGTCTTCTGGATAGTGCTACAACACACACTATTTTAAGAGAAAAGAGATATTTCTCTTATTTGGTAATGAAAGAAGCCAATGTTAATACAATATCTGGTAGTACAAAATTAATTGAAGGTTCTGGAAGAGCCAATTTATTACTACCAGGAGGAATAAATTTGGCTATTAATGAAGCACTATATTGTAGTAAATCTCAAAGAAACTTATTAAGTTTCAAAGATATTCGCCAAAATGGCTACCATATTGAGACTACAAATGAGGAAAAGATTGAATATCTTTATATTACTACAATAATGTCTGGTAAGAAATATGTGCTTGAAATATTACCTGCTCTTTCCTCCGGCTTATACTACACAAGTATTAGCAAGATTGAAATGCATGCCATAGTAAATGAAAAGTTTACTAATCAAGATAATTTTATTATTTGGCATGACCGGTTGGGTCATCCTGGTTCTACTATGATGCGTAAAATAATTGAGAATTCACATGGACATTCAATGAAGAACCATAAGATTCTTCAATTTAAAGAATTCTCTTGTGCTGCATGTTCTCAAGGCAAATTAATTATTAGACCATCAGCTATTAAAGTTAGGATGGAATCCCCTACATTTCTGGAACGTATACAGGGTGATATATGTGGGCCCATTCACCCTCCATGTGGACCATTCAGATATTATATGGTTTTGGTAGATGCATCTACAAGATGGTCACATGTGTGCTTACTATCAACTCGCAATATGGCACTTGCGAGATTGTTGGCTCAAATAATAAAGCTAAGAGCACAATTTTCAGATTATGCAATTAAGACAATTCGTCTTGATAATGCTGGTGAGTTTACATCCCAAGCCTTTAATGATTATTGTATATCAACTGGGATAACAATTGAGCATCCGGTTGCTCATGTTCATACACAAAATGGTCTAGCGGAATCATTGATCAAACGCCTCCAATTAATTGCTAGACCAATGCTTATAAGAACAAAACTTCCCATTTCAATATGGGGTCATGCTATTTTACATGCAGCAGCACTTGTGCGGATAAGACCCACAAGTTATCATAAAGTCTCCCCATTGCAATTGGCTTTTGGTCAGGAGCCAAATATTTCTCATCTTAGAATCTTTGGTTGTGCGATATATGTTCCAATTACTCCACCACAACGCACAAAGATG
The DNA here is from genome assembly GCF_000715075.1 of Nicotiana tabacum. Classification (NCBI taxonomy): domain Eukaryota; kingdom Viridiplantae; phylum Streptophyta; class Magnoliopsida; order Solanales; family Solanaceae; genus Nicotiana; species Nicotiana tabacum. Next base: position 7,957,500 of record NC_134098.1, read on the forward strand.
GGTCCCCAAAGAAGGTTGGGAGTATATGTTGGGTATGAATCTCCTTCTATTATAAAATATCTGGAGCCTATGACTGGAGATTTATTTACAGCAAGATTTTCTGATTGTCATTTTGATGAATCAGTATACCCAATATTAGGGGGAGAAAATAAGCAGCTGAGAAACGAGATAGATTGGAATGTATTATCAATATCTCATTTAGATCCTCGAACAAATCAATGTGAACAAGAGGTTCAAAAGATAATTCATTTGCAAAATATTGCAAATCAACTGCCAGATGCATTCACTGACCTACCAAGGGTGACTAAGTCACATATTCCAGCTGCTAATGCTCCAATTCGAGTGGATATCCCGGTAGGACAATTAATTAAAGCAAATAATTTTAAACCACGCTTGAAACGTGGTAGACCTATCGGTTCTAAGGATAAAAATCCTCGAAAAAGAAAAGGAGAAAATGATCAAAGTGATCATAATACGGAGGTAGTGACTCAAGAAGATCACAAAGACATAACAAATGATAAAACCTCAAGGGAGGTTCAGGTACCTGAAAATGATAAGAATGAAGAGATCTCAATAAGTTATGTCGTAACGGGAAAAAGATAGAACCGAAATAATATTGTTATCGATAACGTTTTTGCTTATAATGTCACTATTGAAATAATGCAACAAGATGAGGATCTTGAACCAAAATCTGTTGATGAATGTAGACAGAGAAATGATTGGCCAAAATGGAAAGATGCTATCCAGGCAGAATTAACTTCACTTGCAAAACGTGAAGTTTTTGGGTCTGTAGTCCAAACATCAAATGGTGTTAAGCCTGTTGGCTATAAATGGGTTTTTGTACGTAAAAGGAATGAGAAAAATGAGGTACAAAGATATAAGGCACGCCTTGTTGCACAAGGATTTTCACAAAGGCCTGGTATCGATTATGAAGAGACATATTCTCCTGTTATGGATGCTATAACATTCCGTTATCTCATTAGTTTTGCTGTCCATGAAAAGCTTGACATGCATTTAATGGATGTAGTTACAGCCTACCTTTACGGCTCACTTGATAATGAGATATACATGAAAATTCCCCAGGGATTTAAAATGCCTGATGCACATAATTCGAAGTCCCGGGAAATATTTTCAATCAAACTGCAAAGATCTTTGTATGGTCTAAAGCAATCAGGTAGAATGTGGTATAACCGCCTTAATAAGTATTTATTAAAGAAAGGTTATATAAATGATACCATTTGTCCATGTGTTTTTATAAAGAAAACAATATCAGAGTTTGTTGTACTTACTGTATATGTTGATGACATAAACCTTATTGGAACTCCTACAGAACTCCAAAAGGCAATTGATTATTTAAAGAATGAATTTGAGATGAAAGATCTCGAAAAAACAAAATTATGTTTTGGTTTGCAAATTGAACATTTGGCAAATGGGACTTTTGTTCATCAATCTGCCTACATAGAAAAGGTATTGAAACGGTTTTACATGGATAAAGCACATCCATTAAGTACTCCGATGATTGTTAGATCACTTGATGTGAATAAGGACCCGTTCCGACCTCAAGAAAAGAATGAAGAACTTCTTGGTACTGAAGTACCATATCTTAGTGCAATTGGTGTACTTATGTATCTTGCTAACACTACAAGGCCTGACATAACTTTTTCAGTTAATGTCTTAGCAAGATATAGCTCTGCTCCTACAATGAGACATTGGAATGGAATCAAACACATATTGCGGTATCTAAAAGGGACTATTGATATGGGGTTATTTTATGGCAATGATTGCAGTCCCGATCTTGTTGGTTATGCCGATGCTGGGTATTTATCTGACCCACACAAGGCTCGATCTCAAACAGGCTATGTGTTTACATATGAAGGCACTGACATATCTTGGCGATCGACTAAGCAATCAATAGTGGCTACTTCATCTAATCATGCTGAGATAATTGCTATTCATGAAGCAAGTCGAGAATGTGTATGGTTGAGGTCTATAATACACCTTATTCGAGACAAGTGTGGTTTGAAGTGTGATAAATTACCCACAATTTTGTATGAAGACAATGCAGCATGCATAGCCCAATTGAAAGGAGGATTCATAAAAGGGGATAGGACAAAGCACATTTCACCAAAGTTATTTTTCACACATGATCTTCAAAAGAATGGTGATATCAATGTGCAACAGATCCGTTCAAGTGATAATATGGCTGATTTGTTCACCAAATCTCTACCGATGTCAACCTTCCAGAAACTAGTGTACAAGATTGGGATGCAAAAGCTCAAAGATGTGAATTGATGCTCTCATCAGGGGGAGTTAATACGCGTTGTACTCTTTTTCCCTTATAAGGTTTTGTCCCACTGGGTTTTCCTTGCAAGGTTTTTAACTAGGCAACCAAAAGGCGTATTTCTAAACATGTGTACTCTTTTTCCTTCACTATGATTTTTTTTTCAATAGGATTTTTTCCTAATAAGATTTTAGCGAGGCACATTATCTATGGACATCCAAGGGGGAGTGTTATAAGAGAAATCAATAAGTTGGATGTCTACTCTTCCTCCATGATCTTCTCAAATGCTTAATGACATATTCAATGACATATTTCTATGTTTAATGACATATTCAATGACATATTTTTATTCACTTTTCATGCCTATATAAAGGCCTTGTAATAGATAGAAAAAATACACAATTGAAGAAGAAATAAGAATCTCTCTTCCTCTCTTTCTCTCTATATATCTTAGCTTGTTTTTCCTTGTTCGATATTGTTATTTTGAGTTATATTTATAACAATATATAGTTATTTGAAATAATTTTTCAATGTTTGTACTTTAGCTAGAATTTGATATTTTGCAATTAGTTCAAATACACGAATAGTGTGTGCATTTAAATTGGAACAAATTTTGATTTCAATGTTTTGTTTGGGTAATCTTGATTATAAGATAAATTTATGTTGAATTTAACTTTTTATTAGATTTAATTTGTTACAATAATTGTTTTGATTGATATATAATTTGAAATTCAGATACTTCAAAAAATTATCAAGCATAAATATTCATTTATATCTTTAAATATTCAATTTTTATCAAATAATGATTTTATTTTTTAAATTGATAATTTCTCACACATTTCAAGAATATGCATGGCAAAACAAGCTGACACGTGCTTTTAAGTTGGACATGGAAATTTTCTTTTTACATGCTTGAATGGCCTTTCATTCATTTTTTTTTTCCAATTTTCACTGCAGCTCATCAATCTTATGGTAGTTATCCTTATATGGTAGTTAACTACCAAGCGCCAATTATGTGCTCCTATTAAATTATCTCCAACTGGCTTTGCTTTTCCACATATCTTCTTCGCAGGCAATATTATCCTTACTTTAAAAGTAAATTCCAAAAGTAATCATGCAATTATTGATATGCTAAATTACTTTAATAGTAGCTTGGATCAAAAGATCAACTTTTTAAAATAAAAAATTATCACGACCCAAAATATGGCACATAGTCTCTAAAACTAGGTAAGCCTAACACTTACTGAATTAATAATAAATTTTAACCAATCAACTATTAAACATGAACCAGAAATTTCTATACAAAGCCAACAATCTAAAGTAGATATACAACATCCCAAGACCGGTAGTACAAGTCACAAACTCTACTAAGTTTACTAAAAAATCTCTAAGTACAGTTGTTCTGGAATAGAAATAAACAGTATAAAGTAAAACTTCAGAAGGTGACTCTGAGGCCTGCGAACGCAATGGTAGGTATACCTTGAAGTCTCCACAACAAACACGCTCTGAGGTATCTGGATCTGCACAAGAATGTGAAGCAAGCGTAGCATGAGTACACCAAGGCGGTACCCAATAAGTATCAAGACTAACCTAGGTGGTGTAGTGACGAGGAACAGTCACGACACCTACTAGATATAATAACCTGTACGGGTATGAATATAAAGCGAAACATGATAAGAATAACAATATAGTACATGCAAATGGAATCTAAAAGCATGTAACGACCCGACCAGTCGTTTTAAGTATTATAACCATGTCCCCCTATTTACTGCTTAATTTATGCTTTATATTTGTTTTATGATTTATCGGGTTAGATAGTTCGAGCCCAGAAGGAATTCGAAGTGAAATGAGATACTTAGTCATATAATTAGAAACATAAGTTGGAAAAATTGACTGGATGTTGACTTATGTGTAAATGACCTCGGATTTCAATTTTGATGATTCCAATAGCTCCGTATGGCGATTTTGTACTTATGAGCGTGTCCGAAAAATTATTTGGAGGTCCGTAGAAAAATTAGGCTTGAAATGACGAAAGTTGAATTTTGAAAAGTTTGACCGGGGGGTTGACTTTTTGATATCGGAGTCCCGAATCCGATTCTGGATATTTGAATAGGTCTGTTATGTCATTTATGACTTGTGTGCAAAATGTGAGGTCAATCGAACGTGATTTGATAGGTTCTGGCGTCGTTTGTAGAAATTGGAAGTTTCAATGTTCATTAGGCTTGAATTGTGGTATGATTCGTGGTTTTAGTGTTGTTTGATGTGATCTGAAGGCTCGACTAAGTTTTTATGATGTTTTAAGACTTGTTGATGTATTTGGTTGAAGTCCCGAGTGTAATGATCCAACCGGTCATTTTTGACTTTTAGAACTCCGTTCCCCTAAATAAAACTCTCCGTATGTGCTTTTATTAATTTATGACTTGAGGGTATGGTTGGTTAGGGATTTGGAAGTGTTCGGGTTAAAATCGGAACACTTGGTTCCTTAAGTTGGCCTTAAAATGCTAAGTTTGACTCCGGTCAACATTTTGAGAAAACAACCACGGAATTGGGATTTGATGGTTCCAATAGGTTCGTATGGTGATTTTGGACTTGGGCGTATGTTCGAATCGGGTTTTGGACAACCCAGGAGTGTTTCGGTGCTTAATAGTGAAAATCAACTATTTGAAGGTTTAATGTTCTTTAAATTTGGTTTGGGATAAGTTTTAGAGTAATTGAAGTCTGTTTGGAATTTCGAGTCTGAGAATAGCTCTGTATGTTGATTTAATACTTGCACGCAAAATTTGGTGTTATTCTGAGTAGTATAAGTGTATTTCGGCACGTTCAGAGTAAGTTTGAAGAATTTAAAATTTCTAAGTCTAATCAATTTGATTTGAGGTATAATTCTTAGTTTTAATGTTATTTTACACGTTCCGAGTATTCGAGCGAGTCCGTATTATGATTTCAAACTGTTTGGTATGTTCGGACGGGGCCTCGAGGGTTAACCGAATAAGGCTCAGATCAATTTTGGAAATTGGAGCAGCAGCTGAAGCTTCTAGCTTCTGCTGCAATCGCACCTGCGCTTGGGCAGCCGCAAGTGCGAGCTTGCAAAAATGTGCCCCAAGCAGCAGATGTGAGAAAAGGGGAGGCTGGCATGAATCGGAGAAGCGATCTAGGAAGCGCACCTGCGAGCCCACAGGTGCGAAGACACTGACCGCAGAAGCGGAAAGGGCGCATGTTCGAAGGGCATTGCCGCAGAAGCGGAACCGCAGGTGCGGTCACACCTCCGCAGATGCGCAAATGCTGCTGGGCAGAATAGTTTAAAGGAGTGAGTCTCAGTCATTTTTAGCCCGTATTTCCTCAATTTTTGGGCAATTTTGGAGCTTTTTGAGAGGGGATTTCAACTAGCAACTTGAAGGTAAGTTAATTTTATACACTTTGAGTTAAATACATAGATTATGGATAAATTATAACCTGTAAATTGTGAAAATCAAGGGTTAGAGGAAAAACCTTGATTTGTATAAACAAAATGAGATTTTAACCCCGAAAATAGTTATGGAATTGGATGGAAATTGTATATTTGAGTTCTTGAGATTAGGAGTAACGTTTTCCTCCGAAATTTTCTGAAATCCGGGCACGTGGGCCTGGGGTAAATTTTAGGAATTTACCATTTTAGATAGGGTAATTTATTTAATAGTCTAAATTCAAATTTTTGAATATGTATTAATTATTTTATATAACATTTAGATAGTTTCGAATTTTTTGGCACCGAATTGAGAGTTTTACGCGACGTTGTGATCTAGAAGTGGGCTTTGAGACAAGGTAAGTCTCTTGCCTAACCTTGTAAGAGGAAATTTACCCCATAGGTATTTTACATTAATAATTATTGCTAATTATTGGGGCTACGTACGCACGAGGTGACGAGAGTCCATGCATAGCTACTAATTATGCTATGTTCAGGTAGTTTAGGACTCAAATCATGAATTACTTATAATAATTGCTCCTTTTATTTAAAAACATTACTAGAATTATATTGTAAATTGTTAGAGGAAATAGTAAAAGATCGAAACTTCATGTACTTGAATTTTTTGTAAATTATTTTATTGTTAATAGAAATTAAACATCATATATGTTAATTTTATAATAACTTCTCATTCTAGAGGTTCATAAGAAAACGCCATCCTTTCTTGTGGAGCGGGCCGAATGCCTCGGCAGTATAGATGTATCTATAGATCGTGCCACACGTCCCTCGGCAGTGTACACAACACTCTGGATCGGGTCGTACGACCTCGGCAGAAATCGTGCCTAATAATAATAATTACACGATAGCTTGATATTTTAATTGCAGCTTGTGAAGCTAATTGATAAATTGTAAATTATTAAATTTTAAGGAATTAATTATTTCTGCTTGTTAAGAAAACTATTGTTGTTCACCTAAAAATCATGTTTAATTCAATATATTCTATTGTAATATTATTGAACCATTGTGAGTGTCAAAGTCGACCTCTCGTCACTACTTCTTCGAGATTAGGCTTGATAATACTAGGTACACGTTGTTTACGTACTCATGCTATGCTTGCTGCACTTTTTTGTGCAGGACCTGAGACAGTTACTATCGGAGGACTCATCGGCGCGAACCCACGTTATCCAGAGGCTTAGTGGTGAGCTGCCTTTTCTGAGCTGTTCTGCACCAACTAGTGCCTCTTCTTGTATTTGTATTCTGTCTATTTTATTTGAGACAATATTTAGAATTTTTTGTATAATCTACTAGATACCCATACACTTATGACATAAGGTCTTGGCACACACTTGTAGAATTTGTGGATTTAATTATTTCACTTGTGTTTTAATTTATCTTATTTTCTCATATCTTTCTTAAATTATTTTGAAATTTCGAAGAATTTGATTACTCGGATAATTTTTTTTTAAAGAAATGAATATAAGTTTAAATCATTAGTTGGCTTTCCTAGCTGGGATATTGGGCGTCATCACGACCTATAGGTGAATTTGGGTCGTGACAACATGGTATCAGAGCACTAGGTTCACGTAGGTCTTTCAAGTTATGAGCAGGCTTAATAGAATCTTACGGATTGGTACGGCGACGTCTGTACTTATCTTCGAGAGGCTATAAGGTATTAGGAAACTACCTTTCTTCATCTCCCATCGTGCAAATGATGTAATACTAAATATCTTTCTATTATTTTCTCACAGATGGTGAGAACGCGTTCTAATGAGGTTCTAGTCCAGGGAAGAGCTGCTCCCCCTATTGTTAGAGGCCGAGGGAGGGCTCCAGCCTGTGGTAGAGGACGAGGATGTCCTAGAGCTATTCCAGTTATGCCACCAATGGGTCCAGCAGGGGATCCTATTATTGAGGAACAGGGCAAGGTGCCCGTAGCAGAGTCAGCTCCGGTAGATTTCACGACTGCACCGGGATTCTAGGAGGTCATGGGCTATATGTTGCGGTTTATGGACACTATGACTTAGGCCGGTTTTTTTCCGGCAGACCCATCTACATCACAGGCTGGCGGGGGAGCACATACCCCTACCGCACATGCTCATGGGTAAGCAGCTACTGTATATCAGGCCCAGGGTGCACTACCCGTGGGTGAAGTCCAGACTGTGGCAACAGCTACACCTGAGCCCATACCAGTTGCGGCTGCCGAGCCGCATAAGCTATTGTACAAATGGACTAGACTATATCCTCCTGTATTTGGGAGTGAGCGACATGAGGATCCCCAGGATTTCATTGATCGGTGCAGGGACAGACTGCACAATATTAGGATATTGGAGTCTCATGGGGTAGACTTTCCTACTTTTCAGCTGGAGGGCAGAGCCCGTAGATGGTGGAAGTCTTATCTTCTTGGCAGACAAGCAGATTCTCCTCCCATGACTTGGGACAAGTTCACCCGTATTTTTCTGGACATGTATATTCCACCCTCCCAAAGGGAGGAGTTGCGGTTTCAGTTTGAGCAGCTCCAGCAGGGTCAAATGTATGTGACCGATTTTGAGGCGGGGTTCTCTGAGTTATCTCGCCATGCACTTATGATACTCCCTACTAAGGCAGAGAGAGTGCGGAGGTTTGTTGTGGGTTTACATACTGGGATGCAGCCCAATATGGCTCGAGAGGTTAAGATGGGGACTTCTTATGAGTTGGTTGTGGAGATAGCCCGAAGGATTGATGGTGTGCGTCAGCGTAGCCGAGAGCAGGTTATGAGGGATAAGCGGTTTAGATATTCTGGAGAGTTCAGAGGTGCTCCGTCTGGGGTTAGAGTTCAGTTCGTGAGAGGGCAGTCTAGCAGGTCCCCATATCCAGCACCACCACCTCCTCGGGGTGCCCCAATGCGACCTTAATTCAATGCTATACCAGAAATTTCTTATCGTCCACCAGCTATTCAGGGTTCTTCCAGTGGGTATTTAGGTCACTAGGGTCAGACTTCTAGTCAGTAGCCCATGGCATCGAGAAGTTGTTACAAGTGCGAGGATTTCAGTCACATGCGATGATTCTACCCCAGGCTTCGGGGTAGACCAGTGCAGCAGGGTCAGCAGCCTATGATTACCGCACCAGTTGCTCCACTAGCCATCAGATCACCCAGAGGCAGAGGGCAGGTGGTTAGGGGCCGTCCTAGAGGTGGTGGCCAGCCAGGTAGAGGCCAGCCAGTTGGCGCTCCAGCTCGATTCTATGCTTTTCCGGCCAGACCAGATGCGGAGGCCACAAATGACGTGATTACAGGTATTATTTCTGTTTGTGGCAAAGATGCCTCTGTATTATTTGATCCAGGATCTAAGTATTCATATGTGTTATCTCTATTTGCTTATTTCCTGGGTGTTTCTCGTGAGTCCTTGAGTACTCGTGTTTATGTGTCCACTCCTGTGGGCGATTCTGTTGTTGTGGATCAGATCTATCGGTCTTGTATTATTACATTTTTTAGTTATGAGACTAGAGCAGATCTTCTGCTACTGGATATGACCGACTTTGAGATTATCCTGGGCATGAACTGGCTATCCCCATATCACGCCGTCCTAAATTGTCATGCTAAGACTATTACTTTAGCAATGCCGAAATTTCCTAGGTTGGAGTGGAAGGGTTCATCTGTCAGCGCATCTAATCATGTTATTTCCTTTCTAAAAGCTCGACATATGGTCGAGAAGTGTTGTTTGGCTTATCTAGCCTATGTTCGGGATACTACTGCAGAGTCTCCGACTATTGATTCAGTGCCTGTAGTCTTGGAGTTCTCCGATGTATTTCCTTCATATCTTCCAGGCATGCCACCGGATGGTGATATTGATTTTGGTATTGACCCGGCTCCTTATACCCATACTATATCTATCCCACCGTATTCGCATGGCTCCAAAAGAATTGTAGGAATTGAAAGAACAACTTGAGGAGTTATTAGCCAAGGGGTTTGTCAGACCGATTGTATCGCCTTGGGCTGCACCGATATTATCCGTGAAGAAAAAGGATGGAACGATGCAAATGTGTATTGATTATCGCCAATTGACCAAAGTCACTGTTAAGAACAAGTACTTGTTGCCGCGTATTGATGATCTATTTGACCAGTTACAGGGTGCTAGGGTGTTCTCTAAGATCGACTTGAGGTCGGGATACCACTAGTTGAAGATTCGGGATTCGGATGTTCTGAAGACAGCTTTTCGGACTAGAAATAGTCATATGAATTTATGGTGATGTCTTTCTATTTGACTAATGCTCCGGCGGCGTTTATGGATTTGATGAACATGGTACTCATGCCATATATTGATTCGTTTGTTATTGTCTTCATTGATGATATTCTGATCTACTCGCGCAGTAAGGATGAGCACTAGCAACCCATGAGAGTGGTGCTACAGACCTTGCGGGATAAAAAGCTATATGCTAAGTTCTCTAAATGTGAGTTTTGGCAAAATTCTATAGCATTTTTGGGGCATATTGTATCGGGCAAAGGCATTAAAGTTGATCCCAAAAAGATCGAGGCAGTTCAGGATTGACATCGTCCCACTTCGGTGACTGAGATCAGGAGCTCCCTAGGTTTAGCAGGCTATTATCGTTGGTTTGTGGAGGGCTTTTCATCTATTGCAACACCTTTGACCAAATTAACCCAGAAGGGTGCTCCGTTCTGATGGTCTGATGATTGTGAGGTGAGATTTTAGAAGCTCAAGACAGCATTGACTACAACATTAGTGTTAGTGTTGCCTTCCGGTTCAGGAATGTATACAGTGTATTGTGACGCTTCACGCGTTATTTTGGGTTGTGTATTAATGTAGGAGAGGTGAGTTATTGCATATGCCTCACGTCATCTGAAACCCTACGAGAAGAATTACCTGGTACATGATTTGAAGTTACCTGCAATAGTTCATGCTCTTAAGATTTGGAGCCATTATCTTTTGGGATGTCTTGTAAAGTTTACACTGATCATCACAATTTGCAGCATTTGTTCAAGCAGAGGGACCTAAATTTGAGGCAACGTAGATGGCTTGAGTTACTAAAAGATTATGATATTACTATCCTGTATCATCCGGGCAAGGAAAATGTGATTGCAGACGCCTTGAGTAGAAAGGCAGAGTACTCAAGGCAGAGAGTATGGTAGTTTGGATTTCAGTTCAGCAGAGGAGAGGCCATTAGCTTTGGATATTCAGTCCTTGGCTAACAGACTTGTGAGGCTGAATATTTCAGAGCCCAACCGAGTTCTTGCATGTGTTGTGGCCCAATCTTCACTATTTAAGAAGATCAAGGCTCGCCAGTTTGATGATTCACACTTAATGGTTCTTCGGGAAACGGCACTACGGGGTGGTGCCAAGGAAGTTACTATTGGTGCGGATGGTGTTGTGCAACTCCAGGATCGTTTATGTGTTCCTAATGTGGATGGACTGAGAAAAAGGATTCTAGAGGAGGCACACAGTTCTCGGTATTCTATTAATCCAGGTGCTACGAAGATGTATCGTTACTCGAGGCAACATTATTGGTGGCTAAGGATGAAAAAGGACATAGTTGAGTATGTAGCTAGATGTCTCAATTGCTAGCAAGTTAAATATGAGCATCAGAGGTGTAACACCACGGAAAGTTTCGAAGTGTTTTAAGACCATTAAGAAGATTGGTGGGTGCTAATTATATTAATTCGGGTATGAACAGGACTGATAATTTGAATGATATCAATTGATCATGATAATATATGTATGAGGTGCATTAAGAATGGTTTATGGTCTAAAAAGAGCCCTAAGGCTAAGTCAAGTTGAAAATTATATGATGGAAAAAAGTTTCAAGTGAGTTCCCACAATATCTAACTTCAAACAAGGATAACTCTCAGGATATGAAGAGTTATATGGTGTATAACCTATCAAAGTAAATACCTTTGAGTCTAGCTTCTAACACATCAAACCGTTCGTCATTTGGATATGTATATAGAAAGTTATGGTCATTTCACTGGACATGTGTCATATGCGCGGACAGATGCGCGGCCGTGCATATTTGAGAGTTTCTGCCTCAGGTGCATGGCCACTTGCCCAGGTGCACGGACGCGCACGTAGGAACCCATTAAATACCCCCCAAGGCCGGGTAGAGAGAGACATAAGTCATTCTTTTGAGCTACGGCTTACATATCAAGGGGAATCCATCCAACACCTCTCTCTCATGAACCAAGGTAATGTTTTTGGAGTAATTTTGAGTTGATTACTACTCCTAAACACTTGTATTAACAAGGATTAATTTTGAAGATCTATAGATTTCCATTTAAATCCCTAAATTTGTCAAGAACACTACAAGTTGGGATTCTCAAGAGTTTCACTATAAGAGGTATGTTTACCATCTCTAACTAATCTATCGTGATTATTTATGTATTAAATATGTGTTAAAACTTATGGTATGGTGATTGGAAGCCATAAGTTTCCAATTTAAATAGATAACCATTGTAGAGATTGAAAGGTGATTATTTGATGAATGTTTGTTGGTTGGCTGAGAATGGTTGGTCACACATGTGATGTTAAGATTATAAGTTTTAAAAGAATGATGGTGGGATGGATTGTTGGTAAATGATGGTAGTTGGAAGAACTAATTCTATGGTTAAGAAATGTATAAATATATGCCCACTAGGTGTTTGGTAAATTGTCTAAATGGCCTAAACTATGGAATTGGTTACTAATGTTTGTCCCAATTGATGTTGATATTGTAGATTGAAGTTGCTTAGTATAGTAGATCGTTGTAGAATCATTAAAGGGTGAACTTTTGTTTCGGATCGTTGGCATTGAATTGAGGAGACAAGAAGGCATTCAGAGGTGGATACGCGCACAATGGAATTTCCTGAGTATTGATTAGCTTGCTCGATGTTGGGTTCCTCTTATTGAGTTAAGTAACTCTTCTAATCCTAGAGCTAAGGGTATGAACCCCGATTATAGATGGTATGTGTTTGGTGTTGGGGTGACGCACATGCTAGGTGACGGGCGTGTGGGCGTGCACACTGTGACGCCGTTATTCCTGTGGTACTGTGTAGTTACATGAACTTATCTGTCATCAAGAAATATCTACGTACTAGAGTTATTGAGTTGTGACTCATGTCAGAAAAAGTGCTTAGGAAAATGTTGGTATTATTGGGACCCACAGAGGTCATTTCTACTGTCGATTTATTTGTTTAAATTATAAATTCATACTCAGTCATGTTCATTCATTTCATATCATCTCTCAGTCTCTGTTGCTATTTATTGATTCATCATATCATCATTTTGAGCTAGTTTCATGACATTGTGAGCCCAAGAGACTAGAGAGATTGATGACTAAGTGAGGTCGAGGGGCTGATTGTGAGGATAATTATGGGATTGGGTTGCATGCCGCAACATGCCATGTTTCCTTTATATACATTATTATTATTATGTGGATCGAGACTTCCCGCCTGTAGCAGGCCTTATAGGCTTTATATAGCATGTGAGTTATCCGTGCAGCACGTGAATTGTCCGTGCGGATCTAGATATTTATAATATAGCACATGAGTTATCAGTGCAGCACGTGAGTTATCCATGCGGTTTATAGCGCTTAGGCTGAAGGAGCCCCTCTGGAGTCTGTACACACCCCAGTGAGCGCAGGTACCTACTGAGTGCGAGTGCCGAGTGCGAGTGCTGAGCGCGAGTGCCGAGTGATTTGGGAGGATTGAGTGACTAAGAGGATTGATTGACTGGGAGGACTAGGTGAATTGATACTCTAAGAGTATGCATATGGTTTTATCACTATATTGTATTGCATTGGCATGCACATTGACATGTAGGCATAGAGATGTACTTTCCTCATGCCATTTGAAAATAAAATTTCCTATTATGGAAGAATGTTTTTGGGAAAAATTATAGTTTTCATACTTATTCATATTTTGGTGATTTTAGTGAAAAGAGTTGAGTTTTACTATTACACTTGAAAAGAAAATGTTTATTTTTCCGGAACTGTGAACGAGCTGAGCATCTTATTATTGAGTTATTCTTTGTGTTTCTTCAATTTTATTGTTATGAGATGTTATTGGATATGTGTGTGGACTCTAAACTTGGTATAAGCTCGTCACTACTTTCAACCTATGGTTAGGTTTGTTACTTATTGAGTACATGGGGTCGGTTGTACTCATACTAGACTTCTGCACCTTGCGTGCGGATTTTGGATGCTGATGTTGTTGTGCATGGCGGGTGCTAGAATTGAAGATGTACATGCGATCCAGTCACAACTGTCTCTTATTCTTGGTAGCTTTAGAATTATTAATCTGTTCAAGTATAATTCAAATAGATGATGTATTTTATTTCACACCAGCTTTGTAAATTCAAATCATAGAAGCTCATGATTTATACTACCAGTCCTTGGGGAGTGTATTAGAGTCAGTTAAATATTAATTGGATCGTATTGTTGTTATTTGGCTTACCTAGCAGGTGAGGTTAGGTGCCATCACGGCTAGTCGGATTTTGGGTCGTGACAAGTTGGTATCAGAGATCTAGGTTCATAGGTTCTACAAGTCATGAGCAAGTGTCTAGTAGAGTCTTACGGATCGGTATGATGGCGTCCATACTTATCTTCGAGAGGCTACAGGGCATTTTGGATATGCTTCCCATCTTTCTTTCATTATCGTGCGATATTGATTCAGCTTGAGACATAGCTCTTTGAATTCCTTCCATGCATTCATGTACGCATGTAAGCGCTCAGTATCAGTTGTGCATCGTCGGCTTGTGATTCCATGAATAAGGTTCGAAATGTGTATTCTGTGTTTTGGTGATGGGCCAGTTTGGAGGACTTGAGTCCAGGATTAGACTGCAGCTTAGGCTCGGTAGTTTTAGTTGTGTGAACTTTTACAATTGGACTCATATGTCTGGTAGTGTCCCTATGAGTGTAATTTGTGGCTCGATGAATGGCTGGATGATCATATGATGACTATATTTTGACTGCAGTATATATTCAGATGGTTTGAAAGTTTTCTTGAGATGTAAAAAGGACTACTGGGTGTTTGACTTCTGTCTCGATTTGACGTAGAGTCTCGAGTTATGAATGTGTTAAAGGATCTTTCACGTGGTGCAATTATGGAATAAATTAAATTTCCGCGTCTTGTTGATGAGTTCAAACTCATGAAGGTTAAGTGATTACGTAGGAGTTGTGGCAGTAAAAAGGGTATAGAAAGATGCTAATTTGAGGCTAAACATATGGGTTATCACCTACGGAATAAACTACAGAGGTGTGATCTTTATAATGTTGTGTGAAGAATCTTTTTTTCTACCAGTAGGGCAGACGTATTGGGATTTGAATTTGAATTGGTGAAGAAAGTTGACCTGACCGTCACGAGAATGAAGACGATCTTAGTAGACGATTTGAGGTACCATATAGGTTGTGATACATGAGCTTGGGAAGCATTTAGTTGAATCTCACTATGGTGTTATGGCAGTAATTGAATACGGGTATTGTGAATTATTGAATGTTTTAATCTATGGCTTTGAGCCAAGTGAGGGAGCCTACTATTGACAATTCGATTTCATGGTTATAGGTTAAATTAAGTTTTGGTCCGAGACATACTTGTGGAGTAGTTATGACTGCAGAGGCTGAGCTCGAGGATGACTCGAGTAAGGAAATTTCCTGAATATGGGATATAATGCACTTATGAAAATATAAAAAATCATAGAATGATTAGGTTGTAAATTGCAAAGAATGTAGTGTGCATGGAATATGAATTTGGCCAGTGGTGTTAAGGCAGGGTTATTTCTTTGAGTGTTGTTGTGCTAATGTGGCATGTGTATTTTGGCCTGTTTAGGCGGTGCAATTAAATTTTGAGCCTAGTGGGTGACTCTGAGAAGGTTCTAATAGGTCCGAGATTTATATATAGCAATTAAAAAAATTTCCGGACTTGTGTATGGATAGAATATGATATTTGCATTTGATGGTGTCGGGACTTGCGGTAATTATATATGACTATAGATTCAACATTCCATTATAAGAAAGGTAAAAGAATAATTTTAAGTTCACATAAGACCTCTTCAGAGTGGGTGTCTCGGTGGTGGTACTTATAGGGTGCCTAAGAAGGAATACAACGGCTTATGGGCCTTAAGGAAGTGTGATTCTAATTTAGGATGTCTTATGACGAGGACTTACGAGTGATTCATGGAAATACTCTAGGATTTGGTGACACGCGTGGCTTGGTCGAGTTAGAAAGATTCAATTCTGATAGCTTGGTTATGTGCGAATGGATTTCAAAGTGTTCTTGATGGTTTGAACATGATATTCTCTACCGGTGTGAGGAACATGTTGTGTATTGTAATTTTCTCCTGGAAGGAAGCAAATGGAAGGTTTCTAACTAACCGGGTATATAATTTTCTGGTGAATCAGAGTTGATAATGAGATTCTCGTGCCTTTTGCATGATGGCGTGATAGATATGGTATGTTGTGCGGGTTTACGACTTACATTTGCAAGGTGGTAGTTCAGTCTTGAATGGAAGGTCACGAATTTTGGAAAACATGGTCAGTTTTAGACACTTAGATGAATGTTATAACTGCTCGGTAAAGCCCGAGAATGGTGCGCATTTCTGAAGGCACATTGTGTTTTGACTTACGGATGTTCATTGGTATTGCGATACTTGCCTTGTTGACAGACTGTTGGTATTCAAATTATTGTTATATGGCACGAGATTATTATGGAAGTATTCCTAGTGGGATGATCGTGCATGAAGGATGTTTTAGTCATTCGAGTGCTGGAGTTGTGATCAGTTAGGGTGGTTCATGTGTTCTATGAATTTGGGGACTGGGAGTTCTCAAAAGCAAATTGTTTCGAAGTCGTGGACTATGAAGGTGTGGCCAAGTTAACTAGATAATAGTACGTGTCATGGTTAAGTCATGGAGGACTTTTTAGAGGGATATTTATCCATGATCGAATTGTGTTTGGGCTATAATAAGCCTGGAATCGACTGTTAAGCTTTAAGCTGTGATGTTTATCATATTTGTAACACTGCGTGAGATATTTGATCCGTGATTGATGCTACATAGGAGTTAAAATCCCCGAATAAACTTGATATATGCCTTAGTGATGAAAGATATTTTTTATTTGAGCTACGATAGCACACTTTGTACATGCCTACGCTTTAACATGTCATTTATACCAGTCCAGGAACATGAGAATCTTATCCTACTCATCATATACCTATATACCTATTTAAATGGTCCCATATGGTATATTTGGATTGAAGGCCTGGGATTATACCATGCAGCGCGTGGAATTCACGAATTTCTCGATCGTTTATCTGATTTAATTGTCCTTTCTTCCTCATCATGCTATAATATTATTGAGCAGGGTATTTGAGGAATTGAGCACATGCTCTACGGTTATTCTTCACCAAATTTGAGGAGTTGGTTGGAAATGTTGGGGTTGAATGTCAATAAAGTGGTTAGGTTTAATGAGATGAGGTCATTGGACCTATATTTGGGAGAATAACATCTGCAGTGTACAAAGGTTTTGGAACAAGGTTTTATGGAAAGTGGGGTTTAATACTAGTACTTGGTTGGTTTTGAGTAGTTACTATGATCGGGAATGGTGTTGCGAATATGCGAGTTGTATAGTATGTTGTGTGATTATATCTGAGGTTATGGTTACAACTTAATACAACTTGCTCAAATTTATACAGTGTATTGATGTGAAATTCTGGTCTTGAAAAGAAGTTTTTGGATGTTGGAAATTGGATTCCAAGGTTTATGGGCTAAGGCTAAATTAGTAATTTTCAATTATGTGGCATCGTCAGGCCTATAAGGGATAGGGTGACGTGGGATCACCTCGGGTATGCATGCATGATAAGGTGAAATAGTGATTTAAAGGTTCAAACATGTCAAAGAAGAAGCATCACCCTGTGATCAAATATATATTGGATAGAAGTTTTTATGGTCATTTTCATACTAGAACATCTTAGAGTAATTGTTGGAGGTCACCAAAGGTTTAGTTCAGGTGTTCGGCGTAGAGATTTAGAGTTGAAGAAAGTGAACAGGTTATTCTCAAGATTTTTTCTATGAATATATTGGGTGAATTGTTAAGAAAGGTAAAGTATGTGCAGGTTGAAGAGAAAACTTGGGAAGTCGAGGAAGAAATGAAGAAGAAGTACCCTCATTTGTTTGAATAGTCATGTTTTTATAAAGTTGTATTCTATGAAAATGCTAAGAGTTACCTTCTATGAATTATTTATCAACTGTATAGCTGATGTTAAAGGTGTTCCTTTTTGGTAGTATACTGCTCGTGAGGCAACAGTTGACATTGTTTTAATATTATGTTGCGTCGTTGGTTCATGTATATATTGGTAGGACTGGTTTTGGTGATTCTCCGGAAGGTGGTTAGGCCCAATTGTAGAGGACACTCTGCCAAAATTTCTGAAAAATTTGGGAGTTAGCCAAATTTTGGGGCCTTAAGGAAGTTTAAATGCTGGAAGAATATCTAAGATCTATGTGAAGTCAAGAACGATTAAAGATGATGATTAAGGTGAAAGGATGATAATACTGTGCCTAATAATAACTTGTAAAACATTCAAGGATGAATGTTCTTAAGTAAGGGAGAATGTAACATCCCGAAAAATTTCGAAGTGTTTTAAGACCTTTAAGAAGATTGGTGGTGCTAATTATATTAATTCGGGAAAGAACAAGACTGATAATTTGAATGATATCAATTGATCATGATAATATATGTATGAGATGCATTAAGAATGGTTTATGGTTTAAGAAGAGCCCTAAGGCTAAGTCAAATTGAAAATTATATGTCGGGATAAAGTTTCAAGTGAGTTTGCACAAGATCTAACTTCAAACGCGAATAACTCTCAGGATATGAAGAGTTATATGGTGTATAACCTATCAAATTAAAGACCTTTGAATCTAGTTTCCAACGTATACCGTTCATCATTTGGATATGTACACAGAAAGTTATGGTCATTTTACTGGACATGTGTCATATGCGCGCCCAGATGCGCGGCCGCGTATATATGAGAGTTTCTGCCTCAGGTGCACGGCCAGATGCGCGGCCGCACACGTAGGAACCCATTAAATACCGCCCAAGGACGGGTAGAGAGAGATCTAGGTCATTAGTTTGAGCTAGGGCTTGCATATCAAGGGGAATCCGTCCAACACCTCCCTCCCATGAACCAAGGTAATGTTTTTGGAGTAATTTTGAGTTGATTACTACTCCTAAACACTTGTATTAACAAGGATTAATCTTGAAGATCCATAGATTTTCATTTAAATCCCCAAATTGGTCAAGAACACTACAAGTTGGGATTCTCAAGAGTTTCACTATAAGAGGTATGTATACCATCTCTAACTAATCTATGGTGATTATTTATGTATGAAATATGTGTTAAAATTTATGATATGGTGATTGGAAGCCATAAGTTTCCAATTTAAATACATAATAATTGTAGAGATTGAAAGGTGATTATTTGATAGAATTTTGTTAGTTGGGTGAGAATGATTGGGCACACATATGATGTTAGGATTATAAGTTGTTAAAGAATGATGGTAGGATGAATTGTTGGTAAATGATGGTAGTTGGAAGAACTAATTCTATGGTTAAGAAATGTATAAATGTATGCCCACTAGGTGTTTGGTAAATTGGCTAAATGGCCTAAACTATGGAATTGGTTACTAATGTTGGTCCCAATTGATGATGATATTGTAGATTGAAGTTGCTTAGTATAGTAGATCGTTGTAGTATCATTAATGGGTGAATTTCAGTTTTGGATCGCTGGAATTGAATTGAGGAGACAAGAAGGCATTCAGAGGTGGATACGCAGGGAATGGAATTTCCCGAGTATTGATTAGCTTGTTCGACGTTGGGTTCGCCTTGTTGAGGTAAGTAACTCTTCTAATCCTAGAGCTGAGGGTATGAATCCCGATTATACGTGGTATGTGTTTGGTGTTGAGGTGACGCACATGCTAGGTGACGGGCGTGTAGGCGTGTACCGCTTGAACTGTGATGTCGTTATTCCTATGGTACTGTGTAGTTACATGAACTTATTTGTAATCATGAAATGTTTACGTACTAGAGTTATCGAGTTGTGACTCATGTTAGAAAAAAATGCTTAATCAAATGTTGGTACTATTGGGACCCATAGAGGTCATTTTTACTGTCGATTTATTTATTTAAATTGCAAATTCATACTCAGTCATGTTTATTCATTTCATATCATATCTCAGTCTCTATTTCTATTTATTGATTCATCATATCATCATTTTTGGCTAGTTTCATGACATTGTCAGCCCGAGAGACTAGAGAGATTGATGACTGAGTGAGGCCGAGGGCCTGATTGTGAGGATAATTATGGGATTGGGATGCACGCCGCAGCAGGCCATGTTGGCTTTATATACATTATTCTTATTACGTTGATAGGGGCTGCCCGCCTGCAGCAGGCCTTAACAGATTTATATAGCACGTGAGTTGTCCGTGCAACACGTGAATTATCCGTACGAATCCAGATATTTATACTATAGCACGTGAGTTATCCGTGAAGCACGTGAGTTGTCCGCGCAGTTTATAGCGCTTGGGCTGAAGGAGCCCCTCCGGAGTCTGTACACACCCAGTGAGCGTAGGTTTCTACTAAGTGCTAGTGCCGAGTGCGAGTGTCGAGCGCGAGTGCCGAGTGATTTGGGAGGACTGAGTGACTGAGAGGATTGAGTGACTGGGAGGACTGAGTGAATTGATACTCTGAGAGTATACATATGGTTTTATCACTATGTTGTGTTATATTGGCATGCAGATTGATATGTAGGCATAGAGACTTACTTTCCTCATGCCATTTGAAAATGAAATTTCCTACTATGGAAGAAAGTTTTTGGGAAAAATCACAGTTTTCAGTCTTACTCAAAATTTGGTGATTTCAGTGAAAAGAATTGAGTTTTACTATTATACTTGAAAAGAAAATTTTTATTTTTTCGGAACCGTGAACGAGCTGAGCATCTTATTATTGAGTTATTCTTTGCGTTGCCTAAATTTAATTGTTATGAGATATTATTGGATATGGGTGTGGAGTCTGACCTTGGTATAAGCTCGTCACTGCTTTCAACCTAAGGTTAGGTTTGTTACTTATTGAGTACATGGGGTCGGTTGTACTCATACTACACTTCAGCACCTTGCGTGCAGATTTTTCATGCTGATGTTGTTGTGCATGGCGGGAGCTAGCATTGGAGATGTACCTGCCATCTTGTCACAACTTCCTCTTGTTCTTGATAGTCTTAGAATTACTAATATGTTCGAGTATAATTCAAATAGATGATGTATTTTATTTCACAACAACTTTGTAAATTCAAATCATAAAAGCTCATAATTTGTACTACCAGTCTTTGGGGAGTGTATTAGAGTCAGTTAAATATTAATCGAATCGTATTGTTGTTATTTGTCTTACTCAGCATGTGAGGTTAGGTGCCATCACGGCTAGTCGGATTTTGGGTCGTGACAAGAGGCCAGGTGGCCTACTTCAACAGATGACTTTACTAGAGTGGAAATGGGAACGCATTACTATGGACTTTGTAGTAGGGTTTCTGCGGACCTTGCGGAAGTTTGATGTAGATTGGGTCATTGTCGACAGGTTGACCAAGTCGGTACAGTTTATTTCGATTGTGACTATGTATACTTCGTAGAGGTTGGCTCAGATTTATATTCAGGAGATAGTTCGGTTGCGCGGTATGCCAATCTCCATCATATTAGATAGAGGCCCTCATTTTACCTCACATTTCTAGAGAGCGGTGCAGAGTGAATTAGGGACCCATGTAGAGCTCAGCACAACCTTTCATCTGCAGACCGATGGTGAGTCGGAGCGGACAGTTCAGATTTTGGAGGATATGCTCAGGGCATGTGTGATTGACTTTAGAGGTCAGTGGGATCGTTTCTTGCCTTTGGCCGATTTGCTTATAACAACAATTACTAATCCAGCATCGAGATGGCTCCGTTCGAGGCTTTATATGGTCGGCGATGTCGTTCTCCCATCGGATGGTTTGATCCCGGCGACTAAGTTACATGGTACTGATTTAATAAAGGATGCCTTGTAAAAGGTAAAATTAATTCAGAAGCAACTTTGTACAGCACAGTCCAGACAGAAAAGTTACGCGGATCAGAAAGCACATGATTTATCGTTTATGGTGGGTGAAACAGTTCTCTTGAAGGTTTTGCTGATGAAAGGAATCGTGAGATTTGAGAAAAAGGGCAAGTTGAGCCCAAGGTTTATAAGTCCATTTGAGGTGTTGAGACGAGTTGGGGAGGTTGATTATGAGCTTGCTTTGCCTCCCAATCTATCAGGATTTCATCCGGTTTTCCATGTATCTATGCTCCGAAAGTGTCATGCCGACCTATCGCATGTGTTAGACTTCAGCACGGTTCGGCGAGATAAGAGCTTGGGTTATGAAGAGGAGCCATTTGCCATTGTTGATAAACAGGTTCGCCAGTTGAGGTCCAAGAAGATTACTGCAGTAAAAGTCCAGCGGAAGATCCAACTAGTTTAGGAAGCGACTTGGGAGGCCGAGGAGGACATGCAGAGCAGATATCCACATTTATTCCACACTCCAGGTATAATTCTAAACCCGTTTGAGGACGAACATTTATTTAAGAGGTGGAGAATGTAATGACCCAACCGGTCATTTTGACTTTTAGAACCTCGCTCCCATAAATAAAACTCCATGTATGTGCTTTTATTAATTTATGACTTGCGGGGATGGTTAGTTCAGGATTTGGAAGTATTCGGGTTGAAATCGGGACACTTGGTTCCATAAGTTGGCCTTAAAATGCTAAGTTTGACTTCGGTCAACATTTTGAGAAAATGACCCTGGAATCGAGATTTGACGATTCCAATAGGTTCTTATGATAATATTGGACTTGGGTGTATGTTCGAATCGACTTTTGGACAACCCGGAAGTGTTTCAACGCTTAATAGTGAAAATCAACTATTTGAAGGTTTAATGTTCTTTAAATTTGGTTTGGGATAGTGTAACGACCCAACCGGTCATTTTGAGAATTTAAGTTCCATTTGGCAGCATAAGGCCCTGAGCAACTTCATATTATGTGTATTGACTTGCGTGCGTGATTGAATTCAGTTATCGAATGATTTGGAATGATTTGGGACACTTAATCCCTAAAACGGAAGCTTAAGTCTTAGGATTTTGACCTTAGTCGGAACTATGTGATGACGACTCCGGAATGGAGTTCTGTTGGTTCTGTTAGCTCCGTTGGGTGATTTTGGACTTAGGAGTGTGTCCGGACTGTGAATTTGAGGTCTGTAGCTGATTTAGGCTTGAAATGGCAAAAGTTAAATTTTTTAGATTTTGACCGGAAGTGGACCTTTTGATATCGGGGTCGAAATGCGATTCCAAGAATTGGAACAACTCCGTTATGTTAATTGGTACTTGCCTGCAAAATTTGACGTCATTCCGGGTTGGTTTGATAGGTTTCGGTGCGAGTTTTAGAAGTTGGAAATTTTAAAAGTTCATAAGTTTGATTCGTGGTGCGATTTGTATTTTCGGCGTTGTTTGATGTAACTTGAAACCTCGAGCGAGTCCGTATTAGGTTACGAAACTTGTTTGTGTGTTTAGACGGGGTCCGGGGGACCTCGGGTGTGTTTCGGATGGGCAACGGGCCATTTCCTTGTATTTTTGAACTGCTGTTTTCTGTCATCTGGTTTCCTTAATCGCATTCGCGTCCCTTCCTTCGTGTTCCTGAAGAGTAATTTTAGAGGAGGGAATATTTCTTCTTCGCGTTCGCGAGCTTCTATCCGCGATCGCGTAAGTCTGCCCTTCTCTTCTTCGCGTTCGCAGCCCTACCTTTGCGTTTGCGTAGTAAGAGCCGGGAGCTGGTAATCATTTTCCTCTTCGTGTTCGCGTGTTTCCCTACGCGTTCGCGTAGGATTCCGTCTCTTCTTCTCTGCGTTCGCGGGCATGTCTTCGCATTCGCGAAGTACTTCGTGGCAGCCTTAATTTTTCTTCTTCGCGAACGCGTCCCTTTCTCCGCGTTCGCTATGCACAAAACACATGGGAAGAATATAAAGTCCTCTATTTCGAGGGTTTTTCATTTTTCACCATTTTTGGAGTTCTAGAGCTCGGTTTTGAGCGATTCCTCGTGGGTTTTTCAAGCAAATCGATTGAGTAAGTGTTCTTCACCTAGAATTTATTTATTTACATGATTCTATCTTTATTTTATCATTTAATTTGTGTTTTGAGTTGAGGAAAATGGTGGTTTTTGAAAAAGAATTTCAAAATGAAAAATCACGATTTGAGGGACGAAATGGTATCGGAATTTGATGATTTTTATATGGTTAGACTCGTGAGTGAATGAGTGTTCGTATTTTGTGACTTTTACCCGATTCTGAGACGTGGGCCCGGGTTGACTTTTTAGGGCAGATTTCGTGATTTTTCTTAAAGTATTGATTTTATTAATTAGATGAGTCTAATATGGATGTATTCATGATATGCAATTGTGTTTGACTAGATTTGGGCCATTCAGAGTCGAATAATTGAGAAAAGGGCATTCTTACGGACTGGTTGAGCTTGGTTTGAGGTAAGTATCTTGCCTAACCTTATGTGGGGGATTTTTCCCTTAGGATTGAGTCTTCTATGTTGATTGTAGTCCATGCACGCGAGGTGACGAGTGCGTGCTCGGACTTATTTGTGAAAAGTTGGCCTTTTGGGATTCTTAGGTCCTTATATTCACTGAGTATGAAGTTGTTCTTGATATGATTAAGTTCTTATTTACTAGTTTCACTTCTACATGCTTTAATTAGAATTAATTGCTTTCAGGATTCACTCTTATTGCCTATTTGACTCTTATTTGACTTAACTGAAGATTTTACCTCCTCTATTGTCATGCTATTTTTTCATAACTGCTTATCTTTATTTGAAATTATTATTATATCATCTTATAAATTGTTCAGTCTTAATTGAGGTTATGATTATTTTTCCGCTGCTTATCCTGAATTAAATTGTTGAAAATCCTTAGTAATTCTTCAACCTTAAAAGAAGTTTTAGATATCCTATATCTTAGTCGACTTGTTTTATTTGGAATTATTTGACTTTTGTTAGTTTTCCCTTTTGTTGAGCTGTTCTCTTTACGCCTAGCATTTTCACTGTGGTTATTCCTCGTGAATTGGTTCTACCATTTATTTGTGAATTAAAGTTCTTGAGTTGATTTACTTGTCGTACTTGGTATTATTGTCATTATTGTTGTGGTACTTGTTGTGATGATGCACGAGGTTTCTGCCGTGCGGTTATTGTTATTATGATGCACGAGGTTTCTGCCGTGCGGTTGTTATTATAGGGTTGCACGAGGTTTCTGCCGTGCTATTGTTACTATTGATATTTGCACATGTGGTGTGACAAAGATATATATATATATATATATATATATATATATATATATATATATATATATATATATATATATATATATGTGTGTGTGTGTGTGTGTGTGTGTGTGTGTGTGAGAAGTTTATTATGCACGTGTGGCAAGACAAGGCGGGCATTTATGCTACTATTCCACACGTGGTGAGACAAGGTGGGCTGTGTCAGGGATTGATTTGTGATGATTTATGGCCCGGGGGCATTCTTGTTGTTGATATTTGTGTAGTAGTATACGTACCTGTGTGAGCTTTATCTTGTGAAAGTTGTGAGAAAATATTCTACGTGTTGTCCGTTCTTCTTTCTTCCTTATGCTTATTTGTTGGTATGGACTATGTTAGGACACTTGCACAAGCATACACATAGTTCAGCACTCTTATCGGATAAGAGGTGTTCTTAATATTGTTGAGCATAAATGCTCACCCTTGTTTACTTGACTTCTATGTGAGAATGACTCTATTGGCACGTGAATCGTCAGTGTGGTTATGAGGTGTTATGAGGGCACATGATGCCAAGTGTTAGGGTTCAGGTATTAAGACCCGTGAGTTGTGAAATTGTCCGAGGTTCGGTACCTCGTAGAGTAGTTGGCTAAAACCTGATGTAAAAGCGGTTTTAGTTGCTGACTTATTACTTGTCCTTGTTGTATTTGTAATTCCGGATTTAGGTTGTGTTCCATTCACATTTCTGTGTCATTTTCCTGATATTCCGCTGATACTTGTTGTTTCCTTCCTTATTGTCATTATTGTACTGTGAGTCATATTGCATAGTCTTTATGTAGACATCATACTTCTGTTGTTCATGTACTTATATCTGTTCAGTTTATTAGACCAGTGGGTGTCTTGACTGTTCCTCGTCACTACTCCACCGAGGTTAGTCTTGATACTTACTGGGCACCGTTGTGGTGTGCTCATGCTACTCTTCTGCACACTTTTGTGCATATCTAGGTACTTGTTCGTTAGCTAGCTATTGTGGATTGTTTCTGTAGAGACTCAAGGTAAACCTGCTGCTGCGTTCGTAGGCTTTAGAGTCACTTTCCAATTTTTATTTTGCACTGTTTATTCTTATTTCTGGACAGTTGTATTTAGAAATTTTCTAGCTAACACTCTGTAGAGCTTATGACTTGTACTACCGATTTTTGGGAATTGTAAGAGATTTCTATTTAACTTGTTAGATGTTATTTAAATAGTGTTGTTTCAATTAATATTAGGCTTACCTAGTCCCTAAGACTAGGTGTCATCACGACACCAAACAGAGGGAAAATTGGGTCATGACAGATAAGTTTTGGAGTAATTGAAGTCCGTTTGGAATTTCGAGCCTGAGAATAGCTCTGTATGGTGATTTAAGACGTGCACGCAAAATTTGGTGTCATTCCGAGTAGTATAACTGTATTTCGGCACATTCGGAGCAAGTTTGAAGAATTTGAAATTTTTAAGTTGAATCAATTTGGTTTGAGGTATGATTCTTAGTTTTGATGTTGTTTTACAAGTTCTGAGGGTTCGAGCGAGTCCGTATTATGATTTCAAACTTGTTGGTATGTTCGGACAGGGTCCCGGGGTTAACCGAACGAGGCTCGTATCAATTTTGGAAATTGGAGCAGCAGTTGAAGCTTCCAGCTTCTGCTGCAACCGCAGGTGCGAGCTCGCAGAAGTGAGCCCCAAGCTGCAGATTCGATAAAAGGGGAGGCTGGTACGAACTGCAGAAGCGATCTAGGAAGCGCACCTGTGAGCCCGCAGGTGCGAAGACACTGACCGCAGAAGCGGATAGGGTGCAGGTGCGATGGGCATTGCCGCAAAAGCAGAACAGCAAGTGCGGTCACACCTCTGTAGGTGCGAAAATGCTGCTGGGAAGAATGGTTTAAAGGGAATGAGGCTCTGTCAGTTTTAGCCCGTATTCCTCTATTTTTGGGCGATTTTGGAGCTTTTTGAGGAAAAACCTAGATTTGTATAAAAAATGAGATTTTAACCAAGAAAATGGTTATGAAATTGGATGGAGATCGAATATGTATTAATTATTTTATATAACATTTGGACAGTTTCGGATTTTTCGGCACCGAATTAGGATTTTTACGCGACGTTATGATTGGGAAGTGGGCTGTGCGACAAGGTAAATATGAATATTTTATGCGACAGTGTGGTTAACGGATCGAATTTAGACTTAGAAGAAAATATGAAAGTTTATGCCATCTGATGCAATCACACTTGTGGAAATTAGCTTGCAGGTGCGAGCTCGTAGAAGAGAGCTTGGCAAGCGCAGAACAGGCAGGGGGCTATGAGGCAGTGGTCGCAGGTGCGAGGAAATTCCCGCACCTGCATGATCGCAGATGCGGATGGATGGGCGCAGAAGCGCAAGCTCCACAGAAACGGACTGAGCCTCGCAAATGCGAGCCCGCAGAAGTGGCTTCTAGCTCACAGAAGCAGAGGCAGTGGAGGCCTTGGCAAACCGCAGAAGCGGTTGGTTTCTTGCACCTGCGAGACCGCAGAAACGACTAAGTGAGTCGCAGGTGCGGAACCCCTGGACAGTATTCATTTCGAAGGGGTTTCGAGTTTTGCCATTTTTGGACTTTCTAGCACAGTTTTTGGGGCGATTTTCAGAGAGAATTCACGGAAAAATTGAGGTAAGTCACTTGTGATCATTTCTAGTCCATAATATTGAATTATCATCAAATAATCCGACTAGATTACGTGTTTTTGAGGTATAAATCGGGGATTTGAACCTAGGGATTTTAAAATAAGATTTGAGGATTTGGAGGCTGAGTTGATGTCGGAATTTAGTAAAATTGGTATGGTTGGACTCATGGTTGAATGGAATTTCGGATTTTGTAACTTTTGTCAGGTTCCGAGACGTGGATCTCATGGGCGAAATTTGAGTTAAATTTTTTATTTTATTGGAAAATTAGTATTTTTTTATGGAATTAATTCCAATAATTTGTATTGACTGAATAGAATTAATTGTGGCTAGATACGAGGCTTTTAGAGACCAATTCACGTGGCAAGGGCATATAGGAGTAAGAAATTACGCGGTTTGAGATAAGTAACACTTCTAAACTTGGTTATGAGGGTATGAATCCCTGAATTTCATGTTGTATGAATTGTTTGGAGATGACGCACATGCTAGGTGACAGACATGTGAGCGTGCATCATAGGAATTGTGACTTAGTTGATTCCGTGGAGTTGCATAATTAAATAAATGTCATTATCTGCATATCCTCCACATGTTAGAGAAATTGACCTGAGACTTATATTAAAGATCATGTTTAGGCTATACGCCGATATATTTTGGGACCAAATGGGTCGTATTGTTGTTGAATTATTTGTTTAAATTTATAATTTTGTACTCAGTCACATCTATCACTTGCATATCATATCTCGGTCTCTGTGTTCATTCATTGATACTTCATATCATCATGTCGGGTTGATTTTTCATGTCATTGGGAGCCCGAGAGATTAGAGATTCTGAGTGATAGTTATGTTTATTTTTTGTCACAACCTAAAATCCACTAGCCGTGATGGCACCTAACCTCACCTGCTAGATAAGCCAAATAACAACAATATGATTCAATTAATATTTAATTGACTCTCATACACTCCTCAAGGACTGGTAGTACAAATCATGAGCTTCTAAGATTTGAATTTACAAAACTGGTGTGGAATAAAATACATCATCTGTTTGAATTATACATGAACAAATTAATAATTCTAAAGCTACCAAGAACAAGAGGCAGTTGTGACTGGATCGCAGGTACATCTTCAATGCTATCTCCCGCCATGCACAACAACATCAGCATCCAAAATCTGCATGCAAGGTGCAAAAGTGTAGTATGAGTACAACCGACCCCATGCACTCGATAAGTAACAAACCTAACCTTAGGTTGAAAGTAGTGACGAGCTTATACCAAGGTCAAACTCCACACCCATATCCATTAACACCTCATAACAATAAAATTGAGGCAACACAAAGAATAACTCAATAATAAGATGCTCAGCTCATTCACAGTTTTGAAATAAATAAACATTTTCTTTTCAAGTATAATAGTAAAACTCAATTCTTTTCACTGAAATCACCAAAATACGAGTAAGTCTGAAAACTGTGATTTTTTCCAAAAACTTTCTTCCACAATAGGAAATTTCATTTTCAAATGGTATGAGGAAAGTACATCTCTATGCCTACATGTCAATGTGCATGCCAATGCAATACAACATAGTGATAAAACCATATGCATACTCTCAGAGTATCAATTCACTCAGTCCTCCCAGTCACTCAATGCTCTCACTCACTCTGTCCTCCCAATAACTCAATCCTCACAGTCACTCAATCCTCCCAAATCACTCGGCATCGGCACTCGCACTCAGTAGGTACCTATTGATGTTTGGCATATTTTGATATGTGTTGATGTTACTTTACCCATGTTTTAACCGCTTCTTGATGTTATTTGATATTTAAAATGCCCAACATGGTTTAATTATTGATTTTATGACTAATTGAGTTGTGTGTGGTGAATTAGGGTGTTTGGAGTGCAAAAATATGAAGAAAAGGTGCTCTAGGTAGAGGAAGAGAGATTGGATGCGTCGCATCCAATCTAGAAAAAGATCAGATTTCGTACACCCTTAGCAGTGAAGTCGGCTCATAGCATCCGCACCCGGGCAAAGCTGAGAAGTAGAGGACGAGGTGGATGCGAAGCATCCACCCTAGCATGCGAAGCTGAGAAGTGGAGGACGAGGTTTCGCATCCACCCTAGCATGCGAAGCTGAGAAGTGGAGGACGAGGTGGATGCGAAGCATCCACCCTAGCATGCGAAGCTGAGAAGTGGAGGACGAGGTGGATGCGACGCATCCACCCTAGCATCAATCCCTGAAGCTGATTTTGATTAGAAATAGGAGAACTTTGGCCCACGAACTTTTGTACGCAATATATAAGCCAAAAACGCCTCTTTTAGGTCATCTAACATATTGGGAAGGGGGAAAAAGCCACGACAAAGCTGTGGAGGCCGGAATTCATCAAGTTTCATCTTTCTCCCACCAAACTTAGTAATCTTTATGTTTCTTTGTATGATTTGTTGTTTGGCTACCATGTCTATATGGAGCTAAACTTCACATTCTAGGGTTGTGGTTCTTTCATGACTATTGTTATTCGGATATTGATTTTGACTTCTTGAATTATCATATTAGTTTATTTATTCAATCTTGCGCTTATTTATTTGATTGCTTGATCACCAATTGAATATTATCTACGAATCTAGAATTGAACTCGAAAGTGGAAATTCTATATTGCATACAGGATTGAGTAGGGCAAGTTCTTGAACTAGGGCATCGGGGAACGGATTCATGGTTAGGATAGACATATACCTAATTGCCTTGCTTGGTTGATTTACAGGATTTATAAATGCGTTCTTGTTGATTCTAACTCCATAGACATATAGGCGTTAGGTTAGCTTGAATAGGCGAGTAAGAACTCGACAGATTCTTATGAGCAATATTAACCCTGTCAACCAATAAGCTAGATAAATTAGTCTGTCAATTCAATTGAAGAATACAATAGGATTGTTAGATAGCCCATAACCCTAGATCGTTTTTATTACATTGATATCATAAAAATCCGATCTTTCTCTGTTCAAAGTTCATTATTTATATTTTTTTATTTAATTAGTTTAAAATCAAATATTTTTAGGTTTAATTCTTGTTTAGATAATTAGGATAGTCTAATTTAGTTAATAGTTAATCATAAGTCCTCGTGGGTTCGACATCCGACTTTTAGTCACTTTATTACTTGACGACCGCGTATACTTGCGTGAGTGTGTTTCGTCGCAACAAGTTTTTGGCGCCGTTGCCGGGGACTTAGAAATTAACTATTTTTCTACAGTAGGCTTTTACTTTTATCTTTACAAGTTTTTGTTTCTTCTCTTTTTGTAAATATTTTATTTTTATAACTATTTGATTTTTCTCTTAGTGTGTTTCTAGTTCTTTCACCATGACATCTGGGGATGAAATATATGGAGGTAAGGTTATTGATGAAGACTCTTGGTTGACGAAAGACTTATATGGCCCGTCATTTTGGGCTTGTCATGACCTGAACTCTTGAAAAGCTGAATTTGAATATAGAAGTAAGGGTTGGTATTGGGACGAATATTCTCGATTAAGGGAATATGCGGAACGACGTTGTATTCTGACAACATTGGTGAATGATTGGTCTAAGGAGAGAGATGATCTTGCACATAAAATTGATAATTTTGGCTTGGCTGTGCATAACTTGGATGCAAATTTGAATGAAAAGGTTGATGCGTGTAATGGCCAACAATTTAATGATGAGTTGTGTAAAGCTGAAAAAAATCTTCTAGACCAAATTGAGGAGCTAAAACAAGAATACCAATCATTAGGCCATGTTTTTCTTGAGGATGCCAATGTTGAGAAGAATGCTCTAGAGTCATATGAGGGAATAGATAACATTACTTTGGGAGACGTGAGTGTGTGTATATATGGGAATGAAAATAGTAGTACAATTCATGAGTTAAGGCGTATTAGACCTCATTCCAATATTTTTTCCACATTGTGTTTAGATAGTAAGATAGCAATCGAGCCATCTGAGCCAATGAGGGGGTCAAAGGGTGAGGATGAGAGTGCCTATATTTTTGAATTTGTTGTGCCAAAAAGCAAAAATTACATTCCTCATCTAAAGGCCGAGAAGTGTAGAGTGAAAAATTTATTACTTGGCCTGGTTATCTTTGTAGCCCCACCACTGGAGCATAGCCGCAGACTGGATGCCATGTTAGGGGCTCAATTCATAAGTTCGAGGTGGAGGCAAAAAGCGGTTCACGTCGTGCCGCGACGTTAAATCAGGCGCTTGTTGGGAGGCAACCCAGCTTTACTGCTTTTTTTTATTTTTGTTTACTTTCTATTTTATTTTATTTTATTTTTATTATTTTATAGTATTTATTTTTGTTTTGTAGGATTATGAGCATAGGAAGCAAAGCCATTAGAAGAGTGCAAAAGCGAGCTAGATGGTGAGGACTAAGTGTGGGGTTCCCACACAAAGAACGATGCCTGGGGAAAGTCTGAGTACCTCATGAGCCACTATTGCTTCGGCCTTTGGCCTACCATGGAGTCTCGTTTACCCTCTTATTATTTATAGTGTGCATTGAGGACATTGAAAAATTTTAAGTGTGGGGTAGTGATGTTTGGCATATTTCGATATATGTTGATATTACTTTACCCATGTTTTAACCGCTTCTTGATGTTATTTGATCTTTAAAATGCCCAACATGGTTTAATTATTGATTTTATGACTAATTGAGTTGTGTGTGGTGAATTAGGGTGTTTGGAGTGCAAAAATATGAATAAAAGGTGCTCTAGGTAGAGGAAGAGAGATTGGATGCGTCGCATCCAATCTAGAAAAAGATCAGATTTCGTGCACCCTTAGCAGTGAAGTCGGCCCATAGCATCCGCCTTAGCATCCGCACTTGGGCAAAGCTGAGAAGTGGAGGACGAGGTGGATGCGAAGCATCCACCCTAGCATGCGAAGCTGAGAAGTGGAGGACGAGGTGGATGCGACGCATCCACCCTAGCATCAATCCCTGAAGCTGATTTTGATTAGAAATAGGAGAACTTTGGCCCACGACTTTTGTACGCAATATATAAGCCAAAAACGCCTCTTTTAGGTCATCTAACATATTGGGAAGGGGGAAAAAGCCACGACAAAGCTGTGGAGGCCGGAATTCATCAAGTTTCATCTTTCTCCCACCAAACTTAGTAATCTTTATGTTTCTTTGTATGATTTGTTGTTTGGCTACCATGTCTATATGGAGCTAAACTTCACGTTCTAGGGTTGTGGTTCTTTCATGACTATTGTTATTCGGATATTGATTTTGACTTCTTGATTTATCATATTAGTTTATTTATTCAATCTTGCGCTTATTTATTTGATTGCTTGATCACCAATTGAATATTATCTACGAATCTAGAATTGAACTCGAAAGTGGGAATTCTATATTGCATACAGGATTGAGTAGGGCAAGTTCTTGAACTCGGGCATCGGGGAACGGATTCGTGGTTAGGATAGACATAT
The DNA here is from genome assembly GCF_000715075.1 of Nicotiana tabacum. Taxonomy (NCBI): domain Eukaryota; kingdom Viridiplantae; phylum Streptophyta; class Magnoliopsida; order Solanales; family Solanaceae; genus Nicotiana; species Nicotiana tabacum. The sequence goes on from NC_134098.1 coordinate 7,990,640, forward strand.
ACCTAATTGCCTTGCTTGGTTGATTTACAGTATTTATAAATGCGTTTTTGTTGATTCTAACTCCATAGACATATAAGCGTTAGGTTAGCTTGAATAGGCGAGTAAGAACTCGACAGATTCTTATGAGCAATATTAACCCTGTCAACCAATAAGCTAGATAAATTAGTCTGTCAATTCAATTGAAGAATACAATAGGATTGTTAGATAGCCCATAACCCTAGATCGTTTTCATTACATTGATATCATAAAAATTCGATCTTTCTCTGTTCAAAGTTCATTATTTATATTTTTTATTTAATTAGTTTAGAATCAAATATTTTTAGGTTTAATTCTTGTTTAGATAATTAGGATAGTCTAATTTAGTTAATAGTTAATCATAAGTCCTCGTGGGTTCGACATCCGACTTTTAGTCACTTTATTACTTGACGACCGCGTATACTTGCGTGAGTGTGTTTCGTCGCAACAAGTTTTTGGCGCCGTTGCCGGGGACTTAGAAATTAACTATTTTTCTACAGTAGGCTTTTACTTTTATCTTTACAAGTTTTTGTTTCTTCTCTTTTTGTAAATATTTTATTTTTATAACTATTTGATTTTTCTCTTAGTGTGTTTCTAGTTCTTTCACCATGACATCTGGGGATGAAATATATGGAGGTAAGGTTATTGATGAAGACTCTTGGTTGACGAAAGACTTATATGGCCCGTCATTTTGGGCTTGTCATGACCTGAACTCTTGGAAATCTGAATTTGAATATGGGAGTAAGGGTTGGTATTGGGACGAATATTCTCGATTAAGGGAATATGCAGAACGACGCTGTCTTCTGACAACGTTGGTGAATGATTGGTCTAAGGAGAGAGATGATCTTGCACATAAAATTGATAATTTTGGCTTGGTTGTGCATAACTTGGATGCAAATTTGAATGAAAAGGTTGATGCGTGTAATGGCCAACAATTTAATGATGAGTTGTGTGAAGCTGAAAAAAATCTTCTAGACCAAATTGAGGAGCTAAAACAAGAATACCAATCATTAGGCCATGTTTTTCTTGAGGATGCCAATGTTGAGAAGAATGCTCTAGAGTCATATGAGGGAATAGATAACATTACTTTGGGAGACTTGAGTGTGTGTATATATGGGGATGTAAATAGTAGTACAATTCATGAGTTAAGGCGCATTAGACCTCATTCCAATATTTTTTTCACATTGTGTTTAGATAGTAAGATAGCAATCGAGCCATCTGAGCCAATGAGGGGGTCAAAGGGTGAGGATGAGAGTGCCTATATTTTTGAATTTGTTGTGCCAAAAAGCAAAAATTACATTCCTCATCTAAAGGCCGAGAAGTGTAGAGTGAAAAATTTATTACTTGGCCTGGTTATCTTTGTAGCCCCACCACTGGAGCATAGCCGCAGACTGGATGCCATGTTAGGGGCTCAATTTATAAGTTCGAGGTGGAGGCAAAAAGCGGTTCACGTCGTGCCGCGACGTTAAATCAGGCGCTTGTTGGGAGGCAACCCAGCTTTACTGCTTTTTTTTATTTTTGTTTACTTTCTATTTTATTTTATTTTATTTTTATTATTTTATAGTATTTATTTTTGTTTTGTAGGATTATGAGCATAGGAAGCAAAGCCATTAGAAGAGTGCAAAAGCGAGCTAGATGGTGAGGACTAAGTGTGGGGTTCCCACACAAAGGACGATGCCTGGGGAAAGTCTGAGTACCTCGTGAGCCGCTATTGCTTCGGCCTTTGGCCTACCAGGGAGTCTCGTTTACCCTCTTATTATTTATAGTGTGCATTGAGGACATTGCAAAATTTTAAGTGTGGGGTGAGGAGATCGGTTGGATGAGTTTCTGTGCTATTTTAGCTTAGTTGTAGTACTCATTCTTAAGTGTAGTAGCTTTTGTGGAAAAAAAAAACTAAAAAAGTAGAAAAATTGGACTTTTCCCGACGATTGATCTCCCAGACAGGTTTCTTGAGGGATTAAAGTCTAAACAAAAAAAATCCAAAAATATGTCTTTCAGCTTTCTTTAGGTAGTAATAATCCCCTATGGTTTTTCTTTGTGCCTCGGTTCTTTTCCATGGGATGTAGTTTGAACCGGGTAGTTTTTTTCTTTCCGAGTAGATTAGGAATTTAAGAAATAAAAGGAGGAAGAATGATGAACCTAAGCACCCTTGACTTGTTTCATAGTAGCATATTTATGCTTTGGCATGTGTAGTATCTCCCCTATATTTTGATATTAATCTTGATGCCTTTATATATTGGATAACATGTTTTGTGACGACTATTTCTCGTTTTCATGACTTGTGTTCACTTTGCGCTTAATACTTAATAACTCACACATTTAGAAGATGAAAGTAGCGAAAATAAGGATGCTTATATAGATGTGTGAGCATATTAGGAGCGAAGATATACGAGAAAAAGTGGGAGTAGCCTCCATGATGGACAAGATGTGGAAAGTGAGGCTAAGATATTTTGGTGCATGAAGAGGAGGGGAATAAATGACCCAATAACACTACTAGAAATTTGCTAAAAACCGACCAAAAATACCGACCAACGTTGGTCGGTTATGGCAAATTACCGACCAAAACGCGACCATTACGGTGTGGACGGTGTTTTGATGGTCGGAATGGCTTACTGACCAAAGTTGGTCGGAAATTACCGACCAACTTTGGTCGGTATATTAAAACGACCATCTGACAAGTTTAATTACTTACCGACTAACTTTGGTCGGAAACATATTTTATTATTTTAATTTTACCGACCAAAGTTGGCCGGTTTAACTAAATTATGTTTTTTTATTAATTATTAAAATTAAAAAAAAATGACCAACTTTGATCGGTAATTGAAAATATATATTTTTTAAAAATAATTAAAATTAAACCTTACCGACCAACTATGGTCGGTAATCTCAACAATGCAAGCAAAATACCGACCAAAGTTGGATGGTAGTGTTGAATTCTGGGAATTCAATGTTCATTAACCGACCAACTTTGGTCGGTATTTTGGAATAATTTATTTTTTTTATTAAAAACCGACCAACTTTGGTCGGTTCTGGGTTTAATTTTGGCATAAAATACATATTTTGGCAGCTACACCACCTGCCAGCATACCAATATAACAACACAACAACAACAATACAATAACAACAACAACAACAAAAACACAACAACAACAACAACAACAACAACAACAACAACAACAACAACAACAATACAACAACCACAACAACACAACAACCACAACAACAACAACCAAAACATTCAATAAATACTTTAAAACTAACAAATTAAAGTTCAATTGAACATAAAAATCCAAAACCAAGTTAAAACTAATTACAACTAGTTCAAAACTGGTTCTATTTGTCTAGTTCAAAGTATATAAAATTCAAGGGGTGTTTTCTACAATATCATCTTCACCGTCTGATGAACTTTCATTTACAAGATGATATAGAGAACGGTATTGTGGAGGACGGGAAGCACGATCACGGGGAGGACGGGAGGAACGATCACGAGCAGGGCGGGAGGAACGATCACGTGGAGGTCGACCCTCTGGAGATGACTCACGAGATCGGGGCAACGGAAAAGCTCCACTAGATAGGAGAGTTCTGATCTGAGCTTGCATGCCAAGGAATTGAGCATCTCTAAGCCTTTCTCTTTCCTTGGCCGCTTCTAGCTCTGATGTGAGCTTTGTCACTGTCTCTCGCATAGCGGAGAGGCTCTCCCTATTAAGTTGCTCGCCTTGCGAGGAAGTCCCTATTCCTCGCATTCCACACTTATAGCGATGGAAGTTTTTAGTAGGAAGCCCGTATACCTTCCCCCATTTTGGACCGCCAACAGACTCAAACCATATTCTTTCAGCATCCTCGTCCGAAGGTTGGGTTGGCTCACCCGATTCACCAGCTGGATGACTACGGATGAATTCCTCCACGTTACTTTGGTAGCGACCTTATATTATTTTAAATTAAATCAGTATTTCAAGTTTTTTATAAAAGTAAATTATAATACTTAAATAAAATTGAAAGCTTACATATGCAATCGAGGCCCGGTCCTCGACCCACCTATCTTGATCCCCCTCTTTCTTCTTCTTCACAATATGTGTCTCCTTGAATAGCTCATCATGACTCATTGGAAGCCCATACTTCTTTTCCTGAAAACAAATTAATTTAGTTAATAAACAGAATAGATATACTTAGAAAAGTAAAATAATTTAAGCAATTACGTACCAATCTTCTTTTTATTGTCCCTAGGCTGATCGCACCTCCAGTGTGCAAGGAGCCTCCCTTCTCGGATGCGCGAGCTTTCTTTCCTTTTTCGCTCCTCTCTAAGAACTCTGCGGTAAGCCATTGCCTTTGCAAATCATTCCACAAATTCTAAAGTAACCAGTCAGGCCTCTTGTTCTTCTTTCTAGCATCCGAGAAAGCATCCGCCAATCTCTTACGAGCTTTATGATGAAAATTTGTAGCCACTTCTGCGCTATAGCGGTCTTCCCATACACACTTGCTCTGCCTATTGGGCCTATTCCTAGAACATGGCACGTTACTCTCAAAATAATCAGAACAAAAATGTGCAGTTTCCTTTGCAAGATAGGCTTCGCATATAGATCCTTCAATCTTATTCCTCTGCTTAACAAATTATTTGCATTTGCCAATTGTCCTACATAATCTCATGTTAGCCAAGAACATTCACATAAAATAGAATATTACATAAAACTTATAATATTACCTCTCAAAGGGATACATCCATCTGCATTGAACAGGCCCTCCAAGTCGTGCCTCGTGTACAAGGTGTATTGGAAGGTGTTCCATCACATCAAAAAAACCACATGGGAATATTTTTTCCATCTTACTAGAAATTACACGGATGTTCTGGTCCATCCGAAGTAGGTTTTCTTCCCTTAATGTGGTAGAACACAAGTCTTTGAAAAACAAACTAATCTCTGTGATGGGTTTCTAGATTCTTTCAGGCAAACCACAAAATGCAATAGGCACTAAGGTCTCCATGAAAACATGGCAGTCATGACTTTTCAAATGGCTCAACTTCCCTACCTCCATATCTACTTTTTTTCCAAGATTCGACGCATAACCCTCAGGCATCTTTAATTTCGTAACCCAATCACAAATTTGTCGTCTTTCCTCCAAAGTGAATGTGTAACTTGCTTTGGGCTTGAACACCTTACCATTGTTTGTTGTCTGCAAGTATAATTCAGGCCGCCTGCAATATTCTTGTAAGTCCATTCTAGCCTTCGGGTTATCTTTTGTCTTACCTTTAACATCCATCACTGTATTGAACAAATTATCAAAATAATTCTTCTCAATATGCATGACATCAAGGTTGTGTCGGAGAAGATTATCCTTCCAATAAGGCAACTCCCAAAATATACTCTGTTTCGTCCAATTATGATTAACACCATATCCGGGGAATCTATAAGGTAGAGCCTCAGTAACTTTACTGAAGTTCTAGACCCTCTCCCAAATTTCCTCACCTGAAAGTATCGGAGGTGGAGAATCATATTCCACTTTATTCTTTTTGAATGCATTTTTCATCCTTCTAAACTCATGATCATCAGGCAAGAATTGATGGTGACAATCAAACCATGATTGCTTTCGGCCATGTTTCAAAGTGAACGCTTTACCTATTTTCCATGCAGTAAGGACAAGCTAGCTTCCCAGCAGTCATCCACCCAGACAACATTCCATACGCAGGAAAATCATTAATAGTCCACATTAAATTAGCACGCATATTAAAATTCTGCTTGGTTGATATGTCATATGTTTCAACACCATCATACCACAATTGTTTTAGCTCATCAATCAAAGGTTGCAAATATACATCAATCAAACTTTTCGGATTACGTGGACCGGGGATAATACAATTTAAGAATATATATGGACTAGTCATACACAACTCAGGTGGTAGATTATAAGGTGTAAGAAAGACAGGCCAACATGAATATGGTGTCGCAGATATAGAAAAAGGCGTGAAGCCATCGGCACACAGACCTAACCGAATGTTCCTTGGTTCACTAGCAAAATCTGGATATGTCCTATCAAAGTGTTTCCAAGCTTCTCCATCTGAAGGATGACACATAACACCAGGTGGTCTTATATTTTCAAAGTGCCATCTCATATGAGGAGCAGAACTCATCGACGCATATAACCTCTTTAACCTAGGTATAAGAGGTAAATAATGCATTGCCTTGACAACGACCATATTCCCGCTGGAAAGCCTCTTGAAACGAGGCTTTTCGCAAAATTTACAACTGTCTAAAGTTGCATCATCTTTATAATATAACATGCAACCATCTTCACAACAATCAATTCTCATTGGCGAAAGTCCTAACTTAAAAACCAATCTCTTCGCCTTATAGAAATCACCAGGTAAGTTGATATTAGGGTCAACTAGTTCACTCATAAGGTCAATGAAAGAGTCCATGGCTGCTTGAGAAATATTCCAATTAGATTTGATACTTAGTAATCTAACTGCAACAGACAGCTCAGAGTGCGGACTTCCTTCACGTAGTGGACGACTAGCTTCCTCTAACTGTTCATAAAAACATTTTGCGTCATCATTAGGAGTTTGTTCAACATTTTCATTGGGCTCACCCCCAAAAGCATCCGCAACCATATCCTGAATTCTAGAATCAAGATTTGTATTCTCCACCGACCTACTACTTTCACCAACAACCATGTTATGAAATATCCCACGGCTACCATCGATCTCTCCATGATTAGTCCACACAAAGTAATTCTCTATAAACCCCTTCCTATAAAGATGAAGCTTAACTTCCTCCGATTTTTTAAACTTCATACAATCGCACCTGACACAAGGGCACCTAATTACTCCTTCACTTTGGTATGGTGGAAGTGATATTGCATGTCTAATAAAGTCATCAACCCCTTCTACAATGAGTGGAAATTGTATATCTTCCTTTTTAGGGAAAGTATTTCAAGATTAATGATATGTTACTTGTGTATGATTTTAACTTGTGCTTCGATTGCCAATCATTTTACTCCATTTCTGGGAAAGAAATCTATTGTGTTTAAAGCCTTCATTACTAATGAACTTAAAGTTGTGATTTTCGAAATATTCTATTTGTTGATAATTATTTTGATGATCTATGAAAAGGGGAGAAATGAAAGTGTGGAATATAAAATACGACCATTGTGTCATGAATGAAGAATCATATGTATGGCCAAGAGAGATGATGAAATAATGATGTTGTAAGTGGTTAAAAGTACCAATGAAGCTATATACAGTATGAAAGGTCATGAGGTAAATGAAATCTGTATTTATGTTTTCTGTGTATGCAAATCAAAAAAATATTTTTCCCGTATTTGGATGAGATTGATATGATAAAGTTATTCCCCGTATTTTGGATGAGATTGATAATAGAAAAGGATTATGTCTCACATGAGACTACCTAGCCGATCGGGTCGTGATCGGACGCTATGTCGCATACATGGTGGTGATTGTGTTGGAAATTACAATTGAAATTGTGATTTTGGTTTATGTCTTCAAATAAGACAGCCTAGCCGATCGGGTCGTGATCAGACTTCGTGCTAGATTCACGGTGGTATATTTGCACAGAGATTGTGATTGTGGTTGATGTCTTCAAATAAGATGGCATAGCTGATCGGGTCATGATCGGACTCTGTGCTAAAACTACGGTGGTATTGGTATTAAGAGTGATTGTGGTTGATGTCTCTAATGAGATGTCCTAGCCGATCGGTTCGTGATCGTACTCTGTGCTAAAAGTACGATGGTATTGGTATTGTAAATATTGGTATTGTAAATATTGGTATTGTGAATATTTGTATTGTGAGAATTGGTATTATGAACAATGGTATATCGGTGTAAACTTGGAAATTGGATATCATTGATTGTTGATTATTGTTTTCATGGTTTTCCCTTTCTTATATTGGCATTCTATTTTGAAAGAGAACAATTAGCTTTACATACTAGTACTATTCCATATGTACTAACGTCCCTTTTGCCGAGGGCGCTGCATCTTTAATGGATGCAGGTGGTTCATTAGCGGACAGGTTTGGTCCTCGTTAGTAGTTACTCTCTATTCAGCAGGTTTTGTTGAGCCCTACTCTATTCCGGGCCTGATGTCATTTGAGTTGTATATTGTGTTTTGAGGTATAGCCAGGGCCTTGTTGACGACACTTCCATATTACTCTTGTGTTGTACTTAGAGACTCCGTAGACAGGTTATGGGTGGTGTTTGATGTTGGGAATTGAAATATTAATGTCGGTATTAGCAAGCACATTTTTCATTATATCTATAAACTTGTAATATTTTCGAAATTATGAACAAAGTTGCTAATGGATATGAAATGGGAGTTGTTAATAAAATATTTTCAGTGTTTGATTAATGGAGTACATATCCTCTTTATTCATTAATGAGTTTGGGTAGAAGAAAATCTAACAGGCTTGCTCGGTCGGGTTCACTCGGTTGAGCACCGGTCACGCTCCCCGATTTTGGGGCGTCAAAAATAGCCTCCCTTATCACTCAACCCAGACAATATCTCAACACATATAATAATAATGAAATGCCACCCTTATGACTGCATAATGTCAACAATGGAATGCCACACTTATACGCCGCATAGCAGTAACCCAATTGTGATGACCTGATAGATCATCTTATATTTTAGAACCTAATTATGTACTTTCGTGGTCTTAAAAACCTCATCTTAGCCTTCATCTTAGCAGCCCCATTGACCCGTAGTCGAGAGGAGCACAAGCAACATCTTCGGGTCATCTTTTAGACTCTGAGAGATAATCAGTTATATGCTAAGTTTTCAAAATGCGGGTTTTGATTAGATTTAGTCACCTTCTTGGGGCACGTTGTATCATTAGAGGGAGATCAACTAGATCCTAAGAAGATCGAGGCAGTTCAGAACTGGCCTAGACCCACTACAGCTATAGAGATCAGGAGCTTCTTGGGTTTGGCAGGCTATTACCGTCGATTTGTGGAGGTGTTTCCATCTATAGCAGCCCCGTTGACCAGGTTGACCAAGAAGGGTGCCCCGTTCATATGGTCAGACAAGTGTGAGGTGAGCTTTCATAAGCTCAAGACTGCTTTGACTACAGCGCCAGTATTGGTGTTGCCCACATGTTCAGGATCTTATACAATATATTGTGATGCGTCCCGTGTTGGGCTCAGTGCAGTATTGATGTAAGACAGAAGGGTGATTGCATATGTGGTGCGGCAGTTGAAGGTTCATGAGAAGAATTACCCTATACATGACTTAGAGTTGGCAACCATTGTTCATGCGCTGAAGATTTGGAGGCACTATCTTTACGATGTGTCTTGTGAGATTTTCACGGATCATCGGAGCCTTCAGTACTTGTTTAAACAAAATGAGCTCAATTTGAGGCAAATAAGGTGGTTGGAGCTATTGAAAGACTATGATATCACCATTTTGTATCATCTTGGGAAGGCCAATATGGTGGCCGACACATTGAGTAGAAATGCAGCGAGTATGGGCAGCCTTGCGTTCATTCCAGTCGGTGAGAGGCCGCATGCATCCAATGTTCATACTTTAGCCAACCAGTTTGTAATGTTGGATATTTCAGAGCCCAACCGTGTTCTAGCTTGTACAGTCGCTCGGACGTCCTTGTTGGAGCGTATCCGAGATCGACAGTATGATGACCCTCATTTCTTAGTCCTTAGGGACACAGTGTGACACTATGGTGCCAAGCAGGTTACTGTCGGAGATGATGGAGTTTTGAGGATGCAGGGTCGTGTTTGTGTACCTAATGTAGATGGACTTCGTGAGTTGATTCTAGAGGAGGCCCACAGTTCCCGGTATTCTATTCATCTAGGTGCCGCCAAGATGTATCAGGACTTGCGGCAGCATTATTGGTGGAGAAGAATGAAGAAGGACATAGTTTCATATGTAGCTCGGTGTGTAAATTGTCAGCACGTAAAGTGTGAGCATTAGAAACCTGGTGATTTGCTTCAGAAGATAGAGATTCCTGAGTGGAAGTGGGAGTGTATCACTATGGATTTCGTTGTTGGGCTCCGAAGGACTTAGAGGAAGTTCGATGCAATTTGGTTCATTGTGGACAGGCTGACTAAGTCATCGCATTTCATTCCTATGGCAGTTACTTATTCTTTAGAGCGGTTGGAACAGATTTACATCCGCGAGATCGTCCATCTTCACGGTGTGCCTGTGTCTATTATTTCGAATCGAGGTACGCAGTTCACCTCGCACTTCTGGAGGGAAGTACAACATGAGTTGGGCACGCAGGTTGAGTTGAGCATAGAGTTTCATCCTTAGATGGATGGACAGTCCGAGCGCACTATTCAGATCTTAGAGGATATGCTCCGCGCATGTGTTATCGTTGCCACCGGAGTTATCATTAGTTAATCTGGTGTTCTACGTGTCCATCCTTCGGAAGTACGGCGATTCGTCCCACGTGTTAGATTTCAGTTCTGTCCAGTTGGACAAGGATTTGACTTACGAGGAGGAGACGGTGGCTATTCTAGCCTGGCAGGTTCGCCATTTGAGATCAAAGAGTTATCCTTCAGTTCGAGTGCAGTGGAGAGGTCAGCCCGTTGAGGTAGCTACTTGGGAGTCCGAGTCGAAAATGCGGAGTAGATATCCACATCTTTTCACCAGCCCAAGTACTTTTCTATGTCCGTTCGAGGATGAATGATTGTTTTAGAGCCTAATTACGCGTTACGAGGTCTCAAAAACCTCATCTTAGCCTTCTTCGATTTGCGTGCGCAGTCCGGATGTTCTTCTAGAACGCTTATATGTTAAAAACTAATAAAAATGAGAATATTTGCCTTAAAATTAATTGAGGTTGATTTTGGTCAATGTTTTGAGTAAACGGATCCTAATCCGTGTTTGGAAGATCCCGGTAGGTCCTTACCGTAATTTGGGACCTAGCTTGAGATATGAAATTTTGATGAAAAATTAAAAGTTTGAAAGTTTAATGATTTTTAGAATTGACTGGTGTTTGGTCTTGTTAATACCGGGTCCGTATTTTGGTTCCGATTTCCAGTGCAAGTCCACTATAATATTTATGACTTGTCTGTCAAATTTGGTCAGAAACGGAGTTGATTTGACGTGATTTGGACGTTCGGTTATGAAAATAGAAGTTTTAAAGCTTACTTGAAAATTTCATTCAATTTGGTGTTCAATTCGTAGTTCTATCTGTTATTTTGGCGATTTGATTGTGGGAGCAAGTTCATATGATGTTTTAGGACTTGTGTGGATGTTTGGTTTGATGCCCCGAGGGCTCGGGTGAGTTTCAGATAGGCTACGGGTATTTTGAAACGTAGAAAATCTGGTTTTAGTGCTTCAGCTGTCATCTGGTGTCTTCTTCTACGCGTTTGCAAAGGTACTCTCGCGAATGCGAAGAGTAAACTGGGGTGGGGTGATTTCTTAATCGCGAACGCGGTAGCTGGATCGCAAACGAGAAACAATGGGGGCCTTACCTTCGCGAACGCGACTAGCTTCTCGCGAACGCCAAGCTTTAGGGACCTGGGGGAAGGGTCAGTCATTCTTCTACGCGAACGTGAGCATTGGCTCGCAAACGCGAAGGCCAGGGGGGAACAGCCTTCGAGAACGCGAAGGAGGAGTCGCGAACGTGAAAGCCACTAGGGTTGCTGCTCATCGCGAATGCGGCAGGCCCTTCGCAAACGCGAAGAAGGCCTGACACATATGACTTAAATAGAACAAAAATGAGATTTTACCCATTTTTCATAAACTTTCCATTAGAGCTCGGACTAGGTGAGATTATGAAGGGAAACACAACATCAATTCATAGGTTTGTACTATTTAACTCATTTCCTTCCATTTCTAAAATCACCCATTAAATTCCTAGCCCTAATCTTTGTTCTTTCATGGTAGAAAACTAGGGATTTAGGAAGAATTGGGGGGGGGGGGTTGCAAATTTGGGATTTAGACCTCAATTTAGGGTCGGATTTCAAAACTAATTATATAATTGGGCTCGGGGGTGAACGGGTGAATGGATTTTGGTCTGAACCTCGGGATTTGACCAAGCGGGCCCGGGGTCTTTTGGGGAAAAGTTTGGGGAATCTAAATTTATGCATTGTAATTGATGTTGTAGCAATATTTGATACTATTGAGTCATTTGTGGATATATACTATTGGTATGAAGGTGGATTCTAGAGGAAAAGCGGTAATTGAGAATTGAGTGGCCTTTGGAGCGGGGTAAGTGTTGTGTCTAACCTTGACTTGAGGGAATATGACTTGTTTGTCTATTTACTACATGTTTAAATGTTGGGAAACAACGCATATGTGAGGTGACGAGCAATTATGCATTGTAGTCGGGTTAAAGCATGTGGGCGGGGCTTGATTTGTTGAAATTATAGCTTCCTTTGTTCATGTTATTCATGTTCAGACTAGTATTGTTAAATTGATCGTTCATATCATGTTTACGGATCTTCTGGTGATAATTGAGTATTGATTTTGAAGTTGAGGTTGATATTGTGGAACCAAATGTTGAAATAAGGCTTGTACTTGTTATTCTATCTCCCTATTGTTATTTGTTTATTGCATTATGGTAAGGGAGAGTGTTAATGCACGAAGAGTGATGTTGTGTCATATTGTGAGTGTTAAAAGCACGAAGGGTGATGTCGTGCCATATTGTGAGTATTAAAAGCACGAAGGGTGATGCCGTGCCATATTGTGAGTGTTAATGCACGAAGGGTGATGCCGTGCCATATTGAGAGTGCTAATGCACGAAGGGTGATGACGTGCCATGTTATAAGAGTTAATGCACGAAGAGTGATGCCATGTCGTATCTATTGATTTATATTGTAAGGCTGAGAGTAAAGCACGAAGGATGATGCCGTGAAATTTTCTTCATTGTGTTTAGTTGTTTTTACTGGTTAAAAGCATGTTGACTGTTTTGGTTATCATTTCCGTTGTATCTCTTATATCTTGTGCCCCTTTAGCATGTCCCCCTCCCAATAGTACATGCTTAGCTATTATTGTTGTTTTCTTGTACATATACTGTTATCTGAATAGGTTTATTATGTGGGTGTCTTGTCATAGCCTCGTCACTATTTCGTCGATGTTAGGCTCGACACTTACAAAGTACATGGGGTCGGTTGTATTGATACTGCACTCTGCACTTCCTGTGCGGATTTTGGTATTGGTCCCAGCTGATCGAGAGGCGTAGCAACTCAGACTGGTTCATCAGAGACTCAAGGTAGATCTGTTGGCGTTCGCAGACCTTGAAGTCCACGTCTATCTTTTAGTTTTCTTTTTACTGTTTCTTTCATTCAAACAGTTGTATTTCTTTCAGACTTTTACTTGTAGTAACATCCTAGAAGTTCATGAATTGTGACTCCAGATCCGGGTAGTAATGTATATATTGAGGCTGTTATAAATTTCTGTACTTATTTTAACTTGTTATAGCTTAGTTGTTGTTATTTACTAAAATGTATAAGAATTGGCTTGATGAATTCTCTAACGTTGGCTTGCCTAGCAAGTGAAATGTTAGGCGCCATCACGGTCCCGACTGTGAGAATTCCGGGTTGTGACACCAAATCACACAACAATTCACACAGAATATTATCACAACGGCACAGCATCATCAAATCGTATTTACAAATTGCATGTAGGTCACAACCTTTCTAAAGGTACAACAAAGTCAATTAATTTCACAACAGATGGTCCACAGCTCAACACAATGTATATAAAATTTTAAAAACAATAATAATGATGGAAAAATAACTCAACATATGACAATGCCTTCTTTAATCTAAATTTTAGATAAATATATAAATGCCGCAATTAAACTTATTTAATTAATTATTTGCAGATGGAAAATCCATAATAAGATTGTTTCCAATAAATGTCAAATCAACAAACACACAAAATTCACATAAAAATCCAAGTGGCAATCACACCAAATTATCATATAAAATACAAACTCGACAAACAAGGAATGAGGCATGAAAAATCAAGGATTTACTAAGTTCCAACAATTTTTCAATTTAATACACAAGGGCCTCTACGAATTTCAACCGATATAATTTGCATATATAAACCAAGTACGTACTCGTCACCTCGCATACATAATCTTTAATTATAAAATTTCCACATAAGACTCAAATTTTATACCAATTTTATACGAGTTCAACCATACCAATTTTATCAAATTCTGATAACAACTCGGCCTCCAAATCTAAATTTTTCTTTTCTGACAGATTTTGCAAAAATTCTAATTTCTTCCATTTAAATTCGAATTAAATGATGAATATAAGCATGGATTTATGAAATATAATTAAAACTGAGTAGGAAACACTTACCGCAATCCATTTGGTAAAAATCTTCTCTAACATCGCCCAAATCTGAGTTCCCTAACTCAAAAATATTGAAATTAGCTAAAAACAAATCTTCTCGATAAAAACTCATTTTCCATCGCTAAAAATCTATTTTCCGTCAATAAAAGTACATTTTCCGTCACTAAAGGTTCATACCAGAACCTGTTTGCACCAACAATTTAATATTTCACTAAAAGGTTCTAACTCCATCATACGAACTCGGAATTCAATGATTCTTGTTCTAATGAGTCATAAATAATTAAGCAAACCTAGTCGTTTAATCACAACTCAATTTGGAGCTCATTAGCTCAATGTGATACCAATTTTGCTCGTTAAACAATTAACTCATGTTTTGCGCTAAAAATCCTCGCGGCTTGATAGAATTAGATCAAACATTCCAGATCATTCCTATAATTCAGTATCAAAGTCTCGGAAGTCTCTAAATCGAATTTCGATCTCTAAAACTAAAAATGGACATTTAGATCATTACATGCTTATGCTCAAAACACCAAACGCTTCTCAGACAGCCCGTAGTGTATTAACCATAACCTTTTGTACCCAACCCCAATTACCAAATGGTTTACATTTAAAACTAGATACAAAGGTATACAACTTTTATTTTTAGATCATTGTCAAATTCCTTATAGATTACGAGATATAAACTTCCAAAGTCAGCCATGTGCAACAGAAATATCTGCGATGCGCACTGGCAGGGAAAATAACTGTTGTACCCGGCTTCGATAATTGATCATAACTTTATGTACAAATGTCCAAATTATTCCATATGAAGCTATTGGAATCAGCAAAATTTTATTCCGGAGTCATTTGCTCAAAAGTCAAACTCCGGTCAACTCTTTTCATTTAAGCTTCAAAAATAAGGATTGTTCTTCCAATTTAATTCCGAACCTTCCAAAACCAATCTTGACCGCATAAACAAGTCATAATATATATTACGAAATTGCTCGGGACCTTAAGTCTTTGAACGAGACGTTACTCTTAAAACGACAAGTCGGGTTATTATAGGAGTTTGGTCGTGACATTAACACGTTTAGTTTAGAATAAATCTAAATCACCAACATCAGAGTGACTATTATATTATAAGGAACATTTAAGGTTAAGACAATATTTTTTAAAATTCTCGTCATCTAATGATCTCTAAGTTTTACCACTAAAATTTTTGTACTATTGAACTTATAAACTCTAGGAGAAAGAAAGTAAGAAAGAAATGAAAGAGAAAGTATGTTATCTTACAAGAGAAGCGAAAAAAAAAAGATTGTGGCGTTATAAAAATAAGAAAGAGAGTATAAATATTTACATCTATTCATGCATCCCACAATAATAATTCCAATATTGATGGTTTATCGCAAATGTAACAAAATTATCGTTCCTTTTGTATGGAAAAGTTTATTTTTCTACAAAAAGTACTCAATATATTTTTTAAAGAAACCCTACAAATATATTATTACTAAAGAATGGGATCTCCCAAATTTTGGGGGTCTAAAGCAAGTGTCTTACGTGCTTCACCGTGAAGTCGGCATTGTCGACAAAGAATTTTCATCTAGGAAAGTTGATTGAGAAACGATAGGAAATGAAATGAAATGAAAGGAAGAGCTCCTTCCGCCAAAACCAATATTGGCTAAAATTGAAATATAAACTTGCAACCACTAATTCAAAGTGCCAAAGGAAAAGATTTATGCATGATTTCCTCCATCTGTCTTAGCTTGATATTTCTTGTGTCGGCAATGGGAAATCCTAGTGATAATTGTAATGACCTGACCGGTCGTTTTGGGCATTTTCACTTCACTCGATAGTTTGAGGGTATGAGTAGCTCTGTATAATTTATTATGACTTGTGGGAATCGTCGGTTTTTATTTTCGGGTTAATCAAAATCTATTTGGAAGAATGAATTTCATGATTTAAGCTTTAAGTTGGAAGAGTTCACCAAGTTTGACTTTTGTGAATTTGACCCCGAAACAAAGTTTTCAGGGCTCTGTTTGGCCCGTATGGTGATTTTCGATTTGGGCGTATGCCCGAGTTTGAATTTAGATACTTCTAGAAGGATTCGACACTAATTGGCGAAAGTTGGAAATTTGAAGGTTTGGAAAGTTCAAAAGTTCGACTGAGAGTTGAATTAGATGATATCAGATTCGAATTGTGGTTTTTCAGCACGAGTTTTGGAGATTTCAAGTTCAAAGTTTATTTAAGTTTGATATGAGGTGCGATTAGTTATTTCGATGTTGTTATGTATGACTTGAGACCTCGAGCACGACCGTATTATTTTATGGGACTTATTGGTATATTTGAAAGGGTTCCCGAGAGACTCGGGTGAGTTTCGAACGAGGTTCAGACCATTTTGTCGCATGTTGCATTTGGTTAAGGCTGTGGTTCTGGTGTGGCCGCATCTGCGGACAATTGGTCACATAAGCGACGTCGAAGATACGGGGTCTTCTTTGCAAATGCAAACAAGGACAACTGGGTGTAAGAGTCGCGGGTGCATGGGCACATTTGCGGGACCGCACACGCGGTTCAGTGTGCGCAGAAGCACGATCACATAAGCGGGTAGGAGATCGCAGAAGCGAGGGGTCGGCAGGTTAGTGGTTATCACAGAAGCGAAAAGTTAGTCGTAGAAGCAACTTCGCAAAAGCGTCTAGGATTTCACAGATGCGATGAGGAATAGACAGAACAGTATTAAATCGAGGCTTTTGGTTCTGTTATCATATTTTAAGATTTGGGGCTCGGATTGAGGATAGTTTTGAAGCAATTTTTATCACGCGGATTGGGGTAAGTGTTCTACACTCAGTTTTGATTATATTTCATGATTCTATCTTCGTTTTTGGTAAATGGATTATGAGTTATAAAGAGAATTTGGAGGTTTTAGCCTAAAGTTTGGTAGAGTGAGTTTTTGAGTTTTAAATATCTATTCGGAGTTGGATTTGAGTGAAGCTAATATGATTGGACTCGAAATTGAATGGGTTGTCAGATTTTATAAGTTTTGTCAGGTTCCGAGGTGCGGACCTGAGTTTAAGTTTTGGTTGATTTTGGTATTTTGAGTGGCCAATATTTTTCCCCATACAATGTAGTTGATGTAACAACCACTCTATAAAACTTAACTTTAAGTTTTGGTGACACATTCTTATCACATAGGACACCAAATACGAGCCTTTATTTCATGCACCCTGTTCCAATACGATGTGTGATATCATCATCGATCTTTCTGTTTTCTTGTATCATCGGCCCAAGGTACTTGAAGCTAATTCTTTTCTTGGGGATGACTTGTGCATCAATCCTCACTGTAATATTCTGCATTCCGATCCACCTAGTCAGCTTGGTTGTTTCAGCATTTTGTATAGCATCTATATCATCAATTTGAGATAATCCGATGAAACTACACCATTCAAATTGGATTTGATTCATGTGTATTCCTCTTAATTCAAAAAGAAAACTAAATAAAGAAACAAACTTTACCATCCAGCAACTAATCCAAATTTTTTGTTATAAAAAAATACTGCACCAATTTTGTTAGGGAAAAAAAAATCATCAAAGCTACATATCACATATATCCTCAAAAATTGTAAGAATTTCTGGATATTATCAACTAAAGAAGAAATTGAAGCATATAAAATGATTTTAAAGAAAAAGAAAAATATCTGAATATAGCAATGAGTCTATTTTGAAGATAGTTACTACTTTTGTGGGAGATGGCTATAGAATATCAAATTTTTTGGATTTCTTTTGCCAAACGTAATCTAACGCCAAAAATTTACTAATTCTTATTATGTGATGTCACCCAATATCAATTTTCCTAATATAAGTTGCTAGAGTTTCACCAATTTGTGCCCATCTAGTTTTTGTTAGCATTATGAAAATTTCAGGAACACGTTGATCAACCGAAAATGGATTATGTCACAAATAACGTTGTTCCGATCTTCCGTTTTATTTATATGATATTCTTTGTTTTTTTGTCTCTTTAAATAAGAATGATACCTTATATTTGTAAAAACTCTTTTACTTTACTTTTCATTTTATCCTTAAAAATAAGCTTTTATAAGATAAAACTGTCATGTTATATTTAAGATTACAACTTCTAAAGTTTTTTTTGGTACGTGTGAGAAGTCATTTTCTTTTCCCTTAAATTTCTTACCAATTCAAATACCATCATATATGTAAAATCAAAGGAGGAGACTAATAAATATAAATATTGCACTAAAAAGAAAAAAAGAAGGAGAAGATAGAACATGTGTTGGAAATATTTCCAGCCGTGCTTGACCCGCGTCAACTGCTGGCTTAACAGAAGTCAATTTTTAAGTCCCATAAATTATTTTGCCGTGATCCTGCTGATGAAGGCAATGGATTCTAAAAGAAATATTTTCAGTTTCACTATTGTCAGTTGCAACTTTCTTTACTTGTTATTTTTGGTACTTATCAGTTTTTCTCTAAGATGCAATGCAGTACAGAGTGACATCGATTGTTTAAAATCGATTCGAAATTCGTTGGAAGACCCTTTAAATTTCTTGAGCTCTACGTGGCAGTTCGACAATCAGACAGAAGGTTTCATATGCAAATTTACAGGAATACAGTGCTGGCATCCTGATGAGAATAAGGTTCTAAGTATTAGCCTTCCAGACATGGGACTAAAAGGTGAGTTTCCTCGAGGCATTCAAAAGTGCTCTTCTTTAAGTTCTCTAGATCTCTCAAACAACGAGTTATATGGAACCATCCCTCTGGATATATCAAGAGTAATTGGATTTGCGGTAATACTTGATCTCTCGAATAACCAATTATCAGGACAGATGCCAGTAGACTTAGCAAATTGCTCTTATCTTAATGACATCAAATTAGACAACAATGTACTAACAGGTCAAATCCCACCTCAAATTGGCCTCTTAGGTCGCCTCAAGACGTTCAATGTTGCCAACAACAAGTTGACGGGGCCAGTGCCAAATTTTATCAAAGCCACTATTTCGGCTGAAAGTTACGCAAATAATTTAGGACTTTGCGGTGGTCCTCTAAAACCGTGTTACAGTGTTGGAGTTCCAAAGCGAAACCATCGTACTCTGTTTGTTAGTGGTTTTGTAACTGGTTGGTCGCTATTCACTTTACTTGGTATATATCTTTTTTATCTTTGGTTTTCCTTGTGTAAAGAAGATATTTGTATCGATCAAGAATAGAACAAAGAGAACGGTGATTGATGGAAGTGAGTGTCCAGACGGAATAGAAGTAAACAATGACCCGAAGGTAAACATTTTGCAGGCTATATAAAATTAGCTTGGCCATAAATTCTCAAATTTATTTTAAAAATTTTGATTCGGGTGAAATTTAATTTGAAAAAATATGAAATGTGACTTATACCCATAAGCCTAAAAACTATAAAAAATACCCAACAATACCAAACAAATAAACTTGTTAATCTTGTATATGCACAACCTTCATCGATGCCATTAAAACCATAATAGATTGTGAGTTTTTTTATACAATACAAAAATTTGGGATAACTTTTAAAATTGTTAAAAAACAAAACAGTAATATTTTATGCCAAAAACAGGTCTAGAGTTAGTTTTGGGATTTGAAAATTTTATTTTCAAAATCTGCCAAAATGAGTAAAATCTATAAACAAACATGTTTTGCCAAAAAAATTTTGAAAAATTCTTGACAAAATCTATGACCAAACGGGGCTTAATCACACTCCAATTACAGAGAAGAAAAGTAAGCATGTGACATTAAATGAATTGTGCTAATGATAGAAATGTTCTTTTCCTCAGATTTCAAAGCTGGAGAAGATTG
This sequence comes from Nicotiana tabacum, assembly GCF_000715075.1. Taxonomy (NCBI): domain Eukaryota; kingdom Viridiplantae; phylum Streptophyta; class Magnoliopsida; order Solanales; family Solanaceae; genus Nicotiana; species Nicotiana tabacum. Next base: position 8,010,732 of record NC_134098.1, read on the forward strand.
TTACAAGAATGAGTTTTATGGAACTAGCAAAAGCGACTTCATATTTTAGCCAAGACCATTAAATTGGGAAGGGAATGCTGGGAAAAGTGTACAAGGGACTGGTCCCAAATGGCTGGAATGTTGCCATAAAGAGGCTCGATGCCTCAGAAAATTTGGAGGAAGAGTTTGTTTCTGAGATTACAATTCTGGGCAGTCTGAGGCATCAAAATTTAGTCCCTTTAATCGGTTTTTGTGCAGCGAGGGACGAGCAACTGCTGGTTTACAAATACATGCCAAATGGAAACTTACATGAGTGGCTACATACGACTGATGACAAGGCAAAGCTCTTGGACTTTCCTTTAAGGGTTAAAATTGCTGTTGGTGTCGCGAAAGCCCTTACTTGGCTTCATGATGGTGGAAATTTCCATGTTGTGCATAGTAACTTAAGCACACAAAGTATTTTGCTAGACGAAAATTTTGATCCCAAGATATCCAATTTTTGGGAGGCAACAATTGCAAAACAAAATGACATGAATTCAAGCATGAGTCTATTGCCAATAGTTGAATATTTAGACTTTACATCTTACAAGAAAGATGTATATAGATTTGGGGTTGTGCTTCTTGAGCTTTTAACAAGGAAGGAATCTTACCAATTGAGCTGCTCAAGTTTAAATCTTAGCAGTAGCTCTTTTGCCAGTCCTCTTGATGTGGATAAAGTGCTGTTAGGTCAAGGTTTTGATGCTAAGATATTGCAGCTACTTGAACTTGCAAGTAACTGTATGAAGTTCATTCCTAATCAAAGGCCAACGATGCTTCAAGTGTATCTGACTGTAGCTGCGATTTCTCGAATTCATGATCAAACAGGAGACCCTGAAATACAGTAGCAAGTGGAATAGAAGCAGCCATGTGTATTCCCTTGCTTTCTATGTTTATTTCATTAGCAAGAAGTGCGTCTTTTCACTTCCAACCAAGAGATTGTGAGTTCGAGTCACCCAAAGAGCAAGGTGGGGAGTTCTTGGAGGGAAGGATGCCGAGGGTCATTTGGAAACAGCCTCTCTACCCCAGGATAGGGGTAAGGTCTGCGTACACACTACCCTCCCCAAACCCCACTAGTGAGATTATACTGGGTTATTGTTGTTGTTGTGTCTATCTCCCTTTTCTTTATCTAATGCATCCTATCAAACGTTCCCTTAAATTCAGTAAACCACTCTCGTAACTCGTAAGTCATTCCTGCACCAGAGAACTCAGACCTGCTTTCTTCCTTCATTGCATATTGGTAATTTTTTTTTTATTGGTATTTTATAATAATTCTTTTCGAATGATAATATAACAAACTCATTTAATCTTTCTTGAGAATTATTGGTCTTAGATAAGATTGTATCAATTTTAATTTTAAAAAGCTTCTTTCCGTGGATGCAACTGTTAATATTGTTTTATATGAAATATAAGCATTTAGACAAGAATCAAGTCTTTTATGTTTTCACTTCGTACTATTTTCTTTAACACTCTTAATTTAGAATAAATCTAAACCACCAATATTAGAGTGACTATTATATTATAAGAAACATTTAATGTTAAGGCAATACTTTTTAAACTTCTCGTTCGTTATCTATTGATCTCAAATTTTATCACTCAAATTTTTGAACTATTGAACTTTTATACTCTTGGAGAAAGGAAGTAAGAAACAAATGAAAGAGAAGTATGTTATCTTACAAGAGAAGAGAAAAAAGAAAGATTGTGACGTTATAAAAATAAGAAAGAGAGTATAAATATTTACATCTATTCATGCATCCCATAATAATAATTCCATTATTGATGGTTTATCACAAATGTAACAAAATTATCATTCCTTTTATATGAAAAAGTTTATATTTTTGCTAAAAGTACTCAATATTGTTTTTAAAGAAACCCAATAAATCTATTATTGCTAAAAAAAAAAAAGAAGGAGAACTCCCAAATCTTGGAAAGTTGATTGAGAAACGATAGGAAATGAAACGAAAGGGAGAGGTCCTTCCGGAAAACCATCATTGGCTAGAATTGAAATATAAAGTTGCAACCACTAATTCAAAGTGCCATAGGAAAATATTTATGCATGATTTCCTCCATCTTTCTTAGCTTGATATTTCTTGTGTCGGCAATGGGAAATCCCAGTGACAACTATGCTTAAAATCAATAAATCAATAGTTGATGACGTAGACAAAATTTGTGTGTCGATGACTTGACTACACTTGTTTGGCATTTTTTTCTTATGTGGCATGTAGCTGATTACCTTCAGAAAGGTAAGGGAAGGGGTGTTCGTGGTTCGGTTTGGATCGGTTTTTTCCGAAAAAGAAACCAAACCAAATAAGTCGATTTTTAAAATTTTAGAACCAAACCAAACCAATTAAGTCGGTTTTTTATTGATTCGGTTTGATTCGATTTTTATCGATTTTTTGGATTTTTCGGTTATTCATCAGTTTTTTTCTTAAATATGAGACATATACTACTAAACGCATATTCCGACGACTATATTTACAACGTAACACTATCAAATCAATTGCTCTTTAAGAAATCTATCATTTACCAAGATACATTGATGATAATTGAATCAAATAGTGATGAATAATTAAAGTACTCAATTAAAAATCGATTATTTTTAACATGAAATAAATTCTTGCACTTATCAAAAGAAAACTACCAATCAAACTAGAATGTAAAAGCAAAGAATTAGATTATTATAATAGCAAAGAACTAGACTAAAAATATAAATGACTAGTATGTGCCATAAATATTTAGAAACTTTATATAAAAATATACATATATATAGGTGTAATAATAAATTTAAATAGCTACTTTTATAGTCGGTTTGGTTCGTTTTTTTCGTTATTTTTTGATTAAAACCAAAACCAAACCAGATTTGATCGGTTTTTAAAATTCAAAACCAAAACTAAAATTAAACCAAACATCACTTTGTAGAATTATACTAGATTTATCGTTGTTGTTGTTATGGCATGTAGCGATATGGACCTTTGAGTTCAAGATTAATGATTTTCCAGTTATTTTGATTTTCTGAGATATATAGGCAATTTAGCCTTTGAGGTACTTCTCTGGAGTCAATTATTCAAATGGTCACTCAATTAACCCAAATTATCTGCTAAAGTCATTTTTTTTTCTTTTGTAATAAAAAAAATCACTTAATTATTCCTATAACACTCAGAAGGTCACTCAACTAGATTTTCCAAATTTTAGATCGTCGAATACATATTTTACCCTCAAAATTATAAATATTTATCTTCTTTTTATTTTTTTAACTTTTTAATATTATGATTTTTCCCTTTTTAATGTTATATTATGGACTTACTTATATAATAAATAAATTTTATTTATAAATTAAAAAATATAAAATATTTAAGCATATATAATGCTGGAATAAAATAATAATGAGTATAGTAAAATGATTAATTAGAATAATTTGTTCGTAAGAATTTCAGTATTAACAACAAAAATTAAAAACCTTAATTACACAATTAAGAATGAAAGAAAATAAAGGTTGTAAAATATATATTCCATGCATGTAATATAAAAATAATTATTTAAATAAAAGTATTTTTATAATATACATTATATATGGTTGAAAATTATGCTCAAGTATATTATTATTCTGTCATTATATGAGTTGAAAATTAATTTTTTATTTTTTATTTTATAAATAAAATATATTTATCTATAGGTAAGTCTACAATGTAGATTAAAAAGAGAAAAAATTATAATATTTAAAAAGTTAAAAACAAATTGATAATTTAGAGGGTAAAATAGGTATTTGACAATTAAAAAATTGAAAATTCTAGTTGAGTGACCTTCTGAGTATTATATGCATAATTAAGTGACTTTTTCGACAAGAAAATACAATACAATGCCAAATATCTCAATTCTTTTCATAATCATGATATGAACTAATCAACGTTTAATAAAAGTTACTGCATGAGTCTAGGATGCAAATACATGCTCATGATCCACTCTCAATACCTCATAGCACAAATTCATGTTCCTGACACTAGTCAAGTGTCCAAACCAAGCACCAATCTGGGTATTTGCACTCACATGGCCTAAGGAAACATGGGTAACCAACTGACTCCGGAGGGACGAATCCATATCCAAGCGCGATTGAGACGTACAACCGGGTCTAATCATAATACCATCAATAATCAATAATCCATATTCGCTCTCTATGTCTTTAGTGCCAAAATGCTCATCTTTTCTCAATATATAACTCTCCAACTCATGCATATGCATATGAGATAATATGATCAAGGCGCATAGGGATTGTCCCCTAGAATACAATAAAAAACTCACCTCAATTGAGCATGACAAAATATTTAACAAAGGTACCATTATTGAAGCCCCTCATTGAGTGATCCTAGTGAATATGAGAGGTTGGTGGGAAGGTTATTGTATCTTACAGTGACTGGACGAGACATATCATTTGGAGTACTGCAGGTATTGAGTCAATACATGCATGCTCCAAAGCAATCACACATGGAGGCTGCTATGAGGTTTGTTATAATTTTGAAGACATCACCAGGTCTAGAGCTTCTAATGACAACAGAAGAAACTAAGCGGTTGCGGGCCTTTTGTGATTCAGATTGGGGATTTTGTTTGCAGACCAGAAGAACTGTCTGTCACGACCCAAATCTAACCCCTGCCGTGACTGCGCCTATTATGGAACTAGGCAAGCCAACTCATTTCCAAAACAAACTGATATTTTTAATTTAAAGATAATTCCAAGGTTATTTAACATAAAACCTCCATTTAAAGAGTTCAAATCAAAGAAAAATAGAAGTGCGAAAAAGAAAAGCCCGACATCGGGGTGTCACTAGTCATGAGCATCTACTACAATCTGTCTAACAATATCAAGGCTAACTCATCCTGGAAAATAGCTAAATACAACTAGAGGAAGATAATAGGGAGAAGAGTAGAGCTGCGATCGCCAGGCAGCTACCTTGCTATCCTCGGAAAAATCAGCAATCAGAACAATCAACAACTGCTACCGTGTCAAGCTACACCTGGATCTGCACACAAGGTGCAGGGAGTAACGTGAGTATGCCAACTCAGTAAGTAACAACAATAAATAAAGACTGAGCAGTAGTGACGAGCAATAAAACATATAACATTCATATCATGAAATCTCAGTAAAGTACAACATGCTTTAAAATCAGTGTTTTAATCAAATCATCTCGTTTAAACCCGGTTCCAGTAAAAATCACTTCAAAATATTTTTCCAACAGTTTTTTTTTTCAAACAAAGGCTCAATGCAAAAGTGAGCAAAATGATGAAATCATAAACAGCCCCTCGGGCAAACCTCACAGTCACTCTTTCCACTCGGGCATACCTCACAATCTCTCTTGCCACTCGGGCATACCTCACAATCACTCATGCTTCCCAGTCACTCAGCACTCGGCACTCGCACTCAGTAGGTACTTGAGCTCACTGGAGGTGTGTACAGACTCCGGAGGGGCTCCTTCAGTCCAAGCGCTATAATCTGCACGGACAACTCACGTGAGATAATAATAAAGTATGCTACAGGCGGGCAGCCCCGATCCACACTCATCCTCACAAATCAGGCCCTCGGCCTCACTCTGTCATAAGTATGCTACAGGCGGGCAGCCCCGATCCACACTCATACTCACAAATCAGGCCCTCGGCCTCACTCAGTCATAAATATCTCAAGCCACTCGGGCATTTCAGTAAAACAAGGCATTCGGCCCAAAATATTTATATGCATCAAAATAGAGTCATAAAACTGAGTTATACAGTAAACAAGTATAAACATGACTGAGTATAGATTTTCAATCGAAAATAATGAGAAGATGGTAAGAAACAGTCCCTAAGGGTCCATACAGCATTGGCGCAAGGCCCAAACATGGCATTCAGCCCAATTTACAGAAATTCTTTCTAAAACATATAAGTATCAAATGGTTTCAACAAAGTATGCAACTTTACAGTTGCTACGAGACGGACCAAGTCACAAATTCCCAACAGTGCACGTCCACACGCCCGTCACCTAGCATGTGCGTCACTTCAAAATAGTAGAATGATACGAAATCTGGGGTTTCATACCCTCAGGACTAGATTTACAATCGCTACTTACCTCAAACCGGTCAAATCTCTAACCCACAATGATCTTGCCTCTGGAGTCGGCCTCCAAATGCTCCGAATCTATTCACAATCAGTACAATACCATCAATACGCGCTAATGGAATGAATTTCACAAGAAAAACTATAAAATTAGACCAAAATCCGAAATTGGCTCAAACCCGACCCCGGGCCCACGTCTCGAATTCCGACAAAATTTACAAAACTAGAAAGCTCATCCACTCACGAGTCTAACCATACCAAATTCGTCAAAATCCGACATCGTTTGGTCCTTCAAATTCTTAAATTACTTTCCAAAAGTTTCAAGCCCTAACCCCTCATTTTCACTAATTACCATGATTAAAACAACGGAAATTCACCATATATGCAAGTATTAGGGCTCAAGTAACTTACCTCAACGAAATCCCCCTTGATTCCCTCTTCAAACCCCTCCAAAAAGCTCCAAAAATCGAGTTGAAATTGTGAAGAATGACCAAAATTCGCGAAGGCTTCTATTTTTGGTTTCTGTCCAGAAATTCCGCACCTGCGGACACTTTCTCGCACCTGCGCTTCAGCATCTGCGGACACAGGTGCGCACTTGCGCATTCCACTTAGCTGACCAGACTTCGCACCTACGACAGTCTCCTTGCACCTGCGAGCCCACAGGTGCGACCCATTCTTTGCATCTGCAAGCCCTCAATGCACTTGTGATCATCGAACCTGCGGTTCCCAATCCGCAGGTGCGGACACACCAGAACAGCAGCTCCAACTGCATTTTCCAACTTCAACAACTCCATTATCCACCCGGAATCACCCCGAAGCCCTCGGGACCTCAACCAAAAATACCAACAAGTCATATATCAACATACAAACTTAGTCGAACCTTCGAATCACTCAAAACAACATCCAAACACCAAATTACTCTCGGATTCAAGCCTAAGAACTTCTAAATTTTCTAAATTCGGCAACCAATGCCGAAACTAATCAAACCACGTCCGAATGATCTCAAATTTTGTACACACGTCACAAATGACACTACGAACCTACTCCAACTTTCGAAATTCCATTCCGACCCCGATATCAAATTTTCCCCTGCCGCCCGAAATCGCCAAATTTTCAATTTCGCCAATTCAAGCCTAAGTCTGCCACGGACCTCCAAATTACATTTCGGTCACGCTCCTAAGTCTAAAATCACTTAACGAAGCTAATGGAACCATCAGAATTTCAATCCGAGGTTAAATGCTAAAGAGTCAAATTTTGGTCAACTCTCCCAAATCTAAAGCTTCAACAATGAAATTCTTTCTTCTAATTCGATTCTGAAATACCTGCAACCCAAAACCGATGATTCACACAAGTCAAAGTACATCAGACGGAGCTACTCATGCCCTCAAACAACCGAGCGAAGTGCAATTATTCAAAATGACCGGTCGGGTCGTTACATCCTCCCCCACTTAAACACACGTTCGTCCTCGAACGTGCCCAAAGTTATTCCAAAATCCATCAAATCGTTGTGTAGCTTTCACATGCACATACCCGTGGGTGATCCCACGTCACCTTATCCCATACAGGTCTGATAGCACAGCATAACTGAAATTTCTCAATTCAACCTAGCCCACAAGCCTTCGAATCAAATTTCCAGCATCCGAAATTTCCTATAAGATGAAAAGTTTGCATCTGCATACTGTATATGCCTGAACAATCTGTACCAAAAGCCGTTACCATAGCTCAAATACTGAAATTCAAATACCGCAATAGCTCGAATGTTCGAAGCAATGATTTCAAATCATAGTATCGACTCAAATCAATCCAGTGCCAATAATAAACCTCATATTAGACAAACCCTCGTTCTAAAACCTTCGTAAAATACCGATGATGAAAGAAACATACCGAATTCATAACCATTCATTAGACCATCAGGTCATGGAGCTCTCGTTCCTTCTACAAGAACTATAGCCAATTTCAAAGCCGATTTCTGATATTATCCTCCCAATTATACCACAATCTAATATTATAGCATCTATTCTAGGCCCAATGACTTCATCTCATCCCACACGACAACTCTAGTGACATGACATATCAATACAATCTAAAGACATAACCCGTGCAATCCGTGCACCAGATAGCAACATTCCAAATGTACCCAATCGTAACAATGACCCAACACAGGAGAACCGTTCCGCAAGCTCGACGAGTACCACCCCGACGCAATGCTAAGAACCCATCACACACTGCAGAACCATAACATACGAATCTTACACAAGGGATCATATTTCTACATAATTCTGCTGCAATACGCGACCCTATCCAAATACTGGTCCATATGAAAACACCTCAAGCCACCCTGCTAAAATCAATAACCATGCACAATTCGACATCAAGTACCCAAAGTGCATTACCATAACCACGGAGAAGCAAACGACACCATGCCACATAAAATCCGAAAGTACATGACCAATACGTCATCAACCAAGCAATATCCAATACTATTTTCGCTCAAATTCCACTATAAGGCCATAATAGAACCGCACCATATATGCATATAACCACGAATCACAACTCCTCGTAGCATAGAAGAGTAACTCACAGATCATTTCAGAACACGAATAAGCTTCACATCAACCAAAGGGCACATCCTTCAATAATAGCAGTATGGAGCCAATCAATCCTGCTCGGTATAGAATACACATCCTAATTGGGCCTAACAATGGGCCCCCAAATCAACTATGGTCAGCCACCGATAGATAAACAACCTCCAAAAGTCCACAATGACGGAATCATAATACCTTCTATCATCTGGCTAGCTCCGGCCACAACTTCACATTCCACCACCATGAAACAATCTGCTCATGAGAACTCCCAATCTTCAATTCCATAGAACACATGAATCACCCTATTTGATTCCACCTCCACCGCTCGAATGCCTAACACCTCTCTCATACACAATCCTCCCACGAGAAATACTTTGAAACTTCTTCCGTGCTACCTGGCAAAAATTTGAATATCAACAGTCAATCAACCAGGAGAGTGCCGCAATACCAGTGAAGTACCCATAAATCAAAACACACTGCCCCTTCTGAAATGTACACTCTCATCAAGCTATACCAGATAGTAATATCATTTACCTAGTCATCGGAAACCGTTCATGCTGCCTAAGAATTTATGTCCTTCCCTTCAAAACTGAACTATAGCCTGGTACCTGTAAATCCTATTCCCGCACAACACACCAAATCTATTATGCCATCATGTGACAAGCATAAGAATTCCATTATTAACTCTGAGTCACTAGCAAATTACATACCTTATTAGTCAGAAACCTCTTTCTTGCTTCTTTCTAGGAGGAACTCATAACACACAACATGCTCCGTACATCGGTACAAATTATCCGGTTCAAACCATGGTAGAACCCATCCTCAACACTTTGAAATCCATTTGCACATAACCAAGATATCTGAACTGAATTCCTCTAACTTCACCAAGCCACATAGGTTGCCAAATCCGGGAGCATTGCCACGAAACACCTGTAGATACTAGCCACATCATAAGTACACAAATAACTAATCATACCCATTACTGTGCTACCCCAACCTACTTCCAAACTGTCATATTTCCCCAAGTCCTTTCCAAATTGCCTTCAAATTGCTATTTTATTTCCTTGTTAGAACACTACTATCCTTAACTAAAACTTGCCCCACGAACTCTAGCATAGAATCACACCGCCCTAAGGTTTATAAGCCGCTGAATTCCCTTTTTATGTATTCCAAAGGTTCCACAACCAAAATGCTTACTCCGAAGAGACTTTATGTGAACCTAAAATTGTTTCCTTCACCTTCTTGATACTGAAATGCATAATTCACAATGATATAAGATGCAATGAGTCTCAACACCGTTCAATGCAACTCCCAGTTTTCTATCCATATTTATAAATCTTGAATCCATTGTAACCATTCTCGAATTAACTGACCAAACGGACCGAAACGACCTGTGACCCATTAGCACACCAACACCCAAGGGAATAAAGAGTAACCCTCACTCCTACGTAACCGAACAAATTCCTGCTCCATGTACACTACATTCTCTGTGAATAACCACTCAATTATTTTTATGGTCCTCCTATAACCATAGAGTGTAATACAACTTGTGTCCAGAAATTCCTTTACCCGAGTCATCCTCGATCTCGACCTCTGCAAGTCATAACTGATTCACCAGTATACCCCAAACCAAAACTAATACGACACATAACTGTGCAATCAACTCGTCAATAGCAGACTCTCCCACTTAGCCTTAAGCTACAATTATATAAAATTAGAACCCGTAAGGATTTCTCCTTCTCAATTACCAAGGTCTCGCACCGTTAACCTGCCAGAATTCTCGAAGTCTTTTATTTAGCCTTTCATGAACATTCTGAATCTCCAGCCAAAATTACGCACGCGACCTCCTACCAGGTAGCTAGTAATATTCCTCGCAAAAGCCTCATCAATATCACGCCACCGCTAGCTGCACACAGGAGATAACCCACATGTGAAATTCCTTACCGAAATCTCCCAATGACACTGCACTGATTGCAACAACCACTAAATCCGTAAATTCTCCTGAGTTCATGCTGGCCTACCATTTGTATAAGTCTGCAATTTCCCTATTGACATCAGTTGTACGTTAACAATACATTCCGAACTCAAGTCATATATCACCTGACATGATAATCAGATCTTCACGCCTCTATTCATTTCAAACACACTCCTTTTTGCCATATTCAATTTTTCTTTGGACACTAACCATCACTCCAAATAGAGTCTGTAGACCGATTCACATATTAACACGATTCCAAATCATTCTACACTTTCTCAAGGCGCACGACTACCCTACTAGTGAATTCATATGCTAATCTGCCACTCTTACTTCGGTTAAATCATCTCCTTTAAGAAACTCCTCAACCTCTACTTCTCCTACTTGACCTGTTAGTACTTCAACCACCGCGAAACACTTCCCGTCATGTCTTCCCTCATACTTTGCTACCCAACTGCTGCATCAAATCGAAATGTATCTCTGTCGCACCTGAACCAATAATATGTTACCGATTCTAAGTCTCTTCAAAGATTATCTTTCCCAAGCCATCAACATCAAAATACCCATTCGCAACCACCATTACTACACAACCACTTACTCTTCTTGAGTTCAAACTCATTGACAGACATGAGAATTTAATTTGCCCTAAAATTTAACAACGTGAAAGATCCTTCAAAACATTCACACTCGAGACGGTACGTCGCATCAAAACGAAAATCAAGAACCCAATGGCCTTCCTTTACATTTCAAGAAAATACTTCTCGTCATATTCACATAGTCTTAACACTTCCCGCAGTTACGTCATACTCACCACAAAGCCATTCCACTGCTCATCGAGCCACAATTCCACTCGTAGGGACATTATCGGACATATGAGTCCAAATGTATAGGTTACAGCTGAAGCTACTGAACCAAAACTACGGTTTAAACCTGGCCTCAAGTCCTCAAGACTAGCCCATCACCAAAACACATAATACACATCTCAAACCTCGTTCATAGAATCACAAACCGGCGATGCACAACTGATACCGAGCGTTCATGTGCGCATACGAGATGCGTGGAATGAATTCAAAGAGTTATGACTTAAGATGAATCAATTCTGCACGATAGAATACAAGAAAGTAAAATTTTACTAAGGGTTCTGCAGCCTCTTGAAGATAAGTACAGACGTCTCCGTACCGATCTGCAAGACTCTACTAAACCCGCTCATCACTCGTGAGACCTATGTAACCTAGGCTCTGATACCAATCTGTCACGACCCAAAACTAACCCCTGTCATGATGGCGCGTATCATGGAACTAGGCAAGCCGACTCATTTCCAAAACAAACCGATATTTTCAATTTAAAGATAATTCCAAGGTTATTTAACATAAAACCTGCATTTAAAGAGTTCAAATCAAAGAAAAATAGAAGTGCGAAAAAGAAAAGCCCGACATCAGGGTGTCACTAGTCATGAGCATCTACTACAATCTGTCTAAAAATATCAAGGCTAACTCAACCTGGAAAATAGCTAAATACAACTAGAGGAAGATAAGAGGGAGAAGAGCAGGGCTGCGATCGCCAGGCAGCTACCTTGCTATCCTTGGGAAAATCTGCAATCAGAACAATCAACAACCGCTACCTTGTCCAGCTACACCTGGATCTGCACACAAGATGCAGGGAGTAACATGAGTACGCCAACTCAGTATGTAACAACAATAAATAAAGACTGAGGAGTAGTGACAAGCAATAAAACATATAACATTTATATCATGAAATCTCGGTAAAGTACAACATGCTTTAAAATCAGTGTTTGAATCAAATCATCTCGTTTAAACCCGGTTCCAGTAAAATCACTTAAAAATATTTTTCCAACAGTTTTTTTTTCAAACAAAGGGCTCAATGCAAAAGTGAGCAAAATTATGAAATCATAAACAGCCCCTCGGGCAAACCTCACAGTCACTCTTGCCACTCGGGCATACCTCACAATCACTCATGCCTCCCAGTCACTCAGCACTCGCACTCAGTAGGTACCTGCACTCACTGGGGGTGTGTACAGACTCCGGAGAGGCTCCTTCAGCCCAAGCGCTATAATCTGCACGGACCACCCACGTGCGATAATAATAAAGTATGCTACAGGCGGGCAGCCCCGATCCACACTCATCCTCACAAATCAGGCCCTCGGCCTCACTTAGTCATAAGTATGCTGCAGGCGGGCAACCCCAATACACACTCATCCTCACAAATCAGGCCCTCGGCCTCACTCAGTCATAAGTATCTCAAGCCACTCGGGCATTTCAGTAAAACAAGGCATTCAGCCCAAAACATTTATATGCATCAAAATAGAGTCATAAAACTGAGTTATGTGGTAAACAAGTATAAACATGACTGAGTATAGATTTTCAATCGAAAACAATGAGATGATGGTAAGAAACAGCCCCTAAGGGTCCATACAACATTGGCGCAAGGCCCAAACATGGCATTCAGCCCAATTTACAGAAATTCTTTCTAAAACATATAAGTATCAAATGGTTTCAACAAAGTATGCAACTTTACAGTTGCTACGGGTCGGACCAAGTCACAAATCCCCAACAGTGCATGCCCACACGCCCGTCACCTAGCATGTGCGTCACTTCAAAATAGTAGAATGATACAAAATCTGAGGTTTCATACCCTCAGGACTAGATTTACAATCGCTACTTACCTCAAACCGGTCAAATCTCTAACCCGCAATGATCTTACCTCTAGATTCGGCCTCCAAATGCTCCGAATCTATTCACAATCAGTACAATACCATCAATACACACTAATGGAATGAATTCCACAAGAAAAACTACAAAATTAGACCAAAATCCAAAATTGGCTCAAACCCGCCCCCCGGGCCCACGTCACGAAATACGACAAAATTTACAAAACTAGAAAGTTCATCCACTCACGAGTGTAACCATACCAAATTCATCAAAATCCAACATCGTTTGGTCCATCAAATCCTTAAATTACTTTCCAAAAGTTTCAAGCCTTCAATGCACCTGTGATCATCGAACCTGCGGTTCCCAATCCGCAGGTGCGGACATACCAGAACAGCAGCTCCAACTGCATTTTCCAATTTCAACAACTCCGTTAACCACCCGAAATCACCCCGAGGCCCCCGGGACCTCAACCAAAAATACCAACAAGTCATATATCAACATACAAACTTAGTCGAACCTTCGAATCACTCAAAACAACATCCAAACACCAAATTACCCTCGGATTCAAGCCTAAGAACTTTTAAATTTTCCAAATTCGGCAACCGATGCCGAAACCAACCAAACCACGTCTGAATGACCTCAAATTTTGCACACACATCACAAATGACACTACGAACCTACTCCAACTTCCGGAATTCTATTCCGACCCCGATATCAAAAGTTCCCCTACCGACCGAAATCGCCAAATTTTCAATTTTACCAATTCAAGCCTAATTCTACCACGGACCTCCAAATTACATTACGGTCACGCTCCTAAGTCCAAAATCACCTAACGGAGCTAATGGAACTATTAAAATTCTAATCCGAGGTCAAATGCTAAAGAGTCAAATTTTGGTCTACTCTCCTAAATCTAAAGCTTCAACAATGAAATTCTTTCTTCCAATTCGATTCTGAAATACCTGCAACCCAAAACCGATGATTCACACAAGTCAAAGTACATCATACGGAACTACTCATGCCCTCAAATAACCGAGCGAAGTGCAATTATTCAAAATAACTGGTCGGGTCGTTACACTGTCACAAGTTATCTTGTGAAGTTTGGTAAAGCTCTAGTATCAAGGAGGTCAAGAAAAGCAAGAAAATGTGGCCAGAAGTTCAACTAAAGCTGAATTGAGAAGTATGTCATAATGTGTAGCTGAAGTCACATGGATGATAGGTCTGTTTAAAGAGCTTGAAATTGAACTACATCAGCATGTCGATTGTTTTTGTGACAGCAAAGCTACCATCCAAATAGTGGCAAATTTTATATTTCATGAAAGAACTAAACACATAGATATAGACTGTCATTTTGTGAGAGAAAAACTGAGCCATGAATGATCACAACACATCATCTTTCAACAAGAGACCAGTTGGCAGATCTAATGACAAAGACCATTAGTAAAGCACAACATGAGCTCTAATTAAGTTAGATTGGAGTGGAGAATATATTCAAAGTATCAGCTTGAGGGGGGAATGTTGGAAGCATAACCAGCTTGTGTGGCAAGGGTTGTTAGTTAGTTATATATGTTAAAGATATCTTTAGCCGGTTAGTTTTAATTCATTCATTAGAATCAACTGGTGTATATAAATACTGGCTTGTACAGTTTATTCGATAAATTGAAGAAATAAGACTCGGTTAGATTTCTCTCCAAGTTTCTTCGGCCAATCTTTCTCTTTCTCTTCAAAATCTTCTTCCTCCTTACATCTAATTAATTTGAGAGCACAGAAATATCCCATGTGTGTAATTCTCCCTTAAAAAATCAATATATTTGGAATGGATGAAAAAAATTATAAAAATGGACAAGATATGACACGTGATAATAAAAGGATGTTTAATAACTTGTAACTTTATTTGCCAAAAATCTTATTAAACCGTTAAAATTAAAGTAGTTTCTCGCTAGGTCCCAAAAAGCCAAAGGATACAAGCTTCTCAAGGCCCAGTCAGAAAGCTTTATTTGTAAAGTTTCTTTCAGTTCAGGTCTATTTGGAAAACGTTTGGAAGGAGAAAGACTATAGGGCTAAGAGTTCATCCAAAAAGTCACAAAAGGCTTCTTGGAGGGTGTAGGCGGTATTTTCGGCCAAGTTAGGATGTGAAGTAAGTATTTGTTGAAAAAGAGAATAGCATGAATGTTTTTTCTCTCAGATCCAAATATCCATATTCTCGAACTCGATCAATTGGTTATATTCCTTTTACGAGAAAAATTATTTGAGTGAATGTTTTACTTCTGCCCTCGGTACAATATTGACGATCTCACAAAGATGCAATTTCAGTGAATTGTCATTTACTGATCTTATCTTTTACGGAATTGATCCTATTTGACTGTACAAGAATATGTGGAGCTAAGCATGTCTAGAAGCACAGGAGAACGTAAAATTTTAAGCTGGAGCCTCACGTCACAGAACGAATGTTTTGTTTTCAAATCAACTTCGAAGAATGCTCGGGAATCGTCTTCCTAAAAAGAAGAGTCTTCGTGACTGGTAATGCTTGTATCCTTACTTTTGAAAAGTCTTGAACTGGTTGTCCCACCATGCAACCTAGCGAGCCCCACATTTTGTCACGACCCCAAATTCCCGCTGTAGGAAGTCGTGATGGCACCTAGTCTCTAAAACTACGTAAGCCTATCAACATGCGGAAAAACTAAAATAACAACTTGAAATCTCAAAACTTCAACAATTTCATAAATAAAATCTGTATCTCAAAATGTAAAACTCCAAATACCTGGTGAAATATAAGTCACAAGCTCTAAATACAGTGCTGAACAATCCTATACATCACTATTTATAAAAGTGTAATGAATTAAGGAAGAACAGGATAAAAGGGGACTTCGAGGCCTGCGGACGCGGGCAGGTGTACCTTGAAGTCTCCAAAAGCAAGCTCCGCACGGTAGTACCGGGACTGATAAGATGTACCTGAATCCGCACAAAATATGTGCAGAAGTGTAGTATGAGTATACCACAACGGTACCTAGTAAGTGCCAAGCCTAACCTCGGTAGAGTAGTGATGCGGTCATGTCAAGGCCCTACAAGAGATACTAAGAAACAAGATAGAAGACATAACGATATAATGATAATGGCAAAGGAAGTGAAACAATATAGAATCTCCAGAAAGTTAACAACACTGAATCAAGGCAGTTAATACAACACAAAAGGAAAACAAGAATTTTATATGTTAAGGAAACAACAACCAAAACAAATACAACAAATAGAGAAAGATCAACAGGGGGCCCTACCGAGGTACCGCCTCGTAGTCCCAAATCATAAAAGTAACTCACACTATTTTCTTATATCACCGCGAGAGCCTCTACATTTAGTTATGAAATCATTTTACCAAAATAACACCCCATATTTTAGCCCACCTTATCACACCGCATGTCTTCTAGTAGTTCCCCTGCTAGCCACGCATATCAAGCTACCTTATCTCATAACATGCGTTTCAACACCCAGACCTTATACCATCGGATGTATATCAATAGTCACAACGGCACGGCAAAAACCTTGTGCAAATAGTAACAACAGCACGATAGAAACCTCATACAAACAACCAAACAATCCTCTCAGCAATAACACGAATGCCAAAACATAACAACTCAATAAAATGATATTTCACAACTTACACTTTGCCTCAATAGAAACTACGACCTTTGCAACTCAACACCAAACTCAACAACAAGATATTTCAAGTATTGAAAATTTCAAGTAAAGAATCCTATGGTTAAATAATAAATACAGAATTAAGAAAGCAAGTAATTCAACTAAACATGTAGTACAAGTTGTAAATAAGAGAGAAGACAAGTAGACATGTGAAATTAGACTAAACATGGTGGCTATAACATGCTAAAGTAACTCAATTAAAGCATGAAAAAGAAACTACGTACCTAAAACTGAAATCTCAACATTTAGCTCGTGCACGCACTCGTCATCTTGCGTACACGGCCTCCACATATCATAATTGTCACAAAAATACCAAATCCTAAGGGAAATTTCTCCCACACAGGGTTAGACAAGTCACTTACCTCAAACCACGCTAAATCAATCAACTAGAAAGTCTTTCCCTCGATTTTCCAACTCCGAATGGCTCTAATCTAGCCAAAACAATTTCATACTATAAATATATAACTATAGGGACAAGAGTGGGTTGCTCTAGTGGTAAGCACCCTCCACTTCCAACCAAGAAGTTGTGAGTTCGAGTCACCCCAAGAGCAAGGTGTGGAGTTCTTGGAGGGAGGGAGCCGAGGGTCTATCGGAAACAGCCTCTCTACCCCATGGTAGGGGTAAGGTCTGCGTACGCACTACCCTCCCCAGACCCCACTAGTGGGATTATACTGGATTGTTGTTGTTGTTGTTGAAATATATAACTGTAGGAAACTAATTTAAATAATGAAATTATGATCTTAGCAAAATAATGAATAATGAAATTATGGGATTATACCGCGCCTCGGAACCCAACCAAAATTATAAAAATCGAACACCCATTCGATATCGAGTCCAGCCATATAAGAATTATTCAAATCCGATCTCATTTCGCCTTTCAAATCTCTAAAATTTAGCCTAAGAAATCCTATCACTTTTCCCCAATTTCCAACGCAAATCACTAATTACATAATAAAATTAATAATATATTAGTATAGTTTAATCAAATTTGAGTCAAGAATTCTTACCCCAACAATTCCTCTTAAAATTCCTTGAAATTTTGCTTTAAATCGAGCTCCTAAAATCCCAAAATGAAATATGAACCAAACCCTCGAATTCTTCCTTTTTCTGCCTAGTGAATCCGCATCTGTAGTCACTTAGTCGCATCTGCGTCGCCGCACCTGTGGAAAAAGCATCGCATGTGCGGTCCTAGCTTAAGTCCCAGAGTTCCGCTTCTGCGGATAAAAGATCGCATTTGCGAGCCTGCTTCTGCTGAGAAACGACCGTATCTGCGGTCATGCCCGAGGTTGCTTTCCCCAAATTTCGTTTCTGCGAAGGCAGCCTCCGCATCCGCGGACAAATGATCGCACCTGCGATACCAACTGTGCTAGGACAAATCCGCTTCTATGACCAGTGGCTCGCATTTGCGAGTCCGCACCTACGGCAAGTCCCTCCACAAGTGCGAAGACAACATGACCAGTCTAGCTTCAGTAGATTCACACGAGTCCAATCTCGTTCTGGATTTGATCTGAATCACACCGGGGGTGCCCGCCCGAATATACCAACTAGTTCCAAAACACATAATGGATCTACTCGAGGCCAAAAATCACATCAAACAACAAAAATTCTACGAATCACAACCCAATTTCAAGCCTATGAACTATGAACTTCCGAATTCTAAAACCCACGCCATTTCATACCAAAACAACTCCGATTGACACCAAATTTTTCACACAAGTCATAAATGATATTACGAACCTATTTCAACTTCCGAAATCGGGATCCGACCTCGATATCAAAAAAGTCAACTCCCGATCAAACTTTCCAAATTCCTCCAATTTCCAACTTTCGCCAAACTACGCCGAAACGACCTACAGACCTCCAAATCAACATCCGCACATGCTCTTAAGACCAAAATCAACATACGGAGCTATTGAAATCATCAAAATGCCATTCCGGAGTCGTCTTCACACAAGTCAAACTACGGTCAGATCCTACGACTTAACCCTTCAACTTAGGGACTATGTGTCCCCTTTCACTCCGAAACTCACCCGAAAACAAAATTACCATATAGAGCTATTGTCATTACTTCCTTAATTAAGTAGGTTCAATTTTATATTTTTGAGATGTTAAAAATTTACCCGCACCGAATATTTATACTCAGTTTATAAGCAAATGACATATGCCACTTTATTTAACTATAATTATCGATACTTAACTATAACACAAGATCTTAACTAATACTAATATTAAAATACTTAATATAGTCTATGCTATTTACGGTCTCATTGGCCATTACCAATAATTTTATCCGAAATTTCACAAAAATTATGTCAAAACTACTTTATCCCTGAACTCTATTTCTTGTCAGCATTATTTCTCGTAGGAGATTTAGTGGGCGCTTGGACATAAGAATTGTAAAATTCCAAAATAAGGGAAATTATTTTTTCAAGTGAAAATGATATTTGAAATTTAGAGTTATATTTGGACATGAATATAATTTTGAGTTGTTTTTGAAGTTTTGTGAGTGATTTGAGTGAAGTTTTTGAAAAATAACTTTTTGGAGTTTTTCAAATTTTCGAAAATTTCCAAAATGCATCTTCAAGTGAAAATTAGAAATTTTATGAACAAACGCTAATTTTGAAAAAAATGAATATTTTTTTGAAAACAAAGGAAAAATTTCTTATGTCCAAACGGACAACGTCATGCCATCAAATCAATACAAATTTTCACCATTGAACACCATTTATTATTCTGCATCAAATTTAACTTAGCAATAACAAGTACAAATTACTATCATAATGTGATAATCCAAAATGTTATCTTTAACATTAATTATTAATTCTGTGTTCTAAAACCTCGAAAAGCACTATTTATCATTTCTCGACTTGTGTGCGTTGTCCGCAAAAGTTTTCGGAAAGTTTTTATGTGAAAAATGGATTAAAATGTGAAATAGAGCTTTAAAACTCAACTGAATTGACTTTGGTCAACATTTTTAGCAAACAGACCCGGATCAATATTTTGACAGTCCCGGTAGCTCCGTATCGTGATTTGGGACTTAGACGTATGCCCGAAATTTAATTTAGAGGTCCCTAGCTCAAGTTATGACCATTTAATAGAAACTAGAAATTTATAGGCTAAAGATTTCCAAGTTTGACCACGTGGTTGACTTTTTGATGTCGGAGCGGGAATCCAATTCTAGAAATTTAAATAGCTCTGTTATGTCATTTATGACTTGTGTGCCAAATTTAAAGTCATTCCGGATTCATTTAATATATTTTGGCACGAGATTTACAAATTGAAAAGTTTAAAACTCAAAGTTCGAATCGAGGAGTGAATTGTAATTTTGATGTTATTTGATGTGATTTTAGACCCCGAGTAAGTCTGTATTATGTTAAGGGACTTATTGGGATATTTGAATAAGGTCCTGAGGGGCTTGGGTGAGTTTCGGACGAAATTCGGATTGGTTAGAGCATGTTGAAAGCAGCAGATTTTTGGCAGAACCTGATATAACTGCACCTGCGAAATAGTGATCGCAGGTGCCTGCGGAAAGCTGGTCGCTTCTGCGACTTTGGCCTTGGGATGTGACTTCGCTTCTGCGGAGACGAATCATGCAGGTGCGCGACCGCTTCTGCGATTGAAAGGTCCGCAGATGCGGAACCTCGCCTGGCAACCCATTTCGCAGATGCGAGCTCGCATGTGCGAGCCCAGGCACCAAAGGTGCGGAAATGCCTAGGCAGTATATATATCGAAGAGTCCGACATTTTTACTCATTTTGGACATTTTGAGCTCGGAAAGGAGAATATTTGGGCGATTTTCACGCGGAAAAATTGGGGTAAGTGTTCCTTATCCTATATTGATTATATTTCATGATTCCATACTCATTTACTCATGAATCCGTGAATTTATAGAAGAAAAATCAGATTTTTATAAAATCTTTCCAAAACGAAAATTTAAGATTTGAAAGTCCATTTGATATCGGAATTCGATAATTTTTATATGGTTGGACTTGTCTCGGAATAGGTGTTCGGATTTCGTAAGTTTTTCTGAGATTTAATACGTGGGTCCCACTATCGAATATTTAAATAAATTTTGGATTTTATCCGAAAAATTAGTAAATTCATATGGAATTAATTCCTATGATTCGTATTGAGTATATTGAATTGTTTGTGAATAGATTTGAAGCTTTTGGAGACAAATTTAAAAGGAAAAGCTTTAGTCGGGTAATTAATTGGAATTTACAAAGCGAGGTAAGTGTCGTGGTTAATCTTGACTTGAGGGAATAGAACCCTTAAATTATTTGTTATGTGAAATGCATGTGAACGACGTATAGGCAAGATGAAGAGTGTCTATACATTGTCAAATTAATTATTTGCATAATTATTTGAAAATCATAAATTATTTTAAATCATAAATGAATTATTATATTAATTATTTCACTCATAATTGCTTTGTTAAATATTAATTCTTGAATTACTGTAATAATTGCTACATGCTTATTTGAATTATGTGCACTAATTGCTACTTGACATTTAACATATTAAATATTAAACTGCTTATTTTCTCCCTGATTTCCAAAATAAATTGTTATTGCCATTGTTTGTTCTTAAATAAATTATAAATAATTGTGTGCCTTGATGCTTAATAGTTTCTCACTGGACGTGGTATTTATTGGAGTAATTTTTATTTACATTTATGAGTTGTTTAAATTTATTTATTGGGGGAACGGGTTGCACGCCTGCAACGGAAATGAAAGTTAGTATATCTATATTGGGGGATCGGATTGCACGCCGCAGTCGGCTTATTTAAAAGTCAATATATTTTTGATTAAAAATAATTATATGAGAGGATTGAAAATGAATATATATTGGGGGATCAGATTGCACGTCTGCAACAGAAATTGCTTGAAATAATAATTGGTTATGACTTCTGAGTTGGCTTCAATTATTATAAATGAATTACCTGATTTATTTCTATTATTTGTTGTTGTTACCAATATTGCGTACAGGTTAATGTAAGTGAACCGCCTTAGACTCGTCACTACTTCGTCGAGGTTAGGCTCAGCACTTACCAGTACATGGGGTCGGTTGTACTGATACTGCACTCTGCACTTCTTGTGCAGATTTTGGAGTTGGTCTCAGCGGCGTACCATAGACTTGCTCGGATTTCAACTACTAGAGGAGACTTGAGGTATAACTGCATGGCGTCCGCAGTTCTGAAGTCCCCGTCTACTTAACTTTAGTTGTGTGTTTGTTTTCAGACAACTTTATTTTATTCAGACCTTTATTTGTATTATTCTAGAAGCTCGTGCACTTGTGACACCAATTCTGGGATGGTATTTAGAGACCGTTGTTTTATGGATTATTCAATACATTTTAAATCTTACTTCCGTATTTATTTCTTAGTTATTAATAAATTTAAAAATAGCTAATATTATTCTAACATTGGCTTGCCTAGCAAGTGAAATGTTAGGCGCCATCACTGTCCGAAGGTGGGAATTTCGGGTCGTGACAGTTGGTATCAGAGCACTAGGTTACATAGGTCTCACGAGTCACGAGCAAGCTTAATAGAGTCTGAAGGATCGGTACGGAGACGTTTGTACTTATCTCTCAGAGGCTATGAAGTTTAGGAACAATATCACTTCTTTCTTATTCTGCCGTGCGAATTTATTCTATCATCGATAATTGAACCACTCTATTATTATTCTCTCGCAGATGGTGAGAACACGTAATACATCTACCGATGGACAGGGACCAGAACCCTCGGTGGCAACTATGGCCAGTGATAGAGGTCGAGGTCGAGGTCATGCTAGAGGCCGAGGTAGAGGCCGAGGTAGAGCTCAGTCTAGAGCTCGAGAAGCTGCACCTGTTGTAGAACCTCAGGTGGACCTTCAGGAGGAGGTCCCAGTTCAGAATGTACCAGCTAGACCAGTTCAGGTCCCGGAAGGATTCATAGCCACTCCAGTGCTTCAGGACGCTCTAGTCCGGTTGGTGAGTCTTATGGAGGGTGTGGCCCAAAATGGTACATTTCCAGTGGTACCGGCCGTCTCACAGGATGGGGGAGGAGCACAAACTCCCACTACTCCCGCTCCGGAGCAGATGGCTCCCAAGAATCAGGCTCCAGTAGCCCCGCCAGTTGGGGTAGTTCAGCAGTTGTTGTGGCTCAGACCGGTGATAGGCCCGCCATGTCTTTTGAGGCCTTATTGAGACTGGATAAGTTTACTAAGATCTTTCCAGTTCACTTAAGTGGTATACCTTCTGAGGACCCACAGAATTATCTTGAACGCTGCCACGAGGTGCTGCGGAACATGGGTATAGTTGAGACCAATGGGGTTGATTTTGGTGTATTTTAGATGACAGGTTCCGCCAAGAGGTGGTGGAGAGATTATACGTTGACTAGACCCGTTGGATCACCTACACTTACCTGGGAGCAGTTCTCTCAGCTATTTCTGGAGAAGTTCCTTCCTATCACACTGAGGGAGGAATACCTCAAGTAATTTGAGCGTCTATAGCAGGGCAGTATGAATGTTACTCAGTATGAGTCCCGTTTTGTGGATTTGGCCCATCATGCTCTCCTTTTACTACCTACTGAGGGAGAGAGAGTGAGGAGGAGGTTTATTGATGGACTTGCTTAGCCTATCATATTACAGATGGTTAAGGAGACTGGGAGTGAGATTTCTTTCCAGGCGGCTGCTAATATCACCAGACGAGTCGAGATGGTTCTTGTACAGGAGAGAGGGCAGAGGTCTGATAAGAGGCCTCGTCAGTTCGGTGGTTTTAGTGGTGCCTTACTTGGAGGTAGGGGTAATTTTGGTAGGGGTCATCCCCCCAGACCGTTTCATTCAACACTGCATGCATCTTTCGGTGCTTCAGGGAGTCACAGTCTTATTATGCCTTACTCTGGGAAGCCAACATTTAGTGCATATTCAGATCCTATCAGTGCACCACCACTTCAGAGTTACTACAATGATTATCCGGCCCATTTGGGCCAGCTTCAGTTTCAGCCGCCACGGCATCAGGATGGGTGTTATGAGTGTGGGAACATTGGTCACATCATGAGGTATTGCCCTAGATTGCCGAGTAACAGATCTCGATAGGATTCTTGTGCCACCATACCGGCACTAGTTGTTTCACCGCCTGCTCAGCCAGCTAGAGGTAGGGGTCAGGCAGCTAGAGGTGGAGGTCAGACCGTTAGAGGTAGAGGCCAGCCAGTTAGAGGTCATCCCAGGGATACAGTTCAGAGTGATGGGGCTCAGCCCCGATTTTATACTTTTCCAGCTAGGCCTGAGGCCGAATCATCTGATGCTGTGATCACAGGTATTATTCCAGTTTTCTATAGAGATGCTTCAGTTCTATTTGATCAAAGATCTACTTATTCCTATGTGTCCTCCTATTTTGCTTCATATTTGGTTGTGCCCTGTGATTCTCTGAGTGCTTCTGTGTGTGTATCTACACCGGTGGGAGACTCTTTTATAGTAAATCATGTCTATCGTTCATGTGTGGTTACTATTGGTAGTTTGGAGACTAGTGTAGATCTTCCATTTCTTGATATGATAGATTTTGATGTCATCCTGGGTATGGATTGGCTGTCACCTTATCATGCTATATTGGATTGTCATGCCAAGACAGTGACCCTAGCCATGCCGGGGTTATCTCGGTTAGAGTGAAAAGGAATTCCTGATCATTCTGCCAGCAGGGTTATTTCTTATATGAAAGCTCGACGTATGGTCGAGAAAGGGTGCCTAGCCTATTTGGCTTATATTCATGATTCCAGCGTGAATGTTCCTTCTATGGACTCAGTACCAGTTGTTCATAAATTTTCAGAAGTATTTCCTGCAGATTTGCCGGGGATGCCACCCGACAGAGATATTGACTTCTGTATTGATTTGGCTCCGGACACTAAGCCCATTTCTATTCCACCATACTGTATGGCCCCGTCGAAGTTGAAAGAATTGAAGGAGCAGTTACAAGACTTGCTTGATCAGGATTCATTAGACCTAGTGTCTCGCCCTGGGGTGCACCAGTACTATTTGTAAAGAAGAAAGACGGCTCTATGCGGATGTGTATAGATTATCAGCAGTTGAATAAGGCTACTATCAAGAACAAATATCCGTTGCCAAGAATTAATGACTTATTCGATCAACTTCAGGGTGCCAAGGTATTTTCGAAGATTGATTTGAGGTCTGGTTACCCCTAGTTGAAGATTAGGGCATCTGATGTCCCTAAGAAAGCTTTTCGGACTCGGTATGGGCATTACGAATTCCTAGTGATGTCATTTGGGTTGACAAATGCCCCAACAACATTTATGGATTTGATGAATCGGGTGTTCAAGACCTATTTGGATTCTTTTATGGTTGTATTCATTGATGATATCTTGATTTACTCCAGCAGTCGAGAGGATCATGAGAAGCATCTTCGAATTGTGCTTCAGACCTTGAAGAATAATCAGTTATATGCTAAATTTTCAAAATGTGAATTCTGGTTAGGCTCAGTTGCCTTTTTAGGGCATGTTGTATCGGCGACAGGCATAAATGTGGATCCTAAGAAGATTGAGGCTGTTCAAAATTGGCCTAGACCTACTTCAGTTACAGAGATTCAGAGTTTTCTAGGTTTGACAGGTTATTATCGTCGGTTCGTGAAAGGGTTTTCATTTATAGCAAGCCCATTGACCAGACTGACCCAGAAAGGTGTCCCATTTAGATGGTCGGACGAGTGTGAGTTGAGCTTTCAGAAGCTTAAGACTGCTTTGACCACGGCACCAGTGTTGGTATTACCCACAGGTTCAGGATCATATACGGTATATTGCGACGCATCTCACATTGGGCTGGGTGCAGTGTTAATGCAAGATGGCATGGTGATTGCATATGCGTCGCGGCAGTTGAAAGTTCATGAAAAGAATTATTCGGTTCATGACTTAGAATTGGCAGCCATTGTTCATGCGATGAAGATTTAGAGGCATTATCGCTACGGTGTCCCGTGTGAGGTATTTACTGATCATCGTACCCTTCAGTATCTGTTCAAACAAAAAGATCTCAATTTGAGGTAGAGAAGATGGTTGGAGTTGTTGAAAGACTATGATATCACCATTTTGTATCACCCCGGAAAGGCCAATGTGGTGGCCGGTGCTTTGAGTAGAAAGGTTGTGAGTATGGGCAGTCTTGCGTATATTTCGGCTGGTGAGAGGCCGTTAGCTATAGATGTTCAGACTTTGGCTAATCAGTTTGTGAGGTTAGATATTTCATAACCCAGTCGGGTTCTAGCTTGCAAAGTCGCTCGATCTTCTTTATATGAGCGCATCAGAGAGAGGCAGTACGATGATCCTTATTTACTTGTCCTTAAGGACACGATGCGACGCGGTGATGCCAAACAGGTTTCTGTTGGGGAAGATGGAGTTCTGCGAATGCAGGGTCGTATTTGTGTGCCTAATGTTAACGGGCTTCGTGAATTAATTCTTGAAGAGGCACATAGCTCCAGGTATTCAATTCATCCAGGTACAGCCAAAATGTATCAAGATTTGCGGCAATATTATTGGTGGAGGAGAATGAAAAAGGATATAGTTGCATATGTAGCTCAGTGTTTAAATTGTCAGCAAGTTAAATATGAGCATCAGAGACCTGGTGGTTTGCTTCAGAATTTAGAAATTCTTGAGTGGAAGTGGGAGCGTATCGCTATGGATTTTGTTGTTGGGATTCCACGGACTCAGAGAAAATTTGATGCAGTTTGGGTCATTGTGGACAGGTTGACCAAGTCAGCACATTTCATTCCAGTGGCAGTTACCTATTCTTCAGAGAGGTTAGCTAAAATTTACATTCGTGAGATTATCCGCCTTCACGGTGTGCCCGTGTATATTATTTCAAATCGAGGTATGCAGTTTACCTCACACTTCTGGAGGGCTGTACAGTATAAGTTAGGCACGCGGGTTGAGTTGAGTACATCATTTCATCCACAGACAGACGGACAGTCAGAGCGCACAATTCAGGTATTGGAAGATATGCTTCGCGCTTGTGTTATAGACTTTAGAGGTTCTTAGGATCATTTCTTGCCACTTGAGGAGTTTGCTTATAATAATAGCTACCAGTAGAGCATTCAGATGGCTCCATATAAGGCATTATACAGAAGGCGATGTCGTTCGCCAGTTGGCTGGTTCGAACCAGGAGAGGCTCGGTTATTGAGTACCGATTTGGTACAGGATGCCTTGGATAAGGTCAAGATTATTCAGGATTGACTTCACACAGCTCAGTCTAGGCAAAAGAGTTATGCCGACCGTAAAGTTCGTGATATTGCATTCATGGTTGGAGTAAGAATATTGCTCCGGGTTTCACCTATGAAAGGTATAATGAGGTTCGGAAAGAAGGGCAAGATAAACCCTAGGTATATTGGACCCTTTGAAATTCTTGAAAGGGTGGGTGAAGTAGCCTACAGGCTTGCGTTGCCACCTAGTTTATCAGCGGTTCATCCGGTGTTCCATGTGTCTATGCTTCAGAAGTATCATGGTGATCCGTCCCATGTGTTAGATTTCAGCTCAGTCCAATTGGACAAAGATTTGACTTACGAGGAAGAGCCGGTGGCTATTTTAGCCCGGCAGGTCCGACAGTTGAGGTCTAAGAGTTATCCTTCAGTTCGGGAGCAATGGAGATGTCAGCCAGTATAGGAAGCTACCTGGGAGTCCGAGTCAGACATGCGGAGTAAACATTCACACTTATTCACCAGCTCAGGTATTTTTTTCTAACTCCGTTCAAGGACGAACGTTTGTTTTAGAGGTGGAGAATGTGATGACCCAAAATGTCATCTTTAAAGTTAATTATTAATTCTGTGTTCTAAGACCTTGAAAAGAACTATTTATTATTCCTCGACTTGTGTGCACAGTCCGTAAAATTTTTCGAAAAGTTTTTATATGAAAAATGGATTAAAATGTGAAATGGAGCTTTAAAACTCAACTGAGTTGACTTTGGTCAATATTTTGAGCAAACGAACCCGGATCAGTATTTTGACATTTCTGGTAGCTCTGTATCGTGATTTGGGACTTGGGAGTATGCGCGGAATTTAATTTGGAGGTCCCTAGCTCAAGTTATGACCATTTAACGGAAACTAGAAATTTAAAGGCTAAAGATTTCCAAGTTTGACCACGGGGTTAGCTTTTTGATATCGGAGCCGGAATCAATTCTGGAAATTTGAATAGCTCCGTTATGTCATTTATGACTTGTGTGCCAAATTTGAAATCATTCCGGATTCATTTAATATGTTTTGGCACGAGATTTGCAAATTGAAAAGCTTAAAACTCAAAGTTCGAATCGAGGTGTGAATTGTAATTTCGATGTTATTTGATGTAGTTTTAGACCCCGAGTAAGTCCTTGTTATTTTACAGGACTTGTTGGGATATTTGAATAATGTCCCGAGGGGCTCGGGTGAGTTTCGGATGAAATTCGGATTGGTTAGAGCATGTTGAAAGTAGCAGGTTCTTGGCAGAACCTGGTGTAACTGCACCTGCGAAATAATGATCGTAGGTGCGCAGCCGCTCCTGCAGAAAGCTGGTCGCTTCTGCGACTTTGGCCTTGGGTTGTAACTTCGCTTCTGCGGAGATCAATCACGCAGGTGCGTGCTCGCATGTGCGAGCCCAGGCACCGCAGATGCGAAAATGCCGGGGCAGTGTATATATTGAAGAGTCCGATATTTTTACTCATTTTGGATATTTTGAGCTCGGTAAGGCGAATATTGGGGCGATTTTCACGGGAAAAAATTAGGATAAGTGTTCCTTATCCTATATTGATTATATTTCATTATTCCATACTCATTTACATCATGAATCCGTGAATTTATGGAAGAAAAATTATTTTTTTATAAAATCTTTCAAATAATAAAAATTTAAGATTTGAAGGTTCATTTGATATCAGAATTGGATAATTTTTATATGGTTGGACTCATCTCAGAATGGGTGTTCAGATTTCGTAAGTTTTTTCGAGATTTGGGATGTGGGGTCCCACTTTCGAATATTTAAATAAATTTTGAATTTTATCCAGAAAATTAGTAAATTCATATGGAATTAATTCCAATGATTCGTATTGAGTATATCGAATTGTTTGTAAATAGATTTGAAGCTTTTGGAGATAAATTTAAAAAGAAAAGCTTTGGTCGAGTAATTGATTGGAATTTGCAAAGCGAGGTAAATGTCGTGGTTAACCTTGACTTGAGGGAATAGAACCCTTAAATTATTTGTTATGTGAAATGCATGTGAACGACGTATAGGCAAGGTGACGAGTGTCTATACGTCGTCAAATTAATTATTTGTATAATTATTTGAAAATCATAAATCGTTTTAAATCATGAATGGATTATTATATTAATTGTTTCACTCATAATTTCCTTGCCAAATATTAATTCTTGAATTCCTGTAATAATTGCTACATGCTTATTTGAATTATGTGTACTAATTGCTACTTGACATTTAGCATATTAAATATTAAACTGTCTATTTTCTCCCTGATTTCCAAAATAAATTATTATTGCCATTGTTTGTTCTTAAATAAATTATAAATAATTGTGTGCCTTGATGCTTAATAGTTTCTCACTGGACGTGGTATTTATTGGAGTAATTTTTATTTACATTTATGAGTTGTTTAAATTTATTTATTGGGGGAACGGGTTGCACGCCTGTAACAGAAATGAAAGTAAATATATCTATATTGGGGGATCGGATTGCACGCCTGTAACAAAAATTGCTTGAAATAATAATTGGTTATGACTGCTGAGTTGGCTTCAATTATTATAAATGAGTTACCTGATTTATTTTTATTATTTATTGTTGTTACTAATATTGCGTACGATTTAATGTAAGTGAATCGCCTTAGCCTCGTCACTACTTCGTCGAGGTTAGGCTCAGCACTTACCAGTACATGGGATCGGTTGTACTGATACTACACTCTGCACTTCTTGTGCAGATTTTGGAGTTGGTCCGAGCGGCGTACCATAGACTTGCTCGGATTTCAGCTACCAGAGGAGACTTGAGGTATAACTGCATGGCGTCTGCAGTTCTGAAGTCCCCGTCTATTTTACTTTAGCTGTGTGTTTATTTCCAGACAACTTTATTTTATTCAGACCTTTATTTGTATGTATTCAAGAAGCTCGTGCACTTGTGACACCAATTCTGGGATGGTATTTGGACACCGTTGTTTTTATGGATTATTTCACTATATTTCAAACCTTGCTTCCACTTTTGTTTCATTGATTATTAATAATTTAAAAATTAATTAAAAATTGGTTAATATTATTCTAACGTTGACTTATCTAGCAAGTGAAATGTTAGGCGCCATCACGGTCCGAATGTGAAAATTTCGGGTCGTGACACATAACCTATGCCTCCCAAGTCTGAGAGTGCAAGACTAATTGAGCAATATACTAGTAAAAGAACAGGAACCTTCATGGTTATGGTTCTTAGTCTAACTTTAACTACATATATTGCTGTTTCGGAATTATGCTTTACGCTCGAAGAAGATCGGAAATAATCAGTATTATAAAATTTAGCCAAACACTTGAAGAAGATTAGGAATAAAAGAAAGAGTTGATGGCAAACCTAAGTTTTACTGAAGTTATGTTAGTATAGGTTTTCTGAAGTTAGTACATATGACTTACTTCCTTTATTTATTTTAAATAAAACTCCTAATAGACCTTAGTTTGTCTTATATGGTTAATGTAACTATATTGGGTGTAAACATCCGATGCAGGTAAGTTTTTACCATTATCATGTATCATACGAAAAATGTACCTTAATTATTTGATACATTAATAGGCCCTTATTTAAATTTATGTGTTCTTGCATTTTTGAACATCCTAGAACTTTAGTTTCAATAGAAATAGAAAAACAAATTTGGAAATAGGGACTTTAGGTGTTAATTACTTGATGTCTTGTGCGTGTTTCCATGATAAGGGCCAAGGGGAAAAAGTATTTTGTTAGTTTTAAACTTAATATATAAAAATATTATGTTTTTTATATATAAATTTATACGGTATGATTCAATATCTTTTGGGTTTTAATTTTATAAAATAAAAAACATACCCTATTTTCAATAGAGAGCTTGACTAAAACACCGAGATGTACTTGGCTTTTTATCTAGATTCTGTCCTCCACGAGATTTGACAAAGTCACACTTCTTAGGTGGCTATACTTAATAAATTGTGTTCTTTTGTGTGGAAAAAGTGTGGAATTTATACTCCCTCGGTCCCCATTTATGTAGCGTTGACTGAGCATGGAGTTAAAAAAAAAATTACTTTTGAAATTGATGATGTAAAATAAGTCATGAATATTTGTGTAGTTTTAAAATATCTTTTTAAGGTAAAATGATAAACTTAAAGTTAAATTATTTTTAAATATAAAAATATGTTATTCTTTTTTATATAAACTAAAAAAAAAAGTGTATCACATAAAATGGGACAGAGGGATACCACAATTAATCAATCTACTTTTAAATTTCAAGTGTTCTCTCGCCTCAATAAGCTTCAAAATCTTTCTTCCTACCATGTAGATTTATTTTTTAAGAAAGATTGTCATACTATAAATTTTAATAAATTTTGAATTTTGTTATTGTATATAGTGGTAAAATTGTATTAAATGTAAGATGAAAGTCCCCATTTGGTTAAATAGTGGACAATGAACTAGGAGGACATAGAAGCTACAATTTTGGTTATTTTTAATTATTTGTCTCT
This sequence comes from Nicotiana tabacum, assembly GCF_000715075.1. Taxonomy (NCBI): domain Eukaryota; kingdom Viridiplantae; phylum Streptophyta; class Magnoliopsida; order Solanales; family Solanaceae; genus Nicotiana; species Nicotiana tabacum. The sequence continues at coordinate 8,042,419 of NC_134098.1, forward strand.
AGAGTTCAATGAGCAGGTAACGTATTTATTCTTATTTGGTTGAATAAGATTTTATATTTTAACCCAAAAAACTCTTCATAGTGGAGTTTGTGCTATTATATGTTTAGAATCTTAAAAAAACAGAGGAAAACCATTGACTGTTCAATTTATAAGAACAAAAGTACATTAATAATAATTATTTAATAATTATGCGGGAGACTATATCTAAAGCATTACAATTCTAGCAAATTTCGTTAAATGTTATGTCATCTCAGATAGATAGATCAATTTAAATAAAAAGTGTATCTCTGTGTTTGTGGATTTCTTTGTCTGTTTTGTTTTTCCAAAACAAATTTAAGTGTTTCCTTTTACAACCTCTTGTCAATATTATATATCTTTTAAGATTTTTGCATACTCTTATGAAAGTCATTTTAATAGACATAATCATATGGGTATTTGTCTAAATTCTCTTTTTTCTCCTTAAACATATCACTTAATTAATATTAATACTAATTAAAAAGATAGGATGGATTTGAAAATACGAGTAATATTAAATGATTTCTCTAACACCTCAAATATTTTGAGACAAATTCAATTTGGAAAAAGTAGAAATATTTCAGAATATGGGAGTATCAAATACACGTAAATGAGTTGCTGTATGTCTAGTTGTGATAACGTAGATAATCACCACACATATATTTAAAGTAAAATGTTTAAATTTGCTGTTAAACTATTCGGAATTAAAGTATACGGAGGGCAAAGTTGTCCCTTCTCCGAATATTCGACCATTTTTTCTCACCACATCAGATTTGAACTTTCTACATTTTTTTTCCATAACGTGCTTCGCTGGGCAATTGACTTTGACTTTTTAAGTCTTTGTCGGTCTTCTTCTGCTTGCCAAATGGTTCCTTAAACGCACAATTTCAGCTCAAATGTTCCTTACTCTCTCATTTCCATTTTAGCTATGGCTTTGTGCATTAAAAATGGCTTTCTTGCGGCTGCCCTTGTACTTGTTGGGCTGTTAATGTGCAGCATCCAAATGATAGGTATCTCTCTCACACACACATGTACACTACATGTATATATATGCACCTTGTACCATGCGGATCAACTTATATACACTAATAGCGTAAATAACTTTTGTGGTAGTATTGATTTGCTCTTGTATTTTCTTATGCTTGGTTTACCTTTACTACTTAGGGATTCTGTTCTTATTTTTATTCCTATTTTTGTTTCTTTCAATTTGGTTGATCTATTAACTTGCGGTTATTTACTGTTTGTTGATATTGCTATTGCTTCTTTTTGATCTTTTTTTGAGCCGATGGTCTATCGAAAATAACCTCTCAGAAGGCAACGGTAAGGTCTGCGTACACTCTACCTCCCCAGACCCCATTTGTGAAATTACATTGAGTTTGTTATAATATTTTTATGTTGTATCATATAACCTACCTTATTTTTGTAAGTCACTTATTATGAATAGTTACCTATAGTTATTTCTAGGTAACCTGACACTATAATGTTGGTTTGAGAAGAATTTATATAGAAAATCATAGTTAGTGAGTCGACACCTAACTTATTTGGGGACTGTCGCATTGTTGCTGCCGTTGTTTATTCTAATGTACATTTTTTCTTATCATGCAGGGGCACAATCTATTGGAGTATGCTATGGAAAAATTGCCAACAATTTACCATCAGAACAAGATGTCATAAACCTATACAAGGCTAATGGCATTAGAAAGATGAGAATCTACTATCCAGATAAAAACATCTTCAAAGCTCTCAAAGGAAGTAACATTGAGATCATTCTTGATGTTCCAAATCAAGATCTTGAAGCCCTAGCCAATTCTTCAATAGCCAATGGTTGGGTTCAAGATAACATAAGAAGTCATTTCCCATATGTTAAATTCAAGTACATATCTATAGGAAATGAAGTATCTCCCATAAATAATGGTCAATATTCACAATTTCTTCTTCATGCAATGGAAAATGTGTACAATGCATTAGCAGCATCAGGGTTGCAAGATAAGATCAAGGTCACAACTGCAACATATTCAGGGCTCTTAGCAAACACCTACCCACCCAAAGCTAGTATATTTCGAGGAGAATTCAATAGTTTCATTAATCCCATAATCCAATTTCTAGCACAAAATAACCTTCCACTCTTAGCCAATGTCTACCCTTATTTTGTTCACATTTCCAACACTGCTGATGTCCCACTTTCTTATGCATTGTTCACACAACGAGGAAAAAATTCAGCAGGGTATCAAAATCTTTTTGATGCCATTTTGGATTCTATGTATTTTGCTGTAGAGAAAGCTGGAGGACCAAATGTGGAGATTATTGTATCTGAAAGTGGCTGGCCTTCTGAAGGAAACTCTGCAGCAACTATTGAAAATGCTCAAACTTATTACAGAAATTTGATTGATCATGTTAAAAGAGGGGCAGGAACTCCAAAGAAACCTGGAAAGTCTATAGAAACTTATTTATTTGCCATGTTTGATGAAAATGTTAAGAAAGGAGAAATCACAGAGAAACACTTTGGGCTCTTTTCTCCTGATCAGAGGGCAAAATATCAACTCAATTTCAATTCTTTGATGCCAATATATATTGATATATCTAGAGTGATATGAGTAATAAGGAGAACTGTTATGTTTTTCTCCAATTGAAAATGTAACTATGGTTTCACTTTGATATCTATATGTCATATTTATTGAAATCACGTCTTTTGGTTTTAAAGTCTCGCCTTCTATTGGCAAGTATCTGCTTAGTTTTCATATTAAAAATACTAAGCCTAAAAAGAGTGACTACCAATATATTCTTGACGACAAAAAAACTGTATGAAAGACCATTTTGCATTGGATGCTCTTTTTAACCTCCCTTCAATATGATGTTTTTTTGTCTTGGAGAGTGTAAGCCTACTTCTTCTCCAGAATTTTCTTTGTCATCAATACGACATGTTCTTAACATAACTACTCTTAATTTCTGATCAGTAACCATCCGGAAAAAAAAGAAAAATTAAGCAAGGGGATGACTCATATTCGATCAGAATGTTTGACTTTGGATCAACCCGGCCTGTATATTTCATAACATGTGTTTCATTGAAGAGGATGAACTACACTTTTTTCATTACCGCACCCAAGGCAGATCGAAACAAAGAATATCCACCAATATTTTCATTCTCTTGACCGGCTATGATACTGGTAATAAAGAGGTCTCTTTCTTCTCTCCAACACTATTTCTTTTTCCCTTCAAGATTCATTTATTTCTATTAGTTTTTACGTAAGCAATTTGCAGGAAGCATACGAAGTCTTTACTTTCGAAATCCATTTCTGAAGACACTGACACTAAAATAAAGTACTTTCGAGTTATTTTTTATTTGTTAGTGGTTTTGTGACTGGTTAGTCACTTTTCACATTACTTGGTGTATATCTTTTTATCTTTGGTTTTCCTTGTGTAAAGAAGATATTTGCGTTAGAATCAAAGATTGAGCAGAATTGGTGAATCCACGGTTAGATTTTCAGAGAGAAAAACGAGAGAAGAAATGAGTAAAGCTCTGTATTGAACAATTATGTTCTGTTGTTTTCTAGAATGTTCCCTACTCTCCTATATACAATGAGCCTATTACTATAATACAAAGAATACAACCGGACCAAGTAAATAATTATAATGGGCATGTGGCTCAACTACACTACCAACTAACTACATCCCAAATATGCAGCGTAACTCCAACACCCCCCCTCAAGTTGGAGGGTGGGCACACTCCCAACTTGCTTGATAAGATGCCATGCTGCAAACCTGTCAAAGACATAGTAAAAATACCAACTATCAAGTGTACCCTTCAAGTATCTCAAAACATATAATGCAATAGTCATGTGAGGAATTCTAAGGGCCTGTAAGAATTGGCTTAGATCCTGGAGAGTGAAGCACATGTCTGGCCTAGTGTGAGTTAAGTAATGCAGCTTCCCAACTAAACTCATATACTTGTCAGGTTGAGGTAACAGATCCCCAAGATCAGCATGTAGTGTATGTGAATTATCTAAAGGAGCAACAACCTCAGAAACATCAGAACAATGATATTCATCAAGCAAATCAGTAATGAACTTCTTCTGATGCAAAATAACACCCGAAGAATGATAAAGAACCTCAATACCCAAAAAATAACTAAGGAGTCCCAAGTCTTTAATTCTGAATTGATCATCCAAAAAATGACTTAAGAGGTAAAATCTCAGATAAATCATCTCCAGTTAGTATGATGTCATCCACATAAACAACAAAGAAAACAGTAGAGGGTTGAGTCTTCTTAACAAATAATGAATAGCCATTCAAAGATTGAGTATATCCTCTAGAACAAAGAGCTTGTGAAAACTTTGCATACCACTTTCGAGATGTTTGTCTAAGCCCATAAAGGGTTTTTTGAAGTTTGCATACCAAGGTGGCAGAATTGGAAGAGGTAGAAGGAACAGAAATCCTAGGAGGAATCTTCATGTAGACTTCTTCATCTAGGTAACCATGCAGAAATGCATTGCTGACATCTAATTGAAATAAAGGCTATTGCTTCTTAAGTGCAACATCAATCAAGCATCTGACAGTGCACATCTTGACAACAGGGGAGAAGGATTCATTAAAATCAATCCCTTCTACCTGAATGTCCTCTCTAACCACCAATATGGCCTATAATCTTTCCACGCTACCATCTGCTTTATATTTAATCTTTCCAATAGGTAGTTTCACAATTTTCCAGGTCTTATTTGCCTCTAAGGCTTCAAACTCTTTGGCCATAACTTCCTGCCAGGCAGGTCTTGCAGCAACATGAGTGTAAGAATGAGGTTCTACTAGAGCATGGTATGTAGCAGAAATGGAGGAAGGAGTGGAAGAAGAAAGGGAAGAAGGAAGTTGTACAAAATAGTCCCTCAAATGAGATGGTATTTGGTGGGTTGTAGAACTCTTTCTAATCACTGGAGTAGGACGAGTTTGAGGTCCTGATTGGCTGGGGTCAGCAATATGTATTGGGGAAGATGGCTGAATAGAATCAGATAAAGAATGATCAGGAACATGTGAAGCAATTGGAATAGGGATATCAGGAGAAGAAGATTCAGGTGGAGTGGAACTAGACAAATCAAAATGTGTATCAAAAGAGAACATGGGAAAGGAAAAAGATGGAGTAGAGGAAGAAGGGGTAGACTGCACCAATTGATAGGGAAACATAGATTCATGAAAAATGATATCTCTGGAGATCAACACAGACTTAGTATATAAGTTAAATATCTTGTAACCTTTTTTAGCATAGGGATAGCCAAAGAAAATATAAGGGAAAGCTCTTGGTTGAAACTTGTCCCTATGGCATTTAGGCACAGTTGCATAACATAGACAACCAAAAGGTTTTAAGTGAGAGTATGAAGGTGGACAGCCATAAAGAACTTCAAATGGTGTCTTGTTGCACAAAATTGAAGAAGGAAACCTATTGATAAGATAAGTTGCCGTTAAGACACAATCACCCCAAAAGTTGGTAGGAAGTTTGGATTGAAATAATAAAGCTCTTGAAGTTTCAAGTAGATGCTTGTGTTTTCTCTCTACCACCCCATTTTGTTGTGGGGTGTGGGGACAAGTAGTTTCATGAATTATTCTAGTGTCAGAAAAGAACTTAAGAGCTAAATTAGAAGATCCAAGATCTAAGGAATTATCACTCCTAATAACCTTTATAGGAAGTTGAAATTGTGCTTTAACTATTGCTATTAATGCCTTAATTAAGGTGAAGGCATAACTTTTGGAGTGCAGCAAATGTGTCCAGGTGGCCATACTGTAATCATCAACTGACTCAGAAAATATCTTTCCCCAGAATATGATTGAGTGTGGTAAGGTCCCCAGGTTTCTACATGTATAAGTTAAAACAGAGCAGTAGAATGAGTAGAGCTGTTTGGAAATGACAATCTAGGTTGTCTTGCTAAAGGGCAAATAGGACAAATGAAAGACTACCTTGCTGATAAAGAAGAGGAAATGGAAGGTATATTTTTCATTTGTGCAAAAGGAACATGACCCCGTCTGTGATGCCAAAGAACATCATTTATATTTATATGTTGGTTACTATTACAAGTTGATAATAAAACAGGATCATGAAGAGAATCCAGAACATCTACATTTGCATTCAAAGAAAAATCATGTACTTCAGCTATGGTATTAAAGCTAGAAACAGATGAATCAGAAACAACATGAAGAGGAATAGATTGTTTAATATTGTCCATGACATTATGGAAAATAGATGCGGGAGAAGTAGGTTGGTTGAAGTAGAATTCCATGGTCCATTCTACCAAGCTCCAGAAGCTTCTTCATAGAATGGGTATGTATAAGTATACATGAATAGAATGTGAATAAAATATAGCATTTGAATTGATCAATCAGTTTACTCACTGAAATCAAATTATAGTAAAAAATAGGTATGTATAAAACCTGATGAAGAGTGAGGGAAGGTAACAGAGTAAGGGATCCAGTACATGTGACCTTCACTTTGTAACCATTAGGCAAAGAAACTAGGTAAGGAATAAGCAGAGGAGTAATGTTGAAAAGAAGAGTTTTATTTGAAGTCATATGGTCAGTGGCTACAGAATTCACTATCCATATCCTTCCAGCTACATTAGTCAACATGCGCATTTTAGAATTACCATTCAGACACACATGTAGAGAAGAAGAACTACCAGCAAAGTTTGCAGAACCCATGATGATAGGTTGAGATGATGACTCATTGAGACCAGATTGCTGAAGAAGACTCATCAATTGAGTATATTGTTCTCTAGTTAGACCATGTACCAATGAATCCTCAGCATGTGAAGGAGTACCAGGAGACTGCCCTTCAACATTAGCAGCAGTACCAAACTTTTTACCTCTTGTGAACTTGAAATTCTGGGGAAACCCATGCAACTTATAATATTTTTCAATTGTATGACCAGGCTTCTTGCAGTACTTGCAAAACAGTGAAGCCTTGTTGTGATCAGAATTGATCCGCTGATTAGACTGATCAAATTTTAGTTTCTGAGGATATTGTTGCTGAGGTGAAAATTGAGGAGGAAACTTGTTGGAATTTGAAGGAGGCTGATTCAGAATAAGTTTGTCGATTTAGAAGGACCTGTCTTTATTTTTCATCTTGTAGAAGTATATTATAGACATTATCAAGAGAAGGCAATGGGTGCATCCTTAGGATATTGCTTCTAACTCCTATATAGACTTCATTTAGACCCATTAGAAATTGATGAACTTTAACTTCTTCCTTTTCTTTCTGAAGACCTTCTTTAGCAGTACAAGCACAAGCATTAGCATGACTATTGCGCATAATCTCCAGTTCATCCCAAAGTTTCTTAAGTTTATTAAAGTAAGAAGCAACATCTAGGGATCCTTGATAAGTGGAGGAAATTTCTCTTTTAATATCAAAGACTTTAGTCCCACTAACAGTCACATATCTGTTGTTTAATTATTTCCAAATACTCTCAGGTGTCTCTGAATATTGTACACTCTTTGCAATGTCTGGGGATAAGGAATTGGTCAACCATGATATGACCACATTGTTACACGTATCCCATTGTCTATACTGAGGAGAGATCTCAGCAGGTTTAATGCACGAGCCATCTATAAATCCTATTTTGTTTTTAGCAGACGGAGAAAGTATCATATTTCACTTCCAACCCCCAAAACATGTCCCAGAGAAAGGAACACTAACAAGAGATACGCCTGGCACATCAAAAGGAAGTAGAAACAAAGGACTAGTAGGTTCAGGAACGTAAGGACTAGTATTTGAACTGGAATCACCCATGATTTTAAAATAAATGCTCAAAAAAGAACTATTTTTTAACAAAGCTTAGTGTCCTAACAAAAATAAAATCAACAGATGTACAAAAATAGGAAAGAGTGTACCAAACTTCTTCGCGAAATGAGGAAATAAAAGGCCTTGAAGATTACTGAGATCTGAAACCCTAGCTTCGAAGAAAAACTTCCAAACAAAAAATCCAATTGATGAATGAATCACACAAATTTCTTAGAGATTGATGGCACTCCAACGCAATCGAGCAAATGAACTAGCAGAAGAAACAAAAACAAGATGAAACTCCGACCGCTAAGAACAAATGAGAAAATTCCGGTAGCTAACGAACTAAAACCTCCAACGGCAACACCGCTGAGATTAGGAGATGAAGGATAAATGATTTTATGGCTCTGATACCATGTTAGAATCAGAGATTGAGCAGAATTGATGAATCCACAGTTAGGGTTTCAGAGAGAAAAATGAGAGAAGAAATGAATAAACCTCTGTATTGAACAATTATGTTATGTTGTTCTCTAGAATGTTCCCTACTCTCCTATATACAATGAGCCTATTACTATAATACAAAGAATACAACCAGACCAAGTAAATAACTATAATGGATATGTGGCCTAATTACACTACCAACTAACTACATCCCAAATATGCAGTCTAAATATGTCATGTAACTCCAATAATTTATGTCGATTAAGAAGAGAACAAAGACAAGGTGATTGATGGAAGTGAATTTCCAGACAGAATAGAAGTAAACAATGACCCGTAGGTAAACATTTTGCAGGCGTTCTGAATCATGTACTAACTTAATCACACTCTAAATACAGAAAAGAAAAGTAAGCGCGTGGCATTTATTAAATTGTGCTAACGGTAGAAATGTTCTTTTCCTTAGATTTCAAAGCTGAAGAAGAATGTTACTACCTCCGTTCCAGTTTGTGTGAACCAATTTACTTTTTGGTCCGTTTCAAAAGAATGACCCCTTTTTAAATTTGGAAATAATTTTGCTTAAACATACAATTATATCCTTAATGAGAAATTTTTATAACCAAACAAATACCCTGGGCCCCTTTTTGAGTTGTTTAGGATCACAAATTTCAAAAGTCTTCATTTTTTCTTAAAGTTCGTGCCCTATCAAACATGTTCACATAAATTGGAATGGAGGGAGTACAACAATGAGTTTTATGGAAATAGCAAAACTGACTTCATATATTAGCCAAGACCATGAAATTGGGAAGGGAATGCTGGGATAAGTGTACAAGGGACTGGTTCCAAATGGCTGGAATGTTGCCATAAAGAGGCTCTATGCCTCAGAAAATTTGGAGGAAGAGTTTTTTTATGCGATTACAATTCTGGTTAGTCTGAGGCATCCAAATTTAGTCCCTTTAATGGGGTTTTTTTGCAGAGAGGGACGAGAAACTTTTGGTTTACAAATACATGCCAAATGGAAACTCTGGGGCTCATATTGAAGAAAACAAAAAAGAAAAGAAGAAAAATGGGATGAGAGGTGCCTAACTTTGTTGGAAAAAAAATGGGATAGGTGCCTAACTTTGTTGAAGAAAAAAATGGGATAGGTGCCTAACTTTGTTGAAATATTATAGGACTAAATCAACAACAAGTCATCTTCTTTGTAGTAGTTGGATGACAACTCTTACTATAAATAGAGGCCTCCATTCTTCATTTCAATCATACCAAAATAAGAGAGAAGCAATAGAAGTTAGAGAGAGTAATCCACAGATTATAGTCTGTGAGATAAATAGTGTGTGTGAGTAATATTGTAGTGAGATGTTTTAAATAAAGAGTGTTATTCTTTCGAAATTATAGTAGTCTCTTGACACTACTAAGTTGTAATATTATAGTGGTTATATTACTCCGTCCGGTTATTGTATTTTACCCATTAAAAGAGTTAGTGTTATTGTTACTTTCTTGTATTATTATTATTTCGCGTGAATATTATTCCTGTGCGGGATTATTATTTTTCCCAACAACGTGGTATTAGAGCCATGGCGAATAATGATCTGCTGTCTTTTCAGTACCCCTGTCTCACAAAAGATAATTATGAGATATGATATCTACGTATGAAAGATTTTCTTGGCTCCCAGGATGTGTGAAAAATCGTAGATAGAGGGTATACAAAACCCAATAATGAGGAAGATTTGACTCAAAATAATAAAGAAGTCTTTTCAAAGACAATGAAGAAGAATCAACAAGTTGTCACGCTCATCCATCAATGTCTGGATGATGCCATGTTTGAAAAGGTGGCAGATGCTACCACCTCAAAGGAAGCTTGTGAGATTTTACAAAATTCTCTTCAAGGAGTTGACAAGGTGAGGAAGGTAAAACTTAAAACTCTAAGGGCTGATTTTAAAGTTTTAAAAATGAAAGAATCTGAATGCATTTCAGATTATTATTCAAAAGTGAAAGTTGTTATGAATCAATTAAGAAGATACGGAGAGGACATAAAAGATGTCCATGTGGTAGAAAAGATCCTTCTCACTTTAACACCTAAATTTGATTTTGTGGTGTGTACTATTGAGGAGTCTAAAAATTTAGACTCCATGATAGCAGAGCAATTGGAGATAAGAAGTGTCATTGGAGCAACTTCTTAAAACTCAGGCATCCTTCAAGGATTATGGAGGTAAAAAAAGCTATCGAGGGAATGGACGGGGACGAGGCCGTGATGGTCATGGAAGAAAAAGAGGTAACGGTAACAACTTCAACAATGAAGTTAAAATCCACCAAACATTCAGAGGTTATGATCGTGGACATAGAAGAGGAAGAGGACGTGGCTACTACTAAGAAAACAATGGACAAAGGTATGACAAATCAAAAATTAAGTGTTATAATTGTCATAAATTTGGCCATTACTCTTGGGAATATCGTAGCAATGTTGAAGAAAAAGATAACCTTGTTGACGACAAGAAAGAAGAAGTTGAGTCAACGTTGTTGATATCACTCAAGGAAGAAGACATAGATGATTGCAGCTTGTGGTATTTGGATAATGGATCAAGCAATCATATGTGTGGATGCAAAGAGAAGTTTGTGAAGATCAATAAAATGGTGAGAGGTAATGTGTTCTTTGGAGATACCTCAAAGATTCAAATCGAAGGGATATGTACAATTCTGATCTCCTGTAAAAATGGTGATCACAAGTTAATTCAAGATGTTTATTATGTCCCAAAATTAAAAAGTAATATTTTGAGTTTGGACCAACTTCTTGAAAAGGAATATGATATCCACATGAAAAATATGCATCTTTAGATTCAAGTGGATTTCTAATTGCTAAAGTGCATATGGCAAAGAATAGATTATTTTCTCTGAATCTTAAGACAATTGATGCAAAGTATTTGAAGGCTAATGTGCAAGATGAATCATTATGTTGGCACATGCGATTTGAGCACTTGAATTTTGAAGCGCTCAAATCAATGGAAGAAAAGAACATGGTACATGGGATACCATCAATCAACAATCCAAATCAATTGTGTGAAGCTTGTCTTCTTGGAAAACATTCAAGGAGGAGTTTTCCAAAGGACGCCATGTCAAGATCAATCAAACCACTCCAGGTTGTTTACACTGATGTGTGTGGACCAATCAATCCACCTTCCTTTGGTAGGTTGAAAGCAGTGACGAGCTTGGACAATGGTCAGAGTCCAACACCAATAGCCAATAACAAGTCCTAACAATATAATAAAAAGCAGTATAAGTAATAACTCAAAGATATGATACTCAACTCGTTCACAGTTACGGAAAATAGGAATGCTTTTCATGTATAACAGTAAAACCCCAAATCTTTCATCGAAATCACAAAAATACTAGTATAGCAGAGAACTATGGGTTTTCCAAAATAAACTTTCAACAACAGATAAGATATTTCACTCTTAGATAGCATAAAAAAGTACACCTCTATGCCTACATGTTAATGTGCATGTGAAGCCATCAATGTTACAATACCATTTAGCATGAGGAAATGAATCTCATGCCTACATGCTAAGTATGCATGTCAAATATAATGCATCCCAGTGATGAACTCATGTACTCACACTCTCAGAGTACTCATTCTCATTGTCTCACACTTAATCACTCCATACACTTAAACACTCGGCACGTGGCACCAACGCTCACTATTGGCATGTCAGACTCTGAAGAGGCAGATCCTTCCCAAGCACTAATATAAAGCCAACCTGGCCTGCTGTGGCGTGCAGTCCAATACCATGATAATAAAGCATATAAGACATGCTTCAGCATGAAACCCAATCTATTTAATAATAATGTATGTATAAAGCCAATATGGCATGCTGCATAGTGCAGCCCGATCCATAAAATCACTCACAACACTGCTCTCAGGGCCCAACTCAATCATCAATCTCTCCAGTCTATCGGGCTCAATAATCTCTTACCAATCTGCCCAAACAATGATACCAATGATATGACAATAAATGATAACAGAGATGGAGATATAATATTCAAATGGATGAGTATGACTGAGTATATAGCTGTAATTTATGCAAATAACTCAACATCAGAGATGACCTCAGTGGGTCCCAACAGAATAAGCATATAGACTAAACATAATTTCTAACATGATTCACATCTCATATAATCAAACAAGTAAGGAGAACATGGAGGTAACAATATATAACAGCAAAACAAGTCTGATCATAGTCTAATAGTCGACAAGAAACATGATTTTCCTGTTGTATGCCCACACGCTCGTCACCCAGCATGTGCGTTGCCTCAATAAATCTCTTATAACATTGTCCCGAGGGCTAAATATCCTCAAATCCAAGTTTAAATATGTTACTTACCTCGAACAAACTGAATTCAAAATCAAGCAATCTAAATAATACTCTATAAATTCCACCCGGCACGTACCGACCTCCGAACGGCTCAAAACTAGCCAAAAGCAACTCAAGAACATCAAATAATGCCAAAGGAAACAAACCCAATCGATAAAGGTCGAATCTTTAATCAAACGACTAAACTCAACCAAAAATTCAAACCTGAGACCGCATCTCGGAACCCCTACAAACTTGCAAAATTTGACAACTCATTCAATTACGAGTCCTACCATACTAGTTTCACTCAAATCCGACTCTGAATCGATGTTCAAAACTCAAAAAAGTCACTTTATGAAAGTTTAGACAAAAATCCTCAATTTCTCTATCAAAATCATCAATCAAATGCCAAAATCTAAGATGGATCGTGAAATATATTCAAAACCGAGTAAAAAATACTTACCCCAATCCATGTGATAAAAATCGCCTCAATAATCACCTCAATCCGAGCTTCATAGCTCACAATATGCTAAAATGTATGAAACATTCGAAATAGATCTAGTTTTTTATACACTATTCACAAACCTCACGGTCATGATTCTAAAATTTCCCAGGACAATGTCTACCCTATGCGATCGCGGCCATTTCCAAGAGATCGCGATGAATAAAATTCCATTAACCCTTCCCAAACTCTTGTCGGATAGTCTATAGTATATCAGCCATAGCGTTTTGTATATAACTCCAAATTACAAACGGTTTAATCTTTTGAAAAATACACACAGAAGATTACAACTTTTATTTTTGGATTATCTCCAAGTTCCTTATCGATTGTAAGATATAAGCTTCCAAAGTCAGGTTGACATCAAACGTTTCCTCTAAGCCATCGCGAAAGGCTTCTGCAATCACGATTCACAGTGCCCAAGCAGCAAATATGCTCTTCGCTAATGCGACCCAAAGTCGGTGATCAGAATGCACACCCCTATGACAAAAAACCAGCAACTACAAATGGCCTAGAAATGTCTGAAACTCATCCGAGCTCCTCGGGACCCCGTCTGAACATACCAACAAGTCCCAAAATATAACACATGCCTATTCGAGTCCTCAAATCACACATAACAACATGAAAATCAAGAATCTTCGATCAAGATCAATCTCTTAAGTTCATAAAGTTCAAACTACGAACCAAGCGTCTGGTTCAAGCCTAACCAACCCGAAATGAACCCATATTTTGCATATAAGTTTTGAATGACATAACGAACCTATTCCGACTCTCAGTCAAACTTATGATCATTCCAAACCTTCAAATTTCCAACTTTCATCAATTAGTGATGAAACCTTCTAGAAATATTCAAATGAAAATCTGTGCATACGCCAAAGTCTAAAATCACTATCCGAAACCATCAAAACTCTAATTCGAGGTCAAATACTCAAAAGTCAAACTTGATTAACTCTTCCAACTTAAAGCTTTAAACTTGAAATTCATTCTTCCAAACTAATTCTGAATCACTCAAACATCAAAACCGACGATACACACAAGTCATAATAAATTACACGGAGTTACGCATGCCTTCAAACCACCAAGCGACGTGCAAATGCTCAAAATCAATGGTTGGGCCGTTACATGACAAGCATGTACACAAACCTATATGTAAATAATTGACTGGTTTAGACTCTTACGTCACCTATAGGCATTCAATTAAAGTTGCTATTATTTGTCCTGTCTTTCGTTGTCAAGTTTATACTTACATGCCTTAGCTAAAGTTTGTATTACATGTTCTATTTTTCATTTGTCGAGATTACTTTTATATGCATTTAGTAGTACTTTTTATTACATGTTATTTAACCCATTGTTGAGTTATTCTCATGCATTTATTTGTAGTTGATAGTTCATGCTATGTCTTTCCTTCTTGAGCCTACGTTATGCATTTGATTTAAAGTTGCTATTTTATGAAAATACCTTCATTGTTGAGTTATTGAAGTTGTAGTTGTAGAAAGTTATTAATACGGTTGGGGTTGAAATTATTGGTTATTGGAATATCTTATCTTATTGAGTTGTTTCTCATTCATTTTGTTATTATTGAGATTCTTATACACATTGTGCTTGAGTCGTGGGCTACATGTTGTGGTAACCTTGTTATTGTTGATTTGGTAATGTTGTGGCATATGGGCACGTCTGGTGCGAGTTGATTATTGTGTTATGATATTGATGTGCATGCGGCGGTATAAAGATAGGGGTTAATGTGCATGCAGCGACATAAGATGGGATTTATGTGCGTGTTGCTAGTAAGGAAATTACTTGAAGCCACGCGACTACATAAGGAGGCTAAAGTGCATGTAGCTATTTCGGAAAACATATTTTCAAAAATATCTAAATGTAATGCTCATATGGAGGTATAAAGAAAGGTTGTGATTTTGAAATGTGAAATGCGAATATGAGGCGTGGTACCTCGATATGATTTTGTTGTGCATTTTATATTTGAAAGGCTTATTGATTTGAACGATTATTATTTTTCCTTAAATCATCTTACCTGTGATTTGTTGTGTTGCTTTAATGTGCCAACCTATGCCTCTGTGTTACTTGGTGAATTGAGTTTTAAGATAAATTTACTTTTGTGGAGTCGTTATCTCATACTCTGTTGAGTTGTTGGTAACGTAACTGTTTTAAACAAAAGAATTATTAACATGCTTTATTTTATGTGACTCTTAATTGGGTTCTCAAATTAAACTCATTACCTTGTTTGATGTTTTACTTTACCTGAAATTGTTATCGCGCCTTACTTTAACAAATTCTTAATTTAATTCGTTAACATATCTGATGTTTTTCTTAATTTAAAAATGTTGTTTTACTTTACCTTATTGATTTCTAAACTAAACTCATTTGATACTCTATTTTGTACATATTTTATTTTACATTATTTGTTTTTTAAAATAAACTCATTATCTTATTTGACTCCTTACTTTATTCAAGATTGTTATTATGCCTTATTATATTTAAATAAACCTCTCGAATATTTTATTTGGTATTTGACACAGATACAATGTATATGATAACAAGTGGACTTTGCAGTGCGAAGGCGATTGATAATGTGAGCACGAGGTGCCATGCATGTAAAATTCGGAATTATGGCTTATGATTTGTGGTTATGAGGTATGGTGCCTTGGGGTAATTCTTGTTGCAAGTCATGCGTTGGGAACAATTTGATTACTTGAATTGTTATCTGTTTTCCTAAGTTGAGTTCATTCATATTTCATCTGTGTTCTGATTATGTTGTTGTTTTATTACCCGTTTGCTTCTTGTTGCCAATTCTTTTTCTATTATTCCCTTGTTGGTTTTATATTAATAATCTTTATGTTGTTAGCCTTACATTAACTTTCTTTCCATTACTAGATTTATGTTAATATCTTGCACAAATTTTAGGTCTAGTGAGTGTCTCGATATACCTCATCACTAATCCACTGAGGTTAGTCTTGATACTTACACGGTACCGTTGTGGTGTAGTCATGCTATACCTATGCACATTTTTTGTGCAGATCCAGGTACTTCTGATCATGTTGGTTCTTGAGCGTTGTGTCTGCGTGGCTAGAGACTTCAAGGTAGACCTGCTTGATATTCGCAGGCCTCAAAGTCACCTTCAAATATTATCTTTACTGTTGTTTATCTTCATTTCAGAACAATATTGTATTTAGAAATACTAGTATATGTCAGTAGAGCTTATGACTTTGTACTTCCGGTTCTGGGGATTATATAATATTTGTTCAGTTTTAGTTAGGTTATCCCATTTATCAGTTTAAGTTTTATATAGTTAAGATGATAATCTCTGTTAGATCTCCTAATGTGTTAGGCTTACCTAGTCTTAGAGATTAGGTGCCATAATGATTCCTAAGGTGGGATTTGTTATGACCCAAAATCCCACCATAGACGTCGTGATGGAATTTAGTCTGTAAGACTAAGTAAGCCGATCATAATACCAATTCAAGCCATATTGTTTTTGAACATATAATTTAAGTATCAAAACCAGCAGCGAAAATATTCAAACAAACTCCCAAGACTGGTAATACTAAGACACAGACTCTAACTGAATACATGAAATGATCTCAAGGATTGAATATACAATATTGTTCGAATAAGAGTTAATAGTACATTAAAATAGAAAGGATCCAAGGGACTGAAACGACCAAGTAGCTCTACCTTGAATCCTTGCGATCAACACACTCAATCTGCCCGAGTCGGATATATCTAATACTTGGCTCTGCACAAAAACGTGCAGAAGTGTAGTATGTGTACACCACAATCGATACCCAATAAGTATCAAGACTAACCTCGGTGGAGTAGTGACAAGGCACAGCCAAGACACTCACTAGTCAAATAACCTGTGCAATATAGCAGTATACAATAGTATTGGAAAATAACTAGCACTGATATTTAACAAAACTCAACTAGTGATATAAACAACAAGGCACAAGAACACCATAATTATTTCTCAAATGAATAAGAAACACAAGTGCAACCAACTAATCAAGTCTTTCAAATATAAATCACATATAATTCTTTTTAATAAATACCTTTCGAATATATTTTTTTCAAATAAATGTCTTTCGAATATAAAATTCTTTCAAATAAATATCTTTCGAACATAAAATTCTTTCAAATAATTATCTTTAGAATATAATTTTTTTCAAATAAAAGTTACTCTATGAAATCTCATTTCATAATCATAAAACACGGATCTCAACCCACTTTCATATTTTCGTAACACGGGTCCCAGCCCACTTTCATATTTTCACGGCACCCCGTTCCTATATTTCTATCAAAACAGCACGGACAACTCACGTGCCAATAATAAAAATTATCATATTTTCCCCGGCACCTTGCGCCCACATTTCATATATGTTACAACGTGCAACCCGATCCCGTATAACATTAATCATACCTGTTGCGGGGTTCAACCCGATCCCATATAATATAATCCGCTCGGCAATAGCCACAGGCTCACAATTTCAACATAGATCATAATATTATCAAGTTCACCAAAACAACAAGACAAGTTGCACAAGATATAAAAATAAACATAAGGAAATTCACAACATCACATGAAAATTACCATCACAATAACCCCACATCATCATATAGCATCCCTGACAATAGCCACTCTTATCTCTCCTATAGCCACCATTATCACTCCTATAATAGCCCCCCTTATCCCTCCGCCCTAACAGTATTAATATCCACCCTTATCGATCTTATAGACATACTTATCTCTCGTATAATAGCCTCCCTTATCGCTCAGTTTAATAGCCTCCTTTATCACTCCGGCCAGACAATATCTCAACACGCATAATAATAGTGAAATACCACCCTTATTCCCACATAGTGTCAACAATGGAATTCCACCTTTATAAGCCGCATAACAGTAAGCCAAATCACATAACAATTCACACAAAATATTATCACAACATTATCAACTCGTATTTACAAATTGCATGTAGGCTACAACCTTTCCAAAGGTACAACAAAGTCAATTAATTTCATAACAGATAGTCCATGGCTCAACACAATGCATATAAAATGTCAAAAACAACAATATGGATGGAAAAATAACTCAACATAGGGCAACACCTTCTTTAATCTAAATTTTAGATAAATATATAAACGTCTCAATTTAAACTTATTTAATTAATTATTTGCATATGAAAAATCGATAATAAGATTATTTCCAAGAAATATCAAATCAACAACCACACGAAATTCACATAAAAATCCAAGTGGTAATCACACCAAATTATCATATAAAATACAAACTCGACAAATAAGGAATGGGGCATGACAAATCAAGGATTTACTAAATTTCAACAATTTTCCAATTTAATACAAAAGGGCGTCTACGAATTTCAACTAACATAATTTGTACATATAAACTAAGTACGTATTCGTCACCTCGCGTACATGCTTTTCAATTACACAATTTCCACATAAGACTCAATGCCTAAGGAAAATTTTCCCACTTAAGGTTAGGCAAGGTACTTACCTTTTTGAAGTTATGTCGATATTCCAAAATAGATTTCTCTCTTAAATTGACCTCCGGACAACTCAAATCTATCCAAATTAATTGTATAACTTCATTAAAGTTCATCGGATACAATTCCAGATAATAAAACCTCGACTTAAAATTTTACATTAAAAAGTCAACCAAGAGTTAACGTAAGACCCTCCTCTCGGAAACCGACAGAATTTTCATGAAATTCAAATACACATTCTGATACGCGTTCAACCATACCAATTTGATTAAATTCCGATAACAACTCGGCCTCCAAATCTAAATTTTTCATTTTTTGAACTAATTTCCAAAAATTTCAATTTCTTCCATTTAAATCTGAATTAAATGATGAATATAACCATGGATTTACGAAATATAATCAAAACTGAGTAGGAAACACTTACCTTAATTCATTTGGTGAAAATCCTCTCAAAAACCGCCCAAATCCGAGTTCCCTAGCTCCAAAAATGTTGAAATGAGCTAAAAACAAATCTGGTCAATAAACACCCATTTCCCGTCACTAAAAGTACATTTCTCGTCACTAAAGGTCCACACCAGAACATGCTTGCACCAGCAATTTAATATTTCACTAAAAAGGATCTAACTCCACCATACAGACTAGGAATTCGGTGATTCTTATTCCTATGAGTCACAAATAATAATACGAACCTAGTCGTTCAATCGAAACTCTATTCGGAGCTCATTTGCTAAATGTGATACCAATTTAGTTCGTTAAATAGTTAACTCGTATTTTGTGCTAAAACCCAATCGTGACTTGATGAAATTATACCAAACATTCCAAATCATTCCTATAATTCATTATCAAACTCTCGGAAGTCTCAAAATCTAATTTTGATCTCTAAAACAAAAAATGGACCTTTGGATCATTACATGCTTATGCTTAAAACACCAAACTCTTCCCAGGCATCCTGTAGAGTATCAACCATATCTTTTTGTACCCTACCCTAACTACCAATCGATTTAAACTTATGAAAACTAAATACAAAGGTCTACAAATTTTATTTTTGGATCATCGCTAAATTCCGTTTAGATTACGAGATATAAGCTTCCAAAATAAGCCATGTGCATCAGAAATTTCTACGATGCACATTGACAGGCAAAACACTTGTTGTACTAGGCCTCAGTTAATATATCATAACATTCTGTAAAGATGTCTAAATAATGAATATAAGCTTACAGAGCTACAACTTGCATTTTCAAATCATCTCCAAATTCCTTACAGATTACGAGATATAAGGTTCGGAACTCGACCATGTACAACAAACATTTCTGCGATGCAAAGTGCTTTAACAGTTAAAAATTACCTAGAAATGGTCTGAAACCACTCTGAAACTCACTCAAGCCCCTCAAGACCCCGTCCGAACATACAAACAAGTCTCAAAACATATTATGGACTTAGTCGAGGCCTTAAATCATATCAAACAACACTAAAACACGAATTCGAAATTCTACATTTCATGTCGAAACCTATCAAACCCATCCAAAATGACTCCAAATTTTGCATGCATGTCATAAATGATATTACGGAGTCATTTCAATTTCCAGAATTGAATTTCGACCCCGATATCAATAAAGTCAACTCTCGGACAAACTTTCCAAAACTCTTCCATTTTCCAACTTTCGCCAAAATGCGTCAAATTGACCTACGGACTTCCAAATCCAATTACGGACATACGCCTAAGTCTGAAATCACTATACAAAGCTATTGAAATTATCAAAAATCTATTCTAGAGTCGTTTGCTCAAAAGTCAAACTCCGATCAACTCTTTTCATTTAAGCTTCAAAAATAAGGATTGTTCTTCCAATTTAATTCCAAACCTTCCAAAACCAAACTCGACCGCACACGCAAGTCATAATACATATTACGAAGTTGCTCAGAACCTTAAGTCTTTGAACGGGGTTTTTAGCAGATTTTTAGTAGTGTAAGGAGGTGCGAGAGGTTGGTAGTAATAAGTCTAAAGAGAGGTAGAGCTAGACCGAGGAAGAATTGGGGAGAGGTGATTAGACAGGACATGACACATTTTTAGCTCACCGAGAACTTGACCCTAAATAGGAGAGCATGGAGGTCGATAATTAGGGTAGAAGGTTTATAGGTAGTCGAGCGATTTTTCTCTTTTATGTGGGACAACTTAGTTCTAGCTTAGAGCACCTTAGTTGCTCCCTCTTATCCTTATCAATTTATTATTATTATCTTATTCATTAATTTTATTACTACTGTTGTTTTTTTTAGTTTGGTTATCTTTACTATTTTTGTTATCAATACTTTTCTTTTCTTTAATATTTTTATCATATATTGTTTACTCTTGCGCATTCAAACCTATTTTCAAAATTATTTTTTAAGCTAATGGTCTATGAGAAACAACCTCTCTACTTCACACGAAGGTTGCGTACATCCTACTCTCCCCGGACCCCACTTGTAGAATAACACTAGGTATGTTATTGTTATGCAGTATGATATATGATCATGCCCGACTATACTTTGTAAAAAGAACTAAGCGGTCGCTGCAAATATAATTCAATCTAACAGTCCGAAATCGAATTCCACATATATATAAAGTTTAGGTGCAATTTTTTGTTATCACTAAAAAGACAAGTTCGAATAATTTTTTTGAGTTATAAATTTTAAATTTTTTATTTCTAACTAAGTAACTAACAAATATTAAAAGGCAGTAAAACTATCAACTAATGAGGATGAGGTTGGAAATAAGATTAAGGAGGCCAAGATTTATGATTTTTTTCAACTGTCAGATTTCTTTCCGCTATGTCTCCTATAATTTCACTAAGTATTCTCTACTGACTGTGAGCACTTCAGGTACCGTAAGTTATCTTTCGAGCAACTACAATAATTTATATCACGATCCAAAGTTCTATCAATATCGTGATGATACCTAACTCGTCCGCTAGGTAAGTCAAACAATGTAAGATACTACTAAACTGAGAAATCATCAATATATTAATAAAACTGTAACACAATTCAATATGCAATAACCCCAATTGGTATTATAAGTCAAGAGCCACTATAATTTAGAATTACAAATTTGGAGAAATAAATAAATACAATGTATTTTTGAAAATTACATAAATAGAAATGAAATTTTAAGTTACCATGTTCCTTAAGTCCATATAGGTTGTCGGCGCATTAGTTAGCCCGAATAATATTACAAGGAACTCAAAATGTTCATATCTCGTTCTAAAATATTCTTTGGAATATCTTCCTCCTTAACCCGCAGTTGGAGATACCCAGACGGTAAGTCGATCTTGAAAAAGCATTTAGCACCTTGAAGTTGATCAAACAAATCATCAATTTAGGAAGTAAATACTTATTCTTAATCGTAACTTTATTTAGCTGGCGGTAATCAATACAAATTCTTAACGAACTATCCTTTTTACGCACAAACAGTACCGGCGCTCCCTACGGAGAAGTGCTAGGACTAATGAAGCCCTATCCAATAGATCTTTCAACTGCTCTTTCAATTCACGCAACTCTCCTGGAGCCATTCTTTAAGGAGGAATAGATATAGGCTGAGTGTTAGGAAGCACATCAATACTGAATTAAGTCTCCTTTTCTGGCGGAAGATCCAGAAGTTCATCCGAGAACACATCTGGGAACTCATTCACCACTAGAACAGATTGGAGAGTTTGTGGTTCCTCTTTTGCATCTCTAAACCTTACTAGATGGTATATACAACCCATGGAAATCATCTTCGTTGCCTTAAGGTAGGAAATAAACCGACCTTAGGAGCTACGTCACTACCCTTCCACTCTAAAATTGGCTTACTAGGAAAATGAAATCTAAAGAGATTTGCGCAGTAATCAACATTAGCATAGCAAGACACCAACCAGTCTATACCCATTATTACGTCAAAATCTATAATTTCTAACTTTACTAGATCCGCCAAGGTATAATGGTTACACCTTATCACCACACAACCTCGATATACCATCCTAGCTACTACTGGCTTACCCACTGGTGTAGCTACTGCAAAGGGTCTTCTTCACAACTCAAGTTCAATAACAAATTTATTGGCAAAAAGGGGTAACATACTATAAGGTAGAACTCGGATCTATAAATGCATATACATCATAAGAAAAAACTAATAGTATACATGTGACAATATCAGGTGATGACTCCTGATCTTGCCATCCTGTCAAAGCATATATACGGTTCTGACCACCGCCAGAGCGATGCTTCACCCCTGCCTCTGCCTCTACAAGCTGATGTTTGAGGTTCACGCCCTGGTGGAGGCACAGAAGATGATGAGGCTCTACTGATCCAATTGGCTGGGACATACTACCCTTGTCCCTAAACGGACAATCACGCATAAAATAACTGGGTCTCCAAAAGTGTAACATACATTAGAACCCTGATCGCACCACCCAGAATGGGCACAACCACATTGATTACATTGCAGAGGAGGTGGCCTCATTTGTGGTGAATCTCTCCATTATTGAAAAATTGAAGCCTGCAAATTCTTACCAGACCCGGAATAAGCAACCCTATCATATCGCAACCTCTAAACCTATGGAGGTGTAATAGGTACAAGATATGCTGAGTGCCTAGAAGATTATGGCCTAGGTCTACCTCGAGAAACCTCAAACTGTCTAGCAAGCCTAGCCCTCCTATCCTTACCCCAATCATGGTCCTCACGTTGTTGTCATTCCCAATCCTCCACGTTCTAGGCATATGCCTGGATAAGAGAGATATCCATAATGTCAAGCAAATTGGCCGTAGTGCATTCATTAATCAAGTGCGGCTTGAGTCCAACCACAAACCAGTGCACCCAATCTTCCATATCAGCCACAACCGAGGGAGCATACCTAGCCAAAGAATTGACTCAGAGGCTATACTCCCGCACACTCATACTCCCCTGTTAGAGAGTTATAAACCTGTCTATCTTTGCCTGACGAGTATCTATTGGAAAGTAATGATGTAAGAATGCCTCCAAAAAACTCTTTCTATATCGATGTAGACCATTCCTAAGTCTCATACCATCCTACTATTATGTCCCGCAATCAATAGGATGCTAACTCTACAGCCTCGGTATCACTAGAATGCATTATCACCAGGTTCTCAACATATGATCAATAAATTATGCGGGTCCCCGCCGGACTCAGCTTCAGTGAACGTTGAGGGATCAAGCGTAATGAAATCCCTAACTCGAGCACTCACAACCCTATCAAAAGAACTTGTGTCTGTACCTGTCTGGCACTGAGCCTGAGCTATTACCAATCTAGTCAATAATCGTACTGCACTCCGCATATTCATATCCTCATCATGAGTAATAGGTGGAGGAACTAGATGTAACAACCCGGCCGGTCGTTTTGAGTATTACATCCCCGTTCCCCCGTTCACTTCTCAATTTATGCTTTACAGTTGTTGTATGACTTGCCAGGGTTCGGGTTCGGTAAGGTTTTGAAATGAATTAAAACACTTAGTCTCCAAGATGAAAACTTAAGTTGAAAAGATTGACCGGATATTGACTTATGTGTAAACGACCCCGGAATAGAGTTTTGATGATTCTAATAGATCTGTATGGTAATTTTGGAATTAGGAGCATATACGAAAAATTATTTGGAAGTCCGTAGTTAAATTAGGCTTGAATTGGCTAAAATGGAAATATAAGTTTGGAAGTTTGACCGAGGAGTTGACTTTTCGATATCGGGGTCGAAATCTGATTCTGGAAATTGGAATAGGTATGTTATGTCATTTATGACTTGTGTGGAAAATCTGAGGTCAATCGGACTTGATTTGATAGGTTTCGGCATCGAATGTAGAAGTTGAAAATTCTTAGTTTCATTAAGCTTGAATTGGGATATGATACATGGTTTTAGTGTTGTTTGATGTGATTTGAGGTTTTGACTAAGTTCGTACGATATTTTAGGACTTGTTGGTATATTTGGTTGAGGTCCCGGGGGCCTCGGGTGGGTTTCGGATGGTTAATGGATCAAATACGGACTTAAGGAAATGCTGGAATTTTTCTGTTGCTGGTGTCTTCGCACCTGCGGAAATGGGCTAGCAGGTTTGAGTTCGCAGAAGCGACCTTGGTTATGCACAAGCGGACTGGACACTATTGGGCACGAGCCGCATATGCGGTGATGCTGATCGCAGAAGTGGGAGGAACGTAGATGAGGACCCTTGGCTCGCACCTGCGATTGCGTAGAAGCGGAAGACGTTTCGCAGGTGCGAGGGCTGTTTGTTGAGTGTGAAACCGAAGATGCGAGAATTTTGTTGCACAAGCGACGCCGCAAAAGCGGCCCTTGGTTCGCAAAAGCGAAAATCGCTGGGCAGAATCTATAATTCGATGTCTTTGGTTATTTCTTCAATTTTCGGATTTTGGAGCTTGGATTGGGCGATTTTAGAGAGAAAGTTTTCCACAAAACTTGGGGTAAGTGTTCTTGACTCCCTTGTGATTATATTCCATGAATTAACTTTCGTTTTCGGCGTTAGAATATTGATTTTTCAAGAGAAATTGGTGGAATTCTCTACAATTTCATAAAATGAATTTTCGAGATTTGAACAACTATTCGGAGTCGGATTTAAATGAAATTAGTATGATTGAACTCGTAATTGAATGGGTTGTTGGATTTTGTGAGTTTTATCGGATTTCAAGATGTGGGCCCCACTATCGATTTTTCGAGTGTAGTTGGAAATTTTTGTAAATTGTTAAATTATAAGCATTGGAGTAAATTGTGATTTATTTGCACGATATATGAATAGATACGGGTCGTTTGGCTTGAATTGAGGAGATAGGAAGTTCAGAAGTTGATACGCGCAGAATAGAATTTCTAGAGTATTGTTGATCTTGCTCGGAATTGGACTCGGCTTGTTCGAGGTAAGTAACTCTTCTAATCTTAGTGCTGAGGGTATGAACCCTGACTATATGTGTTATGCATTTGGTGTTGAAGTGACACACATGCTAGGTGACGGGCGTGTGGGCGTGCACCGTGTGAACTGTGAATGTCATGACCCAAAATCCCACCATAGGCGTCGTGATGGCACTTAGTCTCTAAGACTAGGTAAGCCAATTACAATTACATTTCAAGCCATATTTTTCTTTTTTTGAATTCAATATAGGTGCCAAAAACCAACAGCGGAAACAATTATGAAAACCTCCCAAGACTGGTAATACTGAGTCACGAACTCTAACTGAATACATGGAATGATCTTAAGGATAGAATATTCAATACAATTTGATTAATACTTAACAGTACAATAAAATAAAAAGACTCCAAGGGACTGCGAGGACCAAGTAGCTTTACCTTGAGTCCTTGCGATCATGTTTTAACTCTGTCCAAGTTCGATATCTCCAATAATTCAGAAATTAACTCAAAAATTGCCTGTGGGGCCCACATCTCGGAATCGGGTAAAAGTCACAAAATACGAATACCCATTCACTCACGAATCTAACCATATAAAAATTACTCAAATTCCACCACAAATCCCCTTTCAAAACTCAAAATCTTTGTTGAAGGAGTTAGGAATCATTACCAAAAAACTTCCTCCGAAAATCTCTCCAAATTTCGCCTTCTACCGAGCTCTCAATCAAATTTTTGTGTTATGAATTCAACCCTCGTTTCTGAACCTTAAATTCTGCCCAGGTTCGTTCTTCTTCGCGAACGCGATGAACAATCTTCCACTGGCCCAAAATTCTTCCTTCGCGAACGCGAGGGGACTCTTGCGAACGCGAGGGGACTCTCGCGAACGCGTACCATCCACTGACAGACACTTCGTGAACACGGGAACCTCTTCACAAAGGCGTAGGCTTAATGCCCGAAGCTTCCTCTGCCCCATTTCTCTACGCGAATGCGAGGACCATATTGCGAACGTGTAAGATTAAGGTCCTACACCTTCGCGAATGCGAGAACAACATCGTGAACTCGAAGAACAACTTAGCTTCCTTTCCCAGATGCTCTATGCGATCGCGAGGCACCTCTCGCGAACACGATGAAGGACTTTTCTGCAATAAAACACCGAAAATCTGCTACTTCTCTAAGTCCCAAAAAATGACCCGTTGAGCATCTGAAACACACCCGAGACCCTCGGGATCTCAACCCAATACACTAACAAGTCCTAAAACATCATTTAAACTTAGTCGAGCCTTTAAACCACATCGAACAACACCAAATACATGAATTAAGCACGAATTCAAGCCTAAGAACTTAGAATTTTCCAAATTCTACAAACGACGCCGAACCCCGTCAAATCTAGTACGAATGACCTCAAATTTGACACACATGTCAAAAATGACACTATGAACCTACAACCACTTTTAGAAATCCATTCCGATCTCGATATCAAAAATTCCACTATCGGCCGAAATCGCCGAAAATCTAACTTTCGCCAATTCAAGCCTAAATCTACTACAAGCCTCCAAAACACATTCCGGACGCGCTCCTAAGCACAAAATCACTCAACGGAGCTAACAAAGTCAACAAAATTCCATTCCGGATCCGTCGTCACACAGTTCTGACTACGGTCCAATTTTTAAGGCTTAAACTCACAACTAGGGACTAAGTGCCCCAAAACTCCCCGAATTCCATAACCAATCACTCTGGCAAATCCCAAAAGCAGAAACAAATGTGGGGAAAGAAGATATTAGGGGATCGGGGCTCTAATTCTCAAAACGATCGGCCGGGTCGTTACAATAGATGCAACAAAATTAATTAATTTCACAGTAAATAGCCCAAGGCTCCACACAACGTATACAAACCTCGAAAACAACAACAAGAAAGAAAAATTAACACAGTATGATACAACACCTTCTTTAGTCCAAATTTTTGAAAAATATATTAGTACCTCAATTTAAACTTATTTAATAAATTATTTGCATACGGAAAAATCCATAATATAATTATTTTCAGGAAATATCAAATCAACAAACACACAAAATTCTCATAATATTCCAAGTCGCAATCACACCAAAATTATCATATAAATACAAACTCAACAAACAAAGAATGAGGCATGACAAATCAAGGATTTACTAAATTTTCACAATTTTCCAATTTAATACATAAGGGTGTCTACAAATTTTTAACCGATATAGTTTGCACATATAAACCAAGTACGTACTCGTCACCTAGCGTACATGGTTTTCTAATCACACAATTTCCACATAAGACTCAATGCCTAGGGCAAATTCTCCCACACAAGGTTAGGCAAGATACTTATCTTTTTTGAAGTTAGGCCGATATTCTATTGGATTCAAAATGTATATGTGTCAATTTAAAAAATTTCGGAATTTGTATA
Organism: Nicotiana tabacum; assembly: GCF_000715075.1. Taxonomy (NCBI): domain Eukaryota; kingdom Viridiplantae; phylum Streptophyta; class Magnoliopsida; order Solanales; family Solanaceae; genus Nicotiana; species Nicotiana tabacum. The sequence continues at coordinate 8,070,274 of NC_134098.1, forward strand.
TCGCGAGAATCAGTTATTTACACTAGATGGTTTCGGGACTTGCGGTAATTCTATATGACTATGGATTCTACATTTCAGTATAAGAAAGGTAAAAAACAATTTTAACATAAGGTCTTTTCAGAGTGGGTGTCTCGGTTGTGGTACTTTTGTGGTACTTAAGAGGGAATACAACAACTTATGAGACTTAGGGCAGTCTGGTTTATGCTAGGATCTCTGGTGGTGAGCTTTGAGTAAGGATCATGGTGTTCTGACAGGGAGAAGTGTCAACTTGAGAGTGATTCAGAAGAAACTCGGAGAAAATAGGACAACTGGGTAGTAGGTTAGACTAGTATGGTAATGGTTTTCTCGGTTCTTTTGGGTGATTAGGATATGGTGAGGCTCTACAGATATTTTGGTGGCAATATTCTTGGGTTTGGTGACATGCGTGGCTTGGTCGAGTTAGAGGAATACAGTTTTGATAGCTTGGTTATGTGCAAATGGTTTTAAAAGTGTTCTTGATAGTTTCTACCATGGTTTTGAACGGTATGGGGAACGTGTTGTGTATTTTGATTTCCCCCTGAAAGGAAGCAAGAGGATGGATTCTAACTGATCGGGTACGTAATTTGCTGGTGACTCAGAGTGTTAATGAAGTTCTTTTGTTTTCATGTAATGGCATAATAGAGGCGACGCGTGGAGTGAGACTGAGATTTGCATGTGCAAGTATATGGTTCAGTTTTGAAGGGATGGTCATGAATTCTTAAATAACATGGGCAATTCCAAATGACTAGATGAATACTATTACTACTTGGTATCGCATGAGAGTGGTGCGTATTTCAGAAGGCACATTGTGTTTTGACTTACGAATGTTTCATTAGTATTGTGGTACTCACCTGGTTGGTAGACTCCTGGTATTCTAAATTTTTGCTATGTGGCACGGAAGAATTATAGAAGCATTCCTCATGGGAAGATCGTGTATGAAGGGCAAGTTAGTCATTCGAATCTTAGAATTGGTATCAATTATGATGATTCATGTGTCCTATGAATTTGGAGACTGGGAGTTCTCAGAAGCATATTGTTTCAGGATTGCGACATGTTTGAGGTGAGTATTTTATTTAAACTTAGTGGAGGAATTAGTTGCGTTAATTATTTGTGATAGCTACGCGCTATAAGTGTGCATATATGTGAGGTTTGAGCCCATGTACGGGCATCAGGGCAAGTACTCATACTCAGAAGAATGCTTAGGCTATGATATGCCTATAGTTGACCGTTAAGCATAAATTTATAACGTTTCTCGTATCCGTACATTTGTGGAGAACTATCTGGGCTAGACTTGATGTTACAAAGAGGCTAATTCCTTGAGAAAACTTGGTAGTTACTATTTTTGCATTAATATGCCGATTTGAGTTGTGATAGCAAACTTTGCACATGCCTACACTATGGCATGTTATTTATACCAGTCCAGGAGCATGAGAATCTTATTTTATTATCATATACATGTGTACTAGTTTAACTGCTCCTATATAATATGTTGGGACTCTGGTGACCATGCCGTGCGGTTGAAGTTAATGTGAGCTCTAGAAGAGCAGGTTACTGTTGTTAGATTTGTGTGTCTTGGTTCTACTATATATGAGGAGCTTATAGCATTGCAGTTGTGGTGGTGCTTGTTGAACTTGCAATATGGTTCTCTTCTTTGAGATATTTTCCATTTTTGAGTACACAGATTGCGCAATTATGGCTTGAGTTATATCGGTGTGGTATGTTTGCGGAATAGTGGTGTTTAATAATACATGGTCATTAGACCTAGAATGGGTACTATTAGGTTTGATTACGGTATAATTGGGAGGATGACATTGAAAGTCGACTTAGAAAATGATTATGGTTCTGTTTGGGGCGAGAGAGCTCCATGACTTGTTGATCTGATAAGGGTTTATGAGATTTCTGTGTGTTTCTATCACAGTGTACAAAGGTTTCGGAACGAGATTCTATTTGATATGGGGTTTAATACCATTACTGGGTTGGTTTTGTAGTATTTACTGTGATTAGGAATGGTGCTACGAGCATGCATGTTGTGTAGTATCTTATATGATTATATCCATGGTTATGGTTATGGCTCAATGTATCTTGCTCAGACTTATACAGTGTGTAACTATGAGATTCTGGTCTTATAAGAAATTTTGAATGTTGGAAATTGAATTCTAAGGTTTTGGACTACGATTAAATTAATGATTTTCAGTTGTGTTATGTTGTCGGGTCTATATAGAATAAGGTGGCGTGGGATCACCCCGGGTACGTGCATGGTAAGACGGAATAGTGATTTGATGGCTTGGAAACAACTCTTGTCACGTTCGAGGATGAACGTATGTTTAAGTGGGGGAGAATGTAATGACCTGGTCGGTCGTTTTGAGTAGTACAACCTCGTTCCCCCGTTCACTTCTTAATTTATGCTTTACAGTTGTTGTATGCTTTACAACATGACTTACCACAAGTTCTAAGAACTATCACAAATACCCAACAATACCATTATCAATAACATTCATTATATTATCGCAAATCATAGTCCTGAACATAAATAAATTTGATACAAAATTATCATTTTTGTAATGAACTACATGATACACTATCAGATGACCAAGAGGACGAAGCAACATCATAACAAAATAATAAATGGTGGGCTCGTTTATAAAATACAAAAGTTTGGGGCATTTTTAAAAAAATATAATAGTGATATTTTGACCCAAAACTAGTTATTGAGCTGGTTTTGGGATTTGGGATTTGGTCAAAATATAGGTAAACTCTATGGCCAAACATGTGTTTACCAAATAAAACCTAAGTTTATTTTGGCAAAATCTATGGCCAAATGGGTCCTTAGTCTCCAAGATAAAAAATTAAGTTGAAAACATTGACCGGATATTGATTTATGTGTAAACGACGCCTGAATAGAGTTTTGATGATTCCAATAGCTCCGTATGGTGATTTTGGAATTAGGAGCGTGTCCGAAAAATTATTTGGAAGCCTATAGTTACATTAGGCTTAAATTGGCTAAAATGGAAATGTAAGTTTAGAAGTTTGACCGGGGAGTTGACTTTTTGATATCGGGGTCGAAATGCATTTTTGGAAATTGGAATAGGTCCGTTATGTCGTTTATGACTTGTGTGCAAAATTTGAGGTCAATCGAACTTGAGTTGATAGGTTTCGGCATCGAATGTAGAAGTTAAAATTTCTTAGTTTCATTAAGCTTGAATTGGGGTATGATTCATCGTTTTAGCGTTGTTTGATGTGATTTGAGGTTTCGTGTGATGTTTCGGATTGTTGGTGTCTTCGCACCTGCGGGAATGGGCTCACCGAAGCGACCTTGGCACCATAGAAGCAGACTGGACACTGTTGGGCACGAGCCGCAGATGCGGAGGGAAATGCGCAGATGCGCGATCGCAAATGCGGTGATGCTGATCGCAGAAGCGGGGGGAGCGCAAATGTGGACCCTTGGTTCGCACCTGCAATTGCACAAAAGTAGAAGAAGTTCCACAGGTGCGAGTGCTGGCTGTTGAGTGTGAAAGTTTAGATGCGAGAATTTTGTCGCACAAGAGACGCCGCAAAATCGGCCCTTGGTTCGCAAAAGCGAAAATCGCTATGCATAACCTATAATTCGAGGTCTTTGGTTTCTTTCTTCAATTTTCGGATTTTGGAGCTCGGATTGGGCGATTTTGGGGAGAAATATTTCCACACAACTTGGGGTAAGTGTTCTTGACTCCCTTATAATTATATTCCATGAATTAATCTTCTTTTTCGGCTTTAGATTAATGAATTTTCAAGAGAAATCGGGGAAATTTTCTACAATTTCATAAAATGAATTTCCGATATTTGAACATCGATTCGGAGTCGGATTTGAGTAAAATTATTATGGTTGAACTCGTAATTGAATGGGTTATCGGATTTTGTGAGTTTTGTCAGATTTCGAGACGTGGGCCCCACTATCATATTTCGAGCGTAGTTGGGAATTTTTATAAATTGTTAAATTGTAAGCATTGGAATAAATTGTGATTTATTTGCATGATATTTGAATAGATACAGATCGTTTGTCTTGAATTGAGGTGATAGGAAGCGTTCGGAAGTTGATACTCGCAGAATGGAATTTCTGGAGCATTGTTGATCTTGCTCGGAATTGGATTCGTCTTGTTCGAGGTAAGTAACTCTTCTAATCTTGGAGCTGAGGGTATGAACCCTCACTATATGTGTTATGTGTTTGGTGTTGAGGTGACGCACATGCTAGTCGATGGGCGTGTGGGCATGCACCGTGTGAACTGTGACTCCGTTAATTCTATAGTACTGTGTAGTTACCTAAACTTATCTGTAATCGTGAAATATCTATGTACTAGAGTTATCAAGATGTTATTAGTATTAGAAACCATGTCCAAGGTACATGCTTATTCTGTTGGGACACACTGAGGTCATTACTGTTGTTGCATTATTTACTTACATTGCAATGTCATACTCAGTCATATTCATTCATTGCATATCATATCTTAGTCTCTGTTACTATTTATTGATACATCATAGCAACATTTTGGGCTAGTTCATGTCATTGTGAGCCCGAGAGACTGGAGAGGTTGATGACTGAGTGAAGCTGAGGGCCTAATTTTGAGATATTGATACTATAGCACATGAGTTGTCCCTGCTGATTTTAACGCTTGGGCTGAAGGAGCCCATCTGGAGTCTGCACACACCCCAATGAGCGCAGTTGAATTATATTGAGGGATGAATCTTCCCTGGACGTGGATCTTGTCCGAAAAATTTATACCTGGGGATGGATCTTCCCCACGGGCTGGATTGGCCCTACTTAATACTGAGTGACTGATGGTCAGTTGATGTATATATTCTGGGATGGATCTTCCCTGGGCCGGATTGGCCATATACAGTACTGAGTGATTGAGCATGATGAGTGGAAAGTGTGAGAAAGTGAGATTGAGTACTCTGAGAGTGTGAGTACATGAGTTCATCTCTGATATACTTTGCATTGACATGAACACATGACTAACAGGCATAACAATGTATTTTCCTCAAGTTGTACGGTATCACGTCATTCATAACTTCTCACACATATTGACATATGGGCATAGTGATGCATTTTACACTGGCTATCTGGAAAGAAAAATAAAACATCTTATTTACTGTTTTCAAACTTACTCGTATTATTGGTAACTTCGGTAAATGACTTAGGTTTTCACTGATATACTTGAAAGGCAGAACTATTTTCAGAAATCATGATTAAGCTGAGCATTTTATCGCTGAGTTACTTCTTTTATTTCTTGTTTTACGTTGTTATGGACTGTTGTTGGCTATTGGTGTTGGACCCGACTTTTGTTCCAGCTCGTCACTACATTCAACCTAAGGTTAGGTTTGTTACTTATTGATAGCATGGGGTTAGTTATACTCATACTACACTTCTGCACCTTGCGTGCAGATGTTGGATGCTGATGTTGATGTGATCGATGAGAGCTGGAATTGAAGACGTACATGCATTTCGGTTATAGCTGCCTCTTGTTCAAGGTAGCCTTAGATTTATAAAAACCTGTTTATGTTCATTTCAAACAGATGATGTATTTTTTCATACCAGCTTTGTAAATTCTAATCTTAGAAGCTCATGATTTGTACTACCAGTCCTTGGGGAATGTATAAGATTTAGATGTTTCTTTTACTTAATTGTCTTGTTAAATTTCATTGGAATTGGATAGTTGATAACTGGCTTACCTAGGGGGTTGGGTTATGTGCCATCACGACTAGTTGGATTATGGGTCGTGACACTAGAGGTACATGATTGAACTCGTAATTGAATGGGTTGTCGGATTTTGTGAGTTTTGTCAGATTTCGAGACGTAGGCCCCACTGTCGATATTTCGAGCGTAGTTGGGAATTTTTATAAATTGTTAAATTGTAAGCATTGGAGTAAATTGTGATTTATTTGCATGATATTTGAATAGATACAGATCGTTTGTCTTGAATTGAGGTGATAGGAAGCGTTCGGAAGTTGATACGCGCAGAATGGAATTTCTGGAGCATTGTTGATCTTTCTCGGAATTGGATTCGTCTTGTTCGAGGTAAGTAACTCTTCTAATCTTGGAGATGAGGGTATGAACCCTCACTATATGTGTTATGTGTTTGGTGTTAAGGTGACGCACATGCTAGTCGACGGGCGTGTGGGCATGCACCGTGTGAACTGTGACTCCGTTAATTCTATGGTACTGTGTAGTTACCTGAACTTATCTGTAATCGTGAAATATCTACGTACTAGAGTTATCAAAATGTTATTAGTATTAGAAACCATGTCCAAGGTACATGCTTATTCTGTTGGGACACACTGAGGTCATTACTGTTGTTGCATTATTTACTTATATTGCAATGTCATACTCAGTCATATTCATTTATTGCATATCATATCTCAGTCTCTGTTACTATTTATTGATACATCATATCAACATTTTGGGCTAGTTCATGTCATTGTGAGCCCGAGAGACTGGAGAGGTTGATGACTGAGTGAAGTTGAGGGCCTAATTTTGAGATATTGATACTATAACACATGAGTTGTCACTGCTGATTTTAGCGCTTGGGCTAAAGGAGCCCATCTGGAGTCTGCACACACCCCAGTGAGCGTAGTTGAATTATATTGAGGGATGAATCTTTCCTGGACGTGGATCTTGTCCGAAAAATTTATACCTGGGGATGGATCTTCCCCACGGGCTGGATTGGCCCTACTCAATACTGAGTGACTGATGGTCAGTTGATGTATATATTCTGGGATGGATCTTCCCTGGGCCGGATTGGCCATATACAGTACTGAGTGATTGAGCATGATGAGTGGAAAGTGTGAGACAGTGAGATTGAGTACTCTGAGAGTGTGAGTACATGAGTTCATCTCTGATATACTTTGCATTGACATGAACACATGACTAACAGGCATAACAATGTATTTTCCTCAAGTTGTACGGTATCACGTCATTCATAACTTCTCACACATATTGACATATGGGCATAGTGATGCATTTTACACTGGCTATCTGGAAAGAAAAATAAAACATCTTATTTACTGTTTTCAAACTTACTCGTATTATTGGTAACTTCGGTAAATGACTTGAGTTTTCACTGATATACTTGAAAGGCAGAACTATTTTCAGAAATCATGATTAAGCTGAGCATTTTATCGCTGAGTTACTTCTTTTATTTCTTGTTTTACGTTGTTATGGACTGTTGTTGGCTATTGGTGTTGGACCCGACTTTTGTTCCAGCTCGTCACTACATTCAACCTAAGGTTAGGTTTGTTACTTATTGATAGCATGTGGTCAGTTATACTCATACTACACTTCTGCACCTTGCGTGCAGATGTTGGATGCTGATGTTGATGTGATCGATGAGAGCTGGAATTGAAGACGTACATGCATTTCGGTTGTAGCTGCCTCTTGTTCAAGGTAGCCTTAGATTTATAAAAACCTGTTTATGTTCATTTCAAACAGATGATGTATTTTTTCATACCAGCTTTGTAAATTCTAATCTTAGAAGCTCATGATTTGTACTACCAGTCCTTGGGGAATGTATAAGATTTAGATGTTTCTTTTACTTAATTGTCTTGTTAAATTTTATTGGAATTGGATAGTTGATAACTGGCTTACCTAGGGGGTTGGGTTATGTGCCATCACGACTAGTTGGATTATGGGTCGTGACACTGGAGGTACATGATCCCTCATCGGCTCCGCAGGTGTAGGTGGAGTCAGAGGATTATGTAAGGATGTCACACTCACACATTAGGCCTCACTAGCAGGTGGTGATGTACTCGTACCCTCATCAGCCACTGCTTTGGCCTTCTGAATTGAATGCATCACTGCATTTAAAAAAAAGCAAAGGTTAAGAGTTCAATTTCATACGTCTTGACTTTATGGCATGATCTAGAACAAGAAGGAAAAGTAACCATCCTAAATTCCATGTAGCCTCCTGATATAAGTGTTGTGCACAATACACTCATAAGCAAGACTCTACGAGACATGGCTTGCAGACTCTCTATGGCGAACCTGCTCTGATACCATGTTTGTCATGACCCAAACAGGAGGGCCGCGACTCCAATTCGGTGCCTTACTAAACTCAGCGCCAATATATGTTACTTACTTACTTATTATTAGACTCGTTATGGGCCGAAGAGGCCACATCAATGCACAACGATAAAGGGAATATAAGCTCAATTCATAATAAACAACCCAAATATATATATACATACATATATGTGGGCCACCAAGATAGATTGACAACTAAAACTATACACAGGACATTATGTGTAAAGCCTCTAAAACTGAAACGTCATCATAGTACATAAGTTGGGACATGGCCCCCGACATACCTAAAATTGAAAAAGACATATACATATGTATTATGACTCGATATTGCTCCGAAAGGAGATAGAGCTCACCAACCAAAAGTTGATAGCAAGGGACAACCTACTATGGAGGGTCCTCTATCCGTCTACCTGATCCTGCAGGCATGAAATACATCATCCCCAGAAAAGGAACGTCGGTATGAATAATGTACCGAGTATGTAAGGTATAGCTGAAATATAGTAATAGGACATTATCAATGAGAGGGCTAAAAATCAATCCGAAACCTCTGAATTTCCACCAAGGGCCATGATATGCATAATAACTATATTTTTATATGATGCCACTCTATGGGGCTATATTATTCTATATCGATCCGCTCCTCGAGTTAATATCAATATCTTAAACTTTAACTGCTCGATCAGCCGTAGCTCGGTGGTAAATGCATAATTGCTCGATCAACCGTAGCTCGGTAGTAAATAGAGATATATAAGTGTCCAATCGACCCTAGCTCGGTGGTGAGGTAGGAATACCATATCCATACCCTTATAGATATTGTATATGTGCATATAACACATGTTGTTCGTTTGCATATACACACAATCCATGAAGAGCCTTTTTGGAACTATGTTATGATCGTTAACATCATCATTATATGCCTCAATATGGACTTAGGAATTATATTTGGGCATGCTTTGCAATACATTTCATAGGAACAAATAACATTTGGGCAGCACCTCCCCTATAACCTTCATTTCCTCTAAATTCGAGATACCAACAACAACAAAAACAACAATAACATTATATACACACACAGAGACATATCATTTTTAAATTATATGCATCACAAAATATCAAAACATAGCCCAGCGGACCGCAATCACTTTATACACAAAATGACAACCATACTAGTGTCAAACAACCTGAAAATATAACGACGAACGACCACCCCACCACCCCACCATTTGTCACAGCCCAAAATCCCTCCCTCGGGACCGTGATGGAGCTTAACATTTCACTTGCTAGGGAAGCCAACGTTAGCTAAATTACGTACCTATTTTAACAATTTATGATCAGAACATTAATAATAATAGACTCTAATCATTTGAAATAGACTAATAAAATACCAAATGACGAAGTCTAATAATATCCAAGAATCAAAAGCCACGAACACATGAGCATCTAGTGTACTATTGATAGAGTCTAAACAAAATACAATTTTTTGAAGCTAGATAAATAGTTAATACATAATGGAAAGGGGACTTCAAGGCAGTATACGTCGTGCATCAATACCAAAATCTTCTAAAGTAGCTGAATCCGAGTAGACTCGCTACGCTCCGTCGGGACCAACACCAGTATCTAAAGATGAAGTGCAAAAGTGTAGCATGAGCATAACTGACCCCATGTACTCTGTAAGTGCCGAGCCTAACCTCGATGAAGTAGTGATGAGGCTATGGCAAGTCACTTACAAATAACTTGTACGAAATAATCATAATAGAAAAGATGGGATAGCACTAAAGCAATAAATTCATATAAACGGACCCAAAGGTCAACTACGAGAGAACCCTAGAATAATATTCTCAAGTCTCATATCACATTACCGAGGATAATTCAACAATCACAAACAATTATAACATATCGATTCCGTTGCGGCGTGCAACCCAATCCCACCATATAATCATTTGTTTCTATCATAATCTGTCCTTATTCCTTCATATCATTTCAATACCTATCAATACCATTGTTGCGTTCTACCTGATCCCCAAACAATATTAAATTATTAACATAAACAACTCAACAAAAATATTCATAAAATATCACAAAGAAGGCGAAATGTACATAACAGTAAAGAACCACGAAATAAAATGAGGATCTCCAACATCTCGAAATCCCAAAATTTACCAGTACATCAATACAAAACAATTATATGGCTCACATAAGTTAAACAACCTAATAGAGTGGATCTATAATATAAACGATGAAGCAGGTAAAACATGTGTCAATTAAGACATACAATTAAGGCAACTAAAAACAGGTAGCAAATAAGTAGATATCGGGCGAGGAATGAACAAATTAAGGCAAGTAACAGTTAAATGACGAGTAACAAATATAGCATAAAGGTCAAGTAACATGTAACAGTTCAGGCATATAACAAGATATACCATGGAATTAATGAAAATATGGAAATAAATATCCAAATCTCGCATGCTAAATCCCATGACGGTGTATATACACTCCCGCATATATGTCATTTCTCCACATAATTCACATAACAAATAATTCAACAAGTCCTAACTCTTTTAAGTCAAGGTTATACACAACACTTACCTCACTCCGCGAACAAAGCAATCAATCAACCACGACCTTGCCTTTTAAACAAGCCTCCAAACCAACCAAATATAGCAAACTATCAATAAACGATTCCAAATAAGCTTTAGAAATGACACATTATTAAAGAGGTTTAATTTTGATCATTTTTCTTTAATTTCAACAAAAGTCAACCCCGTGTTCGCATGGTCAAAACTTGAGATTCGAACCGAAACCCAATTACAAATTCACCCCTGAGCCCGATTATGTGATTTATTTTGAAATCTGACCTCAACTTGAGCTCTAAATCTCAATTTTATAAAATTTCCAATTTCTACCTAAATTCCTAATTTCTACCATGAAAATCCTAAATTTGATGTTGAAATCTCATGAAAAGTAATGGGGAATTAAAAGAAATTAGATAGAATTGCTTACCAATAATTTTGGAAAGAAGAAATCCTTGAAAAATTGTCTCTAGAGTGCTTAGGGTTGAGATGTAGTGTAAAAAGAGCTAAGTCCCATTTCCCCCCTCTTTTACTCAGTTGCAGAAGTCGCAATTGCGAGCATCGAAAATGCGAGAAATGGGTCGCAATTGCGAACTATGTCCCCAGCCGGCTATAGTTTCAATTGCGACAAAAACATCGCAAATGCGATCTCCAGTCCAAATGCAATGCAATAAAAGGTTCACATTTGCGTACCTATCCAATCCCAGGGCTCAGTCACAAATGCGACCAAGCCATGGGAAATGTGAATCATTAGATGTCCGCAATTGCGAACATTTCTTTACAAATGTGAAAACTACCATGCCCTGTCCCCCATCGCAATTGCGAGCTCAACTTTGTAAAGGCAGAGTTCGATTTGCAAAGAGGTCTTCAACCTGCAACCCAACACCAGAATTGAAACATACCAGCAGTCCTTACAATATCCAAACTTATTCGAAACGCATCCGAAACTCACCCGAGTCCTTCAACCTCCAAACCAAATATGCACACATGTGTAATAACATCATACAAACTCTCTCGCCCAATCAAATCACCAAACTAACATCTAAAACTACAAATCGAACATCAAAAGGAATAAAATTTGAAAGGAAAACTCAAGAATAACTAGAATCACAACTAAGCGTCCGAATCATATCAAACCAACTCCGAATTTCACCAAATTTTGCAGACAAGTTTCAAATAGCATAACAGACCTATACCGAGTCCCGAAATGAAAATCCAAACAGTATATCCATAAAGTCAACCTACGGTCAAACCTAGGAAATTTCCAAACTTTCAAATTACTATCTTTCGGCAAAATAAGTCAAATCAACCTAGGGACCTCCAATTTCAATTTCGGGCATATGTCTAAGTCCAAAATAACAATACGAACCTACAGGAATCATCAAGCGATTCGGGGCCGTTTACACAAAATGTTGACTATAGTCAACTCAAGTTATTTTTAAAACCAAAAATCATGTTCTCTTCAATATCTTTATGTAAAAACTTTTCAAAAAAAGACACAAACTGTGAACACAACTTAAGAAACATAAAATGAAGTTAATAGAGGTCTCAGAACTTAGAAATAAGGGTTAGTATGCAAACCGATCTATTGGGTCATCACATTCTCCACCTCTAAAAGAAACCTTCATCCTCGAACGTGTATAGAAAAGTACCTGGACTGATGAAATGGTGTGGGTTTCTACTCCACATATCGGACTCAGACTCCCATGTAGCTGCCTCGATCTACTGACTGCTCCTCCGCACTCTCACTGAAGGATAACTCTTACACCTCAACTTTCAGACCTACTGAGCTAGAATGGCCACCGACACCTCCTCATAAGTCAAATCCCTGTCCAATTGGATAGAGCTTAAATATAATACATGGGACAGATCACCATAATACTTCCAGAGCATGGAAACATGGAACACCGAGTTGATCTGCCGATAAGCTAGGTGGCAATACAAGTCTATAGGCCACCTCACCAACTCTCTCAAGGTTATCAAAAGGACCAATATACATAGGGCTTAGCTTGCCCTTCTTCCGGAACCTCATCACACCCTTCATAGGTGAAACCTGAAGAAAAACCCTCTCTCCCACCATAAATGCTCTATCACGAGTCCTCCGATCAGCATCTAGACTAGGATGTACAAAGTCAATTCTGAATCAATTTGACTTTCTCTGAGGCATCCCGAACCAAATTAGTGGCCAACAACCTAGCCTCTCCCGGTTCAAACCAACCAAATGGAGAACGACAACACCTCCAATATAAGGCCTCATAAGGTGCCATCTGAATACTCGATTGGTTTCTGTTCTTGTAGGCGAACTCAGCAAGTGGTAGGAACTGATCCCATGAACCCCCAAAATCCATAATACATGCAAGTATCATATCCTCTAAGATCTGAATGGTGCGCTTGGACTGCCCGTCCGTATAGGGGTGAAATATTGTACTCAATTGAACCTGTATGCCTAACTCATACTGAACAACTCTCAAGAAATGCGATGTGAACTGCGTGCCTCGATCGGAGATAATGGACATGGCACACCATGAAAACGAACAATCTCCCAGATATAAATTTGAGACGGCTGCTCTGAAGAATAGGTGGCCGCCACCGGAATGAAATATGCAAAATTCGTCAGTCTATCCACAAGAACGCACACTGCGTCAAATTTCTTCAAAGTTTGTGGGAGCCAAAATATGAAATCCATGGTAATACGCTCCTACTTCCACTCAAGAATTTCAAGTCTTTGAAGCATATCGCCCGGCCTCTGGTGCTCGTACTTCACTTGCTGACAATTCAAACACTGAGCCACATAGTCCACTATATCTTTCTTCATTATTTTCTAGCAATAGTTCTTTCTCAAATCCCAATATATCTTGGCGACACCTGGATAGAATACCGCTAACTGTGAGCCTATTCAAGAATCAACCCACGCAACTTATCCATATTGGGCACACAAATATGACCTTGCATCTGCAATGCCCCATCACCTCTAATAGAAACCTCCATGGTATTGCCTTGTTGTACTTTGTCCTTAAGGACAAGCAAATGGGGGTCATCATACTGATGCTCTCTGATGCACTAACACAAAGAAGACCGAGAAACCACGCAAGCAAGAATCCGGCTAGGCTCCGAAACATCCAACCTTAAGAGATAATTGGCAAAAGACTGAACATCCAATGCTAAGAGTCTCTCACCAACTGGATTATATACAAGGCTACCTATACTTTCAACCTTTCTTCTCAAGGCTTCGGCCACCACATTGGCCTTTTCAGGATGGTACAAAATAGCGATATCATAGTCTTTTAACAGATCTAACCACCTCTGCTCCTCAAGTTTAGATCCTTTTGCTTAAACAAGTGTTGTAGAGTTCGATGATCTATGAATACCTCATATGACACGCCGTAGAGGTAATGTTTCCAAATCTTCAATGCATGAACAATAGTTGCCAATTACAGGTCATGCACCTGGTAATTCTTCTCATGAACCTTCGACTGTTGATATGCGTAGCCAATCATCATACCGTCTTGCATCAACACCGCGCCAAACATAATACGCGACGCATCATAATATACATTCTAAGACCCCAAACCCGTAGGCAACACCAACATTGGGGTTGTAGTCAATGCAGTCTTGAGCTTCTGAAACCTCTCCTCACACTCGTCAGACCACCTAAATGAGGCACCCTTCTGGCTAAATATAGTCAATCGGTCTTAGATAGATGAAAATCCCTCCACAAACTGATGATAATAACCCGCCAAACCTAGGAAGATCCAAATCTCTGTAGCTTAAGCAGATCTAGGACTATTTGGAACTGCTTCAATCTTCTTAGGGTCCACTTTAATTCCCTTGGAAGATAAAACATGGCCTAAAAAGGAAATCAAGTTCAACTAAAACCCACTCCTTGAAAACATAACATATAATTGGTTGTCTCTCAGAGTCTGAAGTACGATACGAAGATGCTGCTCATGCTCCTCTCGACTGCGAGAGTAGACAAAAATATCAACAATGAAAACAATCACAAAAGAATCAAAATAGGGATTGAATACTCGGTATATCAAATCCATAAATGACGTTGGGGAATTTGTCAAGCCAAATGACATTACTAGAAACTCATAAAGATCATACCGAGTCTAAAGTGCTATCTTAGGGACATCCAATGCCATAATCTTAAACTGATGATAGCAAGCTCTCAGATTAATCTTCAAAAACACTTTGGCATCCTGAAGCTGATCAAATAAGTTATCAATCCTCAGCAATTGATATTTGTTCTTGATAGTGACCTCGTTCAACTACCGATAATCTATACACATCCTCATTCAACCATCCTTCTTCTTCACAAACAACACTGGTATGGTTTAATAAATCCCTTATCAAGAAAATACTGCAACTTCTCCTTCAGTTCCTTGAACTCAACCGGGGCCACACGGTATGGTGGAATATAAATAGACTGAGTGCCTAAAGCCAGGTCAACACAGAAGTCGATATATCTATCGGGTGGCATCCCCGACAAATATGCAAGAAACACCTCTGAATCCATGGAAGGAACCTCTACACTAGGATCGTAGGTATAGGACAAATACACTAGACATCTCTTCTCGACCATATGGTGAGCCTTCATAGAAGAAATGACAGTGCTGGTAAAATGATTAGGAATCCCCTCTACTCTAATCGAGGCAACCCTAGCATAGCTAAGGTCATTGTCTTGGTGTGACAGTCCAGAATGGCGTGATAAAATGACAGTCAATCCATTCCCAAGATAACATCAAAATCCACCATATCAAGAAGTAAAAGATCTACCCCAGTCTCAAAGCTCCCACTAGAAACCACACACGAGCGATAAACACAATATACTATAATAGAATCTCCCACAGGCATAGACACATAGACAAGAGCATTCAAATAATCACGAGGCATAACTAGATATGAAGCAAATTAGGATGAGACATATGAATAAGTAGAGCATAGATCAAATAAAATGAAGGCATCCCAATGGAAAACTGGAACAATTCATGTGATGACGACGTCAGATGACTTTGCCTCAGGTGTGGCTGGGAATGCATAACAATTGGGCCGGGCCCTACCACTCTGACCTCCGCTTCTCAGACGACCTCTAGCTAGCTGACCTCCACCTGTAATAGCTTGACCTTCACCTCTAGTTGTCTAACCCTCGCCTCTAGCTGGCTGTGCAGGCGGTGGAGCAACCAGTGCTGGCATAATGGCATGAGAACCCTGCTAAGGTATGCTGCCTATCAATATTGGACAATACCTCCTAATTTGACCCACACATCCACACGCAAAACACTCTCTTGGTTGATGTGGTTGCTGAAGATGAAACTGACCCTGACGGCTCGGATAACCACTGTAATAACTTTGTAGCAGTGGTGCAATGATAGGACCTGAAGGTGTACTTAATGCTGGCTGCTTAAGATATAATGTGCCTCTCCCCAGGCCGTATAGCAATAACGGGTTGAACTACCCCAACTAATGGAACAGTTAGAGTCTGATATATGGGAGCCACCTGCTCTGGAGTGTGAGTTGCGAGATTCTGTGCTCCTCTCCAGCCTGAGTGACAGTTAGTGTCATAGAAAATTGTAACGACTCGACCAGTCGTTTTGAGCATTTTTATTCCATTTGATAGTTTGAGGTCATGAGTAGCTTAATATGGTGTATTATGACTTCTGTGTATTGTAGGTTTTTGTATTCGGGCGGTTCATGATTGATTTGGAAGAATGATTCTCAATTTGGAAGCATTAAGTTGAAAGCGTTGATCGAGTTTTAGTTTTGTGAATTTGACCTCTTATCGGAATTTTTATGGTTTCGTTAGGTCCATATGGTGATTTTAGACTTAGACATATGATTGGATTTGCTTTTAGATGTTTCTAGATGGGTTTGACACTATTTGGCAAAAGTTTACAATTTGAAGGTTTGGAAAGTTCATAGGTTTGATCGGGAGAAAACTTTGGAGTTATCGGGCTGGGATTGTTATTCCAGAAGTTGGAATATGTTCGTTGTGTTATTTGAAAATTAAGTGTAAATTTTGAGGTGATTACGAGTTGTTTAGTGGTGTTCGGCGTAAGTTTGTAATTTGGAGATTTGAAATAGTTCATTAAGATTGAATTGAAGTACGATTCGTGGTTTTGATGTTATGTTGCGGGATTTGAGGCCTCGGGTAGGCCTGTGCTATGTTTTGGGACTTGTTAGTAGGATTTGGCGGGGTCTCGAGGGGCTTGGGTGTGTTTTGGATCATTGGTTGAGAGGCTAGTTAAGTTAAGAAATTTGGAGTTTGACCATGGTCAAGATAGGGTCAAGAACTCTTTTTAGTTTTTTGAGTGCGTGAGCAGGTTCGTAGCTTGTTTTATGATTAATATTCATATATGGTTTGTGTTCGGGAGGTTCGTGATGAGTTTCGGGTGGTTTTAGATCATTTCAGTGAACTACCGCATATGCAACCTTTTGGTCACAATTGTGAACTTTTGGTTGCAAATGTGACATCTGCAGTTGGGTTAAGAGTTGAAATTACGGGATTTTAGCTCATTCTTTCATATTTTGAACCTTAGACTCGATAGGAGGCAATTTGGAGAGGAAAGTTTCATCTACAATCATTGGGTAAGTGATTCTAATCAATTTTCAAATATATTTCATGATTATATATTAGATTTAACATCAAATTTATGAGAATCAAAGAAGAAATTTGGGGATTTTTGTCAAAATTTTGCAAAATGAAAATTTGAATTTTTAGAGTCGATTTGGACTCGGATATGAAAACAAGATACATATATGGACTCGTTGGTTTATGGGTAGTCGTTATCTACTCTTGGACCTAATTCTTTACCGAGCAGGCCCATGGTTGACTTTTGGGTAATTGTGTAAATATTTTATCTATCGTAATTGGGTTCCTTGCATTGTTTGATGATATTAAGCCATTTTTTGTTAGATTTGAGCCGTGTGGGGGCCAATTTTAGGAGAAAAGCTATTTTTGAGGGTTGATTTGGCCTAGTTGAGGTATGTATCTTGCCTAACTTTGTGTAGGGGAAACTACCCCATAGAATTTGGTTTGATTGTACTATTTGAATTATGTGGAAAACGTGTATATGAGGGGAAGAGTGTGTACATGGCCTTATATATGGAAATATGATCAGTTTAGACTCTTAGGCTTCTTTCATGCATCTAATTAAAGTTGCCTTATCATGTTATATCCTCCATGGTTAGATTTACTATTACATGTTTTATTTGAAGTTGTTAGTATATGTTATATCCTTTATTGTCAAATATACTCTTATATGCTTTAATTGAAGTTGTTGCCTCTTTTATTGACATGTTATTTCTTCCACTGTTGGTTTATTCTTATCTAAAGTCGTTCTTACATGTTATCTCTTTCATTATTGAGTTATTATTGTTTGAAGTCATTATTACTTGTTATCTCTTTCATTATTGAGCTCACTCCTCCATTTCATTGTGTGGTTGTAATTCTTATGTTGATTACTTGTCGTACTCTCGTATTGTTGTTGTTGTTGTTGTTGTACTTGGTGTTGTTGAGCCGTGGGCTATTTGTGGTTGTGGTATCCGAATTGTTGTTATGGAGATGTTGTGTAAAATTGGCACATGTGGTGCGAGTTATTATATTATGTTGTTATGTTTTTGGCCAATGTGGGATTGTTGAGAGGATTGTTGGAGTGTTTTGCACGTGAGTTGTCCGTGCTATTGCTATTATTGATATTTGCACATGCACCGATACAATGCGGGTTGTATATATATGTTGGGTTTGCGAATGTGGCGTGACAAGTTGGTATAATTATCTATATGTGTGTAGCGAGATAAGCCGGGCATTTACTTTATTGTTGCGCACGTGGAGGGATAACGTGGGATATGTTGGGGATGATCTGTGATAGCTTGGGGGCATTATTATTGATGATATTTGTGTGGTGGTGTGACCTTCTTCTGCGTGTCATGCATATTAAGGGTTTTGTGGTGATTTTTTCCAATGTACTACTCGGTGTCTCTGAATTTACCTGTTGACTTGAACTATGATAGTACACTTCCACAAGCATACATTGTAACATGTCACATATAGCAGTCGCGGAGTATGAAACTTGATGTTTATTGATCATGTACATGTATTCTTGTGTATATGCCTTTTGTGCGTGGATTGGACTGTTGGCACGTGAGTTGTCCGTCCATATATGAAGTATTGTTATTATCGGCATGTGAGTTGTCCCTGCAGATCTGAGGTATTAATGGTATTGACACGTGAGTGGTCCATGCAACACATAGGTTGTTTGTGCGGTTATGATTGGTAATGTGGGCACAAGATACCACGTGATTATGATTCGTGATTTGGGACCCGTGACATGTGATCATGAGGTGTAGTACCTAGAGGTGATTCTTGTGTAAACCTTGTGAACGAACGAGTTATTATTTTTTTGTCATTTGTTTTCCTTAATTGGGTTCATTGGTACTTTAATTGTGTGTTGATTATTTTGTGGCATTATCACATGTTTACTTCTTATTGCTATTGGTTGCTTCTACCTTCCATTTGCTAGTGTTACGTTGTTATTCTTTTCATGTTTAGCTTTATATTGATATTCATTACTCTGTTAGTTTATATTAATACTTGCACAGGTTATTATGTCTAGTAGGTGTCAAGATTGTACCTCGTCACTACTCTATCGAGGTTAGCCTTGATACTTACTAGGTACCATTATGGTGTACTCATGCTATGCTTTTGCATATTTTGGTGCAGATCGAGGTACCTCTGAGCGTGCCGGACGTTAGTTAGCTGTTGGATATTTGCTACGAAGACTTCAAGGATTGCCTGCCACTACGCTTGTAGGCCTCAAAGTCACCTTATGTAGCTTTACATTGTAACTGTTTACTTCTATTCCAAACAGTGATGTATTTGATATTCTTAATTACTCTTAGAAAGGCTTATGACTTCGTACTACCAGTTTTAGGATATTGTAAATCTATTGATGGTTGTTGGCTATATATGTAAATTACTCATTCATGTTTAATGGTTAAATGGTTTGAATCTATTAATAACTCAATATGTGTTAGGCTTACCTAGTCTTAGGAACTTGGTGCCATTACGACATCCTAAGATGGGAATTTGGGATCGTGACAGAAATACACCAGCCTGAGCCACACTCTCCATGAGTCCAAATAAGTGTCACGACCCCAAATTCCCTCCGAAGAATATCGTGATGGCACCAAGTCTCTACGACTAGGTAAGCCTAACAAATAGCAACCACTGAACAGGTATATAAATACAATATAGTGAAAGCGACTAAATAATGGATAAAATCATTTGTAAATAGAATCTCACAATTTCACACCGCAAAACTAGTAGAACTAAGTCATAAGCTTTATAGAATACTACTAGATTACTACTATATCACTGCAAATACAACAGTAATGAAAATAAGGAAAGGTGACTCTGAGGCCTGTGGATGCCGAGCAGGCATACCTTGAAGTCTCCGATAAAAGCAGCTAGAAAGACTCTCTATCAACCAACACGAGCAGATGTACCTGGATCTACACGAAAAGATGTGCAGAAGCATAGTATGAGTATATCACAATGGTAACCAACAAGTATCTAGCCTATCCTCAGTAGAATACTGATGAGGTCAGGTCAAGAAATCAACTAGGATATGAAATAAACAGTATAAAATGAAATGCAGATATAAAATGGAAAGTAAGAAAATAACCAATACAGATCGAGATGATAGCATGATCTAATACCGGAAAATCAATAATATGAATAATATAAAAGAAGCAACTAAAGGACTACAATGATCATGTACGGACAACAATTAATAGAACACTAAGAAATGAAACAACAGAAATAAATTGCACCAAAATACTTTGCAACGTGAATAATAGCAAGAATCACATCGAGGTACCGCCTCATTTATAATGAAATCAAAATTGAGGTACCTCCTAATGTAATCAAGTATAACAACTGAGGTACCACTTCGTAATCACATTTATTAATTTCAGTCAAAGTTCTTCCTCATTCCTACGTGAGCCTTGCATTTGAAAATATGTTCTGAAAATAGTTTTCCCGAAATATCTACACGAACATTATCCCACCTTATAATGCCATATGGCTTCACGTAGTTCCCTTACAAGAAACACGCACATAAGGGGTAGTTCCCCCACACAAAGTTAGACAAGACACTTACCTCATTTAGGCCAATTCAGTACTGAGAAATAGATTTACCCTTACAATCTGCTTCCGCACATCTCAATTCTAACCAAAATCAACTCAATAACATCAAACAATGCTAGGGAATTCAATTGCAATTGATAAAGTTAAGATTTTTACACTTTCCCCAAAAAGTCAATAAACGTCAACCCGTGGCTCACCCGGTCAAAACCCAGGTCCAACAGTAGATTCCGTCTACCCATGACCCACGAGTCTATATATGTGATTAGTTCCATAATCTGAGTCCAAATCGACTCTCAAAAGTCAATTTCTTATGTTTCAAAAACTTGACAAAAGTTTCATAAATTTCTACTTTAATTCACATGATTTTGATGTTAAATTCTAAGATAAGTTGATGGAATATGATTTGAAATATATTAGGATCATTTACCCAAGGTTTAAAGGTGAAAATCCCCTCGCAAAGTCGCCTCCTACCGATTCTAGGGTTTAAAAATGAGAGAATGAACTCAAAATTCCCGTCCCTCACCTATTAGTTTAGTCACAGATGTTGCATTTATGAAACCCGCAAATGCGAAGATACTTCCACCTCTGCTATCATCCTCACAATTGCGATGAATAGTTCGCAATTGCGAACTTTGGATTTTGATAATAGCAGAAAATGAATCGCAAATGCAAACAGAACCCTTCCCAGCCTTTTTCGCAAATGCGAACAGTGGGCTTGCAAATTAGAACCCAGCAAGTTTGGCTTAAGTTCGCAATTGCGAACTCAGACATCACAATTGCGAGATCTGAGGCTTGTGCAAAAACCAACACCCTTTTGATTCCAACCACACTCCACTAAGTGTCCGAAAATCTCCCAAGCCCTCAGGGTTCCAAACCAAACATCCACACAAGTATAAAAATATCATACAAACTTGCTCGCATGATCAAACGACAAAAATAACATCTAAAACTATGAATTAGACTCTAAAACACATAATTTTCAAAGAAAATTTCAAGAACTTCTAAAATTACAACTACGTGTCTGATTCCTATCAATTCAACTCCGAATGACGCCAAATTTTGTAGACAAGTTATAAAGGCCATAACAAACCTATTTCGAGTCCCAAAATTAATTTCCTAGTTCAATAGCTAAAAGTCAACCTACGGTCAAACTTTTTAACTTAAAATTTTCAAATTTTGGTAAAACAACACAAATCAACCTATGGACTTCCAAAATCAATTCTGAGCATGCGCCCAAGTCTTAAATCATGATACGAAGTTATCGAAGTCATAAAAACACAGTTATGGGGTTGTTTTCACAAAAGTCAAAGTTTGGTGAACATTTTCAAATTAAAGCTTCTAAGTCTAGAATCAATAGTCCAAATTAACCCGAAAGCCTCCCGAAATGAAACTAATCAACATCGCAAGTCCTAAAAGCATAAAATCACATTTTTTTATGCAATAAAAGGGGTAACGAGGCGCAATTACACAAAATGACTGATTGGGTTGTTATATTCCCCCTTATTAAAACAAATATTTGTCGTCAAATGAGCATAAGGACATACCTGAAGTGGTGAATAGATGAGAATAACAACTCTGCATATCATGCTCGGTCTCCCAAATTTCCTCCTCGACGGGATGAATCTTCCATTGAACCTTCACTGAAGCAATATCCTTTGAACTTAACTTCGAGATCTGCCGACCCAAGATGGCTACCGACTCCTCAACATAAGACAAATCCTAGTCCTATTGGACTGGGCTGAAGTCTAACACATGAGACTAATCACCGTCATACTTCCGACGCATAAAAACATGGAATACTGGATGAACTGCAACTAAACTAGGTTTTAGTACAAACTTGTAGGCCACCTCTCCAATCATCTCAAGAATCTCAAGAGGTTTGATATACCTAGGGCTCAACTTTCCCTTCTTCCCTAACCTTACAACACCCTTCATGGGCAAAACCCGAAGTAAGACCCACTCCCCAACCATGAATGCAACGTCACGACCCCTCTGATCCGCAAAACGCTTCTGTCTAGATTGGGCTTCATGAAACCGATCTTGAATCAATTTAACCTTTTCCAAAGCATCCTAGACCAAGTTTGTACCCTATAGCCTAGCCTATCTCGGCTTAAACTAATCCACCAGAGACCGACACCGCCTATGATACAAGGCCTCATACGGAGCCATATGAATGCTCGTCTGGTTGCTTTTTGTTACACCCCATATTTTTGTACGTGAAAGTACGTCGTAAGTCCCATTTTCACAAGCCTTAAAGAGTTATCATTTGGGGACAAATGTTTCTAAAAGTACATGTTGTTACACCATGTACTTCAGATGTCACTGTCATTATAGGATTATCTAATGTAAGCTCAAAATGGACGAGATCCTTCTACAAGGATAAGAAAGGTTTACCGAAGTTTTAAGTAAGTTGAGATGAATATTAGACTTATTAATCCTGATTTAAATGAGTTTGAAGTCATGATATGACTATATATGATGTTTGGATAGAAAATATAAAGTTTTGGAAAATTCGGATTAAAGTTGTGGAAAGACCGACTAAAGATTTGCCTTGTAATAGAGCTTTTTGAGTAATATATTTCGTATTATATATTTGGTTTTTTTGGCACATATTATATATAAAATTGAAGGTCTTGGAATGTAGTTTCCAAATATTTTAACCGTTCATTCATACGATATCCGGATGAAAAGATATAAGCGTCGGAAGAAGGGCCAATGAGAGGGTGTCAAGCTTGCACCTCTTTGACTTTTCAAAAGTTGATATATATGTCTTAACTCGTCTCTCTCTTCATTTTTACCTAGAAACGGACCATAGAACACCATAAAACCTATCCTTGAGCTCTATAATAGTGTTTCAAAGAATACTAACATCCCGAGTACGAAATCGAGAAGAGATAACATCAGAACAATCCCTGCGACGTAAGTATCATTAGACAACTTTTTGTTTTCTTTGTAGTTCGAGTTTTGTAAGGTACTTCATAGTTAAGAAATGTCTAATTTCTTTATTTAAGTGTTTAAGTATCAATAAAGGTTGATAAATTCATTTCCTAATAGTTAAAACTCACGGGATGGTGATCAGAAGCCGTGAGTTCGCGTTATTTGACTTGTAGTGGACTGTTTTGTGGGTTGTTTCGTGTTGCTTTTGGGCTGTATATTTTGCTACGGTTTAATGGAGTTTTGGAGGATAAATGGTGTGGAGAAACACCACATAATGGCGAAATGGTGGATTAGTCGTTCTTTGTAACATTTTCGTGGTGTTTGACGCTACTATAGTTGTCGTTTTGGGTATGAAGTGATTGGGGTGTGTTGGGATGTTGTAAGCTATATATAACTGGATCTCGACTTGAATCCACTGTAGGAAGTAATTATATTGTGTTCTTTCATGTGCTTAAGGTTATCTTGATGTTGATTAAGTTAAATGGTTGGACTAGACAAGAACTAGTGAATAAAGTTGCCAATTGAGGATAGTTGGAGTTGTGGATTATTTTCTTTGTTATAAATATATGGTATATGGATGGAATGATTGATGAATGTCTTAATTATCTTATTAATTATACTACTAAGTTAAAGTAAGAAGTCTATAAGAGGTGATATATGGTATACAGATTCCAATTGGGCTTGTAGCTTGTCGTGAAGTAGTTGTGATTTGTTGTTGTTATATGATTTCTTGTTATTGATAATTATGTATTTCTGGATTTCTCTGGTCATTTTTGTTGGTATATGGTATTGGAGGAGGCTCTTGTTACAGGGGAGATGCTGCATAAATTTACATAAACGAGCTACTAGTTTAAGTTGCGTACTTAGCCTTTACTCAACACTGATTTTGAATCTCCTTATGCTATGGTACATTGAGTTGAGTTGTTTGAAGAATTGCTTGGAAGGTATTAAGGACTCAATGGAGTTAAGGTATGTTAAGGCTATCTATGTTTTCCGTTTGGCATGATCCATATGATACAAACGAAACGTACAAATGCAAAACTTTCATAAATGACTCTATTCATAGAAGTACGAGGAGTGCCTATATTCTTGATTCCTCATGTGTCCTGTTATTATTTCTTCTGTTCATGGGTATCAGAAAATACGTAAGTTGCTAAAGTTTATCCAAAGGCATATTGATCTTATGACATTCCAAGAAATTTTACTGACTTTATTCATTATGCATTGCATTCATTTATACATGTACATTGACCCATGACTAGATGGCATTATATACGCGTATATTATATGTATATGGGATATGGGAAAAGGTTATGGCGTTATATACGCACCACCACCTGAGCAGCTAGTAAACGTTGATGATTTCGCCCACAGTGGCTGGGATGATATGATTGGATGCCCTCAGAGGCTTGATGATGTTATGTACGCATATACTATGCATGGTATGACATTTATACGTACATACATGACATTATAAATTTTTCATGATTCACAGAGCTATTCAGAATTACAGGTTGAGTTCCTTACTCCATATTTATTTCATGTCTTTTATATACTATTTTCATGCCTTACATACTAGGTACTTTATTTGTACTGACGTCCCTTTTGCCTGGGGACGCTGCGTTTCATGCCTGTCGGTTCCGATAGACAGGTTGAGAGTTCTCCTAGTAGGCTATCAGCTCAGTAGAAGGTGTTTGTGCACTCCACTTACTCCGGAGTTGCCTATTTGGTCAGTACGATTTGCATATGTATTGATTGGTATGGAGGGGCCATGTCCCGACATTTATGACATTTATATACTCTTAGAGGCTTGTAGACAAATGTCATGTATATGGAATCTTGTATGGCCTTATCGGCCTATGTTTTGAGTATACAAATGATCATGTCGGCCTTATTGGCCCGTATGTCACATGTATAAGTTTCTATATCATGTTGGGTCATCCTATGTGTAGTATTCCCTTATGTTTTATTCTCGTTATCTCATGAAAGGCTTCTGGCCTACTCACCCATGACAGTATGATAAGATTTCGTTGGTACTCCATTGTGTAAGGCACTTGGTTCCCGTCGCGGCCTTCAGTTTGGGTCGTGACAAAAGTGGTATCATAGCAGTTCTGTCCTAGGGAGTCTACAAGTCGTATCTAGTAGAGTCTTATTTATGGTTTTGTTGTGCAACACACTTTAGGATTGTCACTCTTTCTTCTTACTCTAAATCGTGTGGTAGATCTCAGTTGTATGAATTCAAACTCTTAAATTCTATTTTATTCGTAATACAACCATACCTAAATACAGGAAGACGGTTGGTAAGATATTAAATGTGGCTGTGGAAGAGTTAAGTTAGATGAACTCGATTTTGCATCATGCTTATGATGAGTAAATGTAAGGTCTTCAACAGATCATGTGTGTACTAAGACGTGTAAGCTTCTTGATAAGGAGTTCTAAGGCATGAATATCTATCCACCCCTATGGTAAAAAGCAACGAGAGAACCAAAAGGTAGATACAACTTTCAACAAGTAAAAGAAGCAAGATGAAAAAGGGCACGAGGTACCTAGTTAATGAAGATTATCAGTATTTGCAATTCAGACAGAGAAATACAAGCATTATGAGTTAATTTCAATAGTAATAGAGTTATTTACAATTGGCCACACTAATCTTAATTATGCCCTATGGGAGCCAGCCGTTATAGTTTAAGAGAAGGATGGTATATTAGGATCCAGCTGGGGTTAGAGTAACCCAAAATTATGGATGGATTGTTATCATTAGCTCACATTTTCGAAGGATATTGGAAACGTGGTAATAGTTCTCCTTGTGAGACACCCAGATGGTGCACTCTAGAATAGTACAGTCAGATATGAATACTAGAATGTTCAGAAATTTCAGAAGATAGGCAGTGGAATCCTAGAAGGGATAAATATTTACCTTAGTATGACTCCCATCTCTAGAGAAAAAAAAGGAGAATGTTATGCATTCCGAAGAGCCAGTGAGATGAAGCAAGGGGAGCTAAAGGTAAAAGAACATTTTGTTTAAATTTTCAGAATAAAGTGGTTGACACAAATATTATCTGGAGAATAAAAAGGGAGTAAATGAAGCACTATGAGTAAGATGTGATAAATGGGTGATAACGGTAAATCATAATATGACAGAATGATAGAGTCTATAGTCAAGTGAAGAAAAAGACAAGAGGAGACATGCCTTGAGTCAATAAAAGAGTATAAGCCATAAAGTCATGTCCCCTTTTCGAAAAATGAGTTGGTGACTCATACGTGATTACCAGAATGAAAAGTTAGACCCCCGAAGAAATAGAAATCAGCATGGGCTAGTGAACAAGATAAACTGAATATGAATTAGGGATCAGAAGATTTGATAATAGTCTGCATCGTGAGAATGTTATAGATCATGTTTCGATAATAATAGAATGGACAATAGAAGAATAACCTTTGAAGGTCATTCAGGAAGACGCTTACCTAAAACAAGCGATGTGAGCAAAATTAAGCTTAAGGGACTAAGTGTGCCAGTTACACTAGGCGTCACCTTCGTGCATGTAACACCCCGCAAAATTTCGAAGTACTTAAGCACTATTAAGAAAGTCGATGTGCGCTAATTATATTATTTTATGTGTAGACAAGGACTATTAATATAATGGATATCAATTGGATATGATAATAAGTGTACGAGGTATATTATAAGTGATGTGGGGTCTAAGGAGAGCCCTAAGTCCAAGTCAAGTTAAAAATTTCATGATAGACTAAAGTTCCAAATGAGTACGCACAAGACCAAACTTTGGATGAGAATATATACATATATATAAGGAGTTAAGTGGTGGATGACCTATCCAATTTAAAGTTTTCGAGTCTAGTTTCTAAAGTTTCAAACCGTTGCTTATTTGGACATTCCTACAAGACGTTATGACCAAATTACCAAAGGCTGGTGGAGGAGCCTGCGGATGCGAAGCATCCGAGGCCGCGTCCGAAAGAAAGGCTGGCAGTGAAGTGCTGCCATAGCATCCAGGTCCGCATCCGAGCTTCAAAGAGGAGTGAAGTGGGAATGTGAAGCTTCCAGGGCAGCATCCGAAACCCAAAAATCTGGGCCTATTAATACAATACAATTTCGGGGTTTATTTTCCCCATTTCATTTGGACGGGTTTTGGAGCTCTTCTCCTCTCTCTCAAGACCACCAACTCCTCCCATCTTCAAGGTGAGAAATCCCCATTATTTTGATGTTAAATTCCATCATTTCTACACTAGTATTGATGAGATCGAAACATAAAATAGATAGATCTTCAAGAAATTTCTTCAAGAACTCAAAGGAGGGTTTTGCAAGATTTCTTACAAAAGGTAATCCTACACCCTTAGACTTACATGTATGGATATATTTTGGGAATATGAGTATAAATTATGTATTGGAACTTATAGTATGGTGATTGGAAGCCATAAGTTACCAATTTAAATACATAACCATTGTAGAGATTGAAAGGTGATTATTTCATGGAATTTTGTTGGTTGGGTGTTGATGGATGGTCATGTATGTGATGTTGGAAGTTATGAATTGTTTAAGAATGATGGTGGGATAATTTTTTGGTAAATGGTAGTAGTTGGATGAACTAATTCTATGATTAAGAGGTGTAGAGATTCATGCCTACTAGGTGTTTGATAAAATACCTAAATGGCCAAAATTATGGAATTTGTTACTAATATTGGTCCCATTGGATGTTGTTATTATAGATTGAAGTTGATAAGAATTCCAGAACTTTTTAGAGTTTAAGGAAGCTCAATTGAGTTATGTTGGCTAAACTTTCTCTCTCGGAATTGAATTTCATAATGTTCCCATAAGTTTCAAAGTATGGGTTGCGTATTAAATTTTTGTGCCTTTGAATCGTATTTCAAATGAAAGCTAGTATGCCAAATTGTGTGAGAAAATCTCAATATTCTTAAGACTCTAAATTGCTTATATGTGTACCTAAAGTCTTGATTGGGAATGTCTTATTGTTGATAACCTATAAAGGTGGTTGGAAATGAAATAATCGAATTGGGGATATAGAGTGTGGCCAACGTGCTAAGAATTTAAGTTATGACTGTGGTTAGTAGTGTGAATGATTTGAGAGAATACGATAAAGAATATAAAATGAGCCTCGACTCAACTGTGTTAAAAGTGATTTGGAAAAATAGAATTTGCCTAAGAGCTTTTGTACTCAATTCATGCCCATTAGTGGTTGCTTTCACTACTGCTTTGCTTTATAAATATATTAAGTATGATTCAAGTTCTATATACTCATGAGTTGAAATTGTACGTTGTCATTTCCGGGGAAGAATATTGCAAGAGTAAATGGTGTATTGATTGTTTATGATTTTTCATGTGTGTTTCTATTGTTAGTTGGTATGCCTCATTCATTTGGAAGAAACCAATTGTGTTTAAAGTTCCCATTTTAAATGGATTTGAAGTATATGATTTCTGAAATTTTCTATATGTTGATATTTGATGGTGATCTTTGAAATTGAAAGAGGAGAAAGTGTGGAATATGAAATACGGTCATCGTGCTAGGAATAAAGAATCTTGTGAATTGCCAAATGAGCCAAGGAAATATTGTTGTTGTGAATGACTGGAAATACTGATGAGAATTCATACAAAGTGAAAGATGTTGAAGTGAGTACAATTGTATTTATGTTACCTGTGTGCAAATCAAATCAAAAATATTTTTGGGAGTATCATTAGTAAAACCGAGGAAGGGTGGGTCATAAGGCCCACACCTGAAACTACACGTGCCGGTGTAGGGGTGGATTGTGGTTATTCCACTTATTTGGGATGAAATTGTGATATTATTCCCCTTAATTGGGATGAACTAGTAATAATTGTGGAATGGAAAAGTCAACCCACACGGCATATGTGGGAATACGGCCTAGCTGATCAGGTGGAGATTGGACTCCATGTTGCGCACATGGTGGTACTACTCTTGGTAACAACTTTCTTTCGCATCACCTGTCAAACCACATTGTCCGTGGGGAGATGGACTAGATGGTGGAATATCGGTTCTAATGATATCCCAACCAAAAATTGTATATGAAGTTCGTATTTTGAAAATTACTATGTTTTAACTAGACATTTGGATATTGTTGATTGAGACTTGTTATTTCTATGTGTTGCCTTTTTTTATATGGGAATTCAATTTTGAAAGAGGACTTTTAGCTATACATACTAGTGTTATTCGACGGTACTAACGTCCCTTTTGCTGGGGGCGCTGCATCTTTAATGGATGCAGGTGGTTCTACAATAGGCGGTATTGATCAGTGATAGTGGTACATTCTCTTCAGCTGACTTGGTGAGCCCCACTTCATTTTGGGGTCATGTATCTTTTGTTTCTCATGTACTTTGTGGTTGAGGTATAGCCGGGGTCTTATTGCCGGCATTTCCATATTTCTCTTTTGTTGTACTTAGAGGCTCCGTAGACAGGTTGTGGGTTGTGGTTGATGTTGGGAATTGAACTAGAAATGTTAGTATTTGGAAATCATGTTTTTATTTTTTCATTAATTCTATAAACTCATAATATTTTGAAAATTATGAATGAAGCTGCTAATGAGAATGAAAGGGAGGTTGTTAATAAAATATTTTATGTGTTTGATTAATGGAATACATATCCTCTTTATTCATGGATGAGTTTGGGTAGAAGAAAATCTAACAGGCTTTCTTGGCCGGGTTCTCTCGGTTGAGCGCCAGTCACGCTCCCCGAGTTTGGGGCGTGACAGTGCGTAAGAAATTAAATTATCCCTGGTACAAAAGGTTTACCGCAAGGCAGGTAAGAGTTCGAAAAGATGTGAAAAGATGCCAAATATGAAGAGGTGAAACATTTATAGGTAAATCTTCATAGCATTAAATGTTAGTACTCCCCTAAAAGGGGATGATGGTGTGATATGGTATTAAGTCAGAGTTATGTTGTTCAGGTAACTATGGAATAGTAAAGAAAGAATGTGGTAAAAAGGTGAAAGGAATGATATTGCATTTCTTCAGATCCTACAGATATGATACGACTCCAGAACATTATGCAAGCATGACGCCGGGGAGAGGCAGTAAGGGTTCCGCACTAGATGATATTGATAAATAAGTGGGAATGAATACTCGATACATAAGGAGCCAGAATGAGAGGTAAATTAAGATAAAGGACATAACCTAAGAGGGGTTACGCAGAATATAGATATGAGAATGGACCAACAAGTAGTCTGTAGTGGATTCAGGAAGAGTATAGTTATGGATAGACAAGAGGATACAAATAAATCAACAGATCGTGCAAGATAAACATAGTGAACCCCAACATACGGAATCCAGTCTCGCAGGTAGGAGATCGCAATTGTTGAAAAGGTTTCAGATAGGAGTTGGGGTAGTTAAAGGTACTATATAAGTGTTACAAAAATAAAAGAAGTGCCACTAGAGAGACATTCAAAATTTCAGTTTAGAAGCAAGCCTACGAGCACAAGGGCGCGGAGGTATGTAACTAAGGATAATTATAGGCGAGTAAGAACATCAAAGATTTCTTCAGGTATGCGATATAATAAGCTCGTAGCTTTATAGGAGTAAGAGGGTCTCCACTATGTACTACCCCGAAAGACTAGCTGAGAAAATAAGGAAGAAGGTTTCAACCTAAGCATAGTGACATAAAGAAGAAATGGTCTTGTAATAATAGTCTCATTACAATATTATATACACTCCATAAGAAAGTGGCACCATTGTGGCTAATGCACGGGAAGTAAAAATCAAAGGTGATATTTGAGATCATATGAGTTACAACAAATTCCAGTATTCATGGGCAAGAAGATAAACCAAGTATTCATGCAACAAGTGGCAGAACGACCAAGAAAAATAATTGCTTACATTTAAAGACAACTGAGAAGGTACGAAAGGAAATCTATGGTGCTAGCAATTTAAAGGAAGATTGCGAGTAGTATAAATAGATATGTGTAGGTCGCAAGCTAAAGTATGATAGAGCGACAAGGTTTAGGTAGCCAAGATTAAGGTTATGAAAAGGTGAGTGAGAAGGTGACGAGAACAGGTAAGGCCTCGAGATTAATCCTGTCAAAACAAGAGAGATGATGGTTTTCATAAGTTATAGAAAGCTCGGTACAGTCTAAAGGAACTCAGAGGAGTCTAAGAATATGAGCAATTAGAAGATATGAAATGCTGCCCTGTAGTAGAATAAGGGTGTAATGGTGATAGATAAGAGGATGACCTTTAGGATTTTGAATGAGTAATGATTTTAAGAAAAGTGATTTTATGAATTACATGGGATTAGAATACCCATATAAGATGAATCACCCCGGGATGCTATGAAATGCGGTTATTAAAGTATAATATCACCCCTAGGTGGATCAGGAAAATCACTTCAGATGTTCCCCGATGAGACGTGAGCCCTAGTGACAATGTATTACGTAAGAGGTCTCAAGTTATCAGTGGTAGATACAGATCAACAATAAGGTGAATCAACAATAGATAGTTAAAAGTTCCAAAGTATAAGAGGAGGTTATGATGTCATTCTTTAGATGAGCAGTAATAAGGAAGCATTAAAGGACTTAGATTTATACATATAGGATAAGCAGTGAGAGAGTAAACCGAAGTTGGGTAGATGGAAAATGGAAAGAGTTGCCTAGATGGAAAATGACAATATTAAAGTATTCATAAGAGCCATAGGTTATGAGAATGATAAGCGCATCAGTTAACATTCGAGGACGAATATTCCAAAGGGGGGAATGATGTTACACCCCATGTTTTTGTACGTGAAAGTACGTCGTAAGTCAAATGATGTAAGCTTGAAAATGAGATCCTCTTTGGAAGTATATAAAGTGATTTAATGATGTTACATCCCATTTTCGCAAGCCTAAAAGAGTTATCATTCGGGGAAAAATGTTCTAAGAGTACATGTTGTTACACCCCGTATTTCAGACGTCACTCACATTATAGGATTATCTAATGTAAGCTCAAAAAGAACGAAATCCTTCTACAAGAATAAGAAAGGTTTGCCGAAGTCTTAAGTAAGTTGAGATGAATATGAGACTTGTTACTCATTATTTAAATGAGTTTAAAGTCATGATATGACTATATGTGATGTTTGGATAGAAAATATAAAGTTTGGGAAAATCGGATTAAAGTTGCAAAAAAACCGACTAAGGATTTGCCTTGTAACAGAGCTTTTTGAGTATTATATTTCGTGTGCTATATAAGGTATTTTTGGGACATATTAAATACAAAATTTAAGGTCTTGGAATGTAGTTTCCAAATCTCTTAACCGTTTGTTCATACGACATCCGAATAAAAAGATATAAGTGTCGGAAGATGGGACAATGAGAGGGTACCAAGCTAGCACCTCTTTGACTTTTCAAAACTTGATATATAGGCCTTAACTCGTCTCTCACTTCAGTTTTACATATAACCCGACCTGAGAACACCATAAAACCTATCCTTGAGCTCTCTATTAGTGTTTCAAAGAATACTAACATCCCGAGTACGAAATTGAGAAGCGATAACATCAGAACGATCCCTACGACGTAAGTATCATTAGACAACCTTTTTTTTTCCTTTGTAGTTCGAGTTTTGTAACGTACTTCATAGTTAGAAACGTCTAATTTCTGTGTTTTAGTGTTTAAGTATCAAGAGGGGTTGATAAATTCGTTTCCTAATAGTTATAACTCACGGGACGGTGATCGGAAGCCGTGAGTTCGAGTTATTCGACTTGTAGTGGACTATTTTGTGGGCTATTTCGTGTTGCTTTTGGGCTGTCTATTTTGCTACTGTGTAATGGAGTTTTGGAGGAGAAATGCTGTGGAGAAACACCACATAATAGAGAAATGGTGGATTAGTCATTCTTTGTAATATTTTCGGGGTGTTTGACGCTACTATAGTTGTCGTTTTGGGTATGAAGTGATTGGGGTGAGTTGGGATGTTGTAGGCTATATATAACATGGATCTCGACTTCAATCCACTGTAGGAAGTAATTATATTGTACTCTTTCATGTGCTTAAGGTTATCTAGATGTTGATTAAGTTAAATGGATGGACTAGACATGAACTAGTGAATAAAGTTGCCAATTGAGGATAGATGGAGTTATAGATTGTTTAATTTGATATAAATATATGGTATAAGACTGGAATCATTGATGAATGACCTCATTATCTTGTTAAAAATACTAGTAAGTTAAAGTAAGAAGTCTATAAGGGGTGATATGGGGTATACAGATTCCAATTGGGCTTGTAGCTCGTCGTGAAGCAGTTGTGACTTGTTGTTGTTTTATGGTGTCTTGTTGTTGATAATTAGGTATTGATGGATTTATCTAGTCATTGTTATTGGTATATGGTATTTGAGGAGGCTCTTGTTACAGGGGAGATGCTGCCCAAATTTACATAAATGAGTTACTAGTTTATGTTGCGTACTTAGCTTTTACTCAACACTGATTTTGAATCTCCTTATTCTATGGTAGATTGAGTTGAGTTGTTTGAAGAATTTCTTGGAAGGTATTAAGGACTCAATGGAGTTAAGGTATGTTAAGGCTATCATTTGTTTCATTTTGGCATGATCCATATGATACAAACAAAACATGCAAACGCGAAACTTTCATAAATGGCTTTATTCATAGAAGTACGAGGGGTGCCTATGTTCTTGATTCCCCATGTGTCCTGTTATTATATCTTTTGTTCATGGATATCAGAAAAATACTTAAGTTTCTAAAGTTTATCCGATGGCATATTGATCTTATGACATTCCGAGAAATTTTACTGACTTTCTTCATTATGCATTGCATTCATTTATACATGTACATTGACCCATGACCAGATGGCATTATCTACGTGTATATTATATGTATATGGGATATGGGAAAAGGTTATTGCGTTATATACACACCACCACTTGATCAGCTGGTATACGTTGATGATTTCGCCCACAGTGGCTAAGATGATATGATGGGCTGCCCTCAGAGGCTTGATGATGTTATGTACGCATATACCTATGCATGGTATGACATTTATATGCACATGCATGATATTATAAATTTTTCATGATTCGCAGAGCTATTCAGAGTTACAGGTTGAGTTCTTTACTCCATGTTTCTTTCATGTCTTTTATATACTACTTCCATGCCTTACAGACTAGGTACTTTATTTGTACTGATGTCCCTTTTTCGTAGGGATGCTGCGTTTCATGCCCGTAGGTTCCGATAGACAGGTTGAGAGTTCTCTTAGTAGGCTATCAGCTCAACGGAAGGTGTTTGTGCACTCCACTAACTCCGGAGTTTCCTATTTGGTCAGTACGATTTGAATATGTATTGATTAGTATGGCATGGCCCTGTCCCGACATTTATGACATTTATGTACTCTTAGAGGCTTGTAGACAAATGTCATGTATATTGAATCTTGTATGGCCTTATCGGCCTATGTTTTGAGTATACAAAGTTTAGGTCGTGACACTTTTGTTGTAGAAAGTTCTGCAAGCGGCAAGAACTGATCCCAAGAACTTCCAAACACCATCACACACGCACGAAGCATGTCCTCCAATATCTTAATAGTGCGCTCAGACTATCTGTCCATCTGAGGGTGAAATACTGTAGTCAACTCAACTTGCGTGCCTAACTCAAGTTTTACGGCCCTCTAGAATTGCGATGTAAATTGTGTACCTCGATCGGAGATTATAGATACCGGCTAGCCATAAAGTTTGACAATATCGCGAATATAGACCTGAGCCAGATGCTCTGAAGAATAAGTAGTCACCACTATAATGAAATGGGCCGACTTGGTCAACCTATCCACAATCACCCATACTGTATCAAACTTCCTCTAAGTACGTGGGAGCCCAAAAACAAAATCTATAATAACCCGCTCCCATTTCCATTATGGAATCTCTAGCCTCTGAAGCAATCCACATGGCCGTTGATGCTCATACTTCACATGTTGACAATTTAGGCACCAAGCTACATACTCCACTATGTCCTTCATTCTCCTCCACCAATAGTGCTGCCTCAAGTCCTGATACATCTTGGCGGCTCCTTGATGAATGGAGTACCGTGAATTGTGAGCCTCCTGGATAATCAACTCACACAATCCATCTAGATTGGGCACACATAGCCTGCCCTGCATCTGCAACATACCGTCATCCCCAATAGTGACCTCCTTGGCATCACCGTGCTGAACCGTGTTCTTGAGGACAAGCAGATGGGGGTCGTCATACTGATGCTCTTTGATACAATCATAAAGAGAAGATCGAGAAGCCACACAGTCAAGAACTCGATAGGGCTACGAAACATCCAATCTAACAAACTAGTTGGCTAAGGCCTTAACCTTCAATGCTAATTTCCTCTTTGCTACCGGTAGATATGCTAAACTGTCCAAACTCTCTGCTTTTCGACTCAAGGCATCGGCCACCACATTGGTGATATCATAGTCCTTAAGTAACTCCAACCACCTCCAATGCAGCAAGATAAGATCCTTCTATTTGAATAGATGTTGAATACTACGGTGGTCGGTAATGACCTCACAAGGAACACCATCCAAATAATGACGCCAGAACGTTTGTGCATGGACAATGGCTACCACCTCCAAATTGTGGACTGGATAATTCTTCTCATGAGTCTTCAACTATCGAGATACGTTGGCAACCAACCTGCCATCGTGCATCAACACTGCGCTAAGGCCAACACGTGATGCATCACAATACACAGTATAAGAACCCGAGCCCATGGGCAACACCAATACTAAGGTTGTGGTCAAAGCAGTCTTAAGCTTTTGAAAGCTCTCCTAACACTCCTCAATCCACTTGAATGGAGCTCCCTTCTGGGTCAATCTGGTCATAGGTGTAGCAATAAATGAGAAACCCTCCACGAATCGACGTTAATACCAAACAAAACCAAGAAAATTCCGGATCTCGGTGGCCGAAGATGATCTGGGCCAACTCTGCACCGCGTCAATCTTCTTCGAGTCTATCACTCGACACAATATGACCCATAAAACACCACTGAATCAAGCTAGAATTCGCACTTTAAGAACTTTGCATATAGCTTCTTCTCCCTCAAGGTATGGAGCACAATCCTCAAGAGCTGCTCATGATCTTCTCGATTGCGAGAGTACACCAAAATGTCGTCAATAAACACAACTATGAATGAATCAAGAAAGGGTTGGAATACATTGTTCATCAGGTGCATAAATGTTGTTGGAGCGTTGGTAAGCCCAAAAGACATCACAAAGAACTCGTAATGACCATATCTAGTCCTAAATCAGTCTACGGTATATCTGGTTCCCAAAACTTTAGCTGGTGATAGCCTGACCATAAATAAATCTTAGAGAACAATCTGGCATCATGTAGCTGATCAAATAGGTCTTCAATGCATGATAATGGATACATTTTCTTCACCATAAGCTTGTTCAACTAACAATAATCAATACACATACGCATAGATCCATCCTTCTTCTTCACAAACAAGATCGGAGCACCCCCGCGATGACATGCTAGGCTGAATAAATCCCTTATCAAGAAACTCCTATAACTTATCCTTTAACTCCTTCAGCTCTGTTGGGGCCATACGATATGGTGGAATAGAAATGGGCTGAGTGACCGACAACAAGTCAATACTGAAATCGATATCTATGTCGGGCGGTATGCCCGGAAGATCTGCTGGAAATACATCTGGAAAGTCTCTCACTATCGGAACTGACTCCATGATAGGGGTATCAGCATTGACATCCCGCACAAAGTCTAGGTAAGCATTACACCTCTACTTAACCATCCACTGAGCCTTTAGAAATTATATAACCCTACTAGGATAATAATCTAATGCACCCCTACAATCTAACTGTGGTACACCTGACATATCCAGCATCAAAGTCTTGGCGTGACAACTAGTCCATGCCCAAAATAACATCAAAGTCTACCATACTAAAATAATAGATCGACTTTGGTATCGAAACCAATAAATAACAACTAACCACGAACGATACACACGGTCCACAACAATAAAATCTCCCACAGGTGTAGATACATAAATAGGAGAACTCAAGGAATCACGAAATAAACCCAAATATAGTGCAAAGTAAGATGCTACATAGAAATAAGTAGAGCTTGAATCAAATAAAACTGATGCATCTATATGACAGACCAAAATAATACTTGTAATGATTGAGTTTGAAGCAACTGCCTTTTTCCTAGCAGGAAAAGCATAATATCTGGCCTGGCCTTCCTCTCTAGGGTGACCTCTACCCCCCTGATGTCCACCTCTAGTTGGCTGAGCGGGTGGAGAAGCAACTGGTGCAACAATCATGGCCTGAGAAGTCTGCGGACCTGACTGAATTCGTGGAGCCTGGGTAATCTGGGAAGGTGCATCCCTACTAAGTCTGGGCAATCTCTAACCATGTGGCGGGTATCACCACACTCAAAACAAGCTCTCGGAGGATGTGGCAGCTGGGACTGGCTTGGGCCTGGTCGGCTGGACTGACCGCTGAAGGTACCCCGTGCAGGATGTGCACTAGAAAGTGGCTGAGCAAAGTGTGCAACCTGGGACTTCGATACCACTGGAGCACCACCAGAAGATGGAAGTGCTGAATGAACTGGGCGGCTCACATAGCCCATACCATGACGGGCTGAAGCTTCAACGTGACCACCACTAAATCCCCACGTACAACTACGCCTCTTAGCCTCCCTATCCTCTCTATCACGGTCTCGCATACCCTCCAACCTCCGTGAAATCTCAACCACCTGCTGATATGGAGTGTCTGTCTCCAACTCCCTAGCCATGCTAAGTCTATTACTCTAGTTGAGCACCTCGATGAATCGACGGACTCACTCTCTGACTGTAGCAACCAAGGCTGGTACATGCTTGGACAAATCACTGAATCAGATAGCATACTCCGAGACTGATATAGTACTCTGGCGCAGCCGCTAAATCTCCACACGTCAAGTAACCCAAAGAGTCTGAGAAACAAACTCTCTCAAGAAAAACTCTAAAAACAGGTCCCATGTAAGTGAAGCTGCCTCGACAGGGCTACCCACCTCGTATGCCCGCTACCACTGATATGCCGCTCCCTTTAGCTGGAACATAGTAAAAGCAACCCCACTCGTCTCCACAATGCCTATTGTGCGGAGAATATAGTGACACTACTCAAGAAAACCATGTGCATCCTCTGAAGCTAAACCACTGAAAGCAGGTGGGTGGTACTTCTTGAACCTCTCGAACCTGAGCTGCTCCTCCTCAGATGCTACTTCCCTAACCACGGCCTTAATTGGAGCAACAAGTTATACCGGTATACCTCTGGGACCTGATTAACCTGGACCCGCGCTATGGGGTACGGGCTATAGGAGTCTATGCTCCTCCCCTAGCCTAAGATGTGGTTGGTGCAAGTGGGATCAACCCTGCCCGAGCTAAGGTGCTGAACATGCTCATGAACTATGTGAGGGTCTCCTGAACTGCTTGGGGGCAATTGGAGCCTCGGTGTCTCACCCCCTACTAGAGCTACGGGTGTCTTCTCTCTCGCAGCTTAAGCAGGTGCTCTGGCTGCACCTCGTGCCCGTCCTCGGCCTCCACCCCAACCCCGGCCTCTCGCGGCTCTAGTAGGGGGCACAAGTGTCTGATCATCAAATCCAGCAATGTGTGTCCTTGCCATCTATGAAAGAATAGAAAGACAAAGATTTAAAATTTTGACGTCAATAAAATTGCACGATAAGGAATCAAATAAGTGAAGTTTTCCTAATAGTTTTGTAGCCTATCCATGATAAGTCAAGAAGTCTTTCTATCGATCCGCAAGACTCTACTAAACCTTCTTATTACTCTTAATACCTATGAACCTAGAGCTCCGATACCAACTTGTCACAGGCCCAAATTCGCTCCAAATAGAATCAAGATATATAATTACAAGATACTGAAAGCGACTAAATAATGGATAAAACCGTCTGTAAATAGAATCACACAATTTCACACCCCAAAACCAGTAGAATTGAGTCATAAGCTCAATAGAATGCTACAAGAGTGCTACTACATCATTGTTCGAAAAGGCAATACAACAGTAATGAAAATAAGGGAAGGTGACTCTGAGGCCTGCAGACATCGAGAAAGCATACCTTGAAGTCTCCGGTAAAAATAGCTAGCAAGACTCTCTATCTATTGACGCAACCAGTCGTACCTGGATCTGCACAAAAAGATGTGCAGAAGCATAATATGAGTAAACCACAACGGTACCCAGCAATTATCAAGCCTAACCTTAGTAGAGCAGTGACAAGGCCAAGTCAAGACACCTACTAGGATATGAAATAGAGAGTATAAAATGAAATGCATATATAAAATGGAATGCAAGAAAATAA
Organism: Nicotiana tabacum; assembly: GCF_000715075.1. Lineage (NCBI taxonomy): Eukaryota > Viridiplantae > Streptophyta > Magnoliopsida > Solanales > Solanaceae > Nicotiana > Nicotiana tabacum. The sequence goes on from NC_134098.1 coordinate 8,110,311, forward strand.
CCAATAAGGATCGAGATGATAACATGATCTAATATCGGAAAATCAACAGTAGGAATAGTATAAAAGAAGCAACTAAAGGACTACAATGATCATGTATGGACAAAAATAGATAGAACACTAAGAAATTAGACAACAGATATAATTCTCCACCAAAACACTTTGAAAAGTAAAATAATAGAAAAATTCACATCGAGGTACCGCCTCATGTATAATGAAATCAAAACCGAGGCACCGCCTCATGTAATCAAGAATAACAACCGAGGTAACGCCTCGTAATCACATTTCTCAATTTCAGTCACAATCCTTCCTTATGCTGCCGCATGAGCCTTGCATTTGAAAATAGGTTTTGAGAATAGTTTTCCCGAAATAGCTACATGCATTTTAGCCCACCTTATGACGTCGCGTGGCTTCACGTAGTTCCCCTACAAGCAACACACACATAAGTCCCTCGTTATACCGCTGCATGCACATCAACCCAAGCCTTATACCGCTGCATTCACATCAATATCATATCACAACAACAACTCGCACCACCAGTGCTCATATATAACAACTTGCCAACAACAACAATATCAATGTTTGCCCAACAATAGCCCATGGCTCCAATACAACGTATACAAGAATATCAACAATAATAATGGATAAAAAAAATTTCTCAATAGGATAGATGTTCCAACAATAACCAACATCGCCTCAATGTATTAACAACTTCCATAACCTCAACATCAAATAACTCAACAATGAGAGAACAACGTGTAACCACAATATTAGATAAGACCAACTCACAATAAGGAAAACGATCTTCAACAATAAGTATCAAATAACGGAAGTTGACAAATAAAGGGAAGCATGAACAATCAATTCAACAATGATAATTAACAATGAAGAGATAACATATGTCAATAAAGGGGCAACAGGTTCAACTGAAGCATGGGAGCAATTTAGCAAGTAAGATGTAGGACAATCACTAAACAATTAAACTAAAGCATTTAAGGATAATCTAACACAATTAAGGATGATTTAAATATGAGAATTTATAACATAATATGACATTTCAATTAAAGCATGGAAATAGTCTAAGTAGCCTAAACCGCTCAAGTACTACGTACAACCTATGTACCCACTCGTCACCTTGCGTACACGGATTTCACTTAACACAACTGAATCAAACAATACCAATCCTAGGGGGTAGTTCCCCCACACGAAGTTAGGCAAGACACTAACCTCATTTAGGGTAATTCAATACTCGAAAATAGCTTTTCCCCTACAACCTGCCTCCCCACAGCTCAAATCTCACCAAAATTGACTCAATAATGTAAAACAATGCTAGGGAATTCAATTTCAATAGATAAAGTTAAGATATTTATACTTTCCCCAAAAAGTCAATAAAAGTCAACCCGGGGCTCGCACGGTCAAAAACTAGGTGCAATGGTATATTCCGTCTACCCATGACCTCACGAATCCATATATCTGATTAGTTTCAAAGGCCGAGTCCGAATCGACTCTCAAAAGTCAATTTCTTATTTTTCAAAAACTTGATAAAGTTTCATAAATTTCTACTTTGATTCACATGATTTTGATGCTTAAATCTAAGATAAATTGTTGGAATATGATTAGAAATAGATTAGGATCACTTACCCATTGTTTGAAGGTGAACATCCCATCTCCAAGTCGCCTCCTACAGAGTATATGGTTCAAAAATGAGAGAATTACTTCAAACATCACACCCCTCATCTTTTAGTCCAGTCGCAGATGTCACATTTGCGACATAGGGTTCACAAGTGCGAACCCTCCAAATGCGAAGAATCGCTCGCAAATTCGAAGACCCTACAACCTCTGCTATCATCGCAATTGCGATGAATATTTCAAAATTGTGAACTTTGGACTTTGGCAATTGCGACAAAATGGATTGCAAATGTGAATTGACTCTTTCACAGCCTTTTTCACAAATTCGAACATTGGGCTCGCAAATGCGAACCCAATAGGTTTGGCTTTACTTCGCACTTGCGAACTCAGACCTCGCAATTGCGAGATCTGAGGCATGTGCAGAAACCAGAACCCTTTTGATTCCATCCACACTCCGCTAAACTTCCGAAACTCACCCGAGCCCTTGTGGATCCAAACCAAACATCCACACAAATTTAAAAACATCATACAAACTCGCTTGCGCGATCAATCCACAACAATAACGTCTAAAACTACGAATTTGACTCTAAAATGCATGATTTTCAAAGAGAATATCAAGAACATCTAAAATTACAACTACGCATCCGATTCCTATCAATTCCATTCTGAATGATGCCAAATTTTGCAGACAAGTTCTATATGCCATAACGACATATTCCAAGTCCCTAAATCAATTTTTGAGTTCAATAGCTAAAGTCAACCTACGGTCAAACCTTTTAACTTAAAATTGCCAAATTTCGGCAAAACAACACAAATTAGCCTACGAGCTTCAAAAGTCAAGTTCGGAAATATTCCCAAGTCCGAAATCACAATACAAACCTATCAGAATCATAAAAACATAGTTCCTAGGTATTTTTCATAAAAGTCAAAGTTTGATCAACATTTTTAAATTAAAACTTCTAAGTCTAGAATCAAGGGTCCACATCAACCCGAAAGCCGCCTAGAACGAAACTAATAAACCTCTCAAGTCATAATAGCATAAACTTACATATGTGAATCAATAAAAGTATAAAGGTTCAAACTTCACTAATGGAATAAGTCGCACGATAAAGAAAGAAAGAAGTGAAATTTTCCCCTAGAAGATACTACATATGTCTTTGTACCGATCGTCCTGGCTCTACAATGCTTTGTCATGACCCATGAGACCTAGGAAACCTAGTGCTCTGATATTAAACAGTCACGACCCGAAATTCCACCCTCGAGACCGTGATATTGCCTAACATTTCACTTGCTAGGTAAGCCAGTGTTAGCTAAATTACTTATCAGTTTTAACAATTTAAGATCAAAGCATCAATAATATTAAATTGTAATCATTTGCAATAGACTAATAAAATACTAAATCACGAAGTCTAATCATATACCAGAATATGGAGTCACGAATACATGAGCATCTAGAGTACTACGGACAGAGTCTGAACAAAATACAAGTATTTGAAACTAAATAAGCAGTAAATATAGAATGGAAAGGTGATTCCAGGGTTGCGGATGTCGTGTAGCTATACCTCAAGTCTCCTAAAGTAGTAGAATCCGGGCAGTCTCGCTACGCGCCGTCGGGACCAACACCGGTATTTGCACAAAAAGTGCATAAGTGTTGCATGAATACAACCGACCCTATGTACTCTGTAAGTGTCGAGCCTAACCTCGACAAAGTAGTGACGAGGCTATGGAAAGTCACTTACAAATAACTTGTACGAAATAATAATAACTAAAAAATAGGGATAGAAATATATCAATAAACTCATATAAACGGACCCGGAGGTCAACTACAAGAGAACCCTAGAATAACAAAGTCTCAGGTCTCATATCACACTACCGAGGATAATTCTACAATCACAAACAATTATAACATAATGATTCTGTTGCAGCGTACGACCCGATCCCACCATATCATGATTTGTTCATGTCATAATCTATCCTTATTCCTTCATGTCATTTGAATACCGATCAATACTATTGCGGCGTACAACCTGATCCCCAAACAATTTTAAATCATTAACATAAACAACTCATCAACAAATTTCACAAAATATCACACAAAGAAGGTGGAATGTACATAACAGTAAAGAACCACGAAATAAGCGGAGGATCTCTAACATCTTGAAATACCAAATTTTACCGATACATCAATATAAAAAGAGTTAAACGGTTCGCATAAGCGAAACAACCCAATAGAGTATATCAATAATATAAAAAAATGAAACTAGGTAAAACATTTGGCAACTAAGACATACAATTAAGGCAAGTAGAAACAAGTACTCCATCCTTTCCAATTTATGTGAACATGTTTGACTGGGCACGGATTTTAAGAAAAAATAAAGACTTTTGAAATTTGTGATCCAAAATAAGTCAAAAAGGGGCCTAGAGTATTTGTGTGGTTATAAAAGCTTCTCATTAAGGGTAGAATTGTAAGTTTAAGCTACATTATTACCAAATTTAGAAAGAGGTCATTCTTTTTGGAACGGTCCAAAAAGGAAATAGGTTCACATAAACATGAACAGAGGGAGTAGCAAATAAACAGAAATCGTGTGAGGATTGAGCAAATTAAGGCAAGTAACAATTAATTGATAAGTAACAATTACAGCATACGAGTCAAGAAAAATATCTAACAGTTAAAACATATAACAAGAGATACTATGGAATAAATAAAAACATGGAAATAAATATCAAAATCCCGCATGCTAAATCCCATGACAGCATATACACGCTTGTCACTAGAATATACAGTGTTTTCCCACATAATTCACATAACAAATAATTCAACAAGTCCTAACTCCCTCAAGTCAAGGTTAGACACAACACTTACCTCAATCCGCGAACAAAGAAATCAATCAACTACGACCTTGCCTTTTGAACAAGCCTCCGAACCAACCAAATCTAGCACATTATTAAACGATTCAAAATAAGCTTTATAAACTACCCATTAATGAAAGACGTTCAATTTTGATCATTTTTTATAAAGTCAACCTCGGGTTAGGTTGGGCAAAACTCGAGATTCCTACCAAAACTCGATTACCCATTCACCCCCGAGCCCATTTATGTGATTTTTTTTTAAATCTAACCTCAATTTGAGGTCTAAATCTCAATTTTACAAAATCCCCAATTTCTACCAATGATTTTGGGAAGAAGAAATCCTTAAAAGCGCCTCTAGAATGTTTAGGGTTGAGATATGGTATACAATGAGCTAAGTCCCATTTCCCCCCTCTTTTACCCAACTACAGATGTCGCAATTGCGAGAAACATGTCGCAGTTGGCAATTGCGAGTATCGCAAATGTGAGAAATAGGTCAAAGCCCAGGGCTCAGTCACAAATGCGACCAAGCCATCTCAAATGTGAATCATGGGATGTCCGCAATTGTGAACATTTCTTCGCAAATGCGAAAACTACGCTGCCCAGTCCCCCATCTCAATTGCTAGCCCAACTTTTCAAAAGAAGAGTTCGCATTTGTGAAAATGTCTTTGCAATTGCGAGACTTGCAACCCATCACCATAACTGAAACAAACCAGCAGTCCTTACACTATCCAAACTCATCTGAAAGGCGTCCAAAACTCACATGAGCCCCTCGGGCTCCAAACCAATCATGCACGCAAGTGTAATAACATTAGACGAACTCGCTCGCATGATCAAATCACCAAAATAATATCTAAAACCACTAATCAAATATCAAAATGAATAAAAATTCAATGGGAAACTCAACAACAACTATAATCACAACTAAGCATCCAAATCATATCAAACCAACTCTGAATTGCACCAAACTGTGCACAAAAGTGTGAAGTAGTAAAGCAGACCTATATCAAGTCCCAAAATCAAAATCCAAACCCGATAGCTATGAATTCAACCTTAGTCAAGCCTAGGAAATTGCAAACTTTTATATTACTAGCTTTCAACAAAATAAGTCAAATCAACATAGGAACCTCCGATTTCAATTCCGAGCATACGTCAAAGTCCAAAATAACAATACAGACTTACCGGAATCGTCAAAATACCGATCCATAGTGGTACACACAAAATGTTGTCTATAGACAACTCAAGTTATTTTTAAAGCTAAAAATCATGTTCTCATCTAAGTTTTTACATAAAAACGTTTCAAAAAAAGACACGAACAACGCATGTAAGTCAAGAAATATAAAATGAAGCAAATAGAGGTCTCAGAACTCAGAAATAATGAGTCATTACTCAATCGAAGTCCTAAACATCATGCTCTTATCATTTATCAGAATTACACTCTCATTCTACTACCAGGGCAACATTCCATCTCTTCTAAATGCTCCAAGTCTTAAACTCCTCCGAGTTTATTAAGGCTATAGTGAGATTTCTATACCTTACAGAAACCATTAGCTCTCTTGTTTTGATAGCTTAATCCCGAGGCCTTACCTTTTCTTGTCACCTTATGACTCATATTTTCTTATCCTTACTCCTATCTACCTAAAACCTTGTTGGTATACCATACTTTAGCTTGTGACCTACACATATCTATTTATACTTCTCACAACCTTTCTTTAACTTGCTAGCACTAAAGATTTTCTTATGTTATTCAAGAACCTCAAGTTAGACATCACGTCATCTCTAACCCCTCTTACTCTCTTAACTAGACCTCTCGGTACATGGACACCATAGGCTGGAAGATATGCTACTGACGAGACCACTATCATTTTTGGATACTGAATCACGGTGCTTCTAGCTCTCTATCTGAAGTCTGGACTATTCACAACCTTTTGCACTTGATTATCTCGTACCTTCTTTACCTTTACCTATATTACCTTTAAATATTATATTGTATCTTCTGTCGCTTTAATAACCTCCCTTCCACATAGGTGGAATTGAAATCCACACCTTAAATCTATACTATAATGCATGTCACACAATCTGGAGGGAGCTTCATATTGACTTCTTATGAGGCTGATACTTTTCTAATTTGGATTTATTGTACAACCGGTATAGAATATGGCTATTGTACTATATCTTTTGTACCTATGATATTAAGAGTAATTCATTAATGTTTTAAATCATGATTCTATAATTATCTAGGTCTAATAATCAAACTCCTGATTTACTTAGCTGATGTAACTCTTTAATTTCCTCTTCTCTCTCAACCTTTAAGTAGGCTTAAGCTATCCTCCAATCTAGGCCTCATGGTATTAGTTATTACTGTAGCCTTTCGTGTATGCTATGGAACATCCATGATATAATCTTCTAATAATTCAAGCCTTTGTCTGTGACGTGGAGTCAATTCTATTTTTAACTTATACCGGAGTCGCCTATAGCAGTATGAATTTAAACATATATGCTGCATGGATAATAATCCAAAATCTTAAGTGTGTTAATAACGTAACTAATGCTGGGTCATTAATCGAATAATTTATTCCGTGCCTTCTAAGTTTTCTTTAAACATAAGCAATTGCTTTTCATGGTCTTTCTTCCACCTGTTGTATGAATACTTGGCTTATCTTAGTTCCCACGTATGCTGGAATTTCGTGCAACTCATATGACCTCGAATATTACTTGTGATTTTACTTTCCGTTCATTAGTCACGATAGGTGCCACTTTCTTATGAGGTGCATACAATGTCGTAGTAAGACTGTTGTTACAAATTAATTTTTTATTCGGGTTAATATGCTTAGGTTGAAGCCTTATTCCTTATATCCTCAACTAGTCTTTCGTTATAGTACATAGGGAAGACCCTCTGGTTCTATTAAAGTTGTGAGATTATTACATTGTATACCCGGAGGAATTTTTTATGTTCTTACTCACCTATAACTATCCTTAGTTACTTACCCATACGCCTTTGTGCTCGTGGGGTTTCTTTTGAACTGAAATTTGATTGTATCCCTATTGGAACTCTCTTTTATTTTCGTAACACTTATACGGTGCCTTTAACTACCCTAACTCCTACCTCAATATTTTTCAAGGATCACGATGTCCTCATATCTACGAGACTAAATTTTCAATGTTGGGGTTCACTATGTTTATCTTGCACGATCTGTTGATTTATCTGTATCCTCTTGTCTAGCCATAATTAGACTCTTCCTGAATCAACTACTAATGACTCGGTCCATACTCATATATATATATATATATATTCCGCATAATCTCTCTTGGGTTATTTCCTTTGTCTTAACTTAGCTATGGCACTAGCTCCTTATGTATTAAGTGTTCATTCGTACTAACTTATCAATAACATCCTGGGCAGGTGCCCTTACTGCCTCTCCCCGGCATCGTACTTGCATAATGTTCTACAGTCATAACATATTTGTAGGATCTGATTAAATGCAATCTCATTCCTTTATCTTAGCTTACCTCTCGCAATATCTGTAGGAGCTGATCAAACAAGTAATCAATGCATGGTAATGGGTAAATGTTTTTCACTGTAACCTTGTTCAACTACCTATAATCAATACACATTTGAATAGTATCATCATTCTTCTACACAAACAAAATTGGAGAACCTCAAGGTAAAACACTCCGCCGGATGAAACCCTTATCAAATAAATCTCGAAGTTGTTCCTTTAACTTCGTTAACTCCAGTAGTGCCATACGATATAGTGTAATAGAAACGGGATGAGTGCCCAGCAACATGTCAATACCAAAATTGATATCCCTATCGGGTGGCATGCCTGGTAGATATGCTGGGAAATTATCTGTGAAATCACTCACTACTGGAACTCACTCATTGGTAGGAGTATCAGGACTGACATCCCTCACAAAGGCTAGATATGCTTCACACCCTTTCTCAACCATGCGTTATGCCTTTAGAAGGACACAACTCTGCAATGAATATAAACCAATGTACACCTCCACTCCAATTGAGGCAAACCTAGCATAGCCAATGTCATACTCTTTGCGCGACAATCCAGAATGGCGTGATAGGGCAAAAACCAATCCATGCCTAAGATCACGTCAAAGTCCACCATACTGAGTAATAATAGATCAACTCAGGTCTCATAACCACCTATAACGACTAAACATGATCGATAAATGCGGAAAACAATAATAAAATCTCCAACAGGCATGGAAACATACGCAAGAGCACTCAAAGTATCATAAGATATATCCAAATACGAAGAAAAGTAAGATGATACATTTGAATAAGTGGAACCTCAATCAAATAAGACTGATGCATCCCTATGACAGACCGAAATAATATATGTGATGACAGCATCCAATGCAACCACCTCCATCCTACCAAGAAAAGGATAGAAACGAGTCTGGCCTCCCCCTCTAGGCAACCTCTACTTGTCGGATCTCTACCCCTAGCTGGCGGTGCAGGTGGAGCGGCAATGTGAGAAGCAACCATGGCCTGTGAACCCTAAGGACCATATGAAAACCGTAGAGCCAGTGTATTCTGTGAAGGTGCAACCCTGCTGAGTCTGGGGGCAGTCCCTCACCATATGTCTGGTATCACCACACACGAAGCAAGCTTTTGATGGGCGTTGCTACTGAAGTTTAGCATGGCTTGGTAGGCTAGACTGACCACCGACGGAACCCCGTGCACAAGGTTCACTAGAAAGTGGATGAGCAAAATGAGCAACCTGGGACTTCGGAATAGAAGGAGCACTGCTAGTAGCTGCAAGTGCTGAATGAACTAGGCGGCTCACATAGCCTTTACCATGACGGGCTGCAACCAAAGCACGGGCACCACTATACCCACCAGAATATCGAGGCCTTTTGTCCTCATTGTCCTCTTTCTTGCCCCCTGTATACCCTCCAACCTCTTAGCGATCTCTACCACCTGCTGAAACGGAGTATCGGTCTCCAAATCTCAAGCCATGCTGAATCTAAGACCATAATGGAGCCCCTCGATGAATCTGCGAACTCGCTCTCTGATTGTAGAAACCAAGATAGGAGCATGTCGGGACAACTCGCTAAATTTGATAGCATAATCTAACACTAACATAGTCTCTAGATGCAGTTGATCAAACTCTATGCGCCATGCATCCCGAATGGTCTAGGGAACAAATTCTCTCAAAAATATCTTTAAATACTGAGCCCAAGTAAGTGGGGCTGCATTAGCTGGCCTACCCTCCTCGTAAGCTTGCCACCACCGATACGGTTCTCCTGACACCTAGAATATGGTAAAACCAACTCCACTCAAGTCCACAATACCCATAGTGCAGAGAATACGACGACAATTTTCTAGAAAACCTTGTGCATCCATTGTAGATGCGTCACTGGAAATAGGAGGATCATATTTCTTGAACATCTCAAGTATTTTCTACTCCTCCTCAGATGCCCCTGACCTGACCTCAGGCAGAACCAGAATAACAGGATGTGCTGGCATGACATCCAAGACATGATCAATATAGACTCGCTGCTCTAGGGTACGGGCCGCGGGATTCTGAACTCCTCCTCCAGCCTGAGTTGTAGCTGGTGCAAGGGGAATCAATCCCGCCAGGGCTAGAGTGCAGAACATGTTCAAAAACTATGCTAATGACTCTTGAAGTCGAGGGGCAACAACAGACGCCTCGGGTACCTGTCCCCTAACCGAAACTACTGGTGGCTCCTTAGTCGCTGCTCAGGCAGGTGCACTGGCTGCAGCACGTGCCCCTCCTCGGTCTCTTCCCCGAACCCTCGCGGCTCAAGGAGGGGGCGCGAGTGTCTGGTCATCTGATCCAGTATTGTGTGCCATCACCATCTGTGAGAGAATAGAAACGCAAAGACTCGGTTTTTGAAATCAGCAAATTCGCACGATAACGAATCAAAGAAGTGGAATTTCCTAACAGTTTACAGATGTCTCTATACTGACCCGCAAGACTACTAAACTTTCTTATGACTAGTAACACCTATGAATCTTGAGCTCTTATACCAACTTTTTACGATCCCAAATTCCCACCTTACGATGTCGTGATGGCACCTACTCTCTAAGACTAGGTAAGCCTAACATTCATTGATAGTTTAACAGAAATAACAAAGATAATAAAATAAAATGATAACGCTAATAATAACTCCAAAACGAAATATCAACAACAATATCCCGAAAATCGGTAGAACTAAGTCATAAGCTCTACATAAATGTACTAAAATCTCTAATACAACATTATCTTCTAATAGGATAAACAGTAGTAAAGGAAAAATGGAAGGTGACTCTGATGCCTACGAGCATCGAGCCGGTATACCTTGAATTCTCCGGAAAAATAACTGAATGATCACTAGTGTCTGGCACGAGCAGATGTACTTGGATCTGCACAAAAATGTGTTAAAGCGTAGCATGAGTACATCACTACGGTACCCAGTAAGTATCGAGCCTAACCTTGGTAAAGTAATGACAAGGCCAGGTCAAGACACCTATTAGGACAAGTAAAACTGAAAAGAGTATAGTATAGTCAAATGATAGAAAGTTAGTATAAGAATGATAATAAAGTTAGTATAATAATGTAAGCTAATAACGGATTTTACGGCACAAAGGCAAGAAGGAGTTGACACATGACGATAAGAATAAATAATCAAATACGGACAAGTACAAGTAAGAAAAATGAACAAACAACAAGAACTGCTCAACTAACAAGCCTTTTGAACATAGAATGTACAACAAGAATTATAACCGAGGCACCACACCTCATAATCTCATTTCCCTGTCACGATCACAATTTTACTTATATTACCGTGTGAGCCTTGAATTTATTATAAAAACATATTTTTCAAAATAGCTACATGCGTTTTAGCTTCCTTATCTCATCGCATGGCTTCAAGTAATTCTCTGACTAGATACACACGTATAAATACCACCTTATCTCATCGCATGTGTATCAACCCCTATCCATATACCATCAAATGCGTATCAATATCATAACACAAATAGTCAACTCAGACCACACGTTCCCATATATCATAAGACTTTCCAAAATTAACAATACCAATGTTACCACAACATAGCCCAATCACAATGTGAACAAGAATCTCGATAATAGAAAAATGAATGAGAAATACTCAACGAGGTAAGATATCTTAATAATCAACAACTTCAATCTCAATGTGTAAATAGCTTTCACAACTTCAAATTCAATAACTCAAAGTTGAGGTATTCCCACGAAACGACAACTTCCAACAAGAATAATTAAACAATAAAAAAGGTAACAAAACAATAAGAGAGGTAACAATTTCAACTAAAGCATATAAGAGCAAACATGGCAATAAAAGATAGAAAATATGTTAACAATGTCAAATAGAGTATGTGAGACTAAATTCAATAATGGAAGATATAACATGTTATGACAAATTTCAATTAAATGCACGGAAGATCCCTAAAAGTCTAAACTGGTCAAAATACCTCCTGTAAGCCAGTTTACACGTTCGTCACCTCGTGTACACGTCTTCCATATAATACAAATAACATAATCAACCCAAATCCTAAGTGGTAGTTCGCTCACACAAAGTTAGACAAGTTACTTACCTCAACTAGGCTAAATCGACCCTCAAAAATAGCGTTTCCCTTAAAACTCAACGGCTAAAATCAATAACTTAATAGCATCAAACAATACAAGGCAAATCAATTACGATAGATAAAAGCTACGATCTTTACAAAATTTTCCAAAAGTCAACAAAAGTCAACCTCGGGTCCGCCCGGTCAAAATTCAGGTCCAAGGGTAAATTTCGCTGCCCAAACCTTACGAGTCTATATATGTGTTTTGTTTTTAAATTCGAGTCCAAATTGACTCTTAAAACTACTAAATTTTATTTTCCAAAAATCGACAAAACCCCCCAAAATCCCTCTTTGATTCTCATAAATTGATGTTAAATCCAATATTATAATCATGAAATATAGTTGGAATTTGATTAAAACTACTTACCCAATGATTGTTGATGAAAATCCCCTCTCCAAATCGCCTCCTACTGAGCCTAGGGTTCTAGAATTGCAACCAAGCGTTTGAATCCTATCAAACCAACTCCAAATGACACCCATTTTTGCATACAAGTTCCAAATAGAAATACGGACCTATTTCAAGTCCCAAAAATGAATTCTGAACATGATAGGCAAAAATTCAACCCATGGGCAAACTTGGGAAAACTTTTAAACCTCATTTTGCCAGCTTTCGGCAAAATAAGTCAAATCAACCTAGGGACCTCCGAATTCCATTTCGAGCATATGCCCAAGTCCAAAATCACGATACAAACCTACTAGAGCCATCAAAATACTATTCCGAGGTCATTTTCACAAATTCAAACTTGGTTTAACATTTTTCACTTATGCTTCTAAACCAAGAACCAAAGGGTCCAAGTGAACCTAAAACCTTTCTAGAACGAATTTAACCACCTCACAAGTCATAAAACCACAAATACACATATGTGAAGCATCTAAAGGAGAAGCGGTGCTCAAATACACAAAAGGATCGGTCAGGTCGTTACATTCTCCCCATCTGAAAACAAACATTCATCCTCGAACGTGCATAGAGACATACCTGAAGTGACGAAAAGGTGAAGATAAAGACTCTGCATGTCATGCTCGGTCTCCCAGGTCGTCTCCTCAATCAAATGACCCCTCCATTAAACCTTCACTAAGACAATGTTCTTTAACATCATCTTCCAAACCTGCCTGTCCAAAATGTCCACTAACTCTTTAACATAAGTCAAATCCTTCTCCAATTAGACTGAGATGAAATCGAATACATGTGATGGATCACAATAATACTTCCGGAGCATGGAAACATGGAACACTGTGTGAACTACCGATAAGCTGGGTGGAAATGCAAGTCTGTAGGATACCTCACAAACTCTCTCAAGGTCTCAAGAGGACCAATATACATAGGCTCTACTGCCCTTCTTCCCAAACCTCATCACACCCTTCATGGGTGAAACCCAGAGCAATACCTTCTCTCCTACCATGAATTCTACTTCACGAGCCTTCTGATCAGCATAACTCTTCTGATACGAATTCGATCCTAGATCAATTTGACATTGTCCAAGGCATCCCGAACCAAATTAGTTTCCAACAACCTAGCCTATCATGACTCAAACCAACCAAGTGGATAATGAAACCGCCTCTCATATAAGGCCTCATAAGGAGCCATCTAAATACTCGATTGGTAGTTGTTGTTGTAGGCAAACTCAGCAAGCTGTAGAAACGGATTCCATGAACACCCAAAATCAATAACAAATGCATGTAGCATATCCTCCAAGATCTGAATGATGCGCTTGGACTGCCCATATTTCTGGGGTGAAATGTTTTACTCAATGATATAGATTTGTGCCAGCTGCTTTGAAGGATAAGTAGTCACCACTGAAATGAAATGTGCCGTCTTCGTCAACCTATCCAAAATAACCCAAACTGCATCAAATTTCTTTAAAGTCCATGGGAACCCACAAATAAAATTCATAGTGATACGCTCCCACTTCCACTCGCGAATCTCAAGTATCTAAAGCATACCGCCCTGCCTCTAGTGCTCGTACTTCACCTGTTGACAGTACAAGCATCGAGACACAAACTCTACTATATCTTTCTTCATTTTTATCCACCAATAATGCTGCCTTGATTCCTAATATATCTTGGTTGTACCCGGATGAATGGAATACCTCGCTTTGTGGGCTTCCTGAAGAATCAACTCATGCAACCCATCTATATTAGTCACACATATCTGGCCCTACATCCACAACACTAATAGAAATCTCATTGGCATCGTCATGCTGCACTGTGTCCCTAAGGATAAGAAAATAGGGGTCGTCACACTGACACGTTCATACAAAGAAAACCGAGAAACCACGCAAGCAAGAACCCGGCTAGGCTCTGAAACATCTAGTCTCACAAACTGATTGGCCAAAGCCTGAACATCCATGGCTATGGCCTCTCTATTGTTGGTAAATATGCCAAACAACCCATACTCTCGACCTTTCTACTCAAGGCATCGGCCACCACATTGGCCTTCCCGGGATAATACAGATTAGTGATATCTTAGTCAACAACTCTAACCATCTTTGTTGTTGCAAGTTAAGGTACTTCTACTTGAATAGATGATGGTGACTCCGGTGTTCGGTATAGACCTCACATGAAACACCGTACATATAGTGCCTCAAAATCTTCAATGCATGAAAAATATCTGCCAACTTTTAGTCGTGTACACAGTAATTCTTCTGATGAACCTTTATCTACCGAGAAGCATAGGCAATCACCCTACCATCTTGCATCAACACCGTGCCAGGTCCAATTGCATTAGTACATAATGTAAGACCCCGAAAATGTAAAAACCAATACCGGGGCAGTGGTCAATGTAGTCTTGAGCTTCTGAAAGCTCACATCACACTCGTCGGACCACTTGAAAGGAGCACCCTTTTGGGTCAATCTAGTCAAAGGGGAAGCAATGGATGAGAAACCCTCTATGAAACAGTGATAATATTTGGCCAAAATAAGGAAACTCTTAATCTCAGTTGCAGAAGATGGTGTGGGCCAACTCTAAACTACCTCAATCTTCTTCAGATCCACCTTGATCCCCTCACTAGACACCACTTTACCAAAAACGCCATTGAATCAAGCCAGAGCTCACACTTGGATAATTTTGCATACAAATTCTTCTCCCTCGTGTTCTGAAGCACGATCCTCAAATGTTGCTCATCATCATACCGGTTGCGTGAATATACTAAGATGTCATCAATAAAAAGTATCAGAATTGGCGTCCCTCACAAATGCTAGATATCCTTAACACCACTTCTCAACCATGCTCTATGCCTTTAGAAAGTATACAATCCTGCTTGGAACTTCATCCAATGTACCCCTTCACACATACCGCGGAAAACTTGGCATAGCGAATGTCATAGTCATGGAGTGACAATCCAAAGTGGCGTGATAGGGTGACAACCAATTCATGCCCAAGATCATGTCAAAGTCCACCATACTGAGTAATAATAGATCAACTCTAGTCTCATAACCACAAATAACAACTAAATATGGTCCACAATAATAGAATCTCCCACATGAGTGAAAATATACACAAGAGAACTCAATGAATCACGAGATATATCCAAATACAAAGCAAAGTAAGATAACACATATGAATAAGTGGAACCTAGATCAAATAAGACTGATGCATCGATATGACAGACGAAAATAATACATGTGATGAAAACATCTGATGCAACTGCCTCCGTCCTACCAGTAAAAGCATATAAACGAGCCTAGCCTCCCCCTATAGGGTGACCTCTACCCGCCTGACCTCCACCCCTAAATGGCGGTGCAGGTGGAGGGGCAACTGGAGCAGCAACCATGGCCTATGAACCCTGTGGAACTTGTGGAATCCATGGAACCTATGTAGGTTGTGGAGGTGCACACCTCCTGAGTCTAGGGCAGTTCCTCACCATATGTCTGGTATCACCACACTCAAAATAAGCTCTCGGTAGGTATGGCTGCTGAATCTGACTTTGGCCTAGCCGACTATATTGACCGTTGAATGCGCCCCGTGTAGGAGGTGCACTAGAATGTGGCTGAGCAAAATGGGTAAATTGGGACCTCGGAATAGCAGGAGAACCGCTAGTAGCTGGAAGTGCTGAACTGGGCGGCACACATAGAATATACCATGACAAGCTGTAATCGAAGCGCGGGCACCGCTATACCCTACAGAATCCCGAGGCCTCTTGTCCTCCCACTCCTCGCTCTCTCTCTCTCTCTCTCTCTCAGCCCAGCATACCCTCAAACCTTCGAGCAATCTCTACCATACGCTGAAACTGAATATCTGTCTACAACTCTCGAGCCATGCTAAATCTTAGACCATAATTGAGCCCCTCGATGAATCTGCGGACTCATGCTCTATGACTATAGAAACCAAGGCAGGTGCATGTCAAGACAACTCAATGAATATGATAGCATACTCTGACACTAACATAGTCCAGACGCAACTGCTCAAACTCTGTGCGCCATGCATCTCGAAGGGTCTGCGGAACAAATTCTCTCAAAAACATCTCTAAAAACTGAGCCCAAGTGAGTGGGGCTGCATCAGCTGGCCTGCCCTCCTCGTAAGCCTACCACAACTTATGTGCTGCTCGTGGCAGCTGGAACGTGGTAAAAGCAACTCCCCTCACCTCCACAATACCCATGATGCAGAGAATACGATCGCACTTCTCTAGAAAACCATGTGCATCCTCTGTAGTTGTGCCACTGAAAGTAGGAGGATCACACTTCTTGAACCTCTCAAGTCTTATCTGATTCTCCTCATATGCCTCTGGTCTTACCTCAGGCTGAATTGAAATAATGAGTTGTGCTGACATGACACCGGGGACCTGATCAATGTGGAACTGCTGCTCTAGGATACGAGCTGCGGGAGTCTGAGCTCCTCCCCAGCATGAGATGTAGCTTGTGGAAGGGGAATCAATCTTGCTTGAGCTAGAGTGCCGAAAATGCTAAAAAACTATGCTAATGACTCTTGAAGTCCAGGGGCAACAACACACGCCTCGGGTGCTTGTCCCCTAACCGGAGCTACTAGTGTCTCCTCAGTGGTTCCTTAGGCAGGTGCTCTAGCAGCAGCACGTGCCCCTCCTCGGTCTCTACCCCGGCCTCTCGCACCTCAAGCAGGGGGCATGAGGGTCTGGTCATCTGATCCAATAGTGTGTACCATCACCATATGTGAGAGAATAGAAAGGCAAAGACTGAGATTTTGAAATCAACAAATTTGCACGATAAGGAATCAAAGAAGTGGAATTTCCTAACAACTTCGTATGCTCTTGAAGATAATTACATATGTCTCTATACTGATCTGCAAGACTCTACTAAACTTGCTTAAGACTTGTAACACCTATGAACCTAGAGCTCTAATATCAAGTTGTCACAATCCTAAAATCCCACCTTAGGATATCGTGATGGCACCTAGTCTCACTAAGTAAGCCTAACATTCATTGATGGTTTAACAAAAATAACAAATATAATAAAATAAAATGATAAAGCAAATAATAACTCCAAAATGGAATATCAACAACAATATCCCCAAAATCGGTAGAACTGAGTCATTAGCTCTACAGATATGTACTAAAACCTCTAATACAACATTGTCTTATAATAGGATAAACAGTAGTAAAAGGAATGATAGAAGGTGACTCTGAGGCTTGAGAGCATCGAGCAGATATACCTTGAAGTCTCCGGAAAAATAATTGAATGATCACTAGCATCCGGCACAAGCAGATGTACCTGGATCTGCACAAAAATGTACTGAAGCATAGCATGAGTACACCACTACGGTACCCAGTAAGTATCGAGCCTAACCTCGGCAGAGTAATGAAGAGGTCAGGTCAAGACACCTACTAGGACAAGTAAAACTGAACAGAGTATAGTATAGTGAAATGATGATAAGGCAGTATAATAATGTAAGCTAACAACGGAATATAAGGCGTAAAGTCAATAAATAGTGGACACATGATATGAACAATAAGTAATCAAATACGGACAAGTACAAGTAAGACAAATGAACAAACAACAAGAACTGCTCAAACAACAAGCCTTTTGAACATAAAATGTACATCAAGAATCATAACTGAGGCACCACACCTCATAATCTCATTTCAGAGTCACAGTCACAATCTTCCTTATATCACCGCGTGAGCCTTGCATTTATTATAAACACGTTTTACTGAAATAGCTACATGCGTTTTAGCATTCTTATCTCATCGCGTGGCTTCAAGTAATTCCATTACTAGAAACACACGTATAAATCCCATCTTATCTCGCCGCATGTGTATCAACCCCTATCCTTATACCACCGAATACGTATCAATATCACAACACAAATAGTCAACTCCCACCACATGTGCTCATATGTCACAACACTTGCCTAAATCAACAATACCAATGTTACCACAACATAGCTCACAACTCAATCACAATGTGAGCAAGAATCTCAATAATAGCAAAATGAATGAGAAATACTTAACGAGGGAATATATCTTAATAATAAATAACTTCAATATTAATGTTTTACTAGCTTTCATAACTTCAACTTCAATAACTCAAAATGAAGGTATTCCCACGAAATGACAACATCCAACAAGAATAATTAAATATTAAAAGAGGTAACAAAAAAATAAGAGAGGTAACGATTCAACTAAAGCATATAAGAGCAAACATGATAATAAAATATAAAACATATGTTAACAACGTCAAATTGAGCATGTGAGAGTAAATTCAACAATGGAAGATATAACATGTTATGACAAATTTCAATTAAACACATGGAAGAAACATAAAAGTCTAAACCGGTCAAAATACCATATGTAAGCCTATGTACACACTCATCACCTCGTGTACACGTCTTCCACATAATACAAATAACAAAATTAATCCAAATCCTAAGGGGTAGACCCCCCTACCCACAAAATTAGGAAAGATACTTTCCTTAACTACGCCAAACCAATCCTAAAAAATAGCTTTTCCCTTAAACCTCACCTCCACATGGCTCAAATATAACCAAAAATGACGTAATATCATCAAACAATGCAAGGGAAACCAATTACAATAGATAAAGCTATGATCTTTACAAAATTTCCTAAAAGTCAATAAAAGTCGACACCGAACTTGCCCAGTCAAAAACTTGATCTAAGGGTAGATTCCGACTACCCATAACCCCACAATTCTAAATATGTGTTTTGTTTTCAAATCTGAGTCCAAATAGACTCTCAAAACAAAAACAAAAATTCAAACTTTGACAAAAATTCCCAAAAATCCTATTTGATTATAAAAAATTGATGTTAAATCTAATATATAATCATAAAATATAGTTGAAGATTAAAACTACTTACCCCAATGATTATAGATGAAAATCTCCTCTCCAAATCGCCTCCTACCGAGCCTAGGGTTCTACAATGAGAGAATGAGATGACATCCCAACTTTCTAACCTTTTGTTCAATTGCAGATGTCGCAATTGCGAAGAATGCCTCATAAATGTAGCACTGACAGCCTATTGTGAAATCATAAATGCGACATGGTCTTCGCAATTGCGAAGCCTGCTCCCCTCGCAAATGCGACTAATGTGTCGCAAATACGAACCTACCCAGCCCAGGTACTACTTCGCAATTATGATACAAGCATCGCAAATGACGAAGTTGCGATGATGGTGTTCACAATTGTAACATCAGAGACACCAGCACACCAGCAAGTTGATTTAGTTCAAAACTATTTCGAAACACGTCTAAAACTCACCTGAGCCCTCGGGGATCCAAACTAAACATCCACACAAGTATAAAAACATCGTACGAACTCTCTCGAGCAATCTATAAATACAAAACTAACATCTATAACTACGAATCAGACATCAAAACACTTGAATTTTAAGGAAAACTGAAGAACCTCTAGAATTGAGCCAAAGCATCAGAATCCTATCAAACCAACTCCAAATAGCAAAACAGGCCTATTCCAAGTCCCAAAACCAAATTTCGAACCTGATAGCCAAAACGTCAACCTATGGTCAAACTTGGGAGAACTTTTAAACCTCAAATTGCCAACTTTCGGAAAAATAAGTCAAAAACATCTAGGGACCTCCAAATCGATTTCGGGCATACGCCCAAGTCAAAACTTACGATACGAACCTATCGGAGCTATGAAAACAATGTTCGAGGGTCTTTTTCACAAAAGACAAAATTGGGTCAATATTTTCAACTTAGGCTTCTTAACCAAGAACCAAAGGGTCCAAATCAACCCAAACCCTTCCCGAAACAGAACAAACTACCTCGCAAGTCATTAAATCATAAATCACATTTGCGAAACATTAAAAGGGAAAACATGTCTCAAATATACAAAATGACCGCTCGGGTCATTACAGAATCGAGAAAGGGAAGTTCTCCTAACAGTCCTTTAGCCTCTCGAAGATAAGTATATATGTCTCTGTACCGATCCACAAACCTTTAATAGACTTTCTCATTACTCGTGAGACCTAAGTGAATCTAGTGTTCTGATACCAAGCTATCATGACCCAATTCCCACTATAGGTCGTCATGGCGCTCAACGTCGCCATTAGGCAAGTCAATGGGGAACTATCAACTTAGTTATTCATTTTATTACTTTTGAAATCTAAAGTTTTATTAAATAAGAAAAATCAATGCAGAGAAAAGCATGGTGATATAAAACTTTAATTAAACATGAAAAGGAAAATGGTGACAATATTAAGCAAAACCATAACATCTACTAGAAACTCCGGAAACCTGGTGTTATAAGTGCATGAGCATATAGTAGGAAGTACAATACTAATACAATATCTGTCTGAAATATAAAAATAGACAGAACAAGATAAAAGAGCATGATGGAGACTCCGTGTGCTAAAGATCGTAACCTAGCTTGCAGCTCACCGCACATTTAGTGCAGAAGTGCAGCATAAGTACGTAAATCAACGCATACCTAGTAAGTATCTAGCTAACACCCGAAGAAATAGTGGCGATGGATTGACATCGACAGTTACTAGTGGTCCAATATATCATGTACAGTAAAAAATAATAGTAAAACACAATTGTAATCAGCCAGATACGAAATACCAAGTGTTATCTCAAATAGATAAGGAATATCATATAATGTCAAGTCTCAGTCAGAAGGGAAAATCTCATGAATATTCAGACTCCTAGCGATATTACGCACGCATTATGCTGAGATCATACGGCCCGATCCATAAAGTTGTGTACATACACTGTCGAGGTTGTACGGACCGATTCATAGATGCATCTCAAATATACTGCCGAGGCGTGCAGCCCGATCTATCGGAAGAAGAGAAACTTATAAAATTACGGGCCACGTATTTACAACACAAGAACAAGAACATAAAGTAAGCATAACGTTTACCAACCATGAACTATCCCGCCAAAATCTCTAATAAAATTTCACTTATAAGTTTTAGGTAATTAAACTAACAAGTTGAGTTTAGGTGATAAAGATTTGCATGATTCTACCACGATATAACATAATATTAGCTACGTACAGTCTCTCGTCACCTCGTGCGTATGTAGATTTCACAACAAGTAGCACATACCAAGTATAATGCCTACGGGATAGTTTCCCGCTCACAAGGTTAGACAGGAGACTTATCTAGCCCTAAAATCTGATAACCAGCTCCAACTCCTCTGTAACACCTCAAATCAGTGCCAAACAATCCGAAACTAAATCAAACAACGTACAAATCAATAAGAATATACTCCAATACTTATAATTTAACAATTTATAATAATTCTCAACTCCGCTCGAAAAGCCAACTAGGTCAACTCCCTGCCCCACGTGCTCGAATTCTGAAAATATTCGAAGATAAATATTACCCATAGCACCACGAACTCAAACATATAATTTATTTCCAATTCTATGTCCAAAATCATGGCCAAACTCGAAAATATTAATTCTAGATATTCTACCAAAATTCCACATTTTCTACAAAATTCCATGTTAAAATCCATATATGTTCATGAAAGCTACTATGCTCCAAGAGATTTACCCTCGGCCATGATTTACTACCAATTCCACACGACCGCAATGATTTACCCTCCAATCCAAGCCACTATGCTAACGCTTCGCGTTTGTGACCCTTGACACGCGAACTCGATGAAACATTAGACAAAACACAACGAGCCACCAAACGTGATCTCAAAACACAATTCACCCAGCTCCCAAATAGCACTACGCAATCGCGAGCCTCTCTTTGCGATCGCGATGAACACCCCTGACACTAGAAACCAGCAATCACAAAACTAAGGAAAATGGTCTGAAACCATCCCGAATCAAACCTGAGGCCCTGGGGACCCCGGCCAATAACACCAACAAGTCTCAGCACCTTATAAAAACTTAACCAAAGCTCAAAACCACGAATAACAGTAAATCTATGAATCGACGATCAAAACCTTCTCTTAACTTTCAAACTTTCAAACTTCATCGAATGCGTCTGAATCACACTTAAACATTTCGGAATGATGCCAAATTTTATGTACAAGTCACAAATCACAATACAAACCTATTCCAAGGCTCAAAATTTCAAACAGACATCGATAACACCAAGGTCCACTTCGAATCAAACTTAGGATATTCTAAAACCTTCAAAATGCCAACTTTCCACATTAAGCGTCGAAATGCTCCCAGATAATATGATACTCAACTCGAATATACGCCAAGTCCAAAGTTATCATACGAACCTATTACAACCTTCAAATCCTGATTCAGGGATCGTTTACTCAAAAGTCAAACATTGGTCAACTCTTCCAATTGAAAGCTTCCGAATTGAGAACTATTCTTTCAAATCAACTCTGAATTTCTCAAAAATCGAAACCAACCACGCGTGCAAGTCATAATTCATAAAGTGAAACTTCTCAAGGCTGCCTCAAACCGTCGAAAGGCGTGCTAGAGTTCAAAATGACTGGTCAGGTCGTTACATAAAAGAGTTGTAACCCTTAAAAATTGTGCTATAAATACATAAGATTTTCCATCTAGAGGGAGAAAATACATGGTGGCTAAGATTTTCAGTCATATTGTCCTAGAAATTACGTCAACATAAAATTGCTATTTTTGGATATTATTTAGATAACACCGTAGAAGACCGTGAAACATTCGAGAATCGTGTCTGTGCTGGTGGTGAAGATTTCATTAAGGTGTTTCTGGAACTGGAGGCTCATATGATAGACGATCTCTATTCACACTTCAAGAGGTAACCCGTGAAATTTGATATATACTAGTTATCTAGATTATATATGATTTTGATATTGGGATTGCTTCCGCTACTTATAATAATCCATCACTTATATAAACAAGGAGAAGAAGACCTAGAAAGACTTAAAAAGTCAAGTCAGTTGCCATCTAGCAGTTAAGCGTATTTTTGTCAAGTAGAGTTAATAACCAAGTCATACCTAGTGAAGCACGCCATGGAATATAAACAGTGTCTTTTTTGTCACAAGTGAAGAAAAGAATTGTAGAAAGTTCAAATCTAGTACCGTGATGGAGACATAAATTTACGAGAAAAATGGTCAAATACTCGGGGAATGGTCGAAGTTTCCCCCATAATATATGGTATGCGAGATTGAGCTCCAACTTGTAAACTTTAATTTAATAATACTTTCTCCGTTTCAATTTAGAGGAGATAATTTGATTTGATACAAAGTTTAAGAAAAATAAAGAAGGTTTTTGAAATATGTGGTTCTAAAAGCGTATGGGGTCATGATATTTATGTGATTATAAAAGGTTCTTATTAAGAATAAAGTGGATAAGATAAAAAATTTAAAGTTAAATTATTTTTTAATATAGATATATTAATAAGGAAAGTGTCATTTAAATTGAAACATAGGGATATTATTTTTCCTTGAACCTCTAATAGAACTCCAGCGTGTAATGATGAACTATACTCAGAAGTTGATCGGGGTAAATGTGGTACCTACCTGATAAAATAAAAGAAACAAAAAGTAAAAGAAAAAAAGGTGATTGGACAAAGAAGTGTCAAATGTGGGCGCCCACAATTGCAGATGCAATTTGCAAATCCAATTTGCAATTGCAAGTTGCCAAAACCGGTTGTGATTGGATGGAAACAACGACAACATTTCCTATAAATAGAAGGCTCGTTTGTCATTTGAAGTACACAAAAACGAGAGAGAAGCGAGAGAAGTGAGAGGGTAATCTACGTATTATTGTCTGTGAGATAAATAGTGAGTGCTAGTAATATTATAATGAAGTGTTTAAAATAAAGAGTGTTATTTTGAAGTTGTAGTAATTTTTGACACTATCAAGTTATAATATTATAGTGGTGTTGTATTGCTCCGCTCAGGTATTGTATTTTACCCCGTTAAGAAATTTGGTATCGTTGTTACTCCCTTGTATTATTGTTCTTTATCGTGGATATTATTCCTTAGTGGGATATTATTTTTCCAACAACTTGATATCAGAACCACGGCGAATAATGATATGTTGTCTTTTGATTACCCGTCTCACAAAATATACTTATGAGAAATGGTGTCTACTTATAAAAGTCATTCTTAGCTCCCAGGATGTGTTGGAAATTGTAGACAAAGGGTATGCAAACCCCGATAATGAGGAAGCTCTACCTAAAAATGAAAAAGATATCTTGGCAAAGACAAGGAAGAAGGATAAAAAATCCCTCACGCTTATCCATCAATGTTTGGATGATGCCATGTTTGAGAAGGTGGCCGATGCTACCACCTCAAAAGAAGCTTGAAAATTTTGCAAAATTCTCTCCAAGGTATTGATAAAGTGAGAAAGGTAAAATTTTAAACTTTAAGGGCTTATTTTGAAGTTTTAAAAATGAATGAATCCGAATGCATTTCGGATTATTATTAAAAAGTGAAGGTTGTTATAAATCAATTAAGAAGATACGGGAAGGACATAGAAGATGTCCGTGTAGTAAAAAAGATCTTTCGCACTTTAACACCTAAATTTGATTTTGTGGTGTGTGCTAATGAGGAGTCAAAAGATTTAGACTCTATGACGGTGAAGCAATTGAAGGTTTCTTTACATGCCCACGAAGAAAAGACCAAAAGGAGACAAGAAGTGTCTTTGAAGCAATTTCTTAAAACTCATGCATCCTTCAAGGATTATAGAGGTGAAAAGAGCTATCATGGCAACGGACGAGGACGACTCCATGGAGCTAATGAAAGAGGAAGAAGTAATGGTAACAACTTCAACAATGAAGTTAAAATCCACCAAACATTCAGAGGTCTTGATCATGAACAAAGAGGAGGAAGAGAGCGTGTCTACTATTAAGAAAATAATGAAAAAAGGTATGACAAATAAAATATTGAGGGTTATAATTCTCATAAATTTGGCCATTATCCTTGGAAATGTCGTAGCAATGTTGAAGAGAAAGCTAACCTTGTTGATGACAAGAAAGAAGAAGATGAGTCAGGATTGTTGTTGGCACTCAAGGAAGAAGATACAGATGATTGTAGCTCGTGGTGTTTTGACAATGGAGCAAGCAATCACATGTGTGGATCCAAAGAAAAGCTTCTGAAGGTCAATAAGATGGTGAGAGGTAATGTGTCCTTTGGAGATACCTCAAAGATTTAAATCGAAGGGAATTCTGATCTCTTTTTAAAATGGTAAACACAATTTAATTCAAGATGTTTATTATGTGCCAAAATTAAAAAGAAATAATTTGAGTTTGGGACAACTTCTTGAAAAGGGATATGACATCCACATGAAAAATATGCATCTTTGGCTTAGAGATTCAGGTCGAATTCTAATTGCTAAAATGCATATGGACAAGAAAAGATTATTTTCTCTAAATGATAAGACAATTAATGCAAAGTGTTTGAAGGCTAATGTGCAAGATGAATCATGGTGTTGGAACATGCGATTTTGGCACTTGAATTTTGAAGCGCTTAAATAAATGGGAAAAAATAACATGGTGCATGGGATACCATCAATCAACCATCCCAATCAATTTTGCAAAACTTGTCTTCTTGAAAAACATGGAAAGAGGAGTTTTCCAAAGGAATCCATGTCAAGAGCAACTAACCCACAACAAATTGTTCACACTGATGTGTGTGGACCAATCAACCCACCTTCATTTGTAAAAGCAAATACTATTTGCTATTTATTGGTGACTTTAGTATAAAGACTTGGGTTTATTTCTTGAACCAAAAATCTGAAACTTTTGCTACTTTTAAAATTTTCAAATTACTAGTGGAAAAAGAAAGTGGATGTGAAATAAAAGCTTTTTAAGGTTTGATAGATATAGGTATATTCACTTCAAACGAATTATATGACTTTTGTCAGTCTCGTGGAATTCTCCGCCCTCTAACGGTACATTATTCATCCCAATAAAAGGAGTTGCAGAGAGAAAGAATCGAACAATTCCTAATATGGCTAGATGTATGTTGAAAGCTAAAAGTATGCCCAAGGAATTTTGGACCAAAGTTGTTTCGTGGGCAGTTTATTTGACCAACAAGTATCCAACAAGAAATGTTAGAGATCAAACTCCTCAAGAAGCATTGATGACGTCCATAACACGCCTAAACAAGAGATATGATACGGTCGTATGAAATATAAATTACCCCAACTATGAGTCGGGATCGAATCCATAAGGAATTATAAGGGGTATTAGGAGTATACACTTGATGAGAGTCAATGGACTAACTAAATTTGCACTTCCACAATAAAGTTTTGATTTCTACTTCTACTATTACTCTAATAATTGTAAGTTAAGGAAAATAACTAGAAATGAATAATTGTTTTTGGTATTTTTTCAAATAGTTTAAAAGCCTAGGGATGCGACCATGACCTAGGTGTTCTCTTAATGGGTTAAATACGTTAATACTTTTTTTATTAATTGAGATGTATTATAGCTCTCAACTATACGTTACCCACTCAATATCTCTCGGTCAACGAGTGATTTTTCCCAATTTGGCTTTCTCAAGCCCAAATGGGTATCAAACAAAATAGTTGATATGAGCTCAAGTCAGGTTCTTACCATCTCTAGTTTTAACCCTTTAATGAGGCTAATCGAACTCTCAATAAATCCAATTCCTTGTTCGCCAAGTTATCCTAGACTAAGTCTCTCTTTCTCTAGTAGAGGCAAAGTAAAAAAGACATGAATCAATGTTTGCAACCATTAATTCTAAAATTGAAGCATAAACTAGGCTAAATAATTAACACTCAATCATAAATAAGCATTAAATTAAATACACATAATATTTATACACTAGGGTTGGGTCACAACCCTAGTAAACATCTAGCTACTCATAATGGGTATTGAAGAAAATAAAGAAGAAATGAAAACAAAACCCATAATCAAAGATTGAATTGATGAAGTATAATGTTTAAACATTAAAATAATCAAACACTTCCTAAAATGGTAAAATGTAACGGCTACAACAACTTTTTGCTTCCGAACCATACCTAAAATTGTGAAACTCATCTATTTATAGTGGGCCAAAACTCGCTGACAAAATGCCCCTCTGGAGGTTCTGCGACCGCACAATTCCATGTGCGGTCCGTAGATTTCTTTAGCTAGCAGGAGAGTGGGTCGTGCAGTCGCACATTTCTGGATTGCGGCTACGAGGAAATTTCTGGGCCGCACAATTCTTGTGCAGTCCGCACTTCAGCAAGGCGTCAGGACTTGGTCTTTTTGCATATTCTTTGAACTTTGAATTTTTGCTAGTGAAAGCCTAGTTTTGTGGCCCCGCAATTCATGTGCGGTCCGCATATTGCTAAAAATCATGTTGGATTTTATTGCTTGTTTTGCGGCCCAATTCATGTGCGGTCCGCATATTGCTAAAAATGATGTTGGATTTTATTGCTTGTTTTGCGGCTGCAGATGGAATTATGCGGCCGCAAAAATTGTTCTATGGACCGCACTTCTTTACCTTTGCGTCCTTTTATGCCTTGTGCTTTGTAACACTCCTTTTTGAGTCGGCTTTCTTCATAGGAGACCAAACTTCCAACATTCCTTCAATTTGCACAATTTTATCAGTTTCGGGAACACAAATTAATACTTTCGAACTAAAACAAAAGCAAAAAGGTGCTAGTAATTAGTCAAAATCTCTACTTATCAACTCCCCCAAACTTAAGTCTTCGATTGTCCTCAAGCAAATAAATTAGTTCACACCTCCTAAATTTAAGGGTCATTTCAGCGAGGCAAAGGTGAGTCATTCACACATCAGTTGAGACCAACAACTACTCATGCATTATCAACAAGGTGACAAGTCAAATATCTATGCACATATAGTTCTAATGTGACATTTGAGCTTGAAGAATTGACTTTACTCATCAAGGCACCTTTTTCTATCATGTAGGTCATGGTGGACATCAAACTCTTCCTCCTCTACTTTTCATTTGCCAATAAAGCAATAGAAAATACGACCGGCTAATCTATCGAGCATTCGATCTAAGAAAGGAAGTGGAAAGTGATCTTTCCTTGTGACTTTGTTGAGCTTGCGATAGTCTATACACACCCTCCATCCGATCACCGTTCTTGTAGAAATCAACGCATTCCTGTCATTGGTGACCACCCTCATGCCTCCTTTCTTTGGGATATATTGAACCGGAGAAGTCCACGAACTATCAGAGATGGGGGTAGACAACCCTGACATCCAACAACTTGATAATCTCCTTCTTGAAAACTTCTTACATAGACTCATTGAGTCTCCTTTGATGTTCAATAGATGGCTTGGCGCCATCCTCCAAATTAATATTATGCATGCAAAATGCGGGGTTGATCCCCCGAATATTCGCCAATGTCCACCCAATAGGCTTCTTCTTCTTTTGTAGCACCGCCAATGTGGAATCTACCTACACGTTAGTCAAACAAGAGAAAAGAATAAACGGTAAAGTAGAACAAGGACCAAGAAATTCATACTAAAGATGTGGAGGCAATGGCTTCAACTCCAAGGTAGGAGGATCTTCAATAGAAGGCTTTGTAGGAGGAGTTGTCCTATTTTTAAGATCTAAAGACAATTTCCGGGGTGCATAGTTGTACGACCCCATTCCTTGCAAAGAGTTCACACATTCCATGAATCCAACTATCTAGTCATCATCAAGGTTGAGCAAGACAGCCTCCAACATATCACCAACATTTATTGTAGTACTTGTTTCATCAACAATAACATCGGTCACCAAGTCCACAAAAGAACATACCTCATTACTATTTGGTTTCCATATGGACTTACACACATGGAATACTACTTTTACATCACCAATCCTGAATGTATGTTCTCAGACTTCAACATTACAAAGAGCCTTCCCCGTATCAAGAAAAGGTTTACCAAGAATAATCGGCACATCATAATCAACCTCACAATCTAGAATGACAAAATCTGCCTGAAAAGTGAATTTATCAACACGAACCAAAACATCTTCAATCACACCCAAAGGCCTCTTCATGGTACGATCGGCCATTTGCAATATCATAGAGTTGGGTCTTGGTTGACCAATTCCCAAAGTCTTGAAAACATAGGGCATCAAATTGATACTTTCCCTAAGATCATAAAGGGATTTAGCAAACTCGGCACTTCAAATTGTACAAGAAATCATGAAAACACCGGGATCCTCTAACTTAGAAGCCATTGAATGCACAATGGCACTCACTCTATGAGTGACTTTGATGGTTTCAAAATTCATTGACCGCTTCTTTGTCACGAGATCCTTCATAAACTTTGCATAACTGGACATTTGTTCCAAAGCTTGAACTAATGGCACATTGATTGAGAGACACTTCATCATTTGAATGAACTTCTTGAATTGATTATCACCATTTTGCTTGGCAAGTCTTTGAGGGTTTGGAGGTGGAGGCTTAGGTAATGATGCCTTATCCTTTTGCACTACCGGCTCCGGTATGTCAATAATGTGTTCCCTAGACGGGTTCATCTCCTCTTTAGTCTCTTCCACACTATCATCAATATCAATCTGAACTTCATCATTAGGTTGCACCACATTGTTCGGGAACTCCTCTTCTTGCATCACTTGCTCATCATCAACAAGTTACCTTTGACTTGAGGTGGGTACATTCCCACCTCTTCCACTTCTTATGATAACTTCCATGGCATGCCCTGTATTGTCTACACCCTTTGGGTTTACTACCATGTCACTCGGTAGTGCCCCTTTAGGACGAGAATTAAGTTCTTGAGGGATTTTCCCTATTTGAACTTCTAGGTTACGGATTGATGTGTTGTGTGAGGCAAGTTGGGCATCCGAATTGGCATTCTTTTCCATAATTTGCTTGAACATATTTTCATTACTCCCCATCTCATTGTTTGAATAACTTGAAGCATGGGAAAGATAAGGAGGCGTGTTGCTCGGTTGATGATACATCTAAAGCCTTTGAAAACCCGCCCCCCGGTTGCCTTGATTGTTGGTCTATTCGCCTTGATTGTTATCCCCCCCCCCAAATATTATTGGTTATTTCCACTCTAATTTCCTTAATTGTTGTTGTTATGCCAATTCCCTTGATTGTTGTTTCCGCTCCAATTGCCTTGATTGTTAGAATTCCAATTGCCTTGATTATTTTGAGGTTGTCATTGTTGTTGGTTTGGGCCTTGGAAATTGTTTCTTTGCCCTTGAAAATATTTCACATATTTCACCTCCTCTTCTTGTTCATTATAGGAATCATCTTGTTCAAAACTACCATCTTTTTGCATATAGTTCTCCACTCTATTTTGCACTTGTGGACCCTTAGTCCTCCTCTTGTTCACCATCATGTTCACTCCCTCCATGGCATTGACTTGCTTGGAATTTTGCACTTGATTTAGTTGGGACTTTGCTAGTTGAGTCATGGAGGTTGTCTTCGGCAATGGCTTGCCCATGGTCTTGCAATTCTTTGTGAAGGTGGATCATGTTTGGGT
This sequence comes from Nicotiana tabacum, assembly GCF_000715075.1. NCBI lineage: Eukaryota > Viridiplantae > Streptophyta > Magnoliopsida > Solanales > Solanaceae > Nicotiana > Nicotiana tabacum. The sequence goes on from NC_134098.1 coordinate 8,141,200, forward strand.
TACCTTGTAGAAAATTGTCCCGGGATTGCCAAGCCGATGATATTTCCACCATCTCAACCAAAATCTCACACGCCTTCGCATAAGGTGTAGTCACGAAATTCCTACCAACAAGCAGATTCAATACGCATAGGTTGGTTGTGTTAATCCCACGATAGAAATCTTGTTGAATCATGTTCTCCGTCATCTCGTTATTGGGACATTCCTTAACCATTGTTCTATAGCGTTCCCAATTCTCGTGTAGTGGTTCATTCGGCTCTTGGTTGAATGCTAAGATCTCATCTTCGAGTGTAGCCATGTGCCCGGGAGAGAAGAACTTAGAAATAAACTTTTCAGCCAACTCATCTCAAGTGTGAATGGAATAGTTCGGCAATCGTTCCAACCAATCTGAATCTTTTCCCCATAGAGAGAAGGGAAAATTCCTTAGCCTCAATGCATCCTCGGAGACATTCGTTTGTTTTCTCCCCCAACAAGTATCCACAAACCCCTTCAAATATTTGTACGCATTTTTAGTTGGAGCACCGATGAGAAACCTTGTTGCACAAGCAAAGTGAGCATAACATTGGTGATTTGAAAGTTGCCCGCCCTAATATGTGGAGGGACTATTCCACTTGCATATCCTTCATTGGGTAATATCCGGTGTGGAATTGCTCGTGGTGGAGGTGGGGTGGAGCGGGTACATTGTTTTGAGGCACCGGGCCTCTTCGGTTGGCTTGAGGTTCAAGATGTACCTCTTCAACTTGATCATCCTCGATGTCCACATCCCCCAAAGGCATATTTCCGATATCATTGTTTGCCTCCATAGTTGTACCTATAATTGTTTCACACAATTTAGTAACATGGAAGAAAAAGAAGATATTCCAAAAACAAAATCAAATATATAGCTAACACTGTTTTAAATCCCCGGAAACGGCGCCAAAAATTGATGACGTTTACAACACACCTCAATAAGAGATATGATACAGTCGTATATAATATAAATTACCCAACTATGAGTCGTGGTGGAATCCACAGGGAGTTATAAGAGGTGTTAGGAGTATACATTTGATTAGGAATGAATGGAATAACTAAATTTGCACTTCCATAACAAAGTTTTGATTTATACTTCTACTACTACACTAATAATTGCAAGCTAAGGAAAATAAATAGAAATGAGCAATTATTTTTGGTGTTTTTCCAATCAGTTTAAAACCTTGGGTATGTGACCATGACCTAGGTGTTTGCCTAATGGGTTAAATATGTTAATACTTATTTTGTTGATTGAGGTGTATTATGGCTCTCAACTCTACGTTACCCACTCAATACCTCTCAGTCAAAGTGTGACTTTGCCGAATTTGGCTTTCTCATGCCCAAATGGGTATCAAACAAAATAGTTTATATGAGCTCAAGTCGGGTTCTTACTATCTCTAGTTTGAACCCTTTAATTAGGCTAATCGAACTCTCAATTAACCCAATTCCTTGTTAGCCAAGTTATCCTAGACTAAGTCCTTCTTTCTCAAGTAGAGACTAAGTCAAAAAGGCATGAATCAATATTTGCAACCATTAATTCTAAAATTGAATCATGAACTAGGCTAAATAATCAACACCCAATCATAAACAAGCATTAAATTAAATACCCATAATATTTACACACTAGGGTTGGGTCACAACCCTAGTAAAAATCTAGCTACTCATAATGGGTATTGAAGAAAATAAAGAAGAAATGCAAATAAAACCCATAATCAAAGATTAAATTGATGAAGTATAATGTTTAAACACTAAAATAATCAAACACTTCCGAAAATGGTAAAAGATAACGGCTACAATAGCTTTTTGCTTCCAAACTTGACCTAAAAACTCGTCTATTTATAGTGGGCCAGAATTTGTTGACAAATATGCCCCTCGGGACATACTGTGACCGCACAATTCCATGTGTGGTCCGCAGATTTATTCAGCTGGCAGGAGAATGGGTCTTGCAGACGTGTATTTCTGGATTGCGACTGCGAGGAAACTTCTGCGGCCGCACAATTCTTATGTGGTCCACACTTCAGCAATGCGTCAAGACTTGGTCTTTTTGCATATTCTCTGAACTTTGATTTTTTGTCAGTGAAAGCCAAGTTCTGCGGCCGCACATTGCTAAAAGTCTTATTGGGTTTTGTTGCTTGGCTTGCGGCGGCAAATGGAATTTTGCGGTCCGCAATATCTTTTGCGGACTGCGCTTCTTTGCTTATGCGCCCTCTGATGCCTTGTGCTTCGGAACACTCCTTTTTAGTCGAATTTCATCATGGGAGACCAAACTTCCAACATTCTTGCAATTTGCGCAATTTTATTAGTTTTGGGAACGTAAATCAATACTTTTGGACTAAAATAAAAGAAAAAATATGCTAAACAATAGTCAAAATCCTCACTTATCAAGCATGGAGTGGAAGAAAGCCAAGTGTCAAGAATTTGAGAATCTTTGGGAGCATAGCCTATGCTCATGTGCCACAGCAAGGGAGAGCAAAGCTTGACGATCGAAGTGTCAAGCATGTGTTTGTAGGCTATGACACGAGTTCAAAAGGCTACAAGTTATACAACCCAAGCAGCGGCAAGTTGGTGGTAAGTCGTGATGTTGAATTTGATGAAGAATTGGCATGGAATTGGGAAGCTCAGGAAGAAACGTCATATGATTTTCTTCCATACTTTGGTAATGAAAGAGAACCGGAGATCATGGAACTTATGCTGGATAAAACTCCACCTCCTTCTCTAACTAATGTTGCATCTTCTTCTTCCCTACAAAGTTCAAATGCACAACCGCAAAGGATGGAGAGTATTCAAGAGCTCTATGATGACAAGGAAGAAGTTACTAATTTTGATTTTTTATATTGTCTCTTTGTTGATAGTGAACTAATGAACTTTGATGACGTTGTCACAGACAAAAGATGGAGACAAGCCATAGAGGAGGAGATCGAGTCAATAGAGAAAAACAACACTTGGGATTTAACAACTCTTCCCAAGGGTCATCGCGCAATTGAAGTGAAATGGATGTACAAGACAAAGAAGAATGTTGATAGACATGTAGAGAGATAAAAGGCATGACTTGTGGCTTAAGGCTACAAGAAAAGGCAAGGCATTGACTATGAAGACTTCTATGCACCTTTTGCCCGCATGGAGACGATTCGTTTGCCGATCTATTTGGCGGCACAAATGAAATGGAAGATCCATCAAATAGACATCATCCTTCTTGAAGTGATATCTTGAAGAAGAAGTCTATATGGAACAACCATTGGACTTCGTGGTAAAAAACCATAAAGATAAAGTGTTGAAGTTGAACAAACCTTTATATGGATAGAAGCAAGCCGCGTGAGCATGAAATAGCTGCATCGACAAGTATTTTCAAGATAATGGGTTTACCCGTTGTCTCCATGAATATGCTCTTTACCTTAAAGTTAATACTAATAGAAATATATTGGTTGTTTGTCTTTATGTTGATGATCTTATTTTTATGGGTAATAACTCAAGTTTGTTTGAAGCTTTTAATAAGGATATATCCCGTGAGTTCGAGATGACGGATATAGGGCTCATTCATACTACTTGGGTTCAACATGCTCGATTGCAATCCCCTGAACACGCCGATGGAGAGTGAGACACAATTGTCCAATTTTGATGAAGGAGAAAAAGTGGATCTTGCACTTTTTAAGAGTCTTGTAAGAAGCTTAAGGTACTTGACTTGTACCAGGCCGGATATACGCTTTGTAGTTAGAGTATTAAGTCACTTCATGGAAGCTCCTACCTCCACTCATTTTAAAGTCGCTAGAAGAATTATTCGTAACCTAAAAGGTACGATTGACTTTGGGTTATTTTATTCTTTTTCTAGTGATTTCAACGTTATGGGATATTGTGATAGTGATTACGCGGGAGATATTGATGATAGAAAAAAGCACAACTGGTTTTGTATTTTTCTTGGGTGATTCTATTATTTCTTGGGGTTCAAAGAAATAATAAATTATTACTCTCTCGACTTGTGAAGCTGAATATATAGCAGCAACATCTTGTACATGTCATACTATTTGGCTGAGAAGATTATTGAAGGAGCTTAATTTGCCACAACATTGAAGCTACAGAGATTTGTATTGACAACAAATCTGCACAGGCACTCGCGAAGAATCCGGTATATCATGATCGAAGCAAGCATATAGACACAAGGTATAATTTTCATCAGAGAATGCATTGCCAAGAAGGAAGTCGGGCTGATATATATGAAGTCTCATGATCAAGTTGCGGATATCTTTACAAAACCTCTCAAGTTTGATGACTTTCAGAGATTGAGATCAAGACTTGCAATGAAAAAGAAAAAGAAAAATTAACGGGAGATTTGTGGGACCTACCCAATAAAATAAAAGAAACAAAAAGAAAGAGAAAAATGTGATTGGATGAAGAAGTGGCAAAGGTGGGCGCCTATAATTTCAGATGCAATTTGCAAATCCAATATGGAATTGCAAGTTGCTAAATCTGCTTGTGATTGGATGGAAACAAGGACAACATTTCCTATAATATCAATCTCGTTTCTCATTTGAAGTACACCAAAACAAGAGAGAAGGAATAGAAGTTAGAGAGAATAATCCACAGATTATTGTCTGTGAGATAAATAAGGAGTGATAGTAATATTATAGTAAAATAGATAAAATAAAAAGTGTTATTTCTTTCGAAGTTGTAGTAGTCTCTTGATACTATCAACTTGTAATATTATAGTGGTGTTATACTCCGCTCAGATATTATATTTTACCCCGTTAAAAATATTTGGTGTCGTTGTTACTCTCTTGTGTTATTGTTATTTATCGTGGATATTATTTTTCCAACAGTAAATTTGGACCCTTTTAAAAAGACAATTGGAGATGTAGAGTCTAAACATTTCACGTATCCCTTGTTGGGAATGAAATTATGCTCCCTAAATTTCTAGACTCTCCAAAACAAAAGAGAAAATTTCATTTGTAGCCATCCGAAAAAAACTAATGACAATAGCTAGCCACAAAATAAATCATACAATTACCAACCCAAAACTAATTAAAAGGCTAGCCCAAGACCACTGCCACTTAAAACCATAACTTCCTTCTCTCAGCGATCATACGCATTTTCCTCAGCCGAAGAAGTCGTTGTTGTCCCAAATATCCATTTGTATTACTCCCATTTTGACGGGTACCATTTGAGCCCGAGCCCGAACCTGAATTGGTATTTTGATTTCTTACAAATATTACCTAACTGCAAATTGGACCCATTATTATCCGTATTCAAAGCTTCCAGCAAAGTCCCAAATTGTGACCCGTTTGACTCCAACATCGAACTGAATTGCCCATTAGTCATACCAATCACTCTACTACTGTTCTGATCAAAAGCTGGAATTGCAGGTATACCAAATGGCTCTGGTTTTGGATTTGTTATAACCTATGCTTTGAAGATGAAACTGAAGACGACGTCGTTGAGGAGGAAATTTTTTTATTGGATGAAGAAGAACGTTTTGTGTTCTTACGAGAACCACCACCAACTGGAATATTCCTAAGAGTACCACCTTTGGTTCAATACCTACGACAACTCTTACAAAAGCAATGTGGCTGAGAAAGATTATAATTGTTGTAATAACAGAATTTTGTGTTTGGTGAATCACATTTTGGACATTTCAAGTGTTCTTGCTCGAAAATTGTGGCTTTATTTGTGTACAAATTGATGGATCTTGCATATTTAATTTTCTCTTTAGCCTATAAAAATTTAGTCTTTTTGAAATAAACCAAGTGAATTAGTAGTATTGAAACCAAAAAATTTGGTTCTTAGTAGTATTGAAACAAAAATTTGTATAGTGAATATATACAAAAATAGATTGTCATTATACAAAAAATATACTTAATAGACTGTCACTATACAAAATATAGGCTTGGTTTAGTAGTGAATTAGTAGTATTGAAACAAAAATTATACAAAAATAGATTGTCACTATAATAGGCTTGGTTTAGTAGTGAATTAGTAGTATTGAAACAAAACTTATACAAAAATAAACTATCACTATACAATTTATATACAATAGACTGTCACTATAAAAAATATGTACAAAATAGACTGTCACTATACAAAATATATACAAAATAGACTGTCACTATACAAAATATATACAAAATATACTGTCACTATGCAAAATAGACTGTCACTGTACAAAATAGACTGCCACTGTACAAAATATACTAAATAGACTGTGACTATACAATAGACTGTCACTATACAAAATATATACAAAATAAACTGTCGCTATATAAAATTATACTAAATAGACTGTCACTATATAAAAATATATATAAAATATACGGTCACTATACAATAAATATACAAAATAGACTGTCACTATACAAAAAATATATAAAATAGACATTTCGGGCTATTAAATATAATATGTTTGGCCGTATGGCTATTTTGTCTCAATGGTCAAAAACATGGGCCAGTAGTTTTCTCGTAACAAAACGCTCTCTCCTCTCTCTTCTTCTTTGCGTGACTTTATGTAGAAGCTGCCATGGATGCGCAGCTTCAAGTTGTTGGAGAGACGAACCCTAGCCTTAAAAACAATACATACGCCTCATTAATCGCATCAAAATCGTAAGCAGTAACCAAAACCATCCTTAAACCTGCCCAGCATGTTCATGGTGAGGTTACGATTCAGTTTTCTCTTAAGGAACTGGAAGAATATGCAGTTGAAGAAGGCCTTCACCAAGCTGTGGTGATGAAGGTATCCTATGGTGCACCAGAATTGCTAGAACTTCGAACACTAATTCTAACAGAGATTGGGATTAAGGGTCGCTGCTTGATTGGTTTGCTCTCGTTTCGACAATTGTTGATTCGATGTGATGCGTATGAGGATTTTGTAGCAGTTCTTTCAAAGCAGGTTAGTTATTTACAGTATAAGGGACAACAAATTCAATATCGTACATTCCCACCATGGACTCAAGATTACAACCCTAAGGTTGAGACGTCAAAAACAGTGGCATGGGTGTCGTTTCCAGATTTGCCGACGAACCTGTTTGCGAAGAGATCTTTACTGTCAATCGCATCAGCTGTGGGGAAACCTATTGCCATAGACAAAGCCACACAAGCTAGGACACGACCTAGCACAACTAGGGTAAAGGTAATTCTTGATCTCCTTGACAAGCATCCTAAGAATATGAGGTTACAATTTATTGACGAGCAATCTGGTAAGGTTATTGAGCATATACATGAGTTTGTGTTTGATAATCTTCCAGTATATTGTAATGTGTGCAAAATACAAGGACATGCTGTTGAAAAGTGTCGTTCATTGTTGAAAAGGATTAGGGGGAATGATGATATGCCACAGGATGTAGAGGATGGGCAGGAACAAATTGAAAAATACAGGGGAGATTTTCGTCATTTTTTGAATGAGAGGAAGGCTTTGAATGATGGTGATATAAGTGTTGGAGAACACATTAATCCTACTGATGCTACACAGGTTTTAAAATCACCTCAAGGGGCTCATCAACACGCTGAAAAGTTGATCAAGACATGACATGTAGCAGCAGTTTCAAGTACTGCTTTGCTTCCTGTTGAAATAGCTCTTGCCAAGGCTTCTAATGATGTAGCTGTAGCTGAGCAGAGTAATTCAGGTGCAACCTCAATGGATGCTACTGATGATCGAAATAGAATGGAAAAAGACACTGCTGAAGGTAATAATCTTCATGTGGAACATGGGGTGAATACCATTGTCGCAGCTGATCGAGTGGAGAAGGAAGCTAGTTTTTTAAAGAACTGGAGGATCATCCAAAGTTCTGCTTCTATATTAAATGGTTCTAATGCAACATATGGTACAACTGGTCTAAAAAAATCAATAGTGGTGCAGCAAGAAATTGGGACAACTGTTAATAGTGGTGTAACAGTTCCAGTAGCAGCAGCTCTTAATAGGGTTGCTAAAGATTTGAAGTCTGTTGCAGCTGCTATGTTTGATCGAGGTACAGCTGGTGTTTCTAAGGGTCCAGGTGCTGGGCAAATCTATGATGAAGCTGGGCATCAAACATCTAAAGGAAAGAGACAAACTAGTGTACAAAAGTTAACAGAAAAGAAGGAGAAAAGAGCTGGGCAGGTACTTCACTTCTGAGGCGTATCTGGTGCAGTTGAATCAGGTGTGCAAGGAGTTAAAATTGCTAATGATGCTCCTACAGAAGTTGGGCAAAACGCAACTAGTACTGGGAAAATTAATAAAGGGACAACTCTTTTAAAATGAGTATTAAAAGATAAGAGTAGCCACCTAACAATTTTTAAGGTGCGTTAGGGGCACCTATTTACAAGTAACTCTGTTTGACTAGTCAACGCCACCAAAGATCGGGTAAGGGCTCAAATTACCTCGGAGAGAAGGTATTAGGCACTCTTCGAGGTCCACAATTGTGGGTCCCGGCCGAATTTTAAACTAAGTGGGATGAATGAAAACTAAATTGCAAGTTAGTAATCTATATTAAATGATGTGAGTCGTCTATTAATTATCCTAAGTGAGATAGGCATGAAAAAGGAGAAAGAACAACTTCTAGCAATAGGTAAAAGAAATGAAGTTTTGTATAAAATGAATCGCACATAAAGCTGTATGAGAATAGTCTAGAATGCAGATTAATATGCAACATGTAATAGGTGATAAGGATGAGGGAATCGGAGCAGGTGCAGTGCGTGAAACTGAGGAGCAGCTATCACTCAGTTCAAGGGACTTGATTTCTGCTGGTGAACAAAATGTTGCAGCTCACATTGACGCAGCTGATTTGTTGACATCTGAATTTCAAACTAGTTCAAAAAAGAGTGGTTGGTCAGTGGTGAATAAGACACAATCTTCACCTAACAAAAAAAATGCTCCAATGCATAAAAATCTGGTTACTGGCTCAAAGAACATTACTGTTGCTAACTCTTTTGGTGTATTGGAGAATGCACCTGTTTTGGTTGATGCTGGAATGGGAGAGCAGCAGGTTGATCGAGAAGCAACATCAAATACAGGGCAACCAAAGACACCAGAGGCTCCACTAACTGCTCCAAACGCAATTACCAATATTAATTTATTTAATGCTGTTGCAGTGGACGAAACTATTGGAGTAAGCTCATCAACATTAAACAGCATTACATTGGTACAGCAAACAGCTCCACGTGATTTCAATGGCAAACATGATCTGGGCAGTGAGCCTTAACAAAGAATTTGGGTGTTCGACGTAACGCTTCAGATAACAATTTGGTTGGGATCTTAACGAGTGATCAAGTAGTTCGGTCCAGTACACCTAAGTTGCATTTTTCCAGTCATCAAGTGGAGAAAATCATCAAAGACACTCAGGTTGCCATGATGTTGAATGCCAAACCCATGATCAAGCACAAGAATTGAGGGAGATGATCAATGAAAATCATCAAAGACACTTGGTCACTTTGAATACTTCGGCACAAGAAATTCCTTCCCAAATTATGGAGTCTTTTGGTGAGCATAGTGGTGGATCTAGGTAACCTCTACTATCTACAGGTAATGATAAGGAAGTGATCAAGGACAACAGTCAAGCATTGAGGGAGATGATCAATGAAAGAACAGTTCGACAAAAGGATCAAGTTTTGGATCGAATGCCGCCAAGGCTTAAAACCTGGGCAGACCAAGTTGAGTTCGAAGAAGAGGAGAATTGGGAGAATGATAAGGATGATGAGCTTGATGAATTCAAGAGCAAGCTAAACTCTAATGCATATGTTTTTGTTCCCAGAACGTCTCCAGGTGGTAATAAAATGTTGGGAGATCAACAAGCAATTCAGCCAGCGCAAAAAACAGTAACTGGACATCAGCAACTAAACTATAGTGCAGAAGATCGAATCATCAATAATGTTCAATTCCAGGTGACCTCAAAGATGGCTGAAAATGGGCAGAAAAAATCGGGTAAGAACAAAAATTCTCAATTGAAAGATTCCATAATAAAACATAATGACATGGTTGTGAAGAGGCATGAACCATTAGATATGGTTGCACAGAAATGTGCTATTCAACAACTAGAGAACAACTTACGTGTTGAAATTTGGGAAGAAGGCGAGGAAGAAGATTTGCTTGATTATTGCTGAGATGAGGCGGCTAGATGTGGAGATTTATCTCCTACGCATAGTGTAAAAAAGAATAAGACACACACATGGGAGAATAGTTGGGATGGTAAAGTGAATGAAGGAGCAACATTAGCATACTCCCAATGAGAGATGCAAAGCGAAAAGGGGCAGCCCCGACCACATCTACAAAGTCCAATCTATCGAAGAAGAAATGAGGAATTTTAAAGATTTATAGAAGATAGCTGAAGAGGATTTAAGGAGCTACAATTTAAAGAACTCACTAGTATCATGAATGAGGGGCAAGAATCCAATTTTTAAATTGTTTTATTTTATTATTTTCTAAGCATTATCATATGTAATATCATCATATAGTGTGTTATAAATTCTATGATGATCATAGAGTACTTACTTCTTTCAAGTTCTTATTTTTTACATGCTTACTAAAAGATGAAGTTGTTCATGCCTCAATAGGAATTGTAAGGTAAGGTCTAGCTCAGTATGTGTTTCACTACTAGAAATCCGGTAAAAACCGACCAAAAAAATCGACCAACGTTGGTCGGTAATGACCAAAAACCGACCAAAACGCAACCATTTACGTGTGGACGGAATTTTTGTGGTCGGAAAGGAATACCGACCAACTTTGGTCGGTCAATTAAATTCAAAAAAAAAATATTGCAAAAAAAACCGACCAAAGTTGGTCGGTATTTTAATTATGTAATAAAAAGATTCACCATCTGGGAATCGAACCGGGGTCTGTACTGTGGCAGGATACTATTCTACCACTAGACCATTGGTACATTTTATTTTAAGACTGTCTTTTATTTGATTTATACTCTTTAATTGTATTTTCGCACGAAAATAACCGACCAAAGTTGGTCGGTTTTATTAAAAAGTAAAATTACCGACCAAAGTTGGTCGGTTTTTTTAAATGACCCGCCGAATTAACCGACCAATTTTGGTCGGTTTTTTAAATATTAATTTTTATTTATTTTAATTGAAAAACCGACCAAAGTTGGTCGGTTTCTTGAAACATAAATTTTGCGGGACTCAAAAATAGTTTCCCGCATTTTTGCGCCAAAGAAAACCGACCAAAGTTGGTCGGTTTCGTAAAAAAAAATTTAAAAAAAATATTTTGAAAAACCATCAACTTTGGTCGGTTTTTTGGTCGGTCAAAGTTGGTCGGTCGACCTTGGTCGGTTTTTGCCGAATTTCTAGTAGTGTTTGTTATTTGTCTTATACCTTTGGGAGATATCCTAATGGCTGTGAGATCATTCGCCCTCGTGAGACTTTGCCAGCAACCACATCCTCAGCATGAGGCTCCCATCATAAGGCGATGGAGGCGCAGATGGATGATAACACTACTGTAGGAGTAGTAAGAAGGGAGTTTAACGTTGTAGTACAAATATGTAATAGATGACAAAGTTAAGTAATTTCAGATGATATGGCCGAAGTTTTTCTTAATATATATATATATATATATATATATATATATATATATATATATATATATATATATATATATATATATATATATATATATAGAGAGAGAGAGAATCTATGTTATCACAACTAGGCATAACACAATTATTTACGCCTATTTTATATACCCTGTGTTCTCCCGGGTCGAAGGCGAGAACATGAAAGTGAATCATTCAGTGGTGGGATGTGTATAGAATAGAAGGCCACGCCAACCAAAAAAACACTACAATTGATTATACTAATCTGTGAGTCATAAGATGTTTGAACATATAAGAAAGTTTTTTTCTAAGTAAGCAGTATATTGGGGGAAATTTTAGCCGAAAAATAGATGGAACAAATAATAGCAACGCCAAAACTTCAACTATTAAGCATATAAACTGGGTAAAAAAAGTGACGAAACATTTTTTTTTTTTGGGGTAAAGGAGTAGTAAGAAGCTAACCTAAAGCCGTTATTAGAGAAGATGAAGAGTGCGGAGAGCAACGACTCTTTGTGTAAATGCCTAAACATAGCAACGGTTGGAAACATAAGCAACCGATAGTCAATTCTAACTTAAGGGGTTTTAGGTTAATTATGTTAATAACAAGGGTATTTAAATAATTTAATTTTTAGTTAAGGGTTTTTCTACTTTTATATAGAAAAATGGAAAAAAAAAAAAAAAGAAAAAGAAGAAGAAGACCAAGATACTAAGTGTTGAAAAGCCAAGTCAGTTTTCCAGTGAAGCAGTCAAGGAATAGTAGTATAATTTTATGTATATTACCAAGTCGCCCAGCGAAGAATGACTTTTGTCAAGTAGAATTAACAACCAAGTCATACGCAGTGTAACTTTTGTCACAAGTGGAGAAAAAAAGATGCAGAAAGTTCATATCTAGTACTGTGATGGAGACATTGAATTTGTAGGAGAAAAAATGGTTGATTTGCACAACCACATTGAAGACATAGCAATCACATTACGGTGAATTGATCAAAACGCCATATTTATTTGGCTCATTAGCTAGATTCATTTCATCTATTTTCAAGGATATAAATAATAACCCCTTTTGGGGCCATAGAAGAAATGAGAAAGGAGTGTATGGAAAATTTTAAAGTAGACCGAATCGATCAATTGACCATAACCGAATCAGGTGTATATTTTTATGCATAAATGCGTAAGTTTTAATATGAGCCTTAACTGTATATATCGAATAATTAGTGTACATTTTTCGTATAGTAATCGAAACAAATTGTACCTAACCTCACCAAACTACTTTAATTTAGGAGTTTAATAAGATTATACCTAGCAAATATATATATATATATATATATATATATATATATATATATATATATATATATATATATATATATATATATATATATATATATATATATATATATATATATATATATATATATATATATATATATATATATATATATATATATATATATATATATATATATATATATATATATATATATATATATATATATATATATATATATATATATATATATATATATATATATATATATATATATATATATATTGTAAACATGAAAAACCTCTTACACGCCAAACTTTTCTCAGATGTCAAAAATACACACCTCTTGGTGCTCGAGAACTTATTTCACGACTCAAAACCATGTTACCAACATTCGGCACACTACCTAATTCGAGCGAACCAAATCATATGCGTGAAAACCATTTTAACTGCGAAAACTCTTTGAAAATCATATATATTTTCAAGCTAAATGATGAAATATTTTTTCAATTCAAAATTCAAAACCATACCTGAAGCCTTTTATAATAATAATGTGACCATGAAGCCTTTTATAATAATAATGAGATCAAATAAAATAAATATCTTTCCAAGTATGTCGTATACCATGACTATCCCAGTACTACAACTCATCGCAACGACGATTCAATACATTAGTTTGATCAAGAAAAGCCTTAGTACTTTCTCTCTCGGTCTATTTCCGTTCACATTTTTGGATGGCAACAGATATGTTCGATGCAAAGGTACTTCACGTATGTAGATAGGTACGTGAATCTGAAATGTATTTGCTTTCTCTTAAACTTGAGCGTTGTGTATCTCCCATCTTGTTTCTTTGAAAAATAAGAATTGATATAAAAAAAAAAAGAGAAAAGAAGAACTGATGAATAGATGAAAAAATATCGTCTTTGTTGGGAAAATAAATATATTCCGCCCAAAAATAATATCCACGGTAAATAATAATAACACAAGCGAGTAACAATAACACCAAATCTTTTAACAAAGTAAAATACAATACCCGAGCGGAGCAATATTACCACTATAATATTACAACTTAGTTGTGTCAAAAGACTATTACAACTTCGAAAGAAATAACACTCTTTATTTTAAACACCTCACTACAATATTACGCACACTCACTATTTATCTCACAGACTACAATCTGTAGATTACTCTCTCTAATTTCTATTGTTTCTCTCTTATTTTGGTGTGCTTTACAATGAGGAGGAAGCGTCTCTATTTATAGAGTTTTGTTGCTCACCAAAATCAATTAAAATTGGTTCGGTGCCTACTTTGTAGATTTGCAAGATTAAAAATTTGTTACAAGTTAGTCTTGCTCCACCGCCCAAGCAGCAAATCAAACCAATTTGATTTTTGCTTTTATTTTTAATTTTTTGTTATTCAAATGGGTCCCATAAATCTCCCCCTTAACTCTGAATTTTCTTGGTCATTCCAAGTCTTAATCTCAACCTCTAAAAATCTTCAAACTTGAGAGGCTTTGTAAAGATATCTTCAACTTGATCATGAGATTTTACATATTTGGCTTCTATATCTTTCTTGGCAATACATTCTCTAATGAAGTGACAACTTGTGTCTATATACTTGCTACGATCATGATACATTGGATTCTTCGCGAGTGCCTGTGCGGATTTATTGTTAATACAAATCTCTGTAGCTTCAATTTATGATAAATTGAGCTCCTTCAATAATTTTCTCAGCCAAATAGCATGATATGTACAAGATGTTGCTACTATATATTTAGCTTCACAAGTCGAGAGAGTAACAATGGATTATTTCTTTGAACTCCAAGAAATAACAGAATCACCCAAAAAAAAAATACAAAGCTAGTTGTGCTTTTCTATCATCAATAACTCCCGCATAATCACTATAACAAAATCCCATAAGGTTGAAATTAATAGAAGAAGAATAAAATAGTCCAAAGTCAATCGTACCTTTTAGGTAACGAAGAATGCTTCTAGTGACCTTCAAGTGAGTGGACGTAGGAGCTTCCATGAAGCCGCTTACTACTCCAACTGCAAAGAGTATACCTGGCCTTGTACAAGTCAAGTACCTCAAACTTCCCACAAGAATTCTGAAAAATGTGGGATCCATTTTTTCTCCTTCATCAAAGTTGGACAATCGAGCATGTTAAACTTTTTCAATATCTCTTTTGTATAGCTTTCTTGAGAGATAAAAATTTTATCCCCCCTCTTCTTCACTTCTAGGCCCAGGTAGTATGGCATGAGCCCTACGACTATCATCTCGAACTCACGAGACATATCTTTCCTAAAGGCTTCAAACAAACTTGGGTTATTACCCGTGAAAATAAAATCATCAACATAAAGACATGAAGTATGATATCATTGTCGATCTCCCTGTTTTCTTGGATTATTGACCCAAAATACTTGAAATTTCCTCTCTTGTAAATGACTTGTATATCAATTCTAACTTCTAAATCCGCCTCATGTAATGCGTCGCTGAACTTGCACTCCATATACTCTATTTTAGTCCTGCTCCGTGATGACCCGATATGTCATCTTATATTCTAGAACCTAATTCTGCATTTCGAGGTCTCAAAAACCTTATTTTAGCCTTCCTCGATTTGCCTGCGTAGTCCGGGTATAGGCTTGAAAGGCTTATATGTTAAAAAGTGATAAAAATAAGAATTTTTGCCTAAAAACTTCAGTTGAGTTGACTTCGGTCAATAGTTTTGGTAAACGGGCCTTGATCCGTATTTTGATAGTTCTGGTGGGTTCGTATCAAAATATGGGACTTGGGTGTATGCCCGAAATCGAATTTCGAGGTCCCTAACTCGAGATATGTTTTTTTGTTGAAAATTAAAAGTCTGCAAATTTAATGGTTTTAAGAATTGATTGATGATTGGTCTTGTTGATACCGGGTCCTTATTTTGGTTCCGGAGCCCGGTACAGGTCCACTATAATATTTAAGACTTGTCTGTGCAATTTGGTGAGAAACGGAATTGATTTGACGTGGTTCGCACGTCCGGTTGTGAAAATAGAACTTTTAAAGTTTTCTTGAAATTTTCATTTGATTTGGTATTCAATTCTTAGTTCTAGGCATTATTTTGGTGATTTGATCACGCAAGCGAGTTCGTATGATGTTTTAGGACACGTGTGCATGTTTGGTTTGGAGCCCCGAGGGCTCGGGTGTATTTCGGATGGGCCACGGGATGATTTGAACTTGGGAAATCTAGTTTTTCTATAGTTTCAGGTGCCTTCTGGTTTCCTTCTTCGCGTTCGCGAAATCACTCTCGCAAACGTGAAGTAGAAACTGGGATGGCTGGGTTTTCTTCTTCGCGAACGCGAAGGTTGGGTCGTGAACGCAGAGCGATGGGGGCTTTACCCTTCGCGAACGCGACCAGCTCAACGCGAACGCGTAGTGTTTGGGACCTAAGGGAGGGGTCAGTCATTCCTTCATCACGAACGCGAAGGCCAGGGGGAATAGCCTTTGCGAATGCGTAAGCTTGACAAGCTCTGCTCTTCGCGAACGCGACAGTGTTCTCGCGAACGCGATGAACACTGTCGCCCAACTATTAAACAGTCCCATTATGGGACTTAAGCCATTCTTTCCAATTTTCAAAACCTAGACGGCCTAAAGGCGATTTTCAAAAGACATGTTTTTCCCCAAAGTATTGGTAAGTGATTCTAAACCACATTCTTTCAATTACCCATTATATTTTATGAATTTTCAACCAAAAATCTAGAGTTTTCCTGGTAGAATTAGGAATTTTGGATAGAAACTAGGGATTTGGAAAAAATGGGTATTTAGACCTCAAATTGAGGTCGGATTCCAAAATCACTTATATATCCGGGCTCGGGGGTGAATGGGTAAATGAATTTTGGTCCGAACTTCGGGTTTCGACCAAGTGGGCCCGAGATCGATTTTTGACTTTTTGGGAGAAAGTTTGGGAAATCTAAATTTATTCAATGTAATGATTCCTTTAGCAATATTTGATATTATTGAGTCGTTATTGAATAGATACGAGTGATTTGGAGGTGGATTCTAGAGGAAAAGCTGTGATTGAGTATTGAGTGGCCTTCGAAGCGAGGTAAGTGTTGTGATTAATCCTGGTTTGAGGGATTAGGTATTAATTGCCTATTTGCTACGTGTTTGGATGTTGAGTACAACGTATAGGTGAGGTGACGAGCATCTATGCTTTGTTGTCGAGTCATAGCATGCGAGTGAGTCTTATTCTTATAACTGTTGTATTCTTTGATCATATTGTTCATGCTTAGACTAGGTATTCGTTATGTTGAGCAACTCTTATCATGTTTTACGGAAATTGATATTGATTGAGTATTGACTCAAAATTGAGGTTGGTATTATGGAGCTAAATATTGAAGTAAGGCTGATTCTTGATATTTCTATCTCTCTGTTGTTATTGTTCATTATTTTGGTGAGGAAGAGTGTTAAAGCACGAAGGGTGATGCCGTGCAAATATTTTATGAGTGAGAGTTAATACACGAAGGGTGATGTCGTGCCATGATATGTGAGTGTTAATGCACGAAGGGTGATGCCATATCGTTTTTTTGTTTATATGGTGAGGATGAGAGTTAATGTACGAAGGGTGATGCCGTGTCGTTTCTGTTAATTATTACGGTAATGTTGAGAGTAAAAGCACGAAGGGTGATGCCGTGCATTTGTCTTTATAGTGTTTAATACTTGATTTGGTGCAAAACATATTGTCAGTTGTGGTTTTTTTACTGTTACAGTTTTCTTTATCTTTTCTTCATCCCTTCAGCATGTTTCCCCTCCTGTTATTATCTGTTTAGCTTCTATTAGTTGTCATTGTGCTCGTATATTGTATAACTGCACTGGTTTATGAATGTGTCTTGTCTTAGCCTCGTCACTATTTCGCCGAGGTTAGACTCGACACTTACCATTATATGGGGTCGGTTGTACTGATACTGCACTCTACACTTTTTGTGCAGATTTTGGTACCGGCTCAGGTTGATCGAGATTTTAGCTGTTGGACTCGCTATCCGGAGACTCAAGGTAGATCTGTCGGCGTTCACAGACCTGGAAGTCCCCCTCTATCTTTTTTGTTTTACTGTTTATTTCATCAAACAGTTGTATTTCTTTCAGACTATTACTTGTAGTGAATTCTAGAATGCTCGTGAATTGTGACTCCAGATCCGGGTGATAGTAATTAATGTAATTTCTTTATTATTCCGCACTCGCTATATTTTATCTTAGATAATTTGCTGTTAATTTTTGAATGGAATAGGGATTGGTTTAATGATTCTCTAACGTTGGCTTACCTAGCAAGTGAAATATTAGGCGTCATCACGGTCCCGACGGTGTGAATTCCGGGTCGTGACATGCTCAACCTGAAAGTTTTAGTCTTTAAAGTCTATCTCCAAACCTTTAGTTTACCGTTAACCCTGTCGTCGTCTCATCAATCAATATTATGTCATTTGCAAATAATATACACCATGATACCCCTTGAATATGCCGTGTTAATTCATCCACCACCAAGGCAAATGCACTAATACTAATACTAATAGGAAAGATAAAAGGGATTTGAAAACGAAGAAGTAAAATTAGATGATTACTTATTTTCTAAAACCTCAAATATTTTGAGATAAATTCAATTCAAAAAGCTAGAAATATCTGAGAGCATGGGAGTATCAACATAGGCGTAAATAATTGTGTTGTCCCTAGTTGTGATAACATAGATAATCACCCCCCACACAAAATATACACACACACACACACACACACACACATATATATATATATATATATATATATATATATATATATATATATATATATATATATAATTTTATTTTTATTTTTTTTAAAGGGTACAAATTACCCTGATCAACTTTTGATTATAGTTCAGAATTACAAGCTATATATATATATATATATATATATATATATATATATATATATATATAATTTTATTTTTATTTTTTTTAAAGGGTACAAATTACCCTGATCAACTTTTGATTATAGTTCAGAATTACAAGCTATAGTTCAGAATTACAAGCTGGAAAAATAATATTATTAAATTAAAGTCTGCAGAGGACGAAGCTGCTCCATCTCGCAAGTCGTATACTATACGGGCAACTTCGCCCCTTCTCCAAATATTCGACCATTTATTTCTCGTAAAATTCAATGTCTCCATCACAGTACTAGATTTGAACTTTCTACATTTTTTTTCCACTTGTGACATAAATACACACTCTATATTCCATGACGTGCTTCACTGGGTATGACTTGGTTATTAACTCTACTTAACAAAATTACACTATTCCTCTAACTGCTTCACAGGGCAATTGACTTTGGCTTTTTAAGTCTTTGTCGGTCTTCTTCTGCTTGTCTATATAAGAAGCAGCCTAATGGTTCCTTAAACACACAACTTCAGCTCAAGTGTTTCTTACTCTCTCATTTCCATTTTAGCTATGGCTTTATGCATTAAAACTGGCTTTCTTGCAGCTGCCCTTGTACTTGTTGGGTTGTTAATGTGCAGTATCCAAATGATAGGTCTCTCTCTCTATCTCTCTCTCACACACATGTATATGCACCTTGTACAATGCGGATCACCTTATATACACTAATAGCGTAAATAACTTTTACGGTAGTATTGATTTACTCTTGTATTTTCTTATGCTTAGTTTTCATTTACTACCTAGGGATTCTATTCTTATTTTTATTACCATTATTGTTTCTTTCAATTTGGTTGATGTATTATCGAGCAGTTATTTACCGCCTGTTGTTATTACTATTGCTTCTTTTTTATTTTTTCTTGAGGCGAGAATCTATCGAAAATAACATCTCTATTCTCATAAGGTAAGGGTAAGGTCTGCGTACACTCAACCTTTCCCAAACCCCACTTGTAAAATTATATTGAATTTGTTATAATATTTTTATGTTGTATCACGTAACCTATCTTATTTTGTAAGTCACTTATTATGAATAGTTACCTATAGTTATTTCTAGGTGACCTAACACAATAATGATGGTTTGAGAAGAATTTATATAGAGAATCATATTTAGTGAGAATATTCATTTAGTCGACACCAACTTATTTGGGACCGGCGCATCGTCGTCGTTATTGTTTATTCTAATGTACTTTTTTTCTTATCATGCAGGGGCACAATCTATTGGAGTATGCTATGGAAAAATTGCCAACAATTTACCATCAGACCAAGATGTTATAAACCTATACAATGCTAATGGCATCAAAAGAATGAGAATATACTATCCAGAAACAAATGTCTTCAATGCTCTCAAGGGAAGTAACATTGAGATCATTCTCGATGTCCCAAATCAAGATCTTGAATCCCTTACGGATCCTTCAAGAGCCAATGGATGGGTCCAAGATAACATAATAAATCATTTTCCAGATGTTAAATTTAAATATATAGCTGTTGGAAATGAAGTATCTCCTACAAATAATGGTCAATATGCACCATTTGTTGGTCCTGCCATGCAAAATGTGTACAATGCATTAGCAGCAGCAGGGTTGCAAGATCAAATCAAGGTTTCAACTGCAACATATTCAGGGCTCTTAGCAAACACCTACCCACCTAAAGATAGTATTTTTCGAGGAGAATTCAATAGTTTCATTAATCCCATAATCCAATTTCTAGCACGAAATAACCTTCCACTCTTAGCCAATGTCTATCCTTATTTTGGTCACATTTACAACACTGCTGATGTCCCACTTTCTTATGCATTGTTCACACAACAAGAAGCAAATCCTGCAGGATATCAAAATCTTTTTGATGCCCTTTTGGATTCTATGTATTTTGCTGTAGAGAAAGCTGGAGGACCAAATGTGGAGATTATTGTATCTGAAAGTGGCTGGCCTTCTGAAGGAAACTCTGCAGCAACTATTGAAAATGCTCAAACTTATTACAGAAATTTGATTGATCATGTGAAAAGAGGGGCAGGAACCCCAAAGAAACCTGGAAAGACTATAGAAACTTATTTATTTGCCATGTTTGATGAAAATGATAAGAAAGGAGAAATTACAGAGAAACACTTTGGACTCTTTTCTCCTGATCAGAGGGCAAAATATCAACTCAATTTCAATTAATTAATGCATGGTAACATTTATTGATATATATAGTGATATGAGTAATAAGGAGAAGTAGAACTGCTATGTTTTTCTCTTCAATTGAAAATGTAACTCTGGTTTCACTTTGATATTTATATGACATGTTTATTGAGATCTCGTCTTTTGTTTTAAATTATTGCCTTCTATTGGCAAATATCTGCGTAATTTTCATTTTTTTTTAAAATACTAAGCCTCAAAAGAGTGACTACTAATACTCCCTCTGAGCATGGGGTGCTTGGGGAGAGGGTGAGGTGGGGGGTGGGGGGGGCGAAAAAAGTGAATGAAAGACCGTATTGCATTGGATGCTCTCCACAATTTTCTTGGTCATCAATATGACATTTTCTTTACATAACTGCTCTTAATTTTTGATCACTAAGCATCTGAAACAAAAGGAAAATTAAGCTAGGAGATGACTCATATTCTATCAGGATGTCTGATCTTGGATCAAGCTGGCCTGTATATTTCAATAAGATGTGTTTCATTGAAGAGGATGAACTAGACTTTTTTCATCATCCCACCCAAGGCAGATCGAAACAAAGATCTTCCACCAATATTTTCATTCTCTTGGCCAGCTATGCTACCAGTAATAAAGAGGTCTTTTTCATCTCTCCCACACGGTTTCTTTTTCTCTTCAAGATTCCTTTATTTCTACTAGTTTTTACGTTAGAAATTTGTAGGAAGTAAACAAAGTCTTTACTTTCGAAATCCACTCCTGAAGTCAAGTCACTAAAATAAAGTACTTTCGAGTTATTTTTTTGTAGAAAACCCTCCATTCGTCTTAGTTAGAAACATTAACTTTAGCATTTCTTGACTTGGAAAGAGACTTGTAGATTCTAGAGCAACACATAAAGTCAGGAAAACTTAGTTTCTTAACTCTATGGGTCGTGTAACGGTTGCTAAATTATCATCAGCGCCATTGCAACGTTATGCAATGTAATTTGCTCCCTAACCTCTCGGATCCTACTCCGAACATATAATCAATCCAGAATTCTCATACAAACCTAATAAAATCTTCAAATCATGAATCTAAGCTCGTTTATTCAAAATATTGACTTTGGTCAATTATCTTAACTTAATGCTTCAAGTTCAAGTGTTCCATAAGACTCGGAATCCATGCCACCCATACCCGTAATGCATATATTACTAAATAAACATATGAGAGGTCTCAAATAGGGGAAATAGATTTTAGAACTCAAAACCACCAATTTGATCATTCATATACAGTAAGATTATTAAACATAATATGTAACAATAGTTAAGTGAGAAGAATGGAATAAAAATGCATGTCATAAATGTTTTGATTTTCTGACAAAAACAATTATTCATTCCACGTGTAAATTAATATTTCGTTTATCATATTAATAATCATGTGCCCGTTGTCGCGTTGGCATACAACCATTGCCAAACCAAACACTAACGAAAAGGGAATACTTATGATTCCTCAAAGATTTGCCACTTTAATTTGGGAAGCACTAAAACATAGTATACCCCCATCAAAGCTATATTTGTTAATTTTAATGTTCTTAATCCAGTGTTTCTACTCTTAGTTTTTGGAAAATGTATAGTTGTAATTTTGGTACTTACTCTTTGGGTGTAGCGTGTATTAATTAGGGGTGAAAATCATTTTAGTTCTTCAACCATGCCTTAAAAATCAAACACATTCTCAAGTATTGAACAATTATGGTTTTCATCCTCCTACCTCAACCTCCGGCGATTGATCGGCAACTTTGGAATAGTTGACCGATCATTAAAAGGGTTAAGATGTAATTTCAGTTATATTCTCAATTAATAAATACCTTAATTAATCTTATACATCAATTTACCCCACACATCTCCTATGTTAAGTAACTTAAACGCTTCTGGGCACAAATGCAAACAAAATTATAATATTAAAACACTATGAGTTAAACCAAGACAAAGCCTATGTGCAATGTCCGTTCTATTTAGCAAAAAATCCTTATCAGTTTAATAGCTACTGGAATGCAACAACGAAAAAACAGCCAACAATAACATAAAAGCACCAAAAAGGACTAACAATGCCAGAATTACACCAAAAGCAGTAGAGTGCACCAGTAGATACAGTTTACAAAACCTGCATTAAAAATAAATATCAACTTCCCTACAAATCGCACTAGAATAATGGAGCACTAAAGCTTGCTCGAATAAATAAATACAATGTTTAAGAACCTAAAGTCAAAAATAAAAAAAACAATAAACTTAGTAATGAAGTTCGCCAACATTTGGACTTGATGTTTTCTGACCACATGATCTACTATTATGCCCAATTTGATGGCAATATTTGCAGGTACAATGAATTGATCTCTTCTTTGCTGGTTGTTCATCTAATTCTCTTCTCCTTTTAATTGGTTTTCTACCTCTCTTCTTCTCTGTTTCCTCATTAGGGTGCACGATAGGGTGATCTACAACTGGCCATTTGCTCTCATCAGGTACTGGATTGATCTTCTTAGAGTAAGTCTTCACATAGAATTCTTTAGTGAGTAGAGGATGAACAAATTTGACAGGATCTTCTCTGATATGAGTCATGCAGCATAGCGCATGTCTGCACGACATTCCACTTATTTGCCATTCTCTACATTGACAAGCATCTCATTTAAATTCACCACATAATTTTTCAAGTCGTGCACTTCAAACAAGTGTTCATTAGCCACGAAACAAATCAACTTCCGTCCCTCCTTCTGATTTTTAGTTATTCTTTCTCTGACTTTTGGTGGAATGAGAGTATCCAAAGCAAGAGCTTTTTCATGCCTTTGTTGAAATCTAGTCATAGTTTTCCTTCTAATCCATTCCAACATAGAAAAAACTGGTTTCTCTCTAACTTTCACCATAAATGTGTTGAAAGACTCAGTCATGTTATTTGTAACATGATCACTTTTTACATGTTCATCAAATTTATGCCTTGCCCAACTCCCAAGTGATTCTTTGCAATCATATAACAACAAGTTATAAGCAGGTTCACTTATTTCTATCATCTCATTCATAATTTGTCAAAAGTCATGCTCATTATAAGCCGTTGTTGCTGCCCAAAAGAGTTTTCTTAATTTTGAACCAGGATACTTAGTCTTAAAGTTGTTATAAAAGTGTCTAGCACAAAACCTATGGTTGGCCATTGGTAATACCTTTTTTACAGCATTTTTGAGCCATTTTTGCCTATCACTCATAAATGTGGTGCCTCCAATATCTCCTATGGAAGTATACAAACAATCAAAAAAATACTCACATGTCTGCCCATCCTCCTTATTAGCAATCATGACGGCTAGGGGATAAATGCCTGAATTTGCATCAAGGGAAACAACAACAAGTAATTGACTCTTAAATAGACCCTTCAGAAAATAAGCATCAATACCAATAAAGGGCATGCACCCATTAATAAAAGCCATAACTCTGAGCGTCAAAGCTAATGTAAAAGTTTTCAAGGATTGAGTTGCATCTAGGGGTTGATAGATCTAAATTAATGCACTTCAACTTTATAACAGTACCTGCATTAGTCTCTTTTAGGATAGCTATATATTGCGGTATTTTGGCATAACGTTTTTCATGATCTCCAACAACTAATTGTTTTACAATTTTTATGGCTCTCGTTAACTTTTGAGTATTAACATCAAGGCCATGCTTCTCTTTCAATGAAACATAAAGCATGTCTACCGACATGTCATAGTCGACTCTGAAATCTTACTCAAATTGTTTAGCAACCCATCTTGCACTTGCTTCACAACCTTTCATGTTTTTAGCATATGTGTGCGGTCCACTTAACCGTTTGATCTTAAAAGTTATTCCATCACCATAAAGGGAAACATGAATCCCCATCCACATCCATTACCTTTACAAATAGCAACAAACCTTGTCAGTAGATCATTTTTAAGCTTCTTAATATGAAAACCCTTTTGTCAGATAAATTTTTGCATAACTTCTCTAAAATACTTCACATCGTTAAAGATTTGCCCCTCCTTTACCACAACAATCTCCTTCTTTAATTTCTCATCATATGTATATTTAAAAATCTCACCTTGTATTTTGTCACTTACTTTTGTCATTGGGTGCTCAATTAATTTATCATCGTCACTAACCCCCTAAAATATTCCATTTTCATCAGATTCATAATCTGATAAACCACCTTCACTATTTTTTCCATCTGACTGATCTTCGACATTCTCAATCACACGTTCGTCCTCATCATCCGTCCATTGGAAATTTTCACCTTCAATTGCATTGACTTTTCATCAATTATGATTAAATTCATATGGATCTCTTTATTTCCCAAAGTCTTATACATTTTAAATAATATCTTTAAATTTGTATCATCAGTCAATTTCACCGTGACATCAGTTTCCGGATGGATAGCTTCTAAAGAAGTCATTTTACTCAACCAAGTAGAGGGACCTCCTGCTACAACATTATGAGCATCTTCCAACAGATCTAATATTCCATAATGATTATCATCGACATTGAAGACATGATAGCACGCTCCAAGACAATGCATCAATAAATTGAATAACACCTCTGGGAATTATAAAATAGCCATTTGGTTAAATATATTTGATCCTTTCAAAATAGAAAAAAAATATCTCGGACTAAGAAAAGCTTCGCACACGTAATGAGTTGCACAAAGACTCTAACAATCCCCCAATATTATAAACCAATCACATTAACATAAAATCAAGTAAAACATATTTTTAATTTAAAATAAAGTTATAGCAATCTAGACAAGCAAGATGTCTATGTAACAGAATCAAACAAAATTGTTATCTCTGACTTTCAAAAGTTTTCAATATATAAGTGAAAGAAAGTACATCACGTGTGCATGAAAAATAAATCATAGTGCTAGTAAAAGTAAAAAAGATGAGTTCTCTTACTGTAATTTAGAACGCTGAACAGCAAACTTCAAGGTAAGGGTTAAAGGTTTGTTCTCTGAAAAGATGAACTAAGGAAGACAATTATTTGGGCGTTTGAGTTAGTTAACGGAGGAGACGTATGGGGTAAATTGATATATAAGATTAATTAAGGTATTTATTACTTGAGAATATAACTGAAATTACATCTTAACCCTTTTAACTAGTTTCCGATGGTCAATTAAATAAATAAATAATTAATTTATATTTTTTCGTTGTTTTCCATGTGAAAGCAGCAGGAAAGTTTCTCCAAAATTACTACTCCTATAATACATGTATATTAAAAACAAAAACGAAAAGAGAAAAACTATTGAACTACGAAGAACGTCTCACAAACTTTTAAGAGGATGTATCATCACTGGAATAATGTTCGTTTAACTTTATGACATCTTATATCTCTTAAAATGTAAGAGAAACAAATTCAACAAAGAAATAAAGTGGTATGACCTTTTAAAGATATATAAGAAAAAACTGCATACGTTCTTATGATGAAGAATAAGATCCAAAACATTAAAATTCTTGTGAGTTTTGCTAAATTTAAGAGGTGCGGCTAGTGGAGAGAAAACTGCTCTGCCTTTTTCTTTTATTGTATATCCTATATATACAGTGAAGTAAGAGGCAACCCTAAGTACCCCAAAAACTATATTAACTAATTACAGAATATTATCATATTTATAAAGAAATACGGCGTGGCATAGCTAGTGCGGCCCACCCAACATAGCACTGAATTTGGATGCTATATTGGGTGTTGGCACTGAGGATAGCACCAACTTTGGGTGCTATATTGGGTGTTGGACACTAAAAATACCATGCAAGATATGCACATGCTAATACCCTATGCCCTCCTCCCCAAGTTGGTGCATGGAGTGTCATGACACAAAATTTATCATAGGCCGTGATGATGCCCAACGTCGCCGTTAGACAAGCCAACACTTAATTATTCATTTTATTATTTTTAAAATCATGAATCTTATTTAGATAGAGAGGTCAGTGCATTAAAATGAATCGTAGTTACGTACAGTTTAATCAAAATAATAAGTAAAAGTATATCAATGTAAACCAATCCATAACAAATTTTAGAACACCCCCAAAACTCGGCGTCACAAGTGCATGAGCATCTACCAGAAGGTACAATAACAATACAACATTTGTCTGGAATACAAGTTTGACAGAAAAAATGCAAATAACTCTGATGGAGAGTTCGTATGCTGCGGATCATAACATGGGTTGCAGCTCACTACAGTCCCTGCAATAGCTACGCCTTTGCGCCCAAAAGACCACCAGAAATATATACCTGCACAATAAGTATAGAAGTGTAGCATGAGTACATAGATCAACGCTTACCTAGTAAGTATTTAACCTAACCCCGGAGAAATAGTGACAAGGGGTCGACATTGATACTTAAAATTACTTATCTTGCAATAGCTGATGAAAGTCTTGCCTCCAAGAGCTCCAAAAATCGCCCAACCAAATAAAAATGTGAGAGAAATGGGCTAAGTCCCGAAATAAAGTCATAATATGCAAATGCGATGGTCGCAAATGCGAAATTGGCATCGTAAATACGAAGCCCGACCAACACTGTATGCGTCACAAATGCAACAAAAGTCTTACAAATGAGAGCTCAGTGACTTCGCAAAAGCGACAGTTTCTTCGCAAATGCGAACTCCCCTGCCCCCATCCATCTTCGCGAAAGCGAGAATGATCTCACAAATGCGGCTATCGTAAATGTAATAAAAAACCTCTCAAATACGAAAACAGTGCACCAAAACCAGTTGAACCTCTACAAACTCTTCCGGAACGCGTCTAAAACTCATTCGAGCCCTCGGGGCTCCAAACCAAGCATCCACACAAGTCTAAACACATAACGCGAACTTTCTTGCTCGATGAAAATACCAAAATAACCTCTAGAATCATGAATCAGATGCTAAAACGCATAAAAATCACAAAGAACTTTAAGAACTTCTAGAATTGCAACCAATAGTCCAAACCACATCAAATCAACTTCGAATGACACCAAATTTGGCAGGCAAGTTCCAAAAGACAAAACAGATCTATTCCAAGTCCCGAACTCAAAATCCGAACCCGATAACCTTAAAGTCAAACCATGGTCAAACTTAGAAAAAATTCCAAACTTTCAAATATTCAAACTTCGACGACCACCTCCGATTCATACTTAAACTTTATGCACAAGTCACAAATCACGATACGAACCTATTACAAGGCTCAAAACCCCAAACAGACATCGATAACACCAAAGTCCACTTCAAATAAAACTTAGAAAATTCTAAAATCTTCAAAATACTAACTTTCTATATTAAGCGCTGAAATGCTCTCGGACCACCCAATACTCAACCATAACATACGTCCAAGACCGAAATCATCATACGAATATATTATAACCTTCAAATCCGATTCCACGGTCGTTTACTCAAAAGTCAAACTTTGG
Organism: Nicotiana tabacum; assembly: GCF_000715075.1. NCBI lineage: Eukaryota > Viridiplantae > Streptophyta > Magnoliopsida > Solanales > Solanaceae > Nicotiana > Nicotiana tabacum. The sequence goes on from NC_134098.1 coordinate 8,169,424, forward strand.
TAAACTTTTCCAACTTAAAGCTTCAGAATTGAGAATCTTCCTTCCAAAACAACTTCGAACTTCCCAAAATTCAATTCTGACCACACTTACAAGTCATAATGCATAAAGGGAAGCTACTCAAAGCCTCAAACCACCAAGTGACGTGCTAGAGATCAAAACGACCGGTCAGGTCGTTATATGAAGATTCAGGATGCCCAACTTGCACATGAGATGATAGTATTGCGATATTCCCAAGGCCTCCATAAAGATGTCTGCTAATTGTCCATGTGAATGAACTAAACTGGTAAAAATATTTTCGCTAACAATCTTATCCCGAATGAAATGACAACCAACTTCAGTGTATTTGGTTCGCTCCTGAAAAACTAAATTCTTAGCTATGTGCAACGCCGCCTGACTATCACAATAAAGGCAGGTGAGAGAAGTATAAGCAACTCCCAAACTAGATAAAATTCCTCTCAACCATTTCAACTCGCATACCATCATTTCCCTAGATCGATACTCTACCTCAGCCAATGATTGAGATACGGTATGTTGTTTCTTAGCCTTCCAAGATATAGGAGAATCACCCAATGATATAGTGTGTGTATATCTTTGGTACTATCTCCACTGCCCAACAAACAATATAGGACCCAAAGTCGGTGCTATCCTTAGTGCCCAACACACAATATTGCACCCAAATTCAGTTCTATGTTGGATGCACTCACTATGCCACGTCATGTGTTCTTATAAATATGATAATATTCTGTAATTATTTAACAAAGTTTTTAGGGTACTTAGGATTACCTCTTATTTCACTATATCTATAGGACATACTTGTCACGCCCCGAGCCTAGGGGCGAGACTGGCACCCGGTGCCTCATCTATCATTGCGTACCAACTTGCGACTAAGGAGCTCTGATACCACTTTTGTCACGGTTGCGACTGAATGGGAGAATACCCTGGCCTTTGGATTTATTCAAAGAACGGTTGCCTAAATGGTAAGGAGAATATTAAAGTATTCGCAAGAGCTATAGGTTATGAGAATGATAAGTGCATGATTTGTACGTTAAAGTTTTATCGTAAGTTAATCGACGTAAGTTCGGGAATGAGATTATTTTGAGATTATAAGTATAATGCTATTTCAAACAAGTGACGAATCTGTAGCCAAGAATTTCATACGAAGTTATACTACGTAATAGCAACAGGATTTGCAATTTTGAGTAAGGTGCAATCTTTCTCAAGAATATCATACGGATTTTTCCCTACTTCGATCTGCCGTTACGTGTTTTCGCAATCAACGGGTGTTAAAGGGATTGTCAAGAGAATTGGCTCAGGTATGTTAAGGCTAAGCCCTTCCTTCATTTTGGCATGATCTCGTAATTACATGTATTTGATAACGAGGCATAAAAAGAAGTTCATACTCCCGAATTTATATACATTATCCTAGTCTCATAAATTACAATATTCTCCTTATCGGGAATTTATATTTAATTAAGTGTTGTCTTGTTCTAGTCAAGAGAGAAGAGAGCATATATATGCAGTATTATAGTATTTCTATTACCATCGAGCGATAATCGATGAGCAGGCTCCTATTGGGCAACCTCTGATTAGATTGTAAGTTATATACCGAGCCTACTGTGGCCGAGCTCCTTTGAGCGAGCCTAGAATGGCCGAGATACAAAGCCTAGTATGGCCGAGCGCCTATGAGCGAGTCTACTACGGCAGAGCAGTTGTATATATATACCGAGCCTTATAGGGTCGGACAACTATTTTACTTACTATATTGAGAGAGTTGAGTCAGTATCAGCAGTTAAGCATATCTTCAGATTATCTTTGACTCCTAGTTACTTTCAGTTATTATATTATCAGTTCAGTTTCAGCTTTCAGTTATTTTGTTGCCTTACATACTCGGTACATTATTTTGTACGGACGTCCCTTTTCTAGAGGCGCTGCATTTCATGCGTGCAGGTTCAGACAGACAAACGGGTAGACCTCCTCAGTAGGTATTGCCCGAGTTTAGCTTTATAAGCTTCATGTCCTTCGGAGTTGCCGGGTCTAGAAGTTTTGTGTACATCTTGTGTATATACGTATATAGGTTATGGGTAGGTCGGGGAACTATTCCGATCACAGTACATCCATCAGTAGAGGCTTATAGACATATCCTGTCAGTTAGTGCACTATGTTGGGCTTGTAGGCCTTGTATGTATATTTTGTTGGTTTGTCAGCTGTTGTAGTTATGACGGCCTTGCCGACCCAGCTTTATATTGATGTTTAGTCCGCATTGGTTTTCATTCAGTTTTATATTTTTCTTTGTAAATCGTCTTGCAATGTGGCCCATGGCCAAAGTATGACATTATATGTTCAGAGCCCGTTAGTCGCAAGTTGGTACGTAAGGATAGATGAGGCACTTGGTTCCGGTCTCGCCCCCAGGCTCGGGGCGTGACAATACTATCAATAAAAAAAGGCAAAGCAAATTTTCTCTCTACTAGCGGTGCCTGTTTAATTTAGTATGGTATTAGAGTTAGGCTCGTTGTCGATGTGGGCCCTAGAAGAGGAGGGAGGAATGCCCCCAGACCAATTGAATGGGGTGGAAATGCCTCCGGTCTATGATTGTGCACGCTCTAGATCATGGACAGTGGAACCCAGGATAAAATATATTTCACTTTGGGCATAAGGGGAGGGGTGATGAATAAATGAATCCCACATCGGACCGCAATGAGATTCCTGGTCTCCTTATAAGATTTGGGCAATCCTTCTCTCTTCGAGCTAGCTTTTGGAGTGTGAGTTAGACCCAGATTTATTTAACAAATTTTATCGAAGTTTTCTGTCATCTCAGATAGATCTCAAACCAAAATAAGAGTGTAGTGTATGTGAAATTCTTTCTCTTTTATTCTGAAAAAGTCAAAATACATAAGTTACCCCCTAACCTATTACATACTTTTTGCGGCCAAAAATTACTTTACACACTAAATATTTCTAAAGTGTATCTATGACACACTACTTTTTCTAGGTCACACACTCATGTTTACCGATAAAATGTAAGTGCGTACAACTGTGAATTTTCTATCCCAATTATTGTTGAAATGTCATGTGTCAAATTTTTAATTTCTTCTTTTTTTAAACACTATTTGGTTCCTTCACTTTGACCCCATCCTTTCCTTGATTTATCTTATCTAGACCCCCTCCCCTTTGTGTTAGTCCACCGAAACTCCCCCTCCCCTATTTTCATCTTCTTCCCCATTCCTTTTTTCCATCTTCTATCTCAATAATTTTAAGAAAAACAATAATGTAAAAGGCTTTGAAAAAATTGACAAAGAAAATTAAGTGGATTCTATAACTAAGAAAATTCTATAGATCTGGGTTTGGTTGCTTATTTTTACACAATTTTTGAAGAGTATATTAAGGTCATTTTCTTTGGCCTCTCGTCAGGTTGAGCAAAATTATATGCTCTATTTTAAGAAATATAGGAGACCTCTCCTCTTGCTTGATATGTTGTGAAAGATCTTTGTTGTGAAATGATCTCTTACACAATCAACATTTATTTAGAGAATTTAGATAAACGTTAAAATTGATAAAACTCTGACAACTCTTTCTTTAATGATGTTTGGAGTTTTGGGTTACAATTTTTGTGTTAGATTCGAGACTTCAAAACATGGGATCAATCTGCTTGGGCATCTAATTTTGGTTTGTAATCGGAAGGTGATAATTGTGGTATTTGTTTATGGTGGTTGGCGGGAATGGAGATGAGAAAGAGACGAAAGGGGAAGGTTGAGGGGTATATTTGTAATTTTAAATTATTTTATTTTTAAAAATTAATGACACGTGGCATAATATTATTGGTGCGTGATATTAGACATGTCTTGAAGAACTGGTCAAGAAAAAAGTGGTATGTCTTAGATACACTTTAGAAAAATTGAGTGTGTAAGGTGATTTTGTAAGAAGTGTGTAACAGGGATTTGGTCCATGATTTTAGGGGTAGTTTATGTATTTTGCCTTCGGCAAAACAAAAGTATTTTTTGTTATCAAACTAGACCTAATTGAATCACGTGTCATGTTGTGATAGGCCAAACAATCATCATGCAGATATATTAAATGGGATCCATTTTTCCTGTACAATTCCATACCTCCATCACTTTTTAGTGGAACTTGTGCAAAGTTTTCTTTATTTATGTCAAAATTGCACTATTATGCCATGAAATGCGTCACTTGGTATGCTTGGATTCTTTACATTTCTGTAGTAGTATTTGTTTTTTAAGTTAAGTCATTGCCTAAGACAGCTCCATCTTCTATTGCTTGCCTATATAAGAAGCAATAGAATGCTTCCTTAATGTACAATTCTAACCCATGGTTAACTTCTTAACATGTGTTACTAAGCCAAACTGAATCCCTTTCCGAGGAGGGGATTCCATTATCTTTCCAACTGAACTTAAGATTGACCTAACTGCCTCGTTCTTGAAACTGCACTCTCTTTCTTAATTGACCTTCTTGCTTAGTACTCTCTAAGTTCCATCTTTTTCCATGGCTTTGTGGTACTTGTTCAATAAAAGGAGTCTTGGTGCAGCTGTCCTTATACTTGTTGGGCTGTTAATGTGCAATATTCAAATGACAGGTCTCTCTACACACACTCATACATCTTACATCACATCTTATATAAATTAACATGTGTACTTTCTACCAATTTAAGTTGTTTAATGACCTTAATCATAATACATCGCTATGTTTCTAATAGTTGGTTTTTGCCCTTACATTGACAAAATTTACTTTTAGGATTTTATTTATATCCACAGATAGTATAATGAAATTTTGAGCCGAGGGTCTTTCGAAAACATCCTATTTACCCCTTAGGGGTAGAGGTAAGGTCTGCGTATACTCTACCCTTCCCATACCCCACTTGTGGGATTTTACTAGGTTATTATTGTTGTTGTGATAGTATAATGAAATTTTATTGTATCTATTGCAATTTAACATGTTACTTTAGAAGGTTTGCTTTCCTTATTTTCAAGTTACTAGTTTCACTTATTATATTAAGGGTAGTTAGCTATATTATTTTTCAAGTTGCTAATTTCGCTTATGAGGAATATATAGTTACATATAACCCTGATAGCTAGTGACAAAGAAAATACATCGTGATATACAGAAGTTAAACTCTTACTTTTAGGGGTGTATTTAATGTTATTTTGAAACAAATTTCTTTTTACTTTTTCCTCAATGCAGGGGCACAGTCTAATATTGGAGTATGCTATGGAAAAATTGCCAACAATTTACCATCAGAGCAAGATGTCATAAACCTATATAAGGCTAATGGCATCAGAAAGATGAGAATCTACAATTCAGATACAAACATCTTCAAATCTCTCAATGGAAGTAACATTGAGATCATTCTTGATGTCCCAAATCAAGATCTTGAAGCCCTAGCCAATTCTTCAATAGCCAATGGTTGGGTTCAAGATAACATAAGAAGTCATTTCCCATATGTTAAATTCAAGTACATATCTATAGGAAATGAAGTATCTCCCTCAAATAATGGTCAATATTCACAATTTCTTCTTCATGCAATGGAAAATGTGTACAATGCATTAGCAGCAGCAGGGTTGCAAGATAAGATCAAGGTCACAACTGCAACATATTCAGGGCTCTTAGCGAATACCTACCCGCCTAAAGATAGTATTTTTCGCGAAGAATTCAAGAGTTTCATTAATCCCATAATCGAATTCCTAGCACGAAATAACCTTCCACTCTTAGCCAATATTTACCCTTATTTCGGCCACATTTATAACACTGTCGATGTCCCACTTTCTTACGCACTTTTCAACCAACAAGGAACAAATTCCACAGGATATCAAAATCTTTTTGATGCCCTTTTGGATTCTATATATTTTGCTGTAGAGAAAGCTGGAGGACCAAATGTGGAGATTATTGTATCTGAGAGTGGTTGGCCTTCCGAAGGAAATTCTGCAGCAACTATAGAAAATGCTCAAACTTATTATAGAAATTTGGTTAATCATGTAAAAGGAGGGGCAGGAACTCCAAAGAAACCTGGAAGAATTGTAGAGACTTATCTGTTTGCTATGTTTGATGAAAATGAAAAGAATGGAGAAGTCACAGAGAAACATTTTGGACTCTTTTATCCTAATCGGACCGCAAAATATCAACTCAACTTTATGTATAGCGATACTTAATAAGGTGAAATTATGCTTTTCCAATCATTATCTACAAATATTTCTCTGGTTTTCAATAATGTATTTGTCAATGTCACTTTGGAACATGTTATTCTCCATTCTTAGAATTATTAATCAATAAAAGTGTTATGGTCGATGGACCGAGTATTAGCTTAGTTGTCATCGTATTATCATATCATCACTATGCTATATTAGAAGTGGGATCAGCCTAAGTCAAACGTTAATTTACAAATTTACTCATCAAAAGTGAGCGGCAATTTCAACCTTCAACAAAACATTACTTCAAAAATATTTTTGTATAAAGATGTAAATACACATTCTAATAAAATTGAAAAAATATTTATCCTTCACTTAAACACTGTCATTACCTTTCAATTATTTATTGCAAATGTGTAATTTATGTCAACCAAAATGATAAAGTTGTACTCCAATGAATCACTATTAGTTCCTATCTTTTCGTTTCTATCAAAACATGAAAAAATATTAGCACTTTTAGATTTTGTTGTACATAATCAACTTCGCAAGTCTCCTCTATCCCATGCTTCAGCCCTTCCTGTAGCATGCACTTCCTATTATATTTCTCCCAAATTCCTCTTTCCATTTCCTTTGTAATTAAATTAGAATATGTCCAAGTAATGCATTAGTTGTTGTTTTATATTCTTTTGGTCAATGGTTTACTATATATTGCTTCTCTAATAACTAAATTTTCTTACAGTGTAGTCAAAACTTAACTCATCGTGGGATGTACGAATTCTGCCCTGATAAATTACAAAATCAAAGCACTCCTCTCGTGAATTCTTTTCCTTGATGGGTTGCTTTATATAAGCTTGCATCATAAGTATTAAGTTGTTATCTTGCATCTTATTTCTACATGTTTTTTTCGCTTGCACTTAAAAAAAATAACATATATATCTATATATACAAAATTTCAAAATGTGAATTCTAAATTAAGAATTCAGTTATTTGCACTTGGAATGATATTTTTGTTAATAATAATTTTAGTACTTGTATGGCAGTGACAATAAACTACAGCCCTTGGATCGTATCACGTTAGAAAGTTTGACGCTATGGGAGAAAACTAGAGCAGTGACTGATAAGTTGGTATTTTATTAACTTATTCGTACCTTTTTCTTGAGTTTTAAGGTTCTTCAAGTAAGATTAATAACCTTAACTAACTTAATTCAGTTGATTTCAGATGTTTGAGCTTAAATGAAATAGTTGATGAAGGAATGGATTTAAAAGGATGAAAAGAGATGGAATTTGGAGCATAAGATAGAAGAATTTGAAGATTGAGAAGTGGAGAACAATGGCTCCACGAAGGTCAATCGTGGAGCCAAAACTTGGGGTGCAAAAGTGCATGAAAATGGCTAAGTTGGGAAATTTAGAGCAAAGTCTTCCCAACTCCATGATCTTGTATGTCTGCACGAACTACTCCCGAACTTAAATGGCATCTAGAGTAAACAATTTTTCAAGTTCTACCCAGCTCCACGATCTGAATCATGGAACCATTTCAGCCCACAAACCAGGCCAAGAACATTAGCGGCTCCACGAACAAGGCCACGAAGTCACCTGAATCTAGCCTACACCTGAAGCACTAAAGCCAAACGTGGAGACGATTGATGATCGTCTCCACGACTGTATACCGTAGGGCCACTTTTGTTAGATATTGCAAACGACTATAAATAGCAATCTAGGTCATTTTTTAGTGTATCTTTGATCCCTTTGAACGTGGGAGAGCATCTTTTGGAGTTTCCCTTAAGAGTTTTGGGTAATTTCATTGTAGTTTTCTCAATCTTTCTCTACTCTCTTAGCTAATATGCTTGGATTATCATTTATCTTTGTATTTCCTTTTTTAATTATGTCTAGCTAAGTTTCTTAAGCTAGGATTGTGAACCCTAAGTGGGGTTATATTTTTGGTGTCACAACCCAAAATCCACTAAAGGTCGTGATGGCGCCTAACACCTCCGTCAGGCAAGCCAACAGTGATTGATCAACTTAATTACTCATTTTATTACTGTGAAATCATATTTTTCATTAATTAAATAGTATGAAATAGAATTTACAGGGTAAAATGATAATAATTACGTGAACTACCATACCAAACATCCAGTAGAAGCCCTCAAAACCCGGTGTCACAAGTGCATGAGCATCAACTAGGAAATATAATAAAATACAACATCTGTCTGGAATACAAGTTAGACAGGAGAATATAAATAACCCTGATGGAGACACTGTATGTTGTAGATCGTAACATGGAATGCAGCTCACGGTAAAGTCCCTGCAATAGCTGCGCCTTTGCGCCCAAAAGACCACCAGACATATATGTACCTGCGCAATAAGTGCAGCAAGTACAGCATGAGTACATAAATCAACGCGTACCGAGTAAGTATCTAGCCTAACCCCGGAGAAGTAGTGACGAGGGGTCGACATCGACACTTACTAGTGGTCTAATAAATCAAATACAGTAGGAAGTAAACAGATGTGAGGCAGAATAAATAAACGAAATAACAAGAATAAATACGTGGTACAATCCTCCTCTCAACAATAAACTTAAGCTCTCAGTTAGCAGTTACCTTCTCAATCGGACTATATATATATAATGGACCTACCAGATAGGTCGTCACAATTCAAATCAGGAAAACTCACAGATACACTGGCTTCTTGTCAAGTATTACGCAAGATTCCATAAGAGTATTTTATAGAAATGTCGAGACATACGGCCCGATCCCATCATACTGTGTGCACTACCGAGGTTCGAATGACTCGAACCATAGATGCATCTATTATACTGCCGAGGCGACCGGCTCGCTCCCATGAGAGTGTGGTACAAAATTCTGCCGAGGCGAACGGCCCAATCCCATTAGAACAAGAAGCTTTAACGGATCATTGACCCACTCACAGCTAAACGTGTCAGTTATGAATTTTACGAAAAACTTTTCGATGAAAACGCATAGCGCGGAAGAAATTCGTAATAGTAGTACAATTATTCCATGAAGTTCGTCAAATCTCTACAATAGCAAGTCTATCACTCTACGGAAGCCTAGTCTCAGGTCGTAATGCGAAATAAAGGAATTAAATGAGCAAAGATAACTCCTATAGTACAATTATAGCATGGTGTGAACCTAAGTCTACCTCGATAATAACATAAATTTTGCTACGTACGGACTCTCGCCACCTCGTGCGTACGTAGCCCTCACAATAAGTAGCACATATCAAATATATCACCTAGGGGTCATTTTCGCCTCACAGAGTTAGACATGAGACTTACCTCGCTATGAAGTTCCATAACCGGCTCCAACACAACTCTAACACCTCAAACCGATGCTCGTCGCTCCAAAACTAGTCAAACAATATGCAAACCAATAAAAATATACTCTAATACTGATACTAAATCAATCCATAGCAATTCCCAACTCCGCTCAAAAAATCAATAAAGTCAACCCTCGGGCCCGCGTGCCCGGATTTCGAATATTTTCGAAGATAAACATTACCCATAGTCTTACGAACTTAAATATATAATTTATTCCCAATCTCATGTCAAATTTCGTGATCAAAATCCAAAAATATCAAATTCTAGGTTTTCCATCAAAATCCCAAATTTTTACAAATTTCCATGTTTAAATCCATATAAAATCCATGAAATTAACTTACAACAAGTGGCAAATTACTTACTTTGTATTGCATGATGAAAACCTCCTCAAAATAGCTCCCCAAATTTGGCCATCCAAGTGGAAAATGAGAGAAATGAGAGCTAAGTCTCGATTTAAAGAACCCTTCTGCCCAACGATTTTCCTCACCTGTGGAACTCCTTGCGCTTCTGCGGAAGCTACCTCGCAGATGCAGCTTCCCCCAAGGTGCCAGCTTTTCCGCTTTTGCGGACATTCACTCGCAGATGCGCATCTGCTTCTGCAGAAATCACCCGCATCTGCGGATTCCCCAACTCGAACATCCCTCCACACCTGCGCGCCCATGACCTCACCTGCGGCTCCGCAAGTGCGCTACAATACCCGCACCTGCGATCATCCACCCCAGACCACTTCTGCTTTTGCGTTTCTCCGCCCACATCTGCGAGCCCGCAGGTGCAGTAAATTCGTCGCACATGTGAATCCAACCAGCCTCAATCCTGTACCGCTTTTCCGACCCCTGGACTGCTTCTGCGGTCTCGCACATGTGGCCATAGCCTCGCAGGTGCGATCGCACGAGAAGCCTTAAGCTACAGCAGGTCCTCCAAGTCCAAACTCGATCGGTTTCCAATCCGATTCGCACCCGAGGCCCCCGGGACCCCGTCCAAACATACCAACACATCCCAAAATATGATAGGGACTTAGTCGAATCCTCGAATCATTTCAAAAAACATCAAAATTACGAATCGACAGCCAAAACCTTTATTTCACCTTTCCAACCTTCAAACTTCGCGGAACGCATCTGTATTACATTTAAATATCTCGGAATGACGCTAAACTTTACGTGCAAGTCACAAATCACGATACGAACCTATCCCAAGGCTCAGAATTCCAAACGGACATTGATAGCATCAAAATCCACTTCAAACCAAACTTATGAAATTCTAGAACTTCAAAAAATGCCAACTTCTCATAATAGGCGCTGAAATGCTCCCGTACCACTCGATACTCAACCCGAACACACGCCCAAGTTCGAAATTATCATACGAACCTATTGGAACCTTCAAATCTCGATTCCGAGGTCATTTACTCAAAAGTCAATCCTTAGTCAACTCTTCCAACTTAAACCTTTCGAAATTAGAATTCTCTGTCCGAATTAACTCCGAACTTCCCGAAATTCAATTCCGACCACGCGTACAAGTCATAAAATATGAAGTGAAGCTATTTGAGGCCTCAAACCGCTGGACGACACGCTAGAGCTCAAAACGACCGGTCGGGTCGTTACATTCTCCCCTACTTAAATATACGTTCGTCCTCGAACATGCTAAGAACTGTTCCGGAGTTGCCTCAAAATCACTGGTCAACACCTCGTGCACCTACCCATGCCACCGCAACCCAGGTGAATACAACAACTTGAGCCAGACTGAAGATCGTCCCTTTTATTTAGTCAATAAGCCTTAGAACCAAATTCCTACTTCCGAATTTCTTTACAAGATCTGATTCTAACATACGAACACAGTATCAATCTTCACATGTTGAACGCACACATGATCATGCACCCATGCTGACATCACACAATGCACCGCATATCTCATTTGCCCAAGGCAACCTCCTCCAAGCACAACAACTGTAAATTCACTTACCCGACGCCCGTAGATTACCTCATAACATATATAGGTCCGGTTTCAATCCTCACAATACTGCAATGATGAAAGAGATGCGCATGAACTCATAACCACCCGCCAAATCAATAACTCACAGAGTTTCTCCACTTGACAAGAATTGTTACCTTATTCTGAATCGAATAGTGACCCTTTATCTTTAATACACCTTGCATAAATCCGATCATACTGATTTTAGGTCCAATAACCTCGTCTCACCCAGTACAAGCTGCTCAGGCAATAAGCCACCTCAAACACTGACCAAGATCTTATATGACACCATCAATGTGCCAATAAGCTACCACTGGAATATGACACATAAAGAAGAACGAATTCTGGAAAAGACCTACCCAGTCGTGTAACGAATAAAACAACTGAAAAGATGCTATGAACCCTTCTTAGAGAATGAAAAATAACATACACAAGAATAGATATAGGGAACCGTATTCAATATCTCACTGTTGCGGCGTGCAATTCGATCCACATATTATACCGTTACGGCGTGCAACCCGATCCAAACAACATACCCGTGGAGGCGTGCCACCCGATCCACACATAACAATATATAAAGAAATACCCATCAAGCCAAAATGCTTATACTTAGTAAATACCGAATACTAACCACCAGCATGCTAAGTGAAAAACTACAACCTTGGGGAGACAGATAGCGTCATACGATACAAAACCTAAGCACAACTAAGGTGCGATGAATGACCGGCAGCTCGAGAGCCATCCTGCTCATATAACACCACAAGCTACACGGAACCTCAACACATGTGTGAATAATCAAGCCGTCTCACAACCTACATGGCACAATAGAGTATTAACATCTAATGCCCGACGACTCCTCCGTAAGCAACGCTATGCTGAATGAACCCATCCGGCCTGATGTAGAGCACACATTCATATTAGACCCACCAACGGACCCCAAGCCAATTCCGATCATTACATACTTGGCCAACAACATTTTAAGGATCCACAATGGCCCTACATGACACATACGAGCAACCGTCCCAATCTAGAACAAACTCACATAGTCCACAACCCAAGGAATAGAACGCCTCTCAGGCATAAACTCTCACATTTGCGATATTACTATGATCTCCATACTTGGTTCTAATCTTTCACAATCAAATGACTAACATGCCACACTTATACAGAGTTTCCTATGGGATACGCTCCCACGACCTTCCACACCAGGTAGCAAGGACTGCACCTCCATATCACCAAGCAGTACTAGTGTTGTAAAACAAATCAAGAATCCACAATCAGTACACAAACCTCTTACACAGGACACTATTCTCAGGTGACACTAAAGAAAATGCCAGCTTACCCCGAACATCTGGATTCTTCCCTGCTCATTCGAGCTCGTGACATTCCTGTCAACACTGACCTCAACCTTGATCCTCCACTTTCAATTCCCATGTCGCTCACTGTACCTATCATGCCGCTACGCGAGAGTACAAGAATTCATCATAACCCCTGAACCACTAGTAGAATAACGCTTCATTGGCTAGAAACCTTTCACTTAGCTCATTTCGGAAGAACCAATACAATCACGCAACTTAATTCCCAAACTACAGAAAATACAAACTTTAAGTCGTGATCTAAACCGCCATGACTCTTCCGAAATCCATTTATACAACAAGGCCATTTGAATCAAATAACTCCCAAATCAATCAAGTTATGGTGGCTATCAAGCCTGCACGTACAACCACAAACTACATGTATAACTTCACAAGTTGAAGGAACTGATCATTGGCACAATCATGTTGATTCAATCATTACTAACCGACCCAACTTCTTCCAATTTACTCTCGACTTTCCTTAGAAATAATAATAGCTCCATTCAAAACATAACGAACCAAATCCGCACTCATCCAGAGTGACCCGCATCATGAGACCACATCGTCTCAATACTCATGAACCATCTCATACCATTCTTATGCGCACAATAGCATCTCCAACTAGTACACCCATTCTGCAAGACCTTCCGTGAATCTAAAGCTATTTCTTCCTTTCCTCCAATACTGTACTACAGACCCGATGATAACATAGAAAATTTCCCAAGTATTCTTCACACTCTGCTGCAAAATCTCGGTCTCCAGCCACATAACAAACCTATTAGAACCACTATTGAGAGTCACCCACCCTGACTTGGTCCCAAATATAAAACCAAACTCTAGTGCGCTGTCAGCACATGAACACTCCCAAAGAAGCAACCGGATAAATTATTGTTTTCCTTATACATCACATCCACATGAAGTATAAACTCTGAGTCTTCCCAAAACCTGCACATGAATCGATAAGGCAAAATATATCACACATTCATCAAGGTTCTTTGCTCTAATTATCCCTGATGTTTTCTTTTCTTAGTCATAAATGATCCACCAATGCACCGATAACCGGAACCCGCACAAGAAGAAAACCACGCGATCCAATCGTAGACGGTGGGTTCCACCACTTAGCTTTAAGCTACCATCACATAATATAGAACCCACAAGGATTCCTCCTTCTCAATTACCATGATCTCCACCGTCAATACACCAAATTTCTTGTAGTTTCTTGTTAAACGTTTCATGAACATTCCGAATTATCAGCCATAATCGGATATTGGACCTTCTGTTGGGTAGTAAGTAGAACTCTTCATAGAATACTCATCAAAATTGCGCAACCGCTAACCTGCTCACAGGAGATAACCCACCTATGGAATTCCATACCGGCACCTTCCAACGACGTTACATTGGGTACAACCACCACGAAATCAGTAAACCCTATTGAGCCCGTGCTCGTCCACCAGCTCAAAGAGTATATTCATTCCCCATTGACATCAACTGAAAGTCCGACAATACGTTCCAAACTCAAAGTCATTGTTACACCCCGCAGTATTACGTCGATGTTACACCCCATAGTATTACGTCGATGCTATACCCCATAGTATTGTACGTTGGATTTGTCGTAAGATAATTGACATAAGTTCAAGGACAAGATTATTTTTGAGGTTATAAGTATTATGATATTTCAAACAAATTATAAGTAAAGTCATGAAGATAAGGGGGTAAACGAATCAAAGAAAATGAGTTTCGTCGAAGTTTGACATTTTGGGATAAAATACGGTCCAAGCTTTAATACCCTATATTTATGGACTAGTGTTATACCACATGACCATGATAGTAAGGTATATGAAGTATATTAGTATTTAAGTGAAATAATAGCTAGAAATTAATTGTTTGGATTTAGTATAAGTGGATAAGTGTAAAAAATGTGTTGTCCACGTGGGACCATGGCAACTAAAGAAAGAGGTGACTAATTTGTATTAAAGTGTGGCATTTATCGGACAATCATGATTATCAAAGTGGTAAAAAATTGGGGTGGACACACACACACACACACACACACACACACACACACACACACACACACACACACACACACACACACATATATATATATATATATATATATATATATATATATATATATATATATATATATATATATATATATATATATATATATATATATATATATATATATATATATATATATATATATATATATATATATTAGATAGTTCTATTTTTGGATATGCTTTAAATTATACACTTGATATGAGAAAGTTTATAAATGGGATTTTCTTTGTTATAAAGATAGAAATTATTTTCTCACAATACTATTATTACTATTTTCGGATATGCTTTAAATTATACGCTTGATATGAGAAAATTTATAAATGGGATTTTCTTTATTATAAAGATAGAAATTATTTTCTCACAAGAAAAGAAAATTATCTTTTTACCGTTTTGAGAATTAAGCGTACGAAAATTTGTACTCTTTATATAAGATTAGGAAAATTAGAAGTTGATAAAATATATATATATTTTTACATAGATATTTTAATAAAATATTAGTGTATGTATTAATTTTATATGGTACCATGATTTATTGATATTTTAATATTTTAATAATAGTACTTTAGGATGAGGACAAGATTTCTAACCTTTTTTGACATTATCCATGCTAGTTCATGTGATAGTGCCTACTCAATTAGATAGCTATATATTATTATATTAATAAAATTGTTAGAGGATGTCAATCAACCTCGTGGATAGTATCAAAGTCCTTTTTCTTTAATTTAATGAAGGACTTGCCTTTATATGCTTATAAACCGGGTGACTATTATTTTTGTTTAGTTGATATCTCTTCTTGAGACTTAATAGCTAGGGCTTTTAAAAAGGAAACGTTGCCTTCTTCATCTCTGTATCAACGTACATCAATTTACTTCACGTTCTCCTCCTCCTTCCAAGATCAAATATTCTAATATTCCTCCATCGATTTCATGGTTATAACGTCGATATACTATGAATCTTAACAATCCGAATATTACTTTGTAATGAAGTAAGGTATCAGAAAGCTTTAAAGAGATGATCTAGGTTGATCCGTTGTCTACGATCTTCTACGAGGTCATACAAGCAATTAAGGTATGTTAAAGCTATACCTTCTTTCCTTTTGGCATAATCCATATGATACAAATAAAATGAGCAAACACGCAACTTTTACAAATGACTATATTCACAGAGGTACTAGGGATGCCTATGTTCCTGATTCCCCATGTGTCCTGTTATTGTATCGTCTGTTCATGGGTCTCAGAAAATACGTAAGTTGATAAAGTTTATCCGAAGGCATATTGATCTTATGACATTCTGAGAGATTTTATTGACTCACTTCATTATGCATTGCATTCATTATACATATACATTGACCCATGAACAGATGGCGTTATATACGCGTATAGTATATGTATATGGGGTATGGGGAAAGGTTACGGCATTATATATGCACCACCACCTGATCAGTTAGTATACGTTGATGATTTCGCTCACAGAGGCTGAGATGTTATGACGGGATTCCCTCAGAGGCTTGATGATGTTAGGTACGCATAGATTTATAAATTATATGACATTTATACGCATGTGCATAACATTATAAATGTTTCATGATCCACAGAGCTATTCAGACTTACAGGTTGAGTCATTTACTCTACGTTTCTTTCATGTCTTTTATATACTGATTTTTATGCCTTACATGCTCGGTAAATTATTCATACTGACGTTCTTTTGTTGTGGACACTGCATTCATGCATGCAGGTGTAGGTAATCAGTTTGATGAGCCCTCATAGTAGACAAGGTTCGCATTCAGTGAAGGATCAGTAAGACTCCACTTCAATCAGAGTGCAGCCGAGTCTATAAGTCGTCGTGTCAAAGTTTTGCTACAAACTTGTTGGTAGGTTAGAGCCCTGTCCTATCTGATGTTGAATACTCTTAGAGGCTTTGTAGACACAGTTTCATTATGTACAGTATATCAGAGGCCTTGATGGCCCATATGTATTCAAGTTTTAAGTACGATGGATCGCTAATACATCATTTTCCCACTTACAGGTCTTCATATGTTGACTATTCCCTTATGTTTTATTCTTGTTATCTCAGGACGAGTTTTCTAGCTCATTTACTCATGATAACGTGATAAGAAAGATATGTTACGTTGGTACTCGGTTGAGTAAGGCACCGGGTGCCTGTCGCGGCCCTTCGGTTTGGGTCGTGATAGAAGTGGTATCAGAGCAGTTCTGTCCTAGGGAGTCTACAAGCCGTGTCTAGTAGAGTCTTGTTTATGGGTGTGTTGTGCACCACACTTATAAGTAGGAGGCTACAGGGCATTTAGGATTGTCACTCTTTCTTCTTACTCTAGATCGTGTGGTAGAGCTCAGTTGTAAGAATTCAAACTCCTAAATTCTATTTTATTTGTAATACAAAGATATCTACATACAAAAATACAATTGGTAAGACATTGAATATGACTATGGAAGAGTTGAGTAAGAGGAACTCGATTTTGCATCATACTTATGATGAGTAAATGTAAGGTATTCAGCAGATCATGCGTGTACTAAGATGTGTAAGCTTCTTGATAAGGAGTCCTAGGGCATGAATATCTATCCACCCATATGGTAAAAAATAAAATAACTAGAGAAGAGAGAAGGTAGATACAAGTTTCAACAAGTAAAAGAAACAAGGTGAAGAAGGACACAAAGTACCCAATTAGTGAAGATTATCAGTATTTACAATTCAGGCAGAGAAATATAAGCATTCTGAGTTACTTTCAACGTAACAGAGATATATACAATTGACCACACTCATCTCGGTTATGACCTATAGGAGCTAACATATATTGTTTAAGAGAAATATGGGATATGATGATCCATCTAGAGTTAGAATAACCCAAAATAATAGATGGATTGTTATCATTAGCTCACATTTTCAAAAGATATTGCAAACGTGGTAATAGTTCTCCTTGTGAGACACCCAGATGGGGCATTTTGGAGTAGTGCAGTCAAATATGAACACTAGAATGTTCATAAATTTCAGAAGATAGGCAGTGGAATCCTAGAAGGGATAAATATTTACCTTAGTATGACTCTCGTCTCTAAAACAAAAAGAAGAGAGAATGTTAGGCGTCCTGAAAAGCCAGTGAGATGAAACAAGGGAAGCTATAAGTGAAAGAATGTTTGGTTGAAATTTTCAGAATAAAGTGATAGACAGAAATATTAGCGGGAGAATAGAAAGAGAGTAAATAAAGCATTATGAGTAAGATGTGATAAATGGATGATAACGATAAATCAAAATATGACAGGATTACAGAGTCTATAGTCAAGTGAAGGAAAAGACAAGAGGAGACATGCCTTGAGACAATAAAAGAGTATAAGCTATAAAGTCATGTCCCCATTTCGAGAAATGAGTTGGTGACCCATATGAGATTACCAGAAGGAAAAGTTAGACCCTAGAGTAATAGAAATTAGTATGGGCTAGTGAATAAGATAAACTGAACATGAATTCGGGACCAAGGGATTTGATAATAGTCTACATCGTGAGAATTTTAGAGATCGCGTTTCGACGATAATAGAATGGACAATAGAAGAATAACCTTTAAAGGTCATTCAAGAAGATGCTTCCCTAAAGCAAGCACTGTGAGCAGAGATAAGCTTAAGGTACTAAGTGTCCTAGTTATACTAGGTGTTACCTTCGTGCTTAATATATTCAGTTATCCCTGGTATAGAAGGGTTACCGCAATGCGAGTAAGAGTCCGTGAAGATGTGAAAAGTCGCCAAAGATGAAGAGGTAAAACATTTATAGGTAAATCTTCATAGCATTAAATGTTAGTACTCCCCTAAAGGGGTAAGGTAGTGTGATATGGTATTAAGTCAGAGTTATGTGGTTCAGGTAACTATGGAATAGTAAAGGAATAATGTGGTAGAAAGGAGAAAGGAATGAGATTGTATTTATTCAGATCCTACAGATACGACTCTAGAACATTATGCAAACACGACGTCAGGGAGAGGCAATACGGGTTCAAGCACCTGATGTTATTAATAAATAAGTGCGAATAAACACTTGATACATAAGGAGCCAATGTGAGAGGTAAGTTCAAACAAAGGACATATCCCAAGGGCGATTACGCGGAATATAGATATGAGAATAGACCAACGAGTAGTTAGTAGTTGATTCACGGAGAGTTTAGTTATGGCTAGAAAAGTGGATACAGACAAATCGGCAGATTGTGCAAGATAAACATAGTAAAACCCAACATAGGGAATTTAGTATCGCAAATTTGATGGCATCGTGATCCTTGAGAAATATTCAGATAGGAGTTGGGTTGTTAAAGGTACCGTATAAGTATTATGGAAATAAAAGAGAGTGCCACTGGGAAGACAGTCAAAAAGTTTAGTTTAGAAGAAACCCTACAAGCACAAGGGCGCAAAGGTAAGTAACTAAGGATAATTATAGGCAAGTGAGAACATCAAAAATATCTTCGGGTATACGGTGTAATAAGCTTGTAGCTTTACAGAAGTAAGAGAATCTCCCCTAAGTACTACCACGAAAGACTAGCTAAGGAAGAAGGCTTCAACCTAAGCATAGTGACCTAAAGAGGAAATGATCTTGTAACAAGAGTCTTACTACAATATTGTATACACTCCATAAGATTTTGGCACCTATCGTGCCTAATGAATGGAAAATGTTTTTTTCAAAGGTGATATTTGAGATCATATGAGTTACAGAAAATTTCAGTATTCGTGGGCACTAAGATAAGCCAAGTATTCATGCAACAAGTGGCAGAACGACCAGGAAAAGTAATTGCTTACATTTAAAGACAACTGAGAAGGCACAAAAGGAAATTTATGGTGCTAGCAAGTTAAAGGAAGGTTGTGAGTAGTATAAATAGATATGTGTAGGTCGCAATATAAAGTATCGTAGAGTGACAAAGGTTTAGGTAGATAGGAGTAAGGACAAGTAAAGATGAGTGAGAAGGTGAGAAGAATAAGTAAGGACCCGGGATTAAGCCCATCAAAATAAGAGGGTTGATGGTTACCGTAAGTTATAGAAATCTCAATATAGCTTGAATTGACTCGGATGAGTCTAAGACTAGGAGAAATTAGAAGAGATGAAATATTGCTCTGGTAGTAGAATAAGGGTGTAATGGTGATAGATAAGAGGATGACGTTTAGGCCTTTGATTGAATAATGATTTTGAGAAAAGGGATTTCATGAATTGCACGGGATTAGAACCCATAAGATGAATCATGTTAGGATTCTATGGAAGTACGGTTATTGAAGTTTAGTATCATCCCT
The DNA here is from genome assembly GCF_000715075.1 of Nicotiana tabacum. NCBI lineage: Eukaryota > Viridiplantae > Streptophyta > Magnoliopsida > Solanales > Solanaceae > Nicotiana > Nicotiana tabacum. Next base: position 8,189,543 of record NC_134098.1, read on the forward strand.
AGGTGGACCAGGAAAATCACTTCAGATGTTCCCCGATGAGACGTGAGCCCTAGTGACAATGTATTACGTCATAGAGGTCTCAAGTTATCAGTGTTAGATATAGATCAACCTTAAGGTAAATCAACAATAGATGGATAAGAATTCCAAAGTATGAGAGGAAGTTATGATGCCATTCTTTAGATGAACAGTAATAAGGAAGCACTAAAGGACTTAGATTCATATATATAAGATAAGCAGTGAGAGAGTAACCTGGAGTTGGGTAGCAGACCTCGGTAATAATAAACTAAAGTAAGAGTTGGGGTATAGTATGACCTACCTAGATGTAGTAAAGCCATAAGGATAGATATCCAAGGCTATGAAACAAGATATAGCAATAGTTGTAAGTTTGAGGAAGTACCAAGCGAAGGACTTCAGTAACACCTATAGATTCCTAGAGCAAAAGCTTTTCATAGTTTTGTATATGTTCACAAAGTGAGGCCTAGAGATGGACTAAAAGCTGGAGGAAAAAAAGTAGAGAAGAGTCGTATAGATGCACTTACAAGGTCAAAGTCATACAGACTGCATGATAGACGGTAGTAACAGTTACGAGATTGGAAGAATTCCGACCACAAGTCGTGGAGTGAGAAAGAAGCCGAAGGGGGGAATGCCCTGGCCTTTGGATTTATTCACAGAACAGTTGCCTAGATGGAAAGGACAATGTTAAAAGTATTCGTAAGATATATCCGGTTATGAGACCAATAAGCGCAACAATCAACATTCGAGGACGAATGTTCCAAAGGAGGGAATGATGTTACACCCCGCAGTATTACGTCGATGTTACACTCTGTAGTATTATGTCGATGCTATACCCCGTAGTATTGTACGTTGGATTTGAGTAAGATAATTGACATAAGTTCAAGGACAAGATTATTTTTGAGGTTATAAGTATTATGATATTTCAAAGAAATTATAAGTAAAGTCGTGAAGGTAAGGGGGTAAACGAATCGAAGAAAATGAGTTTCGTTGAAGTTTGACATTTTGGAAAAAAAATACGGTCCAAGCTGTAATACCCCGTATTTATGGACTAGTGCTATACCACATGACCATGATAGTAAGGTATATGAAGTATATTAGTATTTAAGTGAAATAAGAGGTAGAAATTGATTGTTTGGAATTAGTATAAGTGGATAAGTGTAAAAATTGTGTTGTCCACATGGGACCATGGGAACTAACGAAAGAGGTGACTAATTTGTATTAAAATGTGGCATTTATCGGACAATCATGATTTTTAAAGTGGTGGAAAATGGGGGTGGACTCCCTCCCCCCCACATATCAAATATAATCTTCGATAGTTCTATTTTCGAATATGCTTTAAATTATACACTTGATATGAGGAAGTTTATATTAATAAAATATTAGTGTATGTATTAATTTTATATGGTATCATGATTTATTGATATTTTAATATTTTAATAATAGTACTTTAGCATGAGGACAAGATTTCTAACCTTTTTTGACATTATCCATGCTAGTTCACGTGATAGTGTCTACTCAATTAGATATCTATATATTATTATATTAATAAAAATGTTAGAGGATGTCAGTCAACCTCGTGGATAGTATCAAAGTCCATTTTCTTTAATTTAATGAAGGGCTTGCCTTTATATATGCTTATAACCCGTGTGACTATCATTTTTGTTTAGTTGATATCTCTTCTTGAGATTTAATAGACGAGGCTTTTAAAAAGGAAACATTGCTGCCTTATACAAGGTCCATAGGCAATAACGTTCCCTTCTTCATCTCTGTATCAACGTACATCAATTTACTTCACGTTCTCCTCCTCCTTCCAAGATCAAATATTCTAATCTTCCTTCGTCGATTTCATGGTTATAATATCGTTATACTATGAATCTTAACAATCCGAATATTACTTTGTAATAAAGTAAGGTATCGGGAAGCTTTAAAGAGGTGATCTAGGTTGATCCATTGTCTACGATATTCTACGAGCTCATACGAGTAATAAAGTATGTTAAGGCTATCCCTTCTTTCCTTTTGGCATAATCCATGTGATACAAACAAAATGAGCAAACGCGCAACTTTTATAAATGACTATATTCATAGAGGTACTAAGGTTGCCTATGTTCTTGATTCCCCATATGTCCTGTTATTGTATCGTCTGTTCATGGATCTCAGAAAATAGGTAAGTTGATAAAGTTTATCCGAATGAATATTGATCTTATGACATTCCGAGAGATCTTATTGACTTACTTCATTATGCATTGCATTCATTATACATGTACATTGACCCATGACCAGATGGCGTTATATACGCGTATATTATATGTATATGGGGTATGGGGAAAGATTACAATGTTATATACGCACCACCACCTGATCAGTTGGTATACGTTGATGATTTCGCCTACAGAGGCTGAGATGATATGATGGGATGTCCTCTGAGGCTTGATGTTGTTAGGTACGCATAGATTTATGAATTATATGACATTTATACGCATGTGCATGACAATATAAATGTTTCATGATCCACAGAGCTATTCAGACTTACAGGTTAAGTCATTTACTCCACGTTTCTTTCATGTCTTTTATATACTGATTTTCATCCCTTACATCCTCGGTACATTATTCGTACCGACGTCCTTTTGTTGTGGACGTTGCATTCATGCCTGCAGGTGTAGGTAATCAGTTTGACGAGCCCTCATAGTAGACGAGGTTAGCATTCAACGAAGGATCGGTTAGACTCCAGTTTATTCGGAGTGCAGCCGAGTCTATAAGTCGTCGTGTCAAAGTTTTGCTACAGACTTATTGGTAGGTTGGAGCCCTGTCCCATTTGATGTTGAATACTCTTAGAGGCTTTGTAGACACAATTTCATTATGTACAGTATATCAAAGGCCTTGATGGCCCATATATATTCAAGTTTTAAGTACGATGGATCGCTGATACAACGTTTGCCCACTTACAGTTGTACATTATGAGTTGTGGCCATGTTGGACCATGATAGTTACAAAATGAATGAGTTCAGTCAACTCAACCTCTATAGGTTCTAGTTTTGGTCGAACGATCATGTGTTACACAGTGGTTCGCTCGGGCCAGTACCACGCCTCCCCAGGTTTGGGGCATAACAGTCATGTTGCATCCGAAACAATAATCAAGTCTTCTCACCCCTCTTCATTTCAAGCAAACGCCTTTCTGACATATTCAATCTTTCTCCATATAGTAACCACCATTCCAAATATAATCTGTGGACCTAGTCACTTTCCACCATGACTCCCAAATAGCTCTAAACTTCTTCAAGGCAAGTGGCTTTCCTACCACAGAATCCATATGCTACTCTGCCACCCCCATTTTGGTTAAGCAACTCCTCGACCTCTAATTTTCATACTTTGACCCGCTAGTAATTCAACTACCGCAAGACACCTCCCACGTGTCCTTCCTCATTCTTCACCACCCAAATGTTGCATCAAATCGAAATCCATCTCTGTAGCACCTGAACTAATAAATTTCTTCCAACTCTAAGCCTTCTTATAGATCATCTTTCCCGAGCCATCAACATTAGAAACACCAATTCGATTTCCGAAACCGCTACATACCACCATCACTGACCCGAAGGAAAACTGAAGAAGACTATAAAACCGGCGAACCTTAATGTATTCAAGCAAGGACGACGACACCACATCACAAATGAGAATTCCACCACGCTCGAAAATGTCAAGTCTCGTTACTCCATCAACCAAGGCCTGAACATCCATAGTATGATTGCCTTTCCTCCGCTGGAACTAAATGTCAAAACTCTAAATAATACATAGAGAAATCCTCCTTTCAAGTCATTCATTGCCTCGATAGATAAACGAGCACCCCACCATTACATCAATAATGTACGATAACAATGCATGAACATCATAGCAATCTGTGCATAGCCTCAACACCATCGGGGATACGACTACTGAGATAAAATGACAGGACATCCTTTCGCAAGGTGACGATAATAGCCTGCCCGAATACGCATGGAAAAACATCATGCACCACATCTGCAGTACCACTACAACTCCTCGATGCCCAATTGATAACAAGCGCTTCACATCGTGTGAGATTGAGGAGGAAGGAAATAAAGGCATAAGCCTCAAAGGAGTCAAATCGCACGAAGAGGAATCAAGAAGGGAAGTGCTACTAACAACCCCGTAGCCTCTCAAAGATAAGTACAGACGTCTCCGTACCGATCCACAATACTCTACTAGACTTACTCATGACTCATGAGACCTAAGTGAACCTAACGCTCTGATACCAAGCTGTCACGACCCAAAATCCACTAAAGGTCGTGATGGCCCCTAACACCATTATCAGGCAAGCCAATGGTGATTGATCAACTTAATTACTCATTTTATTACTGTGAAATCATATTTTCCATTAAATAAATAGTATGAAATAAAATTTACAAGGTAAAATGATAATAATTACGTGAACTACCATACCAAACATCCAGCAGAAGCCCCCAAAATCCGGTGTTACAAGTGCATGAGTATCAACTAGGAAATATAATAAAATACAACATCTCTCGGGAATACAAGTTAGACAGGAGAATATAAATAACTCTGATGGAGACTCTGTATGCTGCAGATCGTAACATGGAATGCAGCTCACGGTAAAGTCCCCGCAATAGTCGTGCCTTTGCGTCCAAAGGCTCACCGGACATATATGTACATGCAAAATAAGTGCAGCAAGTGAAGCATGAGTACGTAAATCAACGCGTACCCAGTAAGTGTCTAGCCTAACCCTAGAGAAGTAGTGACGAGGGGTCGATATCGACACTTACTAGTGGTCCAATAAATCAAATACAGTAGGAAGTAAACAGATGTGAGGCAGAATAAATAAACGAAATAACAAGTATAAATACGTTGTACAATCCTCCTCTCAATAATAAACTCAAGCTCTCAATTAGCAGTTACCTTCTCAATCGGAGTATATATATAATGGACCTCACCAGATAGGTCATCACAATTCAAATCAGGAAAACTCACAGATACACTGGCTTCTTGTCAAATATTACGCATGATTCCATAAGAGTATTTTATAAAACTGCCTAGGCGTACGGCCCGATCCCATCATAGTGTGTGCACTACCGAGGGTCGAACGACACGAACCATAGATGCATCTATTATACTACCGAGGCGAACGACACGATCCCATTAGAATAAAAAAACTTTAACAGGTCCTTGACCCCACTCATAAATAAACGTGTAAGTTGTGAATTTTAAGGAAAACGTTTCGATGAAAACGCATAGCGCTGAAGAAATTCGTAATAGGAGAACAATTATTCCATGGCTAACATAAGTTAGTTAGGAGCACCTTAACTAACTTAATTCGGTTGATTTCAGATGTTTGAGCTTAAATGAAACAGTTAATGAAAGAATGGATTTAAAAGGATGAAAAGAGATGGAATTTGGAGAATAAGATTGAAGAATTTGAAGATTGAGAAGTGGAGAACAATAGCTCCACGAAGGTCAATCGTGGAGCCAAAACTTGGGGTGCAAAAGTGCATGAAAATGGCTAAGTTGGGAAATTTGGAGCAAAGTCTTCCCTACTCCATGATCTTGTATGTCTGCACGAACTACTCCCGAACTTAAATGGCATCTGGAGTAAAGAATTTTTCAAGTTCTACCCAGCTCCACGATCTGAATCATGGAACCATTTCAGCCCACAAACCAGGCCACGAACATCAGCGGCTCCACGAACAATGCCACGAAATCACCTGAATCTAGGCTACACCTGAAGCACTAAGGCCAAACGTGGAGACGATCATCAATTGTCTCCACGACGTAGGGCCACTTTTGTTAGATATTGCAAATGACTATAAATAGCAATCTAGGTCATTTTTAGTCTATCTTTGATCCTTTTGAACGTGGGAGAGCATCTTTTGGAGTTTCCCTTAAAAATTTTGGGTAATTTCATCGTAGTTTACTCAATCTTTCTCTACTCTCTTAGCTAATATGCTTAGATTATAATTTATCTTTGTATTTTCTTTTTTAATTATGTCTAGCTAAGCTTATTAAGCTAGGATTGTGAACCCTAAGTGGGGTTATATTTTTGGTGTCACGACCCAAAATTAACTAAAAGTCGTGATGGCGCCTAACACCTCCGTCAGGCAAGCCAACAGTGATTGATCAACTTAATTACTCATTTTATTACTGTGAAATCATATTTTTCATTAATTAAATAGTATGAAATAGAATTTACAGGGTAAAATGATAATAATTACGTGAACTACCATACCAAACATCCAGTAGAAGCCCCCAAAACCCGGTGTCACAAGTGCATTAGCATCAACTAGAAAATATAATAAAATACAACATCTGTCTGGAATACAAGTTAGACAGGAGAATATAAATAACTCTGATGGAGACACTGTATGTTGCGGATCGTAACATGGAATGCAGCTCACGGTAAATTCCCTGCAATAGCTGCGCCTTTGCACCTAAAGGACCACCAGACATATATGTACCGGCACAATAAGTGGAGCAAGTGCAGCATGAGTACATAAATCAACGCGTACCGAGTAAATATCTAGTCTAATTCCGGAGAAGTAGTGACGAGGAGTCGATATCGACACTTACTAGCAGTCCAATAAATCAAATACAGTAGGAAGTAAACAGATGTGAGGCAGAATAAATAAACGAAATTACAAGAATAAATATGTGGTACAATCCTCCTCTCAACAATAAACTCAAGCTCTCAGTTAGTTGTTACCTTCTCAATCGGAGTATATATATAATGGACCTCACCAGATAGCTCATCATAGTTCAAATCAGGAAAACTCACAGATACACTGGCTTCTTGTCAAATATTATGCAAGATTCCATAAGAGTATTTTATAGAAATGCCGAGGCATACGGCCCGATCCCATCATATTGTGTGCACTACCGAGGTTCGAACGACTCGAACCATAGATGCATCTATTATACTGCCGAGTTGAATGGCTCGCTCCCATGTGAGTGTGGTACAAAATTCTATCGAGGCAAACGACCCAATCCCATTAGAATAAGAAGCTTTAACGGATCATTGACCCACTCACAAATAAATGTGTCAGTTATAAATTTTACGGAAAACCTTCCAATGAAAACGCATAGCGCGGAAGAAATTCGTAATAGTAGTACAACTATTCCACGGTTAATCATGAAGCCCATCAAATCTCTACAATAGCAAGTCTATCACTCTACGCAAGCCTAGTCTCAGGTCGTAATGCGAAATAAAGGAATTAAATGAGCAAAGATAACTCATATAGTACAGTTATAGCATGGTGTGAACCTAAGTCTAGCCGGACAATAACATGAATTTAGCTATTTACGGACACTCACCACCTCGTGCGTACGTAGCCCCCGCAACAAGTAGCACATATCAAATATATCACCTAGGGGTAGTTTCCCCTCACAGAGTTAGACATGAGACTTACCTCACTACGAAGTTCCATAACCGGCTCCAACGCCACTCTAACACCTCAAACTGATGCCCGTCGCTCTAAAACTAGTCAAACAATATGCAAACCAATAAAAATATACTCTAATACTCATACTAAATCAATCCATAGCAATTCCCAACTCGGCTCGAAAAGTCAATAAAGTCAACCCTCGGGCCCGCGTGCCCGGATTCCGAACATTTTCGAAGATAAACATTACCCATAATATTACGAACTCAAATATATAATTTATTCTCAATCCCATTTCAAATTTCGTGGTCAAAATCCAAAAATACCAAATTGTAGGTTTTCCATCAAAATCCCAAATTTCTACAAATTTCCATGTTTAAATCCATATAAATCCATGAAATTAACTTACAACAAGTGGAAAATTACTTACCTTGTGTTGCATGATGAAACCTCCTCAAAATAGCTCCCCAAATTTGGCCATCCAAGTGGAAAATGAGAGAAATGAGAGCTAAGTCTCGATTTAAAGAACCCTTCTGCCCAGCGATTTTCTGCACATGCGGAACTCCTTGCACTTCTGCGGCTCCGCTTTTGCGAAAGCTACCTCGCAGATGCGGCTTCCCCCAAGGTGCAAGCTTTTCCGCTTCTGCGGACATTCACTCGCATATGTGCATCCGCTTCTGCGGAAATCACCCGCATCTGCGGACTCCCCAACTTGAACAGCCCTCCACACCTGCGCGCCCATGACCGCACTTGTGGCTCCGCAGGTGCGCTACAATACCCGCACCTGCGATCATCCAGCACCAGACCACTTCCGTTTCTCCGCCCGCATCTGCGAGCCCGCAGGTGCTGTAAGTTCCTCGCACCTGCGAATCCAACCAGCCTCAATCCCATATCGCTTCGTAGGTACGATCGTACCAGAAGCCTTAAGCTTCTGCATGTCCTCCAAGTCCAAACCCAATCCGTTTCCAATCCGATTCGCACCCGAGGCCCCCGGGATCCCGTCCAAACATACCAATGCATCCAAAAACACGATACGGACTTAGTCGAAGCCTCGAATCACGTCAAACAATATAAAAATTACGAATCAACGGCTAAAACTTTTCTTTCAACTTTCCAACTTTCAAACTTCGCCGAACGCGTCCGAATTACACTTAAACATTCCGGAATGATGCCGAACTTTACGTGCAAGTGACAAATCATGATATTAACCTATCTGAAGGCTCGGAACTCCCAACGAACATCGATAGTATCCGAATCTACTTCAAACCAAACTTATGAAATTCTAGAACTTCAAAAATTCCAACTTCCTATAATAGGTGCCTGAATGCTCCCAGACCACCCGAACACACGCCCAAGTCCGAAAATCATCATACGAACCTATTGAAAACTTCAAATCCCGATTCCAATGTCGTTTACTCAAAAGTCAAACCTTAGTCAACTCTTCCAACTTAAAACTTTCGAAATTAGAATTCTCCATCCGAATCAACTCTGAACTTCCCGAAATTCAATTCTGACCACACGTACAAGTCATAAAATATGAAGTGAGTCTACTCGAGGCCTCAAACACTATTAAAAAACTGGCTAATTTAGTCTAGGAAAACTGACCAAAATCTGTCGAAAATTGAGAAAAAGCGACCGATTTTCGACCGCTTTTAATTAGTCGGAAAAATGATGGTCGCTAGGGTGTTCCGACCGAAATCGGTCGGAAATTTCAATGCGTTGACTGAAAGTCAAAGTACATTTACCGACCGAAATTGGTCGATATTAATTAATTTTTTTAATTAATTTTCAAATACCGATCGAAATCGGTCGGAATTAATAATTTTTTTATTTTATTTTTCAGATACCGACCGAAGAAATCGGTCGAAATCTTAAATATATAATAATTTTAGAAATCTTCCAGATATATATATTTTGTTGTATCGCATGTATACTCCCCAACTCGAGATATCATAGCACCACAATATTATATCTTATTACTATATTACTAATTAGTACTTGTATATATTATCATTATTATTTTATAGAATTCTAATTCTAAATATAGAATATTAAATCTTATTACTAAGCACTAACTACAACCCTTCCTATATTTGCTTATTTTTTGTTAGTCCACAACTGTTGGACTCTATGCATGAAAGCTCAACTTATAAGATGTAAAAGCTCAAATCTTTCAGCCGATGTGGGACAAGAGTATTTCCCAATTTCCGACCAAAATCGGTTTGAAGTTTTGAAACATTTTAATAAAAAATTATTTTCCCATTTCAGCCGATGTGGGACAAGAACATAATTTCAAATTTCAACTGAAATCGGTCGGAATGTTTGAAAGATTTTAATAAACAATTATTTTCCCATGGAAAAACCCACTACTTCTCTTACCATGGAATATTTATTTACTAATCTATCCATTTTATTATTTGTTTGTTTGTTTCTTTTTTATGAAAAAAAGAGTGCATTAAATAAGGATTCCATAAATCAATAAAAGATTATTTCAAGTGAATAAAATTATGATTACATTTTAATGTAAAAATATGCTTAGTTATTTTTTCTAAAATTTTATTTATAATCCTGAAATAACACATTAATTGTTTTATATAAAAAAAATATTAACTAGCCACAATTAAATATATCGTACATTAGTTAAGTAATTGGTATATAAGCTATAAGCTATATTCAATATATATATATATATAAAGTGTATAGTATATAAGCTATATAAGATGTACATATAGTATAGTATAGTATATATATATAAGCTATATTCGATAAGCTATATATACATCTTATATAAGCTATATAAGATGTATATATAGTATAGTATAGTATATATACTAAGTGTATAGTATATAAGCTATATTCGATATAACATTAGGTATAATATATAAGCTATATTCGATATATATATATATATATATATATATATATATATATATATATATATATATATATAAGGTATATTCGATAAGTTATCCACACGCTCGTCACCTAGCATGTGCGTCACCTCCAAACAATTCACATAATACGTATATTCAGGGTTTATACCCTCAGCTCTAAGATTAGAAGAGTTACTTACCTCGAACAAGTTGAATCTAGTCACAATTAATTTGATTCAGTCAACCCAAATTATAGGAATTTATTCCATATCAAAATACTAATTTTTCTACAAAAATCCGAATTTACACTCAAAAATTGCCCGTGGGGCCCATGTCTCGGAACCCGACTAAAGTTACAAAATATTAACGCCCATCAAACCATGAGTCCAACCATATAAATTTCACCAAATTCCGACATCAACTCGACCCTCAAATCTTTAATTGAAGTCTTTGAAGATTTCTACCATTTTCAACCCAATCTTTACCCATTTGAACTCAAGACTCTTTCCATAAACCTTATTGATACGTATAAATAATACTCTTACATCCAAGAATCATACTCTTAATCACTCATCATTACCCAGACTCGAAATTGAAAATTAGGGGCTAGGACCTTACCTCTTTGATGATGAACTTGAGGGATTTCTCGTTGGATTACATGGCTTGGACAAGAATTTGATGAACAAGACACTTCATCTACTTCCTCTCTCTAGAACACTCTCACTTCTCTCTAAAATCATCAGATAATTGCCCCAAAATAAGCCCCAAAGTCTATTTATCAAAATGGGGTTGGGTTAAGAAAATAGAAAAATTAACCCTCCGAAAGCAGGTCTGCGGTCGCATAATGGACCGCAGAATGGGTATGCGGCAGCAAAATTGATCGCAAAATCAGTGCCCAGAATTGGGATCTTCTGGTCCATTCTGCGACCAGTTTGCGGTCGCAGAAGCAGTTTTGTGATCGCATAACAGTTTTGCGATCGCATAATTGGTCGCAGAATTGTATTTTTCCAGCCTTTGGTAATTTTGTCATAACTTCTTGTAGGAATGTCCAAATGACGAACGGTTTGAAGCGTTAGAAACTAGACTCAAAGATCTTTTATTTGATAGGCAATACACTATATATCAATGCGTTTCTTGAGAGGTATGATCATTTGAAGTTAAGTCTTGTGCGAACTCACTTGACTTTAGTTTATTATGAAATTTTCAACTTCTACATCCGATGCTGAAACCTACCGAATCAAGTCCGATTGACCTCAAATTTTGCACACAAGTCATAAATGACATAACGGACCTATTCCAATTTCCTGAATCGGATTCTGACACCAATATCAAAAAGTCAACCCCCCGGTCAAACTTTCCAAAATTCAACTTTCGCCATTTCAAGCCTAATTCTACTACGCACCTCCAAATAATTTTTCGAACACGCTTCTAAGTCCAAAATCACCATACGGAGGTATTGGAATTATCAAAACTCTATTCCGGGGTAGTTTACACATAAGTCGACATCCGATCACTATTTTAATTTAAATTTTTAATTATGAGACTAAGTGTCTCATTTCACTCCAAAATCCTTCCGGACCCGAACCAACTAACCCAACAAGTCATAAATCAACTGTAAGGCATAAATTGAGCAGTAAATGGGGGAACAGGATTATAATACTCAAAATGACCGGCCAAGTCATTACATTCCCTCCCCCCCACGTGAACATACGTTCGTCCTAGAATGTGCCACGAGTTGTTTCCAAGCCACCACATCACTATTCCATCTTACCACGCAGGTACCTGGGGTGATCCCACGCCACCATATTCCGTGTAAATTGTATAGGCCTGATAACACAACATAATTAAAAATCATTACTTCAACCTTAGCCAATAAACCTTGGAATTCAATTTTCAACATTTAGAATTTCTTTTCAAGACCTGAATCTCACATCAACGTTGAATAAGTCTGAACAAGCTGTATTGAGACATAACCATAATCCCAAATATAATCACTTAACATACTACACAACTCGCATGCTCGCAGCACTATTTTCGATCACATTAACTACTCCAAAGTAACCCGGTAATAGTATTAAACCCCACATCAAACAAAACCTCATTCTAAAACTTTTGCACACTGCTGATAATGAAAGAAACACGCAGAAATATCAAGACCCCTTATCAGATCAACAAGTAATGGAGCTCTCTCGCCCCAACCAGAACCATAATCACTTTCTAAGCCGAATTTTAATATTATCTTCCCGAATATATCATTTCAAACCTGATAATACTCATTCTAGGTCCAATGACCTTATATTATTAAACACAACTATCTCACAGACACGCCACATCAATATAGCTCCAGCCACCACTGCGCAATCCGTGTACCCAAATATGGGAGATGTCTTAAGGAAGAGAACCATATTGGAACTTCCTCGAGTGTCTCCCCCTTTGTTCAAATCCCCATTACACCGCCCAAATAGGCCAAAAGTCACGTGCCCCATTAGCACAACATCACTCCAAGAAGTAACTCTACTTTAACACTACCTATCCAATTCATCTCCGTGCGCACTACATCATTCACCAATAACAACTCACTCATCCCACGAATTTCATATACCTGTACTTGCAATATAATCCTTAACCAGGAATTTCCTTATTCGAGTCCTCCTCGATCTCAACTTCTGCAAGTCTTAACTAACCCAAAACTAAACCTTTACATATAACCATTAAATTGAATTATTAATAGCAGGCTCCCCCACTTAGCTCAAAGCCATAGATTAAAATATTTCATAATCCACAATACCCATACTCTATTACTATGCAATCACTTAGTCTATCTGATTCCAAACTCCTTAACCAGACATGAGAGTTTAATTTGTCCCAAAATTTAACAATGTAAAATATCCTTCAAAATATTCATACTCGAGACTGTACGTCACATCAAAACGAAAATCAAGCACCCAATGGCCTTTCCTTTACATTTTACGAAAACACTTCTCGTCACGTTCAATGCGTCTTAACACATCCCACAGTTACATCGTACTCATCACAAGGCCATTCAACCGCTCATCGATCCACAAATTCCGCCTGTAGGGACATTACCAGACATATGAGACCAAATGTACAAGTTATAACTGAAGCTACCGAGCTCAAGCTACGGTCTAACCATGGCCTCAAGTCCTCCAGACTGGCCCATCACCAAAACACATAATACACATCTCGAATCTCGTTCATAGAATCACAAGCCGGTGATGCACAGCTGATACCGAGCGCTCATGTGCGCATACGAATACGTGGAAGGAATTCAAAGAGTTTATGTCTCAAGCTGAATCAATCTCGCACGATAAGGAAAGAAAGATGAGAAGTATATATCCTAAATGCCCTGTAGCCTCTCGAAGATAAGTATGGACGTCATCATACCAATCTGCAAGACTCTACTAGACACTTGCTCATGACTTGTAGAACCTATGAACCTAGGGCTCTGATACCACCTTGTCACGACCCAAAATCTAACTAGTCGTGATGGGACCTAACCCAACCTTTTAGGTAAGCCAACTATTCACTATCCAATTCCAATGTAATTTAACAAGACAATTATTAAAGAAAATATATGAAACCATTACATTTCCCCAAGAACTGGTAGTACAAATCATGAGCTTCTAAGAATAGAGTATACAAAGCGGAAATAAAATAAATACATAGTCTGTTTGAATAGTACATAAATAGAGCTTTTATAAATCTAAGGCTACCATGAACAAGAGGCAGCTACAATAGGAATGCAGGTACATCTTCAAATCCCACAACCATCGAGTACAGCAACAACATCAGTCAACATATGCACGCAATGTGCAGAAGTGTAGTATCAGTACAACCGACCATATGTACAGAGTAAGTAACAAACCTAGCCTTAGGTTGAAAGTAGTGACGAGCTTCTACCAAGGTCGGGTCCAAAACCACTAATCCACCACAGTTAATAACGACATAAAGAAAATAATACCAGAAGTAACTCAGAGATAAAATGCTCGGTCAAATCATGATTTCAGCAATAATAGTTCTTCCTTTCAAGTACATCAGTGAAAACCCAAATCTTTTGCCGAAGTTACCAAAAATATGAATAAGTTTGAAAACAGTAATCTTTCCAAAATCCTTTCAATAATAAATAAAATATCTCATTTTCTTTTCAGATTACCAGTGTAAAACAAATGCATCACTATGCCCATCTGTCAACATGCGTGAGATATCATTAATAATGTGATACCGTACAGCATGAGGAAAACACATCTCTATGCATATATGTCATGTGTGCATGTCAATACAATGTAACTCAGAGATTGTACTCATGTACTCATACTCTCAGAGTACTCAATCTCACTGTCTCGCATTCTCTCTCACTATGCTCAGCATATTCAATCACTCAGCGCTATACAATATCTATTGCGGCGTGCAGCCCGATCCCTGTTTATAGCCAATTGCGCTCACTGGGGGTGTGTACAATCTCATGAGGGGCTCCTACAGCCCAAGCACTATAAGCACGGACAACTCACGTGCTATAATATCATATCTGGATCCGCACGGACAACTCACATGCTATAATAATATCTGGATCCGCACGAATAACTCACGTGTTGCACGGCCAACTCACGTGCAATAGTATAATATATATAAAGCCTACATGGCCTGCTTCGGCGTGCAGCCCGATCCCAAAAATATCCTCACAATTAGGCCCTCGGCCTCACTCAGTCATCAACCTCTCTAGTCTCTCGGGCTCTCAGAAAGCATGATATGCAGCCCAACAACAATGATATGATGCATCAACAATAAATAAGAGAGACTGAGGTATGATATGAAATGAATAAACATGACTTAGTGAAAAATTACAATTTGAACATATTATTCAACCACAAAAATGACCCCGATGGGTACCAATAATAATAACATATGCCTAAGCATGATTTTTAATACGAGTCTCAGTTCAATTTTCTCTAACCCGTAGAGAATGTACGGATATCAACAGATTATTCAACTATACAGTCCTATAGAATTTGACCAAGTCACAATTCCTACGGTGCACGCCCACACGCCCGTCACCTAGCATGTGTGTCACCTCCAAACAATTCACATAATACGTATATTCAGGGTTCATACCCTCAACTCCAAGATTAGAAGAGTTACTTACCTCTAACAAGAATCCAATGTCGAACAAGCTAAACAATGCTTCCAGAAATTCCATTTTGTGCGTAATAACTTCCGAACGGCTCGAATCTAGTCACAATTAATTTGATTCAGTCAACCCAAATTATAGGAATTTATTCCATATCAAAATACTAATTTTTCTACAAAATTCTGAATTTACACTCAAACATTGCCTGTGGGGCCCATGTCTCGGAACCCGACTAAAGTTACAAAATATTAACGCCCATCCAACCATGAGTCCACACATATAAATTTCACCAAATTCTTACATCAACTCGACCCTCAAATCTTCAATTGAAGTCTTTGAAGATTTCTACAATTTTCAACCCAATCTTTATCCATTTGAACTCAAGACTCTTTCCATAAACCTTATTGATACGTATAAATAATACTCTTACATCCAACAATCATACTCTTAATCACCCATCATTACCCAAACTCGAAATTTAAGATTAGGGGTTAGGACCTTACCTCTTTGATGATGAACTTGAGGGATTTCTCGTTGGATTTCAAGGCTTGGACAAGAATTTGATGAACAAGACACTTCATCTACTTCCTCTCTCTAGAACACTCTCACTTCTCTCTAAAATCATCAGATAATTACCCCAAAATAAGCCCAAAGCCTATTTATCAAAATGAGGTCGGGTTATGAAAATATAAAAATTAACCCTCCGAAAGCAGGTCTGCGGTCGCATAATGGACAGCAGAATGGGTATGCGGGCCGCAAAATTGATCGCAAAATCGGTGCCCAGAACTGAGATCTTCTGGTCCATTCTGCGACCAGTTTGCGGTCGCAGAAGCAGTTTTGCGATCGCATAATAGTTTTGCGATCGCATAACAGTTTTGCGATCGCATAATTTGTCGTAGAATTGTATTTTTTCAGCCTTTGGTAATTTTATCATAACTTCTTGTAGGAATGTCCAAATGATGAATGGTTTGAAGCGTTAGAAACTAGACTCAAAGATCTTTTATTGGATAGGTAATACATCATATATCACTTCCTTTCCTGAGAGTTATGCTCATTTGAAATTAGGTCTTGTGCGAACTCACTTGACTTTAGTTTATTATGAAATTTCCAACTTCTACATCCGATGCTGAAACCTATCGAATCAAGTCCGATTGACCTCAAATTTTGCACACAAGTCATAAATGACATAACAGACCTATTCAAATTTCCGGAATCGGATTCCGACCCCAATATCAAAAAGTCAACCCCCCGGTCAAACTTTCCAAAATTCAACTTTCGCCATTTCAAGCCTAATTCTACTACGGACCTCCAAATAATTTTTCGAACACGCTCCTAAGTCCAAAATCACCATACAGAGCAATTGGAATTATCAAAACTCCATTCCGGGGTCGTTTATACATAAGTTGACATACGGTCACTATTTTAACTTATAATTTCAATTATGAGACTAAGTGTCTCATTTCACTCCGAAATCCTTCCAGACCCAAACCAACTAACCCGATAAGTCATAAATCAATTGTAAGGCATAAATTGAGCAGTAAATGAGGGAACGGGGTTATAATACTCAAAACGACCGGCCAGGTCGTTACATTCTCCCCCACTTAAACATACGTTCGTCCTCGAATGTGCCATGAGTTGTTTCCTAGCCACCACATCACTATTCCATCTTACCATCCACGTACCTGGGATGATCCCACGCCACCCTATTCCGTGTAAATTGTATAGGCCTGACCGCACAACATAATTAAAAATCATAACTTCAACCTTAGCCCATAAACCTTGGAATTCAATTTCCAACATATTTCAAGACCTGAATCTCACATCAACACGTTGTATGAGTCTGAAAGAGCTGTATTGAGACATAACCATAACCCTAGATATAATCACTTAACATACTACACAACTCGCATGCTCGCAGTACCATTTTCGATCATATTAACTACTCCAAAGTAACCCGGTAATAGTATTAAACCCCACATAAAAAAAAACACATTCTAAAACTTTTTCACACTGGTGATAATGAAAGAAACACACAGAAATATCAAGATCCCTTATCAGATCAACAAGTAATGGAGCTCTCTCACCCCAACCAGAACCATAATCACTTTCTAAGCCGAATTTCAATATTATCTTCCCGAATATATCATTTCAAACCTGATAATACTCATTCTAGGTCTAATGACCTTACATTATTAAACACAACTATCTCACAGACACGCCACATCAATATAGCTCCAGCCACCACTGCGCAATCCGTGTGCCCAAATATGGGAGATATCTCAAGGAAGAGAGCCATATTGGAACTTTCTCGAGTGTCTCCCCCTTTGTTCAAATCCCCATTACACCGCCCAAATGGGCCAAAAGTCACGTGCCCCATTAGCACAACATCACTCCAAGAAGTAACTCTACTTTAACACTACCTATCCAATTCATACTCCGTGTGCACTCCATCATTCACCAATAACAACTCACTCATCCCACGAATTTCATATACTTGTACTTGCAATATAATCCTTAACCAGGAATTTCCTTATTCGAGTCCTCCTCGATCTCAACTTCTGCAAGTCTTAACTAACCCAAAACTAAACCTTTACATATAACCATTAAATTGAATTATCAATAGCAGGCTCCCCCACTTAGCTCAAAGCCATAGATTAAAACATTTCATAATCCACAATACCTATACTCTATTACTATGCAATCACTTAGTCTATCTGAGTCCAAACTCCTTAACCAGACATGAGAGTTTAATTTGTCCCAAAATTTAACAATATAAAATATCCTTCAAAATATTCATACTCGAGACTGTACGTCACATCAAAACAAAATTCAAGCACCCAATGGCCTTTTCTTTACATTTTACGGAAACGATTCTCGTCACATTCAATGCGTCTTAACACATCCCACAGTTACATCGTACTCATCACAAGGCCATTCAACTGCTCATCAATCCACAAATTCCACCTGTAGGGACATTACCAAACATATGAGTCCAAATGTACAAGTTATAACTGAAGCTACCGAGCTCAAGCTACGGTCTAACCATGGCCTCAAGTCCTCCAGATTGGCCCATCACCAAAACACATAATACACATCTCGAATCTCGTTCATAGAATCACAAGCCGGCGATGCACAGCTGATACCGAGCGCTCATGTGCGCATACGAATACGTGGAAGGAATTTAAAGAGTTTATGTCTCAAGCTGAATCAATCTCGTACGATAATGAAAGAAAGATGAGAAGTATATATCCTAAATGCCATGTAGCCTCTCGAAGATAAGTATGGACGTCATCAAACCAATCCACAAGACTCTACTAGACACTTGCTCATGACTTATAGAACCTATGAACCTAGGGCTCTGATACCACCTTGTCACGACCCAAAATCCAACTAGTCGTGATGGCACCTAACCCAACGTTTGAGGTCAGCCAACTATTCACTATCCAATTCCAATGTAATTTAACAAGACAATTATTAAAGAAAATATATGAAACCATTACATTTCCCCAAGAACTGGTAGTACAAATCATGAGCTTCTAAGAATAGAGTATACAAAGCGGAAATAAAATAAATACATAGTCTGTTTGAATAGTACATAAATAGAGCTTTTATAAATCTAAGGCTACCATGAACAAGAGGCAGCTACAATAGGAATGCAGGTACATCTTCAAATCCCACAACCATCGAGCACGGCAACAACATCAGTCAACATATGCACGCAATGTGCAGAAGTGTAGTATCAGTACAACCGACCACATGTACAGAGTAAGTAACAAACCTAGCCTTAGGTTGAAAGTAGTGACGAGCTTCTACCAAGGTCGGGTCCAAAACCACTAATCCACCACAGTTAATAACGACATAAAGAAAATAATACCAGAAGTAACTCAGAGATAAAATGCTCGGTCAAATCATGATTTCAGCAATAATAGTTCTTCCTTTCAAGTACATCAGTGAAAACCCAAATCTTTTGCCGAAGTTACCAAAAATATGAATAAGTTTGAAAACAGTAATCTTTCCAAAATCCTTTCAATAATAAATAAAATATCTCATTTTCTTTTCAGATTACCGGTGTAAAACAACTGCATCACTATGCCCATCTGTCAACATGCGTGAGATATCATTAATAATGTGATACCGTACAGCATGAGGAAAACACATCTCTATGCATATATGTCATGTGTGCATGTCAATACAATGTATCTCAGAGATTGTACTCATGTACTCATACTCTCAGAGTACTCAATCTCACTGTCTCGCATTCTCTCTCACTATGCTCAGCATATTCAATCACTCAGCGCTATACAATATCTATTGTGGCGTGCAGTCCGATCCCTGTTTATAGCCAATTGCGCTCACTGGGGGTGTGTACAATCTCATGAGGGGCTCCTACAGCCCAAGCACTATAAGCACGGACAAATCACGTGCTATAATATCGTATCTAGATCCGCACGGACAACTCATGTGCTATAATAATATCTGGATCCGCACGAATAACTCACGTGTTGCACGGCCAACTCACGTGCAATAGTATAATATATATAAAGCATACATGTCCTGCTTCGGCGTGCAGCCCGATCCCAAAAATATCCTCACAATTAGGCCCTCGGCCTCACTCAGTCATCAACCTCTCCAGTCTCTCGGGCTCTCAGAAAGCATGATATGCAGCCCAACAACAATGATATGATACATCAACAATAAATAAGAGAGACTGAGGTATGATATGAAATGAATAAACATGACTTAGTGAAAAATTACAATTTGAACATATTATTCAACCACAAAAATGACCCCGATGGGTACCAATAATAATAACATATGCCTAAGCATGATTTTTAATACGAGTCTCAGTTCAATTTTCTCTAACCCGTAGAGAATGTACGGATATCAACAGATTATTCAACTATACAGTCCTATAGAATTTGACCAAGTCACAATTCCTACGGTGCACGCCCACACGCCCGTCACCTAGCATGTGTGTCACCTCCAAACAATTCACATAATACGTATATTCAGGGTTTATACCCTCAACTCCAAGATTAGAAGAGTTACTTACCTCGAACAAGCCAAATCCAATGTCGAACAAGCTAAATAATACTTCCAGAAATTCCATTTTGTGCGTAACAATTATGCAAACGGATCGAATCTAGTCACAATTAATTTGATTCAGTCAACCCAAATTATAGGAATTTATTCCATATCAAAATACTAACTTTTCTAAAAAAATCCGAATTTACACTCAAAAATTGCCCGTGGGGCCCATGTCTCGGAACCTGAATAAAGCTACAAAATATAATGCCCATCCAACCATGAGTCCAACCATACAAATTTTACCAAATTCCGATATCAACTCGACCCTCAAATCTTCAATTGAAGTCTTTGAAGATTTCTACCATTTTTAACCCAATCTTTACCCATTTGAACTCAAGACTCTTTCCATAAATCTTATTGATACGTATAAATAATACTCTTACATCCAAGAATCATACTCTTAATCACCCATCATTACCCAGACTCGAAAATGAAAATTAGGGGTTAGAACCTTACCTCTTTGATGAAGAACTTGAGGGATTTCTCGTTGGATTTCAAGGCTTAGACAAGAATTCGATGAACAAGACACTTCATCTACTTCCTCACTCTAGAGCACTCTCACTTCTCTCTAAAATCATCAGATAATTGCCCCAAAATAAGTCCCAAAGCCTATTTATCAAAATGGGGTTGGGTTATGAAAATAGAAAAATTAACCCTCCGAAAGCAGGTCTGCGATTGCATAATGGACCGCCGAATGGGTGTGCGGGCCGCAAAATTGTTCGCAAAATCGGTGCCCAGAACTGCGCTCTTCTGGTCCATTATACGACCAGTTTGCGGTCGCAGAAGCAGTTTTGCGATCGCATAACTGTTTTGCGATTGCATAATTGGTCGCAGAATTGAATTTTTTCAGCCTTTGGTGATTATGTCATAAATTCTTGTAGGAATGTCCAAATGACGAACGGTTTGAAGCATTAGAAACTAGACTCAAAGATCTTTCATTTGATAGGTATATATACTATATATCACTTCGTTTCCCAAGAGTTATGCTCACTTGAAGTTAGGTTTCGTGCGAACTCACTTGACTTGAGTCTATTATGAAATTTTCAACTTGTACATCCGATGTCGAAACCTATCGAATCAAGTCTGATTGACCTCAAATTTTGCACACAAGTCATAAATGACATAACAGAACTATTTCAATTTCCAGAATCGGATTCCGACCCCAATATCAAAAAGTCAACCCCCCGGTCAAACTCTCCATTTTGTGGTCGTTTACACATAAGTCAACATCCGATCACTATTTTAACTTAAGTTTTTAGTTATGAGACTAAGTGTCTCATTTCACTCTGAAATCCTTCCGGACCCGAACCAACTAACCCGATAAGTCATAAATCAACTGTAAGGTATAAATTGAGCAGTAAATGGGAGAACGGGGTTATAATACTCAAAAAGATCGGCCGAGTCGTTATATTAAAATAAATTCAAAATAGAGGGAAATAGGGGAAAGGGTGTGCATGTAGTCATAAAAAGGGAAAATGGAAGCCGGATGTTCATGTAATATATATCAATTAAGTATTAAATACTATTTATTTAAAAGCTATTTATATAAAGGTTGACAAAAACAGAAATCGGTTGGTCTTGGTCAAATATTGACCAATTTCTGACGAGGTCTTGGTCAAATATTGACCAATTTCTGACCGAAATCGGTTAGAATTTTTATTTGTTTGCCGTGGGACCACTATTTCCATTGTGAAAAATATTTTCTTTGACTTTTGCGACCAATTTACTTAATTTTTGACCGATTTCGGTCGGGTTCTTTTTCGACTTACTTCGGTCGGTATTCTTTGGACGAATCTTACCAGTTTTCTAGTAGTGAAACCACCGGACGACACGCTAGATCTCAAAACGACCGGTCGGATCGTTACATTTGGGTTATTAATATTAGTTCTATGTTTGATTAAGCTTTATGTTATCTAATTACTCCATGCTTTATTGATTGATTTTGTGGTTGCAAACACTAAATTCATGCCTATTTTGCTTGTTCTAACTTGGAAATGTGGAACTTAGCTTAAGTACAAGATAATTAACAAAGAATTAAGTGAGTTAATTACTTGATTAATGAAACCTAGCTAGAAATAGTATGATTTTTAGTTGGGCTAATCAATTGCTCATCATTGAGCCTTAGTTGACTTGGAAGAGCAACTTGGGGTAAAAACCTCGTAAGTGTTGAAAGACAATAAGTTGGTAGAATGAAAATTGAAGCCATAACACATGCTTAGTTAACTATAATTGAATATTTATATACCCAAAAGCATAGCCCATGCAAAGGGAAAACAATCTTAGCGTCCTTCTCTTATTTTTTACAAGTACATCTTTACTCACATTCTAAGTGTTCGATAAAAAATTTAGACTAGTTTTCTTAGTAATTTTAGAAGTAACTTTAGAAGTAATTACTCTTTGTTTGAAGATCACTTTAAGAATCATCAAGTTTACACGCATTTTGACACTCTAACACACACCTACTCCTTGTGGGATTCGACCCCAATCTTGTTAGGTTTATTATTACTAACGACCGTGCTACGCTTCCTTTAGAGGTGTAGGATTAGACGTCATCAGTAATAAAGCCAGAAATTTACCGGAGTGGATCCAAAACACTTAACGAAATTAACATTTGTCGATTTTAACTTTTTATTTTATACCTCAAACACATCTTTTAAATATTATTTATATTGTAATAAAATTATTTCTCAATGATATGGGATACACGTGAAACACACATGCACGGAGACTAGTATTACTTATAGCCTGTTTGGCCAAGAATTCTCCAATCCTAGAAGTACTTTTTTTTCAAAAGTACTTTTTTTAAAGTTGAAGTGTTTGGCCAACCTTTTGGAAGAAAAAAAAAGTGCTTTTGAGGAGAAGCAAAAGAAGTTTTGGAGAAGCAGAAAAAAATAGCTTCTCTCCAAAAGCATTGTTTTGAAAAGTACTTTTGAGAAAAATACACTTAGAACCACTTTTTAAAAGTTTAGCCAAATACTAATTGTTGCTCAGAAGTACTTTTTAAATTAATTAGCGAAACACAAACTGCTCTCACCAAAAATACTTTTGAGAAAAGCACTTTTGAGAAAAAAATACTTCTCAAAATAAGCTCATTTTTGTAGCTTGGCCAAACATGCAAAATGCTTGCAACTATTGTCACGACCCGGAATTCCCACCTCTAATATTTTACTTGCTAGGTAAGCCAACGTTAGAGTATCATTAAACCAAATCCTTATTTACATTCAGTAGATAACAATAATTAACTAAGATGAAATATAATAAGTGCGGATTAATATAAAAACTGCCTTAATTACCACCACCCGGATCTGGAGTCACAATTCACGAGCATTCTAGAATTTACTACAAGTAATAGTCTGAGAGAAATACAACTGTTTAAATAAAAGAAACAATAAAACTGAAAAGATAGACGGGGACTTCAAGGTCTGTGAACGCCGACAGATCTACCTTGAGCCTCCGGATAGCGAGTCCAACAGCTAAAATCTCGATCAACCCGAGCCGGTACCAAAATCTGCACGGAAAGTGCAGAGTGCAGAATCAGTACATCCGATCCCATGTACTGGTAAGTGTCGAGCCTAACCTCGACGAAGTATTGACGAGGCTAAGGCAAGACACCTACAAATCAAACTGTACAATTTAATAGTGTATATACAAATAACAGTAATGAAGAACTAGACAAGAATTATCGGGAGGGGGAATCATGCTGGGGGAAATACGAGATAAAGAACTACAACAGGATGATAACTGGAACAACCAATACACTATGAATCAACAGGAACATGAATACAGTAACGAAAAAATGTACGGCAGCACCCTTCGTGCTTTTACTCTTAATCTCACCATAAAATCAATAGAAACGGCACGGCATCACCCTTCGTGCATTAACTCTCATATCATGGCACGACATCACCCTTCATGCTTTTACACTCATAATATGGCACAGCATCACCCTTCGTGCATTAACACTCACAATATGGCACGGCATTACCCTTCGTACATTAACACTCACAGTATGGCACGACATCACCCTTCGTGTATTAACACTTACAATATGGCACGGCATCACCCTTCGTGCATTTACACTCTCCCTTACCATAATGCAATGAATAAATAATAACAAGGAGATAGAATAACAAGTACAAACATTACTTCAACATTTGGTTCCACAATATCAATCTCAACTTTGAAATAAATATTCAATTATCACCAGAAAATCCGTAAACATGATAAGAACGATCAATTTAACAACACTAGTATAAACAAGTAGCAATTAGGCATAGGAAAGAGACAATATAAGAAAAACGAGGGAAACAGGAAAAACAGGTAAAATTGGCGGTGCATAAGTACTCGTCACCTCACATATACGCCGCTCACATGAATTTCACATAGCAAATAATATGAGGTTCCTAATTCCTTCAAGTTAGGGTTAGACACAACACTTACCTCGCTCTGAAGGCCACTTAATTCTCAATCACAGTTTTTCCTCTAGAATTCACCTCTAAAATACTCGTATCTATTCAAAAATGACTCAATAATATCAAATATTGCTAAAGGAATCAATTATATTGCATAAATTAAATTTCCCTAATTTTCCTCCAAAAAGTCGAAAAATCGACCCCGGGCCCGCTTGGTCAACAACCGAGGTTCGGACCAAAATTCATTTACCCATTCACCCCCGAGCCCGAATATATAATTAATTTTGGAATCCGACCTCAAATTGAGGTCTAAATCCCGAAATTTCCGAAATCCCTAGTTTCTACCCTAATCCCTAATTCTACCATGAAAACTCTTGATTTTAGGTTGATAATTCATGAAATGTAATGGGTAATTGAAAGAAAATGGTTTAGAATCACTTACCAACACTTTGGGGGGAAGAAATGGCTCTTGAAAAATCGCCTCTCACCATTTGGTTTTGAGACAAATTAATTTTTTGGCTAAATCCCGTGTTTGGATTCTGTTAAGTGCTGGGCGACAGTGTGCATCGCGTTCGCGAGGCCACTGTCGCATTCGCGAAGAGCATTGGCTGCCAAGCCTTCGTGTTCGTGAGACCGGGCTCGCGTTCGCGATGGTTACCCCCCTCTGGCCTTCGAGTTCGCGAGACATCGTTCGTGTTCGCGATGAAGGAACGATCAACCCTCCCCCAAGTCCCCAAGTGCTTCGCGTTCGTGATGAGCCGGTCGCATTCGCGAAGGGTAATTCCCCCATCACTTCGCGTTCGCGACCAGGCCTTCGCGTTCGCAAAGAAGAATTTTCGGCCTCACCAGTTTACTCTTTGCGTTCGCGAGAGTACCTTCGCGAACGCGAAGAAGGACATGCCAGAACACCTGCTGGAGCAAAATACCAGATTTTCTAAGTCCAAAACATCCCGTGGCCTATCCGAAACTCACCCGAGCCCTCGAGGCTCCAAACCAAACATGCACACAAGTCTAAAAATATCCGAACTTGTTCGCGCGATCAAATCGGCAAAATAACACCTAGAACTACGAATTTAGCACCAAATCAAAATGAAATTCTCAAGAACACTTTAAAATTCCTATTTTCTCAACTGAACGTCTGAATCACGTCAAATCAACTCCGTTTCTTACCATATTTCTCATACAAGTCTTAAATATCATATACCTGTACCGGACTCCGAAACCAAAATACGGACTCGGTACCAACAATGCCCGACATCAATCAATTCTTAAAAATAATTAATCTTCACACTTTTAATTGTTCATTAAAAATTCATAACTCGAGTTAGGGACCTCCGAATTCGATTTCGGGCATACGCCTAGGTCCCATAATTCGATACGGACCCACCGGGACCTTCAAAATATGAATCCGGGACCGTTTATCAAAAATATTGACCGAATTCAACTAAAATCAACTTTTAAGGCAAAAATTCTTATTTTCATCAATTTTCAACATAAAAGCTTTTCGGAAACAATGTCGGACTGCGCACGCAAATTGAGGAGGATAAAAATGAGATTTTTAAGACTTAAGAGCACAGATTCGAGTTCTAAAATATAAAATGACCTTTTGGGTCATCACAACTATCAATCGCTACAGCAATTAAAACTCATACGGCCGAGAGAGAAGGCAAAAGTAAAAGGATATATATGGCCTCATGTGTACACGTGAGTGTTGATGGTTATTATGATAGACATATAGTTTTCCTTTCGAAAAAAAACCCATACCAGTGGCTTGAGTTGAGCTACAACAGTTGGAACTCCGAATTTATTTTTCCAAGTCTGACTATTACA
Source organism: Nicotiana tabacum (assembly GCF_000715075.1). NCBI lineage: Eukaryota > Viridiplantae > Streptophyta > Magnoliopsida > Solanales > Solanaceae > Nicotiana > Nicotiana tabacum. The sequence goes on from NC_134098.1 coordinate 8,216,307, forward strand.
ATACTAGTTATACATCTGATGCTTATCATCTGGAGAACTACAAACTTAAAGCTATCATCCTACGAACTAAGCAATTTTTTATGTTAAGAAAATGTAGAGGTTAGACACTGCTTGAGAGAAGCCAACCGCAAGTGGCAGATAGCCTAGCAAAACATGCAAATACTATACAGGAGGCCAGGACTCTTTGCATTTCAAGATCTTGCCAGAGATGCTAAAGGAGAATATCACTTAGATAAATGGCAATACCTAGTATGAGAATAAGATAAGATAAGGCAAATTTCTTTGTTGGTTAAGTATGCATTATTTTGTTTTTCAATAGTTTGAAAAGCACTACATGAAATACCAAAATAGAGATCAAACTCGTTTGTTTTGTTTCACATCCGCGTGTTTGGTGCCGTTTCGGCATAACAAAGCTTGCACTGTATTTTCGCACTTAGGCGCAGCGTGCCATTGGTAATGATTCTACTACGGTGCCACAAATTCGCAAGCTGATCCTAAGTAATCGTTGTTATTCATCGGGGCCTCGACTAATTTGAATTCGAGTGATCAAAAAACTCATTACATTATTTTAGCAAATCATATTTACATCGACGATGGAGCAAAAATTAGAAAACGGAAAACAAAACCGAAAAGTACCTTCCTTTTTTCAAAAAATAAAAAATAAAAATAAAAATAAACAAAAAAAATTTTTACGCCCATATGGCCATGATAGACATCCCACCAGCACCTAGTAAAACAGCAACATAAGCCCATGATTGAAGTTTCATACTATTCTGCAATTTAGTCCCCATAAAATCAGCTGCAAGAAGATGCACTAATGCCATGTAATTCAATAAACCAGCTGAACATGCATTTAGCAATCCCACCACTATTAGTGCTGTTGGGCTATTTTCACTATACACTTTTGATAAACCAATTCCAAGTGCTATCCCAAATGGTGTTGTTAATGAGAAAAAGAACACCATTATACCTTTTAGCTTCATACCATATTCGGCCTAAACACGAAAAAATAAAAAATAAAAAATTAGAGCTACAATTATTGAGCATATAATCAATTATTGAGCTACAATTTTGACGAGATTTGATATTTATTTTTAAATTTACCTGGAGAATGCAACCTCCTAGACCCATTCCTTCAAAAAGTTGATGGAAACATATAGCAGCTACTAGTGGCCTAATTGTACATGGATTATCAGATGCTCCCATGGATAATCCAATCACTACTGAGTGCACAACAATTCCTAGTTCCAAAACCTGCATTGCCATGACATCAACTAAGGTGAATAAGAAAAATATAAGTTAAGAATATTATATGTGACATGTTGTCGTATAATAAGTTTTTAAATACGACGTTAATTCAGACATAATTGTTAATATACAATATCGAGGTCAATATTAGAATTACAATAACATGGACAACACGGTGCATAAAGTATCTCGCGCTCATGCAAGGTCCAGAGAAGGGTCACGCCCCAAGGGGTGTGATGTATATAGGCCACCCTAATGCTAACATTATTGGTTTCTTCCACGATTCGAACTTGTTACCTATAGGTCACGCAAAAACAATCTTACTATTTCTCCGGGGCTCCTCTTCTACAATAACACGGACTATATCAGGTAAATCCTATTGAAGTGAGAATTGTACCTGAGCTACCACCCGATACCTAAGCAATTGAGTAGCTTTATCATCAACTTTGGCTTCACCATGAATGTGGCTATTATTGTCAATAATTTGCGACTCCATCTTCCCATTATGAACAAAATCTCTTCCATTTCCTACTCCACTTTCCAATTTATACTTCTTGAAGTAACTCATGGCATATGAATCCACACTTAGAGTTAAAATAGCCGAAAGCATAGCAACAAACGTTGTGAAGGAAAACTTTTTCCGGGGTTATCCGGCAGGCAATCTGACCTAAGACAATCAAACGAGTCAGGCATAACGAGCATGTATCCAGTGGCTAGTATAACCCCGGAAGCAAACGCCTTAACCAACACGAATAAATTCTTATCTGGTTGAAGGGCAGGAACTGTACGAGAAACAAGGGGTAAACAAACACCAATCATGCTAGTTACAAGAATTGAAGCAATGGCTACAAGCTTTAGCTTTAATGCCTCATTCTTGTTTCTACATCCATGTCCAGTATCTGAACCACATTTTGATTGAGTAGTATCATTATTTTCAGATTCACATGTGATTTTTGATGGAAAAGAAAGGAAAATAAAAATGAGAAAAATAGCAATATATTTAGAAGAAATGGTCATTTTGGAGATCAATGGAGAGATTTGCAAAGAGACGTGACACAACTTGATGGAATTTTCGGATAGAATCTGTTGATCTTATAAGAATTTTTGAAGTCAAAGCTAATTGATCAAATGACACTTTTACCCTTAATTTTAATCCAAATTTAAGGTAGTTAAATTGGAGTTGAGAGTATAATTCTTCAGTATAATGAGGGTAAAGTAAAAAATATGTACGAGGAATGTTTGCTTGTGACAAGCGTGCGCTATGCGTGTGTCGTCATCATTTTGACTACGTAGTGTATATTAATGTCACCATCAATCTTTACTTTAAAGTATGCCTATGATGACTTGTCATCCTAGGTGGCATTAGGTCTGGGCCCATATATTTTTTACAGTTTATGTTTAATTATTTTGAAAATAGTCCCTTAAAGCCAAAAATAATTGATTTATTAAAATTAAATGATATACTATGAGTGTGAGAAGTAATTTATATATTATATTGATAATTTCAACAACTTTATTAATTTGACACTCTCAGACTATCTTAAGTTTTCAGAATTTTCGGTACTAGTTTAACAACAGAATTAGTTCGAGTATGTATATATTCAAGCTACTGAACTAAAATCTATATTTTCAAAAATCTTATTTAAGATTGCAACGAATTTAAAATGCATTTCATCTATGTTATCACTTAATTTCTAAAGAGGTTTTTGCTAAGAACATCCCTGAATTATACCTCAAACTTAAAGTACATCCTTGTACTATTAAGTAAACAAAAAGCATCCCTAAACTATTCAAAAGTTTGGCAACTTTCATCCTACCGTAAAGAAATATTAAGAATCTAACGGTCCTTAACTAAAGTCTACTCCAAAACCCGGCTCTTATTTCTTTCAGGAATATCATCAATCATTCTCATAAACTATCACTATTAGAAATTCGATAAAAAAACAACCAAAAAAATGGATCAAAGTTGGTCAGTAATGGCCAATAACCGACCAAAACGCGACCATTTACGTGTGGACGGTATTTTAGGAGTCGGAAAGAAATACCGACCAAAGTTGGTCGGAAATTACCGACCAACTTTGGTCGGTCAATTAAATTCAAAAAAAAAAATATTGCAAAAAAAACCCGACCAAAATTGGTCGGTTTTTTCCGACAAAAGTTGGTCGGTATTTTAATTATGTAATCAAAAGATTTACCATATGAGAATCGAACCGGGGTCTGTACTGTGGTAGGATACTATTCTACCACTAGACCATTGGTGCATTTTGTTTTAAGGCTGTCTTTTATTTGATTTATACTCTTTAATTGTATTTTCGCACGAAAATAACCGACCAAAGTTGGTCGGTTTTATTAAAAAGTAAAATTACCGACCAAAGTTGGTCGGTTTTTTTAAATGACCGGCCGAATTAACAGACCAAATTTGGTCGGTTTTTTTAATATTAATTTTTATTTATTTTAATTGAAAAATCGACCAAAGTTGGTCGGTTTCTTGAAAAATAAATTTCGTGGGACTCAAAAATAGTTTTCCGCATTTTGCGCTAAAGAAAACCGACCAAAACACCAAAGAACCGATACCGAAATATTAAATTAAATCGATCCGGACCGATTTTTTGATTTTTTTCAAATTTTATGCCCACCTCTACATTTCGCCCCTAAATCCACCTCTGATTATTATGGTGACTCCTTTACGGCATGTTCAGCTCGTATAGATGTAGTAGAATGAATTCTGAAAGTTAGTGCTCATTATGCTTTCTTGGCCATCGGCATTTGACCGTCTAATTTAGGGATGCTCTTTGTTCACTTAGTAGTACATGGATGTACACAGGGGCGACCTAACCTTATCGAAGGTTTAAAGCAAAATCTTAATAAGAGGCCTTATATATATATATATATATATATATATATATATATATATATATATATAATTTAATGAACATCGTTTTAAAATAAATTAGACAAGTGATAATGTAGAATTAAAAAAAATGAGAACTTAGTTTTATAAAATACAGAAAATTAAATGAATTTAACGTTGATTGCATCACAACTGAAATGGGAGAACCCAGAAAACATAAGTGGCTCCTTTTTTTTAGTAAGTCCCTTTCTATATTTGGTAACAATTCAACTTTCGAATTTTCTTTTTATCATTAATGAAATGATTTCTAGCCCAAAAACTTCTATGATTTATTTAAGATTACAAGTTTCAAAAGCCTTCCTTTATTTCATAAAATCCATGTCCAGTCAAACATTTTCATATAAATTGGGACGGAGAGAGTATAATTTATGTAAGAAAAATAAATAATAAGTTAGATTATTAGATATAGTTACGTGACCAACTAATAAATAGAGAAATATAATTAAGTAAAAAAAGTAAAATAAGATTGACAAAAAACTATTTTAGTTATATTAATTAGGAGGAAATCGAGTTATTAAAAATTAATATGACAATAAAGAAATAAATTTATCAATAATAAAAGATAATTATATAAATAATATACTACTATATATATATAAAAAAATACTAGTAATTTTGGGACCCTTAAATATTTGGGGCCTAAAGCAAGTGTTTCACTTGCTTTAGGGTTGGGCCGCCCCCGAATATACCTTAAGTTTGAGGCATAGTTTAGGGATGTTTTTAGCAAAAAAAAAAAAAGCCTCATTTCTAAAATGTAGCTCAACCTAACATTTCTCAAGTCCAAAATTGACCAAGTTGTCGCTCGTCTTATATTTTAAAGCATGTTTGGCCAAGTTTTTGGGAATCAAAAATACTTTTTTTATTTATAAAAAGACTACTTTTTGCAAAATTTAAAAAGTATGGCCAAAATAAAAAAGCACTTTTCACTGGCACCAGAATTAGTTGTTCTGCTTTTGGGGAGAAGGTACAAATTTTAGATTCTCCTAAGAAGCAAAAGCAGAAACAGAAAATTAATTTACTCTACAAAAATATAATTACATTAAACTTATATTTTTTAAATTATCCTCATTAATTTAACATTTTTATTTTTTTTTCTCTTTTTACCGTATATTTCTTCTCTTTTTTATTCTACCATATATTTATTCTATTTCTCTTATTTCTCTTTGGAATATTCTCTTTACTATAAATAGATCTCTTCTTTTATATAGTGATTTATAAGAGTAGATTTTTAAGTATTGAGTGATATATTTAGATCATCAGGTAAAGAATAAGTAATACTAGATACCCCAATATTATCGCTTTGGAATAATTATATTTTATATTGATTAAAATCTTTAGATTATATTTTTATTATAATAAATATTTAAATTTATTTATCTCATTTAAATAATACTAAACTGAATATTTACAAATTTTTTCGTAATTTGATACTCAAAAGTACTATTTTGAAAGATTGGACAAACACAATTTGGTTGCGAAAAGCACTACTTAATGAGTTGATGAAGCACAAACTGCTACTTTCACCACTAGAAAATGTCAGATTTCTGACTCAAAATTGTAGTCGGAAATTTCCGACCTTTTCGGTTGGAAAATATAAAAAAATAATGTTAAATATTTTCTTATAATATTTTGACCATATTCCGACAAAGTTAGTCGCAAGGTTTTGGAGGAAAAACCCGGGAAACTTACTTGTGACCAATTCAGTCAGTGCTTAAAAGTCAAAGTTATTGCCTTTGACTACTTTTCAATTTTCGGCAGAAACAGCCAAAAAATTTAAATTATATTAATTTTTTTTAAATTACCGACCGATTTGGTCGGAAAACTTTTTAATTTTAAAATAATAATTTATCAAAACATTGCCAACCAAATTGGTCGGAAAAAAATGCGCTTTTTGAAATTTAATTTGTTTCCGACCGAATCGGTCAAAAATATTAATTATATCCCATCCCGGACCCTCCCCCCATCCCCTTTTTTTCTCTTTCTCTTTTCTTTCTCTTCTCTTACTCCCTTCGCCTAGTTGTTCATCCTTGTCACAGTAGGCACGCAATTTTTGACCCGCGCATCATTTAAAAGTAATATTTTAAAAAATAGTTACTTATTTTTTATTTTTATAGGATTTCAGTCAACTTTTAGTTTTAATTTTAAAACATAAGTTTAAAAACACAAAAATAGTTTTATAACGTTTTTTAGCTTATTAGTATTTTATAATATTTATAACATTTTAAAAGAAACACCAAAAATATTTTCATTTTAATATATAGTTCACTTTAATAATGTATTCTTATTAACTAAGATTAATTACTAAATTTTGATTTTCATTTTTGTTCAATTAGAAAGAATTGAATTTGGGCCAATGGGGAACTCATTTTTGGATTTTGGTGGTCCAGCAAGACAAAGACTCATTCTTTCCAATTACTTTTATCCTAAACCCTTTTCTCACCCATCAAACTCCTCTCTTAATCATAGCCATTAATCTACTTTCATCCAATGGTCTATTCTCCTATCCTTTCATATAAAAGCTTAATCTTCCCACAAATCCTGTGGGGCACCTTTTAATCTCATAAATTCCTACGCCCCTAAGACAAAGACAAAGACACTCACACTCAAAAACGCAAAAAAACAAACAAACAAAAACAGACGGAAAAGGAAACAGAGGCTAGAAAATGAGAGGATCTTCTTCTTCAGTTTTTTCCTCTCAAATCCTCCTCCATTTTTCTGCCATAGAGAACCCCTCAACTTTAGCGAAAAGAGCTTTATTTCCACTCCAAAAATCAGCTGGTAAACATCACAAAATCCATCGTCGAACAAGGACCGTTTGAGCTTTAGTCGAGTCCCCGTCGACGTCGAGGTTCAAATTTTTGGTCCGTGTTCACGTTGCTGTTTTGGTTTGGGGAGGGTCAAGTTCGGTCATTTACAGTCTTGTTTTCGCTGTACTAAAAGCTGTTCATTATCAATACAGTCAAAAGGACCAGTACACCTCTTTTAAGGTCCGTTCTAACCCCTTCTCAGTTGCCTCAGTACTTGTGTACATTTTCAATGTTGAATCTTGAAATACCCTGTTTGATCGTGGGGTCTGTGGGTAAAAATGAAAGTAAATTGGGCCAAAATGATATTTGGGTTCAGTGACAATTTCAATTGGATTTTTGTTTGGTATGTGACGTTTTGAGTTGCATATGGTTTAGATCTTTCTTATTGATAGGATTTTTTAAAAACCGCTAGTAGCATTGTTTTAGGCGCGATTAATAAATAATCGTGATCATGGGTACGGTATCCGTGGCATAATCACAATACGTAAATATCAACTCAAATACCAACTCAAGTGCTCGTTTCACGCGACTTGATCATAACTTCAACTAATAATAATAATAATAATACATGTTGTAAATCGCGAGTGCGTTTCACGTGACGCGATTCGCAATGTGTACAAAAACAATAAGTGCGCGACATCGCGACTTATTTAATTAATTTTTAAAAATGCACAATAGGTTTCAAATATGTAATAAATCAGATAATTAGGCCAATTATTAATAGTTGAGCGACCGTGCTAAAACCACGGAACTCGGGAGTGCCTCACACCTTCTCCCGGGTTAACAGAATTCCTTACCCGATCTTCTGTGTTCGCGGACCATAAATAAGAGTCAATTTCTTCGATTTGGGATTTAAAATAAACCAGTGACTTGGGACACCATAAATTATCCCAAGCGGCGACTTTGATTAAATAAATAATCTCATTTCGAATAATGTCACTTAAATTGAAAAAACTCTCTATTCCCCTATCCCCTCGGGAAAAAGGAGGTGCGACAGCTCTGACGACTCTACTGGGGAAAAGAATCCAGAATCTCTGGTTCAGGGTTCAGAATTCGAGCTTAGAATGACTGTTATACTTGGCTTTTGTTTATTATCTGATTTTTACGTGTTTGAGCCTAATGTGCTAAATGCTATTTTTTACCGCTTTGATATTGTTTGAACTGTATATAAAACTGTTGCAAAACCTTTCTTCTCTCTGAGTCTTCTAAATCTTCTGGGAAGTGCATGCTGACGTGACTTCTTTTCTATTAGTGTCATACCCTAATTTAGAATGAGGATCAGATTAGTTACAAAGTCAGATGGCCTTTTGGTTACCGGTATGTTGCTCCCCCCTCGACTCGAGTTGTCCGCTCGGATAAGTCAGGTCTAGAACAATACACCCATGATTTAAACTTAGAATGACATAACCTCATGTCGGATCCCTAGTAGGTACATTTATTTGCATCACATGCATTTGACTTTGGGGACTCAACACTGGGTTGGGTCCGTCTATGATAGGTGTACCCAAATTAAAAGACCATCCTGATGCATTTTACGTGCTACATGTGCATTTATTTGTTTCGGCTTGCATGTTGACCGACTGCTAGAATAGGAAAAGAAAATCAAGAAAAACCAAGAGTGAGGAGAGATAAATTTACCCGATTCTAAAAAATCCAGGTATTTAAAAAATCCTGAAACTCTGCCAAAATTTTGGAAAAATTTTGGAAAAAAAAAAAAAAGTCATTTCAAAATGAGCCAATGTTTTCAAAAGTCATATTTTCCTGTTGTGTCAAAACCGACCGAACTACGCGGGTCTGATTCTCACCGGATGTGAGATACGTAGGAAAACCTCATCGGTTCCGGCCCACAATTTTTAAAAAATCCAAAAATATTTCCCTTTACTTCCTCCTTTAGAAAAGTCTTTCTTTGAGACCCCAATTTTTTTAAAACAAATCCAAAAATATTTTCTTTTAATTTCTTCTAAAAATCAAAAAAATATTTCAGAAGTTTTACTTTCGAAAATTGAGGAGAAAATTCAAGATTCAAAAATATTTTTCTTTTTCTTTTTAAGTCTTTTTTTATAAATTCAAAATAAAAGTTCAAAAATCCAAAAATATTTTCTTCTTTAGAAATTTTTCTTTCGCAATTCCAGGAAAAACAAAAGTCGAAATTCACAAAAAATTATTTTCTTTTTCTTTAGAAGTCTTTCTTTTCAAAAATTATTAAAATCAAAACAAACAAATCAAATTTCAAAAATATTTTCTTTCTTCTTTATAAGTCTATCTTTCGGAAATTAAAAAAAATCAATCAAAATCCAAAAAAAAGAGTTAGTTTATTTTCATTATTCCTAATCTTTCCGAACTACGCAAGATCTGATTCATGTTCCCACATGATACGTAGGCAACCACATCAGGTTCGATCGAATGATTTTGAAAAAAAAAGAATGACAAAAGAAAAAAAAAGAGTGTTCATTCTAACATGTTTGTTATTTTGAAATAAAATCTGGTTAAAAGTGGTCGGTTTGTTGGTTTGCAATTGCGAGTCCAGGATCCCTCAGAAATAAAAGCATCATCCCAATCAATGGAACAAGCACCACTGTTGTTGATCCAAGGTCATGAAAAGACAAATAGGCAAGTTGGCGGTGAAAAATTAAAAATGGAGGCAAATGTGGGGTTGACTTTACCAGATTTGAGCGATAGAACATGCCCTGCTCGGGATGATTTGATGATAGGGAGATATGAGAATTCTTTCAAGTCCTTTGGTAAATCAGTTTCTTTGAAATTTCTTATGCCGTCAGTACTGAAATCTGACAGCCAATATGGGAACGGTTCGGTCAAAAAGTTAAAATTTGAGTGCTGAATCAGAAGGAATAAAGGATTGAATGTCGTAGTAGTGCTGATGTGCAAATTTGTGGCTAAGATGTCGCTTAACAACTGAAAAGTCACTCCTCTTTTAGCTAGGGAGGAGTCTTGGTAGTTTATTTTGTCATCTTTTCTGTTATCTAGGTTATCCAGGGTTGTAACCCAGATTTCAGTTTGTTTGTGTTGTCGTCAAATCCTTCCATCTGTTATTCAATGAAAAATAATTTGTCCTTTTGTGTTATTCTATGCTTAGTTCTTTCACCGCTAGTTCTAGTGACATGACATGCATGCAGAATTTTTGGCCAGATTTTAGAAAACTGATTTAGTCTTGAATTGGATAAGTGAGACTTTTGAAGATGAATGAAACATTTGGAAAATAAGCATGAGCCAAGTTTACATGGAACCAAATCAGTCATGCTCATGGAAGTTAATGATCTTTACCTTCAAATCATTGTGAAGATCGGGTTTGAGGAAGAAGTAATTGAAGATTGGTGGAGAGTTTGACCTTAATGGATTGAAAGTGCCTTTCGACCACGACACACCGAGAAGACAAACATGTTCATCAATGCGGTGATCGCATGAATGGATACTATGTTTGGTATTCTCGAGACTAGGAGGCCCTTTTCTGCTATCCAAATATTTTATACCCTTCACTACCCCTTTTGAGCCTGTGTTATTTTCTTTGACCACCCTCTTTTGGAATCAAGTTTAGAGTTAAAATTCCAAAAAAAGAAAGAGAGATGAAAACAAAATGAAAAAAAAATTTAGTTAATTCAGATGTTTGAACTACGTTATACTTGATTCCTTTAAAAAAAGGATACGTAGGCAGCCTTACACGATTCGGTCCAACCAAATTAGAAGTCAAAAAAAAATCCAAAAATTCACAGTATCAGACACTGGGACAAAGATTTTATTTTACTTTTGAAAGAGTCGATTCCAATAGTTGTAAGTCTATAACCCCTCACTTTGAGTGTACTTTGAGCCTTATGTTGTCCTTTCTTTACAACCCTATCCAAAAATCTAACATTGCTTCCACGATTCGAACCCGTTACCTATAGGTCACACGGAAATAACCTTTCTCCAGAGCTCCTCTTCTACAATAACACAAACTATATCAGGTAAATCCTATTGAAGTGAGAATTGTACCTGAGCTACCACCCGATACCTAAGCAATTGAGTAGCTTTATCATCAACTTTGGCTTCACCATGAATGTGGCTATTATTGTCAATAATTTGCGACTCCATCTTCCCATTATGAACAAAATCTCTTCCATTTCCTACTCCACTTTCCAATTTATACTTCTTGAAGTAACTCATGGCATATGAATCCACACTTAGAGTTAAAATAGCCGAAAGCATAGCAACAAACGTTGTGAAGGGAAATTTTTTCCGGGATTATCCGGCAGGCAATCTGACCTAAGACAATCAAACGAGTCAGGCATAACGTGCATGTATCCAGTGGCTAGTATAACCCCGGAAGCAAACGCCTTAACCAACACGAATAAATTCTTATCTGGTTGAAGGGCAGGAACTGTACGAGAAACAAGGGGTAAACAAACACCAATCATGCTAGTTACAAGAATTGAAGCAATGGCTACAAGCTTTAGCTTTAATGCCTCATTCTTGTTTCTACATCCATGTCCAGTATCTGAACCACATTTTGATTGAGTAGTATCATTATTTTCAGATTCACATGTGATTTTTGATGGAAAAGAAAGGAAAATAAAAATGAGAAAAATAGCAATATATTTAGAAGAAATGGCCATTTTGGAGATCAATGGAGAGATTTGCAAAGAGACGTGACACAACTTGATGGAATTTTCGGATAGAATCTGTTGATCTTATAAGAATTTTTGAAGTCAAAGCTAATTGATCAAATGACACTTTTACCCTTAATTTTAATCCAAATTTAAGGTAGTTAAATTGGAGTTGAGAGTATAATTCTTCAGTATAATGAGGGTAAAGTAAAAAATATGTACGAGGAATGTTTGCTTGTGACAAGCGTGCGCTATGCGTGTGTCGTCATCATTTTGACTACGTAGTGTATATTAATGTCACCATCAATCTTTACTTTAAAGTATGCCTATGATGACTTGTCATCCTAGGTGGCATTAGGTCTGGGCCCACATGATTATGACAATTGTTTTTAAACAATTGCCTTTATTTTTAAAAAATTCCCTTAAAGCCAACAATAATTGATTTTTCAAAATTAATGATATACTACGAGTGCGAGAAGTAATTTATATATATATTTATTGATAATTTCAAACAACCCTATTAATTTGACACTCTCAACCTATCTTAAGTTTTCATAATTTTCGGTGCTAATTTAACAACATGATTAGTTCGAGTATGTATATGCTTATTCAAGCTACTCAACTAAAATCTATTTAAGAATTCATTTCGTCCATATAATACTACGGTAGTCTGAGAGCTGATTTAAAAAGCGAAAACAAAAGGTATATGTTTACCCGAAAAACGGATAGAGTTGAATTTGTACGTAGTTCTAAGGATCCGTGGTATAACTTGGTACAAATTGGAAAAGTAAGTAGAAATATATCGAATATTAACTGTAAAAAAGGAATGAAATACAAACCAAATTGAGTAGAGAATGATTTACAAACGTGCAAGATGAATCAATGTCCAAAGCCCAAAAAAGGATAATCTCTACTATATATAAGTATAATAATATTTGAAATGTGAGTGTATTGATGTCTGAATCTTGAATATAGGATGTGACTTACACAAATGATAGCCACTCTTCATATAGTGGAGGAATCCTATTTTGGATATAATTAAAAATATATAGTAGGGATCCCATGATAGATTAGTTAATTAGCTTTTCCTTAATTTTCGCCGAGATTCTCTCCCCTAGCGGCTACAACGGTTCTTTGTCTCTTAGCTCGATCTTGGTCGGTCTTGGATCTCGACCTCGATGTTGACTCGAGCTCGATATTGGCTCGAGTTCGATATTGACTCGAGCTTGGTATTGATCGGTCTCTAGCTCTTGAGCTTGATAACATCACTTCACATCATAGCTCGATATTGACTCGAGCTTGATGTTGCTTCGAGCTCGGTATTGATCGGTCTGGATCTCGAGCTCGATAACCCGGCTCCATATTATATCTCGATATTGTAATGACGACCCCCAGTCCATTATGTTCCAACCTTGACCAATTATACGAAGGACAAACTCGGTTTTGATCGTATATAGATAGTCCCCTCGTTTTTCGGAAAGAATGTGGCGAGAAACGATATGATTTTCAACCTCTGACTAGATACACACTGACGTCTGCGTCGAGCCCGATTATGACATTTGTGACAAATGTCCCGTCGATTCAGTTGCCAAGACATTAAATATGCGTCAGACAATGGTCGGCCACTGCTGATTTTGAACCGTCATTGCCAAACCTATAAATACCCCCCCTTCTTCATTGTTTTAATCCTTTACCTTCAACTCTTCTCATTCTAAGCTTCACAGTTCTTTGCTTCCTCCAAAGCTCTCTATTTCCTGCTTTAAGAGTTTCTTCGCCAAACACCAAAATATTTCAATTTCCCATCTTCTTTGTTCTTGAAAATTTAGATGGCCAAGATATCTAAAATCGTTTCTCAGAAAGAGGCTACTTCCTCATCTCGGCCGACCGGTGAGAAACCGGTGGTGGAGCCACGCCTCGAAGAACTCATTCCCGGGTGATATGTTATCGACTCTGACTTTAAGATCGAGAAACCTTCGTCGGTTGCTGGTCGATGTGAGCCGGTATCGAGATATATATACTCGATACCTCGAAGCTTTATTGATTTGGTGAAGAAAGATAGTGGTTAGGAAAACAAAGAGGTTGTGATACCGGCACCGGAGGAAGCGATCACTACCCATGTGGATGGGTGTTTGAGTGTTTACACTTATCCTTTCATGCTGGGTCCCCTCGATTCGATCATCATCGGCTTCTGCAAAAAGTACCAAGTAACCCTCGTCCAAATACATCCTTCTTTCTGGAGGATTGTAATATTGCTCTGTTTCTTTGTGAGCAAAATCGACGGGCTTCCCTTCACCCTCAACCATCTCGTAAGATTATATAGCCCTCGTCTTTACCTAAGTGGGCTGATAAAGCTTCAACGCCAGGCCACCAAGGCATTCACCTCGAGCATAGATGAAAACAAAGATCGGGGTTGGATGAGCCGGTTTGTTCGAGTGAAGACCTCGGACTTAATCCCGGCTGAGAGCATGTCATTTCCCGAGAAATAGAATATGAACCGTAAGTGTGATACCGTTTTTAGCTTTTGTTGTTTTTATTTCTTCATCTTTACTTATCAGTGCATTTCTTGACATAGCCGTTGCTTGGATGCCGGAAGCGGTTCCCCATCTCGAAAACTAGGTCAGGAGCCTGGTTTCGACTTCGACATATGCCGAGCGCATATGGCGCGATTTGTCAAAGGGCCGGTGGGAGGCTCGCACTCATGGTAAACCTTCTTTTTGGCTTACCGATTTTCTTATTGTTCAAGTATTTTTTCAGTCATAAGTTTTTCTTACTTTTCTTTCTTCGTAGGTCTCGAAAAAGATGCGGTTATGAGACCCCCATCAGGTGATGAAGAAGTTTTACCGCCTTCCTCAAAATCGGAGAAGGCAATTGAGAGAAACATGGCCTCGGACTCCGAGGGCCACAAAAAGAGAGCGGCTCATAAACCCAAGGTGAATGCAATCCCTTTGACCATGGAGTCGGTCCTGAGTATAAGGGATGAAGAAGAAGAAGTAAATGATTTCGGGCAAAAAATAGCCCTTTTATGCTTTATGGTCGAGTGAGTGTTCGCTTCGAACTCGAAGTAAAAGTAGCCCTTAGGCTTAATGGTCAAGTGAGGTTTGCTCGAACTCGAGTTAATGTAGCCCTTAGGCTTTTGGGTCGAGTGAGTGTTTGTTCGAACTCAAAGTAAGAATAAACTTTAAGCTTTACGGTCGAGTGAGTGTTTGCTCGGACTCGAAGTAAGAATAGCCCTTAGGCTTTAATGGTCGAGTGAGTGTTAGCTCGAACTCGAACTAATGTAGCCCTTAGGCCTTATGGTCGAGTGAGTGTTTGCTCGAACTCGAGTTAATGTAGTGATAAGTAGGGATTTTAACCTGTTATTTGCTCTCTTTTACTTGTGTTTAGGGCCAAATAAGGTATTCCCGGAAACTAATGTAATATGCTTGATTGCAGGGATTGTTCAAAATGAGCTAAAGGAGTCATAATCAACTCATAAAGGAGTCAAAATTTGAACAAAAAAAAAACCAAGACTAGGCCAAAAGATATGAAATACGGACCGCACAAATATTGTGCAGCCGCGAAAGCTACAACGCGGTCGCGAGCACTATTTCGAGGTCCGCGAAAGGAAGATTCAGAGAGATGGATTTTTGGGCTAAAACATGAACGCGGTTCGCATAAAAAAGGTGCATCCGCGAAAGTCCCTGCGCGGCCGCGATTGGAATTACGCGGGCCGCGGTTGCTGAAGTTTAGAGAGCTTACATTTTAAGCCAAAAAAAGAAGTGCAGTCCACATCAAGATTATGCGGTCGCGGAAGACTCCTACGCGACCGCGATGGAAATTATGCGTTCCGCGAAACCCAGATTCGGAAGTGAAGAACGCAGAGCGCGATCAAAATTACGCGGCCGCTAAAGCAGGAATGCGGCCGCAGTCAGAATTACGCGGCCGCGTAACCTCCGCAGGGGTATTTTTGTCCGAAAATTTTAGTTTAGTATAAATAGAACTTTTTGTTATTTTTAGGTAATGTGATGTATTTTGCTGAGCACGTGAGACGGCTGGATATTCCCTTTTGGGCAATTTTGTATTAGATTCACCTTTTAACATTAGATTTTCATCTTTTAATCTAGTATTATGAATTTTATCTTCTTTTCATCTTTGATTTCTGCTATTTCTATGAGTAGCTAGACCCATAGCTAGGGTTGTGACCCAACCCTAGGGTGGGTATTTAATGGGTACTGAATTTTAGGGCTTGAATAGTTCGTGCTAGAATTGTAGAATTAGTGGTTGCAAATACTGATTCATGCTTTTATGACTTAGTCTCTTCTTGAGAACGAGGGACTAAGTCTAGGAAAGCTAGGCTAACAAGGAATTGGGGTGAACTCAAGAAATTGATAGCCCCAATTAAAGGGTTAAACCTAGAGATAGTAATACCCGACTTGAGCTAATATCACGTGACTTGCATGAATACCCATTTGGACTCGAGAAAGCCAAATTGGGCAAAATCACTCAAAATATCGAGAGGTATAGAGTGAGTACTTGGGTGAGATAGATATATCACGACCCCAAATTAATCAAGCTTGCCCTAGATTCTTACTACCCGTTAGATGTCCACCCAGGTGAAAGTCACTACCTTAGTCCTTTTAAACACTTGAAAACCAACATAAAAAATATTGTACTTAGCTTTAATCATTGCATACAAAAGATTAGAATTAAAAGTAGAATCAAAACCAAAATATGTGGAAGCGTAATTAGGAACAAAACACGCATCTAGACTTAGATATAAACCTAATTCCAAATCAATTAACTCCTTGTGGATTCGATCCCGACCTTGTAGGGTAAATCTGTATCGACCGTCCTCGCTACTAATAGTAGTGCAGGCTTGGAACCGATCAATTTTTGGCGCCGTTGCCGGGGAGTTAGACGGTCTTAGCTATATATCTAACTATTTGTGTGTTATATTTTTCTTTCCTTCCATTTTTCTAATTTTTGTGTATCAATTGCTTTTAGGTACCAAATGGCTCTTAACGAGGTCCTCAGACATATTCCTTAGGGGGAAGAGGTAGATGAAAATGAAGTAGATGAGGTTTATCTTGAACCTCAAGTACAAAGAAGAGGCCGCTCGCCTCATGACAACGTTCCAACCCCCCTCCCCCCCAACCTCCTCCAAGGGCAGCACACCGGGTGTTTCCCAATGAAGCCTACGCAATGCAATAGTCCCGCCCCGGATTCAGGCGGGCAATTTTCAAATAACCAATGTCATGCTTACTCTATTGGAACAAAGGGGTTTCTTCACCGGAACTCCACATTAGAACGCATATAAGCATCTCAAAGATTTTGTAGATACATGCTGGGGGAGCAAGCAGACGAATGTATCTGAGGACGCTTTGAGGTGAAGGCTTTTCCCTTTCTCACTTAGAGGGAAGGCTTTAGATTGGCTTGAAAAGCTACCCAACCATTCCATCTCCACTTGGGATGAGTTGGCCGAGAAGTTCATAGCAAAGTTCTTTTCTCCGAGACATATGGCAACATTGAGAGATGAAATCCTTGCTTTTAAACAAGAGCCAAATGAACCGTTACATGAGATTTGGGAACGGTACCAGACAATGGTCAAAGAATTCCCCAACAATGATATGACTGAAGCAATGATCCAGCCAACGTTTTATAGGGGTATCAACACAACTAACCAGTGTCTGGTGAATCAGCTCGCAGGGGGTAACTTCATGAACACGCCATATTTAGAAGCATGTGAAATATTAGATGAGATGGAGGAAACCTCTTCAGCTAGGCAAAGTCGGGCCAACGTTCCTCAGGGTTACCCTAATGTTATCCACCTTGACAAGAAACTCCATGATCACGGACAAGCCATAGAAGAGTAACAACTACCATGAATCAGTTAGCCAAGGCACATCTTCAGCAGGTTCAGGGGCCAAAGCAGGTAAATGCCATGGAAGGAGTGAATGTAATGGTTAGCAAGAGGAGACAAAGAGGTCAACAAGTTCAACACAATCAGGATCAGTTTGAGCAAAGTGGTATTGGGTACAACCAAGATGACTCTTATGATGATCAAAGTGAAGAGGTTCAATATGTGAACAAATTACCAAGGTCAACAGAGCAATGCTCCAAATCAACAACAGTGGAGATCACAGGGAAACAATCAAAATTGGGGCAACCAAGGCCAAGGGAATTGGAATAGTAGCAACAACAACAATCCGAACAATTGGGGAACAACAATCAAAATTAGGGGAATCAAGGAAATAACAAAGGCAATTGGGTTGGCAACAATAATAGTAATTGGGGAGGCAATAGAAACCAATGGGGTTGGAATAACAATAATCAAGGGAACCGGGGGTCGGGCTCTCAAAGGACCCCGATGTATCAACAACCCAACAACCCGCCTCCATATCCGTCACAAGGGTAAAGTTCTTCCAACAACGAGATGGGGCGGATAGAAAGTATGTTCAACCAAATGATGGAAAGAAATGCCGACTCCGATGCCCAAATAGCCTCCCACAACACTTCTATCTGTAACTTGGAAGTCCAAATGGGTCAAATATCTCAAGCCTTGAATACTCGCCCTAAGGGGGCACTACCAAGTGATACAGTAGTAAACCCGAAGAGTGAAAACAATACGGACCATGCTATGCTGGTGACTACAAAAAGTGGTAGAGGTGGAGTTGCTAGTACCTTCAATCCAAGAAAGATCGTGAATGATGATGTGGCTGTGCAAGAAGAGGATGAGCCAATAAATGATGAGAATGTGAACGATGAAGTAAGGATAGACATTGATGAAAATGTGGAGGAGACACAAGATGATGTGAACCTATCTAGGGAACACGTGATAGACATACCAGATCCAGTAGTGCCCAAAGCCAAGGCTTCTTTGCCAAGGCCTCCTCCACTATATCCTCAAAGGCTCGCCAATAAAAACAACGAGAACCAATTTAAGAAATTCATTGATATGATGAAAAGGTTGTCCAAAAATGTGCCTTTGGTTGAAGCTCTAGAACAAATGTAGGGATATGCAAAGTTCATAAAGGACTTGGTAACAAAGAAGAGGTCAATTAACTATGAGACGATAAAAATGACACATCAAGTGAGTGCCATTGTGCATTCCATGGATCCAAAGCTAGAAGATCCCGGTGCCTTTACAATTCCATGCACTATTGGTAGTGCCGATTTCGCCAAAGCCTTGTGTGATTTGGGAGCGAGCATTAATTTGATGCCATATTCTGTGTTCAAGACATTGGGGATTGGGCAACCAAGACCTACTTCCATGAGGTTGCAAATGGCGGACCGAACAATGAAGAGGCCATTGGGGATAATTGATGATGTGCTAGTTCAGGTCAACAAGTTCATACTTCCCGCAGATTTTGTGATACTCGACTATGAGGTTGACTATGAGGTGCCAATCATATTGGGGAGATATTTCTTAGTTACAGGGAAAGCCTTAGTTGATATGGAAGCTGGGGAGCTCACCTTCCGGGTGGGCAATGAAAAAGTTGTGTTCCACGTGTTCAAGTCAATGAGGCAGCCTAATAGCAACGAAGTATGTTCGTTTGTGGATCTTGTGACTGAGGTGATTTTTGATGATACAAGTGCTATGATGAATGTGGAAGACCCTCTGGAAACTATGTTGTTGAATCATGATGAGGATGAGAAGGAAGGCTTGGTAGAATTTGCAAATGCTTTGCAAGGAATGGGATCCTACACATATGGACCCTGAAAACTTTCCTTGGACCTTGAGAATCGGAATACTCCACCAACAAAGCCCTCAATTGATGAGCCACCCATATTGGAGTTGAAGCCCTTGTATTCACACCTCAGGTATGAGTTCTTAGGCCCTTGTTCCACATTACCTGTTATGCTTTCTTCGTGCTTAACTAACGTGCAGGTAGATTCCACCCTTGCGGTGCTTCAAAGAAGGAAGAAGGCAATATGTTGGACATTGGCAGATATTTGGGGTATAAGCCCCGCCTTTTGCATGCACAAAATCATATTGGAGGAATATTCCAAACCCTCCGTGGAACATCAAAGGAGGTTGAATGAGGCCATGCAGGAGGTAGTCAAGAAAGAGATCATCAAGTGGCTAGATACATGGGTTGTGTACCCTAATTCTAATAGTTCATGGACTTCGCTGGTACAATGTGTCCCAAAGAAGGGGGCATGTCTATGATCACAAATGATAGAAATGAATTGATCCCCATAAGAACTGTCACCGGTTGGAGGGTATTTATGGATTATAGGAAGATGAAAAAGGTGATCCTGAAAGACCATTTTCCATTGCCATTTCTTGACCAAATGTTAGATAGACTTGCCGGACGTGCTTATTATTGCTTTGGGTATTCCGGATATAACCAGATTCTCAGTACACCTGAAGACCAAGAGAAAACCACCTTCACTTGTCTGTATGGCACATTTGCGTTCTCAAGGATGCCGTTTGGTTTATGTAATGCACCGACTACTTTTCAGCGGTGTATGATGGCAATATTTACGGATATGGTGGAGTACTCCCTCAAGGTGTTCATGGATGATTTCAGTGTTGTGGGGGATTCCTTTGATGAATGTTTGGATAATCTTGATAAAGTGTTGGCCCGATGTGAGGAGACCAACTTAGTGCTTAATTGTGAGAAGTGCCACTTTATGGTCGAGGAGGGCATTGTCCTCGACCATAAAATCTCCAAGAACGGTATTGAAGTGGACAAAGCAAAAATTGAAGTGATATCAAAACTCCCTCCTCCGACTTTCGTCAAGAGAGTGAGGAGCTTTCTTGGTCACCCAGGGTTTTACCGTAGGTTCATCAAGGATTTCTCCAAAGTGGTGAACCCCTTGTGCAAGTTGTTAGAAAAAGATGCCAAGTTTGTGTTCAATGATGATTGCATGAACACTTTTGAGCTACTCAAGTATAGGTTGACTACCACTCCCATCATTACCGCACCCAATTGGAGCTTACCATTTGAGCTCATGTACGATGCTAGCGACGTTGCGGTAGGAGCGGTATTGGGGCAAAGAATCAACAAGATATTTCAGCCGGTCTATTATGCAAGCAAAACAATGAACAATGCCCAAGTAAACTATACGGTGACCGAGAAAGAGCTATTAGCCATTGTCTTCGCCATGGAAAAGTTCTGCCCGTACCTCATGGGTACCAAAGTGATTGTGCACACCGATCACGCGGCACTTCGTTATTTGATGAGTAAAAAGGACTCTAAGACTAGGTTGATGAGATGGATTCTTCTTCCACAAGAGTTTGACCTTGAAATCATAGACCAAAAAGGGAGTGAGAATCAAGTGGCGGACCACTTGTCCCCCTTGAAAGAGGAGGGGCGGCCCCATGATGGCCTCGAGATTAATGATTCATTTCGGATGAATAACTCCTCTCCGTGTCTGTGACTGGGATATCTGGTTCGCTGATGTGGCTAACTTTTTTGTGACTGGCATTGTCCCGAATGAGCTCTCTTCAAACCAAAGGAAGAAGCTCAAACGGGACTGCATGGATTATTATTGGAACGAGCCATATCTTTTCAAAATTTGCAATGATGGTGTTATCCGGAGATGTGTTCCGGAAGAAGAGAAATTGAGTATTCTTGAAGCTTGCCATTCCTCGCCCTATGGTGGTCACCATGGTGGGGCGAGAACTGCTACAAAGGTCCTAAGCTATGAATTCTATTGGCCTACCTTGTACAGATACACTAGCGAGCTCGTTAGGCGCTGCGATGAGTGCCAAAGAGCTGGTGGAATTTCCAAGAAGAATGAAATGCCTCTCACCACCATCCTTGAGATTGATATTTTCGATATGCGGGGCATCAACTTTATGGGGCCATTTGTGAGTTCATATGGGAAAACTTATATCGTTGTTGCTGTGGATTATGTTTCCAAATGGGTTGAAGCTGTGGCTTTTCCCAACAATGAGGCACGGAGTGTGGTGGCTTTCTTAAAGAAAAATATCTTCACAAGGTTCGGCACCCCAATGGCTATCATTAGTGACAGGGGTTCTCATTTTTGCACCAAAGCCTTTGACACTTTACTTTTCAAGTATGGTGTCAATCATAAGGTGTCAACCCTCTATCACCCCCAGGCAAGTGGATAGGTTGAAGTCTCCAACAGGGAGATAAAGAGCATTCTATCCAAGACTGTCAATGCAAACCAGACTGATTGGTCAAGGAAACTTGACGATACTTTATGGGCCTATAGAACAACTTACAAGACTCCAATTGGTATGTCCCCGTACCGGTTGGTATTTGGGAAAGCATGTCATCTTCCGGTTGAATTAGAGCACAAGGCCATGTGGGCGCTGAAGAAATTGAACCTTGAATGGGATGTAGCTGCCAATCTCTGGGTAGAGCAACTAAATGAACTTGATGAGTTCCGATTCCATGCTTATTCCAGCTCGTCCTTGTATAAGGATAAGATGAAGTACTTACATGATAAGTATATCCGAAACAAAGAATTCAAGGAAGGTGATTTGGTTCTTCTATTCAACTCTCAGTTACGGATGTTTTCGGGAAAGCTCAAGTCGAAGTGGAGTGGTCCTTTCGAAGTGGTACATGTGACTCCTTTCGGTGCTCTAGATTTGAAAAACAAGAATGGTGAGATCTTTAGAGTCAATGGGCACCGAGTGAAGCACTACCTTGGCCAGATTGATGATAGCCACGTTGTGGCATTGATCCATTTCAAATGATGATGGTAACATGTGTCGTGCCGCGACGTTAAATCAGGCGCTTCTTGGGAGGCAACCCATGTGTTTTTCTTTCTTTTGATTTTCATCGTAGATTAGACATTGTTTTGGACTAACTTGTTGTGAAGTATATGTAGAAATTGGTTGTGCAATGCAGGTAATTGGCAAGGAAACAATTTGGCTAAGTAATGAACTTTGGTGGACCGCGCTCAAAATTTCGCGGACCGCATAAGCACTTCGCGGCCGCACAATTCTGCGCGCGGTCACGTACTAAAAATGGGCAAAATGCTAACTCTCTAAAGTTGGCCTGTCAAAATTCCTTCGGAGTTCGTAGCCCGCGTTCAAATTTTCGCGGTCCGCACAAATTGTGCGGCCACGACCAGCTTTTCGCGGACCGCGCCCGTGCATCTGAAGCAGACCTACAGAAAGGTAAAGAGTGTGGACCGCGACAAAATTTTGTGGCCGCACTCAGGTAAGGCGGTGGGGTCACTGGGTTCTGAGTATAAATATGAGTTCTTAAAACATTTCACACTTTACGAACCCTAACCTCTCAAACTCACTTAAAGTATTGTGCATCCTTACTTGATTTCAAACTCAACCTATTATCATCAATTGTCGATTTCCTACCACATTTTACAACTGGTATGTTCATTTCAAGAATTTGATTTTATCTTTTTCTTTTCTTTTCACTCTGTTTTAATTTTTCTTTTTAGATATGGTTAGAATCATGCCAAAATGTCAAATTAATGCTTAATTGCTTATTAACAACATATGGGTAGTGTTTGTACGCATAATGGGGGTTGGGGTTAGTAATTTTGCATGTTTAATTGCTACAATTCTTGGATAATTAGTGAAAACCTTAGTTTTAGGTGTTCATCGGTGCCGATTTATGTTGAATTTCGCGACCGTGGTCATTCTTCCGCCGTCCGTGATAGGGTATGCAACCACGTCCAAAATTATGCGGTCTGCGATACCCTAGCTTCGAAGCATTGATGGTTGTTTAGAATTCGCGGCCGCAGTAATTTTTATGCGGTTCACGATTGGTCTTTCGCGGCCGCACCTAATCTTTCGTGGTCCGCGCATTTGAACTTCAGAGACTCTGTCATTTGCCTTCTCGGCCATGTTCATTTTTATGTGATCCGCGATTGGTCTTTCGCGGCCGCACTCATGTTTATGCGGTCCGCGGTTGATCAAGTTCCGAGAGCCAGTAGTCTGAGCCTGGCCTCTTCGCGGCCGCATTCACTTTTACGCGGTATGCGTTGGGCAGTTCATGGCCGCACTCATTTTTGTGTGGTTCGCGATGCCCTGTTTTGAGAAGCATTGTTTTTCGTTTCATCTGTACTGCTTTAACACATGATTGAACCACAATTCTAACTGTCTTTCACTACTTGTGTTTTGCAAAAAATGGTGCGTTCTCGTAAGGGAAGAGACACTTCAAAGGGGAGGGCAGAATCCTCTCGAGGCCGGGGTAAAGGAAATCAAACCTTACCTTTAGCAACTTAAAGGGTAGTAGGCAAATAGTCTACCCTCGTTAGACCTCCTGCCGACTCCTTGGACACAAGTGAATACCTCCCATCCCGGGAGATGTCTGAGGGGGATTCTGTACAACCACAACCGAGGGCACAATCACAACAACTCCACGGTAGATTCAATTTAGTCGATGAGCCTACCTCCTCCTCTAGTTCTTCTGATGGATCAGAGGGAGGTAGTCAGGCATCCGAACCATCTTCCCCACCTGCTACAACACCTGCCTCAACAGCTGCCCCAATAAATGTTGATGATGATGACGAGGTCCCAGATGACGGGAGAGGGGGTGACACAATTATGGGAGGCCTGGCTAGATCAAAGAAGCCGGAGGTATGGGCTGATAGGTTTGTAAGTGAGAAGGCGTATGGCAAATTTCGGGAATAGTGGCCCCAAAGGTCGCTCACTCTTGAGCGACAATTCATAACAAAAGACCTAAGCCAGCACAATCCGAATGTCCTACGGCAATTTACAGAGAGAAAATGATGGAAATGGTTTACCTTCCGGTTCAAAGATGCCAATGAATATATCGTCAAGGAATTTTATGCCAATGTTGCCCACATAAAAAAAGGTACAAAGGTGATGAAGGTCCGGAACTTGAAAATCCGGTTTGATGGAAATGCATTGAATAGTTATGCAGGGTTTGAGGAGGTCGAGGCAGTGCAATACCTGGAAAAGCTAGTCTTGGGTGATGCAGTTCGCCCATGGCTAGCTAAGATACTTGCTATTCCGGGGACAGCACCTGCCTGGCTCAGAGCTGGAGTTCAAATTGTCAGAGCCACCCTTAACTTTGAAGTAAAAGGGTGGGCGACATTCGTGTGCAGCTGTCTTGACCCGTGCCAGCTTGAGAATGTCCTTCCACTCTCCCGGGCAGTATTGGTAGCTTTCATCATGGCAGGCTATCCTGTTAATGTAGGAAACTTGATGTCCTACAACATCTCCAATCCATTTCAAAAAGAAGAAAGATCATATCCCTACCCCAACTTCCTCATAGAGTATTTTCACGACCAAGGGGTAGAGCCGAGACATTTTGATGTGGAGGTGAAGGCTAAAAAGCCTTTCTCATGGTACCACCTCCAGGGAGCGGACAACCCTAAGTTCAAGGGTAAAGCCACTACCCCCACTGGCCAGTCTAAAGAGCCAGGGGTAGTGGCCACCGGGTCAGTTGCTGAGCCCTCCACAGCAGCCGGTACTTCTGCCGGAGCAGCTGCCATGCCTCCTCCTTCCTCCGGGCCATCCATCACAGTGCCATTATCTGTGCCTTCATCTTCCACCTACCCTCAGACTGCACTGCGGGTTTCACAGACACAATCCAGCCTTAACAACTAGATGTAGGCAGCTACCACAAAGCTGACTATCCTATCTAGTGCAGTAGCAGCACAGTCTTCAGCCCCATCAGAGCTTCAGGTACCTCCATCATTGGAGAAGTCTTTGAAGAAGATTTTGGAAAACCAGAACAAGATTCTGGACGACCAGAAGAAGATCCGGGAGACTCTTGATACATATGGGAGGATTATCAAGGATTTGGGGAGGCAGGTAAAGAAGATGCGAAAAACTCAGGCATCTAAGGATTCGGTGGAGAAGTTGAGCAAAGAGGTTCAGAAGATTCCTTCTGCCGGTGATATTCCACTGGACATGCTCATGGGGGAGACAGCCCCAATAGCACCTACACCAGTGCATGACGCATCAGATGTAGCAACTGACCAGTCTGAGGAGCTGGCTGCCACTACACATATTGCTGAGGAGATGATCCATATGCTCAGGCACCCCGTGGTCCCCCAGTCAGAGGATGTGGAGATCCAGTTAGAGGAAACGGAGGGAGATGATGATCCTATGTAGTCTGAGGACCTCACTCGTATTCCTTACCCGATGCAGACAGACACTACATAGGGAGTTCTCTTGACTATCTAACCTTTCCCTGATCTTATTTTGATATTAGCATTGAGGACAATGCTATTTTTTATTTGTTTATTTAGGAGGGTGGTCCATTTTGATTTTATTTGTGATGATATTTGGTATGTAATAACTATGACACTATTTTTCTTTATCTTTATTTACCGTTATTTTCACTTTTGGTATGTATATAATTTTACCATTCGATGTATATATATTCATTTCCATTATGTATATATTCGTTTACTCCATTTTGTACATATTCAGTTTACTTTTCGTAGTTTACTTCATAACTTCTTTCGTAATTTTCCTTAATAGCTTAGCTTTTTATTTCCTCTAGTAGTTTCTTTTTAAGTTTTTAGCTTCTTTTTACATTTTTGTGTGAACAATATGCCATTGGTTTTCTTAATGCCACGGTTCTTTCCAAAGGTGGATGTTGTGTGAACCGGGTGGCTCTTCCCAACGATGGATGGCGTGACAACCTTCTTAAGAGATCGAGTTCATTTTCTTTTTGTTTTGGTGTATATAGTAGTAGTAATAAATAAAAGTGTCTCAAGCAGGCTTCACTTGGTACTAACACATTTACCTTTGACCTCATGGTTAGAGACAAGTTGATTGGCAAAGATTAGCTCTAGTTGTGACCTTTAGACTCTTGCGTTGACTAAAACAATCATCGAGTGGTTTCCTTGAGCCATTTGTGATTTTCATTCTTAGCTAGGGTTGTTGTGGGCCCTCGACTCTGTTCTCTTCAACAATCCAGCAACTTGAGAGGTAAGGTATTGAATTGCAAGTCCAAGTCCCGTGCCAATAAGTCTAGAACTCGCCCTGAATATTTGTCTAGGCGAAATTCTAAGTGTAGCTCGACTTGAGAAATGATTGTAGGCTCTCCTTTTTCCAATTTGAACTTTGAAAGCTTCCGTAGCCTACCAATATGATATCCCTAGTCAACTCCTTTGAGCTTAAACCTTTTTCATTCAATAGTCACATAATGAACAATCGGCAAAAGCATAAGTTTGGAGGAGAGACGAGGAATTTGAAAGTGATAAAAGGTTCAAAGAAGAAAAAAGAATTGTTGAAAAGGAAAGGCAAATAAAATGAAGAAAAGCCAAAAAAGAAATACGTCCAAAAAGAAAGTGAAGGTTGAAGGGATTCAAAGAACGCAATGATGAAAGGCATGAAATGATGAGAAAAGGAGAAAAATAATTGTCACGAGTAAGAAAGAGTGATGGTGTGTCTCTCTAGTTCCCCTAAGGAAGAAGAAAATGACTCAAAGAGTCAAGAAAGTATGAGCCGAAATGAGAAACTGGAGTGCTTAAGAAAAGATGAAACCATCATAGTTCGATAAAGGCCTACCTTGATCCAAAAGCCTTCATTACATCCTGTTAAAGCCCTATATGATTTCAAGTTGAGTGAGCTTACATTAGTGGTGATTTACATAAGGGGCAAACTTATGGTACTTAGAGCCGGACTTGTGGCATTCTTTTGAGAGTGATGAGCACACTTCTTCACAATCCTTGTTTTGAGTGGTACATTCTGAAAAAGTGAGATTTGCTCATGGAGAGTAGAGGAGGAGGAGTTTGGGATCCACAATGACCTATGTGATAGAGTGAGCTTCCTTCATGAATTGAGTCAACTCTTGATGCTCTAGTGTCACATTAGAACTATAGTACTCAAAAGGTCGTAACGTGATGTTGTTGATAATTCATTTGTGTTGAGGGTAATTGTTAGTTCCAATTGATGCTTAATGAGTCACCTTAGGCCAGCTGGAATATCCTTTTCGTTTTCTTGTGAAGATGAGAATTACCCTATTTGCTCGAGGACAAGCAAAAACTTAAGTTTGGAGAAGTTGATAAGTAGGGATTTTAACTTGTTATTTGCTCTCTTTTACTTGTGTTTAGGGCCAAAAATACGTGAAGGTATTCCCGAAAGCTAATATAATATGCTTGCTTGCAGGGATTGTTCAAAATGAGCCAAAGGAGTCATAATCAACTCATAAAGGAGTCAAAACTTGAACAAAAAAAAATCAAGACTGGGCCAAAAGATGTAAAATGCGGACTGCACAAATATTGCGTGGCTGCGAAAGCTACAACGCGGTCGCAAGCACTATTTCGAGGTCTGCGAAAGAAAGATTCAGAGAGATTGATTTTTGGGTTGAAACATGAATGTGGAACGCGTCAAAAAGGTGCGAACGCGAAAGTCCCTGCGCGGTCGCGATTGGAATTACGCGGACCGCGGTTGCTGAATTTCAGAGAGCTTACATTTTAAGCAAAAACAAGAAGTGCGGTCCGCGTCAAGATTATGCGGCCGCGAAACTCTCCTACGTGACCGCGATGGAAATTACGCGGTCCACGAAACCCAGATCTAGAAGTGAAGAATGCGGAGCACGATCAGAATTACGCGGTCGCTAAAGCAGGAGTGCGGCCGCGGTCAGAATTACGCGACTGCGTAACCTCCGTAGGGGGTATTTTTGTCCGAAAATTTCAGCTTAGTATAAATAGAACTTTTTGTCATTTTTAGGTAATGCGAGCACGTGAGACGGCTGGAACTTCCCTTTTGGGCAATTTTGTATTATATTCACCTTTTAACATTAGATTTTCATCTTTTAATCTAGTATTATGAGTTTTATCTTTTTTTCATCTTTGATTTCATTTATTTCTATGAGTAGCTAGACCCATAGATAAGGTTATGACCCAACCCTAGGGTGGGTATTTAATGGGTACTGAATTTTAGGGCTTGAATGTTTATGGGTTAGTGATATTTAGCCTAGTTCTTTCTAGAATTGTAGAATTAGTGGTTGCAAACACTGATTCATGCCTTTATGACTTAGTCTTTTCTTGATAAAGAGGGACTAAGTCTAGAAAAACTAGGCTAACAAGGAATTGTGGTGAACTCAAGAAATTGATAGCCCCAATTAAAGGGTTAAACCTAGAGATAGTAATGCCCGACTTGAGCTAATATCACGTGACTTGCATGAATACCCATTTGGACTTGAGAAAGCCAAATTGGGAAAAATCACTCAAACTATCGAGAGGTATAGAGTGAGTACTTGGGTGAGATAGCTATATCACGACCCCAAATTAATCAAGCTTGCCCTAGATTCTTACTACCCGTTAGATGTCCACCCAGGCGGAAGTCACTACCCTAGTACTTTTAAATACTTGAAAAGCAACATCAAAAATATTGTACTTAGCTTTAATCATTGCATACAATAGAATAGAATTAGAAGTAGAATCAAAACCAAAATGTGTGGAAGAGTAATTAGGAACAAAACACGCATCTAGACTTAGATATAAACCTAATTCCAAATCAATTAACTACCTGTGGATTCAATCTCGACCTTGTTGGGTAAATCTGCATCGACCATCCTCGCTACTCAATAGTAGTGCAGACTTAGACCCGATCATGTAGCCCTCAGGCTTCATGGTCAAGTGAGTGTTTACTCGAACTCGAAGTAAGAATAGCCCTTAGGCTTAATGGCTGAGTGAGTGTTTGCTCGTAGCCCTTAGGCTTTATTGGTCGAGTGAGTGTTTGCTCGAACTCAAACTAATGTAGCCCTTAGGCTTTATGGTCGAGTGAGTGTTTGCTCGAACTCGAGTTAATGTAACCCTTAGGCTTTATGGTCGAGTGAGTGTTTGCGTGAACTCGAAGTAAGAATAGCGCTTAGGCTTAATAGTCGAGTGAGGGTTTTATTCGAACTCGAGTTGATATAGCCCTTAGGCTTTATCGAAGTAAGAGTAGCCCTTAGGCTTTAATGGCCGAGTGAGTGTTTGCTCGAACTTGAACTAATGTAGCCCTTAGGCCTTAATGGTCGAGTGAGTGTTTGCTCGAACTCGAAGTAGGAGTAGCCCTTAGGATTTAATGGTCGAGTTATTGTTTGCTCAAACTTGAACTAATGTAGCCGTTAGGCCTTATGGTCGAGTGAGTGTTTGCTCGATCTCGAGTTGATATAGCCCTTAGACTTTATAGTCGAGTGAGTGTTTTCTCAAACTCGAAGTAAGAGTAACCCTTAGGCTTTAATGGTCAAGTGAGTGTTTTCTCGAACCCGAACTAATGTAGCCCTTAGGCCTTATGGTCGAGTGAGTGATTGCTCGAACTCGAGTTAATGTAGCCCTTAGGATTTATGGTCGGGTGAGTGTTTGCTCAAACTCAAAGTAAGAATAGCCCTTAGGCTTTATGGTTGAGTGAGTGTTTGCTCGAACTCGAGTAAGAGTAGCCCTTAGGCTTTAATGGTTGAGTGAGTGTTTGCTCGAACTCGAACTAATCTATCCCTTAGGCCTTAATGGTCGAGTGAGTATTTTCTCGAACTCGAAGTAGGAGTAGCCCTTAGGCTTTAATGGTCGAGTGAGTGTTTGCTCTAACTCGAACTATTGTAGCCCTTAGGCCTTATGGTCGAGTGAGTGTTTGCTCTACTCGAGTTGATGTTGCGCTTAGGCTTTATGATCGAGTGAGAGTTTTCTCGAACTCGAGTTAATGTAGTTATTAGGCTTTATTATCGAGTGAGTATTTGCTCGAACTCGAAGTAAGAATAGTCCTTAAGTTTAATGGTCGCGTGAGTGTTTGCTCGAAATCGAACTAATGTAGCCTTTAGGACTTAATGGTCGAGTGATTGTTTGCTCGAACTCAAAGTAGGAGTAGCCCTTAGGATTTAATGGTCGAGTGAGTGTTTGCTCGAACTTGAACTAATGTAGCCCTTAGGCCTTATGGTCGAGTGAGTGTTTGCTCGAACTGGAGTTAATGTAGCCCTTAGGCTTTATGGTCGAGTGAGTATTTGCTCGAACTCGAATTAAGAATAGCCCTTAGGCTTAATGGTCGAGTGAGTGTTTGCTCAAACTCGAGTTGATATAGCCCTTAGGCTTTATGGTCGAGTGAGTGTTTGCTCAAACGCGAAGTAAGAGTAGCCCTTAGGCTTTAATGGTCGAGTGAGCGTTTGCTCAAACTAGAACTAATGTAGCCCTTAGGCCTTAATAGTCGAGTGAGTGTTTGCTCGAACTCGAAGTAGGAGTATCCCTTAGGTTTTAATGGTCGAGTGAGTGTTTGCTCTAACTCGAACTATTGTACCTCTTAGGCCTTATGGTCGAGTTAGTGTTTGCTTTAACTCGAGTTGATGTTGCCCTTAGACTTTATGATCGAGTGAGTATTTTCTCGAACTCGAGTTAATGTAGCCCTTAGGCTTTATTATCGAGTGAGTATTTGCTCGAACTCGAAGTAAGAATAGCCCTTAAGCTTACTGGTCGAGTGAGTGTTTGCTCGAAATCGAACTAATATAGCTTTTAGGAATTAATGGTCGAGTGAGTGTTTGCCCGAACTCGAAGTAGGAGTAGCCCTTAGGATTAAATGGTCGAGTGAGTGTTTGCTCGAACTTGAACTAATGTAGCCCTTAGGCCTTATGGTCGAGTGAGTGTTTGCTCGAACTCGAGTTAATGTAGCCCTTAGGCTTTATGGTCGAGTGAGTGTTTGCTCGAACTCGAATTAAGAATAGCCCTTAGGCTTAATGGTCGAGTGAGTGTTTGCTCGAACTCTAGTTGATATAGCCCTTAGGCTTTATGGTCGAGTAAGTGTTTGCTCGAACTCGAAGTAAGAGTAGCCCTTAGGCTTTAATGGTCGAGTGAGTGTTTTCTCGAACTCGAACTAATGTAGCCCTTAGGCCTTAATGGTCGAGTGAGTGCTTGCTCGAACTCGAAGTAGGAGTAGCCCTTAGGCTTTAATGGTCGAGTGAGTGTTTTCTCTAACTCGAACTATTGTAGCCCTTAGGCCATATGGTCGAGTGAGTGTTTGCTCTAACTCGAGTTGATGTTGCCCTTATGCTTTATGATCAAGTGAGTGTTTTCTCCTTAACTCGAGTTAATGTATCCCTTAGGCTTTATTATTAGGTGAATATTTGATCGAACTCGAAGTAAGAATAGCCCTTAAGCTTAATGGTCGAGTGAGTGTTTGCTCGAACTCGAACTAATGTAGCCTTTAGGACTTAATGGTCGAGTGAGTGTTTGCTCGAACTCGAAGTAGGAGTAGCCCTTAGGATTAAATGGTCGAGTGAGTGTTTGCTCGAACTTGAACTAATGTAGCCCTTAGGCCTTATGGTCGAGTGAGTGTTTGCTCGAACTCGAATTAAGAATAGCCCTTAGGCTTAATGGTCGAATGAGTGTTTGCTCGAACTCTAGTTGATATAGCCCTTAGGCTTTAATGGTCGAGTGAGTGTTTTCTCGAACTCGAACTAATGTAGCCCTTAGGCCTTAATGGTCGAGTGAGTGCTTGCTCGAACTCGAAGTAGGAGTAGCCCTTAGGCTTTAATGGTCGAGTGAGTGTTTTCTCTAACTCGAACTATTGTAGCCCTTAGGCCATATGGTCGAGTGAGTGTTTGCTCTAACTCGAGTTGATGTTGCCCTTATGCTTTATGATCAAGTGAGTGTTTTCTCCTTAACTCGAGTTAATGTATCCCTTAGGCTTTATTATTAGGTGAATATTTGATCGAACTCGAAGTAAGAATAGCCCTTAAGCTTAACGGTCGAGTGAGTGTTTGCTCGAACTCGAACTAATGTAGCCTTTAGGACTTAATGGTCGAGTGAGTGTTTGCTCGAACTCGAAGTAGGAGTAGCCCTTAGGATTAAATGGTCGAGTGAGTGTTTGCTCGAACTTGAACTAATGTAGCCCTTAGGCCTTATGGTCGAGTGAGTGTTTGCTCGAACTCGAGTTAATGTAGCCCTTAGGCTTTATGGTCGAGTGAGTGTTTGCTCGAACTCGAATTAAGAATAGCCCTTAGGCTTAATGGTCGAGTGAGTGTTTGCTCGAACTCGAGTTGATATAGCCCTTAGGCTTTATGGTCGAGTGAGTGTTTGCTCGAACTAGAAGTAAGAGTAGCCGTTAGGCTTTAATGGTGGAGTGAGTGTTTGCTCGAACTCGAACTAATGTAGCCCTTAGGCCTTAATGGTCAAGTGAGTGTTTGCTCGAACTCTAAGTAGGAGTAGCCTTTAGGATTTAATGGTCGAGTGAGTGTTTGCTCTAACTCGAACTAATGTAGCCCTTAAGCCTTATGGTCGAGTGAGTGTTTTCTCGAACTCAAGTTAATGTAGCCCTTAGGCTTTATGGTCGAGTGAGTGTTTGCTCGAACTCGAGTTAATGTAGCCCTTAGACTTTATGCACGAGTGAGTGTTTGCTCGAACTCGAAGTAAGAGTAGCCCTTAGGCTTTAATGGTCAAGTGAGTGTTTGCTCAAACTCGAACTAATATAGCCCTTAGGCCTTATGGTCAAGTGAGTGTTTGCTCGAACTCGAGTTAATGTAGCCCTTAGGCTTTATAGTCGAGTGAGTGTTTGCTCGATCTCGAGTTAATGTAGCCCTTAGACTTTATGCACGAGTGAGTGTTTGTTCGAACTCAAGTAAGAGTAGCCCTTAGGCTTTAATGGTCGAGCGAGTGTTTTCTCGAACTCGAACTAGTGTAGCCCTTAGGCGTTAATGGTCGAGTGAGTGTTTGCTCGAACTCAAAGTAGGAGTAGCCCTTAGGCTTTAATGGTCGAGTGAGTGTTTGCTCGAACTCGAACTAATGTAGACCTTAGGCCATAAGGTCGAGTGAGTATTTGCTCGAACTCGAGTTGATGTTGCCCTTAGGCTTTATGATCGAGTGAGTGTTTGCTCAAATTCGAGTTAATGTAGACCTTAGGCTTTATGATCGAGTGAGTGTTTGCTCGAACTCGAAGTAAGAATAGCCCTTAGGCTTAATGGTCGGGTGAGTGCTTTCTCGAACTCAAAGTAAGAGGAGCGCTTAGGCTTTAATGGTCGAGTGAGTGTTTTCTCGAACGCGAACTAATGTAGCCCTTAGGCCTTATGGTCGAGTGAGTGCTTGCTCGAACTCGAGTTAATGTAGCCCTTAGGCTTTATGGTTTAGTGATTGTTTTCTCGAACTCGAAGTAAGAATATCCCTTAGGCCTAATGGCCGAGTGAGTGTTTGCTCGAACTCTAAATGGTCGAGTGAATGTTTGCTCGAACTCAAACTATTGTAGCCCTTAGTCTTATGTGGAGCTTGATCTCGTTGATTTTTCGGTTGGCAGTCCTCGATTTATGGGGTAATTTTTCAAACTCCGGTCATGGTCGGCCCTTAAGCCTGTTTGCATAATAGATCACGAAATAGAAGAGTCTTTCTGAGATATGAGATATCGGTAAAGAAGAAATTTCTCTTTATAAGTCATTATACATGTGTTCATATTTTGTGCCAGGGCTCTAGGAAACTACACGGGCATGGTTCGTTTGACCATTTGGCCCTTACAATATTTCCTATCGAGACCCTGTTGCCGTGAAGTAACTTTCTTGCATATCGAGACCCTGTTGCCATAAAGTAACTTTCTTACATCGAACTTGATATATTCAAGGGTAATATCCCCCCCTCCCCAGTATTCGAGGTTGATTGTAAAGAGGCGTTGGATACTATTGAATTGTTCTAAGTTAGCATGATCAATGGTTGTCACATTAAAAACCTCGCCAAAAAATGCATTTGGGATAAAACCGGTCTAAGGGAAAAAGAGTACAACGCATGCTTTAAGGCCTAAAGGCTTCGAGTTAAATAATCAATCCATGTTTCTGGTCGAATACCTACAAGGGTTAATTTCGAAATACAAATGAACATGGGAGGGTAGTACCTTAGCAGTAGTATCGTTTTAGGTGTGACACGTTCCAATTGCTCGGTAGTTGATTATCATTTATCAGCCAAGTTTGTAGGATCCTTTTCCGATGATTTTGAGAACCTGATATGGTCCTTACCAATTCGGATCCAGTTTCACTTCATTCAGATTTCGGGTGTTGAGGGTTACTTTTCTTAGTACCAAGTCCCCGATTTTGAATGTCGAAGACCTTCGATTTTAGTATCTTTCGATACGCTATTTTAGGCGGCCAATCGTACGAGAGTGGCCTCTTGTCTTTCATCCAATAATTCCAGGCTCGTGTTTATAGTCTCTTGTTCGACTCCTTTGTTGCATATCAAAACCTGATGCTTGGTTCTCCGACCTCAACCGAGATCAGAGCTTCGGCACCATAGACCAACGAGAATGGCATTGCTCCGGTACTGGATTTCGATGTTGTGCGATATGCCCATAGGACCTCTGGTAGTATTTCTCTCCATTTTACTTTGGCTTCGGTCAATCTCTTCTTAAGGTTTTGGATGATAGTTCTGTTGGTCGATTCGGCTTGTCAGTTTCCGCTGAGATGGTACGGTGTTGATAGGATCCTTTTGATCTTGTGATCCTCGAGAAATTTAGTTACTTTGCTGCCGATGAATTGTTTTCCATTATCATATACAATCTCGGATGGCATCCCGAATCGACATATTATGTGGTCCCAAATAAAGTCTATCACTTCTTTTTATCTGACTTTTTCGAAAGCCTGTGCTTCAACCCATTTAGAGAAATAATCAGTCATAAACAAAATAAACTGAGCTTTACCTGGGGCCGATGGGAGGGGGCCGACGATGTCCATTCCTCATTTCATGAAAGGCCATGGAGATAGGACCGAGTGGAGTGGTTCTCCAGGTTGATGAATCATGGGCGCATGTCTTTGGCATTTGTCGCATTTTCGAACGAACTCCCTAGCATCCTTGTCCATATCGGTCCAATAATACCCTACTCTAATTGCTTTGTGGACCAGCGAATTGGCACCAGAATGGTTTCCACAAGTGCCCTCGTGAATTTCCCATAGGATGTAATCGGTATCTCCTGGTCCCAAATATATTGCCAATGGTCCATCGAACGTACTTCTAAACAATGTTCCGTCTTTGGTCAGGGTGAACCGTGCTGCCTTTATGCGCAAATCTCTCGATCCATTTGGATCTGAAGAAAGCTTCCCGTTCTTGAAGTACTCTATATATTTGTTTCTCCAATCCAAGGTTAGACTTGTGGAGTTTATCTCGGTGTGACCTTCTTCGATCACTAATCTTATGAGTTGTACGACAGTCCCTGAGTTGAGTTCGTCATCTTTGACCGATGAACCTAAGTTTGCAAGAGCGTCGACCTCGTTATTATGTTCTCGGGGTACATGTTTCAAAGTCCATTCTTTAAATTGATGTAGCGTTACCTGTAATTTATCCAAGTACCTCTGCATTCGATTTTCTCGGACTTCAAAAGTCTCGTTAACTTGGTTTACCACGAGGAGGGAATCACACTTAGCCTCTACAACCTCCTCTCCCAAGCTTCTAGCTAGTTCGAGACCTGGAATCATGGCCTCATACTCGGCCTCATTGTTAGTCAATTTTGTAGTTCTGATAGACTGTCTAACTACATTACCTGTGGGTGATTTTAGTACAATGCCTAATCCGGACCTTTTTGCGTTCGAAGCACTGTACGTGAAAAAGGTCCAGATTCCCGAAGAGGTACTCGATTTTATCACTAGCTCTTTTTCAATCTCGGGTACGAGGGCCGGCGAAATGTCAGCCATGAAGTCGGCCAATATTTGAGATTTGATAGCGATTCGGGGTCGATACTCGATATCGTACCCACCGATTTCTATGGCCCATTTCGCCAATCGACCCAAAAGCTCGGGTTTGTAAAAATGTTTTGAAGAGGTTAAGTTGTTACAACATGTACCAGATGAGATTGGAAATATAGTTTTAATTTCCTAGAGGCGCTTATTAAATAAAGCGCTAATTTTTCTAAGTGTGGATTGCTAGTTTCGGCCTCACCTAAGGTCCGACTGATATAATAAATAGAGAATTGCGTACCTCGTTCTTCTCGAACCAGGACTCCACTTACCACTATTTTCGAGACAGCTAAGTACAAGTAAAGTTGTTCGTCCACTTTAGGGGTATGAAGCAGAGTCGGGATCGATAAATACCGCTTTAGTTCTTCCAAAGCCTTTTGGTATTCCGGAGTCCCATGCAAAGTTGCTTTTCTTCTTAAGCAGAGAGAAATATCGGTGGCTCCTATCTGAGGATCTCGAAATGAATCGTCCCAGGGCGGCTATCCTCCATGTTAACCTTTGCACGACCTTCACATTATCTACTACTGCGATTTTCTCGATAGCTTTGATTTTATCGAGGTTGATCTCGATTCCTCGGTTGGACACCATAAAACCAAGAAACTTGCCCGAGCCAACCACGAATGCATATTTTTAGGGGTTGAGCTTCATATTGTACTTCTTTAGTACGTTGAAAGTTTCCTACAAATGCTTTAAATGGTCCCTGCTCGCAGGGACTTAATTAACATATCATCAATATAAACTTCCATTGATTTTTCTATTTATTTTTTGAACATTCGATTTACTAGGCGTTGATAAGTTGCACCGATATTTTTTAGACCGAATGGCATTACATTATAACAATAGGTACCGTACTTAGTGATAAATGATGTCTTTTCCTGATCCCCCGGGTTCATCTGTATCTGGTTGTACCCAGAGTAGGCATTGAGAAACCTGAGAGTCTCGTGGCCGGCTGTGGCATCGATCATATGATCGATGCTAGGCAAAGGAAAGGAATCCTTAGGGCATGCTTTGTTCAGGTCTTTATAATCTATACACATTCTACGTTTGTTTCCTTTCTTAAGGACTACCACCACATTTGCTAGCCATTCGGGGTATTTTACTTCTCGAATGGATCCTATTTTAAGAAGTTTGGTTACCTCGTCCTTTATGAAGGCATGTTTGACCTCGGATTAGGGCCTTCTTCTTTGTCTTTACCGAATGGAATTTTGGATCCAAGCTCAGTGTATGAGTGGCTATTTCTGGTGGGATCCCTATTATGTCAATATGGGACCAAGCGAAACAGTTCATGTTAGCTATACGAAATTGAATAATAATTTTTCTGAGCTCGGGATCTAACCTCGTGCCCAGGTTTACCTTTCGCTCGGGCAAATGTTCGATTAGCGTGATTTGCTCCAGTTCTTCGACCGTTGACTGGGTAGCGTCGGAATCATCGAAGACCACAAAGGATCGAGGGACCCCATAGTCATCGCCTTCGTAAATCTTCTGATTCTCTAGTTGGGTCGAGGCTGATATTTGTGATTGCTATCTGGTATCTTATTCCTCCTTCGAATTTGATCCCTTTATCAATGATAGTGAGGATAGCGAAATCACTTCATCGACAGCAAAAATTTCTTTTGCGGCTGGTTGCTCCCCACATATAGTTTTGATTCCCTCCGATGCGAGGAATTTCAAAACCTGATGAAGGGTCGAGGGCACTGCTCTCATGTTGTGGATCCATGGACTCCCGAACAGGGTGTTATATTTCATATCGCCCTCGATTACGTGAAACTTCATTTCCTGGATAGTCCTGGCCACGTTTACTGGCAAGATTATCTCGTCCTCAGTAGTGTTTCACATGCCATATTAAATCCGTTAAGTACCAGGGTAGCGGGTACGACCTGGTTCTGTAGACCGAGTTGCTCTACGACCCTTGATCGAATGATGTTCGCCGAACTACCTGGATCAATAAACATACGCTTAACTTGAGTTTTATTCATAAATACATATATTACCAGTGCATCATTATGGGGTTGCATGATTCCTTCCGCGTCTTCATCACTAAAGGACAAGGTTCCTTTAGGTGTGTAATCTTGAGTCCGAGATCGCTTTTCTCTTACAATAGACATCTTAGTGCGTTTAAGCATCGGTCCCTGGGGGACATCGATCCCTCTGATGATCATGTGGATGATGTGTTGTGGCTCTTCTTGTTCGTTTTGTCTATTGAAATCTCTATTTTTGAAATGGTTTTTGGCCCGGTCACTTAAAAATTCTCGAAGGTGCCCTTCATTGAATAAACGGGATACCTCCTCTCTCGACTGCCTACAGTCTTCAGTTCTGTGGTCATGGGTACCATGATATTTGCACATTTGATTGGGATTTATCTGGGCTGGATCGGACTGTAGAGGTCGAGGCCACTTAGTATCTTTGATGCATCCTATAGCCGACACGATGGCGGATGCATCGATGTTGAAGTTATATTCTGATAACCGCGGTGCTTTCTTAGGTCTAATTTGCCTGTCGAACCCATTCTTGTTCATCAGCCCCCGAGACCCTTGGCCTCGATCACTTCTCCTTTCGCCTCCTATGGAGTTGCGTGTAGGTTCGCTACCCTTACGATCTCCGTTATACGGCCGATATCGGTCCT
This sequence comes from Nicotiana tabacum, assembly GCF_000715075.1. Lineage (NCBI taxonomy): Eukaryota > Viridiplantae > Streptophyta > Magnoliopsida > Solanales > Solanaceae > Nicotiana > Nicotiana tabacum. Next base: position 8,255,015 of record NC_134098.1, read on the forward strand.
TGTTCGACCTTAGTTCTCGGTCGATGTTCCTGTTAATAAAGGACCAGAACCCAATTGGTCGTCTTCAATTCTGATCTTTGATTAATATCGATTGTGCACATCGGCCCAGGTAACAGCCGGGTACTCGACCAAATTTTGCTTCAACTGTCGTGAAAGCCATCGAGCTTCGTTCAGTCCTTGAGTGAAAGCTTGTACAGCCCAATCGTCCGTGACCGGTGGTAGATCCATTCATTCTGTTTGGCAATGAGATATGAACTCTCTTAGCATATCGTTATCTTTTTTCTTTATCTTGAAAAGGTCCGACTTCCTGGTCTCGACCTTTATCGCTCCAGCATGTGCTTTTACGAAAGAATCTGCAAGCATAGCAAAAGAATCGATAGAGTTAGGTGGTAAATTATGATACTATATCATTGCCCCCTTTGACAGGGTTCCCCGGAACTTCTTCAATAGTACGGATTCGATCTCGGCGTCTTCTAAATCGTTCCCTTTAATGGCACATGTGTAAGAGGTGACATGTTCGTTGGGGTCGGTCGTTCCATTATATTTAGAAATTTCGGGCATGTGAAACTTCTTGGGGATCGGTTTAGGAGCCGCGCTCGGAGGGAAAAGCTTTTGTATGAATTTTTTGGAATCCAAGCCCTTCAATACCGGTAGTGCCTCCGAGATCTGATCAACCCTAGAGTTATAGGTTTCTACTTTTTTGTCGTTTGCTTCAATCCTCTTTTCTACTGACTCAATTCATTTTGTCAGTTCCTCTAACATCTTAATAATTTTGGGATTAGTCCCCGATTCTTGTTTATTTGATCTTACTACAGCTGGTCCCGTTTCGTGGGTGACTTCTCGGGGTGGACCAGGCTCGGCCCTGCTCGATGCCTGGGTTTGGCTCTGCAACTGAGCTATTGCTACCTGTTGAGCTTGCAACATTTCGAAAATCATACACAGGCTGATCCCGTCGTCTCCAACATTTTGGATATTTCGAACTGCAGGTCGAGTTCCACCATGGATGCTATTTTCGGGGTCGGAACATTGGTTCGCCTCGATGGCCATATGTGAATTAACGTCGATTGGATCTGCAGCCCGAGTTCCAACGGGATCGACGAGTGGTCTTTCATCCCCGGTTGTCAGGTTGTTGTTCTCATCTTGAAGGCCAGCTTCGTTGTCAATATGTAGGGCTATTAATTGTGAGTTCGTCGATTTTAACCTGAAATAAAAGACACTTCCAAGACCAAGTGTAAAATGGTGTGTTTTGCAGAGATTTGTACCAAATAACCACCGTTATCCCTAGCCCCACGGTGTGCGCCAAACTATTTACCCGAAAAATGGATAGAGTTGAATTTATACGTAGTTCTAAGGATACATGGTATAACTTGGTACAAATTGGAAAAGTAAGTAGAAATATATCGAATATTTATTGTAAAAAAGGAATGAAATACAAACCAAATTGAGTAGAGAATAATTTATAAACGAGCAAGATAAATCAATGTCCATAGCCCAAAAAAGGATAATATCTACTATATATTAGTGTAATAATCTTTGAAATGTGAGTGTATTGATGTCTGAATCTTGAATATAGGATGTGACTTAAAGAAATGATAGTCACTCTTCATATAGTGGAGGAATCCTACTTTGGATATAATTAAAAATACATAGTGGGCATCCCATGATATATTAGTTAATTAGCTTTTCTTAATTCCTGCCGAGATTCTCTCCCCTAGTGCGGCTACAATGGCTCTTTGTCTCTTAGCTCGATCTTGGCCGGTCTTGGATCTCGAGCTCGATGTTGACTCGAGCTTGATATTGGCTCGAGTTCGATATTGACTCGAGCTTGGTATTGATCGGTCTCTGTCTCTTGAGTTTGATAACATCACTTCATATCATAGCTCGATATTGACTCGAGCTTGATGTTGCCTCGAGCTTGGTATTGATCGGTTTGGATCTCGAGCTCGATAACCCGGCTCCGCATTATATCTCGATATTACAATGACGACCCTCGGTCCATTATGTTCCAACCTTGACTAATTATACGAAGGATAAACTCGGTTTTGACCGTATACATCATAGAAATCGCAAGAGAAGTGCTAATAATATCTTTGTCCATTATGTTTTTGTAATCAACTGGAACAGAGTATAGAAAAGTTGAAAATTTTCTAATCTAATAAAATTATTTCGAAATTAAGTGCACTGTTAAGCATTGACTATAATTATCAAAACGAAAGTAAAAAGAAGTGGAAATGAAATACAACAAGAGATGCTTCATTAAATGCATAATTGTTTTTCTTGCATTAAAGTTACAGTTCTAACTGCTATTTGTTTGTTTAGGTGAAAATTGAAATAGTAAAATAATAGAAGTAGAAACACTCAATAAGTCATGAATAAAAACCTTATTATATATAGAGAGAATAAGTAATAACTAGTACATAATTAACGGAACACGATAAGTTGGAGATCTTCTCATGCTACTTTAAATACAGAATAAGTAATAACAAGTACGTAATTAATATGACGCAATAAGTTGAAGATCTTCTCATGCTTCTTTCTGTAATCTTATTACATTAATAAGCTTAAATACACAGCTTAACCCTAGAGTTAATATAGCCAATTATTTATATGCTTTACTCACCTTAAAAAATTCTTGCAAATTACTACTGAACAAAGGGGCAGCTAATATGAGGTTGACGAAGTTGGAATTAGCTATTTTTATGATGTTGATGATGGTGTTAGCTGCACAAGGATTTTCTGATGTTCAAAGATGTGCAAACGCTTGTTTTACAAAGTGTGGCAATAATCTTCAATGTTACAATGAATGTCTACATCGTTGTGTTCAACCTCGTGGTACGTATCGTGTTCATAACTATGAGCGTGGTTGTCCGTCCGACGAAATAAAAAATGACAGACAGCGAAAAACTTGTTTTTACCATTGTTTTAACAAGTAATATTTGTAAGTTGAGGTTGTCGTGAATCTCTAATTACTAGGACATGGTTTGAAAAATATGAATCTCATCATCTTATGAGAATATGATATAGATTTATTAATAATGATATTGTTCTTGTCGTTCTCCTTAGTTAAGAATGTCACGACTCAATTCCCACCATAGGTTATGATAGGCCGCCCAACGCTATCGTTAGGCAAGCCAACAATCAATACCGATAGTCCATAACATATTTTAGAACATGTGATGAAATAAAATAAGCAAAACCGTTCCCTTTCTTTTTTATAGTAAACTAGCTACTACATTATCTTGAAGGTTAGAATATGATCAAAATATAAGAACCGAATAACGTAACAGAAATGCAACCAACAACAATAGTCTAAGTCCCCAAAATTCGGTATCACAAATGCTTGAGCGTCTACTGGATTATACAATACTACTACAACAACTGTCTGAAATAGAAAATAGAAAGAATATAGTAAATGAATAGGAAGGGGACTCCGTGTGCTGCGGATCGTAACATGGAATGCAGTTCACCACAAAGTGTACTCAAAAGCTTCATCTACGCGCATGTATGACCCCTAAATGTACCTGTCTCAGTACCTGTACAATTAGTGCAAAAGTGTAGTATGAGTACATAAATAAATGCATATCCAGTAAGTATCTAGTCTAACCTCGAAAAAATAGTAGCGAAGGATCGACATCGACACTTACTAGTTTAAGCCTAAGACGGTAGTAAATATATGGGATAAAAAGAAAGCAAAAGGCTGACAACAATAAGGAACCCTTGAAAATAATTCAATAGAATGCAATATTTTGACTAAATGCTTGTGTGTTGATTGGATTATTATCAATTATTGCACAAGATGTGTTATTTATACAAGGTGGAGTCAGTTGTAAATAAGCCAAACTCACTATGTAATCGTGCTTATGATTTTATCCCTAAAGACATGATATGATTTATCAATGTGGCAAGGAACGGATCTAATAGTTTACCTAGGGTTCATTTGAATATAAAACGTTTATGCTTCAACCTTAATTTGTCTGTATAAAATTTATTGAAATTGTTAAAAATATTAAACTATGTATAAAATCTATTGAAATTGTTAAAAATATTAAACTATGAACTTAAAACTTGACAAAATGATGAGTTTAATAGTTCGAATCTGAATCCTAAACATATAAAATTAATATTATGAATCTGCCTCTGTGTATATGGTGTATTCAACCGACTCCTATAATACATTGGCTATCATGTTGTAGATAACAATTAACCGATATTTCTTGCTTACCAATCTGCGAAAAAAGCTGTTATAGTCAGTTACTCTGACCAATTTCTAAAAATTAGAAGAGTAAATTTCAAATAAGAGTTATATTAAAAATAAATTTAAGATCTCCTACTACAATTTTTCTTTAATCTACCATTCCATTTATCAACTCCCGTTTGTCACCATATAAATCACATTTAAACTGAAAAGCGATCACATTGGTACTTGTCTAGTCTTGACGATGATCCGTGGTAGGAAAAGAACGTCATGACCCGATTCATTTAAGAGGGTAATGGTTTCCAGTTTTGGAGTTTAGTGCAAGTAGTAATTAGTGGAGAAGAACATATTCTTATTTAATATTTATTCCGATCCAATAAATACTTAATACAAACAAACAAATAACATACTTAGTGTGATCTCACAAGTGAGGTATGGGGAAGATGGGGTATACAAAGACTTTACTCTTATGTTGTGTAAGATAGAGATGTTATTTCAAATAGACCATCGGCTAAAAAATATTTCCAAAACAAGTTTAAGAAATTTAAAAAGTGTTTCCAATGAATATGTAATACCGTCAACCATTTCTATAATAGTGTCGTTTGTTCCGATATTATTTTTTGCTTTCATAGTAAATGATTTTTATAAACAATAACAACATTTGACGTTTAAATATTTTGGTTGTTATAGATAACAATTATCCAAAAATAAATTATTTATCCTTTTTAATGTTATACATAAAAGATGAAAAAATTATTCAAATTTAAAATCTCAAAAGATATGCATATTTTACTAGATAAATATTGAAGAAAGATAATACATTATTAATAAATTTATAACTAAAAGTGTAAAGATTTAAACTCTAAGGCAGACATTTTAAAGTTACCTAAAAAAATATGTTTTTTCAAGATTGATGGAAGAACTTTGTAATTGTAGCTTGCTTCGTAGATTTCATTATCTTACTAGCGATATAACGATTGAATTGGTGAAGATTTATGTCCAAATTTTCAGCAAAGAGTATCCAATAACTTTCATTTGAAAACAATCTAAGAGCTCAACAGTTAAATTTTCTATCTAAGTATTTTCTATTTTGGAATTTGTCCAATGGAAAAGATATCATGTGCTAATCTTCAAATCTTATATCTTATGCAATATAGAAACTTTGTTTAGTAATCTTAAAGATTCTATATGGCTTTTATCCTGTTATAGAGGAGTAATTTACAAAGAGCGTTCTGCTATAAATATGGTTGTTGTTGTTATAGGTAAAAAGTTATTATAGAGAGGTAAAATATAACTTACAAAATCGGTTTTGAGAAAAATTTGGCTTTTATAGTAAATGACTGTTATATAGAGATGTTGTTATAAAGAGGTCTGACTGTACATATCGTTATATACAATATTATTACTTAATTATATAAATTTACATATATTTCTAATTTTATTTTATCATTTGAATAAGATAAATTAGTATATTTTGAGAGTAAATTCCATCTTACTCCAATAACCTTTTAGGGTAAAGAATAATACCCTCTTAAGCTTTTGAATGGGAAAGAAAAACCCCTTTGACTCAAAAATTCAACCAAAAACATGAAAATCCATCACCAAAATTTAGAAAATGTCATCATTATCCTTGTTTGGAGGAAAAGCTTATTCTCACAATCACGTCAGTCAAATTTATTCTTCTGTAGATTAAATTATTATTATATACGGAAATGGGCAAAAAAAAACTTTTTACTATTCAAAATAGAATAAATTTGGTGACTAACGATCAGGGTCATCTAGGACTGCTTATCGGGCGGATTGGACAGTTAATTACTTTTAACGGTTTGACTTAACGGTTATCGGTTTTTAAATGTATTAATCCGCTAGCCACCCGATAAGATATCGGGCAGATTGGTATCGGTTTAGCTCTTATCGGGCGGTTATCGACCTAATTCAATCTATATTGCGTGCATTAATTGTTTGCTAACCGCCTAACATACAAATTCAGAATAGGAAATTACACATTGAGTCCAGACATACATGTCTGTTAACGCCTACATAAGAATGAGGTAGTGTGTCATGTGTTGTAGAGTGAAAAAAGTTGTGGCACAGCACTACTGTTCTTCTATTAAACATAGACAGCAGACATTAGTTTTAAAAAACAAAAGCAGAGGTGAACCATAGACAGCAGCTTAAATAATCTTGTTGTAGGGTGGGAGAATAAGCTAAGCTAAGCCAAACCTGGGATCTTCTGATGCATAGTACGTAAGGGTACTGATTATTTAGGAATTAGGCGTTAGAACTTAGAGATAGAGTACTGGAAGAAGTGGAAGGGTTTTTGATATATATATATATATAACGGGTTAACGGATTATATATATATATATATATTCTTAACGGGTTAACGGATTATCCATTAAGAAAATTGAATAATCCGCCCCCAAACCGATAAGCCGTTAACAAAAAAATTTCAATCCGTTCACCGTCCGTTAAACCGTTAACCCGATACCAATAAGTCATTAAGCTTCGATTTCGATTCGATTTCGATTCGATTTTATGTTTCGGTTCGATTTTGAACACCCCTAGGGCCATCCATACCTTTCTCGACTAACGAAATGATTTTAAAATATCCACGTGGCTTTTAAAAATACCACCCCCTACTCCTTACAGTAGTGTTGTTAGGTTTTACATGAACCTTTAACCCTCTAATTATTACTCGACCATTTTGTTTCCCAAAATCTTCTCCTTCTCCTTTCAGCAAAATTAAACCAAATTTTCTCTGATTTCACCACTAATTCTGATTAGCCTTTTCAATTCCGAGTTGGATTCAAATAAAGGATTTAATTTCTTCCTTCAAGACAATGTGTCACTGTTCGAATAGCTCACACGGGTATAGATGCGGATTTGTTGCTGATAATTTATTGGCATGAACTCCAAATGTTGGGATACGTTTTTAAGTGCCCAAAACCTGAGGTAAAATAAATTTTTTTCATGGGCTAGTCTTAATTTTTCAACCTTCAATCGGACTTTAATTACCAGCTTTGAAACCTTAGCTCAGTGTTATTTTTGAGAATTTTGTAGCCATGAAAATTTGATAGAGACAAAATAAATGAATGGAGTTTACACTTTTAATAAATGGATTAAGAGAGGTAAATCGGGGTATTATAAAAATATAGGTGGGGTAGGAAGAAAAGAATTGTGGGGGGGGGGGGGGGGTTGAAGAGGAACTTGGATTTTTTAAAGGGGAAAAATAATTTTTGGAATTAAAAAATACTGAAAAATCAATCTGTTAGTCCAAAAGGATATAGATGGCTCCGATTGGTCAAGGCAGGGGTATATTTGTGTACCCGAAAAACGGATAGAGTTAGATTTGTACATAGTTCTAAGGGTATGTAGTATAACTTGATACAAATCGTAAGAATGAATAGAAATATCGAATGTTGACTGTAGAGAATGAAAAATAAGTAAAGTTGGGAAGGAAATGATTTATAGATTAAGCAAGATGAATCAATTTATCAAGTTAAAAATGGATAACTCTTCAATATAGGAGTGTATGATATCTCAGTTACCATGTATGCAAAAACTTGGTGCTTACAAAAATAATAACCATCCCCTTTATAGTGGAGGAATTCTACTTTAGATATAATTAAAAATACATAGTGGGAGACCCATGATAAATCAACTTTTTCATAATTCCTGCCACGATTCTCTCCTCTAGTGGGATTGCAACAGCTCTGGTCTATGAGCTCGATATTGACTCGAGCTTGGTATCGACTCGAGCTCTCGATCTTCACTCGAGTTTGATTCTGACTCGGATCCTTGTAATGATTCGGGGTCAGTGTTGGTCAGTCTATGCCTCATAAGCTCGATAACTTCACTTTGCATCATAGTTCGATTTGGATTCGAGCTCGACATTGATCGGTCCCTAGGGCTCGAAGCTTGGTGACCTGAATTCGAACCTCAACCTGATATTATGAAGACGCTTCTTCGATCCAATCCATTACCATTTCGACCATTTCGTACGAATGACTAACCGGTTTTTACCGTATACAGATAGTCCCCTCATTTCTCGGGAAGGATGTAGCGAGAAACGACATGATTTTCCAATGGCTCAATCAGATATAAGCTGACGTTTACATTGGGCTCGATCATGACATACATAATAGCTGTCCCGTCGGTTTAGTTTTTCAAGGCATTTAATACTTGTCAGACGGTGGTAGGCCATTATCGAAATTGAACCGCCATTGCTATACCTATAAACAACCCCTTTTTTCACTTTTAATCACTTTTACATCTTCAAACTCTAAATTTTCTAACTTCTTTCTCACACTTCTGAATTCACTCGCAAATCAGTGATTCTTCTATGCAAAATCTTTCTTCAAAAACACCAAATCTTTGTTACCTCGATCTTTAAATCCAAAAATGGCGAAAACATCAAAAGCCATTCCTAAGAAAGAAAAAGTTTCTTCTTCACAACCTGTCGTCGATAAAACACGATGGATCCACGGCCTGAGGAATGCGTTCCTGGGGCGTGTGTTCTTACGTCTGATTTTAAGGTCGACAAAGGCTCGTTATTATTGATTTCTGCCGTCAATACCAAATAACCCTAGGCCAGATCCATCCTTCTTTTTGGCGGATCGTTATTTTGATATGTTACTTTGTGAACAAAATTGAGAGGATGTCTTTCACCCTCAACCATCTTATCTGATTGTACTGCCCTCATCTCTTTCGAGGCGAATTAATAAAACTTCAGCGTCGGGCTACCAAGGTTCTGTTCTCGAGTATAGATGAGGACAGGGATCGGGGCTGGATGTGAAGGTTCATTCGACTAAAGACTTCGGACCTGATTCTGACTGAGAAGATGCCTTTTCCCGAGGAGTGGAACATGAAGCGTAAGTGTAATTCTGTTGTTATCTTCTATTATTTTTCCCCTTCATTCCTTTTCTTACCGATATCCCCTTTATGTGATACAGCGGTTCCTTGGATGCCCGGTGCAGTCCCCGATCTCAAGAACTGGGTACAGGATCTAGCTTCGACCTCCACATACGCCGAGCACTTGTGGCGTGATTTATCAAAGGGCCGATGGGAAGCTAAAAATCATGGTGAGCCTCTTTCTCGTATCTTTGGTAGTTCGAACGAGATGCTTTCCATATACTTAAATAAATTTTCGTGTATGTAGGTGTGGGCAAAGATGTAGTTTTGAGGCCCTCATCCGTCGAGGAAGAGGCTTCGGCCACTGATCCAAAGCCGGTGAAGGATAATAAGAGAAAAAGGGCCTCCGCCTCCGAAGATCTAAAACCGAAGATGAGGATGGCTCGAAAGCTGAGGAAGAATGCCATTCCTGTGACCGTAGAATCAATTCTGTGTCTAAGGGATGAAGATGAAGAAGAAGAAGAAAAAACAATGACGGGTCCGTGCTGGTGGGCCGAATGAAGAAAACCATAGATGCCCCAAAGGCAGCTGCATCGATGGTGATTTATAAAGCTCGCTTCAGACTGAGGATATATCGGAGGAAGGTTCGGGCAGAGTCCCCAAATCATTAGAGATCGAGGATGTTTCCCATTGAAGTCAGCAAACGGTGGGTATATCGGAAGGGGCCATCCTGAAGCTCTCCGAACTGAGGAGAACGCCCCAAGCGAGTCACTTTGGGCAATAGTAATCGGAGACTCGCCCACTCTCCCTGCCTTTTTCAAAGGGGCGATTCGGGAAGCCCAAGCTTTGGGGGCCCTCGAGATGAGCCGGTCTCATGAAGGGTAGGACCCCTTTAGTGATTTGTTTAATGGGGTCGAGGACGTTGCTGGCCCTAGTGATGTGTCGGGCCTTTTTGCAAAGTGCAGCAAGCTCTGAATCGGGTAAGCTTTAACTCTCTTTGTTGATATTACTTTTATGTTTGCTATTCTTTTCTAACTTCTTTTATTCTTTCTTCGCAGGCTGTGGCAGTTCATCGAGAAGCATGTTCTCGGTCTCGAGCTGACCTGCATCGATTCGAGGTCGGTCAAAGAGAAGAAGAAATCAAAGGCCTTCGAGCTGAGTTGGCCAGGGCTCATCAAGACCAGACCGACCTGACCGAGCTGGTAATGATAATATTAAGAACTTATGGGATTGATTCAGGATTGAAGGCTAATATTTCGATCTCACAGCTGCAGCAGAAACTCGAGACGATCGGGAAGCTTTGTGAGGAAGTTGATATAATAAGGGCGGAGACAATGGGATGGAAAGATGGCATGGACGGTCTTGCTTCAGAAAAAGAAACTGTTCGAGCCCAATTGTCATCGAATGCAAGTCAACTTCAAGGTGTAAAGGAGAAGATCTCGGTTCAAGTGAGAAGAATAGAGGAACCCGAGGCTCGGTTGGCCTCCGAACTTACCAAGGTCAAATCTGATGTCGAGAAAGCAAAGTCCTATGCGGATGCATTAGTGGCCGTCTATCGGGCAAATGCTGAAGCTGCTCAAGTACAAGCAAGAGAGGCAGCCAAGATCGCCAACACTCAAGCACATTGGGTTGCTGAACTTGCTAAATGCCGATCTTGGAGGGAGACCCTCGAAGAGATCCATGCTCGAGGTTTCGATCTCACCAAAGAGATAAAAAGAGCTAAAGAGCTTGAAGCGGATGCTGAAGCCTTGGCTTCCGATGATGAAGATGATGATGGTGATGATGGGAGCAAGAGTGGGTCCGAGAGCGGGAAGGAGCCCGATGGAGAAGAGACTTTCCCTGTAGATAACCAAGAAACATAGCCCTTAGTTTACATTTTGGTTTTTGTGCAGCGTCCTGTTCGGACATTATAACTATTCTTGTATATATAAAGATCTTTTCCTTTCCTGACTCGCCTCCGTTTTATTCTCTGCCTTGAGAAGATTTTGTTTCATTCATGCCTTGTGAAGGTTTTCATAAGGCTTTAGGCAATTGGATCGAATTTGGATCTTGTAGCCTTTATAACCGAGTGAGTGCCTACTCAAACCCGAAATAAAACAGCCCATAGGCTTAGTAGTTGAGTGAGTATTTGCTCGAACTCGAAATAAGAGTAGCCTGTAGGCTTAGTAGTCGAGTGAGTGAGTGATTGAACATGAAGTAATGTAGCCCGTAGGCTTAATGGTCGAGTGAGTATTTGCTCGAACTCGAAATAAGAGTAGCCCGTAGGCTTAGTAGTCGAGTGAGTGCTTGCTCGAACTCGAAGTGATGTAGGCCGTAGGCTTTATTAGTCAAGTGAGTGATTCGAACTCGAAGTAATGTATCCCGTAGGCTTAATGGTTGAGTGAGTGTTTGCTCAAACTCGAAATGATGTAACCCATAGGCTTATTAGTCTAGTGAGTGATTCTCGAAGTAATGTAGCCCGTAGGCTTAATAGTCGAGTGAGTATTTTCTCAAACTTGAGATGATGTAGCCCGTAGGATTATTAGTCGAGTGAGTGATTCAAACTCGAAGCAATGTATCCCGTAGGCTTAATGGTCGAGTGAGTATTTGCTCGAACTCGAAATAAGAGTAGCCCATAGGCTTTGTAGTCGAGTGAGTGCTTGCTCAAACTCAAAGTGATGTAGCCCGTAGGCTTGATTGTCGAGTGAGTGTCTTCTCAAACTCGAGATGATGTAGCCCGTAGGCTTAATGGTCGAGTGAGTGTCTGCTCAAACTCAAGATGATGTAGCACGTAGGCTTAATGGTTGATTGAGTGTTTTCTCGAACTCGAAATAATGTAGCCCGTAGGCTTAGTAATCATCGGCCCTTGAGCCTGTTTGCGTAATAGATCATAAAATAAAGGACAATACGAGATATGGGCAAAGAAGTTTCTTTCCATGTTGTTATACATGTATTTATATTTTATACCAGGGATCGAGCAATCTACATGAGCATGGTTCATTTTAACCACTTGGGTCTTACAATTTTTCCTATCGGAACCCTGTTGTTATGAAGTAACTTTCTTGCATCGAATTTGATATATTTGAGGGCAATGCCTGACCAGTATTTGAGGTTGATTGTAAAGAGGCCTCGGATACTGTTAAATCGTTCTAAGTTAGCACGATCAATGGTTGCCTCATTAAAAACCTTGCCGAAAAACCCATTTGGGATAAAACCGGTTTAAGGAAAATAGAGTGCAATGTGTGCTTTCAGACCTAAGGCTTCGTGTTGAATAAACCATCCTTGTTCTTTTATTGAACTCCTACAAGGGTTAGTTTCGAAATATAAACGAATATGGGAGGGTCATATCTTAGCAGTAGTATCATTTTAGGTGTGACACGTTCCAATTGCTTGGTAGTTGTTCGCCGTTTATAATACCGAGTTTGTAGGATCCTTTACCGATGTTTTCAAGCACTTGATACAATCCTTCCCAGTTCGGACCCAGTTTTCCTTCATTTGGATTTCGGGTGTTGAGGATGACTTTCCTCAGCACTAAGTCCCCGATTATAAAATGGCGGATATTGGTTCTTCGATTATAGTATCTTTCGATCCACTGCTTTTGGGCGGCCAATTGGACGAGAGCGGCTTCTAGTTTTTCATCCAATAATTCGAGGCTAGTATTCATAGCCTCGTGATTTGATTCTTCTGTTGTATAACGATACCTGGCACTGGGTTCCCCGACTTCGACTGTAATCAAGGCTTTGGAGCCATATACTAAGGAGAACGGGGTTGCCCCCGTACTGTATTTTGATGTTGTTCGATATGCCCAAAGAACTTTGGGCAGGATCTCTCTCCATTTTCCCTTAGTGTCGTTCAACCTTTTCCTTAGGTTTTGAATGATAGTTTTGTTCGTTGATTCGGCATGTCCGTTCCCACTAGGGTGATATGGTGTTGATAATATCCTTTTTATTTTGTGGTCTTCAAGGAATTTTGTTACTTTGCTGCCGATAAGTTATTTCCCATTGTCACACACTATTTCGGCGGGTATCCCAAATCGACATACGATATGATCCCAGATGAAGTCTATATCCTCTTTCTCTCTCACTTTCTCGAACGCCTGTGCTTCAACCCATTTACACAAAAAGTCAATCATAAATAACATGAACTTAGCTTTACCTGGGGCCGATGGAAGAGGGCCGGCGATGTCCATTCCCTATTTCATGAATGGCCATGGATATAGAACTAAGTGAAGTTGTTCTCTGAGCTTATGGATCATCGGTGCAAATGTTTGACATTTGTCATATTTTCGAACAAACTCCTTTGCGTCTTTGTCCATATCGATCCAATAATATCCTACTCTGATTATTTTTCGGACTAATGAATTGGCACCGGAATGATTTCCACAAGTACCCTTGTGAATCTCACGTAGGATGTAGTCGATGTCTCCTGGACCTATAAATACTGCCAATGGTCCATCGAATGTCCTTCGGTATAATGTTCCATCTGCATTCAATGTGAATCGAGCAGCTTTGGTTCGCAGGGCCCTCGAATTTTTAGGGTCCGATGGGAGTTTTCCGTTCTCCAAGTATTCAATATACTTATTCCTCCAATCCAGGTTAAGTTTGTAGAATTTATCTAGGCATGACCCTCTTCGATCATGGACCTCAAGAGTTGAACAATAGTCTCCGAGCTGATCTCATCTTCCTCGACCGATGAGCCCAAATTCGCAAGTATATCGGCCTCACTGTTTTGTTCTAGAGGTATATGCTGTAAAGTACATTCTTTGAAACGGTGCAAAGTTACCTGTAGCTTGTCCAAATACCTTTACATTCTATCCTCTCGAACTTCGAAGGTTTTGTTTACTTGATTTACCACCAGTAAAGAGTCACACTTGGCTTCAATGACCACTCCTCCCAAGCTTTTAGCTAACTCGAGACCTGCAATCATGGCCTCATACTCGGCCTCATTGTTAATCAACCTAGTGGTTTTGATAGATTGCCTAATAGTGCTACCCGTAGGCAGCTTTAAAGCGTTGCCTAGCCCAGACCCTTTTAGGTTGGAAGCCCCGTCTGTAAAAGGGTCCATACCCCCGATGACGTACCCGATTTTAAAATATTACAAAGTGGGTAAGTGGTTAATACACATATGGAGTGACATTGAAAATATGGTCTTAACTTTCTAGAGGCTCTTATCAGCGCCAGTGCCAATTTCTCTAAGTGTGGATATCTAGTTTCTGCTTCCCCTAAGGTTCGACTTACATAATAAACGGGAAGTTGCATACCTTGCTCTTCTCGAACTAGGACGCCGCTTACCGCTATTTTTGACACTGCCAAGTATAAGAAAAGTTTCTCGTCTGCCTTTGGAGTGTGCAGTAGTGGTGGGCTCGATAGGTATCGTTTCAATTCCTCTAATGCCTGTTGGCATTCCAGGGTCCAAGTGAAATCGTTCTTTTTTTAGCAAGGAGAAAAATCTGTGACTTCGATTCGACGACCTTGAAATGAATCGGCCTAAGGCAGCAATCCGTCCCGTTAGCCTCTGCACGACTTTTACACTATCTACGACGGTGATGTCTTCGATGGCCTTGATTTTATCGGGGTTGATCTCGATCCCTCGATTCGATACCATGAAGCCAAGAAACTTGCCCCATCCGACCCCAAAAGCACATTTCTTGGGGTTGAGTTTCATGTTGTATTTCTTTAAAATCTCGAATGTTTCCTGCAAAATTGAGCCAAATGGTCCTCTGCGCGCAGGGACTTAACTAGCATGTCATCAATATAAACTTCCATTGATTTACCTATTTGTTCCTCGAATATTTTATTTACTAGACGTTGGTAAGTAGCTCCTGCATATTTTAGCATGAAGGGCATCACATTATAACAATAGGTTCTATACTTGGTGATAAATGATTGTACCCGGAATAGGCATCGAGATAAGTAAGGATCTCGTGGTCGGTCGTGGCATCGATCATGCGATCGATGTTAGGCAGTGGAAAATAAACTTTGAGGCATGGCTTATTTAGATCCTTGTAATCTACACACATTCTAAGTTTGTTCCACTTTTTAGGAACTACAACCACATTGGCTAACCATTCGGGATATTTTACTTCCCGAATGGACCCTATTTTGAGAAGTTTAGTTACCTCGTTCTTTATGAATGCGTGTTTTACCTCGGACTGGGGTCTTCTCTTTTGCTTCACCGGTTTGAACCTAGGGTCCAGGCTTAGCCGATGCATCGTTATATCTGGTGAGATCCCTGTTATGTCTAAATGGGACTAAGCAAAACAATCTATATTATCAATAAAAAATCGAATAAGCTTTTTCCTGAGTTCGGGAGCTAATCCCGTTCCCATGTATACCTTTCATTCGGACAGATATTCGATTAGTACGACTTGCTCTAGTTCTTTGACCGTTGATTGGGTAGCGTCGGAATCATCGGGGACCACGAAAGATCTTGGGATCCTTTGCTCATCATCTTTGTCAATCTTCTGATCTTCTAGTTGATTCGAAGCTGACGTCTGTGATTGCTAATTGGCATCACGTTCCCCCTTTGAGCCCGAACCCTTTGTCAATGAAGGCGAGGATATCGGAATTGCTTCTTCTACGACAAACATTTTCCTTGCGGTCGGTTGTTCCCCGTACACTATTTGGATTCTCTCCGATGTTGAGAATTTAAGAACCTGGTGGAGGGTCGAAGGTACAACTCTCATATTGTGGATCCACGGCCTTCCAAAGAGGGCGTTGTATCTCATATCTCCTTCTATTATGTGGAACTTCGCTTCCTAGATAGTCCCAGCCATGTTTATCGGTAGAATTATCTTGCCTTTGGTAGTTTTTCATGCCATATTAAATCTGTTTAGAACCAGGGCCGCGGGTACGACCTAGTCATGTAGACCGAGCTGTTCTACAACCTTCGATCTGATAATGTTGGCCGAGCTACCTAGATCAATTAACACATGCTTAACTTTAGTTTTATTCATAAGTACGGATATTACTAGTGCATCGTTGTGAGGTTGCATGACTCCTTCTGCATCTTCATCATTAAAGGACAAGGTTCCTATGGATGCGTAATCCCAAGTTCGAGATCGCGTTTCTCTCATAACTGATGTCTTAGTGTGTTTAAGTACCGGCACCTGAGGCGTATCGATGCCACAGATGATCATGTGGATGACGTGCTGTGGTTTTTCCTGTTCGTTTTGTTAACCGAAATTCCTATTTTTGAAATGGTTTTTGGCTCTGTCGCTTAAAAATTCTCGAAGGTGCCCTTTATTGAATAACCGGGCTACTTCCTCTCTTAATTGCCTGCAATCTTCTGTTCTGTGCCCATAGGTGACATGATATTCACACATTTGATTGGGGTTCCTCTGGGCAGGATCAGTCTGCATGGGTCGAGTCCATTTAGTGTCCTTGATGCGTCTGATAGCCGACACGATGGCGGATGCATCGATGCTGAAGTTATACTCCGATAGCCATGGTGCTTCCTTAGGTCTGGTATGCCTATCAAACCCATTTCTGTTCATCAGTCCCCGAGACCCTTGGCTTCAATCATTTCTCTTTTCGCCTCGTACGAAGTTACGTGAAAGTTCTCTACCCCGACGATCTCCATTGTACGGTCGGTATCGATCCTTGCTTGACCTTGGTTCTCGATCGGTGTCCCTTTTAAAACCGGACCCAGAACCCAACTGGTTGTCTTCGACCCTTATTTTAGATTGATATCGATTGTGCACATCGGCCCAAGTAATAGCTGGGTATTCGATTAGGTTATGCTTCAGCCGCCATGAAGCCATCGAGCTTCGTTCGTTCAGACCTTGAGTGAAAACTTGAACAACCCAATCGTCTGTGACTGGCGGTATATCCATTCGTTCCATTTGGAAACGAGATACAAATTCTTTTAGCATCTCGTTATCCTTTTGTCTTACCTTGAATAGGTTCGACTTTTGGGTCTCGACTTTTATAACCCCGGGATGTGCTTTTACGAAACAATCTACAAGCATAGCAAACGAATCAATAGAGTTAGATGGTATATTATGATACCATATCATTTCCCCCTTCGATAGGGTTTCACCGAATTTTTTCAATAACAAAGATTCGATCTCATCATCTTCTAGATCATTTCCATTAATGGCACATGTTTAAGAGGTGACATGTTCGTTGGGGTCAGTCGTCCCATTATACTTAGGAATTTCGGGCATGTGAAACTTCTTTGGGATTGGTTTAGGGGTCGCGCTTGGGGAGAAAGGCTTCTGTACGAATTTTTTGGAATCTAAGCCTTTCAATATCGGGGGTGCTCCCGGGATCTGATCAACCCTATAGTTGTATGTTTCCACATTTTTATTGTTTTCTTCGATCCTTTTTTTAACTGATTCTATTCGTTTTGTCAGTTCTTCGAACATCTTAACAATTTCAGAATAAGTCCCTAATTCTTGCTCATTTGACCTTACTACAGCTGGCTCCGTTCTGTGGGTGATTTCTCGGGGTGGACTGGGCTCCGGTATACTCGGTACCTGTTTTTGACTTTGCAACTGAGATATCGCTACATGTTGAGCTTGCAACATTTCGAAAATCATACACAAGTTGATTCCATTTTCTTCAACATTATGGGTGTCTAGAGGTGCAGATCGAGTACCACCATGAATGCTATTTTCAGGCTCAGAACGCTGATTTTCCTCAATAGCCACATGCGAATTAATGTCTAATAGTACTTCGACTCGGGCCCCAACAGCATCGACAAGCGGCCTTTCGGCCCTGGTTGTCAAGTTGTTGTTTTCTCCTTGAAGGCCAGCTTCGTTGTCGATAGCTAAGGCCATTACTTGAGAGTTCGTTGTTGCTAATTCGTAATCAAAGATACTTTCAACAATAAGTGTAAGAGGGTGCGTTTAGCAGATTCGTACCAAATAACCACTGTTATCCTTAGCCTCGCGGTGGGAGCCAAACCGTTTACCCGAAAAATGGATAGAGTTAGATTTGTACGTAATTCTAAAGGTATGTGGTATAACTTGACACAAATCATAAGAATGAATAGAAATATCGAATGTTAACTGTAGAGAATCAAAAATAAGCAAAGCTGGGAAGAAGATGATTTATAGATTAAGAAAGATGAATTAATTTATCAAGCTAAAAAAGGATAACTCTTCAATATAGGAGTTTGGACCTTATATACGGACGAAGCTTCCAACGTAAAAGCATCCGGTCTTGGCATAGTATTAACCGCACCTTAGGGAGAAACCCTAAGACAGGCCATCAAAACGGTCCCTTTAAATACCAAAGAAACAGAGTATGAAGTTTTGATTGCAGGGCTAGAACTGGACCGGGGACTAGATTCTAAGGTCATAGAAATCAAATACGACTCCCAACTTGTGATAAACCAGGTCTAGGGGATCTTCGAAACCAAAGAGAAACTCATGCAACAATATGTAGTGAAGGTTCAGGCTCTGCTGGCTCAATTTCGGGAGTGGTCGATTACTCATATCCCAAGGGAAGAAAATGAAAAAGCAGATACACTAGATAACGATAGTACAACTCATGCCCTCGGTCCTGGACGCAGATAGCTACTATAAGGTAAATATGACTAAGTTGGTCTGTGACTGGAGGAATCAGATCATCAATTATCTCGAGCACGGGAAATTACCCAAAGACTCTTAAGGTGTCCCGGGCGCTACGCGCCAAAGAAGCATGATATAGCTTCAAAGGAGGCCAACTATACAGGAAATCTTTCCAAGGCCCGCTGGCCCGATGCTTGGGAGCGTCTGAAGCTAATTATGTTATTCGAGAAGTCCATGAAGTGATATGTGTAAACCAATCGGGAGCAGATTCCTTAGTGCTAAAACTGGTAAGGGTAGGATATTATTGGCCCCGAATGGAACAAGACGGCAAATCTTTCGTGCAAAAATGCGATAAATTCCAACGCTACGCACCACTGGTACATCAACCAATAGAACCGTTACATTCAGTTCTATCTCCGTGGTCGTTCATGAAGTGGGGACTATTTTAATTTTAACTGACTATTTTTCTAAGTGGGTTGAAGCAGGCCCTTATCAAAGATAGGCGAATGTGAAGTGGTGGATTTCTTGTGGGAGAACATAATTTGCAGATTTGAAATACCAAAGGAGATAGCCTACGATAACGGGCCACAATTTGTAGGCGCAAAGATCACAAAGTTCCTTGAATATTTGAAAATCAAGAGGATCATATCTTTGCCCTATCATACGAGCGCAAATGGCCAAGCGAAATCAACGAACAAAGTGATTATACAAAATCTCAAGAAGATGTTGGAAGCGGCTAAAGGTAAATGGCATGAGGAACTGTCGGGAGTGCTATGGGCATACCAAACAACGGCCAAATCGAGCACAAAAGAAATCCTTTTCCCCCTTGTGTACAGAGTAGAAGCCTTAATCCCGGTAGAAGTAGGAGAGCCTACCTTGAGATATTTCCAGGCAAATGAAGAAATAAACAATGAAGCAATGTTAGTCAACTTGGAGCTACTCGATGAGCGCAGGGACTTGGCATATATAAGAATGGCAGCCCACAACCAGAGAATGGAAATATATTATAATCGAAGAGCCAATCTCCATTATTTCAAAGTGGGAGACTTTGTTCTAAGAAAAGTAACTCAAAACACATGGGAACTCAACGCAGGGAAGCTAGGTCCAACCTGGGAAGGCCCCTACTGGGTTTTAGCTATCACCGAAAAAGGTTGGAGAATCAGTATGGAGAAAAGCTTCCAAGAAATTGGAATATGGCACACCTCAAGAGATATTATTGCTGACAAACATCACATATACTGAAAGTATGTGCTGCACTCTTTTTCCCTTCTTCCAGTTTTTATTCCAATTGGATTTTTCTGGCAAGGTTTTTAACGAGGCAGCAACGAAAAGTATACTACAAAGAAAGTTTCAACAACAGCAATAAGACCTTCAATAGCAAGGTACACAAGCGAAGAACCTCTCCAGAGAGGTTAGATAATATTTGGCTCGATAGCAAAATTCCCACCGGGAAAGTAAGTTAGCTATCAAGCAGAGGTTACCCGACCGTTCTCAAGTGCAAACCACTAGAGTATTGTTAGATAGTCTTTTGCTCGATAGCATAAATTCCTTGGGGGAAGCGAAGTTTGTTACCAAGCTGAAGCTTGTCTAGCAATTCATTAGTGGGGTCCTCGAAGGTGCAAAACTTCCAGTGTTCAATTCACATTCTTCGCATTCGAACACTGGGGGGAATGATATTAGGATACGGCAATAATGACTGCCACGTCGACCGGAGCACGAAAATCGGGAACATAGTTGTGTCATCAGGACCGGGGACTGCGCGGCCAGACCCGTAGAAACAAGTTGTATGAGTAAGCCACAAGAAATGACAATTTCTTTTTAACATAACAAATGCTTATGTACTTTTTGAAAAACAAAGGAATAAAGTAAAGTCCTTTTAATTTCCATCTTGTTTCTTGTCTGATCGATGAATTGATTTTATCATTTGAAAGTTAAACAAGTACTTGAAATACTAGTGTTGTAACGAACAAGAAACGTCTTCTTCAAGAGCACCGTAAACATAAGAGGGCCCTCTCTTATAAAAACCCTCACGATAAAGGGTTGATTTTGGAAGAACTTGTGCCCGAAATCCAAATTCTTTTGGAAGAAAAATACACCCAAAGCCTTACATAATAAGACACAAACAGTAAAACTTATGCAGAACACTTAAGCAAAAAAAGAATGCAATTATTAAAACTTGTATAAATGTTTAAACGAAAGAAAGACTCATGACTTGAGCAAAATATGTCTTTATTCACAATAAACGTGCCGAAGCGGCACAAATACAAAAGTTTGAAAAAGAAAGGAAAAGCTAAACTGTTGCATCTCCAGAACCCGGAGGAAGAGAAGTGTCCGAGTCCCCAGGGGAAGTGGGTAGATCCATAGATGACTCAACATCTTGGCCCTCATCAGTTTGGCCTTAAGAATCTTCGTCTTCCGGTTCCTCTTCAGTTCCCAAAGTTTCAGAACCGGAAGCATCAAGTTCTGCCGGGAGACTCCTTTTAGCAGTTGACTCAAGCTCACGGACCTTAACGATTTCGGCTTCAAAGTCAATAAAACCTGCTTTAGCCTTTTCCAAGGTTTTTCTCCTCATGATGTACATAACATAAGTTTTCTCAACAAAGAGGGAAGCCGTTTGATGCTTGAGTTCTTCTTTAAGATGGATAACCTCAGCAGAAAGGTTTTCCCGGGCGTATCTAACAGATTTGAGGCTAACATCAAGGTCACGGACGGTTGAGCTAAAAATCCTATTATGCTCAATAGTCTTCTTATTCTTCTCCTCCAACTAGGCATGTTTCACCCCCGCAACAGCAAGCTCTTCAGTTTTGGAGTTCAAGGATGCCTCTAAGTTGGTCAATCATTCAGCGGAGGAAGCCTCGCGATCGGTTGCAGCAAGAACGACGCTATGGACTTCAGTCCACTTGGCTTTGGCTTTATAAAATTAAATCCTCAGCGGGCCAATCTCTTGGCTATGGCTTTCCACTTCTTGCTCACTTTGCTGCAAACCAGCCTCCAATGCAACAGCCTCAGCAACTTTGGCTTCCAATTTTGAGAGGCGAGCAATTATTTTCTCCCGCTTGGCCAAAAGTTGATCCCGTGCGGAGGTAAGTTCTTCTTTTTCCCTAATCAACCTCTAGATGCCCTCGGAAGCAAGGAAATTGGCCTACGAAAATAGAAAGGAAAACTCACAATACTTTTCAGTCAAAGATAGAAAAAATGACAAAAGAAGAGAAGAGTGTACCGCTGCGGCGTTGTTCAACAAGCACTCTCCCGAGAGAGCCTGTATCTTTTCCCAATCTTTATCTGAA
The DNA here is from genome assembly GCF_000715075.1 of Nicotiana tabacum. NCBI lineage: Eukaryota > Viridiplantae > Streptophyta > Magnoliopsida > Solanales > Solanaceae > Nicotiana > Nicotiana tabacum. Next base: position 8,276,847 of record NC_134098.1, read on the forward strand.
GCCTTTAGCAAGTTCCACCCACAGGGATAGCAAATTGCATCGAGTGGAGACCGAGAAAGTAACTCTCCTCCTCCTGTACAGATATTCTGAGGGGGAGCATAATTTTGCCCCAAATTCCCATGAACTGGGGACTGGGGGAGAGGAACACCCTCTTCTCGGACAGATGCGGCTGAGGGAGATGATGTAGCAGTTGCTGGTGGAAGAGTTGGTGAAGAAGGAGACGAAGATGATGGTGTTGAAGGATGAGTTGCATCTGCGACAAATGCAGCGCTGGTTGCTGGTTGCTCATCAACCGAAGACGACAAGGACCCGGTACTCAGCCCCACAATACCGGGTGCAGCGACTAGGATCCGGAAGCGAGAGTTGGCATTTTCCACCATCTCATACTCCCGCCAAAGCACCGAGATATCGCCCTCGGTTAGTGTAACTAACTCAATAGATTAAGCGGTCTGTTGAGTTGAGGAAGGTCGTCATCTTCTATATAGAGAAGCTCCATCCTCGATAGCTTTTCTATCATCGTCAATCATCACAGTATTTATGGCCGGCTTGGGTGGATAGCTCGTCACTATGACTTTCGGAGACGACTCGTGGGCAGCATTCTTCGCCCTTTTACTCTTTCCCAGGAACGCCTTCTTTTTGGTTGCTTGTTCTCCGGCCGGGGACTCCGAAAAGAAGCTTTCTGTTTGTGAAAAAGCTTTCTACAACAGCCTCGCCACATCAGCAGGATCAGCCAAAATGTCTTCTTTGGGGACGACAACTGAGCCCTGGGTAGACCTATATTCAACAGGAGAGCAGAATCAGATAACTTTCTCATAAGAAAAGGTAAGGACATGACGAGTTAAACTTACCATGATTTTTGGCCTTCCACCCATATTTCAGGGATAACTCTTTCCACCGACGGGTTTCGGGCGTAGTAATGTCCAAAATTTTCTGAACCCATTGGTCCAAGTCCTCAACTATATAGGGAACCCATCGAGTCGTTGATGCACGAAAAGAAAGAATAGTTAATAATGACGAGAAAAGGATCTTTAACAAGAGTATAGCAAATAGTATACTTACGAGTGCGGTTCCACAATTCCGGGAAGGAAGGTACCGATGCCAGAATGATGTCACAAATGGAAACGGAAACAAATTGTTCCATCCACCCACGGTTGTTATCATCACCTATGCTGGATAGCAACGCATGGTGTCCTCGCTTGCTAAAGTTGGGGGAATAAAGTTTCATCACATGAGCTAAAAATAGCTCATCTCCTATTTCCTGGCACAAGTACAGGAGGCAAGCAATCGTCCTCCACACAGAGGGACTCACTTGTGCCAAACACACTTGATAGCGGAGGCAAAACTCCTCAATAACGGTGTCAAGCTCTCCACTTAGAGAAAATTGCCCCAAAGTGAAGGGATACGTATAGACATACGTAATACCCTTCTTGGGTAAGAGTGCCCACTCCGCTAGGTCGGGAGAAATAATATTTAAATCTTGGCAACGAAAATCTTCCTTCACAATAGGAATGCTGGTAGGATGGATGGAAGAAGGATATCTGCTAACGGCCCTTGTCAAGGGTTAACAAAAGAAAATTTTTCTTCGAAGTCTTTTGTTATGACAAGACTTCTAGGGATGATGGTGCTCACTGTTGGAGGAGAGGCATCCTCGGCTTTGTTTTTGTTCTTTGAGAAACTGGTATTTTTTGAAGAAGAAGCCATCGTATGTTATAGAAGAAGGAAAAACTTCTCTCGCTTGAAGAGAGTTGAATAACAGAATGCAAGTTGAATAAAGAGAGTTTGAGAGAGTTTGGAGAATTATGGAGTATGAATGAAGGAAGTTGATGCGTATAAGTAAAGGTTTAGGCGACTAAATTCGTCACCATGATTACCTTGATAACCAAAAAAAGTTATGCTGAAGTATGGGATGATGCGTGTTCGGAGCATTAAATGCAGAGAGACGTACTAATCAACCGTCAGAAGCTTTTCATAGTCGATCAGAGAAATTCCCGCCAAAAAGAATATTTTTACCAACTTTCCGGTGATACAAATTTATATCACCGAAAAGCAAGAGGACTATCTGTATATGGTAAAATATTCTATGTTAAGTGGCTTAATAAGAAAGTGATACGCGGAGCCAAAGGCAAATGATAGTTAACACCGAAGACAACCATTCCCTTTATCACCGGAAGGAATGATGTTCATAAAGACGCAATAGATGCCTGCCACCTGGTAGCATTTAATGGAGAATATTCCACAACATTTAGTACACTGCCCGTTACAAAGAATTTGTTATTTATGCTCATCGTTACACACTCTTCAATGCCCTCATAATTGGCATTAAATAAGGGAATGATCCTAGGACCTTGTTCCCTAGGTGCGGCTATAAATAGTGAGTTCAGTTATCATTGTAAAGGATACGAATTTTCTGGCAAACATATACTATAATCTAATCAAAGCTCTATACAATTTTATCTTCTTATTTTTCGATTCCATTAATGTTGTTTCTGGAAGCCCTGCTCCCGAATGTACTGTTTCTGCTATTTCATCTTCGTATCAAGGCTAAGTATTACATATTGCTTCAATTGTTGTATTATTTCAGTATTGAATTAATTCGCTTGTCTAGAAACCACGTATAAATTCAAGTGTCCCGTTTACGGGTAAACAAGATGGTGGTTGCAACTTACGCATGAAATCAATTTTGTGTTTTGCTGACTAGTAGGTGCTCAACTGGCTTCTTTATATTTTGATCTTCTCATTTTCAAAGTCACTCCGCTACTGCCACGGTCTCTATGTTCTGCATTGCTCACTCCGGCTTAATATTTGCTTTTTTACTTCTCTAAATTTAGTTCTGATTTCACCACTAATTTTGATTAGCCTTTTCAATTCCTAGTTGGATTGAAACAAAGGATTTAATTTTCATTCAAGACAATGTCTCACTGCTCGAGTAGCTCACCAGGGTGTAGATGCGGATTTATTGCTAATAAGTCCATGGCATGAACTCCTTCAAATATTGGGATACGTTTTTTAAGTGCCTAAAGCCTGAGGTAACATAATTTGTTTTTCATGGGCTCTTCTTATTTTCTGATTTGGGTGTAAATTACTTTTTCAAGGGTTCTTCAAATGAATCTTCAACCTTCAATCTGACTTTGATTACCAACTTTGAAACCCTAGCTCAAGGTTTTGTAGCCATGAAAATTTGACAGAGATAAAATGAACGAATGGGTAGGTTTACACTTTTAATAAATGGATTAAGAGAGGTAAATCGAGGTATATTAAAAATGTAGGTGGGGAAATAGTGGGGTAGGAAAAAAGAATGGGGGATGGAGGGAGTTTAAGAGCCACTTGGATTTTTAAAGGGCAAAAATAATTTTTGGAATTAAAAATTATTAAAAAATCAATTTGTTAATCAAAAAGGGTATGGATGACTCCGATCGGTCACGACAGGGGAATATCTACTACCCCAACTTTAAACGAGGGGCATAATTGTTCTATTTCATATAGTAAAATGATAGTTTTGGCTCATTTCTGTATTATATAAAGGTTCAGATGATGGTTGATGGTTGCAAATTACTCAAGAAAGGAATTTTGTGTTTTGCTTACTAGTAGGTGGTATATTGTTTTGTTGTTTCATGCATCTTGTGAGCCTCTGGATGCAAACCACTTCATATATTAGGAGTCCTCTGGTGCATTAGCTAGCTGCTCAATTGGTGAGAGTTGAAAGAAAGGGAGTAATTTTTATTTGGTGAGATCGAGCATAGGTCATATCTTTGTTAACTCATCTACCGCATAAAGGAAAGGACAAAAAAGTAGAAATGCAGTATCAATTCCCTTCCAATTGAATCTGTATTCTTGCGTGAATATAACATAATAACTATATATTACTTAACAAGTTAATTAATTCGCGCTTCGCGTGGTAATAAAAAATATTAGTGAATTTAGAAATAATTTTGTTGTGAATATACTCGAGATAATTAAGGAGATGGTATAATTTTTCATTCATATGCATAGAAATTTTAAAAAGCAATTACACACACACATATAAAGTTTAAAAAAATAGCAAAGCGGACAATATTTCCTACAGAAACAGTGGAAGTATTGTTCCCTAACCAAAGTTTGCAGAAACAATATAGCTATCGACATATGTTTAAGAAGAGGAGCAACAACAAAATCAGTAAAACACTCATATTAGTGAATTTTTAATCTAAATAATCAGATAACAAAATAAATGACTTTACCGGATTTGACATTTGCACATGGCAATGTATTTTGCAGTGTTTTAAAAGGCGTTTTCGGGGAGAGCCCTGGGGCGAGGCGGACCAAAAACGCCCCGAGGTGATGGTGGGACGAAAGTCTCAAGAGGCGTATGCCCAGCAATTCGGAGCGTATGCCCGGGCGTTCGGGGTATTTTTTTTAATGGGGCGTAAGCCCTAGAGACTTTTTCAAATTAAAACAAAATTTGTTGAATAAGTCCTTCATATAATACCCAAATTCTCAAAAATCAACTTGATAATGACTCAAAAGTTTTAAAAAGAACTGAAATGTATTAAATTTAAAAGTCAAGACTTTTTTTATTGATTGACGCTCTAATTCATGGTCTTTCCAATTCTTTATCTTATCTGCTAGTATCTCCCAAAGCAACGAATATTCAATTTTTTTACAAATATAAAGAGAACTACGTTCTCCTTCATAGCAGCAAGTTCAAAGTTCAAATTACTACTCATCATTTTTGTTCCTCCATGAAGAAATTTTTATTCTTTTCGACTCAAGTTACTTGTGCTTCTAAGTGGCGTATAATAGATTATTTTGACTAGTTTTTTGTGGGGGTGGAGCACACGCGCGCGCGCGCACACACACACACACACACACACACACACACACACACACACACACATATATATATATATATATATATATATATATATATATATATATATATATATAGAGAGAGAGAGAGAGAGAGAGAGAGTTTTCTTTAATTTTTATGCAATTTTACATGTTTATAAATATTGACTATAATTATATTATTTTATAAAATATTAAAAATTAAATATATATGGGGCTTACGCCTCGGGACTTAAGTCTTGCTGAGGTATATGTAAAACAACTCGCCTTACGCCCACGCCTTTTAAAACACTTGTATTTTGCAAATGGTGTAAAGGTAGGTCTAAACACTACTAGAAATCCCGTAAAAAATGACCAAAAAAACCGACCAATGTTGGTCGATAATGGCCAAAAACCGACCAAAACGCGACCATTTACGTGTGAACGGTATTTTTGTGGTCGGAAAGGAATACCGACCAAAGTTGATCGGAAATTACCGACCAACTTTGGTCGGTCAATTAAATTCAAAAAAAAAAAATATTGCAAAAAAAAACCGACCAAAGTTGGTCGGTATTTTAATTATGTAATAAAAAGATTCACCATCTGGGAATCGAACCGGGGCCTGTACTGTGGCAGGATACTATTCTACCACTAGACTATTGGTACATTTTGTTTTAAGGCTGTCTTTTATTTGATTTATACTCTTTAATTGTATTTTCGCACGAAAATAACCGACCAAAGTTGGTCGGTTTTATTAAAAAATAAAATTACCGACCAAAGTTGGTCAGTTCTTTTAAATGACCGGCCGAATTAACCGACCAATTTTGGTCGGTTTTTTTAATATTAATTTTTATTTATTTTAATTGAAAAACCGACCAAAGTTGGTCGATTTCTTGAAACATAAATTTCGCGGGACTCAAAAATAGTTTCCCGCATTTTTGCGCCAAAGAAAACCGACCAACGTTGGTCAGTTTTATAAAAAAAAAAATTAAAAAAAAATATTTTGTAAAGCCGACCAACTTTGGTCGGTTTTTTAGTCGGTTTTTTGACCGACCAAAGTTGGTTGGTCGACCTTGGTCGGTTTTTGCCGAATTTCTAGTAGTGGCGAATCATAAGGCAGAATTTTCCAATTGACAAAAGTTTAAATATCAAAAGAAGAATTACTCAATGGATTTCATGTCTACTTTTTTCAAGGGATGTTTGGGCATCGTTTAATTACAAATAAAGGATGAGAAAATTGCTTAAGCTGACTCATGGTTTTCTGCAACAACACTGTTGAAAGCGAAATCTTTGCAAAATACTTACTACTTACCTTTCAGTTTAGTTTATATGAACCTATTTATTTTTTGGTCCATTCTAAAAAGGATGATCAATTTTTATATTTAGAAATAATTTTGCTTAAACTTACAATTCTACCTTTAATAAGAAGTTTTTATAATCACACAAATATTCTGGCCCCTTTTTGAATTATTTAATACCACAAATTTTAAAAATCTTCACTTTTTCTTAAATTATGTGCCAATCAAACAGATTCACATAAATTGAAACGGATAGATAGAGTGACTTACAACTAAACAAATCCTTCAACTCTCACGAAAACAAACTCCAAGACATCAAATAGAGATACTAAAAGAAAAAAAGTAACTCATTGACATTAAATACACTGTAATAACCGTTGATAGATGCATGAAACTTCACGTAATGCCTTCTCATCAAGCTAATTGATTGTAAGCTACTAAGCTATGTATCGGTTAAACAGTATTTAATGGAATGTAAGTTTACTTTTTAGTATAAAAATATCATAAAAGTAGTGTTAGATTGAAGGGTAAAAAGGTCGTTCCGTTTTATATGGATATTTCGGTCTTTTAACTTTACAGTTTTGACTTCTAATTTATAATATAATATGATGATATGATATGATATAATATAATATATATTTAAATTTATTTTCACTTTAAAATACATGTGTGTGATTAATACATGGTTTTCTTAGCCTAGTATACATACAGATGTAAATATTTCATTTTCCTTGTATGATTAGATAGTAATAATTTTTTTTAACTTTCTTCTATTAAATAAAATAAAACATGAAAATGAAAATTAAAGAAGCTAAAAATTTCTTCTTTTCATCGTTCTTCCTCTTGTATTTTTATTTTTTAATATTCTCCGTCTCAATTGTTCATCCCTTAATGTCCGATCCAAAATCCAACTAGTCATGATGGCACCTAACCCAACCCGTTAGGTAAGCCACTTAATCACTAACCAATTCCAATAATAATCAATAAAGCAATTAAGTGAAGAAATTATCTAAATCTAAAGCATTCCCCAAGAACAGGTAGTACAAATCATGAGCTTCTAAGAATAGAATTTACAAAGCGGAAATGAAATAAATACATAGTCTATTTGAATAGTACATAAATAGAATTTTATAGATCAAAAGCTACCACGAACAAGGGGCAGCTACAACCTGGACGCAGGTACATCTTCAAATCCAGATCCCATCGAACACAGCAACATCAACAGCCAACATCTGCACGCAAGGTGCAGAAGTGTAGTATGAGTACAACCGACCCCATGTACTCAATAAGTAACAAACCTAACCTTAGGTTGAAAGTAGTGACGAGCTGACAAAAAGGCTGTGTCCAACACCAAATCTCAGTGAAAACCCAAATCTCAGTGAAAAGTAGGCATTTGTTTTCAAGTATCTCAGTGAAAACCCAAATCTTTTACCGAAAAAGTCAAAATACGAGTAAGTTTGAAAACGGTGATTTTTCCCAAAAATCCTTTCAACAATAAGTAAGATGTTTCATCTTCTGATAGCATAAGGAAAGTACTTCTCTATGCCTACATGTCAAGATACATGTAAAATCATAAATGTCCCCACAACTGGGTAGCAGAAGAAAATGCACCTCTAAGCATGTATCACAAGTACGCATGTTAAATGCAATGCATCTCGATGATGAGCTCATGTACTCACACTCTCAGTGTACTAAATCTCACTGTCTCGCATTCTCTCTCACTATGCTCAGCACACTCAATCACTCAGCGTTGTACAATACCCGCTGAGGCGTGAAGCCCGATCCATATATGATCATAAGGCCCGTTACGGCGTGCAACTCGATCCACATATATATAGTCGACTGCGCTCATTGGGGGTGTGCAGACTCCGAAGGGGCTCCTTTCAGCCCAAACGCTATAATCCGCACGGACAACTCACGTGCTGCACGGACAACTCACGTGCCATAATATCAATATCTGAAATCGCACGGACAACTCACGTGCTATAGTGACAACATCCTCACAAACAGGCCCCCAGCCTCACTCAGTCATCAATCTCTCCAGTCTCACTCACGAGCTCACAATATCATGAAACTAGCCCGACAACAATGATATGATGTATCAATAAATAACTAAGACTGAGATATGATATGAATACATGAATATGACTGAGTACGAAATATCAATGAAATCAGTGAGATGAAAGTAAGAAACGACCACTATGGGTCCAAACAATATCGGCATAATACCTAAACATGATATCTAGCATGATTGACAGCTTACCTAATTTATCACATGGTGAAAATGGATATCAACAAAGTAGGACCACTATACAGTTCCATGGAAACAACATAATCCCAATTCACATGGTACACACTCACACACCCATCACCTAGCATGTGCGTCACCTCAATACCAATCACATAATACGTATTTCGGGGTTTCATACACGTAGCACAAAGATTAGAAGAGTTACCTACCTCGAACAAGCCAATACCAATGCCGAGCAAGCGAAGCGATGCTCCAAAGATGCCATCTCGCGCGTTTCGACCTCCGAACGGCTTGAACTAACCAAAATCACCTTAAATACATCAAGCAATGCTAAAGGAATCAACCTCGATCGAAAAAGATCAAATCTTGAATCAAAAGCCCAAAATCGACCAAAAGTCCAACCCGATCCCGCACCTCGGAACCTGACAGAAGTTACAAAATTCAACAACCCATTCAATTACGATTCCAACCATACTAGTTTCACTCAAATCCGACTCCAATTCGATGTTCAAAACTCAAAATTTTATATTATGAAACTTTAGGCCAAAACCCCCAATTTCCTCTTTAAAATTCACAATCCAATTACCAAAAATGAAGGTAGATTTATAAAATATAACCAAAACCGAGTAGATAACACTTACCCCAATCCTTGTAATGAAAATTGCTTCAACAATCGCCTCAATCCAAGTCCCATTTTCGCACCTGCGTCACATTAGCCTCTTCTGCAGCATCGCTTCTACGACATAACCTCTACTTCTGCGAAATCAGGTGAGGACTCGACCCTCACACCTGCGGATAACATATCCTCTTCTGCGACATCACAGGTGCGAACCACCATCCGCACCTGCGAAATACCTCGCTCCTGCACTCCATCACCTCGCACCTGCGCATCCGCATATGCGCCCAAATCTTCGCTTCTGCGGTCTTCTTCACCCATCACTATTTCCGCTCCTGCGACCCCTTCGTCGCTTCTGTGACCATCGCACCTGCGCAAACCAGCCGCATGTGCGGTCACACCAGAACCAACAATAGTAATATTAAGTAAAATGATCTGAACCTCGTCCAAAACTCATCCGAGCCATTCGGGACCCCGTCTGAATATACCAACAACTCCAATAACATAACACGGACCTACCAGAGGCCTCAAATCACGCATAACAACATCGAAACGATGAATCACACCTTAAATCAAAATCTATGAACTTTGAACTTTCAAATTCAATAACTCGTGCCGAAACATAGCAAATCAATCCGGAATGGCTTCAAATTTTACGCACAAGTCCCAAATAACATAACAAAACAATTCAAATTCCCGGCACAATCCGAATCCAATATCAAAAAGTCCACTCCCGGCCAAACTTTTCAAAATCTAACTTTCGTCATTTCAAGCCAAATTCTACTACGGACCTCCAAATCACAATCCGGACGCGCTCCTAAGTCAAAAATCACCCAATGGAGCTAACGGAACCATCAAAATTCCAATTCGATGTCAACTGCTAAAAGTCAAACATGGTCAACTCTTTGAAATTTAAAACTCCCTAGTTGAGAATCATACTTCCAAATGAGTCCCGAATAATCTGAAAACCAAAACCGACGATTCACACAAGTTAAAATATCTCATACAGAGCTACTCACGTTTGTAAACTACCGAGCGATATGCAAATTCTCAAAACGACCGATCGGGTCGTTACATCCTCCCCCACTTAAACATACGTTCGTCCTCGAACGTGCCAAAAGTTATTCCAAAAGCCAACCATATCGTTGTGTAACCTTACCATGCACATACCCGGGGGTGATCCCACTTCACCCTATCCCGTATAGGTCCGATAACATAACATAACTGAAATTTCTCAATTCAACCGAGCCCACAAGCCTTATAATCCAATTTCCAACATCCGAAATTTCTTATAAGATCTGAATCTCGCAACCTACATGCTATATAAGTCTGAACAAGCTGTACCAAAAGCCGTAACCATTATTGAAATACACAAAACGCAAATACCACATAGCTCAAATGCTCAAAGCAATAATTTCTAATCACAACAGTTGCTCAAAACAACCCAATGTCGGTAATAAATCTCATATCAAACAAGACTTCATTCTAAAACCTTTGTACACTACCGATGATGAAATAAACACGCAGAAACTCGTAACCATTCATCAGATCCACCAGTCATGGAGCTCCCTCTCCTTTGACAAGAACCATAGCAAATTTCTAAGCTGACTTTCGATATTATCCTTCAAAATATACCACAATCAAATCTGGTAGCACCCATCCTAGATCTAACGACTTCATCTTATCAAATACCAGCTACTCTACTGACATGCCACACCAATACTATCTAATGCCACAACCCGTGCAATCTGTGCACCAATAAGCAACATTCCAGATGTACTCAATCACGAAAATGACTCAAACAAGAGAACCGTCCCGCAAGCTCGACGAGTACCACCCCGACGCAATGCTAAGAACCCATCACACACCGTAGAACCATAACACACAAATCTAATACTAAGGATCATATATCAACATAACTTTGTCGTAATGCGCGACCCCATCCAAACACTGATCCATATGAAATACCTCAGCCACCATGCTCAAAATCAATAATCACGCGCAATCCGAGATCAAGTACTCAAACTGAATTATCATAACTATGGAGAAGCAAATGACACAATGTCACGCAAAACCCGAAAGAACATAACCCATACTCCATCAACCATGCAATACCCAATTACTTATCTCGCTCAAATTCCGCTATAAAGCCCAAATAGGACCGCACCAGGTGTGCTTATAATCAACGAATCACAACTCCTCATAGCATAGAAGAGTAACTCCTAGATCATTTCAGGACACGGATAAGCTCAGCAACAACCGAATGACACATCCCTCAACAATAGCATTATGGAGCCAACCAATCCAACTCGGTGTAGAATACACATCCTAATTGGGACTACCCATGGACACCCAAATCAACTCTGGGCACCCATAAATAGATAAATAAACCTCTGAAAGCCTACAATTGACTGAATCATAACACATACTATCATCTGGCTAGCTTTGGCCACGACTTCACAATCCACAACCATGAAACAGTCTGCTCCTAAGAACTCCCAATCTCCAAATCCATAGAACACACGAATCACCATATCTTATCCCAACTCCACCGCCAAAATGTCTAACATATCTCTCATACACGATCATCTCACGAGGAATACTTCTAAAAAATTTCCGTGCCACATCGCAAAATTTGAATATCAGCAGTCGATCAACCAGAAGAGTGTTGCAGTACCAATGATGTATCCATAAATCAAAACACATTGCCCCTCCTGAAATGTATACTCTCATCAAGCCATACCAAATAGTAATATCATTTACCTAGTTATCTGAAATCGTCCATGCTGCCTACAAATTTTATGACCTTCCCTTCCAAACAGAATTGTGATGCCGCTCACGTAAGTCTCAATCCCATACAACACACCGCATATACCATGCCATCATATGAAAAATATGAGAACTTCATAGTTCATTTCGAGTCACAAGCAACAATATACTCAATTATCCAAGGACCTTCCATTTGACTTCATCCAGGAGGAATTCACTATACACCACATGCTCCTTACGCCATTAGGAAATATACTCCTCGAACCGTGGTAAAAACCATTGAGAACTCTTCGAAGCCTATTTGCACATAACCAAGCTATCAGAACCGAATCTCTCTAACTCAACCCAGCCACGTAGGTCGCCAAAATGCAAGAGCATTGCCACGAAACATCTGTAGAGACTAGCCACGTCATAAGTACCCAAAGAACCGATCATACCCATTACTATGCTAACCCAACCTACTACCAAGATGTCCTATTTCTCCAAGTCCTTTCCAAATTGCCTTCAAATTGATATTTCTCCTTGCTAGAACACCACGATCCCTAACCAAAATTCACCACACAAGAGACCCTAGTATAAAACCACAACGCCTTAAGGCCCATAAGCCGTTGACTTCCCTCGTAAGCACCCCAAAGCACCACAACTGCGACACCCACTCTAAAGAGACCTTATGTGAACCTAAAACTGTTTCCTTCACCTTCTTGATACTGAAATGCATAATCCACAATGATATAAAAATGTCACAAGTCTCAACACCGTCCAATGTAACTCTCAGTTTCTAGCCATATACCAATCTTGAAAATTCCAAATCGCTACATATAATTCTTGAATCCATTCGAACCATTATCGAGAGTCATCCACTATGCTCAAATCTCAATTGCACAGCCCCAAACGGGCCAAACGACTGGTGCCTCATTGGCACAACGACACCCAAAGGAGTAACCCCATCTTAAAGCGACCAAGCAAATTCCTACTCCATGCACACTACATCTTTCACGATTAACCAATCAATCATTCCATAATCCCCATATACCCATAGAGTGTAATACAATCCGTATCTAGAAATTCCCTTACTCGAGTCATCCTAAATCTCAACCACTGCAGTCATAGCTGATTCACCAGTATACCTCAAACTGAACCCAATACAACACATAATCCTGTAATCAGCTTGTCGATAGCAGACTCCCCCACTTGGCTCAAAGCCATAAATCAAAACACACAACTCACAATGCCCATACTCTATTACTGTCATAATACCGCAGTGAGATTCAACCAAATCCTTCCTGAGCTCCTATAATGCAAACCATCTAATACTTCACATTATCTGCAAATCTCGCATTCACCCTTGTAATAGTCAAGCCAACTTCCACAATATATCCAAACTCAAATTGCAACATATATCATTTACTGGTAAAAGAGAACTCTCTATAAAACATCATAAGGACCACACAATCTCAGGACACATCGTAGGAGATATCCCACCTGCTCTACCTCAAACTGACATCTCTCTATACCCTTTCACAGTCACGACTACTACGCAATCACTTAATCTTCTTAATTCTGAACTCATCAACAAGACATGAGAATCTACTTCACTCCACAACTAAACTACATGAGAGATCCCTCAACACACCCATAACTCGAGACCATACGCCATATCAAGACATAAATCAAACACCCAATAGTCCTTGCTACCTCTCAAGTAAACTCTTCTCGTCACATTCGAACAATCTGAACACATCTCGCAGTCACATCATACTCACCACATAGCCATTTCACCGCTCATCGAGCCACAAATTCCACTCACATGGACATTACCGGACATATGAGTTCAAATGTACAAGTTACCACTGAAGCTATCGAGCTTAAGATGCGATCTAACCATGGACTCAAGTCCTCCAGAATGGCCCATCACCAAAATACTGAATACACATCTTGAACCTCGTTCATAAAATCACAAGCCGCCGGCGCACAACTGATACCCAGAGCTCACATGCGCATACGAATGCGTGGAAGGAATTCAAAGGGTTACGCTTTATCATACTGATCCGCAAGACTCTATTAGACACTTACTCATGACTTGTAGAATCTATGAACCTAGAAATCTCATACCACCTTGTCACGATCCAAAATCTAACTAGTCGTGATGGCACCTAACCCAACCCGCTAGGTAAGCCAGTTAACCACTAACCAATTCCAATAATAATCAATAAAGCAATTAAGTGAAAAAATTATCTGAATCTGACGTATTCCCCAAGAACTAGTAGTATAAATCATGAGCTTCTAAGAATAGAGTTTACAAAGCGGAAATGAAATAAATACATAGTCTGTTTGAATAGTACATAAACATAATTTTATAGATCTAAAGCTACCACGAACAAGGGACAGCTACAACCGGGACTCAGGTACATCTTCAAATCCAGATCCCATCGAACACAGCAACATCAGCAGTCAACTTCTGCACGCAAGGTGCAGAAGAGTAGTATGAGTACAACCGACCCCATGTACTCAATAATGTAACAAACCTAACCTTAGGTTGCAAGTAGTGACAAGCAAACAAAAAGGTCGGGTCCAACACCAATATTCCACAACAGTTCATAACAGCATAGTATAAGTAACAAAAGAGTATCTCAGAAATAAAAGGCTCAGTTTATTCACAGTTCCAGAAAACTAGGCATTTGTTTTCAAGTATCTCAGTGAAAACCCAAATCTTTTACCGAAAAAGCCAAAATACGAGTAAGTTTGAAAACTGTGATTTTTTCCAAAAATCCTTTCAACAATAAGTAAGATGTTTCATCTTCTGATAGCATAAGGAAAGTACCTCTCTATGGCTACATGTTAAAATACAGGTAAAATCATAAATGTCCCCACAACTGGGTAGCAAAAGAAAATGCACCTCTATGCATGTATCACAAGTACGCATATTAAATGCAATGCATCTCGATGATGAGCTCATCAACTCAGACTCTCAGAGTACTGAATCTCACTATCTCGCATTCTCTCTCACTATGCTCAGCACATTCAATCACTCAGTGATGTACAATACTCGTTGCGGCGTGCAGCCCGGTCCATATATGACCATAAGGCCCATTGCGGCGTACAATCCGATCCACATATATATAGTCGGGTACGCTCACTGGGGGTGTGCAGACTCCGGAGGGGTTCCTTTAAGCCCAAGCATTATAATCCGCACGGACAACTCACGTGCCATAATATCAATATCTAGAATCGCACGGACAACTCACGTGCCGTAATATCAATATCTGGAATCGCACGGACAACTCACGTGCTATAATGACAACATCCTCACAAACAGGCCATCGGCCTCACTCAGTCATCAATCTCTCCAGTCTCACTCACAGGCTCACAATGTCATGAAACTAGCCCGACAACAATGATATGATGTATCAATAAATAACTGAGACTAAGATATGATATGAATGCATGAATATAACTTAGTACGAAATATCAATGAAATCAGTGAGATGACAGTAAAGAAATGACCATTATGGGTCCAAACAGTATCGGCATAATGCCTAAACATGATATCTAGCATGATTGACAACTTAACTACTTTATCACATGGTGAAAACACGGATATCAACAAAGTAGGACCACTATACAGTGCCATGGAAACAACAGAGTCCCAATTCACATGGTGCACGCCCACACGCCCGTCACCTAGCATGTGTGTCACCTCAATACCAATCACATAACACGTATTTCTGGGTTTCATACACTCAGCACTAAGATTAGAAGAGTTACTTACCTCGAACAAGCCAATATCAATGCCGAGCAAACCAAGCAATGCTCCAAAAATGTCACCCCACGCGTTCTGACCTCCGAACGGCTCGAACTAACCAAAAATAACTCAAATACATCAAACAATGCTAAAGGAACCCATCCCTATCGAAAAAGATCAAATCTTGAATCAAAAGCCCAAAATCGGCCAAATCCTCATAACTCGACAAAATTTATAAAATTCAACAACACATTCAATTACGAGTCCAACCATACTAGTTTTACTCAAATCCGACTCCAATGCGATGTTCAAAACTCAAAAATTTATATTATGAAACTTTAGGCAAAAACCCACAATTTCCTCTTTAAAATTCACAATCCAATTACCAAAAACGAAGGTAGATTCATGAAATATAACCAAAATCGAGTAGAGAACACTTACCCAAATCTTTGTGATGAAAATTGCTCCAACAATCGCCTCAATCCGAGTCTCACATCTCAAAATATGAAGAAAGAACCAAAACCTCGGTTTATAGCTTCTGCCAGCATTTTCGCACCTGTGGTACATTAGCCGCTTCTGCGGCGTCACTTCTGCGGAATCAGTTGAGGATTCCACCCTCGCACCTGCGAACAACATATCCGCTTTTGCGACATCGTATGTGCGAGCCACCATCCGCACTAGCTAAATACCTCGCTTCTGCGCTCCATCACCTCGCACCTGCGCATCCGCATATGCGCCCAAATCTCTGCTTCTGCGACCATCGCAACTGCGCAAACCAGCCGCAGGTGCGGTTACACCAGAACCAGCAATAGCAACACGAAGTAAAATGATCTGAACCTCGTCCATAACTCATCCGAGCCACTCGGGACCCCGTCCGAATATACTAACAAGTCCAATAATATAACACGGACCTACCCGAGGCCTCAAATCACGCATAACAATATCGAAACGATGAATCCCACCTTAATCGAAATCAATGAACTTTGAACTTTCGAATTCAATAACTCGTGCCGAAACATAGTAAATCAATCCGGAATGACTTCAAATTTTGCGCACAAGTCCCAAATAACATAACGAAACTATTCCAATTCCCCGAATCACAATCCGAATCCGATATCAAAAATTCCACTCCCGGTCAAACTTTCAAAAATCCAACTTTCCCTATTTCAAGCCAAATTCTACTACGGACCTCCAAATCACAATCCGGACGCGCTCCTAAGTCCAAAATCACCCAACGGAGCTAACGGAACAATCAAAATTCCAATCTGAGGTCAACTGCTAAAAGTCAAACTTGGTCAACTTTTTCAAATTTAAAGCTCCCTAGTTGAGAATATTCTTCCAAATCAGTCCCGAATAACCTGAAAATCAAAACCGACGATTCACACAAGTCAAAAGACCTCATACGGAGCTACTCACGTCTGTAAACTATCGAGCGATATGCTAATACTCAAAATGACCGATCGGATCGTAAACTTAATTAAATAAGCTCCTATTCTAGAAAAGTCTTTACTTCCCCTCGACCCTTCATTATTTTCTTCTTCTTTCCTTTTTGCGTTATTTTCTTCTTTTTTCTTTTTGCATCCTCTAGTATTTTCTGTCTTCCACTCAAGGTCCAATACTTGCTTTGGCTAGAACTTTAACAGAATCTTTGGTGATCATTTTCTCCCTCTCCTACCGCTACTTTATCTATTCCTTTTCTTTTATTTCCTTTTTTCCATCGTTCTTGATGCTTGTCCAAGAAATCCAGATTTAGCTTCCCCTTTCATGCCAAAAAACCTTAGTTCTTTTTTAATCCTAATTCTCTGTTAAATGATTAAAAACAATCTAGTTCAATATTTCTATCACCCATCCGATACATTAAGAAAAGTGGATTTTAAAAGAAAAGAAAGAGAGATCTAGGTAGCGAGAGCCTAGAAAGAAAAGAGTCCCAACATTTTTAAGCTAATGTTATTTCTGAATTCTTGTTCATTTTCTTTTATACTATAATATTGACAAAAAACAATTCACATTATTAGTGTGGAATAAATTATGTCCAACCAAAAACTTTAAACTTATGATATTATAATTCAATAAATTGTAAGTAGCTGGTAGTAGTGTAGTACCTTTTTATACGGGTGAAATCGAGCTCATGTTGCATCCTAACCTCCGACAAAATAAGTCAGACTTGTGACATAGCAACAAGGGATCGAAATCGAGTCAAAGTCCTAGCGGGCCAGAACCCGGGGCATGACGCCTACCTTCGAGAATATCGAGGCCATGGTCCCGGAATCGGTCCTTGCCTCTAACGACTTCGAAGAACATTGTCGTACAATCCAGCATAGCCAACAGAAGGCCGAGATATCCGTGACCAATCGAATATTACGGCGGGGATATCAGCACATATCGATAAGGAACCGGCAATCAGTGAATCAGAAGATTGTTTATACCTTTTATAGAGTTTTACCTAAAATAGGACTCTCCTACTACATAAAGGGGGTCTAATAATTCATGAAGGACATTGTAACACGCACTCAAAAGCAATATATTACTATTTTCTCTGCCTTTAGCTCTTGCTCTTTTTCATCGATATCGGTCGTGGTGAGCTCGGCTCGAGGGCGGCTATTTCATTAAGGCTGAAACTATCCAACTCGTGTGGTTTGAATTTATTTTATCTTTGTTTATTCAATAGTAACTTAATTTATCGCTTTGTATCAAGTTAATCCGCATATCCTTAAAATAACTTACAAATTTAATTGTTATCCGATTTTGAGGTAAACAACCTTTTATCAAAAACCATATCGTGTACTCCGTTCGCTAGCCCTAGCATCTGCATCAACATGCCTCCAACCTGCTCGACATTGCGTCAAGAAGCTCTCCTCTATGCCCGATTGCCAATGAAGAAAGATAAATTAGAATACATATATAGCATTCATGTACTGTAAGTACTCATTGCAATTTGACTAAATGGCACCGAACCACTTTATAAAATGACTCAAAAGAAAAACTACTCTAATTTTATTAGAAATTAAACAGCAAACATCAAAGAGGAAGAGAAGGGATTATATTTTACTATTATGACATTGATTGACAAAAGGTAGTAGCTATGAAAAAACATAATAACAGACACAAACATGCATCGCAAATTAAGAACTGAATTTGACAAAATAAAACAAAAATAAGAGTTTAAAAAAGAAAAGTAGCATTAACACATTGAGAGATGTCGGTGAATTTGGGAAAAGATATAGAGAATAGGCTAAGGTGTGTCCATGCATGTTGAGGTGGAGAGAGTATGTTTTGATGAGTCCGGAACCAAAATATGATTCTTTTGGACTCAAAGAACCAAAATATGTGGAAAAAATAAGCAGTAGCCATAATATATATAATGCCCTTTTAAAGGGCGCTATACATTAACGGTCATTTGCCCAATTAAGTATAGCGCCCTTTTAAAAGGCGCTATATATATATAAAGCCCTTTTGAAAGGCGCTATATATATAAAGCCCTTTTAAAAGGCGCTATATATATTATGTGGGCCCACCAATAATTTTTCTGGGCTTAACTGACATAATAATAATTCAACTGGGTATAGCGCCCATATTTAAGGCGTTGTACCTCAAATAATTGTATCCCCGGACTGGTTTTTGCCTTATTTAAAGAGGTTAAGGATTTTGTAAAAATCCATTCATAAATATTCTCAAGTCTTCTGAAATATTTTTTCGTTAAGTTGTTTTGCATTTTGTCATAATGTCTGAAGAGCGAAGAATTAGGGTTTTATTATATTGGGGGAGGGAGGGGGTGAGGTTGTGGTGGCGAATAACTCAGTAAGCTATAGTTTATCTCCACAATGTCATGTTAAGTTGCCACTTACAATGGAGTACGATACATTGGTATCATTGTTATGTTAAAAAATGAGTGTGAGTAAACGTTCGGTGACTATTAAAATAACCGGAAGATATCTGTATTCTGTCACTTCGCAAGGGGTTGCTTGTTATGCTGAGTTTAACATCGAAAATGATGAAACTCTGAGAGATTTTTTGAGGACTCCGGATGAATACCGAGAATTTCGTGTGATAAAAATGTTGGAAATACACGTCAAGGCTGAAAACGTTCGTAATAATGAGGTTGCACAAAGTAAGAAAATCCCTCAGTCATTGGGTGGTTATTTTGAAGCAGTTTTAGCCGAACAGGTTCCGGCTGAAAGAGTTTGGCCTGATATAATTTTATCTCCACGAGAGAATGAGGAGCGAGAAAATAATTTCTCTCCTAGTTTACATAATCTACAAGAAGAGTGGTAAACCTCAATTTTCTTTTGTGTTACGATATTTATTTTAGATGTATTGAATTTGTATTAACACCCATATATTCCACAAGGGGTACCGGCCAGATATGAATTTTACAAGTTATGAACCAATGCCCAGTTGGAATATGCCTAGTTCTGGTGTGTTGGATCATGGTGGTCCATCTGGGAGTCATCACCAACAAGATAATGTCCATCATGGGATATCAACACATTATGATTTGTAAGTGAAGTGATAAAGCTATATGTAAAGTTTGGATCAATTTGAGTAACTCATTATTTTGTTGGTTGTGCAGTGAAAACGAGTAACTTGAACGTCCTGTCCTTATTCAATTTCCCGAAGACAACATATTTAATCTGACAGATGCGCAAAGTCAGGAAGAGAATAGTGATTATGACAACGATGTCGATGAGTCTGGAGATGACACACCATTCCCTGATGAGGGTGATGATGAGGAGGAAGAGAATACTGAACCTGATTTGACGAGGGAGCATGCTCCACCTCCCGTTAGACCAAGAGTGTACGACGTGCCATTTTATTCAAGGGAGATTCCCTACCTTGATCATTTGCCATGTATGCCGGATGTGGATGCCCTCACAAGGGATATTGACGAAATTCGGACAGCAATGTGGGATGAATCTAGAGCAACAGTGTTTTCAAAAGGCATGTTTTTTCCGATAAAGTGCGCCTAAGTAGGGCGGTGCGAATGTACAATGTAAAAGAGTATCGTGAGATCACGGTATCAGAGTCATATCCAAATGTATACAAGGTAGTATACCGTAGATGGTTTACGGGTTGTAATTGGATGCTGCATGCAAGGAAGAAGAAAACAAATATGTGGGTTGTGGGTAAATACATTGGCACCCACAATTGTGACATAGATACATTCAGTGGGAATCGTTTTAACTTGAATGTTGACTTGATTTCTCTTGTCTTGATTCCACACATTGAAGCGTCCATAAGGTACAAGATCAAAGAGTATATAACATCTGTCCACTAGGAATATGGGTGTACCATTACCAAAAGAAAGGCATTTTTCGGGCGCAAACGTGCGTTTAAAATTGTTATGGTAACTGGGATAAGTCCTTTACATCTCAACCCAGGTACATGGCCGCATTGCAACACTTTAACCCCGGGACTGTTGTTGAATGGAAGCTTGAGCAGAGTCCAGGAATACCAAAACATATTTTCAAATATGTGTTTTGGGCATTTAAACTAGAAATTGATGGTTTTGTACATTGCCGGACGGTAATATCCATAGACGGTACTCATGTCTATGGAAAATGTAATATTAAGTTGTTGATCGTCGTTGCAGTAGATGCTAATGGAAGTATATTTCCCCTAACTTTTACTATTTGTGCCAATGAAAGCCAAGAGATGTGGACACTATTTTTGAACCACTTGAAGGAGCACGTTGTCAGACAGCGTTGAGGTATTTATCTAATATCTGATCGGCATGGTAGTATTTTAAATTCTGTACAAAATTTGCGTGCATGGCAGGAACCGTATGCCTACCACCGTTATTGTGTGAGGCACCTGAAGGCCAATTTCCAGAAGGCATATCCCAACAAGGATTTACATGATTTAATATGGATGGTTGCAACAGATCACCAAGAGTATAAATTCAGGAGGCGCATGAAATCTATTAGGCAGGAAGACGAATGAGCCTCATCATTGGTTGATACGACATGAGTTTGACAAGTGGACTTTTGATGAGGATGGTGACATAAGATGGGGAATTCTGACTACAAATGTGTCAGAGTCTTTCAACGGGGGTATTAAAGTCTGCACGTAGATTGCATGTCACTGCCATAGTGCGGATATCATTCAAGCAGATGGCGGAGAGGTTTGTTGAAAGGGCTAGCGGTGCATCGGCATTTATGGAAAGGTGTGTTGAATTTATACCAATACCAATGAAAAAATTTGAGCAATACAGGCGGCGCGCACATTGGCATTCATATTTACAGTATTGCAACGAGCGAAATATTTTTGAAGTTTGCACCGCTATCCATCAAAATTGGGGGAATAATACATACACCGTAAATGAAGCCAGAAGGTTATGCTCTTATTAGAAGTGGTCCATCTACTATATGTCGTGCTCACATGCCATGAAGTGCTTTCAACATACAGGTTTCGCGGCAACCAACTACGTTGATAAAGAATAGAGTATTGTTGCATACTTAAACACTTACAGTTGGTAGTTGGAGCCAGTGGGTGCTGAGCTTTATTGGTCACCGGAACCATTTAAAATAGTGTGTAACAAGGAGTATATATGTCAACGACAAGTGCAAAAAAGAACGCATATACGGAACCAAATGGATGTTGGTGATACCATTTATGCGCGTAAATGTGGCATATGCTCGCAAATAGGACACGACCATCATAAATGTCCTTCAGCTTGTTTGGGTGGCGGTGTTAATTCAGCTCATGGTGGAAGTTCATCCAATGTGCCCAATTATCAAGGATACACGTAGTGCTTTATTTTTGTAATTTATTGTAATAAGTGTATGTACTTGTTCATCTTGCAGAATGTATGAAATAAAATTATGTTTCTATTGTTGTTATGTCTTATTAATATTTAGAATTTAATACTTCAGTACAACAATTTAACATAAACGTCATTTAAAAAAATAATTGCCATTCACCATTATCATCGTTGTCTAGCACAATTTCAATGTCAATGTCTTCATCTTCTTCGTCAACATCGTGTACGTACCCTTCGGGACCTAGGGCATCATAATCTAGGTCCCAATTGATACACATTTCTTGTATTTTATCACTATCATCAATAAGACCACTTGCCTGATTTCTACAATAATATGAGACTCCAACGTCCAACGTCTGTGGTAGAAACTTAGGTAGTCCCTCCCACTCGGTAGCTGTTAGGAAAACAGGATAATCATCGTCTCTATGCAGTTTATCATTTTCTAACAAATCCCAGTACTGATCCTCCGTTCCTCCCAAGAAGATAAGATCATCCATTGCATGATGAACAGCTAGTGCCTTTTCCATCTCTAGAATCTCCTTCATCAAATGTCGAATCACTTTCGGTTCATCTTTGTGTGTGTTTGTTTGGAAGGTTGTAGACAGTGTTCGTGGCACAACAAGCCCATGCCAGTGACATAGTACTTCGTAATCACACCGTTTTGAGTAAAGGGGAACCCATTGTAATTTTTTGCCCCAAATTCGCATACCTTCAAGCTTTGTAGAATGCGTTTTGCCCTCAATAATGTGCCCTGCAACTTTGGGATCAGTGTGTATATTAATAGGCTTATTTTCCGAGGGACGCAGAACACCATACCACTTGTCATCAACTAAGTCAGTGTAGCAACCTAGCATATTTTTTTCAAGGTAGGGATCGATAGTGTTAAGACGTGTTCCATGAGGATCTGTTGAACTACCTTCATCCTTTTGTCTCTTTTTGAACCACTAGTTAAATGTTAGTGGCATTTTTTAAATAGGTGTTCTAATATTTATTCAAAAGGTCTTTGAAATACGGATGACTTGGTTCAGTTTAAACATATATCTTATACCCGAAAGAATCATTATCACGCGAAGCATAGCGCGGTACAATACCACGTTATGTGTGTTGCCTTGTCGACCTGAAAAGGCTGCTGTTCTGCAAAAGCTATCTTCTCGAAAAGTTGTATTGTACCCGAAAGAATCATTATCACGTTATGGGGGGATCATTTTCTGTTGGCGGGGAAAGGGAAGCGACGACTTTTTATATAGGTATAGTGCCCTTTATTAAGACATTATAGTATAGCGTCTTAATAAAGGGCGTTATACCTTTCCGCTCTTTTGACGTTCAAATATAGCGCCTTTTAAAAAGGCGATATACTTAACTAGGCAAATGGCCGTTAAGGTATAGTGCCTTTTAAAAGGGCGTTATATATATTATGATCACTGCTTATGTTTTTTACACATTTTGGTTCTTTGAGTCCAAAAGAATCATATTTTGATTTAGGGCCGTTACGCAAAATGATACTATCGAAAAGTCTAGACGACCGTTCATGCAGAAGGAAGAGGAATAGATGAGGTGTAATTAAGAAGTGTTATTAAGGGGATTAGTGAAGTGACTTTTGGGAGTTATGGAAGAAACGGTTCTTATGAAGAAACGTCGCAATAAAAAGAATGAGAGGGAAAAAAACATTAAAATTTTGAGATAATAGATAAATAGGATCCTTGGCTAAATAGATGTGTCAAGTTCTCCTATTGTCCCTTCTTTATTTATATATTTATATAGATATGTTTCTCTTTAAAAGAAAAAAAAAGTTAACCATATTGTTGTTGTTTTTAAAAGATATCCTTCAAACAAAGGGTAGTAATGTCATTTTATAAATGTTAGTGATGGCTTTTTCATGTTTTCGGTAGAATTTAGAGTGAAAGGGGTTCTTTTTTCCATTCAAAAAGAAAGGTGGGTATCATTTCTCTAACAGGGGGATACAGAAAAATTTATTCATATTTTGATGTAAACATCGAATGTGATAAAATTCCTACTTTATTTATCATAATTTATGTGACGCGATTTATTTTTAATATGTTTCAAAGAACTGTCACCTTTTTACATTTAAAAATAATTTAACATTAAAGTTTTTATTTTACTCTTAATAAAATAATTTATAATTACATACATATCTATACTTTTAATTTAAATTATAAATTTTAAAAATCTAAAAATCCTCATTTTTTTTTTAATTTGGTGTCCAGTCAAATGGTGCTATCTAAAATTGAGACGAAGAAAGCATATATTTTGAAAAAGTTAATACCCTAAAATCCCTTTAACTATCAACTTTTTGTGAGTTATCTACTTAAACTATAGAATGTCCAAAAAAAATATCTGAACTATTTTTTTCCCTTCATATTAAAACTCACTCGTTGCTTACTTGGCATAATATGTGTAATAACTCGCCAAAGAACGCCTGAAGGCTGAAGAAAGCTATCAAAATGGCCCACCAGATGGACCGTAATGGCTAATTAGCTTTACACTATTTTATAACTTACTTTTTAAAATAAACTAATAAAAGAAAAGAAGAATATTGTCGAGATCCAAAACTCACTATAGGTTGTGAAGGCGCCCAACGTCGCAGTTAGGCAAGCCATAAATTTTATTAAGTAAAAATATTTACACACTTAAAATCGTAGGTGCATATATATTAGTAAGACATAAAAGAAAAATGATAATAATATGTATATCTGTAAACATCAACTAGAATATCCCAAAATCCGGTGTCACAAGCGCATGAGCGTCTACTAAAGAGTCAATAATAATACAACATTTGTCTGGAACATAAAATAGACAGGATAAAATAAATAAATAAGATGGAGACTCTGTCGACAGCGGTGCGTAGCATAGAAATCAGCTCATCATAAAGTCCCCTCAGCAGTTGCGCCTACGCGCCAAGATGGCCACCAAATGAACCTGTCAGAATCTGCACATTAAGTGAAGAAATATAGTATGGGTACGTAAATCAACGCATACCCAGTAAGTATCTAGCCTAACCCTGGAGAAGTAGTGACGAGGGGTCGATATCGAGACCTACTAGTGGTCCAATAAAATAATATAATAAATTACAAATTATAAGAAACACAATAGTAACAACAAGGTAAAAACTGTAACTCATATAATTCTCCAACATTTCTTTTGATGATATAAATCTCTCATATCTCATGTGTTGTCTCAGCAGATCAGAAATGTCAAGTGCGATCTCAATCGGACAAGGAATACCATATAAGTGCAAGGTCTCAATCAAGTGGAATCTCATGAATGTTCGGACTCCTAGCGGTATCACACACGATTATGCCGAGGTCGTACGGTCCGATCCAAAGTGATATGTACATTGCCGAGGGTCGACCGGCGCGAACTAGAGATATTTTTCAATATACTGCTGAAACGTTCGGCCCGATCCACATGAAAGGAAGAAACTTATCTAATTACAAGTCACGTGCTTACAACATAGGTACCAGAGCATAAAGTATACATGACTTTTACCGTTTATCAAATATTTGGTCAAACAACTCAAGGTGATAAGCTCGGCCTAATATATTCCAGCACAAATTTCAATTATAAATTCAAGTGATGAAACTAGCAAATTGAGTACAAATAATTATTACAAGATAAAATCCTAGGTCTACCCGGAACATAAACATGCTTTTAGCTATGTATGGACTCTCGTTACCTCGTGTGTACGTAGCCCCCACAACTAGTAGAACATAATAATTTAATACCTGTGGGATAGTTTTCCCCCTTATAAGGTTAGACAAGAGACTTACCTCGCTCCGAAGTTCCATTACCTGCTCCAACGCCTCTCTAACACCTCAAACGGATGCCCATAAATCTGAAACAAGTCAAACAACATGCAAACAAATAAATATCTACTCCTACACTCCCAATTAATCAATTTATAATAATTTTCAATTCCGCTCAAAAAGTCAACAAGTCAACCAACGGGCCCACATGCCCGGATTCCAAAAATTCTTAAAGATTGTCGTTACCCATAACACCACAAACTCAACTATATAATTTATTCCTAATTCCATGTCTGATTTCATGGTCAAAATTCAAAAATACAAATTCTAAGGTTTTCTTCAAAATCTCATAATTTTCACCAATATTCATGTTCATTCTCCCCCACTTAAATATACATTTGTCCTCGTAAGTGCCAAGAAGCGTTCTAGAGTTGCCCAAATTTTTTGTTTAACACCTCATGCACCTACCCGTGCCTCCACAACCCATGTGAGCACATTGACTCGAGCCAGACTAAAGATCTTTCCTGCTACCTTAGCCCACAAGTCTTAGAACCAAATTCCAACATCTGAAATTCTCTACGAGACCTGATTCTAACATACGAATACCGTATCAATCTCAACATGTTGTACCAAACATGATCATGCACTACATAATTTGTATGCCCATAATAACATCCTCCAACCGTAGAAGCTACAAATTCACTAACATGAAGCCCGTAGTATACCTCATAATGCGTATAAGCCCTGATCCAAGCCTCGCAATGGTGCAACAATGGAAGCAACATGTAGAAGCTCATAACCACCTGTCAAATCAATAAATCGTGGAATCTCTCCGCTTGACAAGAATTATTTCCTCATTCTAAACTGATTATTGACATTTTCCTCCTAATATACATTATTTAAATCTGATTGCGCTGATTTCAGACCCGACAACATCGTCTCACCCAATACAAGCTTCTCTATCGACAATCCACATCATAAACCACCTAAAATCTCATACAACGACATCAATACTCTAACAAGCCACAACTCGAATATGACCAAATAAGGAGCCAAGCACGATTAAGGTGCAATAAATGACCTGCATCTCAAGAGCTATCTTGATCATATAACACCACAAGCTACATGGGATCATTACACATGTGTGAATAATCTAGTCGTCTCACAACCCACATGGCATAATAGAGTATCACATAGAATAGCTGACGACACGAACAACATTTAATGCTCGAATACTTCTCCATAAGCAATGTTATGTTGAATGAACACATCCGATCTGATGTAGAGCATATATTCACATTAGATCTACCAACGGACCTCAAGCCAATTTCAATAATTTCCAAATAGGTTTATAACCTCCCAAGGACCCACAATGACCCTATCCCTAACACATGCGACTGACAGTCAAATCCGAAACAACTTCCACAATCCACAACTAAAGGAATAGAGCGTCTCTCAGACATAAACTCTCAAATCAGTGATGGTACCAGAATATTCATACCCGATTTCAATCTCTAACACTTAGATGACTAACACGTCATACTTATACGATCATACCATGGGATGTACTCCCATAACCTTTCACACCAGGTAGTAAAATCTACACATCCGTGGCTACCAACCATACTATTTCTGTAATGCCAATCATGAGCCTGCAATTCCATACACATTGCCTCTTCCACAGAACACCATTCTTAAAATAGCACCAACATACTCTAAAAGTCTGAATCTTTGCCGCTTCATTGAACTCGTGACATCCTCGACAAAACTAAACCACAACCTTGACCTTTTAATCACAATTCCATACCTCTCACTGCACCTATCATGATGTTATGCGAGAGTACAATAATTTCATCATAACTCGTGAACCACCAACAGAATAAAAACTTCATCGGCTAGAAACCTTTCACTTAACTCATTTTACAAGAACAATTGCATCACGCAGCCTAATTCCCATAACCGCAGAATACGCCAACCTCAAGTCGTGGTCTAAACTACCATAACTCCCTTGAGAATATTCACATATTGCAAAACTATTAGAATTAAATACCTCCAAATCAATCAAATTATGGATACTGCCAAGCCTACAAGTGTAGCCACGAATATCTGAATAACCTTACCACACCGAAGAAACCGACCATTTCCTTAACCATGCTATTTCAAACCACTATTAGCTGACTCAACTTTTTCCGATTTACACTTGACTTGCCTTCGAAACAACACTTCTATGCATACACACAATGGACCTCAAACAATACTCATCTGGGGGGATCTAAATCACGAGACCACATCGTCACAATGCCCATAAGCCATTTTATACCCTCCTCGTGCGATCGATAGTTTCTCCAATCGATACACCCATTCAGAAAGACCTTTCGCGAATCTGAACACTGGAGCCTCTAAAAAGATCATTCCTCTCGAGCCATCAACACTGGAAGCACCAATTCGACCCTGAAGCTGCCACACATCGCCATCTCTGATAATCGCCTCTTAGGTACCATTCCACAACGCCCGGTCCCGAAGGCAAACCAAAGAAGACCATCACACCGACGAGCCTTAATACATTCAAACAAGGACGACAACACCACAATATTAACAAAAGTTCCAACAAATTCAGAAATATTCTAATCTAGCGACTCCATCAACTAACATCTGAACATCCATAGTCCGATTGCCTCTCCTCCGCTGGAATCAAATGTCAAATCTCCCGATCATGAACCGATTAATCCTCTTCCTGAATAATTCATAATCGTGACAAATGAGTAAGCATCCTATATTTCACACTGGCATTGCGTGATAACAATGCATGAATATCACAATACACTGTGCATAGCCTCGAAACTGTAGGAAAAACTAACACTGGGTTGAAATGACAGAACACCTTTCCACAAGGCAACGATAATAGACCGTCCGAATACGCAGGGAGAAATATCCTGCACCACATCTATAGTACTACTACAACTCCTCCATGCCCAATTCATAGCAAGCGCTCAACATCTTATAATAATGAGTAGGAAGGAAATTAAAGCATAAGCTTCAACGGAATCAAATCACACAACGAGGAATTAAGAAGGGAAGTGCTCCTAACATCCTTGTAGCCTCTCGATCAAAAATACATATATCTTTGTACCGATCCGCAAGACTCTACTAGACTTGCTCATGACTCGTGAGACCCAAGTGAACCTAGTGCTCTGATACCAAGTTGTCACAACCTAAAACCCAATATAGGCTGTGATGGTGCCCAACGTCGCCGTAAGACAAGCCAACGGTGAACTATCACGTTAATTATTTATTTTATTACTTTTGAAATCATAAATTTTATTAAGTAAAGAAATTTACGCATTTAAAATCGTTGGTATATACATAATTAGTAAGACATTAAAAAATGAAGGGTGATAATAATATGCAAATTCGTAAACATCAACTAGAATATCTCAAATCCCGGTGTCACAAGCGTAGAATTACGAGTCACGTGCTTACAACACAGGTACCGGAGCATAACGCAAACATGACTTTTACCGTTTATCAAATAGTTTTCCAAACAACTCAATTTGATAAGCTCGACCTAATATATTCCAGAATAAATTTCAATTATAAATTCAAGTAATTAAACTAGCAAATTGAGTTCAAATAATTCAATATTACATGATAAAGTCCTAGGTCTACCCGGATATAAATATGCTTTTAGCTACGTATGGACTCTCCTCACCTCGTACGTATGCAGACCCCACAACTAGTAGCACGTAACAATTTAATACATGTGGGATAGTTTTTCCCTCAAAAGGTTAGACAGGAGACTTACCTCGCTCTGAAGTTCCATAACCGGCTCCAAAACCTCTCTAACACCTCAAATCGATGCTCATCAATCCGAAACTACTCAAACAATATGCAAACCAAGAAGAATATCCTCCAACACTCATAATTAATCAATTTATAACAATTCCCAACTCTGCTAGAAAAAATTAACAAAGTCAACCCTCGGGCCCACGTACCGGATTCCGAAAATTCTTGAAGATAGTCATTACCCATAACACCACGATCTCAAATATATAATATATTACTAATTCCCTGTCTAATTTCATGGTTAAAATTCAAAAATACAAATTCTAGGTATTTCTTCAAAATCTCACAATTTTCACCAATACTCATGTTCAAATACATATATAATTCATGTATTTAACTCACAATGTGTAGAAACCACTTACCTTATGATGGATGATGAAAAATCTCCTTCACGATCGCCCCAAAATCGGCTATAATAGAGGAAATGAGATAAAAATGAAACCCATGCCCGATTTCCAAACTTATACACTGCCAGGTGACCCTTCATTGCGAACGCGGCACCACCCTCGTGTTCATGAAGCTCAACCAACTCTGGATCCAAAACCCTTCTTCCCGAACGCGAGAATAGCCCACACGTACACGATGCTTCACCGGGCTGCATGATGAGTGGGGATTTTGACTACTTATTAACAGCCTTTTTACTTTCATTTTAGTCTGAAAGCGTTTAATTGTATTCCCGAACACTGATAAAATATGTTTTGTTGCAGGAGTAATTCGAAAATGAGCCACTAAGATGAAATCCAACTCAAGAAGGAATGATCTGAACTCAAGGACAAAATCAGGCCCAAATGCTCAAAGTGAGGACCGCAGATTTTCATCTGCGACTGCAGATTGCGAAGGAAAGTGTATCAGAGTCCAAATGCAAAGTGCGATCTGCACATGAAATGTGCGGCCACAGAAGTTAAGCAAGATCAGAAGTTCAGAGAGTTCTCATTCCAAGCTCACAAGAAGTGCGGACCGTACAATTATTGTGCGACGGCAGAAGTCAGCTACGCGGTCACACTCAGAAATGTGTGGTCCGTAGAAGAGCCATGTATGGCTGTAATCAGAAATGTGCGGTCCGCAGAATAACCCTGTGCGGCCACACCCAGAAAAGT
Source organism: Nicotiana tabacum (assembly GCF_000715075.1). NCBI lineage: Eukaryota > Viridiplantae > Streptophyta > Magnoliopsida > Solanales > Solanaceae > Nicotiana > Nicotiana tabacum. The sequence continues at coordinate 8,307,790 of NC_134098.1, forward strand.
GCGAACCGCAGAATATGAGAGATGCGGCCGCGGTTCAGAATTGTGCAACCGCAGATTTAAATCCTGTCAAAACTGAAGCAGAGTATGGACCGCATATGGAATTGTGCGGCCGCATAACCTCCGAGAAATGCAATTTTGTCCGAAAATTCCAGTATTGTATAAATAGAATAGGTTCACTTTTTTAGGTTAACTTATGTACCTTTTGACATCAACAGCCGTTTACGTTGCTTGTTTTAGTTATTTTTGTCTTTTTGAGCTTTTTGAATATTAGTTTTATCATTTCAATCTTTAATATGGGTTTAATTATCACTTCTTCTTTATCTCCTAATTTAAGCATGAGTAGCTAGATTTTCACTAGGGTTGTGACCCAACCCTAGGGTGTGAACTTAATGGGTGTTTGATTTATTGCTTGTTTATGGTTTGGTGTTGATTATCTAGCCTTGTTCTTGCTTTTAATTGAAGATTTAATGGTTGCAAACATTATTTCATGCCTAATTGACAGGGTCTCTACTTGAGAAAGAGAGACTTAGACTAGGAAAACTTGGCTATCACAGAATTGGGTCAATCGAGAGATTGATAAACCCAATTAAAGGGTTAAATCTAGAGATAGCAAAACCCGACTTGAGCTTATTATCAACTTCTTTGTTCAATACCCATTTGGACTTGAGAAATCCAAATTGGGAAAATCACTCTCTCACTGAGAGGTATTGAGTGGGTATTTGAGTGTTGATAGCTATAATACACCCTAACCAATAAAACAAGCTTTAAGTCTTACAACCCATTAAGCGAACACCTAGGTGTAGGTCATAGCCCTAAGCCTTTTTACCATTTGAAAAACAAACAACTATAATTTCCTAGTTTTAATTCTTAGTTTGTCATTCTTAGTTTAAAATAGATTTAAAAACAATCCAACTTTTGCGGAAGAGTAATCCGAGATAATTCAAGCTCATTCACTCGAATATATACTCCTAAGCCCCATTCATAGCTCCCTATGGAAAATCGACCCCAACTCCTTGTTGGGTACTATTATTGCTCCGACCGTTTCACAACCCCAAATAGAGTTGTGGCTTGGACGTGATCGCTACACCATCGAGAACGCATCCAAGTCATTGCGGATGCAAAGGCCAATTTCCCCAGACCATCTTCTTCATCGTGAACGCGAAGCTGACTTCGCTAACGCATAGCATTGCCTTCCAAAAATTCGCGAATGCGAGATACATGTCGCGAACGCGAAGCACAAAAGTCCTAGCAGCCAAGATCCTTCTTCGCGAATGCGTGAACCCCTTTTGCATTCGCGAAGGACAAAACCAGATACCAGCACTAGCAGTAGAAAGACATGGAGAAGTGATCTAAAACCAATTCAAATCACACTCGAGGCCCCCCGGAGCCCGTCCAATCACACCAACAATTCCCAATACCTTATCCAAACTTATCCAAAGACTTGTAACGCCACGAATAATATCAAAATCGTTAATCGGCAATCAAAATCCCTCTTTCAACTTTCAGATAATCAAACTTTGACGAACACGTCCGAATCATATCTGAACATTCCGGAATGACGCCAAACTTTTTGTACAAGTCACAAATCATAATACAAACCTATTCCAATGCTCAGAATCCCAAACGGACATCAAAAACATCAAGGTCCACTTCAAATTAAACTTAGGAAATTCTAAAACCTTCAAAATGCCAACTTTCCACAATAAGCGTTGAACTGCTCCCGGACCCCCCGATGCTCAACCCGAACATATGCCCAAGTCCAAAAAGTATCATACGAACCTATTGGAACCTTAAAATCCCTATTTCGAGGTCATTTACTCAAAGGTCAAACCTTGGTCAACTCTTCTAACTTAAAGCTTCCGAATTGAGAATTTTCCTTCTGAATCAACTCTGAACTTCTCGAAATTCAATTCCGTCTACGCGTACAAGTCATAAAACATGAAGCGAAGCTACTCAAGGCCTCGAACCGCTGAATGACGCGCTAGAGCTCAAAACGATCGGTCGGTCCGTTACATTCTCTCCCACTTAAACATATGTTCGTCCTCAAACGTGCCATGAACTGCTCCAAAGTTTCCCAAAATCTTTGTTTAACACCACGTGCACATACCCGAGCCACCACATCCCTTCTAAGCATATTGACTCGAGCCAGACTGAAGATCTTTCCTACTACCTTAGCCCACAAACCTTAGAACAAAATTCCAACATCCAAAATTCTCTTCGAGACCTGATTCTAACAGACGAACACCGCATCAATCTCAACACGTTGTACCAAATATGATAATGCACCCATGCTGAAACCACACAATGCACCGCATAATTTATATGCCCATAATAACATCCTCCAACCGTAGAAGCTGTAAATTCACTAACTTGATGCCTGTTGTATACCTTATAACGCGTATAAGCCCTATCCAGCCCTCACAATGTTGCAACGATGAAAGCGACATGTAGAAGCTCATAACCACCTGCCAAATCAATAAATCGTGGAATCTCTCGGCTTTACAAGAACCATTTCCTCATTCTGAACTTATTATTGACATTTTCCTCCTAATATACATTATATAAATCTGATTGCACTGATTTTAGTCCCGATAACCTCGTCTAACTAGTACAAGTTTCTCGATCGACAAGCCACATCATAAGCCACCTAAAATCTCATACGACGGCATCAATGCATCAACAAGCCACAACTCAAATATGACCAATTAAAGAAAAATAAACTCGGGAAAAGAACTATCCAGCCTGTGTAACAAATAAAGCGGCCCAACAAATGCTATGAACTTATCTCAAGGATGAGAAATAAGGCACGCAAAATAAGCATAAGGAACCATACTCAACATCTCACTGTTGCGGTGTGCATCCTGATCCACACATGATACCGTTGTGGCATGCAACCCGATCCAATTATGATACCTGTTTGGCGTACCAACCGATCCACACATAATAATCAATAAGGAAATACCTACCGAGCAAAAATTCACATACCCACGAAATGCCCGAATATCGACCACAAGCACGCTAAGTGAATAAACACAACCCTAGGGAGACATATAGCGCCATGCACTACAAAATGCTAAGCACGAGTAAGGTGCAATAAACGACCGGTATCCCAAGAGCGATCTTGCTCATATAACACCACAAGCTACACGGGATCACAACACATGTGCGAATAATCTAGCCGTCTCACAACCCATAAGGCATAATAGAGTATCTCATAGAATATCTAATGACACGAACAACATCCATTTTTTGATTACTCCTCCATAAGTAATGCTATGCTAAATGAACACATCCGACCTGATGTAGAGCATACATTCACATTAGATCTACCAACGCACCTCAAGCAAATTCCAGCCATTCCTAAATAGGTCTATAACCTCCCAAGGACCCACAATGACCTTATCTATAACACATGTGACCGACAGTCATATCCGGAACAACTTCCATAGTCCACAACCAAAGGAATAGAGCATCTCTCAAACATAAACTCTCCAAACAATGATGGTACCAGAAACGTGATTTCAATCTCTAACACTTAGATAACTAACGAGTCATACTTATACAATCATCCCATGGGATATACTCCCACAACCTTCCACACCAGGTAGTAAAATCTACATATCTGTGGCAACCAACCATACTATTTTTGTAATGCTAACCATAAGCCCACAATTCAATACACAATGCCTCTTCCATAGAACATCATTCTCAATCGACACTAAAATAATGACAGCATACTCTAAAAGTCTGAATCTCTACTGCTTCTTTGAACTCGTGACATCCTCGACAAAACTAAACTGCAACCTTGACTATTTAATCACAATTCCATACCTCTCACTGCACCTATCCTGATATTACGCGAGAGTACAAGAATTTCATTATAACTCCTGAACCACCAGTAGAATAAAAACCTCATCGGCTATAAACCTTTCACTTAACTCATTTTACAAGAACAATTGCATCATGCAGCCTAATTCCCATAACCGTAGAATATGCCAACCTCAAGTCGTGGTTTAAACCACCATAACTCCCTCAAGAACATTTACACACTACAAAACTATTAGTATTAAATACCTCTAAATCAATCAAATTACGGCTAACGCCAAGCTTGCAAGTATAGCCACAAATATCTGAATAACCTTACCACATCGAAGAAACCGACCCTAATTCAAACCACTACTAACCTTACCATATCGCAATACATGCCTCCCGCTGAGCAGAAAGTAGAACTCATCGTATAAAAAATCACGCAACCGCTAACCTGCTTACAGGAGATAGCCTACCTATGGAATTCCATATCGACATCTTCCAACGACATTGTCCGTGTTACAACTACCACGAAATCAAAACACCTTCCTGAGCCCATGCTCGTACACCAACTGTAAGAGTCTATTTATTCCCCATTAGCATCAACTGAAGGTCCAACAATACGTTCCAAACTCGAAGTCATGTTGCATCCCAAAACAATAATCAAGCTTTCACACCCCTCTTCATTCCAAGCAAACTCATTTTGTCATATTCAACCTTCCTCAGTATAGTATCCACCATCCCAAATGAAATTTATAAACATAGTCATTGTCCACCATGATCCCCAAATCGCTATAAACTTTCTCAAGGCATGTGGATGTCACGACACAACAGCCAACTAGTCGTGATGGAACCTAACCCAACCCTCTAGGCAAACCAATTAACAACAATCCAATTCAAATTAGATTTACTGAGAAAATAATGATGAAACAACTTAACTTTAATATAAAAATCCCAAGGATTGGTAGTACTAATCATAAGCTTCTAAGATATATAGTTTATAAAGCTAGTATTAAATAAATACATCATTTGTTCCAAATATACATAAATATATTTATAAATCTAAAGCTATCAAGGATAAAAGGCAGCTATAACCAGAACATAGGTATATCTTCAATGCCAGCTCCCGCTATACACAACAATATCAGCTCCAAGATATGCACGCAAGGTGTAGAAGTGTAGTATGAGTACAAACGACCTCATGTACTAAATAAGTAACAAACCTAACCTTAGGTTGAAAGCAGTGACGAGCTCGATGAAATGGTCACAGTCCAACACCAATAGCCAAGAACAACTCGTAACAATATAATAAAAGTAGTAAAACTAATAACTCAAAGATATTATGCTTAGCTCGTTCACAGTTACAGAAAATAAGTATACTTTTCAGGTATAACAGTAAAACCCAAATCTTTTACTCAAATAACCAAAAATATGAGTATATCAGAAAATTGTGAATTTCCCCAATTTTTCAACAATACATAGAATATTTTATTATCAGAAAGCATGAAGAAAGTACATCTTTATGCATGCATATCAAGTCATGAATGTCACAATATCGTATAGCATGAGGGAAAAAATACATCTCTATGCTTACATGCCAAGTATGCATGTCAAATAAATGATTTCACGGTGATAATCCCAGATACTCACACACTCTGAGTACTCAATCTGTCTGCCTCAAACTCTCACTCATCACACACAATCACTCAACATTGTACGGTACCTGCGCTCACTGTTGGTATGTCAGGCTCCGGAGGGGCGGATCCTGCCCAAGCGCTAATATAAAGCCAATATGGCCTGTTGTGGTGTGCATCCCGATCCCATAATAATTGTTGCGGCGTACAGCCCGATCCCATAAATATCACTCACAATCAGGCCCCCCGATCCCATAAATATCACTGATGCGGCGTGTAACCCGATCCCATACATATCATTGTTGCGGCGTGCAGCCCGATCCCATAAATATCACTCACAACAAGGCTCTCAACCCCACCTCAGTCATCAATCTCTCAAGTCTCAAAGGCTCATAATCTCGTACCACGCAGCCCAAACAATGATAACATGTGATGTAACAATGAATGATGAATAGAGACTAAGATATGATATGCAAATATAGAATCATGATTGAGTATATAATTACAGTTAGAGCAGATAACTCAAAACAACAAAAATAGATTCATTAGGTCTCCACCGAATAAGCCCATAGTTTAAACATGATTTCTAACATGATTCACAGCCCATATAATCAAACAAGTATGGAGAACATGGATGTAACGAGATATAACAGCAAAACAAGTTCAGTCATAGTCTAATAGTCAACTAGAATCATGATTTCCCTGGTGCACACCCACACGCTCGTCACCTAGCATGTGCATCACCTCAATACATCTCTTATAACATAGTTCCCAAGGTTAAATACCCTCCAATCCAAGTTAAGATATGTTACTTAACTCGAACAAGCCAAATCCAATACCGATCAAGCCAAAAAATACACTAGACATGCCACCCCGTGCATATCAGTCTCCGAAAGGGTCAAAACTAGCCAAAAGCAACTCAAATACATCAAATAATGCCTAAGGAAACAATCTCAAATGATAAAGGTCGAATCTTTACACATTTACTCAAAGTCAACCAAAAAGTAAAACCTGGGCTCGTACCTTGGAATTGAACAAAATTCACCAAATCCGACAACTCATTCAATTACGAATCCAACCATTCAAATTTCACACAAATCCGACTCCGGATCGATGTTCAAACCTCAAAAATTCACTTTAGGAAAGTTTAGACATAAATCCCCAATTTCTCTTTAAAGTTCATAATCCAAATGCTAAAATCCATTATAGATTCATGAAATATAATCAAAACCGTGTAGAAAATACTTACCCCTATCCATGTGGTAAAAATCGCCTCCAAAATCGCCCAAATCCGAGCTGCATATCTCAAAATGTGATAAAATGACCAAGATCTTCGAAATAGAGGACTTTATACACTGCTCTAGAGGTACCTTTCACGATCGCGGCCACCAACCTCGCGATCGCGGTTACAAAACTTTCCAGGACAGTTTTCCCTATGCGATCGCGGCCATTTCCCTGCGATCGCGATGAACAAACTTCCATTAACCCTTCCCAAATTCTTCTCAGACGGCTAATAGTGTATCAGACATAACGTTTTGTACATACCTCCAAATGACAAATGGTTTAACTTTCTGAAAACTAGAAACAAAAGATTACTACTTTCATTTTGATCATCTCAAAATTCCTTATAGGTTGCAAGATATAAGCTTCCGAAGTTAGCTAAGTGACAGCAGCATTTCATATTCGTGAACTCAAAGCTCCCTCCGCGAATGCGATGCACAGGTCCATTTTTCCATTTTACTCTTCGTGATCGTGACCAATTCTACGCGATCGCATTGTACACCCCTGTAGCCAAAAACCTACAGTTGAAAATGGCCTAAAAATATTCCGAAACCATCCCGAAACTCACCTGAACCCCTTGAAACCCCGCCCGAACATAGAAATAAGTCCCAAAACATAACACGGACCTATTCGAGGTTTCACATCGCACATAAAAACATCAAAATCACGAATCGTGGATCAAGATCAATCTCTTAAGTTCAAAAACTTCAAACTTTGAACCAAACGTCTGATTCAAGCCTAACCAATTCGGAATGAACCCAAATTTTGCATACAAGTTTCAAATGACATAACGAACCTATTTTAACTACCGCAACAACAATTTGAACCCAGTATGATCAAAGTCAACTCTCGGCCAAACTTATGAACATTTCAAATCTTCAAATTTTCAACTTTCACCAATTAGTGCCGAAACCTTCTAGAAATATCCAATTGCAAATACGGGCATACACCCAAGTCCAAAATCACTATCCGGACCTAACGAAACCATCAAAACTTTGATCTAGGGTCAAATACACAGAAGTCAAACTTGGTCAACTCTACCACTTAAGGCTTCAAACATGAAAATCATTCTTCCAATCTAACTCCGAATTACCCAAAAATTAAAAAACGCGATACACACAAGTCATAATACATCATATGAATCTACTCAAGACTTCAAACAACCGAACGGAACGCAAATTCTCAAAACGACCGGTTGGGCCGTTACATTCTCCCCCACTTAAATATATGTCCGTCCTCGAACGTGCCAAGAGTCATTCCAAAGTCTTCCAATCACTGTGTAACCTTACCATGCACATACCGGGGGTGGTCCTACGTCACCCCAATCCATATAAGTTCGTCAACTCAACATAACCGAAGATTCTTCCTTCAACCTTAGCCCATAAACCTTGGAACCCAATTTCCAACATCCGAAATTCCTCACAAGACCCGAATCTCGCATCTACGCACTGTATAAGTCTGAACAAGCTGTATCAAGTCATAACCATAACCCAATATGTAATCACATGATATACCATATAACTCGCATACCCACAACAGTAACTTCTAACCATAATAGCTTCCCAAAAACAAGCACGACACTGTTAACAAACCTCATATCAAATAAAACCTTGTTCCAACCCTTTGTACACTACCAATAGTGAGAGAAACACGCAGAAACTCATAACCACTCATCAGATCAAACAAGTCAGAAAGCTCTCTCTCATCCGACAAGAACCAAAGCCAAATTCTAAGCCGACTTCTAAAATTATTCTTCCATACATACCGTAATTAATTTTAATAGTACCCATTCTAGGTCCAGTGACCTCATCTCATCAAACACAACCATTCTATTGACATGCCACACGAATACAACCTAAAGCCATAAACCGTGCAATCCGTGCACCGATAAACAATAATTCAAATGTACTCAAACATAAAAAATAACTCAAATGAAGAACCGTCCCGCAAGCTCAACAAGTACCACCACAAACGCAATACTATGAACCCATCACACATAGTAGAACCAAAAAACACGAATCTATCATAAAGGATCATCTCCCAACATAACCCAGCTGCAATTCATGACCCCGTCTAAACACTGGTTCATATGAAATATCTCAAGCCACAATACTCAAAATCAACAACCACACGCAATTCGACATCAAGTACATAAAGTGCATGACCATAATCATGGAGAAGCGAATAACACAATATATCATGGCCCGGAAAGACTATAACTAAGGCACAATCAACCATTCAACACCACAATAACCATCTCGCTCGAATTCCGCTACAAGCCCAAACAGAACCGCATCATGTGTGCATATAAACAACAAACTGCAACCCCTCGTAGCATAGAAGAGTAACACATAGAACATATCAGAACACGAACAAGCTCAACTCTAACCGAATTACACACCCCTCAACACTAACAGTTCTAAGTTAGCAAATCCAACCCGGTGTAGAGTACACATCCTCATTGGGCCTACCAATGGGCCCCAAATCAACTCTGGTCATTTCCAAATGGATAAATATCCCTACAAAAGTCAAAAATGACCTAACCATAACACATACTACCATTTGGAAAACTTTGGCCACACTTTCATAGTCCACAACCATGAAATAATCTACTTCTAAAATTCCCAGTCTTCAAATCCATAGAACGCACGAATCACCATAGTTTATCCCAACTCCACCACTCGAATGTCTAACACATCTCTCATACATGATCATCCCATGAAGAATACATTTATAATTCTTCTATTCCACATAGAAAAAATATGAATATCAACAGTCGATCAACCAGGCGAGTACCGCAATCCCAATGAAGTATCTGTAAGTCAAAACTCAGTGTGCCTTTTGAAATGTGCACCCTTCTCAGGCAATACTAAGTAGTAATAGCATTCATCTAATCCTCTAAAACCATCCATGTTGTCCAAATTTCATGACCTTCCCTCCAAATCTGAACCGCCACCTTGTACATACAAATCTCAATCCCACAGGATGCACCGCATCTATCATGCCTTCATGTGATAAGCGTGAGAATCTCATTATCAACTCTGAGTAACAAGCACAATACATACTCAATTAGCTAGGAACCTTTCACTTGATCCCATCCAGGAGGAAATCACAATACGCAACATTCTCCTCACGCCGAAAGGAAATATCTATCTCAAACTATGGTAGAAACTATTGAGAACTCTTTGAAATCCTTTGTCTATGACCTGGACTCAATTTCTTTCTTTTAAATTATACTATAGTCTTCTACGGCTGTATGATTGGCTGTATGATTGACAATATATATGCTGCATAGATAATGCTCAGAAATCTTAAGTGCGTTCATAACGTAACTAACTCTGGATTATTGATCGAATAATTTCCTTTTGTTCCTTCTCAGCTTTCTTTAAACGTAAGATATTACTTTTTTTATCTTCATGGCCCCTTGTTGAACGCATACTTAGCTTACCTTAGTGCTCACACATATTGGAATTACATACAACTCATATGATCTTGAATATTACTTCTGATTTTACTTCCCGTTCATTAGCCATGGTAGGTGTCACCTGCTGATGGAGTGCATACAATGCTATTGTGAGACTATTGTTACATGACCATTTCCTCTTTAGGTGAATGTTCTTGGTTAAAGCCTTTTTCCTTATTTTCTCCGCTAGTCTTTCATTGTAGTACTTAGGGAGGACCCTCTGATTCTTGCAAGGCTGTGAGCTTATTACATCGTATACTCGACGGAATTTTTTATGTTTGTACTCACATATAAAATTCCTTAGTTACTTATATCTTGCATCGTACTTGGGGTTCACTCTATATATCTTGCACGATCTATTGATTTGTTGGTATCCTCTTGTCTAGCCATAACTAGGCTCTTCCTGAATCAACTACTAACTAATCGGTGGCCCACTCTCATATCAATATTTTGCGTAATCTTTCTTGGGTTATTTCCTTTGTCTTAACTTACGTCTCGTACTGATTCTTTATTTATCAATAACATCTCGAGAAGGAACCCTCACTTTCTCTCCTTGACATCGTGTTTGCATAATGTTGTGGAATCGTAGCCTATCTATAGGCTTTGAATAAGTGCAATCTCATCCCTTCCTCATTTTTATTGCATTCTTCTTTTACAATTCCATAATTACTAGAACCACTTAATTCGGACTTAAAGCCACATCACTCCATATTCCCCCTTTTAGGGGAGCACCAATATTTAGCGCTACTACGCTCTACCTATAGATGTTTTACCTCTTCGTCTTTGGTATCTTTTCACATCATCAATGACCCTTACTCGCCTTTCGGTAATCATCTTGTACCAAGGATAACAAAATTCCTTACTCGCGAGGGTGACACTTAGTGTAACTGACACATAAAGTCCCTTAAGCTTAACTTTGCTCATATTGCTTGTTTTAGGGAAGCATATTCCTGAATGACCATTCTCTGAATCTCTCATGAATATTCTTCTGTTGTCTATTTTATTATTTCCGGAAAGCAATCTGAAGTTCTCATGATGCCGACTATTATCAAATTACTCAATCCCTATTACATATTTAGTTTATCTTGGTCACCAGTCCATACTGATTTCTATTACTCTGTGGTCTAACTTTTCCTTTTGGTAATTGCGTTAGAGTCACGAACTTATTTCTCGAAATGAGGATGTGACTGTATGGCCTATACCCTTTTGTTGTCTTAAGGCCCATCACCTCTCGTCTCTTCCTTCACTTGACTATAGATTCTGTAATACTCCACCGTTGTCATCCACATATTATATCTTACTCATAATGCTTCATTAATTCTCTTCTTATTTCCCGCTAACATTTATGTTTATCACTTTATTCTGAAAATATCAACAAGATATTCGTTTGCTCTTAGCTCCCCTTTGTTCCATCCACTGGCTCTTCGGGTTGCCTAGCATTATGTCTCTACTAGGGACGGGAGTCATACTAAGATAATATTTATCCTTTCCAGGCTTCCAGTGCCTATCTTTGTAGCACTCATATCTAATTGTACTATTTTAGAGTGCACCATCTAGGTGTCTCAGAAGGAGATCCATCAGCACATTATCCTTCGAAAATGTCAACTAACGCAAACAATCCATCCATAATTTTGGGTCACTCTAAGCCCAGCCGGATCCTGATATTCGTCCTTCTCTTATACTTCTTCTGTTAGCTTCCATAGGGCATAAATGAGATGGGTGTGCCCTATTGTACATGCCTCTTTTATAATTGAAGTTAACTCAAAATGCTTATATCTCCCTTCCTGAATGGTAAATAATGATAATCTTTATTAACTGGGTACTTCGTACCTTTCTTCATCTTGCTTCTTTTACTCCTTGAAACTTGTATTTATCTTCTGAATCTCTCATTGTCTTTCCCCATAAAGGTGGATAAATATTCTTGCCTTAAGGCTCCTTATCAAGAGGCTTACACGTCTTAGTGCAGACATGATCTGTTGAATACCTCATGTTTATCCATCATAAGCATGATGCAAAAATCGAGTCCCTCTGACTCAACTCTTCCATAGCTATATCTCTTACCAATCGTCTTTCTGAATGTAGGCATCATTGTATTACGAATAGGATAGATTTTAGGAAATTGAGTTCTTACAACTGAACTCTACCACACGGTCTAGAGTAAAAGGAAAGAGTGACAGTCCTAAATACCATGTAGCCTCCTGCTTATAAGTGTGGTGCACGACACACCCATAAACAAGACTCTACTAGACACGGCTTTTAGACTCCCTAGGACAGAACTGCTCTGATACCACTTTTGTCACGACCCAATCCGAAGGGCCACGACGGGCACCCGGTACCTTACTCAACCGACTACCAACGTAACGTATCTTTCTTATTTAATTATCATACACACGTGACATACGGGCCTAATAGGCCAATATCATCATTTATAAACTCAAAACATAGGCCGACAAGGCCGTACAATCTTTCACGTACACGACATATGTCTACAAGCCTCTAAGAGTACATAATTGTCATAAAGGTCGGGACAGAGCCCGACATACCAAACCATACACATCTAAATCATACTGACCAAACAAGCAACTCCAGAGCAAATGGAGTGCACCAATATCTTCTGCTGAGTTGATCGCCTACTTGGAGGACTCTCGACCTGTCTATCAAGACCTGCGGGAATTAAACGCAGCGTCCCCAAGTAAAATGGACGTCAGTACGAAATAATGTACCGAGTATGTAAGGCACTATACTGAAAGCTGAAATTGAACTGATAATATAATAACTGAAAGCAACTGGAAGTCAATGATAATATGAAGATATGCTTACCTGTTGATACTGACTCTACTCTCTCAATAAAGTAAGTAAAATAGTTGTCCGGCCTTATATGTGTGTGTATATATAACTCTCTCCATATAGTATGTAAAATAGTTGTCCGGCCCTATAAGGCTCGGTATGTGTAACTGCCCTGCCGTAGTAGGCTCGCTCATAGGCGCTCGGCCATACTAGGCTCTGTATCTCGGCCATTCTGGGCTCGCTCATAGGCGCTCGGCCACAGTAGGCTCGGTATATAACTTACCATCTGATTAGAGGTTGCCCAATAGGGGCCTGCCCATCGATTATAGCTCGATGGTAATGAAAATACTGTAATACTGTATATATAGACTCTCTGATCTCTTGGCTGGAAAAAGGAAATACTCAAATGAATATGAAATCCCGATAAAGAGAATATTGTAACTTACAAAACTAGAAAAATATACGTAAATTCTGGGATATGAATTTTTCTTTATGCTTCGTTATCAAACTCGTGTAATTACGAGATCATGCCAAAATGAAAGAAGAGCTTAGCCTTACCATACCTGGAGTAGGAAAAAATTAATGTTCTTGAAAAAGGTTGCACTGTACTCCCCTTAGAATCGCAAAATCCCGTTACTATTACGCAGTATAATTTTAGATAAAATAATTTGCTGAAGCAAAATCACGTCGATCTAATCCTTGTAAAGAATTCATATGAATTCCATACGTTAGGAATCCTTGAATTCTTATCAGATGCAACTTACATTCTTAAGAATGGATAAGATTCTTACCTTTCTAAGACTTATTGTGGCTTTTCTTTCTTAAATGAATGCCAAGTATCATATCTTTAATGTTGCCACATACTACAATGACTTAAAGAGTCATCATGGGATTTTGAGGGGTGCTGCCACGAATGTCGCCTCACTTATCCAATTATCACCTTTTTTCTTAATCAATTCATTAATTCCCCCACTAGTCCAATAATTAACTAATTACCCACATAGTTAAGAATTATTTCAAATTACATAAAATACTACTCAGTTTTGATACACTTTATATACCTTACTATCATAACCATATGGTACCTTGTATGGTACTAGTCCATAAATATCGGGTATTTTAGCTCGGGCAGTATTTTATCCCAACATGTCAAACTTTGACGAAAATTCACTTTCTTTAATTTGCTTACCCTCTCACCTTCACCAATTTACTCATCACTTGTTTAAAATAGCTTAATGCTTATAATCATGAAATAATTTCATTCCCGAACTTGCGTCGATTAACTTACGACAAAACTTTATCGTACGAAAATGCTGGATGTAACAGCGACACTACCCTCATGTTCGCGAAGCTCAACCAACTCTGGATCCAAAACTCTTCTTCGTGAACACAAGAATAGTCCCGTGAACGTGATGATTCACCATGTTACACCATCATGAACGCGTCCAAGTCGTCGGGGACTTGAAGGCCAATTCCCCCAGGCTAGCTTCTTCATCGCGAATGCGAAGCTGACTTCGCGAATGCATAGTATTTCCTTCCAAACATTAGCCAATATGAGACACAAGTCGTGAACGTGAAAAACAAATGTCCCAGCAACCAAGATCCTTCTTCGTGAACGCGTGAACCCCTTCTTGTTCGCGAAGAACAAAACCAAACACCAGCGGTAGCAAAACATGGAGAAATGATCTGAAACCACTCTGAATCACTCCCGAGGCCCCAGGGACCCAGTCCAATCACTCCAACAAGTCTCAATACCTTATCCAAACTTATCCAAAGGCCCGAAACGCCACAAACAATATCAAAATTATGAATCGACGATCAAAATCCTTATTTCAACTTTCAAACATTCAAACTTCAACGAACGCGTCTGAATCATATCTAAACATTCTGCAATGAGGCCAAACTTTATGTACAAGTCACAAATCATAATACGAACCTAATCCAAGGCTCAAAATCCCAAACGGACATCAATAACATCAAGGTCCACTTCAAATCAAACATAAAAAATTCTAAAACCTTCAAAATGTCATCTTTCCACAATAAGCCCCGAAATGCTCCCAGACCACCCGATACTCCACCTGAACATACGCCCAAGTCCTAAATCATCATACTAACCTATTTGAACCTGCAAATCCCGATTTTAAGGTCGTTTACTTAAAGGTCAAACCTTGTGAACTCTTCCAACTTAAAGCTTCTAAATTGAGAATTTTCCTTCTGAATCAACACCGAACTTCCTGAAATTCAATTCCGACTACGCGTACAAGTCATAAAACATGAAATGAATCTACTCAAGGCCTCAAACCGCCGAACGATATGCTAGAGCTCAAAACGACTAGTCTGGTTGTTACAAATATTGCAAAAAAAAAAAAAAAGAATTCTATTGATTTTTTAGGATGATTTACAATGGAATAGAACCCCTCTATTTACAGGGAAAATGTATCTTTTTCCAGAAAGTAACCCTAAAATCTCTCTAAAATATAGACATTCTTCTTAAATACAATTCTATTTATAATACTGCCCCTTGAATGTTTATTCAACAGATAATGTGCCTCGTTAAAACCTTAACTAAAATAAAACCTAGTGGAAAAAAATTCTAGAGAAGAAAAAAGAGTACATATATTTAGAAATGCACCTTTTGGTTGCCTCGTTAAAAACTTTACAAGAAAAACTCAGTGGGACAAACCTTGTAAGGGAAAAAGAATACAACGCGTATTAACTCCCCCTAATGAGAGCATCAATTCACATCTTTAAGCCTTCGCATCCCGATCTTATACATTAGGTTCTTGAAGGTTGACGTCGGTGGAGATTTGGTGAACAAATCAACCATATGATCAGTTGAACGAATCTGTTGCACATTGATATCATCATTCTTTAAAGATCATGTGTGACAAATAACTTTGGTGAAATATGTTTTATCCTATATTATTTTATGAAACCGCCCTTCAATTGGGCTATGTATGCTGCATTGTCTTCATACAAAATTGTGAGTATTTTGTCACACTTCAAACCATTATTTCTTGAATAAGATGTATTATAGACCTCAACCATACACATTCTCGACATTCTTCATGAATAGCAATTATCTTAGCATGATTAGATGAAGTAGCCGCAATTGATTTCTTAGTCGATCACCAAGATATGGCAGTGCCTCCACATGTAAACATATATCCTGTTTGAGATCGAGCTTTGTATGGGTCGGATAAATACCCAGCATTGGCATAACCAACAAGATAGGGACTGCAATTAATGCCATAAAATAATCCCATATCGGTAATCCCTTATAGATATAGCAATATATTTTTGATTCCATTCCAATGTATCCTTGTAGTAGCAGAGCTATATCTAGATAAGATACTAACTGAAAAAGTTATGTCAGGCCTTATTTTATTAGCAAGATACATTAATGCACCAATTACATTAAGATATGGTATTTCAGGACCAAGTAGCTCTTCATTCTTTTCTTGAGGTCGGAACGGATCCTTATTCACATCAAGTGATCGAACAACCATCAGAGTATTTAACGGTTGTGCTCCATCCTTGTAAAACAGTTTCAATACCTTTTCTGTGTAGGCAGATTGATGAACAAAACTCCTGTTTGTCAAATGTTCAATTTGAAAACCGACATAATATTTTCTTTCTAAGGTCTTTTATCTCGAATTCCTTCTTTAAATAATCAATTGCCTTTTGGAGTTCTATAGGAGTTCCAATAAGGTTTATGTTATGAATATATATGGCAAGTACAACAAACTCCAGTGTTGTTTTCTTTATAAAAACTCATGGACAAATCGCATCATTTATATAACCTTCCTTTAATAAATATTCACTAAGGCAGTTATACCACATTCTTCCTGATTTCTTTAGACCATACAAAGATCTTTGCAATTTGATTGAAAATATTTCCCGGTACTTTGAATTATATGCGTCGGGCATTTTAAATCCTTCAGGATTTTTCATGTATATCTCATTATCAAGTGAGCCATAAAGGTAGGTTGTAACCACATCCATTAAATACATATCAAGCTTTTCATGGACGGCAAAACTAATGAGATAATGGAACATTATTGCATCCATAACAGGAGAATATGTCTCTTCATAATCGACACCGGGCCTTTGTGAAAATTATTGTGCAACAAGGTGTGCCTTATATCTTTGTACCTCATTTTTCTCATTTCTTCTACGTACAAAGACCCGTTTATAGCCAATAAGTTTAACACCATTAGGTATTTGAACTACAGGCCCAAAACCTTCACGTTTCACAAGTGAATCCAACTCAGATTGGATTGCTTCTTGCCATTTTGGCCATAACACGTCTTTGTCGACATTCTCCAGCAGATTGAGGTTCAATATCCACACTATCTTGCACAATGCTAGATGTAACATTGTATGCAAAAACATAATCCACCACTATATCCAATCGATTCAAATTTGTCTCAATATCGATTGGATTTATTGATAGTTCCTTATTTTCTTAAGCCTCAGGCTCAATGATTTCCTCATGAATCTTAGGATTGGTTAAATCATGGATTTCATTATGAGACTCTTTCGTAATGTCATCTTTATCGTTTGTTTTTCTTTTTCTAGGATTTCGATCCTTAGAACCCAATGGCCTACCACGCTTTAGGCATGTATTTGACCCATTAGCTATGACACTAAAAGATTGTCCAACATGGACTTGGAACACTCTCTGCAAGGATATGTGATTTTGTTATCCTTTTCAGATCTATAAATATGTTTGGCATTTGATTTGCTATTTTCTGCATATGAATAATCCTTTGCACCTCTTTTTCATAAATAGAGGCACATAGATTAAGATAAGACAATGATGGATTTTTCCACAAAATTTCTCGTTTGGTTTCACCATTTTCTCCCCCTAATTTTGGGGAAAATGCCTCATCGAATCGACAATCTGCAAATCAAACAGTGAACAAATCTTCTATTAATGTTTCAAGGTAGCAAATAATGGAGGACAATTCAAATCCAATATATATTCTTAACCTTCTTTGGGGACCCATCTTGGTGCGATATGGCTATGCTACAGACAGATATACTGCGCACCCAAAAAGTTTCAAATGGGATATATTAGGTTCATGACCCAAAACTAATTTCAACGGGGAATATTTATAATAATTTGTCGGTCTGAGACGAACTAGCATTGCTGCATGCAAAATGGCATGGCCCCAAACAGAAGTGGGTAGCCTCGTTTTCATGAGTAACGGTCTTGTTATCAATTGCAAACGTTTAATCAAAGACTCTACAAGTTATCACGACCCAAAATCTAGCTAATCGTGATTGCACCTAACCCAACCCGCTAGGTAAGTCAAATAATAGACAACACAACTCAAATAGGATAACATTAATCAATAATTAAAATAATTGAGGTTTTTATACAAAATCCCTAGAATTAGTAGTACAAGTTATGAGCTTCTAAGACTTAGAATTTACAAAGCTGGTACGAAATAAATACATCATCTGTTCGAAATATACATAAACAGATTTATAAATCTAAAGCTACCAAGAACAAGAGGCTATAACCGTAACTCAGGATACATCTTCAATGCCAGCTCCCGCTATGCACAGCAACATCAGCTCCCAAAGTCTGCACGCAAGGTGCAGAAGTGTAGTATGAGACAATCGATCACATGTACTCAATATGTAACAAACCGAACCTTAGGTTGAAAGCAGTGACAATCTCGAAAGAAGGTCAGTGCCCAACACCAATAACCAAAAGTAACTCATAATAAAATAATGAAGGCAGTACAAGTAATAACTCAGAGGATATTATGCTCGACTCATTCACAGTCACAGAAACGTAGACATGATTTCCAGGTTCAACAGTCAAGTCCATATATTACAATTTAAAAATCACCAAAACATGAGTTTATCAAAAGAAATGTATTTCCAGTTCACAACATCAGATAAGAATTTTCGTTTACCAATTGGCATGAGGAAAGCACATCTCTATGACTACATGTCAATATACGTGTCAAGTCATCAATCACCATATGCAGTTTAGCATGAGGAATATACATCTCTATACCTATATGTCAAATGTACATGTCAAATCATGAATGTCACGGTACCGTCTAGCATGAGGAAAAACGTATCTCAATACCTACATGCCAAGTATGCATGCCAAATAAACGATCTCATGATAATATTCCCAGGTACTCTCACCATCAACATACTTAAGTTGTCTGTCTCAAATGCCACCGCATCACACACACACACAAGCACTCAGTAATGTACGGGTGACTGGCTGATAAGCCCCTCACCAAAGCACGTGTATATATATCATTGTACATGCGCTCACTGGTGGTATGTTAGACTCTGGAGGGGCGGATCATGCCCAAGCGCTAATATAAAGCCTATACATCATATTCCGGTGTGCAACCCGATCCACAATAATAATAAAGCCTAAAAGGCCTACTGCAGCATGCAGCTTCATCCATAATAATAATAGTAATAAAGCTAATATGGCCTGCTGTGGGGTGCAGCCCGATCCACAGTAACACTCACAAAACGGTTGTCAAGCCTATCACAGTCATCAATCTCTCAAGACATAAGGGCTCCCATCTCATATCACTCAGCCCTACAACTCCACATATGGTACAACAATGATAATATGCGAAGTAACGATAAATGATGAAAAGAGACTGAGATATGATACAAAATAACGAATCATGACTGAGTGTATAATTACAGTTAAATCATATGACTCAAAATAATAGAAATAACCTCATTAGGTCTCGATCGAATAAGCACATAACCTAAACATGATTTTTAACATGAATCACATCTCAATTAAGCAACAAATAGGGGGAAAACACGGGTATAACTAGATATTATAATAGAACAAGCCTGGTAATAGTCTAAAAGTCAACTTGAGTCGTAACTACCTCGGTGCACAGCCGTCACCCCATAACATCTCATATAACATGTCTCTCAGGGTTAATTACCCTCAATTCCAAGTTTAGAAATGTTACTTACCTCGAACAAGCCAAATCAAATACCGAGCAAGCCAAACAATACTCTAGAAATGCCATCCCGTACGTATCAACCTCTGAACGGCTTGAAACTAGCCAAAAGCAACTCAAAAAATCAAATAACGCCTAAGGAAACAATTCCAAATGATAAAGGTCGAATCTTTACACATTTACTCAAAATCTACCAAAAGGTCAAATCTGGGCCAACACCTCGGAACTAGACAGAATTCAAAAAATCTAACAACCTATTAAATTACGAGTCCAACCATACTAATTTCACTCAAATCTGACTCTGAATCGATGTTCAAAACTCAAGAATTCACTTTATGAAAGTTTAGCCAAACAAAACCCCGATTTATCCTTAAAATTCATAACCCAAATGCCAAAATCGAAGATAGATTCAAGGAATATAATCAAAAGCGAGTCAAGAATAATTACCCAATCCATGTGGCGAAATTCCTCTCCAAATTCGCCCTAAACTAAGCTCCAAATCTAAAAATTTGACCAAATGAACAACCCTCGGATTATATGGAACTGCCCAGCATTTTCGCATCTACGAGCAAAAGAGCCGCTTTTGCGGCGTCGCTTCAGTGCCAATACATTTGCTTCTATGAAACTACTGAAGAATCGAATCCTTCGCACCTACGGAAACTATTCCTCTTCTGCGACATCGCAGGTACGAGCACCCAATCGATCCTACGCAAATAATCGCTTTTGCGCTCCTTGGCATCACTCCTGCGCTTCCGCAGATACGTCCCATAACTCGAATCTGTGGATATTCCCAATCTAGGGCATTTCCCTTTGGTGTCCATTTGTCCTCACCTACAGATGACGCACCCGCACCTGGAGTTCCGCAGGTGTGATCACACCAGATCCTGCCACAACCAACCTTAACTAACATATTCCCAAATGATCTGAACCACGTCTGAAACTCACCCGAGCCCCTCGGGAACCCGTCCGAACATACCAAAAAGTCCCAAAACATAAGATGCACCTACTCAAGGCCTCAAATTACACATAACAATATCTGAATGATGAATCGCACCTCAAATCAAACTTGAAGAACTTTTGAACTTCCAACTTCCAAAACGGGTGTTGATTCATATCAAATCAACCCGGGATTACCTCACATTTTGCACACAATTTCCAAATGACATAACAAATCTATTCCAACTCCCGAAATAACAATACGAACCTGATATCATCAAAGTCAACTGTCGGTCAAATTAATGAACATTTCGAACCTTCAAATTTCCAATATCCGCCAAATAGTCCTGAAACCTATTAGAAGTATCCAAATGCAAATCCGGGCATACGCCCAAGTACAAAATCATCATCCAGACCTAACAGAACCATCAAATTTCCAACCTGAGGTCAAATACACAAAAGTCAAACTTGGTCAACTCTTCCAACTTAAAGCTTCTAATATGAAAATCATTCTTACAAACTAATTCTGAACCACCTGAAAAGCAAAACCGATAATTCATACAAGTCATAATTCATCATATGCAGCTACTCTAGACTTTAAATAGCTGAAAAGAATGCAAATACTCAAAATGACCAGCTGGATCGTTACATTCTCTCCCACTTAAATATACTTTCGTCCTCCAACATGCTAAGAGTCATTCCAAAGCCATCAAATCACTGTGTAACCTTACCATGCAACTACCCGGGGGTGATCCCATGTCACCCCAAATCCATATAAGCCTAACAACACAACAAAACTGAAAATCCTTACTTCAACCCTAGTCCGTAAACCTTAGAACCCAATTTCCAGCATCCGAAATTTATTACAACGCCCGAATTACGCATCCACAAACTGTATAAGTCTGAATGAGTTATACCAAGCCCTAACCATAACCCAAGATGTAATCACATGATATATCACATAACTCAGATACCCATAGTAGTAACTTCTGACCACAATAGCTTCCCAAAAACAAGCCCGATACCGATAACAAATCTCATATCAACTAAAGCTTTGTTCCAACCCTTCGTACACTGCCATTGGTGAATGAAACACGCAAAAATGCATAACCACTCATCAGATCAACAAGTCATGGAGCTCTCTCTCATCTGACAAAAATTAAAGTCAAATTCTCAGTCGACTTCCAACATTATTCTTTCAACCATGCCGTAATCAAATCCGACAGCACCAATTCTAGGTCCAATGACCTCATTTCATCAACACGGCTATTCTACCGACATGCCACACCAATATAACCTAAAGCCACAAATAATGCAATCCGTGCACCGATAAGCAACAATTCAAACGTATTCAAATATGGAAAATGACTCAAATGAGAGAACAGTCCCGCAAGCTCAACAAGTACCACCACAAACGCAATGCTAGGAACCCATCACACATAGTAGAACCAAGACACACAAGTCTAACACAAAAGATCATATCTCAACATAACTCCACTGTAATGAGTGCCCCATCCAAACACTGGTCCATATGAAATACCTCGAGCCACAATGCTCAAAATCAACAACCATACGAAAGTCAAGAACAACCACGCGAAGTGTATGACCATAACCATGAAGAAACGGATAGCACAATATACCACCAACAGGAAAGACCATAACTAAGGCGTAATCAGCCATTCTACACCCAATAACCATCTCCCTCGAATTTCGCTGCAAGGCCCAAACAGACACGTATCTAGTGTGAAAATAACCAACAAATCTCAACCCATTGTAGCATAGAAGAGTAACACCTAGAATATATCAGAACACCTACAACATGTCGGAACACGAACATGCTCATCTCCAACTTAATAACACACTCCTCAATAATAACATTGTTAAGTCAACAAATCCGACTCGATGTAGACTACACATCCTCATTGGGCATACCAACGGGCCTCCAAATCAACTCCGGTCACCCACAATTAGATAAATAACTCCCCAAAAGTACATAATAACCTAACCATAACACATACTATTAGCTGGCTAACCTTGGCCACATCTTCACAGTCTGCAACCACGTAACAATCTGCTTCTGAGAACTCCTAGTCTGTAAATCCATTGAACACATGAATCACCATAGCCGACCCTAAGTCCACCACTCGAATGACTAACACATCTCTCATACATAATCATCCCACAAGATATACCTTCATAATTCTTTCGTGTTGCAAAGAAAAATTCGAACACTAGCAGGCAATCAACCAGGCCAGTACCACAATACCAATAAAGCATCCGTAAGTTAAAACACAGTGTGCCCTCTGAAATGCGCGTCGTTCTTAGGTAATACCAAGTAGTACTAGCATTCATCTAAACATTTGGAACCATCCATATTGTCTAAGAACTCGTGACCTTCCCTTCACAATTGAACCGTGATCTTGTACATACAAATCCCAATCCCACACAACGCACCGCATCTACTATGCCATCACATGAAAAAACGAGAACCACATTATCAACCATGAGACATAAGTACAATATATACTCGATCAGTCAAAATCATTCCGCTTGATCCCATCCAGGAGAAAATCACAATACGCAACTTACTTCTCATGCCAGTAGAAAATATTCATCTCAAACCTTGGTAGAAATCATCGAGAACTCTACAAAACCCATATGCACATAACCAAGCCATCAGAACTGAATCCCTCTAACTCAGCCAAGTCATGCAAGTTAACAAACCCAAGATTATTGCCATAAAATACATGTAGAGACTCGCCACATCATAAGAACCAAAAGAAACGACTATACCCATTACCACGCTGATCCGATCTACTACTAAGTTATCCTATTTCTCCGAGTCCCTTCTGAATTGCCTTCAAGTTAACACTTTTCCTTGCCAGTACACTACGACCACAAGAGATCCTATCATGAAACCACGTCTCCCTAAAGCTCAAAAGTCATTGTATTAAAACTGTTTATTAAACCCTAAACCCCAAAAAATGCTCTCTTCTCTCTCATGCGATTCTATGAACAGTAACTTCGCAGCGCAGTAACGGCAATTGTGCCATCGTCCGGTGGTGAAAAGACACCGGACCAGACCCAAAAGATGCGTCTCAATATTGCACACAAACCCCAGGTAGGCGCACTACACAAGAATTCCATAGTTTCTGCAGAACTCAAAGATGGTGAAGCGAGCACTATAGCGTCGCATAGACTGGACAAAATTGAATTTCCTTATCTCGTTTCTGGGTCAAACAAACTGATTCCAAGTAGTGGAGATGTTTCTACATCTCCAATTCCATCGACCATCAAAGTTTCAAACAAAATCGATGCCGGAATATACACCTCCGAACAAGTGAACTCTGCCGATAAATAGTTGGTCGAGCATGGATCTACTACTTTCCAAACTGGACAAAATAATTACCAATCGACTCCATTTCACCAGGAGATTGATGCCAAATGCTTAAACAACAACTACAATGAGTCAATCGTTACGGCAATTCAAAATTCCAAAACTGTAGAGTTGCAGACACAGGTCGTTCGACGAAATGCAAATGTCAGTTTTTCCCACAATTTGAATGAGGAAATTGGATTTCAAGCCTCTAAAATTGATGTGGAACCTAGTCGTCAAGTCCTGCACACATATGCTATATCTCTAAATAATTTCCAAATGGCCAAGAATTTGACCAATACAAGAACGAGTTTGAAATCTTTTGAGCTTGTTCATGGAATTCCTATGATTCAGTTCTCAATTGATGAACATGAAGAATTTGCAAAGGAGGAAGGACTACACCAAGCAGTGATCATTAAATTGTCCAACAAAGAACTAATTTTGCAGATTTTGAGAAATATTCTGCCAAAAATCATTGGCATCAAAGGTAATTGCTTGGTAGGTTTATTGGCGCAACGACAACTCTTAATTCGATGTGATCAGTATGAAGATTATGTGTGTTGTTTAGCGAGAGCTGTGAATTACTTTAAACACAATGGAAAATAGCATCAATATAGAGTATTTCCATGGAGTGTTGGCTACAATCCTAAAGAAGAAACATCTAAGGTTGTTGTTTGGATTTCATTGCCAAACTTATCGCCTGAACTATTTGCTCGTAAGGATTTATTGTCTATTGTAGCAGCAGTTGGAAAACCAATTGCAATTGATAAGGCAACTCAAATAAGATCACGTCCAAGCACAGCAAGAGTGAAGGTTATCGTCGACTTGCTCGATAAACTTCTAGAGAAGATAAGGCTTCAATACTTGGATATTAAAACCGGCAGAATCGTGGAAGAATTCCAAGAAATTGGCTATGACAATTTACCTGCATATTCCTGCCACTGTAAGCATCAAGGTCATGAAAAAAATCAATGTCGACGTTTAAAAGGGAAAGCAGTTCAAGATACTCATGCTTCTGCTGAAACACTTGAGGATGGGCATCAGGCTATTGAAAAATTCCAGGGTGATACAAGGGATTTTTTGAATGCTAAGAGAGCTGGGCATCAACTTGCAGAAGTGCCAGGTGATGATACACTTCATAGGGCTGACCACAAGCATGAGGCAGGAACAAAAGAGAATGTGTTAGTTGGTCCTGTGCAGACTACTGGTGCCTTTGATATTGCTGTTGTTTTAAATCGAGTAACTACTGGTAATAAATTACAAGGGGCTGATCAAGGAATTAGGAATGATCATGTGGGTGATCGAGTTGCAGCTGGAATTTCTAATGGTTCAGGTAATGAACATCGAAATATTCAGCATCGGGTGATCAACAGTACAACAGCTGGAAATGATCGCACAATCACAGCTAAGAATTATGCAGCAGTATCAGTGTTTGAAAAAATTGGAATTAAACCAACTGTTGTAGGTTCAAAAATGGAGGCAAATGTTACAGAGAGTGCTCCTACTGGGCAAAATCCTATTTCCGGTACATTTGTTCCAATTGCTGAAGCATTTGCTAGAGCTGCTCAGGACTTGAAGGGTGTAGAAAATACAGTGTTAGATCAAGGTTCCGCTGGAGTTTCTAAAGTTTCAGCTATTCAGTTGTTCGAGCAATTTTTGCTAAGAATAATGAAGCAATAGCAATGTTAGGACAATTTGGAAAAGCTGAAAAACAACCAGTTCCTGTAGGCTCAACTATGGACGTTGATGTTGCAATGAAGGCAGCTGGTAGTCGACCTACCGCTGGGGAGGTCAGAGCCACTGGTACAGGTGTTAACAAACTGTTTGAACAAGCTAAGAACTCTCCAAAATCTTCAGCTGGTCATGCAATTGATGGGCATGCTAGTGAAGTGCCAATTAAGTTTTGTGAAAGAACTGTGCGTAAAGCTAGAAAAAAGACATCTCATGGTGAGGTGAAGTTGACTGAAGTTGATGTTATGAGTGATGGAAAAATTCCTAAACATCATAACCAGGTTACTAAGGGAGCAGAAGCTTAAGAAACAGGGGAACGAGTTAAAAAAACCTGCTGCTATTGATGCTGGTATACGACCTGGTGGTTTGGAGGCTGCAACTGTGAATGTGGAGGATCTAGACCACATTTCCACTTCGTCTAATGATGCAGCACTAGGGCTGGCAAGTGGGTCAGTCCCGGGCCGGTCCCAAATTAAACGGACCAAATGGTCCCGAGCTAAACAGGCTTTTTGTAGGGACTGGCTCGGGACCGGGACCGTTTGGTCCCGGGCTAAATGGTCCCGGCCCGCGGGCTAAGTGGGCCCAACATATTTATTTTTTAAAAAAATATTAAATAGATATTAGAGACAAAAGAATGTTAAAAAAAATATCTAAGACAATGCTTTGTAAATTTCATTATAGAATTGTGACCTAAATTTTAATATTCAATATTTAATATCGAATATATATATATATATATATATATATATATATATATATATATATATATATATATATATATACATAAAAGCTATATTCGATAAGCTATATATACATCTTATATACTACATATAAGATGTATATATAGTATAGTATAGTATAGTATATATATATATATATATAAGTAATAAGCTATATTCGATAAGCTATATATACATCTTATATATAGTATAGCTTCAAAAGCTGAAAACCTTAGAACTAGACAATGAGTTACGTGATAAGGTTTATAGTTTGATATACACTTCTGGATCAGAATCTAATTATTATTATTCTGAGTCAGAATCTGAAGCTGAAGTAGATTTACTTGATTTATCTGATAGTGATAAAAATATTGATAATACTTGTACAACTTGCAGAGGTAATACATGTACCTGTGATGATGATGAATTTTATAAATTGCAATCTCAGTTTCAGGATTTAAACATGAAAACTATTATATCTGATAATGTGATAGAGCTTTTAAAAGAAGTTACTGATGAAAAACTTCGTGAAAAGATTATAAATTTGGCTGCAAGTACTAGTTCAAGTTCTTCAAAACCTTTTGAAAAATCAAAAAACGAATTTGAATATACTGCTCCTTATTCTTTGGTAGAGGTTAATAACCGTCTTTTGAATAAAAGTACTACTCCAGCAAGAGATTCTTATTTCGATGATTTAAAAATTAAAGTTTTTAACCGAAAAACAAAGTAAATAAAGTTTTCAGTTCTTCATCTCCAGGCCTTGCATCCCGGCCAAAAGGTACTGGTTTTCTTCCTTAAAGTATTTTCTTCTAGTCTCTCCTCTCTGACCGTGACGATGTCCGGCTAAGTGATACTTTTGCTTCTGTTACGAAAGAGGACAATGATAATATCAAGTCCTATGAAAAAGTGACTAAAAAGGAAATGATATTTCTTTTAGAAAATTCTGATATTCAGAGAAAAGAGGAACCATGGAAGATATTCCAAAGGTATTTGATAAATGGATTGTATTATCCGGGTGAGTCATAGAAAACCCGTTATTATTATGAAACTATACTCACTAGTACTGGACACTTTTCTGGTTATAGTACAGACGAGAACGTTTATAACTTCTCAAAGATCATAATCAAACAGATTATATATGTTGAAGATTGGGGAATATCCACGATGAAAGAAAGGCAGATAAGCCTTAACAAATCCCGCATGAACTTTACTTATTGGGATTATATCCAGGCCTTTGATAAAGTCCTTTTCCATCTCTTTCATTTTGCGGAGGAATTCTTCCGCATCCTGTAGGGCTTCATCAGATAATATCTTTTCTGATTTTATTGGTTGGGAGTCATCAGCGATATCATCGTTGCTGGTTTTACTTTGCATCGAAGTGTCTGATTTCTCATACTGATTAATTGAGCGAAGTAAATTTCTTTTAACTTCTTTCAAGTAATCGTTGATCATTTCTTTTTTATCCCCTTCTTGAAAGGAGATATTTCTGGCAATATGCCTGACTGAACTATCATCAATCTTCTCTTTTTGAGAGATGCTGGAATATTCTTGGATTTTTGTCTTGATGGAATCCAAGAGTTCTTGACCGTATAATGTCTTTGTTTTGGGATCCTTCTTCATTAATTTATCCCAAAAATTGTTATAAAAGGTCCTGTATAAACACGGAACTTGTTCCTCGGTGAATCCAATTTTTGGAGTCCATTTATGTATCCAAGGAATAGAGAATTCCAGAAAGAAATATATCTGGTCAATCTTCTCCAAGTAACAGATATGATCTGTGTGATAAAGTTCATTTATAATCGGAGAAATTTTTGTCCATTCTTTGTATAACATGAGAAATGGATCTGGTAAAATCTTTATAGTCGGACCGTGGTATGACCACCAGTTTATGAACCAATTTGGAATGGGCTCTGCAAATATCTTTGCACATACTTTAACGAACCAAGTATGCTTGTGCCTATCATTATTGTAGTAAAGGACTTTATCAAAGGCCTGGATATAATCCCAATAAGTAAAGTTCATGCGGGACTTGTTAAGACTTATCTGCCTTTCTTTCATCGTGGATATTCCCCAATCTTCAACAGATAAAATCTGTTTGATTATGATCTTTGAGAAGTTATAAACGTTCTCATATGTACTATAACCAGAAAAGTGCTGAAATTCTGCACTGCCAGTACTAGTGAGTATAGTTTCATAATAAGAACGGGTTTTGTATGACTCACCCGGATAATACAATCCATTTATTAAATACCTTTGGAATATTTTCCATGGTTCCTCTTTTCTCTGAATATCAGAATTTTCTAAAAGAAATATCATTTCCTTTTTAGTCACTTTTTCATAGGACTTGATATCATCATTGTCCTCTTTTGTAACAGAAGCAAAAGTATCACTTTGCTTTAGAGCAGTCAAATATGCCTGCAAGTGCGCGTATAACGGGCTATCTTCTGGAATATCTTCCAGGTGAATAGATGGTCCTACTATCGAGGACTCGCCTCTGAGAGATATCTTCTCATTGGTCAAACTTTTTCTTCCCATTTGTATAACTGGGGAGTTTGATGTGGATCCGTATGACGATCCTGAAGGGGATGTCCTATTGAATCTACTGTGGCCTACAGTCCAGTATATTTTAATACTCAACCCAATCTGCAATTATCTCTATCTGATGTTAATATACTTGATGCTTTGACATTAAATGTGAAAATTCATGGTTATAATTATGCACCTGGTTCTGAACTTATATGTTTATCGTACAAAATTTATTTCAAATTACTATCTACGTTAAACCCTAGATGTAAATTATATGATATATCTGATCAGACTATATTAGTGAAAACGAATTTTGCAAAGTCTAAGGTCACCGCGAGGAGACCTATTAAGTGGGAAGAAATTAATTTTCTAACTACATGGACTTTGGATTCGGTTATATCCCCCAGTCAGATAACTGATGCTGTCAGTAATACTGAGTATTCTCATATTACTCAAAATCTGGATGGTAGGATTTGCATTCAGTTTGATGATAATAGTTTCACTTATAGTGGACAGTCATTTTCTAATAATAGACTGTTGCCTACTATTAGTTCTAATTATAATAGACATTCTTATACCAATCGTAGACTGTTGCCCGATATTCAACACATTTCTCCTGTTGAACCAGTCTATGGACCAGCTAGAAATCGTGCTGCATCTTTACACACAATTTCTACCATACCATTTTAACAGGATCAAGTGGCGGGCAGTAATCCGCACGGCCTTCTCAACTAAGCTAAAACAGAGATCACCGTTTGACCGGGAACTGGAATTGTTTCACACCTCTGCTGACTATTATATGTCCACCGAGGTTTCCACCAGTTAAAGATTTCT
Organism: Nicotiana tabacum; assembly: GCF_000715075.1. NCBI lineage: Eukaryota > Viridiplantae > Streptophyta > Magnoliopsida > Solanales > Solanaceae > Nicotiana > Nicotiana tabacum. The sequence continues at coordinate 8,337,858 of NC_134098.1, forward strand.
AATTTAACACATTTGAGAATTCTTAATCTAGCTAATATATATATATATATATATATATATATATATATATATATATATATATATATATATATATATATATATATATATATATATCAATATAAGAAGTATATATATATATATATATAAAAGCTATATTCGATAAGATATATATACATCTTATATACTATATATAAGATGTATTAGTATATAAGATGTATATATAGTATAATATAGTATATATATTAAATGTATAAAATGTTTGGGGTTAAAACAAAGTTTGGGGGGTTAAAACAAAGTTGGGGGGGGTTAAATGACTTTTTTATAAATAGCCAACGGCTATACATCTTATATACTATAGCCGTTGGGACCGTTTGGCCCGCTAAGGGACCGGTCCTGTCCCGGGCCAGTCCCGATCCCTGGCGGGCTAAATGGTCTCGGGCCTGGAGGGCCCAAATCATAGGACCGGTCCACGAGACCGGGCCAGGCCTAATAAAACCCCGTTTGGCCCGCGGTCCCGGGCCTCGACCGACCCACTTGCCACCATTATGCAGCACAGGTAAATGTAGCACGACTTGATTGCACAATGGTGGTGAGATCACCTACAAGGCAGAATGTATCTCCAAAAGCGATGAAACATCAACAGTTTTTAAGTGCTACATATGTTCTAGGGAATCAGCAGAAAGCAGTGACGCAACGATCACCTATAAATAGGAGATCTCCAGGCATGCAAGACCAGGTCATAACACCAAAGCATATTGAGTTTTCTAACTCCTTTGATGCATTGCTCAATGAGCATGATCATGTTTTAGAAAATTCAACGGATGCAGGTAGAACTGGTGTTGTTTCATCAGATGTAGGTGCACAATCTGCTGTACAATCTACTAAACCTAATGAACTGCTGGAAAGGGTAGAAAACTCTAGTAGAAAGAAAGGAGTGGATGGGAATAAAGAGGAAGGTTGTAGTTCTGTAACACGCAAAAAGAAGGAAACATCTGGAATTAAATCTCCAGATCAAACAGCAGAGAAGAGTTCAAAAAATGAGAATGGGCAGATTGTGGTAGTTGCGGATGAGTGCAAAGTTTCCAGGAACTCTATTGCACCTACTAATGTAAATCTTACTGCAATTGGAGCTGAAATGTTGGAAGGCTTGAATCCATTGCAAGTTCTGCCTGGGTTTTTGTCTAATCCAACGAAGGGAATGTCTCTTGCAGAGGTGAATGAAAATAATGGCATGACAGAGGTCGGTTTGAATACATCCCAACATGATATCCCTTCCAATGATTTGTTTGATCAATCTGGCAACATGTTACAAGTTTCAAACAACCAACAAACGTTATCCATGATGTCGTCGGCAACAAAAAAGGGAGGGGATGGCCACACAAGAGAAGAACATGAAGACACGATGAGTGAAGCCGAACTAAGTGATGAACCTGTCCAGATTTTAAACGAGCTACAAGAGGCAATTAGCTCTAAGCTTAAGTCATGGGCTGACCAAGTAGAAGAGTATGGAGAAGGTGAAGAAGATTATGGTGTTGATTCTCAGGAACAAAACACTCAACAAATAGGTTCGTCAATACGACGAGGGGATAACGCAAAGGAAGGAGCAATAACTGTGTTTGAGCAGATTGCCAGTACTTCGCCAAGTATGCAAATCAAAACAAAACTAAGTCCTAATGCTGCTGTTTTTGTTCCTACTGGACAGCAACTATCAGGTACGATTTCCAATCTTAAATTGATCCATAAAACTGGACAGGTAGCTAGTACGAGTGGAGTACCTTCACAATATAGCTTAACTCCGACAAACATCCTCAGGGGAAGAGGAAGAACTACTAGATGCTTGCTTTAAAAATATAGCTAGGGAGGGAGACCTATCACCGAGGCAAATGAGAAGTGGATCAAACAAAAACAAAAGGAAGGCACATGAAAGGCAACATAGCAGGGATGGCAAAGCAACACAAGAGGTTGTCATTAGGAAACCACCAATGAGAACTGCAAAGCAAAAGGCGAGTATCCCTACCACCTCCACAAGGTCAAATAAATCAAAAAAGAAATGAAAAAGTTTGAAGAATATTTGAAGACAGTGGAAGAAGAAGCAAATGAGCTACAAATTGAAGAGTGCACAAGGTTGAAGAAAGAGGGCCTAGACACAAATTTCTACATTATTTTATTTTTTTCACTTTTTAAGTATCATCATTTGTAATATCATCACAGAGTATGTTATAAACTCTGTGATGTCATAGAGTACTTAGTTATTTCCAGCTCGTATTTTATTCATGCTTGCTAGTAGATGGGGTTTTTTATGCCTCAATAGGATTCGTAAGGTAAGTTCTAGCACAGTATGAGTGTGCTATATTCCTATTCCTTTAGGAAGACCCAAGCGGCTATGAGATTATATGCCCTCGTGAGACTTTTGCCGACAGCTACACCATGATCCTCTACATGAGGCTTCCATCTTAAGGCAATGGAGGCGCAGAGGAGTGATAATATAGCCAAGGCATAGAGACAACACTGTTGTAGCTAGCTCCCTTACTTGTACTTTTCCATTGTGGTTTTTTTTTCATTTTTTATTAATAAAATAGCTTCTAGGCATGCCTAGTAGTATAATTTGCCAAAAAAAAAGGTCATTGTATTCCCTTTTTAAGCACTCAAAATACCGCAACCAAGATACCCACTTATAGGAGACCTTCTATGAATCTGAAGTTGTTTCCTTAACCTCTCTGATACTAAAATGTAAAATTTATATTTATACAGAAATACCGCGAGTATCGACACCATCCAATGCAAATATCATATTCTAGCTTTATACAAATCCGAAAAAAGTCTTAGATACTACATATGAACCTTGAATCCATTAGAACCTTATCGAGAGTCATCCACCCTATTCTAATCTCAAATGCACCACCCAAACAAGTCGAACGACTTGTACCCCATTATCATAACAACACCCAAAGATGTAATCCATACCTCTAAGCAACCGAGTGAATTCCTACTCCATGCGCACTACATCCGTCACGAAAAACAACCCAAATCATTCCATAATTTCCATATATCCATAAAGTGTAATATAACTCGTATCCAGAAATTTTCCTAACTCGAGCCATCCGCGATCTCAACCTCTGCAAGTCATAACCCATACTATGTAATCAAATCGTCGATAGCAGACTCCCCCACTTGGCTCAAAGCCATAGAACAAAACATCCAATAACTCACAATACCCATACTATATTACTGCCATAATTCTGCATTGAAATTCAACTAAATACTTCATAAGCCCATGCAACACAAACCATAAAATACCTCAAATCATCTTCTAAGTTTGCATTCATCCTTGTGATAGTCAACTCAACTTTCTCAAGTGATCCAAAATCAAATCGCAACACGTATAACCCACTGGTGGAAAGAAACTCTCCACATAACATCATAAGGATCACACATCTGTGGACCACCCCGCATGAGATAACCCACCTATTTAGCCTCAAATTGAAATTTCACTACGCCCTACCATGGCCACAACCATCATGCAATTAGTAAATCCTCCCGAGTCTAAACTCGCCAGCAAGACATATGAATCTACTTTACCCCATAATGAATAACATGAAATATCCCCTAGTACGCTCGTATCTTGAGACAGTACAACACATCAAAATAGAGATCACGCATCTAATAGCCCTTTTCACACCACCGGCAACCCTTCTCGTCATATCAAAGCCATCTGAACACATCCTGTCGTCACCTCATATTCATCATATAACCATCCAACCCCTCACCATGCCATAACTCCCACTCCTAGGGATACTACAGGATATATAAGCCCTAAAGCACATGCTCACACAACTAGAACTACCGAGACCAAGCTACAGTCAAACCCAGCCTCAAGTCCTTCAGACTGTCCCATCACTAAAACATAGCAAGCGCATCTCGCATCTCATTTATGGAATCCATAAGTCGTCGACACAAAGCTGATACTGAGCGCTCTCATACGCATACGGGTGAGTGGAAGGAATTCAAAGTGTTACATCCCGCATTTTGTACGTTAAAGTTTCGCCGTAAGTTAATCGACGTAAGCTCGGGAATGAGATTATTTTTGAGGTTATAAGCATTTATGTTATTTATAACAGGCGATAGGTAAGTGCCGAGAAGGTTATAGGGTAAACAAATCAAAGAAAATAAGTTTCGTTAAAGGTTGTCAATTTGGGATAAAATATCGTCCGAGCTATAATACTCGGTATTTATGGACTAGTGACATACAAGGTACCACATGACCATGATAGTAAGGTGTATAAAGTATGTTAAAAGTGAGTAGTATTTTAAGTAATTTGGGATAAGTCTTAATTATGTGAATAATTGGGTAATTATTGATTTTTAGTCGGGGATTAACTAATTAATTAAAATATTTGGATAGGCTTAATAAGCTTCCCAATGTGGCAGCCAATGAAGTATTGATCAAATCCCAACAAATGACTCTTAAATCATGTATCAAGGTGGCACATTTAAGAGCGTTTTGTGGCTAGGTCATCACCTAAGTGAGGCCCACACCCACTAAGATTAAAAACCTCTCTAAATCACATAAAGGAGATGCTTATATCTCTACAATGTAAGGGATCTTCTTCAGAAACTTCATACGGGTTTGAATGGCAACGTGATTTGCTTCAATAATTTATATGAAACTGCTTAATACTATGGCAGCGTGAAATTTTGATTCTAAGGGTGTACGGTACTATTTTTTTCAAGAATATCATACGGATTTTTCCCTACATCAATCCATCGTTACGTGTTTTGTCGCAATTGACGTGTGTTAGAGGGATTGTCAAGAGAATCAATATGCCTTTCTTTTTGGCATGATTCATACGATACAAACGAAACAAGCAAACGCACAACTTTCATAAATGACTCTATTCATAGAAGTACTAGGAGTGTCTATGTTCTTGATTCCCTATGTTACTTATTATTATATCTTATGTTCATGGGTCTCAGAAAAATACGTAGTTTATAAAGTTTATCTGAAAGGCATATTGATCTTATAACATTTCGAGAAATTTTATTAACGTATTTCTTATGCATCTCATTCATTTATATATATGTACATTGACCCATGACCAGATGGTGTTATTTGCGTGTATATTATATGTATATGGGATTTGAGAAAAGGTTGCGGAGTTATATACGCACCATCACCTGATCAGCTGGTATATGTTGATGATTTTACCCACAGTGGCCGAGATGATATGATGGGATGCCCTCAGAGGCTTGATGATTTTATGTACACCTATACCTAGTCATGATACGACATTTATACGCATGTGCATGACATTATAAATGTTTCAGGATTCACAAAGTTATTTAGACTTACAGGTGGATTCCTTTACTCCATGTTTCATATATGTCATTTATGGACTGATTTGCATGCCTTACATACTCTGTACATTATTCCTACTGACATCCCTTTTACCTGGGGACGCTGCGTTTCATGCCCACAGGTATAGGTAGACAAGCTAATGGTACCCCTTTTTAGGATCCTTAATCAGCGAAAGTTGGTGTGCTCCACTTGATCCGGAGCTGTTATTAGTTTTGGTACGCTACTTTTGTATGTAGATATGGGTACGACGGGGCCCAGTCCCATCCTTTATACAGTTATACAATCTATTAGAGGTCTATATACAGTCATGTATAGTTGGATAGTATGTGGCCTTGTCGGCTTCTAGTTTTGGATATATAGTTGTCTATAGCAGCCTTGTCGGCTCGCCCTGCCGTATTCTGTATGTATATGTATATATGTCTTTTGGACATGTTTTCCTCATGTATGTTATTCACGTGATTCAACAGTTTAATGACAGATGGTATTCATGACCTACCCTTAATTCATGTTTATATCTTAGACGCATGCTTAGGTGTGTTCGACATATAGGACTCGGGCCCTCGTCATGGCCCATCGGTTTGGGTCGTGACTCAAAGAGATACGCTTCAGGCTGAATCAATGTCGCACGATAAGGAAAGCAAGATGGAAACTTTATCCTAAATGCCTTGTAGCCTCTCGAAGATACGTATGGACGTCATCATACCGATCCGCAAGACTTTACTAGACACTTGCTCAAAGATTGTCATGCCCCGACCTCGGGTAGCACGACTGGCGCTCAACTGAGATAACCCGACCAAGCAAGCTTGTACAATGCCTTCTACCCAAACTCACCCATGAATAATCAGAATATATATTTCATTAATTAGACAATAAGAAGGCTACATGAACAATCCAAATTTCATTACCGTTAGGAACTTCATTCAAAATTTCCCAAAATATTACATTACACATTCATAGTTTGAAATGGAACACGTGATACAAATACAACATCTTTAGTTTGTCCTTCCCAAAACAACGATACCACCCACACTATGTTGACGGAGCCTCTAATAGATACAAAAGAGTAGCATGATGGTATCGTAAACAAGGCTCCGGCTATACCTCAAAACAATACACAAAGAGGATAAGAGATACTAGACCCCGAAATGAAATGGGGCTCACCAAGTTAGCTGAGGAAAGGGTGTACTGCTATCACTGATCAATACTGCCTGTTGTGGAACCACCTGCATCCATTAAAGATGCAACGCCCCCGGCAAAGGGGACGTTAGTACATATGGAATAGTACTAGTATGTAAAACTAAACACCCTCTCAATAGAACGAGTAACAGTAAAATAAGAAGGAAACATGAAATTAATGAGAGCCTCAAATAGTATTAAAGTGCCAAGTTAAGAGAAAGATAAATTTCAAGTAAGTTTCAATATTTTTAAGTTAGGAGATATTTAGTATCGATAAACCACCGTGCTTTTAGCACGGAGTCCGATCTCAGACCGATCGGCTAAGCCATCTCACTTCGAGACATCCACTCACAACACCACCATGTGCGCGGCATGGCGTCCAATCTCTGCCCGATCTGCTAAGCTGTCTCACCACAATGTCGTGTGGGTCAACATCACATCACATCTCACTAGCAATAATCTCATCCCATTTAAGGGGAAATATCTCAACACATCAATCGTATCCCATATAAGGGGAAACAATCTCATCACATCAACACGGAAATTTACCCTTCAATCACTCCTATACTGGCATATGTAGTTTCGGGGTTAGGTTATGTCGACCTACCCTTCCTCGATGACTAACCGATACTCCCAAAGCATTTATTATTTAAAGGATTTACAACTCATTTCATAATCTTTTACACGTTTTTCCATTTCATTAGCACTAGTGACCACAATTGTAATATCATTCTTGGCACGTTGACCATATTTCATATTTCATACTCACCCCTATAACCTTTAAACGTTGCCATAGATTACTATCAATAAGATAATCTCAAACCAAAACTTTAAGTACGCATATGAGAAAATGAGAGTTTTAAGCACATTGAGTTTCTCTTCCACAATTAGGCATACTAACTTGCAATAGAAACATGATTTTAAATCACAACACCTTTGGTACATTGATCATACTTGATTACGTTCTCAGAGGGAATCATGATATGATAGGAGCATTTGCAACACATTTTGAGTACATACATCTTTCAACGCAACACTTATTTTAGAATAATCAAATCTATTAGGAAGGACTCGGAACATGAGAAGTGAGAAATTGGGCCAATCACAATCACAACTTACAAGGACATCATGTAAATCGATTCTACAAGAGGAGTTTAGCCAACATACCTCGCTTGATCTTCCTTAAATTGCTACAATATTCCAGAAATACTAGCAACTTCAATCTATTAGAAACATGACGAATTTGAACCATAATTCGGAAGATACTTGGGTTTCAGCTCGATTGACCATTTGATATAATTGCTATGCTTAGTGTGTGACTCGTTGGTTTTTTAGGATTAAGATTAAAAAAGGTCAGCCCACATTTGAGTATTTTATCAAGCTCTAGGCGTGAATTAAGGTTTCAAGGTCCTCCTATGATGAATTCCTTTAACCCACAATCAATCCTCACTTCAATAGGCCACCCACAAATACTCCACAACCTCCCTACCATCTTTATTAGTACATGCATGCATAAATAACAACTTTTATTCTCAAAACATGCTTCCCCATTACCTATTCCCAATCCAAATTTCGAAATTGAAGGCTAGGGCTAGAATCTTACCTCTTGGATGAAGACCTTGTAAGTTATCCTTGCGAATTCTTCCAGACTTGAGCAAAGATTGATGAACAAATAGCTTAGGAATTCCTCTTCTCACTCTAGACCACTTTCATCTCTCTAAAATATCAATTTGAACCTTCTAAAATGACCCCTAAGGTTGTTTTATAAAAATGGGATCGGGTTTTAAAACCAGAAAAAGGACCCTCTGAACTCAACTCTACGATCGCAGAGTGTATTGCATATCAGGTATGTGGCCCGCAACATGGACCGCAGAAATAGTCCCAAAAATTGGGCTGGTCTGGTCCAGTCTGTGGCCAAGTTTGTGGCCCGCATATCATTTATGCGGTTGCAGAATGGACCGTAGAATCTCCCTCCAGAAATATTTATGGTGATTCTGTGACGGATGTGCGACCCACGAAAGGATTTTGCGATCGCATAGTTGACCGCAAAACAACCTCCAAAATTGGCTCATTTCTCTGCTTCACTCTGTGGTGGATCTGCGGACTTCTATGGTCACATGATGGACTGCAGAAACGCTCCGTTCCGCAACAAATTTTCTTCAACTCCCCAATGCTTTGTTCAACCCAAAAAGTCTATACCGCGGCGAGCTTCTACAACCCTTAAATATATTAGCCTATCTCGGCACAACCCCGAGTTTTAGGTAAAATTTTTACGAGGCCTTACATCCTCCCCCGCTTAGGATCATTCGTCCTCTAATGAGAGCCATAATCCATCATTAGCATCCAATGTGACCCAACTGTTACTTCACACACCCGTAGTTCCCAATTTTACTAACTCCATAAATTTCCAAAAATTTTGCCAGAGTCTCTCCTGTAATTGGGCCTATCCACCTGTTAGAGAATCCCAAAATCAGTCCTAACAGCATAACCATAACACGATGATGTAAAACAATATGGAAACAACACCGGCCACAATGCCATAAACATTAAATTACCAAGAAGGAGTATCCTTAACATAAGTTGTACAGGGAAAACATAATTTGTAGAAAGTTAGCGTTTAACATCATGGACACAATTACATAGATATTCAAGCAAATGAGGATACTTCTTCTTCATCTCTTCCTCGGCTTCCAAGGTGGCCTCTTCGACCTGTTGATTTTGCCATAACACTTTCACGGAGGCAATCTCTTTGTTTCTCGGTTTCAGACTTGCCTATCAAGAATGGCAACTGAGACCTCTTCATAAGTCAATTCCTTATTAACCTCTATAGTCTCAATCGGAACAATAGGCGACGAATCTCCAACCACCTTCTTCAATATGGATACATGAAACACCGAGTACTAAAGACATCTCTCGAAGATTTTCTACAACCCTCAAATACATTAGCCTACCTCGGCACCACGAAACCTCGGGTTTTAGGTAAAATTTTTATGGGGCCTTACATGACTCACAGAACCTATGAACCTGGCTCTGATACCAACTTGTCACGACCCAAAATTCAGCTAGTCGTGATGGAACCAAACCTAACCTACTAGGTAAGACAAATGATAGACAATACAACTCAAATAGAATTAGCAGGAATCAATATTTAAAATAACTGAGCTTTCTATACAAAATCTCAAGGATTGGTAGTACAAGTCATGAGCTTTTAAGACTTAAAATTTACAAAGTTGGTGCGAAATAAATACATCATCTGTTCGAAATATACATAAATAGATTTATAGATCTAAAGCTACCAAGAACAAGAGGCAGTTATAACCAGAACACAAGTACATCTTCAATGCTAGCTCCCGCCATACACAGCAACATCAGCTTCCAAAGTCTGCACGCAAGGTGCAGAAGTGTAGTATGAGTACAACCAACCCCATGTATTCAATAAGTAACAAACCTAACCTTAGGTTGAAAGTAGTGATGAGCTCGGAAGAAGGTCAGTGTCCAACCCGAATAACAAAAAGTAACTCATAATGACATAATAAAAGTAGTACAAGTAATAACTCAGAAGATATTATACTCAGCTCATTCACAGTCTTGAAAAGGTAGACATGCTTTCCAGGTATAACGTCAAGTCGAGACATTACAATTTAAAAACCACCAAAACATGAGTTTATCAAAAGAACTGTATTTCCAATTCACAATATCAGATAAGAATTTTTGTTTACCAATTAGCATGGGGAAAGTACATCTTTATGCCTACATGTCAATATACGTGTCAAGTCATCAATTACCATATACTGTTTAGCATGAGGAATATACATTTCTATGCCTACATGTCAAATGTACATGTCAAATCAATAATGTCACAGCATCGTCTAGCATGAGAAAAAATGCATCTCAATGCCTACATGACAAGTATGTATGCCAAATAAATGATTTCACGGTGATATCCCCAGATACTCTCACCCTCAACATAATCAAGTTGTCTGTCTCAAATGTCCACTTCATCACAGACACACAATCACTCGGCACTATACGGGTGCCTGGCTCATAAGCCCATCACCAAAGCAATATATATATATATATATATATATATATATATATATATATATATATATATATATATATATATATATATATATATCACTGTATGTCAGACTCCGGAGGGACAGATCCTACCCAAGCATACGGCATGTTGCGGCGTGCAGCCTGATCCACAATAATAATAAATCTTATAAGGCAGTTGCAGCGTGCAACCCGATCCATAATAATAATAGTAGTAGTAAAGACAATATGCATGCTGCGGCGTGCAGCCCGATCCACAATAACACTCACAACGCGGCTCTCAGGCCTACCTCAATCATCAATCTCTCAAGTCTCAAGGGCTCCCATCTCATACCACTCAGCCCAGCAACTCCACATATGGTGCAACAATGATAACATGTGATGTAATGATGAATGATGAAAAGAGACTAAGATATGATACAAAATGACGAATCATAACTGAGTGTATAATTACAGTTAAATCTGATCACTCAAAATAACAAAAATAACCTCATTAGGTCTCGATTGAATAAGCACATAACCTAAACATGATTTCTAACATGAATCACATCTCAATTAAGCAACAAGTAGGGGAAAACACGGGTATAACTAGATATTATAATAGAACAAGCCTAGTAATAGTCTTAAAGTCAACTTCAGTCGTAACTACCCCGGTGCACGGCCGTCACCCCACAACATCTCATATAACATGGCTCCCAGGGTTAATTACCCTCAATTCCAAGTTTAGAAATGTTACTTACCTCGAATAAGCCAAATTCAATACCGAGCAAGCCAAACAATACTCTAAAAATGTCATCTTGTGTGTATCAACCTCCGAACAGCTTAAAACTAGCTAAAAGCAACTCAAAAATATCAAATAATGCCTAAGGAAACAATCCCAAATGATAAAGGTTGAATCTTTACACATTTACTCAAAAGCAACTAAAAGGTCAAATCTGGGCCCACGCCTTGAAACCCGACAAAATTCAAAAAATCTAACAAGCCATTAAATTATGAGTCCGCCATACTAAATTCACTCAGATCCGACTCCGAATCGATGTTCAAAACTCAAGAATTCACTTTATGAAAGTTTAGCCCAAAAAACCCCCAATTTATCTTTAAAATTCATAAACCAAATGCCAAAATCGAAGATAGATTCAAGAAATATAATCAAAAGTGAGTCAAGAATATTTATCCCAATCCATGTGGTGAAATTCCTCTCCAAAATCGCCGAAAATCAAGCTCCAAATCTCAAAATATGACCAAATGAACAACCCTCGGATTATATAGCATTTTCGCATCTGCAAGCAGAAGAGCCCTTCTGCAGTGTCCCTTATGGGTCAATACATCCGCTTCTGCGGAAATACTAAAGAATCAAATCCTTCTTACCTGTGGAAACTTTTCCACATCAGTGACATCGCAAGTGCGAGCTCCCAATCGCTTCTGCGCAAATAATCGCTTCTGCACTCCTTGGAATCACTATTGCGCTTACGCGGATGTCTCCCATAACTCGCATCTGCAGAGATTCCAAATCTCAGGCCTTTCACATCTACGTCCATTCGTCCGCACCTGCACCTGGAGTTACGCAGATGCGATCACACCAGATCCTGCCACAACCAACCTTAACCAACATATTCCCAAATGATCTGACCACGTCTGAAACTCACCCGAGCCCCTCGGGGCCCCGTCCGAACATACCAACAAGTCCCAAAATATAACATGGACCTACTCGAGGCCTCTAATTATGCATAACAACATCGAAATGATGAATCATACCTCAAATCAAACTTGAAGAACTTTTTAATTTCCAACTTCCAAAACTCGTGTCGATTCATATCAAATCAACCCGGAATGACCTCAAATTTTGCACATAAGTTCCAAATGATATAAAGAACCTATTTCAACTCCTAGAACAATAATTCGAACCTGATATCATCAAAGTCAACTCTCAGTTAAACTCATAAATATTCCAAACCTTCAAATTTCCAATTTCAGCCAAACAGTGCTGAAACCTTTTAGAAGTATCCAAATACAAATATCGGGCATACGCCTAAGTCCAAAATCACCATCCGGACCTAACGAAACCATCAAATCTCCAATTCTGATCAAATACATAAAAGTCAAACTTGGTCAACTCTTCCAACTTAAAGTTTCAAACATGAAAATCAGTCTTTCAAACTAATTCAGAACCACCTGAAAATCAAAACCGACAATTTACACAAGTCATAGTACATCATATGAAACTACTCTATACGTCAAACAGCTGAACGAAATACAAATGCTCAAAACGACCGACTGGATCATTACACAAGGCCATTTAGAGTGTGAACATGAGCTACAGGATGTTCCACTTTTATTCCAATTGATAAAAAGTAATCATTAAATGCTTGGGGTGAAAATTCAGCAGCATTATTAAGTCTAATAGACTTAATTGGATTATCGGGAAATTATGCCTATAATCGAATTATTTGTGCCTTTAATTTTGCAAACGCTAAGTTGCGAGATGACAATAGGCACACATGAGACCATCTAGAGGATGCATCTATTAAGACCATAAAATATCTAAACGACCCACTATGTGGGTGAATAGGTTCACAAATATCCCCTTGTATACGTTCCAAAAATACATGGGACTCAATCCCAATCTTTGTTGGTGATGGTCTAATAATTAACTTGCCTTGATAACAAAAAGTGCAAGAAAATTTATTATTTAAAAGATTCTTTAAATTCTTTAATGGATTCCCATTTGAGTTTTCTATAATTCGTCTCATCGTAATTGATCCAGGATGTCCCAATCGATCATGCCAAAGTATATAAACATTGGAATCAGTAACCTTTTGGTTTTCGATAGAATGTGCCTCAATTGCACCCATTCTTGTCCAATACATGCCACAAGACAAAGATGGGAACTTCTCAATAATCCTTTTATGGCCAGAGACATTCTTAGTAACGATGATATATTCAAGGTTATTCTCATCTATTGTCTCAATATGATATCCATTTCGGCGGATATCTTTAAAACTAAACAAGTTCCTCCTAGACTTGGAGGAGAATATTGAATTATTTATGATAAGTATTGTTCCCCTAGGCAGAGTTATAGTAGCTTTTCCAGAGCCTTCAATTAAATTACTACTTCCAAAATTTATAGTAACATCTGCCTTACACATAATTAAATGAGAGAAATATTTCTCCTTTTTGAATATTGTATGTGCCGTACATAAATCAATTAAACAAATATTTTTACAATTGAATTTTGATCCAAGTTTGTTTTGAGAGATATTCATATTTGCTTTCCATGGTTTGACATACAAAAGAAATATACGAATAAACATTAATATTTGGCACCATTAAACATAAACCGTAAAATTAGGATATGCTCTTATGTACTACATGGATGATGGATTGTAAGATTGCATTGACTGCCAGGTGTTTGTGCACAGCTAAAAGACACTATTACACTTATGATAAATTTTCGTTACAGTAGTACAATATGTAAAGGCATTTATTAAACAGTAAATATACGGAATAGTTACATGTGTTTTGACACATTTCACTTAACATACATTTTAATATTAGAAATACATGGTAAGAATTTATTAGTATAAGATTGTTAGCTAAAGCAATATGCAACACATGAATTCTCACCACATGCACGTGTATATAAATAATTATGACAAGGTCAAAGGCTGAAAATATTACTTAAAACGAATACTAGAACTATATGTAATCAAAACGAACTAACATTATTTCATAAAATAAATAATACTAATTGATACTAATGACCACTACTCATGTAAAGAACTATAATTACATGATTTTTATTCATTAGCTATAACGAATAGGCAAAAATAAAAATCAAACTACTCGATCATCTTTAACCACAGATTCATCACTGATCAAGTAGTCTATTTTTTTATCAGAGTGCTCAAAGAAATCTGCCACATCCAAGTGGGTGATGTCAAATTCATTGTCAGAAACAAAATTAGTTTCAGGGCCTTTATTCTTTAGAGATGTTTGATAAAGCTCAACTAAATATCTTGTTGTACGGCAAGTATTTGTCCAATGCCCTTTTCCATCGCAACGATAGCATTCAGTTTCTGAACCCTTTGCCTTTGGCTTCTCATCTTTCCCTTTCCACTTTTGGTGGTTATTTTTCTTTGGGAGATGATTAACTCTAGGAGAATTTCTTCCTTGGCCACGGCCACGAACAGGGCCACGACTTTTTTCACGCTTAGCATAATGGGAATACACCTCATCCACTTCAAGCAATGGTGTAGACTTAGTGGGTCGATTATCGTGATTTCTCATGAGCAAGAAATTATTTCGTTCAACCACAAGGAATCAACTCAGAGTATTTCTTGAAAACGTTCTCTCGATACTGTTGTTGCAGATCCATATTGGAGGCATGAAATGTTATGAACGTTTGTTCAAGCATATCATAGTCAGTGATACTATCTCCACAGAGTTTCAATTTAGAAGTAATTCTGAACATCGCGAAATTGTATTCAGAAACATATTTAAAGTCTTGGAGCCTCATATGAGCCAAATCATATCGTGCTTGTGGAAGTGTGACCAACTTTAAGTTATCATATCTTTCCTTTAAGCCATTCCACAAAACAAATGGATCTTTGATTGTGAGATATTCTAACTTCAACCCTTCATCAAGGTGATGGCGCAAGAAAATCAAGGTCTTAGCACAATCTTGGGTAGATACTTTATTTTTATCTTTAATGGCATCTACAAGACTCATTGCATCTAAATGGATTTCAGCATCACCAATGACCTATAGTTCTTGCCTAAAATTTCAAGGACAACGAACTTTCTCTTCATAATATCAGTCGTAATTAAAAGATGAGAAAAATTATATCTTAGTCTTCTCAAAGAGTTTCTTGAGACGATAGAGTCTCATGCTGGTAACGTGAAATAAAACAATAAAAGAAAAGAAGAATATTGCAAATAAAAGAGAGAGAATTCTATTGATTTTTTATGATGATTTACAATTTAATAGAACCAATCTATTTATAGGGAAAACGTGACTTAGAGCCTGTTTGGATTGGCTTAAAAAAAGTGACTTGTCAGCAGAAATAGCTTTTAAGCCAAAAAGCAATAAATTGGGGTTGCCCCGCTTATTATTTTTGGCTTGTTTTAAGCAATTTTTAACTTATTTTAAGCACTTTTTAACTTTGTCAAACACTGAAAAGGCTAAAAAGTGCTTAAAGCTGATTTGACCAGCTTGAAAGCTAATCCAAACATCCACTTAGTCACAAACTCTAAAACCTCTCTAAAATATAGATATTCACCTTAAATACAATTCTATTTATAATATTTTTTTTATTATTTTCTCCTCATTTGCTTTATTTTTTCACCTTTCTTCCGTATTGTTTCACCTTTTTTCTTCATTTCTTCATCATTTTTTCACCTTTCCTCTTCCGTTCTCCATAAGGGTTTCCTTTGAAATATTTTCACCTCTCTTGTTTCTTTATAATTATTTATTCTTTTTCTTCTTTTAGTCTTGTTTTATTTCTTAACCATATTGTTGAGATAATACCCATTTAAATATTTCTATTAAATCCAACACTTTGTAGAGAATAAAGTTGAATCTCTTGAACCTTATTTTTATAATTTAGAATTAGAGAATGTAGTTATTGGCCGATTGGCTTCTTGTTTGTGGAATATTAGTTTGTATAATCTTGTTTGTGTAACATAAGATGATTTTTTTAGAAATGCAACACTATTTGTTCATTTTGTTTGCAAACAAAGACTTATTAAACTAAAATCTAGCATACAACACAATTACAATTAAAGCTAAAAATAACACATTTGTATTAGAACTACTTTGGCAAAAAATGTCTAAAATTAATCAATCATCCGAGAGTAATATACCACGAGTAATCGAGCTAGAACAAAACTTAGTATAAACTATAAGTTAATATAGTTATACAGACACATCTCTAAGAATTCAACAGGGAGCTCTTCATCATATACAGAGAAATATAGTTCACGAGGTTTTGAGGACTTCAGATAGTTTGGAGATGGGATTTAGGCTCAGTTAAATAGCCACTTGTAGTACCACATGACATGTTTTTAGTTAATTAGGAGCATGTACTAGACTAACTTCTAAGAATTTAATCAAAAGTTTTTAATATAATATAATTCAGGAATGATTTTAAAAACACCCTATAATTTAAATAGATAAAAATATTGATAGTTAAAAGGAATTTTAGGATATTTAACTCATTTTCGAAAGGTAGAGTAGGGACAGAACATGAAAACTGAATACCATAGTCCTAGTCAGCAATGTTTTGTCCAATTCGATGAAAGGACAATTGACCACCAAAATATATTTAGAGAAAGAGCGAGAAAATATGATAAAGACTCGACTTGAGAGAGAAAGGTTAGTAG
This sequence comes from Nicotiana tabacum, assembly GCF_000715075.1. Classification (NCBI taxonomy): domain Eukaryota; kingdom Viridiplantae; phylum Streptophyta; class Magnoliopsida; order Solanales; family Solanaceae; genus Nicotiana; species Nicotiana tabacum. The sequence goes on from NC_134098.1 coordinate 8,354,830, forward strand.
TATTACTTTCCCCAATGCTGCAGGTTTTCGCACTGCAAACTAAGCTTTCAAAACCCGTGCTGCAGCAGCACGTACGCCATTTGTTTTTTCTATACCCCAACCCCCACTTGTCATATACCCTAACCACAATTCTTTATGGAATCCAAGTTGTACGTTTTCATAATAATTACAAAAGTAATTACTTGTTTAGTAATTACTCTATCCGGTTCCCAAATATTACTAATCAATTCAGAATAATATCTTTTAAATAACAACATTTTTACTAAAAAAAATTAATTTATTTTTATTATCAGTTAGTGAAGTACCAATAAAATAAGATGTTTAAGAAAGATAAAAATAATAATTTAGACAAATAACTCTCATAACCTAAAGCATGGAATATTATTTTTAATTAGTGTAAAAAAATAATAATACGAGTACGTCGGAATATCACTTTAATCGTGCACGATTGTAATGACACAACCAATTATTTTAACTTTTAAAACCATGTTCCCCTAAATAAAACTTTTTGTATGTGTTTTTATTAATTTATGACTTGCGGGGATGGTTGGTTCGAGATTTGGAAGTGTTCGAGTTGAAATCGGAACACTTGGTTCCTTAAGTTGGCCTTAAGATGTTTAAGTTTGACTTCGGTCAACATTTTGAGAAAACGACCCCGGAATCGAGATTTGACGGTTCCAATAGCTCCGTATGTTAATTTTGGACATAGGAGCGTGTTCGGAATTTTATTTGAAAGTCCGTAGTTAAATTGGGCTTGAAATGGCTAAAACAAGAATTTAAGTTTGGAAGTTTAACCGGCGAGTTGACTTTTTGATATCGGGGTCGGAATCCAGTTCCGAAAATTTTCATAGCTCAGTTATGTCATTTATGACTTGTGTGCAAATTTTGAGGTCAATTGGGCTTGATTTGATAGGTTTCGACACCGAATGTAGAAGTTGAAAATTTTAAGTTTCATTAAGGTTGAATTGGAGTATGATTTCGTGATTTTAGCGTCGTTTGATGTGATTTGAAGTTTCGATTAAGTTCATATGATATTTTAGGACTTGTTGGTATATTTGGTTGAGGTCCCGAGGGGCTCGGGTGAGTTTCGGACGGCTAATAGATCATTTTTGGCATTTGGGAGATTCCTGATAGCTGCTCGTATTTTTCTTCCGATTTCCTAATACGCAATCGCGTAAGTTCGTCTGCGATCGCGTAGGGTAATTTGGGCAGAGGTGACTTTGTTCTACGTGATCGCGTGAATTGGGTTGCGATCGCGTAGGCTTAATTGGGCACTTGGATATTTGTTTTATGCGATCGTGTGAGAAGGTTCGCGATCGCGTAGGTTTGCGGAGTTAGTACTTTGCAATCGCGTGGGACTTTCCGCGATCATGTAGAGTTAATTTAGACAGTGATAAAATTGTGCTTCGCGATCGCGTAGAAGAAATCACTGGGCAGAGAGTTTAAGTTCTGAAAATGGGACTTCATCCCATTTTCCATTTTTACCGATTTGGAGCTTGGATTGAGGCAATTTTTGGGAGATTTTCAGAAAAAACAATGGGGTAAGTGTTCTTAACTCAATATTTGTTAAATTACCTGAATCCATCACTGTTTTTATCATTTAATTGGTGAATTAAGTTGGAAAAGTTTGAAAAACCCTCTTGGATAGATTTAAGGATTTGAGGGCCAAATTGTTATCGGAATTTAGTAATTTTGGTATGGGTAGACTCGTGGTTGAGTGGGCGTTCATATTTTGTAACTTTCGCCGGATTCCGGAACGTGGGCCCCACGGACGAATTTTGAGTTAATTTCGGATTTTTACTGAAAATTGTAGTATTTTCTTATAAAATTGATTCCTATAATTTTTAGTGATTGTATCGAATTATTTTGGCTAGATTCGAGCCATACATAATTAGATAGTCGAGGAAAATGCCTAGTAGTGTATTAAATTGGAGCAAGTTGAGCTAAGTCTCTTGTCTAATCTTGTGAGGGGGAAATTACCCCATAAGTGATTAAATTAATAATTATTGTTAAGTGTGGGGAGTTACGTATGTACGAGGTGATGAGAGTCCGTACGTAGCTACTATTTATGCTAAAGTGCGGGTAGTTTAGGACTCAAATCATGAATTACGTGTGTAAATTGTATTCTTTATTTAATTAAATTATTTGTAATATATATTTTGAATTGTTAGGTAAAGGTAGTAAAAGATGAGAATCTTATATACTTAATTTTCTGTTTAAATTAATTAATTATTAAAAAAAATTACTCATCCTCTCGAATTAATCTTATAATAAATATACTCTCATTCCGGAGGTACATAAGAAAATGTCCTCCTTTCTTGTGGAGCGGGTCGAACGCCTCGGCAGTATAGATGCATCTATGGATCGCGCCGCACGTCCCTTGGCAGTGTACACGACACTCTGGATCGAGTCGTACGACCTCGGCAGAAATCGTGCCTAATAATAATAATAATAATTACACGATACCTTGGCATTTCAATTGCAACTTGTGAATTTAATTAATAGATTGGAAATTGTTGCATTTGAAGGAATTTAATTATTTATGTTGGTTAAATAAGATTGTTGTTAGCTCTATGAATTATGTTGATTTAAATAATTCCATATTTTATTTCAATTATTATTATTGACCCTTAGTGAGTGTCAAAGTCGACCTCTCGTCTCTACCTCTTCGAGATTAGGCTTGATATTTACTGGGTACACGTTATTTATGTACTCATGCTACACTTGCTGCACTTTTTGTGCAGGACCTCAGACAAGTGCTATCGTTGGACTTATCTGCGCGCACCCGCGTTATCCAGAGGCTTAGTGGTGAGCTGCTTTCTGAGACATTCTGCAGCAACCAATGCCTCTTCCTAAAAACTTATTTCTGTCTACTTTATTTCAGACAGTATTTATAATTTTTGTATAATCTACTAGATGCTCAAACACTTGTGACACCAGGTCTTGGCACACACATTGGTAGAATTGAGATTTGATTATTTTTCTTGGATTTAAATTAATTGGTATCTTTTCTATTTCCTTCAATATTACTAGTAGAAAAGGAATAAAATTACTTAGAATTATTATTAAAAATGATTGATGTATGTTAAATTTATTGGTTTGGCTAGCCTAACCGTGATGTTGGGTGCCATCACGACCTTATAGGTGAAATTGGGTCGTGACAACATAGTATCAGAGCACTAGGTTCAAGTAGGTCTCACAAGTCATGAGCATGCCTAATAGAGTCCTGCGGATCGGTACGGAGACATATGTACTTATCTTCGAGATGCTATAAGGTGTTAGTAAACTACATTTCTTCATCTTCCATCGTGCAATTGATGTAGTACTAAATATCTTTCTCTTATTCTCTCACAGATGGTGAGAACGCGCTATAATGAGGTTCCAAACTAGGTAAGAGCTACTCCACCAGTTGCTAGAGGCCGAGACAGAGGCCGAGTGAGGGCTCCAGCCCGTGGTAGGGGACGAGGACGTCCCAGGACTGTTCCAGTTATGCCGCTAGTGGGTCCAGCAGAGAATCTCATTGTTGAGGAACATGGTGAGGTGCCTGTGGCAGAGCCACCTCCGGTGGATTTCACATCTGCACCGGGATTCCAGGATGTCATGGGTCGTATGTTGTGGTTCATGGACACTATGACCCTGGCAGGTTTATTTCTAGCAGACCCAACCACATCTCAAGCGGGCGGGGGAGCACAGACCCCTACCGCACATGCTCATGGGCAGACAACTGTTGTATATCAGACCCAGGGTGCACTACCCGTGGGTGGAGCCCAGCCAGTGGCAACAGCTACACTTGAACCCAGGCCAGTTGCAGTCGTTGATCCGCAGAAATAATTGGACAGATGGACTAGACTACATCCTCTTATCTTTGGGGGTGAGCGACATGAGGATCCCCAGTATTTCATTGATCGGTGCAGGGACAGACTGCACAGCATGAGGATATTGGAGTCTCATGGGTAGACTTTGCTACTTTTCAGTTAGAGGGCAGAGCCCGTAGATGGTAGAAGTCTTATCTTCTTGGCACACCAGTAGATTCTCTTCCCATGACATGGGACAGATTCACCTGTATTTTCCTGGACATGTATATTCCACCCTCCCAGAGAGAAGAGTTGCGGTTTCAGTTTGAGCAGCTCCAGCAGAGTCAGATATCAGTGACCGATTACCAGGCGAGGTTCTCTGAGTTATCTCGCCATGCACTTACGATACTTCCTACTAAGGAGGAGAGAGTGCGAGGGTTTGTTGCGGGTTTACATACTGGCATTCATGCCACTATGGATCGAGAGGTTGAGATGGGTACTTCTTATGAGCTAGTTGTGGAGATAGCCCGGAGGATTGAGGGTGAGCGTTAGCGTAGCCAAGAGCAGATCATGAGAGATAAGCGGTTTAGATATTCTGGAGAGTTCGGAGATGCTCCGTCTGGGGGCAGAGGTCAGTTCGTGAGAGGGCTGTCCAGCAGGCCCCCATATCCAGCACCACCGCCTCCTCGGGGTCCTCCAGTGCGACCTTGTTTCAGTGTTATGCCAGAGAGTTCTTATCGCCCACCGGCTATTCAGGGTCCTTCCAGTGGGTATTCAGGTTCCCAGGGTTAGACTTCTAGTCATCAGCCCATCGCACCGAAAATTTATTATGAGTGCGGGGATCCCAGTCACATAAGGAGATTTTGCCCCAGGCTTCGGGGTAGACCAGTGCAGCAGGGTCAGTAGCCTATGATTACTGCACCAGTTGCTCCACCAGTCGTTCGACCACCAAGAGGTAGAGGACAGGTGGGTAGGGGTCATCCTAGTGGTGGAGGTCAGCCAAGCGGAGGCCATCCAGTTGGCGCTCCAGCTCAGTTCTATGCTTTTCCGGCCAGACCAGATACAAAGGCCTCAGATGCCATGATTACAGGTATTATTTCTATTTGCGGTAAAGATGCCTCCGTATTATTTGATCCAGGATCTACATATTCCTATGTGTCATCTCTATTTGCTCATTTTATGGGTGTTTCTCGTGAGTCCTTGAATACTCCTATTTACGTGTCCACTCATGTGGGCGATTATGTTGTTGTGAATCGGATCGACCGGTACTGTATTATTATATTCTGTGGTTATAAAACTAGAGCAGATCTTCTACTGCTTGAGATGACCGACTCTGAAATAATCCTAGGCATGGACTGGTTATCTTCATATTATGCCATCCTAAATTGCCATGCCAAGACTGTTACCTTAGCTATTCCAGCATTTCCCAGGCTGGAGTGGAAGGGTTCATCTGTTAGTGTATCTAATTGGGTTATTTCTTCTATGAAGGCTCAACACATGGTTGAGAAGGGTTGTTTAGCTTACTGCAGAGACTCCGACTATTGATTCAGTGTATATAGCTCGGGAGTTCTCCGATGTATTTTCTTCAGATGTTCCAGGCATGCCACCAGATCGTGATATTGATTTCTGTTTTGACTTGGCTCCAAATACCCACCCTATATCTATCCCACCGTATTGTATGGCTCCGAAAGAATTGAAATATCAGCTTGAGGAGTTACTAGCCAAAGGGTTCGTCAGACCGAGTGTATCGCCTTGGGGTGCATCGGTATTATTTGTGAAGAAGAATGATGGTACTATGCGAATGTGTATCGATTATCGACAATTAAACAAAGTCGCTATTAAGAACAAGTACTCGTTGTTGCGTATTGATGATCTATTTGACCAGTTGGAGGGTGCTATAGTGTTCTCTAAGATCGACTTGAGGTCGGAGTACCATCAGTTGAAGATTCAGGATTTAGATGTTCCGAAGACTTCTTTCCGGACTAGATATGGTCATTATGAGTTCCTCGTAATGTCCTTCGGTTTAACTAACGCCCCAACAACGTTTATGGTTTTGATGAACAGTGTATTCAGGTCATATATTGATTTGTTTGTCATTGTCTTCATTGATGACATCTTGATCTACTCGCGCAATAAGGAGGAGCACGAACAACATATGAGAGTGGTGCTTCAGACGCTGCGGGAATAAAAGTTATATGCTAAGTTCTCTAAATGTGAGTTTTAGCTAGAGTTTGTAGCATTTTTGGGGCATATTGTATCGGGCGAGGGCATTAAAGTTGATCCCAAAAAGATTGAGGCAGTTCAGAATTGGTATCGTGCCACTTCGGCGACTGAGATCAGGAGTTTCCTAGGTTTAGCAGGTTATTATCGTTGATTCGTGGAGGTATTTTCATCTATTGCAACACTTTTGACCAAATTAACCTAGAAGAGTGCTCCGTTCTGATGGTCCGATGATTGTTAAGTGAGCTTTCAGAAGCTCAAGACAACATTGACTATAGCACCAGCGTTAGTGTTGCCTTCTGATTCGGGGATGTATACAGTGTATTGTGACGCTTCACGTGTTGGCTTGGGTTGTGTATTGATACAGGAAGGGTGAGTTATTGCATATGCTTAATGTTAGCTAAAGCCCCACGAGAAGAATTATCCAATGCATGATTTGGAGTTAGTTGTGATTGTTCACGCTCTTAAGATTTGGATGCATTATTTTTATGGGGTGTCTTGTGAGATTTACATTGATCATCGCAGTTTGTAGCATTTGTTCAAGCAGGGGGATCTAAATTTGAGGTAGCGCAGATGGCTTGAGTTACTAAAAGATTATGATATTACTATCCTGTATCATCCGGGCAAGGCAAATGTAGTTGCAGACGCCTTGAGTAGAAAAGGTGGAGAGTATGGGTAGTTTGGCTTTCATTTCAACAGAGGAGAGGCCATTAGCTTTGGATATTCAGTCCTTGGCTAACAGACTGGTGAGGCTGGATATTTCATAGCCTAGTCGAGTTCTTGCATATGTTATGGCCCAGTCTTCACTATTTGAGCAGATCAAGGCTCGCCCGTATGATTATCCATACTTAATGGTTCTTCGAGAAACGGTACTACGGGGTGGTGCCAAGAAAGTTGTTATTGGCACAGATGGTGTTCTGCGACTCCAAGATCGTCTATGTGTTCCTAATATGGATAGAATGAGGAAAAGGATCCTAGAAGAGGCACACAGTTCTCGGTATACTATTCATCAAGGTGCTACGAAGATGTATCGTGACCTGAGGCAACATTATTAGTGGCGACGAATGAAAATGGACATAGTTGAGTATGTAGCTAGGTTTCTAAATTTCCAGCAAGTTAAATATGAGCACCAGAGGCCAGGTGGCCTACTTCAGCAGATAACTATACCAGAGTGGAAATGGGAACGCGTCACTATGGACTATGTAGTTGGGTTGTCACGGACCTTACGGAAGTTTGATGCAGTTTGGGTGATTGTTGACAGGTTGACCAAGTCGGCGCACTTTATTCCGGTTGTGACTACGTATACTTCAGAGAGGTTGGCCCAGATTTATATTCAAGAGATAGTTCGGTTGCACGGTGTGCCAATTTCCATCATATCAGATAGAGGCCCTCAGTTTACTTCACATTTCCGGAGAGCAGTACATAGTGAATTGGGGACTCGTGTTAAGCTCAGCACAACCTTTCATCCGCAAACCGACGGGCAGTCAGAGCAGACAATTCAGATTTTGGAGGATATGCTCAGGGCATGTGTGATTGACTTTGGAGGTCAGTGGGATTGTTTCTTGCCCTTGACCGAGTTTGCTTATAATAACAGTTACCAATCCAACATCGATATGGATCCATTTGAGGCTTTATATGGTCGGCGATGTCGTTCGCCCATCGGATGGTTTGAGCCCGGTGAGGCTAAGTTATATGGCACTAATTTGGTGAAAGATGCCTTGAAAAAGGTAAAGTTAATTCAGGAGCGACTTCGTACAGCACAGTCTAGACAGAAGAGTTACGCATATCAGAAAGCACGTGATTTATCATTTATGTGGGTGAAAAAGTTCTCTTGAAAGTTTCGCCGATGAAGGGAATCATGAGATTTGGGGAAAAGGGAAAATTGAGCCCAAGGTTTATAGGCCCATTTGAGGTGTTGAGACGAGTTGGGGAGGTTGCTTATGAGCTTGCATTGCCTCCCAGTCTATCGGGAGTTCATCCGGTTTTCCATGTATCTATGCTCCGGAAGTATCATGCCGACCTATCACATGTGTTAGACTTCAGCACAGTTCAACTAGATAATAGTTTGGGCTATGAAGAAGAACCAGTTGCCATTGTTGATAAATAGGTTTGCCAGTTGAGGTCCAAGAGAAGCCAACCAGTCGAGGAAGCGACTTGGGAGGTCGAGGAAAACATGCGGAGCAAATATCCATACTTATTCATCACTCCAGGTACAATTCTAAACTCGTTCGAGGACGGATGTTTGTTTAAGAGATGGAGAATGTAATGACCCAACGAGTCATTTTGACTTTTAAAACCTTGTTCCCCTAAATAAAACTCCTTGTATATGCTTTTATTAATTTATGACTTGCGGGGATGGTTGGTTCGGGATTTGGAAGTATTCGAGTTGAAATCGGAACACTTAGTTCCTTAAGTTGGCCTTAAAATGCTAAGTTTGACTTCGGTCAACATTTTGAGAAAACGATCCCAGAATTGGGATTTGACGGTTTCAATAGCCCCGTATAATGATTTTGGACTTAGGAGCATGTTCGGTATTTTATTTGGAAGTCCGTAGTTATATTAGGCTTGAAATGGCTAAAATAAGAATTTAAGTTTAGAAGTTTGACCGGGAAGTTGAATTTTTGATATCGGGGTCGGAATACAGTTCCGAAAATTTTTATAGCTCCGTTATGTCATTTATGACTTGTGTGTAAAATTTGAGGTCAATCGGACTTGATTTGATAGGTTTCGACACCGAATGTAGAAGTTGGAAATTTTAAGTTTCATTAAGCTTGAATTGGAGTATGATTTTGTGGTTTTAGCGTCATTTAATGTGATTTGCGATTTTGACTAAGTTCGTATGATGTTTTAGGACTTGTTGGTATATTTGGTTGAGGTCCCGAGGGGCTCGGGTGAGTTTCAGACGGCTAATAGACGGCCAATAGATCATTTTTGGCATTTGGGAGATTCGTGATAGCTGCTGGTATTTTTCTTCTGATTTCTTTATACGCGATCGCGTAAGTTCGTTTGCGATCACGTAGCGTAATTTGGGCAGAGGTGACTTTGTTCTATATGATCGCGTGAATTGGGTAGCGATCGCGTAGGCTTAATTTGGGCAGCTGGAAATTTGTTCTATGCGATCGCGTGAGAAGGTTCACGATCGCGTAGGTTTGTGGAGTCAATGCTTCGTGATCGCGTGGGACTTTCCGCGATCGCATAGAGTTAATTTTGGCAATGATAAAATTATGCTTCGCGGTCGCGTGAGAAAGTTCGCGATCGCATAAAAGAAATCACTAGGTAGAGAGTTTAATTTCTGAAAATGGGACTTCCATTTTTATCGATTTGGAGCTCGGATTGAGGCGATATTTGGGAGATTTTCAGAGAAAACAATGGAGTACGTATTCTTAACTCAATATTGGTTAAATTACCCGAATCCATCACTGTTTTTGTCATTTAATTGGTGAATTAAGTTGGAAAAGTTTGAAAAACCCTCTTGGATAGATTTAAGGATTTGAGGGCCAAATTGTTATCGGAATTTAGTAATTTTGGTATGGGTAGACTTGTGGTTGAGTGGGCGTTCATATTTCGTAACTTTCGTCGAATTCCGAGACGTGGGCCCCACATACGATTTTTGAGTTAATTTCGGATTTTTATTGAAAAATATAGTATTTTCTTATGAAATTGATTCTTATAATTTTTAGTGAATGTATCGAATTATTTTGGCTAGATTCGAGCCATACAGAGTTGGATAATCGAGGAAAAGGCCTATTAGTGGATTAAATTAGAGCAAGTTGAAGTAAGTCTCTTGTCTAATCTTGTGAGGGAGAAATTACCTCATTGGTGATTAAATTAATAATTGTTGCTAAGCGTGGGGGGCTACATACGCACGAGGTGATGAGAGTCCGTACGTAGCTACTATTTATGCTAAAGTCCGGGTAGTTTAGGACTTAAATCATGAATTACGTGTGTAAATTATATTCTTTATTTAATTAAATTATTTGTAATATATATTGTGAATTGTTAGGGAAAGATAGTAAAAGATGAGAATCTTATATACTTAATTTTCTATTTAAATTAATTAATTGTTAAAAAAAATTGTTCATCCTCTCGAATTAATCTTATAATAAATATACTCTCATTCCGGAGGTACATAAGAAAATGTTCTCCTTTCTTGTGTAGAGGGCCGAACGCCTCGGCAGTATAGATACATCTATGGATCGCGCCGCACATTGCTCGGCAATGTACACGATACTCTGGATCGGGATGTACGACCTCGGCAGAAATCGTGCCTAATAATAATAATAATTACACGATACCTTGGCATTTCAATTGCAGCTTGTGAATATAATTAATAGATTGAAAATTGTTGCATTTGAAGGAATTTAATTATTTTTGTTGGTTAAATAAGATTATTATTAGCTCTATGAATCATGTTGATTTAAAAAATTCTATGTTTTATTTCATTTACTATTATTGACCTTTAGTGAGTGTCAAAGTCGACCTCTCGTCTCTACCTCTTCGAGATTAGGCTTGATACTTACTGGGTACACGTTGTTTACGTACTCATGCTACACTTGCTGCACTTTTTGTGCAGGATCTGAGACATGTGCTATCGTTGGACCTATCGGCGCACCCGCGTTATCCAGAGGCTTAGTGGTGAGCTGCTTTCTAAGCCGTTCTGCAGCAACCAGTGCCTCTTCCTAAAAACTTATTTATGTCTACTTTATTTCATACAATATTTATAATTTTTGTATAATTTACTAGATACTCAAATACTTGTGACACCAAGGCTTGGCACACACATGGGTAGAATTGAGATTTGATTATTTTTTTTGGATTTAAATTAATCGGTATCTTTTCTATTTTCTTCAATATTGCTAGTAAAAAAGGAATAAAATTACTTGGAAAAATTATTTAAAATGATTGATGTATGTTTAATTTATTGGTTTGGCTAGCCTAACCGTGACGTTGGACGCCATCACGATCTATAGGTGAAATTGAGTCATGACAATGATTTAGAAGGAGCTTGAGAAGAAGAAAAAAAGCAACTTATGCCACTTAAAATTAAGTGCGTAAAACATACGAAAAATATTTTTCGAACTGTGCAATTTTTGACATATTATATTATTCATATAAAACGTACAAAATATTCTTTGCATTTTGCGGTTTAAATATATAATGTCATTCACATATAAATATATTATTAAAGGTAAATAAGAATACTAAAATTGATGTCAACAGATAAAAAAGAAAGGTGTGCTTATCAAATGGAGTGGAGGGGATGATGTTATTTTATTTAATTAACTTAATTCAACATGTTTTCAAGATAATTTCATTTTAATTACTCCATCTTGATTCTAAACCTACATTAGGTAGTATGTTGGTTTAGTTTCATGGTTTCAGAAAAAGAAATAAGAAAAAATATTCACGGATTCCTTTATATAAAAATCACATTTAATTTGACGAGATGAGAGTGGATAATTTAATTGTTTTTAGAATTATTCTTGAAAAATCACAATCCTCAACCCCCACTCCCCCGACCCCCACCCCCACCCCAAAACACACACTTGCACAAGCTCCACTGTCCACGGGCAACTGTTTTCCATGCCCTAAGGCCACATCTATCAAGGTTTCGGTTCTTGAGTCTTGCAACTTCTAAGACAGGTTTGAACAGACACTTTGACCTTCAGAAAAAAGTGATAATAGTTGTTTTTATTATAAAATAAAGACAGTAAGTAGATACAAGTATAGAGAGAAACTGATATATTATTCAAACTTCAAATTTATGTACATAATGAGCTGAATTCTCCTCTATTTATAGAAAAAAGGAAGCTGATGTGTAAGCTGATACTGCAAGTTGCTGTGTAAATTGCTATTGCAAGCTGCTGTGTAAGTTGCTACTGCAAGCTGCTGTGTAAGCTGCTATTCTAAGTTGTTGTGCCAGATATAGATAATCTTCTATCATGGGTAATATTTATCCATAACGGAGTACCGAAAGGATAAGCTTCTTCAGGAGGTTTATTTCCAATAGAGTACTAAATAGATAAACATATTTACGGCGGAGTCTCATATGGATAAACTTCTTCAGGAAACTTATTTACAACGGAGTACTAAATGAACATCCATAATATAATATATTCATAACACTCCCCCTTGGATGTTTATTAAAAGATAATGTGCCTCGTTAAAACCTTACTAGGAAAAACCCCGTAAAAAAAATCCTAGTGAAGGAAAAAAAGTACACATATTTAGTAATACGCATTGCTAGCTGCCTCATTAAAAACCTTATAAAGAAAACCCTGTGGGAAAAAAATCTTAGTAAGGAAAAAAGAGTACATCGCGTATTTTACTCCCCCTAATGAAAACCTTGCTTCAAATATTTAAGTCTCCGCATTCCAATCTTGTATACCATCTTCTCAAAAGTTGAAGTTGGTAAAGATTTAGTGAATAAATCTGCCGGATTTTCACTTGAACGGATTTGTTGCATATCAATGTCACCATTTTTCTGAAGATCGTGTGTGTAGAATAATTTTGGTGAAATGTGCTTCGTTCTATCTCCTTTTATAAATCCTCCCTTCAATTGGGTTATGCATGCATCATTGTCTTCGTATAAAATTGTGAGTCTTTTCTCACATTCCAAACCATATTTTTCTCGAATAAAATGAATTATTGATCTCAACCATACGCATTCACTACTTGCTTCATGAATATCTATTATTTCAGCATGATTTGAAGAAGAAACAACAATAGATTGCTTTGTGGAGCGCCATGATATGATAGTACCTTCACATGTAAAAACGTAACCGGTTTGAGATCTAACCTTATGAGGCTCAGATAAATAACCTACATCTGCATAACCAACAAGATCTGCACTATCTTTGTTAGCGTAAAACAAACTCATATCAAGAGTTTCCTTTAAATATCGTAATATATGCTTAATCCCGTTCCAATGTCTCAGTGTAGGAGAAGAACTATATCTTGCTAGTAAATTAACAGGAAATGCTATGTCATGCCTTGTAGCATTAGCAAGATACATTACTGCACCAATTGCACTAAGATAGGGTACTTCGGGACCAAGGAATTCCTCATCCTCTTCTGGAGGTCGGAACAAATCTTTATTCACTTTAAGTGATCGAACAACCATTGATGTACTCAAAGGGTGCGTTTTGTCCATGTAAAAGCGTTTTAAGACCCTTTCTGTATAGGTAGATTGATGGATAAAGATCCTGTCTGCTAAATGTTCAATTTGCAGATCAAGACAAAGTTTTGTCTTTCCAATATCTTTCATCTCAAATTCTTTCTTAAGATATTCAATTGCCTTTTGGAGCTCTTCTGAAGTTCCAACAAGATTTATGTCATTAACATAAACAGCAAGTATAACAAATTCTGAAGCCATTTTTTTTAATAAAAATACATGGACAAATAACATCATTTATGTAACCCTCTTTCAGCAAATATTCATTGAGGCGATTATACCACATGCGCCCAGATTGTTTTAAACCGTATAAAGATCTTTGTAATCTGATTGAGTATATTTTCCGAGATTTTGAATATGCTTCAGGCATTTTAAATCCTTCAGGAATTTTCATATAAATTTCATTATCAAGTGACCCGTACAGATAAGCTGTAACCACATCCATTAGATGTATTTCAAGCCTTGCACGTAAGGCTAAACTGATGAGATATCGAAATGTTATGGCATCCATAACTGGTGAATATGTTTCTTCATAATCTACTCAAGGTCGTTATGAGAATCCTTGTGCAACAAGGAGAGCCTTATATCTTTCAACTTTATTTTTATCATTTCTTTTTCGCACAAAAATCCATTTATGACCAACTGGCTTTATACCGGCAGACGTTTGGACTACTGGTCAAAAGACCTCTCTTTTAGCAAGTGACCTCAATTCCGATTGAATTGATTCTTGTCATTTTGGCCAATCAGTTCTTTGTCGACATTCTTCGACAGATCGGGGTTCAAGATTCTCACTATCTTGTATAATGTTAAGTGCAACATTATATGCAAAACTATTATCCACTGCTATTTCAGATCGATTTAAATTAATCCCATCACCAGTAGAACTTATTAAAAGTTCCTCACTCACTTGAGTCTCGAGTTCATTGATTTCTTCAGGAATCTCAGAACTAATCAGATCTTGGGTCTCTTCAGGAGATCCCTTCATAATATCATTTTGATCATTTGTCGATTTTTTTTTCTAGGATTTCGATCCTTAGAACCCAAAGGTCTACCACACTTCAGGCGTGCTTTAGGTTCACTAGCTTTCATGCTAGTAGATGGTCCTGCTGGGACATCAATTCAGATAGGCACATTCTCTGCAGGGATATGCGACTTAGTTATCCTTTTCAAATCAGTAAATGCGTCTCGCATTTGATTTGCTATATTCTGTAGATGGATGATCTTCTGGACCTCCTGATTACATATAGGGGTACGTGGATCAAAGTGAGATAATGATGAAACTTTCCACACAATTTCTCTTTTGATTTTCTTTTTCTCTCCCCCTAATTGTGGGAAATTTGTTTCATCAAATCGACAATCTGCAAATCGAGCAGTAAATAAATCTCCCGTCAATGGTTCAAGATAGCGAATAATAGAGGGTGATTCAAACCCAATATATATTCCTAACCTTCTTTGAGGGCCCATCTTACTACGTGTGGTGGTGCTACTGGCACATATACAGCACATCCAAAAATTCGTAATTGGGCAATTTTTGGTTCATGACCAAAAACTAATTGTGACGGAGAATATTTATTATAATGTGTTGGTCTGAGACGGATAAGTGATGCTGCGTGCAAGATAGCATGGCCCCAAACAGAAGTGGGTAATTTTATTTTCATAAGTAGTGGTCTTGCTATCAATTGCATCCGTTTAATAAATGACTCTGCAAAGCCATTTTGAGTATGAACATAAGCTACAGAATGTTCAACTTTTATTCTAACTGATAGACAATAATTATCAAAAGCTTGAGACGAGAATTCTCCAGCATTATCAAGACGAATAGCCTTTATAGGATAATCTGGGAATTGTGCCCTTAATCAAATTATTTGGACTAATAACTTTGCAAACGCCAGGTTGCGAGATGATAGTAGGCACACATGAGATCATCTTGAATATGCATCTATTAGGACCATAAAATATCTAAACAGCCCACTTGGTGGGTTAATAGGTCCACATATATCCTTATATATACGTTCTAAAAAGGCAGGGGACTCAATGCCAACCTTCATTGGTGATGGTCTAGTGATCATTTTGCCTTGATAACAAGTATCGCAAGAAAATTCATCATTTGTAAGAATCTTCAGGTTCTTTAATGGATGCCCACTCGAATTTTCAGTAATTCGTCTCATCATTATTGATCCAGGATGGCCTAAACGGCCATGCCAAAGCACAAAAGTATTTGAATCAGTAAACTTCTGGTTTACGATAGAGTGTGCTTCAACTGTACTAATCTTTGAATAGTATAAGCCAGAAGATAAAGTTGGTAACTTTTCTACAATGCATTTCTGGCCAGAAATATTCTTTGTAATACAAAGATATTCCACGTTCATTTCATCTATTGTCTCAACATGATGCCCATTTCGGCGGATATCTATAAAACTCAACAAGTTTCTTCGGGACTTGGAGGAGAACAATGCATTGTCGATAATAAGTTTTGTTCCCTTAGACAGAAATACAGTAGCTCTTCCGGAGCCTTCAATCAAACTTATATTACCAGAAATTATTGAAACATTTGCTTTTTCCTTATGCAAATAAGAAAAGTATTTCTGATCTTTGAATATGGCATGAGTTGTTCCACTATCAATTACACAAATATCTTCGTGATTGGTCTTTGATCCAAACATAATTTGAGGATTATCCATATTTTTTAAAATGACATAAACAAAATAAATATGATAGTAAACATCATTTTTAAAGCATAACTTTTATTTATGTACAACAATTACATAACCATACTATCTACTACAAACAACAAAAATTAAAATATTTACATTTCTACAGATTCACTACCGATCACATGACTTGTTTCTCCTTCAGGGAGTGCAAAATAATCAGCTACATCCAAATGCATGAAGTCTAAATTATCTTCAGAAATAAAATTTGCTTCAGCATTTTTCTCTGTCTTCTTCAGGGAGGCTTGATACAGCTCAACCAGGTGCTTTGGCATACAACATGTACGTGACCAATGCCCTTTTCCTCCACATCTATAGCATGCATTTTCTGGCCTTGCTGCTTGCACCGCTTCATGCTTTTGTTCCTTCCTTTTCCACTGCTGGTAGTGAGGAGGGTTCTTTGGTGCATTGTTATTACCACGATTAGAGTTTCCTCCCCGACCACAGCCATGACCATGACTGGGGCCACGTCCTCTTCCACGCTTAGCTTGGTGGAAATTCATCTCATTCACTTCAGGGAATGGACAAGAACCAGTAGGTCGGCTTTCATGGTTTTTCATTAATAGCCCATTATGTTGCTCAGCTACAAGAAGATGTGAGATAAGTTCAAAATACTTTTTGAATCCCATCTCTCGATATTGCTGCTGCAAGAGCATATTCGAGGCATGAAAAGTGGTGAAAGTTTTCTCCAACATATCATGATCAGTAATATTGTCACCACATAGTTTTAATTGGGAAATAATTCTGAACATAGCAGAATTATACTCACTAATAGATTTAAAATCTTGTAGCCTTAGATGAGTCCAATCATAACGTGCCTGTGGAAGAGCGACCATCTTCAGGTGGTCATATCTATCTTTCAAATTATTTCACAGTATGACTGGATCTTTAACAGTAAGATATTCTATTTTCAGGCCCTCATCAAGGTGATGGCGTAGGAATATCATTGCTTTGGCACAGTCTTGGTTTGATGCCTGATTTTTATCTTTGATGGTGTCTGCCAGACCCATCGCATCAAGATGAATTTCGGCATCAAGCACCCAAGACATGTAGCTTTTGCCCGATATATCCAGGGCTACAAACTCAAGTTTAGAAAGATTTGACATTATTTAGAAAAAGAAAGTTCGTACCTCTGATACTTTCAAAGTATTTTCTCGAGATGGCAGAGTCTCGTTCTGATAACGTGTTATAAAATAAAGATAGTAAAATAAAGACAAGTATAGAGAAACTGATATATTATTCAAACTTCAAACTTATGTACATAATGAGCTGAATTCTCCTCTATTTATAGAAGAAATGAAGCTGCTGTGTAAGCTGATACTGCAAGCTGCTGTGTAAGCTGATCTTTGCCCTCTCTTTGCCCTATTCTACCAAATGAAAGACATTAATATAAGTAATCAAAAAGAAGCATCGAAGGATGCAGCTTTAAAGGATAATA
Source organism: Nicotiana tabacum (assembly GCF_000715075.1). Lineage (NCBI taxonomy): Eukaryota > Viridiplantae > Streptophyta > Magnoliopsida > Solanales > Solanaceae > Nicotiana > Nicotiana tabacum. Next base: position 8,372,167 of record NC_134098.1, read on the forward strand.
AAATTGAGCGAATGATAATAGACCAATGTTTATATTTTAAAGGAGGCAAAAGATTGTTGTGTAAAATGCTTTTTCATTTATTTAAGTTTTAATGGAAAGAGTTGTTCGATGTTCACGAATAGTATTGATAGACCAAAATAACCCTAAAATATTAAACACAAGAACTCATAGAAAAATGATATAACTGTAATAACCTATTTTTTGGACTACAATACCTTTTATGTTAATTTTTTAATATTTAATATTTTAAAATTAATAAATTTTGTCTATTAAATTATTTCTTATTAAAAATATGCAGGAAGGTTTAATAATACCAATTTCATAAGAATCCTCCGTATTGTCTATACATTACCACTCCATAATGTCCAATACCAACAAAAAAGTAATGTTAAATGAATTACATAAAGTATTGAAATTGAGAAAAGAATATCCTCATAATAATATATTTTTATATTATATTTGAATTTTGAACTGCTTTTCTACTCAAATAATATTTTTTTATTATTAAATTTTCATATAATATTGAAAAATATACTAAATTATTAAAAATTAACTAAGAAAATATTTAAAAATATAAATGTGTGAGAAAAAAAGAAAAATAGTTGGTAAAAGTCAATACCACTAACGATTTTGCAAACATAAAGATCTAAAAGTAAATATCAGATCGATCTTTTTACTATTTGAAAATAAAATTTATGGTGGATAAAATTATAATTACGATTAAATATTCAAGACATGAGATAAACTAATATTAAGAATTTAAATAAACATAAAATAAATTATTCTTTGTGTTTAGACCAAGTAACTAAATCTTTTAATTAATTAATTAGCAAGAGAGTGCAATTCAGTTATTTTTTAAATTTATTATATGAGTAAAATTATTTTTTAAGTTAAAAAAACTCTTAGGATAGATAAATTTATCCCATAAAAAGAGCGTTAGAGATTAAAAAAATTTAGAACATAAAGTAAAAAAAAAAAAAGGTTAGTATAGTATTAAGAATCAAAAGGCCATACACATGTCTGAAGAAGTACAATCAAAGATGATACAGGTCAATGTGCTTCTAAGTATATATTTATCCCTGAATTCACCCGAAACTAAAGGGTATCCTTTATATTTGTGTGAAAATAATTTTCAGTATGTTTATATTTTACAATTATAATAAGTAAATCACAAGGACAAATATTCTAAATATTGGTTAGACTTGATTAGATGCCAACACCTATAGCCATGTCCAACTTTATTAAAATGCACTCTACTTTGTTTCTCTATTCTATAATTAATTATTTTTTCTTCTTTGTATCATGTTATTGATATGTATATATAAATGATGTGTAACTTTACAACAACAATAACAATAATCCAATATAATTTTACAAGTGATGTTTGAAGAGGATAGTGTGTAGACAGATCTTATCCCCTACCTTGTGAAGGTAGATAAACTATTTTCAAAAGACTATCAACTCAAAAAAAAGAAGCATAGTCACCATATAATTAAAAAGAAATACACGAATGGAGAAGTCATGTAAAAAAAACAGTAACAAAAAGTAATAACAACAACATGATAATAAGGCAATCAAAGAAAAAAGATAACTGGTAGTAATAGAAATTTATATATAAGAAAATGTGCAACTTAACAAAATTCATTGTTTTATTATCTCTATTTCAATTTAGATGATTTAGTTTAACTTGACACAAAGTTTAATAAAAAAGAAGAATACTTTTAAAACATATGGCGCTAAAAATTTAAGGGACAAAAGCTTAGTGGGTCATGATATTTGTGTGGTTATAAAAGCTTCTCATTAAAGGTAAAACGAGTAAAAAGAAAAGTTCACACTTAAATTAAATTATTTCTAAATAGAGAAATATCAGTTTTTGAAACGAACTAATAAGGAATGTGTGTCGTTTAAATTGAAGCACATAAATTATCATTTTTGTGGTGGTCAAAACTTTGATGGACCAAGCTAAGCTAGCATTTGGCCATAGATTCCCAAATTTATTTTAAAAAACTTAATTTGGGTGAAGTTTGGTTTGAAGATGAAAATCTATTTGGACATAATTTTTTAAAAATATATTTCACTTTTTTTGTTTGTTGAAAAAGCATGAAATGTGGCTTATACCCATAAGTTCTAAAAACTATCAAAAATACCGAACAATACCAAATAAATAAATTTGCTAATCCTGTATATGCAGAACCTTCACCGATGCCATTCGTTATTACTATCACAAACCATAGTCCTGAACATAGTTAAGTTTGGCACAAAATTATCATTTTTATAATGAACTACATAATATACTATCCTAAAGTCATAACCTGATATTTTATTGTCAACTGCTAATAACACAATTACTAGCCATTATAATTCAGCAAATTATAATATTATTAAAAGATCTATCAGTCCAAAAGAAAATGATAGTAATTACCTAGTAGATTAGTTGGGTCATAATAGATGATGAGCATTTTTATAAAATATAAAAGTTTGAGGTAATTTTTACAATTGTTAAAAAAATCAAATAGTAATATTTTGGGCAAAAAACAGGTCTAGAGCTAGTTTTGGGATTTGAAAATTTTCTTTTCAAAATCTGCCAAAACATAGATAAAATCTATAAACAAATATGTTTTGCCAATTGTTTTTGAAAAAAACTTATAAAATCTATGACCAAATGGGCTAACCAAACTAACGTGTTATCAAGTTCAGTCAAAAGAAGGTCAAACCTAGTATGTACGCTCCCTTGCAATATGATGTATGAACCTTTACCAACATGACGACGTACCGACTTCAGAGATAAATTTAAAATTATATTTATTTCATATTTAATTATGTGTATCATCTAATATTGATATAAGTTTTATACCAAAAATGTTTAATTATCCCATATTGAACATGAAATAATAATTACAAAATTATAATCTTGATATTATTAATCTCAAGATATCCCAAATTGGAACCAAACGACCTCTCAAGATAATGGCAACCACCTCGGATAATCAAAGAGTTCTTACTCATATAGACTCTTAAGAAAAAGGACTCTAATCCCCATCTTAAACTCTGAAACAACCACTGCATCTTAAAATCCTATTGAATTACTCTCTTCTTGGCTTCTCTTTGCTGTAAATACGTTATTTTAGCCATTTTAGTTTTAAAATTGAATTGCTTAAATGAACTTAAGTTCTAAAAATATTGGTATTTGTATAAAATATTTATTTTTTGTAGGATTTTGATGTTTTCACATTGAAAGTATGATGTACAGGGAATAAATAAATTCTAATTTAATTTAACTCTTAAAAAAGACAGCCCAGTGCATAAAGTATTTCGCGTTCATGCAAGATCCGAGAAAGGACCGCACCCCAATGAGGTGTGATGTAGGCAGTCTATACTTATGCATGCATCAGAGCTCAAACCCGTGATCTATAGGTAGGGGTATCAATGGATATTTAAAAATCGACTAAACCGACCGAACCGTACCGTACCGCACCGAACTGATTTTTAGGTTTCTTTTAATAAAACCGTAGATTTTTATGTAAATCTAAACCGTACCGATAATTTGGGTAGGTTTTTTTATTTTATGAAAATAAACCGAAAAATAACGAACCGTACCGAATAAATTTACATATGAAAAATATATTTATATATTAAGTTTAAAAATAATAAAGCACTAATTTTTTTTGTGGGTCTAGAATTATGAAAATGGGTACAAGCCAACAGGTAATTAAGATCAAAATCCTAATTTTCAAATCAATTATGCTACTTCTACTGAAACTAGCAATTGAATATGTTTCATTTCGTATGATTTAGATTTATGTTTTTGAATATTTAATTTTCTATAGACTTTATTTTTGTATCCCAACTTGGTTAAAATCTTTCTACTTGTGTGATTTATCTTCTTCTTTTTTTTTTTTTTTTGTCTTTACATAATTTCTTTTACGTATCTTTAGAATAGTTGATGGATCTACACTCTGGTCATCTTTCATGTTTTCATAATTCATCACCATTTAAACAGTAAAATTGTCTAAAGAGTTTTGCTAAGTCGTATAAAAGTATGTATGTTATTGCATTCTATTTTTATTAGTAACTTTTACATGACATTTGAAAAAATACCAAAAATTAACCGAACAGTACCGATACCGAAGAAAAACCGACATGATTGGGACGGTTTCAAAAAGTTTAATTTTAGTTATACATAATAGAATAACCGAAAAATTGGTATGATACTAATTTTATAAAATAACCGACGAACCACTTATACTCTATCTATAGGTCATACAGAGACAATTTAATCGTTAATTTTACTCTTATTTTTCCTCAAAATAATTAAAACAAAGAGAGCGTGTGAGTAATCTTTTTTCCTTCCGTTGTCTATTATATCTCACTCAAATGTCCCACACACTTGCATAATATAAGGTATGTAATGATTGCCCGAATATAAGACCAACCCATCATTGCCTTTTATAACATGGTTTAAAATCTTTGCCAGCTTCTTCCTAATAATTCCCAAAAATAAACACACAAACAAACCATTTCTAAATGCCAAATTATCCTAATAATAAGCCTCCTTTTAATCTTTATATTCTCTCTCATCAAACACTTTCTCTCTTTACTTAAAAAAACCCTAACCACTTTTTCTCTCTCCCTCTTAAAAAGAAGTTCCAACATAGTGGAAGCCCAAAGTGAAGCAGTGTGGATATATAGTAGTGAGGAAAAAAGAAGAAGATATATAGTAGTGAATGTTGTCATTTGCACACAAAAATCACAAAAATGGATACATATGAAGCAACAAAGACAGTTTTGTCAAGAATCCAAAGTTTGGATCCAGAAAATGCTTCAAAAATCATGGGTTATATACTAATTCAAGACCAAGGAGATAAGGAGATGATAAGGCTAGCATTTGGGCCAGAAACTGTGTTAATCTCTCTCATTAACCAAGTGAAAAATCGTTTAGGACTTTCATCGAACAGTTCATCTGCACCTTCAACACCTTCATCTCCTTCACCGTTTATTCCCGTTCCAAACCCCAATAAATTCAACCCATTTCCCCATTCATCACCAAGAATCATTATACCAAACAATGGGTTTCAATCTTTGCCTTCATCTCCTTGGTCTGGTGGCTCCCCAGTGTTTTCAAGAAGTCCAAGACCAGTGTCATATGCTTCTGTAGTGAATGGTCCAAACTCAAATACTGCTTCTGGCTCTTCAGATTCTTCTTTATCACTACCTTTTTTCGAGCCAAGTGATGAATATTGCAATATTCAAGTTCAAGATCAGTTGTCATTTCTAAATGAGTCGTTTCTTGAGGAAAGCAGTCATCAAAGTGGTGTTTTTCTTGGTGGGTCCCATGATGATAATAATGGTGGGTTTGGTGGTTGGAAGCCTTGCATGTATTATGCAAGGGGATTTTGCAAGAATGGGAATAGTTGTAAGTTTCTGCATGATGGATTTGGGGAGGAAAATACTCCGAGCAATGTTGATTATTTTGATGAGATTTTGCGTGTGAAAGCTTTACAGCAACGGCAGAGATTTATGGCTTCCGGTCATCATCATCATCATCCATTTGGTTACAACAGGTGCATGAAAGATATTTTGATTGGCATTGGGTCTGATTTTTTGCTTGTGTTTTTTGCTTTTTGGTTGAGAAAATTGTTAGATTTTGGTGTTTTCTTGAATCTTGGTTTTTGGGTCTTGCATTATTATAATGTCTTTCTTTTTATCATATGTATAGTACTCTTATAACAAACAATAATCTTTTATAACGTGGTGTCCGCACAGGCATGTGCTCTTCTCGACTACTCACCAAATTTGGAACAGATTAAAAAATGTTGGAGTTTAAACTCGAGAGACCAATTTTCCCATTTTTTTTTAAAAGATTTTGAATGTATCTAATGGATAGTTAAACTATTCAATATCAATACTTAGATTGAGATAATGAAAAATTATTTCACCTTTTCAGTTGGAATTTTAGAGGGTTAAAAAGAAGGGTATTTTATTTTTGTGCTAGTTGATGGGCATTAGGGCTGCTATATTTGCTTGGGCTGGTAGTTTCTTGAGAAAAGTTGTTGACTGGTGTTTTCTTGAATTTGGGTTTCTGGTTCTTGCATTTTCCAATTTCTTGCAAATTTCATGCATAGTATAATAACCTATATTTCCTTCCAAGTAATTTTCCTTACATTGACCCATTTCCCACTTTCAGGAGGTTCAGTACTTTGACTGAGGTAATGAAAAATAAATATCACCTTGGAACTTTAGATTGTTCTTCTGGGGCTAGTTGGTGGCATTTAACTGAGTTTTGGTGTGTGTTGGTTGTATTTGAAGGAAATTTATTAACTTTAGTGTGTTCTTGAATATGGGTTTGGGTCTTGCATCGTTTCAATTATTTATTTGTTAACCGATTTTTAGCATAGTATACCGACTCATTTTTTGTTTGGTTAAAGATGGTATATCTGTCTAAATATAGGCATGAAGTTTTGAGTTATGTTATTGTTATGGTCTGAATTGCAGATCGGCTGCGGCCGCATTGATGACAAGTGGTGAGTTCTACAAATATGGTCGGTCCCTACCCGACAGAAATGAATTTTCAGCAATGGCGCTAGGTGGGATTTCGAATTCTAGTTCGAGACAGATTTACTTGACATTTCCTGCCGATAGCACATTTAAGGAGGAGGATGTGTCTAATTACTTTAGGTTTGTTATTCTTGCTTTTTATTCGATCAATGAAATCTTCAAATTAGAATGAAATATTGATGTTAGATGGTCCTTGATTTGTTTTTTAGTATGTACGGCCCGGTGCAAGACGTTAGAATTCCATATCAGCAGAAGCGAATGTTTGGATTTGTTACATTTGTCTATCCAGAAACCGTGAAGATTATCTTGGCCAAAGGGAACCCTCATTTTGTGTGTGATTCTCGCGTGCTTGTTAAACCATACAAAGAAAAGGGAAAATTCCCAGACAAGTATGGAAACACAATCTTTGTCTTCTGTTATGATGATTTGTGATTCATACTTTTGTGCATGACTAATTTTTCCATTCTCAATCGAATTGAAGGAAGCAATTTCAGCAACAGCAGCAGCCTATTGATAGAGGAGAGCTCGAGTCCGGGGAGCTCTATGATATTCCCTTTGGTAAGAAAATGAGCTAGATTACTTTTTCTTCTTTAGTTGTACGACGGAGACGGTTGAAAGTGCCTTTTTGTTCAGGAGCAAGGATGTTTCATAATTCGCACGCGATGATGTTGAGAAGAAAAATAGAGCATGATGCTGAGTTGCAGCAAGCAATTGAGCTTCAAGGCAGAAGGTTAATGAATTTGCAACTGATGAAGAACCAACATCACAATAATCACTTCCAACCCAGCCTCTCTCCGGGTGTTTTTTGTTCGTTTAATGGCATCAACCAAGAAGTCTTAGCAGGTTAACACTTGGAACACTTTATTTTTTTTTCTTCATTTTTAAGTGTTGGCTGATTCTTTTTCCTGCAGAAAACAAAGGTTTCCAGGAACCCACCGAGCCCCCATCTGATGCAGCCGATGATAAGGTACCTCAGGAGCTGCTACATACAAATAATGGAAATGGAGGTTCCAATAAGGAGCAGACCTCGAATACCGATGATTCTTATCCTCGAGAAAGGTATTAAACATCAATTTCGTTGCTGAAATTTCAAGGTTCATCAACATGAAGTTCTCAGTTGTGGTGCTATATTTAAGCCTTTTCATATAGTTTCCACATTCAAAGCTGATGGTGTTGCTTCTTTGCAATGTAGTGTGTATTGGTGCAATTCTGTGGTTATTCTCTTAGATATTCTTTCTAATGTGTCTGAGATTTCTTTGTCATTGAAACAGCTTGGAGCACATCCTTCCTGATAACTTATTTACTTCTCCCACGAAATCGGTTGCAGAACAACATGTTGCGTTTTCCATTGATTCAGCTGAAGCTGACGTTAGTTCCGCGATGACAACGCCAGCAACAACACCAACAATAACTACTAACAGCGTCCCTATGCCTCCCGCCACTTCTGCTCTTCAACATTACGTCTCTTAAATGATGTTGCTTCCAGATGCCAAGGCAGTACTTAACAGTGTCCGTGTTTTTTCTCTTTGGTTTTAAGAGAGGATACTTAATCTGAGGTTGTTATTACCAGGTTTTACTTCTGAGAAGCCCCTGAAACTTAGGTTTTAGAGTTCAGCATGACTATGGAGGAGTGATTAACTTGAATTGGTAAGAGAACTTGCTCTATTTGTAAATTAGATTCCCTTGTCATATATCACCTAAAAGGGCTGCCTGGTGCACTTGCCCCTGCTATGCGTGGGGTCCGGGTCTATTATATGCAGCCTTACCCTACGTTTCACCAAGAGGCTATTTCCACGGCTTGAACCCGTGACCTCTTGGTCACAAGTCAGCAATTCTACCAGTTACGCCAAGGCTCCCCTTCGTTGTCATTTATCATCTACATATATGTAATATACTTTTCATGTTGTCATTTATCATCTACATATATGTAATATACTTTTCATTTTGTGTTTGTTTATGCAGACAGGTTGGTAGCATCATAAAATACAAGTAGTTGAAGCCCTCTAGCTGTATAGCCAAACACAACAGAAGAAAAGATCTGTAAGGAAGATCTCCACAAGATTACTGCCATCATCAAATACCATACTACTTACAACAAATACATATAATGCATAGGTAAAGAACAGATGAACTGATTCATGGGAGTGGGGTCTCTCTGTTTATTCTGTGTACCCTCTTTTGTTGTTGTGTGCTGTGGACCATACCATAACAAAGGCTAGTAGAGTAGTAGTAGTAACCCTTAGATATTATACTGTAGTAGTAGTTTTTTCTCTTCCCCCCTCTTAATTATAGCTTGCTGTCATGTAAAATTTAGTGTAGGAAAATGAATATCTTTTAGATTACCATGTTTTTTGCCAAATGAATGTATAGATTTAGCTTGGTTAAAAGGTGTCTTGAACCTGTTGCAGCTAGTTGATTGAATGAGAAATCCTAAAGGAAAATGAAAGGTAAGACCGGTAAAGATCACCCACTTTTTCATTTTCCAATCATTCATTAGGGAAGGGGGTTATATTAGGAAAAAGGCAAAATAGGGGAAAAATGGGAAAGGGGAAAAAGGGCACTAGAAGGTGTAGTATGGTGATCAATGATGTGGATAGAGTATCACGAGGTCTTATTATTAAATTTTGTAGGCAAAAGATATTAGATCATTTCTATTCAAGTCTTACTCGATACATATATGATAATTATAGCCACACTTATAAAAAAAGAATACCTTGTCACGATTATTAAAAAAAAATGAAGTGGAAAGAAGGGTAAAGGGTGGGGTGAAAATGAAGTGTGTTTTTTTATGCATTAAAAGGCAACTTTAGGGGACTATTTTGTCTCATTTTATGGTCTACTTTATGTGGACATGAATGGTGAAGGGCCATATTATCACATGGCTACTGACACCATTTGAATTCGTATTTTAGGGCACTCACCCTCACTCATTAGGCTCCTTTCACTTTGTGTCCCTTCTGTTTTGTCATTCTTTACTTACTGTGCACATGTGCTCCAAACTTGATCCTTCCCCAACAACTAATTCAGTAAATGTGTCCTATTTGTGCACACTTTTTGTTGGGCTTCAGCTATCTCTTACCGATACAGCTACCAAGTATACATGAAGAAATCAACTCGCCCTTTTGTTTATATCGGTAATTAGCTAGCATTTGAACATAGATTTTGTGAAAATTTAAATTTTTTTCTTGAAGTTGTATCGAAAAAATAATTTTTGAAAGTTGAAGTTTTGTTTGGACATGCATTTGAAGTTTTGTGAGTGGAAAAAAGAATTCATCCAAAAATTGGCAAAATATTTTCTTCAAATGTTTTTTAAAAACTAATCAAATTCCACGAACAAACAATATTTTTAATTTTTTTTTTTGAAAAGAATAGCCAAAATTTATATCCAAATGGGAACTTAGACTCCATTTTCTCATGGTTTCAACCCCATTTTACTTTATTACCAGACTAAATCATTTGGTGTTCTATAAATATGTCTTTGTTTTGCTATTTAGTTTTCTACTGGGAAAATTATTTTGAAGTGTAAAAGTATAAAATGATTATAGTTATATCATTGAATTTGGTGGAGATTCTCAGGTGGATACTCCTGTTTCTTTGTCTCGTAATTCTCCAATGAGTTCAAGAAAATGGACTGGTCAAATGGAAACAAAATGGGAACTTTACATAATTATCACAGTTTAAAAGAAATATAATAAATTCTTTGCATGAAACTAAATATTACAGTTGTGGCAGGAAAAAATTTATATTTGTAGCACACAGTTCTATTAAAATAGTAATATTAATTATTAATCCCTAAACATAAGTAATTTGAATGGAAAGTCAATAATTCTTTGTACAAAAATCATGCATTTTTTTCTCTTTATCTATTAGCTTTCCTTCTTTTTCTTCATCTTCTTAATTTTGTTTTCTGCCGAAACTAATATATTTTCTAAATTTGTTCCATTCGTTTTCTTTTTAATTATCTTTGTTAAGTTTTTCTCTTCCTTCTTTCTTCCTTTCTTAATATAAAGATCTTATTTCGATAATAATATACGTTAATATATACAAAACGTATATAAAAAAATATACATTGAATTAACACATATAAAATATACAAAAAAATATACATAAAAAATACATCTTCAATTAAGATGACACTTACACATGTAAAATATACATAAAAAATATATCTTAAATTTAATTAAGATGGCATATAAATATACAAAAAACATATATATAAAAAATACATCCTGAATTAAAATGGCACTTGACATATAAAATATATTTGAAATATACATTAAAAATACATCTTAAAATAAGATGGCACTTCACAAATAAATATACAAAAATTATATACATAAAAATACATTTTGAATTAAAGTGATACTTGATATACAAAGTATAAAAGACGTATAAATCGATACATCTTGAATGCATTCACATATGCATCAGATTTTCAAAAATGGAGTGAAGAAGATGAATGTTGGAAAGGGAGAATGGACATGGACAAAAAAAGTACTTCCCGTGATTATTGAGTCAATTAACTTATTAAATGTTGAACTTAATTTTTATAATATGCTAATAATGAAAACAAAAGTGCTCTTTATGGAATAAACAATAAATAATACTATTTTTTTTAAATAATAGTCAAAAAAGGATCAATCGTGTAAAAAAAACTCAAACAAAGGTGGGAATTCGTATGGATCAAACGGTCCCTATTCTTAGATATACATGTACGTTTTAGGTTTTTCGGTAGTTCTATTTTGTTTATCAAGAGTTCATTTATTACTAATTTTTTTGAAGTTTTATTGGACATAGATTTAATCATCTTTTGAAAATGAAGTTAGTACAATGCATTTTTGGAATAACTTCAAAAATAGCTAGATTTACAAGTAGTCATTCAAAAATAGCCACAGTTTCAAAAGTGATCGAAATTTAGCCACTTTTCATGTAAAGATAAATCTGAACGAAAACACTATTCAAAATCCGGAAAATACTCCAGCATAATATACTGAAATTCCAGTATAATATACTGGAGTTCCAGTATACTTTGCTGGAACTCAAGTTCCAGTATAATATACTGGAGTTCCAGCAAAGTATACTGGAGCTCCAATATATTATACTGGAGCCAGCAAAGTATACCGGTCCAGCATAATATGCTGGAAGTTCATACACAAATGCACCGAACTCCAGTATATTATGCTGGACCTGTCTCTGTTACAGCAAAATTATGGCTATTTCTCAATGACTTGACAAACGCTGGCTATTTTTGAATGACCAGTCCGAAAACTGGCTAGCCCGTGCTATTTTAACTGCATTTTTTGATAATAAAGCTAAATATTCGGAAAATGTAGGCATAATTTTTTCTCATTTGAAAAAGATGGTAAACATCTTTAAAAATTTCAATTAAAGATTAATTTGTTGGCAAGTGAAATATGACTAAAGATGGAGACAAATTGAGGGGGTTTTTGTTTAGGTAAAAAACTCTGAATTTACCAAAATAAAGATACAAAAATTCTGTTTGCAAGGAGATGCTTTATACAGTTAATTAAATTGTTTAAATGATTAAAAGTCGAACCTACAAAATTTGAATTGAGGTAACTTCGGTGAGACGAGAATAGTTTTGCTATGTTTAAATTAGGTTATTTAGTTTTGCAAAAATAAGAAAATGGAAACAAAGTAGTATGAAGTAGTGTTTTGAAAGGTTTTTTTTAGGATTTGTCTCGAGACTTGAGACTTATGTGTGGGGCTTAGTTCATCGAGGCTTATGCCCCCAAGCGCCAGACTGTACGCCCTAAACGCGCCTAACGCTCAACGTTCGGGATTCGCCCAACAATTCCTATGCAAATCATGTGTTGAATTCACTAATTAGCACTGTTGACTCTCAAAATTCTTTAACAAATGATTGATTAAAGTTTTTTTTTAATCTAAAGGAATATAAAAATTGTGAATAACTCAAATAACGAACCATAATATAGCATATTCACTAATTGAGAATATTGTGAGGGTGAATATCATTTGAATATTTCTTCTAAAAATAGATAACCAAAATTTATATCTTACTTGATAGATCTTCATATCTTAGTTCTATGTCTCTGCAAATTATCATATATTTATTATTTTACTATTTAAAAATAATTTTATATTTACTCATGACAGAGTAATATTTTAAATTACAATGTTGATTATATTTATTGAGTATTTACTTTTAAGGAGGTAAAATATGCGGTTTGATAATATTTTTTAAGAAATTATAATTTTTAATTATTTGAAAGTTAAGACGTTTTAGTTAATTTATATTTCATAGTAACTTTAACAGTATTGCATTATTTATACTTGTAAAATATGCTAGATATTTTATTTTATATGAGTTTCTTTAATTCTTTTTGGTTTTCTTGAACTTTCAATGTATCTTTTATATTTTTTTTGTGTTATAATGCTATATTATGAATTCATAAATTTTAAAAAGTAAAGATCCGTGGGGCTTACTCCCCATGTCTCAAGGCTTTCGTCTCCTCCCATATTAAGTAAAATTTCTCGCCTCATGCCCTTGCCTTTAAAACACTGGTACGAAGAACAAATGGAAGAAATGGTTCACATTTTTGTAGAGTTTTTTCTTCTTCAACATTTTATTTTAGCATATTTGTGGAACTTTTAACTAAATTAAAGGTAATTATTTGAGTTCCTTTGGTTCACTTCTTTTTTCGATTTTAGCATGAGCCTTTTTCCTTGGTTTAGTGAAAATATAAAAGTATACTCATGTATTAGTTTTTGGAGTTCAGTCAAACCTTTCTATGACAGTCTTGTTTGTTCCGAATATTTTTGGATGTTACAGCAAAGTGCTGTTATAAAGAACATATATTATAACATAACATGAAAATTGGTTTCGGAAAAACTTAACTTTTATAGTAAAATATTATTATATAGAGATACTGTTATAAAGATGTCTGACTGTATACTGTTTCGAGTGGATTATCATTCTACTCTTGCAATACATTTTTTTGTCTCGGGGGGTCAGATTGATTGCTCTACATTATGTTGAAGGCTTTTTTCGTTGAAAAGAACAAACAGTAAATAACTTATGGGTCATCCATCGCGTCATTCAATTGCTTTTTAATAATGCTTTTTGGTTTTGAATTGTTTTGTACATATATAAAACTTTGAATTTATTTACCTGATTTAGCTAGATTTCCCTATTTACAAACAAAAATAACGTTTTTTTTACAAAATATACAATCCGGTCAAAAATTATAATTTATATACTACTTAAATATAATTTTGTAAATTTGAGATATAAACTCCCAATGATAGTACCAATTATTTGCAACAACACCCAATTCAAACAAGTAACGATTTCACCAAACCCGATTTTCAAATACAGAGCGTTTAAGAAAAAATATTACGGGTTAATACAATTAAAAGAACAAGAGGATTTTTCAGCAACCACTATAGTTTAGTGGCTATTAACTTCCTATAGCTACCATATACATATTTACTTCCTACAGCTAATATTTCGTTTCTACCGAACTTATTTGCCGTATTCGCGCTAATGTATTCATGAATACATTCGCAGAATTCACCTAATAAGTAAGGAGTCCAACTGTTTAATAACGGAAAGAGGATCAATTAGCGTGTATCGCTCCTAATTTAACTCAACAAAATCAATTTTACAAAATTTCGTTGCTATCGGTTTGTATTCGTTGTATTCGCGCTACTGTATTCATGAATACAGTCGCGAAATTCGCCTAATAAGAAGGGAGTCCAGCTGTTTAATAACGGAAAGAGGATAACGCGTATCATTCCTAATTTAACTCAACAAAATTAAGTCTACAAAATTTCATTGCTACCAGACTGTATTTGCTGTATTCGCGCTACTGTATTCATGAATACAATCGCGAAATTCGCCTAATAAGTATGGAGTGCAGATGTTTAATAACGGAAAGTGGATCAATTAGCGTGTATCACTCCTGATTTAACTCAACAAAATTAATTCTACATTTTTTTGTTGCGGCTGTGGTGTATTCCATGTATTCGCGCGACTGTATTTATAAATACAATGAGGTAATCAGCCTAAAAAACAGGGATTACAACTGTTTAATTATGTATTCCATGTATTCGCGTGAATGTATTTATAAATACAATGAGATAATACGCTTAAAAAATAGTGATTACGGGTATTTAATAACAAAAAGCGCAATATTGAATTGTATTCAATTTCACTATATTGAATTCAGTTGTATTGAAAACAACAAAAAATCAAGATATAGGGTGTATACCGTTCTATTCAATTCGATTGTATACATTATATTCAATTCATCGATATTCATTATTCACTATTATACATTGTATTCAATTCACCATATTCAATTTGACTGTATTCACATAACAAAAAATCACAAAAAGTGATATTTGACTGTATTAAAAAAATTACAGACCTTCGGAATACATAAAATATGGGCGAAAAATAATGTATTTATACAAAAATACAACATACTTGAGTGTATTTATATAGAATACAATGTATTTGTACCATTGTATGTGACTCAATAGCAAAGAAGAGAAGAAAGTTAATTGTGATATTCGGCTGTATGCAAAAAATACAGACCTTCGGAATACACAAAATACAGGCGAAAGAATAATATATTTATACAAAAATATAGTATATTTTAGTGTATTTGAATAAAATACAATGTATTTGTATCATTGTATGTGACTCAATAGCAAAGAAGAGAAGAAAGTTCGCCAGAGATGGCATTTTTAGGCCAAGAAAAATACTGTATACATTGTATTAAAACTAAAAAAGGTTTTCCATTTACACACAACGGAGGAGACACCCCCACCAGGTAGGCGGCCACGGGTCATAACGCACTCTTCGCAAATGCAGACGAACAAAAACCCGGTCCTCAAATCTTCTTCGGCGACTCTGCTTCAGATTTTCAAAAGCTCAATCCGTATCCATGGCCAGATTTGTTCACCTACTCCCGTTTCGCTCCAGATCTATTCTCTTCGCTTCAGAAAGTCCACCATTGCCACCAAAAATGGCTGCTACGACAGCTGCTTTGATGGAAAAAAAGAGAGAGATTTGAGGAAGAAGAGAGAAGATTGAGAATCTTGGTGAGGGTGAGAGAGATAGAGAGAGAGAGATAGAGAGAACATAACTGGCGTATTCACACAAAAATATTTGTTTCTTTATTAAATTTCATGATCGGTAAATTACGATAGATTGAAACAGAATAGAGTATGTATTTGGAGGTTGTGTTCTTTTTCATTTTTAAAAGATCTTATTTTTTCCCCTAGTATCTATATAAATATATAAAGTTGGGAATTGGCCAGCTGATGTGGCATCCCTCTATAGCCAGCTTTCTTATTAATCTTTTTCTGATTTTTTGAATTGTTTTTGTTATTTCACTCCAATTCATTTATTTTTATTAGCCCACTACTTAAAATAATAAATACTACTTAATGGCCCAAAACATTAAGCCCAATAACCGTTTAGTTTTGCCCTTTGACAATAAAACTCCACATAGCCGTTTTGTTTTCTTTAACACATTACACACCCCACGTTCTGTGCGAGTCTTCTCGCAAAGGTCAGAGGCTCAGAGCTTCGTCCAAGGTAAAATTCCCAACCTTTCTTCCGTTCATGACATGGGTTAGTCGTTTGAGTTTTCCAACTATCATTCTCCTAATAATTCTCCATTCATCCTCAGACCCACCAAAGCATACAAGCATACTACCAATAATCTGCCAGTGACACCATTTCAAGCGAGCGTGCTGACGAGTGACTTTTGGTTCTCACAATGGTTCAAACAATGTCAACAAATTAGGTTCGTTTATATTTTTCCCTTTACTGCAATATGAATGTGTTTTATGAGTACCGTTATGGTTCTAATGCAATGAACGATACTCGAAATTCCATCTTTGAATATGATTTTGTATATTTTTTATTTCCTTTGGTGTACCTGTATGGTGGCGCTCCACTGTTTTCTTTTTCTCTTTGCTGATGTCTTTTCTATTTATAGGGAAAGTGATTGATGTACTGAAATGGGAGGAGGAGCTAATCAAGGAAAATGTATTTCCTGGGAATGTCAAATGTTTAGAGGACAAGTATGATAATATGCAGAAAAAATTAGAGGAGTAAGAATGGAGATATGAATAGTATGAAGAAGAGTGTAATTTGAAAAGGAGAGTAATATTCTTTTTTTTTCCTTTTGCTGAAAATATTGCTGAAGATATTAAAAATTATGTGTTGAATAGGGGAGAAAATAAAGAGAAAAACTTAAGAAGATTTTTGATGATAGGCGAAGGGAATGGACTTGGTTTCCATTTTATATCTCTTCTTGATTTTGGTTCTTCAAGTGGCAACAGTTCGAACAAAATGGTCAGGTAGCCCATTTTTATTTTTCTTCCTATAGTTTCTTGGCTTACCAACTACAGATTTGTTGCTTAATCTTGCTTTGTACTGAAGTCATAGCAGTGGCCAAGGTTTTTACTTTTTAATCCTTAAAAATTAGAAGAAAGGTTTAAAAATTGGGTGTGCGTATTTCTTGTGCAGTTATCTATGAATTATTAGCGTAATTCGACTTTGACTTATCACTAAATGTGTACTGCGACTGTCTTTGTTATCGGAAGTCCACAATTCTTTAGTTGGATTGCCACCATTTGTCGTTTTAGTCTTTGCCTGGTCGTATTCAAGTGCAATGAGAAGGTTCAACTTAATCAATGTTAGAAGAAAAAAATGACATGTGGGCACATCACAAATTGCATAAAAAAGGTATTGTGGTGTCAAAACATTTATAATAATCATTTTATTAAGACTCAAACTTTTCTACCCAATATATTTTACTGACTAAAAAGAGTTCCTTACAGCAGAGGAGCATTCTACAGAAGCAAACAAGGACAATTTACTCTAATTAATTAGTGTAAAAAAATATGAATATATAACCCTTTATACTTTATTTATAATTAAATGACATATTCTTTTACTTTAATTCTTTTTTCTACTCTCTGTACTTGCATTCCTAAATATACAATTGAAAATGAAATTCCATTGCAGATAGTTAATATTTTGGGAAATTTTCAAAACATTTTCGCTCTAAGGTTTTCTCCCTTCCATCTTTAGTATTTTTCTATTGGTTTATTATTTTTTTCCCCTGAATTTGAATTTCTTTTTAATTAGAATGTGCGATGGTGAGATTAATCTCTGCTCCCTATTACTTATACTATACTTGTAACATTCAAAGTGTGAGGAAGATATCAATGGAGTTGAATGTGATCTTTTGGATATCCCATTGGCTCTTTGTTATGTCTTTGTCGTTCACGGCTTTTCCTTTAATTATTTTCTTCTTCTTTTGTGTTAGTACTATAGCTAATAACAAGAAGAGTTAGGAACTTTCTTTCTTCTATGCTAATCTACCGTTAAGAAATTCTTTTGGTGTTACGTTGATTATCATTTGAAAAATTATACTCCACTCTTTTATGCTAGAAAACTGGTATAAGTGTACGCATATTGCATACTTTGTAGAGTATAACAATAAAACGCCGGTGCCTTCTAAACTCCCCTACTTGACCGTGTAGAGACCATAAGTGCAACGAGGTTGGATGTTAATTACGATCCAATTTTCCCTCCGTTGGGTATCGCGATGGTACATAGTCTTAGGGACTAGGTAAGCCTAACATTTACTGAATAACAATAATAATTAAATAACATCTAACAATTTTTGAAATAGAAATCTCTATAAAATTTACAATTCCCAAAACTGATAGTGCAAGTCATAAGCTCTACAGAGTTTGTTAAAATTTTCTAACTACAACTGGTTGAAATAAAGTAAACAACGTGAATACAAATCAGAAGGTGACTCCGAAGCCTGCGAACACAATAACAGTTTTACCTTGAGTCTCCACAGCAACAGTCCGCACAGCTAGCTAATGATCAACTAACTTTGAAATACCTGGGTTTGCAATAAAATGTGCAGAAGTATAGTATGAGTATACCACAACGGTACCCAACAAGTATCAAGACTAACCTCAGTGGAGTAGTGACGAGGAACAGTCAAGACAGCCACTGGACTAAATAACCTGAACAAATATGAGAATAGGAACAAGAGAGTATGATATCTACTTAAGGACTACGCGATATGGCTGATAATACAGTAATTGCAATAAGAAAGGACAACAACAAGTATCAGCGGAATACCAAATAATGACACAAAAGGATGAATGGAAAACGCAACATAAATCCGAAATCACAGATACAGAAAGGACAAGTAATCACTCAACCACAACAACTGTTTTCACATCAAGTTTAAATCAATAAACTCCACGAGGTACCGAACCTCACACTATTCACAACTCACGGGTCCCAATACCTGAACCCTAATACTTGGCATCCTGTGCCCTAATTACACTTCGTAACCGCACTGACAACTCACGTGCCAAATAGAGCCATTCTCACATAGAAGGCAACTAAATAAGGGTGTGCATCTATACTCAACAATATCAAGAAAACCTCTTAAATCGATAAGAGTTATACCTGTCACGACCCAATTTCACCTATAGGTTGTAATGACGCCCAACACTACAGCTAGGCAAGCCAACTAATAAGTCAAACGTACATTGGTTAAACTTTTATTCCAAAAAAAATAATAAAATACCAACTTCTACCAATGTGTGTGTGTCAAGACCCGGTGTCACAAGTGCATGAGCATCTAGTATATTATACAAAACTTCAAATACTGTCTGAAATGAAATAGACAGAATATAAATATAAGAAGAGACACTGGTAGCTGCAGAACGGCTCAGAAAGGCAGCTCACCACTATGCCTCGGGATGACGCGGGTATGTGATGATAGGTCCTCTACTAGTACCTGTCTCAGATCCTGCACAAAAAGTGTAGCAAGTGTAGTATGAGTACGTAAACAACGTGTACTAAGTAAGTATCAAGCCTAATCTCGAAGTGGTAGAGACGAGATGACCGACTTTGACACTCACTATGTGTCAATAATAATAACTGAAATAAAATTAGGATATTTAAATCAGCATGATTTACAGAATTTACAATAATTTATTTAATCAGCAGAAATAATCAAATTCCTTCAAATATAACAATTCTTAATATATTAATTAAATTCCTTCAATTCAAATAATTTTTAATTTATCAATTAAACTTCATTTACAGGAGTAACAATTAATTTCTTAACAAGCAAGAATAATAATTCATTAAATTTTAAGGATTTTTCAATTTATTAATTAGCTTCACAAGCTGAAATAAATTATTAAAGTATCGTGTAATTATTATTATTAAGCACGATTTCTGCCGAGGACGTACGGCCCGATCCAGAGTGTCGTGTACACTGCCGAGGGACGTGCGGCGCGATCCATAGATGCATCTATCCTGCCGAGGCGTTCGGCCCGCTCCACAAGAAAGGAGATCATTTTCTTATATGCCTCCGGAAAGAGAGTATATTTATTATAAGATGAATTTGGGAGGAGAACAATTTTTTTAACAATTAATTGATTTAAACAAAAATTAAGCATATTAAAATTTCATATTTTTCTACTTTTCATAACAATTCATAATATATACATCAATTATTTTAAATAATAAAGAATACAAATCACAGAAGTAATTCATGCTTTGAGTCTTAAACTAGCCGGACTTTAGCATTAATAGTAGTTACGCACGGACTCTCGTCATCTCGTGCGTACGTAGCCCCCGCAATTAGCAACAATTATTCAAATTTAATCCCTATAGGGTAATTTTTCCCTCACAAGATTAGACAAGAGACTTACCTCGTCTTGCTCCAATCTAATCCACTATAAGGCCTTTTTCATGATTATCCAACTCTGTCTGGCTCGAATCTAGCCAAAATAATTTAATACAATCACTAAATATTATAGGAATCAGTTCTATAAGAAAATACTATATTTTTAATAAAGATCCCGAAATTTATAAAAACTTCGTCCGTGGGGTCCACGTCTCGAAATCCAGCAAAAATTATGAAATCTAACAACCCATTCAATTACGAGTCCAACGATACCAGTTTCACTCAAATCCGACTCCGAATCGATACCGAAATCTCAAAACTTCATTTCTATGAGATTTCTAAAATTTTCCCAAATTTAAATCTCAAAACACTAATTTATGGTGAAAACAATGATATACTTGTATATGTAGACCAAATCCGAGTTAGAATCACTTACCCCAATGTTTTTCCCTTGAAAATCTGCCCAAAAGTCGCCTCTGCTCAAGCTCAAGTTCGTCAAAAATGGCAAATGGGACGAATGTCCCCTTTTTATAAAACTGCCCTGCAGCCTTCGGAACTGGTCCTCGAACTGGGCCTCGATCGCGGCTTCGATCACAGGCTCGAGCCTGGACCTCGATCATGGCCTCGATCAGGGCATCGAGGTTAGGCCTTCGATCAGGACATCGAGGCTGGGCCTTCGATCAGGGCATCGAGCATGGGCCTTCAATCAGGACATCGAGCATGAGCCTTCGATCAGGACATCGAGGCTGGGCCTTCGATCAGGGCATCGAGCATGTGCCTTCGATCAGGGCATCGAGGCTGGGCCTTCGATTAGGGCATCGAGCATGGGTCTCGATCCTAGCCCTCGAGCCTTACCTTTGATCGTGGCTTCGATCTCAAGCTCGAGCCTGAGCCTCGTCAACCTTGGGCTCGATACCAGGGCTCGATCACAGCCCAGAATATACAGCAAAAGGGAAAATTGCAGCAGCTTTTTAAGTCCAACTTTTATTCCGTTAACCATCCGAAACTCACCCGAGGCCCTCGGGACCTCAACCAAATATACCAACAAGTCCTAAAACATCATACGAATTTAGTCAAACCTCTAAATCATATCAAACAACGCTAAAATCATGAATCATACTCCAATTCAAGCTTAATGAAACTAAGAATTTTTAACTTCTACATTCGATGTCAGAATCTATCAAATCAACTCCGATTGACCTCAAATTTTACACACAAGTCATAAATGACATAACGGAGCTGTGAAAAGTTTTAGAACTGGATTCCGACCCCGATATCAAAAAGTCAACTTCCCGATCAAACTTCCAAACTTTAAATTCCTATTTTATCCATTTTAAGCCTAATTTAACTACGAACTTCCAAATAAAATTCCGAACACGCTCCTAAGTCCAAAATCACCATACGGAGCTGTTGGAATCATAAAAATTCTATTCCGGGGTCATTTTCACATAATTAGGCATCCGGTCACTATTCAAACTTAAACATTTTAATTTTTCTTCAAAATTCCATATCTCGGGCTAGGGACCTCGGAATTTGATTCCGGGCATACGCCCAAGTCCCAAATCACGATACGGACCTACCAGAACTGTCAAAACACTGATCCGAGTCCGTTTGCTCAAAATATTTACCAAAGTCAATTCAATTGAATTTTAAAGCTCTAATCCACATTTTAAATCTATTTTTCACATAAAAACTTTCCATGAAATTTTACGGATTGCGCACGCAAGTCGAGGAATGATAAATAGTACTTTTTGAGGTCTTAGAACACATAATTAATTATTAAATTTAAAGATGATATTTTGGGTCATCACATTCTCCACCTCTTAAACAAACGTTCGTCCTCGAACAAGTTTAGAATTATACCTGAAGTGATGAATAAGTCTGGATATCTGCTTCGCATGTTTTCCTAGGCCTCCCAAGTCGCTTCCTCGACTGGTTGGCCCCTCCACTGGACTTTTAGTGCAGAAACCCTCCCGGACCTCAACTGGCGAACCTGTTTATCAACAATGGCAATTGGCTCCTCTTCATAACCCAGGCTATTATCTAGCTGAACTGTGCTGAAGTCTAACACATGTGATAGGTCAGCATGATACTTTCGGAGCATAGATACATGGAAAATCGGATGAACTCTCGATAGGCTGGGAGGCAATGCAAGCTCATAAGCAACCTCCCCAACTCGTTTCAACACCTCAAATGGGCCTATAAACCTTGGGATCATCTTGCCCTTCTTCCCAAATCTCATAATTCCCTTCATCGGCGAAACCCTCAAGAGAACTCTTTCACCTACCAAAAATGATAAATCACGCGCTTTCTGATCTGCGTAACTCTTCTGCCTGGATTGTGCTGTACGAAGTCGCTCCTGAATCAACTTTACCTTTTCCAAGGTATCCCTTACCAAATCAGTACCATATAACTTAGCCTCACCTGGCTCAAACCATCCGATTGGTGAATGACATCGCCGACCATATAAAGCCTCAAATGGAGCCATCTCGATGCTGGATTGGTAACTGTTATTATAAGAAAACTCGGCCAAAGGCAGGAAACGATCCCACTAACCTCCAAAGTCGATCACACATGCCCTGAGCATATCCTCTAAAATCTGAATTGTCCTCTCTGACTGTCCATCGGCCTGCGGATGAAAGGTTGTGCTGAGCTCTACATGGGTCCCTAACTCACTCTGTACTGCTCTCCAGAAATGTGAAGCAAACTGAGGACCTCTATCTGATATGATGGAAATTGGCACACCGTGCAACCGAACTATCTCCTGAATATATATCTGGGCCAACCTCTCTGAAGTATACGTAGTCACAACAGGAATAAAATGTGTTGACTTAGTCAACCTGTCAACAATCACCCAAACTGCATCAAACTTCCTAAAGGTCTGCGGCAACCCAGCTTCAAAATCCATAGTAATTCATTCCCATTTCCACTCTGGTATGGTCATCTGCTGAAGTAGGCCACCTGACCTCTAGTGCTCATATTTAACTTGCTGGCAATTTAGACACCGAGCTACATACTCAACTATATCCTTTTTCATTCGTCGCCACCAATAATGCTGCCTCAAGTCACGATACATCTTCGTAGCACCTGGATTAATAGAATATCGAGAACTGTGTGCCTCATCCAGGATCTTTTTCCTCAGTTCATCCACATTAGGAACACACAGACGATCCTGGAGTCGTAGAACACCATCTATACCAATAGTGACTTCCTTGGCACCACCTCGTAATACCGTTTCACGAAGAACCACCAGGTGTGGGTCATCATACTGGCGAGCCTTGATCTGCTCAAATAGTGAAGATTGGGCCACAACACATACAAGAACTCGGCTGGGCTCTGAAATATCCAACCTCACAAGTCTGTTAGCCAAGGACTGAATATCTGAGGCTAATGGCCTTTCCTCTGCTGAAATGAAAGCCAAACTACCCATACTCTCCGCCTTTCTGCTCAAGGCATCTACAACCACATTTGCTTTGCCCGGATGATGCAAGATAGTAATATCATAATCTTTTAGTAACTCCATCCATCTGCGCTGTCTCAAATTTAGGTCCCTCTACTTGAACAAATGCTGCAAACTACGATGATCAGTGTAAACTTCACAAGACACCCCATAAAGATAATGCCTCCAAATCTTAAGAGCGTGAACAATCGCAACTAACTCCAAATCATGTACCGGATAATTCTTTTGTGGGGCTTCAGCTGACGTGAAGCATATGCAATAACTTGCCCTTCCTACATCAATACACAACCCAAGCCAACGCGTGAAGCATCGCAATACACTGTATACATCCCCGAACCGGAAGGCAACATTAACATTGGTGCTGTAGTCAATGATGTCTTGAGCTTCTGAAAGCTCACCTCACAATCATCGGACCATCGGAAAGGAGCACCCTTCTGGGTTAATTTGGTCAAAGGTGCTGCAATAGATGAAAAACCTTCCACGAACCGACGATAATAACCTGCCAAACCCAGAAAACTCATGATCTCCGTCGCCGAAGTGGGACGATACCAATTCTGAACTGCCTCAATCTTTTTGGGATCAACTTTAATACCTTCGCCCGATACGATATGTCCCAAAAATGCTACAGACTCTAGACAAAACTCACATTTAGAGAACTTAGCATATAGCTTTTGTTCCAGCAATGTCTGAAGCACTACTCTCATATGCTGCTCATGCTCCTCCTTACTACGTGGGTAGATCAAAATGTCATAAATGAAGACAATGACAAATGAGTCAATATATGTCCTGAATACCCTGTTCATCAGATCCATAAACGCTGCCGGGGCATTAGTTAAACCAAAAGACATTACCAGAAACTCATAATGACCATATCTAGTACGGAAAGCAGTCTTCGGAACATCCAAATCCCGAATCTTCAACTGATGGTACCCCGACCTCAAGTCGATCTTAGAAAATACCCTAGCACCCTGCAAGTGGTCAAATAGATCATCAATACACGTCAACGGGTATTTGTTCTTAATAGTGACTTTGTTCAATTGGAGATAATCAATACACATCCGCATTGTTCCATCCTTTTTTTTCACAAATAATACTGGTGCACCCAAAGGCGATACACTCGGTGTGACAAACCCTTTGGCTAGTAACTCTTCAAGCTGTTCTTTCAATTCTTTTGGAGCCATGCGATATGGTGGGATAGATATAGGCTGGGTATCTGAATCCAAGTCAATACAGAAATCAATATCACGATCAGGTGGCATACCTGGAAGATCTGACGGAAATACATCGGGGAACTCCCGAACTATAGGCACTGAATCAATAGCCGGAGTCTCTACAGTAGTATCCCGAACATAGGCTAGATAAGCCAAACAACCCTTCTCAACCATGTGTTGAGACTTTATAAAAGAAATAACTTGATTAAATGAACTAACGGGCGAACCCTTCCACTCCAGCTTAGGCAATGTTGGAATAGCCAAGGTAACAGTCTTGGCATGACAATCTAGAATAGCATGATATGGAGATAACCAGTCCATGCCTAGAATAATTTCAAAATCGGTCATCTCAAGAAATAGGAGATCTGCTCTAGTTTCATAACCACAGAATGTAATAATACAGGACCGGTAGATCCGTTTCACAACAACAGAATCACCCACATGAGTGGACACATAAACAGGAGTACTCAAGGACTCACGAGAAACACTCAGGAATGGAGCAAATAGAGATGATACATATGAATATGTATATCTTGGATCAAATAATACTGAGGCATCTTTGCCACAAACAGAAATAATACCTGTAATCACGGCATCTGAAGCCTCTGCATCTAGTCTAGACAGAAAAGCATAGAACCGAGCTGGAGCGCCAATTGGCTAGCCTCCATCTGGCTGACCTCTACCCCTAGGATGGCCCCTACCCACCTGTCCTCTGCCTCTCGGTGGTCGGACTACTGGTGGAGCAACTGGTCCGGTAAGTATAGGCTGCTGACCCTGCTGTACTGGTCTACCTCGAAGCCTGGGGCAAAACCTCCGCATGTGACTGGGATCCCTGCACTCGTAACAACTCTTCGGTGCGATGGGCTGCTGACTAAATGTCTGGCCCTGGGGACTTGAATACCCCCGGAAAGAACCCTGAATAGCTGGTGGGCGATAAGAACTCTCTGGTATAGCACTGAAATAAGGTCGTACTGGAGCACCTCGAGGAGGTGGTGGTGCTGGATATGGGGGTCTGCTGGACTGCCCCCTCACGAACTGACCTCTGCCCCCGGACGGAGCACCTCTGAACTCTCTAGAGTACCTGAACCTCTTATCTCTCATAATCTGCTCTCGGCTCCGCTGACGTACACCCTCAATTCTCCGGGCTATCTCCACAACTCGCTCATAAGAAGTACCCATCTCAACCTCTCGAGCCATAGTGGCCTGAATACCAGTATGTAAACCGGCTACAAACCTTCGCACTCTCTCCGCCTCAGTAGGGAGTATCATTAGTGCATGGCGAGATAATTTAGAAAACCTCGCCTCATAATCAGTCACTGACATCTGACCCTGCTGGAGCTGCTCAAACTGAAACCACAACTCTTCCATCTGGGAGGGTGGAATATACCTGTCCAAGAAGATACGGGTGAACCTGTCCCAAGTCATGGGAGGAGAATCTGCTGGTCTGCCAAGAGCATAAGACTGCCACCATCTACGGGCTCTACCCTCTAGCTGAAAAGTAGCGAAATCAACCCCATGGGATTCCAATATCCTCATGTTGTACAGTCTATCCTTGCAACGATCAATGAAATCCTATGGATCCTCATGTCGCTCACCCCCGAAGACAGGAGGATGTAGTCTAGTCCATCTGTCCAATAGTTTTATAGGATCGGCGGCTACAGCTGGCCTGGGCTCAGGTGTAGATGCTGCCACTGGCTGGACTCCACCCACGGGTAGTGCACCATGGGTCTGATATACAGCAGCTGCCTGTCCATGAGCCTGCGCGGTAGAGGTCTGTGCTCCCCCGCCCGCCTGAGATATGGCTGGGTCTGCCAGAAATAAACCAGCCTGAGTCATATTGTCCTTGAATCGCAGCATACGACCCATGACATCTTGAAATCCCGGTGCAGATGTGAAGTCCACTGGAGCTGGCTCTGCCATAGGCACCTCACCCTGCTCCTCAATAATGGGATTCTCTGCTGGATTCACTGGCGGCATAACTGGAACAGTCCTGGGACATCCCCGCCCTCTACAACGGGCTGGAGCCCTCCCTCGGCCTCTAGCAACTAGGGGAGTAGCTCTCCCCTGGTCTGGAATCTCATTAGAGCGTGTTCTCACCATCCGTGAGAGAATAAGAGAAGGATATTTAGTACTACATCAATTGCACAATGGAGTATGAAGAAAGGTAGTTTCCTAACACCATATAGCCTCTCGAAGATAAGTAAAGATGTCTCCGTACCGATCTGCAAGACTCTATTAGGTCTGCTCATAACTTGTGAGACCTACGTGAACCAAGTGCTTTGATACCATGTTGTCACGACCAAATTTTACCTATAGGTCGTGATGGCGCCCAACACTACAGCTAGGCAAGCCAACTAATAAGTCAAACTTACATTGGTTAAACTTTTATTCCAAGAAAATAATAAAATACCAACTTCTACCAATGTGTGTGTGCCAAGACCCGGTGTCACAAGTGCATGAGCATCTAGTAGATTATACAAAACTCCAAATACTGTCGGAAATGAAATAGACAGAATATAAATATAAGAAGAGACACTGGTAGCTGCAGAACAGCTCAGAAAGGCAGCTCACCACTATGCCTCGGGATGACATGGGTATGTGATGATAGGTCCTCCACTAGTACCTGTCTCAGATCCTGCACAAAAAGTGCAGCAAGTGTAGTATGAGTACGTAAACAACGTGTACCCAGTAAGTATCAAGCCTAATCTCGAAGTGGTAGAGACAAGATGACCGACTTTGACACTCACTATGGGTCAATAATAATAACTGAAATAAAACTAGGATATTTAAATTAGCATGATTTACAGAATTTACAATAATTTATTTATTCAGCAGAAATAATCAAATTCCTTCAAATGTAACAATTCTCAATATATTAATTAAATTCCTTCAATTCAAATAATTTCCAATTTATCAATTAAACCTCATTTACAGGAGTAACAATTAATTCCTTAACAAGCAAGAATAATAATTCATTAAATTTCAAGGATTTTTTAATTTATTAATTAGCTTCACAAGCTGAAATAAATTATTAAAGTATCGTATAATAATTATTATTAAGCACGATTTTTGCCGAGGACGTACGGTCCGATCCAGAGTGTCGTGTACACTGTCGAGGGACATCGAGCATGGGCCTTCGATCAGGGCATCGAGCATGGGCCTTCGATCAGGGCATCGAGCATGAGCCTTCGATCAGGACATCGAGGCTGGGCCTTCGATCAGGGCATCGAGGTTGGGCCTTCGATCAAGGCATCGAGGCTGGGCCTTCGATCAGGGCATCGAACATGGGTCTCGATCCTAGCCCTCGAGCCTTACCTTCGATCTCAAGCTCGAACCTGAGCCTCGTTAACCCTGGGCTCGATACCTGCCCAGAATATACAATAGAAGGGAAAATTGCAGCAGCTTTTAAAGATCAACTTTTGTTCCGTTAACCATTTGAAACTCACCCGAGGCCCTCGGGACCTCAACCAAATATACTAACAAGTCCTAAAATATCATACGAACTTAGTCAAACCTCTAAATCACATCAAACAACGCTAAAACCATGAATCATACCCCAATTCAAGCTTAATGAAACTAAGAGTTTTCAACTTCTACATTCAATGTCGGAACCTATCAAATCAACTCCGATTGACTTCAAATTTTACACACAAGTCATAAATGATATAATGGAGCTGTGAAATATTTTAGAACTGGATTCCGACTCCGATATCAAAAAGTCAACTTCCCGGTCAAACTTCCAAACTTTAAATTCCTATTTTAGCCATTTCAAGCCTAATTTAACTACGGACTTCCAACTAAAATTCCGAACACGCTCCTAATTCCAAAATCACCATACGGAGCTCTTGGAATCATCAAAATTCTATTCCGGGGTCGTTTTCACATAATTAGGCATCCGGTCACTATTCAAACTTAAACATTTTAATTTTTCTTTAAAATTCCATATCTCGGGCTAGGGACCTCAGAATTTAATTCCGGGCATACGCCCAAGTCCCAAATCATGATACGGACCTACCGGAGCTGTCAAAACACTGATCCGAGTCCGTTTGCTCAAAATATTGACCAAAGTCAACTCAATTGAATTTTAAAGCTCTAATCCACATTTTAAATTCATTTTTCACATAAAAACTTTCCATGAAATTTTACGGATTGCGCACGCAAGTCGAGGAATAATAAATAGTACTTTTCGAGGTCTTAGAACACATAATTAATTATTAAATTTAAAGATGACATTTTGGATCATCACAGCTCAACTACGTATATGCTTGTGCAAGTGTCCTAACATAGTTCATGCCCGCTAGTAAGTACATGAAAAGAAATAGACAACACGTAGAATGTTTCCTCACAACTTTCCACAAGATAAAGCTCACACAAGTAAGTGTACCACTACACAAACATCAACATCAAGAATGACCCCAGGCCAGCACAAGTCATCACAAATCAATCCCTGACACAGCCCACCTTGTTTCGCCACGTGTGCAATAGTAAAATAAATGCCCGTCTTGTCTCGCCACACGTGCATAATAATGTTCCCACCTTGTCTCACCACATGCGCAACTCATATATATATAGCCCGCCTTGTCACGCCGCATGTACAAATATCAATATTAACAATAGCACGTTAGAAACCTCGTGCAACCCAATAACACTCGCACGTCAAAAACCTCGTGCATCATAATAACAACAACCGCACGACAGAAATCTCGTGCATCACAATAACAACAACCGCATGACATAAACCTTGTGCATCACAACAACAAGTATAACAACAAACAATGACAATAATACAAGGGTACGACAAATAAGTCAACTCAGAAATTCCAGAACTCAAATGAATTGAGGAACTAATTCACAAGGAGTAGTCACAATAGAGAATGCTAGTCATAATAAGAATAACTCGACAAGGCAAAAAGTAAAATGTAAGAACAACCCGCAATGTACAGTTCAACAACAAGGGAGCTAACACAAGTCGAATGATTCCAAATAAGGACAAGTCAACTAAGATATAGGATATCTAAACTTCCTTTAAGGTCGGGCAATTACGAAAGAGACACAACTAATTCAATTAAGGATAAGCAACAGAAAGATAATCATAGTCTCAATTAAGGATGTACAATTACAGAAGAGATAATTATAACTTCAAATAAAGATAAGCAGTTAGGGGAAAGATAACATGATAATAGAATAGTTAACAATTTCAGTTAAGGCACATATGAATCAAATAAGCAACAAGAGAGGATAAAGAAGCAATTAACTCTAATTAAAGTAGGTAGAAGTGAAACCAGTAATTAAGAAACGTATTCATAACAAAACAACTGCATATTCAGTAAATACAAGAACCTAAGAACCCTAAAAGGCCAACTTTACATAAATAAGTCCGAGCACGTAGTCGTCACCTCGCGTACACGGACTACAATTAGCATAGAGACTCAAATCCTAAGGGGTAGTTCCCTCACACAAGGTTAGGCAAGATATTTACCTCAAAGAAGATAAACCGATACTCAAAAATGAACTTCTCGGTAAAATGGCCTCCGAACGGCTCAAATCTAATCAAAATAACTTCAAAGCACAAATAAAACTCATAAGAAACTATTCTGAATCATAAAGCTTCAATCTTTATCAAAATCTAAAAATTGCCCGCCGGGCCCGCACCTCGGAACCCGACAAATTTCACAAAATACGAATATCCATTCCGATACGAGTTCAACCATACTAAAATTATCAAATTCCGATACCAATTCGTCCCTCAAATTATGATTTTTTTCATTTTGAAAACTTTCTTCAATAACCAATATTTTTCTCAACTCAAAATACAAATTAAATGATAAAAATAAAGATAAAATCATGAATTATATTAAATTATAGGTGAATAATACTTACCCAATCGATTTGCTTGAAAAACCCACAAGGAAGCTCCCAAAACCGAGCTCTCAAAGCCCCAAAGTGAAATGAGATCAAATCAAACCTACCAAACCACATCCGATTTACCCCAAATTTTGCACACAATTCATATTCAATCTTACGGACCTACATCAACTTCCGGAATTGGAATCCGACTCCGATATCAAAAAGTCCACTTCCAGTAAAAAATCTCCGAAAATTCGACTTTTGCCATTTCAAACCTAAATCAGCTACATACCTCAAATTCACCATCCAGACACGCTCCTAAGTCCAAAATAACCCAACGAAGCTAACAGAAATGCCGAAACTCTATTCAGGAATCGTCTTCACACAGTTCCGACTACGGTCAAAATTCCAAGACTTAAGCTTCCTTTTTGGGGACTAAGTGTCCCAAATCACTCCGAATCATCCGGTAAATAAATTCAACCCCGCACGCAAGTCAATACACATAATACGAAGCTGCTCAGGGCCTTATGCCGCCGAACGGGACTTAAATTCTCAAAACGACCGGCCTGGTCGTTACATTAATATGAATAAAATAGTCATAATATAAAAAATAGAAATAAAGGAATATATAAAAATTAGTTGTTAGCATGTGAAAAATTTCTAGAAAATGGTAGAAGATTTTGAGTCACGACATTAATGCATACATGATGAAAAATAAAAAAAGAGAAATGAAAGAAAGAATGAGGAAAAAAATAAAAACTAAGTGTTGGAGAAAATGAATGTTAATTTTTGTACTCTTTTTTAGGAATGTTTCAAAACTTACAGTTGTTAAATAATTTATTTAACTTCGCATATATAAGAGTAATAAGTTGATAAAATATTTATTTTATGGATTTACTAATGTTACTAATGTTTTTAAAGTTTGCGCGAAGCGCGATAAGTTCACTAGTTTCCAAATAACAATGCTACTCAAATTGGCCCAGTCCAAATCTCTATTAAATGACTTAAAATTTTATAGACAATCCCTGTAGACTAATTCTGACAAGTCTTAACAACACCCACTCCAAATTTCTTGCAAAATCATATTTGAAGTTTAAACTAATTTATTTAAGCTTGCTCAACAATGGTAGATTATCTAAAAATCTAATTTTACCGCCTAAATAGATTTGATTTGTTGAATTGATATTTGAGTCACAATTACTGATTCAGAGATTGGGGGTTAGAAACTTGATTTTTAAGAAAAAAGTTGAATAGGGACTTTGAGAACCTATTTGGAGTTGAAGTTGAATCTTGGCCTATTTTTTTTTTTGGACCGCATTTTTGCAAAGTTTTAGGCTTCTCAATTGCAATGTATGTGTATAAATTATACTTACGTGTAATTCTCTCGCTTTTCAATAATTGTCAACGGTGGTTTTTAAGAAATATGCAATTTTCTTTCGCATTTAATCAATTTTGGCTAAATCCCAGTGTTAAAAGAATAGATAGGCAAGTAGTTAAGTGAAAAAACATTTGCATTCTTCGAATCTACTATAAACAAGAAAGACCTAGCTGTAACTAAGAGGGCATATTTTCAGGCTTATGAAAATAAGGTTAGAATACGTGAATACGAAAGAAGTTCTCTTTTTTTTTCCAGATGTAACGATCCGACCGGTCGTTTTGAGTATTTTAGTCCCGATCCTCTATTTATTGTCAACTCTATGTTATATTATGGTTATGTGGCTTGCCGGGGTGTTTGGTTTTGATTTCGGGTGAGTTATGGAGTGAAATGGGACACATAGTCCCTAAGTTGGAGGTTTAAGTTGAAAGAGTTTTGTCACGACCCAATTTCCCCCCCGTTTGAGTATCGTGATGGCACCTAGTCTTAGGGACTAGGTAAGCCTAACATAAATTGAAAAACTAATATTATTTAAATAACATCTAACAATTTGAAATAGAAATCTCTTAAAATTTACAATTCTCAAAACCCAGTAGTACAAGTCATAAGCTCTACAGAGTATTTGCTAGAAAACTTCTAAATACAATTGTCCATAAATAAGAATAAATAGTGTAAAATAAAAACTTGAAGGTGACTCCGAAGCCTGCGAACGCAGTAGCGGGTTTACCTTGAGTCTCCACAGCAACGACCCGCACAACTACTAACGGACAATACCTGGATCTGCACAAAAATGTGCAGAAGTATAGAATGAGCACACCACAGCGGTGCCCAGTAAGTATCAAGACTAACCTCGGTGAAGTAGTGATGAGGTACAGTCAAGACACTCACTAGTCAAATAACCTGTGCCATACTAAAATAATCGAGAACAAATACCAGTGATATAAATAGTAAGGTAGCAAGAACACCGCAATTATTACTCCGACAAATAAGAAAGAACACAAGTACAACCAATTAAACAAGTCTTTCACATATAATCTCTTCAAATAAATACCCTCCAAATATATTTCTTCCAATAAGTATCCTTCGAATATAAAAAAAAAACTCTTTCAAATAATTATCTCATATCATAATCATATGGTACGGTTCTTAGCCCCTTGTCATATTCTCAGGGCATCTCGTGCCCATATCTCTATCCCAACCGCACGAATAATTCTCGTGCTAAATATTTCAATACATAAAATCCACTCGATTAATTATTTTTAATTAAGTAAGGTTACAAATTTTAAACCAAGTAAGAATTCAACAAAGAAATGAGTTTATTTTAGAAGTAGTTTGAGTAAAGAAAAATGATATTTCAATTTAAATAAAATATCGGATAATCTATTGCTTCGGATGTAAAACTTATTAATTTAAAACATAATAGTAACTTCTTTTATTTAAAACAACTCAGTCATCAAAATCGGTAAAAACAGGAATATAAATCTTCAGAGTCTCGTACTAAAAAGCCCAAGCCAACACAGTACAACAAGGAATACAAATATAGTAAAAATCAAATAATACATCACGGTAGATCACAAGGGTTATCCTAACACGGAAATGCAATAACCAAAGACAAGTGCAATCACAAAGAGATATCAACAAAAGGACACTCCCGAGATACCGTCTCATAGTCCCAAAAGGAAATATGCAACAACAACAATGCCTCTGGGCTATCATAAATCATCACAATTCAATGCCCGACATAACCCACCTTGTCTTGCCATGTGCGCAATAATAATGTAAATTCCCGCCTTGTCACACCGCACGCGCATAATAATATTTCCACCATGTCTCGCCACATGCGCAAACCCAAATATATATATATATAGCCTGCCTTGTCACGCCGCATGTGCACAAAACAATAGTAATAATAGCACGACAGAAACCTCGTGCAAACACCCGAATAAAACTTTCCAACAAAATAACGTGCCAATATCACATCTCATCAACTGCACCTCAAGTGCTCAAATATTACAACATATCACAGATTTGCATATCAAGTGCTCAATTATTATAATTTATCACAGATTGCACATCAAGTGCTCAAATATTTTAATTTGCCACAAAATTCAATAATACATAAATTTCCATAATAAGGAGCCCATGACTCAACCATAGTGTGCACAAAATTTTAACAATTATATCCGGGAGTGAACAACTCAACAAATAATATTTTACATAAGAATCAAGGTGGCAATCCCATCAAATCATCATATACAAACAAATCCAACAAAATAGGGACCTAGGCATGACAAATAGAGAATTTAATAGGTACTAATAATTTCCCATTTAATACATAAGGGCGTCTAAAGATTTTTAACCAATGTAATTTACACATATAACCCAAGTACGTACTCGTCACCTCGCGTACGCTGGTTTTTAATTACACAAATTGCACATAAGACTCAATGCCTAAGGGGTAATTCCCCCACTCGAGGTTAGGCAAGATATTTACCTCGAACTGCGCTCAATCGGTCAAATAGTATGCCCTTTCCTCGATTTTCCGACTCCGATCAGCTTGAATCTAGTCATAATTAATTCGATTCAATCAATATAAATTGTAGGAATAAATTCCATATGAAAATATAAATTTTCTACAAAAATTCGAAATTTAACCCAAAAATATCTCGGAACCCGACAAAAGTTATAAAATACGAACACCCATTCACTCACGAGTTCACTCGTACCAAAATTATCCAAATCCGATGTCTAAATCCCAATCAAAACTCAGAAATTCGATTGAAGAACTTTTACCCCATTTTTCCAACTTTTCAACCCAAATCCAAAATTAAATGGAGAAAACAACTATAGTTTAATGGAATACAACAAAAAACGAGTTAGGAATCATTACCCCAAAGCTTCCTTTGAAAATCCCTCGAAAATCACCAAATTCCGAGCTCTTAAGTTCAAAAATGAAGAATGAAATCAAACCCTCGAATTTCTATTTTCTGCCCAGGCGTGACAGCACCTGCGACATAATTAGCCGCATCTGCTCAACCGTAGGTACGCATGTCCAACCGCATATGCGTTTCCTCTTGGCTTTGCGTCCCAGAATCCGCTTCTGCGGAGCCGCTGATGTGCACAAATTCTCCGCACTAGCGGAGACTGCCAAGTTCAGCTCTTCTCGCACCCGCGCCTCTATCTTCGCACCTGCGCCCAAGGTCCGCAGGTGCGATTACACCAGAACTCAGACCTCTTCACAACCACGAAAACCATCCGAAACTTGTCCGAAACACACCTCGGGCCCTCGGGACCCCGTCCAAGCATACAACCAAGTTCCATAACCTAACACGGACTCGCTTGAGGTCTCAAATCACATCAAACGACGCTAAAATCACGAATCACCCTCCAAATTCAAACTTAAAGAACTTGAAACTTTAAATTTTCACAACCGATGCCGAAACCTATCAAATCACGTCGGAATGACCCCAAATTTGCACTCAAGTAATAATTGACATTAGGGACCTACTCCAACTTCCGAAATCATAATCCGACCATGATATCAAAAGTTTCACTACAGGTCCAAATCTCCAAAAATTCGACTTTCACCATTTCAAGACTAAATAAGCTACTGACCTCATATTCATAGTCCGGATGCGCTCCTAAGTCCTCAATCACCCAATGGAGCTAAAGGAACCGATGGAACTCCGTTCTGGAGTCGTCTTCACACAGTTCCGACTACGGTCAAAATCCTAAGATTTAAGCTTCCGTTTTGGGGACTAAGTGTCCCAAATCACTCCGTATCATCCGGTAACTGAATTAAACCACACACACAAGTCAATACACATAATACGAAGCTGCCAAGGGTCTTATGCCGACGATCGGGACTTAAATTCTCAAAACGACCGGCAGGGTCATTACAAGTTTACCGTAATTTGACTTTTATGCAAATGACTTCGGAATGGAGTTTTGACGGTTTCAATAGCTCCGTATTATGATTTTCGACTTAGGAGCGTGTTCGGATATTGGCTTGCAGATTTGTAGGTCGTTTCAGCGTGAATTGGCGAGAGTTAGAAAGTTGAAGGTTTGGAAGGTTGGAAAGTTTGATCGAGAGTTGACTTTATTGATATCGGTGTCAGATTTTAATTTCGTAAGTTGAAATAGGTCTGTCATATCATTTATGACTTGTGTGCAAAATTTAAAGTCAATCGGAGTTGTTTTGGTATGAATCGACATTGGTTTTGGAATTCAGAAGTTCATAATTTCAATAGGCTTGAATTGGTTTGCGATTCGTAAAATCAATATTTTTTGATGTGATTTTTGGCCTCGAGTAGGTATGTTAGGTGTTTTGAAACTTGTTGGTATATTCGGACGGGGTCCCATGGGCCCCGGGTGTGATTCGGATTGAATCCGAAATCAAATTGGACTGTCACTATTTTTGAAACTAATGGTTTTCTTCTTATCTGGTTTCCTTCTACGCATCCGCAAGGGTTCGCTCGCGATCACGCAAAATCTTTAGGGGTTGCTGGTATTTTTTCCCTTCGCGTTTGCGAAGGTGAGGATGCAATCACGAAGTTTGCTAAGTTGGTTCATCGAGAATGCGTAAAGTAAACCACGTTCGCGTATAAGGAAGGTGAGGCTGGGGATGAGGTAGGTTTGTGTTACGCGTTCGCATGGCCTTGGATGCGGTCGCATGTGTAACGACCCGATCGGTCGTTTCGAGAGTTATAGCCCCGTTTCCCCCATTTTTGCTTTTTATGTGTTATTTAGCTGTATTGTGTTATACCGGGTTAGTTGCTTCGGGTCTGGAGTGTTTTCGGAGTGGAATAAGACACTTAGCCTCTTATTTAGAACCTTAAGTTGGAAAAGTCAACCAGATGTTGACCTATGTGTAAACGATCTCGGATTTGAATTCTGATGGTTCCTTTTGCTCCATTAGGTGATTTTGGACTTAGGAGTGCATCCAGAATGTGATTTGGAGGTCCGTGGTAGAAATAGGCTTGGATTGGCGAAATTGGAAATTCGGCAATTTTTGGTCGGCAGTGAAAAATTTGATATCGAGGTTGGAATGGAATTCTAGAAGTTGGAGTAGGTTCGTAGTGTTATTTGTGACGTGTGTACAAAATTTGAGGTCATTCGGATGTGGTCTGGTTGGTTTCGGCATCGGATGTCGAATTTGGAAGTTTCGAAGTTCTTAGGCTTGAATCTGAGGGTAAGTTGGTGATTTGATGTTGTTTTGAGTGATTCAAAGGTCCGACTAAGTTTGCATGTTGATATATGACTTGTTGGTATTTTTGGTTGAGGTCCCGAGGGCCTCGGGGTGATTTCGGGTGATTAACGGAACAAGTTTGGATATTGGAGGATTGCTGAAACTGGAATCCAACTGTCATAATCGCACCTGCGAATGTCTCATCGCAGGTGCGATCCAGCAGAAGCGAGCAGGATGTCACAGATGCGAGGTTGGAGGAAATGGGAAGAAGGCACATGTTCTATGAAGTTCCCGCACCTGCGAGGCCGCAGAAGCGCACAAGAGGTTGCATGTGCGGACAATGTCGAGGTAGGCTGGGTCCGCAGGTGCGTAGGATATGTCGCATCTGCGAGTCGGTAGATGCGGATAGGTGACGCAGAAGCGGAAGAGAGGATGTCAGGCAGTAGCCGCAGGTGCGAGGTATTTTCCGTACCTGTGTGGTTGCAGATGCAGAAATGGAGCGCAGGTGCGGATGCTATTGCTTCAGACCATATGCTATTGCTTCAGATGCTGTGATTACAGGTATTGCTTCAAATGGTGTGATTACAGGTATTGTCTCAGTTTGTCATAAAGATGCCTCGGTATTATTTGACCCTGGTTCCACGTATTCATATGTTTCCTCGTATTTCGCCCATTTTCTGGATTTGCCTCGTGAGTCTTTAGTTTCATTTGTTCATGTGTCTACTCGTGTGGGCGATACTATTGTTGTGGACCGCGTATATCGGTCATGTGTGGTAACTATTGGGGGTCTGGAGATCCAAGTAGACCTTTTGCTACTCAGTATGGCTGACTTTGATGTGATATTGGGTATGGATTGGTTATCTCCATGTCATGTTGTTCTAGATTGTCACGCTAAGACGGTGATGTTGGCTATGCCGGGATTTTTGAGGGTTGAGTGGAGCGGTTCTGTAGATTGTGTACCAAGTATGGTGATTTTATATTTGAAGTCTCAGCGTATGGTTGAGAAGGGCTTCCTATCTTATTTGGCGTTTGTGATAGATGTTGGTGCAGAGACTCCTACCATTGATTCTATTCCGGTGGTACGTGATTTTTCGGATGTATTTCCTGCAGACCCGCTGGGCATGCCGTCTGACAGGGATATTGACTTTGGTATTGATTTGGTGCCGGGTACTCAGCCCATTTCTATTCCACCATATCGTATGGCACCGACGGAGTTGAAAGAATTGAAAGAGCAGCTTCAGTAACTCCTTGATAAGGGATTTATTCGGCCTAGTGTGTCACCTTAAGGTGCACCGATTCTATTTATAAAGAAGAAGGATGGTTCCATGAGAATGTGTATTGATTACAGGCAGTTGAACAAGGTCACAGTCAAGAACAAGTATCATTTGCCTCGTATTGATAATTTATCCGACCAACTTCAGGAAGCGAGGGTGTTCTCCAAGATTGATTTGAGGTCCGGTTATCACCAACTAAAGATTCGGGATTCAGATATTCTTAAAACAGCTTTTAGGACCCGATATGGCCATTATGAGTTCTTAGTGATGTCTTTTGGGCTGACCAATGCCCCGGCAACATTCATGCAATTGTTGAACAGTGTATTCCAGCCCTATTTGGACTCATTCCTTGTTGTATTCATTGATGAAATCCTGGTGTACTCTCATATCCAGGAGGAGCATGCTCAGCATATGCGGATTGTATTATAGAGATTGAGAGAGGAGAAGCTTTACACAAGTTCTCGAAGTGTGAGTTTTGGCTCAGTGCAATAGCATTCCTGGGACACGTGGTGTCCAGTGAGGGTATTCAGGTGGACCTGAAGAAGATAGAGGCGGTGCAGAGTTGACCTAGACCGTCCTCAGCCACGGATATTAGGAGCTTCCTTGGTTTGGTGGGTTATTACCGTCGCTTTGTGGAGGGATTTTCATCTATTGCATCGCCCTTGACCAAATTGACCCAAAAGGGTGCTCCATTTAGGTGGTCGGATAAGTGTGAGGAGAGCTTTCAGAAGCTCAAGACTGCTTTAACCAT
Organism: Nicotiana tabacum; assembly: GCF_000715075.1. NCBI lineage: Eukaryota > Viridiplantae > Streptophyta > Magnoliopsida > Solanales > Solanaceae > Nicotiana > Nicotiana tabacum. The sequence continues at coordinate 8,411,570 of NC_134098.1, forward strand.
AGCTCCAGTGTTAGTTCTACCATCAGCTTCAGGTGGTCGGATAAGTGTGAGGAGAGCTTTCAGAAGCTCAAGACTGCTTTAACCATAGCTCCAGTGTTAGTTCTACCATCAGCTTCAGGTTCTTACACCGTGTATTGTGATGCCTCGAGGATAGGCATTGGTTGTGTTTTGATGCAGGAGGGTAGGGTGATTGCCTATGTGTCACGCTAGTTGAAGACCCATGAGAAGAACTATCCTGCCCATGATCTTGAGTTAGCAGCCATTGTTCACGCCTTGAAGATTTGGTGTCATTATTTGTATGGGGTTCATTGTGAGATCTATACTGATCACCGGAGTCTGCAACATCCGTTCAAGCAGAAGGATCTTAATTTGCGTCAGCGGAGATGGTTGGAGCTTCTTAAGGACTATGATATCACTATTCTGTACCATCCGGGGAAGGCCAATATGATGGCCGATGCTTTGAGAAGCTGGGCGGAGAGTTTGGGGAGTTTAGCATATCTTCCAGCAATAAAGAGACCTTTGGCATTGGATGTTCAGGCCTTAGCGGACCAGCTTGTCATTATGGATATTTCGGAGCCTAGTCGGGTATTGGCTTGCGTGGTCTCCAGGTCTTCTCTTTATGACCGTATCAGGGAGCGTCAATATGTTAACCCCCACTTGCTCGTTCTTCAGGATAGGGTTCAGAGAGGTGATGCAAGGGATGCGATTATTGGTGATGACGGCGTGTTGAGGATGCAGGGCCGGATATGTGTGCCTAATATAGAAGGGCTTCGGGAGTTGATTATTGGGGAGGCCCACAGCTCGCGGTATTCCATCCATCCTTGTGTCGCGAAGATGTACCAGGATTTGAGATAACACTATTGGTGGAGGCGAATGAAGAAGGATATAGTTGGGTTTGTAGCTCGGTGTCTCAACTGTCAGCAGGTTAAGTATGAGCATCAGAGACCGGGTGGCTTGCTTCAGAGATCAGACATTCCGGAGTGGAAATGAGAGCGGATCACCATGGACTTTGTAGTTGGGCTCCCACGGACTTCGAGGAAGTTCGATGTTATTTGGGTTATTGTGGATCGGCTGACCAAGTCCGCGCACTTCATTCCAGTTGGTACTACTTACACTTCAGAGCAGTTGGCTGAGATTTACATCCGAGAGATTGTTCGCCTGCATGGTGTCCCAGTTTCCATCATTTCAGATAGGGTTACTCAGTTCACTTTACAGTTTTGGAGGGCCGTGCAGCGAGAGTTGGGTACTTAGGTTGAGTTGAGCACATGTTTTCACCCTCAAACGGACGGGCAGTCCGAGAAAACTATTAAGATATTGGAGGAAATGTTGCGCGCTTGTGTCATTGACTTTGGGGGTTCATGGGACCAGTTTTTGCCACTTGCGGAGTTCGCATATAACAACAGTTATCAGATGAGTATTCAGATGGCTCCGTACGAGGCTTTATATGGGAGGAGGTATAGATCTCTAGTTGGATTGTATGAGCCGGGTAAGGCTAGGCTCTTGGGTACAGACTTGGTCCAAGATGCATTAGATAAGGTGAAATTAATTCAGGAGCGGCTTCGCACGGTGCAGTCTAGGCAGAAGAGCTATGCAGATAGGAAGGGTCGTGATGTATCTTTCATGGTTGGGGGGAAGGTTTGCTGAAGGTATCACCCATGAAGGGTTTTATGAGGTTTAGGAAGAGGGGCAAGTAGAGCCCCCGGTTCATTGGGCATTTTGAGATGCTTCAGAGGATATGGGAGGTGGCTTATAAGCTTGCCTTGCCATCCAGCTTGCCGAGTGTGCACCCAGTGTTTCATGTTTCCATGCTCTGAAAGTATATTGGAGATCCGTCCCATGTTTTGGACTTCAGAACGGTTCAGTTGGAGGGTGATATGACTTATGATGTGGAGGCAGTGGCCATTTTGGATCGGCAGATTCAGAAGTTGAGGTCAAAGAATATAACTTCAGTGAAGGTGCAGTAGAGAGGTCAGCCTGTGGAGGAGGCCACCTGGGAGACCGAGTGGGAGATGCGGAGCAGATATCCATGCCTATTCGAGACTCCAGGTATGTTTCTAGACCCGTTCGAGGATGAATGGTTGTTTAAGAGGGGGAGGATGTAATGACCTGACCGGTCGTTTCGAGAGTTATAGCCCCATTTTCCATATTTCTGCTTCATTTATGTGTTATTTAGATGTACTGTGTTATATCAGGTTAGTTGGTTTGGGTCCGGAGTAGTTTCGGAGTGGAATGAGACACTTAGTCTCTTATTTAGAACCTTGAGTTGAAAAAGTCAATCGGATGTTGACCTATCTATAAATAATCTCGGATTTGAATTCTGATGGTTTTGTTAGCTCCATTAGGTGATTTTGGACCTAGGAGTGCGTCTGGAATGTGATTTGGAGGTCCGTGGTAGAAATAGGCTTGGATTGGCGAAATTGGAAATTCGGCAATTTTTGGTTGGCAATGAAAAATTTGATATCGGGGTCGGAATGGAATTTCGGAAGTTGGAGTAGGTTCGTAGTGTCATTTGTGATGTGTGTGCATAATTTGAGGTCATTTGGACGTGGTTTGGTTAGTTTCGGCATTGGATGTCGAATTTGGAAGTTTAGAAGTTCTTAGGTTTGAATCTGAGGGTAAGTTGGTGATTTGATGTTGTTTTGAGTGATTCAAAGGTTCGACTAAGTTTGTATGTTAATATATGACTTGTTGGTATTTTTAGTTGAGGTCCCGAGGGCCTCGGGGTGATTTCGGGTGATTAACGGAATAAGTTTGGATATTGGAGGATTGCTGAAACTGGAACTCAACTGTCATAATCGCACCTGCAGATGTCTCATCGCAGGTGCGAGCCCGCAGAAGCGAGCGGGATGTCGCAGATGCGAGGTTGGAGGAACTGGGCAGAAAGCGCAGGTGCAATGAAGTTCCTGCACCTGCGAGGCCGCAGAAGCGCACAAGAGGTCGCAAGTGCAGACAATGTCGAGGTAGGCTGGGTCCGCAGGTGCGTAGGATAGGTTGCATCTGCGAGTCCACAGATGCGGATAGGTGACGCAGAAGCGGAAGAGAGGATGTCAGGCAATAGCCGCAGGTGCGAGGTATTTTTCGCACCCGTATGGTCGCAAATGCGGAAATGGAGCGCATGTGCGGAGTCTGGGAGTTTAAGTGACTTGCGCAGGTGCGGTTGTTTGGACTGCAGGTGCGGTTGTGCAGAAGCGAGAAATGGTCCGCAGGTGCGAAAAAGCCTGGACAGAAATCATAAATAGAACCCTTGGCGAATTTGGTTCATTTCCACCATTTTCAAGTTGGTTTTTGGAGCTTTTTGAGTGATTTTTGAAATGTGATTCAAGGGCTATGAGTGAGGTAAGTTGCTTGAGCCCTAATACTCATATATATGGTGATTTCCCATTTTTTAATCATGTAATTAGTGAAAATGAGGGGCTAGGGCTTGGGATTTTTAAGAGTTTAATTTAAGGATTTGAGGGACCAAATGATATCGGATTTGGATAAATTTCATATGTACGGACTCGTGAGTGAATGTGCTTTCTAGTTTTGTAAAGTTTTTGGATTTCGAGACGTGGGCCTGTGGGGCCGGGTTTGAGCCAATTTCGGGTTTTGGTCTAATTTTATAGTTTTTCTTGTGGAATTCATTCCATTACCGTATATTGATTGTATTGTACTGATTGTGAATAGATTCAGAGTATTTGGAGGTCGCGTCGAGAGGCAAGAGCATTGCGGGGTAGAGATTTGACCGGTTTGAGGTAAGTAACGATTGTAAATCTAGTCCTGAGGCTATGAAACCCCGGATTTTGTATCATTCTACTATTTTGAGGCAACGCACATGCTAGGTGACAGGCGTGTGGGTGTGCACTATTGGGGATTGTGACTTGGTCCGTCCCATAGCAACTGTAAAGTTGCATATTTTGTTGAAACTATATGATACTTATATGTTTTAGAAAGAGTTTCTGTAAATTGGGCTGAATGCCATGTTTGGGCCTTGTGCCAGTGCTGTTTGGACCCTTAGGGGCCTTTTCTTACTATCCTATCGCTGTTTTCGATTTAAATCTATACTGAGTCATGGTTATACTTGTTTACTGCATAACTCAGTTTTTCTTACTCTATTTTGATGCATATAAATGTTTTTTTGGGCTGAGTACCCTGTTTTTACTAAAATGCCTGAGTGGCTTGAGAGGTTTATGACTGAGTGAGGCTGAGGGCCTGATTTGTGAGGATATTTATGGGATCGGGCTGCACGCCGCAACATGTTTGATATAGGCCGATGGATTGAGTGATTTATGCCATGATTTGGCTTGATATAGAGCTTGGGCTAAAGGAGCCCCTCCGGAGTCTATACACACCCCCAGTGGGCGTAGGTACTTACTGAGTGCGAGTGCCGAGTGCTGAGTGACTGGGAGGCATGAGTGATTGTAAGGTATGCCCGAGTGACACGAGTGACTGTGTGGTTTCCCCGAGTGGTTGTATATGAGTGATGTTTTGCCCGAGGGGATGTTTATGATTTCATCATTTGTGCTCACCTTTGCATTTTTTTTACTATGTTTGAAAATCGTTGAAAAACATCCTTAAATGATTTTATTGGAACTGGGTTTAAACGAGATGTTTTATGCTCACCATGTGGTATTTTACTGAGATTTCATGATATAAATGTTATATGCTTTATTGCTCGTCACTACTGCCCAGTCTTTATTTATTGTTGTTACTTACTGAGTTATGTACTCACGTTACTCCCTGCACCTTGTGTGCAGATCCAAGTGTAGTTGGACACGGTAGCGGTTGTTGATTATTCTGGTTGCAAATTTTCTCGGAGATAGCAAGGTAGCTGCTTGGTGATCGCATCCCAAGATAGCAAGATAGCTGCTTGAAAGGGGAATTGAGGTCGGATTTGAGTAATTCTTGTATGGTTGGACTCGTTATCGAATGGGCGTTCAGATTTTATAATTTTTGGTCAGGTTCCGAGGCGCGAGCTGATTTAACTTTATGAGTTGACTTTTTATTTCTTTGCAAAGATCGTAACTTTATTATTCGAAATAGTTTCTTATAGTTTAATTTTATGGTATGAAGTTTTTTTGGCTAGATTCGAGCCATTTGGAGTTGGATAATCGAGGGAAAGGCCTACTAGTGAATTGAGTTAGCGTGTTTTGAGGTAAGTGTCTTACCTAACTTTGTGTGGAGGAATTTTCCCTTAGGATTGGTGTTGTTTTGTAATAATTGTGATGTATAGAAGCCGTGTATGCAAGGTGACAAGTGTGTACACAGGCTAAATGTTAAAATTTACCGGTTTTAGCCATGTAGATTCCTTTCATGCCTTAATTGAGTTATCTTAACATGTTATATTCATCATCATTAGTCTATTTTCACATGCTCTACTTGTCTTATCTCTTACTTGTTAATTTCTCTACATGTTTAGTTGAAGTTCTTGATTCCTTTATTCCATATTCATTAAGTAACCGTTGAATTCTCTACTTGAAATTGTTATTCTTGGAATATCTTGTTGTTAAAAATTGGTATTGAGGTATAATGGTTGTGATTCACATTGAGGCAAAGTGTTAAGTTGTGAAATACTATTTTGGTTGAGTTATTCACTTCCGATTATTATTGTTGAGACTCTTATGTACATTGTGGTTGTGCCATGGGCTATTTATTGTGAAAGCACCGTTATTGTTGATTTTTTTGGCAAGTTGTGATATTGCACACTTGAGGTACGATTTGTGATACGTTGTGATATTGATGCGCATGCGGTGGTATAAGGTTTTAAGGTTGAAACGCATGCGGTGAGATAAGGTGGGCTTGATACACATATTGCTAGTAGGGAAACTACTTGAAACCACGCGGTGTGATAAGGTGGGCTAAAATGCGGGCGCTATTTTGGAAAAAAAATATTTTTCAAAACTAAATGCAAGGCTCCCGCTGTGATATAAGGAAAGATTGTGGATTATTTTTGTGATTTGAAGCTACGAGGCGGTACCTCGATAGTGACTTTTGTTGGTATTTCTCTATTACTTCACTTGTGTTTGGTTGTTTTGTTTCCCTGACTTAATATTTTTTTGTTTTATGTCCTGATGCATTATTTGCCTTGATTATGTGTAGTTAATTTTGGCATATTCCTTACTTGTTTCATTTTCATTTTTATTATTATTGCACCATTAAATTATTCGTCATGTTTCTTATTTATTCCAGTAGGGCCTTGACCTGACCTCGTCACTACCCTACCGAGGTTAGGCTTGGCACTTACTGGGTGCCGTTGTGGTGTATTCATGTTATACTTTTGCACATCATTTTGTGCAGAATCAGGTACCTCCTACCAGCCTAAGCACTTGCAAGAGCTCAACTTCAGAGACTTCAAGGTATACCTGCCGGTGTCCGCAGGCCTTAGAGTCCCCCTCTACCTAGACTATTCTATTTCTTTATCCTTTTATAGACACTGATGTATAGGAATGTTCAATACTATCATATAGAGCTTGTGACTTGTATTTCACCGGATTTTGGGAAGTTGTATATACTGAGTTGCGGAGTTTATTTTATATTAGATGTTGAGTTTTGAGACTTTAAATTATCATTCCATCAATATTGATTGTATGTTAGGCTTAGCTAGTCTTAGAGACTAGGTGCCATCATGACATCCTACGGAGGAAAATTGGGCTTGTGACACTAGAGAACATTAGAGCCCGTTTGGCTGCCTGCTTTATTTTAAAAGTGTTTTTGTTCAAATGCGCTTTTAGAAAAAGTACTTTTATAAACACTACTAGAAATTGCCAAATTTCCGACCACGAAATCCGTTGGAAAGATGATGGTCGCAGAATATTAGCGACGGAATCGGTCACAAATTTCTGACTATTTTGGTTGCAAACAAGAATTATTTAGTTGACCGGATGAAATTAAAGCCTGCGACCACTTTGGTCGGTACATTTGTGACCGATTCCGTCGTAGATTTATTAATATAAATTAATTATATACTAACTTTTCCGACCGATTTGATCGGTAATTTATTATTATTTTTTATTTTATTTAAAATTTCTGACCTACTCGGTCGAAAATTAAGAAATTAAAAAATAATAATGATTATAATTCCAACCACTTCAGCCTCAAAACTGGGAATTTTCATGTCCAATTTCGGACCACTTTGGTTGGAAATCAGTCGCAAAGTTTGGTAAAATTCAGCAGAATTCTGCTGTATTTTAACCACACCCCTCCCAAATCAAACAACCAATACACATCAGTCAATATCACAAATATTATATCAATAGAACCTAAAACAACAAGTATCAAACTTGTTTAAACATAACAAAACCATCATTTCTATTAAACCACATAAAAATCTAAAGCTTTCAACCAAAATCATATTACACAAAGTCTAAAATGAACAAAGTGTTGTAACACCCAATCAAGTCTAAATATCCTATTACACAATCCAAATTACTACCTATCCTCATCAGTTTCAGTATCCCCATTGTTAGATTCTTCCATTGGACGCTATTTTCCATGAATGTCCGTATCATACTTATTATTTCTTGAGAATTATTCCATTGATGACACGATTCATTAATTTACGTTTGAATAGTCTCAATTTCTTCGGATGAAGCAGAAGCACCACTAAATAATGCAGTTGGACGACTAGATGTTGATTGCACTCCAAGTACGTGTAACGACCCGGTCGGTCGTTTTGAGTATTATATCCCACTCCCCCATTTATTGCTTATTCCATGCTCATTTGTTGTTACCTGACTTGCCAGGATAGTTGGTTTAGTTTCGGGGATGTTTCAGAATGAGTTGGGACACTTAGTCCCAAGGTTGGAAGCTTAAGTTGAAAGAGTTGACCAGATGTCGACTTGTGTGTAAATGACCCCGAAATGGAGTTTTGATGGTTTCGATAACTCCTTATGGTGATTTTGGACTTAGGGGAGTGTCCGAATATTGATTTGGAGGTCCGTAGATGATTTTGGCTGGAATTGACGAAAGTTGGAAAAGTTGAAGTTTGGAGAGTTGAGAAGTTTGACTGAGAGTTGACTTTATGGTTACCGGGCTCAGATTTTAGTTTTGAAAGTTGGAATAGGTCCGTTGTGTTATTTATGACTTGTGTGCAAAATTTGAGGTCAATCGGAGTTGGTTTGAGAGGTTTCGGCATCGATGGTTGAAGTTGGAAATTCATTAGTTTTAATAGGCTTGAATTGGGGTGCGATTCGTGCTTTTGATGTGGTTTGAGGCCTCGACTAAGTTCGTATCATGTTTTAGGACTTGTTTGTATGTTTAGTTGAGGTCTCAGGGGCCTCAGGTGAATTTTGGATGGTTAACGGATTGGAATTTGGACATAGGAAATTGCTGAAGAGTTCAGGTCTGGTACGATTGCACATGCGTAAGATTTGGTCGCAGGTGGGAGACCGTAGAAGCGTGATTGGCATCGCAGGAGCGCATTTTCGTTGGGCTGAGGGAATGTGCAGGTGCGTGACTTTGGCCGCACCTACGAGTTCGCAGATGTGGAGAGTGGAGGAACAAGTGTGAATCCTGGAGTGGCGACCTGGAGGGCGCAGGTGCGGAAGGAAGCCCACAGAAACGGAAGTGGGTAGGAGGTAGTATAGTGGCAGAAGCGAAGAGGACTCCGCTGAATCGGCCCCGCAGGTGCGAGGATGGACCACAGGTGCGACTCGTTGGGGACCTAAGTGGGTTCCGTAGGTGCGGATATTGCACCGCGATGCGGTTCCGCAGATGCAGATTTTTGGGCCGTAGGTGCGAAAGGCTTGGGCAGAATATAAATTCGAAGGGTTCCAAGATTTCTTCAGTTTTGGACTTTGCAAGCTCGGTTGGAGGCGATTTTAGAGAGGGTTTTTGCGAGATTTCAAGAGGTAGGCAAGCTACTTTTGATCATTTTTATCTATTAATATTGAATACCCATTGAATTCCCCTCCCTAGATTATGTTTTTTTAAAGTGGAATTTGGAGAATGTTGGACTAGGGATTGGAGAGTAAGATTTTGGGATTTGAGTGGCGATTTGTGACGAGCTCGGATCACATACTTAAATTATGCTCGCTAATCAAATATAGTATAGTATCATATTGTATCCAAAAAGATTGGATTAAAAATATATTCTCATAGTTCCTAGCTTGGTTTCTATTCAAGATGATCAACAATTGAGATTTATATGATTTCTAACTAAAATTAACTAAGAATCTAAAGCTATTGACTAATGACAATTGAAACAAGGATAAGCAAGGAAGTTATCAATTGGAGAAAATAGGGGTTGATAGGATAAATGCAAGATAATTGTTTGGGATCCAACTCTAGATAATTCACTTTTAATGTTCAAGTGAGTCTCTCGAATTCACTCAATTATTAGTTCAAACATTCAGCAAAAACTCCTCTCTCGATTAAGTTTTAGCCTCATGAGACGAACCAATTTAAGAACGCGAAGATATGCAAGAATGCATAGTGGATTGGTCTTTAGAAAAATCTCTTTCGATTATTCTCCTAACTAGGTTTAATCAATGATTCAACTAGCCTCTTTCGATTACTTAGAAGAATCTATGAGCTCAACCAACAATATAATGCAAACATATCACAAGTTATGCCTCTCTTGATTATATGAACAAGTGATTATAGATGCAATAGTTAAATCATCCAAAGCGATTCAATACATAAAACTAGAGTTATAATCCACAAAAAATCATCAATACACCAAATCCATCAAACCCTAAAGAGAACTACTCCATAGATATGGAGAAATTCATCACAAAATAAAGTTAAAGAAGAGGAAAACATAAATTCAATCCATACTCATGTCTTGAGTGAGGAAGGGATGATGAAATCTTTGTGCTTGTATTTTTCCAAGTCCTCCTTAGTCTCCTTAGGTCGAATATGTGTCAAAAGTCCAGAAAATAATATTTTTCCATGTATTTATACCAAGTAGGGTCGGGCCCAAACGAAATCACCCTTTTCTAGCCGAAATAGGACATTTACTGTGTAAAATTTGCACAGGCGCGTCGCATGGGGCAACGCGCCATACAGGGCATTAGTGGAGAAATCCAGAGAGCTAACTTCTGACAGACAATAGAGATTGCACAAACGCGGCGTCCCACGCGCCGTGGTAATGGGGAATTCTCAGAGTACGGACCAAACTTCGATTTTGACGTCCAGACTTGGTCCTCGACCCCCGAACACAATCCCGGCTTAATCCTTTGGGCTTTTACTCAGACTTCAAAGCTCCAAATCACTCGAATTCATTCCACAACATTTGCATAGCTCGGAATCACTCTTACAAGGAATAAAACAAACAATAAGTGCAAAACACTACCAATTAAAGCTCAAACACGAATAAAGTGCAGTGAATTAGAGTGCAATAAGTGACTAAAATACGTAATTATAGCCTCACATCAACATCCCACACTTAAACCATTGCTCATCCTCGAGCAATCAAACTACACTTCAAATAAACTCGACCTTTTTCAACAACTCTCATAACTCATCACACCAAGAATATCTAAAACAGATTAAGTACAATACCGTAACATTCTCGCCTCAAGATTTTGACTCAAAAGCACCACGCATTATTTATAACCCACTCACTTACTCTAACACAAAGGTCAATTCCATTACTTTTTCGTCATGAATTAAGTTTCCTCACACAACAATAGAGAGTAGTTCCACACATAATAAAATTTAAGAACAATTAGGGATTCAAGATAAGAAGAATTCGCTCATTCTCAGAAATAACATTCATATGCCACAAAAGACATACCATAGGCTTGCCCATAGTATACTACTCTACTAATTAAGCTCATTCAGTCAAGGATCAAGTAGGACTTTAACTGGTTGTAACGTAGGTTGTGGGATGGGTAAGATATATTTAGATATAATAGTGACTACACCTCCCTAAGCACTTTAATACATACATTTCATTATTCAAAATCCCACACTTATGTCAAACCATAACTCCACCTTTACATCAATATACATTAACTCCCTACTTCTTTAAGTACAATTACATCAAGAGTCACCACTATCAAAGAATATTTTGCACAACAATACAACTATTTTTTTAATTTCTTTTTCAATTCAAGTGGCTCTTTCTTTTTCAAAACATTGCACCCTTCTCCTTATTTTAATAGTTCCACTCAAAAGCCAAACCAACCACCCCACACTTCAACTTTTACAAAGTTCATAACAAATTCAAGTGCTCACGAGAGGTACAAGGTTCAAATAGATGGTTAATTCAAACAATTGGATAAGGCTTGTAAAATGGTTGCCAAAGAAACAAGATTACATGCTCAAAATGGGTTAACTAAGATACATAACAATCAAGTGAGTAAGAGCATATAACATGCTCAACAAAGAAATGCCTATATCCCTTCCAAGACAGAATAAAACTACTATTTCACTTTGCAAACACATAGGGCAAGTTCTAGACATCAAATGCAATGCACAGAATAACACAAAACCTCTCACATACATGGAACATAACTCACTCAAGATTGGATTATCAAGATACTCTAGTCAAAATAGTTAAGCAAAGTTAAGATCATACAATTTAAGGTACTTATACAAGAGTAAATACTAAGCCTAAGCGTCACACTAAAGCACTCATTATTCTCAAGGTATAATAGAGTCAAGAGATATTGCTTTCCATCTAAACCATAGCACAAGGTTTTCTACTACTCTACAAAAATAAAAAACAAACTACACCCGGTTCAAACAAAACCCTTGGAAAAGAACTATGGCTCAAAGAAAAAATAAGGGGGAATTGTTACACTACCTAACAAAAGAAAATCTTTTTTTCTTTTTTCCTTCGACTTTAATCCCTCAAGAAACCTGTTGAATGATATCCATTGTCGGAAAAAATCGAAAATTTTAAAATTTTAATGTTTTTTTCCAATTTCTTTTCTATCTCTAACTACTAAAACTAACAAAAAAAAACTAAAACTAATATACATACATACATACAACATATCCCCCCCCCCCCCCCACACACAATTTAAGTTGTGGCATGTCCCCATGACACACAATTAAAAAGCATAAGGTAGAGAAAACTTCCCTTAACATCTAGTCGGGGTCTGAGTCAAAGTCAGTCTCCATTCCTCGTGACCGAACTAATGCGCATATCCATACAGATAGTTTCTTCTCATCCTTTTTGGGTTACACCCCACCCTTATCTTTCTCATTCACTGCAGCCTTCTCTTTCGAGCCCTTCACTTTCTACTTAACACTTGCAGCTGGTTTTTCTTTCTGTGCCCCCTTTTCTACATTCATCTCAAAAGTGACAGTCTCGTCTCCCACTCTAAGCATGAGTTTTCTCTCGTGTATATCCAATATAGCTCTACCCGTTGCTAAAAATGGTCTTCCTAGGATAAGGGGGACCTCCTTGTTCTCCTCCATATTCACCACTATAAAGTCCACAAGAAATACAAACTTATCCACCCGAACTAACACATCTTCAACTACTCCCTCACGTGGTATAGTTGTTTGGTCTGCCAGCTGCAAAGATATTATCACCGACCTTATCTCTCCAATCTCCTTCTCCTGTTTCCTGCAAAATAGATAGAGGTATTAAGTTAATTGAGGCACCAGAATCACATAAAGACTTATCAAAATTTATAGTTCCTAATGAGTAAGGTATAGTAAAACTCCCTGGATCTCCACTTTTGTGGGAGTTTGTTTTGCAATATCGCGCTGCAATGCTCTGTGAGCTTCACCACTGAGGTCTCCTCTATTTTCCTCTTCTTTGTCAGGATCTCCTTCAAGAATTTAGCATAAGAATGCATTTGTGAGATCACTTCGATGATTGGTAAGTTCACATGAACCTGTTTCAGCACATCTAGAAATCTCCCAAACTGCTTGTCCATCTTTTCTCTACTTTGCTTTTGAGGGAAGGGTAAAACATGCATATACTGGCTCTCCTTAGGTTCCTTCTTGTTGATTTTTCCTCCTCCTTCTTCTTCTTCTCAGTTTTCACCGGGCCTTTCCTCTTCTTGTCATCAATCACTTTTCAGCTGCTCCCCCCTTTCTTTTGCAAGTATCATATCTTTTTGGATCGGGGTAGGATCTTTCAACACTTACCCACTTCTCATGTTCACAACATTCACTGTTTCTTTGGAATTCTTTTTAGTGTCAGCGGGGAGAGTGCCTGGAACCCTCTCAGTTAATATTGTTGCAATTTGTCCCATTTGCTTCTCCAAATTTCGAATTACTGTCCCTTGTATTTCAAATCTCTCATCAGTTTTCACAATAAAGGCCTTCATAAGATCTTCTAAACCAGGCTGATTGGGCTGTAGAGGTTGAAACTGCTACCTAGGCTGATTCATAAAACCAGGAGCTCCTTGTCCCTGAAATCTGGGTTGTTTTGTTGCCACGCATTTTCAGTACCCATTGAATTGAAATTGTAGTTTCCCACATCATTCACTTCCTCAGTTGAGGCTTGACACTCATGAGTAGGGTGTCCTCTTCCACATATATCACAAGCTGTATGAGGCTCATTTTGTATCGAGGCTAAGGTTAGCTTCCGTATTTCTTTAGCCATAGCATCATGTTGTACCTGGACAAATGTATTAGCATCAACCTGGTTAACACCAGTCGATCTTCTTCTTTCAGCACTCTCAGAGGGCCAGTGATTTGCATCTTCAGATAACTAATCAAGAATTGTATCTATCTCCTTTGGAGTCTTCTTCATCAATGGGCCTCCAGTTGCATTGCTTAATGTTCTATGCAAGGCCGGTGTCAATCCATCCCAAAAGTCTTGGAGTTGTATCCAGAGTTCAATTCCACTATGTTGACACTTTCGAACAATCTCTTTAAAACTCCCCAATGCTTCAAAAACAGTTTTCGTATCTTTCTAGCAGAAGTTATGGATTTCTCTTCTAAACTTGCCCGTTTTAGTTGAGGAGAAATATTTATCAAGGAATTTTATGGTCATCTCCTCCCACGTTCCAATAGATCCCGTGGGCAAGCTTCGAAGCCACTGTTTTGCATCATCTTTACGAGAAAAGGGGAATGCCCTTAAATACACTGCATCTTGTGACATACCATTGTATTAAAAGGTGTTCATAATCTCCTCGAAGTCCATTAGATGTGTGTTTGGATCTTCGTTTGGCTTCCCTCTGAAGACACAACAATTATGAAGGGTTTGAAGCAATCCTTGCTTCAACTTGAAATTGTTTGCTGCAATTGGAGGTGGTCTAAAACTTGGTAAATCTTGATTGTAGACCGGTCTAGTATAATCGCCAAGTTGTGTCCCAGGCCCGGGAGCTATATTTCTAAACTGATCTGCAGCCAAGGGTTGATTTTGAGCAATTCTCCGACCCCTCTCTTCTTCGTAGATAATATGTGCATCTCTAATAGCTGCTTCCTCAGCATTCCGTGCAGCTTGTTCTCTTCGTCTACATTATCCTCACCGTTTCTAGCCGTAAGTTCTTTGGTTGAGGATTGCCCAATTTTTCATGATGTCTTGGTGAGATTTCTTTCCATCCTCAGCTATCGCAGTTATTTTTCAATTTCTGGCTCGTATGGTAGCACTTTCATTCGCAGAAGTTCGAGTCACGCACCAATCTTAACCTGTAACTTGCGCACAGTCAAAGAACACCAACCGTAAAAATAGAAAAATAAAATTAAATAAAAAGAATTTTTTTTTGAATTAGCACTACAAACTATTTCAAACACTGTTGATTGCCAATCCCCAGTAACGGAGCCAAAATTTGACGAGCTCGGAACACACACTTAAATTATGCTCGCTAATCAAATATAGTATAGTAAAATATCATATCCATAAGGATTGAATTTAAACAGTATTCTCGTAGTTCCTAGCTTGGTTTCTATTAAAGTTGATCAACAATTAAGATTTATATGATTTCTAACTAAAATTAACTAAGAATCTAAAGCTATTGACTAATGACAATTGAAACAAGAATAAGCAAGGAAGTTATCAGTGGGAGAAAATAGGGGTTGATAGGATAGATGCAAGATAATTGTTTGGGATCTAACTCTAGATAATTCACTTCTAATGTTCAAGTGAGTCTCTCGAATTCACTCAATTATTAGTTCAAACATTTAGCAAAACTCCTCTCTGGATTAAGTCTTAGCCTCATGAGATGAACCAATTTAAGCACGTGAAGATATGCAAGAATGCGTAGCGGATTGGTCTTTAGTAAAACCTCTTTCGATTATTCTCCTAACTAGGTTTAATCAATGATTCAACTAGCCTCTTTCGATTACTTAGAAGAATATATGAACTCAACTAACAATATAATGCAAACATATCACAAGTTATGTCTTTCTCGATTACATGAACAAGTGATTATAGATGCAACAGTTAAATCATCCAAAGCGATTCAATACATAAAGCTAGAGTTATAATCCACAAACAATCATCAATAGACTAAATCCATCAAACCCTAAAGAGAACTACTCTATAGATATGGAGAAATTCATCACAAATAAAGTTAAATAAAGGAAAACATAAATTCAATCCAAACTCATGTCTTGAGTGAGGAAATAATTATGAAATCCTTGTGCTTGTGTTCTTCCAACTCCTCCTTAGCCTCCTTAGGTCGAGTATGTGTCAAAAGTCCAGAAAATAATGTTTTCCCATGTATTTATACCAAGTAGGGTCGGGCCCAAACAGAATCACCTTTTCCTAGCCGAAATAGGACATTTACTGTGTAAAATTTGCACAGGCGCGTCGCATGGGGCGACGCGCCATGCAGGGCATTAGTGGAGAAATCCAAAGATCTAACTTCTGATAGACAACAGAGATTTGCACAAGCACGGTGCCCCACGCGCCGCGGCAGTGGGGAATTCTCAGAGTACAAACCAAACTTCAATTTTTGACATCCAGACTTGGTCCTCGACCCCCGAACACGATCCCGGCTTAATCCTTTGGGCTTTTACTTAGACTTCAAAGCTCCAAATCACTCGAATTCATTCCAAAATATCTACATAGTTCGAAATCACTCCTACAAGGCATAAAACATACAATAAGTGCAAAACACTACCAATTAAAGCTCAAACACGAATAAAGTACAGTGAATTAGAGTGTAATAAGCGACTAAAATTTGTAATTATAGCCTACCATCAATTTGATGTTGGAATTGGCTAATTTTGGTATGGTTAAACTCGTTACTAAATGGGTGTTCAGATTTTGTTAATTTTGTTGGATTTCGATACGTGGGCATGGGGTTGACGTTTTGAGTTGACTTTTTGACTTTTGTTAAAGAACTTAGCTTTATCATATGGATTTGATCCCCATAGATTGTGTTGATTGTATTGAGTTGTTTGTGCCTAGATTCGAGTCGTTCGGAGGCCGATTCACAAGGCAAGGGCTTGTTGGAGTAGAGATTTGCGTGGTTTGAGGTAAGTAGCACTTCTAAACTTGGTTATGAGGGTATGAATGCCTGAATTATGTATTATGTGGTTGGTGTTGAGGTGATGCACATGCTAGGTGACGGGCGTGTGGGCATGCACCGTTGAAATTGTGACTCGGTCGATTTCATGGAACCGTGTAGTCATCTAATATTATTACAATTCGTGTACTCTCATTGTGTTAGAGGAATTGAGCTGTGATTCATGTTAGAAATCATGTTTAGGCTATATGCTGGTACTATTGGGACCCACGAAGGTCGTTTTGCTATTGAATTATTTGCTAAATTGCATTTATATACTCAATTACATCTATCCTTTGCATATTATATCTTAGTCTCTATTGTCATTATTGTTACATCATGTTATCATCATTTAGGCTAATTGTTATGATATTTGTGAGCCCGAGAGACTGGAGAGATTGGTGAGTGAGTGAGGCCAAGGGCCAGATTGTGCGTGATGTTTATGGGATTGGGCTACATGTCGCAGTAGGCTTTATTGATTCATGCCATGATTGGCTTATTTTAGCGCTTGGGCAGGATCCGCCTCTCTGGAGTCTGATATACCAGCAGTAAGCGTAGGTACCCACTGAGTGTGAGTACCGAGTGATTGAGATGGCTGAGTAACTGGGAGGATTGAATGACTAGGAGGACTGAGTGATTGAGTGTGCTGAGTGAGATTAATATAGTTTTATCACTGTGTTGCATTACAGTTGGCATGTATAATTGACATATAGATATAGTGATGTATCATTCCTCATTTCAGTCACACTTGGCATATTTTATATGTGTTGAACTTAAATTGTTAAACGTGAAAGCATGTCTACATTTCTGTACTGTTAAAAACCTGTATTTGGACTGTACCTGTTGAGCTTGTCACTGTTTTAGCCCAAGGTTAGTCTTATTACATATTGAGTACATTGGGTCGGTTGTACTCATACTACACTCTGCACTTCGTGTGCAGATCCAGGTACTTCTGGGCATGACGATTGCTAGCTTTAGAGCTTTATCTGTTAGAGTCTATTGAGGAAGCTGCCTTGGCGTCCACAGACCTCGACTCTCCTTCTTTTCAGTATATTTGCATTGTTCTATCTTTCTAGACCATTGTTATTTTATCAGTTGGATTGTATTGCCCTATAGATGCTCATGTACTCAGTGACACCTGGATTTTGGGGGATTTTTTATTGAGTTGCGGTATTTTCTTACCAGTTATTATAATATTTTCACTATTAAGCTTATTTCCTTATGTTTTAAATTTAAAGATGCGTGGTTATTTGTGAGTTGTCGGCTTCCCTAGTATTGCAATAGGCGCCAGCACGACATGTGAGATTTTGGGTCGTGATCGTCCGTAGACTCTACCTTTATATATTTTCATGAGAAATAAAAAAATTATTTAAATGAGAAAGAGAAGAAAAAAATAACTTGTGCAAAATAATATTAAAAAGAAGTCATATCTAAAATATTTTATACCTTTATTTACTCCACCGACTGCTTGTATCCATATCGAAGTCATATCTTCGGGCGTTGGCTGAGAATCGGGCTGTGTTTGTTGCCACTCCTCCATTCTTATGTGATACCCTTCTTGAAATGTTATTGAAAAACATTATATAAACGAATTAATCTTAACAAAGAATAAATGTAGTATTGTTAGAATCTTACATGTCGCCGATGCACGCGGTTCAACCCATATGCCTTTTCCTTTGAAAATAAAAAATATGAGTTTATTACTTGAATTGCATATAAGTAAAGCTAAGTAAAATTTCATAAATAAATTACCAATATCAATCGATGGGCCGTAAAACTGATTGAACCTCCAGTGTGCAACAAGACACCTTTACTGGAGGCTCTGTTTGCCTGCGCCATTTCACTCATCTGCTTCCATTCTTCGGTATTCCACTTCGCCAATAGTTGAGACCAGACATCTTCACACAACCACAAAGGCCTGCTCCCACCTTTTCGAGCAACAAAGTGTGTATCTTTAATCCTTTTCTGAGCTCTCTTCTCAAAATTTTCATTCATTTGATTTTTATGCTAATGTTTCCATACACACTTAGTCTGTAATTAAAAGAAATGTTATACAAACACAATAAATATTATATAAATTATATAAATTATATTTATTCGTACCTTAAATTGAAGCCACATATTCACTCTGATTTGGTATGGAATCTCTCTCCAGAAATTCCACGGCTCATGAAAAAATGGCTTCATAGCTTCCACAACCATATGTGTGGTCTGAAAGGATGGCTAAAACCTGCATTATATGTAAAATAAACATTCGTTAAATAAATGATGATCTTTATTCTAATAATTAAAAATTAAAGAATTACTTACCCATCCCCATGGGGTAGGATAATCTTTGATGTGTATGATCTTACTCTACAATCCCACCAACATACTATCTCCGTGAAGGAGAAACTAAAGCAGTACTAGTAGATGGGGATTCAGTCGCCTGAGATCCTCCAATATCAAGTCTAGAAATACTAGGAGTAGATGATAATGGAGATGATAATGGAGTGGACGATGATGGAGGCACAAAAGATGAAGCGCCCTGGGATGGAATCGATGGTGAGCCATCATGCTGACTAACAGGAAAACGAGGACTCAAAGGTAGCAAATTAGGCGTCGACATAAAATTATTAGTAGTGGAGGCTGAATCACCCTGGGTCGGCATAGAATAATATTGTATTCTGCTAGCCGGAGGGGGGGGGGGGAGACTTTGAAAAATTCAGGTGGTAATGCAGTCGTCGACTGAGAAGGAGGAGGACTCATCCTGGGCATGTATGGAGGAATGTGATCACTTGTGGATGGAAAAGTATTTTCTTTCTTCTTAGAATTTTTTCGTTCTTTACCCTTTAGAAGCCATCTGTGCAATTTAAGTAAAACAAAATATAATAATAAAAAACTTAACAGGTAATAACATAAATCATTTCTTCTACATATTATAACAGTTAAAAAAAACATATGTAAAGTCCAATAAGATATAAAAATAAAATAATAACATAAGGAATAATATAAGAAATCAAACAAGTCATAAAATACAAAAACAACTCAATCCTCATCACTTTCTTCATATTAATCATATTCATTTTTATCATCGCTTTTTTCATTTTCATCATATAATTCTTCATCCTGGCTTGCTTCATATTCATCACTTGAATATCCATCCTCGTTTACCATGGATGTTCCTTCCTCATAATCGCTTTGATTTGATCAAAGGATTGAAGGCTCGAATTCCTCATAAAGGCCTTCACTATCCTATAATTCACATGCTAGTTCATCATCCACCATTGCTTCAACACTTGAAATGTCATTCTGGTATGCTAAATCTAATGCATCCTCGACTTCAACTCTACCTATGGGCTTTGTTTTTATCACTACCCGCTATGTAGTCTTCTTCTTGCATAAAGGATAAGGTGCGTAATACACATGTTTTACATTTTGTGCTATGATAAATGGGTCATAGTGTCTATACTTCCCCGTGTGCTTTATTTTAACTATTTTATACTGCGGATGCACCTTTGTACCTCTAGTAGGTGTTGGATCATACAATTTATACTGAAAGAGTACCAATGTTTTCTTCGGTCAACCAACACTATACTCAAGTTCTAATATCTGTTGAAGCACACCATAATAATCAACATCATCATCAGCTTTCATACACACACCACTATTATTAGTTTTTTTGCCCTTGGACCATTCTTCTGTATAAAACTTGTACCCATTGACGGAGTACTTAGACATCATTCTGACCTTAGAGATAGGTCCCCAAGTAATGTCACACAAAAATGGATCATTTACGCCATTATCTGGATTATGAACGTAGATCGAACCCAATATATAACAGCTAATTAGAAATTAAAAAGTACGTACACCTGATAATAATTTCATTGGAAGAAACTTAGCTAATACTTACAAAGTTTTTAAACCATTCTACAAACTTAGGATAAACATGCCCATGCCCATATGCACCCACACACCAATTGTCCGACAGATTTGAAACTTTTCATTAGTTAAAATAATTGATAATTGAGATTGAATATAAGTCTGTAATGTAAATATACACTTACATATAATAAGGTTGGACTTCAGGACAATTTAGTAGAACATGTGTTGTAGCTGACTTTAGCTCCATCTCCGTCAAAAATTGTGTTGGACGACGTTTTGGACCGCCTTTTCCAGGTTGATTGAATATGAAAAAGGGTGGTGCCAATGGATCGATATTGCCACCATCACCATGCTGATCAGGTCTATTTCTTAAACATGGCACATCATGTTCAAAATAATATGAATAAAAATAAGATATTTCTCTAGCCAGATATGCCTCACATATCGATCCCTCAATCCTTGATCTATTTTTCACGGTCCGCTTACATTTGCCAATCATCCTGCATAGCACGATTTTACGATGAAATAATTTTAAACTAAAACACGTAAGGATAATTGATTAAAGATAATTACCTCTCAAAGGGATACATCCATCTACATTGAACTGGCCTTCCTAGCCGTGCCTCTTGCGCAAGGTGAATTGGAAGATGTTCCATGACATCGAAAAAACCAAGCGGGAAATTTTTTGCCAACTTATTTAAAGTTAAATGTTACTGTCCATGTAAGCTAGGTTCTCCACTCTCAATGGGCTAGAGCATAACTACTTGAAAAATAAGCATATCTCTGTGATGAGCTTCCATATTCTATCAGGCAATGCATTGAATGCAATATGCATCAAAGATTCCATGAAATTGTGACAATCATGGCTTTTCATAGACGTCAACTTCCCTTCTTTCATGTCAACACACCTAGATAAGTTTGATGCATACCCATCAGGCATCCTCAAATTATTAACCCAATCACAAATCTCTCTTGTTTCATCTATAGTGAATGTGTAACTAGCCTTAGGTTCTGAATCTTGTTGTTAAAGTATGTCAAGTACAACTCAGCCCGCCTACAATATTCTTTCAAATCCATCATGGCCTTCAAGTTAACTTTTGTTTTGTTGCTTACATCCATAACAATATTAAACAAGTTATCAAAAAAGTTCTTCTCGATATGCATGACATCAAGATTATGCCGAAGAAGATTTTGCTTCCAATAAGGTAACTCCCCAAAATGCTCTATTTTGTCCAGTTGTGTGTTACACCATACCCCGGTATCTTATTAGGCAATGGATACTATATTACCTTAGGTAGATCCCTAACTCTGTTCCAAATCTCTTAAGCCGACAAGACCTGAGGTGGCTCCTCAAAATCAGTTTTGTTCTTCATAAATGCACTAGTATTTCTCCTAAACTCATGATCCATTAGCAAGAAGCGGCGATGATGCTCAAACCATGTGTTCTTGCCTCCATGTTTCAAAGTGAATGCCTTTGTGTCTTCCATACAAGTCGGGCAAGCTTACTTTCCAGCAGTTGACCATCCGGACATCATTCCATAAGCAGAAAAATAATTTATAGTCCATTAAAGCAGCACGAAGTCTGATATTTTGCTTAGTTGATACATCATATATTTTAACACATTCATGCCATAATAACTTCAACTCATCAATTAGGGGGTGAATGTATACATCAATCAATCTTTTTGGATTGCGTGGAGCTAGAACAATACAAGTTAGAAACAAATATTGACTTGTCATACACAATTCAGGCGGTAGATTGTCATGACCCAAAACCAACCGTCGTGATGGTGCCTATCATAGAACTAGGCAAGCGAACTACTCAACCAGTTCAACCAAATAAAAACTTTGCAAATTAAACGGAAGCATTTAATATTTAAGAAACCTTTTAAAAACCGAAATAAAACCACAACGCAATACAAATCTCTCCCAAAACTGGGGTGTTGCCGAGTACATGAGCATCTATACCGGGATACAGCCTACTACAATGTCTAAGGAATAAGAACTGAAATACAAATAAAGATAATGAAGGAGAGCCAAGGCCTGCGAACGCCATGCAACTACCTCGGTAGTCTCCGAGATCTCGACTCCTCACTCAGCAGCCGCCGTAACTGGAAGCACCTAGATCTGCACACGAGGTGCATGGTGTAGCGTGAGTACAACCAACTCAATAAGTAACAAATCCAAATTTTGGACTGAAAGTAGTGACAAATTCAACCGGCACAGTTCAATATAGAAATAACAGTGCATAAACGTAGGCATGCTTTCAAGTTCAACAGATAAACTCAAAATAGTAAAATAGATCAAATCTGAATGATAAGAAGAATATAACTTCTCTACTTCTACATGCCAGTGCACATGGTGTATGTGATGCACCATGCTGACAGCTTCGTGTGCTCACACTCTCAATTTCTCAATCACTCAGTACTGTATATGGCCCATACGGCCTAGGGAAGATCCATCCCGGAATATATACATCACTGACCATCAGTCACCCAGTACTGAGTAGGGCCAATCTAGCCCGTGGAGAAGATCCATCTCCAAGTATATAATGCTTCGGAAAAGATCCATGTCCAGGGAAGATCCATCCCTCAATATAATCAACCGCGCTCACTGGGGGTATGTGCAGACTCCGGAGGGGCTCTTTCAGCCCAAGAGCTATCATAACTCAGTATAACCACTGTGGCGTGCAGCCCAATCCCATAAATGTCACTCATAATCAGGCCCTCAGCCTCACTCAGTCATCAATCTCTCCAGTCTCTCTCACTGGCTCACAATGTCATGATACTAGCCCGAAAATAATGATATGATGTATCAATAAATAACAATAGCGACGAGCTATGATATAAAATGAATGAATATGACTTAGTACGAAATATCAATGAAATCAGTAAGACAACAGAAGAAACAGCCACTATGGGCCCCAACAATAACGGCATAAAGCCTAAACATGATATCTAGCATGATTGGCAGCTCAATTACTTTATCACATGATGAAAACACGGATATCAACAAGATAGAACCACTAGACAGTGCCATGGAATCGACCAGGTCACAATTCTCACGGTGCACGCCCGCACGCCTGTCACTTGGAATCTGCGTCACCTCAATACCAATCACGTAACACATAAATTCGGGGTTTCGAACCCTCAGAACCAAATTTAGAAGTGCTACTTACCTCAATCCAGGAAAAACTCTACTCCAACATGCCTTTACCTCACAAATCGGCCTCCAAATGACCCGGATCTAGCCACAAGAAGTACAATACAATCAATATGGGCTAAAGGGATCAATTCTATAATAAAATTATGAATCTATAATTCAAAAATCCGAAATTGGCTCTAACTCTCCCCCCTCCCCCCGGGACCACGTCTCGAAATCTGACAAAAATCACAAAATCCGAAATCTCATTCAACCACGAGTCCAACCATATAATTTTTATCAAAATCCAAAACCCAATTGTCACCCAAATCCCCTAAATCAACTCTCCAAATCCCTAGCCTCAAACTCCCAAATTACACCTAAAAAACAACCCAAACTAGAGGGGGACATCAATGGGGATACAAGATTATTGATCAAAAAACAAACACAAGGGACTTACCTCAAGAATCCCCTCGAAAACCATCTCAAAAATCACCTTAGTCCGAGCTCAAAATGTTTGAAAATGAACAAAATCGCGAACCCTTATGATTTTAATTCTACCTAGCAAAACCGCTTCTGCGGTTCACTTGACCGCATCTGCAACCTTTCACGCTTCTGCGGCGCCAAGTCTGCTTCTATGGACACGCTTCTGCGAAGGGCCGTTCGCTTCTGTGAAGCTGCCTCACCAAGCGCCCATGCGCTTCTGCGATCCAATACCCGCATCTGCGGACACGCAAGTGCGGAAAGGACCTCGCATATGCGACCTCTACCAGCTTCCTTCTTGACCGCTTTTGTGGTCCATTTATTACTTCTGCGAGCTCGCATCTGCGGTTCCCAATCTGTAGGTGCGATTACACCAGCAGTCGCAAATCTTCAGCAACTCTTCAACTTCAACCTCATTTCGAAAATCATCTGAAATCAACCCGAGGCCCCCGGGACCTCAACCAAACATACAAATAAGTCCTAAAATATCATAAGAACTTAGTCGATCCATCAAATCACCTCAAACAACATCAAAAATATAAATCACACATAGATTCAAGCCTAATGAACTTTGAGACTTCCAAATTCAACAACCGACGCCGAAACCTATCAAATTACGTCTAATTGACCCCACATTTTGCACAAAAATCGCAAATGACATCACAGACCTACTCTAACTTCTAGAATCAGAATCCGACCTCGATATCAAAAAGTCCATTCCCCGTCAAATTTTCCAAAAATTCAACTTTCGCCATTTCAAGCCTAATTCTACTACGGACCTTAAAATCAAAATCTGGACATGTTCCTAAGTCCAAAATCACCCAACAGAGCTAATAGAACCATCAAAATTCAAATCCGAGGTCTTTTACACATAAGTCAACATCCGGTCAACTTTTCCAACTTAAACTTTTCATTATGAGACTAAGTGTCTCAATTCATTCCGAAATCCTTTCGGATCCGAACCAACTAACCCGGTAAGTCATAAAATATCATTAAAGCACAAAAGGAGTAGTAATTAAGGGAACATGACTACAACGCTCAAAACGACCGGTCGGGTCGTTATACAGATTATACGGTGTAACAAACACTGGCCAACATGAATATGGTGCAACATACACTGCAAATGGAGTAAATCCATCAGCACATATTCCCAGCCTAAGTTTCTGGTTCACCGCAAAGTTTGGGAACACCCTATCAAAATTCTTCCATGCTTCTCCATTTGACGGATGACATAGCACACTATCTGGCCTTCTATGTTCATAATGCCATCTCATATGAGGAGCAGAACTCATTGATGCATATAACCTCTTTAACCTTAGTATAAGAGGTAAGTAGTGCATCGCCTTCACTGGAACCTTCTTATGTTTAGCATTTGTGACTTCTTTGTAACGCGGCTGCTTACAAAACTTGCAATTTTCTAAAGATGCATCTTCCTTATAGAATAACATGCAATCTTTCTCATAACAATCAATCCTCTCCGATGAAAGACCTAACTTGGAAACCAATTTCTTTGCCGTGTAAGTCTTTGGGCAGGTCAATCTTGGTCGGATTAAGTTCATTCATAAGGTCAATGATAGAATTCATGCCAGCTTGAGAAATATAATTATTCGATTTAATACTTAGTAATCTAACTGCAACAGACAATTTAAAATGCATTACGCCTTCATAAAGCGGACACCTAGCTTTCTCTAACTGCGTGAAGAAGCTCTTAGCCTCATCATTTGGTTCAGATTGAGCCCCAGAGAACATCTCAAAAGTATCCATCATCATTTCATTAAATCTAAAATTTTCAACATTAATATTCTCCGCTATGGGACTACCTTCTTCACCACCAGATGAGTTATGAAAATGAACATCATTTACACTAGCATGACTCTCCCCATGCACAGTTCACACATAATAATTTTACATAAACCCCTTCTTATACAAATGAACAGTAACAATATCGGGCCCCAATAACTTAAGACACTTGCATTTTACACAGGGGCACCTAATCGTCCCTTCGATAAGGGAATAATCAAGTGTCTTTACCTTAGCAATAAAGCTAGCAACACCTTCTATAAATTCATCCCGCAACCCCATACGATTCAGATGATTCCCATTATACATCCATCTACTATGTGCAAATTTCATCTACATATAGAAAAAAATTAGAAGTTGAAATATTTATGTAATTTACCCTAATCAATAAATTTTACACTTCAAAGGTTACTTATCTAAATAGTTTAATTATATATTTTAGTGTTATTTGATATTTATCCAACTTATTTAGTAATCTAAAAATGTTTTTGCATTTATCCATATTCATTAGTAAACTCAAAAGCAACAACAAGCATTAAACATTATATTCAAGAAACCTAAAACTTAATACCATTTCAAACTAATGAATTTATTATATTTAATAAACTTTAATCTTACAATCATTTTATATATTTACTTCACTATTGTTAAAATTATACTAGCTACATCACATAAATAATAAAAAATACAATTGGATCTCTTTGCAAGATGAATCAAAATTAATGATATAATTATTCAAACACACTACTTAATACAAATTGAATAACATATATACATTACAATGTGAAAAGAAAGTCAAGATTGAATAGTTTTTTTCCTAATTCTATAACATATACTCCATCCGTTCCACTTTATGTAAACTTATTTCCTTTTTGGTTCGTTAAAAAAAGAATGACTCCTTTCTAAATTTGAAAATAATTTAGCTGAAACTTCCAATGATACCCTTAATGAGAAGCTTTTATAACCACACAAATACTCTGGATCGTTTTTGACTTGTTTAGGACCACAAATTCTAAAAGTCTTTATTTTTTCTTAAACTCCGGGCCTAGTCAAAGAAGTTCACATAAATTGGAACGGAGGGAGTATAAATTACAATACAAATTGAAGATTACTCCTATTGAAATATATATATATATATATATATATATATATATATATATATCAACTTTCAAAAGAAGATTAATTTTAATGTTACTCAAGGCTCTAAACAATACTTTTTCAAGGTTAAAGAATAAATTATTCTCCATTTCATCCCTAATTTCAATTCTAATCTTTTCAAATTCAAATTAAAAATTCTAAAATTCTAATTTTAATATCAATACAAACAAAAAGAACAAATATATCAACATTCAAAGCCGGAGAAAGGATGAAGGAAGAAATTATCTCGCCGGAGAATATGCTCGCTGCCGGAAAGACTCACGCTACTGGAGAAGATATAAACACTACTTGAAAAAAAAAAGGATTAAAAGGGGAGCTGGCCATGGCAGGGATGAGGGAGAGAGGGGGGTGGGGGGGGGAGAAAGAGCGGTATACTGCCGGATTTGGTAGCTGGCGGTGACTGTCACACCTCCAATTTAAGTGACATTATTCGAAATGCGATTATTTATTCAATCAGAGTCGTCACTTGGAATAATTTATAGTGTTCCAAGTCACCGGTTTATTTTAAATCCCAAATCAAAGAAAATGACTTTTATTTATGGTTCGCGAACACAAAAGATCGGGTAAGAAATTCTGTTAACTCGAAAGAAGGTGTGACGTACTCCCGAGTTCCGTGATTTTAGCACGATCGCTCAACTATTCAACATTGAAAATGTACACAAGTACTGAGGCAACTGAGAAGGGGTTAGAATGGACCTTAAAAGAGGTGTAATGGTCCTTTTGATTGTATTGATAATGAACAGATTTCAGTACAGCAAAAACAAGACTGTAAATGACCGAACTTGACCCTCCCCAAACCAAAACAGCAACGTGAACACGGACCAAGAATTTGAACCTCGACGTCGGCGACGGGGACTCGACTTGTGATGACCCAAAATGTCATCTTTAAATTTAATAATTAATTTTATATTCTAAGACCTCAAAAATTACTATTTATTATTTTTCGACTTGCGTGCGCAGTCCATAAAATTTTCCGAAAAATTTTCAGGTGAAAAATGAATTAAAATATGAATTAGAGCTTTAAAACTCAACTGAGTTGACTTTGGTCAATATTTTGAGCAAACGGACTCGGATAAGTGTTTTGACAGTTCTGGTAGGTTCGTATCGTTATTTGGGACTTAGGCGTATGCCCGGAATCAAATTCCGAGGTCCCTAGCCCGAGATATGGAATTTTGATGAAAAATTTAAAGTTTAAGTTCAAATAGTGACTGGATGTCGAATTATATGCAAATGACCCCGGAATAGAATTTTGATGATTCCAACAGCTCCGTATGGTAATTTTGGACTTAGGAGCGTGATCGGAATTTTATTTGAAAGTTCGTAGTGAAATTAGGCTTGAAATACCGAAAGTTGAATTTTTGAGAAGTTTGACCGAGGGGTTGACTTTTTGATATCGGGGTCGAAATCCGATTCTGAAAATTTTCATAAATCTATTATGTCATTTATGACTTGTGTGCAAAATTTGAGGTCAATCTGAATTGATTTGATATGTTTCGGCGCAAAATATAGAAGTTAGAAGATTTGAAAACTCATAATTCGATTCGATACGCTATTCGTAATTTCGGCGTTGTTTGGCATGGTTTGAAGCCTCAACTAAGTTCATATTATATTTTGGGACATGTTGGTATATTTGGTTAAGGTCCCGAGGGCCTCAGGTGGATTTCAGAAGGTTAACGGAATGGATTTCGGACAAAAAGGAACTGCTGGAATATTTCTGCTGCAGAAGCTATTTTTGGACAGTAAACCGGTGCAATCGCAGAGCTGACTTTGGAAGCTTATATCTCGAAATCTATAAGGAATCTGAACATTATCAAAACATGAAAGTTGTAGCCCTTTGATTCTAATTTCCAGAATAATAACCCATTTATCATTCAGACATTTATACAAAATGTTATGATCGATTGACTGAAGTTGGTACTGCAGATTTTGGCTACAGCAGTGTGCATCGCCAGGAATTTCTGCTGCACAGGGCTGACTTTGGGAGCTTATATCTCGCAATCTACAAGAAGTTGGGCGATGAGAAAAACATGAAAGTTGTAGTACTTTGTATCTAGTTTGCAGAACTTTAAACCATTTGGCAATTGGAGTTGAGTACAAGAAGTTATGAATGATACACTACAGGCTGTCGAGGAAGAGTTTGATGTTTTCAACATAAGCATGTAATGATCCAAAAGTCCATTTTTAGTTCTAGAGATCGAAATTCGATTTTGAGACTTTCAACATTTTGATAATGAATTATAGGAGTGATCTGGAAAGTTTGGTGTAATTTCATCAAGTCGCAATTGAGTTTTAAGCGCGAAATATGAGTTAATTGTTTAACGAGCGAAATTGGTATCATATTGAGCAAATGAGCTCCGAATTGAGTTTCGATTGAACGAATAAGTTCGTAGTTTTATTTGTGACTCATAGGAACAAGAATCGTCGAATTCCGAGTTCGTATGATGGAGTTAGAGCCTTTTTAGTGAAATAAAACTGCTGGTGTAAATAGACCTGGTGTGCACCTTTAGTGACCAGATGTGACACTTTTAGCGACGGGATTGGACTTTTAGCGACCAGAATAGTGTTTTTGGGGCAGAAACTTAAGGATCAAAAATGGTCATTTCCTTCATTTCGTTTTGGAGTTTTGGAGTACGGTTCTTGGGCGATTTTGAGGATTTCTTCAAGACTTCAACTTGGGTAAGTGTCCTATATCCAAATGTGATTATATTTCATAAATCCATGGTCATATTCATCATTTATTTCGGATTTAAATGGAAGAAATCAAGATTTTTGCAAAATCTTCCAAAAACGAAAATTTAAGATTTGGAGGTCGAGTTGTTATCGGATTTTGGTAAAATTGGTATGGGTGGACTTGTAATTGAATGGGTTGTCGGATTTTGTAAGTTTCGCCGGATTCCGAGATGTGGTCCCCACGGGCAAATTTTGAGCTAATTTCGAATTTTAATGAAAATGTAATATTTTCTTATGAAATTGATTACTATAATTTTTGTTGACTGTATCGAATTAATTATGACTAGATACGAGTCGATTGGAGTCAAAAAATCGAGGAAAAAGCATAATACTTGATTAAATTGGAGCAAGTCGAGGTAAGTGACTTGTCTAACCTTGTGTGGGGGAAATTTCCCCTAGAATTGGTATTGATGTGATATTGAAATGTGTTGAAAGTCGTGTGCACGAGGTGACGAGTGTGTACATGGGCTAAATTGCGAAAGATTATATTTTAAAACTGTGTAGATCACTGTTGCGCATTTATTAAATTATTTTATCTTGTTATATTCTTCATCATTGATCTGAGATATATACTTCAAATTTGTTTGATCTTTTCTTACTAATTGTTTTACCTATTTAGTTGAAACTTGGTTTCTTTTATTCTATGCATTATTTGAAGGTTGATTTTCTTTAAATTAAATATTATTAATATGAAGTATTTGACATTTTTAAACTTGATATTGAAGCAACGTAGTAAAAATTTTAAAATATTATTTTCCTAAATTATTTACTCCTAAATATTTTTATACTCGTTGTGAGGGAGCCGTGAGCTCTTTATTGTGAAAAACTATTATTGATGATTTATTTTGGCATGAGCCGTGAGCTCTTTATTGTGAAAAAATATTGTTGTTGAATTATTTTGGCAAGTTAAATTATTTGAGCACTTGAGGTGCAAATTGTGATATATTGTGATATTGATACGCATACGGTGGTATAAGGTCTGGGTGTTGAAACGCATGCGGTGAGATAAGGGTGGCTTGATACGCGTGGCTAGTAGGGGAACTACTAGAAGTCATGCGGTGTAATAAGGGTGGCTAAAACGCGGGATGCTATTTCGGAAAAAAAATGTTTTCTTTAAATAAATTGTGAAGGCTCCCGCGGTGATATAAGAAAATGAGATATTGTGAATTTATTTATGATTTGGGACTACGAGGTGGTACCTTGGGAGTGCCCTTGTTGATATTGATTTATGGCCATAGTTGCTTTCGATTAATTGTTGTGATTTTCATAAAGTTGAAGGAAATTCTGTTTTGATTCCACGAGATATTATTTGTAATTATTTGATGTCATTAAATGTGACATACTATTTGATTCATTTCCAATGTCATTTTATTTTACTACATTGATAAACATTTTACCATGCCATTATTATATTCCAGTAGGGCCTCACCTGATCTCGTCACTACTCTACCGAGGTTAGGCTTGGTACTTACTGGATACCGCTGTGGTGTACTCATACTACGCTTCTGCACATCTTTTTGTGCAGATCCAGGTACATTTTACCAGCCTAGACGTCAGTGAGTTACCTGCGCACGGAGACTTCGAGGTATATCTGCCAGCGTCCGCAGACTCCGGAGTCCCCTTCTATCATTTTATATTGCTTCCTTATATTTTATTTAGACCTTGACATATAGAGATATTGAGAATAAATTCTTAGAAGCTTGTGACTTATTTCTACCAGGTTTTGGGAGTTGAAATTGTTTGAATTGTAGTTTATTTATTTCAGATATTTATTATTATTCTGCATTGATAGGCTTACCTAGTCTTAGAGACTAGGTGCCATCACGACATCCTACGGAGGGAATTTGGGGTCGTGACACGACTAAAGCTCAAATGTACCTTGTTTGACGATGGATTTTATGATGTTTACCAGCTGATTTTTGGAGTGGAAATAAAGCTATTTTCGCCTAGGGGGTTCTCTGTCACGCCCCGAACCTAGGAGCGATACAAGCACCCGGTGCCTCACCTAACCTGGCGTACCAAATTGCGACTAAGGGACTCTGAGCACATAATGTCATACTTTGGCCATGGGGCCACCTTGCAAGACAATTTGCGAAGCAAAATATAAAACTGAATGGAAACTAGCGCTAATTAAACATCAATATAAAGCTAGGCTGAAAAGGCCGTCATAGCTATTACAGTTGACAAACCACCAAATTATACATACCAGGCCTACAAACCCAACATACTGCACTAACCAACAGGATATGTCTACAAGCCTCTACTGATAGATGTACTATGATCGGAACAGGGCCCCGACCTACCCGTAACATATATACAGATATACATAAGATGTACACAACACTCTAGACCTGGCAACTCCGAAAGACGTGGAGCTTATCGATCAGGCTGAACTCGGGAAACACCTACTGAGGAGATCTACTCGTCTGTCTATCTGAACCTGCATGCATGAAATGCAGCGTCTCCGAAAAAGGGACGTCAGTACGAAATAATGTACCGAGTATGTAAGGCAATAACATAACTGAAAATCGAAACTGAACTGATAATATAATAACTGGAAGTAACTGGGAGTCAAAGATGATCTGGAGATATACTTACCTGCTGATACTGACTCAACTCCTTCAATATAGTAAGTAAAATAATTGTACGGTCTTATAAGGCTCGGTATATATAACTGCTCTGCCATAGTAGGCTCGCTCATAGGCGCTCGGCCATACTAGGCTATGTATCTCGACCATGCTGGGCTCGCTCATAGGCGCTCGGCCACAGTAGGCTCGGTATATAACTTTCTATCTGATCAGAGGTTGCCCAATAGGGGCCTGCCCATCGATTATAGCTCGATGGTAATGAAAATATTGTAATACTGTATATATAGGCTTGCTTCTCTCTTGACTGGAAGACGACAATACTAAAATTGAATATAGAGTCTCGATAAGGAATAATATTGTAACTTATGAGACTAGAATAGTGTGAATAAATTCATGAATATGAACTTCTCTTTTTGTCTCATTACTAACATATGTAGCTACGAGATCATGCCAAAATGAAGGAAGGCTTAGCCTTAACATACCTTATCACAATCTTTCCAATCACCAAGTTGAACTCACCTCTTTGCACCTTAATCTACAAGAATGATAATAATACTATCGTTAAGTTACGAAAGGTACAACTATCGCACAACGAACGACAAACTTATTTTGTATTAAAACGGGCAGCATCTCCCCTATAATCCTTACTTCCTCCAAATTCAAGATAACACCAACAATACAAGAACAGAACAATAACAACATATATACATCATTTTCCAGCCCTATATACACCATCAAATACTACAAAATAGCCCAACACACCCCAATCTCTTCGTACACAAAACGACCACCGTAGTAGTGTCAAACGACCCGAAAATGTTATGACGAACGACCAGCCAACCACCCTACATTTATATGGTGTTTATAAACCCCCTTCCTCTTCCAAAACTCCACAAAATAGTAGTAAAACATGCAGCCTAACAGCAACACAAAACAGTCCGCTACAAGTGAATAACTCGAACTCACGGCTTCCGATCACCGTCCCATGAGTTCTTACAAGTATAGAACGACTTACCATGAATTTACAGAAGAAAAATTGGATGAAAGAGAGCAGTAAACTCACCTTATTTGTTGGATAACTCAGCTCTTAACTTGGTTCTTCAAACTCTAGGTTTTACCTCCAATTAGAACTTGAAAGGGAGAGAAAATCAATTAGGGTTTGTGGGAAATTTTTGGGAGGATTCTTTGCAGAGCTTATGTCTGGTTATTATGCTCTATTTTAAGTCTAATATATGAAGAAAATAGGCCCTTAAAAGGCCTCTTTGGACGACCCGAAATGGCCCTTTTTTTGGGCTCTCATTTAAGCAAGTAGGTGACACACCTACTTGTCACCTAGCAGCTTGCGCAGTATCGCACAAATGCCCATATCTTTCTACTCCAATGTCGTATTGACAAACGATTTAATGCGTTGGAAAATAGACTCATAGATCTTTAATTTGATGGGTGGAACACCCCATAACTCTAAGTATATTGGGAGAAAATTGCAGTTACATTTGACCCAAAGTTTCAGTAAAACTTATGAATGTAACTTGTGATGACTTTCATCGACTTTTGTTCCACAACTCTCTTGACTTCAAAACATAACACACGGATGTCATACGACTAATATAAATCATAACATAATCTCCTTATCATGTTAAGCACCCTAGTCTCACCCCAAAGGTATATGTTATAACATTCCCAACTTGTCGACTTTCGACGAAACATTATTTTCTTCAATTGCTTTAGCTTCTGAACCGTCCAACCCTCTTTGTACTTGTTGTTCATGATCTTCAATATTTGTAACCTCAGAGGTAACATGATTAAATTAATTTATATACTTTTAAATATTATCTCATTTTTGGTCCTACATTAGTTTGCTTACGATGCATTTTTATGTACGAAAATATAGGGTATAACATCATTCCCCCCTTGGAAACATTCGTCCTCGAATGTTTACTCTTAGAGACTTTGGAAACTTTTGCCAGAGTATCCTTCGTACACTAGGTTAAAACCAACCTGTACGTAGCCAGAAAACATACTATGCATGCCACACATGGCCAATGTTTATAAATAGCAACACTTTGCCTCACCAACCGTAAATCATAAATACTAAAAGTGAAAAATAAAAGCTTACCTGCTGACCTGCTAGCCTGAATAGAGCTGTGTTGTAGCATCCCATCTCGAGCCATATCTTCAGTTTGAAATAGGTGGGGGTATTTAGACTTCATTTCTTCCTCCGATTCCCACGTCATCTCTTCTACATTCTTGCTCCTCCATAAAACCTTTACGGAAGCTACCTCCTTATTTCGTAGATTGCGGATTTGTCGGTCTAGGATGGCAACTGGAATTTCCTCGTATGACAAGTCCTCTGTAATCTGTACATCATCCGTGGGCACCACTCGGGTAGGATCGCCAATGCACTTCCGTAGCATAGATACGTGAAAAACCGGATGGACAGACTCCAATTCTGAGGGCAACTCTAACTCATAAGCTACTTGGCCCACTCTCCGAATGATCCTATAAGGCCCAATATACCGTGGGCTAAGCTTGCCTTTCTTGCCAAACCTCATTACGCCCTTCATAGGTGATACCTTTAAGAATACCCAGTCATTAATCCTGAACTCTAAGTCTCGTCGCCGCACGTCAGAATATGACTTCTGACGACTCTGAGCTATCAACAGTCGCTCCCGGATAAGCTTTACTTTCTCTATGGCCTGTTGAACCAGGTCTGGCCCATATAACCCAGATTCCCCAACATCAAACCACCCTATAGGAGATCTGCACTTACGCCCATACAAAGCCTCGTACGGAGCCATCTGAATATTGGAGTGGTAACTGTTATTATATGCAAACTCGATAAGAGATAGATGTTCATCCCAACTTCTTTTAAAATCCAACACACATACTCGTAACATATCCTCGAGCGTCTGAATTGTGCGCTCGGCTTGTCCATTAGTCTGTGGAAGAAAAGCTGTGCTGAGATTCACCTGAGTCCCTAGACCTCTCTGAAATGACCTCCAAAAATGTGCTGTAAACTGAGCCCCACGATCAGATATAATAGAAACTGGTACTCCGTGTAGCCGCACTATCTCCTTAATATATAACTTTGCATAATCTTCTGCTGTATATGTAGATCTGACCGGTAGGAAGTGAGCTGATTTCGTGAGCCTATCGACTATCACCCATATGGAATCGAACTTACGATTAGAACGAGGTAAACCCGTGATAAAGTCCATGTTTATCGCCTCCCATTTCCATGTCGGGATCTCTATAGTCTGCATTAGCCCTCCAGGCTTCTGGTGCTCTATCTTCACTTGCTGGCAACTAGTACATTGGGCGACAAACTCAGCAATGTTCTTCTTCATATCATTCCACCAGTACACATCCTTAATGTCATGATACATCTTCGTCGACCCAGGATGGATGGAATACCATGAATAATGTGCCTCTGACATAATCCTGTCTCGTAGCCCTGCTACATCTGGAACACACAAACGACCCCTATATCTGAGAACCCCATCTCCCTTTAGCTCTAACAGTGGCTTCTTCTGCTGCGGAACTCGTTCTCTCAGCTCGACCAACTCTGGGTCCTCGTACTGCCTTTCCTTGACTTCCGCTATGAGGGATGATTTTGTAGTGTTTTGGAGTACAACTCCACCATCCTCAGAATCTACTAACCGAATCCCCAACGAAGACAATTGATGAATCTCTCTAGCTAATTGTCTTTTCTTGGGCTCTACATGTGCTAAGCTACCCATAGATCGGCGACTTAAGGCATCTGCTACAACATTAGCTTTCCCTGGATGGTACAGAATGTTAACATCGTAATCTTTCAATAACTCAAGCCATCGCCTCTGTCGCAAATTCAACTCTTTCTGCATGAAGATATATTGTAGGCTTTTATGATCAGTAAATACATCAACATGAACACCATATAAATAATGCCGCCATATCTTAAGTGCCTGGACAACCGTAGCTAACTCGAGGTCGTGGGTCGGATAATTCCTCTCGTGCTTCCTCAACTGCCTTGAAGCATACGCAATTACCTTCCCATGTTGCATCAGGACACATCCTAACTCGACACCTGATGCATCACAATACACGGCATAACCCTCTAGACCCTCTGGAAGTGTTAGAATTGGAGCTGAGGTCAACCTGTTCTTAAGCTCTTGGAAACTCTGCTCACAAGCCTCTGTCCATTGAAACTTAGTTTCTTTCTGTGTCAACTTCGTCAATGGTGCCGAAAGGGAAGAAAAACCCTCTACGAACCTCCGATAGTATCCTGCTAAGCCTAGAAAGCTACGAACCTCTGTCAGAGTGGTAGGTCTAGGCCAAGATTTCACGGCCTCAATCTTCTGAGTGTCCACCTTTATCCCTTCATCTGATACAATATGCCCCAAGAATGCTACAGACTTCAACCAGAACTCACATTTAGAAAACTTAGCATACAACTTACGATCACGGAGGGTTTGGAGTACCGCTCGCAGGTGGTCCGCATGCTCATCCTCTGAACGGGAATAAACCAGAATATCATCAATAAATACTATCACGAATAGATCTAAAAATGGTCGGAATAGGCTATTCATCAAGTCCATAAATACAGCGGGTGCATTAGTCAACCCGAAGGACATGACAAGGAACTCGAAGTGGCCATATCGGGTCCTGAAGGCTGTCTTCGGAATATCTTTTTCCCGAACTCTGACTTGGTGGTACCCCGACCTCAAATCTATCTTTGAAAAGCATCTAGCCCCTTGCAACTGATCAAACAAGTCATCGATCCTTGGAAGTGGATACTTATTCTTAATAGTTACCTTGTTCAGCTGCCTATAATCGATACACATCCTCAGCGAGCCGTCTTTCTTCCGCACAAATAGTACTAGTGCACCCCAAGGTGAGGTACTGGGCCTGATGTAACCTTTCTCCAACAAATCTTTTAACTGCTCCTTCAACTCCTTCAATTTGCCAGGTGCCATTCTATACGGAGGGACGGATATTGGTTGAGTTCCTGGAAGCAAATCGATGCTAAAATCAATCTCTCGCTCTGGAGGAATACCCGGAAGCTCATCTGGAAACACATCTGCATACTCTTTGACTACGGGAATAGACTGAAGTGTAGGTATCTCAGCATCTGCATCTCTAACTCGCACAATATGATAAATGCACCCTTTTGCGATCATTTTCCTCGCCTTCAGATAGGAAATAAACCTACCTCTGGGTGTTGGTGTATTACCTACCCATTCAAGGACTGGCTCACCCGGAAAATGAAATCTGGCTGCCTTTACTCGGCAATCAACTGTGGCATAGCAAGCTGCCAACCAGTCCATGCCCATGATAGCATCAAAATCCATCATCTCTAGCTCAACTAGGTCAGCTGAGGTCTGACGACTACAAATTGTCACCATACAACCTCGGTAAACCCATCTAGCAATAATCGATTCTCCGACTGGTGTAGATACCGCAAAAGGATCACTTAGTATTTCAGGCGCTATACTAAACTTCCTCGCGACAAATGGGGTAATATACGATAAAGTAGATCCTGGGTCTATCAAAGCATAAGCATCGTGAGAGCAAATGGTTAATATACCTGTCACAACGTCTGGTGAAGACTCCTGGTCCTGTCGACCCGCTAAAGCATAGATACGGTTCTGATTACCACTTGAACTGGAACCTCTACCTCTGCCCCGACCTCTACCAGCCGAAGACTGAGACTCACGCCCTGAAGGATGCACGGACATAGATGATCCTGTTGCTGAACTCGCTGGTTGTGCCATTCCCCCCGAATCTCTATTTGGGCAATCCCGCATCATATGCCCTGGATGCCCACATGTATAACAAGCATCAGAACCTGCTCGGCATTGGCCCAAGTGTCCTCTACCACAGATGTCACACCGTGGAGGAAATGACCATGTCTGCACAGATCCTCGTTGTCGCTGCAAACCCGACGCCCATGACCTCTCACCTGGTCCTGACTGAGTATAGCGGTCATACCTGTAACCCTGTAACTGAGGTGGCGGAGGCCTAGGTGGCCGTCCGAAGTACTGGGTCCTATAACTACCCTGATATTTCTCCTGAGACCTGGGAAATCTCATCCTCTTACGTTGCCCTTGCTCAGCCCTCTCTGTACCCTGCTGCCGACGCCTACCCCTTTCTATATTCTGGGCGAATGCCTGAATCCGGGAGATATCCATACTATCCTGCAATGCAGCGGTGGCACATGCCTCGGTTAACTCTGGGGCTAACCCTGCTATAAACCTGTGAATCCTGTCCCGCATAGTAGCAACTATGGATGGTGCATATCTGGCCAATGAGTCAAAACGGAGACTATACTCTCGAACACTCATATTACCCTGCTTAAGGGCTAGAAACTGATCGACTCGAGCCTGTCGGATCTCCCGTGGTAAGTACTGGTCAAGGAAGGCATCTGAAAAATTCTCCCAAATAGCTGGAGGTGCATCACGTCCCCTGGACCTCTCCCATCCCTCGTACCAAAGGATGGCTATATCTCGGAGTCGAAAAGCTACTAGCTCAACTGCCTCTTTCTCCGTGGCATGCATAACACGAAAGATCCTGTGAAGCTGATCTATGAAATCCTGTGGGTCCTCCCTCTGATCTGTCCCCGTGAACTCTGAGGGACTCAAAGCAATAAACTCTCGGACCCTTGAACTCCCAGACCCCTCAGAAGTTCCTGCACTAGCTGATGCCCTAGCCTGTTGCTGGGTAGCTACCAACTGTGTCAACAAATGCACCGCACTCCTCAAGTCCTGATCTGATGGAAATGGAGGGGGAACTGGATGTGCGGTTTTCCTAGGAATCTCCGTAGTTGGTGGAGGAGCCGGTAATGGCTGAGTAGGGGTCTCACCTTGAGCTTCAGACTGGGCCCCATCTACTGGGGGTACCCTGCTGGTCCCCTCACCTACTGCTGTATCTCTCCTCTGGCTAGCCGTAGTCTTCCTAGTCACCGTCATCTGTGCATGCAAACACCAACACATAAGTTTAATTCAAATTTCCTATAACTCAGTTCTGTAGCACGATTTAGATTTCAAAGAAGGGTAACCAACTCCTAAATGCCCTGTAGTGCCCTGCTTATATAATGTGGTGCACAACACATCTATAAACAAGACTCTACTAGACACGGCTTGTAGACTCCCTAGGATAGAACTGCTCTGATACCAAGTTTGTCACGCCCCGAACCTAGGAGCGATACAAGAACCCGGTGCCTCACCTAACCTAGCGTACCAAATTGCGACTAAGGGACTCTGAGCACATAATGTCATACTTTGGCCATGGGGCCACCTTGCAAGACAATTTGCGAAGCAAAATATAAAACTGAATGGAAACTAGCGCTAACTAAACATCAATATAAAGCTAGGCTGAAAAGGCCGTCATAGCTATTACAGCTGACAAACCACCAAATTATACATACCAGGCCTACAAACCCAACATACTGCACTAACCAACAGGATATGTCTACAAGCCTCTACTGATAGATGTACTATGATCGGAACAGGGCCCCGACCTACCCATAACATATATACAGATATACATAAGATGTACACAACACTCTAGACCTGGCAACTCCGAAAGACGTGGAGCTTACCGATCAGGCTGAACTCGGGAAACACCTACTGAGGAGATCTACTCGTCTGTCTATCTGAACCTGCATGCATGAAATACAACGTCCCCGGAAAAGGGACGTCAGTACGAAATAATGTACCGAGTATGTAAGGCAATAACATAACTGAAAAATCGAAACTGAACTGATAATATAATAACTGGAAGTAACTGGGAGTCAAAGATGATCTGGAGATATACTTACCTGCTGATACTGACTCAACTCCTTCAATATAGTAAGTAAAATAATTGTACGGCCTTATAAGGCTCGGTATATATAACTGCTCTGCCATAGTAGGCTCGCTCATAGGCGCTCGGCCATACTAGGCTATGTATCTCGACCATGCTGGGCTCGCTCATAGGCGCTCGGCCACAGTAGGCTCGGTATATAACTTTCCATCTGATCAGAGGTTGCCCAATAGGGGCCTGCCCATCGATTATAGCTCGATGGTAATGAAAATACTGTAATACTGTATATATAGGCTTGCTGCTCTCTTGACTGGAAGAAGACAATACTAAAATTGAATATAGAGTCTCGATAAGGAATAATATTGTAACTTATGAGACTAGAATAGTGTGAATAAATTCATGAATAAGAACTTCTCTTTTTGTCTCATTACTAACACATGTAGCTACGAGATCATGCCAAAATGAAGGAAGGCTTAGCCTTAACATACCTTATCACAATCTTTTCAATCACCAAGTTGAACTCACCTCTTTGCACCTTAATCTACAAGAATGATAATAATACTATCGTTAAGTTACGAAAGGTACAACTATCGCACAACGAACGACAAACTTATTTTGTATTAAAACGGGCAGCATCTCCCCTATAATCCTTACTTCCTCCAAATTCAAGATAACACCAACAATACAAGAACAGAACAATAACAACATATATACATCATTTTCCAGCCCTATATACACCATCAAATACTACAAAACAGCCCAACACACCACAATCTCTTCGTACACAAAACGACCACCGTAGTAGTGTCAAACGACCCGAAAATGTTATGACGAACGACCAGCCAACCACCCTACATTTATATGGTGTTTATAAACCCCCTTCCTCCTCCAAAACTCCACAAAATAGTAGTAAAACACGCAGCCCAACAACAACACAAAACAGTCCACAAAACAGTCCGCTACAAGTGAATAACTCGAACTCACGGCTTCCGATCACCGTCCCGTGAGTTCTTACAAATATAGAACTACTTACCATGAATTTACAGAAGAAAAATTGGATGAAAGAGAGCAGTAAACTCACCTTATTTGTTGGATAACTCAGCTCTTATCTTGGTTCTTCAAACTCTAGGTTTTACCTCCAATTAGAACTTGAAAGGGAGAGAAAATCAATTAGGGTTTGTGGGAAATTTTTGGGAGGATTATTTGCAGAGCTTATGTCTGGTTATTATGCTCTATTTTAAGTCTAATATATGAAGAAAATAGGCCCTTAAAAGGCCTCTTTGGACGACCCGAAATGGCCCATTTTTTTGGGCTCTCATTTAAGCAAGTAGGTGACACACCTACTTGTCACCTAGCAGCTTGCGCAGTATCGCACAAATGCCCATATCTTTCTACTCCAATGTCGTATTGACAAACGGTTTAATGCGTTGGAAAATAGACTCATAGATCTTTAATTTGATGGGTGGAACACCCCATAACTCTAAGTATATTGGGAGAAAATCGCAGTTACATTTGACCCAAAATTTCAGTAAAACTTATGAGTGTAACTTGTGATGACTTTCATCAACTTTTGTTCCACAACTCTCTTGACTTCAAAACATAACACACGGATGTCATACGACTAATATAAATCATAACATAATCTCCTTATCATGTTAAGCACCCTAGTCTCACCCCAAAGGTATATGTTATAACATTCCCAACTTGTCGACTTTCGACGAAATATTATTTTCTTCAATTGCTTTAGCTTCTGAACCGTCCAACCCTCTTTGTACTTGTTGTTCATGATCTTCAATATTTGTAACCTCAGAGGTAACATGATTAAATTAATTTATATACTTTTAAATATTATCTCATTTTTGGTCCTACATTAGTTTGCTTACGATGCAGTTTTATGTACGAAAATATAGGGTGTAACATTCTCTATGGCAGAAAAATGGAGGAGGATTTAAGAGGAAAAAACTGAAGAAGAAGATCCTCTCATTTTCTCGCCTCTGTTTCCGTTTCAGTCTGAATTTTTTTTTTTTTTTTGCATTTTTGAGTGTGTGTGTGTGTGTCTTTGTCTTTTTGTGATGGTTGGCTGCTCCTTCTCTTCTCTATTGGGAGTGTGTGTCTTTCTTCAATTTTCAGAGAAAAAGATAGATGATCTCTAGGGGGGAGGCGCTGCCGTTTTTTAGGGGTGTAGGAATTTAGGAGATTAAAAGGTGCCCCTAGGGTTTGTGGGAAGATTAAGCTTTTATATGAAAGGGATTAGAGAATAGACCATTGGATGAAAGTAGATCAATGACTATGATTAAGGGAGGGGTTTGATGGGTGAGAAAAAGGTTTGGGCTAAAAGAGATTGGGAAGAATGGGTCTTTGTCTTGCTGGGCCACCAAAATCCGAAAATGAGCTCCCAATTGGCCCAAATTCAATTCTTTCTCATTGAACAAAAATAAAAATAAAAATAAAACCAAAATATACTAATTAATCTTAGTTAATAAGAATACATTATTAAAGTGAACTATATATTAATATGAAAATATTTTTGGCATTTTATTTTAAATATTATAAATATTATAAAATACTAATAAGCTAAAAAAACGTTATACAACTATTTTTGTGTTTTTAAATTTATGTTTTAAAATTAAAACTAAAAGTTGACTGAAATCCTATAAAAATAAAAAATAAGTAAATATTTTTAAAATACTACTTTTAAATACTGCGCGGGTCAAAAATTACGTGCTTATATGTG
The DNA here is from genome assembly GCF_000715075.1 of Nicotiana tabacum. Classification (NCBI taxonomy): domain Eukaryota; kingdom Viridiplantae; phylum Streptophyta; class Magnoliopsida; order Solanales; family Solanaceae; genus Nicotiana; species Nicotiana tabacum. Next base: position 8,454,196 of record NC_134098.1, read on the forward strand.
CCGCTCTTTGCTTGGAAACACGAAGAGTTTTCGGAGCAAAGAAGAATAAGCAACGTAATTGATTTATTATCCGACGTTGATTCAAGCCGAAACAAAGATGGACGAAAGATTGTGACCGAGCCCTGGTATCTGAGCTGCCTATATATCCTTGGCTATAAAGGAATCAGACCACGTGTAGTACAAAAGTGAATGAAGTGGTGGAGCATGTGAAGAGGATGAGAGAGTCGAGTGATATACCGTTCCGTCGAGGTTCCGGTCCGCGGTCCTGTTATTACATCTAAATCAAAATCTAAAAGAACTAAACAAGCCTATCAGCTATGAGTTACAAGATTCCTATCTATAAGTCTTCTGAAGTTTGATCTTGAGTCTTGAATGGTTCTTCATGCAGACTTTTGATTTGAACCTTGATGTTTGCTAGTTGCAGGTGCTGATTCATTCTTCTACAGCTTCTTCGGATCAAGACCGGACATGCAGTACTCGTGACTTCAGCAATGTCTTGGGTTGTTCACATCTTTCATCTGCTTCTGCATTTTGGATTCACTTCTTTTTTTTCTTTTCTTTTATTCTGGATTGAGACTTCTTCTTTTGGTCATCTCGAACTGCCGACTTGCATTCTTGAGGCGAGATTCTGCTACTTCTAACTTGAAATGAATTCTGAAATGACTTCCCTCGTTCTTCAGGTGGCACCTGCCAATGACTTGAAAATTGAAATAAATTCCCTCATTCTCTAGGTGGGCATCTGCCACTGACTTAATACTTACAATAAATTCCCTCATTCTCCAGGTGAGCGCCTGCTACTACAGCAAAACGGAAACAACAAAAAAACTTTTTCTGCCCCAGTTTACACTAGGAAGATTTGTGAGTTATTAGCAGAACTATAAATGATGAGAGTAAAATTGAAGACTTGACTAGGATGTGCGTCTCCTGTGAGTAAAACCAAGAAAATTTCGACTAGCAAATACGTCTGCTAACAAAAAAAACCTGAATGATCCAGACTAGGAAGTGCATCTCCTAGGGGTGAAACTTGAATGAACCAAATTAGGAAGTGCGTCTCCTAGGGGTGAAATCTCAATTTAGGAAGTGCGTCTCCTAAAAGTTTATCCTCAAAGACCTAGACTAGGAAGTGCGTCTCCTAGGGGTGAAACCTTTAACCTAAAATTAGGAAGTGCGTCTCCTAAAAAAATAAAAATCTGAAAAACCCAAACTAGGAAGTGCGTCTCCTAGATTTGAGATTGAGCTTGCAGAAAACTATAAACTAAGCTTGACTAAACTAAAAACTGATCCTATTCTCCAAGCGGGACCCCTGATTTCAAGAAAACTAAAGATTGATAACTTAAGAAAACTAAAAATGGACTTTTTTTTTAAAAATCCAGACTTCCCTTTTTTTAAAATTATTATCCTAGGAGAAAATTCACTAGACTATGTTTTAATCTTAGGAGAAAGATTCATCAGACTAAGACTTTGTATCCTAGGAGAAAATTCATCGGCTAGGTCCTTTTTTTGTTATCTTAGGAGAAAGATTCAGCAGACTAAGATTTCTATCCCAGGAGAAAGATTCATCAGACTAAGATTTTTATCCTAAGAGAAAATTCATCAGACTAAGATTTTTATCCTAGGAGAAAGTTCATCAGACTAGGTCTTTTTTTTATTATCTTAGGAGAAAGATTCATCAGACTAAGACGTTTATCCTAGGAGAAAATTCATCAGACTTGGTTTTCTATCTTAGGAGAAAGATTCATCAGACTAAGATTTTGATCATAGGAGAAAGTTTATCAGACAGGTCTTTTTTTTTTTTGGGTATCTTAGGAGAAAGATTCATCAGACTAAGATTGTTATCCTAGGAGAAAGTTCATCAGACTAGGTCTTCTATATTAGGAGAAAAATTCATCAGACTAAGATTTCGATCCTAGGAGAAAATTTATTAGACTAGGTCCTTTTTTTGTTATCTTAGGAGAAAGATTCATCAGACTAAGATTTCTATCCTAGGAGAAAATTCATCAGACTAGGTTTTCTATCTTAGGAGAACAATTACCATACTAAGATTTTTATTGGGAGAAAATCCACCAGAATAGAACTTTTTATCCTAGGAGGAAAAATGTGAAGAGCAATGGCAACATTTTATGCACACTAGCAAGACAGATAAATGCAAAGATTTGAGAAACTTCCCTTTGTCGGCTCTTCTCTTCTTTTTTCTTTTTCTTTCTTTTCTTCTCTTTTTTTTTTGAACCAACTTCCTTGCACTTCTTTGTTCCTGTTTCAAACAAAGAAAATTCTGTTAGTTTTAAAAGTGGTGGTCGGTTTGTGGTCTTGAGTCTTGGGCAACTTGGCTTTTGCTCAATCAGCTTGAATCAGTTTCAAGAGACTTTTTGCTCTGCATCAACCCTGATTGTTTTACACCCAGTACCATTTGTATTTGTGGCTCGGTCATCTCAAAAAAGAGATTTCTTTTCTTGGATAACCTTTTCTGATATCTTGAATGGCTTTGCTTTTGGAGTAATTTGTCTATCAGAGAGAATCACAACTGGTAAGAGCCTTTTGCACGATGTGCACGCTTTATAGTCATTGTTCGGTACTATAGAGAATCTCTGATTAACCTTGAGGTTATCTTTGCTTGCTTTACCCGAATAGGCTGACAAGAGTCTTTTTGGGGGGAGAGGGGAGCCTTTGCATGAATCCTCAATGCATGTTGACTGTAAAAACTGAGTGTGCTGGCCAAATTTACTTTGTGCAACTGAAATGCTGGTAGTAGATTTTGAAATCTTTTCTTGCTTGTTTTGACAAGGACCTTCTCAGAGTGAAGGACACAATGATGCAAAGAAACAAGTATTAACAAGAAATGCCTCTGTCGGAAGGACAGAAGGAAGAGTTTTTTTTCTTTTTTATTTTTATTTTATTTTGCGGTAACTAGCCTTAATGATCATGACATGCATTTTGGACTTAACGGTCTAATCTATCATACTGATCAAATCTTCCCTTTTACCATTCTTATGACTTTGAAGTCGGGCTTGTTCGTGCCAATCCTTTGCATCAGTTTCACGACTCACTATTGACTAATGGTGCCCCGAGGGGTTTTCACCAATAAATCTCTCTCATTTATTCATCTCTGCTTAACGTCGTCTTACAGTGCCCGTGAGGGTTTTCACTAGTAAGACTCTCATTTCTTCTTCTTTATTTTTCTTTTTCTTTTGCTTTCTAGTGTGAGCAACTGACAGTGTTCTATGTTACGTGACAACCGTTGCTCATTGCATGCTTCTCTTGGCATTCTTGAAGACATATCGGGAGGTATTTATTCGGAAGGTTTTTGGATAGGGTTGGAAAGAAAGGACAACATAAGGCTCAAAGTACACTCAAAGTGAGGGGTTGTAGACTTACAACTATTGGAATCGACTCTTTCAAAAGTGGAATAAAATCTTTGTCCCAGTGTCTGATACTGGGAATTTTTGGATTTTTTTTTGAATTCTAATTTGGTTGGACCGAACCGTGTAAGGCTGCCTACGTATCCTTTTTTTAAAAGGAATCAAGTATAACGTAGTTCAAACATCTGAACTAAACAGTTTTTTTTTCATTTTTTTTTCATCTCTCTTTCTTTTTTTGAAATTTTAACTCTAAACTTGATTCCAAAAGAGGGTGGTCAAAGAAAATAACACAGGCTCAAAAGGGGTAGTGAAGGGTATAAAATATTTGGATAGCAGAAAAGGGCCTCCTAGCCTCGAGAACCAAACATAGTATCCATTCATGCGATCATCGCATTGATGAACATGTTTGTCTTCTCGGTGTGTCGTGGTCGAAAGGCACTTTCAATCCATTAAGGTCAAACTTTCCACAAATCTTCAATTACTTCTTCCTCAAACCCGATCTTCACAATGATTTGAAGGTAAAGATCATTAACTTCCATGAGCATGACTGATTTGGTTCCATGTAAACTTGGCTCATGCTTATTTTCCAAATGTTTATCTTCAAAAGTGTCTCTTTCTCACTTATCCAATTCAAGACTAAATCATTTTTCTAAGATCTGGCCAAAAATTCTACATGCATGTCATGTCACTAGAACTAGCGGCGATAGAACTAAGCATATAATGACACAAAAGGACAAATTATTTTTCATTGAATAACGGATGGAAGGATTTGACGACAAGACAAACAAACTGAAATCTGGGTTACAACCCTGGATAACCTAGATAACAGAAAAGATGACAAAATAAACTACCAAGACTCCTCCCTAGCTATAAGAGGAGTGACTTTCCAGTTGCTAAGCGACATCTTAGCCACAAATTTGCACATCAACACTACTACGACATTCAATCCTTTTATTCCTTCTGATTCAGCACTCAAATTTTAACTTTTTGACCGAACCGTTCCCATATTAGCTGTCAGATTTCAGTACTGACGGCATGAGAATTTTCAAAGAAACTGATTTACCAAAGGACTTGAAAGAATTCTCATATCTCCCTATCATCAAATCATCCCGAGCAGGGCATGTCCTATCGCTCAAATCTGGTAAAGTCAACCCCACATTTGCCTCCATTTTTAATTTTTTACCGCCAACTTGCCTATTTGTCTTTTCATGACCTTGGATCAACAACAGTGGTGCTTGTTCTATTGATTGAGATGATGCTTTTATTTCTGAGGGATCCTGGACTCGCAATTGCAAAGCAACAAACCGACCACTTTTAACCAGGTTTTATTTCAAAACAATAAACATGTTAGAATGAACACTTTTTTTTTCTTTTGTCATTCTTTTTTTTTTTCAAAATCATTCGATCGAACCTGATGTGGTTGCCTACGTATCATGTGGGAACATGAATCATATCTTGCATAGTTCGGAAAGATTAAGAATAAAGAAAATAAATTAACTCTTTTTTTGGATTTTGATTGATTTTTTTTTCTTCTGAAAGATAGACTTATAAAGAAGAAGAAAATATTTTTGAAATTTGATTTGTTTGTTTTGATTTTAATAATTTTTGAAAAGAAAGATTTCTAAAGAAGAAAAAAATAATTTTTTTTTGAATTTCGACTTTTGTTTTTTTAAATAATTTTTTTGATTTGTTTGTTTTGGATTTGTTTTAAAAAAATTGGGGTATCAAAGAAAAACTTTTCTAAAGAAGGAAGTAAAGGGAAATATTTTTGGATTTTTTAAAAATTATGGGCTGGAACCGATGAGGTTTGCCTACTTATCTCACATCCGGTGAGAATCAGACCCGCGTAGTTCGGTCGGTTTTGACACAACAGGAAAATATGACTTTTGAAAACATTGGCTCATTTTGAAATGACTTTTTTTTTTTTTTCCAAAATTTTGGCAATGTTTCAGGATTTTTCAAATACCTGAATTTTTTAGAATCGGGTAAATTTCTCTCTCCTCACTCTTGGTTTTTCTTGATTTTCTTTCCTTATTCTAGCAGTCGGTCAACATGCAAGCCGAAACAAATAAATGCACATGTAGCACGTAAAATGCATCAGGATGGTCTTTTAATTTGGGTACACCTGTCCTAGACGGACCCAACCCAGTGTTGAGTCTCCAAAGTCAAATGCACGTGATACAAACAAATGTACCTACTAGGGATCCGGCATGAGGTTATGTCATTCTAAGTTTAAATCATGGGTGTATTGTTCTAGACCTGACTTACCCGAGCGGACAACTCGAGCCGAGGGGAGGGAGGGGCAACGTACCGGTAACCAAAAGGCCATCTGGCTTTGTAACTGATCTGATCCTCATTCTAAATTAGGGTATGACACTAACAGAAAAGAAGTCACGTCAGCGTGCACTTCCCAGAAGATTTAGAAGACTCAGAGAGAAGAAAGGTTTCGCAACAGTTTTATATACAGTTCAAACAATATCAAAGCGGTAAAAAATGGCATTTAGCACATTAGGCTCAAACACGTAAAAATCAGATAATAAACAGAAGCCAAGTATAACAGTCATTCTAAGCTCGAATTCTGAACCCTGAACCAGAGATTCTGGATTCTTTTCTCCAGTAGAGTCGCCAGAGCTGTCACACCTTCTTTTTCCCGAGGGGATAGGGGAATAGGGAGTTTTTCCAATTTAAGTGACATTATTCAAAATAGGATTATTTATTCAATCAGAGTCACCACTTGGGATAATTTATGGTGTCCCAAGTCACTGGTTTATTTTAAATCCCAAATCGAAAAAATTGACTCTTATTTATGGTCCGCGAACACAGAAGACCGGGTAAGAAATTCTGTAAACCCGGGAGAAGGTGTGAGGCACTCCCGAGTTCCGTGGTTTTAGCACGGTCGCTCAACTATTAATAATTGGCATTATTTGATTTATTACATATTTGAAACCTATTGTGCATTTTTAAAAATTAATTAAATAAGTCGCGATGTCGCGCACTTATTGTTTTTGTACACATTGCGAATCGCGTCACGTGAAACGCACTCGCGATTTACAACATGTATTATTATTATTATTATTAGTTGAAGTTATGATCAAGTCGCGTGAAACGAGCACTTGAGTTGGTATTTACGTATCATGATCATGCTACGGGTACCGTACCCATGATCACGATTATTTATTAATCGCGCCTAAAACAATGCTACTAGCGGTTTTTAAAAAATCCTATCAATAAGAAAGATCTAAACCATATGCAACTCAAAACGTCACATACCAAACAAAAATCCAATTGAAATTGTCACTGAACCCAAATATCATTTTGGCCCAATTTACTTTCATTTTTACCCACAGACCCCACGATCTATTACTCTTCTTAATTTTGATGGCACAAATTAATTCACTATAACTCTTAGCTATTCTGATTACTTAACCTGCATCCACTATTCGGGATATTCAAAGGAACAAGGCATGACGAAGAGCCAAATTAACAAAGAAAAGAACAAAATTAAACGAAGAGACAAACATTACTAAATTATCTAAAATAAAACAAATAAGCAGTAAAACAAAACAAGCAAACAGGGTATTTCAAGATTCAACATTGAAAATGTACACAAGTACTGAGGCAACTGAGAAGGGGTTAGAACGGACCTTAAAAGAGGTGTAATGGTCCTTTTGACTGTATTGATAATGAACAGCTTTCAGTACAGCAAAAACAAGACTGTAAATGACCGAACTTAACCCTCCCCAAACCAAAACAGCAACGTGAACACGGACCAAGAATTTGAACCTCGACGTCGGCGACGGGGACTCGACTAAAGTTCAAACGGACCTTGTTCGACGATGGATTTTGTGATGTTTACCAGCTGATTTTTGGACTGAAAATAAAGCTCTTTTCGCTAAAGTTGAGGGGCTCTCTATGGCAGAACAATGGAGGAGGATTTGAGAGGAAAGAACTGAAGAAGAAGATCCTCTCATTTTCTCGCCTCTGTTTCCTTTTCCGTCTATTTTTTTTTTTTTTTTTTTGCGTTTTTGAGTGTGTGTGTCTTTGTCTTTGTCTTAGAGGGGTAGGAATTTAGGAGATCCCCATAGGGTTTATGGGAAGATTAAACTTTTATATGAAAGGAATTGGAGAATAGGCCATTGGATCAAAGTAGATTAATGGTTATGATTAAGAAAGGGGTTTGATGGGTTAGAAAAGGGTTTAGGCTAAAAGGGATTGGGAAGAATGAGTTTTTGTCTTGCTAGGCCACCAAAATTCAAAAATGAGCTCCCAATTAGTTCAAATTCAATTCTTTCTCATTGAACAAAAATAAAAATAAAAATAAAACCAAAATATACTAATTAATCTTAGTTAATAAGAATACATTATTAAAGTGAACTATATATTAATATGAAAATATTTTTGGTATTTTTTTTTAAAATGTTATAAATATTATAAAATTCTAATAAGCTAAAAACGTTATAAAACTATTTTTGTGTTTTTAAATTTATGTTTTAAAATTAAAACTAAAAGTTGACTGAAATTCTATAAAAATAAAAAATAAGTAAATATTTTTAAAATATTACTTTTAAATGCTGCGCGGGTCAAAAATTACATGCCTACAGTGACAAGGATGAACAGCTAGGCGAAGGGAGTAAGAGAAGAGAAAGAAAAGAGAGAGAGAAAAGGGGGGGGGGGGTGTCCGGGATGGGATATAATTAATATTTTCGACCGATTCGGTCCAAAACAAATTAAATTTCAAAAAGCGCATTTTTCCGACCAATTTGGTTGGCAATATTTTGATAAATTATTATTTTAAAATTAAAAAGTTTTCCGATCAAATCGGTCGGTAATTTAAAAAAATTAATATAATTTAAATTTTTTGACTGTTTCTGCCAAAAATTGAAAAGTAGTCAAAGGCAATAACTTTGACTTTAAAGCACTAACTGAATTGGTCACAAATAAGCTTCCCGGGTTTTTTTCACCAAAACCTTGCGACTAACTTTGTCGGAATATGGTCGAAATATTATAAGAAAATATTTAACATTATTTTTTTTTATATTTTCCAACCGAAACGGTCGGAAATTTCCGACTACAATTTTGAGTCGGAAATCTGACATTTTCTAGTGGTGAAAGTAGCAGTTTGTGCTTCATCAACTCATTAAGTAGTGCTTTTCGCAACCAAATTGTATTTGGCCAATCTTTCAAAAAAGTACTTTTGAGTATCAAATTACGAAAAAAATTATCAATATTCAGTTTAGTATTATTTAAATGAGATAAATAAATTTAAATATTTATTATAATAAAAATATAATCTAAAGATTTTAATCAATATAAAATATAATTATTCCAAAGCGATAATATTGGGGTATCTAGTATTACTTATTCTTTACATGATGATCTAAATATATCAAAATATATCACTCAATACTTAAAAATCTACTCTTATAAATCACTATATAAAAGAAGAGATCTATTTATAGTAAAGAGAATATTCCAAAGAGAAATAAGAGAAATAGAATAAATATATGGTAGAATAAAAAAGAGAAGAAATATACGGTAAAAAGAGAAAAAGAAAATAAAAATGTTAAATTAATGAGGATAATTTAAAAATATAAGTTTAATGTAATTATATTTTTATCGAGTAAATTAATTTTCTACTTCTGCTTTTGCTTCTTAGGAGAATCTAAAATTTGTACCTTCTCCCAAAAGCAGAACAACCAATTCTGCTGCCAGTGAAAAGTGTTTTTTTATTTTGGCCATACTTTTTAAATTTTGCAAAAAGTACTCTTTTTATAAATAAAAAAAGTATTTTTGATTCCCAAAAACTTGGCCAAACATGCTTTAAAATATAAGACGAGCGACAACTTGGTCAATTTTGGACTTGAGAAATGTTAGGTTCAGCTACATTTTAGAAATGAGGCTTTTTTTTTTTGCTAAAAACATCCCTAAACTATGCCTCAAACTTAAGGTACATCCGGGGCGGCCCAACCCTTTCACTTGTTTTAGGCCCCAAATATTTAAAGGCCCCAAAATTACTAGTATTTTTTATATATAGTAGTATATTATTTATATAATTATCTTTTATTATTGATAAATTTATTTCTTTATTGTCATATTAATTTTTAATAACTCGATTTCCTCCTAATTAATATAACTAAAATAGTTTTTTGTCAATCTTATTTTACTTAATTATATTTCTCTATTCATTAGTTGATCACGTAACTATATCTAATAATCTAACTTATTATTTATTTTTCTTACATAAATTATACTCTCTCCGTCCCAATTTATATGAAAGTGTTTGACTGGACATGAATTTTATGAAATAAAGGAAGGCTTTTGAAACTTGTAATCTTAAATAAATTATAAAAGTTTTTGGGCTAGAAATCATTTCATTAATGGTAAAAAGAAAAATTTAAAGTTGAATTGTTACCAAATATAGAAAGGGACTTACTAAAAAAAAGGAGTCACTTATGTTTTCTGGGTTCTCCCATTTCAGTTGTGATGCAATCAACGTTAAATTCATTTAATTTTTTGTATTTTATAAAATTAAGTTCTAATTTTTTTTTAATTCTACATCATCACTTGTCTAATTTATTTTAAAACGATATTCATTAAATTATATATATATGTATTAAAGCCTCTTATTAAGATTTTGCTTTAAACCTTCGATAAGGTTAGGTCGCCCCTGTGTACATCCATGTACTACTAAGTGAACAAAGAGCATCCCTAAATTAGACGTTCAAATGCCGACGGCCGAGAAAGCATAATGAGCGCTGACTTTCAGAATTCATTCTACTACATCTATACGAGCTGCACATGCCGTAAAGGAGTCACCATGATAATCAGAGGTGGATTTAGGGGCAAAAGGTAGAGGTGGGCATAAAATTTAAAAAATCAAAAAATTAAATCGGATCAAATTAATTTGATATTTCGGTATCGATTCTTTGGTGTTTTGGTACTAATTCGGTATAATTTGTTTGGTAGTTCGGTACTTCGGTACGGTTATCGGTATTGAACTTTCAATACTTCGGTATACCGAAATACCAAATTATTTAAGTAAAAGTTCCTTTACTACCCAGGCCCATGCCTCTCAATTCCCAACCCAAAATACTAACTTGTTAGTAGTCCCCTCGTCAGTAGCCCAGTAGATCTAAGTCCAACCTAGCAATAGTCACTAGGCTTCGAAATTTTCGTTAGTCCCTTTCCCGTACTCCCTTTTTCTTAATTCTTCAATATTTTTCTATTTGTTGCCATAAGCCCATAGCTAGGCAGGCAATATAGATTATAGAACAAAATGTCTTGTTGCTTTTTGGTATCATTTCTTATATTTGTTTCTGTTTGTTGCCAGAAGTAGGCAACTCTACAACTGACAGTGTAGAACTAGAATGAATTAAAATAATTAATTGCATATTCTTATGTGATTTCTAATGAATTAAAATTCATCAGTTTCTCGTTCAAAACTTGGAACAATACCAAAATCGTACCGGAACCATACCGAACCAAACAAGAAAATATCAAACCATACCGAATTACTTTGGTAAGGTATTTCGTATGCATAATTGATAAACCAACAACAACCCAGTAAAATTACACTAATGGGATCTAGGGAGGGTAGTGTGTACGCAGACCTTACCCCTACTCCAAAAATCGAATACCGAAATACCGTACCGAAATTCTTAAATACCGTACCAAAGTACCGAGCGCCCATCCCTAGCGAAAGACAGTTCATCTGAACCCCATGAAAAATTACATTATACAACTAAGGCAAAATTCATTTTGAAAACATTATTTTTTATGAAAGATGATCATATTTTTTTAAAAAAGAAATAACAATAACAACAACAACCCAATAAAATTCCACTAATGGGGTTTGGGGTGGGTAGTGTGTACGCATACCTTACCCCTACCCTAAAGGAGTAGAGAGGATGTTTCCGAAAGACCCTCGACTCAAAAAAATAAAAAGACAAAATGACAAAAAAGAGACAATATTAGTATCACAACAACAATCATAGGATAAATAGGAACACCATGAAATCCAGAAGAAAGATGTAAAGCAAAGAAAGACAATATTAGTAAATATTAGTATCACCACAACAATCATAAGAAAAATAGGAACACCATGAAATCTAGAAGAAAGATGCAAAGCAAAAGCGATAGCTAGTAAATAGGACATGCACTGAAAAGCGAAATAGTAAGCCACAACATTGCCACTAGCTATCTTAGACAAAAACCCTACATGACTAGTCCCACAATGGTACGAAGTAAGGCACGACTCAACTACCTCCTAACCTACAACCCTAATACTCGACCTCCACATCTTCCTATCAAGTGTCATGTCCTCGAAAATCAGGAGCCTCGCCATATCCTGCCTGATCACCTCTCCCCAATACTTCTTAGGCCGCCCTCTACCTCTTCTCGTGCAATCCACAACCAGCTGCTCACACCTTCGTACCGGAGCATCTGGGCTTCTCCTCTGAACATGTCCAAACCATCTAAACCTCGCTTCCCGCATCTTATCATCAATGAGAGCCACATGCACCTTCTCCCGGATATTATCATTCCTAATCTTATCTATCCTAGTGTGCCCGCATTCATCGCAACATCCTCATTTATGCTACTTTCATCTTCTGGATATGTGAGTTCTTAACGGGCCAATACTTAGCCCCATACATCATGGCCGGTCTAACCACCGCTTTATAAAATTTACCTTTGAGTATCGGTGGCACTCTCTTGTCACACAGGACTCCAGATGCTAACCTCCACTTCATCCATCCTACCCTAAAAACTGGTTTAGGACAGTTTTTGGGTGAAAATTTTTCTTCCACTCACAAAATTTCAAATTTTCTTCAAATAAAATGCATGTGTAAACAGAACTTCAACTTTCAAAATTATTTTTTAACACAATTTCAAAAGATCTTTTTTTCAAGTTTCAATCAAATCTAGCTAAGAGAGAGCGTCACATTGCTGACTTTAATGATCTTATCTAAATCTTGCTCTTTTTTCCTTTTGTTTTTTCACTTTCATGTTCTTATCTCTATCTCAAAAACAGAAAGATAAACGAAGAGAGAGGAGAAGAAAAGAAAGATACACTACTAGAAATTCGGCAAAAACCGATCAAAGTTGGTCGGTTTTTCAAAATATTTTTTTTAATTTTTTTTTTTTACGAAACCGACCAACTTTGGTCGGTTTTCTTTAGCGCAAAAATGCGAAAAACTATTTTTGAATCCCGCGAAATTTATTTTTCAAGAAACCGACCAACTTTGGTCGGTTTTTCAATTAAAATAAATAAAAATTAATATTAAAAAAACCGACCAAATTTGGACGGTTAATTCGGCCGGTCATTTAAAAAAACCGACCAACTTTGGTGGGTAATTTTACTTTTTAATAAAACCGACCAACTTTGGTCGGTTATTTTCGTGCGAAAATACAATTAAAGAGTATAAATCAAATAAAAGACAGTCTTAAAACAAAATGCACCAATGGTCTAGTAGTAGAATAGTATCCTGCCACAGTACAGACCCCGGTTCGATTCTCAGATGGTAAATCTTTTGATTATATAATTAAAATACTGACCAACTTTTGTCGGAAAAAACCGACCAACTTTGGTCGGGTTTTTTTTTAATATATATTTTTTTTAATTTAATTGACCAACCAAAGTTGGTCGGTAATTTCCGACCAACTTTGGTCGGTATTTCTTTCCGACCCCTAAAATACCGTTCACACATAAATAATCGCGTTTTGGTCGGTTATTGGCCATTACCGATCAACTTTGATTGATTTTTTTGGTCAGTTTTTATCGAATTTCTAGTAGTGATAGTTTATGAGAATGATTGATGATATTCCTGAAAGAAATAAGAGCCGGGTTTTGGAGTAGACTTTAGTTAAGGACCGTTAGATTCTTAATATTTCTTTACGGTAGGATGAAAGTTGCCAAACTTTTGAATAGTTTAGGGATGCTTTTTGTTTACTTAATAGTACAAGGATGTACTTTAAGTTTGAGGTATAATTCAGGGATGTTCTTAGCAAAAACCTCTTTAGAAATTAAGTGATAACATAGATGAAATGCATTTTAAATTCGTTGCAATCTTAAATAAGATTTTTGAAAATATAGATTTTAGTTCAGTAGCTTGAATATATACATACTCGAACTAATTCTGTTGTTAAACTAGTACCGAAAATTCTGAAAACTTAAGATAGTCTGAGAGTGTCAAATTAATAAAGTTGTTGAAATTATCAATATAATATATAAATTACTTCTCACACTCATCGTATATCATTTAATTTTAATAAATCAATTATTTTTGGCTTTAAGGGACTATTTTCAAAATAATTAAACATAAACTGTAAAAACAATTTGTCATACATATATGGGCCCAGACCTAATGCCACCTAGGATGACAAGTCATCATAGGCATACTTTAAAGTAAAGATTGATGGTGACTTTAATATACACTACGTAGTCAAAATGATGACGACACACGCATAGCGCACGCTTGTCACAAGCAAACATTCCTCGTACATATTTTTTACTTTACCCTCATTATACTGAAGAATTATACTCTCAACTCCAATTTAACTACCTTAAATTTGGATTAAAATTAAGGGTAAAGGTGTCATTTGATCAATTAGCTTTGACTTCAAAAATTCTTATAAGATCAACAGATTCTATCCGAATATTCCATCAAATTGTGTCACGTCTCTTTGCAAATCACTCTATTGATCTCCAAAATGGCCATTTCTTCTAAATTTATTGCTATTTTTCTCATTTTTATTTTCCTTTCTTTTCCATCAAAAATCACATGTGAATCTGAAAATAATGATACTACTCAATCAAAATGTGGTTCAGATACTGGACATGGATGTAGAAACAAGAATGAGGCATTAAAGCTAAAGCTTGTAGCCATTGCTTCAATTCTTGTAACTAGCATGATTGGTGTTTGTTTACCCCTTGTTTCTCGTACAGTTCCTGCCCTTCAACCAGATAAGAATTTATTCGTGTTGGTTAAGGCGTTTGCTTCCGGGGTTATACTAGCCACTGGATACATGCACGTTATGCCTGACTCGTTTGATTGTCTTAGGTCAGACTGCTTGCCAGATAACCCCTGGAAAAAGTTTCCCTTCACAACGTTTGTTGCTATGCTTTCGGCTATTTTAACTCTATGTGTGGATTCATATGCTATGAGTTACTTCAAGAAGTATAAATTGGAAAGTGGAGTAGGAAATGGAAGAGATTTTGTTCATAATGGGAAGATGGAGTCGCAAATTATTGACAATAATAGCCACATTCATGGTGAAGCCAAAGTTGATGATAAAGCTGCACAATTGCTTAGGTATCGCGTGGTAGCTCAGGTACAATTCTCACTTCAATAGGATTTACCTGATATAGTCCGTGTTATTGTAGAAGAGGAGCCTTGGAGAAATAGTAAGGTTGTCTCCGCGTGACCTGTAGGTAACAGGTTCGAATCGTGGAAGTAGCCAGTAATGTTAGCATTAGGTTAGCTTGTATACATCACACCCCTTGGGGTGTGACCCTTTCCAGGACCTTGCATGAACGCGGGATACTTTATGCACCGTGTTGTCCATGTTATTGTAATTCTAATATTGACCACGATATTGTATATTAACAATTATGTCTGAATTAACGTCGTATTTAAAAACTTATTATACGACAACATGTCACATATAATATTCTTAACTTATATTTTTCTTATTCACCTTAGTTGATGTCATGGCAATGCAGGTTTTGGAACTAGGAATTGTTGTGCACTCAGTAGTGATTGGATTATCCATGGGAGCATCTGATAATCCATGTACAATTAGGCCACTAGTAGCTGCTATATGTTTCCATCAACTTTTTGAAGGAATGGGTCTAGGAGGTTGCATTCTCCAGGTAAATTGAAAAATAAATATCAAATCTCGTCAAATTTGCAGCTCAAAAATTGATTATATGCTCAATAATTGTAGCTCTAATTTTTATTTTTATTTTTTCGTGTTTAGGCCGAATATGGTATGAAGCTGAAAGGTATAATGGTGTTCTTTTTCTCATTAACAACACCATTTGGGATAGCACTTGGAATTGGTTTATCAAAAGTGTATAGTGAAAATAGCCCAACAGCACTAATAGTGGTGGGATTGCTAAATGCATGTTCAGCTGGTTTATTGAATTACATGGCATTAGTGGATCTTCTTGCAGCTGATTTTATGGGGACTAAATTGCAGAATAGTATGAAACTTCAATCATGGGCTTATGTTGCTGTTTTACTAGGTGCTGGTGGGATGTCTATCATGGCCATATGGGCGTAAAAATTTTTTTTGTTTATTTTTATTTAGGGAAGCATTAGACTTCCTTTTTTTATTTTTCTATTTTTTCTAAATTTTGCTCCATCATCGATGTAAATAATTTTGAAAAAAATAATGTAATGAGTTTGGTCTCCTTTTTATATGCTTTAGTACTTTTCACACAGTTGAATTCTAAACTCATTCTTAGGGGCAAATAGAGCCTTAAGGTAACTTTGAAGCAGAACATAAATTTTATAGGTAAATATTTACTAAAATTGCAATAAACAGTAGATATGAATCCACATCTTTAAACATATAACCGGTTCAATACTAAAAATTTTAAAATTAAACGCATAAAATTTAAATTCTGAATAAGTGTTTGCTCTTGCCACCAACGTAAGGTTTACTATTGGAGTCTAATATTGGCCATGCATTCAAGGCTTCAAAGTATAACTAGATGAGACTATTAAGTGTTTTTTCACTACAAAAGGTGCACGTGATGAACTGTACTATGTCTTTGCTATGCGAAAAAAAGCAAGTTATAACTCTATCTTAGCGACGAAAGCATTGCTCCAATATTTCTGAAGTATTTGCAGACCTCATTTTACATATAACTCTATCTTCTCAATGCAAAATATTAGACCTATTGAAACATTGCGACTATATTAAGTTCTTGCAAGTCCAATTGATGAACTTCTAGCATATATTCATGGGTATGCCTCTTATTTGGCATGTTGCACCTTGTAATTCCATTTGTAAAAGTATTGGATGTGACGTCACTGCATGCGCTTGGACGCAGGGGCGGACCTAATGTATTATTTATGGTTTATCTGAATCCAGCAGCTTTGGTTCGTACTTGTATATGTATCTGAGTTATTGCCGAAGGTCCACACCCTCCTCTTACTTCATTCTGATTGTCGTCTTGAGAAATTTAAATGTGAAAGTTTAATACCTTGTTGTGTCTCTTGATAGATTTATGTTGGGATGTAAAATCAACCCAAAACCTTATAAACTGTTTCATTAGGCCATTTGCTTCTAATTAAAGAACTATCACATGTTCTTGCTACACTAATCATTGATTCCCTGTAATCATCACCACAAGACATTGGCCTTGATATATCATCGTTACTTATTGAGTTTCTTTTTTGTTAAGATCTCATGTTTGAAATTATATCATTAATTTGGGATTTGCTTTTTTATTAGACACAGATCGGTTGGTCTAAAGAGCATCCTTGGAGCAACAGTAAAGTTATTTTCATGTATCTATAGGTTACGGGTTTGAGTTGTAGAAGCAACCACTAATACTTGCATTAGGGTAGACCGTCTACATCACACCCGGCCCCTTAGAGTACGGTCCTTCCCCATACCATGTGAATACGAAATGCCTTATGCACCATCCTCTCTGTACATATGCTTTGCTTTAGTTAATGACAAGTTTTATCTTTCCTATAAAAAAAAGAGAGATACTAAATGCTGCACGCTTACGAACTACTGCTACTTTGTATAGCTAACAGATTCAACCTAATTTGATTTGGTAAAACACTGGTGACAAGGTTGTTGTAGTTAAAGGGTATGCGAGATGAATCTTGGAGAGAATACATTAGTCCGTTAATAGCACATTCAAGATTGCTGTCATTTTTGTGCGCCTACTTCTTTAGAAAATGAAGTAGCAAACTCAAAATTTTATCATTACTATATGAACTATATATGAATTCTATATTAATATTACCGTTGGGACGTATGTGAACAAAATCTTGAAAAAATTGGAAAGCTACGCACCTCTTAATGGTGTGATGCTTTTCGGTGGGCTTAGCCTTAAGCGGACAATATTACATCATATTAAGGGTATCTTTGGACAGTTTTAGCCTAACAACTAGGGAATCTTTTGTAAATACCCATCTACCACAAACTATTTACCCACCCCTACCCACAAAGTTTCCCCTTACCCATTTTTTTTAATACCCAGACATCCAACCAAATAAAGCTAAGCTACTAAAACCAAACCAATTCATGCCAAGCAAGCTAAGCCAAGCCAAATCAAGCCAACCCAAGCCAATCCAATCCAAACCAAGTAAAACCAATTCAAGCCAAATCAAGATATGTTAAGCCAAATGGGTAAGAAAAATGGATGGGTAGGTAGGTTGGGTAATTAGTTTTAATACAATAGGTATATATTGTAACCAGTTTTTAAATGGGTAGAAAAAGGTAATTAGTTTAAGTTTAATGGGTATTTTATATAAATTGCTCCAACACCTATTAGATATGCAAATAAAATTTCACATTGCTAGAAATTGGGAGCCTACATATAAGGTGTAGGGATCTCTTGATTATGTGAGACATTTAGGAAAAAATCATGCGGGTTTGGTCAAAAGCAGACAATATCACATCGTGATAAGAGTATCTTTGGGACGTTTTAGCACACAACCAATATCAAAGTCCAGGTTCGGCACAACAAGTATGGTGATGGCGGAGTGATATTGCAGGGCTCAGTTTACTTACCCTTATGAGATTGGAGATGTGCACACAAGAAGAAGTTAGTTCTGGGCTTCGGTTGTCATATCTAACAATGTGGATTGCATGTAACGATTCGGCCAGTCATTTTGAGTGTTATAGCTCCGTTTCCCCATTTATTGCTTATTTTATGCTCATTTGTTGTTATGTGACTTGATGGGGTAGTTGGTTTGGTTCCGAAAATATTTCGGAATAGATTGGGATACTCAGTCCCAAGATTGGAAGCCTCACAGAGTTGACTGGATGTTGATTTGTGTATAAATGACTCTGAAATGGAGTTTTGATGATTTCGATAGCTTCGTATGGTGATTTTGGACTTAGGACTGTGTCCGGATAATGATTTGGAGGCCCGTAGATGATTTCAGCTTGAATTAAAGAAAGTTGAAAAACAATTAAAGTTTGGAGAGTTGAGAGGTTTGACCGAGAGTTGACTTTGTGGTTACCGGGCTTAGATTTTGGTTTCGAAAGTTAGAATAGGTCCGTTGCATTATTTATGACTTGTGTGCAAAAGTTGAGGCCAATCGAAGTTGGTTTGGTATGTTTCGGCATTAGTTTTAGAAGGTAGAAGTTCATAAGTTTATTAGGCTTGAATCGATGTGCGATTCATAGTTATAATATTGTTTGATTTGATTTGAGACTTCGAGTGAGTTCGTATGATATTTTAGGACTTGTTGGTATGTTTGGTTGAGGTCCCGAGAGCCTCGGGTGATTCCGATCATGTACGGCGCATTTTGGAACTTTGAGAAACTGCTGATTTCCTGTTGCTGGTTTCCTCTTTTGCGATTGCGGAGAAGGAGACGCGATCCCGGGGAGTGTTGTTGGAAGATGAGGAGTTTGTGCTAGTCGTTCGCGAGAATAGTTACGCGATTGCGAAACATCCGCGAAGAAGGAAGGAGGAGGCTGGGAAGTCCACACGAGTGTTCTTCGCGATCGCGTGGAGGAGTCCACGATCACGTAAGTTTAGGATTCTGTACATCGCGTTCGCGATGGGTTGTCTGCGTTCGCGAAGAGTAATTTGGAGGGCTATGATTTTTGTTCTTCGCGATCGTGAGGGACTTTCCGCGATCGTGAAGGGGAACATCTGGGCAGAATATAAGATTTCAAAAATAAGAGTTAGAGTAATATTTTATAATTGGACTTTGGGAGCTCGGATTGAGGCGATTCTTGGAGGGATTTTCAAGAAATTGATTAGAGTAAGTGATTCTAACTCGGATTTGGTTAATATATATGAATCTATCATTATTTTTACCATTTAATTAGTGTTTTGGGTTGGAAAAATTATAAAAATTTCATATAAACTATAATTTGAGGATTTGAAGGTCGAGTTGAGATCGAAATTGAGTAATTTTGATATGGTAGGACTCGTTGTTGAATGAGTGTTAGAATTTTATTAATTTTATCGAATTCCGAGACATGGGCCCCAAGTTGATTTTTTGGGTTGACTTTTTGACCTTTTGTTTTAACAAATAGACCACTAGGCATGCTGCCTAGTAGTTTTTATATTAATAATAAAAAAGAAAAACACACCACAAAGGAAGATTACAAATAAGGGGGACAAAAGTAACAATTGTCTTGCCGCTATGCCTTTGCTATATAATCATCCATCTGCGCCTCCAATACCCTTTGACGCAGCCTCTATAGGCTGCTGGCGTAGTCTCACAAGGGTGAATGATTTTATAGCTATATGGATATATTCCAAAGGCGTAGGAGATGAGCAAGCACATACTGCGCTAAACCTTATCTCACAATTCCTATTGAGGTATTAATAGCCTCAGCTACTAACCAGAATGTAAAAAATATGAAGTAGAACGAAGTAAGTACTGTATGATCATCATAGAGTTTATAACATACTCTATGATGATATTACATATGATTATGCTTAAAAAAAGGTAATATAAAATCATGTATTAATTAATGTCTTGCCCTGAATACTCTAACTTTATGAACTCTTCGACTTGTAGAATCTTGTTTTCTTTATGTACCCTCTTCAAAAAGTATTCAAAGTTCATCATTTCTTCTTTGATCGATTGTACTTGTTGGATCTTGTTGAAGTTGTCGGCACTGTCACTTTTTGTTTTGCAACCCTCATTGCAGGTTTCCTAATGGCAGGTCCTTCTGTCACCCTACCATCCCAACTATGTTGTCTTTCATCTGTCTTGTTCTTGCCCTCATTGCAACCACTTCTCAAATGTCTAGGCGATAAATCCCCTTCCCTAGCTATGTTGGTAAATGATACATGGAGTAATTTTTCCTCTTCCCATTCTTTGTAGAAATCAAGCCCCATATCAATGCCAAAAGGATCCTGTCCAGCTTGTGTATTCGTTACTGCAATACATGGTTGTAAATATTGTTGCTGATGTCCAGCATTTGGAGTTGATATTACTGCTTGTGGCGTACTTGCAATTTGCTTCTGCTGTCCAGCAACTGTTGGTGTTGCTGCATATTAACCAGACACAAGAGTATCAGCTGGAGTGTTTGCAAAAATCTGTTGTTGCCCAGTCCTTTTTGTTGCTGTATTTTTCATCCAGATAACACCTGCTTTGCTTGTTTCAATATGTTCCTGCCCAGCATTTGGTGGGGTTACTGCATTGTGAATGCATGTAGCACCAGGAGGCTTTCTAGGAATGAACTCTGGAGCATCTAAATTAAGCTTGCTCTTTAGTTTTCCAGTCAAGGTACTTTTAGTTTTTGGCATCAGATGGGCATCCTTGATACTTTTTTCCACGTGAGGGCTGGAAAACTGCAGCATTGTAGTGTTGGAACTGAGTATGTTGGGCCTCCAAGCTTGCATTAAAAATCTTTGCCCAGTTCCCTGTGTATCAACCGCAAAACACAATTGTCCATCTATTGGTGCTGCTGTATCTTCATCAACTGGTTGAGTTTGCTCACAATTTTGATCATTAACAGTTACGAGCTGAAGTCTAGCATTTTGGTCCTCTGCTTTTTTCTGTTGCTTTTCACTACCTGTGTAGCCTGTATTTCCAATTGCTGGTCTTGTCGCATCCTCCAGTTGTTGGTCTGTATGCTCAGGTTCATTCATATCATGCTCGACGTCACACAACAAAGCATCAAATGAGTTGGAGTGTGAAACACCAACGATGTTTGAGGACAAATTCTGCTTTTGGATACTTGGAGTTTGCAACCTACTAGGTGTAAGATTCACCACTTTCCAGTCATTGCCCTTTGTAGTAGAGTTGCTGGTGTTTGTAACAGAATGCCTTGCTAAATCCCAGCCTTAGGTGTAGCTCGTTCCATCTTTGTAGGTAATGCTCTAGTAGGTGTCAAAGCCCCAAGTACTTCATTATCCTGACGTACAGTTGTTCGATCACCAACTGCCATATCATCATGTACCTTCTCAATTTGTGCAGTAGATTCAGCTCGAGCAACAACAAAAAGTGTAGCAAGTGGGGCAGCAGTAAGTGTAGCTATACCGATCTGTGCTTTGTTAACTGGTCCTATGTTGCTGGTCGGTAATGGTTGTACAAAATTAATTAGTGATAATTCCCCATTTTTATATTTTGTTGCACCTTTAGATTGATCCTCAAATTTTCCTTGAATGTCAAGATCCTGCCCAGCACCTTTCGCCAATGAATGTACAACCCTTGTAGTGGCTTGATCCACAATTGTATTCAATAAACCAGAATGTGTCAAAACTCCAGGAGTAGCCTCCTCCATTCCAGCTGAAATTTGTGATTTTTTAGTTTCTACATTCATCAAGTTATACCCTGTTGAAGTTGCATACTCCAAGTCCATAACATCGACATGATTTTCCTCAACACCAGCTTCTATAGTTGTTGAGACAGCTCGATCAGTAGCAGCCTTCAAAGTACCAGCTGTAGCTGCATACATCCTTAAAAAAACCGTGGTAGCAGGAATATCAACAGGAATTTTTTCTTGTTGATCCTTCCTTACATGCATATTTTCTAGATAAGCAACACTACTCATAACTTCTTGATTCTCCAGTGCAACCCCATGTTGTTTATTACCAGAAGCAGCTTGACTCAAAACAGCACCCTGGCCAAAGGCACCTATTGGAAAATTCTCGTCAAATTTGTAGCTCAATAATTGATTATATGCTCAATAATTGTAGCTCTAATTTTTATTTTTATTTTTTCGTGTTTAGGCCGAATATGGTATGAAGCTGAAAGGTATAATGGTGTTCTTTTTCTCATTAACAACACCGTTTGGGATAGCACTTGGAATTGGTTTATCAAAAGTGTATAGTGAAAATAGTCCAACAGCACTAATAGTGGTGGGATTGCTAAATGCATGTTCAGCTGGTTTATTGAATTACATGGCATTAGTGGATCTTCTTGCAGCTGATTTTATGGGGACTAAATTGCAGAATAGTATGAAACTTCAATCATGGGCTTATGTTGCTGTTTTACTAGGTGCTGGTGGCATGTCTGTCATGGCCATATGGGCCTAAATTGTTTTGGGGAAAAAAAGAAAAGCATTTAAGCATTTTTTTTAAAAATAATTTTTCTCCCATCACAAATGTAAATAATTTTGAACAAAATAACGTAATGAGTTCGGTCTCCTTTTTATATGCTTTAGTACTTTTACACGGTTGAATTTTAAACTTGTGCTTAGGGTCGGATAGATTGAGGTACCGTGTTCATATGAACCATGTACTTTTGATGCAGAACATAAATTTATGATTAAAAATGCACTAAAATTGTAATAAACTGTAGAACGAACACATAACTTAAAAATTATAATGGGTTCAATGCTAAAAATCTTAAGATTAATAATGAATAAAATTTAAATCCTGAATATGTCACTACTCGTGCCACCAATGCAGTCTAATATTGCCAATACCTTCAAGGATTCAACGTATAACTAGATCATACTATTAAGTGTTGTTTAATTAGAAAGTGCACATGATGGACTGTACCATGTCCTTGCTATGCGAAAAAGCAAGTTATAACATGAATATATATTAGGGACGAAAGAATCGCTCCAATATTTCTGAAATATACTAGTCTGCACTCTGCAGAGCTCATTCTATATATCTACCTCCTCCATGCAATTATTAGACCTATTGAAACATTGTCGCGACTATATTAAGTTCTTGCAAGTTCAATTGTTGAACTTCTAGACTTTATAGGTATGCTTCTTTGGCATGTTGCACCTTGTAATTCCATTTGTGTAACAGTATTGGATGTGACGCCTCTGCCTGCGCTTGGACGCAGGGGCGGACCTAATGTATTGTTGAGAGTGGAGATACTTAAGGAGCCTAGGAGTTAACTGTAGTTAAGCTTAGAAGTTAACTATAGTTAGAGGTAATGTTAATTATTTGTTAAGAGTTAGTTAGGTGGTTAAACAATGAGCTGTCAGTGAGCTGTCATTAGTTAGTTAGTGGAAGTTAACACTGTATATATCTAGGTGTATTGACTTTCCAAATGAATATACAAAAAACATACGACCTCTCTCTGCAAACTTCCTCTTTCCTAATGCTCTGTAGCTACTACTTCAATCTCCATTACTGTAAATTCTACATCTCTAGCTTATAATTTTGACATGGTATTAGAGCTATGGGAGATTAAAGGTTGACCGTTTGATTTCATCGGAAATTTGTTGTAGTTTTTGAAGAGCATGGTTGCTGACGATACAAGTTGAGTCGCAATCACCCATTGTTTTTGACGGTAAATGATAATTCAGGTGCGATATTGATCGCACTACAGCTACGAGGGACAAGGAATTACTCTGTATGCAGCCGAGCGATGAGAATTGCGATCCTTGGTCGTAGCAAGTTAGGGTTCATCGAAGGCACATGTAAAAGAGAGAACTATGGTCCAAATCTCGTTGATTTCTGGGAGTGATGTAACGCTATTGTCTTATCATGGATAATGAATTGTGTTTCAGCTCAATTGTAAAGTGGAATTTTCTACTACTCAAATGCATGTGCAATTTAGAATGAATTGAATGAGCGATTCAATAAGGTAGATTGCTCGAGGATTTTCCAGATTCATAGGCAAATTGCCACAATTAGCAAAGGTACCAGCTTAGTATCAACCTACTTCTCAAAGTTGAAGTTACTTTGGGCAGAATTTGATTATCTGGCCCCAATTCCGGAGTGTGATTGTACTAAATCTCGTAAATTTGTTATTTTTATGGAACTACTGAAGTTGTTACAATTTCTCATGTGACTTAATGAGTCTTATGAACAGTCGCGTAGCCAAATTCTTATGATGGTGCCAGTTCGTACTTTGAACAATGCCTACTCCATGCTCACTGAGCGAGAAAGCCAAAGAAGCATGTCTACTGCTTCTGCCTCTACTGAAGGAGGAGAGATGACCTCTCTGATGGCTGTAGAAGTGGAGGTATGCAAAGACAAAAGAGTAACTATAATGTGCAGTGTGATTTTTGCAAAATGTCCATATGCATACAAATTGCTATAAAATTATAGGATATCCAGCTGACTATAAGCCTAGGATGAAGTTTGGGAACAATACTGCTAACAATGTGACAGTGGAAGAGCATAGTAGAATGGATTTTGGTGGAAATAATAGCAGCACAACCATTGCAGCTGGTGTACCAACTCCATATTTCACACAAGCCAATACAATCAGATTTTGCAGCTACTTAACAAGGATAACTATGCAGAAAGCTCAACCAATATGGCAGGTACAATCAAAGCATTATTGGTTAATTCTGATTCTAAAAATTGGATTGTGGATACAGGAGCAACAAATTACATGATTTCAGATTTAACATGTTGTTTGAAAGGATAAAACTTAATAATACTAAGAAAGTTCATATGCCAAATGGTAGTTGTCACAATCCAAAATACCAACCCATCGTGAAGGCGCCTAACACACCGGCTAAACTAGCTAAAATATAACAATAAAGGACTAGAGTAGCATAATTTATAAAAATAGCTTAAGTCTGAATCTCAATATAACCAAAATACTGCTAATACAAGATAAATCCCCCAAACACTGATAAATACAGAGTTGTGATCTTTATAATGGAATACAAGTCTGAAACTAAACAATAATATCACTGTCTGAACTATAACAATAATATGTAAGGAAAACGACAAGTCAAAACTGCGACCAAGGATGCAACTCTACCTCGCCTCTCTAACTCAGTCCAACAAGCATGCCTACTGCTAATAACTGGTCCCCACACCTGAATCTGCACATTTAAGTACAGAGTGTAGTATGAGTACAACCGACCCAATGTACTCAATAAGTATCATAACTAACATCGGTGAGATAAAATAAGCGAGAACTATAAATGATACTAGCTATGACCTGTACAATTTCATCATTTTTAACAAGTACAGAACATTATTGAAATCAAGTCATAAAGCACAGGAAGAAACATCTGTGTGTGAATGTGCACAGTTACTCAATTACCCGGCTCAGTCAATATTCACCATATAGAGATGATATGCAGATGAGTTAGATAATAATCCATGCAAATTTATAAGTAGAGATGAAATGCAATTCCAAACAACACTGACTAGATTTTTCTCAATATCCGCGTGTACTCTATCAAGAGAGAAACATGAGAGGATTACCCTAGGGGATGGATCCGTATCCACATGCTGCACGGACAACTCACGTGTTGCATGGACAACTCATGTGCTAATAATATAAACTGCACGAACAACTCACGTGTTACATGGATAACTCACGTGCCAATAACATCAACCGCACGGATAACTCACGTGCCAGGAATCACAATCCGCCTGGCGTGTTCACAGGCCACCAGTCCAGCTCGTAACACAGATAAATCAAATATACAAGAATACAAGTACATGATCAATGATTACCAA
Organism: Nicotiana tabacum; assembly: GCF_000715075.1. Classification (NCBI taxonomy): domain Eukaryota; kingdom Viridiplantae; phylum Streptophyta; class Magnoliopsida; order Solanales; family Solanaceae; genus Nicotiana; species Nicotiana tabacum. The sequence continues at coordinate 8,480,113 of NC_134098.1, forward strand.
ATTCATACATGATCAATGATTACCAAATTCATACTCCTGGACTGGAATATCTAGCATGCTATAGTGTAGGCATGTTCAATGTGTGGTATCACAACTAAAATAGATAATTCCTTCGTGGAATAATAGCTTATTACTTCCAACCGCAAAAATAACCTTAATGAAACCTCAACATGGTACAAGTAGATCGCAGAGGGGTACTCATAGGAGAAACAACTCAGTTGACGATTAATAATCAATTCAAGGCATGACATATCCTAAACACTAACCCGAGCATGGATAAATAACCTAGTGTTAGCACATGGGCTCAAACCCCACACATGTGCACGCCCATTGCACATAGCTATCACAAATAATTCAAGCAACTAGTGCCTCAATCAAGTTTAGATACGATACCTCAAGTAAACCAAATCACTCCGCTAACAAGCCCTTCCCTCACGTATCAACCTATGAAAGGATCGAATCTAGCCAAAAATAACGTAATACTATCAATACAAGCTATAAGAAGTGATTTCAGAAGATAAAGCTAAGATCTTTAACTCAAGTAAAAAAGTCAACCCCAAAAGTCAACTCCGGAATCGCATATCGGAACACGATAAAATTCACAAATTCCAAATACCCATTCAATTACGAGTCCAACCATGCCAAAATAATCCAATTTTAACCATAAATCGCCCCTCAAATCCTCAACTTTCACTCTCCAATAACATAGTCCAAAAATCTCCAAATTCTAACTTGGATTCCTAAAAACTAATATTTATGGATAAAAGTGATTAAAAATCACTTACATATTCAATCTATGTGGAAATCTCTCCAAACATCACCCTAGTCCAAACTTCAAAATCCCAAAAATGAGAAAATCAACTAAACCTTTTGATTTAAAATCACTCCCAGTGATTCCGCTTCTGCGGACAAAATCAGCGCACATGCGCTTCCACTTTTTCGGAAAGGGCTTCGCTTCTATGAAGTTCACTAAACTCCCGACCTACCACTTTTGTAGCTGAAAATCCCGCTTCTGCGGTTAACCTCAAGCTTTTGTGCGTGCGCACTTGAGGAAACTATCTGCATCTGCAGTCCTAGTGCCTTCGCTTCTGCGGAAACATCGCTCGTACCTGTGAAGTTCCTTACCTAGACCGAAATTCCTCTCATGCTGTAAGGCCCCGTAAATTTTACCTAAAAACTCGGGACTTCGTGGTGTTGGGGTAGACTTATGCTGTATGAACCTTTTGGGTTCAACGATGCACTGGGGAATAAAGGAAAGATTTTTCGCACTGGGTAGACACAACCGCACCGTACGCCACGCCGCCCCATGCGGCGCGCTTGTGGCGATTTCTAGAACATTTCGAAAAAATGTTTCTGGGCACATTTTTCACTGCCGCGCTGCGCCATGTGGTGCCCCATGTGGCGCGGCTATGCTAATTCTGGGTTTTTATAAGCCGAAAATTTATCTAGCTAAGGGTTCATTTTTGGGGGATTTTTTGGTGTTTTATAGAGAGGGGAGAGCGACTCTAGAGAGAGGATAGGGAGGACTAAGGATTTCACTACTCTACCTTGAATCAAACCTTGAAATTTTATCAAAGGGTTGCTAGGGCTTCAAAGAGGTAAGGATTTGTTTCTCCAATTCTTCAATTTCGAAATTTAACTAGAAATGGGTAATTAGTAAGATAATTTTTGGGCATGGAAGTTGTTCATCTTGCATGCATGTGTTATCAAAGGGGTGTAAGGAGATTGTTGAGCTAAAAATGATAGATAATGGGCTTGGGATGATGGAATCCTCCATAAATAGACCTTGGAACCTTAATGCATACCTAGTGTTTGATAAAATGCTCAAATGAGTTAGAACCATGATCATCTTCCTAATTTTGGTTCAATTTGTTACATTTCTAAAATATATTGAAGTTGCTAAGATTTACGGAACATTTTAGAGTGTAAGGAATCTCAAGTGAGCTATGTTTGCTAAACTATTCTTTAAGAATTGAACCCCCCCATTACCCTTGTAAGTTCCAAGATATTTATTATAAATCGAGTATTCCGAATAAGTTTTGTGACAAAGATGTATGTTCAATTCTTGTTTCAAATGATTTTATCATGTTGTATTATAAATTGAAGATATGTTCGAAACCATGGATTGTGTATCTACATGTTATAATTCCAAGTCGTGATTTATGTAAAAGTTATTATGTCAATTTGTGTAGAAATTGTGATTAGGATTACACCTCCACCCGCATACATTGAGGCGGGGCGGCATGGCCACTTTATGTAGGTATTGGTAACGTTGATGCATTTACACCCGCATATATTGGGGTGAGGCGGCATGGCCGCTTTGTGTAGGTTTTTGGTACTGTGGTTATACCTCCACCCTCATACATTGGGGTGAGGCGGCATGGCCGCTTGAGTAGAGTTGTGGTATTGTGTTTACACCTCCACCTGCATACATTGGGGTGAGGCGGCGAGGCCGCTTTGTGTAAAGATGGTTACAGAGGATCTTATCTTAAATTCTATAAATGTTATTGACAGCTCTTGATAAGCTTGCTTTGGCTTAAACAACTATCTATGTTATTCTATTGTCACCCTGATTCATCATATTCATATTGTACTTCCGAGTTATGAAATTGGTGTTTGGTTTTCATACTAGTACTATTCGACATGTACTAACATCCCTTTTATGGGGGCACTGCATCTTTAATGGATGCAGGTAGTTCCACAGCGGAGGATATTGACCAGTGATAGCAGTGCTCATTCTTCCCAGCTGACTTGGTGAGCCCCATCTCATTCCGGGGTCGTGCATCTTTTGTTTCGTATGTGTTATCGTGTTTTAAGGTATAGCCGGAGCCTTATTGCCGGCACTATCATTGTACTCTTTGGTATCTTTAGAGGCACCGTAGACTTAGTGTGGGTTGTATATAGGTGTTGGAAATGTTAAACAAGTCGTGTTTTGATTGAATCACTTGTTCCACTTTGAACCATGAAGGAATGTGCGTGTTTTGGAGACTTATTAAATGAAGTAATTAATGGTAACGAATTTGGTATTGTCTACATGATCTCCTTGTTGGTTAATTAACGAAGTTATGCATACTCTTAAAAATCATGGGTGAGTTGGGTAGAAAGTATTTAATAGGCTTGCTTGACCGGGTTCACTCGGTTAAGCGCTAGTCACGCTCCCTAAGTTTGGGGCGTGACACATGAGTCCTTATAGCCGCACCTATGGCCAAGCCCACCGCAGGTGTGGTTACACCAGCAAAACCAACCCTTCATCCATGCTCTAAGTCCAAATATTGATCCGGTAATAATCCAAAACTCACCCGAGGCCCCCGAACCTCAACCAAACTTGAAACTAACTTAATCGAAGCCTTAAGTCACATCAAACAATATTAAAACCATGAATCACACCCCAATTCAAGCCTAATAAAACTAAGGAATTTCCAACTTCTAAAACCAATACCGGATCATATCAAACCAACTCTGATTCACTTCAAATTCTGCACACAAGTCATAAGTCACACAACAGAGCTATTCCAACTTTCGAAACCAAAATTCGATTCCGGTATCATCAAAGTTAACTCTCAGTCAAACTTCTCAACCTTCCAAACTTTCAACTTTCTTACTTTCGCCAATTCAAGCCAAAACAACCTACAAACCTTCAATTCAATATCCGGAATACTCCTAAGTCTAAAATCACCATACGAAACTAATGGATCCATTAAAACTTCATTCTGTATTCGTTTACACACAAGTCAACATTTGGTCAACTCTTTCAACTTAATGTTCCAACCTTGGGAATAAGTGTCCCAATTCATTTCGAAACATCCCCAAAATCAAACCAACCACCCCGGCAAGTCACGTAACCACAAGTGAACATAGAATAAGAAATAAATAGGGATACAAGACAATAATAATGCACAAGATGACTCATTGGGTCGTCACAGTAGTGTTACTGATGTGTCACATAGCAGGGGATTATTGAATAATGTGTTATATGTCCCTAATTTCAACTACAATCTATTGTCAGTGTCTAAGATCACTAAGGAGCTACAATGTTTTGTTCTTTTTTTCCTGATATCTGTGTATTCCAGGACCTCTGCATTAGAAGGGTGAGGGGATTGGTAAAGAGGATGATGGCTTATACCTGCTGCCTCAATTTTCATGTTGAAAACTCTACAGTATCAGCTAAAAGTTTAAGCACATGATCTGAGAACATGGACCTTGGACTGTGGCAAAGAAAATGTCTTGACTTACCTTTAGTATATTGTATTAGAACTATAAAATAAAACTATAAAAGAATGTTCTGTTTTCCCATTAGCTAGACATACTAGATTACCCTTTCAAAATAATCAAAGCATGGCTACTGAAACTTTCCATGTGATACATATAGATGTTTGGGGCCCTTACAAGTACAGACTCATGATGGAAATAAAATGTTTCTCACTATTGTTGATGATCATTCCAGAGTTACTTGGTTTTTCTTGTTAAAATTAAAAAGTGATGTTGTAGTCATTTTGAGATAATTTTTTAAGATGGTGCACACACAATTCAATAAGACAGTAAAGACAATAAGGTGTGACAATGAGAGTGAATTCATTAACATTGAATGAAAGGAGATTTTATTATCACTTGGGATAGTACATCAAAGAACTTGTGTTTATACACCCCAACAAAATGGGGTGGCTGAGAGGAAACACATGCATGTATTGGAGGTTGCTAGGGCTTTTAGGTTTCAAGAAAGTATCCCACTTATGTTCTGGGGTCATTGTGTTCTAGCTGCCACATACCTTATCAATAGAATTCCTTCAACAGTCTTAAAAGGTAAAAGTCCACACGAGGATTTCCATGAGAATAAACCACCTCTGGATCATCTAAGAGTACTGGGATGCTTATGTTATGCAAAAAGGATGCCTTTGCATGATAAGTTTGCACCAAGGGTAGTGGTTGCAGTAAAGATAGGGTACTCCGAAGTAACTAAAAGATACATACTATATGGTTTGGCTAACCATACATTTTTTATTAACAAGCATGTTGTTTTTATGGAAAATGTGCTTCCTTTCAAACACAGGCCTGAGGCAAGTTCTCAGCTATTCTTGGATGATACAGCTTGGCTGAGGCCCTTGGATATCAAAAGCCATCTAGAAGATAATTCTTTTGATGCAGTGGATAATATTCTATTTGCAGAAGATTTTGAAGCCATCCTAGATCAACCATTGCAGCCTGATGACATGGTCGGTCCTATCATACATGATTTACCAACTAGAGAGTTGGCAGACCTTGTGCCAGATGCTGAACCACCAGGTGTTGAACCATCTGTTCCTCATCCTCCTTCACCAATGCCACCAATTGATTCTACTGTTGTACCTATAAGACACTCTTAGAGGAATAAACAACTACAAGCATGGATGACAGACTTCATCGTAGGATCAAAATCTAAGAGCACATAGCAGCCACCACATTCTATTCATGCCTCTATTGTTTATGACTTATTGATGCCTTCCTACAGGAAATCCTTAGTTGCTTTTACTTCCATAGTGGAACCTATGACATTTCATGAAGTATCTAAAGATCCACTTTGGATTGAGGCTATGGAGATAGAGTTGAAGGCTCTTGAAGATAACAAAGCTAATGGAGACATTGAAAGATACAAAGTCAGGCTAGTGGCTAAAGAATATAGTCAGCATGAGGGGTTGGACTACAATGAAACCTTCTTACCCGTGGTTAAGATTGTCACTGTCAGGGCAATGATGTCCATAGCAGCCATTGAAGGTTGGCACCTACATCAAATGTATGTCTACAATGCATTCCTCCAAGGAGACTTATATGATGAAGTCTATATGAAACTCCCACAAGGCTTTACAAGCCAGGGGGGAGAAGAATGGAGTATGCAGGCTTGTCAAATCCTTGTATAGATTGAAGCAAGAAAGCATGCAATGGAATGTCAAATTGACAGATGCACTGATCAATTTGGGCTTCACTCAGAGTTCACTAGACTATTCATTATTTACCAAAAGACAAGACAAGAGTATTATAGCAGTTTTAGTCTATGTTGATGACATGTTAATAATAGGTAATGACATGAATTTGATAGAGTCCACTAAGAAGGATCTGCAATAAGCATTCAGGATGAAGGACCTTGGTGAATTGACGTATGTTTTGGGAATTGAGTTCTCTAGATTACACAAGGTATTTTGATGAACCAAAGAAAATATGCCTTAAAGCTAATTGCAGATTTAGGTTTGAGTGCTGCCAAATCAATTGGGACTCCTCTGGAGTTCAATTAGAAGCTTACAACAAGGGAACTTGATAAGATAACTGGAACTACAGAAGATGAGTTGTTGGAAGATAAAGGACAATATCAAAAGTTAGTTGGTAAACTGTTGTACCTGACTATGACTAGGCCAGGCATTGCCTATGTAGTGCAAACTCTTAGCCAGTTCATGAAACAACCTAAAAGATCTCATTGAGAAGCAGCTTTAAGAGTGGTGAAATATGTGAAGATGGCACCTAGAATGGGGATATTGATGAGTAGTAAGTAGGGTAACACACTAATAGCATTCCGTTATGCTGATTGGGCATCATGCCCAAATACCAGGAATTAGTTACAGGCTTTATATTAAAGCATGGTGAATCACTCATTGCCTGGAAGTCCAAGAAGCAAAATACAATATCAAGAAGCTCTGTAGAATCAGAGTACATGAGCATAGCTTCTACACTATCAGAACTTATATGGATAATTGGTTTATTTAAGGAACCGGGAGCTGAAGTGAGGGAACATGTTGATTTATATTATGATAGCAAAGCAGAATTACATATTCTGGCTAATCCAATATATCATGAGAGAAAAAAATATTTAGAAGTGGACTGGCACTTCATAAGGGAGAAGATTCAGCAAGTGTTAGTGCAGACACATCATATCAATTCGAAGGGAGCAACAAGCAGACATTCTAACTAAAGCATTGTTGAGATCACAACATGAATATTTGGTCTCCAAGCTGGGAGTGCTTAATATTTTTGCACCTACCATTTTTAAGGAGAGTGTTGAGAGTGGAGTTACTTGAGGAGCCTAGGAGTTAATTGTAGTCAAGCTTAGAAGTTAACTGTAGTTAGAGATAGTGTTAAATATTTGTTAAGAGTTAGTTAGGTTGTTAAATAGGTAAACCGTCAGTGAGTTGTCATTTGTTAACACTGTATATATCTAGGTGTATTGACTTTCCAAATGAATATACATAAAGCATTAATTCGACCTCTCTCTGAAAACTTCCTCTTTCCTAATGCTCTACCGCTACTACTTCAATCTCCATTACTATAAATTCTATATCTCTAGCTTATAATTTTGACATGTATTAGTTACGGGTTCGTCTGAATCTAGTAATTTTGCAGTATTCTTATATAATAAGGCTAGTCTATCCATAATTTAAGCTAGTGTTGAAAGTGCAAGAGGGGGTGAATTGTAATTCTTCTTTTCTTTTTCGAGGTAGTCGACTAGTTTGAGTTCTAGCCGACTGGACTTTTCAGGAATAGAATGTAAATGATAAATTGGAGGAATTAAATAACACAGTGCTTAAGTTATAGCCGACTGGACTTTTCAGACTTCAAGCTTAAGTTCCCTGTCTTTCTTTTCCCTATTAAGTCTCTTTAGCTCATTCAACATTTTTTGAGACTCTTTTAGAGTAAGGTCAAGAATGTCCTGCAATTCATTACATCTACCAAAGTTATAAGATCTTACCTCGCTTGTTTCACCTCGTGCCATGAAACAGTTTTCAGTATTTTCCTTGCATTCATCGTCTGATGTATCTTCATCAGTCCAGCAGCCAGAGTATTTGTTCATATCATTTTCCAGGATGGTCATGAAGCATAGATTTGCTATTTCTTCGTGTTATGAACTATCTTCATCACTCCAACTTTCAAAGGATTTGTTTATGCTGAATCCTCTGGAGACTTTTCTTTTAAGATTTGGGCATTCAGCTTGAACATGCCCATACCTTCCACACTCATAACACCTCCCACCATTCTTGTCTTGTTCATTGTATTGCCTGGTTCGCCTAGATGGCATCCTTACCCTTCTTATATTTCTATACCTTCTTATTAACCCATCCATGTTTCTTGATAACATAGCAATTTCTTCTTCAAGGGCTTCTGGATCGTCATCAATATTACTTTCAGGTCCTTCAGTTATAGATTTGAAGGCAACCATTTTCTTCTTTTCTTCCTGACTTGTCTTCTTGAGATGGGTTTTCTCGAATGCTATAAGATCTTCTCTGAGTTCATCATATGAAAGTTTGTTTAGATCTTGAGATTCAAGTGTAACTACTTTCGTTTGCCAAGTGGTAGGTAAACTCCTTAGTATTTTTCGAACTTGATCACCACTTGAATAGGGTTTATCAAAAGCTTTCAGATCGCTAATGATTTTTGCTGAATCTTGCAAACATTTCCTCAATGGATTCTCCTTCTTTCATCAGGAAGAGTTCATAGTCATGAACCAACATGTTTATCCGAGTTTCTTCCACTTTGCTGGTTCCTTCATAGGTGACCTCCAATTTGTCCCACATTTCTTTAACCGTATCACAGCTTAAAAACTTCTCATACTCTTCTTCACTTATAGCGTTATACATTAGGTTTTGTGACTTAACAGTAACCTGAATGACTGTCATTTGTTCGTTTGTGTATTCATCTATATCTTCAGGATCAACGGGTGGTTGAGTTGCTGCTGGTAGTGGATAGTTTCTTTTTGTGATAACACGCCATACTTTCACATCATAAGATTTTGCATAAATTTCCATTCGCACTTTCCAGTGAGAAAAGTGTTGTCCATTGAAATATGGCGGCCTGACTTGTGACGTTACCTCTTGAAAGAGTGCTCCAATAATTTTTGTGGTAAATTGTTTGAGACACCGGTCAATACATATTTGGCTCAACTTGTATTTGAAAGTGCAAGAGGGGGTGAATTGTAATTTTTTTCTTTTTCGAGGTAGTCGACTAATTTGAGTTCTAGTCGACTGGACTTTTCAGGAATAGAATGTAAAAGATAAATTGCAGAAATTAAATGACATAGTATGCTTTTATACTGGTTCGGATTCAAAGTGAATCCTACGTCCAGTCCCCTTGCGTTGCAAGGGTGATCTGTTTCAAGTATGAAATGGTTTAATACAGATGAATTGATGTTGTTATGCACTAATAACTTATGTCACTCGTTCTTCTCTTTATAATTGATACAATGCCTCACCAATGTTCTTTTCTCTCTCTCTCTCTCTCTTTTCTTCTTTGTTACATAAGGAATCTAAAGTAAACTACAATATTTTGTTTGAAGTGGAACAAAGAGATTGAAGTTGGTTTGATCAAAGTATGTCATTCCAAAGCTAGTGCAGTAGGTATTTATACTTCTCGAGGCCTTCAAGTCTTGTACATCCTTTTGAGAGATTGAGAACCCAAGGGAGTTGTATTCAGACAGATTCGTAGATTGATTCTTTCCGAAATTGATTTTTCTGCTGACTCATCTTCACTCGCGAGTTTGAGTGATTTTATTTTTAAATGATAGAATATTTTCGTTGCCAAATCCCTTGATTGATGCCTTCGATTGACGTCATTATGTGGGAGAATTTTTAGCGAATGATTTCGTTGCCGTAATCTCCTTTGATTTAGATCCTTCCTATAATATATCTTTTAATTAATTTTTCCATCTTCCTTGATTGATTTGTCCGCTTCTCTTTCCTTTTTTATTGGATTCATTTCCTCCATATGCCTCCATTTTATTGCTCAAAATCGTTTCCTGCACATAGGGAGTAATTTATTATTTTGCTTCATTGAAATTTACTGAGATCTAACAATCTCCCTATTTTTTATGATGGCAAAATAACAATGAAAATACTTCCCTATTGATCAACCTTGAGTGTGTTGTTGTCAACTCTCCTTTAATCCGCGTTTCTTGGTAGATGTGTTTAGTCGACTCCCCCTTAGTTGGATATTTTGTTGTGCCTCATTCCCTTCATTTGTAGTCGACTCCCCCTCAGCTGTATACCATGTGATGTACCTGCAAGTTGAAAATAGAGCACAAAACACAGAATGAAAAAGCAGGGAATACATAGAAACACATGCCTTAAGCTTGCTTACTATTTTTATTTGTATACCGTATGATGTACCTGCAAGTTAAAAACATAGCACAAAACACAGAAGCAGGGAATACATAGAAACGCAGGCCTTAAGCTTGCTTACTATTTCTCCCCCTTTGTCATCAACAAAAACAAAATAAAAGCAGGTAAATACAAAGTATTTTTCCTAACAGTACACCTCATGACTGAATCATCAGTTGCAAAAACAAGGCAAAAAGAAAATTATCTTAAACAATCAAACATCAGCGTCACAGAAAGTAGGTAAGGGTGTTGCAAACTGCCTCCTTGAGGCGATCAAAGCTAGCATTCACTGTGACAGATACCCCATTAATTCTGTCGTGCATCTCTTTGAAGGCCCTTACTGCTTTTTCTGCAGTCTTGAGAATCTGCACTCAAATCTTGGACACGTTGGACCCTATCTCCTTTGCCATTCCATGGATATCTTCAATCCGGCTTTGCATAGAGGTTATGGAGTTTTTGATGAAAAACATTGTTTCATTGATGGAGACAAGCTTTTCTAAGAGGTCAGAATCACTTGTACTGGGTGAGACACATGAGCTTTTGAGATGACATTTTGGGTTATCACATGGTTTCAACTTCTTGTTTCTTGACCCAGGCACCCTTTACAGAAATATAACCCATGCTAGCAAATCCCCTTGAATTGTAAGACTTGGTGACAGTGATGTAGGGATGGTCAACAAGGGATATGTTGTTGGATTCTAGCAGATGGTTGATAACCATACCACAAGGAAGACTTGTGGGATCATCAATACTTTCTATCATGAAATTAATGACCCAAAAGCACAACTTGACCTTGTGCTTGGTCAGAAGGCAGTACACTAAGAAGGTATCATACTGGGAGAAGGTAGAGAAGGATCATGTTCTTGGAAGAAGAGTGGTTGCTATAAAATGTGCTAAGATACGAGTTTCAAAACAAACATCACTAGGTCCTAGTTGACAAGGAAGAGAGTCAGAGGGTGATTCAGCTATACACCTTTTAGCCCGATCAAAAGAGATTTTAAAATCCTCAGGTCAGGTATTCTTAAAGAGCATAGAAAAACTAGAACAACTACATTGAAAAAAAGTATCAAACAGATCACAATCCAGAAAAATACGTTTGCTAGGAACCAAGGTTTCTAACTTATCAGGTTTGCTAGAGCGAAGATTAGCATAGAACATTCTAACAAGTGGTTCATATACCTTTGGAGGAGGCAAGGAGAGAAATATTTCCAACCCTAGAAGTCGAAGAGTTCCTTCACTTTGCAGTTGAGGTTGTCCATGAAATTTATGTCGACAACTCTGCCATGAGCGACAGGCTTGTCTTTGAAAGAAATGAAGGCATCCCTGTTTGGAGTGTCCCGGAAATTTAGGTCAGACTCAAGAGAATTGGAGAGATCAATTTTGGGCTTTTTGGGAGTGAAGGTTTCAGGAAGGTCTATCATGGGTCGTTTTTCTAGGGACTTCTCGTTGAGACTGCGAGCATCATCTGAGAGATCTTGAGAGGAGGAAAAGCGCTCAGAGTGGTCTGATCCTATATTGACTGGTTCAGGAGGTTGAGAAGAGGGGTTTGCCCTAGAGCGAGTACTTTTGCGGGTGGAAGCAGAGGGATTTTTGGAGTGCTTTGCCATTGTAGGATTTGGAACAGGGGATTGGAGATACAAACAATATGATAGCCACAGAAGAAGCTTTGAACTTAAAAAAGGTGATAAACGGCAGTTGAGTACAAATAAAAAGGCGTCAGAGATTTGATGCAATGATTGACCGGTCTCTGAAATGGTGTGAAAAAGGAAAAGTAACAGACACACTAATAATGCATCTTGCACACTTAAGGAAATATTTAAACTAAGATACAGTAATAATTAAAAACACCACAAAGGCCCTAAAGTTATGAGTTTATTGAAATAATGCCAAGAGAGTCTCGTAATGCACAAAATCTATCTTCTAACAAGGGTTTTGTAAAAATATCTACTAATTGATTAGTGGAACCTACAAACAATAATTCTACGTTGCCTTTAAGAACATGATCTCTAATAAAATAATGCTTAATATCTATATGCTTAGCTCTAGAATGATGCACAAGATTCTTTGATAGACAAATAGCACTAGAATTATCACATAATATTTGAACATGCTTAAAAAATAATTCACAATCACCTAATTGATGAGACATCCATAGTAATTGAGAACATCATTGTCCAATTGTAATGTTGATATTTTATACGTCAATGCCACACAAGAGAAGGGTGATTTGTGTGGTGCCTGATTTTTGCGTGCACTGGATTATTGAAGGACATGGTTCTTCTATGCGTTCCTTACACTACAGTTGTGGAATAAATAATGCAGAAAGTAAAGAACACAAGGATCTTTACGTGGAAAACACCCGGCTCAAAAGGTTAAAAAATCATGACCTACTACTCAGTAGGATTTTCCCCAACACTTCACTAAATCAATGAGCCAAAACAACATTTACAAAACTCTTTGTAAACCTAAGGATTAACTCTAATCCCGTTGTGGCAACCAGCCTCTAACTATTGCAACAACTTCAAGTTAACTCTAACTTGAATACTTAGAGTACCTAATACAATTGCTTCTAGATAAACCTGAAAGGTATAATTTGAAAACCACCTACTACAATGAAACTAGAATAAAAGACAGACACTTGGAACTAGTTCTTCTATCTGGTTCATGTAGCTTCAAGTTTGCACACTTGAATCACACAAGAATTGTTTCCAAAATGTCTTGCTATTTTGGTATCAACTCACGTTTAACTTCAGTGTTTGTGCATCCCTGTAGAATGAGAACATCCTGCAATATATAGAGTTAGTAGAATGGGAAATAACTAGAGTTCTAATGATACTCTTCCTTGGTGGAAGAGTTCTAGTTATCCACAACTTCTAACTCCTCACTTATCTTGGATAGTGTTTTCTTTGAGTAATGAGTCCTTCTCATTATCAATTATGCAACCTTTTCGATCAGGAGAGATCAGATATAATAAGTTAAGTTTATCTCCTTCACGTACATCCTTTATGCTCTAATATGCCTGTGTCTGTGTACACAGGGGATGGACCTGGTTCATGCCTGAGTTACTTTGTCAATCTTCAAAACAAACTTCACTTGGGCCAATAAATTTCCCTTTTTTGATGATGACAAACTTTGTGCTTTTCATAAGCGTAGGCCCTGTTTCGATTCAGCTCAACATCAACACAATGTTAGAAAATCTTACCCTTTTAAAGTCCACTTATCATCAAGGACCATGTTAATTAGGTTATAAATATCACAATCTAAAGTAAATGCACAACCTAATTCTCCCTTTTGGCATCATCGAAAAGTTGCATAATAATGTTAGATAACCAGATTTTAATAGAAATTACTCATGGCCACTGAGACTACTTCAAATGCAATCATAGAGTCAAATATTATAGATCAATCTAAGGATATTAGCCATCTATGAAATATCAACAACCCGTTAGAGCAAAATCAGTGAATTTCATTGATTGATAAGATCCCACCACAAAGCATAAAAAGAAATAAAAATACTGGATCGTAAGCAAAAGAGGCAAAAACAAAAAATCCCGTACTGGGTCACTGGTTGATCTACACTAGGCTAGGAAGGCTTAAGGCTGGGAAGGTCCAGGTTCTTGGTTTTTGGCTTGAAGCAGTTTCAGCATATCCTGAAGAATGCCATCATCTTTCTCCTTTTCTTTTGCCAGCTCAGCACTGAGAGCATTTCTCTCAGTCTCTACTTCTGCCAACCTCTTCTTCAGCCTATCAATTTCAGCATCCTTATCCCCACTTTCTTCTACCAAGGCTCGCACTTTGTTGTTCACAGGAACCTTTTTGGATGAACCAGGTTCTTTGGGAGTGGTTCGGACTTCATAGTCACAAGCAGTTAGATTGTTTGCCCCAAAATGATCCTTGCTTGTACCAACTTCCCATTTCTTGATGGGTACCTTGAAGTGTGCAAGTACAACCGTGAGAATAAAGCCATAGGGTACGGCATGAGATTTGGTTCCATTCAGAACCCTATCAAGAAGCTGGATGATGAATCCAGGCCAATTGATTTGCCTCCTACTGTCCAAACATTCCATAAGGACCAGGTCCATGAATATGGAAATGTGCCTCCTTTCCTGCCTTGGCAGCACACATTTGTTAACAAATTCGAACAGCACTTTGTGGGGTGGCTTCATCTCACTTTTGTAAATAGTCTTGGGCTCAAGTTCTTCATCATTGTCACCAAACTTCCTAGTAATGGCAAGAGCAGTAGGGAGATTCTCTAGACTTGGCAATTTGAGCTTCTTATAATCATTATACCATTCAGTAGGTACACCTAAGATCTCTCCCAGTTCTTTACCATCAAAAGTCACTGTCACCCCCTTTACCACACTGGTGACCCTACCTTCATTGATCTCACAACTTACCATGAACTCCACAATCTCAGTTTTGGCGAGCCTTCCATCCATCTGAAGGACCATGTCCTTCCATCCTTGCAATTGTAACTTCTTCAACAGCATTAACATACCTTCCTCATCCATGTCCCTGAGGAGTTTACCTTTCAAGATGGTTCTCTTCCCAAACTTGACCATCTTGTCCTTCTCAACATCAGATTCTTCTTCTTCTTCTTCTTCTTCTTCTTCTTCTTCTTCTTCTTCTTCTTCTTCTTCTCTACTCCATTCCTCTTCCTCCAATATTTTCACTTTTCTTGGTTTGAATGCAAACCTGGTTCTTATAGCCAAAGTGGATGGCTCCGCAGACTTTGTTTTTGAAATAGACTTATTTGAGGAAGTCTTGGCTTTCTTTTCCTTTGGAGTCACAACCTCCATTTCCTATGTCTTCTCTTCATCCTGAAGAACCAGGTCTATCTCGTCAATTTTAATAGCCTCAACAGGCTCAACCACCTTTTTTTTCCTTTAGCAGCAGCTTTTCTCTTACTGTCTTCTAAGGCCTTTTCCAGTTCAGCCTCACTCTACTTCTTCTGACTCCTTGTAGCTCTTCCTCTTGTAGGAGGAATCTCTACAGGGATAAAAGAAGCAGCATTTCTCTTCTTGTTTGCCCTAGCAGTGCCAGGAACTTTGACTCCTGAACTCCTTTTCTTTTTGGGATTGTAACTGTCAGTCACCTTTTTCAGTAGGTCTGCGAGGGTTTTCTGCTCAGAAAGAACATGTTCTTGAGCATCTTTCCCTAATCGGACCAACCCTTCAGCAGCTTCTCCATACCCAATTCCCTCTGTTTCTCTCACACTTACTTCTTCTCCATCAGATTCCTCACTCCAAACTACCATATCACATGATTCTTTAGTTAAACCAACAGGAGTGGTTGAAGAATCAACCATTCCTTTTCCCATACCCCTCATAACACATCGATCACCCTCATTATCCTTTTCTTTTCTCTTTTCATTTTTACCACCAACCTTTCCAAACTCAGTAGTTTCAACACTTTCCACAGTTCCTACCAGAACAAACCTAGTCTCCAGATTTGTAGCAACCTCAGAAATAATTTGAGGAGTAACTTTAGGGCAAGAAGTTAGTTTCTCTATTTCAGAAGAAACCGTTTCTTCCCCCTTAGTAGCAGACTTGAATGATTCATCAAATTTTTGGGGTTCTTCTTCTCGACTTGCTTCCAATTTTTCATTAATTTTCTTGAGTTGTTCTTTACCCATAACAACCTTGCGAGCAATCATATTGACTTTTCTTTTCTTATAGATGGGCGTGGTTGAATGTGTGATAGATGGTGTGGGTGTGATTTCTTTGGGTGGTGATGAGGGATTCTCAGAAGGGTTTGCCATTTCTGTGTTTGGGAATTTTGGGGAAAATGGGTTTATGTGTGTTTTGGAAGATGAGCGAAGAGAGAAATTCTTGACGGCTTGAGAATTGAGAAGGAAGAAACTAAGGCCTAATCAATTTAAAGCGGAAGTGTTTGATTGGGTAACGGCAGCCTTTGCAGAAGTCTAATCAAACTGGAATTCAGTTTGAAAGGACGTTGAAGAGTGTCCCTAGAATCTAGGCACTTAATGTGGTTTGGACTCTGTTGATGAACCAGGGGAGAATACGTACCGAGTAATCTTGATGAACCAGGTTCTTCACTGAGAAAGCTCTTGTGTAAGTCTGAATTTTCCAAAAAAGTAGAGATAGTATCATTAGAGATTTAATGAGTCATTTTAGCACATGGCACAAGAGTATACTAAGCAAAATCTAATCTAATTATATACAAATATTCATAATTTTTCTAACCAATTTTTGAGTTAGAATTGGCCCCGTTTAGGTGATCTTAATCATCCCTAATTCTAACATGTTCCTTTCAAAGTGATCTCTACTTAGAGCTTTTGTGAAGATGTCAGCTATTTTCTTGTCAGTAGCACAAAATTCCATAGTGATCAAACCTTTTTTCATAATTGTCCCTTAAAAAGTGATGCCTAGCATCTATGTGCTTCGTTCTCTTATGATGAACCGGGTTCTTGGTCATACTAATTGCACTAGTGTTATCATAGAATATGGGGATACAACCTACATCAATTCCAAAATCTATTAATTGTTGTTTGATCCACAACACTTGAGCACAACATGAGGCAGCAACAACATACTCAGCTTCAGCAGTAGATAAGGCCACAGAATTTTGCTTTTTGGTGACCCAACACACAAGACATAAGCCAAGAAAGTGTGCCATACCTGAAGTGCTCTTTTTACCCACAAGAAAACTTGCATAATCAGCATAAGCATATCCCACTAGATTAAAATTTCTACCTTTTGGATACCATAGACAAAGGTAAGTGGTGTCTTTTAGGTATCTCAAGATCCTTTTGACAACAGTCAAATGAGACTCCTTTGGATTTGCCTAAAATCTAGCACAAAGGCCTACACTGGAAATAATGTCAGGTCTGCTAGCAGTGAGATACAACAAAGAGCCAATCATTCCCCTATACAACTTCTGATCAACAGATGAATCGGGTTCATCTATATCCAATTTTGTGGCTGTTGCAATAGAAGTGTCAATTTCTTTGGAATCTTCCATTTTAAACCTTTTAAGCAACTTTTTCACATACTTCTGCTGATGGATCATAGTTCCATTTGAATATTATTTAATTTGTAAGGCTAAAAAGAAATTAAGCTCAACCATCATACTCATTTCAAATTCACTCCCCATTAGTTTAGCAAATTCATTACTTAACTTATCAGTAGTTGCTCCAAAGATTATATCTTCAACATATATCTGAACGACCAAGAGATCTTTACCTTTTTCTTTCAAGAATAAAGTATTGTCAATTTTATCTCTTTTGTAGCAATGCTCAAGCAAAATTTTTGATAATCTTTCATATCATGCTCTTGGAGCCTGCTTAAGCCCATAAAGTGCTTTGTCAAGCTTGTACACATGATTAGGACATTCCTTGCTTTCAAAGCCTGGAGGTTTCTTAACAAACACTTCTTCCTTTAGATAGCCATTGAGGAAGGCACTCTTGACATCCATCTGATGGAGAGTGAATTCAATGTAAGCATCAAAGGCTATAAGGAGTCTAATTGCTTCCAATCTTGCAATAGGATCAAAAGTCTCATCATAGTCTATGCCCTCCTCGTGACTATATCCTTGAACCACTAATCTTGCCTTGCTTCTTTTAACTATTCCATCTTTATCAAGTTTGTTTCTGAAGACCCATTTTGTGCCAATTACTGATCTGTCCTTGGGTCTTGGTACCAGATGCCAAACTTGACTTCTCTCAAATTGGTTGAGTTCATCTTGCATTGCATTTACCCAGTCTGCATCCTGCAAAGCCTCAACAATATTTTTAGGTTCAATCTAAGATAAAAAAGCATCAAAAGCAAAAATATTCTTCAAAGAAGATCTGGTTTTGATTCCAGAGGTTGGATCAGTGATTATGTTCTCAATGGGATGATAACTTTGATACTTGTAAGGTTTCACAACCAGCCGGTTACCTCTAGATGTTCCTTTAATGTTTTGTTGATGAGGAACAGGTTCATGGACAGGTTCCCTTGAGGTTTGAGGATCACTTCCTCTTTGTTCAGTTCCCCCTGTCAAGTTGCCCTGGGTGGAAGTACCTGTTCCATCACCTGTTCCTACTTCTGGTGCAGCTTCAGTCTGGGCTGTGGTTTCATTTGAGTTTCTCACTAGCCCAATTGCTTCATCATCATGTTCTTGTCTCTCAGAAATAATGTTAGTTTCTTCAAAAACCACATGTACACTTTCTTCTACACACATAGTTCTTTTGTTATAAATCTTATAAGCTTTATTGTGTAAAGAATATTCCAAGAATACTCTCTCATCACTTTTGGGATCAAACTTACCTAGGGAGTCTTTACCATTATTGTGCACAAAACATTTGCATCCAAATACCCTAAGATGGGATATGTTTGGCTTTCTCCTTTTAAGTAACATGCAGTGTTCACAACTTCTACCCAGAAACTATGGGGCAGTTTACTAGAAAGAAGCATAGTCCTAGCCATATCTTCAAGTGTCCTATTTTTTCTTTCAACTACTCCTTTGTGGAGTCCTAGGAGCAGAAATATTATGATCTATGCCATGCTCATCACAAAATTCAGCAAATTTAGCATTCTCAAATTCAGTACCATGATCAGACCTAATTGATGCAAGTTGATTACCTAGTTGTTTCTGAGTTTTTCTAACAAAGGAAATGAACATGTCAAATGCTTCATCTTTAGATGTTATAAACAATGTCCAAGTAAACCTAGAGTAATCATCAACAAGCACCATCACATATCTCTTACCACCTCTGCTTAATGTTCTCATTGGTTCACAAAGATCCATATGGACCAGTTCCATCGTCCTGGTGGTGCTTACCACTTTCTTGCTTTTAAGAGGTGATCTTACCTGCTTCCCCCTTGCACAAGCTTCACAAACTTTATCTTCCTTGAACTTAATGTTAGGCAGTCCTATCACTAAGTCCTTGGAGACTAGTTTATTGAGTTGACTTAGATTGGCATGTCTAAGTCTCTTGTGCCAAAGGGGGGGATCATTGTCCAACACACTTAAGCAAGTGAGTTCACTTTCTGAAAGGGTGGACAGATCTACAACATATATGTTGTTCATTATTTTTCCATGCAAAACAATCTTGTCAGTGGTAAGATTAATCACAAAGCATTTACTAGAGGTGAATGCTACAATGTTACCTCTATCACACAATTGTGATACACTTATTAGACTGTACTTCAGTCCATCTATCAAGTAGACATTTTCAATAGAGTGAGAATCAGTCTTACCTACCTTTCCAACCCCAATTATCTCACCTTTATTCCCATTTCCAAAGGACACATTACCTCCTTTAAGGTCCTCAAGTGAAAGGAACTAGTTCTTGGTTCCCGACATGTGCTTTGAGCAGCCACTATCCGAATACCATATTTGACTGCTCCCCTTCACTTGGACCTGCAAAAGGAAATCAGGGGTTAGTCTTAAGAACCAAAACTAGTTTGGGTACCTTTCTATAGGCAAAAGGATGAATCAAATTGTTTTTTGCCCAACTTAGTAGCCTATTTTTTCCTTGAATAAATTCTTTGTTCTTTTGACTTGCCTTTTCTTTTGCAGTGCATTCACTTTTATAGTGACATGTTTTACCCCAATGTGTGCAAATCTTGTTCTCTGAAAGTGTGAGATACTTGATTTTGGGATCCCATTTAGGTGCCAGATTTCCAAAGTCGAGTCCTCTTCTGTTTCTACTATGATGTTCTTGTAGCCATGAGAGTGCATCGGAGGACCTGTTCTATTTACAAGTTTTGTCTAGCTCATGCTTGGCCTTGGTTAGATCCTCCTTTAGGATTCTCACCTGCTCATCCCTTTTATACAACTCATCTTTCATTTTTCCTACATTTTATTCTAGAGTGAGTTGTGTGTGATCAGCTGTCTTTTTACCTGTTCCTAATTTCAGTTTTAGATTTTTAGATCTAAGTTCTAGAACAGTTGAGTCAAGTGCATGAACCTGGTTTTTCAATACAGTATTGTTACTTACAGTTTCACTAACCCTAAGTTCTAGGTTTTTGCATTTAGCCTTCAAAATCACACATTCTTTAGACAACTGTTCCTTTTCATTGTTTACATCCTCAGATTCATCAATTAGTTCTAGAAGTAACTCAGATAACCTTTCTTTAGACAACAATTTAATCTTGTCTTTGAGATGAATTACACTTACCTCAGTTTCTTCATCAGATTCTCCAATGGCCATAAGTGCTTGTTCATCCCCATCATCATCATCTGATCTTTCTTCCCAAGCAGCGACCATAGCCTTGGTTGATCCTTTGCTTTTCTTGGGTTGAACCTGTTCCTTCTTCCTGTTCCTTCATTCAACTCTTTCCTTCTTCCATTCAATTTCCCATTGGGGACAGTTCTTGATATGGTGATCAGTCTTTCCACACTTGTAGCATCCATTATTGGTTTGGTTCTCAGGAACTTTTGACTTACTATAGCTTCCACTTCTTGAAGGACCCTTTCCTCTCCTCGGGTACTTCTTGAAGTCTTTGGTGATCATAGCCATTTTGTCATTTTCTAGATCAGAGCCTTCAGTGATTCTGAGTACCAGACTCCTTTCTTTCTTAGGTACGTCCATTTTTATGGTTTGACTCCTAAGTTCATAGGCAGTAAGAGTTCCAATTAATTCATCCAGTGGGAGAGTTGCAATGTTCTTTGATTCCTGAATGGCAGTGATTTTGCTTTCCCAAGTAATAGGTAGAACCCTTGTCGATATCTTCTCGACTCTATCTTCTTCAGGAATAATCCTTCCAAGAGACTTTAGTTCATTTGTCAATGTAGTGAACCTTGTGTACATCTCTTGAATGGTTTCTCCTTCCTTCATAGCAAAGTTCTCATATTGAGAATACAATAGAGTTCCTATGGATCTCTTCACCTGAGGTGTTCTTCATAAGCCACTTGCAGAGTGTCCCAGATTTCCTTAGCAATGATACAATTTTGGATTCTGTTGTACTCATCTGGACTAAGTCCACAAACAAGCCATTTCTTGGCTTTAGCGTTCTTCTCCCATTTTTTCAAGTCCTCGGCAGTGCAATCATGTCTTGTATTTGGCACCTCTACTCTTTCATCATTTATCTTCAAGGTAGCCAGTGGACCATCGGTGACAATGTCCCACAACTCATAGTCCTCCCCTATAATGTGATCTCTCATCCTGTGTTTCCACCAAGAGTAGTACTGGCCGTTGAAGAGTGGTGGCCTTATCAGTGGATTGCCCTTCCTAGTTTCCAGGTGGTGCGCTCATCTTGATCTGTTCCTAAGGTGTTAGCCTCTTTAAGGATAACCCGCTCTGATACCAATTGATGTTTTATACTTCAATACCACACAAGAGGGGGGAGGGAGTTGTCTGGTGCCTGATTTTCGCATGCATTGGATTATTGAAGGACCTCATTCTTCTATGCATTTCTTACAGTACAGTTGCGGAATAAATAATGCAGAAAGTAAAGAACACAAGGATTTTTACGTGGAAAACACCCGGCTCAAAAGGTGAAAAAACTACGACCTACTACTCAGTAGGATTTTCCCCAACACTTCACTAAATCAATGAGCCAAAACAGCATTTACAAAACTCTTTGTAAACCTAAGGATTAACTCTAATCCCGTTGTGGCAACCAGCCTCTAACTGTTGCGACAACTTCAAGTTAACTCTAACTTGAATACCTAGAGTACCTAATACAATTGCTTCTAGATAAAGCTGAAATGTACAATTTGAAAATCATCTACTACAATGAAACTAGAATAAAAGACAGACACTTTGAACTGGTTCTTCTATCTGGTTCATGTAACTTCAGGTTCGCACACTTGAATCACACAAGAATTGTTTGCAAAATACCTTGCTATGTTGCTCTCAACTCACGTTTAACTTCAGCGTTTGTGCATCCTTGTAGAATGAGAACATCCTGCAATATATAGAGCTAGTAGAATGGGAAATAACTAGAGTTCTAATGCTACTCTTCCTTGGTGGAAGAGTTCTAGTTATCCACAACTTTTAACTCCTCCCTTATCTTGGATAGTGTTCTCTTTTAGTAAGGAGTCCTTCTCCTTATCAATTATGCAATCTTTTCGATCAGGAGATATCAGATATAACAAGTTAAGCTTATCTCCTTCACGTGCATCCCTTATGCTCGAATCTGCCCGTGTCTGTGTATTCAGGGGACGGACCTGGTTCATGCATGAGTTCCTTTGTAATTCTTCAAAACAAACTTCACTTGGGCCAACAAATGTACTCTGCTTCAGTTGTGGAAAGAACCACTGATCCCTGTTTCTTACTATTCCAGGAGATTAGTGCTTTTCCCAATAATTGACAAGTCCCACTTGTGCTTTTTCTGTCCTCCTTGTCACCTGCAAGATCAGTATCCGATAAACCCTCAAGTTTAAAATTGTTAGAGTGAGGATACCAAAGTCCGTAGGAGGTGGTTCGAATGAGATAGCGAATAATTCGCTTTACTGTTGTTAAGTGAGACTCTTTAAGAGCTGATTGAAACCTGGCATATTTACAAACACTGAACATGATATCTGGTCGACTAGCCGTAGATATAGTAGAGACCCAATCATTCCATGATACTTGGTTTCGTCTACTGATTTTCCCTGTTCATCCATGTCCAAACTTATAGACGGACTCATAGGAATTCCAATTGATTTAGCATTGCTCATTCCAAATTTTTGAATTAATTCCTTTGTATACTTGGTTTGGCAGATGAATATTCCATTTTTCGATTGATGGATTTGTAGTCCAAGGAAAAATGTCAGCTCTCCCATCATACTCATTTCGAACTCACTTTGCATGAGATTTGAAAAATCCTTGCACAAAAGAAGATTAGTACTACCAAATATGATATCATCTACATATATTTGAATAGTCAGATTACCTTCAGTAGATCTCTTGATAAACAAAGTAGTATCCACCTTACCTCTGGTGAACCTATGGTTAGTTAAAAAGGAACTCAATCTTTCATACCAAGCTCGAGGAGCTTGTTTGAATCCAAAGAGCTTTATCTAGCTTGTACACATGATAAGGAAATTGTGAGTTTTCAAAACCAGGAGGTTGTTTTACATATACCTCCTCATCAATAAAATCATTTAGAAAAACACTTTTGACATCCATTTGAAATAGTTTAAAACCTTTGAAAGATGCATAGGCAAGCAATATACGAATAGATTCTAACCTTGCTACCGGTGTAAAGGTTTCATCATAGTCGACTCCTTCCTGCTGTGAGTAGCCTTAAGCTACTAGTCTGACTTTGTTTCTTACTACCTTTCCTCCTTTATTTAGCTTGTTTCGAAATACCCACTTTGTTCCGACTATAGTAGCGTTTGAAGGTTTAGGAACAAATTCCCAAACTTGTTTTTTGTAGAATTGATCAAGTTCGTCCTACATGGCTTGTATCCAACTGGAGTCTTTTAGGGCTTCATCAACTTTCTTTGGTTCTACTTGATAGATGAGTGCAATATTTTCTTTCTTTTTTAGAGACCCTCTGGTTTTCATCCCTTCGCTTGGATCCCCTATGATGAATTTTCGAGGATATTCAGGTTTACTTCTCCATTCATTCGGTCGGGTTCCAACTGCAAAAGTAGTCGACTCCTTTTGTTGTTTAGTAGAATTGATCACAGGTTCATTAGTCGACTTCGTGACTATAGATGGGATATCAGTCGACTTTTGTGGTTTATTTGTCTGTGAAACTTCTTGGCTGGTGTCTTCATCACTTGCAATGATTCCTTTTTCGGCCATAGAGTTATTTTCATCGAATATAACATGCACTGATTCTTCTACAGATAATGTACATTTGTTGTAAACTCTGAATGATCTATTGTTAATAGAGTAACTAAGAAAGTTACCTTCATTACTCCTTGGGTCAAATATTCCAAGGTTATCCTTACTATTGATGTGAATGAAATACTTACTTCCGAACGGGTGAAATTAGCCAATATTTGGCCTCTTACATTTCCATAATTCCTATGGAGTCTTCTTCAAAATAGGTCTTTTGAGGCACCTGTTGAGAATATGACATGCTATACTGACTACTTCTGCCCAGAAGTGATTTGGCAATGAATGTTCTAATATCATTGTTCTTGCCATATCTTGTAGAGTTCTATTTCTTGCACTCAACTACTCCATTTTGTTGGGGTGATCTTGGGGATGAGAAGTTATGGGTATACCCTTGATCATTACATAATCCTTCAAAGGATCTGCTTTCAAACTCTCCTCCATGGTCGCTTTGGATGGTTGTGATCAGATACCCTTTTTCTCTTTCAATTCTTTTGTAGAAAATCTCAAAATGTTTTAGAGTTTCATCTTTATGAGATAAGAAAATTACCCATATAAAACGTGAGTAGTCATCAATAATAACAAAAGCATAAAGTTTACCTCCAATGCTGGCAGTTCTAGTGGGTCCAAACAGGTCCATATGAAGTAATTGCAATAGCTTGGTAGTGGACACAATATCCTTGGTTTTGAAAGTATTTCTAGTTTGTTTACCAATATGACATGCATTACATACATGATTTCTAGAAAAGTTGAGTTTGGGAAGACCAATAACTAAATCATGCTTGGATAGATTTTCAATAAGATGCATGCTTGAATTGCCAAGCTTTTTATGCCAGAGCCATGGATCGTCAGAAATGGATGCTAGACAAAGGTGACTGTCTAGATTTTCAATGCCATCAAGAATATAAACATTTCCATACCTTTTTCTTGGAAGAATAATTTTACATGTTTCATCCTCAATGGCACATCCAGTTTTCTTGAATTTTACTTCATATCCCAAATCACATAGCCGACTTATTCTCAAAAGATTGTAGTTGAGTCCATCTACAACATATACCTCTATAATATCACAATTATTTCCGAATGGAACTGTACCGGTACCAACTACATTTCCTTTTGAATCATCACCAATTTTGACATTTTCACCATTTATTTTTGTGACTTCTTTGAATAGATTTTTGTCATCCGTCATGTGACTAGAACACGCACTATCTAAATACCATTTTCCTTTGCAGCTCTTTCTGTGGTGTTCCTGCAAAATTGAATTGCCACCTTCTTTTAGGTACCCAAGCTTGCATGGGTCCTTGTTGGTTAGTTCTACTAGGATCAGAATTATTTTTGGATTTCCAAATCCATCCTGAAATATTAGATTTATAAATTCGACAAAAGGAATATATATGTCCAATTTTGCTACAGTAATGGCACATAGGGGTTGATCTAGTTTTTGATCTACCACTTGTGTTAGTACTTGTAGACTCAACTCTAGCTAGTCCTTTTCTAGTTGACTTGTAAGTCGCTTGGTTAGAGTTGACTGAAATGTGACAGGTAGATTTGCGCATGCCATTTAGTTGCATTTACAATTCATGAACTTCATCTTGAAGTACATCTCTTTCGATTTAACAGACTTCAAGCTTAAGTTCCTTGTCTTTCTTTTCCCTATTAAGTCTCTTTAGTTCATTCAATATTTTTTAAGACTCTTTTAGAGTAAGGTCAAGAATGTCCTGCAATTCATTACATCTACCAAAGTTATAAGATCTTACCTCGCTTGTTTCACCTCGTGCCATGAAACAGTTTTCAGTATTTTCCTTGCATTCATCGTCTGATGTATCTTCATCAGTCCAGCAGCCAGAGTATTTGTTCATATCATTTTCCAGGATGGTCATGAAGCATAGATTTGCTATTTCTTCGTGTTATGAACTATCTTCATCACTCCAACTTTCAAAGGATTTGTTTATGCTGAATCCTCTGGAGACTTTTCTTTTAAGATTTGGGCATTCAGCTTGAACATGCCCATACCTTCCACACTCATAACACCTCCCACCATTCTTGTCTTGTTCATTGTATTGCCTGGTTCGCCTAGATGGCATCCTTACCCTTCTTATATTTCTATACCTTCTCATTAACCCATCCATATTTCTTGATAACATAGCAATTTCTTCTTCAAGGGCTTCTGGATCGTCATCAATATTATTTTCAGGTCCTTTAGTTATAGATTTGAAGGCAACCATTTTCTTCTTTTCTTCCTGACTTGTTTTCTTGAGATGGGTTTTCTCGAATGCTATAAGATCTCCTCTGAGTTCATCATATGAAAGTTTGTTTAGATCTTGAGATTCAAGTGTAACTACTTTCGTTTGCCAAGTGGTAGGTAAACTCCTTAGTATTTTTCGAACTTGATCACCACTTGAATAGGGTTTATCAAAAGCTTTCAGATCGCTAATGATTTTTGCTGAATCTTGCAAACATTTCCTCAATGGATTCTCCTTCTTTCATCAGGAAGAGTTCATAGTCATGAACCAACATGTTTATCCGAGTTTCTTCCACTTTGTTGGTTCCTTCATAGGTGACCTCCAATTTGTCCCACATTTCTTTAGCCGTATCACAGCTTGAAAACTTCTCATACTCTTCTCCACTTATAGCGTTATACAACAGGTTTTGTGACTTAACAGTAACCTGAACGACTGTTATTTGTTCGTTTGTGTATTCATCTATATCTTCAGGATCAACGGGTGGTTGAGTTGCTGCTGGTAGTGGATAGTTTCTTTTTTTGATAACACGCCATACTTTCACATCATAAGATTTTGCATAGATTTCCATTCGCACTTTCCAGTGAGAAAAGTGTTGTCCATTGAAATATGGCGGCCTGACTTGTGACATTACCTCTTGAAAGAGTGCTCCAACAGTTATTTGATTGGCCATGATTTTTTCTCAGAAGTGGTTAAGCAAAAGTGTGAGACCCGCTCTGATACCAATTGAAAGTGCGGGGGGGAGGGGGGGGAGGAATGAATTGTAATTTTTTTTTTCTTTTTCGAGGTAGTCGACTAATTTGAGTTCTAGTCGACTGGACTTTTCAGGAATAAAATGTAAAAGATAAATTGCAGGAATTAAATGACATAGTATGCTTTTATACTGGTTCGGATTCAAAGTGAATCCTACGTCCAGTCCCCTTGCGTTGCAAGGGTGATCTGTTTCAAGTATGAAATGGTTTAATACAGATGAATTTGCAAGGGTGATCTGTTTCAAGTATGAAATGGTTTAATACAGATGAATTGATGTTGTTATACACCAATAGCTTATGTTACTCGTTCTTCTCTCTATAATTGATACAATGCCTCACCAGTGTGTGTTCTTTTCGCTCTCTCTCTCTCTCTCTCTCTCTCTCTCTCTCTCTCTCTCTCTCTCTCTCTCTCTCTCTTCTCTTCTCTTCTTTGTTACACAAGGAATCTAAAGTAAACTACAATATTTTGTTTGAAGTGGAACAAAGAGATTGAAGTTGGTTTGATCAAAGTATGTCATTCCAAAGCTAGTGCAGTAGGTATTTATACTTCTCGAGGCCTTCAAGACTTATACATCTTTTTGAGAGATTGCGAACCCAAGAGAGTTGTATTCAGACGGATTCGTAGATTGATTCTTTCCGAAATTGATTCTTAATTCTGCTGACTTGTCTTGACTCGCGGGCTTGAGTGATTTCTTTTCTTAAATGAGAGAATATTCCCGTTGCCAAATCCCTTGATTGATGCCTTCAATTGACGTCATTATATGGGAGAATCTTTAGCGGATGATTTCGTGCTCGTAATATCCTTTGATTTAGATCCTTCCTATAATATCTCTTTTAATTAATTTTTCCATCTTCTTTGATTGATTTGTACGCTTCTCTTTCCTTTTTCGTTTGATTCATTTCCTCCATATGCCTCCATTTTATTGCTCAGAATCCTTTCCTGCACATAGGGAGTAATTGGTTATTTTGCACCATTGAAATTTACTGAGATCTAACAAGTGTAAGTACTAATCTCAGCTTCAATTTTCTTGTGTTTGTTTTGCAATTGGATGGCGTATCTGAGATGCTGCAAAAATCCTGTTAATAATTAAATATCATATTTCTTTACGTGGTTTCTTTTAGCAAATGATGGCTGAGTTTTGCCAAGTTAAATGTCCATAGCCTCCTCTTACTTGATTCAGGTTCTTGTCATGAGAAATTTAAATGTGAAAGCTAATAGCTTGTTGTGCCTCATGATAGATATATGTTGTGAAGTAAAATCAACCCAAAACCTTATAAACTGTTTAGTTAGGCCATTTGCTTCTAATTAAAGAGTTATCACATGTTCTTGCTACACTAATCATTGATTCACTGTAATCATCAGTACAACTCAAGACATTTGCCTTGATATATCATCCTTAGTTATTGAGTTTCTTTTTTGTTGGAATCTCATGTTTGAAATTATGTCACTAATTTGGGATTTACTTTTACATAGATTAATGGGTCTAAAGGGGAACTTTGGAGCAACGGTAAAGTTATTTCCGTGTGATTTATAGGTCACAGTTTCGAGTTGTGGAAACAACCACTAATACTTGCATTAGTGTAGACTGTCTATATCACACCCCTTGGAGTGCGATCATTCCCCAGACCCTATAAACAAGGAATGCCTTATACACCCGGTTTGCCTTAATGTATAGATCAGTTGGTCTGCTCAATTGTCTTAAAACTGGTGAAAAGGTTGTATTTAAAGGGTATGCGAGATGCATCTAGGAGAGAATACATTAGTCCGTTAATAGCACATTCAAGATTGCTGTCATTTTTGTGCGCCTACTTCATAAGCAAATGAAATACCAAACTCAAAATTTTGTCATTACTATATGAACTATACATGAAATCTATATTAATGTTACTGTTCGGAACGTGAACAAAGTCTTACATTGGTAGATGAAAAGATTGGGAGGTTATATATAAGGTATAGGGATTTCTTAATGGTGTGTTGCCTTTTGAAAAAAATCGCGTGGGCTTTGCCACCCAAAGTAGACAATATTACACCATGTTAAGGGTATCTTTGGGTTGTTTTAGCCAAACAACTATTGAATGTGCAAACAAAGTTCCATATTGATAGCCCAAAAAATTGGGAGCCTACATTTAAGTTGCAGAGATCTCTTGATTATGTGAGATTATTAGGGAAAAATCATGTAGGTTTCGCCCAAACCAGACAATATCACATCATGGTAAGAGTATCTTTGAGTCGTTTTAGCACACAATCGGTATCAGAGTCCAGTTTCGGCGGAACAAGTATGGTGATGGCGGAGTGATAGTACAGGGCTCAGTTTACTTACCCTTACGAGCTTGGAGATGTGCACACAAGAAGAAGTTAGTTGCGGGCTTCGGTTGTCATATCTAACAATGTGGGTTGCACATGGTGAATTTCGAAAATTGACTCGTGAATCGTGGTAAAGGGTCACGTGGAACTTAGTTCAAGGGGGAGATTGTTGGTCTGCAAATAGAGTTTTGCATTAGTAGCTGAAATAATTGGAACCCTACATATAAAGTGTAGGAATCTCTTAATAGTGCGAGGCATTTTAGGAAAAACCATATGAATTTAACCCAAAGTAAACAATATCATACTATAAAAAGTTATCTTTGGGCTGATTTAGCCCAACAACTGCTCTAGAAAGAACATAGTAGGTCAAACTCTAAAGAGATGGGCAAATGAGAAGGAAGAGCTGGTTCTAAAGAAACTCTATCTCATTTTTCACATCATACTTTTCTTGGATCTTCTATGCTGTGAAAAATGATTTTCATAATGTTTGTTGAATACTTATGAATTTTATGTATTGTGAAAATCTTTTGTGTATTTTGATAATATTTATTATAAATCTAAGTTGCACAAGAATTGTTAAAATGGAATGCATAATATAAACATGAAGGAGAGCTTTGTATGTGATTCTTGGAGAGAAAGAATCCTTATTTATTTGGATTTTCAATTTTTGTATGTGTTTGGCTAATTTTGATAACTCTATAATTAATGGTTAGAGATTGGTATGTTAGAACTTATTTGGGACATTTTCGTAAAATTCCTATTAAAATTAGCGGGGTTAAATCTAATTTAGCAGGAATTGGGCTCTCACTAATTCAAAGCTTTCTAGTAGTGCTATACAAATATATTAAATTTTCTTTCACCGGAAAAGTATATTGTACAAATAGGAAAAAGATATTTTCTTTATGGTTTGTTGAATCTTCTTTTAAAAAATAAAGAAGAGAAGATTCTAATGCAGTGGCAAAAGGGTTCAAATTTGCTTTAGATGACAGTTACATATTCTATGTCCGCCTCATGATGTTTGCCATTTAAATATTACAAGTCGTTACATGTTAGCTCCTCAAAGTTTTCTTTCTTAAAACTTATAACATTGCCCATACGCATAAAATCAACTTATTTCATCAATAACGGTTGTGGTACAATGGTAAGTATTCATTCATCCTTAATCAAAGTTCTCGGGTTCGAGCCATAGATATGAAGTCGTTTTTGTTAGGGAGTGTTTTATCCCCAATGTAGGACTTTCATTTCCGGCGCGAATCCGGATTACTCAGACTTCAATGTGACTACCACACACCGGGTAGGAAACCAAAATAAATAAATAAATAACTTATTTCCGTTCTCTAGTAAACAATTCAAAAAGATATTTTCCAACGGTAATAAATTCATAAAAATGACAAGCATATTCTTACAGGCACATTAGAATATATTCTCAAAAACTTCTAATGTACAGTACTCAAATAGAAGTTCGGGATTCTAATAAATGATTAGGCAAAGAAAGCATATTTCCAAGTGCTGGAATTTTTCAGATGCTGGAATTTTCCAGCGCAGAATTTCTTAAAGGAGTGGAAAAAATAACTACCACAAATTTTTCAAGACTAGAATATGCATTCCTTGAGAATGGATGACACCTTTTCAAATTTAAATTTTACATTACCTAAAATAACTAACAATTCCCTATATGATTTAAGAATTTAAGGAATATAAAACAGTCTTTTATAATGTAATTAGTGAAGGTATCTTGTGAACTTGAACCTTACTTAATATGAAGAAAAAGATTGACCTAAAAAAAGTATACTGTGCAAATTATCCTATTGGAATAGCTCAGTGATCAAATATCTACAATCCGAATTTTAGTAGTGAGTGAAAGAATTGATGCGCAATTGCGCATAATCACAAATATAATGTCATATATGCTTTAGGAATCTAAGTAATAAGTCTATTAAGAAATTTAGATGGATCATCTTAGTTTTAGTTTGTCGAGTATGCCTATTATTTTTGTTAGCTCAAAATTGACAAATCTATATCAGTGTGTGCATCTTCTTCTAAGTGAGAGTATTGAAATTAATCTTTTTGACGCATATTTAGTCTTACTGGCATTGGTATTTAACCCAAAAATAGTTTCATGATAAAACAATTGAATTTATATTTATTGAGGTTACTAACCATCAATTCAAATCAGGGCTTAGATGGGTGAACCGTATAATTAGACTAAAGGAGTAATAAACAATGATAATAAGACGATTAAAGTAGACGAGCAAAAGAAAAAAAATATCTTATAGAGTTTGGTTATAACCCACAATGTTGCAAAGTAAAGATCGATTGCCCAATATGACACTATTAGAAATTCTGTCAAAATCGAATGCGACCGACCGACCGACTTCGAAATAGCTTAGTCAGTGAGTACATATAGAATGGAATAAATTATGTAGAATTGGATCTTAACCGAGAGTAGTGTTTGAACTGAAACAATCATTTATTAGTAAATAGATTTGCATTAGAGCAGCCCCATGTGATTATGTTTGAGCATCTCATTATAGAGAAAAAACAATAATGACCATATTTAAACGTCAATATCCCTAACAACCCACATTTTTATTTTGACTTCCAAGTTTTATGGATTAGAAATATTGGTGGGAGATTTGGACTTGTTATGATCAAATCTTTCTAGCTAGTTGTGGAAGTCATTATTGTTTTCTGAAACTCTCACATGATCCATTCATTTATACTATGAAATAAGGACGTGACTACTTTCACTTTCACATAATAATTTGATAGTTAGGTAACTAAAAATAACTTGACTTTGAAGTAGTTGACACGATGAAAAATATTTTTGATTTTTCGAAAAAAAATTTATCCAAGGAGAATAATTTCTTAGAATATGTTTTTTGGTATTTTATTGTTCGGAAAACAACTAAGAATTCTTTTAAATTCGCCGGTATTGGTGGCATCATTAGAAATGCTAACGAAGACTGGGTTATAGGATTCTTCTCGAGGATTCTTACACTTAATCACACAAATGCAAAACACTTAGCTTTAGAAAATGCACTACTAAAAATTCGGCCAAAATCGACCGCGGCCAACCGGCCGAGGTCAAAAAAGTCGGTCGATTTTTTAAAATATTTTATTTTTTACGAAACTGACCGACTTCGGTCGGGTTGTTTTGGCGCAAAAATGCGGGAAACTATTTTAGCATCCCGAGAAATTTATTTTTTAAGAAACCGACTGAAATCGGTCGGTTTTTCATATAAAATAAATTAAAATTAATATTCAAAAATCGACCGAAATCGGTCGGTTATTTTAGTCAATCATTTTAAAAAACCGACCGACTTCGGTCGTTAATTTTATATTTTTAATAAAACAGACCGAAATCGGTCGGTTATTTTCGCGCGAAAATGCAATTAAAGAGTACAAATAAATTAAAAGAAAGTCATAAACCAAAATTTACCAATAGTATAGCGGTAGAATAGTATCCTGCCATAGTACATACCCTGGTTCGAGTTCTAGACGGTGCATCTGTTAATTGCATAATTAAAAATACCGACCGACTTCGGTCGGTTTTTTTGTCGGTTTTTTCTTTTTGGGTCATTTGTGAAAATTAATTTACCGACCGAAATCGGTCGGAAATTGCGACCGACTTCGATCGCTATTTTTTACCGACCAACTTAATTTCGACGGATTAAAGTTGGTCAGAAATTAGTCGTTTTTTTAGTTTTTCGATCGATTTCGGTCGGTATTTCTGGATCATTTTATGCAGTTTTCTAGTAGTGATGGCCTACAATTAGCTTACGAACATAATCGGTAGGATCCGAAAGTGGAAGTAGACTCCAAAAAGGTAATACACCTAATATTTATCACTTTATTGTCTAACGATTGCAGGTTATTGATGCGGAAGCTGGGGGTCGCGTTGATCAGGCATAATTTCAGTGATGAAAATAAGGTTGCACACCTCTTGGAGAAGGAAATAAGGTTGCACGTCTCTACCCTTGTATTAGTGGAAAAATTGGTTTGATACGTGGAGTGACGACATGGTGACAAGTGAGAGTTGTATCAGATTAATAAGAAGAATGATGAGGTACGGTGAAAGAGAATCATTATTATCACTTATTGTGCGCGATCGTCTATTATTACCATAACCGTTACGAGTAATTTTAGGAGTAAATTTCATGGGTGGTCATTCAACTTTGTGTTCATTACCCAAAAGTCACTTTTCTTTCTTTTGTTACACAAAAATTAGTTTACTTTACTCTATTTATCCCAAAAGTGACTTTGGCCAGGTTTTATAATATTTTTACTTAAAAAGTCTATTATGTCCTTGACATTATAAATTCTCTCATTTATGTAATACCTTCTTTATTATATACTATATAATATATTTTTACCTAGGTATTTTACTTATAATTAAAATAACTTTAAATTATTTTATTTATTATTTTTATAATATATACATACATTTAATTTTTTCATGGCAATCACTTTGTTTAATCATATTTAAACATGAACATATTTTAAATATAAAAAAATATTTATTTTTAAATATTTATTGAAAATAATAAAAATAGATTTGCTTAACAAATGATAGTTTTTATAGTCAATAAAAATTTTAAAAAAAATGCAAAGATATTTGTGTTTAATATTAAATTTTTTAAAGCTTTATCTGTTAATATTATTTATTTGAAAGAATTAATCTGATGTGTCGCTTTTTTAAATGTGGGTATTCTATTTATCTTTAGCAACAAAACATGTCTACTACTAACGAAATTGTTCAGGTGGAGGAGGGGGTCCAAGAAAGACAACAAGCTAGAACTTCACCACACCGTACGCCCACCGCGACTGCACAATGCTCACGTGACAATTCACCTAAAAGGTCTACTACTCATAATGATGGATAACGAGTTAATGAGCAGACCAACGAGCATGATAATTTAAGGCAGATGATTGCTCAACAAGTTGGTGAATCTTTGCGTGCTTTTGCAAGGGAATTGCCTAACGTTGCGTAGACTCCTCCACCAGTAACTACAACTCTGAAAAACCCTCATTCGGAGATTGATAGTTCAGGAAGTGGAGGAATACCAAACGATTCTGAAGATGGAGGTTCAAGTACACCAAATAATTCTAATTTGCAAAGTTTGGTACTAACCTAATAGAAATAGCTCAAGGAACAAAACGAGCGGATTGAACAGATACCTGGAGTGCCACGGGTGATAAAAGGAGTGGATATTGACAAATATTCACAACAACCTTGGAAGCCAAGTACGACACCTTTGCTAATTCTCAAAAAGTTAAAAATGCTTGATATCCCTAAATATGATGGGACCACTAACCCACAGGACCATGTTACCTTATTTACCATATGGGTTAAACGCAATGACTTAACTAAACAGGAAATTGAATCAGTATTAGTGAAAAAAATTGGCGAAACCCTCACGAAAGGAGCATTAGCGTGGTATTCACTATTACTTGAAAATTTTATTGACTCTTTTACTGAGCTTGCAGATTCATTTATAAAAGCACACTCGGGAGCTCAAAAAGTAGAAAAAAGAATGGAAGATATTTTCAAAGTAAAGCAGAAAGCACATAATTGCTCAGGGAATTCGTAGATAGATTTCAGAAAGAGAGGATGATGTTACCACGTGTATGTGATAACTGGGCAGCTATGACATTTGCAAGTAGTTTGAATGAGAAAAGTTCAGAAGCCACTAGAAGATTGAAAAAAAGTCTGCGGGAGTTTCCCGTAATTACCTGGAATGACGTGTACAACAGATATAGTACGAAGTTACGAATGAAAGAAGATACGATTTTCCAGCCAAGGGTAGAGGAAAGGTCTGGATCTAGATGTTCAGATACAGAAAGAAGATCTGGTAAGAACATATACGAACCTTATATGGACCCGCATGATGAGATTCCTCATCAAAACAAGAACATGACGGTTTGATTCGAGATCGAGACAAAAGGAGACGAGTTCTTATTCCCAATTCAAAAAGGAACGGGACATAGCCGGAAATAGTGATCCAAATTCTCGATAAAGATAAGAGATTACAATTTCAGCATTAGTACAACAGAGTTGGTAGCTGTTCTAAGAGGAATGGGTGACAAAGTATGATGGCTGAAAGAAATTGATAGCATCCTAGGAAGCTTAACTATATTCAAGGACAAGAATGAAGCTTTGGAATCTCAAAGAGGGACTTTAACAAAATTTCAAGCTAAAAAGTTGCAAAACAAGGTCATTATACTTCAAGTACAAATAAAGAAGTTGTTAATTGGTAGGAAGAAGAGCTCAAGGATAAAGGATGTGAATTGGCAAGGTGTTACAATTGTTTTATGGCCCAAATTTATGTCCAAGAATAGGAGTATTGGATCCCAAGAGATATCCTTTGAAGGTCCTAATCAGTCCACCTTTGGACTATTTTGGCAACTAAAATGTGTCCAAACTTTCATCCCAATAAGTCCTATATGAAGTCACGTTGTTATAACGTAAAAAAGGACTTACTTGATGTCAAAGAAGAGTACAATAGTCGTGCCAGAAGTTGAGTGCAAGATGGTGCCAAGTTGCTTGCAAATGTCCTTCAAGATTTTCAAGATTTCCAAAATTCTATACAAGATTGGTTTTGGACTTTCAAGATCCTATCCTAAGGTAGTTGGACTTTTTGTCCAAAGTAGTTAGGACTTTCATTCTTTTCCAAAATTTATAATATTTTCAAGATTGGTTTTGGACTTTCAAGATCCTATCCTAAGGTTGTTGGACTTTTGCTCAAAGTAGTTAGGACTTTCCTTCTTTATTTTTGTGGTAGAATTTTGTGACTCCCTCTCTATATAAAGGGGTGTCTTCTTTATTTTAAGGGCACATTATGATAGATAATATCAACAAAAATTGTAAGATTTTTCTTGCACTCTTGTGTGTGGCTGCTACGCTTGGATTTATTCTTCAACCTTCAAGAATCAACTTAATGTGGTAAGATTAAACCCTTTTCGAAATCTTAGATTAATTCTAGGTATTCAAAAAAGGTGATAAGTTTAGGCTTATTGTTGTTCTTGTTATTCTAAAGGGCTGGGTTTCACAATCTATCTCTTATTTTTAATTCTCTACCAAAGGCGGTTAGTTCTTCGTTAGCTAATTGTTGTTACTAGGATTCAACTTCAAGAATAGACTTCTTGAATTCAAGAAACTCTTTCTTGGATTAAATCTATCTTTAATTTCTGTCTTCTTTTTTGTTTCCCTATTTTCTTTTAGCTTCTGCACGTTTCTTGATTTTTTTATTTTTTTGTTTAATAAATTCTTGAATCCCCTATCGTGTTATTATGAAGTGGTATCAGAGCATAGGCTAATCAAAATTTTCATTTTGATAATCTTGGGTGATTCTTGAACAAAACAAAAGGATAAATAAGCAAAAACAAAAACAAACAAAAAAAACAAAAATCAGTCCAAAAAAGTGTTATTGCTCATTATTATTTTCAGATTCAAGTATAATTTGGTTTCCAAGTCAAGAAAGAAACAAGAAGAGGGCATCCTAGTTCTTGAAGATTAAGGTAACTTCTTTCCTTATTCTTGTGGGTTTTAGGTTTCTTAAATTCTTTCTTTTTGTTTCTCTTAATAACCAATTCCTATTCTTCCTAGATTTGGTCCTTCACTTTCCTTTTCCTTTTGTCTAACTCCACATTCTTATCATTAAAGTTGTGACTAGTAAGTTTTATTAATAAATCTAAAAATTAACGACCAAGAGTTACTTTGAGTGAAAAAAAGTCAAGATAGGTGAGAACATTAAAGGGAAAGAGCCAAATTTAAAAAATACATATTTCTTCTAATTTATGTCAAGATGTCTCAAATAGGTAGTTATAGTGAAAGGAGGCGAGCTATGACTCAACAACTTGAAAAGTCGAACTTAAAGTATACCGAATGGAAGGAAGACAATCGTAAAGTTATTTTTCAAATAAGAGCTAAAGTGATGTCTATGATTTGTGCCCTTAGATTTGACAAAGAGTTTGGCTATAACTCAATTAGCACTTATATGGTTGAGAAATTGAACTTGGCTTGTGTTGAGCATATTGAACCTTTACATGTTGAGAGGAGTAAAGGTAGATAAAAGAGTGTTATTACTATTTTTTATTGGAAGGTATGAGGATGCGATCTGGTGTAATATGATTCCCATGGATAATTATCATATCTTGTTGGAAAAGCCATGGTATGTCTACAGAAGAGCTTCATATAACCTGGAAAAAAATATACTCTTTTGAGGTTAATGGGAAGAAACTCATTCTTGGACCTTTGACTCCCTCACAAAATTGTGAAGATGAAAAGATTGTTAAAGAGAATACGAAAAAATATGAGAGAGAAAAGAATGAGAGGAGTAAGGGAGTGCATGTCGACATCCCAAGAGAGGAAAAAGGAGAGGTTGTATTGAGTGAAGAGAATGGGATGTCAAGTGAGAAAAAGAGTGAGCTTGAGTGAAAAGAAAAGAGAGAAGGCAATGAGATAACAAAAGTCTGTGAGGTAGAGAGAGAAAAACAAGAGGGTTTGAGTAAAGAAAAAGAAAAAAACCTTTAGTGAGAAAAAATAGGCTAAGGGTGAGGAGAAAGTTAGTTTTGTGATAAAAGCCAAAGAGAGTGTAAGCAATAAAAAAGTTTCTTTACTTCCTAACCCATTAACTCTTTCTTGTTTGAGTTCTTGTGATTTTGTGCAGCCACGTGTTGAAATACCTTTTGAAAGGGGATGTGAGATGCTAGAGATGGTGGCAAAGGATCCAATTACATTCTTGTTGGATGGTGGAAGATAAAATCTTGGTTAATTTTTTTGTTGTTGAAATTTTTGACTATTTTGATCCTTATTTACAGTTTTATGACATGGAGTTCCCTAAAGACATTGCTAAGTTGGAACCATTGCATAAAAGAATACACGGTGATGATGTTTCATTGGTAAATAAGTCCAAGTATGATATGTATAATTGGTTTATTCAATTTCTTGGGCTTTCTAGAACACCTAAGGTATTTTTGGAGATAATGACCTATACTCTTATTTCTTATGTTGGTGACTTTATTTTTTTATGGATGATGATATTTTGATGCATATCAAGTTATTAACTATAATATCTAAGTTCAAGTGCAAGAGTAATTTGCTTCCTTTTGAAATTGAGTATGACATAGATGATTATGTATTCCAACTTTGTGGAAAGAGGCATGAAATTTATGAGAAGAGACTTGCGAATGAGTTAAATATTTCTTCTTCTCTTATTCAAGTGGCTAATGAGTTCATGTGATAAATTGGTAGAATATCATTTTTGTTGTGTAATGGAAAGTCATTCTTCTAGTCATGTTGATTGTGAGCCTATAAAAGTGTTTGCTACTAGTAAAGAGGCTATGCATGATTATTGTGACGTTAGTGATCAAATGCTCTTTCATGAGCTTATCTATGACTCTTTCTGTGACCCTTTAAGCAATTGTTTAGAATCCTTTGATATTAGATATATTATTGGGGAAAGTTATAATCACGAGCTTGAATATATTGAAACTTTTATTTTGGTAATTATGGGTTCTTCTAACCTTCTTGAGAATTTATGTGCTTCTTTGAATAGCTTATATGTAGAAGAATCCACGAGATTTATAATTGATACTTGGCTATATCAGAAAGGTGTCTTATTTGATACATGTGGTAGAGATACATGTTTTAAATGGATGTGTTATCAATCTTTTGTAATTTCTTTGTCATGCACATTTTTTGACTAACTTAAGAGAGGTTTTTATTGGACAAATCTAAGCAAGCATAAATTTTATTGGGATGATGATGTCCATATGCTTTATAAGGGAGTATATACACCTATTAGTCTTAATTGGGTTAAGTGAATACATGGTCACTATCTTGTTTTATTCCTACCATTTTTTCAGATTAGTGGATATCATATACTAGTGTCTGTCTTCTTTTTCTTGCAAGGTCGAAATTCGAGGACGAATTTTCTTCAAAATGAGGGGAATGATAGCATCCTAGGAAGCTCAACTATATTCAAGGACAAGAATAAAGCTTTGGAATCGCAAAAAGTGCCTTTAATAAGATGTCAAGCTAAAGAGTTGCAAAACAAGGTCATTATACTTCAAGTGCAAATAAAAAAGTTGTTAATTGGGAGGAAGAGATCAAGGATAAAGGATGTGAATTGGCTAGGTGTTACAATTGTTTTATGGCACAAATTAATGTCCAAGAAGAGGAGTATTGGATCCCAAGAGATATCCTTTGAAGAAGGTCCTAATCAGTCCACTTTTGGACCATTTTGGCACCTAAAATGCGTCCAAACTTGCAGCCCTATAAGTCCTACATGAAGTCACGTTTTTATTACATCAAAGGACTTACTTGATGTTAAAGAAGGGTACAATAGTTGTGCTAGAAGTTGAGTGCAAGATGGTGCCAAGTTGCTTGCAAATGTCCTTCATGATTTTCAAGATTTCCAAGATTCTATCCAAGATTGGTTTTGGACTTTCAAGATCCTATCCTAAGGTAGTTGGACTTTTAGTCCAAAGTAGTTAGGACTTTCTTTCTTTTCCAAGATTTCTAATATTTTCAAGATTGATTTTGGACTTTCAAGATCCTATCCTAAGGTAGTTAGACTTTTTGTCCAAAGTAATTAGGACTTTCTTTCTTTGTTTTTGTGGTAGAATTCCGTGACTCCCTCTCTATATAAAGGGGTGTCTTCTTTATTTTTAGGGCAGATTATGATAGACAATATCAATAAAAATTATGAGATTTTTCTTGCACTCTTGTGTGTGGCTACTCTTGGATTTATTCTTCAACTTTCAAGAATTAGCTTAAGGTGGTAAGGTTAAACCCTTTTCGAAATCTTAGATCACTTCTAGGTATTCAAGAAAGGTGATAAGTTTAGGCTTATTGTTGTTCTTGTTATTATAAAGGGTCGGGTTTCACAATCTATCTCTTGTTTTTAATTCTCTACAAAAGGTGATTAGGTCTTCGTTAGCTAATTATTATTGCTAGGATTCAACTTCCAGAATAGACTTCTTGAATTCAAGAAACTCTTTCTTGATTTCAATCTATCTTTAATTTATGTCTTCTTTTTCGTTTCCCTATTTTCTTTTAGCTTTCACACGTTTCTTGATTTTCTTGTTTTTTTTTTAATAAATTCTTGAATCCCCTATCGTGTTGTTATCAGAGATAAGGTCAAATCCTAGCAAAAGATGCCAGGAATTCTGGTATGAATTTCACAATGATCATGGCCATAGAATGGCAGATTGCAGGCTCCTACAAGGAGAAGTTCAATATTTATTGATGCAATGCTACCTCACTGATCTATTTAGTGAAAAAGGAAAACAATCCTACATGAAAAACAAGCAAGAACCACCAAAACCCCTATCACTAAAACGGACGGTAAGTGTTATAATCGGGGGTGAAGAAGTCAATGGGGTAACATACACGATAGCAAAAAAGACATCCAAAGTCACTGTTAGCCATGAGAAATGGGTTCGTCAGGTTCTAGAAGGGGACAACATAGTGTTTGACGATGAAGACGTGGCGAGTGTGTGTGGATTATACTGATTCAAATTAAGCTTGCCATAATTTATTTTATTTACCACATATAGATCAACTAATTTATTCTACTGCAGGTCATAAACTTTTATGTTTTTTAGACGCATATTCTGGTTATAATCAAATAAAGATGGAT
This sequence comes from Nicotiana tabacum, assembly GCF_000715075.1. Classification (NCBI taxonomy): domain Eukaryota; kingdom Viridiplantae; phylum Streptophyta; class Magnoliopsida; order Solanales; family Solanaceae; genus Nicotiana; species Nicotiana tabacum. The sequence goes on from NC_134098.1 coordinate 8,520,893, forward strand.
CCTCTAGATGAGGAAAAAACTTTGTTTATTACAAATAAAGGGACTTACTGTTGTAAAGTTAAGCCGTTCGGCTTAAAAAATGCTAGAACAACATACCAAAGATTGGTGACAAAAATATTTCAATAACACTTGGGGAAAACCATGGAGGTCTATATTGATGACATGTTGGTTAAAACATCACGAGCAGAGGACCATTTTCAGCACTTGAGTGAAACCTTTGAAACTCTCCTTTAAAATTGCAGGTTGTATATAGCTAATATGGAAGCTGAATGATTGAATATAGATGTTCATAACATGCATCGGAAGACAATAACAATCTTAGGCAGATCTTTTTGTATTTAAATTTTATTTACATGTCAATGATCAGATCTAAGACTTACCTGGTGAAGAGAGTCTCAATTCAAAATTCTTCGATAGTGCAAAGACTCTATGCGTATCCATACCAAGACCGATCCTTGCTATCAACTCTTTGATCAATGAAACCCGTGAAAAAATTGAATGAAATATTGTGTTGAAATTTTTTTCAAAAATCTCAACTCAAAGATAGAAGAACAAGAAATACTTTTCTTGTAATTGTATTTTCTCTTTTGGATTTTGTTGCACACTCACTTTTACAAAGTGAATTTTTTTCACAAGAATTGCTCCGGCAAATTTTCTCCATCACCCTTTATATAGCAGCACCTATAAAACCCTTTGGTTGAGGTAATGATTTATTTGGGGTAGAAGTTTTAATTCCACAAATTAACTTTCTGGAATTTCTTATGGAGATTTCGTTACTACCGATCTTTATGGACTTTCCATAAAGTCCAATACCAAATTGGATTATAAGTGTCACGACCCAAAATCCAACTAGTCGTGATGGCACCTAACCCAACCCGCTAGGTAAGTCAATTAACAACTATCCAATTCCAATGATATTTAATAAGACAGTTAAGTAAAGAAATTATCTGAATCTTATACATTTCCCAAGGACTGGTAGTACAAATCATGAGCTTCTAAGAATAGAGTTTACAAAGCTAAAATCATAGATCTAAGGCTACCATGAACAAGAGGCAGCTACAACCGGAATACAGGTACATCTTCAATTCCGGCTCCCGTCGATCACAGCAATGCCAACAGTCAATATTTGCATGCGAGGTGCAGAAGTGTAGTATGAGTACAACCGACCTCATGTACTCAATAAGTAACAAACCTAACCTTAGGTTGAAAGTAGTGACAAGCTAACACAAAGGTCGGGTCCAACACTAATATTCCACAATAGTTCATAACAACATAGTACAAGTAACAAAAGGAGTATCTCAGAAATAAAATGCTCAGGTCATTCACAGTTCCATAAAATAGGCATGCTTTTCAAGTATCTTAGTAAAAACACAAATCTTTTACCGAAATTACCAAAAATATGAGTAAGTTTGAAAACTGTGATTTTTCCCAAAAATCCTTTCAACAATAAATAAGATGTTTCATTTTCCTTTCAGATAGCAAGTGTAAGATGTCTCTCTATGCCCATATGTCAAAATGTATGAGAAGTCATAAATGACGTGATACTATACAGCATGAGGAAAAATGCATCTTTATGCGTGTATGTCAAGTGTGCATGCCAAATGCGATGCAAATCAGTGATAAAGACCATATCCATACTCTTAAAGTATCAATTCACTCAGTCCTCTCAGTCACTCAGTCCTCCCAATCACTCAGTTCTCACAGTCACTCAGTCCTCCCAATCACTCGGCACTCGCACTCAGTAGGTACCTACGCTCACTAGGGGTGTGTACAGACTCCGGAGGGGCTCCTACAGCCCAAGCGCTATAATCCGCACGGACAACTCATGTGCTACACGGACAGCTCATGTGCTATAGTATCAATATTTGGATCCGAACGGACAACTCACGTGCTATAGTATAATATCTGGATCCATACGGATAACTCACATGCTATAATATAATATCTCACAATCAGGCCCTCTACCTCACTCAGTCATCAATATCTCCAGTCTCTCGGGCTCTCAATGTCATGAAATATCAGCCTAAAATAGTGATGTGATGTATCAATATGTCGCAACAGAGACTGAGGTATGATATGAAATGAATGAACATGACTGAGTATGAAATTGCAATGTAGGCAAATAACTCAACAGCAGTAACGACCTCAATGGGTCCCAACAGAGTAAGCACATAGCCTAGACATGATTTCTAACATGAATCACAGCTCCATAGCTCTAGTACGTAGATTTCATGGTTACAGATATGATCAGGTAGTTATACAGTACGACAGAAATAACAGAATTAAAACTTACACGGTGCACGCCCACACACCCGTCACCTAGTATGTGGGTCACCTCACCACCAACCATACAACACGTAATTTGGGGTTTCATACCCTCAGCACCAAGCTTAGAAGTGTTACTTACCTCGAACAAGCCAATTCCAGCACCGAGCAAGCCAAGCGATGCTCTAAAATGCCATCTTGCGCGTTCCGACCTCTGGACGGCTCGAAACTAACCAAAAACAACTCAAATACATCAAACAATGCTAAAGAAAACAATCCCAATCAATAAAGGTCAAATCTTGAATCAAAAGCCAAAAAATCGGCCAAAAAGTCCAACCCGGGCCTACGCCTCGAAACCCGACAAAACTCACAAAATCCGACAACCCATTCAATTATGAGTCCAACTGTCACGACCCAAAATCTCACCCGTCGTGATGGTGCCTATCTCAATACTAGGCAAGCCGACAATCTTGATAAAATATCATATCTCTTAAGTTTGAAAACATAACATCTAAATTTAGCAAAAGAAAAGCTCACAAATACATATATAAACACTCCCAAAACTCGGTGTCACTGAGTACATAAGCATCTAATATGAATACAAGTCTGGAAAATACGGTCTATAATAGTCTGAGACCAAATACAGTAAACAAAGAGATAGGGAAGGAGAGGCAAGGTTTGCGACACACGGCAGCTACCTCTGAATCTCCGAAAAATCAACTATGCGAAAGAAATCAGCACCCGCTACAACCGGGAACACCTGAATCTGCACATGAAGTGCAGGGTGTAGTATGAGTACAACCAACTCAGTAAGTAACAATAATAAATAAAGAACTGAAGATAGTGACGAGCTACACAGTTATAGTTCACTTTCAGTAATTCCAGCAAAGAATAGACATGCTTTCAAATCCAGCAGCTTAAGTCAAATCAATTTTATACAGTTCAAGTTCATGTAATCCGGATAATCCGCACGAACAACTCACGTGCTGCACGGACAACTCACGTGCTATAATATCCCGCACGGACAACTCAGGTGCTGCACGGACAACTCACGTGCTATAATATCCATACATCACCGACAGGCCCTCGGCCTTACTCAGTCATCAACCTCTCTAGTCTCTCGGGCTATCGGAAATCACAAAGATCAGCCCAAACAAAGATAACATAGTATATCAACAAAAATCAAGAAAGACTGAGATATGATACGTAAGAAAAATCATGACTGAGTACAAGACAGCAATTAGCAAATAATTCAACAAGTACGCGACCTCTACGGGTCCCAACAGTACTATCACATAGCCTAAGCATGATTTACAGTCAAATTTCTTTAACACATAGAGAGCATATAGCTCACAATAAGTTATTCAACTTTACAGTTTCACGGGACGAACCAAGTCACAATCCCCTCGGTGCACGCCCACACGCCCGTCACATAACATCTGCGTCACCTCCAAAATAATCACATGACACAAAATCCAGGGTTTCAACCCTCAGGACCAGATTTAAAACTGTTACTTACTTCAAATCGTATAATTCTTTATTCTGCAATGTCGTTTCCTCGTGAATTGGCCTCCAAACGCCTCGAATCTAGACAAAAATAATTTGATTCAGTCAATAAAATTTATTGGAATTAATTCCATGAGAAAATACTAATTTTCCAACAAAATCCGAAATGTAGCTCAAAAATCGCCCATGGGGCCCACATATCAGAACCCGACAAAAGTTACAAAATCTGAAAGCCCATTCAACCACGAGTCTAACCATATCAATTTTACCAAAATCCGACCTCAACTCGACCCTCAAATCTTTAATTTAAACCAAGAGGGTTTTCTAAGTTTTCCAACTTGATTCACCCAATAAATGATAAAAACAACCATGGATTCGGGTAATTTAACCAGTATTAAGTTAAGAACACTTACCCCGTTGTTTCCTCTGAAAATCTCCCAAAAATCGCCTCTTCGCGAGCTCCAATCCATCAAAAATGGAAAATGGGACGAAGTCCCATTTTTAGAACTTAAACTCTCTGCCTAGTCATTTGCTCTATGCGATCGCGAACAATCACACGCGATCGTGAAGGACAGTTTTTCACTACCCAGGTTTAACCCTATGCGATCACGAACAATCACACACGATCGCGATGCATAAGATTCCAGCTCTACGTGATCACATCACTCTTTACGCGATCGCATAGAGAAAATGCGTGGCCCAGCTTCCTCTCAAGCTTCCACTACACAATCGCGGCCTCTTCCATGCGTTTGCGTAGCACAGACTGGCCCAACCTACACGATCGCGGTTGACCTCACGCGATTGCGAAGAAAAAAATTAACACTGCCTCCACTAAGCCTATGCGATCGCGTCCTAATCTTTGCGATCGCGAAGAAAGTCCGAAGCACCAGTAGACAACAGCTACCAGCAGTGCCAAAATGAAGAAAAATAATATGAATACCATCCGAAACACGCCCGAGCCTCTCAGGACCCCAGCCAAATATACCAACAAGTCCTAAATAATCATACGAACTTAGTCGAGTCTTCAAATCACATCCAATAACAGTAAAAACACGAATCACACATAGATTCAATCCTAATGAACTTTGAAACTTTCAATTTCTACAAACGACGATCAGTATTCCAATTTTGCACACAAGTCTTAAATGACATAACAAAGGTATTCCAATTTTTAGAATCAGATTCTGACCCCGATATCAAAAAGTTAACCCCCGGTCAAACTTTTCGAGAAATTTAACTTTCGCCATTTCAAGTCTAATTCCTCTACCGACCTCCAAATAATTTTTCGGACACGCTCCTAAGTCCAAAATCACCATACGGAGCTATTGGAATCATCAGAATTCGAATCCGTGGTCGTTTATGTATAAGCAATATCTAGTCAACTTTTTCAACTTAAGTTTTCAATTATGAGACTAAGTATCTCATTTTACTCCGAAATCCTTACGGACTCGAACCAACTAACTCGGTAAGTTATAAAACAACTGTAAAGAATAACTTGAGCAGTAAATGGGGGAATGAGATTATAATACTCAAAATGATCGGTCGGGTCGTTACATTCTTCCCCTCTTAAACAAACGTTTGTCCTCGAACGGGTTTAGAATCATACCTGGAGTCTCAAATAGGTGTGGATATTTTCTCTGCATCTCCCGCTCAATCTCCCAAGTAGCTTCTCCGACTGGCTGGCCTCTCCATTATACCTTCCCTAATGCTATGTTCTTTGACCTCAACTTTCGAACATGCCGGTCTAAAATAGCCATCGGCTCCACATCATAAGTCAAATTACCGTCCAGTTGTACTGTACTGAAATCCAGAATATGAGACAGATTCCCGACATACTTTCAGAGCATGGATACATGGAATACTGGATGAACACCTGATAGACTAGGTAGCAAAGCAAGTTCATAAGCCACCGCCCCAATTTTCTTAAGTATCTCAAAAGGCCCAATAAACCAAGGGCCCAACTTGCCCTTCTTCCCGAACCTCAACACACCCTTCATGGGTGAAATCTTCAGCATAACCTTCTCCCCAACCATGTAAACAACATCACGAACCTTCCTGTTGGCATAACTCTTCTATCTAGACTGTGTCGTGCGAAGCCATTCCTGAATCACTTTGATCTTCTCTAAATCATCCTGAACCAAGTCAGTACCCATTAGCCTAGCCTCACCCGGCTCAAACCAACCCACCGGGGACCGGCACCGTCTCCGGTACAAAGCCTCATATGGAGCCATCTGAATGCTTGACTGGTAGCTATTATTATAAGCAAACTCCGCGAGTGGGCAGAAATTGATCCCAAGAACCCCTAAAATCAATGACACAAGTGCGTAGCATATCCTCTAATATCTGAATAGTGCATTCGGAGTTGTACTCAACTGAACCTGTGTGCCCAATTCTCGTTGCACTGCTCTCCAAAACTGTGATGTAAACTGCGTGCCCCGATTTGAAATGATGGACACTGGCACACCGTGTAGGCGAACAATCTCGCGGATATAAATGTTAGCCAACTGCTCCAAAGAAAAAATGGTACCAATGCGCGCACTTAGTCAACCGATCTATAATCACCCAAACCGCATCAAACATCCTCAAAGTCCGTGGAAGCTCAACTACGAAGTCCATGGTAATACGCTCCCATTTTCACTCCGGAATTTCAAGTCTCTGAAGTAATCCTCCCAGTCTCTAATGCTCGTACTTTACCTGTTGATAATTTAAACATCGAGCTACAAACCCAACTATATCTTTCTTCATTCACCTCCATCAATAGTGCTACCTCAAATCCTGATACATCTTCGCGGCACCTGGATGAATAGAGTACCGTGAACTGTGAGCTTCCTGGAGAATCAACTCACGCAAACCATCTACATTAGGCACACATAGCCTGCCTTGCATCCGTAATACACCGTCATCTCCAATAGTGATTTCCTTGGCACCACCGTACTAAATCGTGTCCTTAAGGACAAGTGGATGGGGATCGTCATACTGGCGCTCTCTGATGCGATCATATAAAGAAGACCGAGAAACCACACAAGCCAAAACTAGACTCGGCTCGGAAATATCGAATCTAACAAACTGGTTGGCCAAGGCCTGAACATCCAAGGCTAAAGGCCTCTCTGCTACAGGTAAGTATTCTAAGCTGCCCAAACTCTCCGCCTTACGACTCAAGGCATCGGCTACCACATTGACCTTTTCGGGATGATAGAGAATGGTGATATCATAATCCTTAAGCAACTCTAATCACCTCCGCTGCCGCAAATTAAGATCTTTCTGTTTGAACAGATGATGTAGACTCCGATGATCGGCATAAACCTCACAATGGACACCGTACAAATAGTGCTGCCAAATCTTCAAGGCATGAACAATAGCTGCTAATTCGAGGTCATGGACTGGATAATTCTTCTCATGTACCTTTAACTATCTGGACACATAGGCAATCACCCTACCCTCTTGCATCAGCAATGCGCTGAGACCAATATGCGACGCGTCACAATACATAGTATAAGACTTTGAACCTGTAGACAACACCAATACTGGAGCTGTAGTCAAAGCTGTTTTGAGCTTCTAAAATCTCTCTTCACATTTATCCGACCACCTGAATGAAGCACCTTTCTAGGTTAATTTAGTCATAGGCGATGCAATAGACGAGAAACCCTCCACGAAGCGACGATAATAACCGGCCAAGCCGAGAAAACTCTGAATCTTAGTAACTGAAGATGGGCTAGGCCAATTCTGAACTGCCTTTATTTTCTTCGGATCCACCTTAATTCCTTCACCAGACACTATGTGTCCTAAGAATTCCACCGAACTAAGCCAGAACTCACACTTAGAGAATTTGGCAAAAAGTCTCTCCTCTCTCAATCTTTGTAATACAATACCCAAGTATTGTGCATGCTCCTCCTAGCTACGTGAGTACATCAGGATATCATCAATAAATACTATGATAAATGAATCAAGATATGGATGGAATACACTATTCATCAAGTGCATAAATGTTGTTGGGGCATTGGTTAGCCCAAAAGACATCACAAGAAATTCATAATGGCCATAGCAAGTTCTGAATGTCGTCTTTATAATATCCGAATCCCGAATTTTCAACTGGTGATACCCAGATCTCAAATCAATTTTGGAGAACACCCTCACTTCCTTAAGCTGGTCAAACAAGTCATCAATAATCGATGCACATCGGTATAGTACCATCTTTTTTTTTTCACAAACAGAACCAGTACACCCCAAGATGACACACTAGGCCTAATAAACCCCTTTTCAAGGAGTTCCTAAAGTTGCTCTTTCAATTCTTTTAACTCAGCTTAGGCCTGGCAAGTGGGCCAGTCCAGGCCCGGGACCTGCCCAGGACCGCGGGCTAGACGGGCCAAACGGCTAAACGGGCCAGGACCGTTTGGTCCGGTTTTAGCGGGCCTGGTCCGGTCTCGTGGGCCGGTCCTATGATTCGGCCCGCCAGGCCCGGGACCGGTTGGCCCGCCTGGGCCGGGGACCGGACCGGGACCGGCCCGGTCCCCTTAGCGGGCCTAGCGAGCCCAACGGCTAATTTTTAAAATTTTTTTTTTTTTTAAAAAAAAAATAAAAACGTTGGACTGTAAAAAATAGCCGTTGGGCTATCAAAAATAGCCGTTGGCTATTTATGAAATAGCCATTTAACCCCTCAACTTTGTTTTAATCCCAAACTTTTTATAATTATACTTTTTCCCTATTTTCAACTATAAATACCCCATCATTATTTCATTTTTTCTTACAAAATCATCAATCTATCACAATCTCTCTCTAATTTACTTCTACTATTGCTTACTTTATTGTTACAATTTGTGAAATAATTGTAAAGTTGGTGAATTGAAGTCTTCAACGATAATCAATTTCCAACAAGTTGTTCGTCAATTCGGTAAACTCGTTCCAACTCTTAAGTTTTAATATTATAATTTTGTTTGTTTTATTTACTTTGCTTAATTAATTAAGATGGCTTATTCCTTAAAAAATATATTTAGTAAAAATAAGGGAAAATCGAAGAGTGGTGAATCTAGTGGCCAATATGTTCCTCCTCCACTTTCCCCGGCTCCACGACCCAAACATGTTACCCGTCCTACACCTCCTATTCTTGATAGCGATAATAGTTTATTACAATTACCGAGAGTCAATTTTTTCATAATATAGCACCCGGTGAACAATTAAACCATGAATATATGAATGCTCTTTATGGTAATCCAACTATTGATGAAAATGATGATGAAGAAATAGATTTTGATGAAATGCAACCGGATGATGATACACCCACTAGTCCTGCTCCTGAAGTTAACCCAACTAATAATAATCTAGATGATCCCCCATCTGACCCTCCTATTAGTGCCCCTACTTTTTCTAGACAACCTCCTAAACGGGCAGAAACATCTCTTGTTTGGCAATTTTTTACTCAACTAAGAGAAAAAAATAGGGCTAAGTGTAAAACTTGTGGCAAAGAGTTAGTTTTTCAATATGTTGGAAGTCGGGGGAGGGGGAGGGACGGGAAGTTTGGCTAGACACATATTGCTATACCCTCAAGATAAAGCTAGATATTTTCGTATGAAAGCTTTGGCTGAGGGGACAAGTGCACCTAGTCAGGCTGACCTTAGTACCGGGTCAAATCAATTTCACCCGGGAATTAACACTGTTACCGGTGGTATTTTATATTATGATCCAAAAAAAGATCGGGAAGAATTGGCAAAAATGGTCACTATTATGTGCTTACCCTATAGTTTTCTTTCTAACCCCCACTTTGTGCATTATATTAGAAAAATTTTTATAATCCTACTTATAAAGGTTTTCCTCGCACAACCGTAAAGAGTGATATTTATAAATATAAATATGAATATGAACAATATTTGCGCTATTTATTTACTCATATAAATTATCGTCTTGCTATTACAACTGATATTGGTAGAAGTGGTAATGACTGTGATTACCTTACTGTTACCAGTCATTGGATTGATGAGCATTGGATAATGCAAAAGCGCATTATTGCTTATAGAATAATTAATTCACGTCACACAGGGCAGTTTATTTCTAGCACGATTGCGGATATTTGTAGATATTTTTGCATTAGTGATAAAATAATATCAGTTTCAATGGATAATGCTACTAGTAACACAAATGTTGTAGCCTTGCTTACCACGATACTAAGTCCTGTATTTAGTAATATTTTTCATGTTAGATGTATTTGTCATATTTACCATTTAATTGTGGGTGATGGCATGCGAATTTTAAATGTTGAAATTGAAAAAGTTAAAATGGCTCTTAATTGGTTTTTTTTTATTCAAATCGTAGAAGTAGACTTAGAGAATATTTTAAAAGATGCGATGAATTTGGCCTAAGAGAAAGAAAGGTTCCTAAACCTTGTCCAACTAGATGGAATTACATATATGAAAGTTTAGTTATTGCATATGAGTATAGAAACCCCATAAACTCAATGTTTAATGCTCATGTAAGTGATGATGATGAGCACCTTACAAATGCGGATTGGGCTAATGTTAAAATGCTTGTAGATTTTTTAGAAAAATTTCATATTGCTACAAATAAATTTTCTGGGCAATATTATCCTACTATTTCTAACTGTTTAGTTTATATTGCAGAACTTGCAAATTTGTTTGATCATTTTTCAGATGGTGGGGAAATTTATTAACTTGCTATTGATTCCATGAGAAAAAAGTTTAAAAAATATTTTTTCCCTATTCCCCCTATTTATGGTATTGCTGCATTGTTAAATCCTACTATGAAGATGAGGAGTTGTCTAAACTTCCGAACGCAATAGCCTCAATTAAAATAAATGTTCAAACTATTTATAATGCTTATCAAGTTGCATTAGATCATGCTAGACCAAATGTTCCAACTCCTTCTTCTTCTAGTTCTCAATCATCTAAAAGAACTGCGGGAGTAAGAGCATTTAGTGCTTGGGCAGGGTTTAGGGGTTCTCAAGGTTCTAGTACTAGTGATTTTTCACAACTAAATGAGCTTGAAGTTTATTTGTCACAGGGAATTGAGGAAGTGAATCCCGACGGCTCCTTTAATATTTTGGAATGGTGGAAGGACAAAGAAAAACACTTTCTGATTCTTTCAAGGATGGCCCTAGATATTTTAACTATTCAAGTGTCAACAGTGGCATCAGAGAGCGCTTTCAGTCAAGCAAAACTTCAACTCGGTGATTATAGAGCATCTATGAGAGAGAGCTTGGAAAAATCAGTACTTTTCAGAGATTGGATCCGTTCGGAAAGAAGAAATTTTGGACTTGCTGAATCACAACCAGAGATAGACGAAGCTTATGAAGAAATGCTAGCTGAACTTGCGGAGGATGATGCTTCGCCTGGAAGCGGTGATGAGCAAGCTTCATTTCCGCTACCACCAACGGAAATTCCTCCGAACCTTGAAGGATTTATGAAATTTGTAAGAGATATCATGTAAATTAATATGTAACTTGTATTTTGGCACATCTTGATTAGTTTCTTTTTCTTCTCAATGGTGGTATTAGCACCTTATTGTGCTCATTCCATAGGGGGAGGAAGACTAAGAAAGATATTGCCATGATTTTTAATGCTATAATAAAAATATAACGCATTGATTTGAATATCTCTTTACAATATTTTTGTTCTTTTATATCTTAAGCTATACATATAGTATAATATAGTATAGTATATATATACTATACTATAGTCTATACTATATATACATCTCATAAGATATATAAACTATATTCGATATACTATATATACATCTTAAGATATACTATATATACTATACTATATATACATCTTAAGATATACTATATATACTATACTATATATACATCTTAAGATATACTATATATACTATACTACATATACATCTTAAGATATACTATATATACTATACTACATATACATCTTAAGATATACTAAGTATACTAGATATACTAGATATATATAGTAGATATACATGTATATATAGTATATCTTAAGATGTATATATAGTATATAAATCGAATATAGCTTATATATAGTAAGATGTATATATATTATAGTATAGTTTAGTATACATATAAGCTTATATATATACTATACTATAGTCTATACTATATATACATCTCATAAGATATATAAACTATATTCGATATACTATATATACATCTTAAGATATACTATATATACTCTACTATATATACATCTTAAGATATACTATATATACTATACTATATATACATCTTAAGATATACTATATATACTATACTACATATACATCTTAAGATATACATAGTATACTAGATATACTAGATATATATAGTAGATATACATGTATATATAGTATATCTTAAGATGTATATATAGTATATAAATCGAATATAGCTTATATATAGTAAGATGTATATATATTATAGTATAGTTTAGTATACATATAAGCTTATATATATACTATACTATAGTCTATACTATATATACATCTCATAAGATATATAAACTATATTCGATATACTATATATACATCTTAAGATATACTATATATACTATACTATATATACATCTTAAGATATATTATATATACTATACTATATATACATCTTAAGATATACTATATATACTATACTACATATACATCTTAAGATATACATGGTATACTAAATATACTAGATATATATAGTAAATATACATGTATATATAGTATATCTTAAGATGTATATATAGTATATAAATCGAATATAGCTTATATATAGTAAGATGTATATATATTATAGTATAGTTTAGTATACATATAAGCTTATATATATACTATACTATAGTCTATACTATATATACATCTCATAAGATATATAAACTATATTCGATATACTATATATACATCTTAAGATATACTATATATACTATACTATATATACATCTTAAGATATACTATATATACTATACTACATATACATCTTAAGATATACTAAGTATACTAGATATACTAGATATATATAGTAAATATACATGTATATATAGTATATCTTAAGATGTATATATAGTATATAAATCGAATATAGCTTATATATAGTAAGATGTATATATATTATAGTATAGTTTAGTATACATATAAGCTTATATATATACTATACTATAGTCTATACTATATATACATCTCATAAGATATATAAACTATATTCGATATACTATATATACATCTTAAGATATACTATATATACTATACTACATATACATCTTAAGATATACTATATATACTATACTACATATACATCTTAAGATATACTAAGTATACTAGATATACTAGATATATATAGTAGATATACATGTATATATAGTATATCTTAAGATGTATATATAGTATATAAATCGAATATAGCTTATATATAGTAAGATGTATATATATTATAGTATAGTATAGTATACATATAAGCTTATATTTATACTATACTATAGTCTATACTATATATACATCTCATAAGATATATAAACTATATTCGATATACTATATATACATCTTAAGATATACTATATATACTATACTATATATACATCTTAAGATATACTATATATACTATATATATATATATATAGTATATCTTAATATATATATATAGTATATCTTAAGATGTATATATAGTATATTTTAAGATGTATACTATGTATATATAATATAGTATATATATATTTTAAGATGTATATATAGTATATAAATCGAATATAGCTTATATATCTTTATTACTATTCTTTTTTCTAACTTCTATAAAAAAAAATTAAAAAGACAAAGTTTCTGTTGGGCCCGTTTAGGGCCGTTTGGGCCCGGGACTGGCCCACTAAACCCGGGCCCGTTAGTTCGTGGTCCCGGTCCCGAGCTGGTTCCAGCAATAAGCCCTCGAAGCCCAGGACCGTTTAGGACCGGACCGCATAGGACCGGCCCACTTAGGACCGGGCCCGCGAAGCCCACTTAGGACCGGGCCCGGCCCACTTGCCACCCCTAACTCAGCTAGTGCCATACGATACGGAGGAATAGAAATGGTCTGAGTGCCCTGCACCAAGTCAATACTGAAATAACTATCCATGTCGGGTGGCATACCCGACATGTCTACAGGAAATACATCTGAAAAGTCTCGCACGACCGGTACTGAATCAATAATAGGAGTATCTGTATCAACACCTCTCACAAAGGCCAAATATGACAAACATCCCTTTCCAACCATACGTTGGGCCTTCAAATAAGAAATTACCCTGCTAGGAACAAACTCTAGAGAACCTCTCCATTCAACCTTTGGCTACCCCGGCATCGTCAACGTCACGGTTTTTGTGTGACAGTCTGAAATAGCATGACATGGATACAACCAATCCATATCCAGGATTACATCGAAGTTAGCCATACTGAGTAATAAGAGATCAGTCCTAGTCTCTAGTTCCCCAATAGTTACCACACACGACCGATACACACGGTCCACAATAATAATATCGCCCACCGGTGTAGATACACAAACAGGTAAAACTAAGGACTCACAAGGCATAGCCAGATAATAAGAAAAATACGATGATACATATGAATAAGTGGAACCAGGGTCAAATAATATAGAAGCCTCCCTGTGGAACATTGAAATAATACATGTTATCACTGCATATGAAGCAACAACATCTGGCCTGGCAGGAAAAGCATAGAATCGGGCCTGACCTCCACCTGACCAGCCTCCCCCTCTTGGGCGACCCCTAGCTGCCTGACCCCCACCCCGAGCTGACTGGGCGGGTGGTGGAACTGCTGGTGCTGGTGCCGTTGGTCGAGAACTCTACTATAGAGCCCCACTCAATAGCCTAGGACAATCTCTCTTGAAATGACCCAATTCTCTACACTCGAAACAACCCCTCCTCTGACGGAACTGCTGATACTGATAACCCGAGGAATTACCTGTAGAAGCCTGAGCGGACAAGGCATGATGAGAACTTTATGTTGGTAGTGCACTGAATGAAGACTGGTCTGAGTGAGCATTGTAAGAACCGTGGCTAGCTGATGCACCACGATGACCTGGACGAGTCACCTGAGCGTGTCTGAAAGAATGACCCCTACCACGGTAAACCTGACCTCTAAAGGAACATCGCTGAAATCACCTAAACCCACTCCTGACTGCAAACCATCTCAATCTGACGAGCAATGTCGACCACTTCGTCGAAAGTAGCATCAGGTACTCTCTCTCTAGTCATGAGTAATCGTAGTTGAAAAGTGAGGTCATCTATGAACCTCCTGATCCTTTCTCTGTCTGTGGGAATCAACCAGATAGCATGATGGGCCAACTCTGAAAATCTCATCTCATACTGTGTCACGGACATATCACCCTAATGAAGTTGCTCGAACTGCCTACGCAGCGCCTTTCTGTGGGACTAAGGCACGAACTTCTCCAGGAATAGACCGGAGAACTGCTGCCAGGTAAGGGGTACTACACCGACCGGCCTACACCTCTCATAAGCCTCCCACTATCTGAAGGTAGCCCCAAAAAACTGAAAAGTAGTGAACGAGACCCCACTGGTCTCCAGAATACCCGTTGTCCGAAGCATCCATTGACACTTATCCAGAAAGCCCTGAGCATCCAATAACTCAGTACCGCTGAATTATGGTGGTCGAAGCCTCTCAAATCTCTCAAGTCTCCTCTCCTCATCATCTTCCATAACAGGAACTATAGGGGCCTGAGCAGCTGCAGCCGGCTGGGCTGGTAGTGCCCCCGGTATCTGAAGTCCCTGTACTACCTGGTCTGGAGTACGGGCAACGGGGGTATGAGTACCTCCCCCGGCCTGAGAAGTGGCAGGTGCGGCCTGAGCCGAAACCACCTAAGCAAGACCAGTACAAACTGTCAATATATGGGACAGAGCCTCCTAAAGGCCTGGAATCACAATAGGTGTAGTTGGTACCAGAGCTGGTCTGGCCGGCTCAACTGTATCCGGAATCTTCTCCTGAGCTGGAGAAACTGGTGGTACTATATGTGCTGCTCCAACTGCTGCATGAGCTATACCTCGACCTCTACCTCGGCCCCGGCCTTTACTACGGCCCCAGCCTCTCATGGCCCTAACTAGTGGCACCGTGGCTGGCCATCCGATCCGGTAGTACGTGTCCTCACCATCTGTGAGAGAATAGAATAACAGAAATTTAGTTTCCGGAATCAGCAAATTCTCACGACAGAATACAAGAAAGAGAAATTTTTCCTAAGGGTTCTGCAGCCTCTCACAGATAAGTACAGACGTCTCTGTACCGATCCGCATGACTCTACTAAACCTGCTCATGACTCGTGAGACCTATGTAACCTAGGGCTCTGATACCAACTTGTCATGACCCAAAATCTCACCTGTCGTGATGGAGCCTATCTCAATACTAGACAATCCGACAATCTGAATAAAATACCATATCTCTTAAGTTTGAAAACATAACATCTAATTTAGCGGAAGAAAAACTCACAAATACATATATAAACACTCCCAAAACCCGGTGTCACTAAGTACATGAGCATCTAATATGAATTCAAGTCTGGAAAATACGGTCTTTAATAGTCTGAGATCAAATACAGTAAACAAGGAGATAGGGAAGGAGAGGCAAGGTCTGCGAAATACGGCAGCTACCTCTGAATCTCTGGAAAATCAACTGTGCAAGAGCAATCAACACCCGCTACGGCCGGGAACACCTGAATCTGCACACGAAGTGCAGGGTGTAGTATGAGAACAACCAACTCAGTAAGTAACAGTATTAAATAAAGAACTGAAGATAGTGAAGAGCTACACAGTTATAATTCACTTTCAGTAATTCCAGCAAATAATAGACATGTTTTCAAATCCAGCAGCTTAAGTCAAATCAATTTTATACAGTTCAAGTTCATGTAATCCGGATATAAAATCTTTCAGATAATTTCACAACAATGATAGATAGCAACTAAGTGCAACAACAAATGAAAAGTAAGTACAGCCTCTCAGGGCAATAGTCACTCAACTCGTCACAACAGCTCAACCACTCAGCTCTCAGCCCTCAGCACTCACACTCAATGGGTACCGCGATCACTGGGGGTGTACAGACTCCGGAGGGGCTCCTACAGACCAAGCGCTATAATCCGCACGGATAACTCACGTGTTGCACGGATAACTCATGTGTTGCATGGACAACTCACGTGCTATAATATCCATACCTTACTGACAGGCCCTTGGCCTTACTCAGTCATCAACCTCTCTAGTCTCTCGGGCTCTCGGAAATCACAAAGATCAGCCCAAACAGAGATAACATAGTGTATCAACAAAAATCAAGAAAGACTGAGATATGATACGCAAAAAAAAAATCATGATTGAGTACAAGACAGCAATTAGCAACTAATTCAACAAGTACGCGACCTATGCGGGTCCCAACAGTACTATCACATAGCCTAAGCATGATTTACAGTCAAATTTCTTTAACACATAGAGAGCATATAGCTAACAACAAGTTATTCAATTTTACAGTTTTACGGGACGGACCAAGTCACAATCCCCTCGGTGCACGCCTGCACTCCCGTCACCTAGTATGTGTGTCACCTCCAAAATAATCACATGACACAAAATCCGGGGTTTCATACCCTGAGGATCAGATTTAAAACTGTTACTTAACTCAAGCCGTATAATTCTTTATTCTGCAATGTCTTTTCATCATGAATTGGCCTCCAAATGCCTCGAATCTAGCCACAAATAATTCGATTCAGTCAATCAAATTTATTATAATTAATTCCATGAGAAAATACTAATTTTCCAACAAAATTCAAAATTTAGCTCAAAAATCGCATGTGGGGTCCACGTCTTAGAACCTGACAAAAGTTACAAAATCCGAAAGCCCATTCAACCACGAGTCTAACCATACCAATTTTATCAAAATCCGACCTTAACTCGACCCTGAAATCTTGAATTTAAACCAAGAGGGTTTTCTAAATTTTCCAACTTGATTCCCCCAATAAATGATAAAAATAACCATGGATTTGGGTAATTTAGCCAATATTGAGTTAAGAACACTTACCCTGTTGTTTCCTTTGAAAATCTCCCAAAACTCGCCTCTTGTCGAGCTCCAATCCGTCAAAAATGGAAGTCCCATTTTTAGAACTTAAACTCTCTACCCAGTCATTTGCTCTACGCGATCGCGAACAATCAGATACGATCACGAAGAACAGTTATCCACTGCCCAAGGTTTAACCCTACGCGATCGCGAACAATCTCACGCGATCGCGATGCACAAGATTCTAGCTCTACGCGATTGCATCCCTCGTCACGCGATCGCATAGAGCAAACGCGTGGCCCCGCTTCCTCTCAAGTTTCCCTTACGCAATCGCGACCTCTTCCACGCGTTCGCGTAGCACAGACTGGCCCAACATACGCGATCGCGGTTGACCTCACGCGATCACGAAGAACAAAATAAACACTGCCTCAACTAAGCCTACGTGATCGCGTCCCAATCTTCGCGATCGCGAAGAAGGTCTGAAGCACCAGCATACAGCAGCTACCAATAGTGCCAAGATGAAGGAAAATAATCTGAATACCATCCGAAACATGCCCGAGCCCCTCAGGACCCCAGCCAAATATACCAACAAGTCCTAAAATATCATACGAACTTAGTCGAGTCTTCGACTCACATCCAACAACACTAAAAACATGAATCACACATAGATTCAAGCCCAATGAACTTTGAAACTTTCAATTTCTACAAATGACGTCGGAACCTATCAAATCACATCCGATTGACCTCAGATTTTACACACAAGTCATAAATGACATAACAGAGGTATTTCAATTTTTAGAATTGGATTCTGACCCCGATATCAAAAAGTCAACCCCCAGTCAAACTTCCCGAGAAATTCAACTTTCGCCATTTCAAGCCTAATTCCTCTACCGACCTCCAAATAATTTTCCAAACATGCTCCTAAGTCCAAAATCACCATATGGAGCTATTGAAATCATCAGAATTTGAATCCGAGGTTGTTTACGCATAAGTCAATATCTTGTCAATGTTTTCAACTTAAATTTTTAATTATGAGACTAAGTGTCTCATTTCACTCTGAAATCCTTACGGACCAGAACCAACAAACTCGGTAAGTTATAAAACAACTGTAAAGAATAAATTGAGCAGTAAATGTGGGAATGAGGTTATAATACTCAAAATGACTGGCCGGGTCGTTACACCAACCATACTAGTTTCACTCAAATCCGACTCCAAATCGGTGTTCAAAACTCAAAAATTGTATTATGAAACTTTAGGCTAAAACCCCCAATTTCTCTTTTGGAATCCTCAATCAAATGCCAAAAATGAAGAAAGATTCATGATATAAAATCAAAAATAAGTAGAGAACACTTACCCCAGTCCAAAAGATGAAAATTGTTTCAAGAATCGCCTCAATCCGAGCTGCATAGCTCCCAAAATGAATAAAGAACCAAAACCCTCGATAATATAGCTTCTGCCCAGCGATTCCGCATTTGCGGACAATTCGTCGCATCTGCGACCACCAATTTTCAGAATCGGATTCCGACCTTGATCTCAAAAAGTCAACACCCCGGTCAAACTTTTCAAAAATTCAACTTTCGCCATTTCAAGCCTAATTCCACTACGGACCTCCAAAATTCTTTCGGACACGCCCCTAAGTCCAAAGTCACCATACGGAGCTATTGGAATCATCAGAATTTCATTCCGGATTCAAATTCACAAAAAGTCAAACTTGGTCAACTCTCCAAATTTAAAGCTTCAACCATGAAATCCATTCTTTCAATTCGATTCCAAATAACCTGAAAACCAAAATTGACGATTCACATAAGTCATAATACATCATACAAAGCTACTAATTCCCATAAACTACCGAACAAAGTGCAAATGCTCAAAACGATCGGTTGGGTCGTTACAATAAGTTTTATTAGTATTTTAGTACAAAAAAATACAAATCCCATTCTTAATGGGTTTAGGTTGTCGACTCGTCCAATTATGTACTTTAACGTGATGTCCTTACGGACTTTCAGTTATTCTAATTTCAAAGACAAGTCTTTATGAATATTTTATATAACATATCTTATATAAAATAAGTGTTAATTATATATATCACATATATATTTTAACCAAGAGATATAATTTAATTTTCTATTCAAAATAGAAAACTTCAATTTGTTCCAATATTAATTATATCCTCTGTGCTAGCAAAGAATATAATAATATTTTATTTGGACTAATAACTAAGTTTATTTGAATAATTAAATTCTTTAATTTAATTATCAAACAATAAAGTAATTAATCTTTTAGCAAAGATCAGAACACTCGTTAGTGTGCGACCTCATAGGTTCAATACTAAGCCCGGTAGTAAATTGATCATATCAATATACTAATCAAGGGTGACGTCTAGCAACACTCCTTAACGACCGGATAGAATAAAGTATACAATTTACTCTCAAGAACAAATAGAAGAATAATGCAGTATTTCTTTGTCCTTATAACTCTGGGTCACCCTAGGATATGGTTCAACCGTCAAATCCTAATAGGCGATCAACTATGTGTTCATGTCAAATATAATCGACCATTGAATGACCTAAGAAACTCTTTTCTTCTTTCATTCAATTGCCTTGGCCAAGGTCTTAGTTTGGTCATTTATAATTCATGACAACATGGAGCTTAAACTCATTACCAAGAGTTGAGTAATTCCATCTTGATCAATCATTAATTCTACAAGCATTTAATCATACCCAATATCCTTTCAACTATCGCCCGGGGGCCATAGGTGTCTAGTATCAAACCGCAATAAATAACTTGTCATTTACTATGACGATCTCAGGTCAAAGGAAATTCTTACATCACATTCTTCAAGAGAATATTCTATTGACAGTTTATGATAATTCTAACCATTCGGAATTATCCAATGAGTCAGTTCAATTATCATATCTCTATATGCATCATCTATCTATGTGATTTAGTTAATGAGATCAACTAATCTTTATCCCATAAAGACGATCATATAAATATTAATCTAACCAGATTATTAATGTCCAAATTAATAATCCTATGATCAAGAACAAATTTAGATTAAATTGTAAGAGACTTTACTCTCTTTATCATGATCTCCATCACGATGACAAATCTCAAAATTTAATCAAGGGCCTTATTAAATTAATAAAGTAATTAATAATAACTATGATAAAAGAATATCAAATGCCATATATTTGTTATATCAAATAACATTCACAAAATATGTTCAAATCATCAACTATGAAATTGGATCTAGGGCATATCCATTATATCCCTAACAATCTCCCACTTGCACTAGACCCAATCGCTCTTGTACTTCATGCCCAATTTCACTTGTTCTTGTCAAACTCCTTTGAGCCAAGAACTTTAGTGAATGGGTCTGCAACATTTTCCTTTCCATCAACCTTTTGAATCTCAACGTCTCTACGTTCAATGATCTCTCTTATCAAGTGATACCTTCGCAGAACATGTTTAGATTTTTGGTGTGATCTTGGTTCTTTTGCTTGAGCAATGGCTCCAGTATTGTCACACAACAATAGAACTGTACCTTCTATTGAAGGAACCATACCAAGTTCAGTTAAGAACTTTTTCATCCATACAACTTCCTTAGCAGCTTCACTAGCTGATATATATTCTACTTCAGTCACTGAATCAGCTACTGCAGCTTGTTTGGAACTTTTCCAACTCACTGCACCACCATTTAAGTTGAATACATAACCTGAAATAGATTTTTTATCATCTTTATCTGAATAGAAACTTGCATCAGTATAACCTTCAAGTTTCAACTCAGAATCTCCATAGATGAGGAATTGGTCTTTAGTCCTTCTTAAGTAATTAAGAATGGTCTTCACCACCTTCTAGTGTTCCTCGCTAGGATTTGCCTGATATCGACTAGTCACTCCAAGTGCATAAGCTACATCAGGACGTGTACATGTCATGGTATACATGATAGATCCCACTGCACTAGCGTATGGGATCCTACTCATGCGTTCTCTTTCTTCAGGTGTTTTAGTACAATCCTCCCTACTGAGAGTAATTCCAGTGCCTATCGGTAGATACCCTCCTTTGAAATTATCCATGTTATACCTCTTTAAGATGGTATCAATGTACAAAGACTGGAAAAGTCCAAGCAGCTTCATCGATCTATCTCTATAGATCATTATTCCCAATATACAAGTTGTTTCTCCCAAGTCCTTCATGGAGAACTATTCAAATAGCCAAATCTTGGTACTTTGCAATGTCGGTATATCATTCCCTATGAGTAATATATCATAAACAAACACTACTAAGAATACAATTGTGCTCCCATTAACCTTTTTGTACACACAAGGTTCTTTCTCGCATCTAACAAAATTGAACCTTTCAATTGTCTTGTTAAAGCGAATATTCCACTATAGGTTTTATATCCTTTGAAGGTTCAACTAAAGTCCATACTTTATTTTCCTTCATGGATTCCATTTCGGATTTCATGGCTTTTTGCCATTTCTTATAGTCAGAACCTTGTATCACCTCTTCATAGGTCTTAGGGTCATCATCATTATTATCAACCTCATTTGATACATCATCTTGTACCATTAGATTCAATCTAGTTGGTACGTGATATTTTTATGTAGACCTTCTAAGAGGCTCTTGTACAACTTGCTCACCTTGTGTTGGATTTGGTTGTTGTTCAATATGTATTGGAACTGGTTCATTAACCTGTTCTTGAACTATATTTAGTTCTTGAACTTCAACCGTTGAAGATGGCAACTTTCTTGTCAACTTCAAAACATCCAATAAAGGTTCTTCAACTTGTGTCTCGTGATCTTTATTTTATGTTGATTCATTAATTTCTTGAACTTCATCAAGTTCTATTTCTCCACTATAATTTCCTTCCAAATGAAATTCCCTTTCCAAAAAGATTGCTCTTCTAGCCACAAATACTTTATGGTCAGAAAGGTGATAGAAATAATATCCCATAATTCCTTTGAGATACCCAATGAACCAACACTTATCAGATCTTGAGTCAGGTTTATCAGACTGAAATCTCTTAACATAAGCTGAACAACCCCAAACTTTAATATGTTTAAGGTTAGGCTTACATCATTTTCATATCTCATATGATGTTGTAGAGACTGACTTAGTAGGAAATTTATTAAGTAAGTATGTTGTTGCTTCCAAAGCATATCCCCATAAATTTATGGGAAGATTAATGAACCACATCATGAATCTCATCATATCTAATAAGGTTCAATTTCTTCTTTCAAACACACCAATGTGTTGTGGTATTCCTGAAGATGTCCACTGTGAGAGAATCCCATTCTCTTTGAGATATCTAGTAAAATCTTCACTAAGATATTCTCCACCTCTATCAAACCTTAGTACATTAATGCTTTTATCAGTCGGTTTCTCAACTTCACTACGGAACCTTTTGAACATTCCAAAAGATTCAGATTTGTATTTCAAAAGATACACAAATCCATATCTTGACATATCATCAGTGAAGGTGATTAAGTAAGAATATCTACCTCTAGCTTAAATTTTCATGGGCCCAAAAACATCTGTATAAATTAGTCCCAATAATTCACAAGCTCTTTCTCCACTTCCAGTAAATGGAGATTTGGTCATTTTTCCTTTGAGGCAAGATTCACAAGTTGGATATGATTCAAAATCATACTTATCAAGGTACCCTTCCTTGTACAACTTGTTAATTCTTTTCTCTCCAATATGACCAAGCCTACAATGCCAAAGGTATGTGTGATTTACTTGATCATCTCTTTTCTTCTTAAGACTTGAAACATGCATAATCAAATTAGCATTCTCATTAGTTAAGACATAAACATCATGTTGGAGATAGCCATTCACATATAAATCATCATTATAATAAATAGAGCAAATACCATTGCCTATGTTAATGCGAAATCCACGCTTGTCCAACATAGAAGTTGAAATTATGTTCGAAACACATTTACGAACATAACAATCATCTAGCATAAGTACTTTGCCCGAAGGTATTATTAAAGAAATTGATCCTACAGCTATGGCTGCAACTTTTGCACCACTTCCAACTTGTAGATTAACTTCTCTTTTCTTTAGTCTCCTACTTATCTTGAACCCTTATAACATATTGCAGATGTTATAACCACTGCCAGTATCTAATACACACAGTGAAGAATTAGAAGTATCTAAAGAAACCTTGAAAACATTTTTCATTAATATCTCACCTTGTTTCTTGTCCTTTAGAGTTGCAAGATACTCCTTGTCGTTTCTCTTCCAATGCCCTTTCTTCTTACAGTGAAAACACTCAGGATCATATACTGACCGCAAGATCAAATCGTCAAAAATCTCTTTACCAAGCTTGTACCCTAACTTCTCATGTTCTTCGGTAAGAACAATCACATGATTTACAAAGGGCCTAACTGGAGAGTTTTCAATGTCCAATTGTGCATCAACCATCTTCTTAAGATATTCAATGATTGCAATTGGATTTATATTCTGATGTTTCTTCTAGAATTCAGAACTCATAGAAGTGAGAATGATGCGTTTAATAGCAAGACATTCTTCCAAGTGTTTCTGATAAACATTGGTGCCTTGAACATCATTCTCTGGTGGGATTATCTTTGCAGGCTTATCGATCACATCAATGAGCTTTTCATGCATGAGAACAATTTTCAAATTTCCATACAAGTCATTAAAGTTTGGTCCTACCAACTTGTTGGTCTCAAGTATTTTATGTAGTGATATAACAGACATATTGAGAAATCTAAAATATAGAAAAGAAAAGGCAATAATATAAGAACATATTTACATATATCATAAAGATATGGACTTTTATCTAAATGATATTTTCACTAATTATTTTAAACTATTTACCCCCATTATAGTTTAAGAGATCTTTATTTCTTTTAGTGGAGTAAAAGAATCCTTTAACAATATGTATGAGCCCCTTGAAAGTCAAGTCATTTTCCACATATATTTTAAAGGTAGGTACTCTTACCAATTGTATCCCTATACAATTTTCTTAAATAACTCTATGTCAAATAGTCCCCTGGTAGTCAGGTCGATCCTATTAACATAGTTGAGTTCAACCATCTTGAAAGCAAAGAACTTATTAAATTTTATACTCCCCCGGGTAGTCCAGGCATCTAGTGTAAAATTAAATAATTCTTCCAATCCATGCATCTAATGCAATAAATAATTTTAACATATTTTCGAACTATAAGTCTCCTGGTTGTCAGGCCGCTCCTTATAAACAAGAAATAAATAAAATTATTTATTTTGATGGATAGCTTTACAATAAATATCTTATATTTTATTATTTAAGAGAGAATTGTTACTAAAACAACTTTTAATAACATAAATGTGATGACCCAAAAGAGTCATCTTATGTTTTAGAACTTGAATCTGCGCTCTTAAGACTTACAAATCTCATTTTTACCCTTCTCGATTTACGTGCGCAGTCCAGACATGTTTTCGATAAGCTTTTATGTTGAAAACTAATGAAAATAAGAATTTTTGCCTTAAAAGTTT
Organism: Nicotiana tabacum; assembly: GCF_000715075.1. NCBI lineage: Eukaryota > Viridiplantae > Streptophyta > Magnoliopsida > Solanales > Solanaceae > Nicotiana > Nicotiana tabacum. The sequence goes on from NC_134098.1 coordinate 8,546,135, forward strand.
ATTTTAGTTGACTTCGATCAATATTTTTGGTAAATGAGTCCGGATCCATATTTTGACGGTCCCTGTGGGTCCGTATCAAATTATGGGACCTGGGCGTATGCCCGGAATCGAATTCGGAGGTCCCTATCTTGAGTTATGAATTTTTGATGAAAATTAAAAGTTTGAAAATTAATTATTTTTAAGAATTGATTGATATTTGGCATTGTGAGTACCGGGTCCGTATTTTGGTTATGGATCCTGGTACAGGTTCATTATGATATTGAAGACTTGTCTGTGAAATTTGGTGAGAAACGGAGTTGATTTGACGTGATTTGGACGTCCAGTTAAGAAAATAAAAATTTTAAAGTGTTCTTGAGAGTTTCATTTGATTTGGTGCTAACTTCGTAGTTCTAGGTGATATTTTGGCAATTTGATCACGCGAGCAAGTTAGTATGATATTTTTAGACTTGTGTGCATGTTTGATTGGAGCCCCCGAGGGCTCGGGTGAGTTTCGGATAGGCCGCGAGACGTTTTAAACTAAGAAAAATCTAGTATTTTTGTTGTATCTGATGTCTGCAATACTGTGCTTCGCGATCGCGTGGTCATTGTCGCGATCACGAAGGGGAAACTGGCCCGGAGGAGGATTTACTCTACGCGAACGCGAGACCATGGTCGCAAACGCAGAGCATTGGGGGGAGTTTCTCTACGCGAACGCGACAGGTCGAACGCGAACGCGTAGCTCTAGCTAAGCTGGGCAGGGGACCTGGGGAAGCTCTACGCGAACGTGAGCCATTTCATGCGAACGCGAAGGTAAGGCGGGCTAAGCCTTCGCGAACACGTAAAGCTGCCAGCGATCGTGTGAGTCCTTAGGAGGCTGCTCTTCGCGAACGCGGCAGTGTTCACGCGATCACGATGAACACTGTCGCCCAATGCATAAAATAGAATCAAACACGGGTTTAAGCCATTTCTTCAACATCTTTCAAGAACCAAACGGGTAGAGGCGATTTTCAAGAGTCATTTTCTTCCCCAAAGTGTTGGTATGTGATTCTAAACCATTTTCTTTCAATTACCCATTACATTTCTTGAATTATCAACCAAAAATCTAGAGTTTTTATGGTAGAATTAGGGGTTAGGGTAGAAACTAGAGATTCCGGAAATTTGGGGATTTATACCTCGATTTGAGGTCGGATTCCAAAACTAATTACATATTCGGGCTCGGGGGTGAATGGGTAAATAAATTTTGGTCCGAACCTCGGGTTTTGACCAAGCGGGCCCGGGGTCGATTTTTCGACTTTTAGGAGGAATATTTGGGAAATTTAATTTATGTAATATAATTGATTTCTTTAGCAATATTTGATATTATTGAGTCATTTTTGAATAGATACGAGTGGTTTGGAGGTGAATTCCAAAGGGAAAGCTGTGATTGAGAACTGAGTGGCCCTCGGAGCGAGGTAAGTGTCGTGTCTAACTTTGGCTTGAGGGAATAGGTATTATGTGTTTATTTGCTACGTGTTTGGTTGTTAATTATGATGTAGAGGTGAGGTGACGAGCATCTATGCGTCATTCTCGAATCATAGCATGCGAGTGTAATTCTATTCTTGTCTATTTTGTAGCCTTAAATTCTACTATCCATGCTTGGCGGGTTATTTGAAATGTTGGGTGACTTATATCTGGTTTCACTAAGATTTTGTAACTTTCGAATATGGATTCAAGGTTGAGGTTACATTGTGCTATTGATTATGGGTAAAATACTGGTTTCTTTTTGATACTCCTATCTATCCGTTGTTACTGATTTTGTGATTTGTAAGGAGGAGAGTAAAAGCATGAAGGGTAATGCCGTGTATATTATGAGAGGTTTAATTCACGAAGGGTGATGCCGTGTCGTTCTATTTATTTATTTGGTGAGGTTGAGAGTAAAAGCACGAAGGGTGATGTTGTGCCGTTCTATTTATTTATTTGGTGAGGTTGAGAGTAAAAGCACGAAGGGTGATGTCGTGTATATTATGAGAGGTTAAATGCACGAAGGGTGATGCCATTCCATTCTATTTATTTATTTGGTGAGGTTGAGAGTAAAAGCATAAAGGGTGATGTCGTGTCATTCTATTTATTTATTTGGTGAGGTTGAGAGTAAAAGCACGAAGGGTGATGCCATGCAGTTTTCCTTTGTTGTTTTATTTGCTTAATTCGTTAAGGATTTTCGGTTTAATTCTGTCTTTTCATTATTCTCACTCTTCATATTATATTCCCCCACTGTATGTCCCATTCCCATTGTTTCTACGTTATTTCTTTATTTACTATTGTTGCCACTAGCATGATTATATTGTTCAGGTTATATGTGGGTGTCTTGTTTTAGCCTCGTCACTACTTCGCCGAGGTTAGGCTCGACACTTACCAGTACATGGGGTCGGTTGTACTGATGCTGCACTCTGTACTTCCTGTGCATATTTTGGTACCGGTTCAGGTTGATCGAGTTTTTGCTATTAGTCCGTTGTCCGGAGACTCAAGTTAGATCTGTCGGCATTCACAGACCTTGAAGTCCTCGTCTATCTTTTATGTCCTATTGTTTTCTTTCATTCAGACAGTTGTATTTCTTTCAGACTATTATTTGTAGTAAACTCTAGAATGCTCGTGAATTGTAACTCCAGATCCGGATGGTAGTAATTAATACAGTTTTATAATATTCCACACTTATTATATTCCATATTAGTTAATTATTGTTATTTACTGAATGGAAATAAGGAGTTGGTTTAATGATTCTCTAATATTGGCTAGCCTAGAAAGTGAAATGTTAAGCGCCATCACGGTCCTGTCGGTGGGAAATTTCGGGTCGTGACAGTTGGTATCAGAGCACTAGGTTGCCTAGGTCTCACGATTCATGAGCAAGCTTAGTAGAATCTAGAGGATCGGTACGAAGATGTCTGTGCTTATCTTCCAGAGGCTATGAAGTTTAGGAACAAGTTTCACTTCTATTCTTATCTGTCGTGCGATTTTTATTTCTCAATACTGATTGAACTCTTCTACACTTATTCTCTCGCAAATGGCGAGAAAACGTACCGCTTCCTCAGCTGAGCAGCAACAAGAGCCTCTAGTGGCAGCTCCTACGCGGAGCATAGGTCGAGGCCGAGGCCGTGCGAGAGGCCGAGGCAGGGGCAGGGCTCAGCCTGGAACACGAGCAGCAGCCCTAGCAGTGGAGCCTCAGATAGAGCTTGACGAGGAGGTTCCAGCCCAGACTGTTCCTACCGGACCAGCTCAGGTTCCGGAGGGGTTCATTGCTACCCTAGTACTTCAGGACGCTTTGGTCTGTTTGGTGGGCCTTATGGAGAGTGTGGCCCATACTGGCGCATTTCCTATGGCACCAGTAGTCTCTCAGGCTGGAGGAGGAGCCCAGATTCCTACCACTCCCACTCCAGAGAAGATAGCTCCCCAGTATCAGGCTCTAGTAGCTCAGCCAGTGGGATTAGTTCAACCAGTTATGGCGGCACTGGTCGAAGATGGGCCAGCTATGTCTTCTGAGGCTTTATGGAGATTGGACAGGTTTATCAAGCTCTTTCCTGTTCACTTCAGTGGTGCTCCTTCAGAGGATCCCCAGGAGTATCTTGACAGCTGTCACGAGGTTCTACGAAACATGGGTATAGTGGAGACCAATGGGGTCGATTTTGCTGCATTTTAGATGACTGGTTCCGCCAAGAAATGGTGAAGATATTACTTGTTGACCAGACCAGCTGGGTCGCCTGCTCTTACTTGGGACCAGTTCTCTCAACTCTTCATAGAGAAGTTTCTGCCTATCACATTGAGAGAGGAGCGTCGCCGTCAGTTTGAGCGTCTCCAGTAGGGCAGTATGACTGTTACTCAGTATGAGACCTGTTTTGTGGATTTGGCCCGTCATTCTATTCTTCTGCTTCCCACCGAGAGAGAGAGGGTGAGGAGGTTTATTGATGGACTTGCTCAGCCTATCAGATTGTAGATGGCTAAGGAGACTGGGAGTGAGATTTCTTTTCAGGGTCAGGGAGGTCAGGGGTCTGACAAGATACCTCGTCATTCCAGTGAGTTCAGCGGTGCCTCATCTAGAGGCGAGAGTACTTTTGGTAGGGGCCATCCTCCCAGGCCGTTTCATTTAGGGCTCCAAGCATCCCACGGTGCCTCAGGTGGTCATGGCCCTCAGATGCATTATTCCGACCAGCTAGCCTACAGTGCACCACCAGCCCCTATTAGTGCACTTCCACTCTAGAGTTATCACGGTGGTTATTCAGGTCGACAAGGTCAGTTTTAGGGTCAGCAGTCACAGCATCCAAGGTTATGTTATACTTGTGGTGATCCGAGGTACATTGCTAGATTTTACCCTCGGGCAACGGGCAGCCCACAGCATCAGAGTTCTCGTACCATGGTTCCGACACCAGTTGATGCACCACCTGCTCAGCCAGCTAGAGGTAGGAGTCAGGCAGCCAGAGGTAGAGGCCAGACTATTAGAGGTGGAGGTCAGTCCATTAGAGGTGGAGACCAGCCAGTTAGAGGCCGTCCCAGGGACGTAGTTCAGGTTGGTGGGGCCCAGCCCCGGTGTTATGCTTTCCTAGCCAGGCCTGAGGCTGAGTCATCTGACGTTATTATCACATGTATTGTTTCAGTTTGCAGTAGAGATGTTTTAGTTCTATTTGATCCGGGATCTACTTACCCCTATGTGTCATCCTATTTTGCTTCATATTTGATTGTGCCCCGTGATTCTTTGAGTGCTCCTGTGTATGTGTCCACACCGGTGGGAGATGCTATTATTGTAGATCGTGTTTATCGTTCGTGTGTGGTCACCATTGGGAGTCTTGAGACTCGTGTAGATCTTCTACTTCTCTACATGGTTGATTTTGATGTCATAATGGGTATGGATTGGCTGTCACCTTATCATGCTATATTATATTGTCACGCCAAAATGGTGACCTTAGCCTTATAGGGGTTGCCTCGATTAGAGTGGATAGGGAATCTTGGACATTCTGCCAGTAGGGTTATCTCTTATGAGAAGGCTCTGCATATGGTCGAGAAAGGGTGTCTAGCTTATTTGGCTTATGTCGGCGATTCTAGTACGGAGGTTCCTTCCATGAATTCAGTGCCGGTTGTTCGTGAGTTTCCAGAGGTGTTTCCTGCAGACCTGCCGAGGATGCCACCCGACAGGGATATTGATTTTTGCATTGATATGGCTCCGGGCAATCAGCCCATTTCCATTCCGCCATACCGCATGGCCCCGCCGGAGTTGAAAGAATTGAAGGATCAGTTGCAAGATTTGCTTGATAAGGGCTTCATTAGAACTAGTGTATCACCCTAGGGTGCACTTGTGTTGTTTGTAAAGAAGAAAAATGGATCGATGAGGATGTGTATAGATTATTGGCAGTTGAAAAAAGTCACAATCAAAAGCAAGTATCCATTGCCGAGGATTGATGATTTATTCGATCAGTTACAGGGTGCCTAGGTGTTTTCGAAGATTGATTTGAGATATGGCTACCATCAGTTGAGGATTAGGGCATCCAATGTCCCTAAGACAACTTTTCGGACTCGGTACGGGCATTTCGAGTTTCTAGTGATGTCATTTGGGTTGGAAAATGCCCCAGCAAGTTTTGGTTGAGTTCAGTTGCTTTCTTGGGTCACATTATATCAGCAGAGGGTATTCAGGTGGATCCTAAGAAGATTGAGGCAGTTCAGAACTGGCCTAGACCCACATCAGCTACAGAGATCTGTAGTTTCCTGGGTTTGGTGGAATATTACCGTCGATTTATGGAGGGGTTGACCAGATTGACCCAGAAGGGTGCCCTCTTCAGGTGGTCAGACGAGTGTGAAGCGAGCTTTCAGAAGCTCAAGACAGTTTTGACTACGGCACCGGTATTGGTGTTACCCACAGGTTCAGGATCTTATACAGTATATTGTGACGCATCTCGTATTGGTCTGGGTGTGGTATTGATGCAGGGTGGAAAGGTTATTGCATATGCTTTGCGGCAGCTGAAGGTTCACGAGAAGAATTACCATGTTCATGATCTAGAGCTGGCATCCATTGTTCACGCGCTGAAGATTTGGAGGCACTATCTTTACGACGTTCCATGTGAGGTATTCACTGATCATCGGAGCTTGCAGCATTTGTTCAAGCAGAAGGAACTCAATTTGAGGCAGAGGGGGTGGCTGGAGCTATTGAAAGATTATGATATCACCATATTGTATCATCCCGGGAAGGCCAATGTGGTGGATGATGCTTTGAGTAGAAAGTCAGTCAGTATGGGTAGCCTTGCATATATTCCAGTTGGTGAGAGACTGCTTGCATTGGATGTTCCGGCCTTGGCCAACCAGTTCGTGAGGTTGGATGTTTCATAGCCCAGTCGTGTCCTAGCTTGTACAGTTTCTCAGCCTTCTTTGTTTGAGCGCATCAGAGATTGGTAGGATGACGATTCTCATTTACTTGTCCTTAGAGACATAGTGTGACACGGTGGTGCCAAGCAGGTTACTATTGGAGATGACGGAGTATTTAGGATTCAGGGTCGTATTTGTGTGCCTAATGTGGATGGACTTCGTGAGTTGATCCTTGAGGAAGCTCATAGTTCTCGGTATTCTATTCACCCGGGCACTGCCAAAATGTACCCGGACTTCATGCAGCATTATTGGTGGAGGCAAATGAAGAAGGACATAGTTGCCTATGTAGCTCGATGCCTAAATTACCAGCAGGTGAAGTGTGAGCATCAGAGACCTAGTAGTTTACTTCAGAGGTTAGACTCTAACCGTTAGAGATTCCTGAGTGGAAGTAGGAGCGTATCACTATGGATTTTGTTGTTGGACTCCCACGAACTCAGAGGAAGTTCGATGCAGTTTGGGTCATTGTGGACAGGCTGACTAAGTCAGCGCATTTCATTCATATGGCAGTTACCTATTCCTCGGAGCGGTTGGCAGAGATTTACGTTCGTGAGATCGTCCGTCTTCACGGTGTGCCCGTGTCTATTATTTCTGATTGAGGTACAGAGTTTACCTCGCACTTTTGGAGGGCAATTCAGCGTGAGTTGGGTACGCAAATTGAGTTGAGCACAGCATTTCATCCTCAGACGGACGGGCAATCTTTGCATATTATTCAGATCTTGGAGGATATGCTTTGCGCTTGTGTTATAGACTTCAGGGGATCGTGGGATCAGTTCTTGCCCCTTGCAGGGTTCGCCTACAAAAATAGCTACTAGTCGAGCATTCAGATGGCTCCCTATGTGGCATTATATGGTAGGAAGTGTCGGTCGCCAGTTGGGTGGTTCGAGCCGGGAGAGGCTCGGTTGTTGGGCACAAACTTAGTACAGGATGCCTTGGATAAGGTCAAGATTATTTAGGATCAGCTTCGCACAGCTCAGTCCATGCAGAAGAGTTATGCCGACCGTAGAGTTCGTGATGTTGCATTCATGGTCGGAGAGAGAGTATTACTTCTGGTATCACCCATGAAGGGTGTAATGAGGTTCGGGAAGAAGGGCAAGTTGAGCCCTAGGTATATCAGACCTTTTGAGATTCTTGAGAGAGTGTGAGAGGTGGCTTACAGGCTTGCATTGCCACCTAGTTTAGCAGTTGTTCATCCGGTATTCCATGTGTCCATGCTTCGAAAGTATCACGGTGATCCGTCTCATGTGTTAGATTTCAGCGTTGTCCAGTTAGACAAGGATTTGACTTACGAGGAGGAGCTGGTGGCAATTCTAGCCCGGCAAGTTCGCCAGTTGAGATCAACGTGTTACCCTTCAGTTCGAGTGCAGTGGAGAGTTCAGCCTATTGAGGAAGCTACTTGGGAGTCGGAGTCCGATATGCAGAGTAGGTATCCCCACCTTTTCACCTGCCCAGGTACTTTTCCATGTCCGTTCGAGGAGGTTATTTTAGAGGTGGAGAATGTGATGACCCAAAAGAGTCATCTACGGCTTTAGAACTCGAATATGCGCTCTTAAGCCTTAAAAATCTCATTTTTACCCTTCTCGATTTACATGCGCAGTCCGGGCATGTTTCCGGAAAGTTTTTATGTTGAAAACTAATGAAAATAAGAATTTTTGCCTTAAAGGTTGATTTTAGTTGACTTCGGTCAACAATTTTGGTAAACGGGCCTGAACCCGTATTTTGACAGTCCCGGTGGGTCCGTATTAAATTATGGGACCTGGGCATATGCCCGGAATCGAATTCGGAGGTCCCTAGCTTGAGTTATGAATTTTTGATGAAAATTAAAAGTCTGAAAATTAATTGTTTTTAAGAATTGATTGATGTTTGCCATTGTGAGTATTGGGTCCGTATTATGGTTCCGGAGCCCGGTACAAGTTCATTATGATATTTAAGACTTGTTTGTGAAATTTGGTGAGAAACAGAGTTGATTTGACGTGATTCGGACGTCCAGTTGAGAAAATAGAAATTTTAAAATGTTCTTGAGAGTTTCATTTGATTTGCTGCTAAATTCGTAGTTCTAGGTGTTATTTTGGAGATTTGATCGCACGAGCAAGTTCGTATGATGTTTTTAGACTTGTGTGCATGTTTGGTTTAGAGCCTCGAGGGATCGGGTGAGTTTCGGATAGGCCACGGGATGTTTTGAACTTAGAAAAATCTGGTATTTTTCCTGTATCTGATGTCTACAATACTGTGCCTTATGATCGCGTAGTCACTCTCACGATCGCGAAGGGGAAAATGGGCTGGGGGAGGATTTACTCTACACGAACGAGAGACCATGGTCGCGAACGCGGAGCATTAGGGGGAGTTGCTCTACGCGAACGTGACAGGTCGAACGAGAACGTGTAGCTCTAGCTAAGCTGGGCAGGGGACTTGGGGAAGCTCTACGCGAATATGACAGGTCGAACGCGAACGCGTAGCTCTAGCTAAGCTGAGCAGGGGACCTGGGGAAGCTCTACGCGAACGCGAGCCATTTCACGTAAAGCTTCCCGCGATCGCGTAAGTCCTTAGGAGGCTGCTCTGCGCTAACGCGGTAGTGTTCATGCGATCGCGATGAACACTGTCGCCCAGTGCATAAAACAGAATCAAACACAGGTTTAAGCCATTTCTTCAACATTTTTCAAGAACCAAACGGGTAGAGGCGATTTTCAAGAGTCATTTTCTTCGCCAAAGTGTTGGTAAGTGATTCTAAACCATTTTCTTTCAATTACCCATTACATTTCTTAAATTATCAACCTAAAATCTAGAGTTTTCATGGTAGAATTAGGGGTTAGGGTAGAAACTACGGATTTTGGAAATTTGGGGATTTAGACCTCGATTTGAGGTCGGATTCCAAAACAAATTACATATTCGGGCTCGGGGGTGAATGGGCAAATGAATTTTTGTCCAAACCTCGGGTTTTGACCAAGCGGGTCCGGGGTCGAATTTTTAGCTTTTTGGAGGAAAATTTGGAAAATTTAATTTATGCCATATAATTAATTTCTTTAGCAATATTTGATATTATTGAGTCATTTTTGAATAGATACGAGTGGTTTGGAGGTGAATTACAAAGGGAAAGATGTGATTGAGAACTGAGTGGCCCTCGTAGCAAGGTAAGTGTCGTGTCTAACTTTGGCTTGAGGGAATAGGTATTATGTGTTTATTTGCTATGTGTTTGGTTGTTAATTACGATGTATAGGTGAGGTGACGAGCATCTATGCGTCGTTGTCGAGTCATAGCATGCGAGTGAAATTCTATTCTTGTCTATTTTATAACCTTAAATTCTACTATCCATGCTTGGCGGGTTATTTAAAATGTTAGGTGACTTATATCTGGTTTCACTGAGATTTGGTAACTTTCGAATGTTGATTTAATGTTGAGGTTACATTGTGATATTGATTATGTAGTGCATGCATTATTTATACTGTGAGGAAGAGTGTAAAAGCATGAAGGGTGATGCCGTGTATATTATGAGAGGTTTAATGCACAAAGGGTGATGTCGTGCTGCTCTATTTATTTATTTGGTAAGGTTGAGAGTAAAAGAACGAAGTGTGGTGTCGTGCCGTTCTATTTATTTATTTGGTGAGGTTGAGAGTAAAAGCACGAAGGGTGATGCCGTGTAGTTTTCCTTTGCTGTTTTATTTGCTCAATTTGTTAAGAATTTTCGGTTTAATTCTGTCTTTTCATTATTCTCACTCTTCATATTGTATTCCCCCACTGTATGTCCCTTTCCCATTATTTCTACGTTATTTCTTTATTTACTGTTGTTGCCACTAGCATGATTATATTGTTCAGGTTATATGTGGGTGTCTTGTCCTAGCCTTGTCACTACTTCGCCGAGGTTAGGCTCGACACTTACCAGTACATGGGGTCGGTTGTACTGATGTTGCACTCTGCACTTCCTGTGCAGATTTTGGCATCGGCTCAGGTTGATCGAGATTTTGCTATAGGTCTGTTGTCCGGAGACTCAAGGTAGATCCATCGGCATTCACAGACCTTGAAGTCCCCGTCTATCTTTTATGTCCTACTTTTTTCTTTCATTCAGACAGTTGTATTTCTTTCAGACTATTATTTGTAGTAAACTCTAGAATGTTCGTGAATTGTGACTACAGATCCAGGTGGTAGTAATTAATACAGTTTTATAATATTCTGCACTTATTATATTCCATCTTAGTTAATTATTGTTATTTATTGAATGGAAATAAGGAGTTGGTTTAATGATTCTCTAATGTTGGCTTGCCTAGCAAGTGAAATGTTAGGTGCCATCACGGTCCCGTCGGTGAAAAATTTTGGGTCGTGACAGTTGGTATCAGAGCACTAGGTTTCCTAGGTCTCACGATTCACGAGAAAGCTTAGTAGAGTCTGGAGGATCGGTACGAAGATGTCTGTGCTTATCTTCTAGAGGCTATGAAGTTTAGGAACAAGTTTCACTTCTATTCTTCTTTGTCGTGCAATTTTGCTTTCTCAATATTGATTGAACTCTTCTACTCTTGTTCTCTCGCAAATGGCGAGAAAACGTACCGCTTCCTTAGCTGAGCAGTAGTAAGAGCCTCCAGTGGCAGCTCCTACGCGGGGCAGAGGTCGAGGCCGAGGCAGGGGCAGGGCTAAGCCTGGAACACGAGCAGCAGCCCCAGCAGTGGAGCCTCAGATAGAGCTTGACGAGGAGGTTCCAGCCCAGACTGTTACTACCGGACCAGCTCCGGTTCCGGAGGGGTTCATTGCTACCCCAGTACTTCAGGATGCTTTGGTCCGTTTGGTGGGCCTTATGGAGAGTGTGGCCTAGACTGACGCATTTCCCATGGCACCAACAGTCTCTCAGACTGGAGGAGGAGCCCAGACTCCTACGACTCCCGCTCCAGAGCAGATAGCTCCCTAGTATTAGGCTCTAGTAGCTCAGCCAATCGGATTAGTTTATCCGGTTATGGCGGCACTGGTCGAAGATGGGCCAGCTATGTCTTCTGAGGCTTTATGGAGATTGGACCAGTTTATCAAGATCTTTCCTGTTCACTTCAGTGGTGCTCCTTCAGAGGATCCCCAGGAGTATCTTGACAACTGTCACAAGGTTCTACGAAACATGGGTATAGTAGAGACCAATGGGGTCGATTTTGCTGCATTTCAGATGACTGGTTCCGCCAAGAAATGGTGGAGAGATTACTTGTTGACCAGGCCTGTTGGGTCGCTTGCTCTTACTTGGGTCTAGTTATCTCAGCTCTTCGTAGAGAAGTTTCTGCCTATCACATTGAGAGAGGAGCGTCGCCGTCAGTTTGAGCTTCTCCAGCAGGGCAGTATGACTGTTACTCAGTATGAGACCTGTTTTGTGGATTTAGCCCGTCATTCTATTCTTCTGCTTCCCATCGAGAGAGAGGGGGTGAGGAGGTTTATTGATGGACTTGCTCAGCCTATCAGATTTTAGATAGCTAAGGAGACTGGGAGTGAGATTTCTTTTCAGGCGGCTGCTAATGTCGCCAGACGAGTCAAAATGGTTCTTACTCAGGGTCAGGGAGGTCAGGGGTCTGACAAGATACCTCGTCATTACGGTGAGTTCAGTGGTGCCTCATCTAGAGGCGGGAGTACTTTTGGTAGAGGCCATCCTCCCAGGCCGTTTCATTCAGCGCTCCAGGCATCCTACGGTGCCTCAGGTGGTCGTGGCCCTCAGATGCATTATTTTGACCACTTAGCCTACAGTGCACCACCATCCCCTATTAGTGCCCCTCCACTCCAGAGTTATCAGGGTGGTTATTCAGGTCGACAGGTTCAGTTTTAGGGTCAGCAGTCACAACAGCCAAGGTTATGTTATACTTGTGGTGATCCGAGGTACATTGCTAAATTTTCACCTCGGACAACGGGCAGCCCACAGCATCAGAGTTCTCGTACCATGGTTCTGACACCAGTTGCTGCACCACCTGCTCAGCCAGCCAGAGGTAGGGGTCAGGCAGCTAGAGGTAGAGGCCAGACTGTTAGAGGTGGAGGTCAGTCCATTAGAGGTGGAGACCAGCCAGTTAGAGGCCGTCCCAGGGACGTAGTTAAGGTTGGTGGGGCCCAGCCCCAGTGTTATGCTTTCTTAGCCAGGCCTGAGGCTGAGTCATCTGACGTTGTTATCACAGGTACTGTTTCAGTTTGCAGTAGAGATGTTTTAGTTCTATTTGATCCGGGATCTACTTACCCCTGTGTGTCATCCTATTTTGCTTCTTATTTGTTTGTGCCCCGTGATTCTTTGAGTCCTCCTGTGCATGAGTCCACACCGGTGGGAGATACTATTATTATAGATCGTGTTTATCGTTCGTGTGTGGTCACCATTGGGAGTCTTGAGACTTGTGTAGATCTTCTACTTCTCGACGTGGTTGATTTTGATGTCATACTGGGTATGGATTGGTTGTCACCTTATCATGCTATATTATATTGTCACGCCAAGACGGTGACCTTAGCCTTGCAGGGGTTGCCTCGATTAGAGTGGATAGGGAATCTTGGCCATTCTGCCAGCAGGGTTATCTCTTACATGAAGGCTCTGCATATGGTCGAGAAGGGGTGTCTAGCTTATTTGGCTTATGTCGGCAATTCTAATGCGGAGGTTCCTTCCATGGATTCAGTGCCGGTTGTTCGTGAGTTTCCAGAGGTGTATCCTGCAGACCTGCCGGGGATGCCATCCGACAGGGATATTGATTTCTGCATTGATTTGGCTCCGGGCACTCAGCCCATTTCCATTCCGCCATACCGCATGGCCCCGCCAGAGTTGAAAGAATTGAAGGAGCAATTGCAAGATTTTCTTGATAAGGGCTTCATTAGACCAAGAGTCTCGCCCTGGGGTGCACCTATGTTGTTTGTGAAGAATAAAGATGGATCGATGAGGATGTGTATAGATTATCGGCAGTTAAACAAAGTCACTATCAAAACCAAGTATCCATTGCCGAGGATTGATGATTTATTCGATCAGCTTCAGGGTGCCCAGGTGTTTTCGAAGATTGATTTGAGATCTGGCTACCATCAATTGAGGATTAGGGCATCAGATGTCCCTAAGACATCTTTTTGGACTCGGTCCGGGCATTTCGAGTTTCTAGTGATATCATTTAGGCTGACAAAGGCCCCAGCAGCATTCATGGATTTTATGAACCGGGTGTTCAAACCCTACTTGAATTCCTTTGTGATTGTGTTTATTGATGATATCTTGATCTACTCCCACAGTCAAGAGGAGCATGAGCAGCACCTTCGGATCTTTGTTCAGACTCTGAAAGACAGCCAGTTATATGTTAAGTTCTCAAAATACGAGTTTTGGTTGAGTTCAGTTGCTTTCTTGGGTCACGTTGTATCAGCAGAGGGTATTCAGGTAGATCCTAAGAAGATTGAGGCAGTTCAAAATTGGCCTAGACCCACATCAGCTACAGAGATCCGCAGTTTCTTGGGTTTGGCGGGTTATTACCGTCAGTTTGTGTAGGGGTTTTCATCTATAGCAGCCCCAATTACTAGGTTGACCCAGAAGGGTGCCCCATTCAAATGGTCGGACGAGTGTGAAGCGAGCTTTCAGAAGCTCAAGACAGTTTTAACTATGGCACCGATATTGGTGTTACCCACAGGTTCAGGATCTTATACAGTATATTGTGACGCATTTTGTATTGGTCTGGGGGCGGTGTTGATTCAGGGTAGCAAGGTTATTGCGTATGCTTCGCGGCAGCTGAAGGTTCACGAGAAGAATTACCCTATTCAGGATCTAGAGCTGGCATCCATTGTTCACGCACTGAAGATTTGGAGGTACTATCTTTACGGCGTGCCATGTGAGGTATTCACTGATCATCGGAGCTTGCAGTATTTGTTCAAGCAGAAGGAACTCAATTCGAGGCTGAGGGGGTGGCTGGAGCTATTGAAAGACTATGATATCACCATACTGTATCATCCCGGGAACGCCAATGTGTTGGCCGATGCTTTAAGTAGAAAGTCAGTCAGTATGGGTAGCCTTGCATATATTCCAGTTGATGAGAGACCGCTTGTATTGGATGTTCAGGCCTTGGCCAACCAGTTCGTGAGGTTGGATGTTTCATAGCCCAGTCGTGTTCTAGCTTGTACAGTTACTCGGTCTTCTTTGTTTGAGCGCATCAGAGTTTGGTAGGATGATGATTCTCATTTACTTGTCCTTAGAGACACAGTGCGACACGGTGGTGCCAAGCAGGTTAATGTTGGAGATGACGGATTTTCGTATTTGTATACCTAATATGGATGGACTTCGTGAGTTGATCCCTGAGGAGGCTCACAGTTCTCGGTATTCTATTCGCCCGGGGGCTGCCAAGATATACCAAGACTTGAGGCAGCATTATTGGTGGAGGTGAATGAAGAAGGACATAGTTTCCTATGTAGCTCTATGCCTAAATTGCCAGCAGGTGAAGTGTGAGCATCAGAGACCTGGTGGTTTACTTCAGAGGTTAGAGATTCCTAAGTGGAAGTGGGAGCGTATCACTATGGATTTTGTTGTTGGACTCCCATGGACTCAGAGGAAGTTCGATGCAGTTTGGGTCATTGTGGACAGGCTGACTAAGTCAGCGCCTTTCATTCCTGTGGCAGTTACCTATTCCTCGGAGCGGTTGGCAGAGATTTACATTCATGAGATCGTCCGTCTTCACGGTGTTCCCGTGTCTATTATTTTTTATCGAGGTACGCAGTTTACCTCGCACTTTAAGAGGGCAGTTCAGCGTGAGTTGGGTACACAGATTGAGTTGAGCACAGCATTTCATCCTCAGACGGACGGGCAATCCGAGCGTACTATTCAGATCTTTGAGGATATGCTCCGCGCTTGTGTTATTGACTTCGGGGTATCATGGGATCAGTTCTTGCCCCTTGCAGAGTTCGCCTACAACAACAGCTACCAGTCGAGCATTCAGATGGCTCCCTATGAGGCATTATATGGTAGGCGGTGTAGGTTGCTAGTTGGGTGGTTCGAGCTGGGAGAGGCTCGGTTGTTGGGCACACACTTAGTACAAGATGCCTTGGATAAGGTCAAGATAATTCAGGATCGAATTCGCACAGCTCAATTCCAGAAGAAGAGTTATGCCGACCGTAGAGTTCGTGATGTTGCATTCATGGTCGGAGAGAGAGTATTACTTCGGGTATCACCCATGAAGGGTGTAATAAGGTTCGGGAAGAAGGGCAAGTTGAGCCCTAGGTATATCGAACATTTTGAGATTCTGGAGAGAGTGGGAGATGTGGCTTACAGGCTTGCGTTGCCACCTAGTTTAGCAGTTATTTATCCGGTATTCCATGTGTCCATGCTTCGAAAGTATCACGGTGATCCATCCCATGTGTTAGATTTCAGCTCTGTCCAGTTGGACAAGGATTTGACTTACGTGGAGGAGCCGGTGGCAATTCTAGCCTGGCAAGTTTGCCAGTTGAGATCAAAGAGTTACCCTTCAGTTCGAGTACAGTGGAGAGGTAAGCCTATTGAGGCAGCTACTTGGGAGTTCGAGTTCGATATGCGGAGTAGATATCCTCACCTTTTCACCAGCCCACGTACTTTTCTATGTCAGTTCGAGGACGAACGGTTGTTTTAGAGGTGGAGAATGTGATGACCCAAAAGAGTCATCTTATATTTTAGATCTTGAATCTACGCTCTTAAGCCTTAAAATTTCATTTTTACCCTCCTTGATTTATGTGCGTAGTCCTAGCATATTTCCGTAAAGCTTTTATGTTGAAAACTAATAAAAATAAGAATTTTTACCTTAAAAGTTGATTTTAGTTGATTTCGGTGAACAATTTTGGTAAACGGGCCCGGATCCGTGTTTTGACGGTCCCTGTGGGTCCGTATCGAATTATAGGACCTGGTCGTATGCCCGTAATCGAATTTGGAGGTCCCTAGCTTGAGTTATGAATTTTTGATAAAAATTAAAAGTCTGAAAATTAATTATTTTTAAGAATTGATTGATGTTTGGCATTGTGAGTACCAGGTCCGTATTATGGTTCCGAAGCCCGGTACAGGTTCATTATAATATTTAAGACTTGTTTGTGAAATTTGGTTAGAAACGGAGTTGATTTGACGTGATTCGGACGTCCAGTTGAGAAAATAGAAATTGTAAAATGTTCTTGAGATTTTTATTTGATTTGGTGCTAAATTCGTAGTTCTAGATGTTATTTTGGCAATTTGATCGCGGGATCAAGTTCGTATGATGTTTTTAGACTTGTGTACATGTTTGGTTTAGAGCCCGAGGGATCGGGTGAGTTTCGGATAGGCCATGAGATGTTTTGAACTTAGAAACATTTGGAATTTTTGTTGTATCTGATGTCTGCAATACTGTGCTTTGCGATCGCGTAGTCACTCTCGCGATCGCGAAGGGGAAACTGGGTTGGGGGAGGATCTACTCTACGCGAACGCAAGACCATGGTCGCATACGCGGAGCATTAGGGGGAGTTGCTCTACGCGAACGCGACAGGTCGAACGCGAACGTGTAGCTCTAGCTAAGCTGGGTAGGGGACCTGGGGAAGCTCTACGCGAACGCGAGCCATTTCACGCGAACGCGAAGGTAAGGCAGGCTAAGCCTTTGCGAACGCGTAAAGCTTCCCGCGATCGTGTAAGTCCTTAGGAGGTTGCTCTTCGCGAACGCGGCAGTGTTCACGCGATCACGATTAACACTGTCGCCCAGTGCATAAAATAGAATCAAACACGGGTTTAAGCCATTTCTTCAACATTTTTCAAGAACCAAACGGGTAGAGGCGATTTTCAAGAGTCATTTTCTTCCCCAAAGTGTTGGTAAGTGATTCTAAACCATTTTCTTTCAATTACCCATTACATTTCTTGAATTATCAACCTAAAATCTAGAGTTTTTATGGTAGAATTAGGGGTTAGGGTAGAAACTAGGGATTTCGGAAATTTGGGGATTTAGACCTCGATTTGAGGTCGGATTCCAAAACTAATAACATATTCGAGCTCAGGGGTGAATGGGTAAATAGATTTTTGTCCGAACCTCAAGTTTTGACCAAGCGGGCCTGGGTTCGATTTTTCAACTTTTTAGAGGAAAATTAGGGAAATTTAATTTATGCCATATAATTGATTTCTTTAGCAATATTTGATATTATTGAGTCATTTTTTAATAGATACGAGTGGTTTGGAGGTAAATTACAAAGGGAAAGTTGTGATTGAGAACTGAGTGGCCCTCGGAGCGAGGTAAGTGTCGTGTCTAACTTTGGCTTGAGGGAATAGATATTATGTATATATTTGCTACGTGTTTGGTTGTTAAATACGATGTATAGGTGAGGTGACGAGCATCTATGTGTCTTTGTCGATTCATAGCATGCGAGTGAAATTCTATTCTTGTCTATTTTGTAACGTTAAATTTTACTATCCATGCTTGGCGGGTTATTTGAAATGTTGGGTGACTTATATCTGGTTTCACTAAGATTTGGTAACTTTCGAATATTGATTCAAGGTTGAGGTTAGATTGTGCTATTGATTATGGGTAAAATATTGGTTTCCTTGTGATACTCATATCTATCCGTTGTTATTGATTCAGTGATTTTGAGGAGGAGTGTAAAGCACGATGGGTGATGTCGTGCATGCATTTATTTATAATGTGAGGAAGAGTGTAAAAGCATGAAGGATGATGCCGTGTATATTATGAGAGGTTTAATGCACAAAGGGTGATGTCGTGCCGTTCTATTCATTTATTTGGTGAGGTTGAGAGTAAAAGAACGAAGGGTGATGCCGTGTCGTTCTATTTATTTATTTGGTGAGGTTGAGAGTAAAAGCACGAAGGGAGATGCCGTGCAGTTTTCCTTTGCTGTTTTATTTGCTCAATTCGTTAAGGATTTTCAGTTTAATTCTGTCTTTTCATTATTCTCACTCTTCATATTGTATTCCCCCACTGTATGTCCCTTTCCCATTATTTCTACGTTATTTCTTTATTTACTGTTGTTGCCACTAGCATGATTATATTGTTCAGGTTATATGTGCGTGTCTTGTCCCAGCCTCGTCACTACCTCGCCGAGGTTAGGCTCGACACTTACCAGTACATGGGGTCGGTTGTACTAATGCTGCACTCTGCACTTCCTGTGCAGATTTTGGTACCGGCTCAGGTTGATCGAGATTTTGCTATTGGTCTGTTGTCTGGAGACTCAAGGTAGATCTGCCGGCATTCACAGACCTTGAAGTCCCCGTCTCTCTTTTATGTCCTACTGTTTTCTTTCATTCAGACAATTGTATTTCTTTCAGACTATTATTTGTAGTAAATTCTACAATGCTCGTGAATTGTGACTCCAGATCCGGGTGGTAGTAATTAATACAGTTTTATAATATTCCGCACTTATTATATTCCATCTTAGTCTATTATTATTATTTGCTGAATGGAAATAAGGAGTTGGTTTAATGATTCTCTAACGTTGGCTTGCCTAGCAAGTGAAATGTTAGGTGTCATCACGGTCCCGTCAGTGAAAAATTTTGGGTCGTGACAATGAAGATCAAATATTTTATAGCATGTGAATTTAGTTCAAGTTGTCTACATACTTAGTCCTAAATTAATTTATATCATATGTAATAAATAATTCAAAATTAAGTAACGAACGAGCACATGACATTAAAACAAAATTCAACATTCTTCTAACATGCTTATCTTATACATCACATATATCACATAAAAATAATTCATACTAGAACATTATTATTAATTAACATCTCATGAACTAATAACAATTAAAATAACAATAGAATCTAATAACCTGTTATAGATTACCGTCGTATATAATACGAAATTTCAAATTCAAGTTACGAACTATCTCAGTAGTTTAACTTATATAAATACATATTTTATTCACAATAAAATAATATCAATCCATCTGCATTCAAACAATTTGACTATTGCACAAGACACAAGTATTATGGTTTGAACTTTTCAAATATAATCCTAAAATAATTCGTAAATAAATTTTAGACACGAGAAACCATGGCTCTGATACTACTGAAGGATTAAATATAGATGTTCATAATACGCAGCGGAAGACAATAACAATCCTAGGCAGATCTTTTCGTATTTATATTTTATTTACATGTCAAAGATCGGATCTAAGACGTACCTGGTGAAGAGAGTCTCGATTCAAAAAATTTCGATAGTGCGAAGACTCTATGTGTATCCATACCGAAACCGATCCTTGCTATCAACTCTTTGATCCATGAAACCCATGAACAAATTGAATGAAATATTGTGTTGAAATTTTTCTCAAAAATCTCAACCCAAAGATAGAAAAACAAGAAACACTTTTTTTGTAATTGTATTTTCTCTCTTGGCTTTTGTTGCACTCTCACTTTTACAAAGTGATTTTTCTTCTCAAGAATTGCTCCGGCAAATTTTCTCCATCACCCTTTATATAGCAGCACCTATAAAACCATTTTCCTATTTGGTTGAGGTAATGATTTATTTGGGGCAAAAGTTTTAATTCCACAAATTAACTTTATGGAATTTCTTATGGAGATTTCGTTACTGCCGATCTTTATGGACTTTCCATAAAGTCCAATACCAAATTAGATTATAAGTCTTATTAGTATTTTAGTACAAAACAATACAAATCCCATTCTTAATGGGTTTAAGTAGCCGACTCGTCCTGTTACGACATAATTTCCTATAGGTCATGATGGCGCCCAATATCACAGCTAGGCAAGCCAACTAGTGATTTAAACATATATTTAATTCTTTTAAAAAAATTATCCGAGTAATAAAATTCTTCGTACTTGCAAAAATTAAGAAGATATGAAAGATCTGATAAATTATAAACCAAGAAAAATAATTAAGTCCAAAATTCTACTAGTGTATATGTCAAGACCTGGTGTCACAAGTGTAAGAGCATCTAGTAGATTATACAAAAATTTCTAAATACTGTCTGAAATAAAATAGACAGAGTACAAATACAAAAAGAGGCACTAGTTGCTGCAGAACGGCTCAGAAAGGCAGCTCACCACTAAGCCTCTGGGTAACGTGGGTACGCGCTGGTAAGTCCTCCTATAGCACATGTCTCAGGTCCTGCACAAAAAGTGCAGCAAGCGTAGCATGAGCACGTACACAACGTATACCCAGTAAGTATCAAGCCTAATCTCGAAGAAGTAGTGACGAGAGGTCGACTTTGACACTCACTATGGGTTAATAGATTTTAAAAATAAGAAAAAACATTTAATTAAACATGATTTATATGAACAACAATAATTTCCTTAACAAACAGAATCAAATAAATTCTCAAATTTCAATAATTTCCAAATTTATCAATTAGCTTCACAAGTTGTAATAAAATATCAAGGTATCATGTAATTTTTATTATTAGGCATGATTTCATGCCGAGGTCGTTCGGCCCGATCCAGAATGTCATGTACACTGCCGAGGGACGTGCGACATGATCCATAGATGCATCTATATTGCCGAGGCATTCGGCCCGCTCTACAAGAAAGGAAAAAATTTTCTTATGATCCTTCGGAATGAGAAGCTATTATAATATTAACACATAGGATGTTCAATTTCTATTAAAAATTAAATAATTTACACACAATTCAAGCATATGAAGTTTCGATCTTTTACTAATTCCTCTAACAATTTACAATATAATTCCAGTAATTTAATTAAATAAAATATGCAATTATAGCAAGTAATTCATGATTTGAGTCCTAAACTACCCGGACATAGCAAAATTAGTAGCTACGCACAGACACTCGTCACCTCGTGTGTACGTAGCCCCCCACAATTAGCAACAATTATTAATTTAGATCACTTATGGGGTAAATTCCCTCTTACAAGGTTAGACAAGAGACTTACCTTGTCTCAAGCCCACTTCCGATCATGATGTTGCATAAAAATCACAATTCGGTGCCGAAAAATCTGAAACTAACCAAATGTTATATAAAATAATTAATACATGCTCAATCTTTCGAAATTAGACTATTAAATTAATTACCCAACCCAAAATGGTAAAATTCTTAAAATTCACCCCGGGCCCACATGCCGGATTCCAGAAAATTTCGGAGGAAATCGTTACCCATAATCTCAAGAACTCAAATATACAATTTCCATCCAATTCCATAACCATTTTCGTGGTTAAAATCTCATTTTTATACAAATCTAGGTTTTTCCTCTAACCCTTGATTTCCACAATTTACAGGTTATAATCTACCAATAATCTATGTATTTAACTCAAAGTGTGTAGAATTAACTTACCTTCAAGTTGCTAGTTGAAATTCCCTCTTAAAAAGCTCCAAAATCACCCAAGATGGAGAGAAATGAGCAAAAATTGTTGTTTTCCCATTCTTTAAGGGTTCTGCCAAACAACCCTTTCGCATCTGCGGGTCGCAAGCCGCTTCTGCGGCTCCGCATCTGCGGAAAATGCATCGCAAATGCGGCTTCCCTCTAAGCCGGCCCCGTCCACTTCTGTGGCTTGTAAATCGAATCTGCGATGCGCTTCTGTAGTTTGTACCTGCGCATCTACGCCCAGTCCGCTTCTGCGGTATTTTTCACACACCAGCGGGCTCGCACCTGCGGCTGGCCAAGTACAGGAGCGGTTGCAGCAGAAGCTGGAAGCTTCAGCTGCTGCTCCAAGGTCCAAAAATTGATCTGAGCCTCGTCCGGTTAACACCCGAGGCCCCCGGGGACCCGCCTAAACATACCAACAAGTTTGAAATCAGAAAACGGACTCGCTCGAATCCTCGGAACGTGAAAAACAACATCAAAACTAAGAATCATACCTCAAACCAAATTGATTCAACTTAGAAATTTCAAATTCTTCAAATTTACTCTAAACACGCCGAAATATACTTATACTACTCGGAATGACACCAATTTTTTGCGTGCAAGTCTTAAATCACCATACGGATCTATTCTCGGGCTCGGAATTCCAAACCTACTCCAAACCAAATTTAAAGAACATTAAATCTTCAAATAGTTGATTTTCACTATTAAGCGCAGAAACGCTCCCAGGTTGTCCTAAACTCGATTCGAACATACGTGACACGACCCAATTTCTCTTCCGTATGACGTCGTGACGGCACGACTAGGTAAGCCTAACATTTGCGTAATAATGAAATGAAAATATAAATTTAACAACTAACTATAGCAATAGCAACATAACAGGGCACCATGCCGTTTGGCATATACAATAACCAACTATTCAAAAATACACAGAAAAATTCCAAAACCCGGATCATCGTGAATCACAAACTCCAGAAGGAAAATCTAGTGTCTCTATACATCCGAGTCTAACAAAAGAAACATACATAAGATAATAGACATGGGAAAGAGTAGAAGGGGACTCCGAGGTTTACGGACGCGGCAGATATACCTTAAAGTCTCCAAACCTGTCCCGGCTCACTGATAGTACGGCTGATAAGGAGCACCTGGATCTGCACATGAAAACATGTGCAGAAGAGTAGCATGAGTACACCACAATTGGTACCCAGTAAGTGACAAGCCTAACCTCGGTCGAGTAGTGACGAGGTCAGGTCAGGACCCTACTGGTATAAATAATAATAAAGCAAGGCAAGAATGAAATATCGCAGTAAAATAAAGACTGAAATTTAACAAGAAAGAATTCATAGAAGGTAACAGCTCAATACACAGAAATACAACAGAGGATCTCCCAAGATACCGTCTCATAGTCCCAAACATAAATGTACAGGGGGATCTCCCGGAATACCGTTCCGTAGTCCCAAAGTAAATATGCAAGACAGGGGGATCTCCCGGAATACCGTTCCGTAGTCCCAAAGTAAATATGTAAGACAGAGGGATCTCCCAGAATACCGTTCCGTAGTCCCAAATTAAATATGCAAGACTGGGGGATCTCCCGGAATATCGTTCCATAGTCCCTAAATAAATATGCAACTCAAACAATAAAACTCGACAACTACAACACGAAATCTTACAATTAGACTAAGTACAAGTCAAGGAAAAATAGGAAAATCCAATAAACATGTTGCACGGAATTCAGATAAACAATTAAGGCAAGTAGGCATGCGATTTTAGTCTAGCGGGATACTACACATGTTGATAAGACTAAATTAAGAAGGAAAAACAGGTTATTACTTAGTAGAAATCTGGTTTTTACAAAAATTAGCCCATGTACGTACTTGTCACCTCACGTACACGGCGCTCACATATCAAAGAGTACCAAATCCTAAGGGAATTTTCCCCCATACAAGGTTAGGCAAGCCACTTACCTCGAACCAAGCTCAAATCAATCCGTAACAATGCTTTTTCCACGAATATCCGACTCTGAATGTCCCAAATCTAGCCAAAATCAATTACATATCATAAATATAACTATAAGAAACTAATCTAATTAATGAAATTAAAGTTAAGGCAAGAAATTAGAAAATTGCCCCAAAAGGTCTCCCCGGGCCCATGTCTCGGAATCGGGTAAAAGTCATAAAATATAAACACCCGTTCACTCACGAGTCTAACCATACCAAAATTAGTCAATTTTGATCACAACTCGACCTTCAAATCTCCAATTTATAGTTTATGAAGTTTCTACAATTGTTTTCCCAAATTTCCATCTCAAAGTACTAATTGAATGATAAAATCAGTGGTATATTCATGTATATTAACCAAATCCGAGTTAGAATCACTTACCCCGATGAATTTCTTGAAAAACCCACGAAACATCATCTCAAACCGAGCTCCTAATGTCAAAAAATGAAATAACACCCTAAACCTCGGTTATATAGTACCCAATCTTACCTCACCATGTGCGGTGCGCACAATTCCAAGTGCGGTCGCACATTCTAGCTTCTGCAATCGTACAAAAATTGTGCGGCCGCACTTCACAGCCTCTCCACTACTAGGTTTTAGTAAATCGGCTGTAACTTTTGTTTTTGAATCATCTCCAAATTCCTTGTAGATCAAAAGATATAAGCTTCCGAAGTTGGACAAGCGAACCTGCGGAAATCACCAGAAGAGCGGCCGCAGACAAAATTGTGGTCCGCACTTTTCCTTTGCGGTCCGCACATTTTTGTCTGCTATAGAACTTTTTCATCTACTACAGTACTCAAAAATGTGCCTCAGCACATGGAATTGTGCGGTCCGCACTTCCAACGTTATAGAACAACATCAGAGTGCCGAAATGACCGGACTCGCTCAAAACTAACCCCGAAACACACCCGAGGCCCTAAAGATCTCAACCAAACATACCAGCAAGTCCTACAACACCATAAAAACTTAGTCGAGCCTTCAAACCATACCAAACAACGCTAAAAACACGAATCACCCTCCAATCAAACTTTAATGAGCTTGAAACTTCAAATTTCTACAACCGATGCCGAAACCTATCAAACCACGTCCGATTGACCTCAAATTTTGCACACAAGTCATAATTGACATTACAGACCTACGCCAACTCCCGGAATTGTAATCCGACCCCGATATCAAAAAGTCCACTACCGGTCAAAATCTCCAAAAATTTAACTTTCGTCATTTCAAGCCTAAATCACCTACATACCTCAAATGCACAGTCCGGACACGCTCCTAAGTCCAAAATCACCTAACGGAGCTAATGCAACCGACGGAATTCCATTCCGGAGTCGTCTTCATGCAGTTCTGACTACGGTCAAAATCCTAAGACTCAAGCATCCATTTTAGGGACTAAGTGTCCCAAATCACTCCGAAACCAAAAACACGACCTCCCGGCAAGTCACATAAGCAGAGAAAAATACGGGGGAAACAGTAAATAGGGGATCGGGGTTAATACCTTAAAAATGACCGGCCAGGTCATTATATCCTTCACCTCTTAAAGCAATCATTCGTCCTCGAACGAGTATAGAGCCATACCTGAAGTGGTGAAAAGATAAGGATAACGGTTACGCATATCCTGCTCGGTCTCCCAAGTCGCCTCCTCGACCGGCTGTCCCCTCCGCTGAACCTTCATGGAAGCAATGTTCTTCGACCTTAGCTTTCTGACATGCCTGTCTAAAATAGCCACTGGCTACTCAACATAAGATAGATCCTTGTCCAATTGGATTGAGCAGAAATCCAACATATGACACGGATCTCCATGATACTTCCGGAGCATCAAAACATGAAATACTGGATGAACTCTTGCTTGGCTGGGAGGTAAGGCAAGCTCGTAAGCAACTTCCCCAACTCGTCGCAACACTTCAAAGGGACCAATAAACCTTGGGCTCAACTTGCCCCTTTTTTCGAACCCCATAACTCCCTTCATAGGCGAAACCCGGAGCAAGACCCGTCCTCCAACCATGAATGCAACATCGCGAACCTTCCGATCCGCATAACTCTTCTGTCTGGATTGGGCTGTGCGAAGTCTATCCCGAATCACCTTAGCCCTCTCCAAGGCATCCTGAACCAAGTCCGTACCCAATAATCTGGCCTCGCCCAGCTCGAACCAACCCACTGGGGACCGATACCGCCTACCATACAGAGTCTCATACAGTGCCATCTGAATGTTGGACTGATAATTATTGTTGTAAGCAAACTCCGCAAGTGGCAAAAACTGGTCCCAAGAACCCCCAACATCTATCACACAAGTGTGGAACATATCCTCCAGTATCTGAGTAGTGCTTTCAGACTATCCGTCCGTCTGAGGGTGAACTGTTGTGCTCAGCTCCACTCTAGTACCCAACTCCTGTTGTACGGCTCTCCAGAATCGTGATGTAAACTGCATACCCCGGTCAAAGATAATAGATACTGGTATGCCATGAAGCCTTATGATCTCACGGATGTAGATTCGAGCTAGCTGGTCGGAAGAATAGGTAGTCATCACAGGAATGAAATGAGCCGACTTGGTCAGCCTATCCACAATCACCCAAACTGCATCAAACCTCCGCTGAGTCTATGGGAGTCCAACAACGAAATCCATAGTGATCCTCTCCCATTTCCACTCCAGAATATCCAACTTCTGAAGCAACCTACCTGGCCGCTGATACTCATACTTCACCTGCTGGCAATTTAGACATCGGTCCACATACTCTACTATGTCCTTCTTCATCCTCCTCCACCGGTAATGTTGTCTCAAGTCCTGATACATCTTTGCGGCACCCGGATGAATAGAGTACCGCGAACTGTGAGCCTCCTGTAGAATCAACTCACGCAAACCATCTATATTGGGCACACATAGCTTGCCTTGCATCCTCAATGCACTATCTTTAATAGTAACCTCCTTAGCATCACCGTTCTGGACCGTGTCCTTAAGGACAAACAGATGGGGGTCATCATACTGACGCTCCCTGATACAATCATAAAGAGAAGACCGAGAGACCACACAAGCCAATACTCGGCTCGGCTCAGAAATATCCAATCTCACAAACTGACTGGCTAAGGCCTGAACATCCAATGTCATGGGCCTCTCTGCTGCTGGTAAATATGCTAAGCTCCCCAAACTCTCTGCCCGGCGACTCAAAGTATCGGCCACCATATTGGCCTTCCCAGGGTGGTACAAAATAATGATATCATAATCCTTAAGCAGCTACAACCACCTCCTCTGACGCAAATTAAGATCCTTCTGCTTGAACAGATGGTGCAAACTCCGATGATCGGTGTAATGCCGCCAAATCTTCAAGGCATGAACAATTGCTGCTAACTCAAGGTCGTGGACATGATAGTTCGTTTCATGCACTTTCAGCTATCTGGACGCGTAGGCAATCACCCTACTGTCCTGCAT
Organism: Nicotiana tabacum; assembly: GCF_000715075.1. Classification (NCBI taxonomy): domain Eukaryota; kingdom Viridiplantae; phylum Streptophyta; class Magnoliopsida; order Solanales; family Solanaceae; genus Nicotiana; species Nicotiana tabacum. The sequence continues at coordinate 8,573,108 of NC_134098.1, forward strand.
CAACACCACGCCGAGACCAATCTGTGATGCATCATAATATACAGTATAAGGCCTTGAACCTATAGGCAATACCAATACTAGAGCTGTAGTCAAAACTGTCTTGAGCTTCTGAAGGCTCTCCTCATATTCCTCTGTCCACCTGAATGGAGCATCCTTCTAGGTCAGCCTGGTCATAGGTGCTGCAATAGATGAGAAACCCTCTACAAATCGACGGTAATACCCTGCCAAATCAAGAAAACTCTGGATCTCTGTAGCTGAGGACAGTCTGGGCCAACTCTAAACTGCTTCAATCTTCTTTGGATCCACCTGGATCCCATCACTCGATACTATATGACCCAAGAATGCCACTGAGTCTAGCCTAAACTCACACTTAGAAAATTTTGCATATAACTTCTTTTCTCTCAAGGTCTGAAGCGTAGTCCTCAGGTGTTGCTCATGATCCTTCCGACTCTGGGAGTATACCAGAATGTCGTCAATAAATACAATGACGAATGAGCCAAGATAAGGCCGGAACACACTGTGCATCAAGTGCATAAAAGTTGATGGGGCATTGGTCAGCCCAAAAGACATAACAAAAAACTCATAGTGACCATATTTGGTCCAGAAAGCAGTCTTCGGGACATCTAGCTCCCAAATCTTCAACTGATGATATCCTGAATGTAAGTCAATCTTGGAAAACACTCTAGCACCCTGTAACTGATCAAATAAGTCATCAATACGAGGAAATGGATACCTGTTCTTCACTGTGACTTTGTTCAACTGGCGATAATGAATACACATCCGCATAGAACCATCCTTCTTCTTCACAAATAAGACAGGAGCACCCCAAGGTGACACACTGGGCCAAATGAAGCCCTTCTTATCAAGAAACTCCTGTAACTGCTCCTTCAACTCCTTCAATTCAGGAGGAGCCATACGGTACGAAGGAATAGAGATGGGCTAAGCGCCTGGCAACAAATCAATGCCAAAATCAATATCTCTATCGGGCGGCATGCCCGGAAGATCAGCTGCAAACACATCTGGAAAGTCCCTCACTACTAGAAATGACTCAACTGTAGGGGTATCAATACTGACATCTCTCACATAAGCTAGATACGCGTCACACCCTTTCTCAACCATTTATTGAGCTTTAAGAAATGAAATAACTATGTTGGGTGTATACTCTAAGGTACCTCTCCATTCTAATCGCGGAAATCCTGGCATAGCGAGCGTCATAGTCTTAGCGTGACAATCAAGAATAGCATAATGGGGCGACAACCAGTCCATGCCCAAGATAACATCAAAATCTACCATGCTGAGTAATAATAAATCGGCTCTGGTCTCAAAACCACTAAGAGCAATCAAACACGACCGATACACGCGGTCCACAACAAGAGAATCTCCCACATGAGTAGACACATAAACAGGGGAACTCAAAGAATCCCGAGATACGCCCAAATACGGGGCAAAATAAGAGGACACATAGAAATATGTAGAGCCTGGGTCAAATAATACCGACGCATCTCTATGACAGACCAGGACAATACCTGTAATGACAGAATCAGAAGCAATTTTCTCTGTACGAGCGATAAAGGCATAATATTTGGCTTGGCCTCCCCCTCTAGGGCGACCTCTACCTCCCTGACCTCCACCTCGAGCTGTTGAGCAGGTGGGGTAGTAGCTGGTGTTGTAATCATAGCCTGAGGACCCGGTGGAGCACGCTGTGCCTGATAAGTCTGTGGAGGTGCACCCCTCATAAATTTGGGGCAATCCCTCACCATATGGTGAGTGTTGCCACACTCAAAACAAGCTTTGGGAGGGCGTGGCTGTTGTGGCTGGCTCGGGCCAAATCTGCTGGACTGGCCACTAGGAACACCCAGTGCAGGAGGCACACTAGATACTGGCGGTGCATAATAAGACTTCTGGGGCCTAGAAGGGGCTGGAACACCACTGGCAGCTGGAAGAGCTGAATGAACGGGGCGACTCATATAACCCCCACCATGGTGAGCTGCTGGGGCACGAGCACCAGAATAAAAACCAGTCTCTCGAGACCTCTTGGCCTCTCTCTGCTCTCTATCCCACGCAAGCATGCCCTCCAATCTCCTAGCAATACTCATAACCTACTGATAAGAAATATCCATCTCCAACTCTCTGGCCATACTAATTCGGATGCTGGGGTGGAGTCCCTCAATAAACCGTCGAACCCTCTCTTGAACTGTGGCAACCAAGGTCGATGCATGACGGGCCAAATCACTGAAGTGGACTGCATACTCTGACACAGTCATAGCACTCTGGCGCAGCTGCTCAAACTCTGCGCGCCATGCATCCCTGAGGCTCTGAGGGACATACTCTATCAAAAACATATCCGAGAACTGAGTTCATGTAAGTGAAACTACCTCATCCGGACTACTCAGCTCATAAGCATGCCACCACTGATAGGCTGATCCTCTAATCTGGAAGGTGGTAAAAGAAACCCCACTCGTCTCCGCTACGCCTATAGTACGGAGAATATGATGACACTCCTCCAGAAAAACCTGAGCATCATCTGTAGCCAATTCGCTGAAGGTAGGTGGGTGGTAATTCTTGTACCTCTCAAGTCTGGGCTGCTCCACCTCAGAAGCTGCTGCCCTAACCTTGGGCTGAGCTGGAGCTACCAGTTTCATTGGTAAAATCTCTGGAACCTGGTCTACCTGGGCCCGCTGCTCTGGAGTACCTGCGACGGGAGCCTGTGCTCCTTCCCCTGCCTGAGATGTGGCAGGGGTAAGTGGAATCAATCCAGCCTTAGCTAAGGTATTGAACATGCTCAGAAACTGGGCTAGAATCTCCTGGAGGGCTGGCGCAGAAACAGGTACCTCAGGTGTCTGCCCTCCAGCTGAAGCTACTGGGGGCTCCTCTGTAGCAGCTCGTGCGGGTGCTCTGGCTACACCACGTGGACATCCTCGACCTCTACCCCAGCTCCGGCCTCTCGCGGCTCTAGCAGGGGGCGCAGGTGCCTGGTCATCAGATACGCCTGTACGGGTCCTCACCATCTGTGAGAAAGAATAGAATACAAAAGTTTAGAATTTTTTGATGTCAACAAATTTTGCACGACAAGAAATGAAAGAAGTATAATTTTTCCTAACAGTTCCATAGCCTCCTGAAGATAAGTACAGACGTCTCCGTACCAATCCGCGAGACTCTAATAAACCGGCTTGTGACTCACGACACCTATGAACCTAGAGCTCTGATACCAACTTGTCACGACCTAATCTCCCTCCATATGATGTCGTGACGGCACCTAGTCTCTACGACTACGTAAGCCTAACATTTGCGGAATAATAAAATAAAAACATAAATTTAACAACTAACTGTAACAATAGCAACATAACTGGGTACCATGCCGCTTGGAATGTACAATAATCAACTATACAAAAACACACAGAAAAATCCCAAAACCCGGAACATCGTGAATCACAAACTCCAGAAGGAAAATCTAGTGTCTCTATACATCAGAGTCTAACAAAAGAAAAATACAGAAGATAATGGACATGGGAAAGAGTAGAAGGGGACTCTGAGGTCTGCGGACGCGGCAGATATATCTTGAAGTCTCCACACCTGTCCCAGCTCACTAATAGTGCGGCTGATAAGGAGCGCCTGGATCTGCACACGAAAACATGTGCAGAAGAGTAGCATGAATACACCATAATCGGTACCCAGTTAGTGCCAAGCCTAACCTCGGTCGAGTAGTGATGAGGTCAGGTCAGGACCCTACTGGTATAAATAATAATAAAGCAAGGCAAGAATGACATATCACAATAAAATAAGACTGAAATTTAACAAGGAAGAATTCATAGAAGGTAACAGCTCAGTACACAGAAATACAACAGGGGATCTCCTGAGATACCGTCTCGTAGTCCTAAACGTAAATGTACGGGGGGATCTCCCGGAATACCATTCCATAGTCCCAAAGTAAATATGCAAGACAGGGGGATCTCCCAGAATACAAGACAGGGGGATCTCTCGGAATACCGTTCCGTAGTCCCAAAATAAATATGCAGCTCAAACAATAGAACTCGACAGCTACAACACAAAATCTTACAATTAGACTAAGTACAAGTCAAGGAAATATAGGAAAATCCACTAAACATGCTGCAAGGAATTCAGATAAACAATTAAGGCAAGTAAGGATGCTATTTTAGTCTAGCAGGATACTACATATGTTGATAAGACTAAATTAAGAAGGAAAAACAGGTTACTACTTAGTAGAAATCGGGTTTTTACAAAAATTAGCCCGTGTACGTACTCGTCACCTCACGTACACGGTGCTCACATATCAAACAGTACCAAATCCTAAGGGGATTTCACCTACACAAGCTTAGGCAAGCCATTTACCTCGAACCAAGCTCAAATCAATCTGTAACAATGCTTTTTCTACGAATATCCGACTCTGAATGGCCCAAATCTAGCCAAAATCAATTATATATCATAAATATAACTATAAGGAACTAATCTAATTAATGAAATCAAAGTTAAGGCAAGAAATTAGAAAATTTCCCCAAAAGGTCTCCCCGGGCTCACGTCTCGGAATCGGGTAAAAGTCACAAAATATGAACACTCATTCACTCACGAGTTTAACCATACCAAAATTAGTCAATTTTGATCACAACTCGACCTTCAAATCCCCAATTTATAGTTTATGAAGTTTCTACAATTATTTTGCCAAATTTCCATCTCAAAGTACTAATTAAATGTTGAAATCAGTGGTATATTCATGTATATTAACCAAATCCGAGTTAGAATCACTTACCCCGATGAATTTCTTGAAAACCCCACGAACAATCGTCTCAAACCGAGCTCCCAAAGTTAGAAAATGAAATAATACCCTAAACCTCGGTTATATAGTACCCAATCTGACCTCACCATGTACGGCCTGCACAATTCCAAGTGCGGTCGCACATCCTAGCTTCTGCAGTCGCACAAAAATTGTGCGGCCGCACTTCACAGCCTCTCCACTACTAGGATTCAGTAAATTGGCCATAGCTTTCTCTACAGAAGTTTGAATTATAATTTCTTTCCCTTTCTGGAAACTAGACACGAAGAGCTACAACTTTTGATTTTGAATCATCTCCAAATTCTTTGTAGATCAAAAGATATAAGCTTCCGAATTCGGACAAGCGAACCTGCGGAAATCACCAGAAGTGCGGCCGTAGACAAAATTGTGCGGTCCGCACTTTTCCTCTGCCGTCCGCACATTTTCATCTGCTACAGCACTTTTTCATCTGCTACAGCACTCAAAAATGTGCCTCAGCACATGGAATTGTGCGGTCCGCACTTCCTACGTTCCAGAACAACATCAGAGTGCTTAAATGCCCGGACTCGCTCAAAACTCACTCTGAAACACACTCGAGGCTCCCGGGACCTCAACCAAACATACCAACAAGTCCTAAAACATCATACAAACTTAGTCGAGCCTTCAAATCACACCAAACAACGCTAAAAATACGAATCACCCTCCAATCTAAACTTAATGAACTTGAAACTTCAAATTTCTACAACCGATGTCGAAACCTATCAAACCACGTCCGATTGACCTCAAATTTTGCACACAAATCATAATTGACATTACATACCTATTCCAACTTCTGGAATCGAAATCCGACCCCGATATCAAAAAGTCAACTATCGGTCAAAATCTCCAAAATATCGACTTTCGTCATTCCAAGCCTAAATCAGCTACATACCTCAAATTCACAGTCCGAACACGCTCCTAAGTCCAAAATCATCTAACGAAGCTAACGGAACCGACGAAACTCCATTCCGGAGTCGTCTTCACACAATTCCGACTACAGTCAAAATCCTAAGACTCAAGCTTCCGTTTTAGGGACTAAGTGTCCCAAATCACTCCGAAATGAAAAACAAGACCTCCCGGCAAGTCACATAAGCAGAGAAAGATACGGAAGAGATAATAAATAGGGGATCGGGGCTATTACTTTTAAAATGACCGACCAGGTCGTTACAATACGCCCAAGTCCAAAATCATCATACGAACCTATTGGAACTGTCAAATCTCGATTCCAGGGTCGTTTTCTTAAAATGTTGACCGAAGTCAAACTTGGGCCTTTAAAGCCAAACTAAGGAACCAAGTGTTCCGATTTCAACCCGAACACTTCCAAATCCCGAACCAACCATCCTCGCAAGTCATAAATTAATAAAAGCACATACGAGGAGTTTTATTTAGGGGAACAGGATTCCAAAAGTCAAAATGACCGGGTGGGTCATTACACGTCCAATTATGGACTTTAACGTAATGTCCTTACGGACTTTCAGTTAATCCAATTTCAAAGACAAATCTTTATGAATATTTTATATAACATATTTTTTTATAAAATAAGTGTTAATTATATATATTACATATATATTTTAACTAAGAGATATAATTTAATTTTCTATTCAAAATAAAAAAATTAAATTTGTTTCAATATTAATTATATCCTCTGTGCTAGGAAAGAATATAATAATATTTTATTTGGACTAATAACTAAGTTTATTTGACTAATTAAATTTTTTAATTTAATTATCAAATAATAAAGTAATTAATATTTTAGTAAAGATCAGAATACTCGTTAGTGTGCGACCCCATAGGTTCAATATCACATCAATATACTAATCAAGGGTGGCGTCTAGCAACACTCCTTAACGATCGGATAGAATAAAGTATACAATTTACTCTCAAGAACCAGTAAAATATTAATGCAGTATTTCTTTCTGTCCTTATAGCTCTAGGTCACCCTAGGATATGGTTCAACTGTCAAATCCTAATAGGCGACCAACTATGTGTCCATGTCAAATATATTCGACCATTGAATGACCTAAGAAACTCTTTTCTTCTTTCATTCAATTGCCCTGGCCAAGGTCTTAGTTTGGTCGTTTATAATTCATGACAACATGGAGCTTAAACTCATTACCAAGAGTTGACAGATTCCATCTTGATCAATCACTAATTCTATAAGCATTTAATCATACCCAATATCCTTTCAACTATCGCCCTGGGGCCATAGGTGTCTAGTATCAAAGCACAATAAATAACTTGTCAATTACTATGACGATCTCAGGTCAAAGAAAATTCTTACATCACATTCTTCAAGAGAATATCCTATTGACAGTTTATGGTAATTCTAACCATTAGGAATTATCCAATGAGTCAGTTCAATGATCATATCTCTATATGCATCATCTATCTATGTGATTTAGTTAATGAGATCAACTAATCTTTATCCCATAAAGACGATCACATAAATATTGATCTAACCGGATTACTAATGTCCAAATTAATAATCCTACGATCAAGAACAAATTTAGATTAAATTGTAAGAGACTTTGCTCTCATTATCATGATCTCCATCACGATGACAAATCTCAAAATTTAATCAAGGACTTTATTAAATTAATCAAGCAATTAATAATAAATATGATAAAAGAATATCAAATACCATATATTTTTATATCAAGTAACATTCACAAAATATGTTCAAATCATCAAATATGAGATTGGATCTAGGGCATATCCATTATATCCCTAACAGAAGCAGCTGCAGTTCCCAACAACTTTTTGTAAAACCAGTCACCTCTCTCTTTTAATGTATGATTGCACTGCATTTCCCATCAAATTCTTATCGTTTAGAGAAATCTACTTCTTAAATAATTTGATTTTATAATAATTTTTATCATCAATGCATATAACATATACTATATTTCTTGAGTTTGAAACAATATGCAATTAGAAACAATGGAAAATGAAATAGCATATTATATTAAACATAATTTAGATCCAAAAAAAAGTTACTCAATTCTGTTATTTGCACCAAACCAAACAACTTAAAGAGTAACAATTTAAAAAGAATAATACATGTCATTGTGGTTTTTAGTGGTGTAAATGTCAGATGTGAATAAGTGAAAATATCAAATCAAATCATGCCATGTTGAGTTTCATGTGAGAGGAGCATGGTCGATTTGATCTAAAGGATATTATTATTTATTGGTCTAACTGTGAATACTAATGAAATTAAGAGCCCGTTTGGCCATGAAATGTTTTTTATTTTTTTTCAAAATCAGTGTTTGGCCATAAAATTTTTAATTTTCACTTGAAGATGCATTTTGAGATTTTTTAAAATTTGAAAAACTTCAAAAACCTATTTTTCAAAATTTTCATTCAGATCACTCACAAAAATTCAAAAACAACCCAAAATTATATTTATATCCAAATACAACTCTAATTTTCAAATATCATTTTCACTTAAAAAATAAAATTAATTTTTTTCGACATTTTACAATTCTTATGTCCAAACGCCCACTAAATTTGCAATTCGAGACTCGGGCTTTTGTTTTTTGCTTATCTCTTTTCTTTTTGGGGCTATTAATTGATAGCAAAATAACCATAACTCCAAATTCAGTATTTTATGTATGTTTTTTGAAAAAGAAGTCACTGTAATCAAGCCAAAAACGAAAAGGTCCAAAGTTTAAAAGTAGACCTTGAAAGTCAACAAAAGAGACGGTACACGAAATCAATTTATATCAAGTAAGAGAATAATTCATATTTGAATTATTCAACTTACAATTATTTTTATATTTTCTTGGTGGCAATAATATTTTTATTTATTTATTATAGAGGGTGTTTGGTCATTGATATTATTAATTGGCATTGTTAAAGCAGCATAGTGTACAATTATGTTGTTAATTTATAATTTTAGAAAGACTTGCAATTAAGTCATTTTATTTTGGTAGTTATTTATTCATTTGCTTGATATTTAAGTAGATTATACTCTCGTCATAATCTTCTTTGTTTATGTCAAATATTAGAAGAAGGGAGATATGATTATATGAACTATGGATCTTCCATTTAGTTAATGTTGAGGGATACCACTAAGCCACAAGTTTAAGGTGAAAGCACACCCCCTCCCCCTCTTCCCTTCTCTCTCCATTTTTTGTTAACTGTAATATTCGGGCTCGCTTGCATGCACTTTAACTATTCCATAAATACTTACTATCTCCTATTAGTAAAGGTATTGAGTAACTTTGTCAACCAAAATTTGAGCAGATGAGAAAAATCACCTAATAGTTTTTCGTCTCGACTAAAATTTGAACACGCACTCTTTCTCTTGTCCTTGTTCTACTTCCTTGGATTTTCCTTTAAATGTTCCTACAACATGATTTCACATTTTATTCAGTGTATTTTGCAAAAACATTACAATTTGATATTTACCAACTTTTGTGCCTAATACCAATAAACGGATTTGGATAATCCGGTGCACAAGATATTTCACGTTTACGAAGGATCCGGGGAAGAGGTCGCACCCCAAGAGCTGTGATGTAGACAGTCTACCTTAATGCAAGCATTAGTAGCTGCTTCCACGGCTCAAACCCGTAACATACAGGTCACACGAAGATAATTTTACCATTACTCTAGGGCTCCTCTTTGCGAAAAAAAAAAACGGATTTATTTGAGAAAAAAACTATGCCCTTTAAAGTTGTTAAGTGTTTTTAAACACCCAATACAAAACTCTCTATTTCTTATAAATGATTCAAGATTTGGGAATCTTTGAATTGGATACAAAAATAAGTAGAAAGGATCCCAATTTAAGTGGGATCCTTCCTCTACAGATCTTCAATTTCACGTGGAGACAATTTTTTTAATGTGAAAGGATTTCAAAAGTAAAGATTAAATTTCAAAGGCCATTAATTGCATGGTGCAGCTACACTAAATAGGGAGACCAAAGGTAACCTTCAATCAAGTGGCAAAAATCAAAATCCAAAATAGAAGGAAGAACATGACAAAACTAAATCCACGGTCAAGTTTGAAGGCCATATTTATAAACTGTTAGTTAGAACTTATTAATTTTCCCGAATTTTCACCTTGACTTATATTTTTGTATAATTGATTTTGCTCTACCTTCTCAGCATGAATAATGGTGCCTAATCATTCATCCTACTCCAATTAAAGTGATGTTTGGACTTGTAATACGAAGAAATTTTGTGAACATGTTAATATGGTTAGAGGTAGATCAGAATTTAAATTTTATGAGTTTAGAATTCTAATCATTTTAAGTTATTAAGTTTTATATTAATAATTATATATATTAAATAAATTTTTTAAGACAAAAATGAAATTTGAAGCAAAGTTACGAAAGCAGACAGAACCCCTACCTTAGTCTCTGGCTTCGCCCATAAATATGGCTATCTTTATTATTAAAACTTCGGAAAAGAAACCTTTCTCACAAGTCACAACTATAATATTTTCAACAGTTTACATCATTATCTTTTGGTCCTTTCGTGATACTATTAATCTTAGTCAAGTATATGACACTTTTGATTATAGCAAGTGAATCAACCTCCCACACTTAATAAAGCCGTCAAAATGGACTTGACTTATAAGGTCAATCCAGTCCAGTTTATACTATAATAAAAATTTATTTATCATTTTTATTTAGGTTCGTACTTAATTATATTTTATATTTATATTTATTATTTATGTACAAAATCATAAAATAAATAAAAAAATAGAAGATTTCTTAAATTTAGCATCTCATTCTCTCTCCTTCACCAACCCCCTCCTAAAAATTAGAATTTCATCTATTTTCAAAAAAATTCACATCTCATTCTCCCCCTCTCATACTTATCATCCAAAATCGATACGTAAACGAAAATGGCGAAAATTTTGTCTCTAAAATTCAACAGCAGAGGGTTCTCTATCAATATCCATTAAAAAGTTTTTGACACTTTGAATTCAATATTCGAATTTTACGAATTTGTGATTTGTTTGGATTGGGTGTTTTTGCAAATGATAGAGAATATACCTTATAGTTTATATCTCAACTTTGAGTGAAATTGGTTAAGTTTAGAGTTGATTTTGCGTAAATTTCAGATTGAAACTCGAAGAACACGAAGTTGCAGGAATTGTATGATAATTGTTCACAATTATTTTAGAATTGTGTCACAATTGTATTAAAATTGTATGTTACTTGTATCCGATACATTAATACTTAAAATAATATCTTATATAATACTAATATAATTATAATACAATATTATATCAGATTTTAAGTTTAGAGTTGTGATTGAAACTTGAAGAAGATGAAAGTCACAATTATATCATAATTTTTCAGAAATGTGCCACAGTTTGTATCACAAATGTATGAGAATTGTGTTAGTATTGTCTCAAATATTATTTTAGGTATTAATGTATCAAATACAAGTTAGATACAATTGTGATACAAGTATGATACATTTATGATACAATTAAATTTTAGGTAATAATGCATCACATACAATTACGATATAATTATTATACAATTATCATACAATTCCTACAACTTCCTCTTCTTCTAGTTTCAATCTGAATTTTTACCTAAAACCAACTCTATACGTAACCAATATCCCTCAAAATTGAGATATAAACTCCAAAGGATATTTTCAATCACTTGCAAGAACATCCAATTCACACAAATCACAAAATTTTAAAACCCGAAATTGTGTATATGTATGCTCGAGAATCATATATATTTTTGATCTTCGAATGGACCAATTTGTGGATGTGTGTGTTAGGCAAACAAGCTGAAAAAATTAGGGAAAGGAAAAAAATGGAGAGAGGAGGGGGGGGGGGGGAATGAAAGAGAATTGATTGAATGTCATAATTGAAGGCACTAATAATAGGGTGAGAGCCTTTTAAGGGAGGGAATACATAAAATTTGTAAAAATATCTAGATACTTATTGAAAATTATAAAAGATCAATTTTAACTTAGTCTATTATATATATATATATATATATATATATATATATATATATATATATATATAGAAAAACTTTCATTTAAAATTGAGGCTTATAGGCTCGGCTCAAGTCAATCTGCCGGTCCTTAAGGCTCGACCGAGGCTAGCTGAAGCCGGCCCATGGGCCAAAAGGAATTTAATTTAAACTAGAAATCAAAATAATTAATAAAGAGTAAAAAAAAGACAAGTCTTATGCAAAGATAACAGCTAACCCAATAAGTCGTTTGAGTTGAGTTGTTGGGACATGGTTTCTTGAAATGAATCTGCTTGATTTTTATATTTTTTTTATCTCGTAGTTCAAATTAGTTATTGCATTGATGCAACGAAACTTACTTCAATAAAATAGAGAATTTCATTCATGTTGGTTTATTGGAAACCCTTTAGTTTACATTTTTTATTTTATTTTAACCATATTCTATATGTATGTGACTATTGGGTAGGTATATTTGATTTGTATCTGTCCATAATTTGGCTTAAGACTTTTCTTTTTGCGATGTGTCTTTTTCTTTATTTCGATTATTATTGGTAATTCCTTTAAATTTAGCTGATAGCTTTGAAGTTCTATTAACAACTAAACCCTTATATTTGCAAATAAAATTGACTTATCTCAATACTATGAGTTTTTATGAAATATTGACATATTATCTTATAAAAAATTAGGTTTTTATAATTTTTACTTACTTACACATCATCATATATTAAAAATGTTATCCAGCATTTGAAAAGCTCGATTTAATTTCTATAATTTCTTTTTAGGTGAAACCGTCCCAAACTCGAACCTTGAACACTACAACTACCATTGATTTATTTATAATTATTTGTTGTCGTGTGTGAAGTGCACCAGTAGCCACTTTTAAGCTTTCTATTTAAAATATATCCATAATTTATAATGTATTTAAAGATTAGTCAATTCGTCCAAACTTCAGGACTAAATATCCTAAATTTTTGAGCTTTTAATTTGAAATTCAGGACTTATGTGATACATTTCTGAATTGCTGATTTGGAAATTCAAGACTAAGTATCCTGAATTTTTAAATTGCTAATATTAATAATAAGAAACTGTAATAGTCTGAAATAGATATGATAAATACCATATAGCGTAGTCTAAACATATCCCTGAAATCTGGAATCACGAATACATGAGCATTCTAGAATTCAACAGATAAAGACTGAACGAAATACAACTGTTTGAAATAAGGAAAACAATAAAGATGGGATAGAAGGGGACTTCAGGAATTGCGAACGCCAGCAGCTCTACCTCAAGTCTCCAAAAGCAGTTGAATCCGAGCAGTCTCCGCTATGTGCCGCTGGGACCAACACCAGTATTTGCACAAGAAGTGCAGAAGTATAGCATGAGTACAACCGACCCCATGTACTCTATAAGTGTCAAGCCTAACCTCGAGAAAGTAGTGACGAGGCTATGACAAGTCACTCACAAATAACCTGTAAGAAATAATAATAACAGAAACAGAAATAGAAATAAAACAGTAAACTCAAATAAACGGACCTGAAGATCAACTACTAAAGGACCCCAGAATGACATTGCGGCATGCAACCCGATCCCAAGTTTTAACATAATATCTTTTATAACGTACATCTCATTTCCAATATCAATATCATTTCATTTCCTGTTCCGTTGCGGCGTGCAACCCGGTCCCCCATATCAATTCCTTTCAATTGCGGCGCGCAACTCGATCCCCAATATTAATTTATCAACATAAACAACTCAACACCAACATTTTTATAATATCAATACAAAGAGAAATGAGTCATGCGGAACAATAAGAAACTACCAAAACAAACGGAGAATAACCAATACTTCGAAATCCCAATCCTTGGCAAAATAATAATACAAAAATAGCTAGATGACTCACATATATAGAATAATATAATAAAGTACTTCAAGTAATATAAGAACAGTAAAAGCAAGTAGAAGATGAGACAACGAAAAAATATAATTTATACAATTAAAAGCATGTAGCTGGTAAGTAGATATTGGGTGAGAAATGTACAAATCAAAATAAGTAATAATTAAACAACAATAACATATAAGACATGGATAACAAGTAAGAACATGTAGCAACTAAAGCATGTAACAAGAGATAACATAGAATAAAAGAAGACATGGAAGTAAATAGCCCAATCCCGCATGCTTTAACCACACGATGGCATATATACACTAGTCACCTCGCATATACGTCGTTTTCCCACATAATTCACATAACAAGTAGACCAACAAGTCCTAATTCCCTCTAGTCAAAATTAAGCACAACACTTACCTTTTTCCGCTATCAAATCAACACTCAACCACTGCCTTTCCTTTAGAATTAGCCTTCAAACCAGTCAAATCTAGCCAAATATAGTTCAAATAATTTCAATCGCGTTCGCAAAGCACCTGACGCGTTCGCGAAGAGCACTTGCCCAAAGGCCATCGCATTCGCGAAGGCTAAATTCCCAGCCTGCCTTCACGTTCGCGCACACTGGTTCACGTTTGCGAAGAGAAACCACCCGCCTCCCCCCAAGGCATCGCGTTCGCGAGATGCTTGTCGCGTTCACGAAGGGTAAGCCCCTCATTGTTTTGTGTTCGCGACTGACCCTCGCGTTTGCGAAGAACAACCAGCCCCCATGTCACGACCCAAAATTTCACCACAGGTGTCGTGATGTCACCTAATCTCTAAGGCTAGGTCAGCCGATTTCCATTACATTTCGAAGCCCCCCTTTTCTTTTTTAACTTTATTTAAATAAGCAACCAAAACTAACAGCGGAACGAATAAGAACATACAACCTACCAAGACTGGTAGTACTGAGTCACGAACTCTAACTGAATACATAAAATAATTTCAAGGATCAAATACTCAATACTGTTTGAATAATAAATAACAATACAATAAAATGGAAAGACTCCAAGGAACTTCGACGACCAAGCAACTCTACCTTGAATCCTTGAGATCCCACTCTAACTCTGTCTGAGTTCGATATCTCCAATACCTGGTTCTGCACAAAAATATGCAGAAGTGTAGTATGAGTACACCACGGTCGGTACCCAGTAAGTATTAAGACTAACCTCAGTAGAGTAGAGATGAAGTACAGTTAAGACACTCACTAATCTAATAACCTGTGCAATATGATATACAAAATAATAGAAAATAAATAGCGGTGATAGCAACACAAATCAACTAATGATTTAAACAGCAAGGCAACAGGAATACCGTAAATATTACTCAAACGAATAATAAACACAGGTACAACCAATTAATCAAGTCCTTTCAATATACATCTTTATCTATAAGTTTTTTTCAATAAAATTCTCTAGAATATATTCCCTTTCAATAAATATATTTCGAATATACTTCCTTCAAATAAATATCCTTCCATTATAATCCTTTCAAATAAATATATTTTGAATATAATTCTTTCAAGTAAATATCTTTCAAATATAATTATTTCAAGTAAATATCTTTCAAATATACTTCTTCCAAGTAATTATCTTTCTAATATAATTCTTTCAAATAAATATCTTTCTAATATAATTTTTTCAAGTAAATATCCTTCCAATATAATTCTTTAAGTAAATATCTTTCAAATATATTTCTTTCAAGTAAATATCTTTCCAATATAATTCTTTCAAGTAAATATCCTTCCAATATAATTCTTTAAGTAAATATCTTTCAAATATACTTCTTTCAAGTAAATATCTTTCCAATATAATTCTTTCAAATAAAAGTCACCTTGTGACACCTCATTTAACTTTCCTAGCGTGAGAAATATATTCAACATATCATATCAAATGGCACGGTAATGCCCTTCGTGCATTTATATCTTTCTCACCGTGCATACATATAACAGTACCAACTAGGTGGGAGAAATGCCAAAAACAATAAAAGAAATAACATGGAGGCACACAGGAAGCAACAACGACTACAAGTCACATAGAAAACATAGGTGCACAATAACATCTCAAGATAAAGGCATGAATGTATACACAACAAAACAATATCACAATATAATGTATGTCTCTCGTCCTCGCCTTCACGGAAACACCCTTCGTTCCATGAATATATTATAATATAAAAATAATTAAACGGCATCACCCTTCGTGCTTTTACTCTCGTCCTCACCTGATAATATAAATGGAATAGCACGGCATCACTCTTCGTGCTTTACACTCTTAATGGCACGGCATCACCCTTCGTGTTTTATACTCTCAAATGGAACGGCATCACCCTTCGTGTTTTATACTCTCAAATGGAACGGCATCACCCTTCGTGCTTTACACTTTCAAATGGCACGGCATAACCCTTCGTGCTTTACACTCTCCCTCACATGATAATATAATTCAAATGGCACGGCATCACCCTTCGTGCTTTTACTCTCAAATGGCACGGCATCACCCTTTGTGCTTTACACTCTTCCTTACCAAGCACATGTATATCATTAACAAGCAAGGTAGAAAGCATAAATAACATCAAGGAGAGTGTTTAAACCACAACACAATACAACAATTCATATCACAATTTGTCACTGACCAAAACCAAATTCCAAATATGTAGCAGAATCAATAAATTCTTCAACAAATAGCCCAAGGCTCCACACGACGTATATAAAACCTCAAAACAATCAATAGAGGTGAAAAATACTCAGTATAGGGCAACACCTTCATCAATCCAAATTCTTGATAATTATATTAACTCCTCAATTTAAACTTATTTAATAATATTTGCAGATAAGGATTTCATCATGAATTTAATTCCAAGAAAAATATCAAATCAACAAACACACGTAATTCACATAAAATCCAAATGACAATAACACCAAATTATTATATAAAATACAAATTTGACAAATAAGGAATGAGGCGTGATAATTCAAGAATTTACTAATGCAAGCAATTATCCAATTTAATATATAAAAAAGCCTAAAACTTTAAACCAATAAAATTTATACATATAAGCCCGAGTACGTACTCGTCACCTCGCGTACACGGCTTCCAATCACACAATTGTCACATAAGACTTAATGCCTAAGGGGTAATTCCCCCACTCGAGGTTAGGCAAGATACTTACCTTATTGAAGTTATGCCGATATTCCAAAATCGCCTTCTTGCTTGAATTGACCTCCGGACAGCTCAAATCTATCCAAATTAATTGTACCACTTCATTAAATTCATCGAAAACCATTCCGAATAATAAAATACCAACTTAAAATTTTATTCTAAAAAAATTAGCGCGGGGCCCGCCCCTCGGAACCCCACAAATGTTTTGCGAAATCCTAACACCTATTCCTATACGAGTTCAACCATACCAAAATTATCAAATACGGATCGCCCTTCAAATCTTAAATTAAATTCTAGAAGATTTCTACCATTTTCAACCCAATTCACTAATTTAGTGATAAAAACAACAATAGATTCATGTAATTTAACCAAAATCAAGTTAGGAATTCTTACCCCAATGTTTTCCTTAAAAAACTCTCGAAACATCGCCTCACCCGAGCTCCCTTGCTCCAAAAATAGAAGAATGAGACGAATTTGGACTTTATTCTGCTACCTAGGGATTTGTTCTTCGCGTTCGCGACCCTTCCCTCGCGTTCGTGATGAACAAATTCTCCAACAACCATTTTCAAACTCTTCTTTGATAGCTTCTAGTATAATGGTCATAACGTTTTGTACAAAACTCCAAATGATAAATGGTTTACCTTTCTGAAAACTAGACTCAAAGGTCTATAACTTTCATTTGTTAATCATCTCCTCATTCCTTATATATTGCGAGATATAAGCTTCCAAAGTCAGCCCTATGCAACAGAGATTTCCAAACTCTTCCCAGACAGCCTGTAGTATATCTACTATAACTTTTGGTACACAATACCAAATAATAAATGGTTTATCTTTCTAAAAACTAGACACAAAGTTCTACAACTTTCATTTTTGGATCATCTCCAAATTCCTTATAGATTGCGAGATATGACCCTCCGAAATTAGACTATTGCAACAGAGATTTCCTTCTTCGCGAACGCGAAAAACAAAATCCCAACAACAAAATCCTTCTTCGCGAACGCGAGAGGCTCCTCGCGAACGCGAAGAACAACACCAGAACCAGCAACCAGCAGCATCAAAACACCCAAACTTGGTACGGAACCACCCCGAATCAAACCCGAGGCCCCCGGAACCCAGTCCAATCGTACCAACCAGTCCCAATACATAACACGAACCTGCTCGAGGCCTCAAATCACATCAAACAACATCAAAACCACGAATCATACTCCAATTCAAGCCTAATGAACTTTGAAATTTCAAATTCTATATCTTTTGCCGAAACACATCAAATCAATTTGGAGTGACTTCAAATTTTGCACACAAGTCGTAATTGACATAACGAAGCTATTCCAATTTTCAGAATCGAATTCCGGCCCCGATATCAAAAAGTCACCCCCGGTCAAACATCCCAAAAATTCATCTTTCGCCATTTCAAGCCAAATTCCTCTACAAACCTCCAAATAATTTTCCGAATCCGCTCCTAAGTCCATAATCACCATACGGAGCTATTGACATCATCAAAATTCTATTCTGGAGTCGTCTTCACACAGTTCCAACTACGGTAAAAATCCTAAGACTTAAGCTTCCGTTTTGGGGACCATGTGTCCCAAATCACTCAAAATCATCCGGTAACTGAATTCAACCACGCACGCAAGTCAATACACATAATAAGAAGATGCTCAGGGCCTTATGCCGTCAGACGAGGCTTAAATTCTTAAAACGACAAGTCGGGTCGTTGCACCCCAGCCCAAGTTTTCCCTTCGCGATCGTGAAGCACAATGCACCAGACACTAGAAACAACAGTTTTACAAGTTCAAAATGGTCCGAAACCTATCCGAAATTTATTCGAGCCCTCGGGGCTCCAAATCAAATATCCACACAAGTCTAAAAATATCATACGAACTCGCTCGCGCGATCACAACACCAAAATAACATCTAGAACTACGAATCAGACATCAAAACGCATGAAATTCAAAAGAAAACTCAAGAACCTCTAGAATCACAACCAAGCGTCCGAATCCTATCAAACCAACTCCGAATTGCATCAAATTTTGCAGACAAATTTCAAATAGCAAAATGGACTTATTCCAAGTTTCAACACCAAAATTCGAACCCGATAATCATAAAGTCAACCTACGATCAAACCTAGGAAATTTCCAAATATTTAAATTGCAAACTTTCGGCAAAACAAGTCAAATCAACCTAGGGACCTCCGAATTCAATTCCGGGCATACGTTCAAGTCCAAAATTACAATACGAACCTACCGGAATCGTCAAAATACTGATTCGGGGTCGTTTACCCAAAATATTGACCATAGTTCACTCAAGTTGTTTTTAAAGCTAAAAAATCACAATTTCTTCAAATTTTACGTAAAATTTTTTCGAAAAACAATACGAACTGCGCACACAAATCATGAAACATCACGTCAAGCTAACTGAGGTTTCGAAACATGAAAATAAGGGCGAGTACTCAAAACGATCTATTGGATTGTTACAATTAAGTATTTTGAATTTTTGTATCCTGAATTTTTAAGCTGTTAATTTGAAATTGAGGATTAATTGTCCTAAATTTCTGAATTGATAATTTAAAACTTTGGACGTAAGATTTGAATTTCTGAATATAATTTTCGAACTTTACATTCGTCTCGAAGTTTGAACACGATATCCTTAAGAGCCCTAGTCAAGATGAGTGAGCTCAATCTTGCTAATCCCAAAAAGTAACAATCAAAAAAGGTGTAAAATAATTCCCAATTAATAGGACTAGTAGAGCATCATGTATTAGTAAAGGTTAGTTGACCAAGCATGTGATTATAAGGACTGACAAACACATAAAATTTACAAATACAAAGGCAATAGTAAAATCTACTTGTCTCCCTTGACTTCCCACGCGTCTATATAGGTAGGTCCCACCATCTCTTCACCTGCTATTCCTTCTTGCCCAATTCCTCCCTAAACCCCACCCACCCCAAACTAACCCCCCACACCCCCAATCCTCACCAATACATTCTGATTTTCTCTCTACTATATATATGTGTGTTTTTCAACCTCCTTTCTTAACTGTTAAATCAAATTCCTCACCTGCTCTTCTTTTGAACCAGTAGAGAGAGAAAGTGATTTAGAGATAGAGATAGAGAGAGAGAGAGCTGTTTGGTGAAGTGTTGAGTTTTCATTTTTGCAACACACACACACACACACTATGAAACAGAGTCCTATGTCTTCAAGCAATCACACATCTAATGTAAGCTTCTTTTTTTTTTTTTTTTTTTTTAATATCATAAGCTATTAATTCACTTCAATTTTGTTTCTTTTTGTTGAATTTAACTGAATTTCTAGTTCTATTGACTGGGAAATTGTTTCAGTTTAGCTCAATTGCTGATTAAATATAGAAAATAGTTGATCATTTTTGGTCAATTAGTTCGTAACTGTGTTTAGAGTGGACTTGAAATTCTTTTTGGATCATTTTAGCAGTTTAATTTCCCTTATTGATCATTTTTCTTATATATATGTTTTTTGGAAAATGGGCTGTTTGATTATAATGCCTTTGAGTCGGCTAATGCACTGGGGAATACACGTGAATATTTTGAAGTCAATAGCATATAGAACTGATTTCTAGTTGTCTCTTTTGAGTGAATTAGATTTTTTTTCTTTTGATGACGGTGGCGTTCAGCCAGCTTGCATGCATCTTGACTATTCCACCAGCCTGCTATCTCACACCATCACACGTACCAGGTGACTTTGCCTACCGAGGCTTAGGCAGATGCGAAGAAATGACCAGAGACCTCATGATTTTACTCCTACTTCATTGACCACTAAGCTGTACCGTTCGGTGTTTTTTTTTCCTTTCTTTTATATGGTGGGAGGGGGATGATTGACTCTTTTTTCCTTAAATTTGAATGGGTAGTTTAGGCATTTTCAAGCAATTTTAGTTGTTGCATCAAGCATTTGGATGATCAATTGAACTTTTGGCTCCTCCTAATTTTGGCTACTAAAGAATTGAGTAGTGTTAAAATGCATTCTAGAAAATTTCCGGTGAAAGTATTAGAGACCAAAGAGCCTTCCTATGCCATTTTTTACTTCAAAAGAACCTAATTTTTTTTTACTATCAAGTTTGAGAAATACAATATCCACATTGATTGTATACGGATTTGCAAAGGGTTTTTTTAGTAGTAATGGGAAGATATCCATTGTCTAACACTTTGGGTTGAATGCACTGGTATCATAGCCAAACTATAGTAATCCTGTAGTTTCATCCGCCAGTCCTTTCTCACCGTCTCAATGGCATTTTCTCGTGCTTCGTGCTTAATTTTTAGTTTGTTGAACCACTTTAATTTCCTTAAAGATTAAGCTCGTTGAGCCCCAAAAGAAAAAACATCTTTAGTATCTGTGTCGACCATAAAACTTGGTTACATGTGCAAAAGAGTGTTAGAGATGTATATTATTTTTTATTAAAGTTCTCAAATGGTTTGTGATGGCCGTGTTCAACTCCATTTACTACATATCTTTAATGTCTTTGGTTCTCTAACCATCCTGCAATACCTATGGCCACTTCTAAATAGGGAAATGCTAGCGTTTTACCACTGGAGAACGGCTTCAGCGATTCACTCTCTCTGTTGAATTCTGAGAAGGCTGTAGAAGAACTTAGTCAACAACCTCTTCTTCACGGGATTGATGATCATCTGATTGAGTTTGCCGAGGCTTTGAGAAGTATGATATGTTGTTACAATGATTAATTATTTGGCAATGTTTGGAAATTGCTACACTATATGATACAGATGTTTTACTCTTCAATTTATTAGCTGTTGCAAAAGCACTAAGACAAGCTGCCGAAGGAAAGGCTTCTGCACAAGCTGAAGCTGCTGAGTGGAAGCGTAAATATGAACTGG
Source organism: Nicotiana tabacum (assembly GCF_000715075.1). Taxonomy (NCBI): domain Eukaryota; kingdom Viridiplantae; phylum Streptophyta; class Magnoliopsida; order Solanales; family Solanaceae; genus Nicotiana; species Nicotiana tabacum. The sequence continues at coordinate 8,594,805 of NC_134098.1, forward strand.
AGAGGTCACGTAATCTGCACTTGGAGAGAAAAGGTACTCTCCCAAAGAGGATTTTACATTACTATTTAGTACACTGTTTGCTGCAGCTGAAATTTATTTATGAGTTGTGCACTAGATCCATGTCTACTTAGTTTCTGTCGTCTCAGGTGCCCAGACCTATCCTTTTTGAGTTAAGATCCACTAGTAATTGTTACCACATTTTGATGCCATTTCTCCACTCTCTGGTTTGTTTTCAAACAAACTCTGTTACTCTTATCCCTCTAGTTGAGGGATGACCAGCAATGGTTATAGTTAATAGCAAACGAGCCATGAATTATATTCTATAGTCCACTTTCAGAAATAAGATAAGTGGCATCATGAGGTATATAGTATCACATGTTTCAATTTGTAGGCGTAATGATTCCTCAATAGTTTGTTAAGGAATTGATTTTGCAATCCAGCTTTTACAAACACAGCCTACTTTATTTACTTAATTAGTTTAATGTCAAAATTTTCCCTGTCCTCTCTGCCTCACGTTTTCTCATTCTTGGACTTTTTTGCATCCCGATTTATCCATTTTTTTACTAGTCTATGTATTTTCATGATTTTTTTTGTTAAATTACATGAGTCGAGCAATCTTTATGTATATCTTCATTTTTCCAAAAAACTTTTGAAGATGTATGTATAACAGAGAGAGATAGTACCCCAAACACATGCTAAAAGATAGAGAAAGTTGCTTTCTTGCAAAATTAATACAATCTTAGGTATGCAATGATGATAGACAAAATCTTCCTAGTGCTGATTACTGAAATGCTTGTTTAGGCGTTCTAGCTGAATCCTCTATTTCTTAGTAAAAATAGAAGATCACAAGCATATATGGATGGGTTGGGAGCGACTTTAGGAGAGACATAGAGAATCAAAAGAGAGATGAATTTTAGAATAGAAGGGTAATTAGGTCATCTAATTAGTCACAACATCGAAACAAAGTGTGGTTGCAATAAGCTGGAGTGCAAAAATCAGTCCTCTCTATACAGTCATAAAGAATGTGGAAAACCATGCGGTTATAGTACATTCCTCTTTTTATCGTCCTTGAAGCACTAAACGCTTGTTATCTTTCATAGATTTTTAACAAAAAACTTTCTTTTTGGTAAAATAAGTTGGCTTCCACTGCAGTTTCATCAGAGGAGCATTTGATTGAGGATGGGCGAGTTGTACCCTTGACAAACCAAACTGTACTATCAGATGGCACACCAGAGCAATCTGAAAGGTGTTGTGGGGAGCACGGGATTTGCTCTCATGAAGTTCTTCGTGATGGAGAACGTGATTGTGATGCCAGAGTTGTTCCAAACAAGATGATCAGAAAGGTAAACCTATGCTGTTTCCACTGTAATAGTCCTTGTTGCTCATTTTATAATTTGTTCTCAAAATAATGCCTATTAATAAATCTTTTAATGAAACAGGCGTCATTCAAGTTGTCATGGTGCTGCAAAGGTGAGAAAAGTGATCAGAAAAAACATGATGTTGTCTCTTTTGAAAAGGGAAATATAACAACCGCAGAACGCAGCAGTAAACAGGTCTGCCCTATTTTCGGCCTTCAAGCTCCTGTCTTCTCAGTCTGACGTTTTCAGTCACGTCTCTTATAGTTTTCTTGTGTTGTTTGCCCATGATAACAGAACTTCAAATGAATACCACTGAGTCTTCTCTTTCCTGTTGCTTTAAAATTTAATTTCCGCTAAACAAACTTATCAATAGAGGGAAAAAACTTCATCTGAACAGACAATCATTTTTTTCCCTCTCTTTTCCAGATTTCTTTGAAGTGGGAATCTCCCCCACAGACGGTGCTTATATTGACAAAGCCAAATTCAACTGCTGTTAGAATGCTTTGTTCAGAAATGGTCAGGTAGAATATTAGAGTGCAGACATACTTTTTTTTTTTGTGTTTTTGGTCTTATTGAGAAAACTGTGCTAGAATTCAATGGTAATGCATGTCTTTTTTGCTTCATTTTTATATGGTTTCTCCTTAGAGCTGGTCAAATGACTTCTTAATTGCTTCGATTTAATTTTGCAACTCAAGTATGTTCAAATCATGATTAGATTAATTGATCTTTAACAGCTTAAGTTTCAACTGAAGGTAGTTACATTAGTTAACATGTTAACAGCTGCCGGGTTTGAGTTTCCTCATCGTTGATCACCTACCTTCCCAATAGATTACATGATGGGCCACACAAAAAACAAATAAAAATTGTCGTCCTCTCTCGGGTAACTTATGCCTTTAAATCAGGTGAAACTACGTTATTTAAGATCTTGTGGTTCGTTAAGCTTTCTTTTCTGGGAATTCCCAAAGTAGTATCCTCATTTCATTCAATCAATCAATCGACGATGAATCCTAACTAGTTAGGGTTGGTTATATGAATCCTCTACCTCCATTGCACTTTATTTGGACATATTTCATTCCAATACTAGTTCTTTCCTGATTTAAGAGAAAGTTCTCAAAGTGATATCCTCATTTCCAAAACTAAAAATTTATTTCCAGATTTTACTGTCTCTTTTTTTTCTTTTTCGAAAGATGATTTTACTCCTTCCTTGGCAAGGCTGATTTTGTGCAGCTTAGTAGTTGATTCAGAATAGGCTTTGCAAAATTGCAAGATTGTCAGGTGACCCACTTTCTTAAATAGACTCCCCCCATGGGAAGGAATTTGCTTATATTTGTGCTAAGCATGGTGATGTGCAATGAAGCGAAAGAAAAAGAAGAAATATTTTCCTTTATATGGTAAAGCAGAAGCAAACCTTAATGGTTTTAGATTAGTTTTCTTGCATTATGTAAAATTTTGCAAGCTGCTTCTACATTTCAGGATATTTGGAATAGATTAGGTTCTGAGTCAAGGATAATTTGGTAATTTTCCTTTTGCAATAAGTCTTAAAAATTTAAGTAATATATCTTTAGGAAAGTCACCCCAAGAGCAAGGTGGGGAGTTCTTGGAGGGAGGGAGTCGAGGGTCTATCGGAAACAGCCTCTCTACCCCAGGGTAGGGGTAAGGTCTGCGTACACACTACCCTCCCCAGACCTCACTAGTGGAATTATACTGGGTTGTTGTTGTTGTTTTGTTGTATCTTTAGGAAAGTAATCCAGCATTTTTCTAATTGTGTATGGATCCTTTTTGCCTTAAACATCAAGGTCTTGAACTGCTAATGATTTAGTAGAAATCCTATAGGGTGTAATGGTTTCAGTTTAAAACAAAAGTAGAAATCCCAGTAGAGAAGGACTGCATGCAGCGTATAACTTACCTGTCTATTCTTTCAATCAAATGGTGGAGAATTATGATTTGTGTTGAAACTTTTGTTGCTTTTGTTGCTTTATGCAACCTTATTTTTTTTATCAGTGCTTAATGTAACCTTATTAAAGGAGCTTAACTAATTCTAGGTGGATTTCCTAGAACTACTCTTATTGTTCTCTCCTAAATCCTACTTACAGTTACCATTTATCAGACCTCAAAAGCATTGTGTTTGCTTCTTTTCTCCCTTCATATGCTTCAAATCATTATCCATACTTTGCCTATACCACAACCCTCCCAAGTCCCAAGTACTCTTCTACTGTTTTTTATCCACAAAGCCCTTCCACTCACTCCCCAATACTAGGTTAGAGACCCCCTCTCTTCCCATAACTTCTTTATCTTCTGCAAATATCAGGACATCTGTAGGATGATTTGGCTTCCTGAGATCCCTTTACATGTTTTGTTTCAAACCATGATATTCAGTGTTGGAAATATATGGTCATTGTCAGTAAACTTTATCATGATAGACCTTGACTAAAGGCATCATCTCCCATAGTTTTGTTTTTGGTAAATACATACAATCTTAGCGCTGGATATCATTCTCACTTTTTAGTGCTCATATTTTCCTTTCCTGGCCTTAGCAACATAGATAATGTTTGAAATATGGAAAAGAGCCATGGAGTTTCATCTTTTGGTTTGACATTTGGACATTGTACGCATTGCATTCCTTCCTGTGTCATCTTCATTATTCAGAATTACCTGACAATTAAAAGCAAACCTCAATTAGCAAGTACTTGCACTCTCAAAGCCAAAAAAGAACATTATGTAGTGACTATGTACAGTTGCATATTCAGAGAATGTCCGACTGATGCTGGATGGAGGGAGCACGTTAATGTAGTCATAGGGAACAATGCGCTGACCTGACGTTCTGCTAAGTTTAAGTCTTAAGAACCTCTAGAGTAGTTTCTTGAACAGGTCAGATTTATCATATTCTGTTTAGGGTATAGCTTACTGTTCTAGCTACTACATTTATATATTTCTTTCTTGTTCTACATTTTTCCTATTGTCACCTACTCACCTTAGAACAGTGATGTCTTGTACTTATCTTCCTTTATGAGCATATTTTTCTGTAACAAATCGGTGATAATTTCTTAAAATGCTTATGGGAATTGTCTCAATCAATGTGCTATGATTCAAGTTGGGTCAGAATCCTCTGTATCTATTCCATTCAGGTCCATTTCGCTTCAATACTAAATAACAATTGCATTGTCTGATATTAGATTTTTTTCATAGTTGAGCCGAATCCGCGTGAGCAGCTCATCTACAGACAGAGGCGGAGCTAGGAATTGAAGTGTGTGGGTTCTAAATTTTAAAATAAAACACTGCTTTCAGCGGGAATCGAACCCCCATCTTTCCCAACGAACCCACAACTCTTACCGTTGAACCAAGACACCTTTTGTTACTGGGTTTGGCAGTATATATTTATATAGATTTAGTAAATATTTCAATACAAATACAGGGTTCCGAAAAAAGTTACTGGGTTCGCCCGAACCCGCACCCACTACTGTAGCTCCGCCCCTGTCTTTAGAGCAATCTCAATGCGGTGTATAACTTTAGTTGCTTTTTATATTATATATCCTACGTGCATATTCTCTTTGGTCCTGGTTGGTTAGAAGTGATTGTTTGTGTTCCTTTGAATTCTTTTTTCAATCATTTAATCACTTGCATTGTGTTTGAAATTAATAGATGTTTTATCTATCCCTTCTCTTCTCCAGATGGCTAAAAGAGCAGAAAAGCTTAAATATTTTCGTTGAACCACGGGTGCGAACTGAACTTCTAACAGATTCATCATATTACCAGTTTGTACAAACTTGGGAAAATGGTGAGTGGTAAAACTTTTTCACTTCTACAAAGTAAGCTGAAAAGAAAAATATTTCTTTGATCATCACATTAACTTCTGTCATATGGACATATCTTTGATTCTTTGTTCATTAGATTTTGACCTCAGTTTATGCTCTAATAGTATGGATGACTTTACGTAAGGAAATTTTTGCTGATGATCTGATATCTTTTCGATAAACAGTGCAGCACTTGCATCCATTTTATTGTCTTTTTTTTTTTAATCTTACTGTACTATTATGCTATGTTATGTTTGTTCTCCCGCTGCTTTTTGGTGTACTCCTTGTATACGGGGCATGCTTTGCCCTTTTAATAAATTTATTACCTTATCTAACAAAAAGGTTGTTCTCCAGCAGAATGAGAAGCAACTATTTCCTAGTAAACCTCTTGTGCTTGTATTTGAAAGTTTTCAAGTTTTATCTGCAATAAAAAGTAAATTTTGGAGCATGTCATTTCAATATAACATCTCCATATATGTAAGGACTAATTTTAGTGTTGAAAAGATAGGATATCACTTTTTCATAACCAAGAAAATTAACTCTTGCATTTTGAGAGATATGCTTCAACCTGCATGACTACTGTACTGTTTCTTGCACTGGTTGATCCCATATCATCTCTAACTTGTAGTGAGCCAGGGATAGTCAAATTATAATTTTATCTTATCCTAGCATTTGAAGCTCAAATTGGTATCCATTGATAGTGTCAAACAACCAATTGATATGACCAGTATTTGAGGAAGAATGCTACAGCTTCTGTGTCTTACTTTGTGCAAGTGTTTGATTAAATGTTCTGCCTAGTATTATGATAGGACCTTGATACAAATGCTTTTTAGATATATGTCAGCAATTTAGAGAATGTCTTTTCATTTCCCCCTCTGAAGCAACTTGAGTACAAACGAGCACATGTAATCTCCATACTTGTTGTAGATGAGAAACTTAAAATAGTGATGCTGTTTATCTGTTATCAGTATGAACAATGTAATGCTAAAGCAATTTTTTGTTTGTCGCAGACAATGAAGTTCTGCGCCTCCACACAAAAGTTGATGTTGTTGTAACTCTTGGTGGGGATGGAACCGTCCTTTGGGTATGCATGTTAATTTTGTCTTTTTGGACTAGAAGTTTGTGGTTTATCTTCTACCATGTGGTCTGATCAATGCTTCATATGTACACGTTTATTAATTGCAACATGTTTCATATTGTAGGCAGCGAATATGTTCAAAGGGCCAGTTCCTCCTGTTGTTCCATTTTCTTTAGGCTCTCTTGGCTTCATGACCCCTTTTTGTATCCTTTTCTTTTGACGAAACCTTCTTTTTCATACATGTGGTATACTATTTCTTTTTTAATGAAGTTCAGTGAAAAGGTATAATTTGGCCACTCTAATTACTTCATTACATGGCAATTGAAAGAAATGACAGTACACCTTCTATCAATATAGACCGGACTATAAAATATATAACACATAATACGGTAGCTTTGCATTGGCGTGATTATTACTTTTCTCTGGTTACCTTTAACATTTCCAGATAGTGAGCATTACAAGGAATATCTTGATTCAATTCTTCGTGGTCCCATAAGCATCACACTAAGGCATCGTCTCCAGTGCCACGTCATAAGAGATGCAGCTAAAAGTGATCTGGAGACTGAAGAGCCCATACTTGTTCTCAACGAAGTCACAATTGACCGTGGGATTTCATCGTTTCTGTCAAATCTTGAGTGCTATTGCGATAATTCTTTTGTTACCTGCGTACAAGGGGATGGTTTGATTCTATCGACAACATCTGGAAGCACTGCATATTCTCTTGCAGCTGGAGGGTCAATGGTCCATCCTCAGGTACATCCTATCATAGTCATCACTTGTGTATTGTTCTATACTATTATCTCATGCTGGCATGGTTTGGTTTAATGAAATACTTCTGGTGAGCATTTATTATAGATGTTATAAGTTATTGAGGGTCTGGCAGTTATTCTACTGCAACTTAAAACTTCAGGACAAATTACAGCACTTGCTGATTTATGTTCTTCCTCAACTTGCAGATGTAGCTATTTGTAGTAATGCAAAATTATACGTTATGATTGTGGGTTGAATTTTTGAAGCTCTTGAATGAGCACAAAGCCTTTTCCAAAATATAGTTAGCCATAAATCTGTCTATTTATTAGATTTTAAGAATTTGCCGGATTACTATAAACCAGAAGGCTAAGCGGCAAAAGACACATATTTAACCATTTCTAGTGTCTTCCTTTTAGAGTTCCACAGAAAATTTGCATTCAAAAGTGAGCAACTTACCTCAATGTGCAACTTTCCTTAAAAGAATACTTTTATAAAAAATTCATCCAATGCAGGATCGTACTTATATGGTTTAGTCAAAGAGGACAAAATATGGGCGGTAACTGATGGTGTACTTCCCTTACAATGTTAGACTTGATTCTAATTTTTCTTGATGTTTCTTTTAGTAATCTATTTGTAATTTCATAGCCTCTCTTTTCTCTCTGTTTTCAGTAATCAACTTTTAAGCAATTCAAATATTCTTTAATATGGTGAGTAATAGATCTATGCATCTCATTGACAGAGTACTGGATATGCCTCTGTACTAGCTATTCGTCGTCATTTAAAACAGAAGTTTTTGACATGAATGCTGGGAGGTATCCTTAAGCTGTTTTTAACATATTTGTATATTTATAATAAAGTACACAAAGGGTGTGTAGTCCCGCATAATTACTAGAGAAATAAAGAGACAACAAACGCCGAATCCCTTGTCTTCTCACAAGGATTCTAAAACATCAAAAACAAATTCAGGATCTTCTAAAAATTCTTGTTTACACCAAAAATAGAACAAGACTAGGCATTTCATTTTCAGCTTCTGGATGTTACTGGACTTGTTTTCAAAAATAGATTAAGGTATTCGTAAGCTTTCCTTTTCATCACTTGGCGAAATGGGCTTAACTCGGGTCTCAGCAGTTTAGGTTTCTTCCAATATGCCTTTAAGTTGCTCCATTATCCCGACACCTATGACGGAATGTGCTTGTAACGACCATCTTATTATAGCTAGGAAATCTGGCTCGCTGTAGTATTGGAAAGACCAAAATCCCCCACAAAATTTGTAAGAAGAAATAGAGTGGCCTTAGCAAGAGCAAAATTTTGAATTCTATGACCTTTTGAGCTAAAGATGTGTGCTCTGTGTTGTTGTTGCCAAGCCCAAGGAGATAGCTTCGTTAAAATACTTCAGCTCTAGTATGATCACTTCAAATACAAAGCCCTAGAAGTAAACCTCTTATAGTATTTAGATTAACCTTTAGTTTAGAATGATTGTCACTTTTTCTAGTTCCTGACCATTGTTCCTAAAGAAAGAAAGGTGCCTCCTTTCCAGTTTTTATTTACTCCTTACCCCCCACCGAACAAAAAACTGCAGCACTGCATTTTTGTTTTGAAGAAAAGACGGAAAGAATATTTTCTGTTAACGGTTTCCCAAGTCAGAGAATTTCAAGAGTACAATGAAGCCAAAGCCATGCTTCTTCATCAACAGCTTTGTTTTTTAACTACGACTGTAAGTTCAATATTGGAAACCAGTTGGCATATTAACATGTTGCGAACTATTAATTCATGCTTTGGGATTTGAATATTTGATGGATGTCGATAGAGTTCTGCTTCCGTATATAGTATTTCATTTCAAAATTATTTCCACCCACCTGTTACTAACTGGAATCGGAATTGCAATTATCGCAATCATGTTGCAATACGCTCTGCAATTGCTGTCTCATCCATTTGATGTCTTTGAGTTTATCATAAACTTAGCAACTTTAGTGTTCTTAATCAAATTGCAGGTACCTGGCATCCTCTTTACACCTATCTGCCCACATTCTTTATCATTTCGTCCTCTTATTTTGCCTGAGCATGTGACAATCCGAGTACAAGTACCTTTCAATAGCAGAGGTCATGCATGGGCTTCATTTGATGGGAAGGACCGGAAAAAGTTGGCACCAGGAGATGCACTTGTTTGTAGTATGGCTCCTTGGCCAGTGCCAACTGCATGTCAATCTGATTCGACAAGTGACTTTCTACGTAGCATTCATGAAGGTCTTCACTGGAATTTAAGGAAGACACAGTCTTTCGATGGCCCTCGGGAGACATGATCTTTACTAACAATTTAATCTGGCAAGGAAATGACAAGTTTCCAAAATCCACCTCGTGCTGAAGTGAGCATCAAGATATCCTTGTCAGCTATCGCAGAGGGATTCGCGATCTGTATACGCTTATACATGCAACATAGAATTTAACTTTGAGAATCATGAGTCTCAACATTAGGTGGTTTATATATTTATTGTTGTTTGTAACTTAGACATAACAATAAGAATAGAGAAGGAAGTTTGTATCATTTTGTACAGTTCTACTTATATCATACCTCTTGCCCTGGTTTACAAGGGAAGCCAAGCTTTGGGTTCTTGCTTCAAAAGTATTGAAACACTGCTTGAAGCAATTGAGAGGAACTGAGGAAGTGGGAAAATGTATATTTGGAGTTCTGTGCTTTTGGTTCATCTAATAATGTAACCTTTTTTGGTTCTAAATATCCAATTCATATTATAACTGTTGGCTTGTGTGTGGCAAATCAAAATGTTCATAAGCAAATGAGCAACTAAAACTTACAAAAAGTAGAAAGAAAGGCTTTCTGGTGTCTCTCTCTCTACCTGTTGTTCTGTAGAGATATTTGGAGAGAAGATTACAAAATGTAAAGAATAAGTAAAGCAAACTACATAGCTCCTATTATCAAAGTTGAGCATAATACTCAACAATGATAGTACATAATGAATTATGACATGACTAAGCATTATATCTATGAAAACTAGCCAAATAATACTCTCAAAGCTGCCTTCAAAGTGAATTATCCACGCATTGCATTCTTGTCCATCTTGTGTATGCAGATCCAGTAATAACCAACCAAGACTTCCTCTAGATACATAATATACGAGAGAATACCAGGATATCCGTAAAGCAAAGTCAAACCACACGCAAATGTTGTTGTCTTTACTGTCCAGCCTAGTTGTGCATATTTGAGTTTGTACTTTTTGCTCCTTATTCCGTGTGTCTTCCAGCTGAAATTTGCTTGTATTTTAGCATGAAACCATTCCTCTGAAGTTGTGTTAATAGAAATCAATTGGCATCTACTCCGAAATGGCTCCTTTGCATCCAAGTTGCCTTTCTCCAAACGTCCACCCATTGAGTGCCCATTTTTATCAGAATTCTAGGCAATGTTTCCTTGATATATGCCTTCACATGTAATGAATCTTTCAATGCTATGGCATCTCTAATATACAGATTAGGGACTGAAGTGCTAGGGTGTTGGATGTCAATGAATTGCCTTCTGCAATTGAAGGCCAATATAGCACTGTCCAACCCTAGCATCTTCAGCAAACTCCATGCTTCCATGCTCGTACTTACCCTTGATACACCTTCAAGAAATGAGCACTAAGTGCTAATACCACCCATTGAATTTGTATGAAGGGATAAGGCACGAATACAATAACTTTTTCCTGCAAAAACGAACACATTGTTAGTGAAAAAATTAACCACCAAGCTCTCCGCCATATGGATTTGAGAATGGTGATCGTGTTTGCTACCCAAAGCCTTCTCCAGCACCATTGCACTTTGTTCCTCCTCATCTCCTAACTCCATGTATTTTAACTCCTGGCAACCTTTATCCGAAGATATGGACATTGTAATTTATCACTATTCATGATCCTTCTACCTTGTGCCTCCAATTGATCAAAACAGTGTGCGTCAATGTAGCCATTATCAAGGGAATAATTAGCTAAGTAATCAGCCAACCTATTACCCTCTCTCATGATATATATGTGAGACCCTAACATTACACCTCTCCATGATGCCCTTGATATCCTCAATATACTCAGCCACTGACCAAAGCGTAATCCATGTACCATCCACCACATTCTTCAATAACATGGAGTCATTTTGCACCAAGACCTGTGTGTATCCATTACACAATGCCTTAATGCCTCTAGTATAGCAAATGCTTCAGCCTCAGTATTAGTAGCCTCCTGTATTTCCTTACCCGGTGCAAACCTGACATCTCCTCTCCATCCCTTACTACAAACCCTATTGAGCTCCTACTTGGGTTAACCATTGATGCCTCATCTGTATTGACTTTTATCCAACATTGAGCAGGAAATTCCCACACCACTTTAGTCACCTTCAATCGTGGAGTATAACCCTCCAGCAATTGCAATAAATCTGGCCATTTGTGTAGCATATTTTGTAACCTTGGCTTTCTTACTTTGACCAATGCTTGCAGTGTAGATGATACCTGATAGATCACTCTGCTAATTGAATCAATTTCCCCATGTTTATAGTTATTTCTTCTCTTCCAAAGCTCCCACAAAATTATAGTAGGTAGTGCCTAAAAAATAGGTTTAAGTCTTGGCACAACCTGGGCAGTCCAACATTTAGTTATTGCCTGATGCAATGATAAGCCCTCCATTGATATCCCTGCATTTGAGAGAAAGTAATACCATACAATATGAGCTGCATAGGATCTATAGAACACACGAACCAAGGTTTCCTTATCTGGATTGAGACAACACCAACACCTAGATGGCATAAACTAACCCAGCCTCCTAAAGTGATCATCAAGTGGCAACCTGGCTTTTCAAACCTTCTACTTGAAGAAAGCAATCTTAAAAGGCAATCCTTTCACCCCACATATTTTTATATGCAATACGAAGGCCTCTTCTCCTCCTAATGTATTCCCAAGCAGATTTAACAGTGAAATTACCCCTAGCATCCAACATCCAGAAAGGTCTATCAAGGTATTCATTCAAAATTGGAGGTTTAACATTCTCAATAACATGTAGTGCTAGATCATGAGGAAGAATGTCCATCATTCTATCTTCATCCCAAGTTCCCTCATCTACTATATCATACACATTATGGATAGATTCATCACTATAGAAATTCTGTGGAGTAATGAAATACAAAGCTCCCAAACCTGTCCAATTGTCAAACCAGAAGAGTGAAGATCCCATTCTTGGTTACCATACTATTTGATGCTCAATATGATCTCTACATTCCAATATCTTCTTCCAAACGTGTGATCCACCTCTCCATGGCACCACCATAGCATTTAATTTCTTGCAATATTTATGGCTCATAAAAGAACTCCATAAGGTAGGTTTAGTTCTAAAGTTCTGCCAAAGTTTACAAAATAAAGGTTTGGAGACATCAAGTAATGATCTATACCCTACCCATCCTTCTGCATATGGTAAGTTTAATATGTCCCGGGAAGCCCATTATTTACCCTTACCTCCAACTGAATTACTCCAGAAAAATTGTGCAAACATCTTGTGCAACTTGTTAATAACAAATGAGGGAGGGTTCGCAGCTGATAACAAATGTATTGGCATACTTTGAAGGACATGTGATATCAAAACAGCTCGACCACCAATCGATAGTCATTTGCCTTTCCACGATTGAAGTTTGTCCAGTACCTTCTTGATGAGTTCCTGATAGTAGTCCATTCTCCTCCTTGCATAGAAAATGGGACAGCCTAGATAGGTGAAAAGAAACTCCGGCTTGCCTATTCCTGTAATCCTTTGCACATTGTTCACCACTTCAATATTCGTAGAATGATGCATGTATACAGCTGATTTGACCTTATTAATTAGTTGTCTAGAAGCTACTTCATAAGCACTCAAAACCTCCATGATCAACTGTAATGAAATTGCATCTGATGATGAAAAAATAATAGTATTATTAACATAAGCTAGATGATTAATCTTTGGACTGCATTTTGAAAAACCAAATCCACAAAAGTATAGGTTTAAGTGAAGAACATTCAATCCCCTTGACATAACTTCAGTAGCTAAAATGAATAATGTAGGTGACAATGGATCACCTTGCTTGACTCCTCTAGTGGATTTAAAAAATCCATATGGCTGTCCATTGATCAACATAGAGAACCAATTGTTTGATACTATGCCAAAAATTACACCAATAAACCTTTCAGAGAAGCCCATCTTTCTCAGCACCTTAGTCATGAAAAGCCATGAAAGTCTGTCATATGCTTTGGTCATGTCTAATTTCATCACAACATTAGGTCCTGCCTTTGTTCTCAGCATGATATTAGTAATTATTTCTTGTGTTAGCAATACATTTTCAACAATACTCCTTCCTTTAACAAACCCAACTTATTCATCAGAGATAAGAGTAGGCAACAGATTGACAAGTCTTTCATATATAACTCTTCGTAACACCTTGTTGATAAAGTTGCTAAGGCTTATAGGCCTCATGTCTGAGAAAGTATTCACCTGTTTTTTCTTAGGAAAAGCACCAAGTTTGTGTGAGTCACAAACTTAGGTAACTCCTGTCCATTAAAAAAATCCCTAACCATAGCAAATAAATCATATCCTATGATTTCCCAGCAGCAATGAAAGAACTTACCAGTAAAGCCATCAGGTCCTCCAGTACTATCCCCATTTAAACCAAAAATAGCCAGCTTGACCTCTTCTTTAGTAGGTTGTTTCACAAGATCTTGGATTTGTTCCATAGTAACTATGTTAGGAACATGATAATGATCCCAAATGCAGTAGGGACAATAGCATCATGAAACTGATCTTGAAAGAATCTTACAGCCTCTTCTGCCATTTTTTCATTGCCTTAAATCCAGTTGCCCTCACTATTTTGGATCCTTTTTAACTGCAGTCTTCTTCTCCTCCCATTAACCTGAGCATGAAAGAATCTGGTAGTTCGATCTCCATCCTTAAACCATATCATGTCTGATTTCTTCCTCAATTATCAAGTACCTAATAAGTTCTGCTTGTACTTTGTGTGGTCTTTCTCTGTTGAGCTGAGTAGGATTGATTTTGAATTGTGCATCATGCACCAATACTACCTTCTCTAAGCTAGCAATCTTCTGAAAAATATCCCCATAAGTAGCTTTACTCCACACTGAAAGAGCTCTCTTCAACTTCTTCAATTTGTGATTGAAGATAATGAACAGATTAGCACTAAAGTCCACACACCAATTCTCTTTCACCACATCTTGAAAATAAGCATGTTCAGTCCAATAATTAAGAAATCTGAACTGCTTCTTAATAGGTGTAAAGTTTGGATCACATCTGATTAGCAAGGGGTTGTGATCAGATCTAATTTTGGACAGATCAGTGATCTCCACACCTGGGAACTCCTGATGGAAGTCCATGTTTGCTAGTACTCTATCAAGCCTCTTAAGGATGTGGTCCTCATCAGTTCTACCATTCCACCAAGTATAAATACTCCCCTTAAAGTCAATGTCGTGTAAATTACAAGAGTGATACAATGCCTAAAGTCATCCACTTCATTCAATGAAACTGGAAGACCTCCAAATTTCTCCTCCTCACCCCATATCACATTGAAATACCCACCTATAATCCATGGAATAGTCATATCACTAGCCAAAGCATACAGTGAATCCCACAGTTCTATTTTCTCAATGGCATCACATTTGGCATAAACTAAGGTGAGAATGAGTTCCTTCTATGAATTGGATTCAAATAGCTATAGAGTAAGTTGTTGTGCCATATCAAACAATACATTAAATTCATATCCATCATCTACAAAGGCCCAGATTTTGTTATAAACATTCATAAAAGCTTGAGCAAATCCGGTCATCCTTCTATATCTTTCCAGCTTCCTCGGTTGTTACATTGGTACCATCAGCCCCATAAATCTAAATTAATATTGTCTATGCTTTGTAATAAGCCTTTCAAAGGCTTTATTGGTATTTACGGATCTAATATTCTAAATGATAGCATTCATAGCTAAACATTGGATTTAGAAACTATCCTTCATGTTTGCACTCCAGTGCCAGGGACACTAGTGTTTCTTTTTGCTGCTTCTTCCTACCCTTGCCAACTGACTTAACCTTGTCAATTTATCTGGGAGAGATATCACCTTTCCCTGTCACATTCATAAAATTCTGAGCAGTGGACTCGTCATCCATATATTTTCCAGTCCTTTCATCATTGTCTTATTGTTGAACAATCTGTTGTTTCTTTTCTATCTGATTCTTCAAAGGTTTAGGAACTAAAGTTTTAGTTCCTTTTTGATCCATATTGGCCGTGTGCATACCTGTTACTTTCTTTCCAGCTGCATTGGTGTCTTTGGTCATCATTTGAATGTTAGGGTTTACTGTAACTAAGGTTGCTTCAGGTTGATTAGGGTTAGGGTTATTTTCTTGAGTTTATGCTGGTGTTTTAGGGCTTATAGGATTATCAGGAGGTTTAGGACTTAGCTAAGAACTCTGTTATCAACCAAATTACCTGCTTCTACACTTGTATTGGCTTTGTCAACTGTAGGATGATCTTTTGTAGGTACCATGTCTTCAGCATTATCATCTTCTTCTAAGAACTAGACCACATCATCCAAGTCTTCTCCACACGATTGATTATCATCTTCTGCATCCTTATGATCATTCTCAGAGTGAAATTCACCTTCCTCTTCAGATTCTTCTTCGACTGATCACTCCATAAACTAGTTGTACATTGCCAGTAACTTGTGCTTGTGAAGGTATATATTGACAGGACTGATTAGTAGTAACAAGTTGAGGCAAGTATGCTCCTTTTTGTTCCTTATTTACACTAGCAATATTACCATTATTGCCTTGAGGTGCCCTATTCCTACTAGAATTAGGATTAAAAACTGGATCTGCTGCATTCAACGATTTCCCATTCTTAGTAGGAGTAAGGTTAGGGCTGCGCATTGTGTTTTTCTTGTCCGCCAAAGCCAGTTGATTATTAGCCACATTCTCCACTTCCTCTACCTCCAACGCTGCAAATTTATTTGTAGTTTGCGCTTGCTGAACACCATTCCCAACTGGCACCAGCTCTTTGCCAGTTTTAGCTGGAGATGCACCTACATTACCCTTTGCTTTTGCTCGATTATCCTTAACCTCTTTCCACTATTCAGTTGGGTTCCCTACTATTTTCCACTAGTAAGGATCTTCAAAGGGGCTTTTTGTTTGCCTTGTGTCTCTACATTATCCTGCTCAACCTGCTTCCCTTTGCCATTATCCTCTACTAACTCCGGATGCAGTCTTCTACATTCTTCCTCATTATGTCCCTGCAACTTACATTCCCTGCAATACTTAGGGATGTAATCATACTGTATTTTAACACATTTAGTCCTTATCATTCCATTAACTTCATTCTCAATGTTCATACGCATTCTCTTTGGAAGATCAGCCAATAAGTCTACTTGCACCTTAACTCTAGCACAACTTGGCCTGGTCTTGTTTATTGTGGCCATATAAAGATGCAGTGGTGTGCCAACAGCAGAAGCCAAAGAAAACAGATATTCATTCACAAAATAAATTGGCAATAAATTTGGAAAAGAGATCAACGTCAATGACATTGGAGTTCTTCATTAACTTGTAACTTAGTATCATAAATTAAAGGTCGCATCTGATAATCATACCGATCTTTTGCCTTTAGGTAATAAAATCCTTTTGAAATCAAATTAATAAAATCCTCCAACAAAGTTAAACGAATCAATACATGCATGTCTCTAAAGAAACCTACATTACATTCTCCCTTAACACCACATTGAGGAGGGATGATTCTGTGTAATTCTTGAAGTTCAGGCCATCCATAGGAAAACTTACCAACTACATCATATTGGAAACCTTCAATGATATTCATACAACTTACTTCAGCTTCTATAAATTTAACCAACGGCTGTCCATGAAGAAAAGTAACTGCCTTGATCGGGATCGGGATAGGTGGATAGCTGACCTATTGTTTCACCACTTGAGAAATGTTTTTCAAGGAAAATGGTAGGAAATTAAACTGAGTTTCCTTTTGCTTTACTATATATAACTTTTAAAAGATCAAATTTGACTTTATACTATTCAAAATTGAGCGATTTTGTCTTTTGTTAAACGCTTGCTCTAATA
This sequence comes from Nicotiana tabacum, assembly GCF_000715075.1. Taxonomy (NCBI): domain Eukaryota; kingdom Viridiplantae; phylum Streptophyta; class Magnoliopsida; order Solanales; family Solanaceae; genus Nicotiana; species Nicotiana tabacum. The sequence continues at coordinate 8,611,890 of NC_134098.1, forward strand.
TTATTTTTCTATAACCGTGGTATGATCAGGGCCAACTTGCATGTACCTCAGTTAGTAGTACATCTGTTGCTAGGATAAAGTCTCATTTTCACCCTTGACCCCTAATGGAACTTCAATTTGAGGGTAATTTTTAATATAGTAAAACGTTGAGAGGTAAATTTTGGATCTCTTTTCTCAAAAGAATTTGGACATTTGGAATTGAGCCATTTCACGTTAGAGCATAATGACAATGGTATGAATAGACCAAAAATATAACAAAGAACAAACAGAATAATTTCGAATAGTACAAGAGCAAACTTGGACATTTTCCTTATTTCCAATAACTATTAGGGGTGATGTAAAAGAAAATACTTCTAACTTTGAAAAGAGAAAGAAATTTTCTATGTTTGTTGAAAATGCAAAACATGTTAAGAGACCTAGTGAATATGATAATGATATCAAGAGAGAAGAGGGGTAAGGACTTATAACTAGCCAAATGCATTAAGGATAATAGCAAACGAGTTTCTACAAGGGAGAGCAAGGTCAAGAAATTTTATTCATAAGCTATCAGCAAACTTTAGTGAAATGTTTGAATTCTTTTGGACAAAAGTCTAGTATTTAAGTGGAGAACGGTAGCGGGGTATTGCCCATTATCCATAGAGTTTCGAGCTATGCGTGGTTTGTAGGGAGATTTCTCGGCTATTAAAAAATAAAAATAACAACATGTTGTTATATGTGCATTTGGACGGTCATTAAATTTTGCGCAAAAATCATATCAAGATAGTTTCCATGTATTTCTTGGTGTCCGTGCCGGTTCGTGTGCATCTCAGCTATTTACTCGATACTTGCTAGCTCCACTAGCCTAAGTACCACTACTGAGTTTTTCTTTTTAATTTTTTTGAGATTGGTTTACTTTGTTCTAAAGTGCTTCTTTGAGTTTTTTGAATTAGGTCTCAATCTCTGCATAGTGTCTTTTCTTAGAAGCATCTTTAGCTATTCATTTGTTTCTAAATTTTTACTTTACTAGTTTCACGGCATGTGCGTTGCATAGGTAAGAGTTATATAGTATACGGTTTACAAAATATAATCAAATTATTAAATCAAAGATTTGAATAAATGATTATACATGAAAGAATAAAATATAAGTTTCTGTGAATGATCAATGTGCATCGTCGTATGATGACTTATTTTCTGATGTCAAGATGATATATTATATAAATCTACGAAAGATGAACAATCAAACTTTAATTAAATATATGTGATTGTTTTTACTTATTTTGAGTTTATGATGTACAAACATGTAATTAAGAGTATTATATCTAATACTTCCTTATAGACGATATTCCTGGTATGAACTTATTTCATTCATCCATTTCAGTTGATTTATCATGTTCAAGACTCATTATCGATATTGATTAGTGCAACATAAAGTTGGTCATGTAAAAATATATATTTTGCTAGATACGATCTCGACTACGGTAGCATCCATATAGATAATTAGTTGTACCATAGGTCACAAAGGTATGTAACAATCTTTAATTTTGTTATTGTCGGGCATCTTAAAATCCTATCCTCCATGTCGATATGTATCTAGCAGTAGAGAAATGATGCAGTTTTATTATGTCGAAAAACAAAGAGCTTTTGCAGCAAAGAATGACAAGAGAAATGTTAACAATGAGGTTCAATATCAAGATAAGAATTAATAGAGATGACAGGTCGGGTTTAATCCCGTAAACAAAAAATCAGGTTTAAAGTTTTTAATAATTCAAAGTGTCACGATCCAAAATCCACAAGTCGTGATGGAACATAACCCAACCCGCTAGGTAAGCCAAAAATCACATGATTAACAATAAAAATGAGATAACTTGGTCTAATAACTCAACAACGGAAGAATGTCATAAAATAACTGAGAAATTAGTCAAAATGCTACTACAACCCAGCCCAAATTTTGGTGTCAACAAGTACACGAGCACTACCGAATAGCAAAGTACGAACTAAATACTCTGATAGAACTGTCTGAACATAAGAAACAGTAAGGATAAAGATAACAGGAAGAGAGCTTCAGGGACTGCGGATAGAATGGAAGCTACCTCGTAGACTCCCAAGCAAGCTGACACAAATCAAGCCGAAAAATCACCTCGACCGGATGTACCTAGATCTGCACATGAAGTGCAGAGTGTAGTATGAGTACAACCGACCAAATGTACTTAATAAGTAACAACACTAACTTTGGCTTGAAAACTGTGACGAGCTCAGAACAACAGTCAAATGCCAGTACCAATAACTGATAACCGTTTAAAAAATACAGGATAAACTATGAAGACTGTAAATCAATGATATCAAGTATAGCTCATTCTCATTTCAGGAATTTAGGCATGCTTTCAAGCAATGTTTTAAAAGGTGTTTTCGGGGCGAACCTTGGGGAGAGGCGCACCAAAAACGCCCCGGGGCAATGGTGTGGGGCGAAAGTCTCAAGAGGCATATACCCAACAATTCGGGGCGTATGCCCGGGCGTTCGGGGTGCATTTTTTTAGTGAGGCATAAGTCCCAGAGAAGTTTTCAAGATAAAATAAAATTTGTTGAATAAGTCCTTCATATAATATCCAAATTCTCAAAATTCAGCTTGGTAATTACTCAAAAGTTTTAAAAAGGAACTTAAATATATTAAATTTAAAAGTCAAGACCTTTTTTATTGATTGAAGCCCCAATTCATGGTCTTTTTCAATTCTTTATCTTGTCCGCTAGTCTGCTAATATCTCCTAGAAGCAACAAATATCTAATTTTTTTTTTTTTACATATACAAAGAGAACTCCATTCTCCTTAATAGCAACAAGCTCAAAGTTCAAATTGCAGGTTAGTCATCCTTTTTGTTCTTCCATGTAGAAAATTTTATTCTTTTCGACTCAAGTTACTTGAGCTTCTAAGTAGCGTATAATAGATTGTTTTGACTAGTTTTTTATGGGGATGAAGCACACACACATATATATATTCACATATTTATAGTTTTCTTTATTTTTTATGCAATTTTACCTGCATAAAAATATTTACTGTAATTATATTATTTTATAAAATATTAAAAATTAAATACCTATGGGGCTTACGCACCGTGCCTCGGGGCTTACGCCTTACTGAGGCATTTGTAAAATATCTCGCCTTATGCCCACGCCTTTTAAAACACTGCTTTCAAGTATAATACTTTAAAACCCAGCACGAATATAGCAGTTCAATTGCCCGTTAGCATGAGAAAGGTACATCTCTATGCATATATGTCAGGTATACATGTAAATCAATAGTATCACAGTGGATCCATCAAGAATATTTACACTTAGCACTATACGGGTGCCTGGCATAACTGCCCATCATCAAGCATGTATATAAAATACTGTACTTACTCCCACTGCTGGTATGTCAGACTCGGAGGGGCGGATCCTGCCCAAGCGCTAATTATAATCACTTAGCCCAATAATGAGGCCTGATGCACGCGCCGCCTCAAAACAATAACACTCAACCCAATATGGGTCTGGCGTATGCGTCACCTTAAAATTAGTACCAAACCGGCCCTACGGCTCAAACTTAGTCATTTACCGTTCCAGTGTCAAATGAGCACATCTCAAATATTCAATTAAACAATTTTTACCCTTAAGCGATATCGGCAACATGTGAGTAATCAGATAAGAAGTACTGAGACAGAGATAGCATACACGGATATAGTATCATGACTGAGAACATCTATGCAAATAAGGTATATAACTTAGAAACAGCAAGAATACCCCTATCAAGTCTCAAACAATTAGCACGTAACCTAGACATGATGTCTAAATATTTCACAATTCAAATAATCAAACAAGTAGAGGGGACGTGGGGGTAACATGGTATGATAGCAAAACAAATCCGGTATTAGCCTAAAGGCCTCCCCAAACTATGAACAAATCGGTGTACGCACACACACCCATCACCAAGCGCGTACGTCACCCTAATATCTTTCACATAACGTAGTCCTTAGGGTTAAATACCCTTAAATCCAAGTTTAGAGGTATTACTTACCTCAAACCGCACAAATCACAACTCCAACAAGCCTTTCCCACGCGTATCGGCCTCCGAACGACTTGAATCTAGTCACAAACAACTCAATATCAACAAATAATGTCGTAGGAAACAACTTCAAACAATAAAGTTTCAATCTTTATCAAAATCAAACGGTCAACCCCAAGCCCACGCCTGGGAACCCGACAAAATTCACAAAATCCGAACACCCAATCAATTACGACCTCAAATCGACCTTCAAACCTTCATTTTTCATTTTTGAAAAGTTTCCACAAAATCCCCCATTTCTTCACTTTAATCCACTAATTTAAATGCTAAAACAAATATGGAATCATGATATAACAACAAATCCGAGTCAAGAACACTTACCCCGATCCAAGACATGAAAATCCTCTCCAAGATCGCCCAAAGCCGATCTCTACAACTCAAAATATGAAAATGGTACTCTAACCCTCGATTTGGAATTAAATATCTGCTGCCTAGTGGTTCCTCTTCACGATCGCGGAAAGTCCCTTGCAATCACGAAGAACAAATGATGTTGCCTCAAAAATACACTTCGCGAATGCAAAGATTCAATTGCGAACGTGATGCTTACCAGATCCAACTCTTCGTGAACGCGTCTCCAGTTGTGCGATCGCATAGGCTGGAAGCCTTACATCCCAGCTGACCACTCCTCTTGCGCGAATGCATAATACTACTCGCATTCGCGGTGAACTGAGACCACAAAGCTTCGCGAATGCATGCCCATGATCGTGAACGTGTAGAATAACTCACCAAAAAACCCTTCTCGATTGCAGACCTTCCCTCACGATCGCGTATAAGGAAACCAGAACCAGACATAACAACATTCCTACAAGTCCAAATATGAGCCGAACATGATCTGAATCACACCCGAAGCCCCCGAGACCGCATTCAAACATACCAACAAGTCCTAAAACACGATACACACTTAGTTGAAGCCTCCAATCACAACAAACAACAACAAAATCACGAATCGTACCCTAATTCAAGCCTAATGAATTTATGAATTCCAACTTCTAAAACTAATGTTGAAACCTGTCAAATCAACTCTGATTGACCTCAAATTTTGTACACAAGTTATAAATGACACAACGGGACTATTTCAACTCCCAGAACCAAAATCTGAACCTGTTATCAACAAACTCAACTCTCAGTCAAACTTCCCAACAAGTACGTACTCCTGTCAGAATTCACTTCTCACCTCTCATGTATTTCTAGAGACTGGTGGAATTCGCTTGGGTTGCAGGATAAAAATATTTTCCTTACTTCCCAAGATTTTGCTTTTAATATTAGAATCTTGCATGAAGTTTTCTGTGGCGATGTTGGCCAAAGGTATGAAAAACTTCGTAGACAACTCTTTAAAATGAAGTGTCTGTCTTTGGATAGAGATATCATTGACAAGCATTTCCAGAAAATGCAAAAACTATTTTTTTTTCCCTATCATCTAGGTGGATTTCCATTTGCCAAAAGCTTGATTTGAGATCAAACTTAGAAAAATATTTTGCCTTGGCAAGTTGGGAGAAAAAGGGTAAGCTTATTCGGGATAGGAAACTTGTCATCCAAAATAAAATGATTGAGTGATTGGTAATTAATTACCAATCTCAATTTACCTCTTATTTGATCGGCTGTTTTGTTGATGTAAACTGCTTCACACGCCCATTGTGAATTTGATGGCTCAATGAGATCAAAATTCACTAGCTCCTGATACTCTTTTTTTGCAAGCTGAAGTTGGTCGGGGTTCATACCAGAGTAACTTGCCTTTGTAGGATTGGTATTCTCATTTTCTTGAAAGGCAACTTGATGAAGAACTCTTCATTTTTCCATAAAGGACTGTCACATTTGGTTAAGAATTTAGTGTGAGATTCTGCACATGAGTGTTGTGTTATTTGTGCTTCACTTTTCCTGACTTGATCTTCTTCTGTGAGTTGGAACAATCTCGGCACTGCATAATATGACTTGAATTATTTCTTGAATGTTATCCCACTGGCTTTGATTTGGAGTTTTGACGAGTGCAAAACACAACACAAAACTATTGCTTGCTAGTCAAAGATAGTATAGATTACTTATCGTCTCCACAGAGATTGGATTTAAACAGTGTTCGAATAATCTCCAGTTGATTACTATTCAGGAAAATTAACACTTGATTTGATGACTGTTACTACGATCAACTACTAAAAATTAAGCAAATAACAATTGATCACAAAAGATAACAGATGAGCAACAAAGAAATATCAATGAGAGGGATAACGGTATTTGACTAGATAGGTGAAAGATAACTGATTCGCGATCCAATTCTTGAGTTAATTCACTCTATAATACGGTTGATTCTCACGAATTTAACCGATAATCAGATTGCACTTGAAGTTAATGTTCCTCTTTCGATCAAACATTAATTCAATAATTAATCCAATTAAAGCACAGTAAATAATTGCAACAATCAAATGATGGTTATGATCTTAAGGGTAACTTCTCACAAATATTTCCCTATTTTTTAGTTCGATTAACAATTCAAGAGGCTCTTTCGATTACCTATATGAATCACGAATTTAAACTAGCGCATAAGATGTGAAGAAATTCAATATCAAACTCCTCTCTCGATTAAGCAAAAATAATAAATAACTCCCAATACAAATTAAAGCTCCATCAATTAATTCTAACAATTATCAAGAATTGAATCCCTAATCAAGTTATCGAAACACCGTATCTGTCAACACCCTCATGAAAATTACTCCATAACAATGGAGTAATATATCTCAAATAAGTTTAAGAACAAAGAAAATATCAATTCTAATGGTTCGAAACAAACTCACGTATTGCACCGATTGCAGGTTGTAATATTGATGAATTCTTGAGTCTTCTTGCCTTGGTTGGTTCTTCAATCTCCCGTAGGTCAAAATTCCCTAAAACAACGTGTTTCCAATGTATTTATACCAAGTAGGAATGAACCCAGATGAAACTACCCTCTTTGAGCCGAAGTGGGAAAACCTGCAAACTTATTACTCTTCATGCGTCGCACACCGCATCGCAGCCTGCGTCACATCAGTGCTTTTTCACTCAGTTGCAAACTCTCTGAACTTCGCATGTCTGACAGAATTTTCCCTTAGTGCGTCTCACCATGCATCGCAGGCCGCGTCGCAGCAATGCCTTCTCTTATCAGACCAAAGAAACCCAGTCTCTAAACTTAGCAAACTTCTGACGCATTTGTACAATAATGCGTCGCACTCTGCTATGCTTAGCGTGTCGCATTAGTGCATTTATTTTGTCCCTTCCAGTTTCTTCCCGTTGTCATATGCAACGCCTTTCCAAGAGCCCCAGATGCGATTCCAGTTTAATTCTTTGGCTTTTACTCATACTTCAAAGCTCCAATTATTTGATTTATCTCCAAATTATCCTTTTAACTCGGAATCATTTTCTGCAAGGCATAAAACACATAATAAGTACAAATCACCATTGTTTAAGGCTAAAGACACATAAAATGCTGTAATTTAGAGTGTAAACTACAGTATTTGTTTTGTACTTCAGTCCTGGAAAGAATTCAATAGTGATTGGGTGCTTGGTAATGACAATTGTGGTCAGAATTCCATTTTAGGCTGTGTTGAAATTCTTAAAGTACGATACCCAATACTCAGCTGGAAAGACCGCAGGATTAATGAGTGAGGAGGTTTCTCCCGTGTCAAAGAAAGTTATGACATGTGTTGGTTTGTCCCACTTGGATGCATAGACCTTGATTTATGTTTGCGGGATCACCGTGATGCTGTGGATCTCCTCTTTTACCTTTGGATTTGGTTCTGAAATTTGGTAATGATCATCACCATATTCCTCATATACATCCAAGGATAAGAGTCTCTTCTGTGGGCTCATCTTCAAGTGATAAAACTGATTCAAGGTCGTCATCCTCACTGAAATAAATCCCTGTGTAATCTACAGTTTCAAAGAGAAGTCTAATAGACTGTTTGGACTGCGGACAGTTTCTCGCAAAATGTCCTATTTTATTACAAATAAAACAGTCTCTATTTCTCCTTGCATTTCCCGGCCTTCTCCTTCTGAAGTATTTTATTTTCCTTCTGAACCTCGACCTGTCACCTGAGAATTTTAGAAACCTGAACCTTTTGAACTTCTTCCTTGGCGCCTGGCATGAGCAATCTTTTCTTTCTGTAATTAAATCTAACCTGCGGCAAGCTGTATCTAGTGCTGAATCATTCTTCATTATCTGTTTCAAAGTAGATACTTTTGCACAGATATCATCATGAGCAGAAAAAATGACTTGGCTAATAAAACCAATATTAGGAGTCGTTATCGACTGGTATTTATCTTCTATGATGGTCATGGTTCGACTAGCCAAAATCTTTGGTAGGGATGAAATAATTCTTTGTTTTAGATTGATATCCCCACCCAGCTCGCAAAAGATTTTTGCCATTTTCTGGAAATGCTCATCAATGATATCTCAATCCAAAGACAAACACTTCATTTCAAAAGGTTATCTTTGGAGTTTTCATGCCTTTGGCCAGCATCACCACAGAAAACTTCATGCAAGATTCTAATGTTAAAAGAAAAATTTTGGGAAGTAAGGAAAACATTTTTGTCTTTCAATCCAAGTGAATTCCACCAATCTCGAAGAATACCTACGAGGCGAGAAGTGAATTCTGATAGGATTACGTACTTTTCTCTCTCTACCAAATTCTTGGTCACCATCCAAGTGCAGAAATCTTGGATTCCTTGAGGCCATCTTGAGACGTCTATATCATCTAAGGTAAAGGTATGGAAACCAGTACCTACCTGTTTGGCCGTGGCAAAATCATATCTTCCTTCTAGAATGGGCTCATTAGTCATCCCATCTTGATCATCATCAACTTTGGAGACCTCTTGGTCCCTGGGCTGATTCATTGAAACGGGAGGAAGTTCTTCTTCTAAAGAATCTTGGGAGGAAGCAGTACTTACCTCGGAACTATCCTCTATTGGAAATTCTTGGGTAGAATCATCAGTAAGCTCTTCAGTTTTTTGGGTATCTGACCCGTGAGATGTTACCTCTTCTGAATCACTCTGTGGTTGGGCAACATAGAGGCTAGGGGTGTGGAGGGTAGAGATCATGAGGTTCTCATGGTTTGCATTTTTTTAGTGTATTCCTACCTCTCTCTTCTTTTTTGAGCGTCTCTGGGCTGCAAGTGCGTCTTTTCTTTCACAAACTAACTTTGTAATATCAAATTTGGGTTCTTCAATAGTTTGAGCAAATGGGTTATGAGCAGCTATATGGCTTTTTCTTTGGGGAGAGGAAAATATATTAAAAGGATAATCTAGTTGAGGAGGGGAATAGTTTTGGGATGAGAATGTACTTGTGGGAGGAAGAGAAGTGACCTGAGGACTTATGGGTTTCTGGGGCACAATGTGATCACCTTTCAAGAGGAGTATTTGTTCTCTTAGGAAAACTATCTCTTTCTACTGTTGCTAGAAGAATTGGAAAAGAGATGTACCCGGTGGACAAATATCATACTGCAAGCTTTCTAACCTGTGCTCCAAAGCTATGATGAGTCCTACATGTTGGGAAGACTTCTCTACAACCTGTTCTACCTTCTTCTCAATATTTTCTACCCTACTAAGCAATTTGTTCTGAGTGTGTGCAACATTTTTAACAGTGCTATCAATGTTGTTCAAGATTCTATTTTTAGAAATAGAATTTTTGGACTGCCAATTGATTGTTGCTTCAATGTCACTTGATGGTGATTTTTTTCCTGAGGGCAAAATAACATTCTTTTTGGGGATCTTGGGGGCATGATCAACACCATCTTTACTAAAATGTTCAAGAGGTGAAAAATCATCGGTATATCCAGTGCTAAAGGGGCTATACATTAGTATTCCAGGATTTTTGGGCAAAGGAGTTGCCTCATCATCTTCCCAACTAGGGGTGATTGACGTGACATCTTTTTCTAGAAGTTTTGGCCATTCCTGAGGGTTATAAATGACAAGGTATTCATACTTACCTGGGAGGCTGAGCGAGCCAACTGATGGGTCGCCTCTTTTATACTTTTCTCGAAGGAATTCTGCAGATGATTTGCACTTTTTCTTTTCGGGCACCCGGTAGTATTCTGCTGGTTCCTCAAAGCATTCTCGGCAGGAACATTCAATATCTCATAGGCAGTGGTCTGTGAAAGGATCCTTGAACCACCACACATTTTTACCTTCGATGTCAAAGTGCACAGTCCAATCACGATCGGACATTATTCCATCTATCCGTTCACAGAAATAGTCTGGATCATAACCATAGGGAGAGTGGTGTATAGGTTGTATCATATAGAAAGAAAAGGTAGTCTTGTTTGGCTTTTTAAGATGAGAGTTGTCAAAACTAATCAAGACACTTTGATCATTTTTTCTCACAATAGTTGACTCAGTGGATGTAAGGGGTTTTGGGGGCTCTCTCAATTTTTCATAATTTGTTGCGCATGAATCTGAAAGAATTTTTACAAGTTCTTCTTTTGAAATTTGTCTGGGGATCTGGGTGCATTGGGTAGTACCTTTTGTGGCATCAACATTGATGAGAAAAGCATTACTATCACCTGGGGGAGAGAGATGTATGGCATAATTCTGAACTCTCCAAGCAATCTGATAGTGAAGAGTTACTTGAATGGCATCCTTGGTGAGTAGGGCTCCTAGGATCTGGACTTGAATTTTCAATGCCTCTGTGAGATATGGATCATATAGAGACATATTAAAATTCGGGAACACCGTCACAAAGATTGTTCCTACATTTAGAGTAACTTCAGTTGTGCCAAAATTAGCATGTTGGTTTTCAAGATACCTGGTATTAAGGATAGCAATCTTTGCAACAATTTGTTGTCCCTTTCGTATATGATAAGTTAATGCTATCCGGACATCTCCAAAGTCTATGTGAGTGAAACCGTGGTCATTCCATTGCTTTGGAAACTCTTCAGGGATCTGTAAAGTGATGAATTATTCTCCTTATGTTGCATAAATAGGATGTTGGTCAAGTTTACAAGCAACAACATATTCTCTAACACCTTTGGGCCTTTGTTGGACCAAAGAGCGGAATTGAGACCATGGAGACAATTATTATTTTAGCAAACACAGAGTAAGGATTTATGAGTGGAAAATAAGTAGATGAATTTTTTTGATTTTCGTCTAAGAATTCTACTTCATACTAATAATCATATTTTTTTGCAAGGGTTTTTGAAAGAGTAGGAGATATATTAACACATGTACTAGAATGTACAAGACTAGAAGATGAAGATACGTTAGAGATAATTTGAGAAAGTCGCTCCCTCCTAAAAAATGATGGGTTTGGCTCTGATATCACAGGGGGTGAGTGCAGTATCAGGAATCATAGAGATCGGTAAAATACTATAGTAGAGATTGGATTACTAGAATAAAGATTGTATTACCTTCGCAGAGATTGGATTACCTCAGTAGAGATTGGATCACCTTAGCAGCGATTGAATTATTCGCACAAAAATCTTCCTACAAGGAGGGGGGTGCTGGAGGCTCACAAAAGGCGTCTCTCACCACAACTAGGCTGTCAACAATGAACTCGGAAAACTCTTGCACTCCTAATGCAACAACTACTAAAGCAATCTTTCTCAACTACTAAAGCAATCTTCCTCAACTACTAGAGCAATCTTCTTCAACTACTAAAGTATTTTGAGACTCTACACTCAAATATAAACCAGCCATAAACCCATTTTTTGGAGGAAGAAACTATAAGAGACTTAGCTAGAAGAAGACATTTTATTACACAAGAGTTTTTACAAGAGAATTAGGTTGGATCTAAGATGATCTCCAACTACTACAAAGGCTCCTATTCATAGGATATGGAAAGCTAGTACATGTACTACCCTTATTTAATTACATAGTACAATTGGCATAAAACAAGTACAACAAACATAAAAGTCTTACAATATAAGATACTTATTTGGCTAATAGACAAAGCATAAAGGCATGATCATGAACTAGAAAATAAATTGCATGGCCTTGAGTTTGGTTTTTTGTTTGGACAAGGCATGAATGATGGTAAAGGGACCCATGAATAGTATTTGTATGTCATTGGGTTTTGATGAGTGGGGATTTTGCTACTTATTAGCACCTTTTTACTTTCGTTTTAGTCCAAAAGTATTTAATTATGTTCCCAAAAACTGATGAAATATGTTTAATTGCAGGAATAGAGGAAAATGAGCCCAAAGATGAAATCCAACTCAAGAAGGAGTGATCTGAACTCAAGGAAGAAAACAGGTGCAGAAGCTCAAAAGTGCAGCCCGCAGATTATCATCTGCGACTGTAGATTGTGAAGAAAATCCCATCAGAGACAAGTGCAAAGTGCGGTCCGCACATGAAATGTGCGAACACAGAATCTGGGCAAGAGCAAAAGTTCAGAGAACCTGCATTCAAGTTTAACAAAAGTGCAGACCGCACAATTATTGTGCGGCCGCAGAAGATCAGCTACGCGACCGCAGTCATATTTGTGCAGTCCGCAGAAAAGCAATGTGCGGCCGCACTATGAAATGCGCGGACTGTAGAAAGAGTGAAGTGCGACCGCAGTTCAGAATTATGTGGCCACAGGTTTCCATTCCTTCCAGGCTGAAGCAAAGTACGGACCGCATATGGAATTGTACGGCTGCAGAACCTCCGAAAGGGCATTTTTTGTCCAAAAATTCCAGCGCTGTATATATAGAAGATATTCACTTTTTTTAGGTCAACTTTTGACATCAGCAGCCACTCTAGACGTTTTACTTTGCTCATTTTAGTAGTTTTTGCTATTTTGAGCTTTTTGAATATTACTTTTATCATCTTAATTATTATTATGGGTTTAATTATCACTTCTTATTCTTCTTTTTCTTCTAATTTAAGCATGAGTAGCTAGATTTTTACTAGGGTTGTGTAAACTTAATGGGTGTTTGATTTATTGCTTGTTTATGGTTGGGTGTTGATTATCTAGCCTTGTACTTGCTTTTATTTAAAAAATTAATGGTTGCAAATATTATTTCATGCCTATTTGACTTGGTCTCTACTTGAGAAAGAGAGACTTAATATAGGAAAACTTGGCTAGCAAGAAATTGGGTCAATTGAGAGATTGATAATCCCGATTAAATGGTTGAACCTAGAGGTAGTAAAACCCGACTTGAGCTTATTATCAACTACTTTGTTCAATACCCATTTGGACTTGAGAAAGCCAAATTGGGCAAAATCACTCTCTGACCGAGAGGTACTGAGTGGGTACTTGAGTGTTGATAGCTATAATACACCCCGATCAATAAAATAAGCTTTAAGTCTTACAACCCATTAAGCGAACACCTAGGTGAAGGTCATATCCCTAGGCCTTTTATCTTTTGAAAAACAACCAAAAACAATTTCCTAGTTTCGTTCTTAAAATCTCAATAGTAGTTTAAGTTAGATTTGCAAACAAAACCCAATATTCCGGAAGTGCAAATCAAACTATACAATTTCACGCACTAAGATATATACTACTAGCACCCATTCGCATAGCTCCTAGTGGAATTCGACCCCGACTTTGTTGGGTATTATTATTGCATCGATCGTTTTCATATCCTCAAATAGAGGAGTGAAATTGAACGAGACCAATTTTTGACACCGTTGCCGGGGAGCTAAAACTCGGTGTTAGCTATATATTTAGGTCTGTTTTTAGAATATCTTCTTTTCCTTCCTTGTTACTAACGTGTGAGTATTGTAGGTGTAATCATGGCAAACAATAAGCTCGAAAACATATCCGTGGGGGATGTGGACGTTGATGATGATTCAATGGATGAGGTCCCTCTTGAACCTCAAGCCAATAGACGAGGCTGACCGCCTCACGACAATGTTCCCGTTCCACCCCCACCTCCACCACGAACGGCTCTACACCGGGTGTTGTCGAATGAAGGGTATTCAAGTGCTATAGTCCCACCCTGTTTTAGGGCGGGCAACTTTCAAATAACCAACGTGATGCTCACTTTACTCGAGCAATGAGGGTTCTTCACTAGTGCACCGGGTCAAAATACATATAAACATTTGAAGGGGTTCGTTGATACGTGTTGGGGAAGCAAACAAACAAATGTCTCCGAGGATGCTTTGAGGAAAAGGATTTTTCCATTCTCTCTACGGGGAAAAGCTTTAGATTGGTTGGATTGTTTGCCAAATCATTCCATTCGTACTTGGGATGAACTTGCGGAGAAATTTATTTCAAAGTACTTCTCTCCCGGGCACATGGCTATTCTTCGAGGTGAAATTCTAGCATTCAAGCAAGAGCCTAATGAACCACTACCTAAATATGGGAAAGATATAGGATAATGATGAAATAGTGCCCCAACAATGATATGACGGAGAACATGATTCAATAAACTTTCTATCGGGGGATCAATACCACCAACCAATGTGTATTGAATCAACTTGCCGGTGGGAACTTCATGACTACACCTTATGCGGAGGCATGTGATATTTTAGATGAGATGGCGGATACTTCATAGGCGTGGAAATCTAGGGCCAATGTTCCACAAGGTGATCCAAATGTGATTCTTCTTCATAAAGAGTTACATGACCATGGGCAATCCATAGCCGAGTTGACAACCACCATGAACCCATTGGCAAAGGTTCAACTTCAACAAGTGCAAAACCTGAGGCAAGACAATGTTATGGAGGGAGTTAATATGATGGTAAACAAGAGAAGAACAAGAAGTCCACAAGTGCAACAAAGAGTGGACAATTTCGTGCAAGATGATAGTGGGTTTGATCAAGGAGATTCTTACAATGATGAAGATGAAGAGGTCCAATATGTGAACAACTTTCAAGGGCAAAGAAACAACTACCAAGGCCCTAGTCAGCAACAATGGAGACCTTCGAATAATCAAGTCAATTGGAATTCTAGCAACCAAGGTAACTGGAATGCTGGAAACAATCAAGGCAATTGGAGTGGAAGCAATAACCAAGGGAATTGGAATAATAATAATAATCAAGGCAATTGTGTAGGAAACAACCAAGGCGGGTGGAACAACAACCAAGGAAATCTGGGGTTGGGTTTTCAAAGGCCCTCGATGTACCAACAACCGAGCAACCCACCTCCTTATCATTCTCATGGTCCTAGTTCCTCCAACAATGAAATGGGTCGTATTGAGAACATGTTCAAGCAAATGATGGAGAATAATGCTGATTTCGATGCCAAACTTGCTTCACACAACACATCAATCCGTAACTTAGAAGTGAAAATGGGTCAAATCTCTCAAGCTTTAAATGCTCGTCCTTAGGAGGCACTACCAAGTGATACGGTGGTGAACCCGAAGGGTGGGAACACTACGGGGCATGCCATGGCCGTTACTACAAGAAGTGAAAAATGTGGGAAAGTACCTACCTCAAGTCAAAGGCAACTTGTGGATGATGAGCAAGTGGTAGAAGAAGAGGAGATCCCCGAACAATGTTGTGCAAGCAAATGATGAAGTGCGGATTGATATTGATGACACGGTAGAAGAGACTCAAGAGGATGTGAACCAAACTAGGGATCATGTGATTGACATACCGGAACCGATTACCATTGCCTAAGCCACCTCCTCCCTATCCTCAAAGGCTTGCCAAGAAAAATGGCGAGAATCAATTCAAGAAGTTCATTGATATGATGAAGAGCCTCTCTATAAATGTGTCATTAGTTGAAGCTTTTGATCAAATGCCCGGATATGCTAATTTTATGAAGGACTTGGTGACAAAGAAGAGATCGATAAATTTTGAAACTATCAAAGTCACTCACCAAGGGAATGCAATTGTGCATTCGATGGATCCAAAGTTGGAAGATCCCGGTGCTTTTACAATTCCTTGTACCATTGGAAGTGCCGAATTTGCAAAAGCTCTCTGTGACCTTGGGGCGAGTATCAACTTGATGCCCTATTCGGTTTTTAAAACATTGGGAATTGGGCAACCAAGACCCACATCTATGAGATTACAAATGGTCGATCGTACAATGAAGAGGACATTGGGGATGATTGAGGATGTATTGGTTTGAGTTGACAAGTTCATTCTCCCGGCGGATTTTGTGATTCTTGATTGTGAAGTGGACTATGAGGTGCCGATTATTCTGGGTAGACCTTTCCATGCTACGGGGAAGGCTCTTGTTGATGTGGAAGCCGGTGAACTCACTTTCCGGGTAGGTGATGAAAAGATTGTGTTCCACGTGTGCAAATCTATGAGGCAACCGAATAGCAATGAAGTGTGTTCGTTCGTGGACTTGGTGACCGATGTGATTATTGATGATACTAGTGCAACGATTAATGTTGGTGACATTTTGGAGGCCGTTTTGCTCAATTTTGATGATGATAAAATGGATGGTTTCATGGAATGTGTCAATTCTTTGCAAGGGACGGGGTCATACAATTATGCATCTCAGAAACTTTCCTTGGATCTCGAGAATAGGAAAACTCCTCCTACAAAGCCTTCAATTGAAGAGCCTTCTATCTTGGAATTGAAGCCATTGCCTCCACATCTCAGGTATGAATTCCTTGGCCCTTGCTCTACTTTACCGGTTATTCTTTCCTCTTGTTTGACTAACATGCAGGTTGACTCTACATTGGCGGTGCTCCACAAGAGGAAGAAAGCTATTGGGTAGACTTTGGCGGATATTCGGGGAATAAGCCCCGCATTTTGCATGCACAAGATTAATTTGGAGAAAGATGCCAAATCCTCCATTGAACATCAAAGGAGACTTAATGAAGCAATGCAAAAGGTGGTCAAAAAAGAGATCATAAAGTGGTTAGATGTCGGGGTTGTCTACCCTATTTTTGACAGTTCGTGGACTTCTCCGGTGCAATGTGTTCCGAAGAAGGGGGCATAAATGTGGTCACCAATGATAAGAATGAGTTGATTCTAACAAGAACGGTGACCGGATGGAGAGTGTGCATGGACTATATGAAGCGAAACAAAGTCACAAGGAAAGACCATTTCCCACTATCCTTTCTTGACCAAATGCTTGATCGATTGGCCGGCCAAGTGTTCTATTGCTTTCTGAATGGATATTTGGGCTACGATCAAATCCTTATTGCCCCGGAAAATCAAGAGAAAACAACTTTCACGTGTCCATATGGCACTTTCTCTTTTAAGCGAATGCCATTTGGCTTATGCAATGCACCAACAACTTTTCAACGGTGTATGATGGTGATCTTTACGGATATGGTAGATGACTACCTTGAAGTATTCATGGATGAATTTTCGGTAGTTGGGGATTCCTTTGATGATTGCTTGGCAAATTTGGATAAGGTATTGGCAAGGTGTGAAGAAACGAACTTGGCGTTGAATTGGGAGAAATGTCATTTCATGGTCTAAGAGGGTATTGTCCTTGGCCACAAGATTTCAAAGAAGGGGATAGAGGTCGACAAGGCAAAAATAGAGGTGATTTCTAAACTTCCACCTCCAACATCCATGAAGGGCGTGAGAAGTTTCTTGGGTCATGCGGGGTTCTATCGGCGTTTCATAAAAGAGTTTTCCAAAGTGGTGAACCCCTTGTGAAAGATTTTGGAGAAAGATGCTAAATTCCACTTCAATGATAATTGCATGAGAGCATTTGAATTGCTTAAGTTCAAGTTGACAACTACTCCCATTATCACCGCCCCGAATTGGAGCATTCCTTTTGAGCTCATGTGTGATGCTAGTGATGTAGCGGTTGGAGCAGTTTTGGGGCAACATATCAACAAGATCTTTTGTCCGGTCTACTATGTTAGTAAGACCATGAATGATGCCCAAATCAACTACACTGTAACAGAAAAAGAGCTCATTGCCATTGTGTTTTCAATTGAGAAGTTCCGCCCGTACTTGATGGGTATAAAAGTGATTGTCCACACAGATCATGCGGCACTTCGTTACCTTATGAGAAAGAAATATTCCAAAGCTCGGTTGATGAGATGGGTGCTTTTGTTGCAAGATTTTGATATAGACATCCAAGACCGAAAAGGAAGTGAAAACCAAGTGGCGGACCACTTGTCTCGTTTGGAGGAGGAGGGGAGGCCGCATGATGGCCTTGAAATCAATGACAACTTCCGCGATGAGCAACACTTAGCCATTTCAATGAAAGAGGTGCCATAGTTCGCGGATCTAGCAAATTTTCTTGTGAGTGGTATCATCCTGGATGAGTTCTCTTCAAACCAAAGAAAGAAACTCAAACGAGATTGTCAAGACTACTATTGGGATGAACCGTACCTTTTCCGAATTTGTACGGATGGAGTGATTAGAAGATGTGTATCGGAGGAGGAACAAGTTGAAATTCTTGGGGCTTGTCATTCTTCACCGTATGGTGGTCACCATGGTGGAGTAAGAACGATAGCCAAAGTGCTAAGTTGCGGTTTCCATTGGCCCACTCTCTAAAAGGATGCAAGTGATCTAGTCAAGCATTGTGATGAATGTCAAAGGGCCGGTGGAATCTCAAAGAAAAATGAAATGCCCCTCACCGCTATTTTGGAGATTGATATTTTTGATGTGTGGGGTATTGACTTCATGGGACCTTTTGTGAGTTCTTGCGGAAATACCTACATCTTGGTCACGTTTGATTATGTGTCAAAATGGGTTGAGGCCATTGCTCTACCCAACAATGAAGCAAGAAGTGTGGTGGAATTTTTGAAGAAGAACATCTTCACAAGGTTTGGTACTCCGCGGGATATCATAAGCGATGGGGTCGCATTTTTGCAACAAAGCTTTTGACACCTTGCTTAGCAAGTATGGTGTCACTCATAAAATTACGACTCCCTATCACCCTCAAGCAAGCGGTCAAGTGGAAGTCTCCAACCGGGAAATAAAAAGTATTTTGTCCAAAACATTGAATGCTAACCGGACGGATTGGTCAAAGAATCTTGATGATGCACTATGGGCTTATCGGACTGCTTTCAAAACTCCTATCGGGATGTCTTCATACCGTTTGGTGTTTGGAAAATTTTGTCATCTTCCGGTGGAACTTGAGCACAAGGCCATGTGGGCTTTGAAAAAAATTAAATCTTGATTGGGATGCAGCTGCTACCTTGCGGGTTGCACATTTGAATGAATTAGATGAATTCATGTACCATGCATATGCAAGTTCGTCCTTGTACAAAGAAAGAATGAAGTACCTTCATGACAAATACATCCAAAACAAGGAATTCAAGGTGGGCGATCTTGTTTTGTTGTTCAACTCACGATTGAAGATGTTTCCCGGAAAGCTGAAATCCAAATAGAGTGGTCCCTTTGAAATTGTGGGTGTGACACCTTTTGGTGTATTGAACTTGAAGAACATAAATGATGAGGTATTCCGAGTCAATGGTCACTGGGTGAAGTATTATTTGGGACAAGCTAATGATGGCCACGTGGTGGCAGTGATTCATTTGAAGTGATGGTAATCTACGTTGTGCCGCGATGTTAAATCAGGCGCTTCTTGGGGGGCAACCCATATTCTTTTTAGATAGGTCTTATTTTGTGCTAACTGAATTTGAAGTGTGTTGTTTGTGTGTGCTTTATAGGAACTGGGTTCATAAAAATTGGCTAAGTATGAAAAACAAATACGGACAGCACAATTCTTGATGCTGCAGCAGAAGGAAAATGCAGTCGCACAATTCCTGTGCGGACCGCACAACTTGAGATGAAAAATTGCAAACTCTCTAAAGTTTGTTTGTCAAAGAAACAGCCAAAGTGCGGCCGCACAATGAATTCTGTTGTCCGTACCAAAATCTTCGGCCGTACTTCTAAATCTGCAGACCGCAGATCATCATGAGAAAATGGAACATCAGGTAACAGAGTGCGTACCGCAAAAGGAATTCTGTGGCTACACTCGTCTCTTGAACCCGTAGCAAAACCCGCTTAGTATAAATAGTAGCCCTAATGCTACTATTGAAACTTTTCAATCTCTGAGCAATCAAAACAAATGGCTAAAATCTTGCACACAACTGATTCAATCATCTACCATCTAATTAAGCATCTGTGATCATTCCTTAGCATCACTTCATCACTGGTATGTTCAAATCATTTCTAGAGTTTTTCAATTTTCTAAGCTAGTTTAGAAATTGTTAGTTATTTTAGACCAATTGTCAGTTTCATATCCATGTAGGGTGTAATTTGTGTTGGGTAAACTCCCACTTGTTATTTGGGGAATGAGTATCTTGTTTATCATATTTAATTGCTACTACCATGTCCAATTTGTGCATAAAATTAAAACCCTATAGGACTCTGCCTGATTGAATTTTGAAATGTGTGGCTGCACAAGGAATTGTGCGGTCTACAGAAGTGTAGCTTAGGGCATTTAGTTAGGCAAGATTGTGCGGACCGCACTCGAAATTGTGTGGTCCGCGGAAATTCAATCGCGGCCGCAGAAAAGTGTATGCGGCCGCAGATCAGGGCATTCTCTATCTTCAGAGAGTTGCCATTTTCAGGTGCCCATTATGCGGCTGCACTCAGAAAAGTGCGGACTGCACTACAACTCTGCGGTCGCACTCAAAAATTATGTAGACCGCAGTTTCTTTGCTACGACCGTACTTTAAAATTGTGCGGTCTGCACAACCAGACCTGCGGCCACACTTGGAATTATGCGAACCGCACTTCCATACCCTGCAACCTATTTTGTTCTGTGAACTTCTGATTATCTGCCCTTGAATTATAATTGACTCCTGCTGCTATTTGTTGCAGAAAATGGTTAGATACCATGGTCGTGGTGATACATTAAAGGGGAGGGGTGAACCTTCCAGAGGCAGAGGCAAAAGCACTTTACCCCTCGCCCTCCAAAGAGTAATCAGTAAGAAAGCCACAGCAGGCTGAAGTAGACAGTTGGAACCCTCCAAATCAAGTTCATATGCCCCGTTTAGGGAAGTATCGGAGGGCGACTCAGTGCAAGAGCAGCCTGCTATGCAATCACAGCCACAACTGCCTCAGGAAAGATATCAACTTAGAAACGAGCCAACCTCTTCTGAGAGCACTTCTGAGGGTTCGGAAGGTAACAGTCAGGCTTAAGAGCCTTCATCCACACATGTCCCCAATGCACCTGCTACCACAGTAGATGTGGATAATCTCCTGGATGATGGCCGAGGGGGTGATACCAGAGTAGCCGGCCTTGAGAGGTCGAAAAAGAAAGAGATTTGGGAAGATAGATTTGTGAGTCTAGCTGCATTCACGAGCTTCCGAGAGTGGTGGTCGGCAAGATCGCTCACTCTTGAGAGTCAGTTCAATTTGAAAGACTTGGAGAAGTACAACCCAGCAGTGCTGAGACAGTTCAGAGAGAGAAAGGGGTGGATATGGTTCACCCAGAGTGTGACAGATGCCAAGGAATACCTGGTCCGAGAATTTTAAGCCAATGTGGCACATATAAAAAAAGGGACCAAGGTAACAAAAGTGAGAAACCTAAAGGTGAGATTCGACCAAAGAGCCCTGAATTCTTACTTGGGTTTTGAGGATGTGGAGCCTGTGCAATACTTGGAAAAGTTTGCAATGGGAGATGCAGCTCGCCCGTGGCTAGCTAACATTCTTGCAACTCCGGGGCCGCCTCCAGTTTGGATCACAGCAGGGGTTCCTATTCAGCGGAACACCCTAAAATTTGAGGCAAAGGGATGGCAGACATTTGTATATAGCAGACTAGATCCATGCCAAAATGAAACAAATCTTTCGATTCCGAGGGCAGTGCTAGTCGCTTCTATCATGGCCGGGTATCCAATCAATGTGGGTGTCATGATGTCGGCAAATATGTCTATGGTCGAAGGCAAGGTGATACCTCATACCCATATCCCAATACCATCACTGAGTACCTCACAGATGCGGGGGTGGAACTATGAGATTTTGACACTAAGGTGCCGGCGAAGAAGCCTTTCTCATGGTATTCTTTGATGGATGGTGGAAACCCAAAGAAAAAGGGTCAGCCCTCTACTACTGCAGGCCAGTATGATGAGCCTACCGGGGTAGCTGCTGAGACAGTCGACATACCATCTACTTCAGCAGATCCTTCTGATAGTGCAGCAGCTTTGCCTCCACCTCCTTCTTCAGGTCCTTCAGCATCAGTGCTTCCATATCGGTTTTGAAGCCAGTGCCCATGCCCACTCATCCACTATCTGCGCTACGAGTCTCCTAGACACTAACGAGCCTCAACAACTGGATGCAGACAGCCACAACAAATCTGACCGACATATCCAGTGCTGTTGCAGCACAGTTATCCACCCCGACACCCCAGATTCCTCCGACAGTCGAGGACACATTGAAGAAGATCTTAGAAAACCAAACCACCATCATGAACACCTTGGTAGCACATGGAGCAGTGATTGAGAAGCTGGGGAAGCAGGTAAAGAAAATGAGGAAATCCCAGGCGTCTAAGAAATCAGTTGACAGGTTGAGGAGAGAGGTGACCAAGATAGCAGCAGTTGGTGATCTTCCATTCGATTTGCTCATAGGGTCAGACCCACCAGCACCAGCAGCTCCAGCAGCACCATCTGTTCTAGTGGCACCAGTTGGCCAGTCTGACGAGCCAAACCTGGCTGCCGACACTACTGAGGCAGTGCGCTAGATGTTTACCAACCCAGTTACTCCCAGAGACGATGATGATGAGATCCAGCAAGAGGAGACTGAGGGAGATGACGCTGCTATAGACACAGAGATGTCCAAGGCCACGTAGGGAGTCCTTTTTCACTCTTACCCTTCTTTATTCTTATTTTGTTAAGCATTGAGGACAATGCTTATTCTTATTCTAGGGGGTGGAGTTTATTTGATATTTGGATGACTTTTAGACATTTGGTTTGTAATAACTGACAATATTTTCTTCTTTCTCTTTATTCTGTATGTATATATTCTCTCTTTTCCTCTCTCATTATGTATATTTGTTATGCTTTCAGTAGTTTGATTTTTAGCTTCTTTATTCTATTTTCTTATTAGTCTATGCTAAATCTAGTAGCTTCTTTTAATTTTGTAACTTCTTTTTATGTTTTTAGTGACCAATAAGCCTTTGGTTTTCTTAATGCCACGTCTCTTTCTAAGGGTAATTTTTGTGTGAACCAGGTGACTCTTCCCAACAATGGATGGTGTGACAACCTTCTTAAGGGATTGAGTCCGTTTTTGATGTTTAGATAAGAATAGTAGTAGTAATGAATAAAAAGACTTAATTGAGTGAAGCTCGAAGAGTCAAACATACTTCACTTGGTACCAACACACTTAACTATATGCCTATGGTTAAAAATAAGTTTTTGACCTAATTGAGTCAAGCTCGAAGAGTCAAACATGCTTCACTTGGTACCAACACACTTAACTATGTGCTTATAGTTAAAAACAAGTTTTTTGGAAAGAAATAGCTCTAGTTAGTGACCTTGTAACTCTTGTGTTGACTTAGGCAATCATCAAGTGGTTTAGTCAAGCCATAATGATTTTCAATCTTGAATATGGTCGTTGTGGGCCCTCGAGTCTATCCTTTTTAACAATCCAGCTGCGTGAGAGGTGAGATGTTTTTGTTGCAAGTCCAAGTACCCTTGCAAATGGTCTAGAACTTGCCCCGAATGTATTTCTAGGCGAAATTTTAAGTTTTGCTTGGCTTGATAAGTGATTGTAGGATCTCCTTGACCCGCTTGAAATTTTTCATGGCCCACCAATGTTGTTATCCCTAGTCAACCCATTTGAGCCTAAAACCTTTATCATTTGATCACCATGTTACAAGCCTTTACCCGTTCTGTCGAGACACTCTCTTAGCACCCGAACTTTCCTTAACATTCTTGTGAAATAATTAGCTAAAAATATAAGTTTGGGGGAGAGACGAGGAGTTTGAAAAAGGTATCAAGGCACAAAAAGAGAAAAGAAATGAAGAGAAGGAAAGGCAAGAAAAAGAAAGAAGAACAAAAAGAAAGATGCAAAAAAAAAAGTGAATAAGTTGAAGAGTTGAAGGGATTTCAAAGAATAGTACTGATGCAAAGCATGGAGAAAATAAAGAAGGAGAAAATAAATATCATGACCAAGAAAGAGTGATGTTAAGTCTCTCTAATCCCCCTATGGAAAAAAATGCCTCAAAAAGTTGGCAAAGCATGAGCCGATAAGAAAAAAAAAATAGAGTGCTTAAGGAAAAATGAACACATTCTATCATAGCATATCCAACCTTAGTCCAAAAGCCTTCATTGTATTTCAAAAAAGCCCTATGTAATTTTAAGCCGAGTGAGTTTACATTAGTGGTGATTTACATGAGGGGCAAGCCTATGGTACTTAAAGCTGTACTTATGACATTCTTTTGAGAGAGATAAGCGAACCTTTCACAAATCTTTGAATTTAGTGCTACATTCGTAAGTGAGGTATGCAAACGGAGAGTAGAGAAAGGGGTGTTTGGGATCCATAATGACCTACATGAAAGAGTGAGCTTCCTTGATGAATTAAGTCAACTCTTGATGCTCAAGTGCCACATTAGAACTATTTGTGCTTAAAAGTTAATAATTCATAAGTGTTGTGGGTAATTGTTGGTCCCAATTGATGTGTGATTGATGCATTTTTGATTAGCTGGAATAGCTCTCAATTTGTGGAGGTAGTAATTACCTTATTTGCTTGAGGACAAGCAAAAGCTTAAGTTTGGGGGAGTTGATAAGTGGGGATTTTGACTACTTATTGGCACTTTTTTGCTTTCAGTTTAGTCCAAAAGCGTTTAATTGTGTTCCCGAAAACTGATAAAATATGCTTAATTGCAGGAATAGTGGAAAATAAGCCCCAAAGATGAAATCCAACTCAAGAAGGAGTGATCTGGACTCAATGAAGAAAACAAGCACAGAAGCTCAAAAGTACGTATCGCAGATTATCATCTGCGGCCGCAGATTATGAAGCAAATCCCATTAGAGACAAGTGCAGCCTCCAGCACCCCTCTTGTAGGTAGAATTTTGTGTGAATAATTCAACCGCTGCTAAGGTAATCCAATCTCTATTGAGGTAATCCAATCTCTACGAAGGTAATCCAATCTCTATTCTAGTAATCCAATCTCTACTCTAGTATTTTATCGATCTATACAATTCCATGTACTGCACTCACCCCATGTGGTATCAGAGCCAAACCCATCATTTTGGATGAGGGAGCGACTTTCTCAAATTATATCTAACGCATCTTCATTTTCTAGTCTTGTACATTTTAGTGCAGTTGTTAATATGTCTCCTACTCTTTCAAAAACTCTTGCAAAAAATATAATTACTTGTATGAAATATAAGTCTTAGACGAAAATTAAAAAATTTCATCTACTTATTTGCCACTCATAAATCCTTACTCCACTTTTACTAAAAAAAAAATTATCTCCATGGTCTTAAATCCACTCTTTGGTCCAACAAAGGCCCAAAGGTGTTAGAGAATATGTTGCTGCTTCTAAACTTGACCAGGATCCTATTTATGCAACACAAGGAGAATAATTCATCACTTTACAGATTCCTAAAGAGTTTCCAAAGCAATGGAAGGACCACGATTTCACTCACATACACTTTGGAGCTATCGGGATAGCATTAACTTATCATGGACGAAAGGGACAACCAGTTGTTGCAAGGATTTCTATCCTTAATACCAGGTATCTTGAATACCAACATGCTAATCTTGGCACAACTGAAGTTACTCTAAATGCAGGAACAGTCATTATGACGGTGTTCCCGAATTTCAATATGTCTCTATATGATTCATATCTCATGGAGGCATTGAAGATTCAAGTCCAGATCCTAGGAGCCCCGCTCGACAAGGATGCCATTCAAGCAACTCTTCACTATCAGATTCCATGGAGAGTTCAAAATCATGCCATGTATCTCTCTCTTCCAGGTGACGGTAATTCTTTGATCATCAATGTTGATGCCACAAAAGGTACTACCCAATGCACCCAGATCCACAAATAAATTTCAACAGAAGAAATTATAAAACATCTTCTAGATTCATGGGTAACAAATTTTGAAAAATTGAGAGAGCCCCTAGAACCTCTCGCATTCACTGAGTCAACCATTATGAGAAACAATGATCAAAGTGTCTTGATTAGTTTTGACCACTCTCACCTAAAAAAGTCAAATAAGACTACCTTTTCTTTCCATATGATACAACCCATGTACCACTCTCCCTATGGATATGATCCAGACCGTTTCTTTGAATGGATAGACGGAATAATTTCTTACCATGATTGGACTGTGTAGTTTGACATCGAAGGTAAAAATGTGTGGTGGTTCAAGGATCCTTTCACATGTCACTGCCCATGGGATATTGAATGTTCCTGCCAAGAATGCCTTGAGGAACCAGCTGAATACTACCGGGTGCCCAAAAAAACAAGAATGCCAGAAAGAAAAAGTGCAAATCATTTACAGAATGCCTTCGAGAAAAGTATAAAAGAGGCGGCCCATCAGTTGGCTCGCTCAGCCGCCCAGGTAAGTATGAATACCTTGTCAGCTATAACCCTCAGGAATGACCAAAACTACCAGAAAAAAATGTCAGGTCAATTACCCTATAATCAACATCCGGACATACTTCTAAGTCCAAACTCATCATACAAAGCTATCAGAACCATCAAAACTCTATTCTGGAGTCGTCTACATAAAAGTCAAACTCTGGTCAACTTTTTTAACTTAAGCCTTCAACTATGGGACTAAGTATACCATTTTACTCCAAAACATATGTGGAACCAAACTAACCACCCCGACAAGTCACATACGCATAATAAACATAGAAGAAGCGACAAATAGGAAAACAGAGCTACAATACTCAAAATGACCGTTGTGTTATTACACAAAGTGAGGTGAGGGGAACGCCTATTTGAGAATAAAAGTGATCCAATATATTCGCTTTTCAAAAAACTTGAGCTTGTACACAAATATATTAGTGGGTATCTCTTTTTCTTTGATATTGACATGTTAATCACCATCACTCTTTTTGCATTTCTAATTCATTTTTGATCAAGATGGTGGCGCTGCAATTTGAACACAAAATGTCTTACTTGTTCTAATACCATATTGAGTTATGAGAGCATTTCATCTAAACATTTAATCTATAAGAGAGTACACTTTTAATTTTTTAAATTATTCCATATATTACCAGGATATCAATTTGGTATCAAGTTCCACCAATGGAATAGTAATTCGAGACTAGAAGGAAGAGAGAGGAGAGGAGAAATTAGAGAGGAAGAGGATCAGATTTGTATTATCACTAAATGCATAAGGATCTCTATTACAATCATTTCTACTCATACTAATCTATAATTTAAGGAAATTCAAAAATAAGAAATGCACAAAGTGTGACTCCTACTAACTAACTTTCCCGCCAAATTAAAAATTAAAATAAAAGCCCAGCTGCCCTTTGAATTTGACTAGTCAGCTGTCAAATCATCGACCCATGTCACTTGCAGCTGGTATTTATGTATCAATAATTCCTCCCCCCTATGAGCAATACCCTTGTCCTCAAGGGTGAATGAAAGAAATCTGGTCTTTAAAGCAGCATCAACCTTCCATGTAGCATAAGAAATGTCCATATCTTTCCACTTAATCATGTACTAAGCAGCAGCTTTGTTATCCTTTTTGATGAGTCTACTGTCAAGAATAGCCTCAGGGAATGGATACAAGGGGTTGGAAAGGTCAAGGACATGAGGGTGAATAATCTCAGAAAGAAGTTCATAACAAAATTTAAGTTGGAAAATGTGAAAGGTAGGGTGTATTTGGACCTCCGGAGGTAATAACAACTTGTAGGCAAAAGAGCCAATTTTTTACACATTGGGATAAGGACCAAAATACCTGGAAGTGAGCTTATGGTAGGGAGAGGTAGATAATATAGATTGTCTGTAGGGTTGTAGTTTAACAAAGACCCAATCGCTAACAGTAAATTATTTATCAGTTCTGTGAGCATTGGCTTGGTCCTGCATTCTTTGTTGTGCTCTTGCTAGATAAAATTTGGCTAGCTGTAGTTTAAATTTTCTCAGCAAAGAAACCTCCTCAACAGAATCCAAAGAAGAATCACCAGAAAGATAAGGCAAATATAGTAGAGGAGGGTATCCATAGAGCTTCTCAAAAGGAGATGTATGAATAGCAGAATGGGGACTAGAGTTATACTACCATTCTGCTAAGAAAAGTAAAGAAGACCAGTCAGAAGGAGAATCAACACAAAAACACCAATGATAGGCAATGGATGTCTGCAGAGTAACACTATGAACTCTTGCCAAAAAGAGCTTATGAAGATGGGGTCCCTATCACTGGATATACCAGGAAGATAGGCACCAGAGATTGTGCAGTGTAAGGATGGTTAAGGGCAATGAAATGGACATATTTTGTCAACCTATCCACAACCACCTAAATAACAGTTCTGCCTTTGGACTTAGACAGACCTTCAATGAAGTCCAAGTTAATATCAGTCCAAGGTAGTGCAGGAATGGGTAAGGGTTGCAGAAGACCAGAGTAAGCAGTAGTGTCATATTTGTTTCTTTGACACACTAAGCATTTGTGAACAAAATAAAGGATATCATTCCTCATACCTTTCCAATAAAAATGGGCTAAGAATTTTCTAGTGGTGGCATCAATTTCTGAGTGCCTCCAGCTGGTGTAGAATGCCACAAGGTCATAATTTTATTCCTCAAAGTAGTGTCATTACCAATGACTAACTTGCCATTCCTTCCAAGCTGGCCATTAATCCAAGTATAATGCTTTTGTGGTTGTGTTTGTAATGTAATGATAAAAGACCGTAGCTCAAAATCAGTAACCCAACTTCCTTCAATCTCCTTCCACAGCTAGATATTTTTTACCATTTTTATACTGAATCTCAAAGTCAAATGGTACTAATTTAGAAAGCCATTTGATCTGTGAATCAATGTGTAACTTTTGTTCCAGGAGATACTTGAGACTCTTTGGTCGATTTTTACCATGAAATATTATCCTAAGAGGTAATGGGACCACTTAGTCACAACAAATACTAGAGCCAGAATTCCCTTTCATAGACTGATAAAATAACATGCCCAGGAGCAAGTCCCTTGCTAATAAAAGCAATAGGATGATCATTATGCATAAGAACAGTCCCAATTCTTGTACCACTTATATCTGTTTCCACCACAAATGGAAGGCTATAGTTAGGCAAAGCTAGCACATGAGCAGAAGTGAGGGCTATTTTCAACTCCTTGAAAGTTTGTTCTGCAGCTTCAGACCAATTAAAGTTATCCTTTTTGACCAGATCAGTTAAGGGTCTACTAATGAGTCTATATCCCCTAATAAACTTTCTGTAATATTCAGGCAGGCCAAGGAAGCCCCTCAACTGCTTAACATTAGTAGGGTAGGCCATTGTTGCATTGCATCAATTATTTTAGGATCAGTTGAAACACTCTCAGCAGAAATAAAATGACCCAAGTATTCCACTCTAGTGACTCCCAAAAGCACACTTAGATTGTTTAGCTAATAAGCTATGTTGTACCATGGTGTCAAAAACTTGCTGCAAATGCCTAGCATGATCTTGCAAATTGCCACTGTATATTAAAATGTCATCAAAAATACCATGACAAATTTCCTAAAAACTGCTGGAATAAGTGATTCATCAAGCACTGGAAGGTAGATTGGGCATTGATTAAGACAAATGACATTACCAAATATTAATAGTGCCTCATGTGTGTTTTGAAAGCTGTCTTTGGGATATCATCTTCTACCATTCTGATTTGGTGGTATCCAGATCTTAGATCTATTTTAGAAAAAATGGTTGCACCTGCCAACTCATCTAGTAAGTCATCTATAATTGGTATGGAAAATTTGTCCTTGATGATGCACTGATTTAGCTCCCTGCAATCTACACAGAGCCTCCAAGACCCATCCTTTTTGCCTACCAAGATCACAAGTGATGAGAATGGGTTATTACTATATTAAATTACTCTTTGTTGCAACATCTCCTTCACAAGTTTTTCTATGATGTATTTCTTCATGGCTGAATATCTGTAGGGTCTAATGTTAACAACTTTAACTCCTGGTTGTAAGGGTATCTTGTGATCAAAGGGACCACTGATTGGAGGTAGTGAAGCAGGTTCAGCAATGACATGTGGATGCTTCCTAAGGAGATGCTCAATATGAGATGGAATGTTATGCTCCTTGTCCAGATGAAAAGCATTAAGCTGATTGTTACTCGCTGATGTAGGCTGATCTGCAATCACATGTAACATAAAAAATTGCACCTCATCCCTTTTTAGTTTACCCCACACGTTTGGAACTGAGCACCTTGTATTCATCTGAGACTCCCTTCAACAGAAGGAACTTACCCTGGTAATTGAATGCCATAGTAAGCTCAGAATAGTCCATAGTAACAGGCCTCAAAATTTTTATCCATAAAGTACCCAAGACAAAGTCATATATTCCCACTGGAAAGAAAATCAAATCAGATGAAAAGGTAGTGCCCTGCAGAATCCACTCAAAGTTCCTAACTACTCATGATGTAGCTTCCAAAGTATTATTTCCTAGACTAAAATATCCTACCTTAGTAGGTTGAACTGTGCATCCCAACTTCTTAGTAGATTCTTCATCAATGAAGTTGTAAGTGCTTCCACCATCCAGTAGAATCTGTATAGGTCGTTTGTCGCTATATCTAGTCACATGAATAGTCTGAGCACCATGTAAACCATTAAGAGCATACAAAAAAATCATAGGAGTATCACCTTCAGTTGTTGACCACTCCTTCTTAGGTGAATCACATTCAGACTTAGATAAGGTCCTTCTAGTTCTAGTGATATTGGCAATATTAGGAGCCGGCAAGGCTAATTTAGACATAAGGGCAGAAGTAGGTTGGTTAGGTTTATGTAAGGAAGGTTCATAAGATGGTATTTTCACAGGAAAATAGGAGCTGGTTGAGAAATATTATTTCTGAGCTCTAGCATTAGCAGATAAGGTGGCTTCTGCCAATCTAGCTAGTCTGTAGGTTTTGAAAAGTGTTTGAAGCTCATGCATCTTAACAGAGTTCACCAACTCCTATTTTAAACCTCCCAAGAAACATGAGATAGCTTGGCTAACAGATATGTCACATTGAGCCAATAATCGAGCAAAAGCAAATTGAAGTTCTCTCACAGAACCAGTTTACCTTAATTGCTTTAATTCTAACATCGGATCCAAGAATTCTTCACTGAATATTTCCACCAAATTAACCATATATTCATCCCAATTAGGTGGAATTACTGAGTCTCTACATTTTAGATATGATTGGTGTCACACTAGACCCTCATCATCTAAGTTCATTGCGACCAAGTCCACCTTCTAATTATTAGGTGTATTATCAACGGAAAAGTATTGTTCAGCTCTATATAACCAAATTTTCAAATTCTCCCCATTGAATCGATGAAATAACAAGTTATGTCCACGACCATTAGAGTTAGTGCAATAAGGGTTAGGACCTAGAATACCTTGTCTCAATTGAGTTCCAGGTTCTCTGTTGTGGAAGGTGGATGCACTCTCTTGTGATTGTTGTTGTAGATGTACACTATCAATGGAGTTTTTGAGTGAGCTAACCATTTGAATCATCTTTGCATGCTTGTGTTCCATGTCATCTCTTAGATCCTGTATTTTCTAGTCAATTATAGCTCGCGGATCCACCTATTGTGCTTCTAAATCTTCATATTGCTCTTGTAGGCCGGGGACTGGATTTCCAGTTGCAACATCCACTGCTTTGCGAGGACCCATTGATTGCCGATATTTGATACCATATGATACCAATTTGGTATCCAATTCCACCAATGGAAAAGTAATTCGAGACTAGAAGGAAGAGGAAGAGAGGGGAGAGGAGAAATTAGAGAAGAAGAGGATCAGATTTGTATTATCACCAAATGCATAAGGATCTTTATTATAGTCATTTCTACTTATACTAATCGATAATTGAATGAAATTCAAAAATAAGAAATGCACAAAGTGTGACTCCTACTAACTAAATTTCCCTCCAAACTAAAAATTGAAATAAAAGCCCACCTGCCGTTTGAATTTTTCTAGTCAGCTGCCAAATCATCAATCCATGTAACTTGCAGCTAGTATTTGTGTATTGGGGGCGGATATAGAATAATAGGAACGGGTTCAATTGAATCCATAAATTTCGACGTGAGACATAAATTTTTATGAAAAAATCTATTGATATGTAAAAAATAGTATATATGAACCCATAACTTTAAAAATATAATGGGCTCAATACTATAAAACTTAAATATTGAACCCATAAAATTTAAATCCTGAATCCGCCTATGTTTATCTAACCGATACTATTTATTCACCTTCGTGCGTGGAACATGTAGGTTTCACATTATGTATGGAGAGGCATGCACGCACACAATAGAAAAAAAATTAGCCACAAAAGGTGTTTATTTAAAAACTAATGAATCTCATATATGTCTTGCATATATACTTTTTAATAGGTAATTATGGTCAAGTAATATGTATTTTTACTTTGATTTATCAATTCTTAAGATTATTGTATACTTACAAATACCCGCGTACATGTAAGTTAATATACTGGAGTTCCAGTATAATATATTATACTGGAGTTCCGCATACATATAATATGCTGGAGTTCCAGTATAATATATGGGAGTTCCAATATAATATATTGGAAATCCAGCATAATATACTGGAGTTTAAGTATATTATACTAGAACTCTAATATATTATGCTGGAATATTTTCCGGATTTTGAACAGTGTTTTCATTCAGATTTATCTTTACATGAAAAATGGTAATATTTTAATTAATTTTAAAATTGTGGCTATTTTTCAATTACCACATGTAAATCTGGCTATTTTTGAATTTCTCCCAAAAAAAAAAAACTTTATCCAATGTAATTTTCTGTGATAATAAAGCCTTGGCCCGCACATAAAGTGGTATCTTCCTCCTTTCGGCTTTCATTATGACCCATGAATCATGATGTTGCCATCTTTCTGATACAAAATGGTACATTTTTCTTTAAAATAATATTCTGAAGAATTCAAGTTCTTCCCTTTATCCTCCTTTTCTCATCTACGTTTCCATAGCATTAAAATGAGGGTTAATACATAAAAAAATTCCTAAAATATTTATGTTTTGCAACTTTTAAACTTTAAATTATGAGGTGTTACTTTTATCCTTTCAATTATATCATTTTATCCCTTTGTGAATGGATTAATACTCATCTCACTAAACTCATTGACACTGAAATTCCACTATTTTTGTTATCTTTATTGTGGGGTTAGACAAATTTAATTTAATTCCTTCTCTTTGCTAAAAGGAATCGATGAAGAATGGATTATCAAATTTCAAGCATATGCCTAATATTTGATTTAGATCGAACCATACTATTTATTTCTCTACTATAAGCACTAGTCCAATAATATTGCATTAATTTGTCATGTTAACAAATTTAACAACCAACTCTAGTCTTCTTTTCTTTCCTGATATCTTTTGTTAGCAAAAATTGATTTATCTATATTTTCTTTTTGAGTCCTATTTGATATTACATTAGAAGAGTTTTCAGAAAAAATATCTAACTTTCTTGATACAATCACCTATATATGAGTATTTAGTGTGTAAAATTTTATTAGTTTTATAAAATTCTGGAACAAAATATTTTTTCGGATTCGCAAAAAAAGTTTCACATCGAAAGTAAAGTGCTTCTAACAAATGCAACTCTTGGTCGATTTTGCTCTTTGCTACTTGACATTATGACAATTATGTAATTTTACCAGCCCTCCTGTGCCACCTCTATCCCCAACTATATTATAAGCCACTACCTAGCCCTTTTTAAGCTAAGTTTGTATAGGAGATTAGTTGTCCTTGTGAAGATATTTTTCAAGGAAAAAATATCCTGTCAATAGAATATTTTTTCTTTGCTAATCCCACAAGTAATAAATGATCCGATATGGCCCTCTGATCCTCATTGATGATGATTTAAAAATTATTAGTCTATTTAATCGGTTGTAACATGTTCTTTACAATCTTCATAAAGTATAAATTTACATTATTATTATTATTATTATTATTATTATTATTATTATTATTATTATTATTATTATAGTCACACCCGTAAAAAAGTTATAACACAATTTTTATTGTTATTTTAAGGTTATCGATTTATATCAACTATAGGCGGTCTTTTTATTCTATCTTAAAGTAACTTTATGATGTGAAGTTCACTATCAATTCTATCATTCTATGAGACCGTTTGGCCAAAAAACTTTTTCGTTTTTTTTTTTTCCAAATAATTTTTACTTTTTTCCGAAATCAGTGTTTGACCATAAAATTTCTAATTTTCACTTGAAAATGAATTTTAAAATTTTTCGAAAATTAAAAAAAAAACTTCAAAAAAACTGTTTTTCAAAATGTTCACTCAAATCACTCACAAAAATTTAAAAATAACCAAAAATTATATTCATATCAAAAAATAACTCTAATTTTCAAATACCAATTTTAATTTTTTTTTCGGAATTTTACAATTCTTCCAAACGCCCACTATATATGCTAATGCAGAGATGAGGGAGTTAATTTTGTGGAAGGGCCATCCAATTTTTTAAACCACTAAATGGAAGTTCAGATATGGAGTCGTTGTTAATATGGAGCAATTTATCCTCAAAGTGGAATTTTCGGTACAATTTCAGATTAGTCCGGTCCAAAAACGGATATATCTATTGTTTCACTATCATTGTCCTTAAACTTGTTTCTTGTTTGGAGATCAAAAAAGAAATAAATAATTTTGACACACTAATTAAATATAGTTACAAATCAAAATTATCTTAAAAATTTATAATTTTTAGACAAGTCATGTGAATGAATTAGTGTATGTTTGGTTTGACGATTTTTTTTATAAAATAATTTACAAAAAAATAAATTATATTTTTGGTTTAGTTGCTCGAAAATGTTTTGAAGGAAAAGTTTATTCACGAAATCACTTTTGGAAGTCATATTTTTCATAATTATCTCAACCCTAAACTTTATATTGCTCCAATCAATACTTAACATTATTATCAATATTTAATACTTAAAATTTTTATTATAATAATATTCTATTTTCTAATATTATTATAAAATTTTAATAAAATATTTCCACTCTCCAAATAAACGTAAAAAATAAGTCATTTTTTGGAAAACATATTTTTGGGGACAAGCCATATCTGACACACCTAGGGGTAAAATGAGAGTGAAAGTTTTTTAAAATATTTCTAAAATATAAAGGTGTCAATCTTTATGTCAAGGCCCGAAAATTCTAACATGCCGTGATGGCGCCTATCTCAACATTAGGCAAGCTGATAACCTCAATAAACCATAATTTCTTTCAAGTTTGAAAACATAATATTTGAATTTTCATAAAATAATCTCACAAATTACTGACATAAGATACATTCCCAAAAACCGGTGTCACTAACTACATGAGCATCTAAATGATAATAAAGGCTGACTGATAAAAACACTGTCTGAAAAATATAGAACAATACAACAACTAAAAAGAAGAGAGTCAAGGTCTGCGAACGCCAAGCAGCTACCTCGATAGTCTCCATAGATAAAGCTCTGAAAAGCTAGCAACCGCCGTGTCCGGAGATACCTAGATCTGCACACGAGTTGCAGGGTGTAGTATGAGTACAACCAACTTAGTAAATGACAAGACTAACCTCTGCGCTGAAAGTAGTGACGAGCTCCGCAAGTACATTCCAATATAAATAATAATAATACAGAAATGTAGGCATGCTTTCCAGTTCATCAGTTGCTTTCAGTACAAATAAAACAGATTAATTCTAAATAATACGAGGAATATGACATCTCTGTATTTACATGCCAATGTACATACTATATGTAATGCACCTTAGTGAAAACTCCGTGTACTCACAATCTAAAATACTCAATCACTTGGTACTGTATATGGCCAATCCAGTCCACGTAAAATTCATCCCAAATATATATATGTATATCTATCAACTAACAGTCAGTCAGTCACTCAGTACTGTATAAAGCTGATCCAGCCCAGGGGAAGATCCATCCCCGAATATCAATGCTTCGGGCAAGATCCATGCCCAGGGAAGATCCATCCCAGATATATATATATCAACTATGCTCACTATGGGGGTGCAGACTTCGAAGGGGCTCCTTCAGCCCAATCGTTATAATAGTCACATCCAGGCATAAATAAATAGATATAACTATCACTCAGAATCTCCAGTCTCTCGGACTCTCAGTGACATGAAAAATCAACCCGACATGATGAGATGAAGTATCAGTGAATGACAAAAGAGATTGAGATATGATATGCAAGTGATAGATGTGACTGAGTACAAAATTATAAATTTAAACAAATAATTCAACAGCAATACGACCCGTGTGGGTCCCAAAATATATCGGCGCATAGCCAAATTATGATCTTTAACATGAGTCTCAGCTCAATTTTTTAACACGGGGAGGATATGCGGATAATGATATTTATTTAATTATGCAACTCCACGAAATCAATTTAAGTCACAATTTTTATGATGCACGCCCACATTCCCGTCACACAGCATGTGCGTCATCTCCAAATAATTCATACAACATGAAATTCAGGGATTTATACCCTCAGAATCAAGTTTAGAAATGTTACTTACCTCAAACCGCATAATTTCTTACTCCGCTATGCCCTTGCCTCGCGAATTGGTCTCTAAAAACCTTGTATCTAGCCACAATTAATTCGATTCAGTCAATACAAATTATTGGAATTAATTCCATAATAAAATACTAATT
This sequence comes from Nicotiana tabacum, assembly GCF_000715075.1. Taxonomy (NCBI): domain Eukaryota; kingdom Viridiplantae; phylum Streptophyta; class Magnoliopsida; order Solanales; family Solanaceae; genus Nicotiana; species Nicotiana tabacum. Next base: position 8,648,524 of record NC_134098.1, read on the forward strand.
TTCCAATAAAATTCAAAATTTAACTCAAAAATCGCTCGTGAGGCCCAAGCCTCGGAACCCGACAAAAATTATAAACTATGAATGCACATCCAACCACGAGTCCAACTATATAAATTTCACCAAATTCCGACATCAATTCGGCCCTCAAATCTTCAATTAATTTTTTTGAAGATTTCTACCATTTTCAACACAATATTTACCCATTTAAACTCAACAATCTTTCCACAAACTTTATTGGTACGTGTATGTATAAATAATACTCTTACACTCAAGAATCATACTCCCAGTCACCCATCTTTACCCAAGCTCGAAATTGAAGAATTAGGGGAAGAAATTCTTACCTCTTTGAAGCCTTAGCAAGATCCTTGTGAAATCTTCCAACCTTGAACAAGAATTGATGGATAAATGACTAGGTTTTCTCTTTCTCTCTCTAAGATACTCTCACCTTTCTTTAAAAATATCAGATTTTTGCTCCAAAAGAGCCCTTTTTGCCTTAATATACCGAAATAGGGTCGGATCAAAAATTAGAAAAATTGAAACCCGACGCGGATCTCCTGTCACATATGCGATCACATAATGCTTCTGCGGCCCGCATAATGGGTCGCAAAAAGGCCCTCCGGAACTGGGCAACACTGTTTGAGTCTGCGGCCGTTATGCGGTCCGCATACCTGTTCTGTGATCGTATAATGCACCGCAGAACTGATCTGTGATCGCATAAGGCGCCGCAGACCTTCCTCCAAACTTGCCCCACCTCCGATTCACTCTGCAATCATTATGCGGTCCGCAGAGTGATTCTGCGACCGCATAGTGGGCCGCATAAATGACTTTTTTTGGCAAAAGTTTTCCTTTACTCCCGGTGCATTGTTCAACTCAAAAGGTCCGAGCCGCGGCGAGCAAGCTCGTCGCAAAGAATTTCTACAATTCTCAAACACATAAACCCAGTTCGGTACCACGAAACATTAATTTCCTTAGCAAATATTTTTCGGGGTCGTTACACATACGTCAACATCCTGTTAACTTTTTTAACTTAAGTTCTAAACCTTGCAACTAAGTATTCAAATCATTCCAAAACCTCACCGGACCCGAACCAATTATCCCAACAAGTCAAATAACAACTGTAATCACAATTTGAGCAGTAAATGGGGAAACGAGGTTGTAATACTCAAAACGATCGGCCGAATCATTATATTCTTCCCCTCTTAAACAAACGTTCATCCTCGAACGAGTTTAGAATTATACCTGGAGTCTCAAATATGTGTGGATATTTGCTCTAAATCTCCCGCTCAGTCTCCCAAGTAGCTTCTTCGACTGGCTGGCCTCTCCACTGCACTTTCACTGAAGTTATGTTCTTTGATCTCAACTTTCGAACCTGCTGGTCAAAAATGGCCACCGACTCCACATCATAAGTCAAATTACCATACAACTGCACTGTGCTAAAATCCAAAATATGAGACGGATCCCCGACATACTTCCGGAGCATAGATACATGAAACACTCGATGAACACTCAATAGACTAGGCGGCAATGTAAGTTCATAAGCCACCTCTCCAATATTCTTAAGTATTTCAAAAGGCCCAATATACCGAGGGCTCAACTTGCCCTTCTTCCCGAACCTCAACAATCCCTTCATGGGTGAAATCTTGAGCAGAACTTTCTATCCAACCATGTAAGCAACATCACAGACCTTCCTGTCAGTATAACTCTTCTGTCTAGACTACGCCGTGTGAAGCCGTTCCTGAATCACTTTGAACTTCTCCAAAGTATCCTGAACCAAGTCAATACCCAATATCCTAGCCTCACCCGGCTCAAACCAACCCACCGGAAACCGACATCGTCTCCCATATAAATCCTCATACAGAGCCATCTGAATGCTCGATTGGTAGCTGTTATTGTAAGCAAACTCTGCCAGTGGCAGAAATTGATCCCAAGAACCCCCGAAATCTATAACGCAAGCGCGTAGCATATCTTCCAATATCTGAATAGTGCGCTCAGACTGTCCGTCTGTCTGAGGGTGAAATGATGTACTCAGCTGAATCTGTGTACCTAATTCTCGCTGTACTGCTCTCCAAAACTGTGATGTGAACTGTGTGCCCTGATCTGAAATAATGAACACTGGCACGCCGTGTAGGCGAATAACCTCACGGATATAAATCTCAGCCAACCTCTCCGAAGAATAAGTAGTCCCAACTGGAATAAAATGCACGGACTTGGTCAACCGATCTACAGTCACCCAAACAACATCAAACTTCCTCAAAGTCCGTGGGAGCCCAACTATGAAGTCCATGGTAATACGCTCCCACTTCCACTCCGGAATTTCAAGTCTTTGAAGCAATCTGCCCGATCTCTGATGCTCGTACTTCACCTGTTGACAATTTAAACACCGAGCTACAAACCCAACTATATCTTTCTTTATTCGCCTCCACCAATAGTGCTGCCTCAAATCCTGATACATCTTCACGACACCTGGATGAATGGAGTACCACAAACTGTGAGCCTCCTGGAGAATCAACTCATGCAAACCATCTACATTAGGCACACATAGCCTACCCTTCATCCGTAATACACCGTCATCCCCAATAGTAACTTCCTTGGCATCACCGTGCTAAACTGTGTCCTTAAGGATAAACAGATGTAAGGTCATCATACTGACGTTCTCTGATACGATCATAAAGAGAAGACTAAGAAACCACGCAAGCCAAAACTCGGCACGGCTCGAAAATATCCAATCTGAAAAATTAGTTGGCCAAGGCCTGAACATCCAAGGCTAAAGTCCTCTCTGCTACCGGTAAGTATACTAAGCTGCCCAAAATTTTTGCCTTACGACCCAAGGAATCGGCCACCACATTGGCCTTTCTGGGTTGATAGAGAATGGTGATATCATATTCCTTAAGCAACTCCAACCACCTCCGCTGCCGCAAATTAAGATCCTTCTATTTAAACAGATGCTGTAAACTTCGGTGATCGGTATAAACTTCACAATGGACACCGTACAAATAATATTGCCAAATATTCAAGGCATGAACAATAGCTGCTAACTCAAGGTCCTGGACCGGATAATTCTTCTCATGTACCTTTAATTATTTGGATACATAGGCAATCACCCTACCGTCTTGCATCATCACTGCGCCGAGACCAATAGGCGATGCATCACAATACACAGTATAAGACCCTGAATCTATAGGCAACACCAATACTGGGGCTGTAATCAGAGCCATCTTGAGCTTCTGAAATCTCTCTTCACATTCATCCGACCATCTGAACGGAGCACCTTTCTGGGTCAATTTAGTCATAGGTGATGCAATGGACGAGAAACCCATCACAAAGAGACAATAATAGCCGGCCAAGCCGAGAAAACTTCGAATCTCAGTAGCTGGAGATGGCCTGGGCCAACTCTGAACTGCCTCTATCTTCTTCGGATCTACCTTAATTCCTTTACTAGACACTATGTGTCCCAAGAATGCCACCGAACTAAGTCAGAACTCACACTTACAGAATTTGGCAACAGTCTCTCCTATCTCAGCCTTTGTAATACAATACCCAACTATTGTGCATGCTCCTCCTAGCTACGTGAGTACACCAGGATATCATCAATAAATACTACGACGAATAAATCAAGATATGGCTGGAATACACTATTCATCAAGTGCATAAATGTTGTTGGGGCATTGGTCAGCCCAAACGACATCACGAGAAATTCATAGTGACCATAACGAGTCCTGCATACCGTCTTTAGAATATCCGAATCCCGAATTTTTAACTGGTGATACCTGGATATGAAATCAATTTTGGAGAATACCCTCGCTCCCTGAAGCTGGTCAAATAAGTTATCAATATGAGGCAAAGGATACTTATTCTTGATTGTAACTTTATTTAGTTGCCTGTAATCGATGCACATCCGCATAGTACCATCTTTCTTTTTCACAAAAAGAACCGGTGCACCACAAGGCGACACACTAGGCCTAATAAACCCCTTATTTAGAAGTTTTTGAAGTTGCTCTTTCAACTCCTTCAATTCAATAGTTGCTATACGATACAGAGGAATAGATATGGGTTGTGTTCCTGAAACCAAGTCGATACCGAAATCAATATCCATGTCGGGTGGCATATCCGGCAAGTCTACAGGAAATACACCTGGAAAGTCTTGCACTACCGGTACTGAATCAATAGTAGGGGTATTTGCATCAACATTTCTCACAAAATCCACATATGACAAACACCCCTTCCCCACCATAGATTGGGCCTTCATGTAAGAAATTACTCTACTGGGAACATAATCTAGAGAACCTCTCCATTCGACCTTTGGCAACCCCGGCATTGCCAACGTCACAGTTTTTGCGTGACAGTCCAGAATAGCATGACATGCGGACAACCAATCCATACCCAGGATTACATCGAAATCAACAATACTAAGCAATAAGAGATCAACTCTAGTCTCCTACACGACCGATACACACGGTTTATAATAATAGTATCTCCCACCGGTGTAGATACACGAACAGGTGAAACTAAGGACTCACGAGAAATATCCATATAATGATTAAAATACGATGATACATACGAATAAGTGGAACCAGGGTCAAATAATATAGAAGCCTCCCTGTGGCACACTGAGACAATACCTGTGATCATTGCATCTGAAGCAACAACATCTGGTCTGGCAGGAAAAGCATAGAATGGGGCCTGACCACCACCTAATCGGTCTCCCCCTCTTGGGCGACCCCTAGCTGACTGAGCCCCACCTCGAGCTGGCTGGGCAGGTGGTGGAGCAATTGGTGCAGAAGTCGTAACATGATTCCTCTGCTGAATTGGACCTCGCGTAAGGCGGGGACAATATCTCTTTATGTGGCCCAAGTCTCCACACTCAAAGCAACCACTCTCTGAAAAGGCTGGTAAATACTGAGGCGGACCTCGAGAACCAGAATAACTACCAGAAGAACCTGGCACAGATGATCCCTGAACTGAAAGAGCACAAGGCGTACTCAAGGCTGGAAGTGCACTAAGAGATGACTGACCCTGATGAGAACTGTATAAACCATTGCTGGATGATGCACCACGGTGAACTGGACAACCCATTTGAGCGTGTCTGTAAGGACGACCCCTGTTGTGGTAGGACTACCCTCCAGAAGGTACCCCACTAGAACCGCCTGAACCTCGAGGCCTCTTGGCCTCCCTCTCACCACGCTCCTAGCTACGGACCACCTCTATCTACTGAGCAATGTCAACCACCTCATCAAAAGTGGCCCAGATACCCTCTACCTAGTCATAAGCAACCGCGGATGATACGTGAGGCCATCAATGAACCTCCTAGTCTTCTCCTTATCAGTGGGAACCAACCAAACTGCGTGATGGGCCAACTCAAAAATCTCATCTCGTACTGCGTCACAGACATGCCATCCTGACGTAACTGCTCAAACTGCCTGTGCAGCTCCTCTCTGTGAGACCGCGGCACAAACTTCTCCAAAAAGAGAATGGAGAACTCCTGCCATGTAAGTGGTGCTGTACCGACCGGTCTGCGCCTCTCACCATCTGAAGGCAGTCCCATAAAACTGAAAAGTAGTGAATGAAACCCCACTGGTCTCCAGAATACCCGTTGTCTGAAGCATCTGCTGGCACTTATCCAGAAAACCCTGAGTATCCTCTAACTCAGCACCGCTAAATGACGAAGGTCGAAGCCTCCCAAATCTCTCAAGTCTCCTCTGCTCATCATCAACCATAACGGGGACTACCGGGGCCTGAGCAATTGCAACCGGCTGGACTGGTAGTGCCCCCGGTATCTGAAGTCCCTCTACTACATGCTCTGGAGTATGGGCGAAAGGGGTATGAGTACCTCCCCCGACCTAAGAAGTGGCTGGTATGGCCTGAGCCAAAACCACCTGAGCAAGGCCAGTGCAAACTGTCAATATCTGAGCCAAAGCCTCTTGTAGGCCTGGAATCTCAATAGGCATAGCTGGTGCCTGAGCTGGTCCCGTCGGCTCAACTATATCTAGAATCTGCTCCTGAGCTGGAGCAACTGGTGGTGCTACAGGTGCTGCTCCAACTGCTGTACGAGCTACACCTCGACCTCTAACTCGTCCTCGACCTCTACCACAGCCTCTACCATGGCCCCGACCTCTACCACGACCCCAGCCTCTCGCGGCCCTAACTGGTGGAACTGGTGGCTGACCGTCTGATCCGGTAGTACGTGTCCTCACCATCTGTGAGAGAATAGAATAACAGAAATTTAGTTTCCGGAATCAACAAATTCGTATGACAGAATGCAAGAAGGTGAAATTTTCCTAAGGATTCGGCAGCCTCTCGAAGATAAGTACAGACGTCTCCGTACCGATCCGCAAGACTCTACTAAACATGCTCATGACTCGTGAGACCTATGTAGCCTAGGCTTTGATACCAACTTGTCACGACCATAAAATCCTAACCTGTTGTGATGGGGCTTATCTCAATGTTAGGCAAGCCGATAACCTCAATAAATCATAATTTCTTTCAAGTTTGAAAACATAATATTTGAAATTCCATAAAACAAATAAAACAAATCTCACAAATTACTGACATAAGATACATTCCCAAAACCCGGTGTCACTGAGTACATGAGCATCTTAAATAATAACAAAGTCTGACTGATAAAAACACTGTCTGAAAAATGTAGAACAGTACAACAACTGAAAAGAAGAGAGTCAAGGTCCGCGGACGCGAAACAGCTACCTCAATAGTCTCCACAGATAAAGCTCCAAAAAACTAGCAATCGCCGTGTCCGGAGGTACCTGGATATGCACACGAGGTGCATGGTGTAGTATGAGTACAACCAACTCAGTAAGTAACAAGACTAACCTCTGGGCTGAAAGTAATGACGAGCTCTGCAGGTACAGTCCAGTACAAATAATAACAATACAGAAATGTAGGCATGCTTTCAAGTTCAACAGTTGCTTTCAGTACAAATAAAACAGATCAATTCTGAACAATACGGGGAATATGACATCTCTATATCTACATGCCAATGTACATACTGTATGTGATGCACCTTAGTGAAAACTCTGTGTACTCACAATCTAAAATACTCATTCATTTGGTACTGTATATGGCCAATACAGCCCAGGAAAAATCCATCCCAAATATATATGTATATCCATCAACTTACAGTCAGTCACTCAGTACGTTATAAGGCCAATCCAGCCCAGGGGAAGATCTATCCCCGAATATCAACGCTTTGGGCAAGATCCATCCCTCAATATATATTTATGGCAAGATCCATGCCCAGGGAAGTTCCATCCCAGATATATATATATATATATATTTATTTATTATTTTTTTTTTTAACTACGCTCACTATGGGGGTGCAGACTCCGGAGGGGCTCCTTCAACCCAAACGCTATAATAGCCAGATCTAGGCATAAATAAATAAACATAACTATCACTCAGAATCTCTAGTCTCTCGGGCTCTCAATGACATGAAAAATGAACCCGACATGATGATATGAAGTATCAATGAATGACAACAGAGATTGAGATATGATATAAAAGTGATAGATGTGACTGAGTACAAAATTATAAATTTAAACAAATAATTCAACAGCAATACGACCTATGTGGGTCCCAAAATATATTGACGCATAGCCAAATTATGATCTTTAATATGAGTCTCAGCTCAATTTCTCTAACACGTGGAGGATATGCGGATAATGATATTTATTTAATTATGCAACTCCACGAAAATAATTTAAGTCACAATTTTCATGATGCACGCCCACATGCCCTTCACGCAGCATGTGTGTCATCTCCAAACAATTCATACAACATGAAATTCAGGGATTTATACCCTCAAAACCAAGTTTAGAAATATTACTTACCTCAAACCGCGTAATTTCTTACTCTGCTATCCCCTTGCCTCGCGAATTGGTCTCCGAAAGCCTCGTATCTAGCCACAATTAATTTAAATTAGTCAATACAAATTATTAGAATTAATTCCATAAGAAAATACTAATTTTTCAATAAAATTCAAAATTTAACTCAAAAATCGCCCGTGGGGTCCATGCCTCGGAACCCAAAAAAATTACAAACTATGAACGCCCGTCCAACCACGAGTCCAACCATACAAATTTCACCAAATTCCGACATCAACTCGACCCTCAAATCTTCAACTAAAGTCTTTGAAGATTTCTATCATTTTAACCCAATCTTTACCCATTTGAACTCAACAATCTTTTCACAAACCTTATTGGTATGTGTATGTATAAATAATACTCTTACACTCAAGAATCATACTCCCAATCACCCATATTTACCCAAACTCAAAATTGAAGAATTGGGGAAGAAATTCTTACCTCTTTAAAGACCGCATAATGGGTCGCAAGAACTAGGCAACACTGTTTCAGTCTGCGGCGTTATGCGGTCCGCAGACCTGTTCTGCGGTCGCATAATGCACCGCAGAATTGGTCTGTGATCGCATAAGGCGCCGCAGACCTTCCTCCAAACTTGCCCCCACCTCCGATTCACTCTGCGACCATTATGCGGTCTGTAGAGTGATTCTGCGACCGCATAGTGGGCCGCATAAATGACTTTTTTCGGCAAAAATTTTCCTTTATTCCCCGGCACATTGTTCAACCCAAAAGGTCCGAGCCGCGGAGCAAGCTCGTCGCGAAGAATTTCTACAATTCTCAAACACGTAAGCCTAATTCGGTACCACGAAACATTAATTTCCTTAGCAAAACTTTTCTGGGGTCGTTACACATACGTCAATATCCGGTTAACCTTTTCAACTTAAGTTCTAAACCTTGGAACTAAGTATTCCAAATCATTCCAAAACCTCACCGGACCCGAACCAATAACCCCGGCTAGTCAAATAACAACCGTAATCACAATTTGAGCAGTGAATGGGGAAACGGGGTTGTAATACTTAAAACGAACACTTTAGGAACAAAAAAAAATGATACTCCCTCCGTCTCATATTATCTGTCATGATTCTCTTGTACACGTCTCTTAAAAAAATTAATTAGGATGGGATTTTTGACTACTTTACCTTATTCATATCTTAATATTTAATATTTCTTCAGTGGTATTTGAACAAAGTTTAGTATTTGTAGTTTTCAAGGATAATTATTACTAAGGGTAAAAAAAGGAAAAAAGAGAATTAATTTTTGTGTTGTACTTCTAAAGTGACAAATAATTTGATATAATTATTTTTAGTAACCACGACTATTAATATGAGATGGAGGAGTACCCATTCATGTTTTCCAAAATAGAAATTAGACCATACCCAAATAAATGCATAATCCAACCTTACTATATATATGCGTTTTAATATTAAAATCAAGAGATATACCAAATATAGGCTTTTAAATATTAAAGTCAAGAATCCGAATAATACGGTGGTCCTATAAATGCCACATTTGTCACACAGATCAGACCACTCGGATAGTTTACCCAGTGCGGTAGGTGAAAAGGAAGAGACAAAAATGGCGACGAAAACAGTATGTGTAACAGGATCTTCAGGCTACATAGCTTCATGGTTAGTGAAGTTTCTGCTCCAGCGTGGTTATACCGTTAAGGCCACTGTTCGCGATCCCAGTTACGTTTGTTCTCTCTCTTAAAAATTCTTTTTCATTTGAATAGAATACAGAAAAAATGGATTCCGAACTTGTTAGATCATTTCTTTCTATGTGATCATTCTGAAGGATTTGGCATTCAATTGTATAATTTGAGTTGTTTTAGATAAGCTAGGGCTAATGAGTTTTTGATGATTATTTAGAAGTTCTAGAACATTCCAACGGTTGATATTCAAATTTTACTTTCTGTTTTTTTAATTTTATTTCTTATGATTGTGGTGTTTAGGTTAACTTGTGGCATCTCGACTATTCTATATACCAGTAACTCTGCCTGCCAACCAATTGCCTCTGAATCATCACACACACACGCACACATATATTTATATATATACAGTTGCATAGAGAGAGAGAGAGAGAGAGAGACACTTGCATACTATATTTAATAAATATTTTAATATTGAGTTGGCCTAAGATGGTTTGACTATGTTCTCTATAGACCTCCAAATGCGCGATCCATAGATGATAGTATGATGATTGAAGGTGTTAAAAAAGAGAAGGTAAATGTAGAATCAAAGAAGGAAAGTATTTTAAGAGATCTACAAGCACTCAGAATCAATACAAACACAGCTAAGAATAGAATACATGGATGTAAATGATAGGCATATGGACTGGTTGGGAGTAAAGCTTAGTTGTTGTTACACTTATCTTAGGTTCCTGTATTTGTCATGATCTCTTTAATCTGTCTTGAGACTTCTACATCAGTGTAGGGATAGTATGAAATTTTGAGAACCTCTATTTTTAGAGATACAATATTTACCTTACGATAGTTTTACAAGTATTGGAATGAACTGGTTCCGAACAAACTTTTAATATTTGAAAGGCTGTTGTGTTTTTCCTCTTAGATAGACTAACTTAAATCAGTATATCACATACCTATATAACAGACTTAGATCAAATGCAAGCTTATGGAGCTGTTTATATGATTATATAGATACTAAGAATTTGTACTATTCCTTTGTCTTTTTCCGTGTTCAAACTGAATAATTTCTTAAATATTAAGATGCTTTTGCTCTTCTCGATTCAGCACAAACTGTTTTTCTGGAAGGAATATATACTGAAAATCATCAAAATTGAGTTACATTCATCTAGAAATATGAAGGCAGTGAGGACTTGCATGGACATAACAGTCTCATGCTTGAATATGAGATATTTAAGTAAAGATTCGAAGCTTCCCATTTGTTTGGAAATTTATAGTTACTACTCGGTGGCATATAGGATAAAATCATATTAAATAAGCTCTTCACTTAATGTTTTTGCTATTATGTTATATTTATTTATTAAGCATTTCTGGATTCATCCGCAGGTGATCCAAAGAAGACAGATCACTTGACATCCCTTGATGGAGCTAAGGAGAGGCTCCACTTGTTCAAAGCGAACCTTCTGGAAGAAGGTGCCTTTGATGCTGTGGTTGATGGGTGTGAAGGCGTATTTCATACAGCATCTCCATTTTACCATGGAGTCAAAGACCCACAGGTTCATCACTCATTTTCCTGATAAATATGGTTTTTTGGGCCTTTTGGCTGTTACTTTTGCAAGCTTGGTCTTTGGAATCAAGTAGTTGGTGTCATTGAAGCTTTTCCTTTGTTATTCACAAATTTCTGTTCTTTGTGCTAGCTATCCAGAGGTAATTCTTCATATCATTATGGTATTAGCTAAATGAAGAAGTTATTCCACCGACCCTTTCTGATTATTTTCTATACTATGCACGAGTCAGTTAGTAACTACCTGATATGAATTCACATTAAAAATACTGTAAACTTTGCTCTGTTACCTGATAAAATTGTATTTTCATATGTTTCACGAAGTGTATCTTTTTGTGATGGCTACAGGTCCTGCATAAACTGTTGCCTCTGAATTTGCTCAATAAAATCTTTTAATAGAATGTGTACTGATATTGAAAGACTTAAAATGTCGATTGGACTTTGGAGTTATACAGTTAAGCAAGAGCTGTGAAGCTATATTAGCTGTAGTACTATGTTTTCAGATACCATCTTAAAAGATTACTATTGTGCACCATTGCTACTTAATTGTAAGAGAATCTGTCCTATTAAACTGGCTATAGCCGTCTTGGTTCTGTTGGCCATATTTCTATGTTCTAGTTTTTTGGTGTTTCCATATGCTGATGTAATGGATTAACCCTACTCTCAATGTGCAGGCAGAATTAATTGATCCTGCACTGAAGGGGACACTTAATGTTCTTGGATCAGTTGCAAAGACGCCATCAATTAGAAGAGTGGTTTTGACATCATCTGTAGCAGCAGTTGCTTTCAATGGAAAACCGCGAACCCCTGAAGTGGTAGTTGATGAGACATGGTGGTCGGATCCTGACTTTTGCAGAGAATCACAGGTGCTTGACATGACTTTTCATTTCTGTTAGCAGCACAATTGTTGGCATAAGCCTTGAACAATTTTTCTTCAACTATTATGCCACGTAAACAGCGGTGATCCACATTAAGCGACACACTGGAAAATTTTGCTAGGTAACATATACGCAAAAACAAAAACTAATATACATAATATTAAATGGAACTCCTTGACATCTAGTCCTTTCTGGTCCGGTGGTCAAGTGCCTTGCTGCTTCTTCTTTTTTTTCTGGGAATTGAGGTTAAGGGTTCAAACTTCATTGTGGTATTGTGGTTTTGCAAATTTTAGCCCGATTTGATAAAAATGATGAGGTCAAAGTGTCGAACCATTGGCCTCATTCTGGTAATAATCAGTTAAACCACTGGACCAAAACTCCTTGTGTGTTGAGTAAAGTGATAATAAAAAATTCAATGTTTTAGAATTCTAATTTGGAAAAAACTACTTCTCCTCGTCTTCAATTTGCAAATTTTGAGCTTTCTAGATTGCTGCACTTGTTCTTCTCATCTCTCCCAGTTTGTCACTTATTCATCACTTATTTAAATGTTGACACTGCCTATGAAAATACCTAGTGTATGCATTGGTTTTAGCTTCGCATATGCTCATTGCAAAGTATGAATGAGAAAATTGTACACTAAGATGAGACAACACATATTCTCACTGCATAGTATGCAACACAATTATGAAGTCAACAACCAAAAATATACATTTCATAAGAAGCTTGACGTGTTATATGCAAAAAGCAATGGCGTATGCGGGATCTTACATAAGCGTTGTCTGCATTGTATCACAACTTGGCTTGTGTGGGTTTAACTGGGAGGGTAGAGGTTCTAAAGTTTTACTCCTTGTTCTAAATTGATTTTTGTTTTGCACTATTAATTGATATTTTGACAAAGCAATGTGGAATGACACCTTTTATTAAAGAGTGTCTATCACCAATGAAAAGAATATTTTCTTTCTACTTTAAACATTTTGGTCCCAATAGACTCAAAATCTCTTTTTTGCCCCGAAAAAGAGAAATGAGTGGTGCACAATTCTTCAACCTATACGATGCTTAGAGAATACACAAAAAATTTCTCGTTTATTGATCCTTCAATTCTACATATGCTGAGTGGTAAAACCAATGAAAGTCAACAAGAAATATATATCCGGGGAAAATCGATAGAAATAAATTGTTCAAAAGATTGAAACATCTCTAGTTTTGTACAACTAGGAGAGGAGTTTATAAGATCCATAGTAGGTTATTATTAGCACTGCATTTAGCACGCTAACAAATTAGCATGTTAGGGTAGATCAATCATCATTGAAAATGAAGATAGTGACAAATTATACATTTTCTAAGGTTTTCGGCACCTCCAAATATTCGCGTGGCATGATTCTTCCTAGTATTCACACTTTGAAAAAATAATTTGAGCTTTATAGCTACTTGTTTGGAATTATATTGATTGTTGTTTATCATAGCTTTTAAGGCCACCCCTAATTTTCCCATCCCACAAAGAATTTATCCATTGCTTGCAAATTCAGTCTCTTAGAGCCTAAAAGAACACTTGCGTTGCCGAGTTAATCGTTGATCAATCTCGTGATCCTTGTTAAACATCACTCCAGATTTTCTCACAAGTAGAACAATTCTGCTTCGTGTGGGCAGCTTGGAGTCCTTCTTTGTAGTCATGTTATATTTCTCCTTGAGATGTTTTACGTAATTTTTCAAGTGGCTAATTTGCGTTAAAGAGAATGTCTTGATCGACTCATAAAGTGCAAATAGTCATTTTTCCTCATTTCAATCCCTTTTCAACTTTGAACTTTATAATTCCCTTTGAGAACTGTGATCTCATTTTGCTTGGTCCACACATTTGAAAATGGTTCAGCTTTTTCATCATTTTAGTTAATCGATCGTTCCCCCTCATGTTCCTCTGTTGAAATACGTTCCCTCTTTAAAATTCGTTGGAGTGAAGTGCCGATAAAACTAGAGGAACTTGAGGGGACAAATCGATAAAGAAAAACGATGAAAAATTGAACCATTTTCAAATATCTAGACCAAGGAAGACGAGATTACAATTCTCAATGATAAAGTTTAAAGTTGAAAAAAGGGGTTGAACCAGTGCAAAAAGATTATAATGCTTTTATGAGTTGTTCGAACATTCTCTTCGCCGAAAATTAGTCGCAAAAACTCATTTGAAATTTAAAATAAGTCATCTTTGGAAAAAATATGATAATACTGTGAAGAGAAGGAGAACTCTTTGCAATTCACACGAGACATAGTTGTTTTACTTAAGTGAGAGAATCAAGGGTCTTGTTAACGAAGATCACGAGATTAAGATTAACTTAGCAAAGTACGTCTTCTTTTAGGCTTTACGATAGTTGGATTTTTAAGCAACAAATAATTTTTTTTGGCGAGTTAAAAGAGGTAGGGTGGCATTAAGAACTATGATAAGCAGCAATTAATATGATTTTTAGTAAGTAGTTGTGGAACAACTCAAGTTAGTTTTCAAAGTGTGCATCCTCGGAAAAATTACGCCAAATTCATATTTTTGAAAAAGGAAAAAAATTCACTTGGCATAATTCTTCACTTGGCAAAATTAGCTCGAGTTGTTCCGCACTTTGAAACCTCCAATATCCACCGTGCTAAATGCGGTACTAATAATCTCCTATTATGGAGCTCAAATTTTTGATAAGCTTAAAAATTATGCATAAATAGGTGTAAACTTCTCTTCTTTTTGTTTTTCTGATTCTCATGTTATTAAAAATTTCTCCTTAATGTGCAAAATTAGAGATGTTTTGGTCTCTTACACAACTTATTTCTATCCATTTTCGCTTCAATTGGAATTTTAACGAGTTATGAGATGTTACCATTTACAAAAAAAATTAACCAGTTGTGAGACTTGTTGACCTTCTTTGTTCTTGCACTATATGTATACGCGAAGGACCAATGAACGGATAAGTTTTTGTGTATGCTCTAAGCGCGGTGTAAATTGAAGAATTGTGCACCACTCATTTCACCTTTTTGTGGCCAAAAAAGATTTTGAGTCCATTGGGACCTGAGATTTAATTCATAAAGACAGTATTTCTTCCCGCCAGTGCCAAAGACACCCTTCAATAAAAGGGTGTCATTATTGAAGGGTTTCATTAGCCACTTCATCGAAAATATCCACTAAATAATACATATTTGTCTATAAAATAATATTAGGTATATAACTAATGTTGAAAATAGTGCAAAATAAATATCAATTTGGGATAAGAAATAAAACTTTAGAACCTCTGAACATCAAAATAAACCTCTATGATTCCAAATAAACTCATATACAAGCAGAGTTGTGATAACAAGCCTACCCTGCTAGCATAAAATTTTGCATACGCCACTGCACATAAAGTATTAGCAATGATGTTTTACGATTCTGATTCTTCAACTTTTTCCAAATCGATGTAGTTGGTGTGCTAAAGCTGTGAGATTTTTTCCTTGAGTAGGTAGTGGAAAGGCCAACAAACTGCACACCCATGTCTCATAAATTAAGGGAGAGCTTGACAACCAAAGCTATGGAGCATTTTGCTTTTGCATTTTGAGATGGGTAGAACGTTAATGCAAGAGCAGAGTAAACAAAAACTGTCTGGCTGTAGCAACTATAGTAAATAACTGCAATTCTTTTCAAAAAGCTAGGGCTTGAAAGTGCTTCTAGCAATTTTCTATGGTTAAATAAGAACTGTTTGTTTATTAGGCAGTAGGATTTGGAAGGAACTGTAGGATGGAGCGAGAAATAGAGCTTGAAGAAGTAACTAAAGGAGAGAAAGAAGAGAGGAGTAAAGAGAGTATTATACAACAAAAGCAAGATAACTCAGTCACTTTCGCAAGTGTCTGCAAGTTTATGATATATCCTTGCTATGCAGGAGCTGTGACTGAGATACTCATCCCCTTTCCTGTTCAAGCTTATGTTTACCTATGTGTGTGATGGAAAGGTTCTGGGCCAAGTTACTGGTTTAGAAATTGAATAGGTTTGATTAATCTTTGGCTTGCAAAATACTTCACTTCTTTCTAGAAACAGAACCAGATCTCTTTTGGTAGCATGTTGCTATAGAGTAGTGAACACTAATCACAATGCGTTCTTAATCTGCACAGAACTCTTCTTGGTTTTAGTAGGGCCAGATGCAATTGTGGGTTTGCAATATTTGTTTAGTTTCCCACCCTAATGATGCAATTCAAAACCTTAAGAACAGATGGCGTTCATTTTTTCATGCTTTGGTGAAACAGAGGATTTGTTGGGAAAAGACAGAAAGCAGCAGTAGAAGTTGGTTAAAACTAGATAAATAGTTTATATCTGCTTGTTGTGAATGTTGGTGCTTTAGCTTAAGGATGATTTTGGTGACATAACCTTTTAAGTAACTAAAGTCGAGTTGAGTGCTTTTTGCTACAAAATCTTTATACCAGGAATGGTTCTGTCGGCTAAAAAATGGTTGAAATTCTCCAATATATGGAGTGTTTTTATGGCAGGGGAAACTGATGGTAAAGCTCAATCACTGTATCTCAACCATTGGGTTTGAAATTTGAACACAGTTGAATTAAGTTCTATTACTTGAATACTCCATTTACTTTAACAATTAAATCATTTGCTTATCGAAGAAGTTATGTAGAGTGTTTAGTTCACATCTTCTTATAAATTCTTATCAAAGCATTAAAATCAGATCTGCATAACTCTGCTCATTACGGACACTACTTTGTGCCCATCTGCATAACTCTGCTCATTAAATGATCAGACACTACTTTGTGCCCAGATTAGGTTTTTTCTTTTCCTTATTTCTTATCAAGTTTATCTTTAGTTCTTGGTTATCTTAAACATGTCGTTTACTGTTGAGGAGGATCTTCTGAAGTGATACTTAATCATTCTGTTTTAGATTTCACATATTTAAACTTTAATCTTTTATTTTCTGATAAGCATCTTTACACATTAATCTTCTATATGACAATGAGCGCAAGGTGAGATTAGCTGTTTGTTCTTGTTGAAAGCTTTTACATTTCGACCTAATGGATCTTCTAATACCATTGTATTAGAGTAGCCCATATTTTTATTTTTATTTTCTTGATAAGATAGAGTAACACATATTTTACAGACCACAATACCTGGAAAACGATGAGGACCTGGCTTTTAGCTCTTTTGGAGTCTTAACCACTTCTCTCTCTCTCTCTCTCTCTCTCTCTTTAATTCTTTTTATTTGAGGAGCTAATTACCGATCATCTTGTGTTGCTTTTACCAGCTCTGGTATGTACTTTCGAAGACATTGGCTGAGGATGCTGCATGGAAGTTTGTGAAAGAGAAAGCTATCGATATGGTTACGATAAACCCAGCAATGGTTATTGGCGGTTTGTTACAACCAATACTTAATACAAGTTGCGCTGCTGTCTTACAACTGATAAATGGTATGCTTGATTTTGAAGCAGCTGGTTTGTCTTTGATCTGTCATCTGCAACTAGGATGTTTTACCTTTCGACTCGTCTTTCATGAATTTAAAATATAAAAAAAGGAATCACGATTTGTTACCTAACTGTTTTCCTAAAATTTCTCTAGAATGAATCTGACAAATCAATATGTCTATTTCTGTTGATTCTGATGATTTCAGAAAATTAAATAGGTCTTCGTACCCTTTTTTTCTTACAGTATCTTTCTTCAATCTTGACGAGTAAACATCACAGACACTAATTATACTGCATTACAATGATTCGTAAGATGTTTAAAAACTTTTTTTTTCCATTTGCATGACTCAAGGCACCTTGTAAAGTCGAACTTATTAATGTCAAACAATTATTTCGTTTCGTCTTGTTCGTATCAATAGGTTAGAGATACTTCAACCTTGTTTCTGCTTGCCAATGGCACATCTCTGATAACTATTGCCCATTTATTTGGAAACGATATTTTTAGGAGGAACATTTTGCGTATTGATCAAAGCACACTAGTACTATTTTGACTTGTCTCGATTCCTTCGAACAAGAGAGTTTTGATACTTTTGAATCTGCTATATAAATTCCACTTCTTACTTGCAGTGTGCTCTTTATGATCTCTGCCAATGGAAGAGGGATGGTCATGTAGTTTGACTGGATATTGAATTTAAGATGTAATTTGATTTACCTATTATAGTAGCAGTGGACAAAACTCCCAAAACAATAGTTAAAAAGTTAATATGACTGAGAAATTGCTTCAAATGTTAAATTTAAGTATAAAAAGAATTTGAACGAAACAGTTTGTATAAATTGATATTATTAGAAATCTATCTCATATTTGGGCATCCTGAATAGAAAGTGCATCATATATATTTGGATTTAGGATTGGAAGGAGCAACTGTTAGGGCTTCCTTTTTCCTATCTTCTTCCTTATTTCCTATCTAGTTACTTCTTATTTTTTGTTTTAATAACTGTACTTGGTAGTTTGTTAATAAGTTTATTTAACATCCTGTTCATGTTACTATGATGCTATGTTGGAATTCATGGTGAAGTTTCATTTTTGCTTTATGGCAGGTGCTGAAACATACCCAAATGCTACACTTGGATGGGTTAATGTGAAAGATGTTGCCCTCGCGCATATTCTAGCATTTGAAAACCCTTCAGCTAATGGTAGATATTTAATGGTTGAGGCAGTTGCACACTACTCTGAGTTAGTGAAGATATTACGCGAGCATTATCCCACAATGAAGCTTCCAGAAAAGTAAGTTTCTTATTTGATATGTAATATATTCAGTGAGGTTTAGGAGTGGCAAACGGGCGGGGCGTGTCGGATATGGTTCGGGTCGAATACGTGTAATGAAAAAACGGATAAATTATCGCGGATAATATGGGCCATATTATCCATGACTTCTTGAATAGGATCACTTTTGGAGAATTTCTAGTCTCCCAAACTAACCCCCAATTTGAGGCTTTACAAACGTAAAAGTTAAACTCATTGGTTATCCATTTTTTAAATTGATAATATGGTTCTTATCCATATATGACTCGTTTTTAAAAAGTTCATTATCCAACCTATTTTTTAGTGGATAATATGGGTGGTTAACTATTTTCTATTAACCATTTTGCCATCACTAGTAAAGTTTATCTCGGTGATATCTGCATCTTCGAAATGTGATGTTTTGAAAAATGGGTAGAGCATGCTCTGCTAAACAATACTGAAATTGGTGTGGATAATAGCTGAATTCATATGGTTTACTTCTTGACATTGTTTTAGTGGCTCAAAGTTTTTCGATTAAACTCTGCAGGTGTGTTGATGATAAGCCATTTCCTCCGAAGTACCAGGTTAACATAGAAAGAGCAAAGCAATTGGGTGTTGAGTTCACTCCCTTGGCTGAAAGCATCAAAGAAACTGTCGAAAGCTTGAAGGAGAAGAAATTCTATTCAGATGCTTAGCCTCAAGTGTGAAAGAGTCTGCAAATTTTAGAGAACACGCTTCTGTATTTTGAAGTCCACCATCCCTTGTGAAACTTGATATAAAGAAAACCTTTCTTACATCTTGGCCTGTTGAAGCTCCATTCCAGCCATGTTTATCTTTTGAATTTTTAAGTCATAAGTGATTCTTATTAAATTTAGCAACCTACTATCAAATGTGCATCTGGTCTGTTGTTTTACGTTTGTGCAAGAACTGTATATTCAAATAACAGCATGCGCGCACCTCATTTATTCCATAAGAGTACATGCTATCGGCCTCCTACCTGCATAGTACGATTAGGGGTGGCAAAATGGTTAAAAGAACACAGCTAACCAACCACCCATGTTATCCACTAAAAAATGAGTTGATAATGAACTTTTTAAAAATGGGTCAAATATGGATAAGAACCATATTATCCATTTAGAAAATGGATAACTAATGGGTTTAACTTTTACATTTGTAAAGCCTCAAATTGGGGTTTCTCAAGTTTGGGAGACTAGAAATTCTCCTAAAAGTGTTCATATTCAAGAATCCGTCGGTTAACCCGTTTTTTATCCGTATTAAATATATGGGTCGGGTCGGATAATTTATCCGTTTTTTTATTACCCATTTTCTACCCGAACAATATCCAGCCCGCCCCGCCCGTTTGCCACTCCTAGGTATGATAGCCGTGCTTTTTTGAACTTTTTGCAATTGGTACACCATGTTGTAAACTTATATTTTCACACTAAAATACTTTATAAAGGAATAGTAGGCATAATGCATCTATAAGCAATTTGGCATTTAGAAGCATTTGCTGCTAATGCTTCTAAAACCAATATAGGATAGCAGCATTTGTTGCTAATGCATATAAGATAATGTTATAGTAACGACATTTATCATATTTTACTCTAAAGTATCTAGTGTTTAACAAAATCGTGTTTATCAATTATCCAAGTAACACCACAAGTGCTGGTTTGATAACATGCTTGAAGACTTCTAGTGCAAACCGTAGTATAGATGCTCAAATTTTGTGCATAATATGACATTAGTTTACGAGGTCGAAATTGAGGCCACAAATTTTTTGGAGGGAGAGAATGCTATGGCGTTCTAAGTTACAGCCCTTGACGTGGCAGGAGAATTTATTCAATCACATAATTCGGGCTCCTACAATATGACGCCCTTGAGGCTTTTTATTTAATTGTATCGAAGAGCTTCTATAATTATCAAGTTGGACTGTTTAAAGTCAAAGAAAATTTCAAAAGATTGAGTTCTAGTGTTTGCAAAGTTCACCTTCCCGCGGTCAAAACAAAACTTATGAATAACAATCGACAGGGACCAAATTATAGAGCCTAATTAAAAGAATTCGGGCTTGCCTTTTCAATTCACATCTATGAGCGAGGATTCCTCTATCTCTTGCTCGCTTCGACCGGACTCTGACTACTTAGGAAAGAATGATGGGTCGCTAACGAGGCCCCTAAATGACTGCTCAGAAGGCCTACCTATTTTTTTCCCCAATCTGTCACTTGCTCGTCCCTCTCGGATTAGATCGAAATTACATCCCCAAAACCTATACTCATTCTTGTTTCACTTGTGCGTTTACAACATCATTGCTTCTGACTATGTCGATGAAATGGGATTTCAATCTAAAATTAGTAATTTCTTCTCCAAAATTAGCTAAAGCTGACATACCCATCTTTATCAGAAAGCTCTCCACCTCATCTCCCCTTTTCTCCTTTTCTTCTGATGCAGTAGTATTAACTATTAAATGGTGGTGCAATCCGGCGATTTTGTATTATTTGATGGCAGTTAATTGGTGCCTTTAGGGAGAGGTGGATGCAGGATTTCAAAAGAATGGATATACGATTATGAAGAGGTGTATCTAGAAATTATATTTGACTGGTTTAACTTTTGTCTCTTAGCATGACTCACTACAGTTTTAAAATTATAGATTCAAGATTATATTTTTTTTTGAAATTTTAGTAATTTTCACATATATATTTATACTCCGTGCCGAAAACAAGACCGTTCATAATGGGATTTGAACTGTCAATTTCACTTGTAGAGATACACCCAATAATATTGCATCATAATAATCTTTGAGCATAGGTTCACGCGAATATATTTAAGTAATTTTAAAAAAATATAATATTATTATATATGATTTATGGTTTAGGAAGAGGAGTATGAGTTCATGTAAACCTATATCCCTCAACTTGGATACGCCTTTGCCTAGCAATTTTTAAGGTTTCACCGCTCAAATTGCTTGTACAAATAGTCTATCAATCTCATTATTTACTTTTTCTAGCAGATATTCATAAATTATATGCTGATTATACACATATTATATACGAATTATACATATATCATGCATCCTCAACTATTTTAAATTTAAATGATTGGATGTACGACTACTTAGGTCTTTGGAAACTAACATAAGGTGTCTAGATGTTCATTGGATAAATTAATAGCAGATATCGAACCAAATAGTGGATGTATGCACAAATTAATTTGAACACTGTATACGGGTAAAATCGGGGGTAATGCATACCCTGATTTCCCGGTAAGAAGACGGAAGGAGAGCACAAACGCACGAGGATGAAATCGAGGCTGGGAGCCTTTTGTACCAAGATTCGTGAAAGATGAACAATGGGCTCATCGCCGGGCATGATAAGGTAATGCTCCCCGGACTCGAAACGAGCTCTTGAACCTCGGAGATATAACAAACGATTACGAACGACTAACGGAGGGCCGTGATATCCGTACCTAACCGGATATCACTGGGGAATCTCGCCCGATGTCAGTTACGGATCGGTAATTAACGAGAAAGGGAGATATTTACCCTTTTTAGACTTGTACTAGGAATGAAACTCTTATATTATATAAAAGGGAAGTTTTTATTTGATAACACATATTGTAACACGCAAACCAATGCAATACAATTTCATTTTTATGCTCTCTAACTATAGCAAAACTATTGCTTTACTGTTTATTATCCGTTCACAATTGGTTGCGAACAAATGGTCCAATTGAGGGCCAAATTACTGTTCAACCAAAGTTCGACCTGGGCCTTAACATTACAACTCGTTTGATTATTCATTTTGCCTTTTATTCGTTTATCTAATATCTTTGATTATTTGTGTTGAATCAATCCCCCATATCTTAAAATCGCGTACAAATTTAATTGTTATCTGTTTTAAGGGTAAACAGTTTGGCGTCCACCGTATGGCTAAGGATAATAATGGTGATTGGATACAAATCTTTATAACACACTCTATTTTACGATTGTTCTTTAAAGTCTTAATTTCAGGTTAGTTTAAAAATGCCAAATTCTCAGTCTGCCCACTTAAACGTTGATGCTGAGTCTGGTCATCATGGCTAAAACAACAATCTGGTGCCTAGCAATGAGGTGCCACCTGTTGATCCTAATGGATTCCCAGTTGACGATCCGGTCGATGCTAACTCACATGTGGCCATCGATGCCAACTTGCCAACTGATCTCGAAAATAGCGTTCGCGGGGGACCCCGACCAACGGCTCGAGAAGCACCCGAGATGAATGTAACGACCCGACCCGTCGTTTTGATAATATTAACTCCGATCCCCTATTTATTGCTCCCTCTATTTTTTTTTGTGGTTAAGTAACTTATCGGGGTGCTTGGTGTCGGATTCGGGAGAGGTTTGGAGTGAAATGGGACACATAGTCCCTAAATTGAAAGTTTAAATCGTAGGAGTTGACCGTAGTTTGACATGTGTAAAGACGAATCCGGAATGGAGTTTTGGCAGTTTCAATAACTCCGTAAGATGATTTTGGTCTTAGGAGCATGTCCGGATATTGATTTAGAGGTCCGTAGGTCATTTCAGCATTAATTGGCGAAAATTGGAAAGTTTGAAGATTTTGAAATTTTGACCGGGAGTGGACTTTTTGATATCGGGGTCGGATTCCGATTTCGTAAATTGGAGTAGGCCTGTAATGTAATTTATGACTTGTGTACAAAATTTGAGGTCAAACGGACTTGATTTGATAGGGTTCGGCATCAAATGTAGTATTTATAAGTTCATTAGGCTTGAATTGGAGTGCGATTCGTGTTTTTGATGTTGTTGGATGTGATTTAAGGCTTCGACTAAGTTTCGTATCGTGTTTTAGGACTTGTTGGTATGTTTGGTTGTGGTCATGGGGGCCTCGGGTGTGATTCGGACCATGTTCGGCACATTTCCTATCGTTGAGGAGTTACTCAATCTGGTGCTTTTGGTTTCCTTCTATGCGATTGCATGGTTTGAACCGCGATCGCGAAGGGGTTTTCATGGTCTTATGGTTTTTACTCTATGCGTTCGCATAAAGGAGGATGTGATCATAGAGGTTTGGCTTACAGTTTTTCTCGAACGCGTGGTGGAGTTCGCGTTCGCGAAGAAGAATTTGCGAAGCTGGGGTTGGGGCAGTTGTGATATGCGATTGCGTAGCTTGTGATGCGACCGCGATGTTGAGGCAGTGTTGTTATCCGCGTTCGCGAGTGCTTTTGCGCGATCTCAAAGGGCTAAGTTGAGCTTGGGAGAAATTTGTCTTACGCGACCACGGGTGGATTTACGCGATCGCGATGTGTAAATAACTAGGCAACAGAACTTAAATTTCAAAACGAGGGTTCATTCTCTTATTTCACATTTGGACTTTGAGAACTCGGATTAAGGTGAGATTTTGAGGGATCTTCAGAGGAAATGTTGAGGTAAGGATTCTTAACTCGTTTTTGATTAAATTCCACTAATCTATCATTAATTTCATCATATAATTAGAGATTTGGGGCGAAAAAATTGGGGAAAGAGTGGAGAAGTTCTTAGACCAAGGTTTTGGGTTTTGAAAGGCTAAATGAGGTCGGATTTGAATAATTTTTGTATGGTTGGACTCGATGTCGAATGGGTGTTCGGATTTTATAATTTTGATCGGGTTCCGAGATGTGGGCCCTGGTCGATCTTTTGGAGCAATTTTTCAATTCTTAACTAAGATCACTATTTCATTATTTAAATTAGTGTCCTATAGTTATATTTATAATATGAAATTATTTTGATTAGATTCGAGCTGTTCGGAGTTGGAAAATCGAGAGAAAGGCCTTCTAATTGATTGATTGAGCGTGGTTTGAGATAAGTGACTTTTTTAACTTTGTGTGGGGAAATTCCCCTTTGGATTTGGTACTGTGGCGATAATTTGTGATATGTGAAGGCCGTGTATGCAATGTGACGAGTGTGTACATGGGCTAAATGTTGGAATTCCGGTTTTAGCTACGTAGTTTCCTTTTCGTGCCTTAATTGAGTTACTTTATCATGTTATAGCCATCATGTTTAGCCTAATTTCACATGTCTACTTGTCTTATTTTCTATTTGCAACTTGTATCACATGTTTAGTTGAATTACTTGTTTTTCTTGATTTTCGTATTCATTACTTAACTGTGGAATTCTTTACTTGAAATTGCTATGCTTGAAATATCTTGCTATCGAGTTTGGTGTTGAATTGCAAGGACGTGGTTCTTTTGAGGCAAGGTGTAAGTAGTGAAATATCCTTTATTTAGCTGTTATGATTTGGCTTTCATGCTATTATTGAGATGATTGTTTGGTTGTTTGCACGAGGTTTCTATCGTACTATAGTTATTGTTGCACGAGGTTTCTGTTATGCGGTTGTTATTGTTTGCACGAGGTTTATGCCGTGCCGTTGTGATCATTGATACGCATGCGGTGGTATAAGGTCTGGGTGTTGAAACACATGCGGTGAGATAAGGTGGGCTTGATATACGTGGCTAGTAGGGAAACTTCTAGAAGGCAGTGTGATAAGGTGGGCTAAAATGTGGGATGCTATTTCGGAAAAATAATTTTCAAATACATATATAAAGGCTCCCGTGGTGATATAAGAAAAAACTGTGAGTTATTTTATCATTTGGGACTACGAGGTGGTACCTCGGGAGTGTCCCTGTTGATCTTCTCTATTTTGTTGTATTGTTTGGTTGTTGTTCCTTAACATGTAAATTCTTGTTTCCTTCTGTGTTGTATTTGCTTCCTTTGATTTTGTGTTGTTACTTTCCGTAAACCCTTCATTGTTTCACTTCCCTATCATTTTTTTTATATCATTATATCTTCTCCCTTGTTTCTTATTATCTCCAGTAGGGTCTTTACCTGACCTCATCACTACACTACCGAGTTTAGGCTTGGTACTTACTGGGTACCGTTGTGGTGTATTCATACTACGCTTCTACACTTATTTTGTACAGATCCTGGTACATCCTATCAGCCTCTGTATTAGTGCGTGAGTGTCTTGCTTTGGAGACTTCAAGATACACCTGCCCGCGTCAGCAGGCCTTAGAGTACCCTTCTACCCTGCTCTTTTCTTATTTCTTTACATTTTTATAGACAGTGATGTATAAGAGTGTTTAATACAGTATCTAGAGCTTGTGACTTGTATTTATACTGAGTTTTGGGAGATGTACATGTTGACTTACAAATTTCATTTCATATAGTTATTGATGTTTTGAGATTTAAATTATTATTCCGCATGTTTTATTAGGCTTACCAAGTTTTAGTGACTAGGTGCCGTCACGACATCCTATGGAGAGGATTTAGGATCATAACAACAAAGGTGATGGGGTTAGCCTATGGTGTATCTTCAAAATATTGCAGGCTCAACAAACGCCAATAGAGCAGCTACAGAATCAAAGCCACGCCCCCAACAGAGTTGAGCCTGAACCGTCCCGGGAGAACATCCGAAGGAATGAGCAGAGTACTGAGAGACCGGGTGAAGCTGAGCTCGGGGTCAACCCAGAGATAATGAAAATGCTTGAAGCATTGACGAAACATGTGGAATCAGGTGAGAAGAAAATCGAGGCCAATGACAAGAAGGTGAAAACATATAATTCCAGGGTCGATCAAATCCCGGGAGCACCCCTCATATTGAAAGGAATGGATTCCACAAAATTTATCCAAAATCCTTTCCCTCCGAGTGCGGCACTAAAGCTGATCCCGAAGAGGTTTCGTATGCCCGATATTTCAAAATATAACGGAACCACGGATCCAAATGAACATGTGACCTCCTATACATGCGCCATCAAAGGGAACGACTTGGAAGATGATGAAATCGAGTCGGTGTTACTAAAGAAGTTCGGTGAGACTCTATCAAAAGGAGCAATGATATGGTATCACAACTTATCCCAAATTCCATGAACTCATTTGTTATGCTTGTAGATGCTTTTGTGAAGGCTCATGCCATCGCAATCAAGGTCGAGACCAGAAAATCGGACCTTTTCAAGGTTAAACAAAGAGATAACGAGATGCTCAAGGAGTTCGTGTCAAGCTTCCAGATGTAACGGATGGACCTGCCTTCGGTTGTATATAATTGAGCCGTTCAGGCATTCACTTAAAGACTTAACCCTTGAAGCTCTTTGGCTTCACAATAGCTAAAATAAAATTTGGTAGAATATCCGGCGGTTACTTGGGTCGACGTCCACAATAGGTACCATTCAAAGATCAGAGTCGAGGACGACCAACTCGGAATCCCTTCTGGGTCTGTTTATCCTATCAGAGCCGATGATAGGTCTAAGAGGGTTGTCGATCATAAGCCAAGGACGGTCTTGGATTAGTATCAACCATACAACATGGAATGAAGGAGAAATGGATCCAGGCGTCACTCTACAAGGAATGAAAAGAGGGGCGATTGAGGGCCCAGTAGCCGAGGTCTGATGAGCAAAAATGGTTTCGACAGGCCGCTTAGGGTTAGGGAAGCACCGAGATTATCAGAGTATAACTTCAAAGTTGATGCCGCCAACATCGTGTCAGCCATCGGGAGAATCAAGGATACCAAGTGGTCTCGACCATTGCAGTCTGACCTTACCCAAATAGATCATACCTTGATGTGTAAGTATCATGGCACTCATGGCCACAGGACCGAGTATTGCCGATAATTGAGGGAAGAAGTTTCCCGATTGTTTAATAATGGGCACCTCTGAGAATATTTGAGTGATCGAGCCATAAACCACTTCAGGAACAAGGACGCCAACAAACAGACCTAGCAAGAGAATCTTCAGCATGTCATTAACATGATCATTGGAGGGGTCGATGTCCCCCAAGTGCCAATGATAAAGCACACTAAAGTATCCATCAAGAAGGAAAAGCACACCCGAGATTATGTCATGGAGGGAACCATTTCGTTTAGCGACGAGGATGCCGAGGGCATCGTACAACCTCACAATGATGCACTGGTAATATCCGTACTTATCAATAAATCTTGAGTTAAACATGTTTTGGTTGATCCAGATAGTTCAGCCAACATTATCAGATTGAGGGGCGTAGAGCAACAGAATCAAATAGTGCCAGCAGTCTAAGTTTTGAACAGATTTAACATGGCCTGCAAAAACACTAAAGGGGAGATAACCCTACAAATGAACACCGCCGGGACGATCCAAGAGACGAAGTTTTATGTGATCGAAGGGGACATGAGATATAACGCTCTATTCGGAAGGCCATGGGTTTACAATATGCGGGTGGTACCTTCGACCTTACAGTAGGCATTGAAATTCCCAACACCGGGAGGAATCAACACGGTCTACGGAGAACAGTCGGCTACAAAGGAGATGTTCGTAGTCAACAAAATACTCCTGGTGCATGCAGTATCGACGTCAAGGAACGTGAAGCTGACCAAGGAAGAAACTAAATAACAATCAATGATGTCGGGCCCATCCGGACCAGAGGAACGAGGAGCAGACGAGGAGGATGATTACGGATTTCTGAGATTTTTCATAGCTCCTGATGATACCGACACCACCAAATCAACGGTCGAAGAGTTGGAGCAAGTCATATTGATCGAACACCTACCAGATCAAAAGGTATACCTGGGCACGGGGTTAACCCCAAGCTCAGGAAAAAACTTATTGATTTTCTTAAATCTAACATAGATTGTTTAGCTTGGTCCCATCTTGACATGACAGAGATCCCATCAGAGGTAACCACTCATAAGCTGAGTTTGGACCCAAAGTTCCACCCGGTTAAGCAGAAAAGGAGGCCGCAGTCCGAGGTCAAGCATGCATTCATCAAGGACGAGGTATATAAACTCCTTAAAATAAGATCTATTTGGGAGGTTAAGTACCCGGACTGGTTAGCTAACGTAGTAGTAGTACCTACAAAGGGGAATAAGCTAAGAATGTGTGTAGATTACAATGACCTAAACAAGGTATGCCCCAAGTATTCTTTCCCTTTGCTTAACATCGATCGGATGATCGACGCGATGGTCGGACACAAGATACTTAGTTTTCTCGATGCCTACTCCAGGTACAACCAAATTTGGATGGACCCGGGCGATCAAGAAAAGACTTTTTTTATCACTAAATTCGGCACTTACTGTTATAATGCAATGTCGTTTGGATTAAAAAAATGATGGTGCCACCTATTAAAGCCTAGTGAATCGAATGTTCGAAGAACAGATAGAGAAATCAATGGAAGTTTATATTGACGACATGTTAGTCAAGTCCTTGCGAGCAGAGGACTATTTGAAACATTTGCAGGAGACCTTCGACATATTGAAAAAATATAATATGAAGCTGAACCGGGAGAAGTGCACATTCGGGGTCGGATCGTGAAAATTCCTCGAGTTCATGGTGTCCAATCGAGGGATCAAGATCAATCTCGACAAAATAAAAGCCATAGAGGATATCATTGTGGCGGACAAGGTCAAGGTCGTTCAAAAGCTAACCAGGCGTATAGCCGCCCTAGGTCGGTTCATATCGAGGTATTCGGACAAAAGCCATCAGTTCTTCTCACTGTTAAAGAAGAAGAATAACTTTTCCTGGACCCCAGAATGCCAACAAGCTTTGGAAGAACTCAAACGGTACCTATCGAGTCCGCCCCTATTACACACTCCGAAGGCGGACGAACAACTATACCTTTACTTGGCTGTTTTCGAGGTGGCGGTAAGTGGAGTCTTATTCCGGAAAGAGGAAGGGATGCAATTTCCTATTTACTGTGTCAGTAGAACTTTTGGTGAGACCGAAACAATATATCCTCACCTGGAGAAATTGGCGCTCGCTTTGATAAATGCCTCTAGAAAACTAAAGTCGTACTTCCTATGTCACCCCATATGTGTTGTGACATCTTACCCACTAAGGCATATCATGGACAAGCCCAAACTTTCAAGCCAGTTAGCCAAATGGTCTGTCGAAATCAGTGGGTACGATATCGAGTATCGGCCCCGAACCGCCATAAAATCTCAGATTTTGGCAGACTTCGTGGCCAACTTTACGCTGACCTTAATACCCGAAGTCGAAAGGGAGTTATTATTAACCTCGGGAATCTGGACCCTTTTTATGAATGGTGCCTCGAACCCAAAGGGGGCCCTGCTCGACATCGTATTAAAACCGCCTACGGGAAATGTAGTTAGTCAATCTATTAGAATTGTGAAATTGACTAACAATGAGGCCGAGTATAAGGCCATGATTGCAGGTCTTGAATTTGCTAAAAGTCTTGGGGCTGAGGTTATCGAATCTAAGTGCGACTCCCTCCTCGTGGTAAATCAATTTAATGGGACATTCGAAGTAAAAGAGGAATGGATGTAAAGGTACTAGGAAAAATTACAAGTAACACTGCATTAATTTAGGGAATGGACCCTGCAACACGTACACCGATATCAGAACAGCGAGGCCGATGCTCTAGCTAACTTGGGATCATCGGTCGAGGCTGATGAATTCAGTTTGGGAACAGCAGTGCAGCTTATGAAGCCGGTAATAGAAGAAGGCCACACCAAAGTAAATTCGACCAGTTTAACTTGGGATTGGAGGAACAAGTACATAGATCACTTGAAGACCAAAAAATTACCCTCGGATCTCAAGGTATCGAGAGTCGTGCGTACCAAGGCTACCAGATTTATCTTGGTCGAAGGGACATTATTCAGGAGAACATTCGACGGCCCGCTAGCCAGATGCTTGGGGCCGGGAGACACCGAATATGTCTTGAGAGAAGTTCACGAAGGCACTTGAGGGAACCATTAAGGGGCAGAATCTTTGGTTCAGAAATTAATTAGGGCCGACTATTACAGGACCGAAATAGAGAAAGATGCAAAGGACTTCGTACGGAAATGCGCTGAATACCATAGACATGCCCCGATGATCCATCAACCGAGAGAACTAATCCACTCGGTCTTATCCCCGTGGCCATTTATAAAGTGAGAAATGGATATCGTTAGTCCCCTACCGTGGGCACCCGGTAAGGCTCAATTTTTATTTTTTATTTTTTATTTTTTTTAAATAAAATCCAAAAAATGGGTCCAATGCTTACAAGATATCCAAACAAAAAATCAAAATAGAAGTTGCATGAAGCCACTAGCTATTAAAAAAAATGATAGAAAAGCTAAAATCTAATTAACTAACTATTACAACAAGATAAGTTAAATGCTTCCTTCTCCTATTAGTGTATGTGAATTCAATTGTCATTGGCAAATATTAAGCAGCACCTATCAAGCTCTCACCAGGCGCCAGGGTATATTGTCCATAGTCTAAAATGAATTCCAAACATCTTCACCGCAGAGTTGAAGTCCGCATCGTCCTCCAAGTGTCGCTACTATATGATCTCCATATGCAGTGGATTGATTTTGTTCAAGTATTAATCATGTGCTCACTCATCAAGATTAATATGTAGAAGAGGAGCCTGGCTTTAGGCAGGCTTTGCAAGGCAAAAGCCAGGCTTGAGCTGGCTTTAGGCAGGCTTTACAAGGCAAAGGCCAGGCATGCGCTGGCTTTAGGCAGGCTTTGCAAGGCAAAAGCCAGGCATGAGCTGGCTTTAGTCAGGCTTTGCAGGCCAAAGGCCAGGCGTGAGCTGGCTTTAGACAGGCTTTACAAGGCAAAGGCCAGGCGTGAGCTGGCTTTAGCCAGGATTTACAAGGCAAAAGCCAGGCATGAGCTGGCTTTAGCCAGGCTTTACAAGGCAAAAGCCAGGCATGAGCTGGCTTTAGGCTGGCTTTACAAGGCAAAAGCCAGGAATGATCTGTCTTTAAGAAGACTTTGCAAGGCAAAGGCCAGCCTGTGCCTTTTTGTGATCTTGTAAGCACAGATCCTTCCCTACTAGAACCTTTAATGTAGACATCATTCAAAACATTGCTAAACCATCCTCAGATTGAGCTTGAAAGCATGCTAATACCACTGAGAAATGATTCAACAATCTCCAAAAATACCATATGATGGGTTCAGCATCTTCCTTAGCATTTGGACATATCAGTTTCAGAGTCCAATATTGTGAAGCCATCAGTCTGGGGTTCTTCTCTTTGCTATCCTAATCCTAAGGTTAGGTGATTGAGATTTGTCTAGATTGATCAACCTCCTCCCTGCACTAGGCAGTTCAGAGAATGAATGAAACTCAGATGTACCTGCAAAAGAGAACACAATGTTAGCTATAAAATCCGCCACTGAGTTGCCTTCTCTGAACACATGTTGAAAGATCACATTGAAGTTGTCCTTCATCTCTATAATTTTCTTCACATCCTGTGCAATTACCCAAGGAGGATCCCATTCCCCTTCTATCA
This sequence comes from Nicotiana tabacum, assembly GCF_000715075.1. Lineage (NCBI taxonomy): Eukaryota > Viridiplantae > Streptophyta > Magnoliopsida > Solanales > Solanaceae > Nicotiana > Nicotiana tabacum. The sequence continues at coordinate 8,680,387 of NC_134098.1, forward strand.
CCTTCTTCATCACCAATGAATCAGTCTCCAATATGAGAGGGTGAAGATCATGCTCCACACAATATTCCAACCCTTGAAGAATAGCCTTAGCTTCAGCCACCAAATTAGTTGTAACTCCCAGGTCTACTACCCTAGCATACACCACATCACCTTCATCATCCCTCACAAAAAATCCTAGGGAGCTAGGTCCAGGATTGCCCTTTGAAGCTCCATCAGTATTACATTTGTACCCACCATGACAAGGAAGCTGCCATGTTACTCTTGTAGTGATCAATATAGGTTTATATCCTTCAAAGTATTGAATCATGTCTGGCCATAACAATGGAATATTAGGGATCCAAGCATACCTCACCCTTCCCAGTTGATGCAATGTCCTATTTATCTCATGAATCATCCTATTTGTGGACATTGAACCACCATGTTTACCTGTATTTCTTCTCTTCCACAGCTCCCAAGTGATGATAGTTGGTACCGCTTGAAATAGTGGTTTTAATTTCGGACAACACTGAGCATACCACCAATGCCTTATAATCTGCTTCAATTGAATCAATTGCACAGAAATTCCAGCAGCCCCCATGAACAATTTCCATACCTTAGAGGCAGTAGGACTTGTGACAAATATATTCTCAATGGATTCCTCTTGGGGCTGCTGACAACACCAACACCTAGACATCACCATTTGCCCTTGCCTTCTCCACATGTCATCGGTGGCTATTTTCTGCCTCCACAATCTCCAGAAGAAGAAGGATATCTTGAATGGCAAACCTCCTCCACATGTGGTAAGGCTTAATTCATACTATTCATGACCAATTATTTTTTCAAATGGGTCGAAGCTCAAGCGTTCGATAAAGACCAGGAGAAGGAAGTCATTGACTTCATCTGAAACCATATAATATGCCGATTCGAGATACCGGCCAAGGTAATTTGTGATAATGGAAAATAATTCATTGGCAACAATGTAAATAAATATTTCAAAGACGACAAGATCAAAAAGATACTATCAACGCCTTATCACCCTAGTGGAAACAGACAGGCAGAATTAACAAACAAGACCATACTTCAAAACCTGAAAAAGAGGTTAACCGATGCCAAAGGAAAATGGAAGGAAATCCTGCCTGAAGTCCAGTGGGCATATCGTACGACCTCGAAGTCTAGTACCGGTTCCACACCATTTTCGTTGGTTTACAGGGCCAAAGCCTTAATACCAGTTAAAGTAGGAGAACTGAGCCTCAGGTTCCAATATGCAACAGAGGATTCAAACGGCAATGTCATGATCACGAGCCTAGAGCTATTGGATGAAAGGCAGGAGGCCATCCTGGTTCGGTTGACCGCACAGAAACAGTAAATAAAAATGTATTAAAACCAAAGATCCAACCTACGACACTTTCAAATCGGGGACTTGGTGTTGAGAAAAGTAACATTACACACCAGGAACCCGAACGAGGGAAAGCTGGGACTGAACTGGTAAGGACCATATCGAGTTGTCAGAATAATCGGCAAAGGATCACATAATCTCGAAGCTGGAAACGGTGAACAACTACCGAACAACTGGAACGTGGCATACTTAAAGCGGTACTACTGCTAAGGTACGAACTCGATTACCTTTTAATCATGTTATGAATCAGACTAACATATGTAGGTAAACGGCGGGTGACGGATGTGGCTATTAGGTCTGAAAGCATGCGTTGCACTCTTTTCTCCTTGAACCTGTTTTGTCCCAAAATGGGTTTTACGGCAAAGTTTTTAACGAGGCAATAGTAAAACGTGCGAACTTAGATTTGAAGACCTATTTCAAATCGGAATCGATGATCGTTTGCATTCGGGTCAACATTATCCGAGCCCTCACGAGTTCGACCTCGAATACTGTGGGCCATCACCCTCGGATTAAGGTCTTTAGCAGGGGAAGAAGAAAAATTAATGTGCTAAAATCTAAGGCTTGGCGGTTAGGATTAATTGTAAGGGCAAAAAGGTCATTTGAACCGTGCCCACATAGTCCGTCCTAGGCATGACATAATTTTTTATCCGCTTTCAATCATGTACCTTGAATACCAAGAAATGAAAGAAATTTCCACTTCCTTTACACTTTATCATTACGCATTTTTTGATCCCGAATCCTAAAAGCCTACGGGCTACCCCTACTCAGGGATTATCTAGCCCACGGGCTAGCCCTACTCGGGGACTCCCGCCCGAAGAAAATTCGGATGGCCCGGGCTACCGAATCCTGGAGGCACCAAACCTATTAGGAAATGCCCAAAGGCTACGACCACTGTGAAAGCGGCTAGGAGACGTCCGAAGTCCGAAACAAGAAAGTAAGGCCTCTACAAAAACACGAAACCTACTAAAAGGTTACACTCGGCAAAAGCATTATCTAAAAACATTTAAGCATCTTGGAAACCTTCGATCGCACCGAGGTCTCGAAGCCACGAGCAAACAAAGTAGCATCGAAGTCAGGCTTCGTTCGAACCTCCGAAAAATGAACGCCCCATAACTACATCTAATTTTATGCTGAGGCATAAAAAATAATACATGAATAGTATTGCAAGAAGACGTTGGAAAAGTAATGACGCGATATTGTCAAAAAGGGAAAATTTCATATATACATTCCAAAATATATTTACAAAAGGCCCGATAGACCTCAAAACAAAAAAAAATATATATATATATATATATATAAGGAAAAACAAAAAACTGAAAAAGTACTAAGGCATCTACGCCTGATCTTCACCGAGGTCCAACTCGTCACCGGAACCATCGGAGCCCTCAGATCCCTCAGAGCCTTCGACACCCTCGGGCTCGTAGAGCTCTTTTGCCTCGTCCTCGAGCCTCTTAGCTTCCTCGATCTTGACCGATAAGTTAAAACCTCAGGCGTGAATCTCTGCGAGGGTCTCTCTTCGGGACAACCACTTCATATATTCGGCCTTTGTATTTAAGCGAGTCTCAGCCAACTCCACATCGGCCTTATACTGGGCCACCATTTCCTCGGCATCAACAAAGGTTGCATCCAATTTGTCCCCCAGTGCCGCATATTCTCTTCCGAAGGCATCCCGTTCCGTGATGGCCGAGCTCAATTGTACCCGGAGATCGTCGTTCAAACTAGACCACTTGTCGTCTTTGTCCTTCGCCACCTGAAGTTGGTTCTCGACCGAATCCAACTCCACCTTAGCAGCTTCTTTCTTCGAGGCCAACCGGTCCATCCTGCCCTACCATACTTCAGTCTAGGCCTTGACCTCGTCCATCTCGGCCCGCAGCTGGTCGATCAGGTCTATCTTCTATTGGACCTGCGAAGTTGTGTTGTTAGTCACCATGACTAGCTGCTCGTTTCTAGATTCAAAGACCTTTACCTTTTCTACCAGGTTGGCATGTTCCCGTTTCAGGATCGAGGCTTCCTTTTGAGCTTTTTCCAGCTTGGCCTGGAGAATTGGGAGGTTTTTAAGGGCCTCGTCCTATTGCTAACTAAAAAGCCCGTAGATGTCCTTCTTTTGGACTTGTTATTTGAGCTCGAACTCGAGCTGGCTGATTTCCAAGCGGTACCAGAGGAAGCTTTCATGGTGGAGCACTGAAGCCTGTAAAATAGTAGAATTAGTAAGAGACATCAAAGGAAAACTTATGTGGGATCCATAAAGGGAGAATGAAAGTATTAGATCCTTACTCGGTTCAGCGTCTGTTTCACCTCGTTGAAGAGACTTGGCGTGCCCACCTCGTTCATCTTTGCCTAGTCATCCTCGGTCACCAGGCATCGGAGGCAGCTGGCTACACTTATCGGAGCAGACAGGACTTAGGCATCCTCCCGAACTAGAGAACAATCGCCCTCTTATGCTCGGAGTCCACACTCGATGCGGGAAATTGCTTTACCAATCTTGGGCTCGAACTCGGCCCGCCAGCTCCCGAGGGCACGTCCTTTGTCGGGATCTCCAGGTGACCTAACTTGGAGAAATCTTCCAATGTGGGCATGTCCATGCCATCGAAGAAGGAGTATATAGGATCATTTGTACCCTGTACTTTTTCACTTGACTTTTCTTTACCCGCTTGGGCCTCTTCAAGCATTGACTCGGTATAAGCGGGCGTCTCAATGATATCGATCACATCGGTCGCCTCTTTCAGAACATGAATGATTTCTTGGGAGGTTGCAGCCTCCATCTCCACTTTGGCCTCTTGAATCGGAAGGGTATCGACCTCATGGCCTCTTTCCTCGGTCATCGCCTGCTCCCCGGCAGGAGTCGATCCATGGGCAACAAAGATGTCGTCTTCTTCGGGCTCATCCCTGAGTAGGTAAAGGAAGTTAGGGTCTGGTACCTTAGACTTAGTATTCTTCTTTGGCTTCCGAACCCGGGTGGCCCCCTTTTTTTTCTCTTCGCCTCGGGATCGGGGAACCCGAGGACTTTCTTTTCCTCTTCTTCTACTCCTCCGCAGTATCCCCGGGTTGTCCTGAAACAGAGGGTTCGATGGGTAAGGACGTATCCTTGTCCCCGTCCAGCGGCCTAAGTTTGGTGGTCTTAGGCAGACCTACGAGGGAAAGGAAAAAATCAGCATTATGTAAACTTGGTGTGTAGTAATAACTATTTAGGGGAGAGCCTTATCATGAGAACGGGTCTCCCATTTTCCCTTCAAAAGTTTGTTCCACATGCGCTCTGAGTGTGGCATCTGCTACTCCTTGAGCCGGGGGATCGCATTAGGAACCTGGGCAACAGCTACACGACCATAAATACTGGAAATACGAGAAAAAATAAAGGGAAATTGACACTTAAGGAAATACTACACTTATGAGATGTGTTCCACTTCTCGGGAAATGGAAGGAACTCGGGAGGTATTAGGTCTTCGGTTTTTACCCGAACAAAATGCCCCTGCCAACCTCGATCTCGATCCTCGTCGATGCTCGAGAAAAGGGCCTTGCTCGCTCAGCGAACAAGCTTGATTAGACCCCCTCAAAAAATTCGGGGACTGTATAGGCGGAGTAGGTGGTCGAGGGTGAATCGAAGAGATTCGATGTTGTACATAAAATAGCGTAAGAGGATCACGATCCTCCAGAGGGACGGGTGGATTTGCCTGATACACATCTCGTACTGCTTACAAAAGGCCAGGATTACTAGATCTATTGGGCCCAGCGTGAAGGGGTAAGTGTAAACACTTAAATACCCCTCCACGTGGGTAGTAACATCGTCATTAGGCCCGGGGACGACCACGTCTTTGCCTTCCTATTACAGTCCTCTCAAACTATGGGAATGGTATCTTCAGTAACGGAACATGTGTACCTCCATGCTTCCTCGCCTCGGTCTTGTTGGACGGAGGACTTTTCGATTTTGAAATCATCGCAGCCCCCGGGTATAAAACTCTTCATAGGAGGCTCATGAGCCACCTTGGGGACGGTCGCCTCGATGCCCATGGTCGGATGGGAAGATGAGGGGGTCGCTTGTTATGGTACAGACTTGGAAATTTTAGCCATCGTGGATATGTGAAATATATGAAGATTTGAAGAAGGAGTATGAAGGTTTGGAGGTTATAGATGAAGATATGAAGTTATGGGTTGGAAATCCAAGAAAAAATGTGAAGGTTTGAAGGTTAGAGATGAAGATATGATGGTTCAAGAAGCGGTATGAAGATTTGAAAAAGTTGAAAGCGTTAGAAAGTTTGAAGGTATAAGCTAGGATCGGAAAATAGAAGAAGTGAAGAGGGTTGAAGCTTTTATAGGGGAGAATGCAATCAATACGCGACGTTTCATGTTCGAAGACAACCAGCCGATGACCGACACGTGTCCGAAGTTAGAACGACGCGACTGTTGGAACGTTTTTGACTTACCCGTCATCTCAGTTACAATGTACGAGGGAAGAAACTGGGGCTCACCTATTCGTTTCCCATCGATCCGGCAAACCTACTCTCCAATAAACGAGGGGACTATCTGTATACGAGTAAAATCGGGGGTAATGCATACCCCGATTTCCCGGTGAAGAATACGGAAGGAGGGCACGAATGCACGAGGATGAAATCAAGGCTGGGAGCCTTTCGTACCAAGACCTATGAAAGATGAACAATAGGCTCATCGCCGGGCGTGATAAGGTAACGCTCCCCGGACCCGAAACGAGCTTTTGAACCTCGGAGATATAGCAAACGGTTACGAACAACTAACGGAGGGCCGTGATATCCATGCCTAACTGGATATCACGGTGCGAATAATGTCGGTTACAGATCGGTAATTAACGAGAAAGGGAGATTTTTATTTTTTTTAGACTTGTACTAGGGATAAAACTCCCCTACTATATAAAGGGGAAGTTTTTCTTTGATAATACATATTATAACACGCAAATCAAGGCAATACAATTTTATTTTTCTGCTCTCTAGCTATAGCAAAACTATTAATTTGCTGTTTGTTATCCATTCACTATTGGTTGCGAACCGAGGATCTGATCGAGAGCCAAATTACTGTTCAACCTAAGTTCGAGCTGGGCCTTAACATAATAACTGGTTTGATTATTCATTTTGTCTTTCATTCGTTTATGTAATATCTTTGATTATTTGTGTTGAATCAATCCACATATCTTTAAAACCGCGTACAAATTTAATTGTTATCCTTTTTAAGAATAAACAAACACTACCGTTATTTGATCAAACAATGCATAAGAAAGAAAAGAAGACTATTCCTGATTTTTTATTTTCAAAAAGAACTTTAAAAAGAAAAGAAAATATGCTCCCTCCATTTTAATTTATATAGTATAGTTGGACTTAGATATGAAATTTAAGAAAAACATAAAGATTTTGAAATTTTCGGTATTAAATATGTGATTATTTTATTTGTACGGTTACAGTAAACAAGGTGTGATTATAAAAATTATTAAGAGTAAAATATGAAAGTATGTATTAAACGATCATTGTGAACTAGATAGTGTTTCTAAAAGAGGTCGGGATTAGAAAAAGCCATATTACCTAAAAACTACCAAGAAAGGAAACAACACACGTGGCTGGTTTTAAGCATAATCTCTCAATTTCCTTTTCCATCAATCTCTCAATTCTTTATTCCCAAAATCCAAATACGCACATTTTCATTCCTCTGTTTTCTCTCAACACCATTCCTCTGTTTCTGTGTCTGTGTCTGTGTCTTGTTTGGAAGAATGAGTTTAGCAGCGAAAACAGTATGCGTAACAGGAGCTTCAGGTTACATAGCGTCATGGCTCGTCAAATTCTTGCTCCAGCGTGGTTACACTGTTAAGGCTTCCGTTCGTGACCCCAGTTTGTCCCCTTTTCTCTTCTTTTTTTCTCTCTCTATAATCAAACGATTCACTTTTTTTATTTGTTCATTTGATGTAGAAATGTGGAACATGGATTTGTGATTTTTTGATTTGATTAATGACAAAATTGGGAGCAAAAATGTGGGTTTTTTTGCCATGCAATTGATTTGTTTGTTGTTATGATCGTCTGGGCTGTTGCGGTATGGAATTTCAGGTTTTAAAATATCATTATTATTTGACATAGGATTGTTTGTTGAATTGTGTGAACATTTATCTAAAAGTTTTAAAAATTATTAGAAAGAGGGATACACTTTTGTTTATTTATCTATTTTAATTCACGTGCCGGGCCCCAATTTTTGTCTTGGGCCACAGTAGTGAAATGAGAAATTTTTCCTTTTTTGTTTTTTTAATTAATGATGGGTGTCAATTAGACTCGAACTTAGGATCTCTACATGTGTAGATATCACATTGAATTGTATAAACTGCCTAATCCAAAAAGTTTAAACTAGTAGGGAGGAATACACTTTTATTTATTTATCCTAATTCACGTGGGGCCTGATTTTTTTCTTGGACCAAACATGTGAATTTATTTTTGTAATGAGAAGTTTTTCTTTCTTTTATTTTTATTACTGATGGGTGGCAGTTAGACTTGAATTTAGGACCTTTACCTGCTTAGATACAATATTGAATTGTATGGCCAACTTGATTTAAAAATTTAAGCTATATTTATTTGTCTAAGGTCTGCAGTATCTTATTGGATGTTTTGAGTTGATTTAAGCTTCTTATGTAGTCAAATACATTGATAGAAGGCTTTGTTTATGGATGCTAATGAGTTAGTTTTTTCAATTTGACATATAAATGACCTTTTGGTTATGGTGCCCCCAGGCTTTGGTCTAGTGGTAAGAGCGCGACATGTGACGTGTGCGTTAGGCATACTCACAAGGTTCGCATCTTTCCAAGACAAAAGCATGGTAATTAAGTGAAGATGGGTAGAGGGGCTGGCAACCGTGCACCACTTGCCCTTGGGGATTTCTCTGTTATCACGCACAAAATACAAAAAGGAAAAAAGAATGATAATGTGATTATAGTAAGATAGTTTTTTAATTTGACATAAAACTGATGTTTCGATTATGGTAGCCTCAGTTTGCCTTATAAAGCCAGTCATGTATTCATTTTCATGGGAGATGAGGGAAAAGGGAAAATCTACCTGGTTGGGCAGAAAACACAAAATCTTCTGCTGAAATTCTCTTTAAATTAGTAAAGAAGTTGGTGTACGAAAGACATAAAGTTTGAGTAAGAAGTGGCTGATTAATATGTCTAGATTATTTGATTGCTCTCTGCACCTTCCCGCCTCTTCTCCATGTTAAGCCGTCTAATATTACTCCACCACCACTATTATGAGCCACTGACACATTATACCTTTAGGCACTGGTACGTATGTTTTTTGATTCAACGCACTGTACACCAAATCTTATCTCATCCATGACCTTTCGGCCACTTTCTTTCGTTATGAGAATTTCTCTTTATTTTTGGTTAGTGTCTGATGAACCTGGAGAACATATTTTATGAACACTTGGCCAAGTCCTTACTCGACCAATGTAGGGGAAAATGTGTTATTTAGCATTCTCCTTTAAAAGTGCATTCTGAGATTTAAAATTTTTTCCACTTATCCTTTTGCTTTTTCTCCCACCTTCACCCTCCCCGTGTCTTTCTTTTTTTTGCTTTTTCTCCCAGCTCCCCCCCCCCCCCTTCCTTTGTTTAGAGAATTCAAGCTTTGGGACTTGATTACTTGATTGATAAATATGGTACATCTCTATACAAAACCAACTTGCAAGCAGTTAGAGAGTAATGTCTGCCAATCAATTAGCCAGAGCCCACTCTAGATCTAGTCGGTATGGTGCCTTTGCAGATCCTTTTCTTCAAATGTACAACTAAGGTTGATCTTGTTTATTAAAGAAAAGATTACTAAGGTTGATCTTGTTTCGCTTATCACAGGGACTAAAAATTTCAGCTCTCTTAATTTAAGATCGAACTATGAAAAAATGAGATATTTCATTCTTTGCCTGTGTTATTAGGTCGGATTTACTGCTTATATGTGTTGAATCCATTGTGATTTCTTCTTGCAGACGATCCCAAGAAAACACAGCATTTGCTTTCCCTCGGTGGGGCCAAGGAGAGGCTTCACTTGTTCAAAGCAAACCTGTTAGAAGAAGGTTCATTTGATGCTGTGGTTGATGGATGTGAAGGTGTATTCCATACAGCATCTCCATTTTACTACTCTGTTACAGACCCACAGGTCCTTTCCTAATTCTCGTAAATTTGATAGTGGAAATGCTTATCCTTCATTCTAGGTAGTGCTGAGAAAAGCCCATAGTATAATGGTGTTCGACTGTTATCCAGAAATCAATAGAAGTATGGAAATCAGCATCTTTATTATGTTAATATCAAGTTAGCTTTAGTCATTACAGAATCAATATCACCGCTTCTAATCTCACAAGGAGAAATTCAGATGCCTTTGAAAGGAGAGAGATGCTATGCTGATAAACCATCCTGTTTCATTGGATGAGATACTATATAATTTGCATTCCCATTTTCTCTGCTCCTCGTTCCTTTTCTATTTGATCGGTCCTACTCATATTTCTAAATTTCTCTTTTTCACATTGAAGTTTCACTCTCTTTTCTTCTCTTCTTTCCAGCTCCTTTGTTGCTTGGCTGTTTAGTAAATAAATTTAACTTGACGATTCGTGTCAAAAGTAGACTACCATAGAAAACTCTGACAGTTTAGTTTCAAGAAATCTGCTCACCATTGGAAAACATCCTGTTTCATTGGATGAGATACTATATAATTTGCATTCCCATTTTCTCTGCTCCTCGTTCCTTTTCTATTTGTTCGGCCCTACTCATATTTCTATCTTTCTCTTTTTCACATTGAAGTTTCACTCTCTTTTCTTCTCTTATTTCAAGCTCCTTTGTAGCTTGGCTGTAAATAAATTTAACTTGACGATTCGTATCAAAAGTAGACTGCCATAGAAAACTCTTAACAGTTTAGTTTCAAGAAATCTGCTCACCATTGGAAAAACGGTAAGCTTAGCTAGGTGATTTTTTCCCATCTGCCTAAGCGTTAAGCGCTTGTGGGCAGAGTTACTCGGTACCCGGTGGAATTGTCGAGGTGTGCGCAAGTTGGGCTCGAACACCACCATTGTTAAAAAAAAGAGCAAGAAAATATTCATTCACCATTATTACTTGTCCCCACATGTTAGTTAAGTTACTTTTAACCACCTACTAGACTGAAACTCTCACATAAATATGAAACCTTATAAAAATGGTGATTGAATGGTTTGAATCATGTTCGTAAGATAACAATCTTTCCTTGATCTATCTCTAGAACTTTCTCTGCTTTGGATCATGTCTAATGGCTATAAAACTAGACACTTATGGTTGGCCGAGGAAAGTTAACTATAGTAAGTGGTGGGGTGGAAAATAGGTGGGTTAGGCGGAATTTGGCTGGTTAAAATTGGCCAAATCAATAGATGACCCTCCCAAAGTATATTCTGGCCTGAGATGTGTTGAATCAAGGTGGGCTAAACAGTGAGTCATAATCCGACGTGCCAAACTTAACCCATCTTTTGTACATTTTGAAACTTATTTTCCATCTAATATAAAAGTTATATATGAAGCGTGTGTTATCATAATTTCTTAACTCGCTTTGCATGCATGGAATGACATGACAGAAACTTGTAATATCTAATTCGGACTCGTGAATAATTTAGAAATTATAAACGGTATAATAGAAAGATAATTACTTCATTAAAAAGAGGCGAAGCCAATACATTTTTTTTTTTTGGAATTTGGATCCAAGTTTTGTCTTTGAGATTGTTCATACAAAAGTGAAAAATGAAAATTTTTCAGTGATCCGGAAAAAGATTATTTGTAGACTACTGGCCAACTTATAGATATTACACAAATCTAATGTTTAAAAAGTCAATAATGAACCTCAACTGTTCCAATATCTCTTCAATTAGGTTCAAATGGATGAAGAAAGAGACTTACGCTAGGTCACCAAATTTAGCCAGAGTGGGCACCAAAACTCTCTGAGGGAAAATCAAATTAAAGTATACTACTCTTGAAATACATATTTCTCCTTTCAATGTAATTGTTGTGTAAGTATGAAGCTTAAGAATTTTGTAATGTTATTATGGAGCTTTTGTAATAGACCTCTACTAGTTGATGGTGGAACTGTTCACATTTGGTAGTTGCACATAAGATTAGTCATGTTTTCTAGAAACTGAAATGTGTATGATGTTAATATTATTTTATGAAACTGACATAGCCAACTTGCTTACTATGGCACTTTGAGGTCGTTTGGTTCAATTGTGGGATAGACAAGGATATCCCATGGATTAGCTATATATGGGATAGCTAATACCATCATTTTGGTGTAAAATTTATACCGGTGTTAGCTAATACTCATAACCAAACATGGGATAAATACAATCCCAAATTCTATTCCGGGATTAGTATCCTTATCCTGGTAACCATTTACCAAACGACCCCTCAAAGTAAATTAGCTTTATGGACTTCTAGTGATGGTTTCATTCAACCCTAGATTTGCCCGTATTTCAGGCTGAGTTACTTGATCCTGCTGTCAAGGGGACACTCAATCTTCTTGGTTCATGTGCCAAAGCATCATCAGTAAAACGAGTGGTTTTAACATCTTCCATAGCTGCAGTTGCTTATAGTGGTCAGCCTCGGACACCTGAGGTTGTGGTTGATGAAAGCTGGTGGACCAGTCCAGACTATTGCAGAGAAAAGCAGGTGCGCCTATAGTTCTTTCTTCTTCTTTTTGAGCACATTCACGGACAAATTAAAGTGTGCTAATGTTGTGTAACTATTTATTTTTGTATGTGTATTGGGAAGGTTCCAGACTCCACTTGTGGGATTACACTGGGTGGTTGTTGTTGTTGTTGTGTATTTGGAAGGTTAGGGACTTATAAATGTTTAAAATTGCAGCTGACGCATTTCCTAAAAGTTTGTAAACACAATATACACTCTATAAGAGTATAAGGGCTACCTAGATATGTGATGAACTAAATGCACTTTGCCTAAAGTTACTTTTACGATAGGTTGGCACTAATATTGACAAGGCAGCATCATAACAGTGTGCATCTCTCTCATTTTGATCTCAACAAGAACTCATTAACCATGACAAGAATCCAGATTAAAGAATTTCTTAGGTGCTGTTATGCGCAGCACTAATTCTGATTAATGTCGCAAGTTGCTATTTTTGAAGTTATTTATGCTAATTGAAGGTTTTGACAATTTCTTACTTTTAGGTGTTCATCCAAGCACTTCTCTGGTTGATATATAATTAGAACAGCGTGTGTTTTGGACATATGTGCTTAAAACTATGCTGTTTTAGTGACTTTTTAATTATAAAGAATCATCTCATGTTATATTATCTGTTTTATTTGTGACGTATCAAGTCTGGTGAGTACATACTTTTGGTTGGTTTGTTTTGATTGAAATATTTGATATTAGTTGCAATGAGTCTTGTAAGTGACCTCCTTGTTCTTTGCATGTTTAAAAAAAGCAGTCACATTTTCTGAAGATCTCCGGTTTTCAGTCTCCAGGCTTCCTTAGAAAGGAAAACTACACAATATATGAATAATGTTATTACTCTTGGCAACTGCAGACTTTCCACCATTTTGAATCTCTCTTTCTCTCTCTCTTGTGTGAATTGTAGACTCTCCACTATTTTGATCCCCCCTTAAAATTCCCCCCTCCCCCACCCCCCACCCCACCCTTTCTTTGGATTGAAGACAATGACATTTTTCTTTTCTCCTGTTTTTTTTTTTTTTTAGCTCTGGTATGTTCTCTCAAAGACATTGGCCGAGGATGCTGCATGGAAGTTTGTGAAAGAGAAAGGCATTGATATGGTTGCAATAAACCCTGCTATGGTTATTGGTCCTTTGTTACAGCCTACACTTAATACCAGTTCTGGTGCAGTCTTGAACTTGGTAAATGGTATGTTTCTAAACTTAAGTTCGTTAAATCTTTACCTTATAGCTTATGCTAAGTACCTTTATCAATCTAGTGAAGTAACATGGACAGGACTGTTAAATCTAACAAATAGAAATATCAAAGGCCGCGCGGCAGGCCAAGACCAAGGCTGTGTGCAATGCCAAGGCCGTCTCTAATGCCAAGGCAAAACACAAAATTCTGTCATCTTTTTCTTTACGGTCAACCTAATTAGACCTATTCGACTACTTTAACAAAACTAGATTGATCTTCCTCCTAGTATGAATATGACTAGATTGTATACGGGAGTTCTTTTTCCCATTATTAATAAAATTACTTACCTTAAAAAAAAATGAATATGACAAGAATCTCACCTCTATCTTATGGCTTAAAATAATGGGGTTAAATTGAGAGCAATTCGTCCAAAATACCGGTTCGGCTTTTTATCATTTTGCTCTTGTTGGGTGTTGTCCTGTTGCTTTGGCTGGAATTTGAAGGACTCGAGGCTGAGGGGCTAGGTGGGGTGGCTATGGTAAGTACAATTATTGCAAAAGACAATGCTGGGGTGATGTGCTTATTAAACTAGAGGTGAATTCTCTTGTATATTTCAAACAAAATGGGAGATCAGCTTAGTTTTTGTAAGCTAGAGAGGACTTTGTAGTAATATACCCTTTTAAGTTTAAATATCAATCAAAGGCTAAACAGAACAATTGAGGCAGACAATATTAGTCATGGAAATGTAATTATTTTGTTGGTAAAAATTACTTTTTCTTATTTTTTTCCTCTTATGATATTGCAATCTGTTTATTCATTAAATATGTTTTACCATCCCTTTCGTCATTTTGAATGCTTATTTTTCCATGTTATATAGGTGCCGAGACATACCCAAATTCTACCTTTGGGTGGGTTAACGTCAAAGATGTTGCAAATGCACATATTCTCGCATTTGAGAATCCTTCAGCTAATGGAAGATATTTAATGGTTGAGAGAGTTGCCCACTACTTTTTGGCGAAGGGGTTTCGGGTGAATCCCCTTCCGCCCCTCTAAATCCTCCTCTGGCTTTGATCACACAAACTTGCTATGTCGTTAGATGAATATGACATGCAGATTGATTCTTGATCACTTTATGTGAGAGAAATAGATCAGCGAGAGAGAGAGCGCGCACATGAGACAATCAAGCTTTTGAAATAGCATGAAACTATCAAGCTTTGCATTGAAATTGCTTTTTAACTACATTTCTTGAAATAACCTCTGTAGGTGTGCTGACGACAATCCGTTGATGCAAAACTATCAAGTATCAAAGGAAAGGGCAAAAAATTTGGGTGTCAAATTCACTCCTCTTGAAGAAAGCATCAAAGAGACTGTTGAAAGTTTGAAGGAAAAAAGGTTTTTTGGAGGCTCATCGGCGGCTATGTGAGGGTTTCTCAATGCTTTTCTGGAATGTCAGCAAATCTTGAAAAACTTATATTCTTTACAAAAGCTAGTACAACCATAGCCTGAACAATTTCCCTTCTTTTTATTTTGGGCTAATTTAGAATTGAGGTTTCAGAGTCTATACCCCCTAATAATTTTTTTTATCAAACTTGGTTGAATTTTTTTTTGAATTTCTATAGCTGCAGAGATTGCTTAGCAAAGCTATTAATACAAGCATCAAAATATGTTTTAAGACTTTAAGTCACTGTCTTGATGCAACAAACTCTTTCTATTCCACGAGCAGAACATTAGAGATGCACAATGACACGGACCTTGCCTAATGACCGATGATACCAATTTGTTTGAGACTGAGGTGTAATTGGTGTTGTCAGAACATACGGAGATTGTAATGCGTAGTGGATGGTATAAAAAAGAGTTTTATTTGGCGAAGTATGGAAAGGGACATTCTCCTGTTTGGCCATAGATTTTGGTTGCTTTTTTAAAAAAAGATTGAAAACATTTTTTGTTCATGGAACATGATTTTTGAACAAAATTGAATTTATTTTTCCAAAAATTAGTTTTTGGGTGAAATTTTTCTTTTCACTCATAAAATTTCAACTTATTTTTAAATAAAATGCATATTCAAATACAACTTCAACTTTTAAAAATTATTTTTCAACACAATCTCAAAAATTTATGTCCAAACGCGAGAAGTGGTAGTTTGGAAAAAACATGAATCTTGGCATTCCGGATTTGATAGATTTTTTAATGTGGATATGGCAGTTACATAAGAATTTTGCGAAGTACTGAATAGTCCTAATTTCAAAATATTATTAATTAATAGGTATACACTACCCTCCCTCACTGGATATGTCGTCGTTGTTGTAGCTTTTGGTACTCTCTGTAATTAAATATACACTGTTCAAGGAGCTGAAAATAATTCAAATATAGGAAAAACAAAATTTATGAAAGAATTCTGAGCATAGAAAGTGGAGAAAACAAAAACCACAAGAATTTAAAAACTCACTGGAAGTACTGAAGCAAGAAAAAAATGAAGAGAGCAGCCAAAGAGAGAATCAGAGTGAATAGATGGTAATTTTTCTGCGAAAGGGTGTTAAGTTGATATTCCTTGGACAAAAGTGGCTTCGCCACTGATCATAGCAACAACGACGCTCTGGAAGTGAGAGATTAGAACGGCCAAAATCTGACCTATAAAAGATAACACCTTGCTATTATACTCTCAAGTACGGAGTTGCTTGTGCATGGCAGATATGCCACTACTTTCAAGCAGCCATTCACCTTGGATGCCGTTACGAGAAACCAGCATCGTGGAAGCATGGGGCGGATGTAACATCGGCGGATTCAGAATTCCAAGAATGTGGGTGCACTGTTATAAAGAGGTCAATCTAGAATATATATTTAACGGCTTTAGCCTTTAAGTTCTTACCATAAATCTATTACCATTTAGAAATTATAGATTAAGATTAAAAACAAATTACTATAATTTTAGTAATTTTAACATATATATTTATACTTCATATCAAAAATGCTGAGATCATTAAACCATGCTACATCATCCACTGCTATTAGTTTTAATTCTATAAGATTTTGCAATGACAAAGGAAGATCAAGGATTTCAGTGTATTAGATTTTGGGAACTTGAATGAATAAACCAAATATAAAAAAAAAAAAAAAAAAAGAATACTTAATTAAAATACAAGAAGGAACATTAGATATGCCTATAAACTGAGAATTGAACCTCTAACTTCACTTGTAAAAGTGCACATAATATAATCATTGAATTATAGGGTTCTTTTAGCTTGGGTGCACGCATATGTATTTAAATAACTTTTTAAGAAATATAACATTATTATACATTGGTATAAAGAGATGAGCATATGTTCACGTGCCCCATGCTTTAACATATAGATACGTCCCTAGGATGTAGCATTATATGAACATGTTCAATTGAATCCATGTTATGTGTTGTCCTAATTTTCTTATCATATTTAGTTTTCCTATCTCTTGAAGGAAAGAGCATCATGTTTATTCTTTGGCTAGTCCCTTTTTTTGTAAGAAAAGGTTTGGACTTCTATAAATTGAGGATCATTTCTTCTCATTCAGTAGCATCCACAATGTAGCCATAAGGGGATTAATGAGAGTCTTGTTTAGGGGGAAACTTTATGGGACAAGTGTTAGTGTGTCACTTGTGTTTGCCGCTTCGTGAGGTTGTTCTCTCGATATTTTGTACTCTCTTTTATGTAGTGGATTGCTCATATCCGACGTGAACGTAGGTCAATTGACCGAACCGCGTTAAATGTTTGTGTCTCTTTTGGTGTATTTCTGATTTGTTATTTAATTAATCGTCGTTCAAGGTTTGCTTTACTGGCTTCCACATGGCACATGATTATTTCGGTCCTAAAAATCCATAACTTTTAATGTGGAACACAAATTTATATATATAAATTGCAATAAATAGTAAATATGAACCCATAACTTTAAAAATATAAGAGGTTATGTCTTGAAAATATTAGGAAGAAGAAAGATGTAATGATAAGTTATGTGCCTTCGTTTTGATGGTTTGACAAACTTCATGAGAGAACCAGATAGGGAATCTAATACAATTGGTTTCTTAGTGTGCAGAGGTACTAATCAGATGTTTGGTGCAACTCTCAATAAAATTAGTTAAGGGAACAGCACAGGGAATAGATAAAGAGCAATTCCTCCAGTCACAGTACAAGTCAACTCTAACAGTTGTTAAAGATGTTGCACTGTACACGCAACAGTACAATAGCACTGTTGAAGCGTGCAGTGTACACACTTCCTTGCATCATCCTTAACGACTGCATACATATATTATCAACATGAGGCAGGGGATTTCACTGAACACTTGCAAAACCTAAACAAATATCTCTCTCAAGTGTACATCCGCCCTTAATTTCTCTGAGGCATTGAAGAACAAAGTAGCAACAGAACAAAGGACCAGATCACATCATTGATTATGTCGTGTGTCCTTTAGTATTGTTGTGTCTTTATCTTATGCTATTACATTGTAATTTCTATACAGCTTTTCAGAAGCGTTCATAAGACATCGTTTAAACCATTATCATTGTGGTTGTTTTGACTAGAGTTAGTTAAGTGTGTAGCTTTGTAATAGAGTTAATACAAATAGGCTTACAATATAGTTACTATAAGAAGGTTATAGATTAAGAGTTTAATTTCTAGATTGCAATAGGTTGTAATCTAAAGTTTTCTCAGTTAGTGAAGTTAAAATCCTACCAGTGTAGGTCTTGGTTTTAAATCCCGTGAGCTGAGAGTTTTTTACGTAAATATCGTTGTATTCTTTACTTATCGTTGTGCACTATGGGAGCTAATAGAGAACCAGACTCTCTATACAGTTTGGTGGACTCTTAATTTACATCAATTGGTATCAGAGCAGGTTCTTTCTAAAAGGTTAACACTTAGAAAGGATCTACATGGCTGCTCCACCAAACTTTGAAGAAGGACAATCAACCTACACACCATCAAGATTCAATGAACAATACTATGGCTGGTGGAAAACAAGAATGCATGATTTAATCATGGCTGAGGATTCAGAGCTCTGGGATGTTATCTGTGATGGACCTTTTGTCCCCATGAAGACCATTGGCAATGGAACAGTTACAGTTCCAAAGACAAGAAAGGAGTAGAATGATGTTGATCGGAAGGCCGTCGAGAAAAACTTTAGGGCAAAGAAGATTCTCATTTGTGGGATCGGACTAGATGAGTACAACCGCATCTAAGCCTATCAGTCTGCCAAGGAGATTTGGGAAGCTCTCCAAACTGCATATGAGGGAACAGCTCAAGTCAAGCAGTCCAAAATTGACATGCTTACTACTGAGTATGAACTCTTTAAGATGAAGGAGGATAAGTCTATTCAGGATATGCATACTCGTTGTACCTCAATGAACTTCACTCCCTTGGAGAAGTTATTCCGAGAAACAAATTGGTCAGAAAAATACTCAGTGTATTACCAGGTTCTAAGGAGAGAAAATTTAATGTTATCATGGAATCCAAGAATTTGCAGAAGCTGACTATTGATGAACTTATTGGAAATCTGAAACCCTATGAGATGAAAAAAAAGAAGGATCTTGAAAGAAGAGAACCCAAAAAGGAGAAGAACATATTTCTCAAGGCGGACAACAGTGACTCAAGTGGTGATAACACAAACATGACCTATCTTACTTGGAGATTCCATAAAATGGTTTGTAGAAATAGAGGAATTCCCAATAAAGGCAGCTCCAGCAGAAACACCAAAGTATATGACTGTTATCACAAGTGCGAAAATCCATGATATTTCATCAAAAACTGTCCTCTCCACAAGCATAACCACTACAAACAAAATGCGGACAAGGGGGTTAAGAGGAACCCAGTCCCCGACAGGAAGCTCAAGAGAAGAGATGTTGCTGATAATGTTGTGAAGCAAGCTCTGGCTGCATGAGGAGATTCCTCGTGCGAATCTGAGGGTGATGATGACCAATGAGACACCTCCATGATGGCTGTTGAAAGTAAATCTACATAGTATGACTCCATATTTGCACTGATGGCAAAATCTGATGAGGATGAAGATAATGATGACGATGAGGTAAACTTTCTTGATGTTCAAAGAAATTTGAAATCTTAATCTCAAAAGAAGCTGGTATCTTTAGCTAATATTTTGATTGATGCTTACCATAACCTCATTAATGATAAAAATACGTTAATTGAGGAAATTTGTGAGGTAGAAAAAGAGAGATGATTTGGTGGTTATAGTTGTAGATCTAAAGGAAACAATGCAAGAAATAACAAGGGAAAATATCATATTAAAGAATCAAATTGAAAATTGCATTAACAATCCTAAGGGAAAGGAAGTGGCGAGTGCGGCAAAACCTAAGCTTGAAAATGAACTCAAAAATATCAAATTAAGTCTTGTAGCTGAACTTGAAAGGAATAGACAACTTCAGGAGAGTTAAAAATGATCTAGATAAGTCACTTTAGTGGACCTGACCCTCTGATACAATCACTTATATATATAAAAGTAATGGGGGAACATGCAAGGCCTCGGGTTCCATAAGGCTAAAGCTCCCTATAATCTACAAAGCAAATATGTTATTGCGACTAATAAATGGATTTGTACTCATTGTGGTCAAATTGGCCATTACAAGGCCTCTTGTAAAGCCAAACTTCAGTCTCAGCAGAAAAACAAAGTTTTTTCTGAAAAGGTACCTACTGCTAAGGAACCCAGTTCCCTGAAAAAAAAATTATTTGATACTTGTATAGAAAAAAAAAAGAAGTTTGATTCACCCATTCCATCATTACATGGGACCCAAACTTGTTTGGGTTTCAAAGTCTAATCTCTAATTTTTTTGTGCAGGCAGTAGTGAGGGGAATCAGTTAAAGATAGTACATGGATAGTGACTACTCTAAATACATGACTGAAAGAATGGATGGTTTTCTCCCACTTAAGGTCCTGCAAGGTGGGAGTGTGTCCTTCGAAAATGGCAAAAAAAGTATATATTTTGGGAGTTGGAAAGATTGGAAAAACACTCTCTCACTCAATTGAAAATGTGTATTATGTGAATGGATTGAAATATAGCTTGTTGAGTGTCTCTCAAATCTGCAACAAAGGAAACAAAGTGGAGTTCTTGTCAAAGTCATGTACTGTCACCAACCTCATAACTGGTGAAGTGGTTCTGATTGCAAAAAGGTTCAAAATATTTATGTTGCAGACTTTGATTCTTTGAATGGTATTGATATTACATTCTTGAGTGCCATTGATGATGCTGAGCTATGGAACTGAATATTAGAGCATGCAAGTTTTTCTCTGTTGAATAAGCTGATCAAGAAGGACCTGATTCGTGGACTACCAAAGTCAAAGTTTAAAGATCACAAAGTGTGTGATGCATATTTGAAAGGGAAGCAAGTCATGTCCTCATTCAAACCAAAGAAGGAAGTGAGCACCTCAAGGCTACTGGATCTTCTTCATATGAATCTGTGTTGACCTATGAGGATGCCTAGCAGAGGAAAAAAGAAGTATATCTTCATTATTGTTGATGACTACTCCATATTCACATAGCCCTTATTTCTCAGGACCAAGGATCAAACCTTTCCAATTTTTGTTGCATTTATCAAGTAGATTCAAGTGAAGATGGGCTACAATATTGTGAGCATCAGATCTGATCACGACACCGAGTTTGTCAATGTCAAGTTTGATGAATTTTGTGTTGAAAATGGTATATGTCACAATTTTTCTGTTTCCAGAACACCTCAACAAAATGGTATTACGGAGAGAAAAAATAGGACTCTTGAAGATATGGTTAGGACAATGTTGATTGACAGTGGTGTGCCAAAGAGCTTCTTGGCTAAAGCAGTGAACACTGCTTTTTATTTGATTAATAAGTACATGATCAGGTCCTTGCTTGACAAGACCCCTTATGAATTTCTTAATGGGAGAAAACCAAAGTTAAATTACCTAAGAGCATTTGGATGCAAATGTTTCGCTCTCAATAATGGTAAGGAGGCATTGGAATTCGATGCAAAGAGTGACAAAGGAATCTTTCTTTGTTACTCTTCTCAAAGCAAAGCATACAAAGTCTACAACAAAAAGACTCGATATGTAGAGGAAAGTATACATGTGATCTTTGATAAATCTCACCACTCAAGTGGGAAAGATTCACATGATAGGATGATCAAGATGGTGACGTCTCAAAGGTCCATGGTGAGGTTATAGATATGTCAAACGGGAAGGTAGATCTAATGAGTCAAGTCAAGGAGACTAGTGAAGAAGATGCAACAGAACTTCCAACTGATTTGGAGGAACCTGGTCCTTCCATAACAACAACTGAAGTTAACAATAGAGTTTTTGATGATGTATTAGGCACTCTCGATGCAGAGAAAAGATATGGTACTCATATTTCCATTGATGCCAATGATGGGTCACACATGGAGGAACTCGGTCCCTCAGGTCCTGAAACCCAGGTGTCTAACTGGAAGCACAAGAGCTCATATCCTCTTCAAAATGAATCACTCATTTGGACTCTGGTATTCAGACTAGATCCAAGGAAAGAAACATGTTTTCCCCCTCAGCCTTCTTGTCTCAAATTGAGCCAAAATATATCAAGGAAGCATTGAAAGATGCCGACTAGATTGTTGATATGCAAAAAGAGCTCCATTAATTTGAAAGGAACAAAGTGTGGCACCTGGTTCCTCAGCCCTCAGATAGAATAATGATTGGAACCAGGTGGGTGTTCAGAAATAAACTTGATAAGTCTAGCGATACAACAAGGAATAAATTTAGGCTAGTGGTCCAAGGCTACAATCAAGAAGAAGGAATTGACTATGATGAAACTTTTGCTCCAGTTACCAGAATGGAAGTTATCAGAATTCTTATTACTTTTGCATCTCATATGGAATTCAAATTATTCCAAATAGATATTAAGAGTGTATTTCTGAATGGATATTTAAAGGAGGAAGTTTTTGTCAAGCAACTACCTGGATTTGAATACCATGAACATCCTGATCATATCTTTAAGCTTTGTCAAAGCTTTATATAGATTGAAGCAGGCCCTTCGTGCGTGGTATGAGAGATTGTTCAGGTTCCTTCTGGATAGTGGCTTCACTAGAGGGAAAATTAACAACACTCTATTTCTGAAGAAACAAGGGACGAACCTGTTGATTGTGTAAGTCTATGTTGATGACATCATTTTTGGTACAGCAAATGATTCCCTTTGTGAGGAGTTTGCAAAGCTCATGAGAAGTGAATTTGAGATGAGCATGATGGGGTAACTAAACTTCTTCCTTGGATTACAAGTAAAGCAAACCTCTAATGGAACTATGATAAGTTAACAGAAGTACATCAAGGAGCTACTGAAAAAATTTGAAATGGAAAGCTCAAAAACCATTGATACTCCCATTGCTACTGCCACTCGTCTAGACATGGACAAACCCGATTCCCCTGTAAATGAAACTATGCATAGGGGTATCATTGGCTCACTTCTGTACATAACGGCCAACAAATCGGACATTGTGATTAGTGTTGGGTTATGTGCCAGATTTCAATCAAGTCTAAAAAAATATCATATGAAGGCTGCCAAGAGAATTCTGCAGTATCTCAAGGGAACGCAGGACCTAGTCTTCTATTATCCCTCTAGAGATAATTTTGACTTAATTAGATATGTTGATGCTGATTAGGCTGGATATCTGGTGGATAGAAAGAGTACATAGGGAATGACACACTTTCTAAGGTCATGCTTGATTTCATGGGGGTATAAAGAAATAAAACTTTGTGGCCCTCCGTACTGAAGAAGCTGAATATGTGGCAATTGCTTCCTATTGTGCCCAACTGTTGTGGATCAAACAACAACTAGAGGACTTTGGTATATTTTCTGGTTGTGTACCATTATTGTGTGATAATATAAGTGCTCTCAACATGGCAAAGAACCTGATTCAGCATAAAAGGACAAATCACATTGATGTGCGACATTATTTCTTGAGGGACAGTGTTGAAAAAGGACTCATCTGTATGTAGTTTTGCAAAATAAAGATCAGGTAGCAGACATCTTTACCAAAGCACTGAGCAGAGAGCATTTTGAAAGAAATCGTCTGGAGTTGGAATTGATTAAGATGAACTGAGAACTCGGTCCCTCGATGATTGAATATGAAAGGATGGTAAGGTAAATTGCTAAAAAGTATTTTCTAGAGACTTCTAACTCAATTCTATACCGTTACAGGTAAACACGCATGTCAACTACAGAGCAAACAAGTGGAAAATGACATTGTAATTATTTGGAAGGATGATGCTCATATTTTCAAAATTTGTCGGGGCACCTGGTTCCCATGACTTAGGTTAGTAGTTCCTCTTACACTCATATGAATTTTGAACTACTAAAGTGTCACATCATTAACTGTTTCCGTCTCTTACGATACCTTTTAAAAAAACAAACGACGCACTCATTACAAACTAACCAGACTACCCATCTCTTCATTCACACCTAATTGTAACTGATCCCTCTTTTCACTCTAAATACCCTAAAGTTCAGTCTCTCTCCTCACTGTTTATATCAAACTTCTCTTCTCTCTCAAGCCCTCTTCTTGTGTCTTCTTGCTCTCACAAAATCAAACATGACTTCACCACAAACTAAGTCTCCCAAAGCCACTAAAGAAACTTTTGTTGTGTCTCCGTCTCACGAAGTATATCCATCTGGATCAGAGCCACAACTCTCACTCACAAAAGCCCCAATTTTCAACCAACCACCATCCACAGTCCCCTCCCCTACACTATCCGGTTCTGGTCCCCATCACACCCGAAAAGGCCTAAATCCTAAAACGTTCGTTGCTTCTCCTTCTCCGTCTGCTACTACAGAAAAAGTCAAATAATAAAAGACTAGCACTATTTATCCTTTTCTTCAAACCACTGAAGAAACAGTGGAAGGAGATGAATAAGTAGAAGTGTCAAGTCAGCATGTTGAGGAAAGGCTCGTGGATGAAATATTAGTTCCTGGTGAGGTTGATGGTGTTTCTGCATCTGGTATTTCTCATACTCCAAGTGCTCAGGGGATTGATTTGAATATCTTGTCAACATCAAGTAACATTATATCATCCTCTACTGGTACAATATTATTGTGTAATGAGGGTGAGACATATAGGAGTGATGCTATTAAAACATGCTCTACCTCTCTTGAAAAAGAGCATGTTGGTGCTGTGAAAAGTTTAGTTGGGGATTCTTTGACTGATGATGTAGGTGACGAGACTCAGGGGGAATAATAGGGGAATGAGAACCAGGTGTCTCAAGGTGACCAAGCACCGATCAGTACTACAGGGCAGCCTACTGAGGGACCTGGTCTCTCTGTCCAAGAGGAGTTTTCTGCTCTTACTTAGGATAAAACTCCTAGCTCTACAAGGCAGCCCCTGGATAGTGCTGACCCTACCTCTTTTGCTCACTATGTTACAGTCCCTTTGGAAGTTGTGCGCCCTGAGACGAAGCCGGTGTCAGAGGGAGAATATAGTGATAGTGAGGAGGACCTAGATAACATATTTGTAGCCCAGTTTATAGCTTCTAGGAGCGGTGGGAAGGCCACAAAAGATTTGGTTCCTAAACGAGACACCACTAGGCAGCAGAAGAAGGCTGCTCCTGGCAGTGTGTTGAAGGAGAATAAGGAGAAGAATAAAAAGAGAAGTATTATGAAAAATAGGCTCATTTATGAGGAGGATGTGCCTCCGGCAAATGTGGTAGAGGTTGATGATAAGGAAACCGCTCAAGAACCTGCTCCTCTGGTCAGGAAAACATCAAAGAAGACAATTTCTATGAAACAAAAGAAGGTTTTATCTGATTAAGTTGGTGAAGAAGGAGATGAGGAGAAGGAGAGTGTAGAAAAGAAGAGGCCTCTCAGAAAGAGGCCAAGTAGCAATGAGGAACCTGGTTCCTCAAAGAGAGGAAGAATAGAACTATCTGAGTTGTAACGGAGAGCAAATTTGAAGTAGAAAGTCTTGTAGGGGAGAGTGTTTTATTATGAGATTCTTGGTCGCTTAGGCAAGAGGAAGTTGGTGGAGATTTGTGACTTCCAAAAGTGGACTCATCCTTTTGACATCTAGAGTCCAAAAGTGTATGCAGAGGAGGTTTGCAGTTTTTATGCTGAAATATTTATGGTAGAGGGGGACACAATTTTGTTTTAAGACAAATGGAAAAGATTTTGTGATAGATGAGGCTCTGCTTGGGGAGATTCTTGGGGTGACTACTAAAGGGCTGTCAACTGTAGAGGGAACCTGTTCCCCAGATTTTAAGAAAATAATCATCAAGCCTCGAGCTGTTTAAACAGGAGAATAAGTGCACAAGAAAGCACTTCTGCCAGAATACGAACTGTTATTTGAGTTGGTGAACAAGTTCTTGCTACCTTGGGCTGAGAGGAGATCCATGGCCTCTATAGCGTACCTAGTTCTTCTGGAAGAACTGGACTCCTACACTCCCATTAATCTACCTGGAATTATGATTAAGCATATGAAGAAGGTAGCAGATTTCAAAGATGGAAATCATGGTCTCCCTTATGGGTTCCTGTTCACTAAGGTACTTGAACGCTTTGAGGTCCCTTTGGGAAGAGCATCAGTGAGAACTCCCAAGCAAATGTTCACCATGACCACCTTGGAGGAGTGTGAGTGTGTGGACAAGAAGGGAGGTATAGGCAGCAGCTCCACTATTTCTCAGCTCATTGATGCTCAAAATGCTGCAAATGAGGAAATCAAGTATATGAAGGCACAAAATGTTATTCTTGAGTCTAAGCTCAATCAGGCCAGCAAGGAACCTGGTTCCAGCAATGCTCAATGAGAAGAGATTGTCCGCCTAAAAGCCAAAAATGCAGAGTTGAGGAACCAAGTAGAGAACCTAAAGGAGCAGTTGATCAACGATCAAAGGGTTGCTAATGCTCGTATGGATAGCCTCATCAGGCCCTTGCTCCCTATTCCTTCCGTTCCCCATCCAATGTCCCCTATCCTACCCATTTGCTAGTTTCTTCTTAATCTTGCCTTGTCTTTTTGTTGTCCTTCCTTATTGATTGTGGTACTCTAGTTTTTGTTTGGATTGTATAAGTGTGTAATTATGGTACTACTACTACGGTTTTCTTCTTTCCCTTATTAATGAGAATCCTCGTCTATTTAATGCATTGTTATACTCTTGCGTTCTATTTTTAGCTATGTTGTGTGCACACAAGTGGCATGAGTTAAATTTACTGGACTTTTTCTTTCATTTACTTGTCTAATATTTTTAATGATGCCAAAAGGGGGAAGAAAATTAAAAGGGAAGAAACAGGTTCTCAGGGGGAATATGGCTGATTCATAGGGGAACAATGTGAAATCTGATTCTCATAGGAGAATATCAATTCTGAGTTTGTCATCATAAAAAGGGAAAAATTGATAAGTTATATGCCTTTGTTTTGATGATTTGACAAACTGAGAACCAGATAGGGAACCTGATATAATTGGTTCTTTAGTGTGCAGAGCAACTAATCAAATGTCTTGTTCAACTCTCAATGAAATCAGTTAAGGGAACAGCAACAGGGATAAATAAGGAGCAGTTCCTCCAGTCACACTACAAGTCAACTCTAATAGTTGTTAAAGCTGCTGCACTGTACACACAACAAGTACAACATCACTGTTGAAGTGTGCAGTGTACTAGACACTCCCTTGCATCATCCTTGATGACCACACACATATATTATCAATATGAGGCAAGGGATTTCACTTAACACTTGCAAAACATAAACAAAGATCTCTCCCAAGTGTGCATCCACCCTTAATTCCTCTAAGGCATTGAAGAACAAAATAGCAACACGACAAAGGGTCAGATGCCAGTATTGATAATGTCGTGTGTCCTTTAGTATTGTTGTGTCTTTGTCTTATGTTATTACATTATAATTTCTATACAACTTTTCAGAAGCATTCGTAGGACATCTTTTAAACCATTATCATTGTGGTTGTTTTGACTAGAGTTAGCCAAGTGTGTAGCTTTGTAATAGAGTTATTACAAAGAAACTTACAATATAGTTAATGTAAGAAGGTGAGGGATAAAGAGTTTAATTCGTAATTTGCAATCGGTAGCAATCTAAAGTTTGCTCAGTTAGTGAAGTTGAACTCCTACCAGTGTAGGTACTGATTTTTAATCCCGTGAGCTGCGAGTTTTTCACGTAAATATCATTGTATTCTTTATGTACCGTTGTGTACTGTGGGAACTGATAGAGAACTAGACTCTCTATACAGTTTGGTGGACCCTTAGTTTACATCATGCAGTAGCTAGTATTTGTTGGTGTTGTTATTAGTGTGAGTTTGATAGAGTTCTGGGAACTAACACAAGATGCTAAATACAGACCTCTTTACTTCAAAATGCGATCTCATTGCATGCTTGCTCTAGTTTAAAGGCTCTCTCAGATGACCTAAAATCCTACTGTGGATAAATTAGTAGACGTCTAAATGTTATTTCCCAAATATTTTATTCACAATACTCTGCAAACTCCTGAGATGCAATTTCCCTATCAAATAACAACAAACACTACAATAGCTATTCGTTTGTAACCAAAGGCAGATGGAGCTTATATTTAATGGGTTTAAATGTACTATATATATGAACTCAAAATCATCCATGATATCAACAATTATATCACTGTAGCAGACTACTATAAATAGCCCCCTCACTTGTAATCAGGGGCGGACGTACATGGATAGAAGTGGTGTCATCCGACACCGCTTTGCCAGAAAAAAATATTAAATATTTTTATTAATATTCTACAAAAATAAAGTAATATATAATAATGACATCGCTTCCTGATAAAGTATTGCTTGGTCCACTGGTCAAACTCATATTTGGGCTTGTAAAGGTCGTAGATTCGAGGCTGGACCTAGACATTCTATTTTTAAATTCTGTGAGCAAGCATTTTTGTTAAAAATGTGAGGCTAAGGAAAGTTGAACCTACACCTCCATTTGCAATAACATTCAACTAAATCATTGGGCCTAAGCTTTCAACTTGTGGGAAAATGATATTAGATACTCCCTCTGGTTCAATTAAAATGACACACTTTTTTGATTAGTTCGTTAAAAAAAGAATGACACATTTTTATATTTGAAAATAATTTAACTTTAATTTTTCATTTTACTCAATTTACCCTTAATGAAAAGATTTTACAGCAATAAAAATGTCATGGCTATATAAAGCTTTTGCCCCTAGAAAGAAGAAAAGAGAGAAAGAAAGATTCTTTCCTTTATCTCATGTGTTATCTCATCTTTTAAGACCACATATTTCAGAAGTCTTCTTTTTTCCCTTTAAACTGTGACAAGTCAAACTACACCATCTAAATTAAAATAGAGGTAGTAATACTTATTACTTGTTTATTTATGCAAATCTGACAGCGCTTACCAAAAGTTCTGAATACGCTCCTGCTTGTAATAACACAATACAACACTTCTTCCTTAGTTCTCTTCCTCAAGAATTGGTTAGAGCTTACTCCCTCTAGTTTATTATTTTCGATTTTATTAGCTTGTAATATTTTTACTATTTTATATCAAGTTTTTATATTACTCTTTATGTGCTTATGGTTGGCTGTACCACCTAATATATTTTATTGCATTTCGTTCATATGATCAACTGTGTTTTATATATTACATTTTAACTGTATATCTGCAGGTTTAATAATCAACTTGACAACAATATGACAAAAATACCTTGTTGATATCATGGGTGATGTCAGCTATGATGATCTCATATTGTTGTCATGCTGTTGTAATTCTGATTATTTTTCTAGGAAGCCATAATCGGGATCTTCTTCTTCCGATGACGATATATATATATGTGTGTGTGTGTGTGTGTGTGTGTGTGTGTGTGTGTGTGTGTGTGTGTGTGTGTGTGTGTGTGTGAGAGAGAGAGAGAGAGAGAGAGAGGAACTACTTGTTATGTCCGCCCATAAGCAAATTAGTACAAAAATTGGTTAATTCATAAAATATTACAAATATTAGCCAAAGAGCTATTTATAGCCAAAAAAGGTCAAAGTTTTGCATTCTTTTGAGTGGATGTTGTTGGAATGAGTACATCTTAAGGAGTTTGAATCTCAGTTTTCGGATTATTTGTGGAGTTTTGAGATAGTTTGAATTGAAAATTCGAAGTAGAAGATGAACATGAAAAAAGATATGTGTATCACACAGTGTATCATTTATGTATCATGTGCATCTAATGTGTATTATATGTATATCTATGTATACTTGTATATGAGATTCATGCATGATACATGTGTTGCGGAAGAATTTTTAAACTCAATTTTAACTACAAATTTTGATATCAAACCAGTCCAACTAACCTTTGATCTTGCTCAAATGTATACTGCCTCACCTAGATGATTTCAACGAATTCCAACCATACCCATTGAAAAAAGTCATTTTTTGCCTAATATTTTTTAGTATTGTAATTCACCTTTTTTGCCTAATTTTGACTCCAAACTAATCTAATATACCTTCAAACTTCCTCAAATTTTGTATATTACCTCATCTATGTATTTTCAACGAATCGCAACAATACCCATTAAAATTTTTTTTTTCCGCTTATGTTTTTTGAATGTTGTATTTCATTGATTATCTTTTTGGCTATTTTTGATAGCATGATTAAATGGCTAATTGTCGGCAAATAGTATCTTTTTTGGTACATTTCCATAAGATTCCCCAAGTAAAATGTGTGCGGGTGTGTGAAAGCCCACTACAATCTCAACAAATAAATTCAAAAGGACCATGAGTTAGAGTGCTAAACTCTTAAAAGTCAAACCCATCAAGTTTAAATCCTAATGAATCCCCTCGTACGGCTGTAACGGTGGACAACCCTTGTGCAAAGTCATTAAAACAATTCAACATAACATACATTCTAACACCTTCCAAACGAAAGAAAAAAGAGAACTCCATAACAAGGTTTCCAACAGCTCTTGTGCAAAAGTCATGTCATTAATTTATCTAAACACAAAATAAATATTCTACGAACTCCAAACGAGGTTTACCTCTTATTCCTAGCTATCATCCCATGCAAATATCACAGCAGTAACACAAAAGATTGCCAACTGAAAACAAATGCAGCCTTAACTTTTTTTCTCCAACTTCAGCTCATTAGCTACTGAAATTACCAATTGTGCTGCTTTTACTTTACTTTCTTAGAAGTCTTATATGCTTCACTGTCCAACTCCAATTTTTCCTCTTCTCGAGCAGATTTGTGTCCCAAACTCAGAGATTATATGAACAATCCATAAATACTCAGAAAACTTTTGACATCTGTCTTTTCCTTTTCTTGCTTTGATTGTTGTTCACATCGGCTGATGTAAAGAAGATGGACATCATCGTCTATCTGTACCCAGAACCTGCAACACTGTGAGTCCTATAAATCACCTTTTACATCACTTGACACGATACACAATAATGAACATGTCAAAATCTAATAATGAGATGCCTACAAATATTGAGGACACTCAGCAATTTCTTCTGCCAGGAATTGTCTATCCAAAATCTTCATAGGCAGAAAACCTCCACTTCGCATGTCACGTCAACCTTTAGCTAGCTTAGGGTCATCCGTAGTTATTAATCAACTTTCGTCAGAGTGTTAAGGCTCCAAGCAAACAACTATGAAAAGAGCTGTACATCACAAATATATTCAGCTATGAAAGAGCTGATGAAGTAAAATTAGTGGTCAAATTTCTACAACTATAATCTAATTAAAATAAAGTGGCTCTTTAGACTATTTAAACACATTTCTGCTTTATTCCACTCCATAGTAACTCTTTTTCCAGGGTACATAGCAACAACTAAAGTATGCCACGAAGAGCAACTATGTCTACAAGTAAACAAAGTATTGACGGCGGGGGGGCGGGGGTGTTGGCAAGTGCAGAGATAAATGAACCAAATTTAACTTACAGTTGATACTTGGTACCACTGCCAGATGAACAAGTGACATTAGGAAATTCATCTTGGGCTTCAATTAATTGCCTGACCTCAAGTTGAGGGAGCAATCATGAATCGGTATGTCAAAAGCCAGTCCAAAAACATGTCTTCATGATATGATGTATGCACCGTCCTACATTTTTTAGGTAATCACATTAGTGAAGCTGGAGAGTGAATTCTCGATGACAGGAAGCACATCATTGTAAACACTCAAACCTTAGATAGTACATACATCATTGAATGTGAATTTGTCTGATATCTTCAGGGATGGCAACAGCCATTCCGACAAATAGATGGGCTGCTTTTGATATTTCCCACTATCATCTGAAGAATAATGAGAAAGCCAATTTTTTATTCATGGAAAGAGCAAGAGAATATGACTGGCCTAAATGACTTGGAGCCATACCTGAAGGGCGCACAAGTATTCTGTGAGAAACAAAGGACTGTAACAACCAGAAAAGATTATTAAGGCTAATAAGCTGCTTAAAGTCCAAATATTCAGTTTAATCATGATGCCTTCACGCCTTCAATCATCTAATTCACACGAACACACACATCTTAGATACTTAGGAGACATCATAAAATACCTGCCACACAGAAGGCATATACTCCCGATACAGTTGAACACTAGCACTACTTCTGATGGTCTTCGAGTCCAAGGTACCCTCAACAGACAACTGTCCTATAATCCTGTTTGAGTAGTTGAAAATTAGAGAATGATAAATGTGAGAAAGAAGACTATTCATATAATTAAGCAGCTTTAAATCATCAAGAGATGAACTTATGACAACAATAAGCATCAGCATTCAATTAGATCTGGAGCAACTGAAGAGTTCAATAAACATGGTATGCAGGACTTTTTGCATTACCCATAAAATTACAGTTCACTCGATCAAATTCAAAAATGGTACACACACTGGTCCTAAACTGGTACTTTCAAGGTCGTAAACCACTATTGATGATCAACTAGATGTTACTTGTTTAGTTGAAAAATCAGAACACAAACTGTCCACTATTGAAGGGGAGCCTTGGCAGTAACGGGTAAAGTTGCTGCCATGTGACCAAGAGGTCACGGGTTCAAGCTGTGGAAACAGCCTCTTGCAGATATGCAGGTTAAGGATGCGTACAATAGACCCTTGTAGTCTGATCCTTCCCCGGACCCCGCGCATAGAGGGAGCTTAGTGCACCGGGCTGCCCTTTTAAACTGTCCAAACCAATGAGCCCAGAACATGAAATTAAAACCATTGCGCATTGACAAACAGACAGTACATATAGGGCGTTTTTCCCCACCTATTCTAGGCAGGATAAATTATCATATTATCAGTTCTTTTGTTACCCAAATTTTATTAAAATTAGCGCTGTCAAATATGGCCCAAGCCCAAATGACCCGCCCAACCCGTCCAAGGTTGGGCTAGTTATTGACCCACCCATTTATTGAACTCAATCCATCTTGACCTAGCCCATCTCAACCCATTAAAGTTGGACTGATTTTTAGCCCAAATTGATCCATGAGTAACTTTGCCGAAATATCTTAGATAATTCTTTTTTGTTTGATATGTTGTATATGACCGTAGTCTTCTTTTCGCCTTCTTCAGCCGAGGGTCTATCGGAAACAGCCTCTACCTCTCGGGGTAGGGGTAAGGTCTACGTACACACTACCCTCCCGGGATTTCATTGGGTTGTTATTGTTGTTGTTATTGTTGTTGTTGTTGTTGTTGTTGTATGTTGTATATGACTATAACAAAAGGAAAAAAGCTTTATTTAGTAATTATACAATTCATAAGAAAACAACATATATTAATTAAAGCTTGGTAAGAGTTGGGTGGGTTGGGTTATGACGCAAATTTTAACCCCTCTTGACCCAACCCATGTTAACCCAAGTAACTTTTGGCGGGTCAACTCAACCTATTTTGACCCGCCCAAAATCGGCCCAACCCGCCCATTTGATACCCCTAATTAAAATGCAATACAAGATTTATTTTATTTCGCTTTAGCCAAAAGAAATGTAATGAAACCAACCTAATTTCGCGTGTTGTATATTTATCCTGTAAACTTGTTGCTTTTGTAGTTAGAACAAGCATCGGATGCACCAAAAGGATCTTCTGGATCTCTTGAACAACACTCTCTGACACACATTGCAGAGACAGACTTTTCCTGGTAATAAGACAATTATCTAATGCTAAAAAATTCATAGACTATAATTTAAGAATAAGAATCGCAAAAGAAAGGTGCAACTTATTCAGGAAGAAAAGGAGCATACTGCATATATGTATACATGAGAAGTACACCAATGAGTTTCTCTGTCCTTACTTCACATTATTTTATAAGATAGGAAAATAAATGAAAGAGATACAATCCTCGTTCCCATCTTCTTACCATTCCTTTTCCCTCCTAAGAACCAAACATAAGTGTTAACGTAGAGAATGCTGGGTGGGAAACATAAACAGATGAAAACAAGCAGAAGGAACTCGTAATCATTAATATAGTGCTCGAAGTATGCACTTGATTTAACATGTGACGTTCCCCATCTCCATGAGAAAAGAAGAAAAAGAAATGACAATTGAACTGGGGTTTATTCAACATGATAGAGTTATACGAAAACAAAAGAAAGACAACTAACTATAAACTTCATTATATGAATGGAGTTATACATCTAAAACGCATGCAGAATAGGAGCTCTTAAGAAGCACCATTCTCAAACTGAAAAGACTATGTTTTAAATCTTTTAAGCACTCTCCAAGAGCTGAGGCAGGTTTTGCAAGAGCTATTTATCGTGCATGTGAATTTAGTATAACACAACCAGAATTTTGGCATGACCAAGAATAGGTTCATTTGTTAAGATGAATCCAAAAGTATGAAATTGTAAAACAGGCTAATAAACACAAACAGACAGGTGCCTAATAAACTCGAAATTGTTTTTATGCACATGCAAGGGGGAAAAAAGATATACAGTGAATAGAATACAAATTTTGTCAGCAAAACGTTGCATATTTGCACTTCTTATCCTCTATGTTTGACTGCTGATAGTCACTTTCTAACTAACAAATAGGTAACAGAAACTGCAGCCTTACATAACACCACGAAACTGCTACATAGCAAGGTGCTTAAGGGGAGGTACATGGAGACATAAACAAGCTTTAAGGCTTCTCCATTACTCATTCTTTTCGGGGTTCATTTCAGATTGCTTCTTTCATTAGTTTTTCCTCTTTTATATGTAAGACATTACAGTGGACTCTAACCTGTTAATGCTCCCTGGTGGTATAGAAGGTGAAGCACGATCCATCCAATAAAAAGCTCCAATACTGGTCATACAAGAGAAGCAACATATCTTAGTAAGGTACAGAATTTAGTTAAACCACTAAGGAGTGTTAGAAAAAGGAAAAGACCTAAAGAAGACAAAAGGAGAAGGAACACAGAGAATGTCTGAACACAGATCAGATGATCTAACCAATAACCACCAAATAGATAATTTACAGTGAAGTACAGTCCTAATGTCTGAACACAGATCTGGTGCATTAACAGAGAACAGCTAAATGGATACAGTCCTTTGCAACATACATGTCAAATCTAGTCAAGAAAAAATCTAGTCCAAGTGAAAACAGGACAAGAATGTATTTCCCACTCCCAGGCCCCCAGGTGCACTGCCAATGAAACAGACAAGGAACTATAAAAATTAACACAAATTTCCAATAACAAGGCACCTTTTGATAAATTGGTAATTTCCTTGGACATTGCCCTGATAAAACATGACGAAAATGTCATTTTAAAGAAGACTATCTTACTATTGGTTTCTATCAGCATACCATAGGATTGGTTGTTTTAACATGGCCACATGAAGAAATTGGCACAATGCCTAATTACAAAGATAAGTCTGGATTTATGACTGGTTTTCAAAGGTTGAGAATTATGCACTATGAGGAGATGTTTGATTTATGTATCCATATACTTATCCTAAGAATAATTTTATATTTTAAGTTGATCTGAAAACGTTTCACGCATAAACAAGGACAAATTTGACCCTTTTTAAGCCCAATTCTGGATGTTATCATCGTTTAGATACCTTTCCTTCTTTGCTATAACTGTTTACGTATTCTTCATCTTATCATGGGGATTTAACACATCTTCAATTTCTAAACATGTTCATACAAATGCTTTTCATTTCGATGGAATCCAGTGCTAGGTCAATGTAAGACCCTCGCCACAAATGATAATCTTGTTTATAGTAATCAACCATTAAAAACATCACGTGTTTCTCTTTGTTATTTGTATGAAACTAAAACATCAGTTAACATCACAGAGAAGAGAACATAAGAAGAAACCTGTCAATCATAAGCAAACAAACACCAGTACCATGTGCCTCTTTTTCCTTTTGAAGTTGGAGATGCATCGTCTGCAACGAAATGAGAGAAAGAATAAGCGACATGTTTGTATATGAATTGTGTTTTTTTTATTCAAAGATAAAGAAGTATTTCACGGACTTGGCCAATCAAAAAGAAAGCTTTGTAGACACAAAATGATAAATAAGAATAAATTAACAGCATATATTCACAGAGGAAAGTGTTGAATCATGTGATCAACTCATCTAAAAGTTAAAGATGATAAAGAGGACACTTTTATCTACTTTAATTATATCTTCAACACACCTCCTCATATGTAGGGCCTGATTCTTTTTTCATGAGTCAAGCACGTCGACATTCTTTTTTATAGTGGATGGCGGTGAGACTTGAAATCGGGACCTCTGTTGACCTTTGTCTAACTCTCATAAAGAGTTCAAAAAAGGACCTTGAACCTAACGCAGCTCCAAAAATTAGGTTATGATGTGAGGATTGTCAAACCCATGTAAAAAGACTGCATTTCATATTCTTAACCAATCTGGACACTCTAACACCTCTTTGCAAGACAAAGATTGGAAATCTGAAATGTGAATAACGTAAGATCAAGTCTTAACATTGAGAAAAACAACAAGGATGAATGCTCTGATACAATGCTGCAGTCTGCGACCAACAACAACAGTTATGTCTCAATCCTAAAGCAAGTTAAGATCGACTATATGACTCCTCATTGTCCCTATTACACTATCTAAACCTCTCACAGCCCAATAGCATAAAAACTTAGTTTCTCAATCACTAGACGTTCTCTATATTTTCTACTGGCATATAAATTTCTAATGAGACCTCGCAGATATTGGAACTAAGTAAACTTACTAACATGACAAAAATATAATCATAACTGATGGTATCACCTTTATAGAATTTTTTCCCATTACATCCTATTGTTCGCTAGGTATGCATAGATTCCAAGAGATTGTAGGTCTATTGAGACAACTTCTTTCCACATATGATTTTAGCTCTACTTCATTCTTTTTAACACATTCACTAAGCATGGTTTCGCATCTATGGACCGTAGCATCTGGAGGTCGATGTAGGACATGACCGGCCTTATCAAGCGAGCTTCGTATAGAATAAGGACATCTTTTGTCAGTAAAATCTAAGACAGGGACATTTATCATCCTTAAACAAAAACAGTTCAGAACTGGACGATAAGTGGGGCACATATTTCCAAGTTGTATTCCAATATATTTAACAAGAGAATGTCAACGTAGAACCATATCAACCTCTTTCAATCATAGAGACTCACTTTATTTACATCCCTAACATCAAGGAGATTGTAAATTGTCCACAATGCTGGTCGTAATAATTTTAACAAAGCATTAGCAAGGTCTAAGGAAAAAAAGCTATCTTAAGAGAACTCCCAGGTAAATCGATAGGAAAGATGACTTGTTAAAAGAGAGAAAAAGATAGGTAGGAAAAGTTAGAAGCAAAAATAGATAAACCACAGATTCTTTTTTTGTTATTTGGGAAATAGTTAACAAAATAAAACGCGGAAATTAAAACCTTAGAACACATTCTAACTCACCTTAAGAGTGGCAAGAAATTCAGAACTATCATAACAGCGTATGTACAAGAACCTTCTCATGCTGACTGCGAACAATTCTTGGTCATATTCCGAGTGCACATCCTTTGATCCACTAAGAGAATCATCCACTTTATTTAGCTTGTGGCCTACGTCATGGCATGATTAGACAAATTAAACCAAAGACTACTTGCATCAAATGTATGAGACCTTCAACATATTTTATTACTAGCTTTCTAGTAATGAAATAACTAAATAAATACTAGTACTTTCTTTTTCATTCTAAAAACAATTACTAGTTTTTCTACCCTTTTATCAGTATGTGTGTGTGTATTCTCCATTTCGTGCAAGGCGAGCCTTGGAGCATCTGCAAAGTTACTCCTTTGGAGACCCGTAGGACATGGACTTGAGGGATAAAAGTAGCCTCTTCGCAGAAGTGCTTAAAGAAGGCTGCACATGGTAAGAACATCCTCCCTCTACCCGAACTGTCAGGAAACATTTTTTGCAGGAGGTTAGTCCCTATTCTGCCTCATTTGCACCTTACCCTGCTAAGCCTCGAGGTAGTCAGTAGAATTGCCCTATGTAGTTTTGCACTGAAGACCCTATCAGAATTTGGAACTTCTAAGCTTCTCACCCATGGACTACTATTTCTACTTTCTAGTTTCTCTTATGAAAATTCTGAAGATGGACACTGGTTATTGGTTAAACGCCAGCCCCTACTATCAAGGGAGCATATGATAGCTCTCAACTCTTTCCAATTTTTAAGTGATACCTAAATGCTTTGTTTTTATTATTTTTCCTGATGATAAGTCAATGAAATGTCACCAATGTGCACCAAGGAGATGCAAATTTTATTGATACAAGTGATCAGTGTTAAACTCTAAAAATTCTATCAACTATCTACACATAAAAGGATCTTTTATTTACACCAAAAGTTTAACCAGAAAACAGAGCTGTCGATCTTCCATATGGGTCTGTCAACTCCTTCAAACATCCTCCAGTTCATTCTCTGCATATCATCCAATAGATGCATAACAGTGCAAATTCCAGACTTCCTTGCTTTCCTTCCCTAATCTGCTCAGGCTCCATGTCTCAAGGGTATCAGCAACTCTTAAGGGAGTACCGAGTAACTGTGATATACTGAACATGGAATACACCACAATACGTAGCTCCACAACATGACAAAAATGAGGAGCAAATGTTTAGACTCCTTCCCTTGTTTCTAGCACAAACACTAACAACTCATCATTATAAAACTCCACTTGAAATTCTGTTTTTTTATTGGATTTCACCAAAGGGTCACTACTAATTCTGTGCTACATATATTTTATCTTGCTTTCGAATCTTCTGTGCAGTTACTGAATGTTTTAAACTTTTTTTTTTCAAGAAATGTTAACCTGTAGAGCTTAGAGGTAAATAGCTAGCCCTACACCTCGAACATTTGAAATTATGATCAACACAAGTTACTCAAGATTGGATTCTGCAAGCAATTAGAAGATGCTCCAAAAGCAAACAGAAGAGTAGCAGCTTAGTTCATGGAACTATACTGCATTTTCCGAATTGGGTTATGCTTCTTCAATTACAGTACGATGAATTCTGCCATTCTAACACCAAAATCAATAATATCCATTTACTTCAGCCAGCTTGTCAAGATCGTAACATCATGGATGTAAATTTCAAATAATTACCTAATTCATTAAACCCAATATCCAATTACAATGAATTAACTCACAGCACCCATGGGTTCAATTCTCGCGTGTTAGAGGGCTTAGACACAACCTTGATTTATTTTATCTCCCATTTTTTATGTTACGGCCCTTCCCCGGACCCCGCGCTTAGCGGGAGCTTAGTGCACCGGGCTGCCCTTTTTTTTGGTGGTGTCCGGTCCAACTTGCACCCACACCTCGACTATTCCATTGGGTACCTGCTACATCCCACCAACATAAATACCATATAACTCCACCGACCAAAGTTTAGACAAGTGGGAAGAAATCACCTAGTGCTTTTTGCCTTTGCTGGCATTTTAACATGAGACCACATGGTTCTCATCCCACTTTGTTGACACTAGGCCACACCCTTGGTTTATCTCCCCTATTGGTCAGAATGCCTGTGTAAAAATGCAATATTACGGTAGACTACTAAAGGTAACAATTAACAAAGCATATCACCAATATTGCAACACCAAAAGATCATAACACGCACTCATTCTAAAAACTCATTTTAACTCATCCAGACCTGGCAAACTTAAGTCAACTCTCAACCTAATAGAATGGTTACCGACTTTGATAAACACACAATTGGCTGGCCAATTCAAAACAAATATTCGATCGATAGACTCAGCACATAAGCATGTTACATTTTAAGTACAACAACAACAACATACCCGTTGTATTCCCCAACAGGTAGTTCCCAATGTTTGGCACTTTCCATACTTCATGGGTGCAACATCAATAAATTCACTCATGATCAAGTTACAACCTAAGATGGCTCTTTGAATACTTTTTCAAAAACTTTTAGCGAAAAAAGCAAAAACCAAGTGGGATCTGGTGAAGTTACGTAAGCAGGCTTTACTCCTACCTTGTGAAGGTAGAGAGGTTGTTTCCGGTAGACCCACGGCTCAATGAAAGCAAATTCACAACAGTTATGACAGAACAACGGAAAGAGAAGCAATAACAACAATCAAAAAAATAATATAAACAAAGCAAAAGAAACATCACGTAATAAGGTAATAATAGAGATCTAAAAATAAGGAATACGAGGATAACACTAGTACTACAGATATGGAAAAAGAAGTCCATGTTTGAAAAGAAATACTGTTGACAACTTACTAACCTACTACCCTAATCCTCGACCTCCATACCCTCCTATCAAGGGTGATGTGTACAAGGGACTACATAAAGTTCTTCAAAGATAGATTACGAGAGATGTTCTGAATCTTCAAGGCAATGTAATATTTTTGTTTGATTCAACTGAATTGCTAAAAAGCAGTATCTGAGTGTCAATAAAAACTTTTGAAGTGGCCAGGAGTTCATTGCTACTTGCTCTTTATTTTAATTTATAAAGAGGGTTCATTGTTACAATAATTGAGGTGTTGGTCTACTTTGTATGTATAGATGATTGGCTCCATTTTGGGAGGCTTAATGTGTGTTTTTACTATATAATTCTGTAAAGTCAATACCAACTTCTTGTACTATCAATAAATACTTTGATTAATCGCAAAAGAAAAACAAAAAAAAATGTTTTGAAACTACAAGCAAGAAAAGTAACCATACATCTCCAGCAGTTGACTAAACTATAAAATTAAAGCCCCTCAAGTCTAAACAACGAGGAAATTCCAAAATACAAAATAAATAAGCTCAAGAGTAAACATCTACCATTTGCTTTAATGATCTGCCGCTTCAGTGATTGTGAAAGGCTTAACACATCAAAACGACAATCCAGGTCAATAAACATTACTAATCGCTCCAAGCCTCCATAGTTGATGCCCTTCCATGCCTTAGGCAAAATACA
Organism: Nicotiana tabacum; assembly: GCF_000715075.1. Taxonomy (NCBI): domain Eukaryota; kingdom Viridiplantae; phylum Streptophyta; class Magnoliopsida; order Solanales; family Solanaceae; genus Nicotiana; species Nicotiana tabacum. Next base: position 8,720,920 of record NC_134098.1, read on the forward strand.
ATTAATAGCAGCCTAGCATTGAACCAAAAAAAATAACATTATTATAAATTGAAAAGTCATATAATCCAAAAACTATGGTATTAATGCTTCTTCTTTTTTCACACTTTAACATTAGGTTTGATATTTGTTAGAAATCCTTTTAAGCAAGTTAAGGACGTGTAAGACATCGTGTAGGGATATGTGAGAGTTTTAGAGACCTCCTTATTTGCAAGATAAATTGTTTTCTTCGCCATGAAGAATAATTCCAATATTTGCAAATACTCGTTTGGTCATGTCGTTTGGGGAACTTCAAGTGAACCACTGAAAGGTCGGTAACAATGTGCATTTCAAGTGAAGCGTTTTAAATCATCAACTTCACAAACCATTTTCAAGTTAAGTTCATGTCCAAACACTTCCTATAAACTTTTCTTTTTGTGATAAGGTATAGTCCAGCTTCGCGTACCTCAACTATTTACCAGTTACCTCACACCAACCAGCACATGCAGAGACGGATCCAAGATTTAAGCTTTATGGGTATAATCTTCAAGGTTCTTAGCATTGAACTCATTATATTTTAAAGTTATAGGTTCATATCTACTATTTATTGCAATTTAGAGAACTATTACTCATAGAGGTATTGGGTTCATATGAACCCAGTATCCCAAAGCTCCATCCGCCCCTAAGCACAGGTTGCTAACTCCCACCATCACAAGAAATTTTGCCCACCAAAGCTTAGGCATATGGGAAAGACTTCCACAAACGTTTTCTCAATTTTAACTTCAAATAATCTTTTTTTTTTGTTTCATCTGAAATATGGTCCAAATGCGGAATGAAATAGACCAGAACAGTCACAAAAAATTTACAAGTAGGACGCAACTAGTTTTTATTTCTTTAATCAGGTAAGGCTGAATTTCATTCAATAGGCATCCAGGGGATGTAAATCAGTACAAAAACTTAGTTAGCTCCTATACATTACTTATCCTCCTACCTAAAAACTCAAGGAGCTTACAAAATTAGGACCCAACTATTCCGGATTGAAACCTAGTTAATTGATTATTATGAGTAGACAATAAAATGTAGGAGCTAAAGAAGTAGAATATAAATTTATATAATAACAAAACGTACACACTCGGAACTACTTACTTTAAATTCTGGATTATGTATGTAAAACGTCGTAGACGAAAAAGAGAATTAGGGTTTATATTTTGTGACTTGCCTGAATAAGAATGCGAGTTTTGGAAGAAGGAGAAGGGCCGACGATTTCGACGACGTTGCCGGCGCGGAGAGGGATGCGATGAAGAGGTGGAGGTAGTGGTAAAAATGGCCGCTCCGAGAGAACCCTTGTTAGGAACTGCTTCGCCGTTTCGTCTCCTTCTATCCATTCTCTAGCCGACGCCATTTTCACACTCTCTCTGTTGCTCTGATGAAACGAAAAGGGAAAGTATAACCAGCTCGAGAGAAAATGACAAAATATTAGATTATGATATTTGAAAATATAATTTTGGTTTGATTTTGAAGTTTTATGAGTAATTTTAGTGAAAATTTTGAAAAATAGTTTTTTGGAGTTTGTCAAAATTTTTAAAATGTATTTTTAAGCGAAAATTAAAAATTTTATGAACAAATGCTAATTTCGAAAAAAGTATATTTTTTTAAAAGAAGAAAGAAATTTCTTATGTTCAAACGGTCTCTTGATATGGTCTCTTGATCCTTAAATTTATGATAAGATTTTTAGTCTTATAGTTAAGAGATAATACATAAAATGGATCTCGAACTTGTCCCGATAAATGAGTTTCGCAAGTAATCTTCTATTCCAATACATATGTAATTTTTACGGGTGTTCCAGTACCATCATATACTTATTAGAATTGATTAAATTTTTTTTTTCACCCTTGTAAGCCATCTCTCAGGCATGTTGTGCCTAATTGCAAAGGGGCGCGTTTATTGCTATTGTATAATCGTAAAAAAGGAAAACAATTACAACCCCCAACAGTAATATATTCCCCTTTCCTCCAATTTAATACTCGACTCACCCTATTTCTTCTTTCACCGTACCAACCCCACTAACCCTAATTTGTTTTTACTACCAAATCAGCCACAACTAACGTTCAAGTTTCGATATTTTAAGGCAACAGTAGGTAATTTTTAGTAATTTGAGTTAAATTTCGTTTAATTCTACTTAATTTATGTCTATTTTTCTTGTGTTTTGAACTGCAGTTAAGGTATATAATGGCTTCAAAAAGATTGAGTGGGCTTTGTACAGAAGAGGACGATCATGCATCTACTGAAAAAGTGCGATGTAATCATTGATATTTGCTGCCATTGTTGACTTCTTGAACCCCTAGGAATCCTGGTAGAAGGTATTTGGCTTGTTCATAATATGAGGTAAGTTGATTTAATTTTCAAGATTAAATCAGTTAATATATGAAGAAATTGAACTCCAAAATACCAACTTTATTGTTATTCATGATAGGGTGCTAGAGCATGTGATTTTTAGCGTTGGAGAGATGGAGAAATTGACCCTAAATCAAAGTTTGTTATTCCTAAATTGAAAGAGGAGATTGGAAAACTTGAGAGCCAAGTTAAAGTTTTTGAAAAATTAGACAATCTTATGGCAACAAAGAATGATGAACATGAGATTGATAAGATATGCATTCAACTACATTACTTGGAAACTGAAATGGAGAAGATGTAAGAAAAGGAGAAGAATGGAGGAGCAAAGTTGCTTAATCAAGGAAAGGAAAAGGGAGAAGGTTCTTTGGTTTATCATTTTATGTTGTTTAATTATCGATGTTAATAGTAGGATTCAAGTGAATGAGGATGAATTGAAGTTGCCATATGCTCTTTGTTTCTCTTATCCATTTGGTACATTTGTTGAACCTTGTTGGTATATGATACAATTTAATATTGGTGAATCCTTTCCGATGGTCTATCAGAGACATCCTCTCTTCTACTCCAGAGTAGGGGTAAGGTTTGTGTATACACTACCCTCCTCATACCCTACTTATGGGATTCCACAGATTTTTGTTATTGTTGTTGTTGTTGTTATTGTTGTTGTTGTTGTTGTTGTATTATCTCTTCTTGGAATGAAATTGGTTATTGTTTTGAATCTAAATTGATTTGTTTAAGTTTATTGAATCCCTGAAATGTATTGAAAGATCCTAATAGAAATAGGCATAATCGCAGTCAATAATCACCACTAAAATGCAGTCATTGCTGCTCCATAATAACACCATTCATTAGTTACAATAATTACCATAAAGAACAACATTTGTTCCAAGCATTTTAGTCACATAATACTTAATATTGCAATCACAGCTGCTAACACAAAAAATTGCAGTCACAGCTGCTAATACAAAAGATTGCATAATTGCAGTCACAACTACTAACATAAAAGAGTGCATCATTGCAGTCAATGCTGCTAACACAAAAGAGTAACTACTCTACATAACCATACATCATAAAGTTCATAATAGTCTGCCAAGTACACAAGATGTATTTAAGGTTTCCATGGTAGTGAAGACTGTGTTGTGGAGCTTCCTTGACTTAACTATGCAGCTCTTGACCTTGTCCGGGCGACCTTTTTTCCTCTTATCTGATGAAGTTGTCTTTGTGTCACTGCTGCTTTTCCTTTCAACTTTACTCCAGTTGATGGTGTGTGCCCAATATCACTATTCTCAAGTGATATCTGCTGAAGATATCTGCCCAATATCTGTTGAGCGGAGAGTACTTCTACTCGAAAATATGAGATGTATCCCCCTAGGTGAAAAGGTTCTACCCTAGTTAAGCTATGAAAACAACCTGAGCGAAGAGTACTTCTACCTAAAAATATGAGTCGGATCCCCCCTAGGCGAAAAGGTTCTACCCGAGTTAAGCTACGAAAAACAGCATGAGCGAAGAGTACTTCTATCTGGAAATATGAGTTAGATCCCCTAGGCGAAAAGGTTCTACCCGAGTGAAGCTAGTAAAACAGCCTGAGCGAAGAGTACTTCTACCCGGAAATATGAGCGGGATCCCCTAGGCGAAAAAGTTCTACCCGAGTTAAGCTACGAAAATAGGCTGAGCGAAGAGTGCTTCTACCCGAAAATATGAGCTGGATCCCCCTAGGCGAAAAGGTTCTACCCAAGTTAAGCTACGAAAATGAGAGGTATGAACAGTAGTGATGCATGCTGAAAATAAAAGAAAATGGAGATTTTGAGGAACTTACCTTTGGCGACATTCGTCTTTTGAGAATGGCCATTTTGCGCCGCTTTGTTCCTGCTTCAAACAAAGAAAAAATTGTGAGTTTTCAAAGCGGTGGTCGTTTTGTGGTCTTGATGCCCTGCCGAAGGAGTAGGAATTGGCTCACTAGGTTCTTCAACTAAAAAGTGAGTAGTTTGAATACACGACCACTCCGTTGTCGAAAAACTGATTCTGTCACTCTGGTACCGAGATGCTCGAATACTATGTATTGCTTTCTGGAGACCTTGGCTTTTTGACTCTACCCCTAACTGTTTCATATCCGGATGTCAATGGTATAGCTAATCCTTGTCCCTAAGGAAAGACAATTTTTCCCTTTAAAATCAAACTTAGTTGTCTTACGCCCAGTACCAGTTTGTGTTCGTAGTGCTATCAACTTTTTCCGTGAAGCAAGTCTTGCTTAGGCGACCTTTTTAGTTTATTTGAGACACTTTGTTTAGCTTATCAAAAGAGATCACAAATATTTGTGCCTTTGTCAATGTCGTATATGCTCCAAATTGTGCTCGGTATTACGGGAAAATTGTAGCCAGTTTTGCAACCATTTCTTTGCTTCGCTTTTGGTGCAAGATTAGACCGAAAGGAACTCAACGAAAATTATGGGTAAAAAGAGAAGAACAATTGAAAGTGAAAAAGAACTTTGTTTAAACAAAAGGTGTCCCCTTCGGGGAAGGAACAGGGAGACTTATCTGGAGGTATGTGCCAACTTCAATGAATCAGGACATGCATTTTGGACTAGACGCCTGATCCATCTGAGCTGTCTAATTCTCAAAATCTGTTACAAATGTTCGTCTTGAAACTGAGTTCTTGGTTGTGCTCATGCCGGAGTATCGAAGGCCCTCGTTCGGCCAGTAGCGCCCTTTGCGGATTTTTGCTAACTGACCTCTCTCATTTCTCTACTCACCATCGCCTTATAGTGCCGATATGAGTTTTCACCAATAAGACTCTCTCATTTCTCTACTCATTGTCGCCTTACGGTGCCTATACATGTTTTTACCGATTAGACTCTCTCATTTCTTTTTCTTTTTTTCTTTGCCGCCCTTTGATCTCGTCCAATTTCACATCTCAATTCAAGGTTATGAAACGGTTGATTGCAATAATAGTACCCAACAAGAGTCGGGGTCGATTTTCACAAGGAGCTAGATATTGGAGTTAGGAGTATATATTGTATTACGTGAGTTTGGCTATCTTAATTTACACTTCCACAAATTTGGGTTCTTTCTATGTCTAATTTAAAACTAAGATTGCAAAGTTGAGAAATAAAACTAAGAGAATTCTTTTTTTGTTTTTCAAATTTTGTAAAACGACTAGGGATATGACTATCACCTAGGTGTTTGCCTAATGGGATATAAACCTTAATGCTTGTTTTATTGATCGGGGTGTATTATAGCTATCAACTCTCAATTACCCACTCAATACCTCTCGGTCAGAGAGTGATTTTGCCCAATTTGGCTTTCTCAAGTCCAATTAGCATTGCACAAAACGGTTGATAAAAGCTCAAGTCGGGTTATTACTATTTCTAGGTTGAACCCTTTAATTGGGATTATCAATCTCTCGATTGATCCAATTTCTTGTTAGCCAAGTCTTCCTAGAATAAGTCTCTCTTTCTCAAGAAGAGACTAAGTCAAATAGGCATGAATTAATGTTTGCAACCATTAATTCCACAAATTAAAGCATGAACAACGCAAAATAATAAACACTCAACCATAAACAAGCATTAAATTAAACACCCATAAGGTTTACATACTAGGGTTGGGTCACAACCCTAATAAAAATCTAGCTACCCATGCTTGAAATTGAAGAAATAAAATAATAAATCATAATTAAACTCATATTGTAAAATTAAAATGATAAAATCTATGTTAAAATATCCCAAAATATAAAAAACTACTAAAAGAAGCAAAGAGAAACGACTATTGTAGCTACTGATGTCAAAAGTTGACCTAAATTTGTGAAACTCGTCTATTTATACAGGGCTGGAAATTTCGGACAAAAATACCCTTCAGGAGGTTCTGCGGCCGCACAATTCCATGTGCGGTCTGCAGATTTCTTCAACTTTTCAGGAACCGAAGGTCTACGGCCGCATAATTCTGATCTGCGGTCGCAAGGTATTCTTTCTACGGTCCGCAAATTTGTAAGTACGGTCACGGCTTGGTCTTAAGGCACTTCTTCTGCGGCTGCACAATTCCTGTGCGGTCCACACTTCTGAGGGGCTTGGAAACTTGGGAATTTTCACATTCTTTGAACTTTGTTCCTAGCTCATCTTTTGCGGCCGCACAATTCATGTGCGGTCCGCACTTTGCACAAAAGTTTGCTGGACTTCCCTTCATCATCTACGCCGCAGATGAGATTCTGCGGTCCGCACTTTGTGAGGTCTTGTGCCCTTTTATTGCCTTGAGTTTAGATTACTCCTTTTTGAGTTAGATTTCATCTCGGGAGTCATCTTCCAATATTCCTGCAATTTAGCACATTTCATCAGTTTTGGGAATATAATTCAATACTTTTAGACTAAAACAAAGGCTAAAAGATGCTAATAAGTAGTCAAAATCCCCACTTATCAACTCCCCCAAACTTAAGTTTTTGCTTGTCCTCAAGCAAATAAATTAGTTCCCACCTCCACAAGTTAAGGGCCATTCCAGCTAATCAAAGGTGAGTCACTCACACATCAATTGGGACCAACAATTACCCACACCACTTATATATTATCAACAAGTTAAACTTTTATGCACATATAGTTCTAATGTGACACTTGAGCATCAAGATTGACTTTATTCATCAAGGAGGCTCGCTCTTTCATGTAGGTCATTGTGGATCCCAAACTCCTCCTCCTCTACTCTCCGTTTGCCTATCTTGCTTAAGAATTTTAGCACTCAATCCAAAGATTTGCGAAAGGTTCACTCATTTCTCTCAAGAGAATGTCACAAGTACGACTTTAAGTACAATAGGCTTGCCCCTCATGTAGATCGCCACTAATGTAAGTTCACTCGGCTTGAAATCACGTAGGGCTTTTTCGGAATGCAATGAAGGCTTTTGAACCAAGGTTGGATATGCTATGATAGAGCGGGTTCATCTTTCCTTAAGCACTCATTTTTCTGTTCTCAGCTCATGCTTTGCCAATTCTTTAAGGCATTTTCTTTTCCTTTGGGGAAAATAGAGAGACTTAACATCACTCTTTCTTGATTATGACATTCATTTTTCCCCTCTTTGATTTCTCCATGCTTTGCATCAATACTTTTCTTTGAATCCCTTCAACTCTTCCACTTATTCATTTTGTCTTTGTATTTTTCTTTTTTCCCTTTCCTTTTCTTGCCTTTCCTTCTCATCATTTCTTTTCTCTTTTTGTGCATCGATACCTCTTTCAAGTTCCTCGTCTCTCCCCCAAACATATATTTTTTTAGCCAATCGTTTCACAAGAGTGTTAAGGAAAGCTCGGGTGCCAAGAGAGGGTCACGACAAAACAGGTAGAGGCTTGTAACATGGTTATCAAATGAAAAAGGTTTGAGGCTCAAATGGGTTAACTAGGGATAACAACATTGGCAGGCAATGGAAAACTTCAAGTGGGTAAAGGAAAGCCTACAATCACTTCTCAAGCCAAGCAAAACTTAAGATTTCTCCTTGAAACATATTCATGGCAAGTTCTAGACCATTAGCACAGGTACTTGGACTTGCAACAAAAACATCTCACCTCTCACGCAGCTGGATTGTTAAAGAGGATAGAGTCGAGGGCCCACAACGACCATATTCAAGATTGAAAATCACTATAGTTTGATTGAACCACTCGATAATTGCCTAAGTCAACACAAAAGTCACAAGGTCACTAACAAGAGTTATTTCTTTCCAAAACAAAACTTGTTTTTAACCATAAGCATGTAGTTAAGTATGTTGGTACCAAGTGAAGCATTCTTGACTCTTTGAGCATGACTCAGTTAGGTCTTTTTATTCATTACTACTACTATTATTACCTAAATACCAAAAACGGATGCAATCCCTTAAGAAGGTTGTCACATCATCCATCGTTGGGAAGAGTCACCCGGTTCACACAAAAACTACCTTTGGAAAGAACCATGGCATTAAGAAAACCAAAGGCTTATTATCTACTAAAATATAAAAAAGCTATTAAATAAAAAAGAAGCTACTTAGTTAAACACTAACTAATAAGAAAACAAACATAAAGAAGCTAAAAAGCAAAAACTTTTGAAATGTAATGAATATACATAATGAGAAAGAAGAAGAAAACAGTATCAAGTTAATTGCAGGCCAAATGTCTCAGAATCAACAAAATATATCAAATAAACTCTACCCCCGAATAAAAATAAGCATTGTCCCCAATGCTTAACAAAATAAGAGTAAAGAAAAGTCCCTATGGCTCCTTGGCCATCTCTGTGTCCACACCAGTGTCACCGACCTCAGCCTCATCTAACCGGATCTCATCAACCTCAACTCCGGGGGTGGCTGGGTTGGTGAACATCTGACGTACTACCTTGGCAGCGTCAGCATCAAGGTCTGGCTCCTTAGACTGGCCAACTGGTGCGGTATGTGCTATAGGGTCTGGGCCTGGGTGGTGCGGGCCAATCAACATGTCAAATGGAATGTCTCCTGCTACCGCAAGCTTAGTAACCTGCCTCTGGAGCTCGTCTACTGGCTTCTTAGAGGTTTGGCGCTTTCTCATCTTCTTTACCTCTTTGCCCAACTCTTCGATCACTGACCCATACTGCACTAATTTTTCCATAATTGTGTTCTGGTTCTCCAGAAGCTTCTTCAATATTTCTTCCAGTGATAGGGGTATCTGAGGTGCCGGAATGGAGGACTATGCTTCAACATTACTGGATATGTCAGACAGTTTTGTAGTAGCTTTCTGCATCCAGTTGTTGAGGCTCGCTAGTGTCTGGGAGACTCATAGCGCAGTCAGTAGAGCAGTAGGCACCGACACCGAGTTTAAAGCCGAGGTGGAACCTGTAATAGGGGTTGTTGGAGGCACTGAGGCTGAAAATGGGGGCATATCTGCTGCACTGGATGAAGGCTCTATTGACGTAGATGGCATGTTGACTGTCTCTTTAGCTACCACCGATGGCTCATCAGACTAGCCTATGGTGGTAGTCGGCTGGCCCTTTTTCTTAGGGTTGTGTGCATCCATCAACAAAATGCCACGAGAAGGGCTTCTTCGCCCGCACCTTCGTATCAAAATCTCTCGGATCCACTCGTGCATCTGTAAGATACTCAGTAATGGTGTTGGGATATGGGTAGGAGGTATCAGCTTGCCTGGCGATCACAGATATGTTGGCCGACATCACGGCACCCACATTGATCGGGTACCCGGCCATGATGGAGGCGACTAGAACTACCCGCGGGATAGGAAGATTTGTCTCATTCTGGCACGAGTCTAATCTGCTGCAGACAAAGGTCTGCCATCCCTTCGCCTCAAAGTTCATGGTGTTCCTCTGAATAAGAACCCCTGTTGTGATCCATGGTGGTGGTGGCCCTGGTGATGCCAAAATCTCAGCTAGCCATGGGCGAGCTGCATCTCCTATTGCCAATTTCTCCAAATACTGTCGGGCTCAGCATCATCAAACCTCAAGTAGGTGTTCAATGTGTGCTGGTCAAAATGCACCTTCAGGTTTCTCACTTTAGTTATCTTTGTCCCTTTCTTGATATGTGCCACATTAGAGTAGAACTCCCGGACAAGATATTCATTTGCATCCATTACGCTCTGGGTGAACCACATCCACCCCTTCCGCTCTTGGAACTGCCTCAAGACTGCGAGATTGTACTTTTCAAGATCTTCTAATTGGAGCTGTCTCTCAAGAGTGAGCGATCTCACTGGCCACCAGCCACAGAAGCTAGTGAAGGCAGCCAGACTGACGAACCGGTCCTCCCAGACCTCTTTCTTCTTTGATCGCTCAAGGCCGGCAACTGTAGTATCTCCCCATCGGCAATCATGTGGGATGTCCTGAACTGAAGTCTCTGGTTCCTGGGGGACAAGTGTAGTGGAGGGCTCAGAAGCCTTACTGGCACTCTTCGACCCCTCGGGGTGCTATGTGATGATGATGACTTATCCCGGTATTGGTACCTTCTTGGTGGCTTTGATTGAACAACTGACTGCTCTTGAACCGAGTTACCCTCCGATGCTTCCCTCGACGGGACATAGGAACTAGATTCAGAGGGCTCTGCATTTCTCCCTCGGCCGGCTGTAGCCTTCTTTGTGATTATCTTCTGGAGGGCGAGGGGTAAAGCACTCTTGCCTCGACCCCTGGAAGGTTCACCCCTCCCCTTTGAAGTATCACCTCGGCCTCAAGATCGGATGTATTTTTTATGAAGGTACTTCATCTTATCTTTGTACAAGGACTAACTTGCATAAGCATCGTACCGGAACTCATCCAATTCATTAAAATGTGCAACCCGCAAGTTAGCGGCTGCATCCCAATCAAGATTCAATTTCTTTAAAGCCCGCATGGCTTTGTGCTCAAGTTCTACCGGAAGGTGACAAGCTTTGCCAATCACCAACCGGTATGGAGACATCTCGATAGGAGTTTTGAAAGCAGTCTGATAAGCCCATAGTGCATCATCAACAAGCTTCTTTGACCAATCCATCCGATTAGCATTCACTGTTTTGGACAAGATACTCTTTATCTCCCAGTTGGAGACTTCCACTTGACCGCTAGCTTGTGGGTTATGGGAGTCGTAACTTTATGAGTGACACCATACTTGCTAAGCAAAGTGTCAAAAGCCTTGTTGCAAAAATGCGACCCCCCATTGCTTATGATAGCCCGCAGAGTAAATCTTGTGAAAATATTCTTATTCAAGAATGCCACCACACTTCTCGCTTCGTTGTTGGGTAGAGCGATGGCCTCAACCCATTTAGACACATAATCAACCGCGACCAAGATGTAGGTGTTTCCACAAGAACTCACAAAAGGACCTATGAAGTCAATACCCCATACATCAAAGATATCAATCTTCAAAATAATAGTGAGAGGCATTTCATTCTTCTTCGAGATTCTATCGGCCTGTTGACATTTATCACATCTTTTAACCACATCACTTGCATCTTTGTAAAGAGCGGGCCAATAGAAACCGCAACTTAGCACTTTGGCCACCGTTCTTGCTCCGCCATGGTGCCCACCATAAGGCGAAGGATGGCAAGCTTCAAGAATAATATTTTGCTCTTCGTCCGGTACACATCTTCTAATTACCCCATCCGTGCAAATCCGGAAAAGGTATGGCTCATCCCAATAATAATCTTGACAATCCCGTTTGACCTTCTTCCTTTTATTTGAAGAGAGCTCATCCGGGATGATTCCACATGTAAGGAAGTTTGCTAGATCCACGAACCATAGCACCTCCTTAATTAAAATAGACAAGAACTGCTCATCGGGGAAAAAGTCATTGATTTCGAGGCCATCATGCGGCCTCCCCTCCTCCTCCAAACGAGACAAGTAGTCCGCCACTTGATTTTCACTCCTTTTTCGATCTTGGGTGTCAATATCAAACTCTTGCAATAATAGCACCCATCTCATCAACCGAGCTTTTGAATCTTTCTTGCTCATAAGATAGCTAAGTGCCACATGATCCATATGAACAATAACCTTTGCACCCATCAAGTATGGCCGGGACTTCTCAATTGCAAATACAATGGCAATGAGTTCTTTCTATGTAGCGATGCAATTGACTTGGGCATCATTCATGGTCTTACTAGCATAGTAGACCAAATGAAAAATCTTGTTGATACGTTGCCCCAAAACTACTCCATCCATTACAACACTAACATCGTACATGAGCTCAAAAGGAATACTCCAATTAGGAACGGTAATGATAGGAGTTGTTGTTAAACTTGAACTTTATCTCATGCAATCATCATTGAAGTGAAACTTAGCATCTTTCTCTAAGAGCTTGCACAACGGGTTCACCACTTTAGAAAAATCCTTTATGAAGCGCCGGTAAAACCCCACATGACCTAAGAAACTTCACACGCCTTTCACCGAAGTTGGAGGTGGAAGTTTAGAAATCACCTCTATCTTTGCCTTGTCGACCTCTATGCCATTATTTGAAAATTTGTGGCCAAGAACAATGCCTTCCTTGACCATGAAATGGCATTTCTCCCAATTTAGCACTAAGTTTGATTCTTCACACCTTGTCAATACTTTATCCAAATTTGCCAAGCAATCATCAAAGGAATCCCCAACTACCGAGAAGTCATCCATGAAGACTTCAAGGTAATCTTCGACCATATCCGTAAAGATAGCCATCATACACCTTTGAAACATCGTCGGTGCATTACATAAGCTAAATGCCATCCGCTTGAAAGCGAAAGTGCCATAGGGACATGTGAAAGTTGTTTTCTGTTGATCTTCTGGAGCAATAAGGATTTGGTTGTAGCCCGAATAACCATCTAGAAAGCAATAGAAAGCATGGTCGACCAACCTATCAAGCATTTGGTGAAGGAAGGGAAGTGAAAAATGATCCTTCCTCGTGACTTTGTTAAGGTTGCGATAGTCCATACACACTCTCCACCCGGTCACCGTTCTTGTGGGAATGCACTCTTTTTTGTCATTAGTGACCATCGTCATGCCCCCTTCTTTGGGACACATTGCACCGGAGAAGTCCACGAACTATCAAAAATGGGGTAGACAACCCCGGCATCCAACCACTTGATAATCTCCTTTTTGACCACGTCTTGCATATCTTCATTGAGTCTCCTTTGATGTTCAATAGATGGTTTGGCATCCTCTTCCAAGTTAATTGTGTGCATGCAAAATGCGGTGCTTATTCCCCGAATATCTGCCAAAGTCCACCAAATAGCCTTCTTTCTCTTGTGGAGCACCGCCAATTTGGAGTCAACCTGCACGTTAGTCAAACAAGAGGAAAGAATAACCAGTAAAGTAGAACAATGGCCAAGAAATTCATACCAAATATGGGGAGGCAATGGCTTCAACTCCAAGGTAGGAAGCTCTTCAATTGAAGGCTTTGTAGGAGGAGAATTACTTTTCTCAAGATCCAAGGAAAGTTTCCGGGGTGCATAGTTGTACGACCCCATTCATTGCAAATAATTCACACATTCCATGAATCCATCCATCTCGTCATCATCAAAGTTGAGCAAGACGACCTCCAATATATCACCCACATTAATCGTGGCACTTGTATCATCAATAATCACATCGGTCACCAAGTCCACGAAAGAACACACTTCATTGCTATTTGGTTGCCGCACAGATTTGCACATGTGAAACACCACCTTTTCATCACCAACCCGGAAAGTGAGTTCTCCAGCTTCCACATCAACAAGAGCCTTCCCCGTAGCAAGGAAAGGTCTTCCAAGAATAATCGGCACCTCATAGTCCACTTCAAAATCAAGAATAACAAAATCCACCGGAAGAATGAACTTATCAACACGAACCAATACATCTTCAATCACTCCCAACGGTCTCTTTATTGTACGATCGACCATTTATAATCTCATAGATGTGGGTCTCGATTGCCCAATTTCCAAGGTCTTGAAAACTGAATAGGGCATCAAATTGATACTTTCCCCAAGATCACAAAGAGCTTTAGCAAACTCGGCACTTCCAATGGTACAAGGGATTGTGAAAGCACCGGGATCTTCCAATTTATGAGCCATCGAATGCATAATTGCACTCACTTGATGAGTGACTTTGATAGTTTCAAAATTCATCGACTGCTTCTTTGTTACTAAATCTTTCATAAACTTTGCATAACCAGGCATTTGCTCTAAGTCTTCAACTAATGGCACATTTATTGAGAGACTCTTCATCATGTCAATGAACATTTTGAATTGATTCTTGCCATTTTGCTTGGCAAGCCTTTGAGGATATAGATGAGAAGGCTTAGGCAAGGGTGCCTTAGCCTTTTGCACTACCGGTTCCAGTATGCCAATAACTTGATCCCTAGACGAGTTCACTTCCTCTTGAGTCTCTCCCACATGATCATTTGCTTGCACCACATTGTTAGGGATCTCCTCTTCTTCTACCACTTGCTCATCATTCACAAGTTACTTTTGACTTGAGGTGGGTACATGCCAACCCCTTCCACTTCTTGTAGTAACGGCCATGGCATACCTCGTATTGTTCCCACCCTTTGGGTTCACCACCATGTCACTTGGTAGTGCCCCCTTAGAATGAAAATTTAAAAATTGAGAGATTTGCCCCATTTGCACTTCTAAGTTGTGGATCGATGTGTTGTGTGAAGTAAGTTGGGAATCGGAATCGGCATTCTTCTCCATCATTTGCTTAAACATGTTCTCAATACGGCCCATTTCATTGTTGGAAGAACTAGGACCATGGGAAGGATAAGGAGGTGGGTTGCTCGTTTGTTGATACATCGGGGGCCTTTGAAAACCCGACCCCCGATTTCCTTGATTGTTACTCCAACCACCTTGATTGTTGCCTCCCTAATTGCCTTGGTTATTGTTGTTATGCCAATTCCCTTGATTATTTCCGCCACTCCAATTTCCTTGATTGTTATTGTTATTCCAATTGCTTTGATTATTTCCACCACTCCAATTACCTTGGTTGTGAGAATTCCAATTGCCTTGATTATTTTGAGGTCTTCATTGTTGCCGGCTAGGGCATTGGAAGTTGTTTCTTTGTCCTTGAAAGTTGTTCACATATTGGACCTCTTCTTCTTGGCCATTGTAAGAGTCATCTCGATCAAATCCACTATCATCTTGCACAAAATTGTCCGCTCTTTGTTGCACTTGTGGACTTCTCGTTCTTCGCATGTTCACCATCATACTTACTCCATCCATTGCATTGACTTGCCTCGGGTTTTGCGCTTGTTGAAGTTGAAGCCTTTACCAATTGGTTCATAGTGGTAGTCAACTCGGCTACGTCTTGTCCATGATCATGCAACTTTTTGTGAAGGAAAATCACATTGGGATCGCCTTGTGGGACATTAGCCCGAGATTGCCATGCCGATGAAGTATCCGCCATCTCATCCAAGATATCACACGCCTCCACATAAGGCATAGTCATGAAGTTCCCTACGGCAAGTTGATTCACTACACATTGGCTGGTTGCATTGATCCCAAGTATGAATGGAATGATTTGGCAAACGTTCCAACAAATCTAAGGCTTTCCCCCGTAGAGAGAATGGAAAAAGCCTTAGCCTCAAAGCATCCTCAGAGATATTTATTTGTTTACTCCCCCAACACGTATCGACAAACCCCTTCAAGTGTTTGTATGCATTTTGACCCGGTGCACCGGTGAAGAACCTTTGTTGCTCGAGCAAAGTGAGCATCATGTTGGTTATTTGAAAGTTGCCCGCCCTAATACGAGGAGGGACTATAGCACTTTCATACCATTCATTCGGCAACACTCGGTGTGGAGCCGCTCGTGGTGGAGGTGCGGGTGGAGCGGGCACATTGTCATGAGGCACTCGGCCTCGTCTATTGGCTTGAGGTTCAAGAGGGACCCCATCCATTTGATCATCCTCAACGTCCACATTCCCCAAAGCTATGTTTCCGAGCTCATTGTTTGCCATGATTGCACCTATAATTTCTCAACACGTTAGTAACAAGGAAGAAAAAGAAAATATTCCAAAAACACACCTAAATATATAGCTAACACGATGCCAAAAATTGATCTCATCCAATTTCACACCTCAATTCAAGGTTATGAAACGGTCAATTGCAATAATAGTACCCAACAAGAGTCGGGGTCGATTTTCACATGGAGCTAGATATTGGAGTTAGGAGTATATATTGTATTACGTGAGTTGCCTATCTTAATTTACACTTCCACAAATTTGGGTTGTTTCTATGCCTAATTTAAAACTAAGATTGCAAAGTTGAAAAATAAAACAAAGAGAATTGTTTTTGTTGTTTTTCAAGTTTTGTAAAAAGCCTAGGGCTATGACCATCACCTAGGTGTTTGCCTAATGGGATATAAACCTTGATGCTTGTTTTATTGATTGGGGTGTATTATAGCTATCAACTCTCAATTACCCACTCAATACCTCTCGGTCAGAGAGTGATTTTGCCCAATTTGGCTTTCTCAAGTCCAATTAGCATTGCACAAAACGGTTGATAAAAGCTCAAGTCAGGTTATTACTATCTCTAGGTTGAACCCTTTAATTAGGATTATCAATCTCTCGATTGATCCAATTTCTTGTTAGCCAAGTCTTCCTAGATTAAGTCTCTCTTTCTCAAGAAGAGACTAAGTCAAATAGGCATTAATTAATGTTTGCAACCATTAATTCCACAAATTAAAGCATGAACAAGGCAAAATAATAAACACCAACCATAAACAAGCAGTAAATTAAACACTCATAAGGTTTACACACTAGGGTTGGGTCACAACCCTAGTAAACATCTAGCTACTCATGCTTGAAATTGAAGAAATAAAAGAAAAAATAATAAATAAACTCATATTGTAAAATTAAAGTGATATAATCCATGTTAAAATATCCCAAAATATAAAAAACTACTAAAAGAAGCAAAGCGAAACGGCTATTGTAGCTGCTGATGTCAAAAGTTGACCTAAATTTGTGAAACTCGTCTATTTATATAGGACTGAAAACTTCGGACAAAAATGCCCTTCGGGAGGTTATGCAGCCGCACAATTCCATATGCGGTCCGCAGATTTCTTCAACTTGTCAGGAACTGAAGGTCTGCGGCCGCATAATTCTGATCTGCAGCCGCACGACATTCTTTCTGCGGTCCGCAAATTTGTAAGTGCGGTCACAACTTGGTCTTCTGCGGTCCGCATTTTTACGTCTGCGGCCGCAAGGCACTTCTTCTGCGGCTGCACAATTCCTGTGCGGTCCGCACTTCCGAGGGGCTCGAAAACTTGGGAATTTTCACATTCTCTGAACTTTGTTTTTAGCCCATCTTTTGCCGCTGCACAATTCATGTGCGCTCCGCACTTTGCATAAATGTCTGCTGGACTTTCCTTCATCATCTGCGGTCCGCACTTTGTGATCTCCTATGCCCTTTTATTGCCTTGAGTTTAGATTACTCCTTTTTGAGTTGGATTTCATCTCGGGAGTCCATCTTCCAATATTCCTGCAATTTAGCACATTTCATCAGTTTCGGGAATATAATTCAATGCTTTTAGACTAAAACAAAAGCTAAAAGATGCTAATAAGTAGTCAAAATCCCCACTTATCACCCTTGACTAAGATACTACATGTAGTAGGTTGTCCAACGCCATTGGCACGTTGCCTTCAGCATTTTCAGAGATTGATCAAAAGGTCTTAACGGGAAAAGGTGAAAAGATCCTTGAACTAAATTACAACTTTTGGAATAGTTTTCACAGAATGGCCGTAAGAAATAAACAAACTTCTGCCCTAGTTTTGGAATATTAGGAATGTGGATTTTTTGTTGTGATGGGACCGAACCCAGAGTAGGGTTGCTTACGTATCCTTTCGGAATCAGGTCGAACGTAGTTCATTGACTACGAAGATTTGTTGTTTGATTTTTTAATTTTTGTACACAAGTTCCAAAAAGAGGGAAAACAAAGAAGACAAATACGACTCAAAAGGATTAACAAAAGGGTGACACCTATTTGGGATAGTGAGCAATGATAGCATTCGTCATCTCGATCCGAGAAAATCATGCGTGAAAGTTACGCAGTGGGTATATATCAAACATAATATATTTTGACTGCATCTGTGTTAATAGTCATTGTCGGGTACCCGTTCTTCTTCATATACCAAATGCAATGCCCCTTTTGGTAACACTTTCTTGATGATTTCGGGTCCTTGCCAGTTCAGGGCGAACTTTCCTTTAGCTTCTACCTGGTGCGGAAGGATGCATTTCAAAATGAGATGGCCTACCTCAAAGTTCCTTGGGCGCACTTTCTTGTTATAAGCATATGCCATTCTTTGCAGTTACAACTGACCACAACACACTGCTGTTAGCCATTTTTCATCAATCACCATTAGTTGTTCTAATCGGGTTTTAACCCACTCAGTGTCTTCAATCTCCGATTCCACAATGACTCCGAGAGAGGGACTTCACCCGGTATTACTGCTTTAGTTCCATATATCAGCACATAAGGAGTTTCACCCACAAAGTGCGAGCTGTCGTGCGGTATCCCAAAAGAGCAAAAGGCAACTTTTCATGCTATTGCCTGGACCCTTAGATCATCTTCCTAAGAATCTTATTGATGTTCTTGTTTTCTGCTTCAACGGTTCTATTGGCTTTCAGCCGGTAAGGGGTAGAATGGCATTGCATAATTTTAAGTTGCTCGCATACCTCCTCAATCAGATGACTATTCAGATTGGTTGCACTGTCAGTGATAATGGTCTTTGGGATACCAAAACGACAGATGATGTTGGAATGAATGAAGTCTACCACTGCATTCTTGGTGACTGCTTTGAAAGTAACTGCCTCCACCCACTTGTTGAAGTAATCAATGGCGACCAAAAAGAATCTATGCCCATTTGAAGCCTTTGGCTCGATTGGCCCAATAACATCTATTCCCCATGCCACGAAAGGCCAAATCTCACATAGGGTACAATTTCGACGGAGGCGAGTGAATCAGGTCGCCATGAATTTGTTATTGGTGACATTTGCGAACAAAACTGAAGCAATCTCGCTCCATAGTAATCCAATAATACCCTCCCGTAGAATCTTCTTCGCCAAAACGTATCCATCATGTGAGGTCCACATACCCCGATGCACTTCACTCTTGATCTGCTCCGCTTTTGTGGTGTCTATGCATCTCAAAAGTTCAAATCTGGGGTCCTTTTGTACAATTTCCCCATTCAGGAAGAAACCACCAGCGAGCCGCCTTATCGTTCTTTTTTTATCTCCCTTGGCATGCTCCGGGTTCTCCTTTGTTTTCAAGAATCATTTTATGTCATGATGCCATGGTTCACCATCTAGTTCTACCTCAACTGTATTGCAGTAACCTTGTTGATTCCGAACTTGGATTTCCAATGGATTAATATGAGTGTTGCTTGGATAAGGGAGCATCGAGGCTAAGGTAGCCAAGGCATCGGCTAGCTCATTGTGAAACCTAGAATGTACTTATACTCGATGGACTTGAATATTTTGCTTAGGTCTTGCACACATTGTCTGTATGGAATAAGCTTGATGTCTCGAGTCTCCCATTCATCTTGGGCTTGCCGGATAAGCAAGTGAGAATCTCCCATAACCAATAGTTCATGCACATCCAGATCGAGGGCCATTTTTAGACCCATGATACAAGCCTCGTATTTTGCAGTATTATTGGTACAGAAGAATTGAAATCGTGCTGTTGTAGGGTAATGTTATCCAATAGGTGAGATGAGGATTGCCCCAATCCCAACTCCTTTGATATTGACAGCCCCATCAAAATACATTTTCCATACGTGGGTCCGAAACTACTTCCTCTATTGAGTTGACCTGTTCGTTTGGGAAGTATGTGCTCAGTGGCTCGTAATCATCATCGACTGGATTCTCTGCCAAATGATCTGCCAAAGCCTGTGCTTTCATTGCGGTGCGAATGACATAGACGATCCATTATGGATATGAGGTAAGTAGTGTAGGTCAAAAGATAATGCCTCAGCTTCTGAGCAACCCAAGTCAAGGCATAACATGTCCTTTCTAAAAAGGAATACTTAACCTCATAATTGGTGAACTTCTTGCTCAAATAATAGATTGCATGTTCCTTTTTGCCTGTCGCATCATGTTGTCCCAGAACGCATCCAAAGGAATTATCCATCACTAATAGATATAAAAACAAAGGCTTACCAAGTTCAAGTGGGACCAGTACAGGGGATTTTGATAGATAATCTTTGATCCTGTCAAAAGCTTTTTGGTGATCGTCCGTCCACTTGATAGCAACATCTTTTTTTCGCAACTTAAAGAAGGACTCGCATGTGGTTGTGAGCTGAGCAATGAACCTACTGATGTAGTTCAATCTCCCGAGCAAACTTATGACTTCAGTTTTGTTTTTCGGGTGCGGCAGATCTCGAATGGACTTTATCTTAGATGGATCCAATTCGATGCATCTCCGGCTGACTATAAAACCGAGGAGCTTCCCAGGCGGAACCCCAAATGCACACTTGGTTGGATTGAGCTTAAGGTCATACCTTTGCAGCCATTCGAAGAACTTTTTCAAATTGCGCACATGATCAACCTATGTCTTTCACTTTATGATGACATCATCGACATATACTTCAATCTCTTTGTGCATCATGTCGTGAAAAATGGTGATCATGGCCCTCATGTAAGTTACCCCTGCATTCTTCAAACCGAATGGGATGACCTTGTAACAATACATACCTCATGGAGTGGTGAAAGCGGTCTTTTCTGCATCATCCTCATCCATTAGAATATGGTGGTATCCGACATAGCAATCCACAAAAGATTGTATTTCATGCTTTGCACAATTATCTACAAGGATGTGGATGTTTTCTAATGGAAAGTTATCCTTTGGACTCGCTTTGTTCAAGTCTCTGTAGTCAACACAGACTCTAGTTTTTCCATCTTCTTCGGCACAGACACAACATTTGCCACCCAGGTAGTGTATCAGACGGCTTTGACACATTAGCACTTAATTGCTTCATAATTTCCTCTTTGATTTTATGACTCATGTCCGTTTTAAAATTTCGTTGCTTACGTTGGACTGGTGGAAAGTCAGGATACGTAGGAATCTTATGAACCACTAGATCAACACTTAAACCCGGCATACATCATAAGACCAAGCAAACACATCTCTTTATCCAAATAAAATTTGAATCAAGGCATCTCTGATTTTTTTTCCCAGTGTAAATGCTTATCTTTGTTTCTCTGATTTCTCCATGACTTCCAAGGTTAATTAGCTTAGTTTCATTGAGGTTGGGCTTAGGCTTGTTTTTAAATTGTTCCAACACTCTTTTTACTTCCTCAACAGCCTCATCGTCATCATATTCAAGATGTGAATTCCACATGCATGTCACGTTATTAAAGCCGACATTAACAAAACTGAAATGGAAACAAAATGACAGAAATTAGGAAAAGGAAAAGATATAGAACTTAGTACGAAACTAAACTGCATTTCATTGAATTTGAACGAATAGAAAGGTTAGAATCAAAACAAAACAATCATACTGAGATGTTTGGATTACAACCCTGAAAGTAACTCAAGTACAAAAAAAAGTTGCAAAAGCAAACTATCAAGATTCCTTCCTTGTGGGGAGATGAGTTGTTTCCCAATTGTTGAGCATGGTGTCTGGGCCAATTAGTTGCATATCGGCACGACTAGTGCCTTCACTAGCCTGGATTATATTCACTTCAGAAAATATCTTGTTGAGGCCATGGCAAATTTCATCAATATTTTCCAACGCCGAGGAATTTTGAGCCTCTTGGAGTCGTGGCCTGACAAAAGTGTAGAAAATGTGAGGGATCGATATCTGCAAGACCCAACCATGCCTGTTATGGTGCTTGGCTTTGTCTTCATCTTCCTGTGTTGTCCTGAAGCCTAAGCCAAAAGTAACCTCGTTACTAAAGGGAGAAATGAGTTCCGAAATTCCTTGCAGTGATGCCCCCAAGCCTTTTCCTGGCTCATAACCTTGTCTCAGCATTAGTGCAGCCACCATTACAGATGTGGCGGAAAGACGAGGCTGCAAAATGTGCTTTCCTTCCTCAGCATGGTCCACAACAACCACTTCGAAAGCCTGATAGGCAATGGACTAGCACCCTTCCTTGGCCTCAATACACGGAATCAACATGTCCCCTTATAGATGGATGACTCGTCTTCTCCGTGAATAATAATTTCTTGCATGTCATGTTCGAACTTGAGCATCTGATGCAAGATGGATGGCACAGCTCGGGCCATATAGATCCATAGCCTTCCAAGAAGAAAGTTATAAGAAGTTTCCATGTCCACTACTTAGAAGACAATTTCAAAATCAACCAGTCCAATTGTCATGGTGAGGTTGATCTCCCCAATGGTATCTCTCACCGAGCCATCAAAAGCCCGGATACAGACATTGCTGGGTCAGATTATGTCTGTATTTATCTTCATGCTTTGCAAGGTTAAGATAGGGCATACATCTACACTCGAGTCTCCATCAACCATGACTCACTTTACGTAGTGCCCCTCGCATTTGACAGTCAGGTGCAAAGCCCTATTGTGCCCGGCTCCCTCCTCGATGAGTTCATCATTAGTAGAGGAGATTATGCCACCTCAAAAAATCTATTAACCATGTCTTATCTGAGACATATGCCTCGTTCAGGATATTGATTAGTACACGGGCATGCTCTTCTGAAAGTATGAGAAGAGATAGCAGAGAGATTTGAGCAGGAGTCTTTCTCAATTGTTCAATGATTGAGCAATCCTGAACTTTCATCTTTTTCAAAAACTCTTCCACCTCTTCTTCAGTGACTGGTTTCTTTATTAGCATTTGGCCTTTTCTGATTTCTTTGGCCTTCCTCAACTCTTCTAGAGAGTAACACCTTCCCAATCGAGTCAAACCTCCAGTTTTCCCCACTTCTTCTATGATTTCCTTGCCTTTGTAGGTCACCACAGTTTTGTTGTAGTTTCAAAGAATGGTTTTTGTGTTTGTCACACGGGGTTACACGGCGGGTTTGATTATGATCAGCTCTGCTATACCTTTTGTACCACCTTGATTCTACCTCATGACGGGGTGGCCTCCTAGGATATACAACCTTAGGCTTAGGACATTGGAGCGCACTTCCAACCTCGAGATTTTTGGAATAAATAAAGTTGCCTTCTCTGAGATCTGGGTGCCTTTCACAATCAACGGCACATCTCGTCTTGGACTTACTTCTTGTCCTATTCCTTCTTGAATCGTTCCCATTGTCATTTCTGCTCGACCAACCGGCTTGTATTCTTGATCTCCGCCAATCATTCCCATAAAATGAGCATCATTGTATGCTGGCAACAAGTTATTTGTCACATTAGGAGGGTCCTCACCATTTGTTACCACAATCAACTTTTCAGCGATGAGTCTTTCTATGGACCTTTTCAGAGTCCAACAGTCATCAATGCTATGCCACGGGGCACCTGAATGATATTCACATCTAGCATTTGCTTGAAATCCATGTGAATCGGGATACATATAGTGGGGACGATGGGTCCAATCACACCCATCTGCTTGAACTTCTGGAACAGACTAGAGTATAATTCAACCAATGGAGTAAATTTTTCAACCAGACTCCGCTTTCGACCATAATCTTGCTTGGGACGAGCATTGTAGGGTGCCCAAAAATTTTGTTGCTGAAGTCGGGGGATCCTAGGAGCTGGTGCCCGTACCTGTTGATTGGGAGGTCGAGCATAAGACTGGGCATTAAACACTTGTACTGTGGTGGGACGATAGAGTATTGAGAAATTGGCGGGGAATAATAATGTTGAGGGTAGCTGGACTGCCTCTGCTGAACTTGCATATAAGGGTGTATTGCCCCTCTTTGAACTTCCCTAGATACCAAAGTCATCATGGACCCTTCATCTCTCTTCTTTCTATTTGCCAACCTTCCCGACCCATTTTGGATTGCTTGGGTGGTGGCTTTGAGAGTAACTTGACTTACAATTCTGCCAGTCTTGAGGCCATTTTCGACCATTTCCCCTATGTTGACCGCTTCTGCAAAAGGTCTACCTATTGCGGACATCATCTTTTGGAAGTAATCAGGATCTTGAGCCTCCAGAAAAATAGTGATCAACTCGTGGTTATCCATGGGTGGCTTAACTCTAACCGCTTGCTCCCTCCACTTGCTGGCATACTCCTTAAAGCTTTCAGTTGGCTTTTTCTTCATATTGGACAGGGAATTGCAATTTTGCACAATATCAATGTTGTACTGAAATTATTTGAAGAAGGCCCGGGCCATGTCGTCCCAAACATGCTAGTGAGAGATATCTTGGTCAACAACAACAACAACAAACCCAATAGTTTCCCACAAGTGGGGTTTGGGAGGGTAAGATGTATGCAGCCTTACCCCTACCCCTGGAAGGGCAGAGAGGCTATTTCCGATAGACCTTTCGGCTAGAGAATGACTGAAAAAGAAAAGGTACTTTCAACAAGTAGGAATAACAGCAAGATAAAATAAGATTGAATCGGAGAATGCAGTCAAACTCTAGATAGTGATAGCAATCTATTGATAAAAGATATCATATTAACACTAATGCTAGCGAATTGAGTAAGACAAAGAAAAACGCTTGACTACCTACGAACCTTCTATCCTAATCTTTGACCTTCACACCCTCATGTTTAGGGCCATATCCTCAGTCAGCTCCAGCTGCTCTATGTCCCGCCTAATAACCTCTCCCCAAGACTTCTTAGGCCTACCTTTACCCCTCTTGCTACCCACTAAGGCTAACTTTTCACACCCTCTAACTAGGGCTTCTATACTTCTCCTCTTAACATGCCCGAACTATCTCAACCTCGCCTCCCTCATTTTATCCTCCACAAGGGCCACTCCCACCTTTTCCCGAATAACTTCATTCCTGATCTTATCCAACCGGGTATGCCCACGCATCCACATCAACATCCTCATCTCAACTACTTTTAGCTTCTAGGTATGAGAGTTCTTGACCGGCCAACACTCTGCTCCATACAACATAGTCGGTCTAACTACAACCTTGTAAAACTTACCTTTAAGTCTCAGCGACACATTCTTATCACGCAAGACACTAGAAGCGAGCCTCCACTTCATCCATCCTGCTCTGATATGATGTGTGATATCTTCATCAATCTCCCCGTTACCTTATATTATATAGGTCCAAGATACTTGAAACTACCTCTCTTGGGGATGACTTGCGTATCAAGCCTCACCTCCATATCCCCTTCATGGGTACCGTTGTTGAACTTGCACTCCAAGTATTCCATCTTGGTCCTGCTCAACTTGAAATCCTTAGACTCTAGGGTCTGCCTTCAAACCTCCAGTCTCTCGTTAACACCACCCCGCGTCTCGTTAATTAAAACTATGTCATTAGCAAATAATATATACCATGGCACCTCACCTTGAATGTGTCTCATCAATGCGTCCATCGCCAAGGAAAATAGGAATGGACTAAGAGCTGATCCCTGGTGCAACCCTATCATAACCAGAAAGTGTTCTGAGTCTCCTCCCACTGCCCTAACCCGAGCCTTAGTTTCATCATACATGTCCTTAATCACCCTAATATAGGCTACTGGGATCCCTTTAGCATCCAAGCATCGCCAAAGCACCTCTCTCGGGACTTTGTCATATGCTTTCTCTAGGTCAATGAACACCATGTGCAAGTCCTTCTTCATCTCTCTATACCGCTCCACCAATCTCCTCACAATGTGAATGGCTTCCATAGTCGAACGCTCCGACATGAAACCGAAATGGTTCTCAGAAATGGACACACTGGTCCTCACCCTTACTTCAACCACCCTCTCCCAAACTTTCATAGTATGGCTTAGCAGCTTAATCCCCTATAAAAATGACGTTGAACAGCCTAGTGAGCCACTCCAAACCTGCCCTACCCGCATTCTTCCAAAATTCGACAGGCATTTCATTTGTCCCGGTAGCTCTACCCCTGTGCATCTTACGCATAGCCCCCTCGACCTCCTCTAATCTTATGCGCCTATAATACCTGAAATCCTTGCGCATCTCGGAGTGCTCCAAGTTGCCCAACACAATGTCCTTATCACCCTCTTCGTTCAGGAGTTTATGGAAATATGTCTGCCATCTTCGTCTAATCTAAGCCTCTACAATCAAAACTCTACCTTTCTCATCTTTGATACATTTAACTTGATCCAGGGAGATATCTTGGTCAATGAGCCATTCAGACTCTACCCCCACCAGACTCTTTCCAAAATAAGCCATCAGCAATTCTTCTATTCCCCCTGCACCCCTCAGCTGGTTGCAGTACCTTTTCAAGTGGGCGATATGGTCGTCGTGTCCATCATATTTCTCAAATTTAGGGGTCTTGAACCCTGGTGGCAAATAGATGCGAGGGAGCATGCATAGATCACTGAATGAAACACTTTTGTGACCACCTAGTCCTTGTATGTTTTGCGACTTTTCATTGTTTTGGCCATTCATTTGGCTCACCCGTCTTGGTAGCCTTTTCAGTTTCCATTAGTGACTCATACTGAGAAGTCTGATTGTATGGAACCGAGACCCTAAAAGCCATATCTGGAGAGTAGTATTGGTCATCATAAGCATATGATGGTGGCTCATTGTTTGGCCTCGTCAAAGGAGGTGATGGTGGGATTGTATATGCCGGCGCGCCAGACACGACGAAGGGGGTGTTCCTGACCGGTGCGGTTGGGGGTCGCACATTAGAGGTACCAGGGGCAGCAGGGAAGCTGTAATTTGACACATACCCTGGTGGTGGAATGTGATCGCTCGTAGCATGGAGTGGTGGTTGAGTAGCTAGGGGTACGATCGAAGTTCCCTCTAAGGGACCCTGAGGCAGAGGCTGACCGGAGACCCAAGCCTAATATACATCAGATAGTTGATGTTTCAATCTTCTTACTTCCTACGACTCTTGCTCAACTGACTGACCCTGGGGTCGTCACTAACCAACTCGATTTCATCATTGTTAGCCATTGCTACTTTTCTCTTAGATGTGGTGAAGTAATGATGTGTTGTCAGTTTTACCACAAACCAACCACCTTAAGCTTACTGTATAAGAGACAACAAACGTGTTAGGGTTAAGCATTTTAGAGATATGAATCACACATAATATGCCATGCTCCTAACATTATCACCATTTATAACATGCTTTTGGAAGGCTTCATATTTCATGCTTTTGGAAGGCTTCATATTTCATTCCGGCTTATAAGGTTGTTGCTTATTGACGCTCTTATTTTTCTCTCTCTGTCTCTTTTTACTTTTCTTTCACTCACCTTATTTTGATCCCTCATTTTAGAGTCGTAGAAAAATATTTCAATCGAACCTTTTGGAGGTTGTCTGCGTATCTAATCGCCGCGTGAATCAGATCATTACGTAGTTCAGGGACCTGGCCGATTTTGTTTTCATTTTTTTTATATTTACAAAAACAAAAATCTTTTTGGTTCATTTTCGAATTTTTCTAAAACAAAATCCATTGATTTAAATTTTTTTTTTGATACAAGACTTAAAGAATAAAAATTACATAAAGACAAATATTTAAACAAGTCCAGACTCGACTCAAACAGACATTTTAAGAAAGAAAGCAAAACAATAAGACTCAAAACACCAAAAGACTCTTACAAACTCAAAGACAACAAAAGAACAATCAAAGTGGACTTCCAACTAACAGAAGACTCTGATCTTTGCAGGAGAATCCACCAGCATCACTATAGTCAAGGCACTTATTCCTGTGACTGACCCCCAACATCTCGCTATATCCTCTCTAAGTCTGCAGATATGTGATGGGCGACGTTCAGTGATACTTCTGCAAATCGCTCAGGCGTCATTCCCTGGCAACTCATGCATGCTCGAGAGATGTATGTGGCTACCTCGAGGATCTTTCCCTTAATGTGCTCCTGAGCCAAATACAACTCTTGCTTTTGCTGACCACGGGTTTAGGCTAGATCCAACGCATCATGCTCGCGCTCCAAGGCCATATCTCTCTGGCGCCGAACTTCTAGTGACTCCCCCTCTAACCAATCAATTGCCTTTTGGTAGTGATGTCTTTATATTTCAAACTCGATGATCTGGCACTCCTTACTTAACTCAACCCCCCTATCTGATCCCTTAGACCTTGGATTAATGGAGCAAAACCTCTGCGCTCATGATCACAGACCACTTTGAACTGCGCTTCTCTTTCTTCTTGTTACTGAACGGTAGTGATTTGTTTTTCTGCCTAATCTAGGCCTTGAGTGCTTGCTTCTCTCGTTCCATTGAGCATTATCTTCCTCGAAAGCATCATACTGTAGATTTCTGTCAACTTTAACGATGTTGAGCTCTTCTTGTAGTGCTCCAAAGCTAGATTCATAATCTCTTCTGTAGCCAGCCCAGCCCTGTCTCGAATCCCAGCCTCCCAATCAAATGCATTTCTTATGGATCTTTCTGGACTTTGCTCCAGGATCGCCTGATTGTGAACCCACTAAGGTACGCGAGGCTCGCCTCTCCACGTTCACGATCGGCTACCATCTCGTTCAAGTCAGAAGACCTACTACCGAACCAAACCTTTTGTGCATATAGTCCCTTGAAAAGTTCTTCTCCCTTGAATTCCCACACAAATGGACGCATATCCTCAACTTGGGGCCTCTTTTACTCTCTCCCTAGCTGGCAATGACATGTAAGGGTGCGTAGGGTTGGAAAACTTTGAAACCCATGAGTATAAAGAACGGGCGATACGTCAACATATGCATGACCTTAGAAAGGAACCAATAATAGTTCCAAGTGATTCAATTAGTAGTCAATGAACCAAGTAGTGTCCGCCATGCCCTCAACCCCTCTGAAAGATTACAACTCGCGGCCCTATTTGGGTGACATCCAATGTAATGCAGCCAATTTGCAACATTAATGCAACATTCAACAGAGGGGGTCAAAGCTCGAAAAGTATCTCCAAGAATCATGGGAAGAATAGTATGATCCTCGCTACTTTGCAGAAACGAGACAATCGCAACCAATCGAATTCTGATGCGCTCACCATACTCTGGAAAGACCATGATTCCCCAAAATGATATTATAAACGTGAATAAGGTTGGCAAGTGGGCCGGTCCAGGCCCGGGACCGCCGGCCAAACGGGCGTTTTAGCGGGCCTGGTCCGGTCTCGTGAGCCGGTCCTATGATTTGGGCCCGTCAGGCCCGAGACCGTTTAGCCCGCCAGGGCCCGGGACCGGCCCGGTCCCTTAGCGGGCCAAACGGTCCCAACGGCTTTTTTTTTTAAAAAAAATAAAAATAAAAAAATAGCCGTTGGGCTATCAAAAATAGCCGTTGGCTATTTATAAAATAGCCATTTAACCCCCCAACTTTGTTTTAGTCTCAAACTTTTTATAATTACACTTTTTTCCTATTTTTAACTATAAATACCCCATCATTATTTTATTTTTCTTACAAAATCATCAATCTATCACAATCTCTCTCTAATTTACTTCTATAATTGCTACTATTGCTTACTTTATTGTTACAATTTGTGAAATAATTGTGAAGTTGGTGAATTGAACTCTTCAACGATAATTAATTTCCAACAAGTTATTCGTCAATTCGGTAAACTTATTCCAACTCTTAAGTTTTAATATTATAATTTTATTTATTTTATTTACTTTGTTTGATTAATTAAGATGGCTTATTCCTTAAAAAATATGTTTAGTAAAAATAAGGAAAAATCGAAGAGTGATGAATCTAGTGGCCAATCTGTTCCTCCTCCACTTCCCCTGGTTCCCCGATCCAAACCTGTTACCCGTCCTACACCTCCTATTCTTGATAGCGATAATAGTTTATTACAATTTATCGAGAGTCAATTTTGCCATAATATTGCACCCGGTGAACAATTAAACCATGAATATATGAATGCTCTTTATGGTAATCCAACTATTGATGAAAATGATGATGAAGAAATAGATTTTGATGAAACGCAACCGGATGACGATACACCCACTAGTCCTGCTCCTGAAGTTAACTCAACTAATAATAATCCAGATGATCCCCCGTCTAACCCTCCTGTTAGTGCCCCTACTTTTTCTAGACAACCTTCTAAACGGGCAGAAACATCTCTTCTTTGGCAATTTTTTACTCAACTAAGAGAAAAAAAGGGCTAAGTGTAAAACTTGTGGCAAAGAGTTAGTTTTTCAATATGTTGGAAGTCCGGGGGAGGAGGGGGAGGACGGGAAGTTTGACTAGACACATATTGCTACACCCTCAAGATAAAACTAGATATTTTCGTATGAAAGCTTTGGCTGAGGGGACAAGTGCACCTAGTCAGGCTGACCTTAGTACCGGGTCAAATAAATTTCAACTGGAAATTAACACTATTACCGGTGGTATTTTATATTATGATCCAAAAAAAGATCGGGAAGAATTGGCAAAAATGGTTACTGTTATGTGCTTACCCTATAGTTTTCCTTCTAACCCCCACTTTGTGCATTATATTCGAAAAGTTTATAATCCTACTTATAAAGGTTTTTCTCGCACAACCGTAAAGAGTGATATTTATAAATATAAACATGAATATGAACAATATTTGCGCTATTTATTTACTCATATAAATTATCGTCTTGCTATTACAAATGATATTGGTAGAAGTGGTAATGACTGTGATTACCTTACTGTTACCAGTCATTGGATTGATGAGCATTGGATAATACAAAAGTGCATTATTGCTTATAGAATAATTAATTCACATCACACAGGGCAGTTTATTTCTAGCACGATTGCGGATATTTGTAGATATTTTTGCATTAGTGATAAAATAATGTTAGTTTCAATGGATAATGCTTCTAGTAACACAAATGTTGTAGCCTTGCTTACCACTACACTAAGTCTTGTATTTAGTAACATTTTTCATGTTAGATGTATTTGTCATATTTACCATTTAATTATGGGTGATGGTATGCGAATTTTAAATGTTGAAATTCAAAAGGTTAAAATGGCTCTTAATTGGCTTTTTTATTCAAACCATAGAAGTAGACTTAGAGAATATTTTAAAAGATGCGATGAATTTGGCCTAAGAGAAAGAAAGGTTCCTAAACCTTGTCCAACTAGATGGAATTACATGTATGAAAGTTTAGTTGTTGCATATGAATATAGAAATCCCATAAACTCAACGTTTAATGCTCATGTAAGTGATGATGACGAGCACCTTACAAATGCGGATTGGGCTAATGTTAAAATGCTTGTAGATTTTTTAGAAAAATTTCATATTGCTACAAATGAATTTTCTGGGCAATATTATCCTACTATTTCTAACTGTTTAGTTTATATTGCAGAACTTGCAAATTTGTTTGATCATTTTTCAGAGGGTGGGGAAATTTATCAACTTGCTATTGATTCCATGAGAAAAAAGTTTAAAAAATATTTTTTTCCCTGTTCCCCCTATTTATAGTATTGCTGCATTGTTAAATCCTACTATGAAATTAGGAGGTCCTCAATTTTGGTATTAGCACCTTGTTGTGCTCATTCCATAGGGGGGAGGAAGACTAAGAAAGATATTGCCATGATTTTTAATGCTATAATAAAAATATAACGCATTGATTTGAATATCTCTTTACAATATTTTTGTCTTTTTATATATCTTAAGCTATACATATAGTATAATATAGTATAGTATAGTATATAATATACTATATATACAACTTAAGATATATAAGCTATATATATATAAAAGCTTATATTTATACTATACTATAGTCTATACTATATATACATCTCATAAGATATATATATGTATATCGAATATATCGAATATAGCTTATATATCTTAAGTTGTATATATAGTATATACTATACTATACTATAATATATATACATCTTACTATATATATTATATATATCTTAAGATGTATACTATCGAATATGACTTATATACTATGTATATATAGTATAGTGTGTGTATATATAAGATGTATATATAGTATAGTGTGTGTGTATATATACCAGCAATAAGCCCGCGAAGCCCAGGACCGGACCGCATAGGACCGGCCCACTTAGGACCGAGCCCGCGAAGCCCACTTAGGACCGGGCCCGGCCCACTTGCCACCCTTAAACGTGAAGATTCTCAACTCCCTCCAGGTGTCGTAACTTAATTGGTTGACGACTTCTGAGCCCGAGAAGTTCTCAAACCCTTTCACAACCCCAAATTTGTCATACAAATATTCCAACGGAACCCAACCTTCGTCCAAGCAACTCATTGGAATTCGAAGGAGGCATAACTTCTTCAAGAAATATTTCACACCAACTTTTCTCGGAGCAGCAAGCTTTTTCCAACAAAGGTTTCATTTCACAATTTGCGGAACTAATAAGAATTGGAGCTTGTACATGTTGACTTTTATTTGACTTTATTAAATTTGTATTTACAGTGATTTATTTGGGCCTAATGTGCATACTTGTATGCTTTTTACCTCTTTGATATTGTTGAACGTTACCTTATAAACTGTCTTCTCACGCACCCCTATGAGTCTTCTTGAAATTAAAATTGGGCATTAGCTTGAAGTAGCCCGCTTTCTTTGAGACAACCGGGGTGCTTGCCACCCGATGAAGGATTTTAGTCACACAAGTTTTAGGCGGGGAGCACCACCAGCTAAGCCAGAAAGTAATGCTACCGGTACACTGACCCTGCTCGGCTCGAGTTGTCCGCTCGAGTAAGCCAGTCTAAATACCTTCTCCATCAGGATTTAAACCTAGAAGAACAAACCTCATGTCGGATATCCCTAATAGGTTCACTTTATTTGCATCACGTGCATTTGACTTAGCAAGGCTCGACATAGGGGTCGGGTTCTGTTTTAGGACATGTACCTTGTTGAGACCATTATGTTCATGTTATGTGCTACCTGTTACATTATTTAGGAGGCTTGCATGTTGACCGGCTTTAGGGTAGATCAATTGAATGATCAAAGAGAAATAAAGAACTGCTCTCGATTTTTGTACAAATGTCTGTTTTTCTAAAAAGAAGTGATGTGGTCTAGTGCATATGGTGTTAAAGATTAATTTCCATAAAATTCAAAAAGATTATGGTCGATTTCATTGAACTACGCGGGTCTGATTCTCACTACTGATGAGATATGTAGGCAACCTCCATCGAGTTCGACCCCCATTTTTCAAAAATATATTAATTACACATGCACATGAATTTTTTTGAAAAACCAAATATAGCTATTTTTGGTCACCTTTGAACCATTTTGCCCTTCTGTCCGGCCATTTTTGCCGAGACAGCCTTAAACCTCCCACGAAAATGTTGTACGACTGTTTTTGTAAAAATAACAATTTTGCCTGTTTTTGTTTGTTTTTTGCTGTGTTGCCTTTGTATCCGACCAATTTTTTAGATAGCCTTAAAATCTTCCTTGGAAGTGCTGGAGGGCCGTTTTTGTAAGATTGCCTACTTTGTCCATTTTTATTCACTTTTTACCATTTTGCCCTTCTGTTCAGCCATATTTGTCAAAGACAGTCTTTAAACCTTCTACAGAAGTACCGAAAGGTTGTTTTCGTAAAAATAGCCATCTTATCTAGTTTTGTCTAGTTGTATTTGCCGAGACAACCTTTTAACCTCTTTCAGGAGTAACGAATGATTGTTTTCGTAAAAATAGTCGTTTTATTTATTTTGCCTACTTTTTATCATTTTATCCCTATGTTTGGCCTTTTTGCCGAGGCAGCCTTTAAATCTCTCTCGGGAGTATTAAAAGGTCGTTTTCGTAATAATAGCCATTTTTTTTTTACTTTTTATCATTTCACCTTTTGTGTCTAGTAATTTCAAAAAAAAATAATAATAAAAAATAGATTGAGTCCTAAATTGGCTTTTAAAAAAAATCGGAAGTTGCATATAGTTTAGGTAAGTCCTGACCCTTTTTTTAACCTTATTCTTAGGTTTCACCATGAATTCTCGACAAATAAGCAGTCAAAAAAGGGTAAAGGACGAGACACCTCCATGTTCTTGATCAGAGATAAGACGCCGAGTAGTCTCAGTAATTGG
This sequence comes from Nicotiana tabacum, assembly GCF_000715075.1. NCBI lineage: Eukaryota > Viridiplantae > Streptophyta > Magnoliopsida > Solanales > Solanaceae > Nicotiana > Nicotiana tabacum. Next base: position 8,754,600 of record NC_134098.1, read on the forward strand.
TGGGCTAGATTTGCCACATGGGAACATAATCAAGTATTTAAACACCTCAAGTTCCTCACAAACATAATGGGAGTTAAGCCTAATAGAGATTTAATCGAGGCCCTGGTGGGTTTTTGGGACCCTGTGAACAAGTTCAAAGATTGTGAAATGACGCATACATTGGAAGAATTGGGGGATTTACAGGGTTGGGGAGAATTTCATGGGAAAAAGCCTGTGGCTCCGAGAAAAGTTGGCGTGAACAATTTCTTGAAGAAGTTATGCCTCCGTTGAATTCCAATGGGCTGCTTGAATGAAGGTTGGGTTCCGTTGGAATATTTGTATGACAAATTTGGGGTTGTGAAAGGGTTTGAGAACTTCTAGTGCTCAGAATTCGTCAACTAATTAAGTTACGATGCCTGGAGGGAGTTGAGAATCTTCACGTTTATGATATCATTTTTGGGAATCATGGTATTTCCAGAGCGTGGTGGGCGCATCACAATTTGATTGGTTGCGGTTGTCTCATTTTTGCAAAGTAGCGAGGATCATACCTTCTTCCAAGAGGGTGAAGATTACTTTGAGGGATGCAATATTCTGTTGCAGATGTGGTTCATAGAGCATATTTATCATCATCCAATAGTAGTAAATTTTAGTGATAATTGGATGAATTACATTGGATGTCGCCCGGATAGGGCCACGAGTTGTAATCTTCCAAACGGGGTTAGGGCTTGGCGGACATTACTTGGTCCATTAATTGCTGATATAATCACTTAGAACTATTATTGGGTTATGTTAGGGTCACGCATATGTCGGCGTATCGCATGTTCTTTATACTCATGGGTTTTAGAGGTTTTTAACCCTACGCGCCCCTACGTGTGATGCGCCAACTAGGGAGCGAGCAAAAGAGGGAATTCAAGGGAGATGAACTTCCAAGGGAGTCATATGCACAAAAGGTTTGGTTCGGTAGTAGATTTTCTGACTTGGACGAGATAGTAGCCAATCGTGAATCTTGAGTGGTTTCACAATCAGGCGATCCCGGAGCAAAGGCCAGAAAAATCCCTAAGGAATACATTTGATTGGGAGGCTGAGATTCGAAACAGAGTTGGGCTGGCCACGGAAGAGATGAAAATAGATTATGAATCTACCTTTGGAGCTCTACAAGAAGAGCTTAACATCGTTAAAGTGGATAGGGATCTGCAGTATGATGCTTTCGAGGAAGAGAATGCTCAGTGGGAACGAGATAAGCAAGCACTCAAGGCCTAGATTAGGTAGAAATACAAAGTCATTACCGTTCAGCAACAAGGTGGTATGTGATCATGAGTGCAGGGGTTTTGCTCCATTAATCTAAGGTCTAAGGGATCAGATGGGGGGGTTGAGTCAAGTAAGGAGCGCCAGATCATCGAGTTTGAAATATAAAGACATCACTATCAAAAGGTGATTGATCGATTAGAGGGGGAGTCACTAGAAGTTCAACGCTAGAGATATGGCATTGGAGCGCGAGCATGATGCGCTGGATCTAGCTGAAATCCGTGGTCAGCAAAATCAAGAGTTTTTTGGCTCAGGAGCACATTAAGGAAAAGATCCTCGAGGTAGCCACATATACCCCTCGAGCATGCATGAGTTGCCAGGGAATGACGCCTGAGCGATTTGCAGAAGTATCATTAAACGTCGCTCGTCACATATCTGCAGACTTAGAGAGGATATAGCGCGATGTTGGGGGTTAGATGCAGGAATAAGTGCCTTGACTACAGTGATGTCGGTGGATTCTCCTGCGGAGATCAGAGTCTTCTGTTAGTTGGAAGTCCACTTTGATTAATCTTTGTTGTCTTTGAGTCTGTAAGAGTCTTTTGGTGTTTTGAGTCTTGTTATTTTGCCGTTTTTCTTAAAATGTCTGTTTAAGTCAAGTCTGGTCTTGTTTAAATGTTTCTTTATGTAATTTTTGTTTTTTAGTCTTGTATAAAAAAAATTGAAAATTAATGAAAAAGATTTTGTTTTAGAAAAATTCGAAAATGAACCAAAAAGATTTTTGTTTTTGTAAATATAAAAAAAAAAAAGAAAACAAAAATTGGTCATGTCCCTGAACTACGTAATGATCTGATTCATGCGGCGACTTGATTCGTAGGCAACTTTCAAAAGGTTCGATCAAAATATTTTTCAACGAAGGTTTGACTGTATGGGGTGCATTTCCGATGGAGGCGAGTGAATTAGGTCGCCATGAATCTGGCATTAGTGACACTTGCGAACAAAACTGAAGCAATCTCGCTCCATAGTAAGAATTTATTGTTCAAGTAAAAAATTTCTTGTTCCTTCCTACGTGTGGCATCATATTATCCCAGAATACACGCCAAGGAATTATCCATCACTCATAGATATATTAACAAAGTTCTACCAATTTCTGGTGTAACGACCCGATAGGTCGTTTTGAGTTCTAGCTTCCCATTTTATGATTTGAGACCTTACATAGTGTCATTTGATTACTTATGACTTGTGTGCGCGATTTGTTTTGATTTTCGAAAAGTTTAAATGTGATTTTTCAAAGAGAACTTGATTTTGAAACTCGAAAGTGATTGGAATTGACTACGGTTAGCATTGTTGGTAAATAACCGTGGATCGATATTTTGACGATTCCGGGAGATTTGTATGATTAGTAACTTTAAATTATTTTTGATTAATTCCTTTACTTTTCATAGATTTTCATCCCTTAATCCCAAGTTTTTGTAGAGGAGAAATAAGGTTTTTGGGTAGAAATTTAAGATTTTGTATTTTAGAGATTTAGACCTCGATTTGAGGTCGGATTTCAAAACAAATCACATATTTGGACTCGTATGTTAATGGATATTCGGTATTTGATCTTGATTTCGAATTTCGACCAAGTGAGCTCGGGTTGACTTATTATTGACTTTCCCAAATATGTTCAAGATCGAGCCTTTTTGATAATAGGGTAGTTTCTAAAGCTCGTTTTGACTTATTTTAGTATTAATTGGTTAGATTCGAGTGATTTGGAGGCTTGTGCTAAAGAAAAGGCGATATTAAAGGGTTAGATTTGTGCTAAAGAGGTAAGTATCTTGGTTGACATATATGCAAGGTAACGAGTTTATATGCATTTACCATGGGATAAACATGTGGGTAGAACTATGTTGTTTTTATGTATCATGTCTTACTTACATCGTAAAATTTGTTGATGTTATTTATTGGAATATTGGATGTTGGAAGCTCTTGAAATGCATGGTTTGGCTATTGGTATTCTTGTCGATGTTGTTGTTGCTCCTCACCTTATTTGGTACTGATGTTACGTGTTCTTGGTGAGGATAAGTGTTATGAACGACGGGTATTTCCGTGCTATGAGGATGAGAGATACTGCACAACGGGTGTTCCCATGCTGTGGGGTTGAGAGATATTGAACGACGGGTATTTTCATGTTGTGAGGTTGAGAGATATTGCAAGACGGATATTCCCGTGCTATTTTATTTTTACCTTATATCCCTTGCTTTTACTATGCGAATTGAGGACTTGGCTATATTGTTCCGTGGCTGTTTTGAAAGGTTGCTTGGAGTTGCTTGTGGAAGCATAAATGGTTGTTTAACTTAGTAGTTTCCTTGATTATTTTTTGATTCTATATCTTCTTGCTATTATACTTATTATCTCTTTTGTTATCTATCTTCTGATTTTACTTGATGTCATATTGTTATATCTCTCATTATTCTCTCTTACTTAACTGCACAGGTTATATGTAGCCCAGTCACTACTTCATCGTGATTAGGCTCGGCACTTACGTTGTGCTAATACTACACTTTTGCACTTCTCGTGCAGATTTTGGTGTTGGCCTCAATGGTATCTAGAGGATAGATTAGCTTGCCGGTTGAGGAGGCTCAAGGTAGAGTTGCACTTTCGTTTCGTAGGCTTTGGAATCAGCTACATCATAGCCCAGTTACTGTTAGATGGTAGTTGGTTTTAGACTTGATATACTTTTCTGAGTTTTCAGCTTTTAATTATGATATCATATTATTTTACGTTCAGTATTGCCTTTATTTTTGTTATCTGTTGGCTTGCCTAGCAAGTAGTATTATGCGACATCACGATCCTTGGTTGGGATTTTGGATCATAATAAGTTGGTATCAGAGCCATGGGTTACATAGGTCTCACGAGTCGTGAGCAAGCTTAGTAGAGTCTTAAAGATCGGGACAGAGTCTGTACTTATCTTCGATAGACTATATGGCCTTAAGAAACTTCACATTTTTTGTTTCTCTATCTTGCGGTTTTGTTCTATCCTAAAGTTTGAATCTTTTTGCTCTTATTCTCTCACAGATGGTGAGGACGAGTGCTTCATCCACAGTCGATCAGTAGCCGGAGTCCCAGGTTGCAACCACTACCAGGGGTAGGGGTCGGGAAAGGGCCAGGGGCAGGGGCAGAGCGCACACAGCAAAACCTACAGTCGAGCCTCAACTAGCTCTCCGGATGGTGTGATTGCCGCTTAGGTCGAGCCTCTAGGACCAACTTAGGGGTTCATTGCTACCCTAGTGCTTCAGGACGTCTTGGTCCGTATGGTGGCTTTAAGGAGAGTATGGGTCAGGTCGATATGTTTCCTATGGCACCCGTTTCTCAGGCCGGGGAGGAGTTCACACCATCGCTACTCATATCCCAGTAAGAACCCTAACTTCAAGACTTGTATTTTCTGCCTCCCAAAATGAGCTAGACCGAGTTTTAAGTGGTTTAGGATCCAAAAACGTGAAATATCATTTATGTTACGCGATCGCGGTGTACAACTTCTACAAAGAAACGTGATTGCCTATACAACTCTGGGGCACTTTACTAGCCTTTGACCAGACCTTCCTTCATCGATTCGGGTCCTGAAATCTGCATCACTCGGAGCTGGAGGTACTGGAAACTGTGAGCTCCAAGTCATCCGCATCACCATCCTTCGATCCACAAAACTTCCTCATGTTCATCATCCTTGTTAGGAACTGCTCTTTTTCTTTTCATGTTCTTTTTGCTTTAGATGCCTCCTCTCAATCTTACCTAGTTTGGCTTTAATGGCCTGCTGCTCTCAAACAAGATCTGTCAAAGATGGACCACTCTTTATCCCATATCGACGTGTAGATATGCTCTCTCCAAAGGGACCACATGGGAGACCACATATAAGGTGGTGAATCTGTGTCTCCATGCCATAGACCCGGCGAGAGATATACTTGAGTGTTAGAGGTTCCTGCTCAAGTGGTCCAATGAAAATGGACGTCCCTTTGGTGGCCGACTGTGAAAGGATCATCTCAATCGTGGTATCATGAAACTGTCCAAATGAGGGAGATGCTATATCAATTTTTCTTTCCTTCCGTGCATTCCCCGCTCCCTTCCTCAACAAGGGATGAATATGGGTTCTCTTTTTTTGAAAGTCACTTTTCCACCATGCTTCGTAGCATAGGTCGGTAATCAAGGATGGGAAGAATAAGCTCTTGATCCTTTCTGGTACAACCTCTGTTATCTCATCAATAATAATCTGCCCCACATTAACTGGTATGACATCCATGATAGTACAAATCACTTTCTCCTTCTCAAATGTGAAGGAGTGACTCGAGCATAAATAATTGAGAGCCAAGTCTTGGCTTCGACAGTGAACTCAGAAGACTCGACCCTTAAATGATTTTTGATCTAATTCGGCATCTTTCCCCGTGCAAATAGTCCACAAATATTTTATGTCTAATTCATTTGCTCTTTCACTGAACACCTCATTATCAGCATTAGGAAGGTTGTAGTATGCATTTATCAACCTTAAAGTACGTTTCCAAGGCGTTAGTATAAAATTCCCTTGTCACTTTGTAATTGGCCTTTCTTGGTTCCTCGGCAAAGCAAATCCATTGACATCAACCTTCCATAGAAATCGGGCCATCTATCTTCAAGGTCGGCCAAAAGAATACATGTTTCCTTGATAATGTTTCTTTTTAACTGTTTATTATAATGTTGGGCATAATTTAGTGAGGAAAATGTATCACGATCAAAGTACTCCTCTTGGGCAAATTTGGTCGACATGTTCCTCGACAATTTCATTTGATGTCGAAGTCAAATTCAAGCTCAAAGTACCTAAAATGAGTCAACATGTTAAACACTTGTATGGACACTGTATTATGAGGTATTTAGGCCAAATAAAATGATAAAAAAAAACATAAGGATCAAAATCTGCAAAGCTACTATTTTGTTGTCCGGGGTTATTGAATCACAATCTGAATTGACCATCGCGATCGCGAAGAGTAAAATTGCTTTGTAGCAGAATTGGACCTACACGATCGCAGAAATGGACATCGCGATCGTGAAGGTCTTCTTCCTAGCCTAGACAGAGTCGGTTCAGGCTTTTCATTAAACAAAAAGTGGGCATTCAATTTTCTTACCCATTTCACAACAATTAAGCTCGAATCTTGCCCCAAATGATCAGAGAATACACACTTAATCACTCAATCGAACTCATCCAGCAAGTAAGCATACAAATCTTAACAATGAAAAAAAACAATTTCAAACAATAAAAACTCAATTTTAGCCTAACTAAAACTTCAACCTTTCACACCTAAGTTCATCTTCACTATTGCACTTTTCCCACAAACTTCAACCTTTTTTCCCTTTTTTTTAAAAGAAAAATCCTATTCCCTTTTATCAATATGATGGATAATGTATGTGTGTGGATTGTGGAGATAAGTGTCATGGATTATTGGATTTTAGGTGAGGAGAAAGGTAAAACTTGTTTATGAGGCAAAAAATGAACTTTGAATTCCGCGATCGCGTAGGTCATATTTTGATGCAAAGAAATTTTACTCTTAGCGATCACGATTCAATAACCCAGACAACAAAACATTAGCTTGCAGATTTTGATCCTGATACTTTTTGATCATTTTCTCTGGCCTAAATACCTCATAATATTGTGTCTTAAGTCTCCATACAAGTGTTTAACATGTTGACTCCTTTTAGGTACTCTAAGCTTGAAAATGACTTCGACATCAAATAAAATTGTTGAGGAACATGTCGACCAAATTTTCCAAGAGGAGTACTTTGATCGCGATATATTTTCCTCACTAAAGTATGCCCAACATTATGACAAACAGTTAAAAAGAAACATTATCAAGGACAATTGCATTCTTTTGGCCGAACTTGAAGATAGATGGCTCGATTTCTATGGAAGGTTGATATCGAGTGGATGGACTTGCTTTGCTGAGGAACCAAGAAAGGCCAATTACAAAGTGACAAGGGAATTTTATGCTAATGCCTTGGAGACCGACTTCAAGCATAATTTGGTTGTCACTGTCAGGGCAAGAAAATCAAATTTGATCCAGAATTGATAAAGGCATACTACAACCTTCTTAATGTCGATAATGAGGTGTTCAGGGAAAGAGATAATGAGTTAGACACAGAATGTTTGTGGACTATTTGCACAGGAAAAGATGCCAAATTGTATCAAAAATCAATTAAGGCTCGAGTCTTCTGAGTTCATTATTGAAGCAAAGACTTGGCTCTCATTTTTTTGTGCTCGAGTTAAGCCTTTACACTTGAGAAGGCGAGTTAAGCCTTTACACTTGAGAAGGTGAAATTAATTTGTGCTATCATGGATATCATACTAGTTAATGTGGGGCTGATTATAATTGATGAGATAACAAAGGGTGTAGCAGAAAGGATCACAAGCTTATTATTCCATCTTGATCACCTACCTATGCTACGAAGTGGGTGGAAAAGTGACCTTCAGAAAAAGAGAACCCGGATAAGATTATTCATCCCTTGTTGAGGAATGGAGCGGAGAATGCATAGAAGGAAAGAAATATTGATGTAGCATCTCCCTCATTTGGACAGTTTCCTGACACCACAACTGAGATGATCCTTTCACAGTCAGTTACAAAAGGGATGTCCACTTCCATTGGACCATTTGAGCAGGAACCTCTAACACTCAAGTATATCTCTCGCCAGGTCTATGGCATGAAGACACAAATCCGCCAGCTTATAGCTGGTCTCCCTTGTGGCCCCTTTGGAGAGAGCACATCTACACATCGATATGGGATAGAGAGTGGTCCATCTTTAATAGATCTTGTCCGAGAGCAACATGCTATTAAAGCCAAACTAGGTAAGATTGAGAGGAGGCAGCTAAAGCAAAAAAAAAAACATGAAAAGAAAAAGAGCAAGTTCCTGACAAAGATGATGAACACACTAAGGAAGTTTTGTGGATCGAAGGATGGTGACGTGGATGACTTGGAGCTCACAGTTTCCAGTATCTCTAGCTCCGAGTGATGTAGATTTCAAGGAGCACCCTTCACTATATTACTTTGCTTTGTTTTATTGCATTGAGGATAACGTAATACTTTCTATTGGGGGCAACACGTTTATCTGTGATACATTAATGCGGGTTGTATCTTCGAGCATGATTATTGTGGATGTTGATTTTGTGAACTTGACAGATTGATAATCTATTGTAGTTAACTTTGATCAAGTTAGCATTAGATTTTACTTTTTGTTATTTTCCTTTTTGTCACGATTATTTTTCAAGGAAATAATTTATTTTGAACCGGGTGACTTTTCCCTATGATGGATGGCACGACAACTTTCTTAAAGGAATTAGTCTTGTTTAGTTTTTCTCTTTTGGAAAAAAAAAATTCTTTAGTTAGTTTAGTAGCTAATAGTGAATAAAGTGATTATTGGATGTGATCTTTTCGTCCCTAAACCAACGTGTGGCTTGTTTTGGTACCTACACATTTACACTTTGGTATATGAATTGTTGGTAGTTTGAAATGAAAAATGATTGAAGCTTTGTTGTAACTTTTAGGTTCTATTTTAGCTCTTTGATTCATTAAATAGTCTTTTAGGCTATTGTGTGACTTTTTGAGTTTTTTTTTGTTTCAATTGGACCTTGACATATTTTACTTGAGCTTTGGATATGCCATGAGTGATCGGGATTTTTGTGAGTTTGTTTTTGCTTCTTTTGTGATCTAGAACTTGCTTCTTTTGTGACATTGGCGATACAGGGATTACCAAAGGTGATCCCCATTTGCTTGTCCTGGAGGACACAGTTCAGCACGGTGATGCCACAGATGTTACTATTGGAGATGATGGGATGTTGAGGATGCAGGGTCGGGTTTGTGTACCAAATATAGATGGACTGCGTGAATTGATTCTTGAAGAGCCCACATTCGTGGTATTCCATTCATCCGAGTGCCGCCAAGATGTACCAAGACTTGAGGCAGCACTATTGGTGGAGCAAAATGAAGAAAGATATAGTTGGGTTTGTAGCTCGGTGTTTAAATTGTCAACAGGTGAAGTACGAGCATCAGAGACTGGGAAGATTGCTTCAAAAACTTGAAATTCCAGAGTGGAAGAGGGAGTGTATTATCATGGACTTCGTAGTTGGGCTCCCACGGACTTTGAGAAAATTTGATATTGTTTGGGTGATTGTAGATAGGTTGACCAAGTCCGCGCATTTTATTCCAATTGGTACTGCTTATTCTTCAGAGCGGTTGGCTGAGATTTATATTCACGAGATTGTTCGCCTACACGGTGTGCTAGTGTCTATCATTTCAGATCGAGGCACACAGTTTACATCATAGTTTTGGAGAGCAGTACAACGAGAATTAGGTACACATGTTCGGTTGAGTACAATATTTTACCCTCAGACGGACGGACAGTCCGAGCGCTATTCAGATTTTGGATATGTTACACACTTGTGTTATAGATTTTGGAGGTTCTTGGGATCAGTTTTTACCACTTGCAGAGTTTGCCTACATTAACAACTACCAATCGAGCATTCAGATGGCTCCTTATGAGGCTTTATATGGGAGGCGGTGTTGGTCTCCGATGGGTTGGTTTGAGCCGGGTGACGCTAGGCTATTGGGTACTGATTTAGTTCAGATTGCTTTGGAAAAGGTTAAATTGATTCAGGATTGATTTCGCTCGGCGCAATAGACAGAAGAGTTATGCTGACTGGAAGGTTCGCGATATTGCTTACATAGTAGGAGAGAAGGGTGTTATGAGGTTTGGAAAGAAGGGCAAGTTGAGTCCTAGGTATATTTGGGTCCTTTGAAATACTTAAGAAGATTAGAGAGATGGTTTATGAACTTGCATTGCCACCTAATCTATCGGGTGTTCATCCAGTGTATCCGTCTCATATTTTAGATTCCAGTACAGTGTAGTTGGATGGTAATTTGACTTATTATGTGGAGCCGTTGGTCATTTTAGACCGGCAGGTTCGAAAGTTGAGATCAAAGAACATAGCTTCAGTGAATGTGCATTGGAGAGGCCAGCGAGTCGGAGAAGCTACTTGGGAGATTGAGCGGGAGATGAGGAGCAAATATCCATACCTATTTGAGACTCCAGGTATAATTCTAAACCCGTTCGAGGACGAACGTTTGTTTAAAAGAGGGAGAATATAATGACCCGGCCGGTCGTTTTGAGTATTACAACCACGTTCCCCCATTTACTACTCAATTTATACTTTATAATTATTATGTGACTTACCGGGGTAATTATTTCGGGTTCGATGAGGTTTTAGAATGAATTGGACCGGGATTGCCGAAGGTCGAGTGGTGAGGTTCTCCAGATTATGTTCCCAGCAGGGTAATTTATTACTTGAAGGCTCAACGTATGGTGGGGAATGGGTATTTGTCATATTTGGCCTTCGTGAGAGATGTTGATGCAGACACTCCTACTATTGATTCTGTACCGGTAATGCAAGACTTTCCGGATATATTTCCTGCAAACCTGCCAGGTATTCCACCGACATGGATATTGATTTAGGTATTGACTTGATGCCAAGCATTCATTTGTCATAGTTGATGATATCATGGTGTACTCACGTAGCCAGGAGAAACATGCACAACACTTAAGTATTGTATTACAGAGGTTGAGAGAGGAGAAACTTTGTGCCAAATTTTCCACGTGTGAGTTCTGGCTTAGTTCGGTGGAATTCTTGGGACACATAGTGTCCAGTTAGGGAATTAAGGTGGATCCAAAGAAAATAGAGGTAGTTCAGAGTTGGTCCAGGCCATCTTCAGCTACTGAGATTCAGAGTTTTCTCGGCTTGGCCGGTTATTATCGTCGCTTCGTGGAGGGTTTCTCATCTATTGCATTGACTATGATTAAATTGACCAAGAAAGGTGCTCCATTCAGGTGGTCGGATGAGTGTGAAGAGATCTTTCAGAAGCTCAAGACTGCCTTGACCACAACTCTAGTCCTAGTTTTGCCTTCAGCTTCAGGCTCTTATACACTGTATTGTGATTCTTCTCGGGATTGGTATTGGGTGTGTCTTAATGCAGGAGGGTAGAGTGATTGCTTATACTTCACATCAGTTGAAGCCACATGAAAAGAACTACCATGTTCATGATTTAGAATTGGCAGCTATTGTTCGTGCATTGAAGATTTGGAGGCACTAGCTCTATGGTATGTCTTGTGAGGTATTTACAGATCATCAGAGTCTTCAGCACTTATTCAAACAGAAGGATCTAAATTTGAGGCAGCGGAGATGGTTGGAGCTGCTAAAGGACTATGATAGTACTATTATGTATCATCCCGGAAAGGCCAATGTGGTGGCTGATGCCTTGAGCAAGAAAGCGATGAGCATGGGTAGCCTTGCATTCATTCCTGTTAGTGAAAGGCCTCTTGCAGTTGATGTTTAGACCTTGGCCAATCGGTTCATGAGATTAGATATTTCGGAGCCCAGTCGGGTTCTAGCTTGTGTGGTTTCTCAGTCTTCCTTATATGATCGTATCAGAGCGCCAGTATGATGATCCCCATTTCCTTGTCCTGAAGAATACAATTCAGCACGGTGATGCCAAAGATGTTACTATTGGAGATGATGGGATGTTGAGGATGCACGGTCGGGTTTGTATACCAAATTTAGATGGACTGTGTGAATTGATTCTTGAAGAAGCCCACAGTTCGCGGTATTCCATTCATCCGGGTGCCGCCAAGATGTACCAAGACTTGAGGCAGCACTATTGGTGGAGAAAAATAAAGAAAGATATAAGTGGGTTTGTAGCTCAGTGTTTAAATTGTCAACATGTGAAGTACGAGCATTAGAGACTGGGAGCATTGCTTCAGAAACTTGAAATTCCGGAGTGGAAGTGGGAGCTTCGTAGTTAGGCTCCCACGAACTTTGAGGAAGTTTGATGTTGTTTGGGTAATTGTAGATAGGTTGACCAAATCCACACATTTTATTCCAGTTGGTACTAATTCATCGGAGCGGTTGACAGAGATTTATATTCGCGAGATTGTTCGCCTACACGGTGTGCCAGTCTCCATCATTTCAGATCGAGGCACACAGTCTACATCACAGTTTTGGAGAGCAGTACAACGAGAATTAGGTACATAGCTTCAACTAAGTACAACATTTCACCCTCAGACGGACGGACAGTCCAAGCGCACTATTCAGATATTGGAAGATATGCTACGCGCTTGTATTATAGATTTTGGAGGTTCTTGAGATCCGTTTGTGCCACTTGTAAAGTTTGCCTACAATAACAACTACCAATCGAGCATTCAGATGGCTCCTTATGAGGCTTTATATGGGAGGCGGTATGGGTCTCCGGTGGGTTGGTTTGAGCTAGGCGAGGCTAGGCTATTGAGTACTGATTTAGTTCAGGATTCTTCGGAAAAGGTTAAATTGATTCAAGATCGACTTCGCACGGCGCAATCTAGACAGAAGAGTTATGCCGACCGGAAGGTCCGCGATATTGCTTACATGGTAGGAGAGAAGGTACTACTACGAGTTTCGCCTATGAAAGGTGTTATGAGGTTTGGGAAGAAGGGCAAGTTGAGTCCTAGGTATATTGAGCCTTTTGAAATACTTAAGAAAATTGGAAATATGGCTTATGAACTTGCATTGCCACCTAATCTATCGGATGTTCATCCAGTTTTTCATGTATCTATGCTCCGGAAGTATGTCGGAGATCCGTCTCATGTATTGGATTTCAGCACAGTGTAGTTGGATGGTAATTTAATTTATGATGTGGAGCCGGTGGCCATTTTAGACCGGCAGGTTCGAAAGTTGAGATCAAAGAGCATAGCTTAAGTGAAAGTGTAGTGGAGAGGCAACTAGTCGAAGAAGTTACCTGGAAGATTGAGCGGGAGATGAGGAGCAAATATACACACCTATTTGAGGCTCCAAGTATGATTCTAAACCCGTTCGAGGACGAACGTTTGTTTAAGAGGGGGAGAATGGTTAACGGATAAAAATTTGAACTTAGAGAAATTATGGAAAATTTTCATTTCTGGTACAATCGCACCTGCGATGGAATTCGTCGCAGGTGCGCGACCGCAGAAATGACAATGCGATTGCAGAAGCGGATAGGGGCTGGTGAGGCAGTGGTCGCATGTGCGAGGGAATTTCCGCACCTGCGTGACCGCAGATGCGGATGGGCGACCGCAGAAGCGCGAAGTCAATACCGAAATCAATATCCATGTCGGGTGGCATACCAGGAAATACATCCGAAAAGTCTCGCACTACCGGTAGATAATTAATAGTAGGAGTGTCTGCATCAACATCTCTCATAGAGGTCAAATATGACAAACACCCCTTCTCAATTATACGTTAAGCCTTCAAGTAAGAAATTACCCAGCTGGGAACATAATCTGGAGAACCTCTCCACTCGACCTTCGGCAATCCCGGTATCGCCAACGTCATTGTTTTTGCGTGACAGTCCAGAATAACATGACATGGAGACAACCAATCCATACCCAAGATTACATCGAACAATAAAAGATCAACTATAGTCTCCAGTCCCTCGATAGTTACCACACACGACCAATATATACGATACACAATAATAGTATCGCCCACCGGCGTAGATACACGAACAGGTGAAACTAAGGACTCACAGGGCATATCCAGATAATGAGTAAAGTATGATGATACATACGAATAAGTAGAACTAGGGTCAAATAATATAGAAGCTTCCCTGTCGCATACTGAGACAATACCTATGATCATTGCATCTGAAGCAACGGCATCTAGCCTGGCAGAAAAAGCATAGAATCGGGCCTAACCGCCACCTGATCGGCCTCCCCCTCTGGGGCGACCCCTAGCTGACTGAGCCCCACCTCGAGCTGGGTGGGTGGGTGGTGGAGCATCTAGTGTAGGAGTCGTAGCCTGACTCCTCTATTGAACTGGACCTCGCGAAAGGCAGGGACAATATTTCCTCACATGATCCAACTCTCCACACTCATAGCAATCCCTCTCGAAAAATAGTGGCGAGTTCTGAGGCGGACCTCGAGAACCAGAATAACTACCAGAAGAACCTAGTACAGATGAACCTTGAATTGATGGTGCACGAGATAAACTCTAAGCTGGAAGTGCACCAAGAGAAGACTGACTCTTTCGAGCACTGTATGGACCATGGCTAGCTGAGGCACCACGATGAGCTAAACGAGCCATCTGAGCAGGCCTATAAGGACGACTCCAGCTGTGATAGGGTTGTCCCCCAAAAAGGAACACCGTTAGAATTACCAGGACCATGAGACCTCTTGGCCTCCCTCTCCTCATACTCCTGAGTACATACCATCTCTAGCCGTCGGGCACTATCAACCACCTCGTCGAATTTAGCACCTGCTCCATTCCTCAGAGTCATAACAAAACGGACTGCTGGTTAAGGCCATTAATGAACCTCCTGATCTTCTCCCTTTCAGTGGGAACCAACCAAACTGCATGACGAGCCAATTCTGAAAACCGCATCTCATATTGAGTCACAGACAAGTCCTCCTGACGTAAGTACTCGAACTTCCTACGTAGTTTCTTTCTGCGGGTATGTGGCACAAACTTCTCCAGAAATAATATGGAGAACTCATGCTATGAAAGTGGTGCTGCACACACGAGCCTTCGATAGTGAAATTCTGGACTGTCATGCAAAAATGGTGACGTTGGTGATACCGGGATTGTTAAAGGTTGAGTGGAGAGGTTCTCCAAATTATGTTCCCAATAGGGTAATTTCTTACTTGAAGGCTCAACGTATGGTGGGGAAGGGGTATTTGTCATATTTGGCCTTCGTGAGAGATGTTGATGTATACACTCCTACTATTGATTCTGTACCGATAGAGCAAGACTTTCCGGATGTATTTCCTCCAGACCTGTCGGGTATACCACCCGACAGGGATATTGATTTCGGTATTGACTTGGTGCCAGACACTCAGCCCATTTCTATTTCTCCGTATCGTATGGCACCAACTGAGTTGAAAGAATTGAAAGAGCAACTTCAGAAACTTCTTGATAAGGGGTTTATTAGGCCTAGTGTGTCATCTTGGGGTGTACCAGTTCTATTTGTGAAAAAAAAGATGGTACTATGCGAATGTGTATCGACTATAGGCAGTTGAACAAAGTTACAATCAAGAATAAATATCCTTTGCCACGTATTGATGATTTATTTGACCAGCTTCAGGGAGCGATGGTATTCTCCAAAATTGATTTGAGATTTGGGTATCACCAGTTAAAAATCCAGGACTCGGATATTCTAAAGAAGGCATTCGGTACCCGTTATGGTCACTATGAATTTCTCGTGATGTCGTTTGTGCTGACCAATGCCCTAGAAGCTTTTATGCACTTTATGAATAGTGTATTCCAGCCATATCTCGATTCATTTGTCGTAGTATTTATTGATGATATCCTAGTGTACTCACGTAGCCAGGAGGAACATGCACAATACTTGAGTATTGTATTACAGAGGCTGAGAGAGGAGAAACTTTATGCCAAATTTTCCAAGTTGTGAGTTCTGGCTTAGCTCTGTGGCATTCTTAGGACAAATTAAGGTGGATCCGAAGAAAATAGAGGCAGTTCAGAGTTGGCCCAGGCCATCTTCAGCTACTGAGATTCGGAGTTTTCTCAGCTTGGCTGGTTATTATCATCGCTTCGTGGAGGGTTTCTCGTCTATTGCATCGCCTTTGACTAAATTAACCCGGAAGGGTGTTCCATTAAGGTGGTCGGATGAGTGTGAAGAAAGCTTTCAGAAGCTCAAGACTGCCTTGACCACAACTTCAGGCTCTTATACATTGTATTGTGATGCTTCTCAGATTGGTATTGGGTGCGTCTTAATGCAGGAGGGTAGAGCGATTGCTTATGCTTCACGTCAGTTGAAGCCACATGAAAAGAACTACCCTGTTTATTATTTAGAATTGGCAGCTATTGTTCATGCATTAAAGATTTGGAGGCACTACCTCTATGGTGTGTCTTGTGAGATATTTACAGATCATCGGAGTCTTTAGCATTTTTGACCGGTCTAGAACTTGCCCTAAGTGTGAACGTGCCCTAAGTTTGACCGGGTAGTAAATGTAGACTTTTTGTGGATCGTGTATATCGGTCGTGTGTGGTAACTATTGGGGGACTAGAGATTAGAGTTGATCTCTTATTGCTTAGTATGGTTGATTTTGATGTAATCTTGGGTATGGATTAGTTGTCTCCATGTCATGCTATTCTGGACTGTCACAAAAATAGTGACGTTGGCGATGCCGGGATTGCCGAAGGTCGAGTGGAGAGGTTCTCCAGATTATGTTCCCAGCAGGGTAATTTCTTACTTGAAGGCTCAATGTATGGTTGGTAAGGAGTGTTTGTCATATTTGACCTTTGTGAGAGATATTGATGCAGACACTCCTACTATTGATTCTGTACCAGTAGTGCGAGCCTTTTCAGATGTATTTCCTGCAGACCTGTCGGGTATGCCACCCGACAGGGATATTGATTTCGGTATTGACTTAGTGCCGGGCACTCAGCCCATTTCTATTACTCTATATCGTATGGCACCAACTGAATTGAAAGAATTGAAAGAGCAACTTCAGGAACTTCTTGATAAGGGGTTTATTAGGCCTAGTGTGTCACCTTGGGGTGTGTACCAGTTCTATTTGTGAAAAAGAAAGACGATATAATGCAGATATGTATCGACTGCATGCAATTGAACAAAGTTACAATCAAGAACAAGTATCATTTGCCATGTATTGATGATCTATTTGACCAACTTCAGGGAGCGAGGGTGTTCTCCAAAATTGATTTGAGATATGGGTATCACCAATTGAAAATTCGGGATTTGGATATTTTAAAGACGACATTCAGGACCAGTTATGGTCACTATGAATTTTCCGTGATGTCTTTTGGGCTGACCAACGCCCCAGCAACATTTATGCATTTGATGAATAGTGTAATTCAGCCATATCTTGATTTATTTATCGTAGTATTTATTGATGATATCCTGGTGTACTAACGTAGCCAAGAGGAGCATGCAAAGTACTTGGGCTGATAGAGGAGAAACTTTATGCCAAATTTTCCAAGTGTGAGTTCTGGCTTAGTTCGGTGGAGAAAAATGAAGAAAGATATAGTTGGATTTATAGCTCGGTATTAAAATTGTCAACAAGTGAAGTATGAGCATCAGAGGCCAGGTGGATTACTTCAGAAACTTGAAATTCCGGAATGGAAATGGGAGCGTATTACCATGGTTTGTAGCTCGGTGTTTAAATTGTCAACAAATGAAGTATGAGCATCAGAGACCGGGCAGATTACTTCAGAAACTTGAAATTCCGGAATGGAAATGGAAGTGTATTACCATGGACTTCATAGTTGGACTCCCAGACTTTGAGGAAGTTTGATGTTATTTGGGTGATTGTGGATCGGTTGACCAAGTCCGCGTATTTTATTCCAATTGGTACTATTTATTCTTCGAAGTGGTTGGCTGAGATTTATATCCGCGAGATTGTTCGCCTACACGGTATGCCAGTGTCCATCATTTTAGATCGGGGCACGCAGTTTACATCACAGTTTTGGAGAGCAGTACAATGAGAATTAGGCACACAGGTTCAGTTGAGTACAACATTTCACTCTCATACGGATGAACAGTTCGAGCGCACTATTCAAATATTGGAAGATATGCTACACACTTGTGTTATAGATTTTGGGGGTTCTTGAGATCAGTTTCTGCCACTTGTAGAGTTTGCTTACAATAACAGCTAGCAATCGAGCATTCAGATGGATTCGTATGAGGCTTTATATGGGAGACGGTGTCGGTCTCCGGTGGGTTGGTTTGAGCCGGGTGAGGCTAGGCTATTCGGTACTAATTTAGTTCAGAATGCTTTGGAAAAGGTTAAATTGATTCAGGAATGACTTCGCACGGTGTAGTCTAGACAGAAGAGTTATGCCGACCGGAAGGTTGGCGATGTTGCTTACATGGAAGGAGAGAAGGTATTACTCCGAGTTTTGCCTATGAAGGGTGTAGTTATGAGGGTGGGAAAGAAGGGCAAGTTGAGTCCTAGGTATATTGGGCCTTTTGAAATACTTAAGAAGATTGGAGAGGTAGCTTATGAACTTATATTGTCACCTAATCTATCGGGTGTTCATCTAGTGTTTCATATATCTATGCTCCGGAAGTATATCGGAGATCCGTCTTATATTTTAGATTTTAGCACAATGCAGCTGGATGGTAATTTGACTTATGATATGGAGCCGGTGGCCATTTTAGACTGGTAGGTTTGAAAGTTGAGATCAAAGAATATAGCTTTAGTGAAAGTGCAGTAGAGAGGCCAGCCAGTCAAAGAGGCTACCTGGAAGATTGAGCGGGAGATGAGGAGCAAATATCCACACCTATTTGAGACTCCATGTATGATTCTAAACCCGTTCGAGGACGAACGTTTGTTTAAGGGGGGGAGAATATAGTGATTCGGCTAGTCATTTTGAGTATTACATCCATGTTCGCCCATTTACTGCTCACTTTATGCTTTACAGTTATTATATGATTTGTCGGGATAATCGGTTTGGGTCTGGTGAGGTTTTGGAATGAATCGAGACACTTAGTTCCAATGTTTAAAGCTTAAGTGTAAACGACCAAATGTTGAATTATGTGTAAACAACTTCGGAATAGAATTTTGATGATTTCAATAGCTTCGTATAGTAATTTTGGACTTAGGAGCGTGTTCGTAAAATTATTTGGAAGTCTATAGTTAAATTAGACTTGAAATGGCTAAAATAGAAATTTAAGTTTGGAAGTTTGACCGATGACTTGACTTTTTGATATTGGGGTCAAAATTTGATTCTGGAAATTTGAACAGGTCCGTTATGTCATTTATGACTTGTGTGCAAAATTTGAGGTTAATCAGACTTGATTTGATAGATTTCGATATTGAATGTAGAAGTTGAAAATTCTTAGTTTCATTAAGCTTGAATTGGGGTATGATTCGTGGTTTTAGCGTTGTTTGATGTGATTTGAGACCTCGACTAAGTTTGTATGATGTTTTGAGAGCCGGTGGGTTCATGTGAGTTTCAGATGGTTAACGGATCAAAACTTGGACTTAGAGCAGACCTGAAACTTTCAGTCTTCTGGTGCACTCGCACCTGCGGAACATTGGTCACAGGTGCGAGCTGTGGAGCGCAGATGAAGCCAGGCTTGGGGAGGATAGTGGTCGCAGGTGCAAAGATGTTTCCGCACCTGCATGGTCGTAGGAGCGGTGAGAGGTGTGCAGAAATGGAAGGCGCGCAGATGCGATGGGGAGTTCCGCATCTACGGTCACGCAGATGCGGATCGGTACGGAGATGTCTGTCCTTATCTTCGAGAGGCTGCCGAACCCTTAGGAAACATTTCACTTTCTTATATTCTGTCGTGCAAATTTGTTGATTCCGGAAACTAAAATTGTGTTATTCAATCGGATGGTGAGGACACGTACTACCGGACGGTCAGCCACCAATGCCACCAGTTAGGGCCGCGAGAGGCCGGTCGGGGCCGAGGTAGAGGTCGAGGTGTAGCTCGTACAATAGTTAGAGCAGCACCTGTAGCATCACCAGTTGCTCCAGCTCAGACACCAGTATACTTATTAATCGGGCTGGGCTGACCCGTTTACAACCCGATTAAGCCCGAGTCAGCCCGGTACTGTAGCGTGGGGGCGGGCTGGGACGGGTTGGGCAGGGAGCATGTTTCAAACAAACAGTATTTTATACCGATGCACCAGAACCTGCTAAGCCCATTAACCCGTTAACGGGTTTTTAACGGGCTACAGCCCGGTTCAGCCCGTTTTTTAACGGGGTTTGTTTTTTAAAAAAAATTTAAATTTTTTTGGACCATTGCCAATGGTCAAATTCAGGCCACTATTTATCTAATTGGTGTTATTTTAAACTCTTCTATCAAAATGATCACTTGTCGCCAATTAATCACTGCTTTATATTCTTATATGGATATTGGACCAACTGAAACTCGTGATATTGACACTTGTATTTCTGATCTACACAAATATTTAGAACCATTATATAATTATTATGCTAACATTGTTGATGCTTCTTCTACTGTAGATGCAAATATTCCTTCAAGTTCAGTTTCAACATCTATGACCAGTGCTTTGGATGATAATGATGGTGTTGAAGATTATTTGATTTGGTCTACACTAGGGGAGCATCAACAAACCAGTAGCAGAAATATTGATGAACTTCAATTCTGCTTGCAAAAGTCAGCAGAGCCCCGCACAAAGAAATTTCTATCACTGGGTTGATGGAGGAGCAACTCAAATCAATTTCTTGTTCTTTCGGCCTTGGCTCGAGACGTGCTAAATGTGCCGATTTCAACAATCGCATCAGAGAGTGCATTTAGCCAAGCAAGGCAGCAACTAGGAGATACCCGTCATTCATTGGGCAACAACGCTTTGGAAATTCTAGTGTGCTTCAGAGATTGGATAAGATAAGAACGACGAAATCAAGGACATGACGAGGTAGATGAAGCGGAGGACCAAGAAATTGGAGATATAATAGTTTATGGTTCTGATTCAACCAATGCCGGAAACCAAGAACCTCATGTTGATATGGATGAACTTACAAAAATGATGCAAAGCATGTGATGTACTTTTTTTTTTTATAATTGTTGTAAACTTTTAATTTGCAAGTTCAAAAATAACAAAATCAAAAAAGAACTTGCAACTTAATTTGAAGTATTATATATTATTCAATAAAAATATCAAATGAAAGTCTTCGGAGCTTGATCCTTACATATTGCCTATTGGTCTTATTAAATAATTTTTTGTAGCCATTTACTTTCAAATTTTAATTTTAAAATTATAAAATTCAAATTTCAAATTTAAAACCTTAAACTTCAAAGTTTAATTATAAGCCTTAAAAGTTTGCAAATACTTAAGTATCAATAACATTGAATAAGAAAAATAAAATTTACTTAAAAAAAAAAATTGTACGGCCCGGTTCAGCCCGCTAAGCACGAACCCGGACGGACAAAAAAAAATCCGAAAAAGTATAGCCTGCTAACTCAGCCCGCAACGTTAAACGGACGGGCTGGTTTTTTTTGTGTCCAGCCCGTCCCAGCCCGCCCGTTAAACACCCATAGACACCAGCTATGCTTGTTGTGATTCCAGGCCTTCAGGAGGTTTTAGCTCAGATTTAGATTGTTTGCATTGGCCTTGCTCAGGTGGTTTCGGCTCAGGCCACACCTGTCACTTCTCAGGCCGGGGGAGGTACTGCAAAACCCTTAGGAAAATTTCACTTTCTTGTATTCTGTCATGCAAATTTGTTGATTCCGGAAACTAAAATTCTGTTATTCTATTCTCTCACAGATGGTGAGGACACGTACTACCGGATCGGACGGTCACCAGTGACACCAGTTAGGGGCGCGAGAGGCCGGGGCTGAGTTAGAGGTCGAGGTGTAGCTCGTACAGCAGTTGGAGCAACACCTGTAGCACCACCAGTTGCTCCAGCTCTGGAGCAGATTCCAGATATAGCTGAGCTGACAGGACCAACTCAGGCACCAGTTATGCCTATTATGATTCCAGGCCTTCAGGAGGCTTTAGCTCATATTTTGACTGTTTACACTAGCCTTGCTCAGGTGGTTTCGGCTCAGGTCGCACCTGCCACTTCTCAGGCCGGGGAGGTACTCATACCCATGTTGCTCGTTCTCCAGAGCAGGTAGTGCAAGGACTTCAAATTCTGGGGGCACTACCAGCCCAACCAGTTGCAGCTACTCAGGCCCCGATAATCCCCAGTATGGTCGATGATATGCAGAGGAGACTTGAGAGATTTGGGATGCTTCGACCTCCATCATTTAGCGGTGCTGAGTCAGAAGATGCTCAGGGATTCCTAGATAAGTGCCAGCGAATGCTTCGGACAACGAGTATTCTGGAGATTAGTGGGGTCTCGTTCACGACTTTTCAGTTTTCTACGACAGCCTTCGGATGGTGGGAGACTTATGAGAGGAGCAGACCAGTTGGTGCAGCACCACTTTTATGGCATGAGTTCTCTGTATTATTTCGTGAGAAGTTTGTGCTATAGACCCGCAGAGAGGAACTGCGCAGGCAGTTCGAGTACCTCGTCGAGGAGGACTTGTACGTGACTCAATATGAGATGCAGTTTTCAGAATTAGCTCATCATGTAGTTTGGTTGGTTCCCACTGAGAGGGAGAATATCAGGAGGTTCATTAATGGCCTCAACCAGCAGTTCCGCTTTGTTATGACTCTAAGAATGTAGCAAGTGCTAAATTCGACGAGGTGGATGATATTGCTCGACGGCTAGAGATGGTCTGTACTCAGGAGCGTGAGGTGAGTGAGGCCAAGAGGTCTCGTGGTCCGGGTAATTTCAGCAGTGTTCCATCTGGGGGACAACCCTATCATAGCAGGGGTCGTCCTTATAGGCCGCTCAGATAGCTCGTTCAGCTCATCGTGGCACATCAGCTAGCCATAGTTCATACAGTGCTCGACAGAGTCAGTGTTCTCTTGGTGCACTTCCAGCTCAGAGTTCATCTCGTGCACCATCAGTTCAGGGTTCATCTGTACCAGGTTCTTCTGGTAGTTATTCTGGTTCTCGAGGTCTGCCTCAAAACTCACCACTATTTTTCGAGGGGGATTGCTATGAGTGTGGAGAGCTGTAGCCATGGTTCATACAGTGCTCGACAGAGTCAGTGTTCTCTTGGTGCAGTTCCAGCTCACAGAGTTCATCTCGTGCACCATCAGTTCAGGGTTCATCTGTACCAGGTTCTTCTGGTAGTTATTCTGGTTCTCGAGGTTCGCCTCAGAACTCACCACCATTTTTTGAGGGGGATTGCTATGAGTGTGGAGAGCTGGGTCATGTGAGGAAATATTGTCCCAGCTTTTCGCGAGGTCTAGTTCCGCAGAGGAGTCAGGCTAAGGCTCCTGCACCAGTTGCTCCACTACCTGCCCAGCTAGCTCGGGGTGGGGCTCAGTCAGCTAGGGGTCGCCCAAGAGTGGGAGGCCGATCAGGCCCGATTCTATGCCCCTGCCATGCCAGATGTCGTTGCTTCAGATGCAGTAATCACATGTATTATCTCAGTGTGCCACAGGGAAGCTTCTATATTATTTGACCCATATGTTTTATCATATTTTGTTCGTTATCTGGATATGCCCCGTGATTCTTGTTTCACATGTTCGTGTATCTACGCCGGTGGGCGATACTATTATTGTGGATTATGTATATCGGTCGTGTGTATGGACTCTGTTGATATTTTGTTATTTAGTATGGTTGATTTCGATGTAATCTTGGGTATGGATTGGTTATCTCTGTGTCTTGCTATTCTGGACTGTCACGCAAAAATGGTGACGTTGGCGATACCGGGATTGTCGAAGGTCGAGTGGAGAAGTTCTCCAAATTATGTTCTTAGCAAGGTAATTTCTTACTGAAGATATGGTGGGGAAGGGGTGTTTGCCATATTTGGCCTCGTGAGAGATGTTGATGCACACTCCTACTATTGATTCTGTACCGATAGTGCGAGACTTTCTGGATGTATTTCCTGTAGACAGGGATTGCCGAAGGTCGAGTGGAGAGGTTCTCCAGATTATGTTTCCAGCAGGGTAATTTCTTACTTGAAGGCTCTACGTATGGTGGGGAAGGGGTGTTTGTCATATTTGGCCTTCGTGAGAGATGTTGATGCATACACTCTTACTATACCGATAGTGCGAGACTTTCCGGATGTATTTTCTGCAGACCTGTCGGGTATGCCACCCGACATGGATATTGATTTTGGTATTGACTTGGTGTCAGGTACTCAACCCATTTCTATTCCTCCGTATCGTATGACACCAACTGAGTTGAAAGAATTGAAAGAGCAACTTCAAGAACTTCTTGATAAGGGGTTTATTAGGTCTAGTGTGTCATCTTGGTCTAGAACTTGCCCTAAGCGTGTTTCAAGGCGAAATCCTTGGTTGCATTTGGTTTGAAAAATAATTTTTTTAGGCTTTTGTTGGATCGATTGAGCTTTTTAATTGCCTACCCGCATATGTATTCCTTAGTTAACCTCCTTTGAACCTTTAGCCTTTTTTCTTTGGTAATCATATTACAAGTCATTTCCCATTTGTTTTTATCCTTGTTTTATGCTCCCACCTTCTCAAGCACTTGAAGCTGCAACTTAAGCTAAAAACATAAGTTTGGGGGAAGAGAGGGAAAATTGTGATGTGGGAGTTAATAAATTTTTATGCCCCCATTTATTGGAATGAATTAACTAATTATGCTTCGAAAGGCGCATATTCAAGACATAAAGTGTTGAGAAAGTTGAGAGAGTGAAAAGCACCAAATACTTGCAATGTAGCCAAGAAAAGTGAAGAAGCAAAGGCTAGACCCTACATAGCAACGCACGGCCTGACGTAGCTACGCAACGGAGGAAGCGAGACGGGAGCACTAGGTGATCAAATAAATATTTAAAACCACAAAATAAGTAATTAGCACGAAAATGCAAGATGCGAATTTCATAAGGCATAAAGGAGCAAGTAGGCATGTAAACAAGTAGCAAGTCACATAAGCAGATAAAAAATAAAAAATACGGCGAAGGGTCAAATATACTCTTCTACTTTTGAAAATAGTTTAAGAATGCCCCTCGTTATACTATTGGGTTATCTATACCCCTGCAGTCATACTTTGGATTAAAATATAACCCTCATTTAAACGGAAGGACACATGTCATCGTTCTGTTGGTCAATTCTAAATATCTCCTAATTAATTAAAAAGACTCATTACCCATACCCGAAAAATAATATTTTTTTTTGTAAAAACTAAAAACGAAACTGAAATTATTTTTACTAAAAGCTAAAAAAAAAAAAGAAAATATTTTTTTTTTCAGTTTTTACAAAAAAAAACTGCTTTAGAAAAAACTGAAAAATATTTTCTAAAACAATGTTTTTGTAAAAACTGAAAAAACAAAAGCTGCAAATCAATTTTCTAAAGTAGAGGGGTATATTTGGCCATTTGCCATAAAAAATTATAAATGAGCAAGATTGAGACGACTAACCTCCACCCTAGAATTAAAATAAAATCTCACTATTTCTTTATAGGTTTGATGTACCTCATGTGCGAATAATAGAAAAATGGACAAGACAATCTTCATCGTCTTTGGGTTATGTGCTCTATCAAACTCCATTGAAGGTATCTCACAAGAAAAAAAGAAAATTGGTTAGTATAAATGTGTGCCCCCTTAGAGGTGTGGCTTTGTGACAATTTTAGTTGCATGTCATTAATCTTAGTGCATGATTATGATACGAGTTGAGATGTGAATTAAGCTTAAAGATAAAAGTGAGGATTCATATCGCCGATCCATTAACCTCGGCGGCAAACTAACGTGAGGTCAAAAATTAACATATAGGCAAATAACACACAGACTGGCCTATCAAAATAACATTAAAGACACATTGCAAGAAGCAAATAGCATAACAACCAAGTAGAGCATTAAAAGGGCATGCTAACAATTGGCAGATATTGAAGCAGTGTTCATAAAGTAACAGTATTAGAACAGACTTCTAACCGTGATAAGTAATGAAAAAAGTTACTAATTCTTCAAGACTTAATTCTTCAAGACTTTGGCATTATATCAGGAACTCCAACTCGCTTGAACATTATCGTGAATTTACCAGATTCTTATAGTTAAACCAAAAAGGAGTAACACATAGCATGGCTTGTAAGTTAATATGGTCATCAGACTCAATTGATTCTTAGTTTTAAGAAAGAAAAGCTTCAAAATCCTCTATATTTCCAAAGTCACATAAATAAAAGGGTTAAACTAGAAAAAGGAAAAGGGCACAATGATGTGCTTATTCAGATGAAGGCAGTGACAACAAAAATGAGAAGACACACATGTCATTAACCAGATTCACAATTATCCAACATCTTCTGGAAAAATATATGTAATTTTACAATAAGGGTTCGAAGACATGAAGACCGGCTAGTCATTTGTGAAACAGGGTTTAAAATTAATGATTTTGAAATAGTGTAGTATAACAAAGTGTGAGAAGAAAGGAAAAAAAATACCCTTTTGTGGCGTGAGTCGAGTGTATCGCGTATTGAAGCCAAAATCAGGTCGGCCATGGCTGCAAAACCGCTTGCATGATATCACCGGCCATCCAAGTTGCCTCGACAAGATGCGACTCAATTAGTTTTCTCATTCCACTAATTTTTAAAAAAATAAAATTATCATCATCACCTAAGATTTTCAGGGTGAAGGGTTTAGAGATAAAACGGGAGTGGCTTTGCTTTCTCCGAACAACAAGCTCTTTTTAGGCTCCATGGATAGCTGTGCCTCGCAAAAGAAAAGAAATTGTTAGTAAAGAATTATGCCCAGATTAGAGGTGTGGCGTTACGACACTTGTTAATTGCATAATCGCATAAAGCACATTTCAAGTGAGCAAATAATATTCTAAGCATGTTGCAAGTAAAACACATAAAGAAAATAAATCCCATCCCAACAGCCCCAAAAAATAAGAGATTTCCTCTATTCTTTAGAGTTTGGGTACAACAGCAGAAAACTAAGTATTCAAATGTTCCCGTGCAAGACAAAGAAAATAAAATAAAAGGTTTGCCGGCCAAGATATATGTAATAGAACGCATTTACACATTTACAGATAAGAAGCAATTCAAGCAAACAAGTGGAAAGGCATGCCGACAATTAACACATACGTTCACATAGCAGAAAAGTATCTCTAACGACCCTGCCGGTCGTCTCGAGAGTGTTTTTCCATTTTTTGCTTTTATTGTGTTCTACAGCTGTTATATGATTTACTGGGTTGGTTGGTGTCGTTGTTGCCGAGGTAGGCGTTTAGACCTTGCTAGGTGATCCCGTCGCTAAAATAACTTTAGAGAAAACAGATGTAAATCCAAGAAGACTCTACTAAGAAGCTATTAGATCTAAGAAGTTGAGGTACATTATCTGGTAGATATCTGCGTATTTACTGTTTACTATTACATATTGAATAATTATTTTAGCCTTATAAGCCCCTAGACCGTATTTTTCAAATATGAATTCAAACCAGCATATTTTAAATAATGTTAATTTATCTTCTCAAGCAACTAAGATTGCTAAGCTTGAAATTGATTTACAAAATTGGAACATTCCCAATAAACCTTTTAAAAAGATTTATGAATTAGGAAGCTTCAGTTTCATTAAGAAATATAACATTAAGACCTATGAGTCCACTATTGCTATTAATAATTCTTTAGAAATTATTAAACTACTTTCTGAGCATGATTTAAATAGATATAGACATAAATTTAATTACTTGCATATTAGTTTTGTCCAGATTGCTGTCAAACCTCTCTTTAGAAAAGGTTTAGACGTACTTGTCTGCGTCCTTATAAGAGATGCTCGTCTCTTGAACTTCGACGACTCTCTCTTATGAGTCCTTCAAAGTAACCTAGCCAATGGCCTGGTATACTATAACTGCTATCCTAATTTTTTGGTAGATATCAATGACCCTAATGTCATGGATACTTTGACTTTAAATGTCAAAACCAAGAACATGAATAGCAAAGCTAACACTCGAGAGATAGCTATCATTTATCGAGTCTATTACAGACTTATGGACACTACTCTTGCACCTAGACCTCGAGTTGAAAGTGTCAAAGGAATCACCATGCTTATGGAAGCGAATACTGATCATAGTACAGTATTTGTTCCTAGACTTCTTAATTGGAATGATATACTCTCAAGTGATGAATGCCACTTTGATGCCATAACTCAACCCTCTACTTCGAATCATGAAAGATCTCAAATTGAACAGGTGATTCAATTTCCTGATGGATCTATAGATCTCAAATTTTTAGGTTCAAGTTCTAATCTTTCGAGCAGAACTAGTTCCTTTAGAAAAAGGTCTACAGTTCCTTCCGTACCTTCTTCTTCTAAACCCCCGGAGGAAAGTATTACTGAAAACGCAACTCCCGTACCAACTACTGGTAACTACAAAGGGAAAGTTACGGGAGTAGATTTCTCCCATACAGTCCTAAAAGTTTATTACCAAAATCATTCCGCTAGTCCAACCCCTAGCGATATGTATCCTACTCAGGAAGATGTACCTGAATTTCTCTAGACAATTAAGTCAGGCGACCCTTATACTCCAGATCCAGAGATCATCAATCGTCTCTGGACTTATCCTGACAATGTACCAAAGAGAAAATGGTATGTTGCCACCTACTCTCTTAAACAAAGAGAAAATTTCAGAGATTGTTGGATGTCGGACATGAAAAGAATGAGATGTGAAATTGATTTCTTCAGATGTTTCGAAATATCCGACAAGTTTGAAAGCCAAAAGGACTGTTTACAAGTCCTTATCAACAAGTGGTACACTGCTAACAACAAAGTTGTTGAGTCTGTTACTCCTCCTCTAGAAGGAATAAAAATTCCAGTTTCCAATACTGTTATCTCTGCCTCTCCTTTCAAAACCAAAAGCGAGAAACCTACTAGTATGGCTATTTGTTCAGATATCGATCGAGTCATCGAACAAAATAATTATACAAATCAACTCCTCCATGTTGTCTCTAGACAAATAGAAGACTCCAAAGAAAAATCTTTATTCAGTAGAAAACCCACCCTTTCACAACCCAGTACTAGTTAGGGTATTGAACCAAACCCCGGTTTTAAAATAATTGAGTTCTCCAAGGACAAGTACCCAAAACTCAAAGACACTTTTGAAGTCTCTGGTAACATCCTTGACAAAATCAACAAACAATTGGCTAGTTTCAATATTTCCAAAGAAGTACTTGAAGAAGGAAAAATATCCACTATCCAAGAAAAGGAAGCCCTTCTTCACAAACTCTCTAATGACCGCTTTCATAATTACAAAAATTATCATAAGCGTCCTTCCTTTCCTGATATCCAATATGAGAAAAATCATTTCCTTGCCTCTACTTCTCACGAAGGAAGAAGCATAATTGAATGGAATATAGATGCTTTGGCAGAGCATCAGATATACCATAAACTACATAAAATGGGAGTTTGCATCACAACCTACAAGATAAAAGGTTCCTCTAATAAGGAAGCAACCTCTATGATTGTGGCTGGATTCACCGGCATGTTAAAACATTGGTGGGATAATAATTTCACTGAAGATGTTAGACAAGCCGTATACTCTGCTACAGCCATCGAAACTGTAGTTAAAACTGAGGGTACTGCCATGGAAACTACCTCTCAAATAACTAGAGAAGATGCTTGCACTACACTTCTCTACCAAAACACTTCATCGGAGAACCCAAACTCTTCCAAGATAGAAGTTTACAAATCCTAAACAATATATCTTGCCCATCTCTAGATGACTTTATCTGGTATAAAAACCAATTTATCAGCAAGGTTATGATTAGACCTGACTGTCATCTAGACTTTTGGAAAGAACGTTTCATCAGCGGTCTTCCCCCCTTATTCGCAAGCAAGGTCCGAACCAAAATCCAAGATCGTTGTGAAGGTGAAATGCATTACCATCAAATGACCTATGGTGACCTTGTTAGCATCATCAATGTCGTAGGTCTTGAACTTTGCACAGACATCAAGCTCAAAAATCAGCTCAAAAAAGAGCAACACTCCTCTAGAAGAGAATTAGGAAGTTTCTGTCAAGACTTCGGTTATACTAATATTGTTGCTCCCTCCACTCACTCTTCTAGAAAGAACAAGTCTTATAAATCTTCCAAAAAGGTTAATCATTGGAAAGCTAGTAGAAATTCCAAGGATCGTCCTAGGAAGAAATCCAAATTCAGAAGACCTTCAAGATCTTCTAAAAATAGAGATGTCTGTTGGAACTGTGGCAAAACCGGTCATAGAGCCAATGAATGCAAATCTGACAAAAAGAAGAAGAAAATCAACCTCTGAGAGATTAATGAAGATACCAAAAAGAAACTCTTCTCTATCTTAGAGGAAGATAATACTGATTCTTCTCCTTATTACTCATCAGACGAATATAGCGATGAAGAGAATATCAACATCGCTTATAACTCTGATTCAAGCCAATCTGGCATTGAATGCCACTGTTCTGGAGCCTTCTGTACCTGTGACAACTCTCCAGCCTCCATTAAGGTTCTTTCCGATAGCTCCAAAGAAGCTATTTACGATGTGATACAACACATCAATGACGATGAATCGAGGAGACGATATTTGATAGAAATCATAAATCTTATCCTCTCTCATCAAAATGACAGACCCAAATCAAGGTCAATCGTTGAACTATTCAGCATGAAGCAAGTCATGTCTCGCTTCGATAAACCTGCTGAACCCTCAACCTCTGATCTAAGACATGAAGTCTCAGAACTCAAAGAAGAGATTAAAGATATTAAATCTAGACTTAGAAAAGTAGAACTTGATGTTCTTATAGAACAGGTTCTTAAACAAGCTAGGACTTACGAACATAAGTCCGAAAATGAAGAAGAACCTAAACTCCATGAAAATGAATATAATTCAGAAAATTATAACCCGATCGATCTTCGTCTTACTCAAGATAAGACTTCATCTTCCAAAACTCCCGGTCTTACGGTGATCACTAGTATTAAACCTCAGAGTTATCATATTCCCATCAAAATAGTTATTAACAAACACTTTATTATTAACAAAATTGCATTACTTGACAGTGGTACAGATCGTAACTGTATCATGAAAGGTATTGTTCCTACTCAATATTTGGAAAAAAGTACTTCCAAATTATACTCTGCTACAGGAGATAAACTTTATATTAACTATAAGCTTTCTATAGCTCATATCTATAATAATGGTATTTGTTTAACAAATGATTTTATCTTAGGAATTCCTTTTATCACTCAGATAAAACCTTTCATTACTGGCTTAAACGGTATCTCTACTCAGATATTAGGAAAAGAATTAAATTTTCCTTTTTTAAAAACTCTTTCACAAGATGAAAGTAATTTTATTAGAAAAAATAATGTTTTTCGTGTTAACAAACTTTCTCAGCATGTCACCTTTTTGAAGGATGAAATAAAAGTTAAGAAAATCGAGCAGATTTTAAAAACCCCACAGTTGGTTACTAAAATAGCCAATCTTTAAAATATTTTTGAAAAAGAAATATGCTCTGATTTTCCTAACGCTTTTTGGGAAAGAAAAGAGCACTTAGTTAAACTTCCTTACATTGAAGGATTCAATGAACAGATCATATCTACCAAAGCAAGACATATTCAAATGAATCACGAAATGATGGAAACTAGCAAAACTGAGATTTCAAATCTTCTTAAGAATAATATTATTCACACCTCTAAATCACCTTGGAGTTGCTCTGCCTTTTACGTCAATAATAGTGCAGAGAAAGAAAGAGGAGCACCACGATTAGTTATAAACTATAAGCCTTTAAACGTTGTCCTTAAATGGATCAGATATCCCATTCCCAACAAAAGGGATCTCTTGAAAAGAACTTACAAAGCTAATGTATACAGTAAGTTCGATATGAAATCTGGTTTATGGCAAATTCAAGTAGCCGAGAAAGATAGATACAAAACTGCTTTCAATGTTCCCTTCGGGCAATACAAATGGAATGTAATGCCATTTGGGCTCAAGAACGCCCCTTCAGAGTTCCAGAATAGACATATGACTATAATCATTAAAGATTGAGTTCATAATATTCTGGAACTCTGAAGGGGCGTTCTTGAGCCCAAATGGCATTACATTCCATTCGTATTGCCCGAAGGGAACGTTGAAAGCAGTTTTGTATCTGTCTTTCTCGGCTACTTGAATTTGCCAGAAACCAAATTTCATATCGAACTTACTGTAAATATTAGCTTTGTAAGTTCTTTTCAAGAGATCCCTTTTGTTGGGAATGGGATATCTGATCCATTTAAGGACAACGTTTAAAGGCTTATAGTTTATAACTAATCGTGGTGCTCCTCTTTCTTTCTCTGCACTATTATTGACGTAAAAGGCAGAGCAACTCCAAGGTGATTTAGAGGGGTGAATAATATTATTCTTAAGAAGATTTGAAATCTCAGTTTTGCAAGTTTCCATCATTTTGTGATTCATTTGAAATGTTTTCAAGAATGTTTTGAAGATTGGCTATTTTAGTAACTATCTGCGGGGTTTTTAAAATCTGCTCGATTTTCTTAACTTTTGTTTCATCCTTCAAAAAGTTGACATGCTAAGAAAGTTTGTTAACACGAAAAATAGTATTTTTTCTAATAAAATTACTTTCATCTTGTGAAAGAGTTTTTAAAAAAGGAAAATGTAATTCTTTTCCTAATATATGAGTAGAGATACCATTTAAGCCAGTAATGAAAGGTTTTATCTGAGTGATAAAAGGAATTCCTAAGATGATATCTTCATTTATATCTTCAGTAATAATAAAATCATTTGTTAAACAAATACCATTGTTACAGATATGAGCTTTAGAAAGCTTATAGTTAATACGAAATTTATCTCCTGTAGCGGAGTATAATTTAGAAGTACTTTTTTTCAAATATTGAGTAGGAACAATACATTTCATGATACAGTTACGATCTGCACCATTGTCAAGTAAAGTAATTTTATTAATAACAAAGTGTTTGTTAATAACTATTTTGATGGGAATATGATAACTCTGAGGTTTAATACTAGTGATCACCGTAAGACCGGGAGTTTTGGAAGATGAAGTCTTATCTTGAGTAAGACGAAGATCGATCGGGTTATCATTTTCTGAATTATATTCATTTTCATGGAGTTCAGGTTCTTCTTTATTTTCGGACTTATGTTCGTAAGTCCTAGCTTGTTTAAGAACCTGTTCTGTAAGAACATCAAGTTTGACTTTTCCAAGTCTAGATTTAATATCTTTAATCTCTTCTTTGAGTTCTGAGACTTCATGTCTTAGATCAGAGATTGAGGGTTCTGCAGGTTTATCGAAGCAAGACATGACTTGCTTCATGCTGAATGGTTCAAGGATTGACCTTGATTTGGGTCTGTCATTTTGATGAGAGAGGATAATATTTTTGAGTTCTATCAAATATCGTCTCCTCGATTCATCGTCATTGATGTGTTGTATCACATCGTAAAGAGCTTCTTTGGAGCTATCGGAAAGAACCTTAATGGAGGCTAGAGAGTTATTACAGGTACAGAAGGCTCCAGAACAGTGGCATTCAATGCCAGATTGGCTTGAATCAGAGTTATAAGCGATGTTGATATTCTCTTCATTGCTATATTCGTCTGATAAGTAATAAGGAGAAGAATCAGTATTATCTTCCTCTAAGATGGAGAAGAGTTCCTTTTTGGTATCTTCATTAATCTCTAAGAGGTTGATTTTCTTCTTCTTTTTGTCAGATTTGCATTCATTGGCTCTATAACTGGTTTTGCCATAGTTCCAACAGACATCTCTATTTTTAGAAGATCTTGAAGGTCTTTTGAATTTGGATTTCTTCCTAGGACGATCCTCGGAATTTCTACGAGCTTTGCTACGATGAACTTTTTTGGAAGATTTATAAGACTTGTTCTTTCTAGAAGAGTGAGTGGAGGGAGCAGCAATATTGGTATAACCAAAGTCTTGACAGAAACTTCCTAGTTCTCTTCTAGAGGAGTGTTGCTATTTTTTGAGCTGATTTTTGAGCTTGATGTCTGTGCAGAGTTCAAGACCTACAACATTGATGGTAAGGAATTTTACCTTCACAACAATCTTGGACTTTGGTTCGGACCTTGCTTGCGAATAAGGGGGGAAGACCGCTGATGAAACGTTCTTTCCAAAAGTCTAGATGACAGTCAGGTCTAATCATAACCTTGCTGATGAATTGGTTTTTATACCAAATAAAGTCATCTAGAGATGGGAAAAATAGATTGTTTAGGATTTGTAAACTTCTATCTTGGAAGAGTTTGGGTTCTCCAATGAAGTGTTTAGCTATTTGGTAGAGAAGTGTAGCGCAAACGTCTTCTCTAGTTATTTGAAAGGTAGTTTCCATGGCAGTACCCTCAGTTTTAACTACAGTTTCGATGGCTGTAGCAGAGTATACGGCTTGTCTAACATCTTCAGTGAAATAATTATCCCACCAATATTTTAAGATCTTGAAGGTCTTCTGAATTTGGATTTCTTCCTAGGACGATCCTTGGAATTTCTACGAGCTTTGCTACGATGAAATTTTTTGGAAGATTTATAAGACTTGTTCTTTCTAGAAGAGTGAGTGGAGGGAGAAACAATATTGGTATAACCGAAGTCTTGACAGAAACTTCCTAGTTCTCTTCTAGAGGAGTGTTGCTCTTTTTTTAGCCGATTTTTGAGCTTGATGTCTGTGCAGAGTTCAAGACCTACAACATTGATTTTTGCTAACAAGGTCACCATAGGTCATTTGATGGTAAGATATTTTACCTTCACAACGATCTTGGATTTTGGTTCGGACCTTGCCTGCGAATAAGTGGGAAAGACCGCTGATGAAACGTTCTTTCCAAAAGTCTAGATGACAGTCAGGTCTAATCATAACCTTGCTGATGAATTGGTTTTTATACCAGATAAAGTCATCTAGAGATGGGCAAGATAGATTGTTTAGGATTTGTAAACTTCTATCTTGGAAGAGTTTGGGTTCTCCGATGAAGTGTTTAGCTATTTGGTAGAGAAGTGTAGCGCAAACGTCTTCTCTAGTTATTTGAAAGGTAGTTTCCATGGCAGTACCCTCAGTTTTAACTACAGTTTCGATGGCTGTAGCAGAGTATACGGCTTGTCTAACATCTTCAGTGAAATTATTATCCCACCAATATTTTAACATGCCGGTGAATCCAGCCACAATCATAGAGGCTGCTTCCTTATCAGAGGGACCTCTTATCTTGTAGGATGTGATGCAAACTCCCATTTCATGGAGTTTATGGTATATCTGATGCTCTGCCAAAGCATCTATATTCCATTCAATTATGCTTCTTCCTTCGTGAGAAGTAGAGGCAAGGAAATGGTTTTCCTCATATTGGATATCAGGAAAGGAAGGACGCTTATGATAATTTTTGTAATTATGAAAGCGGTCATTGGAGAGTTTGTGAAGAAGGGCTTCCTTTTCTTGGATAGTGGATATTTTTCCTTCTTCGGGTACTTCTTTGGAAATACTAAAACTAGCCAACTGTTTGTTGATTTTGTCAAGGATGTTACTAGAGACTTCAAAAGTGTCTTTGAGTTTTGGGTACTTGTCCTTGGAGAACTCAGTTATTTTAAAACCGGGGTTTGGTTCAATACTCTGACTAGTACTAGGTTGTGAAAGGGTGGGTTTTCTACTGAAGAAAGATTTTTCTTTGGAGTCTTCTATTTGTCTAGAGACAACATGGAGGAGTTGATTTGTGTAATTGTTTTATTCGATGACTCGATCGATATCTGAACAAACAGCCATACTAGTAGGTTTCTCTCTTTTGGTTTTGGAAGGAGAGGCAGAGATAACAGTATTGGAAACTGGGATTTTTATTCCTTCTAGAGGAGGAGTAACAGCCTTAACAACTTTGTTGTTAGCAGTGTACCACTTGTTGATAAGGACTTGTAAACAGTCCTTTTGGCTTTCAAACTTGCTGGATATTTCGAACCATCTGAAGAAATCGATTTCACATCTCATTCTTTTCATGTCCGACATCCAACAATCTCTGAAATTTTCTCTTTGTTTAAGAGAGTAGGTGGCAACATACCATTTTTTCTTTGGTACATTGTTAGGATGAGTCCAGAGACGATTGATGATCACTGGATCTGGAGTATAAGGGTCGCCTGACTTAATTGTCTTGAGAAATTCAGGTACATCTTCCTGAGGAAGATACATATCGCTAGGGGTTGGACTAGCGGGATGATTTTGGTAATAAACTATTGGGACTGTATGGGAGAAATCTACTCCTGTAACTTTCCCTTTGTCGTTACCAGTAGTTGGTACGGGAGTTGCATTTTCAGTAATACTTTCCTCCGGGGGTTTAGAAGAAGAAGGTACGGAAAGAACTGTAGACTTTTTTCTAAAGGAACTAGTTCTGCTCGAAAAAATAGAACTTGAACCTAAAAAATTGAGATCTATAGATCTATCAGGAAATTGAATCACCTGTTCAATTTGAGATCTTTCAGGATTTGAAGTAGAGGGTTGAGTTATGGCATCAAAGTTCCATTCATCACTTGAGAGTATATCATTCCAATTAAGAAGTCTAGGAACAAATACTGTACTATGATCAGTATTCGCTTCCATAAGCATGGTGACTCCTTTGACACTTTCAACTCGAGCTCTAGGTGCAAGAGTAGTGTCCATAAGTCTGTAATAGACTCGATGAATGATAGCTATCTCTCGAGTGCTAGCTTTGCTATTCATGTTCTTGGTTTTGACATTTAAAGTCAAAGTATCCACGACATTAGGGTCATTGATATATACCGAGAAATTAGGATAACTTTTACACTATTCTAATGGCTTTGCCTCCTATGGTTATAATCCTACAAAACAAAAACGAACACTACAACAATAATACGATAAAAATAAAAATAAAAGAAAGCAGTAAAGATGGGTTGCCTCCCAACAAGCGCCTAGTTTAACATCACGACACGACTTTTAGCATTGTTTGTCTTCATCTCGAACTTATGAATTGAGCGCCCAATAGGGCATCCAGTCTGTGGCTATGCTCCTTTAGTGGGGCTACAAAGAAAATCAGACCAAGCAATAAAATTTTCGCTCTACACCTCTTGACCTTTAGATGAGGAATGTAATTTTTGCTTTTTGGCACAACATATTCAAGAATATAGGCACCCTGTTTCTCGTCCAATGTCTCTTCCAAAGGCTCAAATGACTTGATTTCCATGTCATCATCCAAATACAATGTTGAAAAATATATAGAATTAGGATCAATACGTCATAACTCTAGAATTGTATTACTCTTTACATCCTCATATGTACACACACTAGAGTCTTCAAATATAATATTATCTACTTCCTCACATGACTCTAGAACACTCTTCTCAGCATTGGCATCCTCAAGAAAAATATGGTCAAATGCTTGGTATTCTCGTTTTAGCTTCTCAATTTGGTCTAGAAGATTTTTTTCAGTTTTACACAACTCATCATTAAATTTCTCAAGACAATTAAGTCAGGCGACCCTTATACTCCAGATCCAGAGATCATCAATCGTCTCTGGACTCATCCTGACAATGTACCAAAGAGAAAATGGTATGTTGCCACCTACTCTCTTAAGCAAAGAGAAAATTTCAGAGATTGTTGGATGTCGGGCATGAAAAGAATGAGATGTGAAATCGATTTCTTCAGATGGTTCAAAATATCCGGCAAGTTTGAAAGCCAAAAGTACTGTTTACAAGTCCTTATCAACAAGTGGTACACTGCTAACAACAAAGTTGTTGAGTCTGTTACTCCTCCTCTAGAAGGAATAAAAATCCCAGTTTCCAATACTGTTATCTCTGCCTCTCATTTCAAAAACAAAAACGAGAAACCTACTAGTATGGCTGTTTGTTCAGATATCGATCGAGTCATCGAACAAAACAATTATACAAATCAACTCCTCCATGTTGTCTCTAGACAAATAGAAGATTCCAAAGAAAAATCTTTATTCAGTAGAAAACCCACCCTTTCACAACCCAGTACTAGTCATAGTATTGAACTAAACCCTGGTTTTAAAATAACTGAGTTCTCCAAGGACAAGTACCCAAAACTCAAAGACACTTTTGAAGTCTTTGGTAACATCCTTGACAAAATCAACAAACAGTTGGCTAGTTTCAGTATTTCCAAAGAAGTACCCGAAGAAGAAAAAATATCCACTATCCAAGAAAAGGAAGCCCTTCTTCACAAACTCTCCAATGACCGCTTTCATAATTACAAAAATTATCATAAGCATCCTTCCTTTCCTGATATCCAATATGAGGAAAACCATTTCCTTGCCACTACTTCTCACGAAGGAAGAAGCATAATTGAATGGAATATAGATGCTTTGGAAGAGCATCAGATATACCATAAACTCCATGAAATGGGAGTTTGCATCACATCCTACAAGATAAGAGGTCCCTCTGATAAGGAAGCAGCCTCTATGATTGTGGCTGGATTCACCGGCATGTTAAAATATTGGAGGAATAATAATTTCACTGAAGATGTTAGACAAGCTGTATACTCTGCTATAGCCATCGAAACTGTAGTTAAAACTGAGGGTACTGCCTTGGAAACTACCTCTCAAATAACTAGAGAAGACGTTTGCGCTACATTTCTCTACCAAATAGCTAAACACTTCATCGGAGAACCCAAACTCTTCCAAGATAGAAGTTTACAAATCCTAAACAATCTATCTTGCCCATCTCTAGATGACTTTATCTGGTATAAAAACCAATTCATCAGCAAGGTTATGATTAGACCTGACTGTCATCTAGACTTTTGGAAAGAACGTTTCATCTGCAGTCTTCCCCCTTATTCGCAGGCAAGGTCTGAACCAAAATCCAAGATCGTTGTGAAGGTAAAATATCTTACCATCAAATGACATATGGTGACCTTGTTAGCATCATCAATGTTGTAGGTCTTGAACTCTGCACAAACATCAAGCTCAAAAAAGAGCAACACTCCTCCAGAAGAGAACTAGAAAGTTTCTTTCAAGACTTCAGTTATACCAATATTGTTGCTCCCTCCATTCACTCTTCTAGAAAGAACAAGTCTTATAAATCTTCCAAAAAAGTTCATCGTAGCAAAGCTCGTAGAAATTCCGAGGATCGTCCTAGGAAGAAATCCAAATTCAGAAGACCTTCAAGATCTTCTAAAAACAGAGATGTCTGTTGGAACTGTGGCAAAATCGGTCATAGAGCCAATGAATGCAAATCTGACAAAAAGAAGAAGAAAATCAACCTCTTAGAGATTAATGAAGACACCAAAAAGGAACTCTTCACTATCTTAGAGGAAGATAATACTGATTCTTCTCCTTATTACTCATCAGACGAATATAGCGATGAAGAGAATATCAACATCACTTATAACTATGATTCAAGCCAATCTGGCATTGAATGCCATTATTCTGGAGCCTTCAGTACCTGTGACAACTCTCCAGCCTCCATTAAGGTTCTTTCCGATAGCTCCAAAGAAGCTCTTTACGATGTGATACCACACATCAATGACGATGAATCGAGGAGACGATATTTGATAGAACTCAAAAATCTTATCCTCTCTCATCAAAATGAAATACCTAAATCAAGGTCAATCGTTGAACCATTCAGCATGAAGCAAGTCATGTCTCGCTTCGATAAACATGCTGAACCCTCAATCTCTGATCTAAGACATGAAGTCTCACAACTCAAAGAAGAGATTAAAGATATTAAATCTGGACTTGGAAAAGTCGAACTTGATGTTCTTACAGAACAGGTTCTTAAACAAGCTAGGACTTACGAACATAAGTCCGAAAATGAAGAAGAACCTGAACTCCATGAAAATGAATATAATTCAGAAAATGATAACCCGATCGATCTTCGTCTTACTCAAGATAAGACTTCATCTTCCAAAACTCCCGGTCTTACGGTGATCACTAGTATTAAACCTCAGAGTTATCATATTCCCATCAAAATAGTTATTAACAAACACTTTGTTATTAACAAAATTGCTTTACTTGACAGTGGTGCAGATCGTAACTGTATCATGAAAGGTATTGTTCCTACTCAATATTTGAAAAAAATTACTTCTAAATTATACTCCGCTACAGGAGAACAACTTCGTATTAACTATAAGCTTTCTAAAGCTCATATCTATAATAATGGTATTTGTTTAACAAATGATTTTATTATTACTGAGGATATAAATGAAGATATCATCTTAGGAATTCCTTTTATCACTCAGATAAAACCTTTCATTACTGGCTTAGACGGTATCTCTACTCACATATTAGGAAAAGAATTACATATTCCTTTTGTCAAAACTCTTTCACAAGATGATAGTAATTTTATTAGAAAAAATACTATTTTTCGTGTTAACAAACTTTCTCAGCATGTCACCTTTTTGAAGGATGAAATAAAAGTTAAAAAAATCGAGCAGATTTTAAAAACCCCGGAGATGGTTACTAAATAGCCAATCTTCAAAATATTTTTAAAAAAGAAATATACTCTGATTTTCCTAACACTTTTTGGGAAAGAAAAAAACATTTAGTTGAACTTCCTTACATTGAAGGATTCAATGAACAGATCATCTCGACCAAAGTAAGACCTATTCAAATGAATCATGAAATGATGGAAACTTGGAAAACTGAGATTTCAAATCTTCTTAAGAATAATATTATTTGCCCTCTAAATCACCTTGGAGTTGCTCTGCCTTGTACGTCAATAATAGTGCAGAGAAAGAAAGAGGAGCACCACGATTAGTTATAAACTATAAGCCTTTAAACGCTGTCCTTAAGTGGATCAGATATCCCATTCCCAACAAAAGGGATCTCTTGAAAAGAACTTACAAAGCTAATGTTTACAGTAAGTTCGATATGAAATCTGGTTTCTGGCAAATTCAAGTAGCCAAGAAAGACAGATACAAAATTGCTTTCAACGTTCCCTTCGGGCAATACGAATGGAATGTAATGCCATTTGGGCTCAAGAACTCCCCTTCAGAGTTCCAGAATATTATGAACTCAATCTTTAATGACTATAGTCATATGTCTATTGTTTATATTGATGATGTTCTTATTTTCAGACTTCCATTAGATTCTTAGGCCACGACCTACACCGAGGATCATACAAACCAATTTGTAGAGCCATAAAGTTCTCTTCAAAATTCCCAAATGAGATTACAGATAAAACCCAGCTTCAAAGATTTCTTGGAAGTCTTAACTATGTCGCTCAATTTATCCCAAATATTAGACAGGTCTGTGAACCTCTGTACAAAAGACTTAGGAAGAATTATGTTCCTTGGAGTTCAGAACAAACACAGTCTGTTATTCATATTAAAGGTTTAGTACATAACCTTCTTTGCTTAGGTATCCCAAACCTCGAAGCATTTATGATTGTTGAAACAGATGCTTCCGACATAGGATATGGAGGAATTCTTAAATAAAGGATTCCTATAGAATCCCTTGAACAGCTTGTTCGATTTTATCAGGAATCTGGAATTCCGCCCAGAAAAATAATTCTACTGTTAAAAAGGAAGTCTTGTCTATAGTACTATGTATTACTAAGTTTCAAGACGATCTTATAAACAAAATTTTTTTAGTAAGAGTAGATTGCAAATCTGCCAAAGAGATTCTACAAAAAAATGTCAAAAATCTTGTTTCAAAACAAATATTTGCTAGATGGCAAGCTCTATTATCTAACTTTGATTTTAAAATCGATTTTATCAAAGGAGAAAACAACTCTTTACCTGATTTTCTAACAAGAGAATTTTTACAGGGAAAGAATGAGGCCCTTCAAACCTAACGCCCCTTCTAAAGGAAAGGAGATCAGTAAACCTCAAATGGCTAGACCATTTGTTCCTCTTCCTATTACTTCCAGTAAAACAACAGCCCCTCAAAGGCCCAACTTTCTTTTCAGAACAGATATACAGCTCTAACTGAATATCCCAAATTACCAGCACCCATAGCAGTTCCCTCAGAGAAACTAATCCAACCTACAAAACCTTTCGAAAAAGGAACAACCTCTAACTCCTCAGTCCAAACTAAAGAGAGCTACGCCATGGAAGTTCCCGAAACTTTCGCAGAAGCAATCAACCCTTCAGCAAAGAAGACGCAAGAAGATCTTTCTAAAGAAGAAAAGTTTGAATACATTACTCTCCAGGTTTTACCCATACTAGCAATCGACAAAGAGTATGAAGATCTCAGGATAGAAGATCTTATCAAACCATGTTTTATAGATTTTAATTATGTGGATACTGACAGTCCATACAAGAAAAGAAGGTTCTACGAAGCCATCCTCATCGACACCGATTCCATAGAAGTAGAACATACTTTGAACGAAAAGAGTCCAGGGTATATTAATTACTCTAGGGTTACTATAAATAAAATATTATCACCATTTGAGTGGTTCGCAGATCACCTGCACACACCAATAGCACTGTCCATGATGCATCGTCCTTAGACATACAACTAACACGACTATAAAGCTGCTTGGTTTAAATTATTGTATCTTAGACCAGGACATACTTGGTTCGTTAAATATAGCCTAGAAGTCACTAAGGCTATAATTCCCAGATGGTTCTACGAATGGTGGAACCTATTCGGAGGAAACAAAGAAATTCTTCCCCAGCAATTCCTAAACAAGTTTGATGATTTTCAGATCAAAGAGGCCATATCTACTTTACTAGAACACATTAAAATGTGTAAATAGTTTATGCAAAAAAGAATTTCCTTCATTATCAGTTGGAACTTTACTAAGGCAGAATTCGATAGAATCAAATATCTGTCCAAAGAGATCAAGATCAAAGGCT
This sequence comes from Nicotiana tabacum, assembly GCF_000715075.1. Classification (NCBI taxonomy): domain Eukaryota; kingdom Viridiplantae; phylum Streptophyta; class Magnoliopsida; order Solanales; family Solanaceae; genus Nicotiana; species Nicotiana tabacum. The sequence goes on from NC_134098.1 coordinate 8,797,039, forward strand.
GGACTCCCAAACAGCAAGTCCTTAAAGCCCTAAAGAACATTCAGCAAAGCTTCACTAAAGCTTCACCTTCCAAGGCAGCTCTCAATGAAAAACTTAAGCAAGCCTTACAAAACATAGATGACTATGAAGAAAGCCAAATCATGCAATTGATTGAAGACGCTACTTCTACAGGAGAAAGTAGCAACGAAGACATGTGTGACCCAAAGGGAATGACTTTGGCGTACATGGACCCCAACTATGACTAAGAAGTCATCATCAGAAAGGAATCTTATCCTTTACTTTTACTGTTTACTTTTTAAAAGATAAACCGCCCCACTTTTGATTGTCGACCACCTAACCTTGTCGGACAAATCAAACCATACACTTGTACGCCTAAGATTAAAGGCATCTTTCATTCAGTCTATAAAAGAACCCCCATTCCCATTGTAAGAGGCATCAGAAAATTACCCAATTTTCTAAGACCTCTCCCCTTTGTATTCTCATATTTTCCGCTGCTATGTTTTTAATGTTGATTCAATAAAACTCTTGTAAGTTTTTTTTAAGGGCTTTTCTTACTGTCTTTAACAATATTTATACTGCACTTCATTCCGTCTCTCCCTGGTATCATAGCCATGTTGGCAGTATGCGTACTTAGTATGAGCAGCTAAGTACATATACTGTCTAGGGCATGGCAAAATTACTTTCAATTATGGTATTTTAAACTTTACTTATTCTTATATTGTCTAGGGCATTTCAAAATTACTTTCAATTATGGTATTTTAAACTTTACTTATGCTTATATCTATCTTTTATACTGTTCTTTAAACTCTTGTTCTTAAAATGCTTCTAAGTTATGTATGAGGTAATTATTTTCTCTATGAGTATGAGGTAACCGATTAATATCCGGTTCAGACATTGGCTAGCCTGAAAGAGATAGGTCGTTGTTGCCGAGGTAGGCGTTTAGACCTTGCTAGGTGATCCCGTTGCTAAGATGACTTTAGAGAAAATAGATGTAAACCCAAGAAGACTCTTCTAAGAAGCTATTAGATCTAAGAAGTTGAGGTACATTATCGGGTAGATACCTGCATATTTACTGTTTACTATTACATATTGAATAGTTATTTTAGCCTTATAAGCCCCTAGACCGTATTTTTCAAATATGAATTCAAACCAGCATATTTTAAATAATGTTAATTTATCTTCTCAAGCAACTAAGATTGTTAAGCTTGAAACTGATTTACAAAATTGGAACATTCCCAATGAACCTTTTAAAAAGATTTATGAATTAGGAAGCTTCAGTTTCATTAAAAAATATAACATTAAGACCTGTGAGTCCACTATTGCTATTAATAATTATTTAAAAATTATTAAACTACTTTCTGAGCATGATTTAAATAGATATAGACATCAATTTAATTACTTGCATATTGGACTTGTTCAGATTACTGTCAAACCTCTCTTTAGAAAAGGTTTAGACGTACCTGTCTGCGTCCTAAGAGATGCTCGTCTCTTGAACTTTGACGACTCTCTCTTAGGAGTCCTTCAAAGTAACCTAGCCAATGGCCCGGTATACTTTAACTGCTATCCTAATTTCTCGGTAGATATCAATGACCCTAATATCATGGATACTTTGACTTAAAATGTCAAAACCAAACACATGAATAGCAAAGCTAACACTCGAGAGTTAGCTATCATTCATCGAGTCTATTACAGACTTGTGGACACTACTCTTGCACCTAGAGCTCGAGTTGAAAGTGTCAAAGGAGTCACCATGCTTATGGAAGCGAATACTGATCATAGTACAGTATTTGTTCCTAGACTTCTTAATTGGAATGATATACTCTCAAGTGATGAATGGCACTTTGATGCCATAACTCAGCCCTCTACTTCGAATCTTGAAAGATCTCAAATTGAACAGGTGATTCAATTTCCTAATGGATTTATAGATCTCAAATTTTTAGGTTCAAGTTCTAATCTTTCGAGCAGAACTAGTTCCTTTAGAAAAAGGTCTACAGTTCCTTCTGTACCTTCTTCTTCTAAACCCCCGGAGGAAAGTATTACTGAAAACGAAACTTCCGTTCCAATTACTGGTAACAACAAAGGGAAAGTTACGGGAGTAGATTTCTCCCATACAGTCCCAAAAGTTTATTACCAAAATTATCCCGCTAGTCCAACCCCTAGCGATATGTATCCTCCTCAGGAAGATGTACCTGAATTTCTCAAGACAATTAAGTCAGGCGACCCTTATACTCCAGATCCAGAGATCATCAATCGTCTCTGGACTCATCCTGACAATGTACCAAAGAGAAAATGGTATGTTGCCACCTACTCTCTTAAACAAAGAGAAAATTTCAGAGATTGTTGGATGTCGGACATGAAAAGAATGAGATGTGAAATCAATTTCTTCAGATGATTCGAAATATCCGGCAAGTTTGAAAGCCAAAAGGACTGTTTACAAGTCCTTATCAACAAGTGGTACACTGCTAACAACAAAGTTGTTAAGTTTGTTACTCTTCCTCTAGAAGGAATAAAAATCCCAGTTTCCAATACTGTTATCTCTGCCTCTCCTTTCAAAACCAAAAGCGAGAAACCTACTAGTATGACTGTTTGTTCAGATATCGATCGAGTCATCGAACAAAATAATCAACTCCTCCGTGTTATCTTTAGACAAATAGAAGACTTCAAAGAAAAATCTTTATTCAGTAGAAAACCCAGCCTTTCACACCCAAGTACTAGTCGGAGTATTGAACTAAACCCCGGTTTTAAAATAACTGAGTTCTCCAAGGACATGTACCTAAAACTCAAAGACACTTTTGAAGTCTCTGGTAACATCCTTGACAAAATCAACAAACAGTTGGCTAGTTTCAGTATTTCCAAAAAAGTACCCGAAGAAGGAAAAATATCCACTATCCAAGAAAAGGAATCCCTTCTTCACAAACTCTCCAATGACCGCTTTCATAATTACAAAAATTATCATAAGCGTCCTTCTTTTCCTGATATCCAATATGAGAAAAATCATTTCCTAGCCTCTACTTCTCACGAAGGAAGAAGCATAATTGAATGGAATATAGATGCTTTGGCAGAGCATAAGATATACCATAAACTCCATGAAATGGGAGTTTGCATCACAGCCTACAAGATAAGAGGTTCCTCTGATAAGGAAGCTGCCTCTATGATTGTGGCTGGATTCACCGGCATGTTAAAACATTGGTGGGAAAATTATTTCACTAAAGATGTTAGACAAGCAGTATACTCTGCTATAGCCATCGAAACTGTAGTTAAAACTGAGGGTACTTCCATGGAAACTACTAGAAAAGACGCTTGCGCTACACTTCTCTACCAAATAGCTAAACACTTCATCGGAGAACCCAAACTCTTCCAAGATAGAAGTTTACAAATCCTAAACAATCTATCTTGCCCATATCTAGATGATTTTATCTGGTATAAAAACCAATTCATCAGCAAGGTTATGATTAGACCTGACTGTCATCTACACTTTTGGAAAGAATATTTCATCAGTGGTCTTCCCCCCTTATTCGCAAGCAAGGTCCGAACCAAAATCCAAGATTGTTGTGAAGGTAAAATTCCTTACCATCAAATGACCTATGGTGACCTTGTTAGCATCATCAATGTTGTAGGTCTTGAACTCTGCACAGACATCAAGCTCAAAAATCGGCTAAAAAAAGAGCAACACTCCTCTAGAAGAGAACTAGGAAGTTTCTGTCAAGACTTCGGTTATACCAATATTGTTTCTCCCTCCACTCACTCTTCTAGAAAGAACAAGTCTTATAAATCTTCCAAAAAATTTCATCGTAGCAAAGCTCGTAGAAATTCCAAGGATCGTCCTAGGAAGAAATCCAAATTCAGAAGACCTTCAAGATCTTAAAATATTGGTGGGATAATTATTTCACTGAAGAGCGGAAAATATGAGAATACAAAGGGGAGAGGCTAATTTCTAAGACCTCTCCTCTTTGTATTCTCATATTTTCCGCTGCTATGTATTTAATGTTAATTCAATAAAAATATTGTAAGTTTTTTTAAGGGCTTTTCTTACTGTCTTTAACAATATTTATACTGCACTTCGTTCCATCTCTCCCTTTTGCAAGTTTCCATCATTTCGTGATTCATTTGAATAGGTCTTGCTTTGGTAGAGATGATTTGTTCATTGAATGCTTCAATGTAAGAAAGTTCAACTAAATACTTTTTTCTTTCCCAAAAATCGTTAGGAAAATCAGAGCATATTTCTTTTTCAAAAATATTTTGAAGATTGGCTATTTTAGTAACCATCTCCGTGGTTTTTAAAATCTGCTCGATTTTCTTAACTTTTATTTCATCCTTCAAAAAGGTGACATGCTGAGAAAGTTTGTTAACACAAAAAACAGTGAACTTACAAGAGTTTTATTAAATCAACATTAAAAACATAGCAGCGAAAAATATGAGAATACAAAGGGGAGAGGTCTTAGAAAATTGGGTAATTTTCTGATGCCTCTTACAATGGGAATGGGGGTTCTTTTATAGACTGAATGAAAGATGCCTTTAATCTTAGGCATACAAGTGTATGATTTGATTTGTCCGACAAGGTTAGGTGGTCGACAATCAAAAGTGGGGCGGTTTATCTTTTAAAAAATAAACAGTAAAAGTAAAGGATAAGATTCCTTTCTGATGATGACTTTTTAGTCATAGTTGGGGTCCATGTACGCCAAAGCTATTCCCTTTGGGTCACACATGTCTCCGTTGCTGCTTTCTCCTGTAGAAGCAGCGTCTTCAATCAATTGCATGATTTGGCTTTCATCATAATCATCTATGTTTTGTAAGGCTTGCTTAAGTTTTTCATTGAGAGTTGCCTTGGAAGGTGAAGCTTTGCTGAATGTTCTTTGGGGATTTGAGGACTTGCTGTTTGGGAGTCCAGCCTTTGATCTTGATCTTTTTGGACAGATATTTGATTCTGCCTTAGTAAAGTTCCAACTGATAATGAAGGAAATTCTTTTTTATATAAAATATTTACACATTTTAATATGTTCTGGTAAAGTAGATATGGCCTCTTTGGTCTGAAAATCATTAAACCTGTTTAGGAATTGCTGGGGAAGAATTTCTTTGTTTCCTCCGAATAGGTTCCACCATTCGTAGAACCATCTGAGAATTATAGCCTTAGTGACTTCTAGGCTATATTTAACGAACCAAGTATGTCCTGGTCTAAGATACAAAAAATTAAACCAAGCAGCTTTATAGTCGTGCCAGTTGTATGTCTGAGGACGATGCATCATGGACAATGCTATTGGTGTGTGCAGGTGATCTGCGAACCACTCAAATGATGATAATATTTTATTTATAGTAACCCTAGAGTAATTAATATACCCTGGACTCTTTTCGTTCAAAGTATATTCTACTTCTATGGAATCGGTGTCGATGAGGATGGCTTCGTAGAACCTTCTTGTTTTGTATGGACTGTCAGTATCCACATAATTAAAATCTATAAAACATGGTTTGATTAGATCTTCTATCCTGAGATCTTCATACTCTTTGTCGAGTGCTAGTATGGGTAATACCTGGAGAGTAATGTATTCGAACTTTTCTTCTTTAGGAAGATCTTCTTGCGTCTTCTTTGCTGAAGGGTTGACTGCTTCTGCGAAAGATTTGGGAACTTTCATGGCGTAGCTTTCTTTAGTTTGGATTGAGGAGTTAGAGGTTGTTCCTTTTTCGAAAGGTTTTGTAGGTTGGATTAGTTTCTCTGAGGGAATTGGTATGGGTGCTGGTAATTTGGGATATTCAGCTAGAGCTGTATATCTGTTCTGAAAAGAAAGTTGGGGCCTTTGAGGGGCTGTTGTTTTACTGGAAGTAATAGGAAGAGGAACAAATTGTCTAGCCATTTGAGGTTTACTGATCTCCTTTCCTTGGGAAGGGGCGTTAGGTCTGAAGGGCCTCATTCTTTCCCTGTAAAAATTCTCTTGTTAGAAAATCAGGTAAAGAATTATTTTCTCCTTTGATAAAATCGATTTTAAAATCAAAGCTAGATAGTAGATCTAGCAAATATTTATTTTGAAACAAGATTTTTGACATCTTTTTGTAGAATCTCTTTGGCAGATTTGCAATCTACTCTTACTAAAAATTCTTTGTTTATAAGATCGTCTTGAAACTTAGTAATACATAGTACTATAGACAAGACTTCCTTTTTAACAGTAGAATTATTTTTCAGGGCGAAATTCCAGATTCCTGATGTAAATCGAACAAGTTGTTCAGGGGATTCTATGGGAATCCTTTGTTTAAGAATTCCTCCATATCCTATGTCGGAAGCATCTGTTTCAACAATCATAAATGCTTCGGGGTTTGAGATCCCTAAGCAAGGAAGGTTCTGTACTAAACCTTTAATATGAATAACAAACTGTGTTTGTTCTGAACTCCAAGGAACAGGATTCTTCCTCAGACTTTTGTACAGAGGTTCACAGACCTGTCTAATATTTGGGATAAAATCAGCGACATAGTTAAGACTTCCAAGAAATCTTTGAAGCTGGGTTTTATCCGTAATCTCATTTGGAAATTTTAAAGAGAACTCTATGTCTCTCGCAATTAGTTTGTAAGATCCTTGGTATAGGTCATGGCCTAAGAATCTAATGGAAGTCTGAAAAAGCCTAATATTAATGGCGCTAACTACTAGACTATTTCTCTTAACAACTTTAAGGAAAGTGTTGAGATGCTTAAAATGAGAATCTATTTTTTCAGAGAAAATAAGAACATCATCAATATAAACAATAGACATATGACTATAGTCATTAAAGATTGAGTTCATAATATTCTGGAACTCTGAAGGGGCATTCTTGAGCCCAAATTACATTACATTTCATTCGTATTGCCCGAAGGGAACGTTGAAAGCAATTTTGTATCTGTCATTCTCGGCTACTTGAATTTGCCAGAAACCAGATTTCATAACGAACTTACTGTAAATCATTAGCTTTGTAAGTTCTTTTCAAGAGATCTCTTTTGTTGGGAATGAGATATCTGATCCATTTAAGGACAACGTTTAAAGGCTTATAGTTTATAACTAATCGTGGTGCTCCTCTTTCTTTCTCTGCACTATTATTGACGTAAAAGGCAGAGCAACTCCAAGGTGATTTAGAGGGGCGAATAATATTATTCTTAAGAAGATTTGAAATCTCAGTTTTGCAAGTTTCCATCATTTCGTGATTCATTTGAATAGGTCTTGCTTTGGTAGAGATGATCTGTTTATTGAATCCTTTAATGTAAAAAAGTTCAACTAAATATTTTTTTCTTTCCCAAAAAGTATTAGAAAAATCAGAGCATATTTCTTTTTCAAAAATGTTTTGAAGATTGGCTATTTTAGTAACCATCTCCGGGGTTTTCAAAATCTGCTCAATTTTCTTAACTTTTATTTCATCCTTCAAGAAGGTGCCATGCTGAGAAAGTTTGTTAACACGAAAAATAGTGTTTTTTCTAATAAAATTACTTTCATCTTGTGAAAGAGTTTTGACAAAAGGAAAATGTAATTCTTTTCCTAATATGTGAGTAGAGATACCGTCTAAGCCAGTAATGAAAGGTTTTATCTGAGTTATAAAAGGAATTTCTAAGATGATATCTTCATTTATATCCTCAGTAATAATAAAATTATTTATTAAACAAATACCATTGTTACAGATATGAGCTTTATAAAGCTTATAGTTAATACGAAGTTGTTCTCCTGTAGCGGAGTATAATTTAGAAGTACTTTTTTCCAAATATTGAGTAGGAACAATACCTTTCATAATACAGTTATGATCTGCACCACTATCAAGTAAAGCAATTTTGTTAATAATAAAGTGTTTGTTAATAACTATTTTGATGGGAATATGATAACTCCGAGGTTTAATACTAGTGATCACCGTAAGACCGGGAGTTTTGGAAAATGAAGTCTTATCTTGAGTAAGACGAAGTTCGATCGGGTTATCATTTTCTGAATTATATTCATTTTCATGGTGTTCAAGTTCTTCTTCGTTTTCGGACTTATGTTCGTAAGTCCTAGCTTGTTTAAGAACTTGTTCTGTAAGAACATCAAGTTCGACTTTTCCAAGGATTTAATATCTTCTTTGAGTTTTGAGACTTCATGTCTTATATCGGAGATTGAGGGTTCAACAGGTTTATCGAAGCGAGACATGACTTGCTTCATGCTGAATGGTTCAACGATTGACCTTGATTTGGGTCTGTCATTTTGATGAGGGAGGATAAGATTTTTGAGTTCTATCAAATATAGTCTTCTCGATTCATCGTCATTGATGTGTTGTATCACATCGTAAAGAGCTTCTTTGGAGCTATCAGAAAGAACCTTAATGGAGGCTGGAGTGTTGTCACAGGTACAGAAGGCTCCAGAACAGTGGCATTCAATGCCAGATTGGCTTGAATCAGAGTTATAAGCGATGTTGATATTCTCTTCATCGCTATATTCGTCTGATGAGTAATAAGGAGAAGAATTAGTATTATCTTCCTCTAAGATAGATCCTTTTTGGTATCTTCATTAATCTCTAAGAGGTTGATTTTCTTCTTCTTTTTGTCAGATTTGCATTCATTGGCTCTATGACGGGTTTTGCCATAGTTCCAACAGACATCTTTGTTTTTAGAAGATCTTGAAGGTCTTTTGAATTTCGATTTCTTCCTAGGACAATCCTCGGAATTTCTACGAGCTTTGTACGATGAACTTTTTTGGAAGATTTATAAGACTTGTTCTTTCTAGAAGAGTGAGTGGAGGGAGCAACAATATTGGTATAACCGAAGTCTTGATAGAAATTTTCTAGTTCTCTTCTAGAGGAGTGTTGCTATTTTTTTAGCTGATTTTTGAGCTTGATGTCTGTGCAGAGTTCAAGACCTACAACATTGATGGTAAGGAATTTTACCTTCACAACGATCTTGGACTTTGGTTCAGACCTTGCTTGCGAATAAGGGGGGAAGACCGCTGATGAAACATTCTTTCCAAAAGTCTAGATGACAGTCAGGTCTAATCATAACCTTACTGATGAATTGGTTTTTATACCAAATAAAGCGATCATTGGAGAGTTTGTGAAGAAGGGCTTCCTTTTCTTGGATAAGGACAAGTACCCAAAACTCAAAGACACTTTTGAAGTCTCTAGTAACATCCTTGACAAAATCAACAAACAGTTGGCTAGTTTTAGTATTTCCAAAGAAGTACCCGAAGAAGGAAAAATATCCACTATCCAAGAAAAGGAAGCCCTTCTTCACAAACTCTCCAATGACCGCTTTCATAATTACAAAAATTATCATAAGCGTGGTTATGATTAGACCTGACTGTCATCTGGACTTTTGGAAAGAACGTTTCATCAGCGGTCTTCCCCCCTTATTCGCAAGCAAGGTCCGAACCAAAGTCCAAGATTGTTGTGAAGGTAAAATTCCTTACCATCAATGTTGTAGGTCTTGAACTCTGCACAGACATCAAGCTCAAAAATCAGCTCAAAAAAGAACAACACTCCACTAGAAGAGAACTAGGGAGTTTCTGTCAAGACTTCGGTTATACCAATATTATTGCTCCCTCCACTCACTCTTCTAGAAAGAACAAGTCTTATAAATCTTCCAAAAGAGTTCATCGTAGCAAAGCTCGTAGAAATTCTGAGGATCGTCCTAGGAAGAAATCCAAATTCAGAAGACCTTCAAGATCTTCTAAAAACAGAGATGTCTGTTGGAACTGTGGCAAAACCGGTCATAGAGCCAATGAATGCAAATCTGACAAAAAGAAGAAAATCAACCTCTTAGAGGAACTCTTCTCTATCTTAGAGGAAGATAATACTGATTATTCTCCTTATTACTCATCAGACAAATATAGCGATGAAGAGAATATCAGCATCGCTTATAACTCTGATTCAAGCCAATCTGGCATTGAATGCCACTGTTCTGGAGCCTTCTGTACCTGTGACAACTCTCCAGCCTCCATTAAGGTTCTTTCCGATAGTTCCAAAGAAGCTCTTTACGATGTGATACAACACATCAATGACGATGAATCGAGGAGACGATATTTGATAGAACTCAAAAACCTTATCCTCTCTCATCAAAATGACAGACCCAAATCAAGGTCAATCGTTGAACCATTCAGCATGAAGCAAGTCATGTCTCGTTTCGATAAACCTACTGAACCCTCAATCTCTGATCTAAGACATGAAGTCTCAGAACTCAAAGAAGAGATTAAAGATAATTAATCTAGACTTGGAAAAGTCGAACATGATGTTCTTACAGAACAGGTTCTTAAACAAGATAGGACTTACGAACATAAGTCCGAAAATGAAGAAGAACCTGAACACCATGAAAATGAATATAATTCAGAAAATGATAACCCGATCGATCTTCGTCTTACTCAAGATAAGACTTCATCTTCCAAAACTCCCGGTCTTACGGTGATCACTAGTATTAAACCTCAGAGTTATCATATTCCCATCAAAATAGTTATTAACAAACACTTTATTATTAACAAAATTGCTTTACTTGACAGTGGTGCAGATCATAACTGTATCATGAAAGGTATTGTTCCTAATCAATATTTGGAAAAAGTACTTCTAAATTATACTCCGCTACATGAGAACAACTTCGTATTAACTATAAGCTTTCTAAAGCTCATATCTGTAACAATGGTATTTGTTTAACAAATAATTTTATTATTACTGAGGATATAAATGAAGATATCATCTTAGGAATTCTTTTTATCACTCAGATAAAACCTTTCATTACTGGCGTAGACGGTATATCTCTACTCACATATTAGGAAAATAATTACATTTTTCTTTTGTCAAAACTCTTTCACAAGATGAAAGTAATTTTATTAGAAAAAACATTATTTTTTGTGTTAACAAATTTTCTCAGCATGTCACCTTTTTGAAGGATGAAATAAAAGTTAAGAAAATCGAGCAGATTTTAAAAACCTCGGAGATGGTTACAAAAATAGCCAATCTTCAAAACATTTTTGAAAAAGAAATATGCTCTGATTTTCCTAACGCTTTTTGGGAAAGAAAAAAGCATTTAGTTGAATTTTCTTACATTGAAAGATTCAATGAACAGATCATCTCTACCAAAGCAAGACCTATTCAAATGAATCATGAAATGATAGAAACTTACAAAACTGAGATTTCAAATCTTCTTAAGAATAATATTATTTGCCCCTCTAAATCACCTTGGAGTTGCTCTGCCTTTTACGTCAATAATAGTGCAGAGAAAGAAAGAGGAGCACCACGATTAGTTATAAACTATAAGCTTTTAAACGCTGTCCTTAAATGGATCAGATATCCCATTCCCAATAAAAGAGATCTCTTGAAAAGAACTTACAAAGCTAATGTTTAAAGTAAGTTCGATATGAAATCTAATTTCTGGCAATTCAAGTAGCCGAGAAAGACAGATACAAAACTGCTTTCAACGTTCCCTTCGGGCAATACGAATGGAATGTAATGCCATTTGGGCTCAAGAAAGTCCCTTCAGAGTTCCAGAATATTATGAACTCAATCTTTAATGACTATAGTCATATGTCTATTGTTTATATTGATGATGTTCTTATTTTCTCTAAAAATATAGATTCTCATTTTAAGCATCTCAACACTTTCCTTAACGTTGTTAAGAGAAATGGTCTGGTAGTTAGCGCCAATAAGATTAGGCTTTTTCAGACTTCTATTAGATTCTTAGGCCACGACCTATACCAAGGATCTTACAAATCAATTTGTAGAGCTATAGAGTTCTCTTCAAAATTCCCAAATGAGATTACGGATAAAACCCAGCTTCAAAGATTTCTTGGAAGTCTTAACTATGTCGCTGATTTTATCCCAAATATTAGACAGGTCTGTGAACCTCTATACAAAAGACATAGGAAGAATCCTGTTCCTTGGAGTTCAGAACAAATACAGTCTGTTATTCATATTAAAGGTTTAGTACAGAACCTCTTTGCTTAGGTATCCCAAACCCCGAAGCATTTATGATTGTTGAAACAGATGCTTCCGACATAGGATATGGAGGAATTCTTAAACAAAGGATTACCATAGAATCCCCTGAACAACTTGTTCGATTTACATCAGGAATCTGAAATTCTGCCTAGAAAAACTATTATACTGTTAAAAAGGAAGTCTTGTCTATAGTACTATGTATTACTAAGTTTCAAGACGATCTTATAAACAAAGAATTTTTAGTAAGAATAGATTGCAAATCTGCCAAAGAGATTCTACAAAAAGATGTCAAAAATCTTGTTTCAAAACAAATATTTGCTAGATGGCAAGCTCTACTATCTAACTTTGATTTTAAAATCGATTTTATCATAGGAGAAAACAACTAATTACCTGATTTTCTAACAAGAGAATTTTTACAGGGAAAGAATGAGGCCCTTCAGACCTAACGCCCCTTCCAAAGGAAAGGAGATCAGTAAACCTCAAATGGCTAGACCATTTGTTCCTCTTTCTATTACTCCCAGTAAAACAACAACCCCTCAAAGGCCCCAACTTTCTTTTCAGAACAGATATACAGCTCTAGCTGAATATCCCAAATTACCAGCACCCATACCAGTTCCCTCATAGAAACTAATCCAACCTACAAAGCCTTTCGAAAAAGGAACAACCTCTAACTCCTCAGTCCAAACTAAAGAAAGCTACGCCATGAAAGTTCCCGAAACTTTCGCAGAAGCAGTCAACCCTTCAACAAAGAAGACGCAAGAAGATCTTCCTAAAGAAGAAAAGTTCGAATACATTACTCTCCAAGTATTACCCATACTAGCACTCGACAAAGAATATGAAGGTCTCAGGATAGAAGACCTTATCAAACCATGTTTTACAGATTTTAATTATGTGGATACTGACAGTCCATACAAAATAAGAAGGTTCTACGAAGCCATCCTCATCGACACTGATTCCATAGAAGTAGAACATACTTTGAACGAAAAGAGTCCAGGGTATGTTAATTACTCTAAGGTTACTAAAAAGAAAATATTATCACCATTTGAATGGTTCGCAGATCACCTGCACACACTAATAGCACTGTCCATGATGCATCGTCTTCAGACATACAATTGGCACGACTATAAAGCTGCTTGGTTTAATTTTTTGTATCTTAGAACATGACATACTTGGTTCGTTAAATATAGCCTAGAAGTCACAAAGTCTATAATTCCCAGATGGTTCTACGAATCGTGGAACTTATTCGGAGGAAACAAAGAAATTCTTCCCCAGTAATTCCTAAACAGGTTTGATGATTTTTAGACCAAAGAGGCCATATCTACTTTACCAGAACACATTAAAATGTGTAAATATTTTATGCAAAAAAGAATTTCCTTCATTATCAGTTGGAACTTTACTAAGGCAGAATTCGATAGAATCAAATATCTGTCCAAAGAGATCAAGTTCAAAGGCTGGACTCCCAAACAACAAGTCCTCAAAGCCCCAAATAACATTCAGCAAAGCTTCACTAAAGCTTCACCTTCCAAGGCAGCTCTCAATGAAAAACTTAAGCAAGCCTTACAAAACATAGATGACTATGAAGAAAGCCAAATCATGCAATTGATTGAAGACGCTGCTTCTACAGGAGAAAGCATCAACGGAGACATGTGTGACCCAAAAGGAATAGCTTTGGCGTACATGGACCCCAACTATGACTAAGAAGTCATTATCAGAAAGGAATCTTATCCTTTACTTTTACTGTTTACTTTTTAAAAGTTAAACCGCCCCACTTTTGATTGTCGACCACCTAACCTTGTCGGTTTAAATCAAACCATACACTTGTACGCCTAAGATTAAAGGCATCTTTCATTCAGTCTATAAAAGACCCCCCATTCCCATTGTAAGAGGCATCAGAAAATTACCCAATTTTCTAAGACCTCTCCCCTTTGTATTCTCATATTTTCCGCTGCTATATTTTTAATGTTGATTCAATAAAACTCTTGTAAATTTATTTTAAGGGCTTTTCTTACTGTGTTTAACAATATTTATACTGCACTTCATTCCATCTCTCCCAGTATAGAAAGAAACACATCAAGAAACTGAAATGAAGTAATTTTGGCTTGAGTGAATGTTACCCTGAAAGGTTGCATTTGTTTCCTTTGTTGTTTCACTTAGTTGAATTATGTCATTGTTCTGGACTTCTGAAAAAAATATTGTATCCGATTTATCTGAACTAAGTAAATGTACAACTGACTTAATTTATATTGCCGGAATTGAATCATGTCTACTTTCATTGCTGAAACTACTGAAGTGAACAGTAATTGTATAGCTCGTCACTACTTCTCAGTTCCTTATTTATTTTTGTTACTGAGTTGGTTGTACTCACGCTACACTTTGCACTTCATGTGCAGATCCAGGCGTATCCGGTCACGGAGGACGTTGATCTCATACGTGGTTGAGTATCGGAGATTCACGAGGTAGCTGCCGACGTTCGCAGTCCTTGTCTCTCCTTTCTTGTTATCGGTGCGAGATTTCCCGGATGTGTTTCCTAGACACTTGTCGGGCATGTCGCCTGACAGGGATATTGATTTGGTGTCGGGCACTCAGCCCATTTCTATTCCACCGTATCGTATGGCACCGGCGGAGTTGAAGGAATTGAAGGAACAACTTCAGGAACTCCTTGATAAGGGGTTTATCCGGCCTAGCGTGTCACCTTGGGGTGCACCAGTTCTATTTGTAAAGAAGAAGGATGGTACTATGAGAATGTGCATTGATTATAGGCAGTTGAACAAGGTCACAATCAAGAACAAGTATCATTTGCCACATATTGATGATTTGTTTGACCAGCTTCATGGAGCGAGGGTGTTCTCCAAGATTGATTTGAGGTCAGGGTATCACCAGCTGAAGATTTGGGACTCAGATATTCTTAAACCAGCTTTCAGGACCCGATATGGCCATTATGAGTTACTTGTGATGTCTTTTGGGCTGACCAATGCCCCAGCAACGTTCATGCATTTGATGAACAGTGTTTTTCAGCCTTATCTTGACTCGTTCATTATTGTATTCATTGATGATATCCTGGTGTACTCTCGTAGCCAGGAGGAGCATGCCCAGTATCTGAGGATTGTGTTATAGCGGCTGAGGGAGGAGAAACTTTATGCAAAGTTCTCCAAGTGTGAGTTTTGGCTAAGTTCAGTGGCGTTATTGGGGCACGTGGTGTCTAGTGAGGGTGTTCAGGTAGATCCGAAGAAGATAGAGGCGGTTCAGAGTTGGCCCAGACCGTCGGAGATTCAGAGTTTTCTTGATTTGGATGGTTATTACCGTCATTTTGTGGAGGGTTTCTCATCTATTGCTTCGCCCTTGACCAAATTGACCCAAAAGGGTACTCCTTTCAGGTGGTCGGATGAGTGCGAGGAGAGCTTTCAGAAGCTCAAGACTGCTTTGACCACGGCTCCAGTTCTAGCTCTACCATCAACTTCTGGTTCATACACTGGATTGTGATGCCTCGCGGATCGGTATTGGGTGTGTTCTGATGCAGGAGGGTAGAGTGATTGCTTATACTTCGCGCTAGTTGAAGCCCCATGAGAAGAACTATCATGTCCGCAACCTTGAGTTAGCAGTTATTGTTCACGCCTTGAAGATTTGGCGGCACTATTTATACGGTGTCCATTGTGAGATTTACACAGATCACCGGAGTTTGCGACATCTGTTCAAACAGAAGGATCTTAACTTGCGTCAGCGGAGGTGGTTGGAGCTTCTTAAGGACTATGATATCACCATTTTGTACCATCTCGGGAAGGCCAATGTGGTGGCTGATGCCTTGAGTCGTCGGGCGGAGAGATTGGGGAGCTTAGCATATCTTCCAGCAGCAGAGAGGCCATTGGTACTGGATGTTCAGGCTTTAGCCAGCCAGTTTGTTAGATTGGATGTTTCTGAGCCAAGTTGAGTGTTGGCTTGTGTGGTCTCTCGGTCTTCTCTTTACGATCGTATCAGGGAACGTCAGTATGATGACCCCCATTTGCTTGTCCTTATCCAGCACGGTGATGCTAAGGTCACTATTG
Organism: Nicotiana tabacum; assembly: GCF_000715075.1. Classification (NCBI taxonomy): domain Eukaryota; kingdom Viridiplantae; phylum Streptophyta; class Magnoliopsida; order Solanales; family Solanaceae; genus Nicotiana; species Nicotiana tabacum. The sequence goes on from NC_134098.1 coordinate 8,812,967, forward strand.
GGGATGATGGTGCATTGAGGATAGGCAGGCTATGTGTGCCCAATGTAGATGGTTTGCGTGAGCTGATTCTCTAGGAGGCTCATAGTTCACGGTATTCTATTCATTCGGGTGCCACGAAGATGTATCAGGGATTGAGACAACATTAGTGGTGGAGGAGAATGAAGGACATAGTAGAGTATGTAGCTCGGTGCCTAAATTGCCAGCAGGTGAAGTATGAGCATCAGCAACCAGGTGGGTTGCTTCAGAAGTTAGAGATTCCGGAGTGGAAGTGGGAGCGGATTACTATGGATTTCATTGTTGGACTCCCACGGACTCGGCGGAGGTTTGATGCAGTTTGGGTGATTGTGGATAGGCTGACCAAGTCAGCTCATTTCATTCTTGTGATGACTACCTATTCTTCCGAGCAGCTGGCTCGAGTGTATATCCGCGAGATCATCAGGCTTCATGGCGTACCTGTATCTATCATTTCTGACCGGGGTACGCAGTTTACATCACGATTCTAGAGGGCCGTACAACATGAGTTGGGTACTCGAGTGGAGTTGAGCACAACATTTCACCCTCAGACGGACGGACAGTCCTAGGGCATTACACATATATTAGAGGATATGCTTCATGCGTGTGTGATGGAGTTTGGGAGTTCGTGGGATCAGTTCTGGCCTCTAGCGGAGTTTGCTTACAACAACAGTTACCAATCGAGCATCCAGATGGCACCGTATGAGGCTCTGTATGGTAGGCGGTATAGGTCTCCAGTGGGTTGGTTCGAGCCAAACGAGACTAGATTATTGGGTACAGACTTGGTTCAGGATGCTCTAGAGAAGGTTAAGGTGATTCAGGATAGACTACGCACAGCCCAGTCCAGCAGAAGAGTTATGCGGATTGGAAGTTTCGTGATGTTACATTCATGGTTGGAGAGTGGGTCTTGATCCGGGTGTCACCCATGAAGGGTGTTATGAGGTTCGGAAAGAAGGGCATGCTGAGCCCGAGGTTTATCAGCCTATTTGAGGTGTTGCGACGTGTTAGGGAGGTTGCTTATGAGCTTGCCTTGCCTCCCAGTCTAGCAGGAGTTCATCCAGTATTCCATGTTTCTATGCTCCAGAAGTATCACGGCGATCCGTCCCACGTGTTGGATTTCAGCTCAGTCCAGTTGGACAAGGATTTATCTTATGTTGAGAAGCCGGTGGCGATCTTGGATAGGCACGTTCGAAAGTTGAGGTCGAAGAATATTGCTTAAGTGAAGGTTCAGTGCAGGGGTCAGCCGGTCGAGGAGGCGACTTGGGAGACCGAGCATGATATGCGCAGTAGTTATCCTCATCTTTGCACCACTTCAGGCATCTCTCTATACTCGTTCGAGGTCGAACGTTTGTTTAAGAGGGGGAGGATGTGACGACCCGGTCGGTCGTCTCGAGAGTGGTAGCCCCGTTTCCCTATTTTTTGCTTCTATTGTGTTCTACAGCTGTTATATGACTTACCGGATTGGTTGGTTCGGGTCCGAAGTGTTGTCAGAGTGGATTGAAACACTTAGTCTCTTAATTGGAAGCTTAAGTTGGAAAAGTCGACCGGACGTCGACATATGTGTAAACGGCCTCATATTTGAATTTTGATGGTTCCGTTGGATTCGTTAGGTGATTTTGGACTTAGGAGCGCGTCCGTAATGTGATTAGGAGGTCCGTAGTAGAATTAGGCTTGAATTGGCGAAAGTTGGAATTTTTGGCAAATTTGACCGAGAGTATAAATTTTGATATCGGGGTCGGATTTCATTTCCGGCAATTGGAGTAGGTTCATGGTGTCATTTATGACTTGTGTACAAAATTTGAGGTCAATCGGAGTTTAATAGGTTTCGGCGTCGTTTGTGGAATTTGGAAGTTTAGAAGTTCATTAGGCTTGAATCCGGGGTGTAATCCGTGTTTTTGATGTTGTTTGGGGGTGATTTGAGGGTTCGACTAAGTTTGTATTGGGTTATAAGACTTTTTGGTATGTTTGGTTGAGGTCCCGGGGGCCTCGGGTGTGTTTTGGATGCTTAACGGGTTGAAATTGGGACTTAGGCAATTGATGAGTTTTCTGGTGTTTTGGTGTTTCGCACCTATGGTGGGGAGACCGCAGGTGCGGACCCGCAGAAGCGAAGAGGAGGCCGCAGATGCGGGCAAGGCCAGGAAGGGCAGGGGGCACAGGTGCGGGAAAGGATGCGCATCTGCGAGTCTGCAGATGCGAGGATGGCCCGCATATGCGAAAGGGAAAGTTTGGGCATTTTCGCAGAAGCGGACAAAGGGCCGCAGAAGCGGACAAAGGGCCGCAGAAGCGACTCTGCAGGTACGAGACCTGGAGCATAGGTGCGAGCCCATTGTTTTTAGTGGGTTTCACAGGTGCGGATATTCTTGCGCAGGAGTGGTTCCGCAGGTGCGGAAATAAGGCCACAGGTGCGAAAGGCCTGGGTAGAACATATAAATATGGGACTTCGAGATTTTTCACCATTTTTACTATTTTGAACTCGGATTTTGGAGGAATTTGAGAAGGATTTTGAAGTGATTACTGAGGTAATCTCCTTGTGTCCATTTATCTTCAATAATGATGGTTCCCCACTGATTTTTCACAAAATTGGTGAATTGTTTTAGGTGAAATTTGGGGGTTTAGGGCATTGGAGAGTGAATTTTGGGGATTTGGATGACCAAATGGTATCGGATTTTGATAAATTTAGTATGGTTAGACTCGTGAGTGAATGAGCTTTCGGGTTTTGTGACTTTTGTCGGATTTCGAGACGTGAGCCCGGTGGCCGGGTTGAGCCTATTTCGGATTTTGGCTTATAATTTTGTGTTTTTCTTGTGGAATTGATTCCTTTAGCCTATATTAATTATATCGTACTGCTTGTGGCTAGATTCGGGGCATTTGGAGACTGATTCGAGGGGCAAAGGTATTTCGGAATAGGATTTTGCGCGGTTTGAGGTAAGTAACAGTCTTAAATCTGGTCCTGAGGGTATGAAACCCCGAATTTTGGTATGATGTGATTATTTTGGAGGTGACGCATATGCTAGGTGACGGGCGTGTGGGCGTGCACCATGGAGGATTGTGACTTGGTCCGTCCCGTGAGACTGTAAAGTCGAATAGCTCGTTGTTAATTACATGTTCCCTCTGCCTTCTAGAAATTTGACTGCCATTCATATTAGAAACCATGCTTAGGCCATATGATATCACTGTTGGGACCCGAAGCGGTCGGGTACTTATTGAATTAGCTGTTATTTGCTGTCTTGCACTCAGTCACAGTTTTACTTGCGTGCCATATCTCTATTTCCTCTTGTTTTCTTGTTGATACTTGTTATTATCTCTTTCGGGCTGCTTTGTATGATTTCTGAGAGCCCGAGAGGCTGGAGAGGTTAGTGACTAAGATAGGGCCTGAGTGCCGAGCTGTGAGCTATGTGAGTGTATATGGATCGGGTTGCACGCCGCAACGAGCCTTATGGCTATTTATGGACTGTGGATCGGGATGCACACCGCAACGAGCCTTATGGCTACTTATATGATTGGATCGGGCTGCACGCCGCAGCGATATAGCGTTGGGGCTGAAGGAGCCCCTCCGGAGTCTGTGCACCCTCAGCGAGCGCAGGTACCTATTGAGTGTGATTATTGAGGGCTGAAAGCCGAGTGTTTGAGCTATTGAGAGCTTGAGTGATTGTTACCCTTAAAGGTTGCATTTGTTTCCTTTGTTGCTGCACTTAGTTGAATTATGTCATTGTTCTGGACTTCTGGAAAAAATATTGTATCCGGTTTATCTGAACTGAGTAAATGTACAACTCACTTAATTTATATTGCTTGAATCATGTCTACTTTCATTGCAGAAACTACTGAAGTGAACAGTAATTGTATAGCTCGTCTTTACTTCTCAATTCCTTATTTATTTTTGTTACTTACTGAGTTGCTTGTACTCACGCTACACCCTGCACTTCATGTGCAGATCCAGGTGTATCCGGTCACGGAGGACGTTGATCTCGTGCGTGGTTGAGTATCGGAGATTAACGAGGTAGTTGCCCGCGTTCGCAGTCCTTATCACTCCTTTCTTGTTATATTTCTTTTTTGTATTGGCATTTAGACACAGAATCTTGAGGACACTGTTTCTTAGACGGGTTGTTTAGATGCTCATGACTTGGTGACACCTCGATGTTTGTGGCTATTTTTCCGCGTTGTATTTTGAGTTTAACTCCTGTCTTTATGAAAACTCTGTCATATCAAGCTTTTGGATTATTATTTTTGTGAAACATTTTAAGTATTTTGAAAATTTGCTTTGCCTAGTACCATCGATAGACGTCATCATCACAGGTTAGGGTTTTGGTTTGTGACACCGGCTAGCTATTTTCAGCACAAAGTTTATAGTAATACCACAAAATCCTTACTTCTCTTGAACACTAATTAGTATAGAAAGAAACACATCAAGAAACTAAAATGAAGTAATTCCGGTTTGAGTGATTGTTACCGTGAAAGGTTGCATTTGTTTCCTTTGTTGCTGCACTTAGTTGAATTATGTCATTGTTCTGGACTTCTGGAAAAAATATTGTATTCGGTTTAATCTTAACTGAGTAAATGTACAACTGACTTAATTTATATTGCCGGAATTGAGTCATGTCTACTTTCATTGCTGAAACTACTGAAGTGAACAGTAATTGTATAACTCGTCACTACTTTTCAGTTCCTTATTTATTTTTGTTAATTACTGAGTTGGTTGTACTCATGCTACACCCTGCACTTCATGTGCAGATCCAGGTATATTCGTTCACGGAGGACGTTGATCTCGAGCGTGGTTGAGTATCAGAGATTCACGAGGTAGCTGCCCGCGTTCGCAGTCCTTGTCTCTCATTTCTTGTTATGTTTCTTTTCTTTATTGGCATTTAGACACACACTCTTGTGGACACTGTTTCTTAGACTGGTTGTTTAAATGCTCATGACTTGGTGGCACCCCGATGTTTGGGGCTATTTTACCGCATTGTATTTTGAGTTTAACTCCTGTCTTTATGAAAAATCTGTCATATCAAGCTTTTGGTTAATTATTTTTGTGAAACATTTGAAGTATTTTGAAAAATCGGCTTGCCTAATACCATCAGTGGGCGTCATCACGACAGGTTAGGGTTTTTGGTCGTGACACCGGCTAGCTCTTTTCAGCATAAAGTTTATATTAATACCTCAAAATCCTTACTTCTCTTGAACACTAATTAGTATAGAAAGAAACACATCAAGAAACTGAAATGAAGTAATTCCGGCTTGAGTGATTGTTACACTGAAAGGTTGCATTTGTTTTCTTTGTTGCTGCACTTAGTTGAATTATGTCATTGTTCTGGACTTCTGGAAAAAATATTGTATCCGGTTTATCTGAACTGAGTAAATGTATAACTGACTTAATTTATATTGCCGGAATTGAATCATGTCTACTTTCATTGCTGAAACTGTTGAAGTGAACAGTAATTGTATAGCTCGTCACTACTTTTCAATTCCTTATTTATTTTTGTTATTTACTGAGTTGGTTGTACACATGCTACACACTACACTTCATGTGTAGATCCGGGTATATTCGGTTACGGAGGACGTTGATCTCGTGCGTTTGCCCGCGTTCGCAGTCCTTGTCTCTCCTTTCTTGTTATCTTTCTTTTTTGTATTGGCATTTAGACACAGACTCTTGAGGACACTGTTTCTTAGACGGGTTGTTTAGATGCTCATGACTTGGTGACACCCCGATATTTGTGGCTATTTTTCCGCGTTGTATTTTTGAGTTTAACTCTTGTCTTTATGAAAACTTTGTCATATCAAGCTTTTGGATTATTATTTTTTTGAAACATTTGAAGTATTTTGAAAAATTGGTTTGCCTAGTACCATCGATAGGCGTCATCACCACAGGTTAGGGTGTTGGTTCGTGACACCGGCTAGCTATTTTCAGCACAAAGTTTATAGTAATATCACAAAATCCTTACTTCTCTTGAACACTAATTAGTATAGAAAGAAACACATCAAGAAACTGAAATGAAGTAATTCCGGCTTGAGTGATTGTTACACTGAAAGGTTGCATTTGTTTCCTTTGTTGCTGCACTTAGTTGAATTATATCATTGTTCTAGACTTCTGGAAAAAATATTGTATCCGATTTATCTTAACTGAGTAAATGTACAACTGACTTAATTTATATTGCCGGAATTGAATCATGTCTACTTTCATTGCTGAAACTGCTGAAGTGAACAGTAATTGTATAGCTCGTCACTACTTTTCAATTCCTTATTTATTTTTGTTATTTACTGAGTTGGTTGTACACATGCTATACACTGTACTTCATGAGCAGATCCAGGTATATTCGGTCACGGAGGACGTTGATCTTGTGCGTTTGCCCGCGTTCACAGTCCTTGTCTCTCCTTTCTTGTTATCTTTCATTTTTGTATTGGCATTTAGACGCAGACTCTTGAGGACACTGTTTCTTAGACGGGTTGTTTAGATGCTCATAACTTGGTGACACCCCGATGTTTGTGGCTATTTTTCCGCGTTGTATTTTGAGTTTAACTCCTGTCTTTATGAAAACTCTGTCATATCAAGCTTTTGGATTATTATTTTTGTGAAACATTTGAAGTATTTTGAAAAATTGGTTTGCCTAGCACCATTGATAGGCGCCATCACCACAGGTTAGGATTTTGGTTCCTAACACCGGCTAGCTATTTTCAGCATAAAGTTTATAGTAATACCACAAAATCCTTACTTCTCTTGAACACTACTTAGTATAGAAAGAAACACATCAAGAAACTGAAATGAAGTAATTCCGGCTTGAGTGATTGTTACCGTGAAAGGTTGCATTTGTTTCCTTTGTTGCTGCACTTAGTTGAATTATGTCATTGTTCTGGACTTCTGAAAAAAATATTGTATTCGGTTTATCTTAACTGAGTAAATGTACAACTGACTTAATTTATATTGCCGGAATTGAATCATGTCTACTTTCATTGCTGAAACTACTGAAGTGAACAGTACTTGTATAACTCGTCACTACTTTTCAGTTCCTTATTTATTTTTGTTAATTACTGAGTTGGTTGTACACATGCTACACCCTGCACTTCATGTGCAGATCCAGGTATATTCGGTCACGGAGGACGTTGATCTCGAACGTGGTTGAGTATCAGAGATTCACGAGGTAGATGCCCGCGTTCGCAGTCCTTGTCTCTCATTTCTTGTTATGTTTCTTTTTGGTATTGGCATTTAGACACACACTCTTGTGGACACTGTTTCTAAGATTGGTTGTTTAAATGCTCATGACTTGGTGGCACCCCGATGTTTGGGGCTATTTTACCGCATTGTATTTTGAGTTTAACTCCTGTCTTTATGAAAAATCTGTCATATCAAGCTTTTGGTTAATTATTTTTGTGAAACATTTGAAGTATTTTTAAAAATCGGCTTGCCTAATACCATCAGTAGGCGTCATCACGACAGGTTAGGATTTTTGGTCGTGACACCGGCTAGCTCTTTTCAGCATAAAGTTTATATTAATACCTCAAAATCCTTACTTCTCTTGAACACTAATTAGTATAGAAAGAAACACATCAAGAAACTGAAATGAAGTAATTCCGGCTTGAGTGATTGTTATACTGAAAGGTTGCATTTGTTTCCTTTGTTGCTGCACTTAGTTGAATTATGTCATTATTCTGGACTTCTGGAAAAAATATTGTATCTGGTTTATCTGAACTGAGTAAATGTACAATTGACTTAATTAATATTGTCGGAATTGAATCATGTCTACTTTCATTGCTGAAACTGCTGAAGTGAACAATAATTGTATAGCTCGTCACTACTTTTCAATTCCTTATTTATTTTTGTTATTTACTGAGTTAGTTGTATACATGCTACACACTGCACTTCATGTGCAGATCCAGGTATATTCGGTCACGGAGGACGTTGATCTCGTGCGTTTGCCCGCGTTCGCAGTCCTTGTGTCTCCTTTCTTGTTATCTTTCTTTTTTTTATTGGCATTTAGACACAGACTCTTTAGGACACTGTTTCTTAGACGGGTTGTTTAGATGCTCATGACTTGGTGACACCCCGATGTTTGTGGCTATTTTTTCGCGTTGTATTTTGAGTTTAACTCCTGTCTTTATGAAAACTCTGTCATATCAAGCTTTTGGATTATTATTTTTTTGAAACATTTGAAGTATTTTGAAAAATTGGTTTGCCTAGCACCATCGATAGGCGTCATCACCACAGGTTAGGGTTTTGATTCGTGACACCGGCTAGCTGTTTTCAGCACAAAGTTTATAGTAATACCACAAAATCCTTACTTCTCTTGAACACTAATTAGTATAGAAAGAAACACATCAAGAAACTGAAATGAAGTAATTCCGGATTGAGTGATTGTTACCGTGAAAGGTTGCATTTGCTTCCTTTGTTGCTGCATTTAGTTGAATTATGTCATTGTTCTGGACTTCTGGAAAAAATATTGTATTCGGTTTATCTTAACTGAATAAATGTACAACTGACTTAATTTATATTACCGGAATTGAATCATGTCTAACTTTATTGCTGAAACTACTGAAGTGAACAGTAATTGTATAACTCGTCACTACTTTTCAGTTCCTTATTTATTTTTGTTAATTACTGAGTTGGTTGTACTCATGCTACACCCTGCACTTCATGTGCAGATCCAGGTATATTCGTTCACGGAGGACGTTGATCTCGAGCGTGGTTGAGTATCAGAGATTCACGAGGTAGCTGCCCGCGTTCGCAGTCCTTGTCTCTCATTTCTTGTTATGTTTCTTTTCTTTATTGGTATTTAGACACACACTCTTGTGCACACTATTTCTAAGACTGGTTGTTTAAATGCTCATGACTTGGTGGCACCCCGATGTTTGGGGCTATTTTACCGCATTGTATTTTGAGTTTAACTCCTGTCTTTATGAAAAATCTGTCATATCAAGCTTTTGGTTTATTATTTTTGTAAAACATTTGAAGTATTTTGAAAAATCGGCTTGCCTAATACCATCAATAGGCGTCATCACGATAGGTTAGGGTTTTTTGGTCGTGACACCGACTAGCTATTTTCAGCATAAAGTTTATATTAATACCTCAAAATCCTTACTTCTCTTGAACACTACTTAGTATAAGAAACTGAAATGAAGTAATTGCGGCTTGAGTGATTGTTACATTGAAAGGTTGCATTTGTTTCCTTTGTTGCTGCACTTAGTTGAATTATGTCATTGTTCTGGACTTCTGGAAAAAATATTGTATCTGGTTTATCTGAACTGAGTAAATGTACAACTGACTTAATTTATATTGCCGGAATTGAATCATGTTTACTTTCATTGCTGAAACTGCTGAAGTGAACAGTAATTATATAGCTCGTGACTACTTTTCAATTCCTTATTTATTTTTGTTATTTACTGAGTTGGTTGTACACATGCTACACACTGCACTTCATGTGCAGATCCAGGTATATTCGGTCACGGAGTACGTTGATCTCGTGCGTTTGCCCGCGTTCGCAGTCCTTGTCTCTCCTTTCTTGTTATCTTTCTTTTTTGTATTGGCATTTAGACACAGACTCTTGAGGACACTGTTTCTTAGACGGGTTGTTTAGATGCTCATGACTTAGTGATACCCCGATGTTTGTGGCTATTTTTCCGCATTGTATTTTGAGTTTAACTCCTGTCTTTATGAAAACTCTGTTATATCAAGCTTTTGGATTATTATTTTTGTGAAACATTTGAAGTATTTTGAAAAATTGGTTTGCCTAGCACCATCGATAGGCGTCATCACCACGGGTTAGGATTTATGTTCGTGACACCGGCTAGCTATTTTCAGCACAATGTTTATAGTAATACCAAAAAATCCTTACTTCTCTTGAACACTAATTAGTATAGAAAGAAACACATCAAGAAACTGAAATGAAGTAATTTCGGCTTGAATGATTGTTACCGTGAAAGGTTGCATTTGTTTCCTTTGTTGCGGCACTTAGTTGAATTATGTCATTGTTCTGGACTTCTGGAAAAAATATTGTATTCGGTTTATCTTAACTGAGTAAATGTACAACTGACTTAATTTATATTGCCGGAATTGAATCATGTCTACTTTCATTGCTGAAACTACTGAAGTGAACAGTAATTGTATAACTCGTCACTACTTTTCAGTTCCTTATTTATTTTTGATAATTACTGAGTTGGTTGTACTCATCCTACACCCTGCACTTCATGTGCAGATCCAGGTATATTCGGTCACGGAGGACGATGATCTCGAGCGTGGTTGAGTATCAGAGATTCACGAGGTAGTTGCCCGCGTTCGCAGTCCTTGTCTCTCATTTCTTGTTATGTTTCTTTTTTGTATTGGCATTTAGACACACACTCTTGTGGACACTATCTCTTAGACTGGTTGTTTAAATGCTCATGACTTGGTGGCACCCCGATGTTTGGGGCTATTTTACCGCATTGTATTTTGAGTTTAACTCCTGTCTTTATGAAAAATCTGTCATATCAAGCTTTTGGTTTATTATTTTTGTAAAACATTTGAAGTATTTTGAAAAATCGGCTTGCCTAATACCATCAATAGGCGTCATCACGACAGGTTTTGGTTTTTGGTCGTGACACCGGCTAGCTATTTTCAGCATAAAGTTTATATTAATACCTCAAAATCCTTACTTCTCTTGAACACTAATTAGTATAAGAAACTGAAATGAAGTAATTGCGGCTTGAGTGATTGTTACACTGAAAGGTTGCATTTGTTTCCTTTGTTGCTGCACTTAGTTGAATTATGTCATTGTTCTGGACTTCTGGAAAAAATATTGTATCCGGTTTATCTGAACTGAGTAAATGTACAACTGACTTAATTTATATTGCCGGAATTGAATCATGTTTACTTTCATTGCTGAAACTGCTGAAGTGAACAGTAATTATATAGCTCGTGACTACTTTTCAATTCCTTATTTATTTTTGTTATTTACTGAGTTGGTTGTACACATGCTACACACTGCACTTCATGTGCAGATCCAGGTATATTCGGTCACGGAGTACGTTGATCTCGTGCGTTTGCCCGCGTTCGCAGTCCTTGTCTCTCCTTTCTTGTTATCTTTCTTTTTTGTATTGGCATTTAGACACAGACTCTTGAGGACACTGTTTCTTAGACGGGTTGTTTAGATGCTCATGACTTAGTGATACCCCGATGTTTGTGGCTATTTTTCCGCATTGTATTTTGAGTTTAACTCCTGTCTTTATGAAAACTCTGTTATATCAAGCTTTTGGATTATTATTTTTGTGAAACATTTGAAGTATTTTGAAAAATTGGTTTGCCTAGCACCATCGATAGGCGTCATCACCACGGGTTAGGATTTATGTTCGTGACACCGGCTAGCTATTTTCAGCACAATGTTTATAGTAATACCAAAAAATCCTTACTTCTCTTGAACACTAATTAGTATAGAAAGAAACACATCAAGAAACTGAAATGAAGTAATTTCGGCTTGAATGATTGTTACCGTGAAAGGTTGCATTTGTTTCCTTTGTTGCGGCACTTAGTTGAATTATGTCATTGTTCTGGACTTCTGGAAAAAATATTGTATTCGGTTTATCTTAACTGAGTAAATGTACAACTGACTTAATTTATATTGCCGGAATTGAATCATGTCTACTTTCATTGCTGAAACTACTGAAGTGAACAGTAATTGTATAACTCGTCACTACTTTTCAGTTCCTTATTTATTTTTGATAATTACTGAGTTGGTTGTACTCATCCTACACCCTGCACTTCATGTGCAGATCCAGGTATATTCGGTCACGGAGGACGATGATCTCGAGCGTGGTTGAGTATCAGAGATTCACGAGGTAGTTGCCCGCGTTCGCAGTCCTTGTCTCTCATTTCTTGTTATGTTTCTTTTTTGTATTGGCATTTAGACACACACTCTTGTGGACACTATCTCTTAGACTGGTTGTTTAAATGCTCATGACTTGGTGGCACCCCGATGTTTGGGGCTATTTTACCGCATTGTATTTTGAGTTTAACTCCTGTCTTTATGAAAAATCTGTCATATCAAGCTTTTGGTTTATTATTTTTGTAAAACATTTGAAGTATTTTGAAAAATCGGCTTGCCTAATACCATCAATAGGCGTCATCACGACAGGTTTTGGTTTTTGGTCGTGACACCGGCTAGCTATTTTCAGCATAAAGTTTATATTAATACCTCAAAATCCTTACTTCTCTTGAACACTAATTAGTATAAGAAACTGAAATGAAGTAATTGCGGCTTGAGTGATTGTTACACTGAAAGGTTGCATTTGTTTCCTTTGTTGCTGCACTTAGTTGAATTATGTCATTGTTCTGGACTTCTGGAAAAAATATTGTATCCGGTTTATCTGAACTGAGTAAATGTACAACTGACTTAATTTATATTGCCGGAATTGAATCATGTTTACTTTCATTGCTGAAACTGCTGAAGTGAACAGTAATTATATAGCTCGTCACTACTTTTCAATTCCTTATTTATTTTTGTTATTTACTGAGTTGGTTGTACACATGCTACACACTGCACTTCATGTGCAGATCCAGGTATATTCGGTCACGGAGTACGTTGATCTCGTGCGTTTGCCCGCGTTCGCAGTCCTTGTCTCTCCTTTCTTGTTATCTTTCTTTTTTGTATTGGCATTTAGACACAGACTCTTGAGGACACTGTTTCTTAGACGGGTTGTTTAGATGCTCATGACTTAGTGATACCCCGATGTTTGTGGCTATTTTTCCGCATTGTATTTTGAGTTTAACTCCTGTCTTTATGAAAACTCTGTCATATCAAGCTTTTGGATTATTATTTTTGTGAAACATTTGAAGTATTTTGAAAAATTGGTTTGCCTAGCACCATCGATAGGCGTCATCACCACAGGTTAGGGTTTTGGTTCGTGACACCGGCTAGCTATTTTCAGCACAATGTTTATAGTAATACCACAAAATCCTTACTTCTCTTGAACACTAATTAGTATAGAAAGAAACACATCAAGAAACTGAAATGAAGTAATTTCGGCTTGAATGATTGTTACCGTGAAAGGTTGCATTTGTTTCCTTTGTTGCTGCACTTACTTGAATTATGTCATTGTTCTGGACTTCTGGAGAAAATATTGTATTCGGTTTATCTTAACTTAGTAAATGTACAACTGACTTAATTTATATTGCCGGAATTGAATCATGTCTACTTTCATTGCTGAAACTACTGAAGTGAAGAGTAATTGTATAACTCGTCACTACTTTTCAGTTCCTTATTTATTTTTGATAATTACTGAGTTGGTTGTACTCACGCTATACCCTGCACTTCATGTGCAGATCCAGGTATATTCGGTCACGGAGGACGATGATCTCGAGCGTGGTTGAGTATCAGAGATTCACGAGGTAGCTGCCCGCGTTCGCAGTCCTTGTCTCTCCTTTCTTGTTATCTTTCTTTTCTGTATTGGCATTTAGACACACATTCTTGTGGACACTGTTTCTTAGACTGGTTGTTTAGATGCTCATGACTTGGTGACACCCCGATGTTTGGGGCTATTTTACCGCATTGTATTTTGAGTTTAACTCCTATCTTTATGAAAACTCGGTCATATCAAGCTTTATTTACTTAGTTGGTTGTACACATGCTACACCCTGCACTTCATGTGCAGATCCAGGTGTATCCGATCACGGAGGACGTTGATCTCGTGCGTGGTTATGTATCGCAGATTCACGAGGTAGTTGTCGGCGTTCGCAGTCCTTGTCTCTCCTTTCTTGTTATCTTTCTTTTCTGTATTGGCATTTAGACACACACTCTTGTGGACACTGTTTCTTAGACTGGTTGTTTAGATGCTCATGACTTGGTGACACCCCGATGTTTGGGGCTATTTTACCGCATTGTATTTTGAGTTTAACTCCTGTCTTTATGAAAACTCTGTCATATCAAGCTTTTGGTTTTTTATTTTTGTGAAACATTTGAAGTATTTTGAAAAATCGGCTTGCCTAATACCATCAATAGGCGTCATCACGACAGGTTAGAGTTTTTGGTCGTGACACCGGCTAGCTATTTTCAGCATAAAGTTTATATTAATACCTCAAAATCCTTACTTATCTTGAACACTAATTAGTATAGAAAGAAACACATCAAGAAACTGAAATGAAGTAATTCCGGCTTGAGTGATTGTTACACTGAAAGGTTGCATTTGTTTCCTTTGTTGCTGCACTTAGTTGAATTATGTCATTGTTCTGGACTTCTAGAAAAAATATTGTATCCGGTTTATCTGAACTGAGTAAATGTACAACTGACTTAATTTATATTGCCGGAATTGAATCATGTCTACTTTCATTGCTGAAACTACTGAAGTGAACAGTAATTGTATAACTCGTCACTACATCTCAGTTCTTTATTTATTTTTGTTACTTAATGAGTTGGTTGTACTCACGCTACACCCTGCACTTCATGTGCAGATCCAGGTGTATCCGTTCACGGAGGAAGTTGATCTCGTGCGTGGTTGTGTGTCGGAGATTCACGAGGTAGTTGTCGGCGTTCGCAGTCCTTGTCTCTCCTTTCTTGTTATATTTCTTTTCTGTATTGGCATTTAGACACACACTCTTGTGGACACTGTTTCTTAGACTGGTTGTTTAGATGCTCATGACTTGGTGACACCCCGATGTTTGGGGCTATTTTACTGCATTGTATTTTGAGTTTAACTCCTGTCTTTATGAAAACTCTGTCATATCAAGCTTTTGGTTTTTTATTTTTGTGAAACATTTGAAGTATTTTGAAAAATCGGCTTGCCTAATACCATCAATAAGCGTCATCACGACAGGTTAGGGTTTTTGGTCGTGACACCGGCTAGCTATTTTCAGCATAAAGTTTATATTAATACCTCAAAATCCTTACTTCTCTTGAACACTAAATTAGTATAGAAAGAAACACATCAAGAAACTGAAATGAAGTAATTCCGGGTTAAGTGATTGTTACACTGAAAGGTTGCATTTGTTTCCTTTGTTGCTGCACTTAGTTGAATTATGTCATTGTTCTGGACTTTTGGATAAAAATATTGTATCCGGTTTATCTGAACTGAGTAAATGTACAACTGACTAAATTTATATTGCCGGAATTGAATCATGTCTACTTTCATTGCTGAAACTGTTGAAGCGAACAGTAATTGTATAGCTCGTCACTACTTTTCAGTTTCTTATTTATTTTTATTATTTACTGAGTTGTTTGTACACATGCTACACCCTGCACTTCATGTGCATATCCAGGAGTATCCGGTCATGGAGGACGTTGATCTCGTGCGTGGTTGTGTATCGGAGATTCACGAGGTAGTTGTCGGCGTTCGCAGTCCTTGTCTCTCCTTTCTTGTTATCTTTCTTTTCTGTATTGGCATTTAGACACACACTCTTGTGGACACTGTTTCTTAGACTGGTTGTTTAGATGCTCATGACTTGGTGACACCCCGATGTTTGGGGCTATTTTACCGCATTGTATTTTGAGTTTAACTCCTATCTTTATGAAAACTCTGCCATATCAAGCTTTTGGTTTTTTATTTTTGTGAAACATTTGAAGTATTTTGAAAAATCGGCTTGCCTAATACCATCAATAGGCGTCATCACGACAGGTTAGGGTTTTTGGTCGTGACACCGGCTAGCTATTTTCAGCATAAAGTTTATATTAATACCTCAAAATCCTTACTTCTCTTGAACACTAATTAGTATAGAAAGAAACACATCAAGAAACTGAAATGAAGTAATTCCGGCTTGAGTGATTGTTACACTGAAAGGTTGCATTTGTTTCCTTTGTTGCTGCACTTAGTTGAATTATGTCATTGTTCTGGACTTCTGGAAAAAATATTGTATCCGGTTTATCTGAACTGAGTAAATGTACAACTGACTTAATTTATATTGTCGGAATTGAATCATGTCTACTTTCATTGCTGAAAATACTGAAGTGAACAGTAATTGTATAACTCGTCACTACTTCACAATTCTTTATTTATTTTTGTTACTTAATAAGTTGGTTGTATTCACGCTACACCCTGCACTTCATGTGCAGATCCAGGTGTATCCGGTCACGGAAGAAGTTGATCTCGTGCGTGGTTGTGTATCGGAGATTCACGGGGTAGTTGTCGGTGTTCGCAGTCCTTATCTCTCCTTTCTTGTTATCTTTCTTTTCTGTATTGGCATTTAGACACACACTCTTGTGGACACTGTTTCTTAGACTGGTTGTTTAGATGCTCATGACTTGGTGACACCCCGATGTTTGGGGCTATTTTACCGCATTGTATTTTGAGTTTAACTCCTGTCTCTATGAAAACTCTGTCATATCAAGCTTTTGGTTTTTTATTTTTGTGAAACATTTGAAGTATTTTGAAAAATCGGCTTGCCTAATACTATCAATAGGCGTTATCACGACAGGTTAGGGTTTTTGGTCGTGACACCGGCTAGCTATTTTCAGCATAAAGTTTATATTAATCCTCAAAATCCTTACTTATCTAGAACACTAATTAGTATAGAAAGAAACACATCAAGAAACTGAAATGAAGTAATTCCGGCTTGAGTGATTGTTACCCTGAAAGGTTGCATTTGTTTCCTTTGTTGCTGCACTTAGTTAAATTATGTCATTGTTCTGGACTTCTGGAAAAAATATTGTATCCGATTTATCTGAACTGAGTAAATGTACAACTGACTTAATTTATATTGTCGGAATTGAATCATGTCTACTTTCATTGCTGAAACTACTGAAGTGAACAGTAATTGTATAACTCGTTACTACTTCTCAGATCTTTATTTATTTTTGTTACTTAATAAGTTGGTTGTACTCACGCTACACCCTGCACTTCATGTGCAGATTCAGGTGTATCCGGTCACGGAAGAAGTTGATCTCGTGCGTGGTTGTGTATCGGAGATTCACGAGGTAGTTATCGGTGTTTGCAGTCCTTGTCTCTCCTTTCTTGTTATCTTTCTTTTCTGTATTGGCATTTAGACACACACTCTTGTGGACACTGTTTCTTAGACTGGTTGTTTAGATGCTTATGACTTGGTGACACCCCGATGTTTGGGGCTATTTTACCGCATTGTATTTTGAGTTTAACTCCTGTCTTTATGAAAACTCTGTCATATCAAGCTTTTGGTTTTTTATTTTTGTGAAACATTTGAAGTATTTTGAAAAATCGGCTTGCCTAATACCATCAATAGGCGTCATCACGACAGGTTAGGGTTTTGGGTCGTGACACCGACTAGCTATTTTCAGCAAAAATTTATATTTAATACCTCAAAATCCTTACTTCTCTTGAACACTAATTAGTATAGAAAGAAACACATCAAGAAACTGAAATGAAATAATTCCGGCTTGAGTGATTGTTACCGTGAAAAGTTACATTTGTTTCCTTTGTTGCTGCACTTAGTTGAATTATGTCATTGTTCTGGAATTTTGGAAAAAATATTGTATCCGATTTATCTGAACTGAGTAAATGTACAACTGACTTAATTTATATTGCCGGAATTGAATCATGTCTACTTTCATTGCTGAAACTACTGAAATGAACAGTAATTGTATAGCTCGTCACTACTTTTCAGTTCCTTATTTATTTTTGTTATTTACTGAGTTGGTTGTACAAATGCAACATGCTGCACTTCATTTGCAGATCCAGGTATATCCGGTCACGGAGGACGTTGATCTCATGCGTGGTTGAGTATCGGAGATTCACGAGGTAGCTGCCCGCGTTAGCAGTCCTTGTCTCTCATTTCTTGTTATGTTTCTTTTCTGTATTGGCATTTAGACACCGACTCTTGTGGACACTGTTTCTTAGACTGGTTGTTTAGAAACTCATGACTTGGTGACACCCCGATGTTTGTGGCTTTCTTTCCCCGTTGTATTTTGAGTTTAACTCTTGTCTTTATGAAAACTCTGTCATATCAAGCTTTTGGTTTATTATTTTTGTGAAACATTTGAAGTATTTTTAAAAATCGGCTTGCCTAGTACCATCGATAGGTGTCATCACGACAGGTTAGGATTTTGGGTCGTGACACCGGCTAGCTATTTTCAACGCAAAGTTTATATTAATACCTCAAAATCCTTACTTCTCTTGAACGCTAATTAGTATAGAAAGAAACACATCAAGAAACTGAAATGAAGTAATTCCGGCTTGAGTGATTGTTACCCTGAAAGGTTGCATTTGTTTCCTTTGTTGCTGCACTTAGTTAAATTATGTCATTGTTCTGGACTTCTGGAAAAACTATTGTATCCGATTTATCTGAACTGAGTAAATGTACAACTGACTTAATTTTTTTATTGTCTGAATTGAATCATGTCTACTTTCATTGCTGAAACTACTGAAGTGAACAGTAATTGTATAACTCTTCACTACTTCTCAGTTCTTTATTTATTTTTGTTACTTAGTGAGTTGGTTGTACTCACGCTACATCCTACACTTTATGTGCAGATCCAGGTGTATCCGGTCACGGAGGAAGTTGATCTCGTGCGTGGTTGTGTATCGGAGATTCACGAGGTAGTTGTCGGTGTTCGCAGTCCTTGTCTCTCCTTTCTTGTTATCTTTCTTTTCTATATTGGCATTTAGACACATACTCTTGTGGACACAGTTTCTTAGACTGGTTGTTTAGATGCTCATGACTTGGTGACACCCCGATTTTGGGGCTATTTTACCGCATTGTATTTTGAGTTTAACTCATGTCTTTATGAAAACTCTGTCATATCAACCTTTTGGTTTTAATTTTTGTGAAACATTTGAAGTATTTTGAAAAATCGGCTTGCCTAGTACCATCGATAGGCATTATCACGACAGGTTAGGGTTTTGGGTCGTGACACCGACTAGCTATTTTCAGCAAAAATTTATATTTAATACCTCAAAATCCTTACTTCTCTTGAACACTAATTAGTATAGAAAGAAACACATCAAGAAACTGAAATGAAATAATTCCGGCTTGAGTGATTGTTACCGTGAAAGGTTACATTTGTTTCCTTTGTTGTTGCACTTAGTTGAATTATGTCATTGTTCTAGAATTATGGAAAAAATATTGTATCCGGTTTATCTAAACTGAGTAAATGTACAACTGACTTAATTTATATTGCCGGAATTGAATCATGTCTACTTTCATTGCTGAAACTACTGAAATGAACAGTAATTGTATAGCTCGTCACTACTTTTCAGTTCCTTATTTATTTTTGTTATTTACTGAGTTGGTTGTACAAATGCTACACGCTGCACTTCATTTGCAGATCCAGGGATATCCGGTCACGGAGGACGTTGATCTCATGCGTGGTTGAGTATCGGAGATTCACGAGGTAGCTGCCCGCGTTAGCAGTCCTTGTCTCTCATTTCTTGTTATGTTTCTTTTCTGTATTGGCATTTAGACACCGACTCTTGTGGACACTGTTTCTTAGACTGGTTGTTTAGAAGCTCATGACTTGGTGACACCCTGATGTTTGTGGCTTTTTTTCCCCGTTGTATTTTGAGTTTAACTCTTGTCTTTATGAAAACTCTGTCATATCAAGCTTTTGGTTTATTATTTTTGTGAAATATTTGAAGTATTTTGAAAAATCGGCTTGCCTAGTGCCAAAGATATGCGTCATTACGACAGGTTAGGGTTTTGGGTCGTGACACCAGCTAGCTATTTTCAGCGCAAAGTTTATATTAATACCTCAAAATCCTTAATTCTCTTGTACGCTAATTAGTATAGAAAGAAACACATCAAGAAACTGAAATGAAGTAATTCCGGCTTGAGTGATTGTTACCCTGAAAGGTTTCATTTGTTTCCTTTGTTGCTGCACTTAGTTAAATTATGTCATTGTTCTGGACTTCTGGAAAAAATATTGTATCCGATTTATCTGAACTGAGTAAATGTACAACTGACTTAATTTTTTTATTGTCTGAATTGAATCATGTCTAGTTTCATTGCTGAAACTACTGAAGTGAACAGTAATTGTATAACTCTTCACTACTTCTCAGTTCTTTATTTATTTTTGTTACTTAATGAGTTGGTTGTACTCACGCTACACCCTGCACTTCATGTGAAGATCCAGGTGTATCCGATCACGGAGGAAGTTGATCTCGTGCGTGGTTGTGTATCGAAGATTCACGAGGTAGTTGTCGGCGTTCGCAGTCCTTGTCTCTCCTTTCTTGTTATCTTTCTTTTCTGTATTGGCATTTAGACACACACTCTTGTGGACACTGTTTCTTAGACTGGTTGTTTAGATGCTCATGACTTGGTGACACCCCGATGTTTGGGGCTATTTTACCGCATTGTATTTTGAGTTTAACTCCTGTCTTTATGAAAAATCTGTCATATCAAGCTTTTGGTTTATTATTTTTGTGAAACATTTGAAGTACATTGAAAAATCGGCTTGCCTAATAACATCAATAGGCGTCATCACGACAGGTTAGGGTTTTTTAACGTGACACCGGCTAGCTATTTTCAGCATAAAGTTTATATTAATACCTCAAAATCCTTACTTCTCTTGAACACTAATTAGTATAGAAAGAAACACATCAAGAAACTGAAATGAAGTAATTCCGGCTTGAGTGATTGTTACACTGAAAGGTTGCATTTGTTTCCTTTGTTGCTGCACTTAGTTGAATTATGTCATTGTTCTGGACTTCTGGAAAAAATATTGTATCCGGTTTTTCTGAACTGAGTAAATGTACAACTGACTTAATTTATATTCCCGAAATTGAATCATGTCTACTTTTATTGCTGAAACTACTGAAGTGAACAGTAATTGTATGGCTCGTCACTACTTCTCAGTTCCTTATTTATTTTTGTTACTTAATGAGTTGGTTGTACTCACGCTACACCCTGCACTTCATGTGCAGATCCAGGTGTATCCGGTTACGGAGGACGTTGATCTCGTGCGTGGTTGAGTATCGGAGATTCACGAGGTAGCTGCCCGCGTTCGCAGTCCTTGTCTCTCATTTCTTGTTATGTTTCTTTTCTGTATTGGCATTTAGACACCGACTCTTGTGGACACTGTTTCATAGACTGGTTGTTTAAATGCTCATGACTTGGTGACACTCCGATATTTGTGGCTATTTTTTCCCGTTGTATTTTGAGTTTAACTCTTGTCTTTATGAAAACTCTGTCATATCAAGCTTTTGGTTTATTATTGTTGTGAAATATTTGAAGTATTTTGAAAAATCGGCTTGCCTAGTACCATCGATAGGCGTCATCACGACAGGTTAGGGTTTTGGGTCGTGACACCGACTAGCTATTTTCAGCAAAAATTTATATTTAATACCTCAAAATTCTTACTTCTCTTGAACACTAATTAGTATAGAAAGAAACACATCAAGAAACTGAAATGAAGTAATTCCGGCTTGAGTGATTGTTACCCTGAAAGGTTGCATTTGTTTCCTTTGTTGTTGCACTTAGTTGAATTATGTCATTGTTCTAGAATTTTGGAAAAAATATTGTATCCGGTTTATCTGAACTGAGTAAATGTACAACTGACTTAATTTATATTGCCGGAATTGAATCATGTCTACTTTCATTGCTAAAACTACTGAAATGAACAGTAATTGTATAGCTCGTCATTACTTTTCAGTTCCTTATTTATTTTTGTTATTTACAGAGTTGGTTGTACAAATGCTACACGCTGCACTTCATTTGCAGATCCAGGTATATCCGGTCACGGAGGACGTTGATCTCATGCGTGGTTGAGTATCGGAGATTCACGAGGTAGCTACCCGCGTTAGCAGTCCTTGTCTCTCATTTCTTGTTATGTTTCTTTTCTGTATTGGCATTTAGACACCGACTCTTGTGGATATTGTTTCTTAGGCTGGTTGTTTAGATGCTCATGACTTGGTGACACCCCGATGTTTGTGGCTTTTTTTCCCCGTTGTATTTTGAGTTTAACTCTTGTCTTTATGAAAACTCTGTCATATCAAGATTTTGGTTTATTATTTTTGTGAAATATTTGAAGTATTTTGAAAAATCGGCTTGCCTAGTACCATCGATAGGCTTCATCACGACAGGTTAGGGTTTTGGGTCGTGACACCGGCTAGCTATTTTCAGCACAAAGTTTATATTAATACCTCAAAATCCTTACTTCTCTTGAACGCTAATTAGTATAGAAAGAAACACATCAAGAAACTGAAATGAAGTAATTTCGGCTTGAGTGATTATTACCCAGAAAGGTTTCATTTGTTTCCTTTGTTGCTGCACTTTGTTAAATTATGTCATTGTTCTGGACTTCTGGAAAAAATATTGTATCCGATGTATCTGAACTGAGTAAATGTACAACTGACTTAATTTTATTATTGTCTGAATTGAATCATGTCTACTTTCATTGCTGAAACTACTGAAGTGAACAGTAATTGTATAACTCTTCACTACTTCTCAGTTCTTTATTTATTTTTGTTACTTAATGAGTTGGTTGTACTCACGCTACATCCTGCACTTCATGTGCAGATCCAGGTGTATCCGGTCACGGAGGAAGTTGATCTCGTGCGTGGTTGTGTATCGAAGATTCACGAGGTAGTTGTCGGCGTTCGCAGTCCTTGTCTCTCCTTTCTTGTTATCTTTCTTTTCTGTATTGGCATTTAGACACACACTCTTGTGGACACTGTTTCTTAGACTGGTTGTTTAGATGCTCATGACTTGGTGACACCCCGATGTTTGGGGCTATTTTACCGCATTGTATTTTGAGTTTAACTCCTGTCTTTATGAAAACTCTGTCATATCAAGCTTTTGGTTTTTATTTTTGTGAAACATTTGAAGTATTTTGAAAAATCGGCTTGCCTAATACCATCAATAGGCGTCATCACGACAGGTTAGGGTTTTTGGTCGTGATACCGGCTAGCTATTTTCAGCATAAAGTTTATATTAATACCTCAAAATCTTTACTTATCTTGAACACTAATTAGTATAGAAAGAAACACATCAAGAAACTGAAATGAAGTAATTCCGGCTTGAGTGATTGTTACACTGAAAGGTTGCATTTGTTTCCCTTGTTGCTGCACTTAGTTCAATTATGTCATTGTTCTCGACTTCTGGAAAAAATATTGTATCCGGTTTATCTGAACTGAGTAAATGTACAACTGACTTAATTTATATTGCCGGAATTGAATCATGTTTACTTTCATTGCTGAAACTGCTGAAGTGAACAGTAATTGTATAGCTCGTTACTACTTTTCAGTTCCTTATTTATTTTTGTTATTTACTGAGTTAGTTGTACACATGCTACACACTGCACTTAATGTGCAGATCCAGGTATATCCGGTCACGGAGGACGTTGATCTCGTGCGTGGTTGAGTATCGGAGACTCACGAGGTAGCTGCCCGCGTTCGCAGTCCTTGTCTCTCCTTTCTTGTTATCTTTCTTTTCTTTATTGGCATTTAGACACAAACTCTTGTGGACACTGTTTCTTAGACTGGTTGTTTACATGCTCATGACTTGGTGACACCCCGATATTTGCGGCTATTTTACCGCATTGTATTTTGAGTTTAACTCCTGTCTTTATGAAAACTCTGTCATATCAAGCTATTGGTTTATTATTTTTGTGAAACATTTGAAGTATTTTGAAAAATCGGCTTGCCTAATACCATCAATAGGCGTCATCACGACAGGTTAGGGTTTTTGGTCGTGATACCGGCTAGCTATTTTCAGCATAAAGTTTATATTAATACCTCAAAATCCTTACTTATCTTGAACACTAATTAGTATAGAAAGAAACACATCAAGAAACTGAAATGAAGTAATTCCGGCTTGAGTGATTGTTACACTGAAAAATTGCATTTGTTTCCCTTATTGCTGCACTTAGTTCAATTATGTCATTGTTCTCGACTTCTGGAAACAATATTGTATCCGGTTTATCTGAACTGAGTAAATGTACAACTGACTTAATTTATATTGCCGGAATTGAATCATGTTTACTTTCATTGCTGAAACTGCTGAAGTGAACAGTAATTGTATAGCTCGTCACTACTTTTCAGTTCCTTATTTATTTTTGTTATTTACTGAGTTGGTTGTACACATGCTACACACTGCACTTCATGTGCAGATCCAGGTATATCCGGTCACGGAGGACGTTGATCTCGTGCGTGGTTGAGTATCGGAGATTCACGAGGTAGCTGCCCGTGTTCGCAGTCCTTGTCTCTCCTTTCTTGTTATCTTTCTTTTCTTTATTGGCATTTAGACACACACTCTTGTGGACAATGTTTCTTAGACTGGTTGTTTAGATACTCATGACTTGGTGACACTCCGATGTTTGCGGCTTTTTTACCGCATTGTATTTTGAGTTTAATTCCTGTCTTTATGAAAACTCTGTCATATCAAGCTTTAGGTTTATTATTTTTGTGAAACATTTGAAGTATTTTGAAAAATCGGCTTGCCTAATACCATCAATAGGCGTCATCACGACAGGTTATGGTTTTTGGTCGTGACACCGGCTAGCTATTTTCAGCATAAAGTTTATATTAATACCTCAAAATCCTTACTTATCTTGAACACTAATTAGTATAGAAAGAAACACATCAAGAAACTGAAATGAAATAATTCCGGCTTGAGTGATTGTTACACTGAAAGGTTGCATTTGTTTCCCTTGTTGCTGCACTTAGTTCAATTATGTTATTGTTCTGGACTTCTAGAAAAAATATTGTATCCGGTTTATCTGAACTGAGTAAATGTACAACTGACTTAATTTATATTGCCGGAATTGAATCATGTCTACTTTCATTGCTGAAACTGCTGAAGTGAACAGTAATTGTATAGCTCGTCACTACTTTTCAGTTCCTTATTTATTTTTTTTATTTACTGAGTTGGTTGTACACATGCTACACACTGCACTTAATGTGCAGATCCAGGTATATCCGGTCACGGAGGACGTTGATCTCGTGCGTGGTTGAGTATCGGAGACTCACAAGGTAGCTGCCCGCGTTCGCAGTCCTTGTCTCTCCTTTCTTGTTATCTTTCTTTTCTTTATTGGCATTTAGACACACACTCTTGTGGACACTGTTTCTTAGACGGGTTGTTTAGATGCTCATGACTTGGTGACACCCCGATGTTTGTAGCTATTTTTCCGCGTTGTATTTTGAGTTTAACTCATGTCTTTATGAAAACTCTGTCATATCAAACTTTTGGTTTATTATTTTTGTGAAATATTTGAAGTATTTTGAAAAATCGGCTTGCCTAGTACCATCGATAGGCGTCATCACGACAGGTTAGGGTTTTGGGTCGTGACACCGGCTAGCTATTTTCAGCACAAATTTATATTTAATACCTCAAAATCCTTACTTCTCCTTAACACTAATTAGTATAGAAAGAAACACATCAAGAAACTGAAATGAAGTAATTCCGGCTTGAGTGATTGTTACCCTGAAAGGTTGCATTTGTTTCCTTTGTTGCTGCACTTAGTTGAATTATGTCATTGTTCTGGAATTTTGGAAAAAATATTGTATCCGGTTTATCTGAACTGAGTAAATATACAACTGACTTAATTTATATTGCCGGAATTGAATCATGTCTACTTTCATTGCTGAAACTACTGAAATGAACAGTAATTTTATAGCTCGTCACTACTTTTCAGTTCCTTATTTATTTTTGTTATTTACTGAGTTGGTTGTACACATGCTACACGCTGCACTTCATTTGCAGATCTAGGTATATCCGGTCACGGAGGACGTTGATCTCATGCGTGGTTGAGTATCGGAGATTCACGAGGTAGCTGCCCGCGTTCGCAGTCCTTGTCTCTCATTTCTTGTTATGTTTCTTTTCTGTATTGGCATTTAGACACCGACTCTTGTGGACACTGTTTCATAGACTGGTTGTTTAAATGCTCATGACTTGGTGACACTCCGATGTTTGTGGCTTTTTTCCCCGTTGTATTTTGAGTTTAACTCTTGTCTTTATGAAAACTCTGTCATATCAAGCTTTTGGTTTATTATTTTTGTGAAATATTTGAAGTATTTTGAAAAATCGGCTTGCCTAGTACCATCGATAGGTGTCATCACGACAGGTTAGGGTTTTGGATCGTGACACCGGCCAGCTATTTTCAGCACAAAGTTTATATTAATACCTCAAAATCCTTACTTCTCTTGAACACTAATTAGTATAGAAAGAAACACATCAAGAAACTGAAATGAAGTAATTCCGGATTGAGTGATTGTTACCCTCAAAGGTTGCATTTGTTTCCTTTGTTGCTGCACTTAGTTGAATTATGTCATTGTTCTGGACTTCTGGAAAAAATATTGTATCCGGTTTATCTGAACTGAGTAAATGTACAACTGACTTAATTTATATTGCCGGAATTGAATCATGTCTACTTTCATTGCTGAAACTACTGAAATGAACAGTAATTTTATAGCTCGTCACTACTTTTCAGTTCCTTATTTATTTTTGTTATTTACTGAGTTGGTTGTACACATGCTACACGCTGCACTTCATTTGCAGATCCAGGTATATCCGGTCACGGAGGACGTTGATCTCATGCGTGGTTGAGTATCGGAGATTCACGAGGTAGCTGCCCGCGTTCGCAGTCCTTGTCTCTCATTTCTTGTTATGTTTCTTTTCTGTATTGACATTTAGACACCGACTCTTGTGGACACTGTTTCATAGACTGGTTATTTAAATGCTCATGACTTGGTGACACTCCGATGTTTGTGGCTTTTTTTCCCCGTTGTATTTTGAGTTTAACTTTTGTCTTTATGAAAACTCTGTCATATCAAGCTTTTGGTTTAATAATTTTGTGAAATATTTGAAGTATTTTGAAAAATCGGCTTGCCTAGTACCATCGATAGGCGTCATCACGACAGGTTAGGGTTTTGGGTCGTGACACCGGCCAGCTATTTTCAGCATAAAGTTTATATTAATACCTCAAAATCCTTACTTCTCTTGAACACTTATTAGTATAGAAAGAAACACATCAAGAAACTAAAATGAAGTAATTCCGGATTGAGTGATTGTTACCCTCAAAGGTTGCATTTGTTTCCTTTGTTGCTGCACTTAGTTGAATTATGTCATTGTTCTGGACTTCTGGAAAAAATATTGTATCCGGTTTTTCTGAACTGAGTAAATGTACAACTGACTTAATTTATATTCCCGAAATTGAATCATGTCTACTTTTATTGCTGAAACTACTGAAGTGAACAGTAATTGCATGGCTCGTCACTACTTCTCAGTTCCTTATTTATTTTTGTTACTTAATGAGTT
This sequence comes from Nicotiana tabacum, assembly GCF_000715075.1. Taxonomy (NCBI): domain Eukaryota; kingdom Viridiplantae; phylum Streptophyta; class Magnoliopsida; order Solanales; family Solanaceae; genus Nicotiana; species Nicotiana tabacum. Next base: position 8,840,079 of record NC_134098.1, read on the forward strand.
GGTTGTACTCACGCTACACCCTGCACTTCATGTGCAGATCCAGGTGTATCCGGTTACGGAGGACGTTGATCTCGTGCGTGGTTGAGTATCGGAGATTCACGAGGTAGTTGCCCGCGTTCGCAGTTGTTGTCTCTCATTTCTTGTTATATTTCTTTTCTGTATTGGCATTTAGACACCGACTCTTGTGGACACTGTTTCATAGACTGGTTGTTTAAATGCTCATGACTTGGTGACACCCCAATGTTTGTGGCTATTTTTCCCCGTTGTATTTTGAGTTTAACTCTTGTCTTTATGAAAACTCTGTCATATCATGCTTTTGGTTTATTATTTTTGTGAAATATTTGAAGTATTTTGAAAAATCGGCTTGCCTAGTACCATCGATAGGCGTCATCACGACAGGTTAGGGTTTTAGGTCGTCACACCGGCCAGCTATTTTCAGCACAAAGTTTATATTAATACCTCAAAATCCTTACTTCTCTTGAACACTATTTAGTATAGAAAAAAACACATCAAGAAACTGAAATGAAGTAATTCCGGCTTGAGTGATTGTTACCCTGAAAGGTTGCATTTATTTCCTTTATTGCTGCATTAGTTGAATTATGTCATTGTTCTGGACTTCTAGAAAAAATATTGTATCCGGTTTATCTGAACTGAGTAAATGTACAACTGACTTAATTTATATTGCCGGAATTGAATCATGTCTACTCTCATTGCTGAAACTGCTGAAGTGAACAGTAATTGTATAGCTCGTTACTACTTTTCAGTTCCTTATTTATTTTTGTTATTTACTGAGTTGGTTGTACACATGCTACACACTGTACTTCATGTGCAGATCCAGGTATATCCGGTCACGGAGGACGTTGATCTCTTACGTGGTTGAGTATCGGAGATTCACGAGGTAGCTGCCGGCGTTCGCAGTCCTTGTCTCTCCTTTCTTGTTATCTTTCTTTTCTGTATTGGCATTTAGACACAGACTCTTGTGGACACTGTTTCTTAGACTGGTTGTTTAGATGCTCATGACTTGGTGGCACCCCGATGTTTGGGGCTATTTTACCGCATTGTATTTTGAGTTTAACTCCTGTCTTTATGAAAACTCTGTCATATCAAGCTTTTGGTTTATTATTTTTGTGAAACATTTGAAGTATTTTGAAAAATCGGCTTGCCTAATACCATCAATAGGCGTCATCACGACAGGTTAGGGTTTTTGGTCGTGACACCGGCTAGCTATTTTCAGCATAAAGTTTATATTAATACCTCAAAATCCTTACTTATCTTGAACACTAATTAGTATAGAAAGAAACACATCAAGAAACTGAAATGAAGTAATTTAATCACACTGATTCAAGCCACTTAATTCATAATACAAGCTCTCTATAGTCTTAAACCTACAGCATCAAATGTAAAATTTAGTAGATTTAAATGCTTTTGTTATGATCAGACCCTTTAATAATTATATTATTGGGCTAGAAGCTAAGGTATTTGGGCCAGTTGTTAAAACGAGGAAATACCAACACATGATGTGGGATGCAGGTTGATTAAAGCTCTTAAAATACTGGTCGGCTGAAGGGAATGTGAGGGTTATAAATAGCAAGAGTTTGTAATGGTTTAGGGTACGCTAGAACTTGGTCTTTCTTTTCATTAGCTATTCTGTAATAGCATGCCGAAACCTCCATTTTCTTATTTTCCATTTTTGTTCCCTGTTTTATCCTTGGTTTCCTTAAAGATTGAGACACAATCAGTTGTAATTCCTCAGTTTGATCGAAAATCAGATTATCTTTACATTTGGTTAACTATGGATCCATTAGTAGGTGCTTTCATTCCTCAGTTTGTCCTTCGTCACTAATAAGGCAGTTGACGAAGTTTGAATATAACAAGTTTGAACAGGTCCTCTCTTAAGGCATGCTTGGGTCGTGACATAAGAAAATCATGCTCAGGGAAAGAAAGGATCCACACAGCTATACGCCAAGTTAATTCAACAAATCACATTGAATTGTATTTTCATTTAACAAAGACGGGGACTGACAATGCTATGATTCTATATGTAAAAGCTACATAGCAGAGATAAAACAGACATGGGTTAGCAAATTACTGATTTTGAAATGCAGTCCCAACTAAAGGGCGTGAGACTACTTGCAAATCGTCAAGCTTAACATAAAGAACTTGTATTCAAATCATGCTCCAAAACAGAGGTTGTATTTTTCCATTACTTAGGCATGCTTCTGTTAGAATACTCCAAAACACATGGTTTGAAGCGAAGAATAGATTCAACAGGCTCGAAATGAATGATAACCAAACAGTAGTTACAAATGTTCTAACACCCAAAAACACAACACGGACAGTTTCAAAACAAAGAATCACGCCTTGAATAGTGTAGTCATAGCAAAGTGTGAGAAGAAATAAATACCCTTTTGTGGAGTTGAAAAGCGTGTATGTGACAAAAGAGGGACAGTGGTCTTGATTTCTCCTAACAACAAGCTCTTGATAGGCTCCATGGATAACAGTACCTCGCAAAAGAAAAGAAATCGTTAATAGAAAAATATGCCACAGCGGGAGCTTAGTGTACCGGGCTAGTAGAAAAAGATGCCACCTTAGAGGTGTGGCGTTATGACACTTGTTAATCGCATAAAGCACATTTTCAAGTAAGCAATAATATTCTAAGCATGTTGTACATTTTAAGTAACAAAATATTCTTTCTAGTTTTGGTACAATAGCAGAAAATTAAAGAAAAACATGTGGCAGCTCCATGGCTTGCGAAAATCATGCACAAGACCCCAATACTATTCCAAGGTTCGTGTGGAAGACAAAGAAAATAAAATAAAAGGGTAGTCATTCAAGATATATGTTATAGAACACATTTACAGATAAGAAGCAATTCAAGTAAAGAAGTGGAAAGACATGCTGACAATTAATACATACGTTCATTAAGCAAAAAAGTATCTCATAAATGGAAAGATTTAAAACAAAGGCCGGCTAGCTATTTTCAGAACAAAGTTTTATATTAATTAGTATAGAAACAAACACATCAAGAAACTCAAATGAAGTAATTTAATCACACTGATTCGAGCCACTTAATTCATACATTCTTAGTCGCGCACAAGGACAAAATGCAAGCTTTCTATATAGTCTTAAACCTACAGCATTAGATGTAAAATTTGGTGGATTTAAATGCCTTTTGTTATGAACAGTCGCTTTACTGATTATATTATACGGCTAGAAGTTAAGGTATTTGGGCCGGTTGTATCATCACATGATGTGGGATACAGGTTAAGAAAAGCTATTAAAATACTGGTCGGCTGAAGGGAATGTGAGGGTTATAAATAGCAGGAATATGTAATGGTTTAGGGTACGCTAGAACTTGGTCTTCCTTTTCATTAGTTAGCTATTCTGAATTAGCGGTATGGAACCTCCCTTTTCTTATTTTCCATTTTTTTGTTCCCTGTTTTATCCTTGGTTTCCTTAAAGATTGAGACACAATCAGTTGTAATTCCTCAGTTTGATCAAAAATCAGACTGTCTTTACATTTGGTAAATATGGATCCATTAGTAGGTGCTTTCATTCCTCAGTTTGTCCTTCGTCACTAATAAGGAAGTTGCAGTTACAGTACATGTCTACTCAGACATGCCTGCAGACCTGATGTTCGACGAAATGCCTTACTGCCTCTCCAAGGTGTTTGTTGCTCCACACCCAACTACAGCAAAACTGAAAAGATTTAACACTTTTCACCATGGGATTGCCATTAAAACTACCACAAGGATCTACAAAATACACTACACCCATTCGCAATTGAATTATATTTAACAATAACAGCGAGCTTCATGCTAGAAACCATATGTATTCTTATTTGCACTTACTAAACAACAGTGTACAAATAGTGACGAAGCTTATTAAACTAATGCTCGGATATAAACACAATTAATGGCTTGGCATAGTCATATGCAACACAGAAATAGCATACAAGAAAGATGAAAAACTTTATTCAGAACATGTGCTTATACCCATACTAATTAATGCGACAACAAGCACTGACCCAAAGAAAAACTTAGCAAAAAAATACTTCAATTCGGATCCGAAAAAGTCACTGCAAACATAAGCGCAGTAGGATGGTGGCACACGATCTTATTGAGGAAGATGGTCTGAAGGTGTTCTGTGTTTGTGAGGATGGAGCGTTTCTGCCCAATTCTGTTCACAAAAAGTGAGATATATATGTCAAAAGGGAAAGAGCCGTTGGAAAGTGTTTTGGGCTCTACTATTTTAATTTAAAATTATCATAATAATTAATTAAATAAATACTCCCTTTTCAAATGCTGAATATGCTCGAAATAAATTGCAACGGGAATGAATGAAGTTGCAAATTAGCATCAAAATATTTTTGATAAATGATGATGCAATAATTAAAGGAAATAAAAATGCTAAGATAAATGATATTATAGTACAAATGATGTGATTTAAAATATAAATAATGCTGAAAATTATAATAAAATATTATTATGACCGTGTATATGCAATAGAAGCCCAAAAAATAAATTAGGATAAAATAGTGACAAAATTAGGTTTCAACAGTAATGGAAACTCATCAAGCTCGTTAAATTACAACATCATATTCTCACTGGCCAAGTCCATATCAAGATTTCAACTGGCAAGTGAAAAGCTTTCCTATAAACCAACTTATATTATATTGAGGCTCCAATAGAAGTTTCGTATGCAGTACGATATGCCCATAGAGCCTCGTCAAGCTTGACGATCTAATCCTTCCTACTTATATTTATTGTTTTCTCTAAAATCTGCTTCACTTTCTTGTTTAACACATCAATTTATCCACTAATCTTATACTTATAAAAGCTCCTGAAGTTTCAAATCGTATAAAATTTTAAAATTCACCACAAATTTTTTATCGTTATGTAACGACCCGGCCGGTCATTTTGAATGTTGTAGCCATGTTCTCCCATTTACTACTTATTCTGTGCTCAATTGTTGTTATGTGACTTGCTGGGGTGGTTGGTTTGGTTCCGGGGATGTTTCGGAATGAATTGGGATACTCAGTACCAAGGTTGGAAACTTAGGTTGAAAGAGTTTATCGGATGATGACTTATATGTAAGCGACTCCGGAATGGAGTTTTGATAGTTTTGATAGCTCCGTATGGTAATTTTGGACTTAGGACTGTGCCCGAATATTGATTTGGAGGTTCGTAGATGATTTTGGCTTGAATGGCGAAAGTTGGAAAATTAGGAGTTTGGAGAGTTGAGAAGTGTGAGCGAGAGTTGACTTTGTGATTATCGGGCTCAGATTTTGGTTTCGAAAGTTGGAATAGGTCAGTTATTTCATTTATGACTTGTGTGCAAAATTTGAGGTCAATCGGAGTTGATTTGATAGGTTTCGGCATCAAATGTAGAAGTTTATAAGTTCATTAAGCTTGAATCGATGTGCGATTCGTGGTTTTAGTATTTTTTATTTTGATTTACTCTTCGAGCGAGTTCGTATGATATTTTAGGACTTGTTGGTATGTTTGGTTGAGGTCCCGGGGGCCTCGGGTATGATTCGGATCATGTTCGGCGCATTTTGGAACTTAGAAGGCTGCTGATTTTGCTGGTATTGGTGTCCTTGTACGCAATCGCGAACTGTTGTTGTGGCAACTGGGGATTTTTGTTCTATACGTTCGCGAGCTAATGTCTGTGATCGCATATGTTGGAGAGGCAGTGAATCATAAACGCGTGGGTTAAGTCGCGTTCGTGAAGAGGAAAGGAGGAACTGCAGGATCCACACGCTTGTTTTTCACGGTCACTTGGGTATGTTTGCGATCACGTAGGTCAGAGTTAATTGTTGACCGCGTTCGTGACCTGTTTTGTATGTTTGAGTAGAAGGATTTGGGCTACTGAAGAATTTGTTCTTCGCGATCGCGAAGGAAATTCCGCGATCGTGATGTGTAATCCCTGGGCAGAATATAAGTTTAAAAAATGAGGGTTTGAGTTATATTTCATAATTTGATTTTGGGAGCTCGAATTGAGGCGATTCATGGAGGAATTTTCAAGGGATTGATTGGGGTAGGTGATTCTAACTCGGATTTGGTTAATATACATGAATATATCATTGATTTTATCATTAAATTAATGTTTTGGATTGGACATTGGGGAAAATTATAGAAACTTTATAGGCTTTAATTTGAGGATTTGAAGGTCGAGTTGTGATTAGATTTGAGTAATTTTGATATGGTTGAACTCGTGGTTGAATAGGTATTCGGATTTTGTTAATTTTATTGGATTCCGAGACGTGGGTCTGGGTTGACTTTTTGACCTTAGTTAAAGATTGTAGCTTTATTAATTGGAATCAATTCCTATAGCTTTTGTTGATAGTATTACGTTATTTTTGGCTAGATTCGATCCTTCTGAAGGTCGATACATGTGAGAAGGGCTTGCTAGCAGAGTGATTTGATTTGCTCGAGGTAAGTATCTTATTTACACTCGGCTGAGGCACTAGTTGCCTGAATTGTTGTGATAGCTACGTGTTATTAGGTGCGCACATGCGTGGGGATGAACCCATGTGGGGGCATCACTCATTTATTCATGTTCGGATTGTGCTCAGTCTCTCATAAGACTAGAATTGACTGATAAGCTTTAAGTTATGATATTTCTCATGTTTGTAACAGTTTGTGTGATCTATTTGAGCCATGCTGAGGCTACATAGAGATTTAATCCCTGAACGAACTTGATAAATGCTTCTCAGTGATGAAATTTACGATTTGAGCTATGATAACATACTTTGCACATGCCTACACGTTAGCATGTCATTTATACCAGTCCAGGAGCATGATAATTGTTATTCATTTATTACATACATGTATACTTGTTTAATTACTCATGCATGATATATTTCGATTGGAGGTCTGTGACCATACCGGGCAGATTATATTATTGGCACGTGAGTTATCTGTGCAGCAAGCGAGTTTTTCGTGTGGATCCATTTAGTGATGCTATTGGCACGTGAGTTGTCCGTGCGGGTTCTATTATTAGAATGTGAGTTGTCAGTGCAACGTGTGGATACGGATCCATCCCCCTAGGATCATCCTCTCATGTTTCTCTCTTGATGGTGTACACGCGGTTATTGAGAATACTGATCAGTGGTTTAGAACGGATATGGAAAGTTGAGAGAATCCGACCAGTTGTGTGGATTTTGCATTTCCTTATCATTTACCTGATTTAACTGCTCATCACATGTACATGCCGCTGGGAGCACCAAATTATAAGTTGGGTTCTTCCCAAAAAAAACAGGACACAAAAAAAAAAATTAGAGGAAGAAGAGATCTGAGAGGACAACGAAAATAGATAGAAAGGGAAAAAAAACCTGCAAAAGCTAGGAAAAAAAGGAAGAAGAAGGCGGCAGCTCACAAATTTTGGATCTCTCCCAGCTCACGCCATAACCAGCCCATACACACACGATCTATATACAGAAAATCATTCCCCTTTAGATTGATAGCTCCAATGCCCACTGTTTTGACCTCCGTGAACGTCGTTCAAATTCCACCACCGAGTATCTTTGTCGCAGGGGTTTTCCGTTATTTCCGGTCGGAGGTAAGGAGGTTCCGTTCGAGTTGCCGAATCAAGGTCTCCAGTTAGTCACCAAGTTCGTGGTCGTCTTCTTTTGTGTAATAGCTTGGAAATTCATGTTAGTAATATATGAAGAAAGTTTAAAGGTCCGATCCTTATCTCATCTTTTACTTCTTTAAGTTGATACATGAATTTTATGTCTTGGCATAATCTTTGGATGAAAGTTCTACTCCATTTATGAACAAATACGTGAAATTGCTCCTTCTGTGTTACCATTTTTGTTTGAAATTGGTTGTTGCTCCTTTTCGATTAACCTTAGTTATCGGCTATTAGTTTCAAGTAATTAGATTTGTGTGCTTGCCTTGATGATATCTCATTGTTTAGATTCACTATTTTCTATTTGATGAGCCTTCGTCGTGTTATTCTTGAGTTATTTTAATGAAATTTGAAGTATGAAGTTAATTTTTTTTTTCTTTTTTCCTTTCATATATTGAAGGTTTAAGTTTCAAATAGTACCATGAAGGGATATTTGGGCTAAACTCATTAAAGCAATATGGAAAGTGGGGTAGGTTAGCTTAGAGAAAAAGTTTTAAATTATTTTTGTCGTGTCTATATGTTTAGGTCGTAGGAGTACGATTTTGGCCTATTTCATTTTCTTTAAGCTGATTTATCTTTATTTAATGAACATTTCTCATAACTTAGATGTATAGGTATACATGGACCGGGTTTGTTCGATTTTAATCAAAACCAAACCAAACCAATTATATCGGTTTGTATTGGTTCGATTTTATCTGGTTTTTTAGATTTTCGGGTTTTTTATTACTTAAATATTATTTCAATCTTACTTTGTTAAATATTTGATAAGTAAATATATATGTAGTAAAAATATAAAAAAAATTGGCAAATATATTATCGATTAAAATATTCTTATGGGAGAATTTTATTAGTAACACATAATAGTTATTTATTTAGTCGTCTGACAATAATTTTTCGTTGATGTACACTTTCAGCTTAACCGAATTTAGTAATTAAACATAAAAATCAATATGATACATAAATATAATAATCACTTCACATTCGAAAAAGATATAAGAATTTAATAGATCTTAATATATGATATGAATATGGAAGAACAAAGAGATAGACGCATTTCAGTAACACTTGATAAGAAAGTAATCATACAACTCATTATTTAAGGTCAATAAATATGGAGCACTTCATATTCTATTAGAATTTATATCCCGCAAGAAAATCTCAAATATTTCTAGACATTTTTTAAAGAAAATTCTATATAAAATCTTAAAAGTATATATAAAAATTATATATTTATATGTCGGGTTGGTTCAGGTTTTTTTACTCAATACCAAACCAAACCAAACAATGTTAGGTTTTTAATCGGTTTGGTTTGACTTTTCGGTTTGGTACAGTTTTTCGGTTCGGTTTGTACACCCCTACTTAGATATATCATTGGCCTTTTCATGTAAACTAAACACTACCCTCTTTCTACAATAATATCCATAAATTATGGCCTCACAATAATCTCAGAGTAGGAAAAATAATCCATGAATACATTAGTATGCTTTTAGGTACGCTTTTAATTAATCAAATTATCGTGATTATATGTATACGTTCGCGTGACATAATTGCGACTTCCAAACTTAAAAATCAAGGTACGCGTTCACGCAACTTTGGGAGAAACAATCTTAATAATAATAAAGTGTTATTAATTGTATACACATACACGTGACATAATTTTTAGCGCGCTTAATAAAACGGATTCACGCACATGTGGTTCATTTCAAGATAATTTCATAACGCCATAATTAAAAGCGGTAAAAGGTAAAATGGACATAGGTTCTAAAATTACGTAATTAAATAATTAATTAAGCCAGGTATGATTAAAGCCACGGTGCTAAAATCACGGAATCCGTGAATGCCCAATGTCTTCTCCCGGATTAACAGAATTCCTTATCGGGGTCTTCTGTGTTTCGCAGACTTAACATAGAGTCAATTTCCTCGATTTGAAATTTTAAAACAAATCGGTGACTTGTGACACCATAACAATTATTCCAAGTGGCGACACTAATTAAATAAATAATCTCATTTTAATTGGAAAAACTCCTTTATCTTCGAAAAAAGGGGGCGTGACAGCTATAATATTGTTTGAGCAGAGTATTTGAGAAACTATACACATGCACACACAGACTGTTTTCTCACGAAACTTGATGAGTTAATTTTCAATATTGTTCTGTGCAGGTTTAAAAGATGGAACTACACAAGTGATAGCTAGTATCATTAATAATTTATGCTTCTCTTACCTTGCCGTGTTTATTTACGATACTTATTGAGTTGGTTGTACTCATACTATACTCTGCACTTCGTGTGCAGATCCAGGTACTTTCGGACATGGAGGTTGCTAGTGTTGGAGCTTATTCAGTTCAGAAACTATCGAGATAATTGCCTTGGCATCCGCAGACCCTGACTCTCCTCCTTTTACTTTAGTTTCATTTATACCGTTCTATCTTTCTAGGCAGTGTTTCCGCATTCAGGCCACGTTATTGTATAGATGCTCATGTACTAAGTGACATCCTGATTTTGGAGAATTCTGTATTGAGTTGCGGTGTTTGTCTTCCAGTTATTATGAGATCTTATTTAATTAGCCTATTTCAGTATGTTTAAATTATAGATGCTTGTTATTTGTGAGTTGTCGGCTTGCTTAGTATCGCGATAGGCGCCATCACAACACATATAATTTTGGATCGTGATACGTTAGTAGGGAGAATAACAACCTCTGCCCACTTAGACACATTGCCAATTGCGAATAAAATATACTAGAGTCAACTGCTAATAAAATATAGTTGTTGCCCAACAAATATGGTAATGGTTCCATAAAATTAATCCATACATCAAAATATTTCTACCGCATGAATACCTTGCAAAGGCATTCCATACTTTCTTGTAATTGTCCCTGTTCTGTGACATCTATCACACTTTTTTTACAAATGTGTGTGCCTTATTGAACCATTTTAGTCAATAAAAACCCGATTGCAACACTTTTGCGGCTGTTTAACCGCCACCATGATGATATACAGCAGTCATGCAAAATAGCTTCCATCTCCATAAATTAGTGGCATTCTCTAATTAGCCATCTCTAAACACATAAAAATCATCCATAAAAATCTCAACAAATCTCTCAACATAAAAGTAAAAATAGTCATCGTACACCTTTAAAATGTTGCCGGTATATTATATAATCCGAATGACATTCTCTTAAATGCATAAGTGCCATATGGACAAGTGAAGTTCGTTTTCTCTTTGTTCGTGAAAGCAAATAGAAATCGAATTATAACTAAAAAAATACCAAGAAAACAGTAATATTCTTGTCCAGCTAACCTGTCCAAGATTACTAAAAGGAAAGAAGAAAATGTCTTTTTGTGGTAGCATTATTAGTTTCCTATAATTTTTACATATTCTCCAGTCAGTTACAATAGAAATTAATTCGTTATTTTCATTTATTACCACTCATAACTTGTGGAGATATAAGTTAGCATTTGTTTTGAAGTTGTCAAATTGAGGTTGCAAGCTCAATTCTGAAGTTTTTCCTACTAATCGGTATTACATTTATTTTTGCGGAAAAAAAAAAGGAAAGTTGATTTTCCAAAAAATTTCAGAATCTTTGAAATTTGCAGAAACCCAAAATTACTACTGTTTTAAAAACTATATATAAAAAAAGTCCCCACCTAACATAAGCCTCCACTTAGAATTTCAATAAGGCTCTTTGTCACAGTTATTTTTGGAATTTTTGTTAGGTCGATATGATGCATTCACCCAGTTTGATTGTCACACTTGTTAATTTCTATTCTCAACCAAAATGTATGGAAAGAATATTTTCCAACTATCTCAGAAGTAAAGAAGAAGATTTTAAAAGGGTTTTGGATGGGTCAGTGGGTTTAATTAAAATGAATCGGGTTCCAAAATTAACCCAGGCCAGTGATGTGTCTTTTTTAAGGTGAGACCCGATCATTTAATGGGCGAGAAAAAAATATGATTTAAAGTATAACGGCAGAAATTTAATAGGGATAATAAACCTCAAAGTTGAATGGGTCAACTAAAAGTGGCATTTGGAAGGGAAAATGGGTGACGTTTTTGGCATTTTTTTAAATAATTCTGAAGTTGTGTTTGTTTCATAATTTTTGTAAAAATAAAATAAATAAATAAATAAATAAAGAGTTACAAATATTTTTCGAAACTTTGAAACTCTTTTACAAGTTTTTGGTAAACTTGATAAATACCTGGTTGGTGAAGTGCCCTTCTAACTTTTCTTTCTTACAAAACTTTGGAGAAAGAAAATAATGACACCAAAAGAAGATAGATAAATTGAAACAATAATGTGGGAGAGAAAAGGGCCCAATATTTTACTATATAAGAAGTGCGGGTGAAACAGGCACCTTTTCGTTGACAAGCCAGCTTCATTGGAAATATATTTGCTCATGTTTTTGCATATTATTATGTGAATTGGCCGCAAATATATTATTAGGACAAATGTTCAAATATGCCCTTGTACTATACGAAATTTAGCGCATTTGCCATTCGTTAATACTTTAGCTCAAATATGCTCTTACTGTCACATAGTTGGTCTATATATGCCCTTAGAGTTATACAGTTGACCCATATATGCCCTTTTCGAAACGAAATTCACTCAAACTAATTAGCTCTTTCGTTAATTGTATTAAAGTGTATTACAAATACTATTTCCTTTTTATTAGTACTTTTTTCTTTACCTTTCTCTTTTCTTTCATCTTTTTTCTTTTCTTCTCTTTTTTTCCCTTTTTCTTTCTCCCTTATCCGATTTCCTCCATTGCTGATGTCTTCTCCATTTTCGTCATCAATTTCACTTGACAAAACTCATGAATTCCTGCTAATACCAATTAACACCACCGAAAAAATTTCTCCGACAATTTTCATCTCGTTCTTTTCAGAAGAACCAGAGCCTTCTTGTTGGGAAGCTTTTAGCAGGAATTCATGAGTTTTGTCAAGTGAAATTAGTGACGAAAATGGAGAAGACATCAACAGTGGAGGAAATCGGATAAGGGAGAAAGAAAAAGGAAAGAAAAACAAAGAGAAGAAAAGAAAAAAGAAGAAAGAAAATAGAAAGGTAAAAAAAAGTACTAATAAAAAGAAAATAGTGTTTGTAATACACTTTAATACAATTAACGAAAGAGCTAATTAGTTTGGGTGGATTTCGTTTCGAAAAGGGTATATATGAGCCAACTGTGTGACTCTAAGAGCATATATGGACCAACTATGTGACGGTAAGGGTATTCTTGAGCTAAAATATTAACGAATGATAAATGTGCGCAATTTCGTATAGTACAAGGGGATATTTGGACCTTTCCGTTTAGTAAATAAAGAAAACTTTTGAGGCATTTTCAAGGCCCACATTGTCACGCCATGTCTCTTCTGATCACTGTGAATTTACGGAAAAACCATGAAAATTTCGACACTTTAATTAAATACCAGACCTGTGTTCAAACTGCATATTAAACTCTTCACTAGTAACCGGTCAAAGTAATTAATAGCGTGAAATTCACGCACGAATGATGTGGAAAAAAAATCTAATGAAGTCATGTGGCGTTTGGGCTCAAATAGTTATACAAAATAGATTTTGAGCCAAAAAAATAAAAAAAATCTATTTTAACATAAATCCACAAACCATGAGGGGTTGTCTGCATTTTTTTATATCAAAACTTTTTCATGTGGCGCGCAATTTTGGGCTACCGATTGAATTTGTATCCACTTTTTAAAAAAAAGTTTAACTAATACCTAATTTATTGAAAATTTCATATACATACATTTTTCTCTTCTTCTTCACAGCTGCGTTCTTCTTCTTTGTGTTTAGGTTTTTTTCTTCTTAGTTGCAAAATGGGTTTGTTAAATTTATTGTTGTTTTAAAAATTTAAAGATTGTGATTTGTTCGTTATGATATTTAAAAGTTATGCTTCAAATTTGAGCTTATTTGGAGCTATTAGGGATTCGATAAGTATAGTTTAACTATTAGATAAATATTGTATATAGTTGGTTAGGAATAAACTACATCTCATAGAGATAAGCTAGATCTCATAGAGTCCCTCTCATATTGAATCTGTTGTATAACATGTATTTATAGAGGACTATTCTTCCTCTATCAAGTAATGAAATATACGACTCATTTGCTACCTTTACATGGTATCAGAGTATTGGCCACAACTTTCTCACATCCTCACATAATCAAACTAGATAGGAATAACTGAAAGATCAAACGGAGCTCGATTAGTTTCTGCTAGACGAGATATAAAGAACATAACCAATACAGGGAATAAGAGAATACCTGACCATATCTGCTTTTGCGCCATGACAATCTCACTCGAATTACGGGAACCAATATCTTGTGAAAATCTCAAGTTCTTCCTGCAATAAGAGGTTATGATTTAAAGGAAAACATTGATGGAACTCATCCCTGTCCATCCAAATTTGTATCTACTGCTGAAACCTTTACAGATTCTTCACCGGTATCAAATGTAGAAGTTAATCCATTGTTTTTAGCATGGAAGAAATAAGATCAACTCTTATTGAGTTGGCTGGTGTCTTCACTTATAGAGGGAGTATTAGCGCAGGTTGTTGGCTGATCCACATCAAAGGAAGTCTGGTTAGCCCTAGAAGGTATGTTTGCCTCGCAATCTAGGGCACACATTATGCAATTGCGACTACAACTTCAAACAACTAAGAAAGGATCCCAATCGATGGTTGATTATCTTCAAAAGATGAAAACTATAGCAGACAATCTAGCTGTTGCATCTCAGCCTCTCAATGAAGATGATTTGATCCTTCATATCCTTGGTGGCTTAGGTTCTGATTATGATGCTTTAGTTGTCTCAGTTACATTCAGAACTGAGCCTATTACGCTTACTGACCTTAACGGTCTGTTATTGAGTCATGAGTATCGGTTGGAACAAGCTACTGTTATTGATCAAGCCTTTACACAGGTTAATCTCACCACCAAATCCTCTGGTCATAACCCTAGTCGGAACAAGCATGAGAATAAAAGGAACTACTCCACCAATCAGTACCAATCAGGCAGTAATGGATGAGGCCCAAGAAGAGGAGGTCATGGTTTTAGTGGCCAACAATATAATCAAAACACTACAGTTTAGTGTCAAGTGTGTAGCAAGTTTGGTCACTCTACTGCAAATTGTTACCATCATTTTGATCATGCTTTTCAAGCTGGAAATAAGTAACAACTCTCAGCATATGTTGCACAACCTTTGACTGTAGTAGATCCTCTTTGGTATCCTGATTCTGGCACCACAAACCATCTTACAAACGATCTGAACAATATGAACATTATGGGTGAATATTCTGGATTTGAACAAATGCATATTGGCATGGTACAGGTTTGAAAATTGCCCATATTGGTGATTCCTCTCTTCCTTCTTCTTGTCGAACTCTTCATCTAAAAAATATATTACATGTTCCAGAGATTACAAAATTTTTGTTAAGTGTAGCTCAATTTACTGCATATAATAATATTTATTTTGAATTTCACCCTACTACTTGTCTTGTAAAGGAACTGACAACGAGGAAGGTTCTACTACAAGGGCGCCTTGAGCATGGACTCTACACGTTGTGTTCTGCCCGCTTCCAGTCTAACCGAGGTTCTTCTCAACATCAAGCCCTCCTTGTATCAAAGTCGTCTGTTGATTTGTGGCATAGTCGTCTAGGTCATCCTTCAATAAGAGTTGTAAACAAGTAGTGAATCGTCATGATCTACCTATTTCTACAACCTCTAGTAGCAGTGTTTGCTCATCTTGCCAGTATGGCAAGAGTCATAAGTTACCCTTTCATACTTCTAGTTCATCCTCTACGAGTCCTCTAGATTTGATTCACTCGGATGTATGGGGCCCTGCTCTTTATCTTGCAAGCAATAAATTTTGTTTTTATGTTTTATTTGTTGATGATTTTAGCAGATATGTTTGCCTTTATCCTATAAAATCTAAACATGAAGTCATTGATGTTTTCTCATGTTCAAAACTCAAGTTGAAACCTTATTTAATAGAAAGATTAAATCCTTTCAATCTGATTGGGGTAGTGAACATAGAAATTATTCCAAATTATTTGAAAAATTGGGCATTACTCATCAAGTTTATTGCCCTCATACACATGAGCAAAATGGCATAATTGAACGAAAACATCGTCACATTGTTGAAACTGGACTAACACTCTTAGCTCATGCCTCTCTTCCATTGCATTTCTGGGATGATGCGTTTCTTTTGGCTGTGTGTCTCATAAACCGAATGCCTACACCTATTCTAAATAATATTTTCCCACTTGGGAAGTTATTTAACAAAACACCTGATTATCCATCTCTTAAGGTTTTTGGGTGCGCTTGTTATCCTTTGTTGCGACCCTATAATAATCACAAGTTACAGTTTCGTTCACAACAGTATGTCTTCTTAGGATACAACACTAATCGCAAAGGATACAAGTGCCTTCATGTCTCCAGTGGTAGGATTTATATCTCTAGGCATGTTATTTTTGATGAAAATCTTTTCCCTTTTGCATCCAAGGGAACACAGCCTCCTTCGGTGTCGTGTTCTTCGATCTCCTTGCTTTCCTCACCTCCAGTTGTAGATCCATGTTATCCTAGTATTGTCACAAGTTTCATTGACCCTCTGGGCAGTCCTAGTTTGCCTCAAGCTTCTCTCTGCGTTCACCTTCCACCGCTTCTAGCAAACAAATGATATCAAATGTCCTATCTCTAGAAAATCTTACATTAGCTACCACTCTTCTTCCTGCTGCTCCGCCTGCTCAGACGCGTCAAGAAGCTCCTCTTCCTTCTCATCATATGGTCACTCACTTTAAGACAAGGACTGCTCAACCTCAAGCCAACACAGTTACTAAATATCCTCTACCCAAATCTGATCTTCCACCCGAGCCTTCTTGTTTTACCAAGGAATTCAAGGATGACAAGCAGAGGCAGGCAATGCATGAAGAGTACAATGCCCTTATTCAAAATGGAACCTGGACACTAGTTCCTTCCTCTATTACCAAGAATATAGTAGTGTGTAAATGGGTGTTCAAACTGTAACTGAAGCCAGATGGTTCCATAGATAGATACAAGGCAAGGCTTGTGGCAAAAGGGTTTAGCCAAGAGGAAGGATTGATTAGCATGATACATGCAGCCCGGTGGTTAAGCCAACAACTATTCGAGTTGTTCTTACAATTGCTTTAACAAAGGGATGGGATCTCAGACAACTTGATGTTAAAAATGCTTTCCTACATGGTGTGATAATTGAAGAAGTTTATATGGTGCAGCTGATAGTAGGCTATAATTATGTAGTTTAACTACTAGTTGCACTCTAACTTAGCTGCACTTTATTGATATTTGAATGTTAAATGATAACAAATTGCTCTAATTAAGAAATTTATTCTTTGCAGGAGCAATTCTGAGCAATGAGGACGTTAAAGAGTGTTTTGGAGCTAATATGAAGCATTGAAGGCCAATTGGAGGTTAGCGCGCTTAAAAAGAAGAAAAAAAAATGTTGCAGAAAATCCTCCAGGTGTGCGGTCTATACGCGGCTGCGCATGTCAGGCAGAAACTGGCCAAAGTGCGCGGTCGATGCGCGGCCGCGCACGCGCTTCCGAGAAAAATTGTACAAGGCCAATTTTATAATTTGAGAGGTGACTAACCTTGATCTATATGAAGCCTAGCTCGCCCAAAAAAGAGAGGATCTCTATTTTAAGAAGAACTTTGGAGGCAAGAACACAAAAGGAGTAAGACGGAGAATTCTCTTATGAGTTTTTCATCATCTTCTTCTTAGTTCCATTGTTGGTTATGACTTTTTATATTGTAATCTTGCATAGTAGTATGAGTAGCTAAACATGTCATCTAGGGTTGATGGAACTAATTGTTGGATGAAGTCTTGATTACGTTTTGATTTAATTGAGCCGTTTTTACTCTATAATTGTTCAACTATGTGTTTCTTGTGATTAATTGAAAGGGCCCTTGATTAATCCTGTCTAGTTGTCTAGTGTTTCTTGAGAAAGAACACTTGATTATATTGTTGTTGAACAACACCACTTTCGAGTAAGTTAAGATATTAATTACTTGAATTTCAAAGCGGGATTAGAGATAACGAAGCTTTGGTGTGATATTTATAAGTTGTACAAATTGTCAACTAGAGTAGTTCGAGAGAATGCTTGTAGTAAATTATCGTAATTGATCGAGAGATAAGTACGGTAAGCAAGAACTCATCATATTTATAGAGTGTTACGGCGAGATTATAGCTAACGTGTCAGGAATTAATCCGACAATTGAGAAAATCAATAACCCTAGATTCTTTTACCCTTGAATTCAACTTCATTCTTGCCTATTGATAGTTTTTATTGTCATTTTTCCTTAGTTAAATAATTTCTGTTAATTATCAAATAAAAACTTGAACTATAAAAATTGTCTGAGCTTATCATTAGCGATACTAAAAGTTATAGCAAATAGGTTAGTTCCCTGTGGGATTCGACTCTGAACTCTTGAACTGGATTATTTTTGCAACGACTGCTTAGTCCTTTTTATAAGGCATAGTTGGGCGTGATCAAATTTGGATTCATTGCCGGGGAACTAACGGTGTTATTTATTACAACTTGGAAGAATTGCTAGGATTTTTAGTTTAGATCAATTTTCTGTGGTGTTAAAAATATTTCCATTGAAATTCTCACGTTTGAACTCTTCTGTGACTCAGGTGCATGCCTAGAAGCTCCTTGAGAACTGGTGAACTTTTTGAAGGACTCTCAGATCCCAAAAAAACATTCAAGGCATTGAATAGGGCTAACAAGAATGGCAAACAGCTAAAACAAGACGAATAATTTGAAATTGAAATGGACGACGTCGAGAACATTAACGAGAACAATAAGAATGATTGAGTTGACCCAAACATCAAAGTGGTAGCACCTCTTGTGCCGGAAGCTGCTCTATATGATTGGGCGCAACTAACTGCTGATAACTTGGCCACCGCAATTGCAGTCCCTCCGATACAAGAAGAGACATTTCAGATTACCAACAACATGCTGCACTTGCTGCATAATAAAGGGTTGTTCTCTGGTTTGTACATCGAAGACCCACAACAATATCTGAAGAACTTTCTATCAATTTATGTCACTCAAAGACAGCCGAATATGACTCATGAACCAATCAGATTATTATTGTTCCCATTCTCAGTGACTGGGGAGGCTCAAACTTGCCTGGATTCGCTCCCAATAAACTCCATTGCTACTTGGGAGGAACTAGTCAAGCAGTTCTTAAACAAGTTCTATCCACCCAACAAAACTGCGAGGCAAATTGATGAGATATTGCAATTCAGGCAGAAATCGACAGAAACTTTGCAGGAAACCCGGGAGAGGCTTAAGGGTATGCTGGTGAAGTGTCCACACCATGGCATCCCAGATCAGATGCTTGGAAATAGATTCTATATGGGTTTGGCTGACGGTCTGAAGGCCAATGTAGATGCTTCAGCTAGGGGTGCATTCTTGAGCAAAACATTCACATAGTGTAAGATTCTTCTTGACAAGATGGCTCAAAATTCAGACTGGATGACGAGAGATACAACACTCACTCCAATAGTGCATTATGTTGCTCTTGACCCAAACAATACAAATGCAGAAAACACAGCCACTCTCATGACCCAGATAAGCTTGTTGACAAAGAAAAGTGATGAGATGGGTACGAAATAGGTGCATATTGTTGATACGACAAATGGAGGCCTATGCACTCCCTGCATAAATCAGTCATATGTTTGCTCATGGAGTGGAGAGAATGATAACCAGGGCTTCAGAGAAGACATGAATTACGTCAATAATTTTAGGGGTCAGAGGCTAGGTGGACAGTAATGGGGACCTCAAAATTAGCAGTACAGACCAACCCAACAACAATACAATACCATTCCAAGGGGAACACGACCACAAGGCCAAGTCGTGACTTATCAAAAGCAGCATGGCTACAATCAGCAGCACCAACACCGGTTGGCTTACCAACCTTCTCATCAACATCAGGACAGTAATATGATAGAAATTAAGGGCATGCTGCAACAACTCATTGGGACAAATGTAATGATGCAAGAAAATTTAGTCGCACATGATTCGGCTATTAAAGGCATTGAAACTCAATTAGGCCAGTTATCTATGGCCTTGAACAATCGCCCACAAGAAACATTGCCTGCAGACACAAACATCAATCCAAAGGAGTAGAACCTAAATCAGCTAATGGCAGTGAGTCTCAGGAATGGAATGGATTTAGACAGAGAGCAAGAAGTTGCTCAATCTAGGAGAGACACAATGCTAATTACTCAAGTGACATTAGAGACCGACGAGTCAATGGAGCTCACAGAAGTTGTAATTGAACAGGCACAAGTGGACAAAGGCAAGGAGAAGGAATTTGAACAACTCCCAGAACAGGTGGTGGAAAAGACTCCTAATAAAGAAAAGACACCAAGCAGTGGGCAGAAGCTAACTCCTGCACCATTCCCTCAAAGGTTGGAAAAGCAAAATAAAGATGATTAATACAAGAAATTCATGGAAATGCTTAAACAAATTCAATTGAATATTCCACTGATGGATGCTTTGAGGGAAATGCCAGGCTATGCAAAAATGATGAAGGATCTGATGTCTCAAAAATTTGACTTCCAGGACCTGTCTACTGTAAATCTAACTTAAACTTGCAGCGCGGTAGTGACAAGACCTATGGCTCAAAAATTATCCGATCCCGATAGTTTCACTATCCCATGCACAATTGGAAGTTATGCTTTTGCTAAAGTATTGTGTGACTTAGGAGACAGTATCAACTTGATGCCTTTGGCAATCTACACAAAATTAGGCATTGGCAGAGCTAGACCGACCTCAATGTTGTTGCAACTGGCTGATCGCACAGTCAAAAGGTCGACATGAATTCTGGATGATGTGCTCGTCCAAGTGGGGAAGTTTGTATTTCCTGCCGACTTCGTTATTCTTTACTGTCAAGTTAACGAAGAAATACCAATAATTTTGGGGAGACCGTTCTTAGCCACTAGGAGAGCATTGGTTGACTATGAGACTGGAGAGTTAAAAATAAAGTTGAATAATGAGGAAATAATATTCAATGTTCAACAATCTATGAGGAGGCCCAGCGAATTTGTAAATTGTTCACTAGTGGAGGCAGTGGATGTAATACTATAAGAGGAGGATGAGACACTTCATGTCAGAGATCCGTTAGAAGCTTGCTTGATGAATTTGGAAGATGTGGATGCTGAAGAGTTGGCAGAGTGGGTCATGGATCTCGAAGGTCAAGGGTTCTGGAAAAGGGAACCCCAGTTCGAGCCACTACACTTAGAAGAAAGGGCAACACCACCTGCGAAGCCATCAATAGAGGAGCCACCATAGTTGGACCTGAAACCGCTTTCAACTCACCTCAGGTACGCTTTCTTAGGGCTTAACTTTACTTTATATGTTATTATCTCATCCGGTTTGTTAGCTGTGCAGCTGGAACAACTCCTACAAATGTTACAGAAATGTAAGATTGCTATTGGTTGGACCATGGCAGATATAAAGGGTATCAGCCCGACCTTTTGCATGCACAAGATTCTCTTGGAAGAAGGGCACAAACCTTTCAGAGAACATCAAAGAAGGCTGAACCCGAACATGAAAGAAGTGGTGAAGAAAGAAGTGATTAAGTGGTTAGATGCGGGTATCATCTTCCCCATCTCTGACAGTAACTGGGTCAGCCCAGTTGAGGGTGTGTCAAAGAAGGGTGGAATGGCGGTCGTGCAAAATGAGAATAACGAGTTGATCTCGACTCGTACAGTCACGGGTTGGAGAATATGCATGGATTGTAGAAAACTGAACACAGCCACCCGGAAAGACCATTTCCCCTTGCCATCCATTGACCAAATGTTGGATAGGCTGGCTGGGCGGTCTCACTTATGTTTTTTGGATGGATATTCGGGGTACAATCAGATCTTATTAGCCCCTGAAGATAGAGAGAAAACATCCTTTACTTTTCCGTATGACATCTTTTCCTTTCGGAGAATGCCGTTTGGCCTATGCAATGCACCGACTACATTTCAGAGGTGTATGTTAGCCATTTTTACTGATATGGTGGAGGATATTATGGAAGTCTTTATGGATGATTTCTCAGTGGTGGGAGATTCATTCGAAGACTGTCTTCACAATTTAAGAAGAGTGTTAAAAAGGTGTGTGGAGACAAATTTAGTGCTGAACTGGGAGAAGTGCCATTTTATGGTACATGAAGGTATAGTGTTGGGGCATCGAGTGTCCAGTAAAGGCATTGAGGTTGAACATGCTAAGGTTGACGTGATTGAGAAGTTGCCACCACCCACTTCGGTCAATGCAGTGAGAAGTTTCCTTGGGCACGCCGGATTCTACAGGCGATTTATAAAAAATTTCTCAAAACATTGCTAACCCCTTATGTAAACTCCTTGAAAAGGATCATCCCTTTGTATTCTCTGATGATTGCAGGTTGGCATTTGAGGAGCTAAAGAAGAGACTGGTGACTGCACCAATCATTGTTGCACCCAACTGGGAGCAACCGTTCGAGCTCATGTATGACGCGAGTGATTATGCTATAGGAGCAGTCCTGGGGTAGCGAAAGGACAAACTGGTGCACCCAATTTACTATGCAAGCAGAACGCTAAGCGGTGCACAACTCAATTATACTGTGACTGAGAAAGAGATGTTGGCTGTGGTGTTTGCATTCGACAAATTCAGGTTTTATTTGATTGATTCAAAAGTGATTGTTTATACTGACCATGCAGCACTTAGGTACTTGATAGCAAAGAATGAGTCAAAGCCATGCTTGATTCGTTGGGTTCTTTTGCTACAAGAATTTGATTTGGATATCCGCGATAGGAAAGGGACAGATAACCAAGTGGCAGACCACCTTTCAAGGTTGGAGGGAGCTGAAAAGAAAGTAGAGGTTGAAGATATAACTGAGACATTCCCCGACGAACAATTACTAGCAGTGGCAATAGATGAGACGCCATGGTATGCTTATATTGCTAATTATTTGGCAAGAGGTATTGTACCTTATGAACTCTCTTCGATTCAAAAGAAAAAGTTGTTTTGCGATTGTCGGTCTTATTACTGGGATGAACCTTTACCTTTTAAAATATGTGTAAATAACATGATCTGAAGGTGTATCCCCGAGAAAGATCAATCTTCTATTTTGGAGGCTTGCCATGCTTCACCATATAGTGGGCACTTTGGAGGAATTCGGACAGCAGCGAAGGTGTTGGAGTCGGGTTTATATTGGCCGACTTTATTCAAGGATGCCCATGCTAGGGTGAAAGGTTGTGATGAGTGCCAAAGGACAGGCAACATGTCTCGACGTCACGAGATGCCGATGACTATAATTCAAGAGGTAGAAGTATTTGACATGTAGGGGATTGATTTTATGGGACCATTTGTTAGCTCGTATAGTAACAAGTACATACTGGTAGCGGTTGACTACGTCTCCAAATGGGTTGAAGCTGTGGCCCTTCCAACAAATGATGCCAAAGGAGTGACAAGCTTTCTAAAGAAAAATATTTTCACACGTTTTGGCACTTCGAGAGCTATAATCAGTGATGGTGGAACCCATTTTTTCAATCGAGCATTCGCAAGGCTGTTAGAAAAGTATGGCGTTCTCCATAAGGTTGCCACACCTTACCACCCACAAACGGGCGGGCAAGTGGAAGTGTCCAACATGGAAATCAAAAGTGTCCTGACCAAAACAACGAATGCAACAAAGACCGATTGGGCAAAGAAGTTGGATGATGCATTATGGGCGTACCGCACAGCATTTAAAACTCCAATTAGTATGTCTCCATACAAGTTGGTGTTTGGAAAAGCATGCCATCTTCCGGTGGAGCTTGAGCATAAAGCCTTATGGGCACTGTGGCAGTTGAACTTGGATATGGAAACCGCATGCACAAGTAGAGTCACAGAGCTACATGAACTCGAGGAATTCCAGTTCCATGCATTCGAGAATGCAGGATTGTACAAAGAAAGGATGAAGATGATGCATGATAAGCACATTCTAGATTGGAACTTCAAACCCGGAGATCTAGTGTTGTTATACAACTCGAGATTAAGATTGTTTCTTGGTAAGCTGAAATCTAGATGGTCAGGACTATTTAGAGTTGTATAAGTGTTCTCAAGTGGAATAGTAGAAATTGAGTCCGAAGATGGAACGAATAGGTTTAAAGTGAATAGGCAAAGGTTGAAATACTACCTTGGAATGGTTGAACAAAAATGGGAGAAAGTTGTGATGTCTTTGGAAGATCCCAAATATGTAAGCGAAGTGTAATCATGAAAGCCTGCGTCGTGCCGCGACGTTAAATCAGGCGCTTCCCGGGAGGCAACCCAATATTTTTTCTTTGTTCTTATTTTTCGTATTTGATTTTGAATGGTGAAAGTATTGACAGGTCTATTAGTGTGCAGGGATGAAATTGTGCGCGACGGAAGGACTCAGGGTAAAGAAATCCATTCGGAGATAGGTAAAAAGTGGCTAAAAGAGAGAAATTTTGAAGGAAAACGTGTGCGGCCGTGCACTGACAGCGCACAGGTCGCGCACTTTCGGACCCCTATTGTTGCACATGTGCGACCGTGCACTGACCGCGCATGGACCGCATATTTTTCGACCTCCACTGCCCCACGTGTGCGGCCGCACATGGACCGCGCACTGGGCGACGTTTTTAGGTTATTTCATTAGTTAATTTTTTTCCCTCTCTTTTCTTTTCGTTTATTTTATTTCTCCCTTACTAATAACAGACCCCCCCCTTATTCCTTCCCTAAAATCTGAATAAAAACAAAAACAAACCCTCATCTCTCACAAAAATAAACACACGCCCAAAAAACCCTCCCTTCTCCCCAATTTCAAAATCAAAAACCTACCTCCCTTTCCTTCTCTTCCCTACTCAATTACTACCCAATCTCTATTCCTCACAAGCTTCTTCAGGTAGGTGCCATGGCTTCTATTTTCCTTTTCCTTTAGTTTCTGTTTTCTTTAGTTTCTCCAATTTTTTTCTTTTCTTCTTCTCTTTTAATTGTATAGTAGTAGAAGTCATTGTTGTTCTTTTCTTTACTTTGTATTACTAAGTATACTTGTTGGTATGTGAGGATAGTGGAATTTCATCATGTTGGGTTGGATTAGACATTGTTAAGATTGTGGTTGAAGTGAGGTATAATTTAGTGTTTGGGGAATTTGGGGTGAATTTTCATATCAAGTGTTTGTTTAAATGCCACAGTGAGTTCATGAATGTAATTGGTGACCAATTATGCAGGTGAAGTCTGAGTAACCACTATTGGTTCACACATCCCGCCTTGTACTGATAGTGGTATTTGTTTTGTAGGTACTATGACACCTTCAAAGAAAAGACGAACCACATGCGCCTCTTCTAGTGGTCATGCAGGCTTGTCCCGGGCATGGGCCTCGACCAATGCACCTAAGTTTGATAGCACAAGGTTTGTAACACGCTCAGCCCAAGAACGTTTTAGTCAGAAGGCTCCTAAGAAGCCCATACCGGAACGGGGTATTGATAGGGAGTCCATCCAGACTGATTTCCCCAATATGTATCAGGAGTTGGTTTGACGCAGGCTGGATATTTTCTTTGAAGAACCTGAGGAGGACAACTTGATGGTTGTACGAGAGTTCTACGTGAACTACTCTGAACATGAGGACCATATTTGCACTGTGCGACAAAAGAGTGTTGATGCATCGATAGACGCCATTAGGAGGGCGTATCGGCTGCCAGTATTTGGTGGGGAGGAGGACTATTATGATACGTATAGGCGAGAACCAACCTCCTGGAACCTATTTTTCAGAACAATGTGTGTGCCAAATAAAGACATAGTGTGGGTTACACCGGGGCAGAAGTTTCACTCGGCCTCACTCACCTTTGAAGGGAAGTGTTGGCTTTATATCATCAATAGCCGTATGCTGCCTTCCTCCAAAACCACTGAGGTGAACGGTCCCAGAGATGCATTGATCT
Organism: Nicotiana tabacum; assembly: GCF_000715075.1. NCBI lineage: Eukaryota > Viridiplantae > Streptophyta > Magnoliopsida > Solanales > Solanaceae > Nicotiana > Nicotiana tabacum. Next base: position 8,865,665 of record NC_134098.1, read on the forward strand.
GGTGCTTCATGAATAACCATGATTTTGATGTGGCTAAGGTTATTCACGACGAGATGTTCATTTGTTGTCTAGTGCAGAGGTATGGGTTCTTCTTCCCTTCACTAGTCACTAGATTATGCCGGGCAGCAAGAGTGCCAGAGAACAAGAACGTGGATGGAAGAGTGAAAAAAGAACAAAAGTTTCAGGCAGATAAAGTGACCATTGGGAAGGATCCTGTGGTACCTGGCAGAGCTAATAGTGATGAGTCTGATGCACCAGAGGAGGGAGATGAAGGGCGGGCTGAGGCTGTGGCTGAGTCACCCCCACACGAGCAAGTTGCTGAGGCTGAGGGAACATCTGTGGTCATATGGGATACATGGATGACAACCCTACAACATGAAATGGCAGGATTACTCACTTCTGTCACGGATTTGGGGACTCGAGTTGATGCACTGGCCACCCAAAATGCAAAATCTGAGAAGAAGATCATGGCTTGGATACGTGCGCTGGGGAGGGCGTGCCATCTCGACCCTGGCACTGTCTCCAATCAGGATTGATGTACCAGGGAAGTTTCCTTTACCTCACATTTTTTATTTGTGTGACATAGGGACATGCCACCATTTTAAGTATGGGGTGGGGGATATTTTGTATGCACGTTGTATGTATAGAATTATGTAGAGTAGTGTAGTTTCGTTAGTTAACTCAATATAAAAATAAATCTTCAAAAGTTTTGATTTGTCCCGACGATGAATTCATTCGACAGGTTTATGCACTTGGCGTGCTTGTGGTCGATATTCGGGCATTTAGTGGGTATGAGCATTTTGGCTCGATAGGTATTTTCTTATTGATTGTCATGTCTGGATTGGGTGGCACACTGCCACAGATAGATCGGGCTACACACTGTAACAGTAAGATGTGGAGCACAATTCCTTATACTTATTTCATGTGTTTTGTTTCTTGCCCTTGAGATAGGTTCATAACATTTGTCTGGTTGATTTGAATGTTATGCGGGATCGGTAGTGCTTTACCAGGGTTTGTTTTTCCTTATTGGTCATATTCAAGTTATAGCATGTTGGCACATTGATGGCATTATATGAGATTCTAGACAATGTTTGAGGTAGCTTATTGCTCGAGTAGCTTGTATTGGGTGAGACAAGATTGTTGGACCTGAAATCAATTCAATCAGATTTGTATAATATATATTAGAGGGAAAATGTCACTAATCAGTTTAGAATGAGGCAATGGTTCTTGTCAAGCGGAGAGACTCCATGAATTATTGATTTGGCAGGTTGTTATGAGTTTCTACACATCCATTTCATCGTTGCATTATTGTGAGGAATGGAACAAAGCTTGTATGTGTTATGAAGTATGTTAAGGGCATTGAGTTCGTGAATTTGAAGCTATTGTGGTTGGAGGATGTTATTATGGGCATATGAATTATGTGGTGCACTGTGTGATTTCAGCATGGGTACATGATCATGTTTTATTATGACGTGTTGAGATTGAAGTGGTGTTCGTATGTTAGAATCAAACCTGGTTGAGACTTCCGGGTGTTTGAATCTGGTTATAAGGCTTGTGGGCTAAGGTAGTAGGAAGGACTTTCAGTCTGGCTTGAGCTAATGTGCTCATATAGGTTGTGGTGGTACGGGTAGGTGCACGAGGTGTAAAAACGGTGATTTTGGGCAACTCGGGGATGATTCTTGGCACGTTCGAGGACGAACGTATGTTTAAGTAGGGGAGAATGTAACGAACCGACTGGTCATTTTGAGATCTAGCATGTCGTTTGGAGGTTTGTGACCTTGAGTAACTTCACGTCATGTATTATGACTTGCACACGTGGTTGGTTTCAATTTTCAAGAAGTTCAGAGTTGATTTGGAAGAATAATTCTCAATTCGGAAGCTTTAGGTTGAAATAGTTAACCGGTATTTGACTTTTGAGTAAACGACCTCAGATCGGAGTTTTGATGGTTCAATTAGGTCCGGATGGTAATTTTGGACTTAGGCGTATGTCCGTATTTAGATTTGGAGGTCCATAGGTTAATTTGACCGAGAGTTGACTTTGTCGATATCGGTTCCGGATTGTAGTTTCTAGAGTTGGTATAGGTCTATTATGTCATTCCGGTTTGATTTGGCATGGTTTGGCCTGAGTTTTAGAAGTTTAAAAGTTCATTAGGATTAAATTGATGTGCGATTCATAGTTTTGATGTTGTTTGGTGTGATTTGAGGCCTTGAGTAGGTTCGTGTTATGTTTTAGGACTGGTTGCTGTGATTGGACGGGGTCCCGGGGGCCTCAAGTGTGTTTCGGATGAGTTTGGGTTATGTCGCGCTCTTATTTGATGTTTCGGCGTTGTTTCTTTTGGCATAAAGGGTACCATATTTAGCAAGCGACTGTTGATTTGTGATTAGATTGAATCATTAGATCTGTATCGTAATTACGGAATCATAGCAACAAGAATCTTCGAATTCCGAGGTTGTATGAGAGAGTTATGCACATTTCCGTGTTGGGAAAGATTGCTGGTTTCTCGTGTGAACTTTTGTTCTTCGCGAACGCGAGAGTAGTCCTGCGAACGCGAAGAAGGAATTTTGGTTTGACCGGTCAGTGCCAAAATTTGCTCTTTGCGAATGCGAAGGTGTTCCGCGAAGGCGAAGAATAAAAATTACTTGGGCAGTGTTTTAAATGGGCAGACCGAGCATTTTAGTATTTTGAGCATATCTTAGTTCTAGAGCTCCGTTTGAGGTGATTTTCGCGGCTTGTTCTCATCTTAGCAAGGAGTTTCGTATCATTTGGCATTGGTTTGAGTTGTTAGAGAGGCGTTGGAGGCGGTTATCTGATTTCGGAGCGAGGTAAGTCTCTTGTCTAATCTTGTGAGGGGAAAACTGCCCCTAGGTATTGTATTTGTTACATGCTACTTTGTTATAGGAGTTACGTATATACGAGGTGACGAGAGTCCGTACGTATCTAAAATCATATTTTTTTTCCAGGTAGACTTAGGACTTTATCATGCGATATTTGTATTACCTGAACTCAACTTGTTAGTTTAATTACCCAAAATATGTAAATGAAACTTGATTAGAGATCATGTTAGAACGAATCTCATTACCTTGAGGCATTTGGCGGGATATTTGATCGTTGGTAACCGTTATGCTTACTTTATGTTCTCATTCTTGTGTTGCAAATATGTGACTCGCAATTCGATAAGTTTTTTCTCTTCCTGTGGATCGGGTCAAACACCTCGGCAATATATTTGAGATGCTTCTATGGTTCGGGTCGGTCGACCCTCGGCAATGTACACATTATTCTGTATCGGGCCGTACGACCTCGACATAACTCGTGCGTAATATCGCTAGGAGTCCAAATAATCATGAGATTTCTCTTTTAGTTGAGACATGGCATTTATATGATATTCCTTATCTGTTTGAGATAGCACTTGATATTTCTAACCTGTTGAGATAGTATACAAGAGTGGGTTGCTCTAGTGGTGAGCACCCCCCACTTCCAACCAAGAGGTTGTGAGTTTGAATCACCCCAAGAGCAAGGTGGGGAGTTCTTGGAGGGAGGGAGCCGGGGGTCTATCGGAAACAACTTCTCTACCTCAAGGTAGGGGTAAGATCTGCATACACACTACCCTCCCCAGACCCCACTAGTGGGATTATACTGGGTTGTTGTTGTTTGTTTTGTTTGAGATAGTATATGAGAATTGAGAAATTTATATTGTCATAATTTTGGAGAATTTTTGTTACTTATAGTTCTTGCCTTATTATTGCTGTTGTGTTTCATATTTAATTATAATTCAATATTCATTGGACCATTAGTAAGTGTCGATGTCGACCCCTCATCACTACTTCTCTGGGGTTAGGCTAGATACTTACTGGATACGCGTTGATTTATGTACTCATGCACTTATTGTGCAAGTATACTTCTGATAGTCATTTGGGCGCAATGGCACAACTATTGAGGGGACTTCACGGTGAGTTGTATACCATGATACATTCCGCAGCACACAGAGTTTCCATCATATTCGTTTATGTTATCCTGTCTATTTTGTATTTCAGACAGATGTTGTATTAGTATTTCACTTTCTAGTAGATGCTCATGCACTTGTGACACCGGATTTTAGGATATTCTAGTAGATGTTAATGGTTTTGCTTAAATATTGTCACCTTTTTATTTTATATCTTACTAATATCGTATGTATCCATAATTTTCAATACATTAATTTCTTTATTTGATAAAATTCATGATTTCAAAAGTAATAAAATTAATAAGTAATTTAACAGTTCAATGTTGGATTGCCTAACGGCGATGTGGGGCGCCATCACGACCTATAGCGGGAATTGGGTCATGACACGCAAGATTCTACTAGATATGCTCATGATCCACCGATCCTATAAACCTAGAATTCTGATACCAACTTTGTCACGACCCAAAATCTCACCATGGTCATGATGATACCTAACCCAACCTGCTACGTAAGCCATCACTCAAACATCAATCAAAACAAGACAAAATATGTTAGTACGGATTCATAATCTACTAAGACGATACACAACTGTCTCAGAAAATACATGAGTACTATCTGAATAGATAAACAATATGATAATGAGAATAAGGTGACTTCAAGGGTCTGCAATCGATCAAGCAACACTACCTCGAGTCTACTGAGTCAGATACTGCACACCCTCCTAGGATCCATGAATGCCAATGCCAGAATCTGTACAAGATATACAAAAGTATAGTATGAGTACATAAATAGTACGTACTCAATAAGTATCAAGTCTAATCTCGACAAAGTAGTAACGAGACTTTGACAAAATCATGATACTCACCTCATAGTCTGGTAAATTCATAATAGCATGATTTAATAGTAATTAACCAAGAAATATAGATATAGGAAGAAAGTGCAGTAAATAGAGATAAGGCAAGCATGCTTCTCAAAACAAGGTAACCAAAAACATAATTCAATTTCCATGTTTGCATATAAAAATGATATGCACCAAGAAGCACCTATATAAATACTCCTACATGAGTCTAGAGTGATCATACATGCTCATGACTCAATCATAATCAATATCCAGTTCATCTCATGTGCTCCAGCATGATCCAGCACGTCCCACGTCCTCCAACATGATCCAGCAGGTCCTACGTGTTCTAATATGATACGCGTATTATTTGCACTCATAGGGCCCAATGTAACATGTATAATTACCTAACTCCAGAGGGACGGATCGATATCCAAGCTCCGCAAATTCCGTGCCATAACAATATCAATATCACATAACCGCACAATAGAAACGTCTTGCCGTAACAATTATCAATCCGCTCATAGAGTCCAGATGTATCATAGTCATATGAATCATTATAAGTATGTAAGCATATACTCAAGAAATAACTAGTAAGATGTACAAGGATATAATAAATAAAGATGCATATGTGTATAATATATTTATGATATAAAGTACGATTACGACTACATTGAATATATTAACATATCAAGAATAGTCCATCATGCTCATATAAGATATCAAAAGTCTAAAACATGATCTCTAGCACGTATTGATCATGTTGTCATATATATGACTTCATGCCCAATGGATCACTTGACAAGTACATCACACCCCGAGAAGGAGGAACTCTACTAAGCTGGCAAAGAAAGTCTGAAATTGCTCTTGGAGTTGCTCGAGGGATTGAATATTTGCTTTGAGGCTGTGACATACAAATTCTACATTTTGACATCAAGCCGCACAACATATTTTTGGATGAGAAATTCATTCCAAAAATTTCTGACTTTGGTCTTGCCAAATTATACCCTACGGATAATAGCATTGTTACTCTAACAGCAGCATTGGTCCCATATCTTATAAGGCAGATGTTTATAGCTTTGGAATGCTACTGATTGAGATAGCAGGCATGAAAAGAAACTTGGCAACAAGGGAGGATTTGTCAAGCCATACGAGACGCATGATGATGAAAAGAAGATGATAAAGAAGCTAACTTTGTGGTGCATACAAATGAATCCACTCGATCGTCCCTCAATGACTAAAGTAGTGGAAATGCTTGAAGGTGAATTACAGACGTTGCAAACGCCTCCTAGGCCTTGTGAATCACTGCAACCATCTTCGTTGGAATCCAATCTGAGTTCTTCATTAGGTTCAACTGAGTCTATGATTTTGCTTTAGTTGCTTTGTGGTACGAGTATCACATCATGTAATACTCGTACGCTCCCTTTATGTAACTTTCTCTTTTTATGATTTATGTTTTTTTTTTAATCTCTGGACAAGGTTTTTGGAAATTAGGATGTAAAATGTTATAGTTTAGGTAACAAATGTGAGTTTTACTATGATCAATTGTCCATTCTGCATAGATTTATTCTCTCTTATTATGCTTTAGATGGTAATGTTTTAATTGCTTTGTAAAGAAAGCTACATTATATATTAAGGACCAAGTGCAAGTTATTAGTTACCGTCGATGCAGAAAACTTAAAATCATAAATTAATGCTTTTCTTTTTCCAGCTATCAAACCTCTCTATAAGGGGTCGTTTGGTTTGAAAACAGGTTATGATGGGATTAGCATCCTGATATGATTTTTTATTAATTGTTTAGTATGTTGTATTAATCTTGGGTATGATAGTAACCAAAAAAGGGCTAAAGCGACACTAATTTCTTATCCCAGAATTATTTTTGCTTCTCCATCATACCAAATGATCTCTAATAGTTTTGTTTGTTCCGATTTTATTTGGCTTCTATAGAGGTTGATTATTATACACTTATAACAAATTTGATATTTAAATATTATTTGGTTATTAAAACCATAATTATCCCAAAAAAGTAAAAATAAAAATTATCTTTTAATGTTATGAAAGATAAGAAAATTATTTAAATTTAAAATCACAAAAGATATGCATATTTTACTAAGTAAAAATTTAAACTCTAAGGCACACATTATAGCTATTTGATTAAATTCTTTCAAGATTAATGTAAGAAATATGTAATTGTAATTTGTTTCATAGATTTCAATCTCTCAGTGGCGATGTAACGCTTGAATTCGCGAAAATTTGCGTCCAAACTTTCAACAAAAGTATATCTGACCTATTATTGTGACAATCGCGGGCACCTCAAGCTAATCCAGCCAATTTTCTCCGGGTTCCTTTGATCTTGATTTTGATAATTTCACTCTTTTCAACTTAAAAGTTATTCCATCTGGTCGAACTTCAAAAGTTCAACAATTTCACATTTCCCAAATATTCAGTGGCGGACGATCATGGTGCAAAGGGGTTCAACTGAACTCGCTTCGACAAAAAATAACACTGTGTATATGTATAAATTATGATTAAAACTGTATAAATTTTGTATAAATATTTTATTTGAACCCACTTGACAACTACTATTTTACGACTAAAGTTATGTACTTCTAAGATTGAACCCGCTTGCACAAAATCCTGGGTCCGCCACTGCTATTCTGCATTGGCTTTTCCATTTATCATAATAAATAATTATTCTATAATACCGTAGAAGCTGCATTTCAACATAATCAAGCTCTGATATGTTGGAGGGGAAACTTGGAATTTTATTTTAAATGGAAAATACATAAGATTCACCCTATACCCTGTTCTTGTCCAAAGTGAAACACCCAAACAGAGTTGATCTCGCAAAGAATGTGTTATCACGAATGCGGGAAAAATAAAAAACAAAAGTTAAAAACTAATTAAACTATACACGTGTTATCTTTCAATTGGTTATTATCAACTAATTACACTTAAATTAATTATTCTTAACATTTTCTGCATTTTTATTTTTTAACTTTGTACTCTTTTTTATTTCTTTTTTCTCCTCCTTTTCTTCCCAATCCTTCCTCCTTTCCTCGTTTCCTCGTTTCCTCTTCTCCTTTGTAGTAAGAATCCCCAAAACCATTCTCTTTTCCTTTATCTTTTTCTCATCTTCTCCCTTATCTCTTGTATCTTCTTTTTAGATCCCAAATTAGACGCCCATCACTTAACCCGATAGTTTTTCGAGAACTCCACCATCCCTTCGTTTCCACCAAATTTTCTCAGTCTCACCTCTTCTTCACCATAGCTGCTACTACTCATTCTTCATCTCTCCGTTTTCTTTATGATAATATCTGGTACAAACTCAATTCTACAAATATTTTTTTGACATTGTTAAAAACAACCCAATTTCCAACCCCTCTGTTTCATCTCCTCCAACTTTTGGCACTCGTTAGTTTCTTATATTGAAACCCAATAGATATGCTTTCTAAAATTTAGCTCCGAATATGCTATTTTTTTGAAGAAAAAAATCTCCAATTTGATATAATGAAAGAAAGTGAAAGATAGTTGAAATCTGAAAATGAAGGGACTGGATTGTTGATTTTTGAAGCTGGTTGGACGATCTTCAATGGCTAAAAATGTTTTAAGGAAATTGAATAAATTGATTAGACTTAATAGTTTATTGAATTCTGAAAAGGAGTCTTGGAAACTGTTCGGTGATGGTTTTCTATAGGAAGTTATGAAATTGAATGAAAATGGTGAAGGGTGTGCAAGTTTTGTGGAGCGGATGATGATGGTTTTGCTGGGTTTTTATTTTTTTTGGGGGGGGGGGGGGGGTTGGAGTGGGGGGGGGGGGGGTTATTGTCGAAGGGCAACTGAAGGGCAATAAAAAGGAGAAACTTGATAATGTTACAAGAGAAATCAAATTATGTCTGCTCTTCCTCCATGATCTTTCTCAAATGCTTAATAACATATTTAATGATATATTTTTATACTTAATTACATATTCAATGACATATTTTTATTTACTTTTCATGCCTATATAAAGGCATTGTAATAGATAGGAAAAATACACAATTGAAGAAGAAATAAGAATTTTTCTTTCTCTCTATATCTCTTAGCTTTTTTTCCTTGTTCGATATTGTTATTTTGAGTTATATTTATAATACGTTATCAGCACGATTGTCACCTTCATTTTTACAATCACATCCTAATTGTGTTCGATTCTCCTTCAGGTATATCACTATATATTCTTTTAGTTTATGGTAATATATATGCACTAATATGCTATTTATTAACAAATTCATATAATGTTAAGCTTTTATTTTAGTTGATCATGTTACTGAAGTTCTCTTACCTTGCTTATTGTTAAAGAAAATATAAGATATAGATCTTAAGTGCGTTAAACTAACAAAAAATAATTTAATAAATATGTGTGGACTTGCGTAGAGCAAAACTTATCTTCAAGACATTCTACAAAAATAAAATAGTGATAACCAACGTGACAAAGTAATTATTGTACATACTAGTTTAAATTACTTTATAATTGGTGGAAAGTAATATTTGAATACATTCACTCTTATCACCGTATATGGTTATTCCTCAAATCCACGTTTATAATAAATTGCTTTTCTTTTACCATACTAAATATATCTCTTTGTGTTTATTCATATACTCTATAATTCTTGTTTATTTGACATATATATTATATGTTACTTTTTATACTACATATTTGATGTGATCAACTTCTTAATTAGTTGTCTGATTTATTTTTACAAGTATATTTCCATTGAAAATTATTTTTATTTGTTCTAACCCATTTACTTTTGTGATTAGTTTCGATATGTCAAACTTGTCAAAGCTTGAATTTGTGGCACTAGACATTACCGGAAAGAATTATTTATCATGAGTCCTTGATGCTGAAATTCACCTTGACGCTAAAGGTCTTGAAAATACTATTATACAAGAAAATGAAGCATCAAATTGGGATAAAGCGAATGCCATGATTTTCCTTCGTCATCATCTACATGAAGGGTTAAAACTGAATATTTAACTGTAAAAGATCCACTTGAGTTATGGATTAATTTGAAGGATCGATATGACCACCTAAAACTTACGGTATTACCGAAAGCTCGGTATGAATGGATACATTTAAGGTTGCAAGACTTTAAAACCGTAAGTGAGTATAATTCGGCTATCTTTAAAGTAAGTTCTCTATTAAAATTATGTGGAGACACTATCACAGATGAGGACTTATTAGAAAAAATATTTTCTACTTTTCACGCTTCAAATGTGGTGCTACAACAGCAATACTGTGAAAAGGGTTTTAAGAAATATTCTGCGTTAATCACATGCCTACTTGTGGCAGAGCAGAATAATACTCTATTAATGAAAAATCATGAAGCCCGTCCCACTGGGTCAGCACCATTCCCGGAAGTGAATGCTGTAGCAGCATATGATAAGTCTGAAAGAAAATAAAATAATTACCGTGGTCGTGGACATAGTCGTAGTCGTGGACGTGGCAGGGGACGAAACAATTATCGTCATTATGGTGGAAGTAAACAGGAGAACAATAAGGGTTCTCAAATTAATCCTTCAAAAGGTAAAATTAGTATGTGTCACCGATGTGGTATGAAAGGTCATTGGGCACGTATTTATCGTACGCTAGATTATTTTGTCAAACTTTATCAAGCCTCCCTTAGAAAGAAAGAAAATAATGTGGAGGCACACTTGACCTTTCAAAATAATAATGATGAAGCAGGTCCCTCAAACAAATATGATTCTAAGGCACATCTTGCATATAAAGATGATGATTCTGGAGGCCTAGCAAATATTACTCATTTAGAAGCTGGAGACTTCTTTGATGATATTGACTGAAGAACTAATCATCTTACTGGGAATGAAGCTATAATAAAAATTATCATTTTGTTATATTTGTAACTAGTTTATTTTTCTTAAGTGTATTTTTCTAATGTATCATGTGTTGCTAGTTTCTACATTCCTAATGTATTTCTTAATATATATTTTGTTTGTCTTTCGTATTTCTTATAATGTACTTTTTGATATTTTTTATGAAGAATATGAAAATTTTCCGGTCTTCAGTTGGACTCAAGATTAATAAAGATGATATATGTCTTCTGGATAGTGCTACAACACGTACTATTTTAAGAGATAAGAGATATTTTTCTTATTTGATAATGAAAGAAGCCAATGTTAATACAATATCCGGTAGTACAAAATTAATTGAAGGTTCTGGAAGAGCCAATTTATTACTACCAGGAGGAACAAATTTGGCTATTGATGAAGCACTATATTGTAGTAAATCTCAAAGAAACTTATTAAGTTTCAAAGATATTCGCCAAAATGGCTACCATATTGAGACTACAAATGAGGAAAAGATTGAATATCTTTATATTACTACAATAATGTCTGGTAAGAAATATGTGCTTGAAATGTTACCTGCTCTTTCCTCCGGCTTATACTACACAAGTATTAGCAAGATTGAAACGCATGCTATAGTAAATGAAAAGTTTACTAATAAAGATAATTTTATTATTTGGCATGACCGGTTGGGTCATCCTGGTTCTACTATGATGCGTAAAATAATTGAGAATTCACATGGACATTCAATGAAGAACCATAAGATTCTTCAATTTAAAGAATTCTCTTGTGTTGCATGTTCTCAAGGCAAATTAATTATTAGACCATCAGCTATTAAAGTTAGGATGGAATCCCCTACATTTCTGGAACGTATACAGGGTGATATATGTGGGCCCATTCACCCTCCATGTGGACCATTCAGATATTATATGATTTTGGTAGATGCATCTACAAGATGGTCACATGTGTGCTTACTATCAACTCGCAATATGGCACTTGCGAGATTGTTGGCTCAAATAATAAAGCTAAGAGCACAATTTTCAGATTATGCAATTAAGACAATTCGTCTTGATAATGCTGGTGAGTTTACATCCCAAGCCTTTAATGATTATTGTATATCAACTGGGATAACAATTGAGCATCCGGTTACTCATGTTCATACACAAAATGGTCTAGCGGAATCATTGATCAAACGCCTCCAATTAATTGCTAGACCAATGCTTATGAGAACAAAACTTCCCATTTCAATATGGGGTCATGCTATTTTACATGCAGCAGCACTTGTGCGGATAAGGCCCACAAGTTATCATAAAGTCTCCTCATTGCAATTGGCTTTTGGTGAGGAGCCAAATATTTCTCATCTTAGAATCTATGGTTGTGCGATATATGTTCCAATTGCTCCACCAAAACGCACAAAGATGGGTCCCCAAAGAAGGTTGGGAGTATATGTTGGGTATGAATCTCCTTCTATTGTAAAATATCTGGAGCCTATGACTGGAGATTTATTTACAGCAAGATTTTTTGATTGTCATTTTGATGAATCAGTATACCCAATATTAGGGGGAGAAAATAAGCAGCTGAGAAAAGAGATAGATTGGAATGTATTATCAATATCTCATTTAGATCCTCGAATAAATCAATGTGAACAAGAGGTTTAAAAGATAATTCATTTGCAAAATATTGCAAATCAACTGCCAGATGCATTCACTGACCTACCAAGGGTGACTAAGTTATATATTCCAGCTGCTAATGCTCCAATTCGAGTGGATATCCCGGTAGGACAATTAATTAAAGCAAATAATTTTAAACCACGCTTGAAACGTGGTAGACCTATCGGTTCTAAGGATAAAAATCCTCGAAAAAGAAAAGGAGCAAATGATCAAAGTGATCATAATACGGAGGTAGTGACTCAAGAAGAGCACAAAGACATAACAAATGATAAAACCTCAAGGGAGGTTCAGGTACCTGAAAATGATAAGAATGAAGAGATCTCAATAAGCTATGTCTTAACGGAAAAAAGATGGAACCGAAATAATATTGTTATCGATAACATTTTTGCTTATAATGTCGGTATTGAAATAATGCAACAAGATGAGGATCTTGAACCAAAATCTATTGATGAATGTAGACAGAGAAATGATTGGCCAAAATGGGAAGATGCTATCCAGGCAGAATTAACTTCACTTGCAAAACGTGAAGTTTTTGGGTCTGCAGTCCAAACACCAAATGGTGTTAAGCCTGTTGGCTATAAATGGGTTTTTGTACGTAAAAGGAATGAGAAAAATGAGGTACAAAGATATAAGGCACGCCTTGTTGCACAAGGATTTTCACAAAGGCCTGGTATCGATTATGAAGAGACATATTCTCCTATTATGGATGCTATAACGTTCCGTTATCTCATTAGTTTTGCTGTCCATGAAAAGCTTGACATGCATTTAATGGATGTGGTTACAGCCTACCTTTACGGCTCACTTGATAATTAGATATACATGAAAATTCCCTAGGGATTTAAAATGCCTGATGCACATAATTCGAAGTACCGGGAAATGTTTTCAATCAAACTGCAAAGATCTTTGTATGGTCTAAAGCAATCAGGTAGAATGTGGTATAACCGCCTTAATGAGTATTTATTAAAGGAAGGTTATATAAATGATACCATTTGTCCATGTGTTTTTATAAAGAAAACAACATCAGAGTTTGTTGTACTTGCTGTATATGTTGATGACATAAACCTTATTAGAACTCCTACAGAACTCCAAAAGGCAATTGATTATTTAAAGAAGGAATTTGAGATGAAAGATCTCGAAAAAACAAAATTATGTCTTGGTTTGCAAATTGAACATTTGGCAAACGGGACTTTTGTTCATCAATCTGCCTACATAAAAAAAGTATTGAAACGGTTTTACATGGATGAAGCACATCCATTAAGTACTCCGATGATTGTTCGATCACTTGATGTGAATAAGGACCCGTTCCGACCTCAAGAAAAGAATGAAGAACTTCTTGGTCCTGAAGTACCATATCTTAGTGCAATTGGTGCACTTATGTATCTTGCTAATACTACAAGGCCTGACATAACTTTTTCAGTTAATGTCTTAGCAAGATATAGCTCTGCTCCTACAATGAGATATTGGAATGGAATCAAACACATATTGCGGTATTTAAAAGGGACTATCGATATGGGGTTATTTTATGGCAATGATTGCAGTCCCGATCTTGTTGGTTATGCCGATACTGGGTATTTATCAGACCCACACAAGGCTCGGTCTCAAACAGGCTATGTGTTTACATATGGAGGCACTGCCATATCTTGGCGATCGACTAAGCAATCAATAATGGCTACTTCATCTAATCATGCTGAGATAATTGCTATTCATGAAGCAAGTCGAGAATGTGTATGGTTGAGGTCTATAATACACCTTATTCGAGACAAGTGTGGTTTGAAGTGTGATAAATTACCCACAATTTTGTATGAAGACAATGCAGCATGCATAGCTCAATTGAAAGGAGGATTCATAAAAAGGGGATAGGACAAAACACATTTCACCAAAGTTATTTTTCACACATGATCTTCAAAAGAATGGTGATATCAATGTGCAACAGATCCGTTCAAGTGATAATATGGCTGATTTGTTCACCAAATCTCTACCAACGTCAACCTTCAAGAAACTAGTGTACAAGATTGGGATGCGAAAGCTCAAGGATGTGAATTGATGCTCTCATCAGGGGGAGTTAATACACGTTGTACTCTTTTTTTCTTACAAGGTTTTGTCCCACTGGGTTTTTCTTGCAAGATTTTTAATGAGGCAACCAAAAGGCGTATTTCTAAACATGTGTACTCTTTTTCCTTCACTATGATTTTTTTTTTTCAATAGGATTTTTTCCTAATAAAGTTTTAGCGAGGCACATTATCTATGGACATCCAAGGGGGAGTGTTATAAGAGAAATCAAATTATGTTGGATGTCTACTCTTCCTCCATGAGCTTCTCAAATGCTTAATGACATATTCAATGACATATTTCTATGCTTAATGACATATTCAATGACATATTTTTATTCACTTTTCATGCCTATATAAAGGCCTTGTAATAAATAGGAAAAACACACAATTGAAGAAGAAATAAGAATCTCTCTTCCTCTCTTTCTCTCTATATCTCTTAGCTTATTTTTCCTTGTTCGATATTATTATTTTGAGTTATATTTATAACAGATAACATATACTCCGAGTTACTCTTTTAGTTTTTTAATTAAAATTTATTGTTATATTTGTTTCTTATTTATTTTGATTTAATTTATAAAGAACGATATATTTTAATGTTGAAATTTGATAACTCAATTCATAAGGATTCTTATTTGGAGTTCTCTTTTTCACTTTAATATCTATCCTTCAAAGTTGCACTTTAGTACATAATTTTCATGAATATTTAATAATAAAGCGCCTAATTATAATAAGCGCTTCACACCACATACAAGAGGTGCTTGTACGAAGCCCTTGATTGAATGAGAGATTCTAGATTCATTTCACAATAAGAAACTCCTTATTTGATATCACATTTATTTTTGCAACAAAGAATTTTCATGGCCTCTAGCGACAGGTATATTTATAATAATTGTATATTTATCACGATATTATTTAATAAAAGTGCGCAAGGGTACCTAAGACAAGACTACTAAATATTCTTCTTCCATGGACTACTAGGATTCTCATATCAATATTCTATATAGAAGAGAGGTACATTTTGCCAATGCATCTCTTAGTCCTTTGTTTTTCAATACATATTAATTAATAAGAGAACATCGAAGGTTCAAGTGGATATCATCGGTCAAAAACATCTCTAGAAATCAAACTATGAGATTAAACTATGTAACAATTTGACCTTTGGTTATCGCCCTCAGGACCATCTCTTAGTTCCCTCTTTTGGATCATCCCAAAAGAAAAAGAGGTTACGTTGGATAATCTCTTCTCCATTGGGTCAGATCCATATGGATGGAACTTGGTGCCTTTATTATATTATCCTAGCTGTATATTTCCAAACCTAAAATATAAGAATCACTTTGTTAAGTAAAACATATCTACTTAAAATGCCAACCATGACTAAGGTGTAGTAAACAACCTGCGTCTTGAGGGTCATCTCGCTCATATAACACCACAAGCTACACATGATCACAACACACGTGTGAATATCAAGCCATCTCACAACTCATATGACATAAAATAGTAGCACCTGAAATAGACGAACGCAGTAATAATATCCACCACGCCTAAAGACCCATCCATAAGCGATGTTATGCCGAATAAGCATATCTGATATATAATAGAACATACATTCACATTAGGCCTACACATTGACCTCACAACCGATTCTGGTCATCCAAAAATAGGTCAATGACCTTCCAAAGGTCCACAATGACCCTATCCATAACACATACGATCTACCGTCCAATCCGGAACAACTTTCACAGTCTGCAACCAAGGGAATAGAGCGTCTCATAGACATAAACTCTCCCATCAATGACAGTACCAGAATCTCCATACCTGATTTCAATCTCTGCTACTTAAATAACTGACACTCACACTTATATGGTCATCCCGTGGGAGATACTCCGACAACCTTCCTTACCGGGTTGCAAAATCTGCATATACATGGCTACCAAATATACTATTTCTGTAATACAATTCAAGAATCTGTGATCCAATACACAATGCCTCTTCCACGGAACACCATTCTCAGGAGACACAAAAATAGCGCATGCATACTCTGAACACCTAAGATCTCTCCCCAGCTCTTCCGAGCTCGTGATATTCCTGTCAAAACTAGATCGCAACCTTGATCCTCAAGTTCCAATTCCATACCGCTCACTACACCTATCATGCTGCTATGCGAGAGTTCAAGAATCTCATCATAACTCCTAAACCACCAGTAGAATACACACTTCGCCGGCTAGAAACTTTTCACTTAACTCATCTCAGAAGAAGAACCACAATATACAACAAACTTCCCATAACTGCACAAAATGCAAACCTCAAGTCATTTTCTAAACTGCCATGACTCTTCCGGGACCTATTTACACATAACAAAACCATCATAATCAAATACCTCCAAATCAATCAGATTACGGAGGTGGTCGATACTACACGTTCAGACAAATCAACTGTATAGCCTTACCACACCGAAGGAACCGATCCTTTCCTTAACCATGCCATCCAAACAACTACTAGATTGACTCAACTTCTTCCAATTTACTCTTGACTTGCCTTCGAAATAATACCTCTATTCAAACACATAACACACCTCAATCAACACTCATCTCAAGTGACCTAAATCGTGAGACCACGTCGTCTCAACATCCATAAGCCATTGTATACCCCTCTTATGCACTCAATAGTATCTCAAAATGATACAACTACGCTGATTAGATCTTCTGCGAATCTAAAGCTATTTCTCCCATTTCTCTAACACTGCACCGCAGACCCGATGATAACATAGAATACTCCAGGTACCCTTCACATTCTGCTGCAAAACCCAATCTTCAGCCATATAACGAATCCGAAAATCCTTATGCACCACACCTTAAATTTTGAATCCAATAGGACCATTATTGAGAATCGACCACTCTAATCTAGTCCCGATTATTTAACCAAATAATTAGTGCTCTGTTAGCACATGATCACTCCAATGAAGCAACCAGATGGATCCATTCCCTTGTACATCACATCCACCAGAAGTATAAAATCTAAATCATTCCACAACCCTCACATATTAATAAGGTTACATGTCGCACACATCTATCAAATCCATTGCTCAAATCACCACTGATTTTTTCTTTCCTTAGTCATAAATAATCCACCAACATATCGATAACCCGAATCTGCCAAGACACATAATCACGTGACCCAATCATAGATGGTAGGTTTCCCCATTGAGCTTTAAGTCAATCATATAAATCCAGAACCCATAATGACTCCTCCACCGTTACTCAGCCAATTCTCACATGCTTTTGTTGCATTAACTGTGAAATACCCCGAATTACCAGACCCAAACGCACTCAACCTCATAGGAGTCACAACATCATCTTCACGCGATCCAAGCCCACATCGTAGTACATGCCCTTCATAGGAACTTCGTCAGAAATCATGCAATTGCTAACCTGCTCACAGGAGATAGCCCACATGTGTAATTCCATATCGACATCTTCCAACGACATTGCCCTGGTTACAGCCACCACGAAAGTAAGAAATCATTTTGAGCCTACACTCACCCACCATTTGTAAGAGTCCGTTCATTTTCATTAACACCTAGTAAAGATCCAATAATGTGTTCCAGAACTCGAAGTCATGTTGCATCCCAAAACGATGATCAAGTATTCATGTTACTCTACTTTCCAGGCAAACTCATCCCTTCACATTCAAACTTCCTAAGTAAAAAAACCACTGCCCCAAACAGAATACACAGACTTAGTCAATTGCCAACCATGACCCTCATCACTCTAAACTTTATCAAAACTTGTGGCTATCTTACCACCAAAAATCCAAATGATACGCTTCCACTCCTATTCCGGTTAACCCATCTTCCTAAGAAACTACTCAATCTTTGCTGCTCGTACTTGATCTGCTAATAATTTAAACACCGCGAGACATAATCCTCCATGTTATTTTTCATCCTTCGCCGCAAACAATGCTATGTTAAATTATGATCCATCTCTGTAGAAACCAAACAAATAGATTACCATCAACCCTAAGCCTCCTTAAGATCTTTTTCCTTGAGTGATTGACATTAGAAACACCAATTCAACCCGAAGTTGCAACACACCGTCATCTCTGATAGCCGCTTTTTATATACCATTTCACAACAATATTCCCCAAAGACAAACAAATGAAGACCATCATACTGACGATCCTTAAAGTATCCAAACAAGAATGACAACACCATAACACAAACAATATTTCCACCAAGTTCGAAAATACCCAATCTCGCTACTCTGCTAACTAAAGCTTGAACATCCATAGTCTAATTGCCTCTCCTCCACTGGGATTAAATGCCTAACCTCTAAACCATCGAATAATTCTCCTCTCGAGTCATTCATTATCGCGACACATAATTAAGCATCCTACCTATTACACCAGCACTGTGCAATAACATCAGATGAACATCACAATACATAGTTCATAGACTCGAAACTGTAGGCAACACTAACACTAGGCTGAAATGACATAACACCCCTCCATAAAGCGACGATGATAGTCATACAGACGTCTCCGTACTGATCCACAAGATTCTATTAGACTTTCTCATGACTCATGCAACCCAATCAAACCTAGATCTCTGATACCAAGTTGTCACGACCCAATTCCTGCTATAGGTCATGATGGCGCCCAACGTCACCGTTAGACAATCCAACAGTGGACTATTAACTTATTTATTAATTTTATTACTTTTGAAATCATAAATTTTATCAAATAAAGAAATTAATGCAATGAAAATCATGGATACATACAATATTAATAAGATATAAAATAAAAAAGTGACAATATTTAAGCAAAACCATTAATATCTTCTAGAATTTCCCAAAATCCCGTGTCACAAGTGCATGAGCATCTACTAGGAAGTTCAATACCAATATAACATCTGTATGGAATACAAAATAGTCAGGATAACATAAATGACTATGATGGAAACTCCATGTGCTGCGAAACGTATCATAGGATGCAGCTCACCGTAAAGTTCCCTCAATAGTTGCACCCTTGTGCCCAAATGACTAACAGAAGTATACCTGCACAATAAGTGCAGAAGTGTAGCATGAGTACATAAATCAACGTGTACCGAGTAAATATCTAGCATAACCCCGGAGAAGTAGTGACGAGAGGTCAACATCGACACTTACTAGTGGTCCAATGAATCAATATATTAAATTATAAATGAATATGAAACTCAAAAGCAACAATGAGGTAAGAACTGTAACTAACAAAAATCCTCCAAAATTATGACAATATAAATTTCTTAAATCTCATATACTATGTCAACATGTAAGAAATATCAAGTGCTATCTTAAACAGATAAGGAATATCATTTAAATGCCAAGTCTCATCTAAAAGGAAAATCTCATGATTATTCAGACTCCTAGCGATATTATGCACGAGTTATGTCGAGTTCGTACGATCCGATCCAGAATAATGTGTACACTGCCAAGGGTCGACCGGCGCGAACCATAGATGCATCTCAAATATACTGTCGAGTTGTTTGGCCCGATCCACATAAATAGAAGAAACTTATCGAATTGCGAGCCACGTGTTTACAACACAAGAACAAGAATATAAAGTAAGAATAACTGTTACCAGCGATCAAATATCCTGCCAAACACCTCAAGGTAATAAGGTTCGTTCTAACATGATCTCGAATCAAATTAGATTTACAAGTTCTTGGTAATCAAACTAACAAATTGAGTTCAGGTAATACAAATATCGCATAATAAACTCCTAAGTCTAATTGGACATAAGTATAATTTTAGCTTCGTACGGACTCTCGTCACCTCGTACGTATGTAACTCCCATAACAAGTAGGACATAACAAATACAGTACCTGCATGGTAGTTTCCCTCTCATAAGGTTAGACAAGAGACTTACCTCGCTCCGAAATCCGATAACCGGCTCCAAAGGCTCTCTTACAACTCAAACCAATGCCAAATGATCTGAAACCCCTTGTTGAGACGAGAATAAGCAGTGAAAATCACCTCAAACGGAGCTCTAGAACTCCAGATATGCTCAAAATACTAATATGCTCGGTCTGCCCATTTAAAACACTACCCAGGTGGTTTTTGTTCTTCGCCTTTGCGTTTGCAAAGAGCAAATTTTGTATTGACCAGTCAAACCAAAATTAGTTCTTTGCGTTCGCGGGACCACTAATACCGCGAAGAACAAAAGTTCACACCAGAAACCAGCAATATTTCCCGAGACAAAAATGTGGATAACTCTCTCATACAACCTCGGAATTCGATGATTCTTATTGCTATGGTTCCGTAATTTCTATAAGGATATAATGGTTCAATATAATCACATTCAAAGGTCTTTTACAAAATATGGTACCCTTTATGCCAAAACAAATGACGCCAAAACATCAAATAAGAATGCGACACAACCCAAACCCATCTGAAACTCACCCGAGGCCCCCGTGATCCTATCCAATCACACCAACTAGTCTAAAAACATAACACGAACCTATTTAAGGCCTCAAATCACACCAACAACATCAAAACTATGAATTGCACATCAATTCAATCCTAATGAACTAATGAACTTTTAAACTTCTAAAACTCATGCCGAACCATGCCAAATCAACCTCGAATGACCTTAAATATTACATGCAAGTCCCAAATAACGCAATGGACCTATACTAACTCCCCAACCACATCGGACCTGCTATAAACAAAGTCAACTCTCGGTCAAACCTACCAACCTTCCAAATCTTCAATCTTCCAATTTTTGCCAAAAAGCATCAAACCAATCTACGGACCTCCAAATCCAAACATACGTCTAAGTCCAAAATCACCATCTTGATCTAACATAACTATCAAAACTCTGATCTGAGGTCATTTATTCAAAACTCAATCCTTAGTCAACTCTTTCAAATTAAAGCTTCCGAATTGAGAATTATTCTTCCAAATCAACTCCAAACTTCTCGAAAATCAAAACCAACCACGCGTGCAAGTCATAATATATGAAGTGAAGCTACTCAAAGTCTCAAACCTTCGAACTACATGCTAGAGCTCAAGATGACTAGTTGGGTCGTTATATTGCAGATCGGTATGGAGACGTCTATACTTATCTTTGAGAGGCTACGTGCCACGACCCGAAATTTTCTACACTTGGGATTGTGAAGGCGCCTAACATTTCACTTGATAGGAAAGCCAACATTAACTATATTGATTAATCCATTTTAAAAATTCAAATTAAATGATAACAATAACAACTGAATAGTCTAAAATAAGGTGATAAACTACTGAACGACGTAATCCAAATACAATCCCAGAAACTGAGGTCACGAATACATGAGCGTGTAGAGTACTACATACAATAGTCTGAATAAAGATAATTGTTTGAATAAAAAAAATCAATGATGACATAAATGGGACTTCAGGGCTACGGATGTTATGCATCTATACCTCAAGTCTCCATAGGTATCTGGATCCAGACAATCTCACTAAGCGCTGATGGGACCAACTCCAAGATCTGCACAAGAAGTGTACAGTGTAGTATGAGTACAACCGACCCCATGTACTCTGTATGTGCCGAGCCTAACCTCGACGGAGTAGTGATGAGGCTAAGGCAGACCACTTACAATAACCTGTATGCAATAATAATAATAACAAGAAAACAAGAAATGAAAGTAAAGAAGTTAACTCATGAAAATGGACTCGAAATTCAAGTACCAGAGAGCCCAGAATAACAAGTCTCATATCACAATACCGAGGCAAATCCAACAATCATAAACAAGTACAACATATACAATCTGTTGCAGCGCGCAACCCGATCCCACCATATCACCATCTGTCAATATCATAATCCGTCATTCCACCATTTCAATTCATTACCTTTCAATTTCCTTTACGGCAGCAACCCGCTCCACAAACAATTTCAAACATCAACAATAACAATTCAACAACCAAATTTACAAGAATTTCTACATTAAGAGGGTAAATGTACAAGGCAACAAAGAACCATAGAGTAATCATTGAATCCTTACTATTCGAAGTTTCAACTTTACTAATTCATCAGTATCTAACAACTAAACAGCTCGCGCAAGTGAAACCATATTATATAATGCAACAAATTTTAAAAATAATAGGACAAGTAAAGCATGTTACAAGTAAGGTATGCAAGTAAAGCAAGTAGCAAATAAGCATGGAGTCATGATATGAACAGACAAATTAAGACAAGGAATAATTAAATGACAAGTAACAATTATGGCATAGAAGTCAAATAAGACATGTAATAATTGAGGCATGAAGCAAGATATATCATGAAACAAAATGAGAACATGGAAAAAATATCGTGACGGCGTATATACACTCGTCACCGCGCATATGCTCCATTTTCCCACATAATCCACATAACACATAATTCAAGAATTGTAACTCTCTCAAGTCAAGGTTAGACCCAACACCCTCCTCACTCCGCGAATCAAAGCAATCAACCAACCACGATCTTGCCTTTTGAACAAGCGTCCAAACCAACCAAATCTAGCAAACTATCAATCAAATGATTCAAAATAAGCTTTAGAAACTACCCATTAATGAAAGAGGTTCATTTTTGATCATTTTTGAAAAAGTCAACCCCGGGCCCGCTTGGTTAAAACCCGAGGTTTGGACCGAAACTTGATTACCCATTCACCCTCGAGCCCGGTTATACGATTTATTTTAAACTCTGACCCCAATTTGAGGTCTAAATCTCAATTTTTACAAAATCCCCAATTTCTACCCAAATTCCTAATCTCTACCATAGAAATCTTAAATTTGATGTTGAAATCTCATGAAAAGTAATGTGGAATTGAAAACAATTGGATTACAGTCACCTACCAATGAATTTGGGAAAAACAACACTCTTGGAAAATTGCCTCTAGAGTGTTTAGGGTTGAGAAATGGTGTAAAGTGAGCTAAGTCCCGATTTTTTCCTCTTCTGCCCATATCGCAAATGCGAGACAAGGGTCGCAAATTCGAACCCTGTCTCAAAAGAACAGAAGTCTCAATTGCAATAAATTGATCACAAAAGCGATTAACCAGCCTTCGCAAATGCGGCCAATATCTTCTCAATTGCGAAGAAGTCCTATTTTGCCAAGCATCACAAATACGGCCAAGTGATCGCAAAAACAATCATGTGCTGTTCGCAATTGCGAACCATTTCCTCGCAAATGTGAGGTTACCAAATCCCAAGACCTGCTCGCAAATGCGAACTCTTGTTGCAAATGCAAGCCAGACCTCGCAAATGAGAGATCTGCATCAGAACACTAGAGCTGGAAGGAAAACAACTGACTCCAAAGCATCCAAACTCATCCGAAAAGCGTCCGAAACTCACCCGAGCCACTCGGGTTCCAAACCAAACATGCACACAAGTGTAATAATATCATACGAACTCACTCGCGTAATCAAATTACCAAAATAACATCTAAATCTACAAATCAACCCTCAAACGAATGAAATTTAAATGTAACTCGTGAACAACTAGAATCGCACCTAAGCGTCTGAATCATGTCAAACCAATTTTGAATTGCACCAAATTCTATAGACAAGTTTCAAATAGTAACACGGACCTACACCAAATCTCAACATCTAAATCTGAACTCGTTAGCTATGATGTCAACTTACAATCAAACTTAGGAAATTTCCAAACTTTCAAAATACTAGTTTTCGGCAAAATGAGTCAAATAAATATAGGGACCTCCAATTTCAGTTCCGAGCATACGCCCAAGTCTAAAATCATGACACAGACCTATCTGAATCGTCAAAATAATGATCCGAAGTCGTTTTCACCAAATGCTGACCATGGTCAACTCAAGTTGTTTTTAAAGCCAAAATCATGTTTTCTTCAAATTTTCACATAAAAGCTTTGGAAAAGAGTCATGGGCCACACGTACAAACTAAAAAACATCAAACAGAGTTAACAGAGGTCTCCGAACACGGAAATAAGTGCTAATACTCAAAACGACCTATCTAGTCGTCATATTTTTCACCTCTAAAAGAAACGTTCGTCCTCGAACGAACACAAAAAAGTATCTGGACTGGTGAAAAGGTGTAGTTATCTACTCCGCATATTGGACTCGGACTCCCACATGGCTACCTCGATCAGCTGAACTCTCCAGTGCACACTAACAGAAGGATAACTTTTGGCCTAAGTAAGTTTGTTTTGATGATTGACAAAGGAACTCAAGCATGAAACAGGTCCATACACAGTATACATAGACACGAGCAAATTCAAGCATAATTCATGCATGTGAAGGAGATAAGCCTAAGTGGTTATATCTGATATCTCCTGAATGAAAAGGTTGCCTAAGTGATAAGGAGAAGGACTCCTTACTCGAAGAGAACTCTATCCTAGATAAGGAATGAGTTAGAAGTTAAAGATAAGTAGAACTCTTCCACCATAGAAGAGTATAGCATTAGAACTCTAGTTATTTCCTATTCTACTAACTCTATATATTTTAGGATGTTCTCATTTTACAGGGACGCACAAATGCTGAAGTTAAATAAGAATTGAGAGCAAAATAGCAAGGCATTTTGCAAGCAATTCCTGTATGATTCAAGTGTGCGAACCTGAAGCTACATGAACCAGATAGAAGAACCAGTTCCAAATGTCTATATTTTATTCTAGTTTCATTATAGTAGGAATTTTGAGTTGTACCTTTCAGCTTTATTTAGAAGCAATTGTACTAGGTATTCTGAGTGTTGTATTTAAGTTAGAGTTAACTTGAAGTTGTCGCAATAGCTAGAGGCTGGTTGCCACAAAGGGTTAGAGGTACTCCTTAGGCTAACAAAGAGTTTTGTAAATACTATTTTTGGCTCAATTATTTAGTAAAGTGTTTGGGAAAATCCTATTAGGTAGTAGGTCGTAGTTTTTTTCACCTTTTGAGACAAGTGTTTTTCACATAAAAATACTTGTGTTCTTTACTTTCCACATTTATCATTCTACAATGGTAGTATAAGGAACACATAGAAGAACCAAGTCCTTCTATAATCTATGCATGCGAAAAGTTGGACACCACACAAATCACCCCCATCTTGTGTGGTATTGAAGTATAAAACATCAACTGGTATCAGAGCAGGTTATCCTTAAGAGGCTAACACCTTAGGAAAAGATCAAGATGAGTGCACCACACGGGAATTGGGGAGGGCAATCCACTGCTAAGCCACCACTCTTTTATGGCCAGTACTACTCTTGGTAGAAGTCAAGAATGAGAGGCCACATATAGGGAGAGGACTATGAGGTATAGGACATTGTCATTGATGGTCCACTAGCTACCTTGAAGAAAAATGCTGAAGGAGAAGATGTGCCAAAGATAAGAGCAGACTGTACTGTTGAGCACTTGAAGAAGTGTTAGAAGAATGCTAAAGCCAAGAAGTGGCTTGTTTGTGGACTTGGTCCACATGAGTACAGTAGAATCTAAGGTTGTGCCACTACTAAGCAAATTTGGGACACACTGCAAGTGGCTCACGAAGGAACAACTTAGGTAAAGAGATCTAGAGGAACTCTACTATACTCTCAGTATGAGAACTTTGCTATAAAGGATGGAGAAACCATTCAAGTGATGTACACAAGATTCACTACACTAACAAATGAGCTAAAATCTCTTGGAAGGATTATTCCTGAAGAAGAAAGAGTCGAGGAGATACTTACTAGGGTTTTGCCTATCACTTGGGAGAGCAAGATCACTGCCATCCAGGAATCATAGAATATTGCCACTCTCCCACTAGATGAATTTATTGTAAATCTTACTACCTATGATCTTAGGAGACAAACCATTAAAATGGATGTACCTAAACAGGAAAGGAGTTTGGCACTCAGAATCACTGAAGGTTCTGATCTGGAAGATGACGAAATGGCTATGATCACCAAAGATTTCAAGAAGTACCTGAGGAGAAGGAAGGGTTCTTCAAGAAGTGGACAATACAGCAAGTCAAAAGCTCCTGAGAAGCAAATCAGTGATGGCTGCTACAAGTGTGGAAAGACTACTCATCACATCAAGAACTGTCCTTTGTGGGAAATTGAATGGAAGAAGGGAAGAGTTGAATGAAGGAACATGAATAAGGAATAGGTTCAACCCAAGAAAAGCAACAACAAAGGATAAATCAAGGCTATGGTTGCTGCTTGGGGTAGAAAGATCAAATGAAAGCTCAGATGATCATGATGAAGATGATGATATTGAACGAGCACTTATGGCCATTGAAGAATCTGATGAAGAAACTGAGGTAAGTGTCTTTCATCTCAAAGACAATATTAAATATTTGTCTAAAAAAGGTTATCTGAGTTGCTACTAGAGCTAATTGATGAATCTGAGTGTGTAAATAATGAAAAGGAACAAATGTCTAAAGAATGCGTGATTTTGAAAGCTAAGTGCAAAAACCTGGAACTTAGGGCTAGTGAAACTTTAAGTGATAATACTGTGTTGAAGAACCAAGTTCATGCACTTGACACAACTGTCCTAGATCTTAGATCTGGAAATCTAAAATTGAAACTAGGAATAGGCAAAAAGACAGTTGATCACACACAACTCACGTTAGAAGAAAATGTAGGAAATATGAAAGATGAGTTGTACAAGAGATATGAATAGGTAAGAATCCTAAAGGAGGATCTAAGCAAGGTCAAGTATGATCTAGACATAACTTGTAAATGAAACAGGTCCTCTGATGCACTTTCATGGCTACAAGAACACCATAGTAGCGACAGAAGAGGACTTGGCTTTGGGAACCTTGCACCTAAGTGGGATCCCAAAAGCAAGTATCTCACAATTCCTGAGAACACGATTTTCATACATTGTGGTAATACTGGTCTCTATAAAAGTGAATGTACTGCAAAAGAAAAGGCAAGTCAAAAGAACAAAGATTTTGTTCAAGGGAAAAATAGGCTGCCAAGTTGGGCTAAAAATAATTTGATTCATCCTTTTGACTATATAAAGGGATCCAAACTAGATTGGGTTCCTAAGAATAACCCCTGATTTCCTTTTGCACGTCCAAGTGAAAGGGAGCAGCCAAATATGGTACATGGATAGCGGCTGCTCAAAGCATATGACAGGAAGCAAGAACTAGTTTCTTTCACTTGAGGACCTTAAATGAGGTAATGTCTTCTTTGGAAATGGGAATAAAGGTGAGATCATTGGGGTTGGAAAGGTAGGTAAGACTTATTCTCACTCTATTGAGAATGTCTACTTGATAGATGGACTAAAGTACAGTCTAATAAGTGTATCACAATTGTGTGATAGAGGTAACATGGTAGCGTTCACCTCTACAAAACGCTTTGTGATTAACCTTACCACTGAAAAGATAGTTTTGCAGGGAAAAAGAGAGAAAAACATATGTGTTATGGATCTGTCCACACTTTCAGATAATGAACTCACTTGCTTAAGTGTGTTGGATAATAATCCCCTCCTTTGGCACAAAAGACTTGGCCATGCCAGTCTAAGCCAACTTAATAATCTAGTCTCCAAGGACTTGGTGATAGGGATGCCTAACATTAAGTTCAAGGAAGATAAAATTTGTGAAGCTTGTGCAAGGGGGAAGCAGGTAAGATCCTCTTTCAAAACCAATAAAATGGTAAGCACTAATAGGACGATAGAACTGGTCCATATGGATCTTTGTGGACCAATGAGAAGATTAAGCAGAGGTGGTAAGAGATATGTTATGGTTCTTGTTGATGATTACTCTAGGTTTACTTAGACATTGATTTTAACATCTAAAGATGAATCATTTGACATATTCACTTCTTTTGTTAGAAACATTCAGAAACAACTAGGTAATCAACTTCCATCAAATAGGTCTGATCATGGTACCGAATTTGAGAATGCTAAATTTGCTGAATTTTGTGATGAGCATGGCATAAATCATAATTTTTCTGCTCCTACTATTCCACAACAAAATGGAGTAGTTGAAAGAAAGAATAGCACATTGGAAGAAATGGCTAGGACTATGATTCTTTCTAGTAAACTGCCCCATAGTTTTGGGCAGAAGCTGTGAACACTGCATGCTACATCATAAATAGGTGCATGACTAGACCTCTTGTTGAGAAGACTCCCTATGAGTTACTTAAAGGGAGAAAATCAAATATATTCCATCTTAGGGCATTTGGATGCAAGTTATTTGTGCATAATAATGGTAAAGACTCCCTAGGAATGTCTTGATTATGTGTACAAGCATGAAAATGCACTTTATGGGCTTAAGAAGGCTCCAAGATCATGGTATAAAAGATTGTCAAAGTTCTTGCTTGAGCATGGCTACAAGAGAGGTAAAATTGACAATACTTTGTTGCTGAAAGAAAAAGGTAAAGATCTCTTAGTAGTTCAGATATATGTTGATGATATAATCTTTGGAGCAACTACTGATAAGTTAAGTAAAGAATTTGCTTAACTAATGAGCAGTAAATTTGAAATGAGCATGATGGGTGAGCTTAACTTCTGTTTAGGCTTACAAATTAAACAAAAGTCAAATGGAACTATGATTCATCAACAGAAGTATGTGAAAGAGTTAATTAAAAGGTTTAAAATGGAAGACTCCAAATAAATTGTACGCTCATATAGCAACAGCCACAAAACTGGATATAGATGAACCTGGTTCATTTGGCGATCAAACGATGTATAGGGGAATGATTGACTCTTTGTTATATCTCACTTATAGTAGACCTGACATTGTTTTTAGTATAGGCCTTTGTGCTGGATTTCAGGAAAATCCAAAGGAGTCCCACTTGACTGCTGTCAAGAGGATCTTGAGATACCTAAAAGGCACCACTGACCTTTGTCTATGGTATCCAAAAGGTAGTAACTTTAACTTAGTAGGATATGTTGATGCTGATTATGCAGATTTTCTTGTGGATAGAAAGAGCACCTCAGGTATGACACACTTTCTTGGCTCATGTCTTGTGTCTTGGGCCGCCAAAAAGCAAAATTCTGTGTCATTATCTACTGCTGAAGCTGAGTGTGTTGTTGTTACCTCATGTTGTGCTCAATTGCTATGGATCAAACAGTAATTAATGGACTTTGGAATTGATGTAGGTTGTATCCCCATCTTTTGTGATAACACCAGTGCAATTAGTGTGACCAAGAACCTGATTCATCACAAAAGAACTAAGCATATAGATGTTAGGCATCACTTCTTGAGGGACAACTATGAAAAAGGTTTAATCACTATGGAATTTTGTGTTACTTACAAGCTAATAGCTGGCATATTCACGAAAGCCCTAAGTAGAGATCACTTTGAAAGGAACATGTTATAATTAGGGATGATTAAGATCACCTAAAAGGAACCAGTTCTAACTCAAAAATTGGTTAGATAATTTGTAAATTTTATACATAATTAGACTAGATTTTGCTCAGTATCATACTTTCACTAGTATACTCTTGTGCCATGTGATAAAATGTCTCATTAATATCTAATGATATTATCTTTATTTTCTCAGAAAATTCAGACTTACACAAGAGATTTCTCAGTGAAGAACCTGGTTCATCAAGATTACGCGGTATGTACTCTCCACTCTGCATATTTTGAAATACTTATATTTGGATTATGATCAAAAGGAATGTCCCATTTAATCCCAACCTTCCTTGAGCTTCTCCGTTACAAAATGAACCAGTTTCACCCAAGGAGAGTCCCAAAACGTAATAAGTGCCTAGATTCTAGGGAGAGACCTCAATGTCTTTTCAAACTGACTACCAGTTTGATTGGACTTTTGAGCTTCTGAAAAGTTATCGTTACCCAATTAAATTCTCCCTCTTTATATTGATTTGGCCTTAGCCGTTTGTTCACTTCTAATTTCCAACCGCCAAATATTTCTCTCAATCTTCTCTAATCTTCTAAACACACACATATTCCCCCTACCATCACCAATGGCTAATCTCTTTGAAAAACCCTCATCACCATCTAAAGAATCCATACCCACACCTCCAACCAACCCTAAACCAAGGAAATGACAAATGAAGGCTATTGCTCGTAAGACAGTGGTAGGGAGTGAATTATCCAAGAAGTTAGATGAGCAATTAAAAGCAAGACAGGCACAAGAACCCAAAACATCTAAAGAATCATTTAAGTCTGATATTGAGGGGGAAGGAACTATTTCTTTTGAAACAAATTAGGTAACATCTGGTCCTAAAATTACATCAGAAATAATCTTGGAGGTTGCTGAAAATATGAAAAATAGGTTTGTTTTGGTAGGAACTATAACTGGGGTTGAAACCACTAAATCTGGGAAACCTGGTGGTAAAAATAAAAACAAAAAGGAGAAAGAGAGTGAGAGTGCTCATGGTGATGTGAGGGGAATGTGGAAAGAAGTGATCTTTACCCACTCATGTTGGTTTGACTGAAAAAACAGGAGCTACGATATTGTGGAGTGAAGAATCTGCTGGATAGGAAGAACGTTTGAGAGAAAAAAGGGCAGTGGGTCTGGAGAAGCTGTTGAGGGGTTGGTTAGGTTGAGGAAGAGGTTGTGACTCCAAAGACAAAGAAAAGAAAGACTTCCAAAAAGAAGTTTCCTTCAAAGACAAAGTCTGTAGAGCCTCCTACCTTGGCGAAAAGAACCAGGTCAGCCTTGAAGTCTTGGAAAGTGCAATTAGTGGAGAAAGAGGGAAGTGAAGAAGAAGAGCAATCTGATGAAGAGCAGGACAAGATGGTTAAGTTTGGGAAAAGAACCATCTTGAAGGGTAGATTCCTCAGGGATTTGGAAAAGGAAGGGATGATGCTGCTGCTGGAAAAGGGTTGGAAAGAAATGGTCATTCAGATGGATGGAAGGCTTTCCAGAACTGAGATTGTGGAGTTTATGGAAAATTGTGAGATCTAAAATGGCAGAGTCACCAGTATGGTGAAGGGGGTGACAGTGAGCTTTGATGACAAGGAATTGGGAGAGATTGTAGGTGTACCTGCTGAAGGACACAATGATTACAAGAAGCTCAAATGGCCAAGTCTAAAGAACCTTCCTACCTCCCATGCCATTACAAGAAAGTTTGTTGATTATAAGTTAAAGCTAGAGGCCAAGGATGTATACAAAAGTGAGATGAAGCCACCCCACAAAGTGTTGTTTAAATTTGTTAACAAGGTTGTGCTGCCTAGGCAAGAGAGAAGGCACATAGCACATTCATGCACCTGATCCTTATGGAATGCATGGATAGTGGGAGGCAGATTAATTGGCTTGAGTTTATTATCTAGCTCCTTGATAGGGTTCTAAATGGCACCAAAACTCACTCCATACTCTATGGTTTCATTCTCACCACCATACCAGATCATTTTAAGGTTCCCTTAAAGAAATGGGATGTTAGTACAAGCAAGGATCACTTTGGGGCAAACGCCTTGACAACTTGTGACTATGATGTCCATGGTGCTGCTAAAGAACCTGGTTCAACCAAGAAGGTTCCTGTGAACAACAAAGTGAGAGATTTGGTGCAAGAGAGTGGGGCCAAGGATGTTGAGATTGAAAGGCTGAAGAAGAGGCTAGCAGAAGTAGAAACTGAAAAGGATGCTCTCAAGGCTGAGCTTGCAAAGGAGAAGGAGAAGAATGAAGGCATTCATCAAGATATGTTGAAGCTACTTCAGACCAGAAACCAAAAACCTGGTCCTTCCCAGCCTTGAAACCTTCCTAGCCTAATTAGACAAACCACTGACCTGGGTGTGATTTTTTTTGTTCTTTTTGCTCATGATCCAGTATCTTTATTTTTCTTTATGCTTTATGGATGACTAGTATAAATGATAATTAACTGATTTTGTGCTTTAACTATTTGCTAATGCTTCTTAGATAGCTAATATCATTAGATTGATATATGATGCTTGACTCCATGATTGCATTTGAAGTAGCCTTAGTGGCCATGAGTCATATCTATTAAAATCTGGTTATCTAACATAATTTTACAACTTTTCGATGATGCCAAAAGAGGGAAGATAGGTTGTGATTATTACTTTGGACTATGATGTTTATAACCTAATGAACCCGGTCCTTGATGATTTGTGACTTTAAAATGAAAAGTGTTCTAACATTGTGTTAATGTTGAGCTGAGTTGATATAGGTCTCATGCTTATGAAAAGCACAGAGTTTGTCCTCATCAAAAAGAGGAAATTTATTGGCCTAAGTAAGTTTGTTTTGATGATTGACAAAGGAACTCAAGCTTGAAACAGTTCCATACATAGTGTACACAGACATGGGCAGATTCAAGCACACAACATGCACATGAAGGAGATAAGCTTATGTGGTTACATCTGATATCTCCTGAATAAAAAGGTTTCATAAGTGATAAGGAGAAAGACTCCTTACTCGAAGAGAACTCTATCCTAGATAAGGAAGGAGTTAGAAGTTGAAGATAAGTAGAACTCTTCCTCCATGGAAGAGTATAGCATTAGAACTCTAGTTATGTCCTATTCTACTAACTCTATATATATTTCAGGATGTTCTAATTTTACAGGAATGCACGAATGCTAAAGGTAAACGAGAATTGAGAGCAAAATAGCAAGGCATTTTGCAAGCAATTCCTGTGTGATTCAAGTGTGTGAACCTGAAGCTACAAGAACCAGATAGAAGAACTAGTTCCAAGTGTCTGTCTTTTATTCTAGTTTCATTGTAATAGGACTTTTGAGTGGTACCTTTCAACTTTATCTAGAGGCAATTGCACTAGGTACTCTGAGTGCTGTATTCAAGTTAGAGTTAACTTGAAGTTGTCGCAACAGCTAGAAGCTAGTTGCCACAAATGGTTTAGAGCTAATCCTTAGGTTTACAAAGAGTTTTGTAAATGCTGTTTTTGGCTCAGTGATTTAGTGAAGTATTGGGAAAACTCCTACTAGGTAGTAGGTCATGGTTTTATTCACCTTTTGAGCCAGATGTTTTCCACGTAAAAATACTTGTGTTCTTTACTTTCTGCATTTATTATTTTGCAATGGTAGTATGAGGAATACATAGAAGACCCAAGGTCCTTCTATAATCTGTGCACATATATAATTTGACACCACACAAATCACCCTCCCTCTTGTGTGTTATTGAAGTATAAAACAACAATAATTCTTAGACCTCACGTTCCGGACTTGCCGTGCAAGAATAGACACCAGCTCCTCCTCATATATCAATTTCTTGTCCAATTGGACTGAGCTGAAATCTAATACATGGGGCGGATCACTGTGATACTTCCGGAGCATGGAAACATGGAACACCAGGTGAATTACTGATAAGCTAGGTGTCAATGCAAGCTTGTAGGCCACCTCACCAACTCTTTCAAGAATCTCAAAGGGTCCAATATACCTAGAGCTCAACTTGCCTTTCTTACAAAACTCATCACACCTTTCGTGGGTGAAACCTGAAGCAAAACTCTCTCTCCAACAATGAATGCAACATCATGAACTCTCCAATCAACATAACTCTTCTGCCTAGAGTGTGCTGTATGAAGTCGATCCTGAATCATCTTGACTTGACCTTTTCTAAGACATCCCGACCAAATAAGTACCCAACAACCG
The DNA here is from genome assembly GCF_000715075.1 of Nicotiana tabacum. NCBI lineage: Eukaryota > Viridiplantae > Streptophyta > Magnoliopsida > Solanales > Solanaceae > Nicotiana > Nicotiana tabacum. The sequence goes on from NC_134098.1 coordinate 8,899,460, forward strand.
AACTTCTCCCGGCTTAAACCAACCAACTGGAGAACGACACCGCCTCCCATATAAGGCCTCGTAAGGAGCCATCTTAATACTTGATTGGTAGTTATTGTTGTAGGAAAACTCCGCAAGTGGCAAGAACTAATCCCAAGAACCCTAGAAATCCATAACACAGGCGCAAAGCATATCCTCCATGATCTAAAATGGTGCGCTCATATTGGCCGTCCATCTAGGGATGAAATGATGTGCTCGACTCAACCTGTGTGTCAAGCTCATGATGTACGACCCTCCAGAAATGTGATATCATTTGTGTGCCCCGATCAGAATTAATAGAAACTGGCACACCATGAAGGCGGACAACCTCGAGGATATAGATCTCAGCCAGCCACTCTGAAGAATAGGTAGCCGCCATCAGAATGAAATGCGTTGACTTGGTCAACCTATCCACAATGACCCATACTACGACAAAATTCTTCAAAGTCCGTGGGAGCCCAACAACGAAATCCATGGTAATACGCTCCCACTTCCACTAGGGAATCTTATGTCTCTCAAGCAAACCGCCAAGCCTCTGATGCTCATACTTCACCTACTGGCAGTTCAAACACCGTGAAATGTAGACCTCCTCGAGAATCAACTAGCGTAGCCCATCCACATTGGGCACACAAATCAGACCCTGCATTCGCAATACCCCATCACCTCTAATAGAAACTTTCTTGGAATCACGGTGCTACACCGTGTCCGTAAGGACAAGCAAATGAGGTCGTTATCCTTTCACCACCTTTTGGCAAAACCGGTCATATGGAACACTACAAAGTTGACCCATTGGTCACAACAATACCCATGTTGTGCAACACCTTGTGGCAATGGTCCAAGTCATCTTGTGGGTCCTCAGAGGGTGCACTGCCATAATGAACATTAAAGAGCTTGGTGTCATGGTCAGGATAGAGGGGCGACATATGAGAAGAGGCTCTGTTATTTTGGTGGCTTCAGTGGTGTCTCATCTGGATACACATGTTCTTTTGGTAGAGTCCATCCTCCTAGGCCGATTGAGTTAGCTCTTCGGGTAGCCCATGGTGCTTCGGGAGGTCGTGGTTCTTATGGGTTTCGTCCTAAGCAGCCAACATTCAATACACATTTAGATCCTATCAGTGCAACACTGCTTCAGAGTTACGTCACTGGATACCCATGCCGTCAGGGTCAGTTTGAGCTTCAGCAGCCTCAGCAGCCGAGCGAGTGCTTAGAGTGTGGGGGCACTGGTCCTATATCAACCTAGGGTAATACCTTTTGATATGACAAGTGCCCCATACTCTAAGAACTCACTCAGCTGCTGAGGCTGCTGAAGCTTAAACTGACTCTGACGGCATGGGTATCCAGTGATGTAACTCTGAAGCGGTGTTGCTCTGATAGGATCTGAAAGTGTATTGAATGTTTGCTGCTTAGGACTAAACCCATAAGAACCACGATCTCCCGAGGCACCGTGGGCTACCCGAAGAGCTAACTCAATCAGCCTAGGAGGATGGCCTCTACTAAAAGAACATGTGCCTCCAGATGAGGCACCACTGAAGCCACCAAAATAATAGAGCCTCTTCTCATATGTTGCCCCTCTATCCTGACCACGAACCATCCCAATTCGTCTAGCAATCTCTACGGCCCTCTAAAACGAAATATCATCCCCTGTCTCCTTGGCCATCTGACGCATAATGTCGAAGGTAAGACCATTATTAAACCTCCTAGTCCTCACTCTCTCTCTCTATCAGTGAGGTTCAAAATAGCTCTGCATGACGGGCTAGGTCCATAAATCTAGTCTCATACAGGGTGACGGTCATGCCACCCTACTGAAGGTGCTCGAACTGCCTACGGTACTCCTCCTTCAGAGTGAAAGGAACAAACTTCTCCAGAAATAGCTGCGAAAATGGATCCCAGGTAAGTGGAGGTTAACCAGCTGGTCTGCTCCTCTCAAAATCCTACCACTATCTATTGGCAAAACCGGTCATATGGAACACTGCATAGTCGAACCATTTGTCACAACAATACCCATGTTGCGCAACACCTTTTGGAAATGGTCCAAGTCATCCTGTGGTTCCTCAGAGGGTGCACTACCATAATGAACATGAAAGAGCTTGGTGTCGTGGTCAGGATAGAGGGGCGACATATGAGAAGAGGCTCTGGTATTTTGGTGGCTTCAGTGGTGCCTCATCTGGATGCACATGTTCTTTTGGTAGAGGCCATCCTCCTAGGCCGATTGAGTTAGCTCTTCGGGTAGCCCACGGTGCTTCGGGAGGTCATGGTTCTTATGGGTTCCATCCTAAGCAGCCAACATTCAATACACCTTCAGATCCTATCAGTGCAACACCGCTTCAGAGTTACATCACTGGATACCTATGCCGTCAGGGTCAGATTGAGCTTCAGCAGCCGAGTGAGTGCTTAGAGTGTGGGGGCACTGATCATATCAAAAGGTATTACCCTAGGTTGACATATGACCAGTGCCCCCACAATCTAAGCACTAACTTGGTTGCTGAGGCTGCTGAAGCTCAAACTGACCCTGACAGCACGAGTATCCAGTGACGTAACTCTAAAGCAGTGTTGCACTGATAGGGTCTGAAGGTGTATTGAATGTTGGCTACTTAGAACGAAACCCATAAGAACCACGACCTCCCGAAGCACAGTGGGCTACCCGAAGAGCTAACTCAATCGGCCTAGGAGGATAGCCTCTACCAAAAGAACATGTGCCTCTAGATGAGGCACCACTGAAGCCACCAAAATAACAGAGCCTCTTCTCATATGTCTCCCCTCTATCCTAACCACGAACCATCCCAATTCGTCTAGCAAGCTCTACGACTATCTAAAAAGAAATATCATCCCCCGTCTCCTTGGCCATCTGAAGCATGATGCCGAAGGTAAGACCATTATTAAACCTCCTAGTCCTCACCCTCCCTCTCTCTCTATTAGTGAGAATCAAAATAGCTTCATGACGGGCTAGGTCCATAAATATTATCTCATACAGGGTGACAGTCATGCCACCCTACTGAAGGCGCTCGAACTGCCTACAATACTCATCCCTCAGAGTGAAAGGAATAAACTTCTCCAGAAATAATAGCGAAAACAGATCCCAGGTAAGTGGAGGTTAACCAGTTGGTCTGCTCCTCTCAAAATCCTGCCACCATCTCTTGGCAAAACCGGTCATATGGAACACTGCAAAGTCGACCCATTGGTCACAACAATACCCATGTTGCGCAATACCTTGTGGCAATGGTCCAAGTCATCCAGTGGGTCCTCAAAGGGTGCACTGCCATAATGAACAGGAAAAAGCTTGGTGAACTTATCTAACCTCATCAATCCCTCAAAAGACATCGCAGGCCTCTCTTCAAGTTGTGTAGCAACAACGGGCTGAATTACTCTAATTGTTGGAGCTGCCGGAGTCTGGTATATGGGAGTCATCTGCTCCGGAGTGTGAGTCGTGGGAGTCTGTGCTCCTCTACCAGCCTGAGAGACGGTTGCTGCCACAGGAAATACTCCAGTCTGAGCTACACTCTCCATGAGTTCAACTAAGCAGACTAGAGCGTCCTGAAGTACGAGAGTGGCAATGAATCCCTCTAGGACCTGAGTGGGTCCAACTGGTGCGGTCTGAACGGGGGCCTTCTCTTCATGATCAGTCTAAGGTTCCACCATGGGTGTTGCTGCTCGTGCTCTAGGCTAAGCTTTGCCTCTACCTCGGCCCTTGTCTCGGCACCGCCCCCTACCCCAGGTAGTGGCTGCAACAGGGGGCTCTGGCTCTTTCCCTACTATAGACGTTGTGCGAGTGCTCACCGTCTGCGAGAGAACAAGAGTAGAATGGTTCAAACTTCAATAATAGAAATAAGCCACACGATAGAGAAAGAAAAAAGTGAAATTTTCCTAAGGCTTTATGGCCTCTAGAAGATAAGTACAAACGTCTTTGCACCGGTCCTTCAGACTCTATCAAGCATGCTTATGACTCGTGAGACCTAGGCATCCTAGTGCTAGGATACCAACTTTTCACAGCCCGAAATTTTCCATTCTCGGGACTGTGATGACGCCTAACATTTCACTTGCTAGGCAAGCAAACATTAGTTATATTTATTAATCAGTTTTAACAATTCAATTCAAATGATAACAATAACAATCGAATAGTCTAAAATAAAGTGATAAACTATTGAACGGCATAATCCAAATACAATCCTAGAAACTGGAGTCACGAATACATGAGCATCTAAAGTACTACGGATAATAGTCTAAATAAACACAATTGTTTGAATCAAAATAAACAACAATGATGACATAGAAGGGGACTTCAGGGCTACGGACGCCGTACAACTATACCTCAAGTCTCCACAAGTAGCTGGATCCAGACAATCTCACTAGGCATTGTTAGGACCAACTCTGGTATCTACACAAGAAATGCAGAGTGTAGTATGAGTACAACCGACCTCATGTACTCTGTAAGTGCCAAGCCTAGCCTCGACGAAGTAGTGACGAAGCTAAGGCAGGTCACTTAGATTAACATGTACGAAATAATAATAATAATAATAATAATAATAATAATAATAATAATAATAATAATAATAATAATAATAATAACAGGAAAGGAAGTAAAACAGTTAACTCATGAAAACGAACTCTAAATTCAACTACCAGAGAGCCCAAAATAACAAGTCTCGTAGTCTCATATCACAATACTGAGGAAAACCAAACAACCACAAAAAAGTACGACATATACAATCTATTGCGACGCGCAATCTGATCCCACCGTATCATCGTCTATCAATATCATAATCTGTCATAATTCTAATATTTCAATTCATTACCTTTCAAGTTTCGTTGCGGCGTGCAACTTGCTCCCCAAACAATTTCAAACATCAACATAAAAAATTCAACAACCAACTTGTTCACCATGCATATGCACCATTTTCCCACATAATCTACATAACACATAGTTCAAGAATTTCTAACTCTCTCAAGTCAAGTTTAGACCCAACACTTATCTCACTCCGTGAATCAAAGCAATCAACCAACCAAGGCCTTGCCTTTCGAACAAGCCTCCAAACCAACCAAATCTAGCAAATTATCGACCAAACGATTCAAAATAATCTTTAGAAACTACCCATTAATAAAAGAGGTTCAATTTGATCATTTTTTAAAAAGTCAACAAAAGTCAACATCGAGACCGCTTGGTCAGAACCCGAGGTTTGGACCAAAATCTGATTACACATTCACTCCGAGCCCGTTTATGTGATTTATTTTGAAATTTGACCCCAATTTAAGGTCTAAATCTCAATTTTTACAAAATCCCCAATTTCTACCCAAATCCCGAATTTCTACCATGAAAATCCTAAATTTGATGTTGAAATCTCATAAAAAGTAATGGGGACTTGAAAAGAATTGGATTACAGTCACTTACCAATGAATTTAGGAAGAAATATCTCTTGGAAAATCGCCTCTAGAATATTTAGGGTTGAGAAATAGTGTAAAATGAGCTAAGTCCCAATTTTCACCTCTTTTGTTCAGCTGAAGATGTCGCAATTGCGAAGTTTTGTTCGCAATTGCGAAAATCGCAAATGCGAGATAAGGGTCGCAAATACGAACCATGTCTCAGAAGAACAAAAGTCACAAATGCGACAAATTAATCGCAAATGTGAATAACCAGCGTTCACAAATGCGGACAATATCTTCGCAATTGTGAAGAAATCCTATTTTGCCAGGCATTGCAAATGCGAGCAAGTGATAGTGAAAGCAATCCTGTGTTGTTCGAAATTGCAAACCATTTCCTCATAAATGCGAGGTTACCCAATCCCAGGCCCTGCTAGCAAATTCGAATTCTTGTTCGCAAAAGCGAGGCTCGCAAATGTGAGCCAGACCTTGCAAATGTGAGATCTACATTAGAACACCAGAGCTGGAAGGACACCAGTTGACTTCAAACCATCAAAACTCATTGGAAACGCGTCTGAAACTTACCCGAGCCGCTCGGGTTCCAAACCAAACCTGCACACAAGTGTAATAACATAATACAAACTTGCTCACGTAGTGAAATCACCAAAATAACATCTAAATCTACAAATCAATCCTCAAAACGAATGAAATTTCAAAGTAAACTCAAAGACAACAAGAATCACATCTAAGCATCCGAGTCATGTCAAACCAATTCCGAATTGCACCAAATTTTGCAAACATATTTCAAATAGTAATACGGACCTATACCAAGTCTCAATATCAAAATCCGAACTCGTTATCTATGAAGTCAACTTACGGTCAAACTTAGGAAATTTCCAAACTTTCAAAATACTAGTTTTCGGCAAAATGAGTCAAATCAATCTAGGGACCTCCAATTTCAATTCCAAGCATACGCCCAAGTCCAAAATCACGACACAGACCTACCAGAATTTTCAAAACACTGATCCGAGGTATTTTCACAAAAAATTGACCGTAGTCAACTCAAGTTATTTTTAAAGCCAAAAATCATATTTCTTCAAATTCTCACATAAAATCTTTTCAAAAAGATATACAGACCACACACACATAAACCAAGAAATATCAAACGGAGATAACGGAGGTCTCAGAACACATAAATAAGAGCTAATACTCAAAACAACCTATCGGGTTGTCATATAACGGGATATCCAAGGCCTCTATCGCAAATGCAATCCGGAGTTTGCAGCCAACTTTGCAAAAGCGAGGAGAAACTCGCAAATGTTGTGGTCGAAAATGCGAGACCAGAACACCAGCATAATCCGAAACTCCTTCAAACACTCTGAATCTGAAACTCACCCGAGCTCCCAGGGCTCCAAACCAAACATTCCTACAAGTACATAAACATCATACGAACTTGCTCTTGGGAGTGAAACACCAATATAACACCCAAAACCCCAAATCGGACATTAAAACATATGAAAATCACAATAAACTTCATGAACTTCTAAAGATACAATTATGCATCTAATTCCTATCAAACTAACTCCGAATTACACCAAACTTTGCAGACAAGTTCCAAATAGAAAAATGGACCTTTACAAAGTCCCAAAACCAAAATTCGAACCCGATAGCCATAAGTTCAAACCATTGTCAACCTAAGAAATTTCTAAACCTTCAAATTGCCAACTTTCGGCAAAACAAGCCAAGTCAACATAGGGACCTACGAATTCAATTCCGAGCATATGCCCAAGTCCAGAATCACTATCCAGGCCTACCAGAACCATCAAAATACTGTTTTGAGGTTGTTTACACCAAAAGTCAAACTTGGTCAATTCTTCAACATTAAAGCTTCCAAATTGAGAATCGTTCTTCTAAATCAATCCTGAACCACTCGAAAACCAAATCCAACCATTCACGCAAGACATAATATACCATATGAAGGTACTCATGACCTTAAACTACTGAAATGAGTGCAAATGCTCAAAAATGACCGGTCGGGTCATTACTTTCTCCTTCACTTAAACATACATTCATCCTCGAACGTGCCAAGAGTTGTTCCAAAGCAATCAAATCACCGCATAACCTCTCCATACCCACACCTGTGGGTGATATCACGTCACTCCAATCCATGTAAGTCTAACAAGACAACTTAACTGAAGATCTTACTTCATCCTTAGCCCATAAACCTTAGAACCCAATCCTCATTATCTGAAACTCATCATAAGACCCAAATCCTGCATCAATATACTGTATAATCCTGTACAAGTTGAATTGATCCATAACCCATGGTATAAGAACATGATATTTCACATAACTCAGCTACCCGTAGCAAATACTTTCGACCACCATAGCTGCCTAAATATAATCCCGGTACCAGTAATATACTTCATATCGAATGAAACCTCGTTTTGGACCCTCGCGATGCTGATAATGATAGACGAAGCATGTAGGAACTCATAACCACCCATGAAATCAATAAGTCGAGAAGCTATCTCGTCCGATAAGGACCACTACTAAATGTTGAGCGAAAATATGGTACCATTCTTCCAAACATTCCTTACGTCAATATAGTAGTGCAAGTCTCAGTTCTAAAAACCTCACCTCACCAATACGAGCAGTCCAGCCAACAAGTCACACCAAAAGTCACATGGATCCTACATAACGCGGTTCGTACACCAAAACAAGCAATAACTCAAATATATGCAAAAATGAAAAGAAAGCAATGTAAGAGGACTATCGAACAAAAACAACTAATATAACAACAAAAGAATAATTTCATGAACTCGTCTCACAAAGGGAAAATTGTCACCCCCCGAAATCGGGGAGCGGGACTGGCGCTCAACCGAGTGAACCCGACCGAGCAAGCCTGTTAGATTTCCTTCAACCCATACTCATCAATGATTAAAGAGGAGATGAACTCCATTAATCAAATATTGAAAAGATTATATTAATAACTTCCATTTCATATCCATTAGCAACTTCATTCATAATTTCCAAAATATTACAAGTTTATAGATATAATGAAAAACATGGTTGCCAAATAGCAACATTTTAAGTTCAATTCCCCACATCAAACACTACACACAACCTGTCTACGGAGCCTCTAAGTACAATAGAAGAGTAATATGAAAATGCTGGCAACAAGGCCCCGGCTACACCTCAAAACCCAGTACATGAGAAATAAAAGATACATGACCCCGAAATGAAGTGGGTCTCACCATGTCAACTGGGAAAAGAGTGTACCGCTATCACTGATCAATGTTGCCTGCTATAGAACCACCTACATCCATTAAAGATGCAACGCCTCCGACAAAAGGAATATTTGTACCTTCGAATAGCACTAGTATGTATGACTAAATGTCCTCTTTCAAAATAGAATACCAATGTAAGAAAGGGAAAACCATGGAAACAACAATCAACAATCAATAATATTCAAACTCCAAGTTAAAACATAATAATTTCCAAAATATGAAGATAACACTGTGAAGTGATAGTCAAAATATGATGATAATATTATTTTTGGTTGAGAGATCTTTAGCACCGATATACACTGTTCACAATACCACTGTTCACAATACCAATATTCACAATACCAATACCACCATATTTTTAGCATGGAGTCCGATCACGACCCGATCGGCTAGGCCGTCTCATCCGAGACATCAACCACAATCACAATTTCAATTACAGTTTCCAGCACAATCACCATCATGTGTGTGGCATGGTGTCCGATCACGACCCGATTGGCTAGGCCATCTCACCACAATGCCGTGTGGATCGACATCATCATTTTCTATCAATCATCTCACCCTAATTAAGAGGAATAGTTTTATCACATCAATCTCATCCCAAATAAGGGGAATAATGACAATCCTCTCCTACACCGGCACGTGTAGTTTCGGGGTTAGGTTATTTCAACCTACCCTTCCTCGGTGACTATCGATACTCCCAAAAATATTTTTGATTTTCTTAAAAAGGAAACAACAATACAAATGCATTTACCTCATAACATTTCATACCGTATATAGCCTCATTGGCACTTTCAACAACTTTCAACGTCATTATCTCATTGGCTCTCTTGGCCATACATATGATTCTTCATTCGTGGCACAATGGCCGTATTTCATATTTCACATTTTCATTTCTTCCCTTTCATGGATCATCATCATAAATATCAACAAATAGAATATTCCGGAAATCACAACTTTAGGTTCATTAGTAATGAAGGCTGTTAACACAATAGATTTCTTTCCAAGAAATGGGGTAAAATGATTGGCAATCGAAGCTCAAGTTAAAATCATAAACAAGTAACACATCATATATTCTTGAAATACTTTTCCCCAAAAAGGGCAATACACAATTTCAACTCACGAATATGTAAGAATGCAAAACATATCGAAACTACTTGCAAAGGATAGAATTAGTTAAAATAGCCACATATGGGCATCACTTGAGTTCATAAGCTTTTAGGCAATTCTATTTTCGAAGTCAATTTTAGAACAGTTGAATCAAAGCTCATTTCATAATCTTTCTCACATCATCTAATTTCTTTGGCACCATTGGCCACAAGTATAACTTTCACTCTTGGAATGTTGGCCACACTTTATATCCCCAATTTACTTATTTCACTTCCAACCATCTTTATAGATTATCAACAGTAAGATATTTCCAATCAAGACTTTAGGTACACATATGAGCAATTAAGAGTCTTACGCATATTGATATTTTCTCACACAATTTGTCATCATAACCTTCATTTGAAACACGACTCAAAGACATAGCATTTTAATACACTTATCATTCTTGAACACATTTCCAAAGGATAACATAATGTGATAGGAACGATCGGAACATGTTTCGAATACATACTTCTCGACACTTTGCTTATTCGGGACAATCGAATTTATTAGGAAAAACTCGGAACATAGAATAAGGAACTTGAGACAACCATACTTGAAACTTACGGGAACATCATGGAATTCAATTCTAAGAGAGTAGTTTAGCCAACATATATCGCTTTGAGCTTTCCTTAAATTACTACAACGTCTCGAAAATTCTAGCAATCCTAATCTATTTTGAGACATAACAAAATTGAACACAAATTAGGAATGTATTCATGGTTTCAGCTCATTTGAGCCTTTTATCAAATACAAGGTGTGCAAATTTGGCTACATCGTTCTTCTACAAGATTTCCTTCACTCCACTACTCAATCCTTACTTATTTGAGCTCACCAATCTTCCCACAAACATTATTAGTACAAGAATGTATAAATAATACTCTTACACCCAAAGAATAATACTCCCAATCACCCATCTTTTACCCCAAACTCAAAATTAAAGACTAGGGTATGGAACCTTACCTCTTAGATGAAGCTTTTATGATTAGCTTCATTGATTCTTGAAGATTGGTGCAAGATTGAATGATTAAAATTTTAGGTTTCCTTATTCTCTCTCTAAAATGCTTTTAAGTATCTTTAAAATCCTCAGAAAATTCCCCCAAAATAAGCCCCAAAGGCTATTTATCAAAATGGGGTCGAATTATGAAAATAAGAAATTAACTCTTCGAACTCAGGTCTGCGGTCGCAGATTGGACCGCAGAATGGGTATGCGGTCCGCATAATTGACCGTGAAACTGGTGCCCAGAATTAGACTTCAATTCCTCTGGTGAATAACACCTTCCAGAGCGGGTCAAGCCCCCTATTTCACTTGTTTCTTCAACTATCTCTTTTCCTTTGTATGTCATGACAGTCTTGTTATAATTCCAGGGAATAGCTTTTGTGTTTGTCACTAGGAGTTGGGCAACAGGTCGGATAACGACTGGCTCTGTTATATTCCTCAAACTATTATTCGGAATGATCTTTTGAATGCCCCCGGGGATGTAAAGTTTTGGCCCATCCAATTGAACCTCAACCTTTTTTGTGCTTCCAGGAACATAGTGAATCATTTTTTCAGAACATGCCAAGTTCAAACTAGAACTCGCGCCTTTCACCATCAACGGTGCCAATTGCGGCGGGCTCACTATCACTTTTGGTTCTGGCCCTATGGTTCTAACAGCCATCTCTATCTTGCCAGACTGCTTATAATCCCGATCATCACAAATCATCCCAATAAAATGTGTGTTATCATGAGTTGGGAGCGGATTGTTTGTGATATTAGGAGTATCCTCATTGTTTGTTACCACAATTGCCTTTGCTTCAATCAAATTTTCAATGGCTTTCTTTAATGTCCAACAGTTTTTAGTACTATGCCCTTGGGTGTTAGAGTGATACTCACATCTTGTGGCCAATTCTGCAAGCATTTTGCGGTCCGCAGACCACTTCTGCGGCCCGCAGAATGATTCTGCGGTCGCAGAATTGGCCGCAGAATCACATTCTGGCAGCCTATGGTAATTTGGTCATAACTTATTGTAGGAGTGTCCAAATGATGAACGGTTTGAAGCTTTAGAAACTAGACTCAAATATATTTCATTTGATAGGTCATACATCACATAAATCCTTGTATATCTGTAGATACGCTCGTCCAAATTTTGGTCTTGTGCGTACTCATTTGGAAATTTTAGTCTATCATGTAATTTCTAATTTGACTTGGACTTAGGGCTATCCTTAGACCCCACATAACTTATAATATGCATCGTACACTTATTATAATATCCAATTGATATCCATTATATTAATAGTCCTCGTCTGCACACAAAATAATATAATTAGCACACATCAACTTTCTTACTAGCACTTAAGTACTTCGAAATTTTCCGCGGTATTACATTCTCCCCCACTTAAGTCCTCGAATGTTTTACAAGTCACTTATAAGAATAGAGTTACCATCCTTTTACCTCCAACCATTATACATAGGCACTTATGACTACCTCGGTCTCATATTTCCTTTCCAAAATTTCAACTTACTTATGACCCTTAAAATTCAGATATCTTTACAAATTCTTAAAAGTTTCGACAGAGTTTCTCCTGTAACTGGGCCTATCCACCTGCCATAGAATCACCAAAATCACCCTATCAACACATCCACAACTCAAAAAGCATCACAATGTATATCAACAACACTAATCTCAACATTACATGCATTATATTATCAAGAGTGATATTTGGACATGAGCTGCACATATTTAAATCATAACACATTGAAAGTACCTTTCAAATCACAACCACTTACTATACAACCAAGCGAAAATATTTTCTTTCCACAACACTTTCGACCTTCAAGGTGACCTTCTCGACTTACAAACTTCACGATAATGCATTAGCATAGGCAATCCCAACTTCCGGACTTATCTAACAAGGATGACAATTAGGCACCTCTCATAAGCTAACTATCCATTAACTTTACCTTCAACAACCTCCACCGGAACAATATACAAAGGATTTTCAATTACCTCATTAGACATAGACACATGAAACACCGGGTACACGGAGGACAAAAATAGGGACTATCTTTTTCAAGATTTCATATGGCCAAATGTGACTACACATACTTTACCTTCCTTAACAATTCATCCAATATATTCATAGAGAAAATCTTGAGAATAACCCGTTCACTTTCTTCAACTCTAAATCCCTACGCCGAATACCCAAACTAAACCTTTGACGACCTCCAATAATTACTCCAAGATGTGCTAGCTTGAATATGACCATAAAACTTCCTATCTAATATATTTGATCACGAGATGATACTTATTCTTTGACATATTTGAACCTTCAACTCCCATAGGTTACTATAAATATGAACAACGGGGTTTGAGATTGGCTAGAATTATTCAAGAATCCAGCAATGTGCTGATCACAACATTTCAGGAGATTATATCATAAGAGACATGAAAGTCACTACCAATAGTGCTGAAATGATGATTCGTTGTGGTGACATCATTGGTTCAACAAACGAGTCATAGAGTTTCCTAGTAGGTATTGATAATGTGGGAACCATGCACATGATCCTGACGTGTAACAGAAGTGAGTCATTTTAGATATGTGACATATGGAGGCATCATCGGAAGGATAAAGACATTAGTGTCAGTTATTCTTGGAAGGTTATGAGTCATGAGAAGGACATCAACAATTGTTTCATTCCGTATGTGCCTTGTTTGGCAATAGTAGGCCTCAAAGAGAGATAGCCAAGTATGTGACATCACTCGCCTCTTGGAATGTAGGGAAAATCAGTTTAACTTGAAATGAGAATATTTTAGCACCTTGAATGTGATATGGGTTTCAATATACACGAAGTTGCATTACGCTCTTAACCGTATTTGACACAAGGAATCTATGCCACAAATCCATGAGGATGAAAAAGAAGTTGAACACTTGTGAGATTATTATCATTCTCACGGCTTAACCTTTGCCAATAGTTGATCCTATGTAAGAGGACTAGAGATACGACGAACTTGTCTTTCAAATCAATATGCTCTCATGTTACTAGACGGTGAAAAGGATTCATGATAATATACACAAAGGAACAAAATGATTGTTCAAACCATAGGAGCCACATACACCGGAGAGAAAAAGAGTGGCTCAAGAAGGATCTCAACACTAGGTTGCTTTACATTAGATTTGATACCACATAGGTAAATTTTATGGTGGTGCGTGCATAGGCACAAGTGAGCAGATGTTATCCATTTGAATCAAAAGGTTCTGTAAAAATTTATCAGGTATAGTCCCTTGTTGAGAATTTAGGAAAGCAAGTGGGAAGTATTAATCCTAGAGTTATAACTCAATTCAAGGACATAATTATAGACCTCAATTCCACAAGAGGTTGTAAATAAGAGAATTTATGATAGTATGGATTCACGAATAATGCGTGTCGTCCAAAGAGTAGGTAATGCATTATTTTGTGATGCAACATCTTGTTAAGACCATGTTTATGAGAGCTCTACAATATGGGTGCACATATACAACAAGGAAAAATCATGCGGTGTTCATAACGATATAGCTATGAGTGACTTACTTGGTAACTTTAGATTGATTGGGCAGTACCTTACTTGATGCCTCTTTACTCCACAACCATAACGTATTTTAAGAGTCATTTAACACGTCCCCAAGTGACGTTTCTTACAAATCAAACATTCCGGCTAATTGATACAAACAACCCTCTTTCGTTTCTTAATTAGGTGCTCTTACCACATGATCCGGTGGCACGATAACATTAATAGGGACAAGGACACTTCCCTTTGCAGCTGGTTCTTTCATTCTCTCTTCGCTGACTTGAACCCGTGGGATACTCATATGGAAAATGAGACATGACGAGGAAATTAGATTCCTATCTTGAGCTCTATCGCACGATAAGGAGTATAAAAGAAGTGAGAAATTCCTAAATGTCCAAGTGGCCTCCTCATTTTAGATGTGGTTGACAACACACCGATAAGTAGGACTCTACTAGACACGGCTCTGAGACATCCTAGGACACTTCAAAACCTTAGGCTTTGATACCAAGTTTGTCACACCCCAAAATCGGGGAGCGCGACCGGCGCTCAACCGAGTGAACCCGGTCGAGCAAACATGTTAGATTTCTTTCTACCCATACTCATCAATGATTAAAGAGGAGATAAACTCCATTAATCAAATATTGAAAAGATTATATTAATAACTCACATTTCATATCCATTAGCAACTTCATTCATAATTTTCAAAATATTACTAGTTTATAGATATAATGCAAAACATGTTTGCCAAATACCAACATTTTAAGTTCAAGTCCCAACATCAAACACCACCCACAACCTGTCTACGGAGCCCCTAAGTATAATAGAAGAGTAATATGAAAATGCCGACAACAAGGCCCCGGCTATACCTCAAAACCTAGTACATGAGAAATAAAATATACATGACCCCGAAATAAAGTGGGGCTCACCAAGTCAGCTGGGAAAAGAGTGTACCGTTATCACTGATCAATGTCACCTGCTGTAGAACCATCTGCATCCATTAAAGATGCAGTGCTCCCAGCAAAAGGGACGTTAGTACCGTCGAATAGCACTAGTATGTATGACTAAATGTCCTCTTTCAAAATAGAATACCAATGTAAGAAAGGGAAAACCGTGGAAACAACAATCAACAATCAATAATATTCAAACTCCAAGTTAAAACATAATAATTTCCAAAATATGAAGATAACACTGTGAAGTGATAATCAAAATATGATGATAATATTATTTTTGGTTGGGAGATCTTTAGCACCGATATACCACTGTTCATAATACCATTATTCACAATACCAATACCACCATATTATTAGCACGGAGTCCGATCACGACCCGATCGGCTAGGCCGTCTCATCCGAGACATCAACCACAATCACAATTTCAATTACAGTTTCCAGCACAATCACCACCATGTGTGTGGCATGGTGTCCGATCACGACCCGATCGGTTAGGCCATCTCACCACAATGCCGTGTGGATTGACATCATCATTTTCTATCAATCATCTCATCCTAATTAAGGGGAATAATTTTATCACATCAATCTCATCCCAAATAAGGGGAATAATGACAATCCTCTCCTACACCGGCACGTGTAGTTTCGGGGTTAGGTTATTTCAACCTACCCTTCCTCGGTGACTATCGATACTCCCAAAAATATTTTTGATTTTCTTAAAAAGGAAACAACAATACAAATGCATTTACCTCATAACATTTCATACCGTATATAGCCTCATTGGCACTTTCAACAACTTTCAACATCATTATCTCATTGGCTCTCTTGGCCATATATATGATTCTTCATTCGTGGCACAATGGCCGTATTTCATATTTCACACTTTCATTTCTTCCTCTTCATGGATCATCATCATAAATATCATTAAATAGAATATTCTGGAAACCACAACTTTAGGTTCATTAGTAATGATGGCTTTAAACACAATGGATTTCTTTCCAAGAAATGGGGTAAAATGATTGGCAATCGAAGCTCAAATTAAAATCATAAACAAGTAACACATCATATATTCTTGAAATACTTTTCCCCAAAAAGGGCAATACACAATTTTAACTCACGAATATGTAAGAATGCAAAACACATCGAAACTAGTTACAAAGCATAGAAATAGTTAAAACAGACACAAATGGGCATCACTTGAGTTCATAAGCTTTTAGGCAATTCTATTTTCGAAGTCAATTTTAGAACAGTTGAATCAAATCTCATTTCATAATCTTTCTCACATCATCTTATTTCATTGGCACCATTGGTCACAAGTATAACTTTCACTCTTGGCATGTTGGCCACACTTTATATCCCCAATTTACTTATTTCACTTCCAATCATCTTTATATATTATCAACAATAAGACATTTCCAATCAAGACTTTAGATACACATATGAGCAATTAAGAGTCTTACGCATATTGATATTTTCTTACACAATTTGGCATCATAACCTTCGTTTGAAACACGACTCAAAGACATAGCATTTTAATACACATATCATTCTTGAACACATTTCCAAAGGATAACATAATATGATAGGAACGTTCGAAACACGTTTTGAATACATACTTCTCGACACTTTGCTTATTCGGGACAATCGAATTTATTAGGAAAAACTCGGAACATAGAATAAGGAACTTGAGACAACCATACTTAAAACATACAGGAACATCATGGAATTCAATTCTAAGAGAGTAGTTTAGCCAATATACCTCGCTTTGAGCTTTCCTTAAGTTACTACAACGTCTCAAAAATTTTAGAAATCCTAATCGATTTTGAGACATAACAAAATTGAATACAAATTAGGAATGTATTCATGGTTTCAGCTCATTTGAGCATTTTATGAAACATTAGGTGTGCAAATTTGGCTACAAGGTTCTTCTACAAGATTTTCTTTACTCTATAACCAAATCATTACTTATTTGAGCTCAACAATCTTCTCACAAACCTTATTAGTATAAGCATGTATAAATTATACTCTTACACCCAAGAATCATACTCCCCATCTTCCATCTTTTAACCCAAACACGAAATTAAAGACTATGGTATGGAACCTTACCTCTTAGATGAAGATCTTGTGATTAGCTTCCTTAATTCTTGAATACTCATGCAAGATTGGATGATTAGAATGTTAGGTTTCTTACATATCTCTAAAATTCTCAGAAAATTGCCCCAAAATAAGCCCAAAGGTTATTTATCAAAATGGGGCCGGGTAATGAAAATAGGAAAATTAACCCCCCGAACTCAGGTCTGCGGTCGCAGAATGGATATACGGTCCACAAAATAGACCGCGAAACTGGTGCCCAGAACTGGGCGGCCAATTCTGCGAGCATTCTGTGGTCCGCAGAATTGGCCGCAGAATATCATTCTGATAGCCTTTGGTAATTTGGTCATAACTTCTTGTAGGAGTGTCTAAACGACGAACGGTTTGAAGAGTTATAAACTAGATTTTAATATATTACATTTGATAGGTAGACCATAACATAACTCCTTATATATATATATATATATATATAGATATATATATATATATATATATATATATATACAAAATTTGGTCTTGTGCTTACTCATTTTGAAATTTTAGTCTATCATGTAATTTCCAACTTGACTTAGACTTAGGGCTCTCCTTAGACCCCACATCACTTATAATATGCCTTGTACACTTATTATCATATCCATTATATTAATAGTCCTCGTCTGCACATAAAATAATATAATTAGCACACATCAACTTTCTTACTAGCACTTAAATACTTCGAAATTTTCCGGGGTGTTACAAAAATAAAACATGAAAGAAACATAAGGAAGGCATAACTCCGTTGCGACGCACAACCCGATTCTGAATATATCAATCCACATATAGATATCCACCGAGCCATAATGCTCGGGGTCACTTACCACATGTGCGTTCACATCAAGCATGATAGCGTGCACAAATATAACCGTGAAAAGATTATTAGACATAAAACAATACGGAGAAAGGCAAGCACAACTATGGTGCAATAAGCAAATCAATATCACGAGGGCCATCTCACCCATATTGTCATAAGGCCTAAACGGGATTACAACATGCGTGTGAATAATTATGCAACCCCACAACCCATCATAGCATAAAAGAGAAACACATAACATAGACCAGGGCGCGAATAACATCCATTCTACCCGATGATATACCCACGGTGGCAATTGCGTAAGAATGAGCAAACCCGATCAGATATAGAACGCACATTCTTATTAGGCCAACAAATAGCCCCCAAACCAATTTTGATCATTCCTAAATGGGTAAATAACCTTCCAAAATTCCATAGCAACCTATCTATAACACATACCGTCAGTTACCCAATCCTTAACATTTCTTCACAATCCACAATCAAGGAATAGTCTACATACGAGGACATCCAGTCTCTAAACCTCATGAATACCAAAATCTCCATATCCGATCTCAACTCCGGGACTCAAATGGTTGATACATCACTCATTCTCCATCATCTTACATAAAATGCCCATATATAGATTTTTGGCGCCACGTAGCATTAACCTGAGCCACAGCAGCCCAAAACCAGGCGATCACCATAACACTAGCCAAGCATCTGCAAGTCAAAACACAATGCGCCTACTAAAATGCGCACTCTCCTCTGGCGACAGGAAATAGTGCCAGCATTTCCTTAAACATCTAAAATCGTCCGTGTCATCAAGAACTGATAACTAAATCGCAACTTTACACTCGCAACTTCCAACCTCACACGACGCTCTACAATCATCATGCTAGCTCGTGAAAATACGAAAATCTCATAATCAACTCTGAACCACAAGCAAGTCGAACACCTCATCAACCGAGAACCTTCCATTTAACTTAATCCAAGAGGGCATCACCACATGCCACAAATCTCCTATAACTGTAGAATACACCAACCCCGAGCCGTAGTCATAACCATAGTGAATTCTTCGGAACTCATTAAAACATAACGAAAGGTCATTTGAACGGATCTCCTCTAACTATACGGAGTCACACAAACTGCCAAACCCAAAGGTAACTCAACTGATACGCTCGCTCTGGAGTAACCTTTTGTGAATCCAAAGTTCTTTCTTGCATCTCTCTAATACTGCCATGTAGAGTCATTCTTGATATAGACGTACCACAAACGTGGACACCGTCCGCTACCGATCTCGAGCTCTAACCATACATAGATATGAAAACCCTCAAATGCCACATATAAATCTTGAACTCATCAAAATCTTTTCGATAGTCATCAACCTTGATCTAAAGCATCCTCGATGAAACCCTTCTCAAATCATAGCTAATCCGCAGCCCAAGAACTAACATAACGCATCACCATGCAATCTGATCGTCAATAGTAGGATCTTCCACTTAGCTCAAAACCATAGAACATATCGTCGGTAACTCATAGTGCCACTCCTTCATAGCCGACCCGGCCCCGCGTTGTTATTCACTTTAATACTTCATAAAATTACGTAGCACTAGTCATAAAACATTTCGAAGATGCTGTCGAGCCCATACTCATCCTTGTGACAATCAAGCCAATATCTTCAAATGCTCCAATATGAAAATATATGCATTCCATTGAATAGAAACCTCATACGAAATACATGACCTCAAATTTTCAAGAAGGAGATAGCCTACCAGCTAGACTCAAATCAACACATTCCCATGATCCTACCACGGTCACAACAACTAGATAACCGATTATTCCTCCCTGAGTCTACACTCATCGACAAGATACAATAATCTGTTTTATCCCACAAATGAACAACTGGAAGACCTACCAATACATCAACATCAAAGCCTGAACAACACATCGTGACGGTAATCAAGCATCTATAGTGCTTCGCATCCCATTTGTAACATCACAAGCTGTCAGTGTACAATGATACTTGGTGCTCAGCATCATATACGGATGAATATGATGAATCAAAATGATGGTTTCAAGCTAAAATAAGGTCACATGATAAGGAAAGAAGGAGGGGAAGATTCCTAAATACCCTGTAGCCTATCGAAGATATGTATGAACGTCATCATACAAATCCACAAGACTCTACTAGACATTTGCTCATGACTCGTAGAACCTACCAACCTAGTTCTCTAATACTATCTTGTCACGGCCCAAAATCTGCCTAGTTGTGATAGCACCTAACCCGATCTGCTAAGTAATCCAAGTACAGTTACACAACTCTACTAGAGTTAATGTGAAGCCAATAAGTTAAATAACTAAAATTTATACAACTTCACAAGGACTAGTAGTACAAGTCATAACCCACCATGAATTGGATTTACAAGATGGTATAAAAAATATATATAGTATCTGTTTGAAGTTTACATAAATAAAATTTTAAGTTCTAACTACCATGAACAAAAGGTAGCTTGAATCTGGAACATAGGGGCGTCTTCAATGCCAAGCTTCGTCTTCCATAGCTATGTATCTCCAAGATCTGCATGCAAGGTGCAAAAGTGTAGCATGAGTACAACCAACCCAATGTACTCAGTAAGTATCTTAACTAACCTCGGTGAAGTAGTGGTGAGATGTTAGTTAAAATATACCTACTTATAATTGTATTTGTGCAGATAATAAGCAGGAAGAGCAAATATGAAAAAAGGTACACACATAGTCACGAAATGAATTAAACAAAAATACAAATGGCGGAGAGCCCGAGAATAACATAATCTCAAACCTCGCAACACAACATCAAGAATAAACTCTACATGCACAACACAAATACAACACATCAATTATGTTGTAGCGCACAACTCGATCCCACCATATCATCATTTGTTCCTAACATATTCTGTATATTTTTCTTCATATCATTTCAATACTGTTGTGGCGTGTAACCCGATCCCACCATATCATCATCTGTTCATATCATATTCCGTCCTTATCCCTTCATATCATATCATATCATATCATTTCAATACCGTTACGGCGTGCAACCCGATCCACAATATCAAGAATATCATATGATACCACAACAACAACCAAATGTGGGAAACGTTCACAACGTAATACTAAGAAATGAACATGCAGTATCCAACTAGGTAATACAACTCAACAAAGTAGAATGAGTAGTCCAATATCAAAACTAGTCTACCATATACAATGGCCAGGCTCTCACAAGGTATATCTCACAACAAATCTACAAGTCACCTAATCCAGTTAAGCAAAGGATAGTAGTATAAAAACTAGCAAAGAGGTTTATCAAGTAAGAAAATGGATCAAAGGACGGCATTCAATGTATGAAATCATGTAGCAAGTAGAAGCACGTATCAAATAGAGGCATTCAACTAATGAAGACATATGGTAAGTTGAGCATATAGTGAGTGGAGACATATATCAAGTTAAAACATATGTTGAGTGGAAACATCTATCAAGTTAAGGCATTTAACAAGTAAAAGCATATGGGAAGTAGAAGCATATGGTAAGTGAAGACATGTAGTAAATGGATACATGTAGCAGGTTAAGGCATCTAACAAGTAAATCACGTGACAATTAAAGACATATATCATATATGACTAATAATAAGTAAGGACATGAATTCGAAGAGGAAATATAATAGAAGTAAATCAAGTGAAGGCACATGTGTAACAGTAACAGAAAAGATAAAGGCATAGCTATAGCAGGACGGGCCAAAGGAAAAATACAGAGATAACTACATTAGGAACCCAAATGGAAGGTGTCATGTGAAACAACAAATAGTAATGAACACCAAATTAGAGGGCATATAAGTGCTTTTGAGCGAGTAATCATAACAGAAATCAATCTTCCTTTCTTTTCTGCAAGGTAATAACAAACAAAACAATCTCATTTCATACTGCATGGAAATATTCACCGTGCCAGTATCATAAAAATCGCACGTAAATACTCATTGTGCCAAACATATCCCTAAGGCTCCAATCATCATCTCTTAATACGAATAAATAAGCTCAAATAACATGACAATAACAAATGTAGATATAGGTTCCCAATACTACGATTAAGTTAAGTATGCAAAGGATTCTAGAAAATGACTCATTAAATCCTTTTTTAAGATGTCATATGTTCTAACACGATTAATTGAGTTTACTATTTATAGAGTCTAATAGAGCATAGTTTAAGGGATCATCAAGTTCAACAAAGGTACAAAGAAGTACATAATCTCCCGCTCTCGAGCATGGACACCCTGGCACATACATAAATGCTCGTCACCTCGTATATGCATCACCCTCACATATAGAAAACAATATCAATTAGTAGGAAAAATTATCCCAACAAAGTTAGGAAAGACACTTACTTCAACTAGGCCAAATCAACACTCAAAAATAGCTTTCCTTTAAAATTCACCTCCGCTCAGTTCAAATCTAACCAAAATTGACTTAATGACATCAAATAATGCAAAAAAAACAAATTTCAATAAATAAAGTTAATATCTTTACACAATTCCACAAAAGTCAACCCCGGGCTCGCCCGATCAAAACTCGGATTCAAGGGTAGATCTTGACTACGCATAACCACACGAGTCCATATATGTGTCTGTTCATTGATTTGGGGGAAAAGGAACCGTCTACCAGTTGGGAGGCTAGACATCAAGTAAGTGGTTTGACGAGGATAACTAAGCTGACACGCCAGAGTTGGCTGCTGGCACGACAGGGTGGTGCCTTACTGCTTTTAAATCTGAGTCCAATTCGACCCTTAAATCTCAAATTTTTATTTTTCAAAACATAAACAAAAATCCCCAAATTTTCCTTCAAATCTTATGATTTTGATGTTAAATATCATAAATAATAATGTAATAATTGAAAATTGATCAAAATCACTTACCCAATAGTTGTATGTGAAAATTCCTCCTAATAATTGCCTACTACCGAGTCTAAAGCTCAAAATGTGATAAAATAAAACCAAGTCCCGAAATACTCAGATGTAAACAAGCTTCATATATCGCATTTGCGACCTGGTCGCAAAAGCGAAACTTAAAAAGTTCTAAAACCATCACAAAAGCGACAAAAATGTCGCAAATGCGAAGACTTGCTTTTCCGCAAAAGCGGAAAGTTGGTCGCAAAAGTGGCCATTCCCCAGCCCAAGCCTCTATTGCAAATGCGATCTAGAGTTCGCAAAAGTGAACTTTGGTGGCCTTAGCCAACTTCACAAAAGCTAGGAGAAACTCGCAAATGCGGTGGTCGCAAATGCGAAGCGCATCTGTAACTCACCGGAGCCTATAGATCTCCAAACCAAATATCCACATAAGTACATAAATATTATACGAAATCGCTCATGGGATAAAAACAATATAATATCTGAAACCGCGAATCAGATACCAAAACACATGAAAATCACAATGAACTTCGCAAACTTCTAAAAACACAACCACACGTTCGATTTATGTTAAACCAACTCTAAATTATATCAAACTTTGCAGACAAGTTTCAAATAGAAAAATGGACATATCCCAAGTTCCAAAACCAAAATCTGAACCTGATCACCATAAATTCAAACCATGGTCAATCTAAGAAATTTCTAAACCTTCAAATTATCAACTTTTGGCAAAACAAACCAAGTCAACCTAGGGACCTCCGAATTCAATTTAGAGCATATGCCTAATTTTAAAATCACCATACGAACCTAAAGGAACCATTAAAATACCGTGCAGGGGTCGTTTATACCAAAAGTCAAACGTGGCCAATTCTTCCACCTTGAAGCTTCCAAATTGAGAACCGTTATTCCAAATCAATCATGAACCACTCAAAAATCAAATTCAACCATTTGCGCAAGTCATAATATATGAATCTATTCATGACCTCAAACTACCGAAGTGCAAATACTCAAAAACGACCGATCAGATCGTTACAATTTGACCTTGTTAAGTATTGTTTGGCCAGATACGAGCATTTGGAGGTTCCGATAAGAGGAAATGGCTTATTGTCACAACCCAAAATCTCACATGTCGTGATGGCACCTATCTCAATACTAGGCAAGCCAAAAATCCCAATAAACCACCATTTCTTTTAAATTTGAAAACGAAATAATTAATTCAGCGGAAGAAATCTCAAAATTTCAAATATATTACTTCCCAAACCCGGTGTCACTGAGTACATGAGCATCTAATATGAATACAATGTCTGACTGATAAAAAGCCACTGTCTGAAAGTATAGAACAGTACAATAACTGAAGGAAAGAAAGACAAGGTCAGCGGACACCAAATAGCTACCTTGATAGTCTCCAACTGATAGTACTCTAAAATCTAACAATATCTGTGTCCGAAAGTACCTGGATCTGCACACGAGGTGCAGAGAGTAGTATGAGTACAACTAACTCAATAAGTAACAAGACTAACCTCTGGGCTGAAAGAAATGATGAGCTCCGCAGGTACAGTCCAGTAAAAATAATGGTATAGAAATATAGGCATGCTTTCAAGTTCAACAGTAAACTCAGTACAAGTGAAATAGATCAATACTGCATGATATGAGGCATATGATATCTCAGTAGAAAGACCTCAAGTAAATACTGGTCACAAATTATTTGGTTACTTGGTACTGTTTATGGCCAATCTAGCCCAGGGGTGTTCCAACCCGTATATATGTGCACATCGACTGACAATCAGTCACCCAGTATCGTATAAGGCCAATCTAGCCTTGAGATAATTTATCCCTAAATATAAATGATACTGACAAAATCCATGTTAAGATAACTCATTACAATAAAAATAAGTAAGACAAGTCCATGCTCTGGGAAAATCCATCCCAAATATATATATAAGCAGTAAGTAAGGCAAGTCCATGCCCTGGGAGGTCCATCCCGAATATCGATGATCATCTACGCTCACTGGGGCTGTGTACAGAGTCCGAAGGGGCTCCTTTAGCCCAAGCGTAATACAAAGCCAATATGGCCTACTGCAGGCGGACAGTCCCTATCCGTATAATAACAAAACCTATAAGGCCTGCTGCAGGCGGGCAGCCCTGATCCAAAAATAGTAAATCCTATAAGGCTTGCTACAGGCGGGCAGCCCTGATCCATATAATAATAATGTATAAAGCCATTTGGCCTGCTATAGGCGGGAAACCCCGATCCATTTAATAATAACATATATAAAGCCATATGGCCTGCTGCGTTGCACAGCTCAATCCCATAAATATCCTCACAATGGACAATTATTACTGAGTGTGAAATATATATTTTAGAATAATTAATTCAACAGCGTCACGACCCCATGGGTCCTAAAATATCGGCACATATCCTAAACATGATCTTTATTACTAGCCTCAGCTTAATTCCTCTAACACGTGCCATGTGTTAAGATAATAACATAATTCTTTAATCTTTACAACTGCACAGGATTTATTCAAGACACAATTTATATGGTGCACATCCACACGCTCGTCACCTATCGTGAGTGTCACCTCCAAACAATTTATATCATACCAAATTCGGGGATTCATACCCTCAGAACCAAGTTTAGAAGTGTTACTTACCTCAAATCGTGTAATTCTTTACTCCGCTATGCCTTTGCCTCGTGAATTGGCCTCCAAACGCCTCGAATCTATCCACAATTCATTCGATTCAGTCAATAAAATTTATTAGAATTAATTCCATAAGAAAATACTAATTTTCCATAAAAATCTGAAATTTAGCTCAAACCCGACCCCTGGGACCACGTCTCGAAACTAGTCAAAAATGGCAGAATAACAAACCTTGTCCTCACCCGAGTCCAACCATAAAAATTTTACCAAATTCCGACATCAACTCGACCCTCAAATCTTCAATTAAAGTCTTTGAAGATTTCTACCATTTTCAACCCAATCTATACCTATTTGAACTCAACAATCTTTCCATAAACCTTATTGATATGTATAAATGATACTATTACACCCAAGGATCATACTCTTAATCACCCATCTTTATCCAAACTCGAAATTGAAGACTAGAGGTTAGAACCTTACCTCTTGGGTGAAGATCTTGTGATATTTCCTTGTTGGATTTCAAAGCTTGAACATGATCTTGATGAACAAATCACTTTAGCTTCTTCCTCTCTCTAGAACACTCCCCCTTCTCTCTTAAAATATCAGAAATTTGCTCCAAAATGAGCCCCAAAGCCTATTTATCAAAATGTGGTTGGGTTATGAAAATAAAAAAATTAACCCTCCGAAAGCAGGTCTGTGGTCGCATAATAGACCGCAGAATGGGTATGCGGGCCGCAAAATCGGTGCCCAAATCTGGGCTCTTCTGGTCCATTCTGCGACTTGTTTTGCGGTCGCAGAAGCAGTTTTGCAATCGCATAATTGGTCGTAGAATTGCATTTTTCCAGCCTTTGGTAATTTGGTCATAACTTCTTGTAGGAATGTCCAAATGACAAACGGTTTGGAGAGTTAGAAACTAGACTCAAACTCTTTCATTTGACAGGTAATACACCATATAACACTTCGTATAATGAGATTTATACTCATTTAAAGTTAGGTCTTGTGCGAACTCACTTGAAACTTTAGTCTTATGAAATTTCCAACTTCTACATTCGATGCCGAAACCTATCGAATCAAGTCCGATTGATCTCATATTTTACACACAAGTCATAAATAACATAATGAAGCTATTCCAATTTCCATAATCAGATTCTGACCTCGATATCAAAAAGTCAACCCCCCGATCAAACTTCCCAAAAATTCAACTTTCGGTATTTCAAGCCTAATTCTACTACGAACCTCCAAATAATTTTCCGGATACGCTCCTAAGTCCAAAACCACCATACGGAGCTATTGGAATCATCAAAACTCTATTCCGGAGTCGTTTACATATAAGTCACCATCCGATCAACTATTTCAACTTAACCTTCCAACATAAAATTTTATTCTTCCAAGCTAACCCCGAAATACCTTAAAACCTAAACCGACAATTCACACAAGTCATAATACCTCATATGAAGTTATTCAAGACTTCAAATAGTTGAAAGGAGCGTAAATACTCAAAACGATCGGTCGGGTCGTTACACTTATTGGACGGCTGAGGCTTGTTCAAGATAAGATAAGTCTCTCGTCTAAACTTATTAAAAAGAAATTTTCTTTATATTTGAGTTATGTGCTACATTTTACATGATTTGGGAAGGGAATATATATGAGGTGATGAGAGTATATCTGTGCACTAAGGTTATACCATGTTTAGGGTAGTTTTAGGCTTCTTTATATTTTATTTGGTTGTGTGATTTTCTTGGATTATGCTTTACTTGATTGTATGATTACGTGGAGACAATTATCATGCTAGAGATCATGTTTTAAACTTTGATATCCTATATAAGCATAATGGACTATTCTTGAGATGTTGATATATTTGATTTAGTCGTAGTCATACTTTATATCATGAATATATATATCTGCATCTTTATTTATTATATCCTTGTATATTTTATTGATTATTTCTTGAGTATATGCTTACATACTTAGAGATAGTGATCTTGATAAGGATTAATATGATTATGACACAATTGGACATTATGAGCGGATTGATAATTATTATAGAATGAGATCTATGTTGTGCTGTTATTGTGATATTAATATTGTTATGGTACAAGGTTTTTGTCGTGTTACACTTGAATATGAATTCGTCCCTCTAGATTTAGGTGATTACCCATGTTAAATTGAGCCGTACGAGCGCAGATGATATGCGTATCGTGTTAGAGCATGTGGATGTGCTGAATCATATTGAAGCACATGGGATGTGCTGGATATTGATTACAATTGAGTCTTGAGCAAACATGATTATCCTAGACTCATGTAAGAGCATTTATATAGGTGCTTCTTGGTGCATTTCATTTCTATTTGCAAGACATCGAATTTGAATTATGTTTTTGGTTTACCTTATTTTGAGAAGCATGCTTGTCTTATCTATAATTTGTATACCTTCTTGCTATATCTATTATTCTGGTTAATTTCTATGAATTCATGTTATTATTAATTTGTCAGGTTGTGAAGGTGAGCATCATGATTTTGTCAAAGTCTTGTCACTACTTTTTTGAGATTAGACTCGATACTTAATGAGTACGCGTTGTTTATATATTTATATTACACTTCTGTATATTTTATGCAGATTCTGATATTAGCACTAATGGATCCCAAGAGGGTTCCCAATAGCACTAATGGATCCCAAGAGCGTTCCCAATGGATTCACCTTCTTCTTGTTATTATAATGATTATCTATTCAGACAGTACTCTTGTATTTTATGAGACAATTATGTATCATCTTAGTAGCTCATGACTCCATACTACCACATTCGTTGGGATATTATTGTAGCACATCTGCATTTGATTGATAATTTTGATACTTATTTATGATTTATCTATGTTATGAGCATATTTTCTTGTGTTTATCTTATTTTGATTGAAGTTTGAGTATTGACTTACTCATCGGGTTGGGTTAGGTGTCATCATGATCATGATAGGATTTTGCGTCATGACACATTCCAAACCTCTAAACATATGCCTTATAAGATATCGGGCCAGTGTTTCCGTGGATTAATTATGGAGCTACATACCCAATTGTTCCCCTTGCTGATGTTAGAGTGACAATGCTATCATCTGTTGGGTGCAATTTGGCAAGACCAAAATTAGAAACTTCTACAATGAAATTCTCATGCAAAATATATTGTGTGGATTGATATCAAAATGTATTATTTTTATGTTACAACCTCGATGAAAATATTCAATTCCTCGAACAACTCCAAGAGCAATTTGTACTTTCTTTGCCAGCTTAGTAGATTTCTTCCTTCTCGGGGTGTGATGTACTTTTCAAGTGATCCATTAGGCATGAAGTCACATACGAGGGCATGTTTAGATCTCTCAGTACAATAGCCTATAAGTTGTACTATGTTAACATGATGAATCTTCCCAATTGGGGCAACCTCGTTGCTGAATTCTTGTCCATCGGCTTTAGGCTTGCTCAAGATCTTGGAGTCAAGGGATTGGTGAAGTACTTGGTTCTTGAGTTGGCATAGAAAAGCATGTCATAGAAAGAACTGTCTTGGAGTCAGTCTTCGAGGCTAGGATGGTAAAAGCGATTACGTGAATAATTAAATAGTCTTGGCATGTTAAAACCTGAGGGGAGGCATCAATAATGTGTATGTTGAGTTCTAAGTGTCGATATAAGCTGTTTTCATTAGTTGTAATTCTTGAGCATATTTTAAAAAGTAGCTTCTTTCCATTGTGCTAAATTTTGAAGACTCTAAAGGGAGAGAAATAATTGAAGTGTGAGGTAGTAATATGATAATATGCTAGAATTACATGTAATTGGATATGTTTTACCCCTACTTTGGTGTGTTTTTAGGTGTTTTGAATGTTGGAAGATGACCAATCGAGCTTAATTGTTGAAGTTTGTTATGTAGGAAGCCAAGAGTGAGGAATATAGGTGATTTGAGAAAAAAGGAAGCTAAAAGGCAATTTTTGAATAAAAGCAAAATCGGACCAGGCAGTGAAATAACTTCGAAAAGCACAAGGAAAGTACAAAAAAATCTAGAAAATACAACCATGCCCTGTGCGAAGCACAACTACAGCACAAGGGCAAATTTGCCTACGTTTTATCATGAAGGGCAACTTAGTAAATTGGCTTAGGGACGTGATATAAATATTTTCAACCCTAATTGCAGCCACAGACTTGACCTAAGAAGGCAAGAAACACCATTGTTGAAGCAACATTGAGCCCGAAAGATCCTCAAGTTCATTCAAGAAGACGAATCGTAGAGTTTCTCTCTATTTTTCTATCTTTATTTCTATGAATATTGGTTAGACAATGGTTTATGTATTTTTGAGTAGTGTTATGAGTAGCTAAATTCTTTAATCTAAGGTTTTATGGAACCTATTGGAAGATAATTTTTTATTGCGTTTAATATAGATTTGCCTTTAAATTTTCTCTACTTGTTCAACTATATTTTCATTGTTGTTAATTGAAGAGTTCTCAATTAACTCTGCCTATTTAGTGTGTATATTGCTCGAGAGAGAGTACACATTTAGGTAGTTGTTGAAAAACACCAGTCCTAACGTAGTTGAGAGATCGATGTGAAGGGTTTAAAGGCGGGATTAGAGATAACGAAGCCTTGGTGCGATCGTAGTGACCGGTAAATTAGTGCCAGCTAGCGTAGTTCGAGAGAATACATCTATTAAATTATAGTAGTTTCTCGATAGAGAGCTACGACAATCAAAGTACTCATGATTGGTAGAGAATAGTTAGGTAAATTCATAGAAAACATAGTGGAAAGGATTCCGACAATAGGGAAAATCATAACTTTAGACTCTTCCAAATCTTGTCTACAATATTTGCTTTGCTCATTATAAATTATTGCATTTTTAATTACTTTGACTTTAGTTAGTAAACTCTCAAATGGTTATATAATATTTCTGAAGGTTGATTACTTGAATTCGTGTAAAACTATTGGTTGTAATTAACACGTTATTTCCCTTTGGGATTCGACTCCGGACTTGTAAACCGGATTATATTTGCAACGAGTGCTTAGTCCTCTTAGGAGGCATAGTTGGGCATGATCAAATTTTGGCGTCGTTGGCGGGGAATTCAACAGTGTTACTAATTACAGCTATAAGAATTGTTAGAATTCTTAGTTTAGTCAATTTTCTCCAGTTTTATTCATTACATTGAAATTCTAACGTTTGTCGTCTTGTGGGTTATAGGTGTATGCCTAGAAACTCTTCAAGAACTGGTGAGTTGTTTGAAGCATTACCAGATCCTAAGAAAACTTTCAAGGCATTAAATCATGCAAACAAGAAGGACAAACAACAACATCACCCAAGAGAACAAATTAAATCGGACATGGGTGGCACTTTGGATAATCAAAACAATCGAAACAATGTGAATGACCCGATCAATCAGGGTATGGCACCTCTTGTGCCAGAAGCAGCTTTGTATGATTGGGCACAACCTACCACTGAAAATTTGGCAACTGCAATTGCAGTCCCTCAGATACAAGCGGAGTCATTTCAAATCACAAACAACATGCTACATCTACTGCAGAACAAAGGATTGTTCTCCGGGTCTTACATTGAAGATCCACAGCAGCATCTGAAATTCTGTCGATTTGTGTCACGCAAAGGCAACCAAATGTGACACCGGAAGCAATAAGATTGTTGTTGTTTCCATTCTCAGTGACAGGAGAAGCCCAAACATGGCTTAATTCGCTCCCAATAAATTCAATCACAACTTGGGAGGAATTAGTCAAGCAGTTTTTGAATAAGTTCTACCCACTCAATAAGACTGCCAAGCAGGTTGATAAGATATTGAGCTTCAGACAGAAACCAACTGAAACATTACAAGAAACGTGGGAGAGATTCAAAGGTATGCTGGTTAAGTGTCCACATCATAGCATTCCATATCAGATGTTGGGACTACGGTTTTACATGGGATTGGCGGACAGCTTGAAGGCCACTGTTGATGCTTCAGCAAGTGGAGCATTTTTAAGCAAGTCATTTGGAGAGTGTAAGGTCCTGCTAGATAAAATGGCTCAAAACTCAAGATGGATGATAAGAGACTCCACAATCACCCCTATGGTTCACTCAATAGCATTGGACCTGAACAATTTCATAGCCGAAAATATGGCCACTCTGATGACGTAAATGAGTATCCTCACCAAGAAGATTGATGAATCAGGCCAGAAGAAGGTACACATAATTGACACGACTAATGGGGGATTATGTACACCATGCATTAACCAACCATACGTGTGTTCGTGGAGTGGTGAAAGTGAAAACCAGAACTATCAAGAGAACATGAACTATGTGAGCAACTATGGAGGTCAGAGACAAGGTGGTCAGAATTGAAGGCAGCAAAATCAGCAGTATAGACCAGCACAACAACAGTACAATAACACCAACAATCCTGGAGCTATGCGACCACAGGGTCAAGTAGTACCTTACAAAAGGCAAAAAAGATATAACCAGCAAAATCAGCAGCTAACTTATCAACAACAATAAATAGTGAGGCAGGATGATGAGTTATCTGAAATTAAAGGAATGTTGCAACAACTCATTGGGGCCAGCGGGAAAATGGAAGTAAAGGTCCACCAAATGCAAGAAAAGGTAGTGTCACACGACTCGGCTATCAAGGGCATTGAGATTCAACTAGGGCAATTATCCATGGCCCTTAACAATCGTCCTCAAGGGACGTTACCTGCGGACACACATGTCAATACAAAAGAGCAGGGACTGAAGCCTCTTATGGAGGTGAGCTTGAGAAATGGTAGAGATCTTGATTTAGAGTAAGAAATTTCTCGTGAGAGCCGGTTAACTGAAATACTTGTGTCAGTGCCAATTGAGTTAGTTGAGTCAACTGGGCTAACAGAAGTAAGAATGCAACCAGCCCAAGAGGAAATAAACTAGGAAAAAGAGGTTGCGGAGGTGACTGAGAAAGTGCAAGAGAAGGTTTTAGAAAATATTCCTGAGCAGGATCTAACTCAAGCTACAGGAAAGAAGCGACCTCCAGCACCCTTCCCGCAGAGGTTGGCCAAATATCAGAAGGATGAGCAGTATAAAAAATTCATGGAAATGCTGAAGCAAATTCAGGTAAACATTTCTCTAATCGATGCTTTGAGGGAGATGCCCGGTTATGCAAAAATGATGAAAGACTTGATGTCTCGTAAGTTCAACTTCCAAGACTTGACAATTGTCACATTGACACAGACTTGTAGTGTTGTTGTGTCAAGACCTATAGCTGAGAAGTTATCCGACCCTGTAAGCTTGACAATTCCATGCACCATAGGTAGCTATACATTTGCAAAAGCCTTGTGTGATTTGGAAGCAAGTATAAATCTGATGCCATTGTCTATCTATAAAAAGTTAGGCATTGGAAGTGCAAGGCCCACATCCATGTTACTGGAACTAGCTGAGCGAACGGTGAAAAGGCCATTGGGTATACTTGACGATGTACTTGTGCAAGTTAGAAAATTCGTGTTTCCAGCAGATTTTGTCATTCTGGACGGTAAGGTTGATAAAGAGATTCCCATAATTTTGGGAAGGTCGTTCTTGGCCACAGGGAAAGCTCTGATTGATTGTGAAATGGGAGAGCTGAAGATGAGGCTGAATAATGAAGAAATAACATTTAATGTGCAAAAGTCTATGCGGAGACCCAGTGAGTTTGCAAATTGCTCTTTGTTAGACACGGTGGATGTAATCATAGAGGAAGATGATGAGGCACTTAATGCAAAAGACCCTCTAACAGTATGCCTTATGAACTTAGAAGA
The DNA here is from genome assembly GCF_000715075.1 of Nicotiana tabacum. Lineage (NCBI taxonomy): Eukaryota > Viridiplantae > Streptophyta > Magnoliopsida > Solanales > Solanaceae > Nicotiana > Nicotiana tabacum. The sequence continues at coordinate 8,933,000 of NC_134098.1, forward strand.
AGTAAATGGTGAGGACTTGGTGGAATGGGTGTTGGATCTTCAAGGGCAAGGTTACTGGAAAAGAGAGCTCGAATTTGAGCCTTTACACTCTGAAGAAAGAAAGAACCCTCCAGCCAAGCCATCGATCGAAGCACCACCATAATTGGAGCTAAAACCGCTACTATCTTACCTCAGGTATGCTTTCTTGGGACCTAATTCGACTTTACCTGTTATTATCTCATCTGGTTTGCAAGATGTGCAGGTAGAACAACTTTTACAGGTGTTGAAAGATTACAAGAATGCAATTGGTTGGACCATTGCAGACATTAAGGGTATCAGCGCGGCCTTCTGTATGCATAAAATTCTATTGGAAGATGGGCACAAACCTTCCAGAGAACATCAAAAAAGGCTAAACCCTAACATGAAGTAAGTAGTAAAGAAGGAAGTGATTAAGTGGTTAGATGCGAGAATTATTTTTCCCATCTCAGATAACAACTGGGTTAGCCCAGTTCAGTGTGTGCCAAAGAAAGGTGGGATGACTGTTGTGCAAATGAGAAGAATGAATTAATCTCCACAATAATAGTCATGGGATGTCGAATTTGCATGGACTACAGAATATTGAACAAGGCCACCCAAAAAGATCATTTCCCCTTGCCGTTCATTGATCAGATACTAGATAGATTGGCAGGGAGGTCTCATTTTTGCTTCTTGGATGGATACTCGGGCTACAATCAAATATTAATTGCCCTAGAGGATAGAGAGAAAACATCATTCACCTGTCCATATGGCATTTACGCTTTTCGAAGATTGTCGTTTGGCCTATGCAATGCACCTGCCACATTCCAAAGATGCATGATGGCCATCTTGATAGATATGGTAGAGGACATAATGGAGGTTTTCATGGATGATTTCTCAGTGGTGGGAAATTCTTTTGATGATTGCCTTAGAAATCTGAAAAGAGTACTGCAGAGATGTAAGGATACTAATCTGGTGCTAAACTGGGAAAATGCCATTTTATGGTACACGAAGGTATAGTCTTGGGACACCTAGTGTAAAGTAAGGGCTTTGAGATGGACCGTGCCAAGATTGATGTAATAGAGAAGCTGCCACCACCCACTTCCGTCAAGGCAATTAGAAGTTTACTTGGTCACGCCGGTTTTTACAGGCGGTTCATAAAAAATATTTCCAAGATTGCTAACTCTTTGTGTAAATTGCTTGAAAGAAATCACACTTTTGTATTTTCTGATGACTGCAGGGTAGCTTTCCAAGGATTGAAGAAGAGACTAGTGTTTGCACCTATCATAGTTGCACCTGACTGGGAGCAACCATTTAAGCTGATGTATGATGCAAGTGATCATGCCGTGGGAGCAGTACTTGGACAGTGAAAAGATAAAATCATGCATCCAATCTACTATGCAAGTAGAACATTGAATGCCACTCAACTGAATTACACGGTGACAGAAAAAGAGATGCTAGTAGTGGTGTTTGCATTTGACAAATTCCGGTCCTACTTGATAGGCTCGAAGGTAATTGTTTATTCTGACCATGCTTCTCTCAGGTACCTAATTGATAAAAAGGAAGCAAATTCGCACCTGATTCGATGGGTTCTACCACTGCAAGAGTTTGACTTGGAAATTCATGACCGAAAAGGAACGAAAAACCAAGTTGTCGATCACTTGTCTAGGCTTGAAGGAGCTAAAACGAAGGTTGAGGTGGAAGTGATCATGGAGACTTTCCCATACGAACATTTGTTGGCCACGAGCCTTGAGGTAGCACCATGGTATGCAAATATTGCAAACTACCTGGCAAGCGGTATTGTTCCATATGACTTATCTTCTATGCAGAAGAAAAAGTTCTTTCATGATTGTCGCATGTATTTCTAAGATGAAACATATTTGTTCTGGATTTGTATTGATAATATGATCCGGAGATGTATTCCCGAGATAGACCAAGCTTCTATTTTGCAGGCATGTCATGCTTTGCCTTACGGAGGTCATTTTGGAGGAGTAAGGACAACTGCTAAAGTTTTGGAGTCGGGCTTCTATTGGCCGACGTTGTTTAAAGTTGCACACTTTTGGGTAAAGAGCTATGATGAATGTCAAAGGACGGGGAATATTTCCCATCGACATGAGATGCCCATGAACCCAATACAAGAAGTGGAAGTATTTGATATATGGGGAATCAACTTTATGGGACCATTTGTTAGCTCATACAACTACAAGTATATACTCGTAGCAGTGGACTATGTCTCGAAATGGGTAGAAGTTGTAGAACTCCCAACAAATGATGCAAAGGGAGTTATTGGTTTTCTAAGAAAAAATATCTTCACCCGATTTGGAACTCCAAGAGCTATAATCAGTGGTGGTGGAACTCATTTCTGCAATAAAGCTTTTGCAAGGCTACTAGAAAAGTATGGAGTTCTCTATAAAGTTGCCATGCCTTACCACCCGCAAACGAGCGGGCAAGTGGAAGTGTCCAACAGGGAAATCAAAAGTGTCCTGACCAAGATGGTGAATGTGACTCAGACTGATTGGGAAAGGAAGTTGGATGATGCATTATGGGCTTACCGCACAACATTTAAAACTCCAATCGGTATGTCACCATACAAATTGGTGTTCGAAAAAGTGTGTCACTTACCTGTGGAGCTAGGGCATAGAGCTTTTTGGGCATTAAGAAAATTAAATCTTGACATGGAGGCCGCTGGTACGAGTAGAGCCACAGAGCTTCATGAACTTGATGAGTTTCATTACCATGCTTTTGAAAGCACCAGGCTGTACAAGGAGAGGATGAAGATCATGCACGATAAGCACATTTTAGATAGGAACTTCAAATCCGGATATCTGGTGTTGTTATACAACTCGAGATTGAGATTATTTCCGGGTAAGCTGAAATCTCGATGGTCGGGACCATGTAGAGTTGTGTAAGTGTTCCCAAGTGGAGCTATAGAAATTGAGTCCGAAGGTGGAACTAACAGGTTTAAAGTGAATGGGCAAAGGTTGAAACACAACCTTAGAATGATTGAAGAAAAAGGAGAGAAAGATGTGATGTACTTGAAAGACCCCCAATATGTGAGCGAAACGGAGTCCTGAAAGCCTGCGTAGTGCCACGACGTTAAATAAGGCGCTGCGTGGGAGGCAACCCACGACTTTAAGTCATTATTAGTATTTTATTTTTATTTTTATTTTATTTTATTTTTTATTTTTGTAAGGATAAATTAATTTTAGTTGGTTAGTTAGTTTGTTTTGTAGGATTGATACACAGTTGCGAAGTCCGTGGAACAAATAAGGTCACCTAAGAAAGGATTAGCTTGAAAACTTCTTTCTATCTTTTTGTTAATAATAATAATAATAATAATAATAATAATAATAATAATAATAATAATAATAATAATAATAATAATAATAATAATAATCTGCGTAACAGTGTGCTAAGAGAGTATAGCATAAGGATATTAAAAAAAGACAAAATATTTTTTTCTTTACAGTGTGCTAAGAGAGTATAGCACAGGGATAGCACAACAAGGCAAAATATATTTTTTTTCCTTTACAATGTGCTAAGAGAGTATAGCACAGGGATATCACAACAATGCAAAATAGTTTTTTTCCTTTACAGTGTGCTAAGAGAGTATAGCACAGGGATATCACAACAATGCAAAATATTTTTCTCTTTACAGTGTGCTAAGAGAGTATAGTACATGGATAGCACAACAAGTCAAAATATTTTTTTCCTTAACAGTGTGCTAAGAGAGTATAGCACAAGGATAGCACAACAGGTATGTAATTATTATTTTTTCTTTAAGTCTGAATAAAAAATAAAAAATGCAGCCTTCTCTGAAATAATCCCTTCTCCCTAGTTCCACCCCTTAATACGTCAAAAAGAACCCAACCCCTCGATACATACCTCCTATCTCCCCGATACTCTCCCTCATCGCTGCTGCTCCGACCAGTGACCACCACCATCAGGTGACCTGATAACACTATGGCACCCAAACCAAAGGCAAAATCACAACCATCATCCTCTTGGGATGCACCTAAGTCAGGAAAAAATAAGCAGTTGTCTACAGAAAAAGAGGCAGTTGGACAGCGGCAAGCAAAGAGACAGAAGGTGATTGCACCACCACGATTTGTCAATGATGAGGCAACAAAGAATTTTGAAATGGTTAAGAGAAAGAAGTACTCAGTAGAAAGACCTGTAGATGAAGAAAAATTGAAAAAGAGGTACAAGGGGATTTAGGACGACTTAATAGAGAACCGCTAGTGGGGTCCATTGTTCAAGCCAATAGGTGGCGCCAACATCACAATGGTTCAGGAATTATATGTCAATCGGGTAGATTGAGAGAGCGGAGTATCTAAGGTGAGAGGGGTTGGCATTCACATAACTACGGCGGCCTTCAATGAATTTTTAGGACTCTCCAACCCAAATAATGACTTTAGTTGGAAAAAACAGCGTGACTATGCTAGAATCAGAGAAGTTCTATGTGATGGCAACAAGAAGGCTAAGTGGAAGCGAAAGGGTCGGAGTCGACACCATGTGTTGCCGTACAGGTATTTGAACCAGAAGGCTAGAGTTTATCTGAACTTTATCTGTAATAGGATCTTACCATGCAAACATATTAGTATTGTGCGACGCACATGTGTGTTGTTGACTTATTCCCTTATGAAGGGCTTCATGGTCAATGTGGGTGCCCTTATGTGCTTAGAGATGCAGCGGGCATTGAGGTGGTCAAGGTATCGTTTGTTTTATGCAAATACCCTCACAAAATACATGAAGGATAAGTTTACTGTGTCTAACCAAGGAGGCAATGTAATGCAGCCAGCTGAGACTAAATTGGACGATTACTGTACGGTGAGCGGCCCCGAAAAATCTACGAAGTTGAGTACTGACCAAAAATTTGATGTGATCATTGATAACTTCAAACAATTGTGGTGTGTAATTTCCCCTAAAGTTAAGAAGTGAGAGGAAACTAATAGCCACTTCATGATGTCTATACTATTTAGTGTTGAATCGAAGTTTGCTCTAAACATTGATGAAGATAGTGATGTTCATCCATCTGAGGATGAAGTAACACCACCCATGTCAGCAGAAGAGGGTGATAAAAGTGATGATGAGTCTGACGAGGAGGTGGCACATCCTGCTAGTACTTCTACGGTTGCATGGACAGCCCAAGATCCTGTTGATAGACCATCTCAGATTGGTCCAATCACTGCTATTAATGATACTACAGGTGATGCAGATGTGGAGGATGTCAGTGACTCTGATGCCGGCGACTCCTACGACGCTACTTAGAGGGAGTATTTGTTCACCCCTATTCTTTATTTTGTTGCATTGGGGATACTGCAGATTCTTAAGTGTGGGGTGAGGGAATATCTTATGTATAGTGTAGTTTAACTTTTTATTTTTAGCATAGTAATCTCATTGGGTTTTCTTGGACATGGTTCTTTCCCAGTGAGTTTTTCTTTTGAACCAAGTATTTTTCTTTCTTTCATTCTGTTTATAATATATATACATAAAAAGAATATAGAGAGAACTTGAAGCAAAGAGAATTCACTCCTTGAAATGTTGTATTTTGTGAGAGTCACCTAAGTTATTCTTAAACCTCCTTTCTGAGCTCATGTTTGTACATTGACGGTGAAACAGAGTGACTTATAAATCCCATGTATATTGTGTGGGGAGTTTTTGTTGTGCAGTTCCGAGTATGCATGTCAGTCTAGAACTTGCCCTGCCTATTGATTGAGGAGAAATCTTTGGAAGTTTTGATCCTTAGAGTGATAGTAGACATTCTTTGATATAAACCACTTGTGCCTAAATTAACCTACCAAATGAATGAATATCCCTAGCGTCCTATTTTGCGCCTATTAACCTTTTCTTTGGCAACCTATGTTATAAGCCATATCCATTTTGTATTAATCACTCTTGTTAACCCATCTTCCCCTTAACTACTTTAGGTTGTGTGATTGGGAAGAAATTATGGTTATGAGAAAATATTATGTACTTGAAAACTCAAAGTTGCACCAAAGAATGAAAGTTAAGTCCCTTGATACTCTCTTTTTGAAGATCCATTATTTTAAAAAAATAAAAAAAGGATATATTTGGGAAAAGTAAGAGAGAGAGAGAGAGAAAAGAAAATAATAAGTTGGGGCTTCGGTGCTTGAGCTGCAAAAAAAAATATGGAAAGTTTCTACAGAGAAAAGAGTGGGAAACGTAAAATTTAGTGATTCTTAAAGTGTTTAAGGGAAGAATTAATCACTATATAACCAGAAGTGTCCATACCTTACCCCAAGCCAGCATTACAAGCTTTGAAAAGTCCTACTTGACTGGATTGAGACTCCTACATTAGTGGATACTGACAGAATGGGCAAGCTTATGGTACTGTATGTGTTGCATGTGAAATTCCTTGATGAGTGCGAGTGTTTTGTTTTATATGCCCTAGTGCTTGTGAATTGTTATTATAGATGTGTGTTTTGGGGGCATTTCTTTCTTTGTGAGGTACAATGGGATTTGTAAGGAGTAAAGTTTCGAGTTTCAATAGATGAATCTGAGCAAAAGAAAGGTGTTCACTCTTGTGGTTGATATCTCTGAATAATTGCTTAACAGGGAGTTTGAATGAGCTTGACTGCTTCTTTGTGATTTGTCTGTGATATCATGTGTTTGCTCGAGGACAAGCAAAAGTCTAAGTATGGGGTGGTGATAATATGCTAGAATTACATGTAATTGGATATGTTTTAACCCTACTTTGGTGTATTTTTAGGTGTTTTGAATGTTGGAAGATGACCAATCGAGCTTAATTGATGAAGTTTGTTATGTAGGAAGCCAAGAGTGAAGAATAGAGGTAATTTGAGCAAAAAGGAAGCTAAAAGGCAATTGTTAAAGAAAAGCAAAATTGGACCAGGCATTGAAGTAACTTCGAAAAGCACAGAAAAATCTGAAAAACGCAACAAGGCCCTGTGCGAAGCACAGCTATAGCACAAGGGCAAATTTGTCTACGCTTTATCTTGAGGGGCAATTTAGTTAATTGGCTTAGGGACGTGGTATAAACATTTTCAACCCTAATTGCAGCCACATACTTAACCTGAGAAGGCAAGAAACACCATTTTTAAGCAAAGTTGAGCCCGAAAGATCCTCAAGTTCATTCAAGAAGACGAATCGAAAAGTTTCTCTCTACTTTTCTATCTTTATTTTTATGAATATTGGTTTGACAATGGTTTATGTATTTTTGAGTAGTGTTATGAGTAGATAAACTCTTTAATCTAAGGTTTGATGAAACCTATTGGAAGATGATTTTCTATTGCGTTTAATATAAATTTGCCTTTGAATTTTCTCTACTTGTTCAACTATATTTTCATTGTTGTTAATTGAACAGCTCTCAATTAACTGTGCCTGTTTAGTGTGTATATTGCTCGAGAGAGAGTACACATTTAGGTAGCTGTTGAACAACATCACTCCTAATATAGTTGAGAGATCGATGCGGAGGGTTTAAAGGCAGGATTAGAGATAACGAAGCCTTGGTGCGATCGTAGTGAGCGGTAAATTAGTGCGAGCTAGCGTAATTCGAGAGAATACGTCTAGTAAATTGTAGTAGTTGCTCGAGAGAGAGTTACGACAATCAAAGTACTCATGATTGGTAGAGAATAGTTAGGGAAATTCATAGAAAACATAGTGAGAAAGATTCCGACAATAGGGGAAATCATAACCTTAGACTCATCCAAATCTTGTCTACAATATTTTCTTTGCTCATTATAAATTACTGCATTTTTAATTACTTTGATTTTAGTTAGTAAACTCTCAAATTGTTATATAATATTTCTGAAGATTGATTACTTGAATTCGTGTAAAACTATTGGTTGTAATTAACACGTTATTTTCCTGTGGGATTCGACTCTGAACTTGTAACTCGGATTATATTTGCAACATCCGCTTAGTCCTCTTAGGAAGCATAGTTGGGCGTGATCATAATATTCGCCTAAATTTTTATAAATTTAATGTATTTTCACCCTATATCTTGTGCATATTTATTGTGGTTTAAATTACTATTAGTATGTATTGCGTTCATTAATTAAGTGTTTCATATGTGTAGGCAAGAAACACAGGAGGAGTGGAAGCTAACAGAATTCGGGAATGAGTTTCTCTTTTCTTCCATTATTTCTTGTGGTTATGAAATCTAGTATTGTGTTTTTGAGTATTTCCATGAGTAGCGAAACTTCTCATCTAGGATTTTGATGAAATCAATTGTTGGATGATTTTTTGATTGTGTTTATATATAATTGAGTCGTTGTCACTATCTACTTACTCAACTATATTTGCTTATTAACTAAAGGACCCTTAATTAACTGTTTCGCTATATCTTATGTTTCTTGAATGAGATTATGAGATTAGATTGTTATGGAATAACGTCACTTCTAAGTCATTAAAAGATTAATTACTTGAATGTAAAAGTAAGTTTAGAGATTGAAGCTTTGTAGCGATCTTTGTGAGTCGTTTGAATTGTTAACTAGAGTTAGGTCGAGAGAATATTTCTAAGAAAGTTTTGATCGAGAGATAATTGCGGTATGAGAGAACTCGCGATTAGTAGAAAATAACTCGGTGATATTATAGTGAATACGTTAGGCATTCATCCTGATAGTTAGAAAAACCATGATCCTATGCTTTTTACTCTTGAATACTACTTTACTCTCCTTAGTTGATAATTTTTATTGCTTTTCAATAGTTATTACTTAATAAGTGTTAACAAAAATCACAATCTTTATAACTCGAAAATTGTTCGAACTTGTATTCTTAATGATATTGAACATGTGTAGTTAAGTTTTAGTTTTTTGTGGATTCGACTCCAGACTATAGAGTCGGATATATTTGCAGTGACCGCTTATCCTTTTTAGGACTAGTGCTGGACTTGATCGGCCGACAAATAAATAGAATAATGTTAATTTTCAATTTGGTTAGTTATATTAATATAATCACAATATACAATATGCACACACTTTGAGTTCAATATTTTAAAATAAAATAACATCGCCTTCTTTGCTTGGACTCACTGTCTAGTCTATCTTCTAGAATAAGCAGTGCTAACTTTACTGACTAATTAAGTCCCAGTCTCCTTCCACCTTTTGTTTTCCTGCAAAATCTTGGAGAAAGAAAATTCATTACACTAAAACTAAATGAAAGAGGACAGATAGACTGAAACAATAATGTGAAGAAAAAAAGTCCTAATATTAGAATATTCAACACGGTGTATGGAATTTTCTATCACCTTCTTTGTCAAATTTAGTACTAAATATTAATGATGAGAAATAAAATTTTCTATTTATTTATTTTTAGTCGCACATGTCTACCTCATCTCCATTACCACAACATTCTTGAACTCACTAATGCAAGACAAGAAAAAGTTGTGTGTGACTGATTTGTGATGATTATTAGGTTTCACAATTTCGAACGTCACAAATTCTTGTGACGAATAAATAATCGAGCCACAAATTATTGACTAATTTGTAAAGAAAGGTCCATCACAGATAGAGATAAAAAGATATTTTTTAATCCGCCACAAATATTTTACGTATTAAAGATTAAATTCGTCAAAAACTGTAATATACTAGGGATGGATTGTTTGGGATCGAAAATAACATGGTACATGCAAAAGTTGTTGGGTTTTTTCTAAAGGTTGTGAATGAAAAATGAAAGAGACACCTCTTGGATGGCACCTTTCATCTCACTCTTTTATTGTCTATAAATTTAGAGGCTTGGCCTCATTTTTTATACATGAAAAATCTGAAAACTTATCTCCTCTTTTCTAAATTGTTGCATTATTTTCCAAATAAATATAAGTTTCAAGTGTGATTTTCTCCATTTGTTGAGCGCTAAAGTTTTATGATCTGTAGTGCCACTATCACAGAATAATTATTTTGTTCTATCCTGGGAAGAATTAATCCAAAACCTTGGACAACAGTGAGGGGATTAAATTCCTTAAGGACACAAACAGAACTTGTGGGCTCGAAATTATTTTTCTATTTATTTTATTGAACTAATGTTTCGTCTATTCTCTGATTTTGAACACAGTTTACCAAGAATGTTAAGGAATTTAATGAGATTATTTGTCTTTGGTGGTTGTCAAAGACGAACGAAGCGACGAGACTGAATCGTGGTGTAATGACCCGACCAGTCATTTTGAGTACTACAACCCTATTCCCCCATTTACTGCTCATTTTGTGATTTACAGTTGTTATGTGACTTGCCGAGGTAATTGGTTCGGGTCCGGTGAAGTTTCGGAATGAATTGAGACACTTAGTCTCAAGGATAAAAACTTAAGTTAAAAAAGTTGACCGGATGTTGACTTATGTATAAACGACCCTGGAATAGAGTTTTGACCATTCCAATAGCTCCATATGGTAATTTTGGATTAAAGAGCGTGTCCGAAAAATTATTTGAACGTCCGTAGTTAAATTAGGTTTGAAATGGCTAAAATAGAGAATTTAAGCTTGAAAGTTTGACCGGGGAGTTGACTTTTTAATATAGGAGTCGGAATCCAATTTTGAAAAATTTCATAGGTCTGTTATGTCATTTATGACTTGTGTACAAAATTTGAGATCAATCGGACTTGATTTGATAGGTTTCGGCATTGAATATATAAGTTGGAATTTTTTAGTTTCATTAAGCTTGAATTGGGGTATGATTCGTGTTTTTAGCGTTGTTTGATGTGATTTGAGGCTTCGACTAAATTCGCATGATAATTTAGGACTTGTTGGTATGTTTTGTTGAGGTCTCGGGGGCCTCGGGTGAATATCACATGGTTAACAAATGAGAATTTGGACTTGGAAGATGGCTGAAGCTACAGATTTGTGGTGTCTTGTTTTCTTCTTCGCGTTCGCGAAAGACTGGGTAGGTGATGCATCGCAAACGCATGAAGGGGGGCGTGTTCGCGAAGAGGAAGAAGAGGCAGCTGAGACTCCACGTGTTTAGTCTTTACATACGCGAAATGGGTATTGCGTTCGCGAAGCTTAGGGTCACATAGGCACTGCGTTCGCGAGTGGAGCTTCGTAATTGCGAAGAAGCTTTTGGCAGTTGTGTAGATTTGTACTTCGCGAACGCGAGGCATCTTCCGCGTTCGCGAAGAAGGAATCAATGGGCAGAAAATTTAAGTTCTGAAAATGGGACTTCGTCTTATTTTTTATTTTTAATGATTTGGAGCTCGGGGAGAGGCGATTTTCGGGAGATTTTCAAGAAAAATATTGGGGTAAGTGTTTTTAACTCAATTTTGGTCAAATTACCCGAATCTATTACTATTTTTATCATTTAATTGGTGTTTTAAGTTGGAAAAAATTGTGAAAACCCTTAAGTTTAAATTGAAGATTTGAGGGTCGAGTTGATGTCAAAATTTGGTAAATTTAGTATGGTTGGACTCGTGGTTGAATGTGTATTCATATTTTATAACTTTTGTCGGGTTCCGAAACGTAGGCCCCACTGACGATTTTTGAGTGGAATTTCGAATTTTGTTGTAGTTTCATATGGAATTAATTCTTATAATTTGTATTGACTGAATCATATTAATTATGACTAGATTCAAGGCCTTCGGAGGCCGATTCACGAGGTAAAGGCATAATGGAATAAAGAATTTGCACGGTTTGAGGTAAGTAACACTTCTAAACTTGGTTATGAGGGTATTCCCTGAATTACGTGTTATGTGAATTGTATGAAGGTGATGCACATGCTAGGCGACGGGTGTGTGGGCGTGCACCATAGAAGTTGTGACTTAAATACATTCTGTGGAGTTGTAAAATTAAAGAATCATGTTATTATCCGCATATCCTTCACGTGTTAGAGAAATTGAGTTGAGGCTCGTATTAAAGATCATGTTTAGGCTATTTGTCGATATTTTGGGACCCATAGGATCGTGTTACTGTTGAATTAATTGTTTTAAAATGTACATTTCATACTCAGTCATGTTCATCAATGAGGATATTTATGGGATCGAATTGTGCGCCGCAGCATGCCATATTGGCTTTATATTTATTATTATTATATGGATTGGGTTGTACGCCGCAGCAGGCCGTATAGGCTTTATTATTATGGGATCGGATTGCACGCCACAGTAAATCATATCGGCTTTATATAGCGCTTGGGCTGAAGGAGCCCCTCCAGAGTCTGCACCACCTATATTGAGCGCAAATGATTTATATTGGGGATGGACTTCCTAGGGCATGGAGTTGCCTTATTTATTTATAATTGTGATGAATTCCCTGGGCATGGATCTTATCCGAATCATTCATATTTAGGGATAAATTTATTCATGGACTGGATTAGCCTTATACATTACTGAGTGATTGACTGCTAGTTGATGTATATATGTGTGTGTGTGTGTGTGTGTGTGTGTGATGGATCTTTCCTGGGCTGGATTGACCATATTTTGTACTGAGTGACTGAGTTGTTTGTGATCGTGAGTACACGAGGTTTTCCACTGAGGTGCATCATATACAACACGTACATTGGCACGTAGATATAAAGATTTCATATTGCTCATATCATTCAGAATTGATCTATTTTACTTGTACTAAGTTTAACTGTTGAACTTGAAAGCATGCCTACATTTCTGTACTGTTATTTCTATACTAGACTGTATCTGTTGGGCTCGTCACTACTTTCGTCCCAATATTAGTCTTGTTATTTATTGAGTTGGCTGTACTCATACCGGAAGATACGACAAATAAAGAATGTGACTTCCTTTCTTACAGTTTTCTTTTTCCAATCAACTTAAGATTTAAAAAAGAAATAGAAAGAAAAGTCAGAAAATGGGAGACCAACGTGGGGTTCACATATGCCTCAAAATTGAATCTGCTTTGGCAATTGTTTCAGTAATTGGTGATATGGGGATCAGTGGAGGTGGAGCCATCTCAAAGGTATGAATCCAAAGTAATCTTCTTGTTGATTCTTGGCCCTAAGTAAGAACTGCAAAGTTTTCTTACGACGTTGTCAACAACGCTCCGAAGTAATGGTAATTTTCCCGACCATGGGCTCACTAAGTCCAAGTCTCCTTCTACCTTTGCTTTCCTGCAAAACTTTGGAGAAAGATAGTTCACGACACTTAAATGAAAGAGGACAGATAGATTGAAACAATAATGTGAAGAAAAAAAGTCCTAATATTAGAATATTCAACACGGTGTATGGAATTTTCTATCACCTTCTTTGTCAATTTTTTTTTTTTTAAGGAAATCTTTGTCAATTTTAGTACTAAACATTAATCATGAGAAATAAACTTTTCTATTTATTTATTTATTTATTTATTTGTAGTCGCACATGTCTACCTCATCTCCATTACCACAACATTCTTGAACTCATTAATGCAAGACAAGAAAAAGTTAAGTGTGACTCATTAATAATGGATTATTAGGTTTCACAATTTCAAACGTCACAAATTCAAGTGACGAATAAATAATCGAGCCACAAAATTATTGACTAATTTGTGAAGAAATGTCCATCACAGATAGAGATAAAATATATTTTTTTAATCTGTCGCAAATGCTTTACACATTAAAAATTAAATTCGTCAAACACTATAATATAACATGATGCATGCGGAAGCAAACAAAATATTTTTGGTGACGATAAACCAGGCATATATATATATATATAAAGATGCTATCATTTAAAGTGGTTGGTCAAGTGACTTACATCAATCTACTAATATATAAAAAATATTATTGAGAGAATAAATTATTCCCCTAAACAAAGCTTGTTGGAATACTACATTGTGGATATTGTTGTACTTTTGGGAAGGATCTTCAATTTATAGAAGTGCAAAACTTGTCTTTCAATAAAGGATAAGTCATATGAAGTAGATTTATTCCTTTTAAGAGTCTTTTTCCCCGTGCTTCAAAAAAATGTCCTACTAGAATAGAAATTCAGGCAAAACTTTATACTGTCACAGTATTATGAAAGATACAATCCATCACATGAATCCTTCACAAATTTCTTTGTTTATCTGAAAATTCAATAAATATGTACTAAAAATTAATTATATTTGAATAATTTACTGAACTAATAAATTATCACTTATTAACTATTTATACATAAATGATAATTAACTAAGTAAACTTATTTAAAGCATGCACTCCCTTTATTTTAACCACGCCAGCCTACATGTTTCATCCATCAAGCATTTTATTTCTTTTAATTAGTTAAAATATGTGATGTAATTAATTATATATATAGCGAAAAACAGGAATAAAATGAAGTACGAAAAATGTCTGCTTGACTATAAGTCTTAGCCAACTTCTATTTAGAAAAATTATGTGGTTGTTCTCCAATGAGACTGATTTTAGCTGAATGTCTATGTAATTAATGGAGTTTTTAATAAATAGACTCTTCATATTTTCCTTGTGTGCCAAATTATATATTTGCCCATTTAGCTTCTTCTTCTCTGTATCTTCTTCTTCTTCTTCGCTATATTAAAGTAAATGGAGTAATATGATAACATAAAGTTACGCCGATCTGGTAGAGTTTGGTGAACGAACAATCACAAAATCATGTCAGTCGGGTATAGCTTGTGAACAATTAACAATATAGGTAAAGTAAATATAGCATAAACTCAACTGATCCGGTAGAGAAATTCCCAAAGAGCTACGCGGGTCTAGAGATTATTTTTTAAATACATTCAAAAAGGGATACAATATTTAAAGACCAGCCCCTTGGCCATTCCTGACAATCACTCCTGCTATTTGCACATTTCTGAAAAGATAAATCTGGTACATCCTTTCTTAATAAGATAAACAATTTGAGGAGACTGAACAATAAGTCATAGTGAAAGCCACACTTTCTTTTACTAACTCCCATTACTCTAATTTGCAAAAACCATGTTCATTACACATAAAGGCATAAAAGACAAAAATAGAAAGTTACATAAAGATAGAGCACAGGTATTACATAATGTGAAGTTACAGTTTGTGGTACTCACATGTCAACCAATAATTACATCTACTTTTGCAGAATCAGAACAATTCTCAAGCAAAATCATAGACTCAGTTGAACCTAGTGAAGAACTCAGATTGAATTCCAACGGAGATGGTTGCAGTGATTCAGAAGGCCTAGGAGGCGTTTGCAAAGCCTGTAATTCACCTTCAATCATTTCAACCACTTTAGTCATTGAGGGACGATCGAGTGGATTCATTTGTATGCACCATAAAGCAACTAAAGTGAGCTTCTTTATGATCTTCTTTTCATCATCGTCTGGTACTTCAATTTCCTTTTCCTTGTCGAATTGATCATATATCCAATGTGGGAAATACTGGCTTGACATATCCTCTCTTGCTGCCAAGTTTCCTTTCATGCCTGCTATCTCAATCAGTAACATTCCAAAGCTATACACATCTGCCTTATAAGATATCGGACCAATGCTTCTGTTGATCAGTTCTGGAGCTACATATCCGATTGTTCCCCTTGCTGCTGTTAGAGTAACAATGCTGTTATCCGTTGGGTATAATTTGGCCAGACCAAAGTCAGAAATTTTTGGAACGAAATTTTCATCCAAAAGTATGTTGTGTGGCTTGATGTCAAAATGTAGAATTTGTATGTCACAACCTCGATGCAAATATTCAATACCTCGAGCAACTCCAAGAGCGATTTCAGACTTTCTTTGCCAGCTCAGTAGAGTTCCTCCTTCTCGGGATGTGATGTATTTGTCAAGTGATCCATTAGGCATGAAGTCATATACGAGGGCACGTTTAGATCTCTCAGCACAATAGCCAATAAGTTGTACCACGTTAACATGATGAATCCTCCCGATTGTGGCAACCTCATTGATGAAGTCTTGCCCATCAGCTTTGGGCTTGGTCAAGATCTTCACTGCAACATTAGGACCACTTTGAAGTTTGCCTTTATATACTGAACCATAACCTCCTTGGCCTAGTTTCTCTTTGAAATTCCTAGTCATCTTCCTTATGTTGGAATAGGGGTATCGAATGGGCATGAAATTGTTTCTACTATGCAGGAAACTTTCAATTGCATCAAAGATCGACATATGCCTTCTTCGTAATTCAATCATTAGAAACACAAATATGCATGGGAATAGTATGATTCTTGCCACAATGCTAAGCCCTGTGTGCAACCATCATAAAGTAAGACTTTTGTGTGGCAGTGTTTGACTGCTTACAATGTTTAGGCAAGAAAGAAACCTTTTGAATTTGTGATATAAAATGAACCATAGAAATTTTGTCGCTATAAAAAATTAATTAATGAAAAAATGAGAAGTTTAAAGTTTTTTAAATAAGAAAGTAACATTCTTATTGGGACAGACTAAAAAGGTAAGTACGCAACATAAACTGGGATATTTTTCAACTATTACTTTTCTATTTTCTTTTATTATTACTATCCATAATATAACATATAAATTAAATGATATTCTTAATTGTACTTGTAGTCAAATTTTGTCATATGAAATGAAACAGAGTGTTAATAAAAAGGAATTCAGTCTGTGTTAGTTTAGATTGGTTTCAAGCGGAGCGGTCTATAGTTCAGTTCTTCTCTTCCTAAGAATGAATAAATTTTAAAGACAACAGATGTGGCTTACCAAATGGAATGAATCCTGCGAGAACACCAACAATTAATAACACAGTTAATCTCACTTGCAACTATTTACCGATTATATAATTCTAGCATGTATAAAACCAGAATTGACAATAGAACGAGTGCTTACTTGCAAGAACGCTGAGAAGATGTCTTTGAGTAACTTCATTGTGTTTGTTCAAAGAGCATATCCAAGACCCCCCAAAAACAAAATAGAGAGAGGGTGAGAAAATGAATGAGAGAGACCTTTACAGATTACATAGAAAAATGCTAAAAACGTCTTAAGTTCTGGCAAGACATCAGGAATATTCTTACCACATGAAGTTTTGAAGAAATGAAAATTGTAAACCGTGCAGGAGTAATCCACACAGCGAACATCGCTAGAATTTTCACCTTCGCAACCATAAAAATAGTCGCACTTGTTACAGTAAATGTCACGAAACCATGAAAGTTCAAACCCATATGCCAAAGCATTATGCAGCTCTAAGATTGAAATATAAACATTTGCATCATCAATAGTCCATGAAGTCATTGACATGAGGTTTACAGTACACCCTACGCTCAAATCAGATGCCAACAATTTGGCCATGGTTGCATATGTGTGTCCCTTTAATAATTCAGAAGAAGTATTGGAAGCATCACTCCTGTTGAGACAATTAGTGATTTCTACAAAGGCGGGAGAATTCATGGCAAATGGACAGCTGAAAATAGTGATTGGCACAACTAAAGGAGCATAAGAACCATCAGGTTTAGTAATATCAAATTGAAAAGGGAGAGTGAAAAACGTAATTGAATGCTGAGGAAGAGAGCAAACAACTTGTTCTCTTATACCAGGATCTACAAGGCGGATAGTGGAGTTATCGTAATTGATGGATTGCACATAGTAGTTCCGAGACCCATTCAAATTTTCAGTAAATATCGTGAATATGGTGCGATTTCCTTGGCAGCTTAATTCATATTTTTCGTCGCCACAGTGCTTTGGACCAGTTTTCAATCGAAAGGGGTAGCTGATGTTCTTAATATGCCCACAACTAGAAGGTGCACACCGCTGGTTCTGTTCGGCAAATGGGGTGTCAGAGAGCTGCAAGAAGATGAGGATTGTAAGAACTGAAGGAAACTTGGTTCCTCCAGACATTTTCATGGTTAACTCTGTGCGTGTGTGTGTGTGTGTTTCTTTTAAGGGTTTTCCCTTTTCAGTACTGGTGCCAAACACTGCTAGTAGTAGTCAAGAAGATAAATTTTTCATCCCCCTCCTTTTCTTGGCCCACAAAATACCAATTATGCTGTTGCAAAAGAAAGAAATGAAGTCACTAAATCCTGAAAGAAAAGTCTTCAGTCTTCACAAAGAAAGAGAAGTCATTAATGGATGCAAGACTTCTCTTAATACTGTTGACTGTACAAAGTCATCAAATAAAACAAAAGTCCAAGTCTTCACAAAGAAATAGAGTCATTAATGGATGTAAGACTTTTCTTGATAACGTACAGTGTACAGATCAAAAAAGAGACATCAACATTGACTTTTGGTCCAACCAGCAAAGTGGTGCTGCCCTTCCCGGACCTGCATGAAAAGAGAGGATACCTTGTGCACCGGCCTGGCCTTTCAACATATTAATGCAAGACTTGTCAAAGTTCTATATTTGCCTCTGGCACAACTGCAAGCTTGATTTTTAAGGTCTTTCAGTAGAGATGACCATCTTTTTCCTCCTGCACTTACTTCTCGTAATCATGGTATTTTTTGCTATGGCTGGTGAAGGAACATATGATTGCAGAGAGTCCAGGTGTGGAAGTGATGGCCCTAGCATTCATTTTCCCTTCAGGCTTCAACATCAGCCGGAATATTGTGGCTATCCTGGCTTCGAGTTATCTTGTGACAGCAAAAACAAAACTATACTCACCCTTTCCAATTCAGTTAGACTATCTGTTGAAGAAATTGATTATATGTCTCAGCAGATTCGCCTTTATGATCCTGAACGTTGTCTTATTCTTAAGCTAGTTCACCTTAATTTATCAACATCTCCTTTCTTTTTCACTGTTAAACCCTATCTTACACTAGATGACTATTCGGTTTTCAAATGTTCTGGTATCCCAGCAGATTATCTGGGCCAACAACCTTGTGCCTCTGACAAAGCAATAGTTGCTATTGACTCCTCATGGTCTTTGGATGATCTCCCCCCTGCAACTTGCAAAAAGATTCTCGAAATTCCATCAGTTCCCTACAGTATAGAGAACAATTACCTTCAACTCCGTTGGTCAAATCCGAAATGTAGCTACTGTGAAGGTCTTGGAAAGGATTGTGGCTTCAAGAACTATACTAAGCAACTGAGAACCCAGTGTCTTGACCGACCATACACTACAAAAGGTATTAACTCATTTCAAAGTTGTATTTTGATTGCATAATTAATTACAAAAGAGAACGTAGATGTCCATAAATAAAACAGCTCCAATTCCTGCTTACTTTCTATTCCGGTTTATCTTCTCCTGCCAGTAAGAAACTGCAAATAGGCTTACATGATACTATTAAGATAAATGAAAAGTCAGCTTGAAACAGAATTCACATACATGACTTTAAAAAACAAACAACAGACACGAAATAGAAGAGAGCATGAACCCATTTAGACTAGCCTAAGCCAAGTCCCCAAATCCAATTAAATATTTGAAATCAAAATCACATCAAGCTTGATTGGAGTGCAGTAACTCCGATTCCTGAATATGAAGGTCACAGTTTTGAAATTCAGCCTAATACATGTTCAGCCTCAAACCAAACTATTTTTGTGTAAGCACAGGAAAACAATATTTTGGATGCATCAATGTTTACTATCTTGACAAAACTATTATGCGCTTCTCTTTGCTATAACAAAAAATTTAATTTGATTCTGACAGCTGGTACATTAAAGAAACCACTGATTGCAGGTATGTACTCTATGCATTTTCGTATAATTCTTTTCTCCTTTACACATTTTTAGTTGCCTTCTGTATGATGTGGGAGATGAAATGTTCCAGGTGGAGTTCTAGGTCTTATTCTTTTGGGAATTATTATGTTGGCACTCTATGAGTTTTATAGCTCAAGCAAAATAGAAAGAGAGAATCAAGCGAGAGTTGAAAATTTTCTGGAAGACTACAGAGCTCTCAGGCCTACTAGATATACTTACGCAGATCTTAAGAAGGTAACAAATCTGTTTCAGGAAAGATTGGGAGAGGGAGCTTACGGGGTTGTTTATAAAGGAACACTTTCTAATGAAATTCATGTTGCTGTCAAAGTGCTAAATGACTCCATAGGAAATGGGGAAGAATTTATTAATGAAGTTGCAGCAATGGGAAAAATCCACCACTTCAATGTGGTTCGCCTAGTTGGCTATTGCGCTGATGGATTCAGAAACGCTCTTGTGTATGAATATTTGCCAAATCAGACGCTTGACAAACTCATTTTTCCAGCAAGTTCCAAAGATCGCATTATCCTTAATTGGAAGAAGCTTCAAGATATTGCTATGGGTATAGGGAAAGGACTGGAGTATCTTCATCAAGGATGTGACCAACAAATCCTTCATTTCGATATCAAACCCCAAAATATTCTGTTAGACCATAACTTGAACCCAAAGATCTCTGATTTTGGTCTTGCCAAGTTATGCTCTAAAGAGAAAAGTGTTGTCACCATGACTGAAGCTAGAGGAACCATGGGTTATATTGCACCAGAAGTATTATCCAGCAATTTTGGAAAAGCATCTCATAAATCTGATGTCTATAGTTTTGGAATGATGCTACTTGAAATGGTTGGAGGGAGGAAAAATTTTGACGCAAAAGCCAATACTAGCCAAATGAACTTTCCTGAGTGGATTCATCAACAGCTGAATCAAGGAGAGGAGTTAAAAATCAGGATCGAGGAAGATGATGATATCATAATTGTAAGGAAATTGGCTATCATAGGACTTTGGTGCATACAATGGAATGCAACGGATCGACCTTCCATCAAAATTGTTACGCAAATGCTAGAAGGAGATGGTAGCAATCTAACTATTCCTCCTCCTTTTACAGCAAGATACACCACCCACGTAGGAGCTGGAGTGATTGCATGCCCTTCTAGCGAAGAGTTGACAATGATATCAGAACTAGAATGAATGAAAGCTGCATCTAAAGTTCTGATGTCGGATTTGGTACAAGTGGATGCTTGAATTTCAGTAATTTAATTAGATATCTTTCGAGTCATTTAGCTGCTACATCTCAACTCTTTTACATGTGCAAGATATTTATTGTGACTGCGTCTAGTTTGTTATTCCCTGTAATGCTAAGAATTGAGTGTAATATTGCAACTAGAATGAACGGAGGCCTTAATTACAGATCAAATCTTGCACATAAAGTTCTTATGTTAGATTCAGTACAAGTGGAAGCCTGAATTTTGTATAAAGTATTTTAGTACTTCCATTAGATATGTTAAGCCATTTAGGTGCCACTGTTCAACTCTTTTACATGTGCAAATGATTTATTGTGACTGTATCTGCTTTGTTTTTCCCTGTAAAGTATAAGTATTCTAATAAACGATTCTCAACTCAACACTCTCTCCAAAGATATTAAAGATAAAATAGTAGAAGTACTAAATCCCACATAAACAAATACAATGTTTGATTAGCCATATAAGAAAATATAATCTCCACATAACTAATGCAACACTAAGAATATAATTAGCTGAAAACTTACCCCATCCAGTCATGTCAGAAGAAAACACCCACTAATACTTTGCAAAAGGAGTACAATATCTCTACAATAGCGCATAGCATGACGCAGACACAGAATGACCTAATAGTTTATGTGCAGAAAGAACTAATCAGCAGCAGCAACAACAAACCCAGGATAATCCCACAAGTGGGGTTTGGGAAGGGTAGTGTGTACGCAGACCTTCCCCCTACCTGGTGAATGTAGAGAGGCTGTTTCCGACAGACCCTCGGCTCAATGCAGAAGGAACTAATAAAAGAAAAAACAAATGTGCAGAAAGTATCAGATACAATTCCTAGATTTCAAAGAAATAGATGAACCTGAATTAGCACGACCATTATATAGCCTAATTAATCATTTGCTTTGAACAGCTAAAATGTTCTGCTACATGATAGGAGTCTGATTCTTGAAAGAGTCAACTTCCATACGGGGCTTACAACCTATAAGTCAATTCCACCAACTGAGCTATTGGTATCATAACAGGAGCATATATTTTAATTCTTGGCCAACATACTGTGAAAATCAGAAACTAAGATAAAATATATCGAAAGAAATTTCAAAGGCGAAAACATCGAAAAGCACCCAAGTTTCTTGGGGCTTGAAGCACAAAGCACTCATACTTTAAAAGGCACAGATGAAGAAAAAATATAACACTATGAATAAATAACTATAATCAGACATTGCCAACAAGCCTTCAAGATAACATTTGCATTCAACACTCAACTGCCCCACGTGCCAAGCACGCTTATGCCAACCGCCTGCTTTGGCGCCCAATTGCCCATTTTTGACACCAAGCGACAAGGCCCTGACACTTATGACCTGTATCTATGAATTGGTTTCCAATATTCATAATCATACCTGTTTTGATTTTTCTGCAGAAGGGAAATACAAGGCCAAACACACTGTTGATTTCCCAGTGAATTCTCGTCTTTAATCTAAAATAGATGAGCTCTTACCTCAAGCAGTTACCATTATGTTTGCAGTGCATACAGTGGAGCTTAAACGAATAGCAAGGCCATGCTTCAGAGTACTACTCGTCTTCTTTTGCTGCTCTTCTTTTTTCATTGTTTTCTTTTTCTGTTTCTCTATTAGCACATACATATCCATCATTTGCATGAGCAAGCCTCTCAAGATCAAATCTTTGCCTAGTGTTCTACAAAAATATTAGCTGGTTACTGGTTTGCCGTTTGCACGAGCTAGCTTCTCAAGTTGATGTCCTTTCTTTTCGTGGGTTCTACAATGATAATTCGACTAATATTAGGTGTGAATATAGGATATCTCTTCTCTCTGTTTTTGACAGGTGAATATACCCTTCTTTTCCCCAAGCAAGTTTGGCTGATATCTTCCTTGTAACAGTTTGTTGTCATTGCATAAACACATTCTCCACATATTTTTTTTCTAATCTATACTATAATGAACTCAAACAAGTAAAACATCATTAAATGTTAGCAATCATATCTGAATGAATTATTATTAAAGAAATGTGCAAATGAGCATATTCTGGAAAAAAGAAAGCTACAATGTGTGAACAAGAATACTGTGAAGCTCTAATACTGTAATGTGATAACAAGAATTAATCAATCAATTACACCTTAATCCCAAATTAGAATGTATGTGATTCATCCAATTGCTTTAATCACAACAAATGAAGGCTTTACACTAGTGTTCACTTTTCTAAATGTCTGCAACTGAATAAACTGATTGCTGCATGCACTATATAGATACCATCTCAAGAACACACACACACACACACACAAACAGTAATCTGTAGAGGGGCAGGGTTTCAAATAATCTCACCAGCATTGGGGTTGTTTAGGGTTAATTGCGTGGCAGATATATAACATTAATCACATCTGGACAGAAATAGACCCTTCCCTTATTAAAAACCCTAACTCCATTTTCTTTCTTTCTGCTTCCATAATCGTTCTATGTGATACTCTGCTCATAGGCAATAAAGAAAGACAGTAATTTGTGCTCTTTTACTTGTGATGATTTAGCAAAACTTTGAATTGCACAAGCTGTAATTTCTTTCCTTGATGTATTTAAATTATGTTTATTTATATAAATCCTTTGCATTTGTTAAAATAAGTTTATCTAAATCAGCTTATAACTTAACAATACTCATAGTAATTTGGGGTATTTGAATTAACCTAAAATTAAAAATACTATCCGATAGGTCATCTAGAGTTTTAGAACCTAATTTTGTGTTTCGAAGCCTCTAGTAGCTTCTTTAAGTCTTCATCGATTTGCGTGCGTAATCCGGGTATTTTTCCGGAAGGCTTTTATGTTAAAAACTGATAAAATATGAAAGTTTGTCTTAAAAATTCATTTGAGCTGACTTCAGTCAACGTTTTATGCAAACGGACCCGAATACGTATTTTGACGGTCCCGGTGGGCCCGTATCGTGATTTGGGACCTGGGCATATGCCCGGAATCGAATTCGGAGGTCCCTAGCTCGAGTTATTGATTTTTGTCAAAAATTGAAAGTTTAAAGGTTTAATGATTTTAAAGAATTGACCGATATTTGAGTTTGTTGGTACCGGGTCGGTATTTTTGTTCCGGAACCTGGTATAGGTTCATTGCTATATTTATAACCTGCCTATCAAATTTGGTGAGAAACGTAGTTGGTTTGACGTGATTCGGACGTCTGCTTGTAAAAATAGAAGTTTTAAAGTTTCTTGAAAGTTTTATTTGATTTTGGTGTCTGATTCGTTGTTTTAGGCGTTATTCGGGTGTTGTGATCGCACGAGCGAGTTCATATGAGGTTTTTGGACTTGTGTACATATTTGGTTTGAAGCCCCGAGGGCTCGGGTGAGTTTCGGATAGCCTACAGACCTTTTAAACTTAAAAAAATTTGGTTTTTTTGAAGCTTCAGCTGTCATATGGTGTTGAGCTTCGCGATCGCGAAGGGGAATCTGGGCTGGGGTGGGTTTTCTTCTACGCAAACGCGAAGCAGTGGTGGGATCAATCTTCGCGAATGCGTCCAGCTCTACGTGAACGCAATGAGTAAGGGGTCTGGATGGGGAGCATGGGTTTGTTCTATGCGAACGCGAGCCCAGGCTCGCGAACGCGATGGCCAGGGGGGACAGACCACCGCGAACGCGTGCAACCCTTCGCGAACGCGTAAGCCACTGAGGCTTTGCTCTTCGTGAACGCATCAGGTTTCATGCGAACGCGATGAATACCTGACGCCCAGTGATAAAACAGAACCAGTTTGGGATTTTTGCCATTCTTTCAAATTTCAAAACTAGAAACCCCTAGAGGCGATTTTTCCAAGAGTTTTTCTTCCCAATTTATTGGTAAGTAATTTTAACCTACTTTCTTTCAATTACCCATTACATTTCATAAGTTTTCAACCTAAAATATAGGATTTTCATGGTGAAAATTGAGGGTTTAGGTAGAGTTAGGGATTTTAGCAAAATTAAAATTTAGACCTCAAATTGAGGTCGAATTTCGAAATAAATTATATAACCGAGCTCGGAGATGAATGGGTAAATGTATTTTGGTCCGAACCTCGTGTTTTGACCTAGCGGGTCCGGGGTCGATTTTTACTTTTTGGTGGAAAGTTTTGAAATTCTAAATTTATGCATTGTAATTGATTCATTTAGCAATATTTGATATATTTGAGTCAATTGTGGTTAGATACGAGTGATTTGGAGGTGGATTCTAGAGAAAAGGCCCAGGTAGAGCTTTGAATTGGTCTTTGGAGCAAGGTAAGTGTCGTGGTTAACCTTAAATTGAGGGATTAAGACTTGTTTGCGTAATTGCTACATGTTTAGATGTTTGGTACAACGTATATGTGAGGTGATGAGTACTTATTCGTTGTTGTTGGGTCAAAACATGCGGTAGAACTTGTTTTCTTGCAATTTATTTCCTTCTTTGATCATGATATCCCTGCTTAGTCTAGTTAATTATTAAATTGTTCGTTCTTTACGCATTTATGAGCTATTTGAGATATTTGATGGTATTGTGGAAACATCATTGATGTGAGGCCTTTTCTTTCTTATTATGTCTCCCTTTTATTTATGTTCACCGTTATATAGTAAGGGAGAGTGTTAATGCACGAAGGGTGATGTTGTGTCGTATCTATTGATTGTGATGAAAGTGAGATTAAAAGCACGAAGGGTGATACCGTGCAGTTATTTTTGACTCACAGTGAGGTTGAGAGTAAAAACACGAAGGGTGATGTCATGCCGATATTATCGTTTCACATTGAGGTTGAGAGTAAAAGCACGAAGGGTGATGTCGTGCCAATATTATTGTTTCATAGTGAGGTTGAGAGTAAAAGCATGAATGATGATGTCGTGCAATTTTGTTCATTATGTTTTATTCATTTTTGCTGGTTAAAGGTTGATTGACTGTTCTTATTAGCATTCCATGTAGTGCTTATCGTATCTTGTGCCCTTTTTCGCATGTCCCCTCCCGAAATTACTTGTTTAGCTTTTATTTGTTATTGTTGTACGTATAGTGTTATCTGCACAAGTTTATTTCTATGTGGTGTCTTGTCATAGCCTTGTCGAGGTTAGGCTCGATACTTACGGAGTACATTGGGTCGGTTGTACTCATACTACACTCTGCACTTCTTGTACAGATTTTGGTATTGGTCCCAGTTGTCCGTGAGGCGTTTCAGCTTGGATTTGCTTTGGAGACTCTAGATAGTTTTGCTGGCGTCCGCAGACCTTGAAGTTCCCTTCCATTTCCCCTACTTTACTGTTCTTTTTCATTCAAGACAGTTGTATTTATTTCAAACCCTATTTGTAGAAACTCTAGAAGCTTATGAATTGTGACTCCAGATCCGGGTTGCAATTAGATATTAAAGTTGTTTATGTTATTTCACACTCAGTATTAATTGCAGTTCGGTTTAATTGTTTTTATTTCTCGTAGTTTATTAAAATTGGCTTAAGATCCTCTAACGTTGGTTTGCCTAGCAAGTGAAATGTTATGCGCCATCACGGTCCCGAAGGTGAAAATTTCGAGTCGAGACAACTACATAATTAAGCTTATCTTTAGTTTAACGGTTTAATGGGTATTCAGTCATTTTAAATAGAAAAAATATATTTTTATCAAACACATCAACTTTTTAGTTTTAGCTTCAGCACTTTATTAAAATACGTAACTACTTATTAATAAATTAAGCTCCACAACTAAAAAAGTACTTTTTAGCACTTGTGCTTAAAAGCTACTTAAATTCAGTCAATCCTAACGGGCTCTTGATATAGGTACGATTTTTCACTATCTTTTGTCTTTTCTTTTTGGTTTCCCACTAGATGTCCAGTACCCGCATTGGGGCATGACTAAATCTGAATTAGGCTATTTCACTTTTAGCTCGTGCGTGAAGCTATTTACATTTGATAGCCCAAAGTGTATAAACTTTGTATAATTTTTGTAATTAACTATACAACGTTATTTTTTCATCCGAATTCGCGTCGGAAAGTCCCACGTTGGAGGGTAAAGCGCTACCTAACAAAGGTGGCTCATATCCAGGGCTCGAACCCGAAACCTCTGGTTAAGGATGAAGGAGTACTTACCACTACACCACAACCCTCGTTGGTTTCTGCCTCTTTTCCTTTCCTCTTCTCTATGTAATAATAGATTCCTTCCCTAAATATATATATAGACACACACACACATACCTGCGTAGGAACCCGATTAATCTAGATTCGTACCGGAAAGTCCCATTTTAAGGTAGATATATCGCTCATATTAAAGTCCATTTTATTTTCAGAATTCAAACTTTGAAACCTTTAGTTATAGAGTAGTATTTATCATTGCAACACAATCTTTGATGGTGATATGTTTAGATACATGACATAATAGTAAATAAGAAGCCAATATATCTGTATGGGGTAAAATTGGGTAGCGACAAGTGGATGAATGGCGAGGTGACACATGTAACTGGATACAGGTAATATATGAGTTAGCAAATAGTTGACATCAGATACAAACATGAGTTCGGTGTTGTGTAAATTCTGATGGCACGGGAACCGATAACAAAGATTTAAAAGAACGACATCGGTTGGGAAAGAAAACATTCAATAAGCAGTTGTTACAAAGAATCTCTATATTAATAGCCAATCCTTATGCATCCATCAATGATGGTTTTATTCTCATTCAAAAGGAGCTTGATTCGGGGATCTTGTCTCCCTAAATAGAGCTATAAATAGGAGAATTAGTATCCATTGTAGAGATCAAACATTATGTACGCAAAAGCTAAAATCAGCTCTTATTCTATAAAATTACACTTTTTACTTTATTTTTAAGAATTTTCTTGTTACTGCTATCAGAGAAGCTAACTCATAGCCTGACTTGTATTTCGTTTAATTTATTTTGTAATCGTATTTCTGTATTTCTGCTCTTATTTATTTTATATTTTTGGATCAAATTAATTCATGTGTATATAAACCATGTTACAAATTCTACTATACCGTTTTACGAGTAAATAATTTGGCGCCTACCATGGGGCATAAACAATTGTATTATTACTTTGATCCATTCATTTATTACTAACAAGGTTTGATTCTTTTCTTTTAGCAAAAGAAAAATTAAATAACTAGTACTACTGGGCCTGGAATTGTGCGGCCGCACTCACAATTGTGCGGTCCGCACTTCAATTGTGCGGCCGCACTTCAAAATTGTGCAGCCCTCACAAGGCATTCTGCGGCTACACTCAGAATTGTGCGGACCGCACTTTCCCCTTTGCATACTGTTTTGTCTGTAACTTTTTATAGCCTGCCTCTGGACTTTAACTGACTCATGTTGCTTTGTATTTCAGACAATGGTTCGATCAAGAGGTCGTGGTGATACTTCTAAGGAGGGGGGGGGGGGACCATCCCGAGGCCGAGGCAAGGGTACTCAACCACTTGCAGTGCAGAAGGGAATATCAAAGAAGCCAACTACCATAGGGAGAAGCAGGGCCACAGAGCCCGCTGAATCAAATTCTTATGTACCGTCAAGGAAAGGTTCTGAGGGCTACTCTGTAGAGGCACAACCTGAGGCCCATCTCAACCACCACAGTTCCCTGGGAGATACCAACTCCACAATGAATCCTCCACCTCAACAAGTTCTTCTGAGGGTTCAGATGAAGGCAGCCAGGGTTCAAAACCCTCCTCCACACACACTCCCCCTACACTAGTCGCAGTGTATGGTGATAATGATATTCCAGATAATGGTAGAGGGGGTGACACTAGAGTGGGCAGCCTAGAGAGGTCGAAAAAGAAGGAGGCATGGGAAGACAGATTTGTGAGCTTGACAGCATTCACCAAATTCAGAGAGTGGTGGCCCCAGAGATCGCTCACACTTGAGCGACAATTTCTATTGAAGGGTTTGGATAGATTCAATCCAAATGTGGTTAAACAATTTAGGGAGCGAAAGGGGTGGACATGGTTCACTCAGAGTGTTATGGATGCCAAGGAGCATTTAGTACGGGAGTTCTATGCCAATGTGGCACATATAAAGAATGGTACTTAAGTAATTAAGGAGAGAACTTGAAGGATCAATTTGATCAAAGCACTCTGAACACCTACTTGGGGTTTGAGGAGCACTACTAGAAATTCGGCAAAAATCGACCAACTTTGATCGGTCAAAAAATCGGACAAAAAACCAACCAAAGTTGGTCGGTTTTTCAAAATATTTTATGTTTTAATTTTTTTTATGAAATCGACCAACTTTGGTCGATTTTTTAATTAAAATAAATAAAAATTAATATTAAAAAAACCGACCAAAATTGGTCGGTTAATTCGGCCAGTTATTTTAAAAATTCGACCAACTTTGGTCGGTAATTTTATTTTTTAATAAAACCGACCAACTTTAGTCGTTTATTTTCGTGCGAAAATACAATTAAAGAGTATAAATCAAATAAAAGGCAGTCTTAAAACAAAATACATCAATGGTCTAGTGGCAGAATAGTATCCTGTCACTGTGCAGACCCCGATTCGATTCCCAGATGGTGAATCTTTTGATTACATAATTAAAATACTGACCAACTTTGGTCGGGTTTTTACAATATTTGTTTTTTTGAATTTAATTGACCAACTAAAGTCGGTCGGTAATTTCCGACCAACTTTGGTCGGTATGCCTTTCCGACTTCTGAAATACCGTCCATACATAAATGGTCGCGTTTTGGACGGTTATTGGCCATTACCGACCAAAGTTGATCGATTTTTATCGGATTTCTAGTAGTGGAGGTGGGAGCCAGTTCAGTACTTGGAGAAATTATCGATGGGTGATGCAGCTCGCCCTTGGTTAGCAAAGATCTTGGCAGCCCCAGAACCACCACCACCATAGATCACAGTGGGGGTTCCCATTGCACGAGCTACCCTCAACTTTGAAGCAAAGGGGTGGCAAACATTTGTATGAAGCCGTATGGACCAGAGCCAAAATGAGAACAATCTTCCGATACCCCGGGCAGTCTTGGTGGCATCTATCATGGCCGGGTACCTAATCAATATGGGTGACATCATGTCGGCTAACATGTCAGTAGTTGTCAGAAAGGGTGAGAGCTCCTACCCTCCCAACACCCTTAGGAGTATCTCACAAATGCGGGGGTGGAGCCGAGGAGCTTTGTTCAGGCTAAGAATCCCTTCTCCTGGTATTCTTTGAAGGACCTGGGGAACCCGAAGCTCAAGGCTAAGTCAACTGCTACCGTAGGCCAGTCTGATGAGCCATCGGTGGTGGTTGCAGATTCAACTACTATGCCTTCTACAACTTCAATGCCTCCCACAACAACCGGTCTTTCCACCGAGATAGCTGATATGCCACCACCTCCATCTTCTATACCATCAACTTAAGTATCGGTGCCTTTCTCCTCCACATATCCGCTCACTGCACTGCGAGTCTCCTAGACATTGACGAGACTCAACAACTGGATACAGACAGCTACTGCAAAGCTGTCATCTAGTGTTGTTGGAGAACAGTCTTCTATCCCAACAGCACCACAGGTTCCTCCGTCAGTAGAGGAAACATTAAAGAAGATCTTGGACAATCAGAAGACCATAATTGATACATTGGTGGCACATGAGGGAGCTATTGAGGAGTTGGGTAAATAGATGAAGAAGATGAGGAAATCACAGGCCTCAAGAAAATCAGTGGACAAGTTGAGAAAAGAGGTGACCAAGATAGCAGCAACTGGTGATCTTCCATTTGACTTACTGATGGAGACAGATCCATCAGTACCAGCAGACCCAACAACACCATCAGCACCAGTAGCACCAGCTAGCCAGTTTGATGAGCCAAACCTTGTTGTCCACACTGCTGAGGAGGTGTTACAGATGTTCACCAACCCTGTTACTCCCCGAGCAGAGGATGATGAGATTTAGTTGGAGGAGGCTGAGGGTGGTGATGCTGCTATGCACACTGAGACCACATAGGGAGTTCTCTTTACTCTCTACCTTTCCTTATTTTGATTTTTGTTAAGCATTGAGGACAATGCCTTTTCTTATTCAGGGAGGGTGGTCTATTTTGATTAATTTGATATGATATTGGCCTGTAATAACTATAATACTCTCTTTTTATCTTTATTTTCTTTTTAGTTATGTATATATTCCTCCCTCTCTATTGATGTATATATTATCTTTCCCATTCTTGGATTGTATATTCATTGTTGCTTTCAGTAATTACTTCATAGCTTCTTTGTTTTATCTCTTAGTAGTTTAGCTTCTTATTTACTTTAATAGCTTCTTTTGATTTGGTAGCTTTTTTTTTTTTATGTTTAAGTGATCAATAAACCTTTGGTTTTCTTGATGCCACGGTTCTTTCTAAAGGCGATTTTTATGTGAACCGGGTGGCTCTTCCCAACGATGGATGGCGTGACAACCTTCTTAAGGGAATGAGTTCGTTTTTGATATTTAGGTAAAAACAAGTAGTAATAATGAATAAAAGGGTCAAGCATGCTTCACTTTGTATCAACACGCTTAACCACACGCTTATGGTTAAAAATAAGTTCTTGAAAAGAAATGGCTCTAGTTAGTGACTTTGTGACTCTTGTGTTGACTTAGGCAATCATCGAGTGATTTAGTTGAACCATTAGTGATTTGAAATCTTGAATATGGTTGTTGTGGGACCTCAACTCTATCTTCTTTAACAATCCAGCTGTGTGAGAGGTGAGATATTTTGTTACAAGTCTAAGTACCCGTGTGAATAGTCTAGAACTTGCCCCGAATTTGCTTCTAGGCGAAATTCGAAGTTTTGCTTGGCTTGAGAAGTGATTGTAGGCTCTCCTTGACCTGTTTTGAAATTTTCCATGGCCCACCAATGATGTTGTCCATAGTCAACCCTTTTAAGCCTAAAGTCTTTCTCATTTGATAACCATGTTACAAGCCTTTACCCATTTTGTAATGACCATCTCTTGGCACCCGAGCTTTCCTTAATACTCATGAGAAGCAAATTGGCAAAAATATAAGTTTGGGGGAGAGACGAGAAGTTTGAAAGTGGTATCAAGGTACAAAAAGAGAAAAGAAATGAAGAAAAGGAAAGGCAAAGAAAAAGAAATAAAGAACAAAAGAAAAACACTAAAAGAAAGTGAATAAATTGAAGAGTTGAAGGGATTCAAAGAAAAGCAAAAGTGCAAAGCATGGAGAAAACAAAGAAGGAGAAAATGAACACCATGACCAAGAAAGAGTGCCTAAGGAAAAATAAAATGACTCAAAGAGTCGGCAAAGCATGAGCCAAAAAGAGAAAATGGAGTGGTTAAGGAAAGATGAAGCCGTTCTATTCCAACATTTTCAACCTTAGTCCAAAAGCCTTCATTAAATACCAGAAAAGCCCTACGTGATTTCAAGCCGCGTGAGCTTACATTAGTGGTGATTTACATGAGGGGAAAGTATATGGTACTTAGAGACGTAATTGTGACATTCTTTTGAGAGTGATGATCGAACGTTTCACAAATCATTGAATTGAGTGCTACATTCTTAAGTAAAATGAGCTAACGGAGAGTAGAGGGTGAGGAGTTTGGGATCCACATTAACCTACATGAAAGAGTGAACTTGCTTGATGAGTAAAGTCAACTCTTGATGCTCAAGTGTCACATTAGAGCTATTTGTGCTTTAACCTTCAAAATATTACCTTGTTGATAATTCATGAGTGTGTGGGTAATTTTTGGTCCCAATTGATGTGTGTTTGATTAACCATAGATTAACTGAAATATTTCTTGTCTTGTGGAAGTGGGAATTACCTTATTTGCTTGAGGACAAGTAAAATCTTAAGTTTGGGGGAGTTGATAAGTGGGGATTTTAACTACTTATTTGCGTCCTTTGACTTTCGTTTTAGTTCAAAAATGTTTAAAGGTATTCCAGAAAACAGATGAAATATGCTTACTTGCAGGAGTATTGGAAAATGAGCCAAAGTGATAAAATTCAACTCAAGAAAGAGTGTTTTTAACAAGGACAAAACTCAAGCAAAAAGGCTAAAGTGCAGACCGCTGAATTTTGTCTACGGTCGCAGATCATGAAGAAGTTTTGATAAAGCTGCAATGCAAAGTGCAGACCACACAATAATTGTGCGGCCACAGAAGTCAAGGTTCAGAGAATTGGAAATGTGAGACCATCAAGAATTGCGGACCGCACTATAATTGTGCGGCTGTAGAAATCAAATGTGCGGTCCGCAGAACTCAAGAAGTGCGGTCGTAGTTCAGAATTGTGCGGCCGCAGAAATCACTCTTGTCAAGAGCTGCAACAAAGTGCAGACCACACACAGAATTGTGCGGCCTCAGAACCTCCAAAAGGGCAATTTTGTCCGAAAATTTTAGTTGTGTATAAGTAGTCTTTTTTGGCGAAATTAGGTTAAGTCTTGAACACCTAAAAGTTTGTAGCCGTTTTCTTTACTGTTTTAGGAAACTTTATCATATCTTGTTGATTTTACATTGGATTTTCATCTCGGTATCATTTAATATGAGTTTAATCATCTTTACGTTTTTATTTTCTTCATCACCCACTATGAGTAGCTAAATTTATAGCTAGGGTTGTGACCCAAGTCGCTTCTTGAGAAAGAGAGACCAAGTCTAGAAAAACTTGGCTAACAAGTAATTGGGATGAACTCAAGATAGTGATAGTCCCAATTAAAGGGTTGAATATAGAGATAATAAAACCTGACTTAAGTATCTATCAACTGTTTTGTGCATTACCCATTTGGACTTGAGAAAGCCAAATTGGGCAAAACCACTCTCTTACCGAGAGGTATTAAGTGTGTAATTGTGTGTTGATTGCTATAATACACCCCGGCCAACGAAAATAGCACTAAAGCCCATAACCCGTTAGGCAAACACCTAGGTGGAAGTCGGGGCCCTAGATCTTTTACATACTTGGAAAACAACAACAAAAATATCATTCCTTAGTTTCGTATTTTACCTTTGCAAACCGTAGCATAATTTAGAAGTAGACTCAAAACAAAGACTGTGGAAGTGCATCTTAGACACTTTACGCGCTTAGTCCGAATATATACCTAATCCCGTCTACGCTCCCTGTGGATTTGATACCGACTCCCAGTTGGGTAATTATTATTGCAATTGACTGCTTCATAACCCCAATCAGAGGTGTGATTTGGGCGAGGTCAATAGTCAGGTCTGGCACCTGTCCTTCTTCATCTACCAAGTGCAATGCCCTTTTTGGTAACCGTTTCTTGATGATGTAGGGTCCTTGATAGTTCGGGGTAAACTTTTCTTTAGCTTCTACTTGGTATGGCAGGATGCATTTCAAAATGAGCTGGCCTACATCAAAGTTCCTTGGGCGCACTTTCTTGTTATAAGCGCGTGCCATTCTTTGCTGGTACAATTGGCCAAAACACACTGCTGCTAGCCGTTTTTCATCAATCAATATTAGTTTTTCTAATTGTGTCTTGACCCACTTAGTGTCTTCAATCTCTGATTCCACAATGATTGAGAGAGAGAGAATTTTAACCTCAATCGATATTACTACTTCAGTTCCATATACCAACACATAATGAGTTTCACCCACATATGTGCGAGCAGTCCTGCGGTATCCCAAAAGAGCAAAAGGCAACGTTTCATGCCATTGCATGGATCCTTGGATCATCTTCCTAAGAATCTTATTGATATTCTTGTTTGTCGCTTCAACGTCTCTATTGGCTTTTGGCTGGTAAGGGGTAGAATGGCGATGAAAATTTTAAATTGCTTGCGTACCTCCTTCATCAGATGACTATTCAGATTGGTTGCATTGTTAGTGATAATGGTCTTTGGGATACCAAAACGACAGATGATGTTGGAATGAACAAAGTCTACCACTGCTTTCTTGGTGACTTCTTTGAAAGTAACTGCCTCCACCTACTTGGTGAAGTAATCTATGGCGACCAAAATAAATCTATGCACATTTGAAGCTTTTGGCTTGATTGGTCCAATAACATCCCTTTCTCATGCAACGAAAGGCCAAAGGGAGGAGACATGGGGTGCAATTCCGACGGAAGCGAGTGAATTAGGTTGCCATGAATCTGGCATTGGTGACACTTGTGAACAAAACTGAAGCAATCTCGCTCCATAGTAAGCCAATAATAACCTATCCGTAGAATCTTCTTTGCCAAATTATATCTATTCATCTGAGGTCCACATACCCCAAATGCACTTCACTCATGATCCGCTCAGCTTCTGTGGTGTCTATACATCTCAACAAGTTCAAATCTAGGGTCCTTTGTACAGGATTTCCCCATTCAGGAAGAAATCACTAGCGAGCTGCCATATAGTTTTTTTTTATCTCCCATTGGCATGCTCCGGATACTCCCGCGTTTTCAAGAATCATTTTATGGCATGATACCATGGTTCACCATCTAGTTCTACCTCAAATGTATCGCAGTAACCGTGTTGATTACGGACTTGGATTTCTAATGGATTAATATTAGTATTGCCTGGATAAGGGAGCATCGAATCTATGGTATCCAAGGCATCGGTTAGCTCGTTGTGAAACCTGAGAATGTACCTATGCTCGATGGACTTGAATATTTTGCTTAGGTCTTGCATACATTGTCTGTATGGAATAAGATTGATGTCACGTGTCTCCCATTTACTTGGGCTTGCCGGATAAGAAACTTAGAATCTTCCATAACCAATAGTTCATGCACATCCAGATCGAGGATAATTTTTGGACCCATGATACAAGCCTCGTATTCTACCATATTATTGGTACATAAGAATCGTAGTCATGCCATTGTAGGGTAATGTTGTCGAATAGGTGAGATGAGGATTTCCCCGATCCCAACTCCTTTGATATTGGCAGCCCCATCAAAATACTTTTTCCATACATGGCAGTTGTTCGAAACTACTTCCTCTATTGAGTTGACCTCTTCGTCTGGGAAGTATGTGCTCAGTGGCTCATAATCATCATCTATTGGATTCTTTGTCAAATGATCTGCCAAAGCCTGTGATTTCATTACAGTGCAAGTGGCTTAGACGATATTAAATTCTGTGAGCAGAATTTGCCATTTTGTGAGCCATCCAGTGGGCATTGGTTTTTGGAAGATGTACTTCACAGTATCCATTCTGGATATGAGGTAAGTAATGTACGCCAAAAGATAATGCCTCAACTTATGAGCAACCCAAGTGAAGGCACAACATGTCCTTTCTAAAAAGGTATATTTAACCCCATAATTGGTGAACTTCTTCCTCAAATAATATATTGCCTGTTCCTTTTTGCATGTTGCATCATGTTGTCCCAGAACGCATCCAAAGGAATTATCTATCACCGATAGATATAAAAATAAAGGCCTACCAGATTCATGTGGGACCAATATAAGGGGGTTTTGGTAGATAATATTTGATCTTGTTAAAAGCTTTTTGGCAATCGTCCGTCCACTTGATAGCAACATCCCTATTCAACAACTTAAAGATCGGTGGTTGTGAGTTGAGCAATGAACCTAGTGATGTAGTTCAATATCCCGAGAAAACTCATGACTTCGGTTTTGTTCTTCGGGGGTGGTAGATCTTGAATGTACTTTATCTTAGATGGATCCAATTCGCTGCCTCTCTGGCTGACTATAAAATCGAGGAGCTTCCCAGACAGAACCCCAAATGCACACTTGGCTAGATTGAGCTTAAGATCATACTTTCGCAGTCGTTCGAAGAACTGTTTCAAATCACGCACATGATCATCTTGTGTCTTTGACTTTATGATGACATCATCGACATATACTTCAATCTCTTTGTGCATCATGTCGTGAAAAATGGTGTCATGGCCCTCATGTAAGTTGCCCATGAATTCTTTAAAACCGAATGGCATGACCCTGTAACAATACGTACCCCATGGAGTGGTGAAATCGGTCTTTTTTGCATCATCCTCATCCATTAGAATCTGGGGGTATCCGGCATAACTATCCACAAAAGATTGTATCTCATGATTTGTGCAATTATCTACAAGGATATGGATGTTTTCTAATGGAAAGGTATCCTTTGGACTCGCTTTGTTCAAGTCTCTGTAGTCAACACAGACTCTAGTTTTTCCATCTTCTTCGGCACAGACACAACATTTGCCACCCAGGTAGTGTATCAGACGACTCTAACCATATTAGCGCTTAATTGCTTCATAATTTCCTCTTTGATTTTATAACTCATGTCCGTTTTAATTTTTTTTTGCTTTTGTTGGACTGGTGGAAAGTTAGGATACGTGAGAAGCTTATGAACCACTAAATCAACTCTTAAAACCCGTCATATCATCATAAGACCAAGCAAACACATCTTTGTATTCAAATAAAATTTGAATCAAGGCATCTCTGGGTTTTGTTTTCAATGTGAGTGCTTATCTTTGTTTCTCTGATTTCTTCATGACTTCCAAAGTTAATTGGCTCAGTTTCATCGAGGTTGGGTTTAGGCTAGTTTTCAAATTGTTCCCACTCCTTTTTTGTTTCCTCAACAACCTCATTTTCATCACATTCAAACTTTTGATGCATTATTTCTAAATTAGACATCTTTTTAAGACCTAGGCGTGAATTCCGCATGCATGTCATGTTATTAAAGTCGAGATTAACAAAACTGAAATGGAAACAAAATGACAGGAATTAGAAAAAGGAAAAGATACAAAACTTAATACGAAACTGAACTGCATTTTATTGAATTTGAAAGCATAGAAGGATTAACATAAAAAAAAATAATCATACTGAGATATTTGGATTACAACCCTGAAAATAACACAAATACAAAAACGGAGCTGCAAAAGCAAATTACCTTTGTGGGGAGAGGAGTTACTTCCAGTTGTTGAGCATGGTGTCTAGGCTAATTAGTTGTATATCGGCACGACTAGTGCCTTCACTAGCTTGGATCATATTCACTTAAGAAAACATCTTGATGAGGCCATGGCAAATTTCATCAATGTTTTCCTGCGCCGAGGAATTTTGACCCTTTGGAGTCGTGGCCTGACAGAAGTGTAGAAAATGTGAGGGATCGGTTTCTGCAAGACCCAATCATGTTTTTTGCAGTGCTTGGCCTTGTCTTCATCTGTCTATGTTGGCCTGAAGCCTAAGCCAAAAGTACCCTTGTTACTAAAGTCAAAATTAATTGCAATGATGCCCTCAAGCCTTTTCCTGGCTCATAACCTTGTCTCAGCATTAGTGCAGCCACCATTACAAATGTGGCAGAATGATGAAGATGCAGAATGTGCTTTCCTTCCTCAACATGGTCCACGACAACCACTTCGAAAGCCTACTAGAAATTGGACTCGTACCCTTCCTTGGCCTCAATACACGAAATCAACGGGTCGTTATAGATGGATGACTCGTCTTCTCCGTGAATAATAATTTATTGCCTATCATGTTCAAACTTGAGCATCTAATGCAAGGTGGATGGCACAACTCGAGCCATATGAATCCATGGCCTTCCAAAAAGAAAGTTATAAGAAGTTTTCATGTCTACTACTTGGAAGACAATTTCAAAATCAACCGGCCCAATATTCATGGTGAGGTTGATCTCCCCCATGGTATCTCTCGCTGAGCCATCAAAAGCCCGGATGCGGACATTGTTGGGTTAGATTCTGTCTGTATTGATCTTCATGCTTTGTAAGGTAAGAAAGGGCATACATCTACACTCGAGCCTCCATCAACCATGACTCGTTTTACGTAGTGCCCCTCACATTCTGATAGTAAGGTGCAAAGCTCTATTGCGCCAGACTTCCTCCTCGGGGAATTCATTATCAGTAAAGAAGATTTTGTTTACCTCAAAAGATCTGTTGGCCATCTTCTCTAACTAATTCACTGTGCTCTTCTCTAAGGTTATGCCTTGTTCAGGATCTTGATTAGTACACGGGTATTCTTTTTTGAATGTATCAGCAAAGATAGTAGAGAGATTTGATCTAGAGTTTTTCTCAACTAATCAATGATTGAGTAATCCTGAACTTTCATCTTTTTCAAAAACTCTTTCGCCTCTTCTTTAGTGACTGGTTTCTTTATTGGCATTTGGCCTTCTCTGATTTTCTTGGCCTTCCTCAACTCTACTGGAGAGTAACACCTCCCTGATTGAGTCAAACCTCCAGTTTCCCCCACTACTTCTATGATTTCCTTGCCTTTATAGGTCACCACAGTTTTGTTGTAGCTTCAAGGAATGGTTTTTGTGTTTTTCACACAGGGTTGCACGACGGGTTTGATTATGATCGACTATATTATACCTTTTATACTACCTTGATTTTGCCTCATGACGGGGTGGCCTCCCAGGACATACAACCTTGGGGCTTGGGACAGTAGAGCGAACTTCCAAACTCGAGAATTTTGGAAAAAATAAAGTTTCCTTCTCTGAGATCTGGGCACCTTTCACAATCAATGACACATCTCGTCTTGGACTTAATTCTAGTCATGTTCCTTCTTGAATCATTCCCACTATCATTTTTGCTCGACCAACCGATTTATGATCTCAGTCAATCATTCCCACAAAATGAACATCATTGTGTGCTGGCAACGGGTTGTTTGTAACATTAGGAGGGTCCTCATCATTTGTTACCACAATCAACTTTTCAGCAATGAGTCTTTCTATGGCCCTTTTCAGAGTCCAACAGTCAGCAGTTCTTTGCCCCGGAGCACTTGAATGATATTTACATATAGCATTTTCTTGAAATCCATTTGAATTGAGATGCATATAGTGGGGAGCGATGGGTCCAATCACGCCCATTTGCTTTAACTTCTGGAATAGACTAGAGTTTGATTCAACCACTAGAGTGAATGTTTCAACTGGCCTCTGCTTTCGACCATAATCTTGCCTTGCACGACATTGTAGGGTACCCGATATTTTGCTGCTGAGGTCGGGGGATCCTAGGAGTTGGTGCCCGTACCTGTTGATTGGGAGGTCGAGCATAAGACTGGGCATTAAACACTTGTAGAGTATTGAGGAATTGGCGGGGGATAATAATGTTGAGGGTAGCTGGACTGCCCTTGCTGAACTTGTATATAAGGGTGTGTTGCCCCTCTTTGAACTTCCCTGAATCCCAAAGGCATCATGGACCCTTCATCTTTCTTCTTTCTATTTTCCAAACTTTCCGACCCATTTTGGATTGCTTAGGTGGTGGCTTTGAGAGCAGCTTGACTTACAATTCTGCTAGTCTTGAGGCCATTTTCGACTATCTCCCCTATCTTGATCACTTCTGCAAAAGATCTACCTATTGCGGACATCATATTTTGGAAGTAATCAGGATCTTGAGCCTACAGAAAAACAGTGATCAACTCGTGGTTATCTATGGGTGGATTAACTCTAGCAGCTTGCTCCCTCCACTTGAGAGCATACTCCCTAAAGCTTTCAGTCAGCATTTTCTTCATATTGGACTGGGAATTGCGATCTGGCGCAATATCAATGTTGTGCGGAAATTGTTTGACTAAGGCCTAGGTCATGTCGTCCCAAATATGCTATTGAGATATATCTTGGTCAATGAACCATTCAGAAGCTACCCCCACCAGACTCTCAACAAAATAAGCTATCGGCAATTCTTCTTTACCTCGTGCACCCCTCAGCTGGTTGCAGTACCTTTTCAAGTGGGTGATATAGTCGCCGTATCCATCATATATCCAAATTTCGGGGTCTTGAACCCTGGTGGAAAATGTATGTGAGGGAACATGCATAGATCACTGAATAAAATACTTTTGTGACCACCTAGTCCTTATATGTTCTGCTCGGGACTTTTTATTTTTCTGGCCATCTCATCTGGCTCACCCGTCTTGGCAGGCTTTTCAGTTTCCACTAGTGACTCGTGCTGAAGAGTCTGATTATATGGCGTCGAGACCCTAAAAGCCATATTTGGAGAGTAGTATTTCTCATCATAAGCATGAGATGGTTGCTTATTGTTTGGCCTCGTCAAAGGAGGTGGTGGCAGGATTGTATATGCCGGGGCGTCAAACACGACAAGGGGGGTGTTCCTGACCGGTGCGCCTGGGGGTCGCACATTAGAGGTACCGGGGGTAGCAAGGAACTTGTAATTTGGCACATACCCTGGTGGTAGAATGTGATCGCTCGTTGCATGGAGCGGTGATTGAGTAACCAGGGGTACGGTAGAAGTTCCCTTTGAGGGACCCTGAGGCGGAGGCTGACGGGAGACCCAAGCCTAATACAAACTACAAGAAAAGACGCTTTTAGCGCCAATAATTATGCACTTTAGCGGCAATAATAATTGCCGCAAAAATATTTACCGGCAATTAATTATTTGCAGTTGTATCCAGCGTCGCTAAAGGCTTTAGCGGCAATTACATGAAGTGTTGGTAAAGGTCCCAACTCTTGCCGCTAAAGGTCTAAATTATAATGGCCTTTATTTAGTGGCAATAACTATGGCCACTAATACTGTCGTGAATCATCCTTTTATATTATTTTATTGGCTTTTGATATGGCCGACAAATTTCATTTTCTATTGCCGCTATAGTAAAGAGTGTTTAACAGCCATTGTATTTGGCATTAAAACTATGCCCATATTTGAATTTTTCTGGCATTTAAATACGTTAAGAAACACTGTGCATGATATCATTTAAAGTGATATCAACATCATCAATAAACTTTTTAGTTATAATAATATTTGCATCTAAATAATAACATAAATTCCTAATAAAATATACTCATGTTCATTCAATAAAGCATAATATGTTTAACTAAAACGATTGTAACAAAACTACTAATCCATAATTTTAGTGTCAATATATAAAACAAAAATACAGAATTTAAATCCAAAAGTTATTGACATTTTGAGGTTACTAACTAATGTCATCAAATATCCATAATACAAAATAGTAGTTAGTCTATTACATTTCTCTAACTCTTGATCATAATGAAGTTGTAACGATTCGACCAATCATTTTGCTTTCTAGAATCCCGTTCCCCTAAATAAGACTTCCCGTATGTGCTTTTACTGTTTTATGACTAGCGGGGATGGTTAGTTTGAGATTTGGAAGGGTTCTGGTTGAAATCGGAACAATTGATTTCTTAAGTTGGCCTAAAAAGGCTAAGTTTGACTTTCGTCAACATTTTGAGTAAACGGCCTCAGAATTGGGATTTGACGGTTCCGATAGGTTCATATGATGATTTCGGACATGGGAATATGCTCGGTTTGGGTTTTGGATGACCCAGGAGCGTTTCAGCACCTAATATCAAAAGTTGGTTCTTGAAGAATTTTTAAGTTCTTTAAATTTGGTTTGGAGCGGGTTTTGGTGTTATTGAGGTCCAGATGGAATTTCGAGATCAGGAATAGTTCCATAATATTATTTAAGACTTGCACGCAAAATTTGGTGTCAACCCGAGTAGTCTAAGTACGTTTTGGCGCATTTTGAGTGAATAGAAGAACTTGAAGTTCATAAGTTTAATTCAATTGGGTTTTGGCTGCGATTCTTAGTTTTAATGTTGTTTCGGGCATTCCGAGAGTTCGAGCAAGTCCGCTTTATGATTCCAGACTTGTAGGTATGTTCAGGCGAGGCCCGAGGTCCCCGAGTGTCGATCAAACGAGACTTGGACTAAGTTAGAAGTTGGGAGTAGCTGCTGAAGCTCCAGTTATGTCATAATCGCACATGTGTTTGGCCAGCCACAAGTGTTAGCCATGAGCCGCAGAAGCGAAAGTGCGAAGGAAGCCCAACCACCATAGGTGCGGAAGAATTTACGCACCCGCGAGACCGCAGGTGCGAGAACTGTGGTCGCAAGAGCGGAAGGGCTCGCAGAAGCGGCTCCTTGTGTCCGCAGGTGCTGAGCCCGGCTAGGCAAGAAAAAGGCGCACCTGCGAAGGTCTTGCTGCATGTGCGGGACCACAGATGCGGCCAATGCACCGCAGGTGTGAAAGTCGCTGGGCAGTGAGGGTTCATTTGAGAGCTTCCATTTGTATCATATTTTCTTCCATTCTTGGGCAATTTGAGAGCTTTTAAGGAGGGGATTTCGACCTAGCTTTATGAGATAATTAATTTCTACTCAATGTGAGTTCAACACATAGATTATGGGTAGATTTTAACATGAAAATTGGTAGAAACGATGGGTTTAGATGAAAAACCTAGGGTTTAATAACAATGGGATTCTACCACGAAAATGGTTATGGAACTTAGTAAAAATCATATATTTATGTTCCTAAGGTTATGGGTAACAACTTTCTTCGAACATTTCTAGAATCCGGGCACGTGGGCCCGGAGGTGAATTTTAAGAATTTTGCATTTTAGGTTGAGTAATCAATTTAATAGTGGGGATATGAACTTTTGAGCATAGATTGATTAATTTATATAATGTTTGACTAGTTTCGAGTCATGTGGCACCAAATTTGGAGATTTGAGCATGTTCTTGAATCGGGAAGTGGGCTTTGAGACGAGGTAAGTCTCCTTTCTAACCTTGTAAGAGGTAAATCTTCCCATAGACGAATTAACTAATATATGTGACTATTTGTGGAGGGCTACGTACGTACGAAGTGGTGAGAGTATGTGCGTAGCTACTATTCATGCTAAGGTCCGGGTAGTCTAGGACCCCTATCATGCTATACTTGAAATAATTGCTCCTTTACTTGTCAATTAGATTGCTTAAATCGTAATTCCATAAATTGTAAAAGAATTACAAAAGAATACGTCTTCACTCATTTGAGGTTATGAATAGGACACTTGACTGTTATTGAAAAATTTGTGTTTCTTTAAGTGCTTCCTATTGTAGAGCAGGCAGAGCGCCTCGGCAAGTTAAATAGATGCATCTATGGTTCACGTTGTTCGACCCTCGACAGTACACATTTAAATACTATGATGTTGGTTTGGTCTGTACGACCTCGACATTATTTGCACATGTTAACTCTTGAGAATAATGATTGTGAAAAGGATATTTATCATCTCTTGTTGTTGTGTTTAGTATAATTGTCGTAATCCATGCTTAGCTATGATTTGACTTATTATCCTTAGCCTTAGTAAGTGTCAAGTCGACTCCTCGTCACTACTTCTTCGAGGTTAGACTGGATATTTACTGGGTACATATATTGTTTTATGTACTCACGCTACACTTCTGCACTTAACTGTGCATGATCTGAGGCAGGTGCTTCTGGATACGCATCTGGCGCACATTCTTGATCTAGGTTCGACCTTCTGGGCCGTTCAGCAACATGCTGAAGTCTCTCTATTATTTTGTTTCTGTCTATTCATTTTCGGATAGTAGGATAGATATCTTTTGTATATTCTACTAAGTTGCCCATATACTTGTGACACTAGATCTTGGCATGTATCAGTAGACTTGTGATTTTTTTTGGTTCTATTCTTATGGTTATAAACATTTCTACTTGCTTCACTCATTAATTTAAATCGGTCTCTCGTTAAAAATTTTAAATTAGGAAAAACACTACATGGGAAATTTGTTAAAACGAGAATATCATTAAGTTATTCATTGTTGGCTTATCTAGCAACGATGCTGGACGCCATTACGGCCTGATAAGGAATTGGGTCGTGACAGAAGCCTTTCACATGTTAAATCTCTTAACATCATAGCATATGACCTGAAATAATAAAATAAAGTGAGTAAAATATCGTTCATCAAAGTTAAAGCAAACATAGAAAACGAACAAAGATAGTAGGCAAGAAAACTAGAGTTTTAGTTTTACAGCAAGCAAATGTATACCCTTTGAAAACACCTAATAATGTATTGAAATCTCTTGCTTGTTTCCAACCTTGCTTTTGAAGAACAAAGTTCCAAAAATTTATCAAATGGATTATTATCAGGACAACGACACTTCAAAATCAAAGAACATTGTATCATTTAATAAAATAAGGAACCAAGCATGCGACCGTGACTAGTTTATCTCTCTAGAGATGTGTTTAGTCCCAGTAGCAAATTTGAGCCTTGATATTTATTAATTAAAGCCAAGGATTTAGCTGCAGATATTTTAGGGAGAAGCGTTCGAATGAGGCAAATAATTAAGTGTCATAAAACAAATAGAAGTCAAACATTGCTCAATCATATCGTGATTCATTCATCATGCAGTTTGGTTTCATATGCTCAATGGCGGGGTCCTGATCTACGTTGTAATACCTCTGAGACTACGTACTATGTGCTGCAAATAATATATTTGAATTTATTCCCTAAGTTAATTATGCATTTATACATTTCTATTATCCGAGGGAAAACCACAAATACATACTTAAATGATGACTTCAACAGATTTTATGGAGAAATGAAGATCATTCACCATGGCAAAATGAGTTTAGATTAAAATATGTCATTATATAGATTTATGGACATCCAAATACTTGATCTTATGAAGTCTGAAAGACCACCATCTATGGCCTTTGATGGTGTAACG
This sequence comes from Nicotiana tabacum, assembly GCF_000715075.1. NCBI lineage: Eukaryota > Viridiplantae > Streptophyta > Magnoliopsida > Solanales > Solanaceae > Nicotiana > Nicotiana tabacum. The sequence continues at coordinate 8,977,909 of NC_134098.1, forward strand.
ACCCAACCGATCGTTTTGAGTATTATAACTCTGTTCTCCCATTTACTGCTCAATTTATGCTTTATAATTATTTTATGACTTATCGGGTTAGTTGGTTCGGGGCCGGAAGGAATTCGAATGAAATGAGACACTTAGTCTCATAATTGAAATTTACGTTAGAAAAGGTGACCGGATGTGGACCTATGTGTAAAAGACCTTGGATTTGAATTTTGATAATTCCAACAGCTCCGTATGGTGATTTTGAACTTAGGAGCGTGTCCGACAAATTATTTGGAGGTCCGTAGTGGAATTAGGCTTGAAATGCCGAAAGTTTAATTTTTGGGAAGTTTGACCGGGGGATTGACTTTTTGATATCAGGGTCGGAATCCGATTCTGAAAATTGAAATACCTCTGTTATATCATTTATGACTTGTGTACAAAATTTGAGGTCAATCGGACGTGATTTGATAGGTTCTGGCGTCGTTTGTAGAAATTGGAAGTTTCAAAATTCATTAGGCTTGAATCTATGTGTAATTCATGTTTTTAGTGATGTTGGATGTGATTTGAAGACTCGACTAAGTTCGTATGATGTTTTAGGACTTGTTGGTATAGGTCCTGGGGGCCTCGGGTAAGTTTTAGATGGTTAACGAATCAAATTCGGACTTTGAAGAAAAATCTGAAGTTTCTGCCCTCTGATGCAATTGCACCTGCGGAAATTCCATCGCAGGTGTGAGCTCGCAGAAGCGATCCTGGCAAGCGCAAATGCGAAAATGGACTGTGGGCCAGTGGTCGTAGGTGTAAGGGAAATTTCGCACCTGCGTGAGCGCAGATGCGGAAGGACGCGCGCAGAAGCGGCTTGCTCAGAAGCGCACACAGGCGCAAAGGCGGGTAAAGGTGCAGATGCGGTAATTTTTCCGCACATGCGGTTGGCGCAGAAGCGGCCAAGTTGCCGCAGGTGCGAAAACCCCTGGGCAGTACAAAAACAGAGGAGTTCCGAGCTTTTGCCATTTTTGGGCATTTCAAGCTCGGGTTGGGCGATTTTGAGCAAGGTTTTCACGGAAAAACTTGAGGTAAGTCCCGTGTGATAATTTCTACTCCATAATATTGAATTATCATCGAATAATCCGACTAGATTACATGTTTTTGAGGTGTAAATCGGGGGTTTGAACTTGAGGATTTGAAAATAAGATTTGAAGATTTGGAGGTCGAGTTGATGTCGGATTTTTGTAAAATTAGTATGGGTAGACTCGTGGTGGAATGGACTTTCAGATTTTGTAACTTTTGTCGGCTTTCAAGATGTGGGCCCCACAGGCGATTTATGAGTGTAATTTTGGATTTTTATGGAAAATTAGCATTTTCTTATGGAATTAATTCAAATAAATTTTATTGACTGAAACGAATTATTTGTGACTAGATTCGAGGCATCCTGAGGCCGATTTACGAGGCAAAGGCATAGCAGAGTGAAGACTTTCACGCTTTGAGGTAAGTAACAGTTTTAAATCTCGTCTTGAGGGTATGAAACCCCGAATTTTTGTGTCATGTGATTATTTTGGAGGTGACGCACGTGCTAGGTGACATGCGCGTGGGCGTGCACCGAGGGGATTGTGACTTGGTCTATCCCGTGGAAACTGTAAAGCTGGATAACTTGACTTGGTCTGTCCCGTGGAAACTGTAAAGCTGGATAACTTGTTGATAGTTATGTGCTCTCTATGTGTTGTGAAAATTTGACTATAAGTCATGCTAGAAACCATGCTTAGGCTATATGTTGGGACCCATAAAGGTCGTGTACATGTTGAATTATCTGCTTAAATTGTTGTTTTGTACTCAGTCACAGTTTACTTGATTATTTTATCTCAGTCTCTATTGTTCATTATTGATGTATCATATCATTGTTGTTTGGGCTGATTTTATGATTGTTGAGAGTCCGAGAGACTGGAGAGCTTTATGACTGAGTGAGGCCGAGGACCTGATTGTGAGATATTATACTATAGCACGTGAGTTGGCCATACAACACGTGAGCTGTCCGTGCAGATCCTTATATTATACTATAGCACGTGAGTTGGCCGTGCGGATCCAGATATTTATATTATGGCACGTGCGATGTCCATGCAGTATGTGAGTTGTCCGCGCAGATTATAGCGCTTAGGCTGTAGGAGCACCTCCGGAGTCTATACACCCCAGTGAGCGCGGATACCCATTGAGTATGAGTGTTGAGGGCTGGGAGCCCAGTGAGTGATTGTTGTCTTGAGAAGCTGTACTTGTTTTTCATTGGTTGATGTACTTAGTTGCTATCTGTTATTGTGGTGAAATTTTTGAAAGATTCTATATCCGGATTATATGAACTTGAATTGTATAAAATTGATTTAACTTAAACTGCCAGGATTTGAAAGCATGTCTCTTCTTTGCTGGAATTACTGATAATGAACTATAAGTGTATAGCACGCCACTATCTTCAGTTTCTTATTTATTATTGTTACTTGCTGAGTTGGTTGTACTCATACTACACCCTACACTTCGTGTGCAGATTCAGGTATTTTCGGACATAGCGGGTGTTGATTTTTCCGACAACTGATTTTCCGGAGATTCTGAGGTAGCTGCCGTATTTTGCAGACTTTGCCTCTCCTTCCCTATCTCCTTATTTACTGTACTTGGTCCCAGATTATTATGGACCGTATTTGTTTTCCAGACTTGTATTCACATTAGATGCTCATGTACTTACTAACACCAGGTTTTGGGGAGTGTTCATATCAGTATTTGTGGGATTTTATATTGTATTTAAATATTAAAGAAATTATGGTTTATTGATATTATCGGCTTGCCTAGTATCGAGATAGGCGCCATCACGATGAGTGAGTTTTTGGGTCGTGACAAGTTGGTATTAGAGCCTAGGTTACATAGGTCTCACGATTCATAAGCAGGTTTAGTAGAGTCTTGCGGATCAGTACAGAGACCTCTGTACTTATCTTCGAGAGGTTGCAGAACCCTTAGGAAAATTTCACTTTATTGTATTCTGTCGTGCGAATTTGTTGATTTCGAAAACTAAATTTTTATTATTCTATTCTCTCACAGATGGTGAGGACACGTACTACCGGATCGAATGGTCAGCCACTAGTGCCACCAGTTAGGGCCGCGAGAGGCTGGGGCCGTGGTAGAGGTTCGGGTCGAGGTAGAGGTCGAGGTGTAGCTCGTACCACAATTGGACCAGCACTTGTAGTACCACCAGTTACTCCAGCTCAAGCACCAGCTGTGCCCATTGAGATTCTAGGTCTTCAGGAGACTTTGACCCAGATATTGGCAGCTCATACTGGTGTTGCTCAGGTGGTTTCGGCTCAGGCCGCACCCGCCACTTCTCAGACCGGGGGAGGTACTCATACCCTTGTTGCCCTTATTCCAGACCAAGTAGTACATGGACTTCAAATACCGGTGGCACTACCAGCCTAGCCGGCTACAGCTGCTCAGGCCCCGGTAGTTCCTGTTATGACAAATGATGAGCAGAGGAGACTTGAGAGATTTGAGAGGCTTCGACCTCCACTATTTAGTGGTACTGAATCAGAGGATGCTCAGGGTTTTCTGGATAGGTGTCAATGGATGCTTCAGACAGCGGGTAATCTGGAGACCAGTGGGGTCTCATTCATTACTTTTCAGTTTTGTGGGACTGCACTCAGAGGGTGGGAGACTTACGAGAGGCATAGGACTGTTGGTGCAACACCCCTTACTTGGCAGCAGTTCTCCGTGGTCTTTTTGGAGAAGTTCATATCTCAGTCCAGCAGAGAGGAGCTGCGCAGGTAGTTTGAGCAGCTTCGCCAGGGTGATATATCTGTGACGCAGTGCGAGATGAGATTTAAAGAGTTGGCTCGTCACGCAGTCTGGATGGTTCCCACCGATAGGGAGAGGATTAAGAGGTTCATTGATGGCCTTACATATCAGCTGCGGTTACTTATGACTAGGGAGAGAGTATTTGGTGCTACTTTTGATGAGGTAATGGATATTGCTCGTCAGATAGAGATGGTTCGTAGCCAAGAATGTAGGGAGAGGCTAAGAGGCCTCGTGGTCCTAGTGATTACAGTGGTGTTCTTTCAGGGGGTCAGGATTTCCGCGGTAGGGGTCATTCTTACAGACACGCTCAGACGGGTCGTCCTGCTCATCGTGGTGCATAAGCTAGCCATGGTACTTACAGTGCTCACTCAGGCCAGTCTTCATTCAGTGCACTACCAGTGCAGAGTTATCATCATGCCTCGTCCGTTCAGGCTTCTGCAAGTAATTCCTCGGGTTATCAGGAGCAACAGTTCCGTCAGAGGAGGGGTTGTTTCGAAAGCGGAGAATTTGGTCATTTCAAGAAAGAGTGTCCTAGGCTGTTGAGTGGGGCTTCACAATAGAGTTCTCGACTGACGGCACCAGCGCCAGTAGTTACACCACCCGCCCAGCCATCTCGAGGTGGGGGTCAGGCAGCTAGGGGTCGCCCAAGAGGGAGAAGAGGCGGGCATGCTCGATTCTATGCTTTCCTTTCCAGGCCAGACGTTGTTGCCTCAGATGCAATGATCACATGTATTGTTTCGGTGTGCAACAGAGAGGCTTCTATATTATTTGAACCTGGTTCCACTTATTCATATGTATCATCATATTTTGCTCATTATCTGGATATGCCATGTGAGTCCTTAGTTTCACCTGTTTGTTTATCTACACCGGTGGGCGATATTATTATTGTAGACTGTGTGTATCGATCGTGTGTGGTAACTATTGGGGAACTGGAGACTAAAGTTGATCTCTTATTACTCGGTGTGGTTGATTTTGATGTAATCCTGGGTATGGATTGGTTGTCTCCATGTCATGCTATTCTGGACTGTCACACAAAAATAGTGACATTGACGATGCCGGTTGCCAAAGGTTGAATGGAGGGGATCTCTAGATCTTGTTCCTAGCAGGGTAATTTCTTATTTGAAGGCCCAACGTATGGTTGGAAATGGATTCTTGTCATATTTGTCCTTTGTGAGAGATGTTGATGCAGATACTCCTATTATTGATTTAGTACCGGTCGTGCGAGACTTCCCGGATGTATTTCCTACAGACCTGTCGGGTATGCCACCCGACAGGTTATTGATTTCAGTATTGACTTGGTGCAGGGCACTCAGCCCATTTCTATTTCTCCGTATCGCATGGCACCAGCTGAGTTAAAAGAATTGAAAGAGCAACTTTAGGAACTCCTTAAAAAGGGGTTTATTAGACCTAGTGTGTCACCTTGGGGTACACCGGTTCTGTTTGTGAAAAAGAAAGATGGTACTATGTGAATGTGCATCGATTATAGGCAGTTGAACAAAGTTACAATCAAAAATAAATATCCCTTTCCGCGTATTGATGACTTATTTGACCAGCTTCAGGGAGCGAGGGTATTCTCCAAAATTGATTTGAGGTCTGGGTATCACCAGTTGAAAATTCGGGATTTAGATATTCTTAAGACGGTATTCAGAACTTGTTATGGCCACTATGAATTTCTTGTGATGTCTTTTGGGCTAACCAATGCCCCCAACAACATTTATGCAATTGATGAATAGTGTATTTCAACCATATCTTGATTTATTTTTCGTGATATTTATTGATGATATTCTGGTGTACTCACGTAGCTAGGAGGAGAATGCACAACACTTGAGTATTGTATTACAGAGGCTGAGAGGGGAGAGACTTTATGCCAAATTCTCTAAGTGAGAATTCTGGCTTAATTCAGTGGCATTCTTGGGACATGTAGTGTCCAGTGACGGAATTAATGTGGATCCGAAGAAAATAGAGGCAGTTTAGAATTGGTCTAGGCCATCTTCAGTTACTGAGATTCAGAGTTTTCTCGGCTTAGCCGGTAATTATCGTCGCTTCGTGGAGGGATTCTCGTTTTGAAGTTATGAACTTTGAAATCTTTGTGTTTTGATGCTTGATTCTTGATTGTAGATGTTATTTTGATGTTTTGGGTTTACGAGCAAGTTCTTATTGGTCTCAGATTGATTTTATAGCTGGGCATTGCTGATGCTGCAGACATAACATTTAGATGGCATGTTCGCTCGCATTTGCAATAATGGGGAGGATTGGCCAGCTTCACATCAGCAAGCCTTTTTCGCATTTGCAGTTGTGTCGCAATTACAAGCTATGTGGCTCAGGGACTTGATCGCATTTGCGATCAGTTGTTTACTTTTGCAAACGTCGCAATTGCGAACAATAGTTCGCAATTGCGATACTGGGTAAAAGGGAAGGCTTTCGTGTTTTAGCTTATTTTCTTCCATTTTTAAGATCTAGACTTTGTTTAGAGCCAACTTTTGAAGAGATTTTCATCCCAATTCCATCGGTTAGTATCTTTAACTTATTTTTAACAATTCTTTTACTTTTATTTGTTTTACATTCCTAAATCCAAAGTTTTCGTAGAGTAGAAATAAAGATTTTGGGTAGAAATTTAAGATTTTGCATTTTTGAGATTTCGACCTTAAATCGAGGTCGAATGTCAAAACAAATCACATATTTGATCTTGAATTCGGATTTCGACCAAGTGAGCCCGGGTTGACTTATTGTTGACTTTCCCAAATATGTTCAAGATCGAGCCTTTTTGATACTATGGTAGTTTCTAAAGCTTGTTTTGACTCATTATAGTATAAATTGGCTAGATTCGAGTGGTTTGGAGGCTTGTGCTAAAGAAAAGGCGATATTGAAAGGTTAGATTTGAGTCCTAAAGAGGTAAGTATTTTGGTTAACCTTTATTTGAGGGAAATATGATGTAATTGTGTCTAATTACTATGTGTTATATGTGTTGGGGGTGGTATATATGCAAGGTAACGAGTTTATATGTATTTTTCATGGGATAAACATGTGGGTAGAACTTTCCTTATTTATGCTATGCTATTTTTATGTATCATGTCTTACTTGATTTAAATAGATCGTAAAATTTGCTGATGTTATTTATGATGGTAACTATGTTGGAATTATTGGAATATTAGACATTGAAAGTTCTTGAAATGCTGGTTTGGATATTGGTGACATGTAACACTTAATCATTCTTGTATTCTTGTCGATGTTGTTATTTCTCCTCCCTTTGTTTGGTACTGATGTTACATGTTCTTGGTGAGGATAAGTGTTATGAACGACGGGCATTTTCGTGCTGTGAGGATGAGAGATACTGCATAATGGGTGTTTCCATGTTGTGGGGTTGAGAGATATTGCACGGAGGGTATTTATGTGCTGTGAGGTTGAGAGATATTGCAAGACGGATGTTCCAGTGCTTATGAGGAAGAGTGAATATGCACAACGGATGTTTATGTGCTATTTTTACTTATTCGTTGCTTTTACTATGCAGATTTAGAACTTGGCTATGTTGTTCTGTGATTGTTTTGAAAGGTTGCTTAGAGTTGCCTGTGGAAGCATAAACTGTTGTTTAGCTTAGTAATTTCCTTCATTATTTTTCGATTCTATATGCACGTTCCCATGCTTGTGAGGAAGAGTGAATATGCACGACATGTGTTTCTGTGCTATTTTTACCTTACATTCCTTGCTTTTACTATGCGGATTGAGAACTTGGCTGTGTTGTTCTGTGGTTGTTTTGAAAGGTTGTTTGGAGTTGATGTGGAGGCATAAACTGTTGTTTAGCTTAGTAATTTCCTTCATTATTTTTTGATTCTATATCTTCTTGCTATTATATTTATTATCTCATTTTTTTTATCTATCTTCTCATTTTACTTGCTATTTTTACTTGACGTCATATTATTATACCTCTCGTTATTTTCTCTTACTTAAATGCACAGGTTATATGTTGCTTGTCTTAGCCTAGTCACTACCTCGTCAAGATTAGGTACGACACTATTGCGCTCATACTACACTTTTGCACTTCTCGTGCAGATTTTGGTGTTGGCCTTAGTGGTACCCAGAGGACGGATTAGCTTGCCGGTTGAGAAGATTTGAGGTAGAGTTGCACTCTCATTTCGTAGGCTTTGGATCCACCTACATCATAGTCATGTTACTATTTATTTGTTTCAAACAGTGTATTGTTGATTCCAGCCACTCATGTACTCAGTGACTCTAGTTTTTAGGAGGTGTTAGATGGTAGTTGGTTTTAGACTTGATATACTTTTATGAGTTTTTAACTTTTAATTATGATATCATGTTATTTTATGTTTAGTATTGCCTTTATTTTTGTTATCTGCTAGCTTGCCTCGCAAGTGGTTTTAGGCTATAAGGCTTTAGGAAACTTCACTTTCTTTGTTTCTCTATCCTGCGGTTTTGTTCTATCCTAAAGTTTGAACTTTTTTCTCTTACTCTTTAACAGATGGTAAGGACGCGTTCTTCATCTACAGCATATCAGCAGCCGGAGTCCCAGGTTGCAGCCACTATCAGGGGTCGGGGCAAGGGGCAGAGGCAGAGTGCAGCCTAGAGCGCACGCAACAGCACCTACGGTCGAGCCTCATCTAGCTCCGGATGGTAGGATTCCCGCTTAGATCGAGCCAGTAGGACCAACTCAGGGTTTTTGAGAGCGAGAAGCACAAAAAAGTGACAGGGGTTCCCCTCGCTGCAAAAGCGAAGCACAATTCTTTAAAAATATAAAGTAAACCTTGCAAAGAGACAATATAAGTAATCTAAAAGTTCAATTTATAAACTTAAGAGCCACAAAATCAAAACCACTAAATTACTAGAATCAAAAAGGAAAAAAAGTGGAAAAAAATAATTAAGTTTAATATACTGAAATCAGCAAAGCAACAACATTTCAAAATATAATAATTAAGTTTATAAACTGAAATATACACAAAAATTAATAAATAAAGTCTAAATAAGAAGAATAAAAGGAAAAAAAGACCACTACATGCCTAGCAGTGAACAATAGTCAACGTATCGACGGGAAGAGGAAGAAAGAAGTGAGAAAAAAGGTGAAGAAAAAAGGAGAAGAAGAAGAAGAAAGAAGAAAAAAAGAAGAAGAAAATTACCTGGAGGTTGGACTTCTGGAGAAGCGAACCCTAGCAGCAGCAACAACAACAACCGTCGATGCTCGATAGAAGAAAAAAAGAAATGTCTTCACTTTGGGGTCTATGTTTTGTATAATTAAAAAAAAGACCCAATGTATTGACCCATTTAAATGAAGCGATCGCTTTTTCGCTTCTCGCTTCTGTGCGTTTCTCGCATAAGGTATTGAAGCGATCACTTTTGAAAATCGAGTCGCCTCTGCTTCAGAAGCGAAGAGCTATCTCTACGTGTCGCTTCTCGCTTAAAGCGACAAAGCGAAAGCGTTTTCAAACACTGGACCAACTGAGGGGGTTCATCGCTACCTTAGTGCTTCAAGACGTCTTAGTCGGCATGGTATCTTTAAGGAGAGTATGACCCAGGTCGATATTTTTCCTATGGCACCCGTCGCTTCTCAGGCCGGGGAGGAGTTCAGGCTACCGCTACTCATATCCCAATAAGAACCCTAGCTTTAAGAGTTGTATTTTCTGCCAAAGATATCTCCTAAAATAAGCTAGGTCGAGTTTTAAGTGGTTTAGGATCCAAAAACATGAAATGTCATTTATGCTACACGATCGCGACCAGTTCCACCGCGATCACGATGTACAACTTCTGCAAAGAAACATGATCGCCTATAAAGCTCTATGACACTTGACTAGCCTTTAACCAGACCTTCCTTCATCGATTCGCGTCCCGACCCTCACTTTCACGAAGGCTATTTTCTTCCGTACTTTCTTCTAAATCAATTAATATCTAAAACTTGCCAACAAACCTCAACAAATGACTTAGTTTCTCAACGAAATCGTACAAACGTTTATGTATCAAAAAGAGATAATTTTCCCAAACTTAAACATTACTTGTCCTTAAAGCAAGTCAATAACTAAGAACACCCTTCGATAGAATCAACAATTAAGCTTAATGGCACACCAATATCATATCAAGTCAAAAGGATTCAAATAAAACATAATCTAGTACCTTCGGTTGGTACCAACAATTAATCCAAAGCATATGAATCACTAGCAATTTCTCCAAACTAAAATTTTGACTTCAAGTAAATCAAAGTAACAATTGAGTCATAACACTAAAGCCTCAAAATTTGCCTTTTGAGCACATGCCGACTTTCTTTTGTTCATTTGTTTCAATTAGAAAAAGAAATATTTTCACAACTCAAACTTTCATCTGCCCTCACAATAAGAAGAGAATCCCACACAAATCATAAGTATTTCAAAATAAAAGTGGAATGTCAAATTAAAAGAATTTACCTCTCAAATGCTCAAAAATAGTACCATAAGCTTTCCCTTTGTGTGATCTCCATTAATGTAGGTACACCTAGTTCAAAATCAATTGGGACTTAAGTGTTGCAATGAAAGCTTTTGGAAAAGGGTAAGATACAATTTTGGGTAAAAGTAACAATAACCTTCCCTAAGCATTTCATATAATTCAAGCATACTTTCTTTTTCTCCTAATGTCTCCCTTTATTTCTCAACAAAAAGATCCCCACCCAAAAATTCATGGAGGATATTTCTTACAATGCAATAAAGCAAAAAAGGATGAATTTCGCGTCACAATTTGTTTCACATTATTGCTTCACTTTCATCTAACTCCCACATCACAATTTTCCATCTTTTCCCCTATTATGCTTTTAGCTTAAGTTGCAACTTCAAGTGTTTGAGAAGGTTGGACCATAAAACGAGGATAAAAACAAACGGGAAAGGGTTTATACTATATGGTTGTAAAAAAAAGAAAGGGGTTAACTAGGGAATATGTACACGGATAGGCAATTAAAAAGCTCAAACGCACTGGAACCTAGGATTTTGCCTTGAACCCACTTAGGAAAAGTTCTAGACCACAAAAGAAAGAACTATGTTACTTGAAGCTTCGAACACCCCTTTTTGCTTTTCCACCCCGCCTCGTAGCATTGATCGGTGATCAGGGATGGGAAGAATAAGCTCTTGATCCTTTCTGCTGCAACCTCTATTATTTCATCAATATCAATTTTCCCCACATTAACCGGTATGACATCCATGATAGTACAAGTCACTTTCGTTTTCTCAGGTGTGACTCGAGCACAAATAATTGAGATCCAGGTCTTGGCTTCAACAGTGAACTCATAAGACTCGACCCTTAATTGATTTTTGATCCAATTCGACATCTTTCCCCCGTGCAAATAGTCCACAAACTTTTTGTGTCTAACTCGTTAGCTCTTTCCCTGAACACCTCATTATCAACATTAGGAAGGTTGTAGTATGTATATTATATGTATATGGGATATTATAGGTACATTGATCCATGACCAGATAGCATTATATACACGCATATATGTATATTATATGTATATGGGATATGAGAAAGAGTTACGGCGTTATATACGCACCACCACCTGATCAGCTGGTATACGTTGATGATTTACCCACAATGGCTGAAATGATATGATGGGATGCCCTCAGAGGCTTGATGATGTTATGAACGCATATACCCATACATGGTATGACATTTATACGCATATGCATGACATTATAAAAATGAAATGATTCACAGAGCTATGCAGACGTACATGTCGAGTCTTTTACTCCATGTTTCTCTTGTGTCTATTATTTATTGATTTTCATTCCTTACATACTCGGTATATTATTTGTATTGACGTCCCTTTTGCCTGGGGACACTGCATTTCATGCCCGAAGGTCCCGATAGACAGGTCGAGAGTCGTCCAAGTAGGCTATCAGCTCAGCGGAAGATGTTGGTGCGCTCTATTTGTTCCGGAGTTGCTATTGGTTAGTATGATTAAGACATGTGTTGATTGGTATGGCAGGCTCTGTCCCGCACTTTATGACATTTATGTACTCTTAGAGGTTTGTAGACATATGCCGTGTACGTGAAAGATTGTACGGCCTTGTCGGCCTATGTTTTGAGTTTATAAATGATCATGTTGGCCTATTAGGCACGTATGTCACGTGTATATGATGATGTAATAAGAAAGATACTACTTATCTCACGGAGGCCTCTCCGGCTTAGTTATCTATGATAGTATGATACGAAAAGATCTGTTATGTTGGTACTCGGTTGAGTAAGGTACCGGGTGCCCGTCGCGGCCCATCAGTTTGTCAAACATTCTAGCATGCGTGGGAACTAAGATAAGTTAAGTATGCATGCAACAAGGGGGGAAAAAGACCAGAAAAAATAATTACCTACGTTTAAAAAAAGTTGAGATGGAATGAAAGGAAACTGTTCGATCAATGATCCAAAGTTAGTTACGTTACGAACGCACTTAAGAGTTTGGAGTATTATCCATGTAACATATATGTTGACAATCATATAGCCGTAGAAGATTCCGGTATAAGTTTAAAGAAAGAATTGAGCCCAGATCATAGACAAAGGATTGAATTGTTAGGAGATAGTATCATGGATATTCAATAGCGTGCTTGAAGGGCTAAAGTAATAACTAATACCAGGAGCCGTAAATCGGAAGATAGCTTAAGCCTACATAAAGGTTGATCAGAAGGAAGGGAAAACTAAAGAGTTACATCAACCAAGTAAATCAGGAATTTAATTATTGGACCTAGAAAAATATAGTCCTCGTGATTGAGAACATTGCATGATCACTCTTAAATATCAGAGGTACAAAAGAGATAGTGAAGTAGCCATATTCTATAATGGCTCTACGATAAGCCAGTTAGAAGAGTACCAGCCTCATAAGAAGTCAGTATGAAGCTCCCACAGGATTGTGTATGCACCAAAGGTGCAAGTGTTATAATAAGAGCTTCAAGTTGTGGATGTGAATTATACCTATGTGGAAGGGAGGTCATGAAAGAGATAGAAGATATGATGCGAGATTTTAAGGCAAAGGTAAGCAATGCACGAGATACTCAGATGCAGAAGGTTGGGAATAGTCCATATTTCGGATAAAAGTCTAGAAGAGCAGGGATTCAATATCCAGGAATGATAGCGGCATCGTCAGTGGCATATCTTCCAGCCTATGTTTTCTAGATATCGAGAAGCCTAATTAAGAGAGTGAAGAAGAGTTAGAGACAATGTGATGTCTCACTTGATGTTCCAGGATGACATAAGGAAATCTATGATGCAAGGAAGTTGAATAAAGGTTGCAAATAATATAAATAGATATGTAGGTCGCAAGCTAAAATATGGTGGAGCGACAAGGTTTTAGGAAGACATGAGTAAGGATAAGAAAATGTGAGTGAGAAGGTGACGAGAATGGATAAGTCCTCGGGATTAAGCCCATGAAAACAAGAGAGCTGATGGTTTCTCTAAGTTATAGAAAGCTCAGCATAGCCTGAATGAACTCAAAGGAGTCTAAGACTGGTAGCATTTAGAAGAAATGGAATGCTGCCCTGGTAGTAGAATCAAGGTGTAATTATGATAGATGAAGGATGCCGATTGAGCCTTCGATTGAGTAATGATTTCATGAATTATACAGGATTAAAATACCCACGTAAAGTGAATCACATTGGAATGCTATGAAATACGATTATGGATGTATGATATCGCCCCCAGGTGGATCAGGAAAATCACTTCAAATGTTCCTCAATGCAACATAAGCCATAGTGGCAATGTATTACGTAAGAGGTTTCAAGTTATCAGTAGTAGATTGTAGATCAACATTCAGGTGAATCAACAATTGATGGATACAAATTACAAAGTACGAGATGAGATTAGTCTTAAGATGAACTGTAATGAAGAAGCGTTAAAGGAATTAGATTTATACATATAGGATAAGCAACAAAGTAACCTGAAGTTGGTGGCAGACCTCAGTGACGATAAATCGAAGTAAGAGTTATGGTATATAGTATGACCTACCTATATGTAGTAAAGTCATACGAATGGATAACCGGGTCCATGAAATAAGATATAGCAATATCCGTAAGTTCAACAAAGTACCGAGCGAAGAACTTTTGTATATCTATAGATGCCCAGAGAGACATCTTATCAAGCTCTGTATATGCTTACAAAGTGAGGCCTAGAGATTGGCTAAAAACTGGAGGAAAAAGGAGAGAAGAGTCGCATAGGCGCACATACAAGGAAAAAGTCGTACAGGCTGCATGATAGAAGGTAGCAAGAGTTACGAGATTGGAAGAATTTCGACCACAAACCGTGGTGTGAGAAAGAGGCCTAAAGGGGGAAATGCCCCGGCCTTTGGATTTATTCAAAGAACAGTTGCCTAAATGGCATGAAGAAGACATAGGTTATGAAAATGATAAGTGCATTAGTCGACATTCGAGGACGAATGTTCCAAAGGGGAAAGAATGATATTACACCCCATGTTTTCATATGTGGAAGTACGCCATAAGTAAATTGATATAAGCTCGGAAATGAGATGTCACATCCCGCATTTTCGTACGTTAATATTTCGTCGTAAGTTAATCGACGTAAGGTCGGGAATGGGATTATTTTGAGATTATAAGCATTTTGCTATTTCAAACAAGTGATGAGTAAATTTGTGAAGGTGAGAGGGTAAGCGAATCGAAAAAAATAAGTTTCGTCGACGTTTGACAATTTGGATTAAAATACGGTCCAAGCTATAATACCCGGTATTTATGGACTAGTGCCATACAAGGTATCATATGACCATAATAGTAAGGTGTATAAGGTGTATTAAAAGTAAGTAGTATTTTAAGTTATTTGAGATAATTCTTAATTATGTGAGTAATTAGTTAATTATTGGACTAGTGGGGGATTACCAAGTTAATTAAAAAGTTGATGGTGGATTAATTAAAATATTTTGGATTAGCCTTGAAACCCAACGTGGCAACAAGATATAGTCAATCAAATGATTCTTTATTCACAAAGCAAGGTGGCAAAGTTAGATGAATTGGTGGCCAAGTCTTATTAAGTGGGGCCCACACTCAAATATTAAAAGAGACATTTCTAATTCATTTTGTGCATCTACAAAGGAATGAAAAGCTTCAGCAACAAAGTTTCATCCAAGATTATACATGATAGTAACGTAAGTTACTTCAGTTCATGCGAGACTTCTTAGCATCATATCAACGGGATTTTGCGATTCTAAGGGAGTACGGTGCAATCTTTCTCAAGAATATCATACGGATATTTTCCTACTTCGATCCGCCATTACGCATTGTCGCGATTAACGGTGTTAAGCGGATTGTCAAGAGAATCGGTTCAGGTATGTTAAGGCTATCCCTTCTTTCTTTTTGGCATGATCCAAATAATACAAATGGAACGATCAAATTTGCAACTTTCATATATGACTCTATTCATAAAAATACTAGGGGTGTCTATATTCTTGATTCCCCATGTGAATTATTATTATATCATCTGTTCATGGGTCTTAGAAAAATACGTATTTCATAAAGTTTATCCGAAAGGCATATTGATTTTTATGACATTCCGAGAAGTCTCATTAACATATTTCTTATGCATTTATACATGTACATTGACCCTTGACCAGATGGCGTTATATACGCGCATATATATGGGAAAGAGTTACGGCGTTATATATGCACCATCACCTGATCAGCTGGTATATGTTGATGATTCGCCCACAGTGGCCGAGATGATATGATGGGATGCCCTCAGAGGCTTGATGATGTTATGAACGCATATACCCATGCATGGTATGGCATTTATACGCATATGCATGACATTATAATATTAAATGATTCACAGAGTTATTCATACTTACATGTCGAGTCTATTACTCCATGTTTCTCTTATGTCTATTATTTACTGATTTTCATTCCTTACATACTCGGTATATTATTTGTATTGACATCCCTTTTACCTGGGGTCACTGCGTTTCATGCCCGCAAGTACCGATAGACAGGTCAAGAGTCCTCCAAGTAGGATATCAACTCAACGGAAGATGTTGGTGCGCTCCATTCGCTCTAGAGTTGCTATTGGTAAGTATGATTAGGACATGTGTTGATTAGTATGGCGGGCTCTTTCCTGACCTTTATGACATTTATGTATCCTTAGAGGCTTGTAGACATATGTCGTGTACGTGAAAGATTGTACGGCCTTGTCGGCTATGTTTCAAGTATATAATGTATCACATTGGTCTTATAGGCACGTATGTCTTATGTATAAGTTGGTATTTCATGTTGTATCCTACTTTTCTCACGGTGGCCTCTCTGGCTCAGTTATATATAATAGTATGATACGAAAAGATACGTTCTATTGGTACTCAATTGAGTAAGGTACCAGGTGCCAGTCGCGGCCCATCGGTTTGGGTCGTAACATGTATAAGCAAAATTCTCCTAAAATATAAATGATTCAGGCAAGATCCATCCTTCAATATAAATGAACTGCGCTCATTGTAGGTGTGTAGACTCCGGAGGGGCTCCTTCAGCCCAAGCACTATCACCAGCCAATCATGGCATAAAACAATAAAACATGTTGCGGCGTGCAACCTGATCCCATAAATATCCTCACAAAATCAGGCCCTCAACCTCTCTAGTCTCTCGGGCTCTCGGTAATCATGATAATCAGCCCCAACAGCAAAAATATAATGTATTAATAATGAACAATAGAGATTGAGATATAATATGCAAGTGAAACTATGACTGAGTACAAAACGACAATTTAGCAAATAATTCGACATGTACACGACCGTTGTAGGTCCCTACAATCCCAACAAATAGCCTAAACATGATTTCTAACATGATTCGCAGTTCAATTTCTATAACACATGGAGAAACTACGGATAACAATAGATTTT
Source organism: Nicotiana tabacum (assembly GCF_000715075.1). NCBI lineage: Eukaryota > Viridiplantae > Streptophyta > Magnoliopsida > Solanales > Solanaceae > Nicotiana > Nicotiana tabacum. The sequence continues at coordinate 8,994,536 of NC_134098.1, forward strand.
TCAACTATTCAGTTTCATGGAATTGTCCAAGGCATAATTCTCACGGTGCGCGTCACCTCAAAACCAATCACATGACACATATTACGGGGTTTCATACCCTTAGAACCAAATTTAGAACTGTTACTTACCTCAAATCCTACAAATCCCAACTCCAACACGCTCTTGCCTCGCGAATCGGCCTCCCAATGCCTCGAATCTAACCAAAAACAATTCGATACAATCAACACGAGCTAAAGGATTTAATTTCATAAGAAAAACACTAAGTTATTAATCAAAAAGTCAAAAGGCGACTCAAAAGCGGGTCCCCCTGGCCCAAGTCTCAATCCGATAAAAGTCACAAAATCCGAAAATCCATCCAACCACGAGTCCAACCATATCAAATTTACCAAAATTCGACACCAAATTGCCACCCAAAACCCCAATTCAAACTCTCTAAATCTCTATCCTCAAATTCTCAAATTCCACCTTAAATTCACACAAACTAGGTGGCAAATTCAATGGGAAAACAAGATTATTGATTAAAAATGAACACAAGAGACTTACCTCAAGAAATCCCTCGAAAATCCTCTCAAAACATCGTGTTAGGCCGAGTTTGAAATGTTAAAATGAAGAAAAATTGTAAACCCTTAAATTTAAGGTTCTGTCCTGCCTTTTCGCTCCTGCGGGAACTTAACCGCATCTACGGTTCCGCTTTAACGGTCCTGCCAAGGTTCCACTGCCTTCGGTTTTTCTCACTCGTTTCTGCGGACACCTGCGCCTCTGTGACCCCTCGTCCGCATATTTTCCTCGCACGTGCGGCCATTGCCCAACTCTCTCCTTTCCGCTTCTGCACTGTCATGCTCGCTTTCCCTGCGATCAAAAATCCGCAGGTGTAATCACACCAACAAACCCCCAGCTTCAACAATCATCCAAACTCCAAATTTGATATGTTAACCATCTAAACTCCACTCGAGGTCCCCGAGACCTCAACCAATTATACCAATAAGTCCTAAAACACGATACAAACTTAGTCGAGCAATCAAAACACATCAAACAACATTAAAAACATGAATCACACCTCATTTAAAAACTATTGAAACTAAGGGAATTCCAACTTCTACAAACAATGATGATACCTATCATATCACGCCCGATTGACCTCAAATTTTGAACACAAGTCACAAATGACACCACAGACCTACTCAAACTCCCGAAACTCCTATATGAGCCCAGTAACCACAAAGTCTACTCTCGGTCAAACTTTCAAATTTCTAATTTTTTGCCATTTCAAGCCTAATTCCACTATGGACCTCCAAATCACTATCCGGACACGTTCCTAAGTCCAAAATCATCCACTGAGCTAACGGAACCATCAAATCTGGAGTTGTCTACACATAAGTCCACATCCGGTCAACCTTTTCAACTTACGCTTTCGACCTTGAGACTAAGGCCTCATTTATTTGCACTTAATAGAGGTATGAATCTCAATCATTCAGATCTTAAACATTAAGTGTGTATTTTTGAAGCTTGAATCTTAATCATTCAGATCTTAATCATTAAATATATTTGTTTTTTTCCTTCATAACCACTTAATGGGTCTTAATAGGCTTGTATGATTAAAATTTATAACAAAAACTTAATTTCATTAAGATGCTATCATCGACATTCATTATTAATCCCACCACCACCATACTCAACCACCACCACCTCCTTCTCCTTAATAATAGCCGCCACCATTATCGACAAACATTAGTGGTCTCCTCTCACCAACATACTCTGGTAAAAGGACTTTATGGTGAACATATATATATAGATTATTAGAATAGTAGATTAATTAGTATTTTATTTGAATTTATGTTTATTAATTTTTAATGCTTTCCTGAGCCGAGAGTCTATTGGAAACAATCTATCTATCCTCACAAAGTAGGGGTGTAAGGTCTGCGTACACACAACCATCCCTAGACCCCACGATGTGGGATAATACTGGGTATGTTGTTGTTGTTATGTTTATTAATTTTTAAATAAAGATAAATTTTATATATTCAGATGTTTAAAAAAAGCAGTCTTAATCATTTATTATTCAGATCTTAATACATATCTTAATATTCTGATATGTATTCATATTAAGATGTCTTAATCTTAATGCAAATCTTGATATTCATATGTGTATTCAGATTTAGACGTCTTAATCTTAAAAAAATAAATGAGGCATAAGTGTCTCAATTCATTCCGAAACCTCTCCGGACCCGAACCAACTATCCCGGCAAGTCACATAGCAGTTATAAAGTGCAATGGGGGAATGAGGCTATAACTCTCAAAACGACCGGTCGGGTCGGTACATCCTCCCCATCTTAAACAAACATTCGTCCTCGCTCGATCAACCAAGTAGCTCAAATAGGCGTGGATATCTACTCTGTATCTCCCACTCGATCTCCCAAGTAGCTTCCTCTACTGGCTGACCGCTCCTCTGCACCTTCACTGAAGCTATGTCCTTTGACCTCAACTTTCAAACCTGCCGATCCAAAATGACCACCGGCTCCACATCATAAGTCAAATCACCATCCAATCGAACCGTGCTGAAATCCAAAACATGAGACGGATCACCGACATACTTCCGAAGCATAGAAACATGAAACACTAGATGCACACTCAACAAACTAGGTGGCAAGTCAAGCTTGTAAGCCACCTCTCCGATCTTCTGAAGCAGCTCAAACGGCCCAATATACCGAGGGCTCAACTTTCCCTTCTTCCCAAACCTCATAACACCCTTCATAGGTGAAACCTTGAGCAATACCTTATCCCTAACCATGAAAGCAATATCACGATCCGTTCTATCGACGTAACTCATCTATCTAGACTACGTTGTGTGAAGCCGTTCCTGAGTTAATTTAACTTTGTCTAAAGCATCCTGAACCAAGTCAGTACCCAATAGTCTATCCTCACCCGTCTCAAACCAACCCACCGAAGATCGACATTGTCTCCCATACAAAGCCTCGTATGGAACCATCTGAATGCTCGACTGGTAGCTTTTGTTGTTGGCAAACTCTGTGAGCGGCAGAAACTAATCCCAAGAACCCCCGAAATCAATGACACAAGCGCATAGCATATCCTCTAATATCTAGATAGTGCGCTCTGACTATTCGTCCGTCTGAGGGTGAAATGTTGTACTCAACTCAACTTGGTTGCCCAACTCTCGCTGCACGGCTTTCCAAAACTGCGATGAAATTGCGTGCCCTGATCTGAAATTATGGACACTAGCACACCGTAAAGGCAAACAATCCCGCAGATGTAAATCCCAGCCAACCGTTCTGAAGAATAAGTAGTCCCAACTGAAATGAAGTGCGCAGTCTTGGTCAGCTGATCCACAATCACCCAAATTGCATCAAACTTCCTCGAAGTCTGTGGGAGCCCAACTACAAAATCCATGGTGATCTGCTCTCATTTCCACTCTGGAATCTCTAGCATCTGAAGCAATCCACCCAGTTTTTGTTGCTCATACTTTACCTACTTACAGATATATTATCGAGCTACAAACCCCACTATATCCTTCTTTATTCTTCTCCACCAATAGTGCTTCCTCAAGTCTTGGTACATCTTCGCGGCACCTGGATGAATGGAATACCGCGAACTGTGGGCCTCCTCAAGAATCAACTCACGTAGCCCATCTGCATTAGGCATACAAACCCAACCACGCATCCTCAACACCCAATCATCCCCATTAGTAACATCTCTGGCATCATTGTGTTGAACCGTGTCCTTAAGAACAAGCAAATGAGGATCATCTTATTGGCGCTCTCTTATGTGATCATACAAGGAAGACTGAGAAACCAAACAAGCTAGGACCCGGTTGGGCACCAAAACATCTAATCTCACGAACTGGTTGGCCAAGGCCTGAACATCAACTGCAAGAGGTCTCTCACCAAGAAGAATGAATGCAAGGCTACCAATACTCACCGCCTTTCTACTAAAGGCATCAGGCACCATATTGGCCTTTCTGGTATGATACAGAATGGTAATAACATAGTCCTTTAGCATCTCCAACCATCTTCGCTGCCTCAAATTTAGATCGTTTTATTTGGACAAGTGTTGGAGACTCCGATGATCTGTAAATACCTCACAAGACACACCATAGAGATAGCGCCTCCAAATCTTCAATGCATGAGCGATGACAACCAACTCCAAATCATGAACATGGTAGTTCTTCTCATGAGGCTTCAACTGACACAAAACATAAGCAATCAGTTTACTTCCATGCATCAATGCGCACCAAATACCAATCCGAGACTCATCACAATACATTGTATAAGAACCAAAAGCTGAAGGTAGAACTAGAACTGGAGCTGTGGTCAAGGCAGTCTTGAGCTTCTGAAAGCTCTCCTCACAATAATCCGACAAGCCTCCACGAAGCGACGATAATAACCGGCAAAGCCGAGAAAGCTCCGAATCTATGTAGCTGAGGATAGTCTAGGTCAACTCTGAATCGCCTCTATCTTCTTCAGATCTTCCTGAATCCCCTCACTAGACACCACGTGCCCCAAGAATGCCATATAACTAAGCAAACTCACACTTGGAGAACTTGGCATGAAATGTCTCCTCTCTCAATCAATGCAACATAATCCTCAAATACTAGGCATGCTCCTCCTGGCTACGAGAGTACACCAAGATATCATCAATGAATACTATGGCAAACGAGTCGAGATAGGCTGAAATACACTGTTGTTCATCAATGCGCGGTAAGGGATACTTGTTCTTGATTGTAACTTTGCTCAACTTCCTATATTTGATGCACATATGCAAAGTACCATTCTTTTTGTTCACAAACAGAATCGGTGTGTCACGACCCAAACCGATGGGCCACGACAGGCACCCGGTACCTTACTCAACCGAGTACCAACATAACATATTTTTTCATATCATGCTATCATAGGTAAATGAGACGGAAAAGGTTGTCGTGGGATAACTAGAATAAAACAACATGTAATACTAACTTATACATAAGACATACGAGCCTATAAGACCAAAATGATCACCCGTACACTGAACATAGGCCGACAAGGCCATACAATCTTTTACGTACATGACATATGTCTACAAGCCTCTAAGAGTAGATAAATACCCTAAAGGTCGGGACAAGGCCCAGCCATAATAAACAATACGCGTCCAAATCATACTAACCAAATAAGCAACTCCGGAGCAAATGGAGCACACCAACATCTTCTGCTGAGCTGATAGCCTACTTGGAGGACTCTCGACCTATCTATCGGGGCCTGCGGGCATGAAACGCAACATCCCCAGGCAAAAGGAACGGCAGTACAAATAATGTACCGAGTATGTAAGGAAAGAAAATAAGTAAATAAAAGACATGAGAGAAACATGGAGTAAAAGACTCGATATTTAAGTCTGAATAGCTATGTGAATCATTTAATACTTATAATGTCATGCATATGCGTTTAAATGTCATACCATGCATAGATATATGCGTTCATAACATCAAGCCTCTGAGGGCATCCTATAATATCATCTCGGCCACTGTGGGCAAATTATCAACATATACCAACTGATCAGGTGGTGGTGCGTATATAACGCCGTAACCTTTTCCCATATACATATATATAAATATATATATGCGTATATAATGCCATCTGGTCATGAATAAATGTACATGTATAAATGAATGCAATGCATGAGAAGTACGTCAATAAAATCTCTAGGAACGTCATAAGACCATTATGCCTCTGATTAATATCATGAAATAAACTTTATCAACTTACGTATTTTCTGAGACCCATGAATAGATGATAGAATAATAGGACACATGGGGAATCAAGAACATAACATATCTAGCATTTCTATGAATAGATTTATTTATGAAAGTTGTACATTAGCTCGTTTCGTTTGTATCGTATGGATCATGCCAAAAGGAAAGAAGGGATAGCCTTAACATACCTGAGCCGATTCTCTTGAAAGTCCCTCTAACACACGCCAATCGCGACGAAACACGTAACGGCGAGATCGAAATAGGGAAAATTCCAGATGATATTCTTGAGAAAGATTGCACTGTACTTCCTTAGAATCGCAAATCCAACATTGCTATAGTATCAAGTCATCTCGTATGAATTTTGTTGAAGCAATTTATGATGCCATAGCAGATCACCCAAATTGCATCAAACTTCCTCGAAGTCTGTGGGAGCCCAACTACAAAATCCATGGTGATCTGCTCTCATTTCCACTCTGGAATCTCTAGCATCTGAAGCAATCCACCCAGTTTTTGTTGCTCATACTTTACCTACTTACAGATATATTATCGAGCTACAAACCCCACTATATCCTTCTTTATTCTTCTCCACCAATAGTGCTTCCTCAAGTCTTGGTACATCTTCGCGGCACCTGGATGAATGGAATACCGCGAACTGTGGGCCTCCTCAAGAATCAACTCACGTAGCCCATCTGCATTAGGCATACAAACCCAACCACGCATCCTCAACACCCAATCATCCCCATTAGTAACATCTCTGGCATCATTGTGTTGAACCGTGTCCTTAAGAACAAGCAAATGAGGATCATCTTATTGGCGCTCTCTTATGTGATCATACAAGGAAGACTGAGAAACCAAACAAGCTAGGACCCGGTTGGGCACCAAAACATCTAATCTCACGAACTGGTTGGCCAAGGCCTGAACATCAACTGCAAGAGGTCTCTCACCAAGAAGAATGAATGCAAGGCTACCAATACTCACCGCCTTTCTACTAAAGGCATCAGGCACCATATTGGCCTTTCTGGTATGATACAGAATGGTAATAACATAGTCCTTTAGCATCTCCAACCATCTTCGCTGCCTCAAATTTAGATCGTTTTATTTGGACAAGTGTTGGAGACTCTGATGATCTGTAAATACCTCACAAGACACACCATAGAGATAGTGCCTCCAAATCTTCAATGCATGAACGATGACAACTAACTCCAAATCATGAACATGGTAGTTCTTCTCATGAGGCTTCAACTGACACAAAACATAAGCAATCAGTTTACCTCCATGCATCAATGCGCACCAAATACCAATCCGAGAATCGTCACAATACATTGTATAAGAACCAAAAGCTGAAGGTAGAACTAGAACTGGAGTTGTGGTCAAGGCAGTCTTGAGCTTCTGAAAGCTCTCCTCATAATAATCCGACAAGCCTCCACGAAGCGACGATAATAACCGGCCAAGCCGAGAAAGCTCCGAATCTATGTAGCTGAGGATGGTGTAGGTCAACTCTGAACCGCCTCTATCTTCTTTAGATCTTCCTGAATCCCCTCACTAGACACCACGTGCCCCAAGAATACCATATAACTAAGCAAACTCACACTTGGAGAACTTGGCATGAAATGTCTCCTCTCTCAATCAATGCAACATAATCCTCAAATACTAGGTATGCTCCTCCTGGCTACGAGAGTACACCAGGATATCATCAATGAATACTATGGCAAACGAGTCGAGATAGGCTGAAATACACTGTTGTTCATCAATGCGCGATAAGGGATACTTGTTCTTGATTGTAACTTTGCTCAACTTCCTATATTTGATGCACATATGCAAAGTACCATTCTTTTTGTTCACAAACAGAATCGGTGTGTCACGACCCAAACCGATGGGCCACGACAGGCACCCGGTACCTTACTCAACCGAGTACCAACATAACATATTTTTTCATATCATGCTATCATAGGTAAATGAGACAGAAAAGGCTGTCGTGGGATAACTAGAATAAAACAACATGTAATACCAACTTATACATAAGACATACGAGCCTATAAGACCAAAATGATCACCCGTACACTGAACATAGGCCGACAAGGCCATACAATCTTTTACGTACATGACATATGTCTACAAGCCTCTAAGAGTAGATAAATACCCTAAAGGTCGGGACAAGGCCCAGCCATAATAAACAATACGCGTCCAAATCATACTAACCAAATAAGCAACTCCGGAGCAAATGGAGTACACCAACATCTTCTGCTGAGCTGATAGCCTACTTGGAGGACTCTCGACCTATCTATCGGGGCCTGCGGGCATGAAACGCAACATCCCCAGGCAAAAGGAATGGCAGTACAAATAATGTACCGAGTATGTAAGGAAAGAAAATAAGTAAATAAAAGACATGAGAGAAACATGGAGTAAAAGACTCGATATGTAAGTCTGAATAGCTATGTGAATCATTTAATACTTATAATGTCATGCATATGCGTATAAATGTCATACCATGCATAGATATATGCGTTCATAACATCAAGCCTCTGAGGGCATCCCATAATATCATCTCGGCCACTGTGGGCAAATTATCAACATATACCAACTGATCAGGTGGTGGTGCGTATATAACGCCATAACCTTTTTCCATATCCATATATATAATATATATATATATATATATATATATATATATATATATATATATATAAATATATATATATATATATATATATCATCTGGTCATGAATAAATGTACATGTATAAATGAATGCAATGCATGAGAAGTACGTCAATAAAATCTCTAGGAACGTCATAAGACCATTATGCCTCTGATTAATATCATGAAATAAACTTTATCAACTTACGTATTTTCTGAGACCCATGAATAGATGATAGAATAATAGAACACATGGGGAATCAAGAACATAACATATCTAGCATTTCTATGAATAGATTTATTTATGAAAGTTGTGCATTAGCTCATTTCGTTTGTATCGTATGGATCATGCCAAAAGGAAAGAAGGGATAGCCTTAACATACCTGAGCCGATTCTCTTGAAAGTCCCTCTAAAACACGCCAATCGCGACGAAACACGTAACGGCGAGATCGAAATAGGGAAAATTCCAGATGATATTCTTGAGAAAGATTGCACTGTACTTCCTTAGAATCGCAAATCCAACATTGCTATAGTATCAAGTCATCTCGTATGAATTTTGTTGAAGCAATTTATGATGCCATAGCAGATCACCCAAATTGCATCAAACTTCCTCGAAGTCTGTGGGAGCCCAACTACAAAATCCATGGTGATCTGCTCTCATTTCCACTCTGGAATCTCTAGCATCTGAAGCAATCCACCCAGTTTTTGTTGCTCATACTTTACCTACTTACAGATATATTATCGAGCTACAAACCCCACTGTATCCTTCTTCATTCTTCTCCACTAATAGTGCTGCCTCAACTCTTGGTACATCTTCGCAGCACTCGGATGAATGGAATACCGGAACTGTGGGCCTCCTCAAGAATCAACTCACGTAGTCCATCTACATTAGGCACACAAATCCGACCATGCATCCTCAACACTCCCATCATCCCCAATAGTAACATCTCTGGCATCACCGTGTTGAACCATGTCCTTAAGGACAAGCAAATGAGGATCATCATAATGGCGCTCTCTTATGTGATCATACATAGAAGACTATGAAACCAAACAAGCTAGGACCCGGTTGGACACCGAAACATTTAATCTCACGAACTGGTTGTCCAAGGCCTGAACATCAACTGCAAGAGGTCTCTCACCAACAAGAATGAATGCAAGGCTACCAATACTCACCGCCTTTCTACTAAAGGCATCAGGCACCATATTGGCCTTTCCGGGATGATTCAGAATGGTAATAACATTGTCCTTTAGCATCTCCAATCATCTCCGCTGCCTCAAATTTAGATTATTTTGTTTGAACAAGTGTTGGAGACTCCGATGATCTGTAAATACCTCACAAGACACACCATAGAGATAGTGCCTCCAAATCTTCAATGCATGAACGATGACAACCAACTCCAAATCATGAACATGGTATTTCTTCTCATGAGGCTTCAACTGACACAAAACATAAGCAATCAGTTTACCTCCCTGCATCAATGCGCACCAAATACCAATCCGAGAAGCGCCACAATACATTGTATAAGAACTAAAAGCTGAAGGTAGAACTAGAACTGGAGTTGTGGTCAAGGCAGTCTTGAGCTTCTGAAAGCTCTCCTCACAATAATCCGACAAGCCTCCACGAAGTGACGATAATAACTAGCCAAGCCGAGAAAGCTCCGAATCTATGTAGCTGAGGATGGTCTAGGCCAACTCTGAACCGCCTCTATCTTCTTCATATCTTCCTGAATCCCCTCACTAGACACCACGTGCCCCAAGAATGCCATATAACTAAGCAAACTCACACTTGGAGAACTTGGCATGAAATGTCTCCTCTCTCAATCAATGCAACATAATCCTCATATACTAGGCATGTTCCTCCTGGCTACGAGAGTACACCAGGATATCATCAATGAATACTATGGCAAACGAGTTGAGATAGGCTGAAATACACTGTTGTTCATCAATGCGCGGTAAGGGATACTTGTTCTTGATTGTAACTTTGCTCAACTTCCTATAGTTGATGCACATATGCAAAGTACCATCCTTTTTCTTCACAAACAGAACCGGTGTGTCACGACCCAAACCGATGGGCCGCGACGGGCACCCGGTACCTTACTCAACCGAGTACCAACATAACATATTTTTTCGTATCATGCTATCATAGGTAAATGAGACGGAAAAGGCTGTCGTGGGATAACTAGAATAAAACATGTAATACCAACTTATAGATAAGACATACAGGCCTATAAGACCAAAATGATCACCCGTACACTGAACATAGGCCCACAAGGCGATACAATCTTTTATCTAAGAGTAGATAAATACCATAAAGGTCGGGACAGGTTTCCGCCATACTAAACAATACACGTCCAAATCATACTGACCAAATAAGCAACTCCGGAGCAAATGGAGCGCACCAACATCTTCTGCTGAGCTGATAGCCTACTTGGAGGACTCTCGAGCTATCTATAGGGACATGCGGGAATGAAACACAATATCCCCAGGCAAAAGGGACGGCAATACAAATAATGTACCGAGTATATAAGGAATGAAAATCAGTAAATAAAAGACATGAGAGAAACATAGAGTAAAAGACTCGATATGTAAGTCTGAATAGCTCTGTGAATCATTTAATACTTATAATTTCATGCATATGCGTATACATGTCATACCATGCATAGATATATGCGTTCATAACATCAAGCCTCTGAGGGCATCCCATCATATCATCTCAGCCACTATGGGCAAATCTTCAACGTATATCAGCTGATCTGGTGGTGGTGCGTATATAACGCCGTAACCTTTTCCCATATACATATATATAAATATATATACGCGTATATAACGCCATCTGGTCATGTATAAATAAATGCAATGCATGAGAAGTACGTCAATAAAATCTCTCGGAACGTCATAAGACCATTATGCCTCTGATTAATATCATGAAGTAAACTTTATCAACTTACGTATTTTGATAGAATAATAGGACACATGGGGAATCAAGAACATAACATATCTAGCATTTCTATGAATAGATTTATTTATGAAAGTTGTACATTAGCTCGTTTCGTTTGTATCGTATGGATCATGCCAAAAGGAAAGAAGGGATAGCCTTAACATACCTGAGCCGATTCTCTTGAAAGTCCCTCTAACACACGCCAATCGCGACGAAACACGTAACGGCGAGATCGAAATAGGAAAAATTCTGTATGATATTCTTGAGAAAGATTGCACTGTACTCCCTTAGAATCGCAAATCCAACATTGCTATAGTATCAAGTCGTCTCGTATGAATTTTGTTGAAGCAATTTATGTTGCCATAGCAGATCCTATGATGTCTTTCCTAAATGAATGAATGAATTAGAAAGGTCTCTTATTATAGTGGTGTGGGCACCACTTGATAAGGCTTACTTAGCCACCCAAAAATCTCCTAAAATGCCACCTAATTTACTCAACCAAGAGTCACTACTTGGTTTTTAAATCCAACCTCATGGGCTGCCACGTTGGGAGCCCTTAATCTTATCCAAATATTCACCATTTTTTCCTTAATCAACTTGTTAACCCCCCACTAATCCAATAATTAACCAATTACCCACATAATTAAGAATTATCTCAAATTACTTAAAATACTACTTACTTTTAACATACTTTATATACATTACTATCATATTCATATGGTACCTTGTATGGGCACTAGTCCATAAATACCGGTATTATAGCTCGGACCGTATTTTATCTCAGAATGACAACTTTTGATGAAACTCATTTTCTTCGATTTGCTTACCCTCACTTTCACCAATTTACTTATCACTTGTTTGAAATAGCATAATACTTGTAACCTCAAAATAATCTCATTACCGAGCTTACGTCGATTAACTTACGACGAAACTTTAACGTACGAAAATGTGGGATATAACATCTCACTTCCGACTTTCATCAATTTACTTATGGTGTACTTTCATGTACGAAAACATGGGGTGTAACGTCCTTCCCCCCTTTGGAACATTGTTCCTCGAATGTTGACTGATACACTTATCATTATCATAACCCATAGTTCTTGTGAATACTTTAGTACTCTTCTTGCCATCTAGGCAATTGTTCTTGAATAAATCCAAAGGCCAGGGCATTCTCCCCTTTAGGCCTCTTTTTCACACCAGGACTTGTGGTCGGAATCTTTCCAATCTAGTAACTGCTGCTACCTTCTGTCATGCAGCCTGAACCACTTTTTCCTTATATGTGCGCCTATGCGACTCTTCCCTCCAACTTTTAGCCAAATCTCTAGGCTTCACTTTGGGAACATATACAGAGCTTCATAAAATGTCCCTCTGGGCATCTATAGGTATATTGAAGTTCTTCACTCGGTACTTTGTTGAACTTACGAATATTGCTATACCTTATTTCATAGATCTGTTTATCCATCCGTATGACTTTACTGCACCTAGGTAGGTCGTACTATACCATAATTCTTACTTCAATTTATTGTTACTGAGGTCTGCTACCAATCGTCAGCTTACTCTCGTTGCTTATCCTATATGTATAAGTCTAAGTCCTTTAATGCTTCCTCATTACTGTTCATCTTAAGAATGACGGCCTAATCTCATCTCATACTTTGTAACTTTTATCCATCCATTGTTGATTCACCTCAATATTGATCTATAATCTACCGTTGATAACTTGACCTTTTTTGTAACATGACCGCTAGGGCTCACGTCTCATTGGGGAACATCTGAAGTGATTAGACTGATCCACCTAGGGGCAAAACCATGCTTGCATATTTGTATTTCATGGCATCCCTACGTGGTTCATCTTATGGGTGGGGGTATTCTAATTCCGTGACGTCCATGAAATCCTTTTTTTTCTTCAAATCATTACTCAATTGAAGGACCAAACGTCATCTTTTATCTATCACAATTACACCCTCATTCTACTACCAGGGCAGCATTCCATCTCTTCTAAATGCTATTAGTTTTAGAGTCATTTGAGTTCATTAGGCTATACTGAACTTTCTATAACTTAGAGAAACCATTAGCTCTCTTGTTTTCATGGGCTTAATCCCGAGGACTTATCCATTCTCGTCACCTCCTCACTTGCCTTTCCCTTGTCGCTCTACCATACTTTAGCTTGTGACCTACACATATCCATTTATACTGCTGGCAAGATTCTTTCAACTTGCTTGTACCATAGATTTTCTTATTTTATTCTGGAACATCAAGTAAGACATAACATCGTTTCTAACTCTTTTTTACTCTTTTAACTAGACCTCTCGATACATAGAAAATATGCCATTGACGACGCCGCTCTCATTCCTGGATACTAAATCCCCGCGCTTCTAGCCTTCTACCCGAAGTATAGACTATTCACAACCTTCTGCATTTGAGTATCTCGTACGTCGTCTAACTTTACCTTACTTACCTTAAAATATCGCCTCCCATCTTCTATCTCTTTCATAACCTCCCTTCCACATAGGTATAATTCACATCCACAATTTGAAGCTCTATTATAATACTTGCACCTCTGGAGTATACACAATCCGGTGGGAGCTTCATACTGACTTCTTATGAGGCTGGTACTTCTTCTAACTGGATTTATCATAGAGCCGTTATAGAATATGGTTGTTGTACTATCTCTCTTATACCTCTGATATTAGAGTAATTCTACAATGTTCTCAATCACAATTTCTATAATTTTTTAGGTTCTTTAATCAGACTCCTGATTACTTAGTTAATGTAACTCTTTAGTTTCCTCTTCCCTCTGATCAACCTTTATGTAGGCTTAAGCTCTCTTCCAATCTGCAGCTCATGGTATTAGTTATTACTTTAGCTCTTCATGGACGCTATGGAATATCCATGATACAATCTTCTAACAATTCAATCCTTTGTCTATGACCTGGGCTCAATTCTTTCTTTTAACTTATACCGGAATCTTCTATGGTTATATGATTGTCAACATATATGCTGCATAGACAATACTCTGAACTCTTAAGTACGTTCACAACGTAACTAACTCTGGATCATTGATCAAATAATTCCTTTCGTTCCTTCTCAGCTTTCTTTAAATGTAAGCAATTACTTTCCATAGTCGTTCTGCCACTTGTTGCATGAATACTTGGCTTATCTTAGTGCCCACACATATTGGAATTCCATACAACCCATATGATCTTGAATATCACCTTTTGATTTTTTTTTCTTCCCGTTCATTAGCCACGATAGGTGCCACTTTCTTATGGAGTGCATACAATATTGCTGTGAGACTGTTGTTACACGACCATTTCCTCTTTAGGTCACTGTGCTAAGGTTGAAGCCTTCTTCCTTATTTCCCCAGCTAGTCTTTCGTTGTAGTACTTAGGGAGACCTTTTGGCTCTCCACACTCATGTTCTCGTACGATTGCTTTTGAACTGAAGTTTTGACTGTCTTCCCAGTAGGACTCTCTTTTATTTCCAAAAAACTCATACGGTATCTTTAACTACCCCAACTCCTATCTGAATATTTCTCAAATATTACAATGTCATAACTGCGAGGCTGATTCACTATATTGGGTTTTACTAAGTTTATCTTGCATGATCTACTGATTTGTCTGAAACCTCTTGTCTTGCCATAACTAGGCTCTTCCTAAATCAACTAATAACTACTCGTTGGCCACTTCTCATATCAATATTTTGCAAAATTTTCCTTGGGTTATTTCCTTTGTCTTAACTTACCTCTGGCACTAGCTCCTTTTTTAACATCCCGGCCAGGAACCCTGACTTCCTTTCCTTTACATCGTGCTTGTATAATGTTCTAAAATCATAACATATCTGTAGGATTTGGATAAGTTCAATCTCATTCTTTTCTCATTTTTATTGCATTCTTCCTTTACCATTCCATAGTTACTAGAACCACTTAATTCTGACATTTACTCCATATCACTCCATATTCCACTCTTTAGGGGAGTACTAACATTTACTGCTACGATGATCTACGTATAAATGTTTTACCTCTTCATCTTTGGCGTCTTTTCACATCATCGATGACCCTTACTTGCCTTGCGGTAATCCTTGTATACCAAGGATAACAAATTTCCTTACTCGTGATGGTGACACTTAGTGTAACTGGCACATACAGTCCCTTAAGCTTAACTTTGCTCACATTGCTTGCTTTAGGGAAATGTCTTCCTGAATGTCCATTCTCTGAATTTCTCATAAATCTTCTTTTGTTGTCCATTCTATTATCGCAGAACACAATATGAAATTCTCATGATGCCGACCACTATCAAATCACTCAGTCCCTAATTCATGTTTAGATTATCTTGTTTACCAATCCATACTAATTTCTATTACTCTAGGGTCTAACTTTTCCTTCCGGTAATCACGTTAGAGTCACGAACTTATTTCTTGAAATGAGGATATGACTTTATGACCTATACTCTTTTGTTACCTCTCATATTTTCCTTTCCTTGTCTATAGACTCTGTAATACAATCATTTTTTTTATCTACCGTTTCCATCCATGTATCACATCTTACTCATAATTCTTTATTAACTCTCTTCTTATTTCCCGCTAATATTTATGTCTATCACTTTATTCTGAAAACTTCAACAAGACATTCTCTTGCTTTTAGCTCCCCTTACTCCATCCACTGGCTCTCCGGGTTGCCTATCTTTAAATTATTTTTTGA
Source organism: Nicotiana tabacum (assembly GCF_000715075.1). Classification (NCBI taxonomy): domain Eukaryota; kingdom Viridiplantae; phylum Streptophyta; class Magnoliopsida; order Solanales; family Solanaceae; genus Nicotiana; species Nicotiana tabacum. The sequence continues at coordinate 9,010,542 of NC_134098.1, forward strand.
ACACTCTAGTATTCATATCTAGTTGTACTGTTCAAGAGTGCACCATCTGAGTGTCCCACAAGGAGATCTATTAGCACATTTGCAATATCCTTCGAAAATGTTAACTAACACAAACAATCCAGTCACCATTTTGGGTTACTCTAACCCCAATCGGATCCTGATATCCCATCATTCTCTTAAACTACACATGTTAGCCCCCATAGGACATAACTGAGATGAGTGTGGCCAATTATACATACCTCTGTTACTGTTGAAGGTAACTCAAAATGCTTATATCTCCCTTTTTGAATGGTAAGTAATGATAATCTTTACTAGCTGGGTACGTCGTATCCTTCTTCATCTTACTTCTTTTCCTTGTTGAAACTTGTATCTACCTTCTGATTCTCTCGTTAATTTTTACCATATGGGTGGATAGATATATACGTCTTAGGGCTCCTTTTCCAGAAGCTCACACATCTTAGTATACACATGATCTGCTAGAGACCTTACATTTACTCATCATAAAAATGATACAAAATCGAGTTCCTTTGACTCAAATCTTCCACAGCCGCATTCAATCCCTTACCAACCATCTTTCTAGATGTAGGCATCATCGTATTATGAATAATATTGAGTTTATAAAATTGAGTTCTTACAACTGAGCTCTACCACACGATCTAGAGTAAGAAGAAAGAATGATATTCCTAAATGCCTTGTAGCCTCCTGCTTATAAGAGTGGTACATAACACACCCATAAAAAAGACTATATTGAACACGGCTTGTAGACTCCTTAGTAACATATATCTTTTCGTATCATGGAAAGGTTGCCGTAGGATAACTAGAATAAAACATGCAATACCAACTTATACATAAGACATACGTGCCTATAAGACCAAAATGATCGCTCGTACACTGAACATAGGCCGACAAGGCCATAAAATCTTTTACGTACATGACATATGTTCACAAGCCTCTAAGAGTAGATAAATACCATAAAGGTCGGGATAGGGCTCCACCATACTAAACAATACATGTCCAAATCATACTGACCAAATAAGAAACTCCGGAGCAAATGGAGCGCACCAACATCTTCCGCTGAGCTGATAGCATACTTGGAGGACTCTCGACTTGTCTATCGGGACCTGCGGGCATGAAACGCAATATTCCCAGGCAAAAGGAACGTCGGTACAAATAATGTACCGAGTATGTAAGGAATGAAAATCAGTAAATAAAAGACATGAGAGAAACATGAAGTAAAAGACTCGATATGTAAGTCTGAATAGCTCTGTGAATCATTTAATACTTAGAATGTCATGCATATGCGTATAAATGTATACCAGCTGAGGGCATCCCATCATATCATCTTGGCCACTGTGGGCAAATTATCAACGTATACCACCTGATCAGGTGGTGGTGCGTATATAACGTCGTAACCTTTTCCCATATCCCATATACATATAATATACGTGTATATAACGCCATCTGGCCATGGGTCAATGTACATGTATAAATGAATGCACTGCATGAGAAGTATGTCAATAAAATCTCTCGGAACGTCATAAGACCATTATGGCTCTGATTAATATCATGAAGTAAACTTTATCAACTTACGTATTTTCTGAGACCCATGAATAGATGATAGAATAAAAGGACACATGGGAAATAAAGAACATAACAACTCTAGCATTTCTGGAAGTTGTGCATTTGCTCGTTTCGTTTGTATCATATGGATCATGCCAAAAGGAAAGAAGGGATAGCCTTAACATACCTGAGCCGATTCTCTTGACAGTTCCTCTAACACACTCCAATCGCGGCGAAACACGTAACGGCGAGATCGAAATAGGAAAAAATCTGTATGATATTCTTGAGAAAGATTGCACCGTACTCCCTTAGAATCGCAAATCCCATGTTGCTATAATATAAAGAAATCTCGTTTGAATGAAAGGTTAAAGCAACTCACGAATTAGAAAGGTCCCTTATTATAGTGGTGTGGGCGCCACTTGATAAGGCTTACTTAGCCACCCAAAAATCTCCTAAAATGCCACCTAATTTCCTAAACCAAGAGTCACTACTTGGTTTTTTATTCTAACCTCATGGGCTGCCACGTTGGGAGCCCTTAATCTTATCCAAATATTCACCCTTTTTTCCTTAATTAACTTGTTAATCCCCCACTAATCCAATAATTAACCAATTACCTGTATAATAAGAATTATCTCAAAATACTTAAAATACTACTTACTTTTAACACACTTTATATACCCTACTATCATGGTCACATAGTATCTTGTATGGCACTAGTCCATAAATAGCGGGTTAAGCTCGGACTGTATTTTTTCTCAAAATGACAACTTTTGACGAAACACATTTTCTTTGATTCGTTTACCCTCTCACCTTCACGAATTTACTTATCACTTATTTGAAATAGCATAATACTTGTAACCTCAAAATAGTCTCATTCTCGAGCTTACGTCGATTAACTTACGACGAAACTTTAACGTACGAAAATGCAGGATGTAACATCTCATTTTCGAGCTTTCATCAATTTACTTATGGCGTACTTTCATGTACGAAAATATGGGGTGTAACACGGTGCACCCCACACACTAGGCCTAATAAACCCTTTATCAAGGAGTTCCTGAAATTGTTCTTTCAAGTTAGCTGGTGTCATATGATATGGAAGAATAGAAATAAGCTGAGTGTCCAGCACCAAGTCAATACCAAAGTCAATATCCCTGTGGTTTGCAGGAAACACATCCGAAGAGTCTCGCACCACCTGAACAAAATCAATAGTATGAGTATCAGCACCAACATCCCTCACAAAGGACAAATAAGATAAACAGCCCTTCCCAACCATCCGCTTGGCCTTTAAATATGAAATCACTATACTGGGAACATAGTTTAGAGAACCTCTCAACTCAATCCTTGGCAACCTCGGTATCGCGAACGTCACAGCCTTAGCGTAAAAATCCAGAACTGCATGGCATGGAGATGTCGAAATCAACCATACTAAGCAATAAGAGATCAATTTAGTCTTTAATCCCTCAATAGTCACTACACACGACTGATGGTGTCGCCCACTGGCGTAGATACATGAACACGTGAAACTAAGGGCTCACGGGGCATTGATATGGCGTAGAAGTTCGGCATTTTTTATACCAATTACATAGACTTTAGCTCGTCTTTCAAAGAATTTTTAGTTAATTCTTATGAAGTTTTGGTGTTTTGTAGTGCACGAGACTTGAAGAACCAAAAACATGAAAAAGAAGTCAAAAATCCAAAAAAGTCCAAAAATGCGGTAGGTCTGCGACCGCAGAAGTGATGTGCGGACCGCAAACCCACCGTAGACTGAAGCAGTTCTTTTGGGCACTGAAGAGAAGATTATGCGATCCATTATGCGGCCGCATAACACTTTTGCGGACCGCATAATGACAAGCACAATTGCAACTGGAAATTTGGCTAAACACTTTTGCGATGAAGTCTGCAGTCGCATAATTGCTATGCAGACCGCAGAACCAGAATGCGATGGAGAATTGGGCTTCAAGACCTGCAATTATGCATTCCGGCGGTCCCCATAGCAAATATGACACGCAGACTTCATCGCAAAAGTGTTAAGCCAAATTTCCAGTTACAATTGTGCGGTCATTATGCGTTCCGCAGAAGTGTTATGCGGACGCATAATGGACCGCATCTCTTCAATGCCCAAAAGAACTACTTCAGTCTGCGGTGGGTTTGCGGACTTGCCGCACTTTTACGATCGCAGACCTGTCGCATTTCTGCCCTTTTTTGGATTTTTGACTTTTTTTTCATGTTTTTGGTTCTTCAAGTCTCGTGCACTACAAAACACCAAAACTTCATAAGAATTAACTAAAAATGCTTTGAAAGACGAGCTAAAGTCTATGTAATTGGTATCAAAAGTGCTGAAATTCTACGGCACATCAACACTCCCAACTTAGACTCTTGCTTGTCCTCAAGCAACTAAAACAAAATTATCTTATCCTATACTACTTCTATTTCCGACATATCACAAAACAATAATGATTGTAGATGGTTTGACAATCATCTAACAAGCATGTAACTTCTTTTATTTACCCTTTGTGGAAGACAACGATCATTTAACAATTTGACTAATCAACTTGTGAACTTCGAGCCTCAACCAAAATGACAAAATGCTACCCCACACCTAAATGTGCCACTTGTATTCTACTTTAAGAACCTAACTTCTCCTAAATCTTGCAATTCATGTGTGCTCACAACAAAGAAAATCCCCAACTCACACATATGTACAAGGGATGCAATCAAACACTCTTGCACTCAGAACGAAATCTACAGGCTACAAGTATCATCAGTCCATATGCTTGGCCTTATTTTAACTCACTACTATCTCATGAATGATTGGCTGTAGATCACCAAGGACATTTTAACTCACTAAGAAGGCCAAAACTACCCTCTTTTTGATTATTTGCTACAAAAATAATTGTCTCCTCCTCCTCCTCTTCCTCCTCTTCTTCCTCATCCTCTTCTTCTTCTTCTTCTTTCTATTAATTTCTATTAATTTTTTTTAATACTCCTTTTTATTCTATTCAGTATTCCCTAGAAGAATACTGATGAAAATTTTAACCTTTTCTTCAGAACAAGTCGTGTGGTTGCGGTGGTCTTTTTTTTTTCTACCTGAAGTTGTAGCGGTGTTCTTGAAAAGGTGTGCTACATACACATTTATATTTTCTATTGTTCACTCTTTTTTAATGTATATTTCATTAAAGAACTGATTTTCTTCCTTAATGTGGTGTTCTATTTTCATGATTTTTAACATGTTGTCCAACAATAGGCACTCTTACCTTTTTGTCATAATCTTACTCTTTGTGTTTGTTTGCCAGGTTTTGCTTTTCCTTCTCTCATGCGTGGCTTTCTAGTTCATTTGCCTATTTCCGATTCTGGAAGTTATCTTTTGCACTTGCATACGTAATTTGAGAGTTATTTCTTATTCCGAATGTTACCTTTTTTTGCCTACATAACTTGCATCAGCAAATTTATAAAATTTAATCTCTACAGGACATGAAAGGCTTTCATTTTTTGATAAAATAGAAGCATGAATGAATTCAGGAATTCTAGGCTTGTAATAGTCTCCGATCACCATTATTTTTTAGGATTGTTGCACTATTATTACTGGCTTGAGGTATAGTGAAGTTTTAATAGTATTTGATGCTTAAAGAAAGTTCATGATCGAGTATTTAATATTTTTTTATCTTTCTACGCCTTAACATATTCCAAACTTTTAAAGGTGGAAATTATTTACCTTACTCACGTTAGTTCACTCCTCCAGGTTAAATACTCAAATGGACTATGTAACGTCAATCATAATGGAGTAGTATGAATAAGGTGAAAAAATCCAGGAAAGATTATCGGAGGAATATTTTGGCCTAGAACATTGTTGCTTTGTAAGTAACACCATTACCCTAATTTTGTTTTTTCTTAATTCATTGATGTATTGATTTCTTGGTAATAATAGTTTTCAAATATTGTTTGTTCTCTTCTATTTCTCTGGTTTTGTGGATTTAATTCTACTTAACCTATTTTATTTTTAATGATTCATTGATGTGTCATATTTGGCGGATCGTTCTGGTTTTTAAATGATGTTGTTCTCTTCTTTTTTTCTTTTAGTTGTCCACTTTTAACTTTATATTCCCTTTAAGAAAAAATAAATGAAGTATGCAATTTATAAATTTACTCATAATAATGACAACATTTTCAAAAGTCTTGGGAAATGATTTGAGGAATAAGTAGTTAATGATAAAGGTAAAACAAAAAAAATTTATCTTTCTCTTGATTTAGTATATATAATGGAATACGGAGTGAGTATTTGATTTCTACGAGTGTTCTTGAAGTGAAAGCAACAAGGTATAACAACTTGTAACGCCAATTGTCTTATGTTTCTTCTTGAAACAATTTATACATATCGTTTTCTCTATTTTGGAATATATAATTAGCCTGGATATTTTGATATTTTTCATGTATTATACTAAAGAGTGCAAGCATATTTGTTTGTTAGTTGCTAAGATTAAGAACCGTACCAATATATATAATAGTATGTACAAATATTATTTTAAAATAAGCTTTACCATATGATAATTTATATATTTGCTTCTCTGGAACTTGCCTCTCTCTTTTGAGAGTTATTTTTCTCTATTTAGAAACAGAAATGCTAGCATATAAATCAAATTAATTACATATTTGATAGAGAATTAGGATAATAACATAAAAATTTGTTTCCATGAAGCAGGGAACAAAGTTTTTTATATTTTGGAGTAACTGTAGAAGGGAGGGAGGAAGAGAAATAAAAGAAGAGAAAAAGTAATAAAATAATCTATATTTATATATTAATATACAGCAGGGAATGAGAGAGCTGATGTGGCACTTTCTACCTCCCGTATCTCTATTCATCTTTTACCTCAATTTTTTGTTCTTTTTTTCCACTTTTTTATTTTGAGATATTTTAAAAAGTCCAAAAGTCACCTAATTAACTATCTCCATAATTGCACCTTTTAAGACTACTAAGCTCGTCACCCACAGCTTATGAATTTTTAGCTTATAAGCACTTTAAGTTTGACCAAGATTTTTACTATTTTATCCTTAAAATATTTTTTTAGAACAAAATTATTACATCGATACTCACTGCCTCAAGTATTTTTACAACTTACCCCCCTCCCTCCCCTCCCCCCGCCTCTTCAAGTCTGCAATATTTATTGACTATTTAAGATAAGCAAATTCTCTATTCCTTTTGCAAATTTGCATCTCTGTGATTGTGTATTAATCTTTGAACCTTATGTAATAAATGAGGACTATATACGGTCAAAATAGATTAGGCTTTCCTACGTTCGATCGAGTTCGAATGACAAGAAGCTGGAGTAGAATTTCGAGAGAGTTCCGAAGGTAGTACGAACGAGCCTCGAGTCCGAAGCCTATTCGAGAAGTTGGCTCGATAATCTTATCGAGCCCGTAACCAAATCGATCCGCAGGGCGTCGCTTCAAGGTCGGAAACGCACCACGCCCATCCCGAAGGTCGAATTCGAGGTAAAACTGAAGGGCCAACCCCAGTTACGAATTCAAGACAGTATGCCAGTATCAAGCTCACAGACAAGAGCCGTTACAACCGCACCAAGGGAGAGAATTTTGAGGAAAACATGGAAGAGACAAATCTTCATGGGTCCTCCACTATATGCATTATTTTATTATTTTGTTATAAAATAAAGCAATAACCCTCTATTATAAAAGGGAGGATCCTTGTAAGCTGAAGGACACAACACAAACGGAAATAAATAGATCTTTTTCTCATATACAAAGGCAGGACCTTGTGCTTGTTTTATTTCATCTTATTCAATTTCCCTATTCATCATTCCTATTCTCGTAGCCAAAATACCTGTATTGTTATCTTTGTATCAAATGATATTACTTATCCTTAGAACCATACATAAATTTAACGTTATCCGATTTTTTGGGTAAACAGTTTGGCGCCCACCGTGGAGCTACGGATAACAGTGATTGTTTGATATAAATCTACAGTACACTCCAGCTTGCAACATCAAGTCAGCAATGGATTTACCTATCGACCTCGAAGTCAGCCTTCAAGATGAAACCAACAACTTGGCACTCGGGGCCGGAAGGCTACCTGGCGATGGCAACGAGGCTCGAATTGAAGAACCCGAAATTCGAGCCGAAGTACTATTGGATATCAATTCACAAATAGCTCTGAAGGCGAATCGGCGTTCCGAACCAGAAAGAAGCATTCAGGGAGATGCTCAATCCATAGCCCGAGACACCCATAACCAGGGGAAATCGGGGTCAGCTTGCGTATGATCTTCGAAATGCTACAAGCCCAACAGGTAGTGATAGCTCAGTTGCAGAGCCAAACTCATATGCAAAGCAGGACGGACTCCAATCCACTTCTTCGAGAAGTCACCCCCATAACGGAGCCCGCCATAGTGAAATCAAACGAGCAAGAATCGGGGACCACTCCCGAAATTACTAAATTGCTCGAAGAACTTACAAAGCGAGTCGAAGCCAACGACAAGAAAGTGGAAACATATAATGCCAGGGTCGATCAAATCCCGGGGGCTCCGCCAATGATAAAAGGGCTTGATTCGAAAAAATTCATACAAAAGCCTTTTCCCTCGAGCGCCGCCCCAAACCCAATCTCCAAAAATTTCCGTATGCCCGAAATTCCCAAATATAATGGTATGACCGATCCTAACGAACATGTCACCTCTTACACATGTGCCATCAAAGGCAACGATTTGGAGGACGATGAGATCGAATCCGTATTGTTGAAAAAGTTCGGGTAGACCCTCGCAAAGGGAGCAATGATCTGGTATCACAACTTACCACCAAATTCCATAGATTCTTTTGCCATGTTAGCGGATTCGTTCGTAAAGGCACATGCTGGTGCCATAAAGGTTGCAACAAGGAAATCAGATCTCTTCAAAGTAAAACAAAGGGTAACGAAATGCTGAGGGAATTTGTATCCCGATTTCAAATGGAATGTATAGATTTTCCATCGGTCACAGACGATTGAGCCGTACAAGCTTTCACCCAAGGGTTGAACGAGCTAAGTTCGACAGCATCACGTCGGCTAAAACAAAATTTGATCGAGTATCCAGCAATAACTTGCCATCAAAGACATCACTATCGTAGACATCATGAAAGCTATACAGAGGTTAACAGGAAGGATTGCAGCCTTAGGCCGATTCATTTTCGAGATCATCAGATCGAAGTCACACATTTTTCTCCCTACTCAAGAAGAATAATGACTTTGCTTGGACACCGGAATGCCAACAAGCATTACAGGGTCTGAAACGATATCTATCGAGCCCACCACTGCTTCATACTCCAAGAACAGACAAAAAACTTTACTTGTACTTGGCGGTATCGGAAGTCGTCGTAAGCAGTGTCCTAGTTCGAGAAGAGCAAGGTACGCAATTTTCCATTTATTACATAAGTCGGACCTTAGGAGAAGCGGAAACTAGGTATCCGCACTTAGAAATATTGTCACTTGCGCTGATAAGCGCCTCTAGAAAGTTAAGACCATACTTTCAATGTCACCCCATAGGCGTATTAACCACCTACCCACTTCGTAATATTTTACATAAGCCCGAACTATCAGGCCGATTGACCAAATGGGCCGTCGAACTCAGTGGGTACGATATCGAATATCAACCCCGTACGGTCATCAAGTCTCAAATTTTAGCAGATTTCGTGGCCGACTTCACGCCGACCCTCGTACCCGAAGTCAAAAAAGAACTTCTGTTGAAATCGGGTACATTGTCGGGGGGGGGTATGGATCCTTTTTACGGACGGGGCTTTGAACGTAAAGGGGCTAGGCATAGTTTTGAAACCACCCGCGGGTAACATTATTAGGCATTCTATTAAAACTATCAGGCTAACTAACAACGAGGCTGAGTATGAAGCTATGATTGCAGGTTTCGAGCTAGCTAGAAACTTGGGAGCAGAAGTCATTGAGGCTAATTGTGACTCTTTACTAGTGGTCAGTCAAGTAAACAAAACCTTTGAAGTCCGAGAAGGTAGAATGCAAAGGTATTTAGACAAACTGCTTGTCACTCTGAACAATTTCAAACAATGGACTCTACGGCATGTTCCACGAGAATAGAATAAAGAGGCCGATGCGCTTGCGAATTTGGGATCGTCGATCGAGGTAGATGATTTGAGCTCGGGGACTGTCGTTCAACTTTCGAGATCGGTAATCGAAGATGGTCACGCCGAGATAAATTCTACTAGCTTAACCTGGGATTAGAGAAACAAGTATATTGAATACTTAAAGAGCGGAAAGCTCCCATCAGACCCTAAAGATTCCAGGGCCCTACGGACTAAAGCTGCTCGATTTACGTTGGCTTCGAACGGAACACTATATCGAAGGACATTCGATGGACCATTGGCAGTATGCTTGGGTCCGGGAGATACCGATTACATTCTACGGGAAGTACACGAGGGCACTTGTGGGAATCACTCCTGTGTCGATACATTAGTTCGAAAAATAATCAGAACAGGGTATTATTGAATCGATATGGGCAAAAATGCAAAGGAAGTTGTTCGTAAATGTGACAAATGTCAAAGGTTTGTGCCAATGATCCATCAGCCCGGAGAGCAACTTCACTCATTCTTATCCCCATGGCCGTTCATAAAATGGAGAATGGATATCGTCGGCCCTCTGCCATCGACCCCAAGTAAAGTCAAATTCATTTTATTTATGACAGACTATTTTTCTAAATGGGTTGAAGCGCAGGCGTTCGCGAACATAAGAGAGAAAGAAGTTATAGACTTTATTTGGGATCATATCATATGCTGATTTGGGATACCCGCCGAAATAGTATGCGATAATGGGAAGCAATTCGTTAGCAATAAAGTAACAAAATTCTTCGAAGATCACAAAAGAAGAAGGATACTATCAACACCATACCATCCCAGTGGGAACGAATAGGCCGAATCAACAAACAAAACTATTCTTCAAAACCTGAAGAAGAGGTTGAACGACGCTAAAGGAAAATGGAGAGAAATCATGCCCGAAGTCCTTTGGGCATACCGGACAACGTCAAAATCCAGTACGGGGGCGACCCCATTCTCCTTAGTATATGGTTCCGAAGCATTGATACCAGTCGAAGTCGGTGAACCTAGTCCCAGATTTCGGTTCACGACGGAAGAATCAAATAACGAGGCTATGAATACCAGCCTTGAATTATCGGACGAAAGACGAGAAGTTGCTCTCGTCCAATTGGCCGCCCAAAAGCAACGAATCAAAAGATATTATAATCGAAGAACCAAGCTCCGCCATTTCAAGCCCGGGTACTTAGTGTTAAAAAAAAGTCACCATCAATAACAGAAATCCGAATGAAGGAAAACTAGGACCAAATTGGGAAGGACCATATAAGGTGCTCGAGAACGTCGGAAAGGGATCGTACAGGCTCGGCATTATAAACGGCAAACAGCTATCAAGCAGCTGGAATGTATCACATCTAAAACGGTACTACTGCTAAGGTACGACCCTTCCATATTTATTTAACTGACCCCTGCAGAAGTCCGAACAAGAGCTAAGGTGGATCTTTCGCTTGAAAGCACGTGTTGCACTATTTTTCCCTTAGACCGGTTTTATCCCAAATGGGTTTTTCGGCAAGGTTTTTAATGAGGCAACCATTGATTGTGCTGCACTTTCAACAATATCCGAGGCCTCTTTTCAATCAACCTCGAATACTGTGGGGGCATCAGACCCTCACAACAGGGTTCCAATAAGAAAAATTGTAAGAGCCAGATGGTCAAAACAAACCATGCTCATGTAGATTGGCCCGAACCCAGGCGCAAAACATGAACACATGTATAATGACTTGAGATTTATTGTGCAAATCAGAATTAAGATTATTCCGAGTTCGAAACATTCACTCGACTATTAAGCCTACGGGCTACTTTAATTTCGAGTTCGAGGAAGCACTCACTCGACCATTACGCCTACGGGCTCAATTATTTCGAGTTCGAAGCATTCACTCGACTATTTAGCCTACGGGTTACTTTAATTTCGAGTTCGAGCAAGCACTCGCTCGATCATTACGCCTACAGGCTATTTTCATTCCGAGTTCGAGCAAGCACGCACTCAACCACTCACGGGCTATTTTCATTCAGAGTTCGAGCAAGCACTTACTCGACCATTACGCCTACGGGCTACATTATTTCGAGCTCGAAACATTCACTCAACTATTAAGCCTATGGGCTACTTTAATTTCGAGTTCGAGGAAGCACTCACTCGACCATTATGCCTACGGGCTCAATTATTTCGAGTTCGAAGCATTCACTCGACTAATAAGCCTACGGGCTATTTTCATTCCGAGTTCGAGCAAGCACTCACTCGACCATTACGCCTACGGGCTACATTATTTCGAGTTCGAAACATTCACTCGACTATTAAGCCTACGGGCTACTTTAATTTCGAGTTCGAGGAAGCACTCACTCGACCATTACGCCTACGGGCTACATTATTCCGAGTTCGAAACATTCACTCGAGTAATAAGCCTACGGGCTATTTTCATTCCGAGTTCGAGCAAGCACTCACTCGACCATTACGCCTACGGGCTACATTATTTTGAGTTCGAAATATTCACTTGACTATTAAGCCTACGGGCTACTTTAATTTCGAGTTTGAAACATTCACTCGACTAATAAAGCCTACGAGATACTTTTATCCTAAGATCGAGCGAACACTCACTCAACCATTACACCTACGGGATGTTTTTCTTCAAAGTTTGAATCATTGAATCAACTTGCAAGCCTAAGGGATACATCACTTCAAGTCTGAAAAAACAAATCGATCGGTCATAGAGACTACAAAGTCAACATTTGATTAAAGTCTTCACAAAACAAAAACAAGTCAACCTTGTTATATATATACAAGATTGCCTACGTGATTGATTACAAACGTAAAAAATTAAAAACTAAGCGTCCTGATCACCCTTTGGGGCGTTCGCTCCACTATCTAGCCCTTCCCCATCCTCGGATCCGCTCTTGCTGCCGCCATCATCATCATCATCAGAAGCCAGGGCTTCAGCTTCAGCTTCGAGCTCTTTAGCCTTTTTTATCTCTTCATAAAGGTCGAAACCTCGAGGGTGTATCTCCTCGAGGGTCTCCCTCCGAGACCTACACTTAGCAACTCGGCAACCCAATGAGCTCAAGCGTCGGCAGTATCCGCTACCTCCCGGGCCTCCATCTGAGCAGCCTCGGCATCAGCCCGATAAACAGCAATGGACTTATCCGCCAAGACTTTCGATGACTCAACCTCCGCCTTAGCCTTAGCGAGCCGTGTTTCAAGTTCCTGGATCTTCTTAGCTTGAACCGACCCCTTTTGCATGGAGCTTCAAAGTTGAACATCGGCCGATAATAATTTGGTCAAAATGGTTTCTTTTTCCGCAGCCAGGCGGTCGAGAGTCTCCTTCCACCGATTGCATTCGGCTTGGATTTGATCAACTTCTTCTCGAAGTAACCCGATCTTTTCAACCTTTTGCTACAGTTGAGACAACGAAAGGTTAACTTCCACAGTTGAGTCAGACCCATACTTTAATAGAACGAGGCTCACCTGCTTATCAAGTTCGGCCTCCTCTTCACGAACCTTAGCCAAATCCGCTTAGAGGTCCTTTATAGCCTCGTCCTTTTGGCTGCAAAGAAGCCGCATGGCGTCTCTCACACCCGAGACCTTCCGGAGCTCAGCCTCACACTGGCTAAGATTGACTCGAAACCTACTAATGGCCTGCACAGTAAGGAAAAAACACAAGTCAAAGTATGGAAAAGAACAAAGAAACCAAGTGTTGAAGAATCATTACCCGAGTAATGAAATGTTGGGCCTCCTCTAGTAGAAGAGAAGCATCACCAATATCGGAAGCATCATCGACTCCAGTAAAGCAATCCCTAAAAGGGTCTCCTGCACTAGAGCCTCCGCCCATATCGGGAGTCTTCAATTCTCGAGCTTTCTTTAACGCCTCCTCAGAAAAAGTTGGAAGGGAAGGCGAATGATCCATTGTCATAGCCCCGAGCAAATCACTCGGGGTGCTCCAATCAAGACTCAGGACTTTAGGACCGACCTCGACCGGTATGACCTCCATCGGCTGGGGAGCCCTAGCAACCTCGATAGCTTCCGTAGATCGGATCACCAAAGCCGAGGCGTTATCATTTTCTTCTTCTTCTTCTCTCAGTCATTGGACCGAGTCAATCGAAAGGGCAAATGCTTTTCTCCTTACCCTCCGAGTTTTGGGCTTGGGGTCCTCTAACCGAGAGGAAGCCCTTCGCTTCTTATCTTTCCCCGGTAGCGGGACCAGGGACTTGATTCATTCTTCACCACTCGAAGGCCTCAAAGCGGCATCCTTGGTTATGCCTGCATGAAAGGAAATCGGTAACGAATAGAACACAGAGAATACTTCGAAGGAAACAAGAAGAAAAACCTTACCATGGTTCTTGGCCTCTCATATACCTTTAGCCAAATCACGCCAAGCGCGTTCGGCATAAGAGGAAGTCGAGGCTAACTTCCGAACCCAATCCTTGAGGTCAGGTACCACTTGTGGCATCCAAGGGGCAGCTGAATGTCAGTGAAAAACATCGAAAAAAATTGGGAAAAGACACGAAAAGAAAACAAGAATTACTTACAGTCGAAGTTCCATTCTTCGGGGAACGACATCTTATCTTCCGGGATAAGGTCACGGGTCCTCACTCGAATATAACGACCCATCCAACCCCGATCCTTGTCCTCGTCGATGCTCGACATCAAAGCCTTCGATGCCCGATGATGAAGTCTGATTAGCCCTCGAAAGATCTGAGGCCGATACAATCGTATGAGGTGATTAAGAGAAAAATCCAGCCCACCGGCTTTGATAGAGAAGAAGCGAAGTAAGATCACTATACGCCATAAAGAGGGATGAATTTGACCAAGGGTGACCTGATACCTTTTGCAAAATCAATAATCACCGGGTCGACGGGTCCCAACGTGAAGGGATAAGTGTAAACACTTAAAAACCCCTCCACATGAGTGATGACGCTCTCATCGGGGGATGGAATTTGCTGCACAACCTCGGGACCCCAGTTGCAGTCTTTTCTGACGGCCTCGAGGTGACCCTACGTTATAGAGCACATATACATCGACACATGCTCGCATCGACCTGGAACGGACGAAGGATTCTCTACCTTAAAATCGATCTTCAGAGTGCACGAGCCGAGAATATAGTCGTGAACGGACGGCCGTGAAGAAGAAACTTTCTCCTTCTGAGGTTCGGTTTTAGAAGTTTTCGCCATTGATATGAGAAGAAGGAATATGAAGGAAAGTGAAAGGTTGACGGTACCAAAAACTCTAGTGCGAATGGCTCTACAGCAACGAAATAGAGAGGAAAAATAAGAGAACTTGGAAGGGAGAAGACGCAAAAGTGGTAAAGGTTGTATGGAAAGGTTATTTATAGGTTCGCGTCATGACGGTTCAATATCGGAGGTGGTCGACCACCATCTGACAAGCATTAAATGCCTTGAAAGACTAAATCAATGGGACAGCTATCGCATACGTCATAATCGACCCCAGATAAAATGTCAGCTTATTGCCCGATCGAACCGTCGAAGATCATATCGATTCTCATCACATCCCTCATGAGAATCGAGGGTACTATCTGTATACGGTCAAAATAGATTTAGGCTTTCCTACGTTCGATCGAGTTCGAATGACAAGAAGCCGGAGTAGAATTTTGAGGGAGTTCCGAAGGTAGTACGAACGAGCCTCGAGTCCGAAGCCTGTTCGAGAAGTTGGCTCGATAATCTTATCGAGCCCGTAACCAAATCGATCCGCAGGGCGTCGCTTCAAGGTCGGAAACGCACCACGCCCATCCCGAAGGTCGAATTCGAGGTAAAACCGAAGGGCCAACCCCAGTTACGAATTCAAGACAGTATCGAGGTCGAGCTAGTATCGAGCTCACAGACAAGAGCCATTACAACCGTACCAAGGGAGAGAATCTTTAAGAAAATATGGAAGAGACAAATCATCTTGGGTCCTCCACTATATGCATTATTTTATTATTTTATTATAAAATAAAGCAATAACACCTTATTATAAAAGGGAAAATACTTGTAAGCTGGAGGACACAACACAAACGGGAATAAATAGATCTTTTTCTCATATACAAAGGCAGGACCTTGTGCTTGTTTTATTTCTTCTTATTCAATTTCCATGTTCATCATTCCTATTCTCATAGCCAAAATACATATATTGTTCTCTTTGTATCAAAGGATATTACGTATCCTTAGAACCATACATAAATTTAACGTTATCCGATTTTTCGGGTAAACAAGGACATATAAAATTTTTGGTGTATTGCTTTCTAAGTGTTGTGGTGATGAAAACACTATTTGTTTCTCTTCAAATATTTTGTCCTATTTAGGTTTATTTTTACTGAGAAACTTTTGTCAATTTATTAATTATTATAACTTATGATTATATGCTTATCATAAAATAAATTATATTTATCATAGAAATTATCTTATCTATGTACAATTGTATTTAAAATAAAATGATAAATAGAGTATTTTATATTTGAATCGATCTGGAATCTAAAATTTAGAAGAAATTACGACTTTATAAGTGTAAAAATTTCTAAGGTTATTTAAGTCATTTTAACAGAAAAAGAGCTTATCAACACTTTTTTTATCAAATACTGCAACATTTTATTATCAATTTCAGCACTTGTACCCAAACATGTAACTGCTTATTTATTAAATTAGTTTCAACACTTAAAAGTATTTTTCAGCATATAATGCTTATCAGCTACTTCAAATTAGTTAATCCAAACGGGCTTTTGGCTTATTTTTGACTTATAAGCACTTGGCTTATAAGCACTTTTAACTTTACCAAACGCGTAGATAAGCTGAAAAGTGCTTATAAACTAGTTTGACCAACTTATAAGTTTAACCAAACACCCTCTAAAACCCTAAGCGTTACAACTGACAACTTCTCAAAATTCATTCGTCTTGTTCGTTTGCCCTCTTCTCTATTTTTTCCATTCTTCCGTCCACAAATACTATTTATGATTGCAGAGTTAATGTTTTGTCGTCGGAAGAGACGTAGGCAACCAGATCTATGCTTTGTCTAAAATTTACTTTTGCTTTGAGTTTGTTTTTGTTCCTCGGTTTATTTTTTCTTTTGGCCTATAGCCAATCAGTTTTTTATCAATCTTTTATGTCAAAACTTTTTTACATACTAAAAATGTCATCATCTTTCTCGTGCAGATTAAAGAGAAAACATTAAAATCCAATGATGATTTAGCTTTAGAAGGTAATATTTCTTCCTATGTTTTTATTTTTGTTATCTTTTAGTGATTAACTCTATATTTCTTTTTCTTTTCTGCTTGGTCAGTACTGTTTTGCCGTAAGCATAAAGTTTAATGCCTTTTTTTGTACCAAATAATGCTGTGTTGTAATTGGCATTTAATATACACATGGTAAGAATAATTTGAAGTGATGCACATTGCTGTTCTTTTGACTTTATAGGTTACTCATGCTGAAGACTTAATAGACTCTAGAGCAAAGAGAATCAGACGCTACCATGAATTAATCTTTTAATTGTTACATCAGAATTATTACAGGTACTACTCTCAAATCTACTTACTCTATGAGATTATACTTTTGCTGGTGGGCTTGTGGTCTAATTATATAAGCTGATGGTTACTATCATAAATGGTATTCTAAAATGTTAACTTCGAGCCAGTCGGCCAGAAAATGGTAGATAAGACTTGGGTGCGACAGTAAAAACTATTGAAATATGCCAATGAACTTATGGAAGAAAAATACATTTAAAGACTAAAAAAACACATAACACAAAATAGAGTGAGTATTTTGAAACTAACCTATCGCTTTAATTTGTATTTTCTATGTAATTAGCTATGCATCAAATTGAAAACCATTTTGCACTTCTACATTGTCTTCTACATTTTCCCTAATTCAAAGAATAAATACTTTCTATCTCACCTTTTTTTTTTTTGGTTGCTCATTTGCTTAATGTTGATTTTTTTTATGTACTATGTATCTGAAAGCCATTATACTTGATTTTTACTGTTAAAGTGTGACTATGAAGCGATTAGTGTATGCTTGTGTTTATGAATTCCACTTGCTGATGATGTTTATGGTATTAGGTGAATGATTCACCTGTTAAAAATTCAGCGGCATTTATGATGGAGATGTGAACATATAGAAATACTTAGAGTTTATCTTGTACTTGGATGTAGCTCTATTTATCATCATTTGAGCAAAGGTGAAGTGAAATCATTCATTGTAATTAGGAAAAAATTAATATATTGTCAAGTGTTCTATTACGTATTCATAAAGTTGTTTTTGCTATATTTTTTCATAATCTCATTTACTTTGAATACCACGATTACCATTTAAGGTGTATTTGTTCGATCATGCTTTAATTCATTGTAGTTAGAGCATTCATGGTTTTCTCGACAGTATTCTCTCCATTTGATTGATTAGAAGGTGTTTATATACTAGATAAAGTGCGAGCGTTAGAGGCCGAAATGCTTCTCAGAATAAAGCAACAGCTTAACTTCAAGCCTAGAAATCCTTATTGTGAGTACATATATGTTATGAAAGTGTATTCATCTTTTATCTCCTTTTACTTTTTTTCCTCCTCCCATTTACGTGTTTAGGTCTCAGTAATGACTCTTTGCGTTCAATCTCACGTTTCATTCTCCCATCCTTTTTGATTCTTAAATTCAATTTTCAGTTGTGCACTGGATGATACAATAAATCAAGATTTTGTGTGCAAAAGAATGGCTGCTTGCTGTGTATTAATTCCTTCCAAAAGAAAAACGACTTTTGGTCATTATGGAGTAATTTTGTATTTACTACCTATGTATGATATTCAATAAGAATGTAATAAAGTATCGAAAAAGATTTTTTTTTTTGTATAACAGTTAATCAGTTATAAGAAGTTATGAGCTAATTATTGGTACTTTTGTCTTTCTTTTCTTTTTTCAACAAATTATTAACTTCTCTGCCGATCGCAACTAGTTTCATCGTTTTTGCCTTTACGTAATTATGTTAAAGTTAAGACAAAGGAAAGTGAATTTGTGCATACTCATGACAAATATTTCATACCAGATTGGGAGTGTGTCTAACGATAGTGAGAAATTAGATATAAAAAATGTGAAGGAGAAAGATGTCTCAATATGACAAAACAGTGACATTAGAAAAAAGAATTATTCTATGAAATTAGTCTTTAACCCTACAATATTTAGTAACTTCCTGTATACACATTTAATAATCCTATATGTTTATAGTTTTAGGTCGAAAACTCTATCTATCTATTTTTTCCAAAATTTTAAAAAACCTTTTTTATTTTATAAAATTATACGGTACTATAATTTTTCGTCCATAAGTCTTCCATAAAATTAAAATACTTATTTGAGGTTTTGAACATGTTTACTAACCGCTCATGTTCTTTTTTTTTAAGTACTTTGGTAGATTTCTGCTAGGGGTTTGGTTATTCTCCCCTTCCTCTATAATTGAGTATTTGTAAAAATATAAAATTGATATGTACTAATGTCTATAAGTATTCATATTTTTAGTATGTTTTGCATTAATTGATCAATGTAAGTATTTTTGAATTTTTTTCCTTAGTAGAATGTGAAACACTATCAATGTGAAAAAGAACAAGCACTCGGGTGAAAGTTGATAATTGGTGTTGTCGACTTCAAGAAGAAAATTGTTTAGTGTTGCTGTTTGATAAGGAATTGCTTTGTTTTTATTATTTTCTTTTTGTATGGTTAGATACTTCTTTTTGATAAGATTTGCATATTTTTAAAAAAAAAAAATTGTTTCTAAATTACAATTTCATCCGATATATTCGTACCCAATTATCTATTACGTGAAAGTTTCCTTTTAAAATTACGATTGCTCTATAACAACAATAACAACCCAGTGTAATCCCACAAACGGGGAAGGTAAAATTGAGTATTCATAATTTTAGTGTAAAATTACGATAACTCTATTTGAAATTTTTTTCTTCTTCCAAGAGAGATGATACTTGCTTGTTAAATACTCTTTCCTTTTATTTCTTTAAGGATATATAGTTTCTTCTATCTTAACAAATTTTTCAATATCATCCAACTGTAGATTGGCTAATGTTTTAGGACTGCGCGAAGCCCCTACGATTTTGAAACAATAATGTGGGGGAGAAAAGGGCCCAATATTCTAAGTACTGTATAAGAAGTGCGGGTAAAATAGGTACATTGGAAATAATGTCCATAATGAGCAAAAACCATAAATAGACAAAATTCCACAAACCTAGCAGCAATAGGTATTTTATACATAAGGCAACTAAATAATTATATTCCTATCACAAAGCTTTAAACCATGTCCCTAAAATCATGAATCCACAACGTTCATTTCCTCAATAATAAAACGTTTCAGTTACATCCCAATAACATTAATTGCCAATTTAATACTCAACACATGATTGTTATCTTTTATCTCTTTCCTAAGAATGGAATTGATTAATTATGATTTTATTGGTACTTTCTCTCTCTTTCAATTATGAAAACGTTTTATTTGATAGTATAACTATATTTTATTGGAAAAATGTGAATGCTTATATAATAGTGCATACTTGGATGAAGAAGTGATATTTATACCATTTACCTATTATATATATTACATATAATTCGTATAATACATTATCAATAAGTATATTATGAAGTATAAATTAAAATATTATTAGTATAAAATATTATTTTATTTGGATATACATATTATATAATTCTTTTTTTTTCAATATGAAAAATATACACGACGTATATTCAGGATATTAAAATGTATAATATAAAACATACCATACATTTATTGTATAAATATTATATATTTAGAGCACATTATAGTTGTGTAAAATATTATATAATATTACTGTTATATATAAAGCATAGAAATGATTCATGAATGCTTCACTTTCGGTAAAGACTTTTATTTCTTTAGGGGTTGAATTTTGTGGAAAGGATAGAAAATAGTGAAAAGGAAGAGAAAATCATGGCATAAAGGAAATTTAAATTTATTATGAAAATTTATACTGAAAATATAACATAAATCTTTAAATTTATTCTAGAAAGATACCATGAATCTGCAACTGTTATATTCAAATATAAATTAATATAAAATTATTAAATAAAAAATATGTGGTTATACAATACACATTTTAAAAATATATAGTGAATATAAGTTACATTACATGCATATATGCTTATAGATCTAGATGTCCAAACAATTAAGAAAAATTTAAACCCCCCAAAAGTTGATTTTTTTATATTTTCATTACCATATAGATGAGAGAAAAACATTTAATAAGGAAGAGGGGAATAAAAATAAACCCCTGATTTAATGGGATCTATTTATTTTTAAACCTGCCAAACTCGTAAAAAATTCTTTCACTATTGAAATAAACCACAAGTGAAGTTATTTATATAAATAGTCTTAGATAAGAGACCTACCACATAAAAATCTCAATTTAGTAAATAAAGAAAACTTTTGAGGCATTCTCAAGGCCCACATTGTCACGCCTATGTCTGGAGCTTTTGGTCACTGTGAATTTACGGGAAAAAAATGAAAATTTAGATACTTTAATTAAAGGCAAAATTCATAAGTTGCCATCTAACCCATGGCCCAAATCCTCTTACACACTTTCTGCGGACGATAATCATATTACACACGCAACCTTTTTAAAGTGTATCTAGTACATACCTCTTTTGATCGGGTCCCGTAAAAAGTTCATTCGTGTATTTCATACGTTTGACTTTAGTTTATAAACTTGACCCACTTATTTTTAACCCCTTATATTATATTAACTAACTCGACCCAACCCGACCATACCCGACCCATATGTTAAAAAGGGTTAAACCTAATTTACCCCAAATTAATTCTCATTTCTCCATACATTTCTAAGGAGCGCTAGTGAAGGCGATTCCAGCGACTATCTCAAGCGAGACTTTCATCTTGTATGGGAGGTGGATTTATGCGATTTTAGATTAGTAATTTTCTTTTCATTGCATTACCCATTTATTTTAGTAGTGGGTGGGTTGAACCTAGGATTTTTTCGAAACTTCTTCTATTTGCTTTAGGATTTTCGGACTTTTAAAAAGGGAAATCTTTTTTCATTGTCGATATTACTGTGTAGTGTCGTGTTGTTGCCTTTACAGAGAGTTTTTTATAAAAAGATTTACTTTGTGTTTGCAAACCGTGTGTAAAGTTAGGGTTTAAGTGATTATTGTAATAGCATTGCTTTGAACAGTGTGATATGCTCTTGTCTTTGTCTCCACTTTTGTATTTCATTTGCAATTCTTTATTTTCAGTTGTTGCATGTAGCCGTCGATTTATTTGTCCCCTTATTTATTTGCAGAAAAATATCTTTTAAATTGATTACACTCAAGTGGTACCATGATGGGGTCTTAGTTCCTGGTAACTTTGCTCGTTATGTGGGGGTATTCAAACATTGACTTTAGATGTAGATGTGGATTTGCTGTCTTTTATTGAACTGGTTAACTACACTAAGTTATATGAATTTAAGAATGTAGCTGAGCTGTATATTTGTCCAATGGATATGACAGATAAATTGGTAAATATTCTCACAGACAAGATATATTAGACATTTGTAATGAATTGGAGGATGAGGATACCTTGGATATTTATGTGACTCATGCTGTCCCTTTAAATGTTGTTGACATAAATGAGGCTAGTAAAAGGGTTGGTGGGAGTAATATTGGAGCTTTTACGA
Source organism: Nicotiana tabacum (assembly GCF_000715075.1). Lineage (NCBI taxonomy): Eukaryota > Viridiplantae > Streptophyta > Magnoliopsida > Solanales > Solanaceae > Nicotiana > Nicotiana tabacum. The sequence continues at coordinate 9,032,845 of NC_134098.1, forward strand.
GCACAATAATCTTAGAAGAAGAAGATAATGAACCTGAACCTGCATCTGCCCCTGCTCCTGCACATGCTCCTTCTCTTGCACCTTCAAGTAGGAGTGGGCATAAAATCCGAAAAATCGAATTTCGAACCGAACCGAACCGAATCGAATTAATTTGGTATTTCAGTTTCGGTTTATTTAGGTATTTCGGTACAGAAATTTCGGTAATTCGGTTCGGTATACGGTATTGGGTTTTTGATATTTCGGTATTTCCGTATACCGAAATACCAAAATAGTTTAGTCCAAGCCCAACTTTATTTTTATTTTTTAGCCCAATAACCTTAAGCCCACACCTCAAAAGTCCAAAACTCCTAATTCCCTAATTCCTAACCTTTAGGCTTTAGCAAAGTTCCACCAAGCAGATTAAGAACTTCCAGAGATATTGAAGCAGAGATGAAAAATGTACAGACAACAACTATCTTCGGCATTGAGCTTGAATGGATTGTTCAACTATCCTTCTTTTTACGTTAGGATAAAGTATGTCTTTATACTCGAGACATCAAAGGAGTTGTTGCTTTTTACGTGTAAGTTGTAATACTTGGTGCAACTTTTTCTCTTGAATTAGCAAATGATATTATAAGATGCTTCCCTTGCATTGCCTCCATTTTTAGTCAAATGCTAGTAAATAATACTAGTTGTATTGGTTTCAAAAGTTGAAATGTATCTTTTCAACCAAAAGAACTACAGATTTGAATAGGCAGAAGCCTCTTAACATAGCATGACAATTTATTTAAAAAAGCTACGATCAACATGGATTACATTAGTTAATTAAGTGGAGGAGATTGTGAAGATTTGGTTTAAACCAAAACCGTACCGAACCAAAATAAGAAATACCAAACCGTACCAAAATATTTTGGTACGGTATTTGGTATACACAATTGATAAACCGAATACCGAAATACCGTACAGAAATTCTTAAATACCGAATCGAAGTACCGAATGCTCACTCCTACCTTCAAGAAAATAAGAGAGTGAAGTAGATAGTGAATCAGATGATGATGAGGGTGAGGATGACAATGAGAATGATTCAGACTTTGATAATCCTGATAGTGATGAGAGTGATGGAATAGACTTACATGTTCCTGATGATAATGATTATGGATTTGATCTTCATGAAGAATTTGCAGAGTGTAGGGATGAACTGAGGAAATATAGGAGGAAAATGAGTGAAAGGCCAAAAGATAGGGGTGATATTAACCTAGGTGATGCAAGAGTTGATATTGGTTTGGACTGTTTCAATCAAGCAGTGGGTTCACAAGTTTTTCTGTATGTACTTCAAACTTAACGTTATGTCTTGTTTGGTTTAACTACTTTACTAAATATTTTCTGTTTTGGCAGTCTGGTGGAGGTAAACCAAGAGTGGTTTCTCATGGTGGTGAAAAGAGGTCCTCAGTAGATATTCATGAATGTGCCTACAAGCCAACAAGTAGAGTAAAATGGAATGGTAGACCAGCCATTACTAGAAGACAACTTGAAAAAACTGATGCATCACATTCCAAAACTGTTACATCCCATTCCAATCTAAGTCAAGCAAGTTCATCATCCCAGCTGTCACGACCCAAAACTAACCCCTGTCGTGATGGCGCCTATCGTGAAACTAGACAAGCCGACTCGTTTCCAAAACAAATCGATATTTTCATTTTAAAGATAATTTCAAGGCTATTTAACATAAACCTTCATTTAAAGAGTTCAAATCAAAGAAAAACATAAGTACGGAAAAGAAAAGCCCGACATTGGGGTGTCACTAGTCATGAGCATATACTACAATCTGTCTAACAATATCAAGGCTAACTCAGCCCGAAAAATAGCTAAATACAACTAGAGGAAGATAAGAGGGAGAAGAGCAGGGGTTGCGATTGCCAAACAGCTACCTTGATATCTTCAAGAAAAATCTGCAACCAAAACACTCAATAATCGCTACAGTATCTAGCTACACCTGAATCTGCACACAAGGTGCAGGGAGTAACGTTAGTATGCCAACTCAGTAAGTAACAACAATAAATAAAAACTGAGCAGTAGTGACGAGGAATAAAGCATATAACGTTCATATCAGGAAATTTTAGTAAAATACCACATGCTCTTAAAAATCAGGATTTGAATCAAACATCTCGATTAAACCCAATTCCAGTAAAAATTATTTAAAGATATTTTTCCAACAGTTTTTCAAACAAAGGCTCAATGCAAAGGTGAGCAAAAATGATGAAATCATAAATAGCCCCTCGGACAAAACATCACTCATATACAGCCCCTCGGGCAAAACTCACAGTCACTCGTGCTACTCGGGCATACCTCACAATCACTCTTGCTACTCGGACATACCTCACAATCACTCTTGCCACTCGGGCATACCTCACAATCGCTCGTGCCTCCCAGTCATTCAGCACTCGGTACTTGGAACTCACACTCAGTAGGTACCTGCGCTCACTGGGGGTGTGTACAGACTCCGGAGGGGCTCCTTCAGCCCAAGCGCTATAATTTACACGGACAACTCACGTGCGATAATAATAAAGTATGATGTAGGCGGGCAGCCCCGATCCACACTCATCCTCACAAATCAAGCCACTCGGACATTTCAGTAAAATAGGGCATTCGACCCAAAATATTTATATCCATTAAAATAGAGTCATAAAACTGAGTTATGCGGTAAACAAGTATAAACATGACTGAGTATAGATTTTCAATCGAAAACAGTGATAGGATGGTAAGAAACAGCCCCTAAGGGTCCAAACAGCTTTGGCGCAAGGCCCAAACATGGCATTCAACCCAATTTACAGAAAATCTTTCTAAAACATATAAGTATCAATGGTTTCAACAAAGTATGCAACTTTACAGTTGCTACGGGGCAGACCAAGTCACGAATCCCTAATAGTGCTCGCCCACACGCCCGTCACCTATCATGTGCGTCACTAAAAATAATAGAATAATACAAAATTCGAGGTTTCATACCTTCAAGACTAGATTTACAATCGTTACTTACCTCAAACCGGTCAAATCTCTAACCCGCAATGATCTTGCCTCTGGACTCGGCCTCCAAATGATCCGAATCTATTCACAATTATCACAATACCATCAATACGCGCCAATGGAATAAATTTCACAAGAAAAATTATAAAATTAGACCAAAACCCAAAATTGGCTTAAAAATCGCATGTGGGGCCCATGTCTCGGAACTCGATAAAAGTTATAAAATCCGAAAGTCCATTCAACCACGAGTCTACCCGTACCAATTTTACCAAAATTCGACCTCAACTTGACCCTCAAATCTACATATCTTATTTCCAAATTTCTAAGTTTCAATTTCCGATTTGCACCTCAAAATTATGTAATCTAGTCAGATTATTCGATGATAATTCAATATTATGGAGTATAAATGATCACAAGAGACTTACCTCAAGTTTTTATAGAAAATATATCAAAAATCGCCTCTCCTCAAGCTCCAATTTGTCAAAAATGGCAAATGGAACGAAGTCCCTATTTTTATAATTCTGCCCAGACATCCTCGGTTCTGCCTCGATCTTGGCCTTCGATCTTGGCCTTCGATCGAGATCCTCGATCCTGGTTCTCGATCCTGGCCCTCGATCCTGGTTCTCGATCTTAGGCCTTCGATTATGTCTTCGACCCGGCCTTCGACCGTGACCCTCGACCCTGGGCTCGATCATGCCTTCGATCGTGGCCCTCGAATCTGGGCTCGATCATGGCTTCGATCATGGCCCTCGACCCTGGGCTCGATCTGGGCTCAATTTCTGGCAGAAGCAATTTCCAACAGAAGGAAATTGCAGCAGCTGTTCTAGTTCAATTTTTGATCCGTTAACCATCCGAAACTCACCCGAGGCCCTCGGAACCTCAACCAAATATACCAACAAGTCCTAAAATATCATACGAACTTAGTCGAATCCTCAAATCACCTCAAACAACGCTAAAACCATGAATTACACCCCAATTCAAGCCTAATGAACTTTGAAATTTTTAATTTCTACAAATAACTCCGGAATCTATCAAACCACGTCTGATTGACCTCAAATTTTTCACACAAGTCTTAAATGACATAACAGAGGTATTTCAATTTTCATAATTAGATTCCGACCCCGATATAAAAAAGTCAACTCTCCGGTCAAACTTCTCAAAAATAAAACTTTTGGCATTTCAAGCCTAATTTCTCTACGGACTTCCAAATAATATTCCGGACATGCTCCTAAGCCCAAAATTACTATACGGAGCTATTGAAATCATCAAAATTTAAATTCGAGGTCGTTTACACATAGGTCCATATCCGGCCCACTATTCTAACTCAAAATTTTCAATTATGAGACTAGGTGTCTCATTTCGCTCCGAGTTCCTTCCGGACTCGAACCAACTAACCCGATATAATATAATATAGCTGAATAATATAAAAAGAAGTAGGAATGGGAGAAACAGGGTTATAACTCTCGAAACGACCGATCGAGTCGTTACACCAGCCATCCAAGAACAATTATATGTAGTTGTGTATTGAATGTTGTTATTGTGATTGTTAAGTTATTTTGGAACTGTTGTTAGGTTATTTTGGAACCGTTGTTAAGTGGTGTATTCAATGTTATATTTTGTTAAGGCAGGCTGTTGTTATTTTGGTATGTTGTTAAGATGTCAACCTTTATTTTTGTTAAGGCGGGCTGCTATTAGGTGACTGTAATTAACACCTTTACTCTATGATGATATGTGTTTTAAATTGAAAATTTTTGGGCAGATTCATCTCTTTAGTGTTACTACTTTAGTATTTCAGCATTTGATCTGTATTTTAGGAAGCAATTTCAGCCACTATTTAATTATATACGCAGTGTATTATCTGCATTTTGAGCTCACATAGCAACAACCACAAACCAAAAAACATTAACAGTTGCAAAAAAATTCATTCATTTCTAACAAAGGGATACAAAATCCACCAAAAAGCTTCATTCATTTTCTTACATTATATAGCAATCTTTAGAACTACCAAACACAATCAACTTCAATACAATTACAATTAAAATTAGCACACACAATCTCCTCCTATTTCTTTGATTCCTATTTTCCTTCAATAATGCATCAAACACCCTCTTCTTCTTATGCAGTCCCAAAATCATAATTTTCAAGTGTTCTGGAGTTGGGGGATCAAACCACACAAAGAAATTACATGCTGAGCAAGTGTCCCTCTGAACATCGAAGAGAAAAAATTATTAAGGAATATAAAATCGATTATAAAAGTACAATTGATATTTACCTCATAAAAAAAATACCCATAAAATCGACGACCAGGATTATCAACACTCCATGACTGTATCACCACAACTTCTTCACCATAATAACAAAATTTTCTCAGATTATGCATTTTTTCTAACCCTAAAATTGAACGCTACTGTCGAAAAAGAGAAGGAAGGAGTAGAAGAAGATTGTAATATTGGTAACAGAAAAACGCATAAGAAAATGTCAAGAACAAGAAAATTTTCTGCAACTTCGAGCTTTCAAGGAGGAAGATGAAGGTGAATATGGGTCCAATTTGAGAAGAAATGGGTTGGGGCCCTTTTATTTGTTTAAAAATGGCCGTTGGGATTTGTTTATGGCCGTTGATTTAAGTCAGAAATTGTCTGCTTCTACTGTCCACGTGCTTCTACCATTTTGTGTTACACACGCTTAGACCTGGTCAAAAGAGGTGTGTACTAGATACACTTTAGAAAGGTTGCGTGGTCTGCAGAAAGTGTGTAAGGAGGATTTGGGTCATAGGTGAGGTGGCAACTTATGTAATTTGCCTTAATTAAACACGTGTTCAAACTATGTCTATTAAACTCTTCACTAGCAACCGGTTAAAATAATTAATAGCATGTAATTCACACACGAATGGTGTGGAAAAATAAAAAATATATATAATGAAGACATGTGGCGTTTGGGCTCAAATAGTTATAAAAATAGATTTTGAGCCACAAAAAATAAAGAAATCTATTTTCACATAAATTCACAGTATAGGAATTGAGAACTATTTCCTATGTGGAAATGATCGGTCCACTTTTTTGGTATTATACAGTCCTCTCATCTCACACCGTACAATAGTTTTATTGTAAAAGTTTCGAACATCTGAACTTTGCTAAAGTTTTTTCATGTTTTAATTGAGGATATTTTTATCTAGATTTTATTTTCACACTAAAAATAACTACTCTTTAATTACACTTTAGATGACAGCTAAACTTTAACAAAGTGGCTAGCTAACTCAAATTTTACAGCAGCATAGGGTCCTACACCACAATATAAATTCATAAATATTCATTTAATTCGGTATTTATACTAAATCAAAAAAGAAATAAATCTTGCATTCATTGATTAGTGTAAATACCTGGCGCAAATAATTTTCTACCATATATTTTCCCATGGAGTTTTATTTCACAGACAAACCATGAGGGGTTGTCTGCATTTTTTATATCAAAACTTTTTCATGTGGCTCGTAATTTTGGGCCACCAATTGAATCTGTATCCACTTTTAAAAAAAAAAACGTTTAACTGATACCTAATTTATTGGAAATTTCATATACATACATTTTTCTCTTCTTCTTCACTGCTGCTTTCTTCTTCTTTGTGTTTAGGGTTTTTTCTTCTTAGTTGCAAAATGGATTTGTTAACTTTATTGTTGTTTTAACAATTTAAAAATTGTGATTTGTTCGTTATGATATTTGAAAGTTATGTTTCAAATTTGAGCTTATTTGGAGCTATTAGGGATTCGATAAGTATAGTTTAACTATTAGATAAATATTGTATATAGTTGGTTAGGGATAAACTACATCTCATAGAGTTCCTCTCATGTTTAATCTCTTGTATAATATGTATTTATAGAGGACTATTCTTCCTCTATCAAGTAATGAAATATACGACTCTGTTGCTACCTTTACATGGTATCAGAGCATTCAAGACTCACATCTGAATAGCCATGTCTTCACCTTCACTCACCAATGTCTCGACACAATCACTCTCATAAAATAACACTACCACCATAGCCACAACTTTCTCCCATTCTCATATAATCAAGCTGGATAGGAATAACTATATCTTGTGGAAATCTCAAGTTCTTCCTGCAATAAGAGATTATGATTTAGGAGGATACATTGATGGAACTCATCCATGTCCATCCAAATTTGTATCTACTGCTGAAACCTCTATAGATTCTTCAACAGTATCAAATGTAGAAGTTAATCCATTGTTTTTAGCATGGAAGAAACAAGATCAACTCTTATTGAGTTGGCTGTTGTCTTCGCTTATAGAGGGAGTATTAGCGCAGGTTGTTGGCTGATCCACATCAAAGGAAGTCTGGTTAGCCCTAAAAGGTATGTTTGCCTCGCAATCTAGGGCACACATTATGCAATTGCGACTACAGCTTCAAACAACTAAGAAAGGATCCCAATCGATGGTTGATTATCTTCAAAAGATGAAAACTATAGCAGACAATCTAGCTGTTGCATCTCAGCCTCTCAATGAAGATGATTTGATCCTTCATATCCTTGGTGGCTTAGGTTCTGATTATGATGCTTTAGTTATCTCAGTTACATCCAGAACTGAGCCCATTACACTTACTGACCTTAACGGTCTGTTATTGAGTCATGAGTATCGGTTGGAACAAGCTACTGTTGTTGATCAAGCCTTTACACAGGTTAATCTCACTATCAAATCCCCTGGTCATAACCCTAGTCGGAACAAGTATGAGAATAAAAGGAACTATTCCACCAATCAGTACCAATCAGGTAGGAATGGACGAGGCCGAGGAAAAGGAGGTCATGGTTTTAGTGACCAACAATATTATCAAAACACTACAGTTAAGTGTCAAGTGTGTAACCAATTTGGTCACTCTGGTGCAAATTGTTACCATCATTTTGATCATGCTTTTCAAGCTGGAAATAAGCAACAATTCTCAGCATATATTTCACAACCTTCGACTATAGTAGATCCTCTCTGGTATCCTGATTCTGGCGCCACAATCAATCTTGCAAACGATCTGAACAATATGAACTTTAGGGGTCAATATTCTGGATCTGAACAAATGCATGTTGGCAATGGTACAGGTTTGAAAATTGCTCATATTGGTGATTCCTCTCCTCCTTCTTCTTGTCGAACTCTTCATCTCAAAAATATATTACATATTCCAGAGATTACAAAAAGTTTGTTAAGTGTAGCTCAATTTACTGCAGATAACAATGTTTATTTTGAATTTCACCCTACTACTTGTCTTGTGAAAGAACCGACAACGAGGAATGTTCTACTACAAGGGCGCCTTGAGCATGGACTCTATACGCTGTGTTCTGCCCGCTTCCAGTCTAACCGAGGTTCTTCTCAACATCAAGCCCTCCTTGTATCAAAGTCGTCTATTGATTTGTGGCATAGTCGTCTAGGTCATCCTTCAATAAGAGTTGTAAAACAAGTAGTGAATCGTCATGATCTACCTGTTTCTACAACCTCTAGTAGCAGTGTTTGCTCGTCTTGCCAGTATGGAAAGAGGCATAAGTTACCCTTTCCTACTTCTAGTTCATCTTCTACAAGTCCTCTAGATTTGATTCACTTGGATGTATGGGGCCCTGCTCTTTATCTTGCAAGCAATAAATTTAGTTTTTATGTTTCATTTGTTGATGATTTTAGCAGATATGCTTGGCTTTATCCTATAAAATCTAAACATGAAGTCATTGATGTTTTCTCATGTTCAAAACTCAAGTTGAAACCTTATTTAATAGAAAGATTAAATCCTTTCAATCTGACTGGGGTGGTGAATATAGAAATTATTCCAAATTATTTGAAAAATTGGGCATTACTCATCAAGTTTATTGCTCTCATACACATGAGCAAAATGGCATAATTGAACGAAAATATTGTCACATTGTTGAAACTGGACTAACACTCTTAGCTCATGCCTTTCTTCCATTGCATTTCTGGGATAATGCATTTCTTTCGGCTGTGTATCTCATAAACCGAATGCCTACACCTATTCTAAATAATATTTCCCCACTTGAGAAGTTAATTAACAAAACACCTGATTATCCATCTCTTAAGGTTTTTGGGTGCGCTTGTTATCCTTTGTTGCGACCCTATAACAATCACAAGTTACAATTTCGTTCACAACAATATGTCTTCTTAGGATACAACACTAATCACAAAGGATACAAGTTCCTTCATGTGTCCAGTGGTAGGATTTATATATATAGGCATGTTGTTTTTGATGAAAATCTTTTCCCTTTTGCATCCAAGGGAACACAGCCTCCTTCGGTGTCGTGTTCTTCGATCTCCTTGCTTTCCTCACCTCCAGTTGTAGAACCATGTCATCCTAGTATTGTCACAAGTTTCATTGACCCTCCGGGCAGTCCTAGTTTGCCTCAAGCTTCTCTATGTGTTCACCTTCCACCACTTCTAGCAAACAAATGATATCAAATGTCCCATCTCTAGAAAATCTTACATTAGCTACCACTCTTCTTCCTGCTGCTCCGCCTGCTCAGAGGCGTCAAGCAGCTCCTCTTCCTCCTCATCATATGGTCACTCTCTTTAAGGCAAGGACTGCTCAACCTCAAGCCAACACAGTTACTAAATATCCTCTACCCAAATCTGATCTTCCACCCGAGCCTTCTTTTTTTACTAAGGAATTCAAGGATGACAAGCGGAGGCAGGCAATTCATGAAGAGTACAATGCCCTTATTCAAAATGGAACTTGGACACTAGTTCCTTCCTTTATTACCAAGAAAATAGTAGTGTGTAAATGGGTGTTCAAACTGTAACTGAAGCCAGATGGTTCCATAGATAGATACAAGGCAAGGCTTGTGGCAAAAGGGTTTAGCCAAGAAGAAGGATTGATTAGCATGATACATGCAGCCCGGTGGTTAAGCCAACAACTATTCGAGTTGTTCTTACAATTGCTTTATCAAAGGGTTGGGATCTCAGACAACTTGATGTTAAAAATGCTTTCCTAGATGGTGTGCTAACTGAAGAAGTTTATTTGGTGCAGCTGATAGTAGGCTATAATTATGTAATTTAGCTACTAGTTGCACTCTAACTTAGCTGCACTTTATTGATATTTGAATGTTAAATGATACCAAATTGCTCTAATTAAGAACTTTATGCTTTGCAGGAGCAATTCCGGGCAATGGGGACGTTAAAGAATGTTTTGAAGCTAATATGTAGCATTGAAGGCCAATTGGAGGTTAGCGCGCTTAAAAAGAAGAAAAACAAATGTTGCAGAAAATCTTTCAGGTGCACGGTCTATACGCGGCCGCACACTAGGCCGCGCATGTCAGGCAGAAACTGGCCAAAGTGCGCGGTTGATGCGCGGCCGCGCACGCGCTTTCGAGAAAAATTGTCCAAGGCCAATTTTATAATTTGAGAGGCGACTAACCTTGATCTATATGAAGCCCAGCTCGCCCAAAAAGAGGAGATCTCTATTTTTAGAAGAACTTTGGAGGCAAGAACACAAAAGGAGTAAGACGGAGAATTCTCTTACGAGTTTTTCATCTTCTTCTTCTTAGTTCCATTGTTGTTTATGACTTTTTATATTGTAATCATGCATAGTGGTATGAGTAGCTAAACCCTTCATCTAGGGTTAATGGAACTAATTGTTGGATGAAGTCTTGATTACGCTTTGATATAATTGAGCCGTTTTTACTATATAATTGTTCAACTATGTGTTTCTTGTGATTAATTGAAAGGGACCTTGATTAATCGTGTCTATTTGTCTAGTGTTGCTTGAGAAAGAACACTTGATTAGATCGTTGTTGAACAACGCCACTTTCGAGTAAGTTAAGAGATTAATTACTTAAATTTAAAAGCGGGACTAGAGATAACGAAGCTTTGTTGTGATATTTCTGAGTTGTACAAATTGTGAACTAGAGTAATTCGAGAGAATGCTTCTAGTAAATTATCATAATTGATCGAGAGATAAGTACAGTAAGCAAGAACTCATCATATTTATAGAGTGTTACGGCGAGATTATAGCTAATGTGTCAGGAATTAATCCGACAATTGGGAAAATCAATAACCCTAGATTCTTTTACCCTTGAATTCAATTTCATTCTTGCCTATTGATAGTTTTTATTGTCATTTTTTCTTAGCTAATAATTTCTGTTAATTATCAAATAAAATCTTGAACTCTGAAAAGTGTCTGAGCTTATCATTAGCGATACTTAAAATTATAGTAAATAGGTTAGTTCCCTGTGGGATTCGACTCCGAACTCTTGAACTGGATTCTCTTTGCAGCGACTGCTTAGTCCTTTTTATAAGGCATTGTTGGGCGTGATCAAATTTTGGCGCCGTTGCCGGGGAACTAACGGTGTTATTTATTACAATTTAGAAGAATTGCTAGGATTTTTAGTTTAGATCAATTTTCTATGGTGTTAAAAATATTTCAATTGAAAGTCTCACGTTTGAACTCTTATGTGACTCAGGTGCATGCCTAGAAGCTCCTTAAAAACTGGTGAACTTTTTGAAGGACTCTCAGATCCCAAAAAAGCATTCAGAGCATTGAATAGGGCTAACAAGAATTTCAAATAGCTAAAACAAGACGAATAATTCGAAATTGAAATGGACGACGTAGAGAACATCAACGAGAACAATAGGAATGATTGAGTTGACCCAAACATCAAAGTGGTAACACCTCTTGTGCCGGAAGCTGCTCTATATGATTGGGCGCAACCAACTGCTAATAACCTGGCCAACACAATTGCAGTCCCTCCGATACAAGCAGAGACATTTCAGATTACCAACAACATGCTGCACTTGCTGCAGAATAAAGGGTTGTTCTCTGGTTCGTACATCGAAGACCCACAACAACATCTGAAGAACTTTCTATCAATTTGTGTCACTCAAAGGCAGCCGAATGTGACTCATGAAGCAATTAGATTATTACTGTTCCCATTCTCAGTGACTGGGGAGGCTCAAACTTGCCTGAATTCGCTCCCAATAAACTCAATTGCTACTTGGGAGGAACTAATCAAGCAGTTCTTAAACAAGTTCTATCCACCCAACAAAATTGCGAGGCAAATTGATGAGATATTGTAATTCAGGCAGAAACCGACTGAAACTTTGCAGGAAACCTGGGAGAGGTTTAAGGGTATGCTGGTGAAGTGTCCACTCCATGACATCCCAGATCAGATGCTTGGACATAGATTCTATATGGGTTTGGCTGACGGTTTGAAGGCCAATGTAGATGCTTCAGCTGGGGGTGCATTCTTGAGCAAAACATTCACATAGTGTAAGATTCTTCTTGACAAGATGGCTCAAAATTCAGACTGGATGACGAGAGATACAACACTCACTCCAATAGTGCATTCTGTTGCTCTTGACCCAAACAATAAAAATGTAGAAAACATAGCCACTCTCATGACCCAGATAAGCTTGTTGACAAAGAAATTGATGAGATGGGTACGAAACAGGTGCACATTGTTGATACGACAAATGGAGGCCTATGCACTCCCTGCATAAATCAGTCATATATTTGCTCGTGGAGTGGAGGGAATGATAACAAGGGCTTCAGAGAAGACATGAATTACGTCAATAATTTTAGGGGTCAGAGGCTAGGTGGACAGTAATGGGGACCTCAAAATCAGCAGTACAAACCAACCCAACAACAATACAATACCATTCCAGGGGGAACACGACCACAAGGCCAAGTCGTGCCTTATCAAAAGCAGCAGGCCTACAATCAGCAGCACCAATACCAGTTGGCTTACCAACCGCCTCATCAACAGCATGACAGTAATATGATAGAAACTAAGGGCATGCTGCAATAACTCATTGGGACAAATGTAATGATGCAAGAAAAGTTAGTCGCACATGATTCGGCTATTAAAGGCATTGAAACTCAATTAGGCCAGATGGCCTTGAACAATCGCCCACAAGAAACGTTGCCTGCAAACACAAACATCAATCCAAAGGAGTAGAACCCAAATCATCTAATGGCAGTGAGTCTCAGGAATGGAAGGGATTTAGATAGAGAGCAAGAAGTTGCTCAATCTAGGAGAGACGCAATGCCAATTACTCAAGTGACATTAGAGACTGACGAGTCAACGGAGCTCGCTGAAGTTGTAATTGAACAGGCATAAGTGGACAAAGGCAAAGAGAAGGAATTTGAACAACTCCCAGAACAAGTGGTGGAAAAGACACCAAGAAGTGGGCAGAAGCTAACTCCTGCACCATTCCCTCAAAGGTTGGCAAATCAAAAGAAAGATGATCAATACAAGAAATTCATGAAAATGCTTAAACAAATTCAATTGAATATTCCGCTGATGGATGCTTTGAGGGAAATGCCAGGCTATGCAAAAATGATGAAGGATTTGATGTCTCGAAAATTTGACTTCCAGGACCTATCTACTGTAAATCGAACTCAAACTTGCAGCGCGGTAGTGACAAGACCTATGGCTAAAAAATTGTCTAATCCCGGTAGTTTCACTATCCCATGCACAATTGGAAGTTATGCTTTTGCTAAAGCATTATGTGACTTAGGAGCCGGTATCAACTTGATGCCTTTGGCAATCTATACAAAATTAGGCATTGGCAGAGCTAGACCAACCTCAATGTTGTTGCAACTGGCTGATCGCACAGTCAAAAGGTAGACATGAATTCTGGATGATGTGCTCGTCCAAGTGGGGAAGTTTGTATTTCCTATCGACTTCGTTATTCTTGACTGTCAATTTGATGAAGAAATACCAATAATTTTGGGGAGACCATTCTTAGCCACTGGGAGAGCATTGATTGACTGTGAGACTAGAGAGTTAAAAAATAAGGTTCAATAATGAGGAAATAATATTCAATGTTCAATAATCTATGAGGAGTCCCAGCGCATTTGTAAATTGTTCACTAGTGGAGGCGGTGGATGTAATACTAAAAGAGGAGGATGAGACACTTAATGTCAGAGATCTGTTAGAAGCTTGCTTGATGAATTTGGAAGATGTGGATGTTGAAGAGTTGGCAGAGTGGGTCATGGCTCTCGAAGGTCAAGGGTTCTATAAAAGGGAACCCCAGTTCGAGCCACTACACTTAGAAGAAAGGGCAACACCACCTGCGAAGCCATCAATAGAGGAGCCACCACAGTTGGACCTGAAACTGCTTCCAGCTCACCTCAGGTACACTTTCTTAGGGCTTAACTTTATTTTACCTGTTATTATCTCATCCGGTTTGTTAGCTGTGCAGCTGGAACAACTCCTACAAATGTTACAGGAATGTAAGATTGCTATTGGTTGGACCATGGCAGATATAAAAGGTATCAACCCGGCCTTTTGCATGCACAAGATTCTCTTGGAAGAAGGGCACAAACCCTTCAGATAACATCAAAGAAGGTTGAACCCGAACATGAAAGAAGTGGTGAAGAAAGAAGTGATCAAGTGGTTAGATGCGGGTATCATCTTCCCCATATCTGACAGTAACTGGGTCAGCCCAGTTCAGGGTGTGTCAAAGAAGGGTGGAATGACGGTCGTGCAAAATGAGAATAACGAGTTGATCTCGACTCGTAGTGTCATAGGTTGGCAAATATGCATGGATTATAGAAAACTAAACACAGCCACCCGGAAAGACCATTTCCCCTTGCCATTCATTGACCAAATGTTGGATAGGCTGGCTTGGCGGTCTCACTTCTGTTTTTTGGATGGATATTCGGGGTACAATTAGATCTCAATAGCCCCTGAAGATAGAGAGAAAACATCCTTTACTTGTCCGTATGGCATCTTTGCCTTTCGGAGAATGCCGTTTGGCCTGTGCAATGCACCGACTACATTTCAGAGGTGTATATTAGCCATTTTCACTGATATGGTGGAGGATATTATGGAAGTCTTTATGGATAATTTCTCAGTGGTGGGAGGTTCATTCGAAGACTGTATTCACAATTTAAGAAGAGTGTTAAAAAGGTATGTGGAGACAAATTTAGTGCTGGACTGGGAGAAGTGCCATTTTATGGTACATGAAGGTATAGTGTTGGGGCATCGAGTGTCCAGTAAAGGCATTGAGGTCGACCATGCTATGGTTGACGTGATTGAGAAGTTTCCACCACCTACTTCGATCAAGGCAGCGAGAAGTTTCCTTGGGCACGCCGGATTCTATAGGCGATTTATAAAAGATTTCTCAAAAACTTGCTAACCCCTTATGTAAACTCCTTGAAAAGGATCATCCCTTTGTATTCTTTGATGATTGCAAGTTGGTATTTGAGGAGTTGAAGAAGAGACTGGTGACTGCACCAATCATTGTTGCACCCAATTGGGAGCAACCATTCGAGCTTATGTGTGACGCGAATGATTATGCTATAGGAGCAGTCTTGGGGCAGCGAAAGGACAAACTGGTGCACCCAATTTACTATGCAAGCAGAATGCTAAGCGGTGCACAACTCAATTATATCGTGACTGAGAAAGAGATGTTGGCTATGGTGTTTGCATTCGATAAATTCAGGTCTTATTTAATTGGTTCAAAAGTGATTGTTTATACTGACCATGCAACACTTAGGTACTTGATAGCAAAGAAGGAGTCAAAGCCACGCTTGATTCGTTGGGTTCTTTTGCTACAAGAATTTGATTTGGAGATCCGCGAGAGGAAAGGGACAGATAACCAAGTGGAAGACCACCTTTCAAGGTTGGAGGGTGATGAAAAGAAAGTAGAGGTTGAAGATATAACTGAGACATTCCCGGACGAACAATTACTAGCAGTGGCAATGAAGGAGACGCCATGGTATGCTGATATTGCTAATTATTTGGCAAGCGGTATTGTACCTTATGAACTCTCTTCGATTCAAAATAAAAAGTTGGTTTGCGATTGTTGGTCTTATTATAGGGATGAACCTTTACTTTTTAAAATATGTGTAGATAACATGATCCAGAGGTGTATCCCCGAGAAAGATCAATCTTCTATTTTGCAGGTTTGCCATGCTTTACCATATAGTGGGCACTTTGGAGGAATTCGGACAGCAGCGAAGGTGTTGGAGTCGGGTTTTTATTGGCCGACTTTATTCAAGGATGCCCATGCTTGGGTGAAAAGTTGTGATGAGTGCCAAAGGACAGGCAACATATCTCGCCGTCACGAGATGCCGATGACTATAATTCAAGAGGTGGAAGTATTTGACATATGGGGGATTGATTTTATGGGACCATTTGTCAGCTCGTATGGTAACAAGTACATACTGGTAGCAGTTGACTACGTCTCCAAATGGGTTGAAGTTGTGGCCCTTCCAATAAATGATGCCAAATGAGTGACAAACATTCTAAAGAAAAATATTTTCACATATTTTGGCACTCCGAGAGCTATAATCACTGATGGTGGAACCTATTTTTGCAATAGAGCATTCACAAGGCTGTTAGAAAAGTATAGAGTTCGCCATATGGTTGCCACACCTTACCACCCACAAACGAGCGGGAAAGTGAAAGTGTCCAATAGGGAAATCAAAAGTGTCCTGACCAAAACAGTGAATGCAACACGGACTGATTGGGCAAAGATGTTGGATGATGCATTATGGGCATACCGCATAGCATTTAAAACTCCAATTGGTATGTCTCCAAACAAGTTGGTGTTTGGAAAAGCATGCCATCTTCTGGTGGAGCTTGAGCATAAAGCCTTATGGGCACTGCGACAGTTGAACTTGGATATGGAAACCACATGCACAAGTAGAGTCACAGAGCTACATAAAATCGAGGAATTTCGGTTCCATGCATTCGAGAATGCAAGATTGTACAAAGAAAGGATGGAGATGATGTATGATAAGCACACTCTAGATCAGAACTTCAAATCCGGAGATCTAGTTTCCGGGTAAGCTGAAATCTAGATGGTCAGGACCAGTTAGAGTTGTGTAAGTGTTCTCAAGTGGAGCAGTAGAAATTGAGTCCAAAGATGGAACAAATAGGTTTAAAGTGAATGGGCAAAGGTTGAAACACTACCTTGGAATGGTTGAAGAAAAATGGGAGAAAGTTGTGATGTCTTTGGAAGAGCCCCAATATGTAAGCGAAGTGCAATCATGAAAGCATGCGTCGTGCCGCGACGTTAAATCAGGCGCTTCTTGGGAGGTAACCCAATATTTTTTCTTTGTTATTATTTTTAATATTTGATTTTTAACGGTGAAAGTATTGACAAGTTTATTAGTCTGCAGGGATGAAATTGTGCGCGACGGAAGGACTCGGGGTAAAGAAATCCATCCGGAGATAGGTAAAAAGTGGCTAAAAGGGAGAAATTTCGAAGGACAAACGTGCGTGGCCGCGTACTGACCGTGCACAGGTCACGCACTTTTGGACCCCTACTGTTTCGGACCCCTATTGTTGCACATGCGCGACTGCGCAGAGGCAGTGCACTGACCGCATAGTTTTCGACCTCCACTGCCCCACATGTGCGGCCGCACATGGACCGCGCACTGGGCGATGTTTTTAGGTTATTTCATTAGTTAATTGTTTTTCCCTTTCTTTTCTTTTCGTTTATTTTATTTCTCCCTTACTAATAACCGACCTCCTCTTATTCCTCCCCTAAAATCTGAATAAACAAAACAAACCCTCCTCTATCACAAAAAAAAAAAAAATACGCCCAAAAAACCCTCCCTTCTCCCCAATTTCAAAATCAAAAACCTACCTCCCTTTCCTCCTCTTCCCTACTCAATCACTACCCAATCTCTTTTCCTCACAAGCTTCTTCAGGTAAGTTCCATGGCTTCTATTTTCCTTTTCCTTTAGTTTCTATTTTTTTTTAGTTTCTCCAATGTTTTTCTTTTCTTCTTCTCTTTTAATTGTATAGTAGTAGAAGTCATTATTGTTCTTTTCTTTACTTTGTATTACTAAGTATACTTGTTGGTATGTGAGGATAGTGGAATTTCATCATGTTGGGTTGGATTAGACATTGTTAAGATTGTGGTGGAATTGAGGTATAATTGAGTGTTTGGGGAATTTGGGGTGAATTTGCATATCAAGTGTTTGTTTAAATGCCACAGTGAGTTCGTGAATGTAATTTGTGACCAACTGTGTGGGTGAAGTCTGAGTAACCGCTATTGGTTCATATATCCCGCCTTGTACCGATAGTGATATTTGTTTTGTAGGTACTATGACACCCTCAAAGAAAATATGAACCACATGCGCCTCTTCTAGTGGTCATGCAGACTCGTCCCGGGCATGTGCCTCGACCAATGCACCTCAGTTTGATAACAAAAGGTTTGTAACAAGCTCAGCCCAAGAACGTTTTAGTCAGAAGGCTCCTAAGAAGCCCATACCGGAACGGGGTATTGATAGGGGGTCCATCCAGATTGATTTCCCCAATATGTATCAGGATTTGGTTTGACGCAGGCTGGATATTTTCTTTGAAGAACCTGAGGAGGCCAACTTGATGGTTGTACGAGAGTTCTACACGAACTACTCTGAACATGAGGACCATATTTGCACTGTGCGACAAAAGAGTATTGATGCATCGATAGACGCCATTAGGAGGGCGTATCGGCTGCCAATATTTGGTGGGGAGGAGGACTATTATGATACATATAGGCGAGAACCAACCTCATGGAACCTGTTTTTCAGAACAATCTGTGTGCCAAATAAAGACATAGTATGGGTTACACAGGGGCGGAAGTTTCACTCAGCCTCACTCACCTTTGAAGGGAAGTATTGGCTTTATATCATCAATAGTCGCATGCTGCCTTCCTCCAACACCACTGAGGTGAACGGTCCCAGAGTTGCATTGATCTGGTGCTTCATGAATAGCCATGATTTTGATGTGGCTAAGGTTATTCACGACGTGATGTTCATCCATTGTCTAGTGCAGAGGTATGGGTTCTTCTTCCCTTCACTAGTCACTAGATTATGCCGGGCAGCAAGAGTGCCAGAGAACAAGAACGTGGATGGAAGAGTGAAAAAAGAACAAAAGTTTTGGGCAGATAAAGTGACCATTGTGAAGGATCCTGTGGTACCTGGAAGAGCTAATAGTGATGAGTCTGATGCGCTAGAGGAGGGAGATGAAGGGCAGGCTGAGGTTGTGGCTGAGTCACCCCCACACGAGCAAGTTGCTGAGATTGAGGGAACATCCGTGGTCAGATGGGATGACAACCCTACAACATGAAATGGTAGGGTTACGCACTTCTGTCACGGATTTGGGGACTCGAGTTGATGCACTGGCCACCCAAAATGCAAAATCTGAGAAGAAGATCATGGCTTGGATGCGTGCGCTGGGGAGGGCGTGCGATCTCGACCCTGGCACTGCCTCCGATCAGGATTGATGTACCAGGGAAGTTTCCTTTACCTCGCATTTTTTTATTTGTGTGGCATGGGGACATGCCACCATTTTAAGTATGGGGGATATTTTGTATGCATGTTGTATGTATAGAATTATGTAGAGTAGTGTAGTTTCGTTTGTTAATTGAATATAAAAAAAAATTCAAAAGTTTCGATTTGTTCCGATGATGGATATCATTCGACGGGTTTCTTGAGGGATTCAAGTCGAAGAAAAAAAAATACAAAAAAGATTTTCTTTTGTTAGGAGTGTATCAATTCCCCCTTGGTTTTTCTTTGGGCCACAGTTCTTTTTCAAGGTTCGTTTAAACCGGGTGTAGTTAGTTTTTTATTTTTTTTTAAAGTTAGGAACCCTTGGGATATGGGCTGAATTGGAAATAGGATCTCTTAACTTCGTTATGCCTTGAATATAGAAGGTACTTTAGTGTGACGCTTAGGCTCAATTGTTGATTCCTATAAGAGTGCCTTAAATTGTATGTTCTTAACTTGGCTTAAGTACCCTGACTAGAGTGTTTTGATGATCCAATCTGGAGTGACTCTTGTGCCATGTGTGTGTGAGGCTTGTTTTATTTTGTGCACTGCATTTGATGCCTAGAACTTGCCCCGTGTGTTTGCAAAGTGAAATAGTAATATTGTTCAGTCTTGGAAATGATATAGGCGTTTCTTTGTTGAGCCATATATATATTCCACCCGCCTAGTTGTTATGTATCGTAGTTAACCCCTTTGAGCCTATAATCCTGTTTCTTTGGCAACCGCATTACAAGTCGTACCCCTTTGTTTGAATTAACCATCTATTTGAACCTACTTACCTCTCATGAGCACTTGAATTTCTATGAACTTGTAAAGGTTAAATGTGGGGTGGTTGGTGGGGATTTTGAGTGGAACTAATGAAATAAGGAGAAAGATGCATTGTGTTGAAAGAAAAAAAAAGAATAATAAAAGCCACGTGAATTGAAAAAGAAAAAAACAAAAAAAAACAAAAACAATAGTTGTATTGTGGTGAATAATATTCCTTTGGTGGCTTTTGATGTAATTGTGCTTAAAGAAGTATGGGGTAATATACGTTGATGTGAAGGTGGAGTGTTGGTTTGACATAAGTATGGACTTGAATGTTAAAGTATATGTATTAAAGTACTTAGGGAGGTGTAGTCACTCTTATATCCAAATATATCCTACCCGACCCGCAGCCTACATTACAACCAAATAAAGTCCTATTTGATCCTAGACTGAATGAGCTCAATTAGTAGAGTAGTACACTACGGGCAAGCCTATGAAGCATCTTTTGTGGCACAAGAATATCGTTTCTGAGGGTGAGTGAATTCTGTCTATTTTGAAGTCCCTCACTATGCGTGAATTTTATTGATTGTGGAATGAGTCTCTTTTGTTGTGAGCAGGCACTTGATTCATGAAGGAAAGGTAATTCTTGACCTCTGCGTTAAAGTAAGTGAGTAAGTTAGGAATATTGCATAGTGCATGGGAGTCAACTCTTGAGGTGAAGATGTTACACTACTGTGCTCAATCTATGTGAAATATTCTTGGTGTGATGAGTTAGGGAAGTCGCTTAGTGAAGTTAGGCCTCTGTAGAGTGTGGTTTGATTGCTCGGGGATGAGCAATGGTTTAAATATGGTGCAGCTGATAGTAGGCTATAATTATGTAGTTTAACTACTAGTTGCACTCTAACTTAGCTGCACTTTATTGATATTTGAATGTTAAATGATAACAAATTGCTCTAATTAAGAACTTTATGCTTTGCAGGAGCAATTCCGGGCTATGAGGATGTTAAAGAGTGTTTTGGAGCTAATATGGAGCATTGAAGAACAATTGGAGCTTATCGCACTTAAAACGAAGAAGAAAAAAATGCTGCTGAAAATCCTCCAAGTGCGCGGTCTCTACGCAGCCGCGCACTGGGCCGCGCACTGGGCCGCGCATGGCAGGCAGAAACTGGCCAAAGTGCGCGGCCGCGCACGTGCTTCCCAAAAAAATCATCCAAGGCCAATTTTGTAATTTGAGAGGCGACTAACCTTGACCTATATGAAGCCTAGCTCGCCCAAAAAGAGGGGATCTCTGGTTTTAGAAGAACTTTGGAGGCAAGAACACAAAAGGAGCAAGACGGAGAATTCTCCTACGAGTTTTTCATCTTCTTATTCTTAGTTCCATTGTTGGTTATGACTTTTTATATTATAATCGTGCATAGTAGTATGAGTAGCTAAACCCGTCATCTAGGGTTGATGGAACTAATTGTTGGATGAAGTCTTGATTACGTTTTGATATAATTGAGCCGTTTTTACTCTATAATTGTTCAACTATGTGTTTCTTGTAATTAATTGAAAGGGCCTTTGATAAATCGTGTCTAGTTGTCTAGTGTTGCTTGAGAAAGAACACTTGATTAGATTGTTGTTGAACAACGCCACTTTCGAGTAAGTTAAGAGATTAATTACTTGAATTTAAAAGCGGAATTAGTGATAACGAAGCTTTGGTGTGATATTTATGAGTTGTACAAATTATCAACTAGAGTAGTTCGAGAGAATGCTTGTAGTAAATTATCGTAATTGATCGATATATAAGTACGGTAAGCAAGAACTCATC
This sequence comes from Nicotiana tabacum, assembly GCF_000715075.1. Lineage (NCBI taxonomy): Eukaryota > Viridiplantae > Streptophyta > Magnoliopsida > Solanales > Solanaceae > Nicotiana > Nicotiana tabacum. Next base: position 9,054,657 of record NC_134098.1, read on the forward strand.
ATCTTTATACAGTGTTACAGTGAGATTATAGCTAACGTGTCAGGAATTAATCCGACAATTGAGAAAATCAATAACCCTAGATTCTTTTACCCTTGAATTCAATTTCATTCTTGCCTATTGATAGTTTTTATTGTCATTTTTCCTTAGTTAAATAATTTCTGTTAATTATCAAATAAAATCTTGAACTCTGAAAATTGTCTTAGCTTATCATTAGCGATACTAAAAGTTGTAGCAAATAGGTTAGTTCCCTGTGGGATTCGACTCCGGACTCTTGAATCGGATTATTTTTGTAGCGACCGCTTAGTCCTTTTTATAAGGTATAGTTGGGCATGATCAGCAGCCTAAAGGTTTTATTGATCTTAGATATCCTAATCATATTTGCAAGCTTTACAAAGCCCTATATGGCCTCAAACAAGCACCTGGAGCTGGGTTTGAAAATTTGCATATTGCTTTACTTGACATTGGTTTTGAACCATCTAAGTCTGACACTTCCATGTTTATCCATGCCATGAGATCTTAAATCACCTTTGTCTTGGTGTATGTCGATGATTTAATCATCACTGGCATCTCTAAGTCTTTCATTTCAAGTGTTATTTCCAGGTTGGCGTCTAGCTTTGCATTGAAAGACCTAGGTATAGAGGTCTCAAAATCTGCTCAAGGCTTACATCTCAAGCAGGCCAAGTACATTTGTGATTTACTCACCAGGGTCAATATGGATGGCGCTAAGCATGTCTCCACTCCTATGTCTACTGGCAGCATGGAAGCTCTTCATTTGAAGATCCCCACCTGTGTAGAAGTATTGCAGGAGCTTTGCAATATGTCACCATAACTAGGCTAGGTGTTACCTTTGTTGTGAACAAGCTTTGTTAGTTTATCCATGATCCGAGGGATCATCATTTTGTTGCTATGAAGAGGCTCATTCGTAACCTGAAAGGCACTCTTGACCTTGGCCTTCATTTCAAGCCTTCTCCAAATATGTCTTTGCAGGGTTTTTCAGATGACTATTGGGTTGACTATCCAGATGATCGATGATAAACACATGGCTATTGCATCTTTCTTGGGCCTAGAGATTACCATATTATTACATTTGTCCCATATTTTCTGTTGAGGTCCATTAATGGTTGGTCTAATGCATGTACCATCTACGAAGGCTATTTAATTTTTTGCAGAAAGGGCAACTATCATCTTCCTCTTCCATCCCCCAAATCCACTACCCGAAAATGGAACAGGAACTAGAGATATTCCGGGGATATCAGAGGAATGAACAAACAAAGGGCTAGAGGGATCAGGAGAGAAGGTCTCAGGTGTTCCCATTGAACTGTTCATCAAATAGCTAACGAATGAGTTCAAATAACAGTGCAATCAAGCAAATTTTAGGAAGATAAGAATGGGTTTACCAACCTTCTTCGCTACCGGAGAAGAACGACCTTCAAAATTGAATTTATTTACCCAAGTGTCACGACCCAAAATCCAACTAGTCATGATGGCACCTAACCCAACCCGCTAGGTAATCCAACTTTCAACTACCCAATTCCAATAACAATTATTAAAGCAATTTAAGTAAATAAAGATCTTAATCATATACATTCCCAGAGAACTGGTAGTACAAATCATGAGCTTCTAAGAATAGAGTTTACAAAGCGGAAATGAAATAAATAAACAGTCTGTTTGAATAGTACATAAACAGAGCTTTTATAAATATAAGGCTACCATGAACAACAGGCAGCTACAACAGGAACACAGGTACATCTTCAAATCCCGCAAACATCGAGCACATCGACAACAACAGCCAATATCTGCACGCAATGTGCAGAAGTGTTATCAGTATAACCGACCCCATGTACTGAGTAAGTAACAAACCTAGCCGTAGGTTGAAAGTAGTGACGAGCTTTCACCAAGGTCGGGTCCAAAACCAATAGTCCACAACAGTCCAAAACAACATAAAGAAAATAATACCAGAAGTAACTCAAAGATAAAATGCTCAGCTAAATCATGATTTCAAAAATAATAGTTTTTCCTTTCAAGTACGTCAGTGAAAACCCAAATTTATTTACCGAAACTTCCGAAAATATGAATAAGTGTGAAAACAATAATTCTCCCAAAATCCTTTCAATAATAAATGATGTGTTTCATTTTCTTTCTAGATAACCCGTGTAAAAACAAATGCATCACTATGCCCATCTGTCAAAACTGTGTGAAAAATCATGAATGATGTGATGCAATACAGCATGAGGAAAATACATCTCTATGCCTGTATGTCATGTGTGCATGCCAATGCGATGCAACTCAATGATAAAATCATAAACATCCCCTCTGACAGACCTCACAATCACTCGTATACAACCCCTCGGGCTTACCTCACAATCACTCGTAAACAGCCCCTCGGGCAACCTCACAATCACTCGTAAACAGCTCCTCCGGCATACCTCACAATCACTCCTAAACAGCCCCTCGGGCATACCTCACAATCACTCATAAACAGCCCCTCGGGCATACCTCACCATCTCTCATGCCTCCCAGTCACTCAGCACTTGGCACTCGGCACTCGCACTCAGTAGGTACCTGTGTTTACTGGGGGTGTGTATAGACTCCGGAGGGGCTCCTTCAGCCCAAGCGCTATATCAAGCCAAATCATGGCATAAATCACTCAGGCCCTCGGCCTATATCAAACATGTGGCAATGTGCAATCCGATCCCAAAAATATCCTCACAAATCAGGCCCTCGGACACACTCAGTCATCAATCTCTCCAATCTCTCTCTCATGGGCTCACAATGTCATGAGAATGGCTCAAAAATGATGATATGATGTATCAAAGAATAAAAACAGAGACTGAGATATGATATGTAATAAAATAAATATGACTGAGTATGAATTTTCAATTTAAAACAAATAATTCACAACAATATGACCTCTGTGGGTCCAAAAATACTGGCACATAGCCTTAACATAATTTTTAATATGCTTTTCAGCTCAATTTCTTTAACACATAAAATCGCATGGAAAAATGTCAAGATTATTTAACTATAAAATTCCACAGAAACAATTATGTCACAATTTCTATAGTGCACGCCCACACGCCGCCCGTCACCTAGCATGTGTGTCACCTTCCAACAATTCACATAATATATATATTCAGGGTTCATACCTTCAGCTCCAAGATTAGAAGAGTTACTTATCTCGAACAAGCCAAATCCAATGCCGAGCAAGCTAAACAATGCTCCAGAAATCCCATTCTGCGCGTATCAACTTCCGAACGGCTCGAATCCAGTCACAATTAATTTGATTCAACCCACATAATTTATAGGAATTAATTCCATATCAAAATATTAATATTTTCCATAAAATATCCGAAATTACGCCCCAAAAATTACCCATGGGGCCCACATCTCGAAATCCGACGAAACTCACAAAATACAACAATCCATCCCATTACAAGTTCAACCATACTAATTTCACTCAATTCCGACTCCAAATCAATGTTCAAAACTCAAAATATTCGTTTTGTGACATTTAGAAATTTCCTTCTATTTCTCTTGAATATTCGATAATCTTACACCATAAATGAAGATTAATTCATAAAATATAACCACAAGGGAGTCAAGAACACTTATCCCAAGTAGTGTGAAATAATTCTTCTCCAAAATTGCCCAAACCGAGCTCCAAAATGTCCAAAATGAGAAAAATTATCGGAACCCTCGTTTTTAACACTGCCCAGGCATTTCCGCACCTGCCCATCCGCTTTTGCGGACGAAAATTGCGCGCCTGCAGAAACATCCAGCCTTCCAAATCCTCGCATATGTGGCCCTTTCTCGCATCCGCGGGCTCGCAGGTGCGCATTCCCCTTCGCACATGCGGTCGCCTCACGCCAGCCTTTGTCCGCACCTGCGGCCTCGCAGATGCGGAAAATTCCTCGCACCTGCGAGCACTGCCCAATTCATACTTGGTCACTTCTGCGACTGATTTCGCGCACATGCGGCTTCGCACCTGCGATCAAAAGCTTCGCAGGTGCGATCACACCAGTAGGCAGCAGCCCCAGCATTTCCTTTAGTCCAAATTTGATCTGTTAACCATCCGAAACTCACCCAAGCCCCTCGGGACCCCGTCCGAACATACCAACAAGTCCCATAACATAACACAGACCTACTCGAGGCTTCAAAACACACATAACAATATCAAAACGCCGAATCACACCTCAATTCGAAATCATTAAACTTTGAAACTTCAAATTCTATAACTTGTGCCGAAACACATCAAATCATGTCTGATTGACCTCACATTTTGCACACAAGTCGTAAATGACATAACTAAGCTATTCAAATTTCCAGAATCAGATTCCGACATCGATATCAAAAAGTCAACCCCCCGGTCAAACTTCCCAAAAATTCAACTTTCAGCATTTCAAGCCTAATTCTACTATGGACCTCCAAATAATTTTCTGACACGCTCATTCGTACAAAACCATCATACATAGCTATTGGAATCATCATAATTAAATTTTGAGGTCGTTTACACATAAGTCAATATCCAGTCAACTTTTCCAACTTAAGTTTTCAATTATGAGACTAAGTGCCTCATTTCACTCCGAAATCCTTCCGGACCCGAACCAACTAACCCGATAAGTCATAAATCAATTGTAAGGCATAAATTGAGCAGTAAAGGGGGAAATGGGGTTGAAATACTCAAAATGACCGTCCGGGTCGTTACATTCTCCCCCACTTAAACATACGTTCGTCCTCGAACGTGCCAAGAGTTGTTTTTCAAGCCATCAAGTCACTGTTCCATCTTACCACACACATACCCGGGGGTGATCCCACGTCACCCTATTCCACATAGGCCTGATAACACAATGCAACTGGAAATCCTTAATTTAACCTTAGCCCAAAAACCTTGGAATTCAATTCCCCACCTTCAGAATTTCTTTTCAAGACACGAATTTTATATTTACACACTATATGAGTCTGAACAAGCTGTATCAAGCCATAACCATCACCATAACCTCTAACATAATCACTTAACATATTACATAACTCGCATGCTTGTAGCACCATTCCTGATCACAGTGACTACTCCAAAACCAACCACATATTAGTATTAAACCGTATCGAACCAAACCTCATCCCAAAACCTTCGTACACTATTGATAATAAAAGAAACACGCGAAATTTCATGACCACTTACCAGATCGACAAGTCACGGAGCTCTCTCGCCCCAACCAGAACCATAATCACTTTCTGAGCCGACTTTCAATATTATACTCCCGAATATACAGAAATCAAACCTGATAGTACCCATTCTAGGTCCAATGACCTTATATTACTAAACACAATTATTCCATAAACATGCCACACCTATATAACTCAGAGCCACAACCCGTGCCATCTGTGAGATAAAAAGAATAATTCAAATGTACTCAGTCATGAAAAATGACTCAAATAAGAGAACTGCCCTGCAAGATTAACAAGTACCGCCACAACGAAATGCTAAAAATTCATCATACATCATAGGACCATCACCCGATTCTAACACAAGGTTCATACCTTAACATAACTTCGCTGCAATGCATGACCCCATCCAAACTTTGGTCCATATTACCTACCTCGAGTCACCCTGCTCAAAAATCAATAACGACGGAGAGGCAAATGACCAGAATGCCACATAAAACCTGAAAGAACATAACCATTACACAATTGATCATGCAATACCCAAATACTCATCACGCTCAAATTCCGCTATAAAGCTCAAATAGAATTGCACCATCTGTGCACATAACCAATGAATCACAACTCCTTGTAGCATAAAAAAGTAGCTCACAGATCATTTCAGAACACGAATAAGTTCAACATCAACCGAATGACACATCCCTCAACAATAGTAGTATGGAGCCAACCATTCCGGCTCAGTGTAGAATACACATCTTAATTGGTCTACCAGTGGACCCCCAAATCAACTCGGGTTACCCACAAATAGATAAAAATTCTTTCAAAAATCCATAATGACTGAATCATAACACATTCTATCATCTGGCTAGCTCCGGCCACAACTTCACAGTCCACAACCATGAAACAATTTGCTCCTGAGAACTCCCAATCTCCAAATCCATAGAACACGCGAATCACCATATTTGATTCCATCTCCACCGCCCGAATGCCTAACTCCTCTCTCATACACGATCATCCCACGAGAAATTCTTTAAAAATTCTTCCGTGCCACTTGGTAAAATTTGAATATCAGCATTCTATCAACCATGTGAGTACCGCAATACTAATTATACATCCGTAAGTCAAAATACAATGCGCCTTCTGAAATCCTCCTCCTCCTCATACAACACCAAGAAGTAATAGTGTTTATCTATTTATTTGGAACCGCCTATGTTGTCCAACATTCGTTACCTTCTCTTAAAGACTGTAATTCCACCTTGTACATGAAAATCTAGCTTTCGCACAACACATAACATCTATCTTGCCATCATGTGAAACGCACAAAAATCTTATTATCAACTTTGAGTCACCAATAATTTACATACCCTTTTAGTTAGAAACCTTTCTCTTGCTTCTTCCAGGAGGAAATCACAATACACAACACGTTCTCCACACCGATAGAAACCATCAAGAATACTTTGAAATCCATTTTCACAACCAAGCCATGCAGGATCGAATATCTCCAACTCAATCAAGCAACGCAGGTCACCAAACCCAAGAATATTGCCACCCAAACATCTGTAAGGTCTTACCACATCGTAATTACCCAAAGGACCGATCCTACCATTACCATATTGGTCCAGTCTACTACCCAGTTGTCCTATTTCTCCGAGTCCCTTCCGAATTTTCCTTCAAATTGATACTTCTCCTTGCTAAAATACCACGATCTTTAACCACAACTCACCCCACAAACCTAACATAGAACCACAACGCCCTACGGACCATAAACAACTGTATTCTTCTTAAGTACCTTCAAAAATACCACAACTGTAACACTAATACCACAAATACTAAAATGTATAATCCACAGTTATACAGAACTTTCGCAAGTCCAGGAACCACCAAACGCAAATCTCAGGTTTTATCCATACACAAGCCCGGAGAAATTCTCAATTACTATATGTAAACTTCGGACCTATTGAAACTTTCTCGAGAGTCTCCCCCTTTGTTCAAATTCCTCATTACCCCGCACAAATGGGCTAACAAACACGTGCCCCATTAGCACAACAACACTCAAAGAAGTAACTCTACTTTAATACCACCTATCAAATTCATACTCTGTGCGCACTATATCAGTCACAATTAACAACTCACTCATTCCACGATTTTCATATACTCATAAAGCATAATATAACCCGTATCCAGAAATTTCCTTACTCGAGCCATTCTAGAACTCCACCTCTGCAAGTCATCACTGTTTCCTAAGTATACTTCATACCCTAATAAAAATTTGACACATACCCATTAATTGATTTGTCCATAGCAGACTCCCCCACTTGGCTCAAAGCCATAAATCAAAACATTCGATAACTCACAATACCCATACTCTATTACTGCCATGATGTTGCAGTAAGTTCAATGAAAAGTCTTCTCAATATCTGTACGCAATGTGTAGAAGTATAGTATCAGTACAACCAACCCCATATACTGATTAAGTAACAAAACTAGTCGTAGGTTGAAAAAAATAATTTTTCCAAAATACTTTCAATAATAAATGATGTATTTCATTTTCTTTCCAGATAACCCGTGTAAAAACAAATGCATCACTATGTCCATCTGTCAAAAATGTGTGAAAAATCATGAATGATGTGATGAAGTACAACATGAGGAAAATACATCTCTATGCATGTATGTCATGTGTGCATGCCAATGCGATGCAACTCAATGATAAAATCATAAATAGCCCTTCGGGCAGACCTCATAATCACTCGTATACAACCCCTCGGGCTTACCTCACAATCACTCGTAAACAGCCCCCCGGGCATACCTCACAATCACTCGTAAACAGCCCCTCGAGCATACCTCATAATATCACTCATAAACAGCCCATCGGGCATACTTCACCATCTCTCATGCCTCCCAGTCACTCAACACTCGGCACTTACACTCAGTAGGTACCTGCACTCACTGGGGGTGTGTACAAACTCTGAGGGGCTCCTTCAGCCCAAGCGCTATATCAAGCCAAATCATGGCATAAAACACTCAGGCCCTCGGCCTATATTAAACATGTTGCGGCGTGCAGCCCGATCCCAAATATATCTTCTCAAATTAGGCCCTCGGCTTCACTCAGTCATCAATCTCTCCAGTCTCTCTCTCATGGGCTCACAATGTCATGAGAATAGCCCAAAAATGATGATATGATGTATCAATGAATAACAACAGAGACTGAGATATGATATGTAATGAAATGAATATGACTGAGTATGGATTTTCAATTTAAAACAAATAAGTCACAACAATATGACCTCTTTGGGTCCAAAAGTATTGGCACATAGCCTCAACATAATTTTTAATATGCTTTTCAGCTCAATTTCTTTAACACATAAAACCACATGAAAAAATGCCAAGATTATTTAACTACAAAATTTCACATAAACAATTATGTCACAATTTCTATAGTGCACGCCCACACGCCCGTCACCTAGCATGTGCGTCACCTCCCAACAATTCACATAATACATATATTCAGGGCTCATACCCTCAGCTCCAAGATTAAAAGAGTTACTTACCTCGAATAAACCAAATCTAATGCCGAGCAAGCTAAACAATGCTCCAGAAATCCCATTCTATGCGCATCAACTTTCGAACGACTCCAATCTAGTCACAATTAATTTCATTTAGCCCACATAATTTATAGGAATTAATTCCATATCAAAATATTAATATTTTCCACCAAAAGTCCGAAATTATGCCCCAAAAATCACCCGTAGGGCCCACGTCTCGAAATCCGACGAAACTCACAAAATACAACAACCTATCCCATTACAAGTTCAACCATACTAATTTCACTAAATTCTTACTCTAAATCGATGTTCAAAACTCTGAAAAATGCATTTTGTGACATTTAGAAATTTCCTTCAATTTCTCTTGAAGATTCGATAATCTTACACCAAAAATGAAGATTAATTCATGAAATATAACCACAAGGGAGTCAAGAACACTTACCCCAAGTTGTGTGGAAAAATTCCTCTCCAAAATCTCCCAAACCGAGCTCCAAAATGTCCAAAATGAGAAAAAATCTCGGAACCCTCGTTTTTAACACTGCCCAGGCATTTCCGCACCTGCGGTGCCTGGGCTCGCACCTGCGCATCTGCTTTTGCGGACGAACAATGCGCGCCTACGGAAACAGTCAGCCTTCCAAATCCTCGCATATACGGCCCTTTCTCGCATCTACAGGCTCGCAGATGCGCATTCTCCTTCGCACCTGCGGTCGCCTCATGCCAGCCCCAGTCCGCACCTGTGCCAACACCTTCGCACTTGCGGCCTCGCAGATGCGGAAAATTCCTCGCACCTGCGAGCACTGCCCAGTTCACACTTGGTCACTTCTGCGACTGATTTCGCGCACATGCAGCTTCACACCTGCGATCAAAAATTTCGCAGGTGCGATCATACCAGTAGGCAGCAGCCCCAGCATTTCCTTAAGTCCAAATTTGATCTGTTAACCATCCGAAACTCACCTGAGCCCCTCGGGACCCCATCCGAATATACCAACAAGTCCCATAATATAACACGGACCTGCTCGAGGTCTCAAAGCACACATAACAATATTGAAACGACGAATCACACCTCAATTAGAAATCATTAAACTTTGAAACTTTAAATTCTATAACTTGTGTCGAAACACATCAAATCACGTCGGATTGACCTAAGATTTTGCACACAAGTCATAAATGACATAACTAAGCTATTCAAATTTCCAGAATCGGATTCCGATATCGATATCAAAAAGTCACCCCCGGTCAAACTTCCCAAAAATTTAACTTTCGGCATTTCAAGCCTAATTTCACTGCGGACCTCCAAATAATTTTTCGAACATGCTCATAAGTATAAAACCACCATACAGATCTATTGGAATTATCAGAATTAAATTCTGAGATCGTTTACATATAAGTCAATACCCGATCAACTTTTTCAACTTAAGTTTTTAATTATGAGACTAAGTATCTCATTTCACTCCAAAATCCTTTCGGACCCGAACCAACTAACCCGATAAGTCATAAATTAACTGTAAGGCATAAATTGAGAAGTAAAAGGGAAACGAGGTTGAAATACTCAAAACGACCGGCCGAGTCGTTACACCAAGCTAAGTCAAGCAAACCCTATCTACTTTGCCGTCCAAATTGGGATCAAAACGAAGAGCACGCGTCGGAAAATAACCCAAATGTTGAGAAGTGAGTCCACACACCGGCGGAATCTAGCTAAAGACAAACGATCAACTCGAATCTCAAAGAAAAATGAACCTCAAAAAATGCGATGACCAAACAAAAACTTTAGACTTCGACTACACAAAAGCGGGGTAGGATCGTACATTAAAGATCCATGAGAGAAGACAGAAACACTCGCTCTGATACCATAAAAATATCTTGGATCGAGGAATTTTGGTAAAAACTATATTAGGGTTTGAACATATAGAGAGAGGATATTTTCCTCTGTATGTAATACCAATGAACCAAACATCTGAGATGGATCTTTTTAGATCCCCCGTTGTATCTATATACAATGGGCCACAACCGGGTGCCCAAATACAAAACTAAAGCCAAACGGGCTAACTATAAAGAAGCTAAGATTGATTGCAAAACATAGTCAAAATTAAATACAACAGCTATTACACAACTAGCCACTAATGTTATGTTTGGGACTATAAGCTAAATACTCCATCATGCCAACACTAACTTAGTGTCTTGGTGTTCTAAGAAGCAGATAGTTGTTCCTCAATCAAACACTGAATCAAAATTTAGGGGTCTAGCTGCTGCCACTGCTGAGCTGATCTGGCTTAAAAATCTTCTTTCCGAGCTGCGTATACCTCTTCCTCAAGCTCCTATATTATGGTGTGATAACTTATCCGCCACCTACTTGACTGCCAATCCCATCTTTCATGCTAGAACCAAGAATATTGAGCTTGACTTTCATTTTATAAGGGAGAAAGTTGCTGCAAAGGACCTTGATGGTCGTTTTATTAGCTCCATCGATCAACTTGTTGATGCACTCACCAAGAGTCCCTCAACCAATAGGTTTCAATTGCTGCATGACAAGCTTGTTGTGGCTTCCCCCAGCTTTGCTTGCGGGGGTATTAGGGATTCGATAAGTATAGTTTAACTATTAGATAAATATTGTATATAGTTGGTTAGGTATAAACTATATCTCATAGAGATAAGCTACACTCATAAAGTCCCTCTCCTATTGAATATTTTGTATAACATGTATTTATAGAGGACTATTCTTCCTCTATCAAGTAATGAAATATACGACTCATTTGATACCTTTACAGGAGTAGATTTGGGTGTTGAATCGTGTGTTGGATTGTTGAAATTCGAAGAACAGGTTTATGTTTCAGAACTTCAGATTTTGAATTTGATTTTGAATATGAAGTTGTATTGAAAAATTGAATTACTAAAGATTCGAACTTCTGAAGTTGCAATTAAAATATAGAAGAACTTCAGATTCGAAATCTCAAGTTGATTTGAAGAGTTTGAACTACTTAAGATTTGAATTTCTGAAGTTGCAGTTGAAATATAGGAGAATTTCAGATTTGATTTCTGAAATTGCATTGAAGAGATTGAGCTGCTTCGGATTCGAGCGGGTACACATTACAAGTTTTGTGCAATACGATTATAAATTCAATGGGTAGCCTAAAATATGGGTATATATGCAAATGCCCGACCAAAGACTCTAAGCTATACTTACACCGCGTGGCTACTTTTGTGGCCTTGGATTTAGAATTTGACTATTTTTTAAGATAAGATCCATGATTTGAAAATCAGATTTTAAATTTTGAACTACAAAACATGACATCACATTCAAATTTTAGACCATTGGTCTAATTTTGTAAAAGTGGTCAACATTTAAATACAAGGAAACAAAAGTGATTACTTGTATGAGTTAACTGTTACGTCAGCAATACAAAGTAGGCCTTCACACTAACAATTAAAATATATCCATTTGGAGAAAGATACTACTTACTTTCTTAATAATCTTTATCGAATTCAGGAAATATAATTCGTTAAATTTGAGTAGATTTAGATGGAATTAAGATATGAAATTAAGAAGATGCTATCCTATAATTAAATTCCTCCAATATATAAAGACCACGAAGTCCTATCAAACTCTCACTCCTCCCCACAAACAAAACACTTAAGCAATAATGCAAGAAGAAAGTTGATCATTACTCGCATCAAGAAAAAGAAAATCATTCTCATGATAGCGTGGTTTTCTTTTTCCTTTTGTTCTTTTAATTCAATTGAATCAATGAATCACCATGGTGGTATATATTCTTATCTTATCCTTTCCCCCAAGAAAAACAAAAAAATATATATTTATTTTCGTCATTTCGTTCTTTTTGTATTACAATCTACAAATTAAGATCTTCTTATTTTGTTCTCAGGATTTGGAGTTTTTGTATATGCGGGCCAATTATCTATTCTAGCTGATTTGTATTGATCCAAACACATGTAAATATCTCTACAAAATTTTTGCATTTTTCATTCTTTATTTAGCTGTATTTGTTTTTAAGTAGATATGTTTTACTTAACAAAGTGATTCTTATATTTCAGGTTTGGAAATATACAGCTAGGATAATATAATAAAGGCACCAAGTTCCATCCATATGGATCTGACCCAACGGAGAAGAGATTATCCAACGTAACCTCTTTTTCTTTTGGGATGATCCAAAAAAGGAAACTAAGAGATGGCCATGAGGGCAATAACCAGAGGTTAAATTGTTACATAGTTTAATCTCATAGTTTGATTTCTAGAGACGTTTTAACCGATGATATCTACCTGAACCTTCGATGTTCTCTTATTAATTAATATGTATTGAAAAACAAAGGACAAAGAGATGCATTGGCAAAATGTACCTCTCTTCTATATAGAATATTGATATGAGAATCCTAGTAGTCCATGGAAGAAGCATATTTAGTAGTCTTGTCTTAGGTACCCTTGCGCACTTTTATTAAACAATTGATATTTAAAAAATTTACGTGTCACTATAAACTAGAAGAATAATTTTTCTACCTTGTAATATCGTGATAAATATACAATTATTATAAATATACTTGTCGCTAGATGCCATGAAAATTCTTTGTTGCAAAAATAAATGTGATATCAAATAAGGAGTTTCTTATTGTGAAATGAATCTAGAATCTCTCGTTCAAACAAGGGCTTCGTAGAAGCACCTCTTGTATGTGGTGTCAAGTGCTTATTATAATTAGACGTTTTATTATTAAATATTCATGAAAATTATGTACTAAAGTGCAGCTTTGAAGGATAGAGATTAAAGTGAAAAAGAGAACTCCAAATAAGAATCCTTATGAATTGAGTTATCAAATTTCAACATTTAAATATATCGTTCTTCATAAAATAAATCAAAATAAATAAGAAAATAATATAACAATAAATGTTAATTAAAAACTATAAGAGCGACTCGGAGTATATGTTATCAAGTTTCTCCTTGTTTTTGCCCTTCAGTTGCCCTTTTTGTTTTTTTTCTTATCTCTATCCTCCTCTCTCCCTCTGTTTCTAGTGCCTATATGAGTCGTCTGTTGTTTAGATCTTGATTTTATCTTTGTCGTGTATAATGTCATGGGCTGCTTTCCATCATCGACCCATGACCCCTTGGACGCTCCCCGTGGCGTCCCGGCAAGCCTCCCAACGCCTAGCGCCACGGTCGGCCCCGTGGTCTCGGCAGCGCCAAGTAACAAGCGAGCATGCGCCTCTGTCGCCCCACCGATAATCAATGCCAGCGCCCAGCGGCTGGCCAATGCCATCAGTGCCGTGCGCCCCGACAATGCCGCGCGCACAAATCATCCTGTTGCCATCAGCGCCGCATACCCAGACAGTGCCCCGCGCGCAGACCCAATGCCAAGCACCAGCGCCCAGCCGCTGGCAGATCCAAATAGTGCCGCGCGCGCCCACAGCAATGCGCGCGCAGACCCTGCTGCTCAAGACAAAGTTGCTGCCATCGTACTTGTTTCCACAGAAGACTAAGTCCTTTTCATTGTAATTATAGAGTAGTTTTAATTCATTCATTTTCAGTGTGCTTCTACAGCTTTCTTAGGTCAACTCATGTAACTTTGGTTTATTTTTTTTAAGCATTATTAAGGGGGACCAAATCATTCAAACATTCAAGCATTCAAACAATTCTCTGTACTGGTGTCTCTCCCCCCCTCCCGACACCGCATTTCATCTTGTAATAGCTTTCATCATCATCAATATAATCATCATCTTTTATCATCAATTGCTCATTTTCCGCTGCTCAATTGCTCATGACATTGGCTTTCCCGTACGGCACTGACAATCTAGTCTAGCGTACGGCGGGGGCCTCAGTTGGCGCATAGCAACCGCACTGACATCGGTTGCTTAGCCTTACGTCGCCCTTCCAAGGAACTTCAGGAAGGCGCCGCGTAACAGTTGGTATCAGAGCCTAGGCTCGACATCGGACGAGGGAAATCATTGGCATCATCATCACCATTTCTGACCATGGTGATTCACGGGGATCGCATCACGACCATAGAAGAGACGGTTGACGCATTACGGCCCATCGTGGATACGTTGCCTGATCTAAAAACCAGCCTAGTGCAAAGGTTGGACGACCTGGACCGCAGAATACGGCAGGCCGAAAATGACATAGCAAACATCAGTCAAGACTCTGAGGAATACCGACAAACGGCTGCCGTCGAGGCAACCAAAATTCATGGCCAATTCAAGGACCTCCAACAGAAGCGTGCCGAGGATTTAGCCCATCGGGAACTAGAGGCAGACAGACTGACAGTCATGCAGCAAACCATAGACAACTTGACAGGCCAGCTCAATGTTGTCAATGCTGCCCTTCAAAGCCTGCTCAAAGGAGGCGAAAACCACATCAGGGGTGCCATGAACATTGCTCCCATGCCACAAAAGCTGAAAATTCCGGAGCCCAAGCCATACAATGGAGCCCGGGATGCTAAAGAAGTGGAAAACTTCATCTTCGACATCGAACAATACTTCGATGCCGTTGGACATTTGGAAGAATCCAAAAAGGTAGCAACTGCTTCCATGTATCTTCAAGGCGATGCAAAACTCTGGTGGCGAGTCAAATACGAAGCCATCAGGGCCGGTGAAGATACTCTCCAGACATGGGCAGAACTGAAGGCCGCCATATGCCTGCAGTTCTTCCCCGAAAATGTGGAATACAATGCACGAAGAAAGTTGCGTGAACTCCGCCACACCAGGTCGGTGCGGGACTACGTGCGTGAATTCTCCGCACTCATGCTAAACATACGGGATATGGGGGACAAAGACAAACTGTTCGCATTCATAGAAGGTTTGAAACCTCATGCTCGTATGGAACTGCAAAGACAACGGGTAGATACCCTGCCCAAGGCCATTCAAGCTGCAGAGTGCCTTGGGGATTATCAGTTGGAAACTCAGAAGGATAGGCCCCAGCCGCCTGTCCGAGGGGGATACAACGGGAGCCAACCTAGCAACGGTGGCCCCAACAGAAACGGAGGAGATCGAGGTGCATCCAAATCCAAGACTCCTTCCTCAAGCAGTAACACTACTGCATCAGTCAACAACCATCAGGGGAGAAAGCCCCCATCAGAATGCCGTCATTGCGGCGGGGAACATTGGAACAATCAATGTCCCAATACACAAGTCAATGCTCAACAAACTGTTGACGATGACGAGACAGATATCGATGACTCAGACGGCGCCGATCAAGTAGGTGCCTTCAATGCATTTGTCGGCTCCATTCATGATACCTTGGAGGGAACCAGTACTGGCAACCCCAAGAAGAAGGCATTCCCAATCGACAAGAAAGGTAAAGGAAAGGCGGACGAGAGGCCTCTCACATTACAAAAGAGGACCTTAATGTTCGTTGACATGAAAGTAAACGGCAGACCTATTCGGGCATTGATAGACACGGGTGCTAGCCACAACTACCTGGCCTCAACTCAGGTGCAATGCCTCGGTCTAGCAGTGCAAAAATGCAAGGGTCGTGTCAAGGCTATCAACTCTCCATCTCAGCAAGTGAGTGGAATAGCCAAAGAAGCACCAATCCAGCTTGGCCCATACAAGGGAACATTCGACCTACGCATAGCTATCATCGATGACTTCGAACTGATAGTGGGATTGGAATTCCTCAGGTAGACCAACACCATCCCGGTACCATATGCCAACATGCTCCTAATGATGGGAGACAACGAGGCCAAACCTCACACCACACCGTGCATATCCAAGAAGATGGCCGCTGGAAACATCACGGCCATGCAGTTTAAGGAGGGAACCAACAGACCTGAACCCACAGTTCCGGCTGCCCTCAACATCATCAAACAGGCATCACATCATCGGGGTCCAACAGCTCATGGCGCCCCTCATTGTGTGAAGACTTGTCAAGCATTCCCAAAGGACAAGTCGGATCACCCAGCACAAGCGGGACTCTTGGAGCCGCTACCTGTCCCATAGAGACCTTGGGAAAGCATTTCCCTGAATTTCATCACAGGATTACCCAAGGTCGGAAATCATGCAACCATCATGGTGGTAGTAGACCAGTTTTCCAAGTATGCTACCTTCATCGCAGCCCCACAGAACATGTCGGCAGAAGAAACAGCTCGACTCCTCTTCTCCCATGTTGTCAAACATTGGGGTATGCCCAGCAACATCATCAGTGACTGCGACCCACGCTTCACTAGCAAGTTTTGGACCCAACTCTTCAGTTGCCTCGGATCCAAATTGAGTTACAACTCAAGCCATCATCAGCAGCAAACACATGATCAAACAGACCGGTTCAATGACATGCTGGAGGAATATCTCCGCCACTTTGCTACCGGGTCACAAACACATTGGGTGAAGCTTCTGGATGCTGCTCAGCTGTGTTTCAATTCACAAAAGTGCGCCCATACAAACAAAAGTGCTTTTGAAATTGTTACCGGACAGCAACCGCTACTCCCACATAATGTGAATGCACCAAACATACTATCATCTCATCGAGCTGCCAGTTTCTCTACAGAATGAGAACAAACTTTGAAAATAGTGCGGAGCTATCTTGTCAGGGCCCAAGACAGGGCAACGAGGCATGCCGAACAAAACTGTCGCTTTGCCCAACATCAAGCAGGGGACAAAGTGATGGTAAGAACCCCGAGGCAAAACTTGTTTGCAAAGAGGACCCAAGATCCTCGCCTATTGCCAAGCTACATCGGGCCTTTTTCCATTGAAAGGCGCATCGGGAAATCCACATACCAGCTGAACACACCAGCCTGGTGGAAAATCCATCCAGTCTTCCATGTCAGCCGCCTCAGGCCATTTCAGAAATGCATGGAAGATCATTCAGAAAGACATCTCACAGCACCGAGGGGAACATACCTCCCAGCCATCAAGAGCCTGACCAATCATCATCATCCTGCAGGTAAGGCTCCGAGGACGTCGCCAACTCAGGTGGGGGAGAATGTCATGGGCTGCTTTCCATCATCGACCCATGACCCCTTGGACGCTCCCCGTGGCGTCCCGGCAAGACTCCCAATGCCTAGCGCCACGGTCGGCCCCGTGGTCTCGGCAGCGCCAAGTGACAAGCGAGCATGCGCCTCTGTCGCCCCACCAATAATCAATGCCAGCGCCCAGCGGCTGGCCAATGCCATCAGTGCCGCGCGCCCCGACAATGCCGCGCGCACAAATCATCCTGTTGCCATCAGCGCCGCACACCCAGACAGTGCCCCGCGCACAAACCCAATGCCAAGCACCAGCGCCCAGCCGCTGGCAGATCCAAATAGTGTCGCGCGCGCCCACAGCAATGCGCACGCAGACCCTGCTGCTCAAGACAAAGTTGCTACCATCGGACTTGCTTCCACAGAAGACTAAGTCCTTTTCATTGTAATTATAGAGTAGTTTTACTTCATTCATTTTCAGTGTGCTTCGACAGCTTTCTTAGGTTAACTCATGTAACTTTGGTTTATTTTTTTTAAGCATTATTAAGGGGGACCAAAGCATTCAAACAATTCTCTGTACTGGTGTCTCTCCCCCCCGATACCGCATTTCATCTTGTAATAGCTTTCATCATCATCAATACAATCATCAACTTTCATCATCAATTGCTCATTTTCCGCTGCTCAATTGCTCATGACATTGGCTTTCCCGTACGGCACTGACAATCTAGTCTAGCGTACGGCGGGGGCCTCAGTTGGCGCATAGCAACCGCACTGACATCGGTTGCTTAGCCTTACGTCGCCCTTCCAAGGAACTTCAGGAAGGCGCCGCGTAACAATAAACACGCCGACGTGTTATTTGCGTATTTTTTTCACTATTTTTGCTTTTTCCCCTAGATTGATTAGGCAATAACCACCCGCATCCCTCCACCCCACCCCACCCCACCCCACCCAAAAAAACCAGCAAAACCATCTTCATCCGCTCCACAAAACTTGCACACCCTTCACCATTTTCATTCAATTTCATAACTTCCTTCAGAAAACCATCACCGAACAGTTTCCAAGACTCCTTTTCAAGAATTTAATAAACTATTAAGTCCAATCAATTTATTCAATTTCCTTAAAATATTTTTAGCCATTGAAGATCGTCCAACTAGCTTCAAAAATCAACAATCCAGTCCCTTCATTTTCAGATTTCAACCATCTTTCACTAACAAATGGGAAATTTTTTTTCTTCAAAAAAAAATAGCATAGTCGGAGCTAAATTTTAGGAAGCATCTTGTATACGGTCAAAACCGAGTTTACCCTTCGTGTAATTAGTCAAGACTGGATCATGATGGATCGAGGGTCGTCATTATAATATCGAGTTGTGATGTGAAGTTGGGTTATCGAGCTCAAGATCCAGGGACCGATCAATATCGAGCTCGAGTCAATATCGAGATCGAGACCCAGAGACTGATTAATATCGAGCTCGAATCAATATCGAGCTCAAGTCAATATCGAGCTCGAGTCCCAGAGACCGATCGAGCTCGATTCAATATCAAGCTCGAGACCTAGAGACCGACCAATACCGAGACTAAACAAGATCGAGATCGAGCCAAGAGACAAAGAGTTGTTGTAGCCTCACTAGGGAAGAGAATCTCGGCGAATATCAAGGAAAAGCTAATTAACTAATCTCTCATGGGATCCCCACTATGTATTTTTAATTATATCCAAAGTAGGATTCCTCCACTATATTAAGAGTGACTATCATTTGTGAAAGGAAGATTGAGATACATTGATACACCCTCACATTCAAAGATTACTGAGATTTACACAACATATAGAAAATATTATCCTTCTTTGGGATTTGGACAATGATTCATCTTGTTCATTTATCAATCATTCTTTACTCAAATTGGGTTTGTATTCATTCCTTTTTTACAGTCAATATTCAATATATTTCTACTTATTTTTCTGATTTGTACTAAGTTATACCACGTTTCCTTAGAACTACGTATAAATTCAACTATATCTATTTTTCTGGTAAACAGTTTGACGCTCACCGTGGGGCTAAGGATAACAGTGGTTATTTGGTACGAATCTGTGTAAAACACATAATTTTACACTTGCTCTTGGAAGTGTCTTTGATTTCAGGTTAAAAATGACGAACTCTCAATTAATGGCCCTACCTATCGTTAACGAAGTTGTCCTTCAAGATGAGAATAACAACCTGACGCCCAGGGGCACTCGCCGATCCCGTTGGAGCTCGGACCATAGATCCAATTGACGTTAATTCACATGTGGCCATTGAGGCGAACCAACCTTCTGACCCCGAAAACAGCATTCATGGTGGAACTTGATCTACAGTTAGAAATACCCAAATTGCTGGAGAAGACGGGATCAGCCTGCGTATGATTTTCGAAATGTTACAAGCTCAATAGGTAGCGATAGCTCAGTTGCAGAGCCAAACCCAGGCACCAAGTAGACTCGAGCCCGTGCCACCCCAAGAAGTCGCCCACGAAACGGGGCCAGCTGTAGTAAGGTCAAATGAACGAGAATCCAGGACTAATCCAGAAATTATTAAGATGCTCGAGGAACTGACAAAACGAAATGAGCCAGGAGAAAATAGGATTGAAGCAAACGACAAAAAAGTAGAAACTTATAACTCCAGGGTTCATCAGATCCCTGGGGCACCACAGGTATTGAAGGGCTTGAATTCTAAAAAATTCGTACAAAAGCCTTTCCCCTCGAGTACGGCTCCCAAATCGATCCCCAAGAAGTTGCGCATGCCCGAAATTCCTAAATATAATGGGATGACCGGCCCCAACGAACATATCACCTCTTACACATATGCCATTAAAGGGAACGATCTAGAAGACGACGAGATCGAATCCGTATTATTGAAGAAGTTCGGGGAAACCCTGTCAAAGGGAGAAATGATATGGTATCATAATTTACCGCCTAACTCTATCGATTTTTTTGCTATGCTTGCAGATTCTTTCGTAAAAGCACATGCCGGAGCCATAAAGGTCGAGACCAAGAAGTCGGACCTTTTCAAGGTAAGGCAAAAAGATAACGAGATGCTAAGAGAGTTCATATCTCGCTTCCAAACGGAACTAATGGATCTACTATCGGTCACGGACGATTGGGCTTTTTCAAGCTTTGACTCAAGGACTGAACAAACAAAGCCCGATGCCTTCACGACAGTTGAAGCAAAACTTGATCGAGTACCTGGCTGTTACCTGGGACGATGTACACAATCGATATCAATCGAAGAGTAGAGTCGAAGACGACCAGTTGGGTTCTGGGTCCGTTATTAAAAGGGACATCGACCGAGAACCAAGGTCAAACAAAGACTTATATCGGTCGTATAACGGAGATCGAAGGGGTAGCGAACCTGCACGCAACTCCGTATGAGGCAAGAATATGTTTGACAGGCATATCGGACCTAAGGAAGAATGTGTTCGACAGGCATACCGGACCTAAGGCAGCATACAGTCATCAGAATATAACTTCAACATCGATGCATCGGCCATCATGTAGGCTATTAGATGCATCAAAGATACTAAGTAGCCTCGACCTCTACAGTCCGATCTAGCCCAGAGAAATTCCAATCAAATGTGCAAGTATCATGGCACCCATGGCCACATAACCGAAGACTGCAGGCAGTTGAGAGAGGAGGTATCCCGGTTATTCAATGAAGGGCACCTTCGAGAATTTTCAAGTGACCGTGCCAAAAACCATTTCAAAAACAGAGATTTCAATAGACAAAACGAACAAGAAGAGCCACAACACATCATCCACATGATCATCGGAGGGATCAATGTCCCCTAGGGGCCGGTGCTTAAATGCACTAAGATGTCGATTGTAAGAGAGAAGTGATATCGGACTCAGGATTACACACCTAAAGGAACCTTGTCTTTTAGTGACGAAGACGCAAAAGGAATCATGCAACCCCATAATGATACACTGGTAATTTCTGTACTTATGAATAAAACTCAAGTTAAGCATGTGTTAATTGATCCACGTAGTTCGTCCAACATCATTCGATCAAGGGTCGTAGAGCAACTTGGTTTACAGGACCAGGTCATGCCCGCAACCCTGGTACTAAACAGATTCAACATGGCGTGTGAAACTACTAAGGACGAGATAATTTTGCCAGTAAACGTGGCTGGGACCATCCAAGAAATGAAGTTTCACGTGATCGATGGCTATATGAGATATAATGCCCTGTTCGGGAGGCCATGGATCCACAACATGAGAGCAGTGCCCTCAACCCTTCACCGGGTATTGAAATTCCCATCATCGGAGGGAATCAAAATGGTCTACGAGGAGCAACCGACGGCAAAGGAAATGTTACGACGATGAAATGATTCCAATATCTTCACTATCATTGACAAAGGGATCATATTCGAAGGAGGAACGAGATACCAAATAGCAATCACAAGCGTCAGCCTCAACCCTACTAGAGAATCAGAAAACTGGCGAAGATGATGACTATGGGGTCCCTCGATCCTTTGTGATCCCCGATGATTCCGATGCTACCAAATTAATGGTCGAAGAACTGGAGTAAATCACGCTAATCAAACATCTGCCCGAGCGAAAGGTATACCTGGGCACGGGATTAGATCCCGAGCTCATGAAAAAGCTTATTCAATTTCTTATAGCTAACATGAACTGTTTCACTTAGTCCCATCTTGACATGATAGAGATCCCATCGGAAATAACCACTCATAAACTAAGCTTGGATCTGAAATTCCATCCGGTAAAGCAAAAAGGAAGGCACCAGTCCGAGGTCAAACATGCCTTCATCAAGGACGAGGTAACCAAACTTCTTAAAATAGGATCCATTCGAGAAGTAAAATACCTCGAATGACTAGCAAATGTGGTGGCAGTCCCTAATAAGGGAAACAAACTTAGAATGTGTATAGATTATAAAGACCTGAACAAAGCATGCCATAAGGATTTTTTTCCTTTGTCTAATATCGATCGTATGATCAATGCCACGGCCGGCCACGAGACTCTCAGTTTTCTCGATGCCTACTCTGGGTACAATCAGATAAAGATGAACCAGAAGGATCAGGAAAAGACCTCGTTTATCACTAAGTACGGTACCTACTATTATAACGTAATGCCATTCGGTCTAAAAAATATTGGTGCAACTTATCAATGCCTAGTAAATCAGATGTCGAAAAACAAATAGGAAAATTAATGGAAGTTTATATTGATGACATGTTAGTTAAGTCCCTACGAGCAGAGGACCATTTAAAGCATTTGCAGGAAACTCTCGACATACTGAAGGAGAAGAATATGAAGCTCAACCCCAAAAAATGTGCATTCGGGGTTGGCTCAGGCAAATTTCTTGGTTTCATGGTGTCCAATAGAGGAATCGAGATCAACCCCGCTAAAATTAAAGTTATCGAGGACATCCGGTAGTAGATAATGTAAAGGCCGTGCAAAGGTTAACGTGGCGGATAGCTGCCCTAGGACGATTCATTTCGAGATCCTCAAATAAGAGCCATCAATTTTTCTCACTGCTTAAGAAGAAAATAAACTTTGCATGGACTGCGGAATGCCATCAGGCTTTGGAAGAACTAAAGAGGTATTTATCGAGGTCGTCGCTGCTTCATACCCCAAAAGTGGACGAACAACTTTACATGTACTTAGCTGTCTCGGAGATAGCGATAAGTGGAGTTTTGGTTCGAGAAGAACGAGGAACACAATTCCCCAGTTTATTATGTCAGTCAGACCTTAGGCGAGGCCGAAACTAGATATCCACACTTAGAAATATCAGCTCTTGCTTTAATAAGCGCCTCTAGGAAACTAAAACCATATTTCCAGTGTCATCCGATACATGTTGTAACGACTTATCCTCTTTGAAATATTTTGCACAAACCCGAGCTTTCGGATCGATTGGCCAAATGGGGCATAGAAATCAGCGGGTACAATATTGAGTATTACCCCGAACCGCTATCAACTCTCAAATCTTGGCGGATTTCGTGGCTGACTTTACGCCGGCCTTCGTACCCGAGATTGGAAAATAACTACTGATAAAATCGGGTACCTTTTCGGGAGTCTGGACCCTCTTTACGGATGGTGCCTCGAACACGAAGCGGTCTGGACTAGGCATTGTACTAAAATCACCCATAGTAATATAGTTAGATAGTCTATCAGAACTACAAAATGGACTAACAACGAGGCCGAGTATGAGGCCATGATTGTAGGTCTCGAACTAGCTAGAAGCTTGGGAGCGAAAGTCGTAGAGGCTAAGTGTGATTCCCTCATCGTAGAAAACCAAGTTAACGGGACTTTCGAAGTCTGAGAAGATCGAATGCAGAGGTACTTAGATAAACTACATGTGACTCTATATCGATTTAAGGAATGGACTTTGCGACATGTACCCTGAGAACAGAACATCGAGGCCGACGCTCTTACAAACTTAGGTTCATCGATCGAAGATGACGAACTCAACTCGGGGACTGTCGTGCAACTCTTGAGATCGGTAATCGAAGAAGGTCATGCCGAGATAAACTCCACAAGTTTAACATGGGATTGGAGAAACAAATATATAGAGTACTTCAGGAACGAGAAGCTTTCATCAGATCCAAAGGAATCGAGGGCTCTGCGCATAAAGGCAACACGATTCACCTTGTCCGAAGACGGTACGCTGTTTAGAAGGACGTTCGATGGACCATTAGCAATATGTTTGGGACTAGGAGATACCGATTACATCCTACGGGAAATTAACGAGGGCACTTGTGGAAACCATTCCGGTGCCGATTCACTGGTCCGCAAAGTAATCAGAGCAGGGTATTATTGGACCGATATGGGCAATGATGCAAGGGAGTTCATTCTAAAATGCGACAAATGCCAAAGACATGCTCCCATGATTTATCAACCCGGGGAGTTACTCCATTCGTTCCTATCTCCATGGCCTTTCATGAAATGAGGTATGCCCCCTCCCATCAGCCCCAGGTAAGGCTCAGTTTATTTTGTTTATGACTGATTATTTCTCTAAATGGGTTGAAGCACATGCTTTTGAGAAAGTCAGATAAAAAGAAGTGATAGACTTCATTTGGGACCACATCATATGTCGATTCGGGATGCCATCCGAGATTGTATGTGAAAATGGAAAACAATTCATCGGCAACAAAGTAACTAAATTTCTCGAGGATCATAAGATAAAAAGGATCCTATCAACAACGTATCATCCCAGCAGGAACGGACAAGCCGAATCGACCAACAAAACCATCATCCAAAATCTTAAGAAGAGATTGACCGACGCCAAAGGAAAATGGAGAGAAATACTACCTGAGGTCCTATGGGCATACATCATAACATCGAAATTGAATATCTAAGCAACACCATTATCTTTGGTTTATGGCATCGAAGCCCAGATCCTAGCCGAGGTCAGAGAACCTAGCATCAGGTTTTGATATGCAACAGAGGAGTCGAATAACGAGACCATGAATACGAGCCTAGAATTGTTTGGACGAGAGACGAGAAGCCTCTCTCGTCCGATTGGCCTCCCAAAAAAAGCGAATCGAGAGGTACTACAATCGAAGAACCAATCTTCGACATTTTAAAATAGGGGACTTGGTGCTAAGGAAAGTCACCCTCAACACCCGAAATCCGAATGAGGCGAAATTGGGTCCGAACTGGGAAGGACCGTATCAGGTTCTCGAAAACATCGAAAAAGGATCCTACAAGCTTAGGGTGATAAACGGCAAACAACTACCGAGAAATTGGAATGTATCGCACCTGAAGCGATACTACTGCTAAGGTACGACACTCCCATGTTCATTTGTGTTTCAAAACTAACCCTTGCAGGCGTTCGACTAGAAACAGGGATAGATTCCTCAACTCGAAGCCTTTAGGTATGAAAGCACGTGTTGCACTCTTTTTCCCTTGGACCGGTTTTGTTCCAAATGGGTTTTTCGATGAGGTTTTTAATGAGGCAACCATTGATCGTGCTAACTTAGAGCAATTCAACAGTATCCTAGGCCTCTTTACAATCAACCTCGAATACTAGGGGGCATTGACCTCAAATATATCAAGTTCGATGAAAGGA
Source organism: Nicotiana tabacum (assembly GCF_000715075.1). Lineage (NCBI taxonomy): Eukaryota > Viridiplantae > Streptophyta > Magnoliopsida > Solanales > Solanaceae > Nicotiana > Nicotiana tabacum. Next base: position 9,080,301 of record NC_134098.1, read on the forward strand.
AATTACTTCATGGCAACACGGTCTCGACAGGAAAAATTTGTAAGGGCCAAATGGTCAAACGAATCATGCCCGCATAGTTTGCTCGAGCCCTGGCACAAAACATGTACACATGTATGATGACACATATAAAGAGAAATTTCTTTTTTACCGATATCTCATACCTCAGAAAGGATCTTCTACTTCATATTCTCGATCTATTATGTAAATAGGCTTAAGGGCCAACCATGGACGGAGTTCGAATGATTACCCCATAAATCGGGGACTGCCATCAGAAAAATCAACGAGATCGAATTATATAAAGCCTCGGGGCTACCTTAATTCAGATTTGAGAAATCATTCTCACTTGATTGCCTAAGGGCTACCTCAATACGAGTTCGAGAAACCATCCTCACTCGACCACAAAGCCAAAGGGCTACTTTGCTTCGGGTTCGAGCAAACACTCACTCGACTATAAAGCCTAAGGGCTGTTTTTTACTTCGAGTTCGAGCAAACACTCACTCGACCATAAAGCCTAAGGGTTGTTTTTTACTTCGAGTTCGAGCAAACACTCACTTGACCATAAAGCCTAAGGGCTATTTTTTACTTCGAATTCGAGCAAACACTCACTCGACCATAAAGCCTAAGGGATGTTTTTTTACTCCGAGTTCGAGCAAATACTCACTCGACCATAAAGCCTAAGGGTTGTTTTTTACTTCGAGTGCGAGGAAACACTCGCTCGAACATAAAGCCTAAGGGTTGTTTTTTTACTTCGAGTTCGAGCAAACACTCACTCGACCATAAAGCCTAAGGGCTATTTTTTACTTCGAGTTTGAGCAAACATTCACTCGACCGTAAAGCCTTAATTGCTGTTTTCTATTTCGAGTTCGATCAAACACTCACTCGACCATAAAGCCTAAGTGCAATTTTTTACTTCGCATTCGAGCAAACACTCACTCGACTATAAAGCCTAAGGGCTATTATTTAATCGAGTTCAGCAAACATTCACTCGACCGTAAAGCCTAAGGGCTGTTTTTTACTTCGAGTTCGAGAAAACACTCACTCGACCATAAAACCTAAGGGCTATTTTTTACTTCGTGTTCGAGCAAACACTCTCTCGACCATAAATCCTAAGGGCTATTTTTTACTTCGAGTTCGAGCAAACACTCACTCGACCATAAAGCCTAAGGGCTATTTTTTAATTCGAGTTCGAGAAAATACTCACTCGACCATAAAGCATAAGGGATATTTTTTACTTCGAGTTCGAGCAAACACTCACTCGACCACAAAGCCTAAGGGCTATTTTTTACTTCGGGCTCGAGCAAACACTCACTCGACCATAAAGCCTAAGGGCTATTTTTTACTTCAAGTTCGAGCAACCAATCACTCGACCATAAAGCCTAAGGGCTATTTTTTACTTCGAGTTCGAGCAAACACTCACTTGACCATAAAGCCTAAGGGTTGTTGTTTACTTCGAGTTCGAGTAAATACTCACTCGACCGTAAAGTCTAAAGGCTATTTTTGACTTCGAGTTCGAGCCAACACTCACTCGATCGTAAAGCCTAAGGGTTGTTTTTTACTTCGTGTTCGAGCAAACACTCACTCGATCGTAAAGTCTAAGGGCTGGTTTTTACTTCGCGTTCGAGAAAATACTCACTCGACCATAAAGCCTAAGGGCTATTTTTTACTTTGCGTTCGAGCAAACATTTACTCGACCATAAAGCCTAAGGGCTATTTTTTACTTCGGGTTCGAGCAAACACTCACTCGACCATAAAGCCTAAGGGCTATTTTTTACTTCGAGTTCGAGCAAACACTCATTCGACCACAAAGCCTAAGGGCTATTTTTTACTTTGGGTTCGAACAAACACTCACTCGACCATAAAGCCTAAGGGCCGTTCTTTACTTCGAGTTCGAGCAACTAATCACTCGACCATAAAGCCTAAGGGCTGGTTTTTACTTCGAGTTCGAGCAAACACTCACTTGACCATAAAGCCTAAGGGTTGTTGTTTACTTCGAGTTCGAGCAAACATTTACTCGACTGTAAAGCCTAAGGGCTGTTTTTTACTTCGAGTTCGAGCAAACACTCACTCGACTATAAAGCCTAAAGGTTATTTTTTACTTCGAGTTCGAGCAAACATTCACTCGACCGTAAAGCCTAGAGGCTATTTTCTACATCGAGTTCGATCAAACACTCACTTGACCATAAAGCCTAAGTGCGATTTTTTACTTCGCGTTCGAGCAAACACTCACTCGACTATAAAGCCTAAGGGCTATTATTTACTTCGAGTTCAAGCAAACATTCACTCGACCGTAAAGCCTAAGGGCTATTTTTTACTTCGAGTTCGAGAAAACACTCACTCGACCATAACACCTAAGGGCTATTTTTTACTTCGTGTTCGAGCAGACACTCACTCGACCATAAATCCTAAGGGCTATTTTTTACTTCGAGTTCGAGCAAACACTCACTCGACCATAAAACCTAAGGGCTATTTTTTAATTCGAGTTTGAGAAAATACTCACTCGACCATAAAGCCTAAGGGCTGTTTTTTACTTCGAGTTTGAGCAAACATTCACTCGACCACAAAGCCTAAGGGCTATTTTTTACTTCGAGTTCGAGCAAACACTCACTCGACCATAAAGCCTAAGGGCTATTTTTTACTTCAAGTTCGAGCAACCAATCACTCGACCATAAAGCCTAAGGGCTATTTTTTACTTCGAGTTCGAGCAAACACTCACTCGACCATAAAGCCTAAGGGTTATTTTTTACTTCGAGGTTCGAGCAAATACTCACTCGACCATAAAGTCTAAGGGCTATTTTTTACTTCGGGTTCGAGCAAACACTCACTCGATCGTAAAGCCTAAGGGCTATTTTTTACTTCGCGTTCGAGCAAACACTCACTCGATCGTAAAGCCTAAGGGCTGGTTTTTACTTCGAGTTCGAGCAAATACTCACTCGACCATAAAGCCTAAGGGCTATTTTTTACTTTGCGTTCGAGCAAACATTCACTCGACCGTAAAGCCTAAGGGCTGTTTTTTACTTCGAGTTCGATTAAACACTCACTCGACCATAAAGCCTAAGGGCTATTTTTTACTTCGAGTTCGAGCAAACACTCACTCGACCACAAAGCCTAAGGGCTATTTTTTACTTCGGGTTCTATCAAACACTCACTCAACCATAAAGCCTAAGGGCTGTTTTAGTACTTCGAGTTCGAGCAACCAATCACTCGACCATAAAGCCTAAGGGCTGTTTTTTACTTCGAGTTCAAGCAAACACTCAGTCGACCATAAATTCTAAGGGTTGTTGTTTACTTCGAGTTCGAGCAAACATTTACTCGACTGTAAAGCATAAGGGCTGTTTTTTTACTTCGAGTTCTACCAAACACTCACTCGACCATAAAGCCTAAGGGCTGTTTTTTACTTCGAGTTCGAGCAAACACTCACTCGACTATAAAGCCTAAAGGCTATTTTTACTTCGAGTTCGAGTAAATATTCACTCGATCGTAAAGCCTAAGGGCTATTTTTTACTTCGAGTTTGAGCAAACACTCACTCGACCATAAAGCCTAAGGGCTATTTTTAACTTCGAGTTTGAGCTAAACACTCACTCGACCATAAAGCCTAAGGGCTATTTTCTACTTTGAGTTCGAGCAAGCACTCACTCGATCAAAAGGCCTAAGGGCTAAACTAGTTTGGTTTTGATCAAATTATCTGAACCCCAACCTTAGAATACAACTTCACAATTCTATATGGCAGAAAGGAAGAAAGTTTTTTATACATGTCAAAAATCATTTACAAGGGCAACATAGCCCGATTAAATTTCTCTACAAAATACCAAAACGGTCTTATAAGAAACACAAAAAATACTAAATGACTTAGTCCTCTCCAGGAGTAGCATCTTCGCCCTCGAGGCCCCCTTCACTTTAAGATTCGCTCGTACTCCCGGTATCATCATCATCGTGAAAAGTCAACACTATGGTTTCAGCTTCAAGTTCCTTAGCTTTCTCGATCTCGGCTAAAAGATCGAAGCCACGAGCATGGATCTCTTCGAGAGTCTACCTTCGAGACTGGCATATAGCATGCTCGGCAACCCAGTTTTCCCGAGCCTAAGCAGCCTCAGCAACCTCCTTTGCTCGAACCTGAGCAGCTTTGGCATCCGATCGATATACGACCATAATTGCATCAGCATTGTCCATGATTTTCTTGACCTCCGATTTGGACGATGTAAGTTTTGTGGCCAGTCTCTCTCGGTCATAATTTGATGAGCTCAATCGAGACTGGAACTTCTCGATTTTATTGGCTTGCGCCAAGGCTTTCTATTTCAAGCTTCAAAGTTGGGCCTCAGCCAAAGCTAGTTGAGTTCGGGTAGTCGCCTTTTCTGAGGCGAGGCGGTCCATGTTCTTCTTCCATTCCTTGGCCTCCGATTTCACTACGTCCACTTCAACATGAAGCTGCCTGATCACATCGAATGTTTGCTCGACCTGCGGGACCGAATTGTTAGCCATCACTCCCGAGTCAATATCATTAAATTCAAATATTCTTTTTACCTGCTCAGCCAGCTTAGCTTCTTATTTCCGGGATGCTTCTAGCTCAATCTCGGTTCGCACACCGGCATCCACAGCTTCTTCGACGGTCTATTTGCCCTAAGGTAAAACATCCTCGGTCCCCCTCAGCTCGGGAACTTGGGTCAAAGTCTCCTCCTTGATCTCATCAAGCCCGGACAGAGCATTATCAACTCCCACCGATACCGAAGTATTTTGAGTATCGGTGCTAGCCCGTGCATGAGCCACCAGCCCGGAATCACTTTCTTCTTCTTCTTCTTCTTCTTATTCGTCTTCATCATCCCTTAGACTCAGGACCGACACCATAGTCAAAGGGATTATGTTCACCTTGGGTTTACGAGCCGCTCTCTTCTTGGGTTTTTGACCCTCAGAGTCTGAGGCCCTTTTTCTCTTAATCACTTTCTCCAGTTTTGAGATAGGCGGTAAAGCTTCTTCATCACCTGGTGGGGGTCTCATAGCCGCATCTTTTCCGAGACCTATAAAAAAAAGAAAAGTAAGTAACAAGTATGCCTGGAAAAGAAATGCTTGAATGGTAAGCAAATCGGTGAGCCAAGAGGAAGGTTTACCATGAGTACGAATCTCCCACCGTCCCTTTAACAAATCGCGCCATGCACGCTCGGCGTATGTTGACGTTGAAACCAGGCACCTGACCCAGTTCTCGAGATGGGGAACGATACCCGGTATCCAAGAAATGAATGCGTCAAGAAAAACACTGATAAGGAAAGATGAATAAGTAAGAACAACAAAAACTAAAAACGGAATCACACTTACTGTTCATATTCCACTTCTCGGGAAACGGCATACTCTCAGCCGGGATTAGGCCCAAGGTATTCACTCGAACGAACTGGCTCATCCAACCCCGATCTTTATTTTCATCTGTGCACTAGGTGAACGCCATGGTGGCCCGACATTGAAGCTTTATCAACCCACCTCGGTAAAGACGAGGGCTATATAACCTTAAGAGGTGGTCGAGGGTGAAGGGAAGCCGGTCGATTTTGCTCACAAAGAAACAAAGTAGTATCAAAATCCTCCAGAAAGAGGGGTGAATTTGACCGAGGTTTACCTGGTACTTCTTACAAAAATCGACAATGACTAATTCAAGGGGACCCAGCATGAAAGGATAAGTGTAAACACTCAGGTACCCTTCCACGTGGGTAGTGATTGCCTCCTCCGGTGCCGATATCACGACCTATTTATTTTCCCAATTGCAGTCTTTTTTCACCAGGTCAAGAAGACTTTTTGTTATCGAGCATATATATCTCGATACCGGCTCGCATTGACCAGCAACCGATGAGGGTTTCTCGACCTTAAAATAGGAATCAATAACGCACCCCCGGGGAACAAGTTCTTCAAGGCGTGGCTTCACCACTGATTTCTCGCCGGCCGGCCGAGATGAGGAAGCAGCCTCTTTCTGCGGAACAGTTTTAGATATTTTTACCATCTAAATTTTTATGAACAAAGAAGAAGGGAGAGTGAAGTATTTGGTGTCTTGAGAAGAACAAGCAAAGATATTCCAATACCTGGAAATAAAGAGCTTTGGGGAAGACGAAGAACTGTGAAGATTGGAATGAAAAGAGATTTGAAGGTAAAAGTTTGAAATGATGAAGAAGGGGGAATATCTGTATACGGTCAAAATCGAGTTTACCCTTCATGTAATTAGTCAAGATTGGAGCATGATGGACCGATAATATTAAGCTATGATGTGAAGTTGGGTTATCGAGCTCAAGATCCAGGTACTGATCAATACCGAGCTCGAGTCAATATCGAGATCGAGACCTAGATACCGATTAATATCGAGCTCAAATCAATATCGAGCTCGAGTCAATATCAAGCTCGATACCTAGAGACCGACCAATACCAAGACCAACCAAGATCGAGATCGAGCCAAGAGACAAAGAGCCGTTGTAGCCGTATTAGGGAAGAGAATCTCGGGGGAAATCTAGGAAAATCTAATTAACTAATCTATCATGGGATTTCCACTATGCATTTTTAATTATATCCAAAGTAGGATTCCTCCACTATATCAAGAGTGGCTATCATTTGTGAAAGGCAGATTGAGATACATTGATACACCCTCACATTCAGAGATTACTGAGATTTACACAACATGTAGCAAATATTATCCTTCTTTGGGCTTTGGACATTGATTCATCTTGTTCATTTATCAATCATTCTTTACTCAAATTGGATTTGTATTCATTCCTTTTTTACAGTCAATATTCGATATATTTCTACTTATTTTTTTGATTTGTACCAAGTTATACCTGTATACGGTCAAAATCGTTTTCAAACTTCGTATGATTGGTGAAGATAGGTCGAAGAGCATCTTCATAATATCGAGGTCAGATTTGAATAAGGCACGAACAAGCTTTGAGTTTCGGAGTCATAAAATTAAGCATGTGTTAATTGATCCAGGTAGCTCGGCCAACATTATTAAATCGAAGGTCATAAAATAGCTCGATCTACAGGACCAGGTCGTACCTGCAACCCTAGTTCTAAACGGATTCAATATGGCATGTACAACTACCAAAGGCGAGATAATTCTGTTGATAAATGTGGCCCGGACCATCCGAGTAACAAAGTTCCACGTAATCGAAGACCATGGATCCACAATATGAGAGTTGTACCTTTGACCCTCCACCAGGTTCTTAAATTCCCAACATCGGATGGAGTCAAAACAGTGTACGGAGAATAACCGGCCGCAAAAGAAATGTTTGTCGTCGAAGAAGCAATTCTGATATCCTCATCTTCATCGACGAAGGGATCGGACTCGAAAAGGGGAACGTGATTCCAAATAGCAGTCACAGATGTCAGCTTCGACCTTACTAGAAAATCAGAAGATTGACGAAGATGATGAGCAAAGGATCCCTCGATCCTTCGTGGTCCCCAATGATTCCAACGCTACCCAATCAACGGTTGAAGAACTGGAGCAAGTCATACTAATCGAATATCTTCCCAAACAAAAGGAATACCTGGGAATGGGATTAACCCTCGAACTCAGGAAAAGGCTTATTCAATTTCTTATTGATAACAAAAATTGTTTTGCTCGGTCCCATTTAGACATAACAGGGATCCCATCGGATATAAGGACGAATCGGCTAAGTATAGACCCTATGTTCAAACTGGTGAAGCAAAAAAAAAAGACCCAGTCCGAGGTAAAGCACGTATTCATAAAGGACGAGGTAACTAAACTTCTCAAAATACGGTCCATTCGGGAGGTAAAATATCCTGAATGGTTAGCCAATGTAGTTGTAGTCTCTAAAAAAGAGAACAAATTTAGAATGTGTGTAAATTATAAGGATTTAACCAAGGCATGCCCCAAATATTCTTTCCCGCTCCCTAACATCGATCGCATGATCGATGCCACAGTCGGCCACAAGATCCTTACTTTTCTCGATGCCTATTCCGGGTATAATCAAATCCAAATGAACTCGGAGGACCGAGAAAAGACTTCATTTATCATCAAGCATGGAACATATTGTTATAATGTAATGCCCTTCGGGCTAAACAATGCAGGAGCTACTAACCAACTCCAAGAAAATAAAATGCTCGAGGAACAAATAGGTAAATCAATGGAGGTTTTTATTGATGACATGATAGTTAAGTCCCTGCACGCAGAGGACCATTTGGCTCATTTGCAGGAAACATTCGATATTTTAAGAAAATACAACATGAGGCTCAACCCCGAGAAATGTGCTTTCGGGGTCAGTTCGGGCAAGTTCCTTGGCTTCATGGTAACAAATTGGGGGATCGAAATCAACCCCGATAAAATCAAAGCCATCAAAGATATCACCGTTGTGGACAGCGTAAGAGTCGTGTAGAAGCTAACCAGACAGATAGCTACCTTAGGCCAATTCATTTCGAGGTCGTCGGATCGAAGCCACATATCTTTCTCTCTACTCAAAAAGAAGAACGATTTAACATGGACCCCAGAATGCCAACAGGCTTTACAAGAATTGAAGAGATACCTATCGATCCCACCATTGCTTCACACTCCAAAGGCAGATGAGAAACTCTACTTGTACTTGGCAGTATCGGAAATCGTGGTAAGTGGTGTCCTAGTTCGAGAAGAGCAAGGTACGCAATTATCTATTTATTATGTAAGTCAAATCTTAGGAGAAGCAGAAACAAGATATCAACACTTAGAGATATTGGCACCTGCTCTAATAAGCGCCTCTAGGAAGTTAAGACCATACTTTCAATGTCACCCCATATGTGTATTTACCACTTACCCACTTCATAATATTTTGCACTAGCCCAAACTATCGGGCCAATTTATCAAATGGGTCGTCGAACTCGGTGGGTGGACATTGAATATCAACTTCGGATGACCATCAAGTCTCAAATTTTAGTAGACTTCATGGTCGATTTCACGCCAACCCTTGTACCCGAAGTTGAGAAAGAACTCTTGCTAAAATCGGGTACATCATCGGGGGTATGGACCCTCTTCACAAACGGTGCTTCGAACGTGAAGGGGTCCGGGCTAGGCATCATTTTAAAGCCACCCACGGATAGCACTATTAGGCAATCTATCAAAACTACTAGATTGACTAACAACGAGGCCGAGTATGAGGCCATGATTGCAAGTGTCGAGCAAGCTACAAGCTTGGAAGCAGAAGTCAATGAAGCCAAGTGCGACTCTTTACTGGTGGTAAATCAAGTAAACAAAACCTTCAAAGTTCGAGAGGATAGAATGCAAAGGTATTTAGAAAAACTACAAGTAACTTTGCACCGTTTCAAAGAATGGACTTTAGAGCATGTACCTCGAGAACAAAACAGTGAGGCCGATACACTTACAAATTTGGGGTCATCGGTCGAGGAAGATGAGATCGGCTCGGGGACTGTCGTTCAACTCTCGAGATCCGTGATCGAGGAAGGTCATGCCGAGATAAACTCTACAAACTTAACCTGGGACTGGAGGAATAAGTATATTGAATACTTGGAGAACGGAAAGCTCCCATCAGACCCTAAATATTTGAGGGCTCTACGAACCAAAGCTGCTCGATTAACATTGACTGCAGATGGAATATTATACCATAGGACATTCGATGGACTATTGGCAGTATGATTAGGACCAGGAGACACCGACTACATCCTACGTGAGATTCACGAGGGAACTTGTGGAAATCATTCTGGTGCCGATTCATTAGTCCAAAAAATAATCAGAGCATGATATTATTGGATCGATATAGACAAAGATGCAAAGGATTTTGTTCGAAAATATGATAAATGTCAAAGTTTTGCACCGATGATCCATCAGCCCGGAGAGAAACTTCACTTAGTCCTATCCACATTACCATTCATGAAATGGGGAATGGATATCGTCGGCCCTTTGCCATCAGCTCCAGGTAAAGCTAAGTTCATTTTATTTATGACTGAATATTTCTCTAAATGGGTTGAAGCACATGCGTTCGAGAAAGTGAGAGAGAAAGAGGTTATAGACTTCATCTGGGATCATATCGTATGTAGATTCGGTATACCCGCCGAAATAGTGTGTGATAATGGAAAACAATTTATCGGCAATAAAGTGACAAAATTCCTCGAAGACCACAAAATAAAAAGGATATTATCAACACCGTATCACCCTAGTGGGAACGGACAGGCTGAATCGGCAAACAACAATATCATTCAAAACCTAAAGAATAGGTTGAACGACGCTAAGGGGAAATGGAGAGAAATTCTACCCGAAGTTCTTTGGGCATATCAAATAGCATCAAAGTCCAGTACGGGGGCAACCCCTTTCTCCTTAGTATATGGCTCTGAAGCCTTGATTCTAGTCGAAGTCAGGGAACCCAATGCCAAATTTTGACATACAACAGAAGATTCAAATCACGGGGCTATGAAAAGTGGCCTCAAATTATTGGATAAAAAATTAGAAGACGCTCTTGTCTGATTGGCCGCCCAAAAGCAGCGGATCGAAAGATACTATAATCGAAGAACCAATCTTCGCCATTTTAAAATAGGGGACTTAATGTTAAGGAAAGTCACCATCAACACCCTAATTCCAAATGAAGGAAAACTGGGTCCAAAGTGGGAATGACCGTATCAGGTAGTCGAAATCATCGGTAAAGGATCCTACAAGCTCGGTATTGTAAACGGCAAACAACTACCAAGCAATTGGAATATGTCACACCTAAAACGATACTACTGCTAAGGTACGATCCTCCCATGTTCGTTTATATTTCAAAAACTAACCTTTGCAGGAGTTCGATCAGGAGCAAGGACGAATTATTCAACACAGAGCCTTAGGCCTAAGAGCACGCATTGCACTCTTTTTTCCTTAGACCGGTTTTATCCCAAATGGATTTTTCGTCAAGGTTTTTAATGAGGCAACCATTGATCATGCTAACTCAGAAAAATTCAATAGTATCCGAGGCCTCTTTACAATAAACCTCGAATACTAGGGGAATTACCCTCGAATATATCAAGTTCGATTACCAAGTTCGAAGCAAGAAAGTTACTTCATGACAACAGGGTTTCGATAAGAAAAATTATAAGAGCCAAATGGTCAAAACGAACCATGCTCATGTAGTTTGCTCGATCCCTGGTACAAAACATAAACACATGTATAATGACATTAAGAAAATTTCTTACCGATATCTCATATCTTTGAATCCATCCTCTATTTCGTGATCTATTTTGCAAACATGCTTAAGGGCCGACCATTACCCCATAAATCGGGGACTGCCAATTGAAACATCAACGAGATCAAGTCCCACTATGCCTACGGGCTACACTACTTCGAGTTCGATTTATCACTCACTCGATTACTAAGCCTACGGGCTACTCTTATTTTGAGTTTGAGCAATCACTCACTCGACCATTAAGCCTACGGGCTACTCTTATTTTGAGTACGAGCAATTACTCACTCGGCCACTAAGCCTTCGGTCTACATCATTTCGAGTTTGAGCAAGTACTCACTCGACTCCTAATCCCATGAGCTACATTATCTCGAGTTCGATCAATCACTCACTCAACCACTAAGCCTACGGGCTACTCTTATTTCGAGTTCGAGCAATCACTCACTCAACCACTAAGCCTAAGGGCTACCCTTACTTCGGGTTCAAGCAATTACTCACTCGATCATTAAGACTACGGGCTAATCTTATTTCGAGTTCTAGCAATCACTTACTCGACCACTAAGCCGAAGGGTTACCATTACTTCGAGTTCGAGCAATCACTCACTCGACCATTAAGCCTAAGGGCTACTCTTATTTCGAGTTCGAGAAATCACTCACTCGACCACTAAGCCTATGGGCTACATTATCTCGAGTTCGAGCAATCACTCACTCGACCACTAAGCCTACGGGCTACTCTTATTTCGAGTTCTAGCAATCACTCACTCGACCACTAAGCGTAAGGACTACCTTTACTTCGAGTTCGAGCAATCACTTACTCGACCATTAAGCCTAAGGGCTACTCTTATTTCGAGTTCGAGCAATCACTCACTCGACCACTAAGCCTACGGGCTACATTATCTCGAGTTTGAGCAATCACTCACTCGACCACTAAGCCTACGGGCTACTCTTATTTCGAGTTCAAGCAATCACTCACTCGACCACTAAGCCTAAGGGCTACCCTTATTTTGAGTTCGAACAATCACTCACTCTACTATTAAGACTAAGGGCTACTCTTATTTCGAGTTCGAGCAAACACTCACTCGACCACTAAGCCTACGGGCTTCATCATTTCGAGTTCGAGCAAGTACTCACTCGACTACTAAGCCTACATGCTACTCTTATATCGAGTTCAAGAAATCACTCACTCGACCACTAAGCCTAAGGGCTACCCTTATTTCGGGTTCAAGCAATTACTCACTCGATCATTAAGCCTACGGGCTACTCTTATTTTGAGTTCTAGCAATCAGTTACTCGACCACTAAGCCTAAGGGCTACCATTACTTCGAGTTCGAGCAATCACTCACTCAACCAATAAATCCTAAGGGTTACCTTACTTCGAGTTCGAGCAAGCACTCACTCGGTTATAATGGCTACAAGGTCCGAATTCGATCAAATGACTTAAAGCCTTGACCAAGCTACTCTTATATCGAGTTCGAGAAATCACTCACTCAACCACTAAGCCTAAAGGCTACCCTTACTTCGGGTTCAAGCAATCACTCACTCGACTATTAAGCCTAGCCTTATTTCGAGTTCGAGCAATCACTCACTCGACTACTAAGCCTACGGGCTACCTTATTTCGAGTTCAAACAATAACTCACTCGACCAATAAAGCCTAAGGGCTACCTTACTTCGAGTTCGAGCAAGCACTCACTCGGTTATAAAGGCTACAAGATTCGATCAAATGTCCTAAAGCCTCGAACTTAAGAAAACTTTCATAAAGCATGAATGAAACAAAATCTTCACAAGGAAGAAAATAAACCAGAGAAATTGGGAAAGGAAAAAGACCTTTATATATATACAAGAGTGTTTACAACGCCCGAACAAGGCCCTACACAAGAAAATGGAAAAAACTCTAAGTCTCCTGGTTATCTCTCGGGGCGGTCTCTTCTCCATCGGGCTCCTCCCCGCTCTCGGATCCACTCTCTCTCCCATCATCATCGTCATCATCAGAAGCCAAGGCTTCAGTATCGGCTTCGAGCTCTTTAGCCCTTTTTATCTCTTCGGTGAGAATTCTCGAGCATGGATCTCCTCGAGGGTCACCCTCCGAGATTGGCATTTGGAAAGTTCAGCAACCCAATATGCTCGAGTTTTAGCGGTATCGACTGCCTTTCTTACTTATACCTGAGCAGCTTCAGCATCGGCCTGATAGACGACCACGAATGCATCTATATTGACCTTTGCTTTTTCGGCGTCAGATTTGGCCTTGGCAAGTTCGAAGGCCAACCGAGCCCCGAGCTCCTCTATTTTTCTTGCTTAAACCGAACTATTATCCTTCATGCTTTACAGTTGGTTTTCAGACGATGATAATTGGGATCGAGCAGTTTTGTTTTCTGCGGCAAGACGGTCCAAGCCATCTTTCCATCCCAAGGTCTCTGCCCTTATCATATTGACCTCCTCACGAAGCTACCTAATTACCTCAAGCTTCTGCTGCAGCTGTGAGATCGAAATATTAGCCACCATTCCAGAATAAAGCCTATGGGTTTTTAAGATTACCATTACCTGCTCGGTCAGGTCGGTTTGGTCTTGTTAAGCCTTGGCCAATTCAACTCGCAGGTTCTTGATTTCTTCTTCCCTTTGTCCGACGAGGAGTCTAAGGGCGTTCCTCTCCTCTGTGACCCGTCGGAGGTCGGCCTCGTATCGACGCAGCTCAGATCGAGACCGAGAACATGCTTCTCGATGAACCGCTGCGGCCTACGAAGAAAGAAGAAAAGAAGTTAAAAAAGAATAGCAAACTTGAAAGTGGTATTAACGAAGGGAGTTAGAGCTTACCCGATTCAAAGCTTGTTGCACTTCACAAAAAAGGCCCGACATATCACTAGGGACAGCAACATCCTCGACACCAGTAAACAAATCACGAAAAGGGTCCTCCCCTTCATGAGACCAGCCTATCTCGAGGGCCCCCAAAGTTTGGGCTTCCTGAATCGCCCCTTCGGATAAAGCAGGGAGAGTGGGCGAGTCTCCGATTACTATTGCCCCAAGTGACTCGCTTGGGGCATTCTCCTCAGTTTAGAGAGCTTCAGGGCCGACCCCTTCACATATACCCACCATTTGTTGACTTCGGTGGGAAGCATCCTCGATCTCTAATGATTCGGGGACTCTGCCCGAATCTTTCTCCGATATCCCCTTAGTTCAAGCGGAGCTTCATAAACCACCATCAATCCAGCTGCCTTTGGGGCATTGATGGTTTTCTTCACTCGGGCCACCAGTACGGACCCGTCAACTTCTTCTTCTTCTTCTTCTTCTTCTTCTTCTTCATCCCTCAGACACCGAACGGATTCTTCAGTCAAAGGGATAATTTTCCTCCTCGGCTTACGAGTTGTCCTTGTATTGGGTTCTGGATCCTTAGAAGTTGAGGCATGTTTTCTCTTATTGTCCTTCGTCGGTTTCAGAACTGGGGCCAAAGTCTCTTCCTCACCGGACGGGGGACACATAACCGCATCTTTGTCCAAGCCTACACACAAGAAAATGGTTAAGTATATGGAAAACATTCTGTTTGAACCAACAAAGGCATGAAAAAGAGGCTTACCATGATTTTTCGCCTCCCATCAGCCCTTTGACAAATCACGCCACGAGCGCTCGGCGTATACAGAGGTCGAAGCCAGGTACTGTACCCAGCGCTTAAGGTCGGGAACAACACCAAGATTCCAAGAAACCGCTATATCACGAAAAAAGAGATCGGTGAGAAAGAGATAAAGGAGCAAAGCAATAAGAGCTAATAGTCGAAATATACTTACGCTTCATGTTCCACTCCTCAGGGAATGGCATCTGCTCGGCCGAGATCAGATCGGAGGTCTTCACTCAAATGAACCTACCCATCCAAACCCGATCCTTGTCCTCGTCTATGCTCAAGAAGAGCACTTTGTTAGCCCGGTGCTAGAGTTTTATTAGCCCACCTCGATAGAGGCGGGGGATGTACAATCTGATAAGGTAGTCTAGGGTGAAAGGCATCCTCTCGATCCTGTTCACAAAAAAGAGGATCAGAATAACGATCCGCCAAAAGGAAGGATGGATTTTGGCTAGGGTTATTTGGTATTGGTGGCAAAAATCGATAACGACAGGTTCTAGGGGGCCCAATGTGAAAGGATAAGTATACACACATAAAAACCCTTTCACATAAGTAGTAATATCTTCTTCGGGAGCCGGGATTATCACTTCTATTTTCTCCCAGTTACAATCTTTTATCAGTTGCTCGAGGTATCCCTTAGATATCGAGCACATATACCTCGATACTGGTTCACATGGACTAGGAACCGACGAGGCTTTATCGACCTTAAAATCGGAGGTAAGAACACACTCCTCAGGCCGTGGTTCCACCGGTGTTTTGACGGCGACGAACTGTGAAAAAGAAGCCTTTTCTTTGTGAGAAACGGTTTTTGATATTTTCGCCATCAACTCTATCCGTTTTTCACCATCAACTCCATCGGTGGTTCCGTCGGTCCTTAGAACTATATATAAATTTAACTCTATCCATTTTTCGGGTAAACACATCTCTGTTAGGTTCCAAAATAAGAAACTAACAAGTGCCAAAAATTGGAAGAGATGAAACAGAGGGGTTGGAAATTGGGTTGTTTTTAACAATGTCAAAAAACTATTTTTAGAATTGAGTTTGTACCAGATATTATCATAAAAAAACGGAGAGAGAAAGAATGAATAGTAGCAGCTATGGTGAAAACAAAGGGATGGTGTTGTGGTGGTGGAGTTCTCGAAAAACTAGCGGGTTAAGTGATGGCCATCTAATTTGGGATCTAAGAAGAAGATACAACATACAAGAGATAAGGAAGGAGGAGAAACAGATAAAGGAAAAGAGAACGAATTTGGGTATTCTTACTATAAAGGAGAAGAGAAACGAGGAAAGGAGGAAGGATCTGGGAAGAAAAGAAGGAGAAAAAAGAAATTAAAAAGAGAACAAAGTTAGAAAATAAAAATGCAGAAAATATTAAGAATAATTAATTTAAGTGCAATTAGTTGATCTAATTGAAAGATAACACGTGTATAGTTTAATTGGTTTTTAACTTTTGTTTTTTGTTTTTCACACGCGTGTGATAACACATTCTTTACCAGATCAACTTTTAGTAACACATTCTTTGAGAGATCAACGTTTAGGGATGGGGGAAGGTGGGGGGAGGGGAAATTCACTTTCGACAAGAACGAGGTGGTACTAAAACACCTATAAAGGTTAAGTGTGAAACTGATTTTTCGGGACAAGTATAAAGTGAATCTTATGTATTTTCCCTTTAAAATAAAACCCCTAAGTTTTTCCTTGCTATTGCTTCTCCTCTTTTTGTTACTTTGTCTTTCCCCTGATACTTTTCTCTCCTCTCACAACCCAAATCTATCGTAACAAAGATAACACGTGATAGTTTAATTGGTTTTTAACTTTTGTTTTTTATTTTTCACGCGCGTGTAGGAATGTGATAACACATTCTTTGCCATATCAACTTTTAGTAACACATTCTTTGAGAGATCAACTTTTAGGGATGTGGGAGGGTGGGGGGAGGGGAAATTCACTTTGGACAAGAACGGGATGGTATTAAAATACTTGTAAAGGTTAAGTGTGAAACTGATTTTTCGGGACAAGTATAGGGTGAATCTTATGTATTTTTCCTTTAAAATAAAACCCCTAAGTTTTTCCTTGCTATTGCTTCTCCCCTTTTTCGTTACTCTGTCTTTCCCTTGATATTTTTCTCTCCTCTCACAACCCAAATCTATCGTAACAAAAGATTGCCTTTTCCCCCTTCTTGATGAGTGCAAACGGTGTACAAAACTTAGGTCGCTAGTCAAAGATAGTATAGTTATTAAATCGTCTCCACAGGGATTGGTTCAAATAAATCTTTAGCTTGACACTATTCAGGAGAATAAACCTTTGATTTTGAATTATCAACGAGGAGTAAAAACTAAGATTATCAATTATGAGTGATTATTGGACATTGGGTATTTAAGTAGCAACAATTGAATATCAATGAGAGAAATAAGGGCTTTGACAAGATATGTGCTCAACTATTATCTGGGATATAACTCTGTGCTAAGTTCACTCTTAAGATCTATTGACTCTTTCGATTTCAATAGATGATTAAGCTATCTCAAGTATTCAAATTCTTCTTCCGAATGAATTAGAGTTCGCTAAACAACTTAATGATACACAGTGTGAACATATGCAAGAATACTTTGAATGAATGATCTAACAAAAACCGTCTCTCGACTATTTTTTAAAATTGGGTCAATTGATAACTCTACAAGCTCTTTCGATTACCTATGAGAATCGTGAAATTAACCCAAACAAGATAACACAATGAAAATTACTACAACACTTTTCTTTTGATTAATTAAAACCACAATTAAAATTCAATTAGAAACTCGTTCAACAAATTCAAGCAACTAACAGAGATAAAACCCTCGAATAATAATAAAGTCACAATATCTGTCAATAACCCTAAGAAAGACTACTCCATAGTGGAGAAATTATGCATCACAAGAGTATTAAGAGGACAAACAAATATTACAACCCACGAATTCAAATAAACTTTCATATCGAATGATTCAGATGAAGTATTCAAAGTCTCCGTTGTTTTTTTGCCTTCTTCTCTCCAAATTTTGCTCCAAAAATCCCAGACACCTAGTTTGAGACAATCTTAGGCTTTATATAAGTCAAGGGGATTGCCTAAAAATTACAAAAATAGGTCTGTATAAGTTTCCCCTAGGCGAACGTGCGTTGCCGCACACCTGGAAGCTTGGGCGCGCATGTGGACGCGCATCTATGGAAGTATCCAATAAAAATATCATAACTATGTGTAGGAGAGTTGAAACGACGAGCCGTTTATACTTCTGAAAACTAGACTCAAAGATCTACATTTGCCCACATAAATAATGATAAAACTTCTTGTAGATTGGGAGATATCATCTGTTTAAGTTGGACTATGTGTTTCTAGAGAGAAACTTTAGCTCCAACCTCTAAATCCCACTATCTATTGCTTGAATATTCATCCTTTGTCATCATTTGACTTTTCAAGCATCGTATTCAATCATCAAAAACTCTCCTTCGCTATCTTTTTATATTTTTGACCTTTTCACCTTTTTTTTCTTACATCTACATTTAGAACTTGCATGTACATCAATAAAACACAAATGTGTTTTTTAATAAAATTATCACCAAAAATCAAATAACCACCCAAAATATAACCAAATAAAACCCTCAGTATGCACTCATCACTTCTCCAATGTCACAACTCAATTTCTCTTATAGGCCGTGATGACGCCCAACGTCGTCGACATGCAAGCCAACGAGGAACTAGCTATGTATTTATTCTTTTTAATAATTTCAAAGTAGTTGATTTTTATTTATTAAGTAAATGATAAATGAACAAATGAAAGAGCAAAATACGGCAAAATAAATACCCAAAACCATAAAGTGTCTACTAGCATGTTCCCAAGACCCGGTGTCACAAGTGTATGAGTAACTAATAGAATATAAACAATACCTATGCTACTCTCTGAAATATGATAGACATAAAGTAAATACAAAAGAGAGATTGCGAGTGCTACAGAACGGACTCATAAAGCAGCTCACCACTATGCCTCAGGATAACGGGGGTGCGCGCCTGAGTGACTGCCAGATGCACCTGCCTCAGATACTGCACGATTAGTATAGAAGTGTAGCGTGAGTACATAAACAACATGTACCCAGTAAATCTCTAGTCTAACCTCGAAGAAGTAGTGATGAGGGATCGACATAGATACTTACTATGGACCAACAAATAAAATACAAAAATCCTAAATAGGCATGGAATATGTTTATAATAATAATAACACAATAGCAAGGAGTGAATAAATGATTCTTTAACTGATAGACAATTTAAAGATATCCAACTAATACATACTAACTCCAACAACTTCGGGCCAATAAATGAATTCTAACCTCTCAAGTCATAAATATAAAATAAAGTGTAATCGGGCTCCAAGCAATTTCACGCACGATTTAGGCTGAGGTCGTACGACCCGATACAGAATAATGTGTACATTGCCAAGAGTCGAACGATACGAACCATAGATGCATCTATTAAACTGCAGAGGCGTTCGGCCCGCTCCACAAAAAGAGAGAATACTCTGTGAACATCCGATTTAAAAGCTATCACAAGACTAATACACAAGAAAGCACAATTTCTATTAACGGTCATGTAACTCGTCAAAACTCAAAGTAAGTGAAATTCAGTCTTTACAAATCCTTTATCAAGTTTTAATATAATTTAGGTACTTAAATTAATAAGTAGAGTGCAAACAATACAAGTATTTTATGATTTGGGTCCTAAAACTACCCGGACCTAAGCATGATTAGTAGCTATGCACGGACTCTCGTTAACTCGTGCGTATGTAGCCCCCGCAGTTAGAAGCAAATAGTAATTTAAAATACCTATGGGGTAGATTCCCTGTTACAAGGTTAGGCAAGAGACTTATCTCATCTCAAAGCTTATTTTTCGGTCCACAAATTCACTCTAAAACCTCAACTTGGTGCCGAACAATCCGAAACTGGCCAAATATTATATAAATTAATCAATATACACTCACAAGTTCATAATTTAACTATTAGAGTAATTACCCAAACCAAATTGGAAGATTCTTAAGATTCATCCTCGGGCCCACGTGCCCGAATTTCAGAAATATTTTAAGATAAATGTTACCGATAACCTCACGAACTCAAATATATAATTTACACCCAATTCCATTATCATTTTCGTGGTTAAATCCCATTCTTATCAAAACCTAGGTTTTTCAACTAAACCCATAATTTCTCCAATTTATATGTTAAGAATCTACCCAAAAAGCATGTATTAAACTCATATTGTTTAGAAATTACTTACCTCAAAGTGCTAGGTGAAAACCCCTATTCAAAGAGCTCTAACATTTCCCAACAAGTGAAAGAAATGAACCAAAAAGCCTAACTCCCGACATTTTAAAAGACACTGCCCAAGCATCCCTTCTTCGAGATCGCAGAAAAAGACATCACGATTGTGAAGGCAATCTGCCCAGGGCCCAGGAAAATGGTCATCGCGAATGCGAGGACCCACACGCGAACGCAAAGAAGAAAGATCTCCCACCCCCGTAGGCCTATCTCCCTACGCGAACACGGGCCTCTTCACGCGAACGCGGAAGCCACATGTCCCAGACCTTTGCGAAAGCGGGCAAGGGGTCGCGAACGCATAGAGAAAATATTAGCCCTTCACATTTTCCTTATCCGCGAATGCAACACATCCCTCGCGATCGCGAAGAATTAAACCAGAACCAGCACACCAGATTTTTGGGACTTAGCTCTGGGCAGTCCAAAATTCACCCGAGCCACCCGGGACCCCATCCAAGTGCACCAACAAGTCCATAACCATAATACGGACTTGCTCAAACTCTCGAAACATGTAAAACAATATCGAAACTAAGAATCGTACCACAATTCAAACTAAATTAAGTTATGAACTTCAAACTTCTCAACTAGCTCTGAATGCGCCGAAACATACTTAGACTACTCGAAATGATGCCAAACTTTACACAGTAAAAGCACAGACGAGGATTCTTAATTAGGGGAACGGGGTTATAGAAAGAAAAACTATTAGTCGGGTCGTTACATTCTCGACCTCTTAAACAAACATTCATCCTCGAACGGGTCTAGGATCATACCTAGAGTGCCGAATAGGTGTGGTTATCTACTCCGCTTGTCCTCCTCGGTCTCCCAAGTCACCTCCTCGACTGGAGACCCCTCCACTGAACCTTTACCATAGAAATCTTCTTGGACCTCAACTGGCGAACCTTCCTGTCAACAATGACAATCGGCTCCTCTTCATAACCCATTCTCTCATCCAGCTAAACTGTGTTGTAGTCTAACACATGCGACCTGTCAGCATGATACTTCCGGAGCATAGACAAGTGGAAAAGTGGATGAACTATCGATAGATTGGGAGGCAAAGCAAGCTCATAAGCAACCTCCCCAACTCGCATCAACATCTCAAATGGACCTATGAACCTTGGGCTCAACTTTCCCTTCTTCCCGAACCTCATAATTCCCTTCATCGGCGAGACTTTCAAGAGAACCTTCTCGCCCATCATAAATGATAAATCACACACCTTTCGATCCGCGTAGCTCTTCTATCTGGACTGTGCTTCGTGAAGTCGCTCATAAATCAACTGCAACTTCTCCAAGGCATCCATTACTAAATCAGTACCATATAACCTAGCCTCGCCAGGCTCGAACCATCCGATGGGTGAACGACATCGTCGACCATACAAAGCCTCAAATATACTAAGCCAATGGCCTCTCCTATGCTGAAATGAATGCAAAACTACCCATACTCTCAGCTTTTCTGCTCAACGCATCCGCAACCACATTCGCCTTACCTGGATGATAAAATATAGTAATATCATAATCCTTTAGTAACTCAAGCCACATGCACTGCCTCAAGTTGATATCCCTCTACTTGAACAAATGTTGCAAGCTACGATGATTGGTGTAAACCACATAAGACACCCCATAAACATAATACCTCCAGATCTTGAGAGCATGAACTATCGCGGCTAAATCCAAATCATGTATGGGGTAATTCTTCTCATGGAGCTTCAGCTGACGTGAAGCATATGCAATAACTCGCCACTCCTGCAACAATACACAACCCATGCCAACACATGAAACTTCACACTACACGGTATGCATCCCTGAATCGGAAGGCAACATTAACACCAGTGTTGTAGTCAATGCGGTCTTTAGATTCTGAAAGCTCGCCTCGCAATCATCGAACCATCAGAATGGAGCACCATTCTAGGTCAATCTAGTCAGAGGTGTTGCAATAGATGAGAATCCCTCCACAAACTGGCAATAATAACCTGCCAACCCCAAGAAGATCCCGATGTCGGTCACTGTGGTGGGATGAGGCAAACTCTGAACTGCCTCGATCTTCCTAGGATCTACCTTGATACCCCCGCCTGATACAATATTCCCCAAGAATTCCACATAATCCAACCAAAACTCGCACTTGGAGAACTTAGCATATAGCTTCTGTTCCTGCAAGGTCTGAAGTACCACTCGCAAATGCTGCTCGTGCTCCTCCATGCGACGCGAGTAGATCCATATGAAATCAATGAAAACAATGAAAAACGAGTCAATATATGGCCTGAATACCCGATTCATCAAGTCGATAAACATCGTCGGCGCGTTAGTCAAACCGAAGGACATCACTAGAAACTCATAGTGGCCATATCTAGTCCAGAAAGCCATCTTCGGAACATCCAAATCACGAATCTTCAACTGATGGTACCCCGATCTCAATTCAATCATAGAGAACACCCTAGCACCCTGCAAATGGTCAAACAAATCATCAATACGTGGCAACGGGTACTTGTTCTTAATGGTAACTTTGTTCAACTGGTGGTAATCAATGCACATCCGCATAGTCCCATCTCTTTTCTTCCCGAAAAACACCGGTGCACCTCAAGGCGACACACTCAGTCTGACGAACCCCTTTGCAAGCAACTCCTCAAGTTGTTATTTCAACTTTTTCAACTCTTTCGGAGCCATGCAGTACAGTGGAATAGAAATAGGCTGGGTACCTGGAACCAAATCAATACATAAATCGATATCACGATCTGGTGGCATGCCTGGTAGATCAGAAGGAAACACATCAGAGAACTCCTGGATCACATACACTAAATCAATCGCCAACGCCTCTATAGTAGTATCCTTAACATAAGCTAGATAAGCAAAACAACCCTTCTCGATCATATGTCGAGCCTTCAAAAAAGAGATAACTCGACTAGATGCACTAACAGATGAACCCTTCCACTCCAATTTAGGAAACTCTGGCATCGCCAAGGTAATTGTTATGGCATGGAAATCAAGGATGGTGTGATATGGAGACAACCAGTCCATGCACAGGATGACCTCAAAGTTGCTAATATCAAGCAATAGAAGATCCTCTCTAATCTCATAACCATAGAAAGTCATGATACATGACCGGTAGATTTGATCTACAACAACAGAATCACCTACTAGCTTGGACACATATATAGAGGTACAAAAGGACTCGCGAGGAACACCAAGAAAATGAGCAAACAGAGATGAAACATATGAATATGTAGACCCTGGATCAAATTGTACCGAAGCATACCAAACGTAGACATAAATAATACATGTGATCATGGCATCTGAGGCTACTGCATCTGGTATGGCTGGAAAGGCATAGAACCTAGCTGGATTGCCACCTGACTGATCTCCACATCTAGGATGGCCCCTACCCACCTGCACTTTACCTATGGGCAGCCAGACGGCTGGTGTGGCGGTTGGTGTTGTAATCGTAGGCTGATAACCCTACTGTATTACCTTGCCTCGAAGCCTGGGTCAGAATCTCCTAACATGACCAAGATCCCCGCACTTGAAAAAACCTATCGGTGCGTAAAATGACTGACCTTAAGTTTGACTCTGGGGACCAGAACTCCCACTAGAGGAATCCTGAGTAGCAGGTGGATGGTAGGAGCTCTCTAGAATGGCACTGAAATAGGGCTGCATTGGAGCACCCCCAAGGAGGCGGCGATGCTGGATATGTGGGACTCCCCTCACAAATTGACCTCTTCCCCCAAACGGAGCACCACTGAACCCTCCAGAATATCGAAACTGCTTTTCCCTCGGCGTCTTCTCTTGGCCCCGCTGACGAACACCGTCGATCCTTTGAGCTATCTCCACAACTAGCTCGTAAAAAGTCCCCATCTCAACCTCTCCGGCCATAGCGGCCTGGATACTAGAGTGCAAACCCGCAACAAAGCTCTACACTCTCCATGCATCAGTGGGGAGTATCATAAGTGCATGACGAGACAACTCAGAGAATCTCGCCTCATAGTCGGTCACCGACATCTAGCCCTACTGAAGCTGCTCGAACTGAAATAGCAACTCTTCTCTCTGAGAGAGTGGAATATATCTATCCAGAAAAAGGTATGTGAACAGGTCCCAAGTCAAGGGAAGAGAACCTGCTGGTCCGTCGAGAAGATAGGACTGCCACCATCTAGGGGCCCTTCCCTCCAACTGAAAGGTGGTAAATTCCACCCTGTGGGACTCTAATATCCTCATATTGTGTAGTCTGTCCCTGCAATGATCAATAAAGTCTTGGGTGTCCTCATGTCACTCATCTATAAAGACAGGAGGATGTAACATGGTCCAACTATCCAATAGCTTTTGCGGCTCGCCAGCCGTAGCTGGTCTGGGCTCTGGTACTGCCACTGCAACTGGTTGAGCTCCACCCATGGGTAGTGCGCCTGGGGTGTAATAATCAAACCGGTCATTTTGAGCATTTGCAATTCACTCGGTAGTTTGAGGGCATGAGTATCTCCATATGATGTATTATGACTTGTGTGAATCGTCGGTTTTGGTTTTCAGGTTATTCAGAATTGATTTGGAAGAACGATTCTCAACTATGAAGCTTTAAGTTGGACGAGTTGACCAAGTTTGACTTTTGTGAATTTGACCCCGGAACAGAGTTTTGATGATTCCAATAGCTCTGTATGGTAATTTTGGATTTAGTAGCGTATTCAGAAAATTATTTGAAAATCCGTAACTAAATTAGGCTTGAAATGGCAAAAAAAAATTAAGTTTGGAAGTTTGACCGGGGAGTTGACTTTTTGATATCGGGGTCAGAATCTAGTTCTAAAAATTTCAATAGGTTTGTTATGTCATATATGACTTGTGTGCAAAATTTGAGGTCAATCGGACTTAATTTGTTAGGTTTCGGCATCGAAGGTAGAAGTTGAGATTTCTTAGTTTCGTTAAGCTTGAATTGGGGTATGATTCATGGTTTTAGCGTTGTTTGATGTGATTTGAGATTTCGACTAAGTTCGTATCGTATTTTAAGACTTGTTGGTATGATTGACTGGTGTCCCGAGGGGCACGGGTGTGTTTTGGATCACTAGTTGAGAAACTAATTAAGTTAATGATTTGGAGTTTGACCATGGTCAATATCAGGTTCGTAGCGTATTTTATGATTGAAAAACATATATGATTTGTGTCCGGGAGGTTCCAAATGAGTTTTGGACGCTAAAATAAAAATTCTTTCGTTGCTGATTTTCAGGTGTAAAATAATTACGAAAATATCATTTTTTATCCCTTAAATTTGCACTTCATTTAAATCTTCAAAACATCATATCTCCCTCATTTTAAGGCCAAATTGGGTGACTCAAAAGCCTAACTTGACTGAAATTTCACAAGGAATCCATTGGAGGTATAAAAACAGAGTTTCTGGATTTTTTTGGAACACGAAATGAGGCAGAACAGCTGGGCAAAAAAATATTAATATCGAGGGTTTGTTCATTTTCCATTTTTGACGAATTGGTGCTCGGGAAGAGGCAATTTTCGGAAGAGTTTTAAGAAAAACATCGGGATAAGTATTCTTAACTAAATATTGGTCAAATTACCTGAATTTATGGTTGTTTATAACATTTAATTGGTGGATTAAGTTGGAAAATTTAAAAAATCTTTTTAGTTTAATTTTATGATTTGAGAGTCGAGTTGATATCGGAATTTGGTAAAATTAATATGGTTGGACTCGTGGTTAAATGGCCGTTCATATTTTATAATTTTTGTCGGGTTTCGAGACGTGGGCCCCACGGGCAATATTTGAGTGTAATTTTAGATTTTTAGAAAAATTAGTATTTTGATATGGAATTAATTCCTATAATTTGTGTTGGCTGAATTGAATTAATTGTGACTAGATTCGAGCCGTTCGGAAGTTGATACGCGCAGAATGGAATTTCTAGAGCGTTGTTTAGCTTGCTCGACATTGGATTCGGCTTGTTCGAGGTAAGTAACATCTCTAATCTTGGAGCTGAAGATATGAACCCTGATTATACGTGTTTTGTGAATTGTTTGGAGGTGACGCACATTCTAGGTGACAGGCGTGTAGGCGTGCACCATAAAAATTGAGACTCAGTTGATTCCGTACAGCTGTTTAGTCAATTAACTTGTATTCTTCCATGTATTTTTATGTGTTAAAGAAACTAAGTTGTGATTCATGCTAGAAATCATACTTAGGCAAATGTTGGTATTATTGGGACCTAATGAGATCATTTCTACTGTCGAATCATATGTTTAAACTGTAATTTCATACTCAGTCATATTCATTCATTGCATATCATATCTCAGTCTCTGCTGTTATTTATTGATACATCATATAATCATTTTGGCTAGTTTCATGACACTGTGAGCCCGAGAGACATGAGAGATTGATGACTGAGTGAGGCGAGGGCCTGATTGTGAGGATAATTATGGGACTGGGTTGCACGTCGCAGCAGGCCAGATTGGTTTATTATAGCACGTGAGTTGTTCGTGCGGATCCAAATATTGATACTATGGCACGTGAGTTGTCCGTGCGGATCCAGATATTGATACTATAGCATGTGAGTTGTCCGTGCGGATTTAGATATTGATATTATTGCACGTGAGTTATCTGTACGGATCCAGATGTTGATATTATAGCATGTGAGTTGTCCATGCAGATTATAGCGCTTGGGATGAAGGAGCCCTTCTGGAGTCTGTACACACTCCCAGTGAGCGTAGGTACCTACTCAGTGTGAGTGCCGAGTGCCGAGCGATTGGGAGGATTGAGTGACTGTGAGGACTGAGTGACCGGGATAAGTGTGTGAATTGATACTCTGAGAGTATGCATATGGTTTTATTACTGAGTTGCATTGCATTGACATGCACACTTGATATACAGGCATAGAGATGCATTTTTCCTCATGTTGTACGATATTGCATCATTCATGACTTCACATACTCATTGACATGTAGGCATAGAGATGTATTGTAAAGACCAGACCGATCGTTTACAATCCCGTTCCCCCATTTACTTCTCAAATTATGATTTACAGTTGTTATTTGGCTTGTTGGGGTAATTGGTTCGGGTCCGGTGAGGTTTTGGAATGATTTGGAACACTTAGTTCCAAGGTTTAGAATTTAAGTTGAAAATGTTGATCGTATGTTGACTTATGTGTAACGACCTCGGAGAATATTTTTGTAACGACCTCGGAGAACTTTTTCTAAGGAAATTAAGGTTTTGTGGTGCTGAGCTAGATCAATTAGTACAACATTTTCGGCAGAAAAGGACATTTCTGTGGCCCACTATGCGGTCGCAGAATCACTTTGCGAACCGCATAATGGCCGCAGAGTGAAGCAAATTTGAGGCAAGATTTGAGGAAAATCTGCGGTGCATTATGTGACCGCAGACCTATTCTGCGGTGCATTGTGCGACCGCAAATCAGTTCTACGGTGCATTATGCAACCGCAGAACAGGTATGCAGGCCGCATAATCACCGCAGACCTATCCAGGCGACCCTCATTTTGGAGCTTCAATTATGCGGTCAGTTTGCGGACCGCATATTTGTTATGCGATCGCATAATTGCGTCGGGGCTTCCATTCTTTCTAATTTTTTACCCAACCCAACTTTAATTTATAGCCCTTGAAGCTTATTTTGGAGCAAAATCTGATGTTTTTAGAAAGAAAGGAGAGTGTTCTAGAGAGAGAAAGAAGCTCAAGTGCTTTGTTAGTACTGTATTTGAACTTAGTTGAGAAGCTCGTCACTACTTTCAGTTCCTTATTTGTTATTGTTACTTACTGAGTTGGTTGTACTCATACTACACCCTGCACTTCATGTGTAGATCCAGGTGATCCCGGACACAGTGGGTGTTGATTGTTTCACACAGTTGATTTTTTGGAGATCCAGAGGTAGCTGCCATGTTTCACAGACCTTGTCTCTCCTTCCCTATCTCAATGTTTACTGTAATTGGTCTTAGACTATTATAGACCGTGTTTTTCAGACTTGTAATGTATAGATGCTCATGTACTCAGTGACACAGGAGTTTTCCCTTAAATTAGTTATTAGGTTTTCAGTATTTAAAAGAAATTGTGAGTTATTGATGTTGTCGGCTTGGATAGTATCGAGATAGGCACCATCACGACGAGTGAGATTTTGGGCCGTGACATGAAGTTTCCTCATGCCATTTGAAAATGAAACATCATATCTGTTGTTGAAAAGGTTTTGGAAAAAATCACAGTTTTACAAAATGTACTCATATTTTGGTGATTTCGGTAAAAGATTTGGGTTTTCACTGATATTGGAACTGTGAACGAGCTGAGCATTTTATCTCTGAGCTACTTCTTTTATTACTTCTATTCTGTTGTTATGAATTATTGTTGGCTATTGGTGTTGGACCATGACCTTTGTTCTAGCTCGTCACTACTTTCAACCTAAGGTTAGTGTAATGACCCAACTAGTTATTTTGACTTTTAGAACCCTGTTCCCCTAAATTAAACTTACCGAATGTACTTTTAATAATTTATGACTTGCGGGATGGTTGGTTCAGAATTTGGAAGTGATCGGGTTGAAATCAGAATAATTGCTTCCTTAGTTTGACTTTAAAAGGCCAAACTAAGTTTAGTATGTTCGGGCGAGGTCCCGGGGACCCCGAGTGTCAATCGGAAGAGGCTCGGACCAAGTTGGAAATTGGGAGCCAGAATTGAAGCTTCCATCTGCTGTCAGAATCGCACCTGTGCATTGGCCACCCGCAGGTGCGAAGGAGAGGAGTTGCTCAGCAACCGCAGATGCAAAGTGTTTTGGCGCACCTGCGAACGCGCATGTGCAAAGGATTGGCGTGTAGAAGCGTATGGGTGCGCATCTGCAAAGGGATGGGTGCACCTGCGTTTGCACAGAAGCGAGCCATTTCTCGCAGGTACGAAGGGATGGGCACACCTAAGTCCGGAGTTGCGTATTTTTAGCCCATTTACTTCTTATTCTAGGCGATTGTGGATCATTTTTAGAGGGGATTTCAACTAGCAACTTGGAGGTAAGTTAATTCTACACACCTTGAGTTAAATACATAGATTATGGGTATATTATAACCGGTAAATCTTAGAAATCAAAGGTTTAGATGAAAAACCTAGGTTTTGACAAGAATGAGATTTTAACCACGAAAATGGTTATGGAATTGAATAGAAATTATATATTCGAGTTCTTGAGATTATGAGTAACATTTTCATCCAAAAATTTCCGAAATCCGGGCACGTGGGCCCGGGGTGAATTTTAGGAATTTTACCGTTTTGGTTACGGTAATTTATTTAATAGCCTAAATTTGAATTATTGATCATGTATTAATTATTTTGTATATCATTTGGATAGTTTCGGATTTTTCGGCATCGAATTGAGAATTTAACACGACGT
This sequence comes from Nicotiana tabacum, assembly GCF_000715075.1. Classification (NCBI taxonomy): domain Eukaryota; kingdom Viridiplantae; phylum Streptophyta; class Magnoliopsida; order Solanales; family Solanaceae; genus Nicotiana; species Nicotiana tabacum. The sequence continues at coordinate 9,109,684 of NC_134098.1, forward strand.
GGTGATCAGAAAGTAGACTTTGAGAAAGGGCAAGTCTCTTGTCTAATCTTGTGAGAGGGAATTTACCCCATAGGTGATTAAATTAAATAATTGTTGCTAATTGCGGGGGCTACGTACGCACGAGGTGATGAGAGTCCGTGCGTAGCAACTACTTATGCTAAAGTCCGGGTAGTTTAGGACTCAAATCATGAATTACTTGTATAAATTGTATTCTTTATTTAATTAAATTATTTGATATATATTGTGAATTGTTAGAGAAGATAGTAAAAGATGGAAATCTCATATACTTAATTTTCAGATTAAATTAATTAATTATTAAAATAAATTATTCATCCTCTCGAATTAATCTTACAATAAATATACTCTCATTCCGGAGGTACATAAGAAAATGTCCTCCTTTCTTGTGGAGCGGGCCGAACGCCTCGGCAGTATAGATATATCTATGGATCACGTTGCACGTCCTTCGGCAGTGTACACGACACTCCGGAACAGGCCGTACTACCTAGGCAGAAATCGTGCCTAATAATAATAATAATTACACTATACCTTATTATTTTAATTGCAGCTTGTGAATTTAATTAATAAATTGGGAATTGTTGCATTTGAAGAATTTTTATTATTTCTATTTATTGAATAAAATTATTGTTAACTCTGTGAATCATGCTGATTTAAATAATTTTATTTTATTTTATTTATTATTATTGACCCTTAGTGAGTGTCAAAGTCGACCATCTCGTCTCTACCTCTTCGAGATTAGACTTGATACTTACTGGGTATACGTTGTTTACGTACTCATGCTACACTTGCTGCACTTTTTGTGCAGGACCTTAGACAGGTGTTATAGTTGGACCTATCGGTGCGCACCCATGATATCCAGAGGCTTAGTGGTGAGCTGTCCTTCTGAGTCATTCTGCAGCAACCAATGCCTCTTCCTGGAGACTTTATTCTGTCTATTTTATTTCAGAAAATATTTGAAATTTTTGGTATAATCTACTAGATGCTCATACACTTGTGACATCAGGTCTTGGCACATACATTGGTAGAAATGGGAGTTGATTATTTTTATTGGATTTAAATTAATCGGTATATTTTCTATTTTCTTTAATATTGCTAGTAAAATAATAAAATTATTTAGAAAATTATTCTGAAAATAATTGATGTATGTTTAAATTACTAGTTGGCTTGCCTAGCTGTAGTGTTGGGTGCCATCACGACCTATAGGGGAAATTGGGTCATGACAACATGGTATCAGAGCACTAGGTTCAAGTAGGTCTCATAAGTTATGAGCAGGCCTAATAGAGTCTTGCGGATCGGTATGGGTACAGGGATAGACTATACAACATGAGGATATTGGAGTCTCATGGGGTTGACTATGCTACTTTTCAGCTAGAGGGAAGAGCTCGTAGATGGTGGAAGTCTTTTATTCTTGGCAGACCAGCAGATTCTCCTCCCATGACTTGGGACATTCACCCGTATTTTTCTGGACAGCTATATTCTACCCTCCCAGAGGGAAGAGTTGCTGTTTTAGTTTGAGCAGCTCCAGCAGGGTCAGATGTCAGTGACCGATTATGAGGCGAGGTTCTCTGAGTTATCTCGCCATGCACTTATGATACTCCCTACTAAGGCGGAGAGAGTGCGGAGGTTTGTTGCGGGTTTACAAGCTGGCATTCAGGCCGCTATGGCTTGAGAGGTTGATATGGGTACTTCTTATGAGCTAGTCGTGGAGATAGCCCAGAGGATTGAGGGTGAGCGTCAATGGAGCCTATAGCATGTTATGAGAGATAAGCGGTTTAGATATTCTGGAGAGTTCAGAGGTGCTCCGTCTGGGGGTAGAGGTCAGTTCGTGAGAGGGCAGTCCAGCAGGCCCTCATATCCAGCACCACCACCTCCTTGGGGTGCTCCAGTGCGACCTTATTTCAGTGCTATACCAGAGAGTTCTTATCGCCCACCAGCTATTCTAGGTTCTTCCAATGGGTAATCAGGTCACCAGGGCCAGATTCTTAGTCAGTAGCCCATCGTACCGAAGAGTTGTTACGAGTGCGGAGATCCCAATCACATACGAAGATTCTGCCCCAGGCTTCAGGGTAGACTAGTGCAGCAGGGTCAGCAGCCTATGATTACAGCACTTGTTGCACCACCAGCCGTCCGACTACCAAGAGGTGGAGGATATGTAGGTAGGGGCCATCCTAGAGGTGGAGGTCAGCCAATTGGAGGCCAGGCAGTTGGCGCTCCAGCTCGGTTCTATGCTTTTCCGGCAAGACCAGATGTAGGGGCCTCAGATGCCCTGATTATAGGTATTATTTCTGTTTGCGGCAAAGATGCCTCAGTATTAATTGATCCAGGATCTACGTATTCATATGTGTCATATCTATTTGCTCCATTCTTGGGTGTTTCTCGTGAGTCCTTGAGTACTCATGTTTATGTGTCCACTCATGTGGGCGATTCTGTTATTGTGAATCGGATCTAGCGGTCCTGTATTATTACATTCTATAGTTATGAAACTAAAGCAGATCTCCTATCGCTTGAGATGACTGACTTTGAAATCATCCTAGGTATGGACTGGTTATCTCCATATCATGCTATTCTAGATTGTCATGCCAAGACTTTTACCTTGGCTATTCCAGAATTTCCTAGGTTGGAGTGGAAGGGTTCATCTGTTAGTGCATCTAATCGAGTTATTTCTTTTATGAAGGATCAACACATGGTTGAGAAGGGTTGTTTAGCTTATCTAGCCTCTGTTCGGGATACAACTGTAGAGACTTCGTCTATTGATTCAGTGCCTATAGTTCGGGAGTTCTCTGATGTATTTTCTTTAGATCTTCCGGGTATATCACCTGATCATGATATTGATTTTTTTATTGACTTAGCTCCAAATACCCAACTTATATTTATCCCACCGTATCACATGGCTCCGAAAGAATTGAAAGAATTTAAAGAATTGAAAGAACAACTTGAGGAGTTACTAGCCAAAGGATTCGTCAGGCCGAATGTATCGCCTTGGGGTGCACCGGTATTATTTGTGAAGAAGAAGGATGGAACAATGTGAATGTGTATTGATTATCGTCAATTGAACAAAGTCACTATTAAGAACAATTACCCATTGTCGTGTATTGATGATCTATTTGACCAGTTGCAGGGTGTTAGGGTGTTCTCTAAGATTGACTTGAGGTCGGGGTACCATCAGTTGAAGATTCGGGATTCAGATGTTCCGAAGACTGCTTTCTGGACTAGATATGGTCATTATGAGTTTCTGGTGATGTCCTTCAGTTTAACTAATGCCACGACAGTGTTTATGGATCTGATGAACATGGTATTCAGGACATGTATTAATTCATTTATCATTGTCTTCATTGATGACATTTTGATCTACTCGCGCAGTAAGGAGAAGCACGAGCAGCATATGAGAGTAGTGCTTCAGACATTACGGGAACAAAATTTATATGCTAAGTTCTCCAAATGTGAGTTCTGGCTAGAGTCTATAGCATTTTTGGGGCATATTGTATCAGGCAAAGGTATTAAGGTTGATCCCAAAAATATTGAGGCAGTTCAGAATTGGCATCGTCCCACTTCGGCGACTGAGATCAGGAGTTTCCTAGGTTTAGCAGGTTATTATCGTCGATTCGTGGAGGGTTTTTCATCTATTGCGGCACCTTTGACCAAATTAACCCAGAAGGGTGCTCCGTTCTGATGGCCCGATAATTGTGAAGTGAGCTTTCAGAAGCACAAAACAACATTAACTACAATACCAGTGTTATTGTTGTCTTCCGGTTCGGGGATGTATACATTGTATTGTGACGCTTTACGCTTTGGCTTGGGTTGTGTATTGATGCAGGAAGGGCGAGTTATTGCATATGCTTCACGTCAGCTGAAGCCCCACGAGAAGAATTATCTGGTGCATGATTTGGAGTTAGCCGCGATTGTTCACGCTCTTAAGATTTGGAGGCATTATCTTTATGGGGTTTCTTGTGAAGTTTACACTGATCATCGCAGTTTGCAGAATTTATTCAAGCAGAGGGATCTAAATTTGAGGCAGCGCATATGGCTTGAGTTACTAAAGGATTATGATATTACTATCCTATATCATCCGGGCAAAGCAAATATAGTTGCAGATGCCTTAAGTAGAAAGTCGGAGAATATGGGTAGTTTGGCTTTCATTTCAGCAGAGGAGAGGCCATTAGCTTTGGATATTCAGTCCTTGGCTAACAGACTTGTTATATTGGATATTACAGAGCCCAGCCGAATTCTTGCATGTGTTGTGGCTCAGTCTTCACTATTTGAGAAGATCGAGGCTCGTCAGTATCATGATCCACACATAATGGTTCTTCGAGAAACGGTACTACGGGGTGGTGCCAAGGAAGTTACTATTGGAACGGATGGTGTTCTGCGACTCTAGGATTGTCTATGTGTTCCTAATGTGGATGAACTGAGGAAAATGATCCTAGAAGAGGCACACAGTTCTCGGTATTTTATTCATCCAGGTGCTACGAAGATGTATCGTGACTTGAGGCAGCATTATTGGTGGTAGTGAATGAAAAAGGACATAGTTGAGTATGTAGCTAGGTGTCTAAATTTCCAGCAAGTTAAATATGAGCACCAGAGGCCAGGTGGCCTACTTCAACAGATGACTATACCATAATGGAAATGGGAATGTACCACTATGGACTTTGTAGTTGGGTTGTCGTGGACCTTGCAGAAGTTTGATGTAGTTTGGGTGATTATTGACGGGTTGACCAAGTCGGCACACTTCATTCCGGTTGTGACTACGTATACTTCAAAGAGGTTGGCCCAGATTTATATTCAGAAGATAGTTCGGTTACACGGTGTGCCAAATTCCATCATATCAGATAGAGGCCCTCAGTTTACTTCACATTTCTGGAGAGCAGTACAGAGTGAATTGGGGACCCGTGTAGAGTTCAGCATAGCCTTTCATCTGCAGACCGACGAGCAGTCAGAGCGGGCAATTCAGATTTTGGAGGATATGCTCAGGGCATGTGTGATTGACTTTGGAGGTCAGTGGGAGCGTTTCTTGCCTTTGGCCGAGTTTGCTTATAATAAAAGTTACCAATCCAGTATCGAGATAGATCCATTTGAGGCTTTATATGGTCGGCGATGTCGTTCGCCCATCGGATAGTTTGAGCCCGATGAGTCTAAGTTATATGGTACTGACTTGGTGAAGGATGACTTAGAAAAAGTAAGGTAGATTCAGGAGTGACTTCGTACAGCACAGTCTAGACAAAAGAGTTACACAGATCAGAAAGCTCGTGATTTATCATTTATGATGGGTGAAAAAGTTCTCTTGAAGGTTTCGCCGATGAAGGGAATCATGAGATTCGGGAAGAAGGGCAAGTTGAGCCCAAATTTTATAGTCCCATTTGAGGTGTTAAGACGAGTTGGGGAGGTTGCTTATGAGCTTGCATTGCCTCCCAGTCTATCGGGAGTTCATCCGATTTTCCATATATCTATGCTCCGGAAGTACCATGCCGACCTGTCACATGTGTTAGACTTCAACACAGTTTAGCTAGATAAGAGTTTGGGTTATGAAGAGGAGCCAGTTGCCATTGTTGTTAGACATGTTCGCCAGTTGAGGTCCAAGAGGATTTCTGCAGTAAAGGTCCAGTGGAGGGGGCAACCAGTTGAGGAAGTGACTTGGGAGGCCGAGGAGGACATGCGGAGCAAATATCCATACTTATTCGGCACTCCAAGTGTAATTCTAAACCCATTCGAGGACGAACGTTTGTTTAAGAGGTGGAGAATGTAATGACCCAACCGGTCATTTTGACTTTTAGAACACTGTTACCCTAAATAAAACTTCCTGAATGTTCTTTTAATAATTTATGACTTGTGAGAATGGTTGGTTCAAAATTTGGAAGTGATCGGGTTGAAATCGGAACAATTGATTCCTTAAGTTTGCCTTAAAAAGCCAAGTTTGACCTCGGTCAATATTTTTAGAAAATGACCCCGGAATCAGGATTTGACGGTTCCAATAGGTTCGTATGATGATTTCGGACTTGGGTGTATGTTCGAATCGGGATTTGGATAACCTGGGAGTGTTAGCGCTTAATAGCGAAAAATCAACTATTTGAAGGTTTAAAGTTCTTTAAATTTGGTTTGGAGTAGGTTTTGGAGTAATTGAAGTCCGTTTGGAATTCCGAGTCTGAGAATAGTTCTGTATAGTGATTTATGACTTGCACGTAAAATTTTGTGTCATTCCGAGTAGTTTAAGGATGTTTTGGCGTATTGGAAGTAAATTAAAGAACTTGAAAATTTTAAGTTGAATCAATTTGGTTTGAAGTGTGATTCTTAGTTTTGATGTTGTTTTACACGTTCTGAGGGTTCGAGAGAGTCCTCTTTATGATTTCAAACTTGTTGGTATATTCGGGCGGGGACCCGGGGACCCCGAGTCTCAATCGGACAAGGCTCGGACCAAGTTAGAAATTGGGAGCCAGAACTGAAGCTTCGAGCTACTGTTAGAATCACACCTACGCAGGTGCGAGCCATAAGCCGCATGTGCGGAGGAGAGGAGTTGCCCAGTAACTGCAGATGCGAAGTGTTTTGGCGCACCTGCGAATGCGCAGGTGTGAAGGATTGGCACGCGTAAGGGGATGGGTGCGCAGGTGCGAAGGGATGGGTGCACCTGCGTTTGCAGAGAAGCGAGCCATTTTCCGCAGGTGCAGTGCCAGGCCAAAGGGGGAAATGCGCACCTGCGAGGAATGTTCCGCAGGTGCGAAAATCACAGAAGGCAGAACCTTCATTTTAGTCCGGAGTTGCGTATATTTAGCCCATTTTCTTCTTGTTCTGGGCGATTGTGGAGCATTTTGAGAGGGGATTTCAATTAGCAACTTGGAGGTAAGTTAATTCTACATACCTTGAGTTAATTACATAGATTATGGGTAGATTATAACCGATAAATCTTAGAAATCAAGGGTTTAGATGAAAAAGCTAGGTTTTGACAAGAATGAGATTTTAACCACGAAAATGGTTATAGAATTGAATAGAAATTATATATTTGAGTTCTTGAGATTATGGGTAGCGTTTTCATCCAAATATTTTCGGAATCTGGGCACGTGGGCCTGGGGTGAATTTTAGGAATGTTACAGTTTTGGTTAGGGTAATTTATTTAATAGACTAAATTCGAATTATTGATCATGTATTAATTATTTTGTATATCATTTGAATAGTTTCGGATTTTTCGGCATCGAATTGAGAATTTAACTCGACATGGTGATCGTAAAGTAGACTTTGAGACAAGGTAAGTCTCTTGTCTAATCTTGTGAGGTGGAATTTACCCCATAGGTGATTAAATTAAATAATTGTTGCTAATTGCGGGGGCTACGTACGCATGAGGTGACGAGAGTCCGTGCGTAGCAACTATTTATGCTAAAGTCTGGGTAATTTAGGACTCAAATCATGAATTACTTGTATAAATTATATTCCTTATTTAATTAAATTATTTGATATATATTGTGAATTGTTAGAGAAGATATTAAAAGATGAAAATCTCATATACTTAATTTTTTGATTAAATTAATTAATTGTTAAAATGAATTGTTCATCCTCTCGAATTAATCTTACAATAAATATACTCTCATTCCGGAGGTACATAAGAAAATGTCCTCCTTTCTTGTGAAGCGGGCCAAATGCCTCGGCAGTATAGATGCATCTATGGATCGCGCCGCACGTCCCTCGGCAGTGTACACGACACTCTGGAATGGGCCGTACGACCTCGGCAAAAATCATGCCTAATAATAATAATAGTAATTACATGATACCTTGCTATTTTAATTGCAGCTTGTGAATTTAATTAATAGATTGGGAATTGTTGCATTTGAAGAATTTTTATTATTTCCACTAATGGAATAAAATTATTGTTAACTCTGTGAATCATGTTGATTTAAATTTTTTTTTTATTCTATTTATTATTATTGATCCTTAGTGAGTGTCAAAGTCGACCATCTCGTCTCTACCTTTTCGAGATTAGGGTTAATGCTTACTTGGTATACGTTGTTTATATATTCATGCTACGCTTGCTGCACTTTTTATGCAGGACTTGAGATAGGTGCTATAGTTGAATCTATCGGCGCGCACCCACGATATCCAGAGGCTTAGTGGTGAGCTGCCCTTCTGAGTCATTCTGCAGCTACCAATGCCTCTTCCTCGAGACTTTATTCTATCTATTTTATTTTAGACAGTATTTGAGATTTTTGGTATAATCTACTAGATACTCATACACTTGTGACACCCGGTCTTGACACACACATTGGTAGAATTGGGAGTTGATTGTTTTTCTTGGATTTAAATTAATCGGTATCTTTTCTATTTTTTTTAATATTGCTAGTAAAATAATAAAATTACTTAGAAAATTATTCTGAAAATAATTGATGTATGTTTAAATTACTAGTTGGCTTGCCTAGCTGTGGTGTTGGGCGCCATCATGACCTAAAGGAGAAATTGGGTCGTCACAGTTAGGTTTGTTACTTATTGAGTACACGAGGTCGGTTGTACTCATACTATACTTTTGCACCTTGCGTGCAGATATTGGATGTGGATGTTGTTGTGATCGACGGGAGCTGGATTTGAAGATGTACGTGTGTTCCTGTCATAGTTGTCTTTTGTTCATGGTAGCCTTAGATTTATAAAAATATTTTTATGTACATTTCGAACAGATGATGTATTTATTTCATACCAGCTTGTAAATTCTAATCTTAGAAGCTGATGATTTATACTACCAGTCCTTGGAGTGTGTATTAGAGTTAGTTAAATATTAATTGAATCGGATTATTGTTATTTGGCTTACTTAGCGGGTGAGGTTAGGTGCCATCACGACTAGTTGGATTTTGGGTCGTGACACGGGGTCTGATATACAGCAGCTGCATGCCCTAGATCCTGAGAGGTAGGGTTATGTGCTCCCCCTCCCGCCTGAGATATGGCTGGGTCTGATAGAAATAAACCAACCTGAGTCATAGAATCCATGGACCGCAACATATGGCCCATGACCTCCTGGAATCCTGGTGCGGACATGAAATCCACTGGGGCTGGCTCCGCTGCAGGCACCTCGCCCTGCTCCTTAATAACATGATCCTCTACTTGATCCCCCGGTGGCAGAACTAGATCAACTCTAGGATGCTTTCGCCCTCCCTCGGCCTCTACCTCGGCCTCTAGCAACAAGGGGAGCAGCTCTCCACGGTCGGGTACATCTTCCGCGAGCGTTCTCACCATTTTTGAGAGAATAAGAGAAAGATACTTAGCACACCATCGACGGCACTATAGAAGATGAAGAAAGAGTAGTTTCCTAACACCCTATAGCCTCTCTAAGATAAGTACAAATGTCTTTGCACCGATCCGCAAAACTCTATTAGACCTGCTCATGACTTGCGAGACGTACGTGAACCTAGTGCTCTGATACCATATTGTCACGGCCCAATTTTCCTTATAGGCCGTGATGGCGCCCAACGTCATCGCCATGCAAGCAAACAGGGAACTAGCCATGTATTTATTCTTTTTAATAATTTCAAAGTAGTTGATTTTTATTTATTAAGTAAATGAGAAATGGAAAATTATAGTAAAGTAAAGCGTGGACCATTGAAAGAGCAAAATACGGTGAAATAAATATGTAAAACCATAAAGTGTCTACTAGCATATTCCCAGGACCCGGTATCACAAGTGTATGAGTAACTAGTAGAATATACAAAACACATATGCTACTGTCTGAAATAGGATAGACAGAAAGTAAATACATAAGAGAGACTGTGGGTGATGTAGAACGGACACAGAAAGCATCTCACCCCTATGCATCGGGGTAACGGGTGTGCACGCCTGAATGACTGTTAGATGTACCTACCTCACATCATGCATGATTAGTGCATAAGTGTAGCGGAGTACAAAAACAACATCTACCCAGTAAGTATTCAGTCTAACTTCGAAAAAGTAGTGACGAGAGGTCGACATCGACACTTACTATGGGCCAACAAATAAAATATATAAATCCTAAATAGGCATAGAATATGTGTATAATAATAATAACACAATATCTAGCAGTGAATAAATGATTCTTTAACTGATAGACAATTTAAAGATCTCCAACTAATACATACTAACTCCAACAACTTCGGGCCAATAACTGAATTATAACCTCTCAATTCATAAATATAAAATCAAGTGTAATCGGGCTCCAAGCAATTTCACGCACAATTTATGCCGAGGTCGTACGGCCTGATCCAAACAATTGTGTACACTGACGAGGGTAGAATGGTACGAACCATAGATACATTTATTATATTGTCGAGGCGTTCGGCCCGCTCCACAAAAAAAAAGAATACTCTATGAACATCTGATTTAAAAGCTATCACAACACTAATACACAAGGAAGCAAAATTTATATTAACTGTCACGACCCAAAATTTCCACCTTCGGGGCCGTAGTGGCGCCTAATATTTCACTTGCTAGACAAGCCAACGTTAGAATAATTTTAGTCATTTTTAACAGTTCAGTTTAAATGGTAATAAAGAAACCAATTATCTGGAATAATCTGAAATAGAAATTTCCTACAATCCCAAAACCGGTAGTACAAATCATAATCTTTACAGAATTTACTAGAAAATCTCTAAATACAATTGTTCGAGAGTAGAATTAACAATGCAAGAAAATATCAGAAGGTGACTCTGAAACCTGCGAATGCGAAGCCTGCGGAGTCTCCATAATAATGCTCGATCAACTAACAAGAATATCAATAACTCTGGGGTACCTGGATCTGCACAAAAAGATGTGTAGAAGCGTAGTATGAGTACACCATAGTGGTACTCAGTAAGTATCAAGCCTAACCTCAGTAGAGTAGTGACGAGGCCAGGTCAAGATACCTACCAGACATATAAAGCTGCACAATATGTTACATGAAACTAACAAGGAAAGAGTATCAATGTAAGGCCAATAATAGAAGAATTTCCAATAGAATTCAACAATGAAAATAATGAGAACATAGATGGAATCGAGCAAACAATCAAGCAATTAAGCAACAACACAGTCAGAGTACAAATATAATATAAAAATAGCATGGCATCACCCTTCGTGTTTTTACTCTCGTCCTTACCATTAAATGATGAATAATTTAAACACAATTCCAACTTGAACATAGTAAAGTATCAAATGAGTTATTAAGCCAATTTAGGATTTAAATAAGGTAAAATAGTGGAGAGTTTGTGCAAATAAAATATGAAATGAGTTTAGTTTAGAAATATATGAGATCCAATATAATATTATATTTATACAAATTAAGACATTCAATCAAATTTTAACGAGATAAATATGGGATTTATTAAAGTAAAATGAAATAACAATATTTCACATAAATTACACGACATAAGATAATGAGGAAGTTGAGGTATCAATTAGAGTAAAAATATAATTACCATTTAAATTAGTAGATCTTCGAATAAGATATGAGTAAAAATATAATCACCAACCTGATCCCTCTCAATATTAGTCAAGCAATTTACAACCAACTACGGTATACCACAAAAGCAAAAGAAATAATGAGGCTATACAAAGAAGTCATAGCTAATGAAAAAGGCTACACGATAGATCACGAAATCAAATAGCAAGAAAATTAACAATTAAGGCATGTAGTAGGAAAAGCATGAATTCAAAGGGTGAACTTGACAACAAGGATGGAACATGTGCTAATAATTTCAAGTAAAGAACGTACAAACAATTCTAGTAACAAAAGATATAATCATGAAACGATATTGACAATCAATTGTATAAAAGGAGCCTAACGGTCCAAACCGGTTAAATACCACATATAGGTTGTGTACCCACTCGTCACCTCGCGTACATAATCTTCACATAACACGAATGACACAATCATCTCAAATCCTAAGGGGTGGCTTCCCCCACACAAAGTTAGACAAGATACTTACCTTAACGGAGTTAGGCCGATATCCCAAAATAGCCTTCTTGTACGAAACGACATTCGGACGGCTCCAATTATCGAATTTCGACATCGGATCACCTTTCAAATCCCAAAAAATTATTTTATGAAATTTCTACAATTTTTCCCAAATTTCCATCTCAAAATAATAATTAAATGATGAAAATAATGATATATTCATGTATATTAACCAAATTTGAGTTAGAATCACTTACCCCGATGAATTTCTTGAAACTTCCACGACAAATCGCCACAACCCGAGCTCCCAAAGTCCAAAAATGAAAAATGAGATGAAACCCTTGTTTATATGGTACCACTCTGATCTCCCAATGTGCTGACCACACAATTTTTGTGTTGTCCGCACATTCCAAGTTCCGCATCCGCAAATCTAAATTGTGCGGTCGCACTTCAACAGCCACTGCGCTACCAGGCTTCATTAAATTGACCATAACATTCGCTACAAATTTCCAAATGATGATAGGTTTGCCTTTCTGAAAACTAGACTCAAAGGTATACAAGTTTTATTTTTGGATCATCTCCAAATTCCTTGTAGATTAACAGATATAAGCTTCCGACGTCACACCATCGAACCTGCATAATCCCCTTTCTACGACCGCAAGAGGAATTTTGCGGTCCGCACATGAGGCTTTGCCTCAGCACTCAAAAATGTGTCCCTACACTCCTACTGTTCCCAGAACATTATTAGAGTGCCGAAATGCCCAAACTCGTTCAAAACTCACCCTGAAACAAACTTGAGGCCCCAGGGACCTCAACCAAATATACCAACAAGTCCTAAAATATAATAAGGACCTGCTCTAGGCCTCAAACCACATCAAACAATGTTAAAACTACAAATCGCACTACAAATCGAACTCATGAATTTCCAAATCTTTCAACTTCCATAACTCGTGCCGAAACATATCAAATTAACCCGAAACGAAGTCAAATTTTGCATGCAAGTTCCAAATGACAAAACATAGCTAATTCAACTCTCGAAATCTCATTCCAACCCCGATATCACCAAAGTCAACTTCCGGTCAAACTTTCAAACCTTTCATTTCCAACTTTCGCCATCTCAAGCCAAAATCAACTACGGACTTCCAAATAAATATCCGGACACACTCCTAAGTCCAAAATTACTATACGAAGCTATTGGAACCATATAAATTCCATTGTGGAGTCGTTTGCTCAAAAGTCAACTCTCCGATCAACTATTTGCTTTTAAGCTTCTTAAATAAAAATTGTTCTTCCAATTTGATACTGAATCATCCGGTAACCAAACTCGACCACACACGCAAGTCATAATACGCATTACGAATCTGCTCGAGGTCTTAAGCAGCTGAACGGGATGCTAATTCTCAAAATGACAAGTCGGGTCGTTACATTAACACTCAAGTAACTCGCCAAAACTCAAACATAAGTGAAATATGATCTTACGAATCATCAATATGCGAAAACAGGTACTTTTTCTTAATGATAACTTTGTTTAACTAGCGGTAATCAATGCACATCCGCATAGTCCCATCTTTCTTCTTTACGAACAATACGGGTACACCCCAAGACAACACATTCGGTCTGACGAACCCCTTTGCTAGCAACTCCTCAGGCTATTCTTTCAACTCCTTCAACTCTTTCGGAGCTATGCAGTACGGTGGAATAATAGAGATAGGCTGGTTACCTGGAGCCAAATCAATACATAAATCGATATCAGGATCTGGTGGCATGCCTGGTAGATCAGAAGGAAAGACATCGGAGAACTCCCTCACCACGGACACTGAATCAATCACCAGCGTCTCTATAGTAGTATCCCGAACATAAGCTAGATAAGTCAAACAACCCTTCTCGACCACGTGTCGAGCCTTCAGAAAAGAAATAACCCGACTAGATGCACTAACAAATGAACCCTTTCACTCAAATCTAGGCAACTCTGGCATCGCCAAGGTAATAGTCACGGCATGGCATGGAAATTAAGGACAGCGTGATATGGAGATAACCAGTCCATGCCCAGCATGACCTCAAAGTCGGTCATATCAAGCAACAGAAGATCTGGTCTAGTCTCATAACCACAGAAAGTCACGATACAGGACTGGTAGATCCGATTGATCCGATTCACAACAACAACATCACCCACTGGTATAGACACGAATACATGGGTACACAAGGACTCGCGAGAAACACCCAGAAAATGAGCAAACAGAGATGAAACAGATGAATATGTAGAATCTGGATCAAATAGTACTGAAACATCCTTACCGCAGACAGAAATAATACATGTGATCACGACATCTGAGGCTAATGCATCTAGTATGGCTGGAAAGGCATAGAATCTAGATGGAGTGCCACCTGACTGGCCTCCACCTCTAGGATGGCCCCTACCCACCTGCACTCTGCCTTTGGGCGGCCGGACGGCTGGTGTGGCGGTTGGTGCTGTAATCGTAGGCTAATGACCCTATTGTACTACCTTTCCCCGAAGCCTGGTGCAGAATCTCCTCAAATGACCAAGATCCCCACACTCAAAACAACCTCTCGATTCGGAAAATGATTGACCCTGAGTCTGACTCTAGGGACCTGAACTCCGACTGGAGGAACCCTGAATAGCCAGTGGACTGTGATGACCCAAAATATCATATTTAAATTTAATAATTGATTCTATATTCTAAGACCTCGAAAAGAACTATTTATCACTCATCGACTTTCGTGCACAGTCCATAAAATTTTTCGGAAAGTTTTTTATGTAAAAAATAGATTAAAATGTGAAATAAAGCCTTAAAACTCAATTGAGTTGACTTTGGTCAACATTTTGAGAAAACGGACTCGGATCAGTGTTTTAATAGTTCCGGTAGGTCCGTATCATGATTTGGGACTCGGGCATATGCCCAGAATTTAATTGTTAGGTCCCTATCTCAAGTTATGACCATTTAACGGAAACTAGTAATTTAAAGGCTAAATATTTCCAAGTTTGACCACGGGGTTGACTTTTTGATATCGGAGCCAGAATCCGATTCTGGAAATTAAATAGCTATATTATGTCATTTAGGACTTATGTGCCAAATTTGAAGTCATTCTGGATTCATTTAATATGTTTTGGCACGAGATTTGAAAATTGAAAAAGTTTAAAACTCAAAGGTCGAATCGAGGTGTGAATTGCAATTTTAGCGTTGTTTGGCGTGATATGAGACCCCGAGTAAGTCCGTATTATGTTATAGGACTTGTTGGTATATTCAGATGGGGTCCCAAGTACCCCGAGTGTGATTCAAATTGAAATCGGAACAAGAATTAGACTTAAGCAAAATCTGAAAGTTTGCTGCTTCTAGTGCCTTCACTTCTGCGAAATCTTGGCCGCAAAAGCGGGCCATGCCTCGTAGAAGCGAACAGTCCGCAGAAGCGGATGGGCTGTCGCAGAAGCGGCCCACGCGTCGTAGAAGCGGGAAAAGGGGAAGGGGTAGCCTTGCGCAAAAGCGGACTCCTCTTCGCAGAAGCGAGTCCGCAGATGCGAAAAAGACTGGGCAGAGCCCTTAAATTCGGAAGTCGACATTTTTACTCATTTTGGTCATTTTGAGCTCGGTAAGGCGAATTTTGGGCGACTTTCACGGGGAAAAATTATGATAAGTGTTCCTTATCCTATATTGATTATATTTCATGATTTCATACTCATTTATATCATGAATCCGTGAATTTATGGAAGAAAAATCATATTTTTATTAAATCTTCCAAAATTGAAAATTTAAGATTTGAAGGTCCATTTGACATCGGAATTTGATACATTTTATATGGTTGGACTCGTCTCGGATTGGGTGTTCGGATTTCGTAAGTTTTTCTGAATGTTGAGACGTGGGCCCCACTGTCAATTTTTAAAATGAATTTCGGATTTTATCCGGAAAATTAGTAAATTCATATGGAGTTAATTCCTACGATTTGTATTGAGTATATAGAATTGTTTGTGAATAGATTTGAATCTTTTGGAGTCAAATTTAAAAGGAAAAGTTGTGGTCGAGCAATTGATTGAAATTGCAAAGCGAGGTAAGTGTCGTGGTTAACTTTGACTTGAGGAAATAGAACCCTTAAATTATTTGTTATGTGAAATGCATGTGAGCGATGTATAGGCGAGGTAACGAGTGTCTATACGTCGTCAAATTAATTGTTTTCATAATTATTTGAAAATACTAAATTTGTTTTAATACACGAATTAATTGTTATAATAATTATTTCTCTCCTATTCTTTGTCAAATATTAATTCTTGAATTCCTATAATAATTGCTACATGCTTATTTGAATTATGTGCATTAATTGATACTTGGCATTTAGCATATTAAACATTAAACTGTCTATTTTCTCCCTGATTTCCATAATAAATTGATATTCGTCATTGTTTATTTCATAATTATTCTATGCTTGTTGTCTTAAAATTTTATATTAATTATTAAAATTATTGGGGTAATTTCTTATATGAGAATTGGTAAATAAATATATTGGAGGAGCGGGTTGTACGCCACAACAGAATTGATTGAAATGAATATATTGGAGGATCGAGTTGCACACCGCAACAGACTAATTAAAAGATCCACATTGGGGGATCGGGTTGCACGCCGCAACAGACTTATTAAAAAGTCTATATATATATACTTGATTAAATAAATATATTGGAGAGTTGAAAATGAATATATTGTGAAAACGGGTTGCACGCTACAACGGAAATTGATTGAAATAATAATTGTTTATGACTGCTAAGTTGGCCTCAACTATTAAAAAATGATTTACCTAATTTATTTCTATTATTTTTGTTTTTACTAATATTGCGTACAGGTTAATGTAAGTGACCTGCCTTAGCCTCGTCACTACTTCGTCGAGGTTAGGCTCATCACTTACCAGTACATGGGGTCGGTTGTACTGATACTACACTCTGCATTTCTTGTGCAGATTTCGGAGTTGGTCCCAGCGGCTTACCATAGACTTGCTCGGATTTTAGCTACTCAGAGGAGACTTGAGGTATAACTGCACAGCGTTCGCAGTTTTGAAGTCCCCATCTATTTTATTTTAGTTGTGTAATCGCTTTCGGACAACTTTATTTTATTCAGACCTTTATTTGTATTATTCTAGAAGCTCATGCACTTGTGACACCAATTCTGGGATGGTATTTAGACACCGTTATTTTTATGGATTATTCACTACCTTTAAGACCTTACTTCTGCATTTGTTTTTTAGTTATTAATAAATTTAAAAATTATTTAAAAATAATTAATATTATTCTAATATTGGCTTGCCTAACAAGTGAAATATTAGGCGCCATCACGGTCCGAAGGTAGAAATTTCGGGTCGTGGCATGGACAGTAGGAGCTCTCTAGAATGGCGCTGAAATAGGGTTGCACTGGAGCACCCCGAGGAGGCAGCGTTGCTAGATATGTGGGCCTTCTAGACTGACCCCTCACAAACTGACCTCTGCCCCCAGATGGATCATCGATGAACCCTCCTGAATATCGAAACCACTTGTCACTCAGCGTTTTCTCTCCGCCCCGCTGACGAACACCCTCGATCCTCCGAGCTACCTCCACAACCAGCTCGTAAGAAATCGGGCCATAGTGGCCTCGATACCAGAGTGCAAACCCGCAACAAACCTCCGCACTTTCTCTGCAGCGGTAGAGAGTATCATAAGTGTATAGTGAGACAACTTAGAGAATCTCGTCTCATAGTCAGTCACCGACATCTGACGCTGTTGAAGCTGCTCGAACTGAAATCGCAACTCTTTCCTCTGAGAGGGTGGAATATATCTATCGAGAAAGAGGCATGTGAACTGGTCCCAAGTCAAGGGAGGAGAACATGCTGGTCTGCCGATAATATAGGACTGTCACGATCTACGGGCCCTGCCCTCCATCTGAAAGGTGATAAAGTCAAGTTTCGTCATACTTTGGCACATCAGGCATTTTAAACCGCTTTGAGATTAATTCTGGTGTCGCACTTGGCTTGTATGTCAATTAAGTATACTTCTTTGAGTCCGGACATTTCTGCATCGGTGGTGCGCCCGGTATTTGGTCAATGCGGGCGTTCACTTCCCTATAAACCGTAAGAGTTCATTCTTGAAGGGATCATTTTCGTTATTGGGGCCAGATCCGCTCCTCCCAATCCCATCAAAGCCAATTTCGCCCCTCGGGGTGTTGTTGTCGATCCTCTGTGTTATTTTATTCGCGGGAGCGCAGGGAGGAACCAGATCTCGTCTATTCGCATTGTTCGAATCCCCCGACAGTGCATGCTTCAACTTCGTCATAACCTTATCCTGTAACGTGAGGTGGCCTAGAATGATCACATGTTGTTCTTGTAGGACCCTTACCGTGTCAACGACATGTTCTCCCTCAGTATCATCGGGAGTTATCTCCCGAACATGTCGAGGATATTGCCTGTCATATAGCGGCGTGACGTCATTTCCCTCATTGTGGGTGTCACTGATTGAATCCTCAAAATGAGGTTGATCCCCTAGAACCTCGGGATTTTGTGTGTTGTTAACACCGTAATCTGCCATTTCTTATGAGTTTTTCTAAGACAAAATAATCAAAACACGTTAGTGAAAAAGGCAAGGATCAATTTAATTATACGGTTATCTAGGCCTCACGGTGGGCGCCAAACTGTTTACCCGTAAAATGATACTGTTAAATTTATATGTAGTTTCAAGACAAGTGAATTAATTTGATCCTAAAATAATAAGATAATTGAAGAAATATATAACACTTAGCCTTGATAGGAAGACGAAATGACAGAAATAAAGACTCTAGTAGTGAAGCCTCCAAGTACAACAGTAATAAGAACAAGAACATAAAATAAGAAGATAAAATTCAATAGAGCTTTGAGTAGATTGTAGTATTAGTTTGCTAGAAAATTTGTGTCCTTACAATGATAATAGAGCTCACTATTCATAGCTACGTCTAGGAAAGGAGGTCCTAGGATCGTGCTCTTCTTTAATGTCAATTATGAGGGTCATTGATGAAGATGTAACGGAGAGCATAAATGTCAAATTCCTTGTAACGGGCAACGTACTTAATGTTGTAAAATATTCTTCATTAAATGCTACCGGGCGAAGAGTATTTATTGTATCGTTATGAGCGTTATTCTTTCGTGTGACAGACGGAACTGTTACCTTCGGTTTTGGCTATCCTCGTCTTAGGCTCTACATGTCCCTCTTTTGGGCGGCCACGTAGCATAGCATATTTTACCCTATACAATTAACTTTACTTCAAATTTTTCAATTGACAAACCGTCAAAAATAAATTAAATTTGCTACTTATAAAAGTACCATTGATTCACGAAAAAAAAAAATCAAACATATCAAAACTTATGAAGAAAAAACCTATCAAACTTTTACATTTTAAAATCTAATGAAAACTTTCTAAATTTTCAGAAGTGCTTTTTATAGTAAAAATACAAAACAAAATAGAAAATACAAAATTATATTTCTGCACTTAGCAAGGTCATGAATAAAATTTCAATTTGGTGGGAATAATTGCTTTCCAAATGCAATAAAAACACATTGGGGTGAAGAATAAATAAAATCAAGTGCCAATTATAGCAAAGTATCGGATATGGATTTAGAAGTATTGTTGTAGTTGATTTAATTGAATTGTAGTTGAACACATCGTTCAAATAGCTAACATCATTAGGCACTCTCTGTTAGTTGGTTTACATGTTGAAACCATCACATTTACTGCTCATTTTTCTTTTTGTTGTGATATTGAAAAAATTAACAATTTCTCTTCAATTGTCCAATATTTTGCGATTCTTGAACATTAACTAAAATGCGTAAAAGAGATTTATTCATGTTTGAAACAAGTGTAAGGATTTAGAAAAAAATGAATATATTTATGTTTTATGCATTTATTAGAATGAAACACATGGAATGAGATTTTCCTACTTATTAAAAATATTGTAGTACTTTTTCAAAGCTTTACAAACAGAGAAAGTAATTTAAAAATAAAAAAACAAGTTCTCGATAATTGATTAGAATATGAGGACAATCGCAGTGATTGATGGTTATTCGTATGTTGGGCTGCTAACATAAAATGTTTGCCAAATTCCCAAGAAAAAGGAAGAAGAAGGAAAATTGGCATAGGCAACACTCAAAAACTATGATATTATGTAAACTATAGTTGTATCACATTTGCACAAAGTTATGGCAAAAAACACTTTAAAAAGAAGACTTTCAATTACCAAAAATAATACATTTTTTTTACAATGAGAGAAATAAAGCCATCGGGGGAAAAACAAATTGTCAAAATACACTAAAAATGAGAATGTATAAGAATGTACCATTCACATTTTCAACTCTTAGAAAAAAAATTGGTATCAAAAGAATAACAAATTGAAATCATAAAAGTTATTTATAATGTCTTATTTAGATTAGCAATTTAAAATAAAGGTAAATTGAAACAAACACCAGCTAAAGAATTTCACAATATTCACATATAATCGGTACCCCTGCTAAAAGTTCACAATATGCAACTCATCACTTGCGCCCGGGCCAATTTTTACTAGTTATCAGAATATTCAACACGGAAATTGAAAATTCGTTATCGTTTTCTTTGTCAATTTTAGACTGCTAGTAATAAACCTTTCTTTTTACTTATTCTATGCAGTCACACATCATTCTTGAACTCTTTAATAGCTAGGAAAGAATGAAATAAAATAAAGAAAACGTAAAGAGAATTGTCTAGCTACTTGTATATTTCTTGAACTCCTTAATAAAGTCCTCTTTTATCTATAACAGCTATCATGTATAACATCATTTCATTGTAAAGCTCTTTTTTTTCGGAATTAATTTTTTAATATTATATTTTACCTCTTTATAATAAAAAAAATTTTACCTACAACAACAACATCTATCTTTATAACAGTATTATCTTTATAAAATTACCCTTCTATAACAATCATCTTTATAGAAATAGAATCTCTAGACTAACAATAATAGGTCGGATACCCTTTTATTGAAAATTTGGATGCAAATGTTCGCGAATTCAAGCGTTACATCACCACTAAAAGATTGGAATCTACCAAACAAGCTACAATTACATATTTCTTACATCAATCTTGAAAGAATTTAACTTTCAAATAGCTGTAATGTGTACCTTAGAGTTTAAATCTTTATTAGCTTTTTTCAATTTTTACTTTGTAGAATATGCATACCTTTTGAGAATTTAAATTTAAATAATTTTCTTATCTTTCGTAACATTAAAATATGATTTTCTTCATTTGTTTGGGATAATTATGGTTTTAATAGACAAATAATATTTAAATGTCAAATTTGTTATAAGTGTATAAAAGCCAACCTCTATAGAAGCCAAAAATAATATCGGAACAAATAAAGCTATTAAAAATTATTTGGTATGAAGGATAAGCAAAAATAATCTTGGGATAAAAATTTAGTACTGTTTTATCCCTTGTTTGGTTACTATCACATGATTAAAAATAGTATCTAAAAAAGTTATACCTGCCAGGGGATGGAATAGTAAACCCAGGATAAAGGGCAGTCTAATGCATTAAGCTCCCGCTATGCACGGGATCCAGGGAAGGGCCGGACCACAAGGATAAGTTATCCCAGGATAAAGCAGTAAAATTGACAATTCCAGGATTAATACATCATATCAAATAGTTAATAAAAATAATATCAGGATAATTAATCACGAGCATAATTGATCACAGCATAACTAATCCCTACATAACTTATTTTCAAACCAAACGACCCCTTATAGAGAGGTTTGATAATAGCCGAAAGATGACAGAGAAGGAAAATAAGTGGAAGAGCAAATTGGCTAGGTCCAAGGCTAGGGAAAATATACTTTGGTTCATTATATTGGGGATGTGTATTATACTTGTTGCTTGTAGGTATCCAGGAATGTCATTGAAAGAAGATGCAATGAGGTCGCCATTTTAAATCTAATTTTGGCATCTCAATATGTATATAGTTGTTGCCTGTAGGTATCATTTTGTATGTTTGTAATGGATCTTTCATTTGAATGGAACCTTTCAACGGAATGTAACGAAGTGTTATTTCTAATGAAGTGATGTTTTTACATTTTGAAGTGTTGTAGGTGTGTTCTTGTTGTTTCTTTGTATGCCCGGAACTTGGCAATCAATCAAGTGTGTATCTTCATACATCTATTTTTAGTGTTTAATCACAACAATAGACACACAAGAGACTTAATACGGCAGCCGCATAAACTGTATAAAAACACATATTTGCTCTCATTGACCTAAAAGAAACATGCCTACTAAATAGTCACAAAATGAGATAACAAAATATCTATTTGTTCTCATTGTAGAAGCAGCAAAACAGACACCATAAGATAACAAAATGAGAAATGCAGTCTATAGCTGCCTAATATTTTATCATAATGCAATCTATTGTAGTATATTCATCCACAAAATAGTATCTTGATCAATTGGGTGGTTTTGCAGTGGTGCTTTCCTGGCTCAACTTAGCAGCCTTAGCCTTTGTTTGAATGAGTTTCTTGCCTCTCAATTGTTGAAGCTACTTTGATGTCATAGCTTCTTGGCCTTTCCATTTAACACCTCTTGTTGGTTGATGGCCTAGATCTCCAGTTACTTCTAATGAAGACCTCGCATTCTTAAAGTTTGTAGATGACATTTCTGGCTGCCAAAATCCAACAGAAAATCAGAGAATGAATTCACCTAAATATGAGAGGTAGTGTTAGAACTTACATTTTGAATTTTGAAGCCACTTGGGTGTGTAAAACTCTCATCCTAACCATCCTTGGCATGTTATATTGTATTCTTGCATCACTGTTAATACCAACATCCTACATCAACCAATTAAAAGGAGGCAGTATTGCTTCTAGCAGCTTTATGACACCCCCTCTTGTTATAACCCTTGTTATGGTAATTGCTAGGTGTCATTTCCACTCTACTTTTGGACAATTTTCCTGTCTTAAAAGATGGTTTTCTTCATTGGGGGGGGGGGGAGGGGGGGATATTTCTTGTTGTAATAACCAAATAATATTTAAATGTCAAATTTGTTATAAGTGTATAATAGCCAACCTCTATAGAAGCCAAAAATAATATCGAAACAAATAAAACTATTAAAAATTATTTGGTATGATGGATAAGCAAAAATAATCTTGGGATAAAAATTTAGTACCGCTTTATCCCTTGTTTGGTTACTATCACATGAATAAAAATAGTATCTGAAAAAGTTATACCTGTCAGGGGATGGAATAGTAAACTCAGGATAAAGGGCAGTCTGATGCACTAAGCTTTCGCTATGCACGGGATTCAGGAAAGGGCCGGACCACAAGGATAAGCTATCCCAGGATAAAGCAGTAAAATTGACAATTCCAGAATTAATACAGCATATCAAACAGTTAATAAAAATAATATCAGGATAATTAATCACGAACATAACTTGTTTTTAAACCCCTTATAGAGAGGTTTGATAATAGCCGGAAAAAGAAAAGCATTAATATATGATATTAAGTTCTATGCATCGGCAGTAACTAATAACTTGCACTCTTGTCCTTAATAAATACTGTAGCTTTCTTTGCAAAGCAATTAAAACATTACCATCTAAAGCATAATACGAGAATGAATCTATGCAGAATGGACAATTGACCATAGTAAAACTCACATTTTTTACCTAAACTATAAGCTGTTACATTCTAATTTCCCAAAACCATGTCCAGAGATACCAAAAAAAGACATATATCATAAAAATAGAAAGTTACAGAAAGGACAATAAGGTGGTCTCCACTGTATGATCCTGTGTTTATAAATCCATGTGTTTGTCCTACTTGCGATGATCACAAGGTACAGCGATGTCTCAATTGTTTGGGAGATGGACGGGTAGTATAATTTAGAGTAAAAGGCATTCCATGAAATGCACTCTACCTGTTCGATATAAAGACTATGCCAACATTGGTTTCCAAAGGCAGAAGCAATTTTATCTTTGCCTTAAAGATGTGTGATTCTTTTTACAAAAAGTTATGTATTTTCTTTTCGTTGCTATCTATATCACACTCTAGGGGTGTACGCTATGTGAATACATGATGCTTTGTGCAATGAAGCTATGGGGAATCAGCAGCCGGTCATTTCTACTGGCTGATTCCTGAAATTGAACGAATAAAGTAGTGCCACGCATAAATGGAGCAAAAAAAGAAGCAAGGGGAGTTGTTCTCATTTGTCTGCTGGTCGGAGGCAAGGGTTTTTGTGGATCCAAATTGGGGTGTAGGATTGATGATGATAATGTCATTGATGTTTAAATTCTACCTTTTCCTAATCAAAAAATAGTGTCGTTGGCATTTTTAATGTTTATGTCTGTGACCAAGAGTTGAACGTTATTCTGGAGGAACAATCCCATAGTAGCATGTGCTTTGAGAAAGTCTAATAAACCTTTTTAATTAATATTTATATAAAAAAAAAAAAAAAAAAAATACAGAAAGGGAGTGCACGAGTATTACATAATGTGAATGTTACAATTTCTGGTATACTCATATGTCAACCAATAATTACATCTACTTGTGCAGAATCAGAACAATTCCCGAGCAACATCATAGACTCAGTTGAACCTATTGAAGAACTCAGATTGAATTCCAACGAAGATGGCTGCAGTGATTCAGAAGGCCTAGGAGGCGTTTGCAAAGTCTGTAATTCACCTTCAAGCATTTCCACTACTTTAGTCATTGAGGGACGATCAAGCGGAATCATTTGTATGCACCACAAAGCAACTAAAGTCAACTTCTTTATAATCTTCTTTTCACCATCATGTGTCTCGTCTAGTACTTCAATTTCCTTTTCCTTGTCGAATTGATCATATATCCAATATGGGAAATACTGGCTTGACATATCCTCTCTTGCTGCCGAGTTTCCTTTCATACCTGCTATCTCAATCAGTAACATTCCAAAGCTATAAACATCTGCCTTATAAGATATCGGACCAATGCTTCTGTTGATCAGTTCTGGAGCTACATATCCGATTGTTCCCCTTGCTGCTGTTAGAGTAACGATGCTGTTATCAGTTGGATATAATTTGGCCAGACCAAAGTCAGAAATTTTTGGAACGAAATTCTCATCCAAGAGTATGTTATGCGGCTTGATGTCAAAATGTAGAATTTGTATGTCACAACCTCGATGCAAATATTCAATACCTCGAGCAACTCCAAGAGCGATTTCAGACTTTCTTTGCCAGCTCAGTAGAGTTCCTCCTTCTCGGGATGTGATGTATTTGTCAAGTGATCCATTAGGCATGAAGTCATATACGAGGGCACGTTTAGATCTCTCAGCACAATAGCCAATAAGTTGTACCACGTTAACATGATGAATCCTCCCGATTGTGGCAACCTCATTGATGAAGTCTTGCCCATCAGCTTTGGGCTTGGTCAAGATCTTCACTGCAACATTAGGACCACTTTGAAGTTTGCCTTTATATACTGAACCATAACCTCCTTGGCCTAGTTTCTCTTTGAAATTCCTAGTCATCTTCCTTATGTTGGAATAGGGGTATCGAATGGGCATGAAATTGTTTCTACTATGCAGGAAACTTTCAATTGCATCAAAGATCGACATATGCCTTCTTCGTAATTCAATCATTAGAAACACAAATATGCATGGGAATAGTATGATTCTTGCCACAATGCTAAGCCCTGTGTGCAACCATCATAAAGTAAGACTTTTGTGTGGCGGTGTTTGACTTGCGGACGATGTTTAGGTGAGAAAGAAAGACTATTGAATTTGTGGGGTAAAACCATAGACTTTTGTGTGGCTTTTAAATCATCTTATAAAGAGAGGATGAGAAGTTTAAAGTTAAATTGTTTCTAAATAAGGATGACATAATTCTGGGGATAGACTAAAAAGGAAAGTATGACACAAAAAATTGGACAATATGGGAAGACAACAAATATGGCTTACCAAATATGGGAAGCATCCATGGGATGATGCCTGCAAGAACATCAACAATTACTAACACGGTTAATCTCACTTGCAACTATTTACCGTTTATTTATCCTAGCATGTATAAAACCAGAATTGACAATAGAACGAATGCTTACTTGCAAGAACGCGGAGAACGTGTCTTTGAGTAACTTGATTGTGTTTGTTCAAAGAGCATATCCAAAAAAAACCAAAAAAAAAAATAGAGAGAGGGTGAGAAAATGAATGAGAGAGATTTACAGATTACATAGAAAAATGCTAAAAGTGTCTTAAGTTCTGGCAAGACATCAGGAATATTCTTACCACATAAGGTTTTGAAGAATCTAAAATTGTAAACCTTGCAGGTGTAATCCACACAGCGAACATCCCTTGAATTTTCACCTTCGCAACCATAATCATGGCCGCACTTGTTACAGTAAATGTCACGAAACCATGAAAGTTCAAACCCATATGCCAAAGCATTATGCAGCTCTAAGATTGAAATATAAACATTGCATCATCAATAGTCCATGAAGTCATTGACATGAGGTTTACAGTACACCCCACTCTCAAATTAGATGGTGATAGTTTGCCCATAGCTGCATACGTGTGTCCCTTGGAAGAAAAACTGGAAGCATCACTCCTGTTGAGACAATTAGTGATTTCCACAAAGGCGGGAGAATTCATGGCAAATGGACAGCTGAAAATAGTGATTGGCACAGCTAAAGGAGCATAAGAACCATCAGGTTTAGTAAAACCAAATTGAAAAGGGAGAGTGAAAAATGTAATTGAATGCTGGGGAAGAGAGCAAAGAACTTGTTCTCTTATACCAGGATCTACAAGGCGGATAGTGGAGTTATCATAATTGATGGCTTGCACATAGTAGTTCAGAGACCCATTCCAATTTTCTATAAATATCGTGAATATGGGGCGATTCCCTTCACAGCTCAATTCATACTTTTCGTCGCCACAATGCTTTGGATCATTTTTCAATCGAAAGGGGTAGCTGATGTTCTTAATATGCCCACAACTAGAAGGTGCACACCGCTGATTCTGTTCAGCAAATGGGGTGTCAGAGAGCTGCAAGAAGATGAGAATTGTAAGAACTGAAAGAAACATGGTTCCTCCAGACATTTCTTTTGTGTGTGTTTGTTTTTGGGTATTTCCCTTTTCGGCACCGGTGACAAACACTGCAAGTAGTAGTCAAGAAGATCAATTTTTCATCCCTCTCCTTTTCTTGGCCCACAGGAAACCAATTATGCTGTTGCAAAAGAAAGTAAAACGAAGTCATTAAATCCTAAAAGTCCCGAGTCTTCACAAAGAAAGAGAAGTCAATATGTTCTCATTCTAATAAGTCAAATAATGATGCAAGACTTATCTTAATACTGTAGACTCTAGAAAATTAAGTCATTAAATAAAACAAAAGTCCAAGTCTTCACAAAGAAAGAGAGTCATTACATCTCACTCTAACAAGTCAAATTATGGGTGCAAGACTTTTCTTGATAATGTAGAGTGTAGACAGATCAAGCAATAAAATTATTTAGCCCATAGTCAACTAAAGAAAGAGACATCAATATTGACTTTTAGTCCAACAAGCAAAGTCATCTATTCTACATAAGGATCCAAGTCTTGTAGTAACAAATTTCTTTGTATTCCAGTCATCCATGGATGGAGATAAATTTTTATTATTTAGTACTGCAAACAGACTAATACTTGTATTAGGGTAGGCTGTCTACATCACATCCTTGGGGTGCGGACCTTCCCTGGACCCCTGCATGAAAGCAGGATACCTTTAAACAGATTAATGCAAGACTTGTCGAAGTTCTGTATTTGCCACTGGCACAACTGCAAGCTTCATTTTTAAGGTCTTCCAGTTGAGATGACCATCTTTTCCCTCTTGCACTTACTTCTCATCAACATAGTATTTTTTGCTATGGCCGGTAAAGGAGCATATGATTGCAAAGAGTCCAGGTGTGGAAGTGATGGCCCTAGCCTTCATTTTCCCTTCAGGCTTCAACATCAGCCCGAATATTGTGGCTATCCTGGCTTCGAGTTATTTTGTGACAGCAAAAACAAAACTATACTCACCCTTTCCAATTCAGTTAGACTATCTGTTGAAATAATTGATTATATGTCTCAGCAGATTCGCCTTTATGATCCTGAACGTTGTCTTATTCTTACGCTAGTCCACCTTAATTTATCAACATCTCCTTTCTTTTTCACTGTTGAACCCTATCTTAGGTTAGCTGACTATTCAGTTTTCAAATGTTCTGGTATCACAGCAGATTATCAGACCCAACAACCTTGTGCCTCTGACAAAGCAATATTTGCTATCGACTCCTCAAGTTATTTGTATTATCTCCCCCCTACAACTTGCAAAAAGATTCTCGAAATTCCATCAGTTCCCTATGAAATAGTTTACAATTACCTTCAACTCCGTTGGTCAAATCCGGAGTGTAGATACTGTGAAGGTCTTGGTAAGGATTGTGGCTTCAAGAACTATACCAAGCAACTGAGAACTCAGTGTCTCGACCGACCATACACTACAAAAGGTATTAACTCTTTTCAAAGTTGTATTTTGATTGCATAATTAATTACAAAAGAGAACGTATATGTCCATAAATAAAACACCTCCAATCCCTGCTTACTTTCTATTCCGGTCTATCTTCTCCTGCCAATAAGAAACTGCAAATACGCTTACATGATACTATTAAGATTAATGAAAAGTATTTTGAACAGAACAGCAAGATATACAGGATAGACTGCACTGGAAAACTATAAGCCAGCTTGAAACAGGATTCACTTACATGACTTTAAAAAACAAACAACAGACACGAAATAGAAGAGAGCATGAACCCATTTAGACTAGCCTAAGCCAAGTCCCCAAATCCAATTAAATATTTGAAATCAAAATCACATCAAGCTTGATTGGAGTGCAGTAACTCCGATTCCTGAATATGAAGGTCACAGTTTTGAAATTCAGCCTAATACATGTTCAGCCTCAAACCAAACTATCTTTGTGTAAGCACAGGAAAACAATATTTTGGATGCATCAATGTTTACTATCTTGACAAAACTATTATGCACTTCTCTTTGCTATAACAAAAAATTTAATTTGATTCTGACAGCTGGTACATTAAAGAAACCACTGATTGCAGGTATGTACTCTATGCATTTTCGTATAATTCTTTTCTCCTTTACACATTTTTAGTTGCCTTCTGTATGATGTGGGAGATGAAATATTCCAGGTGGAGTTCTAGGTCTTATTCTTTTGGGAATTATTATGTTGGCACTCTATGAGTTTTATAGCTCAAGCAAAATAGAAAGAGAGAATCAAGCGAGAGTTGAAAATTTTCTGGAAGACTACAGAGCTCTCAGGCCTACTAGATATACTTACGCAGATCTTAAGAAGGTAACAAATCTGTTTCAGGAAAGATTGGGAGAGGGAGCTTACGGGGTTGTTTATAAAGGAACACTTTCTAATGAAATTCATGTTGCTGTCAAAGTGCTAAATGACTCCATAGGAAATGGGGAAGAATTTATTAATGAAGTTGCAGCAATGGGAAAAATCCACCACTTCAATGTGGTTCGCCTAGTTGGCTATTGTGCTGATGGATTCAGAAACGCTCTCGTGTATGAATATTTGCCAAATCAGACGCTTGAAAAACTCATTTTTCCAGCAAGTTCCAAAGATCACATTATCCTTAATTGGAAGAAGCTTCAAAATATTGCTATGGGTATAGCGAAAGGACTGGAGTATCTTCATCAAGGATGTGACCAACAAATCCTTCATTTCGATATCAAACCCCAAAATATTCTGTTAGATCGTAACTTGAACCCAAAGATCTCTGATTTTGGTCTTGCCAAGTTATGCTCTAAAGAGAAAAGTGTTGTAACCATGACTGAAGCTAGAGGAACCATGGGTTATATTGCACCAGAAGTATTATCCAGCAATTTTGGAAAAGCGTCTCATAAATCTGATGTCTATAGCTTTGGAATGATGCTATTTGAAATGGTTGGAGGGAGGAAGAATTTTGATGCAAAAGCCAATACTAGCCAAATGAACTTTCCCGAGTGGATTCATCAACAGCTGAATCAAGGTGAGGTGTTAAAAATCAGGATTGAGGAAGATGATGATATCATAATTGTAAGGAAATTGGCCATTATAGGACTTTGGTGCATCCAATGGAATGCAACGGATCGACCTTCCATCAAAGTTGTTACTCAAATGGTAGAAGGAGATGGGAGCAATCTAACTATCCCTCCGCCTTTTACAGCAAGATACACCACCCACGTAGGAGCTGGACTGACGGAATGCCCTTCTAGAGAAGAGTGGAGTGAAATATCAGAACTAGAATGAATGGAAGCCGCATCTAATGGAAGTGGAAGCTTGAATTTTAGTAACTTGATTAGATATCTGTTGAATTATCTAGTGCTACGACACAACTCTTTTACATGTGCAAGATAATTATTGTGACTGTGTCTAGTTTGTTTTTCCCTGTAACATTAAGTAGTTAACTGTTCTAATAAATGATTCTCAACTTAACGCTCTCTCAAAAGTTATTACAGGTACCCAAAGGGATCATCTGATTGGCCACATCAGTAAAATAATTTTCGGATGAAATCCATCATAGAATAACACAATGGTGTTGCTAGCTAGGCCGCATCAGTACAATGTTTGATTAGCCATATAAGAAAATATAATCTCTGCATAACTAATGCAACACTAAGAATATAATTAACTGAAAACTTACCACATTCAGGTCATGTCAGAAGAAAACACCCACTAATACTTTGCAAAAGGAGTACAATATCTCTACAATAGCGCATAGCATGACACAGACACATAATGACCTTATAGTTTTATGTCTAGAAAGAACTAATAAAAAAACAAAATATGTGAAGAAAGTATCAGATACAATTCATAGATTTCAAGGAAATAGAGGAACCTGAATTGGCACGACCTGTGTGTAGCCTAATCAATCATTTGCTTTGAACAACTAAAATATTCTGCTGCGTGATAGGAGTCCGAATCTTGAAAGCTAACAGCCTATAAATCAGAAACTAAGATAACATATTATAGAAAGAAATGTCAAAGGCAAAAACATAGAAAAGCACCCAAGTTTATTGGGGCTTGAAGCACAAAGCACTCATGCTTTATAATGCGCAGATGAAGAAAAAATATAACAGAATAAAATCAAACATTGCCAACAAGCCTTCAAGATAACATTTTCCTTCAACGTGCGAAGCATGCTTATGCCAACTGCCTGCCTTGGCACCCATTTGCCCATTTTTGGCGCCAAGAAACAGGACCTGACACTCACGACCTTTATATATGAATTGGTTTCCAGATTTCATAATTATACCTGTTTTGATTTTTCTGCAGAAGGGAGATACAAGGCCGAACACACGGTTGATTTCCCTGTGAATTCTCGTCTTTAATCTAAACTAGATGAGCTCTTACCTCAAGCAGTATGGGGAGCTTTAAATGAATAGCAAGGCCGTGCCTCAGAGTACTACTCGTCTTCTTTTGCTGCTCTTCTTTTTTGATTGTTTTCTTTTGCTGTTTCTCTATTAGCACATACATATCCATCGTTTGCATGAACAAGCTTCTCAAGATCAAATATTTGCCTAGTGTTCTACAAAAATATTAGCTGGTTTCTGGTTTGCCATTTGCAGGAGCTAACTTCTCAAGTTGATGTCTTTTTTTTCGTGGGTTCTACAATGATAATTCGACTAATATAAGGTGTGAATATAGGATATCTCTTCTCTATTTTTTTACAGGTGAATATACCCTTATTTTTCCCAAGCAAGTTTGGCTGATATTTTCCTTGTAACAGTTTGCTGTCATTGCATAAACACATTCTCCACTTAAATTTTTCTATTCCATACCTCAAACAAGTAAGATATCATGAAATGTTAGCAATCATAGCTGACTGAACTATTATTAAAGAAATGTGCAAATGTATGGTATCTGCTATGATATCTTGGGAGGCCCTGAGATTTTCTAATATTATCAAGCATATTCTGGAAAAAAAGAAAGCTACAATGTGTGAACAAGAATACTGTGAAGCTCTAATACTGTAATGTGTGAACAAGAATTAATCAATCAACTACACCATAATCCCAAACCAGAATGTAGTGATTCATCCAATTGCTTTCATCCCAACAAATGAAGACTTTACACTGGTGTTCACTGTTCTAAATATCTGCAACTGAATAAACTGATTGATGCATTCACTATATAGATACCATCTCAAGAAGACACACACACACAAAACAAAACAAAAAAATCTGTAGAGGGGCAGGGTTTCCAGTAATCTCACCAGCATTGGGGTTGTATAGGGTTAATTGCGTGGCAGATTTACAACATTAATCACATCTAGAGAGAATTAGACTCTTCCCTTATTAAAAACCCTAACTCCATATTTCTTTCTTTCTGCTTCCATTATCGTTCTATGTGATACTTCTGCTCGTAGGGAATAAAGAAAGACAGTAATTTTGTGCTCTTTCGTAGAGGAGCCAATGGAAGTCTAGCTTTTGCTTGTGATGATTTAGCAAAAATTTAAATTTCTTTCCTTCACGTATTTAAATTATGTTATTTAAATAAATCATTTACATTTGTTAAAATAAGTTTATCTAATCAGCTTATAACTTAACGATACTCATAGTAATTTGGGGTATTTGAATTAATCTAAAATTAAAAATATGACAGTAATTAAGCCTATTTTTAGTTTATATGTTATTCAGTCATTTTAAATAGAAAAATAATTATTTTATCAAACACATCAACTTTTTATTTTCGTCTTCACTAAATTAACCTCTAGCACTTAAAAAAAAAAATTAGTATTTGGTACTTAAAGGAGGGCACTATTTTGTACCCAAATACCCACATTAGAGAAATGTAAAAGTGAAATTTGTGATAGTAACTTATGGATGTATCGATATGCGGTTGCAAATTAAAATAGGAAGACGAAACAGAAAAAAAAATTCATCATTAATTACTTTGTACTCTAATAATAAGATTTTGCATTAAGAATTGATATTACAATGTAAAAGGTCATTTATTACGAATACATCAATGATGAACAATGGCATTGTATCTTTTGAGCAGATCTGAATTCGAGTCCCTCTAATGGAGTATTGTTTGGTTATCTTACATGCTAGGACTTAGGAGTTCAAAGAATATAAAAATCAAATCACACGAATTTGATCCAGTAAGAAAATAATAAGTAAAAAAAGTGAAGCAGGAGGTTGTGATCAGCTGGCCGGAGGGATTTTCCGGTGAGATTTCTCGTCATCTTAGTAATTACTATGTAAAAGATATGGCAAGACATTCATTTCCCTTCTTTTTTTTTACAGAGAAGATTTTTTCTCCAACATAAATTTTCAACTCAGCAAAAAGGTATTATTTTATATGAAAAAAGAGTCAAATATGCCCCTAAACTATTAAAAATAGAGCAATTATGCCCTCCGTTTGTATTTGGGTACAAAATTGTCCTTGATGTGGAGTTTGTTAGTGGGAAGGGGCAAAAGTGAACCACTTTATTAACAGGCAAGGGTAATTTTGTACCCAAATACAAACGGAGAGTATAATTACTCTATTTTCAATAATTCAGGGGCTATTTGAACCTTTTTCGTAGATAAATAATAGAAGCCAATATATCACTATTGTTTGGCCTAATTGTAGAAAATGTGGACCTATCCCTAAAGTGCTACTTGACAACTATTTCTTGAAAAGGATGTACTCTACTTAGTATTCTCTGACAATAATAAAGCCAGAGAAGATCTAAGCACATCCAACAACATGGAAAAGAACAAAAACAATGTCACAGAAAGAGAATATTAGTGTACCAAAGTTCAAACAAATTCAGTGAAATACACGTGTTGTTACATTAGAATTGAGTTACTACTACTAATTAAGAATGACCTAAAACTAAGGGGTATCCTAAGCTCAACGTGTCCTTTCTAAAAGATAACTCCAAAATTAATGGCTGACTAAGTGAATTTTAATTAATTTATTACTCACAAAATTCTCCCAAAAGACCGACAGAAACATTTTGAATTAAAAGACAATGGGTTTAGAATACTACTCCTCTATAATAATGAGTGCAAATTTAATATAACGTGTGTTAAGTATGGAAGCGAACATCGTTTAGAAAAGGAATTATGTTTCATTATTCAACATTTTCTGTAATTTAGAAATTATTTTAAATGGAGCGAAGAAAGTTATTTTCCTTCTTTTAATGAAAAATATTAGTCAAAGAAATTTTTTGTTGTTTAAATATAGAAATAATTGTATGCGCCCGCATAAGTTGTCCGTAAGGATAATGAGGAATGATGCACAATTTCATTATCTCTCAAGTAATTTGTTCTTGATACTCTCCTCTCCGATCTGCTTGAAAACTTTTAATGGGACTACCAAAGTATTTTTCAATAATTTTACGAAATTGCATAAAAATGGAGAAGACTTCTGATTTTAATCGAAGAAAATAAATTCATGTATATTTGTTGAAGTGATCAAAGAAAATCACATAATACCTATAACTTTCATTAGAAACAACTGGAGCACGACCCCAAACATCTAAACAAACTAAGTCTAAAGGCCCGGAGGCTTGAAAACTAAACTCACGAAAGGGAATTTTATGACTTTTACTAACAACACGTGTAGAACATAAACTAGAAGATTTAAATGAAGGGACAATGACTTTAGACGATAATGCTTGACGAACTGTATGATAGGATGTATGAGCCAAACGAGCATGCCAAACTCCAAGGGACGCAGCATAAGAAGCAAGTGCGGATGAGTTCAACAGAGGAAGAGAATATAATCCAGCCTTATCCTGGCTTGTATGCTTTATTTCCCTCGTCGCCAAGTCCTTAATCAAAAAATGGTTAGGAACGAATTCAATTGAAATTTTGTTAGACTTAGTAAACAAACTAATAGATAATAAATTTTGACTAGCATTTGGAACATGTAGGATATCGTCAAGAGTGAACTTTTTATCATAAATAATAACTTAACTTTTACCAACATGGGAAATAGGAAGTTTTGAACCATTACCTAACGTAACTTCTTCAAGGCCTTGATATTTAGAATGAATACCCATGTTATTAAGATCAGTTGTGAGATGATGTGTGGTGCCACTATCCATTAACCAATTTTGAGCAGAAGAGGTTCTTGCTAAATTAGAAACGGGTGGTCCGTAAGCTTTGTTGCCAGTGTTAATCCTAGGAGATGGACACACGCGTGCAAGATAACATTTACCTTCGCAATTGTGGCAAATAATTTCATACATGGTTGAAGCTTGAGATGGAGTAGTATTGGTCTGAGCAAAGTTCTGAAACCCACGATTTTGAGACGATTGGGTGAACCCTTGATTGGAGGAGCCTCCACGGCCTCGACCCCCTCGACCTCTACTGTAGCACCCCGAAAATTTTTAAAGTACTTAAGCGCTATTAAGAAAGTTGATGTGTGCTAATTATATTATTTTGTGTGCAGATGAGGACTATTAATATGATGAATATTAATTGAATATGATAATAAGTGTAAGAGGAATATTATAAGTGATGTGGGGTCTAAGGATATCCCTAAGTCCAAGTCAAGTTGAAAATTACATGATAGACTAAAGTTCCAAATGAGTACGCACATGACTTAACTTTGGATGAGCGTATCTATATAAGGAGTTATGTGGATTACAGCCTATCAAATGAAAGGTATTCAAGTTTAGTTTCTAGCGCTTCAAACCGTTCATCATTTGGACATTTTTACAAGAAGTTATGATCAAATTACCGAAGGCTGACAGTGAAATACTGCCATAGCATCCGAGTCTGCATTATAGCTTCAAAGAGAAGTGAAGTGGGGATGCGAAGCATCCGGGGCCGCATCCGAAACCCAGAAATCTGGGCCTATAAATACAAAATCGGGGGAAGAGAGTATTTTGTGTATTGGGGGTTAGGTTTCTTGAGGTGAAGAGATGATTTTGAGCTCAAATCAAGTCCAATCAACTAAGGTAAGTTATTAATGATGTTTTGGGTTGATTCTTACTTAATATACATGAGTTATAACATCATTCTTACATCCAAATACTAGATTTCATCATCAAATCCTCAAGAATACAAAAATCACCAAAAGTTATGATTTTTCAAGATTGATCTACTAGAGGTAATTCCAATGCTTCAAACTAGTTTATTATGAGTAGTTAGAAGTATTTGAAGTATTTGCTACAAGTTTTAATGGTTGAAAGATTGGATTATAAAACTCTAGTTCCTGACATAAATAGTACTTTTGAGAAAATAAGAGAGAAGATGAATGGTAATCTTGGCGAAGAAATTTATGAATGCAATAAACCTATGGAATTATTTGTTAGTAAAAGATGGATGTGATCAACTAAGTAATCACCCGAATTGTATATTTTGCAAGTGTTGATTATAGAAGACGATGAAAAAATAGGATTGTGGATGTCATGCATAAAGGAATAATCATTTAATTTGATTATATCTTTTTTATGAAAAGTCTCATGTATGATTTTGGAAATGAAAAATATGTTGTGACTTGATTTGAAAATGTATAAGATTTTCAATTGGCTTCCGCAATTATACTTGATCTTAACATATGGATTGGTTCACTCGGATCGGGTAATGTGCCGGGTGACGGTCACGCAGATTTGGATCGTGACATCTACCATGTCCACGAGTGGTAGAAAAGGAATTCTGAGTAAACTGTGTTGTAGGTGCAATGACAGTATGTGATTCATCCTTTTTTAACTGTCGTTATTCATTCAACAACAATCCATACAATGCATCAAAACTAATATCGACCATAGGCAGGTCCTAGTCCAACAAGAATAAATTCCACCAAATCATCATTGGGAACTGGATGTAGTGTAGCCAACTTATCTGCTATTCCCTTTGACTTTTGCACATACGATTCAATATTAGCATTATCCCAATGCAAAGTGTGCAACTGCATCTTGAGGTCACGAATTAGTGGCTTTGATCTTGAAAAATATGCAGCAACAAGTTTGTCCCAAGCTGCACGAGCAGTCGCTGTTTTGATGGTATTTTTCAAATTTTATGAACTTAATTGTAGAAAATTTGTGGACTTATTCCTAAAGTATTAATCTCTATGTCTAATTTAAACTTCTCATTTTACATTTAATGAGATAATTTATAATAACATAAATATTTATGATTTATTTTAAACTATAATTTTTATAAAATATTTTTTTAATAAATTTGTGCCTGTCAAAATGCATCACATAAAATAAGACGGATAAAGTAATTTACAATTATTTCTTGAAATGGGTGGACTCCATTTAGTATTCTCTGTCAATAATAAAGCCAAAGAAAATCTAAGCACGTTCAGCTTATGCTTGTCGACATGGA
The DNA here is from genome assembly GCF_000715075.1 of Nicotiana tabacum. Lineage (NCBI taxonomy): Eukaryota > Viridiplantae > Streptophyta > Magnoliopsida > Solanales > Solanaceae > Nicotiana > Nicotiana tabacum. The sequence goes on from NC_134098.1 coordinate 9,146,891, forward strand.
AAAAGAACCAAAAAAAAAACATCAGAGACAGAGAACGGTATCAAATTAAAACTCAGTGTACCAAAGTTAAGAAAAATTCAGTGAATAATAAAATTGAACTACTACTAATTAAGATTGGCCTTAAACTAAGGGGTATCCTAAGCTCAATGTGTCTTTCTAAATTATAAATCCAAAAATAAAACGATTATCTAATGGCTGACTAAGTTAGTTTTAATTAATTTATTACTAGTACTAATTATTCAATATGTTCTTCCAAATTGACCGACAAAAACAGTTACTGTTCCTTTTACAATTTCAGTGCCCCTTTTATTTATTGGTTTAATATTTCATCTTTTTAAATTTTTCCTTCTGCGTTTTAAATATGAAATTTCCCTGACATGGCACCAGGAAAAATATTGGACATACTAGCCTGGGGTGGAACCTTATCGACAATATGCATTAACCTAAAATAGGATATTGTTTACTACTACGTTCTTACAATTTCTCTTTAAAAGAAAAGCTAAAACCAGTTTATAAAGCTACTAATATTATTCTATTTAAAATAAACAAAAATTAATTTTAAAGAATATAATTTTTATGCACTAATAGCATAAAAATATCTATGCAATTAAATTACTTATAATAATAATTATAAGTAAATCCTATAATTATTACTAATTGATAATTAACTTGGTAAAAAACTAAAAATATTACACAATTAACTTGCTATTGCAGTTAAACTACCGTACTGATATTGTAAAAGATCCGTTCCACTATGAGTAAGGGACGGAGCTATATATACCGAAGATGTTCGATTAAATCCTCTACATAGGAAAACTATATTGTGCCTATTATGTTCTGTAACCGTTGAATCATCTTAAAAAAAGAAGAAAATTTCAGTATAATGACAAAACACATGCAAAATTTACCTTATGTCATAAGTTTAAATTCCAGGTGCGATTCTATACGGTCAAAATTGAGTTTGCCTTTCGTATGAATAATCCAGATTGGAACATAATAGACAAGGTTTAACTTCGTGTAATACCAAGCCATGATGCAAAGTTAGGTTACCGGGCTCGAGACTCAGAGGACGAGCAAAATAGAGACCGGTCAAGATCGAGATCGGCTAAAATCAAGGTCGAGCAAAATAGAAGCCGGTCAAGATCGAGATCGGGTTAAATAGAGACCGATCGAGGAAAGCTTATTGGGCCAAAAAATAGAAAGCCGGAATATCTGCAATTGGGCGAGAATCGCAGCGAAAATCACGGCGCATATCAATGAGAGACCAATTAATTAATCTATCATGAGATTCCTTGTTGTATTTAAAAAATTATATTAAGAATATAACTTCCTCACTATATAAATTGGGTCTAATTATTTGTAAGGGGGATTCATTCAGATTCATAGAACATAAAGCAATATACTATCTTTCTTCTCGTTTTGATATTTAGTCATTTTGTTCGTCTATCAGCTACTCTCCATTCAGTTTGAAGGTGAACAAACTTGAATGCTTAGGCCAATTAATCCATTCGGTTTGCATACATTTCTTTCATAATTAATTTCGATATTCATTTATATATTTTCTCAATTTGTACCGAATTATACCTCGTATCCTCAGAACCGCGTATAAATTCAATTGTCATCCGTTTTACGGGTAAACAATGATATTTTAGTATTTTTGAAATTTTCTTTGTATAAATTTTTGACATCGTCATTGTGTAAGTGTATAACACTATAGCTTAATTTTTATTTTAAATGCTTTAGAGCAAAACTAGAAGAGCTTAAAAAAGATATACTAAAAAGACAAACTTCTTAAAATGTGATATTTTTAATCTTAAATAAAATATGTTTTATCCTTTAACAGATAAATATGACTTGATGACATAGAATTGTTTTTACATTAACAATGTGTGTAACTTAAATTTGAAAGGGAAAATGTAACGAAGAGTTCAGTTTCTTTTCTTAATTATTTTTCTTTTTCCGATGCGTCTCCAGTTTGAACTTTGCTCAATTTAAGGTTTTCAACTGTCAAGCAGTCCTTGGGCAGCGGGCAAGCTGCCCCAATATTTCCTCATCAATCAATATAATACATACCCTAGTTGAAATCACTTATAAATGAACTATTCGGTTTATTCCAATTCTCTCAAAACTCCTCATCAATTTCGTTTTTGCTCCTACAACACCATCTTTTACTTTACTTGCCTATTTTTTTTCTTTTCATCTCCTTTTTGTTTTTTCAACTCAATATTTGGTATCTGCTTTGAGTTCGATTAATTCAGATTCACGCCGAAAAATCTTATTTCTACTCTTTGTATTGAGAGTTCTAAGTAATTTTTAATCCCTATTTAGCAAATATTTTAGTTAATTTGATACACCCTTTAATATAATGAGTCCTAGTAGAAGAAGTTCAACAAAAAATCTACAAAAGCAACAACAGAAGAAGCAGCCATTGAAGAAAAATGAAGAGATATCAACTATTTCTCCTTGTAAAACTTCATTGAAGAATAATAGTACTATGATTGATGGATCAAATTGTAGTAATGAATATTGTTGTTCAACTCCAAAAGCTAAGAGATATCAAATTCCAGAAATCAAGACTTGCCCACCAGCACCAAAGAAGAAGAGAAGAATACTTTCAACATCATCAAAATGTAATACTAGTTCATTGAAAAGAACTCCCATTTCTTTGTTCACTCCACCAGATTCAGAGCTCTTTTTACTCTTTGCATTTCGGGATATTCCGGTTTGAGAAATTTTAATGTATTTGAAAAGTTCTACTTGTTGATTTCTATGGTGATCAACTTAATTTTCGGATTTTCTTTTTCGGATTTTGATAGTTTTTTGTTGATTTCTACAATCAGTTGGCGTATGGCTTGAAACACAGTGGATAATAGACTCGTCCCTCTACCATGTTCTAGTTGAATATATACTAGACTTTTCTCTACAATACTAATATTAATAGCGGGAGCTTAGATTAGTACACCGGGTTGCCTTACTAATGTTCAAACTGGTGACGCACGCCTAACTACGCAACGGGATCGAACCTTGTCGTCTGGTTTACCCTTCTGCAATTTTTTCTTAGCTTGGTTTGTTTTAATTAGCGATCATAAAATGATTAAACCAACAGGCCAAGGCTTTTTCACCATGTATTTTTTTTCATCATGTATTTGCAGCACATTATCAAATTTGGAATTATAATTTTGAAAAGGTTACTCATTCTTTTTATGCGATTCCTATTCCTATATTTAGGACGTGTTAGTTTTCTTTAAATATTAATACCGCTTACTAAACTATATTCTAGAATGCCTTTTTTTTTCTTTGACATAGATTACAAAACATGCCTTTTGGAGTCGAAACAACAAAAAGAGAATTACTGTGAAGAAAATGCTGAAAATAATTGAAGCTTGAATGAATGAATTACCTCTTAATTTCTTCCCATTTTGTAAAATGGGGAGAAACCAGAGTGTATTATTTTGGATAGCTCATTAATATTTTCTGGATTTTGACTGACTCGAAAAAAGAACTTAATGTTTGCAAACCCTGTTATTTTGAGAATTGATAAAAAGAAAAATTAAAAAATTAAAGGACAGTTAGAAGTATGATACCTGAAGTCCATTTAGCTTGACTAATTTGGATTCGTATTGGATTGGTCGATTAAAGAGGAGAAAGAATCCTAGCTATCTAATTAAAGGTTCTTTTTTCCGATTTAGCTATTTGGTATTCAAAGTTCACTAACTCCACTAATTTAGATTCGCACTGAGTAAGCACAGGGGCATATCTATGTGTTGACTCATACTTCTCTCTCCAATGGCATGTATAATAATATATTATATTTCTTAAAATTTCATTAAATTCATATGTCGCACCCAAGCTCAAAGAGTTCTATGGTGCAATGATTATTGGGTGTACCTTTACAAGTGAAGTTAGATGTTCAGTTTGTAGGCATGTTTAGTGTCCCTCTTGTATTTTAATTAAGTATTTTTTTTTCTTTTTTTTCTTTCTTTTATTTGATTTATTCATTCAAAATCCCCAAATCTAATACATTGAAATCCTTGATCTCTTTTTGTCATCGATAAATTTTATATAATTAAAACTAATAGCATTAATGATGTAGTATGGTTCAATAATTCTAGTATTTTTTATATGGAGTATATGTATATATGTTAATATTAAAAATCACTAAAATTGCAAGATAATTTTTAATTTTAACCTATAATTTTTAAATGATAATAGTTTCATAATAAGAACCTAAAGGTTGAACCTGTCAAATATAAATTCTAGATTCAGTTCTTTGTAATAGTGTACCCATGAAATTCTGAATCCTTCTCGAGTAGGCCTATTATAAAGTGAAGCGCTTCATAGCTAGTTAACGATTCTTAGAATTCGAGAACTCTAATTAAAAGTGAAGAAACCCAAAATGTTAGATTCCGACCATTTCAACACATCCTTGATGGTGGAGAGAGAGTTGATTTTGCAAGTCTCACCAATAAGATCAGTAGTAGATATATTAGGTTTTGTTGTCTTAAATATTGAAAGATGAGGTGCGTTTCATTGAGAAATTTTCAAAGAATTTATTCAATTCTTAATTATTAATTTATATTACATTCCTTTTCATAAAGAAAGTTATAGAAGCTTAAAGTCTGGTATAAATTATCATGACAGAAGTGGTTGGAGAGATATAATTTTCTTGTAATTTAAATCATTTTTCTAGTTTAATAATAGAACATGGAGTTGTTGACTTGGGCCTCCTTTTAGGATTAAAATCAATGCAGGTGCTTTGTATCATAATAGCAAATTTTTGTGGTAGGAGACATTTTAATGCACTAGAATGGGTACTTTTTATAGTTCATCGACTAACATAAATATTTCTAATATAAACTACAATATAAACTATAAAGAAGGAAATTTCTGAAAGTTCATTAGATATTCCGTCTACTATTTTCTATTTGAAATATAGTGAATAATTGGCCCGTTCTTCTACCATATTCTATTTGAAATACTACAATACTTATATTCAAACCGGTGACATACGCCCAACTAATGCACTCTGACAACTGCACCAAATGCTTGATAATTTACGATCCTAGAATAAGTTATGATTTGTTTGCTCTTTAAGGATATTAAAATTGTGCCGCTTCATCGAAATTTTTTATTAAAAATATATACAAAAATTATGCCAAAAACAAATTATGTAATAAAATGGACATTCCGTAACAAAAAAACGTTCGTTAGTACAGCATTTCCATTTTTTAAATGGAGGTTATTGGATCGAACATCGGCGTCTGATTTACCGTTTTGCAACTTTTCTTAGCTTGGTTTGTTTTAATTAGCGATCATAAAATGATTAAACCAACAGGCCAAGGCTTTTTCACCATGTATTTGAAGCATTATCGAATTCGGAATCATAATTTTGAAAAGGTTATCTTCTTCTGCAATTTGCAAATTTTGAACGTGCTGGTTTTCTATTGTTGTTCTTCCCTTTCTCGTCGTTTCTTCTTGTTTATGTATTTATGTTTTTTCTTTAAATGTTGATATCACTTATTAAAAATTTTTTGTATGCCGCTGCAGTAGAAGTAATCTTTTAAGTAGTAAGTGTACAAGAAAGAATGATAACAAGAAGAACGTAACAAGAAGTGAGAGAATAATTGAGAGCAATAGGTGAGAAACAAAATGCTAGAGTAAGTGAGCTAGTGAAAGAAAAAATTAGGCATAAAAGATTTGTAAGACAGAAATTATTCCTTTATTTCCATAAATAAAATTCAAGTTATGATCAACCAATTGCGTTCACCAATTTCTAATTGTCGATCAAACTCTATACTCAGATATATATTCTAGAATGCCTTTTTTTCTTTGACATAAATTACAAAACAACCTTTCGGAGTCGAAACAACAAAAAGAGAATTACTATGAAGAAAATGCTGAAAAAGTCGAAGCTTGAATGAATGAATCTCCTCTTAATTTCTTCCAATTCTGTAGAATGGGGAGAAACCAGAATTTATTATTTTGGTCATGCACACGAGAGTTGATTTTTCCCCTGGATTAACTATCTGATATCCAAAGTCCACCAGCTTGGGTAATTCGGATTCGCATTAGCTATGTCGATTAAAGAGGAGGAAGAACTTCCTAGCTATCTAATTAAAGGTTCTTTTTGCGTTTAGCCATTTAGTATCCAAAGTTCACAAACCCCACTAATCTAGATTTGCGCTGAGTAGGCCTCATATAAGATAAAGTCAGTTGCGGAGTCAAGATTTTTATTAGGAGGATGGGGGAGGGAAGAGGAGGAAGGTCAAAATATAAAGAAATAAACTTACGAAGAAGCCAAAGGGTATCAATATGTTGCATATATACATACTTAAAAAATATGTACCTAACTACACGGTATAATTTTTCGACGAAAGGATGTCGGCTCACACCCCTTAAGTACATGTGGTGAACAAAACTGAGTTACTCAGCCATGCAAGCTGAGTTATGTGCTTCAGTTATGGAGGACAGTTAACAGAGAAGGAAAATGAGAGAGAGAGAGAGAGAGAGAGAGAGAGAGAGAGAGAGAGAGAGAGAGAGAGAGAGAGAGAGAGAGAGAATCAAGGATTCTCATTTTCAACTGAATGAAAATTTGTACAGTGTACACCTATTTATACAAAAGCTAAAACATCCACTAACTATTTAACTAACACTCATTAATCATCTAACAACCTTCTAACAATAATTAGATATTTCTTCTTAACTGCCTAACTAACTAACACACATGCTCATCACGTTCTCACTACTTAGCTGCCTCAATATTCCCCCTCAAGTTGGTAGGTGCAAAAATATTGACCATTCCCAGCTTGGACATCAAAAACTCATGTTGTGGTCTTGCAATCCCTTTAGTGAGTATGTCCGCAAGTTGGTCTTTTGATCCCACATGTATTATCTTGATCAACCCCTTTTGATTTTTTTCTCTAATGAAGTGGCAATCTATTTCAATATGTTTTGTTTTCTCATAATATACTGGATTTGCTGCTATCTGCAATGCAGCTTTACTGTCACACTATAGCAAAACTGGTAATTATACCTCTGCTCCCAGCTTCTTGAACACCCCTATCAACCACACCAATTTTGAAACCACTAAATCCATGCTTCTGTACTCTGCTTCTGTCGAGCTTTTGGATACTGTACTTTGCTTTTTAGACTTTCATGCAACCAATGAATCTCCATGTTTCACAATGAATCATGTTACAAATTTCTTGTGTTTGGATAAGATGCCCAATCAGCATCACAAAATGCAGTCAAAGTGTTATTCTTATTGTTGCTCATCATGATGCCTAATTTTGGTTCTACTGCTTGCTTCAGCCCATATAGGGATTTGACAAGTCTACACACCTTGCCTTCATTCTTTTCCTGGTTGGCAAAACCCTCAAGCAACTTCATGCATACTTCATCATAGAGATCCCCATGAAGTAACGTATTATATACATCCATTTGATGTATAGACCACCCTTCAGTTGTTGCAACAGAAATCACTACCCTCACAGTAACTATTTTCATAATTGGGAGAAATATTTTATGGTAGTCCAAGCCTTCTTTCTGGCTATACCCCTTGGATATCAAACGTGCCTTGAAGCTCTCAATATCTCCATTTGCTTTGTACTTCACCTTCTAAACCCATCTCCAGCTTATAGGAGTCTTTCCTGCTGATAGTGCCACTAGTTCCCATGTCTTGTTATTTTTTAAGGCTTGGATTTTTGCCTTCATGGCTTCAATCCACCTTTTGTCTTTGGATGATTTATAAAAAATTTTAGGTTCAACAACAGCTGATAAAGCTCTTAAACAACTCTGATAGGATGGCTTCAATCTATCATAACACACATAATTGCAAATAGAATAAGGTTTAGGTGATTGATCTAGTGCAGATGCAGTTACATAGTCAGTCATCCAAACTGGTACTCGTTTTCATATGGTGGACTTCCTAATACCCTCTTCATTATGGATTTACACTCCATCATTTGTTTGTTATGTCTCCTCATTAGTGAAATATTGGTGGAGAACATGATCTATTAAATTCATGTCCGCTTCTTCATTAGCAGTCCCTGTAGTATCATCAAGGACAATCTGCTCCTCAATATTGAAGACATTTGTTGGAATGCCATTTGGTGTGTTGGTTGTGCATCATGTTCTGAAAATTCCATGTCTACAGATAGATGTTGTTTTTCTTGTTTCTTATTTTAAAAAGGAAACAAGGACTCTTTAAAAATAACCTCCCTATTTTCAAAAAAACATTGCTTAGTCAAATCATATAGGATGTAACCCTTTGTGATTTCTGAATATCCCATTAAAAATGTTGTTGTTGCTCTAGCTGCAACTTGTCATGAACATTCATCCTTTTTGCAAAGCACAGACAACCAATTGTTCTGATATGTTCAATGTTGGGTTTCTTCTTGTAAAGAACTTCAAAAGGACATTTACCTGCTAATATACTTGATGGCAACCTGTTAACACATAGTGTCCTCAAAATCTCAGATGTATGTGCCCTTAAAACCTCATTGCCCTTGCTACTTCTAGCACATGCATGTGCTTCCTTTAAGCAATTCCATTCTGTTGAGGTGTGTAAACACATGTCCTCTGATAGATGATTCCATTTGATTGAAACAACTTACTGCATTCTTCATTTACAAATTTTGTCCCATTATTTGTTTTAACAATCTTGACTTGTCTACTGAACTGAGTCTGAACTAACTTCAAAATATTTCTTAGTAAAATCAATACATCACTTTTCAGTTTCAACAAGTAAACCCAAGTCATCCGTGAATGATCATCGACAATTGTCAAAAACAGTTTTGCCATCAAAAGTTTGTACAACATATGGTCCTCATACATCAATAAGTAACAAGTGAAACACATCTTCAACTCTGCTACTACTTGTGCTAAATGCTAGCCTACAATGTCTATCTAGGGGACACACATTACAATTGTCTATCTTCCTTTTACAGTCATCATAGGCTAATGAAAAAAGATACTTCATTGCTCCTGTCGAAGCATGTCCAAGCCTTCCGTGCCAAAGTCCAATTTCTAAATTTGCCCTCTTTGCAACCAATCCTTAAAGTATCCCTTTATTATTCTTGGCAGTAGTTTATGGTAATAGATAAAAGCCTCTCCTTTCTTTACCAATCACCTTCACCTTCCCACTGCAAAGGTCTTGAAGTAGATAGAAATCAGGGTAAAAAGCTACATAACAATTTAACTCCTTTGTGATCTTAGACACTGACAACAAATTATACTTAAACTCAGGTAAGTATAACACATTATCAATTCTTCCTGTATTTTCTACATTACATGATCCCATATGAGTCACATTTGATACTTCTCCATTAGGCAAGTGTACTTTCTTTGAATGTATTCCAGAAACTTCCAATTTGTTTTCTAATATGTATAAATTAGAAATCATGTTGTTTGTAGCCCCAGTATATATAACCAACTCATGATTATTATCATCCACAAAGAAAGCATTAATACTACCTGCTATATTAGCTGAAGCTTCTAGCATATTCTCCTTATTGAGCAGCCTAAGTATATGCTTGTACTATTCTATTATGAAATCAGGAATTTGAGGAACCTTGAAGGCATCTTAGTTCACTCCCCTTCCTGTTGTAGCATGTGGATTGGATTCCCCTGCCATTACATTGTGAGATGTATTGCCTCCAAATTTCTTTTTGAACTTGAAGTCATTAGGGTAACCAATCAATTTATAGCATCCTTCTCTAGTGTGACCTTTCATTTTGCAATAGTCACAGAACAAATTATAATTCTTCCTAGGATTTTGAGCATTAAATCCTTTTATGGTTAACTAGGCTGTCATCTCAGCATTGTCACCAGGAACCACTGCATTTGCCATACTTATTTGGCTTTCTCTTTCCATCAGCATAGAGTAGGCTTTATTCACAGTTGGAAGTGGATCCATCATCATGATCTGCTCACATGCCTGTTCATATGTCTCATTGAGTCCCATGAGGAACTGCAATAGTGATTACACCCAACTCTAATCCTAAAAAGGATAAGCGGTCGCTGCAAATATAATCCGGTCTAAGAGTCCAGAGTCGAATCTCACAGAAAACTATGGCCTATATACAACTGTTCACTATCACTAAGAAGACAAGCTCGAACAATTCCTAAGTTATAAATATTAAGATTCTTATGTCTAAATAATTAACTAACAAATTTAAAAAGTGAATTAACAATTAGAGATACTAAGGGTTGGAGACAAGATTAAGCATGTCTAGAGTTATGATTTCCTCAATTGTCGGAATCTTTCCCGTTATGCCTTCTATAATTTTTCTTGATTATTCTCTACAAATTGTGAGCGCTTTGGGTGTCGTATTTCTCTCTCGAACAACTACCATAATTTACTAGACATATTCTCTTGAACTACGCTAGCTGACACTAATTCACCGCTCACTATGATCGCAGCAAGGTTTTGTTATCTCTAATCTGCCTTTAAATCCTATGTATTGATCTCTCACATACGTTAGGAGTGATGATGTTCAACAACTACCTAAATGTGTACTCTCTCTCGAGTAGTACACACTAAATAGGCACAATCTATTGATGGCTATTAAATCAACAACAACAAACACGTAGTTGAACAAGTACAGAAATCCAACGGCTCAATTATATAAAAATATAATAAGAATTCATCCTACAAACAGTTACATCAAAATCCTAGATGAAAAATTAGCCATTCATAATAGTATGCAAAACTGCAATACTAGAATTCATAATCAATAATTGAAATAGAGGAAGAAAGAGGGAAAAACGTGAAGTTGAATCCTTCTCCTGCTTGCTCATATAGTGTTCTTGCCTCCCCAAAGTCTTCTCTCTTTCCAAAGTAGTGTCTCCCATTAAAAAGCAGGTTTTAGGATGTATTTATAGCGACTAGGATTTCTATGGGGGGAATTTTCATTCTTCTATTTCGGATTGGAGAAGTTGGTTTCTTCTGCTTCTATCCCGCTCTAGCGAAGTGAACCTCGCTTCGCTATCCGGAACTTTTCTGGTTTCTTCTGCTCCGATCCCAGTCTAACAAAGTGAACCTCACTTCACTATCCGGGACTTTTCTCTTTAGCTCTTTTTTTCACCAATTTTTCTCCTATTTGATCCTTTTTCGCATAAGTTTGTTCCTACACATAAGAAACACGTAATGAATATATTTTTACTTCAAAAGTGGTATGAACTCCCACAACTCACACAAAAAATAACATAAAAATACACTCAAAACATGCACTTTTCATCCTTTATCACCACCCCACACTTAAACTCTTGCTCATCCTCGAGCAACTTAAAATTAAGCGCATAGGCAAGAAATACCTTTTAAAACATACTCAAGCTTCATACCAATGACAATGGTTTATATCAACGCTTAGAACCCAACATATGCACTCTTCATACATTTTTTCGGGTTTTAAACTCATGCGAAGATTATTTAAAATATTCATGTGACTCTTTATAATATCCTCGCCTTAAAATTTGACTCAAATGCATTGCACACTATGACTCGATCCTTGTGCTAACTCAAAAATTAAGGTCTCTACCAATCCTTTTCGAATCATGTGCCTCACCAACTAACCACTGAGAAAGTAGTCCACACACTCAATGTAAGTTTAAGTATACTTTAAGGACTCAAATATTGAAAGAATTAGCTCACTTTCACAAAGAAACTCTTATTCCACCAAAGGTCGTACCATAGGCTTGCCCGTAGTGTAAGTCTCTACTAATTTAAGCTCGCAAAGTCTAGGATCAAGGAGGACTTTATAGGTTGTAATATAGGCTAAAGGACGGGTAGGATATATTTGAGAAAATAGTAACTAACCATCCTAAGCACTTTAATACACTACACTTCACTTTTAAATACCTTCTTGTCATGACCAATTCAATGTCTTGCCATGAAACCATACACAATTAGACCCCTCTTCATTAAGCACGTCAACATATAGATATTTACTAGCCCAAACAATGATATGGAAGTGTTATTCTTTTTTTTTTTCACTCTCCTTAATTTGGTATTTTCGGCTAGTGCCTTTTTTTTTTTATACAAGTGTACCTTTTCGGCCTTTCTATGATTCCACTCAAAAGCTACCCACTCTTTTTCTTAACTCTTCTAGCTATTTAAGTACTTTCGTAGGTAAAGGTTCAACAAGATTGATTAAGAACAAAGGGGATTTGGCTTGTAATCATGTGGTTGCTAAAGAAAAGGTCTACATGCTCAAAAGGGGTAACTACGGATAATATTAGCATTGGTAGGCAAATATGCTAAATGGTTAATCAAAAAAGCCTATATCACTTTCCAAACTTACAAGACTTAATTATTTTATTTTGACAAATACATGGCGCAAGTTCTAGACTATCAAGGATGGCACATAGTACACCAAAATCTCACCTCACATGATGCACATGACTCACTCAGAACGGATTAGACCCAACTCTCAAGTTAAAGCAACTAGCATAGTCAGCATAAAATTAAAGCACGCGAGAATTTATCACAAGAGTCGAAAGATGAGCCTCAGTTTCAAAAGGAATCCACACATATTTTCAAGTCATGTAATTACAAAGACCATGAAGAAAGTACTTAGTTCAAATGCTTCAGACCTAAGCCCCGATATAAAATTTGTCAAAAGCACAATTTACTCAAGTTTCTTCCCGTTCCATTATCAATTCAAAAAGAAAAAATAATGAAAATCTTTTTGTATTTTTCGTTGAACTTTAAACCCTCAAGAAAACTATTTAGGAAGTCCATCGTCGGAAAAAGTCCAAAACTTTATAAAAATTATACCTATAAAAAAATTACTACCCAGTTCAAAAAGTCATCACTTGAAAAAGAAATGTGTCCATAAGATAAATCAAGAGGGATTATTTCTACCTAACATTTCCTTTTCAACACACATAAAATAACACAACTAAAATAGCATAGGAATACCCAAACGGTCTCTTCACCCCTCACTTAAAATTGTGCATTGTCTTCAATGCACACCCATAAATACAAGAGGGTAAAAAAAATCCCTGGTAGGCCGAAGGCCGAAGCATTAGCAGCTCATGGGATACTCAGACTTCTCCCAGACTTGGTTCTTTGTGCGGACACCCCACACTTAGTTCTAACCACCTCATTTGCTTTCTTGCTTCCTTTCAATGGATTTGCTTCTCCTGCTCCTATTCCTACAAAATCAAAAATAGTACTGCAACAAAAAATAACACAATGAAAAAATAAATAAATAAAAAAACAAAAACAATAAACTTGGGTTGCCTCCCAACAAGCGCTTTAGTTAACATCGTGGTACGACGTAAACTACTTTTTGCCTCCACCTTGAGCTTATGAACTGAACCTCAAGTTTTGACTCAAGCTTATGATTATGCTCTTGGGGTGGTACAAATTCTTGTTAGTCAAAAATTAAATGATTCGTTATGCACTTTTTGGCTTCCAGCTAAGGAGTGTCATCTTGCGTAGATGACTTCGAAAATTTCAGAATATAAGACTCATCTACCTCTTCCGTTGACTCCTTTGTATGCTTGTAAGGATCCATTCTCATTTCACCATCAGAACACAAGGTAGAGAAGTATTTGGAATGAGGTCTAACGTGCTAAAATACATGAACTTCAAGATTTTCGACATCCTCAACACACATCACACTGGAGTCAACTAAATTTATATCCTTAATGTCCTTGGCTAACTCTAGTATTATGTCCTCAACCTCGGCATCCTCAAATTCTAAGTGGTTGGTTTGGTCGTATTCTACTCACAACTCCTCCATTATAATGTCAATTTCTGCCGCTAATTCACGCTCTTGTTGGCTACTATCCACAATGTCGGCTTTACAAGGTTCAACTAGTTGACTCAGTTGAGCCTCCAAGTTATGCATAGTTGCCTCTTGCCTTTATATCTACAGTGGTTTCTCATCATATAGTTCCACAAGGTACTTTAGCATATCATTGATCTCCTTTAGGTCAACATCCCTAGGTTCTTTGTTCCTATAAACTTCACAAGTAAAAGCAAAACCATCATAATAAGGGGTGAGGGAAGATAAGAAATATAAGCACAACCATAAAAGTGACCATCTTGACCACCACCAACATTACATACATTTCATACATAAGATTGAGTTGGTGCACATAACTCGCTCTCGAAAATATTTTGACAATTTTTTCACATGTGGTTTTCTCCACAATAAGCATTAGGAAGATAAATATTATAATTACTAACATCGAAACTCCCATAATTTCAAAATGCCATGTTTCTCAAATCAACAAGTAAACTAAAAAAATAAAATAAAAGTTCAAATTTAAAATCTATCAATATGTACAACAACAGCTACACCGTTAGTTACCCGGCAATGGCACCAAAATTTGATCACGCACAACTCTAGTCCTAAAAAGAATAAACAGCGCTGCAAATATAATCCGGTCTAAGAGTCCAGAATCGAATCCCACAGAGAACTAATGCTTAGTTATAAATGTTCACTATCACTAAGAAGATAGGCTCGAACAATTCTAAGTTATAAATATTAAGATTCTTATGTATAACTAATTAACTAACAAATTAAAGAAGTAAATTAACAACTAGAGATACTAAGGGTCGGAGACAAGACTAAGGAGGTCTAGAGTTATGATTTTCCAATTGTTGGAATCCTTCTCGCTATGTCTTCTATAATTTCGACTAATTATTCTTTGCCGATCGTGAGTACTTTGGGTGTCATAGTTATCTCTCGAGCAACTACCACAATTTACTAGACATATTCTCTCGAACTACACTAGCCCGCACTAATTCACCGCTCACTACGATCGCACCAAGATTTCTTTATCTCTAATCTAGTCTTTAAACCTTCTATATTGATCTCTCACATATGTTAGGAGTGATGTTATTCAACAACTACCTAAATGCGTACTCTCTCTCGAGTAGTATACACTAAATAGGCACAATCAATTGATGGTCATTCAATCAACAACAACAAACACGTAGTTGAACAAGTACAGAAATCCAACGACTCAATTATATAAAAATATAATAAGAATTCATCCTACAAAAAGTTCCATCAAAACCCTAAATAAAAAATTAGCTATTCATAATAGTATGCAAAACTGCAATACTAGAATTCATAACCAATAATGAAAATAGAGGAAGAAACAAGGCAAAACGTGAAGTTGAATCCTTCTCCTGCTTGCTCCTAGCGTGTTCTTGGCTCTCCAAAGTCTTCTCTCCTTCCAAAGAAGTGTCTCCCCTTCAAAAGCACGTTTTAGGATATATTTATAGCGACTAGGGTTTGTATGGGGCGAATTTTCCTTCTTCCATTTCATATTGGAGATGTTGGTTTCTTCTGCTCCGGTCCCGGTCTGGCAAAGTGAACATCGCCTCGTTGTCCGTAACTTTTCTGATTTCTTCTGCCCTGGTCCTGGTCTGGCGAAGTAAACCTCACTTCGCTGTCCGAGACTTTTTTTTTCAACTCTTTTTTTCATCAATTTTTCTCCTATTTGATCATTTTTCTTAGTTTGTTCCTATACATAAGAAACACGTATTGAGCATATTTTTACTTCAAAAGCGGTGTGAACTCTCGCAACTCACACAAGAAATAACACACAAACACAATCAAAACATACACTTTTCATCCTTTATCAAATAACTTATGCTCACGCATACAGATCTCATAGTCACTTGACTTTGGACGATCACAACCAGGAGCTGGTGCCAAACAGTCAAATTTAGCCCAAAGTTCATGCAACTTTGAGAAATAAGTTGCAATTGAGCTTGTTCCTTGATTTGTTGTGGATATAACTCTGTATAACTGGAGGATTCTAGAGCTATTGACCTTGTTAAATCTCTCCTTCAAATCCTTCCAAACAACACATGCATTCAAAGAATACACGATTCCACTGAGCAAGTCACTCGATACACAATTCATTATCTACGATAGAACAATCGCATTGCATCTCTCCCACAGGATCTGTCAAATTCGTACCATAATCTTCCTTCTTACATGTGCCTTCAATGGATCCTATTTTGTTGTGACCTAATATCGCGATACGCATTTTCCTGCTCCACACAGAGTAATTGTCTGATCCTGTCAACTGCAGTGAGATTAAGACGGCTCTAGAATTGTATGATGAATGTAGGAATAGAGGGTGATTGTGACTTAGATTTCCTGGTAACGTATTATCAACTGTTGTCATTGCTTAATTTCTTCAATTTGTGCCCTAGAATTGCATAATTGAAGATAAAACTACAAAATCAAACGAATTGCGGAAATTAAGTTGAGATCGATGAGCTTAGGTCCATATTAATGGCCTCTCAACTCTGATACCATGAACAAAACTGAGCTACTCAACCATACAAGTTGAGTTCTTTGTTTTAGTTATGGAGGACAGTTAAAAGAGAAGGAAAACGTGAGAGAGAATCAATTCTCATTTTCAACAGAATGGAAATTTGTATCGTGTACGCCTATATATACAAAAGCTAAAACATCCACTAACTATCTAACTAACACTCATTAATCATCTAACAACCTTCTAACAATAATTAGATATTTTTTCTTAACTGCCTAACTAACTAACACACATCCTTATCACGTGCTCACTACTTAGCTGCCTCAATATGTGGCTCCGTCACTGGATAAAATGATTCCTAACTATTGAAAGATTCTTCATTTCAAAATGTTAGAAGTCGAGAACTCTAATTAAAGTGGAAAAATCTCAACTAAGCAAGATTCCAACCATTTCAACACATCCTTATGGTGGAGAGAGTCCATTTTGAAAGTCTCACCAATAAGATCAGTAGTAGATATTTTAGGTTTTGTTGTCTTAAATATTGAAAGATGAGGTGTGTCTCTAAGAGAATTTTCAAAGAACTTTATTCAATTCTTACCTTTATATTACATTCCTTTTCGTAAAAAATAAGTAATAGAATCTCAATTTGGTATAAATTATCATGACAGAAGTTGTTGGATGGTTATAATTTTCTTGTAATTTAAATCATTTTTTCTAGTTTAATAATAGAACATGGAGTTGTTGATTTGGGCCTTCTTTTAGGGTCATAAATCAATGCAGGTGCTTTGTATCTTTATTGACTCCTTCAACTAAAACAAATAGTTTTTATGGTATATCTAGTCCATTATACCGTACTCTAGTATAAAAAAACTTCTTAGGTACTGTTTTAGCATTATATGTCTCTCTGTATTATTTTATTTAAATCATTGTTTAGTTAAAATCATCAAGAAAATATAAAGGAAATTTAACAAAATATCCAAGTATAATTTGAATAAAAAAGATGATCGTACAAAGATCTCATGTACAATCATTTATTTAGTTTGTTATTCTAACTATTCATAGATAAACACTTCCTCTATATTTATATTTATATTTATATTTATGTAGCCCATTCACGGAATGTCTTTATGCTGAGACGTATGAGATTTTTATAGTGTCATTTTATTCAGTCCAATTAATTGGTTATTTTGTATCATCTTCCCATGTTAATAACATGAGATGATCTGTCAAGACCAAATACAATTCGAAATGAAGAAAATAACTCTAAAAAATCTTCTATATTTTATTTATCGATCTGCTTGTTATTATAATTTTTCCTATGAAAAGAGTCTTATAACTAAAAAGCATTTATAATGAGTGATAAAATTAAATATCCAAAAATAAAGGGAAGGTAATATTTAATTTAGCCTTTACCTAACCATATATCCGATTCTTTTAACTTATTTAATGCAAAAAATTGATGTAATTTACACTATTTGTGCAACTTTCCAAAAACATTAACGAAATAGGATAAACTCAGAATGAAATAATGACTTGTAACCTCTTTTATTCAAAAAATGTCTCGTGTAATAAATAGACGGAATTGTGGGTTGTTAAAGGTTAAACGTTACACTTTAATAAGTGGATATGTACATACGAAACGACAAAGGAAATGAAGGAATTTAATAATAAAGTATGAGGAATGGTTTTAGGTCATTATAGTTTGTAACGGCAAAAATAAATAGTGCAGTATGTAATGGTTGTTGCCATTACTCAATATAGTAAATTTACTTCAGTATGATGATGTAAGTATTTATACTTTGCAACGACTAAGAGTAAATCCTTTAATGATTTAATAAGTTGCTACTCTATGTATGATTTGGAGATTGTAACACGTTGTTTGGATTGTGCGACAATTGGTTTCAAACTTTAGTGTGGCAAATTTTAGCGAGAATGTTACGTCTTTAAAGATGAGTGTAACATCTATGATCCGCTAACAATTAAACTTGAAAGGTAGTTCGTCGTAAAGCTTGCATTGAATAATTTTCACATGGGAAAATATCATATAAGACGGATTCAAGAATTCAATTGTTGAAAGAATCGGTTCCAAAGATTAGATCAGAGCGAATAATACCTTGAGGGGTCGTTTGGTACCCGAGATAAGGTGGGATAAAGTGTGGTACTAAATTTATACTATGTTTGGTTGATGGTATAAATTTATCCCGAGATAAATTTATATTGTTGACCAAACATAATACAAACTTAGTCCCAAACTTAATTCTGATATCCACATTATTCCATCAAACTTGATATTATTTGGTGGGATAAATTAGTTTAGAGAATATAACTCCACGACTAAATCCTAAAACATTGAAAGATCGTATCTGAAATTATTATATATAGTGATTTAGCATAGCACTATTTGTTTATGGCGAGCAAAACTTACTCATTTATTTGGTGATTTGAAGCAGAGAAATCGGGGGTTTTGTAGAAACTTTTCTAAAAAGAAAAATGGGATTTGAAGGTCGATTTGAGGTTGGAATTGGATGATTTTGGTATGGCTGGAATCGTAATCGAATGGGTGTTCGAAATTTATAAATTTTATTTTATGGGGAAACTACCAGTTATGTCCATTTATAAGTAGCAGCTTATTACAAAAATTGATCAATTCATAAAATATTACTAACACTAGCCAAATATTACTAATATTAGCTAATTAATTATTTGTAGCAAAAACAAAGGGTTAAATTTTTATTTTCTTTTGAATGAGTATTATTAGAAAAGATTGGGTACATCTTAAGAAGCTTGAATATCAGTTTTAGGATGATTTGGTAGAGTTTTGAGGTGGTTTGAATTGAAAATTCGAAATAGATGATGAACATGAAAAAAATGATATGTGTATCACACTGTGTATCATTTGTGTATCACATATGTATCATATTTATATCAAATGTGTATCACATGTATATCCATGTATACCTGTGTGTGAGATACATGCGTGATACATGTTTGATACATGTGTCGCAGAAGAATTAGTTGAACTCGATTTTAACTACAAATTTTGATACCAAATCAGTCCAAACCACCCCCAATCTTTCTCAAATTTTGTATATTGACTCATCTATATGTTTTCAATGAATTTCAACCATACCCATTGAAAAGGGTCTTTTTTTTTTCTTAGATTTTTGGAATCTTGTATTTTTATTTTTGTATTTCATCACCTTATTTGCTACCTCTTTCATGAAATTTTCTTTCCGTCTTGCATCTAATTTGCTAATCACGCTTAAAAATATAGAATGAGATCTTTACGTGTGATATTTTGGAGAGAAAGAACCTTATTTACGTAGGTTTTCAAATTTTAAATGCGTTTAACTAATTTTGGTAAGTCTATGATTAATGGCTAAAGGTTGATAAATTGAGACTTATTTGGGACATTTCTGTAAGATTCCCTTGACAACTTGTTTGGATGGTTGTTACACATCGTTTCATAATGTATCGTATTGTATTGTATTGTATTGTATTGTACTGTATCATTTGATGAATACAATATTTGGATAAATTGTATCGTTTGCCGTTGTTTCATGATATCATACTCCAGCAATATGAAGAATAAATTTGTAATATTATAAAGAAAAATTATGATACGGGATAAATTTATTATATAAAAAGGTAGGATAAATGATAAAATAAAATTATTTAATAATAGTGAAGGGTGAGATGAGGGAAAAAGACAAGATAACGACACAACCACACCAAATCGGTCGTTATATAAAGTGGCACATTTCGTCGTTACGTAACGACAGATTTAACGATACGATACAATAAAATTTAAATAACAACCAAAACAAACATCGTATTTAAAGTAACAATGCGATACAATACAATAGGTAACGACCATCCAAACAAGCTGTGAGTTGTCTCCTTTCCATCATAGACATTTTTATGGGGTATTATCACTTTTATCCCGCGCCAGAAACTATTTACATTTAGTAGCCGAAAAAGTGTATAAAACTTATATAGTTTTTGTATATAACAAACAGAATATATATATATATATATATATATATATATATATATATATATATATATATATATATATATATATATATACACACACACACACACACACATAAATTTTATATATATATTCGGCTATTATTTTTACAGCGACTATACAACGTCATTTTTTCCATTTTTATCCTAGATCAAGTGAAATGGGTAAGGGGAGCCCATATCAATCATATTCATAAAGTACAAACAATAGCGGCTCCTTATTTCGGCCCAATTGTAGCTTTGCATTGTTCTCGATGAAAATAGGAAGAAATTGATGTATAACCACTTTTCGTATCGCTAATTAAAACTTAGCCCCCGTTTCAAAATTATTTCAATTTTAACCGCTTTTTAATATAACCACTTCAGTATTATATGCTTAAGTTCGAACTTTTACATATAAGACTTCAGTATAATGTGATGAAGTTTAAAATGTCCAATTCAAATTCTAGTAGAAAATTTTTCCTAGAGTTTGAACTGTCTCCTTGTCAAACTCCAAGAAAATGTTACGAAGTTCAATTTGGATAAGTTCAAGCTGAAATTCCACTTTTATAAGTTTAAATGCCACCACACTGTATCAGCAAGAAAGGCATTGATGAGAAGATTTAAGTTTATTTTTCACAATCAGTGTTTTAACTTGCAGGAGCTATACACACATTAGCAATATTAAATGTTATCTAAGTTAATTAGTTGTTATTTCGGAAGAGTTCTTTTAGGGTTTATATTATGCCTGGAATAGAACTTAATTGATTGGGAATCTTACAGAAATATCTCAAATAAATCTTAACTTAACAACCTCTAGCCATTAATCACAGACTTACCAAAACTAGCAAAACACATGTAAAAATAAAAAACTGAAACAAATAAGGTTCTTTCTCTCCCAGAACTACACACAAATATCTTCTTCCATATTTTTATGCGTGATCAACAACATTAAATGCAAGACGGAAAGGAAATTTCATGGATGAGGTGACAAACAAAGTGATGAAATTCAATGGGTATGGTTGAAATTCATTGAAACCATATATATAAATGAGTCAATATACAAAATTTGAGGAAGATTGGAGGTGATTTGGACTGATTTGGTATCAAAATTCGTAGTTAAAATCGAGTTCAAAAAATTCTTCTGCTACACGTGTATCAAACATGTATCATGCATGTATCTCACACACATGTATGCATGGATATACATGTGATACATATTTGTTTTGAGAATTTAAGTCTCGTTCGGCGGTATAAGACCCTGAGCAGCTTCGTATTATGTGTATTGACTTACGTGTGTGGTTGAATTCAGTTACCGGATGATTCAGAGTGATTTGGGACACTTAGTTCCTAAAACATAAGACCGTAGTTGGAACTGTGTGAAGACGACTCCGGAATGGAGTTCCGGCGATTCCGTGATTTTGGACTTAGGAGCGTGTCTGAACGGTGAATTTGAGGTATGTAGCTGATTTAGGCTTGAAATGGCGAAAGTCAAATTTTTGGAGATTTTGACCGGAAGTGGACTTTTTGATATCGGGGTCGGAATGCAATTCCGAGAGTTGGAACAACTCCGTTATATCATTTGGGACTTGCCTGCAAAATTTGACGTCATTCCGGGTTGATTTGATAGGTTTCGGCGCGAGTTTTAGAAGTTGGAAGAATTGAAAGTTCATAAGTTCGATTCCTGGTGCGATTCATAGTTTCAACGCTGTTTGATGTGATTTGAGACCTCGAGCGAGTCCGTGTTAAGTTATGGAACTTGTTGGTATATTTAGACGGGGTCCCGAGGGCCTCGGGTGTGTTTCGTATGGGCTACGAGCCATTTTTTTCTATTTTTGAACTGCTGAATCTGTCATCTGGTTTTCTCTTTCGCGTTCGCGTCTATTCCTCTGCGTTCGCGAAGAGTAATTTTGGAGGAAGGAATATTTGTTCTTCGCATTCGCATGCCTTCTTTTGCGATCGCGGAAGCCTGCCTTCCCCTTCTTCGCGTTCGCAAACTCCCTTCGCGTTCGCGTAGTAGAAAAAAAGAGCTGGGCAATGGAGACTTTTTACTCTTCGCTTTCGCGTCTCTCTTCCCGCATTCGCGCACCCCTTCACGCGGTTGCGTAGCCCAGTCATTGGACCATCAAATTTTCCTCTCCGCGTTTCCGAGCCATCTTTCGTGTTCGTGAAGCATATCCGGGCAGCCTTCATTTTTCCATCTTCGCGAACGCGAGTAGTCTTCCGCGTTCGCGATGCTTTAACACCTGGGCAGCAGAATATATTTTCTAATTCGAGGGTTAGGCCATTTTTATCATATCTTGACTTGTGGAGCTCGATTTTGAGAGATTCTTTGTGGGTTTTTCAAGCAAATCGATTGGGTAAGTGTTCTTCACCTAGAATTTATTATATTCCATGATTTTATCTTTATTTGTATCATTTAATTTGTGTTTTGAGTTGAAGAAAATGAGGATTTTTGAAGAAAACTTTCAAAATGAAAAATCATAATTTGAGGGACGAATTGATATTGGAATTTGATAATTTTAGTATGGTTAAACTCGTATCGGAATGGGTGTTCGAGTTTTGTGAAATTTGTCGGTTTTTAAAGTGCGGGCCCGAGGTCGACTTTTGGGTCGATTTTTAGATTTTGATAAAGATTGAGCTTTATGATCCGGAATAGTCTCTTATGAGTTTTATTTGTGCTTTGAAGTTATTTTGATTATATTTGAGCCGTCCGGAGGCCATTTCACCAAGAAGTTCATTCTTGAGTATCAGTCTGTCTTCTTTGAGGTAAGTATCTTGTCTAACCTTGAGTAGGGGAATTACCCCTTAGGCATTAAGTCTTATGTGAAAATTGTGTAATTGAAACCATGTACGTGAGGTGATGAGTACGTACTTAGTTTATATGTGCAAATTATATTGGTTGAAATTCGTAGACGCCCTTATGTATTAAATTGAAAAATTGTTGGAACATACTAAATCATTTATTTGTCAGGCATAAATCTTAGTTTTGTTGAATTTATTTTTATATGATAATTTGGTGTGATTGTCACTTTGTTATTCAGTAAATGTTAGGTTTACCTAGTCACTAAGACTAGGTGCCATCACGATACCCAACAGAGAAAAAATTGGGTCGTGATAGGTACACATCATTTTTTTTTATGTTTATCTTCTGTTTCGAATTTTCAATTCAAACCACCTCAAAACTCCGCCAAACCATACCAAAACTGGGAGTCAAACTCCTTAAGATGTACCTAATCTATTCTAATAACACCCACTCAAAAACAAGCAAAAATTTGATATTTTTGGCTACGAATAGCTAATTAACTAATATCGATAACATTAGGCTAATGTTAGTAATATTTTATGAATTAGCCAATTTTTATAATAAACTGTTGATAAATGGATCTAGCAGGTAGTTTCCCAAAACTTAATTCAGCAAACTTATAAATTTTCCAGGGCACATTCACTTGAAAAGTAACCGTAATAAGAATGAGAGGTAATTATGAACCTTTTTCTCAAAGAAATGGAACAAGTGAGGTTATCAATTATTGAAGTCCATTAATAATAAGGACAAATGCGAGAAGATTTTCTAACAACAAGAAAAAATTGGATCACAAAGACAACGAAAGAAAAATTAAAGAATATTGAATAGTACAAACACAAATATAAACCTTTTGTCATGAAATTATAGAAGCAACAAACTAGACACGTGTTGTACAAACACCTAGGCATTGACTAGAGAATTTAGCTGTACACAATCACCCCTTTGGTGTTTTCGTGGCAAAGGGGTTTACTCATAATCTTATTAATCTCAATACCAAAGATAGATAGCAACAATCGTATTTATTAGCGACAAAACTCACTTTAATTAGAAAGTAGAAAATCTATTTCTATTTGATTTTGATAACAAAACCTATTTAAACGTAAATTTTAAAACATTTTAAAATTACTAATCTTGGTTTAGTTCCAACTAGGGGTGTATAAAGAAAATCGATAAATCGCACCAAACCGATAATTCGAGTCAAACCGAAAAAAAAACTCGATGTGGTTTGGTATTGGAAAATAAAACTCGGCCATAATTGGTTTGATTTGGTTTTAACTAAAAAAAAGTCAAACCGAAACCAAACCAACCCGATAGTACATTTATATAATTTTTAAAAATATTTCTTAAACTTTTTCACAATTTTATTTTTTAACGTATTATTTCAAGTTTAGACTTAACATTCTTGAATGGTAAATAAATTGTATAGCCCATAAATGTAGTAACTCAAACAAAGTTCAAATCAATACTAACGTTAACAAAAAAAATTCAATTCAATACTAGGAATGACGATAGTGTTGGATA
This sequence comes from Nicotiana tabacum, assembly GCF_000715075.1. Classification (NCBI taxonomy): domain Eukaryota; kingdom Viridiplantae; phylum Streptophyta; class Magnoliopsida; order Solanales; family Solanaceae; genus Nicotiana; species Nicotiana tabacum. Next base: position 9,171,483 of record NC_134098.1, read on the forward strand.
ATTATTTTAATTTTACATTGGTTTATAATGAAAATGCGTAACTTAGTTTATCCTTTTCTTTAGTGCTTATTTATGTAATTAATATTAGTACTTATTAGTGTCACGACCCAAAAATCACACATGTCGTAATGGCGTCTATCTTAATACTAGACAAGTCGACAACCTCAAGAAATCATGATTTTCTTTAAGTTCGAAAATATAATATTTAAATACAACACAAAAATCTCGCAAATACCGATACAAACACTCCCAAAATCCGGTGTCACTGAGTACATGAGCATCAAAACGATAACAATGTCTGAAAATATAGAACAATACAAAAACTAAAAGGAAAGAAAGTCAGGGTCTGCGGACGTCAAGTAGCTACCTCGATAGTCTCCAACGGATAAAGCTTCAAAAACATTAGCAACCGCCGTATCCGGGAGTACCTGGATCTGCACACGAGGTGCAGGGTATAGTACGAGTACAACCAACTCAGCAAATAATAATACTAAATAAAGAGCTGAAGATAGTGACGAGCTTCACGTCTAAGTCCAATTACAGTAATTTCCAACATAAGAAGATAAGCATGCTTTCATGTTCAACATTTAAAACTCAACAGTAATTTCATATCAAGTTCGACTGAAAATGGAGATAATATCTTTCAGAAATTTCCAAAACAATGATATATGACAGCTGAAGTGTAACAATAATGGAATCAATGCATCCTCTCAGAGCAACAGTCACTCACTCCTCCCATTCACTCGAGCCTCACAATCACTCTTTCCTCACAATCACTCATTCCTCTCAATCACTCAGCACTCATCACTCGCACTCAGTAGATACCTACGCTCACTGGGGGTGTGTACAGACTCCGGAGGGGCTCCTTCAGTCCAAACGCTATAACAAGCCAATCATGGCATATAACAATGAAACATGTTGCGGCGTGCAACCCGATCCCATAAATATACTCACAATCAGGCCCTCGGCCTCACTCAGTCATCAACTTTTCCAGTCTCTCGTGCTCTCAGAAATCATGAGAAGCAGCCCAAATAGAAATGATATGATGCATCAATAATGAACAATAGAGACTAAGATGTACTGTGTAGTAAAATCGTGACTGAGTATGAAACAATAATTTAGCAGATAATTCAATATGTACACGACCTCTGTAGGTCCCAATAGTGTAAACACATGGTTTAAACATGATTTATAGTTCAATTTCTCTAATACGTGAAAAATGTATGGATATCAACAGATTATTCAACTACACAATTTCATTGAATTGATCAAGTCACAATTCCTATGGTGCACGCCCACACGCCTGTCACCTAGCATGTGCGTCACCTCAAAACCAATCACATATCACAAAATCTGGGGTTTCATACCCTCAGGATCAAATTTAGAACTGTTACTTACCTCAAATCGTTTAATTCTTTATTCTGCAATGCCTTTGCCTCGCGAATCGGCCTCCAAACGCCTCGAATCTAGCGACAAATAATTCGATTCACTCAAAATAAATTATAGAAATTAATACCATATGAAAATATTAATTTTTCAATAAAATTCGAAATTGCACTCAAAAATCGCCCGTAGGACCCACATCTCGGAACGCAACAAAAATTACAAACTATGAACGCCCATCCAATCACGAGTCCAACCATACAAATTTCACCAAATTCCGACATCAACTCGACCCTCAAATCTTCAATTAAAAGCTTTGAAGATTTCTACCATTTTCAACCCAATCTTACTCAACAATCTTTCCACAAATCTTATTGGTACGTGTATGTATAAATAATACTCTCACACCCAAGAATCAGATGCCCAATCACCCATCTTTGCACAAACTTGAAATTGAAAACTAGGGTTAGAATATTTACCTCTTTGAAGCCCTAGCAAGATCCTTGTGAAATCTTCAAACCTTGAACAAGAATTGATGGACAAATGACTAGGTCTTCACTTTCTCTCTCTAAGATCCTCTCACCTCTCTCTAAAATATTAGATGAAACCCTTCAAAATGACCCCAAATACTGTTTTATGAGAATGGGGTAGGGTTTATAAAACCAGAAAAATAAAGCTTTGAAACACAATCTGCGGTCGCATATGCGACCGCATAATGCTCCTGCGGCTCGCGAAATGGCTCCTCGGAACTGAGTATTTTCTACCCGGGTGTGCGGTTATTATGCGGCCCACAGACCTGTCTGTGATCGCATAATGCACCACAAAACAGTTCTGTGATCGCATAATCGACCGCAGATTTTCACTCACACCTGCCCAGCTTCTGCCCATTATGCGGCCGCAAAGTGGACCATAGAAACGCATCTTTCTGCCAAAACTTTTCCTTTACCCCCCGGCGCATTGTTCAACCCAAAAGGTTCAAACTTCTACAATTCTCAAACACGTAAGCCTAGTTCGGCACCACGAAACCTTAATTTCCTTAGCAAAACTTTTTCAGGGTCGTTACACATAAGTCAACATCCGGTCAACCTTTTCAACTTAAGTTCTAAACCTTGGAACTAAGTATTCCAAATTATTCCAAAACCTCACCGGACCTGAACTAATTACCCCGGCAAGTCAAATAGCAACCGTAAAGCACAATTTGAGCAGTAAATGGGAAAATGGGATTGTAATACTCAAAACGACCGGTTAGGTCGTTACAATTAGCTATACTTATTTTAGCATGACCTATATAGTATTTTTAGATTATGTTAATTTTCATTATGGCTTATTAATTAGCAATATTATTTTAATATAATTTTATTATTTTATCTTTATTATTGAATATTTTAGTATAATGCTATGACTTATCTCATATTATTGTGTTAGTTTCTTGAAAATCATATTATATAATTATATTTTATTAGGACTTAAGAAATATTTGGAGCACAAGTTACATATTTTATAGTATGAAAACTTTATCGGAAAAAGGAAAAAAAAAAATCTGAAAACCCAAAAAAACCCGAAAAACCCGAGAAAAATCGAGATTGAAAAATCCGACTTTGTTGGTTTGATTTGGTTTATAAATTTAAAAACTCGACACCATTGGTTTGAATTAATAATTGAAAAATCTGATCCAACCCGACATATGTACATCCCTAGTTCCAACATTACCTGTCACGACCCAAAATCCAACTAGTCATAATGGCACCTAACCCAACCCGTTAGCTAAGCCAATTACTAAATATCCAATTTCAATAATAATTATTAAAGCAATTTAAGTGAATAAAGGTCTTAATCGTGTACAATCCCCAAGAACTGGTAGTACAAATCATGAGCTTCTAAGAATAGAGTATACAAAGCGAAAATAAAATAAATACATAGTCTATTTGAATAATACATAAACAGAGCTTTTATAAATCTAAGGCTACACTGAACAAGAGGCAGTTACAACAGGAATGCAGGTACATCTTCAAGTCCCGCAACCATCGAGCACAGCAACAACATCAGCCAACATCTGCACCCAATATGCAGAAGTTTAGTATCAGTACAACCGACCCCATGTACTGAGTAAGTAACAAACCTAGCCGTAGGTTGAAAGTAGTGACGAGCTTCCACCAAGGTCGGGTCCAAAACCAATAGTCCACAATAATCCATTATAACATAAAGCAAATAATACCAGAAGTAACTCAGGGATAAAATACCCAGCCAAATCATGATTTCAAAAATAGTAGTTCTTTCTTTCAAATACATCAGTGAAAACCCAAATCGTTTGCCGGAGTTGCCAAAAATATGAATAGTTTGAAAACAATAAATTTCTCCCAAAATCTTGTCAATAATCAATAAGATGTTTCATTTTCCTTCCGGATAACCCGTGTAAAAACAAATGCATCACTATGCCCATCTATAAAAAATGTGTGAAAAAATCATGAATGGTGTGATGCAGTACAACACGAGGAAATACATCTCTATGCTTGTATGTCGTGTGTGCATGCCAATGCGATGCAACTCAATGATAAAATCATAAACAGCCCCTCGGGCATAACATCACTCATATACAGCCCCTAGGGCAGAACATCACTCATATACAGCCCCTCGGGTAAACCTCACAGTCACTCGTGCCACTCGGCCATACCTCACAATCACTCTTGCCACTCGGGCATACCTCACAATCACTCATGCCTCCCAGTCATTCAGCACTTGGCACTCGCACTCAGAAGGTACCTGCGCTCACTGGGGGTGTGTACAGACTCCGGGGGGACTCCTTCAGCCCAAGCGCTATAATCTGCACGGACACCTCACGTGCTGCACGGACAACTCACGTGCCAAAATAATAAAGTATGTTGCAGGCGGGGAGCCCCGATCCACACTCATCCTCACAAATAATTCCCTCGGCCTCACTCAGTCATAAACCTCTCAAGCCACTCGGGCATCTCAGTAAAACAGGGCATTTGGCCCAAAACATTTATATGCATCAAAATAGAGTCATAAAACTGAGTTATGATATGCAATGAAATGAATATGATTGAGTATGAATTTTCAATTTAACAAAATAATTCACAACAATATGACCTCTGAGGGTCCCAATAATACTGGCACATGGCCTCAACATGATTTTTAATATGCTTTTCAGCTCAATTTCTTTAACACATAAAGCCGCATGGAAAATGTCTAGATTATTTAACTATAAAATTCCACAGAAACAATTACGTCACAATTTCTATAGTGCACTCCCACACGCCCGTCACCTAGCATGTGCGTCACTTCCCAACAATTTACAAAAATATATATATCCAGGGTTCACACCCTCAACTCCAAGATTAGAAGAGTTACTTACCTCGAACAAGTCTAATCCAATGTCGAGCAAGCTAAGCAATGCTCCAGCAATTCCACTCTGCGTGAATCAACTTCCAAACGGCTCGAATCTAGTCACAATTAATTTGATTCAGCCCACAAATTTTATAGGAATTAATTCCATATCAAAATACTAATATTTCCACAAAATCCAAAATTACGCCCAAAAAATCACCCGTGGGGACCACGTCTCGGAATCCAATGAAAGTTATAAAATATTAACGCCCATTCAACCACAAGTCCAACTATATAAATCTTACTCAAATCCGACATCGACTCGACCCTCAAATCTCCAAATTAAACCAAGAGGGTTTTCACAATTTTTTCCAACTTAATTCACCAATTAAATGTTAAAAACAACCATGGATTCGGGTAATTTAACCAATATTGAGTTAAGAATACTTACCCCGTTATTTTCACTGAAAATCTCCCAAAACTCGCCTCAATCCGAGCTCCAAATCGTTAAAAATAGAAAATGGGACGAAGTCCTATTTTTTGAACTTAAACTTTCTGTCCAGACCTCTCTTCTTCGTGAACGCGACATTTGCTCTTCGCAAACGCGAGACACTGTTCGCGAACGCGATGCTTTACGGAGCCCTTCTTCGTGAACGCGAGCTCCCCTTCGCGAACGCGAAGGCAAAAGCCCATGCCCACTATGTTTCCTTTCGCGAACGCCATACCCCATACGCGAACGCGATGCACAACCCAGCTTCTCTTCGCAAATGCGAGACCCCCTCGCGAACGCAAAGAGTAAATCATGCCTACCTCAAATTCCTCTTCGCGAATGCGAAAGAGAAAATCCGAAAAATGCAGCAACAAATATCAGCAATCTCACCAAGGCCAAAAATGATCCGTTAACCATCCAAAACTCACCCGAGCCCCTCGGGACCTCAACCAAATATACCAATAAGTCCTAAAACATCATACGGACTTAGTTGAACCCTTAAATCACCTCAAACAACGCTAAAACCATGAATTACACCACAATTCAAGCCTAATGAACTTTGAAATTTTTAGTTTCTACAAATGACTCCGGAACCTATCAATTCACGTCTGATTGACCTCAAATTTTGCACACAAGTCATAAACGACATAACGGAGCTATTCCAATTTTCAGAATCGGATTCCGACCTCGATATCAAAAAGTCAACCCCCTGTCAAACTTCCCAAAAATTCAACTTTCGGCATTTCAAGCTTAATTCCACTACGGACCTCCAAATACTTTTTCGGACACGCTCCTAAGTCCAAAATCACCATACGGAGCTATTGGAATCATCAGAATTAAATTCCTAGGTCGTTTACACATAAGTCAACATCTAGTCACTATTTTAACTTAAGCTTTAAACCTTGGAACTAAGTATTCCAATTCATTCCAAAACCTTACCGGACCCGAACCAATTGCCCCGGCAAGTCACACAACAATTCTAAAGCCTAATTTGAGAAGTAAATGGGAAAACGGGACTGTAATACTCAAAACAACCGGCCGGGTCGTTACATTCTCCCCTACTTAAACATACGTTCGTCCTCGAACGTGCCAAGAGTTCTTTCCAAGCCATCAAACCACTGTTCCATCTTACCACACACGTACCCGGGGGTGAACCCGCATCACCCTATTCCATACAGGTCCGATAGCACAGCATAACTGAAATTCCTCAATTCAACCTAGCCCACAAGCCTTCGAATCAAATTTCCGACATCCGAAATTTCTTATAAGATCAGATGTTCGCATCTACATACCGTATAACTCTTAACAAGCTGTACCAAAAGCCGTACCCATAACTCAAATATTCAAATTCAAATACCGCATAGCTCGAATGCTCGGAGCAATGATTTCAAATCACAGTATCGATTCAAATCAACCTAGTGCTAGTAATAAACATCATATCAGACAAAACCTTGTTCTAAAACCTTCGTACACTGCCAATGATGAAAGAAACATACCGAATTCATAATCATTCATTAGACCAACAGGTCATGGACCTCCCGTTCCTTCTACAAGAACTATAGTCAATTTCAAAGCCGACTTCCGATATTATCCTCTTAATTATACCACAATCAAATCTGATAGCATCCATGCTAGGCCCAATGACCTCGTCTCATCCAACACGACCACTCTAATGACATGACACATCAATACAATCTAAAGCCACAACCCGTGCAATCCGTGCACCAGATAGCAACATTCCAAAAGTACCCAATCGTAACAATGACCCAAACAGGAGAACCGTTCCGCAAGCTCGACCAGTACCACCCCGACGCAATGCTAAGAACCCATCACATAACGCAGAACCAAAACACACGAATCTTACACGAGGGATCATGTTTCCACATAACTCTGCTGCAATATGCGACCCTATCCAAATACTGGTCCATATGAAACACCTCAAGCCACCCTACTAAAATCAATAACCATGCGCAATTCGACATCAAGTACCCAAAGTGCATTACCATAACCACAGAGAAGCAAACGACACCATGCTACATAAAACCCAAAAGAACATAACCAATACGTCATCAACTAAGCAATATCCAATACTATTCTCGCTCAAATTCCGCTATAAGGCCACAATAGAACCGCACCATATGTGCATATAACCACGAATCATAACTCCTCGTAGCATAGAAGAGTAACTCACAGATCATTTCAGAATAAGCTTCATATCAACCGAAGGGCACATCTTTCAACAATAGTAGTATGGAGCCAATCAATTCGGATCGATGTAGAATACACATCCTAATTGGGCCTACCAATGGGCCCCAAATCAACTATGGTCAGCCACCAATAGATAAACAACCTCCGAAAGTCCACAATGACGGAATTATAATACCTTCTATCATCTGGCTAGCTCCGGCCATAACTTCACAGTCCACAACCATGAAACAATCTGCTCCTAAGAACTCCCAATCTATAATTCCATAGAACACATGAATCACCATATTTGATTCCACCTCCACCGTCTGAATGCCTAACACCTCTCTCATACACAATCATCCCATGAGAAATACTTAAAATTCTTCAGTGCCACCTCGCAAAAATTTGAATATCAACAGTCGATCAACCAGGAGAGTGCCGCAATACCAACGAAGTACCCATAAATCAAAACACACTGCCCCTTCTGAAATGTACACTCTTATCAAGCTATACCAGATAGTAATATCATTTACCTAGTCATCGAAAACCGTTCATGCTGCCTAAGAATTTATGTCCTTCCCTTCAAAACTGAACTGTGACCTTGTACGTGTAAATCTTATTCCCGCACAACACACCACATCTATTATGCCATCGTGTGACAAGCATAATAATTCCATTATCAACTCTGAGTCACTAGCAAATTACATACCTTATTAGTCATAAACCTCTTTCTTGCTTCTTTCTAGGAGGAAATCATAACACACAACATGTTTCGTACATCAGTAGAAAATATCTGGTTCAAACCATGGCAGAACCCATCCTGAACACTTTGAAATCCATTCGCACATAACCAAGCTATCTGAACTAAATTCCTCTAATTCCACCAAGCCACACAGATTGCCAAATTCGAGAGCATTGCCACGAAACACCTGTAGATACTAGCTACATCATAAGTACCCAAAGAACCGATCATACCCATTATTGTGCTAACCCAACCTACTACCAAGCTGTCCTATTTCTCCAAGTTTTTTCTAAATTGCCTTCAAATTGCTACTTCTCCTTGCTAAAATACCATGATTTTTAATCACAACTCACCCCACAAACCTAACATAGAACCACAACGCCCTACGGCCCATAAGCAACTGTATTCTTTTTAAGCCCCTTCAAAAATACCACAACTATAACACTCACTCTGAGAATACCTTATGTGAATTTGAAATTGTTCTTCTTACCTTCTTTACACAAAAATGTAGAATCCATACACAAGTCCGAAAACATTCTCAATTGCTATATATAATTCTCAAACCCACTAAAATTTTCTCGGGAGTCACCCAATTTGCTCACATCTAATTGCACCACCCAAATGGGTCAAAAGACACGTGCCCCATTAGCACAACAACACTCAAAGAAGTAACTCTACTCTAATACCCCCAATCAAATTCATACTCCGTGCACACTACGTCATTCACCAATAATAACTCATTCATCCCACTAATTCCATATACTCATACGTGCAATATAATCCTTAACCAGGAATTTAAATATTTGAGTCATCCTCGATCTCAACTTCTGCAAGTCATAGCTAACCCACAAGTATGCCTCAGACCAAAATTAAAATTTAACACCTAATCATGAAATCAAATTATCAATAGCAGACTCACCCACTTGGCTCAAAGCCATAGATTAAAATATTCCATAACTCACAATACCAATACTCTATTACCGTCATAATACCGCAGTAGGTTCAACGAAAAATCAATCTCAAGCTCATACAATGCCAACCATAAAATACCTCAATCATCCACTAAGCTCGCATTTATTCTCTTGACACTCAAGTCAACTTTATCAACCAGATTCAAATTCAAATCTCCACCCATATACCCCATCGGCAGAAAAGAAACTCTCTACTCACATCATAAGGAATACACCTACGTAGATTACACCGCAGGGGATAACCCACCTGCTTAGCCTCAAACGGGTATCTTGGTATACCCTTCCGCAGTCACAATTACTATGCAATCACTTAGTCTATCTAAGTCCAAACTCACTAAACAGACATGAGAATTTAGTTTTGTCCCAAAATTTAACAATCGTGAAAGATCCTTCAAAACATTCACACTCGGCACTGTACGTCACAGAGAAACGAAAATCAAGCACCCAATGACCTTTCCTTTACATTTCAAGGAAACACTTCTCGTCATATTCAAAACGTCTTAACATGTTCGACAGTTACATCATACTCATCACAAAGCCATTCCACCACTCATCGATCCACAAATTTCACTTGTAGGGACATTACCGGACATATGAATCCAAATGTACAAGTTACAACTGAAGCTACCGAGCCTAAGCTGCGGTCTAAACCTGGCCTCAAATCCTCCATACTGGCCCATCACCAAAACACAGAATACACATCTTGAACCTCGTTCATAAAATTACAAGCCGACGATGCACAACTGATACCTAGCGCTCATGTGCGCATACGAATATGTGGAAGGAATTCAAAGAGTTATGTATCAAGCTGAATCAATCTCGCACGATAAGGAAAGAAAGATGGGAAGTATATAGCCTAAATGCTCTGTAGCTTCTCGAACATAAGTATGGACGTCATCATACCGATCCGCAAGACTCTACTAGGCACTTGCTCGTGACTTGTAGAACCTATGAACCTAGAGCTCTAATACCACCTTGTCACGACCCAAAATCCAACTAGTCGTGATGGCACCTAACCCAACCCGTTAGGTAAGCTAATTACCAACTATCCAATTTCAATAATAATTATTAAATCAATTTAAGTGAATAAAGGTCTTAATCGTGTACAATCCCCAAGAACTGGTAGTACAAATCATGAGCTTCTAAGAATAGAGTATATAAAGCGGAAATGAAATAAATACATAGTCTGTTTGAATAATACATAAAGAGAGCTTTTATAAATCTAAGGCTACCCTGAACAAGAGGCAGCTACAATAGGAACGCAGGTACATCTTCAAGTCCCGCAACCATCGAGCGCAGCAATAACAGCAGCCAACATCTGCACGCAATATGCAGAAGTGTAGTATCAGTACAACCGACCTCATGTACTGAGTAAGTAACAAACCTAGCCGTAGGTTGAAAGTAGTGACGAGCTTCCACCAAGGTCGGGTCCAAAACCAATAGTCCACAACAATCCATTATAACATAAAGCAAATAATACCAGAAGTAACTTAGGGATAAAATACCCAGCCAAATCATGATTTCAAAAATAGTAGTTCTTTCTTTCAAATACATCAGTGAAACCCCAAATCGTTTGCCGGAGTTGCCAAAAATATGAATAGTTTGAAAACAATAAATTTCTCCCAAAATCTTGTCAATAATAAATAAGATGTTTCATTTTCCTTCCGGATAACCCGTGTAAAAACAAATACATCACTATGCCCATCTGTCAAAAATGTGTGAAAAATCATGAATGATGTGATGCAGTACATCACGAGGAAATACATCTCTATGCTTGTATATCATGTGTGCATGCCAATGCGATGCAACTCAATGATAAAATCATAAACAGCCCCTCGGGCAGAACATCACTCATATACAGCCCCTCGAGCAAACCTCACAGTCACTCATGCCACTCGGGCATACCTCACAATCACTCTTGCCACTCGGGCATACCTCACAATTACTCTTGCCTCCCAGTCACTCAGCACTCGGCACTCGCACTCAGTAGGTACCTGCGCTCACTGGGGATGTGTACAGACTCCGGAGGGGATCCTTCAGCCCAAGCGCTATAATCTGCACGGACACCTCACGTGCCAAAATAATAAAGTATGCTGCAGGCGGGAAGCCCCGATCCACACTCATCCTCACAAATTAGGCCCTCGGCCTCACTCAGTCATAAACCTCTCAAGCCACTCGGGCATCTCAGTAAAACAGAGCATTCGGCCCAAAACATTTATATGCATCAAAATAGAGTCATAAAACTGAGTTATGATATGCAATGAAATGAATATGACTCAATATGAATTTTTAATTTAACACAATAATTCACAGCAATATGACCTCTGAGGGTCCCAATAATACTGGCACATGGCCTCAAACATGATTTTTAATATACTTTTCAGCTCAATTTCTTTAACACATAAAACCGCATGGAAAATATCAAGATTATTTAACTATAAAATTCAACAAAAATAATTATGTCACAATTTCTATAGTGCACGCCCACACGCCCGTCACCTAGCATGTGCGTCACCTCCCAACAATTCACAAAAATACATATATTCAGGGTTCATACCCTCAACTCTAAGATTAGAAGAGTTACTTATCTCGAACAAGCCAAATCCAATGTCGAGCAAGCTAAGCAATGCTCCAGCAATTCCACTCTGCGTGAATCAACTTCCAAACGGCTCTAATCTAGTCACAATTAATTTGATTCAGCCCACAAATTTTATAGGAATTAATTCCATATCAAAATACTAATATTTCCACAAAATTCGAAATTACTCCCCAAATATCACCCGTGGGGCCCACATCTCGGAATCCAACGAAAGTTACAAAATATTAATGCTCATTCAACCACGAGTCCAACCATATAAATTTTACTCAAATATGACATCGACTCGACCCTCAAATCTTCAAATTAAACCAAGAGAGTTTTCACAATTTTTTCCAACTTAATTCACCAATTAAATGTTAAAAACAATCATGAATTCGGGTAATTTAACTAATATTGAGTTAAGAACACTTACCCCGTTGTTTTCTCTGTAAATCTCCCAAAACTCGCCTCAATCCGAGCTCCAAATCGTTAAAAATGGTCCCATTTTCTGAACTTAAACTTTCTGTCCAGACCTCTCTTCTTCGCGAACGCGACAGGTCCCTCGCGTTCGTGAAGCACAAAACGTGCTTCCCAATATTTGCTCTTCGCGAACGTGAGACATTAATCGCGAACGCGATGCTTTACGGATCCCTTCTTCGCGAACGCAAAGGCAAAAGCCCATGCCCACTATGTTTGCCTTCGCGAACGCGATACCCCATATGCGAACGCGATGCACAACCCAGCTTCTCTTCGTGAACGTGAGACCCCCTCGCGAACGCAAAGAGTAAATCATACCTGCCTCAAATTCCTCTTCGCGAACGCGAAAGAGTAAATCCGAAAAATGCAGCAACAGATATCAGCAATCTCACCAAGGCAAAAAATGATCCGTTAACCATCCAAAACTCACCCGAGCCCCTCGGGACCTCAACCAAATATACCAACAAGTCCCAAAACATCATACGGACTTAGTCGAACCCTCAAATCACCTCAAACAACGCTAAAATCATGAATTACACCATAATTCAAGTCTAATGAACTTTGAAATTTCTAGTTTCTACAAACGACTCCGGAACCTGTCAATTCACGTCTGATTGGCCTCAAATTTTGCACACAAGTCATAAACGACATAACAGAGCTATTCCAATTTCCAAAATCGGATTCCGACCTCGATATCAAAAAGTCAACCCCCGGTCAAACTTTCCAAAAATTCAACTTTCGGCATTTCAAGCCTAATTTAACTACGGACCTCCAAATAATTTTTCGGACACGCTCCTAAATCCAAAATCACCATACGGAGCTATTGGAATCATCAGAATTAAATTCCGAGGTCGTTTACACATAAGTCGACATCCAGTCACTATTTTAACTTAAGCTTTAAACCTTGGAACTAAGTATTCCAATTCATTCCAAAACCTCACCGGACCCGAACTAATTGCCCCGACAAGTCACACAACAACTGTAAAGCCCAATTTGAAAAGTAAATGAGGAAATGGGGTTGTAATACTCAAAACGACCGGTTGGGTCGTTACATTACCTCCATTAAATGAAGATCTTCAAATTTATGTATGTTATAAGTGTCAAGCTTATAGAAGTCAAGCGTATTAGACTATTACCTATCGCCATAAATATATAGCATCAATAAAATCAGAGTAAATTTTATGGGTGATTATGCAACTTTGTGTTCATTATCCAAAGTCATTTTTCTTTCTTTTTTTGCGTTCATTCAATTTTGTGTTCATTACCCAAAAGTCATTTTTCTTTTTTTTGTTACATAAAAATTATTTTACTATATTCTAATTATCACAATAATTACTTTGCCCAGTCATCTCCTCTTCAACACGAGTCATAATTGATTTGTCTTTGTTCAATGTTAAACCTCTTAAAAGAAACAATCTATTTTTTCTTTTGCTTATATCCTTTAATAATTCGTCTTACCTTAAAACGATCGACCTTTTTTATTTGGTTTGTACTTTGGTCTGTGTATTCATTTGAATCCAAATGACCTTTTTTTTAGGTAATAGAATATAATGACTTCATTATTAACAAAAACGTTTGTCACACTGCTCAAAATGTATAGTCGATAGCCTTACCTTTTATAAACTAATCATATCTATTATTTGTACAACGGCTTGAAACACTAACCTCTTTCGAAAAAAGAACCGTTGCAAGAAAATCATCCCCTTAATAGTCTGGTCCGAGCCCAAAGTCAAGGAGTCTAAACTGATTACGAGATCATTTTAGAGCAATTTTCATAAATCACCGTTGTTTAGTGGTTATTAACTTTCTATAACTACTATATATATAATTATTTCTTATAACTACTATTCAGTTGTTACGGTAGTGTATTCACATGTATTCGCGTTGCTGTATTCATGAATACAGCAACAAAAAGCGCCTAAAATCAGGGCAGTCCAGTTGTACGCGCATGTATTTACATATATTCGCGCCATGTATTCATGAATACAACAGTAAAAAGCACCTAAAATTAGGGCAGTCCAGCTGTACGCGCATGTATTCACATGTATTCGCGCTGTTGTATTCATGAATACAACAGTAAAAAATACCTAAAATCAGGGAAGTCCAACTGTACGTGCATGTATTCACATGTATTCGCGCCATGTATTCATGAATACAGCAGCAAAAAGCGCCTAAAATCAGGGCAGTCCAGCTGTACGTGTATGTATTCACATGTATTTCCGCTGCTGTATTCATGAATACAGCTATACGCGCATGTATTCACATGTATTCGCGCCATGTATTCATGAATACAATAACGACAATACCTTAAAAACAAGTATGTCCAGTTGTCTAAGAGAAAGAAAAAACATAAATCGTATTTCATGCCTCAATGATAGTATATACCATAAAATATTTACTTTGCTATAAAATATAGTAAAAAATAACTATAAAAAATAATATTTTAAAATAATTTTAGTTTATAATAAATAAGTTATATACCTTTGCTATAGTAGGTAAAATTTCTATCGCGCCGACCAACTCGGCCCGTTTTACACCACATCAGAGCAGAATAAGGAACTTAAAAATCATTATTTTCGAACTTCTATTTTTGGTTTAGAATATTATTCTTCTAGCAAAAGTGTAACGTGGCTGAGGAGCCAACCGTTATTGGAAGAACAGTGTGGGGGGACCAATACCATACATTAGTCACGACTCATCCGCATCTTCCGCATTTGTAAGCTATATGCGTTTCATGTGGGCTTTAAAAATATTTCTTTGTTAATTTATTCTTATTTTTTGTAGGAAAAAGATTTTTTTACCTAGAGAACCTACTACTACCGGTTAACTTGGAGGAACGTTATGTTTGGAGTTTGCAAATCTTTTTTTCTTTTCTTTTTTGGAGATAGTTTTTTTTATTTTTAATTATAGTATTGTGCATATCTCGATTACACTATGTGATAACTGTTATCTCCCACCAGTATAAGTATCGAATAACTTATTCATCAAGACCTTAGACA
The DNA here is from genome assembly GCF_000715075.1 of Nicotiana tabacum. Classification (NCBI taxonomy): domain Eukaryota; kingdom Viridiplantae; phylum Streptophyta; class Magnoliopsida; order Solanales; family Solanaceae; genus Nicotiana; species Nicotiana tabacum. Next base: position 9,186,655 of record NC_134098.1, read on the forward strand.
GATAAAAAATAATCACTTGTATATTTAAACTGACACCCGATAGTTCTCAACCCGCTTTATTAACAGTCACTCCCGTAAGTGCAAAATAGCTAGAGATGCATTCTTGAGAAGAAAAAAAAGGGACAACAAACAAACAACAATAACATGCCTGGTGTAATCTCAAAAGTGAGGTTTGAGGAGGATAGTATGTACGTAGACCTTACCTCTACCTTATGAAGGTAGAACGATTATTTTTGACAGACCCTCGGCTCAAGAAAAGCATAATCATAACAAATTTAAAAGAGAAGAATTAACTACAACTAGAAAAATAAGATAAACAAAGCCAAAAAAACAATAAGAAATAATAGAAATCTAAGAATAGGAAGTGCTAGACTACACTAACACTATAGGTAGAACATAAATACACTCGACTACTTACTAACCTACTACACTAGTCTTCGACCTCCTATCAAGGGACATGTTCTCAGTAAGCTGAAGATGTGTCATATCATGCCTAATCACCTTACCACAAATACTTGTTCGACATACCTCTACCTTTCCCTGGACCCATTAAAGACGACCTATCATACCTCCTCACTAGGACATTTGTGCATCTTCTCTTTGCATGCGCAACCATCCCAGTCTCGCTTCATGTATCTTATCCACCAGACAAGCGACTCATACCTTACCCCAAATATCTTCATTCCTAATCATATCTCTTATAGTATGTTCTCGCATCTATCTCAACATCCTCATTTCCGCTACTTTCATCTTCTGAACATAAGAGGTCTTGACTGGCCAACACTCTACCTTATATAACATTGTCGGTCTGACAACTACTCTGCAGAACACATCTTTAAGTCTCGATGGTATATTTTTATCACACAAGACGCCTGATGCTAGCCTCTATTGCATTCATTTCGCTCTAACACGACGTGTGACATCATCATCAATCTCCCCATTACCTAGGATTATAGACCCAAAATACTTAAAACTTTCTCTCTTGGGGATGACTTATGTATCCATTCTCACCTCCACATCAGCTTCCTGAGTCACGTTACTGAACTTGTACTCCAAGTATTCTGTCTCAGTCATGCTCAACCTAAAACTTTTAGACTCCAGGGTCTACCTCCAGCCTAGCGTTAATATCGCCTCGCGTCTCATCAATCCTTCAATGTTACATGCAAATAATATGCACTAAGGTACCTCCCCTTGAATGTGACACGTTAACACATCCATTACCAAGACAAATAAGAATGGACTGAGAGCTGATCCCTGATGCAATTCCATCATGACTTAAATAGGGACAAGAATGTGTTTATATTCTTTCTTTTTTATTTTTTGAAATTTGGTGGGTGTTTTTTACTCTAAAGAAGTGATTGAAAGCACTTTTATATCGAAAATCTTATAACTTCTCTCAAGAACTTAATTAGATAGTAAGTTATTTTAAGAAACATGAAAAAATATAAAAAGAAATTCCACGAACATAACCATTTCTACTGAAATTTCATGCAAATCAAATTAAAGTGTTTTTTCCTCTCATTTGTGAATTAACACCAATTATTTTAAGACGGGTTGATATAGACTTTTCTAAAAAAGTCATAGAACACTCGTACTTATGTTTAATTAAAAATATTTAGCTTTCAATTAATGAAAATTTATGTTTTTGGACTCTTTATATAGGAAGTGCATTATATTGAGACAATTCTTGAAGCTATATTACATTGAAATATAGAGCAAATAATGCAAATAAAACATAATACATGATTAGTTAAATATTTTAAGAGTTAACAATTCATGAAATTTAATTCACAAGAGGATTAAAAGTATGCGTTTCACTTAATGGAAAGTAAAATATACTTAATCATATTTCACAAGGATCAAAGTAGATATTTGCCAACAAATGATGGATTAAAGCGGCAAATGTTTTCACTATCATACTCCTTCCGGTCCCATATATATGATTTTCTAGTCTTTTTAATTTGATCCAAATAGTTATTTTTTTAAAAAAAAATTAAGAAGGTACTATAATTAATTTTAAAAAAAATATATCTTTGTCTAAAAAACGATTAAACAATTTCTAAGAAGTTTTTCAAAAAGAAGAGATAAAGGTCTTTTAAAAAATAATCCTCTTAATTAATATTATTTTGTTATTTTCTTAATAAATATGACAAATCCTTAAAAATAACTCATATAGAACTGGAGGGAATAATGAATAATTACAAGCTCATCTCTTTTTCCTTTTAATTTCATATTAAATAAAATCAAATTGTTTTTCCTCTATTTTGTGAATAAAAATTAACATTGGCATCCTTTACTTGGACACATGTCAGTATAGACTTTTCTGATTAAAACACACTCATGTTTGCTTACTTCAGTTTACGTTTTTTACATAAATTTTTTCCATATATTGCTCACATTGACTCTCTCTCTCTCTCTCTCTCTCTCTCTCTCTCTCTCTTCACCAATCAGTAATCACTCTACTCAGTACTCTCTCTTCTGTCCCTTTCCTTTTGCAGGTAAGTTTTGTTTTTCCCCTCTTTCAATTCTCAAATTTTACAGAGAAAAAAACTCTCAAAATTTCGAATTTTTCATTCACAATTGTATGTTGTTTTGGACATGTACTTGTGAGTTTTTTGCCTTTTGTGAAGTCTTTAAAATTTATCAATTCTGGGTTTTAATTTGTTTTTTCTCTCTTTCAATTATCAAATTTTAAGATCTTTTTTTATATGTGAATTCTACAGGTGCAACTGTATGTGTTTATGATTTTGTTTTGGAGTATTTAAAATTTATCAATTCTAGGTGTTAATTCATTTCTTGATTACCATGTCGGAATAACCAAAATTACTTTTTTTTTCATTATGTTTTAACTATCTTGCTCTGATTTTTATTTCTAAAGTTGATTTTTATTTCTTATTTTTTATGCTAATTTTTTGGAATGATATTTTTTTGTTTATTAATAGATGTGGTAACTCTATGAATAAAGGCGTCTCATTTTTCAGTAGTTGAAAAGGATTGGATTATTATTTTTGTGCGGTGTGGCGGTGTTGAGGTGTCTCTTCTACTCAAATTACCATAAATTCAGAAAAAAGAAAAGCTTTTTGAAAATATTTTAATGGCCATGACTTGTAGTCTTGATAACTTAGTTCTTGATTCTAGTAATTGGGATTATTTACTGTGGAAATAATTACCATTAGATTTCAGTGTAAAATTTACATCATACCCCTTGGGGTCTGGCCGCTGCGTGAATGTTGGATGCTTCGTGCACCGGATTATGGATGCAGAATTTAACTTCTCTTGAAGTTTAAGTAATTTTTATATAGAAATATATCCTATATATGGAAAATGCTGGTTTCGATTGAGCCTGTAGCAAACATGCCACATATGTATACGGTTAAGTTGCTATCGTTTTTAGTTCTTGGTGTAAAAGATGTGAGAAAAAGAGTAGCTATACAAGTACAAAGAAATCAGAGGAAATGGGAAAATAAGATTTTATGCTTTGACTCTATCCTCCCCAATGGTGGCATTTTTCTTTATCTAGTTCTATTTTTGCTTATTGTTAGTTTGAGCAGTCTTGACAAAATTTGGTTAAAAAGTTAAATTTACTTGTGGATTGTACTAGAACTGGTTTATGGAGTAAGAACTTCAATGATATGTCATTTCTATGCGTATTTTGCTATTTATGTGCAAGTTTGTAGAGAAGTTTCCTGAGTTGGTTTACTTTAAAGTTTTTAACAATTTGCCTTTTACAGGATATTTCACACCTTATTATAGTGTAGTTCTTGAAACTTTTTTTTTGTTCATTCAAATCCAAGAAAGACTTTCAGTACATTAAGCTTTTGGGGGATACTTTTGGCTTTCTTGTTGTTCTTTCCGTTCTCTACGAGTAGAAACGAAAGATTCAGGGCAATTGCTTTTGAAGAAAAGAACCAAAAAGAAGATCATTTCCAAGTTGAAATAAACACTATGATTGTTATTAGTCTGTTTATCCCATGTATCCGTCATTACAGTTTAGATCATTTTGGTAGGACATGGAACCTCAGAGCAATATGCTTATCATTTTTGTAGGACATTGTATGAAGAACTAACCGGAGTATAAGTAGGGAAGCATGCAATCAAAGTCCAAAAGTGTAAACTGTGGGGAAGCCAGAACTTATAATGTTCCGAATTCCATCGTATATTCTGAACCTTGGTGGAATACTGCTGGCTATAATCCTGTTTCTCTGGGGTCAATGCGGGGAAGTGCATCAGATTCTTCATCACGGGAACAATCTGTGGATGGCCGATCACAATCTGATGGTAGAGCCAATGAGGAAGATGATGATGCTCCTGAAAAATCACAAAGTACCATACATATGCATTCGGGTATCTTGTTCAATCTTGAAAGTTGCTAAAGATAAACCACTATGGTCATTGACAAAGGACATCATCCTCACCGTCCAAAGACGATCTCCATAGTGCAGAGGGTATTTGCATCATGCTTAAATTTATGCAATAATATATATGTATTTGTATGTATCATATTTTGACTTTGCAGGTGATCCATGAAATAACCGTTCTCTTAACTGGAGCAATCTTCGCTCCGGTTTCCATTCAACGTTCATGTCCAGCAATTATTTCAAACGTAACCAACCAGCGTCTGTTACCCATTTCCATCTGATAGCCATTCAAATATCCATAACCATTCCCAGATACATTTGTTTACAATCCCGATATCGTCTGCATACACACTAGCCTCCCCAGATCCCACTTGTGGAATTTCATTGGGTTTTTTTGCTGTTGTAGTTACACCTGATAAAAGCATGTTGTTAAATCTTTTTTTGTCACTTCAGGTTAGTGAATCAGTTAATAGCATCATCACTTCATGGATTATCTTTATCTTTTCCGTATTTTTGGAGATATGCAACATTGGTCAGGTGTCGTAGGTTAGGTCATCTTTGTTCTGTAGCACAAATCGAGGATGAAATTTGAGTAGGTCACTTGAGATGGTATGATCATGTTTCGCGCTGACCTCGAGATATACCTATCTGCAGATGCGAAGTCATGGTGAGTGAAAGTGCTAAAAGGGAACGAGATAGACCTAAAATTACATGGAAGGAAATTGTTTGAAAAGACCATAATCTCTTGGAATTCATGCAAACTTAGCGGAATATAGGGCACAATGAGATAAAAAGATCTATATACGCGATACCATTTAGTTAAAAATATGTTTTAGTTATGTTACTATATGTTCTTTAGGTCCTATGTTTATTAGAAGTTTTTTAGTCCTAACAGAGATTTATACACCAGTAGAAAAGATAGAAAACTTCTAACATTTTTATTCTTTTTGTCTTGTATATTATTGGGGTCTAAAAGACTAAAATGAGCTTAAATGGAGCTACATGATCAGTAAAGATTCATATAGCCAACTCCAACTTGTTTGGGATTGAGACAATTGTTATTGGTGTTGTTAAGGATTTGAAGCCTGTCATGATGCTTCATTTGCCTGGTTACTTTCCCTTCCTTTTTAAATCTTTTGCCATAGTGGGGGGAAATGAAGGTGCTATATTAGTTGAGGAAGGGAAGTGCAGTGGTAGAGATGGGAAAAATATATATCTTTCATGATCTTAATGGCTATAAATTACTTAAGTAATGCTAATGCAGTCTTGTTTTAAATTTAGATGGGGAAAGGAGTTATCCGCAAGTTCAGAATTTACAGCCAGTCGCATCAACCATACCTCCAAAGGGTGATGGGAGCCAAATGCAGCCCCGACAGCTTGAACTTGTTACGCACTCAATAGTAAGTATGTTTGATTTTTCTATGGGGTTGGAGAAGTTTGGATCTGCTTGCGGAGTTATCTCACTGGTAAGTGTCTTCTTCTTCTTTTTTTGCCTGATTTTGAAGTTATTCTGTAATTGATATGCAGGCTTGTGCTCCAAATCTATATGCTGACCCGTACTACGGGGGAATGATGACACCTTTTGGTCAGCCTATGGTATGCATGTGGTTTAAATCTTAAGTCAACTTTCATTTTTTTTCCAGTTTTTTCTGCTGTACATTCATTTAATATCTGAAAAATTAAGAGGAGAATTTTACTTTTCTTATGATGCCTTTGGACTGCTCAAGTGTGTTATGTCCTTAGGGATATCAAAACAAAGAAACCAGTCACAAAAAAAAAAGATATCAAAACATAGACAGCTGCTTCTATGTGGTTGTTCGACGTGTCTTTTGCCAAGTACTAAAGCGAACTCTTTACTTTTTCCATTGAAGTAAAAGATTGGCACTGAAGAAACATCCATTATGAAAGTTATATTACAAAGAAAAAGAAAAAAAAAAGAAATATCCATTATAACGTAGTTGTGCCCGAGTCTAAGCTTGTTGGTGGCTGAACTCCAGATATTCTAAGGTGCTAACAGAAGATGGCACAATACAGGTCCCTCATGTACTTGATATGCATCACCTGAGGATGCCTTTGCCCCATGAAATGGCTCAAGAACCTGTTTTTGTCAATGCCAAGCAGTATCATGGTATTTTGCGGCGGAGAGAGTCACGTGCCAAAGCAGAACTTGAAAAGAAGCTGATCAAAGTTAGAAAGGTTAGTAGTGTTGGGTGTTCTTTTCTCTTGTTCGATGTGTTTTTTGTTACATGTGCCGGATAAAAAAGGGCAACCCGATGCACAAAGCATCTCGCATTCACGCAGGGTCCGCGGAAGGGCCGCACCCCAAGGGGTGTAATGCAGACAACCTACCCTAATGCAAACATTAGTGGCTGCTTCCACGGCTTGAACCTGTGACCTATTGGTCACATGGAGTCATGGAGACAACTTTACCGTTGCTCCAAGGCTCCCCTTCTTTGTTACATGTGCTGGATGTTCTGGAAAAATATTGCTTAGTATAAATTCTCTTAGTTATTGAAACCATCCGAGCAGTGCTTGGACGTCCGTATTCCCTTGTTCGGACAGAGACGTACCACTGTTTGGTTGAGCTCATTTTACATTTAAAGAAAGAAATTCAACTGTTTAACAAGTTGTTTAAGCTTTGTTTATAATATTGCATTAGTTTTGAGAATTTCATTTCACTTAAGTAGGAGGAAATGGTAGGTAACTGATCATATTATTTCTGTAAGCAAAGTAAACAGGATTTGATGCAAGTGCCTCGACCCAACCCCCTTTCCCCAGGCGCCACCCCCAAAATGGAGTAAGATAATCTGCTATTACTCTCCTTTTACCTGTATAGAGTGCTGTTTCCCAATCTGTAAGTCGAAAACACCACTCATGAATCTAATTTGGTGAAAGGAACTCTTTAGGCCAATGTTTTGGTTGTTAATACCATTATGAGTTTCTCCATTGCTATATTTTTCCTGTGAGTTGACAAGATTGGCTGATGAGGTTTTACACAATATTCGTGCTGGTCATATGCGATATGCTCGGTTTTATTCTTATTTACTCATCCTCAATTGCTGATACTTCCTCTCTTCCTCGATAATACAGCCATATCTTCACGAGTCTCGACATCAGCATGCTTTGAAAAGGGCAAGAGCTTCCGGAGGGCGTTTTGCAAAAAAGTCCAATACTGATACTTCGAAGGGAACCTGTTCTGGTTCTGGTTCTAACCCGGATCTTTCTGCGTTGTGAGGTTTAGTACTTTGGCAGAGGGACTGAATCTTATCTGATCATATCAGTAGTTATATGTTTCAGTCTTGGCTTGTTCGAGACTGGTGGCAGTTCATCCTTGGCTTTTTATTTCAATGTTATGGGAAGGAGAGTTCGTCCGTGTTGTAAATTCAGTTCTTCCCTTCTGTACAGAAAAAAAGGAAATGAACTTGGACTAGAGTTGAAAAGGAAGAATTTAGTAGGCATATGGCTAGCTGGTTAGTGTAACTTAGGTGTATGTAAAGTTGTAGGGTATGTTGTAGACTTGTCACATTTCCTTTAGGGGGATGTAAAGTTGTAGGTAGGTTGTATACTTGTCACATTTCCTTTCTGTTGCTGTATCTTAGGATCCTGATTTTGTGGAACTTCTATTTTGTTTATTTAATTTGATGATAGTGGCATTGTGTTCCTGGGCTTTATGATAACGGTAGAATCTAGAGTATCTTCCAAGTGATGAAATTCGCGCAAGCTGGTCTGGACACAATCGATTTGGGGAAAAAATGGTTTGTAGTGTGAGGTGAAAGTTTGTGTGCAATGGCCAGTGATGTTGAACTTTGTATTGGCTCGGTGAGGCATTGACTCCATATATAGGATTTGAGTGCTGTTACAGATTGATGTGCAGCATAAAGCTAGTCAATTTATGAAAAATTCTCATAATACAGAATGTGGAGAAAAACTGATGAGGATCTACACATCAACTAGCTTGGAATCAAAGCATAGTTGTTATTCTTGATTTGACGTCTTTAAAGAACATGGACAAGTAGAATTATTCTTAAAGATACCACAACAACAACAAACTATGAGGAGGGTAGTGCGTACGTTGACCTTATCTAGATACCTCTATTATGTGAAGATAGAGATACTATTTTGGATAGACTCTCAGCTCAAGGAACGATGAAAAAGAAACAACAGCAATAGCAATAATAAGATAATAGGATAACCGAAGAAAAAGAAATAAAAGGAAGTAAAAGCAAACTACGAATAAAGAAATACAAGAATATTGTTAATATAACTAGTATGGAAAAGAAATACGCTTAACTACTTACTACCCTAATCATTGACATTCACACTTTCCTGTCAATGGTCATATTCTCGATAAGCTGAAGCTACTATCATATCCTTCCTAATCAGCTCTTAGGTCTAACCATCACAACTTAACAAAAATAATGCTCTCTTTATTTCATTTTACATTTCACTCTAATTAATATGTCCAAAAAGAATGACACATTTTTATATTTAAAAATAATTTAACTTTCTATTTTAAGTTTAATGATGTACTTTTATAGAGATAACATGTCTAAGATCAAAAGTTTCAAAAGTTTTTTATAAACTTAATGCACGATCAAACATTGCCATATATGTTGAAAGAATTTTGAGTAGTATTATCTACTTTTGCTGGCAGTTTTGAGTATTGTTATCTCCTTTTGCTGACTCTAACATTATTTGCTGCTAGCAGTTAGGCTCTTAACCTTACATTGATTGATGGAACAAACAACTTTGTTCATCAAAGGGCAAAATACAAGTCCACATAAATTGTGAGTTTCTTTCTATCAAACATAATTTTTTTAAGTCTTGAAACCAAGCTTCAAAATATTACTTAGGGGACTTACCCTTCTTGGCTCTCAAATTTGGTTAAGTTGCACCAAATAGAGTGCCGCATTATACTTAACGATAAAAGAGAATCAGAACAACAAAAAAGGTCAAAAAGATAGCTGATACCAAAATCAAAATCTTGAAAGCATATGATTCAAACATTTATAAATTACAAGTCACTTTGCTGATGATCACTATCTTCTACATTTCCAGTAACATCCCCAATCTCATCTTTGGGAATGGTTTCTTCGTCTAGGTCATCTGGGAAATTAACTTTTTCACTGCTACCTTTGCTACTATCAGGTGCATTATCATTAGACTCAGTGACATTGACCACAGTGTCCATCATCCCTGACAGAGCCTGTCTAGGAGACCACTCAAGCACATCATCGATAATGTTCGAAACTCGCCTCTGATACCTGCAACAGTGGATAAAAAGGAATTTCATTTTCAGCATGATGGATATAATATATACTCTCTGTTTCAATTTAGATGACACATTTTCCTTATTAGTTCGTTCCAAAAAGAATGACGCATTTCTACAATTGGATATAATTCAACTTTAAACTCTTCATTTTACTCATTTCACCCTTAATGAGAAGCTTTTATAACTACACAAATGTCATGGCCCCACAAAGCTTTTACCCCTTAAGCTTTTAAGACCACAAGTCTTCTTTTTTTTCTTAAATTCCATGCCGAGTCAAACTACCTCATCTAAATTGAAACGGAGGGAGTATATATATATAAGGTCTATCACAAAAAATCAATATGTCCCAATAATATAAAGAGAAAATTTATATAGCAGAATAAAGGAACATATTCTGCAAACCCCCAGGGTTTTGGGTTTGGTCTAGCGGTAAAGGTGCATGATGTGTGAGTTAGGTGCACGTTACGAGTTCGAACTCTCTGCCACAGACAAAAGCCTGATATTAAACTTGAGAAGGGTTGGGTGGGCCAATTATCCACCCGAGTTTCGAACCATGCGCCAATTGGCCCACGGAAATTTCTAGGTTAAAAAGAAACGGGACATATTCGAACCAGAAGCCTCCACCAAATTGCTGGCTCGTGGTTCCTAGGTTGACTAAATCTGATTCTCAAAATATGAAACCCTTTTTTTTAATAACCGAGAATTCCCCGACCAGTGGTACATAGTTCAAAACTCGGCGGATAATAGGTCCGCCTCTCTACCCTTCTTCACTTAAATACCAGTTTTTGTTTGCGGCAGAGTACGAACCCGTGACATGCGCCTAACCACACATCACATGCTAAAATATTACCACTAACCAAAGCCCTGGTGGCTTCTCAAAATATGACACTAGATTGCAAGTTATTTCCTTATGAAGTTAATCTGTACGAAGATCCAGAATCTCGCTGCATAGAGATTGTTTCCATGAAATCTCAACATATACAAATTGATTTTTATTCTGTTTCCTCAAATGAACTCCTAGGCTTAAGAGATTAAAATGCAAGCAAACAAACCTGGCTCTTGCAGCCTCATCAGGAGCGTGATGCCTCAGGAGCAAAATAACAAGCACAGCTACTATTGCATAGAAAAGCCTAGCTGTCCACTTAGGTCGCTCGCCCTCATCCTTCTGAGGCCAAAACTGGAACAGATCTTGCAGTGTTGCTTCCTCGGCAAGAATGTTGGGGAAAAACCAGACACGCTTTCCAAAAAGGACCCATATGGAACCAAAGATCAAAGCTCTTACTGCAAGCATAAAAAAAATTCTTTGTAATGGCAGTTTACTTCAAATTTCAAATAGCAGACTCAAAAATACATGACAAGCTTGAAGACCATGACTTGAACAGCCCGAGCCACCATTTTACAACAGAAAAAAATTACGCATAAATAATAGAAATATTACAGGCACCACTACCAGCAGAACTGCTTTAATCAAATTTGTCAATGTGTGCCATTTAGATTAGAGGAATCAAGTGAAGGATAACAAAATATGATTGGCAATTTCCATAAATCTGTCATACACAAAAATAGAAAAGAAGCTTTCATAGGTTCCTATGATACAGACCAGTAGGAGTATTTTAGAATTAGAAAATTCTAAGCAGTCGGGAGACTGAAATTGTTGGACAAATAGATCAAGGCCTGACTCTACAGTAACAGGTAGAAACTGAGTTGAATATATTTACTTTTAAGCCTATAAGAAAAAAGCAAATGAAAAAAGTACCGTCGAAAAGTTTTCCATGTGAGAAAAATGTTGGGCAATATAACTTAATTTTCTTTTTTACGTTTCCTCTACATATGAATGGTAGACTGTAACTCCAGTCGCTAATTTCAAGCAAACCAAGAATTTGTTTTTGCTTCGTAGTCAATCAAAAAAATATTTGGTGTTTGAGTGATATATAAAACAGCAAATCGTCAAATGTTGTGATGCTATCAATGATAAGTGTGGGAAGTCCAAAATGTACTTGATGATTGAAGGACCTATCGACTTGCTAAATTATTCGATACATGCCCCATGTCACAATATTACGTTTGTCAGAAGCTGTTAATTTTTTCAAGTTTTAGTGTGGCCACATCACGGTGCATCATACAACTCTACACACAAAAATGAAGCTGAATAACAAGGAAATATGAGAAATGAAAGGGTAATAAGCACCAAATACTTACTGAATAGCAGACAAAGTATGAGGAGGAGGAGACCAGCGCATGAGTATAGTATAAGCAATTTGACCGAATGGGGATAAACAGGAAACAAGCAGATTGCTAACGTCAATACCGGCCAGAAAAATGAGAGAAGTGTTTGCCACAAGGGTCTCCTATTCACAAATGTCCATGCAAAAAAGGCATCATTTTCAGAAAATGCTTGATCCTGCACACACCAATTGAACAAAATAACATCAAAAAGTTGTAACAAAACTATTGAAAAAGAATCATTCTAGGGTAAACAAAAAATTAAAATTCACTCAAATGTGGAAAATTCATATAGAAGTAAAAAGCTCTTAAAGATAAATAGAACACTTTCTAAAGAAGTTTGCTCCAAAAACACCATTTTTGGATGTCTAACTTCTTATGGCACACCATTTGAAATACAGTGGATAATGGGCCCGCCCCTCTACCCTCTCCACTCAAATACCAGGCTTTTGTCTGAGGCAAGGATCAAATCTGTGACATGCGCCTAACCCACACATAGCGTGATGCGCTCTTACCACTAGATCAAAGCCCCGGGGGCACCTCTTTATTGATATTAAATCTGCACAACCATTTCATCAGGAGGGATTGGTTGTGTATCTTCAGATTTCTAAACCCAAGCTACCTAGCTCCTTAGAATTCATAACTTTTCTGCAATTGACGAGGAATTTATGTTGCTCATGATTTCCTTCTCACTTGAATTTGCTCCTCAACTTATCCAGTTGTTTTTCCACTTTTCAGGTGATTGGGAACTGTGACAGGTAGTAGCCTAGCAGGTAGGTAAACTGTCCAAGACACTAGCCTACCTCCTATTGACAGGTACTAAATTTTCCATGAGGCCAACTCCGTCACAGCTTTCAATTACATTCTCATCAAACTCAGTTGATTTGTATTTAGAGCCCAGAGGCAATCCCAAATACTTTGTAGGGAATATAAGTAAAACGTATGTACCAAGTTACTAAATTTTAATCATAGAACAAAACATACAAGTCATAGACAAATTCTGTACAAAACAATAAAATTTAAAAACAAGAAATTGTGTGGGGTGAACACGTGGCCAATGCCCCACCTATTGGGTAGTTTCGTTCTATTAAGCTTTCGATCCTTATGATTATCCCAGGACATGTAGAGCCCCATCGCACAGCGGTAAAAGCAAGAAGGGAACATAAAGCAAAGCATTGTAAATGAATTGAGGAGAAGGTACCAGCATATATCGGAGATATATTTGCCGAGACTATTCATACCGACCCTAACTAATTTGGAATTGAGACATAATTTAAAAGTCGATAAATTGATATATTTGCACAGACGATTCACTCATATTCATATATGTTTTATAGATTAAGAAAATAGCAGCTTTAAGGAGTAATGATACGCGGATCAGATCTGAATTTAAGGTCTACTGAAGGAGTACCAGTTGGACCAACCAATTACATCGAATTTAGCTTCTGTAGATATGTCCAAACTAAGAGTTCTAAAAATAAATATCAATATTTCAAAAACTAGATCCATGTGATTTTTCTGGCCCAAGAGTTAGCTCAACAACTAACCAAAATAACCTTAACATTCCTCTAGGTCGATATGCAAAGTGCAAGTTAAAATCAAAGAATTATTAACTCTATGGGAAGACCAAACCTATGTAATAAGATCTCAGGTGTAAATATCAGATACGGGTATGAGCCTGCATAGCATGTATAACCTTTTTGGAGGTTTTCGTTGTATTTTGAAGGGTACAAAGCATCCATATCGAAGTCATACCCGCTGGTCATGGATATGTACGGATCACAAACACATTTGTGAACAGAATTCATATTAGTCGAAATCAAGTTAACAGTAAGACAGGAATTTCTAACATTCTTGATAGTTGACTGAATCAAGAAAGATACTCACATGGTATATCTCCAAATGCGCTGGCCAAGAAGATAACTTTTTCTTCCCAGGCCGAACAGTCTTTACCACACGATCACAGCGGACTAGAAGATTCTTGTTAAGCAGCGTGTTGGCAATATCTTCAGGCTCCAAATCTCTATCTGACTCTAGTATGTCTTTAAGTTCTGAATGATTTTTCACAAAAGCGACGAAATCTTTTCCCCTGAAATACTCTACCCGTGTTTCCTGTAGGACAGCCCAACGAGACACCAAGCCTTTATGATCTCTTACTTTCTCGGCAAATAGCTGGAAGACGTCCTTCTTCACACCTTGTTTCTGAAATTAAAAGTAAAAATATGGAAATGGGAATTTACAAAAATCATCCTAACCAAAAATTTACAAAAATCACAAAACCACAAACTGGAAAGTTAGGGGGAACCGATAACATCTCAATATATTTCAACAAACAAGAACCACATAAAGGGGAATATGCAGCATCATAGGAACCTCAGATGCTAACTCTTCATCCTTCCTATATGATAAAACCCTCTTGATTTCCTACCCGTCAACCCCTCGGAATATCTAAACAGCAACTGATTCGAGAAAGGACAACTCTTCACCTGGTTTAATACAGCTTTACAACCTCAGAGTATTTAATCTTTTTCTCATTGGCAATTGATTAGTGGACCTCCATTAGCCAAACAAAACTGAGGGGTTTATTAGTGATACAAAAAGGAAGGGAGATGTTCAATAGATACCCTTCAAAATGCTCTAATTTTTCTTTTTCTTTTCTTGTTTAACTATTTTTTTATGGTCTCAACATGGCTAAGAGTTTCTCTCCACTGATTGTGTAGTTCTGCAATGCAGTCAAAATGGAGAAGTATAGCTATTCATTTTCTCAATCCCTCAAAACTGGAATATGCCAGAAGATTATTAGAAACACTGATCATGTTTGTGAACTAGGAATCTTACAACTTAGAAATGTGTGAATAACTGAATATGTTGATCAACAGATACTATTGACATTATCTTCAAAACCATCTTTAAGAAAATTACAACCTCTTCAGATTTAAACCTATGAAATCAGGTAACAAAGCCTAACTTACGACCTAACTTATAAATATTCTACTGATGGCATCATAATGAAAAATTTTATTGAACAAAAACAAACTTCCACATGTGCCTCCCCAAACCAGGGTAGCCCCATTGGTGAGGATGGGGGTCAAAGAATTTTCCTCCATCATTCTACACATTAACTCTTTTCCCTTTTCATATTTGGACATTCAGATGCTATTAACATCAATTATTTAATTCAAAGAGAGTCAAATGTTCAAAAAATGGAAAGGCAAGTATTTGGGACAAAACAAGAAAGAGAGACTCGCTTTACATCCCTGGTTTTGTTAGCAAAGAAAATGTACGAAGATAGTTGCCATCACTAATTTGGAAGTGAAACTAGACATGTATAGTCGGGAACAAGCAAGTAATGGATGAGCAATCATTAAAGAGCAGTCTAAAGGTCTACTCAAGAAACATACAAGTCAGTCCCCTAATCCACAGCTCAAGAAACTGTCACCTGCATCATATAGTTCCATATATAATGATGAAAGCATCTAGGCTCGGCATAATGCCATAATCACATTCTAGAGTATGACAATTGAATCCATTTAATCAAAAGAACAAACTAACAAACATCAAAGGGCAAATAGAAAAGTTTATGAGCTTCATTGAGAGAAAAAAATCATTCATGAAAATATATTACTGGACCAAAGGGTAGTCCGGTGTACTAAGCTCCCGCTATGCACGGGGTTCGGGGAAGGGCCGGACCACAAGGCCCAAGGGTCTATCGTACGCAGCCTTACCCTGCATTTCTGCAAGAGGTTGTTTTCACGGCTTGAACCCGTGATCTCCTGATCACATGGCAGCAACTTTACCAGTTACGCCAATGCTCCCCTTCAAAAATATATTACGGGACCAAATTCAGATAAAATCATTTTACACCGTAGAACCTTATATTTTCTTTAATTCAATTATTGGTGACTAATGGATGAGAATCTAGAAAGGGAACCTTGGAATAACGGTAAAGTTGCCTCCATGTGACCTATAGGTCATCAGTTTGAGCCGTGGAAGCAGCCCCAAATGCTTGCATTAAGGTAAGATGTCTACATCACGCCCTTGGGGTGCGGCCCTTCCCCAGACCCTGCGTGAATGCGAGATACTTTGTATATCGGGCTGCCCTTTTAATGGATGAGAATCAGGTATTGAGTTTTCTAGTAATTTCTAGTTGATTTTTGCACTTCATTCTTATTTCATGCCTTTTAATTTACGCCTGTGAGCACTCACCAGCTCCAATCTAGGAGGACAGGTTTTCTCGATGTTCTTGTTGGCTATAGCAACCCCATAATTATTTTAGGTGGGATACTACCGTCTTAGAAAAGAAAAATGTTCATAAGTGAGCAGATTTTTGCAGATTTTTGCCTTAGTTACTTCATTTCAATTTTGTTACTCCCTTCGTCCGAATTTATGTGAGGGTATTGACTTAGCATGAAGTTTAAGAAAGAAAACTTTTAGAACATGTGGTAAAAAACAAGTCATAAACATTTGTGTGATTATAAATCATCTCATTAAGGTAAAATAAAAAGTCTACGGTTAAATTGTTTCTAAAGATAGAAAGACGTCATTCTTTTATGAACAAACTAAAAATTCATATAAATTGGATAGAGGAAGTAATTCAATTTGAAGATTCAAATTAAATGAAAGATAGATTTAGCAAATTGGAGTCCTTTTCAATCCTATGGTACAATTTAGGGAATATAGCAACTACCATTAAATAGTTATCAGCAATACTGATAAATGAATCGCCTAAATATCTAAAGAAAAATTCAACGCACACTAACTGTAAGTAAAGAGTTTTTATCATATTCAGTAAATATTGCCTTAAATTTCTATATTTCCACAATAGGGCACAACATTAAACCACAAATTCAAAACAAAACAAAAAAAAGGAACGAATTGCACATTAACTATAAAAAGCTAAATTGAATTGAACAATCAAAATCACAGTATATAAAACCACAGATCCTATGGGAAAATACAAAAAAAAAAAAAAAAAAATTAATAAAAAAAAAATTAAAAATTAAATTCAAAGAATCAGATCAGAAGAAACTAATTTAAACACATTTTAAGTATGTGTGATGTTTGCTTTGGAAGTTACCCTTGGAGGAGTGCTATTCGAACCGTTCGATGCAACGCCTGGGGATCGTCTCACCTTCTTCTTCTCTGCTCCGCCGGGTTTCTTCATTTCCGTCTTCTCTCTCACACACACACAAAGTAGAAATAAAGCGTTTTTTCCATGTCTAAAGCTTGGGTTTGACGAGAGAAAATCACAAAAATAATCCCTTACATTTGGGGATTGGTGTAAAATGATCCATTAAATATATATTTGGGCAGTTTTAGTCCTTTATCTTCTATCAATATATAATAGAAGAGGCAAAAACATTATAGTAAGCGAAGTGCCAATATAATTAAAAGTCACTTAATAATTTTAGAACAAAATTAGTTTAGTTAGGTAATAATTAGCTTCTTATTAATTTAAATTTTAAAAAAAATTAAATTATGCACTATGTGTTGTTAATAATTAGTTACTATTTGTGAATTTGAATTTAAACATAGAAAAAAAAATCTAATTTGAATTTGAAACAATTACAGGCAACATAGTAAAGAATATAAAAATCAAAACTCTATATTGAAAATAAAATAGAAAAAAGCCTAATTTCTTATTCCATATAATGTTTAAAAAATCAAAAAATATTAAACATTTAAATTTTAAAAAAAATAAATTATGCACTATGTGTTGTTAATAATTAATTACTATCTTTGAATTTGAATTTAAACATAGAAAAATATTCTAATTAGAATTTGAAACAATTACAAGCAACATAGTAAAAAATATAAATCAAAACTCTATATTGAACAGAAAATAGAAGAAAAACCTAATTTCTTAATCCATATAGTGTTTTAAAAATTCAAAAAATATTGAACATTTTATACAAAATAATAAAAGAACATATATTTAATAGAAGCAAAAAATGTAAAAATCAAAACTTCAAATTAAAAATAAAATATAAGAAAAGTCTAATTGCTTATTCCATATAATGTAGAAAAACATAATCAAAATATTGGCACTCTTTTTAAAATTTACACATAATTAATTTTTACGGAATTTTTTTATTTATTCTAAAACCTATTTTATTTAAAATTGAGAAGTTGACAACATGATATGATAGTATTTCGATTATATATAAAAATTATAATAAAAAAACTTAATTATAAATATTACGGTATAAAAAAGTACAAATATGAAAATAGAGACAATATGAGGATATTTCAACTTTGAATTAATTTAGAAAATAAAATAAATTAAATAAATAATACACAAAGATATTATTGATAAGTTTAAAAAATTATAGAATTGTTACCAATAAAATAAAATTAAGCTCCAACAAAGTTGGAGTTTAAAAATAAATAAAAAGGGGAAGATAAAAAATAAAAATAAAAAAACTGCGAACTCAAATTGGGAAGCAGTTTCTTCCTAATATGGTAATCTATATCTATAAAAACGGCCAATTCAAGCTGCCAGTTGTTTTTATAAAGAAAATAATTTGAATTCGAATTTAAAGATAAAAATATTATTTCGAATTTACAAATTGAGTTGAGATAAAATAAAAGTTCATTTTCTTGTGGAAAATAATGAAAAATATCTGTTATTAATAATATTAGTAGATTTATGACAAAATAGTAAAATACTTATCTGTTTATATTTTTGAAAAATTAAGAATTACAATTTGATTTAAATATGATAGTATTTCGATTATAATGTAAAATTCAAAAATTAAGAAACTAATTATAATCTTATAGTAGAAAAATGTATAAAAATAAAAATAGAGATAATATAAGGATATTTTAACTTTAAATTAATTTAAAAAATTGTAACGACTCGATTGGTCGTTTTGAACATTTGCATTCCATTCGATGGTTTGAGGGCATGAGTAGCTCTTTATGACGTATTATGACTTGTGTGTATCGTCGATTTTCATTTTCGGGTGATTCGGGATTGATTTGCAAGAAGGATTCTCATCCTATAAGCTTTATGTTGGAAGAGTTGACCGAGTTTGACTTTTGTATATTTAAGCCCAAACCGAAGTTTTGATGGTCCTGTTAGGTCCGAATGGTGATTTTGGACTTGGGCGTATGCACGAATTTGCATTTAGATGTTTCTAGAAGGTTTCGGCACTAATTGGCGAAAGTCGAAAATTTGAAGGTTTGGAATGTTCATAAGATTGAATGGGAGTTGACTTAGATGTTATCGAGTTCAGATTGTTGTTCAGGGGGTTCGAATATGTTTGTTATGTCATTTTGAACTTGTGTGCAAAGTTTGATTGTGTTCCGAGTTGGTTAGGCATGAATCGGACACTTGGTTGAAAGTTTAGAAGTTTATGAACTTAAAAGAGTTTAACATGTGATTTGGTCTTTGATCCTTTGATGTGATGTTTCCGTATGTGATTTGAGACGTTGTATAGGTCCGGATAATTTTTATGGATTTGTTGGGATGATAGGACAGGGTCCCGAGAGGTTTGGGTGAGTTTTGAACAAGTTTGAGCATTTCGGCACCTTGGTGATGTTTTCGAGATGTAGGAGTTTAAAGGGCACTTTTTAGAGTGCAAAGGGCACTTTTGAAGTGCTGGCAAAGCCTCGAGTGCGACAACAAACCCCAGAGTGCGGAGGCATTGGTCAAAGTACGGACCGCATTGAGGGCCGCAACAGGAAAATCTGCAGGTTTGTTGGTTCGATTTCGGGAGCTTATATCTTGCAAGCTATAAGGAATTTAGAGATAATCCAAAAATTAAAAAAAATGTATCCCTATTAGTCTATCTTTGAGAAATCAAATTGTTCATCATTTGGACATTTGTACATAAAGTTATGGTCTATTTACTAATGGCTGGTAGTGTAGTTGTTGCTGAAGTGCGGCCGCAGAAGTTCGAAGTACGGACCACAAAAAAAAAGTGCGGTCAGCACTGTGGGAGATCAAATGTTGTATTAAATAAACTGGATTTTGGGACTTTTATTTCATTCTTCACCACTTTAGAAACTTGGGAGCACGGGTTTGAAGGGTTTCAACCTAGACCTTCATCTACAAGCTTGGGGTAAGTGATTCTAACATATATCTATGAGATTTACATGAATCTATCACTAGATTTAACATCAGAACATGGGATTTAACAAGAGAAATTGGGGTTTTGTCAAAATATTCTAAAGTGAATAATTGGGTTTTGAACATCGATTCAGAGTCGGATTTTTGGGTGAAATTAGTATGGTTGGACTCATATTCGAATGGGTTGTCAGAATTTGTTAGTTTTGTCGGGTTCCGAGGTGCGGGCCCAGGTTTGACTTTTTGGTTAACTTTATGTAATTGATTAAAGATTCTACCTTTATCGTTTGGGTTTGTTTCCTATTGCATTACTTGATGTATTTGAGTTGATTTTGGCTAATTTTGAGCCGTTCGAAGGTTGTTACACGTTGAATGGCATTTCTAGAGTAATGTATGGCTTGCTCGATATTGGATTCGGCTTGTTCGAGGTAAGTAACTTATCTAAACTTGGATTTGAAGGTATTTAACCCTGAAAACTATGTTATAATAGATGTATTGAGGTGACACGCATGTTAGATGATGAGCGTGTGGGCGTGCATCAAGGAAATCATGATTCTAGTCGACTATTAGACTATGATCGGACTTGCTTTGTTGTTATATCTTGTTACATCCATGTTCTCCATACTTGTTTGATTGTATGAGTCGTGGACCGTGATAGAAATCATGTTTAGGCTATGTAGTTATTCGGTTGAGACCTAATGATGCATTTTTGTAATTTTGAGTTATTTGCTCTAATTATAATCATATACCCAGTCATGATTCTTTATTTGCATTTCATATCTCAATCTCTGTTCATCATTCATTGTTACATCATGTTATCATTATTTGGGATGATTGGCATGAAATTAGTAAACCCGAGAGACTAGAGAGATTGATGACTGAGTTGGAGCCTAAGGGCCGAGTTGTGAGTGACATTTATGAAATCGGGCTGCACACCGCAATAATTATTTATGGGATCGGGTTGCACGCCGCACCAGGCTTTATTGACTCATTATGGGATTGGGTTGCATGCCGCAGCATGCCATGTTAGCTTATGTTAGCGCTTGGACAGGATCTGCCCCTCCAGAGTCTGACATACTTGAGCGTAGGTAACGAGTGCCGAGTGATTGAGAGTGCCGAGTGATTGAGTGTGATGAGTGAGAGTGTGAGACAATGAGATTGAGTACTCTGAGAGTGCGAGTACATGAGTTTTATCACTGTGATGCATTGCATTTGACATGCATACTTGGCATGTAGGCATAAAGATGCATTTTCTCATGCTATAATGTAGTGTGACATTCAGGACTTGACATGCATATTGACATGTAGGTATAGAGATGTACTTTACTCATGCTATCTGATAAAAAAATATCTTATCGGTTGTTGAAAGGTTTTGGGAAAAATTTATGATATACTCATATTTTGGTGATTTCAGTAAAAGATTTGGGTTTTACTGTTATACCTGACAAACATGCCTATATTCTGTAATTGTGAACGAGTTGAGCATCATATTTTTGAGTAATTACTTGTACTAATTTTATTACATTGTTACGAGTTGTTCTTGATTATTGGTGTTGGACTCTGATCATTGTCCAAGCTCATCATTGCTTTCAACCTAAGGTTAGGTTTGTTACTTATTTAGTGCATGTGGTCGGTTGTACTCATACTACACTTCTGCACCTTGCATGTAAAATTTGGAGCTGATGTTGCTATGTATGGCGGGAGCTGGCTATGAAGACGTATCTGCGTTCCGGTTATAGCTGCATCTTATTCTTGGTAGATTTAGATTTATAAATCTGTTTATATATATTTTGAACAGATGATGTATTTATTTCATACTAGTTTTGTAAACTCTAAATCTTAGGAGCTCATGATTTGTACTACCACTACTTGGGATTTTGTATAATTCAGTTATTTCACTATTTATTTTTCCAGTAAATTTTATTAAAATTGGATTGTTGCTAATTGTCTTGCCTAGTAGGCTGGGTTAGGTGCCATCACAACTAGTTGGATTTTGGGTCGTGAAAAGTTGGTATCAGAGCTCTAGGTTCATAGGTTCTACGAGTCATGAACAAGTGTCTAGTAGAGTCTTGCGGATTAGTATGATGACATCCATACCTATCTTCGAGAGGCTACGAGGCATTTAGGATAAACTTCTTATCTTTCTTTCCTTATCATGCGACATCGATTCAACTTGAAGCATACCTTTTTGAATCTCTTCCACTCACTCATTTGCGTATGTGAGCGTCCGGTATCAGTTATGCATCGACATCTTGTGATTCATGGATGATGTGCGAGATGTGTTTTTGTGTTGGGCTAATCTGGAGGACTTGAGGCCAGGTTTAAACCGCAGCTTAGGCTCGATAGTTTCAGTTGTGTGAGCATGTGCTTTTGGACTTTTATATCCACTAATGTCTTTGGGAGCGAGACTTATGGCTTTGTGAGTGGTTGGATGGCTGTGTGATGAGTATGACGTGATTGCGATATGTGTTCAGATGGCTTGGATGTGACGAGAAAGATTTTCTTAGGATGTGATAAAGGACTATAAGATGCTTGATTTCTATCTTGATGTGTTGTACAATCTCGAGTTATGATCGTGTTGAGGGATCTTTCATGTTGTCCAGTTATGGGATGAAGTAGCTTCTTATGTCTTGTTGACGAGTTTAGACTCGGAAAGATTAAGTGATTTCATGATGGTTGTGGCTATGGTAGGGCGTAGTGAAATGCCAATTTGAGGCTAAGCATGTGAGTTATCTCCTGCGGGGGTGGTCTATAGATGTGTGATCCTTATGATGTTGTGTGGAGAGTTTCTTTCTACCAGTGGGTTATATGTGTTACAATTTGAGTTTGGATCGGTTGAGGAAGTTGACCTGACTGTCACGAGGATGAATGCTAGCTTAGCGGATGATTTGAGATATTTTATGGCTTGTGTTGCATGAGCTTATAAAGGGTTTAGTTGAATTTCAGTGCGAAATTATGGCAGCAATAGAGTATGGGTAATGTGAGTTATTGAATATTTTGTTCTATGGCTTTGAGCCAAGCGGGGGAGTCTGTTATCCGCGATTTTATTGCATGGTTATGTGTTGTATTGGTTTCAGTCTGAAGCATACTTGTGGATCAGTTATGACTTGAAGAGGTTGTGATCGAGGATGATTTGAGTAAGAAAATTTCTGGATATGGGTTATATTACACTTTATGAGTATATGAAAATTATGGAATGATTTGAGTTGTTATTCGTGAAGGATGTAGTGCGCATGGAGTAGGAATTTACTCGGTTGCGTTGAGGCGAGGTTACTTATTTAGGTGTTGTCGTGCTAATGGAGCACAAGTCGTTCGACCCATTTGGGCGGTGCAATTGAGATTTGAGTAAAGTGAATAACTCTCGAGAAGGTTATAATGAATTCAAGATTTATATGAGGCAGTTGAGAATTTTTCCAGATCTGTATATGGCAAAGATTTGAGATTTGAATTTGATGGTGAGTACTCTCAATATTTTTGTATCACTATGGATTCTACATTTCAGTATCAGAAAGGTAAAAAGAACAACTTTAGATTCACATAAGGTCTCTTCAGAGTGAGTGTCTCGATTGTGGTACTCTTGGGATGCTTAGAAGGGAATACATTGGCTTATGGACCTTAGGGCGGTGTGGTTTTGTGTTAGCCGCGATCGTGTAGGTTTAGCTAGGTAGTGGAAGACTTTGTTCTACGTGTTCGCGAGAAGGAGTACGATCGTGTAGTTATGGGATGCTGTAATTTACGAACGCGTGGCTAAGGTCGCGTTCGCGTAGGGTATAAGAGGCAGAAGCTGGGGTCACGCATTTGTTCTTCGCGATCACGTGAAGAGGGCCGCAGTCGCGTATGTTTAAGGAAGCATTGGTTCGCATTCATGTGGATGTCTCCGCGTTCGTATAAGGCAAATTATAGGGGCAGACTGTTTTGTGCTTCACGAACACGGGAAGATGGCCGCGTTCGCGATGAAGGATAACTGGGCAGCAATGTTAAATTTCAAAAACGAGGGTTTGAGTTCATAATAGAAAATTGATTTTGGGATCTCGGTGGGAGGCTATTCCTGGAGAGATTTTTCAAGTAGGTGAATGGGATAAGTGATTCCTACCTAGTTTTGGTTAATTTCCATGTTTATGTCTTTGGTTTCATCATTAAATTAGTGATTTGGGGTGTAAAATTGGGATTACGGGGTTGGATAAGTGCCAGTGGATTCTTCACACAACGGGTATTCTAGAGACTAGTGGGGTCTCGTTCACTACTTTTTAGTTTACTGAGGATGCCTTCAGATAGTGGGAGGCTTATGAGAGGCGCATGCCGGCCGGTGCGGCATCACTTTCATCGTAGGAGTTCTCTGTTCTCTTCTTGGAGAAGTTCATGCCGCAGTCTCGCAAGAAGAAGCTGCGCAGACTGTTTGAGCAGCTACGTTAGGAGGGCATGTCTGTGACCCGGTAAGAGATAAGGTTTTCAGAGTTGGCTCGTCATGCAGTTTGGTTGATTCCCACTGATAGGGAGAGGATTAGGAGGTTCATTGATGGCCTCACATATCAACTGCAGTTGCTTATGACTCAAGAGAGGGTATCTGGTGCTACCTTCGACGAGGTGGTTGATATTGCTCGGCAGATAGAGTTGGTCCGTAGTCAGGAGTGGGAGGAGAAGGATGCCAAGAGGCCTCGAGGTTCAGGTGGTTTCGGTGGTGTTCCTTCTGGGGAGGGGCAGTCCTACCACAACATGGGTCATCTTTATAGGCCTGCTCACATGGCTCGTCCAGTTCACCGCGGTGCATAATCCAGTCATGGTTCATACAATGCTCGTCATGGTCAGTCATCTCTCAGTGCCCTTCCGGCTCAGAGTTCGTCCCGTGCTCCATCGGTTTAGGGTTCATCTATACCAGGTCCTTCTAGCAGTTATCTCGGTACTCGGGCCCCTTCAGTCCCCACCACCATCACTAGGGAGTTGCTTCGAGTGCGGGGAGTTTGGGCATATATGGAGGCAGTGTCCTCGTCGCTCGAGAGGTCCATTGCATTAGAGGAGTCAGGCTGCGACTTCCGCATCAGTTACTTCGCCACCCGCCCAACCAGCTCGGGGTGGGGACTAGGCAGCTAAAGGTCGCCCTAGAGGGGGAGGCCGATGAGGTTGTGGTCAGACCCGATTCTATGTTATTCCTGCCAGGCCAGATGTTGTTGCTTCAGATGCAGTGAACACATGTATTGCCTCAGTATGCCACAAGAATGCTTCTGTATTATTTGACCTTGGTTCCACTTATTCGTATGTATCATCATATTTTGCTCATTATCTGGATATGCCTCACGAGTCCTTAGTTTCGTTTGTTCATGTATCTACGCCAGTGGGCGATAATATAGTTGTGGACCGTGTATATCAGTCATGTGTAGTGATTATTGGGGGATTGGAGAATATAGTTGATCTCTTATTACTTAATATTGTTGATTTCAACGTGATCTTGGGTATAGATTGGTTATCTCCATGTCATGTTGTTCTGGATTGTCACGCTAAGACCGTGACATTGGTGATGCCGGGGTTGCCAAGGATAGAGTGGAAAGGTTCTCTAGACTATGTTCCTAGTAGAGTGATTTCATATTTGAAAGCTCAACGGATGGCTGTGAAGGGTTATTTATCTTATTTGGCCTTTGTGAGAGATGTTGGTGCTGCTACCCCTACTATTGACTCTGTTCCGGTGGTGCGAGATTTTCCGGATGTATTTCCTACAGACCTGCTGGGCATGCCGCTCGACAGGATATTGACTTTGGTATTGACTTGGTGCATGCCACAACATATATTATGTTAATGTGGGATTGGGTTGCGCGCGTAATGGAGTATGATGTGTTGTAACTATTTGTGATTGTAGTGCTTTAATTCGGTGTTGTGATATAAGGTTATGTGATGTTATTTTGGGCACGTCTGTTAGTTGACCTTCGAATCCCGTTCTTATGAGTTTACTGCTTTCTTTATATTCATGTTGTCTTTTATTATTAATCGTACAAGTTTATAGTGAGTATCTTGTCATAACCTCGTTACTACTTCGTTGATGTTAGGCTCGACACTTACAAAGTACATGGGGTCGGCTATACTCATACTACACTTTTATACTTCTTGTGCAGATCCCGATATTGGTCCCAGCGACGCATAAAAGAGTTTACCCGAATCGACTTGCTCAGGAGACTTGAGGAAGAGCTGCACGACTTTTGCAGTCCCCTTTTATTCTGTCCTTAATGTTCATTTTGTTTCAAACAATTGTATTTCATTCAGACCATATTTGCAGTATTCTAGTTGCTCATGTACTTGTGATTCTAGATTCTAAGAATAGTAGAGACTGCGTTACTTATGTCTTTATTACATGTGTTTCAGATTATTTTAGTTTTAAATTATTACTTTTCTACTTTTAAATTGCTAAAAAAATAGTTAATTAATTAACTAACGTTGGCTTATCTAGCAGTGGATGCTAAGCGCTATCACGACCCCACAGTTAGGATTTCGGATCGTGACATTTATCTTGCAGGTAGATAACCACGACTTTTGTGCTTTTAAGTTATATACTTCATCGGTATAATGATTATTTTTACTATCAGGTTACCTAAATGATACAGGTAAGACTTCGTAAAATGTTGAATGTGTAATCTTAAAAATAAGACAAGATATAGGTTACAATGAGTCACAATGATCTGATGGTATAAAAAATTCTTATACTAACGGTGTATATAACTTAGACACTAGTACAAAATGCATCGTAACTTTATAATAAATCACTCGCAAGGGTTGGCTGAGTTGGTTGGATGAGTGATTGGTTTGGTAAGTATAACACCAAAAATATTAGTTTGCGTAATCACTTTTAAGGCCATGTTATTAAAGCTTGGCTGTATTTTCAAATGCATTGGAAACATAGCCACCAGTCCAACTAAATTGATATTCCCCCCCTCCCCCCAACTAAAATACGGAATATAACTCCAACAATCGATAGTGAAGTTCGATGTTCCAGAAATGATGCCTGATTTTTTAGCCTTTGCTAGTGTAAAATCCAGGAACGAATTCCGGAATTCAAAACAAAGTATGTGAAATAATGTGAAAGAATTCAAACCCTAGTATTCGTTGACGAGGTTTGAACCTATAAAGGTTTAAACCCTAGTAATCGTTACTAGGGTTTGAACCTATAAGATTTGAACAAACACTAATAATCGTTGTTGGGATTTGAACCTATAAAGTTTGAAACACAATAAATTATTGCTGGAGTTTGAACCTAAAAGAAATATTTTCACCAATTGTACCTAGTTTGGACTGAAGGATAATATCTTAGAGTTTTAACTTATAGAATTTAGAACACCATGATTATATCATGGAATTTAAAATAAAGTACCATTGTTAGGTTTTGAACATACAAATATTTGAATTCTAGTACAGTTTACGAAATTTTATCTTTTTAAACTCTAAAGTTTAGTAACGTATATTTTAAATTTCACATATAGAGATTTTTTCGGATTCCAATATATTATACTAGAATTTCACTTGTAGAATGTTTGAAATCTAGTAGTGAACTACCAATTGCTGGAGTTATTCAGTGTGTTAGGAGGTACTTTTGTCCGATATATACCCGCGTTTAAATGGAATAGCTAAAGTAAAAATAGCTTTATAAATAAACGATAATAGCAAGGTGAAAAGTGACTAATTACTAATATTACTCTATAGCAGCGAAGCTATTTTTATATAAAGGTTTTAGGCTTTCTTGGCCTTTTACAATGTTGAATTTAAGAAAATGTATTTTTTAGATCTCTTATGTGTAAATGAAAGATATCTCGTGTGTAAAAGTAAATCTTTCATATGTAAAAAAAAAGGTAGGGTAATAAAATTAAAAATAAATTTGTAAAAAGCCAAAAACCAATTGACCATTTTATATAAAAGTTAAACATGAGGCCTTCAAAAGAATACTGGGTGACTTTTTTTTTTGGCTACAATAGCAAGACGCAATTCAAACAGGGTATAAGCCTACTTGAGTTAAAACAAAAAGGGTCGGAAAGCCAACTCTCTCTATTTTCAACAAGGGGTTTTAGGTGGGGTTTTTGCAGAATCTGGACCCCATTGCATCTTCGTATCTCTTCAAATGGTGGGCTTCCACAGCCTCCGACTTGCCCACCGGCTCACCGGCCGCTCTCTTTCCTCTCTCCTAATCCATGATTCTTCCTCTGTAAGCTGTTTGGCAATAGTATATTGCAAAATTAAAGATTTCTATTGACGTATTTATATGCATAAATTTAATGCGTGAATTTTGAAGAATTTCTGTTGTAATTACAGATTTTTGAGGCATTTCTGAAAGTGGGTTGTAGGAGTTATTGCACAGCGACCTGGAATCCAGTTAGGAATTTGTTTCCTTTGAATTCTATCAGGGGTACGTTTTATAAGCCTTAGTCCTACTCCTATCTGGGTTTTTGTTAATTAGAGCAGAGTTATGGCTTTTTTCATTTTCGGGTTGATTTTTATTCCTATGAAACCTCTTCGTTTAAGCTAGCATATTTACTAGCTAAGCAGAGCTGGATTCAGGATTTGAATTTTATGGGTTTGAGTTCGGGATTTTATCACAGCTCATTTGATTTAATGGGTTCAAAATCAAGTATTTGGGTTCATTATCGGGTTCGGTTTTACTCCCAAGAAACCTCTTCGTTCAAGCTAGCATATTTAATCTAAGACATACTGACCAAGCAGAGGTGGAGCTAGCATTTGAACTTTATGAGTTCGAGTTTGATATTTTATCAATTATCACAACTCTCATTTGATTTCTTGGGTTCGAAATCAATTATTTGTACTTATTACTAAATTCTTAACACATATTATACCGGGTTTGAGCCAAAGCTCTAATGTATTCAGAAGAAGAGACATAAGTTACACTCTGCATCCGCCCCTGTAGTTAAAAATTTGTAAAATATTTCCTAAAGATTATTTAATGGGCTAGTTTAGGGAAGCGTATAGAACCAAGGTAAGGATAGCCTGAGCATGCATCACTCGAGTTATGAATAAAAGAGAGGAATATGAAGATCTCTGGTAATCAGGCCTCGGGCTTCCAAATGCTCTTCAATCCCAAAACAAAGCCTAACTTATTGGTTTAGGTGATTGATAGAAAGGAGTTTATGCAATAAAGTTGTGTTTTGGTAAGAACACATGAGTGTTAGGGTTTACGCCATTGGGAGCTTCAATGAGGGAAATGAAGAAATGAAGAAGACTAGAAAATGGGGTCTTAAACGTGAAAGACTGGAAGGGTAGAGTGGAAAAGCGTGTCCTCTTAGATCAAATTGTTTATAATTGGTTAAATAAATGATTTAATGGTTCAAAATTAAATGATTTGTTTGCATCAAAACCCCCCTTGTCTTGGAGAAAGTAGAGGATAGTCCTTGAGGTTCCAAATAATGTAATAGTCGCTCTCCAAGATGATTTCAAAGTTTATTATTGGGTCATTAATTTATCTCTATAGCACACTAAGTGCCCGTCACCCGATATTACCTAGTAGGATCAAACGTTCCTCAATTCAATTTGCATTCTAATATTACTAAAGAATCTAATGAACTATGTAACCGATACGCAAGGATGCTAATTATGATGCACATGACAATGTATGGAAATTTGGGTGTTACATTATTACATTAGGATCTAGAATTTATCAGATGCTAGTTTTATTGACCCTCCTTCTCAAGCGCAAGATTGGTATGAAAAACAACTGGTCTGAAATCCTTTTTGACCCCAATAACGGAGAACTGCACCGTTCACCTCTTTCGGTTCATATGTGTCAAAAGAAAGAGGAGATTATTCCATAACTATGAGAATGATGCAAAAATACAAAAGTTCATTTTTGACCCCAATAATGGAGAACTACTCCATTCACCTCTTTTGGTTCATATGGGTCAAAAGAAAGAGGAGATTATTCCATAACTATGAGAATGATGCAAAAATTAAAAAGTTCATTTTTTATTTTATACTTTGATGCACAGAAAGAACTCTTTCACACAGAGAGTGGCTAACCTGATAGATGAAGGTGGTTGACCCACACACCCAATTTCTACATAGTTTTGACTTTGTTTTGGTGTGCCATTATAGACTTTTCACCCTGTCTGGTTTGCCATCAGTAAAATACTTCTGACTTATCAAAATATTAATTTTACAATGCAGTAGTTAAAGAACTTACCTTAAAAATGTATTTCTTTGGAATAAAGTCAATGATTATGTTACCATAGGTATAGATCAGTGTACTGCTATGCTAAAGTTGAAGGGAGTTATTTACATTTAATGTTCTGAGTTACTTTTTATTTGTTGATGAATTGCAGCCCCATTAGCTTGTATCGCGAGGACATCGTACAGACACTCGTCACAGTATGCTTTTACACAGGTCCGGGTCAGTGGCTTTGCTAGATTAATATATTTTTTAGGAATTGTTGATTAATTGCTTTTGTTCTGTGACACATTCTAGTAGCCCATCTTGTTGGTATTTGTTTCTGTCTTTGCTTTTCTCTTTCAGTTTGAGAGAATGATTTTGCTTGTGACATCATCTTTTCACCTCTGGTTGATGAACTGAATTTTTTTTTTGTGCTACAGAGGCAAGAACAATTTTGTACTACTGCAGGAAATGAGGAAAAGAAAAAGTAAGTTGCTCATGAATGAATTGTTTATGCTATTCTCTTCTCTTTTTCTCTTGTTTTTCTCTTTAATGAGGGTACTTGGGTTTTATTTAAACTCGAGATAGATTATGTTGCTAGTTACTAATGTCTTCTATGAAAAGGCGAATGAGGTTAGTGAACTACTTGGTAAAGGGGAAACGTTGAATAGAATTTGACTTTCAAAAGTCTGTTAGGTTCTTTTTGGAAAATTCCTAATTTAGAGTAGAGCAGAGTAGAGTAGATTAGCTTTAGTCTTTCCAACTTCTCTCTCTTTCTTTTTTCTTCCGAATTGATCCAGATCTGGTTCGGTCCAGATCTTATTCGAGTACACTTTGATATGTTACTCTTTTACACGAGTTTCACTGAAAGTAGTATCATTTAAGTTAGCCAAACTAGCAGTAAGAATTGCTGTATACATGGACGGGAAGAAAAGTTTATTAATATATGCAGAAAGTAATGCCTTTTCCAAATCAACTCTAATCAAGATTGATAGTGCTTTAGGTATGTGTTGGTGAAAGCTCCAATTGGGATTTAAGCTGCAACTAGGTCAAAGCTGATCAACAAAAAATTAGATTTGTTCTTTTCCAAACTCGAATTAATCTATGTCTGTGAGCTCCCAAAAACTACCTAAAATTTGGCAAATATCTCATTTTGCTTCTGCTCCCAATAGCATGATGTAACTGGGGGAATTTCCTTATACAAGTGACCCTGCATTTCCTCCAATTTATTATTTGACATCTAGCGCACTATTTCCCCTAGATTTCTTATCAAAGATTTAATAGCCTTTCTATCAGATGGTAAATTTGAACTTCTTTGCTCTCTCCTTGATCACACTCCAACTTCATCTTGTCTTGATGGTATGTCACAAGATTACGCCACACTGATTTAGTTACCACAAACTTAATTTTCCACTGTCTCTTGTTGTGATTCGCAGAATATCTGTAACCTTTGTCGACAAGGATGGAGAAGAGCAGCATATCAAGGTCCCTGTTGGAATGTCTATGTTAGAAGCTGCACATGAAAATGACATTGAACTTGAAGGTTAGCTTTGTTGAGGCGTCCTGACTCATATATCTTGAATGAATCTTATCATCCTCAACTACTCAAGTTAGCTGATATTCTAAAGATGATTAAGGCGACCTAGTGAATCTAGGTATTACTAGGCTGCATTTATTGGATGTCTTGGTATTGTAATCCAACTTCATCTTGCTATCCTACCAATTGAGATGTTCAAAAGAAATAAAAAGAAAAGAGTAGTATCGGATTATGCATTTTGAGCAACAACGTGCTATAAATCCCTAAACTGTCTCAAAGTTAGTGATATGTTTGGGCTCAAAAAATTCTGAGAGGAGTACCGGTAGCATTGGAGCTCATCATCTTCAAATTGGAGATACTAATAAAGCAGCGATGGTGATGCTAGGAGTAGAAGTTTGTAATGCATCTGTAAGGTTTCCTCTAGAGGCTGTGGTTGTATATATGCGCATGAAGAATTCTATTGAGCGTATCAACTTAAACGACAGTTTTTATGTTGTTGTTAGTACTAGGGTTCCAACTTCAGCACTAGAAAATTTGATGAGCTGCAGATGCATACTTCTAGGGAAAAATTGAATGACTGACACATGCATGCCTCCTTATTGTGGTTTAGGACACCATCGGACAAACAAAACGCCGTTAACAGAAACACTTTTTGCTATTCTTGTGGTATTAACATTTCTAAGCGCTACAAATGCCTTGCTGTTAGCTAACTAAATAGTATGTGCTTTGATGCAGGAGCATGTGAAGCATCGCTTGCCTGTTCCACGTGTCATGTCATTGTTATGGTATGTATTTATGATCAGGCTAATGTCATTGGCTTTTGCTTCCTGCTTTTCTGGGTGCTACTCAATACCCTCTAGGCTTTTCTCATCTTATAGATATGCTGTTTTATTTTTGATAATCGAGAAATCCTCGATTCTGACTTACTGCACAGTTCCTAACTTGGTGGATAATGGGTTCACCCCTATACTCGTCTCCATTTAAACATCAAGCTTTCTGCTGCGGCATGGCTCAAAACTCGTGACGTGCATCTAGTCCACACATCACGCACTGCTTTCTTACCCCTGAACCGAAACCTCTAGGGGCATAAGCATGCTGCATTTCTTATGTACACTTTGACGTTTGACAGGATGTGGAGTACTACAACAAGCTAGAAGATCCAACGGACGACGAAAATGACATGTTGGATCTTGCGTTTGGCCTCAGCGACACGTATGCTTTTTTGCTATATATTCTTTAGCATTTTCCATGATCTCTGAAGCTTCTCACGTCTGCTATATTCATTGTCTTCAGGTCACGTCTAGGTTGTCAAGTAATTGCAAAACCTGAACTAGATGGAATTCGGTTAGCTCTCCCTGTTGCCACAAGAAACTTTGCTGTCGATGGCTATAAGCCGAAACCACATTAGGATTTCTACCTTAGATGAAGGATCGATAGTCCATGTCTAACAAACATAAGAACCAACAAATTTTGTGGGATGATAATACTTATAGGGATCATTTGATTACTTATTTACTTGTCTCACTGGAGATAATCCCGGTATTAATCCTGCATTAGTTCTGCAATAATTTCTGTATTCTTTTGCATGAATTCAATGTAAAATAATTATACATGTATTGACACTCATATAAATGACATGAAGTTCATATTATAATTTGTTTAGTTAGCCATCTTTTATTTCCTTTTTTCTCCAATTTTGTTATCTCCTATTTGTTCATTTGTAATATTTGTAGTTTAAGGTCTTTATAATAAAAATCATGTTTAGAAAAAAGGGTAGAAAGAGTAGAAGTTTAACTGCAACTTTCCCCCTGTCTAAGTACAGTGGAGCTGCTCCAAAAATAGATGACTAGAAGTTGAAACCAAAATAATTTTTTAGCTGGGCTTTGAGCAATTAACCAGTAGGATAACAAAGATCATATTGCAGAAAATGAAGGCAACTGGAGTGATTGAGCAACACAAATAAACATTACTAGTATAGAGGAAAATTACCAGAAATTACAAAATAAAAATAAAAATAAAAAAATAAAAAAGAAATTAAAGAATACCCTTGCTGGTGGTTTTGTGTAAACATTGATGCAGGTACAATCTTGCCCACCCCACTTGGTATTTATATCAAATTCATTAACTTATCATGGTTAAATGATAAATTGAGATGATAATGTATGTGTATTAATTGACTATGATTAGTGTAAGAAAATGCTTGTTCGCTTTCAGTGTTTGTACCAAATTATATTAGTTTATCATGGTTTATAGATACATATATATACAGTGCGTATCTAGGCCAAAGGGCATTGGTTCACGTGAACTCATACTCCTCTCCCTAAACTATGTATAATAGTGTTATATTTTTTTAAAATTACTTAAATATATGTATGTGCACTCATGCTCAAATAATCCTATGGTGCAATAATTATTGGGTGCACCTCTACGAGTAAAATTGGCTATTCAAATTTATCTTCGGATAGTCTATTTTCGACACGGAGCATTGATATCTACGTGAAAATCACTAAAAATTTAAAAAAATATAATTTTGACCCTATAATTTTAAAAATATAGCGAATTCATGATAAGAGATTAAAGTTAAATACGTGATTCTAGATAAACCTCTTTACAACAGTGCACCTATTTTCTTAAAATCCTATAAGTCAATAAAAGAAAGCAGTAATATTAGCTTTCACACTACAACTAACCATCAAAATCCTCAATAATGTCACGATCCATTTTGGGTCAGGGCAGAGTGGTACAAATGGGTGTACATGGACCGGGTTAGAATTTAGCTTTTATCAAAATCAAACCAAACCAACTATATCGGGTTGGATTGGTTCGATTTTATCGGATTTTTATTTATTTTTTATTACATGAATATTATTTCAATCTTACTTTGTTAAAGTTATACATAAAGTTTTGATAATGAATATATGTTTAGTAAATATTGAAAAATTTGACAAACATATGATCAATTAAAATATTTTAATGGGAGAATTTTTTTAGTAACACATGATAGTTATTTTCTTAGTCCTCTAACAATAATCTTCGTTAATGTACGCTTTCAAGGTTAACACATAAGAGGATCCCAAATATTTCAAAACTTTTTAAAGAAAATTCAATATAAAGTCTTAAAAATATATATAAAAATTATATATTTATATGTCGGTTTGGTTTGAGTTTTTTACTCAATACCAAACCAAGTCAAACCAAAACTACTCGGATTTTTTAATCAGTTTGGTTTGATTTTTCGGTTTGGTATGGTTTTCCGGTTCGATTTGAACACCCCTAGAGGCACACGCTTTGTGAAAATTTTTCTTCATGCACCTAATATTTATACCAACTTAATAAATTTATATGCCATGTATTTTCACATATACTATAAGGGAAAAAAACTTATCTAAACTCAATATTTACCCACAGGGGCGGACCTAGAACATTGGCTACGGGTTCCCGGGAACCCAGTAACTTTTGCGTAGATCATGTATTTATATTAAGAAATTCATTAAATATTTGTAAATATCTAACTGTGAACCCAGATATTATTACATATTAATTTGAAATTACGGTAGGAACCCATAAGTTTCAAATCCTTAATCCGCCTCTGTTTACCCGGAAGCGAATTCAAGATTTAAAATTTATGAGTTCCTATAACAACCTTAAGTAAATATACGGTAAGTAACTCCGATCAAATACTTATGAATATTTAGTAAAACATTTAATACATATACTTATTTTCACAGAGCGTGTGCCACTCTGCCCTGACCCAAAATGGATCGTGACATTATTGAGGATTTTGATGGTTAGTTGTAGTGTGAAAGCTAAGATTACTTCTTTCTTTTATTGGATTGGTTTATTCATAGACAAATAAACAATGACTTTGAAATGCTTCCTTTTCAACTAAAGCAGTCTATTTTGTGCCCCTTAACTGCCAGAGATTCATAAGTGTTTGATAATATGCTATTGCACACTCTAATTTCATTACTAACAAATAAAAAGGGCAATCTTGTGCACAAAGTATCCCACGTTCACACATAGTCCGAGAAAAGGTCGCACCCTAAGAGTGTGATGCAGGTAGAGAAATGCAAATATCAATGGCTGATTCATCACTAATAAGACATCATATAAAGCATGTATCTTGGCTAATACAATTTGTTTTTCTTCTAAAAGTACTAAAAGAAAAGAAAAAATAATGATTTTTTCCTCATACAAAATTGTCATTCGGTTATTTAAAACCTAAATTTTAAAATTCTAGTACAACACTCTCTTTTACATAGTCTATTCAATACTCTACTCAACAAACTAACAAGAGTACAGTTCAATGACTTTGATAAAATGTTCTCAACTTCTCTGCCCTCCAACCCTTATTCATCTTCTCAATGAAATCTTCAGTTCTTCTCCTCAATTCATCCTCTTCTTTATCATCACTTTTCTCAAAATTGTTGGCATTTATTTCCTTTCTCATTTTTGCCAAATGCATTTTTCTATCAGTTGAGCCATTTTTAGCAATCGCCACTTTCGTTGTATCACACCCCTTACGTGCGGCCCTTCCCTGGACCCTACGTGAATGCGAGATGCGTTGTGTAGCGCGCTGTCCTTTTGCTACTTTTGTTGTATCATTCTGGAAGTTTGTGCCTTGATGAAAATTTTCAATCATAGTAGATGAATTATACAATTGAAATTTACACAATTCTTGTGATGATGAGACACATGTGGTGTCCATTGTTTTAACTTTAAAATCAAGATTCATACTTTTGCAACATTTAGGCTTAGAAGTGCCTAGTGATTCTCTTCTCTTGGACATGTGAGAATCAAGATTGGTGTTCTCTTTTGAACTTGGTTTGGAGCTTTCAAGTAGTAAAATGGCTATGATTAAATTGCAGAAACAAAATAGAATGTGAGAATTGGAAGCAGCCATAAAGATCAACTCAAATGTGGAATTCAACATGGTTGAAAAATCTTGGAAACAAAAGACCCAATGGCGGATGTAGAAGTTTCTGCATAAAACCCTGCGATATTTATCTCAGAACTCGTATATATATATGGAAAATAAAGTAAAAATAGAGTTAGATATATATTTCAGAACTCACACGCTCTCAACTTAGAACCACGTGAATTTAAATGTCACTGAATAAATTTGCAAATTTTGTTAAATGTTGAGAAGATGTTGGGTGTTCTGGGGTGAAGTGAGGCTATTTAAAGGGTTTGTTTTGATTCTTAAACTGTGCACAAGAAGCTTTTCGTCCAAAAGTTTAGTGTAGGGAAAGCTAACGTGGGTTGACTTGATAATTGAGTCTTGGTCAGAGTAAACATGTGAAGCTTCCTTAGAAATAGTAAAGTGTCGGACATTCTTAATAAATTATTTGTGTCAACATTATAACTACTTCCTTCAAGTCTAATAGCTTGTTTGGATGGTTGTTACATGTTTTATTGTATCATATTGTTACTTTAAATACAATATTTATTTTGATCGTTGCTTAAATTTTATTATATCGTAACGTTAAATTCGTCGTTACGTAACGATCAAAAGTGTCACTTTATGGACCGATTTGGTGTGGTCGCCTCGTTACCCTATTTTTTTCTCTCATCTTGCCCTTTCTTATTATTAAATAATTTTATTTTATCCTTTACCCTACCTTTTTATATAATAATTTTACCTCGTATATTACTTTTTCTTTATAATATTGCAAGTTAATTCTTCATATTGTTAGTGCATGACATCATGAAGTGACAACAACCAATACAATTGTTGCGGCCAAACGTACATGCAAGTATATGCAGTCGTCAAGTAGTAAAGTGGCTAGAAGTCGGATGTCGAACCCACGAGAACTTGTTATCAACTATTAACTGAATTAGACTATCCCAATTATCTAAACAAGATTAAACATAGAAATATTTGAATCTAAACTAATTAAAATAAAGAAAACAAATAGCAAACTCTGAACAAAGGAAAAACAGATTTTTATGATATCAATGTAATGAAAACGATCTAGGGTCATGGGCTATCTAACAATCCTAATGTATTCTTCAAGTGAAATGACTAATTAATTTATCTGATTTATTGGTTGACGGGGTTAGTATTAAATTGGTGATCAAACAATCAAATAATTAAGCGTATGATTGAATAAATAAATCAATACAATAAACTAAGAAATCAAAATCAATATTCGAATAACTATGGTCATGAAAGAACCACAACCCTAGAACGTAAAGTTTAGCTCTACATAGACATGGTAGAAAAATAACAGATCATACAAAAAACATAAAAATTACTAAATTTGCCGGAAGAAAGATGGAATCAGATGAATTCCAGCCTCCACGGCGGCTCTGTGCAAAAATGTCCTTCTCCTCCAAAATAGGTTTAGACTTCTTTTTATACGAGTTGGGGTGTGTAGGGCCAAAATAATCTTGTCCCGAGCAAAATAAGAGAATTCCCGTCACCCAGCGTCCAGGGTAGCGCGCTACGCTAGCCCTGGCCTGTTGGCCAAAATTTTCAAATCTGTAAACTGCGTCACGGGTAGCGCGATGCACTACCTAGGGCGCTACATTGGTCCATTTTTTGTTTTGTTCCCTTTTTGCTTCAATTCGTGCACTTTTGTCCCACATTGCCTCCGAGTGATTCCTACACATAAAAATACCATGAATTAGAATAAATCATTATATTCCACATCTAAAAGTTCACGAAACATGAGCAAAATACGAGGCAATATGCATATAAATATACATACTTTAAGTCGAATATCCACAATCTATCCAAACATTGTATACATCAAAACGATACAGTACAATACAATACTATACGATATATTATGAAATAATACATAACAACCACTCAACAAGCTGTAAAAGATTAAGAGACATTAAAAAGAAATTTACGGACAATTCCTCTCTTCTTGGAATATTAAACAAGTCTAAAAGATTAACGCACAATTCCTCTCTTCATGGAGTAGTGATTGCCATGATGCATAGGGGTTCACGTGAACCTAGTATTACTATGCCATATACGGGTTATAAGTGTTTTTCACGTAAGGGTGGTAAGTGGGTCGGTCCAGGACCGGGACCGGCCCGGGACCGCAGACCAAACGGTCTTCTGGACATAAACGGGCCTGAATCGATTAGAACCGTGTACGTGGGCCTGGTCCGGTCTTCCGGACCGGTTCTTCACTTTAGGTCCGCTTGGCCCGGGACCAGACCGATCCTTGGCGGGCCCAAACGGTCCCAATGGTCAAAATAATAATAAAAAAAAACTTGCCTGTTGGGCTTTGAAAAATCTGGCCGTTGGCTATTTACAAAATAGCCATTTAACTCCTCCAACTTTGTTTTAACCCTAAACTTTTTATAATTATACTTTTTCCCTATTTTCAACTATAAATACCCCCTTATTCTTTCAGTTTTCTCACAAAATCATCAATCTCTCTCAATCTCTTTCTAATTTTCTTCTATAATTTCTACTATTGCTTACTTTATTGTTACAATTTGTGAAACAATTGTGAAGTTGGTGAATTGAAGTCTTCAAGTCTTCAACGATAATCAATTTTCAACAAGTTGTTCTTCAATTCGGTAAACTCGTTCCAACTGATAGTTTTTAATATTATAGTTTTGTTTGTTTTATTTATTTTTTATTATTTAATTAATTAAGATGGCTTCCTTAAAAAACCTTTTTGGTAAAAATAAGGGAACATCCAAGAGTGACGAATCTAGTGGCCAATCTGTTCCTCCTCCACTGCCCCCGGCTTCCCGACCCAAACCCCATATCCGTCCTACACCTGCTATTCTTGATAGCCATAATAGTTTATTACAATTTACTGAGAGTCAATTTTGCCATAATGTTGGAGCTGGTGAACAATTAGACCATGAATTAATGAATGCTCTTTATTCTAATCCAACTATTAATGAAAATGATGGGGAGGAAATAGATTTTGATGAAACTCAACCGGATGACGATACACCCACTAGTCCTGCTCCTGAAGTTAACCCAACTAGTGATAATCAAAATGATGGCCCGTCTGATACTCCTGTTAATGCCCCTACTTTTTCTAGACAACATACCAAACGGACGAAAACATCTCTTGTTTGGTCATTTTTAACTCAACTAATTCCACAAAATAAGGCTAAGTGTAAAATTTATGGCAAGGAGTTAGTTTTTAAATATTTTGGACCGCCAGGGGGGAGGGGGAGGAGGGGGGACTTTGGCTAGACACATATTGATACACCCTCAAGATAAAGTTAAATATCTTCGTTCCAAAGCTTTGGCCGAGGGGACCAGTGTACCTACTCCCCTCGGCTTTCAAGGATGGTGGAAGGATAAAGAAAAAAATACTTTTCGGTTCTTTTAAGGATGGCCTGAGACATTTTAACTATTCAAACTTCAACAATGACATCGGAGAGCGCTTTCAATCAAGCAAGACTTCAACTCGGTGATTATAGAGCGTCTATGAGGGAGAGCTTGGAAAAATCAGTACTTTTCAGAGATTGGATCCGTTCGAAAAGAAGAAATTTTGAACTTGCTGAATCACAACCAGAGGTAGACGAAACTTACGAAGAAATGCTAGCTGAACTAGCGGAGGATGTTGCTTCGCCTGGAAGCGGTGATGACCAAGCTACTTTTCCGCCACCACCAACAGAAATTCCTTCGGACCTTGATGGATTTATGAAGTTTGTAAGAGATACCGTGTAACTTGTATGAACAAAAATTAATATGTATTATGTAACTTGTATTTTGGCACATCTTGATTAGTTTCTTTTTCTTCTCAATGGTGGTATTAGCACCTTATTGTGCTCATTCCATAGGGGGAAGGAAGACT
This sequence comes from Nicotiana tabacum, assembly GCF_000715075.1. Taxonomy (NCBI): domain Eukaryota; kingdom Viridiplantae; phylum Streptophyta; class Magnoliopsida; order Solanales; family Solanaceae; genus Nicotiana; species Nicotiana tabacum. The sequence goes on from NC_134098.1 coordinate 9,227,034, forward strand.
AAGAAAGATATTGCCATATTCTTTTAATGCTATAATAAAATTATAACGCATTGCTTTGAATATCTCTTTACAATATTTTTGTCTTTAAATTTGAATTAAAAAATTTAGGTCACAATTCTATAATAAAATTTAAGAGGAATTGCCTTAGATATTTTTATTAACATCTTTTTTTCTCTAATTTCTATAAAATTTTTTTAAAAAATATCTATTGGGCCCACTTAGTCCGCGGGCCGGGATCGTTTAGCCCGGGATCATTAGTTTGTAGGCCCGGTCCCGGGCCGATTCCTACAAAAAGACTACCAGGATCGAGCCCGTTTAAATTGGGACCGGCCTGGAACCGGGACCGGGACCGTTTGGACCGGCCCACTTGCCACCCTTATTCACGTGAGAAGAAGTATTGTAAATAGCTAAGCAATCAAGTTTTTCATCGTTGCGTATGTATTTTTATTTACTTTTATTTGTTGTTACATATAGCACAGTAGCACTAAATAGTGGATGGTTTAAGGATGTAAAAATAAATGAATATTATTGTGACCGGCTTCGAATCATCAGTGATAGGTATGTCTCTGATAAAAAATACACTATTTAGATATTCAATTAATTTATCACAAAAAGGTTAAGAAGACAATTAAAGAATTGTAGTAATTGAATGAAAAGCTAAAAATTATAATAAGTCGTTCGAGACAAAGTCGATAATTAAGTCATTTAAGGACCTTTGTGAGACTTGATTTTTTTTTCTTTATTGGACTAGCTTGATAGGATTAACAAAAACAAACCTTTTATTTTTATTTTATAACTCTAACATTATATTTAACAATGTTTACATGATTGTTTAAAATACTTATTAATATGAATACACGCGAAACTAGTATTTAAAAGGCCGATGAAATAGGATGATATTCGCTTAAAATCACAAATCAAATAAGCTGCAACAAAGTCGGGCTCAAGAGTGCTCGAGATAGGGCACTATTGGATGCTTTGGATATGCCAAAAGTGAGAAAAAAATGCATATTACCAATGTGAGGAAGAAGAGTTATTGAAGAAAGCAAAGTTAAGATGGTAAGGTGGCTGGGATTTGATCTAAGGCAATTACCAATGTGACTTGCAAAGCTAAAAGTGATAGTATCATCAACTTCAACAAGGCCCAAAAAATTCAAAAAGAAGTGATGCATTATCAAGAAATTTTGGAGAGGTGGGAGAAAGAAGACAAATTGAAGAATCACATTGTTACTGGGCTAAATTCAAAGGAGAATGGCCTTGGCTCTACACTTTTCCTTTGTTTTATTTTTCTACTTTATTAGCATTAACTCCTATCATCGTAGAGTGTGTTATAAACTCCATGATGATCATAGAGTACTTAGTTGTTCAAGTTTATATTTTTTAAATGCTTGCAAGTTGTAGAGGTGCTTTACCTCATTAGGATTTGTAAGGTAAGATTTAGTTCCCTTTAGGGGCGTATCTAGCCTTATGGTATCGGGTTCATCTGAAATCCATAACTTCTGACGCGATACATAATTTATGTATAAAAATTCATCTGAAGTGTAACAAATAGCTGATATGAACCATAAATTTAAGAATATAATGGATTCAATGCTAAAAAACTTAAAGATTGAACTCATAGACTTTAAATCCTGAATTCGCCTCTTGGCCTCCTCTTGCCCTTTCTTTTTTAATAAAAAATGACTTCATTATTAAAAAAAAATTAATTCAAACAATCTCTTAATTATTTTAATATCTGAAAGTACACATATATTTGAGAAAATAGTAGATCTACTTTTTACTCTGTTAAATGCATATAAAACAATGAAAAACAAGTGATGTGGTAAGAAAAACTCTGTGGTCACTTCTCGTCATCGCCCTAATCATAGAAGGTCATATCAGCAGCTGCCCAATCAACATCTTCATCCCCTGGCTCAACATCCTCATTAGCTTCATCATCAGACTGCTCGGGCTCAGCCTCTGAACACTCATGCGTGCTTACATCTTCATCCCCGGGCAATCGCTGACCCTCACCAAGCCCCACCAGATATTGTGCATGGGCATTGAGCGGGTACCGTGCATGCAAATGGTCTCTCCCCTCCTGAGTAGCTTCCTTCCCTCCAATCTGCAACTGCAGGTCCAACATCCTATAAAAATGGGCCACAAAGCTTTCATCTCGAGCATTACGCTCAGCACCAGTGAGTGTAGCCACATCAGTCTCCTTCTTCTGCCGGATGCTGGTGATGTCCGTCCTATGGAAGGGTGCTGAGATGATTATATAAAACTATTTCTCCTCTTCTTCTTCTTCCTCTTCCTTCGTAGATATTGAGTCAACATATTGCAAAAATAGTTTTGGTGACTATACCTCTTACTTTTTCTCACAAGCGTCATGTGATGACGTATCAAACGACCCACATTAACTTTTTGGCCTATCATCAGAAAGTACAACAAGCACACCCTATCTTGCCTGATCAGAGTGTCATGATTGCATGGTAGTAACCATGTGTTAATCAACTTCAACCAAACCTATGTCACCATCTTCATCTTCTTCTTTAAAAATTTCTTATGGCGGCTAGTCTTCTTGTCACGGACCCAGGCGACCACAGAATTGACACCAGATAAAGTGTGTCTTAGCTCTCAATACATTGGTTGGGCAAGGAAATTTCCTAGAGGCTCATTTGGGATATCTAGAGTTCCTAAGTAGTTGCATATGGTTGTGGCTGAAAAGTCAATCAATCTACCCTGAATAGGAATGTACTGCTCTGGATCATCGGTGTCAAATCCAGTGTAAAACTCACGTACAAGATTCACATTAATATCTTTGGGGTTCCCAAACAAAAATCTCAATCCAAGCTCATGAACAAATTTCCATATCACCGGATGCTTACCTCGTAAGCGGCGTTCCTCAACGGCCATATTAGGGTGCATATGTTTGGGCCGACAAAGCTTGTACCATGCATTAAGATAAGAGGGTATACTTTTAATTCCATACTCTCGCTGCCTTTGTGGCCTAGGATGTGAGGCTGTCATTGCTGAAACTACCCTCAGTCTCTTAGCTTGACTGGATATGGCCTTTCCCCCTTTTTGCTTCTTTGGTGGTGGTACAAATGATGTCTTCCCTTTTCTGGGGGCATAAACTTTGCCCTTTCTATTGTCAGTTGGTCGCACTATCTTTGTGTTGTACCTGCAAAAATGAACGTTAGTCAACTTTAGAAGGTATTCAATCAATTTTAAACGTGGTCGTATGACCCCACACTTAGCAGTTTAGCATATGGTTGTCAAGTAATTTGAGGATACTCAGACTTCACCCCTTGAATTTAAGCAATAATTTGCGCTACAAGACAACTAGTTCATGATGTAATATAATGTAAGTGGAATACTTGAACCCTTCAACCCAGCTTCGGTGAGTCACCCCACACTTAATTTTGATGCACAGGATGCTTACAACCTACTAGTGTATCAATCCCGGAGACTCGGGCTCCAATTGGGACACAACGTGCCTTTGAGGCATTCTATCGAACGCATGGCATGCACTAGTGTGGTTGAGGATTTTGTGTGGGCGAGGGATTGCCTCACTCTCCCAAATTTACTTGAGATTTGAGTGTAAAAATTCATATGAACAACAATGACATTCCTATTGGTTTCATGGGGTTGACAAGCATGCACAATTTCCCATTCAAAGCACTCATAGATTTTGCAATTTATAATTTTTACCTCAATTATTTTCAAACTAGAGGAGAAGTAGAGAAGAATCCATACCTTGAATGTTGTAGAGGAGGAGAGAGTCTTCAATTAGTGGTGATTTTTGAGAGAGTATTTGGGTGAGATGAGAGTGGGAGGAATTTGGTTGAGAGAAAGAGAGAAGGAAGAGGGTGGTAGTGTGTTTTTGTGTTTTTGAGAGTGTTTGTGCGTGTGTTGTGTTATATTTTGTGTGAGGGTGTTAAAACATGTGTTTGAGGGTTTTAAATTAGAAAAGAACATAATCTTACATGCTTACAATAGCTGGGACGCGATGTTCACCGGGCGATGGGCTTGGCTATGCCCAGTGTGGGGTGAGGTGGATGCCTAGTGACACCAGGTGTGAGGCGATATGGACCGCATGATGGAGCGCGCGACACCCACTTTAACGCGAGGTAGTTCGTGCGACTGGCCTCACGGCGCCAACTTTGGGGCACAATCCTTCGCGTTTTGCACCTCCTCGTGAATCAATTTGACCTTATTCCTGCTCCGCACCTATTCAAACACCACAATTCCACTAAAGATTTTGTTAGTACCTAAAATCAAAATTAAAAATCCAATTAAGCTAACCTACACATTGAATCGGGTTGCCTCATAACAAGCGCCTTAGTTAATGTCATGGCGTGACGAATACAATATTACAAGGGGTTGCCTCCCATGAAGTGCTTGATTTAACATCGTGGCACGATGTAAAATTCTCTCTCAAGCATCCACCAAGTCTATCGAAGTTTTATGACGACGAACGCCGCCACCCCAATAGTGTTCAACTCTTTGACTAAAAATGTGCCATCTCTTTTGGGATCCCTTAGCTTAACAACTCCATGCTTTGTAGTCTGCACTACTTCAAATGGACCCTACCATCTAGATTTAAGCTTCTCAGGAAAGAGCTTCAACCTTGAATTGAATAATAGAACGGCTTGACTTAGTTCGAACTAATGATACAAAATAAGTTTGTCATGCCATCTCTTTGTTTTCTCTTTATACAACTTCACATTCTCATATGCGTGCAGTCGAAACTCTTCGAACTCATTTAGTTGCAACATCCGTTTTCCCTAGCTAGATCCATATCGAAGTTGAGCTTCTTGATCTCCTGATATGCCTTGTGTTCAAGCTCAGTTGTCAAGTGACAAGCCATCCAATAAACCAACTTGTACGGTGAAGCGCCAATTGGAGTTTTGTATGCAGTGCGATATGCGCATAGAGCGTCATACAACATGTTATCCCAATCCTTCCTACTTGCGCTCACTGTCTTCTCCAAAATTTGCTTCACCTTCCTATTCGAAACTTCAACTTGACCACTTGTTTGCGGATGATAGGCAGTGGCGACCTTGTGTCTCACCCCATACTTAGCCAAGCTTGTTACAAAAGCGAGTACCTCCATCACTAATCAAAGCACGCAGAGTTCCAAATCTCGTGAGAATATTTTTCTTCACAAAGTTCACCACCACCTTAGCATCATTAGTAGGCAAATCCACAACCTTTATCGATTTTGACACATAATCAACTCCAACCAAGATGTACCTATGGCCATTTGATGACAGAGACGGCCCCACGAAGTCTATTCCCCAAACATCGACTCAAGTATGCCCTTCAAAGGCATCTCATTCCTTCTTGGAATTGTACCTATTCTTTTGCACCTATAATATATTTTCACAAAAGCGTGTGTGATGGTAGGCTAGGAATACGTATTTTAGCCACATTCTACACTCTAATTACTGCACTTTGAGCATGTTTGGGCTTAAATGATGGTGATTTGCACTTATTACATATTTTATGCGTTGTAGGAGATGATTTCGAGTTAAGAGGATGTTCTAGAGCTAAATCGAATAATTTGGTGCTTTGAAGTCTGAGTAAAAGCCCAAGGAACTAAATCAAGATCGCATCCGGGGCTCGTAGACCGGCGTTGCATACGAAAGTTAGAAGAAAGAGCAAGGTCTAGAGCAAAATGTACTAGTGTGTCGCATATGGTGTGGCATTAAGCGTCGCATTAGTATAAAATTTAGTCAGACAAGCTAAGTTCAGAGAGTTTAAAACCGAGCAAAATGCACTAATGCTACGCACCCGGTGTTGCATAGTGCGACGCATGAAGTGTAAAAAGTTTGTAGGTTTTTTCACTTCGGCTCAAAGTGGGTAGTTTCATCCGGGTTTGTTCCTACTTGGTATAAATATACTAGAAACATATTTTTGAGAGGACTTTTGACCTTGGAAGCTTTGGGAGAGCATTGGAGGCTACAAGACTCAGGATTTCATCATCTTTTCATTAATTCAATATGAGAGTTTGGATTGTAAAGTTAGATTGATGCTTCCTTATTATTTAGTTATATTTGTGACGACTTACTCCATGATTATAGAGTATTACCTTAGGGTTTGACGAATATGGTGTTTTGATAAATATTTGTGTATTTTAACTCTAGCTCTTTCTTGAATTCGTTTATGGAGTTTTGAATTGTTGCAACTTTATTCATCAGTTTATTTAATCGAAAAAGGAATATCGGTGATTATATTTGCATTATATTATTTGATTTAATTCATTGATTCTCTTAAGTAATCGGAAGAGCTTGTTGAATTGTTGATTAAATCAAGTTAGGAGAATATTCGAGAGACGTTTTTCTAAGGACCAACCCATTAACACATGCTTGCATACTTCACAGTGCTTATATTAGTTTATCTCGTAGACTTAAGAATTAATCGAGAAAGGAGTCTTGACTACACGTTTGAACTAATCATCGAGTGAATTTGTGAGAATCATTAGAGCATTAGAGTGAATTAAACAAGAGTTAAATCCCAAATAGTTATCTTGCACCTATCCTGTCAACCCCTTATTCCTCCTATTGATAAGAACCACTTTGCGAATTTCCAATTCCTTGCTGTCAATTATCAATTGCTCCATTTAAGTAGTTAAACTTAGTTTATAATCATTTAGCTCAAGTGTTGATCCTCCTGAATAGCAATTAAACAAGAAATTACTCGAGCATTGTTTAAATTCAATCCCTGTGGAGACGATATTATACTATACTATCTTTGATTAGCGAGCATCAATTTCGTGTTGTATTTTTCCCTCGTCAAATTTTGGCACCGTTATAGAGGATTGGCAATCAATAGTGTTCAAAATAGTTTTTGGTACTAATTCAGGATTTTTTTTATTCTTCACGGATTACCTCTTCTGTGTGTAGTCAACAGATTAACGTCTCTGGTGTATGACTCGATCTTCTTCAAAGGAATTGATTCCATACAATCCAGATGTGGAAAAAAGTCTAAAACAGTTGAGGAAAGAGAAAGAACTCACCGAAAAAATTTTGGGGTAACTTTCAACCCCATAACACATGGCTAAAAACGGTGAAGATGAGGTAGAATTAGCTGCAAGAGAAGTAGCACAACAAAAAGATGCATGAACAGCAGCTGAGGCAGCCCGTATTGCTGCTGATGAGACTGTCAACGATTATAGGGGTCGAAAATTCAATCTAAATCGACCCTTGATTGAAGAACAGTCCGAGAATGCGTTACTGAGGCCTGGTAGAGCATTGGGTGATTATGTCAGACCGGTCTACAATTAGGGACTATCCAGTGTCAGACCTCCTCTGGTAGTAGCAAATAATTTTGAGTTGAAGCAAGGCTTGATTCAAACTATTTAGAACAACTGTGTCTTCAGAGGGAAGGTGAATAAGGATCCTAACATGCACTTGGTGGATTTTGTGGAAATCATGAATACCTTCCAGTACAACAGAGTATCGAAAGATGTAGTATACTTAAGGGAATTCGCCTTTTCACTGAAGGATGACGCAAAGTACTGGCTTCGTAGCTTACCAACGGGGTCGATCAGGACACGGGAAGATATGACTAAAAGTTTTCTGACAAATACTTCCCAGCTGGAAAAACAGTGAACTTTAGAATAGAAATCACAATTTCTGCCAAACAGACACTGAAACAGTTTTCGAGGCTTAGGAAAGATTCAAGGAGATAGTGGGAAGTGTAGCATAATGGGATTGAATTGTGGATGTATCTCCAGGACTTTTGGGATGGACTGACACCTCCCTCAAGAAGAAATTTGAACAATGCAGTTGGAGGTCCTTTAATGAAGAAGACTCCTGAGGAGATTATGGCAATTCTTGATGAGCTATCTGAAGATGCTAACTAGTGGCCTACTGAGAGTAATGATAGAAGAAGATCAGTCGGGGTTCATCAAGTAGATTCAAACACCGCAGTGCAATCCCAACTAGAAGCCATGGCCAAAGAGATAAGAAAGTTGACCTTAGCTAAGGTACAGAGCCAACCATCACCGGTTTGCGATTTTTATGGAATGTGTCATCCAACACAAGAGTGTCAGGCCATAGCTGCAGATGAAGTGTTAAATGCTATGGGAAGCTTTGATAGAGGCAACTACCAAAGTGGTAATAATTTCAATCCTATGGGACAGAGGCACCCAGGATTTTCTTAGAATTCACCAAGTGGTAACCTGAACTCATGGCAGCAAAATAACTCTAGACCTCAGGGACAAGGAGCTCCAGGCTTTCAAAATCAGCAGAGGCAGCAATGTCAACCTCCACAGTCTAATCGGTCTAGCATGGAAGATCTAATGAAGGCCTTCATTATCAAGACATATGAGAGTCTTGACACCCATTATGCAACTATAAAAGAACTGGGTACATCTTTTCAAAACTTGGAAAGACAGGTTGGGTAATTAGCTACTCTAATGTATGAGAGGGTTCCAGGAACACTCCCTGCTGATGCTGAAAGAAATCAAAAAGAGACAATAAATGCAGTGTCTTTGAGGAGTGGGCACGAGTTGGAGGATCCCATGGAAAAGTGAAAGGATGAGCAGGTTGAAAGACAGGTGTAGATTGTGGATGAACATAAAATCAGCAACATTCAAGAAGGTGAAGTGAGGGTAGATAAGGATTTGAGGAAGAAGGGGAAGATTAAAGCTCAGAAGAAGAAGAAAAATGATAATTCAACAAATAATGAGATTGAAGAGAGAAAATGCATGCATGCTCTACCTTTCTCCCAGAAGCAACAAAGAGAGAAGTTAGATAAACAATTTGAGCGCTTTCTAGAAGTGTTCAAGCAGGTGCATGTAAATATACCTTTCATAGAGGTGCTTTCGCAGATGCCAACTTATGCCAAATTCATGAAGGAAATATTATCCAAGAAGCAGAAAGTAGAAGAGACATCAGTTGTCAAGCTGAGAGACCATTGTAGTGCCATCTTGCAAAATAAACTCCCTAAAATGTGGAGATCCAGGGAGTTTAACTATAACTTGCTCTTTAGGAAGTATGAAATTTCAAAAGTCTTTGTGTGATTCAGGTTCTTCTATTAATCTTTTGCCTTCGTCTATTTTCAGGAAATTGGAGGGAGATATTGGAGAGATCAGGTTGGTACCTGTGTCCTTGCAGCTGACGGATCATACCACAATCATACCTGAACGAATAGTGGAAGATGTGCTAGTTCGAGTGAAAAGATTTGTGTTCCCGGTAGACTTCATTGTGGTGAACATGGAGGAGAATAAGGAGGTTCCGCTGATTTTAGGAAGAACCTTTTTGGCTACAGGCAGAGCAATTTTGGATATTCAGGAAAGGCAGCTCATGCTCAGAGTGCGGGATAAAAGGCTGATCTTCAAGATGGAAGGAGAAAGGGGGGCCCTAAAAGAGCAAATTGGAAAGAGTGAAGCTGATAACTATGGGGTGTACCCAAAGAAGGTAGAAAAGAAGCTCTCAGTATGGATGTGTGCACTGTATCGGGCGTGCAAAGGAGATCCCAACTTCGATTCCGACCCTGACTAGATGAATCAGAGAAATTTCCTTTACCTCTTGCTTTTTAGTTGTGTGTCATGGGGACATGCTATAATTTAAAGTGTGGGGGTAGGGGAATGTATATATGTATATGCGTGTTTGTAATAGTATCGTTTCTTTTGATTGGATTATTTTTTGGACTTTTCCCGATAATGGATTTCCTCGCCTGTCTTCTTGAGGGATTAGAATCGAAGAAAAAAAATATTTTTTTTCTTAGGTAGTGTAATAATTCTCCCTTGAATTTTCTTTGTGACACGGTTCTTTTTCAATGGTTTTTTTTGAATCGGGTGCAGTTAGTTTTTCTTTTAGTCAGAGTAGTGAAGTCTTGTGCGATGTATTGAATGAAGATGACTTTCCTTGACTTTGTTTTGCCTTGAGAGCAAAGAATGCCTTATTTGTGATGCTTAGGCTCAGTTCTTGACTCCTAAATAAGCACCTTAAATTGTGTGATTGTAACTTTGCTTAACTGTTTTGACTAGAGAGTCGGTATACATATGATCCTAAATGCGTTATGTGCCAATGTATGAGTGAGGTTTTTCTTGATATTCTGTGTATTTCAGTAATGTCTAGAACTTGCCCCGTGTGTTTGCAAAATAAAATAGTAGAATTGTTTAGTCTAGGATGCGATATAGGTAGTTCTTTGTTGAGCCAATTAAATATCTGTGACCCGCTAATTGTTGTGTATCCTAGTTAACCTCGGTGAGCCTGTGATCCTATTTCTTTGGTAACCACACTGCAAGCCTGATCCACTTTGTTTGAATTAACTATCTGTTTGAACTTTTTACCTCTCTTGAGCACTTAATTTTGTTTTGAGCTTGTAAAAGCTAAGTGAGGTATGGTCGGATTTTTTGAGTGGAACTATTGAAAAAGGAGAAAGGTGCATTGTTTAAAAAATTATGAGAGCCACATGTAAGGAATTGGAGAAAAAAAAGAGAAAGAAAAATCAATCAAAACTTTGAGAATAAGAAAAAAAGAGTGTGTATGTGGTAGAAAAGAGAAAAAAGGATCCATTGCTAGTGGTAGTTCTCATCATGTATGTGTTGAAAGATAGTGGGAGCATAATGTTGTGAAGGTTGGGGTTTGGTTCAATACAAGTGTGGGGTTTAAATTATGAAATTGTATGTATTAAAGTTCTTAGGGAAGTGTAGCCACTACATTCAAATCTATCCTACCTGTCCCGCAACCTACGTTACAACCAATTAAAGTCCTACTTAATCTGTGACAAATTGATCTCAATTGGTAGAGTACAACACTACAGGCAAGCTTATAGTACATTCTCTTTGGCGCATGAATGTGATTTTTGAGAGTGAGTGAATTCTTTCTATCTTGAATTCCTATTTGTCCTTGAATTTTTTATTGCGTGTGGAACTACTCTCTATTATTTGTGTGAGGGCACATGATTTGCGAAGGTAAGGTAAAATCTTTGACCTCTATGTTAGAGTAAGTGAACATGTTGTGAAAAATGTGTGGTAATTTTGAGTCGATACTTGAGGCTAGGATGTTATGATATGGTGCTTAGTCTATTTTAAATATTCTTGGCGTGATACGTTAGGGAAGTTGTCTGATGAGAAGGTCGTTTCTATGTGAAGTGTAGTTTGTTGCTCGAGGACGAGCAATGATTTAAGTGTGGGGTGTTGATGGTAGGCTAGGAGCACGTATTTTAGCCGCATTCTACACTCTAATTACTACACTTTGAGAGCGTGTTTGAGCTTAAATGATGGTGATTTGCACTTATTACGTGTATTATGCTTTGTAGGAGATGATTCCGAGTTAAGAATATGTTTTGGAGCTAAATCGAATAATTTGGAGCTTTGAAGTATGAGTAACAACCTAACGAATTAAACCGACATCGCATCTGGCCTCGTGGACTGGCGTTGCATACGAAAGTTGGAAGAAAGAGCAAGGGATAAAGTAGAATGTAGTGGTGCGTCACATAAGGTGTGGCATTAAGGGTCACATTAGTACAAAATTTTGTTAGAAGTTTGAGAAGTTCAAAGACTTGGAGTTTTTGGGTCTGACAAAAGAATACACTAATGCTAGGCATAGTGCGTAGCATCGGTACAACGTGTGCATCCTTGAACATAGTGGGCCAATAGAATCCCGACTGCAACACCTTTGTACCATCTAGTCTTAGCATCTTTTTTCTCAAACATATACCTAATGACTGCATGATCTGTGTAGACGATGACTTTAGTTCTCACCAAGTAGGTTCTAAATTTGTCAAACACCCATACTATAGCTAGCAACCCTTTTTCTATAACTGTGCAATTTATCTAAGTTAGGTTTAGAGTTTTGCTAGCATAGTAAATTGAGTGGAAAACTTTATGTTTCCTCTGAACTAGTACGACCTTAACTACTATGTCACTGGCATCACACATCAACTCAAAAGGCTCTCCCCAGCCTGTGGCGGTGATAATTGGTGATGTTAGAAACCTGCATGTCCCAAAAAGCTTTTGACTCCTTTGACAAAGATTAGAGGTGATAGTTTGTCAATTGCATCCACTTTTTCTTTATCCACCTCCAACCCATATTTGGACACTTTCTGCCCAAGTGCAATTCCTTTCCGTACCATAAAATGGTACTTCTCCTAGTTCAATACTAAGTTCGCATGTTCACATCTGGTAAGCACTTTATTCAAATTCATTAAGCATTCATCAAAAGATGGTCCGAAGACCGAAAAATTATCCATAAACACTTCAACGAATTTCTCTACCATATTCGTGAAGATTGCCATTATGTACCTTTCGAAAATCGCGGGTGCATTGCACAACCCAAATAGTATTCTCTTAAAAGCATAAGTTCTATAAGCACAAGTGAAAGTGGTCTTCTCTTTGTCCTCTGGTGCAATTGTTATCTGGTTATAGTCAGAATACCCGTAAAAAAATTGTATTCTTGTCCGGCCAACGGCTCAAAATACACAAAACATTAGTGGAGATGGGGAGCATTTTAAGGGTGATCTTCTAAATATTGCAAGCTCAACAAGTGACGATAGCCTAGTTACAAAACTAGGGTCGCACACCGAGCAGAGAGTCGAGCCCGATCCGCCCAGAGAAGTTACCCGCAGGGACGAACCGATTGCAGAAAGATCTAACGAGAATGAATCGGGGACTAACCCTGTGATCATAAAAACACTTGAGAAACTAACAAAACGAGTGGAGTCGGGAAAAAAAAATGAAGCTAATGACAAAAAAGTGGAAACCTATAATTTCTAGGGTAGACCAGATCCCAGGAGCACCTCCGATATTGAAAGTCCTGGATTCCAAGAAGTTCGTGCAAAAAACCTTTTCCCCCGAGCACGGATCCGAATCCGATCCCCAAGAAATTTCGTATGCCCGAGATACCTAAGTATAATGGAACGACCGACCCAAATGAGCATGTAACCTTTTATACATGTCCCATCAAAGGAAATGACTTGGAGGACGATGAGATCGAGTCTGTTCTGTTAAAAATATTTGGAGAGACCATGTCAAAGGGAGCTATGATATGGTATCACAATTTACCTCCCAATTCTATTGACTCATTTGTTATTCTTGCAGATTCTTTCGTGAAAGCACACGCTGGTGCCATCAAGGTCGAGACCAAGAAGTCGGACCTTTTCAAAGTAAAAGAGAAAGATAACGAGATGCTCAGAGAGTTCGTGTCCCGGTTTCAAATAGAACGGATGGACCTACCGTCGGTTGCTGATGACTGGGATGTTCAAGCTTTAACTCAGGGACTCAATATTCGAAGCTTAGCGGCTTCACATCAGCTGAAGTAGAACCTAATAGAGTATCCGGCCATTACCTGGGCTGACGTGTATAACTGGTGCCAATCGAAAATCAGAGTTTAAGATGATCAACTCAGGCCCCTTCGGGGTCTGTTTATCCTGTCAGAACCGTTGATAGAGCCAAGAGAGATATTGACCGTGAACCAAGATTGAGCAGGGATCGCTATCAACCATACAATGGGGGTCGAAGAGGTAACGAATCTGGGAGAAATCTCATAAGAAGTGAAAGGATAAATGATCGAGGTCAACATAGTCGGGGACTCATGAGTAAAAATGGCTTCAACAGGCCCGTCGGGCCTAAGAAAGAACCGAGGTTATCTGAATACAACTTTAACGTTAGCGCTGCTGCCATTGTATCAGCTATCGGACCTATCAAGGATACCAAATGGCCTCGACCGTTACAATCTGATCCATCCAAGAGGGATCCTAACCAGATGTGTCAATATCACAACACTCACGGCCACAAAACGGAGGATTTCTGACAATTGAGAGATAAAGTAGCCCGATTATTCAACAACGAGCATCTTCGAGAATTCCTGAGTGACCGAGCAAAAAGTCATTTGAGGAATAGGGATTCTCATAAGCAGGAAGAGAAAAAAGAACCTCAACACATCATTAAGCGCACCAAAGTATCCATCACAAGGGAGAAACAGACTCGAGATTACATACTAGAAGGAACCTTGACTTTCAACGATGAGGACGCGTAAGGAATCGTGCATCCCCACAATGATGCACTAGTAATAGTTGTACTCATAAATAAATCTCGAGTTAAACGTGTGTTAATTCACCCAGGTAGCTCCACCAATATCATCCGATCGAGGGTCGTGGAGCAGCTTAGCCTATAAGGCCAAATCGTGACTGCAATCCGAGTTCTAAACGGGTTCAACATGGCGAGTGAAACTACTAAGGGCGAGATAACTCTACCAGTAAATAACACTGGGACCATCCAGGAAACAACATTTTGTGTGATCGTAGGGGACATGAGGTACAATGCTTTATTCAGAAGGCCATGGATCCACAACATGAGGGCTGTGCATGACGAGCGCAAAGCACACTTAAATTGTGCTCGCTAGTCAAAGATAGTATAGTATAATATCGTGTCCACATGGATTGGATTTAAACAGTATTTTCATAGTTTGTAGCTAGATTGCTATCCAGGATGATCAATAATGGATATTTATACAATTAAGAACTACAATTAACTAAGAATCTAAAGCTATTGACTAATGACAGTCGCAACAAAGGTAAGCAAGGAAGTTATCAATGGGAGAAAATAGGGTTTTGACGGAATAAGTGCAAGATAATTGTTTAATATTTAACTCTAGATAATTCACTTCTAATTTTCAAGTGAGTCTCTCGAATTCACTTAATTATCAGTACAATTGTTTAGTAGAAACTCCTCTCTCGATTAAGTCTCAACCTCACAATATGAACCAATATAAGCTCGGTGATGATATGCAAGAATTCGTAATGGATTGGTCTTTAGGAGAACCTCTTTCGATTATCTTCCTAACTAGATTTATTCAAGGATTCAACTAACCTCTTTCGATTACTTAGAAGAATCTATGAACTCAACCAACAATATAGTGCAAATATATCATAAGTTATGTCTCTTTGGATTACAAGAATAAGTGAACATAAATGCAACAATTAATTCTTCCAAAAACAATTCAAATACATAAAAATAGCATTATAATCCACAAACAACCATCAATACACCAAATCCATCAAAACCCAAATGGTTCTACTCCATAGACATGGAGGAGTTCTTCACAAAATGAAACAAAAATAGAGGAAAACATAAATACAATCCCAACCCGGATTTGAGTGAGGAAGGAAGGATGAAATCCTTATGCTCTTGCTTCTCCTTCTTCTCCTAAGCTTCCCTATGTCTAAGGTATGTCAAAAGTGTGTGAAAATGGTGTTTTGAGGTATTTAATCCGCCCGCATAGCAAATCTCGGATGAAACTAACCTTTCTTAGAAAAATAGGGCTTTTCCCGGACAGGACATGCGTGACCGCGCACATGGTCACGCATTTTGCACATGGTTCTACCTCAAGAGTGCGCCCAGGTGCACGATCACGCACTTGGTCACGCACTTTGCACATTGTTCTGCCCCAAGTGCGCGCCCAGGTGCGCGATCGCGCACTTGGTCGTGCACCTGGGTCAGTTGGGAATTTGAAAAAATGTGAAACATAAAAGTTGTAGCCCTTTTAAGTATCTTTCCAGCAATATATTGTGGAGCCCAAATGGATTTATGAGCGAAAGGTTATGTGCATTTTACAGGACAATACGCAGTATGCATGCACGATTCTTCATTTTGTTCTTAGAGTGCACTATCATCCGTTGATCCCCGAACACGATCCCAACTTAATCCTTGGGCTTTTACTCAGACTTCAAAGCTCCAAAATAGCATGAATTCATACCACAACATCTACATAGCTCAGATTCACTACTACAGGGCATAAAACACATAATAAGTGCAAAACACACCTAATTAAAGCTCAACATAAGTAAAGTGCAGTAAATTAGAGTGCAATAAGTGACTAAAATACAGGACTATATCCTACCATCAACACCCCACACTTAAACCATTGATCTTCCTCGAGCAATCAAACTACACTTCACATATACATGACCTTTTTAAATAACTCTCCTAACTCATCACACCAAGAATATTTATTATAAACTAAGCACAATAGCGTAACATCCCAGCCTCAACAATTGACTCACAAGTACCACGCATTATTTACAACTCGCTCACTTACCCTAACATAGAGATCGAGAACTATCTTTCCTTCATGAATCAAGTGCCCTCACAACGAAAGAGAGTAGTTCCACACACAATAGAATTTAAGAACAATTAGGAACTCAATATAGAAAGAATTCACTCACTCTCAGAAATAATATTTATATGCCACAAAAGATGAACCATAGGCTTGCCCATAGTGTACTACTCAACTAATAGAGCTCATTCAGTCAAGGATCAAGTAGGAATTTAATTGGTTGTAATGTAGGTTGCAGGACGGGTAAGATATATTTGGATATATTAACTACACCTCCCTAAGCACTGTAATACCTATAATTGACCATTCAAAACCCCACACTTATGTCAAACCGTAACTCCACCTTCACATCAATATACATTAACTCCCTACTTCCTTAAGCACAATTACATCAAGTAACCACTATCAAGGAATATTTTTCTCAATCATACACTTATTTGTTTTTCTTTCTTTTTCCATTCAAGTGGATCTTTCTTTCTCAAAATATTGCACCTTTCTCTTTATTACAATAGTTCCACACAAAAGTCAAACCAACTACCCACACTTCAACTTTTACAAAGTTCATATAATTTCAAGTGCTTACGAGAGGTAAATGGTACAAATAGATGGTCAATTCAAATAAATGGGTAAGCCTTGTAATGTGATTGCCAAAGAAACAAGATTATAGGCTCAAAGGGGGTTAACTAAGATACATAATAATTTGGTGGGTAAACACATATATATGGCTCAACAAAGAAATGCCTAAATCACTTCTAAGACTGAACAAAACTACTATTTTGCTTTGCAAGCACACGTGGCAAGTTCTAGACATTAAATGCAATGCATAGAATACACAAACCTCACACACACATGGCACATAACTCACTCAGATTCGGACTTATAACGACCTGATCAGTCGTTTGAGTATTACAACCCCATTTCCCCATTTACTTCTCAAATTATACTTTACAGTTGTTGTGTGAATTGCCGGGGTAAATGGTTCGGGTCCAGTGAGGTTTTGGGATGAATTGGAACACTTAGTTTCAAGGTTTAAAGCTTAAGTTAAAATAGTGACCGGATGTTAACTTATGTGTAAACGACCCCGGAATGGAGTTTTGATGATTCCAATAGCTCCGTATGGTGATTTTTGGACTTAGGAGCATGTCCAGAAATTTGAAGGTACGCAGTGGAATTTGGCTTGAAATACCGAAAGATGAATTTTTGAGAAGTTGACCAGGGAGTTGACTTTTTGATATTGGGGTTGGAATATAATTCTGGAAATTTGGAATACGACCATAATGTGAAATGTGACTTGTGTGCAAAATTTGAAGTCATTCTGGATTGATTTGATATGTTTTGGCATAAGAAATAGAATGTGAAAGTTCAAAGTTTATAGATTTTGATTTGAGGTGCGATTCGACGTTTCGATGTTATTTGAGACCTCGAGTAGGTCCGTGTTATGTTATGGAATGTGTGTGTATATTTGGTTGAGGTCCCGAGGGGTTTGGGTGTATTTTTTGATCATTAGTTGAGAGATTAATAAAGTTAAGAAATTTGGGAGTTTGGACATGGTCAGTATCGGGTCAAGACAACCTATTTTCAGTATTTGGAGTGTGCTAGCAGGTCCGTAGCGTATTTTATGATTGAAATTCATATATGGTTTGTGTCCGGGAGGTTCCGGATGAGTTTCGGGGTGAGTTTTGAGCGAGTCCGGGCATTTCGGCACTCTAATATTGTTCTAGCATTTTTGGGATGCGGACAACACATTTTTGGGTTCTAGGGAGAAGGAGGAGCGTGGATCGCACATAAAAGTGCGGACAACAGTAGAATTTCGTGGCCGCGCTCTAAATTTCGCAGACCGCGCAATTCTGTCCGCGGCCGCGCTCCAGGGAGTTCTGTAGATTCATCAGTATGAATTCAGAAACTTATATCTTTTGATCTACAAGGAATTTTGCGATGATTAAAAAACAAATGTTGTAGCCCTTCATGTTTAGTTTCCAGAAAGGTAAAGAAGTCATCATTTCGACATTGGTAGGGAAAGTTATGGCCAAAATACTAAAGCCTAGCAGTGCAGCCACCAAAAAGTGCGGCCGCACCAGTTTTTCGTGACCGCGGGACCTGGGAGGCGCGGACGTGCTTGGAATTTCGCGGACCGTATAGTGGGAGTTCAGAGGGTGCACTATATAAATGGGATTTAAGGCATTATTTCACATTTTGGACCTAGGGAGCTCGGCTTGTTGCGATTTTTCGTGGGTTTTTCAAGAAATTTATCGGGGTAAGTGATTCTAACTCGAATTTGTTTAATATACATGAATATATCAATGATTTCATCATCTTATTATTACTTTGAGGTAGAAATTTGGGAAAAATTATAGAAACGTCAAAAATGAAATTTTGGGGATTTGAATATCGATTCGAAGTCGGATTTGAGTGAAACTAGTATGGTTGGACTCATGAGTGAATGGGTGTTCGTAATTTGTAACTTTTACCCGATTCCGAGTTGTGGGCTCGGGGGCCGGGTTTGAGCCAATTTCAGATTTTTGGTCTAAATTGGTAGTGTTTCTTATGGAATTCATTCCTTTAGCATAAATTGATGGCATTGTAGTGATTGTGAATAGATTCGGAGAATTTAGAGGTCAGTTCGAGAGGAAAGGGCATTTCAGAGTAGGAGTTCTACGCAGTTGAGGTAAGTAACTCTTCTAATCTTGGAGCTGAGGGTGTGAACCCTGAATATATGTATTATGTGAAATTTTTGGGAGGTGACACACATGCTAGGTGACGGACATATGGGTGTGCACTATAGAAACTGTAACGTAATTGTTTTCGTAAAATTTTGTAGTCTATTAATCTTGGCATTTTCTATGTAGTTTTATGTGTTGAAGAAATTAAGCTGAAAATCATATTAAAAATCATGTTGAGGCTATGCGCCAGTATTATTGGGACCCACAGAGGTCGTATTGTTGTGAATTAATTATTTTAAAATGAAAATTTATACTCAGTCATATTCATGTCATTTCATATCATATCTCAGTCTCTCTTGTTATTTATCGATACATCATATCATCATTTTTGTGCTATTTTATATTTTCATGACATTGTGAGCCCATGAGAGAGAAACTGGAGAGATTGATGACTGAGTGAGGCCGAGGGCCTGATTGTAAGATATTGATACTATAAGGCTGTGCGCCGCACTTAATATTAGATCAGGTTGCACACCGTAGCAATATAGCGCTTGGGATGTAGGAGCCCCTCATGAGTCTGTACACACCCCCAGTGAGCGCAGTCGACTATAAACAGGGATCGGGTTGCACGCCGCAACAGGTATTGCATATCGCTGAGTGATTGAGTGTGCTGATCATAGTGATAGAGAATGCGAGACAGTGATATTGAGTACTCTGAGAGTGAGAGTACATGAGTACAATCTCTGAAATACATTGCATTGACATGCACACATGACATACATGCATAGAGATGTATTTTCTCCATGTTGTACGGTATCACATTATTCATGATCTCTCACACATGTTGACAGATGGGCATAGTGATGCATTTGTTTTACGCTGGTTATCTGGAAAGAAAATGAGACATTTTATTTATTATTGAAAGGATTTTGGAAAAATTACCGTTTTCGAACTTACTCATATTGTTGGTAACTTCGGTAAATGATTTGGGTTTTCATTGATGTACTTGAAAGGCAGAACTATTTTCAGAAGTCATGATTTAGCTGAACATTTATTCTTTGAGTTACTTCTTATATTATTTGCTTTAAGTTGTTATGGACTGTTGTGGATTAGTGGTTTTGGACCCGACCTTGGTAGAAGCTCGTCACTACTTTCAACCTAAGGCTAGGTTTGTTACTTACTCAGTACATGGGGTCGGTTGTACTGATACTACACTTTTGTATATTGCGTGCAGATGTTGGCTGTTGTTGTTGTTGTGCTCAATGGTTGTGGGATGTGAAGATGTACCTGTGTTCCTATTGTAGCTGCCTCT
Organism: Nicotiana tabacum; assembly: GCF_000715075.1. Classification (NCBI taxonomy): domain Eukaryota; kingdom Viridiplantae; phylum Streptophyta; class Magnoliopsida; order Solanales; family Solanaceae; genus Nicotiana; species Nicotiana tabacum. The sequence goes on from NC_134098.1 coordinate 9,247,061, forward strand.
TGTTCATGGTAGCCTTAGATTTATAAAAGCTTTGCTTATGTACTATTCAAAAAGACTATGTATTTATTTCATTTCCACTTTGTATATTCTTAGAAGCTCATGATTTGTACTACCAGTTCTTGGGGAATATATAAGATTAATATCTTTATTTACTTAAATCGCTTTAATAATTATTATTGAAATTGGTTAGTTGGAAAATGGCTTACCTAACAGGATGGGTTAGGTCCCATCACGACTAGTTGGATTTTGGGTCGTGACAAGGTGGTATCAGAGCTCTAGGTTCATAGGTTCTACAAGTCATGAGCAAGTGTCTAGTAGAGTCTTACGGATCGGTATGATGGCGTCCATACTTATCTTCGAGAGGCTACAGGGCATTTTGGATATGCTTCCCATCTTTCTTTCATTATCGTGCGATATTGATTCAGCTTGAGACATAGCTCTTTGAATTCCTTCCACGCATTCGTTTGTGCACATGAGCGCTCGATATCAGCTGTGCATCACCAGCTTGTGATTCCATTGGTGAGGTTCGAGATGAGTATTCTATGTTTTGGTGATGGGCCAGTCTGGAGGACTTGAGGCCGGGATTAGACCACAACTTAAGCTCGGTAGCTTCAGTTGTAACTTGTACAATTGGACTCATATGTCCGGTGATGACCCTACAGTGGAATTTGTGGCTCGATGAGCGGTGGAATGGTGGTATGATATGACCGCGGGATATGTTAAGACGATTTGAATGTGACGAGAAGTGTTTCCTTGAAATGTAAAAAAAGGCCATTGGGTGCTTGATTTTTATTTTGATGTGACGTACAGTCTCGAGTATGAATATTTTAAATGATCTTTAATATTGTTAAATTTTGGGGTAAATTAAATTCTCATGTATGGTTAATGAGTTTGGACTCAGATTGACTAAGTGATTGCATAGTAATTGTGACTACAAAAAGATATAACAAGATGCCAATTTGAGGCTAGGGAGGTGGGTTATCTCCTGGAGAGTAATCTACGTAGGTGTGTTCCTTATATGTGAGTGGAGAGTTACTTTTCTGCCAGCAGGGCGTATGTGTAGAGAGAATTTGAATCTGGCTGAGAAAGTTGACTTGAGTGTCAAGAGAATGATTGCAAGCTTAGCAGATGATTTGGGGTATTTTTATGGTTGGCGTTGTATGAGCTTGAGAAGAATTTTTCGTTGAACTGACGGAAGTATTAGGGTAGTAGTAGAGTATGGATATTGTGAGTTATGGAGTGTTTAAATTTATGGCTTTGAGCCAAGTGGGGGAGCCTGCTGCAGACGGCTTAATTTTATGGTTATATATTAAATTTTAGTTTTGGTCTGAGGCATACTTGTGGATTAGTTATGACTTGCAGAGGTGGAGTTCGAGAATGACTTGAGTAAACGAATTCTTGGATACGGGTTATATTGTACTTTATGAGTATGTGAAAATCATGGGATGAGTGAGTTGTTATTTTCAAAATATGTAGTACGCACGGAGTATGAATTTGATTGGGGGTATTAAAGAAGAGTTGCTTTTTTGACTGTTGTTGTGCTAATGGGGCACATGTCTTTTGGCCCATTTGGGCGATGCAATTTAGATTTGAGCAAAGTGGGTGACTCCCGAGAAAATTCTAGTGGGTTTGAGAGTTTTATATAGCAATTGAGAATTTCTCCAGACTTGTGTATGGATAAAACCTGAGATTTACACTGGATGGTGCCTGGACTTGCGGAAATTCTGTATGACTATGGATTCACATAAGGTATTTTTAGAGTGAGTGTTACAATTGTAATTTTTTTGAAGGTGCTTAAGAAGAATACAATTGCTTATGGGTCGTAGGGCATTGTGGTTCTATGCTAAGGTTTGTGGGGTGAGTTGTGGTTAAAGATCGTGGTGTTTTAGCAAGGAGAAGTATCAATTTCAAGACAAATTCGGAAGGGACTTAGAGAAATAGGACAACTTGGTAGTAGGTTGGATCAGTATGGTAATGGATATGATCGGTTCTTTAGGTGCTTATGATGTGGGGGTTTTCTACAAGTGCTTTTTGGCAATACTCTTGGGTTTGGCGACCTGCGTGGCTGGATTGAGTTAGAGAGATTTAAATTTGATGGAATCAGAAATAGTAATTCGTGTGTTCTATGGATTTGGAGACTGGAGTTCTCAGGAGTAGATTGTTTTGTGGTTGTGGACTTTGAAGTCATGATCGAAGCGAATCAAATGATAGGATGTATTATGAATCAGTTGCGGTGAATTTTTGGAGGGTTAATTATCTGGTGACGAGAGTTGATTTGGGGTCCATAGGTAGGCCCAATTAAGATATGTATTTTACACCGAGCCGGAATGGTTGGCTCCATACTGCTATTGTTGAGGGATGTGTCATTCGGTTGATGTTGAACTTATTTGTGTTCTAAAATGATCTGTGAGTTACTCCTTTATGCTACGAGGAGTTATGATTCATTGGTTATGTGCATAGATGGTGCGGTTCTATTTGAGCCTTATAGCGGAATTTGAGCGTGATGAGTATTTGGGTATTGCATGATCGATTGCATAATGGTTATGTTCTTTCAGGTTTTGTGTGGCATTCTTGTCATTTGCCTCTCTGTGGTTATTAATTTTGAGCGGGGTGACTCGAGGTATATATTATGGACTAGCGTTGGGATGGGGTCACGCATTGTAGCGGAGTTATGTTAAGGTATGAACCTTGTGTTAGGATCGGGTGATGGTTCAACGGTGTATGATGAATTTTTAGCATTTCGTTGTGGCAGTAGTTGTTAATCTGGCGGGGCAGTTCTCTCTTTTGAGTACATTTGAATTGTTGCGTATTGGTGCACGGATGGCACGGGTTGTGGCTCTGAGTTATATTGGTATGGCATGTCTGTGAAAATAGTTGTGTTTAGTAATATAAGGTCATTGGACCTAGAATGGGTACTATCGGGTTTGATTACGGTATGTTCGGAAGGATAATATTGAAAGTCGGCTCAAAAAGCGATTTATGGTTCTGGTTGGGGCAAGAGAGCTCCGTGACTTGTTGATCGGGTAAGTGGTCATGAAAGTTCGCGTGTTTCTTTTATTATCAATAGTGTACGAAGGTTTTGGGATGCGGTTTGGTTCCATATGGGTTTTATATTAGTACTTGGTTGGTTTTAAGTAGTTACTGGTGATCAGAAATGGTGCTACGAGCATGCGAGTTGTGTAATATGTTGGTGGATTATATCCGTGGTTATAGTTATAGCTCGATGCAACTTGTTCGGACTTATACAGTATGTAAATGTAAGATTTGTGTCTTGAAAGAATTTCTAAAGATTGGAAATTAAACTCCAAGGTTTATGTGCTAAGGTTAAATTAATGATTTTCAGTTGTATTGTGTAGTCAAGCCTATGTTGAATAAGGTGACGTGGGTTCACCCCCGTGTACGTGTGTGGTAAGATGGAACAGTGATTTGATGGCTTGGGAACAACTCTTGGCACGTTCGAGGACGAACACATGTTTAAGTGGGGGAGAATGTAACGGCCTGGCCGGTCGTTTGAGTATTATAACCACGTTTCCCCATTTACTGCTCAAATTATACTTTACAATTATTGTGTGAATTGGCGGGGTAAATGGTTCGGGTCCGGTGAGGTTTTGGGATGAATTAGAACACTTAGTTCCAAGGGTTAAAGCTTAAGTTAAAATAGTGACCGGATATTGACTTATGTGTAAACGACTCCAGAATGGAGTTTTGATGATTCCAATAGCTCCATATGGTGATTTTTGGACTTAGGAGCATGTCTAAAAAATTATTTGAAGGTACGTAGTGGAATTTGGCTTGAAATGCCGAAAGTTGAATTTTTGGAAAGTTGACCGGGGGTTGACTTTTTGATATCGGGGTTGGAATCCGATTTTGAAAATTTGGAATAGGACCGTAATGTGAAATGTGACTTGTGTGCAAAATTTGAAGTCATTCCGGATTGATTTGATGTGTTTTGGCACAAGAAATAGAATTTGAAAGTTCAAAGTTCATAGATTTTGATATGAGGTGCGATTCAACGTTTTGCTGTAATTTGATGTGATTTGAGGCCTCGAGTAGGTCCGTGTTATGTTATGGAACGTGTTGGTATATTTGGTTGAGGTCCCGAGGGTCTTGGGTGTATTTTTGGATCATTGGTTGAGAGATTAATAAAGTTAAGAAATTTGGGAGTTTGTCCATGTTCAATATCGGGTCAAGACGACTTCTTTTCAGTGTTTTGAGTGCGCGAGTAAGTCCATAGCGTGTTTTATGATTGAAATTCATAGATGGTTTGTGTCCGGGAGGTTCCAGATGAGTTTCAGGGTGGTTTTGAGCGAGTCTGGACATTTCGATACTCTAATATTATTCTGGCATTTTTGGTGGTGCGGACCGCACATTTTTGGGCGCTGAGGTGAAGGAGGGGCTCATACCGCACATAAGAGTGCGGATAGCAGAAGAATTTCACGGCCACACTCAAAATTTCGCGGACCGCGCAATTCTGTCCGCGGCCACGCTCAAGGGAGTTCTGCAGATTCGTTGGTCTGACTTCGAAAGCTTATAACTTTTGATCTACAAGGAAGTTTGCGATGATTCAAAAATAGAAATTGTAGCCCTTCGTATCTAGTTTCCATAAAGGTAGAGAAGGAATCATTTGGACATTGGTAGTGAAAGTTATGGCCAAAATACTAAAGTCTGGTAGTGCAGCCACCAAAAAGTGCGGCCGCACCAGTTTTTCGCGACCGCGGGAATTGGAAGGCGCAGCCGCTCTTGGAATTTCACGGACCGCATAGTGGAAGTTCATAGGGTGCACTATATGAATGAGATTTAGGGCATTATTTCAGATTTTGGATCTAGGGAGCTCGGTTTGTGGCAATTGTTCGTGGGTTTTTTCAAGAAATTCATCGGGGTAAGTGATTCTAGCTCGAATTTGGTTAATATACATGAATATATCAATGATTTCATCATCTGATTAGTACTTTGAGGTGGAAATTTGGTGAAAATTGTAGAAACTTCATAAAATGAAATTTTGGGGATTTGAATGTCGATTCGAAGTCGGATTTGAGTGAAACTAGTATAGTTGGACTCGTGAGTGAATGAGTGTTCATAATTTGTGACTTTTACCCAATTTCGAGTCTTAGGCCAAGGGGCCGGGTTTGAGCCAATTTCGTAGATTTGGGCATTGTACTGATTGTGAATAGATTCAAAGAATTTGGAGGCCAGTTCGAGAGGAAAGGGCATTACGGAGTAGGAGTTCTACGCGGTTGAGGTAAGTTACTCTTCTAATCTTGGAGATGAGGGTATGAACCCTGAATATTTGTATTATGTGGAATTTTTGGGAGGTGACGCACATGCTAGGTGACGGGCGTGTGGGCGGGCACTATAGAAACTGTGACGTAATTGTTTCCGTCAAATTTTGTAGTCAATTAATCTTGGCATTTTCTATGTAGTTTTATGTGTTGAAGAAATTAAGCTGAAAATCATATTAAAAATCATGTAAAGGCTATGTGCCAGTATTATTGGGACCCACAAAGCTCGTATTATTGTGAGCTTATTGTTTTAAATTGAAAATTTATACTTAGTCATATTCATGTCATTACATATCATATCTTAGTCTCTATTGTAATTTATCGATACATCATATCATCATTTTTGGGCTATTTTATATTTTCATGACATCGTGAGCCCATGAGAGAGAGACTGGAGAGATTGATGACTGAGTAAGGCCAAGGGCCTGATTGTGAGATTTTATGGATCGGGTTGCGCGCCGCACTTAATATTGGATCGGGTTGCACGCCGCAATAAGCCTTCGGGCTATGATATTGGATCGGGCTGCACACCGCAGTAATATATGGATCGGGCTGCACGCCGCAATAGTGTTGGGTCGGGCTACACACTGCAACAATATAGCGCTTGGGCTGTAGGATCCCCTCATGAGTCTGTGCGCACCCCCAGTGAGCGCAGTCGACTATAAACAGGGATCGGGCTGCACACCGCAGCATGTATTGTATAGCGCTGAGTGATTGAGTGTGTTGAGCATAGTGATAGAGAATGCGAGATAGTGAAATTGAGTACTCTGAGAGTGTGAATATTTGAGTACAATCTCTGAGATACATTGCATTGACATGCACACATGACATACATGCATAGAGATGTATTTTCTCCATGCTGTACGGTATGACATTATTCATGATCTCTCACACATGTTGACAGATGGGCATAATGATGCATTTGTTTTACACTTGTTATCTGGAAAGAAAATGAGACATTTTATTTATTATTGAAAGGATTTTGGAAAAATTATCGTTTTTGAACTTACTCATATTGTTGGTAACTTCGGTAAACGATTTGGGTTTTCACTGATGTACTTGAAAGGCAGAACTATTTTCAGAAGTCATGATTTAGCCGAACATTTATTCTTTGAGTTACTTCTTACATTATTTGCTTTACGTTGTTATGAACTGTTGTGGATTAGTGGTTTTGGACCAGACCTTGGTAGAAGCTCATCACTAATTTCAACCTAAGGCTAGGTTTGTTACTTACTCAGTACATGGGGTCGGTTGTACTGATACTACACTTCTATACATTGCGTGCAGATATTGGTTGTTGTTATTGCTGTGCTCGATGGTTGCGGTATGTGAAGATGTACGTGTGTTCCTGTTGTAGCTGCCTCTTGTTCATGGTAGCCTTAGATTTATAAAAGCTCTGTTTATGTACTATTTAAAAAGACTATGTATATATTGCATTTCCGCTTATATACTCTATTCATAGAAGCTCATGATTTGTACTACCAATTCTTGGGGAATGTATAAGATTAATATCTTTATTTACTTAAATTGCTTTAATAATTACTTTTGGAATTGGATAATTGCAAGTTGGCTTACCTAGCGTGTTGGGTTAGGTGCCATCACGACTAGTTGGATTTTGGATCGTGACAGGACTCATCAAGACACTCTAGTCAAAACAGTTAAGCAAAGTTAAGATCATACAATTTAAGGTACTTATACAAGAGTGAAAAATGAGCCTAAGCGTCACAACCAAAGCACTTACTATTATCAAGGCATAATACAGTTAAGAGATATTGCTTTCATTTCAAATCGCAGCACAAGATCTCCTACTCCTAAAAAGAATAAAACTAACTACACCCGATTCAAACAAAACCCTTGAAAAAGAACCGCGACACAAAAAAACAAGGGGGATTTATTACACTACCTATAGAAAATAATATAATTTTTTTATTTTTTTTTACTTTAAAATTTTCAATTAAAAGAAACAAAAACAAATAGTTATTTACATCCCCACCCCACACTTTAAATTGTGTCATGTCCCCATGGCACATAAAATAAAAAGTAAGAGGTAAATAAAACTCCCCTGGACTTTTTCCGCTTCCGAGAACTTGTGAACTCCACCCCTAATTCTTAATGCATTTTTCGATTTCGCTCCTAAGGGTTCTTTATGGAGCTCATCAGGCCAAAGTTCTTTAGGGATTTTCGAAAGACCCGCTCTTTTCTTTCTTTCTTGGCCTCATTTTGAGCGGAGGATTATTCTTGTAGGATTATCCTTAACTTGTTTCTACATTCATTTACAAGATCAATCCCTGCATATTCCTGTAAATCCCCAAAAACAAAATCCACACGATCAAGGTTAGAATAAGAAAATGAAGAAGAAAGGTCATATGAGTATTCTTCTGGTATGTCTAAGACCATTTGTTCCTCATTCTCTTCTATTAAAAATTGTAAATGTGGATTGGAGGAAGGGGATTTGGACTCTTCTTTTATTGATGCACAATCAACCAAAGCCTCATTTTCAATTATCTCAGTTGAGACAGAGCCCTCTGGCAGTGTGAAAAACTCTCTCTGTAGATGTTCATCATTTCAGGTAGGCTCATTCTCACAGGGTATCTCCTCCATGTATTCACCATCACAATGCAATGAGCTACTCAATCCGATCAAGTTTCTTTTAGACCTGGGGGTTCAGACCATTAGCCACTGTATCTGACTCATCGTCACTAACCTCAAAATATTCTTCTTACCTGATTAACCAGGCCGGCATGCTCCTTTTGATCCGCCTCTCGCTCAGCATAGAGTTTCTCACTGAGAAGTTTTTAAGCATCCCTCTTCTCAGTGAGCCCTCGAGTCTCAGCCTCATATTGGTTTAACTCTTCCCGATATCGGACAAAACTCTCGTGATGAAGCACTGAGGCCTACAAGCACAAATAAAATAGTTACGATCATTTACGACTTAATCTAAGTACATAACAGAGATCGTCAAGAGGCATCCGAAGTTACCCGATTTAATGCCTGTTATGCTTCATTGAATAGGTAGGGCGCATCCTCTTCGGTCACCAGACACCGAAGATGACTGGCAATCTCTACGGCGGCAGAAAGGACCCGGGCATCCTCCGAAATATACATGATGACCGACCGATTCCATTCAGGATTCACACTCGGAGCTGGGAACCGGTTGACTAGTTTCAGACTTGAAGAAGGCCTGCTGGTCCCCGAAGACGGACTCTTCCTTGGCACCGGTAAGTCACCCAACCCGGCGACGTCTTCCATAGATGTAGAGTCTATCCCATCAGAGGAGTTGTGAGATGAGTCTACCGCCCATTGGGGACCTTCGTTGAGGTGACCTTTCAGAGTCTAAGCCTCGTTGATCATGGAGTCAGTAAACGAAGGTGACTTAGAGAAATCTATCACTTCAGGTACGCACTTCAGGGCATTGTACTCTGCCCGAGAAGCACCAGCCGCGATCTCCTTGTCGGTCTCCTTAACTTGACGCAAAACGGCCTCACCCCTCTCTGGTTCGGAGGCCTTGGCCACTGCCTGTTCATCGGCCCCCCCGATTCAAGGCGTTTTGGTGTCGCCTCTCTCTGGTTCAGGGGCCCCTCGTCCCTCAAACTGCAACCGCACGCGGGCCACCAGTTTAGAGGTTTCTCTTCTTCTTATTCTTCGGACTCATCCCTCAACCGTTTTGGAGTGAGTCCGGTGGGAGCTCCCGGGTGCTGGTACTTTCTTTAGATTTGCGCACCAGCCTCCTCCTCGGATTTTTCTTCTACGAGTTTGGAGAACTCGAAAACCTTTTTCTCTTCTTCTCCTCACCCTGTCTCGGAGTAGGGGACTCGGTGGGGCAATCCTCGTCACCGGATGGAGGACTCATTGCGATATCTTTGGGAAGACCTGCAAAGAAAATATAAATGAGTAAGGGCTCAGCAGCACGGAGGAAACCTAAAGTGTTATCCACTCAAGAAAGGAAACTCACCGTGAGAACGGGCCTCTCACTAGCACTTCGAAAGCTCGCGCTATGCGCGCATGGAATATGATTTTTGAGACACAATGCCCTTGACCCACTCCTTAAGTCGAGGGACTGCTTCTGGGACCCGAGCGATATTTTCAACACCAAACACCGGTAAGAAATAAGGAAAAAGGAGTAAAAAATAAAATTTTGGGAAAAACGAAACTTTACTTAAGTTTCGTGTTTCACTTCTCAGGGAACGGCATGTTCTCTGCCGGGATCAGGTTCGAGGTCCTCACTCGGACAAAACGGCCAAGCCAACCTCAATCCTGGTCTTCATCGATGCTCGACAACGGGGCTTTACTAGCCCGGTGTGCAAGTTTAATCAGCCCTCCCCCCCTCCCCTCCCCCCCCCGAAAGAATTGGGGATTATATAGGAGCATGAGGTGGTTGACAGTGAACGAACATCTATCGATCTTGCTCACGAAGAACCGAAGAAGAATGACGATCCTCTAGAATGAGGGCTAGATCTGACCGAGGCACACCTCGTACATTTTGTAGAATTGGATGATTACCGGGTCCAACGGGCCCAGCGTAAAGGGATAAGTGTAAACACTTAGGTATCCCTCAATGTAGGTAGTAATATCCTCTTCTGGCCCGGGAACCACCACGTATTTGCTGACCCAGTTGCAATCCTTCTTGACCGTAGGAAGAATCTCTTCGGTGATCAAGCAGATGTACCTCGAGACCTTCTCACACCAGCCCGGAACGGGTGAAGGATTTTCAACCTTAAAATCGGAGGTTACCGAGCACCCGCCAGGAATAAACATGCTAAGAGGAGGTTCCGCCGCTGGTTCCTCGCCGGCCGGCCGTGATGTAGAAGTAGTTTCTTTTTGGGGAACTATTTTTGTAGTCTTAGCCATTTTCTTTTAAATGGAGAGTAAAATATGAAAAAGAGGAAGTTAAAGGGGTATGCTTGATGGTTCAAAGTGAAGACAAGCGAAAGTTCGTACAAAGATCTCAAGAAATAAGGATGCAAGTGCTAGAAAATGTAGAGATTTCTAAGGAACAAGAGTAGAGAAGGTTTGGATGTAAAGTTTGACCGAATGAAGAAGGGGGTATTTATAATTTTCAAACGACGGTTCAAATCCAGGAGTGGCCGACCAGCAACTGACGAGCATTTAATGCTATTAAGACGTGATTGACGAGACGTTTCCCTCATTTTGTCATTTCTCATGCGGAGTATCGAGGTAAGAACCAGAAGCTCATATCTTTTCTCGTCGCTTACTCTTCGAAAAATGAGGGGATTATCTGTATTCGGTCAAAATCGGACTCGATTACTACATGACAGATCGGGCTCGAGAGAGGTTGAAGATTGACCCCGAGTCTCGTCGAACCAGAACACTATGTCATAATGTCCGTCCTCGAAAACATTAAGTCCATGATCCTGAAATCGATCCTGACCCCGAGTAAGGTCGTGAAAACATTACCGGTATAACCAACAAAAGACCGAAATAATGGAAGGCCGAAATATCCGCAACTGATCAAATATCACGGCGGGAATCTCTGCACTTATCAATAGGAAAACCGACAAATTAGCAAATCAGGAGATTTTTACCTTTTATAGAATGGTACCTAAAATAGGACCCCCCCTACTATAAAAAGATGGTCTGATTACTTGTAAATCACATTATAACACGCATTCCAAAGTAATATATTATTATTTTTAGTTCTTATTAATCTCTTGTCCTTCCATTTTGATATCGATAAAAACTCTTTTGGCCCGAGGGTGGCTAACCTTCCAGGGCGAAGACTGTTCTACTTGTGTGGTTTATATTTACTTTCTCGGTGCTCATTTCAATTTCAATCTGATTTATCATTTTGTATCAATTTAGATCACTTATCCTTAAAACCACGTACAAATTCAATTGTTATCCGATTTTGAGGATAAACAGTAATAATGGTAAAGTTGTTAATTTTATGTGACAAAAAATAGATAAATGAATTTTGAGAAATTAGGCATTAGTTGAATGATCTCGAGTGAAATTAACCCTTCAAGTGCGGCTAATCCCCGAACCTGATGTTTGGACAGCAACTTCTACATAAATCATGTACACAATTTCTTGATTAGAATTACGTAGCTCTTTTTAAAAAAAAAAATTCAACTCAAAGTTAATATTGCTGCTTCAATAGAAGACGAAAAGTGAAAGAAGACATGAAAACAAATATCGTAAACCCTTAAGTGCTAAATTCTTAATGACTATGAATATATGATAGAGCAACAAAAGTGTCAATGACTATGAATATATTGAATCTGCAACTTGATGTAGTTATTTCCGAGTTCAAATATGTCAATTAATTGAGGTCGTACCCATGGGCGAAGCCACCTTTTGACAAGGGTGGTCAATTGACCACCCTATATTGAGATATTACGAAAAATTATACTGTGTATATAAGTAAAATATTAGATTTTAGATATATATAACATATATTGAACATCTTGAACATCCTTTGCCGGAATTTTTCTTTTTACTTCTGCCAAGTTTGAACAACCTTAGGAAAATTTCTAGTTTCGCCACTAGTCGTACCTTGTCTGGAGAGCCAACCATATACAGACGCCCATCGACACATCCAGAATAGTATCTTACATCCATTTTTGGCATTGGATAAGAGTGGATAATTTCTCGATCAATATCAAAATAGTATGATTGATTTGTATCTAACTGACTTAATGTCCAACAGATTGCTCCATTGAAGAAAACTCCCTTACCACAAACCAAATAGTAATGATATGGTTCTGGAAACCGAGCTGGTGATGTCCTCCAGGTTTTTGTCTCTGAAGAGTATATCTGAATACGGTAATTAAGTACTAACACAAACAACTTTGTAGTGACGTGAAATTGAACAGTCAAAGGCCAAAGTCATGTCTAGTTGAAACATATATCCGGCTTGAATGGTCGTGAATTGGTTTCGTTAGGATCAGAAAATCGGGTAGTGCGGAATTTAGCCAAACAACGTTATAATGATAATAACAAAGACAATGCAAGTTGATAATAACGGCAATTAAAGAAGATAAAGAAAATACAGATTTAACGTGGTTCAGTCAAGGTGACTTACGTCCCCAAGCGGAGAGGAGCAATTTTACAATACCAACAAGAGTACAAACGAGAGTACAAAATTAGAGTAAATACTCTAATTAGTCCCAAATACCTCAAGAGAATAACCCCACAAATCACTCCAAAGAAAGGGGATCACACAAGTGTTTCCCAACACTCAACTCTCTTACAAAATACTCTCAATTACTAAAGGAGGAAAAAGAAAAATAAGAGTGAAAAGCTCTTGAATTAGTGTGTTTACAAATGAAGAGAAACTCCTCTATTTCTAGCAAGAAATCCTTGGCCTAATTGTGGATATTATGTCATGGAAAATTTTATGAATACTTAGTCCATAAATTTTATTATAGTGGATATTATGTCATGACAAATGTCATGAAAACTTAACCCCCACTTGAAAATAAGTCAAATTAATAACCATATTATAAATTTTCACCTTAGCCTAATGTTGGTTTATATATAGTAAATTTGCTCCACCTTCTCCGCAACAACCCCAATGGGAAAAATCATTCTTCATAAATGCCAATCAAGTTCAGGCAAAGCTCGAACTTGGACACTAGAAGAGGTTTTGTGAACATGTTAGCAGGATTGTCTCTAGTGCTGATCTACTTAACAGAGACTTTTCCTTCAACAATGGTTTCTTGGATGAAATGATACTTTATATCAATGTGCTTCGTCCTCCCATGATACATCTGATCTTTAGTCAAGTGAATGTCACTTTGACTATCACGAAAAATGGTAATACCACCTTGGTGTGACCCGAGTTCCGCAAATAGGCCCTTCAACCATAAAGTTTCTTTGATCGCCTTGGTCACTGCCATATATTCTACTTCGATAGTAGATAAAGCTACTACATGTTGTAATGTAGCTTTCTGTGATGACCCAAACACCAATGCAAAATACATAGCCTGTTAGTGATCTTCTTTTGTCAAGATCACATGTATAATCTGAGTCTACAAAACCAACCAAAGTGTTAGTATTTTTCCCAAACTCTAAACATATGTTTGAAGTATCTCACAATCCATTTCACAGCCTACTAATGTGCTTTACCATGGCAAGCCATATACCGGCTTACTACGCTCACTGCTTGTGAAATACCTGGACGTGTACAAACCATTGCATACATAATATTTTTGACACTAGAATAAGAAACATGTGCCATATACCTCTCTTCTTCCTGACTACAGAGGCTGAGCAGCTGATAACTTAAAATGAGAAGCAAGAGGGGTACTAATTGGTTTAGCATCTTTCATGCCAAACCTCTCTAAGACTTTCTCCAAGTACTTCTTCTCGGTCAAGAATAGCCTGTTGGCTTTTCGATCTCTTTTGATCTCCATGCCAAGGATTTTCTTAGTTGCTCCCAAATCTTTCATTTCAAATTCACTTTTCAGCTGAACTTTCAAAATATGAATTTCTGTTAAATCCTTAGCAGCAATGAGCATGTCATCAACATAAAGTAATAAGTACACAAATAAACCATCATTTAACTTCCGGAAGTAAACGCAACTATCATACATGCCCCTTGAATAACCATGACCTAACATAAAGGAATCAAACCTTTTGTACTATTATCTTGGAGACTGCTTTAATCCGTACAAGAATTTTTTCAACAATCAAACATGATCTTCTTTTCCTTCAATTTCAAATCCTTCGGGTTAATGCAAGTATATTTGTTCCTCAAGTTCGCCATGTAAGAAAGTTGTCTTAACATCAAGTTGTTCTAATTCCAAATCATACATGGCAACTAAAGTAAGCAAGACACGAATAGAGCTATATTTAATAACAGGTGAGAAAATATCATTAAAATCAACTCCTTGTACCTAACTATAGCCCTTTGCAACTAATCGTGCCTTATACCTTGCATCTTCAGCCCCTAGAATGCCATCATTTTTCTTGAAGACCCATTTACAACCATCAATTCATTTTCCTGATGGCGGTTTCACAAGAGACCAAGTACCATTCTTGTGGAGAGACTCAATTTCTTCATTCATTGCAATCAACCACTTGGCTGAGTCAGCACCAGAAACTGCTTTTGAATATTTTGATGGTTCTTCAATTTCTTCAGTTTCCTGTGCAACTAAAAAAGAAAATGCAACATAATCTCCAAATCTTAATGGTTGTTTACTTTCTCTTCTTGGCCTATGTTTGGCCATAAAATACTCCTCTTCTTCTGGTTCAACTTCAGGAGTATCTACTTCAGGAATTTCAGTTTTTGGTTCAACTTCAGGAGTTTCAACTGTATTTTGATTCAAAGTTGATGAGTTTGGCTCAAAAGGAATGCCAATCTCAACCTCCACCTACTTCTATGTACTCTTTCCTTTATCTGTATTACAATAACTAGAATACTCTTTTCTAGAATATAACAAAGAGGATTCATCAAAGGTTACATCTCTGCTAATTATAAATTGTGAGGCTGTGGGATCAGGATACCATAGTCGGTATCCTTTTATCCCATATGCATACCCAAGGAAAATATACTTTTTAGCCCTTGGCTATAATTTTCCATCATTTACATGCATGTATGCAGGGCAACCAAATATCTTTAAATCAGAATAATTAGCAGGAGTACATGACCATATTTCCTCTGGAGTCTTAAAATTCAAAGGTGCAGAAGGAGATCGGTTGACAATATAACAATCTGTAGAGATAGCTTCTGCCCAAAAGGCGTTTGTCAACCCAACATTTGAAATCATGCAACGAGCCCTTCCAAAAGAGTTCTATTCATTCTTTCTTCCATACCATTTTGCTGAGGTGTCATTCTCACAGTACGATGTCGAGCAATTCCTTCATTCTTGTAAAATTCGTTGAATTCATCATTATAAAATTCCAAGATATTATCCGTTCTAAGCCTCTTAACTTGTTTTCCTGTTTGCTTCTCAATAAAAACTTTCCATTGTTTGAAATTTAAGAAAACATCACTTTTATTTTTCAGAAAATAAACCCAAACTTTTCTTGAATAGTCATCAATAAAAGTTAATATATACCTGGCACCACCTTTTGATGGGGTACGTGAAGGACCCCAAAGATCTGAATGAATGTAATGAATCGCTGGAGATTTGAAGCTAACTTATTTTTGCTTCCCGAACACACAATGTTCATAGAACACTGTATTTCCGGTACTTTGGCCACATAAGAGATCTTTTTGCTGAGGATGGAAAGACCTTTTTCACTCATACGCCCCAATCGCATATGCCACAATTTAATGATGTCAGAATTTGATTTATCCGATATTGAAACTGCAGCAGCACCTGTAACAGTAGATCCCAATAGAGTATACAACGTACCAGATCTGCGTTCTTTCATGATCACAAGAGCACCATGAGAAACTTTCAGAACTCCACCTTCACCTATGTACTTGCACCTAAGAGATTCTAGAGTGCCTAAAGAGATGAGATTTTTCTTCAAGTCAGGAACACGTCTAATATCGGTGACAGTTCTTACCACACCATCGTGCATTTTGATTCGGACTGTACCTTTTTCAATAACTTTGCAGGCAACATTGTTGCCCATCAAGACAACTCCACCTCTAATAAATTCATATGTGGTAAATAAATCTCGATTGAAACACATATGATAATAACAACCCGAATCTAAAATACACTCATTGTTAGATTTAAAACTATTATTAGTTGCTAAAAAAATAGTTCCTTTAGTCTCATCAGAAACTACACTTGTTTCAGTAGTGTCAGTATTTTTGTGCTCATTTTTCTTTTCTGTATACTTTTCTTTGTTTTTCAATTTAAAGTCTTCAAAAATAATGTGACCTTTCTTATGACAATATTTGTACATGACATTTCTGTATCTGGATTTTGACCTTGATTTAGGTCTCTCACTATTTGAATCTTTCTTATTGGATCTACCTCTTATGAATAAGTCTTCCCCTTGGTTCCCACTAGTTTTTCTAGTAATATCTTTATCTATTTGTTCTTTTGATTTCAAAATAGATTTGATATCTTTATAAGAGATATTATCCTTTCCATAAAGTATAATATCTCTTATGTGCTTAAACGACTAAGGTAAGAAAATAAGTAATAACACAGCTTGATCCTCATCTTTGATTTCATCATCTCTGTTACTTAAATCCATAAGAAGAGAATCAAAAGTATCAAGATGTGTAAGTATAGATGTACTTTCATCCATACAAAAAGTATAGAGTTTTTGCTTTAGGTAAAACCTGTTCTCTACTGTTCTTTTCATAAATAAGGTTTTCAGCTTTTTCCATATGCCTTTGGCTGAGCTTTCTGCTACAACTTCACGCAAAACCTTATTTGAGAGATTTAAAATAATACATGTTCTTGCCTTTTTGTCTATGACGGCAAACTCTTCGTCCGTCATTTTATCAGGCTTCTTCTCTGTTCCTTGCAATGCCAAATCTAAGTTATCTTGAATTAGGATAGCTTCCATCTTTAATTTTCACATTCCGAAGTTTGCACTTCGGTCAAATTTCTCAACATAAAACTTTGTTAGAGTCATTTGTCTATTTAAACTAACCCGGTTAGATCTGGCTATGATACCAATTTGTTAGGATCGGAAAATCGGGTAGTGCTAAATTTAGCCAAACAACGTTATAATGACAATAACAAAGACAATACAAGTTAATAATAATGACAATTAAAGAAGATAAAGAAGACACAAATTTAATGTGGTTCGGTCAAGGTGACCTACGTTCACAAGCGGAGATGAGCAATTTTACTATATCAACAAGAGTACAAAATTAGAGTAAATCAATAGTACCAAATACCCCACCCCAAGAGAATAACCTCACAAATCAATCCAAAGAAAAGGGATCATACAAGTGTTTTCCAGCACTCAACTCTCTTACAAAATACTCTCAATTACTAAAGGAGGAGAAAGAAAGACAAGAGTGAAAAACTCTTGAATTGGTGTGTTTACAAATGAGGAGAAGCTCCTCTATTTATAGCAAGAAATCCTTGGCCTAATAGTGGATATTATGTCATGTCTAGGGATGGAAAATGGGCGGGTCGGGTCAAATATGAGCGGGTCGAAAATAGGTAATTTAAAAAACGGATAAATTATCGGACCCGTATTTGAGACGAATAAAAAATGGGTTATCCGGTGGATAATATGGATATCCATATTATCCATCTCTTCTTGAATATGATCACTTATGGGAGAATTCCTAGTCTCCCAAACTTGAGGAACCCCCAATTTGAGGCTTTACAAATGTAAAAGTTAAACACATTAGTTATCCATTGGTTATCTATTTAGTTAACTATTTTTTAAGTGGATAATATAATTCTTATCCATATCCGACCCTTTTTTAAAAAAGTTCATTATCCAACCCATTTTTTAATGGATAATATGTGTGGATAACTGTATTCTTTTAAGCATTTTGCCACCTCTAGTCATGACAAATGCCATAAAAATTTGGTCCATAAATTTTGTTATAGTGGATATAATGTTATGACAAATATCATGAAAATTTAATCCCCACTTAAAAATAAGCCAAATTAATGGCCATATTACACTTTCGAATCGGGTTACACTCATTGTACTCGAAGATGCCATTCCTTGTGCATCGTCTTCCTTTCACACAACAACAAAGAATTAAACCACCGCAGGAACTCAGAATTTCAACAATGTTCAACAGTAGCAATTTTTCGAGACCACTTCACACGTTTGTATGAAACCAAACTTGTGATCAGGGGTGGATTCACCAGAGAACTATCGTATTCAACTAAGTACTTTCGATGCGGAACATAAATTTATATGTAAAAATCACTAAAATCGTAATAAATAGTAGATATTCCATGACTTTAAATGCTAAACCCATAGAAGTAAAATTCTAGATCCGCCTCTGCTTGTGACGTCCATTTCAAGTTTACCAACCAACTCATACTTAGCCGTCAAAATCAAAAGAAATCGAAGAAGAAAACCCTAAGAAAATTAGGGAGGGAATCAAAGAGTGTCTGAAAATTGCGTACATCAAGGGTGTATTCGGTATGAAGGAAAATATTTTCCATGGAGTGGTTCTATCACTTATTTTTCCATGTTTTGGTTGGTGAGCGAAAATCTTTTTCCGAAAAATATTTTCTAATATTTGTTTAGAGAGTAAAAAAATATTTTTTATGGTACTTTCCTTACCCCCCCCTTCCCCCAAATACCCATGTTTCCTGTGCTCCCCCTCCCCCACCCCCATATCCTAAATACCTAACGTTTTCAGGACTCTATTTTTTTCAAGAATTTAATTATTCTTTTAAAAATTCACATATACCCAAAAACGGACTAATCTACTGCTTTACTTTTTCACTCAAAAACAACGTTAAAATTTGTGCTACTTAACTAAAAAAGAAAATACTCTTTTTCGGTTAAAAAAAAGTATTTTTCTACAACATGAAAAAAAGTATTTATTTTGTTAAAATAAAAGAAATTTTTTTTATCTACATCAAGAAAAGAAAATACTCATTTTGTTGAAATAAAGAAAAAAATACTTTTTACCACATTATTTTGTTGAAACGAAAGAAAATACTTTTCGTACATCATAAAAAAAGTATTTTTTTTGTTGAAATGAAAGAAAATATTTTTTTTACATCATGAAAAAAAAATACTCATTTTATTGAAATAAAAGAAAATACTTTTTACTACATCATTGTTGCACCCCATGTTTTCGTATGTGAAAGTACGCCATAAGTAAATTGATGGAAGTTCGGGAATGGGATTATTTTGAGATTATAAGCATTATGCTATTTCAAACAAGTGATAAGTAAATTCGTGAAGGTGAGAGGGTAAGCAAATCGAAGAAAATAAATTTCGTCGAAGTTTGACATTTTGGGACAAAATACGGCTCGAGCTAAAATACCCAGTATTTATGGACTATTACCATACAAGGTACCACATGGCCATGATAGTAAAGTAGTATAAGAGAAGGACGGATATCAGGATCCGGCTGGGGTAAGAGTAGCCCAAAAATGATTTATGGATTGTTTGCGTTAGTTGACATTTCCGAAGGATAGTGCAAATGTGCTAATAGATCTCCTTGTGGGACACCTAGATAGTGCACTCTAAAATAGTATAGCTAAATATGAGTACTATAAAGATAGGTACTGGAAGACTTGAAGGGATAAATATTACCTTAGTGTGGCTCCCGTCCCTAGTAGAGAAAGAATGTTAGGCAACCCGAAGAGCCAATAGATGGAGCAAGGGATCTAAAAAGCAAAAGAATGTCTTGTTCGAGTTTACAGAATAAAGTGGTATCAGAGCCAGGTTTCGATCCTGGGACCTGTGGGTTCTGGGCCCACCACGCTTCCGCTGCGCAACTCTGATCAGCTGGTATACGTTAATGATTTTTTCACAGTGGCCGAGATGATATGATGGGATGCCCTCAGAGGCTTGATGATGTTATGAACGCATATACCTATGCATGGTATGACATTTATACGCATATGCATGGCATTATAAAAATAAAATGATTCACAGAGTTATTCAGACATACATGTCGAGTCTTTTACTCCATGTTTTCTCATGTCTATTGTTTACTGATTTTCATTCCTTACATACTCGGTACATTATTTGTACTGACGTCCCTTTTGCCTGGGGACGCTGCGTTTTATGCCTGCAGGTCCCGATAGACAAGTCGAGAGCCCTTCAAGTAGGCTATCAGCTCAGCGAAAGATGTTGGTGCGCTCCATTTTCTCTAAAGTTGCTTGTTTGGTCAGTATGATTTAGACGTGTATTGTTTGATATGGCGGGACTCTGTCCCGACCTTTATGAAAATTATGTATTCTTAGAGGCTTGTAGACAGATGTCATGTAGGTAAAAGATTGTATGGCCTTGTCGGCCTATGTTCAGTGTACGAGTGGTTATTTTGGTCTTATAGGCACGTATGTCTTAAGTATAAGTTGGTACTTCATGTTGTATTCTACTTAGCTCACGGCATCCTCTCCGCCTCAGTTATCTATGATAGTATGATACGAAAAGATACGTTATATTGGTACTCGGTTGAGTAAGGTATCGGGTACCTGTCGCGGCCCATCGGTTTGGGTCGTGACAATCATTTTGTTGAAATGAAAGAAAATACATTTTCTACATCATAAAAATGAAGTATTTTTTTTGTTGAAATGAAAGATTATACTTTTTACTGCATCATTTTGTTGAAATGAAAGAAAATACTTTTTAACATCATAAAAAGAAAGTACTTTTTTGTTAAAGTGAAAGAAGATATTTTTTACTACATTATTTTTTTTGAAATGAAAGAAAATACTTTTTCAACATCATAAAAAGAAATTACTTTTTTTGTTAAAATAAAAGAAGATACTTTTTACTAGAGTATATCATTTTGTTGAAATGAAAGAAAATACTTTTTTAACATCACGAAAAAAGTACTTTTTTGTTGAAATGAAAGAATTTAATTTTTACTACATCATTTTGTTGAAATGAAAGAAAATACTTTTTCAACATCATGAAAATAAAGTACATTATTTTATTGAAATGAAAGAAGATACTTTTTACTATATCATTTTGTTGAAATAAAATAAAATATTTTTTCTACATCATGAAAAGAAAATATTTTTTTGTTGAAATGAAACAAAATACTTTTTTTATATCATGAAAAACAAATACTTATTTTGTTGAAATGAAAAAAGAAACTACTCTATCTACAACATGAAAAGAAAGTATTCTTAATAATATTTCTATTTAGGGTGGGGGTAGGGCAGGGTTAGGGAGGGTGGGTGGGTATGGTGGGGTGTGGTTTGGGGGGGTTGTTGGTGATGTGGAATAAGGTGGGGAAGGTTGAAGAAGAGTTTTGAAAAATGTTTTCAGCTTCTCTTGATAGAAAAATATTTTTCTCAAATTGGAGAAAAATGAGTTCATGAGAAAAATATTTTCCAAAATATTTAAGTCAATCAAACGTAAAAAAATTAAAAAACTATTTTCCAGAAAATATTTTCCTTCGTACTAAACATACCCCGAGTCTGTATATACTTTTTTCGGCGAGAAAAAGTTTCTCTCTTTCTCTACCTACCTTATTTAATTCCGGTAATATCAATATATATTAGACGTGTTTAAGGAATGTAAGAAAATTCCTTATTTTGAATTAGTTCCCAATGTCAGTTACCTTTTTTCCGTTCGTTTGATAAAAATCCGATAAGAGGTTTAAACTTTAATTTTTTAGAATTGAAAAGAATAGAATGTGGGCAACACCAAAAAAAAAAGAAAAAGAAAGTTAGAACAAGAAAGGTTAGGGATTAATTAAGGGTAAAAATCATTTACATCCCCCAAGTTTACTTTAAAAATCAAAGTCATCCTCCAATTTTGAACAATTGTCATTTTCATCCTTTCGTCCTACACGATGTCTTTTTTACCCTTTACATTTTCAACTCTTCATATATATGTAATACCTTGTTTTATATTATTTAGATATTTTTTAATGCAGATATTTATTCATAAGTTAAAAAATACTATATCTTATTTATATAATTTAATCTAAGTTCACTAGCATTATAAATAAAATAATTATATTATGAATTTATTACAAAAAATATTGCTAGTTTTTTAATATTATTATTATTATTTTAATATTATGTATATTAAAATGCATATAATGTATGTTGGTGTGTGCGTGTGATTTTAAGTTTCACTATTTATTATTATCTTTGGTGTATATAAATTTTTGAGTTTTGATTGTTATTACTAGATTTTTTTAAATTATAATTAAAGTTCATGTAAAGTTTAAATAGATAATTTTATAAAATTTACCTCTATTTTACGCCCATTATATTTTTATTACCTGCATTGTATAATTTATAAAATTTTACTCTCTTTTATTCTCAATTTTGTAAATAAATTTTTGATTGCTATTAATAAAATTACTGATAGGAGTAAATTATTTATTGTAATTTTTTTATTTTTCTCATTTATTTCACTATTGAACATCATTAACTTATATGCTTGAGTAACTACTACTTCTCACTCTCTTTGGTTATGAAAAAGTTTTTTTAATTTGTCTATAGGTGAGTCGATAATATAGATTAAAATAAAAAATATAATTATATTATAGAATAAAAATAAGAGATAAAAATTGTAGAGGATAGAATAAGCATTTTAAGAAATCACCTTTAATATGAGGAGTAGAATGTAATTGTTCGAAGTTGGAGGATGAATTTAATTTTTAAAGCAAACTTGGGGGATGTAAATGATTTTTACCCATTAATCAATTATATACTCGTCCTTACATGATTGCCAATTGCCACCTGTAGGACCATAATATAAAAAAGGAACTGTTTTAGAATTAAAAACGATATATTCAAAATCTTAATTCGAGCCGCAATAATGACCATTAAGATTTGTGGTGAGATGGACATGAATTCATAGGAGAACTTAGGATTTGAAAGCTGGGGTGTATTTTTGGATTCAACCAAAATATGCTTTGTATTGTAATGATTCAACCGGTCATTTTGACTTATAGAACCTTGTTCCCTAAAATAAGACTTTCCGTATGTGTTTTTAATGATTTATGACTTGCGGGGATGGTTGGTTCGGGACTCGAAAGTGTTTGGATTGAAATCGGAACACTTGTTTCCTTAAGTTAGCCTTAAAAGGCCAAGTTTGACTTCGGTCAACATTTTGAGAAAACGACCCCGAAATCGGGATTTGACGGTTCCAATAGGTTCGTATGATGATTTCGGACTTGAGCGTATGTTCGAATCGGGTTTTGGATAACCCGCGAGCGTTTTGGCGCTTAATAGTAAAAATCAACTATTTAAAGGTCTAAAGTTTTTTAAATTTGGTTTGGAATAGGTTTTGGAGTAATCAAGGTCCGTTTTGAATTTCGAGTCTGGGAATAGCTCTGTATAATGATTTAAGACTTACACGCAAAATTTGATATCATTCCGAGTAGTATAAGTATATGTCGGTGCATTCGGAGTAAGTTTGAAGAATTTAAAATTTCTAAGTTGAATCAGTTTGGTTTGAGGTGTGATTCTTAGTTTTGATGTTGTTTTACATGTTCTGAGGGTTCGAGCGAGTCCATTTCATGATTTCAAACTTATTGGTATGTTCGGGTGGGGTTCCGAGGGTCCCGAGTGTCAATCGGACGAGACTCGGACCAAGTTGGAAATTGGGAGCCAAAAACTTAAGCTCCCAGCTACTGTCAGAATCGCACCTGCGCTTGGCCAGTCACAGGTGCGACACTCGCAGGTGCGGCAGTAGCTCGCAGAAGCGGACAATTTCCACAGGTGCGAAGGATTGGACGCAGAAGCGGACGCGCAGGTGCGGAGCCAGTCTGAGATGGGGAATCTGCACCTGCGAGGCTCTTTTCCGCAGATGCGGAACCGCAGGTGCGGCTAAGCCTCCGCAGGTGCGGAAATCACTGTTGGGCAGAACCTTAAAACGGACGAAGCTCAGTCCATTTTTAGTCCGTTTTTCTTCCATTGTTGGGAGATTTCAGAGCTTTTGAGAGGGGATTTCAACTAGCAACTTGGAGGTAAGTTAATTCTACACACCTTGAGTTAAATACATAGATTATGGGTAGATTATAACTAGTAAATCTTAGAAATTAAAGGTTTAGATGAAAAACCTAGATTCTTATAAAAATGAGATTTTAACCACGAAAATGATTATGGAATTGGATAGAAATTATATATTTGAGTTCTTGAGATTATGGGTAACGTTTTCATCCGAGAATTTTCGGAATCCGGGCACGTGGGCCCGAGGTAAATTTTAAAAATTTTACTATTTTGGGTTGGGTAATTTATTTAATAGCCTAAATTCGAATTATTGAACATGTATTAATTATTTTATATAATATATGGATAGTTTCAGATTTTTCGGCATCAAATTGAGAATTTAACGCGACGTGGTAATCGAAAAGTGGATTTTGATACAAGGTAAGTCTCTTGTCTAATCTTGTGAGGGGGCTACGTACGCACGAGGTGACGAGAGTCCGTGTGTAACTACTATTAATGCTAAAGTCCGGGTAGTTTAAGACTTAAAGCATGAATTACTTGTGTGAATTGTATTCTCTATTAATTAAAATAATTGATATATATATATGTACGCACGAGGTGACGAGAGTCCATGCGTAGATATTTATATATATGGTGAATTGTTAGGAAATAATATTAAAGATAAAAATCTCATATGCTTAATTTTCTGTTTAAATTAATTAATTATTAAAAGAAATTATTCATCCTCTCGAATTGATCTTATAATAAATATACTCTCCTTCCGGAGGTAGATAAGAAAATGTCCTACTTTCTTGTGGAGCGGGCCAAACGCCTCGGCATGATAGATGCATCTATGGATCGTGCCGCACGTCCCTCGGCAGTGTACACGATTCTCTGGATCGTGTCGTACGACCTCGACAGAAATCATGCTTAATAATAATAATTACACGATAATTTGATAGTTTATTGCAGCTTGCGAAGCTAATTGATAAATTGAAAATCTTTAAAATTTAAAGAATTATTATTCCTGCTTATTAAGAAATTATTGTTATTCCTGTAAATGAGACTAATTGATAAATTAAAAATTTATTGGAATTGAAGGAATTTAATTAATATATTGAGAATTGATGCATTTGAAGGAATTTAATTATTTCTGCTGGTTAAATAAATTATTTTAAATTCTGTGAATCATGTTGATTTAGATATTCTAGTGTTATTTCAATTATTATTATTGACCCATAGTGAGTGTCAAAGTCGGCCATCTCGTCTCTACCACTTTGAGATTAGGCTTGATACTTACTCGGTACACGTTGTTTACGTACTCATACTACACTTGCTGTACTTTTTGTGCAGGACCTGAGGCAAGTACTAGTGGGGAACCTATCGTCTTACACCCACGTTATCTAGGGGCATAGTGACAAGCTGCCTTTCTGAGCCGTTTGCAGCTACTAGTGTCTCTCCTTGTATTTTTTTTATTCTGTCTATTTTTATTCCAGACAGTATTTGAGGTTTTGTATAATCTACTAGATGCTCATACACTTGTGACACCAGGTCTTGGCATACACATTGGTAGAATTTGGAATTGTATTATTTTTCTTGGATTTAAGTTAATCGGTATTTTTTCTAATTTCTTAATATTGCTAGTAAAATAATAAAATTTCTTAGAAAATTATTCTGAAAATAATTGATATATGTTTAATTTATTTGTTAGCTTGCCTAGCAGTAGTGTTGGGCGCCATCACGACCTATAGGTGAAATTGGGTCGTGACATGTATATAGGGTGCCCACTACGATATATTACTACTTTCTAACGATATATACATGTATACATGAAATTTTATTGAACTTTACATGTGCTGGTGATCCCTCTCGATATAGCGTAGGTCCGCCTCTCGACATGATCCCTCTAATTTTAACTAGAGATAGTTTAAGCTCTGATTTGTTTTTTTTTTTAAAAAAAGATCTAGTAATAAGCGCTTATTAATCGTGATCTCCACACCGAATAGGAAACTAACAAACCTCGCTTCGTCGCTCAGTTCCTTGCTTCTTTCCTCCTCTTTTTCCTTTCCAGTAGGAAATATTTGTTTACTCGAGAAACGGATAAAGTTGAATTTATACGTAGTTCTAAGGGTACGCGGTATAACTTGATGCAAATCGTATAAGCGAAAATATCGAATATTGATTATCAAGAATGAAAATACAAATAAGGTTGAAGGGAGGATGATTTATATTCGATATTTTCGCTTATACGATTTGCGTCAAGTTATACCGCGTACCCTTAGAACTACGTATAAATTCAACTCTATCCGTTTCTCGGGTAAATAGTTTGGCGTCCACCGTGGGGCTAAGGATAACAGTGGTTATTTGACACAAATCTGCGAAGCACACCATTTTACGGTTGTTGTTGAAAGTGTCTTTGATTTCGGATTAGCAACAACGAACTCTCAATTAATGGCCTTACCTATCGACAATGAAGCTGGCCTTCAAGGTGAGAACAACAACTTGACGCCCAGGGCCGAAAGGCCCCTTGTCGATGCCGTTGGGGTCTGAGTCGAAGTACCATTAGACGTTAATTCGCGTGCAACTATTGAGACATTAAGACACCATAACTAAGATACTGTACATATGCTCCATATTGAGAGATTATCATTTTGAGCTTTATACATTATTTTCATCTTGCTTACTCATAAATCATCCTCCCTTCAACCTTGTTTGTATTTTCATTCTTGATAATCAATATTCGATATTTTCGCTTATACGATTTGCATCAAGTTATACCGCGTACCCTTAGAACTACGTATAAATTCAACTTTATCCGTTTCTCGAGTAAACAAATACTATTCTGACATAATATGAGGCGGGGTGGACATCAGATTAGCAGGTATATAATTGTCGGGATGCCCTAAAACATTAGGAGTATAAAAAATCCAAATGAAAAAAAGGATAGCTAAAGCCACCCAAACTACTAGATCTTTTACATAAAAATGATAAGAAGCAATTTTCTAGAATAGAATCCAGAGCAGATAAGAAAAACAATCGAGAGACCCACACGGACAAGCTCTTGTATATGCTCCTTTTTTTTTCGCTTACTATAGACACACATAAAGTATTCAAGAATGTCCACACATTTTAATAATTTTTTACTAGTATAGTTTCTATTAAATAACGGGGTATTTAAAATGACCAAAGACTAAAATATCATGTCAACCCTTTAGCTTTCCCTCCACACCTCATCAATTTCTTAAAAAATTGCAAAAAAAAAAAAAACTGAGTTTGTAAATTCTGTTTTTTTGAAAATTTTCAAACAAACACGTCCACTGAAGTTGTAATGTACATACATATTAATAATCCAAACCACATGGACAACCTCTTGTTTCTGCTACTCTTTCTTCACTGTAAATACAGATAAATTATTCAAGAATGTCCCATATTTTAATATTTTACTAGGAAAGTTTCTATTAAATAACGGAGTATTTAAAAATGGCCAAAGACTAAAATATGATGTCAACCCCTTTATCTTTCCCTCCACACCTCATCAATCATCTCAATTAAATAGAATTAATTCTTTAATGCCCAATTTCCTTTTTTCCGTTCGTTTAATAAATACCCATACAAATTCCAGCTACATCCTATTAATTCAGGTATATTACAAGCATTATATTTCTATTTTTTAGGCCATCAGTATCGCGTCTTGAAAAATGTTCATGATATAAACAATTAAACATCTCCCCTCGTTTCTAACAAATATCGAAATTGTCTGCATTCATGCATATTAACTTGTACAATTGCCTAATTAGATCAATACATATCCAACTAAATAAATGAAAATGACATTACAAAAAGAAATTAAAAAATTGAAGCTCCAGTTTTTTAACCCCACACATTAAGAAGCAATAAATAATTAATGACAATGAGACCATGACGATGACAATGACAATGGCGATGATGATATAATCAACAATCATCATCCATGGGAAATTTTAGTATACTTTAATACTATTGCTTAACTGAACCGTGAAAAATTATACTTTTAACTTACGTTTTGTTTGACCAAAAAATATAATTTTCGGCTAAACTATTATATTTATGTAGTAGAGGGTTAAATCTACTTAATGATAATAACTCTAGATGCGAATCTTGAAAAAATGTGTAAAGTGGGACAGATCCAGTGAAGTGTTGACAATGATAAGCAATAAATATTCATAAAGTATGAGTAATAATGGAGGTATAACTAGTAATAAATAACAATAAATGTCATTTAAGTAAATATGAGTAATGATACACCCAATAAAGAATGAATTGGACGAATGTTCCTCCTGACAATGATGAATGACCAATAAATCCAAGATTTGTTCGAATTATTCTCGGATCTGGTGGAAAAGTATAGAATGATATGAATAAGAAACTTGATAAAAAAGTAGTCTTTGTATCTTTACTAGAGAGAGGGAATCTTTTTCCTAAGTGTGCTCTTATCACCATGAATATCACATGCCCTATTCCTTTTCTTTTTTCCTTATTTATATGAAACTTATCTCTAGCAAACTCTAATAGTATTAGTGCAGAGAATATTCACCTTAATATCCTATTTCAAAAACTAGTTGTTACTGTTCTGTCAACGGCGCTCGACCTCGGTCATTATTGACTGCTCGACCACGAATCTCGCTGCTCCCTGGCCGACCTCGACTGATTCTTTCCTTAATGCTATATTTTCCTAATTATTCTAGGGCGGATTTTGGCCTATACACATTTTTTTTCTTGAAAATTTCCAAACAGAAGAAAATTGTATGTTCTTAACAATGAAAAATCCGATAAGAGGTTTAAAATTTAATTTTATCAGAATAGAATGTGGGCAACACAAAAAAAAATTAGAACAAGAAAGGCAAGTGATTAATCAATTATATACTCGTCCTTACAGGTAAACCAATGTCCATATTAAAAAAAGAGATCTGTTTTAAAACTAAAAATGAGATATTCAAAGTCTTAATTCGAGCTAGGGGTAATTCGAGCTAGGGGTGTACATGGAACGGGTTGATTCGTTTTTTATCAAAATCAAACCAAACCAACTATATCGGTTTCGATTAGTTCGATTTTATCGTTTTTTTCGGTTTTTCGAATTTTTTATTACATGAATATTATTTCGATCTTACTTCATTAAAATTATAGATAAAATTTTTGATAAATGAATATATGTTTAGTAAATTTGAAAAAATTGACAAACATATGATCTATTAAAATATTCTTATGGGAGAATTCTTGTCGTAACACATGATAGTTATTTTCTTAGTCGTCTAACAATAATTTTTCGTTGATGTACGCTGTCAAGGTTAATCGAATTTAATAATTAAGTATAAAATCAATACGAAACCTAAAAAATGATATGTTCTATTTAATTTTAAAATTATCGAACTACCATTTGAAATTCGAAAAAGGTATAAGATTTAACAAATTTTGACATATGAAAATGAAAAAGAGAGTGACACATTTCAATAACACTTGATAAGAAAGTGATGATACAACTCATTATTTAACGTAAATAAATATGATGCACTTCATAGTTCTATTAAATATTACATTCCATGAGAGAATTCTAAATATTTCTAGATATTTTTTAATTTTTTTTTTATATAAAATCTTAAAAGTATATATAAAAGTTATATATTTATATCTCGGGTTGGTTCGGGTTTTTTTTACTCAAAACCAAACCAAATACAACCAAACCTAATCGAATTTTTAATCGATTTGATTTGACTTTTCGATTTAATTACCGGTTCGATTTTAACACACCGTTCGAGTTTCTCATAATGTAGACACACATAAATTGTTCAAGTAAGAAACGTTTCCCCTGACCTTATGCGACACCAAATAAGAAACAAAAAAGGTAAGACCCACATGCGCCTCTTTTTTCGCTTACTATAAAGTATAAACACATAAGAATGTGCCCCACATTTTAATATATTTTTACTAGGAAAGTTTCTATTAAAAAACGGAGTATTTAAAAAAGATCAAAGACTAAAATATGATGTCAACCCCATTAGCTTTCCCTCCACGCCTCATCAATCAATCTCTAAGCTTGTTATGGTCTAAAAGCTTGTTTGGCACACTTTTAGAATCAAAACAAACCTTTAAATAGCCTCATTTCATCCCATTGTACTTCGAAATTAGAACACCCAATATCTTCTCCACCCTATCAACTTCTTGATGCAAGTTCTTTATTTCCAAGATTTTTTCTAGTTTAGCCATTCGGTACTCGAGATTTATTGGCTTGACTAATCCGAATTTTTACTGAACAAGTCACTAAGGGGTAAAATACTTTTTACTGAAAAGTTCTCTATAACCAAGGCTAGAACCGAGACATCTTGTTAAGATTTTCAAGTGAACCATTATTTTCGGGATTTTCAACCATGATGAGTTCCACATGTGAGTTGATCATTATGGCTGCTTCCAATTCTCATATTATCTTTTGTTTCTGCAATTTTATCATAGCCATTCTCTTGCTTGGTGGATTCCAACCTAGTTCAGAAGATAATACCACCAATCTTGATCATTCTATGTCTAAGAGAAAAGAAGCACTAGGCACTCCTAAACCTAAAAGATTTCAAAAAGGTATGAATCTTGATTGTGAAATTAGAAAAATGGACAACACATCACAAGAAATACATACATTTTCGGTATCGAGTCATACATCGTCTAGAGAAGTACTCCGGAATATAAAACAAGACAACAAAAGTGAAGCATACGACGATGCTGCTCGATTTCATTATTACGGGTGTGCTAATATTAAACAATCTCATCGTCAAGCCACAATTTTTCAGAGTGAAAATGTGGAAGAGGCAAGTGCTAATGGTACAATTGATAGAACAATATGTTTGGAAATAACAAAAAAGGAAACCAATGTAAACAATTTTGAAAAGTGTGATGAAAAAGAAGAAGATGAGTTAAGGAAAAGGATTGAAGATTTCATTGAGAAGGTCAATAGGGGTTGGAGGGCAGAGAAGTTGGGAATATGTTATCAAAGTCAATGAACTGTATGCTTTTGTTAGTTTGTTGAGCATTAGCCAGTTTATAAAACAAGAAAATTGTACTAGAAATTTAAAAAAATATGTATGTAGTAGCTGTTACATAGCTGTGATATGATTGACAATTTTGTATAACGAATTTTTCATTATTTCTTTTCTTTATTTGTTTCTTTTTGAATCTTATGTCTCAAATTGTAGCCTATAATGGAAAAACAGAAGTTGACAAGAAAGCAATTATTATTAGAAAAATTGAAAAAATAAGTTCAAGGAAATAGCAATTTGGACTTTACAGTTCTAAACTTGGGATAATTTCAAGGAAATAGCAATGTTGGGTATAATTATTGTTGAAGGATTGAATTACTTTGGAGATTAGAGATCTAACTAACTTTAATCATAATATACCACACAAATAGGAATACATCTCAATGCTCATAGGTGACAGGCATATCTACTTTTTTCAACTCGAACTATATATTTAGCTAAATTACAATTATAGATCCGTCTCCTTACATTAACATAAATGACTTAATTCGGAAAAAAAAGCATGTCTTTATGCGGGAGTAGAGCTATGGCAACTTACGGGTTGGGTTGAACCCTGTAGGTTTGTCCTAAATCTTGTATTTGTGTTATGAAATCTATTAAATATTAGAAATTTTGAATTTAGAATCAATTATTAAAACTTGATGTTGTTATACAATTAGAACTCATAAGGTTCAAATCCTGCATTCGTCCCTTCCATTATGAGTAGTGGCGGAGGCACAATTTCTTGAAAGGTGGTTCAAAAAAGAAAAACTTAAAAATTTAATAGAGACTATATGACAAGTGGGAATTAACCAACAACCTCACAAATATTTTGAATTTTCTTGAACATTAAGCTATGCTTTTGGGCTGTATTAAGGAGATTTAAAATATAATATATAGAGGCAAAAAATAAATTTTGTCTTAAATGTACAGTGTAATTTTCCGGCGAAGGGATTCGAGCAAACCCCTCCGCCCCTAAATCCGCCCCTGATTATGAGGTCGGTAGTGATGAAATCAGAAGGTGTAACAGCAAATAATCAAGCACTCGAGAATCTCTAGTAGTTAGAGGGAGCAAAGCAAGACTTTAGTAAAATAATTAAAGACAACCCCATACTTTAATTGTAAAGGAAGTTTCTTAAAGTAATTGTTTATATGCACATGACTTAACTAATCCAATTAAAAGAAGTCAATAAACTTAGCTTGCACACCACACCACTCAAAAAGCTAAGTTGGCACACTGTTTAGAGTCATAGAAATGCTTTTAAAAGGGGCCTAATCTATCACCTATTATGAGTTATTCTGTTTGTGTTTTTGCAAATATGTTGAGTTCAACATTTGAGTTGCTCAATCAGACAAATTACAATTCTTTTGTTGCCTTCATTTTCTGCAATTTGATCATTGTCATCTTACTAGTTAATAGTTCAAAGCCGAGTTCAAAAATTAGTGACAACAAACTTGTTCCACTTTCTATAGCTTCTGAGAAAAATAATTGTTCTGTCTTGGACAAGAACAATGGTTTAGCAAATGCAGTTGAAGCAATGAACAATTGCAACGAAAATGAAACGATTGATCACGAGGAAGAAGATGAGCTAAAAAGAAAAGTTGAAGAATTCATTCAGAAGGTAAATAGATGTTGGAAAGCAGAAAAAATGAGTGCATATAAATAGTTTGCAAATTGCTTGGTCAGTTAGAGGATTGCAGAATTAGATGTGAATCCAGAGTTTAGAGTCCGTGAGTTCAGGATGAGTTTGAACATATTATATGTATATATTTTAAACTTATGTTTGAATATGTATGTATCGTTCGAACTAAAAGCAATGGATTCAGTTGAATCTATAAATCCGCCGCCTCTGAAAGTCTTTCTGAAACAAATGCCATCACAAGAAATGGAAGTCCATCCTTAGGTAATTGATTTGGTTTCAACTTCTGTTCATCCATTTTTGGAGGATTTGTAGCTTTTAGACCACAGGAAAGAGGCTTTGAAAACTTCTCCTTCATTTGCTTTTTTTTATGGAAATAATTTTAGAAAGAGATTACATGTAGTAATATTTTAGGTTACTTAATGTATGAAAAATCGTCTTTTATACTGTTAACATATAAAAGTTAAAACTCGATAAGTAATTCAACTACTCTGCCGGACAGGCGGAGCTATTTTATGTGCAGTATGTGGAGGTCAAATTTTTATGTATATATACTATATGTTGACTCCCTCTAATTTCTTCGTGTGCTTACTTATTTATATCTCGACACTCCTTAGTGAAATTCTTGGCCCCGCCACCGCTACCGGATGTAATGCTCTTTCTATTTATAAGTACAATAAATACCCATGAAGCATAATTTATCCATTTTTTTTAGTTGAACTACCTATTTTATTCTTAATGACAAGTTTTATAGCCACACAAATATTACTATAACATATTTCAGACCACAAATTTCAAAACTTAACATAATTGTTATGGTATATTTAAGACAATTTTTTTTTTTAAAAAAAGTTATAAATTGAAACACAAATGATGGCAGGAATATTGTGTTGGCAATTTCATTGGCCTATGTAGAAGTGGTTGGCGTTATTTCAAGTTTACAAGTCGTTCCGTCTGCCAACCAAGTTGGTAGAGTAGGTAGTTGCCAAAAGAAACCTAACAACAACAATAACAACCCAGTATAATCCCACTAGTGGGGTCTGAGAAGGTTAGTGTGTACGCAGACTTTACCCCTACCCTGGGGTAGAGAGGCTGTTTCCGATATACCATCGGCTCCCTCCCTCCAAGAACCCAGTGAAGGGTGCTTACCCACTAGAGCAACCCACTTTTATCAAAAAACCAAAAAAAAAAAAAATATTAAGAAATGACTAAAAATTTAGAGAATCACTAACACGTATCTGACTCAATAATGAAATAAAGAAGTAGAATAAATGGGAAGTTGTCTTGTAAACCTGCTATTCCTACAGTTAGGTTTTTTGTTTTTTTGCTTTTATATATTGTATTGATTTATTCCAAATATTTTATTTTAATTGGAATTTGGTTATTACCATCTATGAGGATCCCCTATAAGCATCCATGGCTGAATAGTAAAAGCACCTGACTTATGATTGATGAATTCATAGGTTCAATTCCTACCGGATACGCTAATAAGACCCTCCAATAAGTCTATTAGAATTGACACGTGAGTTGTTCGTGCAGTGTGTGAATAAGGATTCATCCCTCTAGGGTCGTCCGCTCATGTTTCTCCTTGATGACATACATGCGATTATGAAAAACTGTTCAGTGTTGGGTTTTGTGTATCTTCTCTATATGCAAACTCCTTAGATGTATACATGATTCCTATTGCATATCTTAGCTCCGAAATTATGTACATGCATTTTACGCATATCTTCTTTATATGCTGCTTTAGTTGATGAAATGATGCTCAGTACATATCTTCTCTATATGTCTCCCCGTATAACTTGACTTGTTTATTTGAGTGTTAAATAATTTTAAAATTAAATTCATTAAGTTTAAATCATGAATCCACCTAATAATATATTCCCTTGTGGAAGGAAAAAAGTAATACTCCTTTAGTCCCATTTGATTTCATTTTTCTTTGACAACACACTAATACATTCATTTATACAGTTTTCAAGCATTCAAATCCATTCAACTATCAAAATCCAAATTTTGATATGTTTTTTCCTCAACTAAAATTAAAAATTTAATTTACCTTAATATTTTACTTCATGAATATATTGTATAAATCAAATCGATACCTAAAACATTATGTACAATCAAATCTATTTTTCATACAAACAAAAGAGACGCAATTGACTGAGCCACGAGAAACCAGCAAAAAACTTAATAAAGTTCAGGCAAGAATAAATAAAAGGTCTAGAAATGTAAACCTTTTATTTATTAAAATTCAATAGTTTGTAATTTTGTAATTTTTCTATACTCTTACACTATTGAATAATGTCTAGAAGAAAAATACTTAATTTTTTTAATGATCTCTGATTCCATATATTTACAAGTAAATATAGCTATTTCATACATTTCAGATACCATAGAATAAACAGTCCTAAAGCTTGGCTAATAGTTACAATTTGATATGCCTAAAATGGAGTTTAGAGGGCAGAGGAAAAAAATTAAACATAACGAGAGGAAACAAGAATTTCATACTCGATAAAGAAAGAAAAAAGGGATATATCTATTAGTGAAAAATTTTCCTTTTTCCTCTAATATTTCTTTCTTTTGGATTTTCTTCATCCTAGGCTTTGTTTTCGAGTTGTAACGAGCCATCCCTCATCAATTTTAAGCTGAGGCTGTTAAAACGTTCGCGAGAATACTGTCGCGATGCTTTTCTCCAATCCGTACCAGCCTTCATCATCGCAGCAAATTCGTCGTAACTAATGCAACCATCCTGCATTTTGACAAAAAAGACACAGCTGAGCTCCCAAACTCCGCGACAAGCTAGTCCAAACAAGTCGGATATTTGCCGTATACTTCTAGGCATGTTGTTAGAAATGAAAAGTAAACTTTAAGCAAATTGACAAAGACAGTGAAAAACTTTTAACGACAATTTGATAGCAAACGAAAAACTTTTAAGGACAGTTTGATAGTAAGTGCACATAAACAGACACAAATACTGACCTTATCTGTGTCAACATCATGCATAATGGCATTGATGACTTCCTCACTATTGTTGTCGTCCTCATCGCTCAAGGCACTACGGAGCTCTTCGATTTCAATGTAACCACTCTGGTTTTTGTCGAAAAATGAAAATGCTTTGTGCAGGTGTTCGTCATTAGCCATCTTTCTAAGATGAACAGATACAGCAACGAATTCAGCATAATTTAAACTTCCATCTCCATCAACATCGGCCTGTAAAACCAACACAGAAGATAAAAACATAAGAAAACAAATATTTGAAATAAAATAAATGATAAAAAGAATAAGCATTCAGGATTCCAAGGCAAGCAAAATGTCAAGATCCTTTGGCTATAGATTTTTCTGCACTGAAATAGTCATCAGGTAGAAGTACAACATTACAGCTTACATTGACCAAGTATACTTCGCAATTAATCAAAATCCTGATAGCAGGGTCAAGGACACAAGTGTAATGTGGAGTTCTCTTCAACAACTACGACTCCATCCCAAACTTAGCCTTAATCCAACTAGTTGGTATTGCCTATATGGGTCTTTTACTTCGATTGAGTATTTTTCCTCACTTAAGTGAAACTGGATACTGAGAGATTGTATATCTACTCAAACGACAACCTGCCTTCTCTCATGGTATGCAACTGTGGATCGTTGCATTTGGAGGTCTACATAGGACATGGCCGTATCATCTTATACATCTGCCTTCTCTTCGAGGCAGAAAAGTTCAAAGAGAGCCCAACGGTGCAGCAGGCCATACTATTAGCAGCTAACTTTCAATCTTTTGTTACCCCTGGTAGAGCTATAAGAGAATCAAATAGAGCCAAGAAACCGGGCATGAGAATGCTTACAGCTTCCATGAGAATCTGAAGATCAGCATCAGAGCTCTGATGGCCAAGCTTCTGCAAACCATTTTTAAGTTCTCCAAGGTTTATCTGGCCCTTCTTTCCAGTATCCATCATTTCAAATGCGTCCCTCATTCCCGCCACTTCCTCTGCAGACAAAAACTCAGCTATAACCTGTGCATGAAACACAAGAAAGTAAACATATCACGGAAATAAAATAACAACGAAACTTGGTCAAAGGACTGGATCTTTTCTCCTCCTTTTTTATGATAAGAATTAAAATGACAAAAAATATTATAAAGTAATACAAGGCAAGTGCAATAAATAGTCTGACAATCTTCTCTCCTTATTTCGAGCATTAAGGATAAAGCATGTGAATTCATCTTTTATTGAACAGTGGAGAATCCGGAGCTTACAGATATGATTGCAAACTAAAGTGTATATTTACCGTTAGAGCTTTTTTCTTGAGCTTGTTCATCACTGAAAACTGCTTGAGCCTTGCTTTTACAGTCTCACCCAGTGAGACGTTTGGTGCTTTCTTTATATTTTGTAACCAGGGATGCTCTGCATCCACATGAGTCAATGCCGCCAGAAAAGACATTTAGAGAGAGAGAGACAGTAAAACGACAGATGAATGAAGTAAAGTATCTCAATGTTCCAAAACATTACCAAGAACTCGCTCAGCTGTGAGCCGTCGACTTGGATCTGGATCAAGCATTTTCTTTACAAGATCCTTTGCATTATCAGAAACTTTAGGCCATGGATCCCTCTTGAAATCAATCACAGAACGAATAATTGCTTGGGCTACTCCTT
Organism: Nicotiana tabacum; assembly: GCF_000715075.1. Lineage (NCBI taxonomy): Eukaryota > Viridiplantae > Streptophyta > Magnoliopsida > Solanales > Solanaceae > Nicotiana > Nicotiana tabacum. The sequence goes on from NC_134098.1 coordinate 9,284,103, forward strand.
GTTCAGTCTCTAAAAATATTAAAAGGAACTTAGAAAAGTATCAAGAAAATGTTAACAAATTGCAAAGCTGAAAATATCTGCATCTAGGTTTTTTAATGATTATACAAATGAAGCAATAAAAGAAGCAGACCTGCCCAGAAGGGTGGAACGCCACAAAGAAGAATGTAGAGTATAACTCCAGCACTCCAGACGTCAACCTCTGGTCCATAATTACGCTTTAGAACCTCTGGAGCCATGTAATAAGGACTTCCCACTATCTCATTAAAGCGTTCCCCTGTTAAAGAAATAAAGATTATTCAAAATGTTTAATCTTTTTTTGAGCATGATAAAAAGGGCTCAAACTGACTGTTTCATTACTAATTCCATTACCAGGTTTAAAGAAAACCGACAACCCAAAGTCAATTGCTTTCAGTGGAGCTGTTTCTTTCTTGTTACCAAAAAGAAAGTTCTCGGGTTTGAGATCACGATGAATAACCCCATGCCTGTGACACATCTGCAATACCATTGGAATTTTATAAATTGATTATTTACATAATAAAACCAGAGAGTAAAACTTGACCATAGATGTAATATCAAAATCATTTCCACCCTTTAACAGGAAATTACAATTTCTGCTTTGCTCATTGAAAATCAATGCATTGAGCAATTCTTTACAAGACAGATTCATGATTTACATATGAAATGAGATTCCTACCAACATAAAGTATTTCATAATGTCATGCAGCGCAAACCAAATTAATAGTTGTTTCAGAAAAGGAGACTAACTAAAAAGGACCCAATTTAATGTCCTTTACCATGAAACGACCAGTAGTTACTTTAGTAAAGGGATAGCCTGGTGCACTAAGCTCCCGCGATGCGCAGGGTCCGGGGAAGGGCCGTACCACAAAGGTATATTGTACGCAGCCTTACCATGCATTTCTGCAAGCTCGAACACGTGACCTCCTCGTCACATAGCAGCAACTTTACCCGTTACGCGAAGGCTCCCCTTTCCGGTAGTTACTTCAGTAAACAACTTAAATTTAATATCAATTTGTCATCTCTCTAAGTTGTAGTTAATTAGTTGTTGTTGGTGACAATTTCACTCTAAGTTGAGTTTGGACACCAATTGTTAGAAATGAGGATTAAAGATCAAAATTTGAAGCAGAAAGCACTTGCTTTTTGGGAGCGGCGGCCACATTTACTTCAGTATAAAAAGGGCAGCCCGGTGCACAAGGCATCTCGCGTCACGCAGGGTCCGAGAAAGGGCCGCACCCCAAGGGGTGTGATGTAAACATCCTACCCTAATACAAGCATTAGTGGCTGCTTCCACGACTGGAACGCGTGACCTATAGGTCACACGGAGACAACTTTACTGTTGCTCCAAGTCTCCCCTTCAGTATACAAACTAAATTGATTTTCATTATCATTTCCCTAAACAATATAGCTTTCCTAAACTTTGTTTACAACAACCAAATTCTATGGTAGGCCGCTAGCTAATACTCCTTGAAAACAATAACTCTTCCACTTAAAATAGTTAGAACATAAGATAACCTCTTCTCGATATAATTCGGGTGTAAGGGAACTTCCATGATACATTAAAACCAAATGGCGTCTATTAGGAACTAAGAAGCTGATAAAAACTATACCTGAACGACTTCAACGACAGTCCTCAAAATTCCAGCAGCTGCCCTCTCGGTATAGTGACCTCTAGCTACGATACGGTCAAACAACTCACCACCCTCACACAGTTCCATCACAATGTGCACGGCATTATCATCCTCATATGTATCCTTCAAAGTCACAATATTAGGATGCTTAGGCAAATGCTTCATGATCTCAACCTCTCTCCTAACATCATCGATATCGACTGCAGTCCTTAGCTTCTTTTTGGATATCGATTTGCAGGCATACTTATCGCCTGTGTCCACATCAGTGCATAGGTAAGTAACCCCGAATTCTCCTCTTCCGAGCTCACGACCCAAATCATACTTGTCGTGTATGTTCTGCCCTGTTGGTTCTTTCAATACAACAAGCTTAACTCCACCCCCAGATTCCCCATAATCAATTGAAAAGGGGTTTGGTTTGTTCTTTTTGTTCTTCTTTTTTTCAGCAGATTTACCGGGTTTCACACAGCAATTACCCATGATGCTTTACAAGATCAACTCCTGAAAAATATCAAATAAAGAACAAAAAATTGATTCTTGAAATAACTACTGTTTTTACAAAGAATGCTTGAAATGAGTAGTAAATTAAAGATACTTCTGCCAATAAAAACAGCAAAAAATCAAAATTTTCAAAGATTTCAAGAATAAGAGATCTCCAAGAGTGGAAATTATTCCGGTTCTGAGAAAAGCTACTACTTTTCATTCCAGAAAATACAATTAAAATAATAGGAAAAATGGGTAATAAATGAAAAATTCCAGAAACTATGAAGTTTTAAGAACAACGAAATGCAGCAGAAAGGCCAAAACCTCACCTCAAAAATGTTGTTTTTTCCTCTACGGAGAAAATCCTGAAAATATTTTAAAGCTAAAAGGATTGATTCTTGAAATAAATATTTTTTGAATAAATGATTCTTGAAATAACTATTAATTGCATATGGTATTTGTTTCCCCCATAAAAACAATAAACAACAATCAAATCCAAACTATATAATCAAATGATTCAAGGATTTCAAGAAAATAAGAAGCATGGATTCAGGGGAAAAGATCTCCAAGAATCTTGGAAATTAATCGATGTATTAAAAATATTTTTTTAAAAAAGAGCTAAATACAGACGAAACCCAGAAAAATATGAAGCTTAAAGAACAGTTAAATGCAACAGAAATCAAATAAGGAAAAAAAAAAGAACCCCACCTAAAAAATGTTGAACTTTTTCCTCTGAATTATGGGTTTTTAATAAATTGATTAATTTCAAGAAACAATAAGAAACATCGATTCAGGGAAAAAAAAATCTCCAACAATTTTGGAAATTAATCAATCTATTAAAAATAATATTAAAAAAAAGCATTTTTTTTAAAAAAAAATAAAAAAATAAAATAAAATAATAAAAATAAAAATAAAAAAATAAATAAATATATATATATATATATATATATATATATATATAATAATAATAATAATAATAATAATAATAATAATAATAATAAACCCACCTGAAAAATGTTGATTTTTTTCCTCTGTATATTTGTGTTTGTGTATGATATTATAGGCCAAAAAAGAAAAGCTAAAATGTAAAAAAGAAGAACAAAAGGGGAAAAGATAGGAAGAAATCATGAAAAGAATCGGCCATGGGCAGAAGAGAGAGAGTCAAAAAGCTCTTTTGCAGAGGCTTTTCTCTCCTGCAATCCTCTCTCTCTCTCCTGGCTCTTCTTCTGTCTCTATTAGCCTTTTTTTCAAATTTCCATCTATAGTAATTTTCACTTTTCTTTTACATAAAATTAAATAGTAAATTTTTTATGTGACTCAAAAGTTAAATATCCTACAATTTTGACAAGAAAAAAACTGTAGTAGTTTGTATTTTGGTTTTTGAGGTGCTGTCTATAAAAATTTATGCTTATCTAATAAGAATAAAATTATCGGATACTCGCTACCTCTCACAACCATGAATTAGTAGTATATTTTTACTTTTCTGTCGCATAAAATAATTTTTTTGTGTCAAAATAATTATCCTACTTCAACTCCAAACAACTTCTAGAAATGATTTTTAACTAACTAGTTGCTATTTTTGCATAATTTTTAATGGTAATATCTGAATAAGCTAACACGGATCTCAACAAAATTGTTATTGGATAACTCTATCCAAAGGTGATTGGAGTTTTTTAATTATGGCTTGAATTGAACCAAATATTTTCACTCCGAAGTCCGAACACATATATAATTATATACACACATAGATTTTAAAATTTCTAAAATAATATTAGATCTTAAATTGAATTTTAAAAATATAACGAGTTTACCGTTATTAGCTTTAAGGTCAATTTTAACGGTGAGAGAAAGAATAGCTCTCCTAACATTTTTGTTTCAATTGAATTCTGAATCTTGATTTTTCATCATATGTGACATCTTCATTTGTCATTAAGCTACACATTTTTCTTTTCCTTTCTTTTCCTTTTTATAAAATGTGCCCACTTCGATCTTACATCATTTTGGTATTTTCTTGTCAGAAGACCAAGCATGAATAGACGTAGGAAGGGCATAATAATTTCTCAACCAGGACTACCATAATTACAATGGAGAAAGAACTTTTCCAAAGGAACCTTCTGGGGTTGGGGCCGCTCTTTTATAGCTAGATCAAAGACTGCCGTAAGATCTGGGATTCGGTATTGAATCAATCCAACATTTCGTTCGGTCACTTCAGCAGTCATAAAAAAACCTAATTCTATTTTGTTCATTCAATCTCCTTGACTTTGTTCACATTCAGTAGCAGCATGTTGGTGTCCTTTCAGGTCAGGAACTCTTGCAATAGGCAGCTAGCCTATTGAAAAAAGACTACTCTCATCCCTCTCCTGAGGTAGCTACTTTTCTTTTTCGTGCTTCTTAAGTCGATGTTGACATGTATGGGTAATCCAGTGCACAAGGCGTCTTGCATTTATATAGGGTCTAGGGAAGAGTCGCACCCCGCAGGAGAGGATTTACATGGACCCAAGCAGTGTCACGGGATGCTGCTTCTTCAAAATGTTTTACTACACATATGTATATATAAATAATAAATAAACCAAAAATACAACTCAAAAGATAAAAGTGACACCATTTGTAAGAAAACGGCTCACTAGTACGATGATTATTAGCTTCAGGTTTGTATTTGAGAAGTCACAAGTTCGAATTCTCTTTGCCTCTCCGAAATAATTTTTGACTCTTTCACATAATTTAAAACCTAGAATTATAATAATGTACTTAAATTGTGTATTGTTAATATGATTTGAGTTGTGTTTTTATAATATGATATGTATATTATAATAATTTATTCATTTGTTCACTTTTCTATACACTGATACCGCTTACTAAAAATTGTGCGTACGCCACTGGCACCCCAAGAAATATGATGTAAACAGGGTTCGAGCCGTTGAAGCAGTCATTAATATTTGCATCTGGGGAAGGGCCGCACCGCAAGGGATTATTATGTAGACAACCTATCTTAATCTTGCATCTGGGGAAGGGCCACACCCCAAGGGATATTATGTAGATAGCCTATTCTAATACGGGATGTTATGTAGATAGTTTATCCTAATACAAGCATTAGTAGTTGCTTCCACGACTCGAACTCGTAATATATAGGCCACACATACACAACTTTTACCGTTGTTCCAAGGCTCCCCTCCAAATAAAAAGTACTTCAAATATTATATGATGAAGACTAAACAAACACGTTAAATGATGATTGATTATCATAAAATATTTTTGAAGAAAGATATCGTTTATCAATAATAAAATAATTTTACTCACTTACGGGAAGAGATGTCTAATTTGCTGCAACTAATCAGCCTTTAAAACTTGATATTTCATCAAAATATTATCCAATTTGCTGATATTGTTATCAACTACTTCCCTTGTTCCAATTAGTATTACACATTTTTCTTTTTTAATTTATTTTTACAAAATAATATATTTTATATTTTTATTAAAATAAAATAACTCTCAACCTTCCTTTTATCCTTAATTATATGATTTACAGACATATAAAAATCTATTATGCTTGTTTAGACCAAATATTTTGAAAAGTGTTTTCTTCTTTCTTAAAATTTGCGCCCAGCAAAATAACATCACATAAAATAGCACAAAAAGAATATTAATAAGTACATTTTAGAAAATATTTTTCCATACACAATGACACTAGCCAAATACAGAAAAATAAGTGAAATGATCGCTTATTATTCTGATTTGTTTTAGAAAATCTGAAAAACAAAAGGTTTTGTACATATTAAGATAATAACAGTAACAACTAGATGAGAGCTTTTATTTAATTTCATGTAACACAGCAACCAAAAAAAATATATTTCGTAAACTTTTCGTGTTTGGATTGGCTTTTAAACCGGTAAAATCAACTTTAAACTCTTTTTAGTTTTTTTCAATGTTTGGGTAAGTCAAAAAGTGTTTAAAATAAGTTAAAACTACTTAAAACAAACCAAAAACAATAAGTAGAGCAATCCCAACTTATTATTTGAGGAAATAACTTTTAAGCCAATCCAAACAGGAATCCATAGACTTTTGGCTTTTACCCACTTATTGTTCTTTTTTCTTTTGTGGACTGTTCTTTTTGAATTTTTATACATGTATCAATTTCCAACAGAAAAATAAGAGAGAATAACCCTTTCCCTTTGTACTTTTCTCTGATTGTTCCCTTTCTGCTTTTGCACCTCTTTAGGAATCGACAAGACCTCAATTTCCATGGGAATAGTTAGTACTTAATCCTTGTACTTTGTAGTAAATCTTTTCTCAAGATAATGTGTACATTTGTTTTATAATCGTGGTATTCGGGTCGTAACGCTTATATCTCGGTTATTTTTACGATTTATTTATTATTTTTTACTAGCACAATTACTACATAACTTTGTACCCCAAGACTTTAATAGATTGTTAATTTTACATAACAAGTTGATTAAGGGACTAGGGTTGTGGGTCCCAACTAAGGGTGGCAAGTGGGCCGGTCCAGGCCCGGGACCGCGGGCCAAACGGGCCAAGACCGTTTGGCCCGGTTTTAGCGGGCCTGGGCCGGTCTCGTGGGCCGATCCTATGATTTGGGCCTGTCAGGCCCGGAACCGTTTAGCCCGCCAGGGTCCGGGACCGGCCCGGTCGCTTAGCGGGCCAAACGGTCCCAACGGCTATTTTTTTTTTTTTAAAAAAAAATATAGCCGTTGGGCTGTCAAAAATAGTCGTTGGCTATTTATAAAATAACCATTTAACCTTCCAACTTTGTTTTAATCCCAAACTTTTTATAATTACACTTTTTTCCCTATTTTCAACTATAAATACCCCATCATTCTTTCATTTTTTCTTACAAAATCATCAATCTATCACAATCTCTCTCTAATTTTCTTCTATAATTGCTACTATTGCTTACTTTATTGTTCCAAATTGTGAAACAATTGTGAAGTTGGTGAATTGAAGTCTTCAACGATAATCAATTTCCAACAAGTTGTTCGTCAATTCGGTAAACTCGTTCCAACTCTTAAGTTTTAATATTATAATTTTATTTGTTTTATTTATTTTCTATTACTTTATTAATTAAGATGACTTCCTTAAAAAAACTTTTTGGTAAAAAAAAGGAAAATCCAAGAATGACGAATCTAGTGCTCAATTTGTTCCTCCCCCACTGCCCCGGGCTCCCCGAACCAAACTCCATATACGTCCTACACCTGCTATTCTTGATAGCGATAATAGTTTATTACAATTTACTGAAAGTCAATTTTGCCATAATATTAGATCTGGTGAACAATTAGACCATGAATTAATGAATGCTCTTTATTCTAATCCAACTATTGATGAAAATGATGATGAGGAAATAGATTTTGATGAAACTCAATCGGATGATGATACACCAACTAGTCCTGCTCCCGATGTTAACCCAACTAGTGATAACCCTGCTAATCCAAATGATGCCCCATTTGATACTCCTGTTACTACCCCTACGTTTTCTAGACAACCTAGCAAACAGACGGAAACATCTCTCGTTTGACCATTTTTTACTCAACTAATTCCAGAAAATAAGGCTAAGTGTAAAACTTATGGCACGGAGTTAGTTTTTAAATATTTTGGATCGCGGGGATGGGGGGGACGGGAACTTTGGCTAGACACATAATGAAACACCCTCAAGATAAAGTGAGATATCTTCATCTGAAAGCTTTGGCCGAGGGAAAAAGTTTACCTACTCCTAGTCAGGTTGACCCTAGTACCGGTTCAAATCAATTTCAACCGGGAATTAACACTGTTACCGGTGGTATTTTATATTATGATCCAAAAAAAGATCGGAAAGAATTGGCAAAAATGGTAACTGTTATGTGTTTACCCTATAGTTTTCCTTCTGATCCTAACTTTGTGCATTATATTAGAAATATTTTTAATCCTACTTATAAAGGTTTTTCTCGCACAACCGTAAAGAGCGATATTTATAAATATAAACATGAATATGAACAATATTTGTGTTATTTATTTACGCATATACATTGTCGTGTTGCTATTACAACTGATATTGGTAGAAGTGGTAACGACTGTGATTACCTTACTGTTAGCAGTCATTGGATTGATGAGGATTGGATAATGCAAAAGTAACACAAATTTCAATGGATAATGTTACTAGTAACACAAATGCTATAGCCTTGCTTACCACTATGCTAAATCCTACATTTAGTGATATTTTTCATGTTAGATGTATTTGTCATATTTACCATTTAATTATGGGTGATGGTATGAGAATTTTAAATATTGAAATTGAAAAGGTTAAAATGGCTCTTAACTGACTTTTTTATTCAAACCGTAGAAGTAGACTTAGAGAATATTTTAAAAGATGCGATGAATTTGGCCTAAGAGAAAGAAAGGTTCCTAAACCTTGTCCAACTAGATGGAATTACATGTATGAAAGTTTAGTTGTTGCATATGAATATAGAAACCTCATAAACTCAACATTTAATGCACATGTAAGTGATGATGATGAGCACCTTACAAATGGGGATTGGGCTAATGTTAAAATACTTGTAGAATTTTTAGAAAAATTTTATATTGCTACAAATGAATTTTTTGAGCAATATTATCCTACTATTTCTAATTGTTTAGTTTATATTGCAGAACTTGCAAATTTGTTTGCTCATTTTTCAGAGGGTGGGGAAATTTATAAACTTGCTATTGATTCTATGAGAAAAAAGTTTAAAAAATATTTTTTTCATATTCCTCCTATTTATGGTGTTTCTGCTTTGTTAAATCCTTGTATGAAATTAGGAGATCCTCATTTTTGGTATGACTGTTTATAATGGTTTAGCACTTAAAGATGAGAAATTGTCTCAACTTCCGGAAATAATAGCCTCAATTAGAATAAATGCTCAAACTATTTTTAATACTTATCCAGTTGCATTAAATCATGCTAGACCAAATGTTCCAACTCATTCTTCTTCTGATTCTCAATCATCTAAAAGAACTGCGGGAGTAAGAGCACTTAGTGCTTGGGCGGGGTTTAGGGGTTCTCAAGGTTCTAGTAGTAATAATTTTTCACAACTAAATTAGCTTGAAGTTTATTTGTCACAGGGAATTGAGGAAGTGAATCCCGACGGTTCCTTTAATCTTTTGGAATGGTGGAAGGACAAAGAAAAATACTTTCCGGTTCTTTCAAGGATGGCCCGAGACATTTTAACTATTCAAGCTTCAACAGTGGCATCAGAGAGCGCTTTCAGTCAAGCAAGACTTCAACTCGGTGATTATAGAGCATCTATGAGGGAGAGTTTGAAAAAATCAGTACTTTTCAGAGATTGGATCCGGTCGGAAAGAAGAAATTTTGGACTTGCTGAATCACAACCAGATGAAGACGAAACTTACGAAGAAATGCTAGCTGAACTTGCGGAGGATGTTGCTTCGCCCGAAAGTGGCGATGACCAAGCAACTTTTCCGCCACCACCAACGAAAATTCCTTCGGACTTTGATAGATTTATGAAGTTTGTAAGAGATACCATGTAACTTGTATGAACAAAAATTAGTATGTATTATGTAACTTATATTTTGGCACATCTTGATTAGTTTCTTTTTCTTCTCAATGGTGGTATTAGCACCTTGTTGTGCTCATTCCATAGGGGGATGAAGACTAAGAAAGATATTGCCATATTTTTTAATGCTATAATAAAATTACAAGGCATATATCTTTACAATATTTTTGTCTTTAGACTTAGATATTATTTTTAACATCATTTTATCTCTAATTTCTATTTAATTTTTTAAATATAGCTTATATATATATATATATATATATATATATATATACTATATATACATTTAATATATATACTATACTATATATACATCTTATATATAGTATATAAGATGTATATATAGCTTATCGAATATAGCTTATATATATATATACTATATATACATTTAATATATATACTATACTATATATACATCTTATATATAGTATATAAGATGTATATATAGCTTATCGAATATAGCTTATATATATATATATATACTATATATACATTTAATATATATACTATACTATATATACATTTAATATATATACTATACTATATATACATCTTATATATAGTATATAAGATGTATATATAGCTTATCGAATATAGCTTATATATATATATATATATATATATATACATCTTATATCGATATACTATATATACATCTTATATATTATATATACATTTTATATACATCTTATATACTATATATACATCTTATAGCCCACTTAGCCCGTTTAGCCCGGGACCACCCAATCCCGGGCCGATCCTTAGAAAAAGCCCGTTTGGCCCGTTTAATTTGGGCCCGGGACCGTTTGGACCGGCCCGCTTGGCCCGTTTAGGCCCGGGACCGGCCCACTTGCTAGCCCTAGTCCCAACATGAAGGCAATGCCAACGGATGTGGGGTTTATCGTATTTACAGAAGCGATGTTGTGAACATTGAAGAATCACCTACTATTATTTTTTTTATTCCCTCTTAGATTTGAACCAAATATCATGATTTTCAATTTATTTAATTGACCACGAGGCCCCCCTTGGATATATTTATTTTCATTTCTCTTTTCTCTTTGACAGAATACATATACGAATATTTAAATTTGTCCAATATTGTCACTTAGCTAACTCAAGTGAGGCGTGTACCTATTAGATATTTTAACTTCACTCAATATGTATGTATCAAACACAAAAAACTAATCAGTAAAACAAATATGGCATGTGCATTTCACACGTGCTGACATGGCAGAACATAACGAATAAAAAGAAACCATGTGACTTTTGATTTAAGTTAATAAAATACCTTTTAAAAAAGAAATTTGTTTTAAGAGATGAAAGCTCCTCCCCTTTCGCTGTCTTACCTTTACACCCCCTCCCCCCCCCCCAAACCCCTTCTTCACGAGTATCTTCTTCTCCCTACCTATTTGTTACGATCCAAAATTTCACCTCAGACCGTGATGATACCTAGCCGTACTTGCTAAGTTGCCAACTCACAATCAATAGAATATAGTCCAATTTCCTTTAATTAACAGAATCATATCATAATAAAAGCAGGAAGGATCTCGAAACAGTATAATATCGGATATAATCGAAACATGGTGCGACCAAAACTGTACAATCCCAAGAACTAGGTGACACAAGTATACGGGCAACTATTGAATAAGTACAAGTATGAATACATAATCACAATTGTCCATGAGAAAAAAAATATACAGGAGATATATAAGAACGGGGACTCCATGTGTTGCGGATCAAAACAGTATAGCAGCTCACCACGAAATCTCCAATAATATACACTCCTACTCAACTCAAAGAGTACCGCAATACCACTTTCAGAACCTGCACAAAATATGCAGAAATGTAGTATGAGTATACCACAGTCGGTACCAAGTAAGTATCAAGTCTAACCTCGAATAAGTAGTGGTAACTGGCGAGGCTATAAACATCAAGATATTTACAACACAGATAATAATAACAAGCCTGGAGCTGAAATGGTTAATGTCCTCATGATCAACAGGTATCAAGATACAAAACAACCGAAAGATATAAAGCATGCTTTTTCAGTTCAAGAGATAATCATAACGCTGCTCAGATATTATCACGACCCATATTCTACTATGAGTCATGATGGTACCTAATGCTTCCACTAGGTAATGCCAACTAAACATCTACAACGAATAGTCCACAATATATCTTAAAACAATTTGAGAATCAAAATAATCGAAAAACGTTCTCAACTAAATAGGAGATTTTAGATATCATAAAAGGAAATTCGTACAATAATCCAACTACAAGCCAAATGCCAAATCAACTAATACAAAATATGATCAAGCGGTCCATAATTTTAAAATCCGGTGTCACGAGTGAATGAGAATCTATTAGAATATACAATACTACAACAACAATTGTCTGGAATAAATATAGATAGAACATAGTAAATGAATAGGAAGGGAATTCTATGTGCTGCAAATCGTAACATAGAAAGAAGCTCACCACAAAGTCTCCTCAGCAGCTGCGCCTACACGCCTGTATGACAACCAAATATACCTGTCTCAGTACCAGCCCAATTAGTGCAGAAGTATAGTATGAGTACGTAAATCAACGCGTACCAGTAAGTATTTACTCTAACCTCGAAGAAATAGTGGCTAGGGATCGACATCGATACTTACTAGTAGTCCAATGATCAAAGTACAATAAAAGTAGATAGGTATGAAACATAGAAAGTAGCAACGAAACAGATAAATATATATAACATGATTTTCAACAGAAGAATAAATACGAAATCATCAAATACCAAATAGTGCCTTGAATGGAACATATGTAACCAATATCAAGTAAAAATGTCAAATCCGAGTTAGGATACTCATGCATACACTGAATCTCTATCGAAATATTACGCACGATTATGCCCAGCGAACGGCCCGATCCCATAAGAATGGTGTTATATGGTGTTGACGATCAATTTTGACCCTCTCTTTTAAAATTAATCTATTTATACTTAATGATTTACAATAAATATTTTAAAAATATTTTTTAATCAATAATACATATTTTTACAAACGAATTAAGTACTAATAATGTTGAAATTAATAATTTAGTATTATGTAATTACAAATATATCATACTTATAATTTTAAAATTATTAAAATAACCTTTATATACATTACATAAGCTTTTTAATTAATTTAATAAATTATTCCTTAATTTCTAGTATTAGTTTACTATTTTAATATTTTGAAATTAGTGTCATAATTTAGAAGACAAAATATTTTTATAAATAATTAATTAAAATAATTAGTAGTGTATTTGATAATTATAATTTTTACTATATTTTATTGAAAATAATTAAGTTTATTTAAATTAATTTCAAAAGGGTTAAAAAACTTAAAGATTACCATTGCAATCTCCAAATTAAACATAAAGTGGCTACCATTTAAATAAAAAAACGACCCAATAACCAAGCCCAAAGCCAAAATCTAATCCAAGTCCAAGCTCCTCCAATCCACCTTGAAGATCCCCGCCACCCTCTCTTAGTCAATCAAATTGCGCAATATCACTCATCATCTCCACTCACAAAACAAGCACAAACCATATGAGTCGTCGATCCAAACTATCAACGGTCTATGTTTATCCCATTTTTCTTTTAATTTTAAACCTCCTACCGAATATTACCATAGCCGTTGGATCACACAGATCCAACGGTTCCCGTATTTTTTCATAAAAAATTTTTAAACCCCGAATTATCAGGGTCGTTGATCTAAAGAATCAACGGCCCAGATCCCTTCCCTTGACGTTAACCCCCTAGAGACGACCCAAACTACCCAAACCCTAAATCATTTCCCCGTTATCCTAGCCGCCCCCTTTCCCCTTCTTCTCTCAAATGAGACAACCAAATCAGTCATAGACCTTGCACAAATTTGTGCAAGGTCACAAATCCTGTCCCCAAATCATTCTTTCTACTTGCCTATCCATGAATCATGCTGTCTTCTTTCCTTTTTCAACATTGAGATTCAAAATCTCTAAATCTGAAAACCCTAACCGAAAATAAAACCTCAAATCACTTGTAGACTTTCAAATCCATGGCATGCATGGCTATCCATCTTGTCCCTGTACTACAAATCTTGTTGTTTTCTTTCCGTTTTCACCATATAATTTCAAAAGCCCCAATATTGAAATTACAGACTAAAGTGTGAAATCTCAAATCGCGTGAGATTTCTTGTGTTCTTTCAAGTCAAAATGCATGAGAAGCCTCCTCAGAGCTTCATCATGAAGATTTTGTACCCAGAGGTCAAACGTAGTGACCTCTGGATTTTTGGGCTTTGTCCGATGGGTCGTTGCCATCAAAGGTCTACATTCCACTCAAGTAAAATCAAATACTGTTTTTCACCTCTGCTCTTCTTTGATTTTCACTTAATTTTCTCGCATTATTAGCCTTTCGTTACCTTCCACTCACCAATTTGAATCTACCGGAACCCTAGATCTTGAGGCACTATAAATATGAGCCTGGTTGACTCTCACCTAACAACACCTAACAGTCTGAAAAAAATCAATACACAATAAATTATCATTTAGATTTTTTCAATTAAAGCCTAAGTTCTTAATCGATTTTTGATTTCTCTCTCTTTTTCGGTTCTAAGTTTTCTCAATAATCGAAAGTTTGAGTCTTTGGCTTCTAAAATGGCTAAACAAAGTCTTTGTTTGGTTTTCTGCCCTAAAGGAGGTCTGTGAACCTCAACTCTCCTCCTCTTTTAATTATTTGAATTTGCAAGCATGATTTGTTCTGTTATCTTTTTTTAAATGACACTATCGATAATGTGTTGCGGCTGACTATTTTTATGTGTTCGTTATTAATCTATAACTGGTTAATAGATTCTGAAATCATAAGTTCCTTAAGGTGTTGAAATTAGAACCATGTATTGATTAGTTCATCCTAATGAACATTTTGATAACTTATATCTACTATTAAACTTGTTAGAATAACCAAAGGACCCTCAAACAATCTTAATAGCTCGCTTGGTTTCCTGATGTTCTATTGTAACCTTCATGTGTGTTATGACTTAGTATTATTAGCATGATTCACTTGATGTTTAGCCTTAATGGGTGTATGCTGCTGAGTATAGGTCTCTCACATAACTTAAACATGGTAGTTTACAATGTTTGAACTATCTCTACCTTAAAATATATTTAGTTATGATTCTGTAGCTCTAAAATCAGTGTAAGGCCTTCTATCAACTCCCATAACTGTTTAGCACATCTGTGAACTTCACTATATGAGATAATGCCATAAATTAACTAGGATTAAGCCCTAAGGAACCTGTGCACTTCAGCTCTGTCTTCTGCTCTCCACTTGCTTGAGTCATGTTTATAAATCTAATTGGAATTTTACCTACTGTAGTTGAGTACTGTCTGATAAAACCATGTGTTGCAAAGATTCATTGTAACAACTAATCAATTTAGCTCATAACTGAATATGCTTTCCTAGTACTAGTGTTCACTGTTCGGAACCACTATGATGACAATGTTAGCCCAAATTCCATGTTCAATACTCAGCCATATTATAATGCTGCAGGTTTTGGTTAGAATACATCAGGCACCTGTTTAAATGCCACATATTAGGAGTTATGTACTCATCTTTGCCTTAAAGGAAACTGTTGCTTGTATATTATATCTGTGACTGTGTTACCAGGCCATTGAAACCTACTAAGTTCACTGAAGTTTACCTCTAGACTTAGAAAGAGCCCCTTTAAATATTCATCTATCCTGTTTGAATGTAGAACCATATGTTTAACTCTTAATCAACTTAGATGTGAATGAAGATCTCTTTGGAGATTACTTGCCAATATATTTGCTTGCCCCTATTTTCTTAAGAATGTTGAAGTGGTTTGTTAACTTTCTCACTCAGTAAGAAATGGAATGTTGGTTTGTATAACCCCATTAAATATGTATGATTAAGTACAAGATTATAGGTAAGGATCTTCTATAAGCATGCGCCTTCTAACAGGATTATTAAGAGCAATACACCTGATACTTCTTATACCCCTTTGAACTACACGACCTACCTATTCTGAGTTCTTGTATTCATGTGTTGTTGTCCTCTCAATGTTTGCTGGCACCTACAATTGACTATCTGAGTGCTCTTAAGCTTGATAAGAATACATGATAGTACTACATGCTTGTATGCAAATCATGAGATGTCTGATGGTGCTTTGGTATTCCGGATGAGTCATTAAAATATATCCCTCATTGTGTATAAATCACCATTGTGGTATTGAAGCTTAAAATGAATACCTCATTAGCACCCAAACTTGTGGAGAAGAGTAAGTATGAGTAGCTATGGGTATTTGGGAGTAGAATTTAGTTCTATGTTGAGTTACTCTCCCTGACACAAGCACTGCTCGGGGTCCTTGAGACCCTTGTGATCTTTGAAGTGCCAGGGGTTCAAAGAGTACTTTGTCCATGAATTTATTAATCTCTCTAGGTTTAGTGTTCAATGGAAACAAAGATTTTTTTTCATTGTAAATTGCTTTACTATATATGACCTTATACTAATTTTGCATCCTTAATTATTGTTGATTTTATAATTTATCTTGGATCTATATTAGTGTTACTTACATATAATTATGTGTATTGGACCATATATCTAATGACTTTCTCTTTCTTTTGCATATGTAATTAAAATGGGCCTGCCGAGTTCCCAAAGAACTCAGGCCTAGCTCTTTGCCTGAACCTTTTGGGAGTTCGAAGTTGATGCTGTCTTTCTTTGCTATTCTGATGGGCTTACCTCATCTTAGGCCCAAACCTAGAGTCACCTCTTTCCCTTATCGCTTTAAGCCTACTGATTATCTCCTATGTGTATAACACTTGTGACATTTGATTGATTGCTCTTGCATTATATCTTTGCATTATAGTTAACAACCTAGGCAAACTCTAAAGGCATAAGATAAAAGAAATATTGTGACTTAGTAACCATAATTCTAATTCGTTAATCATTTATGTTATTCATATCTTAACCTTTACTAATGATTTTCATGAAGTCTTTTGAAACTAAGACAGCCTTTGCGAAGGTCGACAGTCTTCTCTTTTATTCAAAAACTAGAAGAACCGGAATCTAAAATTGGTCTTCTAAATTTGAGCTTTTCTTCAAAGAAAATCGAACAAGTGTTGTTGCAAAGCCAAGGTTTTCAGACGGTTTCTTCAAAAATAAATATGAGGTTTGAGAACTAATCTTCAAGACATACCTAAAGACTATCTCTGTAAACAAGCTTTACATTACTAGAGTTATATAGATAAGCCACACCATTTCAAAGATAATTTGTTTTAAACTTAGCCACATCTCACAAGGTTTGCAAATATAAACATTATAGGTATACTGCTAAAAAATCTTTCAATTATATAGCTGTAACAATTTAAGGGCTTTTACAAATGAAACCTATATCTCCTTTTAAAATTACATATCCTATTTTCAAGTGATAATCTTTAAACTAGATATACAATAAGCCATACTTTTAAGCACTAATTAAGCAAAATATAGACATCTAATTCCTTAAACCTAGTCTAAGTCCTATGGAGCTACCCCATGTAGATTTTAAAGGGTGCCTAATACCTTCCCCTTAGAAGAACAAGAACCTTTACCCAAAATCTCACCGGTTAGCAGAACAATAGAGAAGTGATCTTGGAAATTAAACAGGTACCCTAGTATATCTTTAAATATTAGGTGGTGACTCTATTTTTGTCATCAACAGGAAAACTACTAGTTGAATCTTAATTTGACTCGTGCAAAATAGGGTGCAAGAACATGGCGACTCCGTTGGGGACTTCACACTTAGGTTCCGATCTTAGCAGACTTAGACTAGACTTGGAACATAGGATTGTTTGTACACTGCTTTAACTGTGTTTAATTTGCAATTGTATGCTTACCTGCCTTACTTGCTCATTATGTACTGCTTATTTTAAATATATTGCTAATATCCCACTATCTGTTACCGCTTTATATATACTGTCATCACACTCTTTCCTATCGGGTCTTGGCCGTAACTATCACATACAATGGCATGCGAGGGTTATATTTTACACCCCTCCGAACCTTCTTTCAAAATTCTTTAGTTTCAGAGAATGGCTTTGTCAGGTCAACTGATATAACTTCTCGCAGTATTCAGTCCAACTCAAAATTAGGAAAAACTCTACTCTAGCAAACATATGTCATGTTTCATAAATATTAGGTGGGTTGGTCCTTGGCATCGGCACACAATTAGGAAAGTCACCCTAATGTCAACGGGTCATACATCCAGTGACATGACTTTTGTGGAAGGACGAACTAATCATGATGAGACACTTAAGATCCGAAGCAAATATTTATCAAACCCTTTTCTCTACCCTCTTCAGAAATGAAAATCAACCAAAATATCCCCGAGATCAACATGGTCATGGGAACATCGCACAAGCTAAAACAATGGTGGAAGAACATCTGCTGAGAGCATGGAGATGAAATCAGGACGCACCTAGGAGCATTGACTGCCTTACTAAATATCCGGGCTGACAGGGTGTTTATCCGCTTGCTGATAGAGTTCTGGGATCCAGCCAAGGTAGTTTTCAAGTTTGCTGATTATAAGTTGGTACCAACATTGGAAGAAGTTACTAGCTTCTCAGAGCTACCATTTACTGGGAGGAAGTCGATACTACCAGTCACCATGCCCGGCTACAGGTTTCTCGATGCTTTGGGCTTGGCAAACAGTCGGGGTTTGAGAAACATTGAAGATGGATGGGTAAGTTCGACAGGTTTGGGCATCGTGAGAGCTATGAATGATGGCACTTAGGAGAATTATATGTGATTAGTCAACGTGGGAAAGTCTCAGACCCATAACCTTTTCTTTGGCACTGCTAGGACGGTTGGTTTTTCCCCAAAGAAGAGGACAAATCAATATCAACTTGTTGCATGTAATCTTGGCAACATTCCGAGGCAACCTCCAAGCAACCCTGGTACCTATGGTGTTAGCAGAGATTTGCAGAACATTGTCTGCATGTTCCCGGGGGTACGATTTCTTCAAGGGCTGCAACCTGTTGCTTCAAATATGGGCCACGGAGCACTTTTTTCAACGAGAGGCCACAATTGACTACTTTGTGGGCGTTAGCAACATGATTCAAAGTCACATTGAGAGAATGAGGCATTGAGTCTCCCCGCATGGACAGGAAGAATGGAGAGAGATGTTAACCAACTTGAGCGGAGAATGGATAAACTGGAAGCTGCCATGGCTGAGCAGCAGGGCAATTCTAAGGACTCCCCGGAAGTATTTCATTGAGCTGATAGGATTCAAGGGCATCCAACCATACTCACCTTTACGAGTTCTCAGGCAATTTGGGTTGATTCAGGATGTACCTCTCTAGACGAGGACGACACTGTATGAAGATGAGTACAATGGGCAGATCCCGATACCGAGGATAAGGAGGCTTCATGAGGAATGGAACGATCTAATCACAATGTCGATGGGTCAAATTTCGTGGGGTACTCCGGAATATTATGTTTGGATCAATGAAGAAGATGAGCTAGCTCGATCGAGCAGGGAAGGAATAGCCTGGATGGAAGATGCAGTGGCGGCCTTGCAAATCTATCATGAGATTCTGGTACACTACCTTGTGACCACCTCCATGCACCGCCAAGTGATCCCCGAGTCGGTTGATCACATGTTGCCACCTCCAGAGGATGATGATCGGGTGATCGAGTGTATACAAATTGAATATGAAATAGAATCAGAGGAAGACCCATAGGAAGAGCCTGAGTTCAATGACAATGATGAAGAATTTGAAAAAGATCCAAAAGAGGAACCGAAAGAGGAAGAAGATATGGAAAACTATTCCGAGGGTGGTTATTAGAAGCTGGTTGATTTCACTCCTTTTTCCCACCTTGTATCTTTTATATCGAACCTTCCTATTCCCTAAGGGCAAGTTTGTTTTAGCCCGTGTAATCTTATGAATGTTTAAAACAATGATGTAACCTTTGCTCTCGCCTGTTACAATCCAAATATTATCAATGAAAATCAAAATATGCTTCGGATCTGAATGTGTCCAAATTTAATTGTTTGTTTAGGCCTACCTCCGGAAAAGGGAAGTCCCCCGAACTTTAGGAAAACACACTTGCTTGAAAACATTAACTAAATGTTCTGTGTGCCTATATTTGTGCAAACACTGAAACTGACTTTTATTCTTTTTCTTTTTCTTTTATTTTCTTTTCTTGTATTACTTTATTATTATTCCCCAAAGAAGAAGTTGGTTTGTGTTGACCCAAATTTGGCGGAACCACCGTACAACTTGAAGTCGAAAGGGAAGATGTCTACGACAGATATCCCGACCAAACATGCTCTAGTAATAGCTGATATCCAGGGGCGATCAGGAGAGAAAGATGATACGCGGAATGACGAAAATATGGCTAGGATGGCCCAAGGGATGAAATCATTAAGGTAGGAAGTACAACACATTTGGAAATTGGAACATCTAGCCGTGACGATGCTCCCACAACCACCATGTTCTCCTTCCCTAGATTCAATCCCCGATCACTTTCCTGCCAGTACTCGCTATGGAAACAATACCCCAACTTCCGTCCTTACAACCCTGATTATACCTCCAGTAACCTCTGCAAACCCATCCAACCCTCCTATATACACTCCTTATGTACCAAATTAAGTTCAAACACCTCAAAATCCACCAGTTGCCACCAACATAGTTCATACCCTTCCTCGTGAAGGCGTCACCTTCACCACTAACCAAAACCAACACATACCCGTGACGCATACCATTGCACATGAGCGATATATTCCTCCCGTATATACAATTTTAAAACCCACCTTCACAATGCCTGTCACAGTCAGGCTGCCTTATGAAGTTGATCAATATGCCGATGAAAAGGAAACAAACCCAACTTTAGGTTGCTCGAGGGAGCGAAAGTCTAGATTGTAAGGATCTGTGTATCCATCATGATGTGGATATGTCGATAGGGTACAATCCTCTGAAGTTTGATATCTATGATGAGACAGGTGATCCCCATGAACACTTGAGAGCCTACTGCGATAAGCTAGTTGGAGTAGGAAGAAACGAGAAGTTAAGGATAAAGCTACTCATAAGGAGTTTGACAGGGGAGGCACTTACTTGGTACACTCGCCAAGATCCCCGAAACTGGAGGGAGTGGCAGAATATGGCAGAAGATTTCATGAACCGCTTCCGGTTCAACATAGAAATTACCCCTAATAGGTTCTCTCTGGTAAACTTGCAGAAGAAGTCGTCAGAATTATTCCAAGAGTTTGCACGCCGGTGGAGGTCGGAGGCCTCCAGAGCACGACCCCCTTTAGATGATAGTGAGTTGACTAAGTATTTCATCAGGGCTCAGAAGGAATCTATTTTGAGAAAATGATGGGCTTGATGGGGCAGAAGTTCCCTAAACTTCTTAAAATGGGAGACTTTTTAGAGGAAGGTATAAAGTCCGGCAAGGTACAATCTATGGTTGCATTGCAAGCAGCTAGCAAAGAAATCCAATCCGGTTCAATAGGCAGCGAAAAAAAGAAAAAGGAAGAGGTATAAGCAATCATTCCCAATTACCAGTCCAATCCACACCATGGAAACAACTCTTACTCTCCAAATACCCATTCCCCACACCCACCTGCTTACGCTCCGGTATACAACGCACAATTATACTGCAATCCCCAACCTCAACATAACCCACCTCGCGCCTATACAAATCTACATCCACCACGACCATACGTTCTAATTCAAACACTCATCAAAGTCGACCCACATATGCACCCCGACCTCGCCCAAATTTTGAAGAAAGAGGTCCTAGAAACTACACCCCGATTGCTAAACCTTTAGCTCAACCGTTTGAAATACTGAGGAGAGTAGGCTTGATATATCCAATAAAAGGAAGGATTCATGAGTATCCTTCAAAATAATTTGATGCAACCAAACGGTACGTCTACCACTCAAATGTGCCAGGTCATGATATCGAGGATTGCTTCAAAGTGAAAAATGAAATTGAGTCACTGATCAAAAGTGGAGCCATTCAGTGCACCCCAGCTCCGCCCATTGTGAACCATTGCCCGCAGCCGAACCACTGGAATCAAGGAGCTAATATGATCACCCTGGATGAAGAATATAACCTGAAAGGAACCATCATCACAATAGGAAATGCTAAGGCTGCAAGGGTCCTATCTCGAAGGACTCCAATGATCAACGTACAGTTAAAACCTACAGTGATGGTCCAGCCTTACCACCAACAGTCCACCACTGCTATTAGGGATGAAGATGATCAGGAATACAGGATAGTCCCATGGACATATCAGCAAAAATGGAAGGCCAAGATGATGGATTCCGTAGCGGCTCATGGAATGACTAGGTCAGGAAGGTGTTACGCTCCTGAGGAAGTAAACCGAGGGAATCCAATAAGGGAAAAGATTTAGAGAAGGACTATAACAAATCCGGAGGCCGCAGAATTCTAGAAAAAGATGTCAACCAAAGAATACTCCTTGGAGGAACAGTTAAAGAAAACCCCGACACAAATATCAATTATGAATTTACTGATGAGTTCTGACAGTCACAAAGACGCCTTGATGAAAGTGTTAAGCGGAGTAAGCGTGCCGAGCAGCACCATCAGCGAGGCATTGGCAGCAACCATCGGAAAGATGGTTAAAGCAAATATGATCACCTTACGAAGAGACGAGCTTCCTATAGAGGGCGTGGGTCACAACAAAGCTTTACATATCACCATCAAATGTGGACATAAGGTGGTGTCTTGAGTACTTGTTGATGGAGGATCATGAGTCAATATATGCCCGCTCTCTACCCTATGAGAGTTGGGTATTCATCTGAGAGAAGTAAAAGAAAGTCATGTGAGGGTAAGAGCTTTCAACGGGTCACAGAAGGACGTCACTGAAAAAATTTATTTGGCTCTGCAAATTGGACCAGTTGAGTTTCCCATACTGTTCCAAGTAATGGATATTTCATCTTTATACAACCTGTTGCTAGGAAGACCTTGGATACACATGGCAGGGGCAGTTTTGTCTACCCTACACCAATGCATGAAGTTCGGATGGGGTTGTCAAGAGATTGTATTCCACAGTGAATGGAGCCATTCAGCTTACCTGGAACATTTTTTCCCATTCATATAAGGATTAGACGGGGTCACTTATCATACGGTTGAGATCATGCATACCACGGAGATAGAAAAGACCGAGCAAAATCTGGGTATGCAGTCACCCTATAGATCAAAGATATCTATGAGAGAAATGATGAAGTACAGATACAGACCAGGAACCGGGCTGGGAGCCCGATCAAATGGGATAACAGAGCCGATTGAGCCAAGTGGGCAGAAAGGTAGAGTCGGCATAGGGTATCAACCTTCGACTGGAAAGACTTATACCGATAGCTTCGGGAAAAGAGCTTTTGTGCCAGATCATGTTTTGGGTATGGATCAGAGCTCAACACCAGAGGATGACATAATCGATGGAATGGGAAAGTTGTTCGTGACTATGATTAAGGAATGCTGCGACAAAGTTGATATCAAGACACCGACCATTCAGAATGCCGAACCAGGAGAGGACCTATAGAATTGGACCGCCAGCCCGTCTTTGGTTCGGCGGGAGTCTTGGTAGTGTGGAATTATAAAACTTTTGAAACAATGCATGGTCAATTGAGGCTTGAACCGTGTCTATATGTTTTTGGTAATTGCCTCATTGAACTCTTAGACGTTCCTCTTTTGATGAAATAAAAAAGAAAGGCTTTCTTAAAATTACTGCAAACTTATTTACCGCTTCATTTATACATCAACCGATTCATAGCCCAGACCACAGTAATTTGCGAATCTATCTTTAAGCTGCTAAAAAATGATGTTGCCACAAAATGGATAGAAGAGTGTCAGAAAGTCTTTAACAAGATCAAGGAGTACTTGTCAAATCCACCAGTGTTGGTTTCCTCCTGAACCCGGGAAACTATTGTTGTTATACCTGTCAGTCTTGGACAATGCATTTGGATGCGTGTTGGGACAACACGATGAGACCGAAAGAAAGGAGCAAGCTATCTATTACTTAAGCAAGAAGTTCACATGTGAGGCCAATACACTCTGATAGAGCGCACTTGTTGCACCTTGACTTGGATCGCCTACAAATTGAGGCATTACATGTCAGCATACACCATGCATTTAACATCCCCGATTGACCCGCTCTAGTATATCTTTCAGAAGCCGATGCCTACAGGAAAACTAGCCAAATGGCAGATTCCTTTTAGCAAATTTGACATTGTGTAAATAACATAGAAGGCCATCAAAGGACAAGTCTTAGCCGACCACCTTGTAGAGAATCCAGTGGAAAAGGATTATGAGTCGCTCACTACATACTTCCCAGATGAAGAAGTGTTGTACGCCGGAGAAGATATTGCAAAGTCATACCCAGGGTGGAGAATGTTCTTCGGCGGAGCAACAAATTTCAAGGGAGTAGGAATTGGGGTAGTCCTAATTTCAGAGTCACGATAGCATTATGCGGCATCGACAAAGATAAAGTTCCCTTGCACCAATAATATGGCTGAGTATGAAGGATGCATCCTCGGGATTAGAATGGCGGTTGACATGAATATCAAGGAGCTTTTGGTCATAGGAGATTCTGATCTGTTTATATATCAAGTTCAAGGAGAATGGACTACCAAGAACGTCAAGATCCTTCCATACCTGCACTGTGTAAAGGAGCTATGTAAGAAGTTCACAAAGATCAAGTTCAAGCACATTCCCAGGATTCAAAATGAGTTTGTCGACGCCCTCGCAACCTTGTCATCCATGATTCAGCATCCAGATAAGAATTACATCGACCCTATTGAGATAGAGATAAAGGATCAACATGCGTACTGTTTTCATGTAGACGAAGAGCCAGATGGTAAGCCATGGTACTATGACATTAAAAGAATCCTTGAAACAAGAGAGTATCCAGAGAATTCTACTACTAGTCAAAAGCGAGCACTTAGAAGGCAGGCAAATCACCTTTTCCTCAATGGGGAAGTCCTATATAGGAGGACCCCAGACTTGGGTCTGTTAAGATGTGTAGATGTCGTTGAAGCAACCAGACTGCTAGAAGAAATACATGTAGGGACATGCGGACCCCAGATGAATGGCTTCACCTTAGCCAAGAAGGTTTTAAGAGCCAGATACTTTTGGATGACCATGGAAAGTGGTAGTATCCGCTATGTGCAGAAGTGTCACCAGTGCCAGATCCATGGGGACTTCATCCAGGTTCCACCTAATGAGCTGAACGTAATGGGTTTTCCTTGGCCATTTTTCGCTTGGGACATGGACGTAATCGGGCCTATAGAGCCCTCTACATCAAGTGAGCACCGTTTTGTCTTGGTAGCAATTGATTACTTCACCAAATGGGTCGAAGCTTCTACATACAAGGCCGTCACGAAGAAAGTAGTAGCAAACTTCATACGTAACAACATAGTATGCCGGTTGGGGATACCCGAGTCAATCATCACTGACAATGCGGCCAATCTCAACAGTGATCTCATGAAGAAAATTTGCGAGAAGTTTAGAATTGTCCACTATAACTCTACAGCCTACATGCCACTAATGAATGGAGCAGTTGAAGAAGCCAACAAAAACATCAAAAGGATTCTGCGAAAAATAGTGGTCAATAATAGGAAATGGCATGAGAAATTGACCTTCGCCTTACTGGGTTATCAGACCTCCATGAGGACATCCACTGGGGCAACGCCATACATATTGGTATATGGCACTGAAGCTATGATACCCTCAAAGGCCGAGATACCATCTTTAAGGGTCATTTAAGAGGCCAAGTTAGACGATGCATAATGGATACGGGTCAGGAAGGAGCAACTCATGCTCATTGAAGAGAAGAGAATGGATGCAGTATGCCATGGTCAGCTGTATCAAAATAAGATGGC
Organism: Nicotiana tabacum; assembly: GCF_000715075.1. Classification (NCBI taxonomy): domain Eukaryota; kingdom Viridiplantae; phylum Streptophyta; class Magnoliopsida; order Solanales; family Solanaceae; genus Nicotiana; species Nicotiana tabacum. The sequence goes on from NC_134098.1 coordinate 9,309,676, forward strand.
CGATGCATTCAACAAAAGGGTGAAACCTCGCCAGTTTATACCAGGGCAGTTGGTTTTAAAGAAAATATTCCCTCATCAAGAAGAAGCCAAAGGAAAGTTTGCACCAAATTGGCAGGGTCCTTACATGGTCCACCGAGTTTTGTTGGGAGGAGCTATGATCTTAGCAGAGATGGAAGAAAAAGTCAGCACAAAGCCTATCAACTCAGATGAAATCAAGAGATACTACATTTTATGACAGTAAAGTTAGGTTTTGGTTGTAACAGAACTACACTCGACCTGATTCCCTCGGAGGGATACATAGGACACCCACGTAGGGTCTGGTTTTTCTCTCTCCCCCTCTTCTTTTGTAATAGAAAATCCAAATACAATTTTGTATGTACTGGAACTACACCACGACTTGATTTCCTTTGGAAGGAATACATAGGCAATCCTAACCGGATTCAGTCATCTTTTGTAATTGAACTATGTTCTGGCCTAATTCCATTTGTATACGTAGGCAGTCTGAGTCAGACTCGGCCATTTCATTTTCAATCCCATCATTTTTCATCTACTGTATCGAACTATGCTTTGACCTGATTCTATTTGGATACGTAGGCTGCCTGAGTCAGGCTCGGTCATTATCATCATATTTTCTTTTTCATTACCCACAAACCACGTGCAGACCTGATTTCATTTTGAATATGTAGGCAACTTGAAAGTGTTTAGTCATAACCCTAGGAAAACCTTTGTAGCGCATTAGTTTAGACTAGGATGCAATCACAACGGCAAGAAGTCACGTCAGCAAACTTGGAGGATTGACATCAACAGGAGAGAATCTTCCAGAAACAACATTCGCGCCTGAAGGACTTCCTAAGCATGTCATAATCTGGAATGACAGTATTTGCCATAAAACAAAAGATTTTCTAAAAATATCATAATTCGTTCCACCTACCGAACTTCATGGCGTAACCTCATCAGGACCGGGGCAAAGCTAGGACTATGATCGACACAAACCAATACCCCTGTGCTAAGAATATTTCTTTGAATGCAGGGCCAACAGGATACAAGGAAATACTGGAACACACCTGGGCAAATGACGGATCTACCATTCTCTCAAAACTATCATCACTCTTTCCTTATTCAAATTTTTCCTTATATATAACTAAAACAAACTCTCAGATCCTTTGCAACTATTTCGGAATCAGGCCGTTGACGCAAGCAGAGCATATTGTAAATAGCAAATTGTATGATCAACTGAGTGGAGCATATTGTGATAAAGTAAACCGTATGCTAAAATTAACGGAGCATGTTGTATATAGAGAGCCGTTGGCCCCACCAACCGGAGCAACGTGTATAGCTAATTGTCAGCTCAATCAATTGGAGTGCCCTGTACAAATCGAGCTGCCGACTTTGCCAATCGAAGCCCTGTATATAGCAAATTGTTCATTTCGCCAATAGGAGCATTCCACACCACCACTCCGCCACATCGGAGATCAAAGTAGATACCTGCAAACCTCATCACCGACGTTCTGCCAATCAACGACCGCAATTTAGTTTCGCAGTCAAGAGCACCTCTTAGACATGATCCTTAGTTCTTTATTCCGAATGTTTTGACATTTTGCTCATGCAGCTTACATGCATGATTACATTTTCAAATCAAAAACTCCCATCGTGCGGAGACACATTACATTTCAATGCAACCACTCCCATCACGTGGAAATACTTTACATTTTAATGCAACTGCTCCCATCAAGAGGAGATGCATTCTACATTACAAGTCAACCACTCCCATTGCACGGAGACACTCCCAACACAAGGAGACTTAATGCTCCGACAGCTGCGAAATGGTGCATAGCCCGACTAACAATTGAGTCAAATTCAAGTATCCCTTCATCCCAATCCCAAATAACGGCTAGCCGGTAACCATGCATCATCATTCCTGCATCATTTACATCATATCTTAACTTATTCTGCATTGCAATATATGGGTATGTGTGTATTTCATTTTTGCAGGAACAAACATCGCAACGTGAAACTTCTTCTAAGCAGCAAACCAAGATACAACACTATGAGGGACAAAAAACTCATAAGTGGGCGAAGGATCTAAGTTCAAACTCAAATGCGATCAGTGGAACCCAAATTCTTCAAATCTTTCAAATCAAGCCGCAATTCAGACTTGTCATGGGTACCAAATCTTCTGTCTCGCAGTATCGTCATAATAATATACTGGGGCTATTCCTGCAAGCATCGCCTCCCCAAAATCTTCACTCCAGAGTTACATGAGGCCTGATCATTGTTAAGTCCGAGGTATGTAAGCAATTCAAAACTAGAATTCAGCCCCAACTCTCCAAAATCCTCCCAGAATCTTCCTTTACCTAATTCTACAACTCGTAATCGTCCTTAAACTCATATGCCATTTCTACAATGTATGCCTAAGGTCGAGATAAAATCGGCCTTGGTTCGATTTCTTTGCCCGAAAACTCTTTCATCGTCTCCGGTCAAAGAGGGGTTATTATTGACGACCAATTTTGACCCTCCCTTTTAAAATTAATCTATTTATACTGAATGATTTGCAATAAATATTTTGAAATTATTTCTAATCAATAATACTAATTTTTACAAAAGAATTAAGTATTAATAGTGTTGAAATTAATAATTTAGTATTATGTAATTACAAATATATCATACTTACAATTTTGAGATAATTAAAATAACCTTTATATACATTACATAGACTTTATAGTTAATTTAATAAATTATTCCTTAATTTCTAGTTAATTAGTTTACTATTTTAATAATTCAAAATTAGTTTCATAATTTAGAAGACAAAGTATTTTTACAAATAATTAATTATAATAATTAGTAGTTTATTTGATAATTATAATCTTTACTACATTTTATGGAAAGTAATTAAGTTTATTTAAATTATTTTCAAAAGGGTTAAAAAGCTAAAAAGCTACCATTGCAATCTCCTAATTAAACACAAAGTGGCTACCATTTAAATAAAAAACGACCCATTAACCAAGCCTAAAGCCAAAATCTGACCCAGGTCCAACCTCCTCCAATCCTCCTTGGCGATCCCCGCCACCCTCTCTTAGCCAATCAAATCGTGCCACATCACTCGTCACCCCCACTCACAAACAAGCACAAACCATCTGAGTCGTCGATTCAAACCATTAACGATCTACGTTTATCCCATTTTTCTTTTAATTTTAAACCTCCTACCAGATATTACCACAACCGTTGGATCTTTATGATCCAACGGTTCCTTTATTTTTTTATAAAAATCTTTTAAACCCTGAATTATCCCAGATTCCTTCCCTTGACTTTAACCCCTAGAGACGAACCAAACTACCCAAACCCTAAATCATTTCCCTGTTATCCTGGTCGCCCCCTTTCCCCTTCTTCTCTCAATTCTCTCAAATGCCATAACAAAATCCTTGCACAAATTTGTACAAGGTCACAAATCCTGCCCCCAAATCATTCTTTCTACTTCCCGATCCGCGAATCCTGCTGTCTTCTTTCCTTTTTCAACATTGAGATTCAAAATCCCTAAATCCGAAAACCCTAACCCAAAAAATGGGACCTCAAATCACCTCTGGCCTTTCAAATCCATGGCATGCATGGCTATCCATCTTGTCCATTTACTACAAATCTTGTCGTTTACTTTTCGTTTTCATCATTTAATTTCAAAAGCCCCAATATTGAAATTTTAGACCAAAGAGTGAAATCTCAAATCATCTGAGATTTATGTCACACCCCAAACTCGGGGAGTGTGACCGGCGCTCAACCGAGTGAACCCGGTCGAGCAATCCTGTTAGATACTTTCTACCCAACTCACCCATGATCAAGAGAAGATATGATTTCATTAATTAGATGGTAGGAACATCATATATACAATACTAGATCGTCTCATTGGTTACATCACTTTTAAGTTTCAAGATACACACATTCTTATGATTAAAGTGGAGCAAGAGATCAAAATACAACATAATCTATTTGACTTTTCTAGCACCCATGTACAACCCACATAGTGTCTACGGAGCCTCTAAAAGATACAAAAGAGTGTTATGATAGTACCGGCAACAAGGCTCCAGCTATACCTCCAAACATGATAACAAAATGTACAAAAGATACATAACCCCGGAATGAGGTGGGGCTCACCAAGTCTGCTAGGAGGAAGGTGTACTGCTATCGCTGATCAACACTGCCTGCTATGGAACCACCTGCATCCATTTAAAGATGCAGCGCCCCCGGCAAAAGGGACGTTAGTACTTTCGAATAGTACTAGTGTGTAAAACTAAACACCATCTCAATAGAATGAATAATAATACAAGGGGAACAATCCAGAATTCAATAAGAGCTTCAAATAATATTAAAATATCAAGTTAAGGGTCACATAAGCTTTCAAGTCAATTTCCATGTTATTAGGTTGGGTGATCTTTAGAGCCGATATCCCATAATTCACAATACCACCGTGTTCTTATACGGAGTACGATCACGACCCGATTGGCTAGGTCGTCTCATTTGAGACATCAACCATAACCACAATTTCATTATAATTTCCAGCACAGTCACCACCATGTGTGCGGCATGGCGTCCGATCACGGCCCAATCGGCTAGGCCGTCTTACCCGAGACATTACCTTTTTCAGTCAATCATCTCATATCATACTTTTTTCACATCCTTTCAATTCATTGGCACTAGTGACCATAATTATAAAGTCATTCTTGGCACTTGGCCGTGTTTCATAATTCTAGTTTCCCCTTTTTACATTCAGACATCATTATCATTATCATTATCAACAACAATAAGGCTTCCCATTCAAGACATCAAATTCAGATATGAGCAATTTAGGAATCTTAGGCACATAAAGGCTTTTCATACAATTTGGCATAACAATCTTTATTTCGATCTAGACTTGAAGTCTTAATATTTTTAACACATATTCCATATTTTGAACACATCCTCAATGATAAGGTGATATGATGAAGCATTTACAATACATATTGAGCATATATCCTTCAACACAAGCACATTCGGAATAGCCAATTCTATTATGATCAATTTGGGACTTACACCAATAGCATGAACACCGTGGGATTCGATTCTAAGAAGAAGGGGGTTTAGCCAACATACCTCAATTGAGCTTCCTTAAACTTTTAAACATTCTCGAATTCTTAGTAACTTCAATCTATTTTAGAAATACAACAAGTTGAACCAAGATTAGGAAGATGGTCATGATTCTAGCTCATTTGAGCACATTATAAAACACTAGCTGTGCATTAATGTTTTTAAGGCCTTTTTTGTGAAATATCCCATCATTTTCCAACCCATTCTCTACCATTTTTAGCTCACATCATTCCCACATTCTTTGATAACACATGCATGCAAGATAACAACCACCACACCCAAGAATTGTCTTTCTAATTATCCCCTTTTTAGTAGATTTTCAAAATTAAGTGCTAGGGCATAGATTCTTACCTTTAAGATGAGGACTTTCTTGATAATATTCAAGGATTGAGAAAGAATTATTGGATATTAGGTTGAAGGTTACTTCCCCACTCTAAGAACTCTTTCTCACTCTAAAAATATTAGAAATATGCTCAAAAATGGATTATGGCATATGTTTTAACGAAATAAGGTCGGGTTTAAAAACTCCAAAAATGAAGCTCTGGAACAGGATCTGCGGTCGCATATGCGACTGCATAATGATTTTGCGGTCCATGAAATGTTCGCGAAAAATGGCCTCCGATAATGGGCTAGCCTGCTTCACTCTGCGGTCGCATAATGCGCCACAGAACCTCCCTCCACAAAATTCCAAGGCTGATTATGCAATCAAAATGCGGCCCGCAAAATGGTTGTGAGGTCACATAACTGGCCGCAAAATTGACATAAAAAATGGCCCAAATAGTTGCTTCACTCTGCGGCCATTCTGCGGACTGCAGAGTGATTATGCGGCTGCATAATGTGCCGAGAAAATGCCCATCTCTACAAAATATTTTCCTTCAACTCCCCAGTGCACTGTACAATCCAAGAAGTCTGAACCACACTTCGCAAGCTCGCCGCGAAGAATCTCTACTATTATTAACCTTTACGCCTACCCCGGCATCATGGAACCCTGATTTTTAAGAATACTTTCACGGGGCCTTACATCCTCTCCCACTTAAGATCATTCATCCTCGAATGAGGGTCAAGGTTCACTATTAGCATCTTATGCAATTCAGTTTTCATACCACACACCAGCAGCCCCAAATTTGACTAACTCCTTAAATTTTCAAAAATTTTGCCAGAGTTTCCCCTGTAACTAGGCCTATCCACCTGTCAGAGATCTCCCGAAACACATCCTTAAAACATATACATAAACCAATGATGTAACATAACTCATAACAACGCCAACCGTGGCCTCACATACAATATATTTAGAAAGAAGTACCTTTACATTAACTGAACAAGTGATACCAAAAAACAAATGTTGCATAGCTTATACAAACAAGTAAGGATACTTCTTTTTCTTCTCTTCCTCAGCCTCCCAAGTAGCCTCTTCAACCTACTGGTTTCGCCATAACACCTTCACGGAGGAAATTTCTTTATTCCTCAACTTTCGAACTTGCCTATCAAGAATGGCAAATGGAATTTCTTCATATAACAGTTCTTCATTAAACTCAATGGTCTCAACCGGCACAACAGCTGACGGATCTCCAACTACCTTTTTCAACATAGACACATGGAATACCGGGTGCACTAATGACAGCTCGGGTGATATCTCAAGATTGTACGCCACCTGACCAATCCTCTGAATAATTTTGTACGGCTCGACATACCTTGGACTCAATTTCCCTTTCCTTCCAAACCGCATTATACCCTTCATAGGGTTCAAGATTACCCAATCATCTTCTTTGAACTCTAAGTCTCTGCGACGAACATCCGAATAGGATTTTGGACGACTCTGAGCATTTTTCAACTGCTCCTTAATGATTTTAACCTTTTCCATACCCTGATGCATGAGGTCTAGTCCTATCAACTCAGCTTCCCCAATCTAGAACCACCCAATGGGAGATCTACATCTCCTACCATATAATGCCTTAAATGGTGCCATCTGAATACTAGCATGAAAGCTGTTGTTGTAAGCAAATTATATGAGTGGCAAATGATCATCCCAGATACCCTTGAAGTCAAGAACACAAGCACGCAATATATCCTCAAGCGTCTGAATAGTCCGCTCTGCCTACCCGTTGGTCTGTGGATGGAAGGTAGTACTAAGATTCACCTGAGTACCCAAACCTTGTTGAAATTTCTTCCAAAGTTTTGCCGTGAACTGAGCTCCTCGATCGGAGATAATAGAAACTAGAGTGCCATGCAGCCTAACTATTTTCTTGATATACAACTCAGCATACTGTTCCGCTGTGTCGGTAGATTTAACAGGCAAGAAGTGTGCTGATTTTGTGAGTCGATCCACAATCACCCAAATTGAGTCAAACTCGCGCGGAGTATGCGGTAACCCTACCACAAAATCCATATTAATCATTTCCCACTTCTACATTGGAATTTCTATGTTCTGTGCCAATCTACCAGGCCGTTGGTGTTCGGACTTTACTTGCTGACAATTCGGACACATTGCCACAAAGTCTGCCACGTTCCTTTTCATGTCATTCCACCAATAGGCATATGCTACTGAGTATAGGGCTGTCATATAACTTAAACATGGTAGTTTATAATGTTTGAAACTCTCTACTTTCAAATGTATTCTGCTATGATTTTGTAACTCTAAAATCAGAGGAAGACCTTCTATCAGCTCCCATAATTGTTTAGCACATCTGTCAACTTCACTATATGAGATAATGCCCTAAGTTAACTAGGATTCATCCCTAAGGAACCTGTGCACTTCAGTTTTGTCTTCTGCTATCCACTTGGCTTGAGTCATGTTTATAAACCTAATTGGAATTGTACCTACTGTAGTTGAATACTTTCTGATTAAACCATATGTTGCAAAGATTCATTATAACAACTAATCAATTTAGCTCAAAACTAAATATGCTTGCCTAGTACTAGTGTTCACTGTTCCGGACCACTATGATGACAACGTTAGACCAAATTCCATGTTCAATACTTAGTCATATTGTAATGTTGTAAGTTTTGGTTAGAATACATCAGACGCCTGTTTAAATGCCACCTATTAGGAGTTCTATACTCATCTCTGCCTTAAAGGAAACTGCTCCTTGTATATTATATTTGTGACTGTGTTCCCATTCCATTGAAACCTACTAAGTTCACTAAAGTTTACCTATAGACTTAGAAAGAGCCCCTTTAAACGTTCATCTGTCCTGTTTGAATGTAGAACCATATGTTTAACTTTTAATCAACCTAGATATGAATGAAGATCCCTTTGGAGATTACTTGTCAATATATTTGCCTGCCCCTGTTTTCTTAAGAATGTTGAAGTGGTTTGTTAACTTTCTCACTCAGTAAGGAATGGAGTGTTGGTCTGTATGCCCCAATTAAGTATGTATGATTAAGTACAAGATTATAGGTAAGGATCTTCTATAAGCATGAGCCTTCTAACAGGATTATTAAGAGCAATACACCTGATACTTCCTATACCCCTTTGAACTACATGACCTACATATTCTAAGTTGTTATATTCATGTGTTGCTTTCCTCTAATTATTTATTGGCACCTACAATTGATTCTGTCTAAGTGCTCTTAAGCTTGATATAAATACATGATAGTACTACATGCATGTATGCAAATCATGAGATGTCTGATGATGCTTTGGTATTCCGGATGTGTCATTGAAATATATCCCTCGTTGTGTATAAATCACCACTGTGGTATTAAAGCTTACAATGAATACCTCATTAGCACCCAAATCAGTAGAGAAGAGTAAGTGTGAGTAGCTAGGGGTATTTGGGAGTAGAATTTAGTTCTTGGTTGAGTTACTCTCCCTGATACAAGCACTGCTCGGGGTCCTTGAGACTTTTGTGATCTTTGAAGTGCCAGAGATTCAAAGAGTACTTTGGCCATGAATGGAATTCCAACCGTAGCATATAATCTATTGACATTTATTAATCTCTTTAGGTTTAGTGTTCAATGGAAATAAAGTTTTTTCTTCATTGGAAATTGCTTTACTATATGTGACCTTATACTAATTTTGCATCCTTAATTACTGTTGATTTTATAATTTATCTTGGATCTATATTAATGTTACTTACATATAATTATGTGTATTGGGACATATATCTAATGTATTTCTCTTTATTTTGCATATGTATTTAAATAGGCCTACCGAGTTCCCAAAGAACTCAGGCCCAAGCTCTTTGCCTGAACCTTTTGGGAGTCTGAATTTGCCATTGCTCGTCTCCGCTATTCTGCTGGGCTTACCTCCTCTCCGGCCCAAACCTAGAGTCACCTATTTCCTTTATCGCTTTAAGCCTACTGATTATTCTCCTATGTATATAAAACTTATGACAATTGATTGAATTCTCTTGCGTTATATCTTTGAAATATAGTTAACAACCTAGGGAAACTCTAAAGGCATAGGATAAAAGTAATATTGTGACTTAGTAACCATAATTCTAATTCGTTAATCATTTTCGTTATTCATCTCTTAACCTTTACTAATGATTTTCATGAAGTCTTTTGAAACTAAGACAACCTTTGCAAAGGTCGGAGTCTTCTCTTTTTTTCAAAAACCAGAAGAACCGGAATATGAAATTGATCTTCTAAAATTGGGATTTTCTAAAAAGAAAATCGAACAAGTGTTGTTGCAAAGCCAAGGTTTTCAGACTGTTTCTTCAAAAATAAATATGAGGTTTGAGAACTAATCTTCAAGGTATACCTAAAGACTATCTCTTTAAACAAGCTTTACTTTACTAGAGTTATATAGATAAGCCACCATTTCAAAGATAATTTATTTTAAACTTAGCCACATCTCACAAGGTTTGCAAATACAAACATTATAGGTATACTACTAAAAACTCTTTCAATTATATAGATGTAAAATTTTTAAGGGCTTTTACTAATGAAACCTATATCCCCTTTTAAAATTACATATCCTATTTTCAAGTGATAATCTTTAAACTAGATATACAATAAGCCATACTTTTAAGCACAAATTAAACAGCATATAGACATTTAATTCCTTAAACCTAGTCTAAATCCTATGGAGCTACCTTAGGTAGATTGTAAAGGGTGCCTAACACCTTCCCCTTAGAAGAACAAGAACCCTTACCCAAAATCTCACAGGTTAGCAGATTAATAGAGAAGTGATCTTGGTAATTAAACAGGTACCGTAGTATACCTTTAAATATTAGGTGGCGACTCTATTTTTATCATCAATAGGAAAACCACTAGTTGAATCTTGTTTTGACTCGTGCAAAATAGGGTGCAACACATGGTACAATCGAGGTTGTACGTCCCATTCCCATAAGTGTATCTCATAATACTGCCAAGGCGAATGTCTCTCTCCCATAAGAATATTTTATAATAATGCTGAGGCAAACGACCCACTCTCATAAGAATAGTGTTAGATGATACTATTGAGGCGAACGACCCGATCCCATAAGAGTATTATCTGATACTGCCAAAGTGAACAAACTGATCTAATAGGAGTATTACATGATACTGCCGAGGTGAATGACCCAATCCCATAAGAGTGGTAAAACTTCTAATGCGTCACTATTCCCAACTCGCGAAGATACGTTCGAGTTGAGAAATCACGAAGCTACCGATCAAATAAGCACAACACTAGGGTACGTAGATAGGAGGAATCATAACTCTACAAATAATCAAGTATCCCACCAAGTTCTTAAGGTAGCAAGGCTCGGTAAACTACGCAAGCCTAGTCTCAAGATAAATCATGAATTGAAGCATTTAAACTGACCAGAACAACTCAAGTAATACAGTTAAAGCATGGTGTAAGCCTAAGTCTATCCAGACGCATCAAGAATCTAGCATACGTACGGACGCTCGTCACCTCGTACATACGTAGCTCCCAAACACGTAGTATGTGGCAAATGTAATACCTACGGGGATAAGTTCCCTCTTACAAGATTATGCAAGAGACTTACCTTGCTCTCAAATCCGATAATCGGCTCCAACACCTCTCTAACACCTCAAACCAATGCTATATGATCCGAAGCTAGTCAAAGAATGTCCAAACCAATACTCAAAAAACCTATAGTTTAACAACTAGAAACAAATTCTCACCCAAACGAAGAGTCAACAAAAGTCAACCCACGGTCCCACGTGCCTGAATTTCAAATATTTTGAAAATACATATTATCTATAGCACCACAAACTCAAATATATAATTTATTCTAAATTCATGGATAGAGAGAGGGTTTTGCTTTGGGTTTCACCCATGAAGGGTTTGATGAGGTTCGGGAAGAAGGGCAAGTTGACCACTAGGTATATCAGACCAATTGAGATCCTTGAGAAAGTTGGTGAGGTGGCCTACAAGCTTGCATTGCCACCTATATTATCAGAAGTTTACCCGGTATTCCATGTTTCCATGCTCCTGAAGTATCATGGTGATCCATCTCATGTATTAGACTTCAGCTCAGTCCAATTGAACAAAGGTTTGACTTATGAGGAAGAGCCGGTGGCCATTCTAGCACGACAAATTCAGAAGTTGAGGCCTAAGAGTTATATTTCTGTTAGAGTGCAGTATAGAGGTCAGCTGACTGATGCAGCTACGTGGGAGTCCGAGTCCGACATGCGGAGCAGATATCCCCACCCTTTCACCAGTCCAGGTAACTTTCTATGTCCGTTCGAGAACGAACGTTAGTTTTAGAGGTGGAGAATGTGACGACCCGATAGGTCATTCTGAATTCTAGCACTTATTTCAGTGTTTCGAGACCTCGATTAGCATCGTTAGTTTTCTCAATTTGCGTGCACAATCTGTGTCTTTTTCTGAAAAGTTTTTATGTGAAAAGTTGAAGAAAACATGAATTTTACCTTTAAAAATGATTTGCGTTGACTACGGTCTTATATTTTGTGTAAGAGACTTTGGATCGGTATTTTAACTATCCAAGTGGATCCGTATCGTGGTTTTGGACTAGGGCATAGGCCCAGAATTAAATTCGGAAGTTCCTAACTTGATTTGACGTGATTTGTTGAAAACTAGTAATTTGAAGGTTTAAAGATTTTAGAGGTTTGACCGTAGGTTGACTTTATGGCTACCACATTCGGATTTCGGTTCTGGAACTTGGCATAGGTTCATTTTATTATCTAAAACTTGTCTGCAATTTGGTGTAGAACGGAGTTGGTTTGATAGGATTCAGGCGCTCGGTTATGAATTTGAAAGTTCTTAAGTTTCCTTGAAAATTTCATGCATTTGGATGTCTAATTCATAGTTCTAGGTGTTATTTTAGTGTTTTGATCGCGCAAGCGAGTTCGTATGATGTTATTACACTTGCGTGCATGTTTTGTTTGGAGCCTGAGGGGCTCGGGTGAGTTTTGGATAGGCTACGGACCGTTTGAAGTTAGAAAAATCTGGTTTTTTTTACTATTGCTGGAGTCTGGTGCGATGTGCTTCGCGATCGCGAAGGGGAATCTGGGCTGGGGCGGAAATTGTTCTTTGCGAACATGAGGAAACGTTCGCGAACGCGGGGTAGAGGGGGGCTTACCCTTCGGGGATGTGACCGTCCACTCGCGAACGCGTAGGGTTATGGGGTATGGGAGGGGATCTGTCTGATATTCTATGTGAACGCGAGCCTAGGCTGGCGAACGCGAAGGCCAGGGGGTTGTGGCCGTCACAAATGCGTGCAGTATCTCGCGAAGGCCAACTGGGCCACTGTGCTTCATGATTGCGTCAGGTCCTTCGCGAACGCGAAGAAGATCTGACGCCAGTGAATTAAAACAGTCCAAAATCGGGATTCTTCCCAATTTTCACCATTTTCATGTTTGAGCTTGGCCTAGAGGTGATTTTGAAGAGGTTTTTCATCCCAACTTCATAGGTTAGTATATTTTAACTTGTTTCCTTCCATTTTCATAAACACTCATTGATTTTAACCTTTAATCTATATTTTTTCATGGTAGAAATTAGGGATTTAGGCAGAAATTAGGGAGTTTGAGAAATTGAGATTTAGATCTCAAATTGAGGTCAGATTTCGAAACTAATCACGTAACCGGGCTCGGGGATGAATGGGTAATCGGGTATTGGTCAGAATCTCAGGTTTTGACCAAGCGAACCTGGGGTTGAGTTTTGTTGATTTTTTTCAAAAACATTAAAGATTGAATCTTTTTCACTCGTGGGTAGTTTCTAAAGCTTATTTTGAATTATTTGAACTATATTTGGTTAGATTTGATTGTTTTGGAGGATAATTATAGAAGAAAAGCCGCGGTTGAGCATTGATTTGGTTGCAGAGTGAGGTAAGTGTCATGGTTAACCTTGACTTGAGGGATTAGGACTTGTTGGTCTATTTGCTACGTGTTTTATGTGTGGGGACAATGTATATGTGAGGTGACGAGTATCTATGCATTGTCATTGAGTTAAAGCATGCGGGTGAAAATTATTTATTTGTATTATATTGTTTCGTTAGTTATGTTATCCATGCTTAGCTTAGATTATTACTTCTTTTAATTATCCATTTCGTATTTGTTGTTTATTTTAAAGATGTTGAATATTTTGGAAGTTGAAATTTGATATCAAGGCACCATATTTAAAGTGAAATTATTGCCCGCCTTTTTATTATTCGGATTTATATTATTGCATGGTGAGGACGAGAGTAAAAGCATGAAGGGTGAAGTCGTGCCATTACATTCGTAATATTGCACGGTGAGGAAGAGAGTAAAAGCACAAAGGGTGATACTGTGTCATTATATTCATGATATTGCGTGGTGAGGACGGGAATAAAAGCACGAAGGGTAATGCTGTGCCATTTTCATATCATTGAGTTAATTGATTTCCGGGTTTGGTGATTTACTTGGTTATATTGTTGCCTAATTCAGAAGATGTGTTTTTGTGATTTCATACTTGTTGTACTTATTATATTTTTCCCTTTTTGCATGTCCCCTCCCAGTTAATATTTTATCATCATTTTTTCTTATTTTCCTGCTTTATATACACTTGTACAAGTTTAATTATGTAGGTGTCTTATCATAGCCTCATCACTACCTCGTCGAAGTTAGGCTCGATACATACGGAGTACATTCAGTCGGTTATACTTCTACTACACTTTCGCACTTCTTGTGCAGATACTGGTATTGGTCCCAGCGGTGCTTGAGATATGCCGGCTCGGATCACTTTCATACGGAGACTCGAGGTAGATCTGCTGGCGTTCGCAGACCTTGAAGTCCTCTTCCATTTCCTACTTTTACTGTTTATCTCTTTCGAACAATTGTATTTATTTTAGACTGTATTTGTAGACTTCTAGTTGTTGGTGTACTCGTGACTCCAAATTTCTAGGAGTAGTTCTTATCACGTGATTTATATTAGCACTGTGTTAGATTTGGCATTTATTTCTCGTTGAATATCATTATTTTATTTTTAACTATTAAAATTGGTTAATTACTTATTTCACGTCGGCTTGCCTAGCAAGTGGATGTTAGACGCCATTACGGCCTCGAGGTTGGGATTTCGGCTCGTGATACCTGATCTCTATCCCTCCCACTTAAATGACTGCATGCATACACAATCGCCTCATGAGAAATACTCCCATAAACCTTTTGCATTAAGTAGCAAAAATCTGAACATCAATAGTTGCTAACCACACGATCTCTGTAGTACTAGCCCAACATCCGCAATTCAAAAGACAATGCGCCTTCTACAACACACACTCTACCCAGGCGATACAAGATAGGGCTATAATTCTCTTAAACATCTAAATTCTCCATGTTGTCTAGAACTCATGACATTCCTTTCAAAACTGAACCGCAACCTTGTCCATTTAATCTCAACCCCACATAGCTCACCGCATCTATCATACCTCAACACAAAACTATGAGAATCCTGTTATCAACTCTGAATCATTATAGGATACACACCATGTCGACCAAAAACCTTCCACTTAGCTCAATTCAAGAGAAAATCACAACACGCAACAAACTTTCCATGCTGGTGGGAGGCATTAGCCTCAAGTCGTGGCCAAATCATCACAAACTCTTTGGAATCCATTTGCACATACCTAAGTCATCAGAATTGAATCCCTCTAAATTATCCAAGTCACACAGACTGCCATACCCAAAATGTATTACCACAAAATATCTGTAAAGCCCTATTATACCAAAGGATTTGGTCTTCTCTATTACCGTGCTGATCCAAGCCACTGCTAAGAGGATCTAACTTCTTCAGATTTCTCATGACCAGCCTTCACGACAAAACTTCTCTTTCCCAATACATTATGGACCTCAATCAAAACTTATCCCAAGTGATCCCAATGCGAAATCTCGTTGTCTTAAGACACGTAAGCCATTTTCTTCCCTCTTATACACCAAATAATACCTCAAACCAAAGTACCTGCTCCGATGGGATCTTCTATGAATTTGAAGTTGTTCCTTCCACCTCTAAAAAAATGCCTCACCGAACTGATAATGTTATAGAAATAACAAAAGTCTCTTTCACAATTCAACATAAATCTCAAATCCTCAAAAACATGAAGAATTCAAAAATCCTTAGGTGCCATATCTTGAAAATACTAGAACCATTCTCGAGAGTCGCCCACTCAATCCTAGTCCCTAAATACATAGCCAAACATGACGGACGACCAGTGCTCCGTCAACATATGAATACTCCAAAAGAACAACCGAGCGAATTCTTTTTCTTTAAACACTACATGCACCAAGGAATATCCAACCTGAGCCATTCCACAACCTATATATAATAACCGGGCAAAATATAACATGCCTCCCACAAATTCCTTGCCTGATTCAATACCGAAGTTATCCTTCTCAAACCATAACTACTCCACAAGCGTACCGAAGTCCATGACTGTAATAACACATGATCAGATGACCCAATCACCGATGGTAGGCTCCCCCACTTGGCTTTAAGCCACAATCACATAACCCCAAGAACTCACAATGGCCATTAAACCTTAATTACTATGACCTCACACTTTTACTCAGTTGACTTTCTCATAAGCTCATGTTGCACTATCCATAACATACCCTAAAGTATCGACCCAAATGCATACTCAACCACGTGACAGTCGTGCCATCTACTTCAAGCGATCTAGACTCACTTCATAGTACATACATCTCATTGTATAGAAGGTAAAACTCTTCATAGCAACTTCATAAGAAATCGTACAACCCCTAATGTTCCCACATGAGATAGCCCACCTTTGTAGCCTCAAATCTTTCTATGACCTTGCCATGAGCACCACCATTATGTAACCAATGAATCCTCCCGAGCCTGCACTCGTACACAGGCCGCAAGAATCTATTTCATCTCATCAATGAACAACCGAAAAATCCATCAACACATCCAAAACTCAAGGCAGTATAGTACATCAAGATGATAATCAAGCATTCACATTCCGTTCATAGCTCAAGCAAACCCTTCTTGTTAAATTCAAACATTCCAAAATGTAAAACGTCATAACCAAAATGAAATGCCTAGACTTAGTCATTTATCCACAATGACCAAAATCATAACAACCGTCCTCAAAGACTGTGGCTACCCTTCCATAAAGTATATAATGATACGCCCCCATTTCCACACAGGTATAACCACCTTCCAAAGTAAGTCACTATGTCTCTGATGTTAATTCTCGACCTACTGACAATAAAACATTGTGAAACATACCTAATATGTCATTCTCATCCTCCGACACCCATAATGTTGCCTCGAACCACGATATATCTCGGTAACATCCATATGAACAAAATACCTCAAACTATGAACCTCCTCAAGGATCATCTTCGTCGAACTATCAACACTAGAAACACAAAATCCAACCCTAATATCGCAAAATACCGTTTCACTCAGGACCACCTCCTTATCCCCACCCCGCACTTCGTGTCCCTAAGGACATGCAAGTGTAGATCATCACACTGACAAGATCTAATGCACTCAACAAAGATAATGATGCAACCACAAAAGCAAGAACTCTACTATGCTCAGAAATGCTCAATTTGAAAATTTTATATACCACGGTCAGAAGTTTCATAACCAAAACCTTCCCTCCGCCGGACAAATGCCAAACTCTATATCATAAACCAGATAGTTCTACTCACGAGGCTTCAACTGCCATGACACATAAGCAATTACCCTACAACTCTGCACTAATACAATGCCAAGACCAACACGTGAAGTATTATAATATACTTTGAAATTTCCTGAACCCGTGGGTAATACCAACACTAGGGCGGCTATAGATTGAAACCCCTCCACAAAGTGTTAATAGTAGTTAGCCCTCAATACATGGAAAACATCCCACACCACAGGTCTAATATCACCACAAATCACCGGACCTCAACTGATATCGAGTGCTCAAAATTGCATACGAACAAGTAGGAGGGAACTAAAGATATAGGCTTCAAGCCGAGATAAAGTCGCACGATAAGGAATTAAGAAAGGGAAATTTCCTAACATCCCGTAGCCTCTCGGAGATAAGTGCAGTCTCCATTCCGATCCACAAGACTCTACCAGACCTGCTCATGACCCGTGAGACCCTTAGAACCTAGAGCTCTTATACAAACTTGTTACGACCCAAAATCCTACCTCAGGTTATGATGGCACCTAGCTGTACTTTCTAAGCAAGCCAACTTACAATCAATAGAATACGGTCGAATTTTCTTTAATTAACAGAGTTATATCATAATAAAAGCTAAAAAGATCTCGAAACAGTATAATATCTTATACAATTTAAACATGGTGCGAACATGACCAAAATAGTACAACCCCCAAGAAATAGGTGAATAAGTACACGAGCATTATATATTCAGACTTGTACTACTGAATAAGTACAAGTCTGAATATATAATCACAACTGTAAGTGAGAAACAAAATAGACATGAGACTTATAAGGACGGGGATTCCATGTGTTGCAGATCGAAATAGTATGGTAGCTCACAATGAAGTCTCCAATAATGCACTCCCTCAGCTCAAAGAGTATTGCAATACTAGTCTCAGAACCTGCACAAAATGTGCAGAAACGTAATATGAGTACATCTCAATCGGTTCCTAGTAAGTATCAAGTCTAATCTTGAATAAGTAGTGACAAGGCTATAGTCATCAAGATACTTACAACACAAATAATAATAACAATCTTGGAGCTAAAACAAACAATATCATCATGATCAACAGGTATCAAGATACAAAACAGCCAAAAGATATAAAGTATGTTTTTTCAATTCAAGAGATAATCATAATGCTACTCGAAAGGGAGGTACCAAATCCAAGCGCAATAGGAGCTTGATAGCACAACTCATAATCAAATATCCACTCATTATATCTTGTGCCATAACTGTATTTCAACTGCACGACCTTGCCTCTCGCGCCACAATTTCAGTTCTAATCAAGTGTGTGTATATATGCCCAAGAATTAATAGATAAAAGATGCACAAGGACTTAATAATAATCATGAAAATATATGCTCATGAAATATATATATATATGACTACAAATGATTCAAGAAATTCAACTTATCAAGAACCAGTTCCCTGCCTTCATAATTAATCATAAACCTAAACATGATCTCTAATATGAATCAAGATGAGAACATAATTAAAACAAGGCATAAAGTATCTCAATTCGTTCTTGGGCATAATATAAACTGGGCAAGTGCATATACGCTTTCCACCACATATATATATACCACTCCCAATACCTTAGGCGCATATCAATCAGGTTAAATCCTAGGGGTTTCCTTCTTAACAAGGTTAGCCAAGAGATTTACCTCTTTTCGGGCTATCTTCAACAACAAATTGCGTCAAAACCTCGTTCTAGCTCTCCAATCATGAAAATCCAAGACAATCGTCATCCAAGGAAGTCAAACAATACTATAGGAAGTAATCTCAATCCATAAAGCTTCGATCTTTGAAGAATTTTCAAAAAGTTAACAAACGCCAACCAGGCATGCATGCCCAAAATCTGAAATCAATACCAAAATTCGATAACCCATAACCTATCAAGTCTAAATATATAATTAGTTTCCAAATATTGGTCCAAATCGATGGTCAAAACCCCAAAATACACTCTCTTAAAGTGTAGGCATAAACCCAAATTTTCTTCCTTAGATTTATCAATCAAATGCCAAAATCAGAGATAGAATCATGAATAATAATCAAATCCAGCTGATGAACACTTACCTAAACCACGTGGGAGAAAATGACCTAAAAAACGACTCCAATCCGATCTCCCAATCTCAAAATATGATAAAAAAAGAAGAAGCTAACTCTCGAACATATACCCCTGTCAGGCAACCTCACACTTGCACTCACTAAGCAGCAGGTGAGATGTCACTTTTGCGATCTCAACTTCTATAATGACCTGATAGGTCATTTTGAGTACTAGATCCCCTTTTTACAATTTGAGACCTTTCATAGCGCTATTTGATAATTTATGACTTGCGTGCATAGTCCGTATTAATTTTCGAAAAAGTCTAAATGCGAATTTTTAGAAAACTCCACTTTTGAACTTGAAAATGGCTAGAGTTGACCACGGTCAATATTATTGGTAAACAACCTCAAATCGATATTTGATGATTTTAGTAGGCTCGTATGATGATTTTGCACTTGTACGCATGTTTGGTTGGGATCCGGGTGACCCAAGGTCGTTAATGTGAAAAGTTAAAAATTTGAAGTTTGAACTTTAAAGTTCTTTGAGTTTTTGTGTTTGATTCGTGATTTTAGATGGTATTTTGATGATTTGAGCTTACAAGAGAGTTTGTATGATATTATTATACTTGTGTTGATGTTCGGATATGAGCCCGATGGGTTTGGATGAGTTTCTGATGGTAGGCTATAATTGTATATTTTGGCTATTAATTGCACTCTAATTCGCTGCACTTTACTAGTGTCTGAGATTTAAATGGTATTATTTTGTACTGAGTATGTGTTTTATGCTTTGTAGGAGCGATTCCGAGTTACGATGAGGTTTTGGAGCTAATTCGAGCTATTTTGGAGCTTTGAAGTCTGAGTAAAAGCCCATGAATTAAGTTGGGATCGAAATCGAAGATCAACGGACAATAATGCACTTAATGAAGAGAAACGACAAATGGAGCAGGAAGTCACCCAGGTACGCGAGCGCACACTGGGCGCACAAGTGGAGCAGAACACTATCCAACATGTGCGGTCACCTGCCCAGGTGCGCGACCGCGCACGTCTGGTCCGAAAATTTTTCCAAGCCAATTTTTGTAATTTCGGAGGCGACTCCTCTTGACCAATATGAAGCCCATCTCGTCTAAAAAGAGGGTTTCTTGGATTTTTAGAGAAACTTTTGGGAGAGAAGAAGGAAGGAAACAACGTAAATGCAAAAGACTTGATCCAATTCATTCAATACGGAAGTTTGTTTAAATTTGGGAATTGTAATGTATTCTTGATCTTCTAATACTCTTGTGATGAATACTTTTTCCATTATGGAGTAGTCTTGCTTAGGGTTGTTGATGGATGTTGTGATTTGACTATTGTTTTGGGTTTTACTCTCTGTTAATTGCCCGGATTCATTGAATGAGTTATTAATTGAATTGCAAGGCTTATTGTGGTTTTACTTTTATCGAAAGAGAAGTGTTGCTGCAATTTGCATTATGCCATATCGTTTAGGTTGATTTTATGCCTTTTCTAGGTAATCGAAAGAGCTTAGAGAGTTATCAATTAACCTAGTTTAGAAGAATAATTGAGAGGTGTTCTTCGAAGGATCATTCATTCACTGTGTTTGTGCATATGTTCATAGGATCTGTTATTAGGTGGATTAAGGGAACTATCATTCATTCGGAAGAAGAGTTTGAATCCCTAAGGTAGCCTAATCATCTGTTGAAATCAAAGGAGTCAATAGAAATTAAGAATGAACCTAACCCAGAGTTACCCGGAACAATAGTTGATCACATATCTTGTTACAACCCTTACTTTTCACCCTGATATTAAATCATTGCTCCTTAATCATTAAAGTGCCATTAGTTTCTTACAATAGATAATCTTAGTTTTATTTATAGTCGATAATAACACCTATCAAAGGTTTATTATCCTGAATAGTGTTGAGTTGAAGATTTATTAGAACATTATTTAAACCAATCCCTGTAGAAAGCATTTAATACTATACTATCTTTGACTAGCGAGCCTAAGTTTTTTACACCGGTTTTGCGCTCGTCAGTTTCAGATGAGTTTCGGGGAATTAGGATTGCTGGTGCTGCAGACCTCGCATTTGTGATGGTCTTTTCACAAATGCGAGCCTCGCATTTTCTAGTGCTAGCTCGCATTTGCGATGCTGGAAGGTGTTGGGCAGCTTCATTTTTGTGAAGCTTTGTTCGCATTTACAAGGGGCCTGCCTTCACATTTGCGATATTAGAAGGGCTCACGCATTATTCGCATTTGTGATCTATGGTTCACTTTTGCGAACATCGCAGTTGCGAACAAGAATTCGCAATTGCGATATCTGCAGCTGGGAAAAAGTTGGATTTCGAGACTTAGCTCATTTTATTCCATCATTTAGACCTATACTCCACATCGAGGTGATTTTTAGATTAGTAATTTTAACTTGTTTTTGTTCAATTTTTATTACTTTTTCATGAATTTTCATTATCAAATTTAAGATTTCATAGAGTAGAACTAGGGATTTGGGGTAGAAATTTAGGATCTTGTAAATTTGAGATTTAGACCTCAAATTGAGGTCGAATATCGAAACAAATCATATATTTGGACTCGGGGGTGAATGAGTAATCAGGATTTGGTCTTAATTTTGGATTTCGACCATATGGGCCAGGGTTGAAGTTTTGTTCACTTTTCCATACATGTTAAAAATTGAACCTTTTTTATACTAAGGTAGTTTTTAAAGCTTTTTTTTTTTTACTTATTTGAGTTATATTTTTCTAGATTTGGGTGGTTTGGAGGCTTGTTCTAAAGTAAAAGTCGTGTTGGATTGTTGATCTTATTCCAGAAAGAGGTAAGTGTCGTGGTTAATCTTGATTTGAGAGAATTCGGACATGATTGATCTATTTGCTATGTGGTTTATGTGTTGGATGACGTATATGCAAGGTGACGAGTGTACATGTGTCGTCATGGGCATAAGCATGCGGAGCAGTCTAGCTTACGTTCAAATGCCTTATTATACTATTTATGTTCAAATGCCTTATTATACTATGTATTTCCTTATTCCGTATTTTTCCTTTATTATGTGCCCTTATCTTATACATGTTCCCTTGACATGTACTTGCCTTTACTTGTTAACTGTTTTCAATTGTTACATGCTTCTATTTGCTTTACGCTTGATTTAATGTATGCCTTTACTTATTACATGCATTTTCTTATTATTAGGTAGATGCTCTTACCTATGTCCTTATTTGCCTTCTTGTCTGTACATGTTCCTTGTTTTACCCTATGGTGCAATGTCGTATTGTGTGATCTTAGATTGTGCTCATGTTACAACTTGTTTAAGTCTTGTTGGTATATGTTGTGAGGCTAATTCTTGGGTACTGCATAGTTTGACCTTCCTTGTTCGTACTCGTACGTCCTTGATGAATTTATGCATTCTAACTTCCCTTTATACCATGTTGTGAGATTTGCCATGTTGATATTTACTGAGAATTTTCAAATAAACTGATAAATTGGGATCGGGTTGCGCGCCACAACGGTATTATTATTGAAATTGAGATCGGGTTGCGCGTTGCAACAATGTTGACAATTGTTGGTATTGATATTGGAATTGGGTTGTACGCCGCAATGGAAAGGATATTTTGTAGTTATTCTTGGGTGTTAAATTCCACTACAGTGTTGTGTTATGAGGCTGTGATGTGATGATATTCGGGCTCCCTCTGTTACCTATTTTCTTATTCCATTTATTATGCTTTTACTCGTTTCTCTATATTGCTATTGTTTTTTTATTTATTACACGTACATCTTTACAGTAAGTGTCTTGTCATAGCCTTGTCATTACCTCTTCGAGATTAGATTTGATACTTACTTAGTACATGGAGTCGGTTGTACTCATACTACACTTTTGTACTTCTTGTGTAGATCTTGATGTTGGTCCCAGCGGCATTCATAGGTGACTTGCTCGGACCTTTCCCGAGGTAGTGTTGCTTGGTGTTCGCAGACCTTGGAGTCCCTTTCCTATCTTTATCTATTTTTTATTGTACCAGACAATATTGTATTTTCTATTGCAGACTTGTATTTAGTATTTCTAGTGGCTCACGTACTCGTGACATATAAATTCTGGGAATAGTCGTAGACAACGATGGTTGTAGATTTATTATACATTTTATGAGACTTCACTCTTTTATCCTTATTATTATGCTTTAGCTGTTAAACTGCTTTAATCATTGTTACTAATGTTGTCTTGCCTAGAAAGCGGATTTTAGGTGTCATCACGACTCCGTGATTGGAATTTTGGATCCTGACAAGTTTGTATTAGAGCCCTAGATTGCATAGGTATCACGAGTCATGAGGAAGCTTAGTAGAATCTTGAGGATCGGTAGGGAAATGGCTGCACTTATCTTCTAGAGGCTATAAGGCTTTAGAAAATTTCACTTTCTTTTTTTCTTTATCATGCGACTTTGTTCTATCATAAAGTTTGAATCTTTCTTTTCTTATTTTCTCACAGATAGTGAGAATACGTGCTTCATCCGTAGCTGGTCAGGAGTCAGAACCCCAGATTGTAGCCACTACCGAGGGTAGGGGCCAGGGCAAGGGCAGAGGTGGAGGCATACTACAGTGTGTCCATTGATCAATTTTTCTAGATTCTATTTTACCTTCTCGATTAAAGAACATTTGACCCAAATCATGAACGTTAAGCATTGGACACTGATATTTATGACGATGCAAATGTGATGTTCCATAGTTTTTACCTTTGGGTCCCAGAGTTAACCAACCTTAAATGGTTTCTTACACCCTTTATATGCAGCCCTTTCAATTCCATATTTAGCTCTGACAATTATGTTTTGAAGTAAAGCCACACATCTGATTTTAACTTAATTTTTTTTTCTAACTTGGTTCTGCAGAATTATTTACCTCCACAGTGTCCTCAATATGTTCATGTGTGTCATGTTAATCATCCATTGATCTTCCTGTAATGAAACAAACAAGAGGCGTTAAGTTTATAAAGTAAACAATGCCACTACAAGTTAGTAAAACTTTTGTAACAAATAATTATTAAAGTGCTTACTTAAATTTTGAACCAAATGAATCCCAAATCTTGCGTCCACGATATTATCATAAATAAATCGGACAACATTATTGTTATCGAAGGATAAATTCATATTATGTGTGCATCACCAAGTTCACATCATTCTAACACTGCTTCTATCAGTTATAACTAAAAAGCTTCAAAGCATTCCATGCAAATAAGTAATTTATTTTTACTAATATGTTAATTAAACAGAATATTAAGTTTTAATATGTTATGTAATGAGAATATTAAGTTTTACTATGTTATGTTCTTTGCCTAGATTACCATAAAATAATTAAATTACCCCGTGATGAATAATTCTTAAGGATCATGTTTCATTATATGTAACTGTACTTATCAAATATTTGTAGTTTTTGAACAGTTATTTGAGTTTTCATATTTAATTCCATGATACGTAATAGAGAAATAACAATATATATTTGCGGAGTTAGAGTATAACTTGTGGGATTCGCCAAACTCAGAAGGCTTTGGCCCAAACTCTTTAGTTGACTTAAAAAATTCATTATGTAACATCCCGGCCGGTCGTTTTGAGAGTTGTAGCTCCGTTCACCTATTTACTGCTCATTTTGTGTTTTATAGTTGTTATGTGACTTGTCGGGATAGTCGGTTCGGGTCCGGAGAGGTTTTGAAATGAATTGAGACACTTAGTCTAAAGGTTAGAAGCTTAAGTTGAAAAGGTTGAGCTGATATTGACTTAGGTGTAAACTACTACAGAATGGAGTTTTGATCGTTCCGTTAGCTCCATTGGGTAATTTTGGACTTAGGAGCGTGTCCAGATTGTGATTTAGAGGTCCCTAGTGGAATTAGGTTTGAAATGGCAGAAGTTGAAAATTTGAAAGTTTGAGCGAGAGTGGATTTTGTAGCTACCGGGCTTGGATTGGAGTTCCGGGAGTTAAAATAGGTCCGTGGTGTCATTTGTAACTTGTGTATAAAATTTGGGGTCAATCGGACATGATTTGATAAGTTTCAGTGTCATTTGAAGAAGTTGGAATTTCAATAGGTTTGAGTTGGGGTGTGATTCATGTTTGGATGTTGTGTGAGGTAATTTGAGGGCTCGACTAAGTTCGTATCATGTTTTAGGACTGTTGGTATGTTTGGTTGAGGTCCCGGGGGGCCTCGGGTTGATTTTGGATGGTCAATGGATCGAAAATGAGACTTAGTGCATTTCTGAAGCTGGGAGTCTGCTGGTGTAATCACTCCTGCGGATTTGTGACCGCAT
This sequence comes from Nicotiana tabacum, assembly GCF_000715075.1. Lineage (NCBI taxonomy): Eukaryota > Viridiplantae > Streptophyta > Magnoliopsida > Solanales > Solanaceae > Nicotiana > Nicotiana tabacum. The sequence goes on from NC_134098.1 coordinate 9,335,160, forward strand.
GTGCGAGCTCGCAGAAGCGAGCATGGAAGCGCAGAAGCATAAAGGAGAGAATGGGGTAGTGGCCGCAGGTGCGAGGAAAATTTCCTCACCTACGTGATCGTAGATGCGAACTAGGGATCGCAGATGCGAACTAGGGATCGTAGAAGCGATGGATTTTCCGCAAAAGCGGAACTGCAGATGCGGTTAAGTTTCCGCAGGAGCGAAAAGGCTGGATAAAAACTTGAATTCAAGGGTTCGCAATTTTCTTCATTTTGAACATTTCAAGCTCGCGATTGAGCGATTGTTTAGAGGATTTTCGAGGGTTTTCTTGAGGTAAGTGACTTGTGTTAATTTTTAATCAATAATCTTGTTTTCCCATTGAATTTTTCACCTAGTTTGTGTGTATTTAAGGTTGAATTTGGGAATTTGAGGCTAGGAATTTGGAGAGTTTGATTTGGGGTTTTGGGTGGCGATTTGGTATTGGATTTTGATAAATTTGGTATGGTTGAACTCGTGGTTAGAAGGGCTTTCAGGTTTTGTGACTTTTATCGGATTTCGAGATGTGGGCGCGGGGGCCGGCTTTTGAATCGACTTTTGACTTTAGATTAATAACTTAGTGTTTTTCTTATGGAATTAAATCCTTTAGCTCATGTTGATTGTATTGAACTGTCTGTGGCAAGATTCGAGTAGGCATTTGGAAGCCGATTCACGAGGAAAGAGCGTGTTAGAGTAGGGATTTGCACGGTTTGAGGTAAGTAACAGTTCTAAATTTGGTTCTGACGGTATGAAACCCTGTAATATGTGTCGTGTGATTTATATTGAGGGGTGGATCTTCCCTGGGCATGGATCTTGCCCGAATTATTTATATTTAGGGGTGGATCTTCTCTGGGCTGGACTTGCCATATACAGTACTGAGTGATTGATTATTCTGAAAGTGTGAGTGAACGAAGCTTCTAGTGTGGTGCATTACATACAGCATGTACATTGTCATGTAGATATAGAGAGGTCGTATTCCTCATATCATTCAAAATTTATCTATCTTACTTGCACTGGGTTTAACTGCTGAACTTGAAAGCATGCATATCTTTATATATTGTAATTTCTGTAATTGAACTATATCCGTGAAGCTCGTCACTACTTTCAGTCCATTATTTAGTCTTGTTACTTACTGAGTTAGTTGTACTCACTCTACTCCTTCCACTTCGTGTGTAGATCCAGGTGTTTCCGAACTCGGTGGGTGTTGATCTCTTTGCACAGCTTGATCATTTGGAGATTCCAAGGTAGCTGCCCTACATTCGCAGACCTTGTCTCTCCATCCCTATCTTTTAACTTTATGTATTCAGTTTTAGTCTTTCATAGACAGTATTTCTAGACTTGTGTTGTATAGACGCTCATGTACTCAGTGACACCCCGATTTTGGAAATTTCCTTATTGGGTTTTGACTTTCTATCCACTTTTTGAGAGTTTTGATGATTTAAACCTGTGTTATTCTTATTTTTTTTAAAAGTGTTGGAAGTATTTTGAAGTGTCGGCTTGCCTAGTACCACATTAGGCGGCATCACGACAGGCTAAGTTTTAGGTCGTGACAAGTTGGTATCAGAGCCTAGGTTACATAGGTCTCACAAGTCATGAGCAAGTTTAATAGAGTCTTGTGGATTAGTATAGAGACGTTTGTACATATAATTGAGAGGCTGATGAAACCTTAGGAAACTTCACATTCTTATATTCTCGTCGTGCGAATTTGTTGATTCCGGTCACTAAATTTCTGTTGTTCTATTCTCTCATAGATGGTGAGGACATGTACTACCGGACAGGACGACCAGCCACCAGTACTACCAGCTAAGGCCACGAGAGGCCGATGTCGCAGTAGGGGCAAAGATGCAGCTCGTACAACAGCTAGAGCAGCACCTGCAGATCCACCAGTTGCTCCAGCTCAGGAGCAGGTTCCTGATGTGGTTGAGCCAGCGGGGCCAGCTCAGGCACCAGCTGTGCCCATTGTGATTCCAGGCCTTTAGGAGGCTTTTGCTAATATTTTGATAGTGTGCACTAGCCTTGCTCAGGCGGTCTCTGTTCCAGCCACAATAGCCACTTCTAAGGCTGGGGGAGGTACTCAGACTCACACCAGAGCAAGTGATGCAGGGACTTCAAACACCAGGGTTACTACCAGCTTAGCCGGTTACAGTTACTCAGGCCCAGGGGGGTCCTGTTATGATTGATGATGAGCAGAGAAGACTGGAGAGATTTGGGAGGCTCCAGCCTCCAGCATTCAGTGGGGCTGATTTTGAGGATTCCCGGGACTTTTTTGACAGATGCCAGTGGATGCGTCTCACGTCAGGTATTTTGGAGACCAGTGGGGTCTTATTCACTACTTTTCAGTTTACTGGGGCTGCCTTCAGATGGTGGGAGGCTTATGAGAGGTGCATTCTCGCAGGGAGGATCTGCACAGACAGTTTGAGCAGCTACGCAAGGATGGCATGTTTATGACTCAGTACGAGATGAGATTTTCTGAGTTGGCCCGTCACGCAGTTTGGTTGGTTCCCACGGATAGAGAGAGGATTAGGAGGTTCATTGATGGCCTCATATATTAGTTACAGTTGCTTATGACTCGGGAGAGAATATCCAGTGCTACTTTCGACGAGGTGGTCGATATTGCTCGGCAGATAGAGATGGTCCGTAGTCAGGAGCGTGAGGAGAGAGAGGCTAAGAGGCCTCGAGGTTCGGGTGGTCCTAGTGGTGTTCATTCTGGGTGACAACCTTACCACAGTAGGGTCATTCTTATAGGCCCGCTTAGATGGCTCGTCCAATTCACCGTGGTGCATCATCCAGCCATGGTTCATACACTGCTCATCAGAGTCAGTCATATCGCAATGCCCTTCTAGCTCAGAGTTTATCCCGTGCTCCTTCAGTTCATGGTTCATCTACACCGAGTGCTTCTAGAGGGTATTCTAGTTCTCGGGGTCCGCCTCAGTGCTTGCCACTATTTTCAGAGAGGGGTTGTTTTGGGTGTGGATATTTGGGTCACATAAAGAGATACAGACCCCGCCTTTCGGGAGGTCCAGCTCATCAGAGGAGTCAGTCTACGACTTCAACACCAGTTACTTCACCACCTACCCAACCAACTCGGGGAGGTGCTCAGTCAGTAGGGGTCACTCAAGAGGGGAAGGCCGATCAAGTGGGGGTAGGCCTGATTCTATGCTATTCCTGCTAGGCCAGACATTGTTGCTTCAGATGCAATGATCACAAGTATTGTCTCAGTATTCCACAGGGATGTTTCTGTATTATTTGACCCTGGTTCAACTTATTCATATGTATCATCATATTTTTCTCATTATCTTGATATGCTCCGTGAGTCCTTAGTTTTATCTGTTCATATATCTACACCAGTGGGCGACACCATTATTGTGGATCGTGTATATCGGTCGTGTGTAGTGATTGTTGGGGGATTGGTAACTAGAGTTGATCTCTTATTGCTTAGTATGGTTGATTTCGACGTGATCTTGGGTATGTATTGGTTGTCTGCATGTCATGATGTTCTGGATTGTCACGCTAAGCCTATGATGTTAGCGATGCCGGGGTTGCCAAGGACCGAGTGGAGAGGTTCTCTAGACTATGTTCCCAGTAGAGTGATTTCATATTTGAATGTCTAACGGATGGTTAGGAAGGATTGTTTATTTTATTTGGCCTTTGTGAGGGATGTTGGTGCTGATACTCCTACTATTGATTTTGTTTCGGTGGTGCGAGAGTTTCCGAATGTGTTTTCTGCAGTCCTGCCGGGCATGACGCCCGACAGGAATATTGACTTTGGTATTGACTTGGTGCCGGGCACTAAGCCCATTTCTATTCCTCCGTATCGTATGGCACCAGCTGAGTTGAAGGAATTGAAAGATCAGCTTCATGAACTTCTTGATAAGGGGTTTATTAGGCCTAGTCTGTCACCCTGGGGTGCACCAGTTCTGTTTGTGAAGAAGAAGGATGGTACTATGCGGATGTGCATCGATTATAGGCAGTTGAAAAAAGTTACAATCAATAAAAAGTATCCTTTGCCGCGCATTGATGATCTATTTGACTAGCTTCAGGGAGCGATAGTGTTATCTAAGATTGATTTGAGGTCAGGGTATCACCAATTGAAGATTCTGGACTCGGATATTCTAAAGACGACATTTAGGACCCGTTATGGTCATTATGAGTTCCTTGTGATGTCTTTTGGGCTGACCAACGCCCCATCACCATTCATGCATCTTATGAACAGTGTATTTCAACCTTATCTCGACTCGTTTGTCATAGTATTCATTGATGATATCCTGGTGTACTCTCGTAGCTAGGAGGAACATCCCTAGCATTTGAGGATTGTGTTGCAGCGGTTGAGGGAGGAGAAGCTTTATGCCAAGTTCTCCAATAGTGAGTTTTGGCTTTGTCCAGTGGCATTCTTGGGGTATGTGGTGTCCAGTGAGGGATTCAGGTGGATCCAAAAAATATAGAGGCGGTTTAGAGTTGGCCCAGGCCATCCTCAGCTAATGAGATTCGGAGCTTTCTCGGCTTGGCCGGTTATTATCGTCGCTTGGTGGAGGGTTTCTCATCTATTGCATCGCCCTTGACCAAATTGACCCAAAAGGGTGCTACTTTCAGGTGGTCGAATGAGTGTGAGAAGAGCTTTCAAAAGCTCAAGACTGCCCTGACCACAACTCCAGTTCTAGTTTTGCCTTCAGCTTCAGGCTCTTATACAGTGTATTGTGATGCTTCTCGGATCAGTAATGGGTGTGTCTTATTGGAGGGAGGTAGAGTGATTACTTACGTTTCGCGTTAGTTGAAGCCCCATGAGAAGAACTACCATGTTCATGATTTGGAGCTAGCTTCCATCGTTTATGCATTGAAGATTTGGAGGCATTATCTCTACGGTGTGTCTTGTGGGATATTTACGGATAACCGGAGTCTCCAGCACTTGTTCAAATAGAAGGATCTAAATTTAAGGCAGCAAAGATGGTTGGAGCTGCTAAAGGATTATGATATTATCATTCTGTATCATCCTGGGAAGGCCAATGTGGTGGCCGATGCCTTGAGTAGAAATGCGGTGAGTATGGGTAGCCTTGCATTCATTCCTGTTGGTGAGAAACCTCTTGCAGTTAATATTCAGGCCTTGGCCAACAAGTTCGTGAGATTAGATGTTTTGGAGCCCATCCGGGTTCTAGCTTGTGTGGTTTCTCAGTCTTCCTTATATGATCGCATTAGAGTACGCCAGTATGATGATCCTCATTTGCTTGTCCTTAAGGACACGGTTCAACACGGTGATGCCAGAGACAATACTATTAAGGATGATGGGGTGTTGAGGATGTAGGGTCGGATTTGTGTCCCTAATGTAGATGGGCTACCTGAGTTGATTCTTGAGCAGGCCCACTATTTGCGGTATTCCATTCATCCAGGTGTCGCGAAGATGTATAAGGACTTGGGACAACATTATTAGTAGAGGAGAATAAAGAAGGATATAGTGGGATTTGTAGCTTGGTGCCTTAACTGTCAGCAAGTGAAGTAAGAGCATCAGAGACCGGGTGTATTGCTTCAGAGGCTAGAGATTCCAGAGTGAAAATGGGAGCGGATCACCATGGATTTTGTAGTTGGGCTCCCACGGACTTCAAGGAAGTTTGATGCCATTTGGGTGATTGTGGATCGGCTGACCAAGTCCGTGCACTTCATTCCAGTTGGGACTACTTATTCTTCAGAGCAGTTGACTGAGATTTACATCCGCGAGATTGTTCGCCTACATGGTGTGCTAGTGTCTATCATTTCAGATCGGGGCACACAGTTTACATCGTAGTTTTGGAGAGCTGTGCAGCGAGAGTTGGGAACCTAGGTTGAGTTGAGTACAACATTTCACCCTCAAACGGACGGACAATCCGAGCACACTATTCAGATATTGGAGGACATGCTACGCACTTGTGTCATTGATTTCGAGGGTTCTTGGGATCAGTTTCTGCCGCTCGCAGAGTTTGCCTCCAACAACAGCTACCAGTCGAGCATTCAGATATCTTCATATGAGGCTTTGTATGGGAGATAGTGTCGATCTCCAGTGGGTTGGTTTGAGCTGAGTGAGGCTAGGCTATTGGGTACTGACTTGGTTCAGGATACTTTGGACAAGGTTAAATTGATTCAGGATCGGCTTCGGACGGCACAGTCTAGACAGAAGAGTTACGCCGATAGGAAGGTTCGTGATGTTGCTTTCATGATTGGGGACAAGGTACTGCTCAAGGTTTTACCCATGAAGGGTGTTATGAGGTTCGGGAAGAAGGGAAAGTTGATCCCTCGGTATATTGGGCCGTTTGAGGTACTTTAGAGGGTCGGAGAGGTGGTTTACAACCTTGCCTTGCAACATAGTTTGTCGAGAGTGTATCTAGTGTTTCGTGTTTCTATGCTCCGGAAATATGTCGGCGATCCGTCTCATATTTTGGATTTTAGCACGGTTTAGTTGGATGGTGATTTGTCTTATGATGTAGAGCCGGTGGCCATTTTGGATCGGCAGGTTCGAAAGTTGAGGTCAAAGAATATAGTTTCAGTGAAGGTGTAGTGGAGAGGTCAACCAGTTGAGGAGGCTACTTGGGAGACCAAGCGGGAGATGCGGAGCAGATATCCACGCTTATTTGAGACTCCAGGTACATTTCTAAACCCGTTCGAGGACGAACGTTTATTTAAGAGGGGGAAGATGTAACGATCCGGCCGGTCGTTATGAGAGTTGTAGCCTCGTTCCCCCATTTACTGCTCATTTTGTTCTTTATATCTGTTATGTAACTTGTCGGGATAGTCGGTCGGGTCCGGAGAGGTTTTGGAATAAATTTAGACACTTCGTCTTAAGGTTGGAAGCTTAAGTTGAAAAGGTTGACCGGATGTTGACTTATGTATAAACGGCTCCGAAATAGAGTTTTGATGGTTCTGTTAACTCCGTTAGGTGATTTTGGACTTAGGAGCATGCCCGGATTATGATTTGGAGGTCCGTAGTGGAATTAGACTTTAAATGGCGGAAGTTGAAAATTTAGAAGTTTGACTGAGAGTGGACTTTGTGGTTACCAGGCTTGGATTGGAGTTTTGGGAGTTGGAATAGGTCTGTGGTGTCATTTGTGACTTGTGTGTAAAATTTGGGGTCAATCGGACGTGATTTGATAGGTTTCGGCGTCGTTTGTAGAAGTTGGAATTTCCTTAGTTTCAGTAGGCTTGAGTTGGGGTGCGATTCGTGTTTGGATGTTTTGTGAGGTGATGTGAGGGCTCGACTAAGTTCGTATCGTGTTTTAGGACTTGTTGGCATATTTGGTTGAGGTCCCGGGGGCCTCGGGTTGATTTCAGATGGTCAACGGATCGAAAATGAGACTTAGTGCATTGCTGAAGCTAGGAGTCTGTTGGTGTAATCGCTCTTGCGGATTTGTGATCGCAAGTGCGAGTTCGCAGAAGTGAGCATGGCAGCGCAGAAGCGGAAAGGAGAGAATGGGGCAGTGGCTGCCAGTGCGAGGGAAATTTCCGCACCTGCGTGATCGTAGATGCGGACTAGGGATCGCAGAAGCGATGGATTTTCCGCAAAAGCGGAACTGCAAATGCGGTTAAGTTTCTGCAGGAGCGAAAAGGCCGGACAGAACCTTGAATTCAAGGGTTCATGATTTTTCTTCATTTTGAACATTTCAAGCTCGCGATTGAGCGATTTTTGAGAGGATTTTCGAGGGGTTTCTTGAGGTAAGTGACTTGTGTTAATTTTTAATCAATAATCTTGTTTCCCCATTGAATTTCCCACCTAGTTTGTGTGTATTTAAGGTGAAATTTGGAAATTTGAGGCTAGGGATTTAAAGAGTTTGATTTGAGGTTTTGTGTGGCGATTTGGTATCGGATTTTGATATATTTGGTATGGTTGGACTCGTGGTTAGATGGGCTTTCAGGTTTTGTGACTTTTATCGGATTTCGAGACGTAGGCCTGGGGGGCCGACTTTTGAATAGACTTTTGACTTTCGATTAATAACTTAGTATTTTTCTTATGGAATTAAATCCTTTAGCTCGCATCGATTGTATCGAACTATCTGTGGCTAGATTCGAGGCATTTGGAGGCCGATTCACTAGGCAAGAGCATGTTGGAGTAGGGATTTGCACGATTTTAGGTAAGTAATAGTTCTAAATTTAGTTCTGAGGGTATGAAACCCCATAATATGTGTTATGTGATTGGTTTTGAGGTGACACACATGCTAGGTGACGGGCATGTGGGCGTGCACCGTAGGAATTATGACTTGGTCAATTTCATGGAACTGAATAGTTGAAAAATTTGTTGTTATCTATATATTCTCCAAGTGTTATAGAAATTGAACTACAAATCATATTTAGACTATGTGTTGGCACTGTAGGGACCCACAGAGGTCGTGACATGTTGAATTATCTGCTAAAATACCATTTTATACTCAGTCACAGTTTTACTTGCATATTACATCTCAGTCTCTATTGTTCATTATTGATACATTATATCATTGTTATTTGGGTTGATTATCATGATTTCTGAGAGCCCGAGAGATTGGAGAGGTTGATGACTGAGTGAGGCTGAAGGCCTGATTTTGTGCGGATATTATGGAATAGGGCTGCACGCTGTAACATATTTTATTGATTTGTGCAATGATTGGCATGTTATAGCGTTTGGGCTGAAGGAGCCCCTCCGGAGTCTGCACACCCATAGTAAGCGCAGTTGATTTATATTGAGGGATGGATCTTCCTTGGGCATGGATCTTGCCCGAATTATTTATATTTAGGGATGGATTTTTCCTAGGTTGGATTGGCCTTATACAGTACTGAGTGATTGACTGTCATATATATATATGGGATGGATCTTCCTTGGGCTGGACTGGCCATATACAATACTAAGTGATTGAGTATTTCGAAAGTGTGAGTGCACGAAGCTTCTAGTGTGGTGCATTACATACAGCATGTACATTGGCATGTAGATATAGAGAGGTCGTATTCCTCATATCATTCAGAATTGATCTATTGCACTAAGTTTAACTGTTGAACTTGAAAGCATGCCTATCTTTCTATGTTGTAATTTCTGTAACTGAACTATATCCGTGAAGCTCGTCACTACTTTCAGTCCATTATTTAGTCTTGTTACTTACTGAGATAGTTGTACTCACGCTACACTCTGCACTTCGTGTGCAGATCCAGGTATTTCCGGACACAGTGGGTGTTGATCTCTTTGCACAGCTTGATCGTTTGGATATTTCAAGGTAGCTGCCCGGCGTTTGCAGACCTTGTCTCTCCTTCCCTATCTTTCAGCTTTATGTATTTAGTTTTAGTCTTTCATAGATAGTATTTCTAGACATGTGTTGTATAGACGCTCATGTACTCAGTGACATCCCGATGTTGGGAATTTTCGTATTGGGTTTTGACTTTCTATCCACTTTTTGAGAGTTTTGATGATTTAAACCTGTGTTATTCTTATTTTTCATTTAAAAGTGTTGGAAGTATTTTGAAGTGTCGGCTTGTCTAGTATCACGTTAGGCGCCATCACGACAGGCTAAGTTTTGGGTCGTGACATATTAAATATGTACAAACTATCAATTTAAAACCCTCATAAACTTCAAGTTCCAACTCTACCTACTAGAATAATATAGTACTGGCAAAAACTTTAAACTGGTCCATTACTAGAAATCAAGAAAAGGGATAAAAATCTCCATTGCCCAAATTCTCAAAGGAACTTTTTCACACGTATCTAAAGATTTAAAATGATTTTACCTCATCAAAATCTTATTGTATAAGTCATGAGACTTTTAACAAAAATACTAGTAAGAATTTTAGTATAATATATCCATTTATATCTAATCCGTTTCAAGAGCAGTTGGTAGAATCATGGTCTTCCTTTTTTAATCCTCCCGAGAACGTCCGTTAAAAGCTGGCTAATCCCTTCATAAATTAATATATTTCTTGCATCTTGCAGCAAAGTTCTCATTAATTAGTTTTAATCACTTCTAGCTTAACTTTTCTATTTTTAATTAATTGACTATCAAAAATCAACACATATATCTAAAATCGTCAAAATATAATAAATAAACAAAAACAAAAACAAAAATCTGAATTGTAACGATCAGCCGGTCGTTTTTGTGTATTTGAGCCTCGTTTCTCCATTTGATGCTTCTTATATATTTGATTGTTGTTTTGTGACTTGCGGGGATGATTGATTTGGTTCCGGAAAGATTTTGGAGTGAATTGGAACACTTAGTTCCTTTGTTGGAAGCTTAAGTTATAAGAGTTGACCAAGGTTTGACTTTTGTGAAAACGACCTCAGATTGATAATTTGATGATTCCAATAGGTTCGTATGGTAATTTTGGACTGAGGCGTAAGTTCAAATTTGGAGCTTCCTAGGATGTTTTGGCACTATTTGCTAAAAGTTGGCAATTTGAAGGTTTGGAGAGTTCCTAAATTGATTGGAGGTTGATTTTGTTGATGTTGGATTCAAATTTTATTTCTGAAAGTTGGAGTAGATATTTTTTATTATTTGGGACTTGTGTGCAAAGTTTGGGTTCATTCCGGATTGGGTAGGCTTGAATCGGACGCTTAATTTGAAGTTTGAAGGTTCTTAAACCTAAGAGAAGTTCAATTTATGTTTTGACCTTTGATTCGTTGTTGTGATGTTGTCATATGTATTTGGAGGCTTTGGATAGGCCCGACTAGTATTTATGGACTTGTTGGTATGATTGGACGGGGTCACGAGTGGCTCGGGTGAGTTCTGAAAACCTCGGAGCATTATTGAAAGTTGCAGATTTTTGCCGGTGTCAGGCCCTTCTTCGCGATCGCGGAGGTTGGATTGCGATCGCGGAGTGCTTTTGAGGTAGGCAGGATTTTCTTCTCTGTGTTCGCGACTGTGGAAGACACGTTCACATTGAGTGAGGCAGATTGGCTTGTGTTTGCGACTGGTGCATCGTGTTCGCAAAGGAGTGAGGCTGGTCGGGGATTGTCAGGTGTTGGGCCTTCGCGTTCGCAGGAAGGTGACCATGTTCGTGTTGGCCTATGGAGTTGTTCATGACATTCGCGGGCTAGAGGCCACATCTGCGAAGGATTAATTGAGGATGTTGGATTTTTATACTTCGCGAACGTGAGGCAATGGTCGTGTTCGCGAAAGGTATCACTAAGCAGATTTATGTGTTATAATTTCGGAATTTTACTGATTCTCTCATATTTTGATCCCTAGACTTCGAGAGGTGGAGATTTTAGCGAGCAAATTCATTACTACATTAGTGGTAAGTAGTTTTCACTTGGATTTGGCTTATATCTTGAATCTCCATGGATTGTTATACCTAAAACTTGGATTTTCTTAAAGAAAGAATTGGGTTGTCTACAACCTAAGAGAGTAAAAATTGGGGATTTGGGAGTCAATTTGGACTTGGTTTTGGAATCTAATCACATATTTATACTTGTGGGATTATGGATAATCGGGATCTCCCCGTTTGACTCGAATTTTGACTATGTGGATCCGGGTTAACTTTTGTTAACTTTTGAGGATTTGATTTTGGGAGGATCATATGGTTCAGATGCACAGATCCAAGTTTTCAACTCAAAATGTTCTTTCACCTTCTCATCATTGTAAGCATATTTAGCAAGTGTTGTTTTGCCAATCCCAACCATTCCAACAATAGAAATAATAGTCAAATGTTTTTCATTTGCATCAATAGCCATTAAACGGTCAACCAATTCCTCCAATTCATTCTACCTACCAATTTGCTTTTCCAAATCCTCCAATGTTTCAATGATGCCTTCCAACTTCTCTTTTATGTAAATTAAAAAGTCAACACTCAAGCACAAATTGAAGTCACTTACCAGTTAGTTGCTTATTTTCCTCAAGATATTGATGCTGACCTTCCACCTTAAGTCTCATAACTTCATAATTGATTTTTTCCATTAAGTTTTCTGCAGAGTCCACAACATAGGTGCTTTAGCTGTTTGCTTTAGCAGATACTATTACTCCATATTGTCTTGTCTCTATAGTTATCGGTCACATAGAAAGAAGAAGGATAACGTTTTTTCTTAATGTTTGATAATACTAACTATATTATGCCCGTAGAAGACCGGTGCTCTATCTAAACAACATTGTTGGATATTTATCTTGTGTTTATATAGCTCGCGCCTAGTTAGCGGCTTAGCAAGAATTTTTACTAAGGTGGGTAAAAGTATAAAGAAGTAAATATACAAAAAATCAAAGGGATTCAACATATAGTATAAACATTATAAAAACAGAAGATTGCTCTGTGTAATTTTCAGGAGACCTAGCCACTGCTGGCTGTCGTAGAAGGAAAATGGACTATTAAAACAATCTTGTTTAGGGGGAGATTTTCTCTTAATAACTTTTATACGTTCTTTTGTATTAGTTTTATGATATGTAGGTCAATTGATCAAATTATATTAAAGTATATTATTCTTTTTTAGTATAATTTTTTTTGTCCTCTGATTTATTATAACTAAGGTTTATTTTGTTAGGTTCCGCATGACGGTGAGGTTCCGAATGACGGTGAGGCAAATGGAAGTGACATTTGATTCCTTGAAGCTAATTTTCTCTTATTTTGTAGAAGGAGGTTGTTTAGAATGTTGCAACGCCTGAAGTTTCGTCTGAAATATCATCTCAACGGCGTTCATTTTATTATTACTGTTCAAATGTAGAGATCCAACGGTAAGAAGGTCACAATTTCCAAACATGGTGGGGAGCTTTTCTTACTTATGCAAATGGGAAGTGGATCCTAATATTTAGAAATGTGTCTATAATTACTGGTCATTTGCAATGTATAACAAGGCAACAATAACAAGTTATCTTTCTAAAATGCATTTCCAACTATACTCTTTAACAACAGTCCTCCGTGTAGCTCTCCTGTTTTTCATTTGGACAAGTACCAAATTTAGTGTTAGTGTAGGGATTTGCAGGGAAAATGAGCAACCAGCATTGTTGAGCTTGAATAAAGGAGCAGACGATACCTCAAGTCTTCTCTCTTTTTGGGTTGTTGGAAAAGATTGTTGTGAATAGGAAGGGATTGTGCGCCAGAATCTTACTCTATATATAAGACGCGGGTAATTTTTTCCCTTTTTATTTTCTTAAAGTGAAATCCCGTCTAGTTAAAGAATATATAAAATGATATCACCACACAGTAAAAAAATCAAAGGTTGTTTTTACTTCATCAATTGGGGCGGTATTAAATGGCCCCAAACAAGGACACTTGATAAAGTTGTACTCTGGAGAAGACTTGTTAGAGTCCTCTTGACTTAGCAAGAAATTAAGGTACGTCAATTATAATATTTTATATTATTTTTATCAAGATAAAAATACTTTAAAATCAACAAGTCTTCGAATTTTACGGTCAACATCTAAGGACTGTGGTTTAGGGTATACTTGATATGACTGTGGCTTCAAATGGCTAGTGTCTTTGTAAAACCATTCCTATAGTATTGAAGCGATCCGGTGATTACTTTGTATCAGAGCTGTAATGACCTGACCAGTCGTTTTGCCTTCTAGACCCCTGCTCCCCAAAATAAGACTCCCCGTATGTGCTTTTACTATTTTATGACTTGCGGGGATGATTAGTTCGGTATTTGGTAGGGTTCGAGTTGAAATCGGAACAGTTGGTTCCCTAACGTTGGTTAAATAAGGCTAAGTTTGACTTTGGTCAAAGTTTTGAGTAAACGACCTCAGAACTGGGATTTGACAGTTTCAATAGGTTTGTATGATGATTTTAGATTTGGGCGTATGTTCGGATCGGGTTCTGGATGACCCGAGAGCATTTTGGCGCTTAATATTGATAGTTGGCACCTTGAAGTTTTGAAAGTTATTTAATTTGGTTTGGAGTGGGTTTTGGTGCTATCGAGGTCCGTTTGGGATTCTGAGTCTGGGAATAATTTCATATGGTGATTTGGGACTTGCACGCAAAATTTGATGTCATTTCGAGTAGTTTAAGTATGTTTTAGTGCATTCGAAGTAAGTTGGAAGAACTTGAAGTTCGTAAGTTGATTCAATCTGGTTTGGGATGTGATTCTCAGTTTTGATGTTGTTTTATGCATTCCGGGTGTTCGAGCGAGTTTGTTTTATGATTTCAAACTCGTTGGTATGTTTGGGCGGGTCCCTGGGGCCTCGGGTGTTAATCGGACGAGGCGCAAAACTCATTTGGACTTGGAAGGACAGCAGAAACACCAGGCTTCTGGTGTAATCGCACATGCGGAGGGCTAGCTGCAGTGCGACCTTGCAGAAACGAGTCATGGACCACAGAAGCGGCTCAGCACATGCTGCCAGTGATCGCAAAAAAGGCGAAGGGACCGCACCTGCGGAGGCACAGGGGCGCAGAACACGATCGCAGAAGCGGAATAAGGTCGCAGGTGCGACGTGCTCACCGCAGATGCGAGCTTCTGGCTGCAGAAGCGGCTTTGGGCATTGGCCAGTGGTCCGCAGAAGCGGGGAAACAAGCGCAGGAGCGGGATCGCAGAAGCAGGATCCCGTCCGCAGAAGCAAAACCAGCCAGCCTTAGGCACTTCCGCAGAAGCGATGCCGCAGATGCATCCCATCAACCGCAGGTGCGGAATCGCTGGAGGCAGAGTGGTCCTTTTAAAATAGGACTTCAGCTATTTTGAGTTCATTTATTGCATACTTGGGAGATTTTGGAGCTTCATAGAGGGGGATTTCCACCTAGCTAATTGAGGTAAGTAATTTCTATGCAATGTGAGTTTAATACATAGATCATGGGTAGATTTTTAACATGAAATTTGTGAAAAATTATGGGCTTAGATGAATAACCCTAGGTTTTGATAAAAATGAGATTTCACCACGAAAATGGTTATCGAAATGAGTGAAAATTATATATTTGAGTTAGTGAGATTATGGGTAACAACTTTCTTCAAATATTTTCGGAATCCAGGCGCATGGGCTCAGGGACAAATTTAAGGAATACTTCAATTGGGGTTGGGTAATCACTCTAATAGTTAGAATATGAACTTTTGACCATATATTGATCGATTTATACAATATTTGGCTAGTTTCGGATTGTTCGGCACCGAGTTGAGGCTTTGGAGTGAATTTGAAGCTGGAAAGTGAGCTTTGAGACGAGATAAGTCTCTTGTCTAACCTTGTAAGAGGGAATGTACCCCATAGGTGATTTAAATTAATGTTTGCTTCTAATTGTGGGGTCTACGTACGTACGAGGTAACGAGAGTCCGTGCGTATCTACTAATTATGCTTATGTACGGGTAGTCTTAGGACCCAAATCATGAATTATTTGAGATGTTTTTACCCTACTTGTTAATTAAAGTGCATAAATTATATTGGAACTTGTTAGAGGAACTGTGAAAGACTGTTAATGGAATTTGTATTACATTGTGTATTAGCCTTTAATAATGTTTAAGTCAAAAGCTTATAAAGTATTCCATCTTCTTGTGGAGCGGGCCAAACGCCTCGGCAGTAGATAGATGCATCTATGGTTCGTGCCACTCGATCCTCGGCAGTATACACATTATTCTGGATCGGGTCGTATGACCTCGGCATAATCGTGCGTGATAACACTCGATGTGTAATCATATATTTGATATCCTTCCTTGACTTGAGAGGCAAAATATTATAAGATGGAAATTTATTTGGGACTTACCATGTGTGAAAGGTTTATTTACTTTTGCTTATTATTGAGTTATTGTTATTATATTCATAACCCGTGTTCATTTAGAATCCTGTATTTTTATTGTTAGCCCATAGTAAATGTCGATATCGACCCCTCGTCACTACTTCTTCGAGATTAGACTTGATACTTACTGGGTACATGTTATTTATGTACTCACGCTACACTTCTGCATTGACCGTGCAGGATCTGAGGCCAGTGCATCGGGCGTTCCTACCGGCGTGCGTCCCAGATATCCCGAGGCCTAGTGCTGAGCTGCTTCCCGAGCCATTCTGCAGCCCCTAGAGTCTTTCTTTTCTATTTATATTCTGTCTACTTTATTTCGGACATTAGTTAGAGTTTTGTATATTCTACTAGTTGCTCATATATTTGTGACACCAGGTCTTGGCACACACATATTATTAGACTTTATGGTTTTGGAGTATTTCTATGGTTGTGATTGCACTCAACTATTTTCGTCTTATTTATTTAAACCTATTATTTCTTAAATGTTTTAGTTAAGAAAAAATTTTAATTACTCGAAAATTGCTTAAAAGAAGTAATCACGTAGTAAATTCATCGTAGGCTCGCCTAGCGGTGACGTTAGGCGCCATCACGGCCTATAGGAGGAATTAGGTCGTGACAACATGGAATCAGAGCACTAGGTTCACATAGGTCTCACAAGTTATAAGCGGGCCTAATAGAGTCTTGCGGATCGGTGCGGAGACGCCCGTACTTATCTTCGAGAGGCTATAGGGTGTTAGAAACCTACTCTTTCTTCATCTACTATCGTGCAGTTGATGTAGTACTAAATATTTTCTCACATTCTCTCACAGATAGTGAAAATGCCAACAGATGTTCCAGACAATGGCGGAGCTGCTCCCTTTGTTGATGGGGGCCAAGGCATAGGCAGAGGTAAAGCTGAAGAATACGACGGAGGATTGTTGTCTATGCCTTATTTGGATTTCATAAAATCTAAATAATCTTTATACATTGGGTGGTCTGTATTAAGACCAGACGTTCCTGTTATATTGGCAGCTATTAGTTACTGATTTCCTATCTGGGCTAGGATATTTCCTCTGCTATAGGAAGGTTTCAATTTCCTTCCTCGTCCCCTCCTTCAGGAGGCCCTAAAAGCTGGTCTCATATCCTGTTATTACAAAAATAGAGAGATTATTAATTCAATAATTATCTAGTAAGAAAATCAGGGAGACTATTATCAGACTCATTTTTATAAATTATTTCAAAATGAATGGTGCTAGTAAAGCTTGCCATCTTGCAAACATTTGTTTAGAAACATCATGCTTGTAATCTTTATTAAAGATAAACCTTACTGCTTGGCAATCATTTTTTATTAAAAACTTATGATTATATAAATTAGACTGGAATTTCAATACACATTTTACTATAAAAAGGATTTCCTTAGCTACAATAGCTTAATTTCTTTGAAAATTATTCCATTTTCCAAAATAGAATTGAACAAGATATTCTTGTTTATGAGTCATTTTGAGCATTTACATTTCGTTCAGCTATTTAAAGTATTGAGTAGCTCCGTATGATGTATTATGACTTGTGTCAATCGTCGGTTTTGGTTTTCAGGTTATTCAAAATCGATTTTGGAAGAATGAATTTCATGATTGAAGCTTTAAGTTGGAAGAGTTGACCAAGTTTGACTTTTGTGAATTTGACCTTAGAATGGAGTTTTGATGGTTATGTTAGGTCCGGATGGTGATTTTGGACTCGGGCATATGCCCAGATTTGCAATTGTATATTTCTAGAAGAATTCAACACTAATTGATGAAAGTTGAAAATTTGAAGGTTTGGAAAGTTCATAAGTTTGACCGTTGTAATAGCTTTGATATGTCATTTGGGACATGTGTGCAAAATTTGAGTTCATTCCGGGTTGATTTGATATGTTTCGGCGTGTGTTTTGGAAGTTGAAAGTTCACAGTTCATTCAAGTTCGAATTGAGATGCGATTTGTCATTTTGATAACGTTATATGTGATTTGAGGCCTTGAATAGTTCCGTGTTATGGTATGGGACTTGTTGGTATATTTGGACGGGGTGCAGAGTGGCCCCGATGTTATGGGACTTATGGGCAGAAGCGGGGGTCGCAGATGCGATTGTGTGACCGCATATGCGGAATATCTTGGCAGAAGCTATAAAAATTGAGGCTTTTGGTTCTTTTATAATATTTTGAGATTTGGGGCTCGGAGTGAAGTGATCTTGGAGGCAAATTTCATCACAATAATTGGGGTAAGTGTTCTACATTCGGTTTTAATTATATTTCGCGGATATATCTTTATTTTTGGCAATTGGTTGATGAATTTTAAACAGAAATTGGGGGGTTTTGCCTAAAGTTTCAGAGAGTGAGGTTTTGAGTTTTGAACATCGATTCAGAGTCGGATTTGAGTGAAACTACTATGGTTGGAATCGTAATTTAATGGGTTATTGGATTTTATAAGTTTCGTCGAGTTTCGAGGAGCGGGCCTGGGTTGAATGTTTGGGTCGATTTTGGGATTTTGATTAAAGAATCATCCTTTATCGATTGGGTTTGTTTCATATGACATTAATTGATGTATTTGAGTTGCTTTGGGCTAGTTTTTAGCCGTTCAGAGGCCGGTTCGCACGGGATGGTATTTTTGGACTATCGCTTGGCTTGCTTGGTATTGGATTTGTCTTGTTCGAGGTAAGTAATACTTCTAAACTTGGTGCTCAGGATATGAAACCCTGAATTAAGTGCTATGTGATTGATGTTCAGGTGACGCGTATGTTAGGTGACGGGCTTGTGGCCATGCAGTGTGTACATTGTGATTTATTCGATTCCATGGAATTGTGTAGCTATTTTATCTGAATATTTTTTACTGTAATCTATGTGTTAGAGCACTTGAGCTATAATTCATGTTAGAAATCACGTTTAGGCTATATGCTGGTACTATTGGGACCCACAATAGTCATTTTTTGTTTTTGAGTTATTTGTTTAATTACAGTTATGTGCTCAGTCGCATTCATCATTTCATATCATATCTCGGTGTCTGTTATCGTATATTGTCACATCTCGTATCATTGATTAGGGATGAGCAGGAGTGTTGTGAGCCCGAGAGACTGGAGAGATTGATGATTGAGTGAGGCTGAGGACCTGTTATGAGTAATATTTATGGAATCGGGTTGTACGCTGCATCGGGTTTTATTGATTCATGCCAGGATTTGGCTTATTATAGCGCTTGGGTTGGATCGGCCCCTCCAGAGTCTACACACCCGCAGTGGGCGCAATTTCTAGCAATCATTTACGTTTGGGCTGGATCTGCCCTGGTTCATTTGCATTGGACTGGATCTTCCCTGGTTTATTTGCATCTAGGTTCATTTGCATCTTTGGGCTGGATCTTCCTTGGTTGATTGCATTTGGGCTGGATCTTCCCTATTCACTACTGAATGACTGAGTGTGCTGAGTATTGAGCATGATGAGTGAGAATATGAGACAGTGAGATGGAGAAATCTGAGAGGGTGAGTACATGAGTTAATCATTGAGATGCATTGAATTTGACATGAGTACTTGAGATACATGCATAGAGATGCATTTCTTTCTGCTACCCGGCGTTGGTAACATTCATGATTTCACCTGTATATTTACATGTAAGCATAGAGATGTATTTTTCTCATGCTATCTGGAAATAAAATATCTTATTTATTGTTGAAAGGTTTTGGGGAAAAATCACAATTTTCAAACTTATTCATATGCTTTTGGTGCTTTCAGTGAAAGATTTGGGATTTACTGTTATACTTGAAAAACATGCCTATCTTTCCATAACTGTGAATGAGTTGAGCATCTTACATCAAAGGTATTTTTATGTACCATTTTAATATTATTGTTATGACTGTTGTTGGTTATTTGAGTTGGTTTCTGACCCTTATCCCAGCTCGTCACTACTTTCAACCTAAGGTTAGGTTTATTACTTGTTGAGTATATGGGGTCGGTTGTACTCATACTACACTTCTGCACCTTGCGTACAGATGATGGATACTAATATAGCTGCGTACGATGGGAGCTGGATCTAAAGATGTACCTGCGTTCTAGTCATAACTGCCTCTTGATTTGATTTTGATATCTTTAGTATTTCAGATCTGTTCATATATGTTTCAGACAGATGGTGTATTTTATTTTAAACCAGCTTTGTAAACTCTATATCTTAGAAGCTTATGATTTGTTCTACCAGTCCTTGGAAAATTCTTGTATAAAATCAATTAAATTATCATTTCTTTTCTTAATAAATCTCATTAAATTGGATAGCTGTTAATTGGATTACCTGACAGGTTGGGTTATCTGCCATCAGGACTAGTTGGATTTTGGGTCGTGACAAATTGGTATCAGAGCTCTAGGTTCATAGGTTCTACGAGTCTTGAGCAAGTGTCTAGTAGAATCTTGCGGATCGGTACGACGTCCATACCTATCTTCGAGATGCTACATGGTATTTAGGATAATTTCTCATCTTTCTTTCCTTATCATGCGGAATTGATTCATATTGAAACATAACTTTTTGAATTCCCTCCAAGCATTCGTGTGCGCATGTGAGTGCTCGTTATCGACTGTGCATTGACGGTTTGTGATTCCATGGAGGAGGTGCAAGATGTGATTTCGGTGTGCTGATGATAGACCAGTCTGGAGGACTTGAGGCTGGGTTTTGGCTGTAGCATGAGCACGGTGATTTCGGTTGTGTGATCATGTGCTTTTGGACTTATATATCCGGTAGTGTCCCTATGAGTGGAATTTGTGGCTCAATGAGTGGCTGGATGGCTATATGATGAGTATGATGTGACTGCAATATGTGTTCTGATGGGTTGAATGTGATGAGAAGAGTTTTCTTGGGATATGAAAAGGACTATTGGGTGCCTAATTTCTATATTGATGTGATGTATAGTCTCGAGTTATGAGTGTGTTGAAGGATTTGTTTTGTTATTTAATTGTGGAACAAAGTAGATTTTCATGTCTTTTTGTGAGTTCAGACTCAGGGAGATTAAGGGATGGCGTAGTAGTTGTGGCTATGAAAGGTTATAGAGAGATGTCAGTTTGAAGCTAAGCAGGTGAGTTATAACCCGCGAGGTAATCTACAGATGTGTGAACCTTAAGATGTTATGCGGAGAGCTTCTTTCTTCTAGCGGGTTATACATGTTGCAATTTGAGTTTGGATGGGTTGAGAAGGTTGACCTGACTGTCACGGGGATGAATGTGAGAATTACAGATGATTTGAGATATTAGATGGTTTGTGTTACACGAGCTTATGAAGGACATAGTTGAATCTCACTGCGGTATTATGGAAGGAATATCGTATGGGCATTATGAGTTGTCGAGTGTTTTGTTCTATATCTTTGAGCCAAGTGGGGGAGTCTGCTATCGATGATTTGATTGCATGGTTATGTGTGGTACTGGTTTCGGTTTGAAGCATACTGGTGAATCAGATATGACTTGCAGAGGTTGGTTTTGAGGATGACTCGAGTAAGGGAATTTCAGAATACGGGTTATATTGCACTTTATGAGTATATGAAAATCGTGGAATGATTGAGTTATTATGTGTGAAGGATGTAGTGTGCATGGAGTATGAATTGATCGGTTATGTTAAGACATGGTTACGTCTTTGGGTGTTGTTGTGCTGATGGGGCACATGTCGTTTGGCCCGTTTGGGCGGAACAATTAAGATGTGAGCAAAATGGATGATTCTCGAGAAAGGTCTAATGGATTCAAGATTTATATGTAGCAATTGGAAATTTTTCAGTTTTGTCTATGGCTATAATATGAGATTTACATTGGATGGTGTCGAGACTCGCGGTATTTCTATATCTTTATGGATCCTACATTTCAGTATCAGGAAGGTGAAGGAAATAGGTTTAGATTCACAGAAGGTCTCTTCAGAGTGGGTGTCTTGGTTGTGGAACTTTTGGGGTGCTTAAGAGGGAATACAGTAGTTTATGGGCCATAGGGCAGTGTGGTTTTGTTCTAGGATCTTGTGGGGTGAGTTTTGGTTGAGGATGATGGTATTATGGTGAGGAGGAGTGTCATCTTGAGGATAATTCGGACGGAACTCAGAGAAATAGTACATCTTGGTAGAAGGTTAGATTAGCAAGGTAATAGATATAATCGGTTCTTTGGGTACTTATGATGTGGTGAAGCTCTACACATCTTTTGGTGTCAATACTCTTGGGTTTGGAAGACTGCATGGCTTGGTTAAGTTATAGAGACTCGGTTCGGATGGTTTGGTTATGGGCGAATGGGTTTCGAAGAGTTCTCAATGGTTTCTATCATGGCTTGAAATGGATATTTCCTACCAGCATGAGGAGCATGTTGCGTATTGTGATTTTCTCCTAGATGGGATCATATGGAAGATTTTTTACTGATCGGGTATGTATTTTTGCTGGACCCAGAGTTGATTATAAGATTCTCGTACTTTTCATATGATGGCATGATTGTTGTGGTGTGTTATTCGGGATTGATATTTGCATGTGCAAGGTCACATGTCCGTTTCAAAGGGAAGATCATAAATTCTTAGACAATATAGATGGTTTTCGAAGTTTAGATGAATGTTATAACTATTTGGTAATTCCTGAGAAGGGTGCGCATTTTAGAAGGTGCATTGTTTTCAGACTTACAGATGCTTTATTGGTATTGCGGTACTCGCCTGGTTGATCGACTGCTGATATTCAGATTTTGCTGTGGCATGGAAGAATTATAGAGGTATTCCCCATGGGCTGATCGTGTATGAGAGATGTGTTAGACATTCAGGCGGTAGAGTTGGGACCAAATATGGTTATTTATGTGTTTTATGGATTTGGAGGCCAGGAACTCTCAGAAGCAGATTGTTTCGTGGTTGTGGACTGTGAAGATGTGGCTAAAGCTATCCAGATGATGGCATGTGTTATGGTTAGGTCATTGTGGGTTTTAGGAGGGTTATTTATCTATTTATGAGTGACCAGAGTTGAGTTGGGGCCCATTGGTAGGCCCAATGAGGATGTGTATCCTACACCGAGCCGGATTGGCTGATTCTACACTGATGTTATTTAGGGATATGCCATTCGGTTAGAGTTGAGCTTATTCGTGTTCTGAGATGCTCTATAAGGTACCCTTCTATGCTATGAGGAGTTAGGATCCATTGGTTATAGGCACATATGGTGCGGGTCTACCTGGGCCTTATAGCGAAATTTGAGCAAGATGGATATTAAGGTGCTGAATGATTGATTGCGCATTTGGTTATATTCTTTCCGGACTGTGGTATTGTGGTATTGGTTCCTCTGTGGTTATGGTCATGCACCTTGGGTACTTGATGTCACATTGCATGTGGTTATTGATTTTGATCATGGTGTCTTGGGGTATTTAATAAGGACCAGTGTTTGGATGGGTTGTTAGCATTTTGTTGTGGTGGTACTTGTTGAGCTTGCGGGGTTGTTCTCTCATTTGCGACATTTCTCATGATTGAGTACATTTGAATTGTTGTGTATTGGTGTACGGACGACACGATTTGTGGATCTGTGTAGTATTGGTGCGGCGTGTCAGTAGAGTAGCTTGTATTTGATAAGTGGAAGTCGTCGAACCTAGAATGTGTATATTTGATAGGACAATGTCGCTGATCGGCTTAGAAATATATTTCTTGTCGAAAGAAAGGGAACTCCATGGCTCGTTGTTCTGATGAGTGGTTATGAGTTTATGCGTGTTTATTTCATCATCAGTAGTGTACGGAGGTTTTAGAGCGAGGTTTTATTTGATATGAGGTTTATTATCGGTACCAGATTTGTTTTGAGCAGCTACTATGGCAGAAGTTATTGCTACGAGTAATTGAGTTATGTGGTATATCATGTGATTTTGTATTGGGTTATGGTTTTATTTGATGCACTTAGTTCAGACTTATACAGTGTGTAGATGCGAGATTCGGGTCTTATAGGAAATTCTGGATATTGTAAATTGGATTCTAAGGTTTAAGGGCTAAGGTCGAAGTAATGATCTTCAGTTATGTTACGTTTTCGGGCCTATATGGAATAGGGTGACGTGGGATCACCCCCGGGTATATACATAGTAAGGTTACATGGCAGTTTGATGGCTTTGGAACGATTCTTGGCACGTTTGAGGAAGAACGTATGTTTAAGTTGGGGAGAATGTAACAACCCGACCGGTTGTTTTGAGCATTAGCATTTCATTCAGCTATTTGAAGTGTTGAGTAGCTATGTATGATGTATTATGACTTGTGTGAATCGTCGGTTTTGTTTTTCAGGTTATTCAGAATCGATTTGGAAGAATGAATTTCATAGTTGAAGCTTTAAGTTGGAAGAGTTGACCAAGTTTGACTTTTGTAAATTTGACCTTGGAACGGAGTTTTGATGGTTCCTTTAGGTCCGCATCGTGATTTTGGACTCGGGAGTATGCCCGGATTTACAATTGGATATTTCTAGAAGGATTCAACATTAATTGGCGAAAGTTGAAAATTTGAAGGTTTGAAAAGTTCATAAGTTTGACCGGATGTTGACTTTGAGGATATCGGATTCAGATTGTGGTTTCGTTAATGGGAATAGCTTTGATATGTCATTTGGGACGTGTTTGCAAAATTTGAGTTCATTCAGGGTTTGATTTGATATGTTTCGACGCGAGTTTTGGAAGTTGAAAGTTCAAAGTTCATTCAAGTTCGAATTGAGATGCGATTTGTCGTTTCGATGTTGTTATGTATCATTTGAGGCCTCGAGTAGGTATAAACCCATAATCTTTCTCAAATTTCATGTAAATAATCTACCCATGATCTATTTATTAAACTCACATTGCATAGAAATTACTTACCTCAATTAGCTTGGTGGAAATCCCCTTCTTTAAAGCTCCAAAATCGCCCAAGTGTGCAATAAATGAACTCAAAATAGCTTAAGTCCCATTTTAAAAATACCACTGTGCCTCCAGCGATTCCGCACCTGTGGTCGCTGGGCCGCATCTGCGGCATCGCTTTTGCGGACCAAGGTCCATTTCTGCGAAAGTGCCTAAGGCTGGCTGGTTTCACTTCTGCCGGCGGGATCCCGTTTTTGCGGTCCCGCTCCTGCACTTGTTTCCCCGCTTCTGTGCACCACTGGACAATGCCCAAAGCCGCTTCTACAGCCACAAGCTAGCATCTGCGGGCTCGCTTCTGCGGCTAGCATCTGCGGGCTCGCTTCTGCACGTCGCACCTGTGACCCTATTCCGCTTATGCGATCGTCTTCTTAGCATTTGCGCATCCGCAGGTGCGGTCCCTTCGCTGCTTCTATGGTCACTGGGCAGCTTGTGCTGCGCCGCTTCTGCGGTCTATGGCTCGCTTCTGCGAGCTCGCATCTGCGGCTAGCCTTCCGCACAATTACACCAGAAGCCTGGTGCTTCTGCTGTCCTTCCAAGTCCAAATGAGTTTCGCGCTTCGCCCGATTAACACCCGAGGCCCACGGGGACCCGTCCAAAAATACCAATGAGTTTGAAATCATAAAACGAACTCGCTCGAACCCTCGGAACGCATAAAGCAACATCAAAACTGAGAACTACACCCCAAACCAGATTGAATCAACTTATGAACGTCAAGTTCTTCCAACTTACTCCGAACGCGTTGAAACATACTTAAACTATTAGGAATGAGACCAAATTTTGCGTGCAAGTCCCAAATCATCATACAGAACTATTCCCAAATGGACCTCGATAGCACCAAAACTCACTCCAAACCAAATTTAAAAAACTTTAAAATCCTTCAAGGTGCCAACCATCAATATTAAGTGCCGAAATGTTCCCGGTTCATCCAGAACCCGATCCGAACATACGCCCAAATCCAAAATTATCATATGAACCTATTGGAACTGTCAAATCCCAGTTCCGAGGTCGTTTACTGAAAATGTTGACCAAAGCCAAACTTAGCCTTATTTAGCCAATGTTAGGGAACCATGTGTTTCGATTTCAGCCTGAACCCTACCAAATAACGAACTAACCATCCATACAAGTCCTAAAGAAGTAAAAGCACATACGGGGAGTCTTATTTTGGGAAATGGGAGTCTAGAAGGCAAAATGACCAGTTGAGTCGTTACATTATCCACCTCTTAAACAAACGTTCGTCATCGAACGAGTCTAGAATCATACGTGAAGTGCCAAAGAGGTATGGATATCTTCTCCGCATGTCCTCCCCGGCCTCCCAAGTTGCCTCCTCGTCTGGTTGGCCCCTCCACTGATCTTTTACCGCAGAAATAGTTTTGGACCTCAACTGGCAAACCTACCTATCAACAATGGCCACTGTCTCCTCCTCGTAACCCAGGCTCTCATCTAACTGAACCGTGCTGTAGTCTAACACATGTGACCTGTCTGCATGATACCTCATGAGCATAGACAAGTGGATAATCGGATGAACCCCCAATAGACTGGGAGGAAAAGTAAGCTCATTAGCAACCTCTCCAACTCACCTCAACACCTCAAATGGACCTATAAACCTTGGGCTCAACTTGACCTTCTTCCCGAACCTCATGATCCCCTTCATCGGCGAGACCTTCAAGAGAACTTTCTCGCCCACCATAAATGATAAATCATGCGACTTCTGATTCGTGTAACTCTTCTGTCTGGATTGTGCTATGTGAAGTCTCCTGAATCAACTTTACCTTTTCTAAGGCACCCTTTACCAAATCAACACCATATAACTTAGCCTTGCTGGGCTCAAACCATCCGATGGGAGAACAACATCGCCGACTATATAAAGCCTCAAATGAAGCCATCTCGATGCTGGACTGATAACTATTGTTGTAAGAGAACTCGGCCAAAGGCAAGAATCGATCCCACTGCCCTCCGAAGTCAATCACACATGCTTTGAGCATATCCTCCAAATCTGAACTGTCCGCTCTGACTGCCCGTCGGTATACGGATGAAAGGCTGTGCTGAGCTCTACACGAGTCCCCAACTCGCTCTGTACCGCTCTCCAGAAATATGAAGTAAATTGAGGGCCCTATCTGATATGATGGAAACAGGAACACCATGCAACTAAACAATCTCCTAAATATAAATCAGGGTCAACTTCTCTAAAGAATACGTGATCACAACCGGAATGAAGTGTGCCGACTTGGTCAACCTGTCAACAATGACCCAAACTGCATCAAACTTCCGCAAGGTCCGTGACAACCTAACTACGAAGTCCATAGTAATGCGCTCCCATTTCCAGTCAAGTATAGTCATCTGCTGATGTAGGCCACCTGGCCTTCGGTTCTTATACTTGACCTGCTGGTAATTTATACACCTCGCAACATACTCAACTATGTCCTTCTTCTTCTGCGGCCACCAATAATGTTTCCTCAGGTCGCGATACATCTTTGTGGCCCCTGGATGAATGGAATACCAAGAGCTATGTGCCTCCTCTAGGATCTGATCCCTCAAGCCATCAACATTAGTAACACATAGGAGACCCTGGAGTCGTAGAGCACCATCCTCACTGAGAGTAACCTCCTTGACCCTACGATGATCGGTGTAAACCTCATAGGACACCCCATAAAGTTAATGCCTCCAGATCTTAAGAGCATGAACAATCACGGCCAACTCCGAATCATGTACATGGTAATTCTTCTTGTGGGGCTTCAACTGACGTAAACCATATGCAATAACTCGCCCCTTCTACATCAGTACACTACACAAACCAACGCGTGAAGCGTCGCAATACACAATATACATCCTTGAACCGGAAGGCAACACTAACACTGGTGCTGAAGTCAATACGGTCTTGAGCTTCTGAAAGTTCACCTTGCAATCATCGGGCCATCACAATGGAGCACCATTCGGGTTAATCTAGTCAAAGGTGCTGTAATAGATGAGAAGCCCTCCACAAACCGACGATAATAACCTGCTAACCCCAGGAAGCTCCTGATCTCAATCGTGGTGGTAGGACGAGGCCAACTCTGAACTGCCTCAATCTTCTTGGGATCGACCTTAATACCCTCGCCTGATACCACATGTCCCAAGAATGCCATAGAATCTAGCCAGAACTTACACTTGGAGAACTTAGCATATAGCTTCTGTTACCTCAAGGTCTGAAGTACCACTCTCAAATGCTGCTCGTGCTCCTACATGCTACACGAGTAGATCAAAATGTCATCAATGAAGACAATGACAAACGAATCAATATATGGCCTAAACACCCTGTTCATCAAATCCATAAACACCATCGGGGCATTAGTCAAGCCAAAGGACATCACTAGAAACTCATAATGGCCATATCTAGTCTGGAAAGCCGTCTTCGGGACATCGAAATCCCAAATCTTTAGCTGATGGTACCCCGATCTCAAGTAGATCTTAGAGAACACCCTAGCACCCTACAACTGGTCAAACAAGTCATCAATACGCGGCAACAAGTACTTGTTCTTAATGGTAACTTTGTTCAACTGGGTACCTGGAGCCAAATCAATACAGAAACAGATATCACGATCTAGTGGCATGCCTGGAAGATCAGAAAGAAACACATCGGAGAACTCCCGGACCATGGGCGCTGAATCAATCGTCGGAGTCTCTGTGGTAGTATCCCAAACATAGGCTAGATAAGTCAAGCACCCCGTCTCGACCATGTGTCGAGCCTTCAGGAAAGAAATAACCTGACTAGGTGTACTGACAGACGAACCCTTCCAATCTAGACAACTTTGGCATCGCCAAGGTAACAGTCTTGTCATGGCAATCAAGGATGGCGCGATATGGAGATAACCAATCCATGCCCAGTATGACTTCAAAGTCAGTCATATCAAGCAACAGAAGATCCTCTCTAGTCTCATAACCACAGAATGTAACAATGCAAGACCGATAGATCCGATCCACAACAATAGAATCGTCCACTGGTATGGACACATAAACAGGAGTACCCAAGGACTCACGAGGAACACCCAAGTAATGAGCAAACAGAGATGAAACATATGAATAGGTAGACCCTGGATCAATTAGTACCGAAGCATCCCTACCACAGATAGAAATAGTACCTATAATCACGGCATCTGAGGCCATTGTATCTGGTCCGGCTGGAAAGGCATAGAATCTGGCTGGAGCGCCTCTTGGCTGACCTCCACCTCTAGGACGACCCCTACCCACCTGCCCTCCACCTCTGGGCGGATGGACGATTGGTGGGGCAACTGGTGCTGGAATAATAGGCTGCTGACCCTGCTATACTGTTTTGCCCCGAAGCCTGGGGCAAAACCTCCACACATGACTAAGATCCTCGCACTCGAAACAACCTCTCGGTACGGTGGACTGCTGACCTGAAGTCTGACCCTGATGGCCTGAATACTCACTGGAGGAACCCTGGATAGCTGTGGGCGATAAGAACTCTCTGGCATGGCACTGAAATAAGGTTGCACTGGAGCACCCCGAGGAGGCGGCGGTGCTGGATATGTGGGTCTTCAAGACTGACCCCTCACGAGCTGACCCCTGTCCCCAGCCGGGGCACCACTGAACTCTCCAGAATACTAGAACCGCTTATCCCTCACAGCTTGCTCCTGACGACGCTGACGTGCACCCTCGATCCTCCAAGCTATCTCTACAACTAGCTCGTAAGAAGTCCCTATCTCCACCTCTCGGGCCATATTGGCCTGGCTAGCAGAGTGAAAACCGGCAACAAACCTCCGCACCCTCTCTGTGTCAGTCGGAAGTATCATAAGTGCATGGCAAGAAAACTCAGAGAATATCGCCTCATAGTTAGTCATAGACAGCTGGCCCTGCTGGAGCTGCTCGAACTGAAATCGCAACTCTTCCCTCTAAAAGGGTGAAATATACCTGTCCAAGAAGAGGTATGTGAACTGGTCCCAAGTCATAGGAGGAGAACCTGCTGGTCTGCCGAGCAGATATGACTGCCACCACCTATCTACCTAGGGCCCCGCCCTCCAGTTGTAAATTAGTAAAATTCACCCCATGGGACTCCAATATTCTCATGTTGTGCAGTCTGTCCCTGCACCAGTAAATAAAGTCCTGGGGGTCCTCGTGTCGCTCACATCCAAAGATAGGAGGTTGTAGCCTGGTCCATCTGCCCCGTATCGCCGGCCGCAGCTGATATGGGCTCAGGTATAGCTGCTGCAACTTGATGAGCTTCACCCACGGGTAGTGCGCCCCGGATTCTGATATATGTCAGCTGCGTGCCGTGAAGCCTGAGCGGTAGGGGTCGGTGACCCCTCCCGCCTGAGACGTGGCAAGATCTACTGGAAATAAACCAGCCTGAGTCATAAAATCCACGAGCCGCAGCATACGGCCCATGACCTCCTGGAATCCCGGTGCAGGCATAAAATCCACCAAGGCATATCACCCTGTTCCTCAATAATGGGATCCTCTACTAGACCCACTGGTGGTGTAACCAGAGCAACTCTAGGACGCCCTCGTTCTTTACCATGAACATTGAGGTTTATAACCATAAATAAAGAAAATAGTTAATAATTATCTTGTAATAATCCGACCTAAAATGGAAAGGTAACCCCTGGCAAATCATGACCAAGTATTTTGATACATCATCATATGCTACTACTGCATATAAATACAGAATGAATTACGGGTTGATTGTCTCATCTACTGGTTCAGCTGAAATTCAGCAGTTTTATCCACCAAATACAAAGAGAATTTATAATTTCTCTAAAATCATTATAAAGAAGAAATTGGCCTCAGATGAATGAGGAATTAGTACGTTAAAGGAGAGGGAATATACTCATCTAGAACAGAAAGTATCGGTAAAATTCAATTACTGGGATTATAGTGAAACTTTTAATAAAACTTTACTATATGAGAATCCTAATAGGAAACACCCTTGGTTCATAAAATTATGTTCCAACTTGTTTGAACAACAGATTCCAAAGTGGTTCTGCAAATGGTGGATATCATATGGTCCATCTTTGGAAATACTTTCACCACTTTTTAAAAGTTTATATACTCAATGGGTAGATATATCTCCCAGGATTATTATCTTGCAAAAGGATAATGTCTTTTTTGATGGTATAACAACAATGTATTTCTTTATAGAATTCTTCATTCCATGGATCATGAAATGGGATGTAGAAGTAAATCAAACGATGGAAGGATTCACACGCTTAAACATAGTTTTTTATACATATTTCTAGAGTAAATTACTCCAAAAAGACCAGCAAGAAAAAATTTATGGTCAAGAAATCATTGAGAATATCAAGAAGAAGATTGAAGATTATAGCAAATAGGAAATGACAAATGTCGAGGTAGAAGAATTAAGTCCATTTCAGCAGGTTACTAGAAGGCTTCAAATGAAAAAGGAGTTGTTTCTAAGAAGAAAATTACTGCTTCTATTTTTAAGAAATAAAAAGGGATTTGGTACGAAATTTTGAAGTTGAAATGCCAGATGACGTGTCAGTGGCATCAATAGGTAATACCATAGATGAAGACACATGTATGGCAGGAGAGGCCCAATGAAGCTAACAATAACAGGTTAATTTAGATGAGATTGAAGAATTTCTAAAAAACTTCAAGGAAGGAGTAGAAGAATCTTCTACACCAAAAGATGATAAAGGAAAAGCAATTATAAAGTAACAAAGGACCACAGCAACCTCAATAATACATATCAGAGGTCGTGTTATGGCAACATAACCGGTGGTTCTTGTAAGACTAGTGATAGCCAAGTGGGCATTGAAAGAGTCATGAGAAGGATCGTGGTTTTGGGTATACTTACCAGGATTGTGGATTGCAAGGGTCGTTCATTTTGTTTCGGGTGAGTTTCGGAGTGAAATGGGATACATAGTCCCTAAGTTGGAAGTTTAAGTCATAGGAGTTGACCATAGTTTGACTTGTGTGAATATGAGTCCAGAATGGAGTTTTTACAGTTCGAATAGCTCCATAGGGTAATTTTATACTTAGGAACGTGTTCGGATGTTGATTTTGAGGTCTGTAGGTCATTTCGGCGTGTTTTGGCGAAAGTTGAAAACTGGAGGAATTTAGGAAGTTTGGACAGGAGTGGACTTTATTGATATTGGAGTCGGATCCCGATTTCAGAAGTTGTAATAGGTATGTAATGTCATTTATGACTTGTGTGCAAAATTTTATGTCAATCAGAGTGTTTTGATATAAATCGGCGTTAGTTTCGGAATTCGAAAGTTCTTAGTTCATAGGCTTAAATTTGGGTTGCGATTCATAGAATTTGTGTTGTTTGATGTGATTTGTAGCCTTGAGTAGGTCTGTTATGTATTTTGGAACTTGTTGATATATTCGGACGGGGTCCCAGGGGCCCCAGGTGTGAATCAAATGGAAATCAAAACATTTTTAGACTTAGGGAATTGCTGAAGTGTTGTTGTTCTAGTATCTTTGCACCTGCGGAGGGTCTGGTCACAGGTGCGGTCTCACAGGCGCGCCTTGGTCATCACAAGTAGAGGAGCCAGCCAAGGCCTGTGTAACTACATGGCCGGTCATTTTGAGAGTTGTAGACCCGTTCCCCCATTTACTACACATTTTATGCTTATTATATGTTATGTGACTTGACGGGGTAGTTGGTTCGGGTCTGGAGAAATTTCGGAATAAGATGCGACACTTAGTCTCAACGTTGAAACCTTAAGTTGAAATGGTTGATCGGAAGTTGACTTGTGTGTAAATGACTTCGGAATGGAGTTTTGATGGTTCTTTTAGCTTTATTGGTGATTTTGGACTAAGGAGTGTGTCCGGATTTTGAATTGGAGGTTCGTAGTTGAATTAGGCTTGAAATGGCAAAAGATGGAAATTTTGAATTTTGACCGAGAGTCAACTTTGTGGTTACTAGGCTCGGATTGGGGTTTCGGGAGTTGAAGTAGGTCTGTGGTGTCATTTGTGACTTGTGTGGAAAATTTGAGGTCAATCGGACGTGATTCGGTATATTTCGGCATCGAATGTAAAAGTTGGAAGTTCAAAAGTTCATTATGCTTGAATTGATGCGTAATCCATAGCTTTAGCGTTGTTTGATGTGATTTGAAGGCTCAACTAAGTTCGTATCGTGTTTTAGGAGTTGTTGGTATATTTGGTTGAGGTCCCGGGGGCGCTTCAGGTTGGTTTCAGATGGTTAACGGATCGAATTTGGCGTTTGAGAGATTGCTGAAGCACCGGGTCTGGTGCAATCACACCTACGAAGGTTTTGATTGCAGGTGCGAAGCCGCATGTGTGCACCAGCCATCACAGAAGTGGCCAGGAATGGAGTTGGGCAATGCTCACATGTGTGAAGAGTTTGCCCGCACCTGCGAAGTCGCGGGTGCGAAGTGATAAATGCAAAAGCAGAAATGGGAATGGGAGATGGCTCCGCAAAAGCGGCAGTGTGCTCGCAGACGCAAGTCCACAGGTGCGGAATTTTGGTCCACCAATGCGAATCCAATCGCAGGAGCGGATATTTTGGTTGCACCCGCGAAGCCTCAGGTGTGGGTAAGTTGTCACAGGTGCGGAAAGCCTGGGTAGTGCACTAAAATCGAGGGTTCCGTGATTTTTTATCATTTTGGATATTTCAAGCTCGGGATTAGGCAATATATGAGAGGGATTTCGAAGGTATTCTTGAGGTAAGTCACTTGTGGTTATTTTAATTCAATATTTATGTTTCCCCATTGAATTTCATACCTAGTTGGTGTGTTTTTGAGGTGTAAATATGGGAGTTGAGGCTAGGGATTTGGATAGTTTATATTGGGGATTTGAGTGATGATTTGGTGTCGGATTTTGGTAAATTCTGTATGGTTGGACTCGTGATTGAATGGGCTTTCAAATTTTGTGACTTTTGTTGGATTCTAAGATGTGGGCTCGGGGTCGACTTTTGAGTTGACTTTTGACTTTTGGTTAAGAACTTGGTATTTTCTTATGAAATTGATTCATTTAGCTCGTGTTGATTGTATCGAATTATTTGTGGCAATATTCAAGGCATTCAGAGGTCGGTTCGTGAGGCAAGGGCTTGCTAGCGGAGTGATTTGATTGAGGTAAGTATTGTATGTAAATTCAATTGAGGAACCAGTTGCCTGAATAGTTATGATAGCCACCTGCTTTTGGTGCGTACATGCGTGGGGATGATCCCATGTGCGGGTACCAGGATTGTATATTCATGTTTTAGTTATGCTCGGGCTCTTACAAGCCCAGAAATGACTGTTGAGCTTCAAGATTTGGTATCTAACATGTTGTATCGATTTATGTGATCTAGTTGAGCCATGATGAGACTACTTAGAAGTTTAATCCCTGAACGAACTTGACAAATGCTTTTCATTGATGAAATTGCTCGTTTGGACTAAGATAGCACACTTTGCACATGCCTACACTTTAGCATGTTAGTTACACCAGTCCAAGGACATGAGAATCTTATTTAGCTCATCTTATACTTGTATACTTTATTTATTGCTTCTATATGATATTTTGGACTAGGCCTGCGACTGTGCCGGGCAGATTATGTTATTGGCATGTGAGTTGTCTGTGCAGATCCATGTATTGATATTATTGGCACGTGAGTTGTCCGTGTAGCCCGTGAGTTGTCCGTGCGGATCCATTTATTGATATTATTGACACATGAGTTGTTTGTGTCGCACGTGAGTTGTCCGTGCAGGTTCTATGGTTAGCACGTGAGTTGTCCGTGCAGTGTGTGGAACTTGTATTTTCTTGATCATTTATCTGATTTACATGTAACTTTCCTCTACATGCTATACTATTGCTAGGTGGAGTATTTTGAGAAAACAGTGCACATGCACACACTGATATTCTTCTCACAAAGCCTTATGAGTTAGCCTTAAATGTTATGTTGTGTTGGTTTAAAAGGGGCAGAATCACATCGAATAAACTAGTATCCTTAATAATTTAAGCTTCTCTTACCTTGCCTTATTTATTTGCCATGCTTATTGAGTTGGTTTTACTCACACTACACTCTACACCTCGTGTGCAGATCCAGGCATTTCCGGACACGGTGGGTACTGATTATCTGAGCAGCTTAGTAATTAGGAGATTTCGAGGTAGCTGCCCGGCGTCCGCAACCCTTGACCCTCCTTCCCTATCTTTCTGCTTTATGTATTTAGTTTCAGCTTTTCATATACAGTATTTCAGAGTTGTGTTGTATAGACGCTTATGTACTCAGTGACACCCTGATTTTTGGAACTTCCGTATTGAGTTTTGATCTTTTATCCAGTTTATGAGAGATTTAATTATTTAAACCTGTTTTAGTTCATTTTTCATTTAAAAGTGTTGCAAATATTTTTGAGATTTCGGCTTGCCTTGTACATTGTTAGGCACCATCACGATAGGCTACGTTTTGTGTCATGACAGCCTGGGTTTGCAGGTGCTGACTTCTGAGCGCAGGCGCAACCCTTTTCTCCGTAGAAGCGAAATTTGAGAAGGGGGCCTGGGACAGGACCGTAGGTGCGGTATCCTTCTCCGCAGAAGCGGGCTTGCAGGTGCGAGCCATGGTCATTAGAAGCAAAATTTTGAGTCATAAGTGTTTTCTGCACCTGCGATGGTATTTCCGCAGGTGCGACGTCGCATAAGCGACCCAAGGGCCGCAGATGCGAGGATCGCTGGGCAGAAAAAGGGGAATTCGATGGTTTTACTTCATTTTCATTTTGGAACTCTGAGATCTCGGATTAAGGTGAGATTTTGAGAGATTTTCAGAGGAAGTGTTAGGGTAAGGATTCTTGACTCGTTTTTGTTTAAATCCCATGAATCTACTGTTAATTATGTTTTCTAATTTGTGTTTTGGAGTTTAAAATTGGGGAATATGTGTAGAATTTCTTAGACTAAATTCTTGAGTTTTGAAAGGCGAAATAGGATCGGATTTGTATAATTCTTGTATGGTTGGACTTGGTATTGAATGGGTGTTCGGATTTTATTATTTTGGTCGGGTACCGAGATGCAGGCCATGGCCAACTTTTTGGGGCGATTTTTCAATTCCTTGCTAAGATCATAATTTCGCTATTTAAATTAGTTTCCTATAGTTATATTTATAGTATGAAATTGTTTTGGCTAGATTCGAGCCGTTTGGAGTTTGAAAATCAAGGAAAAGGCCTTCTAGTTAATTTATTTAGCGTGGTTTGAGGTAAATGACTTGTCTAACCTTATGGGGGGAAATTCCCCTTAGGATTTGGTACTGTTGTGATAATTTGTGATATGTGAAGGTCGTGTAAGGTGACGAGTGCGTACACGGGCTAAATGTTGAGATTGCGGTTTTAGCTAGGTAGTTTCTTTTTTTCATGCCTTAATTGAGTTACTTTATCATGTTATAGTCACCATGTTTAGCCTAATTTCACATGTTTTTTTAATCTTATCTCTTAATTGCAACTTGTACTACATGTTTAGTTGAATTACTTGCTTTCTTAATTCTGTATTCATCATTTAACTATGGAAATTCTCTACTTGAAATTTGCTATCCTTGAAATATCTTGTTGTTGGGTTTGGTGTTGAGTTGCAAAGGTCGTGGTTTCTATTGAGGCAAGGTGCAAGTTATGAAGTGTCATTTTAGTTAGTTGTTATATTTGGGCTTCCGTGTTATTGTTGAGGTGACTTCTTGGTTGTGTGCACGAGGTTTCTATCGTACTATTGTTATTGTTTGCACGAGGTTTTCATCATGCTGTTATTACTATTTGCACAAAGTTTCTGCCGTGTTATTGTGATTATTGATACACATGTGGTGGTATAAGGTCTGGGTGTTGAAACGCATGCGGTGAGATAAGGTGGTCTTGATACGTGTGGCTAGTAGGTGAACTACTAGAAGCCATGTGGTGTGATAAGGTGGGCTAAAATGCGGGATGCTATTTTGGAAAATAATAATTTTTAAAACTAAATGTAAATTCTCCCGCGGTGATATAACGAAAGACTAAGAATTATTTTTATGATTTGGGACTACGAGGCGGTACCTCGGGAGAGCCCCTGTTGATCTTTCTCTATTTGCTGTATTTTTGTTTGGTTGTTGTTTTCCTTAACATGTAAAATCCTTGTTTTCCTTTCTTGTTGTATTAGATGCATTGATTCCGTATTGTTATCCTTCCATAAATTCTTTATTGTTTCATTTCCTTGTAATTATCATTATATCAATATATCTTCTGTCTTGTTTTCGTATTATCTCCAGTAGGGCCTTGACCTGGCCTCGTCACTACTCTACCGAGCTTAGGCTTGGCACTTACTAGGTACCGTTGTGGTGTACTTATACTACGCTTCAACACATATTTTGTACAGATCCAGGTACATCCTATCAGCCTCGGTAGTATTAGCGCGTGAGTGGCTTGTTTTGGAGGCTTCAAGGTACATATGCCCGAGTCTGCAGGCCTCAGAGTCCCTTCTATCATGTTCTTTTTTTATGTCTTTGCATCTTTATAGACAATGATGTATATGAGTGTTGAGTACTGTACCTAGAGCTTGTGACTTGTATTTTCACCGGGTTTTGGGAGATGTACATGTTGAGTTGCAGATTTTATTTCATATAGTTGTTGATGTTTTTGAGATTTAAATTATTATTCAGTTATTCCGCATATTTGTTAGGCTTACCTAATCTTAGAGACTAGGTGTCATCACGACATCCTACGGAGGGGATTGGGGTCGTGACACTAGGAGAAGGGTAGGAGAACTATATAATAATGACTTATGCTTTCCTAAAGACTTTACATTTTTTGACTTCATCACTAATTATTTTAATCTCTTAATTTTATTTTCAGTCCTTTGTTCATCAATTGTTTCACAAGTATTTTCCTCATATCAAGAACGTTTCCTTTTTTTTCAAAGCAATGTTTTTTTCATTCTCTTTTTTTCTTTTTTTAATGTCACATTGTTTTCAAGAGGGCCTTTTTAGCTATCGTTGGTCATCATTTTTTACTTAATCAACCCTTTCTTCAAATTTATCAATTAATATCAGAGTTCAGGTAACAGTGCTCAAGAAAGCAGGGTGCAAAAACTAGGGATTCAACAAAAGAATCAAGGGAAAAATACGGCTTCCAAATAAAAGTCTACAGACTCAAAGGGCTAACTAGTGGTACAATATCTGAAAAGGCTAAAATTTGCAAGACATATCGAAGAAAGCCTATTATCATTTTCTAAACAGAGCAACACTTTTACTTCACTTCAATAACATGCATGGAAAGTTCTAGACTAAAATGCAAAACATGGAATATATGTAAGAAATCCTCACCCCATATGGCACAAGTATCAATCAAGTTGGATCAATTCTACTCTAATACAAACAGGATCATAGCGAACGACAAAATAATAATAAGCTATATACATAGTCACAACCCTGAGCTTAAGTGTCAGAAAGTCTGTTATTTTATTCGTTACTCAAGCACTTAAAGGAAAGTACTACTCAAGCTCGAGCCTAAATATGCTAGTATCAAACAAGTCACAAAGATTTTTCTTCTCCCTCTTTTACTACTCCTAAAGAAAATCTAATCCTAAAAGTAAAAAAATTTACCCAGTTCAAATTACATCCGCTGGAAAAGAATCGATGCACAAAGAAAAACCAAGGGAGATTATTACCTAACTAAAACTAACTAGAAAGAAAAAGAAAATATTATTTTTGGATTTTTTTCCATTGGATTTTAATCCTTCAAGAAAGTTGTCCAGAAAATCCATCGTCGGGAAAAGTCCAAAATTTTTAATTTTTTTCTTTTTTGTTTTTTTTAATTTATTTTTTTACGCAAACCAATACACTAAGAAAAAGTACTCCAACTAAGTTAAGATAGCACATAAAATCATACCGACAATCTTCTCACGCCACACTTAAAATTGTGCAATGTCCTCAATGCATATAATAAATAACAAGAGGGTAAAAGAGACTCCCTAGTAGGCCAAAGGTCGAAGCATTAGCAGCTCACGGGATACTTAGACTTCTCTCATGTATGATCCTTTGTGTGGGCATCCCACACTTAGTTCCAACCACCTGCTCGATTTTTCATACGCCTACTGACTTTGATTCCATGCTCTTACTCCTATAAAATACAAAAACAACACTATAAAAATATCACAATAAAAAATAAATAAACAAAAATAGTAGAATTGTGTTGCCCCCAACAAGCGCTTGATTTAACGTCCCGGCACGACTCCAACACCATAACCACTCTTCCTTCCACTTTGAGGATATGAATTGCACTCCCAATTTTGCATAAATATTTCTGTCACGTTCCTGGGGCGGTGGGATAAATACAAAAGAACCAAGTAATAGATATCACATCTTGCATTTTTTGGCCTTCAAGTGAGGGATATCATTTTGTCCCCTTGGCATCACAAATTTTAGAAATATATATATATATATATATATATATATATATATATATATATATATATATATATATATATATATATATACACACACACACACACACACACACACATTAACTCCTCCATAGGCTCGAATGGATCGATTCTCATGTCACTAACCAAACACAATATTGAAAAGTGTTTAGAATGAGGTCCAATGCGCTCCAACTCTAAAATCGCTTTAGTTTTAATATCCTCACTTTTGCACACTTCCTTAACCTTGGCATCATTAATAATATTTTGGTCGAATGGTTGGAATTCCTTCTTTTGCTCCGCAAGCTAGCTAGTATCCACAACAATTAGTTGTAGGGCATCAGACGACTTAACCTTTTATTCAATTGAGCTTGCAGGTCATGGATATCTAAATTAAATTGATGTATCTCTTGTCTGAGCTCAGTTCTTCCTCCTATCAGTTGTTCTTCCATACTTGAAAGACCGTTACGTAGAACCCCATGAAATTTTATTAGCTGAGCTTGTTCTTCTAGCCAAGAATGGCTCACTATATCTGCTTCTTCAAAATTATCTTCTTGTGAGAACTCGCTCTCTTTAGCCAATTCTTCCGCCTCGGCCTTTATTCTCGTGATTGTTGCACTAAT
Organism: Nicotiana tabacum; assembly: GCF_000715075.1. Taxonomy (NCBI): domain Eukaryota; kingdom Viridiplantae; phylum Streptophyta; class Magnoliopsida; order Solanales; family Solanaceae; genus Nicotiana; species Nicotiana tabacum. Next base: position 9,374,551 of record NC_134098.1, read on the forward strand.
TCTTTGTATAGCCTTTTGATTTTCATCTTGTTTCTCGGCTACTCTCCTCACCATGTCCGTAATACGGGAAGCACGCTCCACATCCTCCACTTTATTGCTCCTATAAAACACAAAAATATTAATAGAAAAATAAAAATAAAGGCTCAATGAGGGTAAAAAGAATTAGGACAACCATCCCAATGGCCACTTTGACAACCACACACATTACGGAAATTTCACTCATAAGAATGGGATGGTGCACCCAACTCGTTGTAACGACCCAATCGGTCGTTTTGCCTTATAGAATCCCGTTCCCCTAAATAAAACTCCTCGTATGTGCATTTACTATTTTATTACTTGCGGGGGTAGTTAGTTCGTGATTTAGAAGGGTTCGGGTTGAAGTCGGAACACTTAGTTCCTTAGTTGGCCTTAAAAAGGCTAAGTTTGACTTCGGTCAATATTTTGAGAAAATGACCCCGGAATCGGGATTTGACGGGTCCAACAAGTTCGTATGATGATTTTGGAGTTTGGTGTATGTTCGAATCGGTTTTTGGACAACCCGGAAGTATTTCGGCGCTTAATAGTGAATGTTAGCTAATTGAAGGTTTTAAGGTTATTTAAATTTGGTTTGGAGTAGGTTTTGGAGTAATTGAGGCACGCTTGGAATTCCGAGCCTGGGAATAGTTCCATATGATGATTTAAGACTTGCACGCAAAATTTGGTGTTATTCCGAGTAGTTTAAGTATATTTCGACGTGTTCGGAGTAAGTTTGAAATTTTAAAATTTCTAAGTTGAATCAATTTGGTTTGAGGCGTGATTCTTAGTTTTGATATTGTTTTACATGTTTCGAGGATACGAGCGAGTCCATTTTATGATTTCAAACTTGTTGGTATGTTCGGACAGGGCCGCGGGGGCCTCGAGTGTTAACCGGACGAGGCTCGGACCAAGTTTGGACTTGGGAGGAACAGCTAAAGCTTTTAGATTCTAGTGCGATCACACCTGCGCATGGATAATATCAAATGCGAGCTCGCAGGTGTGGGCCATGGGCCGCAGAAGCAGGCCAGTGAGGGTATCCCAGCCATCCGCAGGTGCGAAAGTTTTGGCGCACCTGTGAGCGCGCAGGAGCGAAGCCAGTGATCGCAGGAGCGGAGGGGTCGCAGGCGAGAAGTATTTATCACACCCGCGGACGCGCAGAAGCAGTCCTTTGGTCTGTATGTGCGGAGCCTGGACAGGTGGGGGAAACTCGCACCTACGAGGATTTTCCGAAGGTGCGGAACCGTAGGTGCGGTAAAGGCTCTGCAGGTGCGAACATCGCAGTAGGCAGAACCTTCATTTAAGTCGAGGTTTGAGTACTTTAGACCCATTTTTCTCCATTCTTGGGCGATTTGGAGCTTCTTGAGAGGAATATTCACCTAAAAACTTGGAGGTAAATTAATTCTAACTATTGTGAGTTAAAAACATAGATTATGGGTAGATTATAACATGTAAATTGTGAAAATCAAGGGTTTAGATGAAAAACCTAGGTTTTGATAAAAATGAGATTTTAACCATAAAAATGGTTATGGAATGGGATGAAAATTGTATATTTGAGTTATTGAGATTATGGGTAACGATTTCCTCTGAAGATTTCTGGAATCTGGGCACGTGGGTCGGGGTGAATTTTAGGAATTTTACCAATTTGGGTTAGGTAATTAATCTAATAGTCTTATTTCGAATTATTGGGCATGTATTGATTAAATTAAATAACATCTGGCTAGTTTCGGATTTTTCGTCACCAAATTGAAGCTTTAATGCGAAATTGTGATCGGGAAGTGAACTTTGAGACGAGATAAGTCTCTTGTCTAACCTTGTAAGAGGGAATTTACCCCATAGGTGTTTTAAATAAAATATTTGTATCTAATTGTGGGGGCTACGTAGGAACGAGGTGACAAGAGTTCGTGCATAGCTACAATTATGCTATTATCCGGGTAGTTTTACGAACCAATTCATCAAGTATTTGGAATTGTTACACCATACTTGTTAGTTTAAAAGGCCTAAATTATATAAGTAATTGTTAGAGAAATTGTGAAAGATCACTAATGGGATTCGTATTATTTTGCATAAAACCTCAAGAATGTTTAAGTCAAATGCTTATAAAATATCCTTCTCTTCTTGTGGAGAGGGCCAAACGCCTTGGCAGTAGATAGCATCTATGGATCGTGTCGCATGTCCCTCGGTAGTGTACATGTCACTCTGGATCGGGTCGTACGACCTCGGCATAAATCGTGCTTAATAATAATAATTACACGATGCCTTAACATTTTATTGCAGCTTGTGAAAATAAATGATTTATTGGAAATTATCGAATTATGAAGGAATTAAATATTTCTGCTTGTTAAGGAAATTATTGTTATTCACATCAACCATGTTTATTTAAATAACTTTATTTTAATATTATTGACCCATAGTGAGTGTCGAAGTCGATATTTCGTTACTACTTCTTCGAGATTATACTTGATACTTACTGGGTATACGTTGTTTACGTACTCATGCTACCGTAACGACCCGACTGGTCGTTTTGAGCATTTACGCTCCTTTCAACTATTTGAAGTCTTGAATAACTTCCGATGAGGTATTATGACTTGTGTAAATTGTCGGTTTTGGTTTTAAGGTATTTCAGAGTTAGCTTGTAAGAATAAATTTTCATGTTGGAAGCTTAAGTTGAAATAGTTGACCGGATATTGACTCATGTGTAACGACCCCGGAGAAATTTTTCTAAGAAAATTAAGGTTTTGTGGTGCCGAGATAGATCAATTAGTACAAACACCGATGTGTAAAGGAAAGATTTTGTCGTAAAAAAGGGTTATTTATGCGACAATTATTGTGGGTCATTTTGAAGGGTTTCATATTATATTTTAGAGAGAAGTGAGAGCATTTTAAAGAGATAAAGTAAAGACTTAGTCATTTATCCATCAACTCTTGTTCAAGGTTTGAAGATTTCACAAGGATCTTGCTAGGGCTTCAAAGAGGTAATAATTTCTTTCCCCAATTCTTTAATTTCGGGTTTGGAGTAAAGATGAATGATTAATAATATGATTCTTGGTGTAAGAGTATTATGTATACATACCAATAAGGTTGTAAAAGATTGTTAAGTTCAAATGGGTAAAGATTGGGTTGAAAATGATAGAAATCTTCATAGACTTTAATTAAAGATTTGAGGGTCGAGTTGATGTCGGAATTTGGTGAAACTTGTATGGTTGGACTCGTGGTTGGATGGACGTTCATATTTTGTAACTTTTGTTGGGTTCCGAGACATGGGCCCCATGGGCGATTTTTGAGTTAATTTCAAATTTTACTGAAAAAATTAGTATCTCCTTATGGAATTAATTACAATAATTGGTATTGACTGAATCGAATTAATTGTGGCTAGATACGAGGCTTTAGGAGACCAATTCGTGTGGCAAGGGCATAACGGAATAAAGAATTACGCGGTTTGAGGTAAGTAACTCTTCTAATCTTGGAGCTGAGGGTATGAAACCCCCGATTTTTGTATCATGTGATTATTTTGGAGATGACGCACATGCTAGGTGACGGGCGTGTGGACGTGCACCGAGTGGATTGTGACTTGGTTCGTCCTGGGAAACTGTAAAGTTGAATAATTTGTTGTTAGCTATATGCTCTCTATGTGTTGATAAAATTTGACTGAAAAATCACGTTTAGGCTATGTGCCAGTATTATTGGGACCCACAGAGGTCATATTGCTGTGAATTATTTGTTTTAAATTGAAATTTCATACTCAGTCATATTCATTTCATTGCATATCACATCTCAGTCTCTGTTGTTATTTATTGTTACATCATATCATCATTTTCGGGCTATTTTCATGACATTGTGAGCCCGAGAGACTGGACAGATTGATGACTGAGTGAGGCCGAGGGCCTGATTGTGAGGATAATTATAGGATCGGGTTGCACGCCACAGCAGGCCATGTTGGCTTTATATATATTATACTATTGCACGTGAGTTGGTCGTGCAGCACGTGAGTTGGTCATGCGGATCCATATATTATACTATTGCACGTGAGTTGGTTGTGCAGCACGTGAGTTGGCCGTGTGGATCCAGATATTATTATAGCACTTGAGTCGTCTGTGCAGCACGTGAGTTGTCCGTGCAGATTATAGCGCTTGGGCTGAAGGAGCCCCTCCAGAGTTTGTACACACCCCCAGTGAGCGCAGGTACCTACTGAGTGCGAGTGCTGAGTGCCGAGTGTCGAGTGCTGAGTGACTGGGAGGCATGAGTGATTGTGAGGTATGCCCGAGTGGCATGAGTGACTGTGAGGTATGCCCGAGAGGCATAAGTGACTGTGAGGTTTGCCCGAGGGGCTGTATATGAGAGTTGTTCTACTGGAGGGGTTGTTTATAACTTTTTCACTGAGTTGCATCGCATTGACATGCACACATGACATACAGGCATAGAGGTGGAGTTTTTCTCATGCTGTACAGTATCACATCATTCATGATTTCTCACACATGTTGACAGATGGGCATAGTGATGCAATTGTTTTGTACGGGTTATTTGAAAAGAAAATGAAACATCCCATTTAATATTGAAAGGATTTTGGGAAAATCACAGTTTTCAGACTTACTCATATTTTGGTGATTTTAGTGAAAAGAATTGAGTTTTACTATTATATTTGAAAAGAAAAATGTTTATTTTTCCGGAACTGTGAACGAACTGAGCACTTTATTATTGAGTTATTCATTGTGCTGCCTCAATTCTGTTGTTATGAGATTTGTTTTCTGGATATTGTTGTGGACTATTGGTTTTGGACCCGACCTTGGTAATAGCTCGTCACTGCTTTCAACCTAAGGTTAGGTTTATTACTTACTCAGTACATGGGGTCGGTTGTACTGATACTACACTTTTGCACATTGCGTGCAGATGTTGGTTGATGTTGTTGTTGTGCTCGATGGTTGCGGGATTTGAAGATGTACCTCATTTCTTACTGTAGTTGCCTCTTGTTCATGGTAGCCTTAGATTTATAAAAGCTCTGTTTATGTACTATTCAAATAGACTATTTATTTATTTTATTTTCGCTTTGTATACTCTATTCTTAGAAGCTCATGATTTGTACTACCAGTTCTTGGGGGATGTATAAGATTAAGATATTTATTCACTTAAATTGTCTTAATAATCATTATTGGAATTAGATAATTGAAAGTTGGCTTACCTAGCGGGTTGGGCTAGGTGCCATCACAACTAGTTGGATTTTGGGTCGTGACAGCTACGCTTGCTGCACTTTTTGTGCAAGATCTGAGACAGGTGCATCAGGCGGTCCTACCGGTGCGCATCCCTATTATACCGAGGCCTAGTGGTGAGATGCTTTTCTTGAGCCGTTCTGTAGCACCTAGTGTCTCTTTTATATTTGTATTCTGTCTAGCTTATATTCAGACAATATTTAGAATTTTGTATAATCTATTAGATGCTCATACACTTGTGACACCAGGTCTTGGCACACACTTTAGTAGAATTGTGGGTTGAAATTATTATTTTGGTTTTTATTTATTTAGACTTTCTATTTTCCTTAAATCTTGCAAGTAAGGAGAGTTTAATTACTCGGAAATTTATTAAAAGAGGAAATATAAGTTTAATTCACTAGTTGGCTTGCCTAGCTATAATGTTGGGCGCCATCACGACCTATAGGTGAAATTGGGTAGTGACAACATGGTATTGGAGCACTAGGTTCACGTTGGTCTCACAAGTTATGAGCAAACCTAATAAAGTCTTGCGGATCAGTGCGGAGACGTCTGTACTTATCTTCGAGAGGCTATAGGGTGTTAGGAAACTATCTTCATCTCCTATCATGAAGTTGATGTAGTACTAAGTATATTTCTCTTATTCTCTCACAGATGATGAGAACGTGCTCTACGGAGGATCCAAACCAGGGAAGATCTGCTCCCCTTAATGTTAGAGGCCGAGAAGGGCTCTAGCCCATGGTAGAGGACGAGGGCATCCCAAGGTTACTCCAACTATGCCACCAGTGGGTCCAACAGAGGATCCTATCATTGAGGAGCAGGGCGAGGTGCCTACAGTAGAGCTAGCTCCGGTGGATTTCACGTCCGCAATGGGATTTTAGGAGGTCATGGGCCGTATGTTGCAGTTCATAGATACTATGACTCAGACAGGTTTATTTCCGGAAGACTTGACCATATCTCAGGTAGGAGGGGGAGCACAAACCCCTACTGCGCAGGCTAATAGGCATGCAACTGCGGTATATTAGACCCAGGGTACACTACCCATATGCGGAGCCTAACCAATGGCAGCAGCTATACCTGAGCCCAGACCAGCTACGACCGGTGAGTCGCAGAAACTATTGGAGAGATGGACCAGGTTACATCCTCCTATATTTGGGGTTGAGCGACATGAGGATCCCTAGAACTTTGTTGATCGGTGCAGGGATAGACTGCACAACATGAGGATATTGGAGTCCCATGGGGTAGAATTTGTTACCTTTCAGCTTAAGGGCAGGGCCCAAAGATGGCGGCAGTCCTATCTTCTTGGCAGACCAGCAAATTCTCTCCCATGACTTGGGACAGGTTCACCCGTATATTCCTGGATAGGTATATTCCACCCTTCCAGAGGAAGAGTTGAGGTTTCAGTTCGAGAAGCTCCAGCAGGGTCAGATATCCGTGACCGATTATGAGGCGAAGTTCTCTGAGTTGTCTCGCCATGCACTTATGACACCCCCTACTAATGCGGAGAGAGTACGGAGGTTTGTTGCGGGTTTGCATACTGGTATTCAGGCTACTATGGCCCGAGAGGTTGAAATTGGGACTTCTTATAAGCTGGTTGTGGTGATAGCCCGGAGAATTGAGGGTGTGCATCAGCGTAGCCGAGAATAGGTTATGAGAGACAAGTGGTTTCAATATTTTGGGTAGTTCAGAGGTGCCCCAGCTGGGGGTCGAGGTCCATTCGTGAAAGTTCAGTCTAGCAGGCCCTCATACCCAGCACCACCGCCTCCTAGGGGTGCTCCAGTGCGACCTTATTTTAGTGATATGCCAGAGAGTTCTTATCGCCTACCAGCTATTCAGGGTTCCTCCAGTCGGTATTCAGGTCATCAGGGCCATATTTGAGGTTGGCAGTCCACCGTACCGAGGGTTGTTTTGAGTGTGCGAATTTGAGTCATATGCGGAGGTTCTGCCCCAGGATTTGGGGTAGGCCAGTACAGCAGGGTGAGAAGCCTATGATTATAGCACCAGTTTCTCCACCAGTCGTCCAGCCGCCCAGAGGCAGAGGGAAGGTGGGTAGGGGCCGTCCTAGAGGTGGAGGCCAGTCAGGTGGCGCTCCAGCTCAGTTTTATGCTTTTCCGGCCAGACCAGATGCAGAGGCCTCAGATGCCATGATCACAAGTATTATTTATGTTTGCAGCAAAGATGCCTCCATATTATTTGATCCAGGGTCTACATATTCCTATGTGCCATCTATATTTGCTCATTTCCTGGGTGTTTCTCATAAGTCCTTGGGTACTCCTGTTTATGTGTCCACTCCTGTGGGGATTCTGTTATTGTGGATTGGATCTATCGGTCCTGCACTATTACATTCTATGGTTATGAAACTAGGACAGATCTTCTACTGCTTGAGATGACCGACTTCGAGATCATCCTGGGCATGGACTGGTTATCTCCATATCATGCCATCCTGGATTTCCACGCCAAGACAGTTACCTTGGCGATTCCAGAGTTGCCTAGGTTGCAGTGGAAGGGTTCATTTGTCAGCACATCTAATCAGGTTATTTCCTTTCTGAAGGCTCGACACATGGTCGAGAAAGGTTGTTTGGCTTATCTGCTCTATGTTCAGGATACTACTTTAGAGACTCTGGCGATGGATTCAGTGCCTGTAGTCCAGGAGTTCTTCGATGTTTTTCCTTCAAATCTTCCAAGCATGCCACCAGATCGTGATATTGACTTCTGAATTGACTTGGCTCCAGATACCCAGTCTATATCTATCCCACTGTATCGTATGACTCCAAAAGAGTTGAAAGAGTTGAAGGACAACTTGAGGAGTTGTTAGAAAAGGGGTTCGTCAGGCCGAGTATTTTGCCTTGGGGCGCACCAGTATTATTTGTGAAGAAGAAGGATGGTACTATGCAGATGTGCATTGATTATCTCCAATTGAATAAAGTTACCATTAAGAATAAGTACCCACTACCGCGTATTGATGATCTGTTTAACCAGTTGCAGGGTGCTAGGGTGTTCTCTAAGATCAACTTGATATCAAGGTACCATCAGTTGAAGATTCGGGATTCGGATGTTCTAAAGACTACTTTCCGGACTAGATATGGCCATTGTGAGTTTCTGGTAATGTCCTTCAGTTTGACTAACGCCCCTGCGGCATTTATGGATTTGATGAGTATGGTGTTCAGGCCATACATTGATTTTTTTGTCATTGTCTTCATTGATGACATTTTCATCTGCTCGCGCAGTAAAAAAGAGCAAGAGCAGCACATGAGAGTGGTGCTTCAGACCTTGCGGGAACAGAAGCTATATGCTACGTTCTCCAAGTGTGAATTTTGGCTAGACTCTGTAGCATTATTGGGACATGTTGTATCGGGAAGGGTATTAAAGTTGATCCCAAAAGGATCGAGGCAGTTCATAATTGGCATTGTCCCGCTTCAGCGACTGAGATCAGGAGTTTCCTATGGTTAGTAGGTTATTATCGTCGGTTTGTGGAGGGATTTTCATCTATTGCAGCACATTTGACTAGATTGACCCAGAAGGGTGCTCCGTTTCGGTAGACCGATGATTGTGAGGTGAGCTTTCAGAAGCTCAAGACCGCATTGACTTCAGCACTGGTATTAGTGTTTCCTTCTGGTTCAGGGATGTATACAGTGTATTGCGACGCTTCATGCGTTGGCCTGGGTTGTGCATTGATGCAGGAGGGGTGAGTTATTGTATATGCTTCACGTCAGCTGAAGCCCCACAAGAAGAATTACCCGGTACATGATTTGGAGTTAGCTGCGATTGTTCACGCTCTAAAATCTAGAGGCATTATCTTTATGGGGTGTCCTGTGAGGTTTACACGGATCATCGCAGCTTGCAGCATTTATTCAAGTAGAGGGATCTAAATTTGAGGCAGCGCAGATGGATTGAGTTACTAAAAGATTATGATATTACTATCCTTTATCATCCGGGCAAAGCAAATGTAGTTGCAGACGCCTTGAGTAAAAAGGCAGAGAGTATGGGTAGTTTGGCTTTTATTTCAGTAGAGGAGAGGCCATTAGCTTTGGACATTCAATCCTTGGCTAACAGACTTGTGAGGCTGGATATTTTAGAGCCCAACCAAGTTCTTGCATGTATTGTTGCCCTGTCTTCACTATTTGAGCAGATCAAGGCCTGCCAGTTTGATGATCCATACTTGTTGTTTCTCCGGGAGACGGTACTGCGGGGTGGTGCCAAAGAGGTTACTATTGAGGATGATGGAGTTCTGTGACTCTAGGGTCGCCTATGCGTTCCTAAATTTGATGGCTTGAGGGAAAAGATCCTAGAGGAGGCACACAGTTCTCGGTATTCTATTCATCCGGGTGCTACGAAGATGTATCGTGATACGAGACAGCATTATTGGTGGTGGTGGATGAAAAAAGACATGGTTGAGTATGTAGCTAAGTGCCTAAACTGCCAGCAAGTTAAGTATGAGCACCAGAGGCAAGGTGGCCTACTCCAGCAGATGACTATACCGGAGTGGAAGTGGGAGCGCATTACTATGGACTTCGTAGATGGGTTGCCACAGACCTTGCAAAAATTTGATACAGTTTGGGTCATTGTCGATAGGTTAACCAAGTTGGCACACTTTAATCCGGTTGTGACTACGTATACTTCAGAGAGATTGGCCCAGATTTATATTCGGGGGATAGTTCGGTTGCATGGTGTGCTAATTTTCATCATATCAGATAGAGGCCCTCAGTTTACTTCACATTTCTAGAGAGCAGTACAGAGTGAATTGGGGACCCGTGTGGAGCTCAGCACAGCCTTTCATCCGCAGACCGACGGGCAGTCGGAGCGGACACTTCAGATCTTGGAGGATATGCTCAGGGCATGTGTGATTGACTTCGAAGGTCAGTGTGATCATTTCTTGCCTTTGTCCAAGTTTGTTTATAATAACAGTTACCAATCTAACATCGAGATGGCTCCATTTGAGGCTTTATATGGTCGGCGATGTCGTTCTCCTATCAGATGGTTTGAGCCCGGCGAGGCTATGTTATATGGTACTGATTTAGTGAAGGATGCCTTGGATAAAGTAAAGTTGATTCAGGAGCGACTTCGTATAGCACAGTCCAGACAGAAGAGTTTCGCGAATCAGAAAGCACGTGATTTATCATTTATGGGGGGTGAGAAAGTTCTCTTGAAGGTTTCATCGATGAAGGGAATCATGAGATTCGGGAAGAAGGGCAAGTTGAGCCCAAGGTTTATAGGCCCATTTGAGTTGTTGAGATGAGTTGGGGAGGTTGCTTACGAGCTTGCTTTGCCTCCCAGCCTATCGAGAGTTCATACGGTTTTCCATGTATCTATGCTCTTGAGGTATCATGCTGACCTGTCACATGTGTTATACTTCAACACAGTTCGCCTAGATGAGAGCTTGGGTTATGAAGAGGAACCAGTTGCCATTGTTGATAGGCAGGTTTGCCAGTTGAGGTTCAAAACGATTTCTGTGGTAAAGGTTCAGTGGAGGGGCCAACCAGTCGAGGAAGTGACTTGGGAGGCCGAGAAGGACATGCGGAGAACATATCCACACTTATTCATCACTCCAGGTATGATTCTAAACTCGTTCGACAACGAACGTTTGTTTAAGAGGTGGAAAATGTAATGACCCAACCAGTCATTTTGCCTTCTAGAACATCATTACCCTAAATAAGACTCCATGTATGTGCTTTTACTATTTTATGACTTGCGGGAGTGGTTAGTTCGGGATTTGGAAGGGTTCGGGTTGAAGTCGGAACACTTGGTTCCTTAGTTGACTTTAAAAGGGCTAAGTTTCACTTCGGTCAACATTTTGAGAAAAAGACCCTGGAATTGGGATTTGACGGTTCCAACAGGTTCGTACGATAATTTTGAATTTGGGCGTACGTTCGATTTGGGTTTTGGATAACCCGGAAGTATTTCGGTGCTTAATAGTGAAAGTTAGCTAATTGAAGGTTTTAAGGTTATTTAAATTTGATTTGGAGTAGGTTTTGGAGTAATTGAGGTATGTTTGGAATTCCGAGCCTAGGAATAGTTTTGTATGGTGATTTAAGACTTGCACACAAAATTTGGTATCATTCCGTGTAGTTTAAGTATGTTTCGACGCGTTCGGAGTAAGTTTGAAGAATTTGAAATTTCTAAGTTGAATCAATTTGGTTTGAGGCATGATTCTTATTTTTGATGTAGTTTTACATGTTTCGAGGGTTCGAGCGAGTCCATTTTATGATTTCAAACTTTTTGGTATGATTTCAAATTTTTTGGTAAGTCTGTTGAACACCGATCGCGCTCTCCGAGGTACGGATGTGACACTTTGTTAGAGGCATACCAAGATCCATGGAGGTTTTAAGTAATTTGAAATCTTTGGACGTCCGAAGAAATAGACTTACCGGTCCATTGTCTTAATTATAGGGAAACTACACAAAATTGGAGAAAATAGATATAGCTGAGATTGAGCTTGCTGGGCAGTTACCATCATGGTTAGGAATGAGGCTTTCAAATTAGATAATCTTTAGCCTTCGCTCAAACAAATACTGCGATGAATTGCCTCCAAAAATTTGTCACCTCAAAGATCTTCAGATCTTAAACCTTGCAAACAGTAGTAGTTATTTGGACTTATACCAAGGTGAATTAGTAATTTAACAGCAATGATCACCGAAAATAAGTGGTTAAAGCTAATGATATCAAGTTAGCTTTGTTTCTTATTTTGGAGTATGTGTGAGAGAAAGCACAATAGTGACTACTAAAAGCATTATTTACCAGTATGACGCTATATTGGCATTGCTTACAAGCATGGATATGTTTAATTATTATTTGTGATTTGAATTATTTTTTTGTATTTTTAGAAAAATCATAATACCTATAGGTTTGGAAAAATTCATTGCTCTAGATTTGGGAAATGAAAACTTATTGTCCTTGTTAAATTGAAAAATCTTTCTCTTATATATATAGTTGGGGATTCTATAGATAACATTGTACTTTTCTTCTTATTCATAATGGAAAACTCTTTCTTCTTCTACCCCGAGGATTAGGTTTAACCGAACCTTGTTAAATTCTTGTGTTGATTTTTCTTTTCTATTTGCTTTGTGTATGATTGTGTGCTAGTTAACTCATGATCTTCCGCAATAATAATCTAACAATAATCTCTCTAGAGATATTTCTATAAGGTTTACTAGCCTTGTAGGATTGAGATTCTATAATTTCTCAAAAATTTATCTTGACCGGTAGAATTCCCAATAACATTGGTGACATGAAAGTGCTGGAATGCCTTCATCTTTCAGAAAATGAACTTTCTGGTCAAATCCCGCCAAGCTTTTCGAGTTTGTCAACTTTGAGCTACTTGAATCTATCTTATAAATATTTGTCAGGGAAGATACATGTGAGCACTCAACTTCAAAGCTTTAACCCCACCAGTTTCCAGGGAAATGAGCTTTGTAGGCTTCCATCTTGGCGAACTGCAGTTCAGGTGGTCAAATTCCTGATGTTGATAATGATAAATTGGATTGGTTCTAAATTTCAATGGCAATAAGATTTGGTCTTATCTTATGGGGAGTATGTTCTTCTTTGATTCTTAAGAGATCAAAGAGACATGCCTATTATCGATTTTTAGATAGTAGTTGGAAATCCTTATGTACAAATTTACAAATATAGAAAGGGATATGTTGAGGAGATTGTTATTCTCAAAAGTCTTATTGTATGATGTACATTTCCTTCGATAAAAAATAGATGATTGTTCCCAAATGATGTTTCTTCAGGCATTTTGTTTTATTCTCCCTAGTTATTGTAAGTACGTTTTTTTATTGAGTGTAAGATTCGAATCTTGTTATTGATTGAAGTTTTTTTAATTTTTTCTTTTGAACTATACAAAAGATTATAATTGATGGAACTTAATTTAACCTCTATCAAAGTCAAGAAGACTCCATCACATCTTTTTTCCTTATAAACAATATAAAAGATTATAACTGGTGGAACTTAGTTTAACTTCTTCCTAAGACGACCCCATCGAGTCTTCTCCACAACTTTATATCAAAGTCCCTTTAGCACTTTTTAGAGTTTGGTGATTATTCTTTAACTAAATGGGATTATTCACTTAAAAATTAAGTGAAATGCAGAAGAAGAGAACAAGACTAAATTCATGGGCAAAAACGTTAGGTGATTTCTTTCGATATGCCCAATCTTTAATAGACAGAGTTACCCGATACTTATATTGGTAGGAGGTAGCAAATACCCCGTGGAATTATACCGTATAAATAGATAAAAAAATATTTTCTGTATGAATATTATATGTTGAAAATCCCTTCTCATGTATTTACTATTTATATTTTGACTCCATTTAGTGAAAGTCTGATTGTCACTATGTACATCATCCAATTGATAAAGTGAAAAGAACTTTTAGCACCTTTTAAAGTTTGTTGATACCATTTTATTGTATAATTAGTTGGGATTATTCACTTAAAAATTAAGCAAAATGCAGAAGAGGAGAACAAGCCTAAATTCCCTAATTGAAATTAAAGATCACTTACACTCTGCTAGAAATTAGTGTATGAATACATAGAAGGTACTAAAAGTGAGGAAACAAATGAGAAGGAAGAAAGGAACTTTTTCTCAACAAGCATTCTAAATTGTTGCACATATGGATCATACAATAAAGTTTTCTCAACAATTGACGGACATAAATATGCGGTGGCTATTTAAAGAGATAAATGAAATTCTTTTATTGTGAATTTTCCATCTCTTTCAAATATTTTAAAATATATTTATTATTGTGGCTTATAATACTTTTTATGTAGTTTTTTTCAAAATTTAGAAGATTCTATGTTCGAATTCACAAAAAAAAATTAGATAGTTTTTACTCTGGTACTCCAAATCAACTCACATAAAGTGGGATGGAGAGAGTACAATATTAAGGTTTATTTTGTTAGATTCCGCATGATGGTGAGCCAAATGGAAGTGACATTTGATTCCTTGAAGCTAATTTTCTCTTCTTTTGTAGAAGGAGGTTGTTTAGAATGTTGTAACGCCTGAAGTTTCGTCTGAAATATCATCTCAACGGCGTTCATTTTATTATTACTGTTCAAATGTAGAGATCCAACAGTAAGAAGGTCGCAATTTCCAAACATGGTGGTGAACTTTTCTTAATTATGCAAATGGGAAGTGGATCCTAATATTTAGAAATGTGTCTATAATTACTGGTTATTTGCAATGTATAACAAGTCAACAATAACAAGTCATCTTTCTAAAATGCATTTCAAACTATACTCGTCAACAACAGTCCTCCGTAGCTCTCCTGTTTTTCATTTGGGCAAACACCGAATTTAGTGTTAGTGTAGGGATTTGCAGGGAAAATGAGCAACAAGCATTGTTGAGCTCGAAGGGGTGTTGGAAAAGATTGTTGTGAATAGGAAGGGATTGTGTTCCACAATCTTACTCTATATATAAAATGCGGGTAATTTTTTCTCTTTTTTTTTCCTTAAAGTGAAATCCCGTCTAATTAAAGAATATATAAAATAATATCACAATACAGTAAAAAGAACCAAAGGTTGTTTTCACTTCTTCAATTGAGGCGGTGTTAAATGTCTCCAAACAAGGACATTTGATAAAGTTGTACTTTGGAGAAAACTTGCTAGAGTCCTCTTAACTTAGCAAGAAATTAAGGTCCGTCAATTATGATTTTTTATATAGTTTTTAAAAAGACAAAATTAAATACTTTAAAATCAAAAATCTTCGGATTTTACCGTCAACATCTTTCTAGACAATGTGTTCTTTTATATATATATATATATATATATATATATATATATATATATATATATATATATATATATATATATATATATATATATATTAAAAAAATTATTAATAAAAAGGTATGACGAAATATGCTGTTTTTGCTAATTTTGAAAGGCCATGAAAACTTCACTTCTCTCACAATCTTTTAAAAACTCCTTCAATTATCCTTTACCTGGATGATTGTTTGATTTAAACAATCTTGAACACCTTGAGCTGCATGAAAACAATCTTGAGGGAGTAGTATTAAATCTAATTTAAAATTTGAGCTCATTAACTCGCACTGACCTTTCAGACAATATCCTTTCTGGAAAATTACCAACTCTAATTAGAAAGTTATAGAAATTAGAATTTCTTGATCTCTCAAATAATTTATTTGAGGGAGAAGTTTCGGTGATATGAATAATCTCCTTCCATCAGCCTTGGTAAATTGTTCTTCTTTGAGATACTCGGAGCTATTAAGTAATAAACTGATTGGAACTCTTCCAGAAAGTCTTGGCCAATTGGCAATGCTAGAAAACTTTGACATCTCTGACAATAAGTTGGCCGGTGCGGTCTGAGGCGGACCCAAGATTCGACAGTTAGGGGAACACCGTTATATTCAATACAAATTTATCTGCGCATAAAGATTGGTAGGGGACCTTTGTTAATATCTGACTATTTCTTGAAGAATTAGCAAATATATATAGAGTTTTTTGCCGAAGTTTTTGGGTGCCGGTGACCCCTTTGCCGACCATGTAGGTCCGCCTCTAGTGTGCTAACAGAAAGTCATTTCACCAACGAAATTAAGGGACTTTATTGCTTATACGAATAATTTGACTTTAGAAGTAAACTAGAACTGGATTCCACCGTTTCAAGCCATGAATATTAAACACAGGCCGTTGGAATGTTGGCCCTCTATTTCCCACTCCAGACCCATAAACAGATAATATGTCTGGACATATTAAATGGTGGAATAGAAAGTGAGGTCCCAACTTGCTTTTGGCACTTATCTTCTCAATTTCAATTACTTAATCTTTCTCACAACCAATTTGTTGGTGTGGTTCTATTCATCTAGACACCTTATTGGTTAAGTGGGCGCAAAAGCCCTTTCTTAATGTACTTGGGTTCGAACAATTTCAGTGGTCCACGACCCCGGATCTGAACCAGTGTAAGTGAGCTAGATCTCTTCAACAATTCTTTTTTAGGAGGTTTGTTGCTATTAAACGCACACGCAAGTATACGTGGTCGTAAAAATAATATAGGATTGTAAGTTCAGATATCGTACCCACATGGACTTGTGATTAACTATCAACTAAATTAAACTCAAACAATTAATCTATTCAAATGAATTCTAAAGTATGAATATTTAACTAAAACTAATTTAGAGTAACAAACTAAGAGATTAAAGGAAACAAGTTGGCGAAATTAGACACGAATTCAATGGGAGCCGGTATTCTAGAGTTATGGGTTAGCTAACAATCTCGTTCAGTCTTTCACTTAGATTGTCTAATTAATTTATCTGACTTATTGATTGACATGGTTAATATTACTCTTAGTATTCTCCTGAAGCACTACTCACCTATTCAAACTAACCTAACGTCTATATTCCTATGGAATTAGGATTAATAAGAACGCATTAATAATTCCTATATAATAACCAAGAAAGACAATTAGGTATATCCCTATCCTAACCGCAAATCCGTTCCCGATACTCAAGTTCAAGATCTCGCTCTACTCAATCTTATATGCAATCTAGAATTCCCTATCCCGAGTTCAATCCTAGATTCGTAGATAGTATTCAATTGGTGATCAAGCAATCAAATAATTAAGCGCAAGATTGAATAAATCAACCAATATGATAAAATAACAAGAACAATTCAAGCTTCAAACTACAATATTCATGTAGCATTCAAAACTCTAAAACTAATAAACTATGAGATTAAAGGAAGAGAAAAGAAGAAAAACTAGTTGAAAGCCTCCTCCAAGCATGGTTTATGTTCTCCCCTCTAAAGTGGTGTGTTCTTCTCCCAAAAATATGTTAGATCTCCTCCAAGTTAGGTTTAGAAGGCCTTTTATCCGAGTTGGGACCGTGTAGGACCGAAATAACCTTATCACGGGCGAAATAGGAGAATCCCGCTATACAGGGTCCGTCCCCTAGCACAAAAACCAAAAATATTTTTCCTTCAATTTTCTCTAGGCGCGATAGAGTATGCATCACTTCCCAAAACGCACAAACTCCAATTTGATGTCTATTCCTTCCAAGTGCTCCTTCACGTGTTGCTTTCCAATACTAATCATTTTTCTTTCTTTCTAATTGAATGACTCTCCACGTGATGCCTTCTTCTTTTAGCATGTTTTTTCCAAATTCAATCCATATTTGTCCTAATTCAACAATTATTAAATGATTAGCATAACCTCCAAAATTGAGTAATATTTGACATATTTTATATAAAATATAACCCAAAAGCAATAAAAATATGAATCAAGTAATATTCAGAAGCATGTAAATACGTCCAACATCACTACCCTACACTTAAAACTTTGTTCGTCCTCGAGTACTCATTAAAACCACTATCAATAAATCAAGTCTAAAAACACCATCACTTCTGTTGATACTAACAATTAGGCCCTATAGCGACTCAAACCATATGACATACACTTACTGATCACCGTACAAGATATACAAGTCACAAACAAACAACAAACTTCTAAGCTCCTAACCTCAGAGAGGGACTCTAACTCACCAAATTTAAGCTCGCTTACCAACTCCGTCAAATAAGCTAATAACATCACATATTTATCATGAAACCAATGCCCTCACAAGAATAAATAGTCCATACACTCAAATCAAATAATGAATATAATTGAAGGACTTAGCATCAAAGAACAACTCTCGCACTCACAAACGAATTCACATGTATGCTCGATAGAATTAAATAGGACTTTAACCGGTTGTAATATTGGCCCGGCCGGTCATTTTGAGTATTTTAGCCCCGATTTCCTAATTTATGCTTCCTCTATATTATATTGTGGTTACGTGACTCGCCGGGATATTTTATTTTGGTTTCGGGTGCGTTTCGGAGTGAAATAGGACACATAGTCCCTAAGTTAGAAGTTTAAGTCATAGGAGTTGACCGTAGTTTGACTTGTGTGAAGATGACTCTGGAATGAAATTTGGACGGTTCCAATAGCTCTGTAGGGTGATTTTAGAATTAGGAGCGTGTTCGGATGTTGATTTGGAGGCCCGTAGTTCGTTTCGGCGTGATTTGGCGAAAGTTGAAAATTTGAGGAATTTGGGAAGTTTGGCCGGGAGTGGACTTTATTGATATCGGGATAGGATCCTTATTCTGGAAGTTGAAATAGGTTTGTAATGTCATTTATAACTTGTGTACAAAATTTGGTGTAAATCAGAGTTGTTTTGATATGAATCGGTGTCGGTTTTGGAATTCGGAAGTTCATAGTTCATATGCTTGAATTTGGGTTGCGATTCATAGAATTTGTATTATTTGATGTGATTTGTGGCCTTGAGTAGGTCTGTTATGTGTTTTAAAACTTGTTGGTATATTCGGACGGGATCCCGGGGACGGGTGTGAATCGGATGGAAATCGAATTATTTTTTGACTTGGGGAATTGCTAAAGTGTTGTTGTTCTAGTGTCGCACATGCGAAGGGTCTGGTCACAAGTGCGGTCTCGCAGGTGCGCCTTGGTCATCACAGAAAGCGGAGGAACCAGCCAAGGCTTGGGTTCGCAAGTGCAGACTTCTGAGCACAGGCGCGGCCCTTTTCTCCGCAGAAGCGGAATTTGAGAAGGGGGCCTGGGACAGGACCACAGATGCAGTATCCTTCTCCGTAGAAGCGGGCTCGCAGGTGCGAACCAAGGTCTGCAGAAGCGGAATTTTGAGTCGTAAGTATTTTTCATACCTGCGATGGTTTTTCCGCAGGTGCGGCGTCGCAAAAGCGACCCAAAGGCCGCAGATACGAGGATTGCTGGGCAGAAAAAGGGGAATTCGAGGGTTTTACTTCATTTTCATTTTGGGACTTTCAGAGCTCGGATTGAGGCGAGATTTTCAGAGGGAGTGTTAGGGTAAGGATTCTTGACTCGTTTTTGTCTAAATATGATGAATCTACTGGTAATTACGTTTTTTAATTTGTGTTTTGGAGTTTAAAATTAGGGAAAAATATGTAGAAGTTCTTAGACTAATTCTTGAGTTTTGAAAGGCGAAATGGGATCGAATTTGAATAATTCTTGTATGGCTGGACTCGATATCGAATGGGTGTTCGAATTTTATAATTTTGGTCAGGTTCTGAGACACGGACCCGAGTCGACTTTTTGGAGCGATTTTTCAATTCCTTGCTTATATCATAATTTTATTATTTAAATTAGTTTCCTATAGTTATATTTATAGTATGAAATTATTTTGGCTAGATTCGAGTCGTTCGAAGTTGGAAAATCGAGGGAAAGGCCTTCTAGTTTATTGATTTAGAATGATTTGAGGTAAGTGACTTGTCTAACCTTGTGTGGAGGAAATTTTTCTTAAGATTTGGTACTGTTGTGATAATTTGTTATATGTGAAGGTCGTGTATGCAAGTTGACGAGTGCGTACACGGTCTAAATGTTGAGATTCTGATTTTAGCTATGTAGTTTCTTTTTTTCATGCCTTAATTGAGTTACTTTAGCATGTTATAGTCACCATGTTTAGCCAAATTTTACATGCCTACTTGTCTTATCTCTTAATTGCAACTTGTACTACATATTTAATTGAATTACTTGCTTTCTTAATTCTATATTCAACATTTAACTATGGAAATTCTCTACTTGAAATTTGCTATTCTTGAAATATCTTGTTGTTAGGTTTGGTGTTGAGTTGCAAAGGCTGTGATTTCTATTGAGGCAAGGTGTAAGTTGTGAAGTGTCATTTTATTTAGTTGTTATGTTTGGGCTTTCGTGTTATTGTTGAGGTGACTGTTTGGTTGTGTGCACGAGGTTTAGGTCGTGCTGTTGTTATTGTTTGCACGAGGTTTTTGTCGTGATGTTGTTACTATTTGCATGAGGTTTCTGCCGTGCCGTTGTGATTATTGATACGTATACGGTGGTATAAGGTATGGGTGTTGAAACGCATGCGGTGAAATAAGGTGGGCTTGATACGCGTGGCTAATAGGGGAACTACTAGAAGCCATGCAGTATGATAAAGTGGACTAAAACGCAGGGTGCTATTTCGGGAAAAAATAATTTTCAAAACTAAATGTAAAGGCTCCTGCGGTGATATAAGAAAAGACTGTGATTTATTTTTATGATTTGGGACTACGAGGCGGTACCTCGAGAGTACCCCTGTTGATCTTTCACGATTTGTTATATATTTGTTTGGTTGTTGTTTTTCTTAACATGTAAAATCCTTATTTTCCTTTCTTGTTGTATTAGCTGCCTTGATTCTGTGTTGTTATCCTTCCGTAAATTCTTTGTTGTTTGATTTCCTTGTAATTATCATTATATCATTATATCTTCTGTCTTGTTTTATTATTATCTCCAGTAGGGTCTTGACCTGACCTCGTCACTACTCTACCGAGGTTAGGCTTGGCATTTACTGGGTACTGTTGTGGTGTACTCGTACTACGCTTCTGCACATATTTTGTACAGATCTAGGTACATTCTATCAGCCTCGGTATTAGCGCGTGAGTGGCTTATTTTGGAGACTTCAAGGTACACCTTCTCGCGTCTGCATGCCTCGGAGTCCCTTTCTATCCTGTTCTTTTCTTATTTTTTTACATCTGTATAGACAGTGATGTATATGAGTGTTCAGTACTGTAGCTAGAGCTTGTGACTTATATTTTTACCGAATTTTGGGAGATGTACATGTTGAGTTGCAGATTTTATTTCATATAGTTGTTGATGTTTTTGAGATTTAAATTATTATTCAGTTATTCCGCATGTTTGTTAGGCTTACCTAATTTTAGACACTAGGTGCCATCACGACATCCTACAGAGGAGATTTGGGGTCGTGACAAATAACCTTGAGTGGCTGCCAAGTCTTTTGAATCTAAAGAATCTAGAGATTCATACTATGGAGCTCATCAATGCAACTAACTGGCTACATGTCATTAACATGCTTCCTTCTCTTGTTGATCTTCGTTTGTATAATTGTGGCCTTCTTAATATACTACCTCTACTTCTATCATAATTGTTTTTCACTTGAAACTCTCGATCTTTCTGGGAATAACTTTAGTTCTTCTATTCCCAAATGGGTTTTCAATCTCCCTCGTCTTGTTTCTCTTGATTTGACATATAGTAATCCCGTTTCCTGAAGGTCCTGTTAACTTGACTTCTCTCACGACCTTTTGAGCAGGTGACAACTCTTTCAATTGTCTTTTACCCAGATAGTTATTTGATCTCAATAATCTTAAAAATGTTGAGCTTCCTGGTAGTGGTATTGAAGGTGTGATGCCGAGTGAGGCTGGAAACGTAACAAAACTTAAAAATCTTGATCTTGCATTCAACAACCTCAACTTCACTATCCCAAATTTGTTATAACAATGCAAAAATTTGGAATCACTTAGTCTTCGTGGAAACAATATTGAGGGAGTAGCTCCAAATGTGATTTCAAATTTGATCTCAATAACTAGTATTCACCTTTCTACAAATATACTTTTTGGAAAATTACCAAAGGTAATTGAAAAGTTATCGAAATTAGGTTCGCTTGATCTCTAAGTAAATCTATTCGAGGAGAATTATCTGCATTATTTAATGATGGGAGTAATTTCCTTCAAGCAGGATTGAGAAATAGTTCTTCTTTGATGGATTTGAGACTAGGAAACAATAAACCAACTGGAACTCTACCAGAAAGTCTTGGCCAACTCCCTATGTTAGAAATCTTTGACATCTCTAACAATAGGTTGGAAGGTGAGGTTCCAACTTGGTTTTGGAACTTATCTTCTCAAATCTGATTTCTCATAACCAATTTGTTGGTGAGGTTCCAACCATCTCAACACCTTCTTGGTCACGTGGACAAACTCCTTGGCTAATGTACTTGGATTCCAACAATTTCAGCGGTCCGCTGCCTCAGATTTCAACCAATGTAATTGGGCTAGACCTCTCGAACAATTCCTTTTCAAAAGGTTTATCTAACTTCTTATGTGAAGCAAAGAACAGACCTTACAAATTGAGGATATTAAACCTTGGGAAAAATGACTTGTCAGAAGAAATTCCTGAATGTTTGATGAATTTACCAGAATTGGAAGTTATAATCTTGAGGGACAACAACTTATTTGGAGCCATACCAAGATCCATGGAGGTTTTAAGAGATTTGAAATCATTGGACTTCCGAAGAAATAGCCTTATCGGTCCATTGTCGTCATCGTTGGGAAACTGCACAATATTGGAGAAGATAGATATAGTTGAGAATGAGCTTGTTGGACAGTTACCACCATGGTTGGGAATGAGGCTTTCAAATTTGATAATCCTTAGCCTTCGCTCGAACAAATTCTTGGTGAATTGCCTCCAGAAATTTGTCACCTCAGAGTTCTTCAAATCTTAGACCTTACAAACAATAGTTTCTGTCAAATTATACCAAGGTGTATTAGCAATTTAACAGCAATGGTCACCGGAAATAAGTTAGGGAAACTTGATAAAAAGTTAGATCTTTTCTATTTGTTTGGAGCATTAGTGAGAGAAAGCGCAATGGTGACAACTAAAGGCAATAATTACTGGTATGATACCACATTGGCATTGCTTACAAGCATTGATATGTCGAACAATAATCTCTCTAGAGATACTCTTATTTGTGGGATTGAGTTTCTGTGATTTCTCAAAAAACTATCTGACAGGTAGGATCCCAAATGGCACTGGTGACATGAAAGTGCTAGAATCCCTTGATCTTTCAGAAAACCAACTTTCTGGTCACTCAACTTCAAAGCTTTTCGAGTTTGTCAACTTTGAGCTACTTGAATCTATCTTATAACAGTTTGTCAGGGAAGATACCAATGAGCACTCAACTTCAAAGCTTTAACCCCTCGAGTTTCCTAGGAAACAAACTTTGCGAGCTTCCACTCGTGGTGAACTACAGTTCAGGTGGTCAAATTCATGATGTTGATACTGAAGAGGATGAGAGTGATGAAGATGAGTTGAATTGGTTGTACATTTCAATGGCAATAGGATTTGGTCTAAGCTTTTGGGGAGTATGTGCTTCTTTGATTTTCAAGAGATCATAGAGACATGCCTATTATCGCTTTTTAGATAGTAGTTGGAAATTCTTGTGTGCAAAGTTACAATTATAGGGAGGGATATGATTGAGGAGAGTGTTATTCTCAAAAGTCTAATTGAATACTTACTTTAATTCAACAAAAAGTAGATAAATATTCACAAATATGTTTTTAGGCGTTTATTTTAATCTCCGTAGTTATAGTAGGGTAAAAAAATTTAAACCTTCGTACCTACATAAACGTGATCTTATTTTTTCTTTGGCGTGGAGAGTAGGTATTAGCATAAAAAATGAAGTTTATATGATATTAGACGGTATAGACTCATAGCACTTCAACCTAAGTGAAACAAAACTCTTTAAGGAAGCAAAACAAATATATAATCTCTTGAACTGCATGCTGGAATAGAAGGTGTGATTCTAAACAATTACTCTTTCTAGGAAAATTCAAATTAATGCACGCATAACATGTTCTACTATCAAGTAATACAGAAAGAAAGAAAGAAAAAAAGAAAAAGGAGAGAATACAAGTTCTTTAGATCCTCTTCTTCCCATTTTAGTCAGGAAAATGATGAAAGCTCAAGATGTCTCAAAATGATATTGCTAAATATTCCTCTATAGTTTAAAACTCAATAAATGTGATTTAAGCGTTGTTTGTTTTCTCTTAATGTAAGTCTGAATTTGAATCACTAATTGGATCTCACTTAATTAAGCGCAGATATTTTTCCTTTTCTTTTACAACTAATGATACCATTTGCATTGAAATAGCTAGGAATCACAACTTTCTAATTTGGAATTGGGGGATGAAATTTTCTCAAAGACGAGACTTTGTGCGTCCAAAGTGGAGTTGGCAAATAAAAATATGAAATGTTGTATATTTATACTATTCTGTCAAATTATAAAAGTTAACAAACTTGTCTCTGTTTCATGGACACATAGGAATAAATAGGAAAGCATTCTCAACCACTATGGAAACATTCCGTCTTACAAGTTTGCTTTAACACTAAGACCAAACATCATATCCAACAAATCAAAAAATTTAATACAGAAGTCGAATAGTTATTTCTGTCTTGAACATTCCGTAGGCAAAAACATAGAATCAGAGTACAAAAGGCCTAATTTACTACTGGTTAGGTGCATATACAGCATACCCTTCACATACTTAAGTAGAGTGCGCCCAGTGCCAGTGTAGAGCAGTCCATAATTAGTTGGCAAAGCCAAGACAAGATTAGAGACGTCTCTACTTCATTCTATATTTCAATGGAATTTGTTGGCCTTTCCGGAATCAACTCTCTGGTCGAATCCCACAAACCTTTCCAAGTTCGTCAACTACGAGCTTCTTGAATTTGTCTTATAACAATTGAACAGGAACGATACATGTGAGCACTCAACTTCAAAGCTTTATTCCCTCAGGTTTCCAAGGAAACAAACTTTCCAGGCTTCCACTCATGGTGAATTGCAGTTCAGGTGATCAAACTCCTGATGTCGATACTGAAAAGGATGAGAGTGATGAAGGCGAATTGGAGTGGTTCTACATTTCAATGGCAATAGGATTTGGTCTTAGCTTTAGGGGAGTATGCTCGTCTATGATTTTCAAGAGATCATGGAGACATGCCTATTATCGTTTTTTAGATAGCAGTTGGAAAGTCCTTATGTGTAAAGTTACAAATATAGGGAGAGAGATGACTAATGATATTGCTATTCTGAAAAATTAGATGTTTCATGTTTCGGACAAGTTGAGGATTCCCAAGTACTATCTAAAAAACGATAATAGGCATGTCACTATAATCTCTAGAAAATCAAATACGAACATACTCCCCAAAAGCTTAGACCACATCCTATTACCATTGAAATGTAGAACCAATCCAATTTATCTTCATCTCTCATACTTTTCAGTATCAACATTAGGAATTTGACCACCTGAACTGCAGCTCACCAAGAGTGGAAACCCGCAAAGATTGTTTCCTTGAAAACCTGAAGGATTAAAGCTTTGAAATTGAGTGCTCACATATATCTTTCCTGTTAAATTGTTATAAGACAAATTCAAGAGGCTCAAAGTTGATAAACTCGAAATATAG
Organism: Nicotiana tabacum; assembly: GCF_000715075.1. Taxonomy (NCBI): domain Eukaryota; kingdom Viridiplantae; phylum Streptophyta; class Magnoliopsida; order Solanales; family Solanaceae; genus Nicotiana; species Nicotiana tabacum. Next base: position 9,399,774 of record NC_134098.1, read on the forward strand.
GACCACTGAAATTGTCAAAACTCAAAAACATTGATTGTCCCACATCTGACCAAGCTAGTAGTAAGATGGTTGGAACCTCACCAACAAATTGGTTGTTAGAAAGATTGAGAAATAGAATTTCAGAAGATAAGTTCCAAAACCAAGTTGGAACTTCACCTTCTATTCTACCATTTGATATGTCAATATACCTTATCTTTTTTTGTTGAGTTTTGAGCCACATGGGAAACCGAGGGCCTAAATTCCAGCTGCCAATCATAATGCCCTTGGCTAGAGGGACATTTCACAGAAGAATGATCCTTGACAACTTTCTGCCCAGCTTTTCCTTCCCATATAGAGCAACAAGATCTGGTCTAAAAAACTTGGCACGATTGAAAATCAGCAGAGAATAAATGCTCAAAGAGGACATAGTCTTTCCCCGTCATTTAATCAAAACTGTCGATGCTCAACATAAGAATTAATACTTATACAGCTTTTCTTTCTCAAACTGAGAAACAGGCCATTAATGTGAGACTTCAACTGCAGACAGAAACTCTTCCTTATATCTGAGATGTGTAAGTTACTTCTTCATTTAAGTGGTCCACATTCATGTGAAAGTCCGTGTCTTATTTTTCTTCTTTATTGTTGAGACATGAACTTTCCATTCACCAATGGAGCTAAGAGCGGTAATAGCTTGCATATTGCTACCCAAATCCTGATAAAAATAATTGCTAAGCTGATATCCAATAATCATATTGAGAAGCAAACTTTTCTAGTATTTTTTATAGATAGGAGACAAACTTTGTGTCGCGTATACCTTTTAATTCTGTTAGAGCTTCGCACTCAATAGTGGACATGTGCATTACTCTAAACCACCTCCTCCTTGCTCAACTTACTGAAAAGGGGAAAGAACAAGAATATATGAATTGCTATAGAGATGAAAGTTCAAGCAATACATGAACTAAAAATCATCAACTAAGATGAAGAGTGCAATATGTGAATTGCAATTGAGATGACTAGTTTATCATTATTACATTTTGCTAACTACTTTCTAGAGCAAATTATTAAATCCTATTTATAATAAGTTTTTGTCATAATGTATAAAGGTTTCTGTAGTTGCAACATATTAGTAACTCTTCTGACAGTTAACGTTAAATTTCATTTCGAGCAAAGCTGCTTCCTCGGCTTCACAGTGCAAATAGACACTACACACTGCTCAACAAAATATAACGAATAAAAGGAATCATTGCCAAATCATTCTCAAAATAGAGCAAAGAGACTGATCAATCAGACCATGTACTGTTGTCAAATTCCTGACAAAATAGAAGAAAATAGGAAATTTCCCTTAGTTTTCTATAAATCCATTCTAGAGATGACAATTCTCATAACACTCGTACAAAACTAAAAATCCCCGCATTCTTTATAAGATGGCCATAATAGACATAAAAACTACAAATATACTGTCCTATAGGAGTTAAATGTATCTTTTCATGCTCATCAAATTCCTGATGACAAGTTTAATGCCCATCCTAGGCTTAGGCTAGCATCACATGAATGCTGAAAAAGGAACACATGCTTTTGCTATCGGTTAGGCAAGATTACTCTTACATTAATGAAAAAACAATCTAGCTGAGAAAATATCTGAACCTATACCTGGTTTCTCTTACAATGTTTTAGCGCAGATATAAAGATTTATGTAGCTGCAACATATCACCGTTCATCCCAAAGTGAAGATGCTTCCTGTGTTTCATAGTGGTAATAGACTCTTCACTGCTCAACAAGATTTTTAACAAAGGAAACGAATTAACAAGCAAGCCAATATAAGTAACCAAAAATAAAAAGCTGCTGAGATAAAAAAGAATTAACTTACATCTGTTAGACCACCTTCGTTTTAATCATCACAGGTATTCCCAATCGATCACTATGTTGGGAATATGAGCAATATTTGGCCAGTAATCCCCCTTCTCAAATTCCAGATATGTAGGCTTCGAAGTGAGGTAAGGCGCCGAAGACCTTTGGTCGGTAGTGAATGGAGCTCATCGTGGCGATTTAATGCAAGCTCAGAAAGAGACGAGGGAAGCCCTTCTCTTCCAACAGTGACTGAATTTGAGGTAAATTTTTAGTATCTAGATATTCAAGAGAGGTAAGGCTTTTGAGAACATGGCTGCTTAATGTTTTCAGATTGTCTATCGAAAGAGTTCAAATAGAGCAAGGCAACTCCCAATTTTCACCAGCTGGAATTTCTTCGTCAGTACCATCATGGGAGATGGTTAACTTTCTGAGACAGGGGAGTCTCTGTAAACCCCACTCCATTTGCACATTCACCAGTTTCTTACAATCAACGATCTTAAGGACTTCTAAATTGAAGGGCAATCCTACTTCAGGAAAGGACTCTAATTTTGGACAATTTAGTAGTTCTAGTTTCTTAAGAGATGGAAGGAGTTCCTGCATATGTTCTGGCAGCGACTTCAGCTTCTCGCAGTTGCTAATATCCAAAGTACCCAACAACGTCGTTTGAGCCACCGAAAGTATTTCAAGATTCTCACATTTTTTTATTATGAGATCTTCAGTCCCATTGGGAATCAGAAGCATGGTAAGGCCGTGGCAACTTTCTACCCACAAAATGTGTGCTCTTGGGACCAACTCAAGTGATATCTCATCTATAGAATCACATTTATTCAGACTGTATCTCTGATTCAAAAAAGCCAAATGGAAAAATTAGACCTGAGAAGGAAGGTGTGACCCAAAAAGTATTATACAGAATATTGGTGGTGTCCAGAGTAAATCCTTTGAAAACCTCCAATTTATTACGCACTCGTATGTAATGTATAAGACATACTATTGGGAGGGTATGATCAATGATGTGTCACAACTATGAGCCTAGATGCATCAAAGAACAATAGAAGGCAATCCTAAGGGCTGTGAAGTATTATGAACCTTGACATATATCAATAGTATCAATAGTATTTGAAAACTTAAATAAATCCGGCGCAATATGAATGGAGAAAAGACAAATTTAGACAAACAGTCACCTGAATGACCCAAGTCTGGCTGTTGTATAGGTTGCCTGCCTAAGAAGCCCAGCTGACAAACCCTGCATATGACGATAAAATAATTGATGGCATGGAATCACAAAAAACCATACAGCACAAAAAGTTAAGAGAAAGTTATGCATTAAATAAAGTGCATCAGGCCATCAGCTTTCAATGAAGCTGATCCAATAACGGACAATATTACTTGGGACAACCTTGACACAAAACATCAGCCTTAGATTTTGCATTGATAGTATGACATCCATCTACAGATAAGTTAATGCATTTGGGAGTCACCTTATATAATCCAATTTATGTTACTCGGCACCTGTCTAATCCATGATATATTATACTTGTAGCATATACCAATTAAAAGTTTGAATGGAATCAGAGTATCTCTTACACATTACACCAACGATGGGTATTGCAGGACGTAAAACATTTGTATTAAATAAAGAAAGACTTTCACCAGCTCATTTCTAGAGGAAAGCATCATCTAGTTCTCTTGCTGATATTTTCCAAGTGTACTATTGATTGACAAAGAATTTCAGAAAATTGTTCCTTTCAGACATTTAAACTTTTCAGGATCATATGAAGTAGTAAAAAGTAATGCTACAATACCATAAGCTCCAAAAAAGTAGCTAATCCAGTAAGGCGTAACCAAGGTAAAACATTAGAAGATTTATCAGTCCCTCTTGAGGATACTATAATGTATGGGCTACAAACCTATTCAGCACCAAGTTTAAAAGAACAGAGTACACTCATTATTAGTGGGGATTTAAAATACCTATCTGTTTCTTGGGATCTAAGATAAAATAAAGAATCATTCAGTCGGAGACCAACAGGTAAATGGTGCAACATTATTAATCGAGGACTTTTTTAAACCAATATAAATCTCAGGGGAACAAACCTTGTAAAAGGCACCAAAGCCTTCATTTTTAAGCATCTGTCTTGGTGACGTCAACTGCTGATCCCTGACCCAATTGTATCCTCACCTGCCATCGTAAGAAAGACGTACCATAAATCAGAATAGATCCCATCAAAATTAAGAAGGAGCATTGCAAACTGCAAGATTCAAACTTTATCTCATATTGCATAAAAAACCCAAAGATTCAGTTTTTGTTATAATGGTGGATTGGTAGTATTAGTGCCAGCTTGAGAGCAATCCGACTATTCCGCCGGATAGCTGCTACCTCCCAACTCACACTAGCATAGGTATAGGGTAACTCTGGTACCAACAGATAGGTAGATGCAAAGAAATTCCTACTGTAAAGATACAATCTTTTTAAGGCTAGATCTTGTTCATTCACCACAAAAGCAACTCTAAATTGGAAGAATAAAGTGAGACATTTCAACATAATCCCCATTTGATCTAAGATCTGAAGTCACCAACTACACCATAAGATCAAAACCAAACATCACATACAAAACAAAAGGCAATAAAACCCCAAAATGACACTCATTTGAGCCAAGATCTGAACCTGACCCACTAACCAAACACATCTTAAAAACAAAACACCCTCAAAACATCAAAAAGGCAGGATCTTCACAAACAAGAACAGTAATAGCCATTAAAAAATAAGTGGTTTAAGGGGTATACCTTAATCATATCGATGGGCTGAATAACACAGGTGGTAAGCATACCAGAAGCACCTCCATTAACGAAGGGCTTAACAGTGGGCCAAACACCTCCAGATTTTGGCTTCTCTCCCATTTCTTTTTCTGCTTCTCTTTCCCTTTCAGATTTCAAAGAAAAAGAGAATAATAAATGGGGGGCTGAAGCTCTCTAAGGGTTTACAGAGAAAACGTAGGGAGATGGGCTACGTATTTATACCCAATTGGAAGCAGCAAATATCAGCTCACTCATCGAGCCAACAAAAGCAAACCCTCTTTGCTTCTTCCTTTTTTTTTTTGGAAACTTCCAATAAAATTTGCAACCACTGCACCTTCTGTCATAACATTTGTGTTTTGGGTGATGATTTTGTGCGCACTATATAAACTTTCACTGTGTAATAACATATAAATCACACAGGAAATATAAATTACACTAGTTAAGTTATGTGCGACAGGCTCGATCCAAAAGACATGGAGGGGGATCGATCCCAAATCATCTGTATAGATGATCGGCCTCGAGCCATCCCGAAGGGATAAATTCTTTGCTTTCATTATTTCTTTCGTCTCATTTTATATACGTAATAGTATTTAACGGTTTTAAAAATATAATAAAATATTACCGAATAAGTTAAATATTTGTGTTATACCGAAAACTTTTTTGATACATGATGCCTTCAACATGTCATTTATTAAGCGCATTTTATTAAAAGTAAAGTAAAAATATTAAAATTAAAAAGTTTCATCTTTTTTTAAAAGATGCATAATAGACTATAAATTGAAGGGCATCTTGGAATAAAAGTTCTTCTCTACTTCTTTTAGCTCTAAAATTAAATCAATTTTGGTATAATTATATATGAAATTTTTTTACTCGGAAAAAATATATATGTAATTTTCCAAGAAATATAATTCCATAAAAGTCTGCTTAATATGGAGAAAGGAACATATGGCTGTGACAGCTTCTAATTTTATTCTTCAAGATAGCAAAAGGCAACACTGACTTTAGACTTTTCTCAATGCTAAGGGATACCTTGCTTTAATGGTGGTTATTAAGGTGAAAGAGCAAGTATTATTACAGCATCATCATTATTTATTTGGTGTAGTATAATATAATGAAAGAATTTTTTTTAATACGACGACGACGACGACAACAACAACAACATAAAATTCAGTAAATTCTTATAAGTGAGTCTAGTCAAATAATAAAGAGGAAATATAATCTCTTGTTTAAAAATTACGTATCTCGAAATTTTAAGATATTTACAATATGACATAAATGTTTTCTTTTATTATTTCTTCAAATATTAACATATTATACTGCAAGTATCCAAGGTAGAAAAGTTGAGTAGCGAAGAACAAGATGAGAGGAAAGTACCTATGATATACTTAGAGCATGCAAAGACTACTGGCCAAATTGACTATTTCCCATAGTCGATTTTGGTTCAAACTAAGGGTGTTTAACGGGCGGGCTGGGCCGGGCTAGACACAAAAAAAATCAGTCCGTCCGTTTAACGTTGCGGGCTGAGTTAGCGGGCTATACTTTTTCGGGTTTTTTTTTTGTCCGTACGGGTTCGGGTTTAGTGATTTGTTAGCGGGTTGTTAGCGGGCCGTGAATTTTTTTATTTTTTTAAAGTAAATTTTGTTTTTCTTATTCAATGTTATTGATACTTAAGTGTTTGCAAACTTTTAAGGCTTAGAATTAAACTTTGAAGTTTAAAATTTTAAATTTGAAATTTGAATTTTATAATGTTAAAATTAAAATTTGAAAGTAAGTGGCTAGAAAAAGTTATTTAATAAGACCTATATGTAAGGATCAAGCTCCGAAGACTTTCATTTGATATTTTTATTGAATAATATATAATACTTCAAATTAAGTTGCAAGTTCTTTTTTGATTTTGTTATTTTTGAACTTGCAAATTAAAAGTTTACAACAATTATAAAAAACAAATAGTACATCACATGCTTTGTATCACTTTTGTAAGTTCATCCATGTCAACATGAGTTTCTTGGTTTCCGGTATTGGTTGAATCAGAACCATAAACCATTATATCTCCAATTTCTTGGTCCTCCGCTTCATCTACCTCGTCACGCCCTTGATTTCGTCGTTCTGATCTTATCCAATCTCTGAAGCACACTAGAATTTTCAAAGCGTTGCTACCCAATGAATGACGGGTATCTCCTAGTTGCTGCCTTGCTTGGCTAAATGCGCTCTCTGATGCGACTGTTGCACATTTAGCACGTCTCGAGCCATGGCCGAAAGAACAGGAAATTGATTTGAGTTGCTCCTCCACCAACCCAGTGGTAGAAATTCCTTTGTGCGGGGCTCTGCTGACTTTTGCAAGTAGAATTGAAGTTCATCAATATTCCTGCTACTGGTTTGTTGATGCTCCCCTATTGTAGACCAAATCAAATAATCTTCAACACCATCATTATCATCCAAAGCACTGGTCCCAGATGTTGAAACTGAACTTGAAGGAATATTTGCATCTACAGCAGAAGAAGCATCAACAATGTTAGCATAATAATTATATAATGTTTCTAAATGTTTGTGTAGATCAAAAATACAAGTGTCAATATCAGGAGTTTCAGTTGGTCTAATATCCATATAAGAATATAAAGCAGTGATTAATTGGCGACAAGTGGCCATTTTGATAGAATGGTTTAAAATAGCACCAATTAGGTAAATAGGGGGAATTGGGTAAAAATATTTTTTAAACTTATCTAGCATAGATTCAACAACAGAAGTATATCCTTCTTTCTTCTTCAAATTATGTAGTAAAAGAGAAATTTCAGCAATATGAACTAAATCATTTGCAATAGTAGGATAATAAGCTCCAGAAAACTCAAGTGTAGCCACATAAATTTTTTGTAAAAACTTTACAACATCTTCAATGACATCCCAAGTTTTAGATGTTAACAAACGGCTAGGATCGGTACAATGAGAATTAGCAACTTCAGTTATAGGCATTCTATATTTATAATAATATTTTAAGAATAAATAAGTATAATTCCACCTAATAACTATTTCTTCAGGCATGAGTCTTGGTTTTAGTCCATAGTGTAGACATTTTTTTTTAAATGTATTTAATCTAGCACTTCTATTATTTTCTTGAATTACACCAACAGCTCTTCTAACTAAAGTGATATCATCTCTAAATAATTCAAGGCCACTCTTCGCAATCAAATTATAAATATGGCATGCACATCTAACATGAAATATTTCGGGAAGTGGTGGGTGTAGATGCAATTTTAATATTGTAATAGCAGCATTGTTGTTAGAAGCATTATCAAATGACACACACAAAACTTTTTCTGCAAGATTATAAAATATAGCAACTTCATGGATAGTATTACTTATAAATGCACCAGTATAACTTTGATCTTCATCATATTTAAAAGCAATAATACATTTTTGCATATAAAAATTACCATCTATCCAATGGCATGTAACAGTCAAATAATCATTACCATTTCCAGCACGACCAATATCAGAAGTAAGAGAAATTCTACAAGAAAGACTGGCGAACAAATAACGTATATATGTCTGATATTGTCCAAAAAGCCTAAAGATATTAGCTCTACAAGTACTTCTAGGAATACCTTTAAACAAAGGGTTATAAATTCTTTGAATATAAGTAACAAGATATGGTGAAGCAGCAAAACTAAATGGTAAACAACCTAAAACAATCATTTTAGCTAATTCTTCCCAATTTTTCTTAATATCGTATTTACCCATTAACCCTCCAGTACCCGGGTTAAGTTTTTATTGCCCATCTTCCTCATCTACTCCCCAATCAAGAGGGTGGTTGTCTACCATGTGCCTACGAAGTTGACCCATTCCCCCTCCCTTACCGATCTCATGTTTATAAATATCCTTACAAATTCTACATCTTACATAATTTTTATCTTCTTCTAGTCTGTCAAAAAAATTCCAACACTTACTTCTTAATATTCGATTCTTCTTAATAGGGAGGGGAGACCTACTTGTATTACCACGACTTTTACCCCTAATATTTTGAGTTTGACTAGCATTACCAGGTGTAGCTGGCGGTGTTTCAAGATTATCAGGTGATGAAAATGGAATATCATCTAAATTATCATCTAAATCATCATCTATACCATAATTTTCTTGAAGTCCCTCATAATCTACATTTAAATTTTCACGTGAACTTTCAGAAATATGTGTAAAGCTACTAGAAGAACAAGCACCACCTCTTGATCTTTTGGAAGTTTTCTTACTACCATCTCTACTAGTGCACGCTTTTTTGGCTGCTCTAAATATATCCATTATATAAATTAAATTAATAATCGTAAATAATAAAATAAATGTACACCAAAGAAGAAAAAGATATAGAACGAGTGTACCGGGATTCCGGATGCCGCACTAAAATTGATATCAAAAACCAAACTTCAATTGATAGATCGATACTTGATAGTTGATACCACACTTCACTTGAATACTTGATATTTGATAATAATAATTTTGTAATCGCTAAATTAAATATTTGATGAAGCTTGAAATAATAAGTAATTGAGAATTTAAGAACAATAATCAATAATATCAAGAGAGAATTAGAGTAGTAAGAGAGTGAATTGTGAGGAAAAATGAAGAAGAAGGGGGGCTATTTATAATTTTTAAAAGATTAAAATTATAATTTATCAAATACTAGGGGTGTGTGGGCTATTTTCTTAAGAGGGTAGGCCGAAATGGCTATTTCTGTAAAAAAAAAAAAAAAAAAAGGCCGTTGGCCAACGGTCATATTTGAATTTGACTGTTGGCAACGGTAAAAAAAAAAAGTTAAAATTCGGGCTGAACCGGGCTGTAGCCCGTTAACAACCCGTTAACGGGTTAACAGACTTAGCGGGTTCCGGTGCACCGATATCAAAAAACTGTTCGTTTGAAACCCGCTCCCCGCCCAACCCGTCCTAGTCCGCCCCTCACGCTACAGTACCGGGCTGACCCGGGCTGAACCGGGTTGTAAACGGGTCAGTCCGGCCCGATTAACAGGTATAGTTCAAACTCTAGTGAATTGTAAATTTGTATTGTTGTATCCTTGCACCATATGTAGTGTGTGACTTGCAAATATACTCATATTTGTAACAACATCAATAAATTTAGTGATTTGAAAATGATAATACGTATGTCGACTTTACCCTTTCCATAGAAAGATAAAGAGATTGATTCCGATATACGCTCGGCTAAAGTTGAAGAAAAATATGAATAACGAGTATTATTTCATCTTCGTGAAAGGATTCTTCCAAGAGAACCAAATATTGATGGGCATTTTCTTAAATTGGAATTTGACAACAAAATATGGGCAGAACGTTAAAGTAGAGGTGATGATGATTCTTCTTATAGAAGAAACCAAAATAAATTGGGACTTTGGTGTTAAAATAAGGCACTTTCTGCCTTTGCTTGACAGACTCTTGTAAGAGTAGTAAATTAATTGACCTTCCAAGGGCACATATGTAATTTAAGGCCAAGATCATCTTTTTTCATTTTCGAATATCCACCAGATTCAGATTTCAATGTTGGCGTGATGCGAGATATTTTTATTATTTTTCCCACTTGTTTAGGCGGCGATATCTTCAACAAAATAAATAATGGCATTAAAGTAAATCTAGAAGTTTAAGAAGGGTGTTAATGGGATTATTGACCTTTAAATATTTAATCTTGCCCGCCTTACGAGGTCTGCGGGTAAGTTAATCTATCCGACGATCGCTTCAAAGTATGTATTACCAAAAACACCCCCATCTGTAACATTACTAACAATGAAAAAAAGGGACAAGTTTTTGGTGTGCGTTCCAACTTCCAAGGTTTTTGTACCAGTGACAACTATTTATATGGTTTGTGCGCTAAAATTTTAAAATTGAATTTAATTGAAAGTATTAAGTTCTAACTTATCCTTTTTAGAATCCTTTAAAAACAAATGTTAAACTATTATACTAAAATTTAGTGAATAATCCATACAAATAACGGTATTTAAATACCATTTAAGAATTAGTGTTACAAGTGCACGAATTTCTAGAATAATACAAATAAAGGTCTAAATAAAATAAAGTTGTCTGGAAACAAACACACAACTAAAGTAAAGTAGACGGAGACTTCAGAATTGCGGACGTCGTGGAGTTATACTTCAAGTCTCCTCTGAGTAGATGAAATCCGAGCAAGTCTATGGTACGCCACTAAGACCAACTCTGAAATCTGCACAAGAAGTGCAGAGTGCAGTATCAGTATAACCGACCCCATGTACTGATAAGTGCTAAGCCTATCCTCGACGAAGTAGTGACGGGGCTAAGGCGGGTCACTTACATTAACTTGTACGCAATATTAGTAACAACAACAAATAATAAAAATAAATCAGATTACTCATTTATAATAGTTGAAGCCAACTCAGCTGTCATAATCAATTATTATTTCAACCAATTTTTGTTGCAACATATATACCGCTCCCACAATATATTCATTTTCAATCTCCAATATAATTATTTTAATCAAGTATATGTATAGACTTTTAGATAAATCTGTTGCGGCGTGCAATCCAATCCCCCAATATGGACTTTTAATAAGTCTATTGCGGCGTGCAATCCGATCCCCCAATATGGACTTTTTAATAAGTCTATTTCGGCGTGCAATCTGATCCCCCAATATGAACTTTTTAATAAGTCTATTAGGGCGTGCAATCCGATCCCCCAATATATATATATATATATATATATATATATATATATATTACTTTTCATTTACGTTGCGGCGTGCAACCCGTTCCACCAATATAACTTTAAACAACTCATGAATGTAATAAAAATTATTCCAATAAATACCACGTTCAATGAGAAATTATTAAGAATCAAGACACACAATAATTATAATTTATTTATGAACAAATAATGATAATTATCAATTAATTGTGAAAATCGTGGAAAAAATAGGCAGTTAATATTTAGTATGCTAAATGTCAAATAGCAATTAAGACACATAAATCAAATAGCATGTAACAATTATTGCAGGAATTCAAGAATTAATATTTGACAAAGAATAGGAGAGAAACAATTATTATAACAATTAATTCATGATTTAAAACGATTTATGATTTTCAAGTAATTATGCAAACAATTAATTTGACGACGTATAGACACTCGTCACCTCGCATATACGTCGTTCACATGCATTTCATATAACAAATAGTTTAAGAGTTCTATTCCCTCAAGTCAAGGTTAACCACGACACTTATCTCACTTTGCAAATTCCAATAAATTATTCGATCACAGCTTTTCCTTTTGAATTTGTCTCCAAAAGCGTCAAATCTAATCATAAACAATTCGATATACACAATACGAATCATAGGAATTAATTTCATATAAATTTACTAATTTTCCGGATAAAAATTTAAAATTCATTAAAATATTTGATAGTGGGACCCACGTCTCAAATCTCGAAAAAACTTACGAAATCCGAACACCCATTCCGAGACGAGTCCAACCATACAAAAATTATCCAATTCCGATGTCAAATGGACCTTCAAATCTTAAATTTTTATTTTTAGAAGATTTTATAAAAATCTGATTTTTCTTCCATAAATTCACGGAATCATGATGTAAATGAGTATGGAATCATGAAATATAATCAATATAGGATAAGGAACACTTACCCCAATATTTTTCCGTAAAAATCGCCCATGAATCGCCTTACCCGAGCTCAAAAATTGGAAATGGTTGAAAATGGGTCGAAATCCCATTTCAAAAACTTAAGTTATGTTTTTCAGATTTTTACTCATCGCGATCGCGGAAATTCATTCGTGATCGCGTGGAACAACTTTTACCCAGGTTCATTTTACTCTTTGCGATGGCAGGATGGCTTCGCGATCGCGAAACACATTTTGGCTGCCCAGCTTTTTGCTCTACACGAACGCGTAAGGGCTTATGTGAACGCAAAGCACAACTTTGCAGCCTTCCGCGATCGCGGGCGACCTTGTTCGATCGCATAGCACAAAATTTGTACTTTAGCTTCTGCCTCATTCCTTCTACGCGAACGCGACATCAGTCACGCGTTCGCGAAGCATAGCCTCATTCACGTACGCGATCGCGTCCCTTCCTCTGCGATCACATATAACAACATATCCCTGCCCCAAATAAGCTTACACGGTCGCGGATGGACCTATGCGATCGCGTATAAGGAAACCAGAAGAAGGCAACAACAAATATCAGCAAACTCACCAAGGCCAAAAATGATCCGTTAACCACCCGAAATCACCCTGAGCCCTCGGGGCTCCAAACCAAACATGCACCCAAGTCCTAAAGCATCATACGAACTTGCTCGCATGATCAAATTGCCAAAATAACACCTAGAACTACGAATCGAGCACCAAATCAAAGGAAATTTGTAAGAAAAATTTAAAACTTATATTTTCGCAACCGGAGGTCCGAATCACGTCAAATCAATTCCGTTTTTCACCAAATTCGGCAGACAAGTTATAAATATTATAGTGGACTTATACCGGGCTCTGGAACAAAAATACGGACCTGGTGTCAATAAATCCAACATCAGTAAATTCTTAAAAATCATTAAGCTTTCAAACTTTTAATTTTTATCAAAATTTTATATCTCGGGCTAGGGACCTCCGAATTTAATTTTGGGCATACGACCAATTTCCAAATCACGATACGGACCTACCAAAATAGTCAAAATACTGATCCAAGTCTGTTTGCTTAAAATATTAACCAAAGTCAACTCATTTGAGTTTTAAAGCTCTATTTCATATTTTAATCCATTTTTCACATAAAAACTTTTCGAAATTTTTATGGACTGCGCACGCAAGTCGAAGAGTGATAAATAGTACTTTTCGAGGTCTTAGAATACAAAATTACTTATTAAATTTAAAGATGATACTTTGGGTCATCACATTCTCCACATCTAAAACAAATGTTCGTCATCGAACGGAGTTAGAAAAAGTACCTGAGCTGGAGAAAAGATGTGGATATTTATTCCACATGCCCGACTCGGACTCCCAGGTAGATGCCTCTACTGGCTGACCTCTCCATTGCACCCGAACTGAAGGATAACTCTTAGACCTCAACTGCCGGACCTGTCGGGCTACAATAGCCACCGGCTCCTCCTCGTAAGTCAAATCTTTGTTCAATTGTGCTGAGCTGAAATCTAACACATGGAACGGATTACCATGATATTTCCGGAGCATAAACACATGGAACATCGGATGAACCGTTGATAAACTAGGTGGTAATACAAGCCTGTAGGTTACTTCACCCACCCTTTCAAGAATTTCAAAGGGTCCAATATACCTAGGGCTCAACTTGCCCTTCTTTCCGAACCTCATTATACCTTTCATAAGTGAAACCCGGAGCAATATTCTTTCTCCAACCATGAATGCAATATCACTAACTTTACGGTCGGCATAACTCTTTTGCCTAGACTGAGTTGTACGAAGTCAATCCTGAATAACGTTGATCTTATCCAAAGCATCCTGTACCAAATCGGTACCCAACAACTGAGCCTCTCTCGGTTCAAACCAACCAACTGGCGATCGGCATCGCCTTCCGTATAATGCCTCATATGGAGCTATCTGAATGCTCGACTGGTAGCTATTATTATAAGCAAACTCAGCAAGTGGCAAGAAATGATTCCAAGAACCTCCAAAGTCTATAACATAAGCGCGAAACATATCTTCCAATATCTGAATGGTGCGCTCTGACTATCCATCTGTCTGTGGATAAAATGTTGTACTCAACTCAACCCGCGTGCCTAACTCACGATGTACAGCCCTCCAGAAGTGTGAGGTAAACTGCGTACCTCGATCTGAAATAATGGACATGGGCACACCGTGAAGGCGGACAATCTCACGAATGTAAATTTCAGCTAACCTCTCTGAAGAATATGTAACTGCCACTAGAATGAAATATGCTGACTTGATCAACCTGTCCACAATGACCCAAACTGCGTCAAATTTTCTCTGAGTCTGTGTGAGCCCAACAATAAAATCCATAGTGATACGCTCCCACTCCCACTCGGGAATTTCTAACTTCTAAAGCAAACCACCAGATTTTTGATGCTCGTACTTAACTTGTTGACAATTCAGATACCGAGCTACATATGCAACTATATCCTTTTTCATTCTCTTTCACCAATAATGTTGCCACAAATCTTGATACATTTTGGCGGTACCTGGATGAATAGAATACCTGGAACTGTGTGCCTCTTCAAGAATTAATTCACGAAGCCCGTCAATATTAAGCACACAAATACGAACCTACATTCGTAGAACTCCATCCTCCCCCACAACAACTTGTTTAGCATCACTGTGCCGTACTGTGTCCTAAGGACAAGTAAATGAGGATCATCATACTGCCTCTCTATGATACGCTCATATAAAGAAGACCGAGCGACCGTGCAAGCCAGAACCCGACTAGGTTCTAAAACATCTAACCTCACGAATAGATTAGCCAAAGTCTGAACATCTGCAGCTAATGGGCTCTCACCAACCGGAATATACGCAAGACTGCCCATACTCACAGCCTTTCTACTTAAAGCATCAGCCACCACATTGGCCTTTCCGGGGTGATACAAAATGGTGATATCATAGTCTTTCAACAACTCCAACCATCTTCTCTGCCTCAAATTAAGATCTTTTTGTTTGAACAGATATTGAAGGCTATGATGATCAGTAAATACCTCACACGAGACACCGTAGAGGTAATGCCTACAAATCTTCAGCGCATGAACAATGGCTGCCAGTTCTAAGTCATGAACATGATAATTCTTCTCGTGAACTTTCAGTTGTCGCGACTCATATGCAATCACCTTGCCCTCTTGCATTAATACTGCACTAAGCCCAATGTGAGATGCGTTATAATATACCGTATACGATCCTAAACCTGTGGGTAATACCAACACTGGCGCCGTAGTCAAAACAGTCTTGAGCTTCTGAAAGCTCAACTCACACTCGTCTGACCATCTGAATGGGACACCTTCTGGGTCAGTCTGGTTAATGGGCTTGCTATAGATGAAAAACTTCCACGAACCGGCGATAATAACCTACCAAACCCAGGAAACTCTGGATCTCTGTAACCGAAGTAGGTCTAGGCCAATTCTGAACAGCCTCAATCTTCTTAGGATCCACCTTTATGCCTTCTGCGGATACAACATGCCCTAAAAAGGCAATTGAGCCTAACCAAAACTCACATTTTGAAAATTTGGCATATAACTGATTATTCTTCAAAGTATGAATCACACTCCGAAGATGTTGCTCATGCTTCTCTCGATTGCTGGAGTAAATTAATATATCATCAATGAATACAACAACAAAAGAATCCAAATAGGGCTTGAACACTTGATTCATCAAATCCATAAATACTGCCGGGGCATTTGTCAACCCAAATGACATCATTAGGAATTCGTAATGCCCATATCGCGTCCGAAAAGCTATTTTTAGGGACATTAGATGCCCTAATCTTTAACTGATGGTAACCAGACCTCAAATCGATCTTCGAAAATAAATTTGCACCCTGAAGCTGATCAAATAAGTCATCAATTCTTGGCAACAGATATTTATTTTTGATAGTGGCCTTGTTCAACTGCTGATAATCTAGACACATCCGCATAGAGCCATCTTTCTTCTTTACAAATAATATCGGTGCACCCCAGGGCGAGACACTGGGTCTAATGAATCCCTGATCAAGCAAGTCTTGTAACTGCTCCTTCAATTCCTTCAACTCGTGGCAGCGTTCAAGATAATCATGTGGGTCCTCAGAAGGTGTGCCATTGAAGTGAACTAGAAAGAGCTTAGTAAACTTATCCAGTCTCAATAAAGCCTCAAAAGACATGGCAGGCCTATCACTAGTCTGTGCCGCAACAACTGGCTGAACTACTCCAACTGGCGGGGCTGCAGGAGCCTGATTCTGGGGAGCCATCTACTCCGGAGCGGGAGTAGTGGGAGTTTGTGCTCCTCCCCCAGCCTGTGAGACGGCTGGTGCCACCGGAAATATACCATTCTGGGCTACGCCCTCCATAAGACTTACTAAACAGACTAGGGCGTCCTGAAGTGGCTATGAATCCTTTCGGGACCTGAACTAGTCCAACTGGTACATTCTGAACTGGAACCTCCTCTTGAAGGTCCACCTGAGGTTCTACAACAGGTGCAGCTGCTCGAGCTCTAGACTGAACTCTACCTCGACCTCTTCCTCGACCTCTAGCACGACCTCGGCCTCGACCTCTACCCTTGGCCATAGTTTCTACCGGGGGCTCTGGTCCCTGTCCATCGGTATATGTATTACGTGTTCTCACTATCTGCGAGAGAATAAGAGTAGAATGGTTCAATCATCGATCATAGAATAAATTTACACGATGGAATAAGAAAGAAGTGATATTGTTCCTAAACTTCATAGCCTCTGAGAGATAAGTACAGACATCTCCGTACTGATCCTTCAGACCCTACTAAGCTTGCTCGTGACTCGTGAGACCTATGTAACCTAGTACTCTGATACCAACTGTCACGACCCGAAATTCCCACCTTCGGTCCGTGATGGCGCTTAATATTTTACTTGCTAGGCAAGCCAACGTTAGAATAATATTATCCATTTTAAAAATAATTTTTAAATTTGTTAATAACAAAGAAACAAATGTGGAAGTGCACGCGCTTCTACAATAATACAAATAAAGGTCTGAATAAAATAAAGATGTCTGGAAACAAACACACAGCTAAAGTAAAGTAGACGAGGAATTCAGAACTGCGGACGCCGTGCAGTTATACCTCAAGTCTCCTCTGAGCAGCTGAAATCCGAGCAAGTCTATGGTACGCCACTGGGACCAACTTCGAAGTGTGCAGAGTGCAGTATCAGTACAACCGACCCCATGTACTGGTAAGTGTTGAGCCTAACCTCGACGAAGTAGTGACGGGGCTAAGGCGGGTCACTTACATTAACCTGTACGCAATATTAGTAACAACAACAAATAATAGAAATAAATCAGGTAACTCATTTATAATAGTTGAAGCCAACTCAGCGGTCACAACCAATTATTATTTCAACCAATTTCCGTTGCAGCGTGCATACCGCTCCCACAATATATTTATTTTTAATCCTCCAATATAATTATTTTAATCAAGTATATGTATAGACTTTTAGATAAGTCTGTTGCGGCATGCAATCTGATCCCCAATATGAATTTTTAATAAGTCTATTGCGGCGTGCAATCCGATCTCTCAATATGGATTTTTTTAATAAGTCTATTGCGGCGTGCAATCCGATCTCCCAATATGGACTTTTTAATAAGCATATTGCGGCGTGCAATCCGAGCCCCATATATATATATATATATATATATATATATATATATATATATATATATATATATATATATATATATATATATATATATATATATATACACACACACACACACACACACACACACACACACACACACACACACACACTTTAAACAACTCATGAATGTAATACAAATTATTCTAATAAATACCACGTTCAATGAAAAACTATTAAGCATCAAGACACACAATAATTATAATTTATTTATGAACAAACAATGACAATTAGCAATTAATTGTGAAAATCGTGGAGAAAATAGGCAAACAATAAATTATTCGACCACAACTTTTCCTTTTGAATTTGTCTCCAAAAACATCAAATCTAATCATAAACAATTCGATATACTCAATATGAATTATAGAAATTAATTTCATATAAATTTACTAATTTTTCGGATAAAAATTTGAAATTCATTTAAATATTTGACAGTGGGACCAAGTCTTAAATCTCAGAAAAACTTACGAAATCCGAATACTCGTTCCGAGACAAGTCCAACCATATAAAAATTATTCAATTCCGATGTCAAATGGACCTTCAAATCTTAAATTTTTATTTTTGGAAGATTTTATAAAAATCTGATTTTTCTTCCATAAATTCAAGGATTCGTGGTGTAAATGAGTATGGAATCATGAAATATAATCAATATAGGATAAGGAATACTTACCCCAATATTTTCCCATAAAAATCTCCCAAGAATCGCCTTACCCGAGCTCAAAAATTGGAAATGGTTGAAAATGAGTCGAAATCCCATTTCCAGAACTTACGTTCGCGATCGCGTAGAATAACTTTTGCCCAAGTTCATTTTACTTTTTGCGATCGCGAAGCACATTTTGGCTGCCTAGCTTTTTGCTTTATGCGAACACGTAAGGGCTTATGTATACGCGAAGCACAACTTCTCAGCCTTGCGCGATCGCGGACGACCTTGTGCGATCGCATAAGACAAATTTTGTGCTTCAGCTTCTGCCTCATTCCTCTACGCGAACGCGACCTCAGTCACATATAAGGAAATAAGCTTACGCGATCGCGGATGGACCTATGCGATCGCGTATAAGGAAACCAGAAGAAGGCAACAACAAATATTAGCAATCTCACCAAGGCCAAAAATGATTCGTTAACCACCTGAAATCACCCCGAGCCCTCGGGGCTCCAAACCAAACATGCACCCAAGTCCTAAAATATCATACGAATTTGCTCGCGTGATCAAATCGCCAAAATAACACCTAGAACTACGAATCAAGCTCCAAATCAAAGAAATTTTTTAAGAAAATGTTAAAACTTATATTTTCGCAACCGGACGTCCGAATCACGCAAATCGACTCCGTTTCTCACCAAATTCGGCAGACAAGTCATAAATATTATAGATGACCTATACCGGATTTTGAAACTAAAATACGGACCCGGTGTCAACAAATCCAACATCAGTAAATTCTTAAAAATCATTAAGCTTTCAAACTTTTAATTTTTTATCAAAATTCCATATCTTGGGCTAGGGACCTCGAAATTCGATTCCGGGCATACGCCCAAGCCCCAAACCACGATACGGACCTACCGGAACTATCAAAATACTGATCCGAGTCCGTTTTCTCAAAATGTTGACCAAAGTCAACTCAGTTGATTTTTAAAGCTCTATTTCACATTTTAATCCATTTTTCACATAAAAACTTTTCGAAAAATTTTACAGCTTGCGCACGCAAGTCGAGGAATGATAAATAGTATTTTTTGAGATCTTAGAACATAAAATTACTTATTAAATTCAAAGATGACACTTTGGGCCATCACACCATAGCATTTACTTATATGTTCTTAATTGGTCTTAATTTTAGAAAAGTAGTCATTTGTTGAATAGCAAGGAGTTACATGCATCTTTTCCACAAGGAGTTGCATGTATCTTTCCCTTTTGGAGGATACATAAATTTTCAGTTATTACTTAATTTTATGGCCTAATTTTATTAGTGATTTTAGCGTATTAGAGATTTTCCCCTCATGACATTATTATAAATACATTTGTCCTTTTTCTTCTCATTCTTTCATTCCCCAAACTCAGGTGGGCTAAAATTAAGTTTCAAATTTTCAGTTGTCTCTTTAATTTGTGTCACCCTTTTATTTCGAAAGAAAAATGAAGGACTATGAAAATGTCACAAATGTAACAAGAGGAATGGCTAGGAAGTTGATGTCGACGCCATTTCTTTTGTCATTTTCATTAAGAGTCTGTTTGGAAAGCCACTTGTAACTAGAATTGGTATAATTACTAGAATAGTAATTACACAACCTAGTAATTACAACGACATATTTGTTTGTCATAATATAATTACAATGTAATTACAAGCGTATTGTTTGGTTGCACAAGTGTAATTACACAATTAGATTAAATTTTAAATGAAGAAATTATCAAAACTTTAAAGTTAATATAATAAATATATGCCTATAAATGGTTTTTTATAAGTATAAATGATGTAATAGATTTGGTATTGAAGATGAAAGTTTTTTTTCTTGAATATACATTAATTAGTAATCATATATGTATAACTAATATTGTAAAAATAATTAATATATATATATATATATATATATATTTCAAATTAATAATAATTTAATTTAATTAATTATAAAAACTAAAAATATATGTTTTGTAAAAACATCATGGAATGCATGTTTGATTAAATAAATTAATATTTATAATTATAACATCATAACATTATTCAAATATTTGAAAACACTAATCAATAAGTTCTACCTAAATAATAAACAACATGCAATCAGTATCAAGGACTTTGTAACCTTCTCCTTCCCCTACCAATTTCTTGTTTGGTACTAAAATGTCCAAAATTGAATCATGTTAAAAGAAAAACGTTACATATAAAATCGAAAATACGAAAAATAAAAGTAACTAGAACTGATACTGAAAATGACCAAATCATTATAAAATTTTCGGAGAAACTTCTAAACAAATAAATATTAAGATCTACAAATGGTTGGCAGTTGCATTATCATTCTTTGATGTTCTTTGTGTGTTGATGGTACGAATATATTTGCGATTCTTGCTTGGTTTTGACTACGGAGTGAGTAAGAAAACACAAAACAATTTTACATGGCGACTTCATTAATGGTGAGCAAAACTGGGGAAAAAGTAGTTTGGTTTTTGGGAAGAAAGTAAAAACACCTATTTTTTTTTCCTTCCCTTTTTAGATGACATATGTTTTCTAATGACACTAGTAATAGCATCCGCGCGGATGCACGGACACTAATCATGTCAAATATTTAAGTTATTTGAATTATATATAAATGATCTTAAAATTAAACTTTCTCAGTAATATAAGTAATCATTGGATATTAATAAAAAATACTATATGAAAAAAATTAACTATTTCTTCTATTTATTTTTTTTGATACTATTTTTGCGGTGTCATTTGATCCTAAAAATAGCAAGGAAGCAAAATAATAATTCATATTTATGGTAAAACAATCAAATGTTGAGACTATGAATGACTCTTTGAATACGACTTGACTCTTTTACTACTAGTTGAACTCTTATTTGGTGTGTTGATATCTCTTAAAATTAAAATATTTATTTTTTAAAATTTCAGTTTCTAAAACTTTATTTTTCAGTAATAATTATTTTTATAATAATATAAGTGAAAATATTATCCTTAATTCAAAACTCACTTTAGTTGGCTATCTAAAAATTTTAAAAATTCTTTAGCCACTGAATATTGTTTTCCAGTATGGCTCCATTTTGATATTTGACATTAAACATGTTAAATATCCGAGTTATTTGAATTATATGTAAATAACTTTAAAATTTAAAACCTTCTAAATAATTATAGATAATCGTTAGATAATTAAGAAACACTACATGAAAAAAGACTAACATTTTCTCAAATTTTGTAGTGATAATTTTATTTTTGCACTATTCTCATTAGTGTCATTGGAACCTAAAAATAGCTACAAAGCAAAATAATAACTCATATTTATGGCAAAGCACAAATGTTGACATAATATAAACGATTATTTGATTACCAAATGACTCTTTTACTACGACTTGAACTCTTATTTGGTATGATATTATCTTTCAAAAAATATTTCTATTTTGAAATTCCAATTTCTAAAATTTAATATATTTTTCACTAATGATTATCTTTATAATGATGCAAGTGAAGATATTATCCTTAATTAAATTTTTTTTTTAATTTGCTATCTAAAAATTTAAATGATTCTTTAGCCGAAAAAACTTTATTTCAGTATGACTCCATTTTAAATTTATCGATATCTCTAGCCACAGATTTTGAATTTTTAATACCCTATATATACAAAAAAATTATTTTTTGAATCATTAAATGTTAAATTAGTTGATTGTTATTATATAACATTGCATATATTATCTTAAAATTGCCAAGTAGTTTATTTTTTGACACCATACTTGACTTAACCTCAATGCAAACTACTCAAATTGATATTTAAATTCAAATTCGAATATCATATACGTTTATTAGTAATAGTGCTTTTTAAAAAAAACGACACACAATGTAAATAAAAAAAATATTCTAAGATATCCTTATTTTATAATCTATGTATTTTAGTTGAAAAAAATATTTGAAATCAATGAGATTAGCTTCCAAATTTTTTATACTCAACAAAGATGAAACATAAGAAGAAATTCGTTGTCATCTCTTATTTCTGGTTTTTAGATCTTTCATACATTTTTTTCAATAATTATTTTCTTTTATCTTATTTTTTATGTCATTCTTTCTTTTGTTACAAAAAGTTAATTTATTTCACTATAAAAGGATGAGTTTTAATAGAAATTGTCTACATAAGAACTTTATTTATATTTTTAGTCTTTGGTTGAAATTTTTTCATATTTTTCTTTTGGCTTTATCTAATCAGCCTAAATAGGTGCTCACCCGACCACTTAAATTAAAATATTGAAGGATGTGTAATTTATATATAATATGTGTATAATCGTATGTTGTCGGTATATTATCTATTTATATTAGCTATAAAAAGTAAACAATAAATCTGGTCGGATATTAATGTAAATATTCCATAAGATTTTGACTTTTTGAGTTTATCCATTATATGAATTCTATTATAATAATTTTAAAAATTCTCTACTAATGTTCAAAAATATCTTATCTTTTTATTATCTTTGAAGTAGAAAAAAGTAAAGAGTTTTTTCGAAATAATTTGTTTACATTTAAAAAAAAATATTTCACATCATATCAATTTTTTTTAAAAATATACTCTTTGTTACACTTGAAAATCGCTATAGAAACTATCAATTAGAAACCAATATCTCTCTTGTTGAGTTCGAGAAAAAAAACTTTTCACATAATCTAATGATTCAAAACTAATATTCTTTAACGAAAAAAATATTATACCCTTGCAATATTGGCTTGGCTGCAACTAAATGAAGATGTTTCAGCTTATACCCTTCAATTCCTAGAATGTGCTAAATTGAAATTAATGATAACAATTGTATAGCCAAAGTTTTGTTATTTGTTTGATGTCCATTTATACAAATTGACTCTTCAAACAAATATTCTTCAAAAAGAAAAGAAAAAAATAACTTTTTTTTTAATATTGACTGATATTTGTGATGTTTCTTTCTCCAGCATGTATGTTTACTTCATTATATATGTAATTAAACTTTTATTCGATTTTAAAACTCTTTTTTGTTATTTGGATAAACATAGACGTGTACCCTATATATTACATTTATTTTTTAAAAAAAGTCGCTTTATTCAAATCTAGCTACAATATTTTAAAGAACTATAATTATGGGGTTTTAAATGTGAAAGAGTTTTATATTTATATGGAATAGTTTTTTATTTTTTGCCAGAGGTGAAGTAGTATTTAAATAATTAGAAAGATAACAAAAGTTCCTAACATGATTGCATATGATCATTAACCGAATTAAGTATGATAACATGATAAAAAAGATAAATTTTTATTTTTAATTTAAATTCGAATTTTAAAACTTTATCTATAAATTCAAAATTATCTTTTAATTCAAATTCAGTTTATATATTATCTTTATCTATATATTATTTGTATTTGACTAACATAGTCAAACATAGAATAAAATTACCATATACTATTGACATTTATTAGCTTGCCACTTGGCTTAACCATAATGCCAATTATATATGTTAATTTTATTCCTTTAATATGTATATAGATTATCTATAAATTCAAATTATCTTTTAATTCAAATGCAGTTTATATATTATCTTTATCTATATATTATTTGTATTTGACTAACATAGTCAAATATAGAATAAAGTTACCATATACTATTGATATTTATTAGCTTGACATTTGGCTTAACCATAATGTCAATTATATATGATAACTTTATTCCTTTAATATGTATATAGATAGATAGATAAATATGTCTTTGCTCTATTGGTTCTTTACACAATGCTCACACGTTTGATTTATCTACTTCTTATGTTCACAAGATACATTTCTGTCAAGATGAAGTTTTAATTGGTCTAGCAAATTGACATTTCATGCCAAGTTTGAGAGTCTATATATGTATTTGGTAAAAACAAATTGTTGGCTTTTCTTTCATATATTGACCTCCAGAGAACTTCCCAAAGACACTTTATTTTTCTTTATGTGAGGCCTAACCCCAAAAGACCTTTTAGGAGTACTTTTCGTTCTTAAAGAATTCCATAAAATAATCGAATAAAAGAAAATGAGCTAATGAAGAATATATAATACTAAAACAATTTGCATACAAAATATCAATGCCACATTGGATCATTGTCATTCACTGTTCATTGCATTTTATTAGCTACTACTGATGGTAACAGTCGTAAGGGAAAGAAAATGTTTAACAAGAAGTTGACAAATACTTTGAGCCCATTGATTTAGTCGAGATTGAGATTGCCTAAGCACATTTGACCTCCAACATTGGTGGTGACTGGGGTGGCAAATAGGCAGGTCGGGAGATATTGGCAAATTGAAAACGGGTCATGCAAAAATGAATAAAATATTCGATCCGATTCATATTTAATACGGATAGAAAATAGGTTAACCGACACATGACTTCTTGAATATGATCACTTTTGGAAGAATTCCTAGTTTCCCAAACTTGAGGAACCCCGTTAGTTATCCATTTTTAACCCCATTAGTTATCTATATTTTAAGTGATAACATGGTTTTTTAAGTGATAACATGGATTTGATCCAATTTTTTAAATATTTAAATTTTTTAATTCTCTATTCCCTTTTGACTCCTTTGTTGGAGCTATTGCTCCTTTGACTCGAACCCACAACCCTGAGGTTGTAGGTGGGAGATACTGACTATCACATTAATCCCTATTGTCTATTTGATGTAATTTTTAAATATTTATTATCCAATCAAATTTTTAGTAAATAATATGGATGAATAATAATTATTTTTTTAATCCATTTTCACCACTAGGTGTTGACCATGTCGACAACGGTGAGGTGGAGCATGGGTTGGACTTTCTTGCTGCCGCAGGGATGTTGCGTGTTTATCATATACTTTTTGTGATTTGCCTAATTTTAAATATCAGAGAGTGCTTGGGATCACCTCAAGCTAAGAGCGAGCCTTGCTTACACGCCTTTATAATTTTTTAAAAACAAACGGAATTGACCATAGTATATATGATCTTGAAATAAATAATTTAATTGAAGCGGACGCATGATTTAAAGTTCGCGGGTGCACTTTTTGATTCAACTAAAATTTAATTTGTATATAGAGTGTCAACTATTAATATATTATTATTTTCTAAAAATATATACATGGTCGAAATTTTTGCCGAATTTTACGGGTGCCGGCGACCCTTCTACCTATTCCATAGTTCCGCCTTGAATGAGGTGCCTATAGTTTTCACCTTTTCATAAATCATAAGGTGTTGGTGAGAAACGATCTTCTATATATTTTCATTTAAACTGTCAGATAAACCACATTCTCACAGTTCCATACTCTTCCTAGTCTCTCTCTCAAAAATACTGTCATGGATATTGTGTTGACTCAGTTCCATAAGGTCCAAATGGAGGCCATTCTGGGGCCAAAATCGGAGCCATTTGAAACCTTCATTTCCAATCACATGGAAAGCTCTGAGGAAAAAGATTCTGAGGCTAAGTCAATGTTCAATATGTTGAAGCACAAGGATCCTAACTCCCTTGTTCTTAAGCTTGCTCTTGGCTCTTCCTATGACATTTATTCCCGTGAAAAGTGTACTGTCCTCTTAAAACAGTTGTTAACTGATGAGGATGACTTGTGCACTTGGAGCAATCTAACTGTGTCTACTCAATTCACCGTCAAATCAATCCTCCTTAATCGAATCATGTGCGAAGAATCAAGATTCATCATCCAAGACCGTGACATTGTTTCGAAGCTGGCTGCTTCACTTCTTCCAGATAATAATTGGCCTGAATTATTGCCATTCTTGTACCAGTGCCTCACTTCCACTTCAAACAACTACCTAAAGAGGTCAGCTTTCATGTTATTTGCGCAACTAGCCGAGGACATTGGTGAAACAATTGTCACTTGCGTAAAAGATATGCACTCACTATTCTTAAATACACTGAATGATGATACCCTCGATCTAGATGTGAGGATCGAGGCCATGAGTGCTGTGTTCAACTTCATTAAGTGCGTATTGAGTTCAAATGTAAAGGAGTTGTTTCAGGATTTACTGTCAGGTATGATGAGGACGTTGACTAATGCATTGAGCAACAATGAGGAGAAGGCTGCAGCACATGAACCTCTGAAAATTTTTATTAAGTTGGCGAAGAATGAGCCTGGTTTCTTCAGGAGGCAGCTAGTGGATGTGGTGAATATCATGTTTGAGATAGCAGAATCTGAGAGTTTAGATCAAAGAGCGAGGCACTTTGCAGTTCTATTCTTTATAACTCTGTTCGAGGCGAAGGAGAAGGCCGCAGGCATGCTGAAAAGATTGCCTTTGTTTATTAGCAGATGTTTTGCAATGTTATTAAAGTTATTACTAGATATTAAAGATGACCCTGCTAGGAATAGTGGCGAGAACGTGCATGATTATGCAGGGATATTGATCTGTGACCACAAAATTGGTGAGGAAGGTTTACACTGGTTTTCTCAGATGGGCTGCTTGCTGGGCAATTTCTCAGTTGTTGATTTACTTCTCTCCGCTTGTGCAAGAACAATACCATAACCAAATATTCCTTGCATTAGCTGCAGCCATGGATGATTTTCAAAATCCTCGAGTGCAGGTCTAACCTGTGTGATACATAACATTTAGGAATGCTGATAGCCCTTTGCGTAAATGCAGGCTAAAAGAAGATCAAATTATCCTTGATGCATGAAACTACAAGCAAAAGTTTTTATTCTTACTGCACCTTTGCAAGGGGGTTGCATATAGCATATAGTTGATGATCTTTAACCTTGTCTAGGTTTAAGACCTGTTTAGTTTTTTAATTTTTGTACTTTTTATCCACAGATAGAATAACAGATAAACTAATTTGCTTCCTTTACTCTTTCGCATTTTCATAGGCATTTGCAACGGCAGCTCTCTGCACCTTCTGTGTGCCTGACGAGCCAGAAACTTTGATACCTTACCTAGATGAGATAGTTAACAAACTGCTGGTACTTCTACAGGTGTGCAAATATAAAGGTCACCAAATTACTAAGTATGTCACTGCTGAGTGCTGACAAGTGCAAGAGACTAATGGTCACTGCTGTTGCTTGAAATGCAGAATAACAAACAAATGGTCCAAGAACAAGCATTAACTGCATTGTTTTCTATTGCTCAATCTGTTAAGGTATTAACTGGTGTATTTATTTTTGGCTCAGTACTATTTCTACTTATTTATGAATAATGAAGGCAAATATGTATATTATATGTCAACAGGAGCACTTCCGAACAAACTATGACACTGTTATGCCACACTTGAGAAGTTTCCTGAGAAACGCACATCTTAATTCTAATCTCATTCTTCGTGCCAGAACAATGGAGTGCATAAGTGTTGTTGGGATGGCTGTTGGCAAGGGGAAATTCAAAGGTGAAGTAGAGCAGGTCTTTTCTGCCAATTATGCCCAGTGGCTCCAGTACATGTTTTTTAGTTCCATACTGATGAAGTGCTGAACACATAATAATTCCATCGATTGGAATTGCTTCTTTCCTGTTCATTTGTTATGCTATGTCAGATGGATTTACTGTAGTCAAACCATAGTATATCTCTTGCTCGAGTTACAACGTCTTTCAACAACAAAATAATGACAGGAACATCCTTATTCTTACCAATTCCGTTTTGGTCTCCTTCCTTTCCGCCTCTCTTGGAATTTCCTTCTTGTCATGGCATGCGCTAGTGTGAGCTTATTTGCTTTTGGCCATTTCTCAACATAGAGCTTACTTTTATTTGTTTCCTTTTAATGTTTTCATTAAAGGTCATGGAAGTGCTTATGTTAGTACAAGGATTACAAGCGAAGGCGGATGATCCTACTACTAAGTACATGCTAGTCGTATGTGTTAATCAGTTGATTTTAATATCAAAAGTTCTTTATAGAATGGCTCCCCCTTTATTTTCTTTATTTCATTGCAGGCATGTACTAGAATTTGCAAGTGCATGGGACACGATTTTCTTCCTTATATGAGTGCAATCATGCCATTTTTAATTAAATGTGCTGAGCTTGAACCCGTTATGACCATATATGCGAAGTTGGATTATGAATATTACGAGTTAGATGATAATAGATAAGCTTTTGTCATTGAGATTTTTGGACTATGAAAATTATGAATTAGATGATAATAGGTAAACTTTTATCATTGAGATTTGATCATCTCGGCGGAGCTTTTGATACTGTTAAGAAATGGACCTAAGTTTAACTAAATCCTAAAAGCTAGCTCATGAGGTGAATCTTATTTAAAACAATATAAGGAGATCAAGTCCCCCATCCACTACCAATGTGGGAATCTAACACACCCGGCACGCCTATGCCTGTCAATTGGAGCATGGACAATATAATATGGGGTCCCAAATACGGTAAACCAAGAATTTAAATGGGGTCGGCTCTGATACTATGTAAAAAATGGACTTTGAGCCTGATTCAACTAAAACATTAGTTCATGAGGTGAGAATTGTACAAAATCATGAAACCAAGTCCCCCATCCACTACCGATGTGGGAATTTAATAGCTATGATTGATGTCTAGTTCTTGCTTTGGATTCATCAAAAAGGTGAAGCCTATTGGGGAGAAGCGGTTATCAGGACAGGGTGTACCTAGGATCTGACTTAAGCTTTACATCTTGTAGTATATAGAAAATCAAGCTTGGAGATAAAACGGTGTTCAAGAAAGGAGATGTCCCAGAGGAGAAAATTGTAGCCTGTGATATGCTATGCTGGTACAGTGATATATTTGCAGGAACACTTCTACCCATGAATTTCCTAGGTTGGCCTGAATGATCGATCACCTGCATGTTTCTTTTTCTCATGTGTTGTTAAGTGAGGTCAAATTGAACAAGGGATAGCAATGACTTCATGCATGAAGCAGGTTGTTTCAATCTTTATTCCGCTTTTGAAACTCTATATCCACAATACTGTCAGGAGATCTGCTGTTGTAGCCGGAAGACTTTGATGCTGAGGAAGCTGAATTGTTAAGGGGGGAAAGAGAGCAAGAAGAAGAAGTTTTTGAGAATGTATGTTCTATATAAGAATGGAGTTCAGACATAAGCACACCGTGTTTTCCTTTTACAAGCATTTCACTTTGAATCTACCATTATTTTTAAATCCATCTAACTTTTTATTAGGTTGGTGAAATATTGATAACATTGATCAGAGTTTTCAAGGCTACTTTCTTGCCTTTCCTTAAGGAGTTGTCACCATATTTGTTACCTATGTGGGTAAGTCATAACCTCTAAACCCTCTAGATTGTTTTTTATTATATATATTATTGTTTTCCACATTGAATTTTTCTTGCTTTTATGAAGGCCAAGGAGACAACAACTAATGAGAGATGTACATCTATTTGTATCTTCGATGCTCTTGTGGAGGTGTGCCCTGAAGAAGCTCTAAAGTACGTCGATTTGTATGGTTTTTTATCTACTGCTAATTCTCAATTTTGATAGTTACTTCCTTTGAAAATTAGGTACTATGATGTTTGTCTTCCATTAATTTTTGACGCAAGCAATGACGAAAATTCAGCTGTTAGACAGGTTTGTACATCTTTAGCAGTTGTAACAGTTTTCAGTCAAGTTGCATTTACTATTTGATTTGTCGGAGAACCATATGTCATATTCAGGCTGTTTTTTATGGACTTGGACTGTGGGCGGAATATGGCGTTCTTCTTTCAAACCTTTTGTTGTAGGTACTAGATTAGTTTTGGCCCGCGCTTAGCACGGGCCCAATGTTGCAGTTGGAATAGTCATTTATGATTTCTCTATTTTGACATGAAATTATAGAAAAAAGAGATTGAATCACCCTAAATAAATATCATACCAAATATATAGCATTGCATATTAATTACGTCATAGTATTTACATTCATTTAGGAGCAAAGTTTTCCAAGCTGTAAAAAAGCTAACAAAACATCTATTCGTGGATAGTGTGTGGTTGCAAAACGGCATATTCTTTACATCCATGAGAAATTCATATTGTTTACGTTGTGATCCATATTGTTTACGTTGTGTGGTTGCAAAATGCATATCCTTTACATCCACGAGATTAACTTATACACACATACACTATTTATCTATTAGCAAATTGTAATGCAGCCACCTTGCAACGATTAGCATCCTTTTTGCAATCTTTGACAAAGTATCCTGTAGAGATTATTTGTTAGCCTTAGCTCACCGTATTTTTCATTATAAAAATAGAAAAGGGTATAAATGAAAGGAGTAGAGAAAAAGAACAGAAACATGAGAATTGAATTAGTTGGTAGTCAAGTATCGAAGTATCAAACAGGAAGTCATATTTGTTTTTTTATATAGTTTGATTGAATTATAACCTTTAAACACAGGTGACACTCTGAGTAGGATAGCTAAACAACTAATAAAATGTAAAGGTTTTATCCAATACTCTCTAATGCAAACTTCTACCTTTTTTTAAAGCAAAAAACAGAAATAGAAAACTGGCCAATTTTTCATTCCACAAGGGTTCTATATCAAGTCTTCTTCTTATTTAATCAATCCGAAATCAGTATTTAGGAAAAAAGCTTTCACCTGTGGCAGGATAATATTTATCATGCTATGCGCACTATTATGCAACATAAAATAGGCAGTAAATAATTGACAAAAGCTAGAGTTATCAACTTATGCATAAATTAAGTGAAATGATATGAACTACAATGTGGATAACAAATTTCTCGTCAAATGTCTATTCGTGTCACATTAAATATTTAGCTATGAAAAATTAAAGCTATTATTTTTTTGCCATCTACATGAATTGTGCACGGAGAAGATTTGTAGGGGAAAGAAAAGCAAAAGATCTATGCATCAATGCGAAAATCAGTTGCTCCCCATCCAAAGCACATACTGTGTTCTTTCCATACTCTATCCAAATACTGATTTGTACAATTTTACCTTTTTAGCAAAGTGATTAGTTTTCTAACCAACCTTTCTAGAAAACATTGCAAAGAAAACCTAATTCTTTTGTCCACTTTTTCAACATTGTTTATCCATAGCAAAATTGACATTGCGATAGATGATGACATGCATTAGATTGGAATGTTGAAGAACATTAAGCATATGAACATGAGTTCAGAGAGATAAGATCATGTCAATATGGTAAAAAATGTTTAATTTTTCACTTTTACCAAAGATTAGTAATAGATCAAGTAAGTGAGGTGTGTGGTTAAAACTGTAGGTTCGCAGGGTTGAGCTAGTTGGCGGAGATTACTTAGTCTAGTATTAGTTAGTTATTGAGCATGATATTTTTATAAGGCACATTTAGAGTGTAGTTGAAGCAAAGATATGAATTGCCAATAATACGAACGTGCATCTAACTTTGCAAAGTTAAACTGATTAAATGATTCTCATCTCAATTAATTACCATTAAAATCTTCTTACTGGAAAAATATCAAGCATTTCTGATTTAAGATCTAAATGAGTAACATAGTTTCTTATATGCCCCATTTGGAACAATGCAGATAGACCAAAGCTCTAGGTGATAATAGCAAACCTGCTGTTGTATGAGAAAGAAAGAAAAGTGGATAAAACAAAAGAAAGAAAAATCAAAAAGAGATGAACTTATGATGTAAGCGCTTACATCGGCACTCTTATAATGTATGCGCTTACATCAGCATTCGTATGATGTAAGCGCTTACATCGGCATTCCTATGATGTAAGCGCTTACCTCGGCAGGACATTTAAATGTCTATAAAAAGGGGTATGCATTTTCATTTGCAAATCATCCCTCAACTTCTTCTTTCACTTTTCAATTAATAAAGAGTTATTCTTTGTATGGCCGTGGAGTAGGCAAAATTGCCGAACCACGTAAATCTTGTCTTGTCTTGTGCAATTTATTACTTTTCTCTTTCAAATATTTTTCCTTTCTATCAGCCTGACACGTTTTTCAATAACTAGTATCAGAGCACAAACAGTGTAATTCTAGTAGAAAAGTACGTTATTGGTGCAGGTACTATTCTCAAGAATAGTGCGACATTATTGATCATCGTTACTATTCACAGGCACTATTCACATAAATTATTTTTGTGGAAAATGGCATCGGAAGAAGGGAAGGTTAAGATTGACAAGTTCAATGACAAAGATTTTGGATTTTGGAAAATGCAAATAGAGGATTATTTGTACCAGAAAAGGTTACACTTACCTCTGACCGAGGTAAAACCAGAGAATATGGCCAAAGCGGATTGGGATCTATTAGATCGCCAAGCTCTTGGTGTGATTCGTTTGACGCTAACACGAAATGTGGTGTTTAACATCATTAACGAGAAGACCACTGCAGGCCTGATGAAGGCGTTATCAAATATGTACGAGAAGCCATCTGCTTCAAATAAAGTCTATTTGATGCGTCGATTGTTCAACTTAAAGATGACAAAAGGTAGATATGTTACGGAACATATCAATGAGTTTAATGTAATATTAACTCAGTTGAGTTCTGTCAATATAACATCCGATGACGAAGTCAGGGCATTGATTCTACTATCATCTCTACCGGAGAGTTGGTCTGCAACAGTAACTGCAGTTAACAGTTCATCGGGAAGTACCAAACTCAAATTGGATGATATTAGAGACTTGGTTCTAAGCGAAGATATTCGCCGGAGAGAATCAAGTGATTCCCCAGGATGTGCTTTGAATACCGAAAGCAGGGGGAGAAACAGCCAAAGAGGACAAAGTCATGATCGTGGCAGATCAAAGTCAAGGAGAAGAGGGCAATTCAAAAATTGCAAAGACATTATGTGTTGGAATTGAGATAAAAAAGGCCACTATAGTAGTTAGTGTACAGAGCCAAAGAAGAAGAAGAACGATCAATACAAGGATGATAATTCAACAAATGTAACTGTTGAACAAGTCGGTGATGCACTAATTTGTTGTGCAGGCAGTCCAGCCGAATCTTGGATTCTCGACTCAGGTGCTTCCTTTCACTCTACATCACAAAGAATTATTGCATAAATATATTGCTGGAAAATTTGAAAAAGTTTATCTAGCAGACGGCGAACCTCTGGACATTGTCAAGAAAGGTAAAGTTTATATAAAGACTTCACAAGGCACGCTATGAAAATTGCAAAATGTCCGACATGTTCCTGTCCTCAAGAAAAATCTGATATCTATGGGTCAGATTGACAGTGAAGGATATACAACAACATTAATTAACGGATCGTGGAAGATAACCAAAGGAAATTTAGTTGTGGCACGAGGCTTCAAGAAGGAAACACTGTATGCAACTGCAATACAGCGAGATACTATAGCAATATTTGATCATGGTCGTGATACAACATTGTGGCACCGGAGGCTCGGGCATATGAGTGAGAAGGGATTAAAGTTGTTGGCATCCAAAGAAAAGTTGCCAAATCTGTCACGACCCGAAATTCCCACCTTCGGACAGTGATGGCGCCTAATATTTCACTTGCTAGGCAAGCCAATGTTAGAATAATATTTTCTATTTTTAAAATATTTTTTTAAATTTATTAATAACAAAGAACAAATGCAGAAGTAAAGTCTGAAATGTAGTGAATAATCCATAAAACTAACGATGTTTAAATACCATCCTAGAATTGGTGTCACAAGTGCACGAGCTTCTAGAATAATACAAATAAAGGTCTGAATAAAATAAAGTTGTCTGAAAATAAACACACAGCTAAAGTAAAATAGACGGGGACTTCAGAAATGCGGACGCCATGCAGTTATACCTCAAGTTTCCTCTGGTAGCTGTAATCCGAGCAAGTCTATGGTGCGCCGCTGGGACCAACTCCGAAATCTGCACAAGAAGTGCATAATATAGTATCAGTACAACCGACCCCATGTACTGGTAAGTGTTGAGTCTAACCTCGACGAAATAGTAATGAGGCTAAGGCGGGTCACTTACATTAACCTGTACGTAATATTAGTAACAACAACAAATAATAGAAATAAATCGGGTAACTCATTTATAATAATTGAAGCCAACTCAGCAGTCGTAACCAATTATCATTTCCATCAATTTCTGTTGCAGCGTGCAACCCGCTCTCACAATATATTCATATTCCATTCTGTTGCGGCGTACAACCCGCTCCTCCAATATACTCATTTTAATCAAGTATGTCATATACTTATTTCAATCAAGTATATATAGACTTTTAAATAAGCCTGTTGTGGCGTGCAACCCGATCCCCCAATATTGACTTTTAAATAAATCTATTGCGGCGTGTAATCCGATCCCCCAAATATTGACTTTTAATAAGTCTGTTGCGGCGTGCAACCCGATCCTCATATATATTCATTTCGATCAATTCTGTTGCGGCGTGCAACCCGCTCCTCCAATATACTCATTTACCAATTCTTATAGAAGAAATTTTCCCAATAAATGCAACAATTAATATAAAATTTTAAGACAACAAACATACAATAATTATGATTTAATTATGAAACAAACAATGACAAATAATAATTTATTATAAAAATCAGAGAGAAAATATGCAGTTTAATATTTAATATGCTAAATGTCAAATAACAATTAAGGTACATAATTCAAATAACATGTAACAATTAATGCAGGAATTCAAGAATTAATATTTGACAAACAATAGGAGAGAAACAATTATTATAATAATTAATTCATGATTTAAAATAATTTATGATTTTTCAAGTAAGTAGGCAAACAATTAATTTGACGACGTATAGACACTCGTCACCTCGCCTATACGTCGTTCACATGCATTTCACATAACAAATAATTTAAGGGTTCTATTCCCTCAAGTCAAGGTTAACTACGACACTTACCTCGCTTTGCAAATTCCAATCAATTACTCAACCACAACTTTTCCTTTTAAATTTATCTCTGAAAGCTTCACATCTATTCACAAACAATTCGATATATTCAATACGAATCATAGGAATTAATTCCATATGAATTTACTAATTTTTTGGATAAAAATCTAAAATTTATTAAAATATTCGACAGTGGGACCCACATCTTAAATATCGGAAAACCTTACGAAATCCAAACACCCATTCCGAGACGAGTCCAACCATACAAAAATTATCCAATTCCGATGTCAAATGGACCTTCAAATCTAAATTTTTCGTTTTCGGAAGATTTTAGAAAAATCTGATTTTCTTCCATAAATTCATGGATTCATGATATAAATGAGTATGGAATCATGAAATATAATCAATATAGGATAAGGAATACTTACCCCAATCTTTCCCATGAAACTCGCCCAAAACTTCGCCTTAACCGAGCTCAAAACGACCAAAATATGAAAATAATATCGGACTCTTCGATTTATACACTGCCCAAGCATTTCCGCACTTGCGGTGCCTGGGCTCGCATTTGCGAGAAAATCTTGCATATGCGAAAAGGGGCTGCCAGGCAAGGCCTCTCATCTGCGGATGAAAAATGTGCACTTGCACTGACCTCCGCTTCTGCGATTAGTGTGTCCGCTTCTGCGGACGCGCAGGTGCGTGCAGGTTTCCGTACCTACGATGGAAGGCTCGCTTCTGCGAGCTCGCACCTGCGGTTAAAAATCCGTAGGTGCGATTACACGAGAAGGCCAAATTTCAGATTTTTGCTTAAGTCCAATTCTTGTTCCGATTTCGATTCGAATCACACTCAGGGTATTCGGGACCCCGTCAGAATATATCAACAAGTCCCATAACATAATACGGACTTACTCGGGAGTCTAAAATCATGACAAATAATATCGAAATTGCAATTCACACCTCGATTCGAACTTTGAGTTTTAAACTTTTCAATTTGCAAATCTCGTGCCAAAACATATTAAATGAATCCGGAATGACTTCAAATTTGGCACACAAGTCATAAATGACATAACAGAGCTATTCAAATTTCCAGAATTGGATTCTGGCTCCGATATCAAAAAGTCAACCCTGTGGTCAAACTTGAAAATCTTTAGCCTTTAAATTGCTAGTTCCGTTAAATGGTCATAACTTGAGCTAGAGACCTCCAAATGAAATTTCGGGCATACGCCCAAGTCCCAAATCACGACACGGAGCTACCGAAACTTTCAAAACACTAATCCGGTCCATTTACTTAAAATGTTGACCAAAGTTAACTCAGTTGAGTTTTAAGGCTCTATTTTACATTTTAATCCATTTTTTACATAAAAATTTTCCGAAAAATTTTACGGACAGCGCACACAAGTAGAGGAATGATAAATGGTGCTTTTAGAGGTCTTAGATCACAAAATTACTTATTAATTTTAAAGATGACATTTTGGGTCATCACATTCTCCACCTCTAAAACAAACGTTTCCTCGAACGGAGTTAGAAAAAAGTACCTGAACTGGTGAATAAGTGTGGATATTTACTCCGCATGTATGACTCAGACTCCCAGGTAGATGCCTCTACCGGCTGACCTCTCCATTGCACCCGAACTGAAGGATAATTCTTAGACCTCAACTGTCGGACCTGCCGGGCTAGAATAGCCACCGGCTCCTCCTCGTACGTCAAATCTTTGTCCAATTGGACTGAGCTGAAATCTAACACATGGGACAGATCACCATGATATTTACGGAGCATAGACACATGGAACACCTGATGAACCGCTGATAAATTAGGTGGTAATGCAAGCCTATAGGCTACTTCACCCACCCTTTCAAGAATTTCAAAGGGTCCGATATACTTAGGGCTCAACTTGCCCTTCTTTCCGAACCTCATTACACCTTTCATAGGTGAAACCCAGAGCAATATTCTTTCTCCAACCATGAATGCAATATCATGAACTTTACGGTCGGCATAACTCTTTTGCCTAGACTGATCTGTGCGAAGTCGATCCTGAATAATCTTGACCTTATCCAAGGCATCCTGTGCAAAATCGGTACCCAACAACCGAGCTTCTCCCGGT
Organism: Nicotiana tabacum; assembly: GCF_000715075.1. Lineage (NCBI taxonomy): Eukaryota > Viridiplantae > Streptophyta > Magnoliopsida > Solanales > Solanaceae > Nicotiana > Nicotiana tabacum. The sequence goes on from NC_134098.1 coordinate 9,437,205, forward strand.
TCAAACCAACCAACTGGCGATCGGCATCGCTTTCCGTATAATGCCTCATATAGAGCCATCTCAATGCTCGACTGGTAGCTATTATTATAAGCAAACTCTGCAAGTAGAAAGAAATGATCCCAAGAACCTCCGAAGTCTATAACACAAGCGCGAAGCATATCTTCCAATATCTGAATAGTGCGCTCTGACTGTCCGTCTGTCTGTGGATGAAATGCTATACTCAAATCCACCCGCGTGCCTAACTTATGCTGTACATCCCTCTAGAAATGTGAGGTAAACTACGTACCTCGATCTGAAATAATAGACACAGGCACACCGTGAAGGCGGACAATCTCACGAATGTAAATTTCAGCTAACCTCTCTGAAGAATAGGTAACTGCCACTGGAATGAAATGTGCTGACTTGGTCAACCTGTCCATAATGACCCAAACTGTGTCAAATTTTCTCTGAGTCCGTGGGAGCCCAACAACAAAATCTATAGTGATACGCTCCCACTTCCACTAAGGAATTTCTAACTTCTGAAGCAAACCACCAGGTCTATGCTGCTCGTACTTAACTTGCTGACAATTCAGACACCGAGCTACATATGCAACTATATACTTTTTCATTCTCCTCCACCAATAATGTTGCCGCAAATCTTGATACATTTTGGTGGTACCTGGATGAATAGAATACCTGAAACTGTGTGCCTCTTCAAGAATTAATTCACGAAGCCCATCCACATTAGGCACACAAATACGACCCTTCATTCGCAGAACCCTATCTTCCCCCACAACAACCTGTTTGGCATCACCGTGCCACACCGTGTCCTTAAGGACAAGTAAATGAGGATCATCATACTACCTCTCTCTGATGCGCCCATATAAAGAAGACCGAGCGACTGTGCAAGCTAGAACCCGACTAGATTCTGAAACATCTAACCTCACAAACTGATTAGCAAAAGTTTGAACATCTGCAGCTAATGGCCTCTCACCAACCGGAATATACGCAAGACTGCCCATACTCACAACCTTTCTACTCAAAGCATCGGCCACCACATTGGCCTTTCCGAGGTGATACAAAATGGTGATATCATAGTCTTTCAACAACTCCAACCATCTTCTGTGCCTCGAATTAAGATCTTTTTGTTTGAACAGGTACTGAAGGCTACGATGATCAGTAAATACCTCACACGACACACCGTAGAGGTAATGCCTCCAAATCTTCAGCGCATGAACAATGACTGCCAGTTCTAAATCATGAACAAGATAATTCTTCTCGTGAACCTTTAACTGCCGCGACGTATATGCAATCACCCTGTCATCTTGCATTAATACTGCACCAAGCCCAATGTGAGATGCATCACAATATACTATATACGATCCTGAACTTGTGGGTAATACCAACACTGGCGCCGTAGTCAAAGCGGTCGTGTGCTTCTGAAAGCTCAACTCACACTCGTCTGACCATCTGAATGGGACACCCTTCTGGGTTAGTCTGGTCAATGTACTTGCTATAGATGAAAACCCTTCCAAGAACCGACGATAATAACCTGCCAAACCTAGGAAACTCCGGAACTCTGTAACTGTAGTAAGTCTAGGCCAATTCTGAATAGCCTCTATCTTCTTAGGATCCACCTTTATGCCTTCTGCCGATACAACATGTCCCAAAAAGGCAACTGAGTCTAACCAAAACTCACTTTTTGAAAATTTGGCATATAACTGATTATTCTTCAAAGTCTGAAGCACACTCCGAAGATGCTGCTCATGTTCCTCTCGACTGCTGGAGTAAATCAAGATATGATCAATGAATACAACCACAAAAGAATCCAAATAGGGCTTGAACACCCGATTTATCAAATCCATAAATATTACTGGGGTATTTGTCAACCCGAATAACATCACTAGGAATTCGTAATGCCCATACCGAGTCCGAAAAGCTGTATTAGGGATATCAGATGCCCTAATCTTCAACTGATGGTAACCAGACCTCAAATCAATCTTCAAAAATACCTTGGCACCCTGAAGCTGATTAAATAAGTCATCAATTCTTGGCAACAGATATTTGGGCTCGGTATTGGTTGGCCTCGGTATTCGGTATTGGTTGGCCTCTGGCTCGTAAGCTCGATTATGTCGCTTCTCAGTATAGTTCGATTTGGACTCGAGCTCGATAATGGCGTCGAGCTCGGTATTTAATCTGACTTCGAAAATCGAAGCTTGTTCGTGTCTTCTTCAAATCTCACCTCGATATTATGAAGATGTTCTTCGGTCCATCTTCATCAATCGTAAGAAGGTTAAAAACAGTTTTGACCGTATACAAATACAAATGAGTTGGATAAGAAATTAAGAAGTAGATCTTAGCATTAGACAATAAACAAAGCAGTTTATTTGGACTCTGTATTACTTTTTCGTCGCAGCTCTATAATCTAAAAGGACCAAACATATGACTGCATAGATATAACATAATTCATAGATCAACTATCATTCAGATTAACAAGTTTTAAATCTTTAGAAGAAGAAATATTAGATACTTTGAAAAGCTAAGAGAATCCACCACGTCCTCAAAGTTTCAAGAATCATAAGAAGTAATTTGAAGTAAAAATTCTTATTTGTGTAAATATATTGTTATTATTGAGTAAATAAAACCGGCTATGCTAGCTATTGATTTATTTCAAGATGTTTATTTTATAGTGCAAAAGAAGCTAGCTATTGATTTATATCAAGATGTTTATTTTATAACGCAAAAGAATCAATATTTAGTTTAAGATTTGGACAACATATATAAAAAAGCTAACTCATCTTGAACTTTCCATTCGTATCCCCTTCCTCCCGAAAATAAGAGTAAATCAAAAGGAGAAAAAAAGATAAATTAAAATTTCTCTACTGTATAGAAAGAGATACAATATATAGAAATGAAGGGGAATATCTTCGATATGACTCGTTGTTACCCACATTACTGCAACCCTTCGTTACACTCATCCACCACAATATTTCACTAATTCCATCTGCTTCTTTTGAAACCATTTGTTGAAATTAAATGAGTGATAAAAATGGTACTCCCTCTGTTAATTTTTAGTTGTCCACTTTTGACTTTGAACTCTCTTTAAGAAAAAATAAAGTATGTATTTTATAGTTTTACCTATAATAATGATAGCATTTTAAAAGGTATTGCGAAATGATTTGAGTAATGAATAGTTAATGATAAGGGTAAAACAAGAAAGGAAAATATTTTTTTTTCTTGATTTGTTAAAAATTGACAAGTAAAAGCGAAAATGTATTTTTAGTATAATGGACAAGCAAAAATGAATGGAGGGAGTACATGTTTCAAGATAAATTTCGATAAATTTATGGCTTCATACATTAATGATGAAGCAGTAATTTGAGAGGTTATTCTACTACTATTTGGTTAAAAAGTTATAGGAGTAATTTTGCTTAAGTGAAGCGCAAAATAGTGACTTAGTTTTTAATAGTAATTTTAGGTGAAGCAGTAGTTGTGTTTTTAACGGGACATGCTTTAATTTAACAGTACAAAATAGCACACGCATATCATATGCTAAGCCTAAAGGTTACAAAAATCATACTATTTATTTTGACGTGTTAATTAAAATATCACCTTTCTTTTCATGAATGAATATGAGTACATAATATGCAGAAACAAACTTGTTCTGATTCTATTTCTAGGCAAAAAATTGAGATAGGCCATTACTCCCCTCTTTCATTGTAAGCCAAAGCACAAGCAAGCTAGCATAGGCTCCATAGCACAACATAAGGAAACGGATCTCTCATCTCTCTCTGATTTATTGTAGTACAACCTTATAATTTATTAGAAGGTAATTTTACTTTTTGGTACAAATACATTAAAGAATTGGTGTTTAAGTAAAGGAGAAAACGGACATTCCATTATTGCTGGGCATTTCGGTAATCTAACTTTGCACTTGTGAGCTTCCTACTTTGATTGACTTCAGTGGTGTGTTTCTGGAAAATTTTATTTTTTGACTTTATTTTGGTTAGAATAAGAGCTCTCTGGCTGACTTACAAGAACGTTGAATGTAATGTATGAAATTATAGCGGAAGTAATTAGTACTAAATGTTAGAGGAGGTATCTAAAGTGTACCCCTAAATAAAGTTTGGAAAAAAAATCATAAGCCTAAAGATTTGGTAGATGCAACGTTACTCCTTCATTAGTTGCTGATGCGAAATAATTTGCTTCTTTTGCTCTTTGGTGTTTTCATAGGCATGTGTTGCTATAGCTCTCTGCTTTGATACCTCACCTAGATGGAATAGTTAACAAACTGCAAATATAGGCACCAAAGTATATGTTATTGCTAACAAGTACAAGAGACTAATGATATATTTTTACGACTTTTTGTTGCTTGAAATTCAGAATGACAATGATCCAACAAGAAGCATTAAGTGCACTGGCTTCTATAGCTGAATCTGCTAAGGTATTAACTGGTGCATTTATTCTTGACTCAATTCTGTTTCTAGAGAAATTTAGAGATGACGCAAAGCAGGTCTTCTACCAGTTATCCCAGTGGATCCACTGCATCTTTTTTAGTTCCATAAGAATGGGATGCTGAACACATATCTTGATGCCATTGATTTGGACGTCATTGTTCTTGTATCATTTGCTATGCTTTGTCAGATGGCTTTACCATATACAAAAATATTTAATGGAATTTCACTTTTTCTTAACATTACACCAATTACGTATTTGTCTATTTGAAAAAAAAAACAGGCCCTAGATATGATTCTTGTGAATTGAGCTTCAACTAAGTTTTTTTTTTTTTTTAATTCCCTTATGGGAGACTTGTAAGGAGGAAGATATTTTGGATTTTTGAGTTTCCTCAAAGAGAACTTATAAAAGAAAATATTTTGGATTTGAAATTTGATGTATCAAGGAAAGACTTCAAAATAAACGATAGAAGACAATATATATACATTTTGATATTTTTTTTTTTTTGAATTTTCTTGGAAATGATCCTTTTGCAAAGATCTTTGGTTAACTGTGACCCAAGTGGCCAGACTTGACCTATTCGTCCAGCTAAGAACAAGAGAAACCGGACCCATAACAAGTTGCCTAAGTATCTTGACACAAGGTCAAGTATAAACTAAGTTCTATTCACACTATATAGCTTCTAAGTTGGTTCCATTAATTATACACCACAGAATTGAGTATAGGCTTTTTTGTCCTCATTATATTTGGTAGAAGTTTTGGCTTAGTCCTTTTATAGATTTGTTTATATTTATTTCTATTGTTGTAAAACCCATCTATATTGTGGATTACCAACAAAGGAGAAAAGTTATTTTAACAACTAGAAAATTACTGCATTATCCTAAAAGGGATGACAACCTCCGGGGCAAAGTCGAACATCAAATTCCCAAGTTTTAAAATAAAACTGAATATTCTACTATAAAAATAAATCAAAAACATAAACTTTATTTTTGGTCCAGCTTGCGCCCAATGCCCACGTCCAAGTCTTTTAATCACCAGCCATAAGAAAATATGGTCACTTAAACAATGTTCATCAAAAGTGAAAGTATCACTTTGTTGTAGCTTTCATTTGAACATTTCCAAGGAAAGATTTGTGCATTGACTTAAATTATATTACAATTTATTTTGGAACTGTCCGTTTCTTTCACTAAAGTTGCTAAATTTGATGTGGAAAAAGGAACAAGTTGCCCCAAATCCACGGTGATCAAAGTACAGAATATATTTTACAATCATAAAAAGAATTATGTTCATTTAGAAAAACTTACGCACGCTTACTTGATATTTAACATTCAGATCATATGCATGCATCATAGTTAGGTGTGATAAATTAATCTAAAAACACATACTGTATTAAGTTAATCAGGCTTAAGTGATATTTGGAGACATTATGCAATGACTCGACTTATCATTTTGAGAATTAGCATTTCGTTCGGCGGTTTAAGATCTCGAGCAGCTTTGAAATATGTATTATGACTTGCGAGAGTGATCAAGTTTGGTTTTCAGATGATTCAGGATTTAATGGAAGAACAATTCTTCTTTTTGAAGTTTAAGTAGAAATAATTGACCGATTGGTGAATTATGTGTAAACGACCCCGGAGTGGAATTCAAATAGTACCAATAGCTCCGTATGAAGATTTCGGACTTAGGAGTGTGTCCGGATATTTATTTTGAGATATGTAGCTAAATTAGGCTTGAAATGGCAAAAATAGGAAATTTAAGTTTGGAAGTTTGATCGGGGAGTTGACTTTTTTTGATATCGGGATCGAAATCCAATTATGGAAATTGGAACAACTCAGTTATATCATTTATGACTTGTGTGCAAAATTTGAGGTTAATCGAAAATGATTTAATAGGTTTTGGCATCGAATGTAGAATTTGAAATTTGTTAGTTTTGAATAGGCTTGAATTGGGGTGCGATTCGTGTTTTAGTATTGTTCAATATAATTTGAGGCATCGACTAAGTTTCTGTCATATTATGGGACTTGTTAGTATACTTGGTTGAGGTCCCATGGGCTCAGATGTGTTTTTGAAGAGTTTTTGGAAGAGTTTGGTGTTTTGAGCATAAGCATGTAATGATCCAAAGGTACATTTTTAGTTCTAGAGATCGAAATTCGATTTCGAAACTTCCAGGATTTTGATAATGAATTATAGGAGTGATCTGAAAAGTTTGGTCTAATTTCATCAAGCCGCGATTGGGTTTTTAGAGAAACATGAGTTAATTATTTAACGAGCGAAATTGGTATCTCATTGAGCAAATGAGCTCCGAATTGAGTTTCGATTGAACGACTAAGTTCATATTATTATTTATGACTCATAGGAACAAGAATCGTCGAATTCCAAGTTCGTATGATGGAGTTAGAGCCTTTTTAGTGGAAAAGATAACTTCTGGTGCAAGCAAGTTGTGGTGTGGACTTTTAGTGACGGATGAACAGAAACTTAAGGACCAAAAATGGCCATTTTCTTCATTTCATTTTCGATTTTCGGAGCATGGTTCTTGGGCGATTTTGAGGATTTTCTCACGACTTCGACTTGGGTAAGTGTCCTATATCCAAAAGTGATTTTATTTCATAAATCCATGGTTATATTCATCATTTATTTCAGATTAAATGAAAGAAATCAAGATTTTTGCAAAACTTTCAAGAACGAAATTTTAGATTTGGAGGTCGAGTTGTTATCGGAATTTGATAAAATTGGTATGGTTGGACTCGTAATTGAATGAGTTGTCGGATTTTGTGAGTTTTGTCGAATTCCGAGACATGGGTCCCTCGCGTAATTTTTGAGTTAAATTTCAGATTTTGTTGAAAAATTAGTATTTTCATATGGAATTAATTCCTATAATTCGAATTGATTGAATCGAATTAAGTGTGACTAGATCTGAGGCGTTCGGAGGCCGATTCGCGAGGCAAAGGCTTATTGGAGTAAAGAATTGCTCAGATTGAGGTAAGTAACAGTTCTAAATTTGGTCCTGAGGATATGAAACCCTGGATTATATGTTATGTGATCGGTTTTGAGGTAACGCACATGCTAGATGACGGGTGTGTGGGCGTGCACCGTAGGAATTATGACTTGGTCAAATTCGATGAAACTGTGTAGTTGAATAATCTGTTGTTATCTGTACATTCTCCATGTAATAGAGAAATTGAACCATAAATCATGTTTAGATTATATGTTGACATTGTACGGACCCACAGAGGTCGTGTACATGTTGAACTATCTGTTTAATTGTTGTTTGTACTCAGTCACAATTTATTTGTTTAATTTATTTGTTTATTTTATTTCAGTCTCTATTGTTCATCATTGATGCATCATATCATTGTTGTATGGGCTGATTTCATGATTATTGAGAGCCCGAGAGACTGGAGAGATTTATGACTGAGTGAGGTTTAGGGTCTGATTGTGAAATATTATATTATAGCACGTGAGTTGTCTATACGGATCCATATATTATGCTATAGCACGTGAGTTGTCCGTGCAACACGTGAGTTGTCTGTGCGGATCCATATATTATACTATAGCACGTGAGTTGTCCGTGCGGATCCATATATTATACTATAGCACGTGAGTTGTCCGAGCGGATCCATATATTATACTATAGCACGTGAGTTGTCCGTGCGAATCCAGATATTATACTATAGCCTAATGAGTATGAGTGGTGAGTGATGTGTGAATGGAATGGCTGAGTGACTGTGGTCCTCAGATGATGCATTTGATTTCATTACTGTTGCACTTCAGATGTCATATATCATTATTTTTTTTGGAAATTTCTGAGAGATATTATCTTATGATTCAGTTGAACTTGACATCAAATTACTGTTTTGGCCTTAAATGTTGTACTTGAAAGCATGCCTACCTTATTATGTTGGAAATTACTGTAATTGGACTCAGCTGTGAAGCTCGTCACTACTTTCAGTTCTTTATTTAGTATTGTTATTTGCTGAGTTGGTTGTATTCATACTATACCATGCACCTCGTGTGCAGATGTAGTTACTTCTGGACACGGCGGTTATTAGTTCTTGGAGTTTATCTGCTGGAGATTATCGAGGTAGCTGCTTGGCGTCCGCAGACCTTGACTCTCTTTTCTTTTAGTTTTTGTATTGTTCTATATTTTCAAATAGTGTTTTTAGCAGTCATACTTTGTTATCATTTAGATGCTCATGTACTCATTGACACCGGGTTTTGGGAATGTATTTTATGTCAGTGATTTGTAAGATTTTCTATGAAATTCAAATATTATGTTTTCATACTTAAAAGAAATTGTGATTTATTGAGATTGTTGGCTTGCCTAGTATTGAGATAGGCGCCATCACGATAGGTTAGGATTTTTGGGTCGTGACAAGTTAGTATCAGAGCCTAGGTTACATAGGTCTCACGAGTCATGAGCCGGTTTAGTAGAGACTTGCAGATCGGTACGAAACATTTGTACTTATCTTCGAGAGGCTGCCGAACCCTTAGGAAAAAAATCATTTTCTTGTGTTCTATCGTGCGAATTTGTTGATTCCAAAAATTAAATTTCTGTTATTCTATTCTCTCAAGATGGTGAGGACACGTACTACCGGATCAGACGGTCAGCCACATGTGCCACCAGTTAGGGTCGCGATAGGCTGGGGCCGTGGTAGAGGTCGAGGTGTAGCTTGTACAACAGTTGGAGCAGCACCTGTAGCACCACCAGTTGCTCTAGCTCAGGAGCAAAATCCAGATATAGTTGAGCCGGCGGGGCCATCTCAGGCACCCTTTGTGCCCGTTATGACTCCATGAGGTTCGAGACGAGTATTCTGTGTTTTGATGATGAGCCAGTCAGGAGGACTTGAGGCCAGGGTTAGACCGCAGCTTAAGCTCAGTAGTTTCGTATGTGAGAACTTGTGCGTTTGGACTTATGCGTCGGTAATATCCCTATGAGTGGAATTTGTGGCTCGATGGGCGGTTGAATGACTATATAATGCGTATGATGTGAATGCGGGATGTGTTTAGGTGGGTTGAATGAGACGAATAAAGTTTACTTGTGACTCAAGAGTCTGCTATTGGGTACTTGATTCCTGTTTTGATGTGACGTACAATCTTGAGTTGTGAGTGCATTGAGAGATCTGTCATGCTGTTTAATTGTGGAGCGAAGTAGATTTTCATGTCGTGTTTATGAGTTCAAACTCAAAAATATTAAGTGATTCCGTGGTAATTGTGGATGCGAAATTGTATAGCAAGATGCCAATTTGAGGCTAAACATGTGGGTTATCTCCTGCAGAATAATCTATGTAGGTGTGTTCTTTATAATGTTGAGTGAAGAGTTTCTTTTCTACCAGCGGGGCGTATGTGTTGTGATTTGAATTTTAATCTGGTTGAGAAAGTTGTCTTGACTGTCACGAGAATAAATGCGAACTTAGCGGATGATTGAGGTATTTTATTGTTGGTATTGCATAAGCTTGAGAAGAATTTTCGTTGAACTGACTACAATATTATGGCAGTAATAAAGTATGGGTATTGTGAGTTATCGAGTGTTTTGTTCTATGGCTTTGAGCCAAGTGGGGGAGCCTGCTATTGACAATTCAATTTCATGGATATATGTTAAATTTTAGTTTTGGTCTGAGGCATACTTGTGGGTTAGTTATGACTTGCAGAGGTGGAGATCGAGGATGACTCGGGTAAGAAAATTCCTGGATACAGGTTACATTGCACTTTTATGAAAATATGAAAAATTATGGAATGATTAAGTAGTTATTTTGAAGAATGTAGTGTGCACGAAGTATGAATTTGATTAGTCGTGTTAAGGTAGGGTTACTTCTTTGAGTGTTGATTGTGCTAAAGGAGCACGTGTCTTTCGGCCCGTTTGGGCGGAGCAAATTAGATTTGAGCAGAGTGGATGACTCTCGAGAGGGTTCTAATGGATTCAAAATGTATATGTGGCAATTGAAATTTTTTCGAATTTGTATAACACTAGAATCAGTTACTTACATTGGATGGTATCAGGACGTGCGGTAATTCTGTTTGACTATGGATTCTGCATTTCAGTAGAAGAAAGGAAAGAGGAACAATTTTAAATTCACATAAGGTCCTTAAGAGTGGGTGTCTCAGTTATGGTAATTATGGAGGTGCTTAAGAAGAATACAATGGCTTATGGGCCTTAGGGCAGTGTGATTTTATGTTAGGATGTCTTGTAGTGAGCTTTGGGTAAGTATCGTAGTGTTCTGACAAGGAGAAGTGTCAACTTCAGGGTAATTCAGTAGAAACTCGAAGAAAATAGGACAACTGGGTAGTAGGCAAAACTAGTATGGTAATGGTATGTTCGGTTATTTTAGGGTAATTATGATGTGGTGAGGCTCTACAGATGTTTTGGTGGCAATATTCTTGAGTTTGGTAACCTACGTGGCTTAGCTGAGTTAGAGGAATTCAGTTTTAATAGATTGGTTATGTGCAAACAGATTTCAAAGTGTTCTTGATGGTTTCTACCATGCATGGTTTGATCCGGATATTTTCTACTGGTGTGAGGAACATGTTGTGTATTGTGATTTTCTCTTGGAAGGGAGCAGATGGAATATTTCTAACTAATCGGGTATGTATTCTACCGGTGACTCAGAGTTGATATGAAATTCTCGTACTTTTTGTATGGTGGTCTAATAGAGGTAATGTGTCCCGTGGGATTGAGAATTGCATGTACAAGGTGGCAGTGCAGTTTTGAAGGGAAGAGCATGAATTATGGACAAGATGGTGAGTTTCATACATTTAGATGAATGTTATAACTGCTCGGTAATTCCTGAGAATGGTGTGCATTTCAGAAGGCGCATTGTGTTTTGACTTACGGATGTTCATTGGTATTGCGATACTCACCTGATTGATAGGCTGCTGATATTCAAATTATTGTTATGTGGCACGGAAAAATTATGAAAGTATTCCTAGTGGGATGATCACGCATAAAGGATGTTTTAGTCATTCGAGTGCTTTTGGGGACTGGGAGATCCTAGAAGCAAATTATTTCAGGGTTGTGACCTGTTTGAGGTGAGTATTTTATTTAAACTCAGTGGAGGAACTAGTTGCGTTAATTATTTGTGATAGCTACGCGCTATGAGTGTGCTTATATGTGAGGTTTGAGCCCATGTTCAGGCATCAGGGCAAGTATTCATACTCGGAAGAATGCTTAGGCTATGATATGCCTAGAGTTAACTGTTAAGCATAAAGTTATAACGTTCCTTGTATTAGTACATTTGTGGAGAACTATCTGGGCTATACCTGAGGTTATAAAGAGGCTAATATCGTGAGAAAACTTGGTAGTTACTATTTTTGCGTTAACTTGCACATGCCTACACTATGGCGTGTTATTTATACCAGTCCAGGAGCATGCGAATCTTATTTTATTATCATGTACATGTATATTTATTTAATTGCTTCTATATGATATGCTGGGACTGGAGGCCTATGACCATGCCAGGCGATTTATATATTGACATGTGAGTTGCCCATGTCGCACATGAGTTGTCCGTGCAGTATGTGGGAATTTTATTTCTTTGATAATTTATCTGATTTCATTGCTTTCCTTCCTCTACGATAAAAATTACTTGAGCAACGTATTTAAGGAATTTTGTACATGCTCCTACGATTATCCTCTTCACAAAATTTGAGGAGTTGGTTGAAAATATTAGGTTGTGGTGGTGCTAGCTGAACTTGCGAAACGGTTCTTTTCTTTGAGATATTTTCCATTTTAGGATGCGCAGATTGCACAGTTTTTGGCTTGAGATATATTGGAGTGGTGTGTATGTGGAATAGTTGTGTTTGATAATATAAGGTCATCGGACCTAGAATGTGTACTATCGGGTTTGCTAATGGTATATTTGGGAGGATGATATCGAAAGTCGACTTAAAAAGTGATTATGGTTCTGGTTGGGGCGAGAGAGCTCCATGACTAGTTGATATGATAAGTGGTTATGAGATTTCGCATATTTGTTTCATTATCAACAATGTACGAAAGTTTTGGGAATGGGGTTTTGTTTGATATGAGGTTTAATACTAGTACCGGGTTGGTTTTGAGTAGTTATTGTGATCGAAAATGGTGCTGCGAGTATGCGAGTTGTGTAGTATGTTATGTGATAATATGTGGGGTTATGGTTATGGCTTGATACATCTTGTTCAAACTTATAAAGTGTGTATATATGAGATTTGGGTCTTGTAGAAAATTCTGGGTGTTAGAAATTGGGTTCTAAGTTTTACGGACTAAGGTTAAGGTAATGATCTTCAATTATGTTGTGTTGTCAAGCCGATATGGAATAGGGTGGCGTGGGATCACCCCCGGGTATGTGCACCATAAGGTGAAATAGTGATTTGAAGGTTTAGGAACAACTCTTGGCACATTCGAGGACGAACGTATGTTTAAGTGGGGGAGAATGTAACGACCCGACTTGCCATTTTGAGAATTAGCATTCCATTCGGTGTCTTAAGGTCTCGAGCATCTTTGAAATATGTATTATGACTTGCAAGGGTGGTCAAGTTTGGTTTTCGGATGATTCAGGATTTAATTGATAGAACAATTCTTGTTTTGAAAGTTTAAGTTGAAATAATTGACCGATTGGTGAATTATGTGTAAACGACCCCGTAATATAATTCTGATAGTTCCAATAGCTCTGTATGAAGATTTCAGACTTAGGAGTGTGTTCGGATATTTATTGTGAGGCCCGTAGCTAAATTAGGCTTGAAATGGCTATGATATGAATTTTAAGTTTGGAAGTTTGACCGGGGAGTTGACTTTTTGATATCAGGATCGAAATCCGATTCTAGAAATTGGAATAACTCCGTTATTTCATTTATGACTTGTGTACAAAATTTGAGATCAATCAGATTTGATTTGATAGGTTTCGGCATCAAATGTAGAATTTGGAATTTGTTAGTTTTGAATAAGCTTGAATTGGGGAGCGATTCGTGTTTTATTATTGTTTAATATAATTTGAGGCATCAACTAAGTTTGTGTCATATTATGGGACTTGTTAGTATACTTGGTTGGGGTCCCATGGGCTCGGATGAGTTTTGGAAGAGATTTTAGAAGAGTTTGATGTTTTGAGCATAAGCATGTAATGATCCAAAGTTTCATTTTTAGTTCTAGAGATCGAAATTCGATTTCAGAATTTTCTGGATTTTGATAATGAATTATAGGAGTGATCTGGAAAGTTTGGTCTAATTTCATTACGCCACGATTGGATTGTTAACGTGAAACATGAGTTAATTATTTAACGAGCGAAATTGATATCGCATTGAGCAAATGAGCTCTGAATTGAGTTTCGATTGAACGACTAGGTTCGTATTATTAATATTTGTGACTCATAAGAACAAGAATCGTCGAATTCCGAGTTCATATGATGTAGTTAGAGCTTTTTTAGTGAAAATAATATCTGCTGGTGTAAGCAAGTTCTAATGTGGACTTTTAGTGACGAAAATAGACTTTTAGTGACGGAAATTGGACTTTTAGTGACGGATGGACAGAAACTTAAGGACCAAAAATGGCTATTTCCTTCATTTCGTTTTTGATTTTTGGAGCACGGTTCTTGGGCGATTTTGAGGATTCCTTCACGACTTCAACTTGGGTAAGTGTCCTATATCCAAAAGTGATTTTATTTCATAAATCCATGGTTATATTCATCATTTATTTCGGATTAAATGGAAGAAATCAAGATTTTTGCAAACCTTTCAAGAACGCAATTGTAGATTTGGAGGTCGAGTTGTTATCGAAATTTGATAAAATTGGTATGGTTGGACTCCTAATTGAATGGGTTATTGGATTTTGTGAATTTCGTTGGATTCTGAGATGTGGGCCCCACATATAATTTTTGAGTTAAATTTCAAATTTTGTTGGAAAATTAGTATTTTCATATGGAATTAATTCCTATAATTCTAATTGATTGAATCAAATTAATTGTGTTTAGATTCGAGGCGTTCGGAGGCCGATTCGCGAGGCAAAGGCTTACTGGAATAAAGAATCGCTCGGATTGAGGTAAGTAACAATTCTAAATTTGGTCCTGAGGGTATGAAACCCCGAATTTTATGTTATGTGATCGGTTTCGAGGTGACGCACATGCTAGGTGACGGGCGTGTGGGCGTGCATCGTAAATATTATGACTTGGTCAAATTCCGTGGAATAGTGTAGTTGAATAATCTGTTGTTATTTGTACATTCTCCATGCAGTAGATAAATTGAACCACAAATCAAGTTTAGATTATGTGTTGGCACTGTAGGGAAGCATATAAGTCGTGCACATGTTGAATTATCTGCTAAATTGTTGTTTTGTACTCAGTCACAGTTTACTTGTTTATTTTATCTGAGTCTCTATTATTCATTATTGATGCATCATATTATTGTTGTTTGGTCTGATTTGCATGATCATTGAGAGCCCGAGAGACTGGAGAGATTTATAACTGAGTGAGGCCGAGGGCCTGATTGTGAGATATTATATTATAGCACGTGAGTTGTCCGTGCGGATCTATATATTATACTATAGCACGCGAGTTATCCGTGCGGATCCATATATTATACTATAGCACATGAGTTGTCCGTGCAGATCCAAATGTTATACTATAGCATGTGAGTTGTCCGTGCAGATCCAGATATTTGTAACGACCCGACTTGTCATTTTAAGAATTAACGCCTCGTTCAATGACTTAAGGTCTCGATCAGATTCGCAATATGTATTATGACCCGCAGGTGTGGTCGAGTTTGAATTGCTGAAGATTCAGAATTAAATTAAAAGAACAATCCTTATTTAAAAGCTTAAATATAAAGAGTTGATCGGAGAGTTGACCATTGAGCAAACGGATCCGGAATGGAATTTTGATGATGTTAATAGCTCTGTATGGTGATTTTGGACTTAAGAGCGTGTCCGAAAAATTATTTGGTGGTCTGTAGTGGAATTAGGCTTGAAATGACGAAAGATGAATTTTTGGAAAGTTTGGTCGGGGGGTTGACTTTTTGATATCGAGGTCGGAATCCGATTCTGGAAGTTAGAATAGCTTCGTTGTGCTATTTCTGACTTGTGTGCAAAATTTAAGGTCATTCGGACGTGGTTTGGGAGATTTCGGCGTCGTTTATGGAATTTGGAAGTTTCTAAGTTCTTTAGGCTTGAAACCATGTGTAATTCGTGTTTTTGGTGTTGTTGAAGGTGATTTGAAGGTTCGACTATGTTCGTATGATGTTATGGGATGCTTTGGTATGTTTGGTGGAGGTCCCGAGGGCCTCGGATGTGTTTCGGATCATTTTGGGCTACTTTGGATGTTGATTTTCTGATATCTGGTGTTGTTCTTCGCGTTCGCGAGGAGCCTCTCGCGTTCGCGAAGAAGGATTTGCCTTCTGGGATTTTGTTCTTCGCGTTCGCGAAGAGACTCTCGCGTTCGCGAAGAAGGAAATCTCGGTTGCAATGGTCTGATATTGGAGGCTCATTTCTCACAATCTATACGGAATTTGGAGATGATCTAAAAATGAAAGTTATAGCCCTTTATGTCTAGTATTCAGAAAGATAAACCATTTGTCATTTAGAGTTGTTTACCAAAAGTTATGGTGGATCCACTACAGGCTGTCTGGGAAGAGTTTGGAAATCTCTGTTGCAAAGGGCTGACTTTGGAAGCTTATATCTAGCAATATATAAGGAATGGGGAGATGAACAACAAATGACAGTTATAGCCCTTTGAGTCTAATTTTCATAAAGATAAACCATTTGTCATTTGGAGTTTCGTACAAAAGGTTATGACCATTATACTAGAGGTTGTCTGAGAAGAGTTTGAAGGGTCGTGAACGCGAAGAACAAATCCCCGGGCAGCAGAATAAATTCCAAATTCGTCTCATTCTTCCATTTTTGGACCAAGGAAGCTCAGGTGAGGCGATTTTTCGAGAGTTTTTCAGGAAAATATTGGGGTATGAATTCCTAACTTAATTTTAGTTAAATTACATGAATCTATTATTGTTTTTATCACTAAATTAGTGAATTGGGTTGAAAATGGTAGAAATCCTCTAGAATTTAATTTAAGATTTGAAGGGCGATTCATTATCGAAATTTGATAATTTTGGTATGGTTGAACTCGTATCGGAATGGGTGATCGGATTTCGTAAAAATTTTGTCGGGTGCCGAGGGATGGGCCCCGCGCTGACTTTTTAGAATAAAATTTTAAGTTGGTGTTTTATTATCCGGAATTATTTTCGATGAATTTTAATGAAGTTGTACAATTAATTTGTATAGATTTGAGCTGTCCGGAGGTCAATTCAAGCAAGAAGGCGAATTTGGAATATCAACATAACTTCAATAAGGTAAGTGTCTTGCTTAACCTTGAGTGGGAGAATTACCCCTTAGGCATCGAGTCTTATGTGCCATTTGTAAAATGTGAAAAGTCGTGTACGCAAGGTGACGAGTACGTACTCGAGCTTATATATGCAAATTTTATTGGTTTAAAGTTTTAGGCATTCTTATGTATTAAATTAGATAATTGTTAGAATTCGTAAATCCTTGAATTATCATGCCTCGTTCCTTAATTGTCAAGTTTATATTTTATATAATAATTTGGTGTTATTATCACTTGGATTTATGTGAATTCCATGTGTTTATTGACTTGATATTTTTCTTGAAATTAAATTCATGATGGAATCCTTATCTGCAAACATTTATTAAATAAGTTTAAATTGAGGAGTTAATATAATTATCAAGAATTTGAATTAATGAAGGCGTTGCCCTATACTGAGTATTTTTCACCTCTGTTGATTATTTTGAGGTTTATTATATGTTGTGTGGAGCCTTGAGCTATTTGTTGAGAAATTTATTGATTCTTCTACATATTTGGAATATGGGTGTGGTCAGTGGAAAATTGTGAAATTAATTGTTGTATCGTGTCGTGGTTTAAACACTCTTCTTGATGTTATTTGTGCTTCCTACTTTTCTTGTTAATGATATATATGTGCTTGGTAAGGAAGAGTGTAAAGCACGAAGGGTGATGTCGTGCCATTTCAGAGTGTAAAGCACGAAGGGTGATGCCATGCCATTTGAGAGTGTAAAGCACGAGGGTGATGTCGTGTCATTGAGAGTGTAAAGCACGAAGGGTGATGCCGTGCTATTTCATTTATATTATCAGGTGAGGACGAGAGTAAAAGCACGAAGGGTGATGCCGTGCAATTATTTTTATATTATCATATATTCATGGCACGGAGGGTGTTTCCGTGCAGGCGAGGACGAGAGACATACATTAAATTGTGATATCGTTTTGTTGTGTATACATTCATGCATTTATCTTGAGATGTTATCGTGTACCTATGTTTTCTATGTGACTTGTAGTCGTTGTTGCTTCCTGTGTACCTCCACTGTATTTCTTTTATTGTTATTGACATTTCTCCCACCTAGTTGTTTCTGTTATATGTATGCACAGTGAGAAAGATATAAATGCACGAAGAGTGATGTCGTGCAATTGATTTGATCTACATATATATATATATACTGTTATATGTATGCACAGTGAGAAAGATATAAATGCATGAAGGGTGTTGCCGTGCCAATTAATTTGATCTACACATATATATTGGGTGAGAATGAGACAAGTGCACGAAGGTATTGCCGTGCCATTTGATGTGATATGTTGAATATATTTCTCACGCCAGAAAAGTTAAATGAGGTGTCACATGGTGACTTTTATTTGAAAGAATTATATTAGAAGAATATTTACTTGAAAGAATTATATATATTAGAAATATATTTATTTGAAAAAATTATATTAGAAGAATATTTACTTATAAGAATTATATATATTAGAAAGATATTTATTTGAAAGAATTATATTAGAAAGATATTTACTTGAAAGAATTATACTCGAAAGATATTTATGTGAAAGAATTTTAATGGAAGGATATTTATTTGAAGAAAGTATATTTGAAATATATTTATTGAAAATGATTATATTCTAGAGACTTTTATTGAAAAACTTATAGATAAAAGATGTATATTGAAGGGACTTGATTAATTGGTTGTACCTGTGTTTATTATTCTTTTGAATAATATTTATGGTGCTCATGTTGCTTTGCTCTTGAAATCACTAGTTGATTGAGGTTGCTATTACTGCTATTTATTTTCTATTATTTTGTATCTCATATTGCACAGGTTGTTAGACTAGTAAGTGTCTTGATTGTACCTCGTCCCTACTCCACTGAGGTTAGTCTTGATACATACTGGGTACCGACCGTGGTGTAGTCATACAACACTTCTGCATATTTTTGTCCAGTGCCAGGTATTGGAGATATCGGACTTGGGCGGAGTAAAGCGAGATCGTAAGGATTCAAGGTAGAGCCACTTGGTCGTCGCAGTCCCTTGGGGTCTTTTCGTTTTATTGTACTGTTAATTTCTTATTTGATTAGTACTGTATATTCGATCCTCGAGATAATTTCATGTATTCAGTTAGAGTTCGTGACTTAGTACTATCAGTCTTGAGAGGTTGTTGTAACTATTTTCGCTGTTAGTTTCTATTTAAAAAGAAAATGGCTTCAAAAAAATATAATTGAAATCGGCTTATCTAATCTTAGAGAGTAGGTGCCATCACGATGCATGCGGTGGGATTTTGGGTCGTGACAATATTATACTATAGCACGTGAGTTGTCCGCACAACACGTGAGTTGCCCGTGCGAATTATAACGCTTGGGCTGTAGGAACCCCTCCGGAGTCTGTACACACCCCTAGTGAGTGCAGGTACCTACTGAGTGCGAGTATTGAGTGCTGTGTGAATAGAATGGTTGAGTGACTGTGGTCTTTAGAGGATGCTTTTGATTTCATTATTGTTGCACTTCAGATGTCATATGTCATTGTTTTTTTTTTTTGAAAATTTTTGAGAGATATTATCTTATGATTCAGTTGAACTTGACATGAAATTACTGTTTTGGCCTTAAATGTTGAACCTGAAAGCATGCCTACCTTATTATGTTGGAAATTACTGTAATTGGACGCAGATGTGAAGCTTGTCACTACTTTCAGTTCTTTATTTAGTATTGTTACTTGTTGAGTTGGTTGTACTCATACTACACCATGCACCACGTGTGCAGATGCAGGTACTTCTGGACACGGCAGTTGCTAGTTCTCGGAGTTTATTTGTTGGAGATTATCGAGGTAGTTGCTTGGCGTCCGCAGACCTTAACTCTCTTTCCTTTCAGTTTTTGTACTGTTATATATTTTCAGATAGTGTTTTTAGCAGTCAGACTTTGTTATCATTTAGATGCTCATGTACTCAGTGACACCGGGTTTTGGGAATGTATTTTATGTCAGTGATTTGTGAGATTTTCTATGAAATTCAAATATTATATTTTCAAACTTAAAAGAAATTGTGGTTTATTGAAGTTGCCGGCTTACCTAGTATTGAGATAGGCGCCGTCACGACAGGTTATGATTTTTGGGTCGTGACACATCATTAGCTGGGAATCAAAGACTGATTTATAACAACCATACAAAATTGAAAAAAACGGTTCTAAACCAAAAAAATAAAAAATGCTCTTTATCTTAAAATTTAAATTAAAAAATGCTCACTTATTCTCATAATATCAATCAAACAGTAGCAGCAACTTTGACAAGTCAAAGAAAATTATCGTCCTATATATTTGTGCATAGGCTTTTTCTTAAATTCCGCAACCAACTTTTGAACTCTTTTATGCAAACATGGGCAACAAACAACTCTCAGTTGTGCTCTGTCTTTGTCTGTCATGAACTTGCTTTTTCTTCATCCACATTACCTCAATTCTGCAACAAAGATCAAAGTATTTCCCTTCTAAAATTCAAGCAGACGCTTATTATAGAGCCCTCTGCTCCTGTTTCCTGTGGTTACTATATTGGTCAGAAATCTTATGCGAAAACGAGTACATGGACTATGAGTAGAGGTGGATCCAAAATTTAAATCCTATGGGTTCAATTTTAAGATTTTTAATATTGAAGCCATTATATTTTTAAAGTTATGGGTTCATATTTACTATTTTTACAATTTTAATGAATTTTTACATATAAATTTTTACTCTGCATCGAAAGTTATGGGTTCAGTTAAACCCGTAGTCAGTATGCTACATCCGCCTCTGACTATGAGCAGAGATTGCTGCATATGGGATGGCGTGATATGCGATGAGTTTACTGGTCATGCCTTTGAACTTGATCTCAGTTGCAGCCAGCTTAAATGGATTATTGATTCTAGCAGCAGCCTATTCCAGCTCTCTCATCTCCAAAGGCTTGACCTTTCTTTTAATTACTTCTTTCCTTCGGAAATCTCACTTCTATTTGGCAGGTTTTCGAGCTTGACGCATCTCGATCTTTCTTACTCATATTTCACAGGTCAAATTCCTTCTGAAATCTCTCATCTTTTCAAGTTACAGTCTCTTTATTTATCAAGCAGCGATATTGGACCTCACAATTTCAAATTGCTTCTTCATAATTTGACCCAATTAAGATAGCTTGATCTTAGTGAATCAAACATCTCTTCCACCATTCCTCCAAATATCTCTTTTCATATAACAACTCTGACGCTTGACAATACAGGATTGCATGGGGCATTACCTGAGGGTATTTTTCACTTGCCAAACTTGGAATTTCTTAATTTAGTATTCACTTTTCAGCTCAATGGTTATTTTCCAAAGACTGAAAATCAAGTACATGCTCTCATCACAGAAGATAGAGGCAGGAGTTATCAAAGGAGTTCGTGCAACTATGGTAGTGTCACGATCCAAAATTTCAACCTGTCGTGATGGCGCCTATCTCGATACTATGCATGCCGATAATCTCAATAAACCATAATTTCTCTTAAGTTTGAAAATATAATATTTAAATACAATACGAAATCCCACAAATACTGATACAAATACTCTCCAAAACCTAGTGTCATTGAGTAAATGAGCATCTAATATGGATACAAGTCAAAAGGAAACGGTCTATAATAGTCTATGACCAAATACAGTAAATAAGGAGATAAGGAAAGAGAGACAAGGTCTGCGAAACACGGCAGCTACCTATGAATCTCCGGAAGATCAACTGTACGAGAGAATCAACACCCGCTATGTCCAGAAGCACCTGGATCTGCACACGAAGTGCAGGGTGTAGTATGAGTACAACCAACTCAGCAGGTAACAATGATAAATAAGGAATTGAAGATAGTGACAAGCTACACAGTTATAGTTCATTTTCAGTAATTCCAACAGAGAATAGACATGCTTTCAAATACATCAGTTTAAGTCAAATCAATTTATACAGTTCATATAATCCGGATATAAAATCTATCAGTTAATTTCACAACAATGATAAATAGCAACTAAGTGCAACAACAGATGAAAATCAAGTACAGTCTCTCAGGCCAACAATCACTCCACTCATCACAACAACTCGACCACTCGACTTTCATCCCTCAGCACTCACATACAATGGGTACCCGCGCTCACTGGGGGTGTACAGACTCCGGAGGGGTTCCTACAACCCAAGCGTCATAATCTGCACGGACAACTCACGTGCTGCACGGATAACTCACGTGTTATAATATCCTGCACGGATAATTCACGTGCCATAATATCCTTACCTCACCAACAGGCCCTCAGCCTTACTGAGTCCTCAACCTCTCTAGTCTCTCGGGCTCTCAGAAATCACAAAGATCAGCCCAAACAAAGATAATATAGTGGATCAACAAATATCCAGAAAGACTGAGGTATAATACGCAAGAAAAATCGTGACTGAGTACAAGACATCAATTAGCAAATAATTCAACAAGTACACGACCTCTACGGGTCCCAACAGTACTATAACATAGCCTAAGCATGATTTCTAATATGATTTATAGTAAAATTTCTTCAACATATAGAGAGCACATAGTTACAATAAATTATTCAACTATACAGTTTCTCCGGGACTAACCAAGTCACAATCCCCTCGGTGCACGCCCGTCACCTAACATGTGCGTCACCTCCAAAATAATCACATGACATAAAATTCTGGGGTTTCATACCCTCAGGACCAGATTTAAAACTGTTACTTACTTCAAGCCGTGAAATTCTTATTCTGCAATGTCCTTTCCTCGTGAATTGGCCTCCAAACGCCTCGAATCTAGCCATAAATAATTCGTTTTAGTCAATAAAATTCATTGGAATTAATTCCATAAGAAGATGCTAATTTTTCATAAAATTCCGAATTTTAGCTCAAATATTGCTTGTGGGGCCCACGTCTCAGAACTTGACAAAAGTTACAAAATCCCGAAGCCCATTCAACCACGAGTCTAACCATACCAATTTTATCAAAATTCGACCCCAACTCGACCCTCAAGTCTTCAATTTAAAGTAAGAGGGTTTTCAAACTTTTCCAACTTAATTCACCAATTAAGTGATAAAAACAACTATGGATTAAGCAATATTGAGTTAAGAACACTTACCCCCGTTGTTTTTCTTGAAAAACTCCTGAACATCGCCTCTTCCCGAGCTCTAATCCGTTAAAAACTAAAAATGGGTTCAGAACTTAAACTCCCTGCCCAGACATTTGCTGTACGCGATCGCGAACATTCCCACGCGATGGCGAAAAATAATTTTCCATCGCCCAGATTTAACCCTATGCGATCGTGGACTTTCCCACGCGATCGCGATGCACAACATCACAGACCTACACGATCGCGGATCAAACCACGCGATCGCGAAGCACAAACGCGTGATTTCCGTTTCTTTCACAATTTCCTCTACGCGAACACGACCTTCTTCACGCGTTCCCGAAAAACAAACTCACAAAGCTATGCGATCGCGTCCCGCTTCACGCGATCACGAAGCACAAAATGTCACTGCCTCAAATTAACCCTACGGGATCGCAGATATCCCCACGCGATCGCGTAGAACAAAACCCCCACTGACCAACTAAGCCTACGCGATCGCAGGCGCATTCACGCGATCGCGTAGAAGGAAAACATCATCGGATATTAGAAAATTCCAGCAGCTGTTCAAGTCTAAATATTTGATTCGTTAACCATCTAAAACTCACCCGAGCCCCTCGGGACCTCAACCAAATATACCAACAAATCCTAAAATATCATACGAACTTTGATCGAATCCTCAAATCACCTCAAACAACGCTAAAATCATGAATTACACCCCAATTCAAGCCTAATGAACTTTGAAAATTTCTAATTTCTACAAATGACTCCGGAACCTATCAAATCACGTCCGATTGACCTCAAATTTTGCACACAAATCATAAATGACATAACGGATGTATTCAAATTTTCAAAATCGGATTCCGACCCCGATATCAGAAAGTCAACCCTCCGGTCAAACTTCCCAAAAATTCAACTTTCGGCATTTCAAGCCTAATTTCACTACGGACCTCCAAATAATTTTTCGGACACGCTCCTAAGTCCAAAATAACCATACAGAGCTATTGGAATCATCAAGATTCAAATCCGAGGTCATTTGCGCATAGGTCCATATCCGGTCCACTTTTCTAACTTAAATTTTCAATTATGAGACTAAGTGTCTCCTTTCACTCCGAATTCCTTCCGAACCCGAACCAACTAACCCGGTAAGTCATAAAATAACTATAGAGCATAAATTGAGCAGTAAATGGGGGAACGCGGTTATAATACTCAAAACGACCGGCCGGGTCATTATAGGTAGATCCGGAGCTTGTGAGAAGTCTAAGAAGCGATCCAAATCAAGAGCCAGAAATTGCTACAATAGTGATCAACCAGGTCACTTCAAAAGAGATTGTCCAAAACTAAGGAAGGTGAAAGTAGTGGCTAGAAGAATGACGACAACACAACCGCCATGGTGCAAAACAATGATAATGTTGTCCTCTTTATATATGAGGATGAGGAATGCATGTACTTGTCAGGTCCAGAGTAGGAATGGGTGGTTGATACATCAGCATCTTACCATGCCACGCTGGTAAGAGATTCTTTTTGTAGATATGTAGCAAATAATTTCGGTACTGTGAGAATGGGTAACACAAGTTACTCAAAGATTGCGGGGATCAGTGAAATTTGTATCAAGACAAATATCGGATACACATTGGTTCTAAAGGATGCGCGACATGTACCTGATTTGTGGATGAACTTGATCTCGGGAATTGCTTTAGACCAAGATGGATACGAGAACTATTTTGCAAATAAAAAATGGAGACCCGCCAAGGGATCATTGGTGATTGCAAGGTGATATACCGCCATCACTTGGAAATTTATCTTTAATGAAAACATTGGACCTTAAATATAACCAGCTTTCGGGAGAGATACCAAAACAACTTGCTTCTTTTACGTCTCTTGTATTCTTAAATCTCTCCCACAATCATCTCCAAGGATGCATTCCTCAAGAACCTCAATTTGATATGTTTGAGAATAACTCATACGAAGGTAATGATGGATTGCGTGGTCTCCCAGTTTCGGAAGGTTGTGGAAGTAGCAAGATTCCTGAAACAAACAACACAACACGCATTTTGGATGAAGAAAGCACTTCTGAATTTCTCAATGATTTTTGGAAAGCTGCTCTTATGGGGACTAATTATTGGATTATCCATTGCATATATCATGCTTTCAGCTCGAAATCCCAATTGGCTTTCTTGGATTGTTGAAGAACTAGAACACAAAACCACCATGAGAAGGCGAAAGCAGTAACGAGGCCAAAGGCATTACACAACAAGAAGAAATAATGGTGTCTAGACAAGTTCCAGTCGTCCAATATGTAATTTCAGGTATATATTCATATTAACCTCTATATCTGATTTTTTTTTAGTTTATATTAACTGGTATTCCAGGGGTTCACGGGCAGAGGCGGAGCCAGGACTTAAACTTTATAGGTTCGGGGTGCTAATATTTTTAAGTTATTGGGTTCTAAATTAATAATTTGTACATATTCAATTAATTTTTCAAGACAAATACATGGATTGGACCAAAGTGACTGAGTTTAGTCGAACCCGTACTCAATGGGCTAGCTCCGCCCCTGGTCACGGGTTTGAGCCGTGAAAACAGTCTCTTGCAGAAATGTAGGGTAAGACTGTGTACAATAAACCCTTGTGGTCCGACCCTTCCCTGGACCCTCTGCAGAGATTTAGTGCACCATACTGCCTTTTTTTATATTAACTGGTATTGTATGTCTTCATTTGAATATATCTTGCTTTATTGGCTTGCTAAGTGTATCTTTATTAATGCATGGGAATTGAGATTATTTATTATGTATCCGACTCGTTCATTTTAACTTGTATGAATTAAATGTAGGCAAAGAATGTGTCCAGTTGAAATACCAGGAGAATGGGAAAAGACTGTACTATAGATGTTTCCAACATCAACTGCCACAAGGAACATGAAGATTAATAGATGCTTCTGAAATTCTTTTTTTGTGCTGTAAATGTTGCTGTAATTTATTTTTTTTGAAAATAGAGAAAACGGAATAAATTCTGGTCTTTATTATCGTACGATTTAAGTATATTGTTTAAACATGCATTTTTTCGTATTAATTTATTTTATAAAAGGTGTAATATTTCCCGCAATTAATTGTTTTTTATTTCTTTCAATACAAATTTTTATTTTAACAACACTGCAAAATAATTATATGGCATAAAGGGAAAAAAAGAATAGGAAA
Source organism: Nicotiana tabacum (assembly GCF_000715075.1). NCBI lineage: Eukaryota > Viridiplantae > Streptophyta > Magnoliopsida > Solanales > Solanaceae > Nicotiana > Nicotiana tabacum. Next base: position 9,463,224 of record NC_134098.1, read on the forward strand.
TAGCAGACTATGGTGGGGGGTTTTGGGGGGGGGGGGGGGAATATGAAGTGATGTCATGTATAGGGGGAAGTTTATGTTTCTGCCAGCAATAGATTTATATATCTCTTAGGTATATTCTTTTATCAACCAAATGTATTGGTTGTTGATTTCTGGTGCAGAGCCCTATGAAGTGTTGTGTTCAACTCTAATCACTGTTGTAATATAACAAAGTCAGTCTCAAGTTTTGTATTGTATTACTTTTCTCTCCAGAGTAAGTACTTGAATTGTTTTTGTTATGTTATTATTTTCATTCATAAGTTAGTGGTAGTAACTTTGCATTAGCTGAATATTTATATAACCAATGGTAAGGTTAATTTTTTGCCTATCGGTGAAAGGTTAAGTAGGCGGTTACACAAAAAAATGGTAATTTTTGAAAAAAAATAGCATAAGGTTAAAAAATGATATTTGGAATTTGAAATTATGTTTAGACATGCATTTCACTTGAAAAAATATTTCAATTTTGTGAATGGAGAAAAAAATTGAAAATTTTCAAAAAGTGGTCCAAACTATTTTTTGGTTTTTGAAAAACTCATTTTCGAATTGTTTTTAAAAACTTATAAAATTTCATGGACAAACATTTTTTTGAAAAAATATTCGAAAAAACGGAATCTTTTTTATGGACAGACGGGTCCTAAATCTTTGCATACGGAGCGGTGACTTTTAGTTTTGCGGTTGCTTATCTTTTCCACTATTTGAGTTACTGTTGCATTTGTATTTATTTAGCAGACTTTTAAGAACATATCAAATTGTTTAAAAAAACCAGTTTTCTAATGAATATTTAGTCCTTAATTAACTGTAGAAAAGAAGCTTATTAAACATGTCTAACATCAAAGTGAGCATTATATTTTTGAAGCTATCGTTTAAAATTTCCATGGAATTGTCCATTTGGAATTGTCCCTTTCTTTTCATTCGTTCTTGGAATTGTCCCCCTCTCTGCCTCAGGGTAAGGGTAATGTCTGCATACCCCACTAATAAAATTATACTGAGTGATTGTTGTTGTTTTCATTCGTTCTTGTATCATTGGATGTCTTCGTTGTTGTCATTAAAGGTTATGGAAGTGCTTATGTCATTACAAGGATTACAAGCGAAGGCTGACACTCCTCCTACATGGGATTTGCTAATTACGGTATGTTTTAATCACTTGATTGTAAGATCAAAATTTCTTTCTAGATTAGTCTCTTTCTATTTTCCTTATTTTATTGCAGGCATGTACTAGAATTTGCAAGTGCATGGGACAAGATTTTCTTCCTTATATGAGTGCAGTCATGCCCTTTTTAATTCAATGTGCTCAACTTGAACCTGTTACAACCATAAGATAGCATCTGCGGAGGTTTATAAAGGTTCACTCCACCTATTGCCTTAAGGTTTTAGATTAGATTCGCAAATTCTTCAACTCTTATGAATTTGGACTTAAATTGTCTTTTCTATAAAATTGGGTTAAAAACAATAGAATTAGTAAAAGCCTATGTGACACTGTTGTTGTATATATTCTCTCAAAAACACTATGTTATGTTTTCTCATTCAATTAAAATATGATATTAACCTTAGTTTTGTTGCAAACATGGATATTGGCTTACCAGATAGATGAATCGTATTATGCTAATTAGTTTGGGATCAAGATGTAGTAGTTGTTGTTGATATTCGAGATGTTTTTTTATTGCTTAGATTATGTAAAGTAAAACCATGGCATAAGGTGAACGTACTTGTGTGATGAATCTGATAGATCATGGTAAGTGGAACCTAGACATAAGGTGAACAGTTTCTATGTAATTTTTGCTAATGATTGTTGCAAATCTATGTAACACCAATTTTAAACCTAAAAGTCCATCATCAAGATTCTTCTCATTAGATTGCCAAATCCTAAAATTCTTTTATAGATAGGTAGTCATCACATCTTTGTTGAGCACCATTTTATGCCTTACTTAACAACTGTAAATTTTTGAGAAGGGTAGTTAATTAAGTACTTAGTAGTTCTTTTGAATAATGATTGAATTCTGGTTCTTTCTTTGTATTTATCAAGTACTAAGACTGCTGGTTGAGGTGGTTGTTAGGGGTACCTAGAATCTGTTAGCCCCAAGGTTTCGTAGACTAATTTTGATGATACCAAACCAATATAAGGGTTTAATCAAAGAATATTTACTTGTGATAAATTTATTTTTACAGGTTTATTATGGAAAGCAAACGAAAGAATGATGGTTGATTTACTACAAAGTTGAGGAACAAAATATCTACAATGCACATTACCTTTATAGATATTATTAATTGGATGATTTACCTTGCTGGAAGAAAATTTCAAAATGCATCAAAGAATATATGGAAAAGTATTATAGAAGATCTTTAGAAGATTAGTACAAGAAAAACAAAAGGAAAGAAATCAGATGAACGAAGAAGATAGCATGGAATATTTCAATAAGAAAATATGTTGCGTTAATCAAAAAATTAATTATGGAAAGAGATCTATCAATGATCACTTCCACAAATTATGCTGGAATAGTGAAGAGTGAGAATGAATTCTGTCACACATCTTTTTTCACCTCACTAACCCCTCTTTAAAAGAGATAAAAAAAAAGATTTGTGAAGCTCAAAAGGGTTTTCAAAATCAAAAAGTGACAAAAATCTGTGTTCAAAAAACTTTTCAGAGTCACCACCTGACATTTGGTTTCGGTATGTCAGGTCACTATTTTTAGAAATAATTCGTTCTTTTGAAACACGTTTAGACTATAAAACTGACTGCACCAGAGATTCAGGTAAGGGGGTTCATTTGACTCGGGGAGAAGGTGTTAGGCATTCCCCGAGTCCCGTGAAAGTCACGGTTGCGTACTCGATCTAGTTGGCTTTTAAGATATTCAAATTGAGGTAAAAACACATGAAAAGGAAAATAAACATAAAAAAAGCTCGAGGTCGTTCCCACCTAATAAAAGAAAAATAAGAGAAAAGAAAAGAAAGTACTAGGAGAAAAAATATTAAGAGTTATAATCTATCCTACGCTATGCATCGTCCGCGATGTAGCCTGGGCCTCCGTTTACATTCACTTCGGGGCATACCCCGGATAAAAATATATACAAACTCTTCGGGGCATTCCCCTAATGAAACCATAATAAACTAAAGAGGAACGACCTCTTACCTCGAAAATTCAAACAAAATTCTAAGGTTTGCCTACCTAAGTGTGGTCGACCTAGGCATGCTCATACCCGAAAAAGTAAATAAAACAAGACTAGAAGAACAATACAATTATCTTGAACCTAAATTTCTTTTAATTTTACACAACAACCCAAACAATGAAATCAATCCAAAATAAGTTTTCAAGTTGGAATCCCTTACTTCATTAATGCTAAATCGCATTCGGTTGAATCAATAACATAAAAAATAATGCCAGCTAGCCTACTTTAAAGCACGTACACAAGAAAGAAAAACATTCTTATTGTCATTTTCACATCATTAGCGAATCCAGCTACCAATCTCAAGCAAATTTCATCAAAGGATCAAAAGATATCACAAATAATCATGGAAACCATATGAATCAACCATTCAAACACATATGTGATAAAAATCAAGAGGTAGCATATTAAAGATAGAAATGGACCTTTAAGTAGCTTTTCAATAGTAGAATTTCCTCCAAAGAGCTTTACACTCGCTCAAGCGAGGAAAGAATCCGTCAACGGGAATTCGACAGAGCAGCAAACAGCAATAACTATTGGACAGGAACTGCGAATCAGCCCGTGAGCGAACCCAGAACTCAAAAACCTCGAACGGACCACCGTGTGTACTCAATGAAGAAGAAAGACCCCAAAAATAGATAGTGTATCCATGGTCCTATGTGCCTCCACGGCTCAGTTCATCCGTCCTTAATTCGGACTCAATTCTCTCTCGACGTAAGCCATGGTTTGTTCGGTGTGAGCAAAAAGCAGAATAACAGGGTCTTTTCCTAAACGCGCTTAGCTTTTATCAGTGGTTCGATCAGAGAGCGAAAAACACAAAGAGGGGGAGAGAGAGATAAAATGGCTGTAGTCCGGCGGATTAGAGATGGGCGGTGGCGGCAGATTTGAGAGGAGGGAGTGTGGCCGTTTTGGACTTGCTACTGGCGGCGTCGCCACTCGCCGGTGATCAATTCTGACGAAGCAACAACTCGAGTGAGGGAGATGGCAGAGGCGGGTGAGGAGGGTGGTCGTTGGGTGTTGAAGCGATGCTGCTGCGTGTGTATCTGTGTGCTCGAATTTCCGGCGAGTGATGACCTGAGCAGCAGCTTTGTCTATCAAATGAAGAGAGAACTTTGAAGATGAAGAGGCGGCTCTTCTCTCTTCTTCAGGTTCCTCCTCCAAAAATGAAAATAGGGTCCTTAAGGTTGTATAATCTGATGAGGTATGTGGGCTAAGGGAGATTGGGCTCAGGGTTATGCCAAATTGGGTCCTAAAATTGGGCTCCAAGACTAAAAATTGTTGTCCAAAACTTTAGCTAAGTTCCTTTAATATGAGATAAAAATACTACACAATGCAAAAATATGAAACTTTTTTTTTTTTGTATTTTTAGGAGGTTATATTAAAATAAAAGTGAAGATAAGTAACTTAAAATCCTAGTAGAATGACTAAAACTCCATAAAATTAAAGTTAAGCTAAATAAATATTTTAAACACTAAAAATACATGACGGGTCAAAAGTTACGTGCTTACAAATTCCACTATTAGACTTTATATGTTTGAAGATCCCATTAATTATGTCTTTACCATAAAAGGAAGACAAGGTGCGAAAGGAAGATTGAAGAGTGATCTTTGATTATGTAAAGATTATTATATCTCTGGACAAGAATTATGGAAAGTCAATCATGGGGTTTTAAATAGCACATGGAGAAAGATCCAAAAGCAATTCTTTGTAGTATTTAAAAGCATGTGAAGAGCTTCTTTATGAAAATATCTTTTTGGTCAAATCTAATCATTTTTAGATTTCAAAGGCAAATGAACAAGGTCAAGGAAGTGTAAGCTGTCAAGAATGAACCGCTGAAAAATGTATCAATTTGCACAAATCAAGCAGCTTGTCAAGGAAGTGCTCTGATACCAAAGGTACGAAAGGAAGATTGAAGATTGGTCTTTAACTATGTAAAGATTATTATATCTCTGGACAAGAATTATGGAAAGTCAATCATGGATTTTTAGATAGCACTTGGAGAAAGATCCAAAAGCAATTCCTTGTAGTATTTAAAAGGAAGTTTTACATACCTATACACTATTGGAAATCTTATTACCAGGGGCGACCCATCCATAAAGCGGGTAAAGCAATTGCTTTAGGCCCCACATTTATGGAGACCCCATTTCTTGATTATACCTAATTATATATATATAAAATTTTAAAAAAAACTATAAAGTAAAACGGGAAGTTGGAACACAAATTTGAGATAATGGACCACAACTTTCTCAAGCAAAACTTTGTCGAGCAAAGTGGAGACAACGTGTGCACTAATAGCACTATGCCACTATATTATATTTTTATGCTTTGTTCTTACTCCATTCTTCAATATCCAACATTATTGTGGGGCTTCTGAAGTGAAGACAACGTGACTTTGTCCAGCAAAGTGAAGACAACGTGTGCACTAATAGCACTATGCCACTATATTATATTTTTATATTTTGTTCTTCAATTAATCAATTCATGACTCCATTCTTCAATAGCCAAAGATCAAAGCATTATTGTGGAGCTTCAGACTTCAAAGTTCAGTGTATTGATTCAAGAAATAGTGGAGTATTTTTTGTTTATTCTGTTTTCATAATTCAAGTCTTACGACAAGCATACTCGAGCAGAAAATTTAATTTGATATCAAGCTATCCGTTTTTGAACCAGGTTCTATCATTCTATCTTTTTATTATTTTCTCATCTAAAATTTAATATTTTGCTATTTATTCTATCTTTTTATTATTTTTTCATCTAAAATTTAATATTTTGCTATTTATTCTATCTTTTTATTATTTTTTCATCTAAAATTTAATATTTTGCTATTTAGTGCATTTTTAGATTATTTATTAGAAGATAAGTATGTCAAATAGAAAGTGTGAATCTGGTTATGAAAAACCCAAGAAAAGAAGAAGAATTCAAAATCTAATACAATCTCAAAAAGGTGCTCTTGATAAAATTTTATTGAATAATAAAATCTTGAATCAGAAAATTTGGGAGAGTGTTCTCTAGATGAGCAAGTTAGTAATTCGGTTGAGTTAGATAGTTCTAAAATTAATAATATTCAAGTAGAAAAAGAACAAGTAAGTGACAAGTCAGAAATAAATCCTCAAAAAAATACATTGATGCTTGTGAATGAAATAGATAATTCAACTCCTATAAATATATATGATCCTAGTCAATGAACTAATGTAGATACAAAGTTGAGAGATCTATTAGTAGAAAAGGGACCGATATGAATAATTGACACAAATTTTCCGAATGATAAACTTTCAAGACATTTTTCTACTACACATTATATTCAAAAATTAGTGAATGGTGAAAGACATGATAGAAGATAGTTAGTTTATTCTAAAGACTTAGATAAAGTATTTTATTTTTGTTGTACGCTGTTTAGTTCGAGTTCCGGAACTTGTAGTAGTAAACTAGCTAGTGAAGGTAGTAATGATTGGAGAAATATTAGTACTATACTCAAAACTCATGAAACAACAAATGAACATATTATTAACATGGCTGCATGGATTGATTTAGAAATAAGACTTCAAAAAAGATAAAACAATCGATAAAAATGTTCAAGAACAAATCAATAGAGATAGAGAGCATTAGAAAAATGTATTGTCAAGAATTATTGCCGTGATCAAAATTCTTGAAAAAAATAATTTAGCATTTAGAGGAAAAAATAAAAAGATATATCAAGAGAATAATGGAAAGTTTTTAATTTTAATTGAAATGATTGCACAATTTGACCCTGTCATGCAAGAACATATTCGATGAATTAAGCATGATGAAATTCATAGTCATTAGCTTGGGCATAGAATACAAAATGAATTGATAAACTTATTGACAAGTGAAACTAAGAATAAAATTATAGAAAAAATTATAGAAGCAAAATATTTCTCAATCATACTTGATTGCACTCCAGATACAAGTCATCTAGAACAAATGTCTTTTATACTACGGAGTGTGGATATTTCAGCAACTCCAATAAAAATTAATGAATATTGTTTAGAATTTTAAAAAGTAGATGATACGAGCGGAAAAGGTCTTTTTGAAGTTATTATAGATGAAATAAAAAAATATTGGACTTGATATTGATAATTTAAGAGGGAAAGGATATGATAATGGGTCCATTATGAAGGGAAAACATCAAGGAGTGCAAAAAAGACTTCTTGATGTAAATCCTAAATCATTTTATACACCATGTGGTTGTCATAATCTAAATTTGTTACTTTGTGATATGACTAATTCTTGTACAAAAGCTATATCATGTTTTGGAGTAGTACAACGTATATATTCACTAATTTCATCTTTTACTAAGCGATGGAAAATATTAAAGGATAGTGTACCTAGTCTAACTCTTAAATCATTGTCATCACAAACTCGCTGGGAAAGTCGTATTTTCCCGACGAGAGATACTACATTGTCACTTATGAGGGTAGGGTTTTTTCTATAGACAACACTACTTTGAAATCTAAGGAGATTGCACCACGGTTAAGTTATTTTACAAATAGTGGTTTCAAAGAATTTTATCTCGTAAAGACCACGACTAACGAGCTGCTAAGGGTCGAAATACTTCAGCCATGTGTTAAGCCAGATTTGGAAGTTGGTTGCAAGCCTATCGACTCAAGAATCCGTGTTTGTCGAGTTGGACAACTTGGGAGATGAAGCCTTGTTCTTATCTCAGCATAGTTCAATGTCTGTTTTGGCTTCCAATTTTTCGGGATGCAAATCGAATTCTATATACTATATGGATCGGTACAATTTGCAACGTAAGCCTTTGATGTCTTATGTGGGCATTATTCACCTTCAAGATGGCAGCTTCAACACCCATTTTTCTTTCGGCAAGTGAATTCATGATTGATACGACAGAACGCCACTAGCATCGTGGATAGTTCCTACTCCAAAGTTCACTACCTCTTAGACAGGTTTGCATACACATAATTGTTATCAAACTGTATTTGTTAAATAATTCTAGAGAATATAAAATAACGTATAAACAGAAATAAAAATAAATAGAATTTAATCCGAGCCCACTGAATTCACAGTGTTTCCTTAAGGAACTTAATCCCCTCCTAGTACCCAAAGTTGTGGATTATTTCCTCCCAGGATAAAATGAATTATACACTGGTGTAGCGGTACTTCAAACTCCAGTATTTCAGCGAATACAATGATCGGTAGCAAATCACACTTACTGTTGCTTTCTTTGTAGTTAAAATAATGCAGACGAAAGGAGGAGAATTCAGAAATTTGTATGGAAAATCTGAGAGAATGGACTGATATATATATATACAACATGTTGAGTTCAAAATAAAGAGGTGCAACTCTTCAGAGGTCAGTTACGTAAAACGGCCATAACATAAATGGCCATTTATGCAAATTAAAATGGGCAGAGGAATTTATTTTCCGTTACAAAAAACGGACGGGCAGAGGAAACATATAATTTGGATTTAATATTACTTTTTCGTTACAGAAAATGAATATTTAATAATATTACGTTAATATTTACTATTAACAAATAAATTTGGTCCAAAATATTAATCAATCGATCGATCATTTGACCAAATTCGAATCCGAATCCGAATCCAAAGTCGAAGCCGAAGCTGGTGTAGCGATACTTCAAAAACCTAGTGTTTCAGCGAACACAATGATCGGTAACAAATTACACTTACTGTTGCTTTCTTTGTAGTTAAAATAGTGCAGAAGAAAGGAGGAGAATTCAGAAATTCATATGGAAAATCTGAGAGAATGGACTGCAATTTATAGCCAACATGTTGAGTTCAAAATGAAGAGGTGCAACTCTTCAGAGGCCAGTTACGTAAAACGGTCATAACGTAAATGTCCTTTTATGCAAATTAAAACGGGCAGAGGAATTTATTTTCCGTTACAAAAAATGGACGGGCAGAGGAAACGGATAATTTGGATTTACTATTAATTTTTTATTACAAAAAAAAAAGATATTTAATAATATTACGTTAATATTTACTATTAACAAATAAATTTGGTCCAAAAAGTTAATCAATCAATCATTTGACCGAAGCCGAGCCGAGCGACGACGACGACGACGGCGCGAGGCTTGCCTTCTTCTTAACTCTTTAAGAGTAAAAGAAGATCAATTATATATATACCCATCAAAAATCTTTTCCTCCTCCAATATGGGACAATGTCCCTTTGTCAAGGAGGGAAACTCAAATATTTTATTTTTCCTCTATTTCCCATTCACCATCTTTTAAGCTTATTTTAGCTTAAAAAACTCAAGAATCCCTCACATGAATGGGAAATGGCTATATCACGGAAATATGCATGAAAAACTGTGTGATTCGCAAGCAAGGATTAATCGCATCTGGATAAGTAAGTTTCCCTTTGAACTTTCTGTAGTGAACTTATGTCGAATATACTCGGTCAATCGGTAGATTTGATATCTTTGAACCGTCAAACTTTAGTGTATACCTAGACAACCATAAGTCACACAATCAACCTTTAACCATCTTTGGTTCTCATTGTTGTGTTCGTTTCAGCCATGAACACCTCCTAGTTTCATAAATGCATAGAAAACTGGCCTTACAAAATTCTCCTTGAAGCGTCTAACACTTCACACTTACATAGGAGATTCCTAAACGTATCATCCTATAGATACACTATTTGATATACCCCGTATCAAATTTAAAAATTATTAAAAAGCCTTAATGCTTTATCCTTGGTACTGAACATTGTCTCATCACAAGAATGGACCAAAATTTTAGTTGACAATGTTGAACCGTCATTAATGACTTTGTTTGATCTCCTTGAACCTAGATCTTGGGATCTCCAGTCTTCTAGGTAGAGTTACCGTCACAATGACTTGTTCTCGGCCATAGTCTTATTTTCCTCCATGATTTCTCAACTATCTCTCTAGTTAGGCCTTTCGTAAATGGATCCGACACATTATCGCTTGACTTTATGTAGTCAATCGTGATAATTCTTCTAGAGAGTAATTACCTAAAGATTTTATGTCTTCGTCATATATGACGAGATTTACCGTTATACATAACGCTCCCAGCCCTTCCAATTGCCGCTTGACTATCGCAATGTATGCATATTGGTGCTAATGGTTTGGGCCAAAATGGAATGTCTTCCAAGAAATTTCGGAGCCATTCAGCTTCTTCACTGGCTTTATCTAAGGCTATGAACTCAGCCTCCATTGTAGAGCGGGCAATACAAGTTTGTTTGGACGACTTTCAAGATACCGCTCCTTCACCAATAGTGAATACATATCCACTTATGGACTTAGAATCAGTTGAATCGGTGATCCAATTTGCATCACAATATCTCTCAATCACCGCAGGATATTTACTGTAGTGCAAAGCAAAGTCCTGAGTATGTTTTAAATATCCCAAAACTCGTTTCATTGCCATCCAATGAGATTGACCTGGATTACTCGTGTATCGACTCAATTTACTTATAGCACAAGCTATATCTGGTCGTGTACAGTTCATGATATACATTAAACATCCCAACACACGAGCATAATCCAATTGTGATATACTTTGGCCTTTGTTCTTTGCTAGTGCAAGATTCACGTTAATTGGAGTCTTTGCAACTTTATAATCTAAGTGCTTGAATTTTTCAAGTACTGTTTTAATATAATGAGATTGTGACAATGCCAGACTTTGAGGAGTCTTATGGATCTTAATACCCAGAATTAAACCAGCAACTCCCAAGTCCTTCATATCAAACTTGTTAGTTAGCATACACTTAGTCGCATTTATGTTGGCAATGTTATTACTCATTATCAGCATATCATCCACATATAAGCAAACAATGACTATGTGATTTGGAACATTTTTAATGTACACACATTTATCACATTCATTTATCTTAAAGCCATTTGACAATATTGTTTGGTCAAATTTCGCATGCCATTGTTTGGGTGCTTGTTTTAGTCCATGAAGGGATTTAACAAGTCTATATACCTCCTTTTCTTTACCTAGAACCACAAACCCTTCAGGTTGTTCCATGTGGATTTCTTCCTCCAAATCTCCATTTAAGAAGGCCGTCTTAACGTCCATTTGATGAATTTCAAAACCATAAACTGCAGCTAATGCTACTAACATTCGTATGAACGTAATTCTTGTAACCGGAGAGTATGTATCCAAAGATATCAGATTCATCAACTACAGAAGTTTCTTGTCTAGTACTTCCCTGCTTAGCCGAATCAATATAGGCTTTGAGGTCAAGGCGACCAATTTGTTTTTCCAACTCCTCTAGCGTTTCAACGGTGTCTTCCAATTTCTCTTTTATGTTAACTAAAAATTCATCACTCAAGCACAAGTTAAAGTCACTTACCTGTTGGTTGTTTATTTCTTCAAGATATTGATGCTGACCTTCCACTTTAAGTCTCAAAACTTCATAATTGATTTCTTCCATTAAGTTTTCAGCATTGTCCACAGCATTCTGAAGTTCACTAAGTCACTGGCTCACGTACGGATTTGATGCCTGCTTGTTCTCTGCATCGCTCAGCAGGGGCGAAGCTATTGGCCCAAGAGTGGTCAACTGACCACCATTCGCCGAAAAATTATATTATATATAAGGTAAAATATTACTTGTTATTGATTAAAAATAGACTTTGAACACCCTTGCATAGCTCATTGGCAAAGGATATTCAAAATTTGAACACCCTTATAGAATTTCTTAGCTTCGCCACTGTCGCTCAGCACAACTTGAAGACCAAGCAAAGTCATCCTCAGCTTCTTAAATAGCCGAAAATCATGCTTATGCCTTTGAAACATCTTGAGCAGCTCACCCTGAGGAGCAAGCCTATCAAAGAGAACTGCAAGGCCTGAAGAGATAAATGCACTACCAACTGCTAAGCCAATCTCCATTTTTAAAAGCTTCAAAGCAAAACGAAGAACCAACAAAATGGTCAAGAATTTGGAAGAGATCGTATCTAAAATTAGTTTGTATCAAGAGTGTAATATGGCCATTAATTTGGCTTATTTTCAAGTGAGGACCAAATTTTCATGACATTTGCCATGACATAATATCCACTATAATACAATTTGTGGACCAAGTTTTTATGACATTTGCCGTGACATAATATACACTATTAAGCCAAATATTTCTTGCTATAAATAGAGGAGCTTCTCCTCATTTGAGAACACTTGCATTATTTTTGTTATTGTCATTATAACATTGTTTGGCTAAATTTCGCACTACCCGATTTTTCGATCCTAACAAAGAGATTTATTTTACCTCTTCAATGCTAGATAATAATCTAAACAGGTCTGGTATTCTAACTATGTGCTTTAGCAGAAACAACTTTTCTCTTATAGCTGTATTAAGACTTTTTCTCTTCTCACTTTTGCTATTATTTGCCACTGCTGTATAGACAATTACTCCATATTTTTCTTGTTTTATATAATTTGGCAGTTACATATAGAAAGTAAAAGGACAACATTTTTTCCAATGTTTGGTCATTAACTATTACACACAATGTAGGACGGCCACTCTTACTACATCCTATCAGCACGGTAGCCACATAAAGTAAACGGTGGTGGTCAGTTGAATGCCCTTTATTGGATAATTATATATACTGCATATATAAGTCAAAAATTACTTTTTATATAATGATGTACTACATTTTGAATATCTTATGCGAAATTTCTGGATTTGCCTTTGTTCATAATTACGGTTAAAGTGAAGAAAGTAACCAAACCAACCTTAAAATAAAATTAAGAGAAAAACAAGTGGAGGCAAAGAACTATATATTCACGTACTAAAACAACTTTTCTTTTAAAAAAAAGTCAGAAAATGACATTATCAGATAAAATCAGAAGATGAAAAAGAGCATGGTACCTTGTGTTGGTTTATTAGAACTTTGTTGTCTTTGCATTGACATTGTCAATTTTTTTAATCTTGTAATCTTATACTTGTATGAGATGTGAGGTTTATTAGATGCAGGCGGCAGAGGAAACAAAAGAGCGAAAATAACGAAAGGATTTATGTTGAGAATTTCGTCGAGAAGGAATCTAAAGATCATATTTTCCCAAGGGACAACAAGAGTCGTATTTATTGATGTGGGTAAAATTTTTACTCACACCAAATGTTTATACCAAGCCAATGCGTGTAAGACATATATCTTGTATATATACTTTTTGGATTGTACAACTTCGTCTCAAACCTTTCATTGCCTATAAATACGCAGGCATTGTTTCAAATTTTACAACAGAAATTCCAATAACTTTTGCATATTCCTAAAATCAAATAGAGTCTTCATTGTGTGATTTATTCCGTTATTTGTGTTCGTTGAATTTCTATAATTTGAAGTGTCGCTATTACAGAATAGTTTTTCTATCCTATGAAGAGTTAATCCAAATAACTTAGGCAGAGGGGATTAAAATCCTTAAGGACACACAAGAAATTTTGTTGGCTCGGAATACTTTTACGTTTCTATTCTAATTTCTAATTTTCTGGTTTTGAATGCAGTTTTACTAAATTCCGAAATGATCGTTGAACTTTGTTGTTCAAATCCTAACAGTGAAAAACAATATAATTTTCTTATAATCTGATCATAATGTGCAATATATATGTGTTGTCTAATCTCAATTTCCTCTCTGATGCAAAATAAGAAGAGTATATGGTATTACCAAGATCAAAGTTGCCTAAAAAGAACCAACACAAAAAGATGAAATGTACATCCCCTGGAAGATGACAATTTAGTATCCATTTAACTATTAGAGATACAAAAAAGTGATAAGATTCTCAGTTCGAATGCAACGTAGTTAGAAATTCAATGATCCAACAACAACAACAATATAACAAGTATAATCCCACATAGTGGGGTCCAAATACTCAGTGATCCAAATACTGAAAAAATTCTCAATATTTGCTATCAAATGTAGTTTTACACATCAACTTGAAACCAATGAGATATAACAAGTCTAAGACAAGATATAGGATTCTTTGGTTAAACATTGCATAATTGTACGAAGAAACTGAAGCACTGATAACATTTAATGAACTTACTTGTATTGTACTCTACTAGTTTATAATCCTTGGAAATATTGGAGCATGGGTTGATGCTCGAGTTATACATCACAAGCCGAGGAAGGCACTCTTTAATTCGAACTGAGGTGACTTCCTCAATTATGCAAAGCAGTTCCAGAGTTGCATATGCAAGAATCTCTTTTTTGCCCAATATCATGATTGTTGGTCGTCGTTCCAACTGGAAAGGACTCATTCTCTAGCAAGAAAAAACCAAAACTCGTCGAGAGATGGAAGGAATGCTTGCCTTGCATGGGTTCTGGAGGAAAACTTCAGCTATCATGAGACTAAAGAATTTTCCATGAGGAAATGACAATTTTAAAATACACCCCAGGCTTAGACAACGACAGAAATGCAAAACATCAGAAGAATTTAGTAAACAAATGAATGTTAATAGAGCCAAGCCTCAGACTAGTACTATAAAATCTATATGCTAAATAGTCCAAATAAACAAATTAAAGAATTACTTAGAGCAATGCATAAACTCTGAAAACGTAGAGCTTAATGTCATACTAAGCAAATCACAAAATTGCGGACCTAGAAATAACAAGTCCTTTTTGATTTTTGACTTTGACATAGGAGGAAACCTCTGCACAATATTTATGTACACAAACACACACACGCACATGTACTGATGCCAAAATCCTAATAAAAATAGAGAAGTTTACAAAAGTTCTTCAGATGATAATATTCAAAAGTTCCCTTTTCTTTTACATTAATATCTTCTACTTAGAGGTGTTAAATCACGACGAGAGAGCTTATATTCGTTTAACTTGGCGTGAATAAGAGATCTGTGTATTTCATGACCACGTCTAAAATTAAAGGCAAAACCGAAACACAAAAAAGAATAAAATCAGCATAGAATAAATGCTTAAGATGACATAATTATCTATTCCTTTCATTTAGGGAAAACTGTCAATGCTCCACATATGACTTAACACTTGCACAGATTTTCTTTTCTTTCTCAAACTGTGAAACAGACCATTATATTAATGTGAGACTTTATTCAACTGCAGGCAGAAACTTTTCCTTGTAGCTGAGATGATTGTCCAATCATACCACACTTGACACATAGCAGTCTGAAAGAATAAAAAAGAAAATGAATTAATGAACAAACAAATGGAGTCTTGAATAAATAACTAGACGACAAACGGACTCATTTTCTGAGAATCAAATAACTAGAATTCGTTCGAGAGATGGAAGGAGTTCTTGCATAGGTTCTGGAGGAAAATTTCAGCTACAAACTGAAAGAACTGACATTATATCGATTCAAAATAGAACAGAGAAAATGATCAACCGAACATAGAAGAATTGTTCTTCACTTGCAAAAGAGTAGTAGTACTGCCAAATTCCACACAAAAGAGAAGTACCTTTCTTCACTTAGACATTTAAGTTCCAGAAGACAGATCAAATCTCAGGAGTGAACCACCTCAACTCACTGCAAAAAGGGAAACTAACGTGAATTGTTGTTGAGATCTACTTAGGTGAACATTATTAATTTCATATATGTTCAGCTTCACAGTGCAATAGCCTTGACAACAAGATTTAACAAAGGGAAAGAATTAACAAACAAGCAAAAAGAAGTAGAAACAACAAATAAGAGCTACTGGAAAATAAAACTCACATTTATCAGAGCACCACTCGTCATAATCATTAGAGGTATTCCTCATCGACTTTTATGGTGGGAATTTGAGCAATTTTTGGCCAGTAATCCCCCTCCTCAAATTCTAGACTTGGTTTGAGCAATGGACAGTTGTGAATCCATAGTGTAGAGATGGAAGAGGGCATCCCTTTTACCGGAAGAGATTGGAGTTTAGGGCAATGAAAGATAACCAGCTTAGATAGGGAGGAAGGCAACACTGATTCTGGAAGAGGTTGGAGATTACCACAGTGACAGATATGCAGCAGAGAGAGGACGGACGGCTTTCTTTTTACTTGAACAGATTGGAGATTAGGGCAGTTTTCAATAAACAGCTCAAAGAGGGAGGAGGGCAGCGCTGATTCTGGAATAGATTGGAGTTGATGGCAGTGGTATATCTTTAGGCTTCGAAGCGAAGTGAGGCGCCTAAGACCTTCGGTTTGTAGTGAATGGAGCTCATTATGATCATTTAATGTTAGATGAGAAAGACACGAGGGAAGCCCTTCTTCTAGCAGTGACTGAATTTGAGGTAAATTGTAAGTAAATAGAAATTCAAGAGAGGTGAGGCTTTTGAGAACTTGGCTGCTTAATGTTTTCAGATTGGATACCCAAAGACGTCGAATAGAGCAAGGCAACTCCCAATTCTCATCACCAAGAATCTCTTGGTCACTGCCATCATGGAAGATGCGTAAACTTGTGAGACAGGGAAGTCTCTGTAAACCCCACTCCTTTCGGCCATTCACCAGTTTCTTGCAATCGACGATGTGAAGGACTTCTAAATTGAAGGGCAATCCTCCTTCAGGAAAGGACTCGATTTCTGGACAATTTTCTAGTATCAGTTTCTTAAGAGATGGAAGGAATTCTTGCATTCCTTCTGGTAGCAACTTCAGCTTCTGGCTTTTGTTAATATGCAAGTCATGCAACGACCTGGTCTGTTTCCCACATGCCACCGAAAGTATTTCAAGATTCTCACATCTGTTAATTTCGAGTATCTCAATCCCAGTGGGAATCAAAAGCCTTGTGAGGCGGTGACAACGCTCAATTCTCAAAATGTGTGCACTTGGGACCAACTCAGCTGGTATATCATCTATAGAATAACATCCAGCTAGTGTCAATCTCTCGAGAAACATGTGACTTCTGCTAGAGATCATCTCACTAACTGACAACTCCAATTTCAATTTCTGATTTTGATATATCTTTATTTCCTTCAAGGTACTTGGCAGACTGCTAATAGGTAAGGATGTAAGAGAGTAACACTCAATAATATTTAATTTAACTATGTGCTTCATTCCCTGAAGTAGGGATGTAAACATTTCAGCATGATCAAAAAGAACTCCAGCCTTAGGAGAACCAACAACTTCAAACTCTTTTAAACCTGAAAGTTGGATAGGTGTCTCCAAATTGAGTTTAGGACATTTTGAAATTTTCAATGTTGTTAAAGAACAAAGATTTTCAGGCAACCTCCCAATCAACTTGGGACAATCTTCAATTCTGAGGTACTGAAGTGCAGGGAACTCCCCATTCCTTAGTACATGCCACCGCTTCCACTCTAGCATCTTTGAAAATTCAAGCATCTCAAGAGAGTTAAATGGCTTTTTGCAAGACAAACTACCATAGAATTCTTCAGTCACCTCTGATATTTGATGCATCCCTCTAATGGTAAGGAATTTCAAAGAAGGAAGTTGTCCTAGTGCGGGCAGCGAATAACAATACTTGCAGTCAGTAAGAGAAAATTTCACCAGTTTAAGAAAGGAATGATCAGCTAGCCAATTTGGAAAATTTGTCCCTCTATATCCGGTGATCTCGAGTTCTTTTATGTTTGTATTTGGTTGTAACTCA
Organism: Nicotiana tabacum; assembly: GCF_000715075.1. NCBI lineage: Eukaryota > Viridiplantae > Streptophyta > Magnoliopsida > Solanales > Solanaceae > Nicotiana > Nicotiana tabacum. The sequence continues at coordinate 9,480,918 of NC_134098.1, forward strand.
TCAAGTATGTCTCCTTCATTTTGTGAGTTGTCGGCAATATCTCCACTCCACTCCAATGATAACTTCTCTATATGCTCCTTTCCCCTCATGTTTGCCTTCAAAGCTTCCCTTATGTCAGCCACATTTTGCAATTCTAGAATTGATACAGATCCATACAAGTTCTGCAATTCAGCCAAATCTTCGATTCTCAAACCACTACAACCACTTAGAAGAAATTTAGCTCCCACTAAGACCTTGAGGCTTTTCAACTTTCTTGGATGTAACGACATCTTCAAGCGAGAATTGCCGCTAATATTAAGGTAACGTAAGTTGATCAACTTTTCCATCTGCAATGGCAACTCCTCAAGATAATCACAAAATGATAAGAGAAATGTCTCTAAGTTATACAGTACACAAACTGAATCTGGCAATTTTTTTATCTTTGTCCAAGAAAGGTCCAAAAACCTTAGGAGTCTTAATTTGATGAACAAGTCATTCGGCAACTCTTTGATAGCATAATGAGACAATGATAGTGCCCTTAAGGATGTTAGTCTTGGCAATATGTTATGCAGCACCCTCTTGCTTAGATAAATTGGAATATAATTGGGTTTGAGGCTTATCGGAAGCAATGTCCTCAATTGCTCCAATTCATGCAGGGATTTCAATTTCTCAAAGTTATCACAACCCATTGAATATGAGAGGTGTCGACTTTTTTCCAATCTATGAGATCCATTATTATCTTCCAACCTGATACAAAGTTTTGAAGATGCAATTTGGGCCAAATCATTAACAAGGTCATGCATTAAGAATTCCTCTACCTTCCTTTGAGAAGACTGTCGGACCGTTTCGAACAATGATCTTGATCTCAACTCGAGAAAGTATAGGTTGCCCAAATCTTCAATTGTTTCATCTTTTTGCAACCCATGTACTAGGCCATTAGCAATCCACAATTGAATTACTTGTTCTTTTCGAAATGGATAATCTTTGGGAAATATTGCACAATAGGAAAAACATCGCTTCAAATGTGCGGGAAGATCATTGTAGCTCAACATTAATGCTGGTATTATGCCATTGTCCGACAACTCCCATATTTCACTTCTTAAAATGTGTTTCCACCCTTCAGTATCTGATTTGGAGCGTAACATGCCAGCAAGTGTCTTTAGAGCTAACGGTAATCCGTTGCACTTAGCTGCAATGTGTTTCCCAACCTCTTCAAGTTCTAGATGTTCCTTAGGATCCATGTTTTCAAATGCATGTCGTTTGAATAAAGACCAAGAGACTTCACTAGACAAAGTGTCCATGCTAATTTGGTCGTCATTACCCATCGTCATAGCAACACTTTCCTTACGTGTTGTCACAATGATCTTACTTCCTACGCCTCCTTGTACAAAAAGATTTCTCAAATCATCCCACTCATTATAGTTGTCATTCCAAACATCATCTAGAACAATAAGAAGCTTTTTTCCCTTTAAGTTTTCCTTCAATTTGACCTGTAGCTGATTAAGATTGGCATCAAGGATTAAGCCAATTTCTTGAAGTAACCCTTTTGTTATTCTAAAAGCATCATATGGTTCAGACACACAAAACCAAGCTTTCAAATCAAAATACTCTTTCACCTTCTCATCATTGTAAACAACTTTAGCTAGTGTTGTTTTGCCAATCCCAGCCATTCCAACAATAGGAATTACAGTCAATTTTTTTCCAGTTGTATCAACCGATAATAAACGGTCAACCAATTCCCCTATTTCATTCTGCCTACCAAAGATATCAGATTCATCAACCACAGAAGTTGAAAGTCTTCTAGTTTCTCGTTTACCCGAATAAAAATACTCTTTAAGGCCAAGGTGACCAATTTGCTTTTGCAACTCCTCCAGAGTTTCAATGGTGTATTCCAGTTTCTCCTTTATGTTAATAATAAAATCATTACTCAAACACAAGTTCAGGTCACTTACTTGTTGTTTGCTTGTTTCTGGAAGATTTTGATGCTGACCTTCTACCTTAATTCTCAAAACTTCATGATTGACCTCTTCGATTAAGTTTTCAGCACTGTCCACAGCATCCCGAAGTTCATTAAGCCACTGACTCACGTCTAGATTCGATGTCTGCTTATTCTCTGCATCACTTAGTACAGCCCGAAAACCACACAATGTCCTCCTCAGCTTCTCTAAGAGTCGAAAATCATGTTTTTGCCTCTGAAACATCTTCAGCAGCTCACCCTGAGGAGCAAGCCTATCAAGGAGAACATTAAAAACTGAAGAGAGAAATGCACCACCAACTGCTAAACCAATCTCCATTTCTGAGAGCTGCAAAGAAAAATAGTGAATTGCTAAATCGTTAAGAATTTGGATAAGATTAATGTTTCTATCTTAAAACAGTCTCTGCTTAGAGCTTTCTTTTACCTATTCAATGCTAGAGCAATATGCTTTGACAAGAGTGGGTTGCTCTAGTAGTAAGCACCTTCTGCTTCCAACCAAGAGGTTGTGAGTTCGAGTAACCCCAAGAGCAAGGTGGCGAGTTCTTGGAGGGAGAGAGCCGAGGATCTATCGGAAACAGACTCTCTACAGCAGAGTAGGAGTGTCCATAATAACCTATTTAGACCTCACTAATGAGATTATACTGAGTTATTGTTGTTGTTGTTGTTTGTAATGCTAGAGCAATATGCAAACTAGTATTGTTTGTTAACACAGTTTTGCCGAAATTACTAGGGTCTTATACCTTCTCTTTCTCACTTTTGCTAGAGTTGAGGATAACTATTTGATGTGTTAACTAACTGATTATATACAGTACAAACTATAAGGACCGAAACAGTCCAACAGTTCATTTGATCTAGACGCATTTTAAGAACAATAAGAATTTTGAAACTCTAGTTTTCACATTAGTTTTAAATAATAAGTTGCTCTACATTTACTAATAGTTAACACATCAAGTAGCATTGACTTTCTATTTTAATACTACCAAATTGGAAGAAAATTACATGTTCTGACCTGTACGCCTCGTCATAATTGATAAATTAAAATTCATAGTCTACACCTACCTTGCCCGTCTTGTCATTGCCTTGCTCAGAGAAATTGTTGGGTAATATTATTTATTTTTATGTTTTTTTTTTTTGGAAAATTGAATTGAATAGGACTATCGCATTCTTATTCCCCTAAAGAACAAGAAGAGACGTATTTAAAAAGAAAAAAAGTAGGCCAAGCGTTACTTTCTTTTTGTATTAACTAAAATTTAGTAGTATAATAACAATCAACTAGTGATTGGAATCTTCCTTCTAATTGCCTATTTAGACCTTGATTGTTTCCTCTTGAATTAGTGAACTTTTTCTTTTCTTTTTCCTTTTGAACTCAAATTTTTGAGGATATCGTCGTGAGTTCTTGTGTCACGGCTTGAAATTTCCACTCTCGGAATCGTGATGGCGTGGCGCCTAACATTTCATTTGCTAGGCAAATCAACGTTCGAATAGTTTTTAGTCATTTTTAACAATTCAAATTAAGTAATAACCAAGAAACTGAATAAACTGAAATAGAGTGAGAAAATCATAATATCTAGACACAATCACAGAACTGGTGTCACAAGTACACGAGCGACTAGAGTACTATAAATAAAAGTCTGAATGAAAGCATAACTGTCTGGAATACAGTAAACAGCAAGAGAGATATGAAAGGGGACTTCAGGGCTGCGGACGCCGTGCAACTGTACCTCAAGTCCCGGTAAAGCAATCAATCCGAGCAATCTACTGACCGCCACTAGGACTGACTCCAAAATCTGCACAAGAAGTGCAGAGTGTAGTATGAGTACAACCGACCTCATGTACTATGTAAGTGCCGAGCCTACCCTCGACGAAATAGTGACAAGGCTAAGGCATGTCACTAACAATAACCTGCACGCAGTATAATAATAATAACAGGAAAGAAAACACAGAAAAAGTAAGGGAGTTAACTTATGAAAACAAACTCAATCCCCGAAATCAGTAAATCCAGAAACATTGGTCCTCAGAATCACATATGTGTGAGCACGTGATTTTTGCCCGACTAAAATATTCCTATAGAAATTCACGAATAGAGTTTTTCTTAATTGTTTTTAGTTTTTTTTTTATAGAATTTGTAGGAATTTTAGTTAAAAGTTGCTTGCATTTAGTTGCATATTTAACATTCTAAAATCATAAAAAAAAAAAAACCAAAATGTCTAAAGTATTTCGTGCATAACATCTTAGGACTAATTGCATTTTTACATTTTAGCTTTAAATTGCAAATTAGTAATCTTTCTTTCATTAGTTTAAATTAATTAATTATGGTAAAATAGATAACTAAGTTCATTTCTACAAATTAGATTGATTTAGGACTTAATTTAGGTTTTTTTTTAAATTTTATTTAGATTTTAAAAAAATCAAAGAAAAGAAAGAAAACAAAAAAAAAAAAAGAGAAAAGAGAAAAGAGAAAAAGAGGCTGCTTTGCATTTGGGCTAGTGCTAAAGGCCCCGAATCAATTTGTTGCCCAGGGCCAAACCCCTCACCCGGTCCAGCCTCATCAAAACGACGTCGTTTTATTAACGGCGATCTCAGCCGTTGATTTCTTTTGATCGAACGGCCCGTAACTCCCCCCTAACCCTTATATCTGTCGGAGCCCCCCCCCCCCAAACCCTTCAGACCCCTCTCATTTCCCTCTCCCTCTCGTTCACTCACCAAACCCTAGCCGCCCCCAAACCCCTCGTCTCTCTCTCTCAAACTCACTCGGAACCCTAGCCGCCCAAAGTTCCCACACCGGCAGCGCCACTCCAAATCTCCTCAAACTCGCACCCTATAACCCTCATACCCTCATAATCCCTAATCCCCCATCAATCTCATTAGAAACCCCACCAAAATTAGCAAATTTTAGATCTAAAATTCCAGAAAAATCCTAGTTTGATATGTTTTAAATTGCTTTGGTATTTCTGCTTGTTTTGGTTCGAGACTCACATGAATCGAGTGATCTTGATGAGAGTAATTATTTTAGGTTAGTTTCGACCCATTTCGAAGTTACCGGGGTCCGGTCTATTCATCGTTCGTGGCTAGAGTTCATCATTCCCGTTGCTTGTCGGTTTGTTTCGTTTCTTCATTTCTTTAGCGTTTAAATTAGTATTCTTTTTCCTCATTTGTTCTTGCTCTTTTTCTTTTCTTTCTCCCTTCCTTTTCTTTTCAGTTGGTTAATTAAACTTCGTTGTTAATTGCATGCTCAATTAGTTTAACTAATAAACTGATTTAGATTAATTAAAAGTTAAGTATTTAGTAAAATCTCTGATTATATTTGAAATTCGAAATATGGCATGTGTTGTTTCATTCTCTTTGTGGGCTGTTTTCTTTGAGGTCGGATCTGGGCTTGGTCTTGGGCCATTTAGGTCATAGCATTTGGCCCAAACCTAAGCAGGTAGTCTGCTTCTAGAAGTGGCAGCTGGCATTTTTCAGTTAGAAAAAGATTTCCTCCCCTCGGCCATTTTTTCTAAATTCACGCTAACAGAATATTCTCAGGCTCCCTCTCCCTCATACAAAGGACACTCTTACATTCTATAAAAGAGGACTCTTCCTCACATTCTGGGGGACGAAAAAAAAAGGGATTTGCATATTCACTCACAGGGAGACACACACAGAATTCACTCTTTATTTTTCATTTCTACTCTCATCTCATACTGATTTTGAGTCATTTCTGGATTTCTGGGTTTGAGTTTGAAGCTGTTGTGTTGTTGGTTTTCTGCTGCTGCTTTTCTTGCTGCTATTTCTGCCCAATTTTTTTGGAGATTTATTTTCTCTTTTACTTATCTTTGCTGCTCTAAGCTGGACTTCGCCAAAACCAGTGTCTTATTTTCTTGTTGCTTTTGCTCCAGTCCAGGTATTTCTTTTGAACTTTGGATTGCTTTGGATAGGAAACGTATCTCTGATGGAAGACGCATATGGATAATGAAGTTAATGGAATTAGTTTCGTTCAGCTTTGTTGCTTTATCTCTGCTTTTGGCATTTTGAATCCCTAGTGTTGTATTCTGCTTTAAGGTTTGCATAAGCAGAAACATAGATTTATTGCTTGTTGTAGTTTATTTATGGTTGTAATTAATCAATATGTAAATAATTAATCAATATGTAAAAAATCAATATAGGATTTTTTAGTTTTAATCTTGGTAAGAAAATATGTTTCCTCTCTGACTAACTAATTTTGTCTGTCCAATCAGAACAGAAAAAAAAATGTGCAAAAGAAAATTATTTTTCATTCTAATCCAGCAAAAGAATATTTAATTTAACTAAGATTTATTCTAAATAAACCTTGGCCCTTAGATCGGAAAAATGACAAGTGTCATTAAATTAAATATGCATTGATGGAAATGGAGAGATCCTGTACAGGAGGTGAGCCAAATCCCTTTCTTTTTGTACTAACTAAAATTTAGTAGTATAATAACAATCAACTAGTGATTGGAATCTTCCTTCTAATTGCCTATTTAGACCTTGATTGTTTCTGTTGGGATTTTAAGCTTGTGTAGCTTAAAGAGGGTGAATGAGAAATGGAGGAAAAATGAAATATTTGAGTTTTCCTTGGGAAAGGGACATTGTCCCATATCGGAGGAAGAAAAGACTTTTGATGGGTATATATATAATTGCTCTTCTTCTAGCTCTTAAAGAGTTAAGAAAAAGGCAAGCCTCGCGTCGCCGTCGTTGCTCGCTCGGCTCGGCTCGGCTCGGCTTCGGGTTCGGCTTCGGTCAACGATTGATTGATTAATCTTTTTGGACAAAATTTCTTTCAATTATTTAATTAATTAATTAAATAAATAACAAAAAATTAAATCCGAAATAACCCATGACCGCGGTCAGGCTCGTTTTCTTTCCCTACTTTTTTCCCACAATATTTCAAATACCCCTTTTCCAACAGCCATGGCTATTTCTGAAAGGTTACAAACCTTTTCAGAAACAATGCCATCAACTCTATAAATAGAGTTTGAATCCAGAATCTTTCCTTACAAAATTTTCTGAGCTCTTTTTCTTCTTCTTCTTCTTCTTCTTCTTCTTCTTCTTCTTCTTCTTCTTCTTCTTCTTCTTCTTCTTCTTCTTCTTCTTCTTCTTCTTCTCTCAGTCACAATATTTTTCAGTGTGTTTTACGACCATTGAGTGGTTCGCAGTTCATCAGAGTTTTTGGTACCAATACACTAGTGAGTTAAATCGTTCTATCCTGGGAGGATATATTCCAGCACCTCGGGTACTTGAGGGGAATAATTTCCTTAAGGACACACTGTGTATTCAGTGGGCTCGATTTATTCCTATATTGTTTTTCCAGAATTTATTTCGTTAAACAAGTATTACTAACTTTCTATTTTATTTTTCCAGAAAGTTTAATTGTTTATTACAGCAATACAAAATTATAACATTCTTAAGGAATTTTTTTTTTAATATTCTGTATTTTGTTTGTGGAGATTAAAACCTGTGTAGTTTTCTACTCCTTCTGAATTTTATTATTCTGATTTGAAGATATAAAAACTTCATCAGAGTATTGAAATTTGTAAAATGATTTGAAGAACATAAAAACTTCATCGTTTTTCTGTGAAACAGTATATAAAAACTTCGGTTTTATTTATTATACATACTGTTTTTGTTAATAACAGTATTGTTTACTGTTCTGATTTTTCCATTAATTGAACTCTTCTGTTGTTTACAGTGAGAAATGGCAATTGATAACGGAAATTCTTCTGCGACTATTGCGGCAACGATGATAGCCTCATCAAGCCGGACTGCTATTCCACCGGCAGAGAAATCGGGAAAATTTTTCGGAGCCAACTTCAAAGAGTGGAAGCAAAGGGTGTTCTTCTGGCTTACCACACTTGGTATGCAGAAATTCACTAGTGAAGAACCTCCAGTGCCTGCTGCGGACATGCCGGACAATGAGAAATTCATGATTGTTGAGGCGTGGAAGCAGGCAGATTTTCTTTGCAAAGGCTATATCTTAAGCGCTTTAGAGGATGACTTGTACAATGTGTACAGTGCGATGAATACTTCGAAAGGATTATGGGACGCACTTAAGAAGAAGCACAAGACTGAAGATGCATGCTTGAAGAAGTTCGTGGTTGCCAAGTTTCTAGACTATAAAATGATAGACAGTAAAACTGTTGGAACCCAAGTTCAGGAGCTTCAACTTATTTTTCATGACCTTATTGCTGAAGGTATGGTCGTGAATGAAGCATTTCAAGTGGCTGCAATGATTGAAAAATTGCCTCCTTCGTGGAGAGATTTCAAGAACTATATTAAGCACAAGTGCAAAGAAATGAAGTTGGAAGATCTTGTGATTCGTCTCAAGATTGAGGAAGACAACAAAACAGCCGAGAAGAAGTCTCGTGGAAATTCAATGATCATGGGAGCTAATATCGTTGAGGAGACTGTTCCAAAAAGTAAGAAGAGAAAGAGGTCTTCTGGACAGACTAAGGAGCAAAACAAAAAGAAATTCAAGGGAAGCTGCTACAATTGTGGAAAAACCGGTCACAAAGCCCCTGATTATCGTCTCCCGAAAAAGTATAAGAAGAAGGGACGGGCCAACATAGTGGAGAAGAATGATGACATTGATGATCTGTGTGCAATGCTTTCGGAATGCAACCTAGTTAGAAATCCGAAGGAGTGGTGGATTGACTCTGGAGCCACTCGACATGCTTGTGCTGTCAAGGAAGCATTTGCGACTTACTCTACTGCTGGTCCCGAAGAAGAGCTTTCCATGAAAAATACTGCAACAGCCAAGATTGAAGGTTATGGGAAGGTATTTCTAAAGATGACTTCCGGCAAGGTGTTAACGCTCAACAACGTTCTTCATGTTCCTACTATTAGGAAGAATTTAGTTTCTACTTCTTTGCTTGTTAAGAATGGATTCAAATGTGTATTTGTTTCTGATAAAGTTGTTGTAAGCAAGAATGAAATGTATGTTGGAAAGGGCTACCTCACAGAGGGCCTCTTCAAACTAAATATAATGGTTGTTGACAGTATGAATAAAATTGCAGCTTCTTCTTATTTATTGGAGTCAAATGATTTATGGCATATTCGTTTAGGACATGTCAATTACAAAACCTTACGGAAGTTAATTAATTTAGAAGTGTTGCCTAAATTCGAGTGTAATAAATCAAAATGTCAAATATGTGTTGAGTCTAAGTTTGTAAAACATCCTTATAAGTCTATTGAAAGGAATTCAAATCCTTTAGACTTAATTCATACTGATATTTGTGATATGAAGTCGACACCATCTCGAGGTGGGAAAAAGTATTTTATTACTTTTATTGACGACTGCACTCGATATTGTTATATTTATTTGCTTAATAGTAAGGATGAAGCAATTGAAGCATTTAAGCAATACAAGAATGAAGTGGCGAATCAATTGAATAAAAAGATCAAAATGATTAGAAGTGATAGGGGTGGAGAATATAAATTTCCATTTGTAGAAATATGTTCGGAATATGGAATTATCCATCAAACTACTGCACCTTACACACCTCAATCCAATGGAATTGCGGAAAGGAAAAACCGGACATTAAAGAAAATGATGAATTCTTTATTAATAAGTTCCGGATTACCGCAGAGTTTTTGGGGCGAAGCTATCCTTACAGCTAACCGAATACTCAACAGAGTACCCCACAACAAAATGCAATCTATTCCATATGAAAAATGGAAAGGAAGAAAACCCAACTTGAAATATTTCAAAGTGTGGGGGTGTCTAGCAAAGGTACAAGTTTCTTTACCTAAAAGGGTTAAAATCGGACCAAAAACTGTTGATTGCGTTTTCATTGGATATGCTACAAACAGTAAAGTATGTCGGTTTTTGGTTCATAAATCCGATAATCCCGAAATTCACGATAATACGGTAATGGAATCAGATAATGCTGAATTCTTTGAAAGCATCTATCCGTATAAAACTAAATGTGAGTCATTAAGTGAAAGACCTAAACGACCTCGGGAAGAACCAAAGGAAAATACTCCAAGTATAGAAGATCCAAGGCGTAACAAACGTCAAAGAACATCTACTTCCTTTGGACCAGATTTTGTGACATTCTTGCTTGAAAATGAGCCTCAAACTTTTAAAGCAGCTATGTCATCTTCTGATTCAGCGTTTTGGAAAGAGGCAGTCAATAGTGAGATTCAATCAATTTTGGATAACCATACATTGGAATTGGTAGATCTTCCTCCGGGAAATAAGCCTTTAGGTTCGAAATGGATCTTTAAATGGAAAGTGAAAGCTGATGGCACTATTGACAAATATAAGGCAAGACTTGTTGTCAAAGGTTATAGACAAAAGGAAGGCCTTGATTACTTTGACACTTACTCGCCAGTAACGAGGATAACATCTATTAGGGTGTTAGTGGCACTAGCGGCCGTGTATGGTCTTGAAATCCATCAAATGGATGTTAAAACAGCTTTCTTAAATGGAGAATTAGAGGAAGAGATTTACATGGAACAACCTGAGGGTTTTGTGGTAACTGGTAAAGAAAAGAAAGTCTGCAAACTTGTTAAGTTGCTTTATGGATTTAAACAAGCACCCAAACAATGGCATGCCAAATTTGACCAAACAATGTTGGCAAGTGGGTTTAAAATCAACGAGTGCGACAAATGTGTTTACATTAAAAGCACTCCAGGTCATGAAGTCATTGTTTGTTTATATGTTGATGACATGTTGATAATGAGCAAAAACATGGCAGATATAAATGCTACTAAGCGCATGTTGGCTAGCAAATTCGATATGAAAGACTTAGGAGTTGCTGATGTGATCTTAGGAATCAGAATTCACAAGACTCCACAAGGTTTAGCATTATCACAGTCTCACTACATTGAAAAGGTACTTGACAAGTTCAAGTATTTGGATTTCAAAATCTCCAAGACTCCAATTGACGTGAGTTATGCACTTCAAAAGAATGAAGGTGAAAGTGACTCACAACTGGATTATGCAAGAGTATTAGAAAGTTTGATGTATATCATGAATTGTACACGACCAGATATAGCATGTGCTATTAGTAAACTGACTCGGTTTACAAGTAATCCCAATCACATACATTGGAGGCAATGAAATGAGTTTTGGGGTATCTCAAACATACCCAAAATTATGCTTTGTATTATAACAAATATCCCTCCGTGATCGAGGGATATAGTGATGCAAATTGGATCACTGGATCATCTGAAGTTAAATCCACGAGTGGATATGTTTTCACAATTGGGGGTGGAGCAGTGTCTTGGAAATCATCCAAACAAACGTGCATCGCCCGTTCTACAATGGAATCTGAATTCATAGCTTTAGATAAGGCCGGTGAAGAAGCTGAATGGCTCCGGAATTTCTTGGAAGATATTCAATTTTGGCCCAAACCTTTGGCACCTATTTGTATACATTGTGATAGTCAAGCGGCAATAGGCAGGGCAGGGAGCATTATGTATAACGTAAAATCTCGTCATATACAACGGAGACACAATACCGTTAGACAACTACTCTCTAGTGGTGTTATCACAATTGACTACATAAAGTCAAGAGATAACATGTCGGATCCACTTACAAAAGGCCTATCTAGAGAGGCAGTTGAAAGATCATCAAAGGGAATGGGGTTAAGGTCTAGGACAAGTCATCATGACGGTAACTCTACCTAGCAGACTGTAGATCCCACGAGCTAGGTTCAAAGAGATCAAAAAAAGTTATGAATGACGGTTCAACATTGTCAAATAAACCCATTCTCATGATGAAGACAATGTTCAGAAATCGAGGTAAAGCATTAAGGCTTTTTGATGAGTCAACAAAGCTTAAAGGTTTTTTAATGATTTGCTAAGTCTGGCAGGATATGACTAAATAGTGTGTCTATAGGATTACACGTTTAGAAATCACCTATGTGAGTGTGAAGTGTAAGCCGCTTCAAGGGGAATGAAAGTAAAGGCCCATTCTCTAAGCACTCATGAAACCAGGCGGTGTTCATGGCTGAAACGAACACAACCGTGAGAACCATAGATGGTTAAGGATTTATTGTGTGACTTATGTTGTCTAGGTATACAACAAAGCTCGACGGTTCAAAGATATCAAATCTACCGATTGACCGAGTATATCCGATATAAGTTCACTACGGAAAGTTCAAAGGGAAGCCTACTTATCCAGATACAATTAATTCTTGCATGTAAAACACACACGCGTCCGTGCATTCCTTTATTTTATAGCTAATCCCCATTCATGTGGGGGATTGTTGGGATTTTAAGCTTGTGTAGCTTAAAGAGGGTGAATGAGAAATGGAGGGAAAATGAAATATTTGAGTTTCCTTTGGGAAAGGGACATTGTCCCATATCAGAGGAAGAAAAGGCTTTTGATGGGTATATATATAATTGCTCTTCTTCTAGCTCTTAAAGAGTTAAGAAAAAGGCAAGCCTTGAGCCGTCGTCAGCTTCGGCTTCGGCTTCGGATTTGGATTTGGTCAAATATTGATTGATTAATCTTTTTGGACAAAATTTCTTTCAATTATTTAATTAATTAATTAAATAATTAACGAAAAATTCAATCCGGAATAACCCATGACCCGCGACCCGATTCGGTCAGGCCCGTTTTCTTTCCCGGATTATTTTAAATACTTTTTTCTCGCAATATTTCAAACACCCCTTTTCCAACAGCCATGGCTGTTTCTGAAAGGTTGCCAACCTTTTCAGAAACAATACCAGTAACTCTATAAATAGAGTTTGAATCCCAAAATCTTTCCTTACGAAATTTTCTGAGCTTATTCTTCTTCTTCTTCTTCTTCTGCACAATATTTTCCGGTGTGTTTTACGACCATTGAGTGGTTCGCAGTTCATCAGAGTTTTTGGTACCAATACACTGGTGAGTTAAATCGTTCTATCCTAGGAGGATATATTCCAGCACCTCGGGTACTTGAGGAGAATAATTTCCTTAAGGACACACTGTGTATTCAGTGGGCTCGATTTATTCCTATACTGTTTTTCCAGAATTTATTTCATTAAACAAGTATTACTAACTTTCTGTTTTGTTTTTCCAGAAAGTTTAATTATTTATTACAACAATACAGAATTATAATAGTTTCCTCTTGAATTAGTGAACTTTTTCTTTTCTTTTTCCTTTTGAACTCAAATTTGTGAGGATATCGTCGTGAGTTCTTGTGTCACGACTTGGAATTTCCACTCTCGAAATCGTGATGGCGTGGCGCCTAACATTTCATTTGCTAGGCAAACCAACGTTCGAATAGTTTTTAGTCATTTTTAACAATTCAAATTAAGTAATAACCAAGAAACTGAATAAACTGAAATAGAGTGAGAAAACCATAACAACAGCAATATCTAGACACAATCACAGAACTGGTGTCACAAGTACACGAGCGACTAGAGTACTACAAATAAAAGTCTGAATGAAAGCATAACTGTCTGGAATACAGTAAACATCAAGAGAGATGTGAAAGGGGACTTCAGGGCTGCAGACGCCGTGCAGCTGTACCTCAAGTCCTCGTAAAGCAATCAATCCGAGCAATCTACTGACCGCCACTAGGACCGACTCCAAAATCTGCACAAGAAGTGCAGAGTGTAGTATGAGTACAACCGACCTCATGCACTCTGTAAGTGCCAAGCCTACCCGCGACGAAATAGTGACAAGGCTAAGGCATGTCACTAACAATAACCTGCATGCAATATAATAATAATAACAGGAAAGGAAACACAGGAAAAGTAAGGGAGTTAACTTATGAAAACAAACTCAATCCTCGAAATCAGTAAATCCAGAAACATCAGTCCTCAAAATCACGTATGAAAATATTGAAAGCTAACACAATACAACAATGAATACAATACATACAATCTGTTGCAGCGCGCAATCCGATCCCACCGTACAACACAATCCTCCCTTATTTCACCATATCAATATCAAGAATAATATATAAAATCTATTACGGCGCGCAATTCGATCGCACCATATAATTAGAATCAATATCATTATCCTCTCTTGTTTCACCATATCAAAACCACATATAAAATCTGTTATGGTATGTAACCCGATCCTACCATATCAATACCAATCTTACCTTACTCCACCCGTTGCGGCGTGCAACTCGATCCATAAACAAAATCAATAAATATAATCAATTCAACAACTCGACTCACTAGAATTCCTACAATTAAAGAATATGGAAGCAGAGCAATAAGGAACCTCGTACCAAATCAAGGAATGCTACAATTAATACAAAACAACAAGCCAAGCCAAATATATGACAGTTAAAGTGTACAAGTAAGACACGTAAGGCAAGTAGTAATTAATCATGGAATTATGGAAGAAACGACATTTCAATACAAGAGTAAATAGATGACAAGTGACAAGTTATGGCATAGAAAGCAATTAAAGCATGTAACAGTTAAGACATGGAATAAAATAATTAATGAAATACAGAAAAGCATGAAAACAACTATTTTGATGGCGTATATACACTCGTTACCTCGCATATACGCCGTTACACATGTAATTCACATAACATATAGTTCAAGGATTCCTATTTCCTTCAAATCAAGGTTAGACTCAACACTTACCTCGCTCCGCAAGCAAATCAAAGCTCAGTCGGGGCCTTTCCTCTAAAATTAGCCTCTGAACCAACTGAATCTAACCAAAATCGACTTAATATCAATAAACAATGCTAGGAAAATCAATTACAATACATAAAGTTTATGGGTGTGTTTGGCATGGTGGAAAATATTTTTCGGAAAGTATTTTTCCATTTTCCACTGTTTGGTTGCACAAAATAGTTTGAAAAATATTTTTCTAAATATCACATTTTCCTGAAATTGGACGAAAATGACTTCCCTAGAAAAAGTTAGGAAAATATTTTCCAGAAACTCCACCTACCCTAACATCTAACCCCCACCCCCCTCCAACTTTAATTTTTTATTTTATTTTTCTGCACCACCCACCACCTACTTTTTTTTTGTATTTTCAATTTTCTCTTTTCTGTTTTTTTTTTTAAATTTTTTTGCACCACCCACCCACGCCAACTCAATTTTTTTAAATATATTTTCAACTCTGATTTTTTTATTTTTCAGTTTACAGGTTCGAACTTTTACGAATTCCAGAGTTATGAATTCGGAGACTTATGTGCTTGAAAGTTTGCGGGTTTAGAAATTATAGAGTTTACAGGTTTGAAAGTTTGAGGGTTTGAAAGTTTAGCAGTTCAGAAGTTTATGAAATTTGTGGGTTCAGAAGGTTGTTGGTTCGAAAGTTTATGGCTTCATATTTATTGTATCTAAATTATTTATACTCTTGAGAAGTTATTTTCTTAAATTGCGTACCAAACACCGAAAAATGAGTAAGATTGCTACTTGTTTTCCAAGAAAATATTTCTTGGTAAACATTTTCTATGGAAAACATTTTTGTTATACCAAACACGCCCTATATCTTTACACTTTTCCCAAAAAGTCAACAAAAATCAACCCCGGGCTCGCTTGGTCAAAACTCGAGATTCAGACAAAACCCAATTACCCATTCACCCTCGAGCCCGATTATATGATTAGTTTTGAAATCTGACCTCAATTTGAGGTCTAAATCTCAATTTTACAATCTACCCAAACCCCTAATTTCTACCATGAAAATCTTAGATTTAATGTTGAAAACACTTGGAAAATAATGAGTAATTGAAAATAAATAGATTAAATAGATTATAATAATGGGTATTTAAGGTTGAGAGTTTGTGAGAAATGAGCTAAATCCCGTCTTTTCTGCTTTTCGTCTAGGCGCAGATGTCGCAAATGCGACCTGTGGTTTGCAAATACGAACCCCGCAAATGTGAGAAATCCATCGCAAATGCGAAGAAACCCACATCTCTGCTGTCATCGCAATGCGAACACTGGAACTTCGCCAAAGCGATCAATTGATCGCAATTGCGATCTCTGCTATTCCCAGACACTATTTGCAATTGCGAACAAAATTTTCGCAAATGCGATCATGACAGACTTGGCTAGACGTTGCAAATGCGATCCCCCACCAGCATGGAAAGAAATATCAAACAAGCCCATCGGGCTCCAAACCAAACATGCACATAAGTGTAATAACATCATACGAACTTGATCGCGCGATCAAAATATCAAAATAACACCTAGAACTACGAATCGGACATCAAAATGAATGATATTTTCAACGAAACTCAAGAACATGAAAATTTTCAACCGGACGTCTGAAATACGTCAAATCAACTCCGTTTTGCACCAAATTTTGTAGACAAATCATAAATACTGAAAATGAACATATACCAAGTTCCGGAACAGAAATCCGAATTCGGTAGCAACAAAGTCAACCTACGGTCAAACTTAAAAAATTCTTTAAACCTTTAAATTGCTAGTTTTCAACAAAACACGTTAAATCAAGTTAGGGACTTCCAAATTCGATTTCGGGCATATGCCCAAGTCTCAAATCATGATACGGAGCCACCGAGACCGTCAAAACACTGATCCAGGTCCGTTTACATAAAACGTTGACCTTAGTCAACTCAAATGAGTTTTAAGGCAAAATTTCACATTTTCTTCAATTTTTTCACATAAAAATTTTCTAAAAAAAGACACGGACTGTGCATGTAAATTGAGAAAGTCTAAACAGAGCTATTCGAGGTGTCGAAACACAAAAATAAAGTGTAAAACTATAAATGACCTATCGTGTCATTGTAGATGAGATTTGGGGAGAAGTAAAGGATACATTGTCCAAGGATTGCATTTCAAAAGAGAAACTGTATTAGATTAGAAATCTACATAAACAAAGCATCAGCCGTCACCGATAAGTTAGCAACGTCACTTGCAATCGAAATTGGAATTATCCACAGCAGATCCGAAAGCTTTAGAATTTGCTAGAGAACCAATTCCATCAGTTAGCTCCTGTAGGTCGAGCAAACTTTAGCCAAATCAGAATTTTTACTTATCTATATTACATTATAAACTTAATTATCCCTTTTAAAGCAGTGGCGGAGCCACTTTATAGGAAGGGATGTCAAATGACACTCCTTCACGGAAACAATACGCTGTGTAGGTAGATAAAAAAATAAACTATATGTATATATACTATGTATTGACTCCCCTTAATTTTCTGGTATGTTTACTTTTATATACTTTGACACCTCTTAACCAATAATCTGGCTCTACCACTGTATTAGAGAGGTTATCATTTAATTATATATAGTTTACAAAATTACCATTTATATACAAAATAATATATTAAGCTCCAAAAACTAATTTAACCTTGATTGGGTGTGAAAACCATGAAAACATGAGCTTAAAATCTATTGACATCCATTAAAAAGATTTAAAACTTTGAATTCGAAAATTGTGTTTTGAGAAATTGTTATTTGTTTAAATTGGATGTTGTTGTAAACGATTGAGAATATCTTTTGGCGTTTATATCTCAGTTTTGAGGGAGTGGTAAAGATTTGAGTTGGTTTTGATTGAAATTTCAGATTGAAACTCGAAGAACAATAAGTTGTATGTATTTTGTATATCGGGTGTACAAACGACATAAAAAATACATACAACTAATATAATTGTATGCAAATTATACGTGTTTGACCGAATTCTATACAACAAAAATTATATACATATAAGTTAAATGTAAATAATAGTTTTTGACCGGATTCTGTACAACAAAAATTTGTATACAAGAATATATAAATTATTTCTTTTAACCGGATTTGTATATATTTTGTAAAAAAACTCTAGTTATTTTTTATAAATAGGAAAACCTAGTTCAACTGGTAAATGTTATTCTAGTTTTGTATCTCTAGGGAAAATCCCAAAATTCAAAAGAGTGCGAAATTTTGGAAATACCCAATTCACCCACTCTGGTGTCATGTGAGTGTTCAAAATAACGAGCCTGAAACCTAAATGTGGGCTTTTTGGACTCAAATGACCGAAATGAGTAAAAAAAATATTATGACCAAACTATATATAGAGCCCTTTTAAAGGGCGCTATATGTGAAGTTGATTAGACGTGCAGGTATAACGCAGTTTATTAAGGCGCTATATGTATAGAGCCTTAATAAACGGCGCTATACCCCTTCAAATATTCGTCCCTTCCTTTTCCCCCTGTTACAGAAGCAACCCCCATTTTAATCAAACCAGCGGTCCCCCCTAAATTAACGACCCAAAAAAATGCGAGTCCCCACCCGTCCCACAAAAAGTAAAGATTATTGGTCTCACATCCTAGTTAAGACTTCTCTCGTTGTGGGTTGCTCGTTTCGAATTCAAATCTTCAACTTTCTAAAAAACATAAATCGAGGTATTCCGATTTAGTTTTTGTCGAAACTCGTATAAAAAATGCATATTACTTTAGTTGTTTTAATGTGTTCTATGTTGTTTTGTGTTTTTTTGCGATTAAACTGGTATGTTATTTTTATCCGGACCAAGATATTAGTGTGCTAAACAAATATGTAAAAATTGAGAAATCATTATTATTTATTAAAAAAAATATTAATAAGTTACTTTTTACTGTTGTATATGTATTTTCGTGAATGTTTTGTGATTAAATGTACTTGTTGTTTTTATCTGGTTTAGATTATTTATTTGCTTAAAGACTAGTAATATAGTGACCTTTTAGCGTAATAAAATGTAGTGCCTTTTAGCATAGTAAAATATAGTGCATTTTAGCGTAGTATCCCTGTAGTTATTGAAATTAATCATTTAAGTATCTCTTATACCCAAAAATACGTCAAAATAGCTGATAGATCAAACACAAATCTATCCAATTCTAGTCAACGATTGTAAGAAAATAACATGAGAAAACAACAATATTTTCCGGATATCTTGGTGCTACTGGGCCTCAAATATCGAGCCCGGAACCTATTTGTGAATATTTAATAATTAAATCTTGTATAATTATAAAAATTAATTATTTAATTTTATTATAGTAAAAAATAAGTGAGTAACAAACAAACGTATAAAATAAAACATGTAAAATAATAAAACTATATATAAATTAATAAAACTAACACATACAAGAATTCAGGATATCTTGGTGCTACTGGGCTTCAAATATCGAGCCTGAAACCCATATGTGAATACTTAATAATTAAATATTGTATAATTATAAAAATTAAGTATTTTATTTACAAACAAACATATAAAATTATAAAACTAAAATGTAAAATAATAAAACTAACACATACAAGAATTCAGAATATCTTGGTGCTATTGGGCCTCAAATATCGAGCCTGGAACCCATATGTGAATACTTGATAATTAAATATTGTATAATTATAAAAATTCATTATTTAATTTACAAACAAACATATAAAATCATAAAACTAACATGTAAAATAATAAAACTAACACATACAAGAATTCAGGATATCTTGGTGCTACTGGGCCTCAAATATCGAGTCTGAAACCCATATGTGAATACTTAATAATTAAATCTTGTATAATTATAAAACTTAATTATTTAATTTACAAACAAACATATAAAATTATAAAACTAACATGTAATTAATATTGTTTAATTTACAGTAGACGACATGGAGGTTCCGCCTATGCATCTCGGACCTTCCAGCGATGAGCTACTTTCGTTACAGGGCGATCATAGGTCCTCCCACATATGGGAGGGAGAGTTACTGGCCCAGACTCTTCGCGTCAGGAGAGTGGACGACATATGGGACTTTCTGCAGGGAAAAGTTCTCCATCCCCGTGTAGTCAGACGCCTATAGGATATGGGCTTCTATAGGATTTTGGAGATCGGACGACTGCAACTCGATTGATCTTTGATCACGGCCCTGATAGAGCAGTGGCGACCGGAGACGCACACATTCCACTTGCCCATTGGCGAGGCTACCATCACATTGGAGGACATGGAGGTTATATATGGACTGTCCGTTGATGGACACCCCGTTGCTCTACCGCATGCCATGAGAGAGCTGACAGGTGGGCAGTACCTGGACATGCTGCAACAGCTCACTGGTTTCCGGGCATAAGAGGAGACTGCACTGGCTGGGGCCAGTCGTCTGCAGCTGATGACTATCTAAGACCATTTGGAGGTATTGCACCCTGACATCACAGGCGATACACCAGAGCTGCATATTCACCGGTACACGAGGTTGCTGCTGCTCCTTATGGTTGGAGGGGTCTTGTTCCCGAACACTCCGGGGAACCTAGTCAGCTTGAGATTTCTTCATCATCTTGAGCGGCTAGATGATTTACCCCAGTACAACTGGGGTGCTGCTATTCTCGCCTACTTGTACAGGCAGATGTGCCGGGCAACCACGAGGCAAGGCTATCCCATGGGGTCATGGGGGCCGGCGAGGAGGTGGTCCCCAACAAGAGGGCGTTGGGGCACCTGTTGAGGATGTTGGAGCTGATCAGCCGAGTGACCTCTGTGAGCCAGACTACCATCACAACAACATGCCATCATACAGCCTTCACCTTGAGCTCACTCCAGGGAATTCGCATGTGACCCCGTCAGATCCATTGTTGATCACGGGCACGAGCATTACACGAGAGGATTGGGATCAATACTTTCTAGGTCCATCGACCGCTGTTGATGATCGGCCGACCCGAGATTTGGATAGTGGGCGCCGGCTGAGTTATGGCTCCTCATCGAGGGGTGCTGGGGATCTTTCACAGGCGCAGGTATGTTTGTATTACTATTAAATTTAAATTTATTTTTATCTCATTGATTAGCCATAAATATCTTTATGTTTTTCTTATTAAGGCTTCATCCTCGCCCGTCACGGAGGTCACTTTGTGTGATGCTGACCTGGCTGCGACGGATGATTATATTCAGGAGCCCGATGAGACCATGGTGAGGCAATTTAAATTTTTGTGATTTAACACGTGTCACGACCCAATTTCAGCTATAGGTCATAATGGCGCCCAACACTACAGCTAGGCAAGCCAACTAATAAATTAAGCATACATTGATAAAGTTTAAAACCAAGAAAAATATAAAGTCAAACTCTACCAATATGTGTGCCAAGACCTGGTGTCACAAGTGAATGACCATCTAGTAGATTATACAAAACTCCAAATACTGTCTGAAATGAAATAGACAGAATGTAAATATAAGAAGAGACACTGGTAGCTGCAGAACAGCTCAGAAAGGCAGCTCACCACTATGCCTCGGGATGACGTGGGTATGTGATGATAGGTCCTCCACTAGTACCTGTCTCAGATCCTGCACAAAAAGTGCAGCAAGTGTAGTATGAGTACGTAAACAACGTGTACCCAGTAAGTATCAAGCCTAATCTCGAAGTGGTAGAGACGAGATGACCGACTTTGACACTCACTATGGGTCAATAATAATAACTGAAATAAAACTAGGATATTTAAATCAGCATGATTTACAGAATTTACAATAATTTATTTAATCAGCAGAAATAATCAAATTCCTTCAAATGTAACAATTCTCAATATATTAATTAAATTCCTTCAATTCAAATAATTTCCAATTTATCAATTAAACCTCATTTACAGGAGTAACAATTAATTCCTTAACAAGCAAGAATAATAATTCATTAAATTCCAAGGATTTTTCAATTTATTAACTAGCTTCACAAGCTGAAATAAATTATTAAAGTATCGTGTAATTATTATTATTAAGCACGATTTCTGCCGAGGACGTACGACCCGATCCATTGTGTCGTGTACACTGCCGAGGGACGTGCGGTGCGATCCATAGATGCATATATCCTGCCGAGGCGTTCGGCCCGCTCCACAAGAAAGGAGGACACTTTCTTATGTACCTCCGGAAGGAGAGTATATTCATTATAAGATAAATTCGGGAGGATGAACATTTTTTTTAAACAGTTAATTAATTTAAACAGAAAATTAAGCATATGAAATTTTCAACTTTATTATATTTCCTAACAATTCACAATTTATATATCAAATAATTAAATTAAATAAAGAATATAATTTACACAAGTAATTCATGCTTTGTGTCCTAAACTACCCAGGCTTTAGCATTAATAGTAGCTACGCATGGACTCTCGTCACCTCGTGCGTACGTAGCCCCCACAATTAACAACCATTATTAATTTAATCACCTATGGGGTAATTTTTCCCTCACAAGATTAGACAAGAGACTTACCTCGTCTTGCTCCAATTTAATCCACTATAAGGCCTTTTCCACGATTATCCAACTCTGTCTGGCTCGAATCTAGCCAAAATAATTAGATACAATCACTAAAAATTATAGGAATCAATTCTATAAGAAAATACTACATTTTTAATAAAAATTCCGAAATTAATTAAAAATTCGTATGTGGGGCCCACATCTCGGAATCTGGCAAAAGTTATGAAATCCGACAACCCATTCAATTACGAGTCCAACCATACCAGTTTCACTCAAATACGACTCCGAATCGATACCGAAATCTCAAAAATTTATTTCTATGAGATTTCTAAATTTTTCCCAAATTTAAATCTCAAAACACTAATTTATGGTAAAAACAATGATATACTTGGATATGTAGACCAAATCCGAGTTAGAATCACTTACCCCAATATTTTTCCCTTGAAAATCTGTCAAAAGTCGCCTCTTCTCAAGCTCAAGTTCGTCAAAAATGGCAAATGGGATGAATGTCCTCTGTTTTTATAACTTACAGCTCTGTCGAGTTCGATCAAGGAGCTCGATCAGGGGAGCTCGATCTCGGGAGCTTGATCTCAGGGAGCTCGATCAAGGAGCTCGATCTTGGGAGCTGGTCATGGCCTCGATCAGGCCTCGAACCTGGGACATGGTCATGGCCTCGATCAAGTTCGATCTTGGGTCTTGATCCTGGCCCTCGAGCCTTGCCTTCGATCGTGGCTTCGATACTGAGCCCCGTCCCTGGCTTCAACTCAGGCCTCGATCGTGGGCTCGATATCTGGGTTCGATCTGGGGCTCGATCACAGCCCAGAATATACAGCAGAAAGGAAAATTGCAGCAGCTTTTTTTAAGTCCAACTTTTAATCCGTTAACCATCCGAAACTCACCCGAGGCCCTCGGGACCTCATACAAATATACCAAAAAGTCCTAAAATATCATACAAACTTAGTTGAACCTCTAAATCACATCAAACAACGCTAAAACTATGAATCATACCCCAATTCAAGCTTAATGAAACTAAGAGTTTTCAACTCCTACATTCGATGTCGGAACCTATCAAATAAATCCTGATTGACTTCAAATTTTACACACAAGTCATAAATTATATAACGGAGTTGTGAAAATTTTTGAAACGGGATTCTGACTTCGGTATCAAAAAGTCAACTCATCGGTTAAACTTCCAAACTTAAATTCTTATTTTTAGCCATTTCAAGCCTAATTTAACTACGGACTTCCAAATAAAATTCCGAACACGCTCCTAAGTCCAAAATCACCATACGGAGCTGTTGGAATCATCAAAATTCTATTTCGGGGTCGTTTTCTCAAAATGTTGACCGAAGTCAAACTTAACACTTTAAGGCCAACTTAAGGAACCAAGTGTTCCGGTTTCACCCCAAACACTTCCAAATCCCGAACCAACTATCCACGCAAGTCATAAATCATTACAAGCACATACAGGAAGTTTTATTTTTAGGGAACGGGGTTCTAAAAGTTAAAATGACTAATTGGGTCATTATATTCTCCACCTCTTAAACAAACGTTCGTCCTCGAACGAGTTTAGAATTGTACCTGGAGTGCTGAATAAGTGTGGATATCTGCTCCGCATGTCTTCCTCGGCCTCCCAAGTCGCTTCCTCGACTGGTTGGCCCCTCCACTGACTTTTACTGCAGAAATTCTCTTGGACCTCAACTGGCGAACCTGTTTATTAACAATGGCAATTGGCTCCTCTTCATAACCCTATTATCTAGCTAAACTGTGCTGAAATCTAACACATGTGATAGGTCGGCATGATACTTCTGGAGCATAGATACGTGAAAAATCGGATGAACTCCCGATAGGCTGGGAGGCAATGCAAGCTCATAAGCAACCTCCCAACTCGTTTCAACACCTCAAATGGGCCTATAAACCTTGGGCTCAACTTGCCCTTCTTCCCGAATCTCATAATTCCCTTCATCGGCGAAACCTTCAAGAGAACTTTTTCACCTACCATAAATGATATATCACGCACATCCGCATAATTCTTTTGTCTGGACTGTGCTGTACGAAGTCGCTCCTGAATCAACTTTACCTTTTCCAAGGCATCCCTTACCAAATCGGTACCATATAACTTAGCCTCACCTGGCTCAAACCATCCGATAGGTGAACGACATCGCCGACCATATAAAGCCTCAAATGGAGCCATCTCGATGCTGGATTGGTAACTGTTATTATAAGCAAATTCGGCCAAAGGCAGGAAACGATCCCACTGACCTCCAAAGTCAATCACACATGCCCTGAGCATATCCTCCAAAATCTGAATTGTCCTCTCTGACTGTCCATCAGTCTGCGGAAGAAAGGTTGTGCTGAGCTCTACACGGGTCCCCAACTCACTCTGTACTGCTCTCCAGAAATGTGAAGTAAATTGAGGACCTCTATCTGATATGATGGAAATTGGCACACCGTGCAACCGAACTATCTCCTGAATATAAATCTGGGCCAACCTCTCTGAAGTATACGTAGTCACAACATGAATAAGATGTGCCGACTTAGTCAACCTGTCAACAATCACCCAAACTGCATCAAACTTCCTCAAGGTCCGCGGCAACCCAACTACAAAGTCCATAGTAATTCGTTCCCATTTCCACTCTGGTATAGTCATCTGCTGAAGTAGGCCACTTGGCCTCTGGTGCTCATATTTAACTTGCTGCAAATTTAGACACCTAGATACATATTCAACTATGTCCTTTTTCATTCGTCGCCACTAATAATGTTGCCTCAAGTCACGATACATCTTAGTAGCACCTGGATGAATAGAATATCGAGAACTGTGTGCCTCTTCCAGGATCTTTTTCCTCAGTCCATCTACATTAGGAACACATAGACGATCCTGGAGTCACAGAACACCATCCGCTCTAATAGTAACTTCCTTGGCACCACCTCGTAGTTTGGTCACAATATTGTTTTCCCACTCATTTCGATCATTTGAGTCCAAAAAGCTCACATTTAGGTTCCGAACTCTCAAAATAACAACTCTCATGTCGAAAATTGGCACGGAAATTCACAACTAGTTAAGACTTCGTAGAGCAAAACGTAGAATTTTCAATACATTAAGGAAACATTCTCTCTTACAAGTTAGATTTAACACAAAGATTAAACAGCACATCCAACAAATCAAAATTTCCAATACAGACGTCGAATAGTTACATTTGTCTTTAACTTTCTGTAGGCCAAAACATAGAATCAGAGTAGAAAAAGCCTAATTTACAACTAGTTAGGTGCATAGCATGTCTGCAGAATAACATAATGCTCGGCTGCTGAAGTTGAACATGGTGTTAGTGGAGAGCAGTCTACAATGGTTCATCGGAAACTAGAATTCATTATACAGAAATAGAATGGGATGTAGCCAGAAAAATGATCAAAAAAAAAAATAATAATAATAACCAAAGATACTGCCACTGATTTAGTGTGGAGCAACCACTGAAAGTATGAAGGCGTGCTCAACCCGAGAACAACATTGATGATTCAACGTCGGAATAAATGTTTACTAAAAGTCCAACAGCTTTTCTCTTCTTAATTTGATCAAAGAGACCATAAAAACTTTTCCCTTCTAAAATAACAGTTGACCCTTACCAAAACCTTAACAATGGAAGCATAATATACTTCCTTAATATGATTTTGCTATCGGTTAGGCAAAATTACTCTTACATTAATGAAAAAAACAATCTAGCCGAGACACTATCTGAAGCCGTATTGCTATCAACTCCTGACAATGCAAGTTTAATTATTTCCTAAAACGTTGTCCCTGATTACATACACACACAAACTTCACACAGTAGGATGAATCATTCTTCTTAATCAAGAGAAGAAGATTTTTTTTATTCATGGTTGGGTTTAACTGGAAAAGAGTGCAAATACTTATTGATTCATTAGAGAGACTCTAAACAAAATGGTTTTCATTCGTCAAACATTGCATTTGTGATCTGTTATGATATGTTGGAAAGTAAACATGGAAGTGGTGCAATCAAGTGAAAATCTTAATAGAGTGAAGTCTTAAAACTACTACCATCAAATTTATGCTGACTAATCCATAGTACAAAAAAGAATTGCTCAGAGCAAATCAAGTGTCAATCTCAGCTATAACAAAACAATGACCTAGTTTAACTTGGACAACAGACCAGTATTGACAGTCAAGAGCAGTGGATGACTTAATTGATGCAGAGAAACGACTAGCCCTTTTCACTGATTGATTAAAGAGAACTAATGCTGGGAAATTATACACAAAAGAGAAGTATGATTCTTCACTTACATTCTGATGACATATCACAGTTGAGGTCATCGCCTATTCAATAGAGAATTTCAGCACAACTTTCCTTTCACCAACTGAGTAAGGAGTTGCAATAGCTTAAATGCTGTTACCAAAATCCTGAGAATGAAAGAAAAAGAATTGTTAAGTTGAGATGATAATTATACATATATAACAGCCTTAATATGGTCTAGATGCTTTTAAATGTTAAATAACCAGGAAACAAACAGTTATATTTTTTTATAAATAGGAAAAAACTTTTCTGTCTCGGGTACCTTTGAGTAGGAAAAAAATGGATTTTACACGTCCAGTAGACAGATCAAAGCTCAAGAGTGAAAATGTACATTACTATAAACTGCTGCCTCATTCCTCAACTCACTGGAAAAAGAAATACAACAAGATTACATGAATTTCTATTTAGTTGAAACATCAAGAAATAATGAACTAAAATTTTCAAGAAAACAAAATGAATCATATACTGCAACATAGTTGCAATAGACTCTTCACACTGCTCAACAAGATTTAACAAAGGGAGAATTAACAGAAAAGAAAAGAGAAGTAACAAAGAATAAAAAGGTACTTGAAAAGAAAAAAAGTTAAAAGAATAACTTACATCTGTTAGAGCACCTTCGTTTTAATCATCACAGGTATTCCCAATCGATCGCTATGGTGGGAATATGAGCAATATTTGGCCAGTAATCACCCTTCTCAAATTCTAGGAGTGGTTTGAGCAATGGGCAGCGAGTAATGTATAGTTCAGAGATGGAAGAGGGCATCCCTTTTATTGGAGTTTAGGGCAATCCCAGATGACCAACTTAGAGAGGGAGAAGGGAAGCGCTGGTTCTGGAAATGATTGGAGATTACGACAATTCCAGATATGCAGGCTTCGAAGCGAGGTAAGGTGCCGAAGACCTTCGGTCGGTAGTGAATGGAGCTCATCTTGGTCAGATAAATATAGCTCAGAAAGAGACGAGGGAAGCCCTTCTTCCAACAATGACTGAATTTGAGGTAAATTATAAGTATATAGAGATTCAAGAGAGGTGAGACTTTTGAGAACTTGGCTGCTTAATGTTTTCAGATTGTCTATACAAAGAGTTCGAATAGAGCAAGGTAACTCCCAATTTTCACCAGCAGGAATCTCTTCGTCACTACCGTCATGGTAGATGTGTAACTCTATGAGACAAGGGTGTCTCTGTAAACCCCACTCCTTTCGCCCATTCACCAGTTTCTTGCAATGCTCCATCTCAAGGACTTCTAAATTGAAAGGAAATCCTCCTTCAGGAAAGGACTCTATTTCTGGACACTCATACAGTACCAGTTTCTGCATTCCTTCTGGTAGCGACTTCAGCTTATGGCATTTTCTAATATGCAAATTATGCAACGACGTGGTTTGAGTCCCACATGCCACTGAAAGTATTTCGAGATTCTCACATTTTTCAATTATGAGATCTTCAGTCCCATTGGGAATCAAAAGCCTAGTAAGGCCGTGGCAACTCCATACACTCAGATAGCATGCTCAAGGGACCAACTCAGGTGATATCTCATCTATAGAATCACATTCTTCCAGTTCCAATTTCTCCAGAAACATGTTACTTCCTCTCGAAATCATATCACCAACTGATGACTCCAATTTTAATTTCCCACAACGCTTTATCTTTATTTTCTGCAAGGTATGTGGCATACTTCTAAAAGGCAAGGAGGTAAGACACTGACAATTGTAAATATCTAATTCAACTATCTGTTTCATTCCCTGAAGTTGAGACAAAAACAGTTTAGCATGATGAAAAAGAACTCCAACCTTAGGAGAACCTTCAACTTTAAACTTTTTGAGACTTGAAAGTTGGATAGGTGTCTCCAGATTGAGTTCCGGACAATTTGAAATTGTCAATTTTGTTAGAGAAAAAAGATTTTCAGGCAACTTTCCAATCAACTTGGGACAATTTTTAATTGAAAGATTCTTAAGTATAGGAAACTCTTCTCCATTCCCTAGTATGTGCCACTGCTTCCACTCCAGCATATCTGCAAACTCAAGTCGCTCAAGTGAGTTAAAAGGCTTTTTGGAGGACGAACTACCATAGAATTCGTCAGTCACCTCTGTTATTCGACGCATCCCTCGAATTGCAAGGAATTTCAAAGAAGGAAGTTGTCCTAATGCTGGCAAGGAATAACAGTCCTTGCAGTTGCTTAGAGACAATTCCACCAGCTCAGAAAATGAATAATCAGCTAGCCAATTTGGAAAGTTTGTCCCTCTATATCCGTTGATCTCAAGTTCTTTTATGTTTGGATTTGGATGTAGCTCACCAAGTATGTCTCTTTCATTTTGTGAACTGTCCGCAATACTTACACTCCACTCCAATGATAACTTTTCAATATGTTCCTTTCCTCTCATATTTGCCTTCAAAGCTTCCATTCTATCCGCCACATTTTCCAACTGTCCAATTGATAGAGTTCCATACAAGCTGCATAGTTCACTTAAATCTTCCATTCTCGAACCACCGCGATCACCTAGAAGAAATTTAGCTCCCAATAAGACATGGAGGCTTTTCAACTTGCTCAAATGTAGCATCATCATCAAGCGAGAACTGCCGCTAATGTCAAGGTGACGCAAGTTTATCAACTTCCCCATCTGCCGCGGTAACTCCTCAAGAAATTCACAAGATGACAAGAGAAGTATCTCCAAGTTATAGAGCACACAAATTGAATCCGGTAACTGCTTTATCTTTGTCAAAGAAAGGTCCACCAATCTTAGGAGTTTTAATTTGATAAACAAGACATCTGGTAACTCCTTGATATGATAACGAGACAATGATAGTGCCCTTAAGGATTTTAATCTTGGCAATATGTTATGCAACACCCTCTTGCTTAGAGAAGAACGATATAGCTCGATACTGTAGATTGGAAGTAATGTCCTCAGCTGCTCCAATTTGTAGAGAGGTTCCAACTTTTCAAAGTCACCATAGCCCATTGAATAGGACACGTGTCGACTTCGTTTCAACATATGAGACTCTTGGTACTCTTCCAACCTAACACAAAGTTTTGAAGACGCAACTTGGGCCAAATCATTGACAAGGTCATGCATTAAGAATTTCTCTGCATTATTTTTAGAAGACTCTGGGACCCTTTCGAAAAGTGACCTTGATTGCAACTCGAGAAAGAATAGGTTGCCTAAATCTTCAATTGTTTCATATTTTTGCAACCCGTGTACTAGACCATTAGCAATCCACAGCTGAATGACTTGTTTTTTCTGAAATGGATAATCTTTCGGAAATATTGCACAGAAGGAAAAGCATTGCTTCAAACGCACGGGAAGATCAGTGTAGCTCAACATTAAGGCTGGTAATATGCCATTGTCTGGAAGCTCCCATACTTCACTTCTCAAAATGCGTCTCCACTCTTCAACCTCTGATTTGGACCGTAACAAACCAGCAAGCGTCTTTAGTGCTAAGGGCAGACCTTTGCACTTTTTTGCAATGTGCTTTCCTACCTCTTCAAGTTCTGGATGCTCTTTAGGATCCCTTTTTTCAAATGCATGTCTTTTGAATAAAGGCCAAGAGAATTCGCTAGAAAGAATCTCCATGATAATTGGCCGACTACCCATCATCTCCGCAACACTCTCCTTACGTGTCGTCACAATGATCTTACTTCCAATTTCTCCTGGTGCAAAAGGATTTCTCAAGTCATCCCACTCGATGTACTTGTCATTCCAAACATCATCTAAAACAATAAGAAACTTTTTCCCTTTTAAGCTTTCCTTCAATTTGATTTGAAGCTGATTAAGAGTGTTATCAACCATCAAGTTGGATGAACCAATTTCTTCAAGTAATCCTTTTGTTATTCTAGAAGCATCATATGGTTCAGACACACATATCCAAGCTTTCAAATCAAAACGATCTTTCAACTTCTCGTTATTGTACACAGCTTTAGCAAGTGTTGTCTTGCCAACCCCCGCCATTCCAACAATAGGAATTACACGATACTTTTTTCCATCGGCATCAACAGACAATAAACGGTCAACCAAAGTCTCTATTTCAGTCTGCCTACCAAAGATATCAGATTCATCAAACAAAGAAGTTGAAGGTCCTCTAGTTTCTTGTTTACCAGAAACAAGATAGTCCTTTAGGCCAAGCCTACCAATTTGCTTTTCCAACTCCTCCAATGTTTTAGTGGTGCCTTCCAACTTCTCCTTTATGTTAAGAAAAAATTCATCACTCAAGCACAAGTTAAGGTCACTTACTTGCTGGTTGCTTGTTTCTGCATGATTTTGATGCTGACCTTCCACCTTAAGTCTCAAAATTTCATAATTGATTTCTTCAATTATGTTTTCAGCACTGTCCACAGCATCTTGAAGCTCATTTAGCCACTGGTTGACGTATGGATTAGATGCCTGTTTATTCTCTGCATCACATAGCACAGCTTGAAGGCCAAGTAAAGTCATCTTCAACCTCTTTAGCAGTCCAACATCATGCTTGTTGCCCCTTTGAAACATCTTCAGCAACTCACCCTGAGGAGCAAGCCTATCAAAGAGAACATTCAAAGCTGAAGATAGAAATGCACCTCCAACTGCTAAGCCAATCTCCATTTCTGAAAGCTGCAAAACAAGCTACCACAAAATGATCAAGAATTTGGAGAAGATTAATATTTCAATCTTAAAAATTGCCTTAGTTTTTACCTGGCCAATCCTAAAAGTAATGTTCAGAGTATATGCTAGTTGTGTCCGTGCTTTAGCAAAGTTACTAGTGCTTCTTAGAAGACCTTATATCTCTCTCTTTCTTTCTTTTCAAAAAGCAAGACTTTTTAACCAACAAAAAAGACAAAAACTTCATAATGGAGACTTATTTCTTAACTATTCGTTGAATAATTGAGGCAAGAGAGGAAGGCTACTGGGAGTGTAGAAATGATTAAATTGCTGTGGGGGTATGTGTTAGGTGTGACTTTTGCTCATATCCTGATTTTTGTTTTAGAAATTGTGGAAATTTGAATGACCAGAGTAAACTAACTGTTACATTATTGCTGAAATTCGGATGAAACTCTGCACTGTACATTCTAGAAAATGTTCCTTTTCTTATCACTTTTCCAAGTTCAAGGTTCTGTGAGGTTGTAAATGATTTTCCTGGAATATACCTCTTTGAAGTTGAAAACCTAAATAATGGTAGGAAAAAAAAATTAAATGGTGGCTTTAAATTTTCATAGTAAAGTCACTATCTCTAAAAATTTTATTGATCCATTATATGTTGTAGCTAAGCGTTATTAGTGACAGAGTTTCAGAATAATTTGAAAAAATCAATTGAAAAAGACAGCTAAATCTTGAAATTCCTTAATACTATCATGTTTTAGAAAGTATTAGAATTTCAGAAAAGAAGAAGCATATTAGCAGCTTTTGCAGATAATGATAAGTACTTACAATTTTTATTTTACCTTTTTCTTACAATTTAACATATTTCTAAACAGTGCAAAAATTAAGCAGAAAAAAGAAATTACAAAGAAAGTTACGAAAAAGAGTTAGGACAATAAAGTCAGGAATGACATGCTGTATTTTGATTGAGGTGAAATAACTGAAATCTGCCTGCTTACGATGAGAATCAATCCTCATCTAATTTACAGTTAATATATATTAATAATGTAAATTATTTACAATCAAATTACTTAAAAGCTAAATATAGTATATTTCAATATTCATACCAAATGATAAAGAAATTTCAATGTGATCATTTCCAATTAATCATCAACAACCCTTTATTTTTTCCTGGTGTAGAATGTTCTTGTAATATTGTTCATAATTTGAATTGTACCAATGGGTAAACATGCTTCCCTATTACAATTTATCCACATAATCACTTGTGTTGACGTCACTTAACTGTCATCATAAGCTTCCAATTTTAATTGTTGGGTTGAAATGGATTGGTTGTCATACATTGCTTCAGATAATGAATCGATATTTGAGTCACGCTCGTGAGAATATATAGGTGAAAAACTATAATGAACACTAATATTTTCAATGGATAACCACCATTAAGACAACTAAATGTTGAATTTTCTTCAACACCATGTTTTGGGTAGTATTAGAGTTTGAGAAGAGAAGAAGCATATTAGCAGTTCTAGTATGAGTTTTTTGGAGATAAATATAGGTAGTTATTTAGTGTCTTAGATAGAGTAATCTCTATCTTGAAATAATCTCTACAGAAAACTTTATTTTACGTAGTATAATTGCTAGATAATATAAAGAAGTATGGTACTAGTTGCGTGTTCTAGTATAAATTACGCATCTTGTAGCTTTCTGTAAGATATTTTCTTTTTTTCACTCTTGCTAGAGATAACGATAAGGTGGATAGTGGAGAGATATTTTTTTTTTTGCAACTGTAGGCTATCTTTTATCATTTATTACTATGTTTGTGGGGTATCAGTGATTCTTAAGAACTGATAGAACGATCGAACAAAATCTATTTCAACTTATTATTAGGTTTTTAATTTTAAATAAAATTATAGGTTCCAATATATATTTATAATCTCACCAAATTATTAAGGAAGTTCTTTAATTTTATCATGAATATGTTTTAGTCCTTTAGAGATTGGGGAAAATTGATTTATGTCAAAATTATTGCTAAAGCTTGAATGATACTCTACTGTCTACATTCTTGAAAGATTTCATTTTCTCCCGAGTTTCTTTCTTATTATTTTTCTGTGTTCAAGATTTTGTGAGGTTTAACAAATTAATCATTTTTGCAAAGAAAATTTACACTATCACCATAATTTTGTTTTACCAGTGTTACATGTTATTTACCATATTTGGTTGGTTATCTATGCTTGCTATAAAAGTTACTCATAGTTGGCTTTTAGATTATCTAATTGTATGAATCGCAGATTTAATTTGGTTTGCATCAATGCACATTCACTTCAAATATTTGGAAAAATATTAGCTAGACTGATGATTATTAAGTTAGATTTAAAAAAAAAAAAAACAGAATAGCATGCTATTGCCAAACTCGAAAGGTTAAAGAGACCGAGTTAACTATTGCTTTTTCGATCACCACTTGAAAGCTGTAAATGGTAGGACGCTCTAGTCATTTTATGATGTTAATGATGTATATGATTCTTTTATCTCTTTCTTTTCTTGATTTGAAAGATCAATAAATGGTGAATCCACCAATTTGTATTCATTTTATCAAATTGAGACAGTGTACAAGGATCTGAATAGGGGTTATGATAATATTTTGGGGAAGACTTTTTTTTTTTGGTTTTTCACTTGACATTCGATACTCGTATTGAGGTCCTTACTAATCCTAATTCGTGTAGAGCAAGGCTTAAAATGGGAAAGTACTTCCTACCAAAAAAAAATTCCATATTTAAGGATGTATGATGGAGTACAAGAATTAAGAAAAGTCTCTTGTCTTGAAACATTAATGTCATGTCAATTATTAAGAAAAAAAGAGACAAAGACTTCAAAATTGAGCGAGTGTAGGTTCACCAAGTTTAGTGTTAGTGTAGGAATTTGCAGAGAAAATGAGCAACAAGCATTGGAGAGTCTGAAGAATGAAGAATATGATCCCTTAGAGTCTCTCTACTCTAGGATTGTTGGAAAAGATTGTTGTGAATGGAAAGGGGTTGTGTGCCACAATCTGACTCGTCATGTGATTGAGCTACACATATATGGTTTTAATTTGTTTGGATATCTAAGGATCAATAACCTTGAGTGGCTGTCTAGTCTTTTCAATCTTGAGAATCTGGAGATTGATTATATGGATCTACAAGCTTCCTTCTCTATTTCATCTTCGTTTATATGATGGTAGTCTTCAACATATATCACCTCTACTTCATCATAATTTTTCTTCACTTGAAACACTCTGACTTTTCTTGGAATAACTTTAGTTCTTCTATTCTCAAATGAGTTTTCAATCTCCCTAGTCTTGTTTCTCTTGATTTGCGTTTTAGTAATTTGATTGGCCCTTTTCCCGAAGGTCCTGTTAACTTTACTTCTCTCACGAACTTCAGGGCAGGCGGCAACTCTTTCAATTGTTACCCAGATAGTTGTTTGATCTTAATAATCTTGAAAATCTTGAGCTTAATTTTAGTGGTATTGAAGGTATGCCGAGTGATGCTGGAAACGTAACAATACTTAAACATCTTAATCTTGAATTCAACAACATCAACTCCACTATCCCGAATTGGATCTATCGATGCAAAGATTTGGAATCACTTAGTCTTTGTGGAAACAATATTGAGGGAGTAGTTTCAAATACGATTTCAAATTTGAGGTCAATAACTAGTTGGCCTTTCTTGGAATATGCTTTCTGGAAACTTACCAAATGTAATTGGAAAGTTATTGAAATTACCTTTGCTTGATCTCTCAGAAAATCTATTCGAGGGAAAATTATCTGAATTATTTAATGATAGGAGTAGTTTCCTTCCAACGGGATTGAGAAATAGTTCTTCTTTGTTGGAATTGAGACTAGGAAACAATAAACTGCTCCCAGAAAGTCTTTGCCAACTCCCAATGTTAGAAAATATTGACATCTCTAGCAATAGGTTGGACGGTGTTGTAATAGAAAGTTATTTCACCAACTGGACACAATTAAGATATTTCAAAGCATCTGATAATAATATGACTTTATAAGTGAGTGAGAACTGGGGTTCCACTTTTACAAGCCATGCAAATTGAGGTTCCAACTTGATTTTGGAACTTATCTTCTCAAATTCATTTAGTTGATATTTCTCACAACCAATTTGTTGGTAAGGTTCCAATCATTTCAACACCTTGTTAGTTTATGTACATCGATTCCAAGAATTTCAGTGGTCCGTTATCTCAGGTTTCTCTCAGTGTAACTCAGCTAGACCTCTATAACAAATTCCTTTTCAGGAATTTTATCTCACTTCTTGTGTGAAACAAATAAGAACGGATTCCACACATTGTAGATCTTAAACCTCGAGGAAAATGATTTGTCAGGAGAAATCTTTGATTGTTGGATGAACTGGCTAGAGTTGAAAGGTTTAATCTTGAGAGACAATGACTTGATTGGAGGAATACCAAGATCCATGGAGGTTTTATGTAATTTTAAATCTTTGGACTTCCATAGAAATAGTCTTACTGGTCCATTACCTCCATCATTGGCAAACTGCACAAAGTTGCTGAAAATTGATTTAGCTGAAAACAAATTCGTTGGACAACTATCACCATGGTTAGGAATGAAGTTTTCAAATTTTATAATCCTTAGCCTTAGCTCAAACAAATTCTATGGTGAATTGCCTCCAGAAATTTGTCACCTCAAGGATAGGTGTATTAGCAATCTAACAAAAATGGTCACCGAAAAATAAGTTGGGGGAAGTTGATATTATTTATGATGCTTACGATTTTGAAGTACGTGTGAGAAAAAGTGCAATAGTGACAACTAAAGGCAATATTTACCAATAGAGTTAATACTCTAAAACCACCCTAAACTATCATGTTTTTATAAGTTTCCTACCTAAACTATCCAGCGTACCTAAAATCCCCTTGAACTATATTCCCCTAGTTACTAAAAATTCCTTCATCGATTTTTTCCAGTTGTGTATGATGCACGCTCCTAATTAACTTTAAACTGTGAGTTTACAACACGTTTGGTAAAAGCCTTTGTTCTTCCATCTCCTTCAACAAAGGTTGCCCCTTCTATCAATCTGGATTTTCACCATTAAACGTCAATTCAACCTTTTCTTTTCACACTAACCTTCGATTTTACAGTGATTTTTGGTTTAGTCGGAGATTTGGGATTTAAAGAAACTAGGGTTTGACAGGAAAGAGAAGTTATAGAGAAATAAATAAAGAAAAAATAAAAAAGAACGGTAATTTCAGAAAAAATAAGAGAAGAGAAAAGTTTCAAATGGAACCCATAAGGAGAAAGGAAGACGAAAGGGAAAAAATGAAAAAAAATGGTGAAAAATAAAGAAAAAAATCTGGAATAAAAAGAAAATAGAAAGGAAAAAGAAATTGAATATATTAACACTAATTAGCCGTTAGAAGTTTGCGAGGTGGGGCCATTTTATGGATAATTTCATCTTTCACGTGCCTTTAGACGAGTTATTGCACACATATTGCCAAAACATTAACGAGGTGGCTTTTAATAACTAGAGAGATATAGTTCAGGGGAATTTTGGGGACACCGAATAGATTAAGTACTAAACTGACAAAAACGTGATAGTTTAGAGGGATTTTAGGGTATTAACTGTTACCAATATGATATCATATTGGCATTGGTTACAAGCATGGACATGTCTAACAATAATCTCTCTGAGATATACCTATAAGTTTTACCAGTTTGTAGGATTGAGATTCTGTAATTTCTCAAAAAACCATTTGACAGGTAGGAACCCAAATGGCATTGGTGACATGAAAGTGCTGGAATCCCTTGATCAAACATCTCCTCCTCCGACAGTGTAGTTTTCTAATAATTTTAGATTGAAATTCGAAAGTCAACGTAATAAGTTTGGCTTTTTAATCCAATACTATTTTTGATAACAAGAACGGGAGGGAGAAATTCATTAATTTACTCCACTGATAATGTTAAATATCAATAAGATTTAACAACAATGGAAACATAATTTTATTTGATACATTTTGCAAGATAAACAAGTACATACACTTATTACAACCATATGACGGAAACAAAACACTACGTATAATAGTTGGGTACATTAGATGAACTTCCACCAGGAGCTGGATTACCACCGCCACCCAAACCAGTTGAAGGACATTTTCGACGGTCGTGTCTTGTTTGCGAGCATATACCACATTTGCACGCATAAATGGTATCACCAACATCCATTTGGTTCCGTATACGCATTTTTCTTTGGACCTCTACTTCATCATAATTTTTCTTCACTTGAAACACTCTGACTTTTCTTGGAATAACTTTAGTTCTTCTATTCTCAAATGAGTTTTCAATCTCCCTAGTCTTGTTTCTCTTGATTTGCGTTTTAGTAATTTGATTGGCCCTTTTCCCGAAGGTCCTGTTAACTTTACTTCTCTCACGAACTTCAGGGCAGGCGGCAACTCTTTCAATTGTTACCCAGATGGTTGTTTGTTCTTAATAATCTTGAAAATCTTGAGCTTAATTCTAGTGGTATTGAAGGTATGCCGAGTGATGCCGGAAACATAACAATACTTAAACATTTTAATCTTGAATTCAACAACATCAACTCCATTATCCCGAATTGGATCTATCGATGCAAAGATTTGGAATCACTTAGTCTTCGTGGAAACAATATTGAGGGAGTAGTTTCAAATACGATTTCAAATTTGAGCTCAATAACTAGTTGGCCTTTCTAGGAATATGCTTTCTGGAAAATTACCAAATGTAATTGGAAAGTTATCGAAATTACCTTTGCTTGATCTCTCAGAAAATCTATTCGAGGGAAAATTATTTGTATTATTTAATGATAGGAGTAATTTCCTTCCAACAGGATTGAGAAATAGTTCTTCTTTGATGAAATTGAGACTAGGAAACAATAAACTGTTCCCATAAAGTCTTTGCCAACTCCCAATGCTAGAAAATATTGACATCTTTAACAATAGGTTGGACGGTGTTGTAACAGAAAGTCATT
Organism: Nicotiana tabacum; assembly: GCF_000715075.1. Taxonomy (NCBI): domain Eukaryota; kingdom Viridiplantae; phylum Streptophyta; class Magnoliopsida; order Solanales; family Solanaceae; genus Nicotiana; species Nicotiana tabacum. The sequence goes on from NC_134098.1 coordinate 9,518,781, forward strand.
TCACCAACTGGACACAATTAAGATATTTCAAAGCATCTAATAATAATATGACTTTATAAGTGAGTCAGAACTGGGGTTCCACCTTTACAAGCCATGCAAATTGAGGTTCCAACTTGGTTTTGGAACTTATCTTCTCAAATTCATTTAGTTGATATTTCTCACAACCAATTTATTGGTAAGGTTCCAATCATTTCAACACCTTGTTAGTTTATGTACATTGATTCCAAGAATTTCAGTGGTCTGTTATCTCTGGTTAAGGAAACAAACTTTGCGGGCTTCCACTCGTGGTGAACTACAGTTCAGGTGGTCAAATTCCTGATATCGCTACTGAAAAGGATAAGAGATGAAGATGAATTGGATTGGTTCTATATTTAAATGGTAATAGGATTTGATCTTAGCTTTAGGGGAGTATGTTCGTCTTTAATTTTCAAGAGATCATGGAGACATGTCTATTATCATTTTTTAGATAGCACTTGGAAAGTCCTTGTGTGTAAAGTTACAAATATAGGGAGAGATATGACTAATGATATTGCTATTCTCAAAAATTAGCTTTTTCATGTTTCGGACAAGTTGAGGATTCCCAACTGCTATCTAAAACTGATAATAGGCATGTCTCTGTAATCTTTAGAAGATCAAAGAAGAACATACTCCCCAAAAGCTTAGACCACATCCTATTATCATTGAAATGTGGAACCAGTGTAATTCATCTTCATCACTCTCATCCTTTTCAGTATCAACATCAGGAATTTGATCACATGAACTGCAGCTCACCAAGAGTAGAAACCGGCAAAGTTTGTTTCCTTGAAAACCTAAAAGATTAAAGCTTTGAAGTTGAATGCTCAACAGTATCTTTCATGTTAAATTGTGATAAGACATTCAAAATTGAGTGCTCAAAGTCGACAAACTCGAAATATATGACCACTAAAATTGTCGGAACTCAAAAACATTGATTGTCCCGCATCTGACCAAGCGAGTACTAAGATGGTTGAAACCTCACCAACAAATTGGTTGTGAGAAAGATTGAGAAATTGAATATCGGAAGATAAGTTCCAAAACCAAGTTGGAACTTCACCTTCTACTCCACCATTTGATATGTCAATATACCTTATCTTTTTTTGTTGAGTTTTGAGCCACATGGGAAACTGAGGGCCTAAATTCCAGCTGCCAATTATAATGCCCTCGGCTAGAAATGGTGGAGTCCAATTTTGACTAACTTTTATAGTCAGATTATTCCAGATGCAGGGAAGACCTTTAAATGTTAATTCAGAAAAATGACTTTTTAACACCTTCCAACCTATTGGTTAAAGTGTTCTAGCATTGGAAGGTGACAAAGAATTTCCGGAAGATTTCCGATAAGGTTATTGGATGAAAGTTAGAGAAAAGTATGTTTTGTCACATTTTCTGTCTTACTCGGTATCGTACCTTCAATAATTTCAAGATTATTCAGATCAAACAAACATTCAGGTATAGAACAATTGAAGGAGTTATTAGAAGCCCCGAAAGTTGTGAGAGAAGTCGAGTTAAAACCTTTGGGAAATGGGCCAATAAAATTAATACCTAACAAATAAAGTGAAACAAGATTGGAGAGATTAAAAACCAACTTCGGAACAGGAGAACTAAATTTGTTGCCAACAAGATCGAGAGTCTCGGGTGAAAAAAAATTATGATCAAGTAAAAGTGATATATGATGAAGATTACCATTAGCGTAGTCAGGAATTTCGTTAATGGTTTTCAAACTTTAAACAAGCCAATAATTTTTTTATCGATGAATGGTGTACCAAAATTTTAAGATTAAACTACGCAATATTTAGCTAAATAATAAAAAAATTTAATAGAACTATAATTTCATAAATCAAAATTAAAATAACAAAAAGATAACATTAAAGATTTTAATAATAAAAGTAAACATATCAAAAGAAAGACAGAGTCGAGAGGATTGATTGTTTGTAGACAAGGTCGACTCTAACCTTAGCAGTAGTAAGGCTTGTGACGTAGGCCCCCAACTTGGGGGAGGCATTTTTATAAAATTAATATGTTTATAGGTATTTAAAAAATAATATTTAGTACTTTTAATACAAAAATAGAATTTTCATATAAAGGAAAGAAATTATTTTTAGATATATCAATAAGGTAACAGTTTGACTTACTTAAAAATGGGTAAGACAAATAGTTTTCCAGCGTTTCAATTTGAGTTAATTTGACAATTTCTTTTTACTCATTCATTAGATAACATGTAAAATATTTTCTCTCCCTTCCTTAATTTGTCAAAATCAATCTTTCTTTTCCCCTATCTCTTCATATTTAAGAAATTCCTACATATTTTCTATCTTTCTCTTTAATATTCTTACTTACTTTGTTTTTCCAAGATTCATTAGTTCAAGTGTTCGACGATACTTTTATGCTTTCAATAGTTCTATACTTCTATTGCTCAATAGAATCTTAGCTATGATCTATAATGTCTCAAGAAAAAGATTAAGTTGGCTATATTATCAATTGAAAAGAAATAATTGAAGGAAATTGATTATAAAAACAATTATTAACAATTTTGTATCTCAAAAACCCATAAGATTAGAATTCAAATAAAAATATATATTATAACATTCTTTTAATAATTAAGGCCTCACACTAAATATTTTGGCTTTAGGCCTCGTATGTGCTTGAGCCTCCCTTGTTTGTAGAGAGCTTTTGTTGAAGAAATTTTCGTAGAGCTTGATTTTTAAATTATAAAATTTGTTGAAGAAATAACGTTTAGTTAAAAAATTACTCTTAAGATTAGTTATTTATTTCTACACAAATTTTAAGTTTTATGAGTTATTTTATGTAACGACCGACTTGTCGTTTTAAGAATTAACGCCCCGTTCAGCGACTTAAGATCTCGATCAATTTCGTAATAAGTATTTATGACCCGCGGGTGTTGTCGAGTTTGATTTTTCGAAAGATTCTAAATTAATTAAAAGAAACAATCCTTAATTTGAAGCTTAAATGGAAAGAGTTGACCGGAGAGTTGACTTTTGAAAAAATAACTCCGGAATAGAATTTTGATGATGTCAATAGCTCCGTATGGTAATTTTGGACTTAGGAGCGTGTCCGAAAAATTATTTGGAGGTCCGTAGTGGAATTATGCTTGAAATGCCGAAAGGTGAGTTTTTGGGATGTTTGACCGGAGGATTGACTTTTTTATATCGAGATCGGAATCCGATTCTGAAAATTGGAATAGGTGCGTTATGTCATTTATGACTTGTGTGCAAGATTTGAAGTCATTCCGAATTGATTTGATGTGTTTCGGCACAAGATACAAAATTTGAAAGTTCAATAGATTTTGATTTGAGGTGCGATTCGTCGTTTTGATGTGTTTTGAAGCATCGACTAAGTTCGTATTGTATTTTGAGACATGTTGGTATAATTGGTTATGGTCCCGAGGGCCTCGGGTGAATTTCAGAAGGTAAACGGAATGGATTTCGGACAAAGTGGGTTGCTGGAAATTTCTGTTGCAGAGCTGTTCGCCAGAAATATCTGGTGCGTGGAGTCAACTTTGGAAGCTTATATCTCGCAATCTATAAGGAATCTGAAAATTTTTAAAACGTCCAAGTTATAGCCCTTTGATTCTAGTTTCCAGAAAGTTAAACTATTCATTATTTGGACAGAAAGTTATGATGGATTGAATGAAGGCTGGTAGAGCAGTTTCGCCAGACATTTCTGATGCGTGTAGCCGACTTTGGAAACTTATATCTCGCAATTCATAAGGAATCGAAAAATTATCGAAACATGAAAATTGTAGTCTTTTGATTCTAGTTACCAGAAAGTTAAACCATTCATCATTTGGACATTTGTACATAAAGCTATGATTGATTGAATAAAAACTGGGGCAAACAAGTTCTAGTGTGGACTTTTAGTGACGGAAAATAGACTTTTAGTGACGGATGGGCAGAAACTTAAGGACCAAAAATGGTCATTTCTTTCATTTCGTTTTGGATTTTTGAAGCACAGTTCTTGGGAGATTTTTATGGGAAAACATTGGGGTAAGTGTTCCTTATCCTATATTGATTATATTTCATGATTCCATACTCATTTACATCATGACTCCGTGAATTTATGGAAGAAAAATCAAGATTTTTGCAAAATCTTCCTAAAACGAAAATTTAAGATTTGGAGGTCGAGTTGTTATCGGAATTTGAAAAAATCAGTATGGTTGAACTCGTATCGGAATGGGTGTTCGGATTTCGTGAAAAGTATGTCGAGTTTCGAGAGGCGGACCCCGCGCTGACTTTTGTTGAATTTTTAGAATAAATTTTCAAGTTGACGTTTTATTATCCGGAATTATTTTTGATTAATTTTAATGAAGTTATACAATTAATTTAGATAGATTTGAGCTGTCCGGAGGTCAATTCAAGCAAGAAGGCGATTTTGGAATATCGGCATAACTTCAAAAATATAAGTGTCTTGCTTAACCTCGAGTGGAGGAATTACCCCTTAGGCATCGAGTCTTATGTGCCATTTGTGAAATGTGAAAAGTCGTGTACGCGAGGTGATGAGTACGTACTCGGGATTATATGTGCAAATTTTATTGAATTAAAGTTTTAGAAATTATTGTGTAATAAATTGGACAATTATGGATAATTATTAAATCATCTGTTTGCCATGTCTAAATCTTTGTTGCTGAATTTGTTTTAATATGACAATTTGATGTGATTGTTACTTGATATATTTATGAAATTTCGTGAGAATTGTTGGTTTAATATTTCTTGGAAATTAATTTCAGTATGAATTTTTTCTATGCAAATGATTAATTAAATTAACTTAAGAAGAGGTGTTAATATAATTATCTAAATCTGAATTAATGAAGGTGTGACCTATGTTGATTATTTTTCTATCTCTGTTGATTGTTATTGAGGTTTTATATATACATTGTGTGGGCCTTGGGCTATTAGTTGTGAAATTAATTGATTTTGTTATATCATTGGAATTTGTTATGGCCATTGGGCAAATTGTAATGTGAATTGATTTTTTTTATGTTGCCGTGATAATTTGTCATGTAAATTGTTGTGTTGTGTGAGTTATTATTTTTAGGAGATAAGGGTGGCAATTCACCGTTGATATTATGTGAGTATAAGGGTGGCATTTCACTGTTGTTGTGTTTGTTGGTATATTGTCTGGGTGGAGCGATAATGGCGACTATAGGAGCGATAAGGGTGGCAATAGGAGCGATAAGGGTGGCAATTGATATTGCTTGGGCGGAGCGATAAGGGTGACTATAGGAGCGATAAGAGTGGCTAAAGGAGCGATAAAGGTGGCAATAGGAGCGATAAGGGTGGCTATTATCAGGGACGATATGTGATGATGGAGAGTTGTGGTGTTGGTGATTTTCATGTGATATTGTGATTTTCTGGTGTTTATTTTTATATCTTGTGCAAATTGTCTTGTTGTTGGTAAATTGATAATAATCTGATTTATGTTAAAATTGGTAGCTTATGTCTATTGCCAAGCGGATTATAAAATGAAATGTGGGCACGGGGTGCCGTGAGTAAATAATAAGGATATTGGCACATGAATTGTCTGTGCAGCTGTGATATGAAATTTGGGCACGAGGTGCTGTGATTAAATGATAATGATATTTGGCACGTGAATTGTCTGTGTAGTTGTGATATGAAATGAGGGCACGAGGTGCCGAAAAAATATGATAATTTAATTATGGGCACGAGGTGCCGTGAAAAAATAAAAAATGGACTGAGACCCGTATTTTTATGATTATGAAATAAGGTGTCACATGGTGACTTTTTAATTGAAAGAATTATATTCAAAATATTTATTTGGAAGGATTTTTATTTAGAAAGTATTATATGAAAGAATTGTATTTGAAAGATATTTAATTGAGAAAATTATATTTGAAGAGATTTATTGAAAAAATTATATTTGAAAGATATTTATTTGAGGAAATTATATTTGAAAGAGAGTTATTTGGAAGAATTATATGTGAAAGACATTTATTTGAAGGACTTGAATTAATTGAGTGTAATTGTATTTATTAATGGTGCTCTTGTTGTCTTGCTGTGCATATCACTGATTGTTTTATGTTGCCCTTATTATTATTATTATCTGTTTCCTATTATTTTGTATATTATATTGCACAAGCTATTAGACTAGTGAGTGTGTTGACTGTACCTCGTCTCTACTCCACTAAGGTTAGTCTTGATACTTACTGGGTACCGACCGTGGTGTACTCATACTACACTTCTACATATTTTTGTGCAGAACCAAGTATTGGAGATATCAGACTTGAGCAGAGTTAAAGCGGGATCGTAAGGATTCAAGGTAGAGCTGCTTGGTCGTCGCAGTACCTTGGAGTCTTTTTATTTCATTGTACTGTTAATTTTTAATCAAACAGTATTGTATATTCGGTCCTCATGATCATTCCATGTATTCAGTTAGAGTTCGTGACTCAGTACTACCAGTTTTGGGAGGTTGTATATTCATCTTTGTTCCGCTGTTAGTTTTGATTACTTATTTAATTAAAAAAATGGCTTCAAAATATAATTGAAATCGGCTTATCTAGTCTTAGAGACTAGGTGCCATCACGACGCTTGTGGTGGAATTTTGGGTCGTGACATTTTATTAGGAAATTTTTAGAATGAAAAAGAATCAAATAGACCACACATGGTGGTCTCCGTTTAGTTTTGGCAAATGAAATGGGCAGAACTTTGAACTCATGAACAACACGTCACTTTGAATATCCTGGATTGCTGAAATGTCTCACTCAACTGTGTTAAGAGTATTTAAAATATAATATTTAACCATATAAAGTACTATTTAACTAATATATGCAGTATAATTTTTCGACGAAGGGTGTGTGCTTGACCACCCTTGACATATAGTAGCTACGCCATTGAAGATTACACCAATGAATCATTAACATGCTTCCTTCTCTTGTTGAGCTTCGTTTATATAATTGTAGTCTTCTACATATACCACCTCTACTTTATCATAATGTTTCTTCACTTGAACACTCGACCTTTCTTGGAACGACTTTAATTCTCATGTTCCCAAATGGATTTTCAGTCTCCCTATTCTTATATCTATTAATTTGACAGGTAGTAACTTTATCGGCCCGTTTCCTCTAGGCCCTGTAAACTTGACTTCTCTCACAACCTTCAGAGCTTCTAGCAATTTCTTCAATTGTCTTTTACCTGGATGGTTGTTTGATTTAAATAATCTTGAATATCTTGAGCTTGGTGAAAACAATCTTGAGGGAGTACTTTCAAATCTAGTTGACCTTTCAGACAATATCTTTGAGCTCATTAACTCATATTGACCTTTCAGACAATATCCTTTCTGGAAAATTACCAACTCAAATTGGAAAGTTATCAAAATTAGAACTTCTTGATCTGTCAAATAATTTATTTGAAGGAGAAGTATCTGAATTATGCAACGGTATGAGTGATTTCCTTCCATCAGCCTTGGAAAATTGTTCTTCTTTGAGGTACTTGGAGCTCTTTAATAAGAAACTGACCGGAAGGCTCCCTGAAAGTCTTAGCCAACTCCAAATGCTAGAAATCTTTGACATCTCTGATAATAGGTTGGAAGGTGTTGTAAGAGAAAGCTATTTCACCAACTTGACACGATTATGGTACTTCATTGCATCAATGTATAATCTGGCTTTAAAAGTAAGCCAGAACTGGATTCCACCTTTTCAGGCCACATACATGGAAATAGGTGGTTGTAATATAGGCCCTTTGTTTCCCAAATGGCTCCAGACTCAAAAACAAATAATAAGTCTGGACATATCAAATGGTGGAATAGAAGGTGAGGTTTCAACTTGGTTTTGGCACTTATCTTTTCAATTTCAATTACTAAATCTTTCTCACAACCAATTTGTTGGTGAGGTTCCTTTCATCTCCACACCTTCATGGTTAAGTGGGCGCAAAAGTCCTCTGTTAATGTACTTGGGTTCGAACAATTTTAGTGGTCCACTACCTCGGATCTCAACCAATGTAGGTGAGTTGGATCTATTCAATAATTCATTTTGAGGAGGTTTATCTCATCTATTTTGTGCAACAAATAAAAGCCAATCCTACAAATTGGAGGTCTTAAACCTCAGGAGAAATGATTTGTTAGGAGAAATTCCTGAATGTTGGATGAACTGGCCAGAGTTGAAAGTTTTAATCTTGAGGGACAATAACTTGATTGGAGGTATACCAAGATCCATGTAGGTTTTAAGTAATTTGAAATCTTTAGACTTCCGAAGAAATAGACTTACCGCTCCATTATCTTCATCACTGGAAAACTGCTAAAAATTGCAAAAGATAGATATAGCTGAGAATGAGCTTGCTGGACAGTTACCATCATGGTTGGGAATGAGGTTTTCAAATTTGATAATCTTTAGTCTTCGCTCAAACAAATTCTATGGTGAATTGTCTCTAGAAATTTGTCACCTCAAAGATCTTCAGATCTTAGACCTTGCGAACAATAGTTTCTTTGGAGTTATACTAAGGTGTATCAACAATTTAACAACAATAATCACCGAAAATAAGTTGGTGGAAGCTAATGATATTGAGTTAGATTTTTTTCTTATTTTGGAGTATTTGTGAGAGAATGCAATAGTGACAACTAAAGGCAATATTTACCGGCATGACACCATATTGGCATTGCTTACAAGCATGGATATGTCAAACAATAATCTCTCTGGAGATATTCCTATAAGTTTTACCAGTCTTTTAGGATTGAGATACTTTAAGCTTTCCAAAAATCACCTGACAGGTAGGATTCCCAATGGCATTGGTGACATGAAAGTATTGGAGTCTGTTGATCTTTCAGAAAATTGACTTTCTGGTGAAATCCCGCAAAGCTTTTCGAGTTTGTCAACTTTAATCTTCTTGAATCTATCTTATAACAATTTGTCAGGGAAGATACCTGTGAGCACTCAACTTCAAAACTTTAAGCCCTCCAGTTTCCGGGAAAATGAGCTTTGCGGGCTTCCACTCTTGGAGAACTGTAGTTCAAATGGTCAAATTCCTGATGTTGATACTGAATAGGATGAGAGTGAGGAAGATGAATTGGATTGGTTCTATATTTCAATGGCAATAGGATTTGCTCTTAGCTTGTGGGGAGTATGTTCTTCTTTAATTTTCAAGAAATCATGGAGACATGCCTATTATCATTTTTTAGACATGCCTATTGTTATTCTCAAGTTTCAAATATAGGGAAGGATGTGATTGCAGATATTGTTATTCTCAAAAGCCTTATTATATGCTTACTTTTCCTTCAATAAAAAAAAATGTTTGCAAATAATGCTTCTTTAAGCATTTTGTTTTAGTCTCCCTAGTTATATGAGTACGTTTTTTTAACCTCCGTAGTTACGGAAATGTGATATTGTTTTTTCTTTGGAGGGGAAAGTGGGTCTATTAGCATAAAAAAATGAAGTTTATATTCACTCCGTTTCAATTTATGTGAAACAATTTGACTAGGCAGAAAGTTTAAGAAAAAAGAGAAGACTTTTGAATTTGTGGTATAAAATGAGGTACATATATTTTGTATGGCTATAAATCATTGCATAAAAGTAAAGTATTTTCAAATAAGGAAAGAGATCATTCTTTTTGATACGGACTAAACAAGAAATAGGTTCACATAAATTGAAACAGAGGGAGTATGACATTAGACATAAGTGAAGAAAACTCTTTAAGGAAACAAAACAAATATAAACTTGTTGAAAATTGATCTGATCTCTTAAAATGCATGCTGGAATAGAAGGAAAGATTCTAACCGTGAACATACCAAAAAACTCTTTCTATGAAACTTCAAATTAGTGCACGCAGAACATGTTCTACAATCAAGTGATACGGAAAGAAAGAAAAGAAAGAAAGTAATAAAAAGGAGAGAATACAGTTCTTTAGATCCTCTACTTCCCATTTTAGTAATAAGGGTGAACTAGAAAGTTCAATTTGTGTCCACATAGTATTGTTAAATATTCTTCTATAGTTTTGTTTACCCTAAAAAATGGATAACAATTAAATTTGTAAGTGATTTTAAGGATACACGGATTAATTCGATACAAATGAGAAGAAGGATTCCAGCCTTAATGATATATCCGCCCTTGATCCGGACTCACAGTAACTAAACACTGATGAACAAGAATGAGAACAACGAAAATATTAGTATATCACGACCTTCTGTTAATCGAGTTCGGCTGCCCGATAATGCTCTGTGAAGTCTTTTGGGATTCGGACCGGTCCCGAGGTCATGGCCCCGATATTTTCGAGGGTGGGCGTCGAGCCCCCGTATCCTGTCTCGATAGGACACTTGCCTCGATTCTGGCTCTTTCTCATTGCGTCTCTTGCTCGATTTACCTTACCAGAAATCGGGGCGTCTCCTAGACCTAGTTTTTCCCGTATACAGATACTCCCCTCGTTTCACGAAGAGTAAGTTTTACGGAAATGACAAGGAACGACATGAGTTCTTGATCCCTTCTTCAACACGCAGTGACACAAAATGATAAAGAAACCGAAACGTCCCGTCAGTCGCGCCATAATGACTCCAAACGCGTGTCAGTCATCGGCATGTCGTTCCTGGATATGAAACGGCACAAAGTCTCTATAAATACTCCTTCCTTCGTTCATTTTTTACTTTTGAACAACTTCTACCTTCAATCCTTCAAGATATCACTGCATACCTTCATTCTTCAACATTCTTACCTTCGTTCTTCAAGTTGCAGTCTTTATTTTACCCTTCACTTAAGCCAGCGTGCTTAATTTTCTCAGCAAGTTTCAACTCTTCATCTCCTCATCTTCCTTCATACCTTCAAACCTTTTTACCCAGATAAAAATGAAGAAGACTTCCAAGATTGTCCCCCAGAAAGGTGCTCCTTCTTCTTCGCAGCCGACCACTAAGGTCGAGGAGACCGTCCTCGATGAGGTTGTCCTCAAGAGGTCCGCTCCGGGTGCGGCCATTGATGAACCAACGGCCTAGCCCCGCTTGAAAATGTTCGTCCCCGGAGGGTGTTTGGTTGATGATGACTTCAAGGTCGAAAAGCCCTCTTCTATTCAAGGCCGATGCGAGGCGGTGTCACGGTACATCTGCTCCATTCTGTAGGAGGTATGTCGTATGCCTCGGCCAAATCCGCCAATCACTGTGGAGGACCGTGATCCTCCTCCAATTCGTTGTGAACAAAATGGACTCCTACACGTTCACCATCTATCATCTACTCAGCTTGTACAGTCCCCGAATCTTCGGGGGGGGGGACTGATAAAGCTTGTACGCCGGGCCAACAAAGCCCCCTTTTCAAGTAGCGATGAGGACCGGGTTTGGGGCTGGCATGGATGCTTTTGTCCGAGTGAGGACCACAGACTTGATCCCTACCGAGTTGAGGCCATACCTCGAGAAATAGAACATATCACGTAAGTATAACTTCTTTTTAAATGTTGATTTTATGTTTTATCTTTCTTTTTCTCATCGGTATTTGCTGTGGTGCAGCCCTAACTTTCTTTTAGAGGCATTTGTTCGCATATGCCTTATGCCGAGCGCTCATGGCGCGAGCTCTCGAAGGGCCGCTGAGAGGCCCATTCTCACAGTAAGATTCCTTTTTCTGAATAAGCAACACTAAACTTTCATTTCCGACACTATGTCCTCATTGCTTCTCTTCTCCTTTTTTGCAGGCTTGCCTAAGACCATCGAGCTTAGGCCCTTGGTAGGGGGTGAGGACCTGCTTGTTGATCCTTCTGCTTCGGGGCAGCCCAGAGCCACAACAGGAGAGAAGAAAACGAGGAGGGCCCCGAGTTCCCCAAGCTCGGAGAAAAAGAATCCAAGGAGAAGGTTGGCTTGTAAGACAAAGGAAAGCTCCAGCTCCTGAGTGCCTGACTCGAACTTACTCTACAAGCTCAGGGACGAGCCCGAGGAGGATGAACTTTTTGTGGCCCGCGAGCCATCTTCCCCCAAGGAACGGGTGGCAACCGTGGGGGAAACAACAGAGGCTAATCCCTCTCAGGTTCAGGAGGCTGGCGTAGAGTGAGGGCCGAAATGCTCGAGATGTCAGATCTGCTCCGCCCGGTGTTATCAAAATTTCGGGATCGCCTTCGTTTACAGAATCCATGTTCGATGAAGCTCGGGCGACGAATGAGCGATCCAGTGAAGGGGCTCATAGAGTGGATGATCCCCTCCGCTGCTTTTTTGATGGCGTGGACTCAACCACCATGGAGGACTTCTCCGGGTTGGGTGACTTAGAAGTACCGAGGAAACGTCCATCCTCGAAGGTTGGTGGGACAAACTCAAGCCAAAGGTTGATCAGCCGATTCCCCGCTCTGAGTATGGATCTTGGCCGAAAGCGGTCAGTTATTATCACCATCCCGGAGGATGCCCGTTTTCTTTTTGCCCCTGTCGGGGTAGCTAGCTACCTCCGATGCCTGGAAACCGAAGAAGAACAGGCAAAAATGAGGGAGGTGGATACACCGTGCTTGTTCAACGAAGCACAACAGGCACTGAACCGGGTTGCACTCTTTTATCTTCGAGTTTAAATTTTGATAACTCTAATGCCTTTTCCTTTTCACACTTTTGCAGGTTTTGGTACTCCACCATTAAACCTTCTATCGGTACCGGCTGAGCTTAGCCAGCTCGAGACTGAGGTCAAAGAGCTTGCTGAGAAGAGGGATATGTACAAGTTTTTCAGCGAGCAACGTGAAGGAGAAATCGAGAAACTCCAGGCTGAGATGGACGCGGCTCAGAAAGAACATGCCGACCTGGTGGAACAGGTAAAGATCTTTGAAGTTAGTGATAACGAGTTAGACATGGCGACTAACAGTCAAAACCCGCAGGTCCAGCAGAAGCTTGACCGGATCGATCAACTTCGAGTCGTCGCTAAATGGGATACCCTTGGCTTGGAGCTTAAAATAGCTAAGTCAGTGACAGAATTAACCAGGGACGATGCTGAAGAGATGGTGGCCCAAGCCAGAGCTGAAGTTGAGGAAGCCCAGGACCACCTTAAAGTCACTGTCGAGTACGTGATATGGCAATCCCGAAGAGAGTCTCTCGAAGAGGTTCATTCCCAGGATTTTGATCTCTCGGCCAATATCGAAAATGCAAAGAGGCTTAAGGTGGAGGCGAAGGATTTGACCGATCCCGATGACGAGGAAGGCTCTGAGGGATCCTATAAACCCGAGGACAGAGAAAACCCCGATGGTCTCGGTGAAAAGGCGGGCTCTGGCGAAGATCATGCTTAGGTGCCTTGTAGATTTTTCTTTGTATTTGTATTTTTGTATATTTTGTTGAGGCCATTTGACCATTGTAAATATCTTTATCGGAATATTTATATATAAGGCTTTTTTCTCCTTTGGCAATTTTTGAATATTGCTAAGATTTCAAATGCCTTTTCACGGAGTACAACATAGTAATGAGGTCTTGCTCAGAGGTTCGAGCAAGGCTCGTTCTTGATGTAATTTTGTTTAAAACTCATAGGAGCTTGGTATGACTGGAGGCTTTCCCCAAAGAGCTTACTTAGATAAATTCTACCGAAGGTAGCCTTTGAACCGGTTTAGAATTTTTGGAGGCTTTATGTTTTGGTTACAGTCTCCGGAAGTCTCCGAGCCATTTTGAGGATGGCCATAGCCTTTTAAGTTCGGGTGTTGCCTAATAGGCTTTGTACCCTGGGCTTCGATACCCGAGTCACCTGGGCTTGCCTAGGACAGCAGTCCCTGAGTGGGAGTGGTCGTAGCCTTTAAAGTTTTAGGCACCGCCCAATAGGATTTTGTTCCCCCGGGCTTCGATAGCCCGAGTCATCTGAGTTTGCCTTGGACAACGGTCCCCGAGTGGGGGTGATCTCTTAGATCTGGATAGATGCGGCCCTTGGGCTCAATATCCTTAAGGAACAAAATGTAATAGTCTTAAGGGACAAAATATGTATCCGCAAGGTAGAAACTTTCTTTCATTTATGTGCACGACATACAAGATCACAAATGTGTACAAGCTTCGTGTTTTGGCTCAAGTGGTCTATGTGGGCACGACTCATTTGACTGTTTGGCCCTTACAATAAATCCTACCCACCGAGCCCAGAATGTTCAAGCACAAAGTTTCCTTCATTGCTAAAATCATTATCAGAGGGTGATGCCCCCTGTATTTGAGGCCGATCATAGAGAGGGCTCAGATACTGTTGATGTGATCCTCGACTCCGATTCATATCCGGTCTTTAATTCTAAGTTAGCAGATCTACCGTTTCCTCGTGAAAAACCTTGCCTGAAAACCCATTTGGGACCAAATCGGTTCAAGGGAAAAAGAGTACAACGCGTGCTTTCAGGACTAAAAGCTGTATCATCCTTTGGTTGTTGCCTACAAGCGTCAGTCCAATTTGTAATATATGTAAAGAAAAGAACGAATGGGATCATACCTTAGCAGTAGTATCATTTTTAGTAGGTTATGTTCCAGTTGTTCGGTAGTCGCTCACCGTTCACTGCTTCGAGCTTGTATGATCCTTTGCCGGTGATCTCGATAATTTGATATGGATCTTCCCAATTCGGTCCCAACTTTCCTTCGTTCGGGTTCCGGGTGTTTAGTGTCCCCTTTCTTAACACCAAGTCCCCGATATTGAAGTGTCAGAGGTTGGCTCTCCAGTTGTAATACCTTTTGATCCGTTGTTTTTGGGCGGCCAACTGGACGATGGCGGCTTTGCACCGCTTGTCCAACAGTTCCAGGTTCGTGCTCATGGCCTCACCGTTTGTCTCTTCCATTGTATATCGGAACCTGAGACTCCGTTCTCCTACTTTGACCGGTATTAACGCTTTGGTACCATAGACCAACGAGAACGGGGTGGCCCCGATACTAGATTTTGAGGTTGTACGATACACCCATAGGATTTCGGAAAACATTTCCTTCAATTTTCCTTTGGTGTCGGTCAACCTCTTCTTATGATTTTGGACTATGGTTTTGTTCGTAGACTCTGCCTGCTCGTTCCCACTAGGGTGATAGGGTGTTGATAGGATCCTTTTGATCTTATGGTCCAGAAATATTTGCTAACCTTACTGCCGATGAACTGCTTTCCATTGTCACACACGATCTTGGCCGACATTCCAAATCGTCATATTATGTGGTCCTAAATGAAATCAATAACTTCTTTCTCCCAGACGTTCTCAAATGCCTGGGCTTCCACCCACTTAGAAAATAAGTCTGTCATAAATTATATAAATTGAGCCTTACCGGGTACCCATGGCAGGAGACCGATGATGTCCATCCCCCATTTCATGAATGGCCAGGGTGACAAGACCGAATGTAGTAGCTCTCCGGGCTGATGAATCATTGGTGCGTGCCTCTGACATCCGTCACATTTTCGTACGAACTCCCTTGCATCTTTTTCCATGTCTATCCAGTAGTATCCGACTCTGATTACCTTACGAACCAATGATTCAACACCCGAATAGTTCCCGCAGGTTCCTTCATGAATTTCATTCAAAATATATTTGGTATCTCCCGGTCCCAGGCATATGGAGAGTGGGCCATCGAATGTTCTCCTGAATAGGGTGTTATCTTCGGACAGGATGAACTTGGCCGCCTTTGTGCGCAGAGCCCTCGATTCTTTAGGATCCGAGGGCAGCTTCCCGGTCTTCAAGTAATCTATATACTTGTTTCTCCAGTCCCAGGTTAAGCTTGTCGAGTTTATCTCGGAGTGGCCTTCTTCCACTACCGATTTCATGAGTTGTACGACCACTCCCGAGTTGAATTCATCGTCATCAACTGACAATCCCAAGTTAGCAAGAGCATCAACTTTGCAATTTTGATCTTGAGGTACATGTTGTAGAGTCCACTCCTTGAACCAATATAGCGTTACTTGTAGTTTATCCATGTATTTTTGCATTCGTTCCTCTCTCATATCGAACGTCCTATTGACTTGGTTCACCACAAGGAGGGAATCGTACTTAGCTTCGATCACCTCGGCCCCCAGGCTTTTAGCCAGTTTGAGACCTGTAGTCATGGCCTCATACTAGGCCTCGTTGTTAGTCAATTTTACAGTTCTAATGGATTGCCTAACTACATTACCTGTTGGTGGCTTTAACACGATGCCGAGTCCGGACCTCTTTGCGTTCGAGGCACCATCCGTAAAGAGGGTTCAAACTATCGAGAAAGTCCCCGAGTTTAACAATAATTCCCTTTAGACCTCGGGAATTAGGGCCAGCATGAAGTCCGCCACAAAGTCCGCCAAAATTTGAGATTTGATGGCAGTTCGGGGTCAATATTCGATATCGTACCCGCTGATTTCCACGTCTCATTTGGCCAATCGTCCCCAGATCTTGGGTTTATGCATTATGTTTCTCAATGGGTAAGTAGTCACGACACATATGAGATGGCATTAAAAATACGGTTTTAACTTCCTATAGGCGCTTCGCAAAGCCAGCGCTAATTTTTCCAGGTGAGGATACATAGTTTCAGCCTCGCCTAGAGTCATGCTAACATAATAGATAGGAAATTGTGTACCTTTCTCTTCCCGGACCAGGACTCCACTTACCGCTATATTGGATATCGCTAAGTACAGGTACAACTACTCGTCTGTTTTCGGGGTATGAAGCAAATACGGACTCGAAAGGTACCGCTTGAGTTCTTCCAAGGCTTGTTGGCACTCCGAGAATCGATGGCTCTTGTCGGAGGACCTTGAGATGAATTTACCCAAGGCGGCTATGCACCTGATTAACCTTTGAATGACCTTGACATTGTCCACCATGGTAATATCCTCTATGGCCTTGATCTTATCGAGATTGATCTCGATTCCCCGATTGGACACCATGAATCAGAGGAATTTTCCGGACCCGACTCCGAATGTGCATTTCTCTGGGTTCAACTTCATATTGTATTTTTTCAATATGTTAAAGGTTTCCTGCAAATGTTTCAAATGGTTATCTGGTTGCAGGGACTTAACTAACATATTGTTAATGTAAACCTCCATTAATTTTTCTATTTGCTCTTCGAACATCCGATTTACTAGGCGTTGGTAAGTTGCACCGATGTTTATTAGCCCGAACGACATTACGTTATAATAGTAGGTATCATATTTAGTGAGGAAGGATGTTTTTTCCTGGTTGCCCGTGTCCATCCGAATTTAGTTGTACTCGGAATAGGCATCGAGAAAGTTGAGGATACCGTGACCGGCCATCGCATCGATCATGCGATCGATGTTGGTCAAAGGAAAAGAGCCCTTGGGGCATACCTTGTTTAAGTCTTTGTAGTCTGCACACATTCTTAACTTATTCCCCTTTTTAGGGACTACTACTACATTTTCCAACCAATCCAGGTATTTATCTTCCCGAATAGATCCTATTTTAAGGAGTTTAGATACCCCGTCTTTGATGAATGAATGCTTGACTTCGGACTGAGGCCTCCTTTTCTGCTTAACCGGATGGAACTTCAGATCCACGCTTAGCTTGTGAGTAGTGATTTCCCGCGGGATCCCTATCATGTCAAGGAAGGACCAAGCGAAACAATCTATGTTAGCTATAAGGAATTCAATGAGTTTTTTCCTGAGCTCGGGACTTAACCCCATGCCTAGGTATACCTTACGATCCGGAAGGTGCTAGATCAATATGACTTGCTCCAGTTCCTCTACCGTTGATTTTGTGGCATCAGATTTATCGGGCGCTATGAAAGACCTGGGAACTCCGTAATCGTCATCCTCACCCGTCCCCTGCTTTTTTGGCTCGCTTGGGGCCGACATCGGTGGTTGCTATTTGGTTTCTTCCTTGGCGATCTAACTTGAGTTCTTAGATGTCGAGAGCGCGGATATCAGGTCCTCCTCATCGACCACAAACTGCTGCTTTGCTGTCGGTTGTTCTCCGTAAATAGTTTTAACCCCTTCTGGTGTTGGGAATTTCAACACCTGGTGTAGTGTCGAGGGCACTGCCCTCATGTTGTGAATCCATGGCCTTCCAAACAACGCATTGTATCTCATATCTCCTTCGTTCACGTAGAACTTTATTTCCTGAACGGTTCCGGTGGTGCTCACCGGTAGGGTTATCTCTTCTTTAGTGGTCTCACATGCCATGTTGAATCCGTTTAGAATTCGAACTACAGGCATAATTTGGTCTTGTAGACCCAGCTGCTCAACGACCATCAATCTGATGATATTAGACGAGATACTTGGATAAATTAACACACGCTTAACTCAAAATTTTTTTATGAGTATAGATATCACCAGTGCATCATTGTGTGGTTTCACAATGCCTTCAGCATCCTTGCCGTTGAAGGATACAGTTCCCTCTGGCACGTAATCTCTAATTCATTTTTCCCTTGTGATGGACACTAGTTCTGATGGGATAAACGGACCTAGAAGGGGCCCCAATCTGATCATCTTCGACCCTGATTTTTGACTGGTACCAGTTATAGATGTCAGCCCAAGTTACCTCCGGGTATTCAACTAGATTTTGCTTCAACTGTTATGAAGCCAACAAACTTCGAGCATTGAGTCCATGGGTGAAGGACTGAACGGCCCAATCGTCTGTGACTGGAGGCAGGTCCATCCATTCCATTTGAAACTTCGATACGAACTCCCTGAGCATCTCATTATCCCTTCTCTTTACCTTGAAAAGGTCCGATTTCCTGGTCTCGACCTTGATGGCCCCGGCATGCGCTTTTACAAAGATGTCTACAAGCATAGCAAACGAGTCAATAGAATTTGGGGTAGATTGTGATACCATATCATAACTCCCTTCGACAAGGTCTCTACGAACTTTTTCAGCAGGACGGACTCGATCTCATCATCCTCCAAGTCGTTCCCTTTGATGGCGCACGTGTAGGAGGTCACATATTTATTTGGGTCACTTGTTCCGTTGTACTCAGGAATCTAGGGCATGTAGAACTTCTTTGGGATTAGCTTCGGAGTTGCGCTCGGAGGAAAAGGTTTTTGAACAAACTTCTTAAAATCAAGGTCCTTCAATATCGGTGGTGCTCCTAGGATTTGGTCGACCCTAGAGTTGTAGGTTTCCACCTTTTTGTCATTGGCTTCGATTTCTTTTCTCCCGATTCCACCCGTTTTGTTAGTTCCTCGAGCATCTTTATGATCTCAGGCTTGGTCCTGGGTTCGTCTTCACTCGGCTTCTCCGTGATTGGCTCATTTTTGAGAGTGTTTTCCTGGGACGGTTCGAGCTCAATTCTGTTGGGGGCGCGGCTTTGGTTATGCAGTTGGGCTATCGCTGCATGTTGAGCCTCTAGCATTTCGAAGATCACCCGCAAGTTGATCCCATCGCCTTTACTACCGTGCGTATCCCCAGCTACCGACCTGACTTCCCCGCGAATGCTGACCTCTAGGTCAGTGGGCAAGTTAGCATCGATGGCCACGTATGAGCTGACGTCGATTGAGTCTGCGACCGGGGTCCCGTTTGGGTCAATAGGGTGAACCTCGTTGTTGGGCACTATATTGTTGTTTTCACCGTGGTGGTCAGACTCAGCATCAACATTCAGAGGGGCAGATTGGGAGTTTGATATTTTGACCTTTGAACTGAAATTAAAGAAACTTAAAAGAACAAGTGTAAAATAAGGTGTGTTATGGAAATTTGTATCAAATTGCCACTATTATCCTTAGCCCCACGGTGGGCGCCAAACTGTTTACCCTAAAAAATGGATAGCAATTAAATTTGAAAGTGGTTTTAAGGATACGCGGATTAATTCGATACAAACGATAAATTACGTTAGATTAGATAGTTAAAGGTGTAGTAAATTATCATACCACTTGAGGAGGATGATTCCAGCCTTAATGATATATCCGCCCTTGATCTGGACTCACAGTAACTAAACACTGATGAACAAGAATGAGAACAAAGAAAACAATAGTATATTGCCTTGGTATGCGTTTTTCAATGTCCTTAATGAATAATCAGACCCCCTGAGTCATACTCTAGGTACAATTCCATAAAAGGTAAAATTCTTTCATTTAACTAATCACCGGATTTTTGCCGGTACGTGCCGAGATCCACATCGTGATACCTGACTGTTCTTAGATATCATGGCCTTCTGTTAATCGAGTTCAGCTGCCCGATAATTCTCTCTAAAGTCTTTTGAGATTCGGACCGGTCCCGAGGTCATGGACCTGATATTTTCGTGGGTGGGCGTCGAGCCCCCGAACCCTGTCTCGATGAGACCCTTGCCTCGATTCCGATTTCTTGTCATTGCGTCTCTTGCTCGATTACCTTATCGAAAATCGGGGCGTCTCCTAGGCCCGGGTTTACCCGTATACAAGTTAAAAACTCAATAAATGTGCAAGGTTCGTCTACGTTCTTTACCGGTATTTTCTAATTTAGGCCTTAATTGTTTTCACTTAATGGATGTCTGTGTTTGAATCATTAATTGGGTCTCACTTCATTAAGTATAGATATTTTTCTTTCTCTTTTTATAAATAATGATATAATTTGCGATGAATAGTGTTAGGGATCATACCTTGCTAATTGAGAAAATGATCTTCTATAGCCTGTCAGAATTTTAATAGCCCATATTTTTCCCCATTGACACGAAATGTTAATTCGGTCCAAACATATTACATCTAATAGCCCGAAATATCTATTTTGTATATTTTTTATATAGTGACAGTCTCTTTTATATATTTTTTGTATAGTGACAGTCTATTTTGTATATTGTTTTATAGTGACAGTCTATTTTGTATAATGACAGTCTATTTTGTATATATCTTGTATTGTGATAGTCTATTGTATATAGATTGTATAGTAACAGTCTATTTAGTATATTTTTTGTATAGTGACTGTCTATTTTGTATATATTTTGTATAAAGACAGTCTATTTAGTATAATTTTTGTATAATGACAGTCTGTTTTGTATAGATTTTGTATTGTGACAGTCTATTGTATATAAATTATATAGTGACAGTCTATTTAGTATAAGTTTTATATAGTGACAGTCTATTTAGTATATATTTTGTATAGTGACAGTCTATTGTATATAAATTGTATAGTGACAGTCTATTTTGTATAATTATACGTATAAAATATCTCCCTTATCTAGAAAAAGATTCAAGAGTTCAGATCTTTACGTTCCATAAATTTATGTTTTTGTTTGTTGGGTTTTCTTTTCTCCTCTTTTCTTGGTGGCGGGGTGGTCGCAGGTGGGTGACCGCTATTGACTATTGATAGATTGGACCGTTCCTGTGATTGTTATTCTTAAAGAATTTGTTAAATACATTAGTTTGATATAATTTATCAATTGCAAGAGTTTAATATAGAAAATGTCTCATTTATCTTATACTCCCATTTATTTGCATTACTGAAAAATAAGTTAGAAGAATAATTACACAAAAAATTAAAATAAATAAAGTAAACGTAATATTAAAAACTAGTATAAGGGATGTCAATCTATGAAATTATCCTAACAATAAATTATAATTTTGTATAAGAAAGATGAGGCTTGGGGCGGCACAATGATTAATATAATTTATTTGTTTTTGGCTACAAGTTGTAATGCGCAATTGTGGGCTAGCATCTGTTTATAGTTTTTGCCAGCGGCTAACTTTGTCACGGTGACGTAGGCCCGGCTGGACTGCTAGTGGTAGTGGGAATTCTCCCATTCCCTAGTCACTGGAAAACTGGAAAGGAATTCTCCTTACTATAGGAGTTCTACATTTGAACAGTAATAATAAAATGCAAGCTATTGAGATAATTTTTAAGATGAAACTTCATCCATTACATAACTCCAATCAACCACCTTCTGCAAAAGAAGAAAAAAATAGCTTCAAGGAATCAAATGTCATTTCCATCCTTTCCATTTTGAACCAGCATTTAAATTTGCAATAACTGGAATATTGTAGACAAAATCTTGGAATGGGAAATAAGTTTGAAAGGAAGCAGTATTACCTTAGAAAATTTCAAAATTATATCCTTTCTACTATGCTGCCAACAAATCAAAGGGCTGATAAACCTGAAAGTGGTGCAATCAAGTAAAATTATTAAGCTGATGAATTTGGTAGAGAGAATGAAAAATAGAGCCATGCCTCAGACTTGCTACCATCAAATCTATAGACTGACAAATCAACAATAAACAAAGAATTACTCTGAACAATGTATTAACAGTTCAAATTATAAGCATAACATCACACTCAGCTATAACAAAACCGCGAACCTTTCTTAATCTGACAAAAATATCAGTTCTGATAGTTAAGAGCATTGGACAATAAAAATGCCTATACTTTGTTGATAGACCAAAGTCGAGGTGTTTGTCAATTCAATAGAGAACATCAGCACAACTTTACTTTCATCAACTGAGCTAAGAGCTATAATAGCTTACATATTGTTACCAAAATCCTGATAAAGAACAGAAAAAATTAAAAGTTGATACTCGAAAATCATCATAATAACCTATACAGTGCTGATGCTTTTAGTTGTTAAATTATTGGGAAGCAATTTTTATTTTTATTTTTGATAGATAAGAAACAAACTTTTTGTCGTGTATCGTTTTGATTCTTTTAGAGCTTGGCATTCAAGAGTGGACATTTATGTGCATGGTAAAAGATTACATAAATCTATCAACTTTCTGGAGCAAATATAAGGATTTCATCACTTTTTCTTTTTTTTCAACTAACAATAAATTTCATCCCAAACTGAAGACGCTTCCTTGGCTTCATAGCGCAATAGACGCTACACACTACTCAATACGATTTCACAAAGGAAAAGAATTGAAAACGAGGAAATAGAAGTAACAAAAAATAGGAAGCTACTAAAGTAGAGAATAACTTACATCTAGACTTCGAGGTGAACTGAGGGACGATGGAATACCTTCTTCGAGTTGTGACCAAACTTGAGGTGAATTACGAATAGATAGATATTCCAGAGAGGTGAGGCTTTTGAGAACTTGGCTGCTTAATGTTTTCAGATTGTTTACTTCAAAATGTCGAATAGAGCAAGGCAATTTCCAATTTTCATCAGCAAGAATCTCTTCGAAACTACCATCATGAATGATGTGTTAATCTGTGAGACGGCGGAGTCTCTGGGATTGAGGCATAATTGTTATTGTTATTGTATGAACAATTATTTATAATTAACATTTAGACAACCTATTAATGTAAAACCTCCTTTACAGTGTTAGTGGATAGAAGTTAATGCACTATTGCTCAACCAATCTGACGTGAAAACTCCTCATACATGTGCTCCATTTTAGTATATTGGAGCTTAATTTGATGCACTATCGCTCAACCAATCTAACGAGGCTAGCTGATGAAATAAACTTACAAAGAAGTATTGCTTCCATCTATTGTGCATTACTACTAAAATTGGATTATTGCTCAACCAAACTTACAAGAAGTAAGAAACACCATATAAGCAACATGTTATAATCTCTAACACCATCTTCAGCTATCAAAGTTAAGTGGCAATGATAAGTAATTTGAGTTAAAAGCAATGAATTCAGTTGAATCCGTCCTGAATTGACAAGCAGAGTATACGTCCAACTTCCAAAGAATGCCTACACAACTTTCACTAACCAACTTGATGAAAGAAAACAAGAGACCATTGAAACTTCACTTTCTCTTTGTAATGACCCGACCGGTCGTTTCGAGAGTTATAGCTCAGTTCCCCCATGTAACGACCCGACCGGTCGTTTTGAGCTCTAGCGCGTCGTTTAGCGGTTTGAGACCCTGAGCAACTTAACTTCAGGTATTATAACTTGTACGTGAGGTCGGAATTTAATTTCGGGAAGTTCGGAGTTGATTTGGAAAGAAATTTCCATTTCGGAAGTTTTAAGTTGGAAAGAGTGACTAAGGTGTGATTTTTGAGTAAATGACCTCAGAATCGGGATTTAAAGGTTCCAACAGGTTCGTATGATTATTTTAGACTTGGGCGTATGTTCAGATCTGATTTTGGATGACCCGGGAGCATTTCAACACTTATTATGGAAGCTGGCATTTTGGAAGAATTTCATTAATTTGAGTTGAAGTGCATTTCAATGTTATCAATGTCCATTTGGGATTTCTAGTTTGGGAATAGCTCCGTATGGTGATTTACGATATTGGGAGCGCGTCTGGAAGTGGATTTGGAGGTCCGTAGGTCATTTCAGGGTCATTTGGTGAAAGTTAGAAATTTGAAGGTTTTTGGAGAGTTTCACCAGGAGTGGACTTTTTGATATCGAGGTCGGATTCCGTTTCCATAAGTTGGAATAAGTCTGTAATGCCAATTATGACATGTGTGCAAAATTTGAGGTCAATCGAACGTTATTTCGTAGGTTTTGGCATCAATTGTAGGAGTTTTAAGTTTTAATGTTGATTGAGTTTGAATTGGAGGGTGATTCGTAGTTTCGATGTTGTTGGATGTGATTTAAAGGCTCGACTAAGTTTGTAATGTGTTTTGGGACGTGTTGGTATAATTGGTTGAGGTCCAGAGAGCCTCGGCTGAATTCCGGATGGTTAACGCATTGAGTTTGGACTTGGAAGAAAAGATGAGGCAACTGATATCTGGTGTGATCGCACCTGCGTAAAAAGGGCCACAGGTTCTAGGTCGCAGGTGCGAGTCAATGGTCGCAGGTTCGGTTTGGGGCTGGGAAGTAACCGCAGGTGCGAAGGGTTGTCCGCACCTGCAAGGTCGCAGATGCGGTGGTGCGTCGCAGGTGCGAGAGTGAGAGAAGAGTCTGGGAGCGCATGTGTGAGGGTATGTCCACACCTGCGAAGGCGCAAATGCGAAAGGAAAGGCACAGGTCCGGAGTGGTTTTAAGAGGGGTTTGGGTTTATTTCACCCATTTTTCATTTTGGTTGGGCGATTTTTGGATCTTTTGAAGAGGAGATTTCATCATCTATTATGAAGTAAGTAATTCCCACCTATTTTGAGTAAAATACATAGTTTTTATGTGGATTCAAGCATGGAAAATTGGTAGAAATTTGGGATTTTGAAGAAAAACCTAGAAATTGGTATTCTTAGATTTTGATCACGAATTTGAGCATGAAATTGATAATAAATTATATATTTTAGTTCGTACTGCTATGGGTAGTGTTTATCTTCGAAAAGTTTCAGAATCCGGGCACGTCGGCCCGAAGGTTGCTTTATCGATTTTTCGAACGGAGTTGGAAATTGTTATAAATTGATTAATTATGAGTATTAGAGTACATTTTGATTGGGTTGCATCTTAATTGACTAGTTTGGAGCGACGAGCATCGGTTTGAGGTGTTAGAGAGGCTTTGGAGCCGGTTATGGAATTTCGGAGTAAGGTAAGTCTCCTGTCTAACTCTGTGAGGGGAAAATTACCCCTAGGTGTGGTATATTGATGTGTGCTACTTGTCGTGGGGGCTACGTATGCGCGAGGTGACGAGAGCCCGTACGTAGCTACATTCATGTTATTTTCCGAGTAGGCTGAAGTTCACATCATGATGTAGCTGCACTATTTGAGCATTTTCTTGCCTATTAAATTCCTCTGCTTTACATTTCTACTTAAGACTAGACTTGGTATTGTAGAGACTTCACGAGTTCATAATTAGTCACCGAATAATGTTACTCAACTTACAGCATGTTTTCGTGATATATTACTTCATTGAAAGGTTTTTGGTGAAAAAAAAATTACAACTCACACGTTTATTCGTAAGTGGGGTCAAAGACCCGTTAAAGCTTCTTATTTTAATGGGATCAGGCCGTTTGCCTCTGCAGGATTATGTATTTCACTCTTATGGGATCCGGTCGTTCGCCTCGACAAGATTTTGTACCACACTCTCATCGGAGAGGGCGGTTCTCCTCGGCAGTTTAATAGATGCGTCTATGGTTCGCGTCGTTCGACCCTCGGCAGTGCACAACTTAAATTTTATGTTGGAGCGAGCCGTACGCCTCGATATTTCCTATGTCATATCCTCATGGAATCATGCGTAATATTTGGCAAGAAGCCAGAGTATCTGGTAAGTTTCCCGATTTGGGTTATGAAAATCTATCTAATGAGATCCACTATATTCATATATATGCTCCGGCTAAGGAGGGAATTTCTAATGGAGAGCTTGAGTTCCTCGTAAAG
Source organism: Nicotiana tabacum (assembly GCF_000715075.1). Classification (NCBI taxonomy): domain Eukaryota; kingdom Viridiplantae; phylum Streptophyta; class Magnoliopsida; order Solanales; family Solanaceae; genus Nicotiana; species Nicotiana tabacum. Next base: position 9,544,710 of record NC_134098.1, read on the forward strand.
AGGGGTATTTGTACCACATGATCTATACTTATTTATCTCACTTATTTACACTGCCTCACATTTACTTACCTCTTTACTGTACATTATATTATTGGACCACTAGTAATTGTCGATGTTGAACCCTCATCACTACTCCTCCGGGGTTAGGCAAGATACTTACTGGGCACACGTTAATTACATACTCATACTACACTTGATGCATAGTTTTGTGCAGGTACATATGTGACTAGTGGTCTGGTGAGAGCACAGGCGTGTATGCATACAGGGACTTATGTGAGCTGCATTCCATATTACGACCCGCAACCGAGAGAGTCTATTTTAGAGTAATTATATTTCTCCTCTCCAAATTTGTATTTCGGACATATGCTGTATTTTATTTTATATTCTTAGTTGATGCTCATGCACTTATGACATTGGATTTTGGGGTGATTATGGGTTATTCTATACTGAAATTGTTAAAAATACTATTATTTACTCCGAAAATTCCAACTTTACTATTTAATTTAAGGAAATATGATTTCAGAAATATTAAAAATGAGAACCAAATCAACATTTATTTTTGGCTTTCCTGACAGCGACGCCCGACGCCATCACGACCTTTAATGGATTTTGGGTTGTGACACCCCATTTTCTGCTTCTTTTGTGTTCTATAACTGTATTATGACTTACCGTGGTAGTTGGTTCGGGTCTAGAGTGATTTCATATTGAATTGAGTCACTTAGTCTCTTAATTAGAAGTTTAAGTTGGAAAAGTCGACCGGATATCGACTTATGTCTAAACAACCTCGAATTTGAATTTTGATGGTTTTGTTAGCTCTTTTACGTGATTTTTGGACTTAGGAACGCGTCCGAAATGTGATTTGGAGGTCCGTAGTAGAATTAGGCTCGAATCGGCGAAAGGTGGAATTTTGGCAAATTTGACCGGCAATAAAATTTTTGATATCGTGGTCAAATTGGATTTTCGGAAGTTGGAGTAGGTTCGGGGTATCATTTATGTCTTGTGTGCAAAATATGAGGTCAACTGGACGTGATTTGATAGGTTTCGACGTCGTTTCTAGAATTTGGAAATTTCAAAGTTCATTATGCTTGAATCCGTGTGTAATTCGTGTTTTTGATGTTGTTTGAGGTGGTTTGAGGTGGTTTGAGGATTCGACTAAGTTCGTATGATATTTTAGAACTTGTTAGTATGTTTGGTTGAGGTCCCGAGGGCCTCGGGTGAGATTCGGGTGTTTAAAGGATCATTTTGGACTTAGCTTGTTGGTAGATAACTGTAGGTTTCTATTGTTGCTGGTTTCCTCTTATGCGTTCGCGAGGTAGGTGTCGCATTCGCGAAGTGTACCTGGAGGCTGAGAAGGATTTGTTCTTCGCGTTCACGATGAAGAGAAGAGCCAACTGGGGACCTCAGGTCCTTGGTCTACGCATTCGCGAAGGTTAGAGTTTGTAAAGCTTCGCGTTCATGAAACGGGTCACGTTTGCGAAGAGTAAAGCTGAGGGGCAGTCTGAGTTGGGTGAGAAATTAGGGAAAAAGAGGAAGAACTCTTGAGTTAGAATTTTGAGGTTTTGAATGGGATTTTGTTATCGGATTTGAGTAAATTTGGTATGGTTAGGCTCGAGAGTGAATGGGCTTTCAGGTTTTGTGACGTTTGTCGAATTTTGAGACGTGTACCCGGGGGCCGGGTTCAGGCCTATTTCGGCTTTTTCGGTTGAATTTTATGTTTTCTTTATGGAATTGATTCCTTTAGATTATGTTGATTACCTCGTACTGCTTGTGGATTGATTCGAGGCATTTGGAGATCGTTTTGAGAGGTAAAGGCATTTCAGAGTAGGATTTTTGTGCTGTTGAGGTAAGTAACGCTTTCTAACTTGGTTCTGAGGGTTTGAAACCCCAACATATGTATTATATGATTGGTATTGAGGTTACGCATATGCCAAATGACGGGCGTGCGGGCGTACACCATGAGAATTGTGGCCTAGATGATTCCATGGCACTGTGTAGTGATAATATCTTGCAAATATCCATGTTTTTATCATGTGATAAAATAATTGTGCTGTGAATCATGCTAGATATCATGTTTAGGCTTTATGCAGGTACTGTTGAGACCCATAGTGGTCGTTTCTTGTTGTCACTTTACTACTTTGACTGGTATTTCGTACTCAGTCATATACATGCATTTCATGTCATATACCAGTCTTAGTTGTTATTTATTGTTTCATGACGTTTTGGGCCCATGAGTGAGAGTAGAGAGATTGATGACTGAGTGTGGCCGAGAGCCGATTGTGAGTGACATATATGGGATCGGGCTGCACGCCGCAACAGTTATATTGATGTTATAATAGTGGTTGGGCTGTAGGAGCCCCTCTGGAGTCTGTAACACATCCCAGTGAGCGCAATTGATATTATTGAGGGATGGATCTTCCCTAGACATGGATATTATCCGAAGTACTTGATACCTGGAGATGGATCTTCTCCACAAGGCTGGATTGGACTTTCCTCTGTACTGGGTGACCTATGGTCAATGTTGTATATATTCCGGGATGGATCTTCCCTTGGCCGTGTGGGCCATATACAATACCGAGTGGTTGAGATATCAAGTGTTGAGAACTTGAGACTGACAGTATGGTGCATAAACTTACAGTATGTGCATTGGCATGCAGAGATAACAGAGTTACATTCATTACACTGTTTGAATCTGCTTTACTTTACTGTTTTGAGTTGCCTATTAATTTGAGAGCATGTCTACGTTTCTGTATAGTTTTTTCCATTTTATCTGTACTGACTAAGTCCTTCACTGCCTTCAATCCAAAGTTTGGATTTGTTACTTACTGAGTTGGATGTACTCATGTTACTCCCTACACCTTGTGTGTAGATCCAAAAATTTCTGGTCACGTCGACGGCTGCTAATTTAGGCATCAGAGTTCAGGGATTATCGAGGTAGTTGCATGGCGTTCGCGGGCCTTGATTTCCTTTCCTTATTCTCTCTGTGCTTTCCGTTTTTATTCTTTAGATACTGTTGTGGACTATATTATGATTTTAGACGCTCATGTACTTAGTGACACCCCAGTTATGGGATGAATTGCATCATGTTTTGGATAAATTCTTTTTTGAAAAGGCTTTCTCTTTAAATGTTAAATTGTTCCGCTGTCATTTCTAAAAAGGTTTTATTGTGTTGAAAATGTTGAGTTATGGCTTGCCTAGTTCTATGATAGGCGCTATCACGACGGTCGTTTTTTGGTCTTACAAGTTGGTATCAGAGCCTAGGTTACATAGGTCTCACGAGTCATTAGCAGGCTTAGTAGAGTCTTGTGGATTGGTACGAAGACATCGATACTTTTCTAAGAGAAGATGCAAAACCTTGAGGAAAACTTCACATTCTTGAATTCTTGTCACGCGAATCTGTTGATTATGGTACTAAACTTCTGTTATTTCATTCTCTCATAGATGGTGAGGACACGTACCACCGAGCAGTAGGGGCAGACACTAGTACCACCAGCCAGGGCCACGAGAGGCCGTGGTCGCGGTACAGGCCACTGTAGGGGCAGAGGTGCAGCCCGCACAGTAGCTAGGGCATTACCTGCAGATCCACCAGTTGCCCCAGTTCAGGATCAGGTCCCAGTTGTGGATGCACCAGCGGGGCCAGCTCAGGCACCAACGGTGCCCATTGTGATTCCAGGTCTTCAGGAGGCCTTATCTCAGATTCTGACCGTGTGCACCGACCTTGCTTAGTCGGCCTCTGTTTAGAAGGCAACAACCACTTCTTAGACCGGGGGAGGCCCTCAGACTCCAGCCACCCACACACCAGAGTAGGTGATGCAGGTAATCCAGACACCGGGGGCACCACCATCCCAGATTGGAGAGGTTTGGGAGACTCCAGCCTCCATCTTTTAGTGGTATAAAGGGAGAGGATGAATAGGTCTTCTTGGACAGGTGTCAGAGGATACTCCATACAACAGGTAGTTTGGTGACCAGTGGGGTCTCGTTCACTACATTACAGTTATCTAGGGCTGCATTCAGTTGGTGGGAGGCTTACGAGAGTCATAGGCCAGTCGGCACAACACCCTTTACCTGGCAGCAATTCTTCGTTCTCTTGCTAGAGAAGTTCGTGCCTCAGTCCTGTAGAGAGGAGCTGCGTAGGCAGTTTGAGCAACTTCATCAGGGTGATATGTCCGTGATGCAGTATGAGATGAGGTTTTTGGAGTTGGCCCGACATGCTATCTGGTTGATTCTCACAGACAAGGAGAGGATCAGGAGGTTCATAGATGGCCTCCCTATTCAGTTGTGATTGCTTATGACCAGAGAGAGAGTGTTTGGTGCTAGTTTTGATAAGGTTGTCAACATTGCTCGTCAGATTGAGTTGGTTCTCAGCCATTTGCGGGTTGAGAAGGAGGCCAAAAATCCTCGTGGATAGAGTGGATTTGGCGATGTTCCTTCTGGGGGTCAGTTCCAGCATGGTAAGGGTCGTCCATTCTAACATGCTCAGATGGCTCGCCCAGTTAACCGTGGTTCATCATCTAGCCATGGGTCACACAGTTATCAGCAGGGCTAGTCATCATTTAGAGCACTACCAGCTCAGGACCTTCTAGCAGTTATTCCGGTTCTCGGGGTTCCCTTCAGTCCCCACCGCCATTCGTAAGGAGAGGTTTCTTGGAGTGTGGAAATTCGGGTCATATCAAGAGGCATTGTCCCCGCCATTCAGGATGTTCATCTCAGCATAGGAGTGAGCCTGCGACTGCAGCACAAGTTGCTTCACTACCCGCCAAGCCAGCTAGGGGTGGAGCTCAGTAAGCTAGGGGTCGCCCGAGAGAGGGAGGCCCATCAGGGGGCGACCATGTCCGTTTCTATGCTCTCCCTGTCAAACCAGATGCCATTGCGTCAGATGTTGTGATTACAAGTATTGTCTTAGTTTTCCACAGAGATTCTTCTGTATTATTTGACCCTGGTTCCATTTATTCATATGTCTCCTAGTATTTTGCTCATTTTCTGGATATGCCCCGTGAGTATCTAGTTTCATATGTTCATGTATCTACTCCGGTGGGTGATATTGTTATTGTGGTCTGTGTATATCGGTCATCTGTGGTGACTATTGGGAGTATGGAGACCAGAGAAGATCTTTTGCTGCTTAGTATGGTCGATATTCATCTGATATTGGGTATGAATTGGTTGTCTCCATGTCATGTTGCTCTAGATTGTCACGCTAAGACCATGACATTGGCGATGCCGGGGTTGCCGAGGGTTGAGTGGAGCGGCCGTATAGACTATGTTCCCAGTAGAGTGATTTCATATTTGCAGGCTTAGCGGATGATTGAGAAGGGTTATCTATCCTATTTGTCTTTTGTGAGGGATGTTAGTGGAGAGGCCCCTGCTATTGATTCTGTTCAAGTGGTGTGTTATTTTCCGGATGTGTTTCCTGTAGATCTGCGGGGCATGTCGCCTGACAGGGACATTGACTTCAGTATTGATTTGTTGCCGGGAACTCAGCCCATTTCTATTCCACCGTATCGTATGGCACTGGAGGAGTTGAAGGAACAACTTCAGGAACTCCTTGATAAGGGGTTTATTCAGCCTAGCGTGTTACCTTGGGGTGCACCAGTTTTATTTGTAAAGATGAAGGATGGTACTATGAGAATGTGCATTGATTACAGGCAGTTGAACAAGGTCACAGTGAAGAACAAGTATCCTTTACCACGTATAGATGACCTATTTGACCAGCTTCAGGGAGCGAGGGTGTTCTCCAAGATTGATTTGAGGTCAGGGTATCACTACCTGAAGATTCAGGACTCAAATATTCATAAGACAACTTTCAGGACCCAATATGTCCATTATGCGTTCCTCGTGATGTCTTTTGGGTTGACCAATGCCCTAGCAGCGTTCATGCATCTGATGAACAATGTGTTTCTATCACAACCCAAAATTCCCTTCGTTGGGTATAGTGATGGAACCTAGTCTTAGGGACTAGGTAAGCCTAACATTTATTGAATAACAACCATAATAAATAACATCTAACAACTTTGAAATGGAATTCTTTATAAAAATTTACAATTCCCAAAATCGGTAGTACAAGTCATAAGCTCTATAGAGTTTACTACAACTTCTAAATATGACTGTTTGGAAATAAGTAAATACAATACGAAAACAAAATAGGACGGTGACTCCGAAGCCTACGAACGCAGCAACAGGTTTACCTTGAGTCTCCACAACAACAACCCGCCCTGCTAGCTATTGATCAACTGGCTTCGCAATATATGGATCTACACAAAATTATGCAAAAGTGTAGTATGAGTACACCACAGCGGTACCTAGCAAGTATCAAGAATAACCTTAGTGGAGTACTGACGACGAACAGTCAAGACACCCACTAGACTAAATAACCTGAACAAATATGAGTATAGGAACAAAAGAGTATGATATCTACATAAGGACTACACGATATGGCAAACAATACATTAATTACAATAAGAAAGGAAAACAACAAGTACCAGCGGAATACCAAAATAATGACACAGAAGGATGAACGGAAACACAACATAAATCCGAAATCACAGATACAGAAAGGACAAGTAATCACTCAACCATAACGACCGTTTTCACATCAAGTTTCAGTCAATAAACTCCACGAGGTACCGAACCTTGGGCTAATCACAACTCACGGGTCTCTATAACTGAACTCTAACACTTGGCATACTGTGCCCTCAGTATACCTCATAACCGCACTGAAAACTCACGTGCCAAATAGAGTCATTCTCACATAGAAGGCAAGTAAACAAAGGTATGCATCTATATTCAACAGTAGCAAGGAAGCCCCTAAATCCGATAGGAGTGCTTAACTATATGTATGCTTGTGCAAGTGTCCTAACATAGTTCAACCCAACAAGTAAACATAAGAAAAAGGAACGGTCAGCATGTAGACTGTTTTCTCACAACTTTCACAAGATAAGGCTCACAAAGGTAAGCATACCACTACACAAATATCAACAACAAGAATTCCCCCATGCCATCACAACTCATCACAAATCAATCCCTGACACAACCCACCTTGTCCCGCCATGTGTGCAATATTAAAGTAAATGCCCGCCTTGTCTCGCCACACGTGCATAATCATGTTCCCACCTTGTCTCACCACATGCACAACCCACATATATATATCCCGCCTTGTCATGCCGCATGTGCAAATATCAATCGTAACAACAACACGACAGAAACCTCATGCAACCCCATATCAACAACCGCATGGCAGAAACCTCGTGCATCACAATAACAATAACCTCATGGCAGAAACCTCGTGTATCACCACATAAATGACAATAATAGATAGTACGGTAAGTAAATCAACTCAAGAACCTTAAATCACAAGAAACGATATAACTAGTGCACAAGGAATAACCAAGATAAGGAATACTAGGCGTAATAAGAACAACTCAACATGAAGAAAATAATATGTAAGAATTGTCCCACAATGTATGGTTCAACAACCAAGAACTAACACGAGTCAAATAATTCCAAATAAGGGTAAGTCCACTAAGGCATAAGATTTCTACGTTTTGTTTAAGTTTGGATAATTGCGGGAGAAATACAGCCAATTCAAATAAAGGTAGGCAACGAGAAGATCTCCATAACCTCAATTAAGGGATAGCATTTACAAAAGGGATAACTACAACTTGAAATAAAGATAGGCAGTTAGGGAAAGGATAACATGGAAATAGAAGAGATAACAGTTTCAATTAAGGCACATATGAATCAAGTAACAATAAGAGTGTATCATGACGCAATTGATTCTAATTAAGCAGGTAATGGTGAAACTAGTAATTAAGGAACGTAATCATAACAAGAACAACTGCATATTCAATGAATACAAGGACCTGGGAACTTTAAGAGGCCAATTTTCACAAATAAGTCTGAGCACGTACTCGTCGACTACAATCAACATAGAAGACTCAAACCCTAAGGGGTAGTTCCCCCACACAAGGTTAGGCAAGAAACTTACCTCAAAGAAGACAAATTTATACTCTAAAATGAACTTCGCGGGTGAAATGACCTCCGGACGGCTCAAATCTAACAAAAGTAACTTCAAAACACAAATAAAACTCATAAGACACTATTCAGATTATAAAGTCTTAATCTTTCTCAAAATCTAAAAATCGACCCATGGGCCTGCACCGCGTAACCCAACTAATTTCACAAAATCCGAACACCCATTCCGACACGAGTTCAACCATACTAAACTTATCAAATTCCGATGCCATTTCATCCCTCAAATAATGATTTTTACTTTTGAAAACTTTCTTCAAAAAACCACCATTTTCTCAACTCAAAAAACACATTAAGTGATAAAAATATAGATAAAATCATGGAATATATTAAATTCTAGGTGAAGTACACTTACCCAATCGTTTTGTTTGAAAAACCCACAAGGAAGCTCCCAAAATCGAAGTCTAAAACTCAAAATATGAAGAAAATGGCCAAACCCTCGACTAAATGATTATGCTAGGATTTTTGCATCTACGGACAAGGATGCGCACCTACGCACATGCATTTGCGATAAAGAGTTCGTATCTGCCAACTCAGTTAGCCAGGCCTGAAACCGCATCTGCGGATTTACAGCCGCACCAGCGGCACTGTAGAAGAGAAAGGGGGAAATGCAGAAGCGAGCTTCTTCATAGGTGTGACACCTTGATAGTAAAAAGGCCTTCACACCTGCATGACGGCCTCCGCAGAAGGGAGCGAGCTCCCAGGCCCTTTTGACCGCAGAAGCGATCAGACTCATGCACGAGCAGAGCCGCACATGTGCTCCAAAATGTCGCAGGTGCGAGACATCAGAATCAAACCATGAAAAACATCTGAAACTCAACCTAAACATGCTCGGGCCCCCGGGACCCCGTCCAAACATTCCAACAAATCCAATAACCTAAAACAGACCAGCTCGAGGCCTCAAATCACATCAAACATTGACGAAGCTATGAATCGCACCATGAATCGAACGTATGAACTTCCAAATCTTCCAACTTCTAAAACTCGTGCCGAAACCTATCAAATCAACTCGGAATGACGTCAAATTTTGTAGACAAGACCCAAATGACCTAACGGAGTTGTTCCAACTCTCAGAGTCGCATTCCGACCCCGATATCACTAAATTCAACAATTTGTCAAACCTCACCACTTTCCAAACTTCAACTTTTCAAAGTTTTGTCGAAATGCTTCAAATCACACTACGGACCTCAAAACCCAAATCCGGACGCACAACTAAGTCCAAAATCACCATACAAAGTTGTGCAAGACCTATGTCACCGAACGAAGCTTAAATTATCAAAACGACCGGCCGAGTCGTTACATCCCCCCTCTTAAAACAAACATTCGTCCTCGAACGTGCCAGGAATCGCCTTGAAGTCTTCAAATCAGTGAATGTATACCTCCAACATACACTCGTGGGTGATCCCACGTCACCCCAATCCACATAAGCCTGACGACATCATCTCAGTTGTAATTTACTATCTCTACCAACACTGATAAGCCTGATAGCCAAAATTATCACCCTTCAATCATTTCCAAAAGACCCGATTCTAAATCCATGCCCAATATCAGTCTCAACCATCTGCAACAACTCATGCCTATACCCATAAGTTACGACCACACAACCTAACACATCACACATAGGCCCATAATAACATTTCTGATCACAATAGATGCCCGGAATCCAAAACCAGCACCGGCAATTAGCCTCATATCCGATAGGAACCCATTTCAAACATCCACAACACTGATGATGATGCAAGAACCACGAAGGCCTCATAACTATGCACTCAAATCAACAAGTCATAATTAACACCATCGGGCACACACCCCGCAAGCTAAAAATCAAGAAGCACAAAACAAAAATGACTGAATATATAAAGAGAAACACATAAGAGAAATATCAAACATTCCCGACATACACAACTCTCTATCAGTACCATACCACGAATCAATTTAAATAGGAAAAATCAGAGTACATTAATAATCATAAGGATCCTATCCTGGTGTAACTCTCCACCGCAACGTGCAACCCGGCTCAAACATATCAAATCACATGAAATCACGAGAGTCTCATCCTAAACTCTAAATCACATGTCGAGTATACATCATACCAATTAAAATCTGCCACTAACTCAGTTATGCCAATAAAATCACAACACTTACTGAACCCTCACCCCGTGAGAGTATCAAATCACTAATCGTAACCAAGAATACTTAGGAGTCACATCAAAACCTACCATAATGAACAACATGGACTCACTTCTAGTCTCATATCTCTCAATGATGAACAAAAACAAATGATAGACATGGGCTACCACTCATAGAACCTTCCATCAGGTCAAACATATAAACATAGTGCAAATCATGAAACTCACCCATAAATGAAGCAACAAATATGGGAACTCGTGCCGATAAGCAGAACCGAAACAAAATACGAATGGTGCCCCTTTGTAACGAATCAAAAGCATACCTATATGGCATAATCTGGCGCAACGGCCTCCGGGCCTCCCTCTCTTGGGAGCCCTCTACTTGCGTGAATACCCCGCTATGACACTTCTGTCTGGAGTATGGGAGAATCTCTCAACAAGTTGCTGGTATCTCCACAATCAAGGCAACCTCTCTACTGACGTGGTTGTGAAAACTGTATAGTATGAGTACCTTGAGACACATGAGTACCTGAAACACTATGCAAAGCCGAAAGGGACTGAGGTACAAACTCTCTTAGGAACATCTCTGAAAACTGCACCCATGAAAGTGAAACTGCCTCGGCCGGGCTACCCAACTCGTACACCCGTCACCACTGATAAGCCTCTCCCCTGAGCTGAAACGTAACAAAAGAAACCCCGCTTATCTCCACAATACCCATAGTGCAAAGAATGCGGTGACACTCATCCAGAAAACCCTAGCACGATCTGTCACCAATCCACTGAAGGTCGAAAGGTGGTACTTCTTGTACCTCTCAAGTCTAAGCTATTCTTCCTCAGATGCTGCTTCCCTAACCACGAGCTGAATCGAAACCACAAGTTGTGTTGCCATGATACCCGAAACCTGACCAACATGAACTCACTGTTCTGGTGTGTGGGCGGCGGGAGTCTGAGCTCCTCCCCCTGTCTGTGAAGTAGCTGGTGCACCCGGAATCAATCCCACCTAAGTCAATATACCAAACATACTCAGGGACTGTGCTAAGGTCTCCTAAAGTCTGGGGATAACAACAGGAACCTCTGGTACCTGCCCCCAACTGGATCTACTGGCGGCTCCTCAACTGCTGCTCTAGTAGGTGCCCTAGCTGCGGCACGTGCTCCTCGTCGGCCTCTGCCTTTGCCCCTAGCGACAGCTGCTCGGGGGGTAGCGTCATCAGGAACTGCACCTCGTGTTCTCACCATCTATGAGAGAATTGAATGATAAAAGTTCAAACTTCAAGATCAATGAACTCTCACGATAGGAATGAAGGAAGTGAAATTGTCCTTATAGTTCTATAGCCTCTAGAAGATAAGTACAGAAGTCTCCGTACCGATCCGCAAGACTCTACTAAACTCGCTTATGACTCGTAACAACTATGACCCTAGAGTTCTGATACCAACATGTCACGACCCAAAATTCCCTCCGTTGGGTATCGTGATGGCACCTAGTTTTAGGGACTAGAAAAGCCTAACATTTACTGAATAACAACCATAATAACTAACATCTAACAACTTTGAAATATAATTCTTCATAAAAATTTACAATTCCCAAAACCGGTAGTACAAGTCATAAGCTCTACAAAGTTTACTACAACTTCTAAATACGACTGTTTGGAAATAAGTAAAAGCAGTGCAAATACAAAATAGGACGGTGACTCAAAAGCCTGCGAACGCAACAACAAGTTTACCTTGAGTCTCCACAACAACAATCCGCACTGCTAGCTATTGATCAACTGGCTTCGCAATACCTGGATCTACACTAAAATATGTAAAAGTAAAGTATGAGTACACCACAGTGGTACCCAGTAAGTATCAAGACTAACCCCAGTGAAGTAGTGACGAGAAACAGTCAACACACCCACTAGACTAAATAACCTGAACAAATATGAGTATAGGGAGAATAAAGTATGATATTTACATAAGGACTACGCGATATGGCTAACAATACATTAATTTCAATAAGAAAGGAAAACAACAAGTATCAGCGAAATAACAAAATAATGACACACAAGGATGAACAGAAACGCAACATAAATCCGAAATCACAGATACAGAAAGAACAAGTAATCACTCAACCATAACGACCGTTTTCACATCAAGTTTCAGTCAATAAACTCCACGAGGTACCAAACCTTGGGCTAATCATAACTCACGGGTCTCCATAACTGAACACTAACACTTGGCATATTGTGACTTCAGTACACCTCATAACCGCACTGAACACTCACGTGCCAAATAGAGCCATTCTCACATAGAAGGCAAGTAAACAAGGGTATGCATCTATACTCAATAGTAGCAAGGAAGTCCCTAAATCCGATAAGAGTGCTTAACTATATGTATGCTTGTGCAAGTGTCCTAACATAGTTCAACCCAACAAGTAAACATAAGAAAAAGGAACGGTCAGCACGTAGAATGTTTTCTCACAACATTCACAAGATAACGCTCACTAAGGTAAGCATACCACTACACAAATATCAACAACTAGAATTCCCCCAGGCCATCACAACTCATCACAATTTAATCCCTGACACACTTTGTCTCACCATGTGTGCAATAGTAAAGTAAATGCTCGCCTTGTCTCGCCAGACGTACATAATCATGTTCCCACCTTGTCCCGCCACATGCGTATCCCACATATATATATATATCCTGCCTTGTCACGCAGCATGTGCAAATATCCATAGTAACAACAACATGGCAAGAACATCGTGCAATCCCATATCAACAACCGCATGGCCGAAACCGCGTGCATCACAATAACAACAACTGCACAGTAGAAACTTTATGCATCACCACAACAAGTACAACAATGACAACAAGACAGAGTTCGGTAAGTTAATCAACTCAAGAACCTTAGATCAAAAGAAATGGTAGAACTAGTTCACAAGGACTAACCATGATAAGGAATACTAGGCGTAATAAGAACAAATCAACAGGGAAGAAAATAATATGTATCAATAGTCCCACAATGTACGGTTCAACAACCAAGAACTACCACGAGTCAAATATTTCCAAATAAAGGCAAGTCCACTAAGGCATAAGATTTCTAAGCTTCTTTTAAGTTTGGACAATGGCGGGAGAGATACAGCCAATTCAAATAAAGGCAGGCAGTGAGAAGATCAACATAACCTCAATAAATGGAGAACATTTGAAAAAGGGATAACTACAACTTTAAATAAAGATAGACAGGTAGGGAAAAAATAATATGGCAATGAAAGAGATAACAATTTCAATTAAGGTCACATATGAATAAGAGTGGATTATGGCGCAATTGATTCTAATTAAGTCGGTAAAGGTGAAACTAGTAATTAAGGAACGTAATTATAACAAGAACAATTGCATATTCAGTGAATACAAGGATCTAGGAACTCTAAGAGGCCAATTTCAACAAATAAGTCTATGCAGGTACTTGTCACCTCGCGTACACGGACTATAATAAATATAGAAGACTCAAACCCTATGGAGTAGTCCCCCCACACAAGGTTAGGCAAGATACTTACCTCAAAGAAGATAAACGGATACTCTAAAATGAACTTCTTGGGTGAAATGACCTCCGGACGGCTCAAATAAAACTCATAAAAAACTATACTGGATTATAAGTCTTAATCTTTATCAAAATCTAAAAATCGACCCAAAAGTCGATCCACGGGCCTGCACCTAGGAACCTGACTCATTTCATAAAATTCAAACACCAATTTCGATACGAGTTCAACCATACTAAAATTATCAAATTCCGATACCATTTCGTCCCTCAAATCATGATTTTTCATTTTGAAAACATTCTTCAAAAAATCACCATTTTTCTCAACTCAAAACACAAATTAAATGATAAAACTTAAGATAAATTCATGGAATATATTAAATTAAGAACACTTCCCCAATTGTTTTTCTTGAAAAATCCACGAGGAAGCTCCCAAAACTGAAGTCTAAAACTCAAAATATGAAGAAAATGGCCAAACCCTCGACTTAAATGATTCTGCCAGGATTTTCGCATTTACGGACAAGGAGGCGCACATGCGCACACGCATTTGCAAGAAAGAGTCCGCATCTGCGAACTCAGCTAGCCAGGCCTAGAACCGCATCTGCGGATTTACAGCCGCACCAGCGGCACCGCAGAAGCGAAAGGGGGAAACATAGAAGCGAGCTTCTTCGCAGGTACGATAGCTAGACCGCAAAAGCAGGCCCTTTTGACCACAGAAGTGATCAGACTCACGCACTAGCGGAGCCATACCTGTACTCCAAAATGTTGCAGGTGCAAGACACTAGAATCAGACCTGTTTCAAACAATGAAAAACATCCGAAACTCAACCGAAACACGCCAGGGGAACCCGTCCAAACATACCAACAAGTCCAATAACCTAACACGTACACGCTCGATGCCTTAAATTACATCAAACAATGATGAAGCTATGAATCGTACCATGAATCGAACTTATGAACTTCCAAATCTTCCAACTTCTAAAACTCGTGCCGAAACCTATCAAATCAACACGTAATTACGTCAAATTTTGCATACAAGTCCCAAATGACATAACGAAGTTGTTCCTACTCTCAAAATCATATTCCGGCCCCAATATCACCAAAGTCCACTATTGGTCAAACCTTTTCACTTTCCAAACTTCAACTTTTCCAACTTTCACAAAAATCCTTCAAATCAGCCTACGGACCCCAAAACCCAAAACCGGACGCACGCCTAAGTCCAAAATCACCATACAAACCTGTTCCAGACCTTATGCCGCCGAAGGGAGCTTAAATTATCAAAACGACCGGCCGGGTCATTTCAGTTTCAACCTTATATTGACTCATTCGTTATTGTATTCATTGATGATATCCTGGTGTACTCTCGTAGGCAGGAGGATCATGCCCAACATCTAAGGATTGTGTTACAGCGATTGAGGGAGGAGAAGATTTATGGAGCTTTCTTGTGTTACAGTATTTATGGATTGTGTTACAGTCCAGCATCTAAGAATTAGAGCCTTCTTGGTTTAGCGGGCTATTACCGTCATTTTGTGGAGGATTTCTCATCTATTGCATCACCCTTTACCAAATTGACTTAAAAGGGTGCCCCATTCAGGTGGTCGGATGACTGGTAGGAGAGCTTTCAGAAGCTCAAGACTGCTTTGACCACGACTCTAATTCTAGTTCTGCTATCAACTTTTGGTTCTTACACAGTGTATTTTGATGCTTCGCGGATCGGTATTGGGTGTGTTATGATGCATGAGGGTACAGTGATTGCTTATGATTCATGCCAGTTGAAGACCCATGAGAAGAACTATCATGTCCACGATCTTGAGTTAGCAGCTATTGTTCACACCTTGAAGATTTGGCAGCACTATTTGTATGGTGTTCATTATGAGATTTAAACTGATCATCGGAGTTTGCAGCAAGTGTTCAAGCAGAAGGATCTTAACTTGCATCAGCGGAGGTGGTTGGAGCTTTTTACGGACTATGATATTACCATTTTGTACCATCCCGAGAAGGCCAATGTGGTCGCCGATGCCTTGAGTCACCGAGCAGAGAGTTTGGGTAGCTTAGCATATCTTCCAGCCGCAGAGAGGCCATTGGTGTTGGATGTTCAGGGCTTGGCTAGCAAGTTTGTCAGATTGGATATTTCTAAGCCGAGTCGAGTATTGGCTCGCGTAGTGTCTCAGTATTCTCTTTATGGTCGTATCAGGGAGCGTCAGTATGATGACCTCCACCTAGTTTTCCTCCAGGATACAGTTCGGCGAGGTGATGCCAGGGATGTGACTATTGGTGATGATGGGGTGTTGAGGATGCAGAGCCGGATATGTGTGACTAATGTAGATGGGCTACGGGAGTTGATTCTTGAGGAGGCCCATAGCTCGTGGTATTTCATCCATCCGGGTGCAACAAAGATGTACCAGAATTTGAGACAACACTATTGGTGGAGCAGAATAAAGAAAGATATAGTGGGTTTTGTAGCACGGTGTCTCAACTGTCAGCAAGTAAAGTATGAGCATGAAAGACCGGGTGTCTTGCTTCTTAGGCTAGATATCCCGAAGTGGAAGTGGGAGTGGATCACCATGGATTTTGTATTTGGGCTCCCACAGACTTTGAGGAAGTTTGATTCTATTTGGGTGATTGTGGATCGACTGACCAAGTCCGTGAGCTTCATTCCAGTTGGTACTACATATTCTTCAGAGCAGTTGACTAAGATTTACATCCGAGAGATTGTTCGCCTTCATGGTGTTCCCGTTTCCATCATTTCAGATAGAGGCACGCAATTTACATCGCAGTTTTGGAGAGCCGTGCAGCGAGAGTTGGGCACTCAAGTTAAGTTGAGCACAACATTTCACCCTTAGACGGATGGACAGTCTGAGTGCACTATCCATATATTGGAGGACATGCTACCTGCTTGTGTCATTGATTTTGGGGCTTCATGGGACCTGCTTCTGTTTATAGGATTTTGCATACAACAACAGTTATCAGTCGAGCATTCACATGGCTCCGTACGAGGCGTTATATGGAAGGCAGTGTAGATCTCCGGTGGGATGGTTTGAGCTGGGTAAGGCTAGGCTCTTGGGTACAGACTTAGTTCAGGATGCATTAGACAAGGTGAAATTGATCCAGGGGTGGCTTCGCACTACGTAGTCTAGGCAGAAGAGCTATGCCAATAGGAAAGTTTGTGATATGTCTTACATGGTCGGGGAGAAGGTTAGGCTGAAGGTATCACCCATGAAGGGCGTTATGAGGTTTGGGAAGAGGGGAGATTTGATCCCTTGGTTCATTGGGCCTTTTGAGGTACTTCAGAGAATCGGGAAGGTGGCTTACAAGCTCACCTTGTCACCTAGCTTGTCGAGTGTGCATCCAGTATTTCATGTTTCTATTCTCCGGAGGTACGTCGGCGATCCGTCTCATATTTTTGATTTTAGCACGGTTCAGTTGGATGGGGATTTGACTAATGATGTGGAGCCGGTGTCCATTTTGGGAGACCGAGCAGGAGATATGGAGCAAATATCCACACCTATTTGAGACTCTAGGAATGTTTCTAGACCCTTTCGAGTACGAACGTTTTGTTTAAGAGTGGGAGGATGTAACGACCCGGACGACCGTTTTGAGAGTTACAACCTTGTTCTTCCATTTTTTGCTTATTTTGTGTTCTACAACTGTATTATGACTTACCGGAGTAATTGGTTTGGGTTCGGAGTAATATCGGAGTGAATTAAAACACTTAGTCTCTTAATTGGAAGCTTAAGTTGGAAAAGTCAAGCAGATGTTGACTTATGTGTAAACGTCCTCAGATTTTAATTTTGATGAATCTGTTAGCTTTGTTAGGTTATTTTTGGACTTAGGAGCGCGTTTGGAATATGATTTGGAGGTACATAGGAGAATTAGGCTTGAATCGGCAAAAGTTAGAATTTTGACAAATTTGACCTGCAGTGGAAATTTTGATATCGGGGTCAGATTGGATTTTCGAAAGTTGGAGTAGGTTCGCGGTGTCATTTCTGACTTGTGTGCAAATTTTGAGGTCATTCGAATGTGATTTGATAGGTTTTGGTGTCGTTTCTAGAATTTGGAAATTGCAAAGTTCATTAGGCTTGAATCTGTGTGTAATTCGTGCTATTGATGTTGTTTTGAGGTGGTTTGAGGATTCGACTAAGTTCGTATGATATTTTAGGACTTGTTGGTATGTTTGGTTGAGGTCCCGAGGACCTCGTTTGAGATTCGGGTGGTTAACAGATCATTTTGGACTTTGCTTATTGGGTGATAACTATTGGTTTCTGCTGTTGTTGGTTTCCTCTTACACGTTCACGAGGCAGGTCTCGCGTTCGCGAAGCGTACCTGGAGTTTGAGAACAGAGGGTTTGTTCTTCGTGTTCGCGCAGAAGAGAAGAGGCAACTGGTGAACCCAGGCCCTTGGTCTACGCGTTCGCGAGGTAAGGATCATGTTCGCGAAGGTCAGAGTTTGTTATGCTTCGCATTCGCAAATAGTAAAGGTGAGGGGCAGTCTGAGTTGGTCTACGCGAACGTGAGAGGATGGTCACGTTCGCGAAGAAGAAAATCTGGGCAGGCAGTATTAATTTAAAAAATGAGTGTTTGAACCTATTTTTCATATTTTGAGCTAGAGACCATGGATTTGGGTGATTCTTGAAGGGAGTTTCGTGGAGTTTATTGGGGTAAGTGATTCTTACTTGTTTTGGTTAAATCCCATGATTATATCTTTAAATTTATCATCTAATTTGTGATTTGGGGTGAGAAATTAGGGAAAAAGAGGAAGAACTCTTGAGTTAGGCTTTGGGATTTTGTTATCAGCTATGAGAAAATTTGGTATGGTTAGGCTCGTGAGTGAATGGGCTTTTGGGTTTTATGACTTTTGTCGGAGTTCAAGACGTGGGCTCGAGGGCCGGGTTCGGACCGATTTTGGATTTTTGTGGTAGAATTTCATGTTTTCTTTATGGAATTGATTCCTTTAGCCTATATTGATTACCTCATACTGCTTGTGGCTAGATTCTGGGCATTTGGAGACCGATTTGAGAGGCAAAGGCATTTCAGAGTAGGATATTTGCGCAGTTGAGGTCAGTAACGCTTTCAAACTTGGTTTTGAGGATTTGAAACCCCGACATATGTATTATATGATTGGTATTGAGGTGAGGCATATGCCAAGTGACGGGCGTGCTGTCGTTCACCATGAGAATTATGTCCTGGTTGAATCCATGGCATTGTGTAGTGATAATATCTTGCAGATATCCGTGTTTTTATCATGTGATAAAGTAATTGAGCTGTAAATCATGCTAGATATCATGTTTAGGCTTTATGCTGGTACTGTTGAGACCCATAGTGGTCGGTTCTTGGTGTCACTTTACTGCTTTTACTGATATTTCGTACTCAGTCATATACATGCATTTCATGTCATATACTAGTCTTAGTTGTTATATATATTATTTCATGACATTTTGGGGCCATGAGTGAGACTGGAGAGATTGATGACTGAGTGAGGCTGAGAGCCGATTGTGAGTGACAGATATGGGATCGGGCTGCACGCCGCAACGGTTATATTGATGTTATGCTAGCAGTTGGGCTCTAGGAACCTCTCCAGAGTTGGTAACACACCCCAGAGAGCGCGGTTGATATTATTGAGGGATGGATATTTCCTGGACATGGATCGTGTCTGAAGTACTTGATACCTGGAGATGGATCTTCTCCACTATGGTTGGATTGGCCTTTCTACGGTACTAGGTGATCTATGGTCAGTGTTGCATATTTTCTAGGATGGATCTTCCCTGGGTCGTGTGGGCCATATACAGTACCGAGTGGTTGAGATATCGAGAGTGTGAGAACTTGAGGCTCACAATATGGTGCATCACTTATAGAATGTGCATTGGCATGTGTAGATAACAGAGTTACATTCTTTACACTGTTCGGATATGCTTTACTTTACTGTTTTGAGTTGCCTATTAATTTGATAGCATTTCTACGTTTCTGCATAGTTATTTTCATTTTATATGTCTCGGTTGAGTCTGTCACTATCTTTAAATTCTATTTTTAAAAGGTCTTTCAAAATGTTCCATTGTTCCGCTGTCATTTCTAAAAGGGTTTTACTGTGTTGAAAATATTGAGTTGTGGCTTTCCTAGTTCTACGATAGGCGCCATCATGGCGGTCATTTTTGGGTCGTGTTACTCTTCTCATTAATAACTTAACATTCTCTCCTCAAAATCTCCTCTGTTTTGCATACAATTTATAGTGCAGTTAGTTTGCTCTAACCATTCACATCCAGAAGTTCGGATTACTTAACACAGAAAGTCCAATAATTATGTCGTCGTTTGCTTTCTGTTGGCCAAACGGAACCATAGTAGAACGGCCTAATAGAAAGTCCTCTCTCAGAGTAACTTAAATATCTCACCAACTTTCCCTTCTCAACAACGTAGAAAAACAAAACTGAAAAGAAAAGAAAAGGACATGTTAGAACACTTGGCCAATAAATGTGCTACTATTCCAGCAGCCCGCATTTGCATAGCTATACAGATACAATGAAGTTGGAAGGTGAAAATTTAATATCCATTCAACTATATATGCTCTAGTATTTCGGAAAATGAGAAAACAATAATAGCAATTAGGCCAACATTGGTATGACTTCTTATGAAGCGTTGTATGAGCGAAGATGTTAGTCTCCAGTGGGTTGGTTTGAACCAGCAGAGGTGCCGTTGATTGATCCAGAGTTTGTTTGTGAGGCCTTAGAGAAAGTCCAGCTAATCAGAGAAAGACTAAAAGCGGCTCAGAGTCGTCAAAAGTCCTATTCTGACAAGAGGCATCGTGACTTAGAGTTCATGGTTGGTGACAAGTTGTTTTTGAAAGTTTCACCAATGAAAGAAGTTATGAGGTTTGGTAAGAAAGTTAAACTTAGTCCTAGGTTTATCGGACCTTATGAGATTATAGAGAAGAAAGGAAAAATGGCTTATGAACTAGCATTGCTCGTTGAGTTGTCCTCTGTTCATCCTGTCTTTCTTGTGTCTATGCTTAGAAAGTACATTTATGATGAGTCACATATAATACTTTCCAGCACCATAGAAATTAAAGAAGGCTTGACTTATGAAGAGGTAACTATAGAAATTCACGATAGACAAGTAAGAAAGTTGAGAACAAAAGATATAATATCAATAAACGTTTTGTGGAGTAATCATGATACAAAAGAGGCTACATGGGAGGTCGAGGAAGATACGAGGAAGAAGTATCTTTATTTATTTGAGGAACAAGGTATATGAACCTAGTTTGGCTTGGCATTTATATCTCATTTATTAAATATAAGTTAACATGTCTTTTTGTCCTTGCTAGATTATACTTAGTTGTTGAAGTAATTTAGTTCCTGTCAGAGTATATTTAGTTATTAAATTATTTAGTACCATGCCAGAGTACATTTAATTCATTAATGTTATTTACTTTTTGCTGAAGTATTGGGCTTTAAATTAAGGTTGATTATTGTGGTACCTCCTTGCCGGAATGTAAGTAATTAGTTTATGAGTTGTGTATGGTGCCTATGAATGGCCTGTTATGGTATATTTGGTTGTGATTGGTGTAGTTGTGGTATTTGTGACAAGGATTTTTTTGGATAGTCCAATTTATAAGGGAAACTCTGCCTAAAATTTTAAAAAATTAGGGAGTTAGCCAAAATTTTGAGTCCCTTGGGAAAATAAGTAGTGCTAAAAAAACTTAAGAAGTTCAAGAACCTAAGGAATGTTTGTTAGCTTAAGAATAAGGCCCTAGCAACATTCGAGAATGAATGTTTTAAAGAGGGGAGATTGTAACACTCCTCAAATCTATAAAAGTTTCAAGATACGCTAAATATAGAATTTAATTTTTTTTAATCTTAAATTATTCTTCTATTACGGATTTAAACCCTTGCGATTGATTTTTTAGTTACTTCTCTATTTATAAATAATTGGATATACAATTAGGGAAATATTAATAATTTTAATATTATTAATTATTAAAAGTATGTATAATTAAATACTGGTTAAATCAAAAGCAAAAACCAATAAAAGAAAGCACGAGCCAAGCCTAAGCCCATAAAGGGTTGTTGTAAGGCAAGAGGCGTAAAAAGCCTTATAAGAACAAAACAAAATTAACATTCTGTTTGCTCAAGCAATAGAGGGAGCGAACTATTCACGCAGGCATCTTTATAAATAATTAGTTCTTGAACACAGGTATATAAAATTTTCTATTGTCAATTATCCTACAGTAGTAGGTAAGATTGAATTGTTAATCTCCTTCTTTCTCTGTATCAACAGTAAATTCTATGTTTATGTGTAAAACTTTAAAATTGATTAAAATGTACTGATTGTTGTAGAAACGATTGTTTGACGGGTATAAACTGGTCTGGGTCCTACGTATTGGCTCAAGGAAGTTTGAGGTGAGTTGATATAACCCCTTACTAGAGTGGTTTAACTCATAAAAGCACGCATACAAGGTGTTTGATGAATTGGTTAAAAGAGTTAATATGTACTTAATTGGAGCGAGTGAGTACCTATTAACTTAAAATTGTTCTAGCTAAAGTTTGAATGATTTATTATGATATATGTGCATAAATTTTCAGATTTTTGTGTTATTCTTATATGCCATTTTCATGTTGAAAGTTCATGAAGAAGCAAGAATCTTTAGAAATAATTTTTAATGTTTATTTCATTCTTATGCCATGCTTTACATTTAAGGATATCAGTATGAGTATGTATAGGATATTCGAGAAAAGATTTAGACTTGAAAAGTCACAAGAAGAAGTTTTTGGAATAAAATATTTTTAGGAGTATCCTCTAGTCTGAAAAGGGGTCATCGTCCAGGCCGAGGATCTGACCAAGGCGTTAACTTCCTGAAACTACTTGTGCCAATGTAGGGAGAACTGGAGCCAAGGGTCTCGTTGCTAAGAATTTACTTAGCCATGTTAATGTATGATACATGAGCGCTGAGAACCATGAAGCTAGTGGCACCTCGTGGATTGTGCCGATCACACGGCGACTAAGATAGAAATATGTTAGGATTGTTGGAACTCCCAAAGTATAAAGTGAAGTATTTGTTTTAAGAAAGAAAAAGAAAAGAATTTCTTTTAGAATATTCATAAACGACAATTATGCAATTATTTTATAATTGTTCTTAGAAGCATTATGTTTTCCATGCATTTAGAATCTTTGCTCGTAGTGTATCCCTGTTGTTAAGACTCACTGAGTCCAATGGATCTCTTTTGGGAACCTACATTGGTCTGCGGTACAACGTAGAAACCGTTTTTGCAGGCAGGCGACATGTTAGGACTTCCCTCACTTCCAGTGGTTTTGGTGAGCTTCGCTTTTGTTGTTGGAGTACTCCTTTGAGTCGTTAGTATTTAGCTATTTCTTTGTTTACTTAGAGAACTGGCCATGAAATCGAATATCCTAAGCAGCGCGTCAGTTTATCAGTAGAGGCTTCATAGACACAGTTAGTGATTTAAGATTTAGATGTTTTGATAATAACTTAGCAGTATTTCAGTGGTTACTACTAATAAATATTGGAGTTGGTTTGCTTGGTCAAGTTTAGTAATCCGGTGCCGGTTACGGCTTGTTCAGAAAATGGATCGTGACAAACTTGGTATCAGAGCCTTAGGTTTATGGAGTCCTAGGGGTGTTGAGACCTAATTTTACCTTTACATTTTTTTTTTTTAAAAAGAATATTTTTAAAATGTCAATTTGCATCATTACTTAATTTACAAGAGTTACACAAGCATTTGTTTTACAATTTTCTATAATGTTTAGAGCTTTAAAATTAATTTTCTTTTATTTAAATTATTTGAATATTTATAAATTATCCTTGAAATTATTCTATTATGATCTTATTATCCAAAATTATTTTTTACATCCATATATATGTTTCATAATATTTTACTTCATTTTATATAATCAAATTTATTGTACTTTTATGCCAAATACGTAATCTTGCAATAATAGACTATTTTTATAATTTATTGCATTTTGTCATTCTATTCAAGGTCAAAATTAGTTTTTATATTTTTTTTAATCTTCTATTGTTGTTTTAAAGTATTAAGTTTTATAAATAGCATTTAATATATTTTATTTAGCTATTTTATTAAATTATTTTCTCTAATTTCTTGTATTTTAAAACATAGCCAAAGTTAGGCCAATTTTCGGACCATAACAATGGTCCAAACACCCCAAACCCCTGGCCCAATTCACAAATCCCAAGCCAGACGAGCCCTCCAACTCTAACCCGGTCGGGACCCATATCCATGACCCGCCCCCACTTTTCTTTTAATCTTGGCTGTTGATCTTAGAGATCAACGACCCGTAAACCATCTCCCCCTTTTAATTACCCATCCTCAAACCCTAATCCCCATTTCCCTTCTCCAGCTGCCTCTATACTCTCTCAAACACTCCATCTTTCAGAAACCCTAGCCGTCTTCCTCATTCTTCTCCGAATCCGATCAAGTTATTGATTCCTTCTGTGATTTTCTTATCTTTTACGCGTTACCTCATTGTTACTTACAAGATTATGGTATTACATAGTTTTTCCCCATTCAGTTAGATTTTTAACAATTTTGGTTCTCCATCATGAACTAGAGTTTACCAAATTTTTCTCCTAATCTGATTCTAAATTGATTCTACATGCTATATTTCCTTTATTATGTTTGATTTTACAGTGTTTCCGTGTTTGTTTGTTCAATTTCCATTACTATATAAACCGCTCCCTAATTTTCCTTTTGGACAGACTTGAATCACCGGATTCACTGAAATTCAAAGCTATTGCTCTCTTATTCTCTCATTCTTTTGTTCTGAACTTTAGCTCTTGGCCGGCTGAAAGCAAAGGCCACCGAAATTCGATTCTCGAACCTCTCTCAGTGTGAGCACTGGCAGGGGTTCATCAGAGACCCTTGGGAACTCTGACACACTGGGAATTTAGAGTTTCTGTTGTTCTCTCTCTGCTACTGATAAGCGAGCTGCTGTTGGCATTTAATCTTCTACCTTATTTGCTCTTTAGTTCGGCAAACTTGTAAGTGTTGAGACTCTCGCAAGTTCATTCTCATTTGCTTGTATTCATGCTTTGTATGCTCATGTCATTTAGGCTTCCGTGAATAAATATATTACTGTTTGCCTATGTTCATATTCTTGTTTACCTTAGAATTATCCTATACCCTTATGTTTTGCTAGTATCTGAACCTTTTTGAATTCTGATTTTCGAGGCATGCCAATATATGTGTGCAACTTGAATGATTCATGATTACCTTAAGCATGTCCTGCTATTCTGACCACCCATTGTTTGTTATGAGTCTTCTCTCATGCCTTGCCTGGATTTCTTATACTGGAACTCTTAGGAGATCATCTCCTACCCAGAATTTGTTTACATAAACTTCTTTCTGATGAATCATTTATGTATCTACTAAATGCTTACGTGAACCTTATATGCCAATTACTGTCTCAATGTTAAGCAAAAACAAGTGGCTCTATTAATGAGAACTATAATGTTGTGCACTCTTTCATATTGCCCTAAACTTCTAGTTGAATTTCACTATACTTAGCTTTTACTATGCATAGTCAACTGGTATAAGTTTTGAAATCTGCCTGCTCTACTCGACTTTAAGTTCACATGTCTTGCTGTCATGATGTCTTTGAGCTTGGGAACCTTTGTGTTATACTCAGCATGATTAGGATTCTCACTGGCTATTACAAATCATGCCCACTTGCTCATTTACTACTTGCTGCCCTTTAATTATAACTCTATCAGACCTCCATGACTTAGAACCTTAGTTTCAGGCTAATTCTGGTTTAATTCTTTACTTTAAACTCATTCTGGAAAGTTTAGCGTATTCACTTTATATGTGTCTGGCATACTCATTCTATTAATCTAAGTAGTATGTCCCCTAAATTCTTTAATGTTATGTTTGTCCCCCGCATGCCATCAGTTGCTGAATGATTGAACATATGCTGATAATTTGCCGTGTCAAATTCACCATTTTTGAAGTTAGGCCTTGCTAATTCTCATAATTCCCATGTTCTTTGTTTAGTCAATCTTGTAACTTTTTCTCCCGAATTACCAATATATTTTATGTGAATCCTGCTAATTGTCATACAATCCCGTCTCTATGAGGTATTACCTCAAGGTTGTTTAATTGATTTCATGTATGGTTCGTTAATTTATTTGGGTGGAATAGTTAATCTATAATTATCTCACCTAGTATGAATTCATGTGTGGCCTTGATTGTACAAATGGGCTTGTTCTCCTATTTGATATGCGCATTCGTGTGAAGTGAACTTGTTGAAGGCCCAAGCAATACTAGGTTATTTTAATTTTTTGGGCCTGCAGTGTTTCGCATGTTATATTTGTATTTATGTTCATTAATTGGGCATGTAATAATTTGCAATAACAAACAATTGGGGTGTTAGTGAAATTGGGAAAACGAGTATATTCTAATGCTTGCATATAGGGTAGCAAACATGCCTACAGGATCTACTTGATCTTGTTTGTTATTGTATTCGATGTGATTTATACATTTGTGGAAACCATGCCTATAGGGAGTCATACACTCACTCAACTTGTTTTATTATCAGAAACCTGAGTTTAAGTACTTTACTTGTTCCCATGTTTACTGCTATGCATTATTAGATAGCATGCCTATAAGAATCAAGTGTCAACTGCAGTGTACTTACTAGATAACATGCCTATAGGATTATATTAATTTATGCTCTACTAATCCTCATTTAGATACCATATCTATAGGACTTTAATTGATTAACTAATCGATTGATTATGCTATATTACTATTCTACCCACCTAGATAACATGCCTATAGGAATAAGCGATAAATCTGCCAAATATTAAAACCAATCTATAAATACTGTTACTCGCTTATAAAGCATGCCAATAGGATCAAACGAGAGTAATTCTGAGTTTTTTCAATGGCTATCACCGCCCCTTGCGCAAATCACTTAGGGATAATGTTTATAGGTTTTATAATTTGTAATCTGTAATCTCGATGATTCGAATAGCAGCACTGCCCTGAGACTTTCTTAAACTGTGTGGTCATATAGAAACCATGTCTATAAGTTTAAAACATCACCTCGAATTTGAAACTGCCTATACATAATTTGAAATCTGCCCGCGTGCATTTGTTGTTATGTGTGGAGGCTAACTTAGGTTTTAATTGTCTTTATGTGAAGTCCTATATGTTTTGAATGTTGTTTCGTTTGATTATTTTCGAGAAACCTAAGTAAAGTCTAGAACCACCCAAGTAGTAGGTCCAAAGCCTCCTGGATCATAGGCATGTGACGGGTAGCGCACACATAGGGTACGACTTAGAATTGAACTAGAGCATTTTAGGTAAACAACTTCAACATAGTAATCGGGTAGCAGGAGATGATAGTCTGTGCTCATTGAATAATATGTGAAACTCCTCTCTAGAATGAGTTGTGAAGCATTATTTATGTTGCACGGGGTGATCCTTTAGGCAGAAAAACTTAGGCCCCCCCTCCTTTATATATTTTCTATTATACCTAAGTAGTTGTATACTTGTAGTCGTGCTAAGATTTGTACCAATTCCTTTTTTGTTATAATTCTTCGACCTTTATATTCTCTTCCGTTTATTGGATCATCTAGCCTAATTACTTAATCCACATAGTCTTAAGTTCGACCGGGACCCACAGTTGTGGATCTCGAATAGTGCCTAACACCTTCTCTTTCAGGTAATTTGAGCCCTTACCAGATCTTTGGTGGCGTAGACTAGTTAAAATAGAGTTATTCGCAAATAGGTGCCCTAACGCACCTGAAACATCATTAGGTGGCGACTCTTCTCTTTTAACACCCTACCCTTTCACTTAAAAGAGTTATCATATGTCAAAGCCCGATTTAGCTAGAAAAAGGGTGCGATAGTATGACGACTCTGCTGGGGATATACTTAGGTTCTTACCATACTGAACTTGGTTTGTGTGGATTACTTTCTTTGTTACTTGCACATCCCTTCCCTTTCTCGCCTTTATTTTTCTAATCTGCTATGACCGATCTTCATTTCTTTTCACCTTGTCTAAGACTGCTATATCATGTCTTTCCTATCCCTACCTCCTTACCTGCTTTATTTCTCGCATATATCTTTTATGAACTAAACTGACTTCCTCATTTTGTCTTTCTTCTCTATTCTTTCCATGTTTACTTTTGCTATCTTATTTACTGCCTTTACATATTCTATTATGCAAATGCTTGGAAAAGTGGTATTATCTCTGCATAAAGCATGCTCCACATCATACTTAACTCGTGCCAATTATCAACATAGCGGCACTTGATGAGTGTCCGCGCTTTTCCAAAAAATACCCTTTTTAAAATAGGAAAGGATTATTTGCGGTAGACTAGTCGATCAGCGGTGCAGTCGACGGTCCCATGCCTTTCCCTATCAAGTTGTCCACTTGAGAGTACCAGTCTAGACCATTCTAGAAAACTTACTCCAATGTCAAATGTACATGCATCATGTTAAACCTAGTACGGGTTAGAACATTGTTAACATAATAGCCTGCTAAGATAAGCCTTGTCTAGAGTCCGACAGGATTTCAACAATCCCAATGGACACCATCATGTTATGTGCATTACTCGGAGAAAATGTGCCAATATATTGATTATTATTGTGTAAGTGGTCGAATTTGGAGGGGAAAAGGGCTAACCCTATTTGTTTACAGAAAATGAAGCATGAAATACCTAGGTTTGGCATGGTCCAAAACATCCCACCTCTGCTACTTCACTGGTGGAAAACCATACGCCTTGCGATAAGAATCATGTGAGAAGGGTACTTGGTGATTTGCTATCTTTCCCTAATATCCAAACAAATAGAGATTTGATTGAGGCTGCTACCATGTTCGGGGATGAGAAAAGAGAGGTCTTCCGATTTGATAACATAGAAATGACTCCTCTCTTAGAAGAAATAGGAGGTTTTGCTAAGCTGCCATGGGATAGTCCGGGGTTACTAGTACCAGAGAATCGCACCCCTCGTGGTTTTCTATAGATGTTGGGCTTTAAGAAAAATGACGAATTGCTCTGCTTAAAGAAATCATACATCCCTATTGGGCTTCTTTATGAGCGTTATGGACATAGTAAGCCGTATCGTCTTCATCATGAGGAACTTGCCATTACTTCCCTAGGTTGGACGTACTGCCAGGTTTATGTGTTTATCATCTGCTTCTTGGGTTTGTTGATATTTCCAATGAAAGGGGGAAGGATCCACACTCGTTTAGCCATGGTTTCAAGGACCTTAATGGAAGGCATCGAGGGGATAACCTACACCATCATCCCCATGATCCTAGCTCAACTGTACCGCGCTCTAGATCGGTGCAAGCAGGGATTCAGGCATTTTGAAGGTTGTAATCTGTTACTGCAAGTCTGTCTTTTAGAACACTTTCAGAGGGGAGAATATCATCGAGAGCTTCTGTGATGGCCGACCAATGACTACATAGCCTATCACAATCCAAAGAAAATAACATTTATCCCAGACAAGTTTGCATAGCCGGGAAGTGCTGTAAGTTGGGTCCGTTTCTTCAGCAATCTGACACACTAGAATGTACATTGGATGTTTGAATGGTTTCCTAGCAGTGAGTTCATCATCAGGTCGAGGGATACTACTTATTTGGTATTGATCGGGTGCGAGACATTTATCCTTATGCTCCTATAAGGGTAATGAGACAAGCAAGAAGAGAACAGGTCATACCTCGGGTTTCCAACATAGTTCAGTACAAGACAAATTTCAAAGGGGAAATCATTCCTTTCAAGTTCGAGGCACAACATATGTGGAACCAGAAGGTCATTGTGGAAAGATAGACTATTGAGCCAGACATGTATCATGTCGCTCATGTGTACTTCTATCTATCATGGTTGGTAGATGATATAGCAGGAGACGTCAAGCCAAGGGTCAATCTAGAAAATATGATCATTGATGATGTTATTGAGGCATATGTTAAAAATAGGAGACTTCGCAAAAGGGTTTTCGAGTCTGAAGCTAGGCATCTGGAACAACACAAAGTGGACATGGAGGCAATAAAAGAACGGAGGGGAATCACTACTAAGTGAACCGATAGGTTGGAATATCTGGAATAGGTATTGATGGAGCTTAAGGGGAAGATGAGAAAGAGGCCTTCAGATTGTCAAAATACGGATGGCAGTGAAGGAGGGCATCTAGCAAAGGCTTACTTATTATTGGATATGCGCGACCTGGGGAACTTGACTAATGGAGTCAAAAGAGCCAAGCGGGGAGAATGTCCTTCAGGGACCAAGTAGACTAGCAAATAATGTTCTTTACTACTTTCCAGCTTAGTTTTAGATTTCGATTGTAATAAGGCTAAATGCCATTAGTAACTTTATTATTATTGTCGATTTAGTAAAGGTTTGGCTCATTTTCGCACTAATGAAATGACACAATTATTGGCATCGATTTTTTCCAAGTCTATGTGTCTCTTAGGCCTACCTCAGGCACAACGATGTCTCCAAATTAGGGCGCGAATTATTGCATGACTTTGCGAAACATGTTTAATACTGCAAGCATTCTTTCAATACCCCTTACTAACTTGGTTACGTTTTGTTTTTTCTTTCTTTTGATTATTCCCATTCCCCAAGGTTGGTTCGTGCATACTGGCATCGTCAGCATATCACACCAGATCCAGAAGTTCTCCACCTATCCCCCACCAAGCGATCTTAAAGTCAAGAACAAAGAAAAAGGGAAAATGGATGATCTGAGTGGTATTAGAAAGGATAACGCTACCATGGCAGAAAATGTCGAAAGTTCGGATGGTGGAAGCACTCCGGCACAGAATGAACTGGTCTTACGTCTAGAACAGAAAATCTTGGAGTTACAAGGATAACTTTAGCAGGTTTGAAATTTGGCAAACCTCTCTCTCACCCTCAATATCCCTGATATTGACCAACAAAATCTAACTACCCAGAACCAAACACCACCGCAAAATACGCAAAACCAAAATCATCCACCAAATCCTCTTGCAGCACACCAGTAGCCCACACCTCCTCAAAGCCTTAATCCCCTCCACCAGTACCTACTCCTCAACAACACTACCATTATCCAACTCAA
The DNA here is from genome assembly GCF_000715075.1 of Nicotiana tabacum. Taxonomy (NCBI): domain Eukaryota; kingdom Viridiplantae; phylum Streptophyta; class Magnoliopsida; order Solanales; family Solanaceae; genus Nicotiana; species Nicotiana tabacum. The sequence goes on from NC_134098.1 coordinate 9,575,439, forward strand.
TACCCACAAATCACCACTTATCACACTCCCCAGAACGCACCACAACCTACTCCTGATCCCCAAAACTCAACAAATGACCACCCTTATGCCCAGATTCCCAGAGTCCATCGAAGCAATCCAATATATGTGGAAACCTTACCTCACACCCCGCAACAAACCCTATACATGCTTGAATCGACCGAGAAAGACCTTCTCATTAAAAATACGGCGGAGGAACTCAAGAAGCTCACTGGCAGAGTTCAGAATCCGAAGGTGGTAAAGGCATTGAAGGTTTAAACTATGAAGACTTGTGCATTCAGCCAGATGTGGAATTGCCGGAGGGTTACAAACCTCCCAAATTTGAAATATTCGATGGAACTGGTGATCCGAAAGTGCATCTGAGGATATATTATGACAAGCTTGTAGGAGTGGGCAAGAACGAACAAATACACATGAAACTATTCATGCAAAGACACACAGGATATGCGTTGTCTTGGTATATCAGTTTGAACCCGAAGAAGTGGGTTAGTTGGGTAAGCATGGCGTCAGATTTCATGGACCGATTCAGGTTTAACACAGAAAATGCACAAGATGTTTTTTACATTCAAAATCTCAAGAAGAAACCAACAGAAACCTTCCAGGAGTATGTCACTCAATGGAGATATGAGGCTGCGAAAGTAAGGCCAGCAATCGAAGAAGAACAAATGAACAAGTTCTTCGTCAGAGTTGAAGACCCGCAGTATTATGGAAGGTTGATGGTTATTGAGAACCACAAATTCTCTGACATCATCAAGCTAGGAGAAAGAATAGAATAAGGGAATAAGAGTGGGATTGTGGCAAATTTCATGGCACTACATGCCACAAATAAAGCCTTGCAATTAGGAGGTATTGCGAAGAAGAAAGAAGTAGGTGTCGTAATGGTAGCCAGGGTCCTAAGTCTCCTCTCACATACTAAACACCTCCACCCACATATCAACATTCACCCTCCAGATACCAACAACCTGCTACCACTGACCACGCCTATAACACTCAACCCACATATTACCAATCACCTCCACCTGCTTGCCAAAACTACCAAAACCCACGACCAAACTTTAACAGCAGACCACCTAGACAATACACCCCACTTGCTGAGCCCATAGACCAACTTTACGAGCGACTGAAGGCTACTGGTTATGTCACTCCCATCTCTGTTGTTGCTATGGAGAATCCTTCTCAATCGATTAATCCCAACAAAACATGTGCCTATCATTCAGGTATGAACGGTCATATAATTGATGAGTGTCACACACTGAAAGATAAGATTCAGACACTGATCGACAACAAGGTCATACAGGCAAAGGAAACTACACTAAATGTACGTAACGATCATATCCTGGATCACAGAGGTGAGGGAGTGAATGTAATAGATAATGATAAAGAATGGGACCTGGAAAGGTCAATCTTACTCATTCGAGAGGGGGATGTTTCTAAGACGTCTCTGGTCACCCTCACACCAGTTGTGGTACAAACTCAAGACTGTTTGAGGTCGAAGTAACTGCACCCTACACTGTGATGGTAGCTCCCACACCATCCTACAAGTCTGATGCCATCCCATGGGATTATGTTGTAAAATCCAGGAGAAAAGGAAAAGCAAAGATGGAAGAGACAGGTGCGGCATAAGGCATGAATAGAACTACTAGAGTTTATACACCTGAAAACTTGGGAGGAACGAGTAAGGAAGCTACATCTAAGCCGCCCATTGTCGAGACTGGTACTGATGACCTTTATAGAAATGTAAAAGCAAAGGAATACTCTGTTGTCGATCATCTGAACAAAACTCCCGCTCAGATATCCATCTTGTCACTACTGCAAAACTACGACATGCACAGGAATGCCTTAATGAAAGCACTGAGTGAAGCTTATGTACCCACCAAGATCACTAGTGGGGATATGTCCAATATGGTCGGGCAGGTATTAGAGAGCCACAAAATCACCTTTCATGAAGAGGAGTTACTACCAGAGGGACTAAGTCAGAACAAGGCATTGCACATCACAATGCGATTTGATGATAAGTTCATCGCCAGGGTCCTAATAAATGAAGGATCTAGTCTCAACATATGCCTACTAACTACTCTGAAGTGATTGGGTAAAGGCCTACACGAGATACATATGGAAAGCGTGAATGTGAAGGCGTTTGATAGATCCAAAAGAGCCACAATCAGAGAAATCAATATCAGCCTGCATATGGGACCGGCTTAGTTTGATGTCGAGCTCCAAGTGCTGGATATATCTGCTACCCATAACCTATTGTTGGGACGACCCTGGATACGCGCCTCTGGGTAGTGTCTTCTACTATACATCAGGCTGTGAAGTTTGAATGGAATCATCAAAAAGTGATTATCCACGGGGATGGAAGTAACACCATGTACACCAATGAGACCGTTCCAGTTATCGAAAATAGGAAGCAACTAGGTGGAGAGACGTACCACCGCATTAGGCGAGTCAACCTAATTGAAAAGGATCGATGGTGGAGTAACAAGATAGAAAGAATACTACTATGGACGGGGTATGAACCTGAAAAAGGTCTCAGCAAAAACCTTGAAAGGATCACCAAACCGGTACAACCGTAATGTCATGGTACAACCGCAGTGTCATGGTACAACCTTTGGTCTTGATTATGAATATACTTGGAAAGAGTGACAGGACTGGTCTCCACCATGGCGTGCTCCTTATTATCCACTGGAACAACCGGTACCACCTCTGCATCAAACATTCCAATAAGCAGACATGATGTGGGGATATAGGGAAGATGAAGTCTTAGCTGGCATGAGAAAACTCTTTCTAGATGAAGAAGATATGGATTGCAGTTCGATAGTTGAGGAGTAGGAGTAGGAGGAAGAGGACCTTATCATTTAGACCGTGGAGAAAGGTGTTGTTCTCAAGAATTGGACAACTGCACCATCCCAGGCTCGTCGAGTTCCTAGGTAGCTTGGCAAATTAGCATCAATTATTTTAAAAAAATAGTTATGAGTATTTAAGACATTTTCAGTATTGTTTTTTTTAAAATAAATGCTCGAGTCATTGAGCCACACTTGTTGACGTTTTTGAGATTTTATTAACGTATTACTACTTTTTGTATTTTTTATTATTCTATTCATTTTGTTTCTTTATAGAATAATTATTACCTATCCCGATGAACCTGCGACTATGACATGTAGTGAGAGAACGCAACATAAGGATAGTGATTCAGAGGATCTGGACGATGATACAACACCTGAGGAAATCGTCAGAGAAGTGCAAATTTTGAAAACAAACCAAAGTCTAACCTGGACGAAACTGAAGCAGTTAACTTAGGGGATTCCGAAACAGTCAAGGAAAAATGCATAAACATTCATCTATCACCGTCATAGAAAGAAGAGTACGTCAGATTCTTAAAAAAATATGAAGATATATTTGCATAGTCCTTCGGCGATATGACTGGTTTGAGGAAATCCATAGTGGCTCACATCTACCCACTAATCCTACATACCCACTGGTGAAGCAGAAGCTCAGAAAGTTCAAGCTGGATATGTGTTTGAAGATAAAGGAGTAGGTCACCAAGGAATCAAAGCCAGGGATCTTAGAGTAGTCGAATACCCGACTTGGTTGGCCAACGTTGTGCTAGTTCCGAAGAAATATGGGAAAATCAAAGTATGTGTTGACTACCGAGATCTGAATAGAGCGAGTCCCAAATATACACATAATGATTGAAAAATGTGCCAAGAATGAACTCCAATCCGTTGTGGATTGCTTTGCAGGGTACCATCATATCTGGATGGATGAAGAGGATGCTGAAAAGATACCCTCCATCACGCTGTGGGGAATATACTGTTACAAAATGATATCGTTTGGTTTGAAGAACGCTGGAAACACCTACATGAGAGCCATGACAACAACTTTCCATGACATGATACACAAGGAGATAGAGGTGTACATCGCTGAGGTTATCATCAAATCCAAAAAGAGTATGGACCACATAGCAGATCTGAGGAAATTCTTCTATCGGCTTCGTAAGTACAATCTAAAACTGAATCCTACAAAATGTGCTTTCAGAGTCCACGCTAGAAAATTGTTAGGACTCATCGTCACTCGCAGAGGGATTGAGTTAGACCCGTCAAAAGTCAAAGCAATCCAATACTTGCCACCTCCGAAGAATAAGAAAGATGTGATGAGCTTTTAAGGCGTCTCAATTACATCAGCCGCTTCATAGCACAATCAATCGTGATATGTGAGCCCATCTTCAGGATGCTGAGGAAAGATACTAAAACAGGCTGGACTGAAGAATGCCAGAAAGCCTTCGATAAAATCAAAGAATATTTATCTAAACCGCCCGTTCTGGTCCTATTAGAACCAGGAAGACCCTTGCTACTTTATTTTTCCATACTGGACGGATCTTTTGGTTACGTTATGGGACAACATGATGAGACTAGGATAAAGGAGCAGGAAATATATTATCTGAGCAAGAAATTCACACCTTACAAAGTCTGGTATTCTTTGCTAGAATGCACTTGCTGTGTTATGATATGGATAGCTCAGAAGTTACGGCATGCTTTCTGTGCATACACTACATATCTCATATCAAGGATGGATCCGCTAAAATACATCTTTCAGAAACCCATGCCTACGGGTAAGTTAGCAACATGGAAAATCTTGTTGAGTGAGTTCGACATCGTTTATGTAACTCAGAAGGAGGTCATAGGGCAAGCATTAGCGGATCATCTGGCAGAGAATCCCGTAGATGGAGAATACGAACCATTGAAAACGTATTTTTTCGATGAGGAGGTGTCATTTATGGGAGAAGAAATCACCGAGGCATACAATGGTGGGGTATCCGAGTTGTCTTGGTATCAGAAACCAGCCAACACTATCCAGTATCTGCAAAACTCAGGTTTCCATGCACCAACAATATAGCGGAGTATGACGCCTAGATATTGGGACTCCGGTTGGCCATTAACATGAATGTTCAGGAGTTGCTGGTAATCAGAGATTCAGATCTTTTGGTGCACCAGGTTCTAGATGAAAGGGCCACAAAGAACACTAAATATTTTCATATTTGCACTGTTTACAAGAGCTGATCAATATATTCACAAAGATAGTTTTCCAACATGTTCCGAGAATTCAAAATGAGTTCAGAGATGCATTGGCCACTTTATATTCCTTGATACAACACCCAGAAGAGAATTTCATCGATCCCATCCCAATAGGAATTCATTATCAACCAACTAATTGTGCTAATATTGAAGAAGAGAGTGATGGAAATCCGTGGTTCCACGACATCAAGGAATATTTGGCAAATGGAGAATATCCAGAGCACGCTACCCATACTCAGAAGCGAACACTTCGAAGGTTAGCCAACTATTTCTTTCAAAGCAGAGGAATTCTATATAGAAGGACTCCAGACCTGGGATTATTACGGTGTGTCAACTCCAAGGAGGCATCCAGATTGCTCGAGGAATAACACGCCGGAACCTGCGGACCGCACATGAATGGGTTCACCTTAGCCAAAACGATACTAAGAGCGGGGTATTTCTGGATGACTATGGAAACAGATTGCATCAAGTATGTTCAGAAGTGCCACTAATGCCAAGTACATGCTGACATGATATGAGTACCACCTAATGAACTCAACACAACAAATTCACCTTGGATTTTCTCGGTTTGGGGGATGGATGTCATCGGCCCGATCGAACCCGCTACTTCAAATGGGCCTAGATTGATTCTAGTGGCCATAGACTACTTCACGAAATAGGTTGAAGCCGGGTCTTACAAAGCTGTAACTAAGAGGGTCATAGCAGATTTTGTTCGGGACTGCATTGTTTATCAGTTCAGAGTACCAGAGTCAATCATCACCGATAACGCCGCCAATCTCAACAGTGATCTAATGAAGGCCATGTGTGAAACCTTCAAGATCAAGCATAAGAACTCCACAACATACATGCCACAAATGATCGGAGCCGTAGAAGTTGCCAACAAGAACATCAAGAAGATATTGAGAAAAATGGTAGATAACTACAAATAATGGCACGAGAAGCTGCCATTTGCTCTGCTCGGGTATTGTACCACGATTTGCAAATCAATTGGGAAAACTCCTACCTATTGGTTTATGGTACTGAAGTGGTTATTCCTGCCGAAGTAGAAATCCATTCTTTAGGACTTATACAAGAAACTGAGCTCAGCGGTGCAGAGTGGGTACAGAGATGATATAAACAACTAGCTGTCATTGATGGGAAAAGATGAATGCGGTATGTCACGGTCAACTCTACCAGAACAGGATGGCAAGAGCTTTCAACAAAAAGGTCAGACCAAGGCAATTCACACCAGGGAAGTTGGTGCTAAAGCGAATCTTCCCACATCAATATGAAGCCAAGGGGAAGTTTTCACCAAACTGGAAGGGTCCCTACATGGTTCATCGGGTACTAACAGGAGGAGCACTTATACTTGCAGAAATGGACGGAGGGATTTGGCCAAAACCTATCAACTCAGACGCAGTTAAGAGATACTATGTTTAGGATTATTTGCATTTCCTTATTTGATGTAACTGAACTACGATTGACCTGATTTCCATTTAAGAGGGGATACGTAGGCAGCCTTGTGGGTTCGGTCACATCTTAATAAAATCTTCATTTTCCCATCATCAGAAACCGGGGCAAGATCGCAAGTTCAGTCGACATCATCATGTGTAGAACAACAAAAATGTATTGTCAGAAGTATGCATTTAAAATGGGGCATAATTTTGAGGCGGACCATCAAAATTCTAAAGCAAGGAGGTTGCAATGTCTTTAAATGTGTCACAGTCACTGGTTCATCTAAATTATTTGATCTTCCTTACTATAATCGTTTCAAACAACTATATCCTTGCAAATAATTTGTCAAATGCATACATGTTTTCGAAAACTTTGTTTCTATGACAGCCAGAGGTTACCCAGGGTAACTCAAGCAGGACCTCAAGACAAGAAGGCAAAGCAAGGAGTCAAGAGCACGGACCAACCTCCCCCCTCCCACACAAAACTCATGATTTTTCTTTGAATGCAGGCACGATAAAACAACAATATTCACGAATACATACGCATAACAAATCACTACCTTCATGGCGACGAGTTGCCAAACGCATACACATCCAGCTAAGAAATACTTCACTATCTCATAGTCACTCATCGCTTTTCTTGCATAAGTCTAAGCACTGCCTTTTCTTTGCACGAGCCTAAGCCTTGTCTCCCTTCCCCTGCACGAGACTAAGCGTTGTCTATGTTCCCTACATGAGGCTAAGCATTGCCTCCATAATTTCATAAGGCTAAGAACTGCCTTTCCCTGCATGAGACTAAGAACTGTCTCCACTTCTTGCACGAGGCTAAGCATTGCCTCCATAATTGCATAAGGCTAAGCACTGCCTTTCCCTGCATAAGACTAAGCGCTGTATCCGCTTATTGCATGAGGCTAAGCATTGCCTCCAAAATTACACAAGGCTAAGCATTGCCTTTTCATTGTATAACACTAAGCCCTGACTCCATTCTTTGCATGAGGCTAATCACTTCCTTTCCTTGCATAAGACTAAGCACTGTCTGCATTCTTTACATAAGGCTAAGCACTGCCTCCCTAATACATAAGGCTAAGCACTGCCTCCACACTGCATAAGGCTAAGCACTGCCTTTCGTTGCATAAGACTAAGCATGGTCTCCCTTCTTCGCATCAATGTAAGCACTGCCCTCATCTCACACAACACCATGCCTTGTCTTGTCTCGTTCTCACATATGACTAAACATCACCTGTTTCTTTTATCAAACAATCGATACTGCCATATCTTTGCATTTCATAGGCTGAAACATTGCCACATTGTCCAAAGGCGTCATAGTCCGAAAGCCCTATCCTCATTGCCCAAAGACACCATCTCATGGCCTGAGGGTCTCTCGATATTGCACATCATTATTCAAAGGTGTTATAGTCCAGAGGCACCATCGGCATGGCCTGAGGATACCATTTCATGGCCTGTGAATCCCTTATCATACGCTTCATGGCCCAGGGCATCATTGTATAAGGACATCATCCTCATTGTCCCAAGACAACCTTCATTGTACAAAGGGCATCTGCATCATGTTTAAATTTTCGCAATAACCTATATATGTTCGTGTGCACCATGTTTCGAGTTTTGCAGGTAACTCGGGAGATAATTGTTCTGCAAACATGAGCAATCTTTGCTCCGGTTTCCGTTCACAACGTTCACATCCTTTGACTACCTCAAACGTAACTGACATTGCCTACCTTTTACTCTATGACCGTTCAGATATCTGCCTTGTGATACACCCGTAACGTTCATTTCACATTCATGACTCCGCTTACGATACTATCCTACCCAAAAAGATCCTTTTTGAAACATACAATCACACTTATAACAACTATATCGGTTTCATTCGTCGTTGGATCCAGAACTACACACGGCCTGACTCTTGTAACACCAGGAATATGTAGGCAACTCAAGAACCAGGGTATGGACTCCATTTTGTTTTAATCGCATCATTCCCACTGAATTCGGCCAAAATTGGTCATCATTTTCTTTATCCGACAACTCTTTCATCATTCACGGGTAAAGAGGGGCAGTTGTTGATACCCAATTTTGCCCTCACATTTTAAAAGTAATACATATATATTTGTAAAATATCAATTTGAATCATTACTTAATTTACAAGAGTTAAACAAGTATTTGTTTTACAATTTTCCATAATTTTTATATCTTTAAAATTAATATTTTTTGCATTTAAATTATTTGAATATTTATAAATTGTCCTTGAAATTATTCTGTGACGATTTAATTACCCAAAATTATTATTTTCATCCATATATATATATTTCATAATATTTTACTTCATTTTATATAATCACATTTATTGTACTTTTATGCCAAATACGTAACTTGCAATAATAGCCTATTTTTATAATTTATTGCATTTTGTCATTTTATTCAAGGTCAAAATAAGTTTTTACATTTTTTTAATCTTATATTGTTGTTTTAAAGTATTAAGTTTCATAAATAGTATTTTTATATTATATTTAACTATTTTATTAAATTATTTTCCAGAAGTCCTTGTATTTTAAAATATAGCCCAAGTTAGGCCAATTTTCGGACCATATCAATGGTCCACAAAACCCATACCCCTGGTCCAATTCACAAAGCCCAAGATAGACGAGCCCTCCAATTCTAACCCGATCGGGACCCGTCTCCATGAACCACCCCTACTTTTATTTTAATTTTGGTCGTTGATCTCAGAGATCAACTACCCATAAACCATATTCCCCTTTTAATTACCCAACCTCAAACCCTAATCCCCATTTCCCTTCAGCAGCCGCCTCTATACTCTAACAAACTGTCACGACCCGAATTTCTCACCTTCGGACCGTGATGACACCTAACATTTCACTTGCTAGGCAAGCCAACGTTAAAATAATATTATCCATTTTAAAACAATTTTAAAATTTATTAATAATAAAGAAACAAATGCGGAAGTAAGGTCTGAAATATAGTGAATAATCCATAAAAATAATGGCGTCTAAATACCATCCCAGAATTGGTGTCATAAGTGCATGAGCTTCTAGAATAATAAAAATAAAGGTCTGAATAAAATAAAGCTGTCTGAAAATAAATACACAGCTAAGGTACAATAGACGGGGACTTCAGAACTGCGAACGCCGTGCAGTTATACCTCAAGTCTCCTCTGAGTAGCTGAAATCCAAGCAAGTCTATGGTATGCCGCTGAGACCAACTCCGAAATCTGCACAAGAAGTGCAGAGTGTAGTATCAGTACAACCGACCCCATGTACTGGTAAGTGTTGAGCCTAACCTTGACGAAGTAGTGACGAGGCTAAGGCGGTTCACTTACATTAACTTGTACGCAATATTAGTAACAACATCAATAATAGAAATAAATCAGGTAACTCATTTATAATGGTTGAAGCCAACTCAGCAGTTATAACCAATTATTATTTTCATAAATTCTATTGCAGCGTGCAACCCGCTCTCACAATATATTCACATTCAATTATATTGCAGCGTGTAACCCGCTCTCCCAATATTTTTCTTTTAATCAAGTATGTCATATATTTATTTCAATCAAGTATATATATAGACTTTTAAATAAGTCTGTTGCGGCGTGCAACTCGATTCTCCAATATGGACTTTTAAACAAGTCTGTTGCGGCGTGCAACCCGATCCTCCAATATAGACTTTTAAACAAGTCTGTTGCGGCGTGCAACCCGATTCTCCAATATGGACTTTTAAACAAGTCTGTTGCGGCGTGCAACCCGATCCTCCAATATAGACTTTTAAACAAGTCTGTTGCGGCGTGCAACCCGATCCTCCAATATGGATTTTTAAACAAGTCTGTTGCGGCGTGCAACCCGATCCTCCAATATATTCATTTACCAATTCTTATAGAATATATTGCCCCAATAAATGCAACAATTAATGTAAAATTTTAAAACAACAAGCATTCAATAGTTATGATTTAATTATGAAACAAGCAATGATAATTAGCAATTTATTATGAAAATCGGGGAGAAAATAGACAGTTTAATATTTAATATGCTAAATGTCAAGTAGCAATTAATACACATAAATCAAATAGCATGTAACAATTATTGCAGGAATTCAAGAATTAATATTTATCAAGGAATAGGAAAGAAATAATTATTATAACAATTAATTCGTATCTTAGAATAATTTATGATTTTCAAATAATTATGCAAATAATTAATTTGACGACGTATAGACACTCGTCACCTCGCCTATGCGTCGTTCACATGCATTTCATATAACAAATAATTTAAGGGTTCTATTCCCTCGAGTCAAGGTTAAACACGACACTTACCTCGCTATGCAAATTCCAATAAATTAATCGACCACAACTTTTCCTTTTAAATTTGTCTCCAAAAGCTTCAAATCTAATCACAAATAATTCGATATACTCAATACAAATCGTAGGAATTAATTCCATATGAATTTACTAATTTTCCGGATAAAAATCCGAAATTCACTTTAAAATTTGACAGTGGGGCTCACATCTCAAATCTCGAAAAAACTTACGAAATCCAAACACCCATTCCGAGATGAGTCCAACCATACAAAAATTATCAAATTCCGACATCAGATTGACCTTCGAATCTTCGTTTTACATTTTTGGAAGGTTTGGTAAAAATCTGATTTTTCTTCCATAAATTCATGAATTCATGACGTAAATGAGTATGTAATCATGAAATATAATCAATATAGGATAAGGAACACTTACCCCAATTTTTTCCCATGAAAATCGCCCAAAAATCGCCTAAATCGAGCTCCCCAAACTCAAAAATGAGTAAAATGGCTAAACTCCACGTTTTATAGGGTTTCTGGCATTTTTGAGCGCCACAGGTAGCGTGGGGCGCTGCCTGTGGCGCACTTTCCAGTACACCATTAATTCCCAGCGCTAGGGCTAGCGCCCCACGCTACCCTGGGCGCTGGCGGCTACGAAAAATCTTTCCCGACACGAAAATGGATATAACTCTCTCATACGATTTCCGAATTCGACGATTCTTTTTGCTATGACTCCAAAATTTCAATAAGGATCTAATGCTTCCATCAAAACCGAATTTGGAAGTCATTTGCTTAATGAGATACCACTTATTCTTGAAGAAATGACGTCGAACGTTCTTGAAATGCCAAAATTAAATTCCGTTGAACACCCGAAATCCACCCGAGGCCCTTGGGATCTTAATCAAATATACCAAGAAGTCCTAAAATATTATACGGACTTATTCGGGGTCTCATATCACGTCAAATGACGCTGAAATTATAATTCACACCTCCATTCGATCTTTTGAGTTTTCAAACTTTTCAATTTACAAATCTTGTGCCAAAACATGTTAAATGAATCCGGAATGACTTTAAATTTGGCACACAAGTCATAAATGACATAACAGAGCTATTCTAATTTTTCGAATCGGATTCCGATCCCGATATCAAAAAGTCAACCCCGTGGTCAAACTTGGAAATCTTTAGCCTTTAAATTGCTAGTTCTGTTAAATGGTCATAACTTAAGGTAGGGACCTCCAAATTAAATTCCGGGCATACGCCCAAGTCCCAAATCACGATACGGAGCTACCAGAACTGTCGAAACACTAATCTGGGTTTGTTTGCTAAAAATGTTGACCAAAGTCAACTCACTTGAATTTTAAAGCTCTATTTCACATTTTAATTTATATTTCACATAAAAACTTTTCAGAAAATTTTACGGATTGTGTACGCAAGTCGAGGAAGGATAAATGGTGCTTTTCAAGGTCTTAGAACATAGAATTACTTATTAAATTTAAAGATGACATTTTAGGTCATCACACAAACACTCCCTCCTTCAGAAACCCTAGACGCCTTCCTCAATCTTCTCCGAATCCGATCAAGTCATGGATTGTTTCTGTGATTTTCTTATCTTTTACGCGTTGCCTAATTGTTACTTACAAGATTATGGTATTACATAGTAGTTTCCCCATTTTTGGCAAGTACCAACCTCCGAATCAAGCACAAATATCTCTAGCTTCTCAAGATTGAGGCAATTTTTCATCTATATACATTCATGCCGAGATTATATGGGTCCGATTCAATGAGATTTCTAACTATTTTGGTTCTCCATCATGAACTAGGGTTCACCTAATTTTTCTCCTAATCTGATACTAAATTGATTTTTCATGATATTATTTTGTTTATTATGTTTGATTTTTCAGTGTTTACTTGTTTGTTTGTTCAATTTCCATTATTATATAAGCCCCTCCCCAATTTCCCTTTTGGATAGACTTTAATCAGCGGATTCACTAAAATTCAAAGCTATTTCTCTCTTAATCTCTCATTCTTTTGTTTTGAACTTTGGCTCTTGGCCGAATGAACGCCAAGGCCACCTGAATTCGATTCTCGAACCTCTCTCAATATGAGCACTGCCCAGGGTTCATCTAAGACACTTGCGAACTCTGACACACTGGGAATTTAGGGTTTCTGTTGTTCTCTATTTACTACTGATAAGCGAGTTGCTGCTGGCATTTAATCTTCTACCTTATTTTCTCTTTAGTTCTGCAAACTGGTACGTGATGAGACTTTCGCAAGTTCATTCTCTTTTTTTGGTATTCATGATTTGTATGCTCATGTCATTTAGTCTTTCGTGAATCAATATACTATTGTTTTCCTATGTTCATATTCTTGTTTGCCTTATAATTATCCTATACCCCTATGTTTTGCTAGTACCTGAACCTGTTTGAATTTTGATTTTCGTGGCATGCCCATTTTTGTGTGCAACTTGAATGATTCATGATTACCTTAAGCATGTCCTTCTATTCTAACAACCCATTGTTTGTTATGAGTCCTGTCCCATGCCTTTCCTAGATTTCTTATACTGGAACTCTTAGGAGATCATCTCCTCCCCAAAACTTGTTTGAAAAAACTTCTTTCTGATGAATCCTTTATGTATGATCTACTAAATGCTTACGTGAAACTTATGTGTCAATTATTGTCTCAATGTTTAGAAAAACACATGGCTCTATTGATGAGAACTATAATGTTGTGCACTCTTTAATATTGCCCTAAGCTTCTAGTTGAATTTCACTATATTTAGCTTTTACTATGCATAGTCAACTGGCATAAGTTTTGAATTCTGCATGCTCTACTCGACTTTAAGTTGACATGTCTTTCTGTCATGATGTCTTTGAACTTGGGAACCTTTGTGTTATACTCAGCATGATTAGGATTCTCACTGCCTGTTACAAATCAGGCCCACCTACCTATTTACTACTTGCTGCCCTCTGATTATAACTCTATCATACCTCCATGACTTAGAACCTTAGCTTCAGGGTAATTCTGGTTTAATGCTTTGCTTTAAACTCATTCTGGAAGATTTAGCGTATTCATCTTATATGTGTCTGGCATGCTCATTCAATTACTATAAGTAGCATGTCCCCTCAATTCTGTAAGGTTATGTTTGTCCCCCGCATGCCATCACTTGTTGAATGATTGAACCTATGTTGATAATTTGCCGTGTCAAATCCACCAATTTTGAAGTTAGGCCCTGCTGATTCTCCTAATTACCATGTTCTTTGTTTAGTCAATCTTGCTCCTGAAATACCAATATGGATTATGCGAATCTTGCTAATTGTCATACAATCCCGTCTCTATGAGGTATTACCTCAAGGCCGTTTAATTGACTTCATGTGTGGTTCATTAATTTATTTGGGCGGAGTGGTAAATCTGTAATTATCTGACCTGGTATGAATTCATGTGTGTCCTTGGCTTTAAAATGGGCTTGTTCTCCTATTTGAGAGGCTCTTGGATCTGGGCCTACTATTCGTGTGATGTGAGCTTGTTGAAGGCCCAGGCAGTACTAGGTTATTTTTATTTTTTGGGTCTGCTCTTGGGCCTGTAGTTTTTCGCGTGTAATATTTATATTTATGTTAATTAATTGGGCCTGTAATAATTTTTAATAACAAGCAATTGGGGTGTTAGTGAAATTGGCAAAACGGGTATATTCTAATGCTTGCATAAACAGTAGCAAACATGCATATAGGATCTACTTGATCTTGTTTGTTATTTTATTCGATGTGATTTATACACTAGTAGAAACTATGCCTATAGGGAGTCACACACTCACTCAACTTGTTTTACTATCAGAAGCGCAAGTTTAAGTACTTTACTTGTTCCCATGTCGACTGCTATGTGTTATTAGATAGCATGCCTATAAGAATCAAGTATCAACAACTATTTGCTCAATTTGTGCAACTGCAGTATACTTACTAGATACCATGCCTATAGAATTATATTAAATTATGCTATGCTAATCCTTATTTAGATACCATGTCTATAGGACTTTAATTGATTAACTAATCAATTGATTATGTTGTCTTACTATTCTGCCCACCTAGATAATATGCCTATAAGAATACGCGATAAATCTTCCAACTATTAGAACCTAGTTATAAATACTTCTACTCGCTTATAAAACATGCCAATAGGGCCAAACGAGAGTAATTCTGAGTTTTTCAATGGCTATCACCGCCCCCTTGCGCAAATCACTTAGGGATCATGTCTATAGATTTTATAATTTGTAATATGTAATCTCAATGATTGGAATAGTAGAACTGCCCGGAGACATTTTTAAACTATGTGGTCACTTGGAGACCATGTCTATAGGTTTAAAACAACACCTCAAATTTGAAACTGCCTATACATAATTTGAAATCTACCCGCGTGCATTTGTTGTTATGTGTGGAGGCTAACTTGGGCCTTAATTGTCTTTATGTGAAGTCCTATCTCTTTTGAATGTCGTTTATTTTTATACTTTTTTGAGCAATCTAAGTAAAGTCTAGAACCCCACAAATAGTAGGTCCAAAGCCTCCTGGGTCACAGGCATGGGGCGAGTAGTTCACACGATGGATACGACTTAGAATTGAACTAGAACTCTTTAGGTAAACAACGTCAACATAGCAATCGGGTAGCAAGAGATGATAGTCTGTGCTCGCTGAATAATATGAACAACTCCTCTCCAGAAGGAGTTGCAAAATATTATTTATGTTACACGGGGTGATCCTTTAGGATAAAAAACTTAGGACCCCCCACCCCCCTTCTTTATATATTTTCTATTAGACCGAAGTAGTTGTATACTTATAGTCGTGCTAAGATTTGTACCAATTCCTTTTGTGTTGTAATTCTTCGACCTTTATATTCTCTTCCGTTTATTTGATCATATAGCCTAATTACATAATCCACATAGTCTTAAGTTCGGCCAGGACCCACAGTTGTGGACCTCGAATAGTGCCTAACAACTTCTCTTTGAGGTAATTTGAGCCCTTACAAAAACTTTGGTGGCGTAGACTAATTAAAACAGATTCATTAGCAAATAGGTGCCCTAACGCACCTTAAAAATTATTAGGTGGCAACGCTTCTCTTTTAACACCCTACCTCTTCACTTAAAAGAGTTGTCACATGTCAATGCCCGATTTTACAAGAAAAAAGGGGCGTGACAAGAGGTCTATGAAGCCTTGTCAGTAGAGTCTTATTTATGGGTATGAAGCATTCCATACTTATAAGTAGGAGGCTACAAGCATTTAGGAAAAGTCTCATTTCTTTCATACTTTATATCGTGCAGTATAGACTACCTTTAAGAAATTATCTAATGTATTTTTTCTCCAAAACTCGCAGAAATGGCTCGTACTCGCAATTCTGACACAGACACTTGGGATGCTGCTTAAGAAACTATTGCTACTATTGTGTCTCAAGGCAGAACTAATAAGGCTTCAACTCAGAAAAGGAAGGGTAAATCCATAAAAAGGGAAAAGGGTTCAAGTACCCCTGGCTGAGCATGAAGTAGGAGTGGAGAATGATGAACATGTACCACAGGATCCAGTGCCACCCCCAACCGCAGTTCCGACTCAGACAACTATATCTCCAGAGATGGGTCAGATGCAAATGATGTCAACAGTGCTATGGAGATGTTTAAAGCCTTCATGGCCAACCAAAATGAGAGAATAGATGAGATTCCACCTCAATCAAATAGACAGAACAATTCTGAGTCCTCAAGAGTGAATGAATTTTTAAAGCTGAGTCCTCCATTGTTCCGTGGTACTATAGTTGATGAAGATCCAATGTTGTGGCTGGAGGATGTCAAGAAATCCCTTTGAACGATGAAGGCATTTGATGATGAAGTTGTGGAGCTATCTGCCAACCAACTTAGAGATGTGGCAGGTTCTTGGTTTAAGATGTGGGAAAAGGAAAGAGATAAATATGATAGGTGAAGATGATGGTCCCAATACTTGGGAAGAATTTGAAGAGGCCTTCGTGGCTAATTTTATACCAGAAGAGGATAGGGAAGCTAAGGCTACAGAGTTCGAGTAGCTCAAGGAAGGGAATAAAAGTGTGCGTGAATACTACATGGAATTCATATATTTGGGTAAGCATGCTACTCACATGGTTAAGACAAAAAAAACAAAGATTCATTGGTTTGTTGGCGTTTTGGCTTACCATATTAAGGATACGACATCAGCTGTAGTGGTAGGAATGACAGCTTTCTCCTCTGTTGTACGGATTTATCAAGCACTTAGAAAAATACAGACAATAAAGGAGAGAAGAAAAAGAGCATAACAAGAAAGCCCGGACATCGGGCAGGTTTAATGGTACATCCAGCGGAGGAGCAAAGGGTTCCTTCAAAAAGGAGTCATTAGCACCAGCTCAGTCCAATTATCAGTCAGGTGGTGGGTCTTTCTTCAAAGGAACTCAGAGTTGTGGAAACCAGTCTCTCCAGAATTATAATTTTAGGACACCATCCTCATATAGCCAGAGTCGTATTGAGCCACATTCACAACAACAAGGTCTTTGTGGTACATGTAAGCGGCAACATTCAGGTCAGTGCAAGCTCGAGTTCCATGGTTGCTATCATTGCGGAGACAATGGTCATATAAAGGCAAACTGTCTAAAATTGCGACGTAATTTTAGTGGGCGATCAACTCGTCCTTCTAGTTCCTCAACTACTACAGTTGCACCACCTCAGGCTCGTGGTTTTCATAATCATGCAGGGCATGAGGTAGGCAGAGGCGCAGATCGAAGTTACTCAGGGAGGGGGACAACCCCGTTTGTTTGCTACACTTGATCGTCAGAGTGCAGAGGCATCTACAGAAGTTATTACAGGTATACTTTTAGTCTGCTCACATAATATTTATGCCATAATTGATCAAGGTTCAACATTTTCGTACGTGACTCCATACTTTGCGATTAACCTCGGGCTAGAATCTGAACAACTTAGTGAGACATTCCTAGTCTCTACTCCTGTTGGCGAGTCTGTGAACGCGAAAAAAGTCTATAGAGGTTGTATAGTTTTAGTCCAAGGTCTCAGCACCGAGTCCTCTCTCATAGAGTTAGAAATGGTGGATTTTGATGTGATCATGGATATGGATTGGTTGTTTTTCATATATGCAATGTAAGATTGTCGTGCCAAGATAGGCAGGTTGCAATTTCCAAATGAAGAGGTCCTAAAGTGGAAGGGTAATTCAGCATCATTTGTAGGTAAGTTTATTTCTTACGTTAAGGCACAACGAACGACCAGTAAGGGGTGTCTCGCCTATTTGGATCACATAATTAACCCAGAATCAGAACCACCAACTCTTCAGTATGTTCCAGTTGTTAGAGAATTTCCAAAAGTTACCCAGATGACCTTCCCAGACTTCCTCCTGAAAAAATCATAGACTTAGACATCAATCTCATGCTAGGCACTCAGCCCATATCTATACCGCCTTATAGAATGGCTCCAACAGAACTTAATGAGTTGAGAGAATAGTTGAAAAATCTTCTTTATAAGGGCTTCATCAGGCCGAGTGTTTCAATGTGAGGTGCCCCGGTCCTGTTTAACAAGAAGAAAGATGGGTATCTCAAAATTTGCATTGACTAACTGCAGTTGAATAAAGTTACCATCAAGAACAAGTACCCACTGCCAAGAAATTGATGATTTATTTGATCAACTTCAGGGTGAAAAGTACTTTTCAAAGATAGACTTGAGGTCGGGGTTCCATAAGTTGAGAATCAAAGAAGATGATATATCTAAAATAGCCTTTAGAACTCGCTACGTGCACTATGAATTTTTAGTAATGTCCTTCGGGTTGACAAATGCTCCAGTTACATTCATGGACCTCACGAATAGAGTTTTCAACCCATTCCTTGATACCTTTATTATCGCATTTATAGATGATATTTTGGTATACTCATAGAGCAAGGATGAGCATGCAGACCACCTCAGGACAGCCTTGCAGACCTTGAATAAAAATGAGCTTTATGCCAAGTTTTCAAAATGTGAGTTCTGGTTGCAGTCAGTGGAATTCTAGTGAAGTCATAAAAGTAGACCCCTCAGAAAATAGAAGTTGTAAAGATTTGGCCAAGGCCGACAACGCCAACCAGAATCAGGAGTTTCTTGGGGTTAGCTGGCTACCATAGAAGGTTTGTAGAGGGGTTTTCCTCACTTGTAGCTCCCTTAACTAAGTTGACTCAGAAAGCAGTTAAGTTCACGTGGTCTGACGCTTGTGAGCAGAGTTTTCAAGAGTAAAAGAAGAGATTGACCACTGCACCAATGTTAACCTTGCCGACAGGTTCGAGTGGGTTCAAAGTGTATTGTGATGCCTCCAGAGTTGGCCTCGGTTGTGTTCTTATGCAAGATGGAAAATTTATTGCTTATTCTTCCATGCAGTTAAAGAATCATGAGAATAACTACCCCACACACGACTTAGATCATGCTGCAGTGGTATTTGCGTTAATGATATGGCGACCCTACCTTTATGGAGAGCATTCTGAAGTGTTTACAAATAACAAAAGACACCAGTACATTTTGAAGCAGAAAGAATTAAATTTGAGACAAAGAAGGTGGCTCGAGCCATTGAAAGATTATGACATCAATATCCTTTATCACCCGGGCAAAGCTAATGTGATAGAAGATGCAATTGGCAGGAAGTCAGTAGGTATCCTGGCTCATCTTCTAGTACAAAGGCGAACATTGGGGCGAGAAATTCAAAAACTGGCAAATGATGGAATTAGGTTGGATGAGACCGAGGAAGGAGGTATAACTGCTTATGCCTTAAGGATAAACAAGACGAGGATCCATACTTAGTAAAGTTAAAATAAGGAGTCAGAAACAAAGAAATCACTGCTTTCACCTTAGGAAGTGATGGAGTTTTGAAGTTGAATGATCAGATTGTGTGTGCCTGATGTATATGGTCTTAGAAAGGCCATAATGGAATAAGCTCACAACTCGAGGTACTCTATCCACCAGGTGCTACCAAAAGGTATTTGGGGTTGAAAGAGTTGTATTGATGGTGATGCATGAAGAAGCAAGTAGCAGATCATTTCGCCAAATGTTTTAATTGCGAGTAAGTCAAAGCAGAACATCAGAGGCCTGGTGGCCTAACTCAAGATATAGATATACCACAGTGGAAATGGGAGATGATTAATATGGATTTCATAGTATCTCTATCTCGTACATACCGTACGCATGATTCAATTTGGGTTATTGTAGACAGACTAACAAAGTCCGCGCATTTCCTACCACTAAAGACGATAGATTATGCAGAGCAGTATGAACAGTTGTACATCAAAGAAATAGTCTGATTGCATGGTACTCTAGTTTCAATCATATTTGACAGAGACCCTGAGTTCACAACGCATTTTTGGCAGGCATTTCAGAAAAGATTAGGTACCAAGGTCAATTTGAGCACCGCTTTCCATCCACAGACTAATGGCCAGGAAGAAAAGAACATTCAGACTCTCGAAGATATGTTGCGTGCACGTGTTATATATTTTGGAGGTAATTAGGATGATTAATTGCCACTTATTGAATTTGGTTACAATAACAGCTATTAGTCTAGCATTGGTATGGCTCCTTATGAAGCGTTGTATGGGAGAAGATGTAAGTCTTCAGTGGGTTGGTTTGAACCAATAGAGGTGATGTTGATTGGTCCAGAGTTTATTTGTGAGGCCTTAGAGAAAGTCCAGGTAATCAGAGAAAGACTGAAAGGGACTCAGAGTCATCAAAAGTCTTGTTCCAACATGATACATCGTGACTTAGAGTTCATGGTTGGTGCCAAGATGTTTTTGAATGTTTCACCAGTGAAAGGAGTTATGAGGATCGGTAATAAAGGGAAACTTAGTCCTAGGTTTATCGGACCTTATGAGATTATAGAAAAGAAGGGAAAAGTGGCTTATGAACTAGCATTGCCCGTTGAGTTGTCCTCTTTTCATCATGTCTTTCATGTGTCTATGCTTAGAAAGTACATTTATGACGAGTCCCATATAATACCCCCCGGCACCGTAGAAATTAAAGAAGGCTTGGCTTATGAAGAGGTACCTATAAATATTCTCGATAGGCAAGTAAGAAAGTTGAAAACAAAAAATATAGCATCGGTAAACGTTTTGTGGAGTAATCATGATTCAAAAGATGCTACGTGGCAGGTCGAGAAAGATATGCGGAAGAAGTAACCTTATTTATTTGATAAACAAGGAATATGAACCTAGGTTTGGCTTGGCATTTATATCTCATTTATTAAATATAAGTTAACATGTGTTTTTGTCCTTGTTGGATTATACTTAGTTGTTCAAGTAATTTAGTTCTTGGTAGTGTATATTTAGCTATTAAATAATTTAGTACCATGCCAAAGTACATTTAATTCATTAAAGTTATTACTTTTTGTTGAAGTGTTGTGCTTTAGAGTTTGGTTGGTTATTGTGGTGCCTCCTTGCCGGAGTGTGAGTAATTAGTTTATGAGTTGTGTATGGTGCCTATGGATGGCCTGTTATAGTATATTTGGTTGTGGTTGGTGTAGTTGTTGTATTTGTGAGAGGGATATAATTTTGGATAGTTCAATTTACAGGGGAAACTCTGCCGAAATATTTGAAACTTTAGGGAGTTAGCCAAAATTTTGAGTCCCTTGAGAAAGTGAGTAGTGCTAAGAAAACTTAAGAAGTTTAAGGACCTAAGGAATGATTGTTAGCTTAAGAATTAGGCCCTAGCAAAATTCTAGGACGAATGTTTTTTAAGGAGGGAAGATTGTAACTAGGAGTGACAAACAAGCGGGTCGGGTCGGATATGGTTCGGGTCGAAAACAGGTAATGAAAAAATGGATAAACTATCCGACCCAACCTATGTTTAATACGGATAAAAAATAGGTTAATTGGTGGATAATACGGGTAACCATATTATCCACTTCTTGCATATGATCATTTGGGGAGAATTATTATTCACCCTAACTTGAGGACGCCCCAATTTGAGGTTTTACAAATGTAAAAGTTAGACCCATTGGTTACACATTGCTTATCCATTTTCTAAATGGATAATATGGTTCTTATCTATATTTGACCCGTTTTTAAAAAGTTCATTATCCAACCCATTTTTCAGTGGATAATATGGTGGTTAACTATTTTCTTTTAACCATTTTGCTACCCCTAATTGTAACACTCTTCAAATCTATACAAGTTTCAAGACACGCTAAATATAGAATTTAATTTTTTAAATCTTAAATTATACTTCTATTACGGATTTAAACCCTTGTGATTTATTTTTGAGTTACTTCTCTATTTATAAATAATTGGATATACAATTAGGGCAATATTAATAATTTTAATATTATTAATTATTAAAAGTGGGTATAACTAAATACGAATTAAGTCAAAAATAAAAAAACAATAATAGAAAGTACGTGCCAAGCCTAAGCCCATAAAGGGTTGTTGGAAGGAAAGAGCCGTAAATAGCCTTGTAAGAACAAAACAGATTTAACATTCTGTTTGCTCAAGAAACAGAGGCAGCGAACTATCACGCAGGCAACAGAGGCAACGAACTTCTTTACAAATAAGTAGTTCTTGAACACATGTATATAAAATATTCTATTGTAAATTATCCTACAGTAGTAGTAGGTAAGAATTGAATTGTTAATCCCCTTCTTTATCTGTATCAACATTAAATTCCATGTTTAGGTATAAAATACTAAAATTAATTAAAATGCACTGATTGTTGTAGAAACGATTGTTTGACGGGTATAAACTGGTCTGGGTCCTACGTATTGGCTCAAGGAAGTTTGAGATGAGTTGATATAACCCCTTACTAGAGTGGTTTAACTCATAAAAGCACGCATACATGGTGTTTGATGAATTGTTTAAAAGAGTTAATATGTACTTAATTGGAGCGAGTGAGTACCTATTAACTTAAAATTGTTCTAGCTAAAGTTTGAATGATTTATTATGATATATGTGCATAAATTTTCAGATTTTTGTGTTATTCTTATATGCCATTTTCATGTTGAAAGTTCATGAAGAAGCAAGAATCTTTAGAAATAATTTTTAAGAGTTATAGCCCCGATCCCCTATCTATTGCTTTTCCTGTGTCTTTTTCTGCTTATGTGTCTTTCCTGTGTCTTTTTCACCGTAGTCGGAACTGTGTGAAGAGGACCCCGGAATGGAGTTACGTTGGTTCTGGTAGATCCGTTGGGTGATTTTGGACTTAGGGGCGTGTCTGGATTGTGTTTTGGAGGTTTTTAGGTCATTTAGGCTTGAAATGGCGAAAGTCAAAGTTTTGGAGGTTTTGACCGGTAGTGAAATTTTTGACATTAGGGACGGATTCCGATTTCGGAGTTGGAGTACGTCCGTAAGATTGAATGTGACTTGTGTGTAAAATTTGGGGTCAATCAGATGTGGTTTGGTAGGTTTCGACATTAGTTGTAGAAATTAGAAGTTTCAAGTTCATTAAGTTTGAATTGGAGGGTGAATTGTGTTTTTAGCGTTGTTTGGTATGGTTCGAGGGCTCGACTAAGTTTGTAAGGTGTTTTAGGAATGGTTGGTATATTTGGTTGAGGTCCCGGGGGCCTCGGGTATGCTTCATATGCTTAACCAAATGAGATTTGGACTTAGGCATGTGCTGTAGATTTCTTGTTTCTGGTGTTTCGCACATGCGGAAGGGAAACCGCAGGTGCGGACTAGCACGTGCAGATGAAGAGGTGAAGATGAGGAATTTGGCAGCCCAAACTGGGTTCTTAGGTGCGGAGATACGTGCGCAGAAGCGGCCTCGCTTTTGCGGTTGGTCAGTGTATAGGTGCGGATAGGGTCGAAGTTGCGACTCCCTTTGTCACAGGAGCGGATCCGTAGGTGCGTCCCTCCTTTCGCAGATGTGGACCCAGAGGACTTAAGTTAAGTCCGCATCTGCGATGAAATTTCCGTAGGTGCGGCACCGTGAGTGCGGTTGAAGGTTCGCAGAAGCGAGTTTACTGGGTAGAAAAAGGGAAATTCGACGGTTAATTCCCATTTTCGATTTTGGGACTTTGATAGCTCGGTATGAGGCAATGTTTCGAGGTTTCTTCGAGAAGATGGTTGGGGGTAAGTGATTCTAACTCGGATTGGGATATATTTCACGAATCTATTGCTATTTACATCTTATAATTAGGGATTTGAGTTGGAAATTTTGGGGAAAATGGTAGAACCTTCATAGGCTATAATTTCGAGTTTTGGAAGGCGATTTGAGGTTGGATTTGAATAATTCTTGTATGGTTAGACTCGTGAGTGAATGGATGTTCGTATTTTGTGACTTTTACCCGATTCCGAGACGTGGGCCCATGAGGTTTTTTAAGACGACTTCCTAATTCCTCGCTTCAGCTTAGATTTCATTGACTAAATTAGTTTCTTATAGGTATATTTATTGTATATAATTGATTTTGGATAGATTCGGGCCATTCAGAGTCGTATATTCGTGGGAAGAGTATTGCTATCGATTAATTGAGCTTCGTTCGAGGTAAGTGGCTTCCCTTACCTTGTGTGGGGGAATTCCTCTTAAGATTTGGTACTGATCTATGTGAGTGTCGTGTACGCAAGGTGAGGAGTGCGTACACGGGCTATTTGTTGAAAAACCTGATTTTTACTAAGTAATTACCTGTTTTCACCTTAATCAAATATATTAGCATGCGTAGTTACCCTGTTAGCCTAGTATAACATGTCTATATGCCTTAGTTGCTTAACTAAACTCCTTGCAGCATGTCTATTGAATTCTTGCTTCCTTTTCCCGACTTGTACTTAGTCTAGACTGTAGATTCTCATACTGCACTTATCGTCTGTAATTGATTTTGTTGTGTATTTAATTTGGGACTACATGACGCTATCCCAGGAGATCCCCCTACATATTTACTTTTGGGACTACGGGATGGTATCCTGGGAGATCCCCCTGTACATTTACTTTTGAGAATAGGAGGCGGTACCTCGAGAGTTCTCCCTACATATTTACTTTTGAGACTACAAGACGGTATCTCGGGAGATCCCACATTGCTTATTTTCATGTATTGTTTTGTTATTTCAAAGTGGTTTCCTTTGTTGAACTCTAGTCTCTTATTATATTGCTTTATTCTCCTGTTTTTATTATTATATACCAGTGGGCCTGAACTAACCTCGTAACTACTCGACCGAGGTTAGGCTCGGCACTTACTAGGTACCAATTGTGGTGTACTCATGCTACTCTTCTGCACATGTTTTGTATGCAGATTCAGGTGCTCGACATCATCCGCATTACCAGTGAGTTCGAGATAGCTTTTAAAGACTTCAAGGTATATCGGCCGCGTCCGCATACCTCGGAGACCCCTTCTATTCTTCCCATGTCAAACACGTTTTGTATTTGCTTTTTACTAGACTCCAGTGTATAGAGATGTTATTTCCTTACCATAGCTTGTGACTCATGATATTCCGTGTTTTTGGGAAAGCTGTGTAAGTTAGTGTTTGGTTATTGTACATGCCAAGCGACATCATTTTTGATTATTCAGTATCTATTGCAGTTAGAAGTAAAACATTGTTTCTGTTATTGGTATTTTCTGTAAATTGTTAGGCTTACCTAATTGTAGAGACTAGGTTCCATCACGACATGTTTCGGAGGAATGTTTGGGTCGTGACAAGTTGGTATCAGAGCTCTAGGTTCATAGGAGTCGTGAGTCACAACTCGATTTATTAGAGTCTCGCGGATCGGTATGGAGATGTCCGTACTCATCTTTGGGAGGCTATGGAATTGTTAGGAACAATCATACTTCTTTTGAGTCCTTGTCATGCGAGTTATTGGCATCAAATTCTAAACTTCTTTATTCTATTGTTTCTATTCTATTCTTTCTCACAGATGGTGAGGACCCGTACCAGAAGATCTAATGACCAGGCACCCGCCCCCCTGCTAGAGCTGCCAGAGGCCGGGGCCGGGGTAGAAGAAGACCACACAGTGCAGCAAGAGAACCCGCGCGAGCTGCGACATAAGAGCTTCCAGCAGCTCCAGCTGGAGGGTAGGCACCGGAGGTGCCTATTGCTGCACCAGTACTCCAGGAGACTCTAGCCCAGTTTATGAGCATGTTCAGCACCTTAGCTCAATTGGATTGAATCCATTAGCTCCCGCCACATCTCAGGCCGGGGGACAGGCACAGACTCCCGCACCCCTGAGCAAAGGGTCCAAGTTATTCAGGCCCCAAAATTCTTCCCTATGTAGCTGGTAGCTTCGGTTCATCACGAGACTAGATCAACCGCTTATGAGGAAGAGCAGCTCAGACTTGAGAGGTACACGAAATACCACCCATCTACCTTCAGCGGATTTGCTACAGATGATGCTCATGGTTTTTTGGAGGAGTGTCATCGTATTCTCCGTACTATGGGCATGGGGAAGACGCGTGAGGTTTCTTTTACCACCTTCCAGCTTAGAGGAGCAGCCTATCAGTGGTGGCGTGCTTATGAGGTGAGTAGTCCAGACGAGGGAGCCTCACTTACATGGACTCAATTCTCGGCCATGTTTTTGAGAGAGTATGTCCCACAGAGTCTCAGGGACTCATGGCGCGCAGAGTTTGAGAAGTTGTGCCAGTGTGCTATGACTGTGTTCGAGTATGCGGTCCGTTTTGGTGATTTGGACGTATATGCACCGGCCTTGGTTGCCACAGTTCGGGAGAGGGTTCGTCATTTTTTTAGGGACTCCACCCCAGCATCTGGATCATTATGGTTAGGGAGTTGGAGATGCATATTTCTTATCAGCAGGTTGTGAGTATTGCACTTATAGTGGTACACGCGCCCAGCTATAGCTCAACATGGTAGGGGTTATATGAGTCGCCCCATTCATTTAACTCTTCCAGCCTCCAGTGGTATTCCAGCCCTTTCTAGGCCCTAGGAGCCTTATTATGCACCACAAGTATATAGTGTGCCTCCATATCAGGGTGCTTTTAGCGGCCAGTCCAACAGATCTGGCCCGAGTCAGTCATAAAAGCCATGCCCTCCGTGGGTTAGTTTTGAGTGTGACGACACTCTCCATATGGTTAGGGATTGACCCAGACTTAGGAGGGGTGCACCTTCACAGACTTCTCAGCCATCACGTGCTCCACCGGGTCCTCAGGCTATGATTCCAGCACCAGCTACCACCCCACCTCGAGCTGGTCGAGGAGGTCGAGGTCACCCTAGAGGGGGAGTCCAGGCCAGGTATTATGCTCATCCCGCTCGTATAGAGGCAGTTGCTTCTGACTATGTCATTACATGTATTGTTCCAGTCTGTCATAGAGATTCATCGGTGTTATTTGACCAAGGCTCTACGTATTCCTATGTGTCCTCTTATTTTGCCCCACATTTGAGTTCCCTTGTTTACGTATCTACTCTTGTGGGAGATTCTCTTGTTGTGGACCACGTGTATCAGTCGTGTTTGATTGCTCTTAGTGGTTTTGAGACCAGAGTCGAATTATTATTATTTAGCATGGTAGACTTTGATGTTATCTTGGGCATGGACTAGTTGTCGCCCCATTATGTTATTCTTGATTGTAACGCTAAGATTGTGATGATGGCTATGACAGGCTTACCGCGATTAGAGTGGAGGGGTACCTTAGAGTATACTTCCAGTAGAGTTATTTCATTTTTTAAGGCTCAACGAATGGTTGAGAAAGGGTGTGACGCGTATTTAGCTTATGTGAGAGATGCTAGTATTGATACCCCTACAGTTGAGTCAGTTCCAGTAGTGAGGAACTTCCCAGATGTTTTTCTAGCTGATCTTCCGGGCATGCCTCCCGATAGAGATATTAATTTCGGCATTGATTTGTTGTCGGGCACTCAACCCATATGTATTCCTCCATATCGTATGGCTCCTCCTTAGTTTAAGGAGTCGAAGGAGTAGTTGCAAGAGATGCTTGATAAGGGCTTCATTTTGCCTAGTGTGTCACCTTGGGGTTCTACAGTCTTGTTTGTGAAGGAAAAGGATGGTTCTATGCGTATGTGCATTGAGTATCGCCAACTGAACAAAGTTTAAGTGAAGAACAAGTGTCCATTGCCTCGTATTGATGACTTATTTGATCTATTACAGGGAGCCAATGTGTTTTCCTACAAGATGTCAAATATCCCGACAGTATTAGGTATTCAAGATTTACCATTAATAAAGTTATTAGCCCTTTTGAATGGGGAATGGATCGCCTGCACACCCCGATTGTGCTCTCTGTACAATATAGGCCACAAACCTATATTATCAAGGATTACATGGACGCCTTATACAATTTTATTTACCTACGCCCAAGCTCACACACATGATTCATAAAATACAGCGAACAAACAGTAAAATCAGTCATACCAAGGTGGTTATACGACTAGTGGAAAACATTTGGTGTAACAGAGCTATCAATGCCCCGAAACTTCCACACTTACTATGAGAGATTCCAAAAGGAACAGGAAATCTCTACTCTGCCTGATCATATTAAAATCTGCAAATACTACTTTGCAAAAAGAATTTCATATAAAATCAGTTGGTCGTTCGAAATTAAACAAATCGAACGAATTAAATATTTAGACAAAATACCAAAAATTAAAGGATGGGTTCCTAAATTCAGAGAGACTAAGAAACCCAAGACAGCCAGCAAAATGGGATCAACCTTAAAAATAAAATTATAAGACCATCAAAATCACCCTGGAGCTGTGCAACTTTCTACGTTAACAATAGCGCAGAAAAAGAAAGAGGAGCTCCCAGGCATGTCACTAATTATAAGCCATTAAACAAAATTATACAATGGATTAGGTACCCGATACCTAATAAAAGAGACTTGTTAAAAAGAACTTACAAAGCTAATATTTATAGCAAATTTGACATGAAGTCAGGTTTCAGGCAAATTCAAATTAGGGAAAAAGATAAATATAAAACTACTTACAATGTCCCCTTTGGACAATATGAATGGAATGTTATGCCTTTCGGGTCAAAAAATGCCCCATAAGAATTCCAAAACATTATGAATAATATATTCAACCCATATAGTAGTATGTCAATTCTTTATATTGACGATGTTCTAATATTTTTAGAGGACATAGATTCTCATTTTAAACACTTAAATACATTCTTTAAGATTGTAAAACATAATGGTTTAGTAGTAAGTACTAAGAAGATTAAGTTGTTTCAAACAACCATTAGATTCTTAGGACACGACCTTTACCAAGGAACCTACAAACCAATCTATAGAGCCAATGTGTTCTCATCCAAATTCCCTGATGAAATAACAGACAAAACTCAAATACAAAGGTTAGGAAGTCTTAACTATGTCGCAGACATTATCCCCAACATTAGGAAACTCTACGAACCATTAAACAAGCGTCTTAGGAAAAACCCAGTCCCACGGAGTATAGAACAAATTGAAAATCTTAAAAGGGTCAAGACAATTGTTCAAGAACATCCATGTCTAGGTATTCCAAATCCAGATGCATTTATGATAGTAGAAACCGATGCTTCAGACGAAGGGTATAGTGGTATTCCAATTAGTTTGTTTCACTTCCGGAATTTGATATTCCGCTCAAAAGAATTATAGTATAGTTAAAATAGAGATTTTATGTATAGTACTATGTATTACAAATTTTCAAGATGATTTAATAAATAAAGAATTCTTGTTAAGAGTTGACTGTAATTCAGCTAAAGGAATTTTACAAAAGGATGTTAAAAACCTTATTTCAAAACAGATTTTTGCCAGATGGCAAGCATTATTATCTAGTTTTTATTTTCAAATTGAATTTATTAAAGGTGAAGAAAACTCCTTACCCGATTTTCTAACTAGAGAATTCCTACAGGGAAACAATGAGACCAAACCAGACGGGTCCCTTCAGGGCCTCACCAAAAAGAGAGAATAGGTATTCTGCACTTGCAGACTACTTTCCATTTTTACCCGTGAGACCACCCTTAAATATAATGGTAACCCCTCCAAGAGTTCCCACTACAAACAAACCGTCAACAATGACAGTTCTTGGATCTATCCCAAAAATAAAAGGACCATTCCAATAAGCTTCCTCAAAAGCTTCAACAAGCCAAACTAGTAAGACATTGACCAGTTCAGACTATGCAATGTTACCCCAGAGTCTTTTGCACAAGCAGTAAAGCCCGACAAACCATCCAAAACGGAAGGTAAAAAACTAGTTTCTCAAGAAAAGGAAACATTCAAAATATCTCTGTGGATAAAGTGTGCGACATAGTTATAAAACTGCTACATAGTTAAGGGTTCCTAATAACCTTTGTAATTGAGTTTTGTCTGTTATTTCATCAGGCAACTTGGATGAGAAGTCAATGGCTCTACATATTGGTTTGTAGGTTCCTTGGTAAATGTCGTGTCCTAAGAATCTAATGGTTGTTTGAAACAACCTAATCTTTTAGCAGTTACTACTAAACCATTATGTTTTACAATCTTAAAAAATGTATTTAAGTTTTTAAAATAAGAATATGTGTCCTCTAAAAATATTAAAACATCCTCAATATAAACAATTCGCATACTACTATATGGGTTGAATAAATTATTCATAATGTTTTGGTATTAT
This sequence comes from Nicotiana tabacum, assembly GCF_000715075.1. Classification (NCBI taxonomy): domain Eukaryota; kingdom Viridiplantae; phylum Streptophyta; class Magnoliopsida; order Solanales; family Solanaceae; genus Nicotiana; species Nicotiana tabacum. The sequence continues at coordinate 9,605,764 of NC_134098.1, forward strand.
GATGGGGTATTTTTTAACCCGAAAGGCATAACATTCCATTCATATTGTCCAAAGGGGACATTGAAAGCAGTTTTATATTTATCCTTTTCGCTAATTTGAATTTGCCAGAAACCTGACTTCATGTCAAATTTGCTATAGATATTAGCTTTGTAAGTTATTTTAAACAAGTCTCGTTTATTAGGTACCGGGTACCTAATCCATTCATCTTTTTTCAAAATTTCATCCCAACGAATCATTCTAGGGACGAAAGTGTTACTATGTTCAGTGTCGTCTGCATACGCATTAGGCATAAATTTCATCCCATCCCATTGAATCATCTGATTTCTTGTGAACGGGACAAATGCTATTCTTCGTCTGTATAGGCATGGTAGGCTTAGGCTATACCCTGTGGGTCTTCCATGTCTCCATTGTCTTGATTCTCCATTGAGGAAGATGCTGATGTTGCTTCTAGCATGGCCTGTACTTCTATTGGAATTGATGTATCAATATTGGCTAAGACTTCTAGGAGTCTCTTTTTTAATTCTGATAGGGAACTGGTTGATCCCATTTTGCTGGTTGGCTTGGGTTTCTTAGTCTCTCGATTTAGGAACCTATCCTTGAATTTTTCATATTTTGACTAAATATTTAATTCGTTCGATTTGTTCAATTTCTAACAACCAACTGATTATATATTCAACGGCACGGTCAACTCAGGTGTTATAGTATCAATATATAGACCCTCAAAGACAATTCACGTGCCAATAATATCAGTACATGGATCCGCACGGACAATTCACGTGCAAATAAAACAAATCCGCATAGCATGGTCACATGCCTCCAGTCCAAGCATATCAAACAAGAGAAATTCAATAAGTACACATGTATATGATAAACAAATTATGATTCTCATGTTCCTGGACTGGTGTAAATAATGCGCCATAGGCTATCACTTCTCGAATCGACAAGTTAAAGCAAAAATAGTAACTACCCAATTTATTCGGGGAATTAACATGTTTGTAACCTCAAGTATAACCCATATAGTTCTCAACAAAGGTACGAATGTGAGAAATGTCATAACTTTACGCTTAACCATAACTCTAGGCATATCATAGCTTAAACATTCTCCCAAACCTGAATACATGCCCCGATGCCCGCACATGGCTCAAACCTCACATAGCTTATATATACGCACTCGTAGCGCGTAGCCATCACAAATAATTAATGTAACTAGTACCTCCACCAAGTTTAAATAAATTGCTCGCCTCAAACAAGCCGCAACCCTGAAACAATATGCTTCTGAGAACTCACAGTTTCCCCAAATGCATAGAACACATGAACCATCGTAACTGATCACAACTCCAACACTCGAATGACTATCACCTCCTTCATGCACGATCATCCCACTAGGGATATTTTCATAATTCTCCCATGCCACATATCAATAGTTATAATATTAGTAGTCTATCACCCAGATGAGTACCGCAATACTGATGAACATCCTTAACACTCACTCTGAAAATACCTATGTGAATTTAAAATTTTTCTTCTTACCTTTCTTATACAAAAATGTAGAATCCATAATCATACAGAATTATCGTAAATCCCGGCACCACTAAATGTAAATCTCAGATCTTATACATACACAAATATTCTCGATTGCTATATTTAATTCTCAAACCCATTAGAACCTTCTCGGGAGTCACCCATATTGCTCAAATCTAAATTGCAGCACCCAAATGGGCTGAAAGACACGTGCGTCATTAGTACAACAACACCCAAAGAGGTAACCCTGCCCTAACAGTACCAATCAATTTCAAATTCTATGGGCTCTTCATCCTTCATAAATAATAACTCACTCATCATATGATCTTCATATACTCATAATGTCACGACACAAATTCCCCTCCACTTGGGTATCGTGATGGCACCTAGTCTTAGGGACTAGGTAATCCTAAAATCTCTTAAAATTTACAATTCCCAAAACCGGTAGTACAAGTCATAAGCTCTATAGAGCGTTTGCTAGAAAACTTCTAAATACAATTGTCCAGGAATAAGAATAAACAGTGCAAAATGAAAACTTGAAGGTCTCTCCGAAGCCTGCGAACGCAGCGACAGGTTTACCTTGAGTCTCCATAGAAATGACCCGTTCAACTGCTAACGAACAAATACATGGATCTGCACAAAAATGTGCAGAAGTGTAGAGTGAGCACACCACAATGGTACCTAGTAAGTATCAAGACTAACCTCGGTGGAGTAATGATGAGGAACCATCAAGATACCCACTTTTCTAATAAACTGAACAAGTATAGTATATGAACAGCATAAATATGACATCTCCATAGAGAATTTGCATTATGGCTCACAATACAGTAATGACAATAAGAAAGAAAACAACAAGTATTTGCAAAATATCAAGAAAATGACACCGAAAAGTGAATGTAACACAACCTAAATCCGGAATCACAAATACAGCAAGGACAAGTAATAACTCAACATCTACAACCGCTTTTACATCCGATTTTAGTCACCAACTCCACGAGGTACCGAACCTCGGACAATTCACAACTCACAGGTCTCAATACCTGAACCCTAACACTTGGCATCCTGTACCCTCATAACACCTCATAACTGCACTAACGACTCACGTGCCAATAGAGCCATTCTCACATAGAAGGCAAGTAAACAAGGGTGAACATTTATGCTCAACAATATCAAGAACACCTCTTATCCGATAACAGTGCTTAACTACGTGTATGCATGTGCAAGTGTACTACCATAGTCCATATCAGTCAATAAGCATAAGGAAAAAGAATGGACAACACGTAGAATATTTTCTCACAACTTTCACAAGATAAAGCTCACACAGGAACGTATACCACTTCACAAATATCAACAACAAGAATTCCACAGGCCACAAATCATCACAAATCAATCCCTGACACAGCCCACTTTGTCTCGCCACATGTGCAATAGTAACATAAATGTCCGCCTTGTCTCGCCACACGTGCATAATAATGTTCTCACCTTGTCTCGCCACATGTGCAATAGTAACATAAATGTCCGCCTTGTCTCACTACACGTGCATAATAATGTTCCCGCCTTGTCTCGCCACATGCGCAACCCATACACACACACACACACACACCCACATGCGCACCCAAATACATATATATATATATATATATATATCCCGCCTTGTCACGCCGCATGTGCAAATATCAATAGTAACAATAGCACGGCAGAAACCTCGTGCAACCCCATAACAACAACCGCACGGCAGAAACCTCGTACATCACAATAATAACAACTGCACGGTAGAAACCTCATGCATCACCACAACAAGTACAACAACAACAATGGCAATAATACAAAGTGCGACAAGTAAATCAACTCAAGAACTTTAAATCACGAGAACGGTAGAACCAATTCACAAGAAATAACCACAGTAAAGAATGCTAGGCGTAAAAAGAATAGCTCAACAAGGGGAAAACTAATGTGTAGCAACGACCCCACAATATACATTTCAACAACAGGGAAGTTAACACGAGTCAAATACTTCCAAATAAAATAAGTCGACTAAGAAGTAGGATATCTAACTTCTTTTAAGGTTGAGAAATTACTTAGGATATTCAACAATTAAATTAAGGATAACCATCGGATAGATAATCATAACCTCAATTAATACTGAACTATGACAGGATGAGATAATAATAATTCCAAATAAAGATAAGCGGCTATGAAAAGATAGCATGACAATAGAAGAGGTAAAATCTTCAGTTAAGTCAAATAAGAGTCAAATAGGAAATAAGAGTGAATCCTGAAGCAATTAATTCAAATTAAAGCATGTACAGGTGAAACTAGTAAATAAGAAAATCATATCAAGAATAATTTCATACTTAGTGAATATAAGGACCTAAGAATCCTAAAAGGCCAACTTTCCATAAATAAGCCTGAGCACGTACTCGTCACCTCGCGTACATGGACTACAATCAACATAGAAGACTCAAATCCTAAGGAAAAATCCCCCACACAAGGTTAGGGAAGATACTTACCTCAAATAAGATAAACGTATGCTCAAAAATAAACTTCTCGGGTGAAAAGACCCCGAACGGATCAAATCTAATCAAAATAACTTCAAAGCGCAAATAAAACTAATAAGAAACTATTCCGGATCATAAAGCTTCAATCTTTATCAAAATATAAAAATCGATCCAAAAGTAAACCCCCGTGCCTGCACCTCGGAACCCGGCAAATTTGCTCAAAACTCGAACACCCATTCTGATACGAGTTCAACCATACTAAAATTATCAAATTTCGATACCATTTTTTCCCCTCAAATCATGATTTTTCATTTTGAAAACATTCTTCAAAAACCAACATTTTTCTCAACTCAAAACACAAATTAAATGATTAAAATGAAGATAAAATCGTGGAATATGATAAATTCAAGGTGAAGAACCCACAAAGAAGCTCCCAAAACCAAGGTCCAAAACTCAAAATATGGTGAAAATGGCCAAACCCTCGATTATAACCTTCTGCCCAGGCGTGACCGCACCTGCGACATAATTAGCCGCATCCGCGCAATCGCAAGTGCGCCCATTCAAACCGCACCTGCGCTTCCTCGGAATGCATTCGGACCCCGATATCAAAAAGTCCACTTCTGGTCAAAATCTCCAAATATTTGACTTTCACTATTACAAGCCTAAATCAGCTACATACCTCAAATTCACAGTCCAGACATGCTCCTAAGTCCAAAATCACCCAACGGAGCTAACGAAACCGAAAAAACTCCGTTCCGGAGTCGTCTTCACATAGTTCCAACTATGATCAAAATCTTAAGACTTAAGCTTCTGTTTTAGGGAGTAAGTGTCCCAAATCACTCTGAATCACTCGGTAATTTAATTCAACCATGAACTCAAGTAAATACACATAATACAAAGCTTCTCAGGGACTTATGCCGCCAAACGGGACTTAAATTCTCAAAATGACTGGCCGGGTCATTACACATAAGGTGTAATATATCTCGTATCTAGGAATTTCAGTATTCGATTCATCCACATTCTCAACCTCTGCATGTCATGACTAATCCACAAATATGCCTCAGACCAAAACTAAAAATTAACATATAACCATGAAATTGAATTATCAATAGCAGGCTCCCCCACTTGGCTCAATGCCATAAATTAAAACACTCAAAAATTCGCAGTACCCATACTCTATTACTGAATTAACACCGCGGTCAGTTCAACGAAAATTCTTCTCAACCTCATACCACGCCAACCATAAAATATATACCTCAATCGTCCGCTAAGATCGTATTCATTCTCTTAACACTCAAGCCATATTTCTCAACCAGATTCAAATTCAAGTCTCAACACATATGTCCCGCTGGCAGAAAAGAAACTCTCCACTCACTTTATAAGGAACACACCTGCGTAGATTACTCCATAGGGAATAGCCCACCTGCTTAGTCTCAAATCGGTATCTTGTTATACCCTTTCGCAATCACAATTACTATGCAATTACTTAATATTTCGGAGTCCAAACTGATTAACAAGACATGAGAACCTATTTCTTTCTGGCATTAAGCAACAAAAAAGATCCTTCAATGCACTCATACTTGACACTGTAAGTCACATCAAAATGAAGAAAAAGCATCAATAGCAAACTCTTGAGTCACAAGTAAAATTTATTTGTTGCATTCAACCCATCTGAACACATCCCGCATTCACATCATACTTATCATATACCAAACTCATAAGTCCAATCGCACAGGTTCTCACAACCGAAACTACCGAGCTTAAGCTACGGTCTAACTCCGACCTCATGTCCTCCAGATTGGCCCATCAACAAAACACATAATACTCATCTCAAACCTCATTCATGTAATCACAATCCAGTGATGCACAGACGATACCAAGTGCTCAGATGCGCACAAGAATGCATGGAAGGAATTCAAAGAGTTATGTTTCAAGGTGAATCAATGTCGTACAATGGAATACAAGAAAGTGAAATTTCCTAAAGGTTCGGCAGCCTCTCGAAGATAAGTATAGATGTCTATGTACTAGTCCGCAAGACTCTACTAAACCTGCTCATGATTTGTGAGACCTTTGTAACCTAAAGTTCTGATACCAACTTGTCACGACCCAAAATCTTAACTTGTCGTGATGGCACCTATCTCAATACTAGGCAAGATGACAACCTCAATAAACTGCAATTTCCATTAAGTTTGCAAACATAATATTGAATTTCATAGAAAATCACAAAATTTCTGACATAAAAATACATTCCCAAAACCTGGTGTCATTGAGTACATGAGCATCTAATATGAATACAAAGTTTGATTGATAAAACACTGTCTGAAAGTATAGAACAGTATAATAACGGAAGGAAAGAGAGACAAGGTTAGTGGACACCGAGCAACTACCTTGATAGTCTCCAACAGTTTAATCCTCAAATCTAGCAACCGCCGTATCAGAAAGTACCTGGATCTGCATACGAGGTGCAAAGTGTAGTATGAATACAACCAACTCAATAAGTAACAAAACTAACCACTGGGCTGAAAGTAGTGACGAAATTTACAGGTACGGCCCAGTATAAATAATATCAATACATAAATGTAGCTATGCTTTCAAGGTCAACAGTTGCTTCCAGTACAAATAAAACAGATCAATTCTGACAATACGAGGAACATGACATCTTTGTATGTACATGACAATGTACATACTGTATGTGATGCACCTTAATGAAAACTCTGTGTACTCACAATCGAAAATACTCAATCACTAAGTACTGTATATGGCCAATCAAGCACATGGAAGATCTATACCAAAATATATATGTATATCCATCAACTGACAGTCAGTCACTCAGTATTGTATAAGGCCAATCCAGCCTAGGGGAAGATACATCCCCAACTATCAATGATTCGGACAAGATCCATGTCTAGAAAAATCCATCCATCAATGTAAATACTTCGGGCAAGATCCATACACAGGGAAAATCCATCCCTCAATATAAATACTTCGGGCAAGATCCATCCCTCAATATATATATCCATGGCAATATCCATGCCCATGGAAGATCCATCTCAGATATATATATCAACTACCCTCACTGCGGAGTTGCAGACTCCGGAGGGGCTCCTTCAGCCCAAGCGCTATAATAAGCCAGATCCGGGCATAAGTAAATAAAACTTGTTGCGGCCTGCAGCCCGATCCCATAATAATAACCTCAGAATCAGGCCCTCGGCCTTACTCAGTCATGACTCTCTTCAATCTCTCGTGCTCACAACGTCATGAAACTAGACCAAAATGATGATATGGTGTATCAATGAATAATAACAAAGACTGAGATATGATATGCAAGTGATAGAAGTGACTGAGTACAAAATTGTAAATTTAATCAACAATTCAACAACGATACGACCCATGTAGGTCCCAAAATATATCAGTGTATAGCCTAAACATGATCTTTAATATGAGTCTCAGCTCAATTTATCTAACACGTGGAGGATATGCGGATAATGTCATTTATTTAATTAGGCAACTCCACGGAATCAATTTAAGTCATAATTTCTATGATGCACGCCCACATGCTCGTCACCTAGCATGTGCGTCATCTCCAAACAATTCATACAACACGAAATTCAGGGATTTATACTCTCAAAACCAAGTTTAGAAGTGTTACTTACCACAACCTTCAAGCTCCGAAAATACTACAATGCTCCAATTGATTAAAATGTCCAAATATGACCCACAATTCAATACCTACCATTAGATATCCCAACTACATCAAAATAAATACGAAAAGATTCATAAATATCCATGTAGCTTTCAAAATTCAGCAACAAGCCTTCAACAATCACACATTATCCAATGGACTCAGCTATTGGCCTATTCAATTCCATTCTTATCATTTAATACTCATTTGGAGTCATTAATAATACTATGTTATTTACCCAACATTATTAAGTCACTATTCATTGTCTTCTCCAACAAAACCCTATGTTCAAGAACACCCATTTCAAGAACTAGTGTTGTATCTTTTCCAAATGGTGATTCCCTATTCAATTCATTCATCAATTAAGTTATCAAGTCCATTGGAATCATTAGAAACTTAAAACAATCCCTTTTATTTCAATTCATCACTATTTATCTTTTTTCTTTGCCCAAAATATCATTTTAAGACCCTCTCTTAGGGTTCATACAAAATACCATTACAACTTCAAATAAAATTCATAAACATGATACCCATACTCCAATATGACATATATATATGAAGCTCGAGTGAAGGGATTACCTCTCGATAGAAAAATCTAACTTTTCCTCTTTTTGGTGTTCTTGAAGATGCAACCCATTTCCTATGGATTTGATCCATAATAGTGTTAGTGTTATCACTAAATGATGTTATATAATCATTCTTGTACCAATATAACTTACCTTCAATTGTATCCATGGCGGAAGAGCTCCTCCTTCTCTCTAGAAATCAATTCCAAGTTGAAGAACTAATGTTTTTTCAGCCCCTTTAAAATGGCCCCTAAAGGTGTGTAGCCTCCCTACGTAGTGTACACACAAAGGCTACACAGGGTGGACTTCTATCCCCATTCAGTTGGAATCTGCTGTATTTGCCTACGCAATGGTGCGTAGCCTACGCAAGACACGTGTAGTTGTTCTGCCACCCTTTAGTAAAAAGGTCATAACTTCTTGTAGGAATATCCAAATGACAAACGGTTTGAAGCAGAAATAACTAGACATATAGTGAGAGGTATGCTCATTTGAAGTTATGTCTTGTGCGAACTCACTTGAAACTTTATCTCATCAAATAATTTTCAACTTGACTTAGCCGTAGGGCTCTTCTTAGACCATAAACCATTCTTAATGCACCTAATACATATTATCATGATCAATTGATATCATTCAAATTATCAGTCTTGTTCACACCCGAATTAATATAATTAGCACCCGCCAATCTTCTTAATGGTCTTAAAACTCTACGAAATTTTCCGAGGTGTTACATTCTCCTCATTTATGAACATTCATTCTCGAATGTTTTGCAAGTCATTATTAGGAACATCATTATCCTCCTTTCACCTTAACCATCATTCTTATTCATGCCTAACTTTATATGGTCCTTCCAATATTTCGACTTCCTTAAGGCCCCCAAAATTTGGCTAACTCTCTCAATTCTTAAAAAATTCGGCAGAGTATCCCTTGCAATTGAGACTATCCCAAAACTTCAACCTGTCCAGAACAAGCCCCCACACGGGCACCAATTTCAACATAATTCAAAACCAAATATCTTTACAAAATATGATGTCTAAGCCCCACACAACCGCACATATATGCTCAATGTACAACAACAAACTATTTAGGACCCGCACGACCACACATACTTCATCAATGTATAACAACAAAATATCCAAGTCTCGCATGGCTGTGCATATACCAAAATTGCATCAAATAATTCTCTATTATTTTAAATAGTTGCATATCTATACCTCTCTCATTCCAACATCGGTTACCCTATATTGCAACACATATTACTACCATACATATATGTATTATCTCTTTATTATGTGTGCACCAAGTCACACGTGAAAGAGCATTTCTTGCCTATATTAAAATTCCATTTCTTCCATTCGAATACTTTCTCATAAATATAAAATTACTTCTAAGCATAGTTTGTACACATAGGACACTTGATTCTATAGTTGCCAAGTCCTTCCAAAATACTCTTTTATTCCATCTGAATACCAACAAGATATTTGTCTTACTTAGATCCATTCACATGGGTGATTTATGCCTCCACTTACATTGTAACTTTTGAGTTTCCTTTAGATCTCTAATTGTTTGATACGGTTGCTAACAATTCCGCTAAATGAGAAATTTTCAATCCACTTCCTTCCCTTTCATTGCACAAGTTTCCATTCATTCTCGAGCATCACTGTACATATTTCTATTTTCTTAACCTTAACCAACTCATAGATACCACCATGTCCTTTGTCATATTTATCTTCCATAGATTCAATGCCTACCATAGGATTATTACCATTGATTATAGGCTTCTAATTCCCAAGTGACAATGCTATTAGCTCATTAAATCATGGAACCAAGACACACAAATTTAATAACAGTAACCAACTCTTCTAGAGCTCACATTAACATCCCTCGCACGGACAACTCATGTGCTATAGTATCAATATCTGGACCCGCACGGACAACTCACGTGCCAATAAAAACGAATCCGCTTGGCATGGTCATAGGCCTCCAGTCCAATCATATCATACATGAGCAATTGAATAAGTACACATGTATATGATAAACTAATTATGATTCTCATGTTCCTGGACTAGTGTAAATAACGCGCCATAGAGTAGGCAGGTGCAAAATGTGCTATCACTACTCAAATCGACAAGTTAACGTAGAAATAGTAACTACCCAATTTATTCAAGGAATTAACCTCTTTGTAACCTCAAATATAACACAGATAGTTCTCAACAAAGGTACGAATACGAGAAATGTTATAAGTTTACGCTTAACCGTATTTCTAGGTATATCATAGCCTAAACATTCTCCCGAATCTGAATAGTTGCCCTGATGCCCGCACATGGCTCAAACCTCACACACATAGCGCGTAGACATCACAAATAATTAACGAAACTAGAGCCTCTACTGAGTTTAAATAAAATGCTCACCTCAAACATGCCGCAACCCTGAAACAATATGCTTCTGAGAACTCCCAGTTCCCCAAATTCATACAACACATGAACCATCGCAACGGATCACAACTTCAGCACTCGACTGACTATCACCTCCTTCATACACGATCATCCCACAAGGGATATTTTCATAATTATTTCGTACCACATATCAATAATTTGAATATCAACATTCTATCAACCTGGTGAGTACAGCAATACCAATGAACATCCGTAAGTCAAAACACAATGCACCTGCTGATATGCGCACCCTTCTCAAGGATTACCTACCAGTTATAACATTCGTCTAAACATATAAAATTGACCATTCTCTCCATAATTCGTGATTTTCCTTTTTAAGACTGAACTACCACCTTATACATGAAATTCTTAATCCTACACAACACACTGCATCTATCATTCCACTATGTGTCAAGCACAAGAATCTCGTTATCAACTATGGGTAACAAGCAAATTACACACTCGGTTATTTAGAAACATTCCTCTTGCTTCCTTCGAGGAGGAAATCACAATACACAACATGTTCCCTAAAGCGGTAGAAAATATCTAGTAGAAACCATCAAGAACACTATGAAATCCATTTGCACCTAATCAAGCTATCAGAACTAAATTCCTCGGACTCCACCAAGCCACGCAGGTCACCAAACCCAAGAATATTGCCACCAAAACATCTTTAGAGCCTCACCACATTATAATTACCCTCAAGTTGACACTCTTCCTTGTCAGAACACTACCATCCTTACCCAAAGCTCACTACAAGACATCTTAACATAAAATGACACCGCCCTAAGGCCCATAAGACATTGTACTTTTCTTAAGCACCACAAAGTATCACAACCGAGACACCCACTCTGAAGGACCTTATGTGAATTTAAAATTATTTCTCTTTCCTTTCTTATATTAAAAATGTAGAATCCATAGTCATACATTATTACCGCAAGTTCCGACACCATACAATGTAAATAACCAATTATAGCGATATACGAATCCGAAAAATTCCCAATTGCCACATATACATTTTGAATCCATTAGAACCCTCTCGAGAGTCACCCACTTTGCTCAAATCCAAATTGCACCACCCAAACGGGCCAAAATACATGCGGCCCATTATCGCAACAACACCCAAAGAAGTAACCCTGCCTTAATACTACCAATTAAATTAATACTTCGTGCGCACTACATCCTTTAAATAACAACTTAATCATTCCATGATTTTTATATACTCATAAAGTGCAATATAACCTATATTTAGGAATTTCTTTACTTGAGTCATACTTGATCTAAATCTCTACAAGTCATAACCGATTCACATGTATGCGTTAAACCGAAAACAGTACAACACATAACCATGAAATCAAATCGTCAATAGCAGTCTCCCCCACTTGGCTAAAGGCCATAGAACAAAACATTCCATAACTCACAATATCCATACTCTATTACTGCCATAATACTGCAGTCAGTACAACAAAAAAATTTCACAAGATCAGGTAACACAAACCATAAAATACCTCAATCAGCGCTAAGTTCGCATTCATTCTCTTGATACTTAAGTCAACTTTCTCAACCCATACACTTCGCTGGTAGAAAAGAAACTCTACATTCAACATTATAAGGAACACACCTACATAGATTACTCCTTAGGAGATAACCCACCCGCTTAGCCTCAAATTGGCATCTTGCTATACCCTTTCACAACCACAAATACTATGGAATCACTTAATATTTTTGAGTTTGAACTCATCAACACGACATGAGAATTTAATTTGTCCCACAATTAAACAATGTAAAAAATCATTCAACACATTCATACTCGAGACTATACGTCAAATCAAAACAGACACTACCAGACATATAAGTCCCGCAATAATATTATACTTATCATATAGCCATTTAACCGCTCATCGAGCCACAAATTCTTCTCGTAGGAATATTACCGGACATATGAGTCCAAATGTACAAGTTCTCACAACCGAAACTGCTGAGTCTAAGTTGCGATCTAAACATGGACTCAAGTACTCTATACTGGTCCATCACCAAAACACAGAATACACATCTCGAACCTCGTTCGTGAAATCACAAGCCAGCGATGCACAGTTGATACTGAGTGCTCACATGTGCATACGAATGCATGGAAGGAATTCAAAAAGTTATGTTTCAAGTTGAATCAATGTAGCACGATGGAATACAAGAAAGTGAAATTTCCGAAGGGTTTGGCATCCTCTCAAAGATAAGTATAGATGTCTCCGTACCGATCCACAAGACTCTACTAAACCTGCTCATGCCTCGTGAGACCTATATAACATAGGGCTCTGATACTAACTCGTCACGATCCAAAATCCTAACTTGTCGTGATGGCGCCTATCTCAATACTGGGCAAGCCGACAACCTCAATAAACTGCAATTTCCATTAAGTTTGAAAACATAATGTTGAATATCATAGAAAAAATCTCACAATTTCTGACATAAAAATATATTCCCAAAACCCGGTGTCACTGAGTACATGAGCATCTAATATGAATACTAAGTCTGACTGATCAAAAACTATCTGAAAATATAGAACAATATAATAAGTGAAGGAAAGAGAGACAAGGTTAGCAGACACTAAGCCTCTACCTTGATAGTCTCCAATAGTAAATCCTTAAATCTGGCAACCGCCGTATCCGAATGTACCTGGATCTTCACACGAGTTGCAGAGTGTAGTATGGGTAAAACCAACTCAATAAGTAACAAAACTAACCTCTGGGCTGAAAGTAGTGATGAACTCTGCAGGTACAATCCAGTATAAATAATATCTATACATAAATGTAGGCATGCTTTCAAGTTCAACAATTGCTTTTGGTACAAATAAAATAGATCAATTATGATAATACGAGGAATATCAGATCTCTGTATCTACATGCCAATGTACATACTGTATGTGATGCACCTTAATGAAAACTCTATGTACTCACAATCTAAAATACTCAATCTCTCAGTACAGTATATGGCCAATCCATCCAAGGAAAGATCCATCCTAAAATATATATATAGATCCATCAACTGACAGTCAGTCAGTCAGTATTGTATAAGGTCAATCCAGCCCGTGGGAAGCTCCATCCCTAAATATCAATGATTCGGATAAGATCCAGGTCCAAGGAAAATCCATCCCTCAATGTAAATACTTCGGGCAAGATCTATGCACATGGGAATATATATATATATATATATATATATATATATATATATATATATATATATATATATATATATATATATATATATATATATATATATATATATATATATATATATATATATATATATATATATATATATATATATATATATATATATATATATATATACTTCAACCCAAGCGCTATAATAAGCCAGATCCAGGCATAAGTAAATAAAACTTGTTGCGGCGTGCAGCCCGATCCCATAATAATAAGCTCACAATCAGGCCCCCGGTCTCACTCATTCATCACTCTCTCCAATCTCTCGGGCTAACAATGCCATGATGCACGCCCATCACCTAGCATGTGCATCATCTCCAAACAATTCATACAACACGAAATTCAGCGATTTATACCCTCAAAACAAAGTTTAAAAGTGTTACTTACTTCAACCTTCAAGCTCTGAAAATACTACAATGCACCAATTGATAAAATGTCCAAATATCACCCACATATCAATACCTACCATTAGATATCCCAACTACATCAAAATAAATGCAAAAAGATTAATTAATATCCATGTTGGTTTCAAAATTCGGTAAGAAACCTTCAACCATCACAAATTATCCAATGGGCTCACCCATTAGCCTATTCAATTCCATTCTTATCATTTCGTACTCACTTGGAGTCATTAATAGTACTATGTTAATTAGCCAACATCATTAAGTCACTATTACATTTCTAGAGAGCAGTAAAGAGTGAATTGGGAACCCACAAAGAGCTCGGCACAGCCTTTCATCCGTAGACCGACGGGCAGTCGGAGCGGGTAGTTCAGATTTTGGAAGATATGCTCAGGGCATGTGTGATTAACTTTGGAGGTCAGTGGCATCGTTTCTTGCCTTTGGTTGAGTTTGCTTATAACAATAGTTACCAATCCAGCATTGAGATGGCTCTATTTGAAGCTTTATATGGTCGGCTATGTCGTTCCCCCATCGTATGGCTTGAGCCCGGTGAGGCTAAGATACATGGTACTGATTTTGTAAAGGATGCCTTGGAAAAGGTAAAATTAATTCAGGAGCGACTTCGTACAACACAGTCCAGGAAGAAAAATAATGCGGATCATAAAGCGTGTGATTTATCGTTTATGGTGGGTGAAAAAGTTCTCTTGAAGGTTTCATCGATGAAGGGAATCATGAGATTTGGGAAGAAGGGAAAGTTGAGCCCAAGGTTTATAGGACCATTTGAGGTGTTAGGACGAGTTAGGGAGGTTTCTTATGCGCTTGCTTTTCCTTCCAATATATCAGGAGTTCATCCAGTTTTTCATGTATCTATTCTCCGGAAGTATCATGCCAACCTATCACATGTGTTAGACTTTAGCACAGTTCAGCTAGATAAGAGCTTGGGTTATGAAGAGGAACTAATTGCCATTGTTGATAGACAGGTTCGCCAGTTGAGGTCCAAGAAGATTTCTGCGGTAAAAGTACAGTGGAGGGGCCAACCAGTTGAGGAAGTGACTTGGGAGACTGAGGAGGACATGCGGAGCATATATCCACACTTATTCAGTACTTCAGGTAAAATTCTAAACCCGTTCGAGGGCGAACTATTGTTTAAGAGGCGGAGAATGTAATGACCCAACCGGTCATTTTGACTTTAAAACCCTGTTCCCCCAAATAAAATTCTCCGTATGTGCTTTTACTAATTTATGACTTGCGGGGATGGTTGGTTTGGGATTTGGAAGTCTTCGGGTCGAAATCGCACTTAGTTCCTTAATTTCATTTTAAAAGCCCAATTTAGACTTCGGTCAACATTTGGAAAAAATGACCCCGGAATCGGGATTTGAAAGTTCCAATAGGTTCGTATGACGATTTTGGACTTGGGCGTATGTTCGAATCGGTTTTTGGACAACCTGGAAGCGTTTCAGCGCTTAATGGTAAAAATCAACTATTATAAGGTTTAATGTTCTTTAAATTTGGTTTGGAGTAGGTTTTGGGGTAACTGAGATCCGTTTGGAATTCCGCGACTGAGCATAGCTCTGTATGGTGATTTAAAACTTGCATGCAAAATTTGGTGTTATTCCGAGTAGTATAAGTATATTTCGACACGTTCGGAGTAAGTTTGAATAATTTGAAAATTTTAAATTGAATCGATTAGTTTGAGGTATGATTCTTAGTTTTTATGTTTTTTCACACATTCCAAGGGTTCGAGCAAGGTCCGTTTCATGATTTAAAACTTGTTCGTATGTTCGGACGAGGCTCGGACCAAGTTGGAAATTGGGAGCCAAAGTTGAAGCTCCCAGCTGCTGTCATAATCGCACCTGCGCTTGGCCAGCCGCAGGTGCGAGACTCGCAGGTGCGACTTTTAGCTCACAGAAGCGGATAATTCCGTAGGTGCGAAGGCTTGGGGCGCAGAAGCGTATGCGCAAGTGCGGTCCTTTGGGCGCAGGTCGGAGCCAGGCCAAGAGGAAAATCTCGCACCTGAGAGGCTATTTCCGCAGGTGCGGAAATGACTGTTGGACAGAATGATAAAAAGGGGCGAGGCTCAATCATTTTAGTCCGTTTTTTCTCCATTGTTGTTCGATTTTGGAGTTTTTTGAGAGGAGATTTCAACTAGAAACTTGAAAGTAAGTTAATTCTACAAACTTTGAGTTAAATACATAGATTATGGGTAGATTATAACGTATAAATTGTGGAAATTAAGGGTTAGAGGTAAAACCTAGATTTGTATAAAAATGAAATTTTAGCCACGAAATTGTATATTTGAGTTCTTGAGATTATGGGTAATGATTTTCTCTGAAATTTTCGGAATCCGGGCACGTGGGCCCGGGGTGAATTTTAGAAATTTACCATTTTGGGTTGGATAATTAATTTAATAGCCTAATTTTGAATTATTGAGCATGTATTAATTATTTTATATAACATTTGGATAATTTCGGATTTTTCGGCACCGAATTGGGATTTTTACACGACATCGTGATCGGTAGTGGACTTTGAGACAAGGTAAGTCTCTTACCTAACCTTGTAAGAGGGAATTTACCCCATAGGTGATTCACATTAATAATTGTTGCTAATTGTGGGGGCTACGTACGAATGAGGTGACGAGAGTCCGTGCGTAGCTACTAATTATGCTAATATCCAGGTAGTTTAGGACTCAAATCATGAATTACTTGTTATAATTGCTCCTTTTATTTAATTAAATTACTGAAATTATATTGCAAATTATTTGAGAAAATAGTAAAAGATCGAAACTTCATATACTCAAAATTTTGTGTAAACTATTGAATTGTTAATAGAGATTGAACATCCTACGTGTTAGTATTATAATAACTTTTCATTCCGGAGGTTCCTATGAAAATGAATCGCTCTGCACGTCCCTCGATAGTGTACACGAAATACTGGATCATGTCGTACGACCTCGGCAAAAACCGTGCCTAATAATAATAATTACACGATACCTTGATATTTTAATTGCTGCTTCTGAAGTTAATTGATAAATTAAAAATTATTGAAATGTAAGGAATTAATTATTTCTTCTTGTTAAGAAAATTATTGTTGTTCATCTAAAAATCATGTGTAATTCAATATATTCTATTGTAATATTATTGACCCAGTGAGTGTTAAAGTCGACCTGTCGTCACTACTTCTTCTAGATTAGGCATGATACTTACTGGGTACACATTGTTTACGTACTCATGCTATACTTGTTGCACTCTTTGTGCAGGATCTGAGATAGGTACTATCGGAGGACATATCGGCGCCCACCCACGTTATCCAGAGGCTTAGTGGTG
Organism: Nicotiana tabacum; assembly: GCF_000715075.1. Classification (NCBI taxonomy): domain Eukaryota; kingdom Viridiplantae; phylum Streptophyta; class Magnoliopsida; order Solanales; family Solanaceae; genus Nicotiana; species Nicotiana tabacum. The sequence goes on from NC_134098.1 coordinate 9,623,402, forward strand.
AGCCGTCTTTCTGAGTCATTCATCTGCAACTAGTGCCTCTTCTTATATTTGTATTCTATCTATTTTATTTCAGACAGTATTTAGAATTTTGTATAATCTACTAGGTGTTCATACACTTGTGGCACCGTGTCTTGGCACACTAGTAAACTTTTTGGATTTAATTATTTTACTTGGGTTTTAATTTATCTTATTTCTCACATTGTCTTAATTTTTTCAAGTACTTTGAGTTTTATTATTCGGATAATTTTTAAAGAAATTAATATATGTTTAAATCATTAGTTGACTTGCCTAGCTGGGATGTTAGGCGCCATCACGACCTATAGGTGGATTTGGGTCGTGACAGTTACTTCCAATATCCTCCGAGGGTTTAGAAAAAGAAGGTCTAGTAAAGGACATTCTTATACAGGAAGAAGCTTCACTAGTTGAGCCTGGTCTTAAAAACTTTAAGTCAATGGCTCCTGTTGAATATTGAATGACTTGGTCGATGAAAAAACTTTCAAGTTCGTATTTTGGTTGAGTGATGGCATTAAAACTCCATTCATATTTCGTCCCTAGAAAGATTCAATGGGATGAAATTTTGACAAAAGATGAATGGAGTTTTAATGCTACCACTTAACCAAAATACGAAACTGAGAGTGTTTTCATCGACCAAGTCATTCAATATCCAACAGGAGCCATTGACTTAAAGTTTTTAAGATCAGGCTCAGCTAGTGAAGCTTCTTCCAGTAGAAGAATATCCTTTACTATACCTTCTTCTTCCAAACCCCCGAAGGATATTGGAAGTAACAAAAGTAATGAAGAAGTAATCGAAGAAATTAATAAAAAACTTAAAGGAGTAGATTTTAACAAAATTGTTCCCCAAGTTATTTATCAAAATGGGCCCTTTGTAGCTACTCCAAGAAGCCCAGCTGCTGAGACCATTAATCAATTACAAGTAATCTGAGCCGATGACTTTGAAATAGATTGGAAAAGTCTAGATGCTCAATGGTTACATCCCAACAATACGATTAATAGAAAATGGTACGTAGATACGAATCCCTGCAAATGTTAGTTAATAAATGGTATACCAACAGCAAGGGTATGATAGAAGCCACTATTCCACCATTAGAATAAATTCTAATACCAGTCCAAAATAAAGTAACCATAGCATCCCCTTTCAAAAGAGAAAGGGTGCACATTGAAAGTGTACGAACTAACAAAGAAATAAATAACATTATTGTACAAAATAATTAAACAAGTAACCTATTACATGTGGTATCAAACTAATTAAAAGATACCAATAAATTAGGGGTTCCCACAAGGTCCATAACAACCCCTAAAATTGAAACACGTCCAATAATAAATTGAAAGCGAATATACTGCTTTAAAGGCAAAAGAAGATTTTCGTGATAAAAAAGAAGACTATAAAATTTAATAAAAACTTATAGAGAAATTTTTGAGGCAATTAATAAAATAAAAACGATCTCTACAATCAAAACTATTGACTGCGAAATCAATAGAATTACTGATGACCCAAGACATTCTAATAAAAAGAATTACTATGGTAGAGCATCATTCCTAGATGTTCAATTCGAAGAAGATATCTATTTAACTAGCGCCAGTCATAACGGAACTGGAATTACGGAATGGAGCATAGATGGATTAGCAGAAAGTCAAATCTATAAAAACAACTTCATGAAATTGGAATTGCAGTTACTACTTATAAAATGAAAAATGCATCAGACAAATATGCTGCAACCTTAATAATTTCAGGATTTACTGGAATGTTAAAAAATTGGCGGGATAATTATCTTTCCGAAGAAAATAAAGGTCAAATTATAGGAGCTCGTACAATAGCAACCATAATAAAAATCGAAGGTCATATGCAAGTTGCAGAACAAGAAGCTAGAGAAGATATTTTTGCAACTTTAATCTACTGTATTGCTAAACACTTCATTGGAGAACCAAAACTATTCCAAGACAGGTATTTAGAACTTCTTAACAATCTTAACTGCCCAAAATTAACAGATTTTAGGTGGTATAAAGACATATTTATAGAAAATATAATGATTAGAGAAGACTGCGATAGTGCTTTCTGGAAAGAAAGATTTATCAGCGGACTACCAAGAATAGGTAAGAACTAAAGTCAAAGATAGATTTAATGGTCAAATCCCTTATGATAATCTTACCTATGGAGATTTAATCAGTTTTATTAATTTAACATGTATTGACTTATGTACTTACCTAAAACTTAAAAGCCTTATTAAAAATGACAAACTCCAATCCAAAACAGAGTTAGGAAGTTTCTGCCAAGACTTTGATTTTACAACAATTGTTGCTCTATCTAAAAGAGCAAAACAACATAAAAATCTTCTGAAAAATCCAAAACACGCTATAAGCGTAAAGAAAATAAAGAAGGAACCCCTAAAAAGAGAAGGTTCAAAAGGCATTCTAAAAAAGAACACGGTGATAAATGTTGGTCATGTGGAAAGACGACATAGAGCTAATGAATGCCCAGTCACCAACAAGAAAAAGAAGGTTAACACCTTATAAATTAATGAAAATATTAAAAAAAAGAAAAGCTATTCGCTATTTTTGAACAAAACGATAACAACACATCATCGTCATCATCAGATAAAAGCTATTCTGACAGTGACGATGAATTAATCAATATGACATATAGCTCAGACATTAGCGGTAGCTCTAAATAAGACAACTGTAGTTGCGGTGCAATATGTGTGTGCGGTCAAAATTCTATTAAAGTCCTTACTAACGACTCTAAAAAAAGTCCTATTTGATATCATTAATCACATAGATGATGAAGATATTAAAAGAAAATATTTAACAGTATTAATAAATAGTATCATTAATCAGAAAGGAAATCATCATAAAATAGAACCTTTTAATATGAAAGAGGTTATGAATAGATTTTCGGTCAAAGGTGATAATCCCACTATTCAACATCTACAGATAGAATTAAAATCTGTAAAAGATGAAATGAAAGTTATTAAGCTAAGACTTACAAAATAGAAATGAAAATATCACAAAAGAAATATTACAAGCTGCCAATAAGAAAGAACCAATTGGTGAATATTTAACAGAAGATAAATCAAAAAATGATGACGATTCAGTTAGTGGTACAGCTGTGGCCAAAATCACAAAAGTAAAAGCCCAAAGCTACCATATTCCCATTACCTTAAAGGTAAAAGATATCACGCTAAATAAATTAGCTCTACTACACTCAGGAGCAGATATAAAGTGCATAATGGAAGGAATAATACCAACTAAGTACCTTGAAAAAAGTACTACAAAACCGTATTCCGCCAAAGGAGAAAAATTAAAGATATATTATAAGTTATCAAAAGCCCACATTTGTAATGAGGGAATCTGCTTTATAAATGATTTTGTGGTAACTAATGATATAAATAAAGAAATTATCCTAGGAATACCATTTATAACTCAGACTAAACCATATCATGATAACTTAGATGCAATTTGCACCACAATATTAGGAAAGGAAATAAAATTTCCTTATCAAAATTCTATCTCCAAAGAGGAAAGTGACTTCCTCAAATTAAAGACTATATTTAAAATAAACATGCTTTCAAATCAGGTAAATTATTTAACAAATGATATAAGAGTTCACAAAATTGAACAAACTTTAAAAATCCCGAGAATGGAGAAAAAGATTAAACAATTTCAAGAAAACTCGAACTTGAAGTTTGTTCAGAATTACCCAATGCCTTTTGGGAAAGGAAAAGGCATGTAGTTGAACTGCCTTATATAAATGAATTCACAGAACATGCCATACCCACAAAGTCTAGACCTATTAAAATGAATCATGAACTTATTAAAATTTGCAAAAGAGAAATAAATGATATCCTTAAAAAGAAGATTATAAGTGTAACGACCCGGCCGGTCGTTTCGAGAGATATAACCCCATTTTCCCATTCCTACTTATTTTTGTGTTATTCAGCTATATTATATTATATTGGGTTAGTGGTTTCGAGTCCGGAAAGAACTCGGAGTGAAATGAGACACTTAGTCTCATAATTGAAAAACTGAATTAGAAAAGTGGACCGGATATGGACCTATGTCTAAACGGCCTCGGATTTGAATTTTGATAATTCCAATAGCTCTATATGGTGATTTTGGTGATAGGAGCGTGTCCGGAATATTATTTGGAAGTCCGTAGAGGAATTAGGCTTGAAATGCCGAAAGTTTTATTTTTGAGAAGTTTGACCGGGGGGGGGGGGACTTTTTGATATCGGGGTCGGAATCCGATTCTGAAAATTGGAATACCTCTGTTATTTCATTTAGGACTTGTGTACAAAATTTGAGGTCAAACAGACGTGATTTGATAGGTTCCGGAGTTGTTTGTAGAAATTAGAAATTTCAAAGTTCATTAGGCTTGAATTGGGGTGTAATTCATGATTTTAGCGTTGTTTGAGGTGATTTGAGAATTCGACTAAGTTCGTATGATATTTTAGGACTTGTTGGTATATTTGGTTGTGGTCCCGAGGGGCTCAGGTGAGTTTCGGATGGTTAACGGATATAAAAACAAAATTGAACTAGAACAGCTGCTGCAATTTCCTTCTGTTGGAAATTGCTTCTGCCCAGAAATCGAGCCCAGATCGAGCTTAGGGTCGAGGTCCATGGCCATGATCGAGCCCTAGGTTGGAAGAGGTAGATATACCTCAAAACCTTAATTTGTTAGACAAATGGACTATTCCTAAAGTCCCTATTAGAACAATCTATGATTATGGATGGTTTGATAAACTTTCTTCTCAACAACTTGTTAAAACTACTGAGCAATCTTTAGCTTTAAATTCGTCTGAACAGACTATTCGTTTGTTAAACAAGCATGATGTAGATATTTTATAAAAATCAGTATAATTATCTACATATTGGTATGGTTCAAATTGCTTTTAAGTCATTAACCCTTAAAGGGTTACTAGAGACGTTTTTGGCTGCTCTTAGAGATGCCTGAGTTTTAGACAGACTTTGATGGGTTCTATTGAATCTACTGTGGCCTATGGTCCAGTATATTTAATACTCAACCCAATCTGTAATTATCTCTATCTGATGTTAATATACTTGATGCTTTGACATTAAATGTGAAAACGCATGGTTATAATTATGCACCTGGTTCAGAACTTATATGTTTATCGTATAGAATTTATTTTAAATTTCTATCTATGTTAAATCCTAGATGTAAATTATATGATACATCTGATCAGACTATATTAGTGGAAACAAATTTTGCAAAGTCAAAGGTCACCACGAGGAGACCTATTAAGTGGGAAGAAATTAATTTTTCGACTACTTGGACTTTGGAATCGGTTATATCTCCTAGTCAGATAACTGATGAAGTAAGTAATACTAAATATTCTCATATTACTCAAAATTCAGACGGTAGGATTTGCATTCAGTTTGATGATAATAGTTTCACTTATAGTAGACAGTCATTTTCTAATAGTAGACTGTTACCTGCTATCAGTTCTAATTATAATAGACATTCTTTTACCAATTATAGACTGTTGCCCGATATTCAACATATTTCTCATGTTGAACCAGTCTATGGACCAACTAGCAATCGTGTTGCATTTTTGCATACAATTTCTACAAAAGTGGGTGATAAGCATGTTGAAAGGGTTAAGATTAACCCCCAGACAAATATTGTTCAGGATAGTGATAATATTTCTGATAAGGATATTTCTTCTGCGTCCTAAATGGATTTCAACCCAAATGATGTTTAATGATCCCACACCATATAGATTTTAGTCCAGGGTCAACAACAACAACAACACAGTATAATCCCACTAGTGGGGTCTGGGGAGGGTAGTGTGTACGCAGACCTTACCCCTAACCTGAGGTAGAGAGGTTGTTACCAATAGACCCTCGGCATCCTTCCAATATAACCACGTATTTACCACTTTTTATAAAAGTTTTGGAAATATCTTATACAGAGAGGAGTGGCAATATTACTAAAGCCATTTACCCTCCTCAAGCACCTTTTGTTTTACCAAATAATACAGGTATTACTTTTACTGCATTTCAAAATTGTATTGATGAAGATGTTGCTGCAGTCAGCATCGCAGAAATTAATAAATTAATTTCTCAAAATAATTATTTGAGTTTATACGTTAAAGTTTTGGGTGAACAAATCAGTTTTCTTGATAAAAAACTTGACGATTTAACAGTCTTGATAAAAGATATGAGTACTAATAAGATTTCAACTGATATTGCCTCTACGTCATGAAGCAAATCAGAATCTCAAATTGCTCTTACTCATATTCAAAGACCTTCTGAGATTCAGGATTTTAAACTTAAATCTTTAAATGATTTAGAAGAACTTCTTGATAAAAAGTTATCCGGTTCGAATATCAAACCTATTGATTTATCAAAAGATTTTGCTGATAAATTAGATACTACTTTTGATTATAAAAATGAAGTTTGGTCAGAGTTTAATAAACTCAGAGGTTATCCCAAAAAGAATAGTAGGCACGCTGATAATCCTAGAATGCAAACCTATTATTACAATCGTCCTACTCCTCAAGATGTTTTAATAGAGGAACGTGATTGGAATCAGACTAATACGTCTTATAGTGGCTCCGAAATTTATGAGTGGAATCTTAATGGTTTGAGTGATAGACAATTGACTATTCTTGTACATAGGATTCTTATGTACGCAACTATTTGTAAGAGAGTGAATAATACATATAGAACTATTTGTAAAATGATTGTTGCAGGTTTTACTGGCCAACTTCGTGACTGATGGGATAATTATTTGACTGCTAATGAAAAGTTGATGGTTATTGATGTTATAGCCATTGAAGAAGGAGTTGATAACTTAGGCATGGCTCTTGTGAAAAATAGAGAAGATGTTGTTTATACCCTCGTTCTTAAAATATTAGAACATTTCAATGGTAGATTTACCAATCAACACGAGACAGTTCGTACCCTACTTAATGACCTTAGATGTAAGACCTTAGAGGAATTCAGATGGTATAAAGATACTTTTATGAGCAGGGTTATGGAACTACCCGAAAATAAGTACGACTATTGGAAAGCTAAGTTTATAGATGGCCTTCCCTCCTTATTTGCTGAAAGAGTTAGAAAGACTCTAAGAGGTAGCTATGGTGAAATTCCTTACAAAGATTATAACTATGGTAAGTTGATAGGAATTTGCACACAGGAAGGGTTAAATCTGTGCAATGAGTTAAAATTGTCCAGACATCTTAAGATGGATAAGCTTAAGGAGAGAAACCAACTAGGAGACTTTTGCACCCAGTTCGGTTTACCCGAGACTTCTACTCATAAGAAGAAGAAACATAAGTATCATAGATACCTAACCAAGACAGTCCTTATAGGAGAAAGAGATCTAGATATAGATCCAAAGAAGAATGAGAAGCTAAGAAAGCCCATCGCAAGTCCACTAGATTTATCAAAAATAGGTCTAAGCGAGATCTTGCTGATATTAAGTGTTACAAATGTGGAAAGTTTGGCCATATAGCTCCAAACTGTAAGCTTCAAAAGCTGAAAACCTTAGTACTAGACGATGAGTTACGTGATAAGGTTTATGATTTTTTATACACTTCTGGATCAGAATCTGATTATTATTCTGAGTCAGAATCCGAAGCTGAACTTGATTTGCTCGATTTATCTGATAGTGATAAAAACATTGATAATGCTTGTACAACTTGCAGAGGTAATACATGTACCTGTGATGATGATGAATTTTATAAATTGCAATCTCAGTTACAAGATTTGAACATGAAAACTATTACATCTGATAATGTGATAGAACTTTTAAAAGAAGTTACTGATGAAAATCTTCGTGAAAAGATTATTAATTTGGCTGCAAGTACTAGTTCAAGTTCTTCAAAACCTTTTGAAAATTCAAAAAAGGAATTTGAATATACTGCTCCTTATTCTTTGATAGAGGTTAATAATCGTCTTTTAAATAAAAGTACTACTCCAGCAAGAGATTCTTCTTTTGATGATTTAAAGGTTGAAGTTGAAAACTTGAAAGGATAGATCAAATGATTTGTGATCATAGGATTACTCAGATTGAGAAAATCAATTCTCCAACTGAGAAATCTAATGATAAAAACAAATGTATTTCTGAAAATGATATTTCTGCTGAAAAATCTATTCGGATTAATTCTTAACTTGATATATTTTTGGGAATGATGCAAATTGTTACTGCTCATAGATGGTATATTAAATGTACTATTCTTATTGATAATAGTTTTTCTATTACAAATATTGCTATGATTGATAATGGAGTTGTTGTTAGCTGCATTCAAGAAGGTCTAGTACCTACTAAATATTTTCAAAAAACTACTCATATGGTTAAATCTACATCAGGACATGCTTTAGATATAGAGTATAAATTACCTAATACTGGTATTTGTCAGAATAAAGTCTGCATTCCTCACTTCTTTTTCTTGGTGAAAAACCAGTTATACCCTCCAATTATACTTGGAACACCATTTATTAACGTTATTTATCCTTTTACTAGCATAGACTCAAAAAGTTTTACTGCTACTTATAAGGATAATGAGATAAGTTATATTTTTCTTAGAGATCCAGTAACTAGAGATATAAATGCTTTAATTGATATGAAGCAGAAACATATTGATTCGTTACAGTTAGAATTGTTTAGTATGAATATATTTGATACTTTAAACTCTACTAAAGTACAGGAAAAGATCAAATAGATCTCCGAGAATATTGCTATTGATATTTGTGCAAAACATCCCAGTGCTTTTTGGAATAGAAAAAAACATATTGTCACTCTGCCATATGAAGATAATTTTTCCGAGGATGATATTCCTACTAAATCTCGACCTTGTCAGATGAACGCTGAATTAGTAGAATTCTGCAAGAAAGAGATTGATAATTTGTTACAAAAGGGTTTGATAAAACCCTCAAAATCTCCTTGGTCTTGCACAACCATTTATGTTAATAATGCTGCTGAAAAGGAACGTGGAGTTCCTAGATTGAATATTAATTATAAACCTTTGAATAAGTTTTAAAGTGGATTAGATATCCAATTCTCAATAAAAAGGATTTATTGTCAAGATTATATGATGCCAATATATTTTCAAAGTTTGATTTAAATCTGGATATTGGCAGATTCAAATATTTAAAGAGCATACTTATAGAACGACTTTTAATGTTCCATTTGGGCAATATGAATGGAATGTTATTCCTTTTGGTTTAAAAATGCCCATTCTGAATTTCAAAAAATCATGAATGATATATTCAACCCCTATCTCGGTTTTATCATTGTTTATATTGATGACATTTTGGTGTTCTCCAAAACATTTGAAATGCATATTAAGCATTTAGATATTTTTAAAAGAATTGTTATACAAAATAGTTTGGTTATTTCAAAACAAAAAATGAATTTATTCCAAACTAATATTCGATTTTTAAGACATTATATTTGTCCAGGAAAAATTACTTCGATTCAAAGATCTATTGATTTTGCTTCAAATATTTCCCCATGTTATTACTGATAGAACTCAGTTACAAAGAATTTTGGGAAGTTTAAATTATATATCACCTTTTTATAAAGATTTATCCCGTGATTTAGCCCCCTTATATGATTGGCTAAAAAAGTATTATTAAAGCCCTTGGACTGATAGTCACACTATTTTGGTTAAAATATTAAGCAACGTGTTAAATCTTTACCTTGTTTGATCCTTGCTAATCCTACATGGAAAAAGATTATCGAGACTGATGCGTCTAATATTGGTTACAGAGGGATTTTGAAACAGATAAATCCTAGTAATAAGCATGAATATTTGATTAGATTTTACTCTGGAAAATGGTCTGAAGCCCAGAGAAAATACGCTACTGTGGCTCATGAAATGTTAACCATAGTTAAGTGTGTTTTAAAATTCCAAGATGATTTATACAATCAAAAGTTGTTGATAAAAACTGACGCACAATCTGTTAAATATATGTTTAACAAAGACTTTAAACATGATGCCTCAAAAATGACATTTGCTAGATGGCAGGCTCAATTAGCCCCTTTTGACTTTGAAATTCAATACAAAAAGGGAATTGATAATTCTCTACCAGATTTTTTATCTCGTGAATACTTGCAGGATGGAACCCCCATGAGGTAGAGGCAGAGGTAGAGGATGGGGAAGATCATCCCCACAATCCAAAGGAAGAACGTCCCCTTCAGGATTGTCATACAGATCCACATCAAACTCCCCAGTTATACAAATGGGAACAAAAAGTTTGACTAATGAGAAAATATCTCTCAGAGGAGAGTACTCGATGATAGGACCATCCATTCACCTAGAAGATATTCCAGAAGATAGCCCGTTATATGCGCACTTGCAGGCATATTTGACTGCTCAAAAGCAAAGTGATACTTTTTCTTCTATTACAAAAGAGGACAATGATGATATCAAGTCCTATAAAAAATTGCCTAACAAAGTAAGGATATTTCTTTTAGAAAATTCTGATATTCAGAGAAAAGAAAACTATGGAAGATATTCCAAAGGTATTTGATAATGGATTGTATTATCCGGGTGAGTCATACAAAACCCGTTCTTATTATGAAACTATACTCGCCAGTACTGGCAGTGCGGAATTTCAGGACTTTTCTGGTTATAGCACGGACGAGAACGTTTATAACTTCTCAAAAATCATAATTTAACAGATTATATCTGTTGAAGATTGGGGGATATCCACGATGAAAGAAAGGCAGATAAGCCTTACCAAATCCCGCATGAATTTTACTTATTGGGATTATATCCATGCCTTTGATAAAGTCCTTTATTACAATAATGATAGGCACAAGCATACTTGGTTCGTTAAAGTATGTGCAAAGATATTTTCAGAGCCCATTCCAAATTGGTTTTGAAACTGGTGGTCATACCACGGTCCAACTGTAAAGATATTACCGGATCCATTTCTCATGTTATACAAAGAATGGACAAAATTTTCTCCTGTTATAAATGAACTATACCACACAGATCATATCTGTTACTTAGAGAAGATTGACCAGATATATTTCTTTCTGGAATCTCTATTCCTTGGATTCATCAATGGACTCCAGAAGTTGGATTCACCGAGGAACAAATTCCGTGTTTATACAGGACCTTTTATAACAATTTCTGGGATAAACTAATGAAGAAGGATCCCAAAACAAAGACGTTATACGGTCAAGAACTCTTGGATTCCATCAAAACAAAAATCCAAGAATATGCAAGAAACCCTCAAAAAGAGAAAGTTGATGATAGTTCAGTTCGGCATATTGCAAGAAAGATCTCCTTTCAAGAAGGGGATAAAGAAGAAATGATCAACGACTACTTGGAAGAAGTTAAAAGAAATTTGCTTCGTTCTATCAATCAGTATGAGAAATCAGACACTTCGATGCAAAGTGAGACCAGCAACGATGATATCACTGATGACTCCCAACCTATTGAATCAGAGAAGATATTATCTGATTAAGTCCTACAAGATGCGGAATAATTCCTCCGCAAAATGAAAGAGATAGAAAAGCGACCAGTACAGTAAAGCCACCGGACCCCACTACACTGAAGCCACCGGACCCAGCAACTGGACCCTACTCAACAGTAGATACTGTGTTCATCAACAGTAGAAACACTGTTCATCAACAGTAGAAACAATGTACAGGGACCCATGTGGGACCCTATTTTACTGTTCATAGATTCTTTTTATTTTCGATTTATACGTTCATTCATTCAGAGGCAGACGAAGGAACCCCTCTCTCTCTCTAGAAACTCTCTCTCTCTCTCTCTTTCAATTGTAATTAGAAGTTTGAAGTTTGTAAACGAAGAACAAAGTCTTCATCTTCAGGCCTTGCATCCCGGCCAAAAGGTACTGGTTTTCTTCCTTAAGTTTTTCTTCTAGTCTCTCCTCTCTGGTCGTGACTATGTCCGGCTAAGAGACCTCATATCTATGTTGAATATCTAATTTCTCTCCTATATAAACCATGAAAGCGACGGCATCTATGAAAATATAAATGAGTTTTATATATAGTATTTTGACTTGGTTTCGAGATGGTTGGTACAGTCTAATATAGCACTACTCTTATTGGCTTTGCCTTAGTAGCTCCGTCTAGCCAGCCGTGAACCTTAGCCCGATGAATGAGTTGAAAAGGGCGTCTTCTTTCACGGTTAGACCTGCTAGACACATGGGCTCAATGAGAGTATGTATTATATTAAGACAGACCCCTTGCTTGAGTAAAAAGGTTTAACCTTCCATACAGTCATTAAACTATATAAAAAATTCAAGTATATTTTAATTCTTATATCTTTACTGATTGTGTGGATTACCGCCAGTCTTTAATCATAAGGGTACTGAATTAGCTAGATTAAGAATTCTCAAATGTGTTAAAATAGAGATCTTTAATTGGTGGAAACCTCGGTGGACATATAATAGTTGTGAAACAATTCCAGTTCTCGAGCAATCGATGATCTCTGTTTTAGCTTAGTTGAGAAGGCCGTACGGATTACCGCCCACCACTTGATACTATTAAAATGGTACTTTCATAGTATATATGAGATAGATATGAATTATTCGACATAGATATGTTTCTGAAATATGGATTTAGGAGAAACTAGTATGAAATATACTAGGTTGGAAGAGGAAGATATACCTCAAAACCTTGATTTGTTAAACAAATGGACGATTCCTAAAGTCCCTATTAGAACAATCTATGATTATGGATGGTTTGATAAACTTTCTTCTGCATATTGGTATGGTTCAAATTGCTTTTAAGCCATTAACCCTTAAAGGGTTACCAGAGACGTTTTTGGCTGCTCTCAGAGATACCAGAAATTTGAATTTTAGACAGTCTCTGATGGGTTCTATTGAATCTACTGTGGCCTATGGTCCAGTATATTTTAATACTCAACCCAATCTGCAATTATCTCTATCTGATGTTAATATACTTGATGCTTTGACATTAAATGTGAAAACACATGGTTATAATTATGCACCTAGTTCTGAACTTATATGTTTATCGTATAGAATTTATTTCAAATTGCTATCTACGTTAAATCCAAGATGTAAATTATATGATACATCTGATCAGACTATATTAGTGAAAACGAATTTTGCAAAATCAAAGGTCACCACGAGGAGACCTATTAAGTGGGTAGAAATTAATTTTCCAACTACTTGGACTTTGGATTCGGTTATATCTCCTAGTCAGATAACTGATGCAGTAAGTAATACTGAATATTCTCATATTACTCAAAATCCAGATGGTAGGATTTGCATTCAGTTTGATGATAATAGTTCCACTTATAGTAGACAGTTATTTTCTAATAATAGACCTCGTGGTGACCTGAAAACTTTCTAATGATAGAACTAAAAACTTTATTTACTTTGTTCTTCGGTTATAAACTTCAAACTCTAATTACAATTGAAGAGAGAGAGAGAGATAATTCTAGAGAGAGAGAGAGAGGGGTTCTGTCTTCCTACCTCCTGAAAGAATGAATGAATGAACGTATAAATAGAAAAGAAAAAGAATCTATGAACAGTAAAATAGGGTCCCACATGGGTCCCTGTACAGTGTTTCTACTGTGCAAACAGTGTTCTACTGTTGATGAACAGTTGCTGGGTCCGGTGGCTTCAGTGTAGTGGGGTCCGGTGGCTTTACTGTACTGGTCGCTTTTCTATCTCTTTCATTTTGCGGAGGAATTATTCCGCATCTTGTAGGGCTTAATCAGATAATATCTTCTCTGATTCAATAGGTTGGGAGTCATCAGTGATATCATCGTTGCTGGTCTCACTTTGCATCGAAGTGTCTGATTTCTCATACTGATTGATAGAACGAAGCAAATTTCTTTTAACTTCTTCCAAGTAGTCGTTGATCATTTCTTCTTTATCCCCTTCTTGAAAGTAGATCTTTATGGCAATATGCCGAACTAAACTATCATCAACCTTCTCTTTTTGAGGGTTGCTTGAATATTCTTGTATTTTTGTTTTGATGGAATCCAAGAGTTATTGACCGTATAACGTCTTCGTTTTGGGATCCTTCTTCATTAGTTTATCCAGAAATTGTTATAAAAGGTCCTGTATAAACACGGAATTTGTTCCTCGGTGAATCCAATTTCTGGAGTCCATTTATGAATCCAAGGAATAGATAATTCCAGAAAGAAATATATCTGGTCAATCTTCTCTAAGTAACAGATATGATCTGTGTGGTATAGTTCATTTATAACAGGAGAAACTTTTGTCCATTCTTTGTATAACTTGAGAAATGGATCCGATAATATCTTTACAGTTGGACCGTGGTATGACCACCAGTTTAAAAACCAATTTGGAATGGGCTCTGCAAATATCTTTGCACATACTTTAACGAACCAAGTATGCTTGTGCCTATCATTATTGTAATAAAGGACTTTATCAAAGGCATGGATATAATCCCAATAAGTAAAATTCATGCGGGATTTGGTAAGGCTTATCTGCCTTTCTTTCATCGTGGATATCCCCCAATCTTCAACAGATATAATCTGTTTAATTATGATTTTTGAGAAGTTATAAACGTTCTTGTCCGTGCTATAACCAGAAAAGTCCTGAAATTCCGCACTGCCAGTACTGGCGAGTATAGTTTCATAATAAGAACGGGTTTTGTATGACTCACCCGGATAATACAATCCATTATCAAATACCTTTGGAATATCTTCCATAGTTTTCTTTTCTCTGAATATCAGAATTTTCTAAAAGAAATATCATTACTTTGTTAGGCAATTTTTCATAGGACTTGATATCATCATTGTCCTCTTTTGTAATAGAAGCAAAAGTATCACTTTGCTTTTGAGCAGTCAAATATGCCTGCAAGTGCGCATATAACAAGCTATATTCTGGAATATCTTCCAGGTGAATGGATGGTCCAATCATCGAGGACTCTCCTCTGAGAGATATTTTCTCATTAGTCAAACTTTTTCTTCCCATTTGTATAACTGGGGAGTTTGATGTGGATCTGTATGACAATCCTGAAGGGGACGTTCTTCCTTTGGATTGTGGGGATGATCTTCCCCATCCTCTACCTCTGCCTCTACCCCATGAGGGTTCCATCCTGCAAGTATTCACGAGATAAGAAATCTGGTAGAGAATTATCAATTCCCTTTTTGTATTGAATTTCAAAGTCAAAAGGGGCTAATTGAGCTTTCCATCTAGCAAATAACATTTTTGAGGCATCATGTTTAAAGTCTTTGTTAAACATATATTTAACAGATTGTGCGTCAGTTTTTATCAAAAACTTTTGATTGTATAAATCATCTTGGAATTTTAAAACACAATTAACTATGGTTAACATTTCATGAGCCACAGTAGCGTATTTTCTCTGGGCTTCAGACCATTTTTCAGAGTAAAATCTAATCAAATATTCATGCTTATTACTAGGATTTATCTATTTTAAAATCCCTCTGTAACCAATATTAGACGTATCAGTCTCGATAATCTTTTGCCATGCAGGATTAGCAAGGGTCAAACAAGGTAAAGATTTAACACGTTGCTTAATATTTTAACCAAAATAATGTGACTATCAGTCCAAGGGCTTTAATAATACTTTTTTAGCCAATCATATAAGGGGGCTAAATCACGGGATAAATCTTTATAAAAAGGTGATATATTATTTAAACTTCCCAAAATTCTTTGTAACTGAGTTCTATTAGTAATAACATCGGGAAATTTTTTGAAGCAAAATCAATAGATCTTTGAATCGAAGTAATTTTTCCTTGACAAATATAATGTCTTAAAAATCGAATATTAGTTTGGAATAAATTCATTTTCTGTTTTGAAATAACCAAACCATTTTGTATAACAATTCTTTTAAAAATATCTAAATGCTTAATATGCATTTCAAATGTTTTGGAGAATACCAAAATGTCATCAATATAAACAATGATAAAACCGAGATAGGGGTTGAATATATCATTCATGATTTTTTGAAATTCAGAATGAGCATTTTTTAAACCAAAAGGCATAACATTCCATTCATATTGCCCAAATAAAACATTAAAAGTAGTTCTATAAGTATGCTCTTTAAATATTTGAATCTGCCAATATCCAGATTTTAAATCAAACTTTGAAAATATATTTGCATCATATAATCTTGACAATAAATCCTTTTTATTGAGAATTGGATATCTAATCCACTTTAAAACTTATTCAAAGGTTTATAATTAATATTCAATCTAGGAACTCTACGTTCTTTTTCAGCAGCATTATTAACATAAAAGGTTGTGCAAGACCAAGGAGAATTTAAGGTTTTTATCAAACCCTTTTGTAACAAATTATCAATCTCTTTCTTGCAGAATTCTACTAATTCAGCGTTCATCTGACAAGGTCGAGATTTAGTAGGAATATCATCCTCATAGAAATTATCTTCATATGGCAGAGTGACAATATGTTTTTTTCTATTCCAAAAAGCACTGGGATATTTTGCACAAATATCAATAGCAATATTCTCGGAGATCTATTTGATCTTTTCCTGTACTTTAGTAGAGTTTAAAGTATCAAATATATTCATACTAAACAATTCTAACTGTAACAAATCAATATGTTTCTGCTTCATATCAATTAAAGCATTTATATCTCTAGTTACCGGATCTCTAAGAAAAGTATAACTTATCTCATTATCCTTATAAGTAGCAGTAAAACTTTTTGAGTCTATGCTAGTAAAAGGATAAATAACGTTAATAAATGGTGTTCCAAGTATAATTGGAGGGTATAATTGGTTTTTCACCAAGAAAAAGAAGTGAGGAATGTAGACTTTATTCTGACAAATACCAGTATTAGGTAATTTATAATCTATATCTAAAGCATGTCCTGATGTAGATTTAACCATATGAGTAGTTTTTTGAAAATATTTAGTAGGTACTAGACCTTCTTGAATGCAGCTAACAAGAACTCCACTATCAATCATAGCAATATTTGTAATAGAAAAACTATTATCAATAAGAATAGTACATTTAATATACCATCTGTGAGCAGTAGCAATTTGCATCATTCCCAAAAACATATCAAGTTGAGAATTAATCCTAATAGGTTTTTCAATAGAAATATCATTTTCAGAAATACCTTTGTTTTTATCATTAGATTTCTCAGTTGGAGAATTGATTTTCTCAATCTGAGTAATCCTATGATCACAAATCATTTGATCTTTCCTTTCAAATTTTCAACTTCAACCTTTAAATCATCAAAAGAAGAATCTCTTGCTGGAGTAGTACTTTTATTTAAAAGACGGTTATTAACCTCTATCAAAGAATAAGGAGCAGTATATTCAAATTCCTTTTTTGAATTTTCAAAAGGTTTTGAAGAATTTGAACTAGTACTTGCAGCCAAATTAATAATCTTTTCACGAAGTTTTTCATCAGTAACTTCTTTTAAAAGTTCTATCACATTATAGTCCGGGGTCACAAGCTAGAGGTTATATCCAAAAAAAAAATTCAGTGATAAATGGAACCAGTTTAAAACTTGGTTTTTTGATACTTATAGTAAAGAGGATTTAAATAATATTTCCCAAGAGTTTTATGAAACTTGTGCTTTACATAATCAAATTATGTATTTTGTTCTTTGGTTTATAACCACCTATTTATCACTTTTTATAAAAGTTTTAGAAAGATCTTATAAAGACGGGAGTGGCAATATTACTAAAGCCATTTACCCTCCTCAAGCGCCTTTTGTTTTACCTAATAATACAGGTATTACTTTTACTGCATTTCAAAAATTTATTGATGAAGATGTTGCTGCAGTCAGCATCGCATAAATTAATAAATTAATTTTTCAAAATAATTATTTGAGTTTATATGTTAAAGTTTTGGGTGAAAACATCAGTTTCCTTAATAAAAAACTTGATGATTTAACAGTCTTGATTAAGGATATGAGTACTAGTAAGACTTTGGCTGATATTGCCTCTTCTTCAGGAAGTAAATCAGAACCTCAAATTGTTTTTAGTCATATTCAAAGACCTCCTGAGATTCAGGATTTTAAATTTAAATCTTTAAATGATTTAGAAGAACTTCTTGATAAAAAGTTATCCGGTTTGAATATCAAACCCATTGATTTATCAAAAAAAATTGCTGATAAATTAGATACTACTTTTGACTATAAAAAGGATGTTTTATCAGAGTTTAATAAACTCAGAAGTTATCCCAAAAAGAATAGTAAGTTTGCTGATAGCAGATATGTTGATAAACCCAGAATGCAAACTTATTATTACAATCGTCCAACTCCTCAAGATGTTTTAATAGAGGAACGTGATTGGAATCAGACTAATACGTCTTACAGTGGTTCTTGTGCATAGAATGCTTATGTATGCAACTATCTGTAAAAGTGTGAGAAATACAGATAGAAATATTTGCAGAATGATTGTTGCAGGTTTTACTGGCCAACTTCGTGGCTGGTGGGACAATTATTTGACTATCGATGAAAGGGCAATGGTTATTAATGCCAAAGCCATTGATGAAGGAGTTGATAACTTAGGCATGGCTCTAGTGGCAGATAGAGAAGATGTTGTTTATACTCTTATTCTTACTATATTAGAACACTTCAATAGTAGATTTACCAACCAGAATGAGATTGTCCGTACTCTCCTTAATAGCCTTAGATGTAAGACCTTAAGAGAATTTAGGTGGTATAAAGACACCTTTATGAGTAGAGTGATGGAACTATCAGAGAATAAACTTGAACATTGGAAAGATAAGTTTATAGATGGCCCTCCCCCTTTATTCGCTGAAAGAGTTAGAAAGATTTTAAGAGGTAGTTATGGTGAAATTCCCTACATAAACTATACCTATGAAAAATTGATAGGAATTTGCACACAGGAAGGATTAAACTTGTGCAATGAGTTAAAGTTATCTAGACAGCTTAAGATGGATAAGCTTAAGGAGAAATCCTAATTAGGAGACTTTTGCACCCAGTTCGGTTTACCCGAGACTTCTACTCATAAGAAGAAGAAGCATAAGTATCATAGATACCCCAACCAAGACAGTCCTTATAGGAGAAAGAGATCTAGATATAGATCCAAAGAAGAACGAGAAGCCAAGAAAGCCGATCACAAGTCTACTAGATTTACCAAAATAGGTCTAAGTGAGATCTTGCTGACATTAAGTGTTATAAGTGTGGTAATTTTGGCCATATAGCACCAAATTGCAAGCTTCAAAAGCTGAAAACCTTAGAACTAGACAATGAGTTACGTGATAAGGTTTATGGTTTGTTATACACTTCTGGATCAGAATCTGATTATTATTATTCTGAGTCAGAATCAGAAGCTGAAATAGATTTACTAGATTTATCTGATGGTGATAAAAATTTAGATAATTCTTGTACAACTTGCAAAGGTAATACATGCACTTGTGATGATGATGAATTTTATAAATTGCAATCACAGTTTCAAGATTTGAACATGAAAACTATTACATCTGATAATGTAATAGAACTTTTAAAAGAAGTTACTGATGAAAAACTTCGTGAAAAAATAATTAATTTGGCTGCTAGTTCAAGTTCTAATTTAAGTTCTAGTTTTGCAAAACTTTTTGAAAAAGAATTTGAATATTCCCCGCCTTATTCTTTAATAGAGGTTAATAACCGTCTTTTGAATAAAAATGCAACTCCAGCAAGAGATTCTTCTTTCAATGATTTAAAAGTTGAAGTGGAAAACTTGAAACGAGAGATCAAATCTCTTAAACAAAATCAAATGATTTGTGATCATAGGATTACTCAGATTGAGAAAATCAATTCTTCAGCTGAGAAATCTAATGATAAAAACAAAGGTATTTCTGAAAATGATATTGAAGAAAAACCTATTAGTTTTGATCATAAACATGATATGTTTTTAGGAATGATGCAAATTATTACTGCTCATAAATGGTATATCAAATGTACTATTCTCATTGATAATAGTTTTTCTATTACAAACATTGCCATGATTGATAGTGGAGCAGATGTTAGCTGCATTCAAGAAGGTTTAATACATACGAAATATTTTCAAAAAAACTACTCATATGGTTAGATCTGCATCCAGACATGCTTTAGATATAAAGTATAAACTACCTAATACGGGTATTTGTCAGAATAAAGTCTGTATCCCGCACTTATTTTTCTTGGTTAAAAACCAGTTATACCCTCCTATTATACTAGGAACACCGTTTATTAACACCATTTATCCTTTTACTAGCATAGACTTGAAAGGTTTTACTGCTACTTATAAGGATAATGAGATAAGTTATACTTTTCTTAGAGATCCAGTAACTAGAGATATAAATGCTTTAATTGATATGAAGCAAAAACATATTGATTCATTACAGTTAGAATTGTTTAGTATGAATATATTTGATACTTTAAACTCTACTAAAGTACAGGAAAAGATCAAATTGATCTCCGAGAATATTGCTATTGATATTTGTGCAGAACATCCCAGTGCTTTTTGGAATAGAAAAAAGCATATTGTCACTCTGCAATTTGAAGATAATTTCTCTGAGGATGATATTCCTACTAAATCTCGACCTTGTCAGATGAACGCGGAATTAGTGGAATTCTGCAAAAAGAGATTGATAACTTGTTACAGAAGGGTTTGATAAAACCCTCAAAATCTCCTTGGTCTTGCACAACTTTTTATGTTAATAACACAGCTGAAAAGGAACGTGGTATTCCTAGATTGGTCATTAATTATAAGCCTTTGAATAAGTATTTGAAGTGGGTAAGGTACCCTATTCCCTATAAAAGAGATTTATTGTCAAGATTATATGATGCCAATATATTTTCAAAATTTGATTTAAAATCTGGTTATTGGCAAATTCAAATATTTAAAGAGCATACTTATAGAACTGCTTTTAACGTTCCATTTGGGCAATATGAGTGGAATGTTATGCCTTTTGGTTTAAAGAATGCCCCTTCTGAATTTCAAAAAATTATGAATGATATTTTCAACCAATATCTAGACTTTATCATCATTTATATCGATGCCATTTTGGTATTTTCCAAAACACTTGAAATGCATATTAAGCATTTAGATATTTTTAAAAGAATTGTTATACAAAATGGTTTCGTTATCTCAAAACAAAAAATGAGTTTATTCCAAACTAACATTCGATTTTTAGGACATTATATTTGTCAAGGAAAGATTACTCATATTCAAAGATCGATAGATTTTGCCTCCAAATATCCCGATATTATTACTGATAGAACTCAGTTACAAAGATTTTTGGGAAGTTTAAATTATATTTCACCTTTTTATAAAGATTTATCGCGTGATTTAGCCCCCTTATATGATAGGCTAAAAAAGGATTATAAAAAACCTTGGACTGATAGTCATACTACTTTGGTTAAAAATATTAAGCAACGTGTTAAATCTCTACCTTGCTTGATCCTTGCTAATCCTGCATGGCAAAAAATTATTGAGACTGATGCGTCTAACATTGGTTACGGAGGGATCTTGAAACAGATAAATCCCAATAATAAGCATGAATATCTGATTAGATTCTACTCTGGTAAATGGTCTGAAGCCCAGAAAAAATACGCTATTGTGTCACATGAAATGCTAACCATTGTTAAATGTGTTTTAAAATTTCAAGACGATTTATACAATCAATGGTTTTTAATAAAAACTGACGCACAATCTGTTAAATATATGTTTAACAAAGATTTTAAACATGATGCCTCGAAAATGATATTTGCAAGATGGCAGGCTCAATTAGCCCCTTTTTATTTTGAAATATAATATAAAAAGGGAATTGATAATTCCTTGCCAGATTTCTTATCACGTGAATATCTACAGGATGGAACTCCCTTGGGGTAGGGGAAGAGGAAGAGGATGGGGAAGATCATCTCCACAGTCCAAAGGAAGATCATCACCTTCAGGATCGTCATACGGATCCACATCAAACTCCCCAGTTATACAAATGGAAAGAAAGATTTTAACCAATGAGAGGATATCTCTCAGAGAAGAATCATCGATCGGACCATCCGTCTATCTGGAAGATATTCCAGAAGATAGTCCGTTATACGCACATTTGCAGGCATATCTGACTGCTCAAAAACAGAAAGATACTTCTGCTAAGCAAAGTGATACTTTTGCTTCCATTACAAAAGATGACAATGATGATATCAAGTCATACGAGAAAGTGCCTAAAAAGAAATGATATTTCTTTTAGAAAATTCTGATATTCAGAGAAAGGAAGAGCCTTAAGATATTCCAAAGGTATTTGATAAATGGATTATAATATCCGGGTGAGTCATACAAAACTCGCTCTTATTATGAAATAATACTAACCAGTACTGGCAGTGCAGAGTTTCAACACTTTTCTGGTAATAGCATAGACGAGAACGTTTATAACTACTCAAAGATTATAATTAAACAGATTATATCGATTGAAGATTGGGGTATATCCACAATGAAAGAAAGGCAGATAAGCCTTAACAAATCTCGAATGAGTTTTACCTATTGGGATTATACCCAGGTATTTGATAAAGTATTATACTACAACAATGATAGACACAAAAATACTTATTTTATTAAAGTATGTGCAAAGATATTTGCAAAACCAATTCCAAACTAGTTTCTAAATTGGTGGTCATACCACGGTCCGATAGTAAAAATTTTACCTGATCCATTTCTCATGTTATACAAAGAATGGATAAAAATTTCTCCTTTTATAAATGATTTATATCATGCAGATCATATCTGTTACCCAAAAAAATTGACCAGATCTATTTCTTTCTGGAATTTTCTATTCCCTGGATTCATAAATGGACTCCAGAAGTTGGATTTACCGAAGAACAAGTCTCATGCTTATACAGGACTTTTTACAATAATTTTTGGGACAAACTAATGAAGAAGGATCCCAAAACAAAGACATTATACAGTCAAGAACTTTTGGATTATATCAAAACAAAGATCCAAGAATATTCCAGTAAACCTCAGAAAGAGGTAATTGATGATAGCTCAGTACGGCACATTGCCAGGAAAATCTCTTTTCAGGACGGAGATAAACAAGAAATGATTAACAAGTACTTGGAAGAAGTCAAAAGAAATTTACTTCGTTCCATTAATCAATATGAGAAATCAGACACATCTATGCAGAGTGAAAGTAGCAACGATGATATCGCTGAAGAAGATTCTCAACCACTTGAATCAGAAAAGATTCTATCTGATGAAGATTTGCAAAATGCGGAAGAATTCCTCCGCAAAATGAAAGAAGCAGACAAACGACCAGCACAGTGAAACAGCTGGACCCACAACAACAGTGAAGCCGCCGGACCCACAACACAGTGAAGCCTCCGGACCCCACTCAAACAGTAGATACACTGTTCATCAACAGTAGAAATACTGTTTTGTATAGTAAAAATACTGTAACATGGACCCACGGGACCCACTATTTACTGTTCATAGATTTTTTTCTTTTTCTATTTATACGTTTCATTCATTCGTACGAAGAGGAAGGAAGTCGAGACCCTCTCTCTCTAGAATTCTCTCTCTCTCTCTTCAAAGTGTAATTAAGAGTTTATAGTTTGAATGTTGTAACAGAAGAACAAGTAAATAAAGTTTTCAGCTCTTCATCTTCAGGGCCTTGCATCTTGGCCAAAAGGTACATACTTCTTTCTTAATTAGTTTTTCTTCTAGTCTCTCCTTTCTGGCCATGACGATGTCTAGCTAAGAGACTTCATATCTATGTTGAATATCTAACTTCTCTCCTATATAAACCATGAAAGAGACGGCATCTATTTAAATATAAATGAACTTTATATATAGAGTTTTGACTTGGTGTCAAGATGGTTGGTACAGTCTAATATAACACTGCTCTTATTGGCTTTGCCTTAGTGCCTTCGTCTAGCCAGCCATGAACCTCAGCCCGATAATGGAGTTAAAAAGGGCATCTTCTTTCACGGTTAGAACTGCTAGACACATGGGCTCAATAAAAGTATGTATTATATTACGACAGACCCCTTGCTTGAGTAAAGGTTATAACCCTCCATACAGTCATTAAACTATATATAAAATTCAAGTATATTTCAATTCTTATATCCTTACTGATTGTGCGGATTATCGCCAATTTTTAAATATAAGGGTACTGAATTAGCTAGATTAAGAATTCTCAAATATGTTAAAATAGAAATCTCTAACTGGTGGAAACCTTTACGGACATCTCAGTTCCGAGAAGGTGCGAAACAATTCCAGTTCCCGGTCAAACGGTGATTTCTGTTTTAGATTAGTTGAGAATGCCGCGCGGATTACTGCCCGCCACTTGATCCAGAAACTGATGGATATCAGACATGAAAAGAATGAGATGTGAAATCGATTTCTTTAAGTGGTTTGAAATATCTGGCAAATACGAACATCAGTAGGACTGCTTGCAAGTCCTTATTAACAAATGGTACACAGCCAACAACAAAGTTGTTGAATCTGTCACTCCTCCTCTAGAAGGAATAAAAATCACAATTTCTAATGCTGTCATCTCTGCTTCTCCTTTTAAAATCAAAAGCGAGAAACCAGCAAACATAGTTACTTGTTCTTACCTCGATCGAGTTGTTGAACAAAACAATTACTCGAATCAACTCCTTCATGTCATTTCTAGACAAATAGAAGACTCCAACGAAAAGTCTTTATTCAGTGGAAATCTAACCTTTTCACAACCCAGTTCTAGCCAGAGCATTGAGACAAATCCAGGCTTCAAAATCGTTGAGTTTTCTAAGGACAAATATCCAAAACTCAAAGATACCTTTGAAGTCAGTGGAAATGTGCTTGACAAAATCAACAAGCAATTGGGTGATCTCAACATTTCCAAGGGAAAACCTGATAATAGCAAAATATCCACCATCCAAGAAAGTGATGATCTCCTTCATAAGCTTACCAATGAACGCTTTCATAATTACAAAAATTATCATAAGCGTCCCTCATTTTCAGATATCTAATATGAGGAAAATCACTTTCTTGCCTCTACTTCTCACGAAGGAAAAAGTATTATCGAATGGAACACTGATGCTCTAGCAGAACATCAAATATACCATAAACTCCATGAAATGGGAGTTTGCATCACAGCTTACAAGATAAGAGGATCTTCTGATAAAGAAGTCGCCTCTATGATTGTAGCTGGATTTACAGGCATGCTGAAACATTGGTGGGATAATTATTTCTCTGATGATGTCAGACATGCTATCTATTCTGCTACGGCTATTGAAACCGTAGTCAAATCAGATAGGAAGAAGAAGAAGAATAATCTTCTTGAAATCAACGAAGATACCAAAAAGGAACTCTTCTCTATTCTTGAAGAACCTAATTCAGATTCTTCTCCTGATTATTCCTCAGATGAGTATAGCGATGAAGATGATATCAATATCGCCTATAACTCTGACTCGAGCCAATCTGGCAGCAAATGCCATTGTTCTGGAGCCTTCTGTACCTGTGATAAAGCCCAAGCTTCTATCAAGGTACTTTCAGATAGCTCCAAAGAAGCTCTGTTTGATGTTGTTCAACACATCGTAGATGATGAGTCTAGGAAGAAATACTTGATTGAACTCAAGAACCTCATCCTCACTCAGCAGAATGATAGACCTAAGTCTAGGTCAATTGTTGAACCATTCAGCATGAAGCAAGTCATGGCTCGCTTCGACAAACCAGCTGAAACTTCTATTTCAGAACTGAGACGTGAAGTCTCAGAACTCAAAAACGAAATCAGAGATATTAAATCTAGACTTGGAAAAGTTGAGGTTGATGTCTTGACAGAACAGGTTCTTAAACAAGAAAAGACTTAAGAATATAAGTCGAAAAATGAAGAACCCAGTCCCCATCAAAGCGAGTGTCATTCTGACAATGAAAACTCTATTGATCTCCGTCTTACCAAAGATAAGACTTCATCCTCTCAAGATCCCGGTCTAACGGTCATTACGAGTATCAAACCTCAAAGTCACCATATTCCAATCAAGATTGTTATTAGCAAACATTTCGCTATTAACAAAATAGCTTTACTTGACAGTGGTGCAGATCGTAACTGCATCATGAAAGGTATTGTCCCAACTCAGTACTTAGAAAAGAGTACTTCAAAATTATACTCCGCTACAGGAGAACAACTTCGTATTAATTATAAGCTTTCAAAAGCTCATATTTGTAATAATGATATTTGCTTGACAAATAATTTTATTATTATTGAAGATATTAATGAAGATATCATTCTAGGTATTCCTTTTATCACTCAGATAAAACCTTTTACTACTGGTTTAGACAGAATTTCTACTCAAATATTAGGAAAAGAAATACATTTTCCTTTTGTTAAAACTCTTTCAGAAGATGAAAGTAATTTCATTAGAAAAAATACTATTTTCGTATAAATAAACTGTCTCAGCATATCACTTTCTTAAAAGATGAAATAAAAGTTAAGAAAATCGAGCAGATTTTAAAAACCCCGGAGATAGTTACTAAAATAGCTAATCTTCAAAACAATTTTGAAAAAGAAATATGCTCTGATTTTCCTAATGCATTTTGGTAAAGAAAAAAGCATTTAGTCGAACTTCCCTACATTGATGGATTCAATGAATAGGTCATCTCTACCGAGGCAAGACCTATCCAAATGAATCATGAAATGATGGAAGTCTGCAAAAAAGAGATTTCAAATCTCCTCAACAACATCATTCGTCCATCTAAATCTCCTTGGAGTTGCTCTGCGTTTTATGAAAACAAAAGTGCAGAGAAAGAGAGAGGTGCCCCACGATTAGTTATAAACTATAAACCGTTGAATGTTGTCCTTAAATGGATCAGATATCCCATCCCCAACAAAAGGGATCTCTTGAAACGAACTTACAAAGCCAATGTTTACAGTAAGTTCGATATGAAATCTAGTTTCTGGCAAATTCAAGTAGCTGAGAAAGACATATACAAAACGGCTTTTAATGTTCCCCTCGGTCAATACGAATGGAATGTAATGCCATTTGGGCTAAAGAATGCCCCATCCGAGTTCTAGAACATCATGAACTCAATCTTTAATGATTATAGTTATATGTCTATAGTTTATATAGATGATGTTCTTATATTTTCTGATGATATAGATTCTCACTTCAAATATCTCAACACCTTCCTGAAAGTTGTTAAGAGAAATGGATTGGTAGTTAGTGCCCAGAAAATTAAGCTTTTCCAAACAGCTATTAGATTTTTGGGGCAAGATCTTTACCAAGGTTCTTATAAGCCAATTTGCAGAGCCATAGAGTTCTCATCCAAATTCCCTAATGAGATTACTGATAAAACTCAACTACAGAGATTCTTAGGAAGCCTCAATTATGTTGCTGATTTTATCCCCAACATTAGACAGGCCTGTGAACCTCTTTACAAAAGACTTAGGAAGAATCATATCCCTTGGAGTCAAGAACAAACACAGTCTGTCATCCAGGTCAAAAACCTTGTGCAAAACCTTCCCTGTTTAGGAATCCCGAACCCAGAAGCTTCTATGATAGTTGAAACAGACGCTTCTGACATAGGTTACGGAGGTATCCTTAAGCAAAAGATTTCCATTGAGTCTTCTGAACAATTGGTTCGCTTTACTTCAGGAATCTGGAATTCCGCTCAGAAAAATTATTCTACTGTTAAGAAAGAAGTCTTGTCTATAGTGCTATGTATCACTAAATTTCAAGATAACCTTATTAACAAAGAATTTTTGGTCGGAGTAGATTGTAAATCTGCTAAAGAAATTCTTCAAAAAGATGTCAAAAATCTCGTTTCAAAACAGATATTTGCTAGACGACAAGCTCTACTGTCTAGCTTTGATTTCAAAATTGAATTTATCAAAGGAGAAGAAAATTCTTTACCTGATTTTCTAACAAGGGAATATTTACAGGAAAAAAATGAGGCCCTTCACACCTAACGCTCCTTCCAAAGGAAAGGAGACCAATAAACCTCAAATGGCCAGACCATTTGTCCCTCTTCCAATTACTCCTACCAAAACAACAGCCCCTCAAAGGCCACAACTTTCTTTTCAGAACCGGTATACAGCTCTAGCTGAATACCCAAAAATGCCAGCACCAATCCCAGTTCCCTCAGAGAAACTAACCAACCTCCAGCCAAAGCCTTTAGAAAAAGGATCAGCATCTAGCTCTACTGTTCAGACAAAAGAGAGCTACACCATGAAAGTTCCAGAAACTTTCGCAGAAGCAGTCAATCCTTCAGCTAAGAAGACACCACAAGAAGATCTTCCTAAAGAAGAAAAGTTCGAGTACATTACCAGCCAGGTATTACCCATATTAGCTCTAGATAAGGAGTATGAAGGTCTCAGAATAGAAGACCTAATCAAACCTTGTTACACGGATTCTAATTATGTGGATACTGAAACTCCATACAAAACGAGGAGATTTTACGAAGCCATCCTCATTGATACTGACTCCATTGAAGTAGAACATACTTTATGTCAAAATAGACCAGGATTTATTAATTATTCTAGGTTTACTATTAAGAAAATTTTATCACCTTTTGAGTGGTATGTAGATCATTTGCACACGCCAGTGGCACTTACCATGATGCATCGTCCCCAAACTTATTGTTGGCACGATTACAGAGCAACATGGTTTAATTTTATATATCTTAGGCCAGGACATACTTGGTTTGTTAAATATAGCTTAGATGTTACTAAGACTGTAATTCCCAGATGGTTCTATGAATGGTGGAACTTATTCGGAGGAAACAAAGAAATCCTCCCCCAACAATTTCTTAACAGGTTTGATGATTTTCAGACCAAAGAAGCTATCTCTACCCTACCAGAGCACATAAAAATGTGCAAGTATTTTATCCAGAAACGTATATCCTTCATCATCAGTTGGAATTTCACTAAGATAGAATTTGATAGAATCAAATATCTATCTAAAGAAATCAAGATCAAGGGATGGACTCCTAAGCAACAAGTCCCTAAAATCCAGAAGAACATTCAACAAAGCTCTCAGAAAGCTTCACCCTCCAAGGCAGCTCTCAAAGAAAAGCTGAAACAAGCTCTACAAAACATAGAAGACTATGAAGAAGACCAAATTATGCAATTGATTGAAGACGATGCTTCTACAGGAGAAAGCAGTAATGGTGACATGTGTGACCTAAAGGGAATTGCTTTGGCATACATGGACCTAAATTATGACTAAATGGAATCTGTACCGACAGAGTCTCCATCAATAAAGACCGACAGAGTCTTCATCAGCAAGGACCGACAGAGTCTCCATCAGCAAAAGAATTACCTTTTACTATTCACCTTTATAAAAAGAGACAGTTTTTTACTGTTTACTTTTAGAAAAGAGTGAACCACCCATTTCTGTTTGTCGACCACTATAACTTGTCGATTAAATAAGACCCCACAAAGGAACGTCTAGGATCAAATGCATCTATCTATCAGTCTATTTAGGACTCCCTAACCCCATTGTAAGAGGCATCAGAAAATTCTCCAATTTTCTAAGACCTCTCCCCCTCTGTATTATTATTTTTCCACTGCAATGTTTTAATGTTCAATCAATAAAACTCTTGTAAGTTTTTAGTGTTCAATCAATAAAACTCTTGTAAGTTTTAAAAGGGCTTTTCTTATACTGTCTTTAATTTTTATACTACACTTCGTTTCGTCTCCATTTGGTATCAAAGCCATGTTGGTAGTATGCGTACTTAGTATGAGCAGCTAAGTACATATACTGTCTAGGGCATGGCAAAATTACTTTCATTATGGTATATTTAAACTATATCTATATATATATCACATATACAGTTCTTTTATCTCTGGTTCTTAACTGTTTCAAAGTTTCTGTATGAGGTAATTATTTTCTCTATAAGTATGAGGTACCCGATTAATATCCGGCTAAGACGTTGGCTAGCCTAAAAGAAATAGGTCATTGTTGCCGAGGTAGGCGTTTAGACCTTGCTAGGTGATCCCGTCGCCAAGATGACTTTAGAGAAAAGGATGTAAAACCAAGAGGACGTTACTAAGAAACTTTCAGATCTAAGAGATTAAGGTACTGTATCTTGTTATACATATTTACTGTTTACTTATACGTATTGAATAGTTATTTTAGCCTTATAAGCCCCTAGACTGTATTTTCAAAATATGAATCAAAACCAACATATTTTAAATAGTGTTAATTTATCTTCTGCAGCAACTAAGATTGCTAAATTAGAAACTGATTTCCAAAATTGGAACATCCCCAATGGACCTTTTAAAAGGATTTATGAATTAGAAAATTTCAGTTTCGTTAAGAAGCATAACATTAAGACTTGTGAGTCCACTATTGCTATTAATAATTCTTTAGAAATTATTAGACTACTTTCTGAGCAAGATTTGAATAGATATAGAAGTCGATTCAATTATTTGCATATTGGTTTAGTTCAGATTGCTGTTGGTTTAGTTCAGATTGCTGTCAAACCTCTCTTTAGGAAAGGTTTAGACGTACCCATCTGCGTCATTCTAAGAGATGCTCGTCTCCATTTGGTATCAGAGTTTTATTTATTGAACATTAAAACATTGCAGCGGAAAAATAATAATACAGAGGGGGAGAGGTCTTAGAAAATTGGAGAATTTTCTGATGCCTCTTACAATGGGGTTAGGGAGTCCTAAATAGACTGATAGATATATGCCTTTGATCCTAGGCGTTCCTTTGTGCGGTCTGATTTAATCGAAAAATTATAGTGGTCGACAAACAGAAATGGGTGGTCCACTCTTTTCTAAAAGTAAACAGTAAAAAGCTGTCTCTTTTTATAAAGATGAACAGTAAAAGGTAATTCTTTTGCTGATGGAGACTCTGTCGGTCTTTGTTGATGGAGACTCTGTCGGTGCAGATTCTATTTAGTCATAATTTGGGTCCATGTATGCCAAAGCAATTCCCTTTGGGTCACACATGTCACCATTGCTGCTTTCTCCTGTAGAAGCAGCGTCTTCAATCAATTGCATGATTTGGTCTTCTTCATAGTCTTCTATGTTTTGTAGAGCTTGTTTCAGCTTTTCTTTGAGAGCTGCCTTGGAGGGTCAAGCTTTCTGAGAGCTTTGTTGAATGTTCTTCTGGATTTTAGCCGTGCTATGTTCAGTATTTGCTTCCATAAGCATAGTGACTCCTTTGACACTTTCAACTCGAGCTCTAGGTGCAAGAGTAGTGTCCATGAGTCTGTAATAGACTCTGTGAATGATAGCTACTTCACGAGTATTGATTTTGCTATTCATGCAGTATAAAAATTAAAGACAGTATAAGAAAAGCCCTTTTAAAACTTACAAGAGTTTTATTTATTGAACATTAAAACATTGCAGCAGAAAAATAATAATACAGAGGGGGAGAGGTCTTAGAAAATTGGAGAATTTTCTGATGCCTCTTACAATTGGGTTAGGGAGTCCTAAATAGACTGATAGATAGATGCCTTTGATCCTAGGCGTTCCTTTGTGCGGTCTGATTTAATCGACAAATTATAGTTGTCGACAAACAGAAATGGGTGGTCCACTCTTTTCTAAAAGTAAACAGTAAAAAGTTGTCTCTTTTTATAAAGGCGAACAGTAAAAGGTAATTCTTTTGCTGATGGAAACTCTGTCGGTCCTTGCTGATGGAGACTCTGTCGGTCTTTGTTGATGGAGACTCTATCGGTGCAGATTCCATTTAGTCATAATTTGGGTCCATGTATGCCAAAGCAATTCCCTTTGGGTCTCACACGTCACCATTACTGCTTTCTCCTGTAGAAGCAGCGTCTTCAATCAATTGCATGGTTTGGTCTTCTTCATAGTCTTCTATGTTTTGTAGAGCTTGTTTTGAGCTTTTCTTTGAGAGCTGCCTTGGAGGGTGAAGGTTTCTGAGAGCTTTGTTGAATGTTCTTCTGGATTTTAGGGACTTGTTGCTTAGGAGTCCATCCCTTGATCTTGATTTCTTTAGATAGATATTTGATTCTATCAAATTCTATCTTGGTGAAATTCCAACTGATGATGAAGGATATACGTTTCTGGATAAAATACTTGCACATTTTTATGTGCTCTGGTAGGGTAGAGATAGCTTCTTTGGTCTGAAAATCATCAAACCTGTTAAGAAACTGTTGGGGGAGGATTTCTTTGTTTCCTCTGAATAAGTTCCACCATTCGTAGAACCATCTGGGAATTACAGTCTTAGTAACATCTAAGCTATATTTAACAAACCAAGTATGTCCTGGCCTAAGATATATAAAATTAAACCATACTGCTCTGTAATCGTGCCAACAATAAGTTTGGGGACGATGCATCATGGTAAGTGCCACTGGCGTGTGCAAATGATCTACATACCACTCAAAAGATGATAAAATTTTCTTAATAGTAAACCTAGAATAATTAATAAATCCTGGTCTATTTTGACATAAAGTATGTTCTACTTCAATGGAGTCAGTATCAATGAGGATGGCTTCGTAAAATCTCCTCGTTTTGTATGGAGTTTCAGTATCCACATAATTAGAATCCGTGTAACAAGGTTTGATTAGGTCTTCTATTCTGAGACATTCATACTCCTTAACTAGAGCTAATATAGGTAATACCTGGCTGGTAATGTACTCGGACTTTTCTTCTTTAGGAAGATCTTGTGGTGTTCTCTTAGCTGAAGGATTGACTGCTTCTGCGAAAGTTTCTGGAACTTTCATGGTGTAGCTCTCTTTTGTCTGAACAGTAGAGCTAGATGCTGATCCTTTTTCTAAAGGCTTTGGCTGGAGGTTGGTTAGTTTCTCTGAGGGAACTGGGATTGGTGCTGGCATTTTTGGGTATTCAGCTAGAGCTTTATACCGGTTCTGAAAAGAATGTTGTGGCCTTTGAGGGGCTGTTGTTTTGGTAGGAGTAATAGGAAGAGGGACAAATGGTCTGGCCATTTGAGGTTTATTGGTCTCCTTTCCTTTGGAAGGAGCATTAGGTCTGAAGGGCCTCATTTTTTCCGTGTATAAATTCCCTTGTTAGAAAATCAGGTAAAGAATTTTCTTCTCCTTTGATAAATTCAATTTTGAAATCAAAGCTAAACAGTAGAGCTTGCCATCTAGCAAATATCTGTTTTGAAACGAGATTTTTGACATCTTTTTGAAGAATTTCTTTAGCATATTTAAAATTTACTCTGACCAAAAATTCTTTGTTAATAAGGTCATCTTGAAATTTAGTGATACTAGCACTATAGACAAGACTTCTTTCTTAACAGTAGAATAATTTTTTTGAGCGGAATTCCAGATTCCTGAAGTAAAGCGAACCAATTGTTCAGAAGACTCAATGGAAATCTTTTGCTTAAGGACACCTCCGTAACCTATGTCAGAAGCGTCTGTTTCAACTATCATAGAAGCTTCTGGGTTCGGGATTCCTAAACAGGGAAGGTTTTGCACAAGTTTTTTGACCTGGATGACAGACTGTGTTTGTTCTTGACTCCAAGGGATAGGATTCTTCCTAAGTCTTTTGTAAAGAGGTTCACAGGCCTGTCTAATGTTGGGGATAAAATCAGCAACATAATTGAGGCTTCCTAAGAATCTCTGTAGTTGAGTTTTATCAGTAATCTCGTTAGGGAATTTGGAATCACTGTCAAGTAAAGCTATTTTGTTAATAGCAAAATGTTTGCTAATAACAATCTTGATTGGAATATGGTGACTTTGAGGTTTGATACTCGTAATGACCGTTAGACCGAGATCTTGAGAGGATGAAGTCTTATCTTTGGTAAGACGGAGATCAATAGAGTTTTCATTCTCGGAATGACACTCGCTTTGATGGGGACTGGGTTCTTCATTTTCCGACTTATATTCTTAAGTCTTTGCTTGTTTAAGAACCTGTTCTGTCAAGACATCAACCTCAACTTTTCCAAGTCTAGATTTAATATCTCTGATTTCGTTTTTGAGTTCTGAGACTTCATGTCTCAGTTCTGAAATAGAAGTTTCAGCTGGTTTGTCGAAGCGAGCCATGACTTGCTTCATGCTGAATGGTTCAACAACTGACCTAGACTTAGGTCTGTCATTCTGCTGAGTGAGGATGAGGTTCTTGAGTTCAATCAAGTACTTCTTCCTATACTCATCATCTGCGATGTGTTGAACAACATCAAACAGAGCTTCTTTGGAGCTATCTGAAAGTACCTTGATAGAAGCATGGGCTTTATCACAGGTACAGAAGGCTCCAGAACAATGGCATTCACTGCCAGATTGGCTCGAGTCAGAGATATAGGCGATATTGATATCATCTTCATCGCTATACTCATCTTAGGAGTAATCAGGGGAAGAATCTAAATTAGGTTTTTCAAGAATAGAGAAGAGTTCCTTTTTGGTATCTTCGTTAATTTCAAGAATATTAATCTTCTTCTTCTTCCTATCTGAATTGCATTGGTCGGCCCTATGACCGGTTTTACCACAATTCCAACAAACATCTTTGATTTTTGAAGATTTTGAAGATCTTCGGAATTTGGATTTTCTCCTGGGAGGATCATCACGATTGTTTCTAGATTTGTGGTGACTGGTCTTTCTTGAAGATCTGTAGGTTTTGTCCTTCCTGGAAGAATGAGTAGAAGGAGCAACAATATTTGTATAACCGAAGTCTTGACAGAAACTTCCTAATTCTCTTCTAGATGAGTGCTGCTCTTTTTTGAGCTGATTTTTGAGTTTAATGTCAGTGCAGAGTTCTAACCCTACAACATTGATTATGCTAACAATGTCACCATAGGTCATTTGATGGTAAGGAATTTTACCTTCACAACGATCTTGGATTTTGGTTCGGCTTTGCTAGCGAATAAAGGAGGAAGACCGCTAATAAAGCGTTCTTTCCAAAAATCTAGATGACAGTCAGGTCCAATCATAACCTTGCTGATAAATTGGTTTTTGTACCAGATAAAGTCATCTAAAGATGGACAGGATAGATTATTCAGAATTTGTAAACTCCTGTCTTGGAAGAGTTTTGGCTCTCCAATGAAGTGTTTTGCTATGTGGTAGAGAAGAGTAGCACATGCATCTTCTCTAGTTATTTGTGAGGCAGTTTCCATGGGGGTAACTGTTCCACCTATAACCATAGCAGATCTTCCTTCTGTTTTGACTACGGTTTCAATAGCCGTAGCAGAATAGATAGCATGTTTGACATCATCAGAGAAATAATTATCCCACCAATATTTCAGCATTCCCGTAAATCCAGCTACAATCATAGAGGCGGCTTCTTTATCAGAAGATCCTCTTATCTTGTAAGCTGTGATGCAAACTCCCATTTCATGGAGTTTATGGTATATTTGATGTTCTGCTAGAGCATCAATGTTCCATTCGATAATGCTTCTTCCTTTGTGAGAAGTAGAGGCAAGAAAGTGATTTTCCTCATATTGGATATCTGGAAATGAGGGACGCTTATGATAATTTTTGTAATTATGAAAGCGTTCATTGGTAAGCTTATGAAGGAGATCATCCTTTTCTTGGATGGTGGATATTTTGCTATTATCATGTTTTTCCTTGGAAATGTTGAGATCAGCCAATTGCTTGTTGATTTTGTCAAGCACATTTCTACTGATTTCAAAGGTATCTTTGAGTTGATATTTGTCCTTAGAAAACTCAGCGATTTTGAAGCCTGGATTTGTCTCAATGCTCTGGCTAGAACTGGGTTGTGAAAAAGGTTGGCTTTCCACTGAATAAAGACTTTTCGTTGGAGTCTTCTATTTGTCTAGAAATGACATGAAGGAGTTGATTCGAGTAATTATTTTGTTCAACAACTCGATCGATATCAGAACAAGTAACTATGTTTGCTGGTTTCTCGCTTTTGATTTTAAAAGGAGAAGCAGAGATGACAACATTAGAAATTGGGATTTTTATTCCTTCTAGAGGAGGAGTGACAGATTCAACAACTTTGTTGTTGGCTGTGTACCATTTGTTAATAAGGACTTGCAAGCAGTCCTTCTGATGTTCGTATTTGCCAGATATTTCAAACCACTTAAAGAAATCAATTTCACATCTCATTCTTTTCATGTCTGATATCCAGCAGTTTCTGAAGTCTTTTCTCTGTTCAAGAGAATAAGTAGCAACATACCATTTTCTTTTAGGTACGTTATCAGGATGAGACCATTGTTGGTTGATCGTTTTCTGATTTAGGATATATGGATCACTAGATCTGATCATTTTGATATATTCAGGGACTTCTTCCTGAGGAGGATACATATCGCTAGGGGTTGGACTAGCAGGATGATTCTGGTAATAAACCTTTGGGACTGTATGGGAGAAATCTACTCCCGTAACTTTCCCTTTGTTGTTACCAGAAGTTGGTATAGAAGTTGCAATGTTTTCAGTTACTTCTTCCTCTGGGGGTTTAAAAGAAGAAGATATGGAAGGAACAATAGTTCTTCTTCTAAAGGAACTAGTTCTACTTGGAATATTAGAACTTGTCCCTAAGAATTTGAGATCAATTGATCCATCAGGAAATTGAATTACCTGATCAATTTGAGATTTCTCAAAATTCGAAGTGGAAGGTTGAGTTATGGCATCGAAGTGCAATTCATCACTGGTGAGTATATCATTCCAATTAAGGAGTCTAGGAACAAATACCGTGCTATGTTCAGTATTTTCTACCATAAGCATAGTGACTCCTTTGACACTTTCAACTCGAGCTCTAGGTGCAAGAGTAGTGTCCATGAGTCTGTAATAGACTCTGTGAATGATAGCTACTTCACGAGTATTGATTTTGCTATTCATGTTATTGGTTTTGACGTTTAAGGTCAAAGTATCCATGACGTTAGGGTCATTGATATCTACCGAGAAATTGGGATAGCAGTTAAAGTATACCGGGTCATTGGCTAGGTTACTTTGAAGAACTCCTAAGAGAGAATCGTCAAAGTTCAGGAGACGAGCATCTCTTAGAAGGACGCAGATGGGTACGTCTAAACCTTTCCTAAATAGAGGTTTGACAGCAATCTGAACTAAACCAATATGCAAATAATTGAATCGACTTCTATATCTATTCAAATCTTGCTTAGAAAGTAGTCTAATAATTTCTAGAAAATTATTAATAGCAATAGTGGACTCACAGGTCTTAATGTTATGCTTCTTAACGAAACTGAAATTTCCTAATTCATAAATCTTTTTAAAAGGTTCATTGGGGATGTTCCAATTTTGTAAATCAGTTTCTAATTTAGCAATATTAGTTGCTGCAGAAGATAAATTAACACTATTTAAAATATGTTGGTTTTGATTCATATTTTGAAAATACAGTCTAGGGGCTTATAAGGCTAAAATAACTATTCAATACGTATAAGTAAACAGTAAATATGTATAACAAGATACAGTACCTTAATCTCTTAGATCTGAAAGTTTCTTAGTAACGTCCTCTTGGTTTTACATCCTTTTCTCTAAAGTCATCTTGGCGACGGGATCACCTAGCAAGGTCTAAAGAAGAATCTCTTGCTGGAGTAGTACTTTTATTTAAAAGACGGTTATTAACCTCTATCAAAGAATAAGGAGCAGTATATTCAAATTCCTTTTTTGAATTTTCAAAAGGTTTTGAAGAACTTGAACTAGTACTTGCAGCCAAATTAATAATCTTTTCACGAAGTTTTTCATCAGTAACTTCTTTTAAAAGTTCTATCACATTATCAGATGTAATAGTTTTCATGTTCAAATCTTGGAACTGAGATTACAATTTATAAAATTCATCATCATCACAGGTACATGTATTACCTCTGCAAGTTGTACAAGCATTATCAATATTTTTATCACTATTAGATAAATCGAGCAAATCAATTTCAGCTTCGGATTTTGACTCAGAATAATAATCAGATTCGGATCCAGAAATGTATAACAAACCATAAACTTTATCACGTAACTCATCGTCTAGTTCTAAGTAGAAGTCTCGGGTGAACCGAACTGGGTGCAAAAGTCTCCTAGTTGGTTTCTCTCCTTAAGCTTATCCATCTTAAGCTGTCTGGATAATTTTAACTCATTGCACAGATTTAACCCTTCCTGTGTGCAAATTCCTATCAACTTACCATAGTTATAATCTTTGTAAGGAATTTCACCATAGCTACCTCTTAGAGTCTTTCTAACTCTTTCAGCAAATAAGGAGGGAAGGCCATCTATAAACTTAGCTTTCCAATGGTCGTACTTATTTTCGGGTAATTCCATAACCCTGCTCATAAAAGTATCTTTAGACCATCTGAATTCCCCTAAGGTCTTACATCTAAGGCCATTAAGTAGGGTACGAATTGTCTCATGTTGATTGGTAAAACTACCATTGAAATGTTCTAACATCGTAAGAACGAGGGTATAAATAGCATCTTCACTACTTTTCACAAGAGCCATGCCTAAGTTATCAACTCCTTCTTTAGTGGCTATAGCATCAATAACCATCAACTTTTCATTAGCAGTCAAATAATTATCCCACCAGCCACGAAGTTGGCCAGTAAAACCTGCAACAATCATTTTACAAATAGTTCTATCTGTATTATTCACACTCTTACAAATAGTTGCATACATAATCATCCTATGTACAAGAATAGTCAATTGTCTATCAGTCAAACCATCAAGATTTCACTCATAAATTTCGAAACTACTATAAGACGTATTAGTCTGATTCCAATCACGTTCCTCTATTAAAATATCTTGAGGAGTAGGACGATTGTTATAATAGGTTTGCATTCTAGGCTTATCAGTGTGCCTACTATTCTTTTTGGGATAATCTCTGAGTTTATTAAACTCTGACCAAACTTTATTTTTATAATCAAAAGTAGTATCTAATTTATTAGCAAAATCTTTTGATAAATCAATAGGTTTGATATTCAAACCGAATAACTTTTTATCAAGAAGTTCTTCTAAATCATTTAATGATTTAAATTTAAAATCCTGAATCTGAGGAGGTCTTTGAATATGAGTGAGAGCAATTTGAGGTTCTGATTTGCTTCCTGACGTAGAGGCAATATCAGTTGAAATCTTATTAGTACTCATATCTTTTATCAAGACTGTTAAATCGTCAAGTTTTTTATCAAGAAAACTGATTTGTTCACCCCAAAACTTTAACGTATAAACTCAAATAATTATTTTGAGAAATTAATTTATTAATTTCTGCGATGCTGAATGCAGCAACATCTTCATCAATAAAATTTTGAAATGCAGTAAAAGTAATACCTGTATTATTTGGTAAAACAAAAGGTGCTTGAGGAGGGTAAATGGCTTTAGTAATATTGTCACTCCCGTCTTTATAAGATCTTTCCAAAAATTTTATAAAAAGTGGTAAATACGTGGTTATAAACCAAGGAACAAAATACATAATTTGATTATGTAAAGCACAAGTTTCATAAAACTCTTGAGAAATATTATTCAAATCATTTTTACTATAAGTATCCAAAAACCAAGTTTTAAACCGGTTCCATTTATCACTGAAAAATTCTTTTTGAATATAATTTCTAGCTTGTGACATTAGACTAAAATCTATTTGGTGTGGGATCATTAAACATCATTGGAGATCTGTCCCATGTTTTGGATTTTAGCACGGTTCAGTTGGAGGGTGATATGACTTATGATGTGGAGCCAGTGGCTATTTTGTATTAGCAGGTTTGAAGGTTGAGGTCAAAGGATATAGCTTCATTGAAGATGCAATGGATAGGTCAACCTGTGGAGGAGTCCACCTGGGATACCGAGCGGGAGATGCGGAGCAAATATCCATGCCTATTCGAGACTCCAGGTATGTTTCTAGACACGTTCGAGGACGAACGGATGTTTAAGAGGGGGAAGATGTAACGACCCGGCCGGTCGTTTCGAGAGTTATAACCCCATTTTCCCCATTCCTACTTCTTTTTGTGTTATTCAGCTATATTATGTTATATCGGGTTAGTGGGTTCGAGTCCGGAAGGAACTCGGAGTGAAATGAGACACTTAGTCTCATAATTGAAAAAAAGAGTTAGAAACGTGGACCAGATATGGACCTATGAGTAAACGATCTCGGATTTAAATTTTGATGATTCCAATAGCTCCGTATGGTGATTTTGGGCTTAGGAGCATGTCCGGAATATTATTTGAAAGTTCGTAGAGGAATTAGGCTTGAAATGCCAAAAGTTTTATTTTTGAGAAGTTTGACCGGGGAGCTGACTTTTTGATATCGGGGTCGGAATCCGATCTGAAAATTGTAAAACCTCTATTATGTCATTTAGGACTTGTGTGCAAAATTTGAGGTCAATCGGACATGATTTGATAGGTTCCGGAGTTGTTTGTAGAAATTAAAATTTTCAAAGTTCATTAGGCTTGAATTGGGGTGTAATTCATGGTTTTAGCATTGTCTGAGGTGATTTGAGGATTCGACTAAGTTCGTATGATGTTTTAAGACTTGTTGGTATATTTGGTTGAGGTCCCGAGGGCCTCGAGTGAGTTTCGGATGGTTAACGGATAAAAACAAATTGAACTAGAATAGCTGCTGCAAGGAAATTGCTTCTGCCCCGAAATCGAGCCCAGATCGAGCTCAGGGTCGAGGGCACGATCGAAGCCATGATCGAGCCCAGAGTCGAGGGCCACGATCGAAGGCATGATCGAGCTCAGGGTCGAGGGCCACAATCGAAGCCATGATCGAACATGATCGAAGCCATGATCGAGCCTAGAGTTAAGGGCCACAATCGAAGCCATGATCGAGCCCAGGGTCGAGGGTTACGGTCGAGGGCCAGGATCGAGAACCAAGATCAAGGGCAAAGACCGAGGACCAGGATCGAGGACCTCGATCGAAGTCCAAGATCGAAGGACAAGATCAAAGGCCAAGATCGAGGCAGAACTGAGGATGTCTTGGCAGAATTATACAAACAGGGAGTAAAAAGTCTGGGCAGCATTCGGAGGCCGATTTACGAGGCAAAGGCATAGAAGAGTAAAAAGTTTCACATTTTGAGGTCAGCAACGATTGTAAATCTAGTCCTCAGGGTATGAAACTCCAGATTTTGTATCATTCTACTATCTTTAGTGATGCACATGCTAGGTGACGGGCGTGTGGGCGAGGACTGTTTATAATTTATGACTTGGTCCACCCCGTAGCAACTGTAAAGTTGCATACTTTGTTGAAACCATTGATACTTATATGTTTTAGAAAGATTTTCTGTAAATTGGGCTGAATGCCATGTTTGGGCCTTGCGCCAAAGCTGTTTGGACCCTTAGGGGCTGTTTCTTACCACCATCTCACTGTTTTCGATTGAATATCTATACTCAGTCATGCTTATACTTGTTTGCCGCATAACGCAGTTTTATGACTCTATTTTAATGCATATAAATATTTTGGGCCGAATGCCCTGTTTTACTAAAATCCCCGAGTGGCTTGATTTGTGAGGATAAGTGTGGATCGGGGCTGCCCGCCTGCAGCATACTTTATGACTGAGTGAGGCCGAGGGCCTGATTTGTGAGGATGAGTGTGGATAGGGGCTGCTCGCCTGCAACATACTTCATTATTATCGCACGTGAGTAGTCCGTGTAGATTATAGCGCTTGGGCTGAAGGAGCCCCTCCAAAGTCTGTACACACCCCAGTGAGCGCAGGTATCTACTAAGTGCGAGTGCCGGGTGCCGAGTGCTGAGTGACTGGGAGGCAAGAGTGATTGTGAGGTATGCCCGAGTGGCAAGAGTGATTGTGAGGTATGCCCGAGTGGCAAGAGTGATTGTGAGGTATGCCCGAGTGGCACGAGTGATTGTGAGTTTTGCCCGAGGGGTTGTTTATGATTTCATCATTTTTGCTCACCTTTGCATTGAGCCTTTGCTTGAAAAACTGTTGGAAAAATGTCTTTAAAATGATTTTTACTAGAACAGGGTTTAAACGAGATGTTTAATTCAAATCTTGATTTTTAAGAGCATGTGGTATTTTACTGAGATTTCCTAATATGAACTTATATTCTTTATTGCTCGTCACTACTGCTCAGTCTTTATTTATTGTTGTTACTTACTGAGTTGGCATACTCACGCTACTCCCTGCACCTTGTGTGTAGATCCAGGTGTAGCTGGACACGGTAGCGGTTATTGAGTGTTCTGGTTGCAGATTTTCTTGGAGATAGCAAGGTAGTTGTTTGGCGATCGCAGCCCCTGCTCTTCTCGCTCTTATCTTCCTCTAGTTGTATTTAGCTATTTTTCGGGCTGAGTTAGCCTTGATATTGTTAGAGAGATTGTAGTATATGTTCATGACTAGTGACACCCCGATGTCGGGCTTTTCTTTTCCGCACTTCTATTTTTCTTTGATTTGAACTCTTTAAATGAAGGTTTATGTTAAATAACCTTGAAATTTTCATTAAAATAAAAATATCGGTTTGTTTTGGAAATGATTCGGCTTGCCTAGTTCCACGATAGGCGCCATCACGATAGGGGCTAGTTTTGGGTGGTGACAATAAGACCATCAAAATAACTTGGAGATGTGCAGCTTTCTACATTAACAATAGCGCAGAAAAATAAAGAAGAGCTCCCAGGCTTGTCATTAATTATAAGCCATTAAACAAAATCCTACAATGGATTAGGTACCTTATACCTAATAAAAGCTAATATCTATAGAAAATTTGACATGAAGTCAGGTTTCTGGCAAATTCAAATTAGCAAAAAGGATAAATATAAAACTACTTTCAATGTCCCCTTTGGACAATATGAATGAAATTTTAAACCTTTCGGGTAAAATATGCCCCATCAGAATTTTAATACATTATGAATAATATATTCAACCCATATAGTAGTATATCAATTGTTTATATTGACGATGTTTCAATATTTTCAAAGGATATAGAATACATTCTTTAAGATTGTAAAACATAATGGTTTAGTAATAAGTTCTAAGAAGATTAAGTTGTTTCAAACAACCATTAGATTCTTAGGATACGACCTTTACCAAGGAACCTACAAACTAATCTGTAGAGCTATTGAGTTATCATCCAAGTTCCCTAATGAAATAACAGACAAAACTCAATTACAAAAGTTTTTAGGAAGCCTTAACTATGTCACAGACTTTTTCCCCAACATTACGAAAATTTGCGAACCATTATACAAGTATCATAGGAAAAACCCAGTCCCATGGAGTATAGAACAAACAGCCACCGTTAATAGGGTAAGACAATTGTTCAAAAACTTTCGTGTCTAGGTATTCCAAATCCAGATGCATTTATAATAGTAGAAACCTATGCTTCAAATGAAGGGTACGGTGGTATTCTTACATAAAATGTTTCTCCCCTGTCTTCAGAACAATTAGTTCGTTTCACTTCTGGAATCTAGAATTCCGCTCAATAGAATTATAGTACAGTTAAAAAGGAGATTTTATCTATATTACTATGTATTACAAAGTTTCAAGATGATTTAATAAATAAAGAATTCTTGTTAAGAGTTGACTATAAATCAGCTAAAGAAATTTTACAAAATGATGTTAAAAACCTTATTTCAAAATAGATTTTTGCCAGATGGAAAGCATTATTATCTAGTTTTGACTTTCAAATTGAATGTATTAAAGTTGAAGAAAACTTCTTACCTGGTTTTCTAACTAGAGAATTCCTACAGGATACAATGAGACCAAACCAGACGGGTCCCTTCAGGGCCTCACCAAAAAGAGAGAATAGGTATTCTGCACTTGCAGACTACTTCCCATCTTTACCTGTGAGACCGCCCTTAAATATAATGGTAACCCCTCCGAGAGTTCTCACTACAAACAAACCGTCAACAATGACAGTTCTTAGATCAATCCCAAAAATAGAAGGACCATTCCAACAAGCTTCCTCAAAAGCTTCAACAAGCCAAACTGGTTAGATATTGACCAGTTCAGACTATGCAATACAGATCCCAGAGCCTTTCGCACAAGCAGTAAAGCCCGACACACCATCCAAAACGGAAGGTGAAAAACCAGTTTCTCAAGAAAAGGAAACATTTGAAATAATATCTAAAGCACCAATTAAAGTATTTGCATTAGACAAAGATTATGAAAATTTTGA
The DNA here is from genome assembly GCF_000715075.1 of Nicotiana tabacum. NCBI lineage: Eukaryota > Viridiplantae > Streptophyta > Magnoliopsida > Solanales > Solanaceae > Nicotiana > Nicotiana tabacum. The sequence continues at coordinate 9,667,209 of NC_134098.1, forward strand.
TAAACAAGATTAAATCAGACCGTGCTATACCAATAGAAATTATGTTAAAACCAGTGACCCCCAGAAAAAACAAAGAGGTATTACAAATTAATCCTTACATATACGGGTTCAGTCACCTTTGAGCATACACTACGAGATGTCAAAGATCCCGACAATATTAGGTATTCAAGATTTACCATATAAAGTTATTAGCCCTTTTGAATGGGGAATGGATCACCTGCACACCCCGATTATTCTCTCTGTACAATATAGGCCACAAACCTATAATTTCAAGGATTACATGGACGCCTGGTATAATTTTGTTTACCTACACCCAGGCTCACACACATGGTTCGTAAATTACAGCGAACAAGCAGCAAAATCAGTCATACTAAGGTGGTTCTACGACTGGTGAAAATATTTGGTGGAACAGAGCAATCAATGCCCTGAAGCTTCCACACTCACTATGAGAGATTCCAAAAGGTACAGGAAATCTCTACTTTACCTGATCATATTAAAATCTGCAAATATTACTTTGCAAAAATAATTTCATATATAATCAGTTGGTCATTTGAAATTGAACAAATCGAACTAATTAATAATTTAGTCAAAATACCAAAATTAAAGGATGGGTTCCTAAATCCAGAGAGACTAAGAAACCTAAGCCAACTAGCAAAATGGGATCAACCAGTTCCCAATCAGAATTAAGAAACAGACTCCTAAAAGTCTTAGCCAATATTGATACATCAAGTCCAATAGAAGTACAGGCTATGCTAGAAGCAGCATCAGTATCTTCCTCAATGGAGAATCAAGACAATGGAGACATGGAACACCCACAAGGTATAGCTCAAGCCTACCATGCCTATGCAGATGAAGAATAGCATCTAACCCCTTCACAAGAAGACAAATGACTCGTCCGACAAAGATAAAATAGCTTTTTCAAAAGACAAACAACTCTTCAAAAACGAAAGAGTCACTTGACAGCGACAACCGCAAAAGGACAAAAATAGTACCTTTCCCTTCAGCAAAGCAGTAGACGACCCTTCAGCAAAGCAGAAGACAAGCAATCTAAGATCGTCCATTTGTAAGGTTGAGATTAACTCAAAAAAAATCAAAAGTCTATAAAAGGCTTTCAAATTGTAATAGTTAATCAGCAGAAAATTTCACAAGATTCTTTTTCTGTCCCTTCTCTCCCTCTCTGTAAAATGTTTACATATCTTTGATTAAAGCTTTTATCAAGTATGTGTTTCTTTCTTACTATTTTAATTCCGCATTTATTTTATAATCTGGATTATAAAACCCATGATCCTCTATATGGTATCAGAGCCATGTTGAGTATGAGAGGGTAAACCTTTCATACTGTCTTTAGGGTTCGTTGAAATCTAGTTATCATGTTCATGTTATAGATCTTAATTATTCTATATTGTTCATCTCTGCATAGGTTTACTGTTCATCTTCTTTAAAGTTTCAGATCTTATTCTCTAGTGTGAGGTTATTGTTATATGTTCATAGTGTGAGAGATCCTCGTAGGATATTGATTAAACCTTATTAAACTGCCGTCAGTTGTCGTCGTCCATAGGCTAGGAAGTGCCGTCAGAGACAGGACACAGTTAACACGTTTAATCCCCAACCCCCACATTTAACAAGTCAACACCGGTTACATTAATAAAACTGATTAAATCTCCGTAGATAATATTATCATAAGGGATTTGACCATTAAATCTATCTTTGATTTTAGTTCTTACCTTTTCGACAAATAATCTTGGTAGTCCGCTGTTAAATCGTTCATTCTAGAAAGCACTACCTCTGGCTTCTCTAATCATTACCTTTTCTATAAACATATCTTTATACCACCTAAAATCTGTTAATTTTGGACACAATTGTACCACTAACTGAATCGTCATCATTTTTTGAATTATCATCTTCTATGTTTGAATTATCATCTTCTGTGAAATATTCACCAAATTGTTATTTCTTATTGGCAACTTGTAATATTTATTTTGTGAGGATTAAAACAGTAAGAAAGAAACACTTACTTGATAAAAGCTTTATTCAAAGATAAGTAAACATTTTACAGAGAGGGAAAGAAGGGAGAGAAAGAAAATCTTGGGAATTTTTCTGATGATTAACGATTACAATTTGAAAGCCTTTTATAGTGTTGAGTTAATCACAACCTTACAAATGGACGATCTTAGATTGCTTGTCTTCTGCTTTGCTAAAGGGGAAGGTACTATTTTTGTCCTTTTGCAGTTGTCGTTGTAAAGTGACTCTTTCTTTTTGAAGAGTTGTTTCTCTTTTGAAAAAGTTATTTTGTTTTTGTCGGATAAGTCATCTATCTTCTTGTGAAGGGGTCGTATGTTGTTCTTCGTCTGCATAGGCATGGTAAGCTTGGGCTACACCTTGTGGGTCTTCCATGTCTCCATTGTCTTGATTCTCCGTTGAGGAAGATGCTGATGTTGCATCTAGCATGGCATGTACTTCTATTGGACTTGATGTATCAATATTGGCTAAGACTTCTAGGAGTGTCTTTTTTAATTCTGATTGGGAACTGGTTGATCCCATTTTTCTAGTTGGCTTGGGTTTCTTTGTCTCTCTGGATTCACGAACCCATCCTTTAATTTTTGATATTTTGACTAAATATTTAAGTCGTTCGATATGTTCAATTTCGAACGGCCAACTGATTATATATAAAATTCTTTTTGCAAAGTGATATTTGCAAATTTTAATATGATCAGGTAGAGTAGAGATTTCTTGTTCCATTTGGAATCTCTCATAGTGAGTGTGGAAACTTCGGGGCATTGATTGCTCTGTTCCACCAAATATTTTCCACCAGTCATAGAATCACCTTGGTATGACTGATTTTGCTGCTTGTTCGCTATATTTTACGAACCATGTGTGTGAGCCTGGGTGTAGGTAAATAAAATTGTACCAGGCATCCATGTAATCCTTGAAATTATAGGTTTGTAGCCTATATTGTACAGAGAGCACAATCGAGGTGTGCAGGTGATCCATTCCCCATTCAAAAGGACTAATAACTTTATTAATGGTAAATCTTGAATACCTAATACTATCGGGATATTTGACATCTCGTAGTGTATGCTCAAAGGTGACTAAACCCGTATCTATAAGGATTAATTCGTAATACCTCCATGTTTTCAGGAGGTCACTGGTTTCAACGTAATTTCTATTGGTATAGCAAGGTCTGATTAAATCTTGTTTATCAAAATTTCCATAACCTTTGTCTAATGCCAATACTTTAATTGGTGCTTTAAATATAATTTTGAATGTTTCCTTTTCTTGAGAAACTAGTTTTTTACCTTCCGTTTTGGATGGTGTGTCGGGCTTTACTGCTTGTGCAGCTTGTGCAAAACACTCTCGGGTCTTCATTACATAGTCTGAACTGGTCAATAACTGACTAGTTTGGCTTGTTGAAAATTTTGAGGAAGCTTGTTGGAATAGTCCTTCTATTTTTGGAATAGATCCAAGAACAGTCATTGTTGACGGTTTGTTTGTAGTGGGAACACTCGGAGGGGTTACCATTATATTTAAGGGCGGTCTCACAGGTAAAGATGGGAAGTAGTCTGCAAGTGCAGAATACCTATTCTCTCTTTTTGGTGAGGCCCTGAAGGGACCCGTCTGGTTTGATCTCATTTTTTCCTTGTAGGAATTCTCTAGTTAGAAAATCGGGTAAGGAGTTTTCTTCACCTTTAATAAATTCAATTTGAAAATCAAAACTATATAATAATGCTTACCATCTGGCAAAAATCTGTTTTGAAATAAGGTTTTTAACATCCTTTTGTAAATTTCTTTAGCGAATTTATAGTCAACTCTTAACACGAATTCTTTATTTATTAAATCATCTTGAAAATTTGTAATACATACTACTATAGATAAAATCTCTTTTTTAACTATACTATAATTCTTTTGAGCGAAATTCCAGATTCCGGAAGTGAAACGAACTAATTGTTCTGAAGACTAGGAGAAATGTTCTGTTTAAGAATACCACCGTACCCTTCGTCTGAAGCATCAGTTTCTACTATCATAAATGCATCTGGATTTGGAATACCTAGACACGAAAGTTTTTGAACAATTGTCTTGACCCTTTTAACGGTGTATGTTTCTTCTATACTCCATGGGACTGGGTTTTTCCTAAGACGCTTGTATAATGATTCGCAGATTTTCCTAATGTTGGGGATAAAGTCTGTGACATAGTTAAGGCTTCCAAAGAACCTTTATAATTGAGTTTTATCTATTATTTCATCCGGGAACTTGGATGACTTTCTATCAGTCAAAAGCAGATATCACCCCATGCTCCCAAGGAAGGACCCGGGGCCAGAGCAAGTTGCAGAATTCAATGGCTGTACAGATTGGTTTGTAGGTTCCTTGGTAAAGGTCGTGTCCTAAAAATCTAATGGTTGTTTGAAACAACTTAATCTTCTTAGCAATTACTACTAAACAATTATGTTTTACAATCTTAAAGATTGTATTTAAGTGTTTAAAATGAGATTCTATGTTCTCTGAAAAAATTGGAACATCGTCAATATAAACAATTGACATACTACTATATGGGTTGAATATATTATTCATAATATTTTGGAATTCTGATGGGTCATTTTTTAACCCGAAAGGCATAAAATTCCATTCATATTGTCTAAAGGGGACATTGAAAGCAGTTTTATATTTATTCTTTTTGCTAATTTGAATTTGCGAGAAACCTAACTTCATGTCAAATTTGCTACAGATATTAGCTTTGTAAGTTTTTTTTAACAAGTCTCTTTTATTAGGTATCGGGTACCTAATCCATTATAGAATTTTGTTTAATGGATTATAATTAATGACAAGCCTGGGATCTCCTCTTTCTTTTTCTGCACTATTGTTAACGTAGAAAGTTGCACAGCTCCAGGATGATTTTGATGGTCTTATAATCTTCTTTTTAAGGAGATTATTTATTTTGCTTTTGCAAATTTCCATAAGTTCATGATTCATTTGAATAGGTCTAGCCTTTGTGGGTATGGCCTGTTATGTGAATTCATTACATGCATTTTCCTTTTCCAAAAGGCATTGGGTACAACAACAACAACAACCCAGTAAAATTCCACTAATAGGGTCTGGGGAGGGTAGTGTGTACGCAGACCTTACCCCTACCCCGAAGGAGTAGAGAGCCTGTTTCCGAAAGACCCTCGGCTAAAAAAAAATAAAAAGATAAAAGGACAAAAAGGAGACAATATTAGTATCACAACAGCAATCATAGGAAAAATAGGAACACCATGAAATCCAGAAGAAAGATGCAAAGCGAAGGGAGACAATATTAGTATCACCAAAACAATCATAAGAAAAATAGGAACACCATGAAATCTAGAAGAAAATAGGACTTGTACTGAAAAGCGAAATAGTAAGACACAACATTACCACTAGCTATCTTAGACAAAAACTCTACATGTCTAGTCCCACAATGGTACGAAGTAAGGCACAACTCAAATACCTCCTAACTTACAACCCTAATACTCGACCTCCACATCTTCCTATCAAGTGTCATGTCCTCCAAAAGGCATTGCGTAATTCTGAACAAACTTCAAGTTCGAGTTTTTCTTGAAACATTTTAATCTTTTCCTCCATTCTCATTTTTTTAAAGTTTGTTCAATTATGTGAACTTTTATATCGTTTTTAAATAATTTACCTGAATTGAAAGCAGGTTTATTTTAAATATAGTCTTTGATTTGAGGAAGTCACTTTCCTCTATGTAGATAGAATTTAGATAAGGGAATTTTATTTCCTTTCCTAATATTGTGGTGCAAATTGCATCAAAGTTATCATGATACGGTTTAATCTGAGTTATAAACGGTATTCCTAGGATAATTTCTTTATTTATATTCCTAGTTACTACAAAATCGTTTATAAAGCAGATTCCCTCATTACAGATGTGGGCTTTTGATAACTTATAATTTATCTTTAATTTTTCTCCTGTGGCGGAATATAATTTTATAGTACTTTTTTCAAGGTACTTAGTTGGTATTATTCCTTCCATTATGCAGTTTCTATCTACTCCTGAGTCTAGTAGAGCTAATTTATTTAGCGTGATATCTTTTACCTTTAAGGTTACGGGAATATGGTAGCTTTGGGCTTCTACTTTTGTAATTTTGGCCATAACTGTATCACTAACTGAATCGTCATCATTTTTTGAATTATCATCTTCTGTGAAATATTCACCAATTGGTTCTTTCTTATTGGCAGCTTGTAATATTTCTTTTGTGAGATTTTTTATTTCTATTTTGTCAAGTCTTAACTTAATTATTTTTTATTTCATCTTTTATAGATTTTAAACTATCTGTAGATGTTGAATAGTGCGATTATCATCTTTGACCGAAAATCTATTCATAACCTCTTTCATATTAAAAGGTTCTATTTTATGATGATTTCCTTTCTGATTAATGATGATATTTATTAATTCTGTTAAATATTTTCTTTTAATATCTTCATCATCTATGTGATTAATGATATCAAATAGGACTTCTTTATGTGATTAATGATAAAAAATAGGACTTCTTTAGAGTCGTTAGTAAGGACTTTAATAAAATTTTAACCGCACACACATATTGCACCAGTGCAACTACAATTGTCTTATTTAGAGCTACTACTATTGTCTGAGCTATATGCCATATTGATTAACTCATCGTCACTGTCAGAATAGCTTTCATCTGATGATGATGATGATGTGATGTTATCATTTTGTTCAAGAATAGCGAATAGCTTTTCTTTAGTATTTTCATCAATTTCTAAGGTGTTAACCTTTTTCTTTTTCTTGTTGGTGACTGGGCATTCATTAGCTCTATGCCCTATCTTTCCACATGACCAACATTTATCACCGTGTTCGATTTTAGAAGTCTTTTGAACCTTCTCTTTTTAGGGGTTCCTTCTTTCTTTTCTTTACGCTTATGGCGTCTTTTGGAAGTACCGTCAAATTCCAAGCAAAAGAGAAGTACCTAGTTTTCTCATCTAACCCGACCTGAAGATGATTCCTCGGCTTCATAGTGGCATTATAAGCTCCACACTGCTCAACAAGATTTAACAAAGGAAAAGAATTAACAAACAAGCCAATAAAAGTAACCAAAAATAAAAAGCTGCTGAGATAAAAAAGAGAAAGAATAGCGTACGTCGTTTTAAGTATTACAAAACCATTTTCCCATTTACTGCTCAAATTGTACTTTACAATTGTGTGAATTAACGGGGTAATTGGTTCGGGTCCGGTGAGGTTTTGGAATGAATTGGACCACTTAGTTCCAAGGTTTAAAACTTAAGTTAAAATAGTGACAGGATGTGGACTTATGTGTAATCAACCCCGAAATGGAGTTTTGATGATTTCAATAGCTCCATATGGTGATTTTGGACTTAGGAACGTGTTCGGAAAAATTATTTGGAGGTCCGTAGTGGAATTAAGCTTGAAATGCCGAAAGTCGAATTTTTTGAAGTTTGACCGGGGGTTGACTTTTTGATATAGGGGTCAGAATCCGATTCTGAAAATCGGAATAGGTCCGTAATGTGAAATGTGACTTGTGTGCAAAATTTAAAGTCATTCCGGATTGATTTGATGTGTTTTGGCACAAGATGTAGAATTTGAAAATTCAAAGTTCATAGATTTTGATTTGAGGTACGATTCGTTGTTTTGATGTTGGTTGATATGATTTGATGCCTCGAGTAGGTCCGTGTTATGTTATGGAACTTGTTGGTATGTTCGGACGGGGTCCCGAGGGGGTCAGGTAAGTTTCGTATGGTTAAAGAATCAAATTCGGACTTGGAAGAAATCTGGAAAATTTTCGTCTTCTAGTGTGATCACCCCTGCGAGGAATTGGCCGCAGGTGCGGTGCCGCAGATGTGACCCTTTTTACGCAAAAGCGGAGCTGGGCTAGCCTGGGAAGAGTGCAGGTGCGAAGGAGTTAACTGCATCTGCGAGCGAGGCTCCGCAGATGCGGAGTTGAGAAAGAGGCAGGTCCGCAGGTGCGAACCTTTGAGCGCAGAAGCGCGACCACAGGTGCGGTCCTTGGGATCGCAGAAGCGATTCTGGCTAGCCAAGCTGTTCTCACAGAAGCGAGATTTTTCCCGCATAAGCGAAGGTCGCAGATGCGACCCCTTGTCCGCAGATGCGTAAATCGCTGGGACAAAACCTTTTATTCGAGGGTTCATCATTTTCACCCATTTTTCGGATTTTGGAGCTCGGGTTGGGTGATTTTGGAGAGGAAAGTTTCCACACAACTTGGGGCAAGTGCTCTTAACTCCCTTGTGATTATATTCCATGAATTAATCTTCATTTTTGGTGTAAGATTATTGAAACTTAAAGAGAAATAGAAGGAAATTTCTATAATGTCACAAAACAAATGTTTCAAGTTTGAATACCGATTTGGGGTCGAATTTGAGTGAAATTAGTATGATTGAACTTGTAATTGGATGGGTTGTCGTAATTTATGAGTTTCGTCGGATTCGAAACGTGGGCCCCATGGGTATTTTTGGGGCAAAATTTCGAATTTTGTGAAAAATATTAGCATTTTGATATGAAATAAATTCTTATAAATTGTGTGGACAGAATCAAATTAATTGTGGTAGATTCAAGCCATTCGGGAGTTGATACACGCATAATGGAATTTCTGGAGCATTGTTTAGCTTGCTCGACATTGGATTCGGCTTGTTCGAGGTAAGTAACTCTTCTATCCTTGGAGTTGAGGGTATGAATGCTGAATATATGTATTTCGTGAATTATTGGGAGGTGACGCACATGCTAGGTGACGGGCGTTCACTATAGAAATTGTAACATAATTGTTTATGTAAAATTTTATAGTTAAATAATCTTGGCATTTTCCATGTGATTTTATGTGTTAAAGAAATTGTTCAAAAGTTAGATTTACATGTACAAGGTGATAGTTCAGTCTTGAAAGAAGGTAACGAAGTTTGGGCATAATGGTCATGAATTATTAGACAACATGGGCAGTTCCATATGACTAGATGAATACGATTACTACTATGTGCATGAGAAGGGTACGTATTTCAAAAGGCGCATTGTATTTTGACTTACGGATGTTTAATTAGTATTGTGGTACTCACATGGTTGATAGACTGCTAATATTCAAATTTTTCCAAGTGTCACGGAAGAACTTTTAAAGTATTTATCGTGGGATGATAGTGTATGAGAGAGGTGTTAGGCATTCAGGCGGTGGAGATGGAATCAAATATGGTGATTTACGTGTTCTATAAATTTGGAGATTTGGGAGTTCTCATGAGCAAATTATTTCATGATTATGGATTGTAAAGTTGTGGCCGGAGCTAGCCAGATGATAGAATTTATTGTGATTCAGTCATTATGGATTTTTGGAGGGATTTTTATATATTTGTGGGTAACCCGAGTTGATTTGGGGGTCCATTGGTAGGCCCAATTAAGATATGTATTCTACACTAAGCCGGAATGGTTGGCTTCATACTGCTATTGTTGAGGGATGTGTCATTCGGTTGATGTTGAATTTATTCGTGTTCTGAAATGATCTATGAGTTACTCCTTTATGCTATGAGGAGTTGTGATTCATTGGTTATGTGCACAGATGGCGCGGTTCTATTTGAGCTTTATAGCGGAATTTGAACGTGATGAGTATTTGAGTATTGCATGATCGATTGGGTAATGGTTATGTTCTTTCAGGTTTTGTGACACTATTTTTGTCATTTGTCTCTCTGTGGTTATTGATTTTGAGCGGGGTGGCTCGAGGTATATATTATGGACCAATGTTTGGATGTGGTCACGCATTGCAGCGGAGTTATGTTAAGGTATGAACCTTGTGTTAGAATCGGGTGATGGTTCTATGGTGTATGATGAATTTTTAACGTTTCGTTATGGCGGTACTTGTTAATCTGGCAAGGCAGTTCTCTCATTTGAGTAATTTTTCATGACTGGGTACATTTGAATTGTTGCGTATTGGTGCACGGATGGCACGGGATATGGCTTTGAGTTAAATAGGTGCGACATGTCTATGAAACAGTTGTGTTTAGTAATATTAATCATTTAGACATTTTCAAAAGAATTGCTATACAAAATGATTTGGTTATCTCAAAACAAAAAATGAGTTTATTCCAAACTAACATTCGATTCTTAGGACATTATATTTGTCAAGGAAAAATTACTCCTATACAAAGATCGATAGATTTTGCTTCAAAATTTCCCGATATTATTACTGATAGAACTCAGTTACAAAGATTTTTGGGAAGTTTAAATTATATTTCGCCTTTTTATAAAGATTTGTCGCGTGATTTAGCCCCCTTATATGATAGGCTAAAAAAAAATTATAAAAATCCTTGAACTGATAGTCATACTACTTTGGTTAAAAATATTAAGCAACGTGTTAAATCTTTACCTTGCTTAACCCTTGCTAATCCTGCATGGCAAAAGATTATAGAGACTGATGCGTCTAATATTGGTAACGGAGGGATTTTGAAACAGATAAATCCCAATAATAAGCACGAATATCTGATTAGATTCTACTCTGGTAAATGGTCTGAAGCCCAGAGAAAATACGCTACTGTGGCACATGAAATGTTAACCATAGTAAAATATGTTTTAAAATTTCAAGACGACTTATACAATCAAAAGTTTTTTATAAAAACTGACGCACAATCTGTTAAATATATGCTTAACAAAGACTTTAAAAATGATGCCTCGAAAATGATATTTGCAAGATGGCAGGCTCAATTGGCCCCTTTTGATTTTGAAATACAATATAAAAAGGGAATTGATAATTCTCTGCCAGATTTCTTATCCCGTGAATATTTACAGGATGGAACCCCCCTGGGGTAGGGGAAGAGGTAGAGGTTGGGGAAGATCATCCCCACAGTCCAGAGGAAGGTCATCACCTTCGGGATCGTCATACGGATCCTAGGTACTTTCATGGTATATATAAGATAGATATGAAATATTCGACATAGATATGTTTCTGAAATATGGATTTAGGAGAAACTAGTATGAAAAATACTAGGTTGGAAGAGGTAGATATACCTCAAAACCTTGATTTGTTAAACAAATGGACTATTCCTAAAGTCCCTATTAGAACAATCTATGATTATGGATGGTTTGATAAACTCTCTTCCAAACAACTTGTTAAAACAACTGAGTAATCTTTAGCTTTGAATTCGTCTGAACAGACTATTCGTTTGTTAAACAAGCATGATGTAGATGTTTATAAACACCAGTATAATTATTTGCATATTGGTATGGTACAAATTGCTTTTAAGCCATTAACCCTTAAAGGGTTACCAGAGACGTTTTTAGTCGCTCTTAGAGATGCTAGAAATCTGAATTTCAGACAGTCTCTATAATGGGTTCTATTGAATCTACTGTTGCCTACGGCCCAGTATATTTTAATACTCAACCCAATCTGCAATTATCTTTATCTGATGTTAATATACTTGATGCATTAACATTAAATGTGAAAACGCATGGTTATAATTATGCGCCTGGTTCTGAACTTATATGTTTATCGTATAGGATTTATTTCAAATTGCTATCTACGTTAAACCCCAGATGTAAATTATATGATACATCTGATCAAACTATTTTAGTGGAAACGAATTTTGCAAAGTCTAAGGTCACCACGAGGAGAACTATTAAATGGGAGAAAATTAATTTTCCAACTACATGGACTTTGGATTCGGTTATATCCCCCAGTCAGATAACTAATGCTATCAGTAATACTGAGTATTCTCATATTACTCAAAATCCGGATGGTGGGATTTGCATTCAGTTTGACGATAATAGTTCCACTTATAGTAGACAGTCATTTTCCAATAATAGACTGTTGCCTACTATTAGTTCTAATTATAATAGACATTCCTTTACCAATCATAGACTGTTGCCTGATATTCAACACATTTCTCCTGTTGAATCAGTCTATGGACCAGCTAGAAGTCGTGATGCATCTTTGTACACAATTTCTATAAAAGTAGGTGATAAACCAGTTGAAAGGGTTAAACCTGTTGAAAAGGTTAAGATTAACCCCCAGACAAATATTTTCCAGGATAGTGATAATATTTCTGATAAGGATATTCCTTCGGCGTCCGAGATGAATTTTGACCCAAATGGTGTTTAAATGATTCCACACCAAATTGATTTTAGTCCCGGGTCACAAGCTAGAGGTTATATTCAAAAAGAATTGTTCAGTGATAAATGGAACCAGTTTAAAACTTGGTTTTTTGATACTTATAGTAAAGAGGATTTGAACAATATTTCTCAAGAATTTTATGAAACTTGTGCTTTACATAATCAAATTATGTATTTTGTTCCTTAGTTTATAACCAAATATTTACCACTTTTTATAAAAGTTTTAGAAAGATCTTATAAAGACGGGAGTGGCAAAATTACTAAAGCCATTTACCCTCCTCAAGCACCTTTTTGTTTTACCTAATAATACAAGTATTACTTTTACTGCATTTCAAAAATTTATTGATGAAAATGTTGCTGCAGTTAGCATCGCAGAAATTAATAAATTAATTTCTCAAAAAATTTATTTGAGCTTATATGTTAAAGTTTTGGGAGAACAGATTAGTATATGAGTACTAGCAAGAGAATAACTGATACTGCCTCTACTTCAAGAAGCAAATCAGAACCTCAAATTGTTGTTACTCATATTCAAAGACCCCCTGAGATTCAGGATTTTAAATTTAAATCTTTTGATGATTTAGAAGAACTTCTTGATAAAAAGTTATCCGATTTAAATATTAAACCTATTGATTTATCGAAAGATTTTGCTGATAAAATGGAGGCTACTTTTGATTATAAAAATGATGTTTTATTAGAGTTTAATAAACTCAAAAGTTATCCCAAAAAGAATAGTAAGTTTACAGATAGCAGATATGCTGATAAACCCAGAATGCAAACTTATTATTATAATCGTCCTACTCCTCAAGATGTTTTAATAGAGGAACGTGATTGAAATCAGACTAATACGTCTTACAGTGGTTCCGAAATTTACGAATGGAATCTTGATGGTTTGACTGATAGGCAGTTAACTATTCTAGTACATAGAATGCTTATGTATGCAACTATCTGTAAAAGTGTGAAGAATACAGATAGGAATATTTGCAGAATGATTGTTGCAGGTTTTACTGGCCAACTTCGTGGCTGGTGGGACAATTATTTGACTGTCGAAGAAAGGGCAATGATTATTAACGCTAAAGTCATTGACGAAGGAGTTGATAACTTAGGCATGGCCCTAGTGGCAAATAGAGAAGATGTCGTTTATACCCGTATTCTTACTATTTTAGAACACTTTAATGGTAGATTTACCAATCAGAATGAGACTGTCCATACTCTTCTTAATGGCCTTAGATGTAAGACCTTAGGTGAGTTTAGATGGTATAAAGACACTTTTATGAGTAGAGTGATGGAACTACCAGAGAATAAGATTGAATATTGGAAAGCTAAGTTTATAGATGGCCTTCGCTCCTTATCTGCTGAAAGAGTTAAGAAGGTTCTAAGAGGTAGTTATGGTGAAATTCCATACAGAGACTATACCTATGGTAAGTTGATAGGAATTTTCACACAGGAAAGATTAAACTTGTGCAATGAATTAAGATTGTCCAGACAGCTTAAAATGGATAAGCTTAGGGAAAAATCCCACTTAGGAGATTTTTGTACTCAGTTCGGTCTACCCAAGACTTCTACTCATAAGAAGAAGAAAAATAAGTATCATAGATACCCAAACCAAGACAGTCCTTATAGGAGAAAGATATCTAGATATAGATCCAAAGAAGAACGAGAAGCTAAGAAAGCCCATCGTAAGGCTACTAGATTTACCAAAAATAGGTGTAAGAGAGATCTAGCTGACATTAAGTGTTATAAGTGTGGTAAATTTGGCCATATAGCTCCGAATTGTAAGCTTCAAAAGCTGAAAACCTTAGGACTAGACGATGAGTTACGTGATAAGGTTTATGGTTTGTTATACACTTCTGGATCAGAATCGGATTATTATTCTGAGTCAGAATCCGAAGCTCAAATAGATTTACTTGATTTATCTAATAGTGATAAAAATGTTGATAATACTTGTACAACTTGCAAAGGTGATACATGTGCTTGTGATGATGAATTTTATAAATTACAATCACAATTTGAAAATTTGAATATGAATACTATTACATCTGATAATGTAATAGAACTTTTAAAAGAAGTTACTGATGAAAGATTTCGTGAAAAAATTATTAATTTGGCTGCTAGTTCAAGTTCTAGTTTTGTAAAACCTTTTGAAAAAGAATTTGAATATTCTCCACCTTATTCATTACTTGAGGTTAATAACTGTCTGTTAAACAAAAATGCAACTCCAGCAAGAGATTCTTCTTTCGATGATTTAAAAATTAAAGTTGAAAACTTGAAACGAGAGATCAAATCTCTTAAATAAAATCAAATAATTTGTGATCATAGGATTACTCAGATTGAGAAAATCAATTCTCCAGCTGAGAAATCTAATGATAAAAACAAAGGTATTTTTGAAAATGATATTGAAGAAAAACCTATTAGTTTTAATCCTAAACATGATATGTTTTTAGGAATGATGCAAATTATTACTGCTTATAAATGGTATATCAAATGTACTATTCTCATTGATAATAGTTTTTCAATTACAAACATTGCCATGATTGATAGTGGAGCAGATCTTAGCTGCATTCAAGAAGGTTTAATACCTACGAAATATTTTCAAAAAACTACTCATATGGTTAGATCTACATCCGGACATGCTTTAGATATAAAGTATAAACTTCCTAATACGGGTATCTGTCAGAATAAAGTCTGTATTCCTCACTTCTTTTTCTTGGTAAAAAACCAGTTATACCCTCCAATTATACTTGGAACACCGTTTATTAACGTCATTTATCCTTTTACTAGCATAGACTCGAAAGATTTTACTGCTACTTATAAGGATAAAGAAATAAGTTATACTTTTGTTACAGATCCAGTAACTAGAGATATTAATGCTTTAATTGATATGAAGCAAAAACATGTTGATTCTTTACAATTAGAATTGTTTAGTATGAATATATTTGATACTTTGAATACTACTAAAGTAAAAGAAAAAATCAAATTGATTTCAGAGCAGATTGCTATTGATATTTGTGTTGAGCATCCTAGTGCTTTTTGGAATCGAAAAAAGCAAATTGTCACTCTTTTATATGAAGACAATTTTTCTGAGGATGATATTCAGACTAAATCTCGACCTTGTCAGATGAACGCAGAATTAGTAGAATTTTGCAAAAAAGAGATTGATAGATTGCTACAAAAGGGTTTGATAAAACTCTCAAAATCTCCTTGGTCTTGCACAGCTTTTTATGTTAATAACGCAACTGAAAAGGAATGTGGTATTCCTAGATTAGTCATTAATTATAAACCCTTGAATAAATATTTGAAGTGGGTTAGGTATCCTATTCCTAATAAAAGAGATTTATTGTCTAGATTATATGATGTCAATATATTTTCAAAATTCAATTTAAAATTTGGATATTGGCAGATTCAAATATTTAAAGAGCATACTTATAGAACTGCTTTTAATGTTCCATTTGGGCAATATGAATGGAATGTTATTTCATCATTGTTTATATCGATGACATTTTGGTATTTTCCAAAACACTTGAAATGCATATTAAGCATTTAGACATTTTCAAAAGAATTGTTATACAAAATGGTTTGGTTATCTCAAAACAAAAAATGAGTTTATTCCAAACTAACATTCGATTCTTAGGACATTATATTTGTCAAGGAAAAATTACTCCTATTCAAAGATCGATAGATTTTGCTTCAAAATTTCCCGATATTATTACTGATAGAACTCAGTTACAAAGATTTTTAGGAAGTTTAAATTATATTTCGCCTTTTTATAAAGATTTGTCGCGTGATTTAGCCCCCTTATATGATAGGCTAAAAAAAAATTATATAAATCCTTGGACTGATAGTCATACTACTTTGGTTAAAAATATAAAGCAACGTGTTAAATCTTTACCTTGCTTAACCCTTGCTAATCCTGCGTGGCAAAAGATTATAGAGACTGATGCGTCTAATATTGGTTACGGAGGGATTTTGAAACAGATAAATCCCAATAATAAGCATGAATATCTGATTAGATTCTACTCTGGTAAATGGTCTGAAGCCCAGAGAAAATACGTTACTGTGGCACATGAAATGTTAACCATAGTAAAATGTGTTTTAAAATTTCAGGACAACTTATACAATCAAAAGTTTTTGATAAAAACTGACGCATAATCTGTTAAATATATGTTTAACAAAGACTTTAAACATGATGCCTCGAAAATGATATTTGCAAGATGGCAGGCTCAATTACGCCCCTTTTGATTTTGAAATACAATATAAAAAGGAAATTGATAATTCTCTGCCAGATTTCTTATCCCGTGAATATTTACAGGATGGAACCCTCCTGGGGTAGAGGAAGAGGTAGAGGTTGGGGAAGATCATCCCCACAGTCCAGAGGAAGATCATCACCTTCAGGATCGTCATACGGATCCTCATCAAACTCCCCAGTTATATAAATGGGAAGAAAGAGTTTAACCAATGAGAGGATATCTCTCAGAGAAGAATCATCGATCGGACCATCTATCCATCTGGAAGATATTCCAGAAGATAGCCCGTTATACGCACATTTGCAGGCCTATTTGACTGCTCAAAAACAGAAAGATATTTCTGCCAAGCAAAGTGATACTTTTGCTTCCATCACAAAAGATGACAATGATGATATCAAGTCATATGAGAAAGTATCAAAAAAAGGGAATGATATTTCTTTTAGAAAACTCTGACATTCAGAGAAAAGAAGAGCCGTGGAAGATATTCCAAAGGTATTTAATAAATAGTTTATATTATCCAGGTGAGCCATACAAAACCCGCTCCTATTATGAAATAATACTAACCAGTACGGGCAGTGCAGATTTTCAGCACTTTTCTGGGTATAGCACAGACGAGAATGTTTATAACTTCTCAAAAATTATAATTAAACAGATCATATCTATTGAAGACTGGGGTATATCCACAATGAAAGAAAGGCAGATAAGCCTTAACAAATCTAAAATGAATTTTACCTATTGGGATTATATCCAGGCATTTGATAAAGTGTTATACTATAATAATGATCGACACAAACATACTTGGTTTATTAAAGAATGTGCAAAGATATTTGCAGAAGTTGTTCCTAATTGGTTTCTGAACTGGTGGTCATACCACGGCCCAACAGTAAAAATTTTACCAGATCCATTTCTCAGGTTATACAAAGAATGGATAAAAATTTCCCCTTTTATAAACAACTTATATCACTCAGATCATATATGTTACCCAGATAAAATTAACCAGATTTATTTCTTTCTGGAATTCTCTATTCCCTGGATACACAAATGGAATCCAGAAGTCGGATTCACCGAAGAACAAGTCCCATGCTTATACAGGACTTTTTACAACAACTTCTGGGATAAGTTAATGAAGAAGGATCCCAAAACAAAGACTTTATATGGTCAAGAACTCTTGGATTCAATCGAAATAAAAATCCAAGAGTATTCCAGCCAACCTCAGAAAGAGGTAATTGATGACAGCTCAGTAAGGCATATTGCCAGAAGAATTTTCTTTCAAGAAGGAGATAAAGCAGAAATGATTAACAACTACTTGGAAGAAGTCAAAAGAAATTTGCTTCATTCCATTAATCAATATGAGAAATCAGACACTTCTATGCAGAGTGAAACCAGCAACGATGATATCGCTGAAGATTCTCAACCCTTTGAATCAGAAAAAATACTTTCTGATGAAGATTTGTGGAATGCGGAAGAATTTCATCCGCAAAATGAAAGAAACAGACAAAAGACCAGCACAGTGAAACAGTTGGACCCCACAAGAACAGTGAAGCCACTGAACCCACAGCACAGTGAAGCCGCCGAACCCCACTTAAACAGTAGATACACTGTTTCAACAGTAAAAATACTATTTTATATAGTAAAAATACTGTAACAGGGACCCACGGGACCCACTTTTTACTGTTCATAGATTCTTTTCTTTTCTATTTATACGTTTCATTTGTTCAGAAGAAAGGGAAGCAAAGTCGAGACCCTATCTCTCTAAAACTCTCTCTCTCTCTAAAGTTGTAAGTAAGAGTGTGTAGCTGGTAGCTTGTAATAGAAGAACAAAAGTAAATAAAGTTTTCAGTTCTTCATCTTCAGGGCCTTGCATCTTGGCCAAAAGGTAAATATTTCTTTCTTAGTTAGTATTTCTTCTAGTCTCTCCTCTCTGGCCGTGACGATGTTCGGCTAAGAGACATCATATCTATGTTGAGTATCTAACTTCTCTCCTATATAAACCATGAAAGAGACGGCATCTATTGGTACTAAACCTTCTTGAATGCAGCTAACATCTGCTCCACTATCAATCATGGCAATGTTTGTAATTGAAAAACTATTATCAATGAGAATAGTACATTTGATATACCATTTATGACCAGTAATAATTTGCATCATTCCTAAAAACATATCATGTTTAGGATTAAAACTAATAGATTTTTCTTCAATATCATTTTCAAAAATACTTTTATTTTTATCATTAGATTTCTCAGCTGGAGAATTGATTTTCTCAATCTGAGTAATCATATGATCACAAATCATTTGATTTTGTTTAAGAGATTTGATCTCTCGTTTCAAGTTTTCAAGTTTAATTTTTAAATCATCGAAAGAAGAATCTCTTGCTGGAGTTGCATTTTTGTTTAACAGACGGTTATTAACCTCAAGTAATGAATAAGGTGGAGAATATTCAAATTCTTTTTCAAAAGGTTTTACAAAACTAGAACTTGAACTAGCAGCCAAATTAATAATTTTTTCACGAAGTTTTTCATCAGTAACTTCTTTTAAAAGTTCTATTACATTATCAGATGTAATAGTTTTTATATTCAAATTTTTAAATTGTGATTGTAATTTATAAAATTCATCATCATAAGCACATGTATCACCTTTGCAAGTTGTACAAGTATTATCAATATTTTTATCACTATCAGATAAATCTAGTAAATCTATTTCAGCTTCGGATTCTGACTCAGAATAATAATCCGATTCTGATCCAGAAGTGTATAACAAACCATAAACCGTATCACGTAACTCATCGTCTAGTCCTAAGGTTTTCAGCTTTTGAAGCTTACAATTCGGAGCTATATGGTCAAATTTACCACACTTATAACACTTAATGTCAGCTAGATCTCTCTTAGAAATCAAGTGGCAGGCGGTAATCCTCCATGCCTTCTCAATTAAACTAAAACAGAAATCACCGTTTGACCAGGAACTGGACTTGTTTCAAACCTCACATCTAACATTTATATGTCTGGAAGATTTCCACCAGTTAAAGATTTCTATTTTAACATACTTGAGAATTCTTATTCTAGCTAATTCAGTACCCTTATATTTAAAGACTGGCGGTAATCCGCACAATCAGTAAGGATATAAGAATTGAAATATACTTGAATTTTATATATAGTTTAATGACTGTATGGAAGGTTAAAACCTTTACTCAAGCAAGGGGTCTGTCGTAATATAATACATAGTTTTATTGAGCCCATGTGTCTAGCAGTTCTAACTGTGAAAGAAGATGCCCTTTTAAACTCCTTTATCGGGCTGAGGTTCACGGCTGGCTAGACGAAGCCACTAAGGCAAAGCCAATAAGAGCAGTGTTATATTAGACTGTACCAACCATCTTGACACCAAGTCAAAACTCTATATATAAAGTTCATTTATATTTAAATAGATGACATCTCTTTCATGGTTTATATAGGAGAGAAGTTAGATACTCAACATAGATATGATGTCTCTTAGCCGGACATCGTCACGGCCAGAGAGGAGAGACTAGAAGAAATACTAACTAAGAAAGAAATATTTACCTTTTGGCCAAGATGCAAGGCCCTGAAGATGAAGAACTGAAAACTTTATTTACTTTTGTTCTTCTATTACAAGCTACCAGCTACACACTCTTACTTACAACTTTAGAGAGAGAGAGAGTTTTAGAGAGATAGGGTCTCGACTTTGCTTCCCTTTCTTCTGAACGAATGAAACGTATAAATAGAAAAGAAAAGAATCTATGAACAATAAAAAGTGGGTCCCGTGGGTCCCTGTTACAGTATTTTTACTATACAAAATAGTATTTTTACTGTTGAAACAGTGTATCTACTGTTTAAGTGGGGTCCGGCGGCTTCACTGTGCTGTGGGTCCGGCGGCTTCACTGTTCTTGTGGGGTCCAGTTGTTTCACTGTGCTGGTCTTTTATCTGTTTCTTTCATTTTGCGGATGAATTCTTCCGCATTCCGCAAATCTTCATCAGAAAGTATTTTTTCTGATTCAAAGGGTTGAGAATCTTCAGCGATATCATCGTTGTTGGTTTCACTCTGCATATAAGTGTCTGATTTCTCATATTGATTAATGGAATGAAGTAAATTTCTTTTGACTTCTTCCAAGTAGTTTTTAATCATTTCTGCTTTATCTCCTTCTTGAAAGGAAATTCTTCTGGCAATATGCCTTACTAAGATGTCATCAATTACCTCTTTCTGAGGTTGGCTGGAATATTCTTGGATTTTTATTTCGATTGAATCCAAGAGTTCTTGACCATATAAAGTCTTTGTTTTGGGATCCTTCTTCATTAACTTGTCCCAAAAGTTGTTGTAAAAATTTATGTATAAGCATGGGACTTGTTCTTCGGTGAATCCGACTTCTGGATTCCATTTGTGTATCCAGGGAATAGAGAATTCCAGAAAGAAATAAATCTGGTTAATTTTATCTGGGTAACATATATGATCTGAGTGATATAAGTTGTTTATAAAAGGGGAAATTTTTATCCATTCTTTGTATAACCTGAGAAATGGATCTGGTAAAATTTTTACTGTTGGACCGTGGTATGACCACCAGTTCAGAAACCAATTAGGAACAGCTTCTGCAAATATCTTTGCACATACTTTAATAAACCAAGTATGTTTGTGTCGATCATTATTGTAGTATAACACTTTATCAAATGCCTGGATATAATCCCAATAGGTAAAATTCATTCTAGATTTGTTAAGGCTTATCTGCCTTTCTTTCATTGTGGATATACCCCAGTCTTCAACAGATATGATCTGTTTAATTATAATTTTTGAGAAGTTATAAACGTTCTCGTCTGTGCTATACCCAGAAAAGTGCTAAAAATCTGCACTGCCCGTACTGGTTAGTATTGTTTCATAATAGGAGCGGGTTTTGTATGGCTCACCCGGATAATATAAATCATTTATTAAATACCTTTGGAATATCTTCCACGACTCTTCTTTTCTCTGAATGTCAGAGTTTTCTAAAAGAAATATCATTTCCTTTTTTGACACTTTCTCATATGACTTGATATCATCATTGTCATCTTTTGTGATGGAAGCAAAAGTATCACTTTGCTTGGCAGAAATATCTTTCTATTTTTGAGCAGTCAAATAGGCCTGCAAATGTGCATATAACGGGCTATCTTCTGGAATATCTTTCAGATGGACAGATGGTCCGATTGATGATTCTTCTCTGAGAGATATCCTCTCATTGGTTAAACTCTTTCTTCCCATTTGTATAACTGGAGAGTTTGATGAGGATCCGTATGACGATCCTGAAGGTGATGATCTTGCTCTGGACTGTGGGGATGATCTTCCCCAACCTCTACCTCTTCCCCTACCCCAGGGGGGTTCCATCCTGTAAATATTCACGGGATAAGAAATCTGGCAGAGAATTATCAATTTCCTTTTTATATTGTATTTTAAAATCAAAAGGGGCGTAATTGAGCCTGCCATCTTACAAATATCATTTTCGAGGCATCATGTTTAAAGTCTTTGTTAAACATATATTTAACAGATTGTGCGTCAGTTTTTATCAAAAACTTTTGATTGTATAAGTCGTCCTGAAATTTTAAAACACATTTTACTATGGTTAACATTTCATATGCCACAGTAGCGTATTTTCTCTGGGCTTCAGACCATTTACCAGAGTAGAATCTAATCAGATATTCATGCTTATTATTGGGATTTATCTTTTTCAAAATCCCTCCGTTACCAATATTAGACGCATCAGTCTCTATAATCTTTTGCCATGCAGGATTAGCAAGGGTTAAGCAAGGTAAAGATTTAACACGTTACTTAATATTTTTAACCAAAGTAGTATGACTATCAGTCCAAGGATTTTTATAATTCTTTTTTAGCCTATCATATAAGGGGGCTAAATCACGCGACAAATCTTTATAAAAAGGCGAAATATAATTTAAACTTCCCAAAAATCTTTGTAACTGAGTTCTATCAGTAATAATATCGGGAAATTTTGAAGAAAATCTATCGATCTTTGTATAGGAGTAATTTTTCCTTGACAAATATAATGTCCTAAGAATCGAATGTTAGTTTGGAATAAACTCATTTTTTGTTTTGAGATAACCAAACCATTTTGTATAACAATTCTTTT
The DNA here is from genome assembly GCF_000715075.1 of Nicotiana tabacum. Classification (NCBI taxonomy): domain Eukaryota; kingdom Viridiplantae; phylum Streptophyta; class Magnoliopsida; order Solanales; family Solanaceae; genus Nicotiana; species Nicotiana tabacum. The sequence continues at coordinate 9,689,669 of NC_134098.1, forward strand.
GAAAATGTCTAAATGCTTAATATGCATTTCAAATGTTTTGAAAAATACCAAAATGTCATCGATATAAACAATGATGAAGTCTAGATAGGGGTTGAAAATATCATTCATAATTTTTTGGAATTCTGAAGGGGCATTCTTCAAATCAAAAGGCATAACATTCCATTCATATTGCCCAAATGGAACATTAAAAGCAGTTCTATAAGTATGCTCTTTAAATATTTGAATCTGCCAATATCCAAATTTTAAATCGAATTTTGAAAATATATTGGTATCATATAATCTAGACAATAAATCTCTTTTATTAGGAATAAGATACCTAACCCACTTCAAATATTTATTCAAGGATTTATAATTAATGACTAATCTAGGAACGCCACGTTCCTTTTCAGCTGCGTTATTAACATAAAAAGTTGTGCAAGACCAAGGAGATTTTGAGGGTTTTATCAAACCCTTTTGTAGCAAACTATCAATCTCTTTTTTGCAAAATTCTACTAATTCTGCGTTCATCTGACAAGGTCGAGATTTTGTAGGAATATCAAACCCAATCTGTAATTATCTTTATCTGATGTTAATATACTTGATGCATTAACATTAAATGTGAAAACGCATGGTTATAATTATGCGCCTGGTTCTGAACTTATATGTTTATCGTATAGGATTTATTTCAAATTGCTATCTACGTTAAATCCCAGATGTAAATTATATGATATATCTGATCATACTATTTTAGTGGAAACGAATTTTGCAAAGTCTAAGGTCACCACGAGGAGACCTATTAAGTGGGAGAAAATTATTTTTTCAACTACATAGACTTTGGATTCGGTTATATCCCCCAGTCAGATAACTAATGCTGTCAGTAATACTGAGTATTCTCATATTACTCAAAATCCGGATGGTAGGATTTGCATTCAGTTTGACGATAATAGTTCCACTTATAGTAGACAGTCATTTTCCAATAATAGGTTGTTGCCTACTATTAGTTCTAATTATAATAGACATTCCTTTACCAATCATAGATTGTTGCCTGATATTCAACACATTTCTCATGTTGAACCAGTCTATGGACCAGCTAGAAGCCGTGCTGCATCTGTTTTAGTATCAGGTTTGATTTTAGTATATTCGGGAGTATAATATTGAGAGTCGGCTCAGAAAGTGATTATGGTTTCGGTTGGGGCGAGAGAGCTCCGTGACTTGTTGATATGGTAAGAGGTCATGAAATTTCACATGTTTCTTTTATTATTAACAGTGAACGAAGGTTTTGGGATGAGGTTTAGTTCGATATGGGTTTAATATTGGTATTTGGTTGGTTTTGGAGTAGTCACTGTGGTCAGAAATAGTGCTATGAGCATGCGAGTTATGTAATATATTAGTTAATTATATCCGTGGTTATGGTTATAGCTTGATACAACTTGTTCAAACTTATACAGTGTGTAAATGTAAGATTCGTGTCTTGAAAAGAAATTTCTGAATGGTGGAAATTAAATTCCAAGGTTTATGGGCTAAAGTTAAATCAATGATTTCAGTTGTATTCTGTTGTCAAGCTTATATAGAATAGGGTGACGTGGGTTCACCCCCGGGTACGTGTGCGGTAAGATGGAACAGTGATTTGAAGGCTTGGAAACAACTCTTGGCACGTTCAAGGACGAACGTATGTTTAAGTGGGGGAGAATGTAACGACATGGCCGGTTATTTTGAGTATTACAACCCCGTTTTCTCATTTACTACTCAAATTTTACTTTACAGTTGTTGTGTGAATTGACAGGGTAATTGGTTCGGGTCCAGTGAGGTTTTGGAATGAATTGGACCACTTAGTTACAAGATTTAAAACTTAAGTTAAAATAGTGACCGAATGTGGACTTAAGTGTAAACGACCCCGGAATGGAGTTTTGATAATTCCAAAAGCTCCGTATGGTGGACTTAGGAGCGTGTCTGGAAAATTATTTGGACGTCCATAGTGGAATTTAGCTTGAAATGTCGAAAGTTTTAGAAGTTTCACGGAGGGGTTGACTTTTTGATATCGGTGTCGAAATCTGAATTTGGAAATTGGAATAGGTCTGTAATGTGAAATGTGACTTGTGTGCGAAATTTGAAGTCATTCCGGATTGATTTGATGTGTTTCGGCACAAGACGTAGAATTTAAAAGTTCTAAGTTCATAGATTTTGATTTGAGATACGATTCGTCGTTATGATGTTGGTTGATATGATCTGAGGCCTCGAGTAGGTCCGTATTGTATTATGGAACTTGTTGGTATGTTCGGACGAGGTTCCGAGGGACTCGGGTGAGTTTCGTATGGTTAACGAATCAAATTCAAACTTGGAAGAAATCTAGAAAATTTTTATTTTCTGGTGTGATCGCACCTGCAAGGAATTGGCCGCAGGTGCGGTGCCGCAGATGCGACCCTTTTTACGCAGAGGCAGAGCTGGTCTAGCCTGGGCAGGGCGCATGTGCGAAGGAGTTAACCGCATCTGCGAGCCCGCAGGTGCGAGCGAGGCTCCGCAGATGTGGAGTTGAGGAAGAGGCAGGTCCGCAGGTACGAACCTTTGAGCGCAGAAGCGCGACCGCAGGTGCAGTCCTTGGCATCGCAGAAGCGATTATGGCTGGCCAAGCTGTTCTCGCAGAAGCGAGATTTTTCCCGCAAAAGCAAAGATCGCAGATGCGACCCCTTGTCCGCAGATGCGAAAATCGCTGGGACAGAACCTTAAATTCGAGGGTTCGACATTGTTACCCATTTTTCGAATTTTGGAGCTCGGGTTGGGCGATTTTGAAGAGAAAATTTTTTTACACAACTTGGGGTAAGTGTTATTAACTCCCTTGTGATTATATTCCATGAATTAATCTTCATTTCTGGTGTAAGATTATTGAATCTTGAAGAGAAATAGAAGAAAATTTCTATAATATCACAAAACGATTTTTTCAAGTTTGAATACTGATTTGTGTGGACTGAATCAAATTAATTGTGGTAGATTCGAGCCGTTCGGGAGTTGATACACGCATAATGGGATTTCTGGAGCATTATTTATCTTGTTCGAGGTAAGTAATTCTTCTAATCTTGGAATTGAGGGTATGAACCCTTAATATATGTATTTCATGTATTGTTGGGAGGTGACGCACATGCTAGGTAACGGGCGCGTGGGCGTGCACTATAAAAATTGTAACATAATTATTTATGTGGAATTTTGTAGTTAAATAATCTTGACATTTTCCATGCGGTGACATGCACAATGACATACATTTATAGAGATGTGTTTTACTCATGTTGTACGGTATCATATTATTCGTGATTTCTCACACATGTTGAGAGATGAGCATAGTGATGCATTTATTTTACACTGGTTATCTGGAAAGAAAATGAGACATTTTATTTATTATTAAAATGATTTTGGAAAAATTACTGTTTTCAAACTTAGTCATATTATTGGCAACTTCGTCAAAAGATTTGAGTCTACACTGATAAATTTGAAAGGAAGAACTATTATTTTTTTGAAATCATGATTTGGCTGAGAATGTTATCTCTGAGTTACTTCTGGTATTATTTGCTTTATGTTGTTATGGACTATTGTCGACTATTGGTTTTGGACCCGACCTTGGTGGAAGCTCGTCACTACTTTCAACCTACGGCTAGGTTTGTTACTTACTAAGTACCTGAGATCGGTTGTACTGATACTACACTTCTGCACATTGCATGCAGATGTTGGTTGTTGTTGTTGTGCTCGATGGTTACGAGATTTGAAGATGTACCTGCGTTCCTGTTGTAGCTGCCTCTTGTTTAGGGTAGCCTTAGATTTATAAATGCTCTGTTTATGTATTATTATAACATACTATGTAATTAATTCATTTCCGTTTTCTATACTCTTTTCTTAGAAGCTCATGATTTGTACTACCAGTTCTTGGGGATGGTATAAGATTAAGATATTTATTTACTTAAATTGCTTTAATAATCATTATTGGAATGAGATATTTGGTAATTGGTTTACCTAAAGGATTGAGTTATGTGTCATCATGACTAGTTGGATTTTGGATCGTGACACATCTGCTACTGCACCTTGTTTTAATAGACAATCCTCCTTCAGGATGACTTAAGAGAAATGACTAGCCCTTTTCACTGACTGATTAAAGAGAACTAATGCCGGCAAATTACACACAAAAGTGAAGTATGATTCTTCACTTACATTCTGATGACAGATCACAGTTGAGGTCATTGCCTATTCAATAGAGAATATCAGCACAACTTTCCTTTCACCAACTGACTAAGGAGTTGTAATAGCATACAAGAAGTTACCAATATCCTGACAAAGAAAAACAAAATTGCTAAGTTGAGATCAGATGATCATACATAATAACCTTAACATGGTCTTTTGTCTTTTATATATAAGAAAACAAATATTCTGTCTCATGTACCTTTGAGTAGGAAAAAAATGGATTTTAGACGTCCAGTAGACAGATCAAAGCTCAAGAATGCATTACTATAAACTCTCAGAACATCATAATTACTATAAACTCAACAAAATTGCTAAGTTGAGGTCACTTACCTGCTTGTTGCTTGTTTCTGCAAGATTTTGATGCTGGTCTTCCACTTTTAACTCTCAGAACATCATAATTTATTTCTTCAATTAAGTTTTCAGCGCTGTCTACGGTATCTTGAAGCTCGTTAAGCCACTGGTTGACGTATGGATTTGATGTCTGCTTATTCTCTGCATCACATAGCACAGCTTGTAAAGTCATCTTCAACCTCTTTAGCAGTCCAATATCATGCTTGCCCTTTTGGAACATCTTCAGCAACTCACCCTGAGGAGCAAGCCTATCAAAGAGAACATTCTAAGCTGAAGATAGAAATGCACCTCCAACTGCTAAAAGCCAATATCCATTTCTGAAAGTTGCAAAGCAAATCACAAAATGATATAACAATTTGGAGAGGATTAATATTTCGATCTTAAAAATAGCCTTAGGTTTACCTGTTCAATGCTAAGAGTAGTATGCAAAGAAGAATGCTCAGAGAAAACTAGCTGCTTCCGTGCTATCTGCCTCTTGCTTTTGCTGAAAATAAAAGCAAAACTTTCCTTTTTTCTGAGAAAAGATTTTACCTTAAATCCATTGCAGAAGATATTTAGAATTGAGCTAAATTAACAGAATTTGATCTGTACAAACTACAATTTTGCATTGAAGTTAATCACAATCAACAATTAATTGATTTCCCAGTTACTAGTTGCATTCAAAGCAATACCATATCTAAGTTTGGTTAAGTGAAAGAATATAAAGTGTGTTAAACATTGTAGATATGAAACGGTCAAGAATTGGTTTAAGTACAAGAAATTAGAGTGAATAATAATTTAATACACTAAATGGTGTTTGAGTTGGGGAAATTTTTATTTTGGGTATGGTAAAAAACGACGAGGAGAAGTTTGTGGTTTTGCGCGGGACCCACAATTCACTTTACATTCATTTTTATTTTATCTAATCTTTCGGTTGGCCCACGTTCCACTAAACTCACTTTTTCTTGTTTAATTATAATTATAACTAAGTGTCAGCAAATGAACCCCACAAGCACATTTGTCAAAAGCAAGGGTTGCCTCGTACAACTATTATTGGGTGAGTCTCACCCAAAATAAAAAAAAATAAATTCAAAAATAGGCCGATTTACTAGCGGTCATTGAAAAATAGCGGAGTTTCAAAAATAATTAAAATTTAACCATTTTTCATGTAAAGATAAATTTAAACGAAAATACTCCAGCATAATATACTGAAATTCCAGTATAATATACTGGAGTTCCAGCATAAGTATATTGTCATGTAAAGATAAATCTGAATGAAAACACTGTTCAAAATCCGAAAAATATTCCAGCATAACATACTGGAGTTCCAGTATAATATACCGGTCCAGCATAATATGCTGGAAGTTCATACACATGTGCTCCAATCTCCAGTATATTATGCTGGAACTTTCCGCGTGTTGGAGTTCCAGCATATTATGCTGGAAATTCACATACAGATGCACCGATCTCCAGTATATTATACTGGAACTTTCCGTGTTGCAGCAAAATAGTGGCTATTTTTCAATAACTTTATAAATGCTGGCTATTTTTAAATGACCAGTACAAAAACTGCTAGCCCGTGATATTTTTACAAAATAAAATTCTCCTTCATAATGGAGAATATTGTTTTAGAAAGACTTCATATTGGAGAATATTGTTTCTACCGAATTGGGCCTACCATATCATGAAGTCTTTATCTTTTTGTAGGCCTCCCTTGATATTGGGCCTCCCATATCATGAATATTGTTTTAGAAATTGTGCAGAGTTGGATTCTACTGAATTATTGCTCAAGTATGAATGATATCCTACGCTCTACATTCTTGAAAGGCCAAATACACCCTTAAACTTTCTGCCGAATTTAGTTTCTTTTTTAATTGTTTTCACACGTATTAATGGAATTCATATTCTAGTATTAATTAACAATAAAAATGATCATCTTAACCTTATTTTGTTTATACAATCCTTTATTTTAAGGACAACTTTGAAAAAAGAAAAGTTAATTTCTTCTTAATATCCACAAGAAAAATACCAAAAAATCAACTAAAGTGGACCGAAGAGATTAATTTTTTTTTTTTTTTATGTTTAAGGTTTTGTTATTTTCTTGCACTATACCTCTTTGAAGTTGAAAACCTAAACAATGATAGGAAATTTTATTGGTTGGTTTAGTAGTTTTGGTATCCATATTATTTGGTTGGAAAATAATTTATCCCGCAATTTTTATCCTCCCATATAGATAAAAATAACACTACGATCCGCGAATAACTAATTTTGAGATTAGTTATACCGTATTTTAATCTAACCAAATGTAAAATAAATTCATCTTAAATTTAATCCCTTTATAGTACGGAATGAGCCTCTAGTATCTTAAATAGACATTAATCTATCTTGAAATAGTCTCTACAAAGAGCTTTATTTTACCTATTAATTGAATTGCAAGATAATATAAACTAGCTTCCTAGAACACAAACCAGACAATGGAAAAAAAGGGAAAAATGAACCAACAAGAAATAGAACCTAAGACCTCACACTATAAACACACCGGGTAATGTAAGAAAAACTATCCTTTATTCCTCTTTTCAAAAAGTGCTACTCCTGCTCTTAACCCACAAAAAGACAAAAATTTCATAATGGAGTCATGTTTCTTAACTATTCATTGAATAATTGAGGCAAGAGAGGAAGACCACTTGAGAGTATAGAAAGGGACAGGATGGGGTGTAAGATTTTAATACGTATATTGGTGGCTCAAGGCCAATAATTAATATTTAATTAATGAGCAAATTTTATCTGTCTGATCGATTACTTGATGAACATACCAGATTAAATGGGAACTTCTATAAATTGGTCCTCCCTCCACTCATTAGGGTTACCGTATTTTTCTATTCGTTCTTCCATCACTAAAGTCGGCGGTAGCACACTTTATTCCCCACTAATCCAATAATTAACTAATTACCCACATAATTAAGAATCATCTTAAATTACTTAAAATACCACTCACTTTTAACACACTCTATACACCTTACTATCATAGCCATGTGGTACCTTGTATGGTACTAGTCCATAAATACCGGGTATTTTAGCTCGGGTCGTATTTTATCCAAAATGTCAAACTTTGACGAAATTCATTTTCTTCGATTTGCTTACCCTTTATCCTTCACGAATTTACTCATCACGTGTTTGAAATAGCATAATGCTTATAATTTCAAAATAACCTCATTCCCGAATTCACGTCGATTAACTTACGACGAAATTTTAACGTACGAAAATGTGGGATGTAAAATCTCATTTCTGAACTTTCATCAATTTACTTATGACGTATTTTTACGTACGAAAATATGGGGTGTAACATCATTTCCCCCTTTGGAACATTCGTCCTCGAATGTTGACTGATGCACTTATCATTTTCGTAACTTATGTCTTTTGAATACTTTAGTACTCTCCTTGCCATCTAGACAACTGTTCTGTGAATAAATCTAAAGGTTAGGGCATTCTCCCCTTAAAGACTCTTTCTCATACCATGACTTGTGGTCGGAATCTTTCCAATCTTGTGACTATTGCTACCTTTTATCATGTAGCCTCTCTGACTTTATAAGTGCGTCTATGCGACTCTTCTCTTCTTTTTCCTCCAGTTTTTAGCTAATCTCTAGCCCTCACTTTGTAAACATATACAGAGCTTGATAAGATGTTCTTCTGGGCATCTATAGGTATGCTGAAGTTCTTCGCTCGGTACTTTGTTGAATTTACGAATATTTCTATATCTTATTTCATAGACCATGTTATCCATCCGTATGACTTTACTGCATCTAGGTAGATCATGCTATACCATAACTCTTACTTCGATTTATCGTTGTTGATGTCTGCTACCAAATTCCAGCTTACTCTTGTTGCTTATCCCATATGTATAAATCTAGGTCTTTTAATGCTTCTTCATTACTGTTCTTCTTAAGAATGATGGCCTACACATGAAGTCTCATGTAAGATGCCTTGAGACTGAAAGAAATCAGACTGAAAAGATCCCTTCCCCAATTCCATTGCATTATCAGATTTGATTCTTTTAACTTTCCTTGCAAATTGTCTCTCCACCATAACTAAGAAAGATTGTAAGACAATGAAAGCATTGCTTTTGGAACTTAAAAGAAAAGTTCAAGTTTCCCTTCTAAAATCATCAACCACAGTCAAGAAATATTTATATCCATTGTAAGTGGTATTTTCGAATGGTCTCCATATATCAATATGAATAAGATCAAAAATTCCATGAGTTCTGATTTGACTCAAAGGAAAAGGTAATCTAGTTTGTCTAGATTTTGGACAAATATCACACACACAATTGAAATTGGAAGGAAAATAAATGAACTAAAGATTTTTCATTACTGAGAATGGCAGATGCCCCAATCTAACATGCCATTGGAGTACATTAGAGTCCTCTTTATTGGAATTAGAAACAGAACAAGAAACTTCACTGGAAACTTCCTTGTGGAATTGAAAATACATTGGTATTTAAACTAGAACCAGAATCTATCTTAGGTGGGCTAGGCTCCAGTAGGTACAATCCTCCTCTCGATTCACCAAAAACTTGTCCCCTCCTCATTAAAGGGGCCTGAATGATGCATCCACTAGAAGTTAGATTGAGTGAGTAATGAAACTGGACACACAACTTATGGTCTGAGAGTAAATTATATTTGAAGGAAGGAACATAAAAAACCCTTTCAAGAATCATATCAGACTGAATATGAACACTACCTATGTGTCTGACATATAATTCAAATGAGTTAGGTAGGCTAATATGTACAGGAACAGGAAGTGGATCTAAAGTTAAGAAACAATTTGAATCAAAACATGTGTTCAGAAGCCCCCGAATCAATGATCCAGGTTTTTATGTTAAAAACTGCCTAACAAGTTCCAGTATATTTAAGTATAGTACCAGCTACTGCATTTACATTGATTGTAGTTCCTGGTTTTGCTGTATTTCCAAATTGTGCCTTCTTGATTAGGTTCATCAGCTTAGACACATGTTCCTTACTGAAAAACTGAGTTTGAGGTGTTGCATCATTGCTTTGAGTGCTCCCATTGTTATTGTCTTGTCCCTCAATTATAGCATTAGCCTTGAATTGTGTTGATCTGGTGAATTGGAAATCATCTGGAAACTCATTTAGCCTGTAACAGTCAGCCCTGACATGCTTATTTTTCATGCAATGTGTACAGCTCACATTAGAATTAAATTTTTCTCTCCTTCCCTTAGGTTTCTGTTGTGTGTTATTAACCTTTTGTGAGTTAGTCCATGACTTTTGTTGATTGATTGTTGTTTCTCGGTGGAGCCCTACGTTGAACTCCTACCATAAATGAGGAAGCATAAGCATTGAACTGTGGTCTTGCATGTATCTCCCTTTGATTTTCATCTTAAAGAAGGAGAGAATAAGCAAAATCTATTCCAGGCAATGGATTCATCATAAGAATGTTTCCTCTTACCTGGGAATAGACACCATTTAGTCCCATTAGAAACTGAATGATCCTTTGGTCTTCTAAGAACTTTGTGACTTTCTTTTTTCCATCACAAATACAGTCACAAGAGCAGACTATATGAGAGTTGAGAGAATCAAGTTCATCCCATAATTTCTTAAGTGTGGTAAAATATCCAGCAATACTATTGTTACCTTGAACTAACATTGATATTTCCTTTTGCAGTTGGTACAACTTGGCTCAATTAGTTTGTCCAAATCTGTGTTCAAGGCTATTCCACAAAACTTTTGCAGATTTTGAATAGATGATACTGTCACCTATCTCCTTGGATAAAGAATTCAGAAGCCAAGAAGTCACCATGAAGTTGCATCTTCTCCATTGAGGGTGATCTTGTGCATTGGGTTTTGGCTCCTCACATACCCCATTTATGAAGCCTATCTTGTTTTTGGCTGAAAGTGCTATGAGGATTGATCTCCTCCATCCGGCAAAGCCTCTACCATCAAAAGGAGTGGTAACAAGACTCAAACCAGGAGCATCAGACGAGTGAAGGAAATAAGGATGATTCACATCCTGTGAAATTGTTTGACTGGTTGAGCCAACGGAAATAAGAGTAGAGGGAGTTGGAAGAACTTCTTCTTTTGCCATAGTTGAATACTATATTCTGAGAGAAAAGAGATTTGGATTGAGCTACTGCTGCTCCGATACCATGAAAGAAAATAAGAAGGAATTGTGGAAAATTCTCTGTCATGTATTGATAATGTAAATCCCTATATATACAGATTTATCCTACTGTAAATAACAAATAAAGAATATTCCAATGACTTGTGTGCAAAATTTGAGGTCAATCGGACTTGATTTAATAGGTTCTGGCATCGTTTGTGGAAACTTGAAATTTCAAAGTTCATTAGGCTTGAATTGATGTATGATTCGTGGTACTAGTGTTGTTTGGCGTGATTTGAAGTTTCGACTAAGTTCGTATGATGTTTTAGGACTTGTTGGTATGGTTAGACTCGTGAGTGAATGGGCTTTCGGGTTTTGTGACTTTTGTTGGATTTCAAGACGTGGGCTCGGGGGCCGGGTTTGAGCCGATTTCGGATTTTTGTCTATAATTTCATATTTTCTTGTGGAATTTATTCTTTTAGCCTATATTGATTGTATTTTACTGCTTGTGGCTAGATTCGGGACGTTTGGAGACCGATTTGAGAGGCAAAGGCATTTTGGAGTAGAGTTTTACTCGGATTGAGGTAAGTAACACTTCTAAACTTGGTTCTGAGGGTATGAACCCCTGAATTTATGTTATACAAACTGTTTGTAGGTGACGCACACAATAGTTGACGAGCGTGTGGACGTGCACCAAAGAAATTGCGACTTGAATAAATCCCGTGAAGTTGTAAAGATTAAAGAATCATGTTATTATATGAACATGTTAGAGAAATTGAGATGAGACTTTTATTAAAGATCATGTGTAGGTTACGTACCGATATGTTGGGACCCATGGGGGCATGTTGCTGTTGAATTAGTTGTTTTAAAAATGTACATTTCTCACTCAATCATATACGTCCATTGTGAGGATATTTATGGGATCGAGTTGCGCGTCGCAGCAGGCCATATTGGCTTTATATATGTTATTATTAAATGGATCGGGCCTGCCCGCCTGCAGCAGACTAGTATGGCTTTATACATTATTATTGTTCTGGATCGGGGTTGCCCGCCTGTAGCAGGCCTTATTGGCTTTACTATTTTATGGATCGAGGTTGCCCGCATGCAGAAGACCTTATAAGCTTTATTATTATACGGATCGGGACTGCCCGCCTGTAGTAGGCTATAAAGGCTTTATATCACGCTTGGCCTGAAGGAGCCCCTATGAAATTTGTACACACCCCCAGCGAGCGTAGATGATTATATATATATTCGGGATGGACTTCCCAGGGCATGAACTTGCCTTACTTACTGATTATATATATATTCAGAATGGATTTTCTCAAGGCATGAACTTGCCTTACTTATTTGTATTGTAATGAATTTACCTGGACATGGATCTTGTCCGTATCATTTATATTTGGGGATAAATTACCCCAAGACTGGATTGGCCTTATACGGTACTGAGTGACTGACTGTCAGTCGATATGTATATATATACGGGTTGGAACACCCCAAGGCTGGATTGGCCATAAACTGTACCGAGTGATCTTTCTACTGGGTTGTCATATTCTTTATATCATGTAGAATTGATTTATTTCACTTGTACTGAGTTTCACTATTGAACGTGAAAGCATGCCTACATTTTGTACTATTATTTATACTGGACTGTACCTGCAGAGCTTGTCACTACTTTCAGCCCAGAGGTTAGTCTTGTTACTTATTGAGTTGGTTGTACTCATACTATACTCTGCACCTTCTGTGCAGATCCAGGTGTTTCTGAACACGGCGGTTGTTAGACCTCAGTGTTTTACCAGTTGGAGACTATCATGGTAGCTGCCTGGCGTCCGCTGACTTTGTCTCTCTTTCCTTCAGTTATTATACTATTCTATACTTTCATATTGTGTTTTTTATAAGTTAGACATTGTATTCATATTAGATGATCGTGTACTCAGTGACACCGGGTTTTGGGAGTGTTATACTTGTATTTGTGAGATTTCTTCCGCTGAATTTAATTATTTTATTTTTAAATTTTAAAAATATGGTGGTTTATTACGATTTTAGGCTTGCCTAGTATTGAAATAGGCGCCATCACGACTGTTGAGATTTTGGGTCGTGACAAATACTATCTAAAGACACAACCGGTGCAATCCGTGCACCAATAAGCAACATTCCAGATGTACTCAATCACGAAAATGACTCAAACAAGAGAACCGTCCTGCAAGCTCGACGGGTACCACCCCAACACAATGCCAAAAACCTATCACACACTGTAGAACCAAAACAAACGAATCTAACACGAAGGATCATGTATCAACATAACTCTGCCGCAATGTGTGACCCCATCCAAACACTGGCCCATATGAGACACCTCGAGCCACCGTGCTCAAAATCAATAGCCACGCAAAATTCGACATCAAGTACCCAAAGTGCATTACCATAACTACGGAGAAGCAAATAACACCATGCCACACAAAACCCGAAAGAACATAACTAATACATCATCAACCAAGCAATACCCAATACTGTTCTCGCTCAAATTCCGCTATAAGGCCACAATATAACCGCACCATATGTGCATATAACCAACTAATCACAACTCGCATATAACCAACTAATCACAACTCGTCGTAGCATAGAAGAGTAACTCACAGATTATTTCAGAATATAAATAAGCTCAATAACAATCGAATGACACATTCCTCAACAATAGCAGCATGAAGCCAACCAATCCGGCTCGATGTAGAATACACATCCTAATTGAGCCTACCAATGGACTCCCAAATCAGCTCTAGTAACCCACAGATAGATAAATAGCCTCTGAAAGTCCACAATGACTGAATCATAACACTTTCTATCATCTGGCTAGCTTTGGCCACAACCTCACCATCCACAACCATGAAACAATCTGTTTCTGAGAACTCCTAGTCTCCAAATCCATAGAACACACAAATCACCATATCTGATCCCAACTCCACCGCCAGATGTCTAACACATCTCTCATACACTTTTATCCCACGAGAAATACTTCTAAAATTCTTGCGTGCCACATAGAAAAACTTGAATATCAGCAATCGATCAACCAGGAGAGTGCCGTAATACCAATGAAGTATCCATAATTCAAATGGATAGTGCCCCTTCTGAAATGTACACTCTCATCAAGCAATACCAAATAATAATATCATTTACCTAGTCATCTGAAACCGTCTATGCTACCTAAGAATTCAGGACCTCCCTTTTAAAACTGAATTGTGACCTTGCACATGCAAATCTAAATCCCAAGCAATACACCGCGTCTACCATTCCATCTTGCGAAGAGTATAAGAATCTCATAATCATCTCTAATTCACAAGAAGAATACATACCCGATGTGTTAGAAGCCTTTCATTTGATATCATCCCGGAGAAAATCCCAATGCACAACATATTCCTCACGCCGATAGAAAATATACTCCTCGAACTGTGGTAAAATCCATTGAGAACTCTTCGAAACCCTTTTGCACACAACCAAGCTATCTGAACCGAATCTATCTAACTCTACCCAGCCATGCAGGTTGCCAAAACCCAAGAGCATTGCCACGAAACACCTGTAGAGACTAGCCACGTCATAAGTGTAAAGCCCCAGAAAATTTTTCTAACGATTTAATATTTTAAAGTACGCAAACGGTATTTGGGAATAACGTGTTAGAGTATTAAAGGAGACCCATGGGATAGAACCATATTATTTAGAAATGAAAAGTATATGTTTAAGGTGTGTTGAGACATACTAAGGAGTTTTGTGAATGGAAAGAATTCGTGTGGAATAAGTAGGATACATTAAGTGGAAAGGATGTCTCAATTCGCACAAGATCCTACTTCAAACGTATGCGACTACCAAAGTATAATGACTTATGAGGAAATATATATATCAAATTAAAGCTCTTTGAGTCTAGTTTCTAACGCTTTAAACAGTTCATCATTCGGACATTCCTACAAGAAGTTATGATCAAATACCCAAAGGCTGGCCTGTAGCTCCCTAAAGAGCTCGCGAGGCCAGGTGTAAGACCAGGCCTGTAGCGTGCTAAGGCCAGGACTGTAGCGCACTAAGACCAGGCTTTAGCCTGGCGAGGCCAGGTCTGTAGCCTGGTCCGGAATTGTTTGAGTATCCATTCTTCTATTGTTATAACCCGACCCAACTTCGATAAATAACCCTTGAAGCTCATTTTGGAGCAAAAATCTGATTTTTTAGAGAGAAGTGAGAGTGTTCTAGAGAGAGGAAGAAGCTCAAGTTCTTTGTTCATCAAGCTCTTATCCATGCCTTGAAATCCAACAAGAAATCCCTCAAGTTCTTCATCTAAGAGGTGAGGTTATATACCCTAGTTTTCAATTTCGAATTTGGGTAAAAGATGGTTGATTTGGAGTATGATTCTTGGGTGTGAGAGTATTATTTATACATTCATGTACCAAAAAGTTTTATGGGGAGATTGTTGAGCTCAAATGGGTAAAGATTGGGTTGTGAAGTGAAAGAAACCTTGTGGAATAATCTTGTAACCATTTTGCACATATATTGTTAGATAAAATGCTCAAATGAGCTGAGACCATGATTATCTTCCTAATAATGGTTCAATTTTGTTATGTCTCAAAATAGATTGGGATTGCTAGAATTTCCAGAACGTTGTAGTAATTTAAGGAAAGCTCAAAGCAAGGTATGTTGGCTAAACTTTCTCTCTTAGAATAGATATCCATAATGTTTCCGTAAGAGCAAGTATGATTGGCTCAAGATTCCTAACTTCTATATTTCGGGTTATTCCCCATAAACTTGTTTATTCCGAATGAGCCTTATGTCGAAAGATAGATGTTCATAGTATGGTTTGCATATTAAAATGGTGTGGCTTGGAGTTGTGTTTTAGATGAGAACTAGTATACTAATTGTGTGAGAAAATCTCAATATTCTCAAGACTTGAAATTGCTCATATGTGTACCTAAAGTCTGGATTGGAAATGTATTATTGTTGATAGCCTATAAAGGGGTTGGAAATGAAATAAGTGAATTGGAATATAAAATGTGGCCAATGTGCAAGAGTGAAAGTTATACTTGTGGCCAATGGTGCCAATGAAATGAAATGATGTGAGAAAGGTTACGAAATGAGTCTTGACTCAAATGTTTTAAAATGACTTCGAAAATAGAATTGCCTAAAAGCTTTCGTACTCAAGTCATGCCATAACTGGCTGTTTTAACAAATACTATGCTTTGTGAGTATTTTCAATGTGTTTTGAGTTCTTACATATTCGTGAGTGAAGATTATGTATTGCCCTTTGTGGGGAAAAATATGTCAAGAATAAATGGTGTGTTATTTGGTGATGATTTAAACTTGCGCATCAATTGCCAATCATTTTACTCCACTTTCGGAAAGAAATCTATGGTGCTTAAATTGGTCATTTCAAATGAACTTAAAGTTGTGATTTCCAGAATATTATATGTACATGAAAGGGAAGAAATAAAAGTGTGGAATAACAAATATGGCCATCGTGCCTTGAATAAAGAATCTTGTGAATGGCAAAAAGAGCCAAGGAAATATTGTTGTTATTATTGGTTGAAAATACTAGTGGAGATTTATACAATGTGGAAGATGATAAGGTAAATACATTTGTACCTATGTTATTTTTGTAAATTATTCCCCTTATTTGGGATGAGATTGATGTGATAAAATTATTCCTCTTAATTGGGATAAGATTGATTGATATAAAAGGGTTGACGTCTCGAATGAGATGGCCTAGCTGATCGGGTCGTGATCGGACATCATACCGCACACATATTGGTGATTGTGCTGGAAATTGATATTGATAGTAATTGTGGTTGATGTCTTTAATGAGATGGCCTAGACGATCGGGTCGTGATCGGACTCCGTACTAAATTTACGGTGGTATTGATATTAACAGTAATTGTGGTTGATGTCTCTAATGAGATGGCCTAACCGATCGGGTCGTGATCGAACTCCGTACTAAATTTATGGTGGTATTGATATTGACAGTAATTGTGGTTGATATCTCTAATGAGATGGCCTAGCCAATCGGGATCGTGATCGGATTCCGTACTAAATTTACGGTGGTATTGATATTGACAGTAATTGTGGTTGATTCTCTAATGAGATAGCCTAGCCGATCGGGTCGTGATCGGACTCCGTACTAAATTTACGGTGGTATTGAGATATTGATAGTAATTGTGGTTGATTCTCTAATGAGATAGCCTAGCCGATCGGGTCGTGATCGGACTCCGTACTAAATTTATGGTGGTATTGGTATTGATAGTAATTGTGGTTGATTCTCTAATGATATAGCCTAGCCGATCGGGTCGTGACTGGACTCTGTGCTAAAAGTACGGTGGCATTGGTATTGTGAACAATGGTATATCGATACTAAAAATCTCCCAATGTGAGATATGGAAATTAATTTGAATATTGTCTTGATCCTAAATTGAGGTTTGATGTTGATTAAGGCTTTCATTGATATTATGATAATCTTGTTGTATTATTTGTCATTCTATTGAGAGGGTGTTTATTTATACATACTAGTACTATTCAACGGTACTAACGTCCCTTTTGCCGGGGGCGCTGCATCTTTAAATGGATGCAAGTGGTTCCACAACAGGAGATATTGATCAGTGATAGTAGTGCACCTTCTTCCCAGCTGACTTGGTGAGCCACACTTCATCCCGGGGTCATGTATCTTTTGCACCTTGTGTATTCCGTTTGAGATATAGCCGGGGCCTTGTTGCCGGCATTATCATTATACTCTTCTTTATCCATAGAGGCTCCGTAGACATAGTGTGGATTGTGTATTGGTACTAGGAAAGATAAAGTATGTTATGTTGTGGTTGTATTACTTGTCCATTTGAGACATTAAAAATGATGAAGCTATTGGAAATAAATTGGTATTGTAGACGTGAACACCATTTTATCTAATTAATGAAAATATGTATTATCTCCATTGGTGGATGAGTTTGGGTAGAATGAAATCTAACAGGCTTGCTAGGTCGGGTTCACTCAGTTGAGCGCCGGTCGTGCTCCTCGGTTTTGGGGCGTGACAATAAGTACCTAAAGAACCGATCATACCCATTGCTGTGCTAACCCATCCTACTACCAAGCTGTCCTATTTATCCAAGTCCCTTCCAAATTGCCTTCAAATTGATACTTCTCCTTGCTGGAGCACCACGATCCTTAACCAAAATTCACCACACAAGAAGCCATAGTATAAAACCACCACGCCCTAAGGCCCATAAGCCACTGACTTCTCTCTTAAGCACCCCAAAGCACCACAACCTAGATACCCACTCTAAAGAGACCTTATGTGAACCTAAAATTGTTTCCTTAACCTTCTTGATACTGAAATGCATAATCCACAATGATATAAAAATTTCACAAGTCTCGATACCATCCAATGCAACTCCCAGTTTCTAGCCATATATAAATCTTAAAAATTCCAAATCTCTACATATAAATCTTGAATCCATTAGAACCATTCTCGAGAGTCATCCACTCTACTCAAATCTCAATTAAACCGGTCAAACGGACTGAATGCCATGTGCCCCATTAGCACACCAACACCCAAGAGAATAAAGAGTAACCCACACTCCTAAGCAACCGAGCAAATTCCTACTTCATGTATACTACATCCTTTGCGAATAACCACTAAATTATTTTATGATTCCCATATACCCATAGAGTGTAATACAATCCGTATCCATAAATTCCCTTACTCGAGCCATCCTCACTCTCAACCCCTGCAGTCATAGATGATTCACCAGTGTACCTCAAACCGAAAATAATACAACACATAATCATGCAATCAACTTGTAGATAGCAGACTCCCCTACTTGATTCAAAGCCATAGATCAAAACACACAACTCACAATGGCCATACTCTATTACTGCCATAGTACCATAGTAAGATTCAACCAAACCCTTCCTGAGCTCCTGTAACGCAAACCATCTAATACATCACATCATCTGCAAATCTCGCATTCACCCTTGTAATAGTCAAGCCAACTTCCACAAGCGAACTCTCTACAAAACATCATAAGGACTACACAACCTTAGGACACCTCGCAGGAGATAACCCGTCTCCTCTGCCTCAAGCTGACATCTCTCTATACCCTTACACAGTCACGACTACTATGCAATCACTTAATCTTCCACAGTCACGACTACTACACAATCACTTACCCAAATACACACTTTACTAAAGCATACTTCACCACAGAGGGTCGCTAACCAGTAAACAACAAGATAGTGAATCTTTATTGAAAGAATTGATCGAGAGTAAGAAAGTTTATTTACTAAAAAAGATAATCACAGAGCAACAACAACAACAAGACGCTAGTCAAAAAAAACCGTGCAGAATAGTATAGCTAGCACCTTATATGTATGAAACCTACAAGTGAAGCACCAATGAATTTTGTTCATACCAAACACACATTATATGTAGCTTCTTTTTCTTTTTAGCTACCAATATGAACTTTGTTCACACATCCAACAATATTAATATAAAACCAAATTGTCGTTGCTCAATACACACTTTAGTTAATTAAGCAATTATTCACGACATGGGTCCCTAAGAGGTCGTTTGGTAGGGTGTATAAGAATAGTACTGAATAAGGTGCATTAGTTAGTAATGATGGGATTAATTCTTATCGACTGCTTGGTTTGGTGTATTAAAAGTTTTGAAATGGCAATTCTGTCTTTACACATGCTCATCCATGTATTAAAAACCATAACATTATTAATGTCATAGTTGACTATGTATAAAAATAATACTGAATAAGGTGTGTTATACTGAAAAACACTACCAAACAAGTAATTAAAAATACCAAAGCTAATACATGTATTTCACTAATACATCCTACCAACGACCCCTAAGACGCTAACCAATAAACAACTAGCTGGTGCATGTTAAGAAAACTCATTATCTAAAGTATTGATTGAGAACAAGAAAATTCTTTATTCTTAAAAAAACAAAGAAAAAGCAACTACAATAACAAGAAGTTAGTCCAAAATAACTCATGTGCCAAAAGCCCAAAATAGTATAGCTAGCTCATTCCTACACTTACGAAACAGTAACGCAAATTCTTAAACTATTAATTTCAACAAAAAATGCCAGAAAAAAATAGCAAAGAACAGCACAGCAAAACAATCGGTACAACAAAGTTTCAATCAAAAAGAGTGTTAAGAGGAAAAAGTGGCAGCGAGGTTTGAGGGAATGGGTAACCAAACCAGGTTCTGATTGGCTGGATCGGCTATTATATAGATTTGTAAATGGGCCGCCATTGCCTAGGCCCAGCATGAGGGGTTAATCAAAATATTGCGCGGCATGTCCCCAACGAGAATGATTTTGGCGGAATGTCCCCGTTTTTACGGTCTTAGTGAAATGTCCTCATTTTTTACTTGAACGCTATAGTTCTTTAATATTTAAAGCTTGAAAATTCTTGCTTGGTGGTGGAAAGTAAAAGACTAATGATTTATTATTATGAAAATCGTTTGAATATTGATACATATGTCACCTATTTATCTTTATTGATTATCTATATACATCTGTTTAGTCAAACTTATGCAATTTTTTTATCAATCCTAGCCCCAAAGCTACAAAATGTAGGCATGAAAAAGAGATTCTAAACATACCCGTACAATTCATGAACTTGTACAATTTGATATATTTATAAGAACAAATAACTAAAATAAATTTTATACAACTAATTATATAGTATACAACTTATTTATAACTTTCATACATTATGTTTATCCAGTTAAATATAATTATAACATCATACATCTTAAATACAATTTTTATACAGATTTTATACAATATATTTTTTGTATGTATTTTGTATATGATTTGTATATATTTTGTATGTGGTGTGTTCTTCTTCCTCTATGAAATTTCAATCAAAACGTTCTCTCTTAATACAATTTTGATACATATCTACAACTTTATGGAAAAATATAGTATTTATAACTTAAATACAAATTTTATATAACGATTCGTACATTATACAACTATTTTTCAACTTTCATACAACATTCAAATAAAAAATATATATAACTACAATAGAATACAACATAACTACAATTTACATACAATTATAATACAATTTCGTTAGTATATTGTATGTCATGTGTTCTTCTTCTGCTTCTTCAAGTTTCAATATGAAATTCTGCCAAAATCAAGTCTAATCTTCACCAAACACCCTCAAAATTGACATATAAACTCCAAAAAATATTCTCAATTATTTGCAACAACACCTAATCCAAACAAATAATAGTTTTTGAAAATCCAAATTCGAATTCAAAGCTTCAAAGATATTTAATAGTTGTCAATGGTGGAGAGTCAAACACCTTCAAAATTTATTGACAATTTCAATTCGAACATCAATTGCGCAACATAAAAGGAAATTGCTAAGTTAAAACTCTATAGTAAATAGATTGAAATCCATTGATGAAGTCGATTAAAACTATATACAACAAGGAAAGATAAAAAGTAGAGAATATCAAAGGAAGAAAAATTGGAAAAAGAACAAAGAACGAGATTTAGAGAGCGGAGAGAGAGAGTGAGTGAGTGTTTGTGTGTGAGAGAGAGAGAGAGAGAGAGAGAGAGAGAGAGAGAGAGTATAAAGGGATGGGGAAATATTTATCATGACCGAAAATCCACTATAGGTCGTGATGGCGCCTAACGCCCCCGTCACACAAGCCAACAGTGATTTACCAATTTAATTACTCATTTTAGTATTTTGAAATCATAATTTTCCTTAATTAAACAGTATAAAATAAATTTTACACGGTAAATGATAATATTTACATGAATCACAATAATAAATGACCCGAATGAACCCCCAAAATTCGGTGTCACAAGTGTATGAGTATTTTCTAAGAACAATATCGGTCAAGAATGTAAATAAGACAAGAGAAAATAAATAGTACGATAGAGACTCAGTGGATTGCGATACGTAGCCTGAGTTGCAGCTCACATAAAGTCTCATCAACG
The DNA here is from genome assembly GCF_000715075.1 of Nicotiana tabacum. NCBI lineage: Eukaryota > Viridiplantae > Streptophyta > Magnoliopsida > Solanales > Solanaceae > Nicotiana > Nicotiana tabacum. The sequence goes on from NC_134098.1 coordinate 9,711,303, forward strand.
GATGCACCTACGCGCCAAGATTATCACCAAATGAACCTGTCAGATCGTGCACATTTAGTGCAGAAGTGCAACATGAGTACGTAAATCAACGCGTACCCAGTAAATATCTAGCCTAACCCTAGAGAAGTAGTGACGAGGGGTCGACATCGACACTTATTATAGGTCCAAATAAATAACATGATAATTCATAACAGATATGAAGTGCACAACAATAGTGGAGTAAATTTGTAATTTCATAATTTTCCAATTATTTCTTTTAAAGTATAAATTTCTCGATCTTGCAATCTACCTTAATAGCTTAAAAAATGCCAAGTGTCAATACCAAATAAATAAGAAATACCATAAAATGACAGGCATCCGTGGAAGGTTTATCTCGTGAACATTCGGACTGTTAGCGATATAGCACACGATTCCGCCGAGGTCGTTCGGCCCGATACAGAATAATGCGCACACTGTCGAGGGTCGTGCGACACGAACCATAGATGCATCTATATACTGCCGAGGCGTTCGACCCGTTCCACAAGAAAGGAAGGAAGTCACTGAATTACGAGACACGTGTTTACAATACAGTACATGAACACAAAACGAATATAATCTTTACTGTTTCTCAAATAACTCGCCCACAACTCAAAGTGTTAAGGCTCGTCCTAGTATACATATATTTATTTCTAACTCAAATTCAATTATAACTTTAATTAATTAAGCCAGTACAATGAGTTCAAATAATTTTAATATTATATAATGAAGTCTTAAGTCTACCCGGGCATAAATATGCTTTAGCTACATACGGACTCTCATCACCTCGTGCATACGTAGTACCCACAGCTAGTTGCACATAACAATGAATATCACCTAGGGGTAGTTTCCCCCTCACAACGTTAGACGTGAGACTTACCTCGCTCCGAAGTTCCAAAACCGGCTCCAACGCCTCTCTAACTCTTCAATTCAAGCCAAATGATCCGAAACTAGTTAAACAATGTGCAACTCAATCAAAGTATACCCTAATACATATAATTTAACAATTTATAATGATTCCCAACTCCGCTCAAAAAGCCAACAAAGACAACCATCAGGCCCACTTGCCAGGATTCCAAAACTTTTCGAAAATAAACTCTATCCATAACACCACGAACAAAAATATATAACGTATTCCAAATTCCATGTCTAATTTCGTGGTCAAAATAAAAAAAAATACCAATTTCTAGGTTTTCTACTAAAATCCCAAATTTCTACTAATTCTCATGTAAAACTCCGCACATAATCCAAGTATCTAACTCACAATAGGTGGGAATAGCTTACCTTACAATAGATGATGAAACTCTCCCCTCGAAACTCTCCAAAAATCGTCCAAACCAAGTGAAAATGAAAGAAGATGGGCCAAAATCCCGTATAAAACCAAGCCCTCTGCCCAACGTTCATCGCACCTGCGGCCACTGGACCGCTTCTGCGGTTCCGCAGGTACTGCAAAAAATATCGCTTATGTGGTCCTCCTTCAGCCCTCCTGCCTTCACATCTGCGGACCAGACTCCGCTTTTGCGGAGTAGCACTTGCGGCTAGGGATTCGCTTCTACGGTCTCGCAGGTGCGGGAATTCCTTCGCACTTACGGCCTCTACCCAGCTCCGTTCTAGCCGCTTCTGCGGTCCACTGCCTCGCTTTTGCGATGAAACTTTTGCAGAAGTGGTTGCACCAGCAATCAGAATCCTCAGCTTTTCCTTAAGTCCAAAATCCGATCCCTTAACCATTCGGAATCCACCCTCCCCTCCCCCGGACCTTGACCAAATATACCAACGCACCCCAAAACACATTACGAACTTAGTCGAGGTCTCAAATCATGCCAAACAATATCAAAACTCCGAATCGACGATCGAAATCCTTCTTTAACTTTCAAAACTTCCAAACTTCGACGAATGCGTCCGAATCATATCAAAACATTCCGGAATGAGGCCAAACTTTGAGTGCAATTCAAAAATCACGATACGAACCTATTCCAAAGCTCGGAATCCCAAACGGACATCGATTGCATTAAACTCCACTTCAAGTCAAACTTAAGAAATTCTTAAACTTTCAAAATGCCAACTTTCCAAAATAAGAAATACTTTCAGGTGATCCGATACTCAACCCAAACTTACGCCTAAGTCTACAATTATCATACGAACTTATTGGAACCTTCAAATCGTGATTCCGAGGTCATTTACTCAAAAGTCAAACCTTAGTCAATTTTTCCAACTTAAAGCTTCCGAATTTTGAATTTTCTTTCAAAATCAACTTCGAACTTCATGAAATTCAATTCTGACCACATGTACAAGTCATAATACCTTAAGTGAAGCTACTCAAGGCCTCAAACCGCCAAACGACGCACTAGAGGTCAAAACGATTAGTCGGGTCGTTATATACTCCCCTACTTAAACCTACATTAACTGATCCGGAGTTGTCCAAAATCACTGTTTAACACCTCGTGCACCTGCCCGTGCCACCACTTCCCAATTTAGAATATTAGCTCGAGCAAGACTAAAGATCCTCCCTATAACCTTAACTAACAAGCTTTAAAACCAAATTCCAACTTCCGAATTTCTCGACAAAACCTGATTCTAACATACGAACACCGTATCAATCACTACACACTGTACCAAAACCTGATCGTACAACTTTGCTGAAATCACACCATGCACTGCATAATTCACATGCCCATAATACACCCTCCGACAACACCATCTGAAATTTCACTAATCTGATGCCCGCAATATGCCTCATAACACATGTGAGCCCTGTTCCATTTCTCGCAATACCGCCACGATGAAAGAGGCGTGTAAAAACCCATAACCACCTGCTGAATCAATAAATCACGGAGTCTCTCCTCCGGACAAGAAGCATTACCTAATTTTCTTTTTTAATATACCTTATATAAATCTCATTGCACTAATTTCAGGTCCAATAACCTCGTCTCACCCGGTACAATGTGCTCAGGTAATAAGCCATCTCAAGTACCTCCTAAGACCTTATGCAACACCATCAAAACGCCAACAAGCCACCACTCGAATATGACTCATAAGGAAGAACGAACTCTGATAGGGAGTTATCTAGCCCGCGTAAGGAATAAAACTGGCAAATAGATGTTGTGAACCTATCTCAAGGATGAAAAAAAACAAGACAGACAAAATGACTGTAAGGAACTATGCTTAACATCTCGCTGTTGAGGCATGCAACCCGATCCAATATGACATTGTTGGGGTGTGCAACCCGATCCACATAACATGCCCGTGGAGGTGTGCCACCACATTCAAACAACATACCCGTGGCGGTGTGCCACCCGATCTGCACATAACAACCAAGAAGAAAACAGACACATCAAGTCGTAACGTTTGTACTTACGAAATAACCGAATATCGACCACAAGCACGCCAAGTGCATAATACCAATCCTAGGGAGACGGATAGCGCCATACGCTACAAAACCCAAGCACAACTAAGGTGAAATAAATGACCTGCATCTCGAGACCTCAAAACCCAAGCACAACTAAGACGGCTTGCTTCCGCACCAGGTGGCAAACTCTGCGCCTCCATACCACCAACCGTACTAATTCTGTAAGGCAAACTATAATTCGTAATTCAATACGCAATGCCTCTTCCACAAAACACCATCCTCAGGTGACACTAAAGAAAATGCCCGTTTACTCTTAACATCTGAATTCTCCTATGCCCATCCGAGCTCGTGACATTTTTGAAAACACCGAACCACAACCTTGATCCTCAATTTTAAAATTCCCTTGCCACTCACTGCACCTATCATGACGCTACGCGAGAATACCAGAATTCATCATAATCCTTGAATTACCAGTAGAATAAACACTTCATTGGTTAGAAGACTTTTCACTTAGCCCGCTTCAGAAGAACCAATGCAATACACAACTGAATTCCCGAACCGCAGAAAATACAAACCCTAAGTCGTGGTCTAAACTGCCATGAATCTTCCGGAAATCCATCTACCATAACGATGCCAATAGAATAAAATACCTCCCAAATCAATCAAGTTGTGGTATCTGTCAAGCCTGCACGTTCAACCACAAACCATATGTATAGCTCCACACGCTGAAGGATTTGATCATTTCCACAATCATGCTGATTCAACCATTATAACCGTCCAACTTTTTCCAATTCACTCTTGACTTGCCTTAGAAATAATAGCAGCTCCATTCAGGAATCATAACGAAACTCAACAATACTCCTCCCGAGTGATCCACTTCACGAGACCACATCGCCTCAATACCCATGAACTATCTCATACCTTCCTCATGCGCACAATAGCATCTCCAACTGGTACACCCATCCTGAAAGACCTTCCGCGAATCCGAAACTGATTCTCCCATTTTTCCAGTACTGCCCCGCAGACCCGATGATAGCATAGAAAACTCCCCAAGTATTCCTCACACTTTGATGCAAAACCCCGGTCTCCAGCCACATAACAAACCCATTAGAACCACTGTTGAGGGCCACCCACTCTGACTTGGTCCCAAATATAAGCCAAACTCTAGTGTGTTGCTGGTACATGAACACCTTCTCAAAGAAGCAATCGATTGAATTCTTTTCCTTGTACATTACATCCACAAGAAGCATAATCTCTGAGTCTTCCCAAAACCCGCACCTCAATCGATAAGGTGAAGTAATAGCACACATTCATCAAGTTTCTTGCTCGACTTGATGCTTTTATTTTCTTAGTAATAATAACCCACCAATACACCGATAACCAAAAACCGCACCAGCAGACGACCACGTGATTCAATCGTAGACGGTGGGGATCCCCCACTTAGCTTTAAGCTACCAACACATAATGTAGAACTCACAAGGATTCCTCCTTCTGAATTACCATGATCTCGCACCGTTAACCCGCCAAATTCTCGAAACCTCCTGTTAAAATTTTCATAAAATATCCTGAATTATCAGCCACAATTGCCTATTCGACCTCCCGCTGGATAGTAAGTAGAACTCTTTCTAGAAACTTCATCAAAATCATACAACCGCAGACCTGTCCACAGGAAAAAGCCCACCTATGGAATTCCATACCCACATCTTCCAAATGACGCTGCACTGTGTACAACTACCACGAAATTAGTAAAACCCTCCTGGGCCCATGCTCGTCAACCAGTTGTACAAGTCAGTTCCTTCCCCATTGATATCAACTGGCAGTTTAACAATACCTTCCAAACTCAAAGCCATGTTGCATCCGAAATGATAATCAAATCTTCACACCCCTCTTTATTTCAAGAAAAATCCTTTCTGCCATATTCAATCTTTCTCCGTACAGTAACCACCTTTCCAATTATAATCCATGGACCTAGTCACTTTCTACCATGCCTCCCAATTCGCTATAATCTTCCTCAAGCTACATGACTGTCCTACCACTACAAGAAATATGACATATGATGACATTTTATAACTGTCGGCGCAAGTCACATAAGTGTCACAAAATCACTTACCGATATTTATTTTACATTTAAATGAAATATCGAAAATTTCAATGTCGTTTTTCTTTTCCGATATTTAAATTAATATCGTCAAAAATTTTGTGACACTTAGTTATGGCATTATAAAATGTCAATAATTTGAGTTCTTAACCTATCGTGTTTGCGACATATATATATATATATATATATATATATATATATATATATATATATATATATATATATATATATATATATATATATATATATATATATATATGTCGTGAATTTATTTCATAGTTTTTGACTTTTAATATGAATGTGAAAACAATTACTAGTCATGGCTAAATATTAAAAGAAAATAATTAATTAACAATAATGTATTCTAAGTAACATCAATGCTCATTCCAATACTTTAATTCCCAGTACAGTATAAACAATTTGAATCAAACACATATTTACACATTCAATTACAAAAACTTTCCCTTGAAAGTCCCAAAACAATCATCGTCGGTCATAGTTTTAGATTTAGTGTACATGTTTTTCTCATGTCCAGGATTCCTCTGAATTAGTTGCTCTCACATTACTCTCTTCTTCTAAGAACTGAAATTGAAAAAGAAAAGAACCATTACTAAACTGATTTAGTAAAACTACTGAGTAGCAAAAAGAACAATGCGATTCTACCTCATATAATATCTTAAAGAAATACAGGGGTCATGCGACTACTACTATCTGCAAGAAAACATAAACCCACATTCAATAGTAGAAGCTTAAGAGAACTAAATCAATTTGGCATCATTAGCTTATGGAAAATATCATTCCACTAATAGAGATGGAGTTACATACAACTGTAGGAAGTGTTTCACAAATGATGTACCCTTCTCAACCAGCCGTTAGGTGAATATCTTTTGCAATCTTTTCCTAATTGCCATATTTTATTGTCCTGAGAATGGTGGATAATACTTTCTATAAGCAAAATCAAAGAGAAATAACATAAAAATATTATTCTCCAGTGTTAAGATATCATATGTAGAAAGAAACGATATCAAGATCACCTTGACAAAATAGAATTTTTAATCAACTTGAAGCAAATAATAATAATTTTGCAGAAAGCTCAAGATTTTTGAACCCAAAACTCGTAACAGTGCAGAAAAGGAACTAGCAATCTCTAGTATCATTGTACAGGCTTACTAATTCCTTCTCTACTCTTGAATTCAACAGAATGATTGATCAATTTCAGTCCTAACATCAATGTCAATGTTCCTTATCCAACATAAATTGTCAATAAAGCTGATATTCACAAGATACCCTACACCATCCACAATCTAAATTATCAAACACATAATCATAATGGTCATTTACCTTCCCTTCATAAACAAGTATCTACAAGCTTCTTTTCCAGTCAACCATCACAGACTAGATTCTTTTCCAATCTAATTTATCGTGTTGTTTGGATTAGAGTCGCCATCAAGCACAACCACAATAATTCTAACACAAGACAAGTTACTATATAATATTCGTATGTAGGAACCAACATCACATGATTCAGCAGCGAAAAAGGTTCAACACGTTAAAAAAGTTTTAACATGTCAAAAATACCAAGATCAAGATTAAACTAGTAATCCATATCTTATCAGACATTTCAAATCAATTTAATATTTAGTTGTTTTCTCTTTTATAGGAAAACAATACAGAGTGCCATTTCATTGGCTCAATATAGAATAGTTTGTCAGTAACAAATAATCAAATAAACTATCTAGTTGAAGCAAAGATATTCCTATAATTTACTTCATTACCTTTTTGCGTCGTTTGATGAATGTCGTATGTACTAGTAAATGGATTCAAGGTTCTATAGTAGTAAGAATAATTGAACAGCAAGATAATGTTAATAATCTCATCACTACCAGTACAAAATCAGTTCAACATGAAAAGATGAATCAAAGGAAGTAAAAACTTTAACCTCATGTTAATAACACAAAGCTAGTCCATTAAATTTTATTTAATCCTCTAAGGCATTTGCTCAAACAATTGATATGAATAGAATACGACGGAAATAAAAGAAAAGGTAGCAAAACCTTTAAATGCAGTTAACCAAAAATTCAATCCAGTGAACAACAGATTAGAACAAAAAAATACTTACCAAAATCTTAATATCTTCGACCAGATATTTGAGAATTACAGAGAATAGATTAAATATGCCAGTCGATTATGTATAAAAGGCGGCCTAAATTTTGGTGACCTTCTGTCATGTTTAGAATTCTAGGACAATCTAACACCCATGTAGTTTTCCCTTTCAATTCTCTGCACCACATGGCGAGCTCCGCGGTTTAGTGAACATAAAACGGGGGACGCCTAATTGGGGTTGAGGAAAGGGGAGAGATTGGTAGGGTTCTTAGAGAAGACAACCTTCGTAATAGTGTTTAGTTCTAGATTAAACATTACTTATAAAGAATGTCACTAAATATCGACTAATATTGTGACGCTTAATCACTACAAAAGTCTCAATAGTTTTGTCATTTATTATTAAATGTCGCTTATTTATGTCATTTCTTAAAAAATCTCAAAAGAATTAGTTTTTTTGCAACATTTATTATATATGTCGCTAAATAAATGTCGTCGTAGCTATGATTTCTTATAGTCCCCAAAATTCATATGCTACTATGCCACTCCCACTTCGGTCAAACCATCTCTTTTAAGCAACTTCTCGACCTCCGCTTTTCATACTTGGTCTGCTAGTAATTCATCCTCCACGAGACACCTCCCACCATGTCCTTCCTCATACTTTGCTGCCCAAATGTTGCCTCAAATCAAATCCATATGCACTGGAACTAGTGAATTGCTACCAACTCTAAACCTCCTAGAAGATCATCTTTCTCGAGCCATCAACATTAGAAATATAAATTCAATTCTGAACCGCTACACACTGCTATCTATGACAATCGCCCCTCAGGCACCATTTCACAATACCTGCCCCGAAGGCAAAATCAAGGAAGATCATAACACTGGTGAACCATAATGCGTTCAAACAAGGATGACAACACCGCATCACAATGAAAATTCCACCACGTTCAAAGATACTAAGACTCGTTACTCCATCAACTAAAACCTAAACATCCATAGTCTGATTTGCCTTTCCTTTGGTGGAATTAAATGCTGAACCTCTAAATCATGCACTGAGAACTCCTTCTTTCGAGTTATTCACTGATGCCTATCCATAATTAAACACTCTACCATTACACAAACACGGTGCAATAATATTCATGTACATCATAACAACCTGTGCAAAGCCTCAAAACCGTAGGAAATAGAAATACTGAGCCGAAATGATAGAACATCCTTCCGCAAGGTGACAATAATAGCCCGCCCGAACACGCAAGGAAAACCATCCTACAGCACGTCTGCAGTACCAATAAAACTCCTCGATGCCCAATTGACAACAAGCACCCCACGCCGCGTGAGATTGAGTAGGAAGGAAATAAAGGCATAAGCCTCGATGGAATCAAACCGTACGATGAGAAAATCAAGAAGGGAAGTACTCCTAACAACCCTATAGCCTCTCGAAGATAAGTACAGATATCTCCGTACCAATCCGCAAGACTCTACTAGACTTTCTCATGACTCATGAGACCTAAGTGAACCTAACGCTCTGATATCAAGCTATCACGACCCAAAATCCACTATAGGTCGTGATGGCGCCTAACGCCGCCGTAAAAAAGCCAATAGTGATTTACCAATTTAATTACTCATTTTAGTATTTTGAAATCATAATTTTCCTTAATTAAATAGTATAAAATAGAATCTATAGGGTAAATGATAATATTTACATGAATTACAATAATGAACAACCCGAAAGAAGCCCCAAAATCCAAAGTCACAAGTGCATGAGTATTTTATAAGAAGTACAACAACAATACAACATCTGTCCAGAATGTAAATAAGACAGGATAAAATAAATAGTACGATGGAGACTCGGTGGACTACGATGCGCAGCCTGGATTGCAGCTCACACAAAGTCTCCTTAATTGATGCGCCTATGTGCCAAGATGATCACCAAATAAACCTGTCAGATCCTGCACATTTATTGTAGAAGTGCAGCATGGGTACGTAAATCAATGCGTACCCAGTAAGTATCTAGCCTAACCCCGGAGAAGTAGTATTGAGGGGTTGACGTTGACACTTACTATAGGTCCAAATAAATAACATGATAATTCATAACAGATATGAAGTGCACAACAATAGTGGAGTAAATATGTAATTTCATAATTTTCTAATTATTTCTTTTAAAGTATAAATTTCTCGATCTTTCCATCTACCTTAATAGCTTAAAAAATGCCAAGTGTCACTACCAAATAAATAAGGAATACCATTAAATGTTGGGTATCAGTGGAAGGTTTATCTCGTGAATATTCGGACTGCTAGCAATATAACGCACTATTCTGCCGAGGTCGTTCGGCCTGATCCAGAATAATGTGTACACTTCTGAGGGTCGTGCGGCACGAACTATAGATGCATATATATACTACTGAGGCGTTCGGCCCGCTTCACAATAAAGGAAGGAAGTCACTGAATTACGAGACACATGTTTACAATACACTACATGAGCATAGAACGAATATAATCTTTACCGTTTCTCAAATAACTCGCCCACAACTCAAAGTGTTAAGGCTCAACCTAGTATACATATATTTATTTCTAAATCAAATTTAGTTATAACTTTAATTAATTAAGCCAGCAAAACGAGTTCAAATAATTCAATTATTACATAATGAAGTCCTAAGTCTACCCGAACATAAACATGCTTTAGCTACGTATAGACTCTCATCACCTCGTGATTGCGTAGCACCCACAACTAGTTGCACATAACAATGAATATCACCTAGGGTAGTTTTCCACTCACAAGGTTAAACATGAGACTTACGTCCGAAGTTCCAAAACCGACTACAACGCCTCTCTAACTCTTCAATTCAAGCCAAACGATCTGAAACTAGTTAAATAATGTGCAACTCAATCAAAATATACACTAATACATATAATTTAATAATTTATAATGATTTCCAACTCCGCTCAAAAAGCCACAAAGACAACCCTCGGGCCCACATGCCCAGATTCTGAATATTTTTGAAGTTAAATTGTAACGACCCGGCCGATCTCTTTGAGTATTATAATCATGGTCCCCCATTTACTGTTTAATTTATGTTTTACATCTGTTTTATGACTTACCGGGTTAGTCAGTTCGGGTCCGGAAGGATTTCGGAATGAATTGAAATACTTAGTCTCATAATTGAAAACTTAAGTTGGAAAAGTTGGCCGCGTATTGACTTATGTGTAAATGACCCCAGATTTGAATTTTGATGGTTCCATTAGCTCCCTTGGGTGATTTTGGACTTAGGAGCGTGTCCGGATTGTGATTTGTAGGTTTGCAGTGGAATTATGCTTGCAATGGCGAAAGTTGTATTTTTCGAAAGTTTGACCGGGGGGTTGACGTTTTGATAACGGGGTCGGAATCCGATTCTAAAAATTGAAATAGGTCTGTTATGTAATTTATGACTTGTGTGCAAAATTTGGGGTCAATCAGACTTGATTTGATAGGTTTCAGCGTTAAAAGTACAAATTGAAAGTTCTTAGTTTCATTAGGCTTGAATTGGGGTATGATTCATGGTTTTAGCATTGTTTGAGGTGATTTGAGGGTTCGACTAAGTTTTTGGGACTTGATGGTATGTTTGGTTGAGGTCCCGGGAGCCTCGGGCGAGTTTCGGGTAGTAAACGGATCAAGAATTGAAGTTGGGAGACTATTGAAGTTGAGTTTACTGGTTTTGTTTTTGGCTGATCTGGTTTCCTTATACGCGATCGCGTGGGCAAGTCCGCGATTGCGTAGTCTAAATAGGTCACTGATGGAATTTTTTCTACGCGTTCGTGTGTAGAGGGCTGCGATCGCGTAGCTTAGAGGAGCAGAGCATCGCGAATGCGTGGGCTAGGCCGTGTTCACGATGAGGAAGTGAGATAGGAGCTAAGATCACACATTTTGTTCATTGCGAACGCGTGAAGTCATTCGCGATCGTGTAAGTCAGAGGGTCAGAACATCGCGTTCGCGTAGAGGATTTTGTGTTCGCATATGGTTAATTTGTGGGGCAGCATAGTTGTGTTTCGCGATCGCGAGGTATGTTCCGTGATCGCGATGCAGGCATATCTGAAGCTCGGTAGAAGGAGATTTTTGGAGAGATTCTTGCGTGAGTGTTTGGGGTAAGTGATCCTATTTAGTTTTGGTTAATTTCCATGATTATGCCTTCGATTCCATCATTTAATAGGTGAATTAAGTTGAAAATTTTAGAAAGCCCTCTTGGTTTAATTTAAAGTTTTGAGGGTCGAGTTGATGTCGGAATTGGGTAATATTGGTATGGTTAGACTCGTGGTTGAATGGGCTTTCAGATTTTATAAATTTTGTCGGGTTTCGAGATGTGGACCCCACGAACGATTTTTGGGTAAAATTTCGGATTTTAATAGAAAATTTATATTTTCATATGGAATTAATTTCTATAATTTTTATTGACTGAATCATATTATTTGTGGCTAGATTTGAGGCGCTTGGAGGCTGATTCGCGAGGCAAAGGCATTCTAGAATAAAGAATTACACGGTTTGAGGTAAGTAAAAGTTCTAAATTTGGTCTTGAGGGTATGAAACTGCTGATTATGTGTTATTGGACTGGTTTTGAGGTGATGCACATGCGAGGTGACGGGCGTGTGGACGTGCACCGTAAGAATTGTGACTTGGTCAATTTCATGGAACTGCGTAGTTGAATAATTTGTTGATAGACGTACATTTTTCCATGTATTTAGAGAAATTGATCTATAAATCATGTTTAAACTATGTGCTGACAGTGTTGGGACCCATAGAGGTCGTGTACATGTTGAATTATCTGCTAAATTTTTGTTTCATACTTAGTCACGATTTTTACTCGCATATTACATCTCAGTCTCTCTTATTCATTATTGATGCATCATATCATTGTTGTTGGACTGCTTATCATGATTTTTGAGAGCCCGAGAGACTAGAGAGGTTGATGACTGAGTAAGGCCGAGGGCCTAATTCTGAGGATATTTATGGGATCGGGCTGCACGCCACAACATGTTACATTGATTTATGCCATGATTGGCTTGCTATAGCGCTTGGGTTGAAGGAGCCCCTCAGGAGTCTGTACACACCCCTAGTGAGCGCAGGTACCTACTGAGTGCGAGTGCCGAGTGCGAGTACGAGTGCCAAGTGTTGAGTGATTGAGAGGAATTAGTGATTGTGAGGAATGAGTGATTGTGAGGAATGAGTGACTGTGAGGTTGGAGTGAATGGGAGGACTGTGTGACTGTTACTCCGAGAGGATGCATTGATTTCATTATTGCTGCATTTCAGATGTCATATATCACTGTTTTTGGAAATTTCGGAAAGACATTATTTATGTTTCAGTCAAATTTGATATGAAGTTACTGTGGAATTTTAAATGTTGAACTTGAAAGCATGCCTACCCTTTTATGTTGGAAATTACTGTATTTGGACTTAGTTGTGAAGCTCGTCACCACTTTCAGTTCTTCATTTATTATTGTTACTTACTGAGTTGGTTGTACTCATACTACACCCTGCACTTCGTGTGCAGATCCAGGTGATCCCGGACACAGTGGGTGTTGATTCTTTCGCACAGTTCATTTTTCGAAGATTTAGAGTTATCTTCCGTGTTTTGCAGACCTTGTCTCTCCATCCCTATCTCCTTGTTTATTGTATTTGGTCTCAGGCTATTATAGACCGTATTTTCCTTTCTATACTTGTAATGTATAGATGGTCGTGTACTCAGTGACACCGGGTTTTGGGAGTGTATTTGTATCTGTAATTGTGAGGTCTTTTATTAAATTCTAATTATTATGCTTTCAAACTTAAAAGAAAAATGTGGGTTATTGATGGTGTCGGCTTGCCTAGTACTGAGATAGGCACCATCACGACATGTGTGATTTTGGGTCGTGAGATAAACTCTACCCATAACCCCACGAACTAAAATATATAACTTATTTCAAATTCCATGTCCAATTTCGTGGTAAAAATTCAAAAATATCAATTTCTAGGTTTTCTTCCAAAATTCCAAATTTCTACTAATTCTCATTAAAAAATCCGTACATAATCAAAGTATCTAACTCACAAAAGGTGGGAATAGCTTACCTTGCAATTGTCACGACCCAAAAATCCCACCACAGGCGTCATGATGGCACCTAGTCTCTAAGACTAGGTAAGCCTATTACAATTACATTTCGAGCCTTTTTTTAAGTATATAATTTTATACAAGTGTCGAAACCAACATCGAAAATAATTATAACAACCTCCCAAGACTGGTAATACTGGGTTACGAACTCTAACTGAATACATGCAATATTGAATATACAATACTGTTAGAATAAGAAGTTATAGTACAATAATATGGAAAGACTCCAAGGGACTGCGATGGCAAAGCAACTCTACCGTGAATCCTTGCGATCAACACATTAACTCTGTCCGAGTCCGATATCTCCAATACCTGGCTCTACGTAAAAATATGTAGAAGTGTAGTATGATTAACCATAGTCGGTACCCAGTAAGTATCAAGACTAACCTCGGTGGAGTAGTGACGAGATACAGTCAAGACACTCACTAGTCAAATAACATTTGCAATATGGCAGTACACAATAGTACTGAAAAATAGCAGTAATAGCAATAATAATCAACTAGTGATATAAACAGCAAGGCAACAAGAACACCATAAATATTGCCCAAACGAATAATGGACACAAGCACAATTAATTAATCAAGTCCTTCAAAATATACATCCTTCATCTATAAGGTTTTCAAATAGAAATCTTTATAATATAATTCTTTCAAATAAAATATTTCGAATAAAATTCCTTCAAACAAAATCTTTCGAATACAAATTCCTGTCAAGAAAAAGCTTTTGAATATAATTCTAAAAAATAAAAACTTTCAAATATATTCCTTTAAAAAAAAGTCACCATGTGACACCTCATTTCATAATCATAAAAATTACGGGTCATGGACTACTTTCATATTTTTACGGCATCTCGTGCCAATAACTCTATCAGAACCGCACGGACAACTCACGTGGCAGAAGACAAAATAATATAATGGAATGACTAAGAAGCGAACAAATGAGAAATTATAGAAAGATAACAACACAAAAAATAGAGGTAAACAACTGGGGCGCTCCCGAGGTACCGCCTCGTAGTCCCAAAAATAAATACGCAACAGGGGGATCTCCCCGAGGAACCGCCTCGTAGTACCAAAATTAAATATGCAAACAGGGAGATCTCCTGACGAACCACCTCATAGTCCCAAAAGTAAATATGCAAACAGGGGGATCTCCCTAGGAATCGCCGCATAGTTCCAAAAGTAAATATACAAACATGGAGATCTCCCGAGGAATTGCATCGTAGTCCCAAAAGTAAATATACAACTGCAAAGATGGAAAAAATAACTCAGCAAAAGTGACCACTTCTTAAATCCAAATGTCTGATAAATATATTAACGTCTCAATTTAAACTTATTTAATAAATTCTTAGCAGATGAAAAATCCATAATGTAATTATTTTCATGAGATGTCAACTCAACATGCACATGCAATTCACATAAAATCAAAGTAGTAATCACACCAAATTATCATATAAAACAAATTAGACAAACAAAGAACATTGCATGACAAATAAGGATTTTATAAGTGCCAGAAATTTCTAATTTTATACTTAAAAATTCCTACGACTTTAAACCAATAAAATATACACATATAAGCCCGAGTACATACTCGTCACCTCGCGTATACGGCTTTCACATTCTACAAATGGCACATATGACACAATGCCTAAGGGGTAATTCCCCTACTCAAAGTTAGGCAAGATACTTACCTTTTTGAAGTTATGCTGATATTCCAAAATAGCCTTCTTGCTTGAATTGACCTCCGAAAAACTCAAATCTATCCAAATTAATTGTATAACTTCATTAAAATCCATCAAAAATAATTTCAGATAATAAAATCTCGACTTAAAATTTCACATTAAAAAGTCAACCAAAAGTGAACGCGAGGCCCGCATCTTGGAACCCGGCAGAATTTCCACAAAATCTGAACACCCATTACGATACGATTTCAACCATACCAATTTTATCGAATTCCAATAACAATTCGTCCTCCAAATCTTGAATTTACGTTTTTGAAAAGTTTTGCAAAAATCTTGATTTCTCCCATTTAAATACGAAATTAACGATGGATATAACCATGGATTTATGAAATATAATCACTTTCAGATATAGAACACTTACCCAAGAGGAACTTCTGAAAACTCCCTCCAGAATCGTCCAAAACTGTGATCCAAAAATCCAAAAATGAAGAAAATGACCAAACCCCCGAATATATGTTCTGTCCATGTTTTCTCGCATTTGCGGACATGTTTTTCGCATCTGCAGGATCGCTTCTGTGACCGTAAATGCGCATATGCGAAGTGCACTTCCCAGTCGACCCTCGCATCTATGGGAGCATTTGCGCTTCTGTGGGAATCGCAGATGTGAGGCCAGTGTCCACTTCTGCGCAAGGAGTCGCTTCTGCGACCATTGTGACGCTTCTGTGAAGCCGCAGAAGCGTGGAGTCTTCCACTTCTGCGATGCCTGTCCAGCCAAGCCCAAGTCCTTTCCGGGTCGCTTCTGCAATGAAGTTTCCGCATAAGCGATCACACCAGTAGTCAAATTTCCAGTAGCTTTAACAAGTCCAAATTCGATCCGAACCCTGTCCGAAACTCTTCCGAGCCATTCGAGACCTTAACCAACTATACCAACATGTCTTAAACTCCAATATGAACTTATTTGAGGCCTCAAACCACGTCAAACAAGGCTGAATTTATAAGTCGCGCCTCGAATCGAATTATGAGTTTTCAAAGTTTTCAACTTCTATGATTTGCACCGAAACGTATCAAATTAATCTAGAATGACTTCAAATTTCGCGCCCAAGTCATAGATGACGCAATGGAGCTTTTCCAATTTTCCGAATCGAAATCTGACCTAGTTATTAACCAATCGGCTTATAGTCAAATTTAAAAATATTTAAAGAACTTCATTTTCTAACTTTTCTCCGAAATGTGCCGAATTGTCCTAAGAACTTCCAAATCCAAATACAGACATACGCCTAAGTCCGAAATCACCATACAAAGCTTTTGACATCATCAAAATTTCGTCCCGGAGTCGTTTGCTTAAAAGTCAAAACTCTTGTCAACTCTTTTTATTTAAGCTTCAAAAGTAAGAATTGTTCTTTCATTAATCCCGAATCATCCGAAAACCAAACTCCACCACACACGCACGTCATAATACACATCACAAAGCTGCTCGGGGCCTTAAGTCGCTGAATGAGATGTTAATTCTTAAAACGACAAGTCGTGTCGTTACAACAATAGATGATGAAAATCTCCCCTTGAAGCTCTCCATAATATCGCCCCAACCAAATGAAAATGAAAGAAGATGGGCCAAATTCCCGTATAAAACCAAGCCCTCTGCCCAGCAGTCATCGCACCTATGGCCACTGGACCACTTCTGCGGTTTCACAGGTGCGGCCAAAAATACAGCTTCTATGGTCCTCCTTCAACCCTCCTGCCTTCGTATCTGCGAACCAGACTGTGCTTCTGCAGAGTCGCACCTGTGACCAGGGATCCACTTTTGCGGTCTCGTAGGTGCAAGAATTCCTTCGCATCTGCGGCCTCTACCCATCTCCCTTCTAGCCGCTTATGTGGTCCACTGCCTCGTTTCTCCAAGGCCGCTTCTGCGATGAAGCTTCCACAGAAGTGGTTGCACCAGCAACTAGAATCCTCAGCTTTTCCTTAAGTCCAAAATCAGATCTATTGACCATCTAGAATCTACCCAAAGCCCCCGGAAACTTGACCATATATACCAACATGCCCCAAAATACATTATGAACTTAGTCGAGGTCTCAAAAAATGCCAAACAACATCAAAACTATGAGTCGACGATCGAAATCCTTCTTTAACTTTTCAAACTTCCAAACTTTGACGAACGCGTCCAACTCGTATCAAAATATTCCAGAATAACGCCAAACTTTGCTTGCAAGTCACAAATCACGATATGAACCTATTCCAAAGCTCGAAATCCCAAACGGACATCGATAGCATTAAAATCCATTTCAAGTCAAACTTAAGAAATTCTTAAACTTTCAAAATGCCAACTTTCCAAAACAAGCGCCGAAATACTCCCGAGTGATCCGATACTCAACCCAAACATACGTGTTATGACCCATCGGTCATTTTGAGTATTTCAACCATGTTCCCCCATTTACTACTTAATTTATACTTTGCCGTTGATATATGACTTGTCGGGATAATTTGTTCGGGTTCGGTGAGGTTTTCAAATGAATTGAGATACTTAGTCTCCAAGATGAAAATTAAAGTTAAAAAGGTTGAATGGATATTGACTTATGTGTAAACAACCATATAATAGGATTTTGATAATTCCAATGGCTCTGTATGGTGATTTTGAACTTAGGAGCGTGTCTAGAAATTATTTGGAAGTCCGTAGTTAAATTAGGCTTGAAATGGCTAAAATAGAAATTTAAGTTTGAAAGTTTAACCGGGGAGTTGACTTTTTGATATCAGGTCGGAATCTGATTATGGAAATGTGAATAGGTCAGTTATGTCATTTATGACTTGTGTGCAAAATATGAGGTCAATCGGACTTGATTTGATAGGTTTCAGCATTGAATGTAAAAGTTGAAATTCGTTAGTTTTCGTTAAAATTGAATTGGAGTGTGATTCGTGTTTTTTAGCATTGTTGGATGTGATTTAAAGGCTCGACTAAGTTTGTATGATGTTTTAGGACTTGTTGGTGTATTTGGTTAAGGTTCCTAGGGTCTCGAGTGAGTTTCGGATGGTTAATAGATCAAATTCGGACTTAGAAGAAATCTGGAAAATTTCTGTCTTCTGGTGTGATCGCACCTGCGAGGAATTGGCCGCAGGTGCGATGCCGCAGATGCGGCTCATTTTATGCAGAAGTGGAGCTGGGATAACCTGGGTAGGGCACAGGTGCGAGGGAATAAACTGCATTTGCGAGCCCACTGGTACGAGCGAGGCTCCGCAGATGCAAGTTGAGGGAGAGGCATGTTCCGCAGGTGCAGGCGAAGGAGCGTAGAAGCGGCTCCGCAGGCGCGGGAGATAGGCGCAAGTGCAGAGTTTGGGAAACCAAGTGGCTTCCGCAGAAGCGGAAATTTCACCGCATAAGCGGTTCCGCATGTGTGGATAGGGGGCTGCAGGTGCGAAGATCCTAGACAGAGTGTTAAAATCAGAGGAGTCCGAGATTTTTGTCATTTCTAACATTTCCAACACGGGTTGAGGCAATTTTTGAGCGAGCAATCACGGGAAATCTTGAGGTAAGTCACTTGTGATCATTTTCTACTCCATAATATTGAATTATCATCGAATAATCCGACTAGATTACGTGTTTTTGAGGTGTAAATCTCGAATTTGAACCTAGGGATTTGAAAATAAGATTTGAGGATTTGGAGTACGAGTGGATCTTGGAATTTAGTAAAATTGGTATGGTTAGACTCGTGAATAAATGGGCTTTCGGATTTTGTAACTTTTGTCGGGTTCCGAGACGTGGGGTCCATAGACAATTTTCGAGTGTAATTTCGAATTTGGTGGGAATAATTAATATTTTGATATGGAATTACTTCCTTTAATCGAATTAATTGTGACTAGATTCGAGCCGTTCGGAAGTTGATACGCGCAGAATGTAATTTCTGGAGCATTTTTTAGCTTGCTCGGCATTGGATTCGGCTTGTTCGAGGTAAGTAACACTTCTAAACTTGGTTCTGAGGGTATAAAACCCCAAATTTTGTGTTATATCAATTGTTTGGAGGTGACACACATGCTAGGTGACAGGCGTCTGGGCGTGCACAAGCAATTATGACTCAAATAAATTCTGCGGAGTTAAAAAAAAATAAAGAATCATGTTATTATCCGTGTATCCTCCACATGTTAGAGAAATTGAGCTGGGGCACTTATTAAATATCATCTTTAGGCTACGTGCCGATATTTTGGGACCCATGGGGTCGAGGTGCTATTGAATTGTTTGTTTTAAATTGTAATTCCATACTCAGTCATGTTCATTCATTTCATATCATATCTCAGCCTATGTTGCTATTTATTGATACATCATATTATCATTTTTGGGCTGATGTTCATGACATTTTGAGCCCAATAGACTAGAGAGACTGATGACTGAGTGAGGCTGAAGGCCTAATTGTAAGGATATTTATGGGATCGGGCTGCACGCCATAGCAGGCCTTATTGGCTTTGTTATTATATGGATCGGGGCTGCCCGCCTGCATCAAACCTTATTGACTTTATTATTATATGGATCGGGTCTGCCCACCTGCAGCAGGCCTTATAGGATTTATTATTATACGGATCGGGACTGCCCACCTGCAGTAGGCCATATCGGCTTTATATCACGCTTGGGCTGAAGGAGCCCCTCCGGAGTCTGTACACACCTCAGTGAGCGTAGATGATTATATATATACGGGGTAAAATTCCTAGGGCATGGACTTGCCTTACTTATTTATAATTGTGATTAATTTCCCTGGACATGGATCTTGTCCGAATCATTTATATTTGGGGATAAATTACCCCAGGGCTGGATTGGCCTTATACGGTACTGAGTGTGTGTGTGTGTGTGTGTATATATATATATATATATATATATATATATATATATATATATATATATATATATATATATATATATATATATATATATATATATATGGGATATTGTCAGTCGATATATATATATATACTGAGTGACTGAGTAATTTGTGATTGTGAGTACGCGAGGTTATCCGCTGAGATGTCATATTCCTCATATCATTCAGAATTGATCTGTTTTACGTCTCTGAGTTTAATTGTGGAACCTGAAAGTATGCCTATATTTCTGTACTATTATTTCTATACTGGATTGTACCTGCGGAGCTCATCACTTCTTTTAGCCTAAAGGTTAGTCTTGTTACTTGTTTAGTTGGTTGTACTGATACTACACCCTGCACCTCGTGTGCAGATCCAGGTACTTCCAGATACGGCAATTTCCATAGTTGAGGACTTATCTGTTGGAGACTATCAAGGTAGATTCTTGGCGTCTGCTGACCTTGACTCTCTTTCCTTTCAGTTATTGTACTGATCTACATTTAAAATAATATTTTTTGTCAGTCAGACTTTGCTATCATTTAGATGTTCATGTACTCAATGACACCAGTTTTTGGAAGTGTTTATATCTCTTTTTGTGAGAATTTCTTCTGTTGAATTTAAATATTATGTTTTTAAATTTAGAAGATATGGTGGTTTATTGAGATTGTCGGCTTGCCTAGTATTGAGATAGGTGCCATCACGACAAGTAAGATTTTGGGTCATGGCAAGTTGTATCAGAGCCTAGGTTACGTATGTCTCACGAGTCATGAGCAGGTTTGGTAAAGTCTTGCGGATCGATACGGAGGCATCTGTACTTATCTTCGGGAGGCTGCCAAACCCGTAGGAAAATTCCACTTTCTCGATTCTATCGTGCAGAATTGATTCAGCTTGAAACATAACTCTTGAATTCCTTCCATGCATTCGTGTGCGCATGTGAGCGTTCGGTATCATATGTGCATCGCCGACTTATGATTCCATTAACGAGGTTCGAGATTAGTATTTTGTGGATGGGACAATCTGGAGGACTTGAGGCCAGGGTTAGACCGCAGCTTAGGCTCAGTAGTTTCGGCTGTGAGAACTTGTGCGTTTGGACTTATGCGTTCGGTAGTATCCCTATGAGTGGAATTTATGGCTCGATGAGCGGTTGAATGATTATATGATGAGTATGATGTGAATGCGGGATGTGTTCATGTGGGTTGAATGAGACAAATAAATTTTACTTGTGACTCAAGAGTTTGCTATTGGGTACTTGATTCCTGTTTTGATGTGACGTACAGTCTTGAGTTATGAGTTCGTTGAGGGATCTGTCATGTTGTTTAATTGTAGAGAGAAGTATATTTTCATGTCGTGTTAATGAGTTCAAACTCAGAAATATTAAGTGATTCCGTAGTAATTGTGAATGCGAAAGGGTATAGAAAGATGCCAATTTGAGACTAGGTGGGTTATCTCCTGCGGTGTAATCTACGTATGTGTGTTCCTTATAATGTTGAGTAGAGGGTTTCTTTTCTCCCAGCATGGTATAGGCGTTGAGATTTGAGTTTTGATTAGTTGATAAAGTTGACTTGACCGTCACGGGGATGAAGGCGAGCTTAGTAGATGATTTTAGGTATTTTATGATTTGTGTTACCTGCACTTGTGAAGGATTTTCGTGAAATTGAATGCGGGATTATGACAATGGTAGAGTATGGGTATGGTGAGTTATCAGATGTTTTGTTATATGTCTTTGAGCCAAGTGGGGGAGTCTTCTATCTACGATTTGGTTGCACGATTGTGAGCAGTATTGATTTTGGTCCGAGGCATACTTGTTGATTAGTTATGACTTATAGAGGTTGAGATCGGGGATGACTCGAGTAGGAAATTTTTTGGAATGCGGGTTATATTACACTTTATGAAAATATGAAAAATCATGAAATGATTAAATTGTTATTTTGAAAGATGTAGTGCGTACGAAGTATGAATTTGATTGGTGGTGTTAAGGCAGAGTTACTTCTTTAGGGGCTGTTGTGCTAATGGAGCTTGTATCTTTCAGCCCGTTTGGGTAGTGTAATTTAGATTTGAGCATAGTGGATGACTTTCGAAAGGGTTCTATTGGAGTCAAAATGTATATGTGGCAATTAAAAAAATTTCGGATTAGTATATTGCTAGAACCGGTTATTTACATTGGATGGTGTCGGGACTTGCGGTAATTTCTATATGACTATGGATTCTACATTTTAGTATAAGAAAGGTAAGAAGAATAATTTTAAATTCTCATAAGGTATTTTCAGAGTGAGTGATACAGTTGTGGTATTTATGGAGGTGCTTAAGAAGAATATAATGGCTTATGGGCCATAGGGTGGTATGGTTTTATGTGAGGATGTCTTGTAGTGAACTTTGGGTAAGGATCGTGGAGTTCTGACAGGGAGAAGTGTCAACTTGAGGGTAATTCAGAAGAAACTCGGAGAAAATAGGATGACTGGGTAGTAGGCTAGACTAGTATAGTATGATCGGTTCTTTGGGTACCTATGAAGTAGTGTGGCTCTACGGATGTTTTATTGGAAATATTCTTGGGTTGGTGACCTGCGTGGCTTCGCCGAGTTAGAGGAATTCAGTTTAATATATTGGTTGTGTGCAAATGGATTTCAAAGTGTCCTTGGTGGTTTCTACCATGGTTTGAGCCGGATATGTCTTACCGGCGTGAGGAACATGTTGTGTATTGTGAATTCCCCCTGTTTGGGAGCAAGAGGAAGGTTTCTAACTAACCGGGTATCTAAATTGCTGGTGACTCAAAGTTGATAATGAGATTCTTGTGCTTGTCACATGATGGCATGATAGATGTGGTGTGTTGTACGGGATTAAGATTTACATGTACAAGGGGACAGTTCATTCTTGAAGGGAAGGTCACGAATTTTGGATAGAATGGTTAGTGTTATATATTTAGATGAATGTTATAATTGCTCGGTAATCCTTGAGACCGGTGCGCATTTCAAAAGGCGCATTGTGTTTTGATTTACGGATGTTCATTAGTATTATGGTACTCATCTGGTTGCTAGACTGCTGATATTTAAATTATATCTATGTGGCACGGAAGAATTTTGGAAGTATTCCTAGTGGGAAGATTGTGCATGAAAGACGTGTTAGTCATTCGAGTGCTGGAGTTGGGACTAGTTACGGTGATTCATGTGTTCTATGAAATTGGAGACTGGGAGTTCTCAGAAGCATATTGTTTCGGGGTTGCGACCTATTTGAGGTGACTATTTTATTTAAACTCAATGGAGGCACTAGTCGCGTTAATTATTTGTGATAGCTACGCGCTATGAGTGCGCATATATGTGAGGTTTGAGCCCATGTGCCGGCATCAAAGCAAGTATTCATACTCGAAATAATGCTTAGGCTATGATATGCCTAGAGTTGACTGTTAAGCGTAAAGTTATAACGTTTCCCGTATTCGTACCTTTGTTGAGAACTATCTGGGCTATACTTGAGGTTACAAAGAAGCTGACTCCTTAAATAAACCAGGTAGTTACTATTCCTGCGTTAACTTACCGATTTGAGTTATGATAGCACACTTTGCACATGCCTACTCTATGGTGTGATATTTTACTAGTGCAAGAGATGTGAATCTTATTTCATTTATCATATACATGTGTACTTATTTGATTGCTCATGTATGATATGCTTGGACTGGAGGCCTGTGACCATGCCAGGCAGATTATGTTATTGGCACGTGAGTTGTCCGAGCGTATCCATATACTGATATTATTGGCACGTGAGTTGTCTGTGCGGGTCCATAAATTGATACTATAGCACGTGAGTTATTCGTGCGGGTGATGTTAATGTGAGATCTAGGAGAGCTGGTTACTGTTATTAGATTCGTGTGTCTTGTTTCTACTATACATGATGAGCTCATAGCATTGTGTTTGTAGTGGTGCTGGTTGAACCTGCGGATACGGTTCTCTTCTTTGAGACAGTTCCATTTTTGGGTACACGAATTGCGTAGTTTGTGGCTTGAGTTATATTGGTGTGGCATGCCTATGGAATAGTTGTGTTTAATAGTTTAAGGTCATTGGACCTAGAATGGATAATATCAGGTTTGATTACGGTATATTTGGGAGGATAATATTGAAAGTCGGCTTAGAAGGTGATTATGGTTCTGGTTGGGGCGAGAGAGCTCCATGGCTAGTTGATCTGATGAGTGGTTATGAGTTTTGATTGTTTCTTCCATCATTGGCAGTGTACGAAGGTTTTAGAATGAGGTTCTATTGAATGCTGGGTTTTATACTAACACTTGGTTGGTTTTGAGTAATTACTCTGATCGGGAATGGTGCTGCAAGTATGTGAGTTGTTTAGTATGTTATGTGATTATATCTGGGATTATGGTTATGGATTGATACAGCTTGTTTAGAATTTTACAGTGTGTAGATGTGAGATCCGGGTTTTGAAAAGAATTCTGGATGTTAGAATTGAGCTCTAAGGTTTTTGGGCTAAGATTAAATTAATGATTTTTCAGTTATGTTGTGTTTTCAGGCCTATATAGAATAAGGTGACATGGGTTCACCCCCAGGTATGTGCATGGTACGGTGGAATAGAGATTTAAAGGTTAGGAACAACTCTTGGCACGTTCGAGGACGAACATATGTTTAAGTGGGGGAGAATGTTACGACGCAACCTGTCATTTTGAGTATTTCATCCCCGTTTCCCCATTTACTGCTCAATTTATGCTTTGCAGTTGATATATGACTTGCTGGAGTAATTGGTTCGAGTTCGGTGAGGTTTTTAAATGAATTGAGACACTTAGTCTCCAAGATGAAAACTAAAGTTGAAAAGGTTGACTAGATGTTGACTTATGTGTAAACAACCATATAATAGAATTTTGATAATTGCAATAGCTCCGTATGGTGATTTTGGACTTAGGAGCGTGTCTGGAAAATTATTTAGAAGTCCGTAGTTAAATTGAAATGGCTAAAATAGAAATTTAAGTTTGGAAGTTTGATCGGGGAGTTGACTTTTTGATATTGGGGTTGGAATCCGATCCTGGAAATTTGAATAGGTCTGTTATGTCAATTATGACTTGTGTGCAAAATTTAAGGTCAATCGGACTTGATTTGATAGGTTTCAGCATTGAATGTAGAAGTTGGAATTCGTTAGTTTTCGTTAAGCTTGAATTGGGGCATGATTCGTATTTTTTAGCGTTGTTGGATGTGATTTGAAGGCTCAACTAAGTTCGTATGATATTTTAGGACTTGTTGGTGTATTTGGTTAAGGTCTCGAGGGTCTTAGATGAGTTTCAGATGGTTAATGGATCAAATTCGGACTTAGAAGAAATATGAAAATATTTTGTCTTCTAGTGTGATCGCACATGCGAGGAATTGGCTGCAGGTGCAATGCCGCAGATGCGGCTCATTTTTCGCCGAATTTTTTTAAAGATAAACTTTACCCATAATCCCACAAACTCAAATATATAACTTATTTTCAAATAAATGGCTGCCCAAATTCGTGGTCAAAAACCCAAAATACCAAATGCAAGGTTTTTTACCAAAACCCCACAATTTCTACTAATTTTCATACTTAAATCCTCATAGAATCCATGTATTTAACTTATAGTAAGTGGGAATCACTTACTTTGGGTTGCTTGATGAAAATCTCCTTTTGGAGATCTCCAATATCGCCCCAACCAAGTGAGAAATGAGAGAAGAAGAGACAAAACTCGCTCTTAAATATGTCCAGCGCTATTTCCGCACTTGAAACAGAGTTGGGCTAGCCTGGGTAGGGCGCAAGTGTGAGGAGATAAACCGCATCTGCTAGCCCGCAGGTGCGAGCGAGGCTCCGGAGATGCGGAGTTGAGGGAGAGGCATGTTCTGAAGGTGCGGGCGAAGGAGCACAGAAGCGTCTCAACAGGCATGGGAGATGGAGCGCAAGTATGGATAGGGGGTGCAGGTGCGAAAATCCTGGACAAAGTGTTAAAAACAGAGGAGTCCGAGATTTTTGTCATTTCAAACATTTCCAACACGGGTTGAGGCAATTTTTGAGCGAGAAATCACGAAAAATCTTGAGGTAAGTCACTTGTGATCATTTCGACTCCATAATATTGAATTATCATCGAATAATCCGACTAGATTACGTGTTTTTGAGGTGTAAATCGAGAATTTGAACATAGGGATCTGAAAATATGATTTAAGGATTTGGAGGTCGAGTGAATGTCGAAATTTAGTAAAATTGGTATGGTTAGACTCGTGGTTGAATGAAATTTTGGATTTTGTAACTTTTGTCGGGTTCCAAGACGTGGGCCCCACAGACGATATTTGAGTGTAATTTCAGATTTTGTGGGAAAAATTAGTATTTTGATATGGAATTAATTCCTATAATTTGTGTTGACTGAATTGAATTAATTGTGACTAGATTCGAGCTGTTCGGAAGTTGATAAGCGCAGAATGGAATTTCTGGAGCATTGTTTAGCTTGATCGGCATTGGATTCGGCTTGTTCGAGGTAAGTAGCACTTCTAAACTTGGTTCTGAGGGTATAAATCCCCAATTTTTGGGCTATATCAATTGTTTGGAGGTGATACACTTGCTAGGTGACGGGCTTGTGGGCGTACTCCATAGAAATTGTGACTTAAATAAATTCTGCGGAGTTGAAAAAAATTAAAGAATCATGCTATTATCCGTGTATCCTCCACATGTTAGAGAAATTGAGCTGGGGCACTTATTAAATATCATGTTTAGGCTACGTGCCGATATTTTGGGACCCATGGGGTCGAGTTGCTATTGAATTATTTGTTTTAAATTGTAATTTCATACTCAGTCATGTTCATTCATTTCATATCATATCTCAGCCTATGTTGCTATTTATTGATACATCATATTATCATTTTTGGGCTGATGTTCATGACATTTTGAGCCCAAGAGACTGGAGAGGTTAATGACTGAGTGAGGCTGAAGGCCTAATTGTGAGGATATTTATGGGATCGGGCTGCACACCGCAGCAGACCATATTGGCATTATATATATTATTATTATATGGATGGGGGCTTCCCGCCTGCAGCAGGCCTTATACGCTTTATCATTATACGGATCGGGACTGCCCGCCTGCAGTAGGCCATATCGGCTTTATATCACATTTGGGTTGAAGGAGCCCCTCCGGAATCTGTACACACCCCTAGTGAGTGTAGATGATTTATATATACGGGATGGACTTCCCAGGGTCATGGACTTTCCTTCCTTATTTATAATTGTGATGAATTTTCCTGGACATGGATCTTGTCCGAATTATTTACATTTGGGGATAAATTACCCTAGGGTTGGATTGGCCTTATACGGTACTGAGTGACTGACTGTCAGTCGATATATATATATATACTGAGTGACTGAGTAATTTGTGATTGTGAGTACGCGAGGTTATCCGCTGAGATGTCATATTCCTCATATCATTCAGAATTGATCTGTTTTACGTCTCTGAGTTTAATTGTGGAACTTGAAAGCATGCCTACATTTCTGTACTGTTATTTCTATACTAGACTGTACCTGCAGAGCTCGTCACTACTTTCAGCCCAGAGGCTAGTATTGTTACTTATTGAGTTGGTTGTACTCATACTACACTATGCACCTCGTGTGTAGATCCAGGTACTTCCGGATACGGCGGTTGCCAGAGTTGAGGACTTATCTGTTGGAGACTATCAAGGTAGCTGCTTGGCGTCTACTGACCTTGACTCTCTTTTCGTTCAGTTATTGTACTGATCTACATTTCAAACAGTTTTTTTTTGTCAGTCAGACTTTGCTATCATTTAGATGCTCATGTACTTAGTGACACCAGGTTTTGGGAGTGTTTATATCTGTATTTGTGAGAATTCTTTCCGCTGAATTTACATATTATGTTTTCAAATTTAGAAGATATGGTGGTTTATTGAGATTGTCGACTTGCCTAGTATTGAGATAGGCGCCATCACGACATGTGAGATTTTGGGTCGTGACATATGCCCAAGTCTGAAATAATCATAAGAACCTATTGGATCCTTCAAATCCCGATTCTGAGGTCGGTTACTCAAAAGTCAAACATTAGTCAATTTTTCCAACTTAAAGCTTCCGAATTTGGAATTTTCTTTCCAAATCAACTCCGAACTTCCCGAAATTCAATTCCGACCACACATACAAGTCATAATACCTGAAGTGAAGCTACTTAAGGCCTCAAACCGCCGAACGACGCGCTAGAGCTCAAAAGGGCTAGTCGGATCGTTACAATATTTCTTATTAAATTCCTAATATAAATGGATACTCATTTAAAACTAATTTGTATATAATTGGTAAATTGTATAAATCATGTAATTAAGTTAAAACTTGATTAAGAAGGGTACATAAGTTTCCTATATAGTATAGATAGATTGATAAATATGTTTCAATGCGCCTAATTAGCATTTTCAACAATCTTCTTAATTAGCATCTCTAGTTTGCTTGCATTTATGTTTAATACGTAGATGCTTCTTTTCAATTATATGGAGTTATATTTCACTCTTTCTATATAGGTCACATAATTAAAAATATAAATGTATCAGTAGAAGAGAATTGCCAATCCTTCGATCTTTATGATATATATTTAACCCATTTAAACACTGGTTTCTCATTAAAATCCCATTCTATTGGTTCAATTGTCAAAGAATTCGTTCATATTTTTTTCCTTTCTATTGTACTTTAAAGAGTTGAACGTAATTTTTGCTGATTCAAATTATGTCTGATTACCTTTTTCTCTATACACGAATATTCTAGCAATAAAATGCTTTTACATTAAATTTTAATTTTTTAATAAGAGTAAATTTCACTTCATTCTCTTAAGAGTTACACTATTGCAATAATGACTAGATAAACACCCTTTATCGGAAATTATACTACAAATATAGGTTTAATAATATAATATTTTGTCGATATATTCAAAATGTTGAACACCTTTTAAACAATTGAGAGTTGCAACTTAGCGGCGAAGAGTGTTCAAATTTACTCTAATATTGCTAGTTCAATTCCAGCCTTTTAAACCCAAAAACAAAAAAGAACAAAATCTTTCTTATTTGAATCTCTAAATTTTTCATATATTGCAATATTTTTATTCCAATTAAAAATAATAACACTATAAATTACATATATTTTTATCATTTCTGTATACAAAAATAATTAACTTATCATATTCTTTCTTGGAAGTATCTATGTGTCATGATTTTGTGTTATGTGATAATTCTCCTAATTAAAATACCTTACAATTTATTTAAATTATGCTTTCACTAGTGGATTTTATTTTGACTTAATGCTAGATTTGATTTATATTAATTGTTAATTTTTTATAAGTATTTTTATGATTTGCTAAATACTGTATGTAGTTTGATTTGAAGTTTCTCATTCATTAAAAAGATATTATTTACTTTCTTAAATTTAAACATCCTAAAGCGAGATTTCTGGCTACAACATTACCTTTAACCTTTAGTAGTTGAGAAGCAATATCCTTTTCATCTTTTGAATGAGAACATAACTCTCGGAATAGAATTTACTCATATTGAGACAGCTTGTAATATGAGTGAGAATAGAATCCAGAACTAGGAAAATAATTAACATCCAGAAGTGGAGAATTTGTAGGCTTTTACAACAGCTTTCTTATTGAATTTCAGTTTCTCTTATTTTTTGTATTTCCTACATTGTGGATTAGTACTAGAGTCCTATATGCTTATTCCACATAAGTCTTTCAATTCTGATTTTTTTGTCTTCGGATAAATGTCAACGTGTAATCTAATTCCCACTTAACAACACACATTTTTTGCTTGTCTCCCTTCTTTCCTCCCCGCCCATGACATGTTTTTTAATTTCATTGCTATATATCACTCTTACATTATTAGATTTTTGTTGAGAAAGAAAAAAATCTAATAATGTAAGGATGATATATAGTAATGAAATTAGCAAAACGTCATGTGCATAGACTGTTTAGTTTTATGTTGGATAAAGTTTTGTCCACAACTTCACTCTTATTTTTAAAAGTAAATAAGAAAAGAGAAAGAGGTAACCAGTGGAACTAGCAATATTATCTATTAAAATTACATATGATGTATTCGCTTGCTGAGTAAGAGGGTGTTGAGAATTTGTTTGGTCGGTCATCAATATTTGCTTAGGAGTATTTAATCCAGAATTTTTCATTAAACTTAACATGGTCAGCCCCGTATAAATATCTAAACTGGAGACAATATTTAAGTAGTGGCATGAAAGTATCCCTTTTGTGCAAATCTCCTCTTTCTATTTGGCTAATAGATCCAACATGGATAAAAGATCTTTTCAACATCAATTTTATATGAAGTTAATGATAAATATTCTTATCAATTTATTATGAGTTAATACCCTAAAATCCCTTTTAACTATCAGCTTTTTGTGAGTTACCTACTTAAATTATAGGGTATCCCCAAAACCCCCTTGAACTCTATTCCCCTTCATATTATAAACCTTCGATTAAATTCTTAGAGGTGCGTCTGATACATGCTCCTAATTAACTAAAAATGTGCCATGTGGCATTATACATGGCTATATAACTCGGCCTAAACCCCCTCCTCTCCCCCCCCAAAACTATCTGATGTCCCCAAAACCCTCTTGAACTATATTCCTTTATATATTAAAAACTCCTTGTTGAATTCTTAGAGGTGTGTCTGTATAACTATATCAACTTATGGTTTGTACTAAGTTTGTGATGTAGCTAGCTTACTCGTAATGTATTACTCTCGGATGATTGATTAAGTAGCTACACTTAAGGTATTATGACTTGTACGTGAGGTGGAAATTGAATTTCGGGAAGTTCGGAGTTGATTTGAAAAGAAAATTCTAAATTCGGGAGCTTTAAGTTGGAAGATTTGATTAAGGTATGACTTTTGAGCCAACGGCCTGGGGACTGGGATTTGATGGTTCCAATAGGTTTGTATGATAATTTCGGACTTGGGCGTATGTTCGAGTGGAGTATTGGGTGGCCCGGAAGTATTTCGGCGCTTATTACGGAAGGTTGGCATTTTGAAGATCTAATAATATCTTAAGTTTGGGTTGGAGGGAAATTTTATGTTATCAATGCCCATTTGGGATTCAGAGCCTGAGAATAGCTCTGTATGGTGATTCTGGTTTTAGGAGCACGCGTGAATGTGGATTTGGAAGTCCGTAGGTCATTTCAGGGTCATTTGACAAAATTTGGAAGTTTGAAGGTTTTTGAAAAGTTTGACCGGGAGTGTACATTTGATATTGGGATCCGATTCTAGAAGTTGGAGTAGGTCCGTAATGTCAAATGTGACTTGTGTACAAAATTTGAGACCAATTAGGCGTGATTTGATAGGTTTCGGCATCGAATATAGAAGTTTGAAGTTTAAAAGTTTATTAAGCTCGAATAGGGATGCGATTCATGATTTCGATGTTGTTTGATATGATTTGAGGCCTCGCACGAGTTCGTTTCATGTATTGGGACAGGTTGGCGTGATTGGACAGGGTCCGGGGGGCCTGGGGTGTGTTTCGGGGTGGTTTCAGACCAAGTTGGGCTGCTTTGCAATTGCTAGTGCTGGTGTATGGTTTTCTTCTTCGCGAATGCGAATAGATTCTCGCGTTCGCGAAGAAGGATTTAGGCTGCTTGTATTTTGTGCATCGCAAACGCGACTCTGTGGCCGCGAACACGAAGGGAAAGTTGGAGAAACCTACGCGAACGCGGCAGGAGGGTCGTGAACGCATAGGAGGAAAGGAGAGCTGGGACTTGGGGGCCATTAAGCCTTCGCAAACGCGAAGAGAAAAATTCGGAGGCAGTGCATTTTGGCCTTCGCGATCGCGATGGTCTTTCCGCGATCGCAAAAAGGACGGACCTGTGCAGTAAAGTTTTAAAATGGGGATTTGGCCATTTTCATTTCATTTCCTCTATGGGAGCCGACCTTAGAATAATTTTGGAGCACCGTTTTCGGCATCAATCACAAGGTAAGTGATTCCCACCTATTTCAAGTTAAATACATGGTATATATATGGATCTAAACATGGAAATTAGTAGAAATTGGAATTTTGAATAAAAGCTAAGAAATTTGTATTCTTTGATTTTGACCACGAATTTGGGCATGTGATTGGGAATAAATCATATATTTAAGTTCGTAGCATTATGGGTAATGATTATCTTCGAACATTTTCAGAATACGGGCGTGTGGGCCCGAAGGTGACTTTATCAATTTTCGAACGGAGATGGAAATTGTTATAAATTGATTGATTATGAGTATTAGAGTATACATTGATTGGGTTGCATTTTATTTGACTAGTTATGGATCGCCGATCACCGGTTTGAGGTGTTAGAGCAGTGTTGGAGCCGGTTTTGAAACTTCGGAGCGAGGTAAGTCTCATGTCTAACTCCACGAGGGGGAAACCACCCCTAGGTGATGTAATTGGTATGTGCTACTAGTTGTGGGGTGCTACGTACGCATGAGGTGACGCGAGTCTGTACGTAGCTACATTCATGTTATAATTGTTCGGGTAGACTTAGGCTCACACCATGCTATAACTGTACTATTTCAGCAGTCCCTTGTCTATTAAATTCCTTTATTTTTACATTATGGCTTGAGACTAGACATTTGCAGAGTGATAGACTTGCTATTGTAGAGATTTGACGAGTTTCATGATTTTCCGCGGAATAATTTTGCTCCTCTTACAAATTTCTCCCGCGCTATGCATTTTCATCGAAAGGTGTTTTCCTTAAAATTATAACTGACACGTTTATTCGTGAGTGGGGTCAAGGACCCATTTAATCTTCTGATTCTAATGGGATCGGGCCGTTCGCCTCGGCAAGATTACGTACCACACTCTCATGGGAGCGGATCTTTCGGCTCGGCAGTTTAATAGAT
Organism: Nicotiana tabacum; assembly: GCF_000715075.1. NCBI lineage: Eukaryota > Viridiplantae > Streptophyta > Magnoliopsida > Solanales > Solanaceae > Nicotiana > Nicotiana tabacum. The sequence goes on from NC_134098.1 coordinate 9,744,333, forward strand.
GCATCTATGGTTCGTGCCGATCGACCTCGGTAGTGCACAGAGTATGTTGGGATCGGGTCGTACGCCTTGACATTTCTATAAAATACTCTAATGGAATCGTGCGTAAAATTTGACAAGAAGTTAGAGTATCTATGAGCCTTCCTAATTTGAATTATGATGACATATCTGGTGAGATCTATTATACATACATACATATATATATATATATATATATATATATATATATATATATATATATATATATATATATATATATATATATATATATATATATATATATATATATATATGCTCTGGTTGAGAAGAAAATTGCTAATTGAGAGCTTGAGTTTATGTAGGGAGGAGGATTGTACCACGTATTTATACTTATTCAATTTGTTTATTTACTCTTCCCATATATGTTACTTCATAATATATCTGTCGTATTAGACCACTAGTAAGTGTCGATGTCGACAACTCGTCACTACTTCTCTAGGGTTAGGCTAGATACTTACCAGATAAGTATTGATTTACGTATTTATACTACACTTGCTGCACATTTTTGTGCAGGTACATAAATTCCTGGTGAGCTACATTTCATGTCACGATCCACAGCCTGTAGAGTCTCCATCATAGTTATCTATGTTCGTCTGTCTAATTTGTATTCCAGGCAGATGTTGTATCTTGTTATATTTTCTAGTTGATACTCATGCACTTGTGACACCGGGTTTTGGGGGTGCTTATAGGTTATTCATTATTGTAGCTGTGAAAACTATAATAATTTACCCTATAAATTCTATTTCTTACCATTTAATTGATGAAATTTTGATTTCAAAAATACTAAAATGAGTAACTAAGTTAATCATTCACGGTTGGCTTGCCTGACGGCGGTGTTAGGCGCCATCACGACCTTTAGTGGATTTTGGATCATGACAGCTTGGTATCAGAGCGTTAGGTTCACTTAGGTCTCACGAGAAATGAGCAAGTCTAGTAGAGTCTTGAGGATCGGTACTGAGACATCTGTACTTATCTTCGAAAGGCTACATGGTTGTTAGGAGCACTTCCCTTCTTGATTCCTTATCGTGCGATTTGATTCCTTTGAGGCCTATGCCTTTATTTCCTTCATACTCATTATTATATGATGTTGAGTGCCTATGTTAATTGGGTACCGAGGAGTTGCAGTGGTACTACAGACATGGGGCAGGATATTTCTCCCTACACATTTGAGCAAGTTATTATCGTCTTCTTAAAGAAGGATGTTCTATCATTTCAACTCAGTAGCTATATTTCAGATGGTTTTTTGGCTATGAACAGGTTGCTATGATGTTCATGAGTTATTATCTCATGGTATTGATGTAATGGTGGGGTGCTCGTTTATGTGCAGACACAATGAATGACTTGAAAGGAGGATTTCTCAGCGCATGATGTAGAGGTTCAGCATTTAATTCCATCAAAGAAAAGGCAATCATACTATGAATGTTCATGTTAGGGTTGATGGAGTAACGAGACTTGATGTTTTCGAGTGTGGTAGAGTTTTCAATTGTGATGTGGTGCCATAGTCCTTGTTGAACGCGTTAAGGTTCGCCGGTGTTATGGTCTTCTTCAATTTGCCTTCAGGGCATGGTATTGTGAAATGGTGCTTGAGAAGCGGTTGTCAGATATAGCAGAGTGTAGAAATTTTGGAATTGTATTGGTATTTCTAATGTTGATGGCTCGAGAAGGATGATCTTCTAGGAGGATTAGAGTTTGTGGCAATTTATTTATTCAGGTTCTATTGGTATGGATTCGATTTGGGGCAATATTCGGGCAACGTAGTGTGAGGAAGGGCATGGAGGATGGTGTCTCGCGGTGGTTGAATTATTAGCAGTTCGAGTATGAAAAGCAGAAGTCAAGTATTTTCTTAACCGAGAGAGTTTAACCAAAGTGGGAGAGTGGCAGAGTAGCATATGGGTTCTGTGGTAGGATAGCCACACGCCTTGAGGAAAGTTTAGAGCAATTTGGGAATCATGACGGACAGTGACTAGGTCCATGGAATTTATTTAGATGCAACATGACTTCGAATTTGGAATGTGTTGTCGAACTCTCAGTGATGTCAATGGGGAAGAAGGAATCTTGGTGGGTCCCAAGGTTATGTAATTGTAGCTTCAAGCTAAATAGGGGAAACCCCACCATCTACGATTGGATTGCATGGTTGTCTACTTGTGAGGTTTCTGGTTATCAATGTATTGGTGGGTTATTACGACTAAGGATAGAAAACATCAGTGGTAATTCGAGCAAATGATTTGAGGAATGTGTGCTATATTTGGCCTTATCGATTCATTTTCAGGTTTTGGTAAGACTTAGAGTTTATGCTTCGTATGGGTGTGATGTACAAGGAAAAGGAATTCAGCCGGTTGCTTCTTTGAGAGGGTGTTCATGTGCTAGTAGAGCCTTGGAGTTGATTATATTCGGGACCAAGTCAAAGTGGGAGACTCTCAATAACGGTCCTAGTGGGTTCCAGAATTTAAAGTGTAGTGCCTAAGGATTTCGAGTTCGTTGTGTGGTTAAGGATCGAGTTTTGTAGTGGATTATGAAAGGGACTTGGGGAAACTCCTATGATATCATCGGATATATGTGGAGATATTGGATAAATGGGAGAAACTACTTCAGATTCGTAGAAGATATTTCAGAATGGGTGTACTAGTTGGAGATTCTATTGTGCGCGTAAGGAGGGTAAGAGGTGGTTCATGGGTACTGAGACGATGCGGTCTCGTGATTCGGGTCACTCGGGATGAGTGCTAATTGAGTTCGTTATGTCTTTGAATTGAGTTATTATTATTTCTAAGGCAAGTTAAGAGTAAATTGGATGAAGCTGGGACAGTTAGTAATGGTTGAATCCATACGATTGTGGCAGTGATCAGGTTCTTCAGCATGCAGTTTTACATGTAGTTTGTGGTTGTACACTTGGGCTTGAGCGCCACCACCACTTGGTTGAATTGGGAGGTATTTGATTCGAATGGTTTTTTTGTGTAAATGGATCCAGACAGAGTTATGGCGGCTTAGATCACGACTTGAGGTTTGTATTTTCTGCGGTTTGAGAATTCAGTTGCGTGCTGCATCGGTTCTTCGGAAATGAGCTAAGTGAAAGATTTCTAGCCAATTAACTGTACATTCTACTTGTAGTTCAGGAACTATGATGACTTTTGGTATTTTCGCATAACGGCATTTTTAGTTCAATGAATGACATGGGAAATTGAGTTGAGGGTTAAGGTCGCGATCTGGTGTTGTCAAAAATGTCACAGGCTCGGATGACCAAGGGAGAATTCAAGTGTTTAGAGTAAGCTGGCATTTTCTTTAGTGTTACCCAAGAACGTCGTTCTATGTAAGAGGCCTTGTATATTGAATTGCGGATTCTAAATTTGATTTAAGGAATTTTAACGATTGGTAGTGTGGATGTGCGCACTTTGATATATGTGCGGAAGTTTGTGGGAGCATACTGTGATGACCCAAAATGTCATCTTTAAATTTAATAATTAATTATGTGTTCTAAGACCTCGAAATATACTATTTATTATTCCTCGACTTACGTGCACAGTCCGTAAATTTTTCTGGAAAGTTTTTATGTGATTAATAGATTAAAATGTGAATTAGAGCTTTAAAACTCAACTAAGTTGACTTTGGTCAACATTTTGAGAAAACTGACTCGGATCAATGTTTTGACAGTTCCTGTAGATCCGTATCGTGATTTGGGACTTGGGCATATTCCCGGAATTTAATTCCGAGGTCCCTAGCCCGAGTTATGGAATTTTGATGAAAAATTAAAAGTTTAAGTTCAAATAGTGATCGGATGTCGAATTATGTGCAAATGACCCCGGAATAGAATTTTGATGATTCCAACAGCTCCGTATGGTGATTTTGGACTTAGGAGCGTGATCAGAATTTTATTTGGAAGTCCGTAGTGAAATTAGGCTTGAAATGGCTAAAATAGGAATTTAAGTTTTGAAGTTTGACCGGGGAGTTGACTTTTGATATCGGGGTCGGAATCCAGTTTTGAAAATTTTTACAGCTCCGTTTTGTCATTTATGACTTGTGTGCAAAATTTGAGGGCAATCGGCTTTGATTTGATAGGTTTCGACATCGAATGTAGAAGTTGGAAATTCTTGAGTTTCATTAAGCTTGAATTGGGGTGTGATTTGTGATTTTAGCATTGTTTGGCTTGATTTGAGGTTTCAAATAAGTTCGTATGATATTTTAGAACATGTTGGTGTATTGCGTTGAGGTCTCGAGGGCCTCGGATGAGTTTTGGATGGTTAGCGGATCAAATATGGGACTTAGCTGTTGTAAAAGCTGCTGCAATTTTTCGGCTGGAAATGCTGTCAAAATCAGGCTGCCTGTCAAAATCGGGCTCCCTGAAATATCGGGCTCCCTGTCAAAATCGGGCTCCCTGACAAAATCAGGCTCCCTGACTAATCGAGCTCCCCTAACAAATTGATCTCCCTGACAAAATCGGGCTCCTTGACAAATCGAGCTTCCTGACAAATCGAGCTCCCTGACAAATCGAGCTCTCTGATAAATCGAGCTCCCTGACAAATCGGACTCCCTAGCAAATCGGGCTCCCTGATAGATCTGTAAGTTGTAAAAACAAGGGACTTCGTCCCATTTTCCATTTTTGACGAATTGGATCTTGAGGAGAGGCAATTTTGATATATTTTCAAGGAAAAATATTGGGGTAAGTGATTCTAACTCGGATTTGGTCAATATACACGAATATATCATTGTTTTCACCATTTAATTAGTGTTTTGAGATAGAAATTTGGGAAAATTTTAGAAATCTCATAGAAACGAATTTTTGAGATTTCGGTGTCGATCGAGAGTCGGATTTGAGTGAAACTGGTATGGTTGGACTCGTAATTGAATTTGTTATCGGATTTTTTGAGTTTCACTGGATTCCGAGACGTGGGCCCCACGGACGATTTTGAGCTAATTTCGAAATTTATTAAAAATGTTATATTTTCTTATGAAATTGATTTCTATAATTTTTGTTGATTGTATCGAATTAATTATGACTAGATATGAGTTGATCGGAGTCGGAAATATCGAGGAAAAAGCATAATTCTTGGTTAAATTGGAGCAAGTCGAGGTAAGTGACTTGTCTAACCTTGTGTGGGGGAAATTTATCCTAGGATTGGTATTGATATGATTATTGAAATATGTTGAAAGTCGTGTGCACGAGGTTACGAGTGTGTACAAGGGCTAAATATGAAAGATTATATTTTTAAATTGTGTCGATCACTGTTGCGCATTTATTAAATTATTTTATCTTGTTATATTCTTCATCATTGATCTGAGATATATACTTCAAATTTGTTTGACCTTTTTCTACTAATTGTTTTACCTGTTTAGTTGAAACTTGGTTTCTGTTATTATGTGCATTATTTGAAGGTTGATTTTCTTTAAATTAAATATTATTAATATGAAGTATTTGACATTTTTAAACTTGATATTTAAGCAACGTATTAAAGATTTTGAAATATTATTTTCCTAAATTATTTACTCCTGAATATTTTTGTACTCATTGTGATGGAGCAGTGAACTCTTTATTGTGGAAGAATATTATTGTTGAATTATTAAGACATGAGCCGTGAGCTCTTTATTATGGAAAAATATTATTGTTGAATTATTTTGACATGAACCATGAGCTTTTTATTGTAGAAAAATATTATTGTTGAATTATTTTGACATGAGCCATGAGCTCTTTATTGTAAAAAAATATTGTTGTTGAATTATTTTAGCAAATTAAATTATTTGAGCACCTGAGGTGCAAATTATGATATATTGTGATATTGATACGCATGCAGTAGTATAAGGTCTGGGTATTGAAATGCATGCGGTGAGATAAGGGTGGCTTGATACGCGTGGCTAGTAGGGGGAACTACCAGAAGTCATGCGGTGTGATAAGGATGGCTAAAACGCGGAATGCTATTTCGGGAAAAATATCTTCTTTCAAATAAATTGTGAAGTCTCCCGCGGTGAGATAAGGAATTGAGATATTGTGAATTTGTTTATGATTTGGGACTACGAGGTGGTACCTCGGGAGTGCCCTTGTTGATATTGATTTATGGCCGCAGTTGCCTTTGATTATTGTTGTGATTTTCTTAAAGTTGAAAAGAATTTTATTTTGTTTCCACGAGGTATTTATTTGCCATTATTTGGTGTAATTAAATTGGACATACTACTTGTTTCATTTTCATTATCATTTTATCTTATAATATTATTTAAATATTTTACCATGCCATTATTTATTCTCCAGTAGGGCCTGACCTCGTCACTACTCTACCTAAGTTAGGCTTGGCATTTTTGTACAGATCCAGGTACATCTTATCAGACCAGGCATCAGTAAATAGCTGTACAAGGAGACTTCAAGGTATATATGCCAACGTCCGCAGACTCCGGAGTCCCCTTCTATCTTACTATGTTGTCTTCCTTATTTGCTTTAGACTCTGATGTATAGAGACATAGAGAATAAATTCTTAGAAGCTTGTGACTTATTTCTATCGGGTTTTGGGAGTTGAAATTGTTTGAATTGTAGTTTATTTATTTCAGATATTGGGTACAGGCTTAGTTTTAGGATGCCTTGGAAAAGGTTAAGTTGATTCAGGATTGACTTTGTACAGCCCAATCTAGACAGAAGAGTTATGCGAATCGGAAGGTTCATGATGTTGCATTCATGGTTGGTGAGCGGGTATTGCTCCGGGTTTCTCCTATGAACGGTACGATGAGGTTCGGGAAGAAGGACAATTTGAGCCCTAGGGTATATTGGGCCTTTTGAAATTCTAGAGAGAGTTGAAGAGGTGGCTTACAAACTTGCACTACCACCTAGTCTCTCTGCAGTTCATCCGGCATTCCATGTTTCCATGCTTCAAAAATATCACGGCGATCTGTCTCATGCGTTAGACTTCAGTTCGGCTCAGTTGGACAATGATCTATCTTATGTTGAGGAACCAGTGGCTATTTTAGATAGGCAGGTTCAAAAGCTGAGGTCAATGAACATTAATTTCGTGAAGGTTCAGTGGAGGGGTCATCCGGTCGAGGAGGTGACCTGGGAGACCGATCATGATATGCGCAACTGTTATCCACACTTATTCACCAGCTCATGTACTTTTTCTAACTCCGTTCGAGGGCGAACGTTTGTTTTAGAGATGGAGAATGTGATGTCCCAAAATGTCATCTTTAAATTTAATAATTAATTATATGTTCTAAGACCTTGAAAAGTACTATTTATCATTTCTCGACTTGCGTGCGCATCCCGCAAAATCTTTCGGAAAGTTTTTATGTGAAAAATGGATTAAAATGTGAATTAGAACTTTAAAACTCAACTAAGTTGACTTTGGTCAATATTTTGAGCAAACAGACTCAGATCAATGTTTTGACAGTTCCGGTAAGTCCATATCGTGATTTAGGACATGGGCATATTCCCGAAATTTAATTCCGAGGTCCCTAGCCCGAGATATGAAATTGTGATAAAAAAAATTAAAAGTTTAAGTTCAAATAGTTATTGGATGTCGAATTATGTGAAAACGACCCCGGAATAAAATTTTGATGATTTCAACAGCTCTGTATCGTGATTTTGGACGTAGAAGCGTGATCGGAATTTTATTTGGAAGTCCGTAGTGAAATTATCCTTGAAATGGCAAAAATAGGAATTAAAGTTTGGAAGTTTGACCGGGGAGTTGACATTTTGATATCGGGGTCAGAATCCAGTTATGAAAATTGTCACAGCTCCGTTATGTCATTTATGACTTGTGTGCAAAATTTGAGGTCTATCGGACTTAATTTGATAGGTTTCGACATCGAATGTAGAAGTTGGAAGTTCTTGAGTTTCATTAAGCTTGAATTGGGGTGTGATTTGTGCTTTTAGCGTTGTTTGACTTGATTTGAGGTTTCAAATAAGTTTTTATGATGTTTAAGGACTTGTTGGTGTATTGGGTTGAGGTCCTGAGGGCCTCGGGTGAGTTTTAGATGATTAACGGATCAAAAGTGGGACTTAGCTGCTGCAAAAGTTGCTGCAATATTTCTGTAGGAAATGCTGTCAAAATCGGGCTGTCTGTCAAAATCGGGCTCGCTGAAAAATCGGGCTCCCTGACAAAATCGGGCTCCTAGACAAATCGAGCTCCCTCACAAAATCGAGCTCCCTGACAAATTGAGCTCCCTGACAAAATCGAGCTCCCTGACAATTCGAGCTCCCCTTACAAATCGAGCTCCATGACAAAATTAGGCTCCCTGACAATCGAGCTCCCTGACAAATCGAGCTCCCTGAAAAATTGAGCTCCCTCACAAATCGGACTCCCTGGAAATCGGGCTCCCTGACAGTTCTGTAAGTTATAAAAACATGAGACTTTGTCCCATTTTCCATCTTTGACGAATTGAAGCTTGAGGAGAGGCGATTTTGATATATTTTCAAGGAAAAACATTGGGATAAGTGATTCTAACTTGGATTTGGTCAATATACCCGAATATATCATTGTTTTTACCATTTAATTAGTGTTTCGAGATAGAAATTTGGGAAACTTTTAGAACTCTCATAGAAACGATTTTTTGCGGTGTCGATCCGGTGTTGGATTTGAGTGAAACTGGTATGGTTGGACTCGTAATTGAATGGGTTGTCGGATTTTGTGAGTTTCGTCAGATTTCGAGATGTGGGCCCCATGGGCGATTTTGGCCAATTTCGGATTTTATTGAAAAATGTAGTATATTCTTATGAAATTGATTTCTATAATTTTTGTTGACTGTATCGAATTAATTATGACTAGATATGAGTCGATCGGAGTCGGAAACATCGAGGAAAAAGAATAATACTTAGTTAAATTGGAGCAAGTCGAGGTAAGTGACTTGTCTAACCTTGTGTGGGGAAAATTTCCCCTAGGATTGATATTGATGTGATTATTGAAATGTGTTGAAAGTCGTGTGCACGAGGTAACGAGTGTGTACATGGGCTAAATATGAAAGATTATATTTTTAAATTGTGTAGATCACTGTTGCGCATTTATTAAATTAGTTTATCTTGTTATATTCTTCATCATTGATCTGAGATATATACTTCAAATTTGTTTGACCTTTTCCTACTAATTATTTTACCTGTTTAGTTTAAACTTGATTTATTTTATTCTATGCATTATTTGAAGGTTGATTTTTTTTAAATTAAATATGATTAATATAAAGTATTTGACATTTTTAAACTTGATATTGAAGCAACGTATTAAAGATTTTGAAATATAATTTTCCGAAATTATTTACTCCTGAATATTTTTGTACTCATTGTGATGGAGCAGTGAGCTCTTTATTGTGGAAAAATATTATTGTTGAATTATTTTGACATGAGCCATGAGATCTTTATTGTGGAAGAATATTATTGTTAAATTATAAAGACATGAGCCGTGAGCTCTTTATTGTGGAAAAATATTATTGTTGAATTATTTTGACACGAGTCGTGAGCTCTTTATTGTGAAAAAATATTAATGTTGAATTATTTTGACATGAGCCGTGAGCTATTCATTGTGCAAAAATATTGTTGTTGAATTATTTTGGCAAGTTAAATTATTTGAGCACCTGAGGTGAAAATTGTGATATATTGTGATATTGATATGCATGCGGTGGTATAAGGTTTGGGTATTGAAACGCATGCGGTGAGATAAGGGTGGCTTGATACGCGTGGCTAGTAGAGGGAACTACTAGAAGTCATGTGATGTGATAAGGATGGCTAAAACGCGGGATGCTATTTCGGAAAAAATATTTTCTTTCAAATATATTGTTAAGACTCCCGAGGTGAGATAAGGAAATGAGATATTATGAATTTATTTATGATTTGGGACTACGAGGTGGTACCTCGAGAGTTCCCTTATTGATATTGATTTTTGGCCGCAGTTGCCTTTGATTATTGTTGTGATTTTCTTATAGTTGAAAAGAATTCTCTTTTGTTTCCACGAGGTATTTAATTTCCATTATTTGGTGTAATTAAATGGGACATACTACTTGTTTCATTTCCATTGTCATTTTATCTTATAATATTGTTTAAATATTTTACCATGCCATTATTTATTCTCTAGTAGGGCCTGACCTCGTCACTACTCTACCTAGGTTAGACTTGGCACTTACTGGGTACCGCTGTGGTGTACTCATACTACACTTCCGCACATATTTTTGTGCATATCCAGGTACATCTTATCAGACCAGGCATCAGTAAACTAGCTATACAAGTAGACTTCGAGGTATATCTGCCAGCGTCCGCAGACTCCGGAGTCCCCTTCTATCTTACTATGTTGTCTTCCTTATTTGCTTTAGACTATGATGTATAGAGACATAGAGAATAAATTCTTAGAAGCTGGTGACTTATTTTGGGAGTTGAAATTGTTTGAATTGTAGTTTATTTATTTCAGATATTTAATATTATTCCTCATTGATAGGCTTACCTAGTCTTAGAGACTAGGTGCCATCACGACATCCTACAGAGGAAATTTGGGGTCGTGATACATACCCTACGGGGAAATATGTATAAGTGTGATATGTTAGTCACTTGATTGCTAAAGATTAAAACCAAGTATGGAGGTTATGATAATATCGTCAATGTGAGAGTTAATGCCCGAGAGGCATTCTATTCTATGGGTTGTAGACTGTGTGAGTTGTTCCGAATTTGGCGGCTGTTCTTATGTGTCATGAAAAAGGGTTATTGTGGATCCTTGAAAGATTATTAGCCCAGTACGGTATGATCAGAATCGGTTTGAGGTTCGTTGATAGGTCTAAATGTGGATGTGTGCTCTACACCCGGCCGGGTGTGTTCATTCAGCATAGCAGTTCTTATGAATGATTATTCAGGCATTGGATGTTATTTTCGCCGTCAGCTATTTCATGTAATACTATATTATGCCATGTGGGTTGTGAGACAGCTTGATTATTCAACATGTGTTGAGGTCCCGCGTAGCAGTGATGTTATGTGAGCAGGATGACTCTCGAGATGCATATCATATATCGCATCTTAGTTGTTCTTGAGTTTCGTAGCATATGGTGCTATCCGTCTCCCTAGAATTTGTACTATACACTTGGCATGCTTGTGGTGGACATTCGGGTATTTCTTAAGTATGAGTATTCTGGCTCGATAGGTATTTCTTTATTGATTACTATGTTGGATCGGGTGGCACACCGCAACGGTATCATGAGTGGATCGGGTTGCACGCCGCAATAGCGTGATGTCGAGTGCAGTTCCCTATATCTATTCTTATGTGTTTTGTTTCTCATTTCCCGAGGAAAGTTCGTAACATCATTTATGTTGTTTAATTGGTTACGTGGGTTGAGTTGTTCCTTCTAGAGTTGGTTTCCTGAAGCATCACATTTGAGTTGGTAGCTTGTTGACACATCGTGGCATCATATGAGACTTTTGGCAGTGTCTGATATGGCTTATTGCCTGAGCGGCTAGTACTGGGCAAGACGAGGTTATTGGACCTAGGATCAGTGTGATCAGAGTTGGGAAGGTTATATTAAAGAGCAAATATCGTAATTCAGTTCAGAATGAAGTAATGGTTCTTGTAAGGAGGAGGGACTCCATGATTTGTGATTCGGCAGATGGTTATGAGTTTCTACAGATCCCTTCCGTCGCGGAAGTATTGCGAGAGTTAGAAAATGGCTTATATATGTTTTGGGGTATACTACAAGCTTGGGTGAGTGGAAATTTCAGCTATTGTGCTCGGGGGAGATTGCCTTGGGCAAATGAGTTATATGGTACATGGTGTGATTTCAGCGGAGGAGCATGGTCACGTTGGGTACTGTGTCTGGTGATTAATATGGCGTTCGTGTGTTAGGATCTGGTATCGTGGAGAAATTATGGATGTTGGAATTTGGCTCTAAATCTTTCTAGTTATGGTAGCAGGAAGGATCTTCAGTATGGATCGAGTTAATGTGCTCAGCTGGGTTGTGGTGGCACGGGGTGTTAAACAGTGATTTTGGACAACTCCGGAGCAGTTCTTAGTACATTCGAGGATGAACTTATGTTTAAGTGGGAGAGAATGTAACGACCCGACCGGTCGTTTTGAGACATAGCGCATCGTTCGACCGTTTGAGGCCTTGAGTAGCTGCATTTCAGGTATTATGACTTGTACGTGTGGTCGGAATTGAATTTCGGGAAGCTAGGAGTTGATTTGGAAAGAAAATTCTAAATTCGGGAGCTTTAAGTTGGAAGAATTGAATAAGGTATGACTTTTGAGCGAACGACCTTAGATCTGGGATTTGATGGTTCTAATAAGTTTGTATGATGATTTCGGACTTGGGTGTATGTTCGGGTCGAGTATCGGGTGGCCCGGGAGTATTTCGGCACATGTCACGGAAGGTTGGCATTTTAAGGTCTAAAAATTTCTTAAGTTTGGGTTGAAGTGGAGTTATATATTATCGATGCTTGTTTGGGATACCAAGCCTGGGAATATCTCCGTATGGTGATTCTGGTCTTAGGAGCATGTCCGGATGTGGATTTGGAAGTCTGTAGGTCATTTCGGGGTTCATTTGGTGAATGTTGGAAGTTTAAAGGTTTTAGGGAAGTTTGACCGGGATTTTGTGCATCGCGAACGTGACTCTGTGGCCGTGAACGTGCAGGGAAAGTTGGAGCAACCTACGCGAACGCGGAAGGAGGGTCGCGAACTCGTAGGAGGAAAGGGGAGCTGGGACCTGGGGGCCATTAAGCCTTGGCGAATGCAAAGAGGAAAATTCAGTGGCAGTGCATTTTGGCCTTCGCAATCGCGAAGATGGACGGACCTGGGTAGTGAAGTTTTAAAACAGGGATTTGGCGATTTTCATTTCATTTCCTCTATGGGAGACGACCTTGGATTGATTTTGGAGCACCATTTATAGCATCAATCACAAGGTAAGTGATTCCCACCTATTTCAAGTTAAATACATGGTATATATGTGGATCTAAACATGGAAATTAGTAGAAATTGGAATTTTAAAGAAAAACCTAGAAATTTGTATTTTTGGATTTTGATCACGAATTTGGGCATGTGATTGGGAATAAATCATATATTTAAGTTCGTAGAATTATGGGTAATGATTATCTTTGAACATTTTCAGAATTTGGGCATGTGGGCCCAAGGGTGACTTTATCAATTTTCAAACGGAGTTGAAAATTATTATAAATTGATTGATGATGAGTATTAGAGTATACATTGATTGGGTTGCTTCTTATTTGACTAGTTGTGGATTGCTGGTCACCGGTTTGAGGTGTTAGGGCGGTGTTGGAGCCGGTTTTGGAACTTCGGAGCAAGGTAAGTCTCCTGTCTAACTCCATGAGGGGGAAACCACCCCTAGGTGATGTAATTGTTATGTGTTTCTAGTTGTGGGTGCTACGTACGCACGAGGTGATGTGAGTCCGTACGTAGCTACTAGCATATTATTGTTTGGGTAGACTTAGGCTCACACCATGCTATAGCTGTACTATTTCAGTAGTCCCTTGTCTATTAAATTTCTTTATCTTTACATTACAACTTGAGACTAGACATGTGTAGAGTGATATAATTGCTATTGTAGAGATTTGACGAGTTTCATGATTTGCCGCAGAATAATTTTGTTCCTCTTACGGATTTCTCCCGCTCTATGTGTTTTCATCGAAAGGTGTTTTTCCTTAAAATTGTAACTGATACGTTTATTCGTGAGTGGGGTGCAGGACCCGATTAAGCTTCTTATTCTAATGGGATCGGGTCGTTCGCCTCGGCAGGATTATGTACCACACTCTCATGGGAGCGGGCCGTTCGCCTCAACGGTAAAATAGATGTATCTATTGTTCGTGCTGTTCGACCCTCGACAGTGCACAAATTATGATGGGATCGGGCCGTACGCCTCGGCATTTCTATAAAATACTCTCATGGAATCGTGCGTAATATTTGACAAGAAGTTAGTGTATATATGAGTCTTCCTGATTTGAATTATGACGACCTATCTGGTGAGGTCCATTATATATATATATATATATATATATATATATATATATATATATATATATATGCTCGTCCAAAAGGAAATGATTCAGAGCTTGAGTTTATTGTAGGGAGGAGGATTGTACCATGTATTTATACTAGTTCATTTCATTTATTTACTCTGCCCCATATTTGTTACTTCATACTGTATCCGTTTTATTCGACCAGTAGTAAGTGTCGATGTCTACCCCTCATTGACCACTAGTAAGTGTCGATGTCGACCACTAGACTCTTACTGGGTACGCGTTGATTTACATACTCATGCTACACTTACTGCACATTTTTGTGTAGGTACATATATTCCTAGTGATCTACTGGGCACAGAGGCGCGGATGTTGTGGGGACTTACCGTGAGTTGCATTTCATGTCACGATCCGTAGCCTGCAGAGTCTCCATCAGAGTTATGTATGTTCTCCTGTCTAATTTGTATTTTAGGCAGATGTTTTATATTATTATATTTCCTAGTTGATACTCATGCACTTGTGATACTAGGTTTTTGGGGTGCTTATGGGTTGTTCACTACTATAGTCGTGAAAAATATTATCATTTACCTTGTAAATTCTATTTCTTACCATTAAATTGATGAAATTTTAATTTTAAAAATACTAAAATGAGTAATTAAGTTAATCATTCATTATTGGCTTGCCTGACGGCGGTGTTAAGCGCCATCGCGATCTTTAGTAGGTTGTGGGTCGTGACGCTAATACAAATATGTTATTTTTATATTTAATTATGGTTGTGTTGTATGCTAGATTGCAGTTGACTAAATCCTTGTTTATATTCACTTTGTAACAAAAAATGATGAAAGCATATAATGTTGGATTCAACTTTATTCTCTATAAAGTGTTAGATTTAATAAGAAGATTTAAATAGATGTTATTTCAATAATATGGTAAGAAATGAAGAAGACCAAAATAAAATAAAAGGAATAAATAATTTAGAGGAACAATAAAGGTGAAAAATTTTCAGAGGAAACCCATATGGAGAACTGAAGTGGAAAGGTTAAATAAATGAGGAAGGAATGTGGAAAACTAAAGGAAAAAGGTGAAAACATGAAGAAGAAATATAAAAAAATGAAGCAAATGAGGAGAAAATAAAAAATAAATAAATTTTAAAGAAGTGTAAGGCTAATTAGCCATTAGACAATGTCAGGTGAGTCATCTGGTTGATTTATTTGGCCTTCACGAGCTCTTTGCTGAGTTACTACACACATTATGCCAGGAAAGCAACGATGGGATGTAACGATCCGACCGGTTGTTTTGAATATTTACGCCCTTTCAACTATTTGAGATCTTGAATAGCTTCATATGATGTATTATGACGTGTGTGAATCGTCGGTTTTGATTTTCAGGTGGTTCGGAAATTAGTCGGAAGAATGAATCTCATGTTTAAAGCTTTAAGTTGGAAGAGTTGACCAAGTTTAACTTTTTAGTTTTTGACCTCGTATCGGAGTTTTGATGATTCCGTTAGGCCCAGATGGTGATTTTGGGCTAGGTCATATTCCCATAATTTCGTTTGGATATTTCTAGAAGTTTTCGGCAATAATCGGCGAAAGTTGGAAATTTGAAGGTTTTGAATGTTCATAAGTTTGAGCAGGAGTTGACTTTTTTTTATATCGGGCTCGAATTTCGATTCTGAAAATTTGAATAGCTTTGTGATGTCATGCATGACTTGTGCAATATTTGTAGTCATTCGGAATGATTTGATATGTTTCGGCGCAAATTATAGAAGTTGGAAGATTTGAAAATTCATAAGTTCGATTCGAGGTGCAATTCGTAATTTCGATGTTGTTTGACATGGTTCGAAGCCTCAACTTCCGACCACTATATCAAAAAGTCAACTCCCCGGTCAAACTTCCAAACTTAAATTTTTATTTAGCTATTTCAAGCCTAATTTAGCTATGGGATTCCAAATAACTTTTCGAACATGCTACCAAGTTCAAAATCACCATATGGAGCTATTGGACTCATCAAAACTTGATTCCGGGGTCGTTTACACATAAGTCAACATCCGGTCAACCTTTTCAACTTAAGTTTTACACATTGGAACTAAGTGTTCCAACTCATTCCAAAACCTTACCGGACCAGGACCAATTATCCCACCAAGTCACATTGCGACTGTAAAGTACAAATTTAGCAGTAAATGGGGGAACGGGGTTGAAGTAATCAAAACGACCGGCCGAGTCGTTACATTCTCCCTCACTTAAACATGCGTTGATCCTCGAACATGCCAAGAGTTGTTCCTAAATCTTCAAATCATTATTCTACCTTACCACGCACATACCCGGGGGCGATCCCACGTCACCCTATTTCATATAGGCCTGACAACACAACATAATTGAGGATTATTAATTCAACCTTAGCCCATAAACCTTGGAATTCAATATCCAACATTCAGAATTTCGTTTCAAGACCCGAATCTCATATCTATACACTTGTATAAGGCTGAGCAAACTGTATCAAGTCATATCCATAACTCCAGATATAATCGCATAACATACTACATAACTCGCATACTCACATCACCATTCTCGATCACAGTAAGTAATTAAAACCAATTCGGTACTGGTATTAAATCCCATATCAAACAAAACCCCATTCCAAGACCTTCGTACACAGCTGCTGATGAAATAAACACGCAGAATATCATGCCCCCTTATCAAATCAACAAGTCATAAAGCTCTCTCGCCCCAACCAGAACCATAATCACTTTCTAAGCCGACTTTCAATATTATCCTCCCGAATATACCGTAATCAAATCTGATAGTGCCCATTTTAGGTCCAATTACCTTATATTATTAAACATAACTATCCCACTGACATGCTAAACCAATATAACTTAAGCCACAATTGTGCAATCTGTCTACCCAAAAATAGGAAATGTGTCCAAGAAGATAACCGTTTCGGAAATTCAACAAGCACCACCACAACCGCAATGCTATGAGCTCATCATATATAATAGAACCAAGACACGTGAATCTAATACTTGTAACCAGCTCTCCCATAGCTCACATTAACATCAACCGCACGGATAACTCACGTGCTATAGTATCCATATCTAGACTCGCACGGACAACTCACGTGCCAATAATATCAGTATATGGATCTACACGAACAACTCATGTGCCAATAATATTAGTATATGGATTAGAACGGACAACTCACATGCCAATAATATCAGTATATGGATCCGTATGAAAAACTCACGTGCCAATAATATAATCCGCTTTGCATGGTCACAGGTCTTCAGTCCAAGCATATCATACAGGAGCAATCTAATAAGTACACATGTATATAATAATGAAATAAGATTTACATGCTCCTGGATTGGTATAAATAACATTCCATAGAGTAGGCGAGTTCCAAGTGCTGGATTTATCTGCTACCCATAACCTATTGTTGGGACGACCCTGGATACACACCTCTGGGGAAGTGGCTTCTACTATGCATCAGGCTATGAAGTTCGAATGGAATCATCAAGAAGTGATTATCCACGGGGATGGAAGTAACACCATCTACACCAATGAGACCGTTCCAGTTATCAAAAATAGGAAGCAACTGGGTGGAGAGACGTACCACCACATCAAGCGAGTCAACGTAATTGAAAAGGATCGATGGTGGAGTAACAAGATAGAAAGAATACTACTATGGACGAGGTATGAACCTGAAAAAGGTCTCAGTAAAAACCTTGAAAGAATCACCAAATCGGTACAACCGCAGCGTCATGGTACAACCTTTGGGCTTGGATATGAATATACTTGGAAAGAGTGACAGGACTGGTCTCCACCATGGCGTGCTCCTTATTATCCACTGGAACAACCGGTACCACCTCTGCATCAAACATTCCAATAAGCAGACATGATGTGGGGATATGGGGAAGATGAAGTCTTAGCTGGCATGAAAAAACTCTTTCTAGATGAAGAAGATATGGATTGCAGTTCGATAGTTGAGGAGGAAGAGGAGGAGGAGGAGGAGGAGGAAGAGGAGGAGGACCTTATCATTCAGACCGTGGATACAGGTGTTGTTCTCAAGAACCGGACAACTGCACCATCCCGGGCTCGTCGAGTTCCTGGGTAGCTTGGCAAATTAGCATCAATTATTTTAAAAAAATAGTTTTGAGTATTTAAGACATATTCAGTATTGTTTTTTAAAATAAATGCTCGAGTCATTGAGCCACACTTGTTGACGTTTTCGAGATTTTATTAACGTATTACTACTTTTTGTATTTTTTATTATTCTATTCATTTTGTTTCTTTATAGAATTATTATTACCTATCCCGATGAACCTGCGACTATGACATATAGTGAAACAACGCAACATAAGGATAGTGATTCAGAGGATCTGGACGATGATATAACACCTGAGGAAATCGTCAGAGAAGTGCAAATTTTGAAAATAAACCAAAGTCTAACTTGGACGAAACTGAAGCAGTTAACTTAGGGGATTCCGAAACAGTCAAGGAAACATGCATAAGCATTCATCTATCACCATCAGATAAAGAAGAGTACGTCAGATTCTTAAAAGAATATGAAGATATATTTGCATGGTCCTTCGGTGATATGACTGGTTTGAGCAAATCCATAGTGGCTCACAGCTACCCACTAATCCTACGTACCCACTGGTGAAGAAGAAGCTAAGAAAGTTCAAGACGGATATGAGTTTGAATATAAAAGAGGAGGTCACCAAGCAATCAAAGCCAGGGATCTTAGAGTAGTAGAATACCCGACTTGGTTGGCCAATGTTGTGCCAGTTCCGAAGAAAGATGGGAAACTCAAAGTATGTGTTGACTACCGAGATCTGAATAGAGCGAGTCCCAAATATACACATACTGGTTGAAAAATGTGCCAAGAATGAACTCCAATCCGTTGTGGATTGCTTCGCAGGGTACCATCATATCTGGATGGATGAAGAGGATGCTGAAAAGATACCCTCCATCACGCTGTGGGGAATATACTGTTAAAAAATAATGTCGTTTGGTTTGAAGAACACTGGAAACACCTACAAGAGAGCCATGACAACCACTTTCCATGACATGATACACAAGGAGATAGAGGTGTACATCGCTGAGGTTATCATCAAATCCAAAAAGAGTACGGACCACATAGCAGATCTAAGGAAATTCTTTTATCAGCTTCGTAAGTACAATCTAAAACTGAATCCTACAAAGTGTGCTTTCAGAGTCCCCGCTAGAAAATTGTTAGGATTCATCGTCACTCGCAGAGGGATTGAGTTAGACCCGTCAAAAGTCAAAGCAATCCAAGACTTGCCACCTCCGAAGAATAAGAAAGATGTGATGAGCTTTTAAGGCGTCTCAATTACATCAGCCGCTTCATAGCACAATCAATCGTGATATGTGAGCCCATCTTCATGATGCTGAGGAAAGATGCTAAAACAGGCTGGATTGAAGAATGCCAGAAAGCCTTCGATAAAATCAAAGAATATTTATCTAAACCGCCCGTTCTGGTCCCATTAGAACTAGGAAGACCCTTGCTACTTTATTTTTCCATACTGGATGGATCTTTTGGTTACGTTCTGGGACAACATGATGAGACTAGGATAAATGAGCAGGCAATATATTATCTGAGCAAGAAATTCATGCCTTACGAAGTCTGGTATTCTTTGCTAGAATGCACTTGCTGTGTTTTGACATGGATAGCTCGAAGTTACGGCATGCTTTCTGTGCATACATTACATATTTCATATCAAGGATGGATCCACTAAAATACATCTTTCAGAAACCCATGCCTACGGGTAAGTTAGAAAAATGGCAAATCTTGTTGAGTGAGTTCGACATCGTTTATGTAACTCAGAAGGAGGTCATAGGGCAAGCATTGGCGGATCATCTGGTACAGAATCCCGTAGATGGAGAATACGAACCATTGAAAACGTATTTTTTCGATGAGGAGGTGTCATTTGTGGGATAAGAAATCACTGAGGCATACAGTGGTGGGGTATCAGAGTTGTCTTGGTATCAGAAACCAGCCAACACTATCCAGTATCCGCTAAACTCAGGTTTCCATGCACCAATAATATGGCGGAGTATGATGCCTGGATATTGGGACTCCGGTTGGCCATTGACATGAATGTTCAGGAGTTGCTGGTAATCAGAGATTCAGATCTTTTGGTGCACCAAGTTCTAGGTGAATGGGCCACAAAGAACACTAAATATTTTCATATTTGCACTGTTTACAAGAGCTGATCAATATATTCACAAAGATAGTTTTCAAACATGTTCCGAGAATTCAAAATGAGTTCACAGATGCATTGGCCACTTTATATTCCTTGATACAACAACCAGAAGAGAATTTCATCGATCCCATCCCAATAGAAATTCCTTAGCAACCAACTAATTTTGCTAATATTGAAGAAGAGAGTGATGGAAATCCGTGGTTCCATGACATCAAGGGATATTTGGCAAATGGAGAATATCCAGAGCACGCTACCCATACTCAGAAGCACACACTTCGAAGGTTAGACAACCATTTCTTTCAAAGAAGAGGAATTCTATATAGAAGGACTCCAGACCTGGGATTATTACGGTGTGTCAACTCCAAGGAGGCATCCGGATTGCTCGAGGAATAACACGCCGGAACCTGCGGACTTCACATGAATGGGTTCACCTTAGCCAAAACGATACTAAGAGCGGGGTATTTCTGGATGACTATGGAAACAGATTGCATCAAGTATGTTCAGAAGTTCCACCAATGCCAAGTACATGCTGACATGATATGAGTACCACCTAATGAAATCAACGCAACAAATTCACCTTGGATTTTCTCGGTTTGGGAGATGGATGTCATCGGCCCGATCGAACCCGCTGCTTCAAATGGGCATAGATTGATTCTAGTGGCCATAGACTACTTCACGAAATAGGTTGAAGCCATGTCTTACAAAGCTGTAACTAAGAGGGTCGTAGCAGATTTTGTTCGGGACCGCATTGTTTATCGGTTCAGAGTACCAGAGTGAATCATCACCGATAACGCTGCCAATCTCAACAGTAATCTGATGAAGGCCATGTGTGAAACCTTCAAGATCAAGCATAAGAACTCCACAACATACATGCCACAAATGATCAGAGCCGTAGAAGTCGCCAACAAGAACATCAAGAAGATATTGAGGAAAATGGTAGATAACTACAAACAATGGCACGAGAAGCTGCCATTTGCTCTGCTCGGGTATTGTACCACAGTCTGCACATCAATTGGGGAAACTCCTACCTATTGGTTTATGGTACTGAAGCAGTTATTCCTGCTAAAGTAGAAATCCCTTATTTAGGAATTATACAAGAAGCTGAGCTCAGCGATGCAGAATGGGTACAGAGATGATATAAACAACTAGCTCTCATTGATGGGAAAAGATGAATGCGGTATGTCACGGTCAACTCTACCAGAACAGGATGGCAAGAGTTTTCAACAAAAAGGTTAGACCAAGGCAATTCACACCGGGGAAATTGGTGCTAAATCGAATCTTCCCACATCAATATGAAGCCAAGGGGAAGTTTTCACCAAACTGGAAGTGTCCCTACATGGTTCATCGGGTACTAACAGGAGGAGCACTTATACTTGCAGAAATGGATGGAGGGATTTAGCCAAAACCTATAAACTCATTTTCCTTGTAGGGACCCTCAGTTACAGAAATGGACGGAGGGACCCTTCCAGAAATCTAATCCCCTCTTAAACCTACTATGTTTAGGATTGTTTGCATTTCCTCATTTTATGTAACTAAACTACGGTTGACCTGATTCCCATTTAAGAGGGGATACGTAGGCAACCTTGTGGGTTTAGTCACATCTTAATAAAATCTTCATTTTCCCATGATCAGAAACCGGGGCAAGATCGCAAGTTCAGTCGGCATCATCATGTGTAGAACAACAAAAATGTATTGTCAGAAGTATGCATTTAAAATGGGCATAATTTTGAGGAGGACCATCAAAATTCTAAAGCAAGGAGGTTGCAATGTCTCTAAATGTGTCACAGTCACTGGTTCATCTAAATTATTTGATCTTCCTTACTATAATCGTTTCAAACAACTATATCCTTGCAAAAAATTTGTCAAATGCATACATGTTTTCGAAAACTTTGTTTCTATGACAGCCAGAGGTTACCTAGGGTAACTCAAGCAGGACCTCAAGATAAGAAGGCAAAGTAAGGAGTCAAGAGCACGGACCAACCTCCCCCCTCCCACACAAAACTCACAATTTTTCTTTGAATGCAGGCACGATAAAACAACAATATTCGCGAATACATACACACAACAAATCACTACCTTCATGACGACGAGTTGACAAATGCATACACATCCAGCTAAGAAATACTTCACTATCTCATAGTCATTCATCGCTTTTCTTGCATAAGTCTAAGCACTGCCTTTTCTTTGCACGAGACTAAGCCTTGTCTCCCTTCCCCTGCACGAGACTAAGCGTTGTCTATGTTCCCTACATGAGGCTAAGCATTGCCTCCATAATTTCATAAGGCTAAGCACTACCTTTCCCTGCGTGAGACTAAGCACTGTCTCCACTTATTGCATGAGGCTAAGCATTGCCTCCATAATAGCATAAGGCTAAGCACCGCCTTTACCTGCATAAGATTAGGCACTATCTCCGCTTATTGCATGAGGCTAAGCATTGCCTCCAAAATTGCACAAGGCTAAGAATTGCCTTTTCTTTGCATGACACTAAGCCTTGTCTCCATTCTTTGCATGAGGCTAATCACTGCCTTTCCTTACATAAGACTAAGCACCGTCTGCATTCTTTGCATAAGGCTAAGCACTGCCTCCCTAATACATAAGGCTAAGCACCGTCTGCATTCTTTGCATAAGGCTAAGCACTGCCTCCCTAATACATAAGGCTAAGCACTGCCTCCACACTGTATAAGGCTTAGCACTGCCTTTCGTTGTATGAGACTAAGCATGGTCTCCCTTCTTCGCATCAATATAAGCACTGCCCTCATCTCACACAACACCAGGCCTTGTCTTGTCTCGTTCTCACATATGACTAAGCATCACCTGTTTCTTTTATCAAACAATCGATACTGCCATATCTTTTCATTTCATGGGCTGAAACATTGCCATATTGTCCAAAGGCATCATAGTCCGAAGGCCCCATCCTCATAGCCCGAAGACACCATCTCATGGCCTGAGGGTCTCTCGATATTGCACATCATTATTCAAAGGTGTTATAGTCCAGAGGAACCATCGGCATGGCCTGAGGATACCATTTCATGGCCTGTGAATCCCTTATCATATGCTTCATGGCCCAGGGCGTCATGGTCTAAGGACATCATCCTCATTGTCCCAAGACAACCTTCATTGTCCAAAGGGCATCTGCATCATGTTTAAATTTTTGCAATAACCTATATATGTTCGTGTGCACTATGTTTTGAGTTTTGCAGGTAACTCGGGAGATAATTGTTCTGCAAATAGGAGCAATCTTTGCTCCGGTTTCCGTTCACAACGTTCACATCCTTTGACTACCTCAAACGTAACTGACATTGCCTACCTTTTACTCTATGACCGTTCAGATATCTGCCTTGTGATACACCCGTAACGTTCATTTCGCATTCATGACTCCGCTTACGATAATATCCTACCCAAAAAGATCCTTTTCGAAACATACAATCACACTTATAACAACTCTATCAGTTTCAATTGTCGTTGGATCCAGAACTACACACGGCCTGACTCTTATAACACCAGGAATATGTAGGCAACTCAAGAACCAGGGTATGGACCCCATTTTGTTTTAATCGCATCATTCCCACTGAATTCGGCCAAAATTGGTCATCATTTTCTTTACCCGACAACTCTTTCATCATTCACTGGTAAAGATGGGCAGTTGTTGATACCCGATTTTGCCCTCACATTTTAAAAATAATACATATATATTTGTAAAATATCAATTTGAATCATTACTTAATTTACAAGAGTTAAACAAGCATTTGTTTTACAATTTTCCATAATTTTTATAGCTTTAAAATTAATTTTCTTACATTTAAATTATTTGAATATTTATAAATTGTCCTTGAAATTATTTTGTGACGATTTAATTACCCAAAATTATTATTTTCATCCATATATATATATTTCATGATATTTTACTTCATTTTATATAATCACATTTATTGTAATTTTATGCCAAATACGTAATTTGCAATAATAGCCTATTTTTATAATTTATTGCATTTTGTCATTTTATTCAAGGTCAAAATAGGTTTTTACATTTGTTTTAATCTTATATTGTTGTTTTAAAGTATTAAGTTTCATAAATAGTATTTTTATATTCTATTTAACTATTTTATTAAATTATTTTTCAGAAGTCCTTGTATTTTAAAATATAGCCCAAGTTAGGCCAATTTTCGGACCATATCAATGGTCCAAAAAACCCATACCCCTGGCCCAATTCACAAAGCCCAAGATAGACGAACCCTCCAATTCTAACCCGATCGGGACCCGTCTCCATGACCCACCCCTACTTTTCTTTTAATTTTGGTAGTTGATCTCAGAGATCAACGACCCATAAACCATCTCCCCCTTTTAATTACCCGACCTCAAAACCTAATCCCCATTTACCTTCAGCAGCCGCCTCTATACTCTCACAAACACTCCCTCCTTCAGAAACCCTAGACGCCTTCCTCAATCTTCTCCAAATCCGATCAAGTCATGGATTGTTTCTGTGATTTTCTTACCTTTTACGCGTTGCCTAATTGTTACTTACAAGATTATGGTATTACATAGTAGTTTCCCCATTTTTGGCAAGTACCAACCTCCGAATCAAGCACAAATATCTCTAGCTCCTCAAGATTGAGGCAATATTTCATCTATATACATTCATGTCGAGATTATATGGGTCCGATTCAGTGAGATTTTTAACTATTTTGGTTCTCCATCATGAACTAGGGTTCACCTAATTTTTCTCCTAATTTGATACTAAACTGATTCTGCATGATATTATTTTGTTTATTATGTTTGATTTTTCAGTGTATACTTGTTTGTTTGTTCAATTTCCATTACTATATAAGCCCCTCCCCAATTTCTCTTTTGGATAGACTTTAATCACCGGATTCACTGAAATTCAAAGCTATTTCTCTCTTAATCTCTCATTCTTTTGTTTTGAACTTTAGCTCTTGGCCGAATGAAAGCCAAGGCCACCTGAATTTGATTCTCGAACCTCTGTCAATATGAGCACTGCCCGGGATTCATCTGAGACACTTGCGAACTCTGACAAACTGGGAATTTAGGGTTTCTGTTGTTCTCTATTTACTACAGATAAGCGATCTGCTGCTGGCATTTAATCTTCTACCTTATTTTCTCTTTAGTTCTGCAAACTGGTACGTGATGAGACTATCGCAAGTTCATTCTCTTTTTTTTGGTATTCATGCTTTGTATGCTCATGTCATTTAGTCTTTCGTGAATGAATATACTATTGTTTTCCTATGTTCATATTCTTGTTTGCCTTATAATTATCCTATACCCCCTATGTTTTGCTAGTACCTGAACCTGTTTGAATTTTGATTTTCGTGGCATGCCCATTTTTGTGTGCAACTTGAATGATTCGTGATTACCTTAAGCATGTCCTACTATTCTAACAACCCATTGTTTGTTATGAGTCCCGTCTCATGCCTTGCCTGGATTTCTTTTACTGGAACTCTTAGGAGATCATCTCCTGCCAAAAACTTGTTTGATAAAACTTCTTTCTGATGAATCCTTTATGTATGATCTACTAAATGCTTACGTGAACCTTATGTGTCAATTATTGTTGCAATGTTTAGAAAAACACATGGCTCTATTGATGAGAACTATAATGTTGTGCACTCTTTAATATTGCAATAAGCTTCTAGTTGAATTTCACTATATTTAGCTTTTACTATGCATAGTCAACTGGCATAAGTTTTGAATTCTGCATGCTCTACTCGACTTTAAGTTGACATGTCTTTCTGTCATGATGTCTTTGAACTTGGGAATCTTTGTGTTATACTCAGCATGATTAGGATTCTCACTGGGTGTTACAAATCAGGCCCACCTACCTATTTACTACTTGCTGCCCTCTGATTATAACTCTATCAGAGCTCCATGACTCAGAACCTTAGCTTCAGGGTAATTCTGGTTTAATGCTTTGCTTTAAACTCATTCTGGAAGATTTAGCATATTCATCTTATATGTGTCTGGCATGCTCATTCAATTACTATAAGTAGCATGTCCCCTCAATTCTTTAAGGTTATGTTTGTCCCCCCGCGTGCCATCACTTGTTGAATGATTGAACCTATGTTGATAATTTGCCGTGTCAAATCCACCATTTTTGAAGGTAGGCCCTGCTGATTCTCCTAATTACCATGTTCTTTGTTTAGTCAATCTTGTTACTCGTGCTCCTGAAATACCAATATGGATTATGTGAATCCTGGTAATTGTCATACAATTTCGTCTCTATGAGGTATTACCTCAAGGCTGTTTAATTGACTTCATGTGTGGTTCGTTAATTTATTTGGGCGGAGTGGTCAATTTGTAATTATCTGACCTGGCATGAATTCATATGTGTCCTTGGCTTTACAAATGGGCTTGTTCTCCTATTTGAGAGGCTCTTGGATCTGGGCCTACTATTCGTGTGATGTGAGCTTGTTTAAGGCCCAGGCAGTACTAGGTTATTTTCATTTTTTGGTTCTGCTCTTGGGCCTGCAGTTTTCCGCGTGTAATATTTATATTTATGTTAATTAATTAGGCCTGTAATAATTTTTAATAACAAGCAATTGGGGTGTTAGTGAAATTGGCAAAACGGATATATTCTAATGCTTGCATAAACAGTAGCAAACATGCATATATGATCTGCTTGATCTTGTTTGTTATTTTATTCGATGTGATTTATACATTAGTAGGAACCATGCCTATAGGGAGTCACACACTCCCTCAACTTGTTTTACTATCAGAAGCGCAAGTTTAAGTACTTTACTTGTTCCCATGTCTACTGCTATGCGTTATTAGATAGCATGCCTATAAGAATCAAGTATCAACAACTATTTGCTCAATTTGTGCAACTGCAGTGTACTTACTAGATACCATGCCTATAGGATTATATTAAATTATGCTATGCTAATCCTTATTTAGATACCATGTCTATAGGACTTTAATTGATTAACTAATCGATTGATTATGTTGTCTTACTATTCTGCCCACCTAGATAATATGCCTATAAGAATAAGCAATAAATCTTCCAATTAATAGAACCTAGTTATAAATACTTCTACTCGCTTATAAAACATGCCAATAGGGTCAAACAAGAGTAATTCTGAGTTTTTCAATGGCTATCACTACCCCCTTGCGTAAAGCACTTAGGGATCATGTCTATAGGTTTTATTATTTGTAATATGTAATCTCAATGATTGGAATAGTAGAACTGCCCTGAGACTTTTTTAAACTGTGTGGTCACTTAGAGACCATGTCTATAGGTTTAAAACAACACCTCGAATCTGAAACTGCCTATACATAATTTGAAATCTACCCGCGTGCATTTGTTGTTATGTGTGGAGGCTAACTTGGGCCTTAATTGTCTTTATGTGATGTCCTATCTCTTTTGAATGTCGTTTAGTTTTATACTTTTTTGAGCAACCTAAGTAAAGTCTAGAACCCCCCAAATAGTAGGTCCAAATCCTCCTGGGTCATAGGCATGGGACGGGTAGTGCACACGTAGGGTATGACTTAGAATTGAACTAGAACTCTTTAGGTAAACAACGTCAACATAGTAATCGGGTAGCAAGAGATGATTGTCTGTGCTCGCTGAATAATATGAACAACTCCTCTCCAGAAGGAGTTGCAAAATATTATTTATGTTGCACGAGGTGATCCTTTAGGATAAAAAACTTAGGACCCCCCCCCCTTCTTTATATATTTTTTATTAGACCGAAGTAGTTGTATACTTATAGTCGTGCTAAGATTTGTACTAATTCCTTTTGTGTTGTAATTCTTCGACCTTTATATTCTCTTCCGTTTATTTGATCATCTAGCCTAATTACATAATCCATATAGTCTTAAGTTCGGCCGGGACCCACAATTGTGGACCTCGAATAGTGCCTAACACCTTCTCTTTGAGGTAATTTGAGCCCTTACACGATCTTTGGTGGCATAGACTAATTAAAACAAAGTCATTAGAAAATAGGTGCCCTAACACACCTTAAAAATCATTAGGTAGCGACGCTTCTCTTTTAACACTCTACCTCTTCACTTAAAAGAGTTGTCACATGTTAATGCCCGATTTCACAAGAAAAAAGGGGCATGACAAGGGGTCTATGAAGCCTTGCCAGTAGAGTCTTATTTATGGGTATAAAGCATTCCATACTTATAAGTAGGAGGCTACAAGCATTTAGGAAAAGTCTCATTTCTTTCATACTTTAGATCGTGCAGTAGAGACTACCTCTAAGAAATTATCTAATGTATTATTTTCTCCAAAACTCGCAGAAATGGTTCGTACTCGCAATTCTGACACAGACACCCGGGATGCTGCTTAAGAAACTATTGCTACTATTGTGGCTCAAGGTAGAACTAATAAGGCTTCAACTCAGAAAAGGAAGGGTAAATCCACAAAAAGGGAAAAGGATTCAAGTACCCCTGGCTGAGCATGAAGTAGGGGTGGAGCATGATGAGCATGTACTTTAGGATCCTGTGCCACCCCAACCGCAGTTCGGACTCAGACAACTATATCTCCAGAGATGGGTCAGATTTAAATGATGTCAACAGTGCTATGGAGATGTTTAAAGCCTTCATGGCCAACCAAAACGAGAGAATAGATGAGATTCCACCTCAATCAAATAGACAGAACAATTCTGAGTCCTCAAGAATGAATGAATTTTTAAAGCTGAGTCCTCCATTGTTCCGTGGTACTATAGTTGATGAAGATCCAATGTTCTGGCTGGAGGGTGTCAAGAAATCCCTTTGAACGATGAAGGAATTTGATGATGAAGTTGTGGAGCTATCTGCCAACCAACTTAGAGATGTGGCAGGTTCTTGGTTTAAGATGTGGGAAAAGGAAAGAGATAAATATGATAGGTGAAGATGATGGTCCCAATACTTGGGAAGAATTTGAAGAGGCCTTCGTGGCTAATTTTATACCAGAAGAGGATAGGGAAGCTAAGGTTACAGAGTTCGAGTACCTCAAGGAAGGTAATAAAAGTGTGCGTGAGTACTACATGGAATTCATATATTTGGGTAAGCATGCTACTCACATGGTTAAGATAGAAAAAGCAAAGATTCATTGGTTTGTTGGCGTTTTGGCTTACCATATTAAGGATACGACATCAACTGTAGTGGTAGGAATGACAACTTTCTCCTTTGTTGTACGGATTCATCAAGCACTTAGAAAAATACAGACAATAAAGGAGAGAAGAAAAAGAGAATAACAAGAAAGCCCGAACAGCGGGCAGGTTTAATAGTACATCCAGCGGAGGAGCAAAGGGTTCCTTCAATAAGGAGTCATTAGCACCAGCTCAGTCCAATCATCAGTCAGGTGGTGGGTCTTCCTTCAAAGGAACTCAGAGTTATGGAAACCAGTCTCTCTAGAATTATAATTTTAGGACACCATCCTCATATAGCCAGAGTCGTGTTGAGCCACATTCACAACAACAAGGTCTTTGTGGTACATGTAAGCGGAAACATTCAGGTAAGTGCAAGCTCGAGTTCCAAGGTTGCTATCATTGCGGAGACAATGGTCATATAAAGGCAAACTGTCCAAAATTGCGACGTAATTTTAGTGGGGGATCAACTCGTCCTTCTAGTTCCTCAACTACTACAGTTGCACCACCTCAGGCTCGTGGTTTTCATAATCATGCAGGGCATGAGGTAGGCAGAGGCGCAGATCGAGTTACTCAGGGAGGGGGACAACCCTGTTTATTTTCTACACTTGATCGTCATAGTGAAAAGGCATCTACAGAAGTTATTACAGGTATACTTCTAGTCTGCTCACATAATGTTTATGCCATAATTGATCCAGGTTCAACATTTTCGTACGTGACTCCATACTTTGCGATTAACCTCGGGCTAGAATCTGAACAGCTTAGTGAGCCATTCCTAGTATCTACTCCAGTTGGCGAGTCTGTGAACGCGAAAAAAGTCTATAGAGGTGGTATAGTTTTAGTCCAAGGTCTCAGCACCGCGTCCTCTCTCATAGAGTTAGAAATGGTAGATTTTGATGTGATCATGGATATGGATTGGTTGTTTTTCTTCTATGCCATGTAATATTGTCGTGCCAAGATAGACAGGTTGCAATTTCCAAATGAAGAGGTCCTAAAGTGGAAGGGTAATTCAGCATCATTTGTAGGTAAGTTTATTTCTTACATTAAGGCACAACGAATGATCAGTAAGGGCTGTCTTGCCTATTTGGCTCATATAATTAACCCAGAATCAGAACCACCAGCTCTTCAGTATGTGCCAGTTATTAGAGAATTTCCAAAAGTTTTCCTAGATGACCATCCCAGACTTCCTCCTGAAAAAATCATAGACTTAGACATCAATCTCATGCTAGGCACTCAGCCCATATCTATACCGCCTTATAGCATGGCTCCAACAGAACTTAATTAGTTGAGAGAACAATTGAAAGAGCTTCTTGACAAGGGCTTCATCAGGCCGAGTGTTTCAATGTGAGGTGCCCCCGTCCTGTTTAACAAGAAGAAAGATGGGTCACTCAAAATGTGCGTTGACTAACTGTAGTTGAATAAACTTACCATCAAGAACAAGTATCCACTGCCAAGAAATTGATGATTTATTTGATCAACTTCAGGGTGAAAAGTACTTTTCAAAGATAGACTTGAGGTCGGGGTTCCATAAGTTAAGAATCTAAGAAGATGATATATCTAAAACAGCCTTTAGAACTCGCTACGTGCACTATGAATTTTTAGTAATGTCCTTCGGGTTGACAAATGCTCCAGTTACATTCATGGACCTCATGAATAGAGTTTTCAACCCATTCCTTGATACCTTTATTATCGCGTTTATAGATGATATTTTGGTATACTCATAGAGCAAGGATGAGCATGCAGACCACCTCAGGACAGCCTTGCAGACCTTGAGGAAAAATGAGCTTTATGGCAAGTTTTCAAAATGTGAGTTCTGGTTGCAGTCAGTGGAATTCTAGTGAAGGCATAAAAGTAGACCCCTCAGAAAATAGAAGTTGTAAAGATTTGGCCAAGGCCGACAATGCCAACTAGAATCAGGAGTTTCTTGGGGTTAGCTGGCCACCATGGAAGGTTTGTAGAGGGGTTTTCCTCACTTGCAGCTCCCTTAACTAAGTTGACTCAGAAAGCAGTTAAGTTCACGTGGTCTGACGCTTGTGAGCAGAGTTTTCAAGAGTAAAAGAAGAGATTGACCACTGCACCAATGTTAACCTTGCCGACAGGTTCGAGTGGGTTCAAAGTGTATTGTGATGCCTCCAGAGTTGGCCTCGGTTGTGTTCTTATGCAAGATGGAAAATTTATTGCTTATTCTTCCATGCAGTTAAAGAATCATGAGAATAACTACCCCACACACGACTTAGATCATGCTGCAGTGGTATTTGCGTTAACGATATGGCGACCCTACCTTTATGGAGAGCATTCTGAAGTGTTTACAAATCACAAAAGACGCCAGTACATTTTCAAGCAGAAAGAATTAAATTTGAGACAAAGAAGGTGGCTCGAGCCATTGAAAGATTATGACATCAATATCCTTATCACCCGAGAAAAGCTAATATGATAGAAGATGTACTTGGCAGGAAGTCAGTGGGTATCCTGGCCCATCTTCCAGTACAAAGGCAAACTTTGGGTCGAGAAATTCAAAAACTGGCAAATGATGGAATTATGTTGGATGATACCAAAGAAGGAGGTATAACTGCTTATGCCTTAAGGATAAGCAAGACGAGGATCCATACTTAGTGAAGTTAAAATAAGGAGTCAGAAACAAAGAAATCACTACTTTCACCTTAGGAAGTGATGGAGTTTTGAAGTTGAATGATCGGATTATGTGTGCCTGATGTATATGGTCTTAGAAAGGCCATAATGGAAGAAGCTCACAACTCGAGGTACTCTATTCACCAGGTGCTACCAAAAGGTATTTGGGGTTGAAAGAGTTGTATTGACGGTAAAGCATGAAGAAGCAGGTAGCAGATCATTTCGCCAAATGTTTTAATTGCGAGTAAGTCAAAGAGGAACATCAGAGGCCTGGTGGCCTAACTCAAGATATAGATATACCACAGTGGAAATGGGAGATGATTAATATGGATTTCGTAGTAGCTCTGCCTCGTACATACCGTACGCATGATTCAATTTGGGTTATTGTAGAGAGACTGACAAAGTCCCATTTCCTACCACTAAAGACGATAGATTATGTATAGCAGTATGCACAGTTGTACATCAAAGAAATAGTCTGATTGCATGGTACTCCAGTTTCAATCATATTTGGCAGAGACCCTGAGTTCACAACACATTTTTGGCAGGTATTTCAGAAAAGATTAGGTACCAAGGTCAATTTGAGCACCGCTTTCCATCAATGGCCAGGCAGAAATGAACATTCAGACTCTCGAAGATATGTTGCGTGCACGTGTTATATATTTTGGAGGTAATTAGGATGATTACTTGCCACTTATTGAATTTGCTTACAATAACAGCTATTAGGCTAGCATTTGTATGGCTCCTTATGAAGCGTTGTATGGGAGAAGATGTAAGTCTCCAGTGGGTTGGTTTGAACCAACAGAGGTGATGTTGATTGGTCTAGAGTTTATTTGTGAGGCCTTAGAGAAAGTCCAGGTAATTAGAGAAAGACTGAAAGAGACTCAGATTCATCAAAAGTCTTGTTCCAACTAGATACATCGTGACTTAGAGTTCATGGTTGGTGACAAGATGTTTTTGAATGTTTCACCAGGGAAAGGAGTTATGAGGTTCGGTAATAAAGTGAAACTTAGTCCTAGGTTTATCGGACCTTATGAGATTATAGAAAAGAAGGGAAAAGTGGCTCATGAACTAGCGTTGCCCGTTGAATTGTCCTCTTTTCATCCTGTCTTTCATGTGTCTATGCTTGGAAATTACATTTATGATGAGTAGCATATAATACCCGCCGGCACCATAGAAATTAAAGAAGGCTTGATTTATGAAGAGGTACCTATAAATATTCTCGATAGGCAAGTAAGAAAGTTGAAAACAAAAAATATAGCATAACGTTTTGTGGAGTAATCATGATTCAAAAGATGCTACGTGGGAGGTCGAGGAAGATATGAGGAAGAAGTAACCTTATTTATTTGAGAAACAAGGAATATGAACCTAGGTTTGGCTTGGCATTTATATGTCATTTATTAAATATAGGTTAACATGTGTTTTTGTCCTTGCTGGATTATACTTAGTTGTTCAAGTAATTTAGTTCCTGGTAGTGTATATTTAGCTATTAAATAATTTAGTACCATGCCAGAGTACATTTAATTCATTAAAGTTATTACTTTTTGCTGAAGTGTTGTGCTTTAGATTTTGGTTGGTTATGGTGGTGCCTCCTTGCCAGAATATGAGTAATTAGTTTATGAGTTGTGTATGGTGCCTATGGATGGCCTGTTATATTATATTTGGTTGTGGTTGGTGTAGTTGTGGTATTTGTGACAGGGATATAATTTTGGATAGTTTAATTTACAGGGGAAACTCTGCCGAAATGTTTGAAACTTTAGGGAGTTAGCCAAAATTTTGAGTCCCTTGAGAAAGTGAGTAGTGCTAAGAAAACTTAAGAAGTTTAAGGACCTAAGGAATGATTGTTAGCTTAAGAATTAGGCCCTAGCAAAATTCTAGGACGAATGTTTTTTAAGGAGGGAAGATTGTAACTAGGAGTGACAAACAAGTGGGTCGGGTCGGATATGGTTCGGGTCGAAAATAGGTAATGAAAAAATGGATAAACTATCCGACCCAACCTATGTTTAATATGGATAAAAAAATGGGTTAATTGGTGGATAATATGGTTCTTATCTATATTTGACCCGTTTTTAAAAAGTTCATTATCCAACCCATTTTTCAGTGGATAATATGGTGGTTAACTATTTTCTTTTAACCATTTTGCTACCCCTAATTGTAACACTCTTCAAATCTATACAAGTTTCAAGACACGCTAAATATAGAATTTAATTTTTTAAATCTTAAATTATACTTCTATTACAGATTTAAACCCTTGTGATTTATTTTTGAGTTACTTCTCTATTTATAAATAATTGGATATACAATTAGGGAAATATTAATAATTTTAATATTATTAATTATTAAAAGTGGGTATAACTAAATACGAATTAAGTCAAAAATAAAAAAAAACAATAATAGAAAGCACGTGCCAAGCCTAAGCCCATAAAGGGTTGTTGGAAGGCAAGAGCCGTAAATAGCCTTGTAAGAACAAAACAGATTTAACATTCTGTTTGCTCAAGAAACAGAGGCAGCGAACTATCACGCAGGCAACAGAGGCAGCGGACTTCTTTACAAATAAGTAGTTCTTGAACACATGTATATAAAATATTCTATTGTAAATTATCCTACAGTAGTAGTAGGTAAAAATTGAATTGTTAATCCCCTTCTTTATCTGTATCAACATTAAATTCCATGTTTAGGTGTAAAACTCTAAAACTGATTAAAATGCACTGGGTGTTGTAGAATCGATTGTTTGACGGGTATAAATTGGTCTGGGGTATACTTATTGGCTCAAGCAGTTTTGAGGTGAGTTGATATAACCCTTTACTAAAGTGGTTTAACGCACAAAAGAACGCATATAAGGTGTTTGATGAATTGCTTAAAAGAGTTAATATGTACTTAATTGGAGCGAGTGAGTGCCTATTAACTTAGGATTGTTCTAGCTAAAGTTTAGATGATTTATTGTAATATATGTGCATAACTTTTCATATTTTTATGTTATTCTTATATGCCATTTTCATGTTGAAAATTCATGAAGAAGCAAGAAACTTGTAATGACCTGGCCGGTCATTTTGAGAGTTATAGCCTCAATCCCCTATCTATTGCTTTTCCTGTGTCTTTTTCTGCTTATGTGTCTTGCCGGGAGGTGTTGGTTGTGGTTTCAGAGTGTTTTCGGGTATTTAGTCCCTAAACGGAAGCTTAAGTCTTAGGATTTTGACTATAGTCGGAATTGTGTGAAGACGACCCCGAAATGGAGTTACGTCGGTTCCGGTAGCTCCGTTGGGTGATTTTGGATTTAGGGGCGTGTCTAGATTGTGTTTTGGAGGTTTTTAGGTCATTTAGGCTTGAAATGGCGAAAGTCAAAGTTTTGGAGGTTTTGACCGGTAGTGAAATTTTTGACATTAGGGTCGGATTCCAATTCCGGAAGTTAGAGTACGTCCGTAAGATTGAATGTGACTTGTGTGTAAAATTTGGGGTCAATCGGATGTGGTTTGGTAGGTTTCGACATTAGTTGTAGAAATTGGAAGTTTCAAGTTCATTAAGTTTGAATTGGAGGGTAAATTGTATTTTTAGCGTTGTTTGGTATGGTTCGAGGGTTCGACTAAGTTTGTAAGGTGTTTTAGGAATGGTTGGTATGTTTGGTTGAGGTCCCGGGGGCCTCGGGTGTGCTTCATATGCTTAACCAAATGAGATTTGGACTTAGGCATGTGCTGTAGATTGCTGGCTTCTGGTGTTTTGCACCTGCGGAAGAAGAGGCGAAGATGCGGAATTTGGCAGCCCAAGCTGGGTTCTTAGGTGCGGATATACGTGCGTAGAAGCGGCCTCGCTTCGGCGGTTGGTCAGTGTGTAGGTGCGGATAGGGTCGAAGGTGCGACTCCCTTTGTCGTAGGAGCAGATCCGTAGGTGCGTCCCTCTTTTCGCAGATGCGAACCCAGGGGACTTAAGTTAAGTCCGCATCTGCGATGAAATTTCGGTAGGTGCGGCACTGTGAGTGCGGTTGAAGGTTCGCAGAAGCGAGTTTACTGGGTAGAAAAAGGGAAATTCGACGGTTAATTCCCATTTTCGATTTTGCTACTTTGATAGCTCGGTATGAGGCAATGTTTCGTGGTTTAAGATGGTTGGGGGTAAGTGATTCTAACTCGGATTGGGATATATTTCACGAATCTATTGCTATTTACATCTTCTAATTAGGGATTTGAGTTGGAAATTTGGGGGAAAATGGTAGAACCTTCATAGGCTATAATTTCGAGTTTTGGAAGGGGATTTGAGGTCGGATTTGAGTAATTCTTGTATGGTTAGACTCATGAGTGAATTGGTGTTCGTATTTTGTGACTTTTACCCGATTATGAGACGTGGGCTCGTGAGGTTTTTTTAGACGACTTCCTAATTCCTCGCTTCTGCTTAGATTTCATTGACTAGATTAGTTTCTTATAGGTATATTTATGGTATGTAATTGGTTTTGGATAGATTCGGGCCATTCAGAGTCGTATATTCGTGGGAAAAGTATTGCTATCAATTGATTGAGCTTCGTTCGAAGTAAGTGGCTTCCCTAACCATGTGTGGGGGAATTCCTCTTAAGATTTGGTACTGATCTATGTGAGTGTCGTGTACGCAAGGTGACGAGTGCGTACACGGGCTATTTGTTGAAAAACCTGATTTTTACTGAGTAATTACTTGTTTTTACCTTAATCAAATATACTAGCATGCGTAGTTACCCTGTTAGCCTAGTATAACATGTCTATGTGCCTTAGTTTCTTAACTAAACTCCTTGTAGCATGTCTATTGAATTCCTGCTTCCTTTTCCCGACTTGTACTTAGTCTTATTGTCCAAAGGGGACATTGAAAGCAGTTTTATATTTATCCTTTTCGCTAATTTGAATTTGCCAGAAATCTGACTTCATGTCAAATTTGCTATAGATATTAGCTTTGTAAGTTATTTTAAACAAGTCTCGTTTATTAGGTATCGGGTACCTAATCCATTCATCTTTTTTCAATATTTCATCCCAATGAATCATTCTAGGGACGAAAGTGTTACTATGTTCAGTGCCGTCTGCATATGCATTAGGCATAAATTTCATCCCATCCCATTGAATCATCTGACTTCTTGTGAAGGGGACAAATGCTATTCTTCGTCTGTATAGGCATGGTAGGCTTAGGCTATACCCTGTGGGTCTTCCATGTCTCCATTGTCTTGATTCTCCGTTGAGGAAGATGCTGATGTTGCTTCTAGCATGGCCTGTACTTCTATTGGAATTGTTGTATCAATATTGGCTAAGACTTCTAGGAGTCTTTTTTTTAATTCTGATAGGGAACTGGCTGATCCCATTTTGCTGGTTGGCTTGGGTTTCTTAGTCTCTCGATTTAGGAACCCATCCTTTAATTTTTCGTATTTTGACTAAATATTTAATTCGTTCGATTTGTTCAATTTTGAACGACCAACTGATTATATATTCAACTGCACGGTCAACTCAGGTGTTATAGTATCAATATCTGGACCTGCAAAGACAATTCACGTGCCAATAATATCAGTACATGGATCCGCATGGATAATTCACGTGCAAATAAAACAAATCTGCATGGCATGGTCACAGGCCTCCAGTCCAAGCATATCATACAAGAGCAATTCAATAAGTACACATGTATATGATAAACAAATTATGATTCTCATGTTCCTGGACTGGTGTAAATAATGCGCCATAAAGTAGGCAGGTGCAAAATGTACTATCACTTCTCGAATCGACAAGTTAAAGCAAAAATAGTAACTACCCAATTTATTCGAGGAATTAACCTCTTTGTAACCTCAAGTATAACCCAGATAGTTCTTAACAATGGTACGAATGCGAGAAATGTCATAACTTTACACTTAACCATAACTCTAGGCATATCATAGCTTAAACATTCTCCCAAATATGAATACATGCCCTGATGCCCGCACATGGGTCAAACCTCACATAGCTTATATATACGCACTCGTAGGGCGTAGACATCACAAATAATTAATGTAACTAGTGCCTCCACCGAGTTTAAATAAAATGCTCGCCTCAAGCAAGCCGCAACCCTGAAACAATATGCTTCTGAGAACTCACAGTTTCCCCAAATGCATAGAACACATGAACCATCGTAACTGATCACAACTCCAGCACTCGAATGACTATCACCTCTTTCATGCACGATCATCCCACTAGGGATATATTCATAATTCTCCCGTGCCACATATCAATAGTTATAATATCAGTAGTCTATCACCCAGATGAGTACCGCAATACCGATGAACATCCTTAACACTCACTCTGAAAATACCTACGTGAATTTAAAATTTTTCTTCTTACCTTTCTTATACAAAAATGTAGAATCCATAATCATACATAATTATCGTAAATCCAGGCACCACTAAATGTAAATCTCAGATCTTATACATATACAAATCTTCTCGATTGCTATATATAATTCTCAAACCCATTAGAACCTTCTCGGGAGTCACCCATATTGCTCAATTCTAAATTGCAGCACCCAAATGGGCTGAAAGACACGCGCGTCATTAGCACAACAACACCCAAAGAGGTAACCCTGCCCTAATACTACCAATCAATTTCAAACTCTATGGGCACTACATCTTTCACAAATAATAACTCACTCATCTCATGATCTTCATATACTCATAATATCACGACCCAAATTCCTCTCTACTTGGGTATCGTGATGGCACCTAGTCTTAGGGACTAGGTAATCCTAACACTAATTGAAACAACAACATTATCTAAATAACATCCAACAATTTGAAATAGAAATCTCTTAAAATTTACAATTTCCAAAACCGGTAGTACAAGTCATAAGCTCTATAGAGCGTTTGCTAGAAAACTTCTAAATACAATTGTCCAGGAATAAGAATAAACATTGCAAAATTAAAACTTGAAGGTCTCTCCGAAGCCTGCGAACACAGCGACAGGTTTACCTTGAGTCTCCACAGCAATGACTCACTCAACTGCTAACGAACAAATACCTGGATCTGCACAAAAATGTGCAGAAGTGTAGAGTGAGCACACCACAATGGTACCTAGTAAGTATCAAGACTAACCTCGGTGGAGTAATGATGAGGAACCTTCAAGATACCGACTTTTCTAATAAACTGAACAAGTATAGTATATGAACAACATAAATATGACATCTCTATAGAGAATTTGCAATATGGCTCACAATACAGTAATGGCAATAAGAAAGAAAACAACAAGTATCTGCGGAATATCATGAAAATGACACAGAAAAGTGATTGTAACACAACCTAAATCCGGAATCACAAATACAGCAAGGATAAGTAATAACTCAGCAACTACAACCGCTTTTACATCCGGTTTTAGTCACCAACTCCACGAGGTACCAAACCCCGGACAATTCACAACTCACAGGTCTCAATACCTGAACCCTAACACTTAGCATCCTGTACCCTCATAACACCTCATAACTGCACTAACGACTCACGTGCCAATAGAGCCATTCTCACATAGAAGGCAAGTAAACAAGGGTGAACATCTATGATCAACAATATCAAGAACACCTCTTATCCGATAACAGTGCTTAACTACGTGTATGCATGTGCAAGTGTACTACCATAGTCCATATCAGTCAATACGCATAAGGAAAAAGAACGGACAACACGTAGAATATTTTCTCACAACTTTCACAAGATAAAGCTCACACATGTACATATACCACTTCCCAAATATCAACAACAAGAATTCCCCAGGCCACAAATCATCACAAATCAATCCCTGACACAGCCCACCTTGTCTCGCCACATGTGCAATAGTAACATAAATGTCTGCCTTGTTTCGCCACACATGCATAATAATATTCCCACCTTGTCTCACTACATGTGCAATAGTAACATAAATGTCCGCCTTGTCTCGCCACACGTGCATAATAATGTTCCCACCTTGTCTCGCCATATGCGCAACCCCCCCTCCCCCTACATATATATATATATATATATCCCACCTTGTCACGCCTCATGTGCAAATATCAATAGTAATAATAGCACGACAAAAACCTCATGCAACCCCATAATAACAATCGCACGGTAGAAACCTCGTACATCACAATAATAACAACCGCATGGTAGAAACCTCATGCATCACCACAACAAGTACAACAACAACAATGGCAATAATACAAAGTGCGACAAGTAAATCAACTCAAGAACTTTAAATCACGAGAACGGTAGAACCAATTCACAAGAAATAACCACAGCAAAAAAATGCTAGGCGTAAAAAGAATAGCTCAACAAGGGAAAAACTAATGTGTAGCACCGACCCCACAATATACATTTCAACAACAGGGAAGCTAACACGAGTCAAATAATTCCAAATAAAACAAGTCGACTAAGAAGTAGGATATCTAACTTCTTTTAAGGTTGAGAAATTACGTAGGATATTCAACAATTAAATTAAGGATAAGCATCAGATAGATAATCATAACCTCAATTAATACTGAACTATGACAGGATGCGATAATAATAATTCCAAATAAAGATAAGCGGTTATGAAAAGATAACATGACAATAGAAGAGGTAAAATCTTCAATTAAGTCAAATAAGAGTCAAATAGGCAATAAGAGTGAATCCAGAAGCAATTAATTCAAATTAAAGCAGTACATGTGAAACTAGTAAATAAGAACTTAATCATATCTAGAACAATTTCATACTTAGTGAATATAAGGACCTAAGAATCCTAAAAGGCCAACTTTCCATAAATAAGCCCGAGCACGTACTCGTCACCTCGCGTACATGGACTACAATCAACATAGAAGACTCAAATCCTAAGGGGAAAGGTTAGGGAAGATACTTACCTCAAATAAGATAAGCTTATACTCAAAAATGAACTTCTCCGGTGAAATGACCCCGAACGGATCAAATCTAATCAAAATAACTTCAAAGCGCAAATAAAACTAATAAGAAACTATTCCGGATCATAAAGCTTCAATCTTTATCAAAATATAAAAATCGATCCAAAAGTAGCCCCCGGGCCTGCACCTCGGAACCAGACAAATTTGCTCAAAACTCGAACACCCATTCCGATACGAGTTCAACCATACTAAAATTATCAAATTTCAATACCATTTTTCCCTCAAATCATGATTTTTCATTTTGAAAACTTTCTTCAAAAACAAACATTTTTCTCAACTCAAAACACAAATTAAATGATTAAAATGAAGATAAAATCGTGGAATATGATAAATTCAAGGTGAAGAACCCACAAAGAAGCTCCCAAAACCGAGGTCCAAAACTCAAAATATGGTGAAAATGGCCAAACCCTCGATTATAACCTTCTGCCCAGGCGTGACCGCACATGCGACATAATTAGCCGCATCCGCGCAACCGCAGGTGCGCATTTCCAAACCGCACCTACGCTTCCTCGGAACACATTCGGACCCCGATATCAAAAAGTCCACTTCCGGTCAAAATCTCCAAATTTTTGACTTTCGCTATTACAAGCCTAAATCAGCTACAGACCTCAAATTCACAGTCCGGACATGCTCCTAAGTCCAAAATCACCCAACGGAGCTAACGAAACCGACAAAACTCCGTTTCGGAGTCGTCTTCACATAGTTCCAACTACGGTCAAAATCCTAAGACTTAAGCTTCCGTTTTAGGGAGTAAGTGTCCCAAATCACTCCGAATCACTCGGTAATTTAATTCAACCACGCACTCAAGTAAATACACATAATACGAAGCTTCTCAGGGCCTTATGCCGCCGAACAGGACTTAAATTCTCAAAACGACTGCCCGGGTCGTTACACATAAGGTGTAATATACCTCATATCTAGGAATTTCAGTATTCGAGTCATCCACGTTCTCAACCTCTGCAAGTCATGACTAATCCAAAAATATGCCTCAGACCAAAACTAAAATTTAACATATAACCATAAAATTGAATTGTCAATAGCAGGCTCCCCCACTTGGCTCAATGCCATAAATTAAAACACTCAATAATTCGCAGTACCCATACTCTATTTACTGCATTAACACCGCGGTCAGTTCAATGAAAATTCTTCTCAACCTCATACCACTCCAACCATAAAATATATACCTCAATCGTCCGCTAAGATCGCATTCATTCTCTTAACACTCAAGCCATCTTTCTCAACCAGATTCAAATTCAAGTCTCAACACATATGTCCCACTGGCAGAAAAGAAACTCTCCACTCACTTTATAAGGAACACACCTACGTAGATTTACTCCGCAGGGGATAGCCCACTTGCTTAGCCTTAAATCAGTATCTTGTTATACCCTTTCGCAATCACAATTACTATGAAATTACTTAATATTTCTGAGTCCAAACTTATTAACAGGACATGAGAACCTATTACTTTCCGGCATTAAGCAACAAAAAGGATCCTTCAATGCACTCATACTTCAGACTGTAAGTCACATCAAAATGAAGAAAAAGCATCAATAGCAAACTCTTGAGTCACAAGTAAAATTTATTTGTTGCATTCCCCCATCTGAACACATCCCGCATTCACATCATACTTATCATATACCGAACTCATAAGTCCAATCGCACAGGTTCTCATAACCGAAACTACCGAGCTTAAGCTGCGGTCTAACTCCGACCTCAAGTCCTCCAGACTAGCCCATCAACAAAACACATAATACTCATCTCGAACCTCATTCATGTAATCACAAGCCGGTGATGCACAGACGATACCAAGCGCTCACATGCACACAAGAATGCGTGGAAGGGATTCAAAGAGTTATGTTTCAAGGTGAATCAATGTCGCATAATGGAATACAAGAAAGTGAAATTTCCTAAAGGTTCGACAGCCTCTCGAAGATAAGTACAGATGTCTCTGTACCAGTCCGCAATACTCTACTAAACCTTCTCATGACCCGTGAGACCTTTGTAACCTAAAACTCTTATACCAACTTGTCACGACCCAAAATCTTAACTTGTCGTGATGGCACCTATCTCAATACTAGGCAAGACGACAACCTCAATAAACTGCAATTTCCATTAAGTTTGAAAACATAATATTGAATTTCATAGAAAATCGTAAAATTTCTGACATAAAAATACATTCCCAAAACCTGGTGTCACTGAGTACATGAGCATCTAATATGAATACAAAGTCTGATTGATAAACATTGTCTGAAAGTATAGAACAATATAATAACCGAAGGAAAGAGAGACAAGGTTAGTGGATACCGAGCAGCTACCTTGATAGTCTCCAACAGTTTAATCCTCAAATCTGGCAACCGCCGTATCAGAAAGTACCTGGATCTGCACACGAGGTGCAAAGTGTAGTATGAATACAACCAACTCAATAAGTAACAAAACTAAACTCTAGGCTGCAAGTAGTGACGAAATTTGCAGGTACAGTCCAGTATAAATAATATCAATACATAAATGTAGCCATGCTTTCAAACTCAACAGTTGCTTCCAGTACAAATAAAATAGATCAATTCGGACAATACGAGGAACATGACATCTTTGTATGTACATGCCAATGTACATACTATATGTGATGCACCTTATTGAAAACTCTGTGTAATCACAATCGAAAATACTCAATCACTAAGTACTGTATATGGCCAATCCAGCACAGGGAAGATCTATCCCAAAATATATATGTATATACATAGATTGACAGTCAGTCACTCAGTATTGTATAAGGCCAATCCAGCCCATGGGAAGATACATCCCCAAATATCAATGATTCGGACAAGATCCATGTCTAGGAAAATCCATCCCTCAATGTAAATACTTCGGGCAAGATCCATGTACAGGGAAAATCCATCCCTCAATATAAATACTTCGGGCAAGATCCATGCCCTGGGAAGATCCATCCCTCAATATATATATCTATGGCAATATCCATGCCCAGGGAAGATCCATCTCAGATATATATATCAACTACCATCACTGTGGAGTTGTAGACTCCGAAGGGGATCCTTCAACCCAAGCGCTATAATAAGCCAGATCCAGGCATAAGTAAATAAAACTTGTTGCGGCGTGCAGCCCGATTCTATAATAATAAGCTCATAATCAGGCCCTCGGCCTTACTCAGTCATGACTCTCTTCAATCTCTCGGGTTCACAACGTCATGAAACTAGACCAAAATGATGATATGGTGTATCAATGAATAATTAACAAAGACTGAGATATGATATGCAAGTGATAGAAGTGACTGAGTACAAAATTATAAATTTAATCAACAATTCAACAACAATACGACCCATGTGGGTCCCAAAATATATTGGTGTGTAGCCTAAATATGATCTTTAATATGAGTCTCAGCTCAATTTATCTAACACATGGAGGATATGCGGATAATGTCATTTATTTAATTATGCGACTCCATGGAATCAATTTAAGTCACAATTTCCATGAGGCACGCCCACACGCCCGTCACCTAGTATGTGCGTCATCTCCAAACAATTCATACAACACGAAATTCTGGGATTTATACTCTCAAAACCAAGTTTAGAAGTGTTACTTAACTCAACCTTCAAGCTCCGAAAATACTACAATTCTCCAATTGATTAAGATGTCCAAATATGACACACAATTTAATACCTACCATTAGATATCCCAACTACATCAAAATAAATACGAAAAGATTCATAAATATCCATGTAGCTTTCAAAATTCTGCAACAAGTCTTCAACCATCACACATTATCCAATGGACTCACCTATTGGCCTATTCAATTCCATTCTTATCATTTAATACTAATTTGGAGTCATTAATAATACTATGTTATTTACCCAACATTATTAAATCACTATTCATTGTCTTCTCCAACAAAACCCTATGTTCAAGAATACCCATTTCAAGAACTAGTGTTGTATATTGTCCAAATGGTGATT
The DNA here is from genome assembly GCF_000715075.1 of Nicotiana tabacum. NCBI lineage: Eukaryota > Viridiplantae > Streptophyta > Magnoliopsida > Solanales > Solanaceae > Nicotiana > Nicotiana tabacum. The sequence continues at coordinate 9,789,039 of NC_134098.1, forward strand.
ACCTATTCAATTAATTCACCAATTAAGTTATCAAGTCCATTGGAATCATTAGAAACTCAAAACAATCCCTTTTATTTCAATTCATCACTATTCATCTTTTTTCTTTGCCCAAAATGTCATTTTTAAGACCCTCCCTTAAGGTTCATACAAAATACCATTACAACTTTAAATAAAATTCATAAACATGATACCCATACTCCCATATGACATATATATGAAGCTTAAGTGAAGGGATTACCTCTTGATGGAAAAATCTAACTTTTCCTCTTTTTGGTGTTCTTGAAGATGCAACCCATTTCCTATGGATTTGATCCATAATAATGTTAGTGTTATCACTAAATGATGTTATATAATCATCCTTTTACCAATATAACTTACCTTCAATTGTATCCATGGCGGAAGAGCTCCTCCTTCTCTCTAGAAATCAATTCCAAGTTGAAGAACTAATGTTTTCTCTCTCTAAACCCCTTGTTTCAGCCCCTTTAAAATGGCCCCTAAAGGTGCGTAGCCTCCCTACGTAGTGTACGCACAAAGGCTACGCAGGGTGGACTTCTATCCCCATTCAGTTGGAATCTACTGTATTTACCTACGCAATGGTGCATAGCCTACGCAAGACACGCGTAGCTGTTCTGCCACCCTTTAGTAAAAAGGTCATAACTTCTTGTAGGAATATCCAAATGACAAACAGTTTGAAGTAGCAATAACTAGACATGTAGTGAGAGGTATGCTCGTTTGAAGTTATGTCTTGTGCGAATTCACTTGAAACTTTATCCCATCAAATAATTTCAACTTGACTTAGCCGTAGGGCTCTTCTTAGACCATAAACCATTCTTAATGCACCTAATACATATTATCATGATCAATTGATATCATTCAAATTATCAGTCTTGTTCACACCCGAATTAATATAATTAGCACCCGCCAATCTTCTTAAAGGTCTTAAAGCTCTACGAAATTTTTCGGGATGTTACATTCTCCTCATTTATGTACATTCGTCCTCGAATGTTTTGCAAGTCATTATTAGGAACATCATTATCCTCCTTTCACCTTAACCATCATTCTTATTCATGCCTAACTTTATATGGGTCTTCCAATATTTCGACTTCCTTAAGGCCCCCAAAATTTGGCTACCTCTCTAAATTCTTAAAAAATTCCGCAGAGTATCCCTTGCAATTGAGACTATCCCAAAACTTCAACCTGTCCAGATCAAGCCCCCACATGGGCACCAATTTCAACATAATTTAACAACCAAATATCTTTACATAATATGATATCTAGGCCCCACACAACCGCACATATATGCTCAATGTACAACAACAAACTATTTAGGACCCGCACGACCACACATACTTCATCAATGTATAACAACAAAATATCCAAGTCTCGCATGGCTGTGCATATACCAAAATTGCATAAAATAATTCTCTATTATTTTAAATAGTTGCATATCTATACCTCTCTCATTCCAACATCGGTTACCCTATATTGCAACACATATTACTACCATACATATATGTATTCTCTCTTTATTATGTGTACACCAAGTCACACGTGAAAGAGCATTTCTTGCCTATATTAAAATTCCATTTCTTCCATTCGAATACTTTCTCATAAATATAAAATTACTTCTAAGCATAGTTTGTACACATAGGACACTTGATTCTATAGTTGCCAATTCCTTCCAAAATACTCTTTTATTCCATCTGAATACTAACAAGATATTTGTCTTACTTAGATCCATTCACGTGGGTGATTTATGCCTCCACTTACATTGTAACTTTTGAGTTTCCTTTAGATCTCTAATTGTTTGATATGGTTGCTAACAATTCCGCTAAATGAGAAATTTTCAATCCACTTCCTTCCCTTTCATTGCACAAGTTTCCATTCATTCTCGAGCATCACTGTACATATTTCTATTTTCTTAACCTTAACCAACTCATAGATACCACCATGTCCTTTGTGATATTTATCTTCCATAGAATCAATGCCTACCATAGGATTATTACCATTGATTACAGGCTTCCAATTCCCAGTTGACAATGCTATTGGCTCATTAAATCAAGGAACCAAGACACACAAATTTAATAACAGTAACCAACTCTTCTATAGCTCACATTAACATCGCTCGCACGGACAACTCATGTGCTATAGTATCAATATCTGGACCCGCACGGACTACTCACGTGCCAATAAAAATGAATCCGCCTGGCATGGTCACAGGCCTCCAGTCCAAGCATATCATACATGAGCAATTATATAAGTACACATGTATATGATAAACTAATTATGATTCTCATGTTCCTGGACTAGTGTAAATAACACGCCATAGAGTAGGCAGGTGCAAAGTGTGCTATCACTACTCAAATCGACAAGTTAACGTAGAAATAGTAACTACCCAATTTATTCAGGGAATTAACCTCTTTGTAACCTCAAATATAACACAGATAGTTCTCAACAAAGGTACGAATACGAGAAATGTCATAAGTTTATGCTTAACCGTATTTCTAGCCATATCATAGCCTAAACATTCTCCCGAATCTGAATAGTTGCCCTGATGCCCACACATGGCTCAAACCTCACACACATAGCGCGTAGACATCACAAATAATTAACGCAACTAGAGCCTCCACTGAGTTTAAATAAAATGCTCGCCTTAAACATGCCGCAACCCTGAAACAATATGCTTCTGAGAACTCCCAGTTCCCCAAATTCATAGAACACATGAACCATCGTAACGGATCACAACTTCAGCACTCGAATGACTATCACCTCCTTCATGCACGATCATCCCACTAGGGATATTTTCATAATTATTCCGTACCACATATCAATAATTTGAATATCAACATTCTATCAACCGGGTGAGTACAACAATACCAATGAACATTCGTAAGTCAAAACACAATGCGCCTATTGATATGCGCATCCTTCTCAAGGATTACCTACCAGTTATAACATTCGTCTAAACATATAAAATTGACCATTCTCTCCATAATTCGTGATCTTCCTTTTTAAGACTGAACTTCCACCTTATACATGAAATTCTTAATCCTACACAACACACTGCATCTATCATGCCACTATGTGTCAAGCACAAGAATCTCGTTATCAACTATGGGTAATAAGAAAATTACACACTCGGTTATTTAGAAACCTTCCTCTTGCTTCCTTCCATGAGTAAATCACAATACACAACACGTTCCCTACAGCGGTAGAAAATATCTAGTAGAAACCATCAAGAACACTATGAAATCCATTTGCACCTAATCAAGTTATCAGAACTAAATTCCTCGGACTCCACCAAGCCACGCAGGTCACCAAACCCAAGAATATTGCCACCAAAACATCTTTAGAGCCTCACCACATTATAATTACCCTCAAGTTGACACTTCTCCTTGTCAGAACACTACCATCCTTACCCAAAGCTCACTACAAGACATCTTAACATAAAATGACACCACCCTAAGGCCCATAAGACATTGTACTCTTCTTAAGCACCACAAAGTATCACAACCGAGACACCCACTCTGAAGGACCTTATGTGAATTTAAAATTGTTTCTCTTTCCTTTCTTATATTAAAAATGTAGAATCCATAGTCATACATTATTATCGCAAGTTCCGACACCATACAATGTAAATAACCAATTATAGCGATATACGAATCCGAAAAATTCCCAATTGCCACATATACATTTTGAATCCATTAGAACCCTCTCGAGAGTCACCCACTTTGCTCAAATCCAAATTGCACCACCCAAACGGGCCAAAAGACATGCGCCCCATTATCACAACAACACCCAAAGAAGTAACCCTGCCTTAATACTACCAATTAAATTCATACTTCGTGCGCACTACATCCTTTAAATAACAACTTAATTATTCCATTATTTTTATATACTCATAAAGTGCAATATAACCTATATTTAGGAATTTTTTTACTTGAGTCATACTCGATCTAAATCTCTACAAGTCATAACTGATTCACATGTATGCGTTAAACCGAAACCAGTACAAGACATAACCATGAAATCAAATCGTCAATAGCAGGCTCCCCCACTTGGCTCAAGGCCATAGAACAAAACATTCCATAACTCACAATATCCATACTCTATTACTGCCGTAATACTGCAGTCAGTTCAACAAAATATTTTCACAAGATCAGGTAACACAAACCATAAAATACCTCAATCAGCCGCTAAGTTCGCATTCATTCTCTTGACACTCAAGTCAACTTTCTCAATCAGATTCAAATTAAAATCTCAACCCATACACTTTGCTGGTAGAAAAGAAACTCTCCATTCAACATTATAAGGAACACACCTACATAGATTACTCCTTAGGAGATAACCCACCCGCTTAGCCTCAAATTGGCATCTTACTATACCCTTTCGCAACCACAAATACTATGGAATCACTTAATATTTTTGATTTTGAGCTCATCAACACGACATGAGAATTTAATTTATCCCACAATTTAACAACGTGAAAAATCATTCAACACATTCATACTCAAGACTATACGTCAATCAAAACAGACACTACCGGACATATGAGTACCGCAATAATATTATACTTATCATATAGCCATTTAACCGCTCATCGAGCCACAAATGCTTCTTGTAGGAACATTACCGGACATATGAGTCCAAATGTACAAGTTCTCACAACCGAAACTGCCGAGTCTAAGTTGCGGTCTAAACATAGCCTCAAGTACTCTATACTGGTCCATCACCAAAACACAGAATACACATCTCGAACCTCGTTCATGAAATCACAAGCCAGCGATGCACAATTGATATTGAGTGCTCACATGTGCATACGAATGCGTGGAAGGAATTCAAAGAGTTATGTTTCAAGTTGAATCAATGTAGCATGATGGAATACAAGAAAGTGAAATTTCCTAAGGGTTTGGCATCCTCTCAAAGATAAGTATAGATGTCTCCGTACCGATCCACAAGAGATATGCATGGATCGGTACGGGGACATCTATACTTATCTTTGAGATCCTCTCAAAGAGTTATGCGTGGAAGGGTTTGGCATCCTCTCAAAGTTGAATCAATGCTCATGCCTCGTGAGACCTATATAACATAGGGCTCTGATACCAACTCGTCACGACCCAAAATCCTAACTTGTCGTGATGGCACCTATCTCAATACTGGGCAAGCCGACAACCTCAATAAACTGCAATTTCCATTATGTTTGAAAACATAATGTTGAATATCATAGACAAAAATCTCATAATTTATGACATAAAAATACATTCCCAAAACCCGGTGTCACTGAGTACATGAGCATCTAATATGAATACTAAGTCTGACTAATCAAAGACTATCTGAAAATATAGAACAATACAATAAGTGAAGGAAAGAGAGACAAGGTCAGCGGACACTAAGCATCTACCTTGATAGTCTCTAACAGTTAAATCCTTAAATCTGGCAACCGCCGTATCCAAAAGTACCTGGATCTTCACACGAGGTGCAGAGTGTAGTATGAGTACAACCAACTCAATAAATAACAAAACTAACCTCTGGGCTGAAAGTAGTGACGAACTCCGCAGGTACAGTCCAGTATAAATAATATCAATACATAAATGTAGGCATGCTTTCAAGTTCAACAATTGCTTTTGGTACAAATAAAACAGACCAATTCTGACAATACGAGGAATATGAGATATCTGTATCTACATGCCAATGTACATATTGTATGTGATGCACCTTAATGAAAACTCTATGTACTCACAATCTAAAATACTCAATCACTCAGTACTGTATATGGCCAATCCAGCCCAGAGAAGATCCATCCTAAAATATATATGTATATCCATCAACTGATAGTCAGTCACTCAGTATTGAATAAGGTCAATCCAGCCCATGGGAAGCTCCATCCCCAAATATCAATGATTCGGATAAGATCCAGGTCCAAGGAAAATACATCCCTCAATGTAAATACTTCGGGCAAGATCCATGCCTAGGGATAATCCATCCCTCAATATAAATGCTTCGGGCAAGATCCATGCCCAAGGAAGATCCATCCCTCAATATAAATGCTTCGGGCAAGATCCATGCCCAGGGAAGATCCATCCCTCAATATATATATATATATATATCAACTACGCTCACTGTGGAGGTTCAAAAATTCCATTATGTGCGTATCCACCTCCGAACAGCCCAAATCCCAAGCGCTATAATAAGCCAGATCCAGGCATAAGTCAATAAAACTTGCTACGACGTGCAACCCGATCCCATAATAATAACCTCACAATAAGGCCCTCGGTTTCACTCAGTCATCACTCTCTCCAGTCTCTCAGGCTCACAATTCCATGATGCACGCCCACACGCCTATCACCTAGCATGTGCATCATCTCCAAACAACTCATACAACACGAAATTCAGCGATTTATACCCTCAAAACAAAGTTTAAAAGTGTTACTTACCTCAACCTTCAAGCTCCAAAAATACTACAATGCTCCAATTGATAAAATGTCCAAATATCACCCACATATCAATATCTACCATTAGATATCCCAACTACATCAAAATAAATGCAAAAAGATTAATTAATATCCATGTTGGTTTCAAAATTCGGTAAGAAACCTTCAACCATCACAAATTATCCAATGGGCTCACCCATTAGCCTATTCAATTCCATTCTTATCATTTCGTACTCACTTGGAGTCATTAATAGTACTATGTTAATTAGCCAACATCATTAAGTCACTATTACATTTCTAGAGAGCAAAACCCTATGTTCAAGAACACCCATTTCAAGAACTAGTGTTGTATCTTGTCCAAATGGTGATTCCCTATTCAATTCGTTCATCAATTAAGTTATCAAGTCTATTGGAATCATTAGACACTCAAAACAATTCCTTTTATATCAATTCATCACTATTCATTTTTTTCTTTGCCCAAAATATCATTTTAAGACCCTCTCTTAGGGTTCATACAAAATACCATTACAACTTCAAATAAAATTCATAAACATGATACCCATACTCCAATATGACATATATATATGAAGCTCGAGTGAAGGGATTACCTCTCGATAGAAATATATATGAAGCTCAAGTGAAGGGATTACCTCTTGGTGGAAGAATCTAACTTTTTCTCTTTTTGGTGTTCTTGAAGATTCAACCCATTTCCTATGGATTTGATCCATAATAATGTTAGTGTTATCACTAAATAATGTTATATAATCATCCTTGTACCAAAACAACTTACCTTGAAGTAGGGAAGCCTACAATCTTAATAAACTACAATGTCTTTTAAGTTTGAAAAAAAATAATATTTAAATTCAGCAGAAGAAATTTCACAATTACATATATGAACACTCCCCAAAACCCAGTGTCACTGAGTACCTGAGCATCTAAATGAATACGAGGTCTGACTGATAAAACTCCATTCTGAAAATATAGAACAGTACAATAACTAAAAAGTAAGGAAGTTAAAGTCTACAAACGCCAAGCAACGACCTTGATAATCTCCACAGAATAAACTCTGAAATCTAGCAAACACCGTATCCGGGAGCACCTGGATCTGCACACGAGGTGCAGAGTGTAGTATGAGTACAACCAACTCAATAAGTAACAAGACTAACCTTTGGGATGAAAGTAGTGACAAGCTTGTACCAAGTTCAGAGTCCAACTCCAATAACCAACAACAGTTCATAACAACATAAAGCAAGTAATAAAAGAAGTAACTCAAAGATAAAATGCTCAGCTAAATTATGATTTCTGAAAATAGTTCTGTCTTTCAAGTGTATCAGTAAAAACCCAAGTCGTTTACCGAAGTTGCCAAAGTTATGAATAAGTTTGAAAAATAGTAATTCTCCCAAAACTCCTTTCAACAATAAATACGATGTTACAGTTTCTTTCCAGATAGCCAGTGTAAAATGCATCACTATCCCATATGTCAATATGTGTGAGAAGTCATGAATGACGTAATGTCACTACCCAAAACCTAACCCGTCGTGATGGTGCCTAATGCAGTACTAGGCAAGCCGACCTTTCCAAAACACTTTCAAAATTTAATAGAAGTGAATTAAGACATTTAGAATAATCGGAGTTTCTCATAAATACGGGGTAAAATCCAAATAAAATATAAGTGCGGAAAAATAGCCCGACATCGGGGTGTCACTGAGTCATGAGAATCTAGAGAACAAAACTAATACAACCAGTATGTAAGTATCAATACAGGACTGAAAGAAATATAGAAGGATTGACAAGGTCCTACTGATGCCGACAACTACCTCGTAGTCTCCGGTACTCGATCGCACCCGAACTCAACGATCGAGTTTCAGTTTCAGCTGCATTTTTCCAACTTCAAACAATCTCTTAACCACCCGAAATCATCCTAAGCCCCTTGGGACCACAACCAACCATACCAACAAGTCATATAAAAACATGAAAACTTAGTCGATCCTTCGAATCACTCAAAACAATACCAAAACACCAAATTACCCTCGGATTCAAGCCTAGGAACTTCTAAACTTCCGAATTCCACAAACGATGCCGAAACCTACCAAACCACATCCGAATGAGCTCAAATTTTACATACACGTCAAAAATGACATCACGAACCTACTCCAATTTCCAGAAATCCATTCCAACCCCGATATCAAAGTTTCCACTACTGACCATAAATCGCCAAATTTCCAACTTTCACCAATTCAAGCCTAATTACACTACGGACCTCCAAATCACATTCCGGACGCTCTCCCAAGTCCAAAATCACCTAACGAAGCCTATGGAACCATCCGAATTAAATTCCGAGATCGTTTAGACATAAGTCAACATCTGATTGACTTTTTTAACTTAAGCTTCTAAATAAGAGACTAAGTGTCTCAATCCACTTTGAAACCACTCCGGACCCGAACCAACTAACCCGGTATATCATAACATTGCTGAAAGGCATAAAAGGAAGCAGAAATGGAGAAAGAGGGGATATAACTCTCAAAACGACTGGCCGGGTCGTTATACGTGATACCGTACAACATGAGAAAAATACATCTCTATGCATGTATGTCATGTTTGCATGTCAATGCTATGTATCTCAGAGATGAACTTGTGTAGTCGCACTCTCGAAGTATTCAATCACTCGGTACTGTATATGGCCAATCCAGCCCCGGGAAGATCCATCCCAAATATATATATGTATATCCATCAACTAATAGTCAGACACTCAATACTTTATAAGGCCAATCCATCCCAGAGGAAAATCTATCCCCAAATATCAATGATTCGGACAAGATCCATGTCCAGGAAAAATTCGTCCCTCAATATAAATGCTTCGGGCAAGATCCATGCCCAGGGAAGATCCATCCCTCAATATTAATGCTTCGGGAAAGATCCATGCCCATGGAAGATCCATCCCTCAATATCAATGCTTCAGGAAAGATCCATGCCCAGGGAAGATCCATCCCTCAATATAGATGCTTTGGACAAGATCCATGTACAGGGAATATCCATCCCTCAATATCAATGCTTCGGGCAAGATCCATGCCCAAGGAAGATCCATCCCTCAATATAAATGCTTCGGCAAGATCCATGCCCAGGGAAGATATATCCCTCAATATCAGTGCTTTGGGCAAGATCTATGCCCAGGGAAGATCCATTACTTAATATAAATGCTTCGGACAATATCTATGTCCAGCGAATATCCATCCCTCAATATAAATGCTTTAAACAAGATCCATGTCCAGGGAAGATCCACCCCCAATATAAATGCTTCGGACAAGCTCCATGTCCAGGTAAGATCCATCCCACAATATAAATCAGCCGCGCTCACTGGGGGGGGGGGGTGCAGACTCTGGAGGGGTTCTTTCAGCCCAAGCGCTATAAATAAACCGCGCTCACTAGGGGTGTGTGCAAACTCTAGAGGGGCTCATTCATCCCAAGCGCTATATAAAGCTGATATGGCCTATTGCAGCTTGTAGTCCGATCCCATAATAATAATAAAGCCCATGTGGCCTGCTAGTGGTGTCACGACCCTAAAACCTAACCTGTCTTGATGGTGCCCATCGTGAAACTAGGCAAGCCTAAATCCAACCTTTTTCTCCATTATAGTAAAAAAATATTTAGAAATTAACAGCGAAAGTGCTTAACATTAATAAAAGCCCATTTGAACACAAAATCTACCCAAATTACAATATCACTGTCCCAATAATCGAGGCGTCACTAAGTACATGAGCGTCTAATAACCGGAACATAGCCCACAAAAATGTCTATAGAAATAAACTCAAAATTAAAAATAAACTAAGGAAGTGAGAAATCAAGGTCCACGAATGTCGTGCAGCTACCTCAATAATCCCTGACTCCAAATGCAGCAAAATTAGCAGCTGCTGCCGTGACCAGAAATGCCTGGATCTGCACACAAGGTGCAGTGAGTAACGTGAGTACACCAACTCAGTAAGTAACAAGACCAAACTTTGGACTGAAAGGTAGTGATGACTTAACCTCAACAGATATAACAGAAATAAATATGCAGAATCGTAGGCATGCTTTCAAGTCAAATATACAGTGTAAGGCAGTAAACTAAATGCAGATCTGAGTAGTGCATGGTATACAACTCGGTGTCCTCTACATGCTAATGCACCGACCGTATGAGATGCACCTTATGCTACCAATCTAATGTGCTCAACCACTCGGTACTGTATATGGCCAACCGACAAAGGAAAATCCATCACAGAATATATACAACACTGACTGAAAGTCATCCAGTATCGAGGAAAAAGGGCCATTCAACCCTGTGGAGAAATCCATCTTCAGGAATCAAGTTCTTCGGACAAATCCATGTCCAGAGAAATCCATCCCTCAATAATATCATTCGCGCTCACTGGGGGTGTGTTACAAACTCCGGGGGGCCTAGAGCCCAAGCTCTATCATATTCATCAATATTACCACTGCGGCGTGCAGCCCGATCCCATAACTATCACTCATAACCAGACACTTGGCTACACTCAGTTATCAACCTCTCCAGTCTCACCGCGAGCTCACAATGTCATGAAAATAACCTGGAAAATGATACGATGAATCAATAAATAACTGAGCCTGGGACATGATATAAAAAAATGCAGGATCATGGCTGAATATGGAATAGTAAATGAAACTAGTAAGATGACAGTATTAAACGATTGCTAAGGGTCCAACCAATTCCGACACAAAGCCTAAACATGATATATAACACGATCTACAGCTCAACTACTTTATCACATGATGAAAACATAGATATCAATAGGATAGAGTCACTAAACGGTGCCATGGAATCACCCAGGTCACAATTCTCACGGTGCACGCCCACACGATCGTCACTTGGCATGTGCGTCACCTCAATACTAATCACATAGCATATAATTTGGGGTCTCGAACCCTTAGAACCAGGATTGGAAATGATACTTACCTCAAACCAACCAAAGTCCTACTCCGGAATGCACTTGCCTCTCAATTCGGCCTCCGAACGTCCTGAATCTAGCCACAAGTAATACAATACGATCAATATAGGCTAAAGGAATCAATTCCACAAGAAAAATAATAAATTATAGCCAAAAATCCGAAATCGACTCAAACCTGGCCCCCAAGACCACGTCTCGGAATCCAAAAAAAATCACAAAATCTGAAAGCCTATTCACTCATGAGTCTAACCATACTAAATTTATCAAAATCCGACCTCATTTGGTCATTCAAATCCCCAAAATCCACTCTTTAATATTCAAGGCCTAAACTCCCAAATTTCTAGTTCAAATCCCTAATTAGACGATGAATAAAACTATGGATTAACGAAATTTATACCATTATGGGTTAGAATAACTTACCCCAATGTTGCTCCTTGAAAACCTTCGAAAAGTCACCTCTCGCCCGAGTTTTTCAAGTCCAAAAATTGAAAGTAAAAGACAAAATCTCGAGTTGGTGCTTTTCTACCCAGCAATACCGCACATGCAGCCCATTGATCACTTCTGCGATGCCGCACCTGCGGAAATTCCATCGGAGGTGCGGATTTCACTTAAAATCCTTATTTCGATCCTGCGGCCTCAAAACCGCATATGTGCCTTACGCAGGTGCGGAAACTCTCTTGCTTCTGCTATAAACACTCGCACCGCCCTCATCTGCGACTAACGCAAGTACGGGAATACCTTCTCACATGTGGTTCCTTCCCAGGTCCTCCATGGCCGCATCTGTGACTCCTCAGTCGCTCCTGCGGGCTCACACCTGCAGCTCCCACTCTACAGGTGCAGAAGATACCAGAACCAACAACTTCAGCTGCATTTCATCAACACCAATTCTTCCGTTAACCAGCCGGAATTACCCTGAGGCCCTCGGGACCTCAACCAAATGTACCAACAAGTCATATGACCCCCTAAAAACTTAGTCGAAACCTCGAATCACTCAAAACAACATCAAAACACCAAATTACACTCGTATTCAAACCTAAGAACTTCTAAATATTCGATTTCAGCATACGACGCCAAAACCTATCAAACCACGTCTGAATGACCTCAAATTTTTCACACACCTCAAAAATGAAACCACGAACTTACTCCAACTTCCGGAATTGCATTCCCACCCCGATAACAAAATTTCCACTGTCGATCAAAATCGCCAAATTTACAACTTTCGCCAATTCAAGCCTAATTCTCCTACGGACCTCCAAATCACATTATGGACGTGTTCCTAAGTCCAAAATCAAATAACGAAGCTAACAGAACAATCAAAATTAAAATATGAGATCGTGTAAACATAAGTCAACATTCGATTAACTTTTCCAACTTAAGCTTCTAATACAGAGACTAAGTGTCTAAATTCACTCTGAAAATATTCCGGACCCGAACCAACTAACCCGGTATATCATAATATAGTTGCAGAACAAAAAAAGTAGCATAAATGGGGGAAATGGGGCTATAACTCGCAAAACGACCGACCGGGGTCGTTACATCCTCCCCCTCTTAAAAAAACGTTCATACTCGAATGAGTCTAGAAACATACCCAGAGCCTCAAATAGGTGTGGATATCTGCTCTGCATCTCCCGATCGGTCTCCCAGGTGGCCTCCTCTACAAGCTGACCTCTCCACTGTACTTTCACTGAAGATATATCCTTTGACCTCAACTTCCAAACCTGCCGCTCCAAAATAGCCACTGACTCCACATCGTAAGTCATATCACTAATCAAATAAACCGTGTTGTAGTCCAAAACATGTGACGAATTGCTAATATACTTCCGGAGCATAGAAGCGTGAAACACTAGATGCATACTCGACATGATGGGTGGCAAGGTAAGCTTATAAGCCACCTCCCCTATCCTCTGAAGCACCTCAAAAGGCCCAATGAACCGGGGGCTCAACTTTCCCCTATTCCCAAACCCCATAACACCCTTCATGGGTGATACCTTCAGCAAAACCTTTTCTCCGACCATGAAAGACACATCACGGGCCTTCCTGTCCGCATAGCTCTTCTGTATAGACTGCGCCGTGCGAAGCCGCTCCTGAATCAATTTCACCTTGTCTAATGCATCTTGGACCAAGTATGTACCTAAGAGCCTATCCCCACCCGGCTTAAACCATCCTATTGGAGATATACACCGCCTTCCATATAAAGCCTCGTACGGAGCCATCTGAATGCTCTACTAATAACTGTTGTTATATGAAAACTCCGCGAGCGGAAGAAACTTGTCCCATGAACCCCCAAAATCAATGAAACAAGCGCGTAGCATGACCTCCAATATCTGAATAGTGCGCTCGGACTGTCCGTCCATCTGAGGGAGAAAGGTTGTGCTCAACTCAACCTGAGTACCCAACTCTCGCTGCACGGCCCTCCAAAACTACGATGTAAACTGAGTTCCCCTATATGAAATGATGGAAACTAGGATACCATGTAGGTGAACAATCTCTCGGACGTAAATCTCAGCCAACCGCTCTGAGGAGTAAGTAGTTCCAACTGGAATGAAGTGCACGGACTTGGTCAGCTGATCCACAATAACCCAAACAGCATCGAACTTCCTCGAACTCTATGGGAGCCCAACTATGAAGTTTATGGTGATCCGCTCCCACTTCCACTCTGGGATCTCTAACCTCTGAAGCAAACCACCCGGTATCTGATGTTCATACTTAACTAGCTGACAGTTGAGACACCGAGCCACAAACCCAACTATTTCCTTCTTCATCCGCCTCTACTAATAGTGCTGTCTCAAATCCTGGTACATCTTCGCGGCACCCGGATGGATGGAATATCGCGAGATGTGGGCCTCCTCAAGAATCAACTCCCGAAGCCCATCCACATTGGGTACACATATTAGGCCCAGCATTCTCAACACGCCATCATCACCAATAGTCACATCTCTAGCATCACCTCTCTGAACCGTCTCCTAAAGAATGAGTAGGTAGGGCTCATCATACTGACGATCCCTAATGTGGTGATAAAGAGAAGACCTGGAGACCACACAAGCCAATACCCGACTCGGCTCTGAAATATCCAATATGACAAGCTGGCCAGCTAAGGCCTGAACATCCAATGCCAAAGTTCTCTCTACTGCTAAATTATATGATAAACTCCCCAAACTCTCCCCCCGGCGACTCAAAGCATCGGCCACCACATTGGCATCTCCGCTAGTGCAAATTAAGATCCTTCTGCTTGAACAGGTGTTGGAAACTCCGGTGATAAATATAGATCTCACTATAAACCCCGTACAAATAGTGCTGCCAAATCTCTGAGGCATGCACAACAACTGCTAACTTAAGATCATGGACAAGATAGTTCTTCTCATGAGTCTTCAACTGGAGCGAGGCATAGGCAATAACCCTACCCTCCTACATCAGGACACATCCAATACCTATCATCGAAGCATCATAATACACGGTGTAAGAACTTGAAGCTGACGGTAGAACTATAACTGTAGTTGCGGTCAAAGCAGTCTTGAGCTTCTGGAAGCTCTCCTTACACTCGTCCGACCACCTGTATGGAGCACCCTTTTGGTCAATTTGGTAAAGGTCGATGCAATAGATGAAAATCCCTCTACAAAGCGAGGGTAATAGCCTGCCAAACCAAGAAACCTCATAATCTTCGTAGATGCGGACGCTCTAGGCCAACTCTACAATGCTTCTATATTCTTCGGATCCACCTGAATACCCTCACTGGACACCACGTTCCCCAAGAATGCTACTGAACTGAGCCAAAACTCATACTTGGTGAACTTTGCATAAAGTTTCTCCTCCCTCATTCTCTGTAATACAATCCTTATATGCTGAGCATGCTCCTCCTGGCTACGAGAGCACACCAGGATGTCATCAATGAATACAATAATGAATAAGTCCAAATAGGGTTGGAATACAATGTTCATCAAATGCATGAATGTTGTTGGGCCATTGGCCAGCCCAAAAGACATCACTAAGAACTCATAATGGCTATATCAGGTCCTGAAAGCTATCATTAGAATATCCAAATCCCGAATGTTCAGCTGGTGATACCCAGACCTCAAATAAATCTTGGAGAACACCCTATCTCCCCGAAGCTGGTCAAATAGATCATCAATACGAGGCAAAGGATACTTGTTCTTGGTTGTGACCTTGTTTAGCTGTCTATAATCAATGCACATCCTCATGGAACCATCCTTCTTCTTCACAAATAGAACCGGTGCACCACAAGGTGACACACTAGGCCTAATAAACCTAATATCAAGGAGTTCTTGAAGCTGTCTTTTTAACTCCTTCAACTCCGTCGGTGTCATACGATACGGTCGGATAAAAATGGGCTAAGTGCCCGACACCAAAGAAATACCAAAGTCAATATCCTGATCAGGCGGCATGAGCGACAAGTCTGTAGGAAACACATCCGAAAAATCACGTACCACTGGAACAGAATCAATTGTAGGGGTCTCTGTACTAACATCCCTCACAAAAGCCAAATAGGATAGACAACCCTTCTCAACCATATGCTGAGAAATCAAATATGAAATCACCCTACTAGGTACATAATCTATAGAACCACCCCACTCAACCCTTGGCAACCCCGGCATCGTCAATGTCATGGTCTTAGCGGGACAATCTAGAACAACATGACATGGGGACAGCCAATCCATACCCAATATCACATCAAAATCAACCATATTGAGTAACAAAAGATCCACTCAGGTCTCCAGACCCCCAATAGTCACCTCACAGGACTGATATACGTTATCCACAACAACAGTATCGCCCACAGTAGTAGATACATGAACAAATGAGACTAAGGACTCACGGGGAAAATCTAGAAAATGAGCGAAATAGGAGATACATATGAATAAGTGGACCCATGGTCAAATAATATCGAGGCATCTCGGTGACAAACCGAAACAATACCTGTAATCACAGCATCTGAAGTAATGGTATCTGGTCTGGTTGGGAGGGCAAAAAAATGGGTCTGGCCGCCCCCTAAACGGTCTCCCCTCCTCGGACGGCCCCTAGCTAACTCACCTCAACCCCTCGCTGGCTGGGCATGTGGTGGAGGAACTAGTACTGAAGTCGAATGTTGACTCCTCTACTGAGATGAACCTTTCGTCAGGCGGGGACAATACCTCTTGATATGACCCAAAGACCCACACTCAATGCAACCTCTACCGGCCACTGGGGACTTAAGTGAACCCCGAGCACTGGAATAACTGCTAGAAGGTCCTGACACAGATGAACCATGCGTTGATGGTGCATGAGACGAACTCTGAGCTGGTAGCGCACCAATTTATGTCTGGCCCTACTGATAACCATGGGGCCCATGACTGGATGATGCACCTCAGTACACTAGGCGAGCCGTCTGAGCGTGCCTGAAAGGATGACCTCTATCGTGCTGTAACTGACACCTAGAAGAAGCACCACTAAATCCCCCTATCCACGAGGCCTTTTGGCCTCCTCTTGACCCACTCCTGACTACGAACCATCATAATCTGCCGAGCAATGTAGACAACCTCATCAAATATAGCTCCAGACACTCTCTCTCTGGCATATGCAATCACAACTGATAAGTGAGGCCATCTATAAACCTCATGTTCCTCTCCCTATCTATGGGAACCAACCAGATGGCATGACGAGCCAACTTCGAGAATCGCATCTCATACTGCATCATAGACATATCACTCTGATGAAGCTAGTCAAACTGACTGTGCAACTCCTCTCTACGGGACTGATGCATGAACTTCTCAAGAAAGATAACGGAGAACTTCTTCCAAGTAAGGGGTGTTGCGGCGACCGGCTTACGCCTCTCGTAAGCCTCCCACCAACTGAAGGCAACCCCGGAGAACTGGAAAGAAGTGAATGAGACCCCACTGGTCTCCAAATTCCTGTTGTACGTAGTATCCTCTGAGACGTATCCAAGAAAACCTGTGCATCCTCACTCTCTGCACCACTGAAAGATGGAGGCTGGAGTCCCCCAAACCTCTCCAATCTACGCCGCTGCAACCGGCTGGGTTGGTGGTTCTCTCGGTGTCTGGAATTCTTGAACCACCTGCTCTGGTGTGTGGGCAGCGGGAGTCTGAGCACCTCCCCCAGCCTGATAAGTGGCTTCTGCGGCCAAAAGAGAGATCGCCTGAGCAAGACTAGTACACGCAGTCTCCTGAAGACCTGGAATCACAATAGGCACAGATGGTGCCTTGGCTGATGAATCAATAATTGGAATCCGGTCCTGATCTGCGGCTCCTCAGTCAGTCCTGCGGGCTCACACCTACGGCTCCCACTCCGCAAGTGCAGAAGACACAAGAAACAGCAACTTCAGTTGCATTTCATCTACTCTAATTCTTCTGTTAAACACCCGCAATCATCCCGAGGCCCTCAGGACCTCAACCAAATGCACCAACAAGTCATATGACTAGCTACGAACTTAGTCGAAACGTCGAATCACTCAAAACAACATCAAAACACCAAATTGCACTCTGATTCATGCCTAAGAACTTCTAAACTTCTGAATTCCGCATACGGCGCCGAAACCTATCAAACCAAGTCTAAATGACCTCAATTTTTTCAGAAACCTAAAAAATGACACCACAAACCTACTCCAACTTCCGTAATTGCATTCCGACCCCGATAACAAATTTTCCACCGCCGACCAAAATCGCCAAATTTACAACTTTCGCCAATTCAAGCCTAATGCTCCTACGGACCTCCAAATCACATTCTCGACGCGCTCCTAAGTCCACAATCACCTAACGGAGCTAACAGAACCATCAAAATTCAAATCTAAGATCGTTTACACATAAGTCAATATTTGGTTGACTTTTCCAACTTAAGCTTCTAATAAAGAGACTAAGTGTCTAAATTCACTCTTAAACCACTCCGGACCCGAACCAACTAACCCGGTATATCACAATATAGCTGAAGAACACAAAAAGATGGAGAAATGGGGGAAACCGGGCTATAACTCTCGAAATGACCGGCTGGGTCGTTACAACTAGTGGGCAGCCCCAATCAATATAATAATATATATATAAAGGCAATATGACATGTTGCGGCGCGCAACGCGATCCCATAAATATCCTCTCAATTAGGACCTCAACCTCACTCAGTCATCAATCTCTCCATTCTCTTGGGCTCAAAATGTCATGCAAATCAGCCCAAAATGATAATATGATGTATCAATAAATAGCAACATAGACTGAGATATGATATGAAATGAAAGAACATGACTGAGTATGGAATTACAATTTTAAACAATCAATTCAACAGCAACTCGACCCCATGGGTCCCAAAATATCGGCACGTAGCCTAAACACAATCTTTAATAGGAGCGTCAGCTAAATTTCTCTAACGCGTGGAGGATACACGGATAATAATATGATTCTTTATTTTTTACAACTTCATAGAATTTATTCAAGTCACAATTTCAATGGTGCACATCCACACGCCGGTCAACTATCGTGTGTGTCACCTCTAAACAATTTATATAACACTAATTGGGGGATTTATACCCTCAGAACCAAGTTTAGAAGTGTTACTTACCTCAACTAGATGAACCCAACATCGAGCAAGCTAATCAATACTCAGGAAATTCCATAACATGCGTATCCACCTTTGAATGCCTTCCCGACTCCTCAATTCAATGCAAACGATCCAAAACAGAAATTCACCCCGTTAATGATACTACAATGATCTACTATACTAAGAAACATCAATCTACAATATCAACATCCAATGGGACCAACATTAGTAACCCATTCCATAGTTTAGTCCATTTAGACAATTTACCAAACACCCAGTGGGCATACATTTATATAATTCTTAACCATAAAATTAGTTCTTCCAACTACCATCATACCAACAATTTATCCCACCATCATTCGTTAACAACTTATAATCCTAACATCACATGTGTGACCAACCACTCTCACCCAACCAACAATCACCATACCATGAGTTCCTATACTTAATGCATACTCATATTCCCATAATATATCCATACATCTAAGTCTAAGGGTATAGGATTACCTTTTGGAAGAAATCTTGCATAACCCTTCTTTGAGTTCTTGAAGAAATTTCTTGAAGATCTATTTATTTTATGTGTAGATTTCATCAATACTAGTGTAGAAATTATGGAATATCTAACCAAAATAATGGGGATTGATTTCTTTGAAAAAGAGGGGGTTGGTGGTCTTGAGAAAGTGGAGAAGAGCTACAAATTTCGTCCAAAAGAAATGGGGAAAATGAACCCCGAAATTGCATTGTATTTACAGCCCCAGATTTATGGGCTTCAGATGCTGTCCTGGATGCTTTGCATCCCCACTTCACTCCTCTTTGATGTTCGGATACGGACTTGGATGCTATGACAGCACTTCACTGCCAGCCTTTCTTTCGGACGCGGCCTCACATGCTTCGCATCCGCAGACTCCTCCGCCAGCCTTTGGTAATTTGGTCATAACTTCTTGCAGGAATGTCCAAATGACGAATAGTTTGAACTAGACTCGAAGATCTTTCATTTGATAGATTGTCCATCACATAATTCCTAATATATAGGTAGATATGCTCGTCCAAAGTTTGGTCTTGTGCGTACTCATTTGAAACTTTAGTCTATCATGAAATTTCCAACTTGACTTAGGCTTAGGCCTCTCTTTAGACCCCACATTACTTATAATATGCCTCGTGCACTTATTATCATATCCAATTGATATACATTATATTAATAGTCCTTGTCTGCACACAAAATAATATAATGAGCGCACATCAACTTTCTTACTAGCGCTCAAGTACTTCGAAAATTTCCGGGGTGTTACATTTTCCCCCACTTAAGAACATTCGTCCTCGAATGTTTCACAAGTCAGCTTTAAGAATGGAGTTATCCTGTACCTCCAACAATTATACATAGGAAGTTATGACTACATATATCTCATACTTCCTTTCCAAAATTTCAACTTACTTATGACTCTTAAAATGTGGCTATCTTTAAAACTTCATAAACATTTTGGCAAAGTTTCCCTTGTATCTAGGCCTATCCACCTGTCAGATAATCACCAACATCAACCTATCAACACATACACAATTTGACAAAGCATCACCATGTATATCAACATCACAAATCTCATCATTACAGGCATTATATTATCAAGAGTGATATCTGGACATGAGCTGCACATATTTAAATCATAACACATAGAAAGAACCTTTCAAATCACAATCATTGGACTATACAATCAAGTGAGAACATTTTATTTCCTTAACACTTTTGGCCCTCAAGGTGGCTTCCTCGAGTTTCGACTACGCCATAACACATTAACAGAACAATCTTAACTCCCAAGCTTTTCTAACGAGGATAGCAAATAGTTTTTCCTCGTAATCCAATTAACCATTAACTTCACCTCCTTAGACATAGACACGTGTAACACCGGGTACACAAAGAACAATAATATGGAGACATCATATTCATAGTTTGGCATATTCCCTTCATGATTTCATAAAGCATAATGTGACTACACACACTTTACCCTTATTCGAAATTCACATAACCCCTTATCAGATCAACAAGTCATGGAGTTATCTTGCCCCAACCAGAACCATAATCGCTTTCTAAGCAGACTTTCAATGTTTCCTCCCAAATATACCATAATAAAACCTGATAGTACCCATTCTAGGTCCAATAACCTTATACTAATAAACATAACTATTCCGCAGACATGCCACACCAATATAACTCAAGCCACAAACTGCGCAACCTTGTATCCAAAAATGGAAGATGTATCAAAGTAGAGAACCGTATTGCAAGTTCAACAAGAACCACCACAACTGTAATGCTATAAGCTCATTATCTATAGGAGAACCAAGACACACGAATTTAGTAAGAGTAACTAGCTCTTCTAGAGCTCACACTATCATCACTTGCACGGACAACTCACGTGCTATAGTATCAATATCTGGACCCGCAAGGACAACTCACTTTCGAGTGATATCAGTATATGGATCCACACGGACAACTCACGTGCAAATAATATAATCTTCCCTGCATGGTCACAGGCCTCCAGTCCAAGCATATAATGCAGGAGCAATCAAATAAGTACACATGTATATGATAAATGAAATAAAATTCACATGCTCCTAGAGTGGTATAAATAACACGCCATAGAGTAGCCATGTGCAAAGTGTGCTATCATAACTCAAATTGGAAAGTTAACGCAGAAATAGTAACTACCCAATTTATTCAGGGAATTAGCCTCTTTGAAAGCTCAAGTGTAGACCATATAGTTCTCGACAAAGGTACGAATACAAGAAACGTTATAACTTTATGCAAAATAGTCAACTCTAAGCATATATTTTCCTAAGCATTATTTCGTATATGAATACTTGCCCCGGTACCTGCACATGGCTCAAACCTCCCATATGTACGCACTCGTGGCACACAACTATCACAAATAATTAATGCAATTAGTGCCTCCACTGAGTTTAAATAAAATACTCATAAAGTGAAATATAACATGTATCTAGGAATTTCTTTACTCGTGTCATCCTCGATCTCGATCTCAATATTATTTCGTATATATGTATATCCATCAACTGAGAGTAAGTAACTCAGTACTGTATAAGGACAATCCAGCCCAGAGGAAAATCCATCCCCAAATATTAATGATTCGGACAAGATCTATATCCAGTGAAAATTCATCCCTCAATATAAATGCTTCGGGCAAGATCCATGCCAAGGGAAGATCTATCCCTCAATATAAATGCTTCGGGCAAGATCCATGCCCAGGGAAGATCCATCCCTCAATATCAATGCTCCGGGTAAGATCCATGCCTAGTGAAGATACATCCCTCAATATCAATGCTTCGGGCAAGATCCATGCCCAGGGAAGATCCATCCCTCAATATCAATGCTTCAGGTAAGATCCAGGCCCAGTGAAGATCCATCCCTCAATATAAATTTTTCGGACAAGATCTATGTCCAGGGAATATCCATCCCTAAATATCAATGCTTCGGGGAAGATCCATCCTACAATATAAATGCTTCGGGCAAGATCCACGCCCAGGGATGATATATGCATCAATATCAGTGCTTCGGGCATGATCTATGCCCAGGGAAGATCCATCTCTCAATATATATGCTTCGGACAAGATCCATGTCTAGGGAATATCCATCCCTCAATATCAATACTTTGGCAAGATCCATGCCCAGGGAAGATCCATCCCTCAATATAAATGCTTCACACAAGATCCATGTCCTGGGAATATCCATCCCTCAATATTAATGCTTCGGAGAAGATCCATTTCCAGGGAAGATCCATCCCCCAATATAAATGCTTCGGACAAGATCCATGTCCAGGGAAGATCCATCCCTTCATATAAATCAACTGAGCTCACTGGGGGTATGTGCAGACTCTGGAGGGGCTCTTTCAGCCCAAGCGCTCACTGGGGGTGTGTGCAGACTCTGGAGGGGCTCCTTCAGCCAAAGCTCTATATAAAGCCTATATGGCGTACTGCAGCGTACAGTCCGATCTCATAATAATAATAAAGCCTATAAGGCCTGTTGCTGGCGAGAAGCCCCGATCAATATAATAATAATATATTAAAAGCCAATATAGCCTGCTGCATTGTGCAGCTCGATCCCATAAATATCCTCACAATTAGGCCCTCAGCCTCACCTAGTCATCAATCTCTCCAGTCTCTTGGGCTCAAAATGTCATAAAAATCAGCCCAAAATGATAATATGATGTATCAATAAATAGCAGCATAGACTGAGATATGATATGAAATGAATGAACATGACTGAGTATGGAATTATAATTTAAAATAATCAATTCAACATCAACTCGACCCCATAGGTCCCAAATTATCGGTACGTAGCCTAAACACGATCTTTAATAAGAGTCTCGGCTAAATTTCTCTAACACGTGAAGGATACATGGATAATAATAATATTCTTTAATTTTTACAACTTCATAGAATTTATTCAAGTCACAATTTCAATGGTGCACGTCCACACGCCCATCAACTATTATGTGCGTCACCTCCAGACAATTTATATAACACCAATTTGTGGATTCATACCCTCAGAACCAAGTTTAGATGTGCTACTTACCTCAACAAGATGAACCTAACATCGAGCAAGCTAATCAAAACTCAGGAAATTCCATTCCATGCGTATCCACCTCTGAATGCCTTCTTGTTTCCTCAATTAAATACCAACGATCCAAAACTGAAATTCATCCCATAATGATACTACGACGATCTACTATACTAAGCAACTTCAATATACAATATCAACATCCACTGGGACCAACATTAGTAACCCATTTCACAGTTTAGTCTATTTAGACAATTTACCAAACACCTATTGGGCATACATTTATACATTTCTTAACCATAGAATTAGTTCTTCCAACTATCATCACTAACCAACAATTCATCCCACCATCATTCTTTAACAACTTATAATTCTAACATCACATGTGTGACCAACCATTCTCACCCAACAACCAAAATTCCATCCAATAATCACCTTTCAATCTCTACAATGGTTATGTATTTAAATTGGGAACTTATGGCTTCCAATCACCATACCATGAGTTCCTATACTTAATTCGTACTCATATTCCCATAATATATTTGTAACACCCCGGAAAAGTTTGAAGTACTTTAGTATAAGGCCCGGTAAAATTTGCAAAGGAAATAATATTTCATGGTGTTGAACTAGGCTTTAGTGTAAAGCCAATGCTCGGACTTTTTGGGTTGAATAATGCACAAGAAAGTAAAGGACAATTTTTGCTGGAAAAATCAGTTTATGTGGTCCATTATGCTACCGCATAATCACTCTGCGGGCCGTATAATGGCCATAGAAGTGAGCAGGAAAGGGGCCATTCTGGCAGCAGCTATGCGGTCGACTATGCGACCGCATAACTGTTATGCGGTGAATTATGCGATAGCATACGCAAATAGATTTTTGATCATTTTTGTCAGCAATTATGCGACCATTATGCGGTCCTCATAACCATTATGCAGTCGAATATCCGACCGCGGAACCACATTTTGGGTTTTTAATACCCTACCCTACTTCGTTAAATATACATTTTGGATCATTTTTGAGGTATAATCTGACACTTTAGAGTAAGAGAGAGTGTCCTAGAGTGGGAAGGTGTTCTTCAATAATTGTTCTTCAATGGTTGCTCAAGTGTTGGAAGATTAAGGAGGGAAACTCACTAGGTCTTCATCCTAGAGGTAAGATTCTACACCCTAACCCTCAATTTCGAATTTTGTCTAGAAATGGGTAATTAGCAAGATAAATTTTGGGCATGAGAGTTGTTTATTTTACATGCATGTGTTATCAAATGGTGTAGGAATATTGTTGAGATAAAAATGGAAAAGATTGGGTTGTGGGATGATGAAATCCTCCATAAAAGGTCCTTGAAACCTTGTGCACACCTAGTGTTTGATAAAATTCTCAAATGAGCTAGAACCATGATAATCGTCCTAATTTTGGTTCAATTTGTTATATTTATAAAATAGATTAAAGTTTCTAAGAATTCCGTAACATTTTAGAGTTTAAGGAAGCTCAATTGAAGTATGTTGGCTAAACTCTTCTTTAAGAATTGGAATTCCCATTATCCTTGTAAGTTCCAAGATGTTGATTACAAACCAAGTATTCCGATAAGTTTTGTGATAAAAATATATGTTCAATTTGTGTTTCAAATGTTCTTATCATATTGCATTATAAATTAAGGATGTGTTTCCAACTATGGATTGTGTATCCACGTGTTATAATTTTAAGTCGTGATTTATGTGTAAGTTATTATGCCAAGTTGTGTAGATATTGGGATTTTGATACACCTCCACCCACATATATTGGGGTGAGGTGGTATGACCGCTTTGTGTAGGGATTATGGTATTGTGTGACTGCACCTCCAGACGCATACATTGGGGTGAGACGGTACGACCGCTTTGTGTATAGTTTGGTACTGTTATGGCACCACCACCCACATATATATATTGGGGTGAGGGCTTTGTGTTGGTATTGGTGTCGTTCATGCATTTCTACCTGCAAACATTGAGGTGAGGCATCATAGCCTCTTGTGTAGGTTCTTGGTATTGTGGTTATACATCCACCCGCATACATTGGGGTGAGGCGGCATGGACGCTTGGGTAGAATTGTGGTATTGTACATACACCTCCACCTGCATACATCGTGTGAGGCGGCAGGGCCGCTTTATGTGAAGATGGTTACAAAGGATCTCATCTTAAATCCTATAAATGTTATTGATAGCTTTTAATAAGCTTGCTCTAGTTTAAACGGTTATCTATAGTATACTATCGCCGTATTGGTTCATCATTTGTCGGGGGCGCTGCATGGTTAAATAAATGCAGGTGGTTCCACAGCAGGAGATATTGATTAGTGATAGCAGTACACCTTCTTTCCAGCTGACTTGGTGAGCGCCACTTCATCCCGGGGTCATGTATCTTTTGTTCTTTGTGTATTCTGTTTGAGGTATAGTCGGGGCCTTGTTGCCGGCATTATCATTGTACTCATCTTTATCTATAGAGGCTCCGTAGACATAGTGTGGATTTCGTATTGGTGCTGGGAAAGACAAATTATGCTATGCTGTGGTTGTATTACTTGTCCATTTGAGACCTTGAAAATGGTGAAACTTATGGAAAGAAATTTTTAATTTCATACATGACCACTTTATTGTTTAATTATGGAAAACATATATTCTCTTTATTCATGAATGAGTTTGGGTAGAAGGAATCTAACAAGCTTGCTTGGTCGGGTACACTCGGTTGAGCATCTGTCGCGCTCCTTGGTTTTTGGGCGTGACAATATCCATACATCTAAGTCTAAGGGTATAGGATTACCTTTTGGAAGTAATCTTGGATAACCCTCCTTTGAGTTCTTGAAGAAATGTCTTGAAGATCTATGCATTTTATGTGTAGATTTCATCAATAGTAGTGTAGAAATGATGGAACTTCACACCAAAATAAAGGGGATGGCTTACCTTAAAGAAGAGGGGAGTTGGTGGTCTTGGGAGAGTGGAGAAGAGCTCCAAAATTCATCCAAAAGAAATGGGGAAAATGAACCACGAAATTGTATTGTATTTATATGCCAGATTTCTGGGTTTCGGATGCTGCCCTGGATGCTTTGCATCCCCACTTAACTCCTCTTTGAAGTTCAAATGTGGACCTGGATGCTATGGCAGCACATCACTACCAGCCTTTCTTTCGGACGTGGCCTCGGATGTTTCGCATCCGCAGACTCCTCCGCCAGCCTTTGGTTATTTTGTCATAGCTTCTTGTAAGAATGTCCAAATGGCAAATGGTTTGAAGAGTTAAAACCTAGACTAGAAGAATTTAATTATTATAGGTCTTCCATCATATATATAGATATAGATATAGATATGCTCGTCCAAAGTTTTGTCTTATGCGTACTCATTTGAAACTTTAGTCTATCATTAAATTTCCAACTTGACTTGGACTTAGGGCTCTCCTTAGACCCCACCTCACTTATAATATGACTCGTACACTTATTATCATATCCAATTGATATCCATCATTATAATATTCCTTGTCGGCACACAAAATAATATAATGAGCGCACATCAACTTTCTTACAAGCTCTAGTACTTCAAAATTTTCCGGGGTGTTACAATGATGTTATATAATCATCCTTGTACCAAAATAACTTACCTTGAAGTGTATCCATGGTGGAAGAGCTCCTCATTCTCTCTAGAAATCAATTTTATATTGAAAAACTAATGTTTTCTCTCTCTAAACCCCTTGTTTTAGCCCCTATAAAATGGCCCCTAAAGCTGCGTAGCCTCCCTGTGTAGGCTATGCACAAAGGCTATGCATGGTGGACTTATATCCCCCTTCAGTTGGAAGCTTCTGGATTTGCCTACGCAATGGTGCGTAGGCTACGCTGCTATGCTGCGTAGGCTACGCTACTATGCTGCGTAGGCTACGCAAGACTCGCGTAGCTGTTCTGCCACCCTTTAGTAAAAAGGTCATAACTTCTTGTAGGAATATCCAAATGACAAACGGTTTGAAGAAGTAGAAACTAGACATATAGACCTTTATTTTGATAAGTTATACACCATATAAATCTTCATATCATGACAGGTATGCTCATTTGAAGTTATGTCTTGTGCGAACTCACTTGAAACTTTATCCCATCATATAATTTTCAACTTGACTTAGCCTTAGGTCTCTTCTTAGACCATAAACCATTCTTAATGAACCTCATACATATATTATCATGATGAATTGATATCATTCAAATTATCAGTCTTGTTCGTACCCGAATTAATATAATTAGTACCCACCAATCTTCTTAATGGTCTTAAAACTCTTTCAAATTTTTCGGGGTGTTACATATCTTTAAGGCGTAAGTCTACTTTCTCTGTTATCCTTATCATGTATTATTCGTCTTAACATGTCTATAGTGTTCTTAACTGTATAGTGTCTACTATTTTTCTTCTTCTTCACTAACTGATCTTTTCTTAAGATATCATTCAAATTATCAGTCTTGTTCATACCCGAATTAATATAATTAGTACCCGACAATCTACTTAATGGTCTTAAAACTCTTCCAAATTTTTCGGGGTGTTACATATCTTTAAGGCGTAAGTCTACTTTCTTTGTTATCCTTATCATGTATTATTCGTCTTAACATGTCTATAATTTTCTTAACTGTATAGTGTGTACTATTTTTCTTCTTCTTCACTAACTGATCTTTTCTTAAGTTATATTGATTGGGGATTAAATGTGTTAACCGTGTCCTATTGTGTCCTATCTCTGACGACACTCCCTAGCCTATGGACGATGGGAATTGAAGGTAGTTTAATAAGGTTTAATCAACATCCTACAAGGATCCCTCACACTATGAACATAGAATAGTAACCTCACACTAGAGAATAAGATCTGAAGTTTTAAAGAAGATGAACAGTAAACCTATGCAGAGATGAACCTTATAGAATAATTAAGGTCTATAACATGAACATGATAACAAGATTTCGACGAACCCTAAAGACAGTATGAAAGGTTTAGCCTCTCATACTCAACATGGCTTTGATAAAACTTTGAAAAGCTTTCGTCAATGAAAAAACATCCTTCATTTAAAAGATTAACAATTTATAATAAAAATAAATGGTTGCTTTTAAAACAACTAAGAAAAATTGATAGAAATATTTTTTGTGCTAAGTATAATATTCAGGTTTATAAAGACCTTATTTTTATTATACCAAGAAAACAAACCTTGCTAGAAATAATAGAAGAAATAAAAAATTGCATACAAGATTTAATTGGTTATAAAACCAAAGAACTTATATTATTTTTAATTTAAAAGCAATAAAAATTTGTATCAATAGGTACACAACTCAGGTTTAAAATGAATAATTCAGATATGTCACGACCTAAAATCTCACCCGTCGTGATGGCGCCTATCTCGATACTAGGCAAGCCGACAATATCAATAACCCACAATTTCTTTAAAATACGGAAAATATAATAATTAAGTTTAAGAGTAAATCCCACAAACATTAGAAATAAACACACTCCCAAAACCCGGTGTCACTGAGTACATGAGCATCTATACATTACGAGTCTAGGAAATCCAGTCTATAATAATCCGAGACCAATACAATAAAAAAAAGTATAGGGAAAGAGAGACAAGGTCTGCAAAACATAGCATCTACCTCTAAATCTCCGAAAAGTCAACTGTGTGAAAGAATCAACACCCGCAGTGTCCGGGATCACCTGGATCTGCACACGTAGTGCGGGGTGTAGTATGAGTACAACCAACTCAGTAAGTACCAATAATAAATAAAGAACTAAAATTAGTGACGAGCTTCTCAGCTAAGTATAAATATAGTACTTTCCAATATAAAAGAGTAGACATGCTCTCAAGTTCAACATTTAAGATTTTATTGGAATTTCATATCAAGTTTGACCGAAACAGAAAATAATGTTTTTCCAAAATTTCCAAAATAGTGATATATGACAGTTGCAATGCAGAAAATAATGAAATCAATGCATCCTCTCTGAGTAACAGTCACTCAGTCCTCCCATTCACTCCAACCTCACAGGTACTCTTTCCTCACAGTCGCTCATTCCTCACAGACACTCGACACTCGCACTCAGAAGGTACCTGTACTCATTGGGCTGTGTACAAACTCTAAAGGGGCTCCTTCAGCCCATGCGCTATATCAAGACAATCATGGCATATAACAATGAAAGATGTTGCGGCGTGCAGCCCGATCCCATATATATCCTCACAATTAGGCCCTCGGCCTCACTCAGTCATCAACCTCTCTTGTCACTCGGCCTCAAAATGTCATGGAAATCAGCCCAAAAATGATAATATGATGCATTAACAAATAGCAACAGAGATTGAGATGTGATATGAAATGAATGAACATGACTAAATGTGAAATTACAATTTGAACATATAATTCAACCACAGAAAAGACCCTAGTGGGTACCAATAATAACAACATATGTCTAAGCATGATTTTTAATATGAGTCTCAGCTGAATTTTATCTAACACGTAGAGAATGCACTGATATCAACAGATTGTTCAACTACACAGTTCCATGAAATTTGACCAAGTCACAATTCCTACTGTGCACGCCCACACGCCCATCACCTAGCATGTGCGTCACCTCAAAATCAATCACATAACATATAATCCAGGGTTTCATACCCTCAGGACCAGAATTAAAACCGTTACTTACTTCAAATCGTGTAATTCTTTATTCCGCTATGCCCTTGCCACGAAAATTGGTCTCCGAAAGCCTCGTATCTAGCCACAATTAATTCGATTCAGTCAATACCAATTATTGTAATTAATTCCATGAAAAAATACTAGTTTTCCAATAAAAATTTGAAATTAACTCAAAAATCGCTCGTGGCGGAACCCGACAAAAGTTACAAAACATGAACGTCCATCCAACCAGGAGTCCAACCATACAAATTTCACCAAATTCCGACATCAACTCGACCCCCAAATCTTCAATTAAAGTCTTTGAAGATTTCTACCATTTTTAACCCAATCTCTACCCATTTGAACTCAACAATCTTTCCATAAACCTTATTGATACATTTAAATAATACTCTTGTACCCAATAATCATACTCTTAATCACACGTCTTTACCCAAACTCGAAATTGAAGACTAGGGGCTAGAACCTTACCTCTTGAGTGAAGATCTTGTGATATTTCCTTGTTGGATTTTAA
Organism: Nicotiana tabacum; assembly: GCF_000715075.1. Lineage (NCBI taxonomy): Eukaryota > Viridiplantae > Streptophyta > Magnoliopsida > Solanales > Solanaceae > Nicotiana > Nicotiana tabacum. The sequence continues at coordinate 9,819,682 of NC_134098.1, forward strand.
AGCTTGAACAAGATCTTGATGAACAAAGCACTTGAGCTTCTTTCTCTCTCTAGAACACTCTCCCTTCTCTCTAAAAATGTCAGATTTTGGCTGAAATATGGCCATTTGCGTGTAATTAACAAAGTAGGGTCGGGTTGTAAAAACCCAAAAATGAAGCTCCGGAATAGGATATGCGGTCCGCATAGCGGCCGCACAATTGAACTCCAGAACTAGGAAGAACCTGTCTGGGTCTGCGGTCACTATGCGGCCTGCAGATCTGTTCTGCGGTCGCATAATGAACCGCAAAACAGTTCTGTGGTCGCATAGTCGACCGCAGAAAGGCATCCGAAATGGCCCCTTACCTGCCTCACTCTGCGGCCATTATGCGGTCCGCAGAGTGATTCTATGGTCGCATAATGGACCGTAGAAATGCATTTCTCTACCACAAAGTTTCCTTTACTCCCCAGTGCATTGCTCAACACAAAACCTTAATTTCCTTAGCAAAAGTTTTCCACGGTCGTTACACATAAGTCAACCTTTTCAACTTAAATTCTAAACGTTGGTACTAAGTATTCCAAATTATTTCAAAACCTCATTGGACCCTAACCAATTACCCCCGGCATAACAGATGTAAGGCATAAATTGAGCAGTAAATGGGAGAACGGGGTTGTAATACTCAAAACGACCGCCCGGTTCATTACATTATCCCCATCTTAAACAAACGTTTGTCCTCGAACGAGTTTAGAATTATACCTGGAGTCTTAAATATGTGTGGATATTTGCTATGTATCTCCCGCCCAGTCTCACAAGTAACTTCTCCGACTGGCCGGCCTCTCCACTGCACTTTCACTGAAGCTATGTTCTTTGATTTTAACTTTTGAACCTGCCGGTCTAAAATAGCCACTGGCTCCAAATCATAAGTCAAATTACCGTCCAGTTGCACTGTACTGAAATCCAAAATATAAACGGATCCCTGACATACTTTTGGAGCAGGGATACATCGAACACTGAATGCACACATGGTAGACTGGGTGGCAAAACAAGCTCATAAGCCACTTATCCAATTTTCTTAAGTATATCAAAATGCCTAATATACTGAAGGCTCAACTTGCCCTTCTTCCCGAACCTCAACACACCCTTCATGGGCGAAAGCTTGAGTAGAAAATTTCACCCACCCATGTAAGGAACATCACGGACCTTCCAGTCGGCATAATTCTTTTGTCTAGATTGTGCCGTGCGAAACCGCTCCTAAATCAATTTAACCTTCTCCAAAGCATCCTGAACTAAGTCAGTTCCAAATAGCCTAGCCTCGCCCGGCTCAAACCAACCCATCGGAGACCGACACCGTCTCCCACAAAAAGCTTCACACTGAGCCATCTAAATGCTCGATTTGTAGCTGTTATTGTAAGCAAACTGTTTAACTGATCCCAAGAACCTCTGAAATCTATAACACAAGCATATAACATATCTTTCAATATCTGAATAGTGCGCTCGGACTACCCGTCCATTTGAGGGTGAAATGTTGTACTTAGCTGAACCTGTGTACCTAATTCTCGTTGTACTGCCCTCCAAAATTGTGATGTAAACTGCATGCCCCGATCCGAAATGATGGACCCTGGCACACCGTATAGGCGAACAATCTCGCGGATATAAATCTCAGCCAATCGCTCCAAAGAATAAGTAGTACCAACTGGAATAAAATGTGCGGAGTTGGTCAACCGATCCACAATCACCCAAACAACATCAAACTTCCTCAAAGTTCGTGGAAATCCAACTACGAAATCCATGGTAATACGCTCCAATTTCTACTCCGGAATTTCAAGTCTCTGATGCAATCCACCTAGTCTCTGATGATCATACTTCACCTGTTGACAATTTAAACACCGTGCTACAAACCCAACTATATCTTTTCATTCGCCTTTACCAATAGTGTTGTCTCAAATCTTGATACATCTTCGTGACACCTGGATAAATGAAGTAAAGTACGATGACACATTCGAATAAGTAGAGCCAGGGTCAAATAATATAGAAGCCTCACTATGGCATACTGAGACAATACCTGTGATCACTGCATCTAAATCAATAGAATCTGGTATGGCAGGAAAAGCATAGAATCGGGCCTGACTGCCCCCTAATAGGCCTCCCCCTCTTGGGCGACCCCTAACTAACTGAGCCCCACCCCGTGCTGGTTGGGCGGGTGGTGAAGCAATTGTTGCTGAAGTCGTACTCTGATTCCTCTACTGCACTGGACCTCTTGAGTGATGAGGACACTTTCTCCACATATGCCCAAATCCTCCACACTCAAAGAAGCTCCCCAGTATTGGTGGTGGTGCAGACTGAATCGGGCCCTGATAACTAGAATAACTGCAAGAAGCAGATGAACCCTGAACTGAAGGGGCACGGGACAAACTCTGGCTGGGAGGGCACTGAGTGATGACTAACCTTGATGAGAACTATGTAAACCGTGGCTGGATGATGCACTGCGGTGAACTGGATGACCCATCTGTGCGTGTCAGTAAGGACGACCCCTACCACGGTAAAACTAACCCCCTGAAGGAATACCGCTAAAATCACCTGTTCCACAAGGCCTATTGGCCACCCTCTCTCCACATTCCTGACTACGGACCATCTCTATCTGCCAAGCAATGTCAACTACCTCATCAAAAGTAGCACCTGATAGTCTCGCACGAGACATAAGTAACCGCAGTTGAACCTGAGAGTTCTTTCATCGAACAAGTCATTCAATATCCAACACGAGCCATTGACTTAAAGTTTTTAAGATCAGGCTTAGCTAGTGAAGCTTCTTCCAGTAGAGGAATGTCTTTTACTAGACCTTCTTTCTCCAAACCCCCGGAGGATATTGGAAGTAACAAATAATCGAAGAAAATAATACAAAACTTAAAGGAGTAGATTTTAACAAAACTGTTCCCCAAGTTATTTATCAAAATGGACCCTTTGTAGCTACTCCAAGAAGCCCAACTGCAAAGACCATTGATCAATTACAATTAATCTGAGCCGATGACTTTGAAATAGATTGGAAAAGTCTAGATGCTCAATGGTTACATCCCAACAATACGATTAATAGAAAATGGTACGTAGATACGTATTCCTTAAAACAGATATTATCTTTTAAAGTTAAATGGACTAAATATTTATAAAGAATCAAATGTAATATTAAGTTCTTTAAACGGTTTGAAATAACAGGACAGATTCCAAATCAAAAGGAATCCCTAAAAATGTTAGTTAATAAATGGTATACCAAAAATAAAGGTGTAATAGAAGCGACTATTTCACCATTAGAAGAAATTCTAATACCAGTCCAAAATGAAGTAATCACAGCTTCCCCTTTCAAAAGAGAAAGTGTGCACATTGAAAGTAGACCAACGAACAAAGAAATAAATAAAATAATTGTACAAAATAATTACACAAATAACCTATTACATGTGGTATCAAACCAATTAAAAGATACCAATAAATTAGGGGTTCCCACAAGGTCCATAACAACCCCTAAAATTGAAATATATCCAATAATAAAACTTCCAGAATATTCTAAAGAGAAGTTTCCAGAATTAAAAGAATATTCGACTTTACAGATAAGCTTCTGGAAAAAATCGAAGAACAACTTAAAACAAAATTAACAATCTCAAAACCAAGTTCAACTTTCAACCAAGCTAGCACTACTAAAAATGATAAGACTATAGAACTTCATAATTTACAAGATAAATTAAGTTATGTTGAAAGCGAATATACTGCTTTAAAGGCAAAAGAAGATTACCCTGATAAAAGGAAAAGACAAGAAAATTTAATAAAAACTTCTAGAGAAATTTTCAAGGCAATTAATAAAATAAAAATGATCTCTGCAATCAAAACTATTGACTCCGAAATCAATAGAATTACTAATGACCCAAGACATTCTAACAAAAAGAATTACTATGGTAGAGCATAATTCCCAATTGTTCAATTCGAAAAAGATATCTATTTAACTAGCGCCAGTCATAACATAACTGGAATTACGGAATGGAACATAGATGGATTGGCAGAAAGTCAAATCTATAAAAAAACTTCATGAAATTGTAATTGCAGTTACTACTTATAAAATGAAAAATGCATCAGAAAAATATGCTACAACATTAATAATTTCACGATTTACTGGAATGCTAAAAAACTGGTGGGATAATTATCTTTCCAAAGAAAATAAAGGTCAAATTCTAGGAGCTACTACAATAGCAACCATAGTAAAAACCGAAGGTGATATGCAAGTTGTAGAACAAGAAGCTAGAGAACATGCTTCTCCAACTTTAATCTACTGTATTGCTAAAAACTTCATTAGAGAACCAAAACTTCTCCAAGACAGGAGTTTATAACTTTTTAACAATCTTAACTGCCCAAAATTAACACATTTTAGGTGGTATAAAGACATGTTTAAAGAAAAGGTAATGATTAGAGAAGACTGCGGTAGTACTTTCTGGAAAGAAATATTTATCAGCGGACTACCAAGATTATTTGCCAAAAAGGTAAGAACTAAAATCAATGATAGATTTAATAGTCAAATCCCTTATGATAATCTTACCTAAGGAGATTTAATCAGTTTTATTAATGTAATAGGTCTTGACTTATGTACAGACCTAAAACTTAAAAGTCTTATCAAAAAGGACAAACTCCAATCCAAAATAGAGTTAGGAAGTTTCTGCCAAGACTTTAGTTTTAAAACAATTGTTGCTCCATCTAAAAGAGCAAAAGAACATAAAAATCTTCTGAAAAATCCAAAAGACGCCAAAAGCGTTAAGAAAAGAAAGAAGGAACACCTAAAGAGAGAAAGTCAAAAGGCGTTCTAAAAAAGAACACAGTGATAAATGTTGGTCATGTGAAAATACAGGGCATAGAGCTAATGAATGCCCAGCCACCAATAAGAAAAAGAAAAAGGTTAACACCTTAGAAATTAATAAAAATACTAAAGAAAAGTTATTCGCTATTCTTGAACAAAATGATAACAACACATCATCGTCATTATCAGATGAAAGCTATTCTAATAGTGACGATGAATTAATCAACATGGCATATAGCTGAGACAGTAGCAGTAGCTCTAAAGAAGACAACTGTAGATGCACTGGTGCAATATGTGTGTGCGGTCAAAATTCTATTGAAGTCCTTACTAACAACTCTAAAGAAGTACTATTTGATATCATTAATCACATAGATGATGAAGATATTAAAAGAAAATATTTAACAAAATTTAAAAAATATCATCATTAATCAGAAAGGAGATTATCATAAAATAGAACCTTTTAATATGAAAGAGGTTATGAATAGATTTTTGGCCAAAGATGATAAACCCACTATTCAACATCTACAGATAGAATTAAAATCTATAAAAGATAAAATAAAAGCGGTTAAGCTTAGACTTGACAAAGTAGAAATGGAAAATCTCACAAAAGAAATATTACAAGCTGCCAATAAGAAAGAACCAATTGGTGAATATTTCACAAAAGATGATAATTCAAAAAATAATGACGATTCAGTTAGTGGTACAGCTGTGGACAAAATTACAAAGTAAAAACCCAAAGCTACCATATTTTCATTACCTTAAAGGTAAAACATATTACGCTAAATAAATTAGCTCTATTAGACTCAGGAGAAGATAGAATCTGCATAATGGAAGGAATAATACCAACTAAGTACCTTGAAAAACATACTACAAAATTATATTCTGCCACAGGAGAAAAATTAAAGATAAATTATTAGTTATCAAAAACCCACATATGTAATCAGGGAATCTTCTTTATAATGATTTTGTGGTAACTAGTTATATAAATGAAGAAATTATCCTAGGAATACTATTTATAACTCAGATTAAACCATATCATGATAACTTAGATGCAATTTGCATAACAATATTAGGGAAAAAAATAAAATTCCCTTATCTAAATTCTATCTCCAAAAAGGAAAGTGAGTACCTCAAATCAAAGACTATATTTAAAATAAACCTTCTTTCAAATGAGGTAGATTATTTAAAAAATGATATAAAAGTTCACAAAATTAAAAAAACTTTTAAAACCTCGAGAATGGAGGAATAGATTAAAAATTTTAAAGAAAAACTCGAACTTGAAGTTTGTTCATAATTCCCCAATGCCTTTTGGAAAAGGAAAAGACATGTAGTTGAACTACCTTATATAAATGAATTCACATAATAGGCCATACCCACAAAGGCTAGACCTATTCAAATGAATCAATAACATATGGAAATTTGCAAAAGCAAAATAAATGATCTCCTTAAAAAGAAGATTATAAGACCATCAAAATTACCCTGGAGTTGTGCAACTTTCTACGTTAACAATAGCGCATAAAAAGAAAGAGGAGATTCCAGTCTTGTCATTAATTATAAGCCATTAAACAAAATCCTATAATGGATTAGATACCCCATACCTAATAAAAGGGACTTGTTAAAAATAACTTTCAAAGCTAATATCTATAGAAAATTTAACATGAAGTCAGGTTTCTGGAAAATTCTAATTAGCGAAAAGGATAAATAAAAAACTGCTTTCAATGTCCCCTTTGAACAATATGAATGAAATTTTATGTCTTTCGGGTTAAAAGTTGCCCCATCAGAATTCCAAAACATTATGAATAATATATTCAACCCATATAGTAGTATGTCAATTGTTTATATTGACGATGTTCTAATATTGTTAGAGGACATAGATTTTCATTTTAAACACTTAAATACATTCTTTAAGATTGTAAAACATAATGGTTTAGTAGTAAGTGCTAAGAAGATTAAGTTGTTTCAAATAACCATTAGATTTTTAGGACACGACCTTTACCAAGGAACCTACAAACCTATCCGTAGAGCCATTGAGTTCTACTCCATGTTCCCTGATGAAATAACAGACAAAACTCAATTAGAAAGGTTCTTAGGAAGCCTTAACTATGTCGCAGACTTTATCCCCAACAATAGGAAAATCTGCGAACCATTATACAAGCGTCTTAGGAAAAAGCCAGTCCCATGAAGTATAGAACAAACAAAAAGCGTTAAAAGGGTCAAGACAATTGTTCAAAAACTTCTGTGTCTAGGTATTCCAAATCCATATGCATTTATGACAGTAGAAACCGATGCTTCAGACGAAGGGTACGGTGGTATTTTTAAACAAAAAATTTATCCCTAGTCTTCACCACGTGCCCCAAGAATGCTTCTACTCCCTCAATCTCTGTAATACAATCCTTAAATGCTGAGCGTTCTCCTCCTGGATACGAGAGTACATCAGGATGTCATCAATGAATACAACGACGAATGAGTCCAAATAGGGTTGGAACACACTATTCATCAAATGCATGAATGCTGCTGAGGCATTGGTCAGCCCAAAAGATAACACCAGGAACTCATAATGGCCATATCGGGTCCTGAAAGCTGTCTTAAGAATATATGAATCCCGAATCTTCAGCTGGTGATAACCAGACCTGAAATCAATCTTGGAGAACACCCTCGCTCCCTGAAGTTGGTCGAATAAATCATCAATACGAGACAAATGATACTTGTTCTTGACTGTGACCTTGTTCAACTGCCTATAATCATTACACATTCTCATGGAACCATCCTTTTTCTTCACAAATAGAACTGATGCACCCCAAGGTGACACATTAGGATGAATAATCCCCTTATCAATACCAAAGTCAAAATCCCTGTCAGGCGGCATGCCCAACAGGTCTACAGGAAACACATCCAGAAAATCATATACCATCGAAACAGAATCAATGAGAGGATTCTCTACACTAACATCCCTCAAAAAAGCCAAATAAGATAAGCAACCCTTCTCAACCATGCGCTGAGCCTTCAAATATGAAATCACCCTACTTGGTACATAATCTACAGAACCGCTCCACTCAACCCTCGAAATTACCGGCATAATCAACATCACCGTCTTAGCTTGACAATCTAAGACAATATGACATGGAGATAACCAATCCATACCCAATATCACATCAAAGTCGAACTTTCTCAGCAGCAAATGGTCCACTTGAGTCTCCAGACCCCCAATAGTTATCACACATGACCGATATACGCGGTCCACAGTAATAGTATCGCCCACAGAAGTGGATACATGAACAAAAGAAACTAGAGACTTACAGGGCATATCCAGAAAATGGGCGAAATACGAGGAAACATATGAATACGTGGAACCAGTGTCCAATAATACTGAGGAATCTCTGTGACAATCTGAGAAAATACCTGTAATCACAGCATCTGAAGCAATAGCATCTGGTTTGGTAGGGAGGGCATAAAAATGGGCCTGGCCACCCCCTGATCTGCCTCCCCCTCTAGGGCGACCCCTAGCTGACTGACCTCCACCCCGAGTTGACTGGGCGGGTGGTGAGGTAACTGGTGCCATAGTCGGAAGCTGACTCCTCTACTGAGATAGACCTCTATGACGACGAGGACACTTCTTCCACATATGCCCAAGCTCCCCACACTCAAAATAACTCCCAGGTGTTGGCGGCGGAAACTGAAGGGAACCCCTAGCATCGGGATGACTGGTAGAAGAACTTGGCATAGAAGAGCCCTGAACAAATGGACCACGGGATTAGCTCTAAGCTGGAAGGGCACTAAGTGATGAGTGGCCCTGATGAGAACTGTGAGAACCATGGCCAGATGATGCACCCCGATGAAATGGCCGAGCTGACTGAGCTTGTCTGGAATGACGACCTCTACCGTGGTGGAACGGACCCCCAAAATGAGCACCGCTGAATCCACCCTGACCACGAGGCCTCTTGGTTTCCCTCTAAACCCTTTCCTGACCGCGAACCATCTAAATCTATCGAGCAATGTCGACAACCTCATCAAAGGTAGCACCCAAAACCCTCCATCTGGTCATGAGCAACTGTAGCTGATAAGTGAGACCATCAATAAACCTCATGATCCTCTCCCTGTCCGTGGGAACCAACCAGATTGCATGACGGGCTAACTCGGAGAACCGCATCTCATAATGTGCCATAGACAACCGCATCTCATAATGTGCCATAGACATATCAATCTGGCGAAGCCGCTCAAACTATCTACGCAGCTCCTCTCTGCGGGATTGAGGCACAAACTTTTCCAAAATACCGGCAGTACAGAGTATCCTCTGACACCTATCCAAGAAGTCCTGAGCATCCTCTCTCTCTGTGCCACTGAAAGGTGGTGGCTGGAGTCTCCCAAACCTCTCCAACCTATGCTGATCATCCTCAGGCATAGAAGGAACCACATAATCCTGAGCAACTACAACCGGTTGGGCTGGTGGTGCCTCCGGTGTCTGAATTCCCTAAACAACCTGCTCAGGTGTGCGAGCGACGGGAGTCTGAGTGCCTCCCCTGGCCTGAGAAGTGGTTGCGGCCATCGAGATTGAGACGGCCCGAGCAAGGCCAGTACACACTGTCAGAATCTGAGTTAGGGCCTCCTGAAGGCCTGGAATCACTGAGCTGGTGCATCAACAACTGGGACCTGGTCCTGATCTGGGACAACCGGTGGATCTGCAGGTACTGCCCCAGCTACTGTACGGGCTGCACCTCTGCCCCTACTACAGCCTCAACCACCATCTATTAGAGAATGAAACAATAGATGTTTAGTTACTAGAATCAACAGATTCGCACGACAAGAATTCAAGAATGTGGAGTTTCCTAAAGGTTCTGTAGCCTCCTGAAGATAAGTACAGACATCTCCGTACCGATCCGTAAGACTCTACTAAACCCACTCATGATTCGTGAGACCTATGTAACCTAGGTTCTTTTACCAATCTGTCATGACCCAAAACAACCCCTGCCGTGATGGCGCCTATTGTAAAACTAGGCAAGCCGACTCGTTTCCAAAACAAACTGATATTTTTATTTCAAAGATAATTTTAATGTTATTTAACATAAAAACCTTCGTAAAGGAGTTCCAATAAATATAAAAATGTACTAGCCATGAGCATCTACTACAATCTGTCTAGCAATATCAAGGCAAACTCAGCCTGGAAAATAGCTAAATATAACTAGAGGAAGATAAGAGGGAGAAGAGAAAGGGGTGCGATCGCCAAACAGCTACCTTGCTATCTCCAAGAAAATCTGCAACCAAAACAATCAATAACCGCTACCGTGTCCAGCGACACCTGAATCTGCACACAAGGTGCAGGGAACAACGTGAGTACGCCAAATCAGTAAGTAACAACAATAAATAAAGACTGAGCAGTAGTGATGAGCAATAAAGCATATAACGTTCATATCAGAAAATCTCAGTAAAATACCACATGCTTTTAAAAAAATCAGGATTTGAATCAAACAACTCGTTTAAACTCAGTTCCAGTAAAAATCATTTAAAGATGTTTTTCAACAGTTTTCAAACAGAGAGAAATGAAAATGTGAGCAAAAATGATGAAATCATAAACAGCCCCTCGGGCAAAACAGCACTCATATACAGCCCCTCTGGCAAACCTCACAATCACTCTTGCCACTCGGGCAAACCTCACAATCACTCTTGCCACTCGGGCATACCTCCCAGTCACTCAGTACTCGGCACTCGCACTCAGTAGGTACCTGCGCTCACTGGGGATGTGTACAGACTCCGAAGGGGATCCTTTAGCCCAAGCGTTATAATCTGCACGGACAACTCACGTGCTATAATAATAAAGTATGTTGCAGGCGGGCAGCCCCGATCCACACTCATCCTCACAAATCAGGCCCTCGGCCTCACTCCATCATAAACCTCTCAAGCCCCTCAGGCATTTCAGTAAAACAAGGCATTCAGCACAAAATATTTGTATGCATCAAAAATAGAGTCATAAAACTGAGTTATGTGGTAAACAAGTATAAACATGACTGAGTATAGATTTTTCAATCGAAGACAATGAGAGGATAGTAAGAAAAGCCCCTAAGGGTCCAAACATCACTGGTACAAGGCCCAAACATGGCATTCAGCCCAATTTACAGAAACCCTTTCTAAAACATATAAGTATCATATAGTTTCAACAAAGTATGCAACATTAGAGTTGCTATGGGACGGACCAAGTCACAATCCCCAACAGTGCACGCCCACACACCCGTCACCTAGCATGTGCGTCACTAAAAATAGTAGAATGATACAAAATCTGGGGTTTCGTACCCTCAGGACTAGATTTACAATCGTTACTTACTTTATGCCGTGAGATTCTTATTCTACAATGTCCTTTCCTCGTGAATTGGTCTCCAAACGCCTCAAGTCTGGTCAAAAATAATTCGTTTCAGTTAATAAAATTCATTGGATTTAATTCCATAAGAAAATAATGATTTTCCATAAAAATCCGAAAATTAGCTCAAAAATTGCTTGTGGGGACCACGTCTCGAAACTCGACAAAAGTTACGAAATCTGGAAGCCCATTCAACCACGAGTCTAACCATACCAATTTTACCAAAAACCAACCCCAACTCCACCCTCAAATCTTCAATTTAACCCAAGAGGGTTTTCAAATATTCCCAACTCAATTGACCAATTAAATGATAAAAATAACCATGGATTCGGGTAATTTAACCAATATTGATTTAAGAACACTTAACCCGTTGTTTCCTCTGAATCTCACCCAAAATCGCCTCAAATTCGAGCTCCAAATAGTCAGAACGTAAACTCTCTGCCCAGACATTTGCTCTACGCGATCGCGAACTTTCCCACGTGATCGCCAAGAACAATTTCCATCGCCTAGATTTTACTCTATGCGATCGCGGATTTTCCGACACGATCGTGATGCACAACATCACAGACATACGCGATCACGGACTAGTCCACGCGATCGCGAAGTACAAAACGCGTGACTTCTACTCCGCTCCACTTACTCTACGCGAACGCGACTTTTGTCACACGTTCGCGAGTCACAAAATTCCAGAGCTACGCGATCGCATCACGTTTCACGCGATTGCGAAGCACAAATTGCCACTACCTCACATTAACCCTACTAGATCGCAGATATCCGCACGCGATCGTGTAGAACAAAAACCCTCCCTGACCAACTAAGCCTACGCGATCGCAAACGCATTTACGCGATCGCATAGAAGGAAAACATTATCAGATATCAGAAAATTCTAGCAGCTATTCAAGTCCAAATTTTTTATCCGTTAACCATCCAAAACTCACCCGAGCCCCTCGGGACCTTGACCAAATATACCAACAAGTCCTAAAACATCATACGAACTTAGTCGAATCCTCAAATCACCTCAAACAACTCTAAAATCATGAATTATATCCCAATTCAAGACTAATGAACTTTAAAATTTCTAATTTTACAAATAACTCCGGAACCTATCAACTCACGTACGATTGAACTCAAATTTTACACACAAGTCATAAATGACATAACAGAGGTATTCCAATTTTTATACCCCGATATCAAAAAGTCAACCCCCCGGTCAAACTTCTCAAAAATTAAACTTTCATCATTTCAAGCCTAATTCCTCTACGGACTTTCAAATAATATTCCGGACAAGCTCCTAATCCCAAAATTACCATACAGAGCTAACGGAACCATCAGAATTCAAATACGAGATCGTTTACACATATATCAATATCTGGTTGACTTTTCCAACTTATGTTTCTACTTAAGAGACTAAGTGTCTCAATTCACTCTGAAACCACTCCGGTCCCGAACCAACTAACCCGATATAACATAATATAGCTGAATAACACAAAAAGAAGTAGAAATGGGGGAAACGGGGCTATAGCTCTCGAAACGACTGGTCGGGTCGTTATATTTACCTATGCCTAGACTCACACACACAGTTCATAAAATACAACGAACAAGCAATAAAATCAATCATACCAAGGTGGTTATACGACTAGTGGAAAACATTTGGTGGAACATAGCGATCAATGCCCCGAAGCTTCCACACTCACTATGAGAGATTCCGAAAGGAATAGGAAATCTCTACTCTACCTGATCTTATTAAAATCTTCAAATATTACTTTACAAAAAGAATTTCATATATAATCAGTTGGTCGTTCGAAATTGAACGAATTAAATATTTAGTCAAAATACAAAAAATTAAATGATGGGTTCTTTAATCTAGCGAGACTAAGAAACCTAAGCCAACCGGCAAAATGGGAGCAACCAGTTCCCAATAAGCATTAAAAAAGAGACTCCTAGAAGTTTTAGCCAATATTGATACAGCAAGTCCAATAGAAGTACAGGCCATGCTAGAAGCAGCATCAGCATCTTCCTCAATGGAGAATCAAGTCAATGGAGACATGGAAGACCCACAGGTTATATTCCAATCCTATCATGCCTATGTAGACAAAGAATAGCATCTAACCCCTTCACAAAAAGTCAGATGATTCATCCCACAAAGACAAAACAACTTTTTCAAAAGACAAACAACTCTTCAAAAAAGAAAGAGTCACTTGACAACGACAACCGCAAAAGGACAAAAATAGTACCTTCCCATCCAGCAAAGCAGTAGACGACCCTTCAGCAAAGCAGAAGACAAGCAATCTAAGGTCGTCCATTTGTAAGGTTGAGATTAACTATCACGACCCAATTTCCCCTCCGTTGGGTATCGTGATTCCGCCTAGTCTTAGGGACTCGGTAAGCCTAACATTTACTGAATAACAACCATAATAAATAACATCTAACAACTTGAAATGGAATTCTTTATAAAAATTCCCAATTCCCAATTCCTAATACCGGTAGAAAATTCATAAGCTCTACAGAGTTTGCTACAAATCTCTAAATACAACTGTTTGGAAATAGGTAAAGCAGTGTGGATACAAAATAGGAAGGTGGCTCTGAAGCTTGCGAATGCAGCAGCAGGTTTACCTTGAGTCTCCACAGCAACAATCTGCATTGCTAGCTAACGATGAACTAACTTCGAAATACCTGGATCTACACAAAAATGTGCAGAAGTGTAGTATGAGTACACCACGGTGGTACCAAGTAAGTATCAAGACTAACCTCGGTGGAGTGGTGACGAGGAACAATCAAGACACCTACCGGACTAAATAACCTGAACAAGTATAAGTATAGGAACAACAAAGTATGATATCCACATAAAGACTCTGTGAAGTGGCAAATAATATGGAAATTTCAGTAAGGAAGGAAAACAACAACTAATAGCGGGACACCATAATAATGAGATAGAAGGACGAACGGAAACACGGCCTAAATTCGTTAATCACAGATAAAGAAAGGACAAGTAACAACTCAACAAAGAACCGCTTTCGCTCCAGGTTTTAGTCAATAAACTCCACGAGGTACTGAACCTCATACTAATCACTACTCACGGGTCCCAATACCTGAACCCTAACATCATGCATCATGTGCCCTCATTACACTTCATAACCATACTGACAACTCTCGTGCCAATTATTTTAATACATAAGATCCGCATGATTAATTTATTTTCAATGAAGTAAGGTTGAATTTGTTTTTAAAACCACGTAAGAATTCAACAAAGAAATGAGTTTATTTTAGAAATAGTTAGAAATAGTTTGAGTAAAGAAAAATGACATTTCAATTTGATAGATGTCAACAAAGGGCACTCCCGAGATACTGTCTCGTAATCCCAAAATAAATATGCAACAAACAACAACAACAAAATTCCCCCAGGCCATCATAAGTCATCACAAATCAATCCCTAACATAGCCCACCTTGTCTCGCCATGTGTGCAATAACAAAGTAAGTGCCCGCCTTGTCTCGCCACACGTGCATATTAATATTTTCACCTTGTCTCGCTGCATGTGCAAATATCTAAAAGTAATAATGGCACTGCAAAAATCTCATGGAACCCCATAACAACAACCGCACGACAGAAACCTCGTAAATCACAGTAACAACCACAATAGCAACAATGCCAATAAATATGAGAGTGCGGCAAGTAAATCAACTCAAGAACTTTAAATCACAAGGAAACGGTAGAACTAGTTCACAAGGAATAATCACGACAAAGAATACTAGGCGTAACAAGAACAACTCAACAAGGAAGGAAACAATATGTAACAACGGTCCCACAATGTACGGTTCAACAACGAGGAACCTAACACGAGTCAAATAATTCCAAATAAGGATAAGTCCACTAAAATATAATATATCTAATTTCTTTTAATGTTGGGCAATTAAGAAGGAGAAACAACTAATTCAATTAGGGATAAGCCGCAGAAAGATAATCATAGCCTCAATTAAGGATGAACAATTACAAATTAGATAAGCAGTTAGGGGAAGATAACATGGCAATCAAAGAGATAACAATTTCAGTTAAGGCACAAATGACTCAAGTAAGCAACAAGGGCGGATCATGAAGCAATTAATTCTAATTAAGCAGGTAGAGGTGAAACAGTAATTAAGAAACGTATTCATAACAAAACAAGTGCATATACATTAAATACAAGAACCTAAGAACCCTAAAAGGACAATTTCAACAAATAAGTCCGAGCACATACTCGTCACCTCGCGTACACGGACTACAATCAACATAAAAGAATCAAATCCTAAGGGGTAGTTTCCCCACACAAGGTTAGGCAAGATACTTACCTCAAAGAATATAGACCGATACTCAAAAACAAACTTCTCGGTGAAATGGCCTCCGGACAGCTCAAATCTAATCAAAATAACTTCAAAGCACAAATAAAACTCATAAACTATTATGGATAATAAATCTTCAATCTTTATCAAAATCTAAAAATCGATCCAAAAGTCGACTCCCAGGCCCGCACCTCAAAACCCGACAAATTTTTAGAAAACCCGAACACCCATTCTGATATGAGTTCAACAATACATAAATTATCAAATTCCGATACAATTTCGTCCCTCAAATCATGATTTTTCATTTTGAAAGTTTTCTTCAAAAAGCCCCATTTTCCTCAACTCAAAACATAGATTAAATGATAACAATAAAGATAGAATCATGGAATATAATAAATTCTAGGTGAAGAACACTTACCCAATCGATTTTCTTGAAAAACCCATAAAGAATTTCTCAAAATCGGGCTCTACAAGTAAAAACATGATTAAAAATGGCCTAACCCTCGATTGGAAAACTTATATTCTGCCAAGGTCTAAAAGCATCGCGAACGCGGAGAAAGGCTCGCGTTCACGAAGATGGAAAGTAAGTCTATCCATAAAAACCCTTCGTGAATGCGAGGGAAGCAGTGGGAACGCGAAGAACAGGGGACGAACCTACGCGAACGTGAGACGGCGAATGCGAACGCGAACACGAAGAAGCAATATGAGGCTACCGGGAAGAGCTTCGCGAACACGGGTGGCTAATCACGAGTGCGATGAAGTGGAAAGGCAAACCTTCGCGAACATGAGAGGTTGAAACCGACGGAGCTAACTAAATCAACCAAAGGATCTAACTAAACCGCCGGAATTCCATTCCGGAGTCATCTTCACACAATTCCAACTACGATTAAAATCCTAAGACATATGCTTCCGTTTTAGAGACTAAGTGTCCCAAATCACTCCGAATCATCCGGTAACTGAATGCAACCATGCACGCAATTCAATGCACATAATACGAAGCAGCTCATGGCCTTATGCCGCCGAACGGGACTTTAATTCTCAAAATGACTGGCCGGGTCGTTACATCCTTCCCCTCTTAAACAAACGTTCGTCCTCGAACGTGCCAAGAATCGCCTCGAAGTCTTCAAATCACTGAAAGCACATTTACAAGATACACCCGCGGGTGACCCCACGTCACCCCAATCCGCATAAGCCTGACTACACCACCTCAACTGTAATTTATCCTTTCTACCAACACCGATATGCCATAGAGTCGAAATTCTCACCTTCCATTCAACTCCAAAAGAACCGATTCTAAATCCATACCTGGTATGAGTCTCAACTCGCTGTAACAACTCATGCCTACACCCACAAGGCACGACCACGCAATAGGACATACCACACATAGGCCGACCACCCACCCAATATTTTTTATCATAATAGCTGCCCGCAATCAAAACCAGTACCGACAATTAGCCTTATATCCGTTAGAGACCCGTTTCA
Source organism: Nicotiana tabacum (assembly GCF_000715075.1). Taxonomy (NCBI): domain Eukaryota; kingdom Viridiplantae; phylum Streptophyta; class Magnoliopsida; order Solanales; family Solanaceae; genus Nicotiana; species Nicotiana tabacum. The sequence goes on from NC_134098.1 coordinate 9,836,629, forward strand.
AACCTCCACAACGCTGACAATGGTGCAAGAAGCATGAAGAATTCATAACTATGCATCAACAAGTCACATCTAATGCCATCGAGCATACACCCCGTAAGCTAAAACCCAAATAAGCACAAGACGAAAATGACTGAATATGTAAAGAGAAACACATAAGAGAAATATCAAGGAAGGTCGACGGGTACAACCCTCTATCAGTACTATCCTGCGGATCAATTTAAAAGTATATAAACAAATCACAAGGATATCATCCCGATATAACCTCTACCACGGTACGCAGCCCAGCTCAAACATATCAAATCACATGGAATCGCGAGGATCTCACCCTCAACTCTGAATCAGAAGCCGAATAAACATCATACCAATTGAAATATTCCACTAACTCAATTCTGCAAATAAAATCACAACACTTACTAATCTCTCACCCAGTAGAGTATCAAATCACAAATCATAACCAAATTACTCAGGAATCACATCAAACCTACCATAATAGACAATATGAATTCACTTCTAGTCTCGCAACTTTCGATAATGAATTAAAACAATGACAGACATGGCTATCACTCATAGAATCTGACAACATGGGCAAATACATATACAGAATACTAAGGTGGAGCAACAAATAGGGGACTCACCCTGATAAGCAGAACTGAAACAAAATATGAATAGTGCCCCTCTGTAACAAATGAAAAGCATACATGTATGGGATCATCTGGCGCAACGGCCTCAAGCCTACTATATGAAACACATGAACAATATGGGACTTCCCCTCTTGGGCGCTCTCTACTCGCTTGAATACTCCGTTGTGACACACATGTCTGGAGTCTAGGAAAATCTCTCACCTTGTGGCTGGTATCTCCACACTCGAAGAAACCTCTATGCTGACGTGGTTATGGGAACTGTGCGGTACGGGTACTATGAGATCCATAAGAACCTAAGACACTGTGCGAAGCCTGAAGATCTACAAAACCACTACCATATAGTACCCTGCCTCCAAAATAAGGACCAGAAGATCTCTCCGGTGTACGAGGCATCCTCGCCTCCCTGTCCTCTCTCTCACGGCCCCGCCTGTCCTATCTCTCCTGATCCCACATCCCTCCACTCGGTGAGCGATCCCTACCACTTGCTGAAACAAAATATCCTACTCTAACTCCCTAGCCATGCTGAGTCAAATACACGGCCTGAGCCTCTCTATGAATCTACAGACACGCTCTCTAACTATAGTGACCAAAGAAGGTTCATGTATGACCAAATCACTGAATTTAATGGCATACACTGATACTGGCATAGTGCCCTGGTGCAGCTGCTCAAACTCCGCGTGCTATTCATCTCAAAGGGACAGAGGCACAAACTCTCTCAGGAACATCTCTGAAAACTAAACCCATGTAAGTGAAGCTGACTCGGTCGGGCAACCCAGCTCATACGCCCGCCACTACTGATAAACCGTTCCCCTGAGGTGGAGCGTTATAAAAGCAACCCCGCTCATCTAGACAATATTGTTACACCCAAAATTTTTGTATGTAGAAGTACGCCATAAGTAAATTGATATAAGCTCGGAAATGAGATGGTACATTCCGTATTTTCGTACATTAAAGTTTCGTCGTAAGCTAATCGACGTAAGTTCGGGAATGAGATTATTTTAAGCTTATAAGCATTATTCTATTTCAAACAAGTGATAATTAAAATTCGTGAAGATGAGAGGGTAAGCGAATCGAAGAAAATGAGTTTTGTCGAAGTTTGACAATTTGGGATAAAATACGGTCCGAGCTATAATATCCGGTATTTATGGACTAGTGCCATACAAGGTACCACATGACCATGATAGTAAGGTGTATAAGGTGTGATAAAAATAAGTAGTATTTTAAGTAATTTGAGATAATTCTTAATTATGTGAATAATTGGGTAATTATCGATTTTTAAGTGGGAGAATAACTTATAATTAAGAGATTATGGATAAAGCTTATGGTGTCCCAAAATGTGGCAGCAAATTAGGTGGGAATTAAAACTCAAATGAGTGACTCTTACACTATAAAGCTAGGTGGCACAATTAATCAGATTGGTGGCCAAGTCATCACCCACTTTGATAAAAATAATTAAGGAAGATGTATAAGTTTGCTAAGTTTATGTATGGAATTCATAAAGCCATAGTCTCAACGTGATGGCTTCAGTATGTATCTTACAAGGTTGTGATCAAATTCACAAAATGATCATATGGAATTTCTATAAAAATTCAAACGAGAATTCTTAGTATCTTAGCAACGTGAGATTTTGCGATTCTAAGGGAGTACAGTGCAATCTTTCTCAAGAATATGATACGGATTTTCCCCTACTTCGATCCGTCGTTACGTATTGTCACAATCAACGGGTGTTAAAGGGACTGTCAAGAGAATCGATTCAGGTATGTTAAGGCTAATCCCTTCCTTCATTTTGGCATGATCTTGTAATTACATGTGTTTGATAATGAGGCATAAAGAGAAGTTCATACTCCCAAATTTATATACACTATCCTATTCTCATAAGTTATAGTATTCTCCTATATCGAGACTTTATATTTAATTGAGTATTGTCTTCTTCTAGTCAAGAGAGCAGAAGGTCTATATATATAGTATTGCAGTATTTTCACCATTATCGAGCTATAATCGATGGATAGGCCCCTATTGGGAAACCTCAGATCAGATGGTAAGTTATATACCAAGCCTAGTATTGCCGAGTGCCTACGAGAGAGCCCAGTTGGCCGAGATACAGAGCCTAGTATGGCCGAGCGTCAATGAGAGAGCCTGCTACGGCAGAGCAGTTATATATTGCGAACACTGACTAAACATCAATATAAAAGCTGGGCCGACAAGGCCGCCATAACTACTACATCTGGCAAACCAATAAAATATACATACAAGGCCTATAAGCCCAACATATTGCACTAACTGACATGATATGTCTACAACCCTCTAATGATGGATGTATTGTGATCGGAATAAGCTCCCCGACCTATTCATAACATATATACATATATACACATGAGTATTACGGAAATAAAAGAGAGTGCCACTGGGAGGAGAGTCAAAAGTATTAGTTTAGAGGCAACCCTACAAGCACAAGGGCGTGGAAGTAAATAACTAAGGATAACTATAAGTGAGTACAAACATCAAAACGTTTGTCGGATAAACGATATAACTAGCTTGTAACTTTACAAGAGCCAGAAGGTCTCTGTAAGTACTATAATGATAGACTAGATGAAGAAATAAGGAATAAGGCTTCAACCTAAACATGGTAACTTGATGGAGAAATGGTCATGTAAAAACAGTTTCCCTACAAAATTGTATGCACTCCAAAATAAAGTGGCACCTACCGTGGCTAATGAACGGGGAGTAAAATCAGAAGTGATATTCAAGATCATATGAGTTGTATGGAATTCCAATATGTATGAGCACTAAGATAAGCTAAGTATGCATGCAACAAGGGGGGAGTAAGGATAGGTAAAGTAATAGCTTATGTTTAAAGAAAGCTGAGATGGAACGAAAGGAATTATTCGATCAATGATCCAGAGTTAGTTACGTTATGAACACACTTAAGAGTTCGAAGTATTATCCGTGCATCATATATGTTGACAATTATACAGTCATAGAAGATTCCGGTATAAGTTAAAAGAAAGAATTGAACCTAGGTCATAGACAAAGGATTTAATTGTTAAAGGATTGTATCATGGATATTCAATAGCACCCGTGAAAGGCTAAAAGTAATAATTAATACCATGAGCCACAAATCGGAAGATAGCTTAAGCCTGCATAAAAGTTGATCTAAGGAAAGAGGAAACTAACGAGTTACACCAACTAAGTAAGTCAGGAGTTGGATTATTAAACCCATAAAATTATGGACATAGTGATTGAGAACATTGCAGGACCACTCTTAATATCAGAGGTGCAAGAGAGACAATAAACTAGACATTTTTTTTAACGGCTCTGCAATAAAGCCAGTTAGAAGTGTACCAGCCTCATAAAAAGTCATTACAAGCTCTCACTGAATCATGTAAAGAGGTGCAAGTATTATAATAGAATTTCAAGTTGTGGAGGTGAATTATATCTATGTGGAAGAGAGGTCATGAAAGAGATATAAGATGTGATGTGAGATTTTAAGGTATGTAAGGTAAAGGTAAACAATTCATGAGATACTCAAATACAGAAAGTTGTGAATAGTCTGTACTACGGAAAGAAGGCTAGAAGCGTAGGAATTCAATATCGAGGAATGATAGCGGTGTCGTCAGTGGCATATCTTCTAGTCGATGATTTCTAGGTATCGATAGGTCTAGTTAATAGAGTGAAAAAGAATTATAGATGATGTGATGTCTCGCTTGATGTTCTAAAATAACACAAGGAATTTGTGGTGAAGCAAGTTGAAGGAAGATTGTGAGAAGTATAAATAGATATGTATAGGTCACAAGCTAAAGTATGGTAAAGATACAATGTCTTAGAAAGATAGGAGTAAGGGTAAGAAAGGGCGAGTGAGAAGGTAACGAGAATGGACTTAATGGAGTTTAAGACTAGTAGCATTTAGAAGAGACGAAATGCTGCTCTGGTAGTAGAATGAAGGTGTAATTGTGTTAGATAAAGGATGGCATTTGGGCCTGTGATTGAGTAATGATTTCATGAATTGTACAAGATTAAAATACTCTCGTAAGGTAAATTACATTGGGATGCTATGAAATACGATTATGGAAGTATAGTATCGTATCGCCCCCAGGTGGGTCAGAAAATTCACTTCAAATGTTCCCCGATGAGACGTAATCCCTAGTGATTACGTAAGAGGTTTCAAATTATCACTGGTAGATTATAGATCAATATTGAGGCGAATCAACAATGGATGGACAAAAGTCACAAAGTATGAGATGAGAATAGGCCGTCATTCTTAAGATGAATGGAAATGAGGAAGCATTAAAGGACATAGATTTATACTTATGCGATAAGCAACGAATGTAACCTCGATTTTGGTAGCAGACCCCAATAACGATAAATCAAAGTAAGAGTTATGGTATTGTATGACCTACCTTGATGCAGTAAAGTCATACGAATGGATAAACGGATCTATGAAATGAGTTACAACAATATTCGTAAGTTCAACAAAGTACCAAGCGAAGAACTTCATTATACCTATAGATGCCCAGAGGGACATCTTGTCAAGCTCTGTATATGTTTACAAAGTGAGGCCTAGATATTGGATAAAAACTGGAGAAAAAAAGCTGAAGGGAAGAGTCGCATAGGCACATATACAAGGAAAAATACGAGATTGGAAGGATTCTGACCACAAGTCATGGTGTGAGAAAGAGGCCTAAATGAGGGAATGCCTTAGCCTTTGGATTTATTCACAGAACAATTGCCTAGATGGCAAGGAGAGTACTAAAGTATTAAGAAGACATAGGTTATGAAAATGACAAGTGCATCAGTCAAAATTCGAGGACGAATGTTCCAAAGGGGGGAATGATGTTATACCCCATGTTTTCGTACGTAGAAGTACACCATAAGTAAATTGATCTAAGCTCGGAAATGAGATGTTATTTTCTGCATTTTCGTACATTAAAGTTTCGTCGTAAGCTAATCGATGTAAGTTCGGGAATGAGATTATTTTGAGATTATAAGCATTATGCTATTTCAAACAAGTGATAACTAAATTCGGGAAGGTGAGAGGGTAAGCGAATCGAAGAAAATGAGTTTCGTCGAAGTTTGACAATTTGGGATAAAATACGGTCCGAGCTATAATACCCGGTATTTATGGACTAGTGCCATACAAGGTTCCACATGACCATGATAGTAAGGTGTGATAAAAATAAGTAGTATTTTAAGTAATTTGGGATAATTCATAATTATGTAGATAATTGGATAATTATGTATTTTTAAGTGGAATATTAACATATAATTAAGATATTATGGAGAAACCTTAAGGTGTCCCAAAACGTGGCAGCAAATTAGGTGGAAATTAAAATTCAAATAAGTGACTCCTACACTATAAATCAAGGTGGCAAAATTAATGAGATTGGTGGCCAAGTCATCGCCCACTTTGATAAAAATAATTAAGGAAGATGTATAAGCTTGCTAAGCTTATGGATGGAATTCACAAAGCCATAGTCTCAACATGATGGCTTCAGTAAGTATCTTACAAGGTTGTGATCAAATTCACAAAGTGATCATACAGAATTGCTACAAAAATTCAAACGAGAATTCTTAGTATCTTAGCAATGTGAGATTTTGCGATTCTAAGGGAGTACAGTGCAATCTTTCTCAAGAATATCATACGGATTTTCCCGTACTTCGATCCGCCGTTACGTGTTGTCGCAATCAATAAGTGTTAAAGGGATTTTTTCCTACTCCAGGTATGTTAAGGCTAAGCCCTTCCTTCATTTTGGCATGATCTCGTAAATACATGTGTTTGATAACGAGGCATAAAGAGAAATTCATACTCCCGAATTTATATACACTATCCTAGTCTCATAAGTTACAGTATTCTCCCATATCGGGACTTTATATTCAATTGAGTATTGTCTTCTTCTAGTCAAGAGAGCAGAGGGTCTATATATATATATATAGTATTACAATATTTTTACCACCATCGAGCTATAATCGATGGACAGGCCCCTATTGGGGAACCTCTGATAATATGGTAAGTTATATACCGAGCCTACTGTGGTCGAGCGCCTATGAGCGAGCCTACTACGGCAGAGCAATTATATATACCGAGCCTTATAAGGGAGGACAACTATTTTGATTACTATATCGAGGGAGTTGAGTCAGTATCAGCAGGTGAGCATATCTTCAGATTATCATTGACTCCCGGTTACTTTCAATTATTATATTATCAGTTAAGTTTCAGCTTTCAGTCTATTGCCTTCCATACTAAGTATATTATTTCGTACTGGGGGCGTTGCATTTCATGCATGCAGGTTCAGACAGACATGCAGGTAGACCTCCTAATTAGTTGTTACCCGAGTTTAGCTTGAACGGTAAGCTCCATGTCCTTCGGCCCGGCTTTATATTGATGTTTAGTCTGCGTTCACAAATTATCTTGCAATGTGGCCCATGGCCAAAGTATGACATTATATGTTCAGTGTCCCTTAGTAGCAAGTTGGTACGCAAGGATAGGTGAGGTACCGGGTGCTCCCCCCCCCCAGGTTTGGGGTGTGACAAATACCCATAGTATGGAGAATGTGGTGACACTCCTCCAGAAAACACCGGAATCATCCCTGCTTGAGCCAATGTACGAAACATCCTCAGGAACTGTGCTAAGGTCTCCTGAAGTCCAGGGGTAACAACAGGAGCCTCCGGTACCTGCCCCCAACTAGAACTACTAGTGACTCCTCAACTGGTCGGTTCCCTAGATGCGGCACGTGCTCCTCGTCGGCCTCTGCCTTTGCCCCTAGCTACATCTATTCAGGGGGTAACGTCATCGGTGACTGCAGCTCGTGTCCTCACCATTTGTGAGAGTGTGGAATGATAAAAGTTCAAACTTCGAGATAAATGAACTTGCACAATAGGAATAAAGGAAGTGAAATTGTCCTAATAGTTCAGTAGCCTCTGGAATATAAGTACAAATGTCTCTTTACCGATCCGCAAGACTCTACTAAACTCTCTTATGAGTCGTAGCACCTATGAACATAGGGGTCTAATACCAAATTGTCAAGACCCAATTTCCCCTCCGTTGGGTATCGTGATGGCACCAAGTCTTAGGGACTAAGTAAGCCTAACATTTACTAAATAACAACCATAATAAATAACATCTAACAACTTGAAATAGATTTTTTATAAAATATTACTATTCCCAAAACCGGTAGTACAAATCATAAGCTCTACAAAGTTTTCTAGAAAACTTCTAAATACAACTGTCCAGAAATAAGAATAAACAGTGCAAAACGAAAACTTGAAGGTGACTCCGAAGCCTGCGAACGCAGCGGCAGGTTTACTTTGAGTCTCCACAGCAACAGTCCACACAGCTAGCTAACGAACAATTACCTGGATTTGCATAAAAAAATGTGCAGAAGAGTAGTATGAGTACACCACGGCGGTACCTAATAAGTATCAAGACTAACCTCGGTGGAGTATAGACGAGGAACAATCAAGAGACCTACTGGACTAAATAACCTGAACAAGTAGAAGTATAGGAACAACAGAGTATGACATCCACATAATGACTACGAAGTGGCAAATAATTCGGAAATTGCAGTAAGGAAGGAAAACAATAAATAATAGCGGGACACCATAATAAAGACATAGAAGGACGAATAGACACACAACCTAAATCCATTAATCACAGATAAAGAAAGGACAAGTAACAACTCAACAAACAATTGCTTTCGCTCCAGGTTTTAGTCAATATGTGACTTCAGGATGTGTTCGGATTGTTTAAATATGACGAGAAGAATTTACTTGAGAGGTAGCAAGGACTATTGGGTTTTTGATTTCTGTCTTGATTTCTTTCGTGACTGTGGAACGATATAGAGAGATGTCAGTTTGAGGCAGAGCAGGTGGGTTATCTCCTGCGAGGTGTCCTGAGGTTGTGTGGTCCTTATGATGTTTTGTAGAGAGTTCTCTTTTACCAGTTAATGATATATGTTGCAATTTGAGTTTAGATCACTTGTGGAAGTTGGCTTGACTATTACAAGGGTGAATGAGAGATTTGCAGATGATTTGAGGTATTATATGGTTTGTGTTGCATGGGCTTGCGAAGGTTTTAGTTGAATTTCAGCGCGGACTTCTGGCAGCAAAAGAGTATGGATGTTGTGATGTTATCGACTGTTTTGTTCTATGGCTTCAAGCCAAGTGGGGAAGTCTGCTATCGACGAGTGGATTGCACAGTTATGTGTTGTATTGGTTTCAGTTTGAGGTATACTGGTGAATCAGTTGTGACTTGCAGAAGTTGAGATTGAGGATGACTCGAGTAAGGGAATTTCTGGATACAGGTTATATTACACTCTATGGGTATATGGGAATCATAAAATAATTAAGTGGTTATTCACGAAGGATGTAGGGTACAAGGAGTAGTAATTTGCTCGGTTGCTTAGGAGTGTGGGTTACTCCCTTGGGTGTGGGTGCGTTAATGGAGCACAGAACGTTCGGTCCGTTTGGTCAGTTTAAATGAGGTTTGAGTAGAGTGGATGACTCTCGAGAATGGTCCTAATAGATTCAAGATTTATATGTAGCGATTTTGAATTTTCAAGATTTTTATATGGCTAGGAACTGAGAGTCGCATTGGATGGTGTCGAGACTTGTGGCATTTGTTTTTTATCATTGTGGATTGTACATTTCAGTATCAAGAAGGTGAAGGAAACAATTTTAGGTTCACATAAGGTCTCTTTAGAGTGGATGTCTCTGTTGTGGTGCCTTGGGGTGATTAAGAGGGGAGTCAGCGGCTTATGGGCCTTAGGGCGTTATGGTTTTATACTAGGGTCTCTTGTGAGGTGAATTATGGTTAGGGATCATGGTATCCTAGCAAGGAGAAGTATCAATCTAAAGGCAATATGGAAAGTATCAATCTCTACAGGTGTTTCGTGGCAATGCTCTTGGGTCATGCCGACCTGCGTGGCTGGGTTGAGTTAGAGAGATTCGGTTCTGATAGCTTAGTTGTGTGAAAATGGGTTTAGAATAGTTCTCAATGGCTTTTACCATGGTTCGAGGGGTATATTTCCTACCAGCGTGAGAAATATGTTGTGTATTGAAATTTTCTCCGGGATGAGTTCAAATGGAAGGTTTATAACTAATCGGGTATGTATTCTGCTTGTGACTCAGAGTTGATTATGAGATTCTTGTAATCTTCGCAGGATGGCATGCTAGACGAAGTGTATTGTGTGGGATTGAGATTTGCTTGTGCAAGGTCACAATTCAGTTTTGTAGGGAAGAACATAAATGTGTAGGCAACATAGTCGAATTCATATGACTATGCAAATGATATTACTGATCGGTATGGCCTGATGAGAGTATACATTTCAGAATGGGCAATGTGTTTTGATTTATGGGCACTTCATTGGTATTGCGGCACTCTTCTGGTTGATCGACTGCTGCTATTCAAATTTTGCTATGTGGCACGGAAGAATTTTAGAAGTATTCCTCGTAGGATGATCATGTATGAGAGATGAGTTAGACATTCTAACGGTGCAGTTGGGATCAAACATGGTGATTCATGTGATCTATGGATTTGTAGACTGAGAGTTCTCAAGAGTAGGTTGTTTCATGGTTGTGGACTGGGAAGTCGTGGCTGAAGCTAGCCAGATGATAGTATGTGCTATGATTCAGCCATTGTGGGATTTTGGAGTGTTGTTTATCTATTTATTGGAGGTCGGAGTGGATTTGGGGGTCCATTGGTAGGCCTAATTAGGGTGTGTATTCTACACCGAGTCGGATTGGTTGGCTCCATAATGCTATTGTTGAGGGATGTGCCATTTGGTTGTTGTTGAGATTATTCTTGTTTCGATATGTTCAGTGAGTTACTTTTCTATGCTACGAGGGGTTGTGATTTGTTTGTTTTAGGCATAGATGATGCGATTCTATTATGGTCTTATAGCGGAATTTGAGCGAGATGAGTAGTTGGATATTGCATGATTGAGGGCGTATTGGTTATGTACTTTTGGGTTTTGTGTGTCATTGTGTCATCTGCTTTTCCGTGGTTATGGCAATGCACTTTGGGTAATTGATGTCAAATTTTGCGTGGCTATTGATTTTGAGCATGGTGACTCGTGGTGTCTCATACGGGCTAGTGTTTGGATGGGGTCGCACATTGCGGCAGAGTTATGTTGAGACATTATCCTTCGTGTTAGATTCGTGAGTTTTGGTTCTACGGTGTGTCATATGTTCTTAGCATTGCGTTGGGGTGCTACCCGTCGAGCTTGCAGGGCAGTTCTCTTGTTTGAGTCATTTTCGTGATTGAGTACATCTGGAATGTTTCTTATTGGTACACGGGTTGTAGCTTTAGATAGTATTGGTATGGCATGTCAGTGGAGTAGCTGGTATTTGATAGGATGAAGTCGTCGGATCTAGGATGGGTGCTATAATATTTGATTGTGGTATATTTGGAAGGATTATATCGAAAACCGACTTAGAAATTTGCTATGTTTCTGATGAATGATTTCGAGTTTCTGCGTGTTTCTTGCATCGTCGGTAGTGTTTGAAGGTTTTAGAATAGAGTCTTGTTTGATATGAGGTTTGTTACCGGCAATGGGTAATTTTGAGCAGCTACTGTGATTAGAAATCATTTCTTTGAGCATTTGAGCTATGTGGTATTTGAGTTTTGAGTATTTGATTTATGGTTATCGCTTTGGTGCATCATGTTCAGACTTATACAGTGTGTAGGTTGCGGGATTTTGTCCTTACAGAAATTCAGGATGTTGGAAATTGGATTCTAAGGCTTATGGGCTAAGGTTGGAGTAATGATCTTCACTTATGTTGTGTTGTCGGGCCTATATGCAATAAGGTGACGTGGTATCACCTCCGGGTATGTGCATGGCAAGGTTAAATGGTGGTTTGATGGCTTTGAGAATAACTCTGGACACATTCAAAGACGAATGTATGTTTAAGTGGGGGAGGATGTAACGACCCGACCGGTCGTTTTGAGAATTTACACTTTGCTAGGTAGTTTAGGGGCATGGGAAGCTCCGTATGATGTATTTTTACTTGTGTGAATCGTCGGTTTGGTTTACAGGTTATTCGGGACTGATTTGGAAGAATGATTCTCAACTAGGGAGCTTTAAGTTTGAAAGAAATGACCAAGTTTGACTTTTTAGCATTTCACCTTGGATTGGAAATTTGATGGTTCTGTTAGCTCCATTGGGTGACTTTGGACTTAGGAGCGCGTCCGGATAGTGATTTTGAGGCCCGTAGTTGAATATTGCTCGAAATGGAGAAAGTTGAAATTTTGGAAAGGTTGACGGGGAGTGGGCTTTTTGATATCAGGGTCGGATTCCGATTCCGATTCCGGAAGATGGAGCAGATACATGATGTTGAATGTGACTTGTGTGCAAAATTTGATGTCAATCGGAAATGATTTGATAGATTTCGACATCGGTTCTGAAAGCTCAAAGTTCAAAGTTCATAGATTTCAATTTGAGGTGTGATTCATCATTTCGATGTGGTTATGTGTGGTTTGAGGCCTCGAGTAGGTCCGCATTATGTTATTGAACTTGTTGCTATATTCAGACAGGGTCCCGAGTGGCTCGGATATGTTTTGGATGAGGTTCGGATCATTTTACTTCATATTGCCATTGTTGGTTCTGGTGTGGCCGCACCTGCGGCTGGTTTGCGCAAGTGTGATGGTTGAATAAGCGGCGAAGGGGTCGCAGGAGCAGAAATAGGGCTGGCTGAGGAAGACCGCAAAAGCGGAGATTTGGGCGCATATGCGGATGCGCAGGAGCGAGGTGATAGAGCGCAAGAGCGAGATATTTCGCTGGTGTGGATGGTGGTTTGCACTAGCGCTGTCACAGAAGCGGATATGTTTTCCGCAGGTGCGTGGGTTGAGTCCTCAGCTAATTCCGCAGAAGTGGAGGTTATGTTGCAGAAGCGACACCGCAGAAGCGGCTAATGTGCCGCAGGTGCGAAAATGCTGCCAGAAGCTATAAATCGAGGTTTTGGTTCTTTCTTCATATTTTGAGATGTGGGACTCGGATTGAGGTGATTGTTGGAGAAAATTTCACTCAAGGATTTTGGATAAGTGTTCTCTACTTGGTTTTGGTTATATTTCATGAACCCACCTTTGTTTTTGGTAATTGGATTGTGAATTTTATAGAGGACATTCGGGGTTTTGGCGAAACGTTTCATAATATGAATTTTTGAGTTTTGAACATTGAATTGAGGACGACTTTTAGTGAAACTAGTATTGTTGGACTCGTAATTGAATGGGTTGCTGAATTTTGAAAATTTTGTCGGGTTCCGAGGTGCGGGCCCGGGTTAGGCTTTTGGCCAATTTTGGGCTTTTGATTCAAGATTTGATGTTTTTGATTGGGATTGGGTCCTTTAGCATTGTTTGATGTATTCGAGTTGTTTTTGGTCAAATTTGAGCCGTTCGGAGATCATAACGCGCGGAATGCCAGTTTGGAGCATCGCTTGGCTTGCTCGGTGTTGGAATTGCCTTGTTCAAGGTAAGTAACTCTTCTAATCTTAGTGTTGAGGGTATGAAACCCGAAATACGTGTTATGGGATTGGTATTGAGGTGACGCACATGCTAGGTGACGGGCGTGTGGGCGTTCACCATGTGAATTGCAACTCTGTTGTTTCCATGGCACTGTATAGTGGTCCTACTTTGTTGATATCCGTGTTTACATCATGTGATAAACTGGTTAAGCTGTCAATCATGCTAGATATCATGTTTAGGCATTTTGCTGATATTGTGTGGACCCATAGTGGTCGTCTCTTACTGTCATCTCACTTATTTCACTGATATTTCATACTGAGTCATATTCATGCATTCATATCATATCTCAGTCTCAGTTTTTTATTGATACGTCTTATCATTATTGTTGGGCTAGTTTCATGCCATTGTGAGCCCGTGAGAGAGACTGGAGAGATTGATGACTGAGTGAGGCCGAGGGCCTGAGTGAGAGTGATATTTTGGGATCGGGCTGCATGCCGCAGCATGTTATATTGATTACATATTTATGGATCGGGTTACATGCCGCAACGAGCCTTATGTCTATTTATGGACTGTGGATAGGGTTGCACACCGTAACGAGCTTTATGGCTACTTATATGATTGGGTCAGGCTGCACGCCGTAGCGATATAGTGCTTGGGATGAAAGGAGCCGCTCCGTAGTCTGCACACCCCCAGTAAGCGCAGTCGACTATAAATAGGGATCGGGCTACACGACGTAGTGGGTATGATACAACATTGAGTGATTGAGTGTGCTGAGCATTGAGCATAGAGAGAGAGGATGCGAGACAGTGAGACAATGAGATTGAGTACTCTGAGAGTGTGAGTAGATGAGATCATTATTGAGATGGATTGCATTTGACATGCGTACTTGAGATACATGCATAGAGATGCATTTCCTTCTACTACCCAATGTTGGTGACATTTATGATTCTACCTGTATCTTGACATGAAGGCATATAGACGTATTTTTGTCATGTTATCTGAAAATGAAACAACTTACTTATTATTGAAAGAAATATTTGGAAAAATCACAGTTTTTGAACTTACTCGTAGTTTTGGAATTTTTGGTAAAAGATTTGGGTTTTCACTGAGATACTTGAAAGGAAATGTCTATTTTTCTGGAACTGTGAACGAACTGAGTATTTTATTTCTGAGATACCACTTTTATTACTTGTACTATGTTGTTATGAACTATTGTGGAATATTGGTGTTGGACCCGACCTTTGTGTTAGCTCGTCACTACTTTCAATCTAAGGTTATGTTTGTTACTTATTGATTACATAGGGTCGGTTGTACTCATACAATACTTCTGCACCATGCGTGCAGATGCTGGTTGTTGGTGTTGCTGTGTTCGATGGGAGGTGGATTGAAGATGTACCTGCATCCCGACTGTAGCTACCTCTTATTCGTGGTAGCTTTAGATCTGTAAAACTCTGTTTATGTACTATTCAAATAGACTATGTATTTATTTCAGTTCCGCTCTGTAAACACTATTGTTAGAAGATCATGATTTGTACTACCAGTTCTTAGCGAATGAATAAGATTCAGATAATTTCTTTTGATTAATTATCCTGTTAAATATTATTAAAATTGGATAGTTATTAGTTGGCTTACCTAGAGGGTTGGGTTAGGTGCCATCACAACTATTGGATTTTAGGTCGTGACAAGGTGGTATCAGAGCTTTAGGTTCATAGGTTCTATAAGTCACGAGCAAGTGTCTAGTAGAGTCTTGCTGGTCGGTATGATGATGTCCATACCTATCTTCGAGAGGCTACAGAACATTTAGGATATACTTTCCATCTTTCTTTCCTTATCGTGCGACATTGATTAAGCTTGAAGAGTAACTCTTTGAATTCCTTCCACACATTCGTATGCGCACATGAGCGCTCAGTATCATATGTGCATCGCCTACTTGTGATTCTATGAACGAGGTTCGAGATGTGTATTGTGTGTTTTGGTGATGGGCCAGTCTGGAGGACTTGAGGCCATGGTTAGACCGCAACTTGAGCTCGGTAGCTTCAGTGGTAACTTGTACATTTGGACTCATGTGTCTGGTAATGTCTATACGAGAGGAATTTATGGCTCGATGAGCGGTGAAATGGCTATGTGGTGTGTATGATGTGACTTCAGGATGTGTTCGGATTGTTTAAATATGACGAGAAGAATTTACTTGAGAGGTAGCAAGGACTATTGGGTTTTTGATTTCTGTCTTGATTTCTGTAGTGACTGTGGAACGGTATAGAGAGATGTCAGTTTGAGGCAGAGCAGGTGGGTTATCTCCTGCGAGGTGTCCTGAGGTTGTGTGGTCCTTATGATGTTTTGTAGAGAGTTCTCTTTTACCAGTTAATGATATATGTTGCAATTTGAGTTTAGATCACTTGTGGAAGTTGGCTTGACTATTACAAGGGTGAATGAGAGATTTGCAGAAGATTTGAGGTATTATATGGTTTGTGTTGCATGGGCTTGCGAAGGTTTTAGTTGAATTTCAGCGCGGACTTCTGGCAGCAAAAGAGTATGGATGTTGTGATGTTATCGACTGTTTTGTTCTATGGCTTCGAGACAAGTGGGGGAGTCTGCTATCGATGAGTGGATTGCACAGTTATGTGTTGTATTGGTTTCAGTTTGAGGTATACTGGTGAATCAGTTGTGACTTGCAGAAGTTGAGATTGAGGATGACTCGAGTAAGGGAATTTCTGGATAAGGGTTATATTACACTCTATGGGTATATAGGAATCATAAAATAATTAAGTGGTTATTCGCGAAGGATGTATGGTACAAGGAGTAGTAATTTGCTCGGTTGCTTAGGAGTGTGGGTTACTCCCTTGGGTGTGGGTGTGTTAATGAAGCACAGAACGTTCGGTCCGTTTGGTCGGTTTAAATGAGGTTTGAGTAGAGTGGATGACTCTCGAGAATGGTCCTAATAGATTCAAGATTTATATGTAGCGATTTTGAATTTTCAAGATTTTTATATGGCTAAGAACTGAGAGTTGCATTGGATGGTGTCGAGACTTGTGGCATTTGTTTTTTATCATTGTGGATTGTACATTTCAGTATCAAGAAGGTGAAGGAAACAATTTTAGGTTCACATAAGGTCTCTTTAGAGTGGATGTCTCTGTTGTGGTGCCTTGGGGTGATTAAGAGGGGAGTCAGCGGCTTATGGGCCTTAGGGCGTTATGGTTTTATACTAGGGTCTCTTGTGAGGTGAATTATGGTTAGGGATCATGGTATCCTAGCAAGGAGAAGTATCAATCTAAAGGCAATATGGAAAGGATGTAGAAATAGGACACCGTAGTAGTAGGTTGGGTTAGCACAGTAATGGGTATGATCGGTTCTCTGGGTACTTATGACATGGCTAGTCTCTACAGGTGTTTCGTGGCAATGCTCTTGGGTCATGCCGACCTGCGTGGCTGGGTTGAGTTAGAGAGATTCGGTTCTGATAGCTTAGTTGTGTGAAAATGGGTTTAGAATAGTTCTCAATGGCTTTTACCATGGTTCGAGGGGTATATTTCCTACCAGCGTGAGAAATATGTTGTGTATTGAAATTTTCTCCGGGATGAGTTCAAATGGAAGGTTTATAACTAATCGGGTATGTATTCTGCTTGTGACTCAGAGTTGATTATGAGATTCTTGTAATCTTCGCAGGATGGCATGCTAGACGAAGTGTATTGTGTGGGATTGAGATTTGCTTGTGCAAGGTCACAATTCAATTTTGTAGGGAAGAACATAAATGTGTAGGCAACATAGTCGAATTCATATGACTATCCAAATGATATTACTGATCGGTATGGCCTGATGAGAGTATACATTTCAGAATGGGCAATGTGTTTTGATTTATGGGCACTTCATTGGTATTGCGGCACTCTTCTGATTAATCGACTGCTGCTATTCAAATTTTGCTATGTGGCACGGAAGAATTTTAGAAGTATTCCTCGTAGGATGATCATGTATGAGAGATGAGTTAGACATTCTAGCGGTGGAGTTGGGATCAAACATGGTGATTCATGTGATCTATGGATTTGTAGACTGAGAGTTCTCAAGAGTTGGTTGTTTCATGGTTGTGGACTGAGAAGTCGTGGCTGAAGCAAGCCAGATGATAGTATGTGCTATGATTCAGCCATTGTGGGATTTCGGAGTGTTGTTTATCTATTTATTGGAGGTCGGAGTGGATTTGGGGGTCCATTGGTAGGCCTAATTAGGGTGTGTATTCTACACCGAGTCGGATTGGTTGGCTCCATAATGCTATTGTTGAGGGATGTGCCATTTGGTTGTTGTTGAGCTTATTCTTGTTTCGATATGTTCAGTGAGTTACTTTTCTATGCTACGAGGGGTTGTGATTTGTTTGTTTTAGGCATACATGATGCGATTCTATTATGGTCTTATAGCAAAATTTGAGCGAGATGAGTAGTTGGGTATTGCATGATTGAGGGCGTATTGGTTATGTACTTTTGGGTTTTGTGTGGCATTGTGTCATCTGCTTTTCCGTGGTTATGGTAATGCACTTTGGGTAATTGATGTCAAATTTTGCGTGGCTATTGATTTTGAGCATGGTGGCTCGTGGTGTCTCATATAGGCCAGTGTTTGGATGGGGTCGCACATTACGGCAGAGTTATGTTGAGACATTATCCTTCGTGTTAGATTCGTGAGTTTTGGTTCTACTGTGTGTCATATGCTCTTAGCATTGCGTTGGGGTGCTACCCGTCGAGCCTGCAGGGCAGTTCTCTTATTTGAGTCATTTTCGTGATTGAGTACATCTGGAATGTTGCTTATTGGTGCACGGGTTGTAGCTTTAGAAAGTATTGGTATGGCATGTCAGTGGAGTAGCTGGTATTTGATAGGATGAAGTCGTCGGATCTAGGATGGGTGCTATAATATTTGATTCTGGTATATTTAGAAGGATTATATCGAAAACCGACTTATAAATTTGCTATGTTTCTGATGAATGATTCCGAGTTTCTGCGTGTTTCTTGCATCATCGGTAGTGTTCGAAGGTTTTAGAATAGAGTCTTGTTTGATATGAGGTTTGTTACCGGCAATGGGTAATTTTGAGCAGCTACTGTGATTAGAAATCATTTCTTTGAGCATTTGAGATATGTGGTATTTGAGTTTTGAGTATTTGAGTTATGGTTATGGCTTTGGTGCATCTTGTTCAGACTTATACATTGTGTAGGTTGCGGGATTTTGTCCTTACAGAAATTCAGGATGTTGGAAATTGGATTCTAAGGCTTATGGGGTAAGGTTGGAGTAATGATCTTCACTTATGTTGTGTTGTCGGGCCTATATGCAATAAGGTGACATGGTATCACCTCCAGGTATGTCCATGGCAAGATTAAATGGTGGTTTGATGGCTTTGAGAATAACTCTGGACACATTCAAAGACGAACGTATGTTTAAGTGGGGGAGGATGTAACGACCCGACCGGTCGTTTTGAGAATTTACCCTTCGCTAGGTAGTTTAGGGGCGTGGGAAGCTCCGTATGATGTATTTTTACTTGTGTGAATCGTCGGTTTGGTTTTCAGGTTATTCGGGACTGATTTGGAAGAATGATTCTCAACTAGGGAGCTTTAAGTTTGAAAGAAATGACCAAGTTTGACTTTTTAGCATTTCACCTTGGATTGGAAATTTGATGGTTCTGTTAGCTCCATTGGGTGACTTTGGACTTAGGAGCGCGTCCGGATAGTGATTTGGAGGTCCGTGGTTGAATATTGCTCGAAATGGAGAAAGTTGAAATTTTGGAAAGGTTGACGGGGAGTGGGCTTTTTGATATCGGGGTCGGATTCCGATTCCGATTCCGGAAGATGGAGCAGATACGTGATGTTGAATGTGACTTGTGTGCAAAATTTGATGTCAATCGGAAATGATTTGATAGGTTTCGACATCGGTTGTGAAAGTTTGAAGTTCAAAGTTCATAGATTTCAATTTGAGGTGCGATTCATCATTTGGATGTGGTTATGCGTGGTTTGAGGCCTCGAGTAGGTCCGCATTATGTTATTGAACTTGTTGGTATATTCAGACAGGGTCCCGAGTGGCTCGGATATGTTTTGGATGAGGTTTAGATCATTTTACTTCATATTGCCATTGTTGGTTCTGGTGTGGCCGCACCTACGGCTGGTTTGCGCAAGTGTAATGGTTGAATAAGCGGCGAAGGGGTCGCAGGAGCAGAAATAGGGCTGGCTGAGGAAGACCGCAAAAGCGGAGATTTGGGCGCATATGCGGATGCGCAGGAGCGAGGTGATAGAGCGCAAGAGCGAGATATTTTGCTGGTGTGGATGGTGGTTTGCACTAGCGCTGTCACAGAAGCGGATATGTTTTCCACAGGTGCTTGGGTTGAGTCCTCAGCTAATTCCGCAGAAGCGGAGGTTATGTTGCAGAAGCGACGCCGCAGAAGCGGCTAATGTGCCGCAGGTGCGAAAATGCTGCCAGAAGCTATAAATCAAGGTTTTGGTTCTTTCTTCATATTTTGAGATGTGGGACTCGGATTGAGGTGATTGTTGGAGAAAATTTCACTCAAGGATTTGGGGTAAGTGTTCTCTACTCGGTTTTGGTTATATTTCATGAAACCACCTTTGTTTTTGGTAATTGGATTGTGAATTTTATAGAGGACATTCGGGGTTTTGGCGAAAAGTTTCATAATATGAATTTTTGAGTTTTGAACATTGAATTGAGGACGACTTTTAGTAAAACTAGTATTGTTGGACTCGTAATTGAATGGGTTGCTGAATTTTGAAAATTTTGTCGGGTTCCGAGGTGCGGGCCCGGGTTAGGCTTTTGGCCAATTTTGGGCTTTTGATTCAAGATTTGATGTTTTCGATTGGGATTGGGTCCTTTAGCATTGTTTGATGTATTCGAGTTGTTTTTGGTCAAATTTGAGCCATTCGGAGATCATAACGCGCGGAATGGCAGTTTGGAGCATCGCTTGGCTTGCTCGGTGTTGGAATTGCCTTGTTCGAGGTAAGTAACTCTTCTAATCTTAGTGTTGAGGGTATGAAACCCGAAATACGTGTTATGGGATTGGTATTGAGGTGACGCACATGCTAGGTGACGGGCGTGTGGGCGTTCACCATGTGAATTGCGACTCTGTTATTTCCATGGCACTGTATAGTGGTCCTACTTTGTTGATATCCGTGTTTACATCATGTGATAAACTGGTTAAGCTGTCAATCATACTAGATATCATGTTTAGGCATTTTGCCGATATTGTTTGGACCCATAGTGGTCGTCTCTTACTGTCATCTCACTTATTTCACTGATATTTCATACTGAGTCATATTCATGCATTCATATCATATCTCAGTCTCAGTTTTTTATTGATACTGAGTCTTATCATTATTGTTGGGCTAGTTTCATGACATTGTGAGCCCGTGAGAGACTGGAGAGATTGATGATTGAGTGAGGCCGAGGGCCTGAGTGAGAGTGATATTTTGGGATCGGGCTGCATGCCGCAATATGTTATATTGAGTACATTTTATGGGATCGAGCTGCACGCCGGAGCGATATATTGATTATATTCTGTGGATTTGGTTGTACCCCGCAACGAGCTTTATGGCTACTTATATGATTGCGTCAGCTTGCACGTCTCCGCGATATAACGCTTGGGCTAAAAGGAACTTCTCCGGAGTCTGCACACCCCAGTAAGTGTAGTCGACTATAAATATTGATTGGGCTGCACACCGCAGCGGGTATGGTACAACGCTGAGTGATTGAGTGTGCTGAGCATTAAGCATAGAACGAGAGAGAATGCAAGACGATGAGATTGAGTACTGTGAGAGTGTAAGTACATGAGCTCATCATTGAGATGCATTGCATTTGACATGCGTACTAGAGATACATGCATAAAGATGCATTTCTTTCGACTACCCCATGTTGGTGACATTTATGATTCCACCTGTATCTTGATATGTAGGCATAGAAACGTACATTCCTCATGCTATCTGAAAATGAAACATCTTACTTATTATTGAAAGAAGTTTTGGCAAAAATCATAGTTTTCGAACTTACGCGTATTTTTGGCATTTTCTGTAAACGATTTGGGTTTTCACTGAGATACTTGATAGGAAATGTCTATTTTTCTGGAACTGCGAATGAACTGAGCATTTTATTTCCGAGATACCTCTATTATTACTTGTACTATGATGTTATGAACTGTTGTGGAATATTAGTCTTGGACCCGACATTCATGTTAGCTCGACACTACTTTCAACCTAAGGTTAGGTTTGTTACTTATTGAGTACATGGGGTCGGTTGTACTCATACTACACTTCTGCACCTTGCGTGTAGATGTTGGTTGTTGATGTTGCTGTGTTCGATGGGAGCTGGATTGAAGATGTACCTGCGTCCCGGTTGTAGCTGCCTCTTGTTCGTGGTAGCTTTAGATCTGTAAAACTCTGTTTATGTACTATTCAAACAGACTATGTATTTATTTCACTTCCCCTTTGTAAACTCTACTCTTAGAAGCTCATGATTTGTACTACCAGTTCTTGGGGAATGTATAAGATTCAGATAATTTCTTTTGATTGATTGTCCTGTTAAATATTAATGAAATTGGATAGTTATTAGTTGTCTTACCTAGCGGGTTGGGTTAGGTGACATTATAACTAGTGGATTTTGGGTCGTGACAAGCTTAGACTTGACAAAATAGAAATGGAAAATCTCACAAAAGAAATATTACAAGCTGCCAATAAGAAAGAACCAATTGGTGAATGTAACGATCCGGCCGGTCGTTTTGAGTATTATGATCATGTTCCCCCATTTACTACACAATGTATGCCTTACAGTCATTTTATAAATTACCGGATTAGTTAGTTCGGGTCCGGAAGGAATTCGGATTGAAACGAGACACGTAGTCTCATAATTAAAAAATTAAGTTAGAAAAGTTGACCGGATGTGGACTTATGTGTAAACGACCTCGATTTCAAATTATGATAATTCCAATAGCTCCGTATGGTGATTTTGGACTCAGGAGCGTGTCTAAAAAATTATTTGGAGGTCCGTAGTAGAATTAGTCTTGAAATGGCAAAAGTCGAATTTATGGGAAGTTTGACCGGGGAGTTGACATTTTGATATCGGAGTCAGGATCCAGTTTTGAAAATTTTCATAGATCCGTTATGTTATTTATGACTTGTGTGCAAAATTTGAGGTCAATCATAATTTATTTGATAGGTTTCGGCATCAAATATAGAAGTTGGAAATTCTTAAGTTCCTTAAGCTTGAATTGGGGTATGATTCATGGTTTTAGCGTTGTTTGATATGATTTGAGGTTTTGAAAAAGTCTGTATGATGTTATAGGACTTGTTTGTATGATCTGTCGGGTCCCGAGGGGATTGGGTGTATTTTGTATATGATCATTGGTTGAGAGATTAGTAAAGTTAAGAAATTTGGGAGTTTGACCATGGTCATTATCGGGTCAAGATGACCTCTTTTCAATGTTGTGAGTGCTCGAGTCGGTCCGTAGCGTGTTTTATGTTTGAAATTCATACATGGTTTGTGTACCGGAGGTTTCAGATGGTTAACAGATCAAAAGTTGTACTTAAACAACCGCTGAAATTTTTATTCTACTGGAGGACTGAAGGCCGTGGTTCGAAGGTCGAGGATCCAAGGCCGAGGATCGAAGTCCGAGGATCGATGGCCGAGGACTAAAGGTCGAGGATAGAAGGCCGAGGATCGAAGGCCGAGGACTAAAGGCCGAGTACCGAAGGCCGAGGATTGAAGGCCGAGTACCGAAGGCCGAGGACCAAAGGCATAGGATCGAAGGACGATGGCCTGGACAGAACTGTAAGTTATAAAGCACGGGACTTCGTCCTATTTTCCATTTTTGTCAAATTGGAGCTAAGGGAGTTGCGAATTTTGGGAGATTTTTAGAGAAAACATCGAGGTAAGTTTTCTTAACTCAATTAGGGTTAGATTACCCGAATCCATCATTTGTTTTCATGATTTAATTAGTGTTTTGAGATTGAAATTTGGAAAAATTATAGAAATCTCATAGAAATGAACTTTTGATATTTCGGTGTCGATTCAGAGTCGAATTTGAGTGAAACCGGTATGGTTGGACTCATAATTGAATTGGTTGTCGGATTTTGTGAGTTTCACCAGATTCCGAGATGTGGGCCCCATGGGGGATGTTTGAGCTAAAATTCGTTTTTTATGGAAAATTAGTATTTCCTTATGGAATTAATTCCAATAAATATTACTAACTGAATTGAATTATTTGTGGCAAGATTCAAGGCATTTGGAGGCCAATTCACGAGGCAAAAGCTTACCGGAATAAGAATTTCAAGGTTTAAGGTAAGTAACAATTATAAATCTGGTCCTGATGGTATGAAACACTAGATTTTTGTATCATGTGATTATTTTGGTGGTGACGCACATGCTAGGTGCGTGTGGGCATGCACCGGGGGGATTGTGACTTGGTCCGTCCCGTGAAACTGTAAAGTCGAATAGACTATTGTTAATTAACTATTCTCTCTGTGTTATAGAAATTTGACTGTAAGTCATGCTTGAAATCATGCTTACACTATGTGATTGTACTTTTGGGACCCGCAGAGGTCGCGTACTTGTTGAATTATTGTTGCTGTCATGTACTCAGTCATGATTTTACTTGTGTATCATAACTCAGTCCTTCTTGATTTTGTTGATACACTATGTTATGTTTGTTTTGGCTGATCTTTATGATTTCCGAGAGCTGAGAGACTAGAGAGGTTAAGGACACAGTAAGACCGAGGGCCTGTCGGTGAGGTAAGGATACTATGGCACGTGAGTTGTCCATGCAGGATATTACAGCACGTGAGTTGTACGTGCAACATGTGAGTTATCCGTGGGGATTATGGCGCTTGGGCTGTACACCTCCAGTGAGCGCGGGTACCCATTGAGTGTGAGTGCTAAGGGCTGGGAGCCAGTGAGTGATTGTTGTCCTAAGAGATTTTACTTACTTTTCATTTGTTGTTGCACTTAGTTGCTATCTGTCATTGTTGTGAAATTTTCTACAAGATTTTATATCCGGAATACATAAACTTGAACTGCATAGAATTGATTTGACCTAAAATGCTGGATTTGAAAGCATGTTTATTCTTTGCTGAAATTATTGAACATGAACTATAACCGTGTAGATCGTCCCTATCTTCAGATCCTTATTTATTATTTTTACTTACTGAGTTGGTTGTACTCATAAGACACCTTGCACTTCATGTGCAGATCCAGGTATTCCCGGACATAGCGGGTGTTGATTCTTTCGCGCAGTTGATTTTTTTGGAGATTCTGAGGTAGGTATCGTGTTTCGCAGACCTTGTCTCTCCTTCCCTATCTCCTTGTTTACTATATTTGGTCTCAGACTATAATAGACCATATTTTCCAGACTTGTAATCATATTAGATGGTCATGTACTCGGTGATACTAGGTTTTGGGAGTATTTATATTTGTATTTGTGAGATTTCTTTCGCTGAATTTAATCATTCTCTTTTCATATTTAAAAGAATACATGGTTTATTGAGATTGTCGGCTTGCCTACTATTGAGATAGGCGCCATCATGACGGGTGGGATTTTGGGTCGTGATAGTGAATATTTCACAGAGGATGATAATTCAAAAAATGAGGACGATTCAGTTAGTGGTACAGCTGTGGCCAAAATTACAAAAGTAAAAGCCCAAAGCTACCATATTCCCATTACCTTAAAGGTAAAAGATATTACGCTAAATAAATTAGCTATACTAGACTCAGGAGCAGATAGAAACCGCATAATGAAAGGAATAATACCAGCTAAGTACCTTGAATAAAGTACTACAAAATTGTATTCCGCCACAGGAGAAAAATTAAATATAAATTAAAATTTATCAAAATCCCACATCTGTAATGAGGGAATCTGCTTTATAAATAAATTATCCAACGGATAACATTTATAACTCATATTAAACCATATCATGATAACTTAGATGAGATTTGCACCACAATATTAGAAAAGGAAATAAAATTCCCATATCTAAATTCTCTCTCCAAAGAGGAAAGTGACTTCCCCAAATCAAAGACTATATTTAAAATAAATCTGCTTTCATATCAAGTAAATTATTTAAAATCGATATAAAAGTTCACAAAATTGAACAAACATTAAAAACCTCGAGAATGGAGGAAAAGATTAATTTTTTTTAAGAAAAACTCGAACTTGAAGTCTGTTCAGAATTACCCAATGCCTTTTGGGAAAGGAAAAGATATGTAGTTGAATTACCTTATATAAATGAATTCACAGAACATGCCATACCCACAAAGGTTGGACCTATTCAAATGAATCATTAACTTATGGAAATTTGCAAAAGTGAAATAAATTATCTCCTTAAAAAGAAGATTATAAGACCATCAAAACCACCCTCGAGTTGTGCAGCTTTCTATGTTAACAATAGCGCATAAAAAGAAAGAGGAGCTCCCAGGCTTGTCATTAATTATAAGCCATTAAAAAAATATTCTACAATGGATTAGGTACCCGATACCTAATAAAAGAGACTTGATAAAAAGAACTTACAAAGCTACTATCTATAGCAAATTTGACATGAAGTCAGGTTTCTGGCAAATTAAAATTAGCGAAAACGATAAATATAAAGTTGCTTTCAATATCCTTTTTGGACAATATGAATAGAATGTTATGCCTTTCGGGTTAAAAAAAATGCCCCATAGAATTCCAAAACATTATGAATAATATATTCAACCCATATAGTAGTATGTCAATTGTTTATATTGACGATGTTCTAATATTTTCAGAGGACATAGATTCTCATTTTAAACACTTAAATGCATTCTTTAAGATTGTAAAACATAATGGTTTAGTAGTAAGTGGTAAGAAGATTAAGTTGTTTCAAACAACCATTAGATTCATAGGACACGTCCTTTACCAAGGAACCTACAAACCAATCAGTAGATCCATTGAGTTCTCATCCAAGTTTCCTGATGAAATAATAGACAAAACTCAATTACAATGGTTCTTAGGGAGCCATAATTATGTCTCATACTTTATCCCCAACATTAGAAAAATCTGCAAACCATTATACAAGCTTTTTAAGAAAAACCCAGTCCCATGGAGTATAGAACAAACATACACTGTTAAAAGGGTCAAGACAGTTGTTCAAAATCTTCCGTGTCTAGGTATTCCATCTAGATGCATTTATGATAGTAGAAACCGATGCTTTAGACAAAGGGTACGGTGGTATTCTTAAACAGAAAATTTCTCCCAAGTCTTTAGAACAATTAGGTCGTTTCACTTCCGAAATCTGGAATTTCTCTCAAAAGAATTATAGTACAGTTAAAAAAGAGATTTTATCTATATTACTATGTATTACAAAGTTTCAAGATGATTTAATTAATAAAGAATTCTTGCTAAGAGTTGCATGTAAATCAGATAAAGAAATTTTACAAAAGGATGTTAAAAGCCTTACTTCAAAACAGATTTTTACCAGATGGAAAGCATTATTATCTAGTTTTGATTTTCAAATTGAATTTATTAAAGGTGAAGAAAAATCCTTACTCGATTTTCTAACTAGAGAATTCCTACAGGAAAATAATAAGACCAAACCAGACGGGTCCCTTCAGGGCCTCGCCAAAAAGAGAGAATAGGTATTCTGCACTTGCAGACTACTTCCCATCTTTACCTGTGAGACCACCCTTAAATATAATGGTAACCCCTCCGAGAGCTGCTAATACAAACAAGTCGTCAACAATGATAGTTCTTGGATCTATCTCAAAACTAGAAGGACCATTCCAACAAGATTCCTCAAAAGCTTCAACAAGACAAACTGGAAAGATATTGACCACTTCAAACTATGCAATGAAGACCCCAGAGTGTTTCACACAAGCAGTAAAGCCCGAAAGCCCGACATACCATCCAAAACGCAAGGCACAAAACTAGTTTATCAAGTAAAGGAAACATTCGAAATAATATCTAAAGCACCAATTAAAGTATTTGCATTAGATAAAGGTTATGAAATTTTTTATAAACACGATTTAATCAGGCCTTGCTATACCAATAGAAATTACGTTGAAACTAGTGACCCCCTGAAAACACTGCGAGATGTCAAAGATCACGACAGTATTAGGTATTCAATATTTACCATTAATAAATTTATTAGCCCTTTTGAATGGGGAATGGATCACCTTCACACCCCGATTGTGCTCTCCGTACAATATAGGCCAGGCACAAACACATGGTTCGTAAAATACAGCGAACAAGCAGCAAAATCAGCCATATCAAGGTGGTTCTACGACTGGTTGAAAATATTTTGTGGAAAAGATCAATCAATGCCCCAAATATTCCACATTCACTATGAGATATTGTGTAAATCCCCGGATAATTTTGAAGTATTTTAAGACCATTAAGAAGATTGGCGGGTACTAATTATATTAATTCAAGTATGAACAAGACTAATTATTTGAGTGATATCAATTGATTATGATAATATATGTATGAGGTGCATTAAGAATGGTTTATGGTCTAAGAAGAGCCCTAAGGCTAAGTCAAGTTGAAAATTATATGATGGGATAAAGTTTCTAGTGAGTTCGCATAAGACTAAAATTTAAACGAGCATACCTCTCTAGATATGAAGAGTTATATGGTATATAACCTATCATAAGAAAGGTCTATGTGTCTAGTTTCTACTTCTTCAAACCGTTTGTCATTTGGATATTCCTAAAAGAAGTTATGTTCTTTGTACTAAAGGGTGGCAGAACAGCTACGCTAGTCTTGCGTTGCCTACGTAGCATAGCAGTGCAGCCTACGCACCATTGCATAGGCAAATCCAGCAGCTTCCAGCTGAAGGGGGATAGAAAGCCACCCTGCGTAGACTTTATGCGTAGCCTACGCGGGGAGGCTACGCGGCTTTAGGGGCCATTTTAAAGGGGCTGAAAGAAGGTGTTTAGAGAGAGAAAACATTATTTCTTCAACTTGGAGTTGATTTCTAGAGAGAAGGAGGAGCTCTTCCACCATGGATACACTTCAAGATAAGTTATTTTGGTACAATGATGATTATATAACATCATTTAGTGACAAAACTAACATTATTATGGATCAAATCCATAGAAAATGGGTTCAATCTTCAAGAACACCAAAAGAGGAAAAATTAGATTCTTCCACCAAGAGATAATCCCTTCACTCGAGGTTCATATATATGTCATATTAGAGTATGGGTAGCATGGTTATGATTTTATTTGAAGTTGTAATATGATTTTGTATGAACCCTAAGGGAGGGTCTTGAAAATGATATTTTGGGCAATGAAAAAGATGAATAGTGATAAATTGATATAAAAGGGATTGTTTTGAGTTTCTAATGATTCCAATAGACTTGATAACTTAATTGATGAACGAATTGAATAGGGAATCACCATTTTGACAAGATATAACACTAGTTCTTGAAATGGGTGTTCTTGAACATAGGGTTTTGTTGGAGAAGACAATGAATAGTGACTTAATGATGCTGGGTAATTAATATAGTATTATTAATGACTCCAAATGAGAATTAAATGATAAGAATGGAGTTGAATAGGCTAATGGGTGAGCACATTGGATAATTTGTGATGGTTAAAGGCTTGTTGCCGAATTTTGAAACCTACATGGATATTTATGAATCTTTTCATATTTATTTTGATGTAGTTGGAATATCTAATAGTAGGTATTGAATTTTGGGAAATATTTGGACATTTTAATCAATTGGAGCATTGTAGTATTTTCGGAGCTTGAAGGTTGATGTAAGTAACACTTCTAAATTTGGTTCTGTGGGTATGAATCCCCGAATTTGGTGTTATATAAATTGCTTGGAGGTGACTCACACGATAGTTAACGAGCGTGTGGACGTGCACCATAGAAATTGTGACTTGAATAAATTCTGTGGAGTTGAA
Source organism: Nicotiana tabacum (assembly GCF_000715075.1). Lineage (NCBI taxonomy): Eukaryota > Viridiplantae > Streptophyta > Magnoliopsida > Solanales > Solanaceae > Nicotiana > Nicotiana tabacum. The sequence continues at coordinate 9,865,600 of NC_134098.1, forward strand.
AGATTAAAGAATCGTGTTATTATCAGTGTATCCTCCACGTTTTAGAGAAATTTAGATGAGGTTCCTATTAAAGATCATGTTTAGACTACGTGCCGATATTTTGGGACCCATGTGGTCGAGTTGCTGTTGAATTGATTTTTTTAAATTGTAATTCCATACTCAATCATGTTTATTCATTTCATATCATATCTTAGTCTATGTTGCTATTTATTGATACATCATATTATTATTTTGGGCCTCTTTTCATGACATTTTGATCCCAAAAGACTGGAGAGATTGATGATTGAGTAATGCTGAGGCCCTAATTGTGAGGATATTTAAGGGGTTGAGTTGCGTGCCACAACATGCCATGTTGTCTTTATATATATTATTATTATTTGGATCAGGGCTGCTCTCCAGCAGCCCACCTTATAGGATTTATTATTATTATTATTATAATGACCTGGCCGGTCGATTCGAGAGTTATAGCCCCGTTTTCCTCATTTTTGCTTATTTTTATGTAATTCAGATATATTGTGTTATACCCGGTTAGTTGGTTCGGGTCCGGAGTGGTTTCGGAGTGAATTGAGACACTTGGTCTCTTTGGGATAAGCTAAAGTTGAAAAGGTCAACCAGATGTTGACTTATGTGTAAATGGTCAAAGATTCGAATTTCGATGATTCCGTTAGCTCCGTTACGTGATTTTGGACTTAGGAGTGCATCCAAAATGTGATTTGGAGGTCCGTAGTGGAATTAGGCTTGAATTGGCAAAAGTTGGAAATTAGGCGATTTCGATCGGTAGTGGAAAATTTGATATCGGGGTCGGAATGGATTTTCGAAAGTTGAGTAGGTTCATGGTGTCATTTGTGACGTGTGTGTAAAATTTGTTGTCATTCGGACGTGGTTTGGTTGGTTTCGGCATCGGTTGTCGAATTTGGAAGTTTAGAAGTTTTTAGGATTAAATCCGAGGGTAATTTGGGGTTTTGATGTTGTTTTGAGTATTTCGAAGGTTCGACTAAGTTCGTATGTTGATATATGACTTATTGGTATGGTTGGTTGAGTTCTCGAGGGCCTCGGGTGTGTTTCGGGTGGTTAACAAATCAACTATTGGTGTTGGGAGTTAGCTAGTTTGCTGGTTTCTGAAGCTGCTGGTGTTTTCCGCACCTGCGAAAGGGGAGCCGCAAGTGCGAGGACGCAAGCGCGTGTGGAAGTTCGCATGTGCGGACAGTGTTGAGGTAGACTGGGTCCGTAGATGCGTAGGGGAGGTCGCATCAGCGAGTCCGCAGATGCGGATAGGTTCCCGCATAAGCGGAAGTGATGAGGTAAGGCAGTGGCCGCAGGTGCGAGGCCTTTTCCGCACCTGTATGGTCGCAGATGCTGATATGGAGCACAGGTGCGAAGTTGGGGGTTTTAATGATTTTTCGTAGGTGCGGAGGTTCTTGCGCAGATGCGACACCGCATGTGCGCATATTTAGCCGCAGGTGTGTAAGACCTGGGCAAAAACTATAAATAGAACACTTCGCGAATTTTGGTTCATTTCCACCATGTTCAAGCCGTTTTTGGAGTGCTTTTGAATGGAGATTCAAGGGTTTTCAGTGAGATAAGTTAATTGGGCTCTAATACTCCTATCTATGGTGTTTTCCTTTGTATAATCATCTAATTAGTGGAAAATAGGGGGTTAGGGCTTGGGATTTTGAAGAGTTTAATCTAAGGATTTGAGGGATCAAATGATGTCGGATTTTGATTAATTTGGTATGTATGGACTCGTTAGTGAATGGGCTTTCATGTTTTGTAACTTTTGTCAGATTTCTAGGAGTGGGCCCGGGGGCCGGGTTTGAGCCAATTTCAGATTTTGAGTCTAATTTGATAGTTTTTCTTGTGAAATTCATTCCTTTAGTGTATATTTATGGTGTTGTACTGGTTGTGAATAGATTCGGAGAATTTGGAGGCCGCATCGAGAGGCAAAAGCATAGCGGAATAGAGATTTGCTCGATTTGAGGTAAGTAACGGTCTTAAATCTAGTTTTGAGGGTGTGAAACCCCGAGAAATTCATATAATATTGATATTTAGAGGTGACGAGCGTGTGAGCGTGTACCGAGTGGGATTGAGACTTGGTCCGTCCCAGTAGTCTGTAAAGTAAAACACACCTTTATTATTACCTGTTCACTCTTGTTTTCTAGTTATTGACTGTCTTATATGTTAGAAATCTTGCTTTGGTTATATGGAAACCCTGTTTGGGCTGTTGTTGTGATAATTGTGAGGCTGGAAAGGCTAGTGACTGATATAGGGTGTGATTGCCAGGTTAAGAGCTGTGTGAGATATGTTGGATCAGACTATGCACCGTAGTAAATGTTGGATCGGGTTGCACGCCGCAACAAGCCTTCGGGCCATGATATTGGATCGGGTTGCACGCCGCAGCAGTACTTGGATCGGGCTGCACGCCGCAGTAATATATGGATTGGGAAGCACGCCGTAGCAGTATTGGGTCGGGCTGCACGCCGTAGCAATATAGCGCTTGGGTTGTAGGAGCCCCTACGAAGTCTCTACACCACCAGTGAGCGCATGTACCTTTCATTGTGAGTATTGAGGTAGTACCCCTATGAGGTTGTACTTGCTCTTATTTTGTTGTTGCACTTCGTTGCCAATTGTTGTTGTGGTGGAATTTTCTGGAGGGCTTATATTGTTGTACCTGAGCTCGAAATGTTTTGATTTAAAACACCGAATTAAAAGCATGTCTACTTTTCTTGCTGAAATTACTGAAATGAATTGCATTTGTGTAGCTCGTTAGTACTTCTTAGTTCCTTATTTAATTTTGTTACTTACTGAGTTGAAAGTACTCATATTACTCCCTGCACCTTGTGTGCAGATTCAGGTTAGACCGTTCGTAGAGATCGTTGAGTTCTTGCACTTGTGGTTGTCAGAGACTTACGAGGTAGCTGTCAGCGTTCGCATCCCTTGATTCTCCTCTATTATTATCTTTTCTTTATGTCTGGGCATTATTGCAATATTGTAAACTCTGATTCTAGTCTGGTTTAGATGCTCATGACTTAGTGACACCCCGATGTCGAGTTATTTTTCCACACCTATGTTTAATTGGGTTTTACCCCGTATTTATGAGAAATTCCAGTTATTTTAAATGTCTTAATTCATTTCTGTAAAATTTTGAAAGTGTTTTGGAAAGGTCAGCTTGCCTAGTACCACGATAGGCGCCATCATGATGGGTTAGGTTTTGGGTCGTGACAAGTTGGTATCAGATCCTAGGTTGCATAGGTCTCACGAGTCATGAGCGGGTTTAGTAGAGTCTTGCGGATCGGTACGGAGACATCTGTACATATCTTGGAGAGGCTGCAGAAACCTTAGGAAACTCCACATTCTTGAATTCTTGTAGTGAGAATCTGTTGATTCTAGTAACTAAACATCTGTTGTTTTATTCTCTAACAGATGGTGAGGACTCATGCTACCGGTCAGGAGGGCCAGCCAGCCCCGCGAGACGTCGAGGCCGCGGTCGAGGCCATGGTAGGGGTAGAGGTGCAGCCCACACAACAGCTGGGGCAGTACCTGCAGATCCACCAGTTGTCCCAGATTAGGACCAGATTCCAATTGTTGATGCACCAGCTCAGGCACCACCTATGCCTATTGTGATTCTTGCCCTCTATGAGGCCCTAACTCAGATTCTGACAGCGTGTACCGGCCTTGCTCAGGCGGTCTCTATCTCAACGGCCGCAGCCACTTCCCAGGCCGGGGGAGGTGCTCATATTACCACTGCTCGCCCAGTCGGTTGCAGCTTCTCAAGACTATGTGGTTCCTGCTATGCCAGAGGATGAGCAACGTAGATTTGAGAGGTTTGAGAGACTCTAGCCTCTATCTTTCAGTGGTGCAGAGGGAGATGATGCACAGGGTTTCTTGGACAGGTGTCAGAGGATACTCTGTACCGCAGGTATTGTGGAGACCAGTGGGGTCTCGTTCACTACCTTTCAGTTCTATAGGGCTGCATTCAATTGGTGGGAGGCTTACGAGAGGCGTAGGCCGGTCGGCGTAGCGCCCTTTATTTGGCAAAAGTTCTCCGTTATCTTTCTGAAGAAGTTCGTGCCTCAGTCCCACAGAGAGGAACTGCACAGATAATTTGAGCAGCTTCATCATTGTGATATATCTGTGATGTAGTATGAGATGCGATTCTTGGAGGTGGCCCGTCATGCTATCTGGTTGGTTCTCACAGACAGGGAGAGGATCAGGAGGATTATAGATGGCCTCACTTATCAGCTGTGATTTCTTATAACCAAACAGAGAGTGTGCTACTTTTGATGAGGTTGTCGACATTGCTCGACAGATTGAGATAGTTCGCGGTCAGGAGAGGGTTGAGAGGGAGGCCAAGAGGCCTCATGGACAGCGTGGATTTAGTGGTACTCCTTCTGGGGGTAAGTTCCAACACACTAGAAGCCGTCCATTCAGGCATGCTCCGCCAGCTCGCCCAGTTCAACGTGGTGCATCATCTGGCCACAGTTCTCACAATTATCAGCAGGGTCGTTCATCTCTTGGTGCCCTCCCAGCGCATAGTTCTTCTCATGCTCCATCGGTTCAGGGTTCGTCTATGCCAGGTCTTTCTGCTAGTTATCTTGGTGCTTGGGGCTCCCTTCAGTCCCCAACACCAGCACTGGGGTGTTGCTATGAATGTGGGGAGTTTGGTCACATAAGGAAAGAGTGTCCCCGTCTAGTGGGAGGTCCCGCTCCACAGAGGATTCAGTCTATGTTATCAACATCAGTTCCTCCACCACCAGCCCAATCAGCTAGAGGTGGAGCCCAATCAGCTAGGGGTCGCCTGAGAGGGGGAGGCAGATCAGGGAGTGGCCAGGCCCGTTTCTATGCTCTTCCTGCCATACCAGATACTATTGCTTTTGATGATGTGATTACAGTTATTATCTCAGTTTGCCAAAGAGATGCCTATATGTTATCTGACCCTAGTTCCACTTATTCATATGTTTGCTCCTATTTTACTTATTTTCTGGATATGCCATGTGAGTCTTTAGTTTCATATGTTCATGTATCTACTCCCGTGGGTGATACTATTGTTGTGGACCGAGTATATTGATCATGTGTAGTGACTATTGGGGGTCTGGACACCCGAGTGGATCTTTTGATGCTCAGTATGGTCGATTTTGATGTGATATTGGATATGGATTTGTTGCCTCCAAGTCATGCCATTCTATATTGTCACACTAATACCGTGACGTTGGCGATGCTAGATTTGTCGAGGGTTGAGTGGAGCGGTTCTATAGACTATGTACCTAGTAGGGTTATCTCATATTTGAAGGCTCAGCAGATGGTTGAGAAGGGTTCTCTATCCTATTTGGCATTTGTGAGGGATGTTAGTGCAGAGACTCATGCCATTGATTTTGTTCCGTGGTACTTGACCTTTCGGATGTGTTTCCTGCAGACCTATCGGGCATACTACCCTGCAGGGATATTGACTTTGGTATTGATTTCATGCCGGCCACTTAGCCCATTTCTATCCCACCGTATCGTATTCCAACCGCGGAGCTGAAGGAGTTGAAAGAAGAGCTTTAGGAACTCCTTAATAAGGGGTTTATTTATCCTAGTATGTCACCTTAGGGTGCACCGGTTCTATTTGTGACGCCTTGAAGATGTGGCGTCATTATTTGTATGGGGTTCATTGTGAGATCTATACTGATCACCAGAGTCTGTAACATCTGTTTAAGCAAAAGGATATTAATTTGCGTCAGTGGAGATGGTTGGAGATTCTTAAAGACTATGATATCACTATTTTATACCATCAGGGGAAGGTCAATGTGGTGGCCGATGCTTTGAGTCACCGGGTGGAAAGTTTGGGGAGTTTAGCATATCTTCCGGTAGATGAGAGACCTTTGGCATTGGATATTCAGGCCTTAGCGGGCCAGCTTGTGAGATTGGATATTTCGGAGCCGAGTCAGGTGTTGGCTTGCGTGGTCTCCAGGTCTTCTGTTTATGACCATATCAGGGAGCGTCAGTATGATGACCCCCACTTTCTCATTCTTCAGGACAGGGTTGGGAGAGGTGATGCTAGGGATGTGACTATTGGCGATGATGGCGTGTTGAGGATGCAGGGCCGAATATGTGTGCCTAATGTAGATGGGCATCGGGAGTTGATTCTTGAGGAGGCCCACAACTCGCGGTATTCCATCCATCCGGGTGCCGCGAAGATGTACCGGGATTTTAGGAAGCACTATTGGTGGAGGCAGATGAAGAAGGATATAGTTGGGTTTGTAGCTCGGTGTCTCAACTGTCAACAGGTTAAGTATGAACATCAGAGACCGGGTGGCTTGCTTCAGAGGTTAGAGATCCCAGAGTGGAAGTGGGAGTGAATCACCATGGACTTCGTAGTTGGGCTCTCATAGACTTCGAGGAAGTTCGATGCTATTTGGGTGATTGTGGATCGACTGACCAAGTCTACTCACTTCATTCCTATTGGTACTACTTACACTTCAGAGTGGTTGGCTGAGATTTATATTCGCGAGATTGTTCGCCTGCATGGTGTTCCAGTTTCCATCATTTCGGATAGAGGTACTCAGTTCTCATCGCAGTTTTGGAGGGCCGTGCAGCGAGGGTTGGGTACAACTTTTCACCCTCATATGGATGGACAGTCCGAGCGCACTATTCAGATATTGGAGGATATGTTGAGCGCTTGTGTCATTGACTTTGGCGGTTCATGGGACCAGTTTCTGCCGCTCGCGGAGTTTGCATATAACAATAGTTATCAGTCAAACATTCAGATGGCTCCGTACGAAGCTTTATATGGGAGGAGGTGTAGATCTCTAGTAGGATGGTTTGAGCCGGGTGAGGCCACGCTCTTGGGTACAAACTTGGTCCAGGATGCATTAGATAAGGTGAAATTGATTCAGGAGTGACTTCGCACGACACAGTCTAGACAGAAGAGCTATGCGGACAGGAAGGTATGTGATGTGTCTTTTATGGTAGGGGAGAAGTTTTTGCTGAAGGTATCACCCATGAATGGTGTTATGTGGTTTGGGAAGAGGGGCAAGTTGAGCCCCCAGTTCATTGGGCCTTTTGAGGTGCTTCAGTGGATAGGGGAGGTGGCTTATAAGCTTGTCATGCCACCCAGCTTGTCAAGTGTGCACCCAGTGTTTCATGTTTCCATGCTCCGAAAGTATATTGGAGATCTGTTCCATGTTTTGGACTTCAGCACGGTTCAATTGGAGGGTGATATGACTTATGATGTGGAGCCGATAGCCATTTTGGATCGGCAGGTTCGAAAGTAGAGGTTAAAGGACATGGCTTCAGTGAAGGTGCAACGGAGAGGTCGGCCTGTGGAGGAGGGCACTTGGGAGACCGAGCGAGACATGCAGAGCAGATATCCATACCTATTTCAGACTCCAGGTGTTTCTAGACCCATTCAAGGACGAACGTTTGTTTAAGAGTGGGAGGATGTAATGACCCGGCCGGTCGTTTTGAGAGTTATAGCCCTGTTTTACCCATTTCTGGTTCTTTTGATATAATTCAGCTATATTGTGTTATACCGGGTTAGTTGGTTCGGGTCCAGAGTGGTTCCGGAGTGAATTGAGACACTTGGTCTCTTTGGGATAAGCTTAAGTTCGAAAAGTCAACCGGATATTGTCTTATGTGTAAACGGTCTCGGATTCAAATTTTGTTGAGTCTGTTAGGTGATTTTGGACTTAGGAGCGAGCTGGGAATGTGATTTGGAGGTCCGCAGATGCCTACGAGAGGTCACATTTGCGAGTCCGCATATGCGGATAGGTTCCCACAGAAGCGGAAGTGAGGAGGTCAGGCAATGGCCTCAGGTGCGAGGTCTTTTCCGCATATGGAGCACAGGTGCAAAGTTGGGGTTTTTTTTATTTTCCGCAGGTGCGGATGTTCTTGCGCAGATGCGGCACCGCAGATATGCATATTTAGCCATAGGTGCGAAAGACCTGGGCAGAAACTATAACTAGAACACTTCGCGAATTTTGGTTCATTTCCACCATTTTCAAGTCGTTGTTTGGTGCTTTTGGAGTGATTTAGAAGGGAGATTCAAGGGTTTTCAGTGAGGTAAGTTGCTTGGGCTCTAATACTCCTATCTATGGTGTTTTCCCATTGTATTATCATCTAATTAGTGGATTTTAGGGGTGAAAATAGGGGGTTAGGGCTTGGAATTTTTGAGAGTTTAATTTAAGGATTTGAGGGACAAAATGATATCGGATTTTGATAAATTTCGTATGTATGGACTCGTGAGTGAATGGGATTTCAAGTTTTGTAATTTTTGTCGGATTTCGAGGCGTGGGCCCTAGGGCCGAGTTTGAGCCAATTTTGGGTTTTGAGTCTAATTTGGTAGTTTTTCTTGTGGGATTTATTCCTTTAGTGTATATTGATGTTGTTGTACTAGTTGTGAATAGATTCGGAGCATTTGGTGGAAGAATCGAGAGGCAAGAGAATAGAGGAATAAAGATTTACTTGGTTTGAGGTAAGTAACGGTCTTAAATCTGGTCTTGAGGGTATGAAATCCCGAGAAATTCATATGATATTGATATTTGGAGGTAACGTACACGTTGGGTGATGGGCGTGTGAGCGTGCACCGAGTGGGATTGAGACTTGGTCAATCCCGGTAGACAGTAAAGTCAAATACATCTTTGTTATTACCTGTTCACTCTTTGTTTTCCATGTTATTGACTGTCTTACATGTTAGAAATCATGCTTATGTTATATGGAAACCCTGTTAGGACACACAGTGGTCGTGAACTTGTTGTATTGACTGTTAAATTGTTGTCTTGGACTCAGTCATTGTTTGCTTATGCATTTTGTCCCAGCTCTCTCCCATGATTTGATTTGTACTTGTTATAGTCTTTGTTTGGGATGTTGTTGTGATAATTGTGAGGCTGGAAAGGCTAGTGACTGATATAGGGCGTGAGTGCCGGGTTGAGAGCTATGTGAGATATGTTGGATCAGACTATGCGCCGTAATAAATGTTGGATTGGGTTGCACGCCGCAACAAGCCTTCGGGCCATGATATTGGATCGGACTGCACACCGTAGCAATACTTGGATCGGGCTGCACACCGTAACAATATATGGATTGGGCTGCACACCGCAGCAGTATTGGGTCGGGCTGCACTCCGCAGTAATATAGCTCTTGGGTTGTAGGAGCCCCTCCGGAGTCTGTACACCCCCAGTGAGCGCAGGTACCTTTGATTGTGAGTATTGAGGCTGAGAGTCGAGTGATTAAGCTGTTGAGATAGATGAGTGGCAGTAGACCTGTGAGGTTGTACTTGCTCTTATTTTGTTGTTGCACTTCGTTGCTAATTGTTGTGTTGTGGAATTTTCTGGAGGGCTTATATTGTTGTACCTGAACTCGAAATGTTTTGATTTAGAACACCTAATTGAAAGCATGTCTACTTTTCTTGCTGAAATTACTGAAATGAACTGCATTTGTGTAGCTCATCATTGCTTCTCAGTTCCTTATTTAATTTTGTTACTTACTGAGTTGGAAGCACTCACGTTACTCCCTACACCTTGTGCGCAGATTCAGGTGAGACCGTTCGGAGAGATCTTTGAGTCCATGCAGTTGTGGTTGTCGGAGACTTATGAGGTAGTTGTCGGCGTCTGCAGCCCTTGATTCTCCTATATTATTATCTTTTCTTTTCTTTTTGGGTATTATTGGAACATTGTAAACTCTGATTCTAGCCTGGTTTAGCTGCTTATGACTTAGTGACACCCCAATGTCGGGCTATGTTTCCGCACTTATGTTTAATTAATTTTTTACACCGTATTTATGAAAAATTCCGGTTATTTTAAATGTCATAATTCATTTATGTTAAATTTTGCAAGTGTTTTGGAAAGGTTGGCTTGCCTAGTACCACGATAGACGCCATCACGATGGGTTAGGTTTTGGATCATGATAATTATGGGATCGGACTGCACGTCGTAGTAGGCCAAATCGGCTTTATATAGCGCTTGGGCTGACGGAGCCCCTTCGGAGTCTGCATAAACCCCTAGTGAGCGCGGTTGATTTATAGCGCTTGGGCCGAAGGACCCCCTCCAAAGTCTGCACACCCCTAGTAAGCGCGGTTGATTTATATTTAGGGATGGATCTTCCCTGGACATGGATCTTGTCCGAATCATTTATATATTTGGGATGGATCTTCCTTGGGCATGGATCTTGCCCGAAGCATTAATATTCAGTGATGGATCTTCCCTGCGCATGGATCTTGCCCGAAGCATTTATATTGAGGGATAGATTTTCCCTGTACATAGATCTTGTCCGAATCATTGATATTTGGGGATGGATCTTCCCCTGGGATACATTGGCCTTATACAGTATTGAGTGATTGACTGTCTGTTGATAGATATACATATATATTTGGGATGAATCTTCCCTGGGTTGGATTGGCCATATACAATACTGAGTGATTGAGTATTTTAGATTGTGAGTGCACATAGTTTTCACTAAGGTGCATCACATATAGTATGGATGTTGGCATGTAGATACAAAGATTTCATATTCCTCGTATTTTTCAGAATTCATCTGTTTTATTAGTACTGAAAGCAACTGTGGAACTTGATAGCATGCCTACATTTCTATATTATTATTATTTATACTGGACTGTACCTGCGGAGCTCGTCACTGCTTTCAGCCCAAAGGTTAGTCTTGTTACTTATTGAGTTAGTTGTACTCATACAACACTCTACACCTCGTGTGCATATCCAGGTGCTTTCAGACACGGCGACCATTAGATCTCAGAGTGCTATCAGTTGGAGACTATCAAGGTAGTTGTCTGGAGTCCGCTGACCCTGAGCTCCTTTCTTTCAGGTATTGTACTGTTCTATACTTTCAAACAGTGCTTTGTCAATCAGACTTCGTATTCATATTAGATGTGCATGTACTCAGTGACACCGAGTTTTGGTAGTATTTATATATGTAATTGTGAGATTTCTTCCATTGAATTTAAATATTATGTTTTCAAACTTAAAAGATATGGTGGTTTATTGAGATTGTCGGCTTACCTAGTATTGAGATAAGCGCCATCACGACAGGTGTGATTTTGGGTCATGACAAGTTGGTATCAGATCCTAGGTTACATAGGTCTCACGAGTTATGACTAGGTTTAGTAGAGTCTTGCGGATCGGTACGGAGACGTCTGTACTTATCTTCGAGAGGCTGTCGAACCTTTAGGAAAAAAATCATGTTCCTGTATTCTATCGTACAGAATTGATTCAGCTTGAAATATAACTCTTTGAATTCCCTCCACTCATTTGTGTGCGCATGTGAGCGCTCAGTATCAGTTGTGCATCACTAGCTTGTAATTCCATGAACGAGGTTCGAGATGTGTATTCTGTGTTTTGGTGATGGACCAGTCTAGAGGACTTGAGGCCAGGTTTAGACCGTAACTTAGACTCGGCAGTTTCGGTTGTGAGAACTTGTACATTTGGACTCATATGTCCGGTAATATTCCTACAGGAAGAATTTGTGGCTCGTTGAGCGGTTAAATGGCTATATGATAAGTATGATGTGATTGCGGAATGTGTTGAGATGGATAGAATGTGACAAGAAGTGCTTTCCTTTTGATAAAAAAAAAAAAGAAAGAAAAAAAAGGCTGCTTGGTGTCTGTCTTGGTTTGACGTATAGTCTCGAGTATGAATATGTTGAAGTATTTTTCACACTGTTAAATTATAGGACAAATTAAATTTTCATGTTTTCATGTCTTGTTACTCAGTTTGGACTAGGAAAGATTAAGTGATTGCGTAGTAATTGTGGATGCGAAAGGGTATAACAAGATGCCAATTTGAGGCTAAGCATGTGGGTTATCTCCTGCGGAGTAATCTAAGTAGGTGTGTTCCTTATAATGTTGAGTGGAGAGAGTTTCTTTTCTACCAGCGAAGTGTATGTGTTGATATTTGAATTTAAATCTGGTTGAGAAAGTTAACTTGACTATCACGAGAATGAAGGCAAGCTTAGCAGATGAATTGAGGTATTTTATAGTTTGTGTTACCTGCGCTTGTGAAGAATTTTTGTTGAACTGACTGACGTATTATAGCAGTAATAGAGTACGAATATTGGGAGTTATGGAATGTTTTGTTCTATGGGTTTGAGCCAAGAGGGGGAGCCTGTTATTGATGATTTGATTTCGTGGTTATGTGTTGTACTGGTTTCGGTTGGAGGCATACATGTGAATTGGTTATGGCTTAAAGAGATTGAGAGCGAGGATGACTAGAGTAAAGAAATTCCTAGATACAGGTTATATTGCACTTTATGAGTATTTTATTTAAACTTAGTGGAGGCACTAATTGCATTAATTATTTGTGATAGTTGCGCGCCATGAGTGCGTACATATGGAGGGTTTGAGCGATGTGCGGTTATCGAGGCAAGTATTGATACTCGGAAGAATGCTTAGGCAAAGATATTCCTAGAGTTGACTATTAAGCATAATGTTATAACGTTTCTCATATTCGTACCTTTGTCGAGAACTATCTGGGCTATACTTGAGGTTACAAAGAGTCTAATTCCCTTAATAAATTGGGTAGTTACTATTTCTGCATTAACTTGCTGATTTGAGTTCTGATCGCACACTTAGCACATGCCTACTCCATGGTGTGCTATTTATACCAGTCTAGGAGCATGTGAATTTTATTTCATCTATCATATACATGTGTACTTATTTGATTGCTCCTACATTATATGTTTGGACTGGAGGCCTGTGACCATGCCAGGCGATTGGTATTATTAGTACATGAGTTATCCGTGCGAGTCTAGATATTGATACTATAACACGTGAGTTTTCTGTGCGGTTGATGTTAATGTGAGCTATAGAAGATATGGTTACCGTTGTTGGATTCGTGTGTCTTGGTTCTACTATATATAATGTCCTTATAGCATTGCAATTGTGGTGGTGCTTGTTGAACTTGCAATACGATTCTCTTCTTTGAGACATTTTCCATTTTTGGGTACACGGATTGCTCAGTTGAGGCTTGAGTTATATTGGTTTGGCATGAAATGAGGCAAGAAAATGTTATATTATGCGTATTCCCAAATACAAAATACTTTTGCAAACCAAACATATGTGCTCTAGTAAGAAGCACAGGGCCATAAAAGAAAAAGAGACTAAATGGTGCAAGTATTATTCTAATAGCATTGTCACTTGGGAGTTGGAAGCCTATAATCAATGGTAATAATACTATGGTAGGCATAATAACAAATACAATATGAATCTATGGAAGATAAATATCACAAAGGACATGGTGGTATCTATGAGTTGGTTAAGGTTAAGAAAATAGAAATATGTACAGTGATGCTCGGGAATGAATGGAAACTTGTGCAATGAAAGGGAAGGAAGTGGATTGAACATTTCTCATATAGTGGAATTGTTAGCAACCGTATCAAACAATTAGAGATCTAAAGGAAATTCAAAAGTTACAATGTAAGTGGAGGCATAAATCACCCACATTAATGGATCTAAGTAAGACAAATATCTTGTTGGTATTCAGATGGAATAAAAGAGTATTATGGAAGGAGTTGGAAACTAGAGAATCAAGTGTCCTATGAGTACAAACTATGCTTAGAAGTAATTTTATATTTATGAGAAAGTATTCGAATGGAAGAAATGGAATTTTAATATAGGCAAGAAATACTCTTTCATGTGTGACTTGGTGTACACATAATAAAGAGAGAATACAGATATGCATAGTAGTAATATGTATTGCAATATAGGGTAACCGGTGATGGAATGCGAGAGGTATAGATATGCAACTGTTTAAAATAATAAAGAATTATTTGATGCAATTTTGGTATATGCACAGCCATGTCAGACTTAGATATTTTCTTGTTATACGTTGATGACGTATGTGTGGTTGTGCGGGTATTACATAGTTTGTTGTTGTACATTGAGCATATATGTGCGGTCATGTGGGTCCTAGACATCATATTATGTAAAGATATTTGGTTGTTGAATTATGTTGAAATTGGTGCCCGTGTGGTGGCTAGTTCTGGACAGGTTGAAGTTTTGGTATAGTCTCAATAGCAGGGGATACTCTGCCGAAACTGTTAAGAATTTAGAGAGTTAGCCAAATTTTGAGGGCCTTAAGGAAGTCGAAATTATGGAAGAATATCTAAGACCCATATGAAGTCAGGAATGATTAAGAATAATGGTTAAGGTGAAAGGAGGATAATGATGTTCCTAATAATGACTTGCAAAACTGTCACGACCCAAAATCCACCTAGTCGTGATGGCACCTAACCCAACCCGTCAGGTAAGCTAGTTAACAACTAATTACTTAAAATTAATAATTAACTGCCTCTATATCCTCACATAAATATCCTCATAATTAGGCCCTCGGCCTCACACAGTCATCAACCTCTCCAGTCTCTCGGGCTCTGAGAAATCATGATAATCAACCCAAAATTGATAATATGATGTTTTAATAAGTAGTAACAAAGACTGAGATATGATATAAAATGAATAAACATGACTCGGTGTGAAATTATAATTTGAACATATAATTCAACCACATAAATGACCCCTGTGGGTACCAATAATAACAACATATATCTAAGCATTATTTTTTATACAGAGTCTCAGCTCAATTTTCTCTAACACATAGAGAATGTAGTTGTATCAACATATTATTCAACTACACAGTTGTCATGACCCAAAATCTCACCTATCGTGATGGCGCCTATCTCAATACTAGACAGGCCAACAATCTCAATAAACTCTCATATCCTTTATGTTTAAAAAAGCATAATGATTAAATTCAGCGGAAGAAAATTCACAAATACATATATAAACACTCCCAAAACCCGATGTCACTGAGTACATGAATATCTAATATGAATACAAATTTGGAAATATGGTCCATAATAGTTTGAGACTAAATTCAGTAAATACAAAGGTAGAGAAGGAAAGGCAAGGTCTGCGAAACATGGAAGCTACCTCTGAATCTCTGAAAAGTCAACCGTGTGAAAGAATCAACACCCGCTATATCCGGGAACACCTGGATCTGTACACGAAGCGTAATGTGTAGTATGAGTACAACAAACTCAGCAAGTAACAATAATAAAAAGGAACTGAAGATAGTGAGGAGCTTCATAGTTATAGTTCACTTTCAGTAATTCCAGCAAAGGAAAGACATGCTTCCAAATCCAGTAGTTTAAGTCAAACCAGTTTTATACAGTTCAAGTTCATGTAATCCGGATATAAAACTCTTTCAGCGAATTTCACAACAATGAAAGAGAGCAACTAAGTGCAACAATAAATGAAAAGCATGTACAGCCTCTCAGGACAATAGTCACTTAACTCGTCACAACAGCTCAACCACTCGGCCCTCAACACTCACACTAAATGGGTACCCGCGCTCACTAGGGGTGTATTGACTCCGGAGGGGTTCCTACAGCCCAAGCGCTATAATCCTCACAGACAACTCACGTGCTATAATATCTCGCACAGACAGGCCCTCAGCCTTACTCAGTCATTAACCTCTCTAGTCTCTCGGACTCTCAAAAATCACAAAGATCAACCGAAACAAAGACAACATAGTGTATCAACAAAAACCAAGAAAGACTAAGATATGATACGCAAGAAAACTCATGACTGAGTACAAGACATCAATTTGCAAATAATTCAACAAGTACGCGACCTATGCGGTTCCCAACACTACTATAGCCTAAGCATGATTTACAATCAAATTTCTTTAACACATAAAGAGAGCATATAGCTAACAATAAGTTATTCAACTTTACAGTTTGAGGCCCCGACCAAGTCACAATCCCCTCTGTGCACGCCCGTACACCCGTCACCTAGCATGTGCTTCACCTCCAAAATAATCACATGACACAAAATTCGGGGTTTCATACCCTCTGGACCGTGTTTAAAATTGTTACTTTTCCTCGTGAATTGGCCTCCAAACGGCTCGAATCTAGCCACAAATAATTTGATTCAGTCAATAAAATTTATTGGAATTAATTCCATAAGAAAATGCTAATTTTCCATAAAAAACCAAATTTTAGCTCAAATATCTCCCGTGGGGGGCCACATCTCGGAATCCGGCGAAACTCACAAAATCCGACAACCCATTTAATTACGTGTCCAACCATACCAGTTTCACTCAAATCCGACTCTGAATCGACACCGAAATCTCAAAAATTTATTTCTTTGAGATTTCTAAAATTTTCCTAAATTTCAATCTTAAAACACTAATTAAATGGTGAAAACAAATGATGGATTCGGGTAAGCTAACCATAATTGAGTTAACAACACTTACCCGATATTTTCTCTGAAAATCTCCCATTAATCGCCTCTCCCCAAGCTCCAATTTGACAAAAATGGAAAGTGGGACGAAGTCCCCTACTTTATAACTTATAGTCATGTCCAGGCCCTCGGCCTTCTGTCTTCGGCCTTCGATTTTTCATGGCCTCGATTTTTCCAGTAGCATAAATTTCCAGCAGTTGTTTAAGTCCAAATTTTGATCTGTTAACAATTCGAAATTCACCTGAAACCTCCCTGACACAAACCATATATGAATTTCAAACATAAAACATGCTACGGACCTGTTCGCGCACTCAAAACTCTGAAAAGAGGTCATCTTGACCCGATATTGACCATGGTCAAACTCCCAAATTTCTTAACATTACTAGTCTCTCAACCAATGATCCAAAATAATACACCCTAGCCCCTCGGGACACGTCAAATCATACCAACAAGTCCTATAACATCATATAGACTTAGTCGAAACCTCAAATGATATCAAACAACGCTAAAACCATGAATCATACCCCAATTCAAGCTTAAGGAACTTAAGAATTTTCAACTTCTACATTCGATGTCGAAACCTATCAAATCAATTCCGATTGACCTCAAATTTGGCACACAAGTCGTAAATGACATAACGGAGCTATGAAAATTTTCAAAACTGGATTCCGACCCCGATATCAAAAAGTCAACCCCCCGGTCAAACTTTCCAAAAATTTAACTTTCGCCATTTCAAGCCTAATTCCAATACGGACCTCCAAATAATTTTTCGGACACGCTCCTAAGTCCAAAATTACCATACGGAGCTATTGGAATCATCAAAACTTTATTTCGGGGTCGTTTACACATAATTTAACATCCGGTCAGCTATTTCAACATAAGCTTCCAACATGAAATTTATTCTTCCAAGCTAACTCTGAAATACCTTAAAACCAAAACAGACAATTGACATAAATCATAATACCTCATAGGAAGTTATTCAAAACTTCAAATAGTTTAATGTAGTGTAAATGCTCAAAATGACCTGTCGGGTCATTACAACAGTTTCATGGAATTTTACCAAGTCATTATTCCTACGGTGCACGCCCACACACCCGTCACCTACCATGTGTGTCACTTGAAAACCAATCACAGAACACATAATCCGAGGTTTCATACCCCAGGACCAAATTTAGAACTATTACTCACCTCAAACCGTGTAATTTCTTATTCCGCTATGCTTTTGCCTCTTGAATTGGCCTCCAAATGCCTCGAATTTAGCCATAAATAATTCGATTCAGTCAATAAAAATTGTAGGAATTAATTCCATATGAAAATATAAATTTTCTATAAAAAACCAAAATTTCATCCATAAATCGCCTCGGAACCCAACAAAAGTTACAAAATATGAACGCCCATCCAACCACGAGGCCAACCATACAAATTTCACCAAATTCCGATTTCAACTTGACCCTCAAATCTTCAATTAAAGTCTTCAATAAGCCCAATTCACCCATACATATCCCTTTTATCCTTAATATATTTCATCATTGGCCTTTAAGCCCCAATCTAGGTTATATGATTCACTAGTTAATCATTATTAAGGTATTGAAGCACTAGAATCACCAACCATCCTAACAAGATTCAAAAATTCACTATTCATCTTCTTCTAAATTCAAGAACCCTAACTCACAATACCCATTTCAAGGACTAGCATAATTCTTCAACCAATTGGAACTTTCTACTTCACAATACATTCCAAATACTTAATCCATAGTTGTATTAAAGTGTAGGGTGGAGAATTTACCTCTTGTAGCTCAAACCCTAACTTGAACCCTTTTGAATGATTCTTGAAGATTAGAGAAATCCCTATGGATTTCAATCCATATAGATATTAATATTACTATTAACTAGTGTTAATCCATTATAAAAATATCATAAAACTCACATTTGATGTGTATTTGGGTTGAGGATGCTCCAACTTCTCTCTAGATTCCAAAACTTAGCCAAAAATGTTATCTTTTTCTCTCTTCCCGAACCTCCCATGTTTTATAAAAACATGAGCAGAGTAGCCTATGCAGCTTAACCTTCCCCTTCACTTCCATACTGATTTTGTCTACGCAATAGTGCGTAGGCTACGCAAGACTCGCATAACTGCTCTGTCGCTCTTTAGTAAAAAGGTCATAACGTCTTATAGAAATCTCCAAATGACAAACGGTTTCATGCGTTGGAAACTAGGGTCAAAGGACTTTAATTTGATAAGTTATACACCATAACACTCTTCTTATCGTGAGAGTTATGCTCGTTTAAAGTTAGATCTTGTGCGAACTCACTTGAAACTTTATCCCATCATATAATTTTCAACTTGACTTAGCCTTAGGGCTCTTCTTAAACCCTAAACTATTTTTAATGCACCTCATACATATATTATCATGATCAATTGATATCATGCACCTCAAAGTTTGCACACAAGTCACATTCAACATTACGGACCTACTCTAACTTCCGGAATCGGAATCCGACCCCGATATTAAAAAGTCCACTCCCGGTCAAACTTTCTAAATTTCAACGTTAGCCATTTCGAGCCAAATTCAACCACGGACCTCCAAATCACAATCCGGACGCATTCCGAAGTCCAAAATCACCCAACAAAGCTAATGGAACCATCAAAATTCCAATCCGAGGTCAAATGCTAAAAAGATAAACTTGGTCAATTCTCCTAATTTAAAGCTTCAACAATGAAATTCATTCTTCCAATTCGATTCCGAATAACCTGAAAGTCATACCCGATGATTCACACAAGTCAAAATACATCATACGGAGCTACATTCTCCCCCACTTAAACATACGTTCGTCCTTAAACGTGCCAAAAGTTATTCCAAAAGCCATCAAATCGCCATGTAACCTTACCATGCACATACCCGGGGGTGATCTCACGTCACCCTATCCCATATAGGCCCGACGACACAGCATAACTATAGTTTCTTAATTCAACCTATCCCATAAACCTTAGAATCCAATTTCCAACATCCGGAATTTCAATAAGATCAGAATCTCACATCTACACACTGTATAAGTCTAAACAAGTTGTAACAAGCCTTCACCATAACCCAAGATGTAATCACATGATGTACTACATAACTCAAATACTCATAGCGATAATTTCAAATCACAGTAGCTGCTCATAACAACCCAATACCGGTAATAAAGCTCATATCAAACAAAACCTCATTCTAAAACCTTCGTACACTGCCGATGATGAAAGAAACACGCAGAACTTATACCATTCATCAGATCAACCAGTCATGGAATTCCCTCTCATTCGACAAGAACTATAGCAAATTCTAAGCCGACTTTCGATATTATCCTTTCAGACATGCTGTAATCAATTCCGGTAGTATCCATTCTAGGTTCAATGATCTCATCTCATCCAACATGGCCACTCTAGTGACATGCCACATCAATATAATCTGACGCCATAACCCGTGCAATCTGTGCACCAATAAGCAACCTTCCAAATATACTCAAATCATAGAAAACTAATTCAGACGCGAGAACTGTCCCTCAAGCTCAATAAGTACTGCCACAACGCAATGCTAAGAACCTATCACACACCATAGAACCAAAAAATGAATCTAACACAAGGGATCATATCTCAACATAACTCTGCTACAATGCGCGACCCCATCCAGACACTGGTCCATATGAAATACCTCAGCCACCATGCTCAAAATCAATAACCATGCGAAATTCGACATCAAGTACCCAAAGTGCATTACCGTAACCCCGGAGAGAAAATAACACAATACCACAATCCGGAAAGAACATAGCCAACGCGCAAACAATCACGCAATACTTAAATACTCATCTCGCTCAAATTTCGCTATAAAGCCCAAATTAGAACCACAACGTGTGTGCATATAACCCATGAATCCCAAACCCTCGTACCATAGAAGAGTAACTCATAGAGAATTTCAGAACACAAATAAGCTCAACAACAACCGAATGGCACATCCCTCAATAATAGCAGTACTGAGCCAACTAATCTGACTCGACGTAGAATACCCATCCTAGTTGGGCCTACCAATGGGCCCCCAAATCAACTCTAGGCACCCACACATGGATAAATAACCCTACGAAAGCCCACAATGACTGAATCATAACACACACTATCGTCTAGCAAGGTTTGTCCAAGACTTCACAGTTGACAACCATGAAAACAACCTACTCTTGAGAACTCCCAATCTCCAAATCCATAGAACACATGAACTCCACTGCCAGAATGTCTAACACATCTCTCATACACGATCATCCCACGAGAAATACTTCTAAAATTCGTTCGTGCCACATGGCAAAATTTGAATATTAGCAGTCGATCAACTGAGAGTGTCGTAATACCAATGAAGTGCCCATGAATCAAAACAAATTGCCCCTCCTGAAATGTACACTCTCATCAGGCCATACTGATTAGTAATATCATTTTTCTAGTCATCTGAAACTATCCATGCTGCCTACGAATTTATGTCCTTCCCTTCAAAACTGAACTGTGACCTTGCACAAGAAAATCTCAATCCCACGCAATACACCGTGTCTATCATGCCATCCTACATATAGTACAAAAATCGTATAATCAACTCTGAGTCACAAGAAGAATAAATACCCGATCAGTTAGAAACGTTAAATTTGATCTCATCCTGGAGAAAATTCTAATACGCAACATATTCCTCACGTCGGTAGGAAATTTACTCCTCGAACCGTGGTAAAAACCATTGAGAACTCTTTGAAACCCATTTGTACCTAACCAAGCTATCAGAACCGAATCACTCTAACACAACCCAGCCACGTTGGTTGCCAAAATCCAAGAGCATTGCCATGAATCACTTGTGGAGACTAGCCGCAACATAGGTACCTAAAGAACCGATTATATCCATTATTGTGCTGATCCAACGTACTACCACACTATCCTATTTCTCCAAGTCCCTTCCAAATTTCCTTCAAATTGTTACTTCTCCTTGCTTGAACACCATGATCCTTAACCAAAATTCACCACACAAGAGACCATAGTATAAAACCACAACGCCCTAAGGCCCATAAGCCGCTAACTCCCCTCTTAAGTATCCCAAAGAACCAAAACTGCGACACCCACTCTAAGGAGAACTTATGTGACCCTAAAATTGTTTCCTTCACCTTCTAGATACTGAAATGCATAATCCACAACGGTATAAAAATGCCACAAGTCTCCACACCATCTAATGTAACTCTCAGTTTCTAGCCATATACAAATCTTGAAAATTCCAAATCGCTACATATAAATCTTGAATCTATTAGAACCATTCTCGAGAGTCATTCACTCTACTCAAATCTCAATTAAACTGACCAAATGGACCGAACGACCTGTGCCCCATTAGCACACCAACACCCAAGGGAGTAACCCACACTCCTTAGCAACTGAGCAGATTCCTACTCTATGTACACTACACCCTTCATGAATAACCACTCAATTATTTTATGATTCTCATATACCCATAGAGTGTAATACAACCTGCATCCTGAATTTCCTTTACCTCAGTCATCCTTGATCTCGACCTCTGCAAGTCATAACTGATTCACCAGTATACCCGAAACCGAAACCAATATAACACATAACCGTGCAATCAACTCATCGATAGCAGAATCCCCCATTTGGCTCAAAGGCACAGGACAAAACACTCAATAACATCACGATACCCATACTCTATTACTGCCAGAATCCCGCATTGAAATTCAACTAAATCCTTCGTATGCTCATAAAATATGACTTGCGTGCAAAATTTGAGGTCAATCGGACTTGATTTGATAGGTTCTGACGTCGTTTGTAGAAATGGAAAATTTCAAAGTTCATTAGGCTTGAATCTTTGTGTGATTCGTGTTTTTAGTGTTGTTTAATGTGATTTCAAGGATCGACTAAGTTCGTAATATGTTTTGTGATGTGTTGGTATAATTGGTTAAGGTCCCGAGGTCCCCAGGTGGTTAACGGATCGAATTTGGAATTTGAAGAAGAGTTGAGGCAGCTGATATCTGGTGTGCTCACACCTGTGGAAAAAGGGCCGCGGGTGCAAAGCCGTAGGTGCAAAAAATCCATCGCAGGCACGGAGGATTATTCCATGGGTGCGAAGCAGCAGGTGCAAAAAATCCATCGCAGGCGCGGACACCGCAGACGCGACGGATTTTGCCGCCGGCGTGATGATCGCTGGGCAGTGAGTGTTTAAAGCGGGGATTTGAACATTTTTGCTCATTTCTTCTTTATTGGATGATCTTTGGAGCTTTGTGAGATGAGCATTCACCTAGAAACTTGGAGGTAAGTTAATTCCCATATATTGGAAGTTAATTACATAGTTTATATATGGATTTAGACATGAAAATTAGTAGAAATTGTGGGGTTTTGGTAGAAAACATATAATTTGGTATTTTTGGATTTTTACCATGAATATGAGCCCGGGATTGGACATAAGTTATATATTTGATTTCATAAGGTTATGGGTAATTATTATCTTCGAAACTTTTCGAAAACCGAGACTTGGGCCCCACGGCCAATATTTGAGATAATTTCGGATTTTATTGAAAAATGTAGTATTTGCTTATGGAATTGATTTTATAATTTTTGTTGACTGTATCGAATTTATTATTACTAGATACGAGTCGATCGGAGTCGGAAAATTGAGGAAAAGGAATACTACGTGATTAAATTGGAGCAAGTCGAGGTAAGTGACTTGTCTAACCGTGTGTGTGGAACATTTTCCCTAGGATTGGTGTTGAAGTGATAAATTAAAATGTGTTAAAAGTCGTGTAAACAAGGTGACGAGTGTGTACACGGGCTAAATGTGAAAGATTATGTCTTTAAATTGTGTAGATTGTTGTTGCATATCAATTAAATAATTTTATCTGTTTATATTCTTCATCATTGATTTAAATGTTTATACTTTAAATATGCTTGACCTTTTCCTACTAATTGTTTTACCTATTTAATTGAAACTTGTTTTCTTTTATTCTGTGCATTATTTGAAGGTTGATTTTCTTAAATTAAATATTATTAATATGAATTATTTGACATTTTAAATTTGGTATTGAAGCAACGTATTAAAATTTTGAAATATTATTTTGTTCAGTTATTTATTACCGAATATTTTTGGTGAGATTTCTGTACACATTGTGATGGAGCCATGATCTCTTGAAGGTGGGAAAATATTGTTGTTGATTAATTTTGGCAAATTGAAATATTTGGGCACTTGAGGTGCAAATTGTAATATATTATAATGTTGATACGCATGTGGTGGTATAAGGTTTGGGTGTTGAAACAGATGCGGTGAGATAAGGGTGGCTTGATATGCGTGGATAGTAGGGGAAACTACTAGAAGTCATGCGGTGTGATAAGGATGGCTAAAACATGGGATGCTTTTTCGGGATAAATGTTTTCTTTAAAATAAATTATGAAGGCTCCCGCGGTGATATAAGAAAATGAGATATTGTGAATTTATTTATGATTTGGGACTACGAGGAGGTACCTCTGGAGTGCCCTTGTGGATATTGATTAATGGCCGCAGTTGCCTTTGATTATTGTTGTGATTTTCTTAAAGTTGAAAAAAATTATGTTTTGCTTCCATGCGGTATTAATTGCCATTATTTAGTGTAATTAAATAGTGACATACTACTTGATTCATTTTCATTGTCATTTTATCTTATTATATTGTTAAACATTTTACCATGTCATTATTTATTTTCCAGTAGGGCTTGACCTGACCTCGTCACTACTCTACTGAGGTTAGGCTTGGCACTTACTGGGTACCGCTGTGGTGTACTTATACTATGCTTCTGCATCATCTTTTTGTGAAGATACAGGTACATCTTATCGGAGCAGGCATCTATAAACTAGTTATACGAGGAGTCTTCGAGGTATATTTGCCAGCGTCCGCAGACTCCGGAGTCCCCTTCTATCTTACTATGTTTTCTTCCTTATTTGTTTTAGACTCTGATGTATAGAGACATAGAGAATAAATTCTTAGACGCTTGTGACTTATTTCTACCGGGTTTTGGGAGTTGAAATTGTTGAAATTGTTTGAATTGTAGTTTATTTATTTCAGATTTCTATTATTATTCTGCATTGATAGGCTTACCTAGTCTTAGAGACAAGGCGCCATTACGATCTGTTACAGAGGGAATTTGGGGTCGTGACAAGTTGGTATCAGAGCTCTAGGTTCATAGGTGTTATGGGTTACAAACAGGTTTAGTAGAGTCTTACGGATTGGTACGCAGACGTCTGTACTTATCTTCAGGAGGCTATGGAACTGTTAGGAACAATATTCACTTCTTTAATTCCTTATCGTGAGTAATTGTCGACTTCCAAGTTCTAAACCATTATATTTCTATTCTCTCATATATGGTGAGGACAGACACAATTAGATCTGATGACCAAACACCCGTGCCCCCTGTTGGAGCTGCAAGATGCCGGGGTCGGGCCAGAGGCCGAGCTAGAGGACGAAGAAGACCACGTAGTGCAGCTAGAGCACCTGCACGAGCTGCTTCACCAGAGCCACCAGTAGCTCTAGTTGGAGAACATGCACCTGAGACGCCTATTATTACTCCTTCACTTTAGGAGACTTGCCCAGAATTTGAGCATGTTTTGCACTCTAGTTCAGCCAGGGTTAATTGCACTTGCTCTTGTCACATCTCATGTCGGGGAAGGAGCAAAAACTCCCACCGCCCGTACTCCAGAGCCACGGGCCCAAGTTGACCATGCCCCAGAGGTTATACCAGTGCATCCAGTTGCCCCAGTTCGGCCTGAGATTAGGACAGCAGTTTCAGAGGGGTAGCAGCTTAGGCTCAAGAGGTACAAAAAGTACCACCCTCCCACTTTCAGCGGTTTAGCTTTAGAGGATGCTCAGGGTTTTCTGGAGGAATGTCATTGTATCCATCGTACTATGGGTATTGCGGATTCCAGTGTGGTTTCTTTCACGACATTCCAGTTTAGAGGAGCAGCCTACCAGTGGTGGCAGGCATATGAGTTGGATAGTCTCGCTGAGGCATCTTCTCTCACTTGGACTCAATTTTTAGATATGTTCTTAAGGGAGTATGTTCCTCAGAGTCTTAGAGATGCATGGCACGCAGAGTTTGAGCAGCTGCTCCAGGGTTCTATAACTATGTCAGAGTATGCGGTCCTATTTAGCGAGTTGGCTAGGCATGCACTAGCCTTAGTTACTACTGTTCGAGAGCGGGTTCACAAATTTATTGAGGGTCTCAACCCTAGTATCAGATTCAGTATGGCCTGAGGGCTAGAGATGGACATCACATACCAACAGGTGGTGTCAATTGCTAGGAGATTGGAAGGTATATGGAATCGGGAGAGGGAAGAGAGGGAATATAAGAGACCATGAGATTCTGGCACATATAATAATTCTCATGCCCAAGTTGCAGCCCGTCATGGTAGAGGTTATGTGAGCCATCCTATTCATTCAACACTTCTAGCTTCTAGTGGTATTCCGGATACTCCCAGACCTCACGTTCCATATTATGCACCACTAATGTTTACTGAATCTCCTATACAGGGTACTTTCAGTGGACAATCTAGTCGATCAGGCCCAAGCCAGTACTAGCAGCCACGTCCTCCGAGGGCTTATTTTGAGTATGGTGACACTCGTCATATCATGAGATATTGCCCTAGATTTAGGAGGGGTGCACCTCCACATATTTCTCAGGCCCCACCTATTCCACAGGGCCCTCAGGTTTCTCAGGCCATGATTACTACACTAGTTTCCACTCCACCTGCACAGCCAGCCAGAGGTGGAAGTCGGGCAGGTAGAGGTCACCCTTCCTGCTAGGACAGACGTTGTTGCATCTGATTCTATTATCACAGGTATTATTCCATTCTATCATAGAGATGCATCAGTATTATTTGATCCAAGATCCACTAATTCTTATGTATAATCTTGTTTTGCCACGTATTTGGTCGTAAACCGTAATTCCTTGAGGTCTTTTGTTTATGTATCTACACCCGTGGGTGAATCTATTATTGTGGACCGTGTGTATAGGTCGTGTTTAATTGTTATCAGTGGTTTTGAGAACAGGGCTTATTTATTATTGCTCAGTATGGTGGATTTCGATATAAGTTTGGGCATGGACTAGATGTCGCCCTATCACGCTATTCTTGCTTGTTACGCCAAGACAGTGATGTTGAATGCCAGGTTTACCGCGGCTAGAGTGGAAAGGTACCTCAGATCATGTTCCTAGCAGGGTTGTATCATTTCTTAAAGATCAACGAATGGTTGAGAAGGGGTGTGATGTGTATCTAGCCTATGTGAGAGATGTTAATACTCCTACCATGAAGTCAGTTCCTATAGTAAGGGATTTTCCTGATGTATTTCCAGCGGATCTCCCAGGTATGCCACCTGACAAGGATATTGATTTTGGCATTGATTTGTTATGGGGCACTCTACCCATTTCTATTCCACCATATCGTATGGCCCTAGTAAAGTTGAAAGAATTAAAAGAACATTTACAAGAATTGCTTGATAAGGGCTTCATTCGGCCCAGTGTATCGCCTTGGGGTGCTCCTATCTAATTTGTAAAGAAGAAGGATGATTCTATGCAGATGTGTATTGATTACCGCAAGCTGAACAAGGTTACACTGGAGAACTTGTATCCATTGTCACGTATTGATGGCCTATTTGATCATATTCAGGGTGCTAGAGTGATTTCTAAGATTGACTTGCATTCAGGATATCATCAGTTGAAGATTTGGGAGCCAGATATCCCAAAGACTACTTTCAGGACTCGGTACGGTTATTACGAGTTCCTTGTGATATCTTTTGGGCTGACCAACACCCTAGCAATATTTATGCACTTAATTAATAGTGCATTCCATCCCTTTCTTGATTCTTTCATCATTGTATGTATTGACGACATTCTAGTGTATTCCTGGAGTCGGGAAGATCATGAACAGCACCTGAGGACTGTGCTTCAGACATTGAGAGAAAAGAAGTTATATGCAAAATTTTCAAAGTGTGAATTCTGGCTTGATTCAGTGGGATTTTTGGGCCATATAGTTTTGTGTGAGGGGATCTCGGTAGATTCAAAAAAGATTGAAGCAGTGCAGAGTTCGTCCAGATCATCTCCTTATTTTGGCAGGGTATTATCATCGATTTGTAGATGGTTTCTCTTTTATTGCTACATCTATGACCAAATTGACCTAGAACGGTGCTCCGTTCAAGTGGACCTAGGAATGTGGGGAGAGCTTCCAAAAGCTCAAGATAGCATTGACTACACCCCCTGTATTGGTGTTACATACAGGTTCAGGGTCTTATACTGTGTATTGTGACACGTCGCATATTGGTCTCGGCGCAATGTTGATGCAAGACGGTAGGGTGATTGCCTACCCATCCAGATAGTTAAAGGTACATGAGAAGAATTATCCAGTCCACGACCTTGAGTTAGCAGCTATTGTTTATTCCTTGAAGATTTGGCGACATTATTTGTACAGTGTCTATTGTGAGGTCTACACCGATCACCAAAGTCTACAGCATCTGTTTAAACAAAAGGATCTTAATTTGCGGCAACGAAGATGGTTGGAGTTGCTTAAGGATTACACCATTCTCTATCATCCCGTGAAGGCTAATGTAGTGGACGATGCCTTGAGTCATAAGGCGGAGGGTTTGGGTAGCTTAGCATATTTACCGGTAGCAGAGAGGCCTTTAGCTTGGGATATTCAGGCCTTGGCCAATCAGTTTGTTAGATTGGATGTTTCCGAGCCGAGCCGAGCCGAGCCGAGTTTTGGCTTGTGTGGTTTCCCAGTCTTCTTTGTATGATCGTATCAAGGAACGTCAGTACGATGACCCACATTTGTTTGTCCTTAGGACACAGTTTAGCACGGTGATGCCAAGGAAGTCACTATTAGAGATGACGATGTATTACGGATACAGGGCAGGCTATGTGCTCCTAATGTAGATGGTTTGTGCGAATTGATTCTCCAGAAGGCTCACAGTTCGCGGTACTCCATTCATCCGGGTGCTACAAAGATGTATCAGGACTTGAGGCAGTACCATTGGTGGAGGCAGATGAATAAAGACATAGTGGTGTGTGTCGCCCAGTGTCTAAATTGTCAACAGGTGAAATATGAGCATCAGTGACCGGGTGGATTCTTCAGAAGTTAGAAATTTCGGAGTGGAAATGTGAGCGGATCACTATGGATTTTGTTGTTAGACTTAGCAGAAGTTTGATGTAGTTTGGGTGATTGTGGATAGGCTGACAAAGTCAGCTCATTTCATTCCTGTGATGACTACCTACTATTCCGAGCAGTTGGATCGAATCTATATTCACGAGATTGTCAGACTTCACGGTGTACCACTATCTATCATCTCAAATCGGGGTACACAGTTTATCTCACGGTTTTGGAGGTCTGTGCAGCGAGAGTTAGGTACTCGTGTGGAGTTGAGTACAACATATCACCCTCAGACAGACACGCAGTCCGAACGCACTATACAGATATTGGAGGATATGCTTCATGTGTGTGTGATAGATTTTGGGGGTGGTTGGGATCAGTTCTTACCAGTTACGGAGTTTGCTTACAACAACAGTTATCAGTCGAGCATTCAAATGGCTCCGTATGAGGCCTTGTATGGTAGGTGGTGCTTGTCTCCAGTAGGTTGGTTCGAACCGGGTGAGTCTAGGCTATTGGGTACAGACTTGGTTCAGGATTCCTTGGAAAAGGTTAAATTGATCCGGGATCGACTTCGTACAGCTCAATCTAGACAAAAGAGTTATGCGAATCAGAAGGTTCGTGATGTTGCATTCATGGTTGGTGAGCGGGTTTTGCTCTGGGTTTAGCCTATGAAGGGTGTGATGAGGTTCGGGAAGAAGGGTAAGTTGAGCCCTAGGTATATAGGGCCTTTTGAGATTCTTTAGGTGCACAATGTGCTATCACAACTCAAATCAGCAAGTTAACACATAAATAGTAACTACCCAGTTATTTAGGGAAGTAGCCTCTTTGTAACCTCAAGTATAGCCCATATAGTTCTCAACAAAGGTACAAATATGAGAAACGTTATATCTTTATGCTTAACAGTCAACTCTAGGCATATCATAGCCTAAGCATTCTTCTGAGGATAAATACTTACCTTGATGCCAGCACATGGGCTCAAACCTCACATATATACGCATTCGTAGCGCATAGCTATCACAAACAATTAGCGCAAATAGTGCCTCCACTGAGTTTAAATACAATATTCACCTTAAATAGGCTGCAACCCTGAAACAATATCCTTATGAGAACTCCTTGTCTTTAAATTCATAGAACACATGAATCATCGTATCTGGTCCCAACTCCAACACTCGAATGACTAACACATCATTCCTGCACAATCATCCCATGAGGAATACTTCTATAATTCTTCAGTGCCACATAGCAATAATTGGAATATCATCAGTCTATCAACCAAGTGAGTACCATAATACTAATTAACATCCGTAAGTCAAAACACAATGTGCCTTTTGAAATGCGCACACATCTCAGGGATTACCGAGCAGTTATAAAATTCATCTAAATATTCGAAACTGACCATTCTGGTCAGAATTCATGACCTTCCCTTAAAGACTGAACTTCCACCTTGTACATGTAAATCTTAATCTCACACAATACACCTCATCTATTATGCCATCATATGACAAGCACGAGAATCCCATTATTAACTCTGAGTCACTAGCAAATTACATACCCGGTCATTTAGAAACCTTGCATTTGCTTTCTTCCATGAGGAAGTCACAATACACAGCACGTTCCCCACACCGGTAGAAAATATCCGGTTCAAACCATGGTAGAAACCATCAAGATCACTTTGAAATCTCTTTGCACATAATCAAGCTATTAGAACTAAATTCCTCTAACTCGACCAAACCACGTAGGTCACCAAACCCAAGAATATTGCCACCAAAACATTTGTAGAGCCTCACCACATCATAATTACCCAAAAGAACCGAGCATACCATTGCCATACCGGTCTACCCTACTTCCTAGTTATCCTATTTTCTCCGAGTTTCTTCTGAATTACCCTCAAGCTAACATGTCTCCTTGTCATAACACTACGATCCTTACCCAAAGCTCACTACGAGACATCCTAACATAAAATGACACCGTCCTAAGGCCCATAAGCCACTGTATTCTTCTTAAGCACCCCCCATAAGTACCACAACCAAAATGTCCTCTCTGAAAATACCTTATGTGAATTAAAAAATTGTTCATTTACCTTTCTTATACTAGAATGTAGAATCCATAGTCATACATAATTACCGCAAGTTCACGCACCATCAAATGCGAATCTCTGATTTATCCATACACAAGTTCGGAGAAATTCTCAATTGTTGTACATAAATCTCGAACCCATTAGAACTTTCTCGAGAGTCACCCACGTTTCTCAAAACCAAATTGCACCGCTTGAACAGGCCAAAAGACACATGTCCCATTAGTAGAACAATACTCAAAGAAATAACCCTTCTATAATACCACCGATCAAATTCATACTCCGTGCGTACTACATCCTTCAGAAATAACAACTCACACATCCCATTATTTTCATATTTTCATAAAGTGCAATGTAACCCGTATTCAAGAATTTCCTTGCTCGAGTCATCCCTGATCTCAACCTCTACAGTTATAACTGATCCCAAGTATGCCTCGGACCAAAACCAATACAACACATAATCGTGCAATCAAATCATAGATAGAAGACTCCCTCACTTGGCTCAAAGCCATATAACAAAACATCTTATCACTCACCATACCCATACTCTAATATTGTCATAATTCCGTAGTTAATTCAGCGAAAATTCTTCATAAATTCAGATAACACAAACTATAAAATACCTCAAATCATTTGTTAAGCTCGCATTCATTCTCTTGACAGTCAAGTCAACTTTCTCAACCAGATTCAAATTAAAATCTTATCACATACACCCCGCTAGTAAAAAGAAAACTCCCCACGCCACATTATAAGGAACACACCAACGTAGATTACTCCATAGGAGATAACCCACCTGCTTAGTCTCAAATTGAGTTCCTTCAAGAAAAATACTTTTCAAGTATAACCCCTTCGAATAAATATCCTTCAAACATAGTTCCTTTAAGATAAATACTTTTTAAATATAAACTTTTCAAGTAATATCCTTTGAGTATAAGTCACCCGGTGAAACCTAAGCATGGAAGATTAGCAGCTCTGAATACAGATACAACCATAGGGGAATCTACCGGGATACCTTCCCGTAGTCCCGAATTAATTATGCAAATTGGGGGGGGGAGGGGGTCTCCCGAAATACGTCCGTAGTCCCAAAATAAATATGAGTGCTGGGGGATCTCCCGGAATACGTCTGTAGTCCCAAAGTAAATATGGAAGACAGGGGGATCTCCCGGAATACGCCCGTAGTTCCAATTTAAATATGTAGTGCTGGGGGATCTCCCTGAATACGTCCGTAGTCCCAAAATAAATATGCAGTGCTGGGGGATCTTCCGGAATACGTCCGTAGTCCCAAAGTAAATATGAAATGCAAGATACAATGACACCAACTATAACATGACAGAAACCTCGTACATCACCACAACTAATACAAAAGCAACAATGACAGAAATGCAAAGTACGACGAGCAAATCAACTCAAGAATTTAAATCACAAGAATGGTAGAACTCATTCACAAAGAATAACCACAGTAAAAAATGCTAGGCACAAGGAGAACAACTTAACAAAGGAAAACAAAACAAAAATGTAGCAGCGATTCCACAATATTCAGGTTAACAATAAGAAGCCAACACGAGTCAAATAGTTCCAAATAATGGCAAGTCAACTAAGATATAGGTTATCTAAACTCCTTTTGAGGTTGAGCAATTACGAGGAATATTCAATAATTCAAGTAAGGATAAGCAGCGGAAGATAATCATAACTCCAATTAAGATTAAACAATTATAGGATGATAAAAATAATGATTTCAATTAAAGATAAGCAGTTATGAAAAATACAGCACGACGATAGAAGAGGTAAAATCCTTGGTTAAGTCGAATAAGGGTCAAATAAACAGTAAGAGTGAATCCTAAAGCAATTATCTCTAATCAAAGCATGTAGAGGTGAAACTAGTAAATAGGAATTCAAGTGTATCAAGAACAACATCATACACGGTGAATATAATGAAATAAGAACCCTACAAGGCCAACTTTCTACAAATAAGTCTGAGCACGAACTCGTTACCTCGCGTACAAAGACTATAATCAACACAGATGACTCAAATCCTAAGGGAAAAATCCCCCACACAAGGTTAGGCAAGATACTTACCTCAAGTCAAGCTCAATCAATCCGTAAGAATGCCCTTTCCATAAATATCCGGCTCTAAATGGCCCAAATCTAGCCAAAAGCAATTACATATCATAATTACAATCATAATAGACTCATCTAATTAATTAAATCAATACTTTAAGAAATATTCCGAAATTCGTCCTAAAAGGTCGACACGGGCCCCGTCTCGGAATCGGGTAAAAGTCACAAAATCCGAAAGCCTATTCACTCACGAGTATAACCATATCAAATTTACTAAAATCCGACACCAAATGGTCCTCCAAATCCACAATCAAACTCCCAAATCCCTAGCCTCCAACTTCCAATTTTCACCTTAAATACACACTAACTAGATGGGAAATTATATGGGGAAGCATGATTATTGATCAAAAATAAGAACAACGGACTTACCTCAAGAAATCTCTTGAAAATGCACTCAAAATCGCCCTAAACCAAGTTGTAAAGTCCAAAAATGACAAAAATCGCGAAGACCACCGGTTTTAACCATTGCCCATGTATTTCCGCACCTGCGGAGCCTGGGCTCGCACCTGCGGGTGCGCTTATGCAGCAAAAAGTGCGCATCTACGCAAATCACTTACCCCCTCTGCCTTCGCACCTGTGATGAAAGGGCTTCACCTGCGCGTGTGCGCCTACGGAAATCCATTCCGCTTCTACGGACCTTGCGCACCTACGATGACCTTAACGCATATGCGGCCATCACAGATGCGGAATTCACCTCGCACCTGCGACCCCTGGCACTCCTCTATTTTTTTTCACTTCTGTGCTTGCCTCTCTGCACGTGCGATCACGCACTTGTGGTCTCTCTACCGCAAGTGCGAAAATGACAGATGCCTGAAGACTTAGTAGCAACTCAAATCCATCTTTGATCCGTTAAGCACTTGAAACTCACCCGAAGCCCCCGGTACCTCAACCAAACATACCAACCAATCCTAAAATGCCATACGAACTTAGTCAAGCACACAATTCATATCAAATAACGCTAAAATCACGAATCACCCTCCAATTCAAACTTAAAGAACTTGAAACTTCAAATTCCTACAACCGATACTGAAACCTACCAAATCAACCCGTAATGACGTCAAATTTTGCAGGCAAGTCCCAAATAACATAACGTAGCTGTTCAACTCTCGAAATCGCATTCCGATTCGCCATTTCAAGCCTAAATCAGCTACAAACCTCATATTCATAGTCTAGACACGCACCTAAATCCAAAATCACCCAACAGAGTTAACAGAACCGACAGAACTCCGTTCCGGAGTCGTCTTCACATAGTTTCGACTTGGTCAAAATCCTAAGACTTAAGCTTTCGTTTTATGGACTAAGTGTCCCAAATCACTCTGAATCATCCGGTAACTGAATTCAACCACGCACGCAGTCAATACATATAATAATAAGCTGCTCAGGTCCTTATGCCATCGTACGGGACATAAATTCTCAAAATGACCGGTCGGATCATTACAGTATGAACCCTGAATATATGTATAATGTGAATTATTGGGAGGTGACGCACATGCTAGGTGACGGGCGTGTGGGCGTGTGGGCGTGCACCATAGAAATTGTGACATACTTGTTTCCGTATAATTTTGTAGTCAAATAATCTTGGCATTTTCTATGTAGTTTTAAGTGCTAAAGGAATTGAGCTGAGAATCATATTAAAAATCATGTTGAGGCTATATGCCAGAATTATTGGGACCCTCAGAGGTCATATTGCTGTGAATTGTTTGTTTTAAATTGAAAATTCATACTCAGTCATATTCATTTCATTGCATATCATATCTTAGTCTCTGTTGTTATTTATTGATACATTATATCATCATTTTCGGGCTATTTTTATGACATTGTGAGCTCGAGAGACTGGAGAGATTTATGACTGAGTGAGGCCGAGGGCCTGATTTGTGAGGATATTTATGGGATCGGGCTGCATGCCACATCATTCTTGATAAAGGTTGAGGGCCTCATTGATTTATGCCATGATTGGCTTGATATATCGCTTGGGCTGAAGTAGCCCCTCCGGAGTCTGTACACACCCCCAGTGAGCGTAGGTACCTATTGAGTGCGAGTGTTGAGTGCGAGTGCTGGGCGATTGGGAGGACTGAGTGATTGAGAAGACTGAGTGACTGTGAGGACTGAGTGACTGGGAGGACTGAGTGAAATGATACTCTAAGAGTATGCATATGATTTTATCATTGAGTTGCATCGCATTGACATGCACACATGACATACAAGCATAGAGATGTATTTTTCTCATGTTGTATAGTATCACATCATTCATGATTTCTCACACATGTTGACAGATAGGCATAGTGATGCATTTGTTTTTACATGGGTTATTTGGAAAGAAAATGAAACATTTCATTTCTTATTGAATGGATTTTGAAAACATTATTGTTTTCAAACTTATTCATATTTTTGAAAATTCGGTAAACGATTTTGGGTTTCACTGATGTACTTGAAAGAAAGAACTATATTTTTTTAGAAATTATGATTTAGCTGAGCATTTTCCTCTGAATTACTTCTTGTATTAATTGCTTTACGTTGTTATGGACTGTGGTGGACTATTGGTTTTAGACCCGACCTTGGTAAGAGCTCATCACTGCTTTCTGTTACAACCCAAATTCGCATATCATAGATCACGCCGTAAGGTAGTCGACGTAAATCCAAGAAGAGATTATCTTTGAGATGATAATAAGTTAATCCTATTGGTCTTAAACGATACAAGGGTGTATAAGAGTGGTTAACAAGTATTTGAAGTTAAGCTAATCAAGGATGTTGTAACCCGTATTTTCGGATAACACTAGAGGTGATTAACTGTCCCAAGAGGTCTTGTTTTAATGTATTTGAATCATATAATATCCGCATCATAAGTCTTGAAGTCAAGCGAGTTATGAAATAAAAGTCGATAAAAGTTGTCGCAACTTAGGTTTATAATTTTACTTAAACTTTAGGTCAAATGTTACTGCATTTTACTCCCAATGTGCTTGGAATTATGGGGTGATCTACCTATCAAATTGAAGATCTATGAGTCTAGTTTCAAACGCATTAAACCGTTCGTCGATACGATCTCGGAATAGAGAGATATTCGCGTTTTCGCGAGAGTGCGCCAAGCTGCTCTCTATGGGGCCCACAAAGGCGGTTTAAGACATTTGGACATATATAAGATAACTCAACCCCGTTTTAAGTCATTATTTTTCAGTATATTCAGACCTTATAACCCTAAAAACATTCTCTCAAGGTTCTCTCATGATCCAAGACCCAAACAAAGGGCAAACAACACAAATCAAATGTCGGGAATCCCGTGGTGCTAGTAAGTTTCTTATTTT
Organism: Nicotiana tabacum; assembly: GCF_000715075.1. Lineage (NCBI taxonomy): Eukaryota > Viridiplantae > Streptophyta > Magnoliopsida > Solanales > Solanaceae > Nicotiana > Nicotiana tabacum. Next base: position 9,901,479 of record NC_134098.1, read on the forward strand.
TCTTGTTGTTGCTGATTTTTGTGTTGTTCCAGCTCGTGTGGGAGGTTGTTTTAAGTGCTTTATGTTCTGTAAATATACCTTCAAGTTTTTAATATCAACCCTAGGTGATTTCAAGTCTTCTAAAGTAATTCTAGTGCCGAAAAACCCGAATTAATTGCTAGTTTCGCTTCCTTGTTCTTGTGGCAGAATTGAAGGGATATTTCGTGGAAAATTAAGGTCAAATTGGAGTTGTTCTTTCTGTTTAAAGGTGAGGAACCTCTTACTCTATATATATTTAAGATTATCCAAGTTGCAGCTAAGTCGTTGAAGCTAGAACTTGTGAAATATATATCGAAAAGCTTGGTAGTAATGTTGTTGGTTGGTGGACTGTTTTGGAGGCTCAATATGATTATTAATGATGTTGTTTGGGCTGTTTGGTGATTGTATTGACTTGTGGGAAGTCATATAAATAGGGGAGGTGCTGTCCGTTTCATCGTAAAATAGGTTGTGGTCGATACATAATAGTTACGACGCTTAAACGATAATGATAGTGTCATTTGTCTTATTGTAGACTAAGGAGTCGTGATATTTGCATAGCTTGAGGTTGGGCAGTATATACAAGGTATGTGAGGCTATCCCCTTCATTCTTTTGCACGACTCCAATTGTACATAATGTAATGAACGAGCTCCCAAAAATACTCTACTCTTAGAAGCTAGCAGTACTTACATTGCTGCCCTTCTTATGAAACGATTGATATTGATGTTACTTCTCTGATTCTTATATTATCAATGTTGTTGGTAGTTCCTGATTCTTATAAGATTCTTGATGAAGAGTTAATCCTAATAACGTGTACGAAGGATACCGACCTTACGTCACTCCGAAAGGTTCAAATTATGATTCCAACGAGTCCAGCATGCATCATATATATGTATCTATTTTACTCTACCGAGCCGCGCTATAGTCGGCCGGGTATGGCACCTATTGTGCAACCACTGATCAGTTGGGTTTTACCGAGCTCCACGTGGCCGGGTACGATTCTACCGAGCCCTATGATGGCCGGGTACGTTTTACCGAGCCTATTATGGCCGGGTACGATATGATGATGATGATGCCCACAAAGGCATATGTTTTAAACGTTTACGTATATATATATATATATATATATATATATATGTATGTATCATGTATTTCATGTCAGTAGCCCTCAGAGGTACCCAGATGTCACAGGTTGTATATTCCCTATCACTGTTTACATTATTGTTCTTACTTATGCTATTCTGCCTTACATACTCAGTACTTTATTCGTACTGACGTCCTTTTTATTTGTGGACGCTGCATGTCGTGCTGCAGGTCCTGATAGACGGGTAGACGCAGCTCCCCCATCACAGTAGGCTATCCGGTTCAGCGTTATTGGCAAGATCCTTTCTCCGGACTTGCCGTGGTCTTGGTATGCATTTTTGTTATAGACATTATGGGTATGTCGGGCCCCTGTTCCGGCAATGTTGTAGCACTTATGTTCTTTTAGAGGCTCATAGACAGGTGTCGACTCATGTATGGTTTGGAATGCCTTGTTGGCTGATTTTTGTTGTATAGTCTTTTATGGCACCATGGTAGCTCGTACCTTATATATAGTTTCTTGACAGTCTTGTCGTCCCATGTTACGTATGTTCATGACATTATCTTTCATTGTTGGATGTTCATGATCCATGTCTTTCATTTATATTGGTCTTGTCGGCCCTTAAAGATAATAAGGAAGGTTAGAAAATGTACGTTGGTGCTCGGCAAGTATGGCCCGGGTGCTAGTCATGACCCTCCAGTTGGGTCGTGACAAACTTGGTATCAGAGCATGTCTGTCCTAGGGGTTGTCTATGAGCCGTGTCTAGTAGAGTTTTGATTATGGATGTGTAGCGCGCCACATTTATAATCAGGAGGCTACGTGACATCTAGGGTTGTTACTTTCTTCCTGAATCTAGATCGTGCGTAGAGTTGAGTCGTAAGTGTTCATATCTAATATTTACCTTGTTTTCTTTTAGCGATGCCTTCGACTAGGAAGCAAGCGATTAGTAAACGGCTTGATACAGCTGTAGGAGAGGGTAACATTCAGGTGCCTCCAGCCATAGCAGGCCAAAGTGAGCCTCAGAGTGAGATGCCGTCTCATACCTCTCTGTCTCCTCCAGAGGATATTAGGAGGCACCCAGTACATCCAGTTCCTCCGTCTGGCACTACAGACCACGATATGCGCAGTGCAGTGCAGTTGTTGAATAGCTTAGTAGCTGCTCAAGCTCAGAGGCAGAATACTGGTGCTGCTGATAAACCGGTTAGTGTAGGAGTTCGTGATTTTATTAATCTAGACCCTCCAGTGTTTACCGGATCAAGCCCCAAGGAGGACCCGCAAACATTTATTGATCAGGTTCATTGTACATTGCGTGTTATGCATGCTAGTGATACAGAGGCAGTAGAGTTGGCTTCTTATCGGTTATGGGATTTAGTGATTTTATGGTATGATAGTTGGGAGAGATCTAGGGGTCTGAACGCTCCTCCAGCCGTGTGGAAGGAATTTTCTGAGGCCTTTCTTCATCACTACTTACCAGCTGAGATACGATGAGCTAGAGCTGATAAGTTCTTGAACCTTCGACAGGGTAATATGAGTGCATGAGAGTATAGTATATAGTTTGATTCTTTATCAAGGTATACTCCCCATATGGTGGCCGAGATGAGTGATAGGGTGACCACATCTGATAAATGAGTGCACAACAGCCTCCTTGGTAGAGGGCATGGATATTTCCCGTATTCAGGCTTATGCCCAGACCCTTCAGGATCATAAGTTATATGCTAAGTTCTCTAAATGTGAATTCTTGCTGAACTAAGTAGCATTCCTTGGCCATGTGATATCTGATGAGGGTATTAGTATCGACACTCAGAAGATCGATGCAGTGAAGAATTGGCCGAGACCTACAACACCGTCAGAAGTCCGCAGCTTCCTGGGGCTAGCAGGATATTATAGGCGGTTTGTAGAAGGGTTTTCCTCTATATCAGCACCATTGACTAAGTTAACACAGAAAGCTACCAAGTTCCAGTGGTCTGATTCTTGTGAACATAGTTTTCAGGAGCTAAAGAATCGATTGACATCTGCGCCAGTGCTCACTCTCCCAGAAGGAACAGAAGGTTATGTGGTATATTGTGATGCCTCAGGTATAGGTTTGGGGTGCGTATTGATGCAACGTGGGAAGGTGATTGCTTATGCATCACGACAATTGAAGAAGCATGAAAAGAATTACCCGACTCATGATTTGGAATTGGCTGCAGTAATATATGCTTTGAAGATATGGCGGCACTACTTATACGGCGTCCATGTTGACATCTACACAGATCACAAGAGTTTACAATACATCTTCAAGCAGAAGGAGTTGAATTTGAGGCAGCGTAGGTGGCTTGAATTACTGAAAAACTACGACGTCGAGATATTGTACCATCCCGGTAAAGCCAATGTTATGGCAGACGCTCTCAGCCGTAAGTCAATGGGAAGCTTAATACATATTGAGGCAGATAGACAAGGGTTGACCAAAGAGCTTCACCAGCTGGCCAATATGAGAATCAGATTGTTGGACTCTGATGACAGAGGTGTTACTGTACAGAATACAGCAGAATCATCTTTGGTAGCCGAGGTAAAAGCACGGCAATATGAAGATCCTACTTTAGTAAGATTGAGAGAGGGAATTCAGCAGCGTAAGATTACAGCTTTCAAGATTGGAGGAGATGGGACACTGAGATACCAGGGCCGATTATGTGTACCCAGTGTGGCAGGGTTGCGAGAGAAGATTATGATTGAGATTCATCAGTCCCGATATTCTATCCATCCTGGCTCGACAAAGAAGTATCATGACGTTAAGGAGCAGTATTGGTGGGACAACATGAAGAAGTCTATTGCAGAATTTGTAGCCCAGTGTCCTAATTGTCAACAAGTAAAGATCGAGCATCAGAAACCCAGTGTATTGATTCAGAATATAGAGATTCCGACCTGGAAATGGGAGGTGATTAATATGGACTTCATTATTGGATTACCTCGCTCTTATCATAAGTTTGACTCCATTTGGGTGATAGTTGATCGACTTACAAAATCTGCCCATTTTCTACCAGTTAAGACAACTTACACGGCTGAAGATTACGCGAAGTTGTATATCAAGGAGATTGTTAGGCTTCATGGTGTGCCGGTATCTATTATATCAGACCGAGGAGCTCAATTTACGGCTAACTTTTGGAGGTCTTTTCAGAAGAGTTTAGGCACACAAGTAAATCTCAGCACTGCATTCCATCCGCAGACTGACGGACAGGCTAAACGTACCATCCAGACGCTGGAAGATATGCTACGAGCATGTGTTCTAGATTTTAAGGGGAATTGGGATGACCATCTGGCACTTATAGAATTTGCCTACAATAATAGCTACCATTCCAGTATTAAAATGGCCCCGTATGAGGCACTGTACGGGAGGAGATGTAGATCACCAGTTGGATGGTTTGAAGTCGGTGAGACAGAATTATATGGGCCAGATTTGATTTACCAAGCCATTGAGAAGGTGAAACTGATACAAGAGCGGCTGAGGACGGCACAAAGCAGGCAAAAATCTTATTCCGATGTCCGACGTCGTGATCTGGAATTTGAGGTTGGTGATTGGGTTTTCCTGAAGATCTCGCCGATGAAGGGTGTTATGCGTTTTTGGAAGAAGGGTAAGTTGAGTCCACGGTATATTGGGCCGTACAAAATTCTTCGACGAATTGGACAGGTTGCTTACGAGTTAGAATTGCCATCTGAATTGGAATTTGTCCACCCGGTATTCCATGTATCTATGTTGAGGAAATGTATTGGAGACCCTTCTCGGGTCGTCCCTATCAAAGATGTACAAGTTACAAAGGATCTATCATATGATGAACTGCCAGTGGCTATATTAGATCGACAAGTCCGCAAGCTGAGAACAAAGGATGTAGCTTCCATGAAAGTATTATGGAGGAACAAGAATATAGAAGAAATGACATGGGAAGCAGAAGAGGAGATGAAGTCTAAATACCCTTACCTATTCCAGAGTGAAAATAACGAGGATACCGGGGGAAAGAAGGATGCATTATAAGGTGAAACGGCTCTATGAGATAAGCAATAGCTTGTGAATACTCTTTTTTTTAATACAAAATGGTGATATGCAGATAATGTACATATCCATAATGCTTTGTATAGTCTTGTATGGCCATAGGTTGGGTTTAACTGCTTGCAAGTTTGGCTAGTGTCCATTTTATAAGGGAAACACAGCCGGAAATCTCCGTCGGAATCCACGATGAGTTAGACACCCCATAAACCCTTACATTCGAGGACGAATGTTCCTAATGGGGAGAGGATGTTACAACCCAAATTCGCATATCATAGATCACGCCGTAAGGTAGTCGACGTAAATCCAAGAAGAGATTATCTTTGAGATGATAATAAGTTAATCCTATTGGTCTTAAACGATACAAGGGTGTATAAGAGTGGTTAACAAGTATTTGAAGTTAAGCTAATCAAGGATGTTGTAACCCGTATTTTTGGATAACACTAGAGGTGATTAACTGTCCCAAGAGGTCTTGTTTTAATGTATTTGAATCATATAATATCCGCATCATAAGTCTTGAAGTCAAGCGAGTTATGAAATAAAAGTCGATAAAAGTTGTCGCAACTTAGGTTTATAATTTTACTTAAACTTTAGGTCAAATGTTACTGCATTTTACTCCCAATGTGCTTGGAATTATGGGGTGATCTACCTATCAAATTGAAGATCTATGAGTCTAGTTTCAAACGCATTAAACCGTTCGTCGATACGATCTCGGAATAGAGAGATATTCGCGTTTTCGCGAGAGTGCGCCAAGCTGCTCTCTATGGGGCCCACAAAGGCGGTTTAAGACATTTGGACATATATAAGATAACTCAACCCCGTTTTAAGTCATTATTTTTCAGTATATTCAGACCTTATAACCCTAAAAACATTCTCTCAAGGTTCTCTCATGATCCAAGACCCAAACAAAGGGCAAACAACACAAATCAAATGTCGGGAATCCCGTGGTGCTAGTAAGTTTCTTATTTTTCTTGTTGTTGCTGATTTTTGTGTTGTTCCAGCTCGTGTGGGAGGTTGTTTTAAGTGCTTTATGTTCTGTAAATATACCTTCAAGTTTTTAATATCAACCCTAGGTGATTTCAAGTCTTCTAAAGTAATTCTAGTGCCGAAAAACCCGAATTAATTGCTAGTTTCGCTTCCTTGTTCTTGTGGCAGAATTGAAGGGATATTTCGTGGAAAATTAAGGTCAAATTGGAGTTGTTCTTTCTGTTTAAAGGTGAGGAACCTCTTACTCTATATATATTTAAGATTATCCAAGTTGCAGCTAAGTCGTTGAAGCTAGAACTTGTGAAATATATATCGAAAAGCTTGGTAGTAATGTTGTTGGTTGGTGGACTGTTTTGGAGGCTCAATATGATTATTAATGATGTTGTTTGGGCTGTTTGGTGATTGTATTGACTTGTGGGAAGTCATATAAATAGTGGAGGTGCTGTCCGTTTCATCGTAAAATAGGTTGTGGTCGATACATAATAGTTACGACGCTTAAACGATAATGATAGTGTCATTTGTCTTATTGTAGACTAAGGAGTCGTGATATTTGCATAGCTTGAGGTTGGGCAGTATATACAAGGTATGTGAGGCTATCCCCTTCATTCTTTTGCACGACTCCAATTGTACATAATGTAATGAACGAGCTCCCAAAAATACTCTACTCTTAGAAGCTAGCAGTACTTACATTGCTGCCCTTCTTATGAAACGATTGATATTGATGTTACTTCTCTGATTCTTATATTATCAATGTTGTTGGTAGTTCCTGATTCTTATAAGATTCTTGATGAAGAGTTAATCCTAATAACGTGTACGAAGGATACCGACCTTACGTCACTCCGAAAGGTTCAAATTATGATTCCAACGAGTCCAGCATGCATCATATATATGTATCTATTTTACTCTACCGAGCCGCGCTATAGTCGGCCGGGTATGGCACCTATTGTGCAACCACTGATCAGTTGGGTTTTACCGAGCTCCACGTGGCCGGGTACGATTCTACCGAGCCCTATGATGGCCGGGTACGTTTTACCGAGCCTATTATGGCCGGGTACGATATGATGATGATGATGCCCACAAAGGCATATGTTTTAAACGTTTACGTATATATATATATGTATGTATCATGTATTTCATGTCAGTAGCCCTCAAAGGTACCCAGATGTCACAGGTTGTATATTCCCTATCACTGTTTACATTATTGTTCTTACTTATGCTATTCTGCCTTACATACTCAGTACTTTATTCGTACTGACGTCCTTTTTATTTGTGGACGCTGCATGTCGTGCTGCAGGTCCTGATAGACGGGTAGACGCAGCTCCCCCATCACAGTAGGCTATCCGGTTCAGCGTTATTGGCAAGATCCTTTCTCCGGACTTGCCGTGGTCTTGGTATGCATTTTTGTTATAGACATTATGGGTATGTCGGGCCCCTGTTCCGGCAATGTTGTAGCACTTATGTTCTTTTAGAGGCTCATAGACAGGTGTCGACTCATGTATGGTTTGGAATGCCTTGTTGGCTGATTTTTGTTGTATAGTCTTTTATGGCACCATGGTAGCTCGTACCTTATATATAGTTTCTTGACAGTCTTGTCGTCCCATGTTACGTATGTTCATGACATTATCTTTCATTGTTGGATGTTCATGATCCATGTCTTTCATTTATATTGGTCTTGTCGGCCCTTAAAGATAATAAGGAAGGTTAGAAAATGTACGTTGGTGCTCGGCAAGTATGGCCCGGGTGCTAGTCATGACCCTCCAGTTGGGTCGTGACACTTTCAACCTAAGGTTAGGTTTGTTACTTACTCAGTACATGGGGTCGGTTGTACTGATACTACACTTCTGCACATTGCGTGCAAATGTTGGCTGTTGTTGTTGTCGTACTCGATGGTTGCCAGATTTGAAGATGTACCTGTGTTCCTATTGGAACTGCCTCTTGTTCATGGTAGCCTTAGATTCTGTTTATGTACTTTTCAAACAGATGATGTATTTATTTCATACCAGCTTTGTATACTCTATTCTTAGAAGCTCATGATTTGTACTACCAGTTCTTGGGGGAAATGTATTGGTTTTAGATATTTTCTTTTAATGAATTACCTTATAAACTTCATTGGAATTGGATAGTTGGTAATTGGCTTACCTAACGGGTTGGGTTAGGTACCATCACGACTAGTTGGATTTTTGGGTCGTGATATCTACTCAGTGACACCGGGTTTTGGGAGAGTATTTTATAGCAATATGTGTGGGGTGTTTCTATTAAATTTATCTATCATGTTTTCAAACTTAAAAAAAATTATGACTTATTTCTTATCTAGTATTGAGATAGGCGTCGTCACGATATGTGAATTTTGGGTCGTGACACATACTTGGCATGTAGACATAGAAATGTATTTTTTCTCATACTGTGCGATATTGTCACATTCATGGTTTGACATGTACATTAAGATGTAGGCATAAAGGTGTACTTTCCGCATGCCATTTGATAATGAAATTCTTTATTGTGGAAGGACGTTTTTTATTGGGGAGAAATCATAGCTTTTAAATTTACTCATATTTTGGTGATTTGGTGAAAAGAACTGAGTTTTACTGTCATCTTTGAAAACAATGTCTACTTTTCTACAAATTATGAACGAACAGAGCATCATATCTTGAGTTATTACTTGTATTGTTTTATTTATGTTATTATAAATTATTTCCTGACTGTTGATGATGGACTCTGAGTTTTGTCTAAGCTCGTCACTACTGTCAACCTAATGTTAGGTTTGTTACTTATTAAGCACATGGGGTCGGTTGTACTCATACTATACTTCTACACCTTGCGTGCAGATTTCTGATGCTAATGTTGTTGTGTATGGCGGGAGCTGGCATGGAAGATGCGCCTGCAATCCGATCATAGCTGTCTCTTGTTCATGGTAGCTTTAGAATTTTTAATCTGTTCATGTATATTTCAAGCAGATGTTGTATTTTATTTCTTACCGGCTTTATAAATACTAAATCTTAAAAGCTCATGATTTGTACTACCAGTCCTTGAGAAATGTGTTAAAGTCTGTTATTTCGTCACTTATTTTATTAGTAAATTTCATTTGAATTGGATTTTCGTAAATTGGCTTACTTAACGGGTTGGGTTAGATGCCATCACGACTAGTTAGATTTTGAGTCGTGACATGGGATTCTAATATGAAGGAAAGAATAGTTCAGGGAATTTTGGGGACATCCTATTGTTTGAGTAGGTAATTCACCAAAAGTTGATAGTTAAAGAAGGTTTTAGGATATTAACTCATATATTATCTATTTGATTTTTATCTCTTTTCTTTTCTTTTCTTTGTTTGGAAGGACAATAAATGGTGAATCTAGTAGGTAGTTTCATTTCATCAATTGGGGTGGTGTACATAAACCCCCACACACTCCATTATGAAGTCTTTGTCTTTGTTTTTTCTTAATAATTGACAAGACATTAATGTTTCAATACGAGAGACCGTAAGTCTTCTCCAAAACATACTATGTGGGTCCATATACTTCTTCCTACACCTTTAATCAGTCGATTTTGAGCTTTAAATATGAAAAAAGTTCTGATAGGAAGTGCTTCTCCATTTAGAAGCTTACTCTCTACGAATCAGAATTAGCGAGGGCCCAATGTGAGTATTAGCTACTAAGTGGGAAACCAAAAAAGAAAGTCTTCTCCAAAACATTATCATAGCCCCTATTCAAATCCTTGTACACTGTCTCGGTTGATTAAATGAACGCAACTTGTTGGATTCATCATTAATTGCTCCTTTAAATCAAGAAAAGAAAAGAGAGAGAAAAAATTATATATATTATTACCTTCATAAATGACATTAAAAGACATTTTCTCCATGTTGAACCAATTGTTGGAACAAAATTCTAACACATAGGGCATCCTACCATTTACCATTTTCAAGTGGTGATCAAAAGAGTAATAGTTAACTCGATCGCTTTAACCTTTCGAGTTTGGCAATAACATATTATTCTTTAAAAAAGATTTAACCTAAAATCATCAGTCTAGTTATTATTTTCCCATATTTTTAAAGTGATTGTGTGTTGATTAATTTGTTACATGGTAAATAACATGTTATACCATGTTACAAGATTTTGATTAATTTGTTACACCGGTTAAACAGGACTACAGTGATGGTGTAAATTTTCTTAGCCAAATCCATTAATTTGTTAAACCTCACAAAATCTGGAACATAAAAATTTATTCATAACAAAATTAAAGAATTGCCTTAATAGTTTGGTTGGTGAGATTATAAATTTATATCGAAACCTATAATTTTATTTAAAATTAAAAACCTAATAATACGTCGGAATAGATTTTGTTTGATCGATTTTATCAGTTTTTAAAGATCCATTATACACACACACACACACACACACACACACACATACACACACACATATATATATATATATATATATATATATATATATATATATGTAAAGCCCCAGAAAAAAATTTGGATTACGAAATGCCCTTCAAAAGTTGATCAACTTAATTACCCCCATCCAAACACTATTTCTATAACATTTTACTACTACCAAATAGTAAATTGACCATCTAATAAATAGAATAAATAAATTATTAAATGAAAAGCCGAAGTTGTATCTAAAGAATATGAAGAATACTTTGAGTAATTAAAGCACTAAATTCAGTTAACCAAAATATCTAATACATATATGGACCATATTCATCTATAAAATGCCTATACATGGTGAAATCCGGAGATAAATTGACGTTTGGAGGGACCTTTTTCCTACTACTTTTTTCCATTCAATTCCCCTTATATTCTTTTATAAAGTTTATGTTACATTCTTTAGCTTGATTAATTGTCATTTTCCTATTTAAGATCCATCTTTATCGGGAAAAAATACTACAGAAATCTCCAGTAACAAAAGAGAGGGTTTTGGGTGATTTCCTTGGAAAAAGAAGTCGAGATGGCGACGGCATTAGTCTCCATTGCATCTCGCCTAATGTCTCTTAGATCTGCGCAAGTTTCTGTATCATTTTTCCTTATCAAATTACATTTTTGTTGATCTATTTTTGTTCCGTCAATAAATCTGCAAAGCAAAATGCGAGAAACCAATATCACATGGCCCTTTTCCTTTCAAAATATCTGTTGGTTTTTTATATCTTATGGATTTTATTGCTTTTAATCTATCTTCGACAAGTTGCTACAACAAGACAATGTCTGTGATTGTGAGTTATATGCATGGCTTTTCGCGGGTTGTTTCCTAGATTCTGTTGGTAGCTTATTAGCCACTTTTGGTAAATATTTGATATAATTGCTTGATTTTCCGTTCTATTTTTAAAGTGAAAGAAATATAACGGATTTGACTCATCTCCAGTATAGTATCCCTCCATTTTTACCGGTGTACATCTAATTTCATGACATTTGTCCACTTTCAAATTTAATGGCTGAGATTTATTTAGACTAAACAATCCCTAAACTATGGTTAAGACTAAAATATTCTATATTTTACCCTTTCTTTATAGTTAGCAGTACATTATGCGAGAATGTTGCTAACACCAATTTGGTGACTCAATTCCCAGCAAAGATTAATCTTTTTTCATGGATTATTATTATTATTACTAAGGGTCATTTCAAAGTTCAATCTTCATTTAATGAACGACAAAGATCCAAATATATTCTTGTACTTTCGAAAATGGTCTAAGAATACCTCTCGTTATATTATTGGGTTATCTATACCCCTGCAGTCATACTTTGGGTTCAAATATACCTCCCATTTAAACGGAGGGACACATGTCATCGTCTTGTTGGTCAATTCTAAATATCTCATAATTAATTAAAAAGATCTATTACCCACTCGAAAAGCAATTTTCTAACTGTCCAGCAATTTTCTATGGGTAATGACTATATGGATATAGATAACTCAATAATATAACGAGAGATATTCTTAGATAATTTTCGAAAGTATAAGAATATATTTGGATTTTTGCCGTAGTAATAATAATAATAATAATAATAATAATAATAATAATAATAATAATAATAATAATAATAATCCATGAAAAAAGATTAATCTTTGCTGGGAATTGAGTCACCAAATTGATGTTGCAACATTCTCGCATAATGTACTGCTAACTATAAAGAAAGGATAAAATATAGAATATTTTAGTCTTAACCATAGTTTAGAGATTGTTTAGTCTAAATAAATCTTAGCCCTTAGATTTGAAAGTGGACAAATGTCATGAAATTAGATGTACACCGGTAAAAATGGAGGGATACTGTGTCGGAGATGAGCCAAATCCAAATTTAACATGGTTAGAAAAAAAACCTACAAATGGCAAAAAGATGTGCCTAGGAGTAATTTTACTTTGAGTAGAATCAACCGACAAAACTTGTATGACACCTCTGTTTATTGGACAAGTGGAAAAATGGATCTCATGGTACTTATGCACTGTTTCTCTTCTTTTTCCAATGCAATCTCAAAGAATAGAATATCAAATACTTTAATTAATACTTCAGTTCAAACAACAAAATATTAGATACATACTTAGCATTGCATCACTAAGAAAAAACTCTAACAATTTTAAACCATGGAAAAATAAAGTATACATAAAAATTCAAACCTAAAATACTAGATCACCACAAGAGAAAATGTCTTCAAACCTAAAAAGATTCAAATATGTACCTAAGTAGTTATAACAAAATAAAAAAATAACTGTTAAATTGAGTTTGTATCACAGCACACCAGCGTGATGCCCAGATTAATCAACTTCAACCAAACTATTGATCATATATTCGTAGTACACAAAAATTGAAAAGCATAAAATTTAAAAAATAAGTGATTCTTCTACAAAAATATAGAACAAATCATTTCTTCTCTCCCAAAATTAAGGGGAATTTTTTTTTTAGCCTGTCTTCATTTTGAATTCTTGAATTTACACAAGTAGACACAATAAACAACCCCAAAAACTTCCCTTATTCGATTTTGAATTTTTTTAAGAAGATAAGGAGAAGATAACTCAGAAGTGGGGAAGACACAGAACTCTGGAGAAAAAAAGAAGAAGAGAGAGAACTAAATATTACTGGTTTTTCAATTTGCATTCTGTAAAAGAGTCCGAAACCCAAATAGTGTTTAATTAGTCTCGAGCGACCAAACTATGGGGAAAAAAGGAATAGAACAAAAATAAGTATAACGCATTAATTAAATGCGCTATATCCCCTTTTTTTTAACGGACGGTGTTAACCTCCATCTCCCTCTTTCTTTCTTTTTGAAATACACATGGCGCATATTGGTAGTTTATTTTTCTATTTCTTTTTCCGATTTTCATTTTTTTTATTATTTGGTTTAAATATTTAAATATAAATACTTTAATATTTATAATTACTTTTCAATGTAATTAAAATAATTTAATATTTATTAGAAAATTATGATTTTTGAATTCATTCTAAGTAAAAAACAAAAAGATAAGCCTTTTATTATTTCGTTAAACAAATCTACTAATATTTTTAATAGTTGTTATTTTGTATGATATGCAAAATAAAATTAATTTAATTTCTCTTTTTACTTTCAAATTAGAATTATTAATTTTATTTTATAGTTAAAATTTCCATAATAGAAATTTAATTAATATATACAGTTTAATCTATTTCTTGGAATTCTTTTATTTTTTAAGATATTTTTTAAATTTAATTATTAAAATTTTTATTTTATTTACGCTATATGAATTTTATTAATCAAAATTCTAATTATAAATCTTATAATTTTCTTATTATTAAATATAAACTAATTATAACCATTTAATCTTCAAAATTATAATCCAAGAATTATTATTAGCTATGTAATGAATTATGATTTTCATATTCTTATCACGACAATTAATTAAGTGACTGTTCATAAACTAAATGGTAATAATACAGTTTAGTTTATGAAAATTTAGTTTAGAAAAATTAATTAAATGGTTTTTCATAAATTAAATGGTTATAATACATTTAGTTTAGGAAAATTCTTATTAGAAATAATTTAGTCTATGAGCAACCATTTAATAATATTTCCTAACAAGAATATATAAATTATATTCCATTACTTATCTAATAATAATCCTTATGGATTATAATTTTAAAATTTAAATGGTTATAATAGGTTTATGTTTAATAATAAGAACAATTATATCCATATTTAAATTTTTATTAATGGATAATACAATTACAATGGCCAAGGAATAAAAGGAGAAATAAAAAATACATTTCATGAAAAATATAGAAAATGTAATTAGAATTTTGATTAATAAAATTCACATAGAGTAAATATAACTAAAATTTTAATAATTAAATTCAAAAAGAAAAATATTAAAAAATAAAAGAATTCCAAGCAATAGATTAAACCATACATATTAATGAAATTTCTCTTATGGAGATTTTAACTATAAAATAAAACTCATAATTATAATTTGAAAATAAAAAGAGAAAAATAATAATTTTGTTTTACATATCATACAAAATAACATTACATAAAACTATCGGTAGATTTTTTAAACGAAATAATAAAGGCTTCTCTGTTTGTTTTTTTACTTTGAATGAATTCAAAATTCAGAATTTTCTAATAAATATTAAATTATTTTAATTACATTAAAAAGTAATTATAAATATTAAAGTATTTATATTTAAATACTTAAACCAAATAATGAAAAACAAAAAAAGAAATAGAAAAATAAACTTTTGTTGGTAGGAAGAATCGAACCTTAGACCTCAAAACCAGCTTTAAATCTTGCCTTCAACTATTGTACCACCAAGAATTTTGCTTCTATTTATGTATATTAAATTGCATTTATCTATTTTTTCTGCGCCATATGTATTTCAAAAAGAACGAAAGAGGGAGATGGACGTTAACTCGTCCGTTGAATAAAAAGAGATATAGCGCATTTAATTAATGTGTTATACCTATTTTTTTTCTCTTCCTTTTTGCCATTGTTTGGTCTCTTAAATCTAATTAAACATTATTTGGGTTCTGGACTCTCAGTAAAATAAGTAAAAAGTTGAGAAAATAATAGGTGAAATGGGAAAAATATAACTGCCAAAAAGATAAAAGAGGGATCCAGCTATGTGGGACCTAAATTTCCACATGTCCAATAACTAGAGGTGCGTCATACAGGTTTTGTTGGTTGAAAATTTCTCATTTATTTTGTACAAGATAAGTTTTCTTTTTGTGACACTTTGTACTAGATAAGTGTTGTATGTATGTAGTGTACGAATGGATGTAATTTATTTAATTTGGCTCGTGAACAAGTTATATTAAAATTATAATATAAGGATTATTCAAAAGTGAAATAAAGTCAATCTTGATTTTCATATATTTTTTATAGAAATTCCTTGTACATATTTATACAACTGGGTGCTATGTCGGACTCGGCAAGCGCGATACAAATATGACGATTATTAATTTATGCGTTTTGAGATTCACGTGTTCACCAAAGATAACAACTTAATTATTTGTTTCGTCCTTAAAAGTCAAATAGTGAGTTAATTTTTTTTATATTCACATAAGATACTATGAGTAGATATGTCCCCCCTTTTTATATATTCACATAAGGTACCACATTTCTCACATTTTGATACCCACTATTCACATAGAAAAGCGAGCACGTAAATAAAGAGTAGATATCGAATATTTAACTTCTCTCGTCAGAAAATGAACAATATTTTTTTTAATTTCATTATAAAATAATTTTTAATATATTTGTACTTTACTACATTTTGTGATAATTCATACAAGGATGTAGTTTTCTAAAAGATAGCAAATAATTCATTCTTCCATAGCCAGATTCTTTAGAGAAAAGGGTACAAACAAGTGATACAATTTTTCTTTTGAATAAACTAGAATCTAGTAGTAATAAAAGATGTAAAAGATAGCCTACAGTTGCAAAATAATATTTCCACCACTATCAGCCTTATCCTTATCCCTAACAAGAGTGAAAAAGAGAAAATATCTTACTGAAAGCTACAAGATGCTAGTAATTTATACTAGAACACACAACTAGCATACTGTACTTCTTTATATTATCTAGCCGTTATACTACGAAAAACAATGTTTTCTGTAGAAATAATTTCAAGATAGAGTTTAATTTGTTTAAGACACCTAAAGTTATTATAGATACCTATATTTATCTCCAAAAACTCATGCTAGAATTGCTAATGTGCTTATTCTCTTCTCAAACTCTAATACTATCTAAAACATATTGTTAAGGAAATTCAACATTTAGTTGTCTTAAATTTCAATTTAGTTTGTCAAACTATTCTGAAACTATGTCACTAGACTACTAAAAAGGGGGGGGGGGGGGGGGGCTAACCGACTGCTAAAACCAACATATGTTGGTAAGTAATTAGCAAAAATCAACCAAAAACTAACTGATTCATGGCGGTCAGTATTCGTGTGGTCGGTAGAGTCAATCGATTTCGGCTGGTTAATTAAATTCCACAAACGACCAAAAAAGAAAATATTTGTCGAAAAAACGACCGAAGTCTGTCGGTACTTTTAATTATATAATTAAAAAATTCATACACCATCTGAAAATCGAACTGGTGTCTGTATTGTAATATGATACTATTCTACCATTAGACCATTGATGCATTTTGGTTCAAGACTTTCTTTTATTTTATTTATAATTTTTAATTGCATTTCGCGCGATAGTAACGGACTTTTACACTAGTCTTTATATAGTAGTGTATATATACTGTTCATTCAAATTTCCACAATTTCTAAAATATTTTCATTATATGGTCGGCCCAATTATCACTACAATGAACTGTGAAAAAGTAAGTGAAGCAAAAGGCACACCTAACACGTACCCTACAGAAATTTATCATTTAGGCTCTTTTATTTTTCACTCCCTTTCTACACTCTCAGTTAGCTTTCCTTCGTGTCACGATCCAAAATTCTAACCTATCATGATGGCGCCTATCTCAAGACTAGGCAAGCCGATAACATCAATAATCCCCTGATTTCCTTTCAGTTTGAAAACATAATATTTAAATACAATATAAAATCCCACAAATACTGAGACGAACACTCCCAAAACCTGGTGTCATTGAGTATATGAGCATCTAATATAAATACAAGTCTGAAAAAAATATGGTCTATAATAGTCTAAGACCAAATACAGTAAACAAGGAGATAAGGAAGGAGAGACAAGGTCTGCGAAACACGACACCTACCTCTGAATCTCCGGGAAACAAATCAACTGTGAGAGAGAATCAATACCCGCTATAACCGAAAATACCTGGATCTGCACACGAAGTGCATGGTGTAGTATGAGTACAACCAACTCAGCAAGTAACAATAACAAAATAAGGAATTGAAGATAGTGACGAGCTACACAATTATAGTTCATTTTCAGTAATTCCAATAGAGAATGGACATGCTTTCAAATCCAGTAGTTTAAGTCAAATCTATTTATACAGTTCAAGTTTATGTAATCCAGATATAAAATCTTTCAGAGAATTTCACAACAATGATAAATAGCAACTAAGTACAACAATAAATGAAAAGCAAGTACAACATCTCAGGGCATTACTCACTCCACTCGTCACAACAACTCAACCACTCGGCTCTCAACCCTCATCACTCACACTCAATGGGTATCCGTGCTCACTAGGGGTGTACAGACTCCGGAGGGGCACGGACAACTCGCGTGCTATAATATCCTGCACGGACAACTCACGTGCCATAATATCCTTACCTCACCGACAGGCCCTCGGCCTTACTCAGTCCTCAACCTCTCTAGTCTCTCGGGCTCTCAGAAATCACAAAGATCAGCCCAAACAAAGATAACATAGTGTATCAACAAATATCAAGAAAGACTGAGGTATAATACGCAAGAAAAATCATGACTGAGTACAAGACAGCAATTAGCAAATAATTCAACAAGTACATGCCTCTGCGGGTCCCAACAATACTATCACATAGCCTAAACATGATTTTTAACATGATTTAAAATTAAACTTCTTTAACACATAGAGAGCATATAGTTAACAATAAGTTATTCAACTTTACAGTTTCACAGGACGGACCAAATCACAATCCCATCGGTGCACGCCCACACGCCTGTCACCTAGCATGTGCGTCACCTCCAAAACAATAACATGATACAAAATATGGGGTTTCATACCCTCAGGACCAGATTTATAACTATTACTTACCTCAAGCCATGTAATTCTTTATTCTGTAATGTATTTTCCTCGTGAATTGGCCTCCAAACGCCTCAAATCTAGCCACAATTAATTCGATTCAATCAATAAAATTTATTGGAATTAATCCTATAAGAAAATACTAATTTTTCCAACAAAATCCAAAATTTAGCTAAAAAAAGGCTCGTGGGGCCCACATCTCGGAACTCGACAAAATTTAAAAAATCCGAAAGATAATTCAACCACGAGTCTAACCATACCAATTTTACCAAAATCCGACCTCAACTCAACCCTGAAATCTTCAATTTAAACCAAGAGGGTTTTCTAAAATTGTCAACTAAATTCACCCATTAAACTGTGGATTCAAAGACATAATCATGAAAATTAATCAAAATTGGGATAGGAATCACTTACCCCAAATACCCACGCAAGAATCTCTCCAAAAATTGCCTTCTACCGAGCTCCCAATTTGATTTTGTGTTATGAACTCAAAACCTCCGTTTTGGAACTTTTAATTCTGCATAGAAATTCCTTCATCGCGTTTGTGACCATAGCTTCGCGTTCGCGAAGCACAAAACTGTGTTGCCAAGATTCCTTCTTCGTGTTCGCGATATCCTCATCGCATTTGCGATGCCTTTCGACCTCTGCCCTTTGCGTTCACGAGACGCGTTCGCTAAGGCTTAACGCCAGGCAGGCCCCCAAACTCTCTTTCCTCTTCGCGTTCGCGTCTGCCCACTCGCGTTCGGGGGCTTTCCCTAGTTCCCTTCTTTGCGTTCGCGATGGGCAAATCCCAGCCATATTCTTCTTCGCGAACGTGTAAGACCCTTCGCGTTCGTAAAGAATAATACCATATATCAGTTCCAGCAGTTGCAAAACAAGAAAAAATGATCCGAAACCATCCCGGAACTCACCCGAGGCCCCCAGGACCTCAACCAAATATAACAACAAGTCCTAAAATATCATACGAACTTAGTCGAGTCTTTAAATCACATCCGACAACACTAAAAACATGAATCACACATAGATTCAAGCCTAATGAACTTTGAAACATCCAATTTTTATAAACGATGCCAGAACCTATTAAATCATGTCCGATTGACCTCAAATATTTCACACAAGTCATAAATGACATAATGTAGGTATTCCAATTTTCAGAATCAGATTTTGACCCCGATATGAAAAAGTCAACCCCCCGGTCAAACTTCCCAAGAATTTAACTTTCGGCATTTCAAGTCTAATTCCACTACGGAACTCCAAATAATTTTCCGGACACGCTCCTAAGTCCAAAATCACCATACAGATCTATTAAAATCATCCAAATTTAAATCCGAGTTCGTTTACACATAAGTCCATATCCGGTCACTTTTCTAACTTAAAATTTTTAATTATGAGACTAAGTGTCTCATTTCACTCTGAATTCACCCGAACCAACTAACCTGGTAAGTCTTATAACAATTATAAAGCATAAATTGAGCAGTAAATGGAGTAACGAGATGGTAATACTCAAAACAACCGATCGGTTTGTTACAAGCGTCTATCTCAATACTAGGTAAGCCGACACCATCAATAACCCATAATTTCTTTTAAATATTGAAAAACATAATAATTAATTTGAAGGGGAAAACCCCACAAATATTGAATATAAATATACTGCCCAAACCCAGTGTCACTGAGTGCATAAGCATCTATACATTACAAATGTGAAAAACACGGGCTATAATAGTCTGAGACCCAGTACAGTAAACAAGGAGATAGGGAAGGAGAGACAAGGTCTGTGAAACACAGCAGCTACCGCTGAATCTCCGAAAAAAAAATTAATTTTACGAAAGAATCAACACCCACTGTATCCGGGATCACCTGGATCTGCACACGAAGTGCAGGGTGTAGTATGAGTACAACCAACTCAGTAAGGAACTGAAAGTAGTGACCAGCTTCTCAGCTAAGTCCAAATACAGTACTTTCCAACATAAAAGGGTAGGCATGATTTCAAGTTCAATATTTAAAACTCCACAATAATTTCATATCAAATTTGGCTGAAACAGTAAATAGTGTTTTTTCAAAATTTCCAAAATAGTGGTATATGACAGCTGAAGTGCAACAATAATAAAATCAATGCATCCTCTCAGAGTAACAGTCACTCAGTCCTCCCATTCACTCCAACCTCACAGTCACTCTTTCTTTACAGTCACTCTTTCCTCACAATCACTCATTCCTCTCAATCACTCAGCACTCGACACTCGCACTCAGTAGGTACCTGCGCTCATTGGGGGTATGTACAGACTCCAGAGGGGCTCCTTTAGGGCAAGCACTATATCAAGCTAATCATGGCATATAACAATAAAATATGTTGTGGCGTGCAGCCCGATCCCATAAAATATTCTCACAATTAGGCCATCGGCCTCACTCAGTCATCAACCTCTCCAGTCTCTCGGTCTCTCAGAAATTCATGATAAGCAGTCCAACAACAATGATATGATGCATCAATAATGAATAAGAGAGACTGAGGTAAAAATGTGCAAATAAAACGGTGACTGAGTGCAAAACAAAAATTTAGCAGAAAATTCCACAAATACACGACCTCTATAGGTCCCAACAGTGTAAACATATGATTTAAACATGATTTATAGATCAATTTTCCCAATACGTGAAAAAATATACGGATATCAACAGATTATTCAACTACATAGTTCCATGGAATTGACCAAGTCACATTCCTACGGTGGACGCCCACACGTCTGTCACCTAGCATGTGCATCACCTCAAAACCAATCACATAACACATAATCCAGGGTTTCATACACATAGGACTAAATTTAGAACTGTTACTTACATCAAATCGTGTAATTCTTTATTCTGCTATGCCCTTGCCTCGTGAATCGGCCTCCAAATACCTTGAATCTAGCCACAAATAGTCCGATTCAGTCAATAAAAATTATTGGAATTAATTCCATATGAAAATATAAATTTTCCATAAAAATCTAAAATTTAACTCAAAATTCGCCCAGGGGCCCACGTCTCGGAACCCGACAAAAGTTATAAAATCCTAAAATTTATTCAACCACGAGTCTAACCATACCAATTTTACCAAACTCCGACCTCAACTCAATCCTCAAATCTTCAATTTAAACCAAGAAGGTTTTCTAAATATTTCAACTTAATTCACCGATTAAATATTTAAAACAACCATGGATTCAGGTAATTTGACCAATATTGAGTTAAGAATACTTACCCCATTATTTTTCTTGAAAATCTCCCAAAACATGCCTCTTCTCGAGCTCCAATCCTTCGAAAATGGAGTCCCATTTTCATAACTTAAAGTTTCTGTCCAGGCATTTCTTCTTCGCGAACGCGACAGGTCCCTCGTGTTCGCGAAGCACAAAATTGTGTTGTCCAAACTTTTCCCTTCGCGAACGCGAGACACAGTTCGTGAACGCGATGCTTTACTAAGCGAACCTTTGCGAACGCGAAGGAAAAAATCCTCACCAACTATTTTTCCTTTCACGAACGCGATACCCCATCGCGAACGCGATGAACAACCTTGCCTGCACCAGCTCCTCTTCGCGAACACGATGCCCCTCTCGCGAACATCAAGAGCAAATCTTTCCTGCCTCCAATTCCTCTTCGCGAACGCAAGAGCCCTCTCGCTAACGCGAAGAAGGAAACCATACACACGCATCAGAAAATTCTCGCAGCTGTCTAAGTCCACTTTTTGATCTGTTAACCATCTGAAACTAACCCGAGGACCCCGGGACCTCAACCAAACATACCATCAAGTCCCAAAATATCATACGAATTTAGTCGAACCCTTAAATCACCCCAAACAATGCTAAAACCATGAATCATACTCCAATTCAAGCCTAATGAACTTTGAAACTTTCAAATTTTATAAACGACGTCGGAACCTATCAAATCACGTCCGATTGACCTTACATTTTGCACACAAGTCAAAAATGAAATAACAGACCTATTCAAATTTCCAGAATCGGATTCTGACCCAGATATCAAAAAGTCAACCCCCCGGTCAAACTTCCCAAAATTTTGACTTTCTCCATTTGAAGCCTAATTCCAGTACGAACCTCCAAATAATTTTCAGTCACGCTCCTAAGTCCAATATCACCATACAAAGCTATTGGAATCATCCGAATTAAAATCCGAGATCGTTTACGCATAAGTCAACATCCAGTCAACTTTTCCAACTTAAGTTTTTAATTATGAGACTAAGTGTCTCATTTCACTCTGAAAACCTTCTGGACCCGAACCAACTAACCCAGTAAGTCATAAAATAATTGTAAAGCAAAACTTGAGTAGTAAATGGGGAAACAGGATTATAATACTCAAAGTGACCGGCCGCGTCGTTACACCTCTCTTGCATCAATTATTCAGCCGAGTGACGAATAGTCAAGGAGCAAGACTCCATTACGAAGTCTTTGTCTTTTTATTGGGTAAAAAGTCTTATTTTTAATTGAAAAAAGAAACATGCACAGTTTTGCTTCTTTTTTTCTCTCTATCTTCTGCAGACGGTAGTTAATGGCAAACATAGCTGTAAGAATTACAAACTTGAAGTTAGTAGTCGTTTGGCAGGGTGTACACGATTTTGTCCATTATTAAACCTATTTTCAAAGGAGAAAATAGGCAAACGACATTTCGCTAAAAGCCTTCGTGCTTTTAATATAGTATAGATATAGATAGATAGAGCTCCAATCCAAATTGACGAAAGAACAATGAGGAACAAGCTTACAGTAATAGAGAAGACATATGATAATGAGGTTCTATTAATTGTCTATAAGAAAATATTAAGCGTGATATGATCATATTACATGTTTACTTCTAAACTAGATACAATATTTAAACAACGGCATGAAAAAAAATCCCTTTTGTGAAACTCTCGCCCCTTTCTATTTGTCTAATAGACCCAGCATGGATAATTGACGGACACTAATGTCTCAAGACAAAAGACCTCAAAGTCTTCGTCAAAACTTTATCATGGTCTCTATTTGGGTCCATATACTTGGTCTAACACTTTAATTAGTGTAACGACCCGAATTGTCATTTTGTGAATTAGCGTCTAGTTCAACAACGTAAGGTCTCGAGTAGCTTCATAATATGTATTATGACTCGCGTGTATGGTCTAGTTTGGTTTTCAAAAGATTAAGAATTAAATTAAAAGAACAATTCTCATTTTGAAGCTTAAAGTGAAAAGAGTTGACAAGAGTTTGACTTTTGAGCAAACGACTCCGGAATGGAATTTTGTTAATGTCAATAGCTTTGTATGGTGGTTTTGAACTTACGCATATGTTCGAATTTAGATTTAGATGTCCATAGGACAATTCGACGCATTTTGGAGAAAGGTGGAAAATAGAAGATTTTTAGAGAGTTCGCTCAAAGGTTGAATTTTTGATAACGAGGTCGGATTTTGATTCCGAAAATTGGAACAGTTCCATTACGTCATTTATGACTCGCGCGCAAAATTTAAAGTTATTCCGGGTTGATTTGGTACGTTTTGGCGCAAAATATAGAAGTTGCAAGATTTGAAAACTCATAATTCGATTGGATGCACAATTCGTAATTTCGACGTTGTTTGACGTCGTTTGAAGCCTCGATTAAGTTCGTATTATCGTTTAAGATGTGTTGGTATATTTTGTTAAGGTCCAGAGGGCCTCGGGTGGATTACAGATGGCTAACATATCGATTTTGGAAATTTTGAAGCTGATGAAATTCTGTTGTTTCTCAGTAGCAACTGATACCTTCGCTTCTGCGGCAACTTCATCGCAGAAGCGAGGATTTCGTCACAAAAATGACCTGGGAAGAACTGGATGAAGGTCGCAGATGTGGACAGCCTTCCGCACCTGCGCAATCGCAGGTGCGATGTTTTCTATGCAGAAGCGATGAGGGAACGCAGAAGCACAAATGTGTGTGCACCTGCGATCATCGCAGAAGCGAAATTTTTACCGCAGGTGCGAGCTCTTGGCTGGGCAGTGATCATCGTAGAAGTGCATTTTGTCTCGCAAAAGCGAGACCGCCGATGTGCAAATTGTTCCGCATAAGCGGTTCTGGACAGAAACATTAAGGACCAAAAATGGTCATTTCACCATTTTCGATTGAGATTTTGGAGCTTGGTTTTTGGGCGATTTTGGAGGAGTTTTTCACGACTTTGACTTGCGTAAGTGTTCTATATCCGAAAATAAATATATTTCATTAATCTAAGGTTATATTCATCGCTTAATTCGAGTTTAATGGAGGAAATTGAAATTTTTGTAAAAACTTTTCAAAAACGAAAATTCAAGGTTTGGAGGAATATTTGTTATTGGAATTCGATAAAATTGATATGGTTGAACTCGTATTGGAATGGGTGTTCAGATTTCATGAAAATTATGTCGGGTTCCGAGAGGCGGGCCCCGCATTGAGTTTTGATTGACTTTTTAATGTGAAATTTTAAGTCGATGTTTTATTATCCGGAATTATTTTCGATGAATTTTGATGAAGTTATACAATTAATTTGGATAGATTTGAGCAGTTTGGAGGTCAATTCTAGTAAGAAAGCTATATTGGAATATCGGTCTAACTTCAAAATGGTAAGTATATTGCCTAATCTTGTGTGGGGAATTTTTTCTAGGCATTGACTCTTATGTGAAAATTGTGTGATTGGAAAACCATGTACGCGAGGTGACGAGTACATACTTGGTTTATATGTGTGAACTATATCGGTTAAAAATTTATAGACACCCTTATATATGAAATTGGAAATTTGCGAAAACTTAGTAAATCCTTGATTTGTCATGCTGATGTTTGGCATATTTCGATATGTGTTGATGTTACTTTACCCATGTTTTAACCGCTTCTTGATGTTATTTGATCTTTAAAATGCCCAACATGGTTTAATTATTGATTTTATGACTAATTGAGTTGTGTGTGGTGAATTAGGGTGTTTGGAGTGCAAAGATATGAAGAAAAGGTTTTAGAAATAGGAGAACTTTGGCCCACGACTTTTGTACACAATATATAAGCCAAAAACGCCTCTTTTAGGTCATCTAACATATTGGGAAGAGGAAAAAAGCCACGACAAAGCTGTGGAGGCCGGAATTCATCTAGTTTCATCTTTCTCCCACCAAACTTAGTAATCTTTATGTTTCTTTGTATGATTTGTTGTTTGGCTACCATGTCTATATGGAGCTAAACTTCACGTTCTAGGGTTGTGGTTCTTTCATGACTATTGTTATTCAGATATTTATTTTGACTTCTTGATTTATCATATTAGTTTATTTATTCAATCTTGCGCTTATTTATTTGATTGCTTGATCACCAATTGAATATTATCTACGAATCTAGAATTGAACTCGAAAGTGGAAATTCTATATTGCATACAGGATTGAGTAGGGCAAGTTCTTGAACTCGGGCATCGGGGAACATATTCGTGGTTAGGATAGACATATACCTAATTGCCTTGCTTGGTTGATTTACAGGAATTATAAATGCGTTCTTGTTGATTCTAACTCCATAGACATATAGGCGTTAGGTTAGCTTGAATAGGCGAGTAAGAACTCGACAGATTCTTATGAGCAATATTAACCCTGTCAACCAATAAGCTAGATAAATTAGTCGGTCGATTCAATTGAAGAATACAATAGGATTGTTAGATAGCCCATAACCCTAGATCGTTTTCATTACATTGATATCATAAAAATCTGCTCTTTCTCTGTTCAAAGTTTATTATTTATATTTTTTTATTTAATTAGTTTAGAATAAAATATTTTTAGATTTAATTCTTGTTTAGATAATTAGGATAGTCTAATTTAGTTAATAGTTAATCATAAGTCCTCGTGGGTTCGACATCCGACTTTTAGTCACTTTATTACTTGACGACCGCGTATACTTGCGTGAGTGTGTTTGGTCGCAACAAGTTTTTGGCGCCGTTGCCGGAGACTTAGAAATTAACTATTTTTCTACATTAGGATTTTACTTTTATCTTTACAAGTTTTTTTTTTCTTCTCTTTTTGTAAATATTTTATTTTTATAACTATTTGATTTTTCTCTTAGTGTGTTTCTAGTTCTTTCACCATGACATCTGGGGATGAAATATATGGGGGTAAGGTTATTGATGAAGACTCTTGGTTGACGAAAGACTTATATGGCCCGTCATTTTGGGCTTGTCATGACCTGAACTCTTGGAAATCTGAATTTGAATATGGGAGTAAGGGTTGGTATTGGGACGAATATTCTCGATTAAGGGAATATGCGGAACGACGTTGTCTTCTGACAACGTTGGTGAATGATTGGTCTAAGGAGAGAGATGATCTTGCACATAAAATTGATAATTTTGGCTTGGCTGTGCATAACTTGGATGCAAATTTGAATGAAAAGGTTGATGCGTGTAATGGCCAACAATTTAATGATGAGTTGTGTGAAGCTGAAAAAAATCTTCTAGACCAAATTGAGGAGCTAAAACGAGAATACCAATCATTAGACCATGTTTTTCTTGAGGATGCCAATGTTGAGAAGAATGCTCTAGAGTCATATGAGGGAATAGATAACATTACTTTGGGACGCGACGTTAAATCAGGCGTTTGTTGGGAGGCAACCCAGCTTTACTGCTTTTTTTTATTTTTGTTTACTTTCTATTTTATTTTATTTTATTTTTATTATTTTATAGTATTTATTTTTGTTTTGTAGGATTATGAGCATAGGAAGCAAAGCCATTAGAAGAGTACAAAAGCGAGCTAGATGGTGAGGACTAAGTGTGGGGTTCCCACACAAAGGACGATGCCTGGGGAAAGTCTGAGTACCTCGTGAGCCGCTATTGCTTCGGCCTTTGTCCTACCAGGGAGTCTCGTTTACCCTCTTATTATTTATAGTGTGCATTGAGGACATTGCAAAATTTTAAGTGTGGGGTGAGGAGATCGTTTGGATGAGTTTCTGTGCTATTTTAGTTTAGTTGTAGTACTCATACTTAAGTGTAGTAGCTTTTGTGGGGAAAAAAAAAACGAAAAATTAGAAAAATTGGACGTTTCCCGACGATTGATCTCCTAGACAGTTTTCTTGAGGGATTAAAGTCTAAACAAAAATCCAAAAATATATCTTTTAGCTTTCTTTAGGTAGTAATAATCCCCTGTGGTTTTTCTTTGTGCCTCGGTTCTTTTCCATGGGATGTAGTTTGAACCGGGTAGTTTTTTTTTCGAGTAGATTAGGAATTTAGGAAATAAAAGGAGCAAGAATGATGAACCTAGGCGCCCTTGATGATGCCTTGTTAAATTGGATAGCATGTTTTGTGGCGCCTATGTCTCGTTTACATGACTTATGTTCACCTTGTGTTTAATACTTAATATCTCGTGGCTCCGTGAATACTTGCATTGCTTGAGAGTCCGAATGTGATCGTCCTTAGTGAGTCATGTGCCATGTGTGGTGAGGTTTTTGTGTTGTCCATGTATTGTACTTATGTCTAGAACTTGCCCGGTATGTGAGTTGAAGCGAAATTTTAGGTGATGCTCGGTTTGAAAAATGATTTTAGGCTTTCTTTGATCTTTTTGAGCTTATTGCTTATCACAAATAAAATCTATCCCTAGTTAACCCTTTTGAGCATTTAGACCTGCTATTTGGTACCCACATTACAAGCATATACCCTTTTTATTCTTAATTGACATTGTTTTGATCCTTTTACCTCTTAAAGCACTTTAATTGTTAGATGAGCGCTAAAAGAAGTAATAAGGGACTAAGTGTGGGGTGACTTTTGAGTGGAACCAATGAAAGAAATAAGGGTGCACTTATTTTGTAAAATAATACACCACTAGCGGAAATTGAAAAAAAAAGAAAAAAAAGGAAAAATAGAAATGAATAAATTGTTATCTTGTTCTTACTAGTGGGTATGAACTAAAGTAGTGCTTAAAGAAAAAGGGACTGTTTTGGGGGTGATATTGTTTGTGAAATTGAAGTGGTGTTGAAGAAAATAAGCTTAAAGTAATTTTGTGATGTATTAAAGTGCTTAGGAGGGTGAGTCACTATTCCTTAAATATATCCTACCCGTCCCTTAGCCCACAGTACAACCATGAAAAAGTCCTAATTGATTTTAGATCGAGCGAGCTTACAT
The DNA here is from genome assembly GCF_000715075.1 of Nicotiana tabacum. Classification (NCBI taxonomy): domain Eukaryota; kingdom Viridiplantae; phylum Streptophyta; class Magnoliopsida; order Solanales; family Solanaceae; genus Nicotiana; species Nicotiana tabacum. Next base: position 9,929,825 of record NC_134098.1, read on the forward strand.
TAGTAGAGATTTACATTAAGGGCAAGCCTATGGTACCAATTTCATGCATGTGACTTCTTTGTGAGAGTGAGCGATTTTCTTTGATATATGTGAGTCATTAAAATATATTTGATCATGAGATTCGAATGTGTGGATTGAACTCGCTCTCTTGTTCTTGTTGTGAGGGCACATGGTTTCACGAGAGATAGGTAATGTTATTAGACTTCTCTATGATGTTGGGTGTTCAAGCCATGAGTGCATAGTGACATTGAGTCGGTTTTTGAGGTTAGGGTTGTTGTGAGCATGTTGTCTTTGTTCGAATATGTTTAAAGAAGGGCATAAGTAAAGGGAAGTGTATGTGATGCATAGTCTAGAGCCTAATTGTTGCAAATAACCATGGTCATAGGTGCAGTGTGCTTTGAATGATAAGAGCTTAATTTTGTTTCGTCTACTATAGGATGGTTTGTTCGAGGACGAACAAAGGTTTAAGTGTGGGGTAGTGATGTTTGGCATATTTCGATATGTGTTGATGTTACTTTACCCATGTTTTAACCGCTTCTTGATGTTATTTGATCTTTAAAATGCCCAACATGGTTTAATTATTGGTTTTATGACTAATTGAGTTGTGTGTGGTGAATTAGGGTGTTTGGAGTGCAAAAATATGAAGAAAAAGTGCTCTAGGTAGAGGAAGAGAGATTGGATGCGTCGCATCCAATCTAGAAAAAGATCAGATTTCGTGCACCCTTAGCAGTGAAGTCGGCCCATAGCATCCGCCTTAGCATCCGCACCTGGGCAAAGTTGAGAAGTGGAGGACGAGGTGGATGCGAAGCATCCACCCTAGCATGCGAAGCTGAGAAGTGGAGGACGAGGTGGATGCAACGCATCCACCCTAGCATTAATCCCTGAAGCTGATTTGGATTAGAAATAGGAGAACTTTGGCCCACGACTTTTGTACACAATATATAAGCCAAAAATGCCTCTTTTAGGTCATCTAACATATTGGGAAGAGGAGAAAAGCCACGACAAAGCTGTGGAGGCCGAAATTCATCTAGTTTCATCTTTCTCCCACCAAACTTAGTAATCTTTATGTTTCTTTGTATGATTTGTTGTTTGGCTACCATGTCTATATGGAGCTAAACTTCACATTCTAGGGTTGTGGTTCTTTCATGACTATTGTTATTCAGATATTGATTTTAACTTCTTGATTTATCATATTAGTTTATTTATTCAATCTTGCGCTTATTTATTTGATTGCTTGATCACCAATTGAATATTATCTACGAATCTAGAATTGAACTCGAAAGTGAGAATTCTATATTGCATACAGGATTGAGTAGGGCAAGTTCTTGAACTCGGGCATCGGGGAACATATTCGTGGTTAGGATAGACATATACCTAATTGCCTTGCTTGGTTGATTTACAGGAATTATAAATGCGTTCTTGTTGATTCTAACTCCATAGACATATAGGCGTTAGGTTAGCTTGAATAGGCGAGTAAGAACTCGACAGATTCTTATGAGCAATATTAACCCTGTCAATCAATAAGCTAGATAAATTAGTCGGTCAATTCAATTGAAGAATACAATAGGATTGTTAGATAGCCCATAACCCTAGATCGTTTTCATTACATTGATATCATAAAAATCTGCTCTTTCTCTGTTCAAAGTTCATTATTTATATTTTTTTATTTAATTAGTTTAGAATAAAATATTTTTAGATTTAATTCTTGTTTAGATAATTAGGATAGTCTAATTTAGTTAATAGTTAATCATAAGTCCTCGTGGGTTCGACATCCGACTTTTAGTCACTTTATTACTTGACGACCGCGTATACTTGCGTGAGTGTGTTTGGTCGCAACACATGCCTCATTCTTTGGTTGTTAAGTTTGTATTTATATGATAATTTGGTATGATTGCGACTTGAAATTTCATGTGAATTTCGTGTGTTTGTTCATTTGATATTTTCTGGAAATAATTATATTATGGATTTTTGCGTATGCAAATAATTAATTAAATAAGTTTAAATTGAGGTATTAATATATTTATCAAAAACTTGGACTAAAGAAGGTGTTGTCTTATGCTGAGTTAATTTTCCTCCCTTATTGTTGTTTTCGAGATTTTATATAAGTGGTGTGGAGCATTGGTCTAGTTGATGTGAAATTAATTGATTTTGTTGTATATTTGGAATTGGTTATGGCGTATGGGCAATTTCTAATATGAAATGTTGTTTTGTGTTGTCGTAGTAATATCCGTGTAAATTGTTGTGTGATTTGGGTTACTGTTATGTGGCGGATAAGGGTGGCATTCCACTGTTGATATTATGTGGGTATAAGGGTGGCATTTCACTATGGTTATGTGTGTTGGGATATTGTCTGGGCGGAGCGATAAGGGTGGCTATTAAACAGAGCGATAAGGGAGGCTATTATAGGAGTGATAAGGGTGGCTATAGGAGTGATAAGGGTGGCTATAGGAGTGATAAGGGTGACTATTGATATTGTCAGGGCGGAGGGATAAGTGTGGTTATTGTCATGGGTGATATGTGAGGTTATGATTTCCTTGTGACTTCTTTTATAAATTGTGCAATTTATTTTATAAATTCAAAAAATTTGATAATAGTCAGATATATGTTGAAATTATGAGCCTGTGGATATTTTCGGGCGGATTATGATATGGGCACGAGGTGCTGGAAAAATATTATAAATTTATTATTAGCACATAAATTGTCCGTGCAGTTATGATATGAAATATGGGCATGAGGTACCATGGTTATATAATGATGATGATATTGGCACGTGAATTGTCCGTGCAGTTATGATATGAAATGTGGGCACGAGGTGCCATGAGTAAATGATGATGATATTGGCACGTGAGTTGTCCGTGCAGTTGTGATAGAGAAATTGGCACGAGGTGCCGTGGAAATATAAAAGTGGGCTGAGACCCGTATTTTATGATTATGAAAAGAGGTGTCACATGGTGACTTTTATTTGAATGAATGTTATATTCAAAAGATATTTATTTGAAAGAATTATATTCGAAAGATATACATTTGAAAGAATTATATTTGAAAGATATTTATTTGAAGGAAGTATATTCGAAATTTATTTATTGGAAAGAATTATATTCTAGAGATTTCTATTGAAAAAAACTTATAGATGAAAGATGTATATTTTGAAGGACTTGATTATTGGTTGTACTTGTGTTCATTATCTATTTGAGCAATATTTATGGAGTTCTTGCTGCCTTGCTGTTTACATCACTGTCACGATCCAAAATCCAACTAGCCATGATGGCACCTAACCCAACCTATTAGATAAGCCAATTTACAATTATCCGATTCAAATAACATTTAACTGACTCTAATATACTTCCCAAAGACTTATAGTACAAATCATGAGTTTCTAAGATTAGAATTTGCAAAGCTGGTGTGAAGTAAAAATACATCATCTGTTTGAAATATACATGAATAGATTAAAATTCTAAAGCTACCATGAACAAGAGGTAGCAAGGACTGGAATACAGGTACATCTTCAGATCAAGCTCCCGCCATGTACAACAATATCAACATTCAAAATCTTCATGCAAGGTGCAGAAGTGTAGTATGAGTACAACGGACCCCATGTACTCAATAAGTAACAAACATAACCTTAGGTTGAAAGTAGTGACGAGCTGGGCCAAGGGTCAGAGTCCAACTTCAATAACTAATAACATCTCATAACAATACAATGAAAATAACACCAGTAATAACTCAACAATAAATGCTCAGCTTGTTCCGAAAAATAAACATTTTCTTTTTAATTATAACAGTAAAACCCAAATCATTTTACCGAAATCACCAAAATATGAGTACGTTTTTGTAAAAACTATGATTTTTCCCAAAATCGTTTTAACAACAGATATGATGTTTCATTTTCAAATGGCATGAGGAAAATACATCTCTATGCCCACATGTTAATGAGTATGTGAAGTCATGAACGATGTCATATCATACAACATGAGGAAAAATGCATCTCTAACCATATGCATACTCTCAGAGTATCAATTCACTCAGTCCTCCCAGTCACTCAATCCTCTCAGTCACTCAGCCCTCCTAATCACTCAATCCTCACAGTCACTCATGCCTCACAGTCACTCAATCCTCCCAAATCACTCGGCACTCGCACTCAATAGGTACCTGCGCTCACTGGGGGGTGTACACAGACTCCGGAGGGGCTCCTTCAGCCCAAGCGCTATAACAATCCAATCATGGCATAAATCAATAAAACATGCTGCGGCGCGCAGCCCTATCCCATAAATATCCTCACCATCAGGCCCTCGGCCTCACTCAGTCATCAATCTCTCCAGTCTCTCGGGCTCACAATGTCATGAAAATCAGCCCAAAAATGTTGATACTATGAATCAATTAATAGCAACAGAGACTGAGAGATGATATGAAATGAATGAACATGATTGAGTATGAAGTTATAATATAAACAAATAATTCGATAGCAGAAATGACCTCAGTGAGTCCCAACAGAATAAGCATGAAGCCTAGTCATGGTTTCTAACATGAATCACAGCTCGATAACTCTAGTACATAGAGATTTAATGATTACAGATAAGTTCAGGTAACTACAGTACCACATAAATAACGGAGTGACACCTCACACGGTGCATGCCCATACGCCCGTCACCTAATATGTGCGTCACCTCAACACCAAACACATAACACGTATAATAAGGGTTCATACCCTCAGCTCCAAGTTTAGAAGAGTTACTTACCTCGAACAATCCGAATCCAATGTTGATCAACCTAAACAATGCTCCAGAAATTCCATTCTACGCGTATCAACTCGACCCTCAAATCTTCAAATTAAACCAAGAGGGTTTTCTAAAATTTTCAACTTAATTCACCAATTATATATTAAAACAACCATGGATTCGGGTAATTAGACCAATATTGAATTAAGAACACTTACCCCATTGTCTTCCTTGAAAATCTCCTGAATATCGCCTCTTCCCGAGCTGCAATCCTTCAGAAATGGAAAATGGGACAAAGTCCCATTTTTAGAACTTAAGTTTCTGCCAAGGCTTTTCTTCTTCGCCAACGCGGCCACTACCTCGCGTTAGCGAAGCACAAGTTTTCATTGGTATCAAATTCCTCTTCACGTTCGCGAGATAGCCCACGCAAACGCAGCCCCTTCTTCATGAACGTGAAGCACGATCTCACCTGCCTCACCAATAACCCTTCGCAAACACATGGTTCCCCTCGCGAATGCGAAGGTAAAGTTTCCCAGGCCAAGTTCCCTTCGCGAACGAGATCTTCCAGTGGCGAAACCGTGGCAAAAAATTAGTACCCAACAAATCCTTCTTCGCGAACGCGTGAGACCCTTCGCGTTCGCGAAGAACAACACCAGACACCATCTCATGCAGTTGCAAAACAAGGAAAAATGGTCTGAAACCAGTCTAAATCACACCCAAGGCCATCGGGACCTCAACAAAACATACCAACAAGTCCTAAAATATTATACGAACTTAGTCGAGCCTTCAAATCACATAAAAAAAATGCTAAAATCACGAATCACACTCCAATTCAAACTTAATGAACTTTGAAACTTCTAGTTTCTACAAACGACGCCCAAACCTATCAAATCACGTCCGATTGACCTGAAATTTTGCACACAAATCATAAATGACATAACGGACCTATTCCAATTTCCAGAATTGGATTCCGACCCAAATATCAAAAAGTCAACCCCCCGGTCAAACTTCCCAAAAATTCAACTTTTGTCATTTCAAGCCTAATTCCACTACAGACTTCCAAAAATATTTTCAGACATGCTCCTAAGTCCAAAATCACCATACAGAGCTATTGAAATCATCAAAATTCTCTTCCGGGGTCATTTACACATAATTCAACATCCGGTCAACTTTTTCAACTTAAGTTTTCAATTATGAGACTAAGTGTCTCAATTTATTTTAAAACCTCATCGAACCCGAACCAATTACCCCGACAAGTCATATAAAAACTGTAATACTCAAAATGACCGGCCGGGTCGTTACAATTAATTCTACCTATTATGAGTTAAATACATAGATTATGGGTAGATTATAACATGTAAATTGCGAAAATCAGGGTTTAGATGAAAAATCTAGGTTTTGATAAAAATGAGATTTTAACCACGAAAATAAATGAAAATTATATATTTGAGTTTTTGAGATTATGGATAACGATTTACTCCAACAATTTTCGGAATCCGAGCACGTGGGCCAGGGTGAATTTTCAAAATTTTATCAATTTGGATTTGGTAATTACTCTAATAGATAAATTATGAAAACTTCAGTATGTATTGATTAATTTATATAATATTTGGCTAGTTTCAGATTTTTCGGCACCAAATTGAGTCTTCAACATGAAATCGTGACCGAGAAGTTAGCTTTGAGACGATGTAAGTCTCTTGTCTGACCTTGTAAGAGGGAATTTACCCCATATGTATTTTAAATAAATAAATATTTCTAATTGTGGGGGCTACTATTATGCTATTCTCCGTACGAGGTGACAAGAGTCCGTGTGTAGCTACTATTATGCTATTGTCCGGGTAGTTTTAGGACCCAATTATGAATTATTTAGAATTTTTGCACATACTTGTTAATTAAAATTTTTTATTAGTAATTGTTAGAGAAATTTGTGAAAGACCGCTAATAAAATTCGTATTATTATTTTTATAAAACCTCATTAATATTTAAGTCAAATGCTTATAAAGTATCTTCCTCTTCTTGTGGAGCGGGCCGAACGCCTCGACAATAGATATATGCATCTATGGTTCATGTCGCTCGACCCTCGGTAGTGTACATATTTTTCTGGATCAAACCGTACGACCTCGGCATAAATCGTGCTTAATAATAATAATTACACGGTGCTTTGACATTTTATTGCAGTTTGTGAAGATAAATGACTTATTAGAAATTATTAAATTGTGAAAGAATTCTTTATTTCTGCTTGCTAAGGAAGTTGCTATTATTCACATAAACCGTGTTTATTTAAATATTTCTATCTTAATATTATTGACCCATAGTAAGTATCGAAGTCGACCTCTCGTCACTACTTCTTCGAGACTAGACTTGATACTTACTGGGTACACGTTGTTTACGTACTCATGCTACACTTGCTGCACTTTTTGTGCAGGATTTGGGACACGTGCATCAGGCGGTCCACCGGCGCGTATCCGAGATATCCCGAGGCCTAGTGGTGAGCTGCTTTTCCTGAGCCGTTCTGCATCACCTAGTGTCTCTCTTTGTATTTGTATTCTGTCTATTCATGTTCAGACAATATTTATAATTTTGTATAATCTACTAGATGTTGATATACTTGTGACAACAGGTCCTGGCACACACACTAGTAGAATTATGGTTTGAATTATTACTTTGGTTTTACTTATTTTAACCTTTTATTTTATTAAATCTTGCAATTAAGGAGAGTTTTATTACTCGAAAATTTAATAAAAGAAGAAATATATGTCCAATTCACTAGTTGGAGTGCCTAGCGGTGATGTGGGACGCCATCACGATCTATAGGTGAATTTGGGTCAAGACAACATGGTATCAGAGCACTAGGTTCACGTACGTCTCACAAGTTATGAACATGCCTAATAGAGTCTTGCAGGTCGGTACAGAGACATCTGTACTTATCTTCGAGAGGATATAAAGTGTTAGGAAACCACATTTCTTCATTCCTATCATGGAGTTGATGAAGTACTAAGTATCTTTCTCTTATTATTTCACAGATGGTGAGAATGCACTCTACAGAGGTTCCAGACCAGGGAAGAGTTGCTCCCCCTGTTGGTAGAGGCCAAGGCAGATGTCGAGGGAGGGCTCCAGCCAGTGGTTGATGATGAGGATTCCCCAAGGTTACTCCAGCTATACCACCAGTGGGTCCCGAAGAGGATCCTATCATTGAGGAGCAGGGCGAGGTGCCTGCAGAAGAGCCAAATCCGGTTGATTTCACATACGCACCGGCATTTCAGGAGATTATGGGCCGTATGTTGTGGTTCATGGTTACTTTGACTTAGTCTCATTTATTTTCGGCAGACCTAGCCACATCTCAGGCGGGAGAGGAATCACAGACCCTTACCGCGCAGGCTCATGGACATGCAACTGTCGTATATCATACCAGGGTGCACTACCCGTGGGCGAAGCTCAACCAGTTGTAGCAGCCATACTGGAGCCCATACTAGCTGTGATAGGTGATCCGCATAGGCTATTGGACAGATGGACTAGGCTTCATCCTCTTGCTTTTGGAGGTGAGCAACATAAGGACCCCAGTATTTTATTGATCGGTGTAGGGACAGACTACACAACATGAGGATATTAGAGTCTCACGGGGTAGACTTCACCACTTTTCAGTTGAAGGGAAGGGCCCGTAGGTGGTGGCAGTCACATATTCTCGACGGACCAGCAGGTTCTCCTCCCCTGACTTGGGATCAGTTCACATGGCTTGTTTGGATATATACATACCACCCTCTTAGAGGGTAGAGTTGCGGTTCCAGTTCGAGCAGCTCCAGCAGGGTCAAATGTCAGTGACTAACTATGAGGCGAGGTTCTTTGAGTTGTCTCGCCATGCACTTATGATACTACATACCGATGTAGAGAGAGTATAGAGGTTTGTCACCGGATTGCACTCTGGTATTCAGGCCACCATGGCTCGAGAGGTGGAGATGGGGACTTCTTACGGGCTAGATGTGTAGATAACTCGGAGGATTGAGGGTGTCCATCATCGAAGCTGAGAGCACGCAGTGAGGGACAAGCGGTTTCGATATTCGAGAGAGTTCAGTGGTGCCCCGACTGGGGGCAGAGGTCAGTTCGTGATGGGTCAGTCCAGTAGGCCCCCTTATACAACATCTCCACCTACTCACGGTGCTCCAGTGCGACCTTATTTCAGCACTATGACAGAGAGTTCTTATCGCCCACTAACTATTCAGGGTTCCTCCAGTGGATATTCAGGGCATCAGGGCCAGATTTCAGGTGAGCTGCCCAACGTACCGAGAGGTTCTTTCGAGTGTGGAGATCTCAGTCATGTGCGGAGGTTCTACCCCAGGCATCGGGGTTGGCGAGTGCAGCAGAGTCAGCAGCCTATGATTACCACACCAGTTGCTCCACCAGCTATCCGGCCGCCCAGAGGCATAGGGTAGATGGGTAGGGGCTGTCCAAGAGATGGAGGCTAACCAGGTGGATGCCAGTCAGGTGGCGCTTTATCTAGGTTCTATGCTTTTCCGGCCAGACCAGATGTAGTGGCCACATATGTCATGATCATATGTATTATTTCTGTCTATGGTAGAGATACCTCTGTATTATTTGATTCAGGGTCTATGTATTCATATGTGTCATATCCGTTTGCTCATTTCCTGGGTATTTCTCGTGAGTCCTTGGGTACTCCTATTTATGTGTCCACTCATGTGGGCGATTCTGTTATTCTGGATCGGATCTACCAGTCTTGCATTGATACATTTCGTGGTTATGAAACTTGAGTAGATCTTCTACTACTTGAGATGACCAGCTTTGAGATCATCCTAGGCATGGACTGGTTATCTCCATATCATGCCATCCTAGATTGCCATGCCAAGACTGTTACCTTGATAATGCCAGAGTTACCTAGATTGTAGTGGAAGGGTTCGTCTGCCAGTGCATCTAGTAGGATTATTTCTTTTATGAAGGTTCGACACATGGTCAAGAAGGGTTGTTTGGATTATTTGGCCTATGTTCAGGACACTACGGTAGAGACTCCGGTGATTTATTCAATACCCGTAGTCGAATAGTTCTCCGACGTATTTCCTTCTGATCTTCCAGGCATGCAGATTGTGATATTGGTTTCTGTATTGACTTGGCTTCAGATACCCAGCCTATATCTATCCCACCGTACGACATGGCTCCGAAAGAGTTGAAGGAGTTAAAAGAGCATCTTGAGGAGTTACTAGAAAAAGGGTTCATCAGACCGAGTGTGTCGCCTTGGGGTGCATAGGTTTTATTTGTGAAGAAGAAGGATGTGACTATGCAGATGTGTATTGATTATCACCAACTGAACAAAGTTACTATTAAGAACAATTACCCGTTGCCACGTATTTATGATTTGTTTGACCAGCTGTAGGGTGCCAAAGTATTCTCAGTGATAGACTTGAGATCGGGGTACCATCAGTTGAAGATCCGGGATTCAGATGTTCTGAAGACTGCCTTCCGGAATAGATATGGTCATTATGAGTTTCTAGTAATGTCCTTCGATTTGACTAACGCCCCGACTGCGTTTATGGATATAATGAACAGGGTGTTCAGGCCATATATTGATTCGTTTGTCATTGTCTTCATTGGTGACATTTTAATCTATACCCGTATTATGGAGGAGCACGAGCAACATTTGAGAGTGGTGCTTCAGTCTTTACGAGAACAAAAGCTATATAATAAGTTCTGCAAGTATGAATTTTAGCTAGGCCCTGTAGCATTCTTGGGGCATATTGTATCAGGCAAGGGTATGAAAGTTGACCCCAAAAAGATCGAGGCAGTTCAGAATTGGCATCGTCCTACCTCGGCGACCGAGATCAGAAGCTTTCTGGGGTTAGCATGGTATTATCGTCAGTTTGTGGAGGGCTTTTCATCTATTACAACACCTTTGACCAAATAAACCCAGAAGGGTGATCCGTTCGAATGGTCCGGTGATTGTGAGGTGAACTTTCAGAAGCTCAAGACAGCATTGACCTCAGCATCGGTGTTAGTGTTGCCTTCTGGTTCAGGTATGTATACAGTGTATTGCGATGCTTCACGTGTTGTCCTAGGTTATGTATTGATGTAGGAGGGGCGAGTTATTGCATATGCTTTATGTTAGCTGAAGCCCCGCGAGAAGAATTACCCAGTACATAATTTGGACTTGGCTGTGATTGTTCACGCTCTTAAGATTTGGAGGCATATCTTTATGGGGTGTCTTGTGAGGTTTACACTGATCATCGCAGTTTGTAGCATTTGTTCAAGCATAAGGAACTAAATTTGAGGTAGTATAGATGGCTTGAATTACTTAAAGATTATGATATTACTATGCTTTATCATCCGGGCAAAGCGAATGTAGTTGCAGATGCCTTGAGTAGAAAGGTGGAGAGTATGTGTAGTTTAGCTTCTATTTCAGCAGAGGAGAGGCCATTAGCTTTGGACATTCAGTCCTTGGCTAATAGACTTGTGAGGCTGGATATTTCAGAGCCCAACTGAGTTCTTGCATGTGTTGTTGCCCAGTCTTCACTATTTGAATGGATCAAGGCCCGCTAGTTTGATGACACACACTTGTTGGTCTTCGGGAGACGGTACTACAAGGTGGTGCGAAGGATGTTACTATCGGTGAAGATGGTGTTCTACGACTCCATGGTCGTCTATGTGTCATCTATGTATCTTAAATGTGGATGGGCTGAGGGAAAAGATCCTAGAGGAGGCACACAGTTCTCGGTATTCTATTCATCCGAGTGCTACGAAGACGTATCGCGATCTGAGGCAGCATTATTGGTGGCGGCAGATGAAGAAGAACATAGTTGAGTATGTATCTAGGTGCCTAAATTTTTAGTAAGTTAAGCATGAGCACCATAGGCTAGGTGGTCTACTTCAGCAGAAGACTATACCGAAATAGAAATGGGAACACATTACTATGGACTTCATAGTTGGGTTACCGCGGACCTTGCGTAAGTTTGATGCAGTCTGGTTCATTGTTGACAGGTTGACCAAGTCAGCACACTTCATTCCGGTTGTGACTACGTATACTTTAGAGAGGTTGGCCCATATTTATATTTAGGAGATAGTTCGGTTGTATGGTGTGCCGATTTCCATCATATCATATAGAGGCCCTCATTTTACTTCACATTTCTGGAGACCATTACATAGTAAATTGGGGACCCGTGTAGAGCTTAGCACAACCTTTCATCCGCAGACCAACGGGCAATCGGAGCGGACAGTTTAGATCTGGGAGGATATGCTCAGGTCTTGCGTTATTGACTTCGGAGGTCAGTGGGATCATTTCTTGTCTTTGGCCGAGTTTGCTTATAACAACAGTTACCAATCCAGCATCGAGATGGCTCCATTTGAGGCTTTATATGGTCGACGATATCGTTCGCCCATCAGATGGTTTGAGCCTGGCTAGGCTAAGTTATATGGTACTGATTTGGTGAAGGATTCCTTGAAAAGGTAAAGTTGATTCAGGAGCAGCTTCGTACAGCACAGTCCAAACATAAGAGTTACGTGAATCAAAAAGCGCGTGATTTTCATTTATGGTGGGTGATAAAGTTCTCTTGAAGGTTTTGCCGATGAAGGGAATCATGAGATTCGGGAAGAAAGGCAAGTTGAGCCAAAGGTTTATAGGCCCAGTTGAGGTGTTGAGACGAGTTGGGGGGTTGCTTACAAGCTTTCTTTCCCTCCCAGTTTATCGGGAGTTCATCTAGTTTTCCATGTATCTATGCTCCAAAGGTATCATGCCGACCTATCATATGTGTTATACTTCAGCAAAGTTCAGCTAGATGAGAGCTTGGGTTATGAAGAGGAACTAATTTCTATCATTGCTAGGTAGGTTCACCATTTGGGGTCCAAGAAGATTTCTACGGTAGAAGTTCTGGGGAGGGGCTAACCAGTTGAGGAAGCGACTTGGGAGGCCGAAGAGGACATACGTAGCCGATATCCACACTTATTCAGCACTCCAGGTATGACTCTAAAGCAATTCGAGGGCGAACGTTTGTTTAAGTGGTGGCGAATGTAACGACCCAATCAGTTGTTTTTGCCTTCTAGAACCTCGTTCCCCTAAATAAGACTCCCCATATGTGCTTTTACTGTTTTATGACTTGCGTGTATGGTTAGTTCAGGAATTTGAAGGGTTCGGGTTGAAATCGGAACACTTGGTTCTTTTGTTGGCTTTAAAAGGGCTAAGTTTGACTTCGATCAATATTTTAAGTAAACGATATCGGAATCAGGATTTGACGGTTCCAATAGGTTTGTATGATTATTTTGGACTTGGGCGTATGTTCGGATTGAGTTTTGGACAACCCGGGAGAGCTTCGACGCTTAACAGTGAAACTTGACTATTTGAAAGTTTTAAAGTTATTTAAATTTAGTTTGGAGTAGGTTTTTGAGTAATTGAGGTCCGTTCAAAATTCCGAGCCTGGAAATAGTTCCGTATGGTAATTTAAGACTTGCACATAAATTTTGGTGTCATTCCGAGTAGTTTAAGTATGTTTCGGTGTGTTCGGAGTAAGTTTGAAGAATTTGAAATTTCTAAGTTGAATCAATTTGGTTTGGGGTGTGATTCTTAATTTTGATGTTGTTTTATGCATTTTGAGGGTTCGAGCGAGTCTGTTTTATGATTTCAAACTTGTTGGTATATTTGGGTGGGGCCTCGGGTGTTAACCGAACGGGTTTCGGACCAAGTTTGGACTTAGGAGCAACTGTTGAAGCTTCTAGCTTCTAGTGCATTCGCACAAGACTTTCTAATTTGCTTAGTGATTAGTGAGATATACTATTATACTGTTGCGACTATCTAATTTTCTTGTTTAAGTTTATTTATGTGTAGTCATTATTGGCTTGCCTAGTAAGCAGTGTTCTGCGCCATCACATACTTCGGTGGGATTTTGGTTCATGAAAAGCGGTATCAGAGCACTAGAATGCTAGGTCTCACGAGTCACGAGCAAGCCTAGTAGAGGCTCGTGGATCAATACAGAGACGTTTGTACTTATATTTTATAGGCTGCAGGGCTGTTATGTAAACTTCTCTTTCTTTCATTCTCTGTCGTATGGATTTAATTAACCCTAAGTCTGAATCCTTGCTTTTCTATTCTATCACTAATGGTGAGGACACATTCTTCCAGTATAATTGAGCATGCTCCAATACCCTAGGCCAAGGCCTTGGGAGGTCGGGGTCGAGGCATAGGTGGAGGTGGAGCATGCGCTATAGCTAGGGGCCTTGCTCGAGCAGCTATTATGGAGCCACCACTAGCTCCTATTGAGAAGCAGATTCCTTATTATGTTGATACGGTGGGACTAGCTCAGGTTCCACAGGGTTTACTTATTTATAAGTTGTTGAGGATTCTTTGGCCTATATGATTGGTTTATTCGAGAGTTTGGATTAGGACAGGGCATTCCCTACAGTAGCAGTTACTTCTCAGTTAGGAGGTAGAGCGCACAATCCAGCTACTCGTACCCACAACAAATGGCCCATGGTTATAAAACCCCTGGAGTGTTAACAATTGGAGAGTTGAGCCTATTATTGTCACATAACCTGAAGATACGCCTGCGATGTCAGTTGATAAGTTGAAGGGGCTGTATAAGTTCACAAATTTTCATCCTCCTCACTTTAGTGGTACACCTGCAGAGGATTCCTAGGAGTTCTTGGATCGTTGTCACAAGTTTTTGTGCAATTTTGGACTAGTTGAGAACAATGGAGTTGACATTACCCCATTTTAGATACAGGGTCAAGGAAAGAGGTGGTGGCGGGTTTATGATCTAGGCAGACTAGCAGGATCACCTCCTTTTACTCCGCAACCAAAGTAGAGAGGCCACGTCGAGCGACAAGAAGCCTTGGCATTCTGGAGGTTTTGGCGGTGCCCCATATAGTGGCATAGGTCGGAGGTAGAGATCAGTTTAAGAGGGGCCATCCTAATAGGCCCATACATTTAGCACCACGGCCTATTGAGAGTGCTCAAGTGTAGCCATACTTCAACACCATTCTAGAGAGTACCTACCATCCACCGCCTATCCAGGGTTCCTCTAATGGGCATTCAAGTTAATGGGGGAAGATTTAGAGTCAGCAAACTCCCACTACTATGGGTTGTTTGAGTGCGGGGAGCTTGGTCATGTGAAAAGATTTTTGTCATGACCCAAGACCATGGCACATATTGTCCCCTTGGTCCTAGGCCTACCTTGATTTGTCTTTCACACTACGCCACCCCGAGCCCCAAAAGTGCGTGTACCATTTAAACTTTTGCCATGCCTTATATAGCTCTTCACTTTTCTCACCCATTATGATGTGGGATTTACCTAGGTGATATGAACACCCCTTCTTCATAACTGTCCAGCCTAGAGGCCCGTTTGTCCTTCTTGACCCACCCTCATATGCTCGTCCTCCTTCATGGGCAACATATTCACCCCCTAGGACCCAATGTCCTCGTTGTGGTTTCCCCACCACCTTCTAAAAGATGTGGGATTCACCTAAACTAAGTTGGCCGATGTTTTTTCCCCACCATCATACTAAGAAGATTCGGCTATAATTATATATTTGTCATGACCCAAGCCCATGGAACGAATTGTCTGCTTTGGGCTTAGGCCCAAATAGGATAATATGTACCATGGTCTTGGGTGATTACAAATATGGTATAAGAGTCGAATCTCCCTCAATACGGTGGTAGGGAAAACCTCAGCAAGGACGTTGCTATCCCAAAGGGTGTGAATGTGATGCCCATGATAGAGGGTAGGACGATGAGGGTTGGTCAAGAAGGACTGGCAAACTTCTAAGCTGGCAAGCTTCTAAAGAAGGGTTGTACATGTAACATAGGAGAATCCCACATCAATGGAAAAGAAAAGTGATGATCTTTATAAGGCATGGAAAAAGTTCACATAGTATGCGCACATTTGGGGCTCGAGGTGGCGTAGCCCAAAATGACAAATCCGTGTGAGCCTAGGCCCAGAGCAGCCAATACGTGGAATAGGCATTGGTTGTAACAATGTTATCCCAAATTTCAAGGCAACATAGTGCAACAGGGCTATAACTCCCCTATTATAGCACCAAGATCACCATTCGTCCGACCAGCCAGCGGAGGGTAGATGGGTAGAGGTCGCCCTAGAGATGGAGGCTAGTCAGGTGGTTCTCCCACTAGATTTTATGCTTTCTTAACTGGACCATATGTATTAGCCTCTGATGCAGTGATCATAAGTATTATTCCCCTCCATTGTAGAGATGCATCAGTACTATTTTATCCAATGTCTACCCATTCCTATGTTCTTCTTATTTTGGCTCAGTTCTCCAAGGTATTTTTGAGAAGTTTGTGCCCCGCAGTAGGAGAAAGGAGTTGAGGAGGTAGCTTGAGTACCTTCAGCAGGGTCCGATTTTAGTTATTGAGTATCAGATGAGGTTTACCGAGTTATCTCATCATGCTACTATTTTTGTTTCCTTTGAGGAGGAGAGAGTGAGGAGATTCATTGATGATCTTCACCATGGTATTTTTCTTGCCACGACTAGGTTGATAAATACTGGGAATTCAATTCATAAGGTTGTTAAGATAGTGCATCATATTGAGCACATCCACGATGAGACAAGAGAGATGCTGTAGGGTAGGTACAAGAGGTGTCAACATTACGGTAGCTTCAGTGGCACCATATCTGGAGGCTGAGGTCGATTTGGGAAAGGCCATTCTAGCAGACCAGCTTATCATGCACCACTACCCAGTCAAGGAGCTTCTATGCATTCTTTATGAACTGTACTTCCAGTGTAGATTTCCCATCGCGCTCCATCTATTAAGGGTTCATCGGTACTAGGTTCTTCTCGGGGATATTCTTATTCACAGGGTCTGACTCAGGCCCCGCATTCATTTCCAGTTAGAGGTTTCTATGAGTATGAGGACTTGGGGGATGTCAGGAAGTACTTCATTATCGCATAGGTTTTGGGTAGCATGGAGGGCAGACTATGATTCCGCCACCGGCTACTACACAACCCACTCAACCGAATTAGGATGGACGTTATCTAAGATGTTGTCATCCAAAGAGAGAGCTCAGTCTAGTAGAGTTCAAGTTAGATGCTCTGCGTTCCCAGGGAGGATCTAATCCATTGCTTCTAATGCAGTGATTGTAGGTATTATTTCTGTGTGCCACATGGGTGATTCAATATTGTTTGATCTCGGCTCTACTTATTCATATGTGCCATCATGCTTTGCTTCTTGTTTGGACATGCCACGTGATTTTCTTGTTATTCTTGTTGACGTACCTACATCGGTTGGGGATTCCATTATAATAGATTGGGTATATCTGTCTTGAAGGAATTGAAGGAGCAGTTACAAGAGTTGCTGGGTAAGTGGTTCACCAGGCCTTATGTCTCATATTGGGGTTCACCGGTATTGTTTGTTAAGAAACAAATGGCTTTATAAGAATGTGTATTGACTACTGGTAGTTGAGCAACGTTACAATCAAGAACAAGTATCTAGTGCCACACATTGATAATTTATTTAATCGGTTTCAGGGTGCTTGTGTTCTCAAAGATTAACTTGTGGTTGGGGTATCACTAGTTGAAGATCAGGGCTTCAGACATCCTAAGATGGATTTCAAGACTCGTTACGGGCATTATGAGTTTTTGGTAATGCATTTTAGTTTGAATAATGCCGCAGAAGCTTTCATGCATTTGATAAACAGTGTGTTCCAGCCTTATTTTGATTCTTGTCATTTAATTCCTTGATGATATATTGTTGTATTTCTGTAGTAAGGAGGAACACGGGCAGCATTTGAGGATTTTGCTTTAGACTATTAGAGAGAAGAAGTTATATGCTATGTTCTCCAAATGTTGGTTTTGGTTGGACAAAGTGGCATTCTTAGGCCACGTGGTGTACTAGTGACGGGATCAAGGTGTATCCGAAGAAGATTGAGGTAGTTTAGAATTGGCCTAGACCTTCTACCAGTACAAAGATCAAATGTTTCTTGGATTTTAAGTTATCCTAGATCTATTGAACAAGTTGACTCAGAATGGTTCTCCGTTCAGATGGTCAGACGTATGTTAGGAGAGCTTTTAGAAGCCCAAGACTTCTTTGACTGTGTCTCCAGTTGTAGTATTGTCCTCAAGATTGAGGTCGTATACGATCTATTGTGATGCTTTGCGTGTTGGCCTTGGGTGTGTGTTGATGTAGGATGGCAGGGTGATTGCTTATACACCACGCCAATTGAAGTCCTATGAAAAGAATTATCCAGTTCATGATTTGGAGTTAGCAGCTATAGTACACGCGCTCAAGATTTTGAGGCATTAATTATTTGTCGTGTCTTGTGAGTTTTATATGGATCATAAGAATCTTCAGCATCTATTCAAGGAAAGGGATTTATGATATCACTATTCTTTGTCACCCGTGAAAGGTTGATGTTGTAGTAGATTCCATGAGTTGGAAGGCGGAGAGTATGGGGAGTTTGGCATTCATTCCATCTATAGATTGACCTTTGGCTATGGATGTGCAGGCGTTGCCTAATAGATTTGTGAGATTGGATATTTCTTAGCCAACAAGGTTCTCACTTGTGTTGTTGCTCAATCATCCTTGTTTGAGTGCATCAAGGCATGTTAGTATAGTGATCCCCAATTGCTTGTCTTTATGGACATTGTGCAGTGAGGTGGATCTAAGGAGGTGAATATTGGCTTGAGAGAGATGATTGTTGAGGAGGCTCATAATTTGCAGTATTCTATTCATCCAGGTTCTACGAAGATGTATTGTGATTTGAAACAGCATTATTAGTAGTAGAGGCTGAAGAAAGACATTGTTGGACATGTTGCACGGTATTTTCATTGCTAGCAAGTCAAGTATGAGCATTAATGAAATAGTGGTTTGCTTCCGAAGATTGCGATATCGGAGTGGAAGTGGGAGCGCATTACCATGGACTTTGTGGTAGGGTTGGCACGAATATTTGAGGAATTTGACGTTGTTTGGGTCATTGTGAAAAGACTGACCAAGTCTACGCATTTCATCTCAGCCATGACCTTCTACATTTCGGAGCAGCTGGCTAAGATCTACATTAGAGAGATTGTCCGCTTGCATGGTGTGCATGTGTCTAACATCTCGAATCGAGGCACTCAGTTCACTTCTCACTTTTGGAGAGCTATTAAGCTTGAGTTGGGACATAAGTTGAGTTAAGTGCAACATTTTACCCTCAGATGATTTTGGAGGATATATTGAGGGCCTGTGTCACAGATTTCGGTGGCTAGTGCGATCGGTTCCCTCCATCAGTGGAGTTTGCATACAACAACAGTTATCAGTCAAGTATCCAAATGGCTCCATGTGAGGCCTTATATGGGAGTCAATGTCGATCTCTTGTTCTTTGGTATGAGCTTGGTTAGGCTAGATTGTTGGGCACAGACTTGGTTTGAGATGCCTTAGAGAAGGTGATTCAGGAGCGACATCATACAATGTAGTCTAGGCAAAAGAGTTATGATGATAGGAAGTTTCATGATGTGGCTTTCATGGACTGCGAGAAGGTTTTTCTTCGAGTTTCGCCAATGAATGGAATGATGGTATTTAGGAAGAAGGGAAAGTTTAGCCCTTGTTACATTGGTCCATTTGAGGAGTTAGAGACAGTGGTTGAGATGGTCTACAGACTTACTTTGCCACCAAGCTTCCCGGGAGTTCATCCAGTGTTTCATGTTTCCGTGCTTGAAAGTATTATGAAGATCAATCATATATGTTGGACTTTAGTTCAATGCAGTTGGATGAGAATCTTGCTTACAAAGAAGAGCCGATAGCCATTTTTGATAGGATGTTTTGCCTCTAATTGCTGAAAGTTGGAAATTTGAAGGTTTGGAAAGTTCATAGGTTTGACCGAGAGTTGGCTATGATGAGATCGGTCTTGGATTGCTGTTTGGGGACTTTTAATAGGTTCATTTTGTGGTTTGGAACTTGTTTATGAAGTTTGGTTTGAACCCGTAATGTTTCGACATTATTCGAACAAGTTCGGCAAAGTTGGAATTTTTGGAACTTAAGAGATAGGTTGTGGTCGTCGATTCATAGTTGTAATGATATTCATAGTGTTTTGAGGTTTTGTATAAGCTTTCATAATGTATTCGGACTTGTTGGTATGATTTGACGATGTCTCGGGGGTTTTGGGGTGTTTTCGGATCATTTTGGACCATGTTTGTGTTGCTTGGGTTTTTGACCTTCTAGTGCATCGCATTTGCGCGGTTTAGGTCGCAGATGCAAAGGGCGCAGGTGCGGGTTGTCTCTTGCTTTTGAAAAGCTGGAAGGCCCAGAGTAGTTACGCTTCTGCGAAGGAGTGTCCAAGGTGTGAAGTCTCACCAGTGAAGAGTTTATGCATGCCTACGAGGATGGCTTGGCATGTGGTGGAATTTCATAAATGCGAGCCTCTACACCACAAATACGGACTCACATATGCGATGTTTTTATCCGCAGTTGCGAAAGTCTCTAGGCAGACTTATATTTTAAAAGTTTGAGTTATTTTCACTATTTTGAGTTTTAGAGCTTGGCTAAAGGCGACTTTTAGGGAGAATTTCATCACCACATAGAGGATAAATGATTTATACTTGAATTCAATATTATTTCTTATTTTCCCATGGATTATTACACATTGATTGTTGGATTTGAATGTTAAATTTGGGGGGGGGGGGGGTATGTTAGATTTTGGAGATTGAATAATTGTGATTTTGTCATGCTCCGACCTCGGGAAGCGCGACCGGCGCTCAGTCAAGATACACCAGTCAAGCAATCCTATACAATACCTTCTACCCAAACTAACCCATGAATAAAGATAAGATCTATTTCATTAATTAGGCAATGGGGAGGTCATGTGATCAACACCAGTTCATTACCATTAGTTACATCATTTATAAGTCTTAGAATACATACACCTTCTGTAACGACCCGGCCGATTGTTTTGAGTATTACAATCCCATTTCCCCATTTATTGCTAAATTTATGAATTACAGTTATTTTATGATTTACCGGGTTAGTTGGTTCAGGTCCGGGAGGAATTCAGAGTGAAATGAGACACTTAGTCTCATAATTAAAAATTTAAGTTAGAAAAATTGACCGAACGTAGACTTATATGTAAAGGACCTCGGATTTGAATTCTAATGATTCCAATAGTTCTGTATGGTGATTTTAGACTTAGGAGCGTGTCTGAAAAATTATTTGGAGGTCCGTAGTGGAATTTGGCTTGAAATGGCGAAAGTCAAATTTTTAAAAAGTTTAACTGGGGATTGACTTTTTGATATCGGGGTCAAAATCCGATTCTGAAAATTTTAATAGGTCTGCTATGTCATTTATGACCTGTGTGCAAAATGTTAGGTCAATCGGACTTGATTTGATAGGTTCCGGCATCGTTTGTAGAAATTGGAAGTTTCAAAGTTCATTAGGATTGAATTGAGGTATGCATCCTATGTTTAGCGTTGTTTGATGTGATATAAAGGCTCGACTAAGTTCGTATGATATTTTAAGACTCATCGATATGTTTGGATGGGGTCGCGGGGGGCCTTGGGTGAGTTCGGATGCTTAGCGAATTGCATTTTGGATTTGGAGGAGGAGCTGAAGTAGCTGGGCATCTGGTGTGATCACACCTTTGCAAAAAAGGGCCGCAGGTGCGAGCTTGCGGAAGCGAGGCATGAGTCGCAGAAGTGAAAATGCATGGGCTGGCCAGGTACCGCGGGTGCGAAGAACGTTTCCGCGGGTGTGAAGACCGCAAGCACGAAGAAATCCATCGCAGGCGTGAGAGTTTTGCAGCGGGTGCGACGACCACAGGCGCTAAGAAATCATCGCAGGTGCGGACACCGCAGGCGCGATAGTTTTACCGCGGGTGCGACGACCGCAGACGCGAAGAAATCATCGCGTGCGCGAAAATCCTAGACATAATGTTAAAAATAGAGGAGTCCGAGATTTTTGTCATATTTGACATTTCCAAAAGCGGGTGAGGCAATTTTTGAGCGCGAAATCACAGGAAATCTTGAGTTAAATCCCTTGTGATCATTTCTACTCCATAATATTAAATTATCATCGAATAATCCGATTAGATTACATGTTTTTGAGGTGTAAATCGGGGATTTGAACTTTAGAGATTTGAAAAATAGATTTGAAGATTTGGAGGTTGAGTTGAGGTTTGATTTTGGTAAAATTGGTATGGTTAGACTCGTGTTTGAATGGGCTTTCGTATTTTATAAATTTTTTCGGGTTCCGAGACATGGGCCCCACATGCAATATTTGAGTTAAATTTCGAATTTTTATGGAAAATTTATATTTTTCATATGGAATTAATTCCAATAAATGTTATTGACTGAATCGAATTATTTGTGGCTTGATTCGAGCCATTTGGAGGCCAATTCACAAAGCAAAGACGTAGTGGAATAAAGATTTTCACAGATTTAAATCTGGTCCTGAGGGTATGAAACCCCTGATTTTTATGTCATGTGATTATTTTGGAGGTGACACACATGCTAGGTGACAGGCGTATGGGCGTGCAACGAGGGGATTATGACTTGGTCCGTCCCGTGGAAACTGTTAAGTTGAATAACTTGTTGTTAACTATATGCTCTCTATGTGTTGAAGAAATTTGACTGTAAATCATGTTAGAAATCATGCTTAGGCTATGTGATAGTACGGTTGGGACCCGCATAAGTCGCGTATTTGTTGAAGACCGTACTGACATCGGTTGCTTAGCCTTACGTCGCCCTTCCAAGGAACTTCAGGAAGGCGCCGCGTAACAGTTGGTATCAGAGCCTAGGCTCGACATCAGACGAGGGATTACATTGCAATTACCACCATTTCTGACCATGGTGAATTATGGGGATCGCATCGCGACCCTTGAGGGAAGCAAACAATTCTCTGTACTGGTGTCTCTCCCCCCGACACCGTCTTGTTTTTCTGTAATAGCTTTCATTCAATGCAATCAAGCTTTCTTTCATTCTTAATTCTCTTTTCTGCTCTCTTTCAATTGCTCATTACATTGGTTTTCCCGTACGGCACTGACAATCTAGTCTAGCGTACGGAGGGGACCTCAGTTGGCGGACAACAACCGTACTGACATCGGTTGCTTAGCCTTACGTCGCTCTTCCAAGGAACTTCAGGAAGGCGCCGCGTAACAGTGTCTTGTACTCAGTCTTGATTTTTCTTATGTGTCATACCTCAGTCTTTTCTTAATTTTTGTTGATACACTATGTTATCTTTATTTGGGCTGATCTTTGTGATTCCCGAGAACCCGAGAGACTAGAGAGGTTAATGACTGAGTGAGGCCGAGGGCCTGTCGGTGAGGTATGGATACTATAGCACTTGAGTTATCTGTGAAACACGTGAGTTGTTCGTGCAGCACGTGAGATGTCCGTGCAGCACGTGAGTTGTCCATGAAGATTATAGCGCTTGGGATGTAGGAGCCCCTACGGAGTATGTTCACCGCCAGTGAGCGCGGGTACCCATTGAGTGTGAGTGCTGAGGGCTGAGAGCCGAGTGATTGAGCTGTTGTGACGAGTTGAGTGACTGTTACCCTAAGAGGCTGTACTTACTTTTCATTTGTTGATGCACTTAGTTGCTATCTGTCATTGTTCTAAAATTTCTGAAAGATTCTATATCTGAAGTACCTGCACTTTAACTGTATAAAACTGATTTGACTTAAACTACCGGATTTGAAAGTATGTCTATTCTTTGCTAGAATTATTGAAAATGAGCTGTATTTTTATAGCTCGTCACTACCTTCTTAGTTCCTTAATTATTTTTGTTACTTACTGAGTTGGTTGTACTCATACTTCACTCTGCACTTTGTGCGCAGATCCAAGTGTTCCCGGACATAGCGGGTGTTGATTCTTTCGCACAGTTGATTTTCTGGAGATTCAGAGGTAGCTGCCATATTTCGTAGACCTTGCCTATCCTTCCCTATCTCCTTGTTTACTATATTAGGTCTCAAACTATTATGGACCGTATTTTCCAGACTTGTATTCATATTAGATGCTCATGTACTCAGTGACACTAGTTTTTGGGAGTGTTTATATATGTATTTGTGAGTTTTTCTTCCACTAAATTTAGATATTATGTTTTGAAACTTAAAAGATATGATGGTTTATTGAGATTGTCGGCTTGCCCAGTATTGGGATAGGCGCCATCACGACGGGTGAGATTTTGGGTCTTGACAAGTTGGTATCAGAGCCCTAGGTTACATAGGCCTCACGAGTCATGAGTAGGTTTAGTAGAGTCTTGCGGATCGGTATGGAGACGTTTGTACTTATCTTCGAGAGGTTGCCGAACCTTTAAGAAAATTTCCCTTTCTTGTATTCTATCGTGCGGAATTGATTCAACTTGAAACATAACTCTTTGAAATCCTTCCATGCATTTGTGTGCGCATGTGAGTGCTCGATATCAGTTGTGTATCATCGTCTTGTGATATCAAGAACGAGGTTCGAGATGAGTATTCTGTGTTTTTATGATGGGCCAATCAGGAGGACTTGAGGCCGGGGTTAGACCGCACCTTAGGCTCGGTATTTTCGATTGTGATAACTTGTAAATTTGGACCCCTATATCCGGTAATGTCCCCATGAGTAGAATTTATGGCTTGATGATCAATGGAATGGCTATATGATAAGTATGATGTGACTGCGCGATGTGCTCAGATGGGTTGAATATGACGAATAAAGTTTTCTTATGACTCAAGAGTTTGCTATTGGTTACTTGATTTCTGTCTTGGTTTGACGTATAGTCTTGAGTTGTGAGTGTATTGAAGAATATTTCATGTTGTTAAATTGTGGGACAAATTAAATTCTCATGTCTTGTCAATGAGTTTGGACTCAAGAAGAGTAAGTAATTATGTAGTAATTGTGGTTGCGAATGGGTATTTCTAATGTAGATGGATCGAGAAAGATGATCTTCGAATAGACTTAGAGCCGGTAACATTTTATTGGTTCAGGTACGATAGAGATGTATTTTGATTTGATGCAATAGTTGGGCAGCAAAGTATGAGGGAAGACATGACGAAAAGTGTTTCGCGGTGGTTGAAGTACTAGCAGGTCAATTGGAGAAGCAGAGGTTGAGAAGTTTCTTAAAGGATATGATTTAACCGAAGTAAGAGTGGCAGATTAGCATATGGATTATGTGGTAGGGTAGTCATGCGCCTTGAGGAAGTGTAAAACTGTTTGGAATCGTGATAGAATGTGATTTGGCCTATGGACTTTATTTGGAGGTGATGGTTACTGTACGAAGAAATATTGAATATGGCAGAAAGGAGTTTGTTTGAAATGAAGAGGGATGCGAAGATCTGATTATCATTCAGGCGCAATATGACTTGAGATCAGAAGGTATTGTTAAACGTTCAGTTGATGTCAATAGGGAAAGTGCAGACTTATACAAATGGTGGGCGAGCAGAGAGAGTACGGAAGTTTGTTGCGGGTTAGCACACTGGCATTCGGGCTACTATGGCCCGAGAGGTTGAGATGGGTAATTCTTATGAGTTGGTTGTAGAGATAGCCGGGAGGATTGAGGGTGTGCATCAGGGTAGCCGAGAGCAGGTTATGAGAGATAAGCGGTTAGATATTCTGGAGAGTTCAGAGGTGCTCCGTCTGGGGGCAGAGGTCAGCTCGTGAGAAGGTAGTCTAGCAGGCCCCTATATCCAGCACCACCGCCTCCTCGGGGTGCTCAAGTGCAACCTTATTTCAGTGCTATGCCAGAGAGTTCTTATCCCCCACCGGCTATTCAGGGTTCTTCCAGTGGGTATTCAGGTCATCAGGGCCAGACTTCTAGTCAGCAGGCCATTACACCGAGAAGTTGTTACGAGTGCGGGGCTTTCAGTCACATGCAGAGATTCTTCCCCAAGCTTTGGGATAGGCAAGTGCAGCATGGTCAACAGCCTATGATTACTGCACCAGTTGCTCCATCAGTCGTCCGACCACCCATAGGTGGAGGGCAGGTGGGTAAGGGCCATCCTAGAGGTAGAGGCAATCCAGGTGGTGCTCCACCTCGATTCTATGCTTTTCCGTCCAGATCAGATGTAGAGGCCTCATATGTCGTGATCACAGTTATTATTTCTATTTACGAAAAAGATGCCTCCGTATTATTTGATCCAGGGTCTACATATTCCTATGTGTCATCTCTATTTTCTCATTTCCTGGATGTTTCTCGTGATTCCTTGGGTACTCATGTTTATGTGTCCACTCCTGTGGGCGATTATGTTGTTGTAGATCAGATCTACCAGTCCTGTATTATGACATTTTGGGGTTATGAAACTAGAGAAGATCTTTTGTTGCTTGAGATGACCGACTTTGAAATCATCCTGGGCATGGACTGGTTATCTCAATATCATGCCATCCTAGATTTCCATGCCAAGACTGTTACCTTGGCTATTCCAGTATTGCCTAGGTTGGAGTGGAAGGGTTCATCTGTTAGTGCATCTAATCGAGTTATTTTTTTTCTGAAGGCTCGACACATGGTCAAGAAGGGTTGTTTGTCTTATCTAGCCTATGTTCGGGATACTACTACAGATACTCCAGCGATTGATTCAGTGCCTGTAGTCTGGGAGTTCTCCGATGTATTTCCTTCAGATCTCTCTAGCATTCCACCAGATCGTGATATTGATTTATGTATTGACTTGGCTCTAGATACGCAGCCTATATCTATCCCTCCGTATCGCATGGCTCCGAAATAATTGAAGGAGTTGAAAAAATAGCTTGAGAAATTACTAGCCAAAGGGTTCGTCAGACCGAGTGTATCGCCTTGGGGGTAGACCGGTATTATTTGTGAAGAAGAAGGATGGAACGATGCGAATGTGTATTGATTATCACCAATTGAACGAAGTCACTATTATGAACAAGTACCCGTTGCCACGTATTAATAATCTATTTGACCAGTTGCAGGGTGCTAGGGTGTTCTCTAAGATCGTCTTGAGGTCGGGGTACCATCAATTGAAGATTCGGGATTCAGATGTTTCGAAGACTGCTTTCCGGACTAGATATGATCATTATGAGTTTCTGGTGATGTCCTTCGATTTGACTAATGCCCCGGTGGCGTTTATGGATCTGATGAACAGGGTATTCAAGCCATATATTGATTTGTTTGTCATTGTCTTCATTGATGACATTTTGATCTACTCACGCAGTAAGGAGGAGCGCAAGCAGTATATGAGAGTGGTGCTTTAGACGCTGCAGGAACAAAAGCTATATGCTAAGTTCTCTAAATGTGAGTTTTGGATAGATTCTATAGCATTTTTGGGGCATACTGTATCGGGCGAGGGTATTAAAGTTGATCCCAAAAAGATCGAGGCAGTTCAAAATTGGCATCGTCCCACTTCGGCGACTGAGATCAAGAGTTTTATAGGTTTAGCAGGGTATTATCATCGGTTCGTGGAGGGATTTCCATATATTGCAGCACCTTTGACCAAATTAACCCAGAAGGGTGCTCCATTTCGATGGTCCGATGATTGTGAGATGAGCTTTCAGAAGCTCAAGACAGCATTGACTACAACACCGGTGTTAGTGTTGCCTTCCGGTTCAGGAATGTATACAGTGTATTGTGATGCTTCACGCGTTGGTTTGGGTTTTGTATTAATGCAGGAGGGACGAGTTATTGCATATGCTTCACGTCAGCTGAAACCCCACGAGAAGAATTACCTGGTACATGATTTGGAGTTAGCTACAATTGTTCACACTCTTAAGATTTGGAGGCATTATCTTTATGGGGTGTCTTGTGAAGTTTACACCGATCATCACATTTTACAACATTTGTTCAAGCAGAAGGATCTAAATTTGAGGCAGCACAGATGGCTGGAGTTACTAAAAGATTATGATATCACTATCCTGTATCATTCAGGCAAAGCAAATATAGTTTCATACGCCTTAAGTAGAAAGGCGGAGAGTATGGGTAGTTTGGCTTTTATTGCAGCAGAAGAGAGGCCATTAGCTATGGATATTAATTCCTTGGCTAACAGACTTGTAAGATTGGATATTTCAGAGCCCATTCGAGTTCTTGCGTGTGTTGTAGCCCAGTCTTCACTATTTGAGCAGATCAAGGCTCGCTAGTATGATGATTTACCCTTATTGGTTCTTCGAGAAAAGGTACTACGAGGTGGTGCCAAGGAAGTTACTATAGGCGAAGATGGTGTTCTGCAACTCCAGGATCGTCTATGTGTTCCTAATATGGATGGACTAAGGGAGAAGATCCTAGAGGAGGCACACAGTTCTCGGTATTCTAGTCATCCAGGTCCTACGAAGATGTATCGTGACCTGAGGCAACATTATTGGTGGCAGCGAATGAAAAATGACATAGTTGAGTATGTAGCTAGGTGTCTAAATTGCCATCAAGTTAAATATGAGCACCAAAGGACAGGTGGCCTACTTCAGTAGATGACTATATCGGAGTGAAAATGGGAACTCATTACTATGGACTTTGTAGTTGGGTTGCCGCGGACCTTGCGGAAGTTTGATGCAGTTTGGGTCATTATCGACAGGTTGACCAAGTCGGCACACGTCATTCTAGTTGTGACTACGTATACTTCAGAGAGTTTGGCCCAGATTTATATTCAGGAGATAGTTCGGTTGCACGGTGTGCCAATTTCCATCATATCAGATAGAGGCCCTCAATTTACTTTACATTTCTGGAGAGCAGTACAGAGTGAATTGGGGACCCATCATAGCTTTTCATCTGCAGACCGATGGGCAGTCGGAGTGGACAGTTCAAATTCTGGAGGATATGCTTAGGGCATGTGTGATTGACTTTGGAGGCCAGTGGGATCATTTCTTACCTTTGGCCAAGTTTACTTATAACAACAGTTACCAATCCAGCATCGAGATGGATCCATTTTAGGCTTTATATGGTCGGCGATGTCGTTCGCCCATCGGATGGTTTGAGCCCGATGAGGTCACGTTATATGGTACTAATTTGGTGAAGGATGCCTTGGAAAAGGTAAAGTTGATTTAGGAGAGACTTCGCACAGCACAGTCCAGACAGAAGAGTTACGCGGATCACAAAGCGTGTGATTTATCTTTTATGGTGGGTGAAAGGGTTCTCTTGAAGGTTTCGCCGATGAAGGGAATCATGAGATTTGAGGAAAAAGGCAAGTTGAGCCCAAGGTTTATTGTCCCATTTAAGGTGTTGAGACGAGTTTGAGGTGGAGGTTGCTTACGAGCTTGCTTTTCCTCCTAGTCTATCGGGAGTTCATCCGGTTTTCCATGTATCTATGCTCCGAAAATATCATGCCGACCTGTCACATGTGTTAGACTTCAGTATATTTCAGCTAGATAAAAGCATGGGTTATGAAGATGAGCCAGTTGCAATTAATGATATACATGTTCGCCAATTGAGGTCCAAGAAGAATTCTACTATAAAAGTCCAGTGGAGGGGCCAACCAGTCGAGGAAGCGACTTGGGAGGCCGAGAAAGACATGCGGACTAGATATCCATACTTATTCAGCACTCCAGGTACAATTCTAAACCCGCTCGAGGACGAATATTTATTTAAGAGGTTGAGAATGTAACGACCCAACCGATCATTTTGATTGTTAGAACCTCGTTTCCCTAAATAAGACTCCTCGTACGTGCTTTTACTAATTTATGACTTGCGGGGATAGTTGGTTCGGGATTTGGAAGTGTTCGGGTTGAAATCGGAACACTTAGTTCTTTAGTTTGGCTTAAAAAGGCCAAGTTTTACTTCGGTCAACATTTTGGGAAAACGACCCCGGAATGGGGATTTGACGGTTCTAATAGCTTCGTATGTTGATTTTGGACTTTGACGTATGTTCGAATCGGGTTTTGGACAACCCGGGAGCGTTTCGTCGCTTAATAGTGAAAAATTAACTATTTAAAGATTTAAGGTTCTTTAAATTTAGTTTGGAGTAGGTTTTGGAGTAATTGAAGTTCGTTTGGAATTTCGAAACTGGGAATAGTTTCGTATGGTGATTTAAGACTTGCACGCAAAATTTGGTGTTCGAGTAGTTTGAGTATGTTTTGGCGTGTTTGGAGTAAGTTTGAAAATTTTGAAAATTCTATGTTGAATCAGTTTGGTTTGAGATATGATTCTTAGTTTTGATGTTGTTTTACACGTTTCGAGGGTTCGAGCGAGTCCGTTTTATGATTTCAAACTTGTTGGTATGTTTGGGCGGGACCCCGGGGGCCTCGGGTGTTAACCGGCCGAGACTCGGACCAAGTTTGGACTTGGAAAGGACTGTTGAAGCTCCCAGCTTCTGGTGTAACCGAACTTGCACATGGGCAGCCGCAGGTGCGAGCCACTAGTCGCAGGTACGAAGAAGGGGAGGGCAGGCCATGCACCACAGGTGCCAAATGCTTGGGCGCACCTGCGAGCATGCAGGTGCAAAGGAGAAGGCGCAGAAGCGGAAAGGGCGTAGGTGCGAAGGCTTTGGTCGCACCTGCGTATGCGAAGAAGCGGTCCCGTTGACCGCAGATGCGGAGCCAGGACAAATGGAGAAATGCGCACCTGCGAGGCTTTGTCCGCAGGTGCGGAACCGCAAATGCGGTTGTACCTCCGCAGGTGCGAAAATGCTGCTTGGCAGAATGTATTAAAATCGAGGCTCAGCCATTTTTCAGCCCATTTTCTCCATTCTTTAACGATTTTGGAGCTTTTTGAGAGGGGACTTCAACTAGCAATTTGAAGGTAAGTTAATTCTACACACTTTGAGTTAAATACATAGATTATGGGTAGATTATAACCTGTAAATTTTTTAAATCAAGGGTTTAGATGAAAAACCTAATTTTTTATAAAACTGAGATTTTAACCACGAAAATAGTTTTGGATAGTTTCGAATTTTTCGGCATCGAATTGAGGTTTTTACGCGACATTTTTGATCGGGAAGTGGACTTTGAGACAAGATAAGTCTCTTGTCTAACCTTGTGAGAGGGAATTTACCCCATAGGTGATTTTAACTAATAATTGTTGTTAATTGTGGGGGCTACGTACGCACGAGGTGACGAGAGTCCGTGCGTAGCTACTAATTATGCTATGTCCGAGTAGTTTAGGACTCAAATCAAGAAATACTTGTGATAATTGCATTATCTATTTAATTAAATATTGGTATTATATTATAAGTTGTTAAGGGAAATAGTAAAAGATTGAAATCTCATATACTTGAATTTTTGTGTAAATTAATTATTTGTTAAAAGAAATTGTACATCCTCTTGTATTAATCTTATAATATCTATACTCTTCTTCCGGAGGTACATAAGAAAATGTCCTGTTTTCTTGTGGAGCGGGCCGAACGCCTCGGCAGTATAGATGCATCTATGGATCGTGTCGCACGTCCCTTGATAGTGTACATGACACTCTGGATCGGGTCGAATAACCTCGGCATAAATCGTGCCTAATAATTATAATTACACAATACCTTGATATTTTAATTGCAGCTTGTGAAACTAATTGATAAATTAGAAATTATTGAAATTTAAGAAATTAATTATTTCTGCTTGTTAAGAAAATTATTGTGGTTCACCTGAAAATCATGTTTAATTAATTAATTCTATTGTAATATTATTGACCCATAGTGAGTGTCAAAGTCGACCTCTCGTCACAACTTCTTCGAGATTAGTCTTGATACTTACTGGGTACACGTCGTTTACGTACTCATGCTACACTTGCTATACGTTTTGTGCAGGACCTGAGACCGGTACTATAATTGGACCCACCGGAGCGCATCCACGATACTCCGAGGCCTAGTGGTGAGCTATCTTTCTGAGTTATCCTGCAACAGCTAGTGCCTCTCCTTGAATTTGTATTCTGCCTATTTATTAAAGAAAGTATTTAAAAATATTGTATAATCTACTAGATACTCATACACTTGTGACACCAAGTCTTGGCACACACTAGTAGAATTTTTGGATTTAATTATTTTTCTTGGTTTTTAATTTACCAGATCTTTTCATATTGTCTTAATTCTTTCAAGTAAAGAAGAGTTTAATTACTCGGTTAATTTTTAAAAAATTGAATATCTGTTTAAATCAATAGTTGGCTTGCCTAGCTGTGGTGTTGGGCGCCATCACGACCTATAGGTGAAATTGGGTCGTGACAACGTATGTCCGGATTTGGATTTGGAAGTCCGTAGGACAATTCGACGCATTTTGGCGAAAGTTGGAAAATAGAAGATTTTTGGAAAAGTTTGACCAACTGTTGAATCTTTGATAACGGGGTCGGATTTCGATTCCAGAAATTGGAACAGCTCCATTATGTCATTTATGACTTGTGTCCAAAATTTGAAGTCATTCCGGATTGATTTGATACGTTTCGGCGCAAAATATAGAAGTTAGAAGATTTGAAAACTCATAATTTGATTCGATGCGTAATTCGTAATTTTGGCATTATTTGACGTGTTTTGAAGCCTCGGCTAAGTTTGTATTGTATCTTGGAACATGTTGGTATATTTGGTTAAAGTTGCGAGGGCGTCGTGTGAATTTCGGAAGGTTAACAGAGTTGATTTTTGGATGAGATAGCTGCTGGAATTTGCTGTTGTTCCTGGGCAGCAACTGGTACTTCGCTTCTGCGGAAGTTTCATTGCAGAAGCGACTAGGAAGAGGTAATGGATAGAGGTTGCAGGTGAAACGCATTTTGCGCACCTGCGTGATCACAGAAGCGACCACTAGAACGTAGAAGCGGAATGAGGCAGCTTGGCATGGCTTCGCAGAAGCGGTCATTTTGTCGCAGAAGCGACATCGCAGATGCGCATTTCCTTCCGCATATGCGAGCTCCTGTTGGGAAGTGGACATGGAGACTTCGCAAATGCGCATTTTCTCTCGCAAAAGCGAGTCCGTAGATGCGCAAATCTATCCGCAGAAGCGGAACTGGGCAGAAATATAAAGGACAAAAAAGGGTCATTTCGCCATTTTCAATTGAATTTTTGGAGCTCGGTTTTGGGGAAATTTTTGAGGAGTTCTTCACGACTTCAACTTGGATAAGTATCCTATATCCAAAAATGAGCCCCGAGGGCTCGGGTGAGTTTCGGATAGGCTACAGAGTGACTTGAATATAGAAATCATAGCCGGTATGCTTCCGGTCTGTAGATTTCGCAATTGCTAGGACTGGCTTGCAAATGCGAGCATCGCATTTACGAAGAATCTTTGCCTTTGCGAGAAGTGGTGTTGTAAGGGGATCTTTGCATTTACGAAGTTCAGGATCGCAATTGCGATCATCACAGGTCGTATTTGCGAAAAATCGTTCGCATTTGCGAATATGAGCTGGGACTGGGATTCTCGCATTCGTGAGATTTCTGTCGCATTTGCGATCGTTCAATGTTCGCAATTGCGAACAAATGGTTCGTATTTGCGAAGGCAGCAGAGATGCAAGGAGTTCGAATTTGTGATACTTTTCTCGCATTTGCGGGCTTCGCATTTGCGAAGCCCAGGTCTCAAATGCGACATCTGCAACTGATCAAAATGACTTTTGGACGAGATTTTTGATTCATTTTCCAAATTTTCAAAACCTAAAACATAAGAGGCGATTTTCCAAAGACCATATCATCCCCAAATCATAGGTAAGTGATACTAAACTAGTTTCTTTCAATCTTTCACTATAGTTTACAAGATTTCAACCTAAAATCTAAGGTTTTCATGGTGGAATTGGGGATTTTTGGGTAGAAACTAGGGATTTTGAAATTTGGGGAATTAGACCTCAAATTGAGGTCGGATTCCAAAACCAATTATATATCCGGGCTTGGGGGTGAATGGGTAATCGGGTTTTGGTCTGAATTTCGAGTTTGGTCATTTGCTAGATTCTATTGGTCCGGAGGCTTATGTGAAAGGAAATGTTGTGATCGATCTTTGAGTTTGATAGCTGAGCGAGGTAAGTATCGTGGTTAACCTTGGCTTGAGGGATTAGGTCTTATTTTCTTATTTGCTTATTTGCATCATGTTTGAATGTTGAGTACAACGTATAGGTGAGGTGACAAGTACCTATGCGTTGTTGTCGAGTCATAGCATGCGAGTGAGTCATATTCATGTAATTGTAGCTTTCCGTGATCATATTATCCATGTTTAGACTAGTTAATCGTTATGTTGATCGTTTTTATCATGTTTACGGGCTTTGGTAAAAACTGATTATTGATTCAAAGTTGAGGTTTGTATTGTGGAACCTAATGTGAAGTAAGACTTGTTCTTGATATTTCTATCTCCCTGCTATCAATGTTCATTGTTTTCGTGAGGGAGAGTGTTAATACACGAATGGTGATATTGTGCCATGTTATGTGGGTATTAATGAACGAAGGGTGATGTCGTGCCATGTTATGCGAGTGTTAATGCACTAAGGGTGATGTCGTGCCATATTGGGAGTTTTAACGCATGAATGGTGATGACGTGCCACGTTATGAGAGAGTTAATGCACGAAAGGTGATGTCGTGCCGTTTCTATTATTTCATATGGTGAGGTTGAGAGTAAAAGCACGAAGGGTGATGCCGTACATTTTCCTTTACTATGTTTACTTGTTTTTATCTGTTTAAGGTATATTGGTTGATCAAGTTCTTATCACTGCCGTGATTCTTTACCTTGTGATCCCCCAGCATGCCCCCCTCCCGCTACTGCTTGTCTAACTTTTATTTGTCGTATCTTCATACATATACTGTTTAATTGCACAGGTTTCTTTGTGGGTGTCTTGTCTTAGCCTCGTCATTACTTCGCCAAGGTTAGGCTCGACACTTACCAGTATATGGGGTCGGTTGTACTGATACTGCAATCTGCACTTCCTGTGCAGATTTTGGTACTGGCCCGAGCTGATCATGATGTTAGCTACTGGATCCATCCTATAGGAGACCCAAGGTATATCTGTCGGCGTCCATAGAGCCTGGAGTCCCCTTCTAGACATTTCATTTTACTGTTTCTTTCATTTCGAAAACAATTGTATTTCTTTTAGACATTTACTTGTGAAATCTTAGAAGTTCGTGAATTGTGACTCCAGATCCAGGTAGTAGAATATATATTGAGGCTGTTATGAATTTCCGCTTTCATGTTAACTCGTTATAGCTTATTTACTGTTAATTATTGAAATGTCTAAGAATTGTCTTAATGAATCTCAAACGTTGTCTTGCCTAGCAAGTGAAATGTTAGGCGCCATCACGGTCCCGAGGGTGGGAATTTCGGGTCGTGACATGTTGGTATTAGAGGATTGCTCTACGAATAAAAATAGCAACAACAGCGGGGTATGGGTTCAAAGTGGAGATGGAAACCAAGTTAGTGATATTGATTATTAAGGTGTGGTCAAAGAAATATTACAACTAGAATATAGTGATACTCTTTAGATGCAAGTTGTTTGACTCAAATCCAACAAAGGGTACGAGGGAGTATGCTCGCGATGATACGAGGGAGTATGCTCGCAATGATCCTTTCACAATTATACATAACGTTAGGCAAGTGTATTATGCTCCTTATCCATTGGGACGGAATAAGTCCAATTGGTGGGCTGTAATCAAAACTAAGCCTATAGGTAGGGTGGAAGTCGAAAATGTGTTAAATGTTGCATATCAAAATGATATCTCCAGTGATCACCAAATAGTGGACGATCAGTTAGAAAATGATTTGGAACATCCTGAACGCATATTGAAAGAAATTGATATAAATGAAGTAATAATTATAGAAAATATGAACGAAGAATCAACTGATGAAATGGAAACAAGTGAGGACAAGGAATTCTAGGACGAGCAACAATACGTCGACGACGATTAAAATTTTGGGTTTTTAAAGCACTCTCGTGTTAAAACTAGTTTCTTATAAGTTTCAATCTAAATATTTATTATATTATGCAAATGGCAGACAAGGGTCAAGGTAAAAATGACCCTACTAGTTCTCGGGGTTGAGAAAAGGCTAGGAAGGGAAGAGAGGAGGGTAGAATCTGGGGATAATACTACTCTCTCATTTCCACCCTCTTCAGAGATGCCTATGTCTTATCCTCCACCACACGGCTATACTAATCTGCCACAGCATCATGAGGCCTATACCTTCATCTAGACACGGGGCCTTTCATCACAATTCCATAGGACTATACGTCCGATATACAGTCCAGCTACCTCACAAACACGTGGATCGCAACCACATGCATCATATCCACGTGGATCCCATCCCTACATATCATAGCCACATGGATCGCAACCATCCATATCACAGCCATATGGGTTATAGCCATATGTATCACAGTCACAAGGATCACATCCATCTATGTTGCAGCACATGGGATCGCAGCCATCTTCATCATCGACTCCATCCATTTCAGGGCATCACCTGCGAGATCGTAGCTCTGAGCCCCCATCTACACCGTCTACATATGACTCTGATACACATGATGAGGATGATGTTCCATAGGTAGTGCATTATGATCGCAATGGCATGATCATCATATTCCCTGAGGTTAACGGGTAAGAGTTATTTGTTATTTTTGCGTTTATTGTTTTGTAATATTTTTACTAATATTCTCATGTGTTTTTATTGTTAAATTTCAGGTTCAGACCGAATAAGTAGACTACGAAGATAATCACCAATACGATAAAAAGCTTTATTATGGCCCCTATGCGACTTGGAATGATTTCCCATACTCACTGAAGGAGCAAATTTTCAACCAGTTTAAGGTATAAATGTTCTTTTAAGCAGTTTCATAATTTATATTTATGATATTTCCATCTAATATTTAACATTTCAAATGCAGAGTAAGTGTGTATGGGAAGACCGACATAGCGAGTAAGTGGCTTCAAATCTTCATCTTAAAGCCCACAAGAGATTGGCGGATCATTTCTCAGATGGTAGAAAGAAGAACAAGAGGCCTGACTGGTGTCTGCAATATTTATTGGATGATTTATTAAGGAAATGGAAGACCGAAATATTCTTATAGAAGAGCGAACTAGGGAAGAAATCTCGCTCGTCTGAGAAGGGATGCTCATTGCACACTGGGGTGCTATCAGTATCGGGACAATAAGAAGAAGATTGGTAATTGCTTAAATTATTACATTTTTACTTTTTTAAGTATATCAATTCTATTTATTTA
Organism: Nicotiana tabacum; assembly: GCF_000715075.1. NCBI lineage: Eukaryota > Viridiplantae > Streptophyta > Magnoliopsida > Solanales > Solanaceae > Nicotiana > Nicotiana tabacum. Next base: position 9,966,446 of record NC_134098.1, read on the forward strand.
TCAAATTGATTTATTTTTACGAAAAGAAGTATGGGCGTCCAATGCACCATGATGAGCTATTCAAGAAGACACATATTATAAAGAAGAAGAAAGAGGGGGATGCACATAGGTGGGTCGGGAACCGAGCAGAGTCTACATATATAATCTTTCAATTTTTCTTTAAGTGTTTTAATTTACTTTTATAAGATTTTTTATATACTAATTTAATTTAAAATAACGTAGGGTCGCTACCAAAGTAATTTGGAGGACTTCATTCGTAGTCATCCAGCTGGTGAATCGGGCGAGCCAACCCAATTTTTGGACGAGGATGCTGAAAGAATATGGTTAGAGGTTGTTGGCGGTCCAAAAAAGGGGAAGGTATACGGGCTTCCTGGAAAAAAATTACATCGTTGTAGGAGTGAAATGCAAGGAATAGGGAGTTCCTCACAGGGAGAGGCACTTAATAGGGAGAGCCTCTCGCCTATGCAGGAGACAGTGGCAAGGCTTACATCCGAGCTAGAAGCGGCGAAGAAAAGAGAAAGGCTTAGATATGTTCAATTCCTTGGTATGCAAACTCAAATCAGAACTCTCCTTTCTACTAAAGCTTTTTCATTGCCCCAGTCTCGTGAGTCATCACCAGAGGATCGACCTCCATGTGATCATTCCTTTCGTCCTCCCCGTGATCGTTCCTCCCATCCTCCTCGTGATCGTTCTTCCAATCCTCCACAAGACTGTTCTCTATATCGTCTTGTAGATAAAAGTTCATCAAGTGGTGATGATGTTATAGAAAACACCCCTTGACCAATACTTTGATATACTTTGAACTAGACTAATAGAACTAGTTTTGAATTATATTGAACAAATTTGAACTTGTTGTAATTACTTAGTTTTGGCTTGGTTTTGAATTGTGATGTTTAATTGAACTTTGTTAGTTTTAAAGTATTAATTGGATTTTTGTTGGATTTGTGATGAATTAGGAGTTGTTTGTCGTGATTTGGGGGTTATTTGATGCGAATTGGGGGTATTGGTATGGTATTTTTATTTGGCAGGTGATGTAGCTACCAAAATAGGCATTTTCTGCCAAAATTAATCCTAGAAAACCAACCGACCTTGGTCAGTAACTAAAAAATATTAAATTCAAATTACCGACCAATTAATCCTAGAAAACCAACCGACCTTGGTTAGTAACTAAAAAATATTAAATTCAAAATACCGACCAATGTTGGTCGGTTAATGCACATTGAATTCACATAAATTCAACATTACCGACCAACTTTGGTCGGTAAGTTGGCTGCCATGTCAAGATTACCGACCAATGTTGGTCGGTATTATTAAATTTTAATTGTTTATATATATATATATATATATATATATATATATCCGAAAAGTTTTTTTTATTTCCAAAATATTATAGATTAATTTATTGTTCATCGGTAAACAAAATTATGAAATTTAGAACACCGACCAGCGTTGGTCGGTAAAATTAAATTATTAAAATAATATTCCGACCAGCGTTGGTCGGTTTTTCGGACGATTTTAAGCAGATTTTTAGTAGTGATACTGTCTTCTGCTTATAAATTTTTTATATCAAACTTTTATTGAAAACAATTTTTTTTTTAGTTGTTACACTATGAAGTTAGTCAAGCTGACTAATAACGAAATACAAAACTAATCATCTTAAGACAAAATAAATATAAGCTATGGGTATGTAGATAGAAAATATTTCGAAATTTACCACGCCAATTGATATATGTCAACTTGTTTCTTTTCCAACTTTCCTTTACTTTGTACTTATTATATGTAATTCTACACAGTCCTGCTCCTCTTGAATCTATAAATTGGAGCTCTATAGAGCCTCTCTTGCACCATCAAACAGTAGAGTTTAGAGAGTTGAAAGTAAAGCTTTGAAATGAAGAACCTTATTCTATGTCTTTCAATTGTACTGTTTCTTCCCTTAGCCTTTTCATCAAATTTTTCTTCAAATCTTATCCTTCCTTCTGAAGTTTCCAGTGCCTTGTATCCTTCAGTTCTCGACACTGATGGCAATCCTCTCAAAGTAGGTCTCAGATACTTTGTGCTACCAATTTTAAGGGGCACGGGAGGTGGCCTTATTTTGTCTAGAGTTGTTGACAAAAATGTTAAAAATTGCCCACAGGACATCGTCCAAGACCCTAATGAACTTCATCTTGGCCGTCCTGTGGAATTCTTTCCTGCATACCCTAGTAAAACTGGCGAACTTATTCTCAAAAACAACCCCATAAATGTTAAGTTCTATTCCCCTAGTGCCACATCACGTTGTGCCAATTTTACTGTGTGGAAGATGGACAAGAAGTATAAGTACGTGGTAGGTCGAGGGAAAGTAGGGATTTTGAACAACATACGGAACTGGTTCAGGATTCAACCGTATGGAAAAGGCTACAGGTATGTATAAGTGAATTTGGAGCGGGTTTAATGGTTCAACTGAACGCATTGCTTTCTACTCAATCTATACGTATATATTCCACGCGTCCTATTATGTAATGTTATTTGACTGAGCATAAATTTAAGAAAGAAACAAAATATAGACATCTGGTTGCTATAAACATTTTATTAATGATAAAACCAAAAAGTTTAGAATAAAATAATTTCTAAATATAGAAAGATGTCATTCTTCTCGAGACATATTAAACAATTAAGTATGCCGCAATAAAATGATATAGAGAGAATATATGTCAAAATTTTGATTCTTTTTGTGCAATATATATATACGGATTAAACTCTGATTAACTAACGATAGAAATTCCTAAATTTGCAGGTTTGTGTACTGCCCTACCCTGTGTGTTCCTTGCAAGATTAAGTGCTCTGACTTGGTCATCTCTTATGAGCAGCAGGGTGACAATGCTGACATTAGACGTTTGGCTGCCTCGGGCAATGAACTGCCATTTTCTGTTCAGTTCAAAAAGGCATAGATTGACATGTTAAACTCCCAGCAATGTATTGCTCTTGTACTAAATAAAAAGCCTATGTGTTTGACTACATGGCAATAATATAAGATTAATGCTATTTTTGATCTGTTATATACTTGATCTGATGCTATAGTGCACTGCATTTTAGAAACGTGCATGCAAAAATTCTGACCCCCGAAGAGTTTTCGGTTTAAGTTTCTTCTGAACTTCTAAAATTTTAACAAGGTTTTAAGATGGAGTTCACTAGACAAAGTAACTACTTATTGGGCTTCCGGCGGAAATGAACCTTAATATGGTAGTCTCTCTTATTAATCTGTATTCATAAAATAATATATTTTGGAAAATTAAACAACGTAAAACAGGAATGCAGAAAAGTAAAAATTAATCCGAACTCATTAAAATCACAATGTTTTTCTAAGAAATTTAATTATCTCCTATTACTTGAGGTTTAGGATTATTTTCTCTCATGATTGAACGAATTACCTCACCTGGTGTAGCGGTACTTCAAACCTTAGTGACCAACGAACTCAAAGATCGGTAACAAATCACCCTTACTTTGTTTTTGTAAGAAAACAATGCAAAAACAAGAAGAGGTTCCAAAATTTTCGTAAGGAAAATGTGAGGGAAGCCAACGGGTTGGGTTCAAACGAAGAGGTGCAACTCTCTGAGATGGCCTTTCGCGAAAAATAACTATAAAGAAATAAAACATGAAAATAAAATTTGAGGGGAAAGTTGATTTACCGTTACAAAATCGGTTAATTTAGATTTTAAAATATTAATATAATTTTAATATTTAACAAATAGGTTTGATCAAAAAAATTAATTAATCATAAATCCGAAGCTAAGCGAGCGATTACCACGACGCGAGACTTGACTTCTTCTCAATTCTTTAAGAACTAGAAGAAGTGCAATTTATATAGCCAACAAATGAACTTTTCTCCTCCAATATGAGACAATATTCCTTTGTAAAGGAGGAAATTCAAAATTTTATTTTTTCCTCAATTTCCTATTCACCTTATTTTTAACTAAAAAACCAATTTATGTGACATTTTTTGTTTTAGAGAGTAATTTGACTAGTCTTTGAAGTTAAATTGGATTAGATCAACTTAATATTTTAAAATTTAAATTTAAATAAACAAAAAATAATGTAAGTTGCAATTCTTCCATTTCAATATATAGAAAAAAATACATTCTAAAATATTAGTCAACGTGTATACCGTTTGAATGTTAAGAAACGAAAAAGTGCCACATAAATAAATTGAAACATAGTAGGTATCAAGCAAGGGCGAGTGTAGAGTATGCCCGTCGGTTTTATTTGAACCGAATATTTTTACTGCGGAGTATAAATTTATGTGTAAAAAATTATTAAAGTTTTAACAAATGGTAGGTATGAACTCATAGCTTTAAAACAACAATGAATTCAAAATTAAAAACATTAAAAATTAAACCCACAAAATTTAAATCATATATCCGTCCCTCCAATCAAATTTGACAACATTGTATTAAGATACTATGTCATGAGACTGTATCTCTTAGTTGAGGTACCTATGTGAATCGTGGTCCACACATGACATGGATGACAGTAGAAAAGGAAAGAAATGAGTGCCTTCATGAATTTTATCAACAAGTAAATTATTAATCTCTCCATTTTAACAATATTGTCTTATATTGGTTTAGCACAAACTTTAGTAAATAAAAATAATTTTTGAGATACGTTGAGTCTGAAATCTGCATAGCATTTGTGTAATTTTAAATGTCTCTTATTAAAAAAATATTAAAATATGTCAATTTTTCTGAAGCAGACTAATAGAAAAAAAGTGTTAATCTTTTTGAGCGGAAGAGAGTATCAAAAAGACAAAGTAGAAGTATTTTGACGAGAACGGTAACCTGTAATGCCAATGAACAATTATAACAAGAACTTCACCTTTTAAGAGAAATTTTTAAATGTCTAAAATAGTACAAACACCGGTCGTCTATGATAAGATGAAAAAGTTAGGAAAACGTTTTATGGCGAACTTCGTGGTACCCTAAAATGGTGATGGAAAGGAATATTTTTATTAAGAAGTGGACGAAAAGTGTCATGACCCCAATTACCCTTCGTACAATGTCGTAACGACACATATTCTCTAAGACTAGGTAAGCCTAACAAACATGCGGAAGTGAATGAAACAGTAATTTTAAAAAAATTAAAACTCAACAACATAGATAAAAGGAAATTCTCTACAGCTAAATGTGTATATATTAGCCCAAAACTCGGCGTAATACAAGTCACAAGCTCTCTCACAATACCAAAACCATTCCTATATAATTGTGCCTAGTAAAGAAGGAAAATATAAAAAGGGATAGAAGGGGACTCCGAGGCCTGCGGACGCCGGCAAGTATACCTTGAAGTCTCCGTAGTAGAATCCCAGCTAATGCCTGGACTGGTAAGTATTACCTGGATCTGCATAAAAAAATGTGCAGAAGAGTAGCATGAGTGCATCACAACGATACCCAGTAAGTACCAAGTCTAACCTCTATAGAGTAGTGACGAGGTCAGGTCAGGACATACTAAAAATAAATAAACGACTGAGCAAATGTAGGCAGTGTAATAATGACATTAATAAAATTGAAACGACGAATAGTATATCAAGGCTAGCTACACAGAACTAAAGAAAATAGTGCAACACAAAGAAAGACAACAATTAATATGCAGGGGAAACAAACAACCCAAGGCCAAATACAGCAAATAGTGAAAGGATCAACAAGGGCCACTACCGAAGTGCTGCCTCGTAGTCCCAAATCATAAGAATAACTCACAATCTTTTCTTATATCACCGCAGGAGCCTATACATTTAGTTTTAAAAATTATTTTTTTCAAAATAGCATCCCGCGTTTAGCCCACCTTTTTACACCGCATGACTTCTAGTAGTTCACCTATTATCCATGCGTATCAAGCGCACTTTATATCACCGCATGCGTTTCAACACCCAGACCTTATACCATCGCATGCGTATCAATATCACAACGTATCACAGTCGCACCTCAAGTGTCCAATATCACAACTTGCCAGAGAAATCAAACAATAACAGAATTTAACAATAAAGATCCCACGGATCAACCACAATGTACACAACATCTCAACAATAACAACTAGAAGAATGGCAATTTCAAGTAAAGAATTCAACAGTTAATTAATGAATATGGAATAAGGAAACAAGAATTTTAACGAAACATGTAGAGCAATTAGCAAGTAAGATATAAGACAAGTAGACATATGAAATTAGTCTAAAAATGATGACTATAACATGTTAAGGTAATTCAAGTAAGGCATGAAAGAAATTTACACAGCTAAAAAACGGTAATTTCCACATTTGGCTCGTGCACACACTCTGCAAAATCGGTAGTTGTTGTTGTTGGCAAACTCTGCAAACGGCAAGAACTGATCTCAAGAACCCCCCAAACTCCATCACACATGCACGGAGCATATCCTCCAATATCTGAATAGTGCACTCGGACTGCCCGTCTGTCGGAGGGTAAAATGTCATACTCAACTCAACCCGCATGCTTAAATCATGTTGTACGGCCCTCCAGAACCGCGATATAAACTGCATACCCTGGTCATAAATGATGGATACCGGCATGCAATGAAGCCTAACAATCTCTTGAATATCAACCTTAGCCAACTGCTCTGAGGAATAAGTAGTCACCGCAGGAATGAAATGAGCCAACTTAGTCAGCCTATCCACTACCACCCAAACTGCATCGAACTTCCTCTGAGTCCGTGGGAGCACAACAACAAAATCCATAGTAACCCTCTCCTATTTCCGCTCTGGAATCTCTAGCTTCTGAAGCAATCCACCTGCCAGCAGATACTCATACTTTACCTCCTGACAATATAGGCACTGAGCTACATACTCCACTATGTCCTTCTTTATTCTCCTCCACCAATAATGCTGCCTCAAGTTCTGATACATCTTCGCGGCACCCGAATGAATGGAGTACCGCGAATTGTGAGCCTCCTGGAGAATCAACTCACACAAACCATATATATTAGGCACACATAGCCTTCCCTGCATCTGTAATACACCGTCATCCCCAATAGTAACTTTTTTGGCATCGCCGTGCTAAACTGTGTCCTTGAGGACAAGTAGATGGGGGTCGTCATACTGACACTCTCTGATACTGTCATATAGAGAAGACCGAGCAACTACACAAGTCAAAACTCGACTCGGCTTAAAAACATCCAATCTAACAAACTGATTGGCCAAGACCTGATTGAACAGATGTTGTAGACTCCGGTGGTCGGTATAAACCTCACAAGGGACACCATACAAATAGTGCCGCCAAATCTTCAAGTCATGAACAAGATAATTCTTCTCATGCACTTTTAACTGTCTAGACGCGTAGGCAATCAACCTACCGTCCTGCATCAACACTGCGCCGAGACCAATACGCGATGCATCACAATACACAATATAAGACCCTGAACCTGTAGGCAACACCAACACTGGGAATGTAGTCAAAGCAGTCTTGAGCTTTTGAATTCTCTCCTCACACTCCTTGGTCCATCTGATCATAGGTGCTGCAATAGATGAGAAACCTTCTACAAATCGGTGGTGATACCCCGTCGAACCAAGAAAAATCTAGATATCCATAGCTGAAGACGGCCTGGGCCAACTCTGCATTGCTTCAATCTTCTTCGGATCTACCTTGATCCCCTCACTCGACACTACATGGCCCAAAATTTCTACTGAATCAAGCGAGAATTCACACTTTGAAAATTTTCCTTATAACTTCTTTTCTCTCAAGGTCTGGAGCACGGTCCTCAAGTGCTGCACATGATCCTCCCGGCTCCGGGAGTACACCAGAATGCCATCAATAAACACAATGGCGAATGAGTCAAGATAGGGCTGAAATACACTATTCATCAGGTGCATGGATGTTGCAGGGGTGTTGGTCATCCCAAAAGACATCACAAGGAACTTGCAATGACCATACCGAGTCCTGAATGTTGTCTTCGGGATATCCAACTCCCAAATTTTCAACCGATGATAGCCTGAACGCAAGTCAATCTTGGAGAACACTCTGCCACCCTGTAGTTGATCAGATAGGTCATCAATGCATGGCAATGGTGTCATGACCCGAAATTTCACCATAGGAGTCGTGATGACACTTAGTCTCTAAGACTAAGTAAGCTGATTATAATAACAATTCAAGCCATTTTTATAGAAATAGAAACAAGTGTCGAAACCAACAATGAAAATATTCAAACAACCTGCCAAGGTTGGTAATACTGAGTCACGAACTCTAACTGAATACATGAAATGATCTGAAGGATCAAATACTCAATAATGTTTGAATAATAATTAAAAGTACAATAAAATGGAAAGACTCCAAGGGACTGCGGCGACCAAGTAGTTCTACCTTGAATCCTTGCTATCAACACACTAACTCTGCTCGAGTCTAATATCTCAAATACCTGGCTTTGCATAAAAATGTGCAGAAGTATAGTATGAGTACACCACGATCGGTACTCAGTAAGTATCAAGACTAACCTCGGTGAAGTAGTGACGAGGTACAGTCAAAACACTCACTAATCAATTAACTTGTGCAGTGTAGCAGTAATAATAATAATAACAATAATAATAATAATAATAATAATAATAATAATAATAATAATAATAATAATAATAGAAATAAATAGAAATGATGAAAACAAGAATCAATCAATAATATAAACAACAAGGCAACAAGAACACCATAAATATTGCTCAAACAAAGAAGGAGCACAAATACAACCAATCAATCAAGTCCCTAAAATATACGTCTTTCAAATGTAAGTACTTCAAGTATAAATCTTTAAAATATAGGTTTTTCAATAAAAATCCTTAGAATATAATCCTTTCAAATAAATATATATTTCGAATATACTCCCTACAAATAAATATCTTTCGAATATAATTCTTTCAATTAAATATCTTTCAACTATAATTCTTTCAAATAGTATTTTTCAACTATAATTCTTTCAAATAAAAGTCACCTTGTGACACCTCATTTCAAAATCATAAAAATACAGGTCTCAGCCCACTTTCATATTTCCACGACATCTCGTGCCCATATTTCTATCACAACCGCACGGACAACCGACGTGCCAAAAATATCAATATATAAAATCCGCATGATTAATTTATTTTAGAAATAGTTTGAGTAAAGAAAATGACATAGCATTTAAAATAAAGCATAAGATAAGCTACTCATTTGGATATAAAACTTATTAAAAACATAATAGTAATTTCTTTTATTTAAAACAACTCAATCGTCGAAAATCAGTAAAAACCAGAAATATAAATCTTCAGAGCCTCGTACTATAAAGCCAAAGCCAACACAATACAATAAGGAGCACAAAACACATAATAATAAAGTCAAATAGTACATCACAGAAGAAGACAAAAATTTATATATCACGGAAAAATAAAATGACCAAAGGTAAGTGCAGCCATAGAAAAATATCAACAAAGGGTACTCCCGAGGTACCGCCTCCTAGTCCCAAAAATAAGTAAATTTCAACAAAAGAGCACTACCAAGATACCGCCTTGTAGTCCAAAAATAAATTCACAATCTTTTCTTATATCACCGTGGTAGCCTTCACATTTAGTTTTAAAAATAATTATTTTCCCGAAATAGCATCCCCTGTTTTAGCCCACCTTATCTCACCGCATGACTTCTAGCAGTTCCCCTACTACCGACGCTTATCAAGTCCACCTTATCTCACCGCATGCATTTCAACACCCTGACCTTATATCACCGCATGCGTATCAATATCACAATATTTCACAAATCACACCCCAAGTGTCCAAATATCACAGCATAACACCGCTTGCGCCTCAAGTGCTCAAATATCACAACATATTATAAATTGCACCTCAAGTGCTCAAATATACAACATATCACAAATTGCACATCAAGTGCTCAAATATCACAACATATTACAAATTTCACCTCAAGTGCTCAAATATCACAACATATCACAAATTGCACATTAAGTGCTCAAATATCACAACATCTCATAAATTGTACCTCAAGTGCTCAAATATTACAACTTGTCACAGAAATCGACAATAATATTATTTTTCACAATAAGGCGCCCACGTCTCGATCATAATGTGCAAAACATCTTAAAAAATATTCGGAAGTGAACAACTCAGCCGAATAATATTTCACAATTTAGCACTTTGCCTCAATATGATTCATGGCCTTTATAATTCAATACCAAATTTCAACAACATGAACTTAAAACTAATTCATCAAGGAACAATACCTCTTTGAAATCACAACTTCAGGAAATAAATAGATTTATTCCTCTTATTAACTAAATTTTCCATATAAATTATCTGTAGATAAAATCAATAATGAAAGTATTTTTCATAAATATAGAAACTCAAACAAACACAGAGTTCACATAAAAGTCAAGTGTCAATCACACAAAATTATCATATAAAAATAAGCTCGTCAAACAAGGAATGAGGCACGACAAATAAGGGATTTAATAAGTTCCAACAATTTTTCAATTTAATACATAAGGGTATCTACGAATTTTAACTGATATAATTTGCACATATAAACCAAGTACGTACTCGTCACCTCGTGTACATGGTTTTCAATCACACAATTTTCACATAATACTCAATGCCTAAAGAAAAATTCCTCCACACAAGGTTAGCCAAGATACTTACCTTTTTGAAGTTAGGCCGATATTCCAAAATAGCCTTCTTGCTTGAATTGACATCCGGACAGCTAAAATCTATCCAAATTAATTGTATAACTTCATTAAAATTCATCGGAAATAATTTCAGATAATATAACGCCGACTTAAAATTTCACATTCAAAAAGTCAACCAAATGTCAACGTGGGGTCCGCCTCTCGGAACCCGACAGAATGTCAAGACCCGAAATTCTCACCTTCTGACCGTGATGGCGCCTGATATTTTACTTGCTAGGCAAGCCAACGTTAGTATAATATTAACCAATTTTTAAATAATATTTACATTATTAATAATTAAGGAAACAAATGCGGAAGCAAAGTTTGAAATATAGTGAAATAATCCATAAAAATAACGGTGTCTAAATACCATCCCAGAATTGGTGTCACAAGTGCACAAGCTACTAGAATAAATACAAATAAAGGTCTGAATAAAATAAAGCTGTCTGGAATAAACACACAGCCAAAGTAAAATAGACTGGGACATCAGAACTACGGACGCCATGCAGTTATACCTCAAGTCTCCTCTGAATAGCTGAAATTTGAGCAACACTATGGCACGCCGCTGGGACCAACTCCAAAATCTGCACAAGAATTGCAGAGTGTAGTATCAGTACAACCGACCCCATGTACTGGTAAGTGCTGAGCCTAACCTCGACAAAGTAGTGACGAGTCTAAGGCGGGTCACATGCAATTCATATAACAAATAATTTAAGGGTTCTATTCCCTCAAGTCAAGGTTAACCACGACACTTACCTCGCTTTGCAAATTTCAATCAATTACTCAACCACAACTTTTCCTTTTAAATTTACCTCCGAAAGCTTCAAATCTATTCACAAACAATTCGATATTTTCAATATGAATCATAGGAATTAATTCCATATGAATTTATAAATTTTCCGGATAAAATCTGAAATTTATTAAACTATTCGGCAGTGGAACCCACGTCTCAAATCCCGAAAAAACTCGCGAAATCCAAACACTTGTTCCTCTACGAGTTCAACCATACAGAATTTATCCAATTCTGATATCCAATGGACCTTCAAATCTTAAATTTTCGTTTTTGAAAAGTTTTACAAAAATTCCAATTTTTTTTTATCTAAATCCGAAATAAATGATGAATATAGACATGGATTTGTGAAATATAATCACTTTTGGTTATAGAACACTTACCCAATCCAAAGTTGTGAAAATCCCCCTTGAAATCGCCCAAATCCGAGACTCAAAACTAAACAATGAGTAAAAATGGCTAAGACCCGATTTTATGTATTCTGCCCAGCATTTTCGCATCTGCGGGCTATATTTTCGTACCTGCGGTCTCGCATTTGCGAGACAAAGCTCGCATTTGTGAAACACGGCAGCTTGACCGGTGGCCGCATCTACGCGCTTCTGCGCAAAAGGACCGCATCTGCGATGGAAGTCTCGCTTCTGCGAGCTCGCACCTGCGGTCAAAATTCTGCAGGTACGATTACACCAGAACCCAAAATTAATTCCAATTCTTGTTCCGATTTCGATTCAAATCACACTCGGGGTATTCGGAACCCAGTCCCAATATACCAACAAGTCCCATAACATAATACGGACTGACTCGGGGTCTAAAATCACGTCAAACAATACTGAATTTTCAATTCACACCCCGATTCGAACTTTGAGTTTTAAACTTTTAAATTTGCAAATCTCGTGCCAAAACATATTAAATGAATCCAGAATGACTTCAAATTTGGCACACAAGTCATAAATGATATAACGGAGCTGTTCACATTTCCAGAATCGAATTTCGGCTCTGATATCAAAAAGTCAACCCTGTGGTCAAACTTGGAATATTTAGCCTTTAAATTGCTAGTTCCATTAAATGGTCATAACTTGAGCTAGGGACCTCCAAATTAAATTTCGAGCATACGCCCAAGTCCCAAATCACGATACGGAGCTACCGGAACTGTCAAAATACTGATCCGGGTCCGTTTACTAAAAATGTTGATCAAAGTCAACTCAGTTGAATTTTAAAGCTCTATTTCACATGTTAATTCATTTTTCACATGAAAACTTTTCGGAAAATTGTACGGACTGCGCACACAAGTCGAGGAATGATAAATGGTACTTTTAGAGGTCTTAGAATACAGAATTGCTTATTAAATGTAAAGATGATATTTTGGATCATCACATTCTCCACCTCTAAAACAAACATTCGTCCTCGAACGGAGTTAGAAAAAAAAAGTACCTAAGCTGGTGAATAAGTGTGGATATTTACTCCGCATGTCCGACTCGGACTCCCAGGTAGATGCCTCTACCGGCGGACCTCTCCATTGCACTCGAACTGAAGGATAACTCTTTGACCTCAACTATCGGACCTACTGGGCTAGAATAGCCACCGGCTCCTCCTCGTAAATCAAATCTTTGTCCAATTGGACTGAGCTGAAATCTAACACATGGGACGGATCACCATGATATTTTCGGAGCATAGACACATAAAACACCAAATGAACCGCTGATAAACTAGGTGGTAATGCAAGTCTGTAGGCTACTTCCCCCACCCTCTCAAGAATTTCAAAGAGTCCGATATACCTAGGGCTCAACTTGCCCTTCTTTCCGAACCTCATTACACCTTTCATAGGTAAAACCCGGAGCAATATTCGTTCTCCAACCATGAATGCAATATCACGAACTTTGCGGTTGGCATAACTTTTTCGCCTAGACTGAGCTGTGCGAAGTCGATCCTGAATAATCTTGACCTTATCCAAGGCATCCTGTACCAAATCGGTACCCAACAACCGAGCCTCTCCCGGTTCAAACCAACCAACTGGCGATCGGCATCACCTTCCGTATAATGCCTCATATGGAGCCATGTGAATGCTTGACTGGTAGCTATTATTATAAGCAAACTCCGCAAGTGGTAAGAAATGATCCCAAGAACCTCCAATGTCTATAACACAAGCGCGGAGCATATCTTCTAATATCTAAATAGTGCACTCTGACTATCCGTCTGTCTGTGAATGAAATATTGTACTCAACTCCACCCGCGTGCCTAACTCATGTTGTACAGCCCTCCAGAAATGTAAGGTAAACTGCATACCTCGATCTGAAATAATAGACACTGCCACACCGTAAAGGCGGACAATATCACGAATATAAATTTCAGCTAACCTCTCTGAAGAATAGGTAACTGCAACTGGAATGAAATGTGCTGACTTGGTCAACCTGTCCACACTGACCCAAACTGCGTCAAATTTTCTCTGAGTCCGTGGGAGACCAACAACAAAATCCATAGTGATACACTCCCACTTCCACTTAGGAATTTCTAACTTCTGAAGCAAATCACCAGGTCTCTGATGCTCGTATTTAACTTGCTGACAATTCAGACACCAAGCTACATATGCAACTATATCCTTTTTCATTCTCCTCCACCAATAATGTTTTCGCAAATCTTGATACATTTTGGCGGTACCTGGATGAATAGAATACCTGGAACTGTGTGCTTCTTCAAGAATTAATTCACGAAGTCCATCCACATTAGGCACACAAATACGACCCTGCATTCGCAGAACCCCATCTTCCCCCACAGCAACCTGTTTGGCATCACTGTGCCACACCGTGTCCTTAAGGACAAGTTCATCATACTGCCTCTCTCTGATGCGCTCATATAAAGAAGACCGAGCGACTGTGCAAGCTAGAACCCGACTGGGTTATGAAACATCTAACCTCACAAACTGATTAGCCAAAGTCTAAACATCTGCAGCTAATGGCCTCTCACCAACCGGAATGTATGCAAGACTTCCCATACTCACAACCTTTCTACTCAAGGCATCGGCCACCACATTGTCCTTTCCGTGGTGATACAAAATGGTGATATCATAGTCTTTCAACAACTCCATCCATCTTCTCTGTCTCAAATTAACATCCTTTTGTTTGAACAAATACTGGAGGCTACGATGATCAGTAAATACCTTACACAAGACACCATAGAGGTAATGCCTCCAAAGCTTCAGTGCATGAACATGATAATTCTTCTCGTGAACTTTCAACTGTCGTGACGCATATGCAATTACCTTGCCATCTTGCATTAATACTGCACCAAGCCCAATGTGAGATGCGTCATAATATACCATATACGATCCTGAACCTGTGGGTAATACCAATACTGGCGCCGTAGTCAAAGCGGCCTTGAGCTTTTGAAACCTCAACTCACACCCATCTGACCATCTGAATGGGACACCCTTCTGGGTTAGTCTGGACAATGGGCTCTCTATAGATGAAACCCCTTCCACGAACCGACGATAATAACCTGCTAAACCCGGGAAACTCCAGATCTCCGTAACCGAAGTAGGTCTAGACCAATTCTGAACAGCCTCAATCTTCTTAGGATCCACCCTTATGCCTTCTGCTGATACAACATGCCCCAAAAAGGCAACTGAGTCTAACCAAAACTCATATTTTGAAAACTTGGCATATAACTGATTATTCTTCAAAGTGTGAAGCACACTTCGAAGATGCTGCTCATGCTCATCTCGATTGCTGGAGTAAATTAAGATATCATCAATGAATACAACCACAAAAAAATCCAAATAAGGCTTGAACACCCGATTCATCAAATCCATAAATGCTGCTGGAGCATTTGTCAACCCAAATGACATTACTAGGAACTCGTAATGCCCATACCGAGTTCGAAAAGCTGTCTTAGGGACATCAGATGCCCTAATCTTCAACTGATGGTAACCAGATCTCAAATCAATCTTCGAAAATACCTTGGCACCCTGAAGCTGATCAAATAAGTCATCAATTCTTGGCAGCGGATCTTTGTTTTTGATAGTGGCCTTGTTCAACTGCCGATAGTCTACACACATCCGCATCGAGCCATCTTTCTTCTTTACAAATAATACTAGTGCACCCTAGGGCGAGACACTGGTCTAATGAATCCCTGATCAAGCAAGACTTGTAACTGCTCTTTCAATTCTTTCAACTCTGGCGGGGCCATACGGTATGGTGGAATAGAAATGGGCTGAGTGCCTGGAGCCAAATCAATACAGAAGTCAATATCTTTGCCGGGTGGCATCCTCGGCAGATCTGCAGGAAATACTTCTGAAAATTCACGAACAACTGGTATTGAGTCCATAGAAGGGACATTCGCACTACGATCGCGAATATAAGCCAGATTGGCTAGACACCCTTTCTCTACCATACGCCGAGCTTTTATATAAGAAATAACCTTGTTGGAAGAATAGCCAGGAGTTCCTTTCCACTCTAACCGAGGTAACCCCGGCATAGCTAGGGTCACTGTCTTGGCATGACAGTTTAATATAGCATGAAAAGGAGACAACCAATCCATACCCAAGATGACATCAAAATCTACCATATCAAGAAGTAGAAGATCCACACTAGTCTCAAGATTACCAATAGTAACCACACACGAACGATAGACATGATCTACTACAACAGAGTCTCCCACTGGTGAATAAGTGTGGATATTTACTCCGCATGTCTGACTCGGACTCACAGGTAGATGCCTCTACCGGCGGACCTCTCCATTGCACTCGAATTGAAGGATAACTCTTTGACCTCAACTATCGGACCTACCGGGCTAGAATAGCCACCGGCTCCTCCTCGTAAATCAAATCTTTGTCCAATTGGTCTGAGCTGAAATCTAACACATGGGACGGATCACCATGATATTTTCGGAGCATAGACACATGAAACACCGGATGAACCGCTGATAAACTAGGTGGTAATGCAAGCCTGTAGGCTACTTCCCCCACCCTCTCAAGAATTTCAAAGAGTCTGATATACCTAGGGCTCAACTTGCCCTTCTTTCCGAACTTCATTACACCTTTCATAGGTAAAACCCGGAGCAATATTCGTTCTCCAACCATGAATGCAATATCACGAACTTTGCGGTCGGCATAACTCTTTTGCCTAGACTGAGCTGTGCGAAGTCGATCCTAAATAATCTTGACCTTATCCAAGGCATCCTATACCAAATCGGTACACAACAACCGAGCCTCTCCCAGTTCAAACCAACCAACTGGCGATCGGCATCACCTTCCGTATAATGCCTCATATGGAGCCATGTGAATGCTCGACTGGTAGCTATTATTATAAGCAAACTCCGCAAGTGGTAAGAAATGATCCCAAGAACCTCCAATGTCTATAACACAAGCGCGGAACATATCTTCCAATATCTGAATAGTGCACTCTGACTGTCCGTCTGTCTGTGGATGAAATGTTGTACTCAACTCCACCCGCGTGCCTAACTCATGTTGTACAGCCCTCCAGAAATGTAAGGTAAACTGCATACCTCGATCTGAAATAATAGACACTGCCACACCGTGAAGGCGGACAATCTCACGAATATAAATTTCAGCTAACCTCTCTGAAGAATAGGTAACTGCAACTGGAATGAAATGTGCTGACTTGGTCAACCTGTCCACACTGACCCAAACTGCGTCAAATTTTCTCTGAGTCCGTGGGAGACCAACAACAAAATCCATAGTGATACACTCCCACTTCCACTTAGGAATTTCTAACTTCTGAAGCAAATCACCAGGTCTCTGATGCTCGTATTTAACTTGCTGACAATTCAGACACCAAGCTACATATGCAACTATATCCTTTTTCATTCTCCTCCACCAATAATGTTTTCGCAAATCTTGATACATTTTGGCGGTACCTGGATGAATAGAATACCTGGAACTGTGTGCTTCTTCAAGAATTAATTCACGAAGTCCATCCACATTAGGCACACAAATACGACCCTGCATTCGCAGAACCCCATCTTCCCCCACAGCAACCTGTTTGGCATCACTGTGCCACACCGTGTCCTTAAGGACAAGTTCATCATACTGCCTCTCTCTGATGCGCTCATATAAAGAAGACCGAGCGACTGTGCAAGCTAGAACCCGACTGGGTTATGAAACATCTAACCTCACAAACTGATTAGCCAAAGTCTAAACATCTGCAGCTAATGGCCTCTCACCAACCGGAATGTATGCAAGACTTCCCATACTCACAACCTTTCTACTCAAGGCATCGGCCACCACATTGTCCTTTCCGTGGTGATACAAAATGGTGATATCATAGTCTTTCAACAACTCCATCCATCTTCTCTGTCTCAAATTAACATCCTTTTGTTTGAACAAATACTGGAGGCTACGATGATCAGTAAATACCTTACACGAGACACCGTAGAGGTAATGCCTCCAAAGCTTCAGTGCATGAACATGATAATTCTTCTCGTGAACTTTCAACTGTCGTGACGCATATGCAATTACCTTGCCATCTTGCATTAATACTGCACCAAGCCCAATGTGAGATGCGTCACAATATACCATATACGATCCTGAACCTGTGGGTAATACCAATACTGGCGCCGTAGTCAAAGCGGTCTTGAGCTTCTGAAAGCTCAACTCACACTCGTCTGACCATCTGAATGGAACACCCTTCTGGGTTAGTCTGGTCAATGTGCTTGCTATAGATGAAAACCCTTCCACGAATCGACGATAATAACCTGCTAAACCCGGGAAACTCCAGATCTCCGTAACCGAAGTAGGTCTAGATCAATTCTGAACAGCCTCAATCTTTTTAGGATCCACCCTTATGCCTTTTGCTGATACAACATGCCCCAAAAAGGCAACTGAGTCTAACCAAAACTCACATTTTGAAAACTTGGCATATAACTGATTATTCTTCAAAGTGTGAAGCACACTTCGAAGATGCTGCTCATGCTCATCTCGATTGCTGGAGTAAATCAAGATATCATCAATGAATACAACCAAAACAAAATCCAAATAAGGCTTGAACACCCGATTCATCAAATCCATAAATGCTGCTGGAGCATTTGTCAACCCAAATGACATCACTAGGAACTCGTAATGCCCATACCGAGTTCGAAAAGCTATCTTAGGGACATCAGATACCCTAATCTTCAACTGATGGTAACCAGATCTCAAATCAATCTTCGAAAATACCTTGGCACCCTGAAGCTGATCAAATAAGTCATCAATTCTTGGCAGCGGATCTTTATTTTTGATAGTGGCCTTGTTCAACTGCCGATAGTCTACACACATCCGCATCGAGCCATCTTTCTTCTTTACAAATAATACTAGTGCACCCTAGGGCGAGACACTGGGTCTAATGAATCCCTGATCAAGCAAGACTTGTAACTGCTCTTTCAATTCTTTCAACTCTGGCGGGGCCATACGGTATGGTGGAATAGAAATGGGCTGAGTGCCCGGAGCCAAATCAATACAGAAGCCAATATCTTTGTCGGGTGGCATCCTCGGCAGATCTGCAGGAAATACTTCTGAAAATTCACGAACAACTGGTATTTAGTCCATAGAAGGGACATTCGCACTACGATTGCGAATATAAGCCAGATAGGCTAGACACCCTTTTCTCTACCATACGCCGAGCTTTCATATAAGAAATAACCTTACTGGAAGAATAGCCAGGAGTTCCTTTCCACTCTAACCGAGGTAACCCCGGCATAGCTAGGGTCACTGTCTTGGCATGACAGTCTAATATAGCATGATAAGGAGACAGCCAATCCATACCCAAGATGACATCAAAATCTACCATATCAAGAAGTAAAAGATCCACACTAGTCTCAAGATTACCAATAGTAACCACACACGAACGATAGACATTGTCTACTACAACAGAGTCTCCCACCAGTGTAGATACACACACAGAAGCACTTAGAGAATCACAAGGCATAACCAAATATGAAGCAAAATAGAAGGACACATAGGAATAAGTAGATCCTGGATCAAATAGAATTGAAGCATCTCTATGGCAAACTGGAATAATACCTGTGATCATAGCATCAGATGACTCGGCCTCAGGCCTAGCTGGAAAAGCATAAAATTGGGGCTGGGCCCCACCACTCTGAACTGCATCTCTGGGACGGCCTCTAACTGGCTAGCCTCCACCTCTAGCGGTCTGACCTCCACCTCTAATGGCCTGACCTCCACCTCTAGCTGCCTGACCCCTGCCTCTAGCTGGCTGAGCAGGCGGTGAAGCAACCGGTGCCGGCATGATGGCACGAGAATCCTGCCGAGGTCTGTTACTCGCCAATCTAGGGCAATACCTCCTGATGTGACCAATGTTCCCACACTCGTAACACCCATCCTGATGTCGTGGCTGCTGAAGCTGACCCAAATAGACCGGATAACCACTGTAGTAACTCTGGAGTGGTGGTGCACTAATAGGATCTGAATGTGCACTGAATACTGGTTGCCTAGAGTAAGGCATAATAGGACCGTGAATCCCTTAAGCACCGGAGGATGCATGAAGTGCTGAATGAAACGGTCTGGGAGGATGACCCCTACCTCCAGACGAGGCACCACTGAAACCACCGAACTGACGAGGCCTTTTATCAGACCTCTGCCCTCTCTCATGTGCAACAACCATCTCAATCCTCCTGGCGACATTAGCAGCCGCCTGAAAAGAAATCTCACTTCCGGTTTCCTTGGCCATATGAAGTCTGATAGAGTGAGTGAGTCCCTCAATAAACCTCCTCACTCTCTCTCCCTCCGTAGGTAGTAAAAGGAGAGCATGACGAGCCAAATCCACAAAACGGGACTCATACTGAGTAACAGTCATACTGCCCTGCTGTAGACGCTAAAATTGTTTGCGGAATTACTCTCTCAGTATTATAGGGAGGAACTTCTCCAGAAATAGCTGAGAGAACTACTCTCAGGTAAGTGCAGGTGATCCGACTGGTCGGGTCAATGTATAATCTCTCCACCACCTCTTGGCGGAACCCGTCATCTGAAATACAGCAAAATCAACCCCATTGGTCTCAACTATACCCATGTTCCGTAGCACCTCATGGCAGCGTTCAAGATAATATTGTGGGTCCTTAAAAGGTGTACCACTGAAGTGAACTAGATAGAGCTTAGTAAACTTATCCAGTCTCAATAAGGCCTCAAAAGACATGGCGGGCCTATCACCAGTCTGTGCCGCAACAACTGGCTGAACTACTCTAACTGGCGAGGCTGTTGGAGCCTGATTCTAGGGAGCCATCTGCTCCAGAGCGGGAGTAGTGGGAGTTTGTGCTCCTCCCCCAGCCTATGAGACGGCTGGTGCTACTGGAAATGTACCATTATGGGCCACGCCTTCCATAAGACTTACCAAATGGACTAGAGCGTCCTGAAGTACTGGAGTGGCTATGAATCCTTCCGGGACCTGAACTGGTCCAACTGGTACATTCTGAACTGGGACCTCCTCCTGAAGGTCTACCTGAGGTTCTACAACATGTGCAGCTTCTCGGGCTGTGGTCTGAGCTCTACCTCGGCCTCTAGCATGGCCTCGGCCTCGACCTCTACCCCTAGCCATAGTTGCCACCAGGGGTTCTGGTCCCTGTCCATCGGTAGAGGTATTACGTGTTCTCATCATCTGCGAGAGAATAAGAGTAGAATGATTCAATCATCGATGATAAAATAAAATTGCACGACAGAATAAGAAAGAAGTAATATTGTTCCTAAACTTCATAGCCTCTGAGAGATAAGTACAGACGTCTCCGTACCGACCCTTCAGACTCTACTAAGCTTGCTCGTGACTCGTGAGACCTATGTAACCTAGTACTCTAATACCAACTGTCATGACCCAAAATTCTCACCTTCGGACCGTGATGGCGCCTAATATTTCACTTGCTAGGCAAGCCAACGTTAGAATAATATTAATTAATTTTAAAAAAAAAATTAAATTATTAATAATCAAGGAAACAAATGCGGAAGCAAAGTTTGAAATATAGTGAAATAATCCATAAAAATAACGGTGTCTAAATACCATCCTAGAATTGATGTCACAAGTGCACGTGCTTCTAGAATAAATACAAATAAAGGTCTGAATAAAATAAAGCTATCTGGAAATAAACACACAGCCAAAGTAAAATAGACGGGGACTTCAGAACTACGGGCGCCATGCAGTTATACCTCAAGTCTCCTATGAATAGCTGAAATCCGAGCAAAACTATGGCACGCCGCTGGGACTAACTCCAAAATCTGCACAAGAAGTGCAGAGTGTAGTATCAGTACAACCGACCACATGTACTGGTAAGTGCTGAGCCTAAGCTCGACGAAGTAGTGACGAGGCTAAGACGGGTCACTTACATTACCTGTACGCAATATTAGAAACAACAACAATAATAGAAACAAATCAAGTAACTCATTTATAATAATCGAAGCCAACTCAGCAGTCATTACCAATTATCATTTCCATCAATTCAGTTGCAGCGTGCAACCCGCTCTCACAATATATTCATATTTAATTCTGTTGCAGTGTGCAACCCGCTCTCATAATATTTTTATTTTTATCACGTTTGTTGCGGCATGCAACCCGATCCTCCAATATTGACTTTTAATAAGTCTGTTGCGGCGTGCACCCGATCCTCCAATATTAACTTTTAATAAGTCTGTTGCGGCATGCAACCCGATCCTCCAATATTGACTTTTAATAAGTCTGTTGCGGCGTGAAACCCGATCCTCCAATATATTCATTATAATCAATCCTGTTGCGGCGTGCAACCCGCTCCTCCAACATATTCTTTTACCAATCAATTCTTATAGAATAAATTCCCCAATAAACGCAACCATTAATATAAAATCATAAGACAACAAGCATACAACAATTATAATTTAATTATGAAACAAACAATGATAATTAGCAATTTATTATAGAAATCAGGGAGAAAATAGACGGTTTAATATTTAATATGCTAAATGTCAAATAATAATTTAAAACACATAATTCAAATAGCATGAAACAATTAATGCAAAAATTCAAAAATTAATATTTTGACAAAGAATAAGAGAGAAATAATTATTATAATAATTAATTTATGATTAAAAATAATTTATGATTTCCATGTAAATAGGCAAACAATTAATTTGACGACGTATAGACACTCGTCACATCACCTATACGTCGTTCACATGCAATTCATATAACAAATAATTTAAGGGTTCTATTCTCTCAAGTCAATGTTAATCACGACACTTACCTCGCTTTGCAAATTTCAATCAATTACTCAACCACCGCTTTTTCTTTCAAATTTGCCTCTGAAAGCTTCAAATCTATTCACAAATAATTCGATATATTCAATACGAATCATAGGAATTAATTCCATATGAATTTACAAATTTTTCGGATAAAATCTGAAATTCATTAAAATATTCGGCAGTGGGACCCAAGTCTCAAATTCCGGAAAAACTCACGAAATCCAAACACCCATTCCGCTACGAGTTCAATCATACAGAATTTATCCAATTCCAATATCCAATGGACCTTCAAATCTTAAATTTTTATTTTTCGAAAGTTTTACAAAATTTTCAATTTCTTCCATCTAAATCCGAAATAAATGATGAATATAGACATGGATTTGTGAAAATATAATCACTTTTGGTTATAGAACACTTACCCAATCCAAAGTCATGAAAATCCCCCTTGAAATCGCCCAAATCCGAGACTCAAAACTCAAAAATGAGTAAAAAAGACTAAGACCCGATTTTATGTATTCTGCCAAGTATTTTCGCATCTGCGGGCTATATTTTTGCACCTATGGTCTCGCATTTGTGAGACAAAGCTCGCATTTTCGAAACAGGGCAGCTTGACCGGTGGCCGCATCTGCGCTCAAAAATGTCACACCTGCGATGTCCGCTTCTGCGCAAAAAGGCCGCATCTGCGAAGACCGCATCTACGATGGAAGTTTCGCTTCTGCGAGCTCGCACCTGCGGTCAAAATTTCGCAGGTGCGATTACACCAGAACCCAAAATTTCAGATTTTGCTTAAGTCCAATTCTTGTTCCAATTTTGATTCGAATCACACTCGGGGTATTCGGAACCCAGTCCGAATATACCATCAAGTCCCGTAACATAATACGAATTGACTCGGGGTCTAAAATCACGTCAAACAACACTGAATTTACAATTCACACCCCAATTCGAACTTTGAGTTTTACACTTTTAAATTTGCAAATCTCGTGCCAAAACATATTAAATGAATCCAGAATGACTTCAAATTTTGCACACAAGTCATAAATGACATAACAGAGCTGTTCACATTTCCAGAATCGGATTCCGGCTCCGATATCAAAAGGTCAACCCCGTGGTCAAACTTGGAATATTTAGCCTTTAAATTGCTAGTTCTGTTAAATGGTCATAACTTGAGCTAGGGACCTCCAAATTAAATTTCGGGCATACGCCCAAGTCCCAAATTACGATACGGAGCTACCGAAACTGTCAAAATACTGATCCGGGTCCGTTTGCTAAAACTGTTGACCAAAGTCAACTCACTTAAATTTTAAAGCTCTATTTCACATTTTAATTTATTTTTCATATGAAATCTTTCCGAAAAATTGTACGGACTACGCACGCAAGTCGAGAAATGATAAATGGTGCTTTTCGAGGTCTTAGAATACAGAATTGATTATTAAATTTAAAGATGACATTTTGGGTCATCACATAGAATTTTCATGAAATCCCAACACCTATTTCGATACGAATTCAACCATACCAAAATTATCAAATTCTGATAACGGATCACCTTTCAAATCTTAACCTTTCGTTTTTGAAAGATTTTGCAAAAATCCCATTTTTTCCATTTAATTCACTAATAAATGATAAAAATAAACATGGAATCATGAAATATAATTAAAACCGAGTAGGAAACACTTACCCCAATCCATTTGATAAACATTCTCTCAAAAATCGCTTCAATCCGAGCTCCATAGCTCCAAATATATTGAAATGAGCTTATAAAAATAACTTCCCAATAAAAACACTAATCTCGTCGCTGAATGTCCATATCCCGTCACTAAAAGCTCATTTCCCGTCACTAAAGGTCCGCATCAGAACCTGCTTGCACCAGCAATTTATATTTTCACTAAAAAGACTCTAACTCCATCATACGAACTCGGATTTTGACAATTCTTATTTCCATGTGTCAAAAATAATAATATGAACCTAATCGTTCAATCGAATCTCAATTCGAAGCTCATTTTCTCAATACGATACCAATTTTGCCCGTTAAATAATTAACTTATGTTTCGCACTAAAAACCAATTGCGACTTGATGAAATTAGACCAAATATTCCAGATCATTCATATAATTTATTATCAAACTCCCGGAAGTCTCGAAATCAATTTCGATCTCTAAAACTAAAAATAGACCTTTGGATCATTACATGCTTATGCTCAAAAAAATGTCAAAACACCAAACACGTTAAAAACCCATCCAAAACTTATCCGGGCCTCATGGGACCCCAACTAAGTATACTAACAAGTCCCATAACATAATACAGACTTAGTCGATACCTCAAATCATATCAAACAATACCGAAACAATGAATCACACCTCAAATCGAACTTATGAGTTTATGAAATTTTCCAAATTCTATATCTTGTGTATCAAATTAATCCGGAATGACTTCAAATTTTGCGTGCAAGTAATAAATGACATAATGAAGCTGTTTCAATTTTTAGAATAGAATCCGACTCTGATATCAATAAAGTCAACTCCTGCTCAAACTTTCCATAAATCTTCAATTTTTTAACTTTTGCTAAAATGCGTCGAATTGTCCTACGAACTTCCAAATTCAAATCCGAACATGCACCTAAGTCCGAAATCATCATATGAAACTGTTGGAATCGTCAAAATTCTATTTTTAAGTCGTTTTCTCAAAAGTCAAACTCCGGTGAACTCTTTTCATTTAAGCTTCAAAAAATAATAATTGTTCTTTCAATTAAATTCCGAATCTTTCGAAAACCAAACCCGACCGCACATGCAAGTCATAATACATATTACGAAATTGCTTTGGACCTTAAGTCGCTGAACAAGACGTTAATTCTTAAAACGACATGTCGGGTCGTTACAAATGGATACATGTTCTTCACTGTAACCCTATTCAATTGGCGATGATCAATACACATATGCATAGAACCATCCTTCTTCTTTACAAACAAGACCAGAGCACCCCAAGGCGACACACTAGGCCGAATGAAGATCTTATCGAGCAATTCTTTCAACTGCTCATTTAATTCCTTCAACTCTGTTAGGTCCATATGATATGGTGGAATGGAAATGGGCCGAGTTCCCGGTAACAAATCAATACCAAAATCGACATCCCTGTCGGGCGGCATGCTCGGAAGATCCGCCGAAAATACATCTGGATAATCCCTTACTATCGGAACTGACTCCATGGTAGGAGTATCAAAACTGCCATCCCTCACGAAGGCTAGATAAGCATTATACCCCTTCTTAACCATACGTCGAGCCTTTAGAAATGAGATAAACCTACTAGGAACATAATCTAATGTACCCTTCTACTCTATCCGTGGTAAACCTGGCATAGCCAGCATCACAGTCTTGGAGTGACAATCGAGAATAGCATGATAGGGAAATAACCAATCCATGCCCAAAAACTGTCCGAAATCTGTAGATACCAGCAATATCCAACATGGTGTGAAACCCGTCCGAAACTCATCTGATACCCTTGACACCCCATCCCAAACAAGTCCCAAAGCATAAAAAATACCTACTCAAGGCCTCAAATAACGTATAATAATATCAAAACGATGAATCGCACCTCAAAATCAAGCTTATGAACTATTTCAAATTTCTAAATTCAATAATTTAAACCGAACACATCTAAACAACTCGAAATTACTTCAAATTTTGTACATAAGTTCCAAATGATATAAAATACCTATTCCAACTTCCAAAAAAAACAATCCGAATCCGATTACATCGAAGTCAACTATCAGTCAAACCTATGAATTGTCCAAACATTCAAATTGCCAACTTCCGCCCAATAGTTCCAAAACCTTCAAGAAGCATACAGAGCTATTGGAATCATTAAAACTCTATTCTGGAGTCGTTTACACATAAGTCAATATCATGTCAACCTTTTCAACTTAAGTTTTAAACCTAGGAACTAAGTATTCCAATTCATTCCAAAACCTCATCGGACCCGAACCAATTACTCCGGCAAGTCACATAATAGTTCTACAGTATAGATTGAGCAATAAATGGGGGAATGTGATTGAAATACTCAAAACGATCGGCCGGTTCATTACATTCTCCCCCACTTAAACATACATTCGTCCTCGAACGTGCCAAGAGTTATTTCCAAGCCATCAAATCACTATTCCATCTTATCACGCACGTACCCGGGGGTGATTCCATGCCTCCATTTTCCATATAGGCCTCACAATACAACATAATTGAAGATCATTATTTTAACTTTAGTCTAAAAACTTGGAGCCCAATTTCTAACACCCAGAATTCTTTTCAAGATCTGAATCTCACATATACACCGTGTATAAGTCTGAACAAGCTATATCAAGCCATAACTACAACCCCCGATATAATCACATAACATTCTACCCAACTCTCATGCTCGCAACACCATTCCCGATCAGAGTAACTACTCCAACCCAACCAAGTACTAGTATTAAACCCTATATCAAGCCAAACCTCATTTCACAACCTTCGTACACTGCTGATAACAAAAGAAACACGCGGAATCTCATAACCCTTATCAGATCAACAAGTCATGGAGCTCTCTCGCCCCAACCAGAATCATAATCACTTTCTAAGATAACTTTCAATGTTATCCTCCCGAGTGTACCATAATCAAACATGATAGTACCCATTCCAGGTCCATTGACCTTATATTATCAAACACAGATATTCCACATACACGCCACACCAATATATCTCAAGCCAAAAATTATGCAATCCGTGCACCCAAAAATAAAAAAAATGTTAAAATTAATTTGACAAAAGTGTTTATTAATGAGAGTAAATTAGTCAAATAGTTTTTTTTCTTTCTATTTTTTGTTAATAGGTTAAGCAAATTGTTAGAAAAGAAATTAAAATAGATGAGTTAAGCGTAATATTGTAAACCATAAGAAAAATTAGTACTCCCTCCGTTTCAATATAGATGAGGTAGTTTGACTCGGCACGGAGTTTAAGAAAAAAAAAGAAGACTTTAAAACCTGTGGTCTTAAAAGTTTAAGGGGTAAAAGCTTTGTGAGACCATAACATTTTTATGGTTATAAAAGCTTCTCATTAAGGGTAAAATAGGTAAAATGAAGAGTTTAAAGTGGAATTATTTCCAAATTTAAAAATGTATCATTTATTTTGGAACAGATTAAAAAGGAAAGTAGCTAATCTAATTTGAAACAGGGGTATTACATAACGAAATTTGGAGGGAGATATTTGAAATTAACCAATTTTATTAAGCTGACTAAGATAACGAAGTCACTTTTCCCCAAAAAAATTAAATCTTTCAGCTACTTTTTGTTATAAAATAAAGACTGTAAAGTAAAGACAAGTATAGAGAGAAACTGATATATTATTCAACTTCAAACTTATGTACATAATGAACTGAAAACTCCTCTATTTATAGAAGAAAGGAAGCAGCTGCGAGGAGAAGAAAGGAAGCAGCTGCAAGGCTTTTCTTTAGCTGCTTGCAAGCTGTCTGCATGAGCTGCTTGCAACCTGCCTGTTTAATAAGAAGCTGCTGCAAATCATTTCATTGAGCTGCTTGCAACCTGCCTACATCAGCTGCTTGTAGATAAACTTCAACAGAGTATTAAATGGATAATCTTCTTCAGGAAGATTATCTATAGCGGAGTAATAAATGAACATCCACAATATAATTATTTTCATAACACTCCCCCTTGGATGTTCATTAAAAGGTATTGTACCTCGTTAAAATCTTACTAGGAAAAACCCAGTGGAAAAAATCTTAGTAAAGGAAAAAGAGTACACATATTTAGTAATACGCATTTCTAGATGCCTCATTAAAAACCTTATAAGGAAAACCCTGTGGGAAAAAATCTTAGTAAGGAAAAAAGAGTACATCTCATATTTTACTCCCCCTGATGAAAACCTTGTTTCAAATATTTGAGTCTCCGCATTCCAATCTTGTATACCATCTTCTCAAAAGTTGAAGTTGGCAAAGATTTAGTGAATAAATCTGCCGGATTGTCACTTGAACGGATTTGCTGCACATCAATGTCACCATTTTTCTGAAGATCGTGTGTGTAGAATAATTTTGGTTAAATGTGCTTCGTTCTATCTCCTTTTATAAATCCTCCTTTCAATTGGGCTATGCATGCAGCATTGTCTTCGTATAAAATTGTGGATCTTTTATCACACTCCAAACCACATTTTTCTTGAATAAAATGAATCATTGATCTCAACCATATACATTTCCTACTTGCTTCATGAATAGCTATTATCTCAGCATGATTTGAAGAAGTAGCAACAATTGACTGCTTTGTGGAGCGCCATGATATGACAGTACCTCCACATGTAAACACGTACCCGGTTTGAGATCGAGCTTTATGGGGATCAGATAAATAACCTGCATCTGCATAACCAACAAGATCTGCACTATCTTTGTTAGCATAAAACAAACCCATATCAAGAGTTCCCTTTAAATATCGCAATATATGCTTAATCCCGTTCCAATGTCTCTGTGTAGGAGAAGAGCTATATCTTTCTAGTAAATTAACAGAAAATGCTATGTCAGGCCTTGTTGCATTAGCAAGATACATAAGTGCACCAATTGCACTGAGATAGGGTGTTTCAGGACCCAGGAGTTCCTCATCCTCTTCTGGAGGTCGGAACGGGTCCTTATTCACTTCAAGTGATCGAACAACCATTGGTGTACTCAATGGGTGCGCTTTGTCCATGTAAAAGGGTTTTAAGACCCTTTCTGTATAGGCAGATTGATGCATAAAGATCCAATTTGCTAAATATTCAATTTGCAGTACAAGACAAAGTTTTGTCTTTCCAAGATCTTTCATCTCAAATTCTTTCTTAAGATATTCAATTGCCTTTTGGAGCTCTTCTGGAGTTCCAACAAGATTTATGTCATCAACATAAACAACAAGTATAACAAATTCTGAAGCCATTTTCTTTATAAAAATACATGGACAAATAACATCATTTATGTAACCCTCTTTCAACAAATATTCACTGAGGCGATTATGCCACATGCGCCCAGATTGTTTTAAACCGTACAAAGATCTTTGTAATCTGATTGAGTACATTTCCCGAGATTTTGAATATGCTTCAGGCATTTTAAATCCTTCAGGGATTTTCATGTAAATCTCATTATCAAGTGACCCGTACAGATAAGCTGTAACCACATCCATCATATGTATTTCAAGCCTTTCACGTAAGGCTAAACTGATGAGATATCGAAATGTTATGGCATCCATAACGGGTGAATATGTTTCTTCATAATCGACTCCAGGTCGTTGTGAGAATCCTTGTGCGACAAGGCGAGCCTTGTATCTTTCAACTTCATTTTGCTCATTCCTTTTTCGCACAAAAACCCATTTATGACCAACTGGTTTTATACCAGCAGGTGTTTGGACTACTGGTCCAAAGACCTCTCTTTTAGCAAGTACGTTCAATTCTGATTGAATTGCCCCTTGCCATTTTGGCCAATCAGATCTTTGTTTACATTCTTCGATAGATCGGGGTTCAAAATCCTCACTATCTTGCATAATGTTAAGTGCAACATTATATGCAAAAATATTATCCACCACTATTTTAGATCGATTTAAATTAATCCCATCACCAGTAGAACTTATTAAAAGTTCCTCGCTCACTTGAGCCTCGGGTTTATTGATTTCTTCAGGAATCTCATAACTAATCAGATCTTGGGTCTCTTCAGGAGATCCCTTCATAATATCATTTTGATCATTTGTCGATTTCTTTTTCTAGGATTTCGATCCTTAGAACCCATAGGCCTACCACGCTTCAGGCATGCTTTAGTTTCATTAGCTCTCATGCTAATAGATGGTCCTGTTGGGACATCAATTCGGATAGGCACATTCTCTGCAGGGATGTGTGACTTAGTTATCCTTTTCAAATCAGTAAATGCGTCTGGCATTTGATTTGCTATATTTTGTAAATGGATGATCTTCTGGACCTCCTGATTACATATAGGGGTACGTGGATCAAAGTGAGATAATGATGAAACTTTTCACACAATTTCTCTTTTGATTTCCTTTTCTCTCCCCCTAATTGTGGGAAATTTGTTTCATCATATCGACAATCTGCAAATCGAGCAGTAAATAAATCTCCCGTCAATGGTTCAAGATAGCGAATAATAGAGGGTGATTCAAACCTAATATATATTCCTAACCTTCTTTGGGGGCCCATCTTACTGCGCTGTGGTGGTGCTACTGGCACATATACAACACATCCAAAAATTCGTAGATGGGCAATATTTGGTTCATGACCAAAAACTAAATGTGACGGAGAATATTTATTATAATGTGTTGGTATGAGACGGATAAGTGATGCTGCGTGCAAGATAGCATGGCCCCAAACAGTAGTGGGCAATTTTGTTTTCATAAGTAGTGGTCTTGCTATCAATTGCAGTCGTTTAATAAATGACTCTGCAAGGCCATTTTGAGTATGAACATAAGCTATCGGATGTTCAACTTTTATCCCAACTGATAGACAGTAATCATCAAAAGCTTGAGATGAGAATTCTCCAGCATTATCAAGGCGAATAGCCTTTATAGGATAATCTGGGAATTGTGCCCTTAATCGAATTATTTGGGCTAATAACTTTGCAAACGCCAGGTTGCGAGATGATAATAGGCACACATGAGACCATCTTGAAGATGCATCTATTAGGACCATAAAATATCTAAACAACCCACTTGGTGGGTGAATAGGTCCACATATATCCCCATGTATACGTTCTAAGAAGGTAGGGGACTCAATGCCAACCTTCATTGGTGATGGTCTAGTGATCATTTTGCCTTGATAAGAAGCATCACAAGAAAATTCATTATTTGTAAGAATCTTCAGGTTCTTTAATGGATGCCCACTCGAATTTTCAGTAATTCGTCTCATCATTATTGATCCAGGATGGCCCAAACGGCCATGCTAAAGCACAAAAGTATTTGAATCAGTAAACTTCTGGTTTACGATAGAGTGTGATTCAACTGTACTAATCTTTGAATAATATAAGCCAGAAGATAAAGTTGGTAACTTTTCTACAATGCATTTCTAGCCAGAAATATTCTTTGTAATACAAAGATATTCCACATTCATTTCATCTATTGTCTCAACATGATACCCATTTCGGCGGATATCTATAAAACTCAATAAGTTTCTTCGGGACTTGGAGGAGTACAATGCATTGTCGATAATAAGTTTTGTTCCTTTAGACAGAAATACAATAGCTCTTCCGGAGCCTTCAATCAAACTTATATTACCAGAAATTGTAGAAACATTTGCTTTTTCCTTATGCAAATAAGAAAAGTATTTCTGATCTTTGAATATGGCATGAGTTGTTCCACTATCAACTACACAAATATCTTCATGATTGGTCTTTGATCCAAACATAATTTGAGGATTATCCATATTCTTCAAAATGACATAAACAAAATAAATATGATAGTAAACATTATAACTTTTATTTATGTACAACAATTACATAACTATACTATCTACTACAAATAACAGAAATTAAAATATTTACATCTCTACAGATTCACTACCGATCACATGACTTGTTTCTCCTTCTGGGAGTGCAAAGTAATCAGCTACATCCAAATGCATGAAGTCTAAATTATCTTCAGAAATAAAATTTGCTTCAGCATTTTTCTCTGTCTTCTTCAGGGAAGCTTGATATAGCTCAACCAGGTGCTTTGGCGTACGACATGTACGTGACCAGTGCCCTTTTTCTCCACATCTATAGCATGCATTTTCTGGCTTTGCTGCTTGCACCGCTTCATGCTTTTGTTCCTTCCTTTTCCACTGCTGGTGGTGAGGAGGGTTCTTTGGTGCATTATTATTACCACGATTAGAGTTTCCTCCCCGACCACGGCCATGACCATGACTGGGGCCACGTCCTCTTCCACGTTTAGCTTAGTGGAAGTTCGTCTCATTCACTTCTGGGAATGGATAAGAACCAGTAGGTCGGCTTTCATGATTTTTCATTAATAGCCCATTATGTTGCTCGGCTACAAGGAGATGTGAGATAAGTTCAGAATACTTTTTGAATCCCATCTCTCGATATTGCTGCTGCAGGAGCATATTCGAGGCATGAAAAGTGGTGAAAGTTTTCTCCAACATATCATGATCAGTAATATTATCACCACATAGCTTCAATTGGGAAATAATTCTGAACATAGCAGAATTATACTCACTGATAGATTTAAAATCTTGTAGCCTTAGATGAGTCCAATCATAATGTGCATTTGGAAGAACGACCATCTTCAGGTGGTCATATCTATCTTTCAAATTACTCCACAGTATGACTGGATCTTTAACAGTAAGATATTCTATTTTCAGGCCCTCATCAAGATGATGGCGTAGGAATATCATTGCTTTGGCACGGTCTTGGTTTGATGCCTTATTTTTATCTTTGATGGTGTCTGCCAGACCCATCGCATCAAGATGAATTTCGGCATCAAGCACCCAAGACATGTAGCTTTTGCCCGATATATCCAGGGCTACAAACTCAAGTTTAGAAAGATTTGACATTATTTAGAAAAAGAAAGTTCGTACCTCTGATACTTTCAAAGTATTTTCTTGAGATGGCAGAGTCTCGTGCTGATAACGTGTTATAAAATAAAGACTGTAAAGTAAAGACAAGTATAGAGAGAAACTGATATATTATTCAACTTCAAACTTATGTACATAATGAACTGAAAACTCCTCTATTTATAGAAGAAAGGAAGCAAATGCGAGGCTTTTCAGGAAGCAGCTGCAAGGCTTTTCTTTAGCTGCTTGCAAGCTGTCTGCATGAGCTGCTTGCAACCTGCCTGTTTAATAAGAATCTGCTGCAAATCATTTCATTGAGCTGCTTGCAACCTGCCTGCATCAGCTGCTTGTAGATAAACTTCAACAGAGTACTAAATGGATAATCTTCTTCAGGAAGATTATCTATAGCGGAGTAATAAATGAACATCCACAATATAATTATTTTCATAACACTTTTATATTTCTGTTACATAGATTTTAGAGAAATAATTTTTAAATTAGAAAGAAAAAAAATATCTTTTGTGTTACAAAGTTTAAGACAATATCGTCCAACTACAGTTCTTCAAGACGATACATGGTAATAGATAAGAAATGTTTTTGGGTCTTTAGCACATATTTAAAACATTAGATAATGGTGGCATAAATCTTGTGGATGACAAAAAGTTATGGATGTAATAATTGGCACGTGTTCAGTTTCATCTCAATAATTTCTGGGTAGCCTTGAATACCACCATTAGCTAAAGGCCAAGCGAAGGACAAAAATAAGAGCACAAGAATCTAATCATGTCTCAGATTTTTTAAGCTGTTGATATCAGATGAAGTTTACTCTCTTGTCTTCACTTTTTATTGCTAGGCGAAGGACAAAAATAAGAGAACTCTCTCCGATTTTTAACCTGTTGAGGCTACCCAGAAATTATTGAGATGAAATTGAACACGTGCCAATTATTACATCCACAACTTTTTGTTATCCACAAGATTTATGCCTATAACAATTGAATTTGTAAGTGATTTTAAGGATAAATGAATTAAATTAATACAAAGCGATAAATTAAATTATAATTAAAATAAAGTAAATTCAAACCACGCGAATTGAACATTTATGGCCTTGGGAAGTGAGCCACCCTTGAACATAATGCATTTCGATCGGTGTCAAAATACAGCTGAATAAGAACTTTAAAGAGAAAATAACAGTATATTGCTCCTGAATGATTGTTACCATCTGTTTTACAAGTAATCAGACTCCTTTTATATAGGTGGGGACACGTTCCAAATGATAAAATGGACCTATTCCAAATCCCGAAAATAAAAATCCAAACACGAGAGCTATGAAGTGAACCTATGGTCATACTTGTAAAAAATTTAAGCCTTTAAATTGCCAACTTTCGGCAAAACAATACAAATCGACCTATCGGAGCCATCAAAACACCATTCCGGGGTCATTTTTTCAAAACCCAAACCTTTGTCAACATTTTCAACTTAAGCTTCTAAAGTGAGAATCATTCATTCGAATTCATTCCAAATCATCCAAAAATCAAATTCGAGCATGCACCAAAGTCATAATATACAATATGATACTACTCAAGACCTCAAACCACTAAACGGAACCTTAAAGCTCTAAACAACAGATCGAGTCATTACAGTTAGTTATGATACTTGTTGAGTACATGGGGTCGGTTGTACTCATACTACACTTCTGCTCCTTGCTTGTAGTTCTTGGAGCTGAGTTCTTGTTGATAGAGAAAGCTGGCATTGAAGATGTACCTGCATTTCGGATATAGCTGCCACTTGTCCTTGGTAGTTATAGATTTGAATTATGTATAAGTACATTTCAAACAGATATTGTATTTACTTTCATACCAACTTTGTAAATTTAAGTTTTAGTGTCTCATGACTTGTACTACCAATCCTTGGGTTAATGTATGGAACTTTAGTTATTTCACTTAATGATTTCATATTAATTTTATTAGAATTGTGTTGACTGTTATTTGGCATACCAAGCATTTTGGGTTAGGTGCTTTTATGACTAGGTGGATTTTGGGTCATAAAAAGTTGGTATCAGAGCTCTAGGTTCATAGGTTCTCTGAGTCGTGAGCAAATTTCTAGTAGAGTATTGTTGATCAGTATGATGATATACATACCTATCTTTGACAAGCTACATGGCAT
The DNA here is from genome assembly GCF_000715075.1 of Nicotiana tabacum. Lineage (NCBI taxonomy): Eukaryota > Viridiplantae > Streptophyta > Magnoliopsida > Solanales > Solanaceae > Nicotiana > Nicotiana tabacum. The sequence goes on from NC_134098.1 coordinate 10,001,795, forward strand.
TTTTTGAAAAATTTCCCATCTTTCATTCTTTATCGTGCGGCATTAATTCAGCTTCACGTGTATCTCTTTGAATTCCTTCCATCCACTAGTGTGTTAGGTTAAGTACTCGGTATCAGTTGTGCAATGACGACTTGTGATGTCATGGATGAATTGTGAGATGTATTATTCGTGTTTTGGGGATAGGTCAATCGGGGGACTTGAGGCTAGGTTATGACTGCAGCTTGGGCTCGGTAGTTTCAGTCGTGTGAGTATGTGATTTTGGACTTAAAATGTCTGGTAGTGTCCTTGGGAGTGGGATTGATGGCTCGGTGATTGGATGGATAGCTATATAATGAGTAATATGTGACTGAGGACTATGCTTAGATTATTTGAATGTGACGAAAAGATTTTTTTTGGAATGCGAAAGGACTATCGTTGACATCCAATTTTGTCTCATTTCCTCCAATTAATTTCCTTGAGCTTCTAAGTAATTAATACATCAAATACTTTCTTTTTCAATACTATTTTCTATTTACTACTACTACTACTATTCTTGTTGTTATTATTTTTATCACTATTGATACTAGTACTATTATTATGACTATTATTACTACTAATATTCTTATTATGACTATTATTACTACTACTATTATAATATTATTATAATTCCATTTAATAATTAAGGCAATAATTATTTTTATAATATCTCATAGCTATTTTACTAAGTGCTAGCAATTGTTATCTTGTTAAAGCTATTAATAATTTAATTAATAATAACGCTATTATATTTAGAAGCCCAAGAGAAATATACAAAGAAGGAATTGGAAAACCAACGAAGTTCATCATTCTCAGCTTACCATGCCTCAAAAGACACCTTTACAAGACTTAAACATGACCCAAATCTCTCCCACCAAAATCAACTTATCTGCCACCACCAAAATCAACCCAATGCAAGACCCATTCAGGCAGCCCAATGAGCCAATTCGGCTGACCCCCTAGCCCAATAACAAGTCCCTTACATTGATCACTACTTAGAGTTACGGTTTGTAAATCAAACGGCCTCTTTCTTCTTTCTTCCTCTTTGGTGAAAGGTCGCCTACCTCCATTGTTACGATCCAAAATCACGTGACCGGCACCCGGCACACTATCCAACCCAAATGTCCATCTATATACAAAATAAATACACGCGGAAGTCTTTTTGAAAACACAATCATTTTAAATGATTAAAAATCATACATGAAACAAAGTCTTTAAATCCATTATTTTTCAATAATTGAAAAAAATACAAAAGAATAACAATATTTCTTTCATGCATGACATACGAATAACTCTCGATTACAACTCAAAAAAAAAGATAACATCTGTATATGGAATCTCTAAAACATAATGATGAAATAAATACTTGGGACAGACCCAACCAAAAGTAAGTAAGACCAACATGAAGGCTACCACGGAATAGAAGTGGTGCCTTGCTATATGCTTCGGAAAGAGAGTCATCATATTGCCCCATCAGCTCATCATGTACCACGTCTCATCCTAAAAATATGTAAAGTAAATGGGACCCTGGAGAGGGGCCCCTGAGGGCTGAGTAGACCACGACGGTACTCAATAAGTGTCATAGACTCTCTCTAACTCAAGTTTCTGGGACAAGACTTTACAAAAATAATGCAACCAACATTGATATAAAACGATAACAATTATATCAATTCATGCTCTTTATCATTTTAAATGAAAAGACTAGAAAAATATAAATCATGATATAAACTTTTAAAACATTTATACCAACCCATGATTCTAATAAAATCATGTAAAATCATTCCAACTTCATTAAGTCATTGAAATCACTTTTGGCTCCTTAGTCCTAAACATAACAAAATTAGCTTTTACCTTTTCATCCGGAGTACTATACCGACACCAACATAACAAATAACTACTAGGTGATCGACCTAGCAACAAGTATTTGACCCTACCTGTATGGGCGGCTTCTCGTAGTTCCGTACGAGTCGACTTAACCTCATTACTTTAAGTAATGATCATTTGCCCTCTCAATGGGGGACTTTATCCCACAAACTTCGGCTTAGCCTTGTAATGCATCCCTACACCGGCACGTGTAGTTCCATGGTAACGAACTTCACATTCAAACCAATCTCGGTGGTCTTCACTAGTAACTCCCAAAATATTTTATATTTTAAAAATAGATTCATAGCATATTAGCCTCAAATGATCTAGTTTTATCAAATTATTGCACATGGCCAAACTAAACCATTTGAATAAAATAATCAAACACATGATCCTTTTCATGTTAAAGCCTTTAGTAATTTAACATCCATCTTTCACAAATATAACGAGTGCTATCCATTAATCAAGTTTGAAAAGAAAATACTTTTCATAAAAATACATCTTCGTCACTAAAGTATTTTATATTCTTTCCAATACTCGAGTTTGAATAAAACTTATAACATTTTCCTCAAGCATTGTTTGACATCGAATCTTTAGAAACAAGATTTTTCAATTGTAAAACAACAAAACTTTCTTTATGCAATACAACTCCAAATACATGGTGACATCCTTTTCCGCTTGTCTCCAGAAGTATGGATGCACATTTACAAACTCACGTAATAATTCAAATATGATTTTAGAGATAATCCCTCAAGAAGAGTAAGTATTAATCAACTTACCTCAAGTCCAAGCTTCAAAATAATAGTACGACGCTTCAATTCATTTATAACTCTCAAACGTCGCCAACAAGCCAATATCTACATTAGACATCCCAAGACATCAAAATGTATCCAAATATATGTCGATACCCATTTAAGGTTCACAAGTTAACTATAAGTCTTCAACAAGCCCAATTCACCCATACATATCCCTTTTATCCTTAGTTGCTTCCATCATTGGCCTTTAAGCCTAATATATGTTATACGATTCAATACTTAATCATGATTAAGCTATTGAAGCACTAGGATCACCAATCATCTTAACAAGATTCAAAAATTCACTATTCATCTTCTTTTCCATTCAAGAACCTTAACTCACAATACCCATTTCAAGGACTAGCATAATTCTTCAACCAATTGGTACTTTCTACTTCACAATACATTCCAAATACTTAATTCATAGATGTATTTAAGTGTAGGATAGGGATTTTACCTCTTGTAGCTCAAACCCTAACTTGAACCCCTTTGAATGATTCTTGAAGATTAGAGGAATCCCTATGAATTTCAATCCATGACTATCATTAACTAGTGTTAATCCATTATAAAAATATCATAAAACTCACCTTTGATGTGTATTTGGGTTGGGAATGCTCCACCTTCTCTCTAGAACCCAAAACTTAGCCAAAAAAATTTTTTCTTTCTCTCTCCCCGAATCCCCCTATTTTTTTATATAGAAAATAGTCTGCGTAGGTAAATTGCGTAGCCTGCGCAGATTGACTATGCAGGTTTGTGTAGCCTACGCAGCTTAAGTCCTCCCCCTCACTTCCATTATGTTTTTGCCTACGCAGCCTGCGTAGGCTACGCAGGTCTGCTGGAATCCTTTCCTCCCTCTTAGCTCAATCATTCCAATCTATGCCTTTAATCATACAACTTGAGGACCTTAAATCCATCTTACCTTCATGCCTAAGTATTGTAATGATCCTATTACCCTCGTGTGGGTTCGCAAGCACTTCGAGGTCTCAAAAATTTTCTCTTAAGCTCGAGTTTAGCTTAATCTTGTTAGAAACATTTTCTGGGGCTTTACAATCTCCACCACTTAGAACCATTCGTCCACGAATGTCATGGTAAGATGCAATCAAGTTCAAATATCCAATCACAACCCTTTTTGACCATTGCATCAAATGACCTCATTATTACTCATCCCTTTTGACTAATTTTTCAAATTCTCAAAAATTTCGGCAGAGCTTCCTTTGTTTGTAGGCCGATCTAAATTTTCTTCACTTGCATGCGAGCCACAAGGATACAAATAAAGAAGCCAACTCTGTTCGACACATCATAGCAATATCAACAATATAACATCGACCTCATATACCGCAAATCATAACTGCATAGCCACTTTCGGCATCACAACAATAAAATCTATTATAATGAGTCAAATCTAGCCATCATAGGTAATAACTGAATCAACAACACTAATAATATGTGCAACCCTCAACTTATAATCAAGATAAATAAATTACTTACTCGCTCCATGGAGTCAAAATACGATATTCACCAAATTTGAAGATTTTAAGAAGTAGTCATAAATGTAGTTCCGAACAAGTGTGGATATCCAATTTTTCATATTCTCCTAGGCCACCCAAGTGACCTCCTCGAAGTCATGATTACACTAATATACTTTAGCTGAAGCAATAATTTGAATTCCCAACCACGGACTCGCATAACAAGAATCTAAATTGATCCTTTCTTGTAAATCGAACCATAACTATTTATATCCAAAACATGCTACCAATAATAGAGAATAGCATTACCTTTAAGGTTATCTCATTCACCATATGAATCACACGTGACTCATCGTACATATACTCTCGTAGTTAGGCAATTATAATATCAAATCCACTAACGGTAGTTCTGGTAGGAAAGTAAACTCACGTGCACACCTTCTCTCTTTTTAGAAATCATACGCAACCTCGAAAAAACAGGTGCTTCCATCTGGAGCTTGCAACACTTTTCATTAACAATTCCATTTTATGAATATTACATAATATTTCTTAAACCATGTTCTTGGTGAAGTCCGTCCGAATAACAACTTTACACTTGAGACGCCATGAATTTATTTTCATCCCTATATCTTTTATAGTTCTCTTAGAACCAAAGTTTCACCATAAGGCTTAAATTAACCTTACATAATCCGTCCTCCATTTTCAACTTTTTGACTAAATTCACACTTCAGAGTTTTTTTCTTTATGGGTTAGGATCCCATTTATCAACTTTCTTGCGGAAAAGATTTCAAAATCATGTAACTCCTTTATTCAGATATTATTCATGATTTCATTCATCCATTCGAAACTCTTGAGACTTAAGTTCATCTGCATCCATTTAGAACATTACTTTATCCCTTCAAAAATCAAGCACAATATTGTCTTACCTTGTTCGCCAATAACATGTAGTTTATCTCCTTGCCCTTACGGAAATCACAGCCAGAATTTATTCAATCCCCAACTTGTTAATTATCATAGCTAATATGCCCTCTTCATAGAAAATATTCATTCCCACTATTACTAAGTTTGTGACACACACACCAGCCATCGATTTCTTAATGTCGACATTCGTGGTTCCATTCGCCAGGATTTTTTTTTCATCATAGTAACACCACTACCTATAGGCCTTCGACACTTGGCCTTCAATATGGCTCCTCTTAAGGATTATCTCTCCCTTCTGACATACTGAATTCACTTGGACATCATGTCTCAACTTACATACCCAACTTCATGTTTAGGAATACACTCGAAAAAATATTTCTCTATTCCCTCTAGCTACTTTTGCACAATAATATTTTCATGTTTATTCACCCTTTTTTTTAAACTGATATTCAAGTATTCAAGTCGGTTCATGCCCAACCCGAACTTCTAAGACTCATTTGAACCATTTGATTGTTCATTGGCAACTTGTTCGAACAACAATAATCTACCTCTTTAATTTTCACAACCAAAATATTGTACCTCTTTTATTTACAATAAACTTGTAGCTCCAGTACAACCTACTTTATTGCTCTTATACTTTGTCTACTCTTGGAAGATATTTGATAAATTCAACTTATCTTTTCCGTTTTTGGGAGGTAAGATCTCTCTTTCCTTCAACCATAACCTTAAGGTGAAATTACATGTATGGCTCTCCCCCACTTAAGAGTGAGTCTGTTCACAAGCTTCTACACTTCTTCCATGGACTTTACAAAGTCTTTAAACCATAAGTACACTTGCCCGGTACACTTACGTGTCTACCCTAATGTTAAGGGTCATTTATTTCCCAATCAAGAATCTCTTCTCATAGTCTCCACTTCCGACTGAGTTTGACTCAGATCTCATGATCATCATATTCGTATTATCTTTTGATTCTGGCGATATGATTGAATCTCTACACTCATCATAGCTCTCTTGGTTCCTTTCCCTTCTTAAGTACCATGACACTTTCAACACACAACTCATGTTGCTAAGTATAATCATTCTCCACCCTTACTATAATATCATGATTAACATATTTCTCTTTCTGTATCTGTACAGACCTCATAATTTTACTAACATGCACACTCATTGATCTTAGCTGAGATACGCATTTGGAGTACAACTCTATTGTGTTATTCATGAGTTCATATTCACATATAGTTTTCTACAAGTACAACTTCCGTATGCTTCTGAGTCCATGCCCGAATATGTCATTAACAAGCACGACTTCATTAAGCTCCAAGCCAAAGCTCAACCATTTTGAACAAGTATGAATACTTCACATGAATTGGTATATCATATCTTTATGGAACTTTTAATAGTAACTCTTTTTTCCCCGCAATTATAATGCAAGCAACTCACAACCTATCTTTACATGCCATATAGACTTTCAAACCACGTCTTTGTACGTATTTTTTTTCTCTTTTTCCTTTTCGATCATACCCTTATTACCCATGAATTTTAACATGTGTTTACACAATGAGATCCTCCATATCTAATAGGATATCCTTAGCCTCATTTCCATACAACATCTTTAGGATGCATGAGACATCAATACATATATTTGAAACACTTACAATACGTCAACTTTCGAAATATAATATTATTGTTCTCCAGCTCTTTAGCCTTAATTCGTTCATGTAATATTTTACAACTCCTCAAAAGTATTACCTAGCCTCGTACTTCATTCAACCCCTTTACAATGTGAGAGTTTTAATCAATCCATACTCAGCTGCTCCATTGGCCCTCCATATAAAGATTTTTGGAGTAAAATCTCGAAATTTCACCTTTCATAAATTTATCAACATTAATGAGACATACCCCGTCTATACAAGTTTAATATCATCCTTTCATGAAAATTTGCCTTATAAATAATTTATCTTACCCCTTCAACCTCTAAGGTCATGCCTTTTATACACTTCGTACCTTAACATGTCATCTACTTATCTATTCTAGTGTCTTTATATCATTGCAATGTATATCAATATTTATTATTAACAATTAATGCCCTTCATAATGCCTTGATCACTTAGAAATGCAGTTGATACTCTAGACATGTCGTTGTTAGCTCATGTGACATGATAATAACTACAACTTTCATACTAAGTGTCCATCTAGCCCACATCAACTTTCAGTATCCATCTATAACAATCTCGGACTCGAACTTTTTTAGTCGACTCGAAACTATCATATTCACTTGATTGAACTTTACCTCTCCTTGTTCAACTTGTTTTTCAGAACTGATAGCTGTCATATTATATTCATGTCCTTTTTCCCGAGCAGTCCCAACCATATACCACGCCACTAGGGTCATGCCCTCTCAAGATGTGATTATTCTTTTTGGTAGCGCAAACTTCCTGAAATTCTCGATGTATCATGACAACGGTCAACGCGATTCCCATCTTATCTTCCTTCAAGCAGTCATTAGCTCTTGACAAAAAAAACATATGATTCGTTATTGCATCATTCTATTTGAATCCATTTTATTTCATTTCTTATCTTTTCCCACATATTCATATACAGAGGCACTAACTCTTTCTTGGTAGCTCAACTAGTAGCTAGTATCGTTACTTAAATCTCAAGCATTATGCTCAACACTCTCATTCGTAAACCCCGCCAGGATGTCAATACAAACACATGATTTTTTCCTCACTTCAAGCTTTAACGCACGATCTAGAATGAGAAGAAAGGAATGAGACAATCCTACAATGTACATGTAGCCTTCCCGTTATGGGTGTGATGCACAACACACCAATAAGGAGAACACTACTAGACACGATTCCATTACATTGATCACTACTTAGAGTTAGGGTTTGTAAATCAAACGGCCTCTTTCTTCTTTCTTCTTCTTTGGTGAAAGGTCGCCTACCTCCATTGTCACAACCCAAAATCACGTGACCGGCACCCGACACACTATCCAACCCGGGCGAACCAAACCGTATAAGAATGTCCATCTATATACAAAATCAATACACATGGAAGTCTTTTTGAAAACACAATCATTTTAAATCATTAAAAACCATACATGAAACAAAGTTTTTAAATCCATTATTTTTTAATAATTAAAAAAATCAAAAGAATAACAATATTTCTTTCATGCATGACCTACGAATAACTCTCGATTACAACTCAAAAAAATGAATAACTACTATATATAAAATCTCTAAGACACAATGATAAAATAAATACTTGGGATAGACCCAACCAAAAGTAAGTAAGATCAACATGAAGGCTACCATGGAATAGAAGTGGTGCCTTGCTATATGCTTCGGAAAGAGAGTCATCCTATTGCCCCATCAGCTCATCATGTACCACGTCTCATCCTAAAAATATGTAAAGTAAATGGGGCCCTGGAGAGGGGTCCCTGAGGGCTGAGTAGACCACGACGGTACTCAATAAGTGTCATAGACTCTCTCTAACTCAAGTTTCTGGGACAAGGCTTTACAAAAATAATGCAACCAACATTGATATAAAACGATAACAATTATATCAATTCATGCTCTTTATCATTTTAAATGAAAAGACTAGAAAAATGTAAATCATGATATAAACTTTTAAAATATTTATACCAACCCATGATTCTAATAAAATCAAGTAAAATCATTCCAACTTCATTAAGTCATTGAAATCACTTTTGGCTCCTTAGTCCTAAACATAACAAAATTAGCTTTTACCTTTTCACCCGGAGTACTATACCGACACCGACATAACAAACAACTACTAGGTGATCGACCTAGCAACAAGTATTTGACCCTACCTATATGGGCGGCTTCCCGTAGTGCCGTACGAGTCGACTTAACCTCATTACTTTAAGTAATGATCATTTGCCCTCTCAATGGGGGACTTTATGCCAGAAACCTTGGCTTAGCCTTGGAATGTGTCCCTACACCGGCACGTGTAGTTTCATGGTAACAAACTCCACATTCAAACCAATCTTGGTGGTCTCCACTAGTAACTCCCAAAACATTTTATATTTCAAAAATAGATTCATAGCATATTAGCCTCAAATGATCTATTTTTATCAAATCATTACTCATGGCCAAACTAAACCATTTGAATAAAACAATCAAACATATGATCTTTTTCATGTTAAAGCCTTTAGCAATTTAACATCTATCTTTCAAAGATACAACGAGTGCTATCTATTAATAAAGTTCCAAAAGGAAATACTTTTCATAAAAATACATCTTTGGCACTCAAATATTTTATATTCTTTCCAATACTCGAGTTTGAATAAAACTTATAACATTTTCCTCAAGCATCATTTGACATCGAATCTTTAGAAACAAGATTTTTTAATTGTAAAACAACAAAACTTTCTTTATGCAATATAACACAAAATATATGGTGACATCCTTTCCCGCTTGTCTCCACAAGTATGGATGCACATTTACAAACTCACATAATAACTCAAATATGATTTTAGAGAAAATCCCTCAAGAAGAGTAAGTATTAATCAACTTATCTCATGTCCAAGCTTCAAAATAATAGTACGATGCTTCAATTCATTTATAACTCTCAACCGTCGCCAACAAGCCAATATCTACATTAGACATCTCAAGACATCAAAATGTATCCAAATATATGTCGATACCAATTTAAGGTTCACAAGTTAACTATAAGTCTTCAACAAGCCCAATTCACCCATACATATCCCTTTTATCCTTAGTTGCTTCCATCATTGGCCTTTAAGCCTAATACATGTTATACGATTCAATACTTAATCATGATTAAGCTATTGAAGCACTAGGATCACCAATCATCTTAACATTCACTATTCATCTTCTTCTACATTCAAGAACCCTAACTCACAATACTCATTTCAAGGACTAGCATAATCTTTCAACCAGTTGGTACTTTCTACTTCACAATACATTTCAAATACTTAATCCATAGATGTATTTAAGTGTGGGGTAGGGATTTTACCTCTTGTAGCTCAAACCCTAACTTGAACCCTTTTGAATGATTCTTGAAGATTAGAGGAATCCCTATGAATTTCAATCCATGTAGATGTTAATACTATCATTAACTAGTGTTAATATCATAAAACTCACCTTTGATGTATATTTGGGTTGGGGATGCTCTACCTTCTCTCTAGAACCCAAAACTTAGCCAAAAATAAAATTTCTTTCTCTCTCCCCGAATCCCCTATTTTTATAGAAAATAGCCTGCGTAGACAAATTGCGTAGCCTACGCAGATTAGCTGCGTAGCCTATGCAGATTGGCTATGCATACTTGTGTAGCCTACGCAACTTAAGTCCTCCCCCTCACTTCCATTATGTATTTGCCTACGCCTGCATAGGCTACGCAAGAAGGCTACGCAGGTCTGCTAGAATCCTTTCCTCCCTCTTAGCTCAATCATTCCAATCTATGCCTTTAATCATACAACTTGAGGACCTTAAATCCATCTTACCTGCATGCCTAAGTATTGTAATGATCATATTACCCTCGTGTGAGTTTGCAAGCACTTCGAGGTCTCGCAAAATATTCTCTTAAGCTCGAGTTCGGCTTAATCTAGTTAGAAAAGTTTTCTCGATCTTTACATCCATCATCCATGGAAGAAACTTGCCCCTCCAATTTGACTAAGTTCTTATCTCTCCTTTATTTATTTATTTTCTCCCCAAGGACTAATAGTATAAATCATGAGCTTCTAAGATTAGAATATATACAAAGCTGGTATGAAATAAATACATCATCTATTCGAAATGTACATAAATAGATTTGTTATGAATCTAAGGCTACCATAAACAAGAGGCAGCTACGACCGGAACGCAGGTACATCTTCAAATCTAGCTCCCGTCGATCTCAGCAACGTTAGTAGACAACACCTGCATGCAAGGTGCAGAGGTGTACTATGAGTACAACCGACCCCATGTACTCAATAAGTAACAAACCTAACCTTAGGTTGAAAGTAGTGACGAGCTGGAACAAAGGTCATGTCCAACACCAATAGCCAACAACAGTCCATAACAACGTAAAGAAAGTAATAAAAGAAGTAACTCAGAGATAAAATGCTCAGGTTAATCATGATTTCTGAAAATAGTTCTGCCTTTCAAGTATATCAGAGAAAACTCAAGTCGTTTACCAAAGTTGCCAAAAATATCAGTAAGTTTGAAAACAGTAATTTTCCCAAAACAATCCTTTCAACAATAAATAAGATGTTTCATTTTCTTTCCAGATAGCCAGTGGAAAATGCATCACCATGCCCATATGCCAATATGTGTGAGAAGTCATGAATGACGTGATACCATACATCATGAGGAAAATACATCTCTATGCATGTATATCATGTGTGCATGTCAATGCAATGTATCTCAGAGATGAACTCATGTACTCACACTCTTAGAGTACTCAATCTTACTATCTCACACTTTCCACTCATCATGCTCAATCACTCAGTACTGTATATGGCCAATCCGGCCCAGGGAAGATCCATCCTGAAATATATACATCAACTGACCATGAGTCACTCAATACTAGTAGGGCCAATCCAGCCCGTGGGGAAGACCCATCCCCAGGTAAAAATGCTTCGGATACTGGGGGTGTGTGCAGACTTCGGAGGGGCTCCTTCAGCCCAAACGCTATAAACTGCATGGACAACTCACGTGCTATAGTATCAATATCTGGATCTGCACGGATAACTCACGTGCCATAGTAACAATATCCTCACAATCAGGCCGTTGGCCTCACTCAGTCATCGATCTCTCCAGTCTCTTGGGCTCACAACGCCATGAAACTAGCCCAAAAATGATGATATGATATGTCAATATGTAGCAACAGAGACTGAGATATAATATGAAATGAATGAACATGACTGAGTATGAAATTTGCAACGTAAGAAAATAGCTCAACAGCAGTAACGACCTCAGTGGGTCCCAACATTATAAGCATATAGCCTAGACATAGTTTCTAACATGGATCACAACTCAATAGCTCTAGTACGTAGAGATTTTCATGATTTCAGAAAAGTTCAGGTAACAACACAGTACCACAGGAATAACGGAGTCATAGTTCACACGGTGCGCGCCCACACGCCCGTCACCTAGCACGTGCGTCACCTCAACACCAAACACATAACACGTACAATCAGGGTTCATACCCTCAGCTCCAAGATTAGAAGAGTTACTTGCCTCGAACAAGCCGAATCCTATGCTAAGCAAGCTAAACAATACTCCGAAAATTCCATTCTATGTGTATCAACCTCTGAACACCTTCATGTCTACCCAATTCCAAGACAAACAATTCGAAACTAGTCAAACAACGTGCAAATTAATCAAAATATACTCTAATGCTTGGAATTTAAAAATTTATAAAAATTCCTAACTCCGCTCAAAAAATCGACATTGGGGCCCACGTCTCGGAATCCGATGAAACTCACAAAATCTGACAACTCATTCAATTACGAGTTCCACCATACTAATTTCACTCAAATCCGACTCCGAATCGGTATTCAAAACCCAAAAATTCGTTTTATGAGATTATAGAAATTTCCTCCGATTTCTCTTGAAAGTTCAATAGTCTAACGCCGCAAACGAAGATTAATTCATGAAATATAATCACACGGGAGTCAAGAATATTTATCCCAAGTTGTGTGGTGAAATTCCTCTCAAAATCGCCCAATCCGAGCTCCAAAATCCGTAAGATGAAAAAATGAGACGAAGTCTCATTTTCAGATCGTAAATCCTCTGCCCAGCGATCCCTTCTTCGCGAATGCGGAAGCTCCCTCGCGTTCGCGAAGCACAAAATTTCACAGTCCAAAATTTTCTCTTACGCGAACATGGAAAATCCATCGCGTTCGCGATGAACAAAATAATTTGCCTCCAAAATGCTTTATGTGTTAGTGGCACAGCCCTCGCGAACACGGTTCATAACAACTCTACCTTATGCGATCGCGTAAGATACTTCGTGAACGCAAAGGCAGACTCCCCAGTCCCAGCTTCTCATATCTGCCCTACACGAACGCAGTCATAAGGGCACGAACGCGATGCCCAAATTTCACCAAGGTTCCCGAACGCGATGACTCTGGCGCAAACGCGATGAAGGAAAAAGACCAGCTCCTCTGTTACACTACGCGATCGCGTCCCAATCTTCGCGGTCGCGGAGAAGGATTGAAAATCCAGCAAACAGCAGCTACCAGTAGTGCCAAAATGAAGGAAAATGATCTTAATACCATCTGAAACACGCCTGAGGCTCCCGGGACCTCAACCAAATACCCCAACAAGACCTAAAACATCATACGAACTTAGTCGAAAGCTCAAATCACATCCAATAATGCTAAAAATACGAATCGCACTCCAATTCAAACTTAATGAACTTTGAAACTTCAAACTTCTATAACCGATGCTGAAACCTATCAAATTAAGTCCGATTGACCTCAAATTTTGCACACAAGTCATAAATGACATAACAGACCTATTCCAATTTCCAGAATCGGATTCCGACCACGGTCAAACTTCTGACTTAAACTTCCCATTTTTATCATTTCAAGCCTAATCCCGTTACGGACCTCCAAATCATAATTCGGACAGGCTCCTAAGTCCAAAATTACCATACAGAGCTATTGGAATCATCAAAACTCTATTCCGGGGTCGTTTACATATAAGTCAACATCCGGTCAACCTTTTCAACCTAAGTTTTAAACCTAGGAACTAATTGTTCCAATTCATTCCAAAACCTCATCGAACCAGAACCAATTACCCCGGCAAGTCATATAACAGTTGTAAAGCACAAATTGAGCAGTAAATGGGGGAACAGGGTTGAAATACTCAAAACGACCGGTCGGGTCGTTACATTCTCCCCCAGTTAAACATACGTTCGTCCTCGAACGTGCCAAGAGTTTTTTCCAAGCTATCAAATAACTATTCCATCTTACCACGCACGTACCCGTAGGTGATCCCACGCCACCCTTTTCCATATAGGCCTGACAATACAACATAATTGAAGATCATTATTTTAACTTTAGTCCAAAAACTTGGAGCTCAATTTCTAACACCCAGAATTCTTTTCAAGACCCGAATCTCACATCTACACCGTGTATAAGTCTAAACAAGCTGTATCAATCCATATCCATAACCCCAGATATAACCACATAACATTCTACATAACTCGCATGCTCGCAGCACCATTCCTGATCACAGTAACTACTCCAAACCAACCAAGAACCAGTATTAAACCCCATATCAAGCCAAACCTCATTCCACAACCTTCGTATACCGCTGATAATAAAAGAAACATGTGGAATCTTATAACCCCTTATCAGATTAACAAGTCATCGAGTTGTCTAGCCCCAACCAGAACCATAATCACTTATAAGCTGATTTTCAATGTTATCCTCCCGAGTATACCGTAATCAAACCTGATAGTACCCATTCCAGGTCCAATGACCTTATATTATCAAACAAAGATATTCCACATACACGCCACACCAATATATCTCAAGCCAAAAATTGTGCAATCTGTGCACCCAAAAATAAAATTTATCTCAAAGAAGAGAACCATTTCGCAAGTTCAGCTAGCACCACCACGACCTAATATTTACACCCAACTCCTCAAATTTTGTGAATAGGGTATCCGTAGGAACATGTGCACAATTCCTCAAATACATTGCTCAAGTAATTTTTTTATCGTAGAGGAAGGAAAGCAATGAATCAGATAAATTTTCAAAGAAATATAATTCCTACACTCTGCACGAAAAATTTCCCCGGTGCCCGCACATGGTCTCTAACCTCACATATATGCACACTCATAGCGCGTAGCTATCACAAATAATTAATGCAACTAGTGCCTCCACTGAGTTGAAATAAATACTCACCTCAAGCAGGTCGCAACCCTGAAACAATATGATTTTGAGAACTCCCAGTCTCCAAATTCATAGGACACATGAATCACCATAACTGGTCCCAACTCCATCACTCGAATGACTAACACATCTTTCCTGCACAATCATCCCACGAGGAATTCTTCCATAATTCTTCTGTGCCGCATAGCAATAATTTGAATATCATTAGTCTATCAACTAGGTGAGTACCGTAATACCGATGAACATCCGTAAGTCAAAACACAATGCGCATTTTGAAATGCTTACCCTTCTCAGGGATTACCTGTCATGACCCAAACCGATGGGCCGCGACGGGCACCCGATACTTTACTCAACCGAGTAGAAATATAATGTATCATTCTTATTACATCATCATAGGTAAGTGGGACAGAAGGGGCATCATGATATAAACAAAGTAAACATGAGGGAACTACATTGCTATTGCAAACCATTAGCTTTGATGATGCTTTCCTTCTTCATTTAGTAGATGAAAGCAAATGATTTTGTGAATTTGAAGGGTTACCTTTAACCCTTTAGGTGTGGGCCCCACTAGGATGCCTAATGTCACATAATCTACTCAATTATTCCACCTTTCACTTATAATATAAGAGTCAAATGTTGGATTGGTGGGCTGCCACGTTAAGGTTAAGGGCTTATCCAAAAGATTTATCCACCAATTCCTTAATCAACTTGTTAATCTCTCATTAACTAATAATTACCCAATTATTCATATAATTAAGAATTATCTCAAATTAATTAAAATACTACTCACTTTTAATATACCTTATACACCTCACTATCATGGTCATGTGATACCTTGTTATGGCACTAGTCCATAAATACGGGGTATTGTAGCTTGGACCGTATTTTATCTCAAAATGTCAAACCTCAACAAAATTTATTTCTAAGAAGAAAGAGTGACAGTCCTAAATGTCCTGTAGCCTTCTGCTTATAAGTGTGGTGCACAACACACCCAAAAATAAGACTCTACTAGACACGGCTTGTAGACTACCTAGGACAGAACTACTCTGATACCACTTTTGTCATGACCCAAACCGATGGGCTAGGACGGGCACCTGGTACTTTACTCAACCGAGTACCAACATAACGTATCTTTCTTATTACATCATCATAGGTAAGTGGGACAAAAGGGGCGTCATGAGATAAATAGAGTAAACATGAGGGAATTACCCGACATAAAATGACCCAACCTGATATAAAAACTCATACACGTGACATACGGGCCTATAAGAATAACATGATCATTTATAAACACTGAACATAGGCCGACAAGGCCATACAATCTTTCATATACCTGACATCTGTCTACAAGCCTCTAAGAGTACATAAACATCATAAAGGTTGGGACAGAGCCCCACCATACCAATCAATACATATCCTAATGATACTGACCAAATAGCAACTCTGGAGCAAATAGAGCGCACCAACATCTTCCGCTAAGCTGATAGCCTACTTGGAGGGCTCTCAACCTATCTATCAGGACCTGTGTGCATGAAATGCAGCGTCCCCAGGAAAAAGGGACGTTAGTACAAATAACGTACCGAGTATGTAAGGAATGAAAATCAGTAAATAATAGACATGAGAGAAACATGGAGTAAAAGACTCGACATGTACGTCTGCATAGCTCTATGAATCATTTCATTTTTATAATGTCATGCATATGCATATAAATGGCATACCATGCATAGGTATATGCGTTCATAATATCATCAAGCCTCTGAGGGCATCCCGTCATATCATCCCGGACACTATGGGCAAATCATCAACGTATACCAGTTGATCAGGTGGTGGTGCGTATATAATGTCGTAATCGTTTTCCATATCCCATATACATATAATATACGCGTATATAATACCATCTGATCATGGGTCAATGTACATGTATAAATGAATAAAATGCATGTGAAATACGTTAATAAGATCTCTCGGAATTTCATAAGACCATTATGCCTTTGAATAAAATCATGAAATAAACTTTATCAACTTGCGTATTTTTCTGAGACCCATGAACAGATGATAGAATAATAAGACACATGGGGAATCAAGAATATAGACACCCATAGTATTTCTATTAATATAGTCATTTATGAAAGTTACATATTTTGCTCGTTTCATTTGTATCATTTGGATCATGCCAAAAGAAAGAAGGGACAACCTTAATATACCTGAGCCGATTCTCTTGACAATCCCTCTAACACACGTCAATTGCGACAACACGTAACGGCGGATCAAAGTAGGAGAAAATCCGTATGATATTCTTTGAGAAAGATTGCATTATACTCCCTTAGAATCGCAAAATCCCGTTTCCATAACATTACGTAGTCTCGTATGGTTTTTGTAGCAAAATCCACGTTGCTAACAGTATTAAATGGTCTTCGTATGGAATGTTTAGAGCAACTATGTTGCTATTGCAAACCATTAGCTTTGCTGAAGCTTTCCTTCTTCATTTAGTAGATGAAAGCAAATGATTTTGTGAATTTGAAGGGTTACCTTTAACCCTTTAGGTGTGGGACCCACTAGGATGACTAATGTCACATAATCTACTCAATTATGCCACCTTTCACTTATAATATAAGAGTCATAATGTTGGTTTGGTGGACTGCCACGTTAAGGTTAAGGGCTTATCCAAAAGATTTATCCACCAATTCCTTAATCAACTTGTTAATCTCCCATTAACTAATAATTACCCAATTATTCACATAATTAAGAATTATCTCAAATTAATTAAAATACTACTGACTTTTAATATACCTTATACATCTCACTATCATGGTCATGTGGTACCTTGTAAGGCACTAGTCCATAAATACGGGTTATTGTAGTTTGGACCGTATTTTATCTCAAAATGTCAAATTTCGACAAAATTCATTTTCTTCGATTTGCTTACCCTCTCACCTTCACGAATTTACTCATCACTTGTTTGAAATAGCATAATGCTTATAATCTCAAAATAATCTCATTCCCGAATTTACGTCGATTAACTTACGACGAAACTTTAACATACGAAAATGCGGAATGTAACATCTCATTTCCGAGCTTACATCAATTTACTTATAGTTTACTTCCACGTACAGAAACATGGGGTGTAATATTACTGAGCAGTTATAACATTCATTTAAATATCTGAAACTGACCATTTTGGCCAGAATTCGTGACCTTCTATTTAGGAGTGAACTACCACCTTGTACATGTAAATCTTAATTCCGCACAACACACCACATCTATCATGTCATCATGTGATAATCACAAGAATCTCATTATCAACTCCGAGTCACTAACAATTTACATTCCCGGTTAGTTAGAAACCTTCCTTTTGCTTCCTTCCATGTGAAAATCACAATACACAACATGTTCCTCACGCCGGTAGAAAATATCCATCTCAAACCATGGTAGAAACCATCAAGAACACTTTGAAATCCATTTGCACATAATCAACTATCAGAACTAAATTCCTCTAACTCGACCAAGCCATGCAGGTCACCAAACCCAAGAATATTACCGCCAAAACATATGTAGAGCCTCACCACATCATAATTACCCAAAAGAATAGACCATACCATTACCATACTGGTCTAGCCTACTACTCAGTTGTCTTATTTTCTCCGAGTTTCTTCTGAATTACCCTCAAGTTGACACTTCTCTTTGTCAGAACACTACGATTCTTACCCAAAGCTCACTACAAGACATCCTAACATAAAACGACACCGCCCGAAGGCCCATAAGCCACTGTATTCTTCTTAAGCACCCCCATAAGTACCACAACCGAAACGCCCACTTTGAAAATACCTTATGTGAATTTAAAATTATTCTTTTACCTTTCTTATACTGGAATGTAGAATCCAGATTCATGCAGAATTACCGCAAGTCCAGGCATCATCACATGCAAATCTCAAATTTTATCCATACACAAGTCTAGAAAAATTCTCAATTGCTATATATAAATCTCGAACCCATTAGAAATTTATCGAGAGTCACCCACTTTGCTCAAATATAAATTGCACCACCCAAACAGACCGAAAGACATATGCCTCATTAGCACAACAACACCCAAAGAAGTAACCCTGCCTTAACCCCACCAATCAAATTCATACTTCGTGCGCACCACATCCTTCAATATAACAACTTAATCATTTTATGATTTTCATATTTTCATAAAGTGCAATGTAACCCGTATCTAGGAATTTCCTTACTCGATTCGTCCTCGATCTCAACCTCTGTAAGTCATAACTAAACCACATGTATGCCTCAGACCCAAACTAAAATTTAACATATAACAATGAAATTGAATTGTCAATAGCAGGCTCCCCCACTTGGCTCAAAGCCATAGAACAAATCACGCGATAACTCACAATACCCATACTCTATTACTGCCATAATACCGCAGTCAGTTCAATGAGAATTCTTCTCAAGCTCATGCAACACCAACCATAGAATACCTCAATCATCCGCTAAGCTCGTATTTATTCTCTTGATAGTCAAGTCAACTTTCTCAACAAGATTCAAATTCAAATCTCAACACATACACCCCGCTGGTAGAAAAGAAACTTTTCACTAAACATTATAAGGAGCACACCTCCGTAGATTAATCCGCACGAGATAACCCACATGCTTAGCCTAAACTTGGGATCTTGATATACCCTTTCGCAGCCATAATTTCTACGCAATCACTTAATCTTTCTGAGTCCAAACTCATTACTAAGACATGAGAATTTAATTTGTCCCACAATTTCACAACATGAAAGATCCTTCAACACACTCATAAATAGAGACTATACGTCAAATCAAGATGAAAACCAAGCACCCAATGGCCCTTTTTACATTCTGATAAACTCTTCTCGTCACGTTCAAACCATCTGAACACATTCCACAGTCGCATAATAATCATCACACAGTCATTCCACCGCTCATCGAGCCACAAATTCTACTCATAGGGACAGTACCGGACATACGAGTCCAAATGTACAAGTTCTCACAACTAAAACTACAGAGTCTAAGTTGCGGTCTAATCTTGGCCTCAAGTCCTCAAAAATAGCCCATCAGCAAAACACATAATACCCATCTCGAATCTCGTTCATGGAATCATAAGCCGGTAATGCACAGTTGATACCGAGCGCTCACATGCGACACGAATGCGTGGAAGGAATTAAAAGAGTTATGTTTCAAGCTGAATCAATTCCGCACGATAAGGAAAGAAAGATGGAAAATTATCATAAATGCCATGTAGCCTCTCGAAGATAAGTATGGACGTCATCATACCGATCTACAAGACTCTACTAGATACTTCCTAATGACTTGTAGAACCTATGAACCTAGAGCTTTGATACCAACTTATTACGACCCAAAATCCAACTAGTCGTGATGGTACCTAACCCAACCCGCTAGGTAAGCCAACTAATAACTATCCAATTCCAATAATATTTAATAAGACAATTAAGTAAAAGAAATTATCTGAATCTTATACATTCCCCAAGGACTGGTAGTACAAATCATGAGTTTCTAAGATTAGAATATACAAATCTGGTATAAAATAAATACATCATATGTTCGAAATGTATATAAACAGATTGTTTATGAATATAAGGCTACCATGAACAAGAGGCAGCTACGACCGAAACGCAAGTACATATTCAAATCCAGCTCCCGTCGATCTCAGCAATGTCAGCAGCCAACATCTGCACGCAAGGTGCAACAGTGTAGTATGAGTACAACCGACCCCATGTACTCAATAAGTAACAAACCTAACCTTAGGTTGAAAGTAGTGATGAGATGGAACAAAGGTCGGGTCCAACACCAATAGCCAATAACAGTCCATAACAACGTAAAGCAAGTAATAAAAGAAGTAACTCAGAGATAAAATGCTCAGCCTAATCATGATTTTTGAAAATAGTTCTCCCTTTCAAGTATATCAAAGAAAACCCAAGTCGTTTACCGAAGTTGCCAAAAATATGAGTAAGTTTGAAAACAGTTATTTTCCCAAAAAATCCTTTCAATAATAAATAAGATATTTCATTTTCTTTCCAGATAGCCAGTGGAAAATGCATTACTATGCCTATATGCCAATGTGTGAGAACTCATGAATGACGTGATTCCGTACAGCATGAGGAAAATACATCTCTATGCATGTATGTCATGTGTGCATGTCAATGCGATGTATCTCATAGATGAACTCATGTACTCACACTCTCAGAGTACTCAATCTCACTATTTCACACTTTCCACTCATCATGCTTAATCACTCAGTACTGTATATGGCCAATCCGGCCTAGGGAAGATCCATCCCTGAATATATACTTCAACTGTCCATTAGTTACTCAGTACTAAGTAAGGCCAATTCAGCCCGTAAGGAAAATCCATCCCCAAGTATAAATGCTTCGGACAAGATCCATGTCCAGGGAAGATCCATCCCTCAATATAAATGCTTCGGACAAGATCCATGTCTAGGGAAGATCCATCTCTCAATATAAATCAATCGCGCTCACTGGGGGTGTGTGCTACTTCAAAGGGGTTCCTTCAGCCCAATCGTTATAAACTGCATGGAAAATTCATGTGCTGCACGAACAACTCACGTGTTATAGTATCAATATCTGGATCTGCACGGACAACTCACGTGTCATAGTAACAATATCCTCACAATTAGGCTGTTGGCCTCACTCAGTCATCAATCTCTCTAGTTTCTTGGGCTCACAACGCCATAAAACTAGCCCAAAAATGATGATATAATGTGTCAATATGTAGCAACATAAACTGAGATATGATATAAAATGAATGAACATGACTAAGTATGAAATTTGCAACGTAAGCAAATAACTCAACAGCAGTAACGACCTCAATGGATCCCAACATTATAAGCATGTAGCCTAGACATAGTTTCTAACATGGATCACAACTCAATAGCTATAGTACGTAGAGATTTTCATGATTTCAGATAAGTTCAGGTAACAACAACAGTACCACAGGAATAATGGAGTCACAGTTCACACGGTGCATGCCCACACGCCTGTCACTAGCACGTGCGTCACCTCAACACCAAACACATAACACGTACAATCAGGGTTCATACCCTCAACTCCAAGATTAAAAGAGTAATTTACCTAGAACAAGCCGAATCCTATGCTAAGCAAGCTAAACAATACTCTGAAAATTCCATTCCACATGTATCAACCTCTGAACGTCTTCATGTCTCCTCAATTCCAAGAAAAACGTTTCGAAACTAGTCAAACAACATGCAAATTAATCAAAATATATTCCAATGCTTGCAATTTAATAATTTATAAAACTTCCTAACTCCGCTCGAAAAATTGACAGTAGGCCCCACATCTCGAAATTCGATGAAATTCACAAAATCTAACAACCCATTCAATTGCGAGTTCAACCATATAAATTTCACTCAAATACGACTCTGAATCGGTATTCAAAACACAAAAGTTCATTTTATGAAATTATAGAAATATCCTCCGATTTCTCTTGAAAATTCAATAGTCTAACGCCAAAAACGAAGATTAATTCATGAAATATAATCACAAGGGAGTCAATAACACTCACCCCAAGTTGTGTGGTGAAATTCCACTCAAAATCGCCCAATCCGAGCTCCAAAATACGAAAGATGGAAAAATGAGATGAAGTCTCATTTTCAGATCTTAAATACTCTCACTAGCGATCCCTTCTTCGCGAACGCGGAAGCTCCCTCGCATTCGCGAAACACAAAACTTCACTGTCCAAAATTTCCTTTTATTGGAACACGGAAAATCCATCGCGTTCGCGATGAACAAAATAATCTGCCACCAAAATGCTCTATGCGTTCGCGGCATAGCCCTTGCGAACACGGTTCATAACAGCTCCACCTTACGCGATCACGGAAGCTACTTCGCGAACGCAAAGGCAGACTCCCCAGTCCAGCTTCTCATCTCTGTCCTACTCGAACGCAGCCATAAGGGCGCGAACGCGATGCCCAAATTTCACCAAGGTTCGCGAACACGATGACTCTGGCATGAACGCGATGAAGGAAAAAGACCAACTCCTCTGATACACTACACGATCGCGTCCCAATCTTCGCGATCACGGAGAAGGTTTAAAAAACCAGCAAACAACAGCTACCAGCAGTGCCAAAATGAAGGAAAAGTGATCTGAATACCACCTGAAACACACCCGAGGCTCTCGGGACCTCAACCAAATACGCCAACAAGTCCTAAAACATCATAAGAATTTAGTCGAAACATCAAATCGCATCAAACAACGCTAAAAATACGAATCGCACTCCAATTCAAACTTAATGAACTTTGAAACTTCAAACTTCTACAACTGATGCCGAAACCTATCAAATTAAGTCCGATTGACCTCAAATTTGCACACAAGTCATAAATGACATAACACACATATTCCAATTTTCAAAATCGGATTCTGACCCCGATATCAAAAAGTCAATTCCCCGGTCAAACTTTCTATTTTTGTCATTTCAAGCATAATCCCACTACGGACCTCCAAATCACAATCCAGGCACGCTCCTAAGTCCAAAATCACCATACGGAGCTATTGGAATCATCAAAACTCTATTCTGAGGTTGTTTACACAAAAGTCAACATCTGGTCAACCTTTTCAACTTAAGTTTTAAACCTAGGAACTAAGTATTCCAATTCATTCCAAAACCTCATCAGACCCGAACTAATTACCCCGGCAAGGCACATAACATTTATAAAGCACAAATTGAGCAGTAAATAGGGGAACGGGGTTGAAATACTCAAAATGACTAGCCGGGTCTTTACAATAAATACTATCTTCTACTCTTAGCCGAAACCAGAGGTTGGACCGGACGAGATAGACCTTAAAAAAATTCTTAACTTTCTGATCGTTCAACACTACACACATGAACGAGTTCTGCCGCTCGACACTCTAAAGCATTACTACATTTTCCGCCACTTTCACTATTGTCGTTTCATTCTCTTAGCAGCTCCTTCACTCTAAAGGGATGACTTTTGAACTTGAGTTTCTTCGAGCTTGTATTTCTTTCGTGAGGAAGAGATAGATCCGAAGCCGAAGCTCCAGATTCACTGCCCCACAAAGGGTAAAAAAAAAAAAAAAAATTAGAACCTATTCTTATTTCTTTTGTGAATTAACATTCTGGTATTAGGAATTATGTAGGGAAAAATGCCAGATTTGTACCTCTACTCTGGTAAATTGTTCAAGTTTATACCTCGTTCTACTTTCCGTCTAAATATATCCCTACCGTTAGCAAAGTAGATAAAATTATCCCTAACTCTAACAGATGTCCAATGTGGCAATGGGACCCTCAATTAATCTGCCAACTAGAAAAATATCAACCCAAATTTTAAAAGACATATGCCCATTTCTTTGACCCAACTATCCAGCCACCTTATGGGTCACCTCCTCTCTTAATTCAAGTATTCAACCACAACTTTTCTTCTTCCTCGTTTCTTCTTTTCCAGTTCTTGATCTTGTTCTTCCTTCTTTATTCTTTTTCATTTATGGCTGGGAAATCATGTTTCATGATAAGGTAACCAACTGAAAATTTTATCAAAAAGATTGTGAGCAGAAAACTTAACATCAATTTGAAAAATTTAGAAGATTCCATAATAAAATAAAAACTAAATACACATTGAATAACATTTCATCAGTAGAAAAAAAAAGGATTTTCATGACAAAATGAAACAGACAAATCTTGTTTCTTTTTCTTATCCCTTTTTTCATGTCCTGATAATCATTTGTTTCCACAGGACAAAGATATAGAACATGGAAAGAGATAACTCGGGGATGGATCCCTCTTTCTAACCTTCCCCTCCAAATATTTGTGGGTCTCCTCAACCATACTAATCTAGTCAAGCATCAATCAATAACAACCACAAATAAAATCCAAAATATGTAGAAAAATTAGCTTATGTGTGCACATTAAACCATTTGAGTCCCTGAAACAGAAAAGAAAAAGAAGAGAGCTCTCGTTCTCATGATTTGATGGAAGAGAAAGAGAGCGGTCGATGGCGGCGACTGCGGCAGCTTAGCCGTGGAGGAACGAAGAGGAGTGAGCAATCGTCAGGCAGCGAGTCTTGCAATTTCTCCGACGGCACTGATTCGACGACCTCTTCATTGTCATCGTCGATTTGTTTCCAGATTTTGACCCATTCATTTGTGATAGTTGGGTCGGACATGGGTCTTTTAATTTGGGTTGATATTTGTCCAGTTGGCAAATTAATTGAGGGGTCCATTACCACGTTGGAGATCTGTTAGGGTTAGGGATGATTTTATCTACTTTGCTAACGGTAGGGAACTAAGTATAACGGTGAACAATTTAACAAAGTAGAGGTACTGGCCTTTTCCCAATTATGTATTAGGGGTTTTATTTTGTTGAAACTCGTTTGTGAAGTGTTATACGTTATTCTCGACTTATTAAAAGTCATGTTTTCATGAAGTTTCGGATTTTTGTGCAATATATTGACAGCATGGAATAGAATTGGGTCTTAGATTTTCTTTAAATTGCTAAAACTCATTTTAGAAACATAGTTAGGAGGGGTATCATGCTCGTATATATAGATGTTGCATCACGGAATTATTTCTTTAAAACCTTGAAAACCATTCACTTGTTCCCTGATTCGTGTTGCGAAATAACACGAGAGGCTGATTTTTTTGTGACTTGTCATTGCACTTTTTCTCCTATCTGTGCTAAAGAATGTCATAGAAACCATTGTTTTAGAAGACCTTTTACTTTATGCTCATGTAGTCATGAGGAAATCATTTCATCCAAAGTCTTTATAACTTTTTTTTCAAGTTGGAACTTTAAGTGAGAACTTTGTTTAAAGAATTACTTTCACAAATAGATAACTTTTGATCAATAAGGGAGGCTATGTATTCTATTGAGATATGCTCAATATAACCACTAACTCATCATTGTTAGTTCTTTAATCAAGAGATGCTAGGAGTGCACCAGCTTTTAAATTTTTAAGAGAACTCTTCCTCTGTTTGTTTACCTCTGATTATACATATACTAATTGGAATCTTGTGCTTGTTTGTAAATACAAAAGTGTTAACCTGGCAATATGTATTCGTTGGTGTAGTATAAAGATTATTAGAAATTACATGACAATATGGTCCCTTCCTTTCTCAAATTTTTATGAATGTCTAAGAATCTGTTAGGTCCTCTGCGTTTTCTAGCTAACATGGCATTGTTGTACTATCCAGTCTAGTGTAATTTAGAAAATTACATGATGTTTTACTTCAGCTATTTTACTAGTTCCTATCTTGATCTTTATAGTGACAATATGCCTTCTTACCAAACGAATGAAGTCTGCCTTAGTTGCGTATGTTAACATTAGTTTTCGTCAAGTTTAGCTCTAGCTAATGATGGAATACTTATTTCACTATATAGAATGCAACCCTTAGATATGAAGATTTTAAGATCAGTGGCTTAACAACTTTTCCTACCTACTCTCCTGTTTAGCTTATCTATTTACTATGCATTTCACAATGTTAGGATAACAGACGAATATTTAATTTCTTGTATAAGTATTTGCTGAATTATGTCAAAACTTGGTTAAGTTTTTGGACAAATTGTTAAACAATGGTGTCTACAAAACCTGAGTATTTCATTAATCACGTTTGTTTCACTTAGTTCCTTAATCTAGTTGTGTGGCAGAAGTGAATTTTCTTCCCCAAAATAAGACATATTTGGCCTCAACTCATTTTATTCTAAAGTAACTTCCATTTTAAAAGAAACATTGGGATTTTTGTCGTTTGAATGTCTTCAAATCGTGCTTTCGAAATTAGCTCTCTTTCATGACATGCTTTTTTTTTTTTCAAATAAACTTACTATTTTTTCTCATTAATCATTTTTTACATTACAACAATTAGCCTTATTTAAATATAGTCAGGTCGGTTAACCATTTAAAATGGATCTTAAAGGATGCCTTAAAAACTTCCCTTTAGATTAATTGAACCCTTACCTAGAACCTTTAGGTTAAGTAGACCATTAACAGAGTTATACTTTAAATTATTTTAATCAATATTAGGTGTCCTAATTCACCATAATTAATTAGGTGGTGACTCTTTAAGTTTAATCAAACGCGAAATCGCCTGTATGTTGGACCTTACCTTAACCAGTTTAAAATGGGGTATAACAACTATGGATGCTCAATTTTTGTCTAGACGTGTTATATAGTCTCGAGTTATTAGTGTATTAGAGATCTTTCAAATGCTCTTTTGCGGAATGAAGAATATTCTTGTGTCTTGCTTACCAGTTCACACATGGGAGGATTAAGTGACTGCATAGTGGTTGTGGCCATGAAAGAGCATAGAGAAATGTCAGCCTGAGGCTAAGCAGGTGGGTTGTCTCATGCGGGTTATTATGAAGTTGTGTGATCCCTATGATGTTTTTGTGAAGAGTTTTCTTTCTAACTAGTGGGATGGGTATGTGTTGCAATTTGAGTTTGGATCTCTTAAAGGAGTTTGCATGATTGTTACGAGGATGGAGATGCGTTTAGCAGAAGATTTGAGGTATTCTAAGGCAGGTGCTACATGAGCGTATGAAGGATTTAGTTGAATTGTAGTAGAGCGCTATGGAAGTTATGGGGTAAGGGTACTGTGGGCTATCAGATGTTATGTGCTATGGCTTTGAGCCAAGTGGGGGAGTCTGCTATCGACAATCATATTGCATGGTCATGTGTTATGTTAGTTTGGTCTGAGGCATATTTGTGGATCGGTTATGACTTCAAAAGGTTGATTTCGAGGAGTACTCAAGTAAGAAAATTTCTTGATGCATGATGTATTATACTTTATGGATATATGGAAATCTTGGAGTAATTCTTGTTTGATATTTGTGGTGGATATAGTATGCACGAGGTAGGGATTCATTTAGTTGCTTAAGATATGGGGGTTTCATCATTAGGTGTTTTTTTTCTAATGGGGAAGAAGTCTTTCGGCTTGTATAGGTGGTGCATTGGAAATTGGAGCAGAGTGGATGACCCTCGGGAAGATTCTAATGAGTTCATAATTCATAAGTAGTATTTGAGGGTTTTCTCTAATTTTTTATGTGGCTAAGATCTGAGATTTATAGTGGGTGGTGTCAAAACTTGTGTTGTTTTTGTAACATTAGTTACTCTACATTTCAGTTTCAGAGAGCTTACGATACAACTTCAAATTCACAAATGGTCTCTTCAAAGTGGGTATCTTGGTTGCGGCATTATTGTGTATTTAAAAGGGAATACAATGGCTAATGGGCCTTAGGACGACATGGTTTGATGCTAGGAGAAACGCTAACTTGAAGTCAAGCCGAGAGGGATTCGAAGAAATAGGTTAGCTTGGTAGTAGTTTGGCCCATCATAGTGATAAAGGTGATCGGTTCCTTGGTGTAGTGAAACTCTACAGGTGTTTTGTGGCAATACTCCTAGACAGAGCAATCGACGCGACTTGGTTGAGTTAGAGGGATTTAGTTTTGATGGTTTGGTTATGTCCAAATGTGTTTCAAAGAATTATCGATGGAGTCAACAATGGCTTGAGATGGATCTCTTTTACAAGTATGAGGAATACACTACGTGTTGTGATCTTCTCCTGAATGAGGTCAAATGGAAGGTTTCTGGTAGATGGAGTATATATCCCGCTTTTGATTCAGTGTTGATAATGAGGTTCTCGTGTTTTTGTATCATGGCATGATAGGTGTTTTGTGTGATGCGTGGGATTGAGGTTTGCATGTATGAGATTGTGTTTCCGTTCGAAGGGAAGGCCATGAGTTCTAGATAGCATGGACAATTTCAGATGTTTAGAAGAATGCTGGCACTATCTTGTATCACCTTCAGAATTGAAGATTGTCCCAAGTTGATTGGGAAGTTGCCTAAAAATCTTTGTTCTTTAAAAACATTGAAAATTTCAAAATGTCCTAAACTCAATTTGAAGACACCTATCTAACTTTCAGGTTTAAAAGAGTTTGAAGTTATTGGTTCTCCTAAGGTTGAAGTTCTTTTTTATCACGCTGAACTGTTTGCATCCCATCTTCAGGGAACGAAACAGATAGTTAAATTAAATATTATTGAGTGTTACTCTCTTACAGCATTACCTATTAGCAGTCTGTCAAGTACTTTGAAGGAAATAAGGATAAATCTAAATCGGAAATTGAAACTAGAGTTGTCTGTTAGTGAGATGATCTCTAGCATAAGTAACATGTTTCTCGAGAGATTGACACTAGATGGATGTTATTCTATAGATGATATACCACCTGAGTTCGTACCAAGTACACGCATTTTGAGAATTGAGCGTTGTTACCGCCTCACAAGGCTTTTGATTCCCACTGGGATCGAGATACTAGAAATTAACATATGTGAGAATCTTGAAATACTTTCAGTGGCATGTGGGACTCAGACCACGTCGTTGCTTGATTTGCATATTAGCAAAAGCCAGAAGCTAAAGTTGCCACCAGAAGGAATGCATGAACTCCTTCCATCTCTTAAGAAACTGGTACTGGAAAATTGTCCAGAAACGGAGTCCTTTCCTGAAGGAGGATTGCCCTTCAATTTAGAAGTCCTTCAGATTGTCGATTGCAAGAAACTAGTGAATGGCCGAAAGGAGTGGCGTTTACAGAGACTTTCCTGTCTCATAAGTTTATTCATCTTCCATGATGGCAGTGATGAAGAGATTCTTGGTGATGAGAATTGGGAGTTGCCTTGTTGTATTCGGCATCTTTGGGTATCCAATCTGAAAAACATTAAGCAATCAAGTGCTCAAAAGCCTCACCTCTCTTGAATTTCTATTTATTTACAATTTACCTCAAATTCAGTCACTGCTAGAAGAAGGGCTTCCCTCGTGTCTTTCTCATCTAACATTAAATGATCATCATGAGCTCCATTCACTACAAAAGGTCTTAGGCACCTCATTTTACTTCGAAGCCTAAAGATATACCAGTGCCATTAACTGCAATCTATTCCAGAATCAGCGCTGCACTCCTCCCTCTTTGAGTTGTTTATCGAAAACTGCCCTAACCTCCAATCTTTTCAAGCAAAAAGAAAACCGCCCTACCTCTCTCTGCTGCCTATCTGTCGTTGTGGTAATCTCCAACCTCTTCCAGAATCAACGCTGCCCTCCTCCCTCTCTAAACTGGATATCTTTCATTGCCCTAAACTCCAATCTCTTCCAGTAAAAGGGATGCCCTATTCCATCTCTACACTATGGATTCGCAACCGTCCATTTCTCAAACCAAGTCTAGAATTTGAGAAGGGGGATTACTGGCCAAATATTGCTCAAATTCCTACCATAAAAGTCGACGAGGAATATCTGTAATACCTTGGTTGCCATGGCTAAGAAGAGAGGACGTCCGTTCAAAAATCCACCGATCGTTACTATAGGAAGCTCCATCAGTGGCACTGTAATTGAAGACACAATCGATTGCGGTAATACACAACCAGCCATAACCCCAATTGGGCCTCCATTTACAACTAGGTCACTAGAAGCGGGGACGGCCAGTGCTCATGCTGGTACATCGAAAAAGCTGGTTCTAAGTCCAAGCCCTTTGATCAATCAAGGAAGCTCAACCAACAATGTGGAGAAATTGATTACACAAGAGAACCGACCTAGCCCAGTTCAAATTGAGGACAGTCAGATGAGACCCGAGCCAATTGCAATTGTGAAGGAGAATTTGACTGAAGCACCTTGGACGAAACTCTTTGCTAGAAATCAGTCTGCAGAAAATGGTATGACTCTAACCTATATCACTCCAGAAGTAGTGAATGGGCAATATGTGGTGAATTTAGACAAATTGGAGGTGGAAAATGAGACAGAAAAATGGAGAAAAGAACTTATTGTCTATATAATTGGGGAAATACTAGGCTACAATCAGATGCATCGCTATATATCCCAAAACTGGAATAATGTAGTTGAACCTGAGCTATTCTTGCATGAGGAGGGTTACTACATAGTCAAGTTCCAAAGCCTATGAGACTTACAGGATATACTTTATGGAGGGCCATACACCATAAATAACAGACCTGTTATCCTCAAGCAATGATCCCCGAATTTTGATTTTAATGCAGAATTCCTCACTGAGATACCATTATGGATAAAATTTCCTAAGCTTCCCATGAATTGCTGGGGAACAAACTCTTTGAGCAGGATGGCTAGTACCCTAGGTAAACCTCTTTTTGCTGACCAATGCACCACCAAGCAAACCAGGGTATCCAATGCTAGAATTTTGATAGAGGTCAATGTTACTAAGAAGTTACATACTGAAATTACTATTAATGACCCTTCTGGTAGACAGTTTTAGCAGCCCATAGAATTTGAATGGAAGCCAGATATTTGTTCAGAATGCCTAAAGATTGGCCATGATTGTATGAAGCAAAAGCGAGAAGAAAGGCCAGTGCAAGCTCAAAGGAACAAAAGGCCTAGGCTAGTCCTAACATGGATACCAAAGAACAAACATCAGCTGGCAGGGGAGCAAATACAACAGGGAAAGCAACAGATAAAAGACCAACAAGAAGACACAGATTGGCTAGCCAAAGGGAAAAATGTTGTGAATGTAGTGGAGGAGAATGCTAATAGTGGTTAGGTACAGGTCAAACCAAAGGGTGCAAGCTCATGGTTAAAAATAACAGAAAAAAGACTAGCCTAGACCCTAAGGTTATACCAACAAGAAATGGGTTTCAAGCTCTACCTGAGGTGGATCAGAGAATTGTGAATGCCAAACCCCCTGATGCAGGGGGAGTATTAGGTTATTACAATGGCATGGTTATTCTGGAATGTTAGGAGGATAAATAAGAGGTATAAGTAGAAGGAACTAAAGCAATACCTCAAAGATAATCATATAAAGTTAGTTGCTCTTTTAGAAACTAGAGTAAAACAAAATAAGGCATTACATATAGCTGGTAGAGTGACTCCTAGTTGGGAAAGACTATCAAACTACAAAGATGCAAGAAATGGCAGAATATGGGTAATATGTGACCCTAAAATGTATGATATTCAACTTATACCAGAAGCTGCTCAATTTATGCACTGTCAGGTCACTAGGAAGCAGAATGGAGTTAAGTGTTTACTCACAGTTATCTATGGTTTTAACACAGTTTAGCAGAGGAAAGCATTGTGGGATGGCTTGCAAAGACTGGCTCCTAAAAGGAATGAACCTTGGCTACTATGTGTGGATTTCAATGCTATTCTACACCCACGTGACAGACAAGGATCACCAATTACCTTAGCAGAACTACAGGATTTCTCCAATTGCTATAACAGTCTACTGTTAAATGAAATTCCATGGAGAGGTGATTACCATACATGGACAAACAAGCAATAAGGAGTAGACAAAGTTTGTAGCAGAATTGATAGAGCAATAGCAAATGATGAATGGATGGTGCAATATGGACATATAACAACAGAATTTGGTTAACCCTTTATTTCAGATCATGTGCCCATAATGATACCATTCAGAGAATCTAAAAGTAAAAATAGAGTACCCTTCAGATTCTTTAATATTTGGACTGAACACACAATGTTCAACCAGATAACAACTGAAGGATGGAAAAGAAGAGAAACATGAGGAAAAATGAGAAGTTTCTGGTTTAAATTGAAGTACCTGAAACCTGCTTTCAAGCAGCTCAATTCTGAAGAGTTCAAAGGAATCACTGAATAAATTATCAATACCAGGGCCACATTGAAGGAGATCCAAAAAGAAATGCAAATTAGATACTCAGATTCTCTGGCTGATCAAGAGAAACAATGTTTGCAATAACTGGAAAAGTGGTCTTTGATTGAAGAAAGTGTGATGCAGCAGAAATCCAGAGCTACATGGATCAAATTGGGAGACTCAAATACAAAATACTTCACAACTGTAATGAAAGAAAAATAACAACAGAAGCAAATTCTGGAGATCACCTCCCTGACATGTATGAAGTTGCAAGATCCTAAAGCTATCAAAGAAGAGTTTGCAGCATTCTATAAATCCCTGATGGGATCAGCTGCAACCTCTCTACCAGGAGTTAACATGATGGTTATGAGAAATGGGCCTCGACTATCACACTGTCAACAACTAGAACTATGTGCTACTATTACAGATACAAAAATCTATGAAGCATTATGTTCAATTGGTGATCACAAGGTTCCAGGAATTGATGGATTTAGTGCTGCATTCTTTAAACAAGCATGGCCTATCATCAAAAATGAGGGATGTGATGCTATTAAAGAGTTCTTTACCACTGGGGTCATGTACAAAGCTATTAACTGTACCACACTAACCTTACTACCAAAGATTGCAAACCCCAATACTGTGAAGGATTATAGGCCTATAGCTTGTTGCACCATGCTGTACAAGCTGATTGCAAAAGTTTTTGCTGGGAGATTACAAAAGATCATGAGCTGCATTATCTCAGAGGCACTAGCAGGTTTCATCCCTAGGAGAAGGATTGATGATAACATAATCCTAGCACATGAACTGGTTAAATCGTATAGCAGGAAACATATCTCCCCTCGGTGTATGATCAAAGTTGACTTACAAAAGGCATATGACTCTGTGGAATGGGTGTATCTCGAACAAGTTCTAGAAGGATTGGCTTTCCCAGACAAGTTTATCAGATGGCTAATGACTTGTGTAAGAACAGTTAATTATACCATCCTGCTTAATAGGGAATCTATGGAGCCATTTAATGTTGCTAAAGGCCTAAGACAAGGAGATCCAATCTCACCTTTTCTATTTGCTATTGCCATGGAATACCTGAGTAGACTTCTCAATGAACTGCAACATGATAATTGATTCAAATACCATCCACGATGTGGCAAACTACACATCACTCATCTGAGCTATGCTAATGACTTGAGCTATGCTGACGACATGTTTCTTTTTGCCAGAGGTGACACATCTTCAGTACAAAGACTTCATGAATGCTTCACAATATTCTCAACAACTTCTGGACTACAAGAAAACTTAGCAAAGAATGCCATATACTGTGGGGAAATGGAGAGCAAGGTTAGAGAGGCAATCTACCAGACACTGGGATACTCTCAAGGACAGCTGCCGTTTAAGTATCTAGGGGTGCCATTGGATACAAAGAATCTGACTATGATACAGTGGCAACCACTCATCACCAAAATAGTGGCAAGGATAACTTCATGGACTGCAAAAAAATTATCTTATGCTGGAAGGGTACAACTAATACAGACTGTGCTGTTTGGAATCCAATCCTACTAGGCCCAAATTTTTTCCCTACCAATCAAAGTGATTGAAGCCTACTGTAAAAGCTACATGTGGTCAGGTGGAAATGGAATCACAAAGAGAGCCCTCATTGCCTGAGATAAAGTGTGTCTACCTAAGACAGTTGGTGGTCTCAACTTAAGCAATCTACAGATATGGAATATTGTTGCTACTGCCAAAACATTGTGAGACCTATCTCACAAGCAAGACAAATTGTGGATTAAATGGATTCATGTTGTCTACATCAAAGAACAGTGTACAAATACCATGCCTATCCCAAAAAATGCTAGCTGGATGGTGAGGAAGTTATTGGAAGCAAGGGAGGCTATCAGTCAGCTACACAAACCTTTAGATGATAAGAAAAGTATCATCAATCAGATCTAACTTCAACTGATACCAACCTTACCTAAAACTAGCTGGAGGAGACTAATGTGCCAAAATGCTGCTA
This sequence comes from Nicotiana tabacum, assembly GCF_000715075.1. Lineage (NCBI taxonomy): Eukaryota > Viridiplantae > Streptophyta > Magnoliopsida > Solanales > Solanaceae > Nicotiana > Nicotiana tabacum. The sequence goes on from NC_134098.1 coordinate 10,036,377, forward strand.
GACCTAAGGCTATATTTACAATGTGGCTGCAATGCCAAGGGAGATTACTTACGGTGGACAGACTTAAGAAATGGGGAATTACTGCAAATGATACTTGTGTGCTTTGTCAATCAAGTTTGGAGACAAGAAATCACTTATTTGCTGAATGTAGCTATGCTAAAAGTTTATGGAGTAGACTGATTCAATAGGCACAGCTACAGAATAATGCAAGCTCTACATGGGAGGAGCATCTCCAGGTCATTTGTCATCATGCCAAAGGGAAGACAACATCAGCAAAACTCCTCAAGATGATATATGTTGAATATACGCATGCCCTGTGGAAGGAAAGGAACCATCGAATATTTCAAGAGACATCTAGAGATTACACTAGCTTGGCAAGTTCGTTTGGTCATTAATGATAAGTTTAATTACCAAAAAAAAGAAAATGTGCACCTAAGTAGATCTCAACAACAATTCACGTTAGTTTCCCTTTTTCGAGTGAGTTGAGGAAGGAGGAGGTGGTTCCTCCTTAAGTGTCTTAAGTGAAGACTTCTCTTTTATGTGGAATTTGGCAGTACTATTACTCTTTTGCGGGTAAAGAACAACTACAATTTCTTCTATGTTCGGTTGATCAGTTTCTCTGCTCTATTTTGAATCAATATAATGTGAGTTCTTTCAGTTTGTAGCTTTAATTTGCCGCCAGAACCTATGCAAAAACTCCTTCCATCTCTCGAACGAATTCTAGTCCTTTTGTGTATGAAACTCTGATGGTTGTTCACTGCTCATTCTGGATTTCAAAATTAAGAAAATGGAAATTGTGTCCAAAGATTGCTCAAATTACCATAATATAGCGGCCAAGATTGTTGGTCCTATTATCAAGGTAGGTAATTCTCCAAATAAACGTGGCTATTTATTCAAGACTCCTTTTGTTTGTTCATTAATTCTTTTCCTTTTTTAATCTTTCAGACTGCTATGTGTCAAGTGCGGTATGATTGGACAATCATCTCAGCTACAAGGAAAAGTTTCTGCCTGCAGTTGAATTAAGTCTCACATTGATGGTCTGTTTCACAGTTTGAGAAAGAAAATAAATCTGTGCAAGTATTAGTAATTCTTATGTGGTGCATTGACGGTTTTCCCTAAATGAAAGGAATAGATAATTATGCCCTTTTAAGCATTTATTCTATGCTGATTTTATTCTTTTTTGTGTTTCGATTTTGCCTTTAATTTTAGACTTGGTCATGAAATACACAGATCTCTTATTCACGCGTCACGCCAAGTTAAACGAATATAAGCTCTCTCCTCGTGATTTATCACCTCTAAGTAGAAGATATTAATGTAAAAGAAAAGGCAAAAAACCATGATCTTTGACATGCTGACATTTAGCTTAACGTTCTTATGTTTGAGTAGTATCATCTGAAGAACTTTTGTAAACTTCTCTGTTTTTATTAGGATTTTCGCAATTTGGGAAGGAAAAGATGGGCAGAGAGTTGTCAAGGTTCACTCCAATGTGAAATGCCCCTCTCAACTTCACGGACACAGGATGAGTATCCAATAGGGGTGCGATGCGAATCCAGAAGTCATGTTTGTCTTATCTTAAGATACAGGATACCTATAGGAGTACATGGACTAGTTTGAGATACAATTAATAAAATTTAAATTTATAAATGCATACTTTTAAAATCTGAGTGTGTCTATGTGCGTGTGTGTTTGTCTACATAAATATTATGCAGAATTTTGTGCAGGAGTTTTCTCCTAAGCTCTACATTTTCACAGTTTATGCATTGCTCTGAGTAATTCTTTGTTTATGTGGACTATTTAGCATATAAAGAATGGAGAGTTCCAATGGCATGTACTAGGGAATGGAGAGTTCCCTACACTTAAAGAGACTTGCAATTGAAGGTTGCCCCAAGTTGATTGCGAATTTGCCTGAAAATCTTTGTTCTTTGACAGTATTGATAATTTCAAAATGTCCTGGAATCATTTCGGAGACACCTATCCAACTTTTAAGTTTCGATTAGCTTCAAGTTGTTGGTTCTCCTAAGCTTGGAATTCTTTTTGATGATGCTGAAATGTTTACATCCCAAATTCAGGGAATGAAGCAGATAGCTTCACTAAATATTGATGATTGCCACTCTATTACCTCTTTACATATTAGCAGTCTGCCAAATACCAACAGATGCAGAATTAGACGTTGTCATCTCCTTACACGGTTTTTGATTCCCACAGGGATCAAAGATCTGCAAATTGATGAATGTGAGAATCTTGAAACAATTTCAGCAATATGCAGGATTCAGATGACCTCGTTGTGTCATTTGTCTATTTACAAATGCCAAAAGCTGAAGTCAACCAGAACGTATGCAGGAACTCCTTCCATCTCTTAAACATCTCTCCCTGCGTTATTGTCCAAAACTCCTTCCATCTCTTAAACATCTCTCCCTGCGTTATTGTCCAAAAATTGAGCCCTTTCCTGAAGGAGGAATGCCCTTCAATTTAGAAGTCCTTCTGATCGAGTATTGCAAGAAACTGGTGAATGGCCGAAAGGAGTGGTTTTTACTGATACTCCGTCGTCTCACAGATTTAACCATCATTCATGATGGTAGTGACGGAGAGATTCTTGCTGATGAAAATTGGGAATTGCCTTGCTTCCATTCGACGTTTTGAAATAAATAATCTCAAAACATTAAGCAGCCAAGTTCTCAAAAGCCTCACTTCTCTGAAACATCTATCTATTCGTAATTCACCACCTCAAGTTTTATCACTACTCGAAGAAGGTATTCCCTCGTCCCTCACTTCACTTCGAAGTCTAGATATCGGCTACTGCGATCAACTCCAATCTATTCCAGAATCAGCGCTTCCCTCCTCCCTCTCTACGCTGACCATCTTCGATTGCCCTATTCTCCAATCTCTTCCAGTAAAAGGATACCCTCTTCCATTCCTTCACTATCTATCCTCAACTGCCCATTGCTTCAACCACGTCTAGAATTTGAGAACGGGGATTACTGGCCAAATATTGCTCAAATTCCCACCTTAAGAGTCGACAAGGGATATCTGTGATGATTACGCAAATGGTGCTCTCATAGATGTAAGTTATTCTTTGCTTCAGTAGCTTTTTATTGTTCATTACTTCTCTTTGCTTGTTTGTTAATTCTTTTCCTTTGTTAAATCTTGCTGAGCAGTGTGTAGCAGCTATTGCACTGTTAGATGAAGCCGAGGAAGCATCTTCATCGTAAGATGAATTTTAATGTTAGATGACAAAAAATGTAATATCTTGCAACTACAGATATAGGTAGAAATTAATAATATGCTCTAGGAAATTAATAGCAGAATGTAGTATTATCAAACTAGAAGTCTTTTTACATGTTCTAGTGAGGTGAGCGAGGAAGAGAGGACTTAGAGTTCACATGTCAAATTTATTATTTTTCCTCCTTAAATGCAGAGCTCTATACAGAGGTACATGACTCAGATTATTTGTTTTCTACCTACTAAAAATATTGAAGTTTATTCCTCAATGATTTAAAAATCGTTTCTCTTTCTTTATCTGGATTATGTCACGTGAACGTATACATAATCACGATGATTTGATTAAGAGAGTGTCTAAAGCAAACTAGTGTATGTTCATGAATTAATTCTTTCTATGTTTGAGATTATTGTGGGGAGAATGAGTTATGGAAGTTATTGTGAAAGGGATAAAGTAGATTAATTATAGAAAGATGAGCTAGCTTATTCCGGGATAAAAAGGTCGTGCCTCAGACTGTTAAAACTGGAAGGAGCAGAAGAAGAAGGAGAAGGAGCAGAAGGAGAAGAAGCAGAAGCAAGAAGGAGAAGGAGAAGCAGAAGCAGAAGCAGAAGGAGAAGGAGAAGCAGCAAGAGCAGCTGGAGAAGGAGGAGGAGCAGGAGAAGGAGGAGAAAATAAAGTCCGGATAAGGAATTTTGTTGACCTGAGAGAAGGTGTAAGGCATTCCCCGAATCCACTGGTTCTAGCACGGTCGCTTTATTGACTACATTTGACTTATATTATTTGATTTATTGCATGTTTAAAAATCTTTTATGCATTACCGCTTCTATACCGCTTTTATTTTTAGCCATTTTTAGTATTTATAAAATTTATTTGAACAAGTCACGATGTCGCGCACTTGTTTATTTTCTACACATTGCAAATCACGTCACATGAAACGTACCCGCGATTCAAAATATGTTTATTTTATTATTATTATTTAAAGTTGGGGTCAAGTCACGTATACGTGCACTTGAAATTGTGGTTACGTATCATGACTATGACATGAGAACCGTACTCATAGTCACGAAAATTTATTGTTAATCGCGCCTAAAAGCATACTAGCGATGTTTATTCATGAATATTTTCCTAAGCTATTTTAATATTGACTGTGAGGCTCTTGTTTTATGAATATAACATTGTGAAAAGATATGTAGAGTTTCAACGATATTTAATCTGGTATGAAAATAATTTTATTGTGGATGTCCATTTATTACTCCGCTATAGATAATCTACCTGAAGAAGATTATCCATTTAGTACTCTGTTGAATTTTATCTACAAGCAGCTGATGCAGGTAGGTTGCAAGCAACTCAATGAAATGATTTGCAGCTTATTAATCAGGCAGGTTGCAAGTAGCTCATGCAGACAGCTTACAAGCAGCTAAAGAAAAGCCTTGCAGCTGCTTCAATGAAAAGCCTCGCAACTGTTTCCTTTCTTCTATAAATAGAGGAGTTTTCAGTTCATTATGTACATAAGTTTGAAGTTTGAATAATATATCAGTTTCTCTGTATACTTGTCTTTACTTTACAGTTTTTATTTTATAACACGTTATCAGCACGAGACTCTGCCATCTCGAACAAATACTTTGAAAGTATCACAAAATATGGATAATCCTCAAATTATGTTTGGATCAAAGACCAATCATAAAGATATTTGTGTAATTTATAGTGGAACAACTCATGCCATATTCAAAGATCAGAAATACTTTTCTTATGTGCATAAGGAAAAAGCAAAGGTTTCTACAATTACTAGTAATATAAGTTTGATTGAAGGCTACGGAAGAGCTATTGTATTTCTCTCTAAGGGAACAAAACTTATTATAGACAATGCATTATTCTCCTCCAAGTCCCGAAGAAAGTTGTTGAGTTTTATGGATATCCGCCGAAATGCGTATCATGTTAAGACGATAAATGAAATGAATATGGAATATCTTTGTATTACAAAGAATGTTTCTGGCCAGAAGTGCATTGTAGAAAAGTTATAAACTTTATCTTCTGGCTTATACTATTCAAAGATTAGTATAGTTGAAGCACACTCTATCGTAAACCGGAAGTTTACTGATTCAAATACTTTTGTGCTTTGGCATGGCCGTTTGGGCCATCCTGGATCAATAATGATGAGGCGAATTACTGAAAATTCGAGTGGGCATCCATTAATGAACCTGAAGATTCTTACAAATGATGAATTTTCTTGTGCTGCTTGTTATCAAGGCAAAATGATCACTAGACCATCACCAATGAAGGTTAGCATTGAATCTCCTACCTTTTTAGAACGTATACATGGGGATATATGTGGACCTATTCACCCACCAAGTGAGTTGCTTAGATATTTTATGGTCCTAATAGATGCATCTTCAATATGGTCTCTGTTAGTTTATAGATATGTATAGTGTAGTCTTGTCCCACATTGGAAGAGGAGTAACATCTCCTTGTAGTGTATAGCTATAAATAGGGGCCTCTTGTATTGTATTTATGATCCAATATCAATAACATATTTTCTCCTGTGCCTTCTCACATGGTATCAGAGCATTAGTGAGAAAAGATCGTTGTGCGTCATTCCAGCGTTAACCGAGAAGAAAGAACTTAGTCATCGTGTAATTTTTCCGGTGACCTAAGGCTTGTCTAAGTGAAAGTCACTTTCTGTCGGTGTTGTGCTAAAACCAATACCACCACGAGGTAGATCACCCTCCGACTACCAACCCCTGAAATTTTATTTGGCAGAAAAGCCGCCACGCTCTTCCACGCGCCGGCAACAACTTTTCTGGCGAGGGTTCCGGCCATTTTTTTGCGAAACTTCTTCAGGACAGTGTGTTCTCCTCAAAATTCCGAGCCTACCCATCTAATTCAAATCAAATTCCGGCCACTTTTATATTTTTCCGGCGTGAACAGTGATCTTTCTGGCCATTTGTTTGAAAATATTTCTTCAGGACAGCTTGCTCGCAAAGGAATTCCGAGTCTATCCATCTTAGTTATAACAAATTCCGACAACTTTGGAATTTTTCGGTGAACTACAGTGTTTCCGGCATGAACAGTGTTCCGGCACAGAACAGTATTCTGTTTCCCTGCTGTAAACAGTGTTTTTCAAGCTATTTCTTCAGTTTTCTCACAGGAGTTACTTATTTCCACTATTTCAAGTTAACCTTACTACTACAAATTGTAGCGACATGGGAACCGATGCTTTGAATAGTCGGATGGTTTCTTTAGCAGAGTATATTGAGTTCCTTCAGTATAAAGCATGTAAGCAGACATCTTCTGAGATAGCTTCTGTTGTTCAAACAGGTAATAGCGTGACTTGTTTCTCCCAATCTTCATCCTCTGAGTTTTGGGTCATTGATTCAGGTGCATCAGATCATATTTCTGGTAACAAATCTCTTTTCACTACTATTTCGTATTCTCAATCTCTTCCAAAAGTCACAATGGCCAATGGGTCTCAAACCATGGCAACTGCAATAGGTCAAGCAAGCCCACTTCCTTCCTTACCTTTAGATTCAGTCCTTTATGTTCCCAATAGTCCGCTTAATCTCATAGTTGTTAGTCGCTTAGCCAAATCACTTAAATGCGCTGTTTTATTTCCTGATGACCATGTTTTTATATAGGAACGCAGTACAGGGCGGATCATTGGTACCGGGCGTGAATATAACGAACTTTATTACCTTATCCTTGCTAAATCACATGGACTCACATCTTGTCTTCCTTCTACAACTTGTCCTGTTACTGATTCACTAGATTTATTACATAAACGGTTGGGACATCCCAGTTTGTCAAAACTTCAGAAAATGGTATCTGGTTTATCTCACTTGTCAGCTCTAGAGTGTGAGTCATGTCAGCTCGGTAAGCATACCCGCTCCCATTTCCCTCGACATCTTGATAATCGAGCAGAGTCACCTTTTACTTTAGTCCATTCAGATATTTGGGGTCCTAGTCGGGTCAGTTCCACCTTAGGATTCCGCTACTTTGTCAGTTTCATTGATGATTATTCCAGGTGCACTTGGATATTTTTGATAAAAAATCGATATGAGCTATTTTCTATTTTCCAGACCTTCCACGCAGAAATTCAAAATCAATTTGGAGTTTCTATTCGCACATTTCGTAGTGATAATGCCCGAGAGTATTTGTCTTCCCCATTTCAGCAGTTTATGAAATCTGATGGGATTATTCATCAAACATCTTGTCCGTACACATCTCAACAAAATGGGGTAGCTGAAAGAAAGAATAGACATCTTATTGAAACTGCTCGTACCCTACTCATACAATCACATGCTCCGTTGCGTTTTTGGGGGGATGCCGTTCTTACATCTTGTTATCTTATTAATCGTATGCCATCTTCAGCTATCCAGAACCAAGTTCCATTCTCTGTCATGTTTCCCCATTTATCTTTGTTCTCTCTTCCACCCTGTATCTTTGGAAGCACTTGTTTTGTCCATAACCTTACTCCAGGAACAGATAAGTTAGCTCCTCGTGCTCTTAAGTGCGTATTTTTGGGTTTCTCGAGAACACAAAAGGGGTATCGATGCTACTCTCCTGACCTCCAGCGGTACCTTATGTCCGCTGATGTTACCTTCTTTGAAACCCAATCATACTTCACAGGTTCAGGTCATCACTTAGATATTTCTGAGGTACTACCAGTTTCATCTTTTGAAGATTCAGTCACTCCAGCTCCACCACCTACAGCTCCAGTTGTAGCTCCACCACCTATAGCTCCAGTTGTAGCTCTACCACCTATAGCTCCAGTTCCACCACCTACAGCTCCAGTTGTAGCTCCACCACCTATAGCTCCAGTTCCTCCACATAATCCAGTTCAACCTTCTGCAGCTCCACCATTCTTGACTTATCTTCGTCGTCCACATCCAACATCAGGCCCAGGTGATTCACGCCCCGCATCAGATTCTGCACCTACTGCGGACTTGTCTCCTCTTAGTCAACCAATTGCACTCCGCAAAGGTGTACGATCCACACTTAATCCTAATCCCCACTATATCGGTTTAAGTTATCATCATCTGTCGTCACCACATTATGCTTTTATATCTTCTTTGTCCACTGTTTCTATCCCTAAGTCTACAGGTGAGGCACTATCTCATCCAGGATGTCGACATGCTATGATTGACGAGATGTCTGCTTTACATGTGAGTGACACTTGGGAGCTTGTTCCTCTTCCTGCAGGTAAGTCTACTGTTGGTTGTCGTTGGGTTTATGCAATCAAAGTCGGCCCGGATGGCCAGATTGATCGGCTTAAGGCTCGTCTTGTTGCAAAAGGATATACTCAGATTTTTGGGCTTGATTATAGTGATACTTTCTCTCCCGTGGCTAAAGTAGCATCTATTCGTCTCTTTTTGTCCATGGCTGTTGTACGTCATTGGCCTCTTTATCAGTTAGACATTAAGAATGCTTTTCTCCACGGTGATCTTGAGGAAGAAGTTTATATGGAGCAACCACCTGGTTTTGTTGCTCAGGGGGAGTTTAATGGTTGTGTGTGCAGATTGCGCAAGTCACTATATGGTTTGAAACAGTCCCCTCGAGCTTGGTTTGGTAAGTTCAGCACAATTATTCAGGAGTTCGGCATGACTCGTAGTGAGGCTGATCACTCTGTGTTTTATCGACATTCTGCTCCTAATCTGTGTATTTATCTAGTGGTTTATGTTGATGATATTATTATTACTGGTAATGATCAGGATGGTATTACTAATCTGAAGGAACATCTCTTTCAGCACTTCCAGACTAAGGATCTGGGCAGATTGAAGTATTTTCTAGGTATTAAGGTCGCTCAGTCTAGCTCAGGTATTGTTATTTCACAGCGGAAGTATGCCTTAGACATTCTTGAGGAGACTGGAATGATGGGTTGCAGACCTATTGACTCTCCTATGGATCTGAATGCTAAGCTTCTGCCTGGACAGGGGGAGCCTCTTAGAGACCCTACGAGATATAGGAGGTTGGTTGGCAAATTGAATTACCTCACAGTGACTAGACCTGACATTTCTTTTCCGGTGAGTGTTGTAAGTCAGTTTATGGATTCTCCCTGTGATAGTCACTGGGATGCAGTTGTTCGCATTCTTCGGTATATAAAGTCAGCTCCAGGCAAAGGATTACTATTCGAGGATCGAGGCCACGAGCAGATTGTTGGGTACACAGATGCTGATTGGGCAGGATCACCTTTTGATAGACGTTCTACGTCTGGATATTGTGTTCTAGTAGGAGGTAATTTGGTCTCGTGGAAGAGCAAGAAACAGAATGTAGTTGCTCGATCTAGCGCCGAAGCCGAATATCGGGCCATGGCTATGGCGACGTGTGAGTTAGTTTGGGTCAAGCAGTTGATCAAGGAGTTAAAGTTCGGAGAAATCAGCAAAATGGAACTAGTGTGTGATAACCAAGCTGCTCTTCATATTGTGTCAAATCCGGTGTTCCATGAGAGGACTAAACACATTGAGATCGACTGTCACTTTGTCAGAGAAAAAATACTTTCAGGAGATATTGTTACAAAGTTTGTAAAGTTGAATGATCAACTAGCAGATATTTTCACTAAGTCTCTTACTGGTTCTCGTATTAGTTACATGTGTAACAAGCTCGGTACATATGATGTGTATGCACCGGCTTGAGGGGGAGTGTTAGTTTATAGATATGTATAGTGTAGTCTTGTCCCACATTGGAAGAGGAGTAACATCTCCTTGTAGTGTATAGCTATAAATAGGGACCTCTTGTATTGTATTTATCATCCAATATCAATAACATATTTTCTCCCGTGCCTTCTCACAGTCTCATGTGTGCCTACTATCACCTCGCAACCTGACGTTTGCAAAGCTATTAGCCCAAATAATTCGATTAAGGGCACAATTTCCAGATTATCCTACAAAGGCTATTCGCCTTGATAATGCTGGAGAATTCTCATCTCAAGCTTTTGATGATTATTGTCTATCAGTTGGGATAAAAATTGAACATCCTGTAGTTTATGTTCATACTCAAAATGGCCTTGCAGAGTCATTTATTAAATGCTTACAATTGATAGCAAGACCACTACTTATGAAAATAAAATTGTCCACTACCGTTTAGGGCCATGCTATCTTGCATGCAACATCACTTATCTGTCTCAGACCGACACATTATAATAAATATTCTCCGTCACAATTAGTTTTTGGTCATGAACCAAATATTGCCCATTTACGAATTTTTGGATGTGTTGTATATGTGCCAGTAGCACCACCACAGCGCAGTAAGATGGGCCCGCAGAGAAGGTTAGGAATATATGTTGGGTTTGAATCACCCTCTATTATTCGCTATCTTGAACCATTTAAGGGAGATTTATTTACTGCTCGATTTGTAGATTATCGGTTTGATGAAATAAATTTCCCACAATTAGGGAGAGAGAAAAAGAAAATCAAAAGAGAAATTGTGTGAAAAGTTTCATCATTATCTCATTTTGATCCACGTACCCCTATATGTAATCAGGAGGTCCAGAAGATTATCCATTTACAAAATAAAGCAAATCAAATGCCAGACGCGTTTACTAATTTGAAAAGGATAACTAAGTCATATATCCCTGTAGAGAATGTTCCTATACGAATTGATATCCCATCAGGACCATCTACTAGCATAAGAACTAGTGAACCTAAAGCACGCCTAAAGCATGGTAGGCCTTTGGATTCTAAGGATCGAAATCCTTGAAAAATAAAATCGACAAATGATCAAAACTATACTATAAAGGGATCTCCTAAAGAGACCCAAGATCTGATTAGTTCTGAGATTCTTGAAGAAATCACTGAACCCGAAACTCAAGTGAGCGAGGAACTTTTAATAAGTTCTACTGGTGATGCGATTAATTTAAATCGATCTGAAATAGTGGTGGATAATATTTTTGCTTATAATGTTGCACTTAACATTATGCAAGATAGTGAGGATTGTGAACCCCGATCTGTCGAAGAATATCAACAAAGATCTGATTGACCAAAATGGCAAGGGGCAATTCAATCAGAATTGAATGCACTTGATAAAAGAGAGGTCTTTGGACCAGTAGTCCAAACACGTGCTGGTATAAAACCAGTCGGTCATAAATGGGTTTTTGTGCGAAAAAGGAATGAGCAAAATGAAGTTGAAAGATACAAGACTCGCCTTGTCGCACAAGGATTCTCACAACGACCTGGAGTCGATTATGAAGAAACATATTCACCCGTTATGGATGTCATAACATTTCGATATCTCATCAGTTTAGCCTTACGTGAAAGACTAGAAATACAAATGGTGGATGTGGTTACAACTTATATGTACGGGTCATTTGATAATGATATTTACATAACAATCCCTGAAGGATTTAAAATTCCTGAAGCATATTCGAAATCTTGGGAAATGTATTCAATTAGATTACAAAGATCTTTGTACGGTTTAAAGCAATCTGGGCGCATGTGGTATAATCGCCTTAGTGAATATTAACTGAAAAAGGGTTACATAAATGATGTTATTTATCTATATATTTTTATAAAGAAAATGGCATTAGAATTTGTTATACTTGTTGTTTATGTTGATGACATAAATCTTGTTGGAACTCCAGAAGAGCTCCAAAAGGCGATTGATTATCCAAAGAAAGAATTTGAGATGAACGATCTTGGAAAAATAAAACTTTGTCTTGGACTGTAAATTGAACATTTAGCAAACGGGATCTTTATGCATCAATCTACCTATACATAAAGGGTCTTAAAACGCTTTTACATGGACAAAGCGCACCTATTGAGTACACCAATGGTTGTTCGATAACTTGAAGTGAGTAAGGATTCGTTCCGACCTCCAGAAGAGGATGAGGAATGGGATTAAGCACTTATGTATCTTGCTAATGCACTTATGTATCTTGCTAATGCTACAAGTCCCGACATAGCATTTTTTGTTAATTTACTAGCAAGATATAGCTCTTCTCCTTCTAGGAGACATTGGAATGAGATTAAGCATATTTTGCGATATTTAAAGGGAACTCTTGATATGGGTTTGTTTTATGCTAACAAAGGTAGTGCAGACCTTGTTGGTTATGCAGATGCAGGTTATTTACATCCCCATAAAGCTCGATCTCAAACCTGGTACATGTTTACATGTGGAGGTACTATCATATCATGGCGTTCCACAAAGCAGTCAATTGTTGCTACTTCTTCAAATCATGTTGAGATAATAGCTATTCATGAAACAAGTAGGGAATGCATATGGTTGAGATCAGTGATTCATTTTATTCAAGAAAAATGTGGTTTGGAGTGTTATAAAAGATCCACAATTTTATACGAAGACAATGCTGCATGCATAGCCCAATTTAAGGGAGGATTTATAAAAGGAGATAGAACGAAGCACATTTCACCAAAATTATTCTACACACACGATCTTCAGAAAAATGGTGGCATTGATGTGCAACAAATCTGTTCAAATGACAATCCGGCAGATTTATTCACTAAATCTTTGCCAACTTCAACTTTTGAGAATATGGTATACAAGATTGGAATGCGGAGACTCAAATATTTGAAACAAGATTTTCATCAGGAGAAGTAAAATACGCAATGTACTCTTTTTTCCTTACTAAGATTTTTTCCCACAAGGTTTTCCTTATAAGGTTTTTAATGAAGCAGTTAGAAATGCATATTACTAAATATGTGTACTCTTTTTCCTTCACTAGGATTTTTTCCACTGATTTTTTATAGTAAGGTTTTAACAAGGCACAATACCTTTTAATGAACATCCAAGGGGGAGTGTTATTAAAATAATTATATTGTGGATGTCCATTTATTACTCCGCTATAGATAATCTTCCTAAAGAAGATTATCCATTTAGTACTCTGTTGAAGTTTATCTACAAGCAGCTGATGCAGGCAGGTTGCAAGTAGCTCAATAAAATGATTTGCAGCAGCTTCTTATTAAACAAGCATGTTGCAAGCAGCTCATGCAGACAGCTTACAAGCAGCTAAAGAAAAGCCTTGCAACTGCTTCAATTAAAAGCCTCACAGTTGCTTCCTTTCTTCTATAAATAAAGGAGTTTTCAGTTCATTATATACATAAGTTTGAAGTTTGAATAATATATCAGTTTCTCTTTATACTTGTCTTTACTTTATAGTTTTTATTTTATAACATCAACAAAGTGAAGTGAGAACCTTTATTGTTGAAAAATATTCTCCAAAACTTGTACAAGGGCAGCAAAAACTTCTAACTAATTAAACATGATAAGTTTCAATGTCGACTGCCAAAGCCTCAACATCAAACTCGAAATTACCTCGACCCCCATGAAAACCCTGCTGTTACGGGGATACTTTTTGGCAGCTTTGAGGCTGAATTTTTCCGGTTATCTTGGTTGGTTTTTGCAGGTGGCTAGAGGGTGTTTTGAGGTTTGATTTTAGTGGCATGACGCAGCTACTTTTGGAGGTGCGTTTCAACTGTGTTTTGGTTGATTTTGGGGGTCGTTCCAGGTTGGTTTAACGCTAGTTTAAGATGGTAACAGCAGTGGGTTTACATAGCTAATGGCTACTGGTTTCTATGGCCAAAAGTAGTGAGGCTTTGGAGAGGAAGATGAAGTTTTATGGTGGGGGTACTGCTGCGTTTTTGTTTGCTTTTTTTTTTTTGCGGTTTTCTTCACCGGCCTTTGCTCATTTTTTCGCTTCTTTAGAAGAGGAAAAAAGGGGTTGCTATTTTTTGTTTATCTTTTTTTTAATGAGCAGCAATGCTCTTTTTATTCTATCTTTCTTCAGCATTTTACTCCCATTTTCCCGTGTTGTCCCCCTATTTCCTCCTACCCCTTTTGATTTTCCTCCTCCTCTTTTTTGATTTTCCTCCTCCCTTTTTGACTTTTTATTGTATGTGTTTTGGGTAGAGATAAGCTCCTTTTTTGTGAGTGTTCGTGTGTGTTGTGGAGGGATTATATGAGGGAAGTGCATGGGGAAAGTGTGTGTGAGTGGGAAAAGTGGGAAATGAGGTATTGGTGAGATGATGGAAGACAATTCACGCATAGTCAAAAATAAGGTGTCACAGCATGCCCATCTTTGCTTGGAAACATGAACAGTTTTCAGGCAAAGACAAAGTGAGCCGTATGACTAATATTTTACCACACCATTATTCAAAAAGGAAGAAAAAAGAGAATTGGGTGCAACCGAGTCCTAGATTTTGGACCACCTACATATCTCGGGTTATAAGGGAATCAGGTCAAGTGTAGTTCAAAGAGAATTATAGAATAATGAGTTCGAGAGTCGAGTGAGGTTCCGTCGTGACCCTGGTCTGTGGTCCTGTTATTACATCAAAATCAAAATCTAAAGAAATTAAACAAGCCTTTCAGCTATGAGTTATAAGATTTCTATCTACAAGTCTTCTGAAGCTTGATCTTGAGTCTTGAATGGTTCTTCATGAAGACTTTTGATTTGAAACTTGATGATTGCTAGCTGCAGGTGCTAGTTCATTCTTCTATGGCTTCTTCTGATTAAGACGGGAAATGCAGTGCTCGTGACTTCAGTCATGTCTTGAGCAGTTCACATCTTTCATTTGCTTCTGCATTTTGTATTCACTTCTTTTTTCTTTCCTTTTATTCTGCATTGAGACTTCTTCTTTTGGACATCTCGAACCTTGTGCCTCAAGGTAAAACCAGCCCAGACACCAAAACAAACAAACGAATGAAAATTTTCTACCCCAGTTTTCACTAGAAAAATTTCGTGAGTTATTGTAACAAAATTCTAAACTAGTCCTTTATTGAAAGCAATAAAAACCGGAGAATGGTGTACCCTGAAAAGATCATGATGATTTTGTTTTTGTTTTTTTGGGATGGTGTTCCTTTATTGTCAAAATGATGTCTCAACGAAGGATTGATGTACCTTATGTTGGAAAAATATCGCCAGGAAATGGTATGCCTTATATTGGCGAAGATATCAGGGAGTGATGTATCATGCATTTAAGATCAAATCAACTAGGGAGTGGATACCCTATGTTGGGAAGGAGACTAGGGAGTGGAGACCATGTGTCTAAAATAAAAAATCAACTAGGGAGTGGAGACCCTATCTTGGAAAAGAAGACTAGGTTGAAAAGGAGACTAGGGAATGGAGACCCTATGTCTAAAATAAAATCAACTAGGGAGCGGAGACCCTATGTTGGAAAATAAAACTAAGGAGTGGAGACCCTATGTCTAAAATAAAAATCAACTAGGTAGTGGAGACTTTATGTTGGAAAAGGAGACTAGGGAATGAAGACTCTATATCTAAAATAAAATCAACTAGGGAGTGGAGACCCTATGTTGGAAAACGAGACTAGAAAATTGTATACCCTATGCTAAAACGAACCAAGAAGGATTTTTTTTTTTGTTGAGAAAATCATTCTTTTAAACAAATTGCCCCAACGCTTATTTTCTGAGGGTATGAACAAATGACCTTTTTTTTAATGCAGACTTTTTTTTCTTAATTATCATAGGAGAAAATTCATCAGACTAGGTTTTCTTATCTTAGGAGAAAGATTCGTTAGACTAGGACGCTTATTCTAGGAGAAAGATTCATCAGACTAAGATTTCTATCCTAGGAGAAAATTCATCTGACTAGGTTTTCTTATCTTAGAAGAAAAATTCATTAGACTAAGATTTCGATCCTAGGAGAAAGTTCATCAGACTAGGTCTTTTTGTTTTTGTTATCTTAGGAGAAATATTTATCAGACTAAGATTTTTTATTGAGAGAAAAATCCATCAAACTAGAATGTATTACCCTAGGAGGAAAATGTGAAGAAAATGATATGATTTTATGCCTATTAGAAGAACAAATAAAGGCAAAGATTAGAGAAACTTCCCTTTGTCAGCTCATTTCTTCTCTTTCTTTTTTTTTCCTTCTTTCTTTTTTTTCATTTTTTATCCTCTTTTTTCTCTCTTTTATTTTCCTTTTTTTCTCTTTTGTTTTGAACTACTTTCCTTGCACTGCTTTGTTCCTATTTCAAACAAAGAAAATTTTGTCAGTTTTGAAAGTGGTGGTCGGTTTGTAGCCTTGAGTCTTGGGCAGCTTGGCTTTGTGATCATCTAATATTTGGAAGACCGACTGTATTGGTAGTTGGTTGCACGGCTGGGAGACTCTATTGTTGCTTTCAAGGGACCTTTACTTTCTGTATCAACCCTGACTGTTTTGTGGCTCAATCAACTTTATCTCAAAAGATATTTCCTTGCTTAGATAACTTTTTTTGATATCTTGAATGACTTTTGCTTTTGGTGCAATTTGTCTGTCAGAGAGAATCACAACTGGTAAGTGCCTTTTGCACGATGTGCACACTTCATAGTCCTTGTTCGATACTATAGAGAATCCCTTATTAGCCTTGAGGTTATCTTTGCTTGCTTTAGCCAAGTAGGATGGCAAGAGTCTTTTGAGGGGGAACCTTTGCATGAATCCTCAAGGCATGTGGACTCTAACAACTGAGTGTGCTAGCCAAATTTACTTTGTACAACTGAGAAGCTGGTAACATATTTTGAAATCTTTTCTTGCTTGTTTTGACAAGGATTGGCTCAGAGTGAAGGACACAATGATGCAAAGAAACAATATTAACAAGAAATGCCCATGTCGGGAAGAAAAGAAGGAAAAGTTTTTTTTTTCTTTTTCTTTTTATTTTGCGGTAACTAGACTTATTGATCATGACATGAATTTTGGACATAACGGTCTGATCTATCAAACTGATCAAATCTTCCCTTTTACCATTCATATGACCTTTGAAGTCGAGCTTGTTCATGCCAATTCTTTCCATCAGATTCACGACTCACTTTCGACTAGTGGTGCCCCGAGGGATTTTCACCAACAAGTCTCTCTCATTTATTTATCTTAATGCTCGTGAAGGTTTTCACTAGTAAGACTCTCTCATTTTTCTTTTTCTTCTTCTTTCCTTTTTTTGGCTTTCTTTTGTGAGCAACTTGACAGTGTTCTATGTCGTGTGACAACTGTTGCTCATTGCATGTGTCTCTTGGCATTCTTCAAGGCTCATCAAGAGGTCTTTATTTGGAAGGCTTTTGGATAGGGTTGGAAAGAAGGGACGAAGGCTCAAAGTAGACTCAAAATGAGGGGGCTGTAGACTTACAACTCTTGGAATCGACTCTTTCAAAAGTGATATAAAATTTTTGCCCCAGTTTCAGATACTAGGGATTTTTGGATTTTGTTTTTCTTTTTCTTCTGAATTCTTATTTGGTTGGACCGAACCGTGTAAGGCTGCCTACGTGTCCTTTTGTTTTTCTTTTTTAACTTTCTAAAAATTGTCCCAGTTTGTACTCTTGGGACATGGACCTTTTTGCCTCTGTTTTTTGGACTTTTGACTCTAGACTTGATTCCAAGAGAGGGGTGGTCAAAGAAAATGCCATTGGCTCAAAGGGGGTAACGAATGGTATAAAGTGCTTGGGTAGCAGAAAAATGACCTCCTAGACTAGAGAACGCAAAACGTATTACCTCTTCGCAAGTACATCATTGACGAACATGTTCGCCTTTTGGTCTTGTAAAGTGCACAATTATTCTTTTTTATTATTTTTTAAAATCATTTGATCATGATGTGTCGTGGTCGAATGACACTTTCCTTCCACTAATACAAAATTTTGACCAAGCTTCAATTGATTCAACATCCTCAAACTCGATCTTCACAATGATTTGAAGGTAAAGATCCTTAACTTCCACAGGTATGTCAATTCTAGTTCCACGTGAACTTCACTAGGGCTTGTTTTCAAAGAATTTCCATTCTTTATTCATCCTCAAGAGTATCTTTCTCAGTTATTCAATTCAATACTAAATCAGTTTTCTAAGAGCTTGCCAAAATTTTTGCATGCATGTCATATCATTTGAACTATCAGCGAAACAACTAAGCATAGAATGACATAAAAGGAAAAACTGTATTTCATTGAATAGAGGATGGACTGATTTGACAACAAAACAAACAACCAAAAATCTGAGTTACAAACCTGTAATAACCCAGATAATGAAAATAGTACAAGAACAAACAGACAAGACTCACACTGACAAAATAGAGGGATAGAAGGGTTTGACTCAATAAAACATATAAAATTTGGATCACAACCTTGAAATAAACCAGATAATAGAAAAAAAAAATCAAAACAAGCTACCAAGATTCCTCCCTAGTGATGAGGGAATGGCTTTTCAATTGCTAAGCTTGACATTTAACCACAAACTTGCTAATCAGAATCACCAAGGCCTTCCCCAATTTCAATCTCATTAACTTCAGTCAGCAAGTTCTCAACCTCTTTGATCAACTTGTCTTCAGCATTACCCGCCCGATTAATGACTGACGACATATGACATTTCATAGCAACTGCCTTTTCAAAGGTTTCGAGCGGATTCTCATACTGCACATCACCACGTACCATCCTTACAAAGTGTGCATCATCATGTGCAGGTAAAGGATTATGTATGATATTCGTGGCGTCAATCTCCTGGATCACAATTAGTTTTTCATGTACCATCCTTTCTATTTCTCTTTTCAAATCCTGACAGTTTGCAACACCATACCCCTGGGTATTGGAATGATATTCACACCTTTTAGAATGGACAAAGTTTCTTGAACGTGGATCCACATAATTTGGAGGAATAGATGCAATCATGTCATAATGCTTTAATTTCTCAAACAAGCTTGTATAGGACTCCCTTATTGGTATAAAATTATCTTTCGCCCTCTTCTCCCCTATATATTCTTGCCTTGGAGGTGGGTTATTGAACGCTTGAAAATTTGTGGAGGCTGATGGGAATTTCGCGATGTTGGTGCTCACCTTCTATGGTGTCTTGGTGCATGGGCATATGATTCTGGATTATGGACGACATGCTAAGGTGGATCAACAGAGTATTGTCGGTTCTGATGTGGATACCAGTGCTCAGGGGAATCATAGGAAGTCTGAAGAGGCTGCCCACATTTTTGAGATGTTCTCCTAGAACCTCTTCTCGACCCCTAATGTCGTCATGGTCTCTTCATCCTTCTCATTTGTGTCACTAAAATTTCCAGATCCAATCTGGACATCCTGAGTTATGTCTTTGAGAATTGCTTGACTTAAAATTCTTCCTATCTTGAGGCCATTCTCAACCATTTCACCAATCTTGATTGCTTCCAAGAAAGGTATGTCCATTGCGAACATCATGTTTTGAAAATAGTCAGGATCTTGGGAAGGAAGACAGTGATTAACTCGTGGTCATTCATGGGTGTTTAACTCTACCCGGTTGGTCTCTCCATTTAATGGCATATTCCCTGATTTTTTCAATTGGTTTCTTCTTCAAGTTTGAAAGGGAACTGCGGTCTGGGGTGATGCCGATGTTGTATTGGAATTTTCTGACAAAGGCATGGGCCATGTCATCCCAGACATGCCAGCGAGAGGTGTCTTGATCAGTAAACCATTCAAAGGCAACCCTGTAAGGCCCTCCCCGAAATAAGCCACTTGTAGTTCTTCATTTCCTCCTGCACCTCTTAGCTGATTGCAATACATTTTCAGGTGAGCTATGGGGTCGCTATGTCCGTCATACTTTTCAAACTTGGGGGTCTTAAAACCAGGTAGCAAACAGACATTGGGAAACATACATAGATCCATGAAGGCAACACAGCTTTGACTTGCTAACCCTTGTATGCTTTTTATTTGTTGTTCCAAGCTTTTCATTTTTTGGGCTATTTCTTCTTGTGCCATCTTTTGGGAAGGCTTCTCAATCTCCGCAGGAAAATCAAATAGGTATGAGTGGTACTCAGGAGAGAGATAGTGTTCTTTTTGGGTGGCAAATTTTGACTCGCGATTTTTCTGTTGCACCACTATGGGCTGCGAGATGGTGTAGATAGGATTAACATCAGTGGATGCCTGATTGGTTCTCAATGACACACCTTGGGAGCGCACAACAGAAGCACCCGGCGTATCCATACAGTTGGGACAAAGACTGACCCCGGGTGGATAGAATGGATCAAACAATGAACATGATTGGTAGTAGTCGAAACAGGTGTGAACTCTTGGAACCCAGGATTTGACCAGGGCGGTTCTTGGCCATCAGCCCATGATCGATACATTTCGGCAATTTACTATTTCAGTATGCCATTTTCCTCAATTGCAGTAAACTCTTGTTGAACCCTCTAACCCTGAGTCTCCTAAGCACTCGTAACAACTTCGATGTCAATTGCCATTGGCATTTTTCCCTTTGATCTTATGTTTCTAGCTTACCATAAACCAACCACCTTAAACTTACTTTACAATTCGAGACAAACGACTGATTAGAATGGACTCAGTCGATCCTTATTATTATTTTTCTAAATAGTTCGATCGAACCTGATTTGTGTTGCCTACGTATCATGTGGGGACATGAATCAGATCATTGCGTAGTTGAGAAAGATTAGTAATAAAATAAATAAATTAACTCTTTTTTTTTCTTTTTTTATAAAGAATAAAAAAATCTTTTTGGATTTCGATTTTTTTGTTTTGAAATTTTTTGAAAAGAAAGACTTCTAAAGAAGAAAGAGACTATTATTTTTTTTGAATTTTGATTTTCGTAGAAAGACTTCTAAAGAAGAAAAATAATTGTTAGATTTTGATTATTTTTTTCGAACGAAATACTTCTAAAAAGAAAGAAAATAGTTTTGGTTTTAAATTTTTTTTATTTAGGATTTTCTAAGAAAAGACTTCTAAAAAGAAATTAAAGGAAAATATTTTTGAATTTTCGAAAATTGGGGCAGAAACCGATGAAGTTTGCCTACATATCATACATCCGGTAAAATTCAGACCCCCGTAGTTTGATTAAACCGACTATTTTTCTCTTTTTTATTTTTATGAAAATTAATCTTTACACCTCAACAATGCAAGCTAGCCTTCGAAAATGATGTAACAAGTAGCACGTAAGTGAACACGATGGTCTGAAAGAGGATACTTGTCTTATACGGACCCGACCTTTGTGCCGAGTTTCACTAAGTCAAATGCACGTGATGCAAATATAGTGAACCTACTAGGGATATCCGGCATGAGGTTTATTCTTTTAGTTTTAAATCATAGTGGAGAAGGTATCTAGACTGGCTTATTCGGGCGGACAACTCGAACCGAAGAGGGTCAGCGTATCGGTAGCATTACTTTCCGGCTTAGCTGGTGGTGCTCCCCGCCTAAAATATGTGTGACTAAAATCCTTCACCTGATGACAAAAACCTTGGCTATCTCAAAGAGAGCAGGCTATGTCAAGCAAATGCCCAATTTAAATTTCAAGAAGACTTAGAGGGGTGCATAAAAAGATAATTTATATGTACATTTTAACAATATCAAAGCGATATAAAGCGGACAGGTAGCACATTAGGCACAAATAAATTATAATATATACAAAATTAATAAAGTCAAATAAAGGTCAACATGTACAAGCTCGAATTCTGATTGTCCCCAGCAGAGTCGTCAGAGCTGTCACGCCCCTTTTTACCCCTAAAAGATATATATGTTTTATGGATTGTTGTGGGTTAAAGAGTTTTTTCAATTAAAGTGACAAACTCGAGTAAGGATTATTTTATTTATAGAGTCGCCACTTGGATATGAGTTTTTGGGTGTTCCAAGTCACCGTTTATTTGAATCCCTAATCAAAGGAAAGTTTGACTCTATTATTATTGGTCTGCGAAAATAAAGTCCGGGTAAAGAATTCTGTTGACCGAGGAGAAGGTGTAAGGCATTCCCCGAGTCCCGTAGTTCTAGCATGGTCCCTTATTGACTACATTTGGCTTATATTATTTGATTTATTACATGTTTAAAAACCTTTTATGCGTTACCGCTTTTATTTTTAGCCATTTTTAGTATTTATAGAATTTATTTGACCAAGTCACAATGTCGCGCACTTGTTGTTTTTGGACACATTACAAATCACGTCACGTGAAACGTACCCGCAATTTAAAATATATTTATTTTATTATTATTCGAAGTTGGGGTCAAGTCACGTATATGCGCACTTGAAATTGGGGTTGTGTATCATGACTATGTCACGTAAATCGTACCCATAGTCACGATAATTTATTGTTAATATCGCCTAAAAGCATACTAGTGATGTTTATTCATGAATATTTTCCTAAGCTACTTTAATATTGACTGTAAGGCTCTTGTTTTATGGATATAACATTGTGGAAAGATATGTAGAGTTTCAACGATATTTAATCCACATAGTAGTTAAGGACATCTTATGTATTTACAAAAATTGAACATAACGGTTTAGGAAACGGGCCAGCATGGATCGACTTATTTGAGCCCATTATTGTTCTAAAGAAATCTAATTTTAAGCCCCATCTAGTCTAAATTAAAGGTAGCCCACTATCTATTAAGTTACCATAGGCCCAAAGTTCTATCAACTAAATATCTGAATAGCATATGGCCCAACGTTGCAACATTAGAAGGGCTAGAAAATAAATATTCTTAAGCCATTAGATAATCATGCTCACACTCATCAATTTAAACATATAAAATAATCATTCCAAACTCAAACCAATCATGGTATCCAGCAAAGACTTGACCAGCAAATTCAAACACTATAAAATTTATAGGAAAAGATATAATCAGCAAAGTGAAGAGAGAACCTTTATTGTTGAAAAATATTCTCCAAAACTTGTACAAGGGCAGCAAAAACTTCTAACTGATTGAACCTGATAAGATTCAACGTCGGCTGCCAAAGCCTCAACGACGACCTCAGAATGACCTCGACCCCCAAGAAAACCCTGCTGTTACGGGGCTAGTTTTTGGCGGCTTTGAGGCTGAATTTTGCCGGTTATCTTGGCGGTTTTTTTGCAGGTGGCTAGAGGGTGTTTTGAGAGCTGATTTTAGCGGCATGACACAGCTTCTTTTGGAGGTGCATTTCAGCTGTGTTTTGGCTGATTTTGGGGGTCGTTCCAGGTGGGTTTAACGTTGGGTTTAAGATGGTAACGACAATGGGTTTACATAGCTAATGGCTACAGGTTTCTATGGCTAAAAGTAGGGAGGCTTTGGTGAGGAAGATGAAGATTTATGGTGGGGGTACTGTTGCGTTTTGTTTGCTTTTTCTGTGGTTCTCATCACTGACCTTTTGCTCATTTTTTTGCTGCTTTTTTAAGAAAAAAGAAAAGGGGCTGCTATTTTTTTATTTTATTTTTTTCAGATAAGGGCCAAAAATGTCCTATAATTATTTGAAATAGCTTAAAAATGTCATTCGTTTATTTTTTGTACCAAAAATATCCTTACCGACTATATTTTGGACCACAAATACCGTTAAACCGTTAGTCTTACCATTGAAGATGACATGGCAGTCCAACTGCGTTAGATTTGCTTACATGGTCATCCACCTAAGCAATCCAACATGGCAAAATTATTTTTTCGGAAAACTTATTTTTTTGGAATGTTTTTAAAAATACAAAATCGACACTTATTCCGAAAAAGTAAATAAATTCCGGAAAAATTATTTATTTTAAATTTTTTTATTAAAATACAAAATCAACACTTATTCCGAAAAATAAAAAAAATTCGAAAAAATTAATTTTTTAAAAGACAAAATCAACACTTATTTCGAAAAAAGTAAAAAAATTCCGAAAAAATTATTTATTTCGGAAATTTTTATTAAAATACAAAATCTAACACTTATTCCGAAAAAAGTAAAAACTTTCCGAAAAAATATTTTTTCCGTTCGGATTTTTTTTACTTTTTCGGAATAAGTGTTGATTTTGTATTTTTTATAAAACTGCGGAAAAATAATTTTTTCGAAAAAATAATTTTGCCATGCTGGATTGCTTAGGTGGATGGCCATGTAAGCAAATCTTACCCAGTTGAACTGTCATGTCATATTCAATGGCAAGACTAACGGTTTAAGGGCATTTGTAGTCCAAAATATAAAAGACAACTGAAGAAAATTTTGAGCTATTTCAAATAGTTCAAAGGATATTTTTTGGCCCTTTTCATTTTTTTTTTTTTTTTAATGAGCAGCAGTGCTCTTTTTACTCCTATTTTCCGTTTTGTCCCCCTATTTCCTCCTCCTCTTTTTTATTTTCCTTCTCCTGTTTTTTTAATTTTTCTCCCCATATTCATGAGCGGCGGATCCAAGCTGAGAAGGGACCTGTTAGACCCATTTTTGCTAGAACACCACCCCTTTTGCCTACTCCTAATTTCGCACCCCTAAATCAAAATCCCTCTTCTTCGGTAACTCCTTACACCGCTTCTCCTCATCCATCAACCCAACCACTTCTCAAACGTCTCACTCATGATGAAATCCAGATTTGTCGGGAAAGGGGCTTGTGTTTTTATTGTGAAGAAAAATACACTAGTGGTCATAAATGTAAATCTCGCACTCAGCTTTTGTTACTCACAGACAGATCCGATATTGATCCTACTCTGCTAGAACCATGTGTCTCTGACAAAGTCCTTGCTGATATGGTCTATATGGTCACTTGATAAGTTGGAGTGTGAGAAATGCCAACTTTAAGTGTCTGTTTATGTATTTACAATACAAAATTCTGAGAAAACAAGATTCATATGTGATAACTTCAATTTCTCTTCAACAAGAGAAGAGAAGCCGATGTTTATATATAGTGGATTAAAACACTAGATGAATTCTTCCTATCTTCCTATTTATCCAAGTCTGATCTTATATAGTTGGGCAAGGATCAATTTTATTTTGCGACCGTAACTATATATTTACCTCTGATAACCAAAAAATGTATAAAATTTGTATTTTATATATATATATATATATATATATATATATATATATATATAAAATATGTATTTTTCGGCTATTAATTTATGAGAAGCTACAAAGTATCATTTTCCATTATATAGTTTGCCCAAACATCATGGTCATAAAAAGGAAAAAGGATAAGATAGTGTTTGAAGAAACAGAAATATATAACGAGGAAATTAAAGAAGTAGGGTTACCTTGACTTTCTTTTGTTTAGGAAAAACCTTTACTTGCCTAGACGTAGTAGTAAAAGAAGGATGTCCTTCAAAATCTTTGTCCTCTGTTTCATCATTATTTCCATCCACAATTTTAGCCTCAGCTAATGGTGATTCAATTTCTTCAAGAGTTGTCATATTAACTTTGCTTTATGAAAGTTTTACAGCTTTAGTTTTTTTTAGAAGCTTAATTTATCTTACTGTTTGTTTAAAAGTATGGATGAATGTAAAACCATATTTAGAAGGCAGCAATTGTAAACACGTAAAGCACAAGTGTCTTTAATTTGATTCCTATTTGCTACGTGTTCTTTGGATGGCATCCTCACTTTATTAATCTTTATGCAATTTCTTGTTCGTTTGTTAGTTTGTCCCTTTTTTATTCATTGTCGCTTGTTTGTGTTCTAGGAAACTAGTTGTTGGCCAAGTAAAGGATAGTTTTGAAGATTGACAAAGAAACTCAGGGATGAATCATGTCCATCACTGGTAGGCATAGACATGGACAGATTCAAAGCACGTGAGATGTACATGCAGGAGATAAACAAAATCTGGCATAATAATAGATATCTCCTGATCGAAAAGATTGCATAATTGATAAGGAGAAGACTCCTTACTCAACGAGAACATTATCCAAGATAAGGAAGGAGGTAGGAGTTGAGATTAACTAGAACTCTTCCACCAAGGAAGAGTAGCATTAGAACTCTAGTTATTTCTTCATCTACTAACTCTATATATTGCAGGATATTCTCACTCTACAGGCAACACACAAAAGCAGAAGCTAAACGTGAATTGAGAGCAAAATAGCAAGGCATTTTGCAAGCAGTTCGTGTGTGATTCAAGTGTGCGAACCTGAAGCTACATGAACCAGATAGAATTAATTTATTATGGATTATTCACTACATTTCAGACTTTACTTTTGCATTTATTTCTTTGTTATTAATTAATTTAAAATGGCTAATATTATTCTAACGTTGGTTTGCCTAGCAAGTGAAATATTAGGCGCCATCACGGTCCCGAAGGTGGGAATTTCGGGTCGTGACAGTTGGTAACAGATCCCTAGGTTACATAGGTATCACTAGTCACGAGCAAACTTAGTAGAGTCTGAAGGATTGGCACGGAGACGTCTGTACTTATCTTTCAGAGGCTATAAAGTTTAGAAACAATATCACTTATTTCTTATTCTATCGTGCGATCTTATTCTATCATCGATAATTGAACCATTTTATTCTTATTCTCTCGCAGATTGTGAGAACACGCAATACATCTACCGACGGTCAGGGACTAGAGCCCCCGATGGCAACTATGTCCAGGGGTAGAGGTCGAGGTCGTGCTAGAGGCCGAGGCAGAGGCAGAGGTAGAGCTCAGTCTAGAGCTCGAGCAGCTGCACCTGTTGTAGAACCTCAGGAGGATCTTCAGGGGGAGGTTCCAGTTCAGACTGTACCAATTCAGGTCCCGGAAGGATTCATAGCTACTCCAGTGCTTCAGGACGCTTTAGTCCATTTGGTAAGTCTTATGGAGGGCGTGGCCCAGAATGGTATATTTCCAGTGGTACCAGCCGTCTCACAGGCTGGGGAAGGAGCACAAACTCCCACTACTCCCACTCCGGAGCAGATGACTCCCTAGAATCAGGTTCCAGCCGCCCCGCCAATTGGGGTAGTTCAGCCAGTTGTTGCGTCACAGGCCAGTGATAGGCTCGCCATGTCTTTTGAGGCCTTATTGAGACCGGATAAGTTTACCATTCTCTTTCCAGTTCACTTTAGTGGTACACCTTCTGAGGAACCACATGATTATCTTGAACGCTACCATGATATGCTGCGGAACATGGGTATAGTTAAGACCAATGGGGTCGATTTTGATGTATTTCAGATGACGGATTCCGCCAAGAGGTGGTGGAGAGATTATACATTGACCAGACCAGTTGGATCACCTGCACTTACCTGGGAGCAGTTCTCGCAGCTATTTCTAGAGAAGTTCCTTCCTATCACACTGAGAGAGGATTACCGTAAGCAATTTGAGCGTCTACAGTAGGGCAGTATGACTGTTACTCGGTATGAGTCCCGTTTTGTGGATTTGGCCCGTCATGCTCTCATTTTACTACCTACTGAGGGAGAGAGAGTGAGGAGGTTTATTGAGGGACTCACTCACCCTATCAGGCTTCAGATGGCCAAGGAGACCGGTAGTGAGATTTCCTTTCAGGCGGCTGCTAATATCGCGAGGAGGATCAAGATGGTTCTTGCACAGGAGAGAGGGCAGAGGTCTGATAAGAGGCCTCGTCAGTTCGGTGGTTTTGGTGGTACCTCGTCTGGAGGCAGAGGCTATTTTGGTATAAGTCATCCTCTTAGACCATTTTATTCAACACTTCAGGCATCTCCCGGTGCTTCAGGGAGTCACAGTCCTATTATGCCTTACTTTGGGCAGCTAGCATTTAATACACATTCAGCTCTTATCAGTACACCACCACTCTAGAGTTACTACAACGGTTATCCGACCCGATAACCGACCCGTTCGGGTCAGCTTTAGCTTCAGCCGCCATGACATCAGGATAGGTGTTATGAGTGTGTGAACATTGGTCACATCAGGAGATATTGCCCTAGGTTGTTGAGTAATAGATCTCGTCAGGATTCTCGTGCCATCATACTGGTTGCTTCACCGCCTGCTCAGCTAGCTAGAGGTAGGGGTGAGGCAATTAAAGGTGAAGGTCAGACAGTTAGAGGTGGAGGTCAGGTTGTCAGAGGTGGAGGCCAGCCAGTTAGTGGTCGTCCAGGGACGCAATTCAGAGTGGTGGGGCCTAACCCCGATTTTATGCTTTTTCAGCTAGGCCTGAGGCCGAGTCATCAGATGTTGTGATCACAGGTATTATTCCAGTTTGCCTTATAGATTCTTCAGTTCTATTTGATCCAGGATCTACTTATTCCTATGTGTCCTCCTATTTTACTTTGTATTTGGTTATGCCTCGTGATTCTCTGAGTGCTTCTGTGTGTGTATCTACACATGTGGGAGACTCTGTTGTAGTAGACCATGTCTATCGTTCGTGTGTGATTACTATTGGTAGTCTTGAGACTAGTATGGATCTTCAACTTCTTGATATGGTAGATTTTGATGTCATCTTGGGTATGGATTGGCTGTCACCTTATCATGCTATATTGGATTGTCATGTCAAGACAATGAACCTAGCCATGCCGGGGTTACCTCGGTTAGAGTGGAAAGGAAATCCTGGTCATTCTACCAGCAGGGTTATTTCTTATATGAAAGATCGGTGTATGGTAGAGAAAGGGTGTCTAGCTTATTTGGCTTATATTCGCGATCCTAGTGCGGATGTTCCTTCTATGGACTCAGTACCAGTTGTTCGTGAATTTCCAGAAATATTTCCTGCAGATTTGTCAGGGATGCCACCCAACATAGATATTGACTTCTGTATTGATTTGGCTCTAGGTACTCAGCCCATTTCTATCCCACCATACCGTATGGCCTCGCCAGAGTTGAAAGAATAGAAGGAGAAGTTACAAGACTTGCTTGATCAAGGATTCATTAGACCAGTGTCTCGCCCTGGGTGCACCAGTATTATTTGTAAAGAAGAAAGATGGTTCAATGCGAATGTGTATAGATTTATGGCACTTGAACAAGGCCACTATAAAAAACAAATATCCGCTGCCTAGAATTGATGACTTATTTGATCATCTTCAGGGTTCTAAGGTATTTTTGAAGATCGATTTAAGGTCTGGTTACCATCAGTTGAAGATTAGGGCATCTGATATCCCTAAGACATCTTTTCGAACTCGGTATGGGCATTACGAATTCCTAGTGATGTCATTTGGGCTGACAAATGCCCCAACAATATTTATGGATTTGATGAATCGGGTGTTCAAGCCCCATTTGGATTCTTTTGTGGCTGTATTCATCGATGATATCTTGATTTACTCCAGCAGTCAAGAAGAGCATGAACAACATCTTTGTTGTGTGCTTCAGACTTTGAAGAATAATCAATTATATGCCAAATTTTCAAAATATGAATTTTGGTTAGACTTAGTGGCCTTTTGGGGGCATGTTGTAATGGCAAAGGCATAAATGTGGACCCTAAGAAGATTGAGGCTATTCAGAATTGGCCTAGACGTATTTCAGTTATAGAGATCCAGAGTTTCCTAGGTTTGGCAGGTTATTATTGTCGGTTCGTGGAAGGGTTTTTATCTATAGCAAGCCCATTGACCAGACTGACCTAGAAAGGTTCCCCATTCAGATGGTCAGACGACTGTGAGTTGAGCTTTCAGAAGTTCAAGACTTCTTTAACTACGGCGCCAATGTTTGGTATTACCCACAAGTTCAGGATCTTATACGGTGTATTATGATGCATCTCGTGTTGGGCTTGGTGCAGTATTGATGCAAGATGGAAATGTGATTGCATATACGTAGCGGCAGTTGAAAGTTCATGAGAAAAATTATCTTGTTCATGCGCTGAAGATTTGGAGGCATTACCTCTACGGTGTCTCGTGTGAGGTATTTATTGATCATCGTAGCCTTCAGTATCTGTTCAAACAAAACGATCTCAATTTAAGGCAGATAAGATGGTTGGAGTTGTTAAAAGACTATGATATCACCATTTTGTATCATCCCGGAAATGCTAATGTGGTGGCCGATGCTGTGAGTAGAAAGGTTGTGAATATGGGAATCCTTGCTTATATTCCGGCTGGTGAGAGACCATTAACTGTAGATGTCCATACTTTGGCTAATCAGTTCGTGAGGCTAGATGTTTCAGAGTCCAGTTGGATTTTAGCTTGCACAGTCGCTCGGTCTTCTTTATATGAGCGCATCAGAGGGCAGTAGAATGATGATCCTCAATTACTTATCCTCAAGGACACGATGCAGCACGGTGATGCCAAATAGGTTGTTGTGGGGAAAGATGAAGTTCTGCGAATGCATGGTCGTATTTGTGTGCCTAATATGGATGGGCTTCGTGAATTAATTATGGAAGAGGGCCACATTTCTAGGTATTCTATTCATTCAGGTGTCGCTAAAATGTATCAATATTTATGGCAACATTATTGGTGGAGGAGAATGAAGAAGGGTATAGTTGCATATATAGCTCGATGTCTAAATTGTCAACAAGTCAAGTACGAGCATCAGCGACCTGGTAGTTTGCTTCAGAAGTTAGAAATTTCTGAGTAAAAGTAGGATCACTATGAATTTTGTTGTTGGGCTCCCACGAAATTTGATGCAGTTTGGGTCATTGTAGACAGGTTGACCAAGTCAACACATTTCATTCCGGTGGTAGTTACCTATTCTTCATAGCGATTAGCTGAAATTTACATTCGTGAGATTGTCCGCCTTCACGGTGTGCCCATGTCTATTATTTCAGATCGAGGTACGCAGTTTACCTCACACTTCTGGAGGGTTGTATATCGTGAGTTAGACACATGGGTTGAGTTGAGTACAACATTTCATCCACAGACAGTCGGACAGTCAGAGCGCACTATTCAGATATTGGAAAATATGTTACGCGCTTGTGTTATAGACTTTGGAGGTTCTTGGGATCAATTATTGCCACTTGCGGAGTTTGCTTATAATAATAGCTACCAGTCGAGCATTCAGATGGCTCCATATGAGGCATTATACGGAAGGCGATGTCGTTCGCCAGTCGGATGGTTTGAACCGGGAGAGGCTCGGTTGTTGGGTACCGATTTGGTTCAAGATGCCTTGGATAAAGTCAAAGTTATTTAGGATCGACTTCGCACAGCTCAGTCTAGGCAAAAGAATTATGCCGACCGTAAGGTTCGTGATATTGCATTTATGGTTGGAGAAAGAATATTGCTCCAAGTTTCACCTATGAAAGGTATAATGAGGTTCGAAAAGAAGGGTGGGTGAATTAGCCTACAAGCTTGCATTACCACCTAGTTTATGCGATGACCCAAAATGTCATCTTATGTTTTAGAACTCGAATCTGCGCTCTTAAGCCTTAAAAATCTCATTTTTACCATCCTCGATTTGCGTGCATAGTTCGGGCAGGTTTTCGGAAAGCTTTTATGTTGAAAACTAATGAAAATAAGAATTTTTGCCTTAAAAGTTGATTTTAGTTGACTTCGGTCAACATTTTAGGTAAATGGGCCCGGATTCGTATTTTAACGGTCCCGGTAGGCCCGTATCGAATTATGGGACGTGAGCATATGCCCAAAATCAAATTCGTAGGTCCCTAGCTTGAGTTAGAAACTAGGGATTTTGGGAATTTGAGGTCGGATTAAAAAACTAATTATATATTCGGGCTCGGGGGTCGATTTTTGACTTTTTGGCGAAAAATTTGGGAAATCTGTAATTATTCATTAAAGTTGATTCCTTTAGAAATGTTTGATATTATTGAGTCATTTTTGAATAGATACGAGTGGTTTGAAGGTGAATTCCAAAGGAAAGGTTGTGATTGAGAATTTAGTGGCCTTCGGAGCGAGGTAAGTGTCGTGTCTAACTTTGGCTTGAGGGAATAGGCATTATATGTTCATTTGCTACATGTTTGGTTGTTAAGTACGATATATAGGTGAGGTGACGATCATCTATGCGTCGTTGTCGAGTCATAGCATGCAAGTAAAATTCTATTCTTGTCTATTTTGTAGCCTTAAATTCTACTATCCATGCTTATCGGGTTATTTGAAATGATGGGTGACTCATATCTGGTTTCACTAACATTTGATAACTTTCGAATATTGATTCAAAGTTGAGATTACATTATGCTATTGATTATGGGTAAAACATTGGTTTCTTTGTGATACTCTTATCTATCCATTGTTATTGATTTTGTGATTGGTGAGGCGGAGTGTAAAGCACGAAGGGTGATGTCGTGCATGCATTATTTATATTGTGAGGATGAGTGTAAAGAACGAAGGGTGATGTCATTCATGCATTATTTATATTGTGAGGAATAGTGAAAAGCACGAAGGGTGATGTCGTGTCATTCTATTTATTTATTTATTTGGTGAGGTTGAGAGTAAAAACACGAAGGGTGATGCCGTGCAGTTTTCCTTTGATGTTTTAATAGCTCAATTCGTTTAAGGATTTTCTGCTTAATTTTGTCTTTTCATTATTCTCACTCTTTATGTTGTATTCCCCCACTGTATGTCCCCTTCCCATTATTTCTGCGTTACTTCTTTATTTACTGTTGTTGCCACTAACATGATTATACTGTTCAAGTTATATGTAGGTGTCTTGTCCTAGTCTCGTCACTACTTTGCCGAGGTTAGGATTTATACTTACCAGTACATGGGGTCGGTTGTACTGATGTTGCACTCTGCACTTTCTGTGTAGATTTTGATACCGGCTCAGGTTGATCGAGATTTGCTACTGGTCCGCTGTTCGGAGACTCAAGGTAGATCTGTCGGCGTTCACAGACCTTGAAGTCCCCATCTATCTTTTATGTCCTACTATTTTCTTTCATTCAGACAGTTGTATTTCTTGCAGACTATTACTTGTAATAAATTCTAGAATGCTCGTGAATTGTGACTCCAAATCCGGGTGGTAGTAATTAATAAAGTTTTATGATATTCCACATTTATTATATTTCATCTTAGTTAATTATTGTTATTTACTGAATGGAAATAAGGAATTGGTTTAACGATTTTCTAACGTTGGCTTGCCAAACAAGTGAAATGTTAGGCACCATCACGGTCTCGTCGGTGGGAAATTTTGAGTCGTGACAGTTGGTATCAAAGCACTAGGTTGCTTAGGTCTCACAAGTCACGAGAAAGTTTAGTAGAGTCTGGAGGATCGGCACGGAGACGTCTATGCTTATCTTCAAGAGGCTATGAAGTTTAGGAACAAGTTTCACTTCTATTCTTCTCTGTCGTGCGATTTTGCTTTCTCAATACTGATTGAACTCTTCTACTCTTATTCTCTCGCATATGGTGAGAACACGTACCTCTTCATCAGCTGAGCAGTAGCCAGTGCCTCCAGTGGCAGCTCCGACACATGGCAAAGATCGAGGTCGAGGCCGTGCCAGAGGCCGTGGCAGGGGCAAGGCTCAGCCTAGAGCTCGAGCAGCAGCCCCAGCAGTAGAGCCTCAGATAGAGCTTGACAAGGAGGTTTCATCCCAGACTGTTCCTGCTGGACTAGCTCAGGTTTCGAAGGGGTTCATTGCTACCCCAGTACTTCAGGACGCTTTGGTCCGTTTGGTGGGCCTTATGGAGAGCGTGGCCCAGACTGGCGCATTTCCCATGGCACCATCAGTCTCTCAGGCTGGAGGAGGAGCCCAGACTCCCACCACTCCCGCTCTGGAGCGGATAACTCCCCAGTATTAGGCTCCAGCAGCTCAGCCAGTCGGATTAGTTCAACCGGTTATTGAGGCACAGGTCGGAGATGGGCCAGGTATGTCTTCCAAGGCTTTATGGAGATTGGACAGGTTTATCAAGCTCTTTCCCGTTCACTTCAGTGGTGCTCCCTCAGAGGATCCCCAGGAGTATCTTGACAACTGTCACGGGGTTTACGGAACATGGGTATAGTGGAGACCAATGGGGTCGATTTTGCTGCATTTCAGATGACTGGTTTCGCCAAGAAATGGTAGAGAGATTACTTGTTGACCAGAACAGCTGGATCGCCTGCTCTTACTTGGGACCAGTTCTCTTAGCTCTTCATAGAGAAGTTTCTGCCTATAACATTGAGAGAGGAGCATCACTGTTAGTTTGAGCGTCTCCAGCAAGGCAGTATGACTGTTACTTAGTATGAGACCCGTTTTGTGGATTTGGCCCGTCATGCTATTCTTCTACTTCCCACCGAGAGAGAGAGAGAGAGAGAGAGAGAGAGAGAGAGAGAGAGAGAGAGAGAGAGAGAGAGAGAGAGAGGGAGGGTTTTGATGGACTTGCTCAGCCTATCAGATTGTAGATGGCTAAGGAGATGGGGAGTGAGATTTCTTTTCAGGCAGCTACTAACGTCGCCAGACGAGTCGAATTGGTTCTTACTCAGGGAGGTCAGGGGTCTGACAAGATACCTCGTCATTCCGATGAGTTTAGAGGTGCCTCACCTAGAGGCAGGAGTACTTTTGGTAGAGGCCATCATCCTAGGCCGTTTCATTCAGCGCTCCAGGCATCCCACGGTGCCTCAGGTGGTCGTGGCCCTCAAATGCATTATTCCGACCAGCTATCCTACAATGCACCACCAGCTCCTATTAGTGCACCTCCACTCCAGATTTATCAGGGTGGTTATTCAGGTCGACAGGGCCAGCTTCAGGGTCAGTAGTCACAACAACCGAAGTTATGTTATACTTGTGGTCATCCGAGGCACATTGCTAGATTTTGCCCTCGAGTAACGGGCAGCTAACAGTAGCAGAGCTCTCGTGCCATGGTCCCGACACCAGTTGTTGCACCACCTGCTCAGCCTGCCAGAGGCAGGGGTCAGGAAGCCAGAGGTAGAGGCCAGACTGTTAGAGGTGGAGGTCAGGACATTAGAGGTGGAGACCAGCCAGTTAGAGGTCGTCCTAGGGATGTAGTTCAGGGTGGTGGCCCCCAACCCTGGTATTATTCTTTCCCAGCCAGGCCTGAGGTTGAGTCATCTGACACTGTTATCACAGGTACTATTTCATTTTGCAGTAGAGATGCTTCAGTTCTATTTGATCCGGGTTCTACTTACTCCTATGTGTCATCCTATTTTGCTTCCTATTTGGTTGTGCCCCGCTATTCTTTGAGTGCTCCTGTGTATGTGTCCACACCAGTGGGAGATGCTACTGTTGTAAATCGTGTTTATCGTTCGTGTATGGTCACCATTGGGAGTCTTGAGACTCGTGTAGATCTTCTACTTCTCGACATAGTTGATTTTGATGTCATACTGGGTATGGATTGGCTGTCACCTTATCATGCTATATTAGATTGTCACGCCAAGATGGTGACCTTAGCCTTGCAGGGGTTGCCTCGATTAGAGTGGAGAGGGAATCTTGGCCATTCTGCCAGTAGGGTTATCTCTTATGTGAAGGCTCGGCATATGGTCGAGAAAGGGTGCCTAGCTTATTTGGTTTATGTCCGCGACTCTAGTGCGGAGGTTCCTTTTATAGATTCGGTGCTAGTTGTTCGTGAGTTTCCAGAGGTATTTCCTGCAGACCTGTCGGGGATGCCACCCGACAGGGATATCGATTTCTGCATTGATTTGGCTCCGGGCATGCAGCCTATTTCCATTCTGCCATATCGCATGGCCCTACCAGAGTTAAAAGAATTGAAGGAGCAGTTGCAAGATTTTCTTGATAAGGGCTTCATTAGACCTAGTGTATCGCCCTGGGTGCACCTGTGTTGTTCGTGAAGAAGAAAGATGGATCGATGAGGATGTGTATAGATTATCGGCAGTTGAACAAAGTCACCATCAAGAACAAGTATCCATTGCCGAGGATTGATGATTTATTTGATCAGCTTCAGGGTGCCATGGTGTTTTCAAAGATTGATTTGAGATCTAGCTACCATCAGTTGAGGATTATGGCATCCGATGTTCCTAAGACAACTTTTCGGACTCGGTATGGGCATTATGAGTTTCTAGTGATGTCATTTGGGCTGACAAATGCCCCAGCAACATTCATGGATTTGATGAACCGGGTGTTCAAACCCTACTTGAATTCTTTTATGGTTGTGTTTATTGATGATATCTTGATCTACACCCACAGTCGAGAGGAGCATGATCAGCACCTTCGGATCGTTCTTCAGACTCTGAAAGACAGCCAGTTATATGCTAAGTTCTCAAAATTCTAGTTTTGGTTGAGTTCAGTTACTTTCTTGGGTCATGTTGTATAAGCAGAGGGTATTTAAGTGGATCCTAAAAAGATTAGGCAGTCCAGAACTGGCCTAGACCCATATCAGCTACAAAGATCCGCAGTTTTCTAGGTTTGGCGGGATATTACCGTCGATTTGTGGAGGGGTTTTCATCCATAGAAGCCCCATTGACCAGATTGACCCAGAAGGGTACCCCGTTCATGTGGTCAGACGAGTGTGAAGCGAGCTTTCAGTAGCTCAAGAATGCTTTGAATACGGTGACGGTATTGGTGTTACCACATGTTCAGGATCTTATACAGTATACTGTGATGCATCCCGTATTGGTCTGGGTGCGGTATTGATGCAGGGTGGCAAGTTATTGCATATTCTTCGCGGCAGCTGAAAGTTCACGAGAAGAATTACCCTGTTCATGATCTTGAACTGGCAGCCATTGTTCACGCGATGAAGATTTGGAGGCACTATCTTTACGGCGTGCCATGTGAGGTATTCACTGATTATCAGAGCTTGCAGTATTTGTTCAAGCAGAAGGAACTCAATTTGAGGCAAATGAGGTGGCTGGAGCTATTGAAAGACTATGATATCACCATATTGTATCATCCCGGGAAGGCCAACGTGGTGGCCGATGCTTTGAGTAGAAAGTCAGTCAGTATGGGTAGCCTTGCATATATTCCAGTTGGTGAGAGACCGTTTGCATTGGATGTTCAGGCCTTAGCCAACCAGTTCGTGAGGTTAGATGTTTCTGAGCCCAGACGTGTTCTAGCTTGTACAGTTGCTCGGTCTTCTTTGTTTGAGTGCATCAAAGATCGGCAGGATGGCGATCCTCATTTACTTGTCCTTAGAGACACAGTGCGGCACGGTGGTTCTAAGCAGGTTGCTGCTGGAGATGATGGAGTTTTGAGGATGCATGGTCGTATTTGTGTGCCTAATGTGGATGGGCTTCTTGAGTTGATCCTTGAGGAGGCTCACAGTTCTCAGTATTCTATTCGGGCGCTGCCAAGATGTACCAGGACTGCGGCAGTATTATTGGTGGAGAAGGATGAAGAAAGATATAGTTGCTTACGTAGCTCGGTGCCTAAATTATCAGCAGGTAAAATACGAGCATCAGAGACCCGGTGGTTTGCTTCAGTAGATGGAGATTCCTGAGTGGAAGTGGGAGCATATCACTATGGATTTTGTTGTTGGACTCCCACAAACTCAGAGGAAGTTCGATGCAATTTCGGTCATTGTGGGCAGGCTGACTAAGTCATCGCACTTCATTCCTGTGGCAGTTACCTATTCCTCGGAACAGTTAGCAGAGATTTATATTCGTGAGATCGTCTGTCTTCACAGTGTGCCCGTGTCTATCATTTCTAATCGATGTACGCAGTTTACCTCGTACTTTGGAAGGGCAGTTCAGCGTGAGTTGGGTACGCGGGTTGAGTTGAGCACAACGTTTCATCCTCAAACGGATGGGCAGTCCGAGCGCACTATTCAAATGTTGGAGGATATGCTCCACGCTTGTGTTATAGACTTCGGAGGATCGTGGCATCAGTTCTTGCCCCTTGCAGAGTTCACTTACAACAACAACTACCAGTTGAGTATTCAGATGGATCCCTATGAGGCATTATATGGTAAGCGGTGTCGGTCGCCAGTTGAGTGGATGGAGCCGGGAGAGGCTCGATTGTTGGGCATAAATTTAGTACAGGATGCCTTGGATAAGGTCAAGATTATTCAGGATCGACTTTGCACAGCTCAGTCCAGGCAGAAGAGTTATGCCACCCGTAGAGTTCATGATGTTGCATTCATGAGCGGAGAGAGAGTGTTACTTCGGGT
The DNA here is from genome assembly GCF_000715075.1 of Nicotiana tabacum. NCBI lineage: Eukaryota > Viridiplantae > Streptophyta > Magnoliopsida > Solanales > Solanaceae > Nicotiana > Nicotiana tabacum. The sequence continues at coordinate 10,073,985 of NC_134098.1, forward strand.
ATCACCCATGGAGGGTTTAATGAGGTTCGGAAAGAAGAGCAAGTTGAGCCCAAAGGTATATCAGACATTTTGAGACTCTAGAGAGAGTGGGAGAGGTGGCTTACAGGCTTGCGTTACCACCTAGTTTAGCAGTTGTTCATATTCCATGTGTCCATGCTTCGAAAGTATCACGTCGATCTATCCCATGTGTTAGATTTCAGCTCTGTCCAGTTGGACAAGGATTTGACTTACGAGGAGGAGACGGTGGCAATTCTAGCCCGTCAAGTTCGCTAGTTGAGATCAAAGAGTTACCCTTCAGTTCGAGTGTAGTGGAGAGGTTAGCCTATTAAAGCAGCTACTTGGGAGTCCAAGTCCGATATGCGGAGTAGATATCCTACCTTTTCACTAGCCCAGGTACTTTTCTATGTCCGTTCGAGGACGAACAGTTATTTTAGAGGGGAGATTCTGATAACCCAAAAGGTCATCTTATATTTTAGAACTCGAATCTATGCTCTTAAGCCTTAAAATCTCATTTTTACCCTCCTTGAATTGCGTGCGCAGTCCGGGCAGGTTTCCGAAAAGTTTTTATGTTAAAAACTAATGAAAATAAGAATTTTTCCTTAAAAGTTGATTTTAGTTGACTTCGGTCAACATTTTTGGTAAATGGGACTGAATCCGTATTTTGACGGTCGTGGTAGGTCCGTATCGAATTATGGGACATAGGCGTATGCCCAGAATCGAATTCGGAGGTCCCTAGCTTGAGTTATGAATTTTTGATAAAAATTAAAAGTACGAAAATTATTTATTTTTAAGAATTGATTGATATTTGGCATTGTTAGTATCAGGTCCGTATTTTGGTTCTGGAGCCCGGTATAGGTTCATTATGATATTTAAGACTTATCTGTGAAATTTGGTGAGAAACAGAATTGATTTGACATGATTCGGACGTCCAGTTGAGAAAATAGAAATTTTAAAGTGTTCTTGAGAATTTCATTTGATTTGGTGTTAAATTTGTAGTTCTAGGTGTTGTTTTGGCGATTTGATCGCACGAGCAAGTCCGTATGATATTTTTAGACTTGCGTGCTTGTTTGGTTTAGAGCCCCGAGGGCTTGGGTGCCATTCGAGCGATGCACGAGTTGAGTTCAAACATCAACAAGGCTGTTGGTGCATTAAATCTAGTGTGCCCGCACCTGCGAGCCTTTGGTCGCAGGTGCGACCCAGGCCTGGACTTCATTTTTCTGCAAATGTGGACTTCACTCCGCAGAAGCGGAACCCTATCCGCAGGTGCGACCCTAGTTGGCCCAGTCCTTTTCCACAGAAGCGCACGTCATGTCCGCACGTGCGGATGCGCAGGTGCGACCAAAGTGTCGCAGGTGCGAAGGTCGCTGGGCAGTGAGTTAATTTAATTCGGACTCCAGCCATTTTTCTTCTAGTTTCAAAAGGATAGGAGGCCTAGGGAGATCTTAAGGACAGTTTCTTCCCCAAATCATTGGTAAGTGTTCCTTAACTCGTTTCTTTCAATCTTTTACTTCATTTTACAAGAATTCAACCAAATATCTAGAGTTTTAATGGTAGAATTAAGGGTTAGGGTAGAAACTAGGGATTTTGAAAATTTGAGGATTTAGACCTCAATTTGAGGTCGGATTCCAAAACTAATTATATATTCAGGCTCAGGGGTGAATGGGTAAATGAATTTTGGTTCGAACCTCGGGTTTGACCAAGCAGGCTCGGGGTCGATTTTTGACTTTTTGGCGAAAAATTTAGAAAATCTATAATTATTCATTAAAGTTGATTCTTTTAGCAATGTTTGATATTATTGACTCATTTTTGAATAAATACGAGTGGTTTGGAGGTGAATCCCAAAGGAAAGGCTGTGATTGAGAATTTAGTGGTCTTCAGAGCGAGGTAAGTGCCGTGTCTAACTTTGGTTTGAGGGAATAGGTATTATCTGTTCATTTGCTACGTGTTTGGTTGTTAAGTACGATATATAGATGATGTGACGAGCATCTATGCGTCGTTGTCGAGTCATAGAATGCGAGTGAAATTCTATTCATGTCTATTTTGTAGTCTTAAATTCTACTATCCATGCTTATCGGGTTATTTGAAATGATGGGTGACTCATATCTGGTTTTAATGAGATTTGGTAACTTTCGAATATTGATTCAAGGTTGAGATTACATTATGCTATTGATTATGGGTAAAATATTGATTTCTTTGTGATACTCTTATCTATCCATTGTTATTGATTTTGTGATTTGTGAGGAGGAGTGTAAAGCACGAAGGGTGATGTCGTGCATGCATTATTTATATTGTGAGGACGAGTGTAAAGAACGAAGGGTGATGCCGTTCATGTATTATTTATATTGTGAGGAACAGTGAAAAGCACAAAGGGTGATGTCGTGCCGTTCTATTTATTTATTTGGTGAGGTTGAGAGTAAAAGCACGAAGGGTAATGCCGTGCAGTTTTCCTTTGATGTTTTAATAGCTCAATTCGTTTAAGGATTTTCTGTTTAATTTTGTCTTTTCATTATTCTCACTCTTTATGTTGTATTCCCCCACTGTATGTCCCCTTCCCATTATTTCTGCGTTATTTCTTTATTTACTGTTATTGCCACTAACATGATTATACTGTTCAAGTTATATGTAGGTGTCTTGTCCTAGTCTCGTCACTACTTTGCCGAGGTTAGGATTTATACTTACCAGTACATGGGGTCGGTTGTACTGATGTTGCACTCTGCACTTTCTGTGTAGATTTTGATACCGGCTCAGGTTGATCGAGATTTGCTACTGGTCCGCTGTTCGGAGACTCAAGGTAGATCTGTCGGCGTTCACAGACCTTGAAGTCCCCGTCTATCTTTTATGTCCTACTGTTTTGCTTTCATTCAGATAGTTGTATTTCTTTCAAACTGTTACTTGTAGTAAATTCTAGAATGCTCGTGAATTGTGACTCCAGATCCGGGTGGTAGTAAGTAATACAGTTTTATGATATTCCGCACTTATTATATTTCATATTAGTTAATTATTGTTATTTACTGAATGGAAATAAGTAATTGGTTTAACGATTTTCTAACGTTGGCTTGCCTAGCAAGTGAAATGTTAGGCGCCATCACGGTCCCGTCGGTGAGAAATTTCGGGTCGTGACAGTTTATCAGCGGTTCATCCGGTGTTCCATGTGTCTATGCTCTAGAAATATTATGATGATCCGTCCCATGTGTTAGATTTCAGCTCAGTCCAAATGGACAAAGATTTGACTTATGAGGAGGAGCCGGTAGCTATTCTAGCCTAGCATGCCTTACAGTTGAGGTCTAAGAGTTATCCTTCAATTCGGGTGCAATGGAGAGGTCAGCCGGTAGAGGCATCTACCTGAGGGTCTAAGTCTATCATGCGGAGTAAATATCCACACCTTTTGACCAACTCAGATACTTTTTCTAACTCCGTTCGAGGACGAATATTTGTTTTAGAGGTGGAGAATGTGATGACCAAAAGGGTCATCTTTAAATTTGATAATTAATTCTATGTTCTAAAACCTCGAAAAGCACTATTTATCACTCCTTGATTTGCATGCACAGTTAGTATAATTTTCCAAAAAGTTTCTATATAAAAAATTGATTAAAATGTGAAATAAAGCCTTAAAACTCAATTGAGTTGGCTTTGGTCAATATTTTGAGAAAATAGACTCGGATCAGTATTTTGACAGTTTCGGTAGGTCCGTATCGTGATTTGGGACTTGGGAGTATGACCGAAATTTAATTTGGAGGTCTCTAGCTCAAGTTATGACCATTTAACGGAAACTAGAAATTTAAAGGCTAAAGATTTTCAAGTTTGACCACGGAGATGACTTTTTGATATCGGGACCGGAATCTGATTCTGAAAATTTTCATAGGTCCGTTATATCATTTATGACTTGTGTGCAAAATTTGAGGTCAATCGGATTTGATTTGATAGGTTCTGGTGTCGTTTGTAGAAATTGGAAGTTTCAAAGTTCATTAAACTTGAATCTATGTGTGATTCATGTTTTTAGTATTGTTGGATGTGATTTGAGATTTTGACTAAGTCCGTATGATATTTTAGGAATTGTTGGTATATTTGGTTGAGGTCCAGAGCGCCTCGGGCGAGTTCCGGATGGTTAACAGATTGAATTTCAGACTTGGAAGGCTATTGGAAATTTTCTGATGCTTGTTCTGGTTTCCTTCTTCGCGTTCGCGAGGGGAGTCTCGCGTTCGCGAAGAGGAAATTTGGATTGGCACATTTTGTGCTATGCATTCGCAACCAAGTGCATGCGTTCGTGAAGGGTCGAGATGCAAAGCTTTGCGTTCGCGATTGAAGCATCGCGTTCGCGAAGGGGGAATGACAGGAGAGGATTTTTGCCTTCGCGTTCATCCAGCTCGCGTTCTCGAAGGCCAGCTCGCGTTCGCGAAGGCCAAGCCAGGCAAGGTATCTCGTTCGCGAGGTTGCCTTCGCGTTCACGAAGGGAAATGTTTGGCATCACAAAAATGTGCTTCGCGAACGCGAGGGTACTATCGCGTTCGCGAAGAAGAAAAATCTGAAAAACAAAACTTAAGTTTTGGAAATGGGATTTAGACCTATTTTCCACCATTTTCGATTTTGTGCTCGGGTAAGACGATTTTCACGAAAAAACATTGGGGTAAGTGTTCCTTATCCTATATTGATTATATTTTATGATTACATACTCTATATCATGAATTCGTGAATTTATAGAAGAAAAATCAGATTTTTATAAAATTTTCCAAAAATGTAAAATGAAGATTTGAAAGTCAATCTGATGTCGGAATTCGATAATTTTTGTATGGTTGAACTCATATCGGAACGGGTGTTCGAATTTCGTAAATTTTTTCGAGATTCGAGACATGGGTCCCACTGTTGATTTTTAAAATAAATTTCGGATTTTTATCCGAAAAATTAGTAAATTCATATGGAATTAATTCCTACAATTTGTATTGAATTTATTGAATTGTTAATGACTAGATTTGAGGGTTTCAGACACTAATTTGCGAGGCAAGGGTGTATTGAAAACTTGAAATTTTGTTGCGAAGCGAGATAAGTGTCATGGTTAACCTTGACTTAAGGGAATAGAACTCTTAAATTATTTGTTATGTGAAATGCATGTGAACGACGTATAGGCGAGGTGACGAGTGTCTATACGTCGTCAAATTAATTGTTTGCATAATTACTTGAAAATCATAAATTATTTTAAATCATGAATTAATTATTATATTTATTGTTTCTCTCGTATTCTTTGCTCAATATCATGCATTGAATCCATGTTATAATTGCTACATGCTTATTTGATTTATGTGACTTAATTGCCACTTGACATTTAGTATACTAATTATTAAAATGGCTATTACATCCTTAATTTCCACAATTAATTTCTACTTGTCATCACTTATTTCTAATAAATCATAATTATTGTATGCTTGTTGTCTTATAATTTCATATTAATTGTTATATTTATTGGAGTAATTTCTTTTATAAGAATTGGTAAATCATATTATTGGAAGAGCGAGTTGTACGCCGCAACAGAAATGAAAGTAAAAATATATTGGGGAATCAGATTGCACGCCGCAACATACTTATTTAAAAGTCTATATTGGGGGATCGAATTGCACGCCGCAACAAACTTATTTAAAAGTCTATATTGGGGGATTGGGTTGCACGCCGCAATAGAATTGATTAAAATGAATATATTGGAGGAGCGGGTTGCACGTCGCAAATGAAGTGAATATGAATAAATTGTGGGAGCGGGTTGTACGCTGCAAGGGAAATTGATTGAAATAATAAATGGTTATGACTGCTGAGTTGGCTTCAACTATTTAAATGAGTTACCTGATTTATTTATATTATTTTGGTTATTACTATTGTTGCGTACAAGTTAATGTAAGTGACCTTCGTTAGCCTCGTCATTACTTCATCGAGGGTAGGCTCGGTACTTACCAGTATATGGGGTCAGTTATACTGATACTATGCTCTGCACTTCTTGTGCAGATTTCAGAGTTAGTCCTAATAGCGTACCATAGACTTACTCGGATTTGAGCTACTCAGAGGAGACTTGAGGTATAACTGCACAACGTCCGCAGTTCTGAAGTCCCCGTCTACCTTATTTTAGCTGGGTGTTTGCTTTTAGACAACTTTATTTTATTCAGAACTTTATTTGTATTATTCTAGAAGCTCGTGCACTTGTGACACTAATTTTGGGATGGTATTTAGACATCGCTATTATTATGGATTATTCACTACATTTCAGACTTTACTTCCGCATTTGTTTCTTTGTTATTGATTAATTTAAAATTATTTTAAAATGGCTAATATTATTCTAACGTTGACTTGCCTAGCAAGTGAAATGTTAGGCACCATCACGGTTCCGAAGGTGGAAATTTCGGGCTGTGACAGGTTAGTATCAGAGCTCTAGGTTCATGTGTTAGTGACAGTTCCTTTAGAATAGTTTTACAAAACCAATTGAATTTAAAACAACAAAATCTTTGAATTTATTTTTAAACATTACAGAGTTTGAGAAGAGAAGAAGCGGCAAGCAGTTTTGGTATGTATTCATGAAGGATATATTATGAAAACAATATATATATATATATATATATATATATATATATATATATATATATATATATATATATATATATATATATATATATATATATATATATATATATATATTATTGATAGAATCCCAATTCCTGCCTCTACACAGCATTTTAAAAGTGATACTCCCTCCGCGCGAATAACAAAAAACCCCGGGGTCGTTTGGTTGTCGGTTAGAGTTATGTAGGTATTGTATTAGTTATGCATTATGCATATATTAGCTATACATGTATTAGTTATGTTGGAATTAGTTATGTATGTATTAGTTATGCAGGAATAAATAATGCATGTATTAGTTATGCAGGGATAAGTTATGCAAAGTTGAGTTATGTTGGAATTAGTTATGCATGGATTAGTTATGCGGTAGTTATATGAGGATTAGTAAAATAAATGTAATGTGAGCGTTATTTATTATTAGATTAATTTATTTTATTAAAATTGTTAGTATATTTTAAATATATATTTTTAAACGAAAAAATACAAGTTTGAATAAAGGGTATTCTTGTCATTTTATGTTTTAATACAAGTATTACTAATACATGTATAAGTTATTCCACCTTCTACCCTGCATAAATAATACATAGATTCTCTCATAACTTATACATGTATTAGTTATGCGAAAAAGAAAAATATGAATCAAATATTGTATTAGCAATGCTACATTTTATGTGGAAAAGAGAAAAAACAACCAAATATTGTATAATTTATGCTAGCTTCTATGTGGAGATTATATTTTTCCCTTATTTTAACCAAATAATGTATAAATTTATCTTAGTTTTAATACATGGATAATTCCTCTCTAAGCGGCTACCAAACGATCCCTTAAAATACACAAACCTCTAAACATGCACAACGACGTCTTCACACCGATTCTTTACTCTATGTTTTCTTTCAGTCTCTATGTACTCCTCCATCGCTTTCACTTTCTCTCTACTCCTCTGTCTCTTTCACTTTCTCTATACTACTCCATCTCTTTAAGACCTCTTTCTTTCTTCTTATTTTTACGCCCATGAACTGTTTGAAAAAATGACGTACATGGCACCCGAAATTAGCAACTACTTCTGTTCAATCAACAGATGTTGGTATGTAATTCTTTCAAACTTAATCCATACCAATTATGCTTAGCAATTCTAATCTAATCAACTGATATATTTGCCTACCCTAATTTTGTTGAAAGAGCATAATTGGCGTCAAATATATAAGTAATTGATAACTGATATCATTCACATTGTTCGAAGCCGTCGGGGTCGCCTTCTCTCTCTCTCTCTCAACTGATAGAAACAATTTGTAACTACCGCTTCTGCACAATTGATAACTACTGCTCTAAACATTCTTAAATAATATTACTATCATTATTGGCCTAATGAATAACTAACAAAGGATTGTCGGAAGAAACAAATGTTTATGTTAAGCGGTTCTGTGGTGTAATTTCAGGTTTGAATTACAAAAAACCTTCTATCTTTGTGTGCTTTGTGAGAACAAAATGGAACCTTGGAAATTGGGTTTGTGCTTATGTATGCTACCAGTTAATATTTGTGTTTTATGTTGTGTGTGAATGAGTATTTACTTTTATGTGAAGTGCCAATGTGCCGAATGCTCTCTCCTCACTGCTATTCTCTTTATTTCTTTTGTAATTCTTTTTCCATTATTATCATTTATTTTTCACTTTTTATGTGTTCACTCAATTGTACCGTAATCTTATTTGCCTACTCTATTCTAAAAAATTATCACGATATCACAATATATATAATTTTAATATCATGAGTAACTAGTGTATTTATATTTGCCTACTCTAATTCTATTCGGATAAAATGATGTTTCTTGCCCCTTGAATCAGCAGTTGCTGCTGTTGACTTAACATTTCAACCGTTGCATTTAATTAGGAAGTACGAAAATAGCTTCAGTTTTGTTGTTGTACGACAAATATAAGAATAACATACAGTAAAAAATAACTCTATGCTTTGAGCATGTGTTGGGTAAAGATACTGATATACTCTGCTAATCTACTTGTATAGGTGTGGAGACACTATGATTGCGAAGAAAAACGCCGTTACGGGATTGAGGTACACTACAAATAATCTTCGCCACTGCAATTTATCATATTTCATAATTACCGTTTACACACAATTAATAACTACTGCTCTAAATATTCTTAAATACTATTACCATTATTTTTGGCCTAATGAATAACTAACAAAATTATTTATCTGAAGTACTTCTATTATCTTTTTGGTAACAAAGTTCAACAACAACGTCTCTCGATGAAGGTTATTGTTTACTCATATAGCTTTTCAATCTTCTCTACACATTTGTGTTCTGCTTGGAGCGACATCTGCTTGAAGCGACATAGGCATTTAACATTGCTATAACATTGTAATGATCAGGATTCAAGAAAACAAAAATACCACGGCATAATTTTGATGGCCATGAACTCAATTTTACCAATTTTATTGTACTATTGCCTTCTCGCCGTTATCCAAGTCCTCTTCTCCCCCTCCAAAAGACACGCTTACCTGAAGTCAATTTTATTATAATCTGTATATAAAGAGAGGTGAAAATACAAGAGGGGATGAATTATTTATTTTTATATTTTAATAGCTACTAGTTGACTAGTTTTCTAATTAGTCGACTAGATGTAATAACGAGATAATAAGAAGAGCAGAAATTAAGATGCAGAAATAAAGTACAGGAATTAAAGACACCAGAATTTTTATACTGGTTCGGATTCAATGTGAATCCTAGTCCAGTCCCCCTGGGTTTCAAGGGGGTTCTCTTTCAGTGAATAAGTTTCTGGAGTACAATCGTGAATGGTGTGGTTTACACCAATGGCTCAGTTTCTATGTCACTCGTTTCTTTTGATACAATGCCTCACCAATATTTTTCTCTCTTTCTTCTCTAACTTGCTACACAGCAGATCTAATAGAGCTACAATATTTGTTTGTAGTAGAACAAAGAGAGGGTATTTGGTTCGATTAAAGTATATTTTTCTAAGGCTTGAGGATGTGTATAAATACTTTGTAAGAGGCCGTTGATGAAGACATTTGTTAACCCAAGAGATTTGATCCTTGGAAAGAGATTGATTCTTTCCAAGAATAAGGTTATTTGTCGTTGCTCTTCCTTGATAAAGGACTTTAATAGCTTTCCTTCTATAGGTCTTGATAGCGTCGGATTTACCCCTTGATTTTTGGTCCTTCAAGTAATAGCAACTTGATTGATCATCTTGCAAGATCTTCGATACTTCTTTTTCGCTTCAATCAATATCGGATTGATTTCCTTGTCTTTGATTGATTCCTTCAATCTTGGATGCTTTCCTTGAGTTCCTTTAATTGATTCGTCCAATCTTGGATGCTTTCCTTGAGTCCCTATACCAAGAGCAATTATATTATTTTCATCATTAAAACTAAAACCTTACAATCTCCCCCTTTTGGTGATGACAAAATAATATATGTAAACATCGGTTGACTTCCCTGTATTTTACTCCCCCTCAATGAGTGTAGTTGACTTTGCTGTTGAGACTACTTCCTTTAGTTGACTTCTTCTACAGGATCTATGACTCCTCCTCAAGAGGTGTCGTCGACTTCTTCTGCAGGATTTATGACTCCCCCTCAAGAGGTGCCGCGTGTACCTCTAGTCGACTTCCCTACATGTACCTGCACGACTATATATATCATTTCTCCCCCTTTTTGGCATCAGCATAACAGCAGATAACAACATACTATATACTAAAAAAAGATTTATAGCATGATATGCTTGCAGAAATAGCACAACAAAAAATATCATTCAACGACTAGTTATCCAGTCAAAAATAGCACAACAAAAAATATTGTCTACAACTTCCACATTAACGACGCAAGAAATAGGTAAGAGTGTTGCAAATTGCCTTCTTCAGTTGATCAAAGCTGGCACTGGCTGAGACAATCACTCCATCAAGCCTGTCGTGTACCTCCTTGAATGTCTTGACTGCGTTTTCCCTAACTCTGAGAACTGTAATTCTTATCTTTGACACATCAGACCCTGTTCTTTAGAGATTGCATGCATGTCTCCAACAGTGGACTGGGTAGCAGCAAGAAGATCTTTGATGGTGGACAGCTGATTGTCAATGGCAGTAAGTTTCTCAGCAATGTCAGGGTTACTAGGACTATGATGGGAAGCATAGGGTTTGAATTTTGATACAGGTTGAACAAGTTTGACCTCACCTTCTTGCTTCTTAATCCATGAGCCCTTCACACACACATACCCCATACTCGCAAACGCTCTGGAATTGTAAGATTTTGAAACAAAGATGAAGGGATATTCAGAGATGGAGATATTATGAGCTTCCAGAATGTGAGTGATGGCCATGCCATAGGGAAGACTAGTGGGATCATCAGCACTTTGAATCATAAAATTGATGACCCGGGAGAATATTTTGATCTTGAGTTTTGTCACAAGGCAATTGACAAGAAAACTATCTTTTTGAGAGAAGGTTGAGAAAGAACAAGTACGAAGAAGTAGAGTAGTTGCAACAATGTAGGCTAGAACACGAGTTTCAAAACTAACATCACTTGGACCTAACTGGTTTGGGAGAGATTCAGATGGACACTCAGCAATACACCGTTTTGCTTGATCAAAAGAGATTTCAAAATCATCAGGCCATGAATTTTTAAAAAGCATGGGAAAACCAGAATACTTACACTGGAAAATTGAGTCAAACATAGCACAATCAAGAACAATGCGCTTCCCTAACACTAAGGATTCCAACTTATTAGACTTACTAGAGCGAATATTTGCATAAAACATTTTCACTAGGGGTTCATAAACTTTAGGAGGGGGAAGAGAAAAGAATTTTGACCAGTCTTGATAGACGAACAGATCTTTTACCTTACAATTTAGGGCTTCCATGTCATCAAGGTTGACTACCCTCCCATGAGAAATTGGCTTGTCTTTCAAAGCGATGAAAAAATCTTTGTTTAGAGAATCCCAGAAATTTAGGTCAGACTCTAAAGAGCTGGAGAGATCTATTTTCGACTTCTTTGGAGTAAAGGATTCAGGGGGTTCTTCCATAGGTATTTTTCGCAAGGCTTTTTCTCCTAAAGTATGAGAATGATCTGAGAGGTCCGCTTGAGAGGAGGCAAAATCTTCTGAATGGTCGAACCCTAGGTCTACTTGTTCTGGAGGCTGAGAAGGGTTTTTTGCTCTGGAGCGAGTGTTCTTCCTGGTAGAGGCAGAGGGATTTTTGGAATGTTTGGCCATGGAAAAGCTTTGGTTGAGGAAAGATTTTGGAGAGGGTTTCTAGGCGATAGAGATTAAAAACAATTTCAGGTATTAAAAGAAGGGTTTCTGACGGTTGAGTACAGAAAAGGAAGGGGTGTCAGTTGAACTCTACAACTGATGTGAAAATAGAGGGAATTCGGAGGCGCAATTAATGATTAAAAAAATGAGCATTAGCCATATAGTAACACATAGGTCCTAATATTAATGATTAATGCAAATAATACCAAGTAATTCTCTTAAAAAGCAGAATTTGTCCTCTAGTTTGGGCTTAGTAAAAATATCCGCTAATTGATCAGTAGTTCCAACAAAAGATAGTTCTATATTTCCCTTAAGGACATGATCTCTAATAAAATGATGCTTGATGTCTATATGCTTTACCCTAGAATGATGCACATGATTTTTTGAGAGACATATAGCACTAGAGTTATCACGGAAAATTGGTATATGTTTAAAAAATAATTATCACGGAAAATTGGTATATATTTAAAAAATAATTCATAGTCACCCAATTAATGAGACATCCATAGTAATTGTGCACAACATTGTCCAATGGAGATATACTCAGACTCAGTTGTAGATAATGCGACTGGTCCTTGCTTTTTACTGTTCCAAGATATCACTGCCTTTCCAAGTAGTTGGCATGTTCCACTGGTACATTGTTTGTCTTCCTTATCACCTGCAAGATCAACATCTGAAAAGCCTTCTAGTTTAAAATTGTTAGAGCGTGGATACCACAATCCATAAGAGACAGTTCCAATAAGATATCAAATAATTATCTTTACTGCAGTCAGATGTGATTCTTTACAAGCTGACTGAAATCTAGCATATTTATAGACACTAAACATAATATTCGGCCGACTAGTAGTTAGATAAAGAAGTGAGCCAATCTTTCCACGATACTTAGTTTAATCAACATGATTTCCCTGTTCTTCTTTGTCAAGACTGGTTGAAGGACTCATTGGTGTGCCAATTGCTTTAGCATTGCTCATACCGAACTTTTGAATCAACTCCTTTGTATATTTTGTCTGACATATGAATGTTCCTTCTTCAGATTGTTTAATTTGAAGTCCAAGAAAGAACGTTAGCTCCCCCATCATACTCATTTCAAACTCTCTTTGCATAAGATTTGAAAATTCCTTGCACAAAAGAGGATTAACGCTACAAAAAATAATATCATCAACGTAAACTTGAATAATAATATTACCTTCTCATGATCTTTTAAAAAACAGGGTAGTATCTACTTTACCTTTTGTAAATCTGTGATCAATAAGAAATGAGATAAGTCTTTTGTACCATGCTCATGGAGCTTGTTTCAGTCCATACAATACTTTGGTCAGTTTACACATATGGTAGGGAAATTTTGAATCTTCAAATCCAGGAGGTTGTTTCACGTATACCTCCTCTTCAATAAAACCATTCAAAAAGGAACTTTAAACATCCATCTGGAACAGCTTAAATCTTTTAAAGGATACATATACAAGAAGAATTCGTATAGATTCCAGTCGAGCTACTGGAGCGAAGGTTTTGTCATAGTCGACTCCTTCTTGTTGAGAGTATCCTTGAGCAACTAATCTGGCTTTGTATCTCACAACTTTTCCATCCCGATTCAGCTTATTTCTGAAGACCCATTTTGTTCCAATTATGGGAGCATTTTCAGGCTTGGGCATCAGTTTTCATACTTGAGTTTTGTCGAATTGATCTAGCTCTTCCTGCATTGCTTGTAGCCAGTTTGAGTCTTTCAAAGTTTCCTCTATTTTCTTCGGCTCAATTTGGGAAATCAGTGATATGCTAGCTTTCTTCTTCAAAGCTCCCCTGGTTTTCATTCCATCGCCTGGATCCAAAAATATTTGGTTGAGGTCCCGAGGGCCTCGGGTGAGTTTCGGATGGTTAATGGATCAAAAGATGGACTTAAAAAGCTGCTGCAATTTTCTCTTCTGCTGCATATTCTGGGATGTGATCGAGCCTCAGACCGAGCCTCAGATATCGAGCCTCAGATCGAGGCTCAGTATCGAAGCCTCGATCGAAGGCAAGGCTCGAGGGCACGATCGAGGGTAAGGCTTGAAGGCTCAAGCTCGATGCAATGATTGAGGCTATGATCGAAGGCCCAACCTCGATATCCTGATCGAGGCCATGAACGAGGTCCAGACTCGAGCCTGTGATCGAAGTCGCGATCGAAGGTAAGGCTTGATGGCATGATCGAAGGTATGGCTCGAGGGCTAGGATCGAGGCCCAACCCTCGATGCCCTGATCGAAGGCACATGTTCGATGCCGCGATCGAGGCCCTATTCGAGGCCCAGTTCCGAAGTGCTGGGCAGTATTATAAAGAGAAGACATTAGTCCCATTTGCCATTTTTGACGAGCTTGAGCTTGAGCAGAGACGACTTTTGGCAGATTTTCAAGGGAAAAATATTGGGGTAAGTGATTCAAACTCGGATTTGATCAATATACAAGAATATATCATTGTTTTCACAATTTAATTAGTGTTTTGAGATTGAAATTTGGAAAAGTTTAGAAATCTCATAGAAACGAAAATTTGAGATTTCGGTATCGATTCGGAGTCGGATTTGAGTGAAACTGGTATGGTTGGACTCGTAATTGAATGGGTTGTCGGATTTCATAACTTTCGTCGGATTCCGAGATGTGGGCCCCGCGGGCGAATTTTTAATTAATTTCGGGATTTTTATTAAAAATGTAGTATTTCCTTTATAGAAGTTATTTCCTACAATTTTTAGTGATTGTATTGAATTATTTTGGCTAGATTCGAGCCAGACAGAGTTGGATAATCGTGGAAAAGGCAAAATCTTGGATTAAATTGGAGCAAGACAAGGTAAGTCTCTTGTCTAATCTTGTGAGGGGGAAATTACCTCATAGGTGATTAAGATTAAATAATTGTTGCTAATTGTGGGGGCTACGTACGCACGAGGTGACGAGAGTCCGTGCGTAGCTACTATTAATGCTAAAGTCCGGGTAGTTTAGGACTCAAAGCATGTATTACTTGTGTAAATTGTATTCTTTGATTAATTAATATTAATTGATATATATGAATATATATTGTGAATTGTTTGATAAAGATATTAAAGGATGAAAATTTCATAGGCTTGATTTTCTATTTAAATCAATTAATTGTTTAAAGAAATTGTTCTCCTCCCAAATTTATCTTATAATAAACATACTGTCCTTCCGGAGGCACATAGAAAATGTCCTCCTTTCTTGTGGAGCGGGCCGAACGCCTCGGCAGGATAGATGCATCTATGGATCGCGCCGCACGTCCCTCGGCAGTGTACACGACACTCTGGATCGGGCCGATACTTTAATAATTTATTTTAGCTTGTAAAGCTAATTAGTAAATTGAAAAATCTTTGGAATTTAATGAATTATTATTCTTGCTTATTAAGGAATTAATTGTTACTCCTTTAAATGAGATTTAATTGATAAATTAGAATTTATTTGAATTAAAAGAATTTAATTAATATATTGAAAATTGATACATTTGAAGGAGTTTGATTATTTCCGCTAATTAAATAAATTCTGTAAATTACGTTGATTTAAATATCCTAGTTTTATTTCAATTGTTATTGACCTATAGTGAGTGTCAAAGTCGGCCATCTCGTCTCTACCACTTTGAGATTAGGCTTGATACTTACTGGGTACACGTTGTTTACGTACTCATACTACACTTGCTGCACTTTTTGTGCAGGATCTGAGACAGGTACTAGTGGAGGACCTATCATCACATACCCACGTCATCCAGAGGCATAGTGGTGAGCTGCCTTTCTGAGCCGTTCTGCAGCTACCAGTGTTTCTTCTGATATTTATATTCTATCTATTTTATTTCAGACAGTATTTGGAGTTTTGTATAATCTACTAGATGCCCGTTCACTTGTGACACCAGATCTTGGCACACACATTGGTAGAGTTTAGGTTTATATTTTTCTTGGAATAAAAGTTTAACCAATGTACGTTTGATTTATTAGTTGGCTTGCCTAGCTGTAGTGTTGGGCGCTATCACAACCTACAAGTGAAATTGGGTCGTGACAACATGGTATCAAAGCACTAGGTTCACGTAGGTCTCACAAGTTATGAGCAGACCTAATAGAGTCTTGCGGAGACGTCTGTACTTATCTTCAAGAGGCTATATGGTGTTAGGAAGCTACCTTTCTACATATTCTATCGTGCAATTGATGTAGTACTAAATATCCTTCTCTTATTCTCTCACAGATGGTGAGAACATGCTCTAATGATATTCCAGACCAGGGAAGAGCTACTCCCTTAGTTGCTAGAGGCCAAGGGAGGGCTCCAGCCCGTGGTAGAGGGCGAGGACATCCCAGGACTATTCCGGTTATGCCGCCAGTGGATCCAGTAGAGAATACCATTATGGAGGAGCATGGTGAGGTGCCTGTGGCAGTGCCAGCTCCGGTGGACTTCACATCTGCACCAGGATTTCAGGATGTTATGGGTCGTATACTGCGATTCATGGATTATATGACTCAGGCCGGTTTATTTCCGGTAGACCCAGCCACATCTCAGGCGGGCGGGGGAGCACAGACCCCTACTGCGCAGGCTCATGGATAAGCAACTGCTATATATCAGACCCAGGGTGCATTACCCGTGGGTGGAGTCCAGCCAGTGGCAGCAGCTACACCTGAGCCCAGGCCGGCTGTAGCTGCCGATCCTCAGAAACTATTGGACAGATGGACTAGACTACATCCTCATGTCTTTGGGGGTGAGCGACATGAGGATCCACAGGATTTCATTGATCGTTGCAAGGATAGACTGTACAACATGAGGATATTGGAATCCCATGGGGTTGATTTCGCTACTTTTCAGCTAAAGGGTAGAGCCCGTAGATGGTGGCAGTCTTATGCTCTTGGCAGACCAGTAGATTCTCCTCCCATGACTTGGGACAGGTTCACCCGCATCTTCTTGGACAGGTATATTCCACCTTCCCAGAGGGAAGAGTTGCGATTTCAGTTTGAGCAGCTCTAGCAGGGTCAGATGTCAGTGACCGATTATGAGGTGAGGTTTTCTGAATTATCTCACCATGCACTAATGATACTCCCTACTGACGCGGAGAGAGTGCGAAGGTTTGTAGCCGGTTTACATACTGGTATTCAGGCTACTTTGGCTCAAGAGGTTGAGATGGGTACTTCTTATGAGCGAGTTGTGGAGATAGCCCGGAGGATTGAGGGTGTACGTCAGCGGAGCCGAGAGCAGGTTATGAGAGATAAGCGGTTTAGGTACTCTAGAGAGTTTAGAGGTGCTCCGTCCGGTGGCAGAGGTCAGTTCATGAGGGGACAGTCCAACAGACCCCCATATCCAGCACCACCACCTCCTCGAGGTGCTCCAGTGCGACCTTATCTCAGTGCTATCCCAGAGAGTTCTTACCGCCCACCAGCTATTCAGGGTCCTCCCAGTGGGTATTCAGGTCCCCAGGGCCAGACACTTAGTCAGCAGCCCATCGCACCGAAGAGTTATTACGAGTGCGGGGATCCCAGTCACATGCAGAGGTTTTGCCCCAGGCTTCGAGGTAGACCAGTACAGCAGGGTTAGCAGCCTATGCTTACCGGACCAGTTGCTCCACCGGTAGTCCGACCACCCAGAGGTGGAGGACAGGTGGGAAGGGGCCGTCCTAGAGGTGGAGGTCAGCCAGGCGGAGGCCATCCAGTTGGTGCTCCAGCTCGGTTCTATGCTTTTCCGGCTAGACCAGATGCAGAGGCCTCAGATGCCATGATTACAGGTATTATTTCTGTTTGTGGCAAAGATGCCTTAGTATTATTTGATCCAGGATCTATGTATTCATATGTGTCATCTCTATTTGCTCTATTCCTGGGTGTTTCTCGTGAGTCCTTGAGTACTCTTGTTTATGTGTCCACTCCTGTGGGCGATTCTGTTGTGGTGAACCGGATCTACCGGTCCTGTATTATTACATTCTGTGGTTATGAAACTAGAGCAGATCTCCTATTGCTTGAGATGACCGATTTTGAAATTATTCTGGGTATGGACTGGTTATCTCCATATCATGCTATTCTAGATTGTCATGCCAAGACTGTTACCTTGGCTATTCCAGCATTGCCTAAGCTGGAGTGGAAAGGTTCGCCTGTTAGTTCATTTAATCGAGTTATTTCTTTTATAAAGGCTCAACACATGGTTGAGAAGGGTTGTTTGGCTTATCTAGCCTATGTTCGGGATATTACTGCAGAGACTCCTGCTATTGATTCAGTGCCTGTAGTTCGGGAGTTCCCCGATGTATTTTCGTCAGATCTTCCAGGTATGCCACCTGATCGTGATATTGATTTCTGTATTGACTTGGCTTCAGATACCCAGCCTATATCTATCCCACCGTATCGTATGGCTCCGAAAGAATTGAAAGAACAGCTTGAAGAGTTACTAGCCAAAGGGTTTGTCAGACCGAGTATATCACCTTGGGGTGGTATTATTTGTGAAAAAGAAGAATGGAACAATGCGGATGTGTATTGATTATCGCCAATTGAACAAAGTCACTATTAAGAACAAGTGCCCGTTGCCGCGTATTGATGATCTATTTGACCAGTTGCAGGGTGCTAGGGTATTCTCTAAGATCGACTTGAGGTCGGGGTACCATCAGTTGAAGATTCGGGATTCGGATGTTCCGAAGACTGCTTTCCGTACTAGATATGGTCATTATGAGTTTCTGGTAATGTCTTTTGATTTAACTAATGCACCGGCAGCATTTATGGATCTGAGGAACAGGGTATTCAGGCCATATATTGACTCATTTGTCATTGTCTTCATTGATGACATTTTGATCTACTCACGTAGTAAGGAGGAGCATGAGCAACATATGAGAGTAGTGCTTCAGACATTGCGGGAACAAAAGTTATATGCCAAGTTCTCTAAATGTGAGTTTTGGCTAGAGTCTGTAGCATTTTTGGGACATATCGTATCGGGCGAAGGTATTAAAGTTGATCCCAAAAAGATTGAGGCAGTTCAGAATTGGCATCGTCCCACTTCGGCGACGGAGATCAGGAGTTTTCTGGGTTTGGCAGGTTATTATCGTCGGTTCGTGGAAGGTTTTTCATCTATTGCAGCACCTTTGACCAAATTAACCCAGAAGGGTGCTCCATTCCGATGGTCCGATGATTGTGAGGTGAGCTTTCAGAAGCTCAAGACATCATTGACTACAACACCAGTGTTAGTGTTGCCTTCTGGTTCGGGGATGTATACAGTGTATTGTGACGCTTCGCGCGTTGGCTTGGGTTGTGTATTGATGCAGGAAGGGCAAGTTATTGCATATGCTTCACGTCAGCTGAAGCCCCATGAAAAGAATTATTCGGTACATGATTTGGAGTTAGCTGCGATTGTTCACGCTCTTAAGATTTGGAGGCATTATCTTTATGGGGTGTCTTGCGAACTTTACACTGATCATCGCAGTTTGCAGCATTTGTTCAAGCCGAGGGATCTAAATTTGAGGCAGCGCAGATCGCTGAAGTTACTAAAATATTATGATATTACTATCTTGTATCATCCGGGCAAAGCAAATGTGGTTGCAGATGCCTTGAGCAGAAAGGCGGAGAGTATGGGTAGTTTGGCTTTCATTTCAGCAGAGGAAAGACCATTAGCCTCAGATATTCAGTCTTTGGCTAACAGACTTGTGAGACTGGATATTTCAGAGCCCAGCCGAGTTCTTGCATGTGTTGTGGCCCAGTCTTCACTATTTGAACAGATCAAGGCTCGCCAGTATGATGACCCACACCTGGTGGTTCTTCGTGAAACGGTACTACGAGGTGATACCAAGGAAGTTACTATTAGAGCGGATGGTGTTCTGCGACTCCAGGATCGTCTGTGTGTTCCTAATGTGGATGAACTGAGGAAAAAGATCCTAGAAGAGGCACACAGTTCTCGATATTTTATTCATCCAGGTGCTACTAAGATGTATCGTGACTTGAGGCAACATTATTGGTGGCGACGAATGAAAAAGGACATGGTTGAGTATGTAGCTCGGTGTCTAAATTGTCAGCAAGTTAAATATTAGCACCAGAGGCTAGGTGGCCTACTCCAACAGATGACCATACCAGAGTGGAAATGGGAACGAATTACTATGGATTTTGTAGTTGGGTTGCCGCGGACCTTGAGGAAGTTTGATCCAGTTTGGGTGATTGTTGACAGGTTGACCAAGTCGGCACATTTTATTCCTGTTGTGACTACGTATACTTCAGAGAGGTTGGCCCAGATTTATATTCAGGAGATAGTTCGGTTGCATAGTGTGCCAATTTCCATCATATCAGATAGAGGCCCTCAGTTTACTTCACATTTCTGGAGAGCAGTACAGAGTGAGTTAGGGACCCGTGTAGAGCTCAGCATAGCCTTTCATCTGCAGACCGATGGACAGTCAGAGAGGACAATTCAGATTTTGGAGGATATGCTCACAGCATGTGTGATTGACTTTGGAGGTCAGTGGGATCGTTTCCTGCATTTGGCCGAGTTTGCTTATAATAACAGTTACCAATCCAGCATCGAGATGGCTCCGTTTGAGGCTTTATATGGTCGGCAATGTCGTTCACCTATCGGATGGTTTGAGCCAGGTGAGGCTAAGTTATATGGTACTGATTTAGTAAGGGATGCCTTGGAAAAGGTAAAGTTGATTCAGGAGCGACTTCGTACAGCACAGTCCAGATAAAAGAGTTACGCGGATCAGAAAGCGCGTGATATATCATTTATGGCAGGTGAAAAAGTTCTCTTAAAGGTTTCGCCGATGAAGGGAATTATGAGATTCGGGAAGAAGGGCAAGTTGAGCCCAAGGTTTATAGGCCCATTTGAGGTGTTGAAACGAGTTGGGGAGGTTGCTTATGAGCTTGCCTTGCCTCCCAGCCTATCGGGAGTTCATCCGATTTTTCACGTATCTATGCTCCGGAAGTATCATGCCGACCTATCACATGTGTTAGACTTCAGCACAGTTCAGCTAGATAATAGCTTGGGTTATGAAGATGAGCCAATCGCCATTGTTGATAAATAGGTTCGCCAGTTGAGATCCAAGAGGATTTCTGCAGTAAAAGTCCAGTGGAGGGGCCAACCAGTCGAAGAAGCGACTTGGGATACCGAGGAAGACATGCGGAGCAGATATCCACACTTATTCAGCACTCCAGGTACAATTCTAAACCCGTTTGAGGACTAACGTTTGTTTAAGAGGTGGAGAATGTAATGACCCAACCGGTCATTTTAACTTTTAGAACCCCGTTCCCTAAAATAAAATTTTTCGGAGGTGCTTGTAATGATTTATGACTTGCGGGGATGGTTGGTTCGGGATTTGGAAGTGTTTGAGGTGAAACAGGAACACTTGATTCTTTAAGTTGGCCTTAAAGTTCTAAGTTTGACTTTGGTCAACATTTTGAGAAAACGACCCCGAAATAGAATTTTAATGATTCCAACAGCTCAGTATGGTGATTTTGGACTTAGGAGTGTGGTCCGAATTATTTTTGGAAGTCCGTAGTGAAATTAGGCTTGAAATGGCTAAAATAGGAATTTAAAGTTTGAAAGTTTGACCGGGGAGTTGACTTTTTGATACCGGAGTCGGAATTTAGTTCCGAAAATTTTCATAGCTCCGTTATATAATTTATGACTTGTGTGTAAAATTTGAGGTGAATCGGAGTTGATTTGATAGGTTCCGACATTGAATGTAGAAGTTGAAAACTCTTAGTTTAATTAAGCTTGAATTGGGGTATGATGCATGGTTTTAGCATTGTTTGATGTGATTTAGAGGTTCGACTAAGTTCGTATGATATTTTAGGACTTGTTGGTATATTTGGTTGAGGTCCCGAGGGCCTCGGGTGAGTTTCGGATGGTTAACGGATCAAAAGTTGGACTTAAAAAGCTGCTGCAATTTTCTCTTCTGCTGCATATTCTGGGATGTGATCGAGTCTCAGACCGAGCCCCAGATATCGAGCCTCAGATCAAGCCCCAGATATCGAGCCCACGATCGAGGCCTGAGTCGAAGTCAGGGACGAGGCTCAGTATCGAAGCCTCGATCGAAGACAAGGCTCGAGGGCATGATCGAGGGTAAGGCTCGAAGGCTCAAGCTCGATGCAATGATTGAGGCTATGATCGAAGGCCCAACCTCGATACCCCGATCGAGGCCATGACCGAGGTCCAGACTCGAGCCTGTGATCGAAGGTAAGGCTCGATGGCATGATCGAAGGTATGGCTCGAGGGCTAGGATCGAGGCCCAACCCTCGATGCCTTGATCGAAGGCACATGTTCGATGCCGCGATCGAGGCCCTGTTCGAGGCCCAGTTCCGAAGTGCTGGGCAGTGTTATAAAGAGAGGACATTCGTCCCATTTGCCATTTTTGACGAACTTGAGCTTGAACAGAGACGACTTTTGGCAGATTTTCAAGGGAAAAATATTGGGGTAAGTGATTCTAACTCGGATTTGATCAATATACAAGAATATATCATTGTTTTCACAATTTAATTAGTGTTTTGAGATTGAAATTTGAAAAAGTTTAGAAATCTCATAGAAATAAAATTTTGAGATTTCTGTATTGATTCGGAGTCGGATTTGAGTAAAACTGGTATGGTTGGACTCGTAATTGAATGGGTTGTCAGATTTCATAACTTTCGTCGGATTCCGAGATATGGGCCCCGCGGGCGAATTTTTAATTAATTTCGGGATTTTTATTAAAAATATAGTATTTCCTTATAGAAGTTATTTCTTACAATTTTTAGTGATTGTATTGAATTATTTTGGCTAGATTCGAGCCAGACAGAGTTGGATAATCGTGGAAAAGGCAAAATCTTGGATTAAATTGGAGCAAGACGAGGTAAGTCTCTTGTCTAATCTTGTGAGGGGGAAATTACCTCATAGGTGATTAAGATTAAATAATTATTGCTAATTGTGGGGGTTACGTACGCACGAGGTGACGAGAGTCCGTGCGTAGCTACTATTAATGCTAAAATCCGGGTAGTTTAGGACTCAAAGCATGTATTACTTGTGTAAATTGTATTCTTTGATTAATTAATATTAATTGATATATATGAATATATATTGTGAATTGTTTGATAAAGATATTAAAGGATGGAAATCTCATAGGCTTGATTTTCTATTTAAATCAATTAATTGTTAAAAGAAATTGTTCTCCTCCCAAATTTATCTTATAATAAACATACTGTCCTTCCGGAGGCACATAAGAAAATGTCCTCCTTTCTTGTGGAGCGGGCCGAACGCCTCGGCAGGATAGATGCATCTATGGATCGCGCCGCACGTCCCTCGGCAGTGTACACGATACTCTAGATCGGGCCGATGCTTTAATAATTTATTTCAGTTTGTAAAGCTAATTAGTAAATTGGAAAATCTTTAGAATTTAATGAATTATTATTCTTGCTTGTTAAGGAATTAATTGTTACTCCTTTAAATGAGATTTAATTGATAAATTGGAATTTATTTGAATTAAAAGAATTTAATTAATATATTGAAAATTGATACATTTGAAGGAGTTTGATTATTTTCGCTGATTAAATAAATTCTGTAAATCACGTTGATTTAAATATCCTAATTTTATTTCAATTGTTATTGACCTATAGTGAGTGTCAAAGTCGGTCATCTCGTCTCTACCACTTTGAGATTAGGCTTGATACTTACTGGGTACACGTTGTTTACGTACTCATACTACACTTGCTGCACTTTTTGTGCAGGATCTGAGACAGGTACTAGTGGAGGACCTATCATCACATACCCACGTCATCCAGAGGCATAGTGGTGAGCTACCTTTCTGAGCCGTTCTGCAGCTACCAGTGTCTCTTCTGATATTTATATTCTGTCTATTTTATTTCAGATAGTATTTGGAGTTTTGTATAATCTACTAGATGCTCATTCACTTGTGACACCAGGTCTTGGCACACACATTGGTAGAGTTTGAGTTTATATTTTTCTTGGAATAAAAGTTTAACCAATGTACATTTGATTTATTAGTTGGCTTGCCTAGCTGTAGTGTTGGGTGTCATCACGACCTACAGGTAAAATTGGGTCGTGACAGAAATGTTGTCCATTGAAGTATGATGGCCTCACTTGCGATGTTCCTTCCTGAAAGAGTGCTCCGACAATAACTTAATTTGCCATAATCTTTTCTCACAAGCTGATAAGCAAAAGAAAAAGTGTGAGCCTTGCTCTGATACCAATTAAAAGTACAAGAGGGGGGGAGGGGGTGAATTGTTTATTTTTAGATTTTAAGATGCAGAAATAAAGTGCAGGAATTAAAGACACCGGAATTTTTATACTGGTTCGGATTCAATGTGAATCCTAGTCCAGTCCCCTTGGGTTGCAAGAGAGTTCTCTTTCAGTGAATGAGTTTCTAGAGTACAATCGTGAATGGTGTGGTTTACACTAATGGCTCAGTTTCTATGTCACTCGTTTCTTTTGATACAATGCCTCACCAGTATTTTTCTCTCTTTCTTTTCTAACTTGTTACACAGTAGATCTAATAGAGTTACAATATTTGTTTGCAATAGAACAAAGAGAGGGTATTTGGTTCGATCAAAGTATATTTTTTCAAGGCTTGAGGATGTGTATAAATACTTTGTAAGAGGTCGTTGCTGAAGAGATTTATCAACCCAAGAGATTTGATCCTTGGAAAGAGATTGATTCTTTCCAAGAATAAGCTTATTTGCCGTTGCTTTTCCTTGATGAAAGAACTTTAATAGCTTTCCTTCTGCAGGTCTTGATAGCGCCGGATTTACCCCTTGATTTTTGTCCTTCCAATAATAGCAACTTGATTGATCATCTTGCAAGATCTTCGAGACTGTTTTTCTGCTTCAATCAATTTTGATTTTCTTGTCTTTGATTGATTCCTTCAATCTTGAATGATTTCCTTGAGTTCTTTAATTAATTCCTCCAATCTTGGATACTTTCCTTGAGTCCCTATATCTAGAGCAATTATATTATTTTCATCATTAAAACTAAAACCTAACAAGAGGGAACACACTCGGTTACATGGCATTCCCAATTAGCAAGAAATGCATTTTCTCGCCCTCTATAGTTTTCCGCCTTTTTACTCTGATATTTCACTGCCGAACAAACACATCTCTCCACATAATACTAACAAACCGATTTAGATACCCAGCCATGTCTTCTTACGCCGATTCTTTACTCCCTATTTTCATGCACATACACATCAGTTTGTTCCCATAATGATTCTTTATTCTCTTTCCATATCCTTCCAAACTCTTTCATCTCTCTTTTTTACACTATTTCTCTCTACCGTCTGTGCCGAATTTCTCTATACTCCACCCTCTCTACCTTCTTTTTCCGGTTCTTTTTCCCTCAAAGGTTAAATTTCGTTCACTCCCTGCTAATCTCTATATTCTTTCTTCCCCCAAATGCTTACTTTGACGCCAACGAACTCTTCAAAAAATATTGTTGTTCACTCCACAAATTCTCGTTTGTAATCCTTTCAGAATACTTTGCCCATTTATGCCTTATTCAAATATATTTGCAGCAATATTTAACTTAAATCCTAACCTAATTTAATTGTATATGTCATTGAGCCCCTAGACAAACAAGGATTACGAGGCTAAAACATGGTAAAATAGTTGAGGTACGCTCAAAAGATTCTTCACTGTTATGTTTATTTGCCTACTAAATAATTGAGGGTGTACAGATTATAAGATACTTTTAGATTGCAACATTGACACTAAGGTGTCTCTGATATATGGAGTACAACAATGTTATTTACTGCTAAATGTTTTTTGCACAAACTTCTATAACAATGTCTTTAAATGTTGATTATGCTTTAATATAGAGTTTAGACTATTTTATATTTTCATCATAACCTCAGAAATTGATATGGAATAGTTGTTCAACTTCTTGTCTTACACTTTACAGTTTACACTTTTGTGTTATGCTTACAGCTACACTACATATGCATTTAACTTAGCTGCAATCTTGTAATGATCAGAGAATGTTTTTTTACCCAAGCAAAATTGTAATGCCTTTTTGGGCACAAAATTCGACAACAATGTCTTAAAATGTTAATTATAGTTTCCCGAAATACAGTTTAGACTATTTTAACTTTATTGTAGCCTCGGCAATTGGTATTGGATAACTGTTATACTTCTCTACACTTTTGTATTCTGCTTGCTGTGACACGTGCATTTAGCATTAGCACCAACACTGTAATGATCACTTTTGTTATCAGCTTGAAGCAACGTATATGCATTAAACATAGATGCAACATTGCAATTATCAGTAAAAGACTTTTTTCTAGCAAAATTTTAGTGTCGTCATATTTTTATTTGATTATATACAGATTCTTCCTATATATGCATTTAACACATCAACAAAAGTGATTTTTACACCAATATATATAAATGTTGTTTATATATAGCTTAGGGATATGAAGTTTAGACTATATTTGATATTCATTGTAGCCTTAGATTGGTATTACAAATTACTTCAACTTCCTCCTCTGTTATTATATTCTTCTCTACACTTTCATGCTCTGCTTGAAGCGATAAAGGCTTAAACATAGCTCAAACATTGTAATGATAAAAAATAGATTCTTTTTCTAGTAAAATTGTAATGCCTTATTATTTTCATTTGATTATATATAGATTCTTGCTATATCAGTATTATCATTTTTGTCCTGTTGTACTCTTTTGTGTTCTGCTTGACGAGCGACAAATTTATTCTTAGCAGCAAAAGTCTAATGATCAGAAAAATACTTTTCTTCAGATCAATACTGTAAATTAGGAAATCTATTATCTACATGCTCCCAGTCCTTGAGGTAAATATCCTCTTTCTTAGTTTAAACTTTTGTCATTTTCTTTCATGTTTGGTTAGTGTATGATGTATCTTTGCATTCAAAATTTTAAACAATAGAAAAAATAACTTGCATGATGACTTATTGTTCTGTTGCAATTTTTGTTTGCTGGATTATCATGTGTTTATGCCTTTTTGGGTATTTGACATTTTAATATTTGATGATCGATTCTTATAAAGTTCAAGTTAAATTTAAACTATTTGTGTTAATGTCTATTGTTCTTTATTATCTTTAATATGTTTTTATGCAGTACATATTGAGTTGAGGCAAATATTGAGCTATGTTTTTTGTTGGAGGCTTGGGACAGTGGGACAAACAAGTAATTTTAAGGAATCTAATAGGACGCTTGTGTATTGATGTTTTCTCCTCCTTGAGATAGATTTAACCACAGAGATTTAAGTGGATGGGTTTTAAATTTTAAAATAAAACATTGCTTTCAAGGGAAATTGAACTTCCATCTTTTCCAGCGAACCCACAACCCTTACCGTCGAACCAAGACCCCTTTTGTTACTGGGTTCGGCAGTATATATTTATATAGATTTAGTAAATATTTCAATACAAATACAGGATTCCGAAAAAAGTTATTGGGTTTATCCGAACCCACACTCACTACTGCAGCTCTGCCCCTGATTACAAGACTAATTGGAGTTTAAAGTTAAAGCACATGGCTCGCTATTTTACTTTTGAAAACTTCCAAGGAAGTTTACAAGGTTAAAAGTAGTTTCATATGATGATGTCTTTGTATAAATATATCATAATTCATTTACTCCTTTTGTTTTTTTCTAGCTTAATTGTTCATAGCAGCAAAACTGTACACAGGAGAGTAGTCCTCTCTTCACTAATCATGTATTTGCATCTTTGTATAAAAAGAAAAGACAGAAGATGGGGATCATGTCCTAGCCCCACGCACATGTGACTTTTCTAATAATAAAGAAAAAACTTTACTAATAGAGTTTGAATAAGTAAATTCCTTTGAGGTTACTTCAAATTTGCTAATGATGATTGCAATTTGACACAGGTTATTGATGGATCCAATATACTATGTGTATCAAGTTAACTTTCTCACAAAAGAGCTACACAAAGAGGATATATGCGAACATTAGATTGCATATTACAACACTTTCATGTTGTAGTTATATCACCCAATATTTAATCCATGTATTCACTATAGGTTCTTGTAAGTTAGTCACTTAGTAGGAATGATTAGATTTGAGAGATAAAAAATTTGTAGATTGTGGAACTCTATTACTCTGAAGGAAAGTTGAGACGTGTTTATTTATGTATGAGAGTTATGTCAAGATAAATCTACAAAAAAAAACATGCGATACTTTTGATTTGATCTATTTTTATGTTTTATTTTCATATGTATTTTTTTCTTATATATTTGTCTTTTTAATTTATCATATTTATGTCTTTCATCTTATAATTATTTTTTATTCTTTATCGCTTTTCTATCAATTAAATTTACAAAAATATTATGTCCGACTGCGTGAAGCGCGGACAGATTAACTAGTATATGTATTAAATTTTGGTACGATAATTTCTTGTTTAGTAGAATTTTCAAATCTATGAATAACTAATATTTGTATTAGTTATACACTCTATTCAGTATTATTCCTATGTATAGTAAATCATGACATTAGCAATACTATAGTTTTAATACATAAAAAAAGCATATATAAGACATAATTGCCCTCTAAAAACCTTTTCCAAATTCTTTCCAACGTTTTTGGAGGGTATTTTTATAAACAAATAATTTTAGAAAAAATTATGCAATGCATGTTATTTTTAGTATACAAAACCAAACAGTCGATAAGAAATAATCAAAGCATAACTAATCCTAGAATAATCAATCCCAACATTATTAATTCCAACATAACTAATCTCATCATTATTAATCCCAGCATTATAAATACATCTTATTCAATATTATTCTTATATGCCCTACCAAACAACCTCATTGTATATCTTGAAATAGTCTCTACAAAGAGCTTTGTTTTACCTATTAATTGAATTGCAAGATAATACTTTCTCCGATTCATAATAAGTGACCTTTTGACTTTTTTATTTTGGTCCAAAATAAGTATCCTTTTACATAATTAAGAAGACATTAATTTTATTTTTTTTAAATTTGCCCTTATTTACAAATCCTAATGTGTCAAGGTAACAATATATAAATTTTAATTAAGAATAATTTAATAAATATATATTTTTCCTCTTAGAGTTAGTATTTTTTTAAGAGGTGCCCCAAAGATTAAAAAAAAAGTCACTTATTATATTATAGACCGAATTAGAGTATAAACTAATATTCCTAAAACACAAAATTACCAGCGACAATGAAAAAAAAGGGACAAACAAACAAACAAGAAATTGCATAAAGATTAATACAGTGAGGATGCAATCCAAAGAACACGTAGCAGGTAAGAATCAAATTAAAGACACTTGTGATCTACGTGTTACAACTGATTGCTTTCTAATTTTGACTTCACATTCATCCATATCTTCTAAACTAACAGTATGACAAATTAAACTTTAATAAAAACAGAAATCTGTAAAACTTTCATAAAGCAAAGGTTCTGTTTATTCAAATATTGGATAATAATTAAATTTATACGCGATTTTAAGGATAAGTGATTTGATTCTACACAAATAATTAAAAATATTGGATAAATGAATTAAATACAAAATAAGCAATCAAACCAATCGTGATATTATGGCCAAGCTTGAACTTGGGTTGAACAACGACCTCGTCTTCGATTGGACCCCCGGTTCGAGCACGGTTGTGAATGAAGAACAGGATAAGTGAACAAGAACTTTATCAGTAGCTAAAAGGCATAAAATAAACTTGTGTTGCTTTTATTCGTGTGTTACAAAAGAAAAACTTCCCCTTTATAAAGTATGAGAGTTTTACTCCTAGTGTAAGTCTAAAAAGAGTAAAAATCTTCCTTTCTCGCTAATTACTAATCCATAACCGATATCGAGCGAGATCCGCGCAGTGATATACGGTTAGGTGCAAATATCACGACCCTCTATCCTTCATGCGTAACCGTTCACTGTATTTTCTAAGGTCTTAAAATTCATTTTTGGCCATGAGATGAAAGGTCTCTAACCTCGATTACAATGTCTTAGAACACAAGAACTCACACGCAAACACACTCAAAATATGCACTTTTCATCCTTTATCACTCATACAAAGAAGACCGAAAAACCGTGCAAGCAAGAACTCTACTAGGCTCCGAAACATCTAATCTTATGTAACGACCCGATCGGTCGTTTTGAATGTATTATCCCCGATCCTCTATTTATTTCTCCCTCTATTTCATTCAGTGGTTATGTGACTTGCCGGGATGTTTGATTTTTATTTCGGGTGAGTTTCGGAGTAAAACGGGACACATAGTCCCTGAATTGGACGTTTAAGTCGTATGAGTTGTCCGTAGTCTGACTTGTGTGAATACGAACCCGGAGTGGAGTTTTGACAATTCCAATAGTTTTGTAGGGTGATTTTGGTCTTAGGAGAGTGTCCGAATATTGATTTAGTGGTCCGTACGTCGTTTTGGCGTTAATTGGCGAAAGTTGAAAAGTTGGAAGGTTTTGGATAGTTTGACCGGAAGTGGACTTTTTGATATCGGGGTTGGATTCCGATTCCGGAAGTTGGAATAGGTCCTTAATATCGATTATGACTTGTGTGCAAAATTTGAGGTCAATCGGACTTGATTTGATAGGGTTCAGCATCGAATGTAGAAGTTAAAAGTCTATAAGTTCATTAGACTTGAATTGGGGTGTGATTCGTGTTTTGATGTTGTTTGAGATGATTTGAGGCGTCGACTAAGTTCGTATCGTATTTTAGGACTTGTTGGTATATTTGGTTGAGATTCCGAGGGCCTCAGAAGGGGAGGGGGGATTCGGATCGATATCGGATCAATTGTTGGACTTGTGTTTTTTCTGAAAAATCACAGCTTCTGATGTCATCGCACCTGCAGAGGTTATGACCGCAAGTGCGGACCCGCATGTTCGAGTGAGGGAATGCAGATGCGTAGAAGGCAGCCTAGGCCAGGGCTCGCAGGTGCGGAAAAGGTTATGCAGAAACGGCATCACTTCTGCGGTGAAGAGATGCTCAAGAGCGACTGTAGTCGTAGGTGCGACAGATTTTGTCGCAGGCGTGCATGAATCTACTGTTAATTACACCTTTTAATTATGGTTTTAGAGTTTAGAATTGGGGAAAAAGTGTAGAAGTTCTTAGACCAAAGTTTTAGGTTTTGAATAGCTAAATGAGGTCAGTTTTGGATAATTTTTGTATGGTTGGACTCGATATCGAATGGGTGTTCGAATTTTATGATTTTGGTCGGGTTTCAAGACGTGGGCCCGGATCGACTTTTTGGAGCGATTTTTCAATTCTTAGCTAAGATCATTATTTCATTATTTAAATTAGTTTTATATAGTTATAGTTATAGTATGAAATTATTTCGGCTAGATTAAAGTCGTTTGGAGTTGGAAAATCGAAGGAAAGGCCTTCTAATTGATTGACTGAGCGTTGTTTGAGGCAAGTGACTTGTCTAACCTTATTTGGAAAAACTTTTCCTTAGGATTTGGTATTGTGGTGATAATGTATAATATGTGAAGGCCGTGTATGCGAGGTGACGAGTGCGTATACGGGCTAAATATTAAAATTCCAGTTTTTGCTACGTAGTTTTCTTTTCATGCCTTAATTGAGTTACTTTAATATGTTGTGATTATCACATCTAACAAAATTTCACGTGTCTACTTGTCTTATCTCCTATTTGAAACTTGTATCACATGTTTAGTTGAACTACTTGTTTTTCTTGATTTTCATATTCATTACTTAACTGTAGAATTCCTTAATTGAAATTTGCTATCCGTGAAATATTTTGCTGTTGAGTTTGGTGTTGAATTGCAAGACCGTGGTTCTGTTGAGGCAAGGTGTAAATTGTGAAATATAATTTATTTAGTTGTTGTGTATTAGCTTTCGTGTTATTGTTGAGGTGATTGTTTGGTTGTTGCACGAGGTTTCTGCCGTGCGGTTATTATTGTTTGCACGAGGTTTCTGTCGTGCCGTTGTGATTATTGATACGCATGCGGTGGTATAAGGTGTGGGTGTTGAAACGCATGCGGTGAGATATGGTGGGCTTGAGATCCTAACCACCTCTGCCGCCTCAAGTTGAGATCCTTTTGCTTAAATATGTACTGTAGACTCTGATGATCTGTGAATACCTCACACGACACGCCGTAGAGTTAATGCCTCCAAATATTCAAAGGAAGAACAATAGCTGCCAACTCTAATTCATGAACAGTGTAATTCTTCTCATGAACCTTCAACTGTCGAGATGCATATGCAATCACCCTGCCATCCTACATTAACACTGCACCAAGACCAATACACGATGCATCACAATATACAATGTAAGACCCCAAAACCATAGGCAATACCAATACCTGAGTTGTAGTCAAGGCTGTCTTGAGCTTTTGAAAGCTCAACTCACATTCATCAGACCACCTGAATGGGGCACCCTCTGGGTCAATCTAGTCAATGGGGTTGCGATGGATGAAAACTAATTTAAGGTACTTGATTTGTACCAAGCCAGATATACTCTTTGTAGTTGGAGTAGTAAGTCGCTTCATGGAAGCTCCTACCTCCACTCATTTGAAAATCGCTAGAAGAATTCTTCGCAACCTAAAAAGTACGATTGACTTTGGGCTATTTTATTCTTCTTCAAGTGATTTCAACCTTATGGATTTTGTGATAGTGATTATGCGGGAGATATTGATGAAAGAAAAAGCACAACCGGTTTTGTATTTTTTTGGGTGATTATGTTATTTCTTGGAGTTCAAAGAAACAATCAATTGTTACTCTCTCGACTTGTGAAGCTGAATATGTAGCACCAACATCCTGTACGTGTCATGCTATATTTTGTTGAGAAGATTGTTAAAGGAGCTCAATTTACCACAAATTGAAGCTACATAGATCTGTATCGAAAACAAATCTGCACAGGCACTGGCAAAGAATCTGATGTATTATGATTGAAGCAAGCATATAGACACAAGGTATCACTTCATCAGAGAATGCATTGCCAAGAAGGAAGTCGAGCTCAAATATGTGAAGTCTCATGATTAAGCTGCGGATATCCTTACAAAGCCTCTCAAGTTTGAAGATTTTCGGAGGTTGAGATCAAGTCTCGAAAAGAAGAAGAAAAATTAAAATTAAGGGGGAGATTTGTAGGACCAGCTTAAATAAAAAAAAATGGCAACAAGTTGCAACGAGTGTAGAACAAATTGGCAATTTGCAATGAGTGTAAATATTGGCCCATCAATCCCTCTAATAAATGTATTTATGTCACCCTCATCCTTCAATTCGGTTTGATCAAATAACTTTGGGCCGTTTTCTTCATGTACCGATGACTTGTTTTTATTCGCTTAATTATAGGACGGATGTAGTCTTTCGGTACAATTCACCTCCGCTCGCCACAAATATAACCAAAATTGACTTAATAAGATCAAATAATGCAAGAAAAATCAATTTCAATAATTAAAGCTACGATCTTTACACAATTGCTCAAAAGTCAACAAAAGTCAACTAAGGACTCGTCCGGTCAAAACCCGGGTCCAATGGTAGATTCCAACTACCCATGACCCCACGAGTTCATATATGTGATTTGTTTCAAAATTCGAGTCCAAATCGACTCTCAAAACTCAAATTCTTATTTTTCAAAATTTTGACAAAGTTTCACAAATTTTCACTTTGATTCACATTATTTTGATGTTAAAATCTTAGATATATTGATGGAATATGATTAGAAATAAATTAGAATCACTTACCCAAAGTTTGTAGATAAAAATTCCTCTTCAAAATCGCCTCCTACCGAGTCTAGGGTTCCAAAATATAAAAATGAGACCAAAAATCCTGTCGCTCAGCTTTTTGTCCAATCGCACGTGTCGAAATTGCGATGTGGGGTTCGAAAATGCAAACTCCGCCTGTTGTCATCGCAAATGCGATGAATAGTTTGCAATTGCGAATATAGGACTATCATAAATGCAATCAAGAAGATCGCAAATGTGAATCATCTCCCCCCCCCCCCAGGCACCTATCGTAAATCGAACCTAGCAGACTTGGCCTAACATCGCAATTGCGATCCAAAACTTGCAACTGCGAGACCTAAGGCACCTGTGCAAAAACCAACAGCCTTAAACTCTACCAACACTTTGCTATGCGTCCGAAACTACTCGAGCCCTCGGGGCTCTAAACCAAATATCAATACAAGTCTAAAAATATAACACGAACTCGCTCGCGCTATCAAATCATCAAAATAACATCCGAACTCACGAATCGGACCTCAAAACGCAAGAATTCAACATGAAACTCAAGATCTTCTAGAAGCACAACCACGCGTCCAATTCTTATCAAATCAACTCGGAATGATGCCAAACTTTGCGGACAAGTTCCAAATGATAAAACAGACTTATTCCAAGTCCCGAAACAGAAATCCAAACACAATAGTTACGAAGTCAACCTAAGGTCAAACTTATAAAATTTCTAAGCCTTTAAATTGTCAACTTTCGGCAAAATAATATAAATCAACCGACGGACCTCCGAAATCGATTCAGAACATACGCTCAAGTTCTAAATCACGATACGAACCTATCAGAGCCATCAAAACACCGATACGGGGTCATTTTTATAAAAGTCAAACCTCGATCAACATCTTCAACTTAAGCTTATAAAGTGAGAATCACTCATCCGAATTCATTCAGAAAATCAAATCCGACCATGCACGCAAGTCATAATACAAAATATGAAGTCATTCAAGATCTCGAACCACTGAACAGAACCTTGAAGCTCAAAACGACCGGTCCGATCGTTACAATATAATAGTAATTACCCCAGCTTCCCACCGAATTTCATGATGGAATCATCCAAAGAAAAATTGGCAACACTATTGGGAAACTACTCAAGTTGGACGCATGTACATCAACCACCTTGAGGGGGAGATATGCCATATTGTGCATAGAAATGCCATTGGAACAACCAGTACCCACAGACGTGCTCGTTGGATTACACAGACAACAAATCATATACGAAGGAAAAAACATTTTATGCAAATCCTGTGGAAGATTAGGGCATGTAAGCCATAAATATCCCTACTACTTTCAACCAATCCAAACAAAGGGAGAGCACAATATTCCACGTCCATTACGAGTTGAACAAGAAAGAGATCAGGAGTGGAAGACGGTTACTTTTCCCAAAAAAGGCACGGTAAGAGAATTCAAAAAGCCGAAACAGTTGTCAAGCACTTCAAAGGTCACATGTATAAATGTTCGAATTTATGATGCACCCACGGGTAAGTATCTTAATACACAACAATTGAAATATGTCCATAAGTAGTGCTTAGAAGATGCCGATGTAAATACTATTATCCACAGACAATCTCCAAATACTAGCTCAACAAATTAAAATGCTTCGTTAAGTGTCAAGCCAACCGGTAATCACTAGACGAAGAGCCCATGGTTTTGGAAAAAGATGAAATTTACTCTAAAACCACAGACCACTTGCATGACCCTCTAAACTGGGTACAAACAAGTGGCAAAAATGTGTCAACAACTTCATGCACGACTAATGATATTCAAATGGACTCAATTAACCAAGATATCAATAATTACAAAAATTTTATCACTACTAATCAGACAACTCTCATCTCTAATAATAATGCTCCAAACGAGGACTACTCTATTGTTAACCGATTAACTAAGGATCATCAATATGCAAGATCTTCTAATAATAACCAACTACATAAGGAACACATGGAAAACGAAAAGAGACAAGTGGATGATATGATATTCATGCAAGATCTTGATATAACCCTCATGCAAAGCCCCTCAAACTCCATGCAAATAGACCCCATCATTACAACATCCCCTACCACTCCCCTTCCAAACACTCCTGGTATAAAGAAAGGGATTCTAAACGATGCCAAGGATACCAATAACACTAATAAGGAGGTACATATTGATCCAACTGTAACGATTTCATCGCAACCTAAATATGAACAATCTTCCACCCCTCCCTCCCCACTTCACATCCAACCTAGTGATCTATGCTCAACTATCAAACCCACCCAATCACTAACCCCAGTCTTGGGTGGAACTGAGACTCATGAGACATGCTATCTCCTTCAACCTGGAGATCAACGGACAAGATTCCATCCTGATCATTCAAAATACACACTACCTAGCACAACTCATCTCGAAAGGGATGAACCTATCAATGAACAATTATATAAACCAAATGTGGATAAATAACATTTTACAACCCCTTGCTCTATCCATGAACCAAAATCTGGTACAGAACATGCATCAGATGTGGAACATATCAATCACCTCCAACAACAACCACATTCCATAAAATGTTCCACTAAACATGCCATTATTCGCACGGAAAGAACTGACCTTGATGAATCCAATATTCACCCAATGGACAACACAACAGACGAAAGCTCAACAAATGGAACCACACCAACATGCATCCCCAATGGAGGAGCAACCACCAGCTCCAAACATGGAAAATCAGGAAGGGTTACAAGAAGAAGAGGAGGAGGAGATCTTATCTCACCTAGGGGATCCATCAGTAGATTTTTCAAGCCTCAACGAGGTAAAAATATTAATATTCAAGGAGAGGCTAGACAAGAAATGTATCTTCAGTTGTCTAGTGACACTCTCCAAGTGTTTCCTGGACATAAGACCTCTCCATGATCCCACGATAGGAAAGAATGCGGTGATACTAGTGCATCACTAAGAAGGAACAATGGACCTCTGACGAGGGACATTTTAACCAACAACCAACCCTCAAATGATGAACCAAGCAACTAACTTCATTATTTGGAATGTGAAAGGTGCTAATAATGATAACTTGAGAAGAAACTTTAGAGAGCTAATTGAACCTTTTAGAAACCTGCCCAAAACACACTCAGACCATAACGCTATCCTACTTTCCCTAAAAAATAAAATATACAACAACCTAGAAAAATCTTTTAAAATTGAAACCATATGGTGTTCACATCCTTATTTTATCAATGTCGTTCGTAATAGTTGGAATGGTGGAGACCTTATTGGAGGAACAATTATTTTTTAAAAATGAAGTCCTTAACTGGAAAGCTAATACTTTTGGTAGTATCTTCACCAAAAAAAGAAAGCTCCTAGCTAGACTAAAAGGAATCCAATACTCCCCTAAGTACACTAGTAGTAATTTCCCCTCTCAACTAGAAGAAACTCTAATTGTTGAATATAATGATATCCTAAAGCTTGAAGAGGACTACTGAAAACTAAGATCTAGAGTAAGTTGGTTAAATGATGGTGATGCGAATACTAAATATTTTCACATAAAATGCTAAAAATAGAAGAAGGATAAATAACATTATTTTTTCAAAGATGATAATGGAAACTAGCTGGATGATCAAAATTCTATTATGAACCATACAACAAATTTCTTTACAAATCTTTTCACAACTTCTCATGATAGCTCGAACTGGTCATGCATAAGAAATGATACCCCGACTTTCCATACAATTAATTTATCGATCCTTGACAAACCCCTAAGAAACCATGAAATAAGAAATTCAGTTTTCTCCTTCAAGCCATACAAGGCTCCTAGACCGGACGGACTGCACCCTTTCTTTTTCTAAAAATATTGGTACATCGTGGGAAGTAAGGTAATAAATCTATGCCACAATATTTTTCAAACAAAGACAATCCCCTCAGACATTAATGAAACCTATTTATGTCTCCTTCCCAAAGTAAAAAATGCAAATAATCCAAAAAACTTTAGACCTACAAGTTTGTGCAATACCATTTACAAAATTATATTACAAAAATAATTTCCAAATTTATTAAGCCCTTCCTAAATCTCCTTATTAGCGATGAACAAAGAAGCTTCTTAAAAACCAGGAGGGATAGTGATAATGCCATTATCATTCAGGAAATCATGAAAAAAAAAACACGTCAAAGGGTAAACCAAGCTTTCTTCTAAAAATAGATTTAGAGAAGGCTTTTGATAAATTAGAATTGTCTTTCATCTACAGAACTTTAAAATTCTTCAAATTCCTCCTAATATTACCACTTTAATCTTAAATTGCATCACAACAACCAATGTATCCATTCTTGTCAATAGGAACAAATCTAAGAACTTTTACCCTACAAGGTTAATTGGGCAATGAGACCCCATCTCCCTGTAAAGATCCGGCTTGTCATTTTGAGTAATTACTCTCTTCTCTACTATTTAAAGTCTCGAATAATTTTATATGATGTATTATGACTTGTATGCAAAATTTGAGGTCAATCGGACTTGATTTGCTATATTTCGACATCGATTCTTCAAGAATACATGGTATCATATTAAGAAAATGAGCTCAAAATTCGGTTTTGATTGAAGAATTAGATTCGTATTGAAATTTTGGAGCTATATCAAAAAGAATCATCGAATTCGGACATCGTATGAGAGAGTTATGCCCATTTTCCGTGTCAGGAATAATTTTCCGTCGCCGTCAGCGCCCAGGGTAGCGTGGGGCGCTAGCCCTGGTGTTGGGATGTTTAAAGGTACTGGAAATAGCGCCACAAACAGTGCCCCACGCTACTTGTGGCGCCCGAAATAGCCGAGACCCTATAAACAAGGGTTTTCTACTATTTTTGACAAAAATAGAGTTGGGGAGCTCGATTTGGGCGATGTTTGCGCGATTTTCACGGGTAAACATTGGGGTAAGTATTAATTATCCTATATTGATTATATTTTATGTTTTCATACTCATTTACATCATGAATCCGTGAATTTATGGAAGAAAAATCAGATTTTTGTAAAACCTTCCAAAAATATAAAATGAAGATTTGAAGGTCAATCTGATATCGAAATTTGATAAAATTGGTATGGGTGGACTCGTAATTGAATGGGTTATTGGATTTTGTGAGTTTCGTCAGATTCTGAGACGTGGGTCCAACATGCGATTTTTGAGTTAAATTTCGAATTTTGTTTAAAAATTAGTATTTTCATATGGAATTAATTCCTATAATTAGTATTGACTGAAGTGAATTAATTTGGATAGATTTGAGCTATCCGGAGGTCAATTCAAGCAAGAAGGCAATTTTAAAATATCGGCCTAACTTCAAAAAGGTAAGTATCTTGCCTAACCTTGAGTGGAAAAATTACCCCTTAGGCATCAAGTCTTATGTGACATTTGTGAAATAAGAAAATCCGTGTACACGAGGTATTTTATATGTGCAAAATTGATTGGGTTAAAGTCTTAGGTATATTATGTAGTAAATTGGATAATTGTTGGCATTTATTAAATCATCTATTTTCCATGCCTCAATTCGCGTTTGTTGAATTTGTTTTTATATGACAATTTGATGTGGTTATTGCTTGTATATTTATGTGAATTCCGTGAGTTTGGTGATTTGATATTTTCTGAAAATAATTATATTATGGATTTTTCATCTGCAAATAATTAATGAAATAAGTTTAAACCGAGACGTTATATAATTATCAAGAATTTAGATTAATGAAGGCGTTGCCCTATACTGAGTATTTTCCATCTCTGTTGTTGTTTTGAGGTTTTATACATATTGTGTGGAGCCTTGGGCTATTTGTTGTGAAATTAATTGATTTTATTTTATCTTTGAAATTGGTTGTGGTCATTAGGCAAATTGTGATATGAATTGATTTTGTTATGTTGTCGTGATAATATTCTGTGTAAATTATTGTGTTAATTGAGTTATTATTTTGAGGATATAAGGGTGGCATTTCACTGTTGATATTATGTGGGTATAAGGGTGGCATTTCACTGTTGATATTATGTGGGTATAAGGGTGGCATTTTACCGTTGTTATGTGTGTTGGGATATTGTCTGGGCGGAGCGATAAAGGTGGCTATAGGAGAGATAAGGGTGGTTATAGGAGTGATAAAGGTGGCTATTGATATTGTCAGGGCGGAGGGATAAGAGAGTCTATTATAGGAGTGATAAGGGTAGCTATATGAGAGATAAGGGTATATATAACAGCGATAAGGGTGGCTATTGATATTGTAAGGGATGAGGGATAATTGAGGCTATAATAGGAGTGATAAGGGTGGCTATAAGAGAGATAAGGGTGGTTATTATCAGGGATGATATGTGATAATGTGGGGTTATTATGTAGGTAATTTTTATGTGATGTTGTGATTTTCATTGTGTTTATTTTTATACCTTGTGCAATTTGTCTCGTTGTTGGTAAATTGATAATAGTCTAACCTATGTTGAAATTGAGAGCTTATGGTTATTGCCGGGCGGATTATGAAATGAAATATGGGCACGATGTGCCGTGAGTAAATAATGATGATATTGGCACGTGAACTGCCCGTGCAGTTGTGATATAGACGCACAATACAAGTGGAGCGATGTTATATGGCCCTAAACAGGGATCTTGATAAAAAATTGTGGAGAAGACTTGCTCGTTAAGGGGAAAAACTAAATAGAATATACTCAAAGTATAGCAAAGTCGATGAATAGTCCAATGTGCAGTTTTCCCTCTCATAACTTCATCTAGAGTGCCATCACACTCATCCATCACTTTGATAAATTAGACTTTCCCTCTCGTGGAAATATTTGTTTTAGAAAATTAAACATTCTGGTCAACCTTTCTTACTTATGCAAATGCCAGGAAACTGGGGAGTGGATCCTAACATTTTGAAATCTGTCCTTAATTACTGGTTATTTGCAATGTATAAAAAATATTGGACAGTCTAAAGAAACAAGTATATAAAAGCTTCTCATTAAGATAGAATTGAAAGTTTAAGTTAAATTATTTTTTAAATTTAGAAAAAGATTATTCTTTTTGAAACAAACTAAAAGGGAACGGAGGGAGTAATATTTTTCAAAGTCAAGAAAAATCCAGCAAGTCTTATTCACAACTTTATCATGGTCCTATTTGAGCCCGTATATACACCTCCCCAATTGATGAAGTGAAAGTCACCCGACTGGATCCCCAAAAATGTATTTGGTACGACTGCAGTTATTAC
The DNA here is from genome assembly GCF_000715075.1 of Nicotiana tabacum. Taxonomy (NCBI): domain Eukaryota; kingdom Viridiplantae; phylum Streptophyta; class Magnoliopsida; order Solanales; family Solanaceae; genus Nicotiana; species Nicotiana tabacum. Next base: position 10,114,667 of record NC_134098.1, read on the forward strand.
TTAAAAAATTATTTTCGCCAACCAATTTTCAATCAAAACTTTCTTTCATAAAATCAAACACAAACTTTGGAACGAACAAAAGAAAAGAGATAAACAAAAAACGTCATTAAATTCATAAAGTAAAATTGAAGGACTTATTGGTGAGACAGAAAGCTAAGCAAAAAATTTACTAGTATTTCAAGTGGGATTTAAAGAATAAATTAAATTCTTATTAACTCCACCACCCTTTCAAGCTTGACGATACCGTGTTCTTCTTTAAATGGGATTTAATTTAACTTATTAAACATATACATTGTAGCTAGTTAACTTTAACTAAAGGAAATGGAAAAGGGACAAATGATGAACTGTATAAATTAGACAATTGAAGTATCTAAGAAGAAGCTATATACAACTTAGAAAGATGGTGATGGTGCAAATACATTCCGCGTTTTTCATCCACTTCAACCCGAAGAAACTTATTCAATGGTATCGCTAGCTGATTTGGGTCCCCAAATCCTTGGGTTTTAGCGCATCAAAAGTGTGAGACAATGAAGGAAAATTCTCCTGCCCCAAAATAGGGGTTTAAGTGAATAGAAACAAGTCATTGGTACGTGAAGAAAATGGCACCATAGTTCTTTGATTAAACTGAATTGAAGGATATGAGAGGGATCCATGGGCAAAGAAGACTTCGTAGAAAGACTTGTTCTACGAAGACTATTACATGAACATGGAAAATTACTATATTATCTCGGTTTTAATTTATGTGATAACTTTTTTTATTACAAGATGTATGACAGTAGTCCATTATATATCATATACTTATCTTTTTTACTCGATTAAACCTTATTTTGGATTGGAGGAATTTATCTTCGATGTTAATGTGACAATCGTTTTACACACATTTGATACTTCAAATTTTTCTGCGCCGTCTTCTTCATATAGCATTAGGCATATGACTTAGTTGTATATCCCCTTGAAGACTATTTCATGAACTAGAAAAAATACTATATTATCTTCGGTTTTAATTTATGTGACAATATTTTTCATTATACGATATATACAGTAGTCCCTATATGTCATATACTTCTCTTTTTTACTATATTAAACCCTTTTTTGGGTCTCAGAAATTTATTTGTCATTGATGTGACAGTCGTTTGACGCATTTGATACTTCAAACTTTTCCTGCGTTGTCTTCTTTTTGTTGGAAACTTCAAAGGCACAGTTTTTGGACACTGATGGAGAACCTTTTATAATACATTTTTTTCAAAGTGAAGCATTTGTTATCGGCCTAATCTGATGGTTTTGAAAATATTTTACGTTTTATATCTTTAGAATTGAGGATCATTATTTTTCATGGATTTAACTAAAGAATTTCCTCCAAGGGTAATTTTATTTACCAAAAAATAAAACGGTAATTTTGCCTCGTATATATAAGATGCGGGTGTATTGAAAATTTGAGACTACAAACCATCACATTTTATCTTCTTCTTTTTTTTTAAAAAAAAAAAGGTGAAATCCCATCTAATTATATAAAATGATATCACCACATACTAAAAGGAACTAAAGGTTGTTTTCACTACATCAATTGGGGTGTTGTAGTCGGAAAAGACTTGCTAGAGTCCTCTTGACTTAGCAAGAAATTAAGGTCCGTCAAATATAATCTTTTATATGGTTTTTAAAAGGACAAAAATAGTTTAAAATCAACAAGTCTTCCAACGGTCAATATCTTTCTAGACAATGTATTTTTCAACTACAGTTCTAAATGCTATATATACGTATGCTTGGCCTAATAACAATCTATAAGCAAACACCTATTTGATATACATTCAATTCCTAATCTAAAACTTTGCACATCATGAAGGTTTTAGCAAAATTATTCTGTTTTTTCTTGTTTTTCATTTTGGGAATCACCAAGTTTAGTGTTAGTGTAGGAATTTGCAGAGAAAATGAGCAACAAGCATTGGAGAGTCTCAAGAAAGAAGTATATGATCCCTCAGATTCTCTCTCCTTTTGGATTGTTGGAAAAGATTGTTGTGAATGGAAAGGGGTTGTGTGCCACAATCTGACTCGTCATGTGATTGAGCTACACATATATGGGTTTTTTGGATATCTAAGGATCAATAACCTTGAGTGGCTGCCAAGTCTTTTAAATCTTGAAAATCTAGAGATTGATTATGTGGATCTCAGCAAAGCAACTAACTGGCTACAGGTCATTAACAAGCTTCCTTCTCTTGTTGATCTTAGTTTATATAATTGTAGTCTTCATCATATACCACCTCTACTTAATCATAATTTTTCTTCACTTGAAACACTCGACCTTTCTAGGAATAACTTTAGTTCTTCTATTCCCAAATGGGTTTTCAATCTCCCTAGTCTTGTTTCTCTTGATTTGAGTGATAGTAATTTAATCGGCCCATTTCCTAAAGGTCCTGTTAACTTTACTTCTCTCATGACCTTCATGGCGGGTTTCAACTCTTTCAATTGTCTTTTACCCGGATGGTTGTTTGATCTTAATAATCTTGAATATCTTGGGCTTATATCCAGTGGTATTAAAGGTGCGATGCCGAGTGGGGCTGGCAACGTAACAAAACTTAAAAATCTTGATCTTACATTCAATAATATTGAGGGGGAACTATCTGAATTATTTAATGATAGGAATAATTTTCTTCCAGCGGGATTGAGAAATAGCTTTTCTTTGACGGAATTGTATCTAGGAAATAATAAACTGACTGGAACTCTCCCAAAAAGTCTTGGCCAACTCACAATGCTAGAAATTATTGACATTTCTAACAATAGGTTGGAAGGTGTCGTAACAGAAAGTCATTTCACCAACTGCACACAATTAAGACAGTTCTTTGCATCTAACAATGATCTAACTTTAAAAGTGAGTCGGAACTGGATTCCACCTTTTCAAGCCATAGATATTGATATAGCCAACTGGAATATAGGTCCTCTATTTCCCATGTGGCTCCAAACTCAAAAGAATATAAATAGTGTGGACATATCAAATGGTGGAATACAAGGTGAGGTTCCAACTTGGTTTTGGAACTTATCTTCTCAAATTCAATTACTTGATATTTCTCACAACCAATTTATTGGTGAGGTTCCAACCATCTCAACACCTTCTTGGTCACCTAGACAAGCTTATTGGTTAATGTACTTGGATTCCAACAATTTCAGTGGTCTGCTACCTCAGATTTCACCCAATGTAACTGTGATAGACCTCTCGAACAATTTCTTTTCAGGGGGTTTATCTCACTTCTTGTGTGAAACAAATAAGAGCAGATCCTACAAATTGGAGGTCTTAAACCTCGAGGGAAATGATTTGTCAGGAGTAATTCCTGATTGTTGGATGAACTGGCCAGAGTTGAAAGTTATAATCTTGAGGGACAATAACTTGATTGGGGGCATACCAAGATCCATGGAGGTTTTAAATAACTTGATATCCTTGGACTTCCGAAAAAATAGACTTACCGGTCCATTGTCTTCATCATTGGAAAACTGCACAAAATTGCAGAAGATAGATATAGCTGAGAATGAGCTTGATGGACAGTTACCACCATGGTTGGGAACGAGGCTTTCATATTTAATAATCCTTAGCCTTAGCTCAAACAAATTCTATGGTGAATTGCCTCTAGAAATTTGTCACCTCAAAGATCTTCAGATCTTAGACCTTGCAAACAATAGTTTCTTTGGAATTATACCAAGGTGTATTAGCAATCTAACAGAAATGGTCTCCGTAAATAAGTTGGGGGAAACTGATATTATTTATTCTTCTCATTATTTTGAAGCACGTTTTAGAGAAAGCGCAATGGTGACAACTAAAGGCAATATTTACCAGTATGATAAAATATTGGCATTGGTTACAAGCATGGATATGTCTAACAATAATCTCTCTGGAGATATTCCTATAAGTTTTACCAGTCTTGTAGGATTGAAATTCTGTAATTTCTCAAAAAATCATCTGACAGGCAAGATCCCAAATGGCATTGGTGACATGAAAGTGCTGGAATCCCTTGATCTTTCAGAAAATCAACTTTCTGGTCAAATCCCGCAAAGCTTTTCGAGTTTGTCAACTTTGAGCTTCTTGAATCTATCTTATAACAATTTGTCAGGGAAGATACCTGTGGGCACTCAACTTCAAAGCTTTAATTCCTCGAGTTTCCAAGGAAATGAACTTTGCGGGCTTCCACTCTTGGCAAACTGCAGTTCAAGTGGTCGAATTCCTGATGTTGATATTGAAAAGGATGAGAGTGATGAAGATGAACTGGATTGGTTCTACATTTCAATGGCAATAGGATTTGGTATTAGCTTTTGGGGAGTATGTTCTTGTTTGCTTTTCAAGAGATCATGGAGACATGTCTATTATCGTTTTTTAGATAGTTGTTGGGAATCCTTGTGTGTAAAGTTACAAATATGGGGATGGATATGATTGAGGAGATTATTATTCTCAAAAGTCTTATTGAATGTTTACTTTTCCTTCAATAAATAATTAAAAACTGTTTGTCGTTGATATTTCTTTGGGCATTTTGTTTTAATCTCCCTAGTTACAGTAGATAACTGTTTGCAAATGACTATTTAAGGAAACAAAACAAATATAAACTTGTTAAAAATTTCAAAGTTCTTAACTAGTGTTTTCTGATTTAAGTCCGTCTACCCCAGAAAATTGCGAAGTTAATATCCTTTCCACTATGCGCGCTGCCAACAGATCAAAGAGCTGATAAATTGTATAAATGTTGCCTTTAAAAAAGAAACCAGAAGATTTGAAAATAAATAATCCCTCTGTTTCAATCTCTCTTTTGCTACTGCAAAGGACTCATTTCCAGCCATTGAATACTTAATTAATAGAGAGCGAAAACTTCAGTTAAAAACTGAAAGAACATTCCATTAGGAAATGACTTTGTATTGTTGCAGATCATTCTCAAAATAGAGCAGAGAAAGCAATCGATTGAACATTGTACTGTTATCAAATTCCTACAAAATAGAAGAAAATAAAAATTTCTGTTGGCTTTTACAAGGTAGTCTCATAACATGCATATAAAACTAAACAAGATTAACCTCTGGGTGATTGTATTGTTCTACATATCTGATACTGGGAATACAAAATGAGTCCAGGACATTTGAGACATTATCAATGCTGTCAAAGAACAAAGATTTTCAGGCAACTTCCCGATCAACTTGGGGCAACCTTCAATTGCAAGTCTCTTAAGTGTAGGAAACTCTCCTTTCCCTAGTATATGCCGCTGCTTCCACTCAATTATTCAATGCATCCCTCGGATGGCAAGGGCTTTCAATGCAAGATCTGCAATATGCTCTTACATTAAACAACTCTGTCATAACTCACAAGAATTGACGAAGAAAGCAATGTTAAGGGATGCAATCTGGCAATACATTCTTAAAATCACTAGCTAACACTTGATGAAGAACCAAAGGCTTTTGAATTGTTCAACATTCTAGCATAGTATATTTGCTATCAAATGCAGTTTTACACAACAACCAGAAATCAAAAGATATTATATGTGCTTAAATAATGGAAGCAGACTACCTGACTGAAAGTGAGCTTGCCTTTCTCTGCGCCTGCAATTCGACGAGTGATGAAAGGAGTGCTTGCAAAGGATCTCGTGGAAAACTTCAGATATGAACCTAAAGTCGAGTTTGAGGAAATGACAATTTTAAAGTTGAGCCCAGGCTTAGACAAGAATCAGCGACAGAAATGCAAAACGACACAAGAAATTTGCATCACCTGAAAATGTAACTCTTGTCCTTTGTGGCCATAGGCATGCAATAGCAATTTCGTCTCACGAGTTTGATTCAAATGGGTACTTACTATCCCTTTGCAGGTAAAGCTGGAAAGATGTAACACCTCTTATCAAATGCAAAGATCTTGTAACCTTTCTTATTCTGTATAAGGTAAAAAGGACTTAGCTTTTGGGTGGCATCCAGCTATTTTTACAGTTGCACAACATGAATTCCTCTTCTAAAAAATTCTCACTTATTACATGCTAAACTAACACCATAAATTATACTTAAATATATTATTCTGCAAGCTTGTTACAGAAAATCACACAGTCAGACAATTACATCGATAATTTCGTCGAGAGATGGAAGGAGTGATTCCATAGGTTCTGTTGGCAAACTTCATCTACGAACTGAAAAAACATTACATGATCGGAAATGACAAGTTTAATTTGCTATCCAACCCCGGCTTAGGCAAAAAGCAAAGACGGAAATGTGGAACAACAGAAGAAATTAGCATCACCTGAAAACTACCACAATTAGAGGGATTAATGTTGCGCTAAAACTACCATTCATGTTGTCTGTTGTACAGGAAGTGATTGGAGAGAGAGAGGGACAATTCAAATTCATGTGGTAACTTTTCTCTTTTGCTACTATCATCATTAGTCGCCTATCTTTCTAATAAAGGATCACATGAATGTTGAAAACTGACTCGCGCCTTTTGCTATAATTTAGGCAAATTACACTTACATTTATGAAACAAAACAAAACTAACTGAGAATATATTGGAAGTGGTATTGCTGCCAACTACTGACAATGGAAGTTTACTTATTTCCTAGATAATTGGGATGGTTGTCCGCAATATTTTATATGTAAATATGTGTTTGTGTATATTTGAAATATAACTTCTATATGGAGCTTTAGAACAGAGCTAGCGTGTAATAACAAGCAGAACATAATCCATGTCCCTGGTAGCAAATTGAACAAATTGGACGTCATTAGTTGTGGAGAGGTGGATCATTCTGACAAATTTTTATCTTTCAAATTTATAATGGAAACCGAAACATAAAGCAGTAGGATGGTTTGATTTAACTAGGAAAGAGTACAAATACCTACAGATTCATTAGAGAGGCTTCTAGCAAAATGGTTCCCTTTCTGTAAACATTGCTTTGTGATCTGCTACGATATGTTGGAAAGGAAAACCTGGAAGTGGTGCAATGCTGAAGAATTTGGTAGACAAATGAATGTTAACAGAGCACAGCCTCAGACCAAAGTATTATTTGTCACACTCAGCTATCACGAAGTTGCGGACCTACACCTTTGAAAAAAATATCAGTTCTGATAGTTAAGAGAACTGGATGTCTAGGGATGGCAGTGGGCGGGGCGCCGGGTTCGGGGTGGGTTTGGCAAAACTCACAAAAATTTCGCCCCTCCCCGCATAGTTATTTTTTCAGCTTTCAACCCGCCCCACTTAAGTTTTTTTTCTTTTTATTTTATTTTTTTTCTAAAACAAACTAGTTTGACATACTCCAATCATACAAATAAATGAGGACAAGTACTTTTATTATGTGATGCCATATTAGATATAGGAGGATACACAACACTGAAATGGCTTGTACAAAGGAAACTTTAGACCTTTTCCCTACAAATTATATACTATCAACAACAACAACAACATACCCAGTATTATCCCACACCGTGGGGTCTGGGGAGGGTAGTGTGTACGCAGACCTTACCCCTACCTTGTGAGGATAGAGAGGTTGTTTCCAATAGACCCTCAGCTCAGGAAAGCATAGCACCACATTAATGAAAAAATACACAAGGGACAATACCAAAAAGCCATATAAAAGCAGAATAGAAACAACAAGACAGTAAGGTGATCAACAATGAAAGAAAACAACGGCTAGTCATAAAAACCTACTACCAACAGAAAGCGAGACTGCATGCCAATACTACTGTTATAAATACTCTAGACTACCTACTCTACTACCCTAATCCTCAACCTCCATACCTTCCTATCAAGGGTCATGTCCTCGGTCAGATGAAGTTGCGTCATGTCTTGCCTAATCACCTCTTCTTCGGCCTTCCTCTACCTCTCCGTACGCCCTCTAATGTCAACCTCTCACACCTCCTCACCGGGGCGTCTGTGCTCCTCTTCTTCACATGACCAAACCACCTAAGCCGCGCTTCCCGCATCTTGTCCTTAATAGGGGTCACACCCACCTTGTCGCGAATAACCGCATTTCTGATCCTATCTAACCTGGCCACCCACATTATGTATCTACAAATGCTGTCATTGTAATATATATGAGAACAATTCAGTAAATAAATAAAAATTTGAAGAGATTGGCCTCATGTAAAATATTTATGCTTATTTAGCATTTATCAAATAAAAAACTAAATTAATCATAATAATCATAAATTAAAGTAAATTTATACATTTAATTACGATTAAGTGATAAAAATGGAGTATAAGATACAGAAAAAACCTAATGTGATCCGTTTAGGTATCATATTTTGTGTATATCACCTTTTTTCACAATATATGTGATAGTTATCACAAAACAATTTTGATATTGGATTAATTACGTGAATGGCAAAGTTTGTATTTTGTGTAAAGAACTCACTATCATATTCAATGAAATCGACAAGTTAACACATGTTATAATAAACATATTATTGGTTAATTAGATATCTGATTTCTTATTCATTTCTTGTTTGCTTAAGTTAATTCTCAGTTATTGGGGTTGTCAAGTTATGTAAGACTGAAAACATGAATCATTTTCTAGGGGAAGAGTATGTTTTCAAGATTAAGATAATACGATAACCATTACTATGCCCAATGAAGTTGTGATCAGAAAAGATTAAATTCAAAGCTGCCCATTGAACCAGTAACCCGCCCCGCTTTAAAATTTTTAGAAATTGTTTTAACCCAGCCCGCCCTGCCCCGCACCCGTATAAGAGTAAACTCGCCCAGCCTCATCGCCATCCCTACTGGATGATATAATTGATACTAGAAAATGACTAGTCCTTTTAGTTGCTGTTTGAATTTCTGACATAGGAAGAAACTTCTGTACAAAGGTTTGCACAACATTTCCTTCTTGTAGTGATGAAAGAATAGTAGTACTATCAAATTCCACACAGAAGAGAAGTGTTTTTTTTTCTTCACTTACGCTTTGTTGAGAAGAGAAGAAGCATATTAGGAGTTCTAGTATGAGTTTTTGGAGATAAATATAGGAAGTTATAATTACTTTGGGTGTCTTAGACAGAGTAATCTCTATCTTGAAGTAATCTCTACAGAAAACTTTGTTTTACGTAGTATAATTGCTAGATCATATAAAGAAGTATGGTATACTAGTTGTGTGTTCTAGTATAAATTACTAGCATCTTGTAGCTTTCTGTAAATATATTTTCTCTTTTTCACCCTTGCTAGAGATAAGGATAAGGCGGATAGTGGTGGAGATGTTTTTTGCAACTGTAGGCTATCTTTTATCATTTATTACTACATTTGTGGGGTATCAGTGGTTCTTAAGAACTGATAGAACCGATAGAACAAAATCTATTTCACCTTATTAATAGGTTTTTAATTTTAAATAAAATTATAGGTTTCGATATAAATTTATAATCTCACCAAATTATTTAGGCAGTTCTTTAATTTTTTCATGAATATGTTTTAGTCTTTTAGAGATTGCGGATAATTGATTTCTGTCAAAATTATTGCTAAAGTTTGAATGATACTCTACAGTCTACATTCTTGAAAGATTTTTGTTTTAGTCCTTTACTCTACTCTACTCTACTGTTTACGTTCAAGATTTTGTGAGGTTTAACAAATTAATCATTTTTGCAAAGAAAATTTACACTGTCATAATAGTTTTATTTTACCAGTGTAACATATTATTTACCATGTATGGCTGGTTATCTATGCTTGCTATAAAAGTTACTTATAATTGACATATAGATGATCTAATTGTATGAAAAATTTACATCATCGCAGATTTCATTTGGTTTGCATCAATGCACAATAACTTCAAAATTTGGAAAAATATTAGCGAGACTGATGATTATTAAGTAGTTTGTTTTTATTAAAAAAAACATGCTATTGCCAAGGTTAAAGAGATCGAGTTAACTATTACTCTTTCGATCACCACTTGCAAGTTGTAAATGATAGGATGCCCTATGTGTTATTTTATGTTCCAACAATTGGTCCAACATGGAGAAAAGATCTTTGAACGTCATTTTATGAAGTTAACGATATATATGGTTTTTCCCTCTTTTCTGTTCTTGATTTGAAAGAACAATAAATGGTGAATCCAGCAAGTTGCATTCATTTTATCAATCGAGATAGTGTACAAGGACCTGTATAGGGACTATGATAATTTTTTGGTTTCCCACTTGGTATCCAAATACTCGCATTTAGGCCCTGACTAATCCTGATTCGTGCAGAGCAAGCCTCAAAATGGAGAAGCACTTCCTATCAGGACTTTTTTATATACAGAGCTCAAATCGACTGATTAACGGAGTAGGACGAAGTATATAGACCCACATAGAGACCATGATAAAGTTTTGGAGAAGACATACCGGTCTATTGTCTTGAAACATTAATGTCCTGTCAATTGTTAAGAAAAAAACAAAGACAAAGACTTCATAATAATAGAGTGAGTGTGGGTTCATGTACACCACCCCAATTGATGAAATGAAAACTATCTACTAGATTCACCATTTAATGTTCTTTCAAGAAAAGAGATAAAAATCAAATATATGATAAATTGATAAATATATTTATCATTAACTTCATATAAAATTGATGTTAAAAAGACCTTTTCTCCATGTTGGATCTACTAGCCAAATAGAAAGGGGAGATATGCACAAAGGGGCTAAGTTGCTCGGACACGGGTGCGGGTATCCGACACGGGTGCAGATTTAGAGGTCGGATCCTTCGAAATATAAATTCTAAGATTCGGGGATACGAATTCTAGAACGGATACGAGTGCGGGGATCCGACTCAAAATAATTCAAAAAATGAAAATATAAAAATATCTCTAAATTATGAGAAATTTTGTGGAATACTTACGTATAACTTGTAAAGAATTTTGTTAATTCGGGAGAAGTGTGAGGCACGCCCGGATTTCGTGGTTTGAGCACAGTCGCTTTACAATTATGCTCGACTTGATTATCTAACTATTACAAGTTTTAGACATATGTGCGTTTTTACCTTTTACCGATTTTATTTGTATATTTTATAGATTTTATTTTAAACAAGTTACGATGTCGTACACTTGTTGTTTTATACATGTCGCAAATCGCCCCACGTGAAACGCACCCACAATTTACAACATGTTTATTTTAGGCAAAATACATAAACAGACACTTAAAGTTGGCCCCAGATGTCTCTCTCACACTCCAACTTACCAGGTGACCATATAGACACTTCAACTTAGCACAGATGTGCCACGTGGACACTTGTGTCTGTAAGTCTACCTGCGTGAAATGCACTCTCTGCTGACATGTCAAGTCAACAAATGAAATAATGACACGTGTAATTTCAAAATACCTAAAAATATTATCACATTAATAATAACTTGATTAAAAAACTCAAAAAGAACAAATCTTCCTTCTTCCAACCCTGCACACCGTCATCTTCCCAGCGACCCCCTCTTTGCCGAAAATATTTCCGGCCATTCTTTTTACAATTTTGTCTTCTTCTCCAGAAATTTGATCTTTTTTTTCTTCTTTTTCTTCACGTTTGAGCTTTTGTCAAAATTTCTTTGAAAGTTCCAAATCTGATTCTTCTTCTTTAGATTCACGAAACTTCGCCGGAAAAATGAAGCTTCGTCGGAATTTTTAAGATATAAATCTTATTTTATTTTTTCAGATTTAAGTCACAAAGATTAATTTTGTTATATGGTATTTTTGTACTTCTGTCTGCGAGTTGTTTGGTGGTGATGGGGCTGCTCGCTTTTTGACTTAAAGGGCTTATGTACATGGATGTTTTGGGTGTTAGAGTGAAGCTTGGTAAAGCTCATATAGTAGAAGACAAATGGAGAAGATGAGCTTGTGGCAAAGAGAAGACAGTAAGGTGAGAGAAAAAAAAGGTAATGTGAAATCCATCTTTCAGAACAAGGAAGATCAAACATGGTGATGGTGGCTGTGGCTTGATTGGGGATGAAGAAGGCGGAGTCCACATGAAAAAAAAATTAAAGTAAAAATGTAATTTTATGCATCTTCAGGCGCTCAAATATGAGTGAAAGCTCAAATATGAGTGAAACACACTCATTTTGCCATGTCACCTCGGAGTGTTTACTAGACATACTAAAAACTAACATAAAAGTGTATATGATCATCTGGTAAGTTGGAATGTGAGAGAGACATTTGGGGCCAAATTTAAGTGTTTGTTTATGTATTCTGCCTTTATTTTATTATCATTTCAAGTTGTAAAATCACGTCACACGTACGTGCACTCGAGGTTGGGATTTAAGTGCCACAGTTATGCCATGGGAGCCGTACCTATAACTATGACGATTTATTTCTTAAATCGCGCCTAAAGCAACTAGCACGTCTATAATTGTGTTTTAACTACATTTGAGATGTATTGTGAGACAAGGAATTATGGAACAATTGAGGGAAATGAGTCAACTTTTGTTCTTATTAAGTTGGCCCGATGAAAATAAATTATTTGGTCCATGTTCTATCCAAAAAACCCGAAGCCAACTAAAACATAACTAAATTGCATTCTGTCAAAGAAAATCCATTATGCAACCTAAACTACTTACTCATTTCAAATTATTAAAATCACATATGGCCCATATTAGCCACACAATCCAACTGGCCATTAATCTACTATAACTAATGTCTACATGTAAACCCAAAACAAAAAGGTGAATCAACAACATTGAAACTTATTTTTGATAAATAAACAATTGAAAATTGGTAAGTCAAGCAATTCCAACTAAATACCAAATGAAACAGCAGAGAACAATGATAAAACCATAGACAAGATAGGAGCATATCACAAACTTTACCAATCAAGCACAATAATAGCAGTAAGTAAATCAAAGAAAACAGAGCAACCCAAACAAATCTGCAAAATTATCGAAGAGCACGGCATTAACTACTCATGAGCGAAAATAAACTAAGAGAAGAAAAGGGACCTTTATTGCTGCATATGCTCTAACATTTACAATGAAAGAGGAGCTCCCAAATCACAATCCTAAGACGATCTGTAGATCAGACTTCGACGAACCCGGCAAATTCGAACGACACCTCACTTTAGCGACGATTTCCGATAGTATGTTAGTGATGTTTTGTGCTGTTGTTTCATGGTGGTTTTGGGGTATTTTTTGAAGTGGAATTTGGGGAGTTTTGGGGCTAGATTTCGGGATGTTTTTTAGGGAATTTCGGTTTGTTTTAGCTGCTTTTAGGGAGTAATTTCAGCTGCGTTTTGGCTGATTTTTTGGTGAGATTTGGGGCTGAAGTCTGCTGCGTTTTCAGCTGAGTTTTTAGAGCTGAAAGTGCGACTTTATGGCCGAAAGGGCTGGAGATGAGTGGCGTTTTGGAGGAGAAAATGGTGGCTTTCATGGCTGGTTTTTCGGCAGCAATCGCCGGATTTTTTGTGCTGGTTTGGGGGTGGATTTCAACTGTTTTTGTGGCTGTTTTCAGGTGGAGTTTTAGGGACTGTTTTGAGGGGATTTCGTGGCTAAAAAGCTGCTAGTTCTAATGGAGAAAATGGTGATGTTTCGTGACTATTTCGCTGGAGATTTCAATGCTTTTCATGGAGTTTTTTTAGAGGAAGAAGAAGAGGGCATCTCGTTTTTTCTCGTGTCTTCTCCCCCTCATAAAAAGAAGAGGGCAGCGCCCCTTTTTTATTCTCTCCCCATTCCCTCTTTTTCTCTTTTTATTGTTTGCCCGCTAGATGGTCCTTTTCCTTTTTTCCTCTTTCAGTTTTTTTTTTAAGAATAACAAACAAAATTAAAATATTATTCCTATTAAATTAAAATAGTAAGGTAAAATGTTAACTAACTATTCTTAGACCTAGAAAAGTATAAGAAAATACTAAAAAGACTTATAAAATACTAACTTATCACAAGAAGAAATCATATTTTTTGTGAATTTTCTTTTCTTTGTAAATGAAAAATAAAACTAATATCTAAAAGTGTGACTCATTTTGTGGTTTTTAATTTTATTTTCGATTTTCTTAAGAAAAACCTACAAAAAGTAAAACAGAAGATAAAATATGTAGATTAACTTTTTAAAAAAATTACATACTAAAAGTGGTAAATTTTTTAAATATAATCAAAAATTAGGTGCTCACACTTTTCTTATTTATACTTTTAAAATAAGAGTAAAGTTGTAGACAAAACTTGATCCAACATAAAACCAAATAGTCTATGCACATGACTCTTTGCTAATTTCATTACTATATATCATCCTTGCATTATTAGAATTTTGACATTTCTCTAAAAATCGTCTTCTTGGGTCGGAGTCTATCGGAAATAGTCCATTTAATCCCTCGGATAGGGGTAAGATTTACGTACACACTACCCTCTTCAAACTTTACTTGTGGGATTTCATTCTGTTGTTATTGTTGTTGTCGTCATCGTCGTCGTCGTCTGAAGACAAAAAAATCGGAATTGAAGGACTTATGTGGAATAAGCATAGGACTTTAGTAGTAATCCACAATGTAGAAAAAAAGAAACTGTTGTTCAATAAGAAAAGTTGTTATATAAGACGACACTACTCGTCACGCCCAACTTTAGCCCTAAAAAGGATAAGCGTTCACTGCAAATATAATCCGGTCTAAGAGTCTGGAGTCGAATCCCACAGAGAACTAAGGTTTAGCTACAACTCTTTACTATCACTAAGAAGACAAGCTCGAACAATTCCTAAGTTTTAAATATTAAGATTCTTATATTTAATTAACTAACAAATTAAAGTAGTAGATTAACAACTAAAGATACTAGGGGTTGGAAAAAATATTAAGGAGGTCAATAGTTATCATTTTCTCAATTGTCGTAATCCTTCCGGCTACATCATCTATAATTTTGCCTAAGTATTCTCTACCGATCGTGAGTACTTTAAGTGTCGTATCTCTCTCTCGAGCAACTATCACAATTTACTAGATATATTCTCTCAAACTACGCTAGCTGGCACTAATTCACCGCTCACTACGATCGCACCAAGGTTTCGTTATCTCTAATCCCGCCTTTAAGCCCTCCGTATTGATCTCTCACATACGTTAGGAGTGATGTTGTTCAACAACTACCTAAATGTGTACTCTCTCTCGAGCAATATACACACTAAATAGGTACAGTTAATTGAGAACTCTTCAATTAACAACAACGGAAATATAGTTGAACAAGTAGAGAAAGATCAACGGCAAATTTATATAAAAACGTAATAAGAATT
This sequence comes from Nicotiana tabacum, assembly GCF_000715075.1. Taxonomy (NCBI): domain Eukaryota; kingdom Viridiplantae; phylum Streptophyta; class Magnoliopsida; order Solanales; family Solanaceae; genus Nicotiana; species Nicotiana tabacum. Next base: position 10,129,784 of record NC_134098.1, read on the forward strand.
CATCATTCAAAAGGTTCCATCAAAACTCTAGATAACAAATTAGTTATTCATAATAGTATGCAAAACTACAATACTAGAATTCATAACCAATAATGAAAATAGGAAGAAGGAAGTGAGAAACTCGTAAAAGAATTCTCCGCGTTGCTCCTAGTGTGTTCTTGCCTCCTTAGGTCGAAATCCCCTCTCAAAACGTCATTCTTTTTGGTCGGATTTGCTCTAAAAAAACGTTCGTTCCTCTTAGACATGTTTAGGGAGTATTTATAGGCTAGGGTTGAAATCCTTGAATCCAAATTCGGGTTGAAGACTTTTACCATGTGACTTTTAATTACCGGGCTATAGACGTCGCGAAGCCAGGCTTATAACGCGATCAGCCTGGCTTGAAGCGGTCAAGCTGGCTATAGAGCTGGCTTTACTTGGTGTGTAGCATGGTAAGGCAGGCTATAGAGCTGGCTTTACTTGGTCTGTAGCACGGTTTTGGTACTTGGCATATTTGTGCTCTTTTCTTGCATTTTTGTTCTCTTTTTGTGCAACTTTCACTCGTCTTTGTCTTTCGATGCTCCTACACATAAAACAACATAATTTATCTAAAATGTCACACAATTAACTACTAAACTAATAACATGTAAGGCGAGTAATGTACTAAAAATATAGTATTTTGGCCACACATCAACTACAAATTCTCCACTTCTGGGTATTAATTATATTCCTAATAATGGATCCTATTCTCACTCATATTACAAGCTGCCTCAATATGAGTAAATTATATCCCGAGAGTTATGTTCACACTCAAAAGATGAAAAAGATATTGCTTCTCAATTACTAAAGGTCAACACTAATGGTGTAGCTAAAATTCTCACTAAGAATATTTAAATTTTGTAAAAGTAAATAATATTTTTCAATAGATGAGTGCACCGAATATTTTAAATCAAACTACATAATGTCCGAGTGTGTTTTGGGTAGGTTTCTAAAAGGTTCAATTAGCTCTCTAAAGTTTCTTCTCAAGTTATCATTATTAGCACCTCTCACATTCTGAATAATTAAGTTAGTTGTTTGGTTCATCATTTGAGGGATAGTTTGTTGGTTGTTGGTTAAAATGTCCCTCGTCAGAGGTCCATCGTTCCTTCTTAGTAATGCACTAGTATTACCACATTCTTTCCCATCGTGGGATCCTGGGGAGGTATTATGTCCAGGGAACACTTAAAAAGTGTCACTGGACAACTGAAGATACATTTCTTGTCTAGCCTCTCTTTGAATATTAATATGTTTGCCTCGTTGAGGCTTGAAAAAGCCACTTATGGATCCCCTAGGTGAGATAAGATCTCCTCCCCCTCTTCTTCTTGTAACCCTTCCCGTTTTTCCATGTTTGGAGCTGGTGGTTGTTCCTTCATTAGGGTTGCATGTTGGTGTGGTTCCATTTGTTGAGCTTTCATCTGTTGTGTTGTCCATTGGGTGAATATTGGATTCATCAAGGTCAGTTCTTTCAGTGCGAATAATGGCATGTTTAGTGGAACATTTTATGGAATATGGTTGTTGTTGGAGGTGGTTGGTATGTTCCATATTTGATGCATGTTCTGTACCAGATTTTGGTTCATCGATGGAGCTGGGGTTGTAAAATGTTGTTTATCCACATTTGATTTATATAATTATTCATTGCTAGGTTCATCCCTTTCGAGATGAGTTGTGCCAGGTAGTGTGTATTTTGAATGTTCAGGATGGAATCTTGTCCGTTGATCTCCAGGTTGAAGGAGATAGCATGTCTCATGAGTCTCAGTTCCACCCAAGACTGGGGTTAGTGATTGGGTGGGTTTGATAGTTGAGCATAGATCACTAGGTTGGATGGGAAGTGGGGAGGGAGGGGTGGAATATTGTTCATATTTGGGTTGTGATGAAATCGTTACAGTTGGATCAATATGTACCTCCTTATTAGTGTTATTAGTATCCTTGGCATCGTTTAGAATCCCTTTCTTTATACCAGGAGTGTTTGGAAGGGGAGTGGTAGAGGATGTAGTAATGATGGGGTCTATTTGCATGGAGTTTGAGGGGCTTTGCATGAGGGCTATATCAATATCTTGCATGAATATCATATCATCCACTTGTTTCTTTTCGTTTGCCATGTGTTCCTTATGTAGTTGGTTATTATTAGAAGAACTTGCATGTTGTTGATCCTTAGTTAATCGGTTAATAATAGAGTAGTCCTCGTTTGGAGCATTATTATTAGAGATGAGAGTTGTCTGATTAGTAGTGATAAGATTTTTGTAATTATTTATAGCTTGGTTAATTGAGTCCATTTGAGTATCATTAGTCATGCATGAAGTTGTTGACACATTTTTGCCACTTGTTTGTACCCAGTTTAAAGGGTCATGCAAGTGGTTCATGGTTTTAGAGTAAATTTTATCTTTTTCCAAAACCATGGACTCTTCTTCTAGTAGAGCATATTTGTTAGATTGATTGCCGGTTGGCTTGAAACTTAACGAAGCATTATAATTTGTTGAGCTAGTATTTGGATATTGTCTATGGATAATAGTATTTACATCGACATCTTCTAAGCACAGCTAATAGACATATTTCAATTGTTGTGTATTGAGATATTTATCCGTGGATGCATCATAAATTTGAACATTTATACCTGTGACCTTTGAAGTGCTTGACAACTCTTTCGACTTTTTGAATTCTCTTACCGTGCCTTTTTGGGAAAAGTAACTCCCATCCTCTCCTGATCTCTTTCTTGCTCAACTTGTAATGGACGTGGAATCTTGTGCTCTCCCTTGCATAAAATATTTTCTCCTTCGTATTGGATTTGTTGTCTGTGTAATCCAACGAGCATGTGTGTAGGTACTGGTTGTTCCAATGGCATTTCTACGCACAATATGGCATATCTCCCCCTCAAGGTGGTTGATGTACATGCGTCCACCTTGAGTTAGTTTCCCAATAGTGTTGCCAATTTTTCTTAGGATGATTCCATCGTAAAATTCAGTGGGAAGCCGGGGTAGTTTCACCCATACTATTGTATTGTAATGATCCAACTGGTCGTTTTGAGCTTTAAGGTTCCGTTTAGTGGTTCGAGGTCTTGAATGACTTCATGTTTTGTATTATGACTTACGTGCATGGTCGGATTTAATTTTCTGAATGAATTCGAATGAGTGTTTCTCACTTTAGAAGGTTAAGTTGAAGATGTTGACTGAGGTTTGACTTTTGTAGAAATGACCCCGTAGCGGTGTTTTGATGGCTCCGATAGGTTCGTATCGTGATTTGAAACTTGAGCATATGCTTGAAATCGATTTCTGAGGTCCGTAGGTTGATTTGTATTTTTTTGCCGAAAGTTGGCAATTTAAAGGCTTGGAAATTTTATAAGTTTGACCTTAGGTTGACTTCATAACTATCATGTTTAGATTTCTGTTTCGGAACTTGGAATAAGTCTGTTTTATCATTTGGAACTTGTCCGCAAAGTTTGGCATCATTCCGAGTTGATTTGATAAGAAACGGATGCGCGGTTGTGCTTTTAGAAGATCTTGAGTTTCATGTCAAATTCTTGTGTTTTGAGGTCCGATTCGTGATTTCGGATGTTATTTTGATAATTTGATCGAGCGAGCGAGTTCATGTTATGTTTTTAGACTTGTATTGATATTTGGTTTGGCGTTCCGAGGGCTCGGGTAAGTTTTGGATGCATAACGGAGTGTTAGTAGAGTTTAAGGCTGTTGGTTTTTGTACAGGTGCTTCAGGTCTCGCATTTGCAAGTTTTGGATCGTAATTGCGATGTTAGGCCAAGTCAGCTGGGTTCGTATTTGCGATGGGTGCCTGGGGGAGCTGGTTCGTATTTGCGATCTTCTTGGTCGCATTTGCGACGGTCCTATGTTCGCAATTGCGAACTATTCATCGTATTTGCAAACTATTCATCACATTTGCCATGACAGCAGGAATGGGAGGGCTTCGCATTTGCGGAGTTCGCATATGCGAACCCCACATCGCAATTGCGACACCTCCGAATGGACAAAAAGGCGAGGGATGGGATTTTTGGTCTCATTTTCATATTTTGGAACACTAGACTCGGTAGGAGGCGATTTTGAAGAGGGATTTTCATCTATAAACTTTGGGTAAGTGATTCTAATCTATTTATAATCATATTATATCAATATATCTTAGATTTTAACATCAAAATCATATGAATCAAAGTGAAAATTTGTGAAACTTTGTTAAGTTTTTGAAAAATAAGAAATTGAGTTTTTTGAGTCGATTTGGACTCCTATTTTGAAACTAATCGCATATATGAACTCGTGGGGTCATGGGTAGTCGGAATCTAATATTGAACACGGATTTTGACCGGGCGGGTCCCAGGGTGACTTTTGAGTAATTGTGTAAAGATTGTAGCTTTAATTATTGGAATTAATTTATCTTGTATTATTTGATGTTATTAAGTCAATTTTGGTTAGATTTGTGCCGAACGGAGATGAATTATAAAGGAAAAGATATTTTGAGAATTGAATGAGGGATTTTGAGGTAAGTATCTTGCCTAACGTTGTGGGGGGGGGGGGGGGGAGCTACCCCATAGGAATTGATTTGTTTGCACTATTGGTACTATGTGAAAGACGTGTACATGAGGTGACGAGTGTGTACATGACTTATATGTAAAAATTTGACCGACTTAGACTCTTAGGTTCTCATGTAAATTAAAAATGAGGTTGTCTCATCATGTTATATCTTCCATTGCTAGAGTTACCTTACATGTCTTATTTGAAGTTGATTGGTTCATGTTCTACCTTTATTGCCAAATATACTATTATATGCCTTAATTGAAGTTGTTAAATCATTTATTGCCATGTATCTCTTCTGTAGTTGATTATCCATAATTGAAGTTATGGTTATCTCTTCCATTGTTGACTTATCTTTATTTTAAATCGTTGTTACATGTTATCTCTCTTATCGTTGAGTTGTACTTATTTGGAATCGTTCTTACATGTTGCCTCTCTTATCTTTGAGTTGTACTTATTTGGAATCATTGTTACATGTTATCTCTCCTATTGTTGAGTTACTCCTAGTTGATATCGTTATTACACACTATCTCTCTCATTGTTGAGTTATTCCTGTTGAAATCATTATCACTTGTTATGTCTTTCATTGTGAGCTCGTTCTTTCCTTTCTTTGTGTTTTGTAATTCTTGTATTGATTTACTTGTCGTACTCTCGTGTTATTGTTGTACTCAGTGTTGTTGAGTCGAGGTCTATGTGTGGTTGTGGCATGTGGGCACATATGGTGCAGGTCATTATATTGTGTTATGTTTTTGGCACACGTGATACTGTTGAGGGGTATGTCGGAGTGTTCGCACGTGAGTTGTCTGTGTTATTGTTATTGATAATTTCACATGCGGCGTGATAAAGCGGGCTATATTATATATATATATATGTGCACGTGGAGAGACAAGGTGGGCTATGTTGGGGAAGATTTGTGATGAATTGTGATGGCCTGAGGGCATTGTTATTGACGATATTTGTGTAGTAGTGTGTCTACCTTGTGTGAGTTATGCATTTTACGTTTTGTTATTTTGTTGCCTATGTGTCATTCGTTGTCTCTGCTCTTGTTAACTCAAGTTGTGATAGAACACTTGCACAAGCATACACATAATTAATCACTCATATCGGTTTAAGAAGATGAATCCTGATGTTTATTGATCATTCACATATATTCTCGTTTACCTTCCTTCTGTGTGAGAGTTGTACTAGTGGCACGTGAGTTATCCGTGCGGTTGTGAGTTATTGTAATTATTGGCACGTGAGTTGTCCGTACAGATATGTGATAATTTCACTCCCTGAGAACGTGAGTTGTCCGTGTAGATATGAGGTATTTATGGTATTGACACGTGAGTTATCCGTGCAATACATGAGTTGTAGTGCGGATGTGATTTGTAGTGTGGGAACAAGATTGCAAGAGATTAGGATTCGTGAATTGAGACCCGTGATTTATGATTATGAAGTGTGGTACCTCGGGAAAATTCTAGAATAAATCTTGTGTGAAATCGGTTGTTCTTATTGAGTTGTTACTTGTTTTCCTTTACTTGGTTTCACTAGACTTAAACTGTATTCAACTTACTCTACGGCGTTATAACCGGTTGTGCCTTGTTGCTAATTGTTGCTTCTAGTTTTCTATTGCAAGTATTGTTTTGTTATTTTACCATGCTTAGATTTGTATTGATATTGTTCCATGTTAGTTTTAAATTCATACTTGTCCACGTTATTAAGTCTAGTAGGTGTCTTGACTGTCCCTCGTCACTACTTCACCAAGGTTAGTCTTGATACTTACTAGGTACCATTGTGGTGTACTCATGCTACGCTTTCTGTATATTTTTGTGCAAATCCAGGTACTTCGGAGTTTGTTGATCGTTATCTAGTTGATCGTGCATTGCTGTGGAGACTCAAGGAATACATGTCATCGCATTCAGAGGCCTCAGAGTTACCTTCTGAAGTTTATTTTGTACAGTTTATTTCTATTCCGGAACAATTGTACTTAGCAATTTTCTAGAGAACTCAGTAGAGCTTATGACTTGTACTACCATTTTGGGATGTTGTATATCTTGTTGGGATTGTTGGTTTTGTCTAGAAATTTCTGTTTCATGTTTAATAGTTGTTGGTTAAATTTTACCATTAATTTAGTAAGTGTTAGACTTACCTAGTCTTAGAGATTAGGTGCCATCACGATGTCCTACAGAGGAAAATTGGGGTTGTGACAAGCTAGTATTAGAGCTCTAGGTTCATAGGTGCTACGAGTCATAAACGAGTTTAGTAGAGTCTTGCGGATCGGTATGGAGATGTATGTACGTATCTTCAAGAGGCTATGGAACTATTTGGAAACTTCACTTCTTTCATTCCTATCGTGCGAGTTTATTGATTTCGGAGTTTGAGCCTTTGTCATTCTATTCTCTCACAGATGGTGAGAACACGAGCTACAGTTACTGATGACGCTGCCTCAGAACCGGTGTTGCTAGGATCCGGGGCAGAGGCTGATGCTGAGGCTGAGAATGAGCACATGTTATAGCTAGAGCACCTCCCAGAGCAGTAGCTGAGGAGCCACCAGTAGCTCCGATTGAGGGGCAGGCACCGGAGGCGCCTGTTGCTACCCCGAGACTTCAGGAAACTTTGGCACAGCTCCTGAGCATGTTTGGTACATTGGCTCTGGCGGGATTGATTCCGGTTGCACCAACGACTTTACAGACCAGGGGAAGAACTTAGATGTAAGGCCCCGTAAAATTTCGCAAAGGAATTTAAGGTTTCGTGGTGCCGAAGTAGGCTTACGTATTTGGAACTATTTGGAAACTTCACTTCTTTCATGGTGATGCGGCTCAGACATTTTGAGTTGAACAATGCATTAGGGAGTAAAGGAATTTTTTTGCCAGAAAAAGTTATTTATGCGGCCCACTATGCGATCGCAAAATCACTCTGCGGACCGCATAATGGCCGTAGAGTGAATCTGAGGTGGGGCAACTTGGAGGAAGATCTGCGGTGCATTATGCGACCGCAGAACAGGTCTGCGGGCTGCATAACTACCGCAGACTCAGGTAGGCAACTCTAGTTTTGGGCACCAATTGTGCGGCCGATATGTGGACCGCATATCAATTCTGCGATCGCATATGCGACCGTAGATCCTGTTCCGGAGCTTCATTTTTGAGTTTTTATAACCCGACATTACTTCGTTAAATAAACGCAATGGACCATTTTGGAGCTAAAATCTGATGTTTTAGAGAGAAGTGAGAGTATTTTAGAGATAGAGGAAACCCTGGGCTAATTTTTCATCAATATTTGCTCAAGATTTGGGGAAATTCACAAGAAAAACTCACAAGGTCTTTATCCTAGAGGTAAGATTCTACACCCTAACCCTTCATTTTGAAAGTTAACCAGAAATGAGAAATTAGTAAGACAATTCTTGGGTTGGTTATTTTGCATGCATGTGTTATCAAGGGGTGTATGATGATTGTTGAGCTAAAAATAGTAAAGAATAGGTTGTGGGATGATGGAATCCTCCATAAAAGAACCTTGAAACCTTAATGCACATATAGCATTTGATAAAATGTTCAAATGAGCTAGAACCATGATCATCCTCCTAATTTTGATTCAATTTGTTACATTTTCAAAATAGATTGAAGTTGCTAAAATTTCTGAAACATTTTGGAGTGTAAGGAAGCTCAAGTGAGGTATGTTGGATAAACTCTTCTCTTAGAATTGAATCCCATGATATTCATATAATTTATGTAAGTCCCGAGTAGTTCATTATAAAATTGGCTATTCCGAGTAAGATTGTGTCGAAAGATATATGTTCAATAAGTATCCCAAATGCTTTATTCATGTTATGTTATCAACTGAGGATGTGTTCAAAATATGGGTTGTGCATTAAAATGTTCGACTTCAAGTCAAGTTCAAACGAAGGCAATTATGCTAAATTTTGTGAAGAATCTCTATGTGCCTTAGACTTTTAATTGCTCACATATGTACTATAAACCTTGATTTGAATTGTTGTTAATGTTGTTGATGATGAAGATGTTAGAAAGTGAAAAAGTAAGCATGAAATACTAAATACGACCAATGTGTCAAGAATGATTTTCTAATTGTGGCCAATAGTGCCAATGAAATGAAAAGATGTGAGAGAAGTATGAAATGAGGTGACTGATATAAAAAGGTTGATGTCTTGAATGAGACGGCCTAGTCGATCGGGTCGTGATCGGACACCATACCGCACACATAGTGGTGATTGTGCTAGAAATTATAATTGAAATTGTGTTTGTGGTTGATGTCTCTAATGAGTTAGCCTAGCTGATCGGGTCATGATTGGACTCCATGTTTAAGGTACGGTGGTATTGATATTGATAGTGATTGTGTTTGATGTCTCTAATGAGATAGCCTAGCTGATCGGGTCGTGATCGGACTCCGTGCTAAGAGTACGGTGGTATTGGTATTGTGAATATTGGTATTGTAAATATTGTTATTGTGAAGTACTAGAGACCTCCCGACTTAAAATATGAAATTTATTTGAACATTGTATTGATCCTAATTTGAGGTTTGATGTTATTTGAAGCTTCCACTGATATTATGCTTTTACTTGCTCGTATTATTTATCATTCTATTGAGAGGGTGTTTTGTCATTCATACTAGTACTATTCCATATGTACTAACGTCCATTTTGTCGGGGGCGCTGCATCTTTAATGGATGCAGGTGGTTCCACAGCAGGAAACACTGATCAGTAATAGCAGTACACCCTCTTCCCAGCACGTATGGAATGCCTACTATCATTTTTTAGATAGTAGTTGGAAATCCTTGTATGAAAGGTTACAAATATAGGGAGGTATATAATTGTGCAGATGGTTAGTCTCAAAAATCTTATTGTACGCTTACTTTTCCTTCAATAAAAAATTGATGACCGTTCGCAATGATGTTTCTTTAGGATTCTATCTTTTTTTGTGAGTGCTGCTATATGAAGAGGCTTAGACTTATACCCTTCCTGGTAAGGTGCTAAGCCTAGGCAGCTGATAACTCATCAATTCTAGTCTTAAAGCTTTCCTCTTTGGTTATTTTGGTAGATCTAGCTCTATAGTCTAAATGAGCTAACTGTACATAATATCTTAGTTGGTTGAACAAAGTTTTTCCGTTTCGACCAAAATTATGGGCAAACATACTATAAGAACTTTTCAACAAGGCAAGCCTCATCTCAAGGTTTCAATATCACTTGGATATTGAAATCTTCTTACTATTGGAGTTCTACATTTGAACAGTCATAATAAAATGCACATCGTTGAGATGATATTTAAGATGAAACTTCATGCATTACATAACTCCATACCTCCTTCTGCAAAAGAAGAAAAAAAAACTCCCTGTTTGATAAAAAGTTTCAATCTCTCTTTTGCTACTGCAAAGGACTCATTTCCAGCCATTGAATACTTAATTAATAGAGAGCGAAAACTTCAGCTAAAACTGAAAGAACATTCCATGAGGAAATGACTTTGTATTGTTGCAGATCATTCTCAAAATAGAGAAGATAAAGCAATCAATTGATAACCTTGTACTGTTACCAAATTCCTACAAAAATAGAAGTAAACAGAAAAGTTGTGCTTACTTAGCTGTAAATCCATTCCTGAGACCATAATTCTCAAAACATACATAAAAAATTAAAGATTTATGTCGGCTTTTACAAGATGGTCTAGTAACATGCATATAAAACTAAACAAGACCAAGGTCTGGGTGATATACCATTGTATTGTACTAACTACATATCTGCAGATCATTGGGAATACAACGTAAAGATATGCGTTTGACGATGAGAAAAACATAATTCATATCCTGGGAAGATAATTGAATCAAAGAGATGTGTACATCATGCTGACATACCACTAGAAGTGAAACTTCAAGCACTAGGATTAATGTTTACTTTCTGTCAAACATTGCTTTCTGATTTGTTATGATATTTTGGACGAAAGCCTAAAAGTGGTGCAATCAAGTAAAAATTATTAAGCTGAGGAATTTGGTAAAGAAAATGAAAATTAATAGAGCCATGCCTCAGCTATAATAACTTACATATTGTTACCAAAATCCTGACAAAGAATGAAAAAAATGCCAAGTTGATATCAGAAAGAAATAACCTATACAGTTTTGATGCTTTTATTTATTAAATTATTTGGACGCGAATTTCTTTTATTTTTGATAGATAAGAAATAAACTTTTTGTCGCGTATAGTCTTGATTCTATTAGAGCTTGGCATTCAAGAGTGGATATGAATTGCTACTGCGAAATGTTAAAATGCAAGGATTTTAACACTTTTTCTTTCTGTCACCTAACAATAAATTTCATCCCAAACTATTTGTTGGCCCAAGTGAAGGTTAATATTGAAGATTGACAAAGGAAGCTCAGGCATGAATCAGGTACATCCCTTATGTGCATAGACACGGGCAGATTCGAGCATGTGGGATGCACGTGAAGGAGATAAGCTTAACTTGGTATAATTGATATCTCCTGATCGAAAAGGTTGCATAATTGATAAGGAGAAGGACTCCTTAATAAAAGAGAACACTATCCAAGATAAGTGAGGAGTTAGAAGTTGAGATCAACTAGAACTCTTTCACCAAGGAAGAGTAGCATTAGAACTCTAGTTATTTCTCCATCTACTAACTCTATATATTGCAGGATGTTCTCATTTTACAGGTACGCACAAAAGCAGAAGTAAGACGTGAATTGAGAGCAAAATAGCAAGGCATTTTGCAAGCAATTCTTATGTGATTCAAGTGTGCGAATCTGAAGCTACATGAACCAGATAGAAGAACAAGCTCCAAGTGTTTGTCTTTTATTCTAGTTCAATTGCAGTAGGTGTTTTCATATTGTACCTTTTAGCTTGTAATAGGTACTCATAGTATTCAAATTAGAGTTAGCATGAAGTTGTCGCAACAGTTAGAGGTTGTTTGCCACAACGGGATTAGAGTTAATCTTAGGTTTACAAAAGTGTTTTGTAAATGCAGTTTTTGGCTCAGTGATTTAGTGGAGAGTTTGGGAAAATCCTACTGAGAAGTATGTCGTGGTTTTTTCACCTTTCGAGCCAGGTGTTTTCCACATAAAATACTTGTGTTCTTTACTTTCCGCATTTACTATTTCACCAATATTAGGTTAAGGAACACATAGAAGAACATGGTCCTTCCATATTCATTTCAGGCAAAAAATTAGATACCACACAAATCACCCCCTCCTCTCATGTGGTAGTGAGGTTGAAACATCAATTGGTATCAGAGTAGGTTATCCTTGAAGAGGCTAATATCGTAGGAGAAGATCAAGATAAGTGCACCACCTGAAAACTGGGAAGGACAATCCACTACTAGGCTACCACTCTTCAACTGCCAGTACTACTCCTGGTGGAAAAACAGAATGAGAGACCACATCATAGGAGAGGACTATGAGCTATGGGACATTGTCATTGATGGTCCCCTGGCTACCATGAAGAAAAATGTTGAAGGAGTTGATGTGCCAAAAACAAGAGTTGACTGCACTAATGAGGACTTGAGGAAAAGGGAGAAGAATGTTAAGGCCAATAAATGACTTGTGTGTAGACTTGGTCCAGACGAGTACAACAGAATTCAAAGTTGTACCACTGCTAAGGAAATTTGGGACACTTTGCAAGTGTCCCATAAAGGAAGACCTCAAGTGAAGAGGTCGAGAGGAACCCTACTATATTTTCAATATGAGAATTTCACCATGAAGGAAGGGTAAACCATCCAAGAGATGTATACAAGGTTCACCACACTGACAAATAAACTTAAGTCTCTTGGAAGGATTATTCCTGAAGAAGACAGAGTTGAGAAGATTTTGACAAGGGTTCTGCCAGTTTCTTGGGAGAGCAAAGTCACTTCCATTCAGGAATCAAAGAACATTGTCACTCTTAAGTTGGATGAGCTAATTGAAAATCTCACTGCTTATGAACTTAGAAGATGGATGTACCCAAGAAAGAAAGGAGTCTGGCACTCCGAATCACTGAAGGTTCTGATCTAGAAGAAGATGAAATGGCTATGATCACAACGGAATTCAAGAAGTACCTAATGAGAGGAAAGGGTCTTTTAAGAAGTGGAAACTACAACAAACCAAGGGTTCCTGAAAAGCAAACCAATGAGGGTTGCTACAAGTGCGGGATGACTGATCACTACATCAAAAACTGCCCTCAATGGGAAATTGAATGGAAGAAGAAAAGAGCTGAATGAAGAAACAGACAGAAGGAACATGTTCAACCCAAGAAGAACAAAGGATAAACAAAGACTATAGTTTCTTCATGGGGAGAAAGCTCAGATGATGAAGATGGAGATGAACAAGAACTTATGGCCATTGGAGAATCTGATGAGGAATCTGAGGTAAGTGTAATTCATCTCAAAGACAAGATTAGATTTTTGTCTAAAGAAAAGCTATTTGAGTTACTTCTAGATTTCATTGATGAATCTGAGGATGTAAATAATGAAAAGGAACAACTGTCTAAGGAATGTGTGATTTTGAAAGCAAAGTGTAAGAACCTGGAACTTAGGGTTATTGAGACTGTAAGTGAAAATACTGCACTAAAGAACCAGGTTCATGTATTTGAATTAAATGTCCTAGAACTTAGATCTGAAAACCTAAAACTGAAATTACGAACAAGTAGGAAGATAGCTGATTGCACACAACTCACTCTAGAAGAAAATATAGGTAAACTAAAAGATGAGTTGTATAAGAAGGATGAGCAGGTAAGAATTTTGAAGGACGATCTAGGCAAGGTCAAGGATGAACAAGACAGAACATATAAATGAAACAGGTCCTCCGATGCACTTTCATAGCTACAGGAACATCATAGTATCAATAGAAAAGGACTTGGCTTTGGGAATCTACCACCTAAATGGGATCCCAAAAGCAAGTACCTTACACTTCCTGAGAACAAGATATGTACTCACTGTGATAAAACATGTCACTATAAAAGTGAATACAATGCAAAAGAAAAGGGATGGTGCTTGTTGATGATTACTCTAGGTTTACTTGAACATTATTTTTAACATCTAAAGATAAAGCATTTGATATGTTCACTTCTTTTGTTGGAAAAACTCAGAAGCGACTAGGTAATCAACTTACATCAATTAGGTCTGATCATGGCACTGAATTTGAAAATGCTAAATTTGCTGATTTCTGTGATGAGCATGGCCTATATCATAATTTTTCTGCTCCTTGGACTCCACAACAAAATGGAGTAGTAGAAATAAAGAATGCGACACTTGAATATATGGCTAGGACTATGCTTTTTTTTAGTAAACTGCCTCATAGATTTTGGGCAGAAGCTGTAAATACTGCATGCTACATCATAGATAGGTGCATGACTAGACCTATTTTAGAGAAAACTCCCTATGAGTTACTTAAACGGAGAAAACCAAATATATCCCATCTTAGGGCATTTGGATGCAAGTACTTTGTGCACAACAATGGTAAAGACTCCCAAGGCAAGTTTGATCCCAGAAGTGATGAGGGAGTATTCTTGGGATATTCTTCATATAGCAAAGCTTATAAGGTCTATAACAAAAGAACTATGTGTGTTGAAGAAAGTGTTCATGTGATTTTTGATAAAACTAACATTCTTTCTGAGAGACAGGAACATGATGATGAAGCAATTGGGCTGGTAAGAAACTTAAATGAAACCACAACCCAGACTGAAGTTGTACTGGAAGAAGGAACAGGTGATGGAACAGGTTCTTCCACCCAGAGCAACATGACAGGGGGATATAACAAAGAGGAAATGATCCTTAAACCTCAATGGAACCTGTCCATGAACCTGTTCCACAACAACAAAACACTGAAGGAACATCAAGGGGAAACTAGTTGGTTGTGAAATCTTACAAGTATCAAAGTTCTCATCCTATTGAGAACACAATTACTGATCCAACCTCTAGAATCAAAATTAGATCTTCATTAAAGAATCTTTGTGCTTTTGATGCTTTCTTATCTCTTATTAAACCTAAAAATGTTGCTGAGGCTTTGTAGGATGCAGACTGGGTAAATGCAATGCAAGATGAACTCAGCCAATTTGAAAGGAGTCAAGTTTGGCATCTGGTACCAAGACCCATCGACAGATTAGTAATTGGAACCAAATGGATCTTTAGCAACAAAGTTGATAAAGATAGAACAATTACAAGGAACAAGGCAAGATTGGTGGTGCAAGGATATAGTCAGGAGGAGGGCATAGACTATAATGATACCTTTGCCCCAGTTGTAAGGTTGGAAGCAATAAGACTCCTCATAGCCTTTGCTGCTTACATGGAATTCACCCTTCACCAGATGGATGTCAAGAGTGCCTTCCTCAATGGCTATCTAAAGGAAAAAGTGTTTGTCAAGCAACCTTCGGGGTTTGAAAGCAAGGAGTGTCCTGATCATGTGTACAAGCTTGACAAGGCACTTTGTGGGCTCAAGCAGGCTCCAAGAGCATGGTATGAAAGATTATCAAAGTTTTTGATTGAGCATGACTACAAGAGAGGTAAAATTGACAATATTTTGTTCTTGAAAGAAAAATGTAAAGATCTCTTGGTAGCTCAGATATATGTTGATGATATAATCTTTGGAGCAACTACTGATAAGTTAAGTAAAGAATTTGCTAAACTAATGGGAAGTGAAGTTGAAATGAGCATGATGGGTGAGCTTAATTTCTTTTAGGTTTACAAATTAAACAAAATTCAAATTGAACTATGATCCATCAGCAGAAGTATGTAAAGAGTTGCTTAAAAGGTTAAAAATGAATGATTCCAAAGAAATTGGCACTCCTATTGCAACAACTACAAAGTTGGATATAGATGAACCTGGTTCATCTATTGATCAGAAGTTGTATCGGGGAATGATTAGCTCATTGTTGTATCTCACTGCTAGTAGACCTGACATTGTTTTCAGTGTAGGCCTTTGTGTCTAAAAGTCACCACTGATCTGTGTCTATGGTATACAAAAGGTAGTAATTTTAATCTAGTGGGATATGCTGATGCTGATTATGCAGGATTTCTTATGGATAGAAAGAGCACCTCATGTATGGCACACTTTCTTGGCTCATGTCTTGTGTCTTGGGCAACCAAAAAGCAAAATTTTGTGGTCTTATCTACTGCTGAAGCTGAGTATGTTGTTGCTTCTTCATGTTGTGCTCAATTGTTATGGATCAAACAATAATTAATGGACTTTGCAATTGATGTTGATTGTATCCCCGTGTTTTGCGATAACACTAGTGTAATTATTATGACCAAGAACTCGGTTATTTGCATGAGACTAAGCACCGCCTCCTTTCTTGCATAAGGCTAAGCAATGCCTTTCCTGCATAAGACTAAGCATTGTCTACTCTTTTCATGAGGCTAAGCACTGCCTCCCTAATTGCATAAGGCTAAGCATTGCCTATCCTGCATGAGACTAAGCATTGTCTCCTCTTTGCATGAGGCTAAGCACCGCCTCCTTTCTTGCATAAGGCTAAACTCTACCTTTCCTGCATGAGACTAAGCATTGTCTCCTCTTTGCATGAGGCTAAGCATTGTCTCCTTAATTGCATAAGGCTAAGCATTGCCTTTCCTATATGAGACTAAGAGTTGTCTCCCTCTTTGCATGAGGATAAGCATTGCCTCCCCGATTGCATAAGGCTAAGCACTGCCTTTTCCTCAAAATTAAATACTATCTCCATTACGATATCTAAGACTTGGCATTATCCTCTAGTGATAAGCATTACCCTCATCTTATACAAGATTAAGCCTTGTCTTGTCTCATTTTGCATATAAACAAATATTATATCTTTGCATTTCATGGGATGAAACATTGCAATTTTGTCCAAAGGCGTCATAGTCCGAAGGCATCATCCTCATAGCCGGAAGATACCATTCCATGGCCTGAAGATCTCTCAAAAGTGCACATCATTATTCAAAGACATCATGGTTTAGAGGCACCATCCTCATGGCCCTAGGACATAATTTCATGGCCTGCGAATCCCTTATCATATGATTCATGGCCCAGGACGTCATAGTCTAAGGACATCATCCTCACCGTCCAAAGACAACCTTCGTGGTCCAAAGGGAATTTGTATCATGCTTAAATTCGCATGCGCTATGTTTTAAGTTTTGCAGGCAATCCAGGAAGTAACCGTTCTTCAAACAAGAGCAATCTTTGCTCCGGTTTCCATTCACAACTTTCACATCCTTCAATTATTTCAAACGTAACCAACCACCATCAATTAACCGCCTCTTACTCTATAACCATTCAAATACTTGTTCTGAGACACATCCGTAACGTTTCAGACTCACATTTATGATTTTGTATAAATACATCTGATAATGTCCTACCCAAAAGAACCCTTTCTGAAACATACGACCTTTCCTATAACAACTCTATCGGTTCAGTTCATCGTTGGATCCAGAACTACACACGGCCTAATTCCCGTAACACCAGGAATATGTAGGCAACTTAGGAACCACGGTTCAACCTCCATTTTTCAAATCACATCATTCGGCCAAAATTGGTTATCATTTTCTTTACCCGACAATTCTTTCATCATTCCTCGGTAAAGAGGCGCAACTGTTAATACCTAATTTTGCCCTCATATTTTTTCAAATAATATATATACTTTCAAAATATCATTTATTGTATCGTTATTTAGTTTACAAGCATTTGTTACAATTTTCCATAATTTTAGAGCTTTAAAATTGATTTTCTTACATTTAAATTACTTGAATATCTATTAATTGCTCCTTCAAATTATTTTGTGATGACTTAATTGCTTAGAATTATTATTTGCATCCCTAATACATATTTTAAGTATTTTCACTTCATTTTATATAATTACAATAGTATTATTTAGGCTATTTGCACAAACTTGCAATAATAGCCTATATTTTGTATTTTATTGCGTTTGTCATTTAATTCAAGGTCAAAATAATATTTTTACATTTTTTATAATCTTTTATCATTGTTTAAAGTATTAATTTGCATAAATAGTATTTTTAGATATTTATTTAATTATTTTATTAAATTATTTCCCTTTTAATCTCCCATTTAAAAGATGGCCTAATTGTTGAGTTATTTTTCAGACCAGACAGACCCAAATCCCTGGCCCAAACCTCAAGCCCAATCCCAAGCGACCCTGCCTAGTCCAAAACCCGACCCAGCTCATTTTAAATCTCGACCGTTGATCAAAAGCGATCAACGGTCCACAGCACCCCACTCCCTTTCCTTATATCCCCCAAAACCTAACCCTAACCCCATTTCCTAAAGACCGTCGCCTCTATTCTCTCTTTTACTCCTCTCCTCTTCACTAAACCCTAGCCGCCTCCCCTAATACCTCTCCTAATCCCACTAATAATGGGATTCAACTACTATTCTCTTGCCATATTTGAATCATTTTGGTATTGGTTGTTTGTTTGTGGTGTTACCTAAATGCTTGCCTAAACATGGCAAGCAATAACTTCTGTAATCGAACCAAAGGGGTTCGAATCTTTGATTTTGAGCATAGTTTCGTCTACATACGTTCAATACCGTATTATGTGAGTCCGATTTCATTTATATTTCTGTTGATTTACACTTTCCCTAAACAACTAGGGTTTACCGAATTTCTCTCCTAAATTTATTTTGAACTTATTTTGCGTATTTTCTTTCCTTATTTGTTGTTTGATTTATTTCGTTTCCTTGTGTGTTCGTTAAATCTTTAATTCTATATAGACCCCCCATTTTCCTTTTTGGGACAGACTTGTATCGACATATTCTTCAGTAAAATTGGTTTTTTTTTCTATTCTCTTGTTCTGTATTCTGTTTTGGCTGGCTGAAAGCCAAGGCCACTAAAACCTTCTTACTCAACCTTCTCTTGGTGCGAGCATTGCCCAAAGTTCTTCGAAGCTCTTGGGAACTTTGACGCATTGGGATTCTAGGTTCTTGTGGAATTTTATTCTTTACTGTTATTCGTTTAACTGGTGAGTTACTGGACTTTTGCCATTTCATTCATATTTATTTGCAATTTGCATTTGTTTTCACTTCTGTAGTTCGTAGCTTAATGTATTTTCTAGGGTTGTTCTTGTGTGCAATTCTGTTTGCTTTACTTCAATTTTAGGTATCTTTAACCTTTAACTTTATTATATTGATAATTTCAAACATGCCTAAGCCTGATTCGAGTAAATTAAATTCTTCTTTAAGTCTGTTTAGCCAATGTGTTATGAACTAGTGTTGTTTGGGACCTTTGCACTTGTTAGCATCTCTTTGGTGTCTAATTTTGCTTCAGACTTTCAATTATGTTATATGAAAATTCTTTACCTGCATAATTTTTACTCTCTTTAGTTAACTAGTCAATTGTGTTAAAAACATGAATGTTTACATTTACTATAGGTTACAAGTCTATCTTCCTATCCTATTCTGAATTTCTGTGGTGGTATCTTGCCTATGTAGTATGTTTTAATCCTGTGTCAAGATTCTTTATCAACCATGAATAGTTCTCTATCAATATGCCCTTTAGCATATTTTTGGCTCCCTAGATTCACCAGTAGTTGTCATAATCTGCTTCCCTATCATGTCTAAATGTTGTTCTGCTACCAAATTAATATTACTATCTTGAAACACTAGGACCTACAATTAGCATAATTTGGACTTTTTTTGGGTATTATGAATCTGTGTATGATACTTTTTGCCAATCTTACAAACTTGTTCTTCCCCTAACTCTGCGAATGTATGATTGCTTATGCACTAAGTGTTGAACCTGTTTCTATATCTTTACTAAGTTTGTTCTTAAACCCTATGACATGTTCGATTATCTGCTCTATATGCTCAACTTGACTATGTCTGTGTCCCTCAATTCTTGTCTCTCAACCTTGGATCACTCTCCTTTACTTGTCACATGTGCTCTCTTGACTTCTCATTCTTAGCCGACTAAAAGCCAAGGCTACCTAGGCTTTATTATTGACCTCCCTAGTGTGAGCAATGCTCGGGGTCCATTTGAGGCCCTTGTGAACTCTGACACACTAGGACTTGGGGTCCTTAGTCATTCTCTGAAACGCTACCCATATTCAACCCTTTCCCTCCTATTATCTGATGTATATCTGAGTTGGCTAATTGAAATGGTTCAATAATTGGCAATATGGTCAAATAAATCGATATTGGGCTCCTTTATGGATTTTGGGGTCGTGTGTTGAATATGGCTCCTTATTAGAGGCTTGGGTATGCCGTATGAGAATTATTGAAGGCCTAGACAATGCTTGGTATTTCATTTGGGCCTGCTGTAGGCTAATTGTCATCGTTTGTGTAACATTTTGATCTTACTCATTATTGGGCATGTAATAACTTTTGTATAAACGATTGGGGTATTAGTAAAAATGGGAAATTGGTAGATTTTAATATTTGCATGCAAAAATGGGTAGATAATATGCCTATAAGACTTGGCGATTTATTTTCTATATGTGTTATTCAATCACTATGTGCACTATAGAAACCATGCCATTAGGGAGCACACGCACACACATTGCCTGCTAGCAAACACGAATAAAGAATGCTACAATTGTGTTTACTGTTATCTGCTATTAGAAAATCTGCCTATAGGAACCAGTTGTCACTGATTTTTCTTTCAATTCGCATCGTCTATTAGAAATCCCGCCTATAAGATTCCAATTATTCTACTTGGCATTATTCACCTAGAAAATATACCTATAGGATTAAAATAAAATAAGCTCCAAGTATTATACGTTAGAGATCCTGCCTATAGGGAATAATTGCTCCCCATAATTGGTTAATGCTAAACCACTCAAACACTGTTTTATGTACGCTACTGTTAGAGATCATGAATAATTTTGGGACTTCTCCCAGCAGATTTTGTTACACTCAACTGCGTAGATCACCTGGGCATAGTACATATAGGGTTAATAACTTAAAACTTGCGATTTCAATAAGCTGCTTATAACAACTGTATAATCATGTCTATGAGCAATATCTTGCATATGAAATGGCCCACATGCTTTCATTCAAAGTCACCTAGAAATCCATCTATAAGGCCTAAGGTTCTTAATTCGGAAACCTTCTAATTTGTATACGTGTTTATGTGCATTTGCAGTTTAAGTGTGGAGGTTAATGTGAGCCTCTAACTGCCTTTACATGAAGCCTTATGTGTTTTTGCCTGTCGTTTAGCTTTTCATTTTTGAGCAGCCTAGTAAGGTCTAGAACCATCCAAATAGAGGTCCAAAACCTCCTGGACCATATGTATGGGACGGGTAGTGCACGCGTAGGGCACTATTTAGAATTGAATTAGAGCACTTTTAGGTAAACAACTTTAACATAGTAATCGGGTAGCAGGAGATGATAATCTATGCCCACTGAATAATATGAGCAACACCCTACCCCAAGGGAGTTGCGAAATATTATTTATGTTGCACGGGGTGATCCTTTAGGCTAAAAAACTTAGGACCCCCACCCCTTTTTCCTTCTTTCTTTCTAGTAGAATTGAAATAATTATACCTCTATATTTGCATTAAGATCTTTATAATAAAATTCTTCGATTTTCGTACCCTCTTTACTTATTTGATCACGTAGCCTAATCCACATAATTTAAGTTCGACCAGGACTCACAGTTGTGGACCTCGAGATGTACCTAACACCTTCTCTTTGAGGTAACTTGAGCCCTTACTCGATCTTTGGTGGCGTTGACTAATCAAACAGAGTTATTTACACAATAGGTGCCCTAACGCACCTTAAAATAGTTAGGCGGCGACTCTCCTCTTTTAATACCTATTTAAAAGAGTTGTCACGTGTCGAAACCCGATTTCGCGAGAAAAAGGGGTGCGACAGCATGGCGACTCTGCTGGGGAATTGTACTTAGGCTCTTACCATAGCGAACTTGGCTTATGTGGATCAGTCTTCTTTGTTATAAACGCGCTTTCCTTTTCCATCTTTATTACATGCACATCCCTCTCCCATTTTCCTTTTACTTGTTTAATTCGTTGTTACATGCACATCCCTCTCCCATTTTCCTTGTACTTGTTTAAATTCGTTGTAACATGCACATCCCTTCCCTTCTCCGCCTTTATTTGCTTAAATTGGTTATAACATGCACATCCCTTTTCCTATTCACCTTTATTTGCTCTAAATTGCTCTTTATTTGTTTAAATATTTCTATATCATGTTTCTCCCGCCCCTACTCCCTTGCTTACTTTATTACATTCCCCTATATTCCACTAACTAACTTCTTTCTTTGTCTTTCTTTTACGTCTTTTATGTTTTACCTAAATACCATATTTATTGCTTTTACAGATTTACCATGCAAATACTTGGCAACGTGTTATTATCTCTGCATAAAACATGCTCTACATCATATTTCACTCGTGCCTAATTAATAACATAGTGACACTTGATGAGTGTCCGCGATCTTTCAAAATTACCCTTTTAAATCGAAAAGGCTTATTTGCGGTAGACTAGTCGATCAGCGGTGCAGTCGACGGTCCTGTGCCTTTCTCTCTCAAGTTATCCACTTGAGAGTATCAGTCTAGACCATTCTAGAAACCTTGCTCCAATATCAAATGTGCATGCATCATGTCAAACCTAGTACGGTTAGAACGTTGTTCACGTGATAACCCACTAAGATAAGCCTTGTCCAAAGTCCGGTGGGATTTCCATAATCCCAATGGACACCATCATACTATGTGCATTACTTGGAGAAAACGTGTCGGTATGTTGATCATTAGTGTGTAAATAGTCAAATCTGGAGGGGAAAAGGTCTAACTTTATTTGTTTGCAGAAAATGAAGCACGAAGTCCTCAGGTTCGGCATGGTTCAAAACATCCCACCCTTGCTGCTTGAATGGTGTAAGAACCTCGCACCTAGTGACAAGAATCATGTGAAAAGGGTCCTTGGTAATTTACCGTCCTTATTGCACATCCGGCCGAATAGAGCATTGGTTGAGGCCGCCACTATGTTTTGGGATGAGAAAAGGGTTGTCTTCCACTTTGGTGACATAGAAATGACTCCTCTCCTAGAATAAATAGGAGGCTTTGCTAAGCTACCATGGGATAGTCCGGGTTTATTAGTGCCAGAGAATCGCACCCCCGCGGTTTTTTGAAAATGCTGGGTTTCAAGTAAAATGCCGAGTTACTTTGCCTGAAGAAATCATATATCCCATTTGAATTCCTTTATGAATGTTATGGGCACAACAAGTCATATCGCCTTCATCATGATGAACTTGCCATTACTTTCTTGGGTTGGACGCACCGTCGAGTTTATATGTTCATTGTCTACTTCTTGGGATTGCTGATATTTTCGATGAAAGGGGGAAGGATCCACACTCGCCTAGCCATGGTCGCTAGGACTCTAATAGAAGGAATCGAGGGACAAACTTACACTATAATCCCCATGATCTTGGCCGAAATGTACCGCGCTCTAGATCGATGTAAACATGGGTATGGACACTTTGAGGGTTGTAATTTGTTGCTGCAAGTTTGGTTATTAGAACATATACAGAGGGGAGAATATAACAGGAGACATCAAGCCGGGAATTAATATGAAAAATAGGGTTATAGATGACGTTGCTGAAGCACAAGTCAATTATAGGATGTTGCGCAAAAGGGCCTTCGAGTATGAAGCTAGGCATTTGGAAGCAATCAATGAATGGAGAGAAATTGCTACTAAATCAACAGAGAGATTGGAATATTTGGAACAAAGGTTAATGGAACTTGAGGGAAAGATGAGAAAGAGACTCCTGGATTGTCAGAACACGAAAGACAATGAAGGAGGGCATCTAGCAAGGGCTTACCTATTATTGCATATGCGCGACCTGGGGAACCTGATTGACGGATCCATAAAGGCCAAGAAAGGAGAAGGTCCTTCTGGGGCCAAGTAGATTAGGAAACAATGTTTTTACTACTTTCTAGGTTTGTTTTAGATTTTTATTGTAATAAGGCAAATGCCATTAGTGACTTTCTCATTATTGTCGTTTTAGTAAGGATTTGATTCGTTTTCACATTAATGAAATGATGCAATTATTGGCATCAATTTTCTCCAAGTCAATGTGTCGCTTAGGCCTAGATCGGGAACAACGGGGTCCCTCAAATTAGGATGCGAATTTATTACATAATTTTGCAACACATGTTCAATATCGCAAACATTCTTTAATACTCCTTACTAACTTGGTTAACTTTTGTTTTGTTTTATTTTGTTTATTCCCATTCCCCAAGGTTGGTTCGTGCATACTGGCATCGTTAGCATATCACACTAGATCCAGAGATCCACCACCTCCTCCTCCACCAAGTGATCCCAAAGGCAAAGGAAAAGGGAAAATGGACGATTTGAGTTGTCTCAGAAAAGACAATGCTACCAACGTAGAGAACATTGAAACTTCGAATGGTCGGAGTACTCCAGCATAGAATGAATTGTTCCTACGTCTGGAACATAAAATATTAGAGCTACAACGGGAACTTGAGCAGGTCCGAAACTTGACAAACCGTTCCCTCACTCTAAACGTCCCCGACATCAACCAACAAAACACAAACGCCCAAAACCCGGTGCCTCCCCAAAACCCACAAAACCAAAATCCACCGCCAAATCCTCCCGCGCCACATCAATATGCCACACCTCCTCAAAACCATAATCCTCCACCAGTACCTGCTCCTCCACAACACCATCACCATCCAACTCAATATCCACAAACTACCACTTACCACACTCCTCAAAATGCACTGCAGCTGACTCCTGATCCCCAAAACTCAACCAATAACCACAATTATGCCCAGATTCCCGGAGTCCACCAAAGCAATCCCATATATCTGGAAACTTTACCCCATACCCCACAACAGACCCTATATATATCAGAATCTACTGAGAAGGACCTGCTCATCAAGAACATGGTGGAAGAACTGCCGGAGGGTTACAAACCTCCAAAGTTCAAAATGTTCGACGGAACTGGTGATCCGAAAGTGCATCTGAGAACGTATTGTGACAAACTTGTAGGGGTTGGCAAGAATGAACGAATCCGTATGAAGCTGTTCATGAGAAGACTCACTGGGGATGCCTTGTCTTGGTACATCAGTCAGAACCCAAAGAAGTGGGTTAATTGGGAGAGCATGGCATCCGATTTCATGGATCGGTTCAGGTTCAACACAGAGAACACACCAGACGCTTTCTACATTCAGAATCTCAAGAAGAAACCAACGGAAACCTTCCGTGAGTATGCTACTCGGTGGAGGTCTGAAGCTGCAAAAGTAAGGCCGACACTTGAAGAATAATAGATGAATAAGTTCTTCGTCAGAGCTCAAGACCCGCAATACTACCAAAGATTGATGGTTATTGAAAATCATAAATTTTCTGATATCATCAAGCTGGGGAAAAAATAGAAGAACAAGTTATCAAAAGCGGAATGGTGACAAACTTCGAAGCACTCCAAGCCACAAATAAAGCTTTGCAGTTATGAGGTATCTCCAAGAAGAAAAACGTGGGTGCAGTAATGGTAGCCCAAGCTCCAAAGTCTCCTCTCACATACCAAATACCTCCACCCATATATCAGCCTTCACCCCCCAGATACCAACAACCTGCCGCCACCTACCACACTTATAACGCACAACCATCATATTACCACTCACTACCAGCCCGCCAAAATTACCAAAAGCCAAGACCAAATTTAGACCGCACACCACCCAGACAAAACATTCTGATTGCTGAACCCATAGACCAATTATACGATAGGCTAAAGGCTGCTGGTTATGTCACTCTCATTCTCGTTGTTCCTATGGAAAACTCTTCTCAATGGATTAACCCAAACAAGATATGTGCCTATCACTCAGGCATGAAGGGTCATACAATTGATGAGTTTTGCACTCTGAAGGACAAGATTTAGACATTAATTGACACTAAAGTCATACAGGCAAAGAAGGCTGCACCCAACGTTCATAACAATCCTCTCCCAGATCACAGAGGTGAAGGGGTAAATGTGATAAAGACCGATGAAGAATGGGATCTGGAAGGGTCAATTGGACTCATTCGGGAAGGGGATAATCCTAAAATATCTCTAGTAACTCTCACACCTATCGTGGTACAAACTCATGCACCAATTGAAGTTGAGGTAACCGCACCGACTCCATATGAAGTTGAAGTGACAACACCCTTTATCGTGATGGTAGCACCTACGCCATCTTATAAGTCTAATGTTATACCATGGGATTATGTTTCGGAAGCAAGAAAGAAAGGAAAAGAAAAAATGGAAGAAGCAAGTGCAGCACAAGGCATGAATAGAACCGTAGGGTTTATACACCCGAGCATTTGGAAAGAACAAGCAAAGAAGCTACATCTAAGCCGCCTGTCATTGAGACTGGCCCGGATGACCTTTGGAGAAAAGTGCAAGCAAGATAATACTTTGTGGTTGACCATCTGAACAAAACCCCTGCTCAAATATCCATTTTATCACTACTGCAAAACTCCGAGGCACATAAGAATGCCCTGATGAAGGTGTTGAATGAAGCCTATATACCCAACAACATCACCAGTGGAGAAATGGCCAACATGGTAGGGCAAGTGTTGGAAATCCACAAAATCACTTTTCATGAAGACGAGCTGCCACCAGAAGGACTAAGTCACAATAGGGCACTCCATATCACAGTGCAACTTGAGGACAATTTCATCGCTAAAATCCTGATAGATGGGGGCTCGAGTCTCAACATATGTCCTCTAACTACTCTGAAAAGATTGGGTAAAGGCCTACACAAGATAAGAGCCAGAAGTATGAATGTGAAAGCATTTGACGGATCTCAAAGGGCCACAATTGGAGAGATCAACCTCAGCCTACAGATGGGCCCAACCTGGTTTGATGTCGAGTTTCAAGTGCTAGATATATATGCTACCTGCAATCTATTATTGGGGAGACCCTGGATACATGCCGCTGGGGCCATAGCTTCTACTCTACATCAGGCCGTGAAGTTTGAGTGGAACCATCAAGAAGTGATCATCCATGGAGATGGGAGTAACCTCATTTATAACAATCAAACTGTTCCAGTCATCGAGAATAGAAGGAAGTTAGGTGGAGAAATATACCATCGCATTAAGCGCGTCAACGCAATTTAGAGAGACAAATGGTGGAGCAATAAGATAGAAAGCATATTGTCATGGACAAGGTATGAACCTGGCAAGGGTCTCGGCAAGAATCTCCAGGGGATCACCAAACCGATACAGCTAAAGCGTCATGGTATAACTTTTGGGCTTGGGTATGAATACAATTGGCAAGAGTATTAGGATTGGTCGTAGTCATGGCGTGTTCCTTATTATCTGCTAGAACAACCAGCACCACATTTTCACCAGTCATTTCATCGAGCTGACATGATGTGGGTGTCCGAAGAAGATGGAGTTTTAGCTGGCATAAGCAAGCTGTTTCTGGATGATGAAGACATGGATTACAGTGCGATAGTTGATGAGGAGGAGGAGGAGGAAGGCCTTACTATTCAGACCGTGGAGAAAGAAGATGTTCTCAAGAACTGGACTGCTGCACCATCAAGGGCCCGTCAAGTTCCTGGGTAGCCTGGAAATTAACATCACTTATTTTTAAAAGCAATTTTATGAACATCTAAGACATTTTCAGTATTTTGTTTTAAGCGTATTTTGTTTTGAAATAATTGCTCGAATCTTCGAGTTGCACTTGTTTGACATTTTTAAATTTTTATCAATGGATTTCTATTTTTAGTATTTATTATTATCCTTTACATTTTCTCTCTACATCATTATTATTACTTATCCCAATGAACCTACGACTGTGACATATAATGAGACAATGCAACATAAGAATAGTGATTCAGAGGATCTGGAAGAGGATATAATACCTAAGAAAATTGTCAGAGTAGTGGAAAACTTCAAAAACAAGCCTAAGTCTAATTTGGATGAGACTGAAAAAGTTAACTTGGGAGATTCCGAAACAGTCAAGGAAACATGTGTAAGCATTCATCTATCGCCGTCAGAGATGGAAGAATACATTCGATTCTTGAAGGAGTATGAGGATATTTTTGCATAGTCTTACGATGATATGACCGATTTAGCACATCCATAGTGGCTCATAAACTACCTACCGATCCCATGCGTCCACCTGTAAAGAAGAAACTCAGAAAATTCAAGCCAAATATGAGTTTGAAAATAAAAGAGGAAGTCATTAAGCGAATCAAAGCCAAGGTTCTCAGAGTGGTTGAATATCTGACCTGGTTGGCTAACATTTTGTCAGTTCCAAAGAAAGATGGGAAGGTCAGAGTGTGTGTCGATTATCGGGACTTAAACAGAGCGAGTCCCAAAGACGATTTTCCGTTGCCCAACATACACATACTGATCGACAATTGTGCCAAGCATGAACTCCAATCTTTTGTGGATTTCTTCGCGGGGTATCAGCAGATCTAGATAGATGAAGAGGATGCCAAAACGACATCCTTTATCACACCATGGGGAGTGTATTGTTACAAAACGATGTCGTTTGGCCTGAAGAATGCTGGATCCACTTATATAAGAGTTATGACAACCATTTCCAACGACATGATACACAAAGAGATAGAGGTGTAAGTGGATGACGTCATCATCAAATCTAAAAGGGGTACAGATCACATAGTAGATTTGAAGAATTTTTTTGATCGACTTCGAAGGTATAATCTGAAACTGAATCCCGCAAAGTGTGCCTTTGGAGTACCTACTCGAAAATTATTAGGGTTCATTATCAACCGCCGAGGGATAGAGCTAGACCAATCAAAGGTCAAGGCTATCCAAGACTTGCCACCTCCGAAAAACAAGAAAGATGTGATGAGTTTCTTGGGGCGTCTCAATTACATCAGCCGTTACATAGCACAATCAACTATGATATGTGAACTGATCTTCAAAATGTTGAAGAAAGACGCTTCAACAAGTTGGACTGAAGAATGTCAGAAAGCCTTTGACATAATCAAGGAATATTTATCCAAAACACCTGTTCTGGTCCCACCGGAACCTGGGAGACCTCTGCTACTCTATTTATCTGTACTAGATGTGGCTTTTGGTTGTGTTCTGGGACAACACGACGAGACGGGAAGAAAGGAGCAGGCCATATACTATATGAGTAAGAAATTCACACCCTACGAAGCATAGTATTCTTTGCTGGAGCGCACCTACTGTGCTTTGACATGGATAGCTCAAACACTGAGGTACTACTTCTGTGCCTACACCACATATTTCATATCAAGGATGGATCCGCTAAAATACATCTTCCAGAAACCCATGCCTACGGGAAATTAGCAAAATGGCAGATATTAGTGAGTGAGCTCGACATCATCTATGTAACTTAGAAGGTGGTCAATGGGCAAGCATTAGCGGATCATTTGGCAGAAAATCATGTAGACGGAGAGTACGAACCATTGAAAACATATTTTTCCGACGAAGAGGTATCATTCGTAGGAGAAGATATCACTGAAACATATAATGGTTGGAGAATGTTTTTCGATGGAGCTGCAAACTTCAAAGAAGTAGGTATTGGAGTAGTCTTAGTGTCAGAAATAGGTCAACACTATCCGGTATCCGCAAAACTCAGGTTTCCATATACCAACAACATGGAAGAATATGAGGCCTACATCTTAGGACTCAGGTTAGCCATTGACATGAATGTTCAGAAATTGCTGGTAATTGGAGATTTTGACCTTTTGGTATATCAGGTTTTAGGAGAATGGGCCACAAAGAATACCAAAATATTGACATATTTGTACTATGTACAAGAGTTGATGAAAAGATTCATAAAGATAGAATTCAAACATGTTCCGAAGATCCAGAATGATTTCGCAGATGCATTGGACACTTTATATTCCATGATACAACACCCAGACAAGAATTTCATCGATCATATCCCAATAAGAATTCATAAGCAGCCAGCTTATTGTGCTCATGTTGAAGAAGAAATTGATGGAAATCCATGGTTCCACGACATCAAAGAATATTTGGCAAAAGGAAAGTACCTGGAGCACACAAATCATACTCAGAAACGCACACTCCGAAGATTATCCAACCACTTCTTCCAAAGTGGAGGAATTCTATACAGAAGAACTCCAGACCTGGGATTATTACGGTGTGTCGACGCCAAGGAAACGTCCAGATTGCTCGAAAAAATACATGTCGGAACTTGCGGACTACACATGAACAGTTTTGTCTTAACTAAGAAGATATTGAGAGCATGATATTATGGATGACTATGGAAACAGACTGCATCAAGTATGTCCAAAGTGCCATCAATGCCAGGTACATACTGATATGATATGAGTGCCACCCAATGAACTCAATGCAATAAGTGCACCTTGGCCTTTCTCCGCTTGGGGGATGAATGTCATCGGTCCAATCGAACCCGTTGCTTTAAATGGGCACAGGTTCATTCTAGTAGCATAAACTATTTCACAAAGTGGGTTGAAGTCATATCTTATAAAGCTGTAACTAAGAAGGTCGCCGCAGATTTCATTCAGGATCATATTGTTTATCGATTTGGGGTACCGGAATCAATCATCACCGACAACGCCGCCAACCTTAACACTGATCTGATGAGATCCATGTGTGAGACCTTCAAGATCAAGCACAAGAATTCCACAGCATACATGCCGTAAATGAATGGATTAGTAGAAGCCGCCAATAAGAACATCAAGAAGATATTGAGGAAAATGGTAGATAATCACAAATAATGGCACGAGAAGCTATCATTTGCTCTGCTTAGATATCGTACCACAGTTCACACATCAATTGGGACAACTCCTTTTTTGTTGGTCTATGGTACTGAAGCCGTCATTCCTGCTGAAGTAGAAATTCCTTCTTTGGGAATCATACAAGAAGCTGAACTTAGTGATGCAGAATGGGTACGAAGTCGCTTTAAACAACTCGCTCTCATTGATGGAAAAAGAATGAATGCGGTATGTCACGGTCAACTCTAACAAAATAGAATGTCCAGAGCTTTCAATAAAAAAGGTTAGGCCTAGACAATTCACACCGGGGCAGTTGGTGCTAAAGCGGATCTTCCCGCATCAAGATGAAGCCAAAGGGAAGTTTTTACCCAACTGGCAAGGGCCCTACATGGTTCATCGAGTACTAACAGGAGGAGCACTCATACTTGCAGAAATGGACGGAGAAATTTGGCCAAAACCTATCAACTCAGACGCAGTCAAGAGATACTATGTTTAGGATTGTTATGTAACACCCCGAAAAAGTGTATTTCTGCGGTCCATTATGTGATCGCAGAATCACTCTGCGGATCGCATAATGGCAGCAGAGTGAGACAGTTAATTGGGCCAATTGAAAGCAATTATACGGTCGACTATGCGACCACATAACTGTTATGAAGTGCATTATGCGACCGCATAACGGTTATGCGGATCGCATAGTGACCGCATACACAGACAGTTCTTTTGGCTATTTTGTAACCAACTATGCGACCGATATACGGTCCGCATATCGGTTATGCGATCGCATACCTTGTTCCGGAGATCCATTTTTGGGTTTTTAAAACCCGACCCTATTTTGTTAAATACACTCTTTGGGTCATTTTTGAGCTATTATCTGACATTTTAGAGTGAGAGAGGGTGCCCTAGAGTGACAAGGTGTTCTCCAATATTTGTTCTTCAATTCTTGCTCAAGTTTTGGAAGATTAAGAAGGCAAACTCACTAGATCTTCATCCTAGAGGTAAGATTCTACACCCTAAACCCTAATTTCGAAATCATCTGAACATGGGTAATTAGCATTATAATGTTTGGGCATGAGAGTTGATTATTATACATGCATATGATACCAAGGGGTGTAGGAAGATTGTTGAACTAAGCATGGTAAATATTGGGTTGTGGGATGATGGAATCCTCCATAAAAGGGACCTTGAAACCTTATGCATACCTTATATTTGATAAAATGCTCAAATGAGCTAGAAACGTGATCATCTTCCTAATTGTGGTTCAATTTGTCATATTTCTAAAATAGAATGAAGTTGCTAAGAATTCCGGAACGTTTTAGATTTTAAGGAAGCCCAATTGAGGTATGTTGGCTAAACTCTTCTTTAAGAGTTGGAATTCTCATTATCCTTGTAAGTTCCGAGATGTTGATTATAAATCGAGTATTCCGATAAGTTTTGTGATGAAGATATATGTTCAATTCGTATTTCAAATGCTCTTATCATATTGCATTATAAATTGAGGATGTGTCCCAAACTATGGATTACATATCCACATGTTATAATTTCTAGTCATGATTTATGTGAAAGGTATTATGCTAAGTTGTGTAGAGATTGTGATTGTGATACACCTCCACTCACATATATTAGGGTGAGGCGGCATGACCACTTTGTGTGGGGATCATGGTATAGAGATTGTGATTGTGATACACCTCCACCCACATATATATTGGGGTGAGGCGGCATGACCGCTTTATGTAGGGATTTTGATATTGTGGGACTGCACCTCCACCCGCTTACATTAGGGTGAGGCAGCATAGCCGCTTTGTGTTGGTATTGGTTTTGTTGATGCATTCCCACCCGCATACATTGGGGTGAGGCGGCATAGCCGCTTTGTGTAGGTTCTTGGTACTGTGGTTATACATCCACCCGCATACATTGAGGTGAGGCGGCAGAGCCACTTGATTTGAGTTGTGGTATTATACGTACACCTCCACCTGCCTACATCGGGTGAGGCGGCGGGGCCGCTTTGTGTAAAAATGGTTATAAAGGATCTTATCTTAAATCCTATAAATGTTGTTGATAGCTTTTAATAAGCTTTCTATGGTTGAGACGGTATCTATATTATTCTATTGTCGTACTGGTTCATCATAATTATCTTGTATTTCTAAATTTTTAAATTGGTGTTTAGTTTTCATACTAGTACTATTTGACGGTACTAACGTCCCTTTTGCCGGGGGAGCTACATCTTTAAATGGATGCAGGTGGTTCCACAGCAGGAGGCATTGATAAGTGATAGCAGTACACCTTCTTCCCAGCTGACTTGGTGAGCCCCACTTCATCCCGGGGTCATGTATCTTTTGTTCTTTATGTATTATGGTTGAGGTATAGCCGGGGCCTTATTGCTGGCAATATCATTGTACTTTTCTTTATCTATAGAGGCTCCGTAGACATAGTGTGGGTTGTGTATTGGTATTGGGAAAGACAAACTATGCTATGTTGTGGTTGTATTACTTGTCCATTTGAGACTTTAAAAATAGTGAAACTTATGGTAAGAAATTGGTAACTGCAGACACGACCACTTTATTGTTTAATTAAGGAAAATATATATTCTATTTATTCATGAATGAGTTTGGGTAGAAGAAATCTAACAGGCTTGCTCGGTAGGGTACACTCGGTTGAGCGCCGGTCGCGCTCCACGGTTTTGGGGCGTGACATTTACATTCCTTAATTTGATGTAACTGAACTACGCTTGACCTGATTCCTGTTTAAGAGGGGATACGTAGGCATCCCTGCGGGTTCGGTCACATCTTAATAAAATCTTCATTTGTTTCCATTATCAAACACTGGGGCCCTCAAAATTCTAAAGCAAGTCCATCCAACTTCGTCACACGCGGAACAGTCAAAGAGTTTCAGTTAAACTAGGGAAGAATTTTGAGGAAGACCCTCAAATTTCTAAAGCAAGGAGGTCGCAATGTCTCTAAAATATGTCACAATCATTGGTTCATCTAACTTAGTTGATATTGCATACTACTATATCTTAAATAACTACATTCATCAAATGCACGCATTTCGAAATTTTATTTCTATAAAAGCCAGATGTTACCCGGGGTAACTCAAACAGGATCTCAAGACAAGAACAAAGGCAAAGCAAGAAGACGAAAGCACGAACCGACCTTTCTCCCAAAGAACTCACGATTTTTCTTTGGATGCAGGCACAACAAGATAACAATATCCGCAGACATATCAGATCACTACCTTCAAGACAATAAATTATCTAGCTCAAGCACCTCCAGCTAAGAAATGCTTTAATATCACCCATCATTTTCCTGCATGAGACTAAGCATTTTCTCCTCTTTGCATGAGGCTAAGCACTGCCTCCCTAATTGCATAAGGCTAAGCACTACCTTTCCTGCATGAGACTAAGCATTGTCTCATCTCTGCATGAGGCTAAGCACTGCCTCCCTAATTGCATAAGGCTAAGCACTGCCTTTCCTGCATGAGACTAAGCATTGTCTCCTCTTTGCATGAGGCTAAGCACCGTCTCCTTTCTTGCATAAGGCTAAGCACTTCCTTTCCTGTATGAGACTAAGCATTGTCTCCTCTTTGCATGAGGCTAAGCACCGCCTCCTTTCTTGCATAAGGCTAAACTCTGCCTTTCCTGCACGAGACTAAGCATTGTATCCTCTTTGCATGAGGCTAAGCATTGCCTTTCCTGCATGAGACTAAGTGTTGTATCCCTCTTTGCATGAGGCTAAGAATTGCCTCTTCGATTGCAAAAGGCTAAGCTCTGCCTTTTCCTCAAGATTAAATACTATCTCCATTATGCTATCTAAGACTTGGCATTATCCTCTAGGGCTAAGCACTGCCCTCATCTTATACAAGACTAAGACTTGTCTTGTCTCATTTCGAATATAATCAAATATCATATATTTGGATTTCATGGGCTGAAACATTGCCATTTTGTCCAAAGGCGTCATAGTCCAAAGGCATCATCCTCATAGCTGGATGACACCATTCCATGGCCTGAAGATCTCTCAAAAGTGCACATCATTATTCAAAGGCGTCATGGTTCAGAGGAACCATCCTCATGGACCGAGGACATCATTTCATGGCCTACGAATCCTTTATCACCTGATTCATGGCTCAGGACGTCATAGTCTAAGGACATCATCCTCACCGTCCAAAGACAACCTTCATGGTCCAAAGGGAATTTGCATAAAGTTTAAATTCTCGCAACAACCGTATATATTCGCATGTGCTATGTTTTAAGTTTTGCAGGTAATCCAGGAAGTAACCGTTCTTCAAACGGTAGCAATCTTCGCTCCGGTTTCCATTCACAACGTTCACATCCTTCAATTATTTCAAACGTAACCAACCACCATCAATTAACAGTCTCTTACTCTATGACCATTCAGATACTCGTTCTGAGACACATCTGTAAAGTTTCAGACTCACATTTATGATTTCGTATAAATTCATCTGATATTGTCCTACCCAAAAGAACCATTTCCGAAATATACGACCTTTCCTATAACAACTTCATCGGTTCAGTTCACCGTTTGATCCCGAACTATATACGGCCTGATTCCCGTAACACCAGGAATATGTAGGCAACTCAGGAACCAGGGTTTGGCCTCCATTTTTCAAATCACATCATTCGGCCAAAATTGGTCATCATTTTCTTTACCCGACAACTCTTTCATCATTCCCGGGTAAAGAGGAGCAGCTGTTGATACCCAATTTTGCCCTCATATTTTCTCAAACAATATATATACTTTCAAAATATTATTTGTTGTGTCATTATTTAGTTTACAAACATTCTTTTACAATTTTCCATAAGTTTAGAGCTTTAAAATTGATTTTCTTATATTTAAATTACTTAAATATCTACTAATTGCTCCTTCAAATTATTTTGTGATTACTTATTTACTTAAAATTATTATTTGCATCCCTAATACATATTTTAAATATTTTCACTTTATTTTATATAATTACAGTAGTATTATTTAGGCTATTTGCACAAACTTGCAATAATAGCCTATATTTTGTATTTTATTGCGTTTGTCATTTCATTCAGGGTCAAAATAATATTTTTACATTTTTTATAATATTTTATCATTGTTTAAAGTATTAATTTGCATAAATAGTTTTTTTATGTATTTATTTAATAATTTTATTAAATTATTTCCCTTTTAATCTCCCATTTAAAGGCTGACCCAATTATTGAGTTATTTTTCGGACCAAACCTCAAGCCCAATCCCAAGCGACCCTGCCCAGTCCAAAACCCGACCCAACTCATTTTTAATATCGACCGTTGATCAAAAGTGATCAATGGTCCACAACACCCCACTCCATTTCCTTATATCCCCCAAAACCTAACCCTAACCCCATTTCCTAAAGACCGCCACCTCTATTCTATCTGTCACTCCTCTCCTCTTCACTAAACCCTAGCTGCCTCCCCTAATCCCTCTCCGAATCCCACTGATAATGGGATTCGACTACTATTCTCTTGCCATATTTGAATCGTTTTGGTACTAGTTGTCCGTTTGTGGTGTTACCTAAGTGCTTGCCTAAACATCGCAAGCAATAACTTCTTTAATCGAACCAAAGGGGTTTGAATATTTGATTTTGAGCATTGTTTCTTCTACATACGTTTAATACCGTATTATGTGAGTCCAATTTCATTTAGATTTCTGTTGATTTACACTTTTCCTAAAAAAACTAGGGTTTATCGGATTTCTCTCCTAAATTGATTTTGAACTGATTTTGCATGTTTTCTTTCCTTATTTTTTGTTTGATTTATTTTATTTCCTTGTGTGTTCATTAAATCTTTACTACTATATAACCCCCCTCCCCCCTCATTTCCCTTTTTGGGACAGACTTGAATCGACATATTCTTCACTAAAATTGGGGTTTTTGCTATTCTCTTATTCTGTATTCTATTTTAGCCGGCTGAAAGCCAAGGCCACTAAGACCTTGTTACTCAACCTTCTCTTGGTACGAGCATTGCCCAGAGTTCTTCGAAACTCTTGGGAACTTTGACGCATTGGGATTCTGGATTCTTGTGGAATTTTGTTCTTTATTGTTATTCGTTGAACTGGTGAGTTGCTGGACTTTTGCCATTTCATTCCTATTTATCTGTAATTTGCATATGTTTTCACTTCTAAAGTTCGTAGCTTAATGTGTTTTCTGGGTTGTTCTTGTGTGCAATTCTGTTTGCTTTACTTCAATTTTAGGTCTCTTTAACCTTTAACTTCATTATGTTGATAATTTGAAACATGCCTAAGCTTGATTCGAGTAAATTAGATTCTTCTTTAAGTCCATTTAGCCAATGTGTTATGAACTACTGTTGTTTGGGACCTTTGCACTTGTTAGCATCTTTTTGGTGTATAATTTTGCTTCAGGCTGTCAATTCTGTTATTTGAACATGCGTTACATGCATAATTTGTACTCTCTTTAGTTAACTAGTCAATTGTGTTCAAAACATGAATGTTTTCATTTACTATAGGGTACGAGTCTATCTTCCTATCCTATTCTGAATTTCTGTGGTGGTATCTTGCCTATGTAGTATGTTTTAATCCCGTGTCAAGATGTTTTATCAACCATGACTAGTTCTCTATCAATATGCCCTTTAGCATGTTTTTGGCTCCCTTGATTCACCAGTAATTTTCATAATCTGCTTCCCTATCATGTCTAAATGTTGTTCTGCTACCAAATTAATATGACTATCTTATAATACTAGGACCTACATTTAGCATAATTTGGACTTTTTTTGGGTATTATGAATCCGTGTATGATACTTTTCGCCAATATTGCAAACTTGTTCTTCCCTTAACTCTGCTGATGTATGACTGCTTATGCACTAAGGGTTAAACCTGTTTCTAAATCTTTACTAAGTTTGTTCTTAAACACTATGACCTGTTCGATTATCTACTCTATATGATCAACTTGACTATGTCTATATCCCTCAGTTCTTGTCTCTCAACCTTGGTTCACTCTCTTTCACTTGTCACATGTGCTCTCTTGAGTTCTCATTCTTAGCCGGCTGAAAGCCAAGGCTACCTAGGCTTTATTATTGACCTCCCTAGTGTGAGCACTGCTCGGGGTCCATTTGCAGCCCTTGTGAACTCTGACACACTAGGACTTGGGTCCTTAGTCATTCTCTGAAACTTAAACTACCCCTATTCAACCCTTTCCCTCCTATTATCTGTTGTATATCTGAGTTGGCTAATTTAAATGGTGCAATACTTGGCAATATGGTCAAATAAATTGATTTTTGGGCTCCTTTATGGATTCTGGGGTCGTGTGTTGAATATGGCTCCTTATTAGAGGCCTAGGTATGCCGTGTGAGAATTACTGAAGGCCCAGATAGAGCTGGGTATTTCATTTGGGCCTGCTGTAGGCTTATTGTCATCGTTTGTATAACATTTTGATCTTACTCATTATTGGGCATGTAATAACTTTTTTATAAATGATTGGGGTATTAGTAAAAATGGGAAATGGGTAGATTTTAATATTTGCATGCAAAAATGGGTAGATAATACGCCTATAGGACTTGGTGATTTACTTGCTATATGTGCTATGCAATCACTATGTGCACTATAGAAACCATGCCATTAGGAGAGCACACGCACACATTTCCTGCTAGCAAACACGAATAAAGAATGCTACAATTATGTTTACTGTTATGTGCTATTAGAAAATCTGCTTATAGGAACCAGTTGTCACTGATTTTTCTTTCAATTCGTATCGTCTATTAGAAATCATGCCTATAAGATTTCAATTATTCTACTTGGCACTGTTCACCTAAAAAATATGCCTATAGGATTAAAATAAAATAAGCTCCAAGTATTATACGTTAGAGATCCTGCCTATAGAGAATAATTGCCCGCCATAATTGGTTAATGCTAAACTGCTCAAACACTGTTTTATGTACACTACTATTAGAGATCATGAATAATTCTGGGACTTCTCCCAACAGATTTTGTTACACTTAACTACGTAGAACACCTGGGCATAGCATATATAGGGTTAATAACTTAAAACTTGCGATTTCAATAACCAACTTATAACAACTATATAATCCTGTCTATGAGCAATATCATGCATCTGAAATGACTCATATGATTTAATTCAAAGTCACTTAGAAATCACGTCTATAGGGCCTAAGGTTCTTAATTCGGAAACCTCCTAATTTGTATACGTGTTTGCGTGCATTTGTTGTTTAAGTGTGGAGGTTAATGTGAGCCTCTAACTGCCTTTACATGAAGTCTTATGTGTTTTTGACTGTCATTTAGCTTTTCATTTTTGAGCAGCCTAGTAAGGTCTAGAACCATCCAAATAGAGGTCCAAAACCTCTTGGACCATAGGTATGGGACGGGTAGTGCAAGCGTAGGGCACGACTTAGAATTGAATTAGAGCGCTTTTAGGTAAACAACTTTAACATAGTAATCGGGTAGCAGGAGATGATAGTCTGTGCCCGCTGAATAATATGAGTAACACCCTATCCCAAGGGAGTTACAAAGTATTATTTATGTTGCACGGGGTGATCCTTTAGGCTAAAAAAATTTAGGACCCCCCCCCCCCCATCTTGTCTTTAAATCAATTATTTGTATTTAATAAAACTTCCCATATTCGCATTAAGATTTTTGTAATAAAATTCTTCGATTTTCGTACTCTCTTTGCTTTATTTGATCACGTAGCCTAATCCACATAATTTAAGTTTGATCGGGACCCACAGTTGTGGACCTCGAGGAGTGCCTAACATATTTTCTTTGAAGTAACTTGAGCCCTTACCCGATCTTCGGTGGCGTTGACTAATCAAACAGAGTTATTTACCCAATAGGTGCCCTAAATCACCTTAAAATTGTTATGTTGTGACTCTCCTCCTTTAATACCCATTTAAAAGAGTTGTCACGTGTCGAAACCCTATTTCGCGAGAAAAAGGGGGCGCGACAATCACTATGAAATTTTGTGCTACTAATAAGCACATAGCTGACATCTTCACAAAATCCCAAAGTAGAGATCACTTGAAAAGGAACAGGTTGGAATTAGGGATGATTAAGATCACCTAAAAGGAACAGTTCAGAATTCACAATGAAAAAAATAAGAAAAATAAATTGGTTAGAAAATCTGTAAATTGTGTATATAATTAGATTAATTTTTGCTCAGTCTCATACTTTCAATAGTATACTCTTGTGCCATGTGCTAAAATGACTCATTAATCTCTAATGATATTTTCTCTATTTTGGCAAATTTAGACTTACACAAGAGAATTCTTAGTGAAGAACCTGGTTCATTAAGATTACTCGGTATGTTTTCTACACTCTGCATAATTTGAAATAATAATATTTGGATCATGAGCAGAGTCCTACCTAATTCCAAACTCCTTTTGAACTTATCCGTTATAAGTGAACCAATTCCGTTCAAAAGTGTCACAACCGAACCTAGATTCTAGGGATACACTCCAACGTCTTTTCAAAACTGAAATTCAGTTTGATTAGACTTCTAGAATTCTAAAAAGTTGTCGTTACCCCATTAATTACTCCTCTTTAAATAGATCAGCTTTAGTGAATTCCTCACTTCATCTCTCTCAAGCCGTCAAAAACTCTCAAATCTTCTTTTATCTTCCAAATACAATCCAATTCTCTTCTCTTCCATACCCAAGCACAGAAATGGCTAACACTCCCGAGAATCCCTCATCACCACCACAAGAAACCACTTCCACGCCCGCTATCACTCCCTCCAACACCCCAACCTCTAAGAAAAGAGTAAAAATGATGGTTCGCAAGGTTGTTGCTGGTGGAGAATAGGTTCATAAAATTAATGAACAACTGAAAGCGAGTAGGGAGGACGAACCTCAGAAATCTCATAAATCCTTCAAATTTGCTACTGAGGGGGGAAGAAATTATTTCTTCCGAAACTGAACAGGTATCTTCTAGTCCTAAGGTCACCCCTGAGACAATTCTGAAGTTGCTACAAATTTGGAGAATAGATTTGTACTGGCAGGGTCTATGGCATGTGTTGAAACTACAGAGTCTAGATGAGTTGGTGGTAAAAATAAAAAAGGAAAAGAAAAAGTGAGAAAGGGTGCTAGGAGTGCTGTGAGAAGAAAAGAGTGGTTGATCCTTCACCCACTCATGTTAGTTTAACCAAAGACATAGGTGCAATGGTTGTTTGTGGAGAAACATCTGCTAGAGTAGAGGAGAGTGTAAAAAAAAAAGGAGGAAATGGGTCTGGCGAAACTGCTAAAGGGCTGGTTCAACTTAGGAAAAATGTAGATGAACCTGTTTCATCTGAATAGGAAACCCTCGCAGGCCTACTGAAGAGAGTGACTGAAAGTTATAATCCAAAGATGAAAGGGAGTTCAAAGGCTAAAAACCCTGGCACTGCTAGGGCAAACAAGAAAAGGAAGGCTGCCCCTTCTGTTACTGTTGAAATTCCTCCCACAAGAGGAAGAGCCACAAGAAGTCAGCTAAAGTAGAATGAGGCAGAACTGCAGAAAGCCTTAGAAGAAAGTAGAAGAAAAGCAGTTGCTAAGGGAAAGAAGAAGATGGATGAGCCTGTTGAGGCCGTTGACATTGATGAGATGGACCTAGTCCTTCGAGATGAAGATGAGACTGAAAAAGTGGAGGTTCTGACTCCCAAACCTAAGAAAGCCAAGACTTCCACTAATAAGTCTGTTTCAGAGTCAAAGTCTGTTGAACCATCCACCTTGACAAAAAGAACCAGGTTTGCTGTGAAGTCAAAATAAGTGAAAATTGTTGAGGAAGAAGAATGGAGTGGAGAGAATAAAGATGATTTTGACACTAAGAAAAACAAGATGACCAAGTTTGGAACGAGGACAATTCTGAAGGGTATGCTCCTCAGGGACTTGGAGGAGCAAGTAATGGTGCTGCTTTTGGAGAAATTGGAGTTGCAGGGTTGGAAGGACATGGTTCTTCAGATGGGTGGCAGGTTGGCCAGGAATGAAATTGTTGAGTTTATGGCATATGCTGAGGTAAAAAATGGAAGGGTTACCAGTATGGTGAAAGCAATGCAAGTCTCTTTAGATATGAAGGAGTTGGGAGAAATTCTGTGTGTACCGGCTGAGGGGTACAATGACTATACAAAGCTCAAATGGCCAAGCCTAGAAAATCTTCCTACTGCCCTTGCCATTACCAGAAAATTCAGTGACAATGAGGAGGAAATTGAGCCCAAGGCTATGTACAAGAGTGAGATGAAGTCACCCCACAAAGTGTTATTCGAATTTGTCAACAAATGTGTTTTGCCAAGGCAGGAAAGAAGGCACATTGCAAACTTCATGGACTTGGTCCTCATGGAGTGTTTGGATAGTGGGAGGCAGATTAATTGGCCTGGATTTATAATCTAGCTTCTTGATAGGGTTCTAAATGGCACAAAGACTCATGACATTCCCTATGGCTTCATTCTCACAGTTGTGCTTGCATATTTCAAGGTACATATGAAGAAGTGGGAGGTTGGTACAAGCAAGGATTATTTTGGGGCAAATACTCTGATTGCTTGTGACTATGAAATCCATGCCACTCCTAAAGAACTTGGTTCATCTAAGAAGGTACCAGTGAATAGCAAGGTAAGAGCCTTGGTGCAAGAAAGTGGGGCTAAGGATGCTGAGATTGAGAGGCTGAAGAAAAGGTTGGCAGATGTGGACACTGGGAGAGATGCTCTCAGAACTGAGCTGGCAAGAGAAAAGGAGAAGAATGATGGCATTCTTCAGGATATGCTGAAACTCCTCCAAGCCAAAAACCAAGCATTTGATCCTTCCCAACCTTAAGCCTCCTAGACTAGTGTAGATCAACCAGTGACCCAGTTCGGTATTTTTTTGTTATTTTTGCTCATGTTTCCAGTGTGTTTATTTCTTCTTATGCTTTGTGGTAAAATCTTATCAATCATCAATGAAATTCACTGTCTTTTGCTCTAACTGTTTGTTTATATTTCTTTGATGGTTAAAATTCTTAACTTAATTATGATGATTAATCCATGATTGCATTTGAAGTAGCCCTAGTGGCCATGAGTAAGTTTAAAGATCTGGTTATCTTACTTATGTATGCAACTTTTTGATGATGCCAAAATGGGGAAAAAGGTTGCGCTTTACACTTTGAACAATGATGTTTATAACCTAATGTACCTGGTCCTTGATGATAAGTGATTAAAAGAAAAAATATTTCTAATATTGTGTTGATGTTGAGCTAAGTTGAAACAAGACCTAAGCTTATGAAAAGCACATGGTTTGTCATCATAAAAAGGAGGGAATTTGTTGGCCCAAGTGAAGGTTAGTTTTGAAGATTGACAAAGGAAGCTCAGGCATGAACCATATCCATCCCTTGTGTGCATAGACACGAGCAGATTCAAGCATGTGGGATGCACGTGAAGGAGATAAGCTTAACTTGGTATAATTGATATTTCCTGATCGAAAAGGTTGCATAATTGATAAGGAGAAGGATTCCTTAATCAAATTGAACTCTATTCAAGATAAGAAAGGAGTTAGAAGTTGAGATCAACTAGAACTCTTCCACCAAAGAAGAGTAGCATTAGAACTCTAATTATTTCTTCATCTACTAACTCTATATATTACAAGATGTTCTCATTCTACAGGTACGCACAAAAGCAGAAGTAAAACGTGAATTGAGAGCAAAATAGCAAGGCATTTTACAAGCAATTCTCGTATGAACCAGATAGAAGAACCAACTCCAAGTGCATGTCTTTTATTCTAGTTCAATTGTAGCAGGTGTTTTCATATTGTACCTTTCAGCTTTATCTAGAGGCAATTGTAATAGGTACTCAGAGTATTCAAGTTAGAGTTAACTTGAAGTTATCGCAACAGTTAGAGGTTGTTTGCCACAACGGGATTAGAGTTAATCCTAGGTTTACAAAAGTATTTTATAAATGCAATTTTTGGCTCAGTGATTTAGTGGAGGGAAAATCCTACTTAGAAGTAGGTCGTGGATTTTTTACCTTTTGAACCAGATATTTTTCACGTAAAATACTTGTGTTCTTTACTTTCCGCATTTACTATTTCAGTAATAGTAGGTTAAGGAACACATAGAAAAATCCGGTCCTTCCATATTCAGTTCAAGCGAAAAATTGGACACCACACAAATCACCCCTCTCGTGTATAGTGAAGTTAAAACATCACTATTAATCGACTTTTTGTTATAAGTACATAGGCCTAAAAAGATCATTATGACATTTTCACAAAATGCGGTCACAAACTCACATCGATTTTTTTGTCCTGAAAGCAGCTAACTGAATTAAAAAGAAATTGCTTAACATTTTCTCTAGATATCCTAAGGGGGAAAAAAATCAAAATTCTTGAAAAGCTTCCTTGCAATTGTCAATCAAAGAAGAAAAAAAATAAACGACAAAAAAGAAAAAGTAGTGGCTTGGTGGTGTTTGGTTGGTTGGATTTTCTTTTTAAAATTTTTTTATTCCCAATATAAAATCCTAGGAGCAAAAACCTTTTATGATTTAATTTAGTCTAGCGATGTTTTTGCATAGTATGGGTAAATTTAATCATTTTCCGTTATAAGAAAAGATCACGTGTTGTATATTTGACTAAGATTCTACCATTATTTAATAAAAGTAAACATATCCTATTTTGTAATGGCTATGGTATACTTGGTATACTTGCTCATAGGGGTGAGCGACGGTCGTTTCAGTCGGTTATTATGAAAATACGATTTGGTTTATCGGTTTTTGATTTTGTAATATTAATAATCAAATCAAACCAAAGTATTTACGGTTCGGTGCGGTTTTTTTAAGGTTCGATTCGGTTATTTTCAGTTTAGTTTTTCAGTTATTAACGGTTTAAAATTTTTATATTCGATGTACACTACGAATCTTGAGGTCGGTCTCTGGCTAGCAGAGCAGTTAGTATAGATAGACATGTGCCACTGAAAGATTTCAAAATACAATTTCCATTTGACAAGGCATACATTTAACAATTTGACAAACAAGCAGCGTTTGATAGAAATGTCAGAGTCAATACTATGCTTATTGGTTTTTCACTGCTTTGATTTTTTTTGTTCTTACTTTTGGAATAAAACGGCGCATAACTCCAATTCACTTAGTCACTTAGACCAATTAATAGGCGAAATAACAACTGCAAAAGCAAAACTATTTTTTAACAAACAAGGCAGCGTAAGGATTTAACAATTTGAGACAAAATTTC
Organism: Nicotiana tabacum; assembly: GCF_000715075.1. Classification (NCBI taxonomy): domain Eukaryota; kingdom Viridiplantae; phylum Streptophyta; class Magnoliopsida; order Solanales; family Solanaceae; genus Nicotiana; species Nicotiana tabacum. Next base: position 10,174,076 of record NC_134098.1, read on the forward strand.
GGTTTTTCGGTTTAACCGAAACACCAAAACTGTAAATTTCACAGAAAAAATAAAATTTAATAATTTAAAAATCGCGCAACGACCGAATAACCGATTAAACCGAAACCGAAAAACCGAAATTCACGGTTCGGCCGATTTTTTCGATTCGACAGGTATTATGCCCACCCCTACTTGCAGATGCGGCTTAACCCCGGGCCATTAAAGCGATTGCTTTAGGCCTCACAAAATTAGTGGCCCCAAAAGTTGCTCTTCTTATGTGTAATTTAAATAGAGCAAAAAACATAAGTAGGCACTATTCTAGAAAATTTAACACAAGCATAGCAGTAATCCATAATTAACAAAAATGGGATTCATAATTAACAAAAACGACAGCAACTTAACGTCATTCTTGGTTGTTACGAATTTATTATGGCATCTAATATTAACAATACCATAATAAATTCTTAAATTAGAGGATGGAATAAGGTATAATAACTCTAATCTTTTTTCCCCCTATTTTTTAACTCAAAATATTTCAAATATTTTTACAAATAAAATACAATTAAGAAACGATAATTGTATCCTAAAACAATTAATGTATAATATCGTATATTGAATTGATAATTTGATATGATACATGTATCTTATTTTTAAGTCTATCTTGTATATTAATATATGTGATATCCCATATATATCGACATATTTTGTATTTAACAATAACATATTGAAATTATATATCATCTGGTATATTTTAAAAAAGAAGACATGTAAGGTATATATGTGGTATATATACATTATAAACTATTTATGCATGGTATAATAAAATACCTTAAATATATATATATATATATATATATATATATATATATATATATATATATAAAGATCTATTTTATGCATGTGGTTTCAACACATTATAAATCATGTATAACGATATTGTATAATCTCATCCAAATAATAATATACCTTTGAATTCTAAAGTTGGTAAGAGATATTTCCGAAGTGGTTGGCAGCGAGGAGTTTTCTGCTGGTTGAAAATCTTTTTAGACCGAAGAGCAATTTTATGTTTAATTCAAAACTTTGATCGGAATATGGTGTCAAAAGGAAAAAAGATTTTAAAATAGTGTGTAGATAAGATGATTATGAGGTAACTTTTAAAATAGAAGATGAGAGGAGAGTACAAAAATAAAAGTCAATCCCATGATTTGTGCCATGTGTTGTTGACTAATTTATCCCATTATCTTTGCAATATGCTAATTACGTAAAACAATCTGCTATTTATGGAATAAACAAAAAGTGATATTATTTTCTTAAATAATTTTTAAAAAGTGCTTAGCCAGGAAGTTTCTCCATTTAAATATTTATTGTACTTATTATATGTTCTTTTTATTTAGTTAGTTGAGAAAATCTAATAAAAGTGATAGGCAACTAAATATGCACTTGTTTTCTAGTTATTCTCATTCCGACTTGAACAAATTTTATTTTCAACTCTAACTTTGTAAGATATTTTTTTTCAAGGTCTCTATAGGAACGCTTCAAGCTAATTAGATAGTAAGAAACTATAGTTGATTTGTTTATCATCTTTGTAAATACAAATTCCCACATGAGTGTTACTTTGGGAGGCCGTGATACATAGAGATAAGTTGATGGTCATGTGAAAAAAATATAAAATTAAACTTAATAATTATTATTAAAAATTAGTAGTGTTTCACCAAAGATTATATGGGTCGGTTACATCGTCAAAATTAAGTTGTATCTAAAAAAATAAAAAGAATAAACTTTAAACAAATATATCTAAAATATTATTAAATAAATTTAAGGCCTCATATTACCGTATAGCCGCCTCTCATATAATAAGTTTGTACAGTTTAAGGGCAGATTTGTCTATTTTTCCAAATTTTAAATATTCTCAAATTAAGTTACGATATTTGTACAAAACAGTCCCCAATTTTGCACCCAGTGCAATTCAGTACGTTAAAATTCTCTAAGCCTGTTAGTATGAGTTTACTTCAATGGCAGGTTTAGGCAGAGGAAGCAAAATTTTCCAGCAAAATCTGAAGATAACACAGTTAGGTAAAAGGGGTCAAATAGATGAAGCCATCAAAGTATTCAATAGAATCACACACCCAAATACTGTCACCTACAACTCAATGATCTCTGCCTATTCGAAAAATGGCAGAATATATGATGCACGAAAGGTGTTCGACAAAATGCGGCTTAAAAATTTGGTCTCTTGGAATACAATGATTAATGGGTATTTGTTTAATGGCCAAGTTAATGAAGCATGTGAACTGTTTGATAAAATGCCTGAAAGAGACCATTTCACTTATGCATTGATGATTACTTGTTTTGCGCGTAATGGGGCGCTGGAGAAGGCTAGAGATGTGTTTGAGTCATTTCCTGATAAAAGTAATGTAGCTTGCTGGAATGCAATGCTTACAGGGTGTGCAAAAGCTGGAAGGTTAAATGATGCTAGGCAACTGTTTGATGAAATGCCGGAAAAGAATTTGGTTTCATGGAATTCGATGCTCTCGGGTTATACCCAGAATGGGGAAATGAAATTTGGATTGAAGTTTTTCGAGGAGATGGAAGAGAAGGATGTCGTTTCTTGGAATTTATTGTTGGATGGGTTTATTGAGGTTGGGGATTTGGATTCTGCTAAGGAGGTTTTTGCTAAGGTTCCTTATCCAAATGTTGTTTCCCGGGTGACAATGCTCAGTGGATTTGCACGATATGGGATGATTTTGGAGGCTGAAAGGATTTTTGACCAAATGCAGGAGAAAAATGAGGTTGCTTGGAATGCCATGTTAGCTGCATATGTCCAGAATGGCAAAATTGACATGGCTGCTTCATTGTTTAATAGAATGTCCCAGAGGAGTGCCGTGGCTTACACTACCATGATTGATGGTTATGTTCGTGCTGGAAAGCTCAAAGAAGCAAGGGATTTGTTGGATAATGTGCCATACAAAAATGTTGGTGCACGAACAGCTATGATTTCAGGGTACGTCCAAAACAATAGGGTGGATGAAGCTCGATGGATATTTGATCGAACTGCTACTCGTGATGTTATTTGTTGGAATACAATGATTGCAGGATATGCTCAATGTGGAAGAATTGATGAAGCTTTTGATCTGTTTAAAAAAATGGAACCAAAGAGCATAGTTGTTTGGAATACCATGATAGCAGGTTACGCTCAGGTGGGACAAATGGGAAAAGCACTTGAGATGTTTGAGAAGATGGGAGAAAGAAATGTAATTTCTTGGAATTCTCTAATTTCAGGTTATACACAAAATGGTTTCTATATAGATGCGCTTAAACATTTTATCATGATGTCACGTGATGGCAAGAAACCAGATCAGTCTACGTTTGCTTCAGCATTAAGTTCATGCTCCAATCTTGCAGCTGAGCATATGGGAAAGCAACTTCACCAAGTGGTTATAAAATCCGGTTATGTGAAAAATTTGTCAGCTTGTAACGCTTTAATATTTATGTACGCAAAGTGTGGAAATATCTTTGATGCAGAAAAGATGTTTGAAGATGTTGAAAATGCTGATATTATATCCTGGAATTCTTTGCTTGCTGGATATGCTTTAAATGGATATGGTAAGGAGGCTGTCAAACTTTTCGACGAGATGGAAGAAAAGGAAGTGGTTCCTGATGAAGTGACATTTGTTAGTGTTTTATCTGCATGTAAGCATGCTGGCTTAAGTAATGCTGGTGCAAATTTGTTTGAGCACATGACCAAAAAGTATTCTATCAATCCTTCACCTGAACATTATGCTTGCATGGTTGACTTACTTGGGCGAGCAGGGAGGTTAGAAGAAGCTTTCCTTTTGATAAAGGAAATGAAAACAAAAGTCACTGCCGAAATGTGGGGTGCCCTATTTGGAGCTTGTCGCATGCATAATAATCTAAAGATTGCTGGCTGTGCTATCGAGAAGCTTCTTGAACTTGAACCTCATACATCTACTAATTTGGTTGTCTTATCAAACATGTATGCTGAGCTAAGAAGATGGGGTGATGTGGAGAGAGTTAGGGAAACAATAAAAAAGAGTGGAGCAGGCAGACTACCAGGATGCAGCTGGATTGAGGATAGAAAACAATTCCTTGTTTTTCTTTGTAGTGATGATATTTCAGCACAGGCAGCGGAGAATTTTAACGTGTTGTTACCTTTAAGTGCACAGATGATGGATATGTGCCATATGCCTGCCACGACATCATTTGGTCTTGACTTGGATAGTTGAACCATAAGCATGTAAATTTAAGTGCCAAACATGCATTCACAAAATTGTTTCTGGTTTACCCCTCTCTATTCTTGAAACCGTATCAGATGACAGTAGCTGCTGATGCTTTGATGTTGTCTGAAGCTTCTGAATGTCAGATGGAGCATTTAATAGTGGTTCCAAGGTGGTAACTGATGTTAGGATATAACCAAATGCGGTGATGAAAGAGCATTTGCTTGTTGGTATTAGATGATATTTCCAGTTTCACCATATAATGGGGTTGTGAAGTGTGGCATTGCGGGATTTTATTAGTTGAGAGATTTGACTGGAGATCAGTCTGCTTGTAAAGAGGAGGAATTAAGTGTCCTCCTGTTGAGTGCAAGGTTGCTGCTTTGCCAGGGTTTTTTCCACATTCAACCATTAACCAAAGAGGGAAGCGAGCAAGAGAAAGGGCTGTGGTGGCTGCAGGAGAAAGAAATAAAGTTTCCTAAGCATTCGTCAGAAAGGGTGGAAAAGATCAAGCCTCATGATTGTGCTTCCAATTTAGGGGTTTTTCTGTTCTTACCCCGCGCCCATCTGCTGGGGATCCGCTAACAAATCCACGAAGCCGGAAATCCTAATTACACTGCTTATATAGGTAAGTTTTCAGCTATCTATAGATGTGTTTCTTTATGTTTCTGTGTTCTTCATTTGTGAATTTGAATGAGTCAGCCCTCTTATTCGTTCTGAATTTCATGCTCTTTGTCAAACAAAAAACAGCAAATTTTAGGTGCTTTAGGTTTCAAACATAGGAATTTTTACTTGGTTTTCTAGCTCACATACATGTATATTTATCTCTATTTTCCATCAGCACTTGAGGGGCATGTCGTTGTAGACTTTAGAAATTAACTGTTTTATCTGGATATCTTGCACTGTTTCTTGATGGAATTGAAAATTATTTGTACATTTGAGGGATAACTTTTGTGTCTCTAGTTTCCTTTTAGTGAATAGATGATTGGGTGCATATTTTAGAGAACCATATTCCTATGTAGGTTATCTAGTTTTTGCTATGGTTCTTGTATACAAGAATTTTCCCACGTAAATAAAATAATTTTACCTTATCAAAACTATTGCACTTTATTTTGCTTTCTGAAGACTGGGATTTAAGGTGGATAGTAGTTGGATTGTCAGCTCTGAATGCCAATGATGCAAAACATCATATAAAAGTGCAGATGGGTACAGATTCCATTTGGGCGAGTCAGTTTTTGAGATGAATTGCTTGCTTGATCGATGTGCCAAGCTTTCTGTAGCAGAGTAGACATCTGCTCATCTTGTTATGTGTTTATGGGTTTGCATTGCTTTTATTGAATTTTTCTCTGCATGCTGTGTGGTATTCTTCAACTAGGGCCCCTTGTACATCTCAATATACTGAAACTCAACGGGCTAAACATTTGGCTATTGCTAAATACGGGTTTGAATTGCCCTTATTGTAGGCAATTTGCGCATGATTGCAAGTGATCATATGATGTTTAAATTCTGATTGAGTCAGCTGTCTGACTTGAATTCTGAATTTGATGCCCCTGAACAAAAAGGAGCAAATATTAGGCACTTTTAGTTTCTATCTTCATCCATAATTGAGGGGTAAATCGTGTTGTAGGCCTTTTGGCGTTAGCTGCTTTTATCTAGACATGCTCTGTATTCTGCTTTATAAAGCCTATAATTTAAGATGAGTTATCTTTGGATTTTCGTAGAGTACAATAATGTTAAAGAGCATATAAAAGTATTGATGGTTACATATTACACTGAGCGGATTAAGCTTTTGGACTAATGGTTTGCTTACTTTATTTACGAAACCTTTTGTAACTGCATTGATATATGCTCAACATGTTGAGTTGTTATCGGTTTTCAACTAGGGCATGTGGTTGACTTGTACATTCCTCATCATAATGAAAATGAACAGGCAAAAGGTTCCGTTGTTTAAAACATGGGTTGACATGCTTTTTTTTGCAGGGAATCTCGATGGAATGGAAGTGATCGCGTGTTCTGCATAATATTCTAATTCAGCTAGGGCTAAGGGAAGTGTTTGCGAGGTTTTGATTTACAGGCGTATGGATTATGAGCAACCCTAAACTCTTCTAATAAAAGCCAGAAGGTTTGCCTTGCACTATATGAGACAGAGGAGATAGCAGGCTAAGCTGTCAGGTTACTCTTTGGCTTGAAAACAACCTTACCAAAGAACACTATAACCTGCTGTATGTCTTTGTTACCCAACTTCTAATTTTATTTGTGACTTGCCCATGAAAAAAAAGATGTCCTAAACACGTAAATTCTGTTTGGGTGCTTTTACAGTCTTGTCTTGTGACATGAGATGTCATTATAATTTCTCTCTTTTTCTTGTTGATTACTGAGGCCAGTTGATAAATGGTTCGAAACTCGGTGGATAATGGCCCGTCCCTTTACTCTTCTCTACGTAAATGCCAAGTTTTTGTATATGGAAGGGTTCAAACCCGTAGCGTTTGCCTAACTTACACATGTATTTCATGTGTACAAACGGTTTTATGTATAGTTCCAGATAGTTTCAAAGATAATGGAGATTTCGTACTATAAATTTGCAGAAAGCATTGTAGAAAAACTGTATATTACAAGATTGAGCGAACAATATGGAGTATTACATTGTAGAAAAACTGTATATTGCAGAAAAAATTATTTTGAATTGTAGCAGAGATGATATTTTAGCCAGATTGAACCGAACAATACATGTATTAGCAACCAACTCCTTATTTCAAAAAATAAAACTGAAATATTCAGATAATACCTTGAATTTTTTCATGACATATAATGATGAGAAATCACTAGTTCTATCCTTTGCAGGAACTACCCTTTAAGAAGCATCAGAACTTTATGTAGATTTTGATTTTTGACCTTATTCTGCACATGTTTGTCTAACAATTTGAAGCTACATTAACCTTTCCTATTTTCGAGTAAGAATGCAAAAGTAGCAAATACTATATTATCCCCTAACACATAATGTGGAAAACCTTTTCAGCAGTATTTATTACGTATATGTTTCAGCTAACATACTACAAATGTGACTAAACAAAATTAATGAAGTTTATTAAACTGGACACCGCTTAATCTGAAAATAAATTAAGGAGATGTTGTGTGTGTGTGTGTTTTGGAGATAGTAATTAATTTCAGGCAGCGCTCGGCGGCATTTTGGCGAGAGAAGCGACAAGAACAACGACGAGCAAGGCAACACAAAGGAGTGGAATGGAGTTGGGTGTAGATGCTCCAGCTACAACTGGATCTACTACTGGTGCAAAAATCATTGTTTTAACCAAAACTGCCATCACAAACAAAACCCCAAAACCACCAACGAGACGCGCGACTTCATCCATGCCAAAAGTAACTTTTTTCTTCTTATAAGTCGGAACGGCAAATGACTGAATCTCAGTGGATCGTGACATAGTACTTGATCGCGTAACAAAAGGCTGAACGTATGTTTTGAAGAGATGTTCATACAAACCATATATAAAGATTGTGTAATGGCCTAATGGGTACTTGCCAAAAATAGATAGTGTGCAAAAGGAGAACAAGACAATCACGAATTATTGGGATTCCAAAAAAAGAACTTACCATAATAGAGGTTCGGCAAAAATTTACCCGTATTTGGGTTTTACACCACAATAATGAATACATGACACATACACTTTTATCATTAAATTATAGTTAACTTATATAAATTTTTACCTTAATTTATGACTTAACCAAAAGTTAGTATGATTTAATGTAAACAGAGTAAATATTTACCCATATGTTCTAAAGTTATTCTAGCTTTTAAGGAAAGTTAGAAAATTTGCTTTACACTTTCTTGAAGTTTGAAAATTTGCTTAACACTTTCATGACATATAAGTTTTACGATTAATACTGAAAGCATATCTCTTTAATACTAGTATATGTTAGCAATGCCCCTTTAACAGTGTAGCTTACGACTCCTAAATCAAAAAGAGAGTAGCTTTTATATGTAATTGCTTTTTAAGTAAAATAATTGATCCTTGAAGAAAGTACTAAATTGACTTAAAATTAGCGCTTGTTATTTGAGAAATAAGAAAAATCATATAGTACAATGTTGGTACTTGTTAATTAAGTTTATACAAAAACGGGTCTCTGCCTATATATGCTTTGGTGGATAAGTTATATCATATGTGTGCTGGTCAGAGCTAGAAAATACGCAGTGAAATAACCGAAATGCAACTAAGTTGGTACGGACACCTCCGTTTTAAAAATACAAATTTATGAAAAAACTGGTCTTGTCGTTTAGAATTTAGAAATTTATCAATAGCATTATGCAAAAGAAATAAGTAATTTTATCATCCTTAATATTTTAATTCACTAATAATTTGTATCCCAGGATGTTTCAAGCTTCTTCTTCACCATCATCTTCTTATTTTTCTTCTTCTAGATTTTTGAAATGCGAGAGAAAAGCTTTTTTCTAGTTGTTTTGAAATGTGGGAGAAAAAGAAGGAAAGAAATAGAATTTGGTGAAACATCTTCACGGATGTTTGAAATATTTCTTGGAATTTAGGACAAAAGTTAGTGCAAATTGCAAATAACTCACCCTTTATCCAGGAGACGAGAAGCTGCTTGGAATTTTGGGAGAGCTTGCATTCACGTGGAGTAGAAACTGTTAGATGTTAAATAGAGTTCGACAAAAGGATCAAATCTGCTAAATTTTGGAAGGTCGTTTGGTTCGAATACAAGTTATACATGAATTAATAATACATAGATTAGTAATATATGAATTAATAGTACATTAATTATGTTTTTTGGGTGTTTGGTTCATTGCACTGAAATTGAGCATACAAAGTATCATCTAAATTATTTATTTACTTTTTAAACTAAAAAATAATGAATTTTAAATTATATCTTAGGATATTTGGTCTTCATTGGCTTCTTAGGAAAAGACAAAAGATAGTTTTCTCCTTTTGGTGCTTTATTCATGTATAGTTTACATATGATTTAGTTATTTCATGTTGATGGTGGGATAAGATAATACAATAATTTGTCATGATCCGTCACGTCATCATGCCACATAGGTGTCACTTGGCGTATACTTTTGCTATATCGAAAGCTTACATAGGAAAGAGCATAACACTTGTAGGAAGGTTCTAGAGAAATATAGAGGTTTCCTTAAGAAGACCCTATAACCTTATGGATTTGCTAAGAAAGTCCTTGAAGATTCTAGCTATGTAGAGAATTCTAGAAAGGGGACTTGTAAATAATAAGGGACTTGTGTAATAATTTTTATTTACTTATTAGCCCATAGGAGACTAGTATATGAAGGGGGGATATTCATTTGTAACCCATCAACCAAAACAATCAAGTTCTCTCTAAGATAAAAAGCTTCCTTTGGCAATTCTCCTGTGTTCTAACATTCATTTAGCTATCTTGAGTGTAGTATTTTAGGCTGACTTAGCATAGCAGGATCGTGAGCAAGTTGTCAAGTGCCGCACGTATACTTAGTTCAAGACTAAGGACGTGACAACGTGATATCAAAGCAAAGGTTGCAACTAAGGAAATGGCGAACGACAGAGAAACTAACGCTGCCATCACCTAAGCCAATGTTATCCAGGATGCTGCTGGCAAGAATAGCCGTAACAAAAAGAGGAATGCCACAACAAGAGCCAGGAGGTGCCGCCCGAGGTTGTACCAAACGAGGGGCTTACATTCCAAGAACCATCTACCACTGAGGCAAGCGAGGATAAAGTAGAGGTCCTGCCAGAGGAAGTCTCGCTCGGTAAAGAGTGGGTGATGAAGGTGAACGCGGGGATGGACTCCGTCGAGATCTTTGGCCAACGCTTGGGGAAGGTGGAAGGCACCCTTAGCGTTCTTGAGGGACACACTCTTGAAGAAATTAAGAGCATCCGAAATGACTTGCAGAGGCATATGCAAGTCGAGATGGAGTGCAGACTAATGGAGGCGTTGAGCACTATCGATGCAATGAAGGCAAAGATAGAGTCACTCGAGGAGCATGCCGATGCTGGCGTGATCGAGGCAGACAACAATGTTGTTGTGATGAGGGATGGCAAGATCGATGCTCCTAAGCCACCGGAGTTCAAAGGTGTTCGTGATGCACAAAAAGTAAAGAACTTCCATTGGCACCTAGAGAATTACTTCAAGCATGGCAAAGTGAGGGATGATGAGGCCAAGATTAACACTGATATGTTGTAACTCTTAGATATTGTCACGTTGTAGTGGCATCGAAGGTGTGTTGACATGGAGAAGGAGCTATGCAAGATTGAGACATGGGAGCAGTTCAAGAAGAAGTTAAAGAAGCAATTATATCTGATGAATATGGTGTACGAGGCCAGGCGAAAGCTAAGGGAGCTCCGACATACAACCACAATTCGGGAGTATGTGCGCAACTTCACTACCTTAATGGTGCAAATTTTGTCATTGTCCGAGGAAGATTCCCTCATCTACTTCATAGATGGGTTACAAAATTGGGCAAAGTTTAAGAAGATATCAAGCAGCCAACGTGGATGAGGCCATAGCGGTAGCTGAGTCACTCGTTGACTTCAAGATGGAACCTGCCAAGTCCAAAGAAGGCAACACCGAGAGGGGTGGGGGAGATCATAACAAGGACAACGGGAAAGACATAGTAGAGGTATACAAGTAATGGCAAGGGGCCATCCCATAACAATAGGAATCCAAGGGAAACGGCAAGGGGTCGAAAAACACTAACGAGTATGTGCCTAAGAGAGGGTGCTGCTTCTGTAAAGGATCATATCAGGCAAGTCAATACCTAGAGTTGGGGAAGCTAGCAGCAATGATCGGGAACTTTCCTTAGGCACAATAGGGTGACACAAAAGGGACTTCATGCATTGGGGGGATGCGCTTGGAATCTAAGCCTAAAGTAGGGGATTCCAAATCATATCTTAGCGGCATCCAAATGGAGCATGGTGGCAGCAAGAAAAGTTGACTTAGATGGTGCACCAAGCAGAGGGGTCAAGTTTGCTAGCAAGACTGGGACCACGGAGGGCAGCCAAATAGGGAGTGGAAGCATGGACCCGATGCTTGAGAAGCTACTAGACTTGGTCGAGTCATGGGGAGATTCAGGCCAAGAGCAAAGAGAGGCATCCGATGAGCGGAGGATCGATGCCATCATTGCTAGCCGTCGAAAGTACAAACGGGGTAAGAAGAAAGGTGACAAGTACCTTGTAACATGGGAAGCCGAACCGCTCTATAGGGTATCATGGATAATGGAGAAAGATCTCCAAAAATGACAAGGCGAGGTGCGCGCGTACATGTCGATGCTTTGTGCCGAGGGCGGGTACAAAATTAGGTGGGGGAGAGTGTCATGGCCCGCCAATATCATCATTCCATGTAGGTGCCACATGGCTTATATTTTTACCATATGGAAAGCTTAAATATGAAATAGACTAGCACATGTGCGAAGGTTCTAGAGAAATATAGATATTTCTCATGAAAGACCTTAGAACCGTATAGAATTGCTAGAAACGTTCTTAGAAGATTCTAGTTATGTAGAAAATTCTAGAGAAAGGACTTACTTGTAAATAATAAGGGCCTTGTGTAATAATTATTATTTAGTCACTAGCCCCTTGGAGACTAGTATATAAAGAGGGCTATTCATTTGTAACTCATCATGCAAAACAGTCAAATTCTCTCTAATATAAAAAGCTTATTTGGCAATTCTCTTGTGTTCTAATATTCACTTAGCGATCTTGAATATAGTATTTTAGGCTGACTTGACATATCAAGTTCGTGAGAAAGTTGTGCAAGAATATAAGCAAATTGTCAAGTGCCACATGTGCGCTTAGTACACTCAAGATGATATGGCAGGACATGACACTCTCCCCTACCCAATTTTGCGCCGCCCTCAGCACAAAATATGAATACGTACGCGCGCATCTCACCTTGGTATCGCCGAAGATCTTTGTCCATTAGTCATGATGCCCTATGGAGCGGTTCGCCTTCCCATGTTACAAGGTATTGGTCACCTTTATTCTTGCCCCGTTTGTACTTTGGACAACTAACAATGATGGTCTCGATCCTCCGCCTATCGGATGCCTCTCTTTGCTCTTGGCCTGAATCTCCCCATGACTCAACCAAGTCTAGTAGCTTCTTAAGCACCGGGTTCATACTTTCACTCCCTATTTGGCTGCCCTCTACGGTCCCGGGCTTTCTATCAAACTTGACCCCTCTGCTTGGTGCATCATCTAAGTCCGATAGCATGCCATCACTTTGTAACTTGTCATCCTCTTCAACTATGTCCGCCCAACCTTTCTTGCTACCTTGTTCCATTTGCATGGCGCAAAGATAGGCTTTGGAATCCCCTACTTTTGGCTTAGATTCCAAGTGCATCCACCCAATGTAGGCAGTCCCTCTTGTGTCACCCTAGTGTGCCTGAGCAAAGTTCCTGATCATTGCTACAAGCTTCCCAACTCTGGGCATGTACTTTCCTGATGTGATCCTTTACAGAAGTAGCACCCTCCATTAGGCACGTACTCGCTACTGTTTTTTGGACCCTTGATATTTCTCTTGGACCCCTATCCGTATGGGATGATCCCTTGCCATTGCCCTTGTATACCTTGTATGTGCCTTTCCCGTTGTCTTTGTCATGATATCGTCCACCCCTCTCGGCATTTCCTTCTTTAGACTTGGTACGATCCATCTTGAAGTCACCAAACGACTCGGCTACCGCTATGGCCACGTCCATGTTGGCTACTTGATGTCTTCTTAACTCTTGTTTTTCCCAATTTTGCAACTCATCCATGAATTAGAAGAGGGAATCTTCCTCGGACTATGATGGGATTTACAATATTAATGTAGTGAACTCACGCACATACTCCCGAATTGTGGCCATCTGTCGGAGCTCCCTTAGATTCCGCCTAGCTTCATACACTACATTCACCATGTAGAATTGCTTCTTCAACTCCTTCTTGAACTGCTCCGACATCTCAATCTTGCATAGCTTCTTCTCCATGACAGCACACTTTTGACGCCACCACAACACTGCGATCCCTGAGAGGTACAACACAATAGTGTTGATTTTGGCCTCATCATCCCTCACTTTGTCGTGCTTGAAGTAATTCTCAAAGTGCCAAGTTGCCACTTCTTATACGTTACGAACACCTTTGAACATTGGTGGCTTGGGAGCCTCGATCTTAGTCTCCCTCGTCACAACAATATTGTTAGCTGCCTCGGTCATGCCAGCATCAACATGCTCCTCGAGTGTCTCTATTTTTGCCTTCATAGTATCGATAGTACTCAACGCCTACATGAGTCGGCACTCCAAGGCAATGATGATTTGCCTTAGCTCTATCTCAGTCTGTATATGTGCTCTGAGTCATTTAGGATGCTCTCAATTTCTTCAAGAGTGTGTCCCTCAAGAACGCTAAGGGTGCCTTCCACCTTCCCCAAGCATTGGCCAAAGATTTTCACGGCATCCATCCCCGTGTCCATCTTCATCACCCACTCTTTATCAAGTGAGACGTCCTCGGGCAGGACCTCTACTTCATCCTCGCTCACCTCAGTGGAAAATGGTTTTTAGGATGTAGGCTGTTCGTCTGGCACAACATCAGGCAACGCCTCCTGGCTCTTGTTAGTGGCATTCCTCTTTTTGTTACAGCCGTTCTTGCCAGCAACATCCTGGATGACGTTGGCTTGGGTGTTGGCAGCATTAATTTCTCCGTCGTTCGCCATTCCCTTAGTTGCAACCTTTGCTCTGATACCACATTGTCACGTCCTTAGTCGTTAACTAAGTACACGTGCGGCACTTAACAACTCACTCACGATCTTGCAATGCCAAGTTAGCCTTACTACATTCAAGATCACTAAGGAATGTTAGAACATAGGAGAACTGCCAAAGGAAGCTTTTGTATTAGAGAGAACTTAATTGTTTTTCTTGGTGAGTTATAAATGAATGCCCCTATTTATACTAATCACCTAGGGACTAGTGTGTAAATAATAATTGTTTCTCAATTCCTTCTATATTTATAAATAAGTACACCCTCTAGAATTTTCTACATGACTAGAATATTCCAAGGCTTTCCGAAAGAGATTTCCAACCAAATCCATAAATATCCAGAGTTTTCCCAAAAAAACTCTCTATAGTTCTAGAATATTCTACCAAGAGCTAGTCTCTAACTTATGTAACCCTTACACATGGAAAGTATATGATCCAAATGGATCCTATGTGGCATGATTATATGGTGGGTCATCATACTCTCCCTCACCCAATTGTGTGCCGCCCTCGGCACAAAGCATCAACACATACGCGCGCACCTCGCCTTGGCGCAGCCGGAGATCTTTGTCCATTAGCCATGATGCTCTATGTAGAGGTTTGCCTTCCTATGTCACAAGGTACTTGTCACCTTTCTTCTTGCCTCGTTTGTACTTTGGACGGCTAGAAATGATGGTCTCGTTCTTCCGCCCATTGGATGCCTCTCCTTGCTCTTGGCTTAAATCTCCCCATGACTCGACCAAGTCTAGAAGCTTCTCAAGCATCGGGTCCATGCTTTCACTCCATATTTGGCAGCCCTCTGTGGTCCCAGCCTTGCTGGCAAACTTGACCCCTCAGCTTGGTGCATCATCTAAGTTTGATAACATTCCATCACTTTGTAACTCGCCATCCACTTCAACTATGTCCGCCCAACTTTTCTTGTTGCCACCATGCTCCATTAGCATGGTGCCAAGATAGGCTTTGAAATACCTTACTTTTGGTTAAGATTCTAGGCGCATCCCCTAATGTAGGCGGTCCCTCCAGTGTCACCTTTGTGTGCCTGAGCAAAGTTTGTGATCATTGCTGCAAGCTTTCCCAACTCTGAGCATTCATTTGCCCGATGTGATCCTTCACATAAGTAGCACCCTCTTTTAGGCACGTACTCTCTACCGTTTTCTATCCCCTTATCGTTTCTGTTGGACCCCTAGCCCCTTGCCATTGCCTTTGTATACCTCGCCTATTCCTTTCCCGTTGTCTTTGTTGTGATCTCCCCCACCCCTTTCGGCGTTGCTTTCTTTGGACTTGGCAGGCTCCATTATGACATCAACGAGTGACTCGGCTACCTCTATGGCATCGTCCACGTTGTCTACTTGATGTCTTCTTAACTCCTGCTTTGCCCAATTTTTCAACCCATCTATGAAGTAGAAAAAGGAATCTTCCTCGCATAATGACGAGAATTGCAATATTAAGGTGGTGAACTCGCGCACATACTCCCAAATTGTGGTCGTCTGTCGGAGCTCCCTTAGCTTTCGCCTAGCCTCGTACACCACATTCATTGGGCAAAATGGCTTATTCAACTCCTTCATGAACTACTTCTACATCTCAATCTTGCGTAGCCCCATTTGCATGTCAGCACACTTTTGATGCCACCATAACATGGCAACCTCGGTCAAGTACATTGAGGCGTTGCTTACCTTAACAACTTTGTCATCCTCCTTGACTACCTCAAAGTACTTGTCCATCCTCCAAAGTTAGTCTACCACCTCGCGTGCGTCCCGTGCACTGCCATACTACTTTTGCTTAGGGACCTGCACATTGGTCCCTTTTGCAAGTACTAAGCCCTTGGTAATTCCGACCATGGTTCCCTACAAAGCTTCCTTCTAGCAATCTCTTGTATTCTTTCTAACATTCCTTTAGTCCTAACCTTTTTTTGATACTACATTGTCACGTCCTTAGTCGTTAACTAAAGGAATATTAGAACATAGGAGAACTACCAAAGGAAGCCTTTCTATTAGAGAGAACTTGATTGGTTTTCTTGGTGAGTTGCAAATGAATGCTCCCTATTTATACTAATTACCTAGGGGCTAGTATTTGCTTAATGATACCACGTTGTCACATTGCTAAATAACACAAGGTTATGACTAAGTGAATGTTAGACCAAGTGAATGTGGGAAGGTATATGGAGATTTCTCATGGAAAACCTTAGAACCCTATGGAATTGCTAGGAAAGTCTTTAGAAGATTCTAGCTATGTAGAAAATTCTAGAGAAAGGACTTACTTGTAAATAATAAGGGCCTTGTGTAATAATTATTATTTACTAACTAGCCCCTAGGAGACTAGTATATAAAGGGGGTTATTCATTAACTCACCAAGCAAACAATTCAAGTTCTCTCTAATACAAAGCTTCCTTTAGCAATTCTTTTGTGTTATTTCTAACATTCCCTTAGCGATCTTGAGTATTGTAAGACTGACTTGGCGTAGCAAAAATGTGAGCAAGTTGTGCAAGATCGTAAGAAGGTTGTCAAGTGCTACATGTGTACTTAGTTAACGACTAAGGATGTGACAACGTGGTATCAGAGCAAAGGTTGCAACTAAGGCAATAGAGAATGATGGAGAAATTAACTCTGCCAACACCCAAGCCAACGTCATCCAAGATGTTGCTGGCAAGAACGACCGTAATAAAAAGAGGAATGCCACCAACAAGAGCATTCCTTAGCGTTCTTGATGGGCACGTAATCCAAGTTGTTGCTGGGTGATGAAGATGAACGCAGGGATGGACACCATGGAGATCTTTGGACAAAGCTTGGGAAGGTGGAAGGCACCCTTAGTGTTCTTAATGGGCATATTCTTAAAGAGATTGAGAGTACTCGAAATGACTTGGAGGGACGTACAGAGATTGAGAAGGAACTAAGGCAAACCTGCATCACTGCCTTAGAGTGAAAAACCATGGAGGCGTTGAGCACTATCGATGTCGTGAAGTCAAAGATTAAGTCACTTGATGAGCATGCTCATGCTGGCATGACCGAGGCAGACAACAATGTTATTATGACGAGGGAGGCCAAGATAGATGCTCCTAAGCCACCGGAGTTCAAACATGTTCGTGATGCACAAGAAGTAGACAATATCCTTTGGAACCTAGAGAATTACTTCAAGCACGGCAAAGTGAGGGATGATGAGGCCAAGGTCAACACTGTTGTGTTGTACCTCTCAGATATTGCCACGTTGTGGTGGCGTTGAAAGTGTATTGACATGGGGAAGCAGCTATGCAATATTGAGACGTGGAAGTAGTTCAAGAAAGAGTTAAAGAAACAATTCTATTTGATGAATGTGGTGTACGAGGCTAGGCGGAAGCTAAGGGAGCTCCGACATACGACCACAATTCGGTAGTATGTGCGCAACTTCACTACCTTAATGGTGCAAATTCCATCATTGTCCGAGGAAGATTCCCTCTTCTACTTCATAGATGGGTTACAAAATTAGGCAAAACAGGAGTCAAGAAGACATCAAGTAGCCAACTTGGACAAGGCCATAGCTATAGCCGAGTCGCTCGTGGACTTCAAGATGGAACTTGCCAAGTCCAAATAAGGCAACACCGAGAGGGGTGGGGGAGATCATGACAAGGACAATGGGAAAGGCATATCTGAGGTATACAAGGGTAATGGGAAGGGGCCATCCCATAACGGACAAGAGTCCAAGAGAAACAACAAGGGACCGGAAAACGCTAGCGAGTATGTGCCTAAGGGAGGGTACTACTTTTGTAAAAGATCACATCGGGAAAGTGAATGCTTAGAGTTAGGGAAACTTGTAGCAATGATCCGGAATTTTTCTGAGGCACACAAGGGTGACATAGGAGGGACCGCCTGCATTGAGGGTATACACTTGGAATCTAGCCGAAAGTAGGGGATGCTGAAGCCTATCTTGGAGCCATGCAAATGGAGCATGGTGGCAGCAAGAAAAGTTGGGCGGACATAGTTGAAGAGGATGACGATTTACAAAGTGATGGCACGCTGTCTGACCTAGACAGTGCACCAAGCAGAGGGGTCAAGTTTGCTAGCAAGGTTGGGACCATGGAGGGCAGCCAAATAGGGAGTGTAAGCATATACCCGATGCTTGAGAAACTGCTAGATTTGGCTGAGTCATGGGGAGATTCAGGCCAAGAGCAAGGAAAGGCATCCGATGAGCTGAGGATCGAGGCCATCATTGCTAGCCGTCGAAAGTACAAATGGGGCAAGAAAAAAGGTGACCAGTACCTTGTGACATGGGAAGGTGAACCGCTCTATAGGGCATCATGGCTAATAGACAAAGATCTTCGGCAACGACAAGGCGGGGTGCGCGCGTATGTGTCAATGCTTTATGTGTATCCACCTACGTGGGAAGGTTCATGTAGGTGGATAGCTTACTTCATGACAACACCACATAATCCGACCTTAGTCTCAAACTAAGCGCATGTGCGGCACTAAAAAACTTACTCCCGATCTTGTACAACTTGCTCATGATCTTGTTAAGCCAAGTCAGCCTAGATTACTACACTTAAGATCGCTAAGGGAATTTTAGATAAGAAAGACAAGAGAAATTTGCCAAAGGAAGCATTTTATTGTAGAGAACTTGATTTTTTGCTTGATGAGTTACAAATGATTAGCCCCATTTATATACTAGTCTCCTAGGGGTAAATAATAATTATTAAACAAGGCCCGTATTATTTATAAGTAAGTCCCTTCTCTGGAATTTTCTACATATCTAGAATCTTCTAAGTACTTTCCTAGAAATTTCATAGGGATTTAAGGTCTTCCATGAGAAATCTCCGTATTTCTCTAGAACCTTCCCACATGTGCTAGTCTATTTCATATGTAAGTTTTTCATATGTCAAAAATATATGCCAAGTGGCACCTATGTGGCATGATGATGTGGCGGGCCATGACACTCTCCCAACCTAATTTTGTGCCTCCCTCGGCATAAAGCATCGACAGGTACGCGCGCACCTCACCTTGGCGTCGCCAAATATCTTTGTCCATTAGCCATGATGCTCTATGGAGCGGTTCGCCTTCTCATGTCATAAGGTACTAGTAACCTTTCTTCTTGCCCTGTTGTACTCTGGACGACTAGCAATGATGGCTTCAATCTTCCGCCCATAAGATGCCTCTCCTTGATCTTGGCCTGAATCTCCCCATGACTCAACCAAGTCTAGCAGCTTCTCAAGAATCGGGTCCACGCTTCTACTCCCTATTTGGCTCCCTCCGTGGTCCCAGCCTTGCGGGAAAACTTGACCCCTCTGCTTGGTACATCTTCTAAGTTGGATAGCGTGCCATCACTTTGTAATTCACCATCCTCTTCGGTTATGTCCGCCCAACTTTTCTTGCTGCCGTCATGCTTCATTTGTATGGCACCAAGATAAGCTTTGGAATCCCCTATTTTCGGCTTAGATTCTAAGCGCATCCCCCAAATGCAGGTGGTCCCTCCAGTGTCACCCTTGTATGCCTGAGCAAAGTTCCCGATCATTGCTATAAGCCTCCCCAAATCTGGGCATTCGCTTTCCCAATATGATCCTTTACATAAGTAGCACCCCCTATAGGCACGTACTCGCTACCATTTTCCGTCCTCTTGCCATTTCTCTTAGAACCCTGTCTATTATGGGATAGCCCCTTGCCACTGCCCTTGTATATCTAGGTTATGCCTTTCCCATTGTCCTTGTCATGATCTCCCCCACCCCTCTCGGCATTGCCTTATTTGGACTTGACAGGATCCATCTTGAAGTCAACGAGCGACTCGGCTACCGCTATGGCCTCGTCCACGTTTGCTGCTTGATGTCTTCTTAACTCCAGCTTTGCCCAATTTTGCAACCTATCCATGAAGTAGAATAGGGAATCTTCCTCGAATAATGACCAGATTTGCAGCATTAAAGTAGTGAACTCGTGCACATACTCCCGAATTGTGGCTGTTTGTCGGAGCTCCCTTAGCTTCTGCCTAGCCTCTTACATCACATTCATCGGGTAGAATTGCTTCTTTAACTCCTTCTTGAACTGCTCCCACGGCTCAATCTTGCATAGCCCCTTCTCTATATCAACACACTTTAGACGCCACCATAACGCGGCAATCTATGAGAGGTACAACACAACAGTATTGATCTTGGCCTCTAAGCCACTTAGGTGGCCTTGATCGCGTGCATACGAAATTCTAGAGAAAGGACTTACTTGTAAATAATAAGGGCCTTGTGTAATAATTATTATTTACTCACTAGCCCCTAGGAGACTAGTATATAAAGGGGTCTATTCATTTGTAACTCATCAAGAAAACCAATCAAGTTTTCTCTAATATAAAAAGCTTCTTTGGCAATTGTAACGACCCGACCGGTCATTTTGACTATTGCAATCCCGTTCCCCTGGTTACTGCTTAAATTGTGAATTACAGTTGTTATTTGGCTTGCCGGGGTAATTGGTTTGGGTTCGGTGAGGTTTTGAAATGATTTAGAGTGCTTAGTTCCAAGGTTTAGAATTTAAGTTGAAATATTTGACCGGATGTTAACTTATGTGTAACGACCCCGGAGAAATTTTGCTAAGAAAATTAAGGTTTTGGTGGTGCCGAGGTAGATCAATTAGTACAAAGGTTTTGGGAAAGCTTGCAGCAATGATTAATCAGTAACGCCCTGCTTTGGAGGCCAAATTATACGGCCGGTATGCGGACCGCATACTTGTTATGTGATCGCATATGCGACCGCATAGCTGCGTCGGAGCTTCCATTCTTTCTAATTTTTGACCCGACCCAACTTCGAGAAAGTGAAGACTTAGTCATTTATCCATCAATTCTTGTTCAAGGTTTGAAGATTTCACAAGGATCTTGCTAGGGCTTTAAAGAGGTAAGAATTTCTTTCCTCTATCCTTCAATTTCGGGTTTGGAATAAAAATGGGTGATTTACAGTATGATTCTTGGGTGTAAGAGTATTATGTATACATACCAATAAGGTTGTGGAAGGATTTTTAAGTTCAAATGGGTAAGGATTGGGTAGCAAATGGTAGAAATCTTCATAGACTTTAATTGAAGATTTGAGGATCGAGTTGATGTCAGATTTTGGTGAAATTTATATGGTTGGACTCATGGTTGGATAAGCTTTCATATTCTGTAACTTTTGTCGGGTTTCGATACGTGGGTCCCACGGGCGATTTTTGAGTTAATTTCGGATTTTATTGGAAAAATTAATATCTCCTTATGGAATTAATTACAATAATGGGTATTGACTTAATCGAATTAATTGTGGCTAGATACGAGGCTTTCGAGACGGTCAACCACCAGTGCCACCAGCTAGGGCCGCGAGAGGCCGGGGCCGTGGTAGAGGCCGGGGCCGAGGTAGAGGTCGAGGTGTAGATCGTACCATAGTTGGAACAACACCTGTAGTACCACCAGTTATTCCAGCTCAGGAGCAGATTCCAAATATAGTTGAGCCGACAGGATCAGCTCAGGCACCAGCTGTGCCCATTGAGATTGCTGGCATTCAGAAGACTTTGGCCCAGATATTAGCAGCCTGCACTGGTCTTGCTCAGGTGGTTTCGGCTCAGGCCACACCTGCCACTTCTCAGGCTGGGGGAGGTACTAACACCCCTGTTGCTCGTACTCCAGACCAGGTAGTATAGGGACTTCAGATACCGGGAGCGCTACCAGCCCAGCCGGCTGTAGCTGCTCAGGCCCCGGTAGTTCCTGTTATGGCAGATGATGAGCAGAGGAGGCTTGAGAGATTTGAGAGGCTTCGACCTCCACCATTTAGCGGTACTGAGTTAGAGGATGATCAGGATTTTCTGGATAGGTGTCAACGGATGCTTCAGACAACGGGTATTCTAGAGACCAGTGGGGTCTCATTCACTACTTTTCAGTTTTCTAGGTCTGCACTCAGATGGTGGGAGACTTACGAGAGACGTAGCCTGTTGGCACAGCACCCCTTACTTGGCATTAGTTTTCTGTGATCTTTTTGGAGAAGTTCGTACCTCAGTCCTGCAGAGAAGAGCTGCGCAGACAGTTTGAGCAGCTTCGCCAGGGTGATATATCCGTGACGCGATACGAGATGAGATTTTTTGAGTTGGCTCATCACACAGTCTAGTTGGTTCCCACTGATAGGGAGAGGATTAGGAGGTTCATTGATGGCCTCACATATCAGCTGCAATTATGATATCACCATTCTCTATCATCCCGGAAAGTCCAATGTGGTGGCTGATGCCTTGAGTCGTAAGGCGGAGAGTTTGGGCAGCTTAGCATACTTACCGGTAACAGAGAGGCCTTTAGTCTTGGATGTTCAGGCGTTGGCTAATCAGTTTGTTATATTGGATGTTTCCGAGCCGAACCGAGTTTTGGACTGTGTAGTTTCTCAGTCTTCTTTATATGATCGCATCAGAGAGCGCCAGTATGATGATCCAAATCTGCTTGTCCTTAAGGACACGGTTCAGCACGATGATGCCAAGGAAGTCACTATTGGAGATGACGGTGTATTACGGATGCAGGGCAGGTTATATGTGCGTAATGCAGATGGTTTGCATGAGCTGATTCTCCAGGAAGCTCACAGTTCGCGGTACTCTATTCATCCAGGTGCCGCGAAGATGTATCAGGATTTGAGACAACACTATTGGTGGAGGCGGATGAAGAAAGATATAGTTGGGTTTGTATCTCGGTGTTTAAATTGTCAACAGGTAAAGTACGAGCATCAGAGACCGGGCGGATTGCTACAGAGACTTGAAATTCCGGAGTGGAAATGGGAGCGTATTACCATGGACTTCGTAGTTAGGCTCCCACAGACCTTGAGAAGGTTTGATGCTGTTTGGGTAATTGTAGATCGGCTAACCAAATCTGCGCATTTTATTCCAGTTGGTACTAATTATTCTTCAGAGCGGTTGACTGGGATTTATATTAGCGAGATTGTTCGCCTACACGGCGTGCCGCTGTCCATTATTTCAGATCGGGGTACACAATTTACCTCACAGTTTTGGAGGGCAGTGCAGCGAGAATTGGGCACACACGTTCAGTTGAGTACAACATTTCACCCTCAGACAGACGGACAGTCCGAGCGCACTATTCAGATATTGGAGAATATGCTACGCGCTTGTGTCATTAATTTTAGGGGTTCTTGGGATCAATTTCTGCGACTCGCGGAATTTGCTTACAATAATAGCTACTAGTCAAGCATTCAGATGGCTCCTTACGAAGCTTTATATGGGAGACGATGTCGGTCTCTGGTGGGTTGGTTTGAGCCGGGTGAGGTTAGACTATTGGGTACTGGCTTGGTTCAGGATGCTTTAGAGAAAGTTAAAGTAATTCAGGAACGGCTTCGCATGACACAGTCTAGACAGAAAAGTTATGCCGACAGAAGGTTCGTGATGTTGTTCATATGGTTGGGGAGAAGGTTCTGCTCAAGATTTCACCCATGAAGGGTGTGTTGAGGTTCGGGAAGAAGGGAAAATTAAGCCCTCGGTATATTGGGCCTTTTGAGATACTTAAGAAAATTGGAGAAGTGGCTTATGAACTTGCCTTGTCACCCGGTCTATCAGGTATTCATCCAGTGCTCCACGTATCCATGCTCCGAAAGTATGTCGGGGATCCGTCTCATATTTTGGATTTCAGTATGGTGCAGTTGGACGGTAATTTAACTTATGATGTGGAGCCGGTGGCCATTTTAGACCGGCAGGTTCGAAATTTGAGATCAAAGAACATAGCTTCGGTAAAGGTGCAGTGGAGAGGCCAGCCAGTCAGGGAAGGTGCAGTGGAGAGGCTCGCCGCAGCTCAGACTTTTTGGGTTGAACAATGCACCGATGTGTAAAGGAAAATTCTGTTGGAAAAAGGACATTTCTGCGACCATTATACGGTCGCAGAATCACTATGCGGACCGCATAATGGTCGCAAAGTGGAACAGGAGGAGGGCAAGATTTGAGGAAAATCTGTGGTGCACTATGCGACCGCAGACCTGTCAGTAACGCCTAGCTTTGGAGGCCAAATTATGCGGCCGGTATGCGGACCGCATACCTGTTATTCGGACCGCATACCTGTTATTCGGAGACCAATTCTCGTAGAAAGGGCGTAGCGGAATAAAGAATTACACGGTTTGAGGTAAGTAACAGTTTTAAATCTGGTCTTGAGGGTATTAAACCCCGGATTATAGTATCATGTGATTATTTTGGAGGTGACGCACATGCTAGGTAACGAGCGTGTGGGCATGCACCGATGGGATTGTGACTTGGTCCGTCTCGGGAAACTGTAAAGTTGAATAATTTGTAATTAGCTGTATGCCCTCTATGTGTTGATAAAATTTGACTGTAAATCATGTTAGAAATCATGCTTAGGCTATGTGATAGTACTGTTGGGACCCACAGAGGTCGTGTACATGTTGAATTGCCTGCTAAATGCTATATTTACTCAGTCTCAGTTTTTACTTGCACATTTTATCTTAGTCTCTGTTATTATTATTAATACATCATATCATTGTTATTTGGGCTGATTTCATAATTATTGAGAGCCCGAGAGACTGGAGAGATTTATGACTAAGGGAGGCTGCGGGCCTGATTGTGAGGATATTTTATAGATTGGGGCTACCCGCCTGCAGCAGGCCTTATTGGCTTATTATTGCACGTGAGTTAGCCGTGCGGATCTAGACATTTATATTATGGCACGTAAGTTGTCCGTGCTTATAGAGTTTGGGCTATAGGAGCCCCTCATGAGTCTGTACACCCCCAGTGAGCGCGGGTACCCATTGAAAGTGAGTAATGAGGGCTGGGAGCTCAGGGAGTGATGAGGGCTGGGAGCCCAGTGAGTGATTGTTGTCCTAAGAGGTTGTACTTGATTTTCATTTGTTGTTGCACTTAGTTGCTATCTGTCATTGTTGTGAAATCTCTGAAAGATTGTTGATATACAGATTACATGAACAGGAACTGTATAAAAATTGATTTGACATTAAACTGCCAGATTTGATAGCATGTCTATTCTTTTGCTGGAATTACTGGAAATGAACCATAACTGTGTAGCTCGTTACTATCTTCAGTTCCTTATTTATTATTGTTACTTGTTGAGTTGGTTGTACTCATACTACACCCTGTACTTCGTGTGCAGATCCAGGTGTTCCCGGACATAGCGGGTGTTGATCCTTTCGCGCTGTTGATTTTCAGGAGATTTTAAGGTAGCTGTCGTGTTTCGCAGAACTTGTCTCTCCTTCTCTATCTCTTTGTTCAATGTATTTGGTCTCAGACTGTTATAGACTATATTTTTCCAGACTTGTATTCATATTAGATGCTCATGTACTCACTGACACCAGGTTTTGGGGAGTGTTTGTATTGTATTTAAATATTATATTTTTAATCTTGAGAGAAATTATAGTTTATTGAGATTCTCGGGTTGCCTAGTATTGATATAGGCGCCATCACGACGAGTGAGATTTTGGGTCGTGACAGCAATTCTCCTGTGTTCCAACATTCCCTTAGCGATCTTGAATATAGTAGTTTAGGCTGACTTGGCATAGCAAGATCGTGAGCAAGTTGTGCAAGAACGTGAGCGAGTTGTCAAGTGTCGCACGTGCGCTTAGTTCAAGATTAAGGATATGATAATGTGGTATTAGAGCAAAGGTTATGACTAAAGGAATGTTAGAAAGAATATAAGAGATTGCTAGAAGGAAGCATTGTACGAAACCATGGTCGGAATTACCAAGGGTGTGGTACTTGCAAAAGGGACAAATGTCAAGGTCCCTAAGCGAAAAGAGTATGGCGGTGCACGGGACGCACGCGAGGCGGACGACTTACTTTGAAGGATGGACAAGTACTTTGAGGTAGTCAAGGAGGATGACGAAGTTGTTAAGGTACGCAACGCCTCAATGTACTTGACCGAGGTTGCCACGTTATGATGGCGTCGAAAGTGTGCTGACATAGAGAATGGGCTATGCAAGATTGAGACGTGAGAGCTGTTTAAGAAGGAGTTGAAGAAGTAATTCTACTCGATGAATGTGGTGTACGAAGCTAGGCGTAAGCTAAGGTAGCTCCGACAGACGGCTACAATTCGGGAGTATGTGCGCAAGTTCACTACCTTAATGCTGCAAATCTCGTCATTGTCCGAGGAAGATTCCTTCTTCTACTTCATGGATGGGTTGAAAAATTGGGAAAGCAGGAGCTAAGAAGACATCAAGTATCCAATGTGGATGAGGCCATAGCGGTAGCTGAGTCGCTTGTTGACTTCAAGATGGAACCTGCCAAGTCCAAAGAAGGCAACGCCTAGAGGGGTAGGGGAGATCATGACAAGGACAACGGGAAAGGCATAGTCGAGGTATACAAGGGCAATGGCAAGGGGTCATCCTATAACGGAAAGGGGACAAATAGAAACGGCAAGGGATCGAAAAACGTTAGCGAGTACGTGCCTAATGGAGGGTGCAACTTCTGTAAAGGATCACATTGGGCAAGTGAATTCCCAGAGTTGGAGAAGCTCGCCACAATGATCGGGAACTTTGCTCAGGCACAATAGGGTGACACAAGAGGGACCACCTGCATTGGGGGATGGGCTTGGAATCTAAGCCGAAAGTATGGGATCCCAAAGCCTATCTTGGCGCCATGCAAATGGAACATGGTGGCAGCAAGAAAAGTTGGGCGGACATAGTTGAAGAGGATGGCGAGTTACAAAGTAATGACACGCTATTAGACTTAGATGATGCACCAAGCTGAGGGGTCAAGTTTGCAAGCAAGGCTGGGACCACGGAGGGCAGCCAAATAGGGAGTGAAAGCATGGACCCAATGCTTGAGAAGCTGCTAGACTTGGTCGAGTCATGGGGAGATTCAGGCCAAGAGCAAGGAGAGGCATCCGATGGGTAGAGGATCGAGGCAATCATTGCTAGCCGTCTAAAGTACAAACGGGGCAAGAAGAAGGATGAACAGTACCTTGTGATATGGGAAGGTAAACCGCTTCATAGGGCATCATGGCTAATGGATGAAGATCTTCGGCGACACCAAGGCGAGGTACGCGCGTACGTGTCGATACTTTGTGTTGAGAGCGGCCCACAATTTGGTGGGGGAGAGTGTCATGACCCGCCATATCATCATGACACGTAGGTCCCATTTGGCATATATATTTGCCATATAGAAAGCTTACATAGGAAAGAGGCTAACACTTGTAGGAAGGTTCTAGAGAAATATAGAGGTTTTCTTAGGAAGACCCTAGAAATATAGAGTCCTTGGAAGATTCTAGCAACGGATTCTTAAGAAATAAAAAATTGAAGCCAATTAATGTCCGGTTTCTGTAAATGCTGGTGAATGTGGACGACTAATTCTTCGGCTCATTCATATATTTTCGATCTCCACAAAGAAGCTTCGTGTGGTCTCTTTGCCTGCGTATTCAAAATACGGTATTCTGTCCATTATTTTCCAGTATTTTTTTTTTTTTTTTTTGTCATTTACTTTCAACCTTTTTACTAAATTAAAGTTATTTTTCAGTAGAATAATAGATTCATGAGGCGATGCTAAATCTGTGGCGAAAGGTCGAGCACCACCAAATATTACTGGTATCATGAAGTTATTCTTTGCATTAGTTTATTTTTAAAATTGATATTTGTTTCCTGTTTAAAGCAATTTAAAATGTTTAGCGTATGCGTGCAATCAATTCGTCGTCTTTTTCTTTGTGTTATGTTTATGAATTATGTTTATTCTCTTACTTAATTTTTTCCTCTCCGGGTTATCATTTTCGCCTTGCTTAAATGACAAAATATGCTTAGTGAACTTGAATTGCTTTTGAGAATAACAACCAGATTGAAGAACTCAGTTTTTGGTAAAATAATGGTAAACCCACCTTCTCGTAATCATGTTATTTCTTATGTGTTCCTTTGATCTTTGTGCTGTAAACCACAGTAACCTGTAGGTATTTATTCTTAATTTATTAATATATTAAACAATGAAAATTATGATATAAGACATGAACAATATATACCGTACAGTGATTTACTTCACTTTTTTTACCCAACTTTTTGTGAACTGAAATACTTTTTCCCCGTGACTTTTGATACTTTTAACATTAAAAAGACACTCGAAACTACCCTAATGTTTGATACAAGTTTAGAAAAATCATAAAGAATACATATTTGAAAATTTGAGTCTATCGTTGAATTGATACCGGTAGCCGAACACGTACTGTGGCAATATTTAGTTTTGAGTTGTGTTGTTTAATTTTTCCCTTTGTGAATAATTTCTCTCTTTTATTTGTTTGTTATACTTTTCATTGTTTTTTTTAGCAAAAGCAGAACATACATATCCTTTTTAAAATTACCTTGTACAAAATACATATCCTTTTTTAAAATACATTTTCGTTGTAAAATTTTCGATGATTTCAGTTTACATCCTTTATTTATATAACTTTGGGTCTTCCTACTGTACCAATTTTTCGTATTATTGGTAGAAAAGTATCAGTTGATCAGAACGTACGAAGGGCTTGCAAAGTGAACGGCATTTTGTTGTACTAGTAACACTACCTTGTACTAGAGTAGTTTAGTAGAGTCTTTTGAATCGCGATCTCATTATTTAAAATAATCTAATTTGTTAATTTGAAATTTTGGGTTTAATCTCAAATCTAGCTCGGTTGAGAAAAAAATTTAAACCTTAATTTTACGTTTGATCTTAGGAACTCGGGAATTAGAGCTAATGATGATGACTGAATTGTGTATGCAAACGAATTTTAATATGAATAAACTCATCTGGTACAGGCTGAATTCATAATTTGAAGGGGTAGTTTGAATATATGTTCACTGAACAATTTAATAAAGAATACAAATTTTAATTTATGTGATGGTGTTTGAATTTAGAGAGTGAACGAATAAAATGAGTTCTCTTTTTTCATGATTATTTCATAGTCTTTTTAAAGATTTTGAATGGTTAATTATTGTGACATATAGTACTTTATATAATTTCCAAGTATGCAAATTTATTCCAAAAAACTTAAAAATTCTATGTCTAAATTCTTGGTTGAGTTAAGGAGATTGACTTTCGAAAATTATAAAACATAAATTGATATAGATGAAGTATAAAATATAAATCTGTGTAAAAACGGATAAGAGAATGTGAAGAACGGAAGTAAAGGAGAAGCGTAACCTCTTTCCCAATCAGAAATAGAAGAAAATTATAACGAGATAGTCTGCCTTGAATATAGAACAAATTACGTCTATTTATCAAAGATTAAATGGTCCAAAAATAATATAGAACAAATTACGTCTATTTATCAAAGACTAAATGGTCCAAAAATAATCTACGATTCAAGGGTTATAGTATTTTATATATAGTATATATTTGTGAGTTCATCAATATAAAGAATTATCTTGAATTACACTAATACGAATATATAAGTAAGATTATTTTTATATGCATATACATGAATGGATTAATCTCTTCTATCTTGACCAAATTCACTAATATCTTTAACAATTGCGCGAAGCGCGAAAATTTCACTAGTTGATTGTAATTGTGGGGGTGTAATTACACTCTTCAATTTTCAAGGGGAATTGAGAATTGGTAATAATTACACTATGAAATTACAATATGTCTTTTAAAAAGTTTTCTTTCTTTTTTCTCTCCCAAATATTTTTTTTCCTTTTTAGATTCCTTAGAGAATGGGTATTAAAAACATGTTTGTCATCATTTGTGAAAAAATTGAACTTGGTTCTAATTTTTTTAAAAAAATTGAACTTAGCAGGCTCTCTACTTACTCCAAGTTTGCTTCATTTCCCCCCCAAATTAGGGATATAGTCATTTTTAGTTATTGTTTCTTTATTAAACTTTGAATTGGTTAATTCCATGTAGAAGTTAGATTAAATTTCGTAACAGAAATTTGAATTAGCTGCCGTTGTTCACATGAGTTGGTAAACCATTTAAAGTCATTGTTGGAATTTTATTAATTAATTCAACTTGAAATATTATTTAGTTGGAAAATATAGATTATTTTTATTATATTAATCATATATTTATAATTATTTAATATATTTTCCCCTAAAAATCTACGAATTTAGTATATCGATTAATAAGTAATATTTTATATTTCTTGTATGCACATATATTTGTCACGATTAACATTTATTTATATGTTCAGCGAAAAATATTTCTAATTAACATTAGAAATTAATATTTATTTTGAAATTTAAAAATATTTAACTATGTAAATACACTTGTGTAATTAAACATGATGCGTATAATTACATTATGGCAAATAAGCATATTTTTATAATTACTAAGTTGTGTAATTATTACCTTAGTAATTACTCAAATCCAATTACAAGGTTATATTTCCAAAGAGAGTACTCATTCTGTCTTTGTCATGCTTTGTGCAGTTGTTGAGATACTGTACTCCTTGATTAAACTCTTAGGGCTCGTTTGGTTCAAAAATGAGTTATACATATATTAGTAATGCCGAGATCAATAATACATGGATTAGTAATATATGTATCATTTCTTGTTGTGTGTTTGATTTATTGTACTAAAATTGAATATACACGATATCATTTAAAATATTTATTTATTGTTAACGTAAAAGGGTATGAGTTTATAATTATATCCTTGGATACTTTACTTTCATAGGCTTCTACGAAAAAAAATATTTTTGTCCTTTTATTGTTTTATCTATATATAAGTTATACATAGATTAATTTTTTCATACTGATAGTGATATAAGTTATACCAAAATTAGTATATAACTTTTTACATGGAATAGTTGATGTTTTCTTCTGACATGATTGAATGCGGTAAATTCTCAGCTTAACGTATACTTGGTGTTACATTAGTTAGCAATAAATTGTGAATGTCTATTAATTTTTTTTAGAGAAAAGTTAGGCTTAGTTATTCTGGGACCAATTTAAAGTTAAGCTTAGTTACTTTGGGACCAAATTAGTTTTTCCTTTTTAAAGGGATTCTCATTCATCATATTTTCATCCCTCAAGAGCATAATCTTTTTCTCTTACCTATATATATATATATATATATATTTCTCCACAATATTCTTCTTTTAGCTTTATTATGTTTATAATTAAAGGAGATCTTTTCCCGTTATTTTAATAAACTTTTTACCCTCTTCCCCCCGTTTACCACTCCTCCCTTGAACTTTATACCTTCCCTCCTATACTCACTCACTCCCACAGCTTTTCTCCATAATAACCGGGGGCGGAGCTACATAGTGGGTGCGGGTTCGGTCAACCCAGTGACTTTTTTCGAAACTTTGTATTTGTATTAAAATATTTACTAAATCTATATAAATATATACTGCCGAACCCACTAACAAAAGGGGTCTTGGTTCAACGGCAAGAGTTGTGGGTTCGCTGGAAAAGATGGGGTTGGATTCCCCGGAAACAATGTTACACTTAAATCCCTAGCTCCGCCTCTGATAATAACAACCTTGCTATTGACGAGAATGGAATAGCAACAATATAGTACTTATTTGGCTCAAGTTCTGCTGTTTGGGAGTGCAGAAGCTAGTGCAATTCAAGTAGAGGAAGAAGGAGAAGAGAAGAGACAAAATGAGCACCAACTGTTTGATGAAATGCTAGTATTATTGCTGGGGATGTTGTGAACCGAGAATACATAGACGTGGAGTTTCATTTGACTGCGGGGCGAGATAGGATTGAGAAAACTTGGTTTCGGCTGACCATTTTATCTCTGTGAAAGGATCTGCTTTTGTCATGGTAAATTTGCTTGGTCCAATGAAAGAGGTTCTGTTGTATGGACCACCTTGGCAGGGAAGACAATGTATACTGCGTTTGCGCTGGAGGACTGTTATGAGAAAATTCAATGCTTCAGCTAAGTAATTAAGGATGCTTGAGCCAGATGCTGAAGAAAAAGTCTACAAAACTTTTGCTCTAGTGTCTGATGTTGGCTTTGGGTGTGAATCAAAGTGCCTTTACAGGATGAGGAAAACCTATCCTTACTTTTCGAAATGTGAGTTTAAAAATCATTGTGTAGGTTAGGTTTGAGAATTGGGGCCACGCCCAATGCTGCCGGACTGAGCCTCATTATGAGAATTGATGCTTTGGAACTCTCTATGAGGAGCCCCCATCCCTACTTCAAGTAAGAAAATCAATCCTTCATCATGGAGGTTGAGAAGCTGAGCTAGTGAAAAGGCATGAAACAAGGAACAGAAGAACAAATGATGATTACTACCATGTCTCTTCCTGACTGTAGTACAAAAGTGCCTTCATTTGGTTCCTTTGATGTCAGAGTACGCTGATGGATCGATCCATCTCTAAGCTAATATTGGCAGCATAAAGCATCTAAGCAGTCAGATGTGTGAAAAGCTCATACCAAATCCTTTTGCTACAAAGTAGTACACTTCAGAGTCTTATTTGTCCTTGCTAAGGAAAAAGCTCTTTGCCTTCAAAGTTTTCTAGACGGATTTTTCACATTCTCTGTACATCATCACTAGTGTTTTTAATCTCTAGTGTTGTTAATAGCATATTTTAAATGTGAAACTAGATGTAGCGCAGTCCGGACGCTTTGCTTCATTAGTCTGGTGTGGTTTAGACAATGACAGAAAACTTGCTTGGGAGCAAGAAGGGTATATTCACCTGTTGAAAACAGAGAAAGTCATCAACTTGAGAAGCTAATATTAGTCAGATTGCCATTGTTGGACCCTCCTTCCCGAAAAGTGAAAAAGAAGGTCATCAACATGAGAAGCTAGTTCAAGGTAGTGGCAAACCGGTAACTAGGTAATATTTTTGTAGAGCACTTGGTGAAGGATTTTCTTGAGAAGCATCCTTATGCAAATAATGGCTAACAAGTATTGCTACCATAACTAGGAGTCAAATGAGAGTATAGAGTAGTCTCGAGCTGTTTTCGTGTGAACTCCTTTGTACGTGCAGTTACTTTATCAACATTATTGTACAACAGAAAAGCAGGAATCATTTTCTTGACTATGCTTGACTTTGTCAAGCTTTTTGAAAAAATATGGCGCTTGGGCCTAACT
The DNA here is from genome assembly GCF_000715075.1 of Nicotiana tabacum. Lineage (NCBI taxonomy): Eukaryota > Viridiplantae > Streptophyta > Magnoliopsida > Solanales > Solanaceae > Nicotiana > Nicotiana tabacum. The sequence goes on from NC_134098.1 coordinate 10,206,926, forward strand.
CAATCCCAAAAGTTAGCTCGTGGAGGAAGGACTGCCCAAGTCTAAGGAGACCACCAGCCCATTCCCTAACCAATGTGGGACTCTAACCTACTCTAACATCCCCTTCGCACGCCCAGACCACCAACTGGAGCGTGGACAAAGTATTATAGGGGCCCAAACGGGAACGGACCTAGCTCTGATACCATGAGAAAGAAGAGGAGAAGAAAAATGGTGAATAGAGTGCTTGATTATTCCCTCAAGTTGTTGGGTTTAAATAACCTTTGACAGAAATACAAATAAGGAAAGACTACAATTACAAGACTACAAAATCTCCTAATTACTTAATTACAGGGATTTGTGTATCTTTTCTTATTTACATAGTATCAATTTTTACCATATTTAACTCTCCCTCTCAAGCTGGAGCGTACAAGTCATATGCTCCTAGCTTGCTACAGATATCCCCAATTCTGGACCCTCGGAGTGATTTTGTGAGGACATCTGCTAGTTGGTCTTTGAGTTGACAAAACTCGTAACAATGCACTCGGACTCAATCTTTTGTCGAATGAAGTGACAATCTATTTCAATATGCTTCGTTCTTTCATGAAATACTGGATTTGAAGCGATATATAATGCTGCTTGATTATCACAAATCAATTTCATCGGCTCGTCCCTTCCCATCTTTAACTCCTGTAGAAGTTGCCTTAGCTATATAAGCTCGCAAGTAGCCAATGCCATAGCCTGATATTCTGCCTTTGCGCTTGACCTAGCCACCATATCTTGCTTTTTACTTTTCCAGGATATTAGGTTACCTTTAATTAAAATACAATAACCTGAAGTGGACTGTCTATCAGAGGAAGAACCTGCCCAATCTGCATGAGAATACCCAACAATGTCTGCGTGTCCCTTGTTTTCATACAATAAACCTTGTCCCGGAGAACCTTTGACATATCTTAGGATGCGAATTGCTGCATCCCAATGACTGTCACAAGGTGACTGGAGAAACTGGCTAACCACACTTACAGCAAATGAGATATCAGGTCTCGTGATCGTAAGATAGTTGAGTTTGCCAACAAGTCTCCGATATCTTCCTGGATCTTTTAGAGGCTTCCCTTGTCCCGGAACAAGTTTAGTATTTGGATTCATGGGACTGTCCACAAGTTTGCAGTTCAACATACCGGTGTCTTCCAAAATATCTAAGGCATACTTCCTTTGTGAGATGACAATGCCATTGCCATTGCCAGATTGTGCCACCTCAATGCTTAGAAAATATTTTAGTTTACCCATATCCTTAGTCTGGAATTGACTTGAAAGATGCTGCTTAAGTTGGATAATACTTTCATGATCATCACCTGTGATAACAATATCATCAACATAAATAATTAGAAAGATACATTTGCCATAAGATGAATGTCTATAGAATACCGAATGATTAGCTTCTGTTCGGGTCATTCCAAATTGTTGGACAACAATTCGGAAACGCCCAAACCATGCCCTAGGCGACTGCTTGAGACCATAAAGAGATCGACGAAGTCGACAGACTAATCCAGACTCCCCCTGAGCAACAAACCCTGGTGGTTGCTCCATATATACTTCTTCAACAAGTTCTCCATGAAGGAATGCATTCTTAATGTCCAAATCTGATTATAATTACACGTGATCAAATCAAATCAGATATATTGATTTGTATTATCTGATTATTGATCATATAGGATCAAATCAGATCTGCTACGTTAGGAAAGTTTCAGATTCTTAATGATTAGATTATATTAGAAATTCCCCTTTGTCTGGAATCACAGGATTATTTCCTTTTTTATTGATTTGTTTTCTCCTATATATTGTGTATTCTTTGAAAGAATAAAACATACTATTCCGATACCAAAACTAACATGGTATCAAAGCAGTAGCCTCTTTCAACCTCTTTTTTTTCCTTCTGTTCATGGCTAAAACAGCCTTTACTGGGCAAAACATCCCAGCGGCAACAATAGAAGCCGAGAGTTCTGTTAGTGTGATCCCAGCCGAGACAACCATGAATCAAAGCAATGATTCATCTCATTTATCCTTTCAACTAACGTCTCATAGGTTGAATGGAAAAAATTCTCTGGAGTGGGCACAATCTGTCCGGTTAGCAATTGATGGCAGAGGAAAACTTGGGCACTTGACCGGTGATATCAGAAAACCTGATGCTGGAGATCCATAAATGAAGGCCTGGAGGTCCGAGAACTCAAATGGTGTGAACTTCTGGATCATCGATTCAGGAGCTAGTGACCATATGACAGGAAATCCCCATTTGTTCTCTACTTACTCACCTTGTCCAGGAAACAAAAAGGTTAGTATTGCTGATGGAACTTTTTCGGCAATTGCTGGAAAGGGAACTATCAAACTTACTCCTTCCTTGACCCTCTTTGATGTCCTACATGTTCCAAATTTGACTTGCAATCTTGTGTCTGTTGCTAAATTAACCCAATCGCTCAATTGTCGTGCAATATTTGATTCATTTTCTTGTGAATTTCAGAACAAGGTCTTGGGGAGGATGATTGTTAGTGCTAAAGAGTCTGGAGGTCTCTATTTCTTGGAGGATGGAAACAATTCAGTAAACAAAAATTCTATTTGTTTGAACTCCGTTTTAATTGAGAATAAGGTTATGCTTTGGCATTATAGGCTTGGTCATCCTAGTTTTTATTATTTAAAGCTTTTGTTACCTCAATTGTTCATGAATAAGAGTCCCATTTTTCAGTGTGAATTCTTTGAAATGGCAAAACATCAACGTTCTATTTTTTCCTCTCATAAATATCATGCCTCAAAACCATTTAAGCTTATCCATAGTGATGTTTGGGGACCATCTAGGTTTTGACAAATAGTGGAAAACGATGGTTTGTGAGTTTTATTGATGATCACACTAGGCTAAGCTGGGTTTATCTTTTAAAAGATAAAACAGAGGTAAAAAATGTGTTCGAGATTTTTTATGCTATGATTGAAACACAATTTCAAGAGAAAATCCAGATTTTAGGAGTGACAATGGTCGAGAGTTTTTTAATGAGCAATTATGAAATTTTTTATCAAAATAAAGGAATAATCCATCAAAGTTCATGCCCTGATACACCCCAACAAAATGGGGTTGACGAGAGAAAGAATAGATATTTATTGGAAGTAACTAGAGCCTTATTGTTTACTAGTAGAGCTCCACAATATTTATGGGGAGAAGCTCTTTTGACTGCCACCTATTTGATAAATAGAATGCCATCTAAAGCTCTTAGTTTTAGAATTCCCTTTAGCCTATTCAAAGAGAAAATTACTACATCTAGGTTAACTACTGATTTGCCATTAAAAGTGTTTGGGTGTAGTGCTTTTGATCATAATAGGAGCAAACTAGAACCTCGTGCAAGAAAGTGTGTTTTTATAGGCTATGCTCCAAATCAGAAAGGGTATAAGTGTTATGATCCAAATACAAAAAGATTGTGGTTACTGTGGATATTACTTTTTTTGAATTCCAACCTTTGTTTGGCACTCATTTTCGGGGAGAGAAGTTTGTAGAAGAAGAGTTGTTTTGCAATAATGAGGGAATGGGTCAAAATAAGAAAGAACCGAGTTACCTGATAAACATGGATGAGATAAATATGAGTGATAGTGATCTAGGAAAGATAAGGAATGAAAATGCTATAGATAATAAAGGCTATGATTCTGGACCAGTAAAATCAAAGCATGATCTGATTAGCAACAAAAACGGTGAACAAACAAAGAGTTGCGCGTTTACACGAGGAGAAACCAAAATCTTGGAAAAGAGACCGAAAACTCTCAACATGGTCAGTCATCCACTCTATAATACCAAAATGAAATTCCAGGTAATGAGATTCCAGGTAGTACCTCAAATGAGTTTGTTTCTATACATCTCTTGTTCCCTCAGATCTTGATCTTCCTATAGCTAAAAGAAAAGGTGTGAGAAACGTCACTAAACACCCCATGTCAAACTTTGTGTCATATAAAAAATTGTCCCCATCCTATTTAACTTTTCTTTCTCAATTAACTGTTTTGGAGATACCAAAGAATGTGGGGTTGCTTTAACTGTTCCTGAATGGAGGGAGGCAATTCTAGAGGAGATGAAAGCCCTAGAACAAAATGAAACTTGGGAAATCATGGATCTACCACGAGGAAAGAAAACAATGGGTTGCCAGTGGGTTTTCACCATCAAATTCAAGTCAGATGGGTCACTGGAAAGATATAAGGCGCGTCTTGTAGCTAAAGGGTTTACTCAAACCTATGGCATCAACTACCTTGAAACATTTGCTCCAGTAGCCAAACTGAATTCTATTAGAGTCCTCCTTACTGTCCGCTAATCTTGATTGGCCTCTTCAATAGTTAGATGTAAAGAATGCATTTCTCAATGGAAAACTTGAAGAGGAGGTCTACATGGATCCTCCACCGGGCTTTGAATACTCAATTTGTTAAAGGGTTGGGTTACTTGCAAGGACAAACATATCACACAATGTTTATTTGGCATTCACTACAAGGAAAAATAACAATCCTTAATTCCTTATAGTGTATGTTGATGACATTATACTTACGGGAGACGACTCAATTGAAATGAAGAATCTAAAGGTCCAGTTAGCATCAGAATTCGAAATCAAAGACTTGGGACCCTTGAGGTATTTTCTTGGCATGGAAGTGGCTCGATCGAAGGAGGGAATAATGGTATCTCAAAGAAAATATGTACTGGATTTGTTGAAAGAAACAGGGATGAGTGGGTGCCGACCAGCGGAAACTCTTCTTGACCCAAACATAAAGCTCGGGAATAAAGAAGGAGATCTGATTGACAAAGGTCAATATCAAAGATTGGTAGGAAAACTTATCTACCTATCGCACACTCGTCCTGATATAGCTTTTGCGGTAAGCTTAGTTAGTCAATTTATGCATTCTCCTCAAAAAGAACATCAGGAGGCTGTGTATTGAATTTTGAGGTACTTGAAAAGCTCACCGGGAAAAGGGTTGTTGTTCAAGAAAAGTGATCAAAGGAACATTGAGGCATACACAGATGCAGATTGGGCAGGGCCCTATACTGACAGAAGGTCTACTTCTGGGTATTGTACATTTATTTAGGGAAATCTTGTGACATGGAGAAGTAAGAAACAAAGTGTTGTGGCACGAAGTAGTGCTGAAGCAGAGTACAGATCTATGGCTCATGGAATCTGTGAGATGATTTGGCTTAAGAAAATCATGGAGGAACTTAGAAGACCTATAACTTTACCAATGAAGCTATACTGTGACAATAAAGCTGCCATAAGCATTGCCCACAATCCAGTGCAACATGATAGAACAAAACATATTGAGTTGGATAGGCATTTCATCAAGGAGAAGCTCGAAGAAGGAAGCATGTGCTTACCATTTGTGCCAACAGATCAGCAGACAACAGATATTTTTACTAAGGGGTTGTTTAAACCAAGATTTGAAAGTCTTGTAAGCAAGTTAGGCATGTCAGATATCTACATGCCAACTTAAGGGGGAGTGTTGATTTTTAATATCTGATTATGATTACACGTGATCAAATCAAATCAGATTATTGATTTGTATTATCTGATTATTGATCATATAGGATCAAATTAGATCTGCTACGTTAGGAAAGTTTCAGATTCTTAGGGATTAGATTAGATTGGAAATTCCCCTTTGTCTGGAATCAGGGGATTATTTCCTTTTTTATTGATCTGTTTTTTCCTATATATTGTGTATTCTTTGAAAGAATAAAACATACTATTCCGATACCAAAACTAATAGAATGCATTCTTAATGTCCAATGAAAAAGGGGCCAATGATTCATCATTGCCAAAGAGATAAGAAGAAGGACATATGCCATCTTTGCAACTGGTGAAAAAGTATCACCATAATCAACGCCATACACCTTAGTATACCCCTTGGCAACCAATCTTGCTTTAAGGCGATCAACCGCTTCGTTTGGACCTACCTTAACTGTAAACACCTATCGACAACCAACTGTGGTTTTCCCTCTAGGTAAAGGGACTATCTCCCAAGTACCGTTATCATGCAAGGCACTCATCTCTTCAATCATAGCTTGACACCAACCTAGATGGGCCAGTGCTTCTTCCACAGTCTTTGGAACCTTGACAGTGGATAAGCTAGTAATAAAGGCATGATATGAAGGTGATAAACGATAATAACTTAAAAAGGTATAAGTGGGAGTTTGATTGGCAGTAGTTCTAGTACCTTTTCGGAAAGTAGTGGGGAGATCAATAACATCTGATGAGTGCTCAACCGAAGCATGAGACATTAGTAGGTTGAGAATTAGGATCATAAGCATCAAAGTGCTCAACCGAAGCGTGAGACACCCGGTGGGATTTGTGTACCTGCATTAGGATCAGAAGCATCAACTGGATTAGTAGGTTGAGAATTAGGCCGAGGGCGTCTAGAATAGACTTGGAGTGGTGGAGCTGGAGTTGGAGGCGAAAAGGTTGGAACCGGAAGAACTGTGGATATGGCCTTCTGATTTAATGAATTAAGAGAAAAATACAGGGAAGTCTAAAAAAAGGTAACATCTGCTGATATTAAGTACCTATTTTTAGAGAGATCAAAGCATTTGTATCCTTTTTGTAGACGAGAGTACCCTAAAAAGACACATTTGATAGTCTTTTGCTGAAGTTTGTCTTTTTCCGGGGTAAGGTCATGAACAAAACAAGTACAGCCAAACACACGTGGAGGAAGTGGGAACATAGGTTGGTCCGGATAAAGGATCGAGTGTGGAATCTTGTACTGCAAAACAGAGGAGGGCATACGATTAATTAAATAACAAGCAGTAATAACTGCATCACCCCAAAAACGTAAAGGAATATGATTGTGAATAAGTAATGTCCGAGCCGTTTCAATGAGATGTCTACTCTTTCGTTCTGCAACTCCATTTTGTTGTGGAGTATGTGCACAAGAAGACAAGTGTAATATACCTTGTGATGACATGAAAGAAGAAAGAGAAGAAGAGAAGTATTCTCGGGCATTATCACTGATTAATTTCTTTATGGAAACACCAAATTGATTGCGAATCTCAGTACAAAAGTTCTGAAAAATAGAGAACAATTCAGATCCGTTTTTCATTAAAAATAACCAGGTGCACTGAGAATAGTCATCAATAAATGTAACAAAATAATGAAATCCTAGTGAAGAACTGACACGTCTTGGACCCCATATGTCCGAGTGAACAACTTCAAACATAGAGGAAGACCTATTATTGACACGCTTTGGGAAAGAAGCACGAGTGTGTTTCCCAAGCTGACACGACTCACATTCTAACAAAGCTCAACTAGATAGATTGGGGACCATCTTCTGTAGCTTTGAAAGACTTGGATGTCCCAAGTGACTATGAAACAAATCAGAGGTAATAGCGGAAGTGAAGGCAATTGGTGGTTTTGGAATGGATAGTTCGTACAGACCGTGTGACTCATGTCCTCTTCCAATCACCTATCCCGTACTCCGGTCCTGCACAAAAATAGAATCCTCAGAGAAGATTACAAGACACTTGAGGTTCTTCGTTAATTTACTAATGGAAATAAGATCATACGGACATTCAGGTGCAAAAAGAACTGAAGTTAAAGTTAAGGAAGGTAGAGGGTGAGTTGCACCTATTCTTTTGATAGTAGTCTTTGATCCATTAGCTAAGGTAATAGTAGAAGAGACAGGTGGAGAATTAAGGACAAAGAGAAAAGTTTTGTTACCAGATATATGATCAGTAGCACCAGAGTCAAGAATCCATGGTCCAGGAAAGGAAGACTGCACATAGGCAAAAGAGTTACCAGGTTGCACTGTGGAAGCTGTAGATGAGGTAGATGACTGTTGCTTTGATGCCTGGTATTGAAGGTAATCATTATAATCTGCTCCAGTCAAAGTGATAGAGTGAGATGATCTATCCTTGACATCTGGTGTAGGTAGAATACCATCTCCGCTGTGAGCCACATTGATTGAATGTCGAGGATGATCATTGTTACGTGGAGGCTTACCATGAAGCGCCCAACAAACATCTCGTGTATGTCCTCCCCTCCCTTATCACAGTATGTGCAATGTTTAGAGTAGTACTCCGAAGCAGGGCACTGCTATTCGTTAAAAAACTCCACAGCAGCCACAACAAACACAATGGTAGCTGCTTGATGTAAGAACTCATCTAGTTTAGGTTGAAGATGAGAATTCCCTGGGAGATCAACAGTGTTCGGTCTTGAATTTCCCTTCTGCGGAAAAATCAAAACAGGTATGATTACTAATTTCTGAAACCAATTCACAGATTAAGGTTTTGAGTTGAATATGAATAGAAAGTAAGAAAATCAGTCCTAATATCATGGATGTTGAGAAGATGAAAATGCTAGGAAAAGAAAAATAAATGATGATCACCATCTTGTTTCTTCCCGGCTATGGTACAAAAGTGCCTTCGTTTGTTTCATTTGATGTCACAGTACATCTCTAAGCTAATATTGGCAGAATGTAACATAACAGTTAGAAGTGTATAGAGCTCATGGCACATCATATAAATACTCTACATTAACTGGAAGAAGAGGAAAGTGTACCTACTTCCTCTGGGTCCAGTGAATACAAAGGTATTAGCTGTGTTATGTGTGGCATGTGCATGGAGCATGGGCGTGCAACATGTGCAGTGCATGCACAAGACATGTGCGCAGCATGAGTGTCAGGGCTTGTCCGCTTGATGCCAATGAACGGGCAATCAAGCGCCACGGCAGGCAGTTGGCATAACCATGCTCAGTACATGGGGCAGTTGGGCGGCTGAAGGCAAATGCTATCTTGAAGGATTGTTGGCAATGTCTGATTGTAGTTATTTATTCATAGTGTTATATTTTTTCTTCATATGCGCCTTTTAAAGCATGAATGCTTTATGCTTCAAGCCCCAATAGATCTTGGTGTTTTTGTCTGTTTTTGCCTTTGACATTTCTTTCATATATGTTGTCTTAGTTTCTGATTTCTTGCAGTATGCTGGTCAATAATTAAATAGTACTCCCTCCTTTGACTCGGCATGGAGTTCAATATTTTTTTTTTTTTGAAACTTGTTATCTTAAAAGCTTAAGGGGTAAAAGCTTTGTAGGGCTATGACATTTGTGTGGTTATAAAAGCTTCTCATTAAGGATAAAATGGATAAAATGAAGAGTTTAAAGTTGAATTATTTCCAATTGTAGAAATGTGTTATTCTTTTTGGAACGGACTAATAAGGAAAATGTCATCTAAATTGAAACAGATGGAGTATATGCCTTTGTTATGATACCAATAGCTCAATTGCTAGAATTAACTCTTTCAAGAATCAGACTCCTATAACATAGCAGAACATTTTAGTTGCTCAAAGTAAATGATTGATTAGGGTACATACCAGTCGTGCCAATTTAGGTTCCTCTATTTCTTTGAAATCTATGAATTGTATCTGATACTTTCTGCACATGTTTTGTTTTTATGATCAGTGCTTTCTGCACATAAACTATAAGGTCATTGTGTTTCTGTGTCATGATATGTGCCATTACTGAGATTTTGTACTCCTCCTGCAAATTAATAGTGGGTGTTTTCTTCTGACATGACTGAATGCGGTAAGTTTTCAGCTGAATATATTCTTAGTGTTGCATTAGTTATGCAGAGGCCATTTTTTCTTATGTGGCCAATCAATCATTGTATTTGTTTATGGATTTAATACTTGTATTGTTTTGCTAATGTGACCAGCCTAATGACACCATTGTGTTAGTTTATGACGGGTTTCATGCAAAAATTATTTTACTAATGTAGCCAATCAGATTATCCCTTAGGGTAATGCACCTGTAATAACTTTTGAGAGAGTGTTAAGTTGAGAATCATTTATTAGAATAGTTAACATTACAGGGAAAACCAAACTAGACAGTCACAAATTGTGACTCACAATAAAATATCTTGCACATGTAAAAGAGTTGAGATATAGCAGCTAAAAGACTCAACAGATATCTAATCAAATTACTGAAATTCAATACTGAATCTGACATCAGAACTTTATATGCGGCTCCCATTCATTCTAGTTCTGATATTTCACTTAACTCTTCCCTAGAAGGGCATGCAATCACTCCAGCTCCTAGGTGGTTGGTGTATCTTGCTGTAAAAGGAGGAGGAATAGTTAAACTGCTCCCATTTCCTTCTAGCATTTGTGTAACAATTTTGATGGAAGGTCGATCAGTTGCGTTCCATTGGATGCACCAAAGTCCTATAATAGCCAATTTCCTTGCAATTATGATATCATCATCTTCCTCTATCCTGATTTTCAACTCTTCTCCTTCATTCAGCCGTTGATGAATCCACTCAGAAAAGTTCACTTGGCTATTACTGGCCTTTGCGTCAAAATTCTTCCTCCCTCAAACCATTTCAAGTAGCAGCATACCAAAGCTATAGACATCAGATTTATGAGACGCTTTTCCAAAATTGCTGGATAATACTTCTGGTGCAATATAACCCATGGTTCCTCTAGCTTCAGTCATGGTTACAACACTTTTCTCTTTAGAGCATAACTTGGCAAGACCAAAATCAGAGATCTTTGGGTTCAAGTTATGGTCTAACAGAATATTTTGGGGTTTGATATCGAAATGAAGGATTTGTTGGTCACATCCTTGATGAAGATATTCCAGTCCTTTAGCTATACCCATAGCGATATCGTGAAGCTTCTTCCAATTAAGGTTAATGTGATCTTTGGATCTTGCTGGAAAAATGAGTTTGTCAAGCGACTGATTTGGCAAATATTCATACACGAGAGCGTTTCTGAATCCATCAGCGCAATAGCCAACGAGGCGAACCACATTGAAGTGGTGGATTTTCCCCATTGCTGCAACTTCATTAATAAATTCTTCCCCATTTCCTATGGAGTCATTTAGCACTTTGACAGCAACATGAATTTCATTAGAAAGTGTTCCTTTATAAACAACCCCGTAAGCTCCCTCTCCCAATCGTTCGTGAAACATATTTGTTATCTTTTTAATCTCTGCATAAGTATATCTAGTGGGCCTGAGAGCTCTGTAGTCTTCCAGAAACTTCTCAACTCTAGCTTGATTCTCTCTTTCAATTTTGCTTGAGCTATAAAACTCATGGAGTGCCAACATAATAATTCCCAAAAGAAGAAATCCTAATACTCCACCTGGAAGATATCAACTCAGACATTATACAAAAGGTAAATGAATAAGGGAAATTCAAAATATGAGAACTGAAAGGCAAGAAGCACCAACCTGCAATCAATGGTTCCGTAAATCCGCCTGTCAGAATTACATTAAAAATCTTATTATGGCAAATAGAGAAGCACTTACATTATTAAAAAAAAAAAGAAAAAAAAAAAGAGAAGCACTTAATCATCAAATTTCAGAAAATTCTTATTACAGTATCAAACATGTCTTTACTAAGAGAGTGGTTTTTAATTTTTACTTACGTAAAATAATTTTTTCTGTTTCGAACTTGTAATGGTTTGGTTATTTAAGTTTTAGTTACTATATCAAATATGCATTCCATTGTTATGTTCTAGAATTTGGTTTAGGCCAAATTAAGGATATATTTCATATCCAGATATAGGTTCTTTACTTTTTGGTTAATTGCTTGTATACGGGGTTTTCCCCCATCATTTGTATAATTATTTACCTTATTAAAAAATGATATCACATCCAAATCCATTACCATATTCAAGAACCAGATGGATTTGGAAAGATTGTAAATAAAATGTTTTAGTTATGATACATTCACTTTTGATATTATTATTTTATCAATTCTGCAATCAAAAGAGATCTTTGAATGAGTTAATACCTTTTGTAGTCGATGGTCTGTCGAAACACTTAGTTCCTAGTTGGTTGCTATAGTTCTTGAAACCACAATCCATTCCAAGACCTTCACTGTCGCCACACTTTGGATTTAACCAACTCATCCGGAGGGGATAATATCTTAGATCACAGGGAACGGATGAAATTTCCGCAATCTTTTTATAATGTGAACTACCAAGGTAGTATTCCAAAGGTTCTAAATTGCTGAGAGCAATTAATCCAATTTCAGGGGTTATAGAGCAACCATGTGAGCCAAAGTCACCATTTGATGAGATACTAGAACGACTAAAAAAGGAGAAGTTACAAAGAAGAGGCTCATCATTAAAGAGGAAAGGAGATGCTGAAAAGTTAAAATACAATAGGTTCACAATACAACTTGTCGGACAATAAAGCGTAATCTCCTGAGACGCATAATCAATATCCTCAACTATTAGTATAAGTGAATTGGGAAGGGTACTAAGTATGGTCTTATTGTTGGTACAAGATAGCTCAAAGCCAGGATATCCACAATGTTGGGGCTGATGTTGAAGCCTGAAGGGGAAACGAATGCTAGGGCCATCACTATTGCACCTAGACTCTTTGCAATCATTTGCTCCTTCACCAAACATAGCAAAGGATACCATGGCTATGAGAAATAAGTGCAAGATTAAAAAGAGGGCCATCTCGACTGAAAGACCTTGTAAGATGAAACTTGCAGTTGAGGTTGAAGTGCTAGGGACAACGATAGAAATTTTGCAAGTGCAGATTAAAGACTAGCATTAATCTGTCTACAGTGGATAATTTTTTTAGAAAATGTAAGAGAATTATTTACATTTATAACATATGAGGGAGTAGTGGTCAAGGAAGGTGTCCTTCTCTAGTGGAAATTTTACTAATATGTGTGGTACCCTTCCTCAGCATAAGTTTTAGACTGAGGTGATTCTCTGTTTGATCTGTCTACTCTCTACACTTCAAAATATTAAGAGAAGACTTACTGACTTGTCTTTCTTTGTGAAGACTTGGACTTAGTCTTTTATTCAATAACTTGGTTTTTCTTAATATTAAGAGAAGTGGTTTACTGCAGCACAATAGGGGGAGGGAGGATGAAATATATTTGATATAATTCACTCAAACATTTAGTGTTTGGCACCAGTACTAAAAAGAGTAAAACCCACAAAAACACACGCACAACTAACCATAATAATGTCTGGAAGAACCAGGTTTCTTACATTTCTTACCATCCTCATCTTCTGTGAAGCCCCATTTGCTGAACAGAACCAGCAGTGTGTCCCTTCTAGTTGTGGGCATATTCAGAACATCAGCTACCCTTTTCGATTGAAAACTGACCCAAAGCACTGTGGCGATGAAAAGTATGAACTTAGCTGTGAAGAGAATCGCGCAAAATTATATGGGTATGCGTCGGGCTTTGGATCGATGAATTACTACGTGCAAGCCATTAATTATGATAACTCCACAATCCGCATTGTGGATTCTGATATAAGAGAAGATCTTTGCTCTCTTCCTCAGCAGCAGTATTATGATAACTCCACAATCCGCATTATGGTTTCCAGTATACCCTCTATTTTTGAGACTTATAAGCGCAGTAATGGTATTCTGCTGGCAAAACCAATCACTATATTCAGCTGTCCATTTGCCATAAATTATCCAGGCATTGTAGAAATCACTAATTGTCTCAACAGGAGTTATGCTTCCAATACTTCTTTTGAATTATTAAAGGGACACACATATGCAACCATGGCCAAATTGTTGCCATCTGATTTGAGAGTAGGGTGTACTATAGACCTCATGTTAATGACTTCATGGCATACTGAGGATGCACGTATTTCCATTTTGGATTTACATAATGCTTTGGCATATGGGTTCGAACTTTCATGGTTTCCTGTTTACTGTAGCAAGTGCCAATATTTATTTGGCTGCGAAGGTGAAAATTCAAGGGATGTTCGCTGTCTGGATTTGAACTGCAAAGCTTACAATTTTAGATTCTTCAAAACCTTTTGTGGTAAGAACATTACCAATGTCATGCGAGAATTTAACACTTTTAGCAAATTTTCTGTGTAAGTTTGAAAGATCTCGCTCATTCATACTTTTTTCTTTTTTTTTTGGCTCTGGAATTTCTCTTTGGATGACCACAATCAAGTTGCTCAAAGACATGTTCTCCGCGTTCTTGAAAGTAAGCACTCGTTCTATTGTCAATTCTGGTTGTATACATGCTAGGATTGTATTAACGGTAAATAGTTGCAAGTGAGATTAACTGTGTTATTAATTGTTGGTGTTCTTGCAGGAATTATCCCATGGATACTTCCCATATTTGGTAAGCCAATTCTGTTGTCTTTAAAATTCATTGATTTGTTAGGAAGAGAAGAACTGAACTAAGACTACTGGATGCAGAGTAAAATTCTTAGTTGATTTAATATGGATGGTATAATAAAAATATAAAAGTAATAGTTTATTAGTATGATAAAGAAAGCACCATATCAAGTTTAAAATTTGAATAGCAAATTGTGTAAGCGGTACAGAATTATGAAATGATGTTAAACAGTTTTTAAAGTAGAAAGAATGTCATATAAATTGGAAATGAGATAGAGAACTTGGGACAATTGTGCTTTTCGTCTCTCAACTATTCATCCACTATCGTGTACTTACGAAATATGGTGACTACTGCTACTTTCGGAATCATTTTAGTTTGGAAATGACGGACTAAAAGTATTGAAATAGCTTCCTCATGATATACCTTCGCGGTTGCATTTTAATTTAACCATTCACAATCTTTTCTTGCTTACTTTATGATGGTTGCGCACAGGACTTAGCGTTGTGGCAAGAATCATAATATTCCCATGCATATTTGTGTTTCTATTGATTGAATTACGAAGAAGGCATTTGTCGATTTTTGATGCAATTGAAAGTTTCCTGCATAGTGAGAACAATTTCATGCCCATTCGATACCCCTACTCCAACATAAGGAAGATGACTAGGAATTTGAAGGAGAAACTAGGCCAAGGAGGTTATGGTTCAGTATATAAAGGCAAGCTCCGAAGTGGTCCTGATGTAGCAGTGAAGATCTTGAGCAAGCCTAAAGCTGATGGGCAAGACTTCATCAATGAGGTTGCCACAATCGGGAGGATTCATCATGTTAATGTAGTACAACTTATTGGCTATTGTGCTGAGAGATCTAAACGTGCCCTTGTATATGACTTCATGCCTAATGGATCACTTGACAAGTACATCACACCCCAAGTAGAAGGAACTCTACTAAGCTGGCAAAGAAAGTCTGAAATTGCTCTTGGAGTTGCTCGAGGTATTGAATATTTGCATCGAGGTTGTGACATACAAATTCTACATTTTGACATCAAGCCGCACAACATACTTTTGGATGAGAATTTCGTTCCAAAAATTTCTGACTTTGGTCTTGCCAAATTATACCCAACGGATAACAGCATTGTTACTCTAACAGCAGCAAGGGGAACAATTGGATATGTAGCTCCAGAATTGATCAACAGAAGCATTGGTCCTGTATCTTATAAGGCAGATGTTTATAGCTTTGGAATGCTGCTAATTGAGATGGCAGGCATGAAAAGAAACTCGGCAGCAAGAGAGGATATGTCAAGCCAGTATTTCCCACATTGGATCTATGATCAATTCGACAAGGAAAAAGAAATTGAAGTACTAGACGAGACGCATGATGATGAAAAGAAGATTATAAAGAAGCTAACTTTAGTTGCCTTGTGGTGCATACAAATGAATCCACTCTATCGTCCCTCAATGACTAAAGTAGTGGAAATGATTGAAGGCGAATTACAGGCTTTGCAAACGCCTCCTAGGCCTTCTGAATCACTGCAACCATCTCCGTTGGAATTCAATCTGAGTTCTTCAATAGGTTCAACTGAGTCTATGATATTGCTTGAGAATTGTTCAGATTCTGCAAAAGTAGATGTAATTATTGGTTGACATGTGAGTACCACAAACTGTAACTTCACATTATGTAATACTTGTGCTCTATCTTTATGTAACTTTCTATTTTTGTCTTTTATGCCTTTATGTGTAATGAACATGGTTTTTGCAAATTAGAGTAATGGCAGTTGTAAAAGAAAGTGTGGCTTTCACTACTTATTGTTCAGTCTCCCCATATTGTCTCTTACTATGAAAGGATGTACCAGAATTATCTTTTCAGAAATGTGCAAATAGCAGGGTGATTGACAGGAATGGCCCAAGGGGCTGGTCTTTAAATATTGTTTCCCTTTTTGAATGTATTTACAAACAAATCTCCAGTAGCTCTTTAGGGATTTCTCTACTGATCTGTTGAGTTTATGCTATATTTACTTTACCTCTACCCGGTTGGTATGATTTTGTAATTATTCGTTCACTAAACTCTACCAGATTGGCGTAACTTTGTATTATTTTGCAGTCGACCTATTTGTTAAATTATTCATCAAAGTCTATCCGATAGGCATAATTTTTATGTGCAACCACCCCAAATCTGCTTGAAATGATCTCAAATTTAAAACAAAGCCTTCAAATATTAGCATAAACGATCCTCAGTAACAAATTTAGTCAAATAACTCCAAATCAAGAAGACTCACTTTGTCTTTTTAAACATTTTCAAAGGACCAACAATGTAGTTTTTAAAATTTTAAAGTAAATCACTAAATTAGTGGTTAAAGTAAAAGTTTAAGTATGAATAATCAACATTCAAATGATTTTAACAATAATTAATCATTAACTTCAAATTTTTACCTCCAAAATTAAAGATTTACGGTGTTCTTAGCGAAGAAGAAGAGACGGAGAAGAAGGAGCTAAAGGGGCAAATATATCATTTGGCACTATGGCTGTCCAACAGGACGGGATGGGACGGGACATGACAGAATTAACGGGACGGGACGACATTTAGCCGGGACGGGACGGGACAAACGGGACGAAACGGTAGTCCCATCTAGTCCCGCTAACAAACGGGACGAGACGGGTTCGCGGGCCTTAAGTGCCGTTTTAAAAAAAATTTATTTAAGCATTGAGTTTGGAAACCGCTATTCTTTTGACAATGACTAAGTTTTTAAAGTTTGCAACAACTAGTTTTTTGAGTTATTTAATAAACTTAAAAATTAAACGGAAATTAGAAAACTAAGTAAAGAATTATAAAATATTAAAACAAAAGACTTGTAATGAAATATTCTAGTAATTATAAATTTATAATAGAGTTATAATTTATTTAATATAATTTCAAGTCATTAAGTAACTAAGTAAGAGTGTAAGACAATTCATAAAAACAATTCAACGCTTAGAGCCTTTTATTTTATTAATAGAACTTTCAAATCTCACATACAAATATAATTCTTTTGAAGAGCACCTAATCTACGCAGCCACCTTCTAAGAAGGATTCTGTTTGAACTAGGCCTCTTAGTAGCCAATTACAAATTATCATACTAATATTTGTAAGCTCCTATATAACTTCGTTGTAAGTTGTAACTTATCTATAATTTCTCTCGGACATTGTTCTAGAATTGGCAATGTTGATTGATGTTCCATGAGTTCCATGCCGTCATAGCTCCCGGTGCTAAGTATCTCATTGTATTCTTCTTCTTCCCTAGTTTCACCGCTTGTTGTTTCCATAGATTTTTTTTTATCAAACATTGATCTAACATAAGAATATATGTTAGCTTGGCAGTCTTCGAGAGATGGTTGTTCATTTTCTAGAATTGCTAAATTCTCATAAATTTTACGAACAAGTCCATTTGCACCTCTTAATTTTAAAGATGGGTTAAGTATAGTAGAAACTAAATAAACTTGGGGAATAGGAAAAAAAATACTTTTTAAATTTTGCAATCATTTCATTAATGGCCGGTGCATAAGTTGGATTAATTTTGCAATCATTTCATTAAGCTAGTTGTTGCAGTTGTGTTAGCACTTAGCAGAAGCATTATCTAAGGTGATAGTTAAAACTTTATCAATGAATCCATAAAAATCAATAATTTGTAGAACAATAGTTGCAATATATGCTCCATTGTGTTTTGAATCAACAAATTTATAACCAATAATACGTTTTTGCATGTTCTAGTGATGATCAACCCAATGACATATAACAGTTAAATAATCACAACCGTTAGGACTACGACCTATATCAGATGTGATAGACACTTTACAATCTAAGTGAAACATTACACAACGAATATATTGAAGATATTTGGTTTGAAATTTAAAAACATCGTTTCTAACCGTGGTCTTAGGAAAACCTTGAAAACCAGGATTATAAGTTTCTTGTATATAATGCATAAAAAAAATAGGACGCGGGACAGGCGGGACGGGACGGGACAGGCGGGACGAAACGGGACGGGACAAACGGAACGAAATGGCCATCCCGTCCCATCCCGTCCCATCCCGTGTCCCGTTTAACATGGGCCCATCCCGTTTAGAATTAAGTGGGACGAGACGGGACGGGACGGGACGCGGGACGGGTCTCGTCCCGTTGGACAGCCTTATTTGGCACACAAAGAAAAGATGAGTATTTATTAAAAACTTTAGTTACATAGATATTCAGCTAAAATCAGTCTCATTGGAGGACAACCACATAATTTTTCTAAATAGAAGTTGGCTAAGACAGGGTCAAGCAGAAAGTTTTACATACTTCATTTTATTTCTGCTTTCTGCTCTCTCTCTCTCTCTATATAAAATAGAGCTACATCACAAATTCTAACTAAAAGAAATAAAATGCTTGATGGATGAAACATGTTGGCTGACGTGGTTAATTAGGATAAAGGGGTGAGAGTGCATGCTTTAAATAAGTTTACTTAGTTAATTATCATTTATGCATAAATAGTTAATAAATGCTTATTTATTAATTCAGTAAATTATTCAAATATAATTAATTATTAGTATATAATTATTGAATTTTCAGATAAACAAAGAACATTAATCTTGTGAAGGATTAATGTGATTGTCTGTATGTGTCATAAGATATAAGCCAATATGATCCGTCCCCAGTGCCGGCTCTAATATTGTACTAGTTAATAAGGCAAGCCTTAGGCCCCCAAATTTGGGAGCCCCAATTTTTTTTTTATAGATATAATAGGTTTATAAGTATTTAAAAAATTAATATTTAATATCTTTTTTTCATATAAAGGAGAATTTTTCTTGCTATGTAAATACAATAACTGTTTAGCTTACTTAAAAATGGATAGTATGAATATTTAACATGTGAATTGACATCGATTTGCTAAGGGAAATAGTATAAGTTAAAGATAGTACTTTAATCGACATACTCAATTAAATAAAAAGATTTTTTTTTTCTAAATGTTTATATTGCTTATAGAATAATATTAACATTTGTATAACATTTGCCTCAGCGAAATAAGTTTTTCAAAATTAACATTATTGATCTTAGCTAAGATCAATAATGTTCCAAGAAAGATTAAATGAGTTGCTATATTAGTTGAAAAGAAATTATTTAAAAAATTCATTATAAAAATATTATTAAAAACATAGCATCTCAAAAATCTAGAAGAATAGGCTTCAAATAGAAAATCGTAACTTTTTAAAAAAAAAATTTAGGCCTCACGTTAAACTTTGTTTTTATGCCACATATATGCTTGAGCCGCCCCTTTCCGTCCCTAGTCTATTATAGTTTTTGACGAATTTGATCTTTAATACGTAAAACATTTGTGACAGATTAAGAAATTATCTTTTATCTCTATTTGTGATGGACCTTTCTTCACAAATTAGTCAATAATTTTGTGGCTCGATTATTTATTCGTCACAAGAATTTGTGACGTTCGAAATTGTGAAACCTAATAATCCATCACAAATCAGTCACACTTAACTTTTTCTTGTCTTGCATTAATGAGTTCAAGAATGTTGTGGTAATGGAGATGAGGTAGACTAGACAGTGAATCTAAAATTGACAAAGAAGGTGATAGAAAATTCCATACACCGTGTTGAATATTCTAATATTAGGACTTTTTTTCTTCACATTATTGTTTCAATCTATCTGTCCTCTTTCATTTAGTGTCATGAATTTTCTTTCTCCAAAATTTTGCAGGAAAGCAAAGGTAGAAGGAGACTTGGACTTAGTGAGCCCATGGTCGGAAAAATTACCATTGCTTGTCTAGAAGATAGACTAGACAGTGAGTCCAAGCAAAGAAGGAGATTATTCAAATTAGATGATCCCTTACGTTTGACGTTTGAGAGTAAGTATAGTTGTGGGGACATTATTTCAGTTTTTCTCCAAAATTTGCAGGAAAGAAAAAGGTTGGTGAAGATAAAATTTCGGTGAACCAATGTTTGAGTATTCTTTAGGTGTCAACTTCAACTTTCAGCTCTTGTTTTGTGTCTTTGGAAATTTTACCATTGCTTAGTCAAGGAAATAGACTAGATAGTTGCAATGAGTCCAAGCAAAGAGTTGTTAGGGTTCACCCTGAATTCTATCATAATTTTTTTTTTTTTTTTGTAAAGAAAAATGATTTTCTTGGTGGAAAATAGTTCTTAGTGGAAAAGGACTCTTCCATATTTAGCTAATTTTTTTTTCTTTGAGGAGAAATTTTGCATTTTCATAAATTGAGGCTTCCTTCTTACATAATTATAAATAACAGTATCCACAACGTAGTCAGTAAAAGAGTCTCTCAATAAAATGTAACGACCCGATCGGTCGTTTTGGGCATTTACGCTCTTTTCTACTATTTGAAGTCTTGAATAGCTTCATATAATATATTATGACGTGTGAATCGTCGGTTTTGGCTTTTCAGGTGTTTCACAATTAGTTCGGAAGAATGAATTACATGTTTGAAGCTTTAAGCTGGAAGAGTTGACCAAGTTTGACTTTTTAGTATTTTATCCCGGAACTAAGTTTTGATGGTTCCGTTAGGCTCGGATGGTGATTTTGGACTTGGGCGTATGCTCAGGATTTCATTTGGATATTTCTAGAAGATTTCGACACCAATTGGCGAAAGTTGGAAACTTGAAGGTTTGGAATGTTCATAAGTTTGACCGGAAGTTGACTTTGATGATATTGGGTTTGGATTGTGGTTCCGAATATTTTAGTAGTTTCGTTATGTCATTTATGATTTGTACGCAAAATTGAGTTCATTCCGAGTTGAATTGATATGGTTCAGCACGAGGTTTGAAAATCGAAAGGTTTAAAAATTTCTAAGTTTGAATTGGGGTACGATTCGTCTTTTCGATGTTGTTATATATGATTTGAGGCCGCAAGTAGGTCCGTAATATGTTATGAGACTTATTGGTATGTTCAGACGGGGTCCCGAGGGGCTCGAGTGAGTTTTGGGGTGGTTTTGGACCATTTCTAGGCCATTTTAATTGCTAATTTTTGGCTACAGAGGTGTGCATCGCGATCGCGGACATTTGTTCGCGTTCGCGAAGAGCAAACAACAGTTTGGAGCCTTGTGAATCGCGATCGCGGAAGCCTTTTCGCGACCGCGTAGAAGGAAATCTCTGCTGCATAGGGCTGACTTTGAAAGCTTATATCTTGCAATCTATAAGGAATTTGAAGATGATCCAAAAATGCAAGTTATATCCCTTGATATCTAGTTTTCAGAAAGTTATACCATTTTTTATTTGGAGTTTTGTACAAAAAGTTATGATTATTATACTAGAGGCTGTCTGAAAGAGTTAGGCAGTTTGTTCTTTGCGACCACGATTGATTTTCCGCGATCGCGGAGGGCAATTTTGAGCTGGAAAATTTTATGATTCACGATCGTGAAGCATTATCCGTGACCGCGAAGGGTAATTACCTGGGCATAAGCTATATTTCGGGGGGTTTTGGCCATTTTAACATATTTAAGTCTTTGGAACTCGGATCGAAGCAATGTTTGAGGCGATTTTTATCATATGGATTGGGGGTAAGTGATTCTAAATCGATTTTGGTTAAGTTACATAAATATATTGTTGTTTTTATCATTAAATTAGTGTTTTGGGTTGAAAATGATAGAAAAGTTTATAGATTTTAATTGAGGATTTGAAGGCCGAGTTGTGGTCGATTTTGAGTAATTTTGGTATGGTTGGACTCGTAGTTGAATGGGGATTCAGATTTTATAAATTTTGTTGGATTCCGAGTCATGGGCCCTAACGTTGACTTTTGTTGACTTTTCGAGCGGATTTGGGAATTTTTATAAATTGTTAAATTTCAAGCATTGGAGTATATGTTGATTAATTTGCACGTTGTTTGGCTAGTTTCGAATCGTTTGGCTTGGAATTGAGGATATAGGAAGGCCTTCAGAGGTTGATACGCGCAGAATGAAATTTTCGGAGTATTTTTTAGCTTGCTCGGCAGCGGATTCGGCTTGTTCGAGGTAAGTAGCACTTCTAAACTTGGTTCTGAGGGTATGAATCCCTGAATTTCGTGTTATATGAATTGTTTGGAGGTGACACACATGCTAGGTGATCGGCGTGTGGGCGTGCACCATAGAAATTGTGACTTAATTGATTTCGTTGAGTTGCATGATCAAACAATCATGTCATTACCCACATATCCTCCACGTGTTAGAGGAAATTGAGCTCAGACTCATGTTAAATAACATGTTTAGGCTACGTGCCGATATTTTTAGGACCCACAAAGGTCTTATTACTATTGAATTACTTGTTTAAATTTGAAATTTTGTACTCAGTCACATCTATCATTTGCATACCATATCTCAGCCTCTGTTGTCATTTATTGATGTATCATATCATCATGTCGGGTTGATTTTCATGTCATTGAGAGCCCGGGAGACTGGAAATTTTGAGTGATATTTATGGGATCGGGCTGCACGCCGCATCATATGTTATTTATTTATGCCTGGATCTGGCTATTATAGCGCTTGGGCGGAAGGACACCCTCCGGAGTCTACACCCCCCCCACAATGAGCGCGGTTGATTTTATATTGAGGGATGGATCTTTCCTGGGCATGGATCTTGCCCGAATCATTTTATATTGAGGGATGGATCTTCCTTGGGCATGGATCTTTCCCGAATCATTTATGTTGAGGGATGGATCTTCCCTGGGCATGGATCTTGCCCGAATCATTTATGGATCTTGCCCGAATCATTTATGTTGAGGGATGGGTCTTCCCTGGGCATGGATCTTGCCCGAATCATTTTATATTGAGGGATGGATCTTCCCTGGGCATGGATCTTGACCGAATCATTTATATTGAGGGATGGATTTTCCCTGGAATGGATCTTGCCCAATTATCTATATTGAGGGATGGATCTTCCATGGGCTGGATTGGCCTTACACAGTAGTGAGCGACTGACTGTCAGTTGATATTATATTTGGGATGGATCTTCCCTGGGCTGGATTGACCATATACAGTACTGAGTGATTGAGTATTTTGAGAGTGTGAGTACACGAGGTTTCCACTTAGGTGCATCACATACAACATATACATTGGCATGTAAATATAGAGATATCACATTCCTCATATCATTCATAATTGATCTATTTTACTTGTACTAGTTTAACTGTTAAATTTGAAAGCATGCCTACATTTCTAAACTATTATTTCTATACTGGATTGTACCTGTTGAGCTCGTTACTACTTTCAGCCCAAAGGTTAGTCTTGTTACTTATTGAGTACATTGGGTCAGTTGTACTCATACTACACTTCTGTACCTTGCATGCAGAATTTTGATGCTGATGTAGCTGCGTACGACGAGAGCTGGATCTGAAGATGTATCTGCGTTCCAGTCATTGCTGCCTCGTGTTCATGGTAGCTTTAGAATTTTTAATCTATTCATGTATACTTCAGACATATGACATATTTTTATTTCACACCAGCTTTGTAAATTCTAATCTTAGAAGCTCATGATTTGTACTATCAGTCCTTGCGTAACGACTCAATCAGTCATTTTGAGAGTTGTAGCCCCGTTCCCCCATTTACTGCTCATTCTGTAGTTTATAGCTGTTATGTAACTTGCCGGGGTAGTCAGTTCGGGTTTGGTGAGATTTCGGAATGAATTGAGATACTTAGTCTCAATGATAAAAACTTAAGTTGAAAATTATTGACTAGATTTTGACTTATATGTAAACGATACCAGAATAGAGTTTTGATGATTCCAACAGCTCCGTATGTTAATTTTGGACTTAGGAGCATGTCCGGAAAATTATTTGGAGGTCCGTAGTTAAATTAGGCTTAAAATGGCTAAAATAGAAATTTAAGCTTGGAAGTTTGACCGGGGAGTTGACTTTTTTTATATCGGGGTTGTATCCAGTTTTGAAAGTTTTCATAGGTCTATTATGTCATTTATGACTTGTGTACAAAATTTGAGGTCAATCGGACTTGATTTGATAGGTTTCGGCATCGAATGTAGAAGTTGGAATTTCTAAGTTTCATTAAGCTTGAATTGGAGCATGATTCGTGGTTTTGCATTATTTGATGTGATTTGAGGTTTTGACTAAGTTCGTATGATGTTTTAAGACTTGTTGGTGTATTTGGTTGAGGTCCCGGGGGCCTCGTATGCGTTTCAGATGGTTAACAAATCAAATTTGGACTTAGAACAATTGAAACTTGTTGCTGCCTACTGATGCAATTGCACCTGCAGAATTTGGCTCGCAGGTTGGAGCTCGCAGAAGTGACACAATGGTCGCAGATGTGGCCTGGGCTAAGGGGGCCTTGGACCGCAGAAGCAGACACTTCATGGCAGAAGCGAAGGCTGTCGTAGAATCGGGAGATTTACCGCAAAAGCGGAACCGCATATGCGGTTAAATATTCCGCAAAAGTGGAACTTCTGGACAGTGTACAAAAACAGAGGGTTCCGAGTTTTTGTCATTTTTGGACATTTCCAACACGATTTTGGGGCGATTTTTAGAGAGAATTCACAGGAAAACTTGAGGTATGTCATTTATGATCATTCTTAGTCAATAATATTGGATTATCATTGAGTATTTTGACTAGATTACATGTTTTTGAGGTGAAATTAGAGGATTTGGGCCTAGGGATTTTAAAATAAAAATTTGAGATTTGGAAGTCGAGTTGATGTCGAAATTTGGTAAATTTGGTATGGTCGGACTCGTGGTTGAATGGGCAATCATATTTTGTAACCTTTGTCAAGTTCCGAGACATGGGCCCCACGGGAAATTGTTGAGTTAAATTTTGGGTTTTTGTTGAAACATCTGTATTTTCATATGGAATTAATTCATATAATTTGTATTGACTGAGTCAAATTAATTGTGACTATATCCGAGCCGATTGAAGTCGGAAAATCGAGGGAAAGGCATTCTTATTGACTGATTGAGCTTGGCTTGAGGTAAGTGACTTATCTAACTTTGTGTGGGGGAAATTCCCTTAAGATTTGAAACTGTTGTAACATTTTGTGATATGTGAGCGCCGTGTACGCGAGGCGACGAGTGCGTACATGGGCTAAATTTGGAAATACCGGTTCTTGCTGAGTAGTCTTCTTTTAAGTTCTTTAACTAAGCTGCCTTATCATATGTAGTGATCATGTTTAGCCTAGTATCACATGTTTACGTGCCCTAAGTCTTACGTGCAGTATGTGCAACATGCTTAGCTAAATTGCCTACTTTCATTGATTTGATTTAAATCTTTAACTGTAAGATTTCTTGCTGAAAATTTGTTGTTACTCCGACTACTTGCTGCATATTTACATTTGGACTACGAGGCGGTTATTCGGGAGATCCCCATGTACTGCATATTTACTGTTGGGACTATGAGGCGGTTTCTCGGAAGATCCCCCTGTACTGCATATTTACTTATAGGACTACGAGGCGGTTCCTCAGGAGATCTCCCTGTACTGCTAGATTTACTTTTGGGACAACGAGGTGGTATCTCAGGAGCACCACTGTTGTTTACCTATAATTGTTGTGTTGTTATCTTTCTGTAAATTTCGTTTATTTCTCAGTTACTTCATTACACTATTATAAATTTCTGCCTTATTTATTATTATTTCTAGTAGGGCCTGACCTGACCTCGTCATTACTCTACCGAGGTTAGGCTTGACACTTACTGGGTACCGCTGTGGTGTACTCATACTACGCTTCTGCACAACGTTTTGTGCAGATCCAGGTTCTTTCTATCAGACCAAGTATCAGTGAACTAGCTGTACACGGAGACTTCAAGGTACATCTTCCAGCGTCTGCAGACCTGGGAGTCCCCCTCTATCCTTGTTATGTTGTCTTCCTGATTTCTCTTTAGACTCTAATGTATTGAGACACTCAAAATAAATTCTTAGAAGTTTGTGACTTATTTCTATCGGGTTTTGGGAGTTGAAATTATTGGATTGCTATTTTATATTTATTTCATATGTTGAGAATTTGGCTTCAGTTTTATTTTATGTATTTTCGCAAAAACTGTTAGGCTTACATAAACTTAGAGATTAGGTGCCATCATGATATCCTACAGAGGGTGAATTTGGGGCCATGACAAGTTGGTATCATAGATCTAGGTTCATAGGTGTTATGAGTCACATGCAGGTTTAGTAGAGCCTCGCGGATCGGTATGGAGATGTCTGTACTTATCTTCGGGAGGCTATGGAACTGTTAGGAAAATGTTCATTTCTTTGATTCCTTATCATGCGCATTTGTTGACTTCGAAATTCTAAACCCTTGTCTTTCTATTCTTTCACAGATGGTGAGTACACGTACAACTGAATCCGATGATAAGACACCCACGCCCTCTGTTGGAGCCGTAAGAGGCCGGGGCCGGGGCAGAGGCCAAGGAAGGCCACGTGGTGCAGCCAGAGCACCTGCACGAGAGCAGAGCCACCAGTAGCTCCAGTTGGAGAGCAGGCACCTGAGATGCCTGTTACTACCCCTGCACTTCAGGAGACTTTTGCCTAGTTTTTGAGTATGTTTGGCACTCTAGCTCAGGCAGGGTTGATTCCACTTGCTCCTGTCACATATCAGGCCGGGGGAGGAGCACAGACTCCTACCGCCCATACCCCAGAGCCACGGGCCCAGGTTGAAAATGCCTCGAAGGTTATACCAGTGCAACCAGTTATCCCAGTTCAGCCCGAGGTTAGGGCAGTAGTTTTGGAGGGGGAACAACTCAGGCTCGAGAGGTACAAGAAGTACCACCCTCCCACTTTCAGCGGTTTGGCTTTAGTGGATGCTCATGGTTTTCTTGAAGAATGTCACCACATCCTCCGTACTATGGGTATTGTGGATCCTAGTGGGGTTTCTTTCACAACATTTCAGCGTAGAGGAGCGACCTACCAGTGGTGGCGGGCATACGAGTTGGATAGTCCGGATGAGGCAGCTTCACTCACAGGGACTCAGGTTTCAGATATGTTCTTGAGGGAATATGTTCCTCAGAGTCTTAGAGATGCATGGCGCGCAGAGTTTGAGAAGTTGCGCCTGGGTTCTATGATCGTGTCAGAGTATGCGGTCCGATTCAGTGAATTGGCTAGGCATGCACCAGCCTTGGTTACTACTGTTCGAGAGCGGGTTCGTCGATTTTTTGAGGGCTCCACCATAGTATCAGATTTAGTATGGCCCGAGAGCTGGAGATGGACATCACATACCAGCAGGTGGTGTCAATTGCTAGGAGATTGGAGGGTATGCATATCCGTGAGAGAATACAGAGAGAAGCTAAGAGACCTCGAGATTCTGGCCCGTATAACAGTTCTCGTGCCCCAGCTATAGCTCGTCAGGGTAGGGGTTATGTGAGTGGCCCTGTTCATTCAGCATTTCCAGCCTCCAGCGGTACTCAGACCACTCCTAGGCCTAGGATCCCTGTTATGCACTGCCAGTGTCTAGTGTACCTCCTGTACGAGGTGCTTCCAGCGCTCAGTCCAGTCGATCAGGCCCGAGCCAATCACAGCAACCACGTCCTCTGAGAGATTGTTTTGAGTGTGGTGACACTCGTCATATGGTGAGGGATTGCCCCAGACTTATTCCACAGGGACCTTAGGCTTCTCAGGCCATGATTACTACACCAGTTGCCACTCCACCAGCACAACCAGCTAGAGGTGGAGGTCGAACAGGTAGAGGTCGTCCTAGAGAGGGAGGCCACATCAAATATTATCCCCTTCCTGCTAGGACAGAGGCAGTTGCATCTGATTCGGTTATCACACGTATTATTCCGGTCTATCATAGAGATGCATCAGTCTTATTTGATCCAGGCTCCACTTATTCTTATGTGTCATCTTATTTTGCCCCGTATTTGGGCGTATCCCATGATTCTTTGAGTTCTTCTATTTATGTATGTACACCCGTGGGTGATTCTATTATTGTTGACCGCGTGTATCGGTCGTGTTTGATTGTTATCAGTGGTTTTGAGACTAGAGTTGATTTATTATTTCTCAGTATGGTGGATTTCGATATTAGTTTGGGCATGGACTGGTTGTTGCCCTATCACGCTATCCTTGATTGTTACGCCAAGACGGTGACGTTGGCTGTGCCAGGTCTACCACGGCTAGAATGGAGAGGTACCTTGGATTATGTTCTTAGCAGGGTTATTTCATTTCTTAAGGCTCAACGAATGGTTGAGAAGGGGTGTGATGCGTATCTGGCTTATGTGAGAGATGTTAGTGTTGATACTCCTACCGTGGAGTTAGTTCTGGTAGTAAGGGATTTTCGCGATGTATTTCTAGCGGGTCTTCCGGGTATGCCACCCAAGAGGGATATTGACTTTGGCATTGATTTGTTACCAGGCACTTAACCCATTTCTATTATACCATATCGTATGGCCCTAGCATAATTGAAAGAATGAAAAGAGAAGTTACAGGAACTATTTGATAAGGGTTTTGTTCGGCCCAATGTATCACCTTGGGGTGTTCCTGTCTTATTTGTGAAGAAGAAAGATGGTTCTATGCGGATGTGTATTGATTACCGCCAGTTGAGAAGGTTACAGTAAAGAACAGGTACCCATTGCCACGTATTAATGACTTATTTGATCAGCTTCAGGGTGCCAGAGTGTTATCTAAAGTTTACTTGCGTTCAGGCTATCATCAGTTGAAGATTCTGGAGTCATATATCCCGAAGACTGCTTTCAGGACTCGATATGGTCATTATGAGTTCCTTGTAATGTCATTTGGGCTGACCAACGCCCCAACAATATTTATGCATTTGATGAATAGTGTATTTCATCCCTATCTTGACTCCTTCATCATTGTGTTTATTGATGACATTCTGGTGTATTCCCGGAGTCCGGAGGATCATGAACAACACCCGAGGACTGTGCTTCAGACTTTGTGAGAAAAGAAGTTATATGCAAAATTTTCAAAGTGTTAATTCTAGCTTGATTCAGTGGGAGTTTTGAGTCATATAGTTTTGTGTGAGGGGATCAAGGTAGATCCGAAGAAGAATGAGGCAGTGCAGAGTTGGTTCAGACCATCCTCAGCTATGGAGATCCGGAGTTTTCCTGGCTTGGAGGGGTATTATCGCTGATTTGTAGAGGGTTTCACTTATATTGCCGCTCCTATGACCTTATTGATCCAGAAGGGTGCTCCGTTCATGTGGACCAAGGAGTGTGAGGAGAGCTTTCAATAGCTCAAGACTACTTTGACTACAGCCCCAGTATTGGTGTTGCCTACCGGTTCGGGATCTTATACAATGTATTGTGATACATCGCGTATTGGTCTCGGCGTAGTGTTGATGCAAGACTGTAGGGTGATTGCCTATGCGTGCAGACAATTAAAGGTACATAAGAAAAATTATCATGTCCACGACCTTGAGTTAGCAGCTATTGTTCATGCCTTGAAGATTTGGCGGCATTATTTGTATGGTTTCCATTGTGAGGTTTACACCGATCACCGGAGTCAACATTATCTGTTTAAACAGAAGGATCTTAATTTGCGGCAACAGAGGTGGTTGAAGTTGATTAAGGATTATGATATCACCTTTCTCTATTATCCCGGAAATGCCAATGTGGTGGCCGATGCCTTGAGTCGTAAGGTAGAGAGTTTGGGTAGCTTAGCATACTTACCGGTAACAGAGAGGCCTTTAGCCTTGGATGTTCAGGCCTTGGCCAACCAGTTTGTCAGATTGGATATTTCCGAGCCGAGCCGAGTTTTGGCTTGTGTGATTTTTTAGTCTTCACTTTATGATCGTATCAGAGAAGCGTCAGTATGATGACCCCTATCTGCTTGTCCTTAAGGACACAGTTCAGCACGGTGATGCCAATGAAGTCACTATTGGAGATGACGGTGTATTACGGATGCATGGCAGTCTATGTGTGCCCAATGTAGATGGCTTGCGTGAGTTGATTCTCCAGGAGGCTCACAGTTCGTGGTACTCCATTCATCCGGGTACTGCAAAGATGTATCAGAACTTGAGACAACACTATTGGTGGAGGCGGATGAAGAAAGACATAGTGGAATATGTAGCTCGGTACCTAAATTATCAACATCTGAAGTATGAGCATCAACGACCGGGTGGATTGCTTCAAAAGCTAGAGATTCCAGAATGGAAATGGGAGCGGATCACTATGGATTTTGTTGTTGGACTCCCACGGACTCAGAAGAAGTTCGATGCATTTTGGGTGATTGTGGATAAATTGACCAAGTCAGCTCATTTCATTTCTGTGGTTACTACTTACTCTTCGGAGCAGCTGACTCAGGTTTACATTCGCGAGATTGTCAGGCTTTATGGCATACCGGTATCTATCATCTCTGATCGGGGTACACAGTTTACATCACAGTTTTGGAGAGCCGTACAACGTGAGTTAGGTACTCGGGTAGAGTTTAGTACAGTATTTCACCCTCAGACGGACGGACAATCCGAGTGCACTATTCAGTTATTGGAGGATATGCTTCGTGTGAGTGTGATGGATTTTGGGGGTGCTTGGGATCAGTTCTTTCCACTTGAAGAGTTTGCTTACAAAAATAGCTACCAGTCGAGCATTCAGATGGCTCCGTATGAGGCCTTATATGGGAGGCAGTGCCGGTCTCCAGTGGGTTGGTTCGAGCCGGGCTAGGCTAAGCTATTGGGTACAGAGCTGGTTCATGATGCTTTTGAAAAAGGTTAAATTGATACAAGATCGACTTCGTACAGCCTTATCTAGACAGAAGAGTTATGCAGATCGGAAGGTTCGTGATGTTGCATTTACGGTTGGTGAGTGGGTCTTGCCCTGGGTTTCACCCATGAAGGGTGTTATGAGGTTCAGGAAGAAGGGCAAGTTGAACCCTAGGTATATTGGGTCTTTTGAGATTCTGGAAAGGATTGGAGAGATGGCTTACAGACTTGCACTACCACCTAGTCTTACTGCAGTTCATCAAGTGTTCCATGTTTCCATGCTCTGGAAGTATCACGACGATCCATCTCATGTGTTAGACTTCAGCTTAGTCCAGTTGGACAAGGATCTATCTTACATTGAGGAACCAATGGCCATTTTGGACATACATGTTAGAAAGTTGAGATTGAAGAGAATTGCTTCAATAAAGGTACAGTGGAAACTTGTCGGGGTAGTCAGTTCGGGCCCGGTGAGGTTTCAGAATGAATTGAGACACTTTGTCTTAAGGATGAAAACTTAAGTTAAAAATTATTGACCAGATATTGACTTATCTATAAACGACTACGGAATAGTGTTTTGATGATTCCAATAGCTTCGTATGGTGATTTTGGACTTAGGAGCATGTCCAGAAAATTATTTGGAAGCCCGTTGTTAAATTAGTCTTGAAATGGCTAAAATAGAAATTTAAGCTTGGAAGTTTGACCAGGGAGTTGACTTTTTGATATCGGATTCGGAATCCAGTTTTGAAAATTTTCATTAGTCCGTTATGTCATTTATGACTTGTGTGCAAAATTTGAGGTCAATCGGACTTGATTTGATAGGTTTCAGCATCGAATGTAAAAGTTGGAATTTCTAAGTTTCATTAACCTTGAATTGGAGCATGATTCGTGGTTTTAGCGTTGTTTGATGTAATTTGAGGTTTCGACTAAGTTCGTATGATGTTTTAGCACTTGTTGGTGTATTTGGTTGAGGTCCTAGGGCCCTCGGGTGAGTTTCAGATGGTTAACAGATCAAATTTGGACTTAGAACAATTAAAACTTGTTGCTGCCTACTGATGCAATCGCACCTGCGGAATTTGGCTCGCAGGTGCAAGCTTGCAGAAGCAAGCCTAGCATCCTAGGCTGATGGTCCACAGAAGCGGATGAGGCATCACAGAAGCGCGACTGCAGAAGCGACGCAATGGTCACAGATGCGGCCTAGGCTAAGGGGGCCTTGGACCGCAAAAGCAGATGCTTCATCACAGAAGCGATTCCGCAGAAGCAGACTCTTTATCCGCAGAAGCAAAGGCTGTCGCAGAAGTGGAGGATTTACCGCAAAAGCGGAACCTCTGGGCAGTGTACAAAAACAGAGGGTTCCGAGTTTTTGTCATTTTTGGACATTTCCAACACTGCTTTGGGGCGATTATTAGAGAGAATGCATGGGAAAACTTGAGGTAAGTCACTTGTGATCATTGTTAGTGAATAATATTGGATTATCATTGAGTATTTCGACTAGATTACATATTTTTGAGGTGAAATTAGAAGATTTGGGCCTAGGGATTTCACAATAAGAATTTGAAATTTGGAGGTCGAGTTAATATCGGAATTTGGTAAATTTGGTATGGTTGGACTCGTGGTTGAATGAGAGTTCATATTTTGTAACTTTTGTCAGGTTCCGAGATGTGGGCCCCATGTGCAATATTTGAGTTAAATTTTGGGTGTCTGTTGAAAAATCTATATTTGCTTGTGGAATTAATTCCTATAATTTGTATTAATTGAATCAAATTAATTATGACTAGATATGAGCGGACCGAAGTTAGAAAATCGAGGGAAAAACATTCTTATTGACTGATTGAGCTTGGCTTGAGGTAAGTGACCAGTCTAACCCTGTGTGGGGGAAATCCCCTTAGGATTTGAAACTGTTGTAACATTTTGTGATATGCGAGCGCCTTGTACGTGAGGTAACAAGTTCGTACAGGGGCTAAATTTGGAAATATCGGTTCTTGTTGAGTAGTCTTCTTTTAAATTCTTTTACTAAGTTGCCTTAGCATATGTTGGGATCATATTTAGCCTAGTATTACATGTCTACGTGCCCTAACTCTTACATGCAATATGTGCAACATGCTTAGCTGAATTACCTGCTTTCCTTGATTTGATTTAAATCTTTAACTATAAGATTTCTTGCTGAAAATTTGTTGTTCTTCCCACTACCTGTTGCATATTTACTTTTGGGACTACAAGGCAGTTCTCGGAAGATCGCCATATACTGCATATTTACTTTTGGGACTACGAGGCGGTTTCTCGGGAGATCCTCATATACTGCATGTTTACTTTTGTGACTACGAGGCGGTTCCTCGGGAGATTCCCCTATACTGCATATTTACTTTTGGGACTACGAGGCGGTTCCTCGCGAGATCCCCCTGTACTGTAAATTTACTTTTGGGACTACGAAGCGGTACCTTGGGAGTGCCCCTATTGTTTACCTCTAATTATTGTGTTGTTATCTTTCTATAAATTTCGTTTATTTCTTAGTCACTTCATTACACTATTATAAATTTCAGCCTTATTTATTATTATTTTCAGTAGGGCCTGACCTAACCTCGTCACTACTCTACTGAGGTTAGGCTTGGGACTTACTGGGTACCGCTGTGGTATACTCATACTACGCTTCTGCACATCTTTTTGTGTAGATCCAGATACTTCCTATCAGACTAGGTATCAGTGAACTAGCTGTACACAAAGATTTCAAGGTACATCTGCCAGCGTCCGTAGACCTCGGAGTCCCCCTCTATCCTTATTATGTTGTCTTCCGGATTTGTCTTTAGACTCTAATGTATTGAGACACTCAAAATAATTCCTTAGAAGCTTGTGACTTATTTCTACCGAGTTTTGGGAGTTGAAATTATTGGATTGCAGTTTTATATTTATTTCATATGTTGAGAATTTGGCTTTAGTTTTATTTTATATATTTCCGCAAAAATTGTTAGGCTTACCTAGTCTTAGAGACTAAGTGCCATCACGACATCCTACAGAGGGTGAATTTGAGGTTCGTGACACCTTGGGGAGTGTATTAGTGTCAGTTAAATATTAATTGAATCGGATTATTGTTATTTGGCTTACCTAGCGGGTATGGTTAGGTGCCATCATGACTAGTTAAATTTTGGGTCGTGACGAGTTGGTATCAGAGCTCTAGGTTCATAGGTTCTACAAGTCATGAGCAAGTGTTTAGTAGAGTCTTGCGGATCGGTATGATGACATCCATACTTATCTTCGAGAGGCTACATGGCATTTAGGATAAACTTCCCATCTTTCTTTCCTTATTGTGTGGAATTGATTCAGCTATAAACATAACTTGAATTCCCTCCACGCATTCATATGCGCATGTGAGCACTCAGTATCAGCCGTGCATCGCTGACTTGTGATTCCAGGGATGAGGTGCGAGATGTGATTTTTGTGTTTTGGTGATGGGCTAGTCTAGAGGACTTGAGGCCAGGCTTAGACCGGAGCCTAAGCTCGGTAGTTTCGGTTGTGAGAACTTGTGTGTCCGGTAGTGTCCCTATGAGTGGAATTTGTGCCTCGATGAGCGGTTGAATTGACTATGTGATGATTTTGATATGACTGCGGGATGTGTTCAGATGTCTTGAATGTGATGGAAAAATAGGCTATTGGGTGCTTGGTGTCTGTATTGATTTGACGTATAGTCTCGAGTATGAATGTGTTGGAGGATATTTCACGTTGTTAAATTGTGGAACAAATTAAATTCTCGTGTCTTGTTAATGAGTTTGGACTCAGAAAGATCAAGTGATTGCGTAGTAATTGTGGATGCGAAAGGGTATAGAAATATGCCAATTTAAGGCTAAGCAGGTGGGTTATCTCCTGTGGAGTAATCTTTGTAGGTGTGATCCTTATATTGTTGAGTGGAGAGTTTCTTTTCTACCAGCGGGGTGTGTGTTGAGATTTGAATTTGAATCTAGTTGAGAAAGTTGACTTGCCTGTTAAGAGAATGAATGTGAGCTTAGCGGATGATTGAGGTATTTTATGGTTGGTGTGTCATGAGTTTGAGAAGAATTTTCGTTGAACTGACTGCGGGATTATGATAATAGTAGAGTATGGGTATGCTGAGTTATCAGATATTTTGTTATATGGCTTTGAGCCAAGTAGGGGAGTCTACTATCTACGATTTGATTGCACGGTTATGTGTTGTATTGGTTTTGGTCTGAGGCATACTAGTAGATCAGTTATGACTTACATAGGTTGAGATCGAGGAAGACTCGAGTACTGAAATTCTTGAATACGGGTTATATTGCTGTCACGACCCAAAATTCCCACTTTCGGGACCGTGATGACGCATAACATTTTACTTGCTAGGCAAGCTAATGTTAGAATAATTTTAACCATTTTTAACAATCCAATTTATTTAATAATAAAGAAACCAAATAACTGGAATAAAATATGAACTAAACTGAATAAACCAAAATAATAGCGATGTATAAATACCATCCCAGAACTGGTGTCACAAGTGCACGATCTTCTAGAATAATACAAATGAGAGTCTGAATAAAAATAAAGTTGTCTGAAAGAAAATACACAGCTAAGATAAAATAGAAAGGGACTTTAGAGCTGCGAACGACGTGCAGCTATACCTTAAGTCTCCTCTGAGCAAGTCTACGGTACGCCGCTGAGACCAACTTTGGTATCTGCACAAGAAGTGCAACGTGTAGTATGAGTACAACCGACCCCATGTTCTCTGTAACTTTCGAGTCTAACCTCGACAAAGTAGTGACGAGGCTAAGGCAGGTCGCTTATATTAACCTGTACGCAATAATAATAATAACAGGAATAGAGGTAAAATAGGTAACTCAAATCAACAAACAAGGACAATTCGACAGTCACAATCAATTATTTCTTTTATTATTCTGTTGCAGCGTGCAACTCGTTCCCACAATATAAAGTTTCAGTTAAATTCTGTTGCGGAGTGCAACCCGATCCCTCAATGTAAACCTTTAATTAATTCTGTTACGGTGTGCAACCCGATCCCACAATATAAACTTTCAATTAATTCTGTTGCGGCATGCAACCCGATCCCACAATGTTAATTAACAACACTTATATGTAAGACTACTTCAATAAATGCCATAATTAATATGAAACTATAAGGCAACAAGGTATACAACAATTATGTTTTATGCAGAAAACAATTAGGGACAAGTAACAAATAAGTGTAGAATTAGGGAGGAGTAGGGGTGGCTAGTGGGCCGGTTAGGACCGGGGCCGGCCCAGGACCGCAATCCCACATGGGCAGTGGGCCTAAACAGTCCTAACCGGATAGGAACGAGACCGTGAGGTGGTGGGCCAGGTAGTGGGCCGGTCTCATAGGGGAGGCCCGCGAGACCGGGACCGTTTAGGACCGGGACCAGCTTAGAAGTGGGCCGGTTCACGCGGTCCTAAACGGGCCCAACAGATAATTTTTTTAAATTTTTTTGACCGTTTGGCCATTTAAGAACTAGCCGTTTGGTCTGCCAAAATAGCTGTTGGCTATTTGTAAAATAGCCATTTAACCCCCCAAATTTTTTATAATTACACTTTTTCCCTATTTTCAATTATAAATACCCCTCATTCTTTCATTTTTCTCACAAAATCATCAATCTCTCTCAATCTCTCTCTAATATTCTTCTATAATTGCGTACTTAATTGTTACAATTTGTGCAAAATTGTGAAGTTGGTGAATTGAAGTCTTCAAGTCTTCAACGATAATTATTTTTCAACAAGTTGTTCGTCAATTCGGTAAACTCGTTCCAACTCTTAAGTTTTAATATTATAGTTTTGTTTGTTTTATTTACTTTGCTTGATTAATTAAGACGACTTATTCCCTAAAAAAATGTTTAATAAAAATAAGGAAAAATCCAAGAGTGGTGAATCTAGTGGCCAATCTGTTCCTCCTCCACTTCCCCCGGCTCCCCGGCCGAAACCTGTTACCCATCCTACACCTGCTATTCTTGATAGCGATAATAGTTTATTACAATTTACCGAGAGTCAATTTTGCCATAATATTGCACCCGGTAAATAATTAAACCATGAATATATGAATGCTCTTTATGGTAATCCAACTATTGATGAAAATGATGATGAAGAAATAGATTTTGATGAAATGCAACCGGATGACGATACACCCACTAGTCCTGCTCCTGAAGTTAACCCAACTAATAATAATCTAAATGATCTCCCGTCTGACCCTCCTGTTACTGCCCCTACTTTTTCTAGACAACCTTCTAAACGGGCAGAAACATCTCTTGTTTGGCCCTTTTTTACTCAACTAAGAGAAAAAAATAGGGCTAAGTGTAAAACTTGTGGCAAAGAGTTAGTTTTTAAATATGTTGGAAGTCGGGGGGGACGGAAAGTTTGACTAGACACATATTGCTACACCCTCAAGATAAAGCTAGATATTTTCGTATGAAAGCTTTGGCCGAGGGGACAAGTGCACCTAGTATGGCTGACCTTAGTACCGGGTCAAATTAATTTCAACCGGGAATTAACACTGTTACCGGTGGTATTTTATATTATGATCCAAAAAAAGATCGGGAAGAATTGGCAAAAATGGTTATTGTTATGTGCTTATCCTATAGTTTTCCTTCTAACCCTCACTTTATGCATTATATTATAAAAGTTTATAATCCTACTTATAAAGGTTTTCCTCGCACAACCGTAAAGAGTAATATTTATAAATATAAACATGAATATGAACAATATTTGCGCTATTTATTTACTCATATAAATTATCGTGTTGCTATTACAACTGATATTGGTAAAAGTAGTAATGACTGTGATTACCTTACTGCTACCAGTCATTGGATTGATGAGGATTGGATAATGCAAAAGCGCATTATTGCTTATAGAATAATTAATTCACGTCACACAGGGCAGTTTATTTCTAGCACGATTACGGATATTTGTAGATATTTTTGCATTAGTGATAAAATAATGTCAGTTTCAATGGATAATGCTACTAGTAACACAAATGTTGTAGCCTTGCTTACCACTACACTAAGTCCTGCATTTAGTAACATTTTTCATGTTAGATGTATTTGTCATATTTACCATTTAATTGTGGGTGATGGTATGCGAATTTTAAATGTTGAAATTGAAAAGGTTAAAATAGCTCTTAATTGGCTTTTTATTCAAACCGTAGAAGCAGACTTAGAGAATATTTTAAAAGATGCGATGAATTTGGCCTAAGAGAAAGAAAGGTTCCTAAACCTTGTCCAACTAGATGGAATTACATGTATAAAAGTTTAGTTGTTGCATATGAATATAGAAACCCCATAAACTCAACGTTTAATGCTCATGTAAGTGATAATGATGAGCACCTTACAAATGCGGATTGGGCTAATGTTAAAATGCTTGAAGATTTTTTAGAAAAATTTTATATTGCTACAAATGAATTTTCTGGGCAATATTATCCTACTATTTCTAACTGTTTAGTTTATATTGCAGAACTTGCAAATTTGTTTGATCATTTTTCAGAGGGTGGAGAAATTTATCAACTTGCTATTGATTCCATGAGAAAAAAATTTAAAAAATAATTTTTCCCTATTCCCGCTATTTATGGTGTTGCTGTATTGTTAAATACTACTATGAAATTAGGAGATCCTCAATTTTGGTATGAAACTGTTTATAATGGTTTAGAATTTGAAGATGAGGAGTTGTCTACACTTGCGGACGCAATAGCCTTAATTAAAATAAATGTTCAAACTATTTATAATGCTTATCAAGTTGCATTAGATCATGCTAGACCAAATGCTCCAACTCTTTCTTCTTCTAGTTCTCAATCATCTAAAAGAACTGCGGGAGTAAGAGCACTTAGTGCTTGGGCAGGATTTAGGGGTTCTCAAGGTTCTAGTACTAGTAATTTTTCACAACTAAATGAGCTTGAAGTTTATTTGTCATAGGGAATTGAGGAACAATCAGTACTTTTCAGAGATTGGATCCGTTCGGAAAGAAGAAATTTTGGACTTGCTGAATCACAACCAGAGGTAGACGAAGCTTATGAAGAAATGCTAGCTGAACTTGCGGAGGTGATTCTTCGCCTGGAAGAGGTGATGACCAAGCTTCATTTCCGCCACCACCAACAGAAATTCCTCCGGACCTTGAAGGATTTATGAAATTTGTAAAAGATATCATGTAAATTAATATGTAACTTGTATTTTGGCATATCTTGATTAGTTTCTTTTTCTTCTCAATGGTAGTATTAGCACCTTGTTGGGCTCATTCCATAGGGGGGAGGAAGACTAAGAAAGATATTGCCATAATTTTTTAATGCTATAATAAAAATATAACGCATTGCTTTGAATATCTCTTTAAAATATTTTTGTTTTTTTATATACCTTAAGCTATACATATAGTATAATTGATTTTGGAATCTGACCTCAAATTGAGATCTAAATGCCCAAATTTCCGAAATCCCTAGTTTCTATCCTAACCCCTAATTCTACCATGAAAGCTCTAGATTTTAGGTTGAAAATTCAAGAAATATAATGGGTAATTGAAAGAAAATGGTTTAGAATCGCTTACCAACACTTTGGGGAAGAAATGACTCTTGAAAAATTGCCTCACTCCGTTTGGTTTTTGAGAAAAATAAATTTTTTTGGCTAAATCCCGTGTTTGGATTCTGTTAAGTGCTGGGCAATAGTGTTCATCGCGTTCGCGAGAGCATTGTCGCATTCGCGAAGAGTTTAGGCTGCCAAGCCTTCACGTTCTTCGTGTTCGCGAGACAGTGTTCACGTTCGCGTTGAAGAAAAGGCTGACTCCTCCTCCCCAGTGCCTAACACTACGCGTTCGCGATGGGCTTGTCGCGTTCGCGAAGGGTAACGCCCCTATCGCTTCGCATTCGCAACCAAGCCTTCGCATTCGCGAAGAAGAAATCCCTGCCTTATCAGTTTACTCTTCGCGTTCGCGAGAGGACCTTCGCGAACGCGAAGAAGGACAAGCCAGAACCCAGACTCTGCAGAAACAACTAGATTTCCAAAGTCCAAAATATCCCGTGGCCTATTCGAAACTCACTCAAGCCCTCGAGGCTCCAAACCAAACATGCACACAAGTCTAAAAATATTATACGAACCTACTCGCACGATCAAATCGCCAAAATAACACCTAGAACTCTAAATTTAGCACCAAATCAAATAAAATTCTCAAGAACACTTTAAAGTTACTATTTCTTCAACTGGATGTCCGAATCACGTCAAATCAACTCCGTTTCTCACCAAATTTCACAGACAAGTCTTAAATATCATAATAGACCTGTACCGGGCTCTGAAAAAAAATAATACGGACCCGGTACTCACAATGCCAAACATCAATTAATTCTTAAAAATAAATAATTTACACATTTTTAATTTTCATCAAAAATTCAATACTTGAGCTAGGGACCTCCGAATTCTATTCCGGGTAAACACCCAGGTCCCATAATTTGATACGGACCATGGATCCGGGCATGTTTACCAAAAATGTTGACCGAAGGCAACTAAAATCAACTTTTAAGGCATAAATTCTTATTTTCATCAATTTTCAACATAAAAGCTTTCTGGAAACCTGCCCGGACTGCACACGCAAATCGATGAGGGTAAAAATGAGATTTTTAAGGCTTAAGAGCGCAAATTCGAGTTTTAAAACATAATATGACCTTTTGGGTCATCATAAAATCAAATCTCCGGTTAAACTTTAGAAATTCAAGCTTTATAAAATCAAACCTTTTGTTTTTTTTCAAAACAACTAACGAAAAACGTTCCTACGCACCTCAGAATAACTTTAAATTTTGTACACAAGTCATAAATGACATACTGGAGCTGTTCCAATTTTCAAAATTGAATTTTGACCCCGATATCAATAAAGTCAACTTCAGGTCAAACTTTCCAAAAATCCCCCATTTTCTAACTTTCGCCAATTTATGCCGAAATGACCTAAGGACATCCAAATCAACATCCGGTCCTAAGTATAAAATCATCATACGGCGCTATTGGAATCATAAAATTTACATTCCTGGGTCGTCTACACAAAAGTCAAACTACAGTCAACTCTTACAATTTAAACCTTTAACTTAGGGACTATGTGTCCCATTTCACTCGGAATCCAAAAACCAAACACCCCGGCAAGATTCAACACCACGATATAGCATAGAGGAAACATAATATATGGGATCAGAGTTAAAATACTCGTAACGACCGGCCGGGTCACTACATTCTCCCCCTCTTAAACAAACGTTCGTCCTCGAACGAGTATAGAGACATACGTGAAGTGGTGAAAAGATGTGGATAACGGCTACATATGTCATACTCTGTCTCCCAAGTCGCCTCCTCGACTAGTTGACCCCTCCACTAGACCTTGACTGAAGCAATGTCCTTTGACCTCAGCTTCTGAACCCGCCTGATCAAAATAGCTACTGGCTCCTCAACATAAGATAAATCCTTGTCCAACTGGACTGAGCTGAAATCTAACACATGAGTCGGATCACCATGATACTTCCGGAGCATAAAAACATGAAATACCAGATGAACTACATCTAGGCTAGGTGGAAATGCCAGCTTGTAAGCCCCCTAACCAATCCTTTCAAGTATCTCAAAAGGTCTGATATACCTAGGGCTCAACTTTCCCTTCTTTCCAAACCTCATAACACACTTCATGGGCAAAACCTTGAGCAAGAACCGCTTCTCAACCATGAATGCAACATCACGAACCTTCCGATCTGCATAACTCTTCTGTCTAGATTGGGCTGTACGAAGTCGATCTTGAATCAATTTAATCTTTTCCAAAGCATCCTCAACCAAGTCTGTACCCAATAGCATAGCCTCACCCGGCTCAAACCAGCCCATCAGAGACCGACACCGCCTCCCATAGAAGGCCTCATACGGAGCCATCTGAATGCTCGACTGGTAGCTGTTGTTGTAAGCAAACTTCGCAAGTGGCAAGAACTGATCCCAAGAACATCCAAACTCCATCACACACGCACGAAGAATATCCTCTAATATCTGAATAGTAAGCTCGGACTGTCCCTTCATCTAAGGGTGAAATGCTGTACTCAGCTCAACCCGCGTGCCCTACTCATGTTGTACAGCCCTCCAGAATCGCAATGTAAACTGCGTACCCCGGTCAGAGATGATGGATACCACAACGCCATGAAGCCTGACAATCTGGCGGATATAACCTCGAGCCAACTGCTCAGAAAAATAAGTAGTCACCACTGGAATAAAATGTGCAGAGTTGGTCAATCTATCCATAATTACCCAAACTGCATCAAACTTTTTGTGAGTCCGTGGAAGCCCAACAACAAAATCCATAGTAATGCGCTCCCATTCCCACTCTAGAATCTTTAGTTTCTGAAGCAATCCACCTGGCTGTTGGTGCTCATACTTTACCTGTTAACAATTTAGACACCAAGCTATGTACTCCACTATGGCCCTCTCCATTCTCCTCCACCAGTATTGCTGCTTCAAGTCCTGATACATCTTCGCGGCATCCGGATGAATGGAATATCGGGAACTGTGAGCTTCCTGGAGAATCAACTCATGCAAATCAGCTACATTGGGCACACATAACCGGTCCTACATTCGCAACACACCATCATCCCCAATAGTGACATTTTTGGCATTGCCGTACTGGACCGTGTCTTTGAGAACAAGCAAATGGGGGTCGTCATATTGCCGTTTTCTGATACGGTCATATAAGGAGGACTGAGAAACCACACATGCAAGTACTCGACTAGGCTCCGAGACATCCAATCTGAAAAACTGGTTGGCTAAGGCCTGAACCTCCAATGCTAGTGGCCTCTCTGCTACCGGTAGATATGCTAAACTGCCCAAACTCCCCGCCTTTCGACTCAACACATCAGCTACCACATTGGCCTTCCCTAGATGAAACAAGATGGTGATATCATAATATATAAGTAACTCTAACCACCTCCGCTATCGCAAGTTGAGATCCTTATTTTTGAATAAATGTTGTAGACTCTGATGGTCGGTATAGACCTCACAATGGACACCGTGCAAATAATGCCGCCAAATCTTCAAGGCATGAACAATATCTGCTAACTCAAGGTCATGGACCGGATAATTCTTCTCATGTACCTTTAACTGTCTGGATGCATAGGCAATCACCATACCGTCATACATCAACAGTGCGCCGAGACCAATATGCGATGCATCACAATACACAATATAAGACCCTGAACCTGTAGGCAACACCAATACTGGGGCTGTAGTCAAAGCTTTCTTGAGCTTATGAAAGCTCTCCTCACATTCCTCGGTCCACCTCAATGGAGCACCCTTCTGGGTCAATCTGGTCATAGGTGCAGCAATAGAAGAGAAACCCTCTATAAATCAACGATAATACCCTACCAAACCAAGGAAACTCCGGATCTCAGTAGCTGATGACGGCCTGGGCCAACTCTGCACTACTTTAATTTTCTTCGGATATACCTGGATCCCCTTGTTTGATACTACATGACCCAAAAATCCCACTGAATCAATCCAGAATTCACACTTTGGAAATTTTGCATACAACTTCCTTTCTCTCAAAGTCTGAAGCACAGTCCTCAGGTGCTGCTCATGATCCTCCCGGTTTTGGGAGTACACCAGAATGTCGTCAATAAACACAATGGCGAAAGAGTCAAGATAGGGCTAAAATATAATGTTCATCAAATACATAAATGTTGTTGGAGCATTGGTCAGCTCAAATTACATTTCAATGAACTCATAATGACCATATCGAGTCCTAAAAGCAGTCTTTGGGATATTTGGCTCCCGAATCTTCAATCGATGATACACTGATCGCAGATCAATTTTTGATAACACTTTAGCACCCTGTAATTGATCAAATAGGTCATAAATGCGAGGTAATGTGTACCTGTTCTTCATTGTAACCTTGTTTAACAGTCGATAATCAATACACATGGGCATGGAACCATTTGTTTTCTTTACAAATAAGATTGGAGCACCCAAGGCGATACACTGGGCCGAAAAAACCCTTATCAAGCAACTCCTGTAACTGATCTTTTAATTCCTTTAATTTTACTGTGGCCATACGATATGGTGGAATAGAAATGGGCTGAGTGCCCGGTAACAAATCAATGCCTAAGTCAATATCCCTGTCAGGTGGCATACCCGGAAGATCCGGTGAAAATACATCTGGAAAATCCCTCACTACCGGAACTAACTCCACGATAGGAGTATCAACACTGACATCTCTCACAAAGGCTAGGTAAGAATCACACCCTTTTTCAACCATATGCTGAGCCTTTAGAAAGGAGATAACCCTACTAGGAACATAATTTAGAGAACCCCTCCACTCTATCCGTGGTAATCCTGGCATAGCTAGCGTCATGATTTTAGCGTGACAATCAAGAATATCATGATAGGGCGACAACTAGTCAATGCCTAAAATATTATCAAAATCCACCATACTGATAAGAAAGAGATCGACGCTGGTCTCAAAATAATTAATAATAATTAAACACAACTGATACACACGGTCAACAATAACAAAATCTCCCACGAGTGTAGACACATGTACAGGAGAACTCAGAGAATCATGACATACCCCTAAATATGGAGCAAAGTAAGAGGACACATAGGAATAGGTGGAGCCTGGATCAAACAAAGCTGAAGATTCTCTATGACAAATCGAAATAATACATGTGATAACTGAGTCAGATGCAAGTACCTTATTCCTAGCTGGAAGAGCATAATATCTGGCATGGCCTCCCCCTCTAGGGCGACCTCTACCTTTCTGACCTCCACATCGAGCTGGTTGTGCAGGTAGAATGGCAACTGGTATAGTAACCATGGCCTGAGAAGCTTGAGGGCCCTATGGATAGGTGGGGCCTAAGATATTTGTGGAGTTACACCCCTCCTAAGTGTGGGGCAATACCTCACTATATGAAGAGTGTCACTACACTTAAAAATAATCCCTCGGAGGACGTGGTTGCTGAGACTGGCTTGGGCTTGATCGGCTGGACTGGCTACTGAAAGCACCCCGTGTAGGAGGTACAATAGACAATGGCGGTGCATAATAGGAAACCTGAGGTCTGGGAGTAGGTGGAATACCGCTGGAAGCTGAAAGTGCTGAATGTATAGGATGGCTCACATAGCTTCTACCATGACGGGCTGCAGCTGGGGCACAAAAACTGTTGTATGTGCCAAAATCTCGAGGCCTCTTAGCTTCACTCTCTTCTCTATCCCGGGTACGT
Source organism: Nicotiana tabacum (assembly GCF_000715075.1). Lineage (NCBI taxonomy): Eukaryota > Viridiplantae > Streptophyta > Magnoliopsida > Solanales > Solanaceae > Nicotiana > Nicotiana tabacum. Next base: position 10,251,792 of record NC_134098.1, read on the forward strand.
ATACCCTCCAATCTCTTAGTGATTGCCACCACCTGCTGGTATGCGATGTCCATCTCTAGCTCTTGGGCCATATTGAATCTGATACTGGGGTGGAGTCCCTCAATAAATTGACGAACATGCTCTCTGATAGTAGCAACCAAGGCAGGTGCATGCCTGGATAAATCATTAAACTGGACTGCATACTCCGATACTATAATAGAGCCCTGGCACAACTGCTCAAACTCTGCGCGCCATGCATCTCTGAGACTTTGGGGAACAAAATCTCCCAAGAACATATTAGATAACTGAACCCAAGTTAGTGACGCTGCCTCTGCCAGACTACCCAACTCATATGCTCGCCACCACTGATACGCCGCTCCCTTAAGATAGAATGTAGTAAAAGTAACCCCACTAGAATCGACAATACCTATAGTATGGAGCATACACTGACATTCCTTAAGAAAACCCTGGGCATCCTCTGAATCCTAACCGCTGAAAGTAGGAGGGTGGTACTTCTAGTACCTCTCGAGCCTGAGCTACTCCCTTTCTGAAATTGCTGCCCTAACCTCGGGCCGAACTGGGACAACTGGCTACACTGGTATAACCTCTGGGGATGATCACCCTGGACCCGTGGCTCTTGGGTAGCGGGAGTTTGTGCTCCTCCCCCGACCTGAGATGTGTTAGGAGCAAGTGGAATGAACCCTGCCTAAGCTAGAGTGCCAAACATGATCTAAAACTGGGCAAGAGTCTCCTGAAGTGCATGGGTAGTAACAGGCGTCTCAGGTGCTTGCTCTCTAACTGGAGCTACTGGTGTCTCCTTTGCAGTAGCTCGTGCAGGTGCTCTGGCTGCACCACGTGATCCTCCTCGGCCTCTGACTTGGCCTCTACCCCAGCCTCTCGCGGCTCCAAAAGGGGGCACGAGTGTCTGATCATCGGATCCAGTTGTGCGTGTCCTCACCATCTATGAGAAAATAGAAAGACAATGGTTTAGAATTTCGATGTCAACAAATGCGCACTATAAGGAATCAAAGAAGTGAACGTTTTCCTAAAAATTCCATAGCCTCCCAAAGATAAGTACAGACGTTTCCATACCAATCCACGAGACTCTACTAAACCCGCTTGTGACTCATAACACCTATGAACCTAAGGCTCTGATACCAACTGTCACGACCCAATTTTTCCCTCCATAGGATATCATGACAACAGCTAGTCTCTAAGACTAGGTAAGCATATAAACAAGCGGAATAATTAAAATGACAATAATTACTCTTAAATCTCAACAATTTAATACATATAGAAATTCCCAAAACCCCGAGAAATACAAGTCACAAGATCTAAGAATTTATTCTAAATATCTCTATATATCAGAGTCTAATAAAGATAAGGAAAATAACATAATAAAGATAGAGGGGGACTCCGCGGTCTGCGGATGCTGGCATATATACCCTGAAGTCTCTATGTACGGACTAGCTCACTGATACCTGGTTTGGTAGGAAGTACTTAGATCTACACAAAAGGATGTTCATAATCGTAGTATGAGTACCCCATAGGGGTACCTAGTAAGTGCCAAGCCTAATCTCGATAGAGTAGTGATGAGGTTAGGTCAGTGCCCTACTGGGAATAATAAGAGACAGGACGAAAAGTTTAACAATATAATAATAATAATGACAATGGAAGTGAATCAAGCAAGGAGTATGTCACAATTTAACTACACAGAATAAGGGAAAATAATACATCATGGAAGAAAAACAAGAATTTACATATTTAGGAAAAAACAAAGCAATCAAGACAAGTACACCAATAGAAAAATATCAACAAGGGCACTCCCGAGGTACCGCCTCGTAGTCCCAAATCATAAATAAATTCACAATATTTTCTTCCTTTCCTTATATCACCGTGGTAGCCTTCATATTTAGTTTAAAGGAAATCATTTTTTCTGAAATAGCATCTCGCGTTATAGCCCACCTTATCTCACCACATGACTGCTAGTAGTTCTGGAGGCGCTCAAACTTCCTGCGATAATCCTCTCTCACTGTAATAGGAACAAATTTCTCCTGAAATAGCTGTGAGAACTACTCCCAGGTAAGTGCAGGCGAATCAGCTGGTCTAGTAAATGCATAATCTCTCCACCGCCTCTTGGCGGAGCCAGTCATATGAAACACAACGAAATCAACCCCGTTGCTTTTCACTATTCCCATGTTCCGCATCACCTCATAGTAGCGGTCAAGATAAGCCTGTCAAGATAATCTTGTGGGTCCTCAGAAGGTGTACCACAAAAGTGAATTGGAAAGCTCTTAGTAAGCTTGTCCAATCTTAATAAGGCCTCAGAATACATGGCGTGCCTATCACCGGCTTGTTCCAAAATAACCAGCTGAACTACCCCAACTAGTGGGACTGTTGGAGCCTGATACTGGGGAGCTATCTGCTCCAGAGTGGGAGTAATGAGAGTTTGTGCTCCTCCCCCAGCCCGTGAGACGGTTGGTGCCACTGGAAATGTACCATTCTGGGTAACACCCTCCATTAGGCTCACCAAACGGACTAGAGCGTCCTGAAGCACTAGAGTAGCTATGAATCCTTCCGGAACCTGAACTGGTCCAACAGGTACAGTCTGAGCTGGGACCTCCTCTTCGAAATCCACCTGAGGTTCCAGGGACCCCGTCCGAACATACCAACAAGTATATAAACATATTATGGACCTACTCGAGGTCTCAAATCACATATAACAACGGTGAAACTATAAATTGCGCGTTGATTCAGACTTATGAATTTATGAAATTTTCAATTCTATAACTCGCGCCAAAACATGTCAAATTAGTTCAGAATGAACTCAATTGCGTATAGGTCCCAAATGACATAACGAAGTTACTTAAATTTCTGAAACCATAATCCAAATCCGATATCATCAAAGTCAACTCTCAGTCGAACTTGTAAATATTTCATAACTTTAACTTTCCAATTTTTCGACAAAATGAGCCGAATTATCCTACGAACATCCAAATCCAAATTCTGACCTATGCCTAAGTCTCAAATCACCATACGAAACTATTGGAATCCTCAAAACATCATTCTGGAGTCATTTACATGAAAGTCAAATCTCCGGTCAAACTTTAAAAATTCAAGATTTATAAAATCAAACCTTTTATTTTTTTTCAAAAAAAACTAACAGAAAATGTGCGTACGCACCTCAGAATAATTTGAAATTTTGTACACAAGTCATAAATGACATACTGGAGATGTTACAATTTTTGGAATCAAAGTTCGACCCCGATATCAATAAAGTCAACTCTTGGTCAAACATTTCAAAAATCGCCCATTTTCTAACTTTCGCCAATTCACGCCGAAATGACCTACGGAAAACCAAATCAATATCCCGTCGCGCTCCTAAGTCTAAAATCATCATACGTAGCTATCAGAAACATAAAATTTACATTCCAAGGTCGTCTACATAAAAGTCAAACTACAGTCAACTCTTATAGGGAGTATGTGTCCCATTTTACTCCGAATCCAAAAACAAACACCAAGGAAAGTTTCAACACCACGATATAGCATAGAGGAAACATAATTTAAGGGATCAGGGTTAAAATACTCATAACGATCGGCCGGTTCGCTACAATTGCGCTTTATGAGTATATGAAAATCATGGGATGAGTGAGTTGTTATTTGTTAAAGATGTAGGGCACACCGAGTATGAATTTGATTGGTGGTGTTAAGGCAGGGTTACTTATTTGGGTGTTGTTGTGTCAATGAGGCATGTGTCTTTTGGCCCGTTTGGGTAGTGTAATTTAAATTTGAGGAAAGTGGGTGACTCCTGAGAAGGTTTTAATGTGTTCGAGATTTATATATAGCAATTGAGATTTATTCCGGACTTGTGTGTGGAGAGAATATGAGATTTGCATTTGATTGTACTGAGACTTGCTGTAATTTTATATGACTATGGATTCTACACTCCTGTATAAGAAAGGTAAAAAGAATAATTTTAAATTCACATAAGGTATTTTCAGAGTGAGTGTTTCGGTTGTGGTATTTATGGGGGTAATTATTATGTGGTGAGGTTTTACAGATATTTTGGTGGCAATATTCTTGGGTTTGGTGTCCTGCGTGGCTTGGTCATGTTAGAGGAATTCAGTTCTGATAGCTAGGTTATGTGCAAATGGATTTGAAAGTATTCTTGATAGTTTCTACCATGGTTCGAACCGGATATTTTCTACCGGTGGGCGAACGTGTTGTGTATTATGATTTCCTCCTGGAAAGAAGCAAGAGGAAGGTTTCTAAATGACCGGGTATGTAATTTTCTAGTTATCCAGAGTTGATAATGAGATTCTTGTGCTTGTCACATGATGGCATGATAGATGTGGTATATTGTGCGGGATTAAGATTTACATGTACAATGTGGCAGGTCATTCCTGAAAGGAAGTTCACGAATTCTTCACCGAATGGTCAGTTTCAGATATTTAGATGAATGTTATAACTGCTCGGTAATCCATGAGAAAGGTGCGCATTTCAAAAGGTGTATTGTGTTTTGACTTACGAACGTTCATCAGTATTGCGGTACTCACCTGGTTGATAGATTATTGATATTCAAATTATTGCTATGTGGAACGGAAGAATTATGAAAGTATTCCTCGTGGGATGATCGTGCATGAAAGATGTGTTAGTCATTCGAGTGCTGGAGTTGGGATCAGTTACGGTGGTTCATGTGTTCTATGAATTTGGATACTGGGAGTTCTCCGAAGCATATTGTTTCAGGTTTGTGGCCTATTTGAGGTGAGTGTTTTATTTAAACTCAGTGGAGGCACTAGTTGCGTTAATTATTTGTGATAGCTACGCGATATGAGTGCGCATATATGTGAGGTTTGAGCCCATGTGCAAGCGTCAGAGCAAGTATTCGTGCTCGGAAGACTGCCTAGGCTATGATATGCTTAGAGTTGACTGTTAAGCATAAATATTCAGCGTTTCTCGTATTCTTACCTTGTTGAGAACTACTTGGGGTATACTCGAGGTTACAAAGAGGCTAATTCCCTGAATAAACTTGGTAGTTGTTATTTCTACGTTAACTTGCCGAATTGAGTTGTGATAGCACACTTTGCACATGCCTACTCTATGGCGTGTTATTTATACCAGTCCAGGAGCATAAGAGTCTTATTTCATTTATCATATACATGTGTACTTATTTGATTGTTCCTATATGATATGCTTGGACTGAAGGCCTGTGACCATGCCAAGCAGATTATGTTATTGGCACGTGAGTTGACCGTGCAGATCCATATAATGATATTATTGGCACGTGAGTTGTACGTGCGGGTCCAGTTATTGACACTATAGCACGTGAGTTGTCCGTGCAGTTGATGTTAATGTGATCTCTAAGAGAGTTGGTTACCGTTATTAGATTCCTGTGTCTTGGTTTTACTATATATGATGAGCTCATAGCATTGCAGTTGTGGTGGTTCTTGTTGAACTTGCGAAACGGTTCTCTTCTTTGAGTCATTTTCCATTTTTGGGTACACGGATTGTATATTTTGTGGATTGAGTTATATTGGTGGGGCATGTTTGTGAAATAGTTGTGTTTGATAATAGAAGGTCATTGGACCTAGAATGGGTACAATCAGGTTGATTTACAGAGTGTTTGGAAGAAATTTTAGAAGTCGGCTTAGATAATTCACTATGGTACATGTCGAACGAGAGAAAGCTCTATGACTTGTTGATCTGATAAGTGGTTATGATATTATGCATGTTTCTTTCATTATTGGCGTTGTACGAAGGTTTTGGAACGAGATTTTGTTTGATATGGGGTTTAATACTAGTGCGGGTTTGGTTTTGTGTAGTTACTGTGATCGGGAATGGTGCTGCAAGTATGCGAGTTGTATAATATGTTATGTGATTATATCTGGGGTTATAGTTAAGGCTTAATACATCTTGTTCAGGCTTACATAGTGTGTAGATATGAGATTCGAGTCTTGAAAAGAATTTGGAGTGTTAGAAATTGGGGTCCAAGGTTTATGGGCTAAAGTTAAATCAATAATTTTTAATTATGTTGTGTTGTCAGGCCTATATGGAAAAGGGTAATTTGGTATCACTCCCGGATATGTGCATGGTAAGGTGGAACTGTGATTTAAAAGCTTATGAACAACTCTTAGCCCGTTCGAGGACAAACATATGTTTAAGTGGGGGAGGATGTAACGACCCGAATGATCGTTTTTGGAATTTACGCTCCTTTATACTATTTTAAGTCTTGAATAGTTTCATATGATGTATTATTACTTGTGTGAATTGTCGGTTTTGGTTTTTCGGATGTTTCAGAATTAGTTCGAAAGAATGAATTACATGTTTGAAGCTTTAAGATGAAAGAGTTCACCAAGTTTGACTTTTTAGTATTTGACCTCAGAATGAAGTTTTGATGGTTACGTTAGGTCCGGATGGTGATTTTGGACTCGGCGTATTCCCGAAATTTCGTTTGGATATTTCTACAAGGTTTCGACACCAATTGGCAAAAATTGGAAACTTGAAGGTTTGGAATGATCATAAGTTTGATTGGAAGTTGACTTTGATGATATTAGGTTCGGATTGTGGTTCCAAAAATCTAAGTAGCTTTGTTACGTTATTTATGACTTGTACGCAAAATTTGAGTTCATTCCGAGTTGAATTGATATTGTTCGGCATGAATTCTAGAAAGAGAAAGGTTTAAAAATTTCTAAGTTTGAATTGTGGTACAATTCATCATTTCGATGTTGTTAAATGTTATTTGAGGCCTCGAGTAGGTCCGTAATATATCTTGAGACTTGTTGGTTTGTTCGAACGAGGTACCGAAGGGCTCAGGTGCGTTTCAGACCATTTTAGGCCATTTCTAATTGCTGGTTTTTGGCTACAGAGGTGTGCAATGCAGTCGCGAACTTTGGTCGCGTTTGGGAAGAGCAAACAGCAGTTTGGGGCCTTGTGAATCACAATCGCAGAAGCCTTTTCGCGATCACATAGAAGGAATCTCTGCTGCATAGTGCTAACTTTGGAATCTATATCTTGCAATCTATAAGGAATTTGGAGATGATCCAAAAATGCAAATTGTAGCCCTTAATATCTAGTTTTCAAAAAGTCAATCCATTTGTCATTTGGAGTTTAGTATAAAAGGTTATGACTATTACACTAGAGGCTGTGAAGAGTTAGGCAGTATTTTCTTCGCGATCGCGAAGAGCAATTTTGAGCTGGAAAATTTTGTGCTTTGCGATCGCGAAGCATTTTCCACGATTGGGAAGGGTAAATACCTTGGCAGAAACTATATTTCAGGGGTTTTGACCATTTTAACATATTTGGAGCTATGGAGCTTGGATTGAAGCGATATTTGAGGCGATTTTCATCATATGGATTAGGGTAAGTGATTCTAACTCGGTTTTGGTTAAATTACATAAATATATTGTTGTTTTTATTATTAAATTAGTGTTTTGGGTTGAAAATAGTAGAAGATTTCATAGACTTTAATTGAGGATTTGAAGGCAGAGTTGTGGTCGAATTTGAGTAATTTTAGTATGATTGGACTCGTGGTTGAATGGGAGTTCAGATTTTGTAAATTGTGTCTGATTCTGAGATGTGGGCCCCATAGTTAACTTTTGGTAGACTTTATAAATTGTTAAATTTCAAGAATTGGAGTATATTTTGATTAATTTGCATGTTGTTTGACTAGTTTTGAATCGTTTGGCTTGGAATTGAGGAGATAGGAATGCGATCGGAGGTTCATACGTGTGGAATGGAATTTTCAGAGTATTGTTTGGCTTGTTCGAGGTAAGTAACACTTCTAAACTTGGGTCGGGAGGGTATGAATCCCTGAATTTCGAGTTATATGAATTGTTTGGATGTGATGCACATGCTAGGTGACAGGCATGTGGGCGTGCACCATAGAAATTGTGATTTAATTGATTTCGTGGAGTTGCATAATCAAATAATCATGTCATTACCCACATATCCTCCATGTGTTAGAGGAAATTGAGCTGAGACTCATGTTAAATATCATGTTTAGGCTACGTGCCGATATTTTTAGGACCCACAGAGGTCTTATTGCTATTGAATTACTTGTTTAAATTTGCAATTTTGTACTTAGTCACATCTATCATTTGCATACCATATCTCAGTCTCTGTTGTCATTTATTGATGCATCATATCATCATGTCGGGTTGATTTTCATGTCATTGAGAAACCGAGAGAGTGAAGATTTTGAGTGATATTTATGGGATCGGACTGCACACCGCAGCATGTATTATTTATTTATGCCTGGATCTGGCTATTATAGTGCTTGGGCTAAAGGAGCCCCTCCGGAGTCTACACCCCCACACGTTGAGCGCAATTGATTTTATATTGAGGGATGGATCTTCCCTAGGCATGGATCTTACCCGAATCATTTATGTTGAGGGATGGATCTTCTCTAGGTAGGGATCTTCCTTGGGCATGGATTTTGCCCGAATCATTTATATTGAGGGATGGATTTTTTCTGGCATAGATCTTGCCTAATTAACTATATTGAGGTATGGATCTTCCCTAGGCTGGATTGGCCTTACACAATACTGAGCGACTGACTGTTAGTTGATATTATATTTGGGATGGATCTCCCCTTTGCTGGATTGGTCATATACAGTACTGAGTGATTGAGTATTTTGAGAGTGTGAGTACACGAGGTTTCCAATGAGGTTCATCACATATATCATGTACATTGGCATGTAGATATAAAGATGTCACATTGATCATATCATTCATAATTGATTTATTTTACTTGTATTGAGTTTAACTGTTGAATTTGAAAGCATGCCAACATTTCTGAACTGTTATTTCTATACTGGACTGTTCCTGTTGAGCTCGTCACTACTTTTAGCCCAAAGATTAGTGTTGTTACTTATTGAGTACATGTGGCCGGTTGTACTCATAGTACACTTCTGCACCTTGCGTGCAGATTTCTGATGCTGATGTAGCTGCGTACGGCGAGAGATGGATCTGAAGATGTACCTGCGTTCCAGTCATTGCTGTCTATTGTTCATGGTAGCTTTAGAATTTTTAATCTATTCATGTATACTTTAGACATATGATGTATTTTTATTTCATACCAGCTTTGTAAATTATAATTTTAGACGCTCATGATTTGTACAACCAGTCATTGGGGAGTGTATTAGAGTCAATTAAATATTAATTAAATCAGATTATTACTATTTGGCTTACCTAGCGGGTGAGGTTAGGTGCCATCACGACTAGTTGAATTTTGGGTCGTGACATAATTTTTTTTTCTTTTTTAGTCGATTTATGTAGGTCACTTGACCACACCATATTAATATGGTATGCTTCTTTAGTATATTTTAATTATTATCTGATTTATCATCGCTAAGGTTTACCTTGTTAGCTTCCGCATGACGCCTTGTTATGTTAATCCAAATAAATGGTATCAGAGACAATGATTAAATCAGGTTGAAGGCAAGTTCAAAGCGGGTTCAGATGAAATAATGACCAATTTGATGATAATGAAGTTTGTTTATCAAAACAATGTTCAAAGTTCTACATGTGGAGATAAAACCATTTCTCATTATTCCCGCTGCTCGATCTTAGAAGCAAAAAATTATTTTTAACTCATACTTATGAGGTATAATATTTTCAATATGTGCTAACTTTTAACGCACGAGGTTTCAACTTTCAACTCATATTTACTTTTAACCATGGCAAGTGACGATTGTGTGAAGAAGAATGATAAAACTTTTGCCAAGAAAATTCAGGCTAAAGGAAAAAATTATTAAGCTTTGCCATGAATTCTACCATAATTAAAATTAAATTTTTTGGTGTAAAAGAAAAAGTTTTTCTTGGTGGAAAAGAATTCTTAGTAGAAAATATGTCTTTCATATTTAGCTAATCATTTTCTTGGAAGAGAAATTTTGCACTTCTATAAATTGAGGCTTCCTTCTCACACAATTATAAACAACAATATCCACAATGTAGTGAGTAAAAGAGTCTTGTTTAGAGGATAATTTATTCTCTCAATAAATTTTTTATTTTATTATTAGTTGATTTATGTAGGTCACTTTACCTCACCATATTAATAAAGTATGCTTTTTAGTATAATTTCATTGTTGTCTGATTTATCGTCACTAAATTTTACCTTATTAGCTTCCGCATGATACCTTGTTATTTCGATCCCAACAAGAATAACGTACTCTTACTTATTGAACTAGTCAATAAGTAGTTAAATGTTAGAAAAAAGAAAAAGAGATGTTGAAAATTCAGCCGCAAGAATTTAACTGGAAAAATGCATAAGTACCCCCCTAACCTATGACCGAAGTTTCAACTACACACCTTTACTTTTCGGGGGTCCTATTACCCCCTCCCCCTCTAAACTATTTTAAAATGAAATAAGTACACCATTAGGTGCTGAGGTGGCACAAAGAGTCTGCTCACTCTCTTGGAGGCATGTTAAAAGCAAAACATAAGCAAAATCTGATTAATATCGCCACGTGTCGTATTTGAATTGGACAAACACTTATAATTAATTAACATTATAACTTAAACTGATATATTTTTTTAGTATTGTTTTTAATGGAGTCAAATTTTCTTTTCTTTTTTACTTTCTTTCTTTGAAATACAAACAAATCCTCTGGCGAAAGCTTACCGACAACCACCAAAAATACCATCAAAACAACCATCATCCAAAACCTCCATAAAATCTGTCTCCTCTCAAACACCCCCTTCACAATCCACTATGGAAAATGTATCACAAAATCCCACCGAAACATCTTAACATTTGATCTTAGTTTTTACTGATTTTGCTCAGATGCAAACCATAATTGGTTGATTTTGAAGAAAAGAGTTTTTATTGTCCACCCCAATCAGATCTCCATTGGTCGATTCACGCGGTGGCTAGTCTTCCAACTTTTTCCACCGCCAAATCTACCGCTCTGCTGTTAGTGCGCCAGAATTTTAGATGATGCAAACCACCCGTAAAGAAGAAAGAGAAAATAAAATAAAACAAGAAAAAAATAAAGAAAAAGATAATATGGAAAACTAAAAACAAAAAAGACGAGGAACTGCTGTCACGATCCCAAATCTAACTAGTCGTGATGACACCTAACCCAACCCGCCAGGTAAGCCAATTAACAACTATCCAATTTAATGAGATTTATTAAGAAAAGAAATGACAATACAACTCCATTTATGTAAGAATTTCCCATAGACTACTAGTACAAATTATGAGTTTCTAAGATTTAGAATTTACAAAGCTGGTATGAAATAAAGTACATCATATATCTGAAATATATATGAACAGATTAAAATTCTAAATCTGCCAAGATCAAGAGGCAGCTATGACCGGAACGCAGGTACATCTTCAGATCCCGCTCCCGCCGTACGCAGCAACATCAGCATCCAACATCTGCATGCAAGGTGCAGAAGTGTAGTATGAGTACAACCGATCCCATGTACTCAATAAGTAATAAACCTAACCTTAGGTTGAAAGTAGTGATGAGCTGAAAAAAAGGTCGAAGGCCAACACCAATAGCCAACAACAGCTCATAACAATATAATAAAAGTGGTACAGGAAATAACTCAGATATATAATGTTCAGCTCATTCACGATTTCGAAAAATAGGCATGATTTTCAAGTATAACAGTGAAAACCCAAATCTTTTACCGAAAGCACCAAAATATGAGTAAGTTTGTAAAATCGTGATTTATTTCTAAAACTTTTCAACATGTAAATGTTTTATTATCAAATGGCCTGAGGAAATAATTTGGGACTTACCATGTGTGAGAGGTTAAAATTATTTAAGACAAAAATTAATTTGGGACTTATCAGGTGTGAAAGAATTATTTATTTTCCGCTTGTTATTGAGTTATTATTATTATTATTTACATGACCCCTCGTCACTACTTCTTCGAGGTTAGACTTGATACTTACTGGGTAAATGTTGTTTATGTACTCACACTACACTTCTGCACTAACCGTGCAGGATCTGAGGCAGGTGCATATGACGGTCATACCGGAACGCATCCCCGTTACCTTGAGGCCTAGTGGTGAGCTGCTTCCCGAGCCGTTCTGCAGCACCTAGAGTCTCTCTTTTGCATTCATTTTCTGTCTATTTATATTTCAGACAGTAGTTAGAGTTTTGTATATTCTACTAGTGCTCATACACTTGTGACACTAAGTCTTGGAACACATACTAGTAGATTTTATGATTTGGAATATTATTATCACTATGATTGCACTCAGTTGCTTTCGTTTTATTTATTAAATATTCTGCTTCTTAATTTCATAATAAATGAGATTTAATTACTTGAAAAATTATTAAAAAGAGTAATCACGTAGTTAGTTCACCGTTGGCTTGCCTAGCGGTGACGTTGGGTGCCATCACGGCCTATAGGCAAATTTAGGCTGTAATACAACTAATGACAATGACTTATATAAACACTTAGAGCTCAACATATGGAGATAAGATTTGGGCTGTTGGATCTGATGATTAACGACCCTGATAATTCGGACACTTAAGGGGTTTTAAAGAGGAATTTTGGTGGCCGTCGCATTATTGTATGTTGACGGTGGGGATGGAATCTGACGAGTGTTTAAAATTAAAGAGAAAATAGAGATAAATTGTGAGTCGTTGATCTAAGGAACGGACGACATAGTAGCGGATTGACTCAGAGAGGAGGTTGTGGATTGCCAAGGTGGAAAGTGAGGGTGGACCCAGACTGAGTTTATTACGGACTTGGCATGTGTTTGGGCTAATTTTAAATTAAAAATGGCCAATTGGTGTTTAGGAGTGCAATTGCAATTATAGCCATTTAGTTTTTAACCTCTTTGAAATTAATTTAAATAAAGTTAATTATTTTCAATAAAATGTAGAAAAATTATGAGTATCAAATATAGTACTAATTATTGTAATTAATTGTTTATTAGATACTTTATTTTATAGCACTAATTTTAAATTATTAGCATAGTAATCTAATTAAATAGAATTAGGAAGTAATTTGTTAAATTAATTATAAAACATATGTGATGTATATAAAAGTTATTTAAATAATCTTAAAATAGTATGTATATTTGTAATTGCATAATACTAAATTATTAATTTCAAAACTACTAATACTTAGTTAATTTTGTGAAATAGGTATTTTTGATTGAAAACATTTTCAAAAATATTCATTGCAAATTATTAAGTATAAATAAATTAATTTTAAAAAGAATGGTCAAAATTGGCTGTCAACAACGGGTCAACGAAATCTAACCCTAGACTCAGGTTTTGACCACGTGGGCCCAAATTTCTTTTGTTGTCTTTTTGAAATTTGACTAAAGAGTGATGCTTTATTGTTAAAAATTAGCTTCCATGATTTTATTTGACATTGTAAGTAATGTTTGGTTAGATAGGAGCGTTTAGAGGTTCCAATGAGAGAAAAGGGCTTATCGGACGGTTGAGGCTTGTTCAATATAAGATAAATCTCTTGTCTAAATTTGTTATGTGAAAATTTTCTTTAAAGTGGACTTATGCGCTACATGTTACGTGATCTGGGAGGGGCATATATGCGAGGTGACGAGCGTATACACGTATACTAAGGTTATACCATGCCTAGGGTAGTTTTAGGCTTCTTTATATTTTATTTGGTTGTGTAATCTTCTTGGATTATGTTTTATTTGATTGTATGATTACGTGAGGACAATTATCATGCTAGAGATCATGTTTTATAATCCTATATAAGCATGAGATGTTGATATATTGATTTAGTCGTAGTCATACTTTATATCAAGAATACATATCTGCATATTTATTTATTATGTCCTTGTATATTTTATTGATTATTTCTTGAGTATATACTTACATCCTTAGAGATGGAGATCTTGATAAGGATTAATATGATTATGATACATTTGGACATTATCAGCAGATTGATCATTGTTATGGCATGAGATTTCCGCCGTGCGGTTATTGTGATATTAATATTGTTATGGTATGTGGTTTCTGTCGTGTTGCACTTGGATATGAATCCGTCCCTCTGGAGTTAGGTGATTACCCATGTTACATTAGGCTATACGAGCACAGATGATACGCGTATAATGTTGGAGCGTGTAGACGTGCTGAATCATATTGAAGCACATGAGATGTGCTGGATATTGATTATGATTGAGTCTTGAGCAAACATGATCGTCCTAGACTCATGCAGGAGCATATAAAGGCGCCTCTTGGTGCATATCATTTCGATATGCGAAACATGGAATTTGAATTATGTTTTGGTTTACCTTGAGAAGCATGGTTGTCTTATCTCTAATTTGTATACCTTCTTGCTATATCCATTATTCTTGCATAATTTATATGAAATCATGTTATTATGAACTTATCAGGTTGTGAAGGTGAGCATCATGATTTTGTCAAAGTCTTGCCACTAATACTTCTTCGAGATTAGAATTGATACTTACTAAGTAGGCTTTGTTTATGTATACTTCTGCATATTTTGTGCAGATTCTGGTATTATCACCAGTGTATCGTAAGAGGGTTCCCAGTAGCTGACTCAAGAGACTCGAGGTAGTGCTGCTTGATCGATTGCAGACCATTAAAGTCACCTTCTTCTTGATATTATATTGTTTATCTATTCAGACAATACTCTTGTATTTTATAAGACAATTATGTATCATCTAAGTAGATTATAACTCCATACTACCGGGTTGTTTGGGATATTATCGTAGTACTTCTGTATTTTACTGATGATTTTGATACTTATTTATGATTTATCTATGTTATGAGCATATTTTCTTGTATTTGTCTTATTTTGATTGATGTTTGAGTATTGACTTATCTATTGGGTTCAGTTAGGTGTCATCACAATCATGGTAAGATTTTGGGTAATGACACATTCCAAAGTTATAAACATCTGCCTTATAAGATATCGGGCCAGTGTTTCTGTTGATTAATTGTGGAGCTACATACCTGATCGTTCCCTTTGGGGATGTTAGAGTGACAATGCTATCATCTGTTGGGTGCAATTTGGCAAGACCAAAATTAGAAACTTCTACAATGAAATTCTCATGCAAAATATATTGTGTGGATTGATATCAAAATGTATTATTTTTATGTTACAACCTCGATGAAAATATTCAATTCCTCGAACAACTCCAAGAGCAATTTGTACTTTCTTTGCCAGCTTAGTAGATTTCTTCCTTCTCGGGGTGTGATGTACTTGTCAAGTGATCCATTAGGCATGAAGTCACACATGAGGGCATGTTTAGATCTCTTAGAAAAAGAGCCTATACGTTGTAATATGTTAACGTGATGAATCTTCTTGAGTGTGGCAACCTCATTGCTGAATTCTTGTCCTTCAGCTTTCAGACTTGGCCGCCCCTCCTTTGCCATTTTCTCTCATTTTCCCTCAAGCCTCAGACCATCAGTCCTAGAAAATCTTGTACCAAATTGTGCAAGGTTATGAATCATGACCCCAAATCATTCCCTATGTCTTCCGACTCCGCGAATCTAGTTGTTTCATCATAAAAATTCAAAATCTTGAGTTCTCTAACCCAAACACAAACATGAAACTTCAGTCTTCAAATCTTCTAATGCTGTGACAAAATTAGAGCATGCATGAGCTCCTTATGATGATTATTCTAAACCAGAGATCAAATGCAATGACCTATGAATCTTCGGTCTTTGTCCGACTGGTTTTTTACTCGTCATGGCTGTCGCGGACTCGTGGTAAGATTCTCACACATTTTCCCTCTGATTCAGTCTGATTTTTACTCTGATTTTACCTTTTTTGCTATCATCATCTATCCTCCGTCACTCTCCACTAAGTGATTTGAATCTCTGAAATACTAGAGATTCATAGCCACTATAAATTTGATTGCTCTCACCTAACAGACGTAACAACAATTAAGAAATACGATTCGAGTACATAAAAACATTAAGATTTCAATGCTTAGACTCTCTCTCATCAATTTCTGTTGCTCTATTATTTTTGACTTTTTTCACTGCTCAAAGCTTGAAATATTGTGTAATGATCCGACCGGTTGTTTTGAGCTCTAGCGCATCATTTAGCAGTTTGAGGCCTTGAGTAGTTTCACTTCAGGTATTATGACTTGTATGTGTGGTCGGAATCGAATTCCGGGAAGTTCGGGATTGATTTGAAAAGAACATTCTAATTTCAGAAGCTTTAAGTAGGAAGAATTGACTAAGGTGTGACTTTTGAGTAAATGACCTCAGAATCGGGATGTGAAAGTTCCAATAGGTTCGTATGATTATTTCAGACTTGGACGTATATTTGGATTGAGTATCGGATCACCCGGGAACATTTTGGCGCTTAGTATGGAAGGTTTGCATTTTGAAGGTTTAAAAATTTACTAAGTTTGGTTTGAAGTGGTATTTTGTGTTATCGATGTCCGTTTGGGGTTAGGAGCCTTGGTATAGCTTTGTTATATCATTTATGACTTGTGTGCAAAATTTGAGGTCAATCGGACTTGATTTGATACGTTTCGACACAAGATATAGAATTTGGAAATTTGAAAATTTATAAGCTTGATTCGAGGTGAGATTCATAATTTTGATGTTGTTTAACGTGGTTTAAGGCTTTGAATAAGTTCGTATTATATTTTGGGACATGTTGGTATATTTGGTTTAGGTCCCGAGGGCCTCGGATGGATTCCGGATGGTTGACGAATTGAATTTGGCCTTATGAAAATGCTGGAGCAGCTGGCATCTGGTGTAACCACGCCTGCGAGGTTTTGGTCGCAGGTGCAGAGCCACGAAAGCGGCTAAGAGGGTTGTATAAGCGACTAGTCATGACTGGGGCTGGGGTCGCAGAAGTGAGCAGGCGGACTGCAAAAGCGGAGTCGCACTTGCGGCAGATCGATCGCAGAAGCGGAATGGCCGGGGAAGGTTGGGAGCACATATGCGGTCGAGTTTCGCAGAAGCGGAACCGCACCTGCGCATGAGAAGCCGCAGAAGCACTGGAGGGGCCACATATTCGGAGGTTAAGGGACTTGAGGGGAGCCGCATAAGCGGCTAAGGTTCCACAGATGCGAGATGTCGATGGGTAGTGAGGTTTTATAAAAACGAGGTTTTGCAACTAGTTGTGGGTGCTATGTACGCACGAGGTAACAAGAGACCGTACGTAGCTAAAGCATGTTTATGTCCGGGTAGACTCAGGATCTTATCATGAAATATTTGAATTACTTGAACTCATTCTGTTGGCTTAATTAATTGAAGTTATAATTGAAATTGATTTAGAAGCAAATATATATACACTAGGCTGAGTCTTAACACTTTGAGTTGTGGGCGAGTTATTTGAGAAATGGTAAAGATTAAATTTATTTTGTGTTGTATTTTAAAAGCTTGCCTCGTAATTCAGTAACGTTTTTCCTTTTTCTTGTAGAGCGGGTCGAACGCCTCGACAGTATATAGATGCATCTATGGATCGTTCCGCATGTCCCTCGACAGTGTAAAGTTATTCTGGATCAGGCCGAACGACCTCGACAGTATCATGCGTTATATCGCTAGTAGCCCGAATATTTACGAGCTAATCGTTTCACTGATGCCTGATATTTTATGGTATTTCTTATTTATTTGGTATTGACACTTGGCATGTTCTGAGATATTAAGGAAGAATACAACTTTGAGAAAATTTATACTTTAAAGGAAAATAATTGGGAAACATTATGAAAGTACAAACTTACTCCACTATTGTTGTGCACTTCACATCTGTTATGATTTATCATATTATTTTTTCAGAACTCTAGTAAGTGTCGATGTCGGCCCCTCATCACTACCTCTCCGGGGTTAGGCTAGATAATTACTGGGTATGCGTTGATTTACGTACTCATGCTGCACTTCTGCACTAAATGTGCATGATCTGATGGGTTCATTGATGATCACCTTGGCGCATAGGCACACCTGTTGAGGAGACTTTGTGTTTCATCCCAGGCTACGCATCGTAGTCCACCGAGTCCCCGTTGTACTGTTTATTTCATTCTGTCTTATTACATTCAGGACATATGTTGTATTATTATTATATTCCTTAGAAAATGTTCATTCACTTGTGACACCGAGTTTTGGGGGTTCCTTTAGGTTATTCATTATTGTGGTTCGTGTATATATTTTAATTTACTCTATAAATTCTATTTCATACTGTTCAATTAAGGAAAATTATGACTTCAAAAATACTAAAATGAGTAATTAAATTAGTAAATCACCATTGGCTTGCGTGACGATGGTGTTTGGGGTCATCACGATCTTTAGCGGATTTTGGGTCGTAACAGCTTGGTATCAGAGTGTTAGGTTCACTTAGGTCTCACGAGTCATGAGCAAGTCTAGTAGAGTCTTGCATATCGGTACAGAGACGTCTGTACGTATCTTCGAGAGGCTACAGGGCTGTTAGGAGCACTTCCCTTCTTGATTTCCTCATCGTGCAGTTTGATTCAATTAAGGCTTGTTCCTTTATTTCCTTCCTACTCAATCTTATGCGACAGAAAGCGGTGGTTATCAATTGTGCGTCAAGGAGTTGTAGTGGTACTGTAGACGTGGTGCATGATATTTTTTCCCTGCGTGTATGGGCATGCCTTTATCATCGCCTTGCGGAAGGATGTTCTTTTGTTCAAGCTCATTATCTGTATTTTCTATAGTTTCGAGACTGTGCACAGATTGCTATGATGTCTATGCGTTGTTATCGCACAATGTTGCTGTAATGGTAAGGTGCTCGTTTATGTGTTGAGGCAGTGAATGACTTGAAAGGATGATTTTTTTTTGGTGCATGATTTAGAGATTTAGAATTTAATTACAACAAAGGAAAGGCAATCGGACAATAGATGTTCAGGTTTTGGTTGATGGAGTAACGAGACTTGGTATTTTCGAGCATGGTGGAATTTTCATTGTGATGCGGTGTTGTCGTCCTTGTTTGAATGCATTAAGGTTCGCAGGTGGTATGGTCTTACTGATTTTTGCCTTCAAGGCAGGGTGTTGTGAAATGGTGCCTGAGGGGCAGTTGTCATAGATAGCTGTGTGCAGCAGTTTAGAATCGAATTGGAATTTCTAATGTTGATGGCTCAGGAATGATGATCTTCTAGGAGTTTTAGAGTTGGTGGCAATTCATTAGCTCCGGTGCTACAAATAGGGAGTTGGTATAAGGCAGTAGTTGGGCAGCAAAGTTTGAGGGAGGACATGGCAGGAAGTGTTTCGCGGTAGTTGAGTCACTAGCAAGTCAAGTATGAATAACATAGGTCGGAAAGTTGCTTAAAGGAGATGGTCTGACCGAAGTGGGAGTGGCAGAGTAACATATAGATTCTGTGGTAGGATGGCCACGTGCTTTGAGAGAGCTTAGATTGATTTTGGGAATCATGATGGAAAGTGATTTGGTCTACGGATTTTATTTAGGATGGTGGTTGTTGTACTGAGGAAGATTGAATACGGCAGAAAGGAGTTTGCTTAAAATGAAGAGGGGTGTGAAGATTTGATTATCGTTTCAGATGCAACATGACTTGAGTTCGAAAGGTATTGTTGAACTTTCAGTTGATGTCAATAGGGAAGAAGAAGAAGGCCTATATAGCTGGTGGGCGAGCATGAGCTCAGGAGAATTTACTGATTATGAGATAGTTGTACCCAGTGCAACGTCATTGGAAGAAGTCGGTAAGGAATTCCATATGAGGGTTATCTCCTGTGAGCAGGTTGGCAGTTGTGTGATGTTGATGAAGCTTCTATGAAGAATACCACTTCCTACCAGGTAAGAGGTCGAGTGTGTGACTGTGACTGATGATTCAGAATGTTTATAAAAAGCTTAACAAAAGACTTCAAGAAATTTGGCGGGTTAACGGTGCAGGATCATGATAAATGAGAAGCAGGAATCGTTGTGGGCTCTATATTATGTGATGGTAGCTTAAAGCAAAGTGGGGGAGCCTCACCGTCTACGAGTGGATCGCGTGGTTGTTGGCTTGTGCAGCTTCTGGTTATCAGTGCATTGGTGGATTATTTGTGACTAAGAAAGGGGAGAAATTGATAAATGTGTGCAATATTCCACCCTATCGATTCATGTGCAAGTTTTGGGAAGACTCATAGTGTATGCTTTGTGGATATGATGTATAAGGAAAAGAATTCAGCTAGTTGATTCTTTGAGAGGGTGTTCATGTGCCCGCAGAGCGTTGAAGTTGGTTAGATTCGGGATCAGTTCAGAGTGGGTAACTCTCAACAACGGTCCTAGTGGGTTCAAGAATTAAGGTGCAGTGCCTAAGGGTTTCAGGTCCGTTGTGTGGTTAAGGATCGAGTTTTTGCAGTGGATTGCGAACGAGACTTGGAAGGTTCTACCTTATCATTGGGTATTCGGTGCAGTATTGGAGGAAAGGAAGAAATATCTTCGGATGCGTGGAAGGTCTTGTAGAATGGGTGTACCAGTTGGAGATACTACTGTGCGCATAAAGAGAGTATGAGATGATTCATGGGTATTGAGACGATGCGGTCTCGCGTTTTGGGCCACTTGGTATGAGTGTGGATTGATCCCGTTATGTTGTGCATGGAGCTATTATATTTCTAATTCAGGGCAAAGGTAAATTGAAAGAAGTTGGGTCAGTTAGTAGTTGTTGAATCGGCATGGTTGTGGCAGTGATTAGTACCTTCTTTGTGTGAAGTTATACATGTGGTTTGTGGTTGTACGTGGGGCTTGATAGCCACCACAACTTGATTGATTTGGGAGATATTTGATTCAAATGGCCTTGTGCTGTAAATGGACTTCGGAGGAGTCATGGCGGTTCAGATCACAACTTAAGGTTTGTATTTTCTGCAGTCTAGGAATTCAGTTACGTGTTGCATTAGCTCTTTTGAAATAAATGGAGTGAAAGGTTTCTAACCAATGAAGTGTTTATTCTTCTGGTAGTTCAGGGGTTATGATGGATTCTTGTATTCTCGCGTAGCGGCATGATAGGTGCAGTGAGCGGCACGGGAATTTGAAAGTGGAGGATTAAGGTTACAGATCGGTGTTGATAAGAATGTCACGAGCTCGGATGAGCAGGGGGTGAATTCAGATGTTCATAGTAAGAGGTATTCTATGTATAGTGTCACCTGGGAATGGTGTTCTATGTAAGAGGCTTTGTGTATTGAGTTGCGAATTATGAATTGCTTTATAGATTAGAACGGTTGGTGGTATGGATGTGCAGGATTTGCTACCTGTTGCGAAAGGTCGTGTGAGAGTATTCCACGGGGAAATCTGTATCAGTGTGACATGTCAGTCACTTGATTGTTAAGGATTGAAACCAAGTATGAAGATTATGGTACTATTGTTAATGCGAGAGTTTATGCCTGAGAGGCGTTCTATTCCTTAGGCTGTGGACTGTGCGAGTTCATCCCGGATTGGGCGGATGTTCTTATGTGTCATGAATAGGGCCATTGTGGATCTTTGAAAAGTTATTGGCCCAGTATTGTATGATCAAAATCGGTGTGAGGTCCGATTGTGGGCCAAATGTCTGTGTGTGCTCTGCGTTAGTCAGAAGTGTTCGTTCGTCATAGCATTTCTTACGTAGAAGTCGTCAGGCATTGGATGTTATTCCCGTCGTCAGCTATTCCATGTAAATCTCTATTGTGCCATGTGGGTTGTGAAGCAGCTTGATTGTTCGCACGCGTGTTGAGGTCCCATGTTAGTGTTATGTGAGCAGGTGGCCCTCGAGATGCAAGTCATCATTGCACCTTAGTTATGCTCGTGTTTCGTAACGTATGGTGTTATCCGTCTCCTCAGGATTTTGTATTATGCACTTGGCGTACTCGTGGTCGATATTCGTGCATTTCGTAAGTATAAGCATTACGGCTTGATATGTGTGTTTTCTTTATGATTATTATGTGTGGATCGGATTGCACGCCGCAACAGTGTCATGTCGGATCGAGTTGCACGCCGCAATAACGAGATGTTTAGCATAGTTCCTTACTTATTTTGTATGCCTTGTTTTCATCCCTGAGGTAGGTTCATACCATCTGTTCAGCCGTTTTATTCGTTACGCGGGTTGGATAGTCCTTCTCTAGAGTTTGTTTTTCCTTATGTATCACATTCGAGTTATAGCTTGTTGGCACGTTGTGGGAGTCATATAAGATTTTCGACATTGTTTGAGACGGCTTATGACCTAAGAGCTTGTACTGGGTGAGGAAATTATTGGACCTGAAATTTGTGCAACTAGATTTATATAAGGTACATAAAAGGGAAAATATCGTTATTCAGTTCGGAATGAGGTAATGGTTCTTTTCAGGAGGGGAGACTCCATGAATTTTTGATTCGGTAGGTGGTTATGAGTTTCTACACGTCTCTTTCGTCATGGAAATATTGCGAGAGTTGGAACAAGATTTATATACGTCATGAGATATATTGCGGGGCTTAGTGTGAATTTAACGAAAGGCGTGCAATCGTGTTTTGGTACGGTGTGTGGTGATTGGTACGATGTCTGTATGCTAGAATCAGGTATTGTAGAGAAATTCAGAGGTTAAAATTTGGTTCTAAGGCTTATTGACTAAATAAAAGGGAGGACCTTCAGTCCGGCTCGAGCTAATATGCCCGACAGGGTTGTGGTGGCACGGGTAGGTGCACAGGGTGTTGCACAGGGATTTTGGACAACTCCGAAGCAATTCTTAGCACGTTCGAGGATGAACATATGATTAAGTAGGGGAGAATGTAACGACCTGACTGATCGTTTTGAGCTCTAGCGCATCGTTCATCGGTTTGAGTCCTTGAGTAGCTTCACTTCAGGTATTATGACTTCTACGTGTGGTCGGAATCAAATTGCAGAAAGTTCGGGATAGATTTGGAAAGAAAATTCTAATTTCAAAAGGTTTAAGTAAGAAGAATTGACTAAGGTGTGACTTTTGAGCAAACTACCTCGGAATCGGGATTTAAAGGTTCCAATAGGTTCGTATGATGATTTCAGACTTGGGTGTATGTGTGGGTAGAGTATCGGATCACCCGGGAACATTTCAGCGCTTAGTATGGAAGGTTGGCATTTTGAAGGTTTAAGAATTTCCTAAGTTTGGTTTGAAGTAGGCTTTGGTGTTATCGATCTCTGTTTGGGGTTCCGAGCCTTGGAATAGCTTCGTTATGTCATTTATGACTTGTGTGCAAAATTTGAGGTCAATCATACTTGATTTAATACGTTTTGGCACAAGATATAGAATTTGAAAATTTGAAAATATATAAGCTTGATTCGATGCGAGATTCATGATTTTGATGTTGTTTGACGTGGTTTAAGACTTTGACTATGTTCGTATTGTATTTCGGGATTGGTATATTTGTTTAAGATCCCGAGGGCCTCGGGTGGATTCCGGATGGTTAACATATTGAATTTGGCCTTATGAAAATGGTGGAGCAGCTGGCATCTGGTGTAACCGCACCAGCGAGGTTTTGACCGCAAGTGCAAAGCCGCAAAAGTGGCCAAGAGGGTTGCAGAAGAGTCCAGGCCTGACTAGGGATGGGGTCGCAAAAGCGAGCAGGCGGACCGCAGAAGCAGAGTCGCACCTGCGGCGGATCGATCGCAGAAGCGGAATAGTCGGGGAAGGCTAGGACCACAAATGCGGTCGAGTTCAATAGAAGCGGAACCTCACCTGCGCATGTGAAGACACAGAAGCGAAGGCACATAAGAGCTAGAGGTGCCGCGGATGCGGAGGTTGAGGGACCTGAAGGGAGCCATAGAAACAGCTAAGGTTCCGCAAATGCGAGATGTCACTGGGCAGTGAGGTTTTATAAAAACAGGGTATGGCCCCTTTTCTTCCATTTTGACATGGTTGGGGCGATGTTGGAGAGCTTCAAGGGGAGATTTTCATCAAGCAACACAAGGTAAGTGATTTCCACCTATTACAAGTTAAATACATGGTTTGTATAAGGATTTAAATATGAAAATTAGTAGAAATTTGGGGTTTTTGTAGAAAACCTTGACATTGGTATTTTTTGAATTTGATCACGAAATTGGACATGAAATTAGGAATAAATTATATATTTGAGTTCGTGATGTTATGGGTAAAGTTTATCTTCGGAAAGTTTTGGAATACGGGCACGTGGACTCGAGGGTTGACTTTATTGACTTTTCGAGCTAAGTTGGGAATTGTTATAAATTAACTAATTTCATGCATTGGAGTATATTTTGATTGATTTGCAAATTGTTTGATTAGTTTTTGATCGTCCAGCTTTGAATTGAAGAGTTAGAGAGGCATTAGAGCCGGTTATGGAACTTCGGAGTGAGGTAAGTCTCATGTCTAACCTTGTGAGGGAAAAACTACCCCTAAGTGATATTTATTGTTATGTGCAACTAGTTGTGGGTGTTACGTATGCATGAGGTGACGAGAGTCCGTACGTAGCTAAAGCATGTATATGTCCAGGTAGACTTAGGATCTTCTCATGAAATATTTGAATTACTTGAACTCATTCTGTTGGCTTCATTAATTGAAGTTATAATTGAAATTGATTTAGAAAATATTATATGTACACTAGGCTGAGTCTTAACATTTTGAGTTGTGGGCGAGTTATTTGAGAAATGGTAAAGATTAAATTCATTTTGTGTTGTATTGTAAACGCGTACCTCGTAATTCGGTAACTTCCTTTCTTTTTCTTGTGGAGCAGGCCGAATACCTCGGCAGTATATAGATGCACTTATGGATCGTGCCGCCCGTCCCTCGACAGTGTACACGTTATTCTGGTTTGGGCCGAACGACCTCGGCAGTATCGTGTGCTATATCGCTAGTAGCCCAAATATTTACGAGTTAATCTTTTCACTGATGCCCGACATTTTATGGTATTTCCTATTTATTTGGTATTGACACTTGGCATATTCTGAGATATTAAGGAAGAATGCAAGTTTGAGAAAATTTATACTTCAAAGGAAAATAATTTGGAAAATTATGAAAGTACAAACTTACTCCACTACTGATGTGCACTTCACATCTGTTATGATTTATTATATTATTTATTTGGACCTCTAGTAAAAGTCGATGTCGACCCCTCACTACTACTTTTCTGGGGTTAGGCTACATACTTACTGGGTACGCGTTGATTTACGTACTCATGCTGCACTTCTACACTAAATGTGCAGGATCTGACAGGTTCATTGATGATCACATTGGCGCGTAGGCGCACCTGTTGAGGAGACTTTATGTGAGATGCATTCCAAGCTACGCATCGCAGTCCACCGAGTCTCCATTATACTATTTATTTCATTATGTCTTATTACATTCGGGACAAAAGTTGTATTATTATTATTATTATTATTATTATTATTATTATTATTATTATTATTATTATTATTATTATTATTATTATTATTATTATTATTATTATTATTATTATTATTATTATTATTATAATATTTCTTAGAAAATGCTCATGCACTTGTGACATCGGGTTTTGGGGGTTCCTTCAGGTTATTCATTATTGTGGTTCGTGTAAATATTTTTATTTACTCTGTAAATTCTATTTCATACTGTTTAATTAAGCAAAATTATTTCAAAATACTAAAATGAGTAATTAAATTGGTAAATTACTGTTGGCTTGCCTGACGGCAGTGATAGGCGCCATCACGATCTTTAGTGGATTTTGGGTCGTGACACTTTGGTTCCTGCACGGCTAAGTTAAACTTTTGTTTGGTCTTTTGCACAAAAAGAGGCCAGTATACCTCGACCCCATACTCTTTTGATTGTCTTATTCGAAGTCATGAACACACTGTTGTCTTTCTACTGACTGCCTTCATTTATGATGTTTGTCATTATGTTATAACTATTTGTTCCTGCTTATAACGATTTGTTACTAATTTATGGTTGTCTGTTATGCTTTTATGTATCTTGAATCAGTTTGATTGAGTTGTTATATGACCTTGATGACTACTATTCTGAATCAAACAACTTGTACAATTAAGTTCCTTAATATGCCTTAATGACTTCTCACATTTACCTAGACTTTAGATTTCTTTAATGTTTTGTTGTGGTCTTTATATCTATCACACTATTTCTATTTAGTGTATTATATTGTTCTTATTTGAGGTTGTTGTTTGATGACTTTAACTACAACATACATGAATGATCAAGGTTCAATCCTTTATCTCTTAGTTGAGGTATGTGAAGTTTAAGTATTCAAGATGCTTTCTTTCTTCACATGCGTGTGTGTTAATCCTAAAGCACCCTTTGAGTAATTACTATGAAAGTCTTGTGTTTGTGTTTAACTGCTAATCACATCTATAAGTCTTGTTATATGAAACAATCTCATTAAGGTAACTAGGCCAACTTTTATGAACTTTAGTAACTATCCTTGCTTGTATTCTGTTATGATCAAGTCATCTCTCATGAATTAGGCTATAGTCATATCTGTTGTAGTTGAGTATTAATTATTATGCTAGTAAGTTGAATATAACTCCATCATGTTTATATATTCACCTTTATTCTGTACAGCTGAATTAAACTTGCTTAGCATAAGATCCCCCTGTCTTTAACTTCCACAATGATATTATAGACCTGACTTTATAATGATTGAAATTCAATCCAGTTTGTAAAAACCTTGGCTGGAACATCCTATGTATAACTTGAATGAGAATTTTATATCCACCTTTGTTTGTCCTTTATGTTCAGGCTTTGTGCATCCAGTGTCATTAATACATGTTGAGTCGATTTAAGTCTACTTTAATACATTATCAGAATTAATGAAAGACTTTGAAACTATCTGATTTGCCTGAATATTGTAATGTGCTTTGACCTTCAAATAAAGACAACATGAATGGGACCTAGAGCTCTTTGAAAAGAATGTAATCATGTCATATGCCTTGTCAAATATTGGCCTGTCAACAAGCGCAAACAACTTTGTTAAGAGATTCCTGAATGAAGCTAACAACTTAGCACCTAATATAAGTCAGACCCAGTTTATAATCTCTGCTAAGTATTTTTGTATATGTTCCATTTTGTGATCCTACACTCATCCTAATTCTTCGATGCTTTTGTTTGTCCTTCATGATTTTATGCATGTTTGCACTGTCTTGAAACTGCATCAAGTTCTCTTTCTCTCGTAACATGAAATCAACCTAGTCTATGAACTATAAGGAAAACCTCTTGTTGCTACTAATTGGATATAACAACATGCTTACTCTTAATGAGATTAGTGTGAGGGTAACATTCTTAGATAGCGGTGATCATATCATTAATTTCAAAGATAAGAAAAACTGGTGGCATGAGATTCTATCAAGTACTATTAGGAGTTCTATTCAAAGTTATAAACCTGTAGTCTTGATTGAAACTTTGAGTGTGTTTTGGTATTTCTAACAACATATGTAGAGGTTCTGACAATGACTATTTGTCTGAAAGCTAGATTGATACTTTCAAAGCTTCTAGTAGTATTATTAACTTATGAGTGCTAAAGACCAGACATGAGTTAAACCAATCAGTGCCTAGTTTAATTAGGGGTTGTCAAGGCCAATGAATATGTATTTACTAACTATTAAAAAATTGAACTGTATGCTTTTTCTCCATCCTCAATATATCTGATTTCAAGTGTTTGGTTCTTTAGTAGTAGTAGGATAATATGTTTGTCCCTATGTGTGTTTGAAACTTGGCCTTTAGACCTGTTTAATATGTTAATCATCCACTTAGTGTTGGAAATATAGTTATGAAAATGTAGATAAAACTTCTTTGTGCACTTATGTTATTCTGTTTGGCCTGTTAAGAAATGGGTACACATATGCAGTATGGTATTGTTATGGTGACTGGTTTACATTGAAAGTGCCTCATTGGCACTTAAACCTGCAGGAAAGAGTGAATCAATAATGGTTAGGGGTAGTTGGAAGTAGGGTTTAGCTCTTGGTTAAGTTGCTCTCCTTGGCATAAGCATTACCCTGGGCCCTAGAGACCCTTGGGGACTTTAAAGTGCCTTGGGATTCAAAGGGGGCTTTGACCCTTTGAATACCTTAGCCTCTAACCCATTGACATTCATTACTTCTCTTGGGTTTAGTGTTTAATGATAACGAAAGGTTTTCAATGTAAATTATTTACCATACATAACCACCACATTAGTATGACCTTTCATAATATCTAAGTATTGTTAGTTGCTATATTTTGTTTAAGCCATTTACTCATATATTTCATGTATGATTGTATGTGTAGAATATTTTTTTCTAATGACCTTTTCTTTCTTTTGAAAATGTACAACCTTTGGGCCTACTGAGTTCTCAAGGAACTCAGGCCCAAACTCAGCATCATGCATTTGAAATCCGAAACCTGTTGCCGTCCATTCCCGCTGAATATTGTTCCTACCTCTTTCAGGCCCAAACCAGAGTCACTCTTCATCCTTGACTGCTTTATTAATATTTCGTTACTTACATTCTTTACATGTATATAACATTTCTCTCGCTATATTTGATTAGTGTGTTATTTTTACCTTTTGAATTACATAAATAACTTAGGCAAGCCTTAAAGAACATAAGGTTAAAATAAATACTAGATAATAACTATTTTTCAATTCATTAATCCACATACTGTTCACATTTTAATTTTCCATACTAACCTCTTCGTGAAGATTTTGAAGCTAAAAATACTTAGCAAAGACACAGTCCCTCTTTCAAAACCATAAACGAAATGCAAGGCTAGCCTTCAAAAAGAATTTGACTCTTTCAAAACTTAGGAGCTGCCGTCTAGCAAGATTTTCAAACATCCCCTCAAGGCTAAGATTTTGGTAATTTCAGAAGCCAAGGTATACCTTAGACTCATCTGTTTATAATATTCTTAAAATTATATGGACATTCATCCTTTTAAAGAACAAAGCACTTTCTATTTGCTTTATGTAAACCATTCAATTTTAGAAATACTTTTAATTATATCAATGTAGTTTTCAAGTCTCTTTCTAAAACTCATACCCTTTTTAAATCTTGGATCCCTTTTATCATCCAACTCTCACTTAGATAAATATCAAGCCATGCCTCTCTAATACTAATTAATCAGAATACAAACAACTAACCCTTTAAACCTAGTCTAAGTACTATGGATCTACCTCAGGTAAATTTTAAAGGGTGCCTAACACCTTCCCCTTAGAAGAACAAGAACCCTTACCCAAAATCTCACCGGTTAGCAGACTAATAAAGAATATGACTTTAGTAATTAAACATGTAACCTATTATACCTTTAAATATTAGGTGGCGACTCTCTTTAATCAATAACAGAGAAACCATAAGTTGAATCTTGTTTTGCCTGGTACAAAATATGGTGCAACAACCATAACTCCAAGAATCCAAATATGTGATTAATTCCCAAATTCGAGTCCAAATCGATATTCAAAGTCCCAAAATATACTCTCTTAAGTTGTAGATAAAAATCTCAAATTTCACTCTTAAATTCCATAATTAAGGTATAGAAATCCATAAGAAATCATGATATATATAATAGAAACCAAGTATGAATTACTTAACCTTAAGATTGGGGTGAAAATCTCATCAAATATTGCCTCTTCCTGATCTCCAAAACTCAATGGTGAAAACAGGCTAAATCCCAAAATCTGAACATTAAATACCCTTTGGCTTAAATCCTTCATCGCAATCATGACAAAACCCATGCGATCACAATGCACCATCTTCCCCAAGCTATGCGATCAAAGCCCTCGATACTCAAACGCGAAAGGAAAACCCCTGGCCCCCTAGAAGCTTCCTACATGATCATGTACCAACCCGCGGGACCGCGATACCTCCAACATTAAGCGATTTCAGGCCTTATCATGCAACGATGTTGAACGAAACCTCCCCCACCAAAATGTTCTACGCGATCGCAACACATACTATGTGATCACAATTCACATCACTGATAACAGAAAACTAATAATTTAACTTAGCTCAAAATAATTCGAGACCACTCTGAAACTCACCCGAGTCCTCTGAACCCCATTTAATCATCCTAACTAGTCCGTACATCCTATAAATACTTGTTTAATAGATAAAAATATGAAAAATACATCAAAATCAATAATCATGGATCAAACCAAAAATCACAATTCTCTTAAGTTCAAAATTCTAACTTTTGACTAGAAATACAGAATCAACCCCAAGCTAGTCGAGGCCCGAATAAAACAAACGTACAAGTCCAAAATTATTATACGAATCTATCGGAACCTTCAGATTACCAATCTGGGATCGTTTACTTATAATTTTGACTTTGGTCAACTCTTCCAACTTCATGCCTGAAATTAGGAACTAAGCATTCTAAATCACTCCTGAATCCCTAGTAAACCAAACCATTCATTCCCACAAGTTATAAAATATAAAGAAACCTACGAGAAGAATCAAATAGAAAAATGGGATTCTATAACTCAAAATGAGCAGTCGGATCGTTGCATTCTTCACCTCTTAAGCAAAGATTTATCCTCGAAGGGGTTTAGAATACATGAACAACTAAAAAGGTGTGGATTTCTTCTCTGCATATCTGACTTGGTTTCCCAAGTAGCCTCCTCGCTTGGTTGTCCTTTCCAAAGAACCTTCATCAAAGAGATTTCCTTTGAACTCAACTTTCAGACCTACCTGTCCAAAATAGTTATCGGGTCTTCTTCATAGGTCAAATTCTTATTTAAATATACTATGCTGAAGTCCAAAATATGTTACTTATATTTATATACCTCCTAGGGTTTTTGATAAAAACCCGAAAAATCGAACCAAACTGAAAACCAAACCATCCCAACCAAAATAACTGATACCATTTTGGTTTGGTTTTGAAATTTAAAAATCGATCAAATTTGATTTAGTTTTGGTTTTAATAAAAGATTAACCAGAAACCACCGAACCAAATTGACTATAGAAATACCTATTTAAAATTTATTATTAAACATATATACTTCTAAAGTTGTATGGTACATGTTAATTGTTTGCAATTTTAGTCTAGTTATTTGCTATTATAATAATCTAGTTCTTTTCCTTTACATTCTAGTTTTATTGGTAGTTTTCTTTTGCTAAGTACAATAATCTATTTCATGATAAAAATAATCTATTTTTAATTGAGTCCTTAAATTGTTCATCACTATTTGATTCAATTATCATCAATATATCTTGGTTTATAATATATTTCTCAAAGATCAATTAGTTTGATAGTGTTACATTGACAATATAGTCGAAGAAATATGTATTTTGTAGTGTATGTCTCATGTAGAGTTTTGTTAGATGAGGGGCTTATCGGAGATGGCAGACCTAATTTCATAGTCTCTTGAATGAGGATGGGGACAAGAGCATTGTTCTGGGTGATTTGAAACTCTCCGGGAGTCGTTGTGACTTTGGGTATTGTAGGTGGATTAGAGTTGATGAAGTTGAGGGGGCTATGCGTAAGATGAGTAGGGGAAAAACGACCGGGCCGGATGAAATCCCGGTGGAGTTTTGGAAGAGTTCGGGCAAGGCAGGCTTGGAGTGGCTCACTAGGTTATTTAATGTCATTTTTAGAATGAAGAAGATGCCCGAAGAGTGGAGGTGGAGAACGATGGTTGATGTATACAAGAACAAGAGTGATATCCAAAATTTCAATAACTATCGGGGTATCAAGCTACTTAGCCATACTATGAAAGTCTAGGAGAGAGTGGTAGAGCTAAAGGTAAGGAAGAGGGTGTCTATTTCCGAGAACCAGTTTGGGTTTATTCCGGGGCATTCGACTACAGAAGCCATCCACCTTGTTAGGAGATTGATGGAGAAGTATAGGGAGAGAAAGAAGGACTTGCATATGGTGTTCATCGACTTAGAAAAGGCGTACGATAAAGTTCTGAGGGAGGTTTTGTGGAGATGTTTGGAGGCTAGAGGTGTACATGTTGCCTACGTTAGGTTGATTAAGGACATGTATGATGGAGTAAAGACCTGAGTGAGGATGGTGGATGGGGACTCAGACTATTTTCCGATTATGATGGGGTTGCATCAGGGATCAGCATTCAGCCCTTTTTTATTTGCTCTGGTGATAGACGTGCTGACGCTCCACATCCAAGGAGAGGTGTCGTGGTGCATGCTATTTGCAGACGATATTGTATTAATGGACGAGACGCGAAACAGTGTGAATGCGCAATTAAAGGTATTGAGACAGACCCTAGAATCTAAAGGTTTTAAGCTTAGCAGGATCGGGACAGAATACTTGGAGTGTAAGTTCAGTGGCGAGACTGACTCAAGGAGGGGAAGGGGAGGTGAGGCTGGACTCGCAGGTCATCCTTAGGAGAGGGAGTTTTAAGTACCTTGGGTCTATTATTCAGGGGGATGGGGAGATTGATGAAGATTTCACACATCGTATTGGGGCGGGATGGATGAAATGGAGACTTGTTTCCGGTGTTTTATGTCACAAGAAGGTGCCATCGAAACTTAAAGGTAAGTTCTATAGAGTGGTGGTTAGACCTACGATGTTGTATGGGGCTGAGTGTTGGACAATTATTATCGCTCATGTCCAGAAGATGAAGGTATCATAGATGAGGATGTTAAGATGGATGTGCAGGCACACCATGTTAGATAGGATCAGAAATAAGGTTATTCGCGACAAGGTGGGTGTGGCACCTATTGAGGACAAGATGCGGAAAGCGTGGCTTAAATGGTTTGGTCATGTGAAGATGAGGAGCACAAATACCCTGGTGAGGAGGTGTGAGAGGTTGACATTGGAGGGCCTTCTGAGAGGTAGAGGTAGGCCAAAGAAGAGGTGGGGAGAGGCGATTAGGCAAGATATGGCGGAGCTTCATCTGACCGAGGACATGACCCTTTATAGGAAGGTATGGAGGTCGAGGATTAGGTTAGTAGAGTAGGTAGTCTAGAGTGTTCATAACAGTAGTATTGGTACGCAGTCTTACTTTTTATGGGCAGTAGGTCATTTTTGCTAATCGTTGTTTTCTTTCATTGTTGATTACCTTAATATCTTGTTATTTTTATTCTTCTTTTTATATGGATTTTTGGTACTGTCCCTTCTTGTCTATATTTTCATTAATGTGGTGCTTATACCTTCCTGAGCCGAGGGTCTACTGGAAACAGCCTCTCTATCCTCACAAGGTAGGTGTAAGGTTTGCGTATACACTACCCTCCCCAGACCCCACGGTGTGGGATAAGACTGGTATATTGTTGTTGTTGTTGTAGTGTATGTCTCATATTTAAGAAAAATCGATAAGTAATCGAAAAATCCAAAAAACCGACAAAAATTGACATAAACGGAATCGATAAAAAATCGACTTAATTGGTTTGGTTCCAATATTTGAAAAACCAACTTACTTTGTTTGTTTTCTTTTTAGGAAAAACTGATCCAAACCCCTAATACCTCCAAAGAATAAAAACATTGAAATACCATATGAACCTCCGCTAGGCTAGGAGGCAAAGCAAGCCTATAATAAACCTCACTAACTCTCTCCAACACCTCAAATTGGTCAATAAACCTCAAACTCTACTTACCTTTCTTCCCAAACCTCATCACACCTTTCATAGGTAAAACCTTCAAAATTACCTTCTCACCCTTATAAATGTCACATCATAGACCTTCTTGTCCGCATAACTCTTTTGCCTGCTCTATGCTGCCCGAAGTCGCTCTTGAATCAACTTCACATTCTCCAAAGCATCATGCACCAAATATGTAACTAATGAGCTAGCCTCACCAGGATCAAAACAACCAATAGGAGAATGACATCATCTACCATACAAAGCCATTTGAATGCTGAACTAATAGCTCTTGTTGTAAGAAAACTCTGCCAAAAGAAAAGAACTGACCCCAATGACCTCCAAAGTCAATCATACAAGCTCGCAACATGTCCTCAAAAAATTGAACAGTCCACTGGAACTGACCATCAATTTGTGGGTGTAATGTTGTGCTAAGCTCTACATATGTGCTCAACTCCGGATGAACCGCTCTCCAAAAGTGAGATGTAAATTGAGTACCACGGTCTGAAATGATAGGAACAGATCCACCATGCAAAAACACTATCCCCCTGATGTAAATCTGGGCCAATCTCTTTGAAGCATAAGTAGTCAACTCCAGTATGAAATGCACGGGCTTGGTCAACCTACCTACAATGACCCAAACAGTATCAAACTTCCTCAAAGTGCATGGCAAACCTACCACAAAGTCCATAGTGATATGTTCCCACTTTTATTCCGATATAACCATATTCGAATCAAATCACCTAATTTCTGATGTTCATACTTAACTTGTTTAAAATTTAAACATCGTGAAATATGTTCAATAATATCCTTTTTCATTCTCAACTACTAATAGTGCTCCTTAAAATCATGGTACATCTTCGTACCGCCTAGATAAATAGAATACCACAAATTATGAGCCTCCTGAAGTTTCAATTCTATCAAACCATCATCATTAGGAACACAAAGGCAACCTTGAGGTTACATAACACCATCATCTCCAATAACCACCTTCTTGGCACCACCTTGCTACACCGTGTCCTTGAGCACTCACAAATAGGGATCATCATACTCGCAAGTCTTAATGCCCTCAAATAAGGATGACTTCGCAACAACACAAACAAGAACTCTACTGAGCTTTGACATATCCAATCTCACATATCTATTGGCCAAAGCCTACATATCTATATCCAAAGGCCTTTCCTCAGCTAAAATAAATACGAAACTACCCATAGTCTCTGCCTTTATTCTTAAGGCATCTGCTACCATATTCGCCTTACCCCAATGATACAAGACATCGATATCATAATTTTTACGCAACTCCAGCCACCCCCACTACCTCAAATTCAAAACCTTCTACTTGAACCAGCATTGAAGAGTCTGATGATCAATATAAACCTTACATAAAACAACGTACAAGTAATTCCTCAAAACCTTAAGTGCATGCGCAATCGCTGCAACTTCAAATCATGAATTGGATAATTCTTCCCACGAGCTTTCAATTGTCGTGAAGCATAAGCAATCACATTTCCATCCTGAGTCAACCCCTCACCAAGACCAACAAGTGAAGCATCACAATACACACTGTATAGCCTAGACCTTGTGGATAACACCAACACTTGGCTATTATCAAATCACTTCTCACTCTCATCGAACCATCTACAAGAAATACCCTTCTGAGTAACTTAGTCAATGAAGCTATACTGAATGAAAACCCCTCTATAAAGCAACAATAGTAGAATGACAAACCCAAGAAATTCCTGATCTTTATAGCGTTAGTAGGTATAAGACAACTCTAAACTGCCTCAATCGTCTGGGGATCAACCTTAATACCATTATAACACACTATGTTACCGAAAAACACAATTGATTCCAACCAAAACTCACACTTAAATAATTTAGCGTGGAACTTCTTCGAATCACAATCCTCAAATGTTACTCATACTCATCCCTATTACGAGATTAAATAAAGATATTGTCAATGAACACAATCACGAAAGAGTCCAAATAAGGCATGAACACTCGTATCATCAAATCCATAAATGCCGCTGGAGCATTAGTCAAACCAAATGACATTACTAGAAACTCATAATGACCTTAACGAGTCCTAAAAGAGTTTTAGAGATATATGAAACCCTAATCTTCAACTGATGACAACCCGATCTCAAGTAAATCTTAGAGAGCACTTTAACATATTGAAGTTGATAAAAAATATCATCAATTCGAGGTACTGGATACTTGTTCTTGATAGTGACCTTGTTCAACTGCCTATAATCTATGTACATCCTCATAGTACCATTCTTCTTCTTCGTAAATAACACCAATGCATCCCAAGGAGAAACACTTGGTCAAATGAATTTATTATCAAGCAAATCTTGCAACTACTCCTTCAAGCCTATCAACTCAGCTAGAGCCATATTATATGGTGGGATAGATATGGTGTCATGACCCAAAAACCAACCGTTGTGATGTCGCCTATCATGGTACTAGAAAATTCACTACTAAACTATCTTAACACAATAAAAGCTTTGAAATTGTAGGCGGAAACAATTAATATTTAAGAAAAAACTTTTGGGAACAAAAATAAACCCGCAACACAATACAATCTATCCCAAAATCGGGGTGTCATCGAGTACATGGGCATCTATACCAGGAGTAGTCTACTACAATGTCTAATGAATAAGAACTGAAAGGCAATAAAGAAAATGAAGGAGAGCTAAGGCCTGCGAACGTCACACAACTACCTCGATAGTCTCCGGAATCAGCTGCTCAAATATCAACACCCGCTATGACTGTGAACACTTGGATCTGCACACGAAGTGCAGGGTGTAGCGTGAGTACAATCAAATCAGTAAGTAACAATAATAAATAAGGAACTGAAAGATAGTGACGAGCTACACAATTATAGTTCATTTCCAGTGATCTCAACAAGAAAGTAGACTTGCTTCCAAATCCGGCAATTTAGGTCAAATCAGTTTATACATGTCAAGTTCAAGTAAAATAAGGATATAGTATCTCTCAAAAATTTTAAAACAATGACATATAGCAGCTATGTGCAACAACAATGAAAGCAAATACCGCCTCTCAGGGCATCAGTCACTCAGTCTTTCTCAATAGCTCATCACTCGGCTCTCAGCTCTCAACACTCATACTCAATAGGTACCTGCGTTCACTGGGGGTGTACAGACTCTAGA
Source organism: Nicotiana tabacum (assembly GCF_000715075.1). Taxonomy (NCBI): domain Eukaryota; kingdom Viridiplantae; phylum Streptophyta; class Magnoliopsida; order Solanales; family Solanaceae; genus Nicotiana; species Nicotiana tabacum. The sequence continues at coordinate 10,288,251 of NC_134098.1, forward strand.
GGGTTCCTTCAGCCCAAGCGCTATATCGATGCGGCGTGCAGCCCGATCCCATATAAATATCCATAAGGCTCGTTGCGGCGTGCAACCTGATCCATAAACATACAGACATTAGGACCGTTGCGGCATGCAACCCGATCAATATATATACATATAGCTCGTAGCTCGGCACTCAGGCCCTAACTCAGTCACCAACCTCTCCAGTCTCTCGGGCTCTCAGAAATCATAAAAATCAGCCCAAACAAAGATAATATAATGTATCAACAAGAAATAAGAAGAGATCGAGATATGATATGCAAGTAAACCGTGACTGAGTACAAAACAACAATTAGCAAATAATTCAACAAGTACACGACCTCTGCGGGTCCCAACAATGTAATCACATAGCCTAAGCATGACTCCTAACATGATTTGCAGTCAAATTTCTATAATACAGGGAGATCATATAGCTAACAACAAGTTATTCACTTTACAGTTCCACGAAATGGACAAAGTCACAATTCCTATGGTGCACGCCTACACGCCCGTCACCTAGCATGTGCGTCACCACCAAAACAATCATATAACAACAAAATCCAGGGTTTCATATCCTCAGGACCAGATTTAAAACTGTTACTTACCTCAATCCGAGCCAAAACTCTACTCCAAAATGCCCTTGCCTCGCGAATCGGCCTCCAAACATTCTGAATCTAGACACAAGCAATACAATATAATCAATACGGCCAAAGAAATTAATTCAATAAGAAAAATACGAATTATAAGCCAAAATTTGAAATTGGCTCAAACCCACCCCGGGCCCACGACTCGAAATCCGACAAAAGTCACAAAACCCAAAAGCTGATTCACTCACGAGTCTAACCATACCAAATTTGTTAAAATCCGACATCAAATCGTTATTCAAATCCCCAAAATTATCTCTCCAAATCCCTAGCCTCAAACCCCCAAATTTCACCTCAAAAACTCACCAACTAGGTGTAAATTTAGTGGGGAAAACTGTCACGCCCCAAAACCGAGGAGCGCGACCTGCACTCAACCGAGTGAACCCGACTGAGCAAGCCTGTTAGATTTCATTCTACCCAAATTCATATGAAGCCAAAATCGTGAAATCGTCGTTTTAAACATTCTACCTAGACCCCTTTCGCACTTGCGGCCATATTTCCGCATCTACGGTCCCGCTTCTGTAGTGAAAAATCCGCATCTATGGAAGTCACTTAGCCCAACTGCCTCCGCTTCTGCAAGCCTTGGACCGCATCTGCGCCTTCACAGGTGCGGAAAATTCCATCGCACATGCGTGCCTGTTCGCATCTGCGCACGTCCTCCCGCTCCTGCGCAAGCGCTTCTGCGCCCACATGCCCGCATCTGCGGCCTCTGTCCAAATCCTTCCTGACCGCTTCTGCGGTCCCTTTTCTCGCTTCTGCGAGCTCGCATCTGCGGTTCCCAATCCGCAGGTGCGATTACGCCAGCAGCTGCAAACCTTCAGCAATTCTTCAACTTCAAACCTTGGTCCGTTAACCACCTGAAATCAACCCGAGGCCCCCGGGACCTCAACCAAACATACAAACACGTCTTAAAACATCATGCAAACTTAGTCGAATCCAAATATCACCTCAAACAACATCAAAAACACGAATTCCACACGGATTCAAGACTAATGAACTTCGAAATTTTCAAATTCTACAAACGACGTTGAAACCTATCAAACTACGTTCGATTGACTTCAAATTTAGCACACAAGTCACAAATGACACCACGAACCTATTCCAACTTCCGGAATCAGAATCCGACCCCGATATCAAAAAGTCCAATCTCGGTCAAACTTTTCAAAATTTAACTTTCGCCATTTCAAGCCTAATTCTACTCTCGACCTCCAAATAACATTCCGGATACGCTCCTAAGTCCAGAATCACCCAACGGAGCTAACAAAACCATCAAAATTCCATTCTGAGGTCGCTTACACGTAAGTGGACATCCGGTCTATGTTTTCAACTTAAGCTTTTAATTAAGAGACTAAGTGTTTCAATTCACTCTGAATTCTCTCCGGACCCAAACCAACTAACCCAGTAAGTCATATAACAGCTTTAGAATACAAAAGGAGAAGAAAAATGGGGGAACAGGGCTACAATTATAGAAACGACCTGTCGGGTCGTTACATCCTCCCCCTCTTAAACAAACATTCGTCCTCGAACGGGTCTAGAAACATACATGGAGTCTCAAATAGGTGTGGATATCTTCTCTACATCTCCCACTCGGTCTCCCAAGTAGCCTCCTTGACTGGCTGACCTCTCCACTGCACCTTCACTGAAGCTATATCCTTTGACCTCAACTTCCGAACTTGCCGACCTAGAATAGCCATCGGCTCCACATCATAAGTCAAATCACCATCCAACTGAACCGTGCTGAAATCCAAAATAGGAGACGGGTCGCCAACATACTTCCGGAGTAGATAAACATGAAATACTGGATGCACACTTGACAAGCTACGTGGCAAGGCAAGCTTGTAAGCCATCTCCCCAATCCTCTCAAGTACCTCAAAAGGGCCAATGAACTGAGGGCTCAACTAGCCTTTCTTCCCGAACCGCATAACACCCTTCATGGGTGAAAACTTCAGCAGAACCTTCTCCCCAACCATGTAAGACATATCATGGACTTTCTTGTCGGCATAGCTCATATGTCTAGACTGCGCCGTGCGAAGCCGCTCCTGAATCAATTTAATCTTGTCCAATGCATCCTGAACTAAGTCTGTACCCAACATCCTAGCCTCACCGGGCTCAAACCAACCCATCAGAGATCTACACCGCCTCCCATACAAAGCTTCATACGGGGCCATCTGGATGATCGACTGATAACTGTTGTTGTAAGTAAACTCTGTGAGTGGAAGAAACTAATACCATGAACCCCCAAAATCAATGACACACGCACGTAGCATATCCTCCAATATCTGAATAGTGCGCTCGGACTACCCGTCCGTCTGAGGGTGAAATGATGTACTCAACTCCACCTGAGTGCCTAACTCTCGCTGCACGGCTCTCCAAAACTGCGATGTAAACTGTGTGCCTATATCTGAAATGATGGAAACCGGCACACCGTGAAGGCAGAGAATCTCTCGGATGTAAATCTCAGCCAGCTGCTCTGAAGAATAAGTGTTGCTCACTAGAATGAAGTGTGTGGACTTGGTCAGCCAAATCCAAAAATCACCTCAAACAACATCAAAACACGAATTCCACATGAATTCAAGCCTAATGAACTTTGAAATTTCCAAATTCTACAAACGACATCGAAACCTATCAAACCACGTCTGATTGACCTCAAGTTTTGTACACAAGTCACAAATGACACCACAAACCTATTCCAACTTTCGAAATCGGAATCCGATCCCGATATAAAAAATTTCACTCCCGACCTCCAAATCACAATCCGGACACACTCCTAAGTCCAGAATCACACAACGGAGCTAACAGAACCATCAAAATTTCAATCCAGGGTCGTTTAGATATAGGTCGACATCCGGTCGACTTTTCCAACTTAAACTTTCAATTAAGAGACTAAGTGTCTCAATTCACTTCAAAATTCTCTCTGGACCCGAACTAACTAACCCGATAAGTCATATAATAACTTTAGAATACCAAAGGAGTAGAAAAATGGGAGAACATGGCTACAACTCTTGAAACAACCGTTCGGGTAGTTACATATGGGCTGAGTACCCGAAACCAAGTCAATACCAAAATCAATATCCATATCTCGTGGCATACCCGGTAGATCAATAGAAAACACCTTTGGAAACTCTCTTACCACCGGTACTGAATCCATAGATGGAACCTCCGTACTAGTATCGTGTATGAAAGACAAATGTGATAGACATCACTTTTCAACTATATTCCGAGCCTTCAAAAATGAAATCACCCTACATGTAGAATGACGAAGTGATCCTCTCCACTCTAATCTAGGTAACCCTAGCATAACTAAAGTCACACTCTTGGAATAACAACCCAAGATAGCATAGTACAGGGATAACCGATCCATGCCAAAGTTTTACCTCAAAATCCACCATGCCAGCAATAAAAGATCAACCATCACAACATATCTGTTGATAGTAACCACACGACTAATAAATACGATCTACCATAAATAGGAATATAAAAAAAATAGTGAGGTATACCCAAATATAATGCAAAGTAAGAGGACATATATGACTACATAGAACCTAGATCAAACAACATGAAAGCATCTATATGATATATTAAAATAATACTTATAATGATTGCATTCGATGAAACTGCCTTTGGCCTAAAAGAAAGATCATACCAACGAGCCTGGCCATACTAGTCTGTCTCCATTCTCTAATACAACCTTTAACTGGTTAACCTCAACCTCTAGTTATCTGGGATTCGCCCTTAGTTGGCTGGACTAGCGGTATGGAAACTAGGTTGGAATCATGGCATGAGTACCTGCTAAGATGTACCACTATGAAACCTAAAACAATTCCTCATTATATACCTCGAATCTCCACACTCAAAGCAAGCTCTTTGTTGGCGTGGTTTCTTATATTGGTTCGTTCCTCGATGACTAGAATAACCACCGTGAGAATCATAAGTTGGGCATAATGTAGGATGCCTGTCCAGAATGAAACCTGTAAGAACCATAGATGACTAAAGCACCATGAGAAGTCTAAAGTGCTGAGTGTACTGGCCTGGAAAGAGAACCTCTACCTAATTAACTCTTTCTTCCAAATGAAACACCACTGAATCCTCCTGAATGATGAGGCCTCTCATCCTTCACTTCCTCTGTGCTAGCTCTACTGCCTACAGAAATGTAGTCCCAATCTATGTCTCTCTATCTATACTAAGCTTAATTCTAAAATTAAGCCCTCAATGAAGGTCCTTACCTTCTTAGTCTCGATGGGAAGCAAGACAACCTAGTAAATCTCATCTAACACTCAGTAATTGATATGCGATCTTGTTGCAAGTGCTCAAACTGGCTACATAACTTCTCTATCCTAGTGAGTGGAATGAACTTCTCTAGAAAGAGAGTAGAAAACTGAGTTTAACTACGAGGAAATGACCATGTGGTCCTATTCCTCTCATAAGTCTGCCGTTATCTCTTGGGTGGCCCTCTCAAGTGAAAAATAGTGAAATCAACTCCTTTGGACTCCACAAGACATAATTGCGTAGAATCTCATGGAACCTATCTAAAAACTCCTGAGCATCAGCTGTGGGATCACAATCAAACCATGGAGGATCTAGCTTTTGGAACTGATCCATCATCTTTCACTTATCAACTGACATAAAGGGTCTAACCTCATGTCTAACTATAGTAATAGGCTGACCTACCCTAATTGGTAGAATAACTGAAACTCCCAAAGTATAAAACATACAAATGGATAGCTCCGGAGTGTGAGTAGCTGAGATCTAGGCTTCCCTTCAGTCTGAGAAGTAGTTGGGATCACAGGAATCATACCTGCCTGTGCCAGACCATCGAAGTAATTCAGAATCCGAATCATAGTATCCCAAAGGAATCTAAGCTAGACCCATTGGAACTACCTTGTCTCGAACATGGTACACTACTAGAGTTACAAGTGGCTCCTCAAAAACTGCTCTACCATGAGCATAAGTCACTCTGGGTTTTCCAACTCTAGGTATTGCTGCACGTTCCCTAGTCTAGGCTCTAGCCTCGCCTCTACCATGGACTCTACCTCTAGTAGCGGCTGTAACCTGGGCTCTGGCCCCTGCTCACTTATTGCTAATTCACTTGTTCTCTTCATCTATGAGAGAATAGAAGAGTAAAGATTTAAACTTCAAGATGAAACAAAGGATGTACGACAAGGAAAGAAGGAAGGGAAGTTTCCTTCTTGTCCTGTAGCCTCTCAAAGATAAGTATAAACGACTCCATCCCAATTCGCAAGACTCTACTAGACATGCTCATGATCCACAGATCCTATGAACCTAGAGCTCTGATACCAACTTTGTCACGACCCAAAATCTCATTATGGTCATGATGGTACCTAACCCAACCTGCTAGGTAAGACAACTCTAAAACATCAATCAAAATGTGACAAACATAAGATAATCTAATCATAATATAAATCTATCATCAAATAAGTCCCAAAACCATCAATCAAATACAAAAGTACTACAATTACACCACCTAAAATCTAGTAATACGGAGTCATAATCTACTAAGACGATACACAATTGTCTTAGGGAATACATTAGTACTATATGAATAGATAAACAATAATATAATGAGAAGAAGGTGACTTCAAGGGTCTGCGATCGATCAAGCAATACTAACTCGAGTCTACCGAGTAAGCTACTGGGCACCTTCCTGGGATGCATGAGTGCCAGTGCCAGAATCTATACAAGATATGCAAAAACTAGTATAAGTACATAAACAACACACACTCAGTAAGTATCAAGTCTAATCTCGGCAAAATAGTAGTGAGACTTTGAAAAAATCATGATACTCACATTCACAGTATAATCAGTTCATAGTAGCATGATTTCATAGTAATTAACCAAGAAAAATAGATATTGAAAGACAGTGCATAGATCAGAGATAAGGCAAACATGCTTCTCAAAACAAGGTAACCAAAACATAATTCAATTTCCATGTTTGCATATAAAAATGATATGCACCAAGAAGCACCAATATAAATACTCCTACATGAGTATAGGGTGATCATACATGCTCATGACCTAATCATAATCAATATACAGTGTATCTTATATGCTCCAACATGATCCAGCACGTCCCACGTGTTCCAATACGATACGCGTATTATCTACACTCATGGGGACCAATATAACATGTGCAATTATCTAACTCCAGAGGGACAGATCGATATCCAAGTGCCGCATGATAGAAATCATGTTCCATAACAATATAAATATCACAATAACTACATAGTAGAAACAACATGCTGTAATAATTATCAATCCACTTATAGTGTCCAAATGTACCATAGTCATATGAGTCCTTATCAAGATCTCCATCTATAATGATGTAATCATATACTCAAAAAATAATTAGTAAGATGCACAAGGATATAATAAATAAATATGCATAAGTATATTTATGATAGAAAGTATGGTTAAAGTTACATCAAATACCTCAACATCTCAAGAATAGTCCATTATGCTCATATAAGATATCCAAAGTCTAAAACATGATCTCTAGCACGTTAATTGCTCATATTGTCATACAATCAAATAAAGCATAAGTCAAGAAGAACATACAACCAAACAAGATATAGAGAAGTCTAAAACTACCTCAAACATGGTATAACCTTAGTGTATGTATATATACTCGTCACCTCGCATATACTCCATCCTCAAATAACGTAACATGTAGAACATAAGTCCAATTTGAAGAAAATTTTCTCTTAACAAGGTTAGACAAAATACTTGTTTTATCCTAAACAAGCCTCAACCTCTAATACACCCTTTCCCTAATTGAGACCTCCAAACACTCTAAATCTAGCAAAAACATAGTTAACGAGTGTTATACCCCATGTTTTCGTACGTGAGAGTACATCGTAAGTCAATTGATGTAAAATTAGAAATGAGATTATATTTAAAAGTATATAAAGTAAGTTAATAATATTGCCTTATAGGTTACAAATATTTAAGATCATAAATAACAAGTACCAAGAGGGTTGGAAGGCTTACAAGCTAAACAAATTGAAGAAAATAAGTTTCATCGGAAGTCGACAAGTTGTGAATGTTATAGCATGTACTTTTGGGGTGAGACTAGGGTTCTTAACATGATAATGATTTTATTTTATGAGTTATTATAGTCGTATGATAGTCATATGTTTAGTTCTGAAGTCAAGGGAGTTGTGGAACAAAAGTAGGCAAAGGCCATCACAAGTTACATTCATAAATGTACTGAATATTAGGTCAAATGTAGCAGAGATTTTTCTCTAAATATAAAATGTATTAATTGGTGATAATCATATAAAATTGAATATCTATTAGTCTAGTTTCTAACACATTAAACCGTTCGTCGATACAACATCGGAGTAGAGAGATATTCGCGTTTTTGCGAGACTGCACAAGCAGCTCCCTATGGGGCCCACTTAGGCGGTTGAGATATCTTGATATATATCTAATGCCTGCATATATATATATATATATATGATGCATAAAGCCCGTTTTAACTCATACTATTTTGCTCTATTCAGACCTAGACACATAAAAACTTTCTCTCAATGTTCTCTCATAATCCAAGACCCAAACCAAGGGCAAACACATAAATCAAGTGTCAGGAATCCCGTAGCGCTAGTGAGTTTCTTGTTCTTCTTATGGTTGCTGATTTTGGTGTGGTTACAGCTCGTGTGGGGAGTTTTTAAAAGTAGTTTAAGTTCTATAAAATACTCTCTCAAGGTTTTCATATCAACCCGAGGTGATTTCAAGTCTTCAAAAGTGATTCTAGTGCCGAGAAACCCGAATTGATTGCTAGTTTCGCTTCCGTGTTCTTGTGGCTGCATTAGAAGGATAATTCGTGGTCAAATAAGCTTAAATTTGAGTTGTTCTATATGTTTAAAGGTAAGAAACCTCTTGATCTACATATATTTAAGATTATCCAAGTTATGGCTAAGTCAATAAAGCTAGAAGGTGCGAGATATCGATCGAAAGGCTTGTTAGTAATGGTGTTAATTGTTGAACTATTTTGGAGGTGTTCGTGCAGCTCTTTATGGCTGGAAAATTTATGTAATAACTTGAGTATATTGTGATGTTGTTATCAAAATTTTCCTGAATATAAAAAAGAGGAAAAGGGTTGAAAGTATAGTGTTATTAAACATGAACTGAGCTTGCTGCTCGACGTGTTATTATGCTGGTTCTGTTCCATATAACTACTGGTTGTTGTTTGAGATGTTTACTGACTTTTAGTAACTTATGGAATGTAGTACAAACATGGGAGGTACGTTCCGATTTCTTGTAGAATATTGATTTTGATATACGAGAGTTACAACGCTTATATGATGACGACAAAGTCAGCTTACTCATTATAGACGTAAGAAGATCATATTGAGCTTGGTTGACGATTGGAGAGAAGATTGAAAAGGTATGTTAAGTCACTTTCTTATTTCTTTTGGAATGATCTAAAGTGAAATGAACGTAAACGATACGCTATTTCATAACAGATCTACTCCTAGCAACTAAGGCGGTCCATGTAGTTCTTTCCTTATAAAGTTATTCTAAGTATGCATGTATGATTGTTGAATTCTATTGAGGTTCATATTGATGGTATGATGTCCATAATGTTTATCGAAAGTGAAACGACCTTACTCACTCCGAAAGGTTTAGAACGTGATTCCATGAGTCTAGCATATATATATATTACTCTACCGAGCCGCACTATAGTAGGTAAGGTATGTTATCTATTGTACAGCCACTGATCAGTTTGGTTTTATCAAGCTACACGTGGCCAAGTACGATTATACCGAGCCTTATGATGGTCGAGTACATTTTTATTGAGTCTTTTTCGAGGATGGGTACAATATGATGATGTGATGCCCATAAAGGCATATGTTTTTATGAGTTTATGTATATATATGCATCATGCATTTCATGTTAGTATCCCTCAGAGCCACTCAGATGTTACAGTTTGTATCTTTTCTATCTTTCTTTACATTATTGTTCTTATTTATGCTCTCTTGCCTTACATACTTGGTACTTTATTCGTAATGACATCCCTTTTGCCCGGGGACACTGTGTTTCATGCCCGCAGGTCCCGCTAGATAGGTTGACGGTCCTCCTAGTAGGCTATCAGCTCAGCGGAAGGTGTTGGTGCACTCCACTTGCTCTGGAGTTGCCTATTTGGTCAATATGCTTTGGACATGTAATGATTGGTATGGAGGGACCCTGTCTCGACCTTTATGATGTTTATGTACTCTAAGAGGCTTGTAGATAGATGTCATGTATATGGATACTTGTATGACCTTGTCGGCCTTTGGTTTGAGTGTACAAATGATCATGTTGGCCTTATAGGCCCGTATGTCATATGTATAAGTTTGTACATCATGTTGGGTCATCCTATATCGAGTATCCCCTTCTGTTTTATTTTGATTATCTCATGACGGTTTTTTCGGCTCATTTACCCCTGATCGAGGACAATGATATTACACCCTATATTTTCGTACGTGAAAGTACGTCGTAAGTCAAATGATGTAAGATCGTAAAGAAGGTTATATTTGAAAGTATATAAAGTAAGTTAATCGTGTTACCTTAGAGGTTACAAATATTTAAGATCATTAATAACACGTACCATGAGGGTTGGAAAGCTTAGAAGCTAAACAAATTGAAGAAAATAAGTTTTGTCGTAAGCCGACAAGTTGGGAATGTTATAACATGCACTCTTGGGATGAGAATAGGGTTCTTAACATGACAATGAGGTTATTTTATGAGTTATTATAGTTGTATGATAGTCATATGTTGAGCTTTGAAGTCAAGCAAGGTGTGGAACAAAGTTTGCAAAGGCCATCACAAGTTACATTCACAAATGTGTTGAATATTACATAGATTAAAGTAGAGCGTTTCTCTAAATATAAAAGGAATTACGGGGTGATAATCATATCATAGTTAAGTTCTACGAGTCTAGTTTCCATTACATTATCATATATATATATATATATATATATATATATATATATATATATATATATATATATATATATATATATATATATATATATATATATATATATATATATATATATATATATATATATATATATATATATATATATATATATATATATATATATATATATATATATATATATATATATATATATATATATATATATATATATATATATATATATATATATATATCAGTACCTTTAGACCCTAGACACCTAAAAACTTTTTCTCAAAGTTCTGTCATGATCCAAGACCCAAACCAAGGGCAAGTAACACAAATCAAGTGTCGGGAATCCCATAGCGCTAGTGAGCTTCTTGTACTTCTTGTGGTTGCTGATTTTGGTGTGGTTCCAATTCATGTGGGGATTTGATTAAACTGGTTTAAGTTCAGTAAAATACTCTCCCAAGATTTTCATATCAACCTAGGGGATTTTAAGTCTTCAAAAGTGATTCTAGTGCCGAGAAACCTGAATTGATTGCTAGTTTCGCTTTCGTGTTCTTGTGGCTGCGTTAGAAGGATAATTCACGGTGAACTAAGCTCAAATTTGAGTTTTTCTATCTGTTTAAAGGTAAGCAATCTTTTACTCTACATTTATTTAAGCTTATCCAAATTATGGCTATGTCGCTAAAGCTAGAACTTGTGAGATATCGATCGAAAGGCTTATTAGTAATGGTTGATTGTTGGACTAATTCGGAGGTGCTCTTGCAGTGTTTTATGGCTGAAATATTTATGGAATAACCTGAGTATATTGTGATGTTATTATCAACATCTTCCTGAATATAAATAATAGGAAAAGGGTTCAAAATATAGTGTTATTAGGCATGAACCGAGCTTGCCGTTCGACGTGTTATTGTGATGGTTCTGTTCCATATAGCTACTGGTTGTTGTTTGGGCTGTTTGGTGACTTTTAGTAATTTATTGAATGTCGTACAAATAGGGGAGGTTTTGACCCTTTTAGTAACTTATTGAATGTAGTACAAATAAGGGAGGTTTCTTGTAGAATATTGGTTTTGGCATACGAGATTTACAACACTTATATGATGACGATGTAGTCGGCTTACTCATTGTAGACGTAAGAAAATAATATGGAGCTTGGTTGACGATTGGAGAGAAGATTGCAAATGTATGTTAAGTCACTTCCATCTTTCTTTTGGCATGATCTAAAGTGAAATGAACGTAAATGATATGCTATTTCATAACGGATCTACTCCTAGAAACTAAGGTTGTCCATGTTGTTCTTTCCTTATAAAGTTGTTCTAAGCATGTATGTATGATGCGTGAATTCTATTGAGGTTCATATTGATGGTATGATGTCCATAATGTTAATCGAAGGTGCAATGACCTTACGTCACACACACACACACACACACACACACACACACCCACACACACATATATATATATATATATATATATATATATATATTACTCTACCAAGACGTGCTATAGTCGGCCGGGTACAACACCAATTGTGCAACCACTGATCGATTGGGGTTTACCGAGCTCTACGTGTCCGGGTACAATTCTACCTAGCCTTATCATGGTCGGGTACGTTTTTACCGAGTCCTATTCAAGTTCGGGTACGCTATGATGATGTGATGCCCACAGAGGCGTATGTTTTTATGAGTTTATGTATATATATGTATCATGCATTTCATGTCAGTAGCCCTTAGAGGCACTCAAATGCTAAAGGTTGTATCTTTTCTATCTCTTTTACATTATTCTTCTTATTTATGCTCTCATGCCTTACATACTCGGTACTTTATTTGTACTGACGTCCCTTTTACCTAGGGATGCTGCGTTTCATGCCCGCAGGTCCTGCTAGACAGGTTGATGGTCCTCTTAGTAGGCTATCAATGCAGCAGAAGGTATTGGTAAACTCCACTTGCTCCGGAGTTGCCTATTTGGTCAGTATGCTTTGGACATGTAATGATTGATATGGCGGGGCCTTGTCCCGACCTTTATAATGCGTATGTACTCTAAGAGGCTTATATACAGATGTCATGTATATGGTTACTTGTATGGCCTTGTAGGCCTATGTTTTGAGTGTAAACTTTATCTTGTCGGCCTTATAGGCCCGTATGTCACATGTATAAGTTTGTATATTATTTTGGGTCGTCCTATTAATGTGTGGAAATTTTACCATTTATTTTAGTCTTTTGTTTTTGTTTTTGTTTTTGTGTCCATTAATTATAAAATGAGGTGATTTATGGTGTGCATTGATAGATTTTTAGGTACAATGAATCTTGAAGAGTGTTGAGACTAAATGGAGTGGAATTGAGCAAAAATGGTTGAACAATTGCAAAACTACTTCCAGTGATCTCGCACCTGCATGAGAATTATCGCTTCAGCGGACTGGCATCTGCGAGTAGAATGTCGCATATGCGGAGTAGCCAAGCTTCACTGGGATCGCATCTGCGCTGGGCCATCCACATCTACAGAGGCGCTTCTGCGGAATAAAACCGCTCCTGCACTTCATGGATTGTTTCTGCGGAGATTCAAACATCTACTCAATTTCGAATCGGCGTGCATAATTCCGCATCTGCGGAGATCATTCCACAGGTGCGGCAAAGGGCCTCCAGCTCTGGACAAACTTGGTATTTCACATTTTCACCATTCCAAACACACAAATACATGACCTAGGTTAGGAAAAAGATATCTTTGGCATCTTTGGCAGCTTTTGGCAGTCTCTGCACATCTTGGGCAAATATTTGGCATTTTTGGAGCTGGGGTTTTTGCACACACACTTGGGTCTTGAAGCTTTTGAGGTTTTAGTTGAGAATTCCTTACCCATTTATGTTCATTTCTTTATTTTCTTGCTTTGTATTGAATATTTAAGTATGTAGTATTTTTCCCAGCATTTAAAGCTTGTTTATGGGAATATTCATATTTAAAGTGTGGATTAAATATGTTGTTGTGCTTATGTATTGAACGATTTCTATTTATTATGAAGTGAGTTATTGTTTCTTTAATTATTCTTGTTCTTTAATTTTTTCAAAATTATTAGCTAACCCTAGGACTCGCCCATTCACTTCGAATTAATTTTGAAAAATATAATTTCGGGGTTAGGAAAGATTAATTAACAAAAACTTAAGGCATTGACCCTCACTTTATAGATTCTAACTAGGGATAGGATTACACTACTTGTATTCATATTCGGGTATGCTTAATATCTTAATTATTTTTAGGTATAATTCAATTAGGAAGTCTTGTTAGTCTTCAGAAGAAGCTAATAGAGAATTATTATCCAAGGCTAATTAACATAAAATCACTCATATTTGTAAAATCGTGAAATACATTGGATTGTTACTTGAGTGTAATTCCCAATGCATCCATGCTTGTAGCCATTGATCATTTTAATTGCTTTCTAGGTTAGTTTACATTTTCGCAATTAGTTATAAATATTTTCTAAAAACCTTTTTAAGTGTTTGGCTTAGCATAATAAGTGATAATTCTCTTACACGCCTAATCGCATACATCTCTTTGGGATTCGACCCCAACTCCTAATTGAGTAAATTATATTGCATGCGACCGTGTCCATTTACTTTTTAGTAGTGGATTTGGATGCCATCAAAATTGGCGCCGTTGACGGGGATTAATATGGCGTATTTAGGTTGTTTGAGAAATAACCGTACATGCTTTGGTCCAAACTTGTGAATTTGTGTAATTAGTTTTCTTATATTTGTTTATTTTTCTTGTTGTTCCTTTGTTTGTTTCTTATTTATTTTCTTAGTTTTAAAAAATGGCATCACATAATGAAAATTGGCCGGATGATAGTTGCTCACACTTTTGATGACTCTTGTCCTTATTGTGGAGGACCATACTCGTGGTAAAATTGTTTAAATTCCCCCAGTGGCGGATTATGCGCACAATCTCAAACCCACAAGTGGAATATTTGTGATACGTTTGGTAGTCAAAATGGCCATTGGGATAATTGTGCTTATCCGTCCTTCCCTTACCTGAACCCCCCCTCCCCCCGCCATGATGATTCTACTTTTGATGATAACAAGTATAGGTATATTGAAGTGGAATAAATTGAGCATGGTCAAAATGGATAGTTCAAGCTCATGTTGGAGTGCCTACTTGAAGGAGGAAACAAAGAGCAAAATGCCTTGGAAGAGCTTTTGGAAAATAGTCTCCAAAATAATTTGGCGCTTGAAAGGTTGAACTGACAAATGGGAGAAATGTTTGAAGCATTAGAGGTCAGAAAAGCCTTGGAAGTGAATGATAGTCAAGAACCTTTCTTAGAGGTTGAAGCCAAAAATCCTTCTTTGGCACTTGATCAAAACCAAGAAGAACTCTCAAATGGTCAATATGAGAGGATGATGCTCATGTTGGAGACCATTCTTGAAAATGAAAAGAAGCATAACTTGGCACTCGAGGACTTGAAATAAATACTAACTCAAAATTATGAGAATATCTGTACTTTGAAAAATCAAATGAAAATATTGGTTGAGGCTCACTATGCCCACCAACTTGAGAGTGTGGAAAGAGTTCAAGAAAAGTAACTTCGAGGAAGAATGTGAGCTTTATTTTGAGAATCAAGAATTGAACACCCGCCAACCGACTCCATTCTTATTGGTGATGCCAAGAAAATATAGAATTAGAGTCAACCGATGTAGTTGAGAAGATGGTTGAATTTGACTCTAGTTCGGGGGACCAAGAGGATGTCAAAATCTGGAAAGAATTGAAATTTGGAGGCTTGATGTCACATTCTAAGCATTCCTCAACATTGGAGTTGTGTGGTGATATGAGAATTGGCCTACAAGAATCAGTGAGGGAGTGCGAAGAGGAAAGGAAAATGCCATACGTCTTACAATTTGAGGGAATAAGAAGGCAAAATGACATTCCTCACATGAAAGCCAAGAATCACAAAATGAAGAAATTAAAGTTTGGCTTGATCATCAACTTACCACCCTCCACTGCTCATGGTCACAGGCTTGATTCCAATCTAGGTGCCCAATTCATATCGTCCAAGTGGCGAGAAAAGTGATAAAGTTGATCCGCGTCGTGCCACGATGATAAATGCGGCGCTTGGTGGGAGGCAACCCATCGTTTTTCAAAATTTTTATTCGTTTTTAAAATTTTCTTTTTTAGAATAGCTAAGTATATTAAATTTGACTATTCTGCCAAGTTTCTGATTTTTGGAGTTGAATTGAGGAGGTTGAGGTGTTGGAACGAGCCAAAGTAGTGGATGCCCAGTTGTGGCATTAAGAAATCTGGTGCAACCGCTTCTGTGGAAATATTCACGCAGAAGTGGCCACGCAGAAGCGTGTTTTGAGCCGCAGATGCGGATTCTTCACAGAAGCGGTTCATTAACCGCCAAAGCGCAGGCACAGAAGCGGTAAAAAGCCCGCAGAAGTGACATGTCAGTAAGTTTAAAGAAAAAGGTCATTCATCAGGTAAAATTCACAACCCTTTTTCCCCCAAACTCAAAACACCCTCTCATCTCTCACATAAATACTGCTCGTGCAGTCCTTTGCTCTCACACACAGGCAACACATGTATCATCTTCAGTTCTCTATTCTACATTTCTCTTCTACTTTTATTTTCTCCTTCTTCTTCATCTCTAATTTTTCATTGCCGTATCCCTTAAATTCCCCATTTCTTTCGGATAAATATTAATATTAGGGGTGAGGAAATTAGTTAAGTGTAGTTATGTGTGCTGTTATTGTTGAAAAGAATTGGGGAAGTCTGAATATTAAATTGCTTCAAAGAATTAAAAACCACTCAGTGTTTGTTATGTGTTCGATGAATTGTCCAAGAGAATTTTAATTGCGAAGTGCCTTAAAATCAGGTTTAATCAAGTCGTATAATCATCTAGTGCACTAATTTAGAAGTCTTGAGTATAAATTGTATGCCAAATTCATGTTAGGATTTAAAGGATTTAGCAGTTTCTGGGTTTCTTTTGAAACACCTGATGAACACCGCAGAAGCGGAAAAGTGCTGCAGATGCGACCTCACACCTGCGATGCCTTTTCCACAGCTGCAATTTTCTGGTCAGCTGTGAAAGTTTGCAGAAACGACAGAATTTTTGCAGAAGAGGAACCGCACCTGCTAGGTTTTTTCCGCACGTGCGGTAATTGGGTTGTTTGTGCAAATATAGTAGCTATGCAACTTTGGCTTGTTGGGCCTGTTTGGCTTGATTCTTTGACCTAATTGCATTGTTTTGAATTGCTTAACATGATTACAATGCCTGACTTACTTGGTTTTGATTTTTTTGGTACTTTAAGCTGCAAAAATGGACCCGAAGACAAATGAAAATGCAACGCTTCATCATGAAATTGAGGAAGAAGCTGAGGAGGAACAATTTGACACTGAACGATTAATGTCTACTGATTGACGTCGCCAATACTATGATAATATTCTTACTAAGAAGGTCGTACATAAAAAGGAAGTCTCTGAAAATAAATTAGTTGAGATACTTCCAAATTTTTATGGCCATTTACAGACCACCGGCTAGTCTTGTTTAATGCCTACTCCGTGTAAGGCCAATGAGGAGTGTGTTCGTGAGTTTTATGCAAATGTTAAGCGTACACACTTCAACGACCCATGACTCACCATAAGAGGAAAAACAATGAGGTTTGGAACTGAATAAATCAATGATATTCTAGGTCTTCTAGACCATCCACTTGAGCCGGTATGAGAAAACGATCATTGCTCAAACGGAGATTGCCTAGTTTCTAAACTTTATCCAGCAGACAAGAGAGTAAAGTGGGCAAACAAAATAAAGGGTTTGAAATACATTGACTTCACAGCTGAGGCCAAGATGTGGGTCTACATCATCTGCAACAGAGTATCACCGTGTGGAAATGTTTCAATTGTTTCATATGGCAGGGCCCTGATGATCGCATGCATACTTGATGACATTCATGTGAATGTCGGCTCTATCCTTCAGGAGCTAAAAGAGTATTTGCTAGACTACATTTCAGGTTTGATATTCCCTTCACTGATTACAGATTTGTGTCGGCGGGCAGATGTCGAGGTGCGTAGCACCGATCGTTGGTTATAGGGTGACTAACCCTTTCATCCGTTGAGAGTAACGAGTGAGTGTAGTGTAGTAAAGAGTAAGAAGAGGAAAGTCACCACTGTTGTCAGACCAGATTCCTCCTCACGGGTAGCCCTGCCTGAGGGACCATTTGGGATGTTGAACTCACAGCTTGTCTCCATCCGTGACATAGTGTCACAGCTCCATAGTGGTCCCTCACACTCCCAGCCTATGCCAGAGTATTTTACCAGGGAAGAAATGAAGACCTACCTGGAGAACAAGAAGAAGAAAGCAGAGTCGCAGTAGAAGTTGGCAGCTTCTGTTAGCAAGCTCGAAGCAGCCTATGGCAACATGGCAAGGCACATATAGATCTTCAGGAAGACATCCACAAGGAGAAAGAGAAAAATAAGAAGAAGAGCAAGTTCATGATACAGATGTAGAGGGGCAGCCGAACAGGAAGATACCGATCTAGGACAAAGATGATAGTGAAGAGTATTCCTTCATATTGAGTGTTGTTGATGCTCATAATGATGCTACCGATAGTGATGAGGCCGAGAGCTCCACACGGCAGTGATTCGCTTTTTCCCGCGGTCTGCTAGTCTGATGCAGATCTCAGGGAGACCCTCAAACTACTCTTATTTTATCTTGATATTGTGCAGTGGGGACACTCCATTGTTTTTAGTTGGGGTGGCTTTAGGGAAATATACTTTATTTGTGCATTGATGCTTAAATTGTGCCCTTGCTGGACTTATGCTTTTGTATGGATATTGTGTGCCCTTCCCGGGCTTGTTCTACTATTATTTATCATGTGCCTTTGCAGGGCGTAGTTTGTGATATATTTACGGATTAGTCACTTTTGTTACTCTATTTTATTTTTCTTTCTTTCTTTATTTTCTTTAGTAGTTTTTAGTTTATGTTATTTTTATTCCTTTAGTATTAGTCGCTTTTGTTATTATATTTTATTTTTCTTTAATTATTTATTTTCTTTAGTAGTTTTTAGTTATTTTATTTTTATTCCTTTAGTTTTTATTCTATTTTCTTTAGTAGTTTTTAGTTATTTTAATTTTATCCCTTTAGTTTTTATTCTATTTTCTTTAGTAGTTTTTAGTTTATATTATGTTTTATCTCTATAGTAGTAATATACTTTTCAATAAATTTCCATGGATTTTCTTTATGCTACGATTCTTTTCCGAGGAATATTTTTGTGTTGAACCGGGTGACTTTTCTCTAAGATGGATGGAGTGAAAACTTTCTTAAGGAAATTAGTCTTGTTTTGTTATGTGAAGACTTTTGGATTGTTTGGTACTAATAAAATTAGTCTCTTGTATGTGATGTATGAATTAAGAATACCCCTCCAAATTTTGGTTGTAAATTGAAAAAGTAAGTTGCATGGGGAAGAATAATTTTTGTGATAAGTTTTTGGCTCATTATGTTAATCTTTGCCCACTAGTTGGCATGATATTTCTCTAATTGTTCTTATTAAGAAGTGAAATTGATTCGTCTTGATTAGTTCATGTGCTATGTGTGTTAGTTTTTGTTAAAGCTAATTCTTGTATTTACTTTTATCATCTAGAACTTGTCCGGTTGGTCTTTCAACGCTAATGTTAATTATGTTTGGTTGGAGGAATGACCTTAGGCATTTTTTGTGATTTTTGAAGCCTTTCGAGCCTAACATTGCATAAATACTATCACTAGTTAACCTCATTTGAGCCTTTAACCTTTTATTTTGCTACCACATTACAAACCTTTACCCTTTTTGTGAAATAATTCCCTCTTTGAACTTGTCCCTCCTTGAATGTTAAGAATGAGGCTAAAAGCCTAAGTTAGGGGTGATGGTGTTAATTGGGAAATGGTGAAGATGTACATTGTGGGTAGAAGCAAATACCTCAAAGTTGTGTTAGATGAAGATACTCAAGCTCCAATAGAAAAGCAAAAGAACATTATATTGTGTTAGATGAAGATACTCAAGCTCCAATATAAAAGCAAAAGAATATATATATAAAAGAGAGAAAACAAAATGGAGTCTTGAGAAATTAGAGAGGTACTTTAAGGTGGTTCTATGTTGGTAACTAGATGTCAATAAGGACTATGTGGTTTAAAAAGAAGTAAAGTGCAAAAAGAAAGATAAATGTGAGTAGTGTTCGAGGAGGATGTAGTCATTTGTATCCCAAATGTTTATCCTATCCTTCCATAAACCTACATTACAAGCTTAAAATGTACTTATGGAATCTCCAACCGAATGTTTTTGAATAGACGGCGAATTAAAATAAGGGCAAGCTTATGGTATGATATTTTGTAACACTTGAAATTCATTGTTGAGAGTGAGTGTCTTTGTCAATTTGTCCCTTGTTTTGTTATTGTAAATATGGTAATTTTGGGAGTTTCTTTATTGTGAGGGCACATGGATTATGATGGATTTGTTACGACCCAAATTCCACTATAGGTCGTTGTTAATACCCAATTTCGCCCTCATATTTTCTCAAATAGTATATATACTTTAAAAATATCATTTCACATCATTATTTAGTTTACAAAATCTATACAAGCATTTTTCTATAATTTTTCATAATTTTTAGAGCTTTAAAATTGATTTTCTTACATTTAAATTTCTTGAATATTTATTAATTACTCCTTCAAATTATTTTGTGATGACTTAATCATCTAAAATTATTATTTGCATCCATAATACATTGTTTCAAATATTTTTACTTCATATTTTACACTAATATTTAAGGCTATTTGCACAACCTTGCAATAATAACCTGTATTTTACAACTTTATTGTATTTTGTCATTTTATTCAAGATCAAAATAAGTTTCTACATTTTTTATAATCTTTAACTATCGTTTTAAAGTATTAAGTTGCATAGATAGCATTTTTTAAAACTATTTTTATTAAATTATTTCCGCTTAATCTCTTATTTAAAAACTGGCCCAATTTTAGGCTAATTTTCGGACCAATTTTGGCCCAAACACTTAGCCCACTCACTCTCCTCTTCAGTAGCCCAATCCAAACAACCCCTTAACCTCAACCCAGGCGGAACCCATTTCAAATAAACCGCCCCGTCTCCCTCGTGATCCTGGCCGTTGATCTCAAATGATCAACGACCCATAACACACCTACCCGTTTCTTTGTGTTCCCCATTACCCAAAACCCTAGCCCATTTCCTACCAACGCGTCGCCCTGAAATCCCTAGAATCCCCCCTCTTCTCTGAAGAACCCTAATCGCCGCCCTTCACCAATCCCTCTCTTAATCCCGTTAACAATGGGATTCACCCATTAATTACTTACCATACTTATGTTCCTTCTCTACAGGTTGCTTCTTTATGGTATTACATAATACTTTCTCCATTTCTGGCAAATATCAATCTCAGAATCAAGGGAGATCAGCTTCACCCTTCGGTATTTGGACGATATTCCGTCCATATGCATCATGGAAAGGTCGTACGGGTTCGATTCAGTGAGATTTTTGACTATTTTTTAGTTCTCCATCATGAACTAGGGTTTACCTAATTTTTCTCCTAATTCGATTAAATTGATTCTGCATGTTATTATTTTCTTATTTATGTTTGATTTTATAGTGTTTCCTTGTTTGTTTGCTTGATTTCTACTACATTATAAACCCCTCCCCATTCCCCTTTGAAATAGACTTTTAATCAGGAGATTCCCTAAAAATTAAAGGTTGTCACTCTATTATTCTCTCATTCTCTTGTTCTATACTTTGGCTCTTGGCCAGCTGAAAGCCAAGGCTACCGGAATTCGATGTTTCAACTTTTCTTGGTGCGAGCACTGCCCGGGGTTCATTTAAAGCCTTTGGGAACTCTGACGCACTAAGGTTCTGGGTTCTATTGCTCTTTGCTGACGTTCAGAGTATTGTGGAGTTTGTTCTTTCTTGTTTGTCTATTTGTCAAGTGATAACTGGTAAGTTCCTTAGCTTTTTGCAATTTTATTCTCCTGTGTTCATGATTTGCATATTCATACCTCTGAAATTTCATGACCTAATGTGTTTCTAGACTATCTCTATGTGCAACCTTGTTGGCATTGAACTCGTTTTGTAATATGTACTTCTTTAGCATTTGATTTTACCTAAAACTGCCAGTTCTGAGATATGTTTATGATTAACTTGAATAATTTGGACTCTCTTAAGTTCATTTAGCCTAATGTGCTGGTACCTGAATGTTTATATTTGCTGCTTGGCATGAGTTTGCTTCCCTGCTTTGTTCTGGGTTCCTGTAATGACTGACTCGTATATATAATCTTTCCTAATCGATGTTAAGACCTTCAATCTAGATATGACCTGCTCCCATGCTATTTGTCACTCATTATGTCTTTGGTTTGCCTAATCCTGTATCCACTAGTGATTAGTTGGGACCTTTAGAGTAGCCATCTTAACGTGTGTTTTCTTATAATGTTTGATACTGGTTTGTCTTAGTGATATAAGTTGTCATGTCTACTTTCTGGTGTTGTGATGGATATTCAACAAAATTTGGACCCCTAGGCTTTAAATCCTTTAAGTTAGTGCTCTACTTTAGACTCGTTTGGCATTGTGCACCTTTGTATGTTAAACTTGTAGTGTTAGAAAACCTGATTCCACTGCTTCTTACAAAATGTTTTCTGCCCATTATGCTAGGTGTTTGAACTTGTGATATCAACATGTCCTTTGAGTTTTTGTTGATTCTCTTTGCTTGTATGTTCTTTGTTTAATCACCCATGCTATGTCTGCTTCTAAAATGTAAGTGCACCTCTTCAAATTCTATCACTTGATCACTGTCATCTCACTCTCATTTGTTACCTACACTATTCTGAATCTATCACTCTTGGTTGGCTGAAAGCCAAGGCCACCAAAACTCTCTCTATTGACCTCCCTAGTGTGAGCACTGCTCGGGGTCCATTTGAGACCCTTGTGAACTCTGACACACTAGGATTTGAGATTCTTTGATCACTCTCTTTGCTGCTGGAACTTGAGCTATCTTTGGCATTTAGCTTTTCTTCCTCACATTATTTGTATAATCTACAACCTGGGTTGTGTAAGTGATTTCTGTGTAATTCAGTATTTGGGTCATATGGGCAATTTGTGACTGTTTGGTTTGGCTTGAGTTCCTCTATGAATTTTGGGCTGTGTTGATGGGTATAGTCCCCTGTTTGGATCTGGGCATGCTATTTGCAAAGAAGGAGTTTGTTGAAGGCCCAGGCAATACTGGGTATCTCCTTTGGGCCTGCTGTAGGCCTACTATAATTTCTTGTGTAATATTTGTACTTATATTCCTCATCAAGTCTGTAATAATTGTGTAATAAACAATTGGGGTGTTACTGAAATTAAGGAAACGGTATATTCCAATGTTTGCTTGAAAGGTTAGAAAACATGCCTATAGGATTTGTATGATTTACTTGTTATTTTATTCAACATGTCATATCTGCTATTTGAATTTCCATGTACACTAGTAGAAACCATGCCATTAGGGGAATCACACACTCGCACAACTTGTTTACTATCAAAGCATGAGCTTTAATACTATATTTATTCCCATGTCTACTGCTATGTGTCACTAGACAACATGCCTATAGGAAACAAATACCAATAACCATCCTTCAATTTGCATAACGGCAGCATGTTCATTAGATACCATGCTTATAGGATTAAACTAGCTTATGCTCTACTGGTGCTCTTCTAGATATCATGTCCATAGGTTCTTAATTGATTCATCAGCTACTATTATATCTATCGCTCGCCTAGAAAACATGCCTATAAGGACAAAGTGTTGCAGAATCAGTTTTCAACTGCCAACTATTAGAACCTAGCTATAAAATACTGGTACTTGCTTAGAAAGCATGCCAATAGGATTAAACATGAGTAATTATGAGTATTCTTAATGGTTTTATGTCACGACACGAAATTCCCACCTTCGGACCATGATGGCGCCTAACATTTTACTTGCTAGGCAAGCCAACGTTAGAATAATATTAACCAATTTTTAAATAATACTTACATTATTAATAATCAAGGAAACAAAAGCGGAAGCAAAGTTTGAAATATAGTGAAATAATCCATAAATGCAACAGTGTCTAAATACCATCCCAGAATTGGTGTCAGGAGTACACGAGCTTCTAGAATAAATAAAATAAAGGTTTGAATAAAATAAAGTTGTCTGGAAATAAATACACAGCTAAAGTAAAATAGACTGGGACTTCAGAACTGCGGACGCCATGCAGTTATACCTCAAGTCTCTTCTGGTAGCTGAAATCCGAGCAAGCCTATTGTACACCACTAGGACAAACTCCAAAATCTGCACAAGAAGTGCAGAGTGTAGTATCAGTACAACCGACCCCATGTACTGGTAAGTGCTGAGCCTAACCTCGACGAATTAGTGACGAGGCTAAGGCGGGTCACTTATATTACCTGTATGCAATATTAGTAACAGCAACAATAATAGAAATAAATCAGGTAACTCATTTATAATAATTGGAGCCAACTTAACAGTCATAACCAATTATTATTTCCATCAATTCTGTTGTAGCGTGCAACCCGCTCTCACAATATATTCACATTCAATTCTGTTGCAGTGTGCAACCCGCTCTCACAATATATTCACATTCGGTTCTGTTGTAGCGTGCAACCCGCTCCTCCAATATATTCATTTTAATATATATATATATATATATATATATATATATATATATATATATATATATATATATATATATATATATATATATATATATATATATATATATATATATATATATATATATATATATATATATATATATATATATATATATATATATATATATATATATATATATATATATATATATATATATATATATATATATATATATATATATTCCAATATCGACTTTTAATAAGTCTGTTGCGGCGTGCAACCCGATCCTCCAATATGGACTTTTAATAAGTCTGTTACGGCGTGCAACCCGATCCTCCAATATATTATTATAATTAAATCAGTTGCGGTGTGCAACTCGATCCTCCAATATATTCATTATAATCAATCCTGTTGCGGCGTGCCACCCGCTCCTCTAACATATTCATTTGCCAATTCTTATAAAAGAAATTTCTCCAATAAATGTAACAATTAATATAAAATTATAAGACTACAAGCATACAATAATTATGAAACAAACAAAGGCAAATAGCAAATTATTAAGGAAATTAGAGAGTATATGCAGTTTAATATTTAATATGCTAAATGTCAAATAACAATTAAGGCACATAATTCAAATAGCATGTCACAATTAATGTGAGAATTCAAGAATTAATATTTGATAAAGAATAGGAGAGAAACAATTATTATAATAATTAATTCATGATTTAAAACAATTTATGATTTTTCAAGTAAACAGGCAAACAATTAATTTGACGGTGTATAGATACTCATCACCTCGCCTATACGTCGTTCACATGCAATTCACATAACGAATAATTTAAGGGTTCTATATCCTCAAGTCAAGGTTAACCACGACACTTACCTTACTTTGCAAATTTCAATCAATTACTCGACCACAACTTTTCCTTTTAAATTTGTCTCCAAAAGCTTCAAATCTATTCACAAACAATTAGATATACTCAATACGAATCATAGGAATTAATTCCATATGAATTTACCAATTTTCCGGATAAAAATCCGAAATTCATTAAAATATTTGGCAGTGGGACCCACGTATCAAATCTTGAAAAAAAAAACATATGAAATCCAAACACCCATTCCGAGACGAGTCCAATCATACAAAAATTATCCAATTCTGATGTCAAATGGACCTTCAAATCTTAAATTTTCGTTTTTGGAAGATTTTATAAAAATCTGATTTTTCTTCCATAAATTCACGAAATCATAAAATATAATCAATATAGGATAAGGAACACTTACCCCAATGTTTTCTTGTGTAAATCGCCCAAAACTCGCCTTACCCGAGCTAAAAAATGGAAAAGAGTTGAAAATGGGTTGAAACCCCATTTCCAAAACTTAAGTTGTGTTTCTCGGATTTTTACTCATCACAATCGCGGAATTTCATTCGCGATCGCGTAGAACAACTTTTCCTAGATTCATTTTATTCTTCGCGATCGCGAGAATGGCTTTGCGATTGCGAAGCACATTTTTTCACAAGTTGCCCCTTTGCTCTACGCGAACACAACATTACACACGCGAACGCGAAGCATAACCCCGTAGACCAACGCGATCGCGGGCAGTTTCATGCGAACGCGAATAACAAATTTGAGTACCCCGGCTTCTGCCTTATTTACTCTTTGCGAATGTGAGGACTCGATCGCGAACGCGAAGCTTTGCACTTCGACCCTTCGCGAACGCGTGCCCTTGGTCGCGAACGCGAAGCACAATTATGCCAGTCCAAATTTCCTCTTCGCGATCGCGAAGCATAAAACACCAGATGACAGCAGAAGCAAAAAACCAGATTTTTTTAAGTTCAAAATCATCTCGTAGCCTATCCGAAACTCACCCGAGCCCTCGGGGCTCCAAACCAAACATGCACATAAGTCCTAAAATATCATACGAACTTGCTCGCGCGATCAAATAGCCAAAATAACACATAGAACTACGAATTGGATACCAAATCAAAGGAAATTTTCAAGAAAACTTTAAAACTTATATTTTTACAACCGGACGTCCGAATCACGTCAAATCAACTCCGATTCTAACCAAATTCGGCAGCCAAGTCATAACTATTATAGTGGACCTACACCGGGCTCCGAAACCAAAATACGGACCCGAGGTCAATAAATCCAACATCAGTAATTTCATAAAAAATATTAAGCTTTCAAGCTTTTAATTTTCATCAAAATTCCATATCTCGAGCTAGGGACCTCGGAATTTGATTTCGGGCATACGCCCAAGTCCCAAATCATGATACGGAACTACTAAAATTGTCAAAACACTAATCCGGGTCAGTTTGCTCAAAATGTTGACTAAAGTCAACTCAAATGAGTTTTTAAAGCTCTAATTCACATTTTAATCCATTTTTCACATAAAAACATTTCGAAAAATTGTACGGACTGCGCACGCAAGTCGAGGAATGATAAATGGTGCTTTTTGAGGTCTTAGAACACAAAATTTCTTATTAAATTTAAAGATGACATTTTAGGTCATTACCTTCTCCACCTCTAAAACAAACGTTCGTCCTCGAATGGAGTTAGAAAAAAGTACCTGAGCTGGTGAATAAGTGTGGATATTTACTCTGCATGTCTGACTCGGACTCCCAGGTAGATGCCTGTACCGTCGGACCTCTCCATTGCACTCGAACTGGAGGATAACTCTTACACCTTAACTGTCGTACCTGCCAGGCTAGAATAGCCACCGGCTCCTCCTCGTAAGTCAAATATTTGTCTAATTGGACTGAGCTGAAATCTAACACATGGGGCGGGTCACCATGATATTTTCAGAGCATAGACACATGGAACACCGGATGAACCGCTGATAAACTAGGTGGTAATGCAAGCTTGTAGGCTATTCCACCCACCCTTTCAAGAGTTTTAAAGGGTCCGATATACCTAGGGCTCAACTTGCCTTTCTTTCCGAACCTCATTACACCTTTCATAGGTGAAACTCGGAGCAATATTCTTTCTCCAACCATGAATGCAATATCACGAACTTTACGATCGGCATAACTCTTTTGCCTAGACTGAGCTGTGCGAAGTCGATCCTGAATAATCTTGACCTTATCCAAGGCATCCTGTACCAAATCGGTACCCAACAACCGAGCCTCTCCCGGTTCAAACTAACCAACTGGCGATCGGCATCGCCTTCCGTATAATGTCTCATATAGAGCTATCTGAATGCTTGATTGGTAGCTATTATTATAAGCAAACTCCGCAAGTGGCAAGAAATGATCCCAAGAACCTCCAAAGTCCATAACACAAGCGCAAAAGCATATCTTCTAATATTTGAATAGTGCATTCTGATTGTCCGTCTGTCTGTGGATGAAATGTTGTACTCAACTCCACCCGCGTACCTAACTCACGTTGTACAGCCCTCCAAAAATGTAAGGTAAACTGTGTACCTCGATCTAAAATAATAGACATGGGCACACTGTGAAGGCGGACAATCTCACGAATGTAAATTTCAGCTAACCTCTCTGAAGAATAGATAACTGCTACTGGAATGAAATGTGCTGACTTGGTCAGCATGTCCACAATGACCCAAACTGCGTCAAATTTTCTCTGAGTCTGTGGGAGCCCAACAACAAAATCCATAGTGATACGCTCCCACTTCCACTCAGGAATTTCTAACTTCTGAAGCAAACCACCTGGTTTCTGATGCTCGTACTTAACTTGCTGACAATTCAAACACCAAGCTACATATGCAACTATATCCTTTTTCATTCTCCTCCACCAATAATGTTGCGGCAAATCTTGATACATTTTGGCGGTACTTGGATGAATAGAATACCTGGAACTGTGTGCTTCTTCAAGAAGTAATTTATGAAGTCCATCCACATTAGGCACACAAATACGACCTTGCATTCGCAGAACCCCATCTTCCCCCTCAACAACCTGTTTGGCATCACCGGGCCGCACAGTGTCCTTAAGGACAAGTAAATGAGGATCATCATACTGGCTCTCTCTGATGCGTTCATATAAAGAAGATCGAGCAGTTGTGCAAGCTAGAACCCGACTGGGTTCTGAAATATCTAACCTCACGAACTGATTAGCCAAAATCTAAACATATGCAGCTAATGGCCTCTCACCAACTGGAATATACGCAAGACTGCCCATACTCACAGCCTTTCTACTCAAAGCATCGGCCACCACATTGGCCTTTCCGGGGTGATACAAAATGGTGATATCATAGTCTTTTAACAATTCCAACCATCTTCTCTGCCTCAAATTAAGATCCTTTTGTTTGAACAGATACTGAAGGCTACGATGATCAGTAAATACCTCACACGAGACATCGTAGAGGTAATGCCTCCAAATTTCAGTGCATGAACAATGGCTGCCAATTCTAAGTCATAACACGATAATTCTTCTCGTGAACTTTCAACTGTCGCGACGCATATGAAATTACCTTTCCATCTTGCATTAATACTGCACCAAGCCCAATGTGAGATGCATTACAATATACCATATATGATCCTGAACCTGTGGGTAATACTAACACTGGCGCCGTAGTCAAAGTGGTCTTGAGCTTCTGAAAGCTCAACTCACACTCGTCTGACCAACTGAATGGGACACCTTTCTGGGTCAATGGGCTTGCTATAGATGAAAACCCTTCCAAAAATCGATGATAATAACCTGCTAAACCCAGGAAACTCCATATCTCTGTAACTGAAGTAGGTCTAGGCCAATTCTGAACAGCCTCAATCTTCTTAGGATCCACCTTTATGCCTTCTGCCGATACAATATGCCCCAGAAAGGCAACTGAGTCTAACCAAAACTCACATTTTGAAAACTTGGCATATAACTGATTATTCTTCAGGGTGTGAAACACACTTCGAAGATGCTGCTCATGTTCCTCTCGACTGCTGGAGTAAATCAAGATATCATCAATGAATACAACCACAAAAGAATCCAAATAAGGGTTGAACACCCGATCCATCAAATCAATAAATGCTGCTGGGGCATTTGTCAACCCAAATGATATCACTAGGAATTCATAATGCCCATACCGAGTTCGAAAAGCTATTTTAGGGACATTAGATTCACTAATCTTCAACTAATGGTAACCAGACCTCAAATCGATCTTCAAAAATACCTTGGCACCCTGAAGCTGATCAAATAAGTCATCAATTCTTGGAAGCGGATATTTGTTGTTGATAGTGTCCTTGTTCAACTGCCAATAGTCTATACACATCCGCATAGACCCATCTTTCTTCTTTACAAATAATACTGGTGCACCCCAGGGCAAGACACTAGGTCTAATGAATCCCTGATCAAGCAAGTCTTGTAACTACTCTTTCAATTCTTTCAACTCTGGCAGGGCCATACGGTATGGTGGAATAGAAATGGGCTGAGTGCCCGGAGCCAATCAATATAGAAGTCAATATCTCTATCGGGTGGCATCCCCGGCAGATCTGCAGGAAATACTTCTGGAAATTCACGAACAACTGGTACTGAGTCCATAAAGAGACATCCACACTAGGATCGCGAATATAAGCCAAATAGGCTAGACACCCTTTCTCTACCATACGCCGAAGGCACAACCAAATATGAAGCACTAAGAGAATCACAAGGCACAACCAAATATGAATCAAAATAGGAGGATACATAGGAATAAGTAGATCCTGGATCGAATAGAACTGAAGCATCTCTATTGAAAACTGGAATAATACCTATGATCACAGCATCAGATGACTCGGCCTCATGCCTAGCTGGAAAAGCATAAAATCGGGGCTGGGCCCTACCACTCTGAATTGTGTCCCTGGGACGGCCTCTGATTGGCTGGCCTCCACCTCTAACGGTCTAACCTCCACCTCTAATGGCCTAACCTCTACCTCTAATAACCTCTACCTCTAGCTGCCTGACCCCTACCTCTAGCTGGCTGAGCATGTGGTAAAGCTACCGGTGCCGGCATAATGGCACGAGAATCTTGCCGAGATCTGTTACTCACCAATCTAGGGCAATACCTCCTGATGTGACCAATGTTCCCACACTCATAGCACTTATCTTGATGCCGTGGCTGTTGAAGCTGAAGCTGACCCAAATGGGCTGGATAACTGCTGTAGTAACTTTGGAGTGGTGGTGCACTGATAGGAGCTGAATGTGCACTGAATGCTGGCTGTCCAGAGTAATGCATAATAGGACCGTGACTTATTGGTCTCAACTATACCCATGGTCCGCAGCACCTCATGGCAGCGTTCAAGATAATCTTTGTGGGTCCTCAAAAGGTGTACCACTGAAGTGAACTGGAAAGAGCTTAGTAAACTTATCCAGTCTCAATAAGGCCTCAAAAGACATGGCGGGCCTATCACCGGTCTGTGCAACAACAACTGGCTGAACTACCCCAATGGGCGGGGCTATTGGAGCCTGATTCTGGGGAGCCATCTTCTCCGGAGCGGGAGTAGTTGTAGTTCATGCTCCGCCCCCAGCCTGTGAGACAGTTGGTGCCACTAGATATGTACCATTCTGGGCCACGCCGTTCATAAGACTTACCAAACGGACCAAAGCGTCCTGAAACACTGGAGTAGCTATGAATCCTTTCGGGACCTGAACTGGTCCAACTGGTACATTATGAACCGGAACCTCCTCCCGAAGGTCCACCTGAGGTTCTTCAGCAGGTGCAGTTGCTCGAGCTCTGGACTGAGCTCTACCTCGGCCTCTAGCATGACCTCGACCTCTACCCATGGCCATAGTTGCCACCGGGGGTTTTGGTCCCTACCCATCGGCAGAGGTATTACGTGTTCTCACCATCTGCGAGAGAATAAGAGTAGAATGGTTCAATCATCGATGATAGAATAAAATCGCGCGACAAAATAAGAAAGAAGTGATATTGTTCCTAAACTTCATAGCCTCTGAGAGATAAGTACAGACGTCTCTGTACCGATCCTTCAGACTATATTAAGCTTGCTTGTGACTCGTGAGACCTATGTAACCTAGTGCTCTGATACCAACTATCATGACCCGAAATTTCTACCTTCTGACCGTGATGGCGCCTAACATTTCACTTGCTAGGCAAGCCACGTTAGAATAATATTAACTAATTTTTAAACAATCTTTACATTATTAATAATCAAGGAAACAAAAGTGAAAGCAAAGCTTGAAATATAGTGAAATAATCCATAAATGCAATGGTGTCTAAATACCATCTCAGAATTGGTGTCACAAGTGCACGAGCTTCTAGAATAAATACAAATAAAGTTCTGAATAAAATAAAGTTGTCTGGAAATAAACACACAGCTAAAGTAAAATAGACGGGGACTTCAGAACTGCGGATGCCATGTAGTTATACCTCAAGTCTCCTATGATAGCTGAAATCCGAGCAAGTGTACGGTA
Organism: Nicotiana tabacum; assembly: GCF_000715075.1. Classification (NCBI taxonomy): domain Eukaryota; kingdom Viridiplantae; phylum Streptophyta; class Magnoliopsida; order Solanales; family Solanaceae; genus Nicotiana; species Nicotiana tabacum. Next base: position 10,319,840 of record NC_134098.1, read on the forward strand.
CACCGCTGGGACCAACTCCAAAATCTGCACATGAAGTGCAGAGTGTAGTATCAGTACAACCGACCCCATGTACTGGTAAGTACTGAGCCTAACCTCGATGAAGTAGTGACGAGGCTAAGGCGGGTCACTTACATTACCTGTACGCAATATTAGTAATAGCAACAATAATAGAAATAAATCAGGTAACTCATTTATAATAATTGAAGCCAACTCAGCCGTCATAACCAAATATCATTTCCATCAATTCTGTTGCAGCGTGCAACCCGCTCTCACAATATATTCACATTCAATTCTGTTGCAGCGTGCAACCAGCTCTCACAATATATTTACATTCGATTCTGTTGCAGCGTGCAACCCGCTCCTCCAATATATTCATTTTCATCAAGTCTATTGCGGCGTGTAACCCGATCCCCCAATATATATATATGTATGTCGCCTTTTAAATAAGTCTGTTGCGCCGTGTAACCTGATCCTCCAATATGAACTTTTAATAAGTCTGTTGTGGCGTGCAACCCGATCCTCCAATATGGACTTTTAATAAGTCTGTTGCAGCGTGCAACCCGATCCTTCAATATATTCATTATAATTAATTCTATTGCGGTGTGCAACCCGATCCTCCAATATATTTATTATAATCAATCCTGTTGCGGCGTGCAACCCGCTCCTCCAACATATTCATTTACCAATTCTTATAGAAGAAATTTCCCCAATAAATATAACAATTAATATAAAATTATAAGACAACAAGCATACAATAATTATGATTTAATTATGAAACAAACAAAGGCAAATAGCAAATTATTATGGAAATCAGAGAGAAAATATGCAGTTTAATATTTAATATGCTAAATGTCAAATAACAATTAAGGCACATAATTTGAATAGCATGTAACAATTAATGCGGGAATTCAAAAATTAATATTTGACAAAAAATATGAGAGAAATAATTATTATAATAATTAATTCAGGATTTAAAATAATTTATGATTTTTCAAGTAAGCAGGCAAAAAATTAATTTGATGACGTATAGACACTCATCACCTCGCCTATACGTCGTTCACATGCAATTCACATAACCAATAATTTAAGGGTTCTATTTTCTCAAGTCAAGGTTAACCACGACACTTACCTTGCTTTGCAAATTCCAATCAATTACTCGACCACAGCGTTTCCTTTTAAATTTGTCTCCAAAAGCTTCAAATCTATTCACAAACAATTAGATATACTCAATACGAATCATAGGAATTAATTCCATATGAATTTACCAATTTTTCGGATAAAAATCCAAAATTCATTAAAATATTCGGCAGTGGGACCCACGTCTCAAATCTCGAAAAAAACTAACAAAATCCGAACACCAATTCTGAGACGAGTCCAACCATACAAAAATCGTCCAATTCTGATGTCAAATGGACCTTCAAATCTTAAATTTTCGTTTTTGGAAGATTTTATAAAAATCTGATTTTTCTTCCATAGATTCACGGATTCATGATATAAATGAGTATGAAACCATGAAAAATAATCAATATAGGATAAGAAACACTTACCCCAATGTTTTCCCGTGAAAATTGCCCAAAACGCGCCTTACCCGAGCTCTAAAATGGAAAAGAGTTGAAAATGGGTCGAAACCCCATTTCCAGAACTTAAGTTGTGTTTCTGGGATTTTTACTCATCGCGATCGCAGAATTTCATTTGCGATCATGTAGAACAATCGCAGGAATGGCTTCGCGATCGCGAAGCACATTTTTGCACAGGCTGCCACTTTGCTCTACGCGAACGAAACATTACACACGCGAACACAAAGCATCACCCCGTAGACCTACGCGATCGCGGGCAGTTTCATGCGAACGCGAGGACTCGATCGCAAACGCAAATCTTTGCACTTCGACCCTTCGCGAACGCGTGCCCTTGGTCGCGAACGCGAAGCACAACTATGCCAGTCCAACTTTCCTCTTCCTGATCGCAGGAATGGCTTCGCGATCACGAAGCATAAAACACCAGATGACAGCAGAAGCTAAAAATCAGAATTTTCTAAGTTCAAAATCATCCCGTAGCCTATCCGAAACTCACCCGATCCCTCGGGGCTCCAAACCAAACATGCACACAAGTCCTAAAACATCATACAACCTTGCTCACGCAATCAAATTGCCAAAATAACACCTAGAACTACCAAATCAAAGGAAATTTTCAAGAAAACTTTAAAACTTATATTTTTACAACCGGACGTCCGAATCACGTCAAATCAACTCTGATTCTAACCAAATTCGGCAGACAAGTCATAACTATTATAGTGGACCTATATCGAGCTCCGGAACCAAAATACGGACCCGATGTCAATAAATCTAACAATAGTAATTTCTTAAAAACATTAAGCTTTCAAGCTTTTAATTTTCATCAAAATTTCATATCTCGAGCGAGGGACCTCGAAATTCGATTCTAGGCATAGGCCCAAATCCCAAATCACAATACGGACCTACCACAATTGGCAAAATACTGATCTGGGTCCGTTCGCTTAACATGTTAACTAAAGTCAACTCAATTGAGTTTTTAAAGCTCTAATTCACATTTTAATCTATTTTTCACATAAAAACTTTTCGGAAAATTGTACGAACTGCGCACACAAGTCGAGGTTTTAGAATACAAAATTACTTATTAAATTTAAAGATGACATTTTAGGTCATCACATTTTCATTCCCCCTATTGCGTAAATCACTTAGAGACCATGTCTATAGGTTTTAATAACCTATAATCTGTAATATCAATAAATAACATAACAGTACCAGATACTCTAAAACTGAGTAGTTGTTTAGAAACTATGTCTATAGAGCTTAATGACTTCAATTTGCCTCAATTCTGAAATTGTCTAATGCCTAACATAGAAATCTATTTGCGTGCATTTGTTGTCTAAGTGTGGAGGCTAACTTGAGCCTTTAACTGTCCTTAAATGAAGTCCTATTTGTTTTGAATGTCGCTTAGTTTTATTATTTTGAGCAACCTAAGTAAAGTCTAGTACCACCCAACTATAGGTCTAATGCCTCCTGAGCGATAGGCATGGGACTGGTAGTGCACGCATAGGACGCGACCTGGAATTGAATTAGAACGCTCTAAGTAAACAACTTCAACATAGTAATTGGGTAGCAGGAGATGATAGTCTGTGCCCGCTGAATAATATGAGCAACTTCTATCTAAAAGGAGTTGCGAAGTATTATTTATGTTGCGCGGGGTGATCCTTTAGGCTAAAAAAGTTAGTACCCCCCGTTTTCTCTTTATACACTTAGTCATCTAATATAGACCGTTATAGTTGTATCCTTGTAGTCCTTAAGATTTGTACCAATTCTCATTGTGTTATAATGAAACTCTTTGACCTTTTATTCTCCTTGTTTATTTAATCATCTTGCCTAATTATAATCCACATAGTCTTAAGTTCGGCCGGGACCTACAATTGTGGATCTCGAAGAGTGCCTAACACCTTTTCTTTGAGATAATATGAGCCCTTACCCGATCTTTGGTGGCGTTGACTAGTCAAACAGAGTTATCTGCATAATAGGTTCCCTAACGCACCTTAAAAATTGTTAGGTGGCAACTCTTCTTATTTTAACACTTTACCTCCCACTCAAAAGAGTTGTCACAATGTCGAAGCCCGCTTTCGCGAGAAAAAAGGGGGCGCGGGAGCATGGCGACTCTGCTGGGGATACTTAGGCTCTTACCATAATGAACTTGACTTTTGTGGATTACTTTCTTTATTACCTGTACATCCCTTCTTCACCTTTATTTGTTTAAATTTGCTATTACATACATATCTCTTCCCTTATTTACCTTTATTTGTTTAAATTTGTTATGACATGTACATCCCTTCCCCGTTCACTTTTATTTGTTTAAATCTGTTATAACATGCACATCCCTTTCCCGTTCACCTTTATTTGCTATGACCACTCTTCATTTCATCTTGTCTAAGACTGCCATATCATGCCTCTCCCATCCCTATTCCCATATCCCCTTTATTACATTCTTGCATATATTCCACGGACTAAACTGACTCTTTCCTTTTGTCTTTCCTTTCTATATTTCCTATGTTTAACTTACTATTGTATTTACTGCTTTTACATATTTATCATGCAAATATTTGACAATGTGTTATTTCTACATAAAGCATGCTCTACATCATACTCCACTCGTGCCAATTATCAACATAGTGGCGCTTGATGAGTGTTTGTGCTCTTCCAAAAATTACCTTTTTTAAAATCGAAAAGGCTTATTTGTAGTAAACTAATCAACGGTGCAATCGACGGTCCCGTGCCTCTCCCTCTCAAGTTGTCCAATTGAGAGTACCCATCTAGACCTTTCTAGAAACCTTACTCCAATATCAAATGTACATGCATCATGTTAAACCTCGTACGGGTTAAAACGTTGTTAACGTAATAGCCCGCTAAGATAAGCCTTGTCCAAATCCCGACGGGATTTCCATAATCCCAATGGGTGCCACCATGTTATGAGCATTACTTGGAGAAAATGTGCCAGTATGTTGATCATTATTGTGTAAGTGGTCGAATCTGGAGGGGAAAGGGCTAACTTTATTTGTTTGTAGAAAATGAAGCACGAAGTCCCCAGGTTCGGCATGGTCCAAAACATCCCACCTTTGCTACTTGACTGGTGGAAAGACCTTGCGCCTTGCAAAAAGAAACATGTGAGAAGGGGCCTTAGTGACTTGCCAACTTTGCTTGACATCCGACCAAATAGGGCATTGATCGAGGCCGCTACCATGTTCTGTGATGAGAAAAGGGCCATCTTCCGTTTTGGTGACATAGAAATGACTCCTTTCCTAGAAGAAATAGGAGGCTTCGCTAAGTTTCCGTGGGATAGTCCAGGGTTATTAGTACCGAAAAATCGCACCCCTCGTGGTTTTCTCAAAATGCTAGGTTTCAAGAAAAATGATGACTTGTTTGTTTGAAGAAATCATACATCCCATTTGAATTCCTTTATGAGCGTTATGGGCACAGTAAGTCATATCGCCTTCATCATGATGAACTCGCCATTACTTCTTTGGGTACGGATGCACCGCCAGTTTGATGTGTTCATCATCTGCTTCTTGGGGTTGTTAATATTTCCAATGAAAGGGGAAAGGATTCACACTCATTTAGCTATTGTTGCAAGAACTTTAATGAAAGGCATCGAGGGGCAAACCTACACAATCATCCCTATGATCCTAGCTGAACTATACAGCGCTCTAGATCTGTGCAAGCAAGGGTTCGGACATTTTGAAGGTTGTAATCTATTATTGCAAGTCTGGTTATTGGAACACTTTTAGAGGGGAAAATATCATCAATAGATTCTGCGACAGCCATTGAATGACTACATAGTTTACCACCATCCAAAAAAAATTACATTCATCCCAGATAGGTTCACACAGCCCGGAAGCGCTGTAAGTTGGGTCCGTTTCTTCAGTAATTTGACAGATGAAAAGGTACATTGGATGTTTGAGTGGTTTCCTAACAGTAAGTTCATCATCAGGTCAAGGGATACTACTCATTTCGTGTTGATCGGGTTGTGAGGCATCTATCCCTATGCTCCTATAAGGGTAATGAGACAAGCAGGAAGAAAACATGTCATACCTCGAGTTTCCAAAATGGTCCAGTACAAGGCAGACTTCAAAGGGGGCATCATTCCTTTCAAATTCGAGGCACAACATATGTGGAACCAGAAAGTCATTGTGGAAAAAGAGACTATCCAGCCAGACATGTACCATGTCGGTCACATGTATTCCTATCCATCATAGTTGGTAGATGATATAGCGGGAGATGTCAAGCCAGGGGTCAATTTGGAAAATAGGATCATTGATGATGATGCTGAGGCACATGCCAAGTATAGAAGGCTTCGTAAAAGAATTTTTGAGTCGGAAGCTAGGCACCTGGAACATAATAAAATAGACATGGAGGCTATAAGTGAATGGAAGGGGATCGCCACTAATGCAACAGAAAGGTTAGAATATCTAGAACAGGGATTGATGGAGCTTGAAGGGAAGATGAGAAAGAGGCTTTCAGATTGTCAAACCACCGATGGAAGTGAAGGAGGGCATCTAGAAAAGGCTTACCTATTGGTGGATATGCGCGATCTGGGGAACTTGATTGATGGAGTCAAAAGAGCCAAGCACGGAGAAGGTCCTTCAGGGACCAAGTAGACTAGCAAATAATGTCCTTTATTGTTTTCTAGCTTAGTTTCAGATTTCAATTGTAATAAGGCTAAATGCCATTAGTAGCTTTATTATTATTGTGGATTTAGTGAAGGTTTGGCTCATTTTCACATTAATGAAATGATGTAATTATTGGCATCAATTTTCTCCAAGTCTATGTGTCGCTTAGGCCTACCTCGGGTACAACGAGGTCCCCAAATTAGGACGCGAATTAGTACATGATTTTGCAAAACATGTTTAATATTTCAAGCATTCTTTCAATACCCCTTACTAACTTGGTTACCTTTTACTTTTTCTTCTTTTTGATTATTCCCATTCCCCAAGGTTGGTTCATGCATACTGGCATCGTCAGTATATCACACTAGATCCAAAGGTCCTCACCCTCCTCCTCCACCAAGTGATCCTAAAGGCAAAAGCAAAGGGAAAGGGAAAATGGAAACTTTTAGATGGTCGGAGCACCCCGGCACAAAATGAACTGGTCTTACGTCTGGAACAAAAGATTTTGGAGCTACAGGGAGAACTTGAGCAGGTCTGAAACTTGGCAAACCTTTTTCTCACTCTAAATGTCCCTGATATTGACCAACAAAATCCAAATACCCCGAACCAGGCACCACAAAACCAAAACCCGCCACCAAACCCTCCAGCTCCACACCAGTACCCTACACCTCCCCAAAACCCTAATCCTCCTCCAATACCATCTCCGCAAAAACATCATCACCACCCAACCGAATACCCGTAGACTACCACTTATCATACTCCCTAGAATATACCACAACCCACTCCTGACCTCCAAAACTCAACAAATGATCACCCTTATGCCCAGATCCCCGGAGTCCACCAAAGCAACCTGATATATGTGGAGACCTTACCCCACACCTCACAACAAACCCTATGCATACCCAAGTCGGCCGAGAAGGACCTGCTCATCAAGAATATGGCGGAAGAACTCAAGTGTCACGACCCAAAATCCATTAAAGGTCGTGATGGTGTCGGACCTCGCTGTCAACCAAGCCAAAAATAAATACTTAATTTGATTCTCATTTTAATATTTTTGAAATCATATTTCCTTCAATTAAATAGTAAAAGATGGAATTTACAGAGTAAATAATAATATTTTTAACAATTTTAATACAGGACAACCCCTAATCACCCCAAAACCCGGTGTCACAAGTGCATGAGCATCAACTAGGAATGTAAAATAAAATATAGCATCTGTCCGTAATACAAATTGAATAGGAAAATATAAATACTCTAAAGGAGACTCTGCTGACTGCGGATTGTAGTATAGAGTGCAACTCACCTAACTCCTCACTATAACCGCGTCTCTGCGCCCACAAGGCTACTAGACATATATGTACCTGCACAAAAATGTGCAGCAAGTGTAGTACGAGTACGTAAATCAACTCGTACCCAGTACGTATCCTGCCTAACCTCGAAGAAGTAGTGACGAGGGGTCGGCTCCGAGACTTGCTATGGGCTATAAATAAAATACCAATGATATAATTAAGCATGGATTACGTAGAACAACTGTAAGCTCAATATCATGAAATAAGTAAAACAATTCTTTTGTTAATAAGGAATTTCCAAATTTATTGTTCATCGTTTATCATCTTGTATCTCAGGCCATTGAAGAAATATCAATTATCATAAAGTCCAAAGCAAACAATTAAAGCGTGCGCAAATCATGCCGAGGTCGTACGTCCTGATCCAACATAAATATAAACTGTGCACTACCAAGGGTCGAACGGCGCGAACCATAGATGCATCTATCTGCTACCGAGGCGTTCGGCCCGCTCCATAAAAGAGAAAACACATTAAATAACCAATTCAAGATTTATTAAGGGGAAAATATTCCAAGAGTTTCTAAATTCCCATTTAACGGTCAAGTAAATGAAGTTTAACCTTTTTACAATTCCTTTATCGAGTTTCTAAATGTTTTAAACAATTAAATTAACAAGTAGGGAGCAACATCGCAAGTACAATATGATATGGGTCCTAGACTACCCGGACATAAGCATAATAGTATCTACGCACGGACTCTCATCACCTCGTGCGTACGTAGCCCCCACAAATAGGAGCACATAATAATTTGATTCACTTATGGGGTTAATTCCTTCTTACAAGGTTAGAAAGGATACTTACCTTACTCTAAAATTCCATAACCGGCTCCAAAGCCTCTCCAACAACTCAAACTGATGCCCGTCGCTCCAAAACTAGTCAATAAATGTGCAAATCCATAAATATATACTCTAACACTCATGATAATACAATTTACAATAATTTCCAACTCCGCTCGAAAGGTCGATAAAATCGCCCTTGGGCCCACATGCCCGGATTCCGAAAAATTTTCGAAGATAGCCATTAGCCATAACCTCACGAACCCAAATATATGATTTATTTCCAATTCCATGCCCAAATTCGTGGTCAAAATCCAAAGTTACCAATTCTAGGTTTTCTATCAAAATCCCACAATTTCTAATAATTTCCATCCTTGAATCAATATAAAACCATGTATTTAACTCAAAATAGGTGGGAATTACTTACCTCATAATAAATGATGAAATCTCCTCTTCAAAAGCTCCAAAACTCGCCCAACCAAAATGAAATATGAAGGAAATTGGGCCAAATCCCGTCTTTAAAATGACACTGCCCAGCACCTCTCACACCTGCGGTCAAATAGCCGCTTCTGCGGCTCCAGCTCGGCCCAACAGTCCCGCATCTGCACTCCACGTAGCACATCTGCGCGTCCGCTTCTGCGGTCCATTCAACGCACCTGCGCCCATCACCCGCTCATGCGTTGCCCACTTCGCACCTGCACCTTCGCAGGTGCGCCCAAATGTTCCGCACCTGCAGTTGCTAACCAGCCTCCTCTCCTTCGCACCTGCGACTCGTGGCTCGCACCTGCGGCCCTTTTCACACAGGTGCGATTGCACCAGATATCATCTGCCTCGGCATTTTATCCAAGTCCAAACTCGATCTGTTAACCATACGAAATCCACCTGAGGCCCTCGGGACCTCAACCAAATATACTAACACGTCCCAAAACACATCACGAACTTAGTCGAGCCTTTAAATCACATCGAACAACGCTAAAAACACGAATCACCCTCCAATCCAAACTTAGTGAACTTTGAAACTTCAACTTCTACAATCAATGCCGAAACCTATCAAATCACACCCGATTGACCTCAAATTTTGTACAGAAGTCACATTTGACATTACAGACCTACTCCAACTTCCGAAATCGGAATCCGACCCAGATATCAAAAAGTCCACTCCCGGTCAAACTCTACAAAACCTTCAAATTTCTAACTTTCGCCAAATGATCTCAAAATGACCTACGAACCTCCAAATCCACATCCGGACGCGCTCCCAATACCAGAATCACCATACGGAGCTATTACTAGGCTCGGAATCCCAAACAAACATTGATAACATTGAAATGCACTTCAACTCAAATCTATGAAATTCTTTGAAAATGCCAACTTCCATAATAGGCGTCGAAATACTCCCGGGTCATCCAAAACCCGATCCGAACATATGCCCAAGTCCAAAAATCAACATACGAACCTGTTGGAACCTTCAAATCCTGATTCCGAGGTCGTTTACTCAAAAATCACACTTTAGTCAATTCCTCGAACTTAAGGGTTTCGAAATTAGAATTTTCTTTCCAAATCAACTACGAACTTCCCTAAATTAAATTCCGACCACGCGTACAAGTCGTAATACCTGAAGTAAAAGTGCCTAGGGTCACAAACCATTGATAAACGCGCTAAAGCTCAAAATTACCAGTCGGGTCGTTATATTCTCTCCCACTTAAATATATGTTCGTCCTCGAATGTGCTAAGAACTGCTCTGGAGTTGTCTGAAATCACTATTTAGCACCTCATGCACCTACCCGTGCTACCACACCTAGTTGAGCACGTTAGCTCGAGCCAATCTGAAGATCCTCCCCTTTATTTAGGCAAATAAGCCTTAGAGCCAAATTCCAACGTCCGAAATTCTCTACTAGGACTGCTTCCAACATATGAACATTGTTTCAATCACTACACGATGTACTAATACATGATTGTATACCCTTACTGAATTCTTACCATGCACCGCATTATTCACATGACCATAATAACATCCCCTGACAACAATAGCCGAAATCCCACGAATCTGATGCTCCCAACACACCCCATGACACATATAAGTCTTGTTCCAACTCTTGAAATGCCACAATAGAGAAGATATGTAGAACTCATACCACCTGCCGAATTACGATTTATGGAGTCTCTCCTCCCGATAAGAACCATTACCTCATTCTGGACTGAATAACAATATTTACTCTTTAATATGCCTCGTATAAATCGGATCGCACTGATCTCGGGTCCAATAATCTCGTCTCACCCAATACAAGTTGCTCAGGAAATAAGACACCTCAGACACTGCCAAAAGTTTCATATGATGCCACAATGTGCTAATAATCTACAAACTCGAATGTGATACATAAGGAAAAATGAACTCTGAAAAGAGTTACTCAACCTACGTAGCTAATTAAACAACCCAAAGGATGTTAGGAACCTTCCTCAGGAAATGAGAGGCAAAACACACCATAATAGATATGGGAAACACACCATAATAGATATGCGGCGTGCAACTCGATCTAACCATGATACCGTTGCGGCGCGTAACCCAATATAACCATGATACCTGTGGCGGCGTGCCTCCCGATACAAACAATATACCTGTGGTTGCGTGCCACTCAATCCACACCTAATTTACCCGTGGTAGCGTGCCACCCGATCGACACATAATAATTTATAAGGGAGTACTTACCGAGCTAAAATGCTCATACCTGCGAATACCCGAATATCAACCACCAGCACGCAAAGTGCATAATACAAATCCTAGGGAGACGGATAGCACCATTCACTACGAAACTCAAACACAACTAAGGTGCAATAAATGACATGTATCTCGAGAGCCTTCCTGCTCTCAAAACACCACAAATTTCCCGGGATCTCAATACGAGTGCAAATAATCAAACCGTCTCACAACCCACATGGCACAATAGAGTATTTTATGAAATAGCTGACGACAGAAATAACATCCAAAGGCCGAAGACCCCTCCGAAAACAATGCTATGCTGAAATGAACACATCCGGCCTGATATAGAGCCCACATTTACACTTAAACCCATCCACGGACCTAAAGCCGGTTATGATCGTACCGCACTGGCTAATAACCTTTCAAGGATCCAAAAACCCTTCTTCCCATGACACACAAGAACAACCATCAATCCAGAACAAACTCACATGGTCTACAACCCAAGGAATAGAATGCCTCTCAGGCATAAACTCTCGTACTTGCGATATTACCATGACCTCCATATTCGGTCTCAACGTTTAACAATCAAGTGACTGACATGTCACACGTATACAAATCTCCCCGTGGGGCATGCTCCCATGAACATTTCGCTCAGGTAGCAAGGTTCGCACATCCATACTACCAACCGTTCTAATTCTGTAGAGTGAGTCAAAAATCTGCAAGTCAATACACAAGGTCTTTTCCACAGAACACCGATCCCAGGTGACGCTAAAGACAATACCAGCTTACTCTAAACATCTGAATTCTTCCCTGCTCATCCGAGCTCTTGACGTTCTTGTCAACACCGAACTGCAACCTTGATCCTTAGCTTCCAATTTCACATACTGCTCACTGCACCTAAAATGCCAATATGTGAGAGTACTAGAATTCCATAATAACCCCTAATCCACTAATAGAATAAAAACTTCATCATATAGAAATCTTTTACTTAGCTCATTCCAGAAGAACCAATGCAACACGCAACAAATTCTCAAAGCGCAGAAAAATACAAACCTCGAGTAGTTGTCTAAACCACCATAATTCTTCTGGGTTTCATCTACACATAAAAGGCCATAATGCTCGAATTCCCCCAAATAAAATCAATTATGGCGGCCGTCAAGCCTCGCACGAACCACCACAAGTCACATGTATAACTTAACACGATGAAGGAACTGATTATTGCCACCATCATGCCAGTTCAACCATTGCTAACCAAATTGACTTCTTCTAATTTACCATGGACTTGCCTTAGGAATAATAATGGTTCCATTCAAAACATAACGAACCCAAATCCGCACTCATTCTAAGTGATCTTATTTCACGAGACCGTGTTGTCTCAAAACCCACAAACCATCTCATACCCTCCTTGTGCGCATATTCGCATCTTCAACTGGTACACCCATTCTGATAATTCCTCTATGAATTTGAAGTTATGTTCCCTCATTCCTCCAATGCTGCACCGCAGACTAAAGATAATGTAGAACACTCCCGGCCCATTTCATAATCCACTGCAAAATCTCGATACTTAGCCCTACTACGCACTCGAAATCCTGAGGCATCGCACTTTACTTTTGAATCCATTAGGACCGTCGTTAAGAGTCACCCACTTTGGCTTGGTCGCGAATATAACCAACTTCAAGGCTCTGCTAGCACATGTATACCCTCTCAAGAAGCAACCGACTGAATTCATTTCCTTGTACATCACATCCACACGAAGCATAGACTCTGAGTCTTCCCAAAACCTGAACATGAACCCATAAGGCCAAAGATAACACACATTCCTCAAATCCTTTTCCTCAAACTACCGCTGATATTTTATTTCCTTAGTCGTAATAACCTACCAATACACTGATAACCAGAAATCGCACAAGGTAACAACTATGCAATCCAAGCATAGATGGTGGGGCTATCCCACTTAGCGTGAAGCCACAATTACATAACATTGGAACCCACCAAGATTCCTTATCCCCTATTGACATGATGTTGCACAATCAACCCTCCAAATTTCCCCGAACTCCTTATGTTAAACATTTCATGAACATTCTGAATCACTAGCCACATTCACATATTCAACCTCTTACTGGATAGCCAGTAAAATTCTTCGTAGAAACTTCATCAATACCACGCAACCGCTACCCTTCTCACAGGAGATATCTCACCTGTGGAAATTCCTTGCCGACATCCTCCAACAACGTTACACCGAGTACAATTACCACGAAGCCAATAAACCATCCTGAGCCCGCGCTCATTCACCAGTTGTACAAGTCCGTTCACTCTTCATAGACATCAACTAAAGGTGCGACAATACATTTCAAATCCAAAGTCATGTTGTATCCTGCTTCATATTTAAGCAACTCCCTCCTGTCACACCCAATCTTCCTCATTATAGCAACCAATATTCCAAATTAAGCTCGTAGACCTAGTCACTATCCACCATGAATCCCAAATCACTCTAACTTTCACCCAAGGCGTGTGGCTCTCCTACCACAGAACCCGTATGATATACTGTCACTCTCCCACTTTGGTCAAACCCTTTTCTTTTAAGCAACTACTCAACTTCTGTTTCCTTATACTTGGCCTTCTAGAAGTTTAACCACCGCAAGACACCTCCCATATGTCCTTCCTCAGCCTTTGCTGCCCATTTGTTGCCTTAACTCAAAATCTATCTCTGTAGCACCCGAACCAACAGATCGCTGCCAACCCTAAACCTCCCCAAAGATCATCTTCCTTAAGCCATCAACATTAGGATTATCGATTCGATTCTGAACCACAGCACACTGCGACATCTGACAGCCTCTTCCCCGGCACCATTCACAATACTCTGCCCCAAAGGCGATGTGAAGAAAGCCATAACACCGGTGAACTTAACACATTCAATCAAGGATGACGACACTACCTCACGGATGAAAATTCCACCACACTCGAAAATACCAAGTCTTGTTACCCCATCGACCCAAACATGAGCATTCGTAGCCTGATTGCCTTTCCTCCGCCAAAAATAAAATACTGAATTTCTTAATCATGTACTGGGTAAAACCTCATTTCAATTCATTCACTGCCTCGACACAGACAAGCATCCTACCATTACACAAACAATGTGCGATAGCAATGCACGAATCATCATAACAATAAATCCCAACTCTCAAACCCTTAGGTAATACTGATACTGAGCTGCAACAATAGAACGGCCTTCCGCAAGGCGATGACAATAGCCCAATCAAATACGCAGGGCGAAACATCCTACACCACATCTATAGTACCATTAAAATTCATTGATTCCCAATTTATAACAAGCGCTTCACGTTGCATAAGACTGGATATGAAGGGAATGAAGGCATAAGCCTCAAAGGAATCGAATCGCACGATGAGGAATCAAGAAGGAAAGTGCTCCTAATAGTCATGTAGCCTCTCGAAAATAAGTACAGACGTCTCCGTACCGATCCGCAAGACTCTACTAGACTCGCTCATGACTCGTGAGACCTAAGTGAACCTAGTGCTCTGATACCATGTTGTCAAGACTCAAAATCCATTAAAAGTCGTGATGGCATCGGGCCCCGTTGTCAGGCAAGCCAAAAATAAATACTTAATTTTATTCTCATTTTAATATTTTTGAAATCACATTTCCTTCAACTAAATAGTAAAAGATGGAATTTACAGTGTAAATAATAATATTTTTAACAATTTCAATACAGGACAACATCTAATCACCCCAAAACCCGGTGTCACAAGTGCATGAGCATCAACTAAGAATGTAAAATAAAATACATCATCTGTCTGGAATACAAATTGGACAGAAAATATAAATACTTTGAAGGAGACTCTACTGGCTACGGATTGTAGTATAGAGTGCAGCTCACCTAAGTCCCCGTTATAACCGTGCCTCTGTGCCCACAAGGCTGCTAGACATATATGTACCTGAACAAAAATGTGCAGCAAGTGTAGTATGAGTTCGTAAATCAACGTGTACCCAGTAAGTATCCTGCCTAATCTCGAAGAAGTAGTGACGAGGGGTCGGCTCCGAAACACTTACTATGGGCTATAAATAAAATACCAATGATATAATTAAGCATGGATTACATAGAACGGATGTAAGTTCAATATCATGAAAATAAGTAAAACAATTTGTTTGTTAATAAGGAATTTCCAAATTTATTGTTCATCGTTTATCATCTTGTATCTCAGGCCAGTGAAGAAATATCAATTATCATAAATTCCAAAGCAAACAATTAAATCATGCGCAAATCATGCCGAGGTCGTACGTCCTGATCCAACATAAATATAAACTGTGCACTACCAAGGGTCGAACGGCGCGAACCATAGATGCATCTATGGTCTACCGAGGCGTTCGGCCCGCTCCATAAAAGAGAAAACACATTAAATAACCAATTCAAGATTTATTAAGGGGAAAATATTTCAAGAGTTTATAAATTCCCATTTAACGGTCAAGTAAATGAAATTTAACCTTTTTACAATTCCTTTATCGAGTTTCTAAATGTTTTAACCAACTAAATTAACAAGTAGGGCGCAACATCGTAAGTACAACATGATATGGGTCCTAGACTACACAGACATAAGCATAATAGTAGCTACGCATGGACTCTCGTCACCTCGTGCGTACGTAGCCCACACAAATAGGAGCACATAATAATTTGATTCACCTATGGGGTTAATTCCATCTTATAAGGTTATAAAGAAGACTTAGCTTACTCCGAAAATCCATAACCGGCTCCAAAGCCTCTCCAACAACTCAAACTGATGCCCGTCGCTCCAAAACTAGTCAATAAATGTGCAAATCCATAAATATATACTCTAGCACTCATTATAACTCAATTAACAATAATTTCCAACTCCGCTCGAAAGGTCGATAAAATCACCCTCGGGCCCATGTGCCCGGATTCTGAAAAATATTCGAAGATAACCAGTACCCATAACCTCACGAACACAAATATATGATTTATTTCTAATTCTATACCCAAATTCGTGGTCAAAATCCAAAATTACCAATTCTAGGTTTTCTATCAAAATCCAATAATTTCTACCAATTTCCATGCTTTAATCCATATAAAATCATGTATTTAACTCAAAATAGGTGGGAATTACTTATCTCATAATAAATGATGAAATCTCCTCTTCAAAAGCTCCAAATATCGCCTAACAAACATGAAATATGAAGGAAATTGGGCCAAATCCCGTCTTTAAAATGACATTGCCCAGCACTTCTCGCACCTGCTGTCAAATAGCCGCTTCTACGGCTCCGCACCTGCGGAAATTACATCGCAGGTGCGGCTCCAGCTCGGCCTAACAGTCCCGCATATGCGCTCCATGTAGCGCATCTGCGCGTCCACTTCTGCGGTCCACTTCGCCCGCTCCTGCGTTTCCCACTTCGCACCTGCGCCTTCGCAGGTGCGCCCAAATGTTCCCCACCTGCGGTTGCTGGCCAGCCTCCTCTCCTTCGCACCTGTGACTCGCGAGCTCGCACATGTGAGCTCGCACAGCGGCCCTTTTCATGCAGGTGCGATTGCACCAGATATCAGTTGCCTCAGCATTACATCCAAGTCCAAACTTGATCCGTTAACCATCTGGAATCCACCCGAGGCCCTATGGACCTCAACTAAATGTATAAACACGTCCCAAAATGCATCATGAACTTAGTCGAGCCTTTAAATCATATCAAACAATGCTAAAAATACGAATCACCCTCCAATCCAAACTTAGTGAACTTTGAAACTTCAACTTCTACAATCGATGTCGAACCCTATCCAATCACGTCCAATTGACCTCAAATTTTGCACACAAGTCACATTTGACATTATGGACCTACTCCAACTTCCAAATTTGGAATTTGACCCCGATATCAAAAAGTCCACTCCCGGTCAAACTCTCCAAAACCTTCAAATTTCTAACTTTTGCCAAATGATCTCAAAATGACCTACAGACCTCCAAATCCACATCCGGATGCGCTCCCAATACCAGAATCACCATACGGAACTATTCCCAGGCTCAGAATCCCAAACAGATATTGATAACATTGAAATGCACTTCAACTCAAATCAATAAAATTCTTTCAAAATGCCAACTTCCATAATAGGCGTCGAAATACTCCTTGGTCATCTAAAACCCGATCCGGACATACTCTCAAGTCCAAAAATCATCATACGAACCTGTTGGAACCTTAAAATCCCGATTCCGAGGTCGTTTATCAAAAATCACACTTTAGTCAATTCCTCCAACTTAAGGCTTTCGAAATTAGAATTTTCTTTTCAAATTAAATTCGAACTTCCCAAAATTAAATTCCGACCACGCGTACAAGTCATAATACCTGAAGTGAAGCTGCCCAACGCCTAAAACCGTTGAACAACGTGCTAAAGCTCAAAACGACCGGTCGGATCGTTACATCAAGAAGCTCTCTAGCAGAGTTCAAAATGTCGAATGTGGTAAAGGCGTTGAAGGTTTGAATTATGAAGACTTGTGCATCCAGCCAGATGTAGAGCTGCCAGAGGGGTACAAACCTCCCAAATTTGAAATGTTCGATGGAAATGGTGATCCAAAAGTGCATCTGAGGACATGTTGTGACAAGCTTGTAGGAGAGGGCAAAAACGAACAAATCCGCATGAAACTGTTCATGCGAAGCCTCACAGGAGATGCATTGTCCTGGTATATCAACCATAATCCGAAGAAGTGGGTGAGCTGGGTAAGCATGGAGTCAGACTTTATGGACAGGTTTAGGTTCAATACCGAGAACACACCAGATGTTTTCTACATTCAAAACCTCAAAAAGAAACCAACAGAGACCTTTCGTGAATATGCTACTCGGTGGAGGTCTGAGGCTGCAAAAGTAAGACTAGCACTCGAAGAAGAACAATTGAATAAGTTCTTCATCAGATCTCAATACCCATAGTACTATGAAAGGTTGAGGGTTATTGAGCACCACAAATTCTCCGACATCATCAACTAAGAGAAAGAATAGAAGAAGGGATTAGCAGTGGGATGGTGATAAATTTTGATGCACTGCATGCCAGGAATAAAGCATTGCAATCAGGAGGTATTTCGAAAAAGAAAGAAGTGGAGCCATAATGGTGGCCCAGGGTCCTAAGTCTCCTCTCACATACCAAACACCTCCACCTACATACCAAATGCCTCCACCCACATACCAGCCTTCACCCCCCAGATACCAACAACCTGATACCACCAACCATGCCTATAACACTCAACCCGCATATTACCACTCACCACTACCCGCCCGCCAAAACTACCAAATACCACGACCAAACTTCGACTGCAGACCACCTAGACAATACACCACAATCGCTGAGCCTATAGACCAATTATATGAGGGATTGAAGGATGCCAGTTATGTCACTCTCATCCCTGCCGTTGCTATGGAGAATTCCTCTCCGAGGATTAACTAGAACAAAATATGTGCCTATCATTCAGGCATGAGGGGTCATACAATTGATGAGTTCTGCACACTGAAAGATAAGATTCAGACACTAATCGACAACAAGGTCATACAGGCAAAGGAAGTTGCACCAAATGTTCGTAACAATCCTCTCTCGGATCACAGAAGTGAGGGAGCGAACGTGATAGAGACTAATAAGGAATGGGATCTAGAAGGGTCAATTGGACTCATTCGAGAGGGAGATGATGCTAAAACATCTCTGGTCACCCTCACACCCGTTGTGGTAAAACCCAGGCACCGTCTGAAGCTGAGGTAACTACACCAACACTATTTGAAGTCGAGGTAACCACACCCTTCACTGTGATGGTAGCTCCCATGCCATCTTACAAGTCTGATGCTATCTCATGGGATTATGTTGCGGAAGCAAGGAGGAAAGGAAAAACAAAAATGGAGGAAATAGGGCGGCACAAGGCATGACTAGAACTGGAAGAGTTTATACACCTGAGCACTTGGGAGGAACAAACAAGGAAGTTGTATCTAAGCCGCCTGTTGTTGAGACTGGCCCTGATGTCCTTTGGAGAAAAGTACAAGCAAGGGAATACTTTGTCGTCGATCATCTGAAACAAAACTCCCGCTCAGATGTCCATCTTGTCATTGCTGCAAAACTCCGAGACACACATGAATGCCTTGATAAAAGTGTTGAGTGAAGATTATGTACCCACCAACATCACTAGTGGGGAGATGGCCAATATTATCGGGTAGGTACTGGAAAGCCACAAAATCACCTTTCATGAGGATGAATTACCACTAGAAGGACTAAGTCATAACAGGGCACTAGACATCACAGTGCAATTTGAGGATAAGTTCATCGCCAGGGTCCAGATAGATGGGAGTTCAAGTCTCAATATATGCCCACTGACTACTCTAAAGAGGTTGGGTAAAGGCCTGCACGAGATATGGATGGGAAGTATGAATGTAAAGGCGTTTGATGGATCCCAAAGAGCCACAATCGGAGAAATCAACCTCAACCTACAAATGGGCTCGACCTAGTTTGATGTTGAGTTCCAAGTGCTGGATATATCTGTTACCTATAATCTATTGGTGGGACTACCCTGGATATATGCCGCTGGGGCAGTGACTTCTACTCTGCATCGGGCTATGAAGTTTGAATGGAATCATCAAGAAGTGATTATCCATAAGGATGGAAGCAACCCTATCTACACCAATCAGATTGTTCCGGTCATAGAGAATAGGAAGAAGCTGGGTGGAGAAACATACCACCACATTGAGAGAGTCAACGCAATTGGAAAGTATCGATGGTGCAGTAACAAGATAGAAAGAATATTAATATGGACAGGATATGAACTTGGCAAGGGTCTCAGCAAAAACCTCCAAGGGATCACCAAATCCGTACAACCGCAGTGTCATGGCACAACTTTTGAGCTCGGATATGAATATACTTGTCAAGAGTATCAGGATTGGTCGCCGCCATGGCATGGTCCTTATTATCCGCTGGAACAACTAGTACCACCTTTGCACCAGACATTTCATCAAGCTGACATAATGTGGGGATCTGAGGAAGATGAAGTCTTAGCTGGCATGAGAAAACTGTTTCTGGATGAAGAAGATATGGATTGCAGTGCGACAGTTGAGGAGGAGGAGGAGGAGGAGGAAGACCTTACCATTCAGACCATGGGGAAATGAGTTGTTCTCAAAAACTGGACTGTTGCACCATCCCGGGCCCATCGAGTTCCTGGGTAGCTTGGCAGATTAGCATCAATTATTTTTAAGCATTTGAGACATTTTCAGTATTTTTCTTTGAAATAATTGCTCGAGTCATCGAGTCGCATTTTTCAACGATTTAAAGATTTCAATTAATGCATTGCTACTTTTCATATTTACTATTATTCTCTACATTTTTGCTTTTTACAGTATTATTATTACCTATCCCGATGAACCTGTGACTGTGACATGTAATGAGATAACGCAACATAAGAATAGTGATTCAGAAGACCTGGAAGATGATACGATACCTGAGTAAATCGTCAGAGAAGTGAAAAATTTTGAAAACAAGCCAAAGTCCAATTTGGACGAAACTAAAGCAGTTATTCCTGTCGAAGTAGAAATCCCTTCTTTGAGAACTATACAAGAAGCCGAGTTCAGCAATGCAGAATGGGTACAGAGCTGCTATGAACAACTGGCTCTCATTGATGGAAAGAGAATGAATGCAGGGTGTCACGGTCAACTCTACCAGAACAAAATGGCAAGAGCTTTCAACAAAAAGGTCAGACCAAGGCAATTCACACCGGGGAAATTGGTGCTAAAGCGGATCTTCCCATATCAGGATGAAGCCAAGGGGAAGTTCTCACCTAACTGGCAAGGTACCTACATGGTTCATCGAGTATTAATAGGAGGAGCACTCATACTTGGAGAAATGGACGGAGAGATTTGGCCAAAACCTATAACCTCAGACGCAGTCAAGAGATACTATGTTTAGGATTGTTTATATTTTTTTACTTGATGTAACTGAACTACGCTTGACCCGATTCTCGTTTAAGAGGGGATACATAGGCAGCCCTGTGGGTTAGGTCACATCTTAATAAAATCTTCATTTTCCCATGATCAGAAACTAGGGCAAGATCGCAAGTTAAACCAACTTCTTCATATGTGGAACAACCAAAAATCTTTGTTAGAAGTATGCATTTAAACTGGGGGGAAATTTTGAGGACGACCCTCAAAATGCTAAAAACAAGGAGGCTGCAATGTCTCTAAATGTGTCACAGTCACCGGTTCATCTAAATTATTTGATCTCACATACTACAATACATTTCAAGCAACTATATTTTTGCAAATAATTTGTCAAATGAATACATATTTTTCGAAAACTTTGTTTCCATGACAATCGGATGCTACCCAGGGTAACTCAAACAGGACTGGAAGACGGGAGTAAAGGCAAAACAAGGAATCAAGAGCACGAACCAACCGTCCCCCCACAAAACTCATAATTTTCCTTTGAATGCAGGTACGATAGACATAATAGTAATATTCGCAAATACATACGCATAGAAAAATCACTACCTCCATGACGACAAGTTGCTAAACGCAAACACATCAAGCTAAGAAATACTTTACTCTCTCGCAACTGACCATTGATTTTCTTGCGTAAGGCTAAACATTGCCTTTCTCTGCATGAGACTAAGCATTGTCTCCATTTCTTGCATGAGGCTAAGCATTCCCACTGTAATTGCATAAGGCTAACCAATGCCTTTCTTTGAATGAGACTAAGCATTGTCTCTATTTCTTGCATGAGGTTAAGCATTGCCTCCGTACTTGCATAAGGCTAAGCATTGCCTTTCTCTGCATGAGACTAAGCATTGTCTCTATTTCTTGCATGAGGCTAAGCATTGCCTCCTTAATTGTGTAAGCCTAAGAACTGCCTTTCTCTGCATGAGACTAAGCATTGTCTCCTCTTCTTGCATGAGGCTAAGCACTGCCTCCCTAATTGTATAAGGCTAAGCATTACCTTTCCTTGTATGAGACTAAGCATTGTCTTCCCTCTTTGCATGAGACTAAGCATTATCTCCTCTTATTGCATAAAGCTAAGCACTCCCTCCCTAATTGCATAAGGCTAAGCACAGCCTTTCGCTGCATGAGACTAAGCATTATCTCCTCTTCTTGCATGAGGCTAAGCATTGCCTCCCTAACTACATGAGGCTAAGCACTACCTTTCCCTGCATGAGACAAAGCATTGTCTCCTCTTCTTGCATGAGGCTAAGCACTGCCTCCCTAATTGCATAAGGCTAAGCACTGCCTTTCCATGCAAGAAATTAGGCGTTGTCTCCTTTTCTTTGGTCACCTAGGGCTAAGCGCCGCCCTCATCTCACACAAGACTAAGCCTTGTCTTGTCTCGTCCTCGCATATGACCAGGCATCATATCTTTGCATTTCATAGGTTGAAACATCGTCATTTTGTCCAAAGGCATCATAGTCCGAAGGCATCATTCTCATAGCCGGGAGACACCATTCCATGGCCTAAGGATCTATCAAAATTGCACATCAATATTCAAAGGCGTCATAGTCCAGAGGCACCATCTTCATGGCCCGAGGACACCATTTCATGGCCTGCGAATCCCTTATCATACCCTTCATGGCCCAGGACGTCATGGTCTAAGTACATCATCCTCACCGTCCAAAGACAACCTTTATGGTCCAAAAGGGAATTTGCATCACGTTTAAACTTTCGCAATAACCCATATATATATTCGCACGCACTGTGTTTTAGGTTTTGTAGGTAATCCAAGAGGTAACTGTTCTACCAACGGGAGCAATCTTCACTCCGATTTCCGTTCATAACATTCACATCCTTCAATTGTTTCAAACCTAACTAACTACCAGTAATTGCCTACCTTTTACTCTGTGACCGTTCAGATTTCTGCCTTGTGACACATCTGTAATGTTTCAAATTCACATTCATGACTCCACATAAATTCATATGATACTATCCCACCCAAAAGGACCCTCTCCGAAACATTCAAACATTCTTACAATAACTCCATCGGTTTCGTTCACCGTTGGATTCAGAACTACACACGACCTGATTCCCGTAACACCAGGGATATGTAGGCAACTCAGGAACCAGGGTTCAGCCTCCATTGTTTCAAATCACATCATTCCTCACTCAATTCGGCCAAATTGGTCATCATTTTCTTTACCCGACAACTCTTTCATCATTCCCGGGTAAAGAGGGGCAGCTGTTGATACCCAATTTCGCCCTCTTATTTTCTCAAATAGTATATATACTTTCAAAATATTATTTCGCATCATTATTTAGGTTACAAAATCTATACAAGCCTTTTTCTATAATTTTTCATAATCTTTAGGGCTTTAAAATTGATTTTCTTACATTTAAATTATTTGAATATTTATTAATTACTCCTTCAAATCATTTTGTGATGACTTAATCATCTAAAATTATTATTTGCATCCATAATAAATTATTTCAAATATTTTTACTTCATTTTTTACACTAGTATTTTAGGCTATTTTCACAACCTTGCAATAATAGCCTGTATTTTACAACTTTATTGCATTTTTGTCATTTTATTCAAGGTCAAAATAAGTTTCTACATTTTTTGAATTCTTCTACTATCGTTTTAAAGTATTAAGTTGCATAGATAGCATTTTTTAAAATAATATTTATTAAATTATTTCCCCTTAATCTCTTATTTAAAAACTGGCCCAATTTTAGGCTAATTTTCGGACCAATTTTGGCCCAAACACTTAGCCCACTCACTCTCCTCTTCAGCAGCCCAATCCAAACGATCCCTTAAACTCAACCCAGGCGGAACCCATTTCAAATAACCCACCCCGTCTCCCTCACGATCATGGCCGTTGATCTCAAATGATCAACGGCCCATAACACACCTACATGTTTCTTTATATTCCCCCTTACCCAAAACCCTAGCCCATTTCCTACCAACCCGCCGCGCTGAAATCCCTAGAATCCCCCCTCTTCTCTGAAGAACCCTAATCGCCGCCCTTTACCAATCCAACTCTTAATCCCATTAACAATGGGATTCACCCGTTATTTACTTACCATACTTATGTTCCTTCGCTACCGGTTGCTTCTTTACGGTATTACATAGTACTTGATCTATTTTTGGCAAATATCAATCTTCGAATCAAGGGAGATCAGCTTCACCCTTCGGTATTTGGACGATATTTCATGACCTAATGTGTTTCTAGACCATCTCTATGTGCAACCTTCTTGGCAATGAACTCGTTTTGTGATCTGAACTTCTTTAGCATTTGATTTTACCTAAAATGGTCAGTTCTGAGATATGTTTATGCTTAAATTGAATAATTTGGACTCTCTTAAGTTCGTTTAGCTTAATGTGTTGGTATCTGAATGTTTACATTTGCTGCTTGGCATGAGTTTTCTTCCCTCCTTTGTTCTAGGTTCCTGTAATGACTGACTCATATCTATAATGTGTCCTAATCTATGTTAAGAACTTCAATCTAGCTATGACCTGCTCCCATGCTATTTTATCACTCATTATGTCTTCGGTTTGCCTAATCTTGTATCCCTTGGTGATTAGTTGGGACCTTTAGAGTAGCCATCTTAACGTGTGTTTCCTAATAATGTTTGATATTGTTTTTTCTTAGTGATATAAGTTGTCATATCTACTTTCAAGTGTTGTGATGGATATTTAACATAATTTGGACCCTTGGGCTTTAAATCCTTTAAGTTAGTGCTCTACTTTAGACTCGTTTGGCATTGTGCACCTTTGTATGTTAATCTTGTAGTCTTAGAAAACCTGATTCCCCTGCTTCTTACAAAATGTTTTCTGCCCAATATGCTAAGTGTTTGAACTTGTGGTATCAACCTGTCCTTTGAGTTTTTGTTGATTCTCTTTGCTTGTAAGTTCTTTGTTTAATCACCCCTGCTATGTCTGTTTCTAAAACATAAGTGCACCTCTTCAAATTCTATCACTTGATCACTGTCATCTCACTCTCATTTGTTATCTAAACTATTCTAAATCTATCACTCTTGGCCGGCTGAAAGCTAAGGCCACCAAAACTCTCTCTATTTACCTTCCTAGTGTGAGCATTGTCCGGGATTCATTTGACACCCTTGTGAACTCTGACACACTAGGATTTGAGGTTTATTGATCACTCTCTTTGCTGCTGGAACCTGAGTTGTCTCTGGCATTTAACTTTTCTTCCTCACATTATTTGTATAATCTGCATACTGGGTTGTGTAAGTGATATCTTTGTAATTCAATATTTGTGTCATATGGGCAAATTGTGACTGTTTGGTTTGACTTGAGTTCCTCTATGACTTTTGGGATGTGCTGATGGGCATAGTCCCTTATTTGGATCTGGGCATGCTATTTGCGAAGAAAGAGTTTGTTGAAGGCCTAGACAATATTGGGTATCTCCTTTGGGCCTGCTGTAGGCTTACTATAATTTCTTGTGTAATATTTGTACTTATATTCCTCATCTAGTCTGTAATAATTATGTAATAAAAATTTGGGGTGTTAGTAAAATTGGGAAAATGGTATATTCCAATGTTTGCATGAAAGAGTAGAAAATATACCTATAAGATTCGTATGATTTACTTGTTATTTTATCCAACCTGCCATATCTGCTATTTGAATTTCCGTGTACACTAGTAGAAATCGTGCCATTAAGGGAATCACACACTCGCACAATTTGTTTACTATTAAAGCATGAGCTTAAATACTCTATTTATTCCCATGTCCACTGCTATCTGTCACTAGACATCATGCCTATAGGAAACAAATGCCAATAACCATCCTTCTATTTGCATAACGGCATCATATTCATTAGATACCATGCCTATAGGATTATACTAGCTTATGCTCTACTGGTCCTCATCTAGATATCATGTCCATGGGATCTTAATTGATTCATTAGCTACTGTTATATCTATCGCTTGCCTAGAAAACATGCATATAGGGACGAAGTGTTACAAAATCAGTTTTCAACTGCCAACTATTAGAACCTAGCTATAAAATACTGGTACTTTCTTAGAAAGCATGCGAATAGGATCAAACACGAGTAATTATGAGTATTCCCAATGGTTTTCATTCCCTCTATTGTGTAAATCACTTAGAGACCATGTCTATAGGTTTTAATAACTTATAATCTGTAATCTCAATAAACAGCATAACAATACCAAATACTCTTAAATTGAGTAGTTGTTTAGAAACCATGTCTATAGAGCTTAATGACTTCAATTTGCCTCAATTCTGAAAATGTCTAGTGCCTAACGTAGAAATCTGTTTGCGTGCATTTGTTGTCTAAGTGTGGAGGCTAACTTGAGCCTTTAACTGTCCTTAAATGAAGTCTTGTTTGTTTTGAATGTTGCTTAGTTTTATCATTTTGAGCAGCCTAAGTAAAGTCTAGAACCACCCAAATAGAGGTCCAACGCCTCCTGGACCATAGGCATGGGACGGGTAGTGCACACATAGGATGCGACCTGGAATTGAATTAGAACACTCTAAGTAACTAACTTCAACATAGTAATCGGGTAGCAGGAGATGATAGACTGTGCCCGCTGAATAATATGAGCAACTCCTATCTAAAAGGAGTTGCGAAGTATTATTTATGTTGTACGGGGTGATCCTTTAGGCTAAAAAACTTAGGATCCCCCTTTTTCTCTTTATACACTTAGTCATCTAATATAGACCGTTATAGTTGTATCCTTGTAGTCCTTAAGATTTGTACCAATTCTCATTGTGTTATAATGAAACTCTTTGACCTTTTATTCTCCTTGTTTATTTAATCATCTTGCCTAATTATAATCCACATAGTCTTAAGTTCGGCCGGGACCCACAGTTGTGGACCTCGAAGAGTGCCTAACACCTTCTTTTTGAGATAATTTAAGCCCTTACCCGATCTTTAGTGGTGTTGACTAGTCAAACAGAGTTATCTGCATAATAG
Organism: Nicotiana tabacum; assembly: GCF_000715075.1. Lineage (NCBI taxonomy): Eukaryota > Viridiplantae > Streptophyta > Magnoliopsida > Solanales > Solanaceae > Nicotiana > Nicotiana tabacum. The sequence goes on from NC_134098.1 coordinate 10,346,745, forward strand.
TTGCTCTAACGCACCTTAAAAATCGTTAGGTGGCGACTCTTCTTATTTTAACACTTTACCTCCCACTCAAAAGAGTTGTCACAATGTCGAAGCTCGCTTTTGCGAGAAAAAGGGGGCGCGATAGTCGTGATGGCGCCTAACGCCGTCGTCAGGCAATCCAATGGTGATTTACCAATTTGATTACTCATTTTATTACTTTGAAATCATAATTTCCAATAATTAAACAGTATAAAATAGAATTTACAGGGTAAATGATAATATTTACACGAACCACAATAATGAACAACCCGAAAGAACCCCCAAAACCCGGTGTCACAAGTGTATGAGCATTTTCTAAGGAGTACAACAATAATACAACATCTGTCCAGAATGTAAATAAGACAAGATAAAATAAATAGTACGATGGAGACTCAGTGGACTGCAATGCGTGGCCTAGGTTGCAGTTCATATAATGTCTCCTCAACAGATGCGCCTACGCGCCAGGATGATCACCAAATGAAACTGTCAGATCTTGCACATTTAGTGCAGAAGTGCAGCATGAGTACGTAAATCAACACGTACCCAGTAAGTATCTAGTCTAACCCCGGAGACGTAGTGACGAGGGTTCGACATCGAGACTTACTAGAGGTCCAATAAAATAATATATTAATTCATAACATATATGAAGTGCACAGCCATAGTGGGGTAAATCTGGAAGTTTCATAATCTTCCAAATATTTCTTTTAAAGTATAAATTTCTCGATCTTGTACTCTACCTTAGCAGCTCAGAAAATGCCAGGTGCCAATATTAAATAAGTAGGGAATACCATGAAAATGCTGGGCATCAGTGGAAGTTTTATCTCATGAATATTTGGACTAATAGCGATATAACACACGATTCTGCCGAGGTCGTTCGGCTCGATCCAAAATAATGTGTACATTACTGAGGGTCGAGCGGCACAAGACACGTGTTTACAATACAGTACATGAGCATTGAACGAATATAATCTTTACTGTTTCTCAAATAACTCGCCTACACTCAAAGTGTTAAGGCTCGGCCTATTATACATATATTTAATTCTAAACCAAATTGAGATATAAATTTAATTAATTAAGCCAGTAGAACGAGTTCAAATAATTCAATTATTACATGAATAAGTCCTAAGTCTGCCCGGACATAAACATGCTTTAGCTACGTACGGACTCTTGTCACCTCGTGCGTACGTAGCACCCACAACTAGTTGCACATAACAATGAATATCACCTAGGGGTAGTTTCCCCTTCAAAAGGTTAGACATGAGACTTACCTCGCTCTGGAGTTCCATAACCGGCTCCAATGCCAATCAAACACCTCAACCTGATGCTCGTCTCTTCAAAACAAGTCACACAACGTGCAAACCAATCTAAATATACCCCAATATGTATAATTTAACAATTTATAATAATTCCGACCTTCTTTCAAAAGCCAACAAAGTCGACCCTCAGGCCCACGCGCCCGGATTCCAAAAACTTTCAATGATATACATTTACCCATAAACCCAAAAACTCAAATACATAATTTATTCCTAATTCCATGTCCAACTTCATGGTCAAATTCTAAAAATACCAAATTCTAGATTTTCTACCAAAAACCCCACAATTTCCACTAATTTCCATGTTTAAATCCTTATAGAATCCATGTATTTAACTTACAATAGGTGGGAATAACATACCTTGTCATAGATGATGAAAACCTCCACTTGAAGCTCTCCAAAAATCACTCAAACCAAGAGAGAATGCAAGAAAAATGGCCAAATCTCTTTCTTAAAACAACACTACCCAGCGACCTTTTCGTTTCTGCGGAGCCAATGGCCACTTCTGCAGCGTCGCTTCTGCGGCACAAAGTCCGCTTCTGCAGCTCCCTTCAGGCCCCTCAACCTCCGCATCTGTGGCCCCTTCGGCGCTTCTACGCCTTCACTTTTGTAATGTTTCATCCGTATGTGCAGTTTCGCTTCTGCGGAATTCGACCGCATCTGCGGTCCAAGCCCCTCCCTCCCCCAACAAAATCCGTATATGCGCTCTAGTGGTTGCATCTGCGATCACACAGGTGCCGAAATTTCTTCGCATCTGCGATCTCTGCTCAGTTCACTACCAGCCGCTTTTGTGGCGCGATCCTCGCTTCTGTGACCCAGCTTCTGCAGAAGCGATTGCACCAGCAACCAGGAAAATTCCAGCATTCCCATTGTCCAAAAATTGATCCGTTAACCATTCGGAATCCACCCGAGGCACTCAGGACCCTAACCAAATATACCAACACGTCCCAAAATACAATACGAACGTAGTCGAAGCCTTAAACTACGTCAAACAACATAAAAATCATGAATTGCGCCTTGAATCAAACTTATAAATTTTCAAATTTTCAAATTTTCAAATTTCCAAACTCTATATCTTTTGCTGAATCATATCAAATCAATCTGGAATGACTTCAAATTTCGTACATGAGTCATAAATGACATAACGAATCTATTCCAATGCTCGAAACCTCAAACGGACATCGATAAAATCAAAATCCACTTCAAACCAAACTTATGAAATTCTTAAACCTTTAATATGCCAACCTTCCACAATAAGCGCCGAAATGTTCCCGGGCGACACTATTCTCAACCTGAACATACGCCAAGTCCCAAATCATCATACAAACCTATTGGAACCTTCAAATCTCGATTCTGAAGTCGTTTAACTCAAAAGTCAAACATTAGCCAATTCTTCCAACTTAAAGCTTCCAAAATTAGAATTTTCTTTCCAAATCAACTCCGAAATTCCTGGAATTCAATTCCGAGCACATGTACAAGTCATAATACCTAAAGTGAAGTTACTCAAGGCCTTAAACCGCCGAACGACGCGCTAGGGCTCAAAATGACATGGTCGATTCATTACATTCTCCCTCACTTAAACATACGTTCGACCTCGAACATACCTTGAACTGCTCCGGAGTTGTCCAAAATCAATGTTTAACACCTATTGCACCTACCCGATCCACTACAACCCAGGTGATCATGTTAGATCAATCCAGACCAAAGATTGTCCCTCTCTATCTAGTCAATAAGCCTTAGAACAAAAATTCAACATCTGAATTCCTCTACAAGACCTGATTCTAAACATGTGAACACTGTATCAATCACTACACATTGTACCCAAACATGATCGTATAACTTAGCTGAATTCACATCATGCACCGCATAATTCACATGCCCAAACTACATCCTCCCACCACAACAGCTGAAATCTCACGAATCTGATGTCCGCAATACGCCTCATAACACATGTGAGCCCTGTTCCAATTCTTGCAATACTTCCACGATGAAAGAGACGTATAGAAACGCATAACCACCTGCCGAATCAATAAATCATGGAGTCTCTCCTCCTGACAAGAACCATTACCTCATTCTGAACTGAATAACGATATTTTCTCTTTAATGTACCTTATATAAATTCTATTGTACTAAATTCAAGTCCAATAATCTCGTCTCACCCAGTACAAGCTGCTCGGGAAATAACCCATCTCAAACACCATCTAAGACCTTATGCAGCACCATCAAAGCGCCAACAAGCTACCACTCGAATATAACTCATAAGGAAGAATGAACTCTGACAGGGAATTACCCAGCCCGCGTAACGAATAAAACGGTCGCATAGATGCTATGAACCTACCTCAAGGATGAAAAACAAGACACACAAAATGAGTGTAAGAAACTATGCTCAACATATCGATATTGCGGCCTACAACCCGGTCCAAATATCAAAATATTGCGGCGAGCAACCCGATCCACATAAAATGCCCGTGGCAGCGTGCCACCTGATCCAAACAATATACCTGTCGCGGCGTGCCACCCGATCTATACATAACATTCAAGAAGAAAACACACATACAAATCCTGGAGAGACGGATAGCGTCGTATGCTACGAATCCCAAGCACAACTAGGGTGAAATAAATGACCTGCATCTCGAGAGCCATCCTGCTCATATAACATCACAAGCTACACAGGACTTTAACATATGTGCGAATAATCAAGCCGTCTCACAACCCACATGGCACCATAGAGATTTACATGGAATAGCTGACGACAGGAATAACATCCAATGCTCGATGACTCCTCCGTAAGAAATGCTATGACGAATGAACACATCCGACCTAACTTAGAGCACACATTCGTATTAGACCCACCAACGGACCTCAAACCGATTCTGATCGTACCATACTGGGCCAATAACCGTCCAAAGATCCACAATGGCCCTACTCATGACACATATGAGCAGTCGTCCACTCCGTACCAACTTCCACAGTTCACAACCAAGGGAATAGAGCGCCTTCCAGGCATAAACTTTCACATTAACGATAGTACCAAAAGTCTTCGTACTTGGTTTCAATCTTTAACAATCAGGTGACTAACCTTTCACACCCATACAAATTGTCCCGTGGTGTACGCTCCCACGATCTTCCGCCCATGTAGTAAGGTTCGCACGTCCATACCACCAACCGTACTAACTTTGTAAAGCAAATCAAGAAACTGTAATTCAATACACAAGGCCTCTTACATAGAACGTCGTTCTCAAGTGACACTAAAGAAAATGACAGCTTACTCTGAACATCTAAATTCTCCCCTGCTCATTCGAGCTCGTGACATTTTTGTCAACACCGAACTGCAACTTTGATCCCTCAACTTTCAAATTCCCATGTCGCTCACTGCACCTATCATGTCGCTACGCGATAATACAAGCATTCACCATAACCCTTTAACTTAGCTCGTTACAGAAGAAACACTTCATTGACTAGAAACCTTTCACTTAGCTCGTTACAGAAGAACTAATGCAAGACGTAACTGAATTCCCAAACCGTAGAAAATACAAACCTCAAGTCGTGATCTAAACTGCAATGTCTTTTCCGGAATCCATTTACACCACCAGGCCATTTGAATCAAATACCTCCCAAATCAATCAAGTTGTGGTAGTTGTCAAGCCTTCACGTACAACCACAAACCACATGTATAACTTCACACACCGAAGAAACTGATCATTGCCACAATCATGCCGATTCAACCATTACTAACCGACCCAACTTCTTCCAATTCACTCTCGACTTGCCTTAGAAATAATAATAGCTCCATTCAAAAACGTAATGAACCAAATCCACACTCATCCCGAATGACCCGCATCACGAGATCACACCGTCTCCGTACTCATGAGACATCACATACTCTCCTTACGCGCACAATAGCACCTCCAATAGGTACACCCATTCTGTAAGACCTTCCGCGAATCCGAAGATATTTCTTCCTTTCCTCTAATACTACACCGCATACTGGATGATAACATAGAATGTTCCAAGTACCATTTGTAATCAACTGTGAAAACTCGATCCCTAACCACACAACGGACCTAAAATCCTTAAGCATTACACTTTAATTCTTGAACCCACTATGACCGTTGTTGAGAGTCACCCACTCTGACCTGATCTCGAATATAACTGATAAGTGAGGATTTTGGCTACTTATTAGTGCCTTTTAACTCTCTTTTTTAGTCTAAAAGCATTAAATTATGCTCCCTGAACTGATGAAATTGTACAAAATTGCAGGAATGCTGGAAGTTGGGATCTCGAGATTAAATCTGACTCAAAGATGAGTAGTCTAAGCACAAGGCAACAAAAGGTCATACAAGCACACAATGTGCGGTCCGCAAAATGAATTCTATGGCAGCAAAAGCAATTGCGGACCGCAGAATTCCACATGCGGCCACAAACAAAGAAGAAACATTCAGCAGATATTTACACAAATCGCGGACCGCACATGAATTGTGCGGCCGCAAGAGCTGGGCTAGGACTCAAGTTTAGAGGGTGAAAATTTCCAAGTCCCTAGTCCCTGTGAATTATAGACCGCACAAGAATTGTGCAGCCGCAGAAGAAGTGCTTTGCGGTCGTAGACATAAATATGCAGACTGCAGAAGACTAGTTTGCGACCGCAAACATAATTGTACGGACCGCAGAAGATCGCCTCATGGCCGCAGTTCAGAAATGTGCATCCGCAAAACACCACTTCCTACCAAGATGAAGAAATCTGCGGATCGCATATGGAATTGTGCGGCCGCAGAACCTCTCGAGGGGCATTTTTGTCCAAGATTTATAGACTTGTATAAATAGAAGAGTTTCATGAAATTAGGTTAAGTTTGAACCTCTCTAAACACTGTAGCCGTTTTGCTTTGCCATTTTTGGAAGTTTGCTTTATTTTGGTATAATTTACAATAGATTTAGCTATTGTAATCTTTTATTATGAGTTTAATTAGTCTTTCTTCTTCATTTTTTTCAAATCCAAGTATTAGTAGCTAGAATTTTACAAGGGTTGTGACCCAACACCAGTGTGTTAACCTTATGGGTAATTAAATCATTGCTTGCTTATGTGTAATGACCCGACCAGTTGTTCCGAGAGTTGTAGCCCTGTTTTCCCTATTTCTGCTTATTTATGTGTTGTTCAGCTGTGTTGAGTTGTATCGAGTTGGTAGGTTTGGGTTCAGAGTAGTTTTGGAGTAAAATGAGATACTTAGTCTCTTAGTTAGAAAGCTAAATTAGAAAAGTCAACCGGAAGTTGACTTATGAGTAAACGAGTTCAGACTTGGATTTTTATGATTCGGTTAGCTTCTTTGAGTGATTTTAGACTTAGGAGTGTGTCCGGATTGTGATTTGGAGGTCTGTGGTAAAATTAGGCTTGAATTGGCGAAATTGGAAATTTGGTGATTTTCGTCGGCAGTGGAAAAATTTGATATCGGGGTCGGAATGGAATTCCGGAAGTTGGAGTAGGTTTGTAGTGTCATTTGTGATATGTGTGAAAATTTTGAGGTCATTCGGACGTGGTTTGATATGTTTCGGCGTCGTTGGCGAAATTTTGAAGTTTAGAAGTTCTTAGGCTTGAATCTGAGGTTGAATTGGTGTTTTGGTGTTGTTTTGGTTGTTCTGAAGGTTCAACTAAGTTCGGGTAGTGATATATGACTTGTTGGAAATATTGGTTGAGGTCCCTAGGGGCTCGGGATGATTTCGGATGGTTAACGAGAAGTTTGGAAGTTGGAAATTTTATAAGACTAAAGTTTCAACTGAGTTCGCACAAAACCTAATTTCAATTAAGCATAACTCTCATGATATGAAGTTTTATATGGTGTATTACCTATGAACCGAAAGGTCTATGTGTCTAGTTTCCAACGCTTTAAAACGTTCATCATTTGGACATTCCTACAAGAAGTTATGACCAAATTACCAAAGTCTGAAAAAATGCGATTTTGTGACCAATTCTGCGATCGCAAAACCATTATGCGATCGCAGAAGTAGTTTTGCGACCGCAAAATGGTCGCAAACCTGTCCAGTGAAGCCCATTTCTGGGCATCGATTTTGCTGTGCATTGTTCGACCCGCATACCCATTCTGCGGTCCATTATGCGACCGCAGACCTGCTTTCGGAGGGTTAATTTTTCTATTTTCATAACCCGAACCCATTTTGATAAATAGGCTTTGGGTCTCATTTTGGAGCAAAACTCTGACATTTTTTAGAGAGAAGGGAGAGTGTTCTAGAGAGAGGAAGAAGCTCAAGTGCTTTGTTCATCAAGATCTTGTTCAAGCTTTGAAATCCAACAAGGAAATATCACAAGATCTTCACCCAAGAGGTAAGGTTCTAACCCCTAGTCTTCAATTTCGAGTTTGGGTAAAGATGGGTGATTAAGAGTATTATTCTTGGGTGTAATAGTATCATTTATACATATCAATAAGGTTTTATGGAAATATTGTTGAGTTCAAATGGGTATCGATTGGGTTGAAAATGGAAGAAATCTTCAAGACTTTAATTGAAGATTTGAGGGTCGAGTTGATGTCGGAATTTGATGAATTTTATATGGTTAGACTCGGGAGAGGACAAGGATTATTATTCTACCATTTTTGACTGGTTTCGAGACGTGGGCCCGAGGGCCGGGTTTTGGCCGATTTCAGAGTTTTGGCCTATTTATGTAGTTTTTCTGTTGGAATTCGATTCTTTAGCCTATGTTGATAGTATTATTCTGATTATGGATAAATTCGAAGCTTTTGGAGACCGAGTCTAGAGACGAGGGCATCCCGAAGTAGGATTTTTACGCTGTTAAGGTAAGTAATAATTTTAACTCTGGCTTTGAGGGTATAAACCCGGAGATTTGACATCACGTGATTGTTTGAAAGTGATACCCACTCTAGGTGACGAGCGTATAGGTGTGCACCGCGAGGGATTGAGACTTGGTCCATCCCGTGAGGCTGTGAGGCCTAATGGCTATTATCAGTGGTTATGTGTTTATTTGTTGTTGAACTTGTTTGCCTTCATGTTAGAGATCATGCTTAGGCTTTATTCATGCTCACATTATTTGTACTTAGTCATAGAAATTATTGTACATGTTTACCTCAGTCTCTATTATTTGCTAATATGCGGTGATACTTGATGTGGGTTGTGTTTCCTTATTTCTTGGTGACGATAAGGCTAGTGAGGTACATAATTGAGTGAGGCCGAGGGCCTGGTTGTGAGGATATTAATATCATAGCGCGTGAGTTATCTGCGTAGCACGTGAGTTGACTGTGCAGATTAAGGTATTGATACCATAGCGCGTGAGTTGTCCGTGTAGCACGTGAGTTGACCGTGCGGATCCAGGTATTGATATGATGGCACGTGAGTTGTGAGTTGTCCGTTCTTAGCGTTTGGGATTTAGGAGCCCCTCCTGAGTCTGTACACACCCCCAGTGAGCGCAGAGTGTTGAGTGTATTGAGTATTAAGTGATGAGTGCGAGTGATGAGTGATGGAGTGACACTACTGTGAGGTTGTATTTATTTGTATTGTTGCTGCATTTATCTGTTAAACTTCTTGTGGTATTTACTGAGTATGGAATTTACCTGTTTATTTCTATTTATTTTTAAATTGTGAAAAATAAATAATTGGACTGTTTTACTTAGCTCGTCACTATTATTCAATTCCTTAGTTATTTTTGCTACTTGCTGCGGTGGTTGTACTCATGCTACATCCTGCACTTTATGTGCAGATTCAAGTGAGTTAGAGTGCAGTGATCATTGAGTTTAGGTCAGCTATCTGTGGAGATTGTAAGGTAGCTGCTAGCGTCCGCGGAACCTTGTTACTCCTTTTATCATTTCTTCTTTTGGATTGTATTGACAGTTAGACAGTTTCATTTCTTAGTTCATAGATTTAGACGCTCATGACTTAGTGACACCCCGATGTTTGGGGCTCGCAGTTTCATTTCTTAGTTCATAGAATTAGATGCTCATGACTTAGTGACACCCCGATGTTTGGGGCTCGTTTTCGTATTTCAAAAATTATATTTAAAGTTGATTTAGTTTATGAGAAATTCAAATGTTGATATGTTTTATTAAATTCTTATAATCAGTTTAGTAGAAATATTTTGGGAAGTAAGCTTGCCTTATAACACGATAGGCGACATCACGACCATGGTCAAATTTTGGGTCGTGACATTATAATTGGGTGTTTATTATTTAGCCTAGTTCAAGCTTTAATCTGAAGAATTAATGGTTGCAAACATTAGTTCATGCCTATTTGACTTAGTCTCTTCATGTCTAGGACAACTTGGCTAAAAAGAAATTGGGTCAATTGAGAAATTGATTCACCCAATTAAATGGTTCAACCTAGAGATAGTAATAACCCAACTTGAGCGTTTATCAACTATTTTGTATGAATACCATTTGGCCTTGAGAAAGTCAAATTGGGTAAAAACCACTCTCTGACTAAGAGGTATTGAGTGTGTAAATTAGAGTTGGTTGCTATAATACGCCCCAATCAACAGAACAAGCATTAAATTCTTTATCCCTTTAGGAAAACACCTAAGAAATGGTCACGGCCCTAGGTTTTTTACCAATTTGGAAAAACCCCGAAAACAATTATCTCTAGTATTAATTCTTAAATTTTCAATCAATAGAGTAAAAATTAGAAGTATAAAACCAATCTTTTTTGGAACCAATCAATATACTCCTAACTCCCATCTTAGCTCCTTGTGGATTCCACCCCGACTCTTAGTTGGGTTTCTATAATTGCAAATGGCTGTTTCATACCTTTTTTGAGATGTGTATTTGGATGCTATCAATAACCAAAATTCAAAGCTCTGCTAGCATATGAACACCCCCTTAAAGAAGCAACCAGCTGAATTCGTTTCCTTGTACATTACATCTACAAGAAGCATAAACTCTAGGTCTTCCAAAAACCTGCACCTCAATCGATAAGGCGAAGTATAGCACATATTCATCAAGTTCCTTGCTCGAATTATTCCTGATATTTTTCTTTCCTTAGTCATAAAAAATCCACCAACGCATCGATAACCAGAAACCGCACAAGCAGATAACCACACGATCAAATTGTAGACGGTGGGGCTCCCCCACTTAGCTTTAAGCTACCATCACATAATGTAGAGCCCACAACGATTCCTCCTTCTCAATTACCATTATCCCGTACCATTAACCCACAAAATTTATCGAAGTCTTTTGTTAAGATTTTCATGAGCATTCTGAATCATCAATCACAATCACATATTTGACCCTTTACCGGCTAGCAAGTAGTATACTTTGCAAAAGCTTCATCAATATCACGCAACCGCTAACCTGCTCACAGGATATAACCCACCTGTGGAAATCCATGTCGACATCTTCCAATGGCGCTGCACTGGGTATAACTACTATGAAATCAGTAAACCCTACCGAGCCCACGCTCGTCCACTAGATGTGCAAGTCTGCTCGTTCCTATTGGCTCGATTGAAAGTCCAACAATACGTTCCAAACTCTAAGTCATGTAGCATCCCAAAACGATAGTTAAGTTTTCACACCCCTCTTCATTTCAAGAAAACCCTTCCTGCCATATTGAACGTTCCTCAGTACAGTACCCACCATCCCACATAAAATCCGTAGACCTTGTCACTTTTCCACCATGATTCCCAAACCGCTCTAAACTTCCTCAAGACACGCAACTATCCTACCACATAATCCATATGCTAATTTTACACTCTTACCTCGGTTAAACTACCTCCTTTAAGCAACTTCTCGACCTCTATTTTTCATACTTGACCTGCTAGTAATTCAACCACCGTGAGACACCTCCCGCCATGCCCTTCCTCATACTTCGCGACAAATCCATACCTGTAGCACCTGAACTAATGGATTGCTACCAACTCTAAACCTCATAGAAGTTCATATTTGTCGAGCCATCAACATTAGAAATACAATCAATTCTGAACCGCTACACACCGTAATCTTTGACAACCGCTCCCTAGGAACCATTTCACAACACCCTGCCCCGAAGGACAAAATCAAAGAAGACCATAATACCGACGAACCTTTATGTTCTCCAACAAGGATGACGATACCACATCACAAATGATAATTCCACCATGCTCGAAAATACCAAGTCCCGTCACTTTGTCAACCAAGGCCTAAACATCCATAGTCCGATTGCCTTTCCTTTGCTGGAGTTGAATGTTGAACCTCTAAATATTGCACTGAGAATTCTCCTTTCAAGTCATTCACTGCCTCGACATATAAACAAGCATCCTACCATCACACCAACATTGTGCGATAATAACACATAGACATCATAGACATTCGTGCACAGTCTCGAAACCATAGGGAATACAGATACTGAGCTGGAACAAAAGAACATCCTTCCGCAAGGCGACGATAATAGCCTGCCCGAACATGTAGGAAATAATAGCCTGCACCACATCAATAGTACCACTACAACTCCTCAATGTCCAAGTAATAACAAGCACTTCACGTCACATAAGATTGAGTAGGAATGAAATAAAGGCTTAAGCCTCAAAGGAATCAAACTGCACGATAAAGAATCAAGAAGGGAAGTGTTCCTAATAGCCCTATAGCCTCTCAAAGATAAGTACAGACGTCTCTGTACCGTTCCGCAAGACTCTACTAGACTTTCTCATGAATCGTGAGACCTAAGTGAACCTAACACTTTGATACCAAGCTGTCACGACCCAAAATCCACTAAAGGTCGTGATGGCACCTAACGCCGCCGTTAGGCAAGCCAACAGTGATTGTTCAACTTAATTACTCATTTTATTACTTTTGAAATCATAACTTCCAATAATTAAACAGTATAAAATAGAATTTACAGGGCAAATGATAATATTTACATGAACTACAATAATGAACATCCCGAAGGAACCCCCAAAACCTGGTCTCACAAGTGCATGAGCATTTTCTAAGAAGTACAACAATAATGCAACATCTGTCCGGAATTTAAATAAGACAGGATAAAATAAATAGTACAATGGAGACTCGGTGGACTACGATGTGTATCCTGGGTTGCAGCTCACATAAATTCTCCTTAACAGATGCACCTACGCGCCAGGATGATCACCAAATAAACCTGTCAGATCCTGCACATTTAGTGCAGAAGTGCAGCATGAGTACGTAAATCAACACGTACCCAATAAGTATATAGCCTAACCCCAGAGAAATAGTGATGGGGGGGGGTCAACATCGACACTTACTACAGGTCAAATAAAATAATATAATAATTCATAACATATATGAAGTGCACATCGATAGTGGGGTAAATCTATAAGTTTCATAATCTTCAAAATATTTCATTTAAAGTATAAATTTCTTGATCTTGTACTCTACCTTAATAGCTCAGAAAATTTAGGTGCCAATATTAAATAAGTTGGGAATACCATAAAAATTCTAGGCATCAGTGGAAGGTTTATCTCGTGAATATTTGGAGTAATAGCGATATAACGCACGATTCTGCCAAGGTCGTTCGTCCCAATCCAAAATAATGTGTACACTACCGAGGCTTGAACGGCATAAACTATAGATGTATCTATTATACTGCCGAGGCTTAGGCCCGCTCCACAAGAAAAGAAGGAAGTTACCGATTTACGAGACACGTGTTTACAATACCGTACATGAGCACATAACGAATATAATCTTTACCGTTTCTCAAATAACTCACTCACACTCAAAGTGTTAAGGCTCGGCCTATTATACATATATTTATTTCTAAACAAAATTCAGTTATAACTTTAATTAATTAAGCCAGCAGAACGAGTACAAATAATTCAAATATTACATGAATAAGTCCTAAGTCTACCCGGACATAAACATGCTTTAGCTACGTACGGACTCTCATCACCTGGTGCATACGTAGCACTCACAATTAGTTGCACATAACAATGAATATCACCTAGGGGTAGTTTCCCCCTCACAAGGTTAGACAGGAGACTTACCTCGCTTCGAAGTTCCATAACCGGCTCCAACGCCAATCAAATACCTCAAACCGATGTTTGTCTCTTCAAAACTAGTCAAACAACGTGCAAACCAATCAAAATATTATCATTTAACTAATTATAATAATTCCCAGTTTCGTTCAAAAGCCAACAAAGTCGACCCTCGGACCCACGCGCCCGGATTCTGAAGGTTTTCGATGATAAACTTTACCCATAACACCAAGAACTCAAATATATAATTTATTCCTAGTTCCATGTCCAACTTCATGGTTAAATTCCAAAAATACCAAATTCTAGCTTTTCTACCAAAAGCCCTACAATTTCTACTACTTTCCATGTTTAAATTCTTATAAAATCCATGTATTTAACTTACAAAAGGTTGGAATAACTTACCTTGCCATAGATGATGAAAACCTCCACTTGAAGCTCTCCAAACATTGCCCAAACCAAGAGAGAATGCAAGAAAAATGGCCAAATCTCGTTCTTAAAATAACACTGTCCAACGACCTTTTCGCATCTGCGGCGTCAATGGCCGTTTCTGCGGCACAAAGTCCGCTTCTGCGACTCCTTTCAGGCCCCTCAACCTCCGCATTTGTTGCCCCTTCAACATTTATGCGCCTTCGCTTCTGTAATAATTTATCCGAAGGTGCGGTTCCGCTTATGCGGAATTCGACCGCATCTAGGGTCCAAGCCCCTCCTCCCCCCCCCCCCAAGCAAAATCCGCATTTGCACTCCAGTGGTCGCATCTGCGATCATGCAGGTGCGGGAATTTCTTCGCACCTGCGACCTCTTCCCAGTTCACTCCCAGCTGCTTCTGCGGCACGATCCTCACTTCTACGACCCAGTTTCTGCAGAAGCGATCGCACCTGCAACCAGAAAAATCCCAGCATTCCCTTAGTCCAAAAATCGATCTGTTAACCATTCGGAATCCACCCGAGGCCCTCAGGACCTTAAAAAAATATACCAACACATCCCAAAATAAAATATGAACTTAGTCAAAGCCTTAAACCGCGTCAAACAACATAAAAATCATGAATCACGCCTCGAATCAAACTTATAAATTTTCAAATTTCCAAATTCTATATCTTGTGTCGAAACGTATCAAATAAATCCGGAATGACTTCAAATTTCGTACATAAGTCATAAATGATATAATGAAACTATTCCAAGGCTCGAAACCCCAAACGGACATTGATAAAATTAAAATTCACTTCAAACTAAACTTATAAAATTCTTAAACCTTTAAAATGCCAACCTTCCATAATAAGCGCCGAAATATTATCGGGCGACCCGATACTCAACCCGAACATATGCCCAGGTATGAAATCATCATACGAATCTATTAAAACCTTCAAATCATGATTTCGAGGCCGTTTACTCAAAAGTCAAACCTTAGCCAATTCTTCCAACTTAAAGCTTCCTAAATTAGATTTTTCTTTCCAAATCAACTCCGAACTTACTGAAATTCAATTCCAACCACACGTACAAGTCACAATACCTGAATTGAAGCTACTCAAGGCCTCAAACCGCTAAATGAAGCGCTAGAGCTCAAAATGATCGGTCGGGTCGTTACAGGATTTGTCACATTGATATATTCTGAATTGAGTAAATTGATCATATATAGTAGACTAGTGCTTTGTACTCGGTTCTTGAGGCTTGGTTGTTGTAACTTGATTATTTTGAAACTCCATTGAATTCTTGAAGTTGTTTTTAAATGAGGGAGTCATTTGGTTGAGATTCACATTCTTGAGCCTAAATATTAATACTAACCAAAACCATAAGTATGGTGCTTAATTGGAGAATGTGATTTGTGAATGATAGCGACGCTACTTGTGCTTTAATTGGTAAAACCTCATTGAATATTTAGTTTTGATTTGCTTGAGGAGAAGCAAAAACTTTAAGTTGGGGGTGTTGATTTTATCATTTTTTTAGTCTCTCTTCTTTTGTTTTTCTGTCCTTTAATTATAAAATTTGGTGATTTATGGTGTGCATTGATAGATTTTAAGGTACAATGAGTCTTGAAGAGAGTTGAGACCAAATGGAGTAGAATTGAGAAAAAAGTGTTGAAAAATTGCAAAACTGCTTCTAGTGATCACGCACCTGCGTGAGAATTACAGCTTCAATGGACTCGCATTTGTGAGTAGAATGCCGCATCTGTAGAATAGCCAAGCTTCACTAGGATCGCATCTGCGATGGGCCATCCCCATCTACGGAGGCGCTTCTTCGAAATAAGTCCGCTCCTGCGTATGCGCTTCTGTGCTTCATGGACCGCTTCTGTAGAGATTCAAACATCTACTCAATTTCGCATCTACGTGCATAATTCCGCATATGCGGAGCCGCATCTATGTTGATACTTCCGCAGGTGTGGCCAACATCTCCATCTCTGGACAGACTTGGCATTTCATATTTTTACCATTCCAAACCCACAAATACACGACCTAGCTTAGGAAAAAGATATCTTTGGCAGCTTTTGTCAGTCTCTGCACATCTTGGGCAGACTTTTAGCATTTTTGGAGCTAGGGTTTTTGCACACTGTCACAACCCAAAATCTCACATGTCGTGATGGCACCTATCTCAATACTAGGCAAGCCAAAATCCCAATAAACCACCATTTCTTTTAAATTTGAAAACAAAATAACTAAATTCAGTGGAGGAAATCTCAAAATGTCAAATATATCGCTCCCAAAACCCGGTGTCACTGAGTACATGAGCATCTAATATGAATACAATGTCTAACTGATAAAAACCACTGCCTGAAAGTATAGAACAGTACAATAACTGAAGGAAAGAGATACAAGGTCAGCGGACACCAAGCAGCTACCTTGATAGTCTCCACTGATCGTACTCTGAAATCTAACAGTATCCGTATCCGGAAGCACCTAGATCTGCACACGAGGTGCAGAGTGTAATATGAGTACAGCTAACTCAATAAGTAATAAGACTAACCTCTGGGCTGAAAGAAATGACGAGTTCCGCAGGTACAGTCCAGTAAAAATAATGGTACATAAATGTAGGCATGCTTTCAAGCTCAATAGTTAAACTCAGTACAAGTGAAATAGATCAATACTGCATGATTTGAGGAATATGACATCTCAGTAGCAAGACCTCCTGTAGATACTAGTCACCAATTATTCGGTCATTCGGTACAGTTTATGGTCAGTCCAGCCCGGGGTGTTCCAACCCGTATATATATACACACATCAACTGACAGTCAGTCATTCAGTACCGTATAAAGCCAATCCAGCCCTGGGGTAATTTATCCCCAAATGCAAATGATACGGACAAGATCCATGTCCAGGTAAATTCATTACAATATAAATAAGTAAGGCAAGTTCATGCCCTGGAAAAGTCTATGCCCTGGGAAACTCCATCCCGAATATATATATAACCATCATAAGTAAGGCAAGTTCATGCCCTGGGAAGTCCATCCCGAATATATATAATCATCTACGCTCACTGGGGGGTGATTATAGACTCCGGAGGGACTCCTTCAGCCCAAGCACTATAAATCAACCACGCTCACTGGGAGTGTGTGCAGACTCTCGGAGAGCCTCCTACAGCCCAAGCGCTATATAAAGCCAATATGGCCTACTGCAGGCGGGCAGTCTCGTCCGTATAATAATAAAGCCAATGAGGTATGCTGCAGGCGGGCATCCCCGATCCATTTAATAATAAAGCCAATAAGGCTTGCTGCAGGCGGGCATCCCCGATCCATAAAATAGTAAAGCCAATAAGGCCTGTTGCAGGCGGGCAACCCCGATCCATAAAATAGTAAAGCAAATAAGGCCTGCTGTAGGCGGGCAGCCCCGATCCAGAACAATAATAATGTATAAAGCCATTCTGGCCTGCTGCGTTGCGCAGCTCAATCCCATAAATATTCTCACAATAGACAATTATTACTAAGTGTGAAATGTATATTTTAGAACAATTAATTCAACAGCATCATGACCCCATGGGTCCTAAAATATCGGCACATAGCCTAAACATGATCTTTATTACTAGCCTCAGCTTAATTCCTCTAACACGTGCCACATGTTCAGATAATAACATGATTCTTTAATTTTTCTACTTCACAGGATTTATTCAAGACACACTTTACATGGTGCACGTCTACATGTTCGTCATCTATTGTGTGTGTCACCACCAAACAATTCATCTCATACCAAATTCGGGAATTCATACCCTCATAACCAAGTTTAGAAGTGTTACTTACCTCGAACAAGCCAAATCCAATACCGAGCAAGTTGTACAATACTCCGAAAATTCCATTTCGCGCGTATCAACCTTTGAATGGCTCAAATCCCGATGATTTCTTTGAAAATCCCTCGATAATAAGATCGTCACAAACCGAGCTTTCTTAATTCAGCTTTTTAGTGATATTAAAACCTCCAACTACTCTTACAACTTCAATCTACATCAACATAATTCAATTGGACCAATATTAGTAAAGATTTCCAGATTTTTGGCCATTTAGGCATTTTATCAAACACCTAGAGTGCATAGCATTTTACTACCTCTAATAATGGTATTTCTTCATTCAACATTCCCTCCTTCCCACCAATAAGAGACACTAAACCATCTTTTGTCTACTAATTGCCTTCTTTAGCACCATTGCAACCATCAATGAACTCACATCCACCCAATTGTTACTAATTAATTCATTTAAAAATCTCTACAACACCCAATAATCTAGTTGAAGTATTTATGGCTTTCAAGCACCATTCAATATGTGAAAATGCTTATTTCTTGCTCATATATTCACTAACAATCCATGATTATAGGTTTAAGAGTGAGATTATCTCTTAAAGACAAAATCTTGAAAGTTTACTTTTAGGGTGTTCTTGAGATTTTGAAGAAATCCTATGGATTCCAATACAAAATCTTGTTGTAACTAGTGATTGAGTAGTGAAATCATCATAAAAATACTCTTCAAAACTCATCTTAAGTGTGTATTGGAAGCCTTGGTCAGATGGGTGATGGAGAGAAAAGCCCTAGTCTTGAAATCCTCTTCTTCTCTCTCCCCGCTCATATATTAATAGGCCCAGGTACAGTATTTTTTCACTGGTGCTATCCCTGTGCTATAAGTCTTTAGCTCACTGGTTTGCTAAAATTCCACTGGTGCTATCCCTGTGCTATAAGGCTTTAGCTCACTGATTTGCTAAAATTCCACTAGTGCTATCTCTATGCTATAAGGCTTTAGCTCACTGGTTTGCTAAAACTTTTCAGCTTCCCTCCTGTGCTATGGGGAGATAGCTCACTGTATTTTCTTTAGTCTTATTGCTTTGAAATTAACATTCAAGGTAGAAAGTTCTACAACCTTTGTACTAATTGATCTACCTCGGCACCACAAAACCTTAATTTCCTTAGCAAAAAATCTCTGGGGTCGTTACACATAATTCAACATCCGATCAACCTTTTCAACTTAAGTTCTAAACCTTGGAACTAAGTGTTCCAAATCATTCCAAAACCTTACCAGACCCGAACAAATCAACCCGGTAAGTCATAAAACAACTGAAAAACATAACTTGAGAAGTAAATAGGGAGACAGGGTTGTAATACTCAAAACGATCGGCCGAGTCTTTACACACACACACTTGGGTCTTGAAGATTTGGAGGTTTCAGTTGAGAATTTAACACCCATTTATGTTCATTTCTTCATTTCCTTGCTTTGTATTAAATATCTAAGTGTGTAGTATTTTTTTCAGTATTTAAATCTTGTTTATAGGAATATTCATATTTAAAGTGTGGATTAAATATCTTGTTGTGCTTATGTATTAAACGATTTTTATTTATTATGAAGTGAGTTATTGTTTCTTTAATTATTCTTGTTCTTTAACGTTTTCAAAGGGATAAGCTAACCCTAGTACTCGCCCATTCACTTCGAATTAATTTTGAAAAAAGTAATTCGGGGTTGGGAAAGATTAATTAACAAAAACTTGAGGTATTAACCCTCACTTTATAGATTCTACCTAGGGATAGGATTGAACTATTTGTAGCCATATTCGGGTGTGCTTAATCTCTTAATTGTTTTAGGGATAATTCAATAAGGAAGTATTGTTAGTCTTTCGAAGAATCTAGTATAGAATTATTACCCGAGGCTAATTAACATAAACTCGCTCATATTTGTAAAATCGTGAAATACTTTGGGTCGTTACTTGAGTGTAATTCCCAATGCATCCATGCTTGTAGTCATTGAACATTTTAATTGCTTTCTAGGTTAGTTTATATTTTTACAATTAGTTATAAATATTTTCTCAAAACCTTACTACGTGTTTGGCTTGGCATAATAAGTGATAATTCTCTTACACGCCTAATCGACTACATATTATTCTCTGTGGGATTTGACCGCGATTCATAATTAGATAAATTATATCGCATGTGTCTGTGTCAGTAGTGGATTTGGACGTCATCACCTATATCGAGTATCCCCTTATGTTTTATTCTGGTTATCTCATGACTGCCTTTCTGGCTCATTTACCCATAATAGCACGATAAGAAAGATATGTTACGTTGGTACTCGGTTGAGTAAGGCACCGGGTGCCCGTAGCGACCCTTCGATTTAGGTCGTGACAACGAGGTCAAATAAAGTCTTAAAATGAATTCTAAACAATAAAACTTCAATCATTAATCAAATCTCAATAAGTCAACTCAATCCCCCATAGTCAAAACTTGTGTCTAGGGGTATATCACATTGGCCTATACTTTCATGAGTCTAAATAGTTCCTAAATCTGAGTCCAAATCGATATTCAAAGTTCTAAGATACATTCTCTTAAGTTGTGGACACAAGCCCTAAATTTTACTCTTAAATTTTATATTTTAGGTGTAAATGCATGGTAAATCATGATATATATATATATATATATATATATATAAAACCAAGTAACAATTACTTATCCTCAAGATATCTCCTCAAAAATTGCCTCATCTCGATCTCTAACCTCAAAACGGTAAAAATGAGCTAAATCCTGAAATTTGGACAATAAATACCCATGGGCCGAAATCCTTAATCACGATCGCGACAAGACCATGTGATCACAATGCACCGTCTACCCCAAGTTATGTAATCGCGTCCCTCGGCACGCGAAGGGAAAACCCCTTCCCTCTAGAAACCTACTATGCAATCTCAAATCAACCCACGTGACCGCTCTACCGCACCAACCAACAATACGTGGTCACATGCCTTCTCATGCGACCACATAGAACAAAACCTCCCCTGCCAAAACCTTATGCGATTGCGATTCACATCACTAACATCAGAAAATCAGCTATCCTGTTAGCTCAAAATGATCTGAAACCATCCCAAAACTCACTTGATCCCCCCCCCCCAGACCCTATCCAATCAACCTAACACGTCAGTATAGCCTATACAAACTTATCAATTGGCTCAAAATACCAAAAATTATATCAAATATAAAACTCGTGCATCATACTAAAAATCTCAATTCTCTTAAGTTCAAAATTCTAACTTTCAACTAAAAAGGTTGAATCAATCCTAGGCCACCCGAGACTGGAATTAAACATACGTACAAGTCCAAAATATCATACGAATCTATTAGCACCTTTAAATTTCCAATCTGGGGTCGTTTACTCATAATATTGGCTTTGATCAACTCTTCCAACTTCAAGCCTCAAATTAGGGACTAAGTGTTATGTATCACTCCTGAACCCCTTGGTAACCAAACCATTCATCTCCACAAGTTTCAAAAAAAAAATACAGAAAATATCAAATACGAAAATAAGGTTGTAGAACTCAAATAACCGGTTGGATCGTTACAATATACTACTGATTGAGATAGTAGGCTCGAAAGGAAATTTGGCAGCAAAAGAGGATATGTCCAGTCAGTATTTCCCATATTGGATTTATGCTGAATTCGATAAGGAAACACCAATTGGAGTACTAGACGAGATGCATGATGATAGAAAGAAGATTATAAAGAAGCTAACTTTAGTTGCCTTGCGGTGCATACAAATGACTCTACCCCATCATCCCTCATACTAATGTAACGAAAATGCTCGAGAGTTGTTAAAATTCTGAAAAAGTAGATGTAATTAATGGTTGACATTTGATAACCTCAAACTGTACGCGCAATGTAATGTTGGGAAATAACAAGCATAAACAATGTGTACGACGAGCTAACAGTGGAATAATACCTAAGTCAAACTTTCCCAATCTATTTGAACCAAGAGAAGACAAACAAATTGAACCAAAAACGTATACGGACAGCAAGTATATCAACCACTACAAATATAAAAAGGTAAAATAATCAAACACATGAGACTCCAAGATTTACGTGGAAACCTCTTTAATATGAAGAGTAAAAATTACGGGACCCAAGGCCCTAAAAGTACCACTAAATCAATCAACAAGAGTTACAAAAGTTATTTAAATTAGCCACAAAGAAAGTGTCAAACCAAGAGCAACAATAAAAATAAGATTGCAACAAAACAATTGAAGAAAGGCGAGAAATCACCCAAAAAGTGAGCTATTGTTCATGCATCCAAAAACGAAGTTACATGCCGCAAATACAATCTTCACCGTTGAAATTTAAGTACCACATGTTGAAACCCCCAGTGCAAATGTTAGCACGATCCAACGGTTGACGACTTAATAAACGCTAATTGAAGTAGACTGCCTGAGCAAAAATTCTTTGGAGCAAAAGAATACACTTTTCTCTCACACAAGGCTTCAAAAACGGCTGCCCGCTTACGTTTTTTCTCTTGTTGTGTTTCTAACCTAAATAGATCATATTTATATATCTTGATATTAGTGGTCTATAGAGAAAAGTGGGCTAGGTCCAAAAGGTATTTTATTTCTCTACATAGGAAGGGAAAAAGCACAAAAACCCAACAATTCTCCCCCTCCCGACTATGTGGAGGAGACCACCATCCCACGATCATGAAACACTCTTCAAACTTCCCTCTTGGAAGATCTTTAGTCTACATATCCAAGCCATTATCATCGGTGTGAATCTTCTCACTTTCAAGCGACTTAGAATCTAATACATGTCTAATCCAATGATATATCACATCAATATATTTAGACCTTCCATATAGAATTCTTGCCAAGATGAAGAGCACTTTGACTGTCGCAATAAAGCACATACTTCTCTTGAGCAAAGTGAAGTTCCCCCAAAAATCTCTTTATCCAGAGCAACTCTTTACAAGCTTCAACAACAGCAATAAGCTCAGCTGTTATACTAGATAAAGCAACACATATTTGCAACATAGATTGCCAATACACAACTCCCCTTGCAAAGGTAACCAAGTAGCCTGAAGTTGACTTGCGAGTAACAACATCACATGTCATATATGAATCAGTGTAACCACAAAGAATAGGGTTTCCCTATCCCAAAACACTAACTCTGACTCGAAGTGCCACAAAGATATCTCATTGTCCACTTCACTGCATTCCAATGCTTTCTTCCTGGATTAGAAAGAAAATAGCTAATAATAGCAATAACGTGAGTAATTTTTGGTCTTGTACAAATCATTGCATACATCAAACTGTCAACAACTGAAGCATAAAGAACTTTCTTCATATCTTCCTTCTCATCATCACTGGAAGAACACTGCTTCGTGCTCAATTTGAAGTGCATAGCTAAAGGTGTACTGGCAACCTTAGCTTTATCCACGTTGTGCCTGCGAAGTAATTTCTAAATGTACTTCTCTTATAATAACCATAACTTCTTGTCCTCTCTATCACGGACAATCTACATGCCAAGAATCTGTCTTGCTGGTCCTAAGTCTTTCATAGCAAAAGACTTCTACATTTCTTGCTTCAACTTCTAGACCCTACAAGTATAATGACTAATAACAAGCATGTCATCAACATAAAGAAACAAGATAATAAAGTCATCATTAGAAAATGTTTGCACAAAAACACAATGTCTGAAAGAACCAAAATTTCTGTACCACTGCTTGAGAGCTTGTTTCAAACCATACAAGCTCTTCTTCAACTTGCAAATCTAATTCTCTTTTACCTTGACTTCAAAACCTTTGGGCTTCTCTATTTCTTCATCTAACTCACCATGGAGAAAAAAGGTTTTAACATCCAATTGCTCAATCTCCAAATCTAGACTTGCAGTTAAGCCTTGAACCACACGAATGGATAACACCTTCATAACTGGAGAAAATATTTCATCAAAATCAACTCTCTATTTTTTTTTTATTAAAGCCCTTGAAAACTAATCTAGCCTTGTACCGTAGAACTAGGCTACCACCTTCATGTTTCACCCTGAAAACACACTTGTTTTTCAAAGTTTTTATGTATTTAGGTAGCTTAACCAAATCAAAGGTATGATTTTCATGCAAGTATTGCATCTCATCCTTTATAGCACCAAACCACTTTCTATGTTTTCACTATTCATGGCCTCTTCAAAACTTTCAGGTTCTCCCCTATCAGTCAAGAGTACATACTAAGCAGGAGGATAACGAGATGAAGATAATTTCGCTCTGATACCAATTGTTGCGCTAAAAATGTCCGAAGATACTCTTGACCAAGCCCGCATGGTATTTTTCAAAAGCCTCTCACCATTAAGAGTACCCAACTCCTTATAAGTAGCTTATTTTTCTTTTCTACATTCCATGTGGGACTTTGTTCATACACACCCAACACTCTCCCCCTTGAACTAAGTTCCACATGACCTATCACTATTCATGGGCTAATTTGAAGATTAACTATGTGCCACTCGCATAATCTTGAGTATTTACAGTTACCGAAGCCCCAAGGTTGTATATGCATCTTCAAAACTATGGGTAAAGACACTAAGCTATGGGTAAAAGTTGTGAACCCCATGCCACACTTCGTCATCTCCATATTCCCACCAAATCAGTGGCTCTCATACCACTTTTTTTTAAAATAACAAGCACAAGCAATGTGCACAATGAGGTAGTAGAGGAATAATATCCAAGTCAAACTTTACCAATCTATTTGAACCAAGATAAGACAAACAAATTCAAGTACAAATATATACGGGTAGCAAGTATATCAACCACCACAAATATGGTAAGGTAAAATAATCAAACACACGAGACACCAAGATTTATGTAAAAAATCTCTTCAATGTGAAGAGTAAAAGCCACTGGACAAAAGGCCTCCACTAAATCAATCAACAAGAGTTACAAAAAATTTTTAAATTTTCCACAAAGCAAGTGCCAAACCAAGAGTAACAACAAAAATAAGATTGCACCAAAACAATTGAAGAAATGAGAAATTACCCCAAAAATGAGCTATTGTTCCCGCCTCCATAAAAGAAGTTACAAGCTTCTAAATCCAATCTTCACCGTTAAATTCCAAGAACCAGATTGTGAGAACTCTCGGTTCAAATTTGAGCACGATCCAACGGTTAACGAGTTGAAAAATATTAATTGAAGCAGACTGCCTCAGCAGTAATTTTCTAGAGCAAAAGAACATATTTTTCTCTCTCGGAAGGCTACAAAATGGTTGTCTCCTTATGTTTTCTCTCTTTTTGTTTTCTGACCTAAAATATGTCATATTTATATGTCTTGATATTAGTGGGCTATAGGGTAAAGTTGACTAGGTCCAAAATATATTTTATTTATCTAGAATGGAGAAGGGAAAAAGCCAAAAACCCCAGCATGTAATACATGTGCTCTGTCTTTACTTGCAATGGAAAAAATAAAGTGCTTTTTCTTTTCTTAACTTCATGTTCTTTGTCTCTTATGTCTTTTTGTATCGTTGAACATGACATATTGCAGTTCAGAATATTTAAATGAGAGTTGTAAAAAAGTGTTGCTTTTCTATGATTTGTTGTCCATTCTCCTTAGATTTTTTTTACTCGCTTATTATGCCTTAATTTTTCAATTTCTTAATTGCTTTACAAAGAAGCTATATATTAATGTCCTCCGATTTTTTATTTATTCTCATTTTGCATGTAGAGAAAGTCTAAGATGAAAGAGTTTTTACCACTAAAACTAGAGACTTTGAAACCATGGAAGAGAAAATGGGGCAAGTACATGATGTCCTCTAGTGAGGACTGAAGCTGGATCTGGGGTTTTCATACGATTGATTGCATAGTCAGTAAATTGTGAATATTTAGACCTCATTTTAAAAAAGTATGACCCCGGGGGCTTTACTAGGACAAAATCGAAGCAATTTGATGTCCAACTCGGGATTATTTGTGTATTATTAAGATTGTTTACTGTTTTTGAAGCTCAGTCTCTTCCCAGGAAGAATTATGTAGTAAAGCGAAACCATGAATCTGAAGCGGAGAAGTCGAAACTAAGTGATAAAAGGTTTCATAAAATCTTCTAAGATGTTTATTGATAAAAGGATGCGGCATCCCAACAACATTCAAGAGGTGTAGAGGAACTACACCAATCCAACCTGAACTTGGTATTCTAAGTGAGATCTCAATTAAGTGTTCGCATAATCTTCTTAGGTCAGAACAGATAATTCATTGGAAATAATTAATTAAGAAAGAAAATTGGTGTTACCTAATGAAGATTTTGAGAAGAAGAAAAGTCTTTTTTCATATATTAGTATTTATGTGTATTTCTTACATGCCTAACTAAAGTTTTTTATACACTAAGTCCTATGACTATTTTAGGAAGAAAAGTAAATTACAATTAATTAAAAATCAATCAAAAAAAATCAAATCTCAATCAAAACCAAATATTTCTTACAATAATTAAGTCAGTCTAACACGTAAGTAGGAAAGAAAAGGTTTCGGAATCGTAAAATAATCATGTATACGGTCGAAATCAAGCTCGTGGTGCATCCTATCCTCCGACATGGTAGGCCAGTCTCGAGACATGGAAATAAAGAATTGAAGATCGACCCCAAGTCCCACCGGGCTAGAACCCAGGGACGGAACGCCTGCCTTAGAGAATATCGAGGTCGTGATCCAGGAATCGGTCCTGGCCTCGAATGACCTCAAAGGAACATTGTTAGCATAGACAACAGAAGACCGAAATATCTGTGACCGGCTGAATATTACGGCGGGAATCTTGGCACGTATCAATAAGGAATCGGAAATTAGTAAATCAAGAGATTTTTACCTTTTATAGAATTGTATCTAAAGTAGGACTCCTCTACTATATAAAGGGGGTATGATAATTCATAAAACACATTGTAACACACACTAAAAAGCAATACATTATTATTTTCTCTTCAAGCTCTTATTTATCTATATCTTGAGATCTAGGTACATCCATCTCGAGGGTGACTGATCCTTCAAGGCTGAAATTGTCCAATTCGTATGGTTTGAATTTACTTTGTCATTATTTATTCAATTGCAACTTAATTCATTACTTTGTGTCGAGTTAATCCGCATATCCTTAAAACCACTTACAAATTTAATTATTATCTGATTTTGAAGGTAAACAGTTTGGCACCCATCGTGGGGCTAAGTGATAATAGCGGTAATTTGATACAAATCACCATAACACACCCCATTTTATACTTGTTCTTTAAAGTGTTTTTGATTCCAGGGTAAAATCGAAATGGCAAACCCACAGTTTGCCACTCTAAACACGGACACAGAATCCAGCCACCATGGCGAGAACAACAATACAGCACCCGGTAACATGGTGCCTCCTGTCAATATTAGTGGAATCCCGGTGGCAGACCCTATCGACACCAGTTCGCATGTGGCCATCGACGCAAATCAGCCTACCTTCCCTAAAAATAGCATACGTGGGGAAGTCCGTTCAATTGCCCAGAATACACACGGCGGCGAAATTGATGGGATCAACTTGCGAGTAATCTTTGAAATGCTACAAGCTCATCAAGCAGCGATAGCTGAGTTGCTGCACCAAAGTCGAGCATCGAACAGAGTTGAGCCCGAGCGGCTCCGGGAAGTCACCCGGAGAAATGAACCGATCACGGAAAGGACGAATGAGAACAAATTAGGGACTAACCCCGAGATCATAAAAATGCTCGAAGAGTTGACAAAACGGATAGAATCGGGGGAGAAGAAAATCGAAGCCAATGAAAAAAAGGTGGAAACCTACAATTCCATGGTCGACCAAATCCTAGGGGCACCTCCGATATTGAAGGGCCTGGATTCCAAGAAGTTTGTTCAGAAACCTTTTTCTCCGAGCACAACTCCGAAGCCGATCCCAAAATAGTTCTGCATGCTCGAAATTCCTAAGTACAACGAAACAACTGATCTGAATGAGCATGTGACCTCCTATATATGTGGCATCAAAGGAAACGACTTGGAGGATGATGAGATCGAGTCTGTCCTGATGAAAAAGTTTAGGGAAACTTTATCCAAGGGTCCTATGATATGGTATCACAACCTACCTCCCAATTCTATTGACTCGTTTGCTATGCTTGCAGATTTATTCTTAAAAGCGCATGCCGGGGCAATCAAGGTCAAGACCAGGAAGTCGGACCTTTTCAAAGTAAAATAGAGGGATAATGAGATGCTGAGGGAATTCGTGTGCCTTTTCCAAATGGAACGGATGTACCTGCCTTTGGTCGCAGACGATTGGGCCGTTCATGCCTTCACTGAGGGACACAATGCTCGAAGCTCCTTGGCATCACTGCAGTTGAAGAAAATTCCGGTGGAATATCCGGCTGTCACTTAGCCGACATGCATAATCGGTATCAATCTAAAATCAGGGTCGAAGATGATCAACTCGGGGACCCATCTGTGTCTGTTTATCCCATTAGAACAGTTGACAGAGTCAAGAGAGACATTGATTGTGAACCACAGTCAAACAGCGATCGGTATCAGCCATACAATGGAGACCGAAGATGAAGTGGATCTGGACGAAACCCCATAAAAAATGAAAGAAGAAGTGACCGAGGTCAAAATAACTGGGGACTCATGAGCAAAAACGGCTTCAATGGGACCATCGGACCGACGAAAGCACCAAGATTATCTTAGTACAACTTTAACATTGACGCCACCGCCATCGGACGTATCAGGGATACCAAATGGCTCCGACCTTTACATTTCGATACAGCACAAAGGGATCCTAACCTAATGTGCAAATATCATGGCACTCACGGTCACAGGACAGAAGACTGCCGACAATTGAGAGAGGAAATAGCCAGGTTGTTCAATAACAGGCATCTCCTAGAGTTCCTTAGCGATCGAGCCAAGAACCACTTTAGGAACAGAGATTCTGGTAAACAGACCGAACAGTAAGAACCTCAGCACGTCATCAACATGATCATCGATGGGGTCGATATTCCCCAGGGGTCGATGCTGAAGCGGACCAAAGAATCTATCACAAGGGAAAAATGAACTCGGGATTATGTGTCTTAGGGAACCTTGTCCTTCAACGACGAACACGCTAAAGGGATCGTGCAGCCCCACAATGATGCACTCATAATATCAGTACTTATAAATAAATCTCGAGTTAAGCATGTATTAATTGATCTAGGTAGCTCAGCCAACAGTATCACATCGAGGGTCATGGAACAACTCGGCCTGCAAGATCAGATTGTACCTGCAATCTGAGTCTTAAACGGGCTCAACAGGGCGTGTGAGACCACTAAAAGAGAGATAACATTACCGGTGAACACCGCCGGGACCGTTCAAGAAGCCAAGTTCTATGTGATCAAAGGGGACATGCGGTACAATGCTTTTTTCGGGAGACCTTGGATTCACAACATGAGGGCGGTCCCCTCGACTCTGCACCAGGTGTTGAAGTTCCCGATGCCGGAAGGAATAAAAATAGTTTATGGAGAACAACCGACCGCAAAAGAGATGTTCGCAGTCAACGAGGTGTCCCGATATATACATCTTTGGCACCAAAGGAGCTGGGTCCGATTACCGAGGGAGAAAATAAATAGCAATTACGGACGCCAACTCTGTCCCAACAGGAGAGGCAGGAGATGGGTGAGGACAACGACTATGGGGTCCCCAGGCCTTTCGTAGCCCCCGATGATTCCGATGCTACTAAATAAATGATCGAGGAATTGGAACAATTCGTATTGATCGAATGCTTGCCTAATCGAAAGGTATACCTGGGCACGGGGTTAAATCCCGAGCTTAGGAAAAAACTCATTCAATTTCTAATAGTTAACGAAAATTATTTTGCTGGGTCCCACCTTGATATGACAGGGATCCCACCAAAACTAACCACACACACGCTGAACTTGGACTCGAAGTTCAACCCGATCAAGCAGAAGAGGAGGCCCCAATCCGAGTTCAAACATGCCTTCATCAAAGACGAGGTATCTAAACTTCTTAAAATAGGGTCTGTCCAGGTGGTAAAATACCTGGACTAGTTAGCAAACGTAGTAGTAGTCCCCAAAAGGGGAACAAATTAAGAATGTGTATGGATTATAAAGATCTGAATAAGGCGTGTCCCAAGGACACGTTCCCTTTGCCTAACATCGATCGCAGGATCGATGCAACGGCCGACCACGAGATTCTCAGTTTTCTCGACGCTTATTACGGGTACAACCAAATTTGGATGGACCCGGGTGATCAGGAAAAAACTTCCTTCATCACCAAGTACGATACCTACTGCTAAACCGTGATGTCGTTCGGATTAAAAAACGTCGGTGCCACTTACCAACGCCTAGTAAATCGGATGTTCAAAGAAGAAATAGAAAAATCAATGGAAGTTTACATTGACGATATGTTGGTTAAGTCCCTACGAGAAGAGAACCATTAAAACATTTGTAGAAAACCTTCCGCATATTAAAGAAATACAATATGAAGCTGAACCCGGAGAAATATGCATTTAGAGTCGGGTCCGGTAAATTCCTCGACTTCATGGTATTGAATCGGGGGATCGAGATCAATCACGATAAAATCAAGGCCATCGAAGACATCATGTCTTGGACAACATGAAGGTCGTACAAAGGTTAACCTGATGCATAGCCACCTTGGGACGATTTATCTCGAGGTCATCCGATAAGAGCCACCGTTTCTTGTCATTGTTGAAGATAAAGAATAACTTCTCCTGGACTCCGGAATGCCAACAGGCCTTGGAGGATCTCAAGCAATATCTATCGAGCCCGCCACTGCTTCACACGCCGAAGACAGACGAACAACTATACATGTACTTGACAGTATCTAAGATAATTGTAAGTGGAGTCCTGGTCAGAGAGGAGAAAGGTATGCAATTTCCAATTTACTATGTGAGTAGGACTCTTGGTGAGGCCGAAACTAGGTACCCTCACCTAGAAAAGCTGGCGCTCGCTTTGCTAAGCGCCTCTAGGAAGCTAAAACTGTACTTTCAATGTCACCTCATATGTGTCGTAATCACTTACCCATTGAGGAATGTAATGCATAATCCCAAGCTCTCAGGACGGTTGGCCAAATGGGCCGTAGAGATCAGTGGGTATGACATCAAATATCAGCTTCGGGCCTCCACTAAGTCTCAAATTTTGGTAGACTTTGTGGTCGATTTTACACCGGCCCTAATACCTAAGGTCGAAAGAGAGTTGTTATTGAACTCGGGGACCTCTTCGGGAATCTGGACTCTCTTTACGGACGACGCCTCAAATACGAAGGGGTCCAAACATGGAATTATATTGAAACCACCCGCAGGTAATATAGTTAGACAATCTATCCGGACTGTAAAAATGACTAACAATGAAGTCGAGTACGAGGCCATGATTGCAGGTATCGAACTGGCCAAAAGCTAGGAGCAGAGGTGATCGAAGCTAAGTGCGACTCCCTCCTTGTGGTGAACCAAGTTAATGGGACCTTCGAGGTCAGAGAGGAACGAATCCAAAGATACTTGGATAATTGTAAGTAACGTTACACCGATTCAAAGAATGGACTCTATAACATGTGCCTCGAGAACAAAATAGTGAGGTCGATGCCCTTGCTAGCTTGGGATCATCGGTCGAGGATGATAGTTCAACTCGGGGGCAGTCGTGCAACTAATGAGATCGGTATTGGAAGAAGGTCACGCCGAGATAAACTCAACAAGCCTAACCTGGAACTGGAGAAACAAATACATAGAACATCTCACGATTGAAAAATTGCCTCTGGACCCTAAGGAATCGAGGACTCTGTGTACGAAGGCAGCTCGGTTCAGCCTATCCGAAGACGGTACACTATATCGGAGAATGTTTGACGTCCCACTCACAATATGTTTAGGACCCAGAGACACCAAGTACGTTCTGAGGGAAATCCATGAAGGCACCTTCGGGAATCATTAGGGCGCCGAATCAATAATTCAAAAAATTATCAAGGCCGACTACTATTGGATCGACATGGAAAATGACGCAAAGGAGTTCGTACGAAAATGCGATGGATGTCAAAGACATGCTCCAATGATTCATCAACCCGAGGAGCTGCTACATTCGATCTTGTCACCGTGGTCATTCATAAAATAGGGGATGGATATCGTCGGCCCCCTTCCATGGGAACCCGGTAAGGCTCAATTTATATTGTTTATGACTGACTATTTTTCTAAGTGGGTGGAAGCCCGGGCATTTGAAAAGGTCAGGGAGAAGAAAGTCATTGACTTTATCTGGGACTATATAATATATCGGTTTGGAATGTCAGCCAAGATCGTGTGTGACAATGGGAAGCAATTCATCGGCAGCAAAGTAAGCAAGTTTCTCGAAGATCATAAAATCAAGAGAATCTTGTCGACACCTTATCACCCTAGTGGGAACGGGCAAGCGGAATCCACAAACAAGACCATACTACAGAACCTCAAAGAGAGATTGATTAATGCTAATGGAAAATAGAAAGAAATCTTGCCCCAAGTCATATGGGCATACCGTACGACCTCAAAGTCCAGCACCGGGGCCACCCCGTTCTCATTAGTCTACGGAGCCAAAGCCTTGATACCGGTCGAAGTTAGAAAACCAAGTCTCAGGTTCCGATATGCAACCGAATAATCAAATAACGAGACCATGAACATGAGCCTGGAACTGTTAGACGAAAGGCGTGATGTCGCCCTCGTCTGAATGACAGCCCAAAAATAACAGATCGGGAGGTATTACAATCAAAGATCCAACCTTCGACACTTCAATATCAGGGACTTAGTGTTGAGGAAGGCCACATTAACACTAGGAATCCGAACGAAGGAAAGTTGGAACCGAACTGGGAAGGTCCGTATCAAATTATTGAGATCACCGGAAAAGGGTCGTACAAACTTGGAACAATGAACGGTGAACAACTACCGAGCAACTGGAACATAACTCACTTGAAAGGATATTACTGCTAAGGTACAACTCCGATCACTTCTTTTATTTATCTGTATTTTGGACTAACACTTGTTGGTACCCATTAAAGAATGACACAATTTTCTAGGCTTGAAAGCACGCGTTGCATTCTTTTTTCCTTAAACCAGTTTTGTCCCAAATGGGTTTTCTGGCAAGGTTTTTAACGAGGTAATAGTGGATCGTGCTAACTTAGAATCAAAGTCAACAGTATTCGGGGCTTGGCATTACTCGTAGAAAATGATTTTGGCAAGGAAGGAAACTTTGTGCTTGAATAGTCTGGGCTCGATCGATATGATTCTCTGTAAGGGCCAAACAGTCAAATGAACCGTGCCCACATAGATCACCTGAGCCCGGACACAAAACACATATGTAACTTTGTATATTACGTGCAAAATTGAAAGGAAGTTTCTACCTTGCGGATAAATATTTTGCCCTTAGAAAAATATTTCCTTATTACATTTGATTCCCCAAAAACATCGAGCCCAAGGGCCACTTCACTCGGAGACTAGCGCCCAAGGCAGGTTCGTACATTCTGGGATATTAAAACCCGGAGGCCCAAAGCTTATTTGGTAGTGCCCGAACTTTAAAGGTTACGGCCAACCCCATTCGGGAAAGGTTATCTCGGTTAAGCTCGGATAACTCGGTGTAACAAGACTAATGGGAAATACCCGAACTATAAAGGCTACGGCCGCACTAAAATGGTTCGGAGACTTCTGAAACCCGTAACAAAAAACAAGGTCTTGAAAATTTTCTAAACTGATTCAAAAGGCTACCCTTGGCAAACTATAATCTAAAAATTCTAAGTACATTGGGGAAAGGTTTTCGGTCATACCGAGCCCCCACGATGCCTTAAACAAAATATTATCGAAAGAAAGGCCTGTTCGAACCTTCGAATATGACCTAATTATTACATGCTAAGGCATTTCGATCTTTGCAAACATAAAGAATAAAGCGAAGGAAAACAAACTTAGAAACTATCGAAGGGAAAAAGAAGCCTTATATTATATATATAAAAAGTCTTTACAAATGCCAAACGGCCTTAACAAAAAGGAAGTAGACATACATGTTGCATGCGCATTCAAGATTTAATTAGTATAAAAAATACAAAAACATAGGAAAATGTACAAGGCACTTAAACGGCCTGATCTTCACTGAAGCCCGCCTCGTCGCCAGGGTCTTCGGAGTCCCCTCCACCCTCGGATCTGCTCGAACCCTCAGATTCTTCTTCATCTTAGGGATACGCCAACTTCTTGGCCCCGACTTCTATCCCCTTAGCATTCTCAATCTCAGCCGATAAGTCGAAACCCCGAGCATGAACTTTCTCAAGGTCCTCCCTTCGGGATTGGCGCTTTGCGTACTCGACGATATCTTTCAGTCGATCTTGGGCCACCTCAGCATCGGCCTTATATTGGGCTACCATCTCATCGACATCATCTTTGACCACTGCAACCACTAACTTGGCCGTTTCGAGATCATTGGTAAGAGTTTCTCGATTGGAGATGGCCGAGCTTAACTGAGACTGGAGTTCCTCAACTTTTTGGGCCCGCACCTTGGCCTTTTCCTTTGCCGCCCGAAGCTATACCTCTGCTAAAGTCAGCTGCGCCCGAGCAGTCTCCTTTTCTAAGGCCAGGCGGTGCATCCTGCCTCTCCATTCTTCGGCCTTGACTGTGTCCATCTCATCTTGGAGTTGGTCGATCCGATCGATCTTCTGTTGGACCTGCGGATTTTGACCATTAGTCACCGCGTCTAGTTCATCGTCACTAACTTCAAATATTTGTACATGTTCAACCAGGTCGGCATGCTCCTTCCGAGCCACCTCCAGCTCAACTCGGAGTTTCTTAGCCTCCCTTTCATGCTGCTCACTAAGGAATTTGTAAGTATCTCTCTTCTCAGTGATCCCTCGGACTTCGGCTTCAAGCTGGTTCAGCTCGTCCCGATATCGAAGAAAAGTTTCACGGTGAAGCACCGAGGCCTACAAACACAAAGAAAATTATTAGGGTTATCTATGAATTAGTCTAAGTACAAATTAAAGTCATCAAGAGATATCTGAAATTACCCGATTTAGCTCCTGTTTTGCTTCGTTGAACAGGCAGGGCGCGTCTACCTCATTCATCTTAGCTTGGTATTCCTTGGTCACCAGACACCGAAGGTAACTGGCCACCACTACGGGGACAGAGAGGACCCGGGCAACCTCCGGAATGGAGATGATGATGGATCACTTTCGGTCAGGATCCACATTTAGAGTTGGAAAACAGTTGATCAGTTTCGGGCTTGAGGAAGGATCGCTTTCTCTTGAAGATAGACTCTTCTTTGGCACCTCTAAGTCACCCAATCCGGTGACTTCCTCCGTGGCGGTAAAATCCACGCCATCAAAAAAGTTGCGGAAGGGGTCGTCCACCCTATGAGCCCCCTCGTTGGGACGTTCTTTCACCATCTGAGCCTCGTTATACATGGATTCAGTGAATGAGGGCGACTCGGTGATGTCTATCACACCGAGTACTTCCTTTGGTGCATTGCCCACATCCCGGGAAGCCTCGGCCCTGGCCTCCTCGTCGGCCTCCGTAGCTTGAGGCAAGCCGGCCTCGCCACTCTCTGGTTCGGAGGCCCTTGCCCTTCGAGCTACGACGGCATGTGGGCCACTAGATCAAAGGTTTCTTCTTCTTCTTTAGATTTATCCCTCAACCGATAAAGTGAATCCAAAGATGGTGCTCGAGCGCTGGTACTTTCTTTGGACTTGCGCACCAGCCTTCTTCTTGTTTTCTTTTTCTCTGAGCTCGGAGAACTCGGAGTCGTTTTCCTTTTCTTCTCTTTAGCTTGTCTCGGAGCAAGGGACTCAGCAGGGAGGTTCTCGCCACCGGATGGAGGCCTCAGTTCAACATCCTTGGATAAACCTGTAAAAAGAAGTAAAGGGAGGGAGAACTTAATGACACAAGAGGAATCTGAATATTACCTACTCGGGAAAGGAGTCTCACCGTGGGAACGGGCCTCCTAACGACAGTTTGAAAGCTTGCACCATGAGCGCTCGGAGTAGGGCATTTGTGATACGATACCCTCAATCAACTCCTTGAGTTGAGGGACAGTATTCGGGACCCGAGCGACAGCAGCACCATCACAAAGCACCAATAAGAAGGAAGGAAAAAAATATAAAATTGACTTTCAAAAGCAAAATTATACTTACGTGATGTATTCCACTTCTCGGGGAACGACATATGCTCAGCTGGGATCAAGTCCAAAGTCCTCACTCGGACAAAACGACCTTGCCAGCCCTGATCCCGATCTTCATCAATACTCGAAACGGGAATTTACTGGCCCGATGCACAAGCTTTATCAATCCCCCCCGAAATATTCGGGGACTATATAAGCGCATAATGTGGTCGATAGTGAACGAGCATCCATCAATCTTGCTCATGAAGAACCGGAGAAGGATCACAATCCTCCAGAGTGAAGGATGAATTTGACTGAGGCATACCTCGTATCTCTTGCATAAATCGATGATGACCGGGTCCACTGGGCCCAGTGTAAAGGGATAAGTGTAAAAACTTGAGTATCCCTCGACATGGGTAGTGATGGCTTGATCGGGTTCGGGAACCACTATGTGCTTATCAACCCAATTGCAGTCCTTTTGGACCGTATGTAGGACATCTTCGGTGATCGAGCAGATGTACCTCGAGACCTCCTCGCACCAGCCTTGTACGGAGGAAGGCTTTTCAACTTTATAATCAACATTGACCAGGAACCCCCCCGGGGATGAACATTTTCAAATGGGGTTCCGGTACTGGTTCCTCGACAACAGTACGCAAAACAGTCTCCTTGGTCTCAGTACCCAGCCGCGAAGTAGAAGGAATTTCTTTTTGGGGAACGGTTTTTGAAGTCTTCGCTATTTATTTAAAAACAATGGAGGAAGAGAGGAAGTTAAAGGAGTGCACTTGTTGGCTTGAGATGAAGATGAACAAAAACTCTTACAAAGGATCTCAAATAACCAGAGTATAAGTGCTAGAAAGTATTGAAATTTCAAAGGTACGAGGGTAGAAGGTTTGGATGTAAAGCTAAAATGAAAAAAGGAAGAGGTATTTATAGTATTTCACGGGCGGTTCGCATTCAAGAATGGACGACCGGCGACTGACATGCATTAAATTCCATTAAGACTTGACTGACGAGATATTTCGGTTGTTTTGTCGTATCCGTCACGGTGTATCGAAGTAAGAATCGAAAAGCTCATGTCGTTTCTCGTCGTCTACTCTCCAAAAAATGAGGGGACTATCTGTATACGGTCGAAATAGAGCTTGTGGTACATCCTCGCCTCCGACATGGTAGGCCACGCTCGAGACATGGCAATAAAGAACTGAAGATCGACCACAAGTCCCACCGGGCTAGAACCTAGGGGCGGAACGCATGCCTTCGAGAATATCGAGGTCGTGATCCTAGAATCGGTCCTAGCCTCGAACGACCACGAAACAACATTGTTAGCATAGCGAACAGAAGACCGAAATATCCGTGACCAATAGGATATTACCTCGAGAATCTCGGCACGTATCAATAAGGAACCAACAATCAATAAATCAAGAGATTTTTACCTTTTATAGAATTGTACCTAAAGTAGGACTCTTATAATATATAAAAGGGGTCTGATAATTCATAAAACACATTGTAACACGCACTAAAAAGCAATACATTATTATTTTCTCTTCAAGCTCTTATTCATCTGCATCTTGAGACTGATCGAGGTACATCCGGCTCGAGGGTGACTGATCCTTCAAGGCTGAAATTGCCCAATTCACGTGGTTTGAATTTACTTTGTCATTATTTATTCAATTGCAACCTAATTTATTACTTTGTGTTGAGTTAACCCGCATATCCTTTAAAGTCACTTACAAATTTAATTGTTATCCGATTTTGAGGGTAAACAAATCAGTGCGAGAATGCGGTTGTCATAGTGGTGGAAATAAGTTAAACTTGGAGATGTGGGGTTCGCAATTCATCTTTCCGACATTAATTTCGTTAAAGAGCTTAAGGGTACCCCTAAATTCATGGCTCTATAGTACTACTAGTATTATACGTTTGCCAAAAGCTCTTCCTTCTCTCTATTTATCTTTCTAACTTTTCCAATGCACTCCACTTATTCACTTGGGGCGTTCATGGTTCGGTTTGGATTGCCTTTTTCTTTTTCTTTCAAAAACTCAAATCTAGTAAGTCGGTTTTTTAAATATTAAAACCTCAAATCTAGTAAATATTATGAATTTTTGATTTGTTTGGATTGGGTGCTCTTGCAAATGATTGAGAATATAACTTGGAGTTTATATCTAAATTTTGAGGGAGATTGGTTAAGTTTAGATTTATATTTAGGTAAAATTTCATATTGAAACTCAAAGAAGAAAAGTTTCTGAATTGTATCAAGATTGTATGGTAATTGTATCATAACTGTATCACAATTGTATCAAAATTGTATTTGACTTGTATCTGATATATCAATATGTAAAATAATACACAGTACAATACTAATATAATTATAATACAATATTTTATCAGAATTTAAGTTTAGAGTTATGATTGAAACTTAAAAAAGATGAAGATCAGAATTGTATCACGATTGTATCATAATTATATTTGTATCATAATTATTGCAGAAATTGTATCACAAATGTATGATAATTGTAAATGGTGATGAGCAATTGTAAGTTTGTGACTAATTTCACATTTGGATTGTGTATGAGTCATTATCCTATTAGTAATAATTTTGCTAGAGTTTAACAATTTTTTGAATTGTTGAAGAAACTTTTAGGAATTGATTGTTTTTGTCATTTTCTGACATTATATGCCGTGTGTATAGATTTCTAGCTGCAAAGAAAAAGTATCTTTTTGGTATCTATTATGGAAATCAGTTATGTTTTATTGAATTTGTTAGATTAGGTATCGCTTTCCTAACATTATAAGGAATTAAAGATAGTAGGAACATAGAATATGCAGTATGGCATTATATCCAGTATTTGAAGGTTCCAACCAAAATTATTCAGCAACTGAAGCAAAATTACCAACTTCTTGTTGAGACGTGAAACTATCGACGAGAGAGAAGACGAGATCTACTTACTGAAAAAACTAGGACGCATGAAATGAGGAGAAATGTGAAAAAAGGAAAACATATAATTGAATCCCTTAATTGAAGGTATTAATCATGGGATGAGAGCTTTTTAAGGGGAATGTATAAAATTTGTAAGAAAAACCTAGATACTTTTTGAAAACTACAAAACCTAGAGAAAATAAATTAATAAGTTCCTATCATAGTATGTAGGCAAAATACATAGTTTACTCATCCAACTTGCCCCCAAATTTCTATTACACACTTATTGACTACGGGTTTAACTTTACACACCAAACCTTTCAAATGTGTGTCAATTATTTTACACACTTGTTGAAAGGTTTGGTGTGTAAAATTAAACTCGTGATCAACAAGTGTGTAACAGAGATTTGGGTGCAAGGTGAATGAGTAAACAATATATTTTGGCTATTTATATATATATATATATATATATATATATATATATATATATATATATAAACACACACACACACACACATCCACACTCCAAAACTACTCACTCTACTCACCCCACCTAATACTACCACCACAACGGCTACTAACACTAGTCCAATGAATATTTCTGAGCAAACCACAGAAACTGCCACCACCAATTCCACAGTCTAAACAAATGCTGAAGACAATCCTTCTACAAACGTTACTAACAAGAAATCCCCTATTACACACAGTATTAAATCCATACACCCACAACCAAAAATCTCCTCCAATTTTGATCGCCTAGTCGCCGGAGCGAAGCTATTACAGATATCAGTAATAAACAACAAATTGAACCTACCCAGACTACAGATACTCAACCATTATCAAATTCCTCACCTCAAAATCCTATACCCAACAACATGCAACAGAATAGAGCACCAATTGTGAACAACAGAGCTGTTGCCATGTCTGAGAACATGGGCTATAATCAAGAAGTCTCAAATCCCTCATTTGCTGCTGATGTCCAAGCAAATTTACCCTCCTTCAATGACGGGACCCCTCCTATTGAGATTAGGCATGGTACACATTTAGGTAAGCCAGCGGTGATTTTTTCTGCTCAAGATTACTTTGTGGCTTTAGCTCTGGAGTGGAAATTTACTATTATTGGTAGGTTTTACAGAGGAAAGCCAACTATGGAGGAAATTAGAAAAGTTTTTATCAGCAAGTTTCATTTAACCAGATCTGTGAAAATTGCCTATTTTGATTTTAGGCATGTGTACATTGATTTCACTAACGAGGTCGACTTTAATCATATTCGTTTCAAAGAATTTATTGAGATTGGAGATGCTCCTATAGAAGATCTTGAAATGGACATCGGATTCCAAACCAGAAGAAGAAACTTCCATTGTCCCAATTTGGATTCTAATTCATCAACTACCATGGCGTTTATTCAGATGGCATGTCATTTCTAGAATGGTTAGTGATATTGGAGTTTCTATTGCCCCTGATCTAGCAACTTATTCCAAGTCTAGGGGTAATGTTGCTAAGGTGAAGGTTGAAATTGATTTGTTAAAATCGAGAGTAGATCAAATTTGGTTAACAAATAGATGGAACCCCAAATGGAAGATGGCTCGATATTGAATATGACAAAGTTCCGAGCTACTGTCTCTACTGTAAGCTACAAAGGTCACTTTGAAAGGTTTTGTGAAATCTTCTAAGGTGCTGATTGATAAAGGGATGCGGCATCCCAACAACGTCCAAGAGGTGTAGAGGAACTACATCAATCCATCCCGAACTTGGTGGTCTGATGAGTGAGATCTCAATTAAGTGTTCACATAATCTTCTTAGGTCTGAACAGATAATTCATCGAAATAATTAATTAAGAAAGAAAATGGTGTTACCTAAATATGAAGGAAATGGCTTGGAATCCTAAAATAACTGACAGAGACATCAAGTGCTAGAATGGGTTTGTTCATAGTGGTGGAAATAAGTTAAACTTGGAGATGTGGGGTTCGCAATTCATCTTTCCAACAGTAATTCCGCACAAGACCTTAAGGGTACCCCTGAATTCATGGCTCCAGAGTACCACGATGAAGGAATACAGTGAACTGGTTGATATATATATATATATGCATGCCTTTGGGATGTGTCTTCCGGAGATGATTACTGGTGAAATATCCTCTTACTAACATATTTCCCTAATAGTGTATCGTAGTTTCTTAGTTATTACTTTGTTTGTCAGTTTTAACTGTGACATTTTTGGGAACTCGTTACTAAAATTAATGACAAATTGGAACTGTGTTGCACATGAAGTAGGCTTACCCCTGCAACATACACACATGCTTGTCATCCCATGTGGAAGTTTGTTTTGAGTTGTATAGTTCTCTCATGTCGTAGGACTCTGATGCTTCTGATGCTTCTCCCGAGCAATTTGGTTGAACTTAAACATTGTTTAACTTTTGCTAAGTTTGTTCTTTCCATTGTAGAAGAATGTCAAAATTTTGGAGAACAATTGGTTGATGTTTCCATTAAATTGCAATTAGGTAGGACTTCCCGACTCCAATATATATGAAGAATGAAGATCAACAAAGGAAGACATTGAGTTGCAATATAACTTTCTGTCAAATCTTCTTGTCTCAGTTTAGGAGAGTTCGTTTTTCTTGAACTTTTTCTTCTTTTGGAGTTTTGAAGTCTACAAGGAATTCACTAGAGCTTTTTCCCATTTTAAATGTGATTTTGTGCCTGGTATGATCTCAATCCTCATCACTTTTTTGACACTAACCAACTCCTAAAAGTATAACTGTCAAAGTTAAAACTATCTATAGGTGGCAGGGTCAGGTTATTGATGTGAGGTGGATCCAGAAAAGGGGTGGTTCTATTTATAAACCCAAAACGATTCATACCATGTGCTCAATGTGCTTTCAGCCTTCTACCGTAACTTATCATTCCCCCCGTCTTGTATTGGAGTACAAAAACTATTTATTTTTTTGTACAAACTAGAGCTTACAAGTTATGTGAACGAGAAAATGCAAAAGTTAATGACTTTATAATAAAGAAAGATGTTAAATTTCTTAGTGTAATAAATTGTGTTGGAGGAACTTGGTTTGCTTCGAGGGAAAATAAACAAAATGATTGCATTTACTAGTGTTGTTGAATTAAATGTAATGGAAGGAAAAGAGTACTGTGTACATATACAATTTTTTTCCTATTTCCTCAAACTACAAAAGAGTACATACACCAATGAACAAAATTGCCTTATAAGGTCTCTCCTATGTTTCTTTGGTCCTTATAAAGAATTTCAGTTTACTGTACAAATTTACTGTATGAAAAGGTGTGCGTGTGTCTATAATAATAAGCAGTCTAACAGAGACTTTCAGCTCCTGAGGAACTTCCACGGCCCGGTTCCAGTGCCTATCCTGCAAATGGTGAAGCAGAAAATAAACAGATCGTGCTTCTGCATTTGTGTGGTCGCTTAAATCTGTGTTGTTTAGGATGCTTACCTCCCGAAACCAGCTAAAGCTCTTAGGCTCATATAGATGGTTAGAGCTACCCAAATTCCAATATATCCAAAACTTGATGATAGAATGAGCAAGAACACAATGCTGAAAATAGCCACTGTAAGCTGAAGATCAAATGAATTCTTGTTAATAACTGTTTACTTTGATCCGGATACGTTAAAATAATTGCAATATTCTCAGATCATCAGGAATACAGATTTTTATCTTCAAGAGGGTCCTTCTCTATTTGGAAGATTTTTATCTTCGAGTTGAGACTAGTGTTGTAATGCTACAATCTTTAACAATGCACAAGAAAAGTTTTATATCTATTGTTTTCTTATTGAAACTTGGGGACTATTTTTTGAGCATTGTATGTTTATGTGTTGACAGCAAAAAATGAATATCTCATGCGAGCTTACCATTGAATATGCAGAATATGCAAAGTCAGATGCACCAAAGTTTACACCGTCAAAGACAAAGGCGAGGCAATTGATTGGTTGAGTTGCTGCGACGAACTGAGATTGGAAGAATTGGTAAGTTCTAAACCAAGTCTTTCACTGTGAAAGATTTGTAAGTGTATGAATGACATGTTTATAGATGGTGATTACCGGAATACCAATGCCAATTAGGTGTAGGACATCGACGTCTTTTGTAAATACTCTTGCTCCATAGTGTAAACAAACTCCAAGTGTAAGTGCTAGTATCAACCCTAGAACTACTCCCAACTGCACGTTTCAAGAACTCGACCGTTACTAGCTCATTTGCTACTGGAAATATATGTGACTGCTCTGCTATTTGAATCTATGTTGCGCGGACTCTCCAAAACAGTTGCCGCACCCGTGTCAGATCCTCCAAAAATACACTATTTTTGGAGGATCCGACACGCACCCATCGATATTTTCGGAGAGTCCGAGCAACATAGATTTGAATGACATTAGTACCTGTAACACTTTTGATGCTGTTGCAGTACACCTACTGAAGTCCTCTTGAGCAAATGCACTTGCTAGTATTGCCTGAAAGGGGAAAGGAACGTTGGATTTTTGAAGTTTGTTCACATATGCTTTCGCATGGTGGTGAATATGAAAGTACAAATGTGTTTCACTCTGAGATATTTAAAACAATATGATGGACATATGTAGAGAGATCCTCAACTTTGAGTAAATTATTAGTCTATAAACATATTATCTCTGTGAAAAGAATCTCTTACTGGTTTCTGATTCACATAATTAACCTTCAAAATAAATTGTTAACGACAATTTTGTTCCAAACTGTGCTGCTAGCTAACTTCCTAAAATGCCACCCAAGGAGCCAAGCACTGTTGATTTTGGGAGCAAATAATGGTTCCCTTTCTTCTGTTTAAGTAGTTACAAGTCTTTATGGGCGGAGCTAGAATGTGGAATCCGAATATGGGTTTGGCCGAAGCCAGTAGCTTTGGTCCAAACCCTATATTTGTCTTAAAAGATTTATTGAATATGTACAAATTGTTAATTTAGAACCCATAACTTTTTAACGGACTAGAATCTCGAACCCCTAAACTTCAAATCCTGGCTCCGCCTTTTTAATTATATATGCGTCTGTTCGTTTAGTTTATCTGAGACAGGCGAAATGTTGGTAGGAGAAATCATATCTCACCTGACCAGCAACAGCTAAGCCATCAGCTAGAAGAGATGTAGCTAGCCAAACCTGCAAGCAGACTTGAAATGCAGCCATTTGTGTGGGTCCTAACCGTGCAGCCAATGATGCAGCTAATGTTACACAGAATGTCACTGCTATGACCCTCACTAACAATAGGAAGCCTGAAATTAGGACGAAAAAAGAGGGAAAAAAATCAGTTAGTTATTTTTTTAATAAGTATGAACAGAAAACAGTTAATCTTGACATTAAAACCATATTCCTTATTTGGTATTTAGAGTGTGCAGTGAAGTAAAAGTTTATTAACAGACAAACACAGAACAAATTTGGTGAATGGAAGTGGTTCAACATGTCAGCGAACAAATAGACGGCGAAAGCTCAGCGAACATAGTCATCGGCTATGTTACTCGGACTCTTCAAAAATATTGTTGGGTGCGTGTCGGATCCTTCAAATTTAGTGCATTTTATTTTTGATCGGAGTACCAACTTAAACGCGTACTCTGACCAATGTTCTATCTTATGTTTGTAGGAGTTTGGATTTACTAAAACACTTGGTAGTGAGAATCAGTGAACAATATAAGTGGACAGAAAGAAAAACACTGCTTTTATTGATACAATAAGAATGTGAGTTAAGAAATTTCAGAGCTTCATTTTAACAAATATGGTGCTAGTTTTCTATTATATTGACAAATATAACTTTAGTAATATATAT
This sequence comes from Nicotiana tabacum, assembly GCF_000715075.1. Taxonomy (NCBI): domain Eukaryota; kingdom Viridiplantae; phylum Streptophyta; class Magnoliopsida; order Solanales; family Solanaceae; genus Nicotiana; species Nicotiana tabacum. The sequence continues at coordinate 10,390,983 of NC_134098.1, forward strand.
ACAGCATCAGAGAAAATCCTCACCATTCGTAAGAAAACGAGCAAATTGAAGATATTTGAGACTAGGAGGTACAAGATCAACCTTTTCCATTAGTCTCCAAAACAGTATAACTGAAATTAGGTACCTATACCAATTCAAATTAGAACATATGTCTTAGCATTTCGGAAAAAATCGATCAGTGGAACTGTTGCCTCACAATTTTATCTTTCAGTAGAGATTAGAATCTACTCACTGAGAAATTACATGAGCGATTGCGGCACCTCGGACACCAAGACGGAAAACAAACATGAATATGGGATCCAAAATAATATTTGCCAAATCTCCTGCCACTGTATGATGTCAACAAACACACAGAAAAAGAAAAAACTGAGTCGAATTCAATTCACCTCTTCCTAGTTCTTAAAAAACTGAAGTTTTGATTTGTCGATTATGGAAGTTTGGTTCTGTCACATATTCCTAATTGCTTACCAGTTGCAAATAGTGGAGTTTTTGTGTCTTTAAATCCTCTGAAGACTCCTTGCATTGCTAATGAGAGGAGAACTGCTGGTGCACCAAGTGACCTTAATCTCAGGTAATCTTCTGCTGGTTTTGACATAGCTGAGCCCTGTAAATTATCACATACAACCAGAAATTGAAACTATGAGAAGCTCTCAACCCCTATAACCTACTGCCGCAAAAAGGAAAAAGCGAAAGAAAATAGTTTAGTGGTCAATGAAGTGGGTTGAGAACCATGAAATCTTAGGTTCAAATTCCAGCAGAGAAAATACTAGGTTATTTCTTCCCATCTGTCCGAGCCTTGGTGGACAGAGTTACCCGGTATCTGTACTGATTGGAGATAGCAGATAACACGTGGAAAATTAATCGAGGTGCAGGCAAGCTGTCCCGGACACTACGATTATCCCAAAAAAAAAAAACGGCACCAACGGTTGGGAGGAGGATACAAGAATCTGAATTCTATTGGAAAAAAAATGAGATATTTCTCTTCCTCTCCTGTTTTTGCAGAGATCAACTTACAGGTTTGATTCCCATGAATTTTAATAAAGGTTTTGCTCCGGCGATTAGAAATGCTGCTTGGATGATGCCAAGGACAGCGCCAATTATTAATGCAGACGAGGCGGATGGAATGTGCCTCTTTTCGGGCTTAGGCTTCACAACCTCAAAGCTAGAAGCCATCTTTTCTGACTTGCATACACTCCCTGTAGAATATGAAGGTAAAAGAAAAGGTAGTGTCATTATCAAAAGCACAAGGAACTTGTACGTGCATCGTTCTTGAGAGTGTAACGAGAACCTGGGCCTGGATTTTCAATTTTCGACATACCATTTTTAGGTATCAGGCTTTTGCTTTCGCTGTTTGATGGTGAATCAGTATCCATTGCTTCAGCATCTCCTTCATTCTGCTCCTTGATCTTATCATTTTGCAGGTCCTGACTTGCTTTCGTGATGGTATCTTCTTCAGCGACGAAAGAAGTTGTTACGCTGACTAGGGGGAATATTGCAATCTTTGATGCTTGATTGAATACAGCAATTGAAACTCCCACAGCAGCCTGCTCAATAGGACCTGTGTCGATAAATGTCGAGTTTATGTTGATGATTAGAAACCTTTTTTTGCTTAATGATCAACCTAGTTGATAACTATGACCTATGGTCACCACTTTTTGTGTTGAGTTTAATTACTTCTATACGCTGCTGACAGTGATTAAGTTTTCACACTATCAGATCATTTAAAAGATAACAACAGTTAATCGTCCATAAAAGGTGAAATTAATAACCTGAAAAATAAGACAGGTCACGTAGTATAAAAATTTTTACGCCGTCACTGTTAGTTAAATCCCTTTGTGTTTCCTTGTAAGATAATGGAATACATTGAAATTGTGAAGTTGATACCTATATGGCCAATGAATGCTGTATCAACCAGAGATGCAACAGGATCTGCTGTCAAAGCTAGTGCAGCAGGTAGGGCTATCCTTGCTATTTCTTGGCCAAGCTCATCCAATTTAAAAATAGATCTGCTCACAAAAAAGATAAAAAATATAAAAAAAAAATAAGAAGGAAAAATCTTGTTTATTTTGGCATTAAAGAAACATTCATCTCCTACTCCACTACAACTTACTCTCCATGTATATATCAGATGTGGCTTTACATACAGATATTCAAATAATTTTGGAAAAGCAGAACCTTACAAATGCAGTCAATTCTTAACTTAGACTCCTTTTCTTATAAATGTAAATTCATTTCCGAAAAGAGTTTAGTTATATACACTGTGAGTGTAAGAAATCTTTACACTATCAGTTCGCCCAAATGATATCTACAGATAAGCTTCCTTAAAATATGAGAATTGTAATCTTGAAAATAACGCAAGCTACAACCTGCTACAGCAGGTAAAGGTATGGTGTACAACTTAAAATTTTCAGAAAATATTTTCTTAGGCTCCTTCAAGAAAAGAAGTGACAATCTTAAAGTTCTTGCACATTTCAGATTGATAAGTTGATGACCAAGAAAATAAAAAGTAAAAGGCAAAAAACTTTTCAAGTACCTTATATCTCTAAAGAATATGGATACTGGGCTTTTAACATTCTCTGTACATGGAACTTCTTTCTCGGCCATTCTTGTACACTGAAAATGGCAAATAACCAATACGAAATGTATAAGATTACCAACTATCTGCTTAAAAATATAGTATCACAAATTTCCTAGAATACTGAAGTCTTCAACTTGAGGTTAACATGAGTCCAGATAGTACTTCAAGAGGATACAACCTACCTTGGATGTCTTACTTCAGTCACTTTGTTTAAATTGTTCACATCTGTATTTGTACTTTAGTTTCCATCTAATATAGTCACACCTCTCTATAATAACATTCTTATATAACAGTCATTCACTATAAAAAGACAAGTTTTCCTCAGAACCGATTTTTTAAGTTGTATTTTACTCACTATAACAGTTTTTTTTTTTTTACCTATAACAGCAACAACCATATTTGTAGCAGAACTTTCTTTGTAAAATTACCCCTCTATAACAGCCATATAGAATCTTTAAGATTACTAATAATAATTCTAAAAATATGCACACAATCTTTTCCATTAAATAAAGTGTCTATCTTGCATAAGATATAAAATTTGAAGAATTGCACATGATTTTTTTTTCATGGGACAAATTCCAAACAATATTTAAATAGAAAATTTAATTGTTAAACCCTTAGATTGTCTTCAAGAAAAAACTATGGATACCTTTTTGCTGAAAATTTGGATACAAATCTTCGCCAATTCAAACGTTATATCGCTAGTAAAAGAATAAAATCTATGTAACAAGCTACAATTACAAAGTTCTTCCATCAATTTTGAAAAAAATTATTTTTTAGGTAGCTTTAAAATGTATGTCTTAGAGTTTAAATCTTTATACTTTTAGTTATGAATTTATTAATAATGTATTGGCTTTCTTCAATATTTAACTAGTGAAATATGCATATCTTTTGAGATTTTAAATTTGAATAATTATTTTTTTCTTTAAACGTCAAATGTTGTTATAGGTGTATAACAGTCATTCACTATAAAAGTCTAAAAATATCATAACAAATGAGACTGTTATAGAGTGGGTTAACTGTAGTTTTTGTTCGACGTCCATTTAATAGTTGACATGTGCAAACAAAATTTCTTTAAAAAAATAGGTCTAAAGAAGCAGGTTAGAACAAATAATACCTTGTCAGTTCAGTCTGGCCGTAACATTAGGTATAAAGCAAAAAGGTTTAGATATTTGTTGAGATATCAGAATTTTTTAGCTCCCGTATGGCCATAATTTCTTTTTTCAAAAATGTTTTAAAAACATTGTTTGATTATAAAAATTGATCAGTTTTGGGGCAATTTTTGAAGGTGGGATTTTTTTACTTCCAAAAATTATTTTTCATCTCATCTTCAAAAACTCTTTTTTTTCAAGTTTTAACCAAATTTATGTCCGAACGCTAACTTAATTTTAGAGATTGAAGTTGATTGAGAATTTCTCTGAATGAACATGAATTCAGATAGGATGGGATAAACTTCGCTAGGTTTAGAAACCAGAGAGAACATAATTGCATTTTTGGTTTCTGCAGAATAAATGTACCTAATAAAAATAGACATATATTTTCAATCTCAAGAAATTGATTTGCAGTCTCAAGAAATAAAAAAAGGATATCTTAAACTTTATTTGAAAAGAAAAAAACGATTTCCCCTCATAAGAACTTCAATTGTCTCCATTTGAGGAGAAAAAAGCAGGAAATGTGAAACGTGCAAATAAGTAAGTACGCTTTTCGACATTGCAATTTCTTCTATTACCTCTTTTATGGCGACAATTCATTCTGGTTCTGCCGACAAATTATATTGTTATAGTCTCGTAAGATATGAATAGATGAGCAAAACTCAACCTAAAAAAATAGAATTTGATGCATCTTGGCTTGTGCGCCACCGATCTTTAGATAGTTTTGCGATTGTCAGAGTGCTTACGGCCGTGGTAGCTGCGACGTTTCTCGAGTCTTGCTCTCTCTTCACCTTTTTTTTTTTTTTTTTTTAAATTTCCTTTTTCCCCTTTGCCTTGACAGTACCTTGAGGCAATTGTTTATTGGTGTAAATATGGATTTTTTCACAACATATATCTCTACATTCTTGTATCTTTGGCTAAACGTAAAATTTGATGAGTATGTGATAGTAATACAGGATACATATAAGGCGGGAAAAGTGGTGTTTGGCAGCTTTGTAACTGACATAAGTTTAATAATTTAAACGAAAATAATTTATATGTTTACATAACACAAGTGGTTATTATTAATTTTATAAAAGATTGTCCTTAAAGACTTTTATAAAAAGTATTTTTACTGTTTTCTGAATTTTGATGCTATACAATTACTTCGATTTGTTTAGTTTTTAGTACTCATCAAACAAGAACACTAATGTTACTAGTATTTTCATTTGTTAACAAAAATAGCAAATCTCTAAATAACATAAAAGAATATTATTTCTCATGATAAAAAACAATAGATGAAATGAGCAACATCATAAAATATAAATATTTCAAAAAGTACTTTTGTCATACCCCTTTTTACCTTGCAAAATATATTATGTATTATTGTGTTGGGTTAAAGAGTTTTTCCAATTACAGTGACGATTTTGGATATGAATTATTTTATTGTTCAGAGTCGCCATTTGGAATTGAGTTTTGGTGTTCCAAGTTACCTTATTGAATCCCTAATCAAAAGGAAATTTGCTCTATTTATTATTGGTCTGCGAAAATAGGAGACCAGGTAAGAAATTCTGTTGATTGAGAGATGGTGTATGTCACGACCCGAAATTCTCACCTTCGGGACCGTGATGGCGCCTAACATTTCACTTGCTAGGCAAGCCAACGTTAGAATAATCTTAACCGCTTTTAAACAAATTAAATTAAACGGAAGTCAATTACTGAAATAAAGTGCAGAAGACCATAACTACCGAATCATCAATATACATCCCCGAATCTGGTGTCACAAATGCACGAGCTACTAGAATAATACAAATAAATATATGAATAAAATTCAAGTTGTTTGAAAGATAATACACAACTAAGATAAGATAGAAGGGGACTTCAGAACTGCGGACGCTGTGCAGTTATACCTCAAGTCTCCTCTGGGTACCTGAATCCGAACAAGTCTATGGTACACTGCTGGGACCAACTCCACAATTTGCACAAGAAGTGCATAGTGTAGTATGAGTACAACTAACCACATGTACTCCGTAAGTGTCGAGCCTAACCTCGATGAAGTAGTGACGAGGCTATGACAAGACACGTATGTAAAACACATGTACAAGTATATACAAATACGAAGCTACTATAACACAATAAATAACAATTTATAAATTTGGGAAGGAACATGCGAAGAGGGATGATATAGTAATTTCAGCAGGAGAAGTGTCACTTAGCAGCCAATTAATTCATTAACAAATAAATGAGCAGCTGAAAATATGAAATGAAACGGCACCACCCTTCGTGTTTTCGCTCTCATCCTTCCTATAAATTTATAAATAAATAATAAGATTGGTACGGCATCACCCTTCGTGCTTTAACTCTCTTCTGGCACGGCATGATCCTTCGTGCTTTAACTCTCTTCTGGCACGGCATCACTCTTCGTGCTTTTACACTATTTGAAAATGACACGGCATTATCTTTCGTGCTTTTACACTCTTTCTCACCATGGCAAGGATAATAATATAAATAATATAAATGGCACAGCATCACCCTTCGCACTTTTACACTCTTCCTTACCATGAAAATAATAATATAAATTCGGAAGAGTATTTAAGTGTGGGGATATATACTTATCAATCAATTCAATACTAGAATACCGACCTCACCTTTCAAAATATTCGACAATAATTAAACTAGCAATGATCTCATGAAAAATGATCAAATAAACAATAATAACTTAAGCAGGAATATCTTAATTAAATAGGTAATTATTCACAATAAATAAATTCCACCTGCATGCTTTGACTCAACTACAACGCATAAGTACTCGTCACCTCACATATACGGTGTACCCGCACATTAAATCACGTAGCAAATAGACAAATAAGTCTTACTCCTTCAAGTCAAGGTTAACCACGATACTTACCTCGATTTGCAACCAACTAAAGATTCCAATAAACCTTTTGCCTTGCAAATTGGAGTCCGAATGACTCAAATCTAGTCACAAACAATTCAATATACTCAACACGAATTATAGAAATCAATTCTATATGAAAATACTAAATTTTCTAATTAAAATCTAAAATTTAACTCAAAAATCGCTCGTGGGGCCCACGTCTCAGAACCCGACAAAATAAAATATAAACGTCCATTCAACCATGAGTCCAACCATATAAATTTTACCAAATTCCGACATCAACTCGGCCTTCAAATCCCAAAATCATATTTTCAAATCCCTAGTCCCAAATCCTCGAATTTCACCTCAAAAACATGTAATCTAGTCGGAATAATCAATGATAATTCAATATTATTGACTAAAAATGATCACAAGTGACTTACCTCAAGTTTTTCCATGAATTCTCGCTCAAAACTCGCCTCAACCCGTGTTGGAAATGTCCAAAATGACAAAAATATCGGAACCCTATGTTTTTGTAATATGTCCAATGCTTTCGCACCTGCGGACACTTAACCGTATCTGCGGTTCCGCTTTTTCGGAGATTGTGGTCGCTTCTGCTCACTTTTGTGATGAAGCGTCCGCTTCTGCAACAAGGTTGCCCCTTCCCTTTTCTGCTTCTGCGATGCGTGTGCCGCTTCTGTGATACCCCGTCCGCTTTTGCGGACCATCCGCTTCTGTGAGGCCAGGCTCGCTTCTGCGAGCTCGCACATGCGGTCAAAAATCCGCAGGTATGATTATACCAGAAGGCCAAAATTTTAGATTTTTTCTTGAGTCCAAATTTTGATCCGTTAACCATACGGAATCCATTCGAGGCCCCCGGGACCTCAACCAAATACACCAACAAGTCCTAAAACATCACATGAACTTAGTTGAAACCTCAAATCACATCAAATAACGCTAAAACCACGAATCATACCCCAATTTAAACTTAAGGAACTTAAGAATTTTTAACTTCTATATTTGATTCTGAAACATACAAATCAAGTCCGATTGACCTCAAATTTTACACACAAGTCATAAATGATATAACGGACCTATAAAAATTTTCAGAACTGGATTCCGACCCCGATATCAATAAAAGTTAATTTGTGGTCAAACTTTGAAATCTTTAAGCCTTTAAGCTTTTAGTTTTCGTCAACTGGCGATTATTCAAGCTAAGGACCTCCAAATTAAATTTCAGGCATACACCCAAGTTTCAAATGACGATACAGACCTACCAGAACTATCAAACCACTGATCCAGGTCCATTTGCTCAAAATATTGACCGAAGTCAACTTAAGTGAGTTTTAAAGCACTATTTCCCATTTTAATCAAATTTTCACATAAAAACTTTCCGAAAAAATTTACGGACAGTGTACACAAGTCGAGGAAAGCTAAATGGTGCTATTTGAGGTTTTAGAACACAGAAATAATTATTAAATTTAAATATGACATATTGGGTCATCACATTCTCCACCTCTAAAACAAACGTTCGTCCTCGAACGGAATTAGAAAATTACCTGAGCTGGTGAAAAGATGTTGATATCTACTCCGCATGTCCGAATCGGACTCTCAGGTAGATGCTTCTACCGGCTGACCTCTCTATTGCACCCGAACTGAAGGATAACTCTTAAACCTCAACTGTCGGACCTGCCGGGCTAGAATAGCTACCGGCTCCTCTTCATAAGTCAAATCTTTGTCCAATTGGACTGAGCTGAAATCTAATACATGGGATGGATCATCATGATATTTTCGGAGCATAGACACATGGAACACCAGATGAAGTGCTGATAAACTAGGTGGTAGTGCAAGCCTGTAGGCTACTTCACCCACCCTTTCAAGAATTTCAAAGGGTCCGATATACCTAGCACTCAACTTGCCCTTCTTTCAAAACCTTATTACACCCGTCATAGGTGAAACCCGGAGCAATACTCTTTCTCCAACCATGAATGCAATATCACAAACTTTACGGCCGGCATAACTCTTTTGCCTAGACTGAGCTGTGCGAAGTCGATCTTGAATAATCTTGACCTTATCTAAGGTATCCTGTACCAATTCGATACCCAACAACCGAGCCTCTCCTAGTTCAAACCAGCCAACTGGTGAATGCCATCGCCACCCGTATAATGCTTCATATGGAGCCATCTAAATGCTCGACTGGTAACTGTTATTAAAGGAAAACTCCGCAAGTGGCAAGTGCTGATCCCAAGAACCTCCAAAGTCTATAATACAAGCGCGGAGCATATCTTCCAATATCAGAATAGTACGCTTGGACTGTCCGTCTGTCTGGCATGAAATGTTGTACTCAACTCAACCCGCATTCCTAACTCACGCTGTACAGCCCTCCAGAAGTGCGAGGTGAACCGCTTACCTCGATCAGAAATGATAGACATGGGCATACCGTGAAGGTGGACAATCTCGCGGATGTAAATCTCCGCTAACCGCTCTAAAGAATAGGTAACTGCTACTGGAATGAAATGTGCTGACTTGGTCAACCTGTCCACAATGACCCATATTGCGTCTAACTTTCTCTAAGTCCGTGAGAGCCCAAAAAAAATCCATAGTGATACTCTCCCATTTCCACTCGGGAATTTCTAACTTCTGAAGCAAACCAACAGGTCTCTGATGCTCGTGCTTGACTTGCTGACAATTTAGACACCGAGCTACATATGCAACTATATCCTTCTTCATTCTCCTCCACCAATAATATTGACGCAAATCTTGATACATTTTGGCGACACCTGGATGAATGGAATACCGGGAACTGTGGGCCTCTTCAAGAATTAATTCACGAAGCTCATCCACATTAGGCACACAAATACGACTCTGCATTCGCAGAACTCCATCTTCCCCCACAGCAACCTGCTTGGCACCACCGTGCCGCGCCGTGTCCTTAAGGACAAGCAAATGAGGATCATCATAATGTCGTTCTTTGATACGCTTATACAAGGAAGACCGAGCGACTGTGCAAGCTAGAACCCGACTAGGATCTGAAATATCTACCCTTACGAACTAATTAGCCAAAGTTTGAACATCTGCAGCTAACGGCCTCTTACCAACCGGAATACATGCAAGGCTGCCCATACTTACAGCCTTTCTACTCAAAGCATCGACGACCACATTGGCCTTTCCGGGTGATACAAAATAGTGATATCATAGTTTTTCAACAGCTCCAACCATCGTCTCTGTCTCAAATTGAGATCTTTTTGTTTGAATAGATACTATAGGCTACGATGATCAGTAAATACCTAACACGAGACAGCGTAAAGGTAATGCCTCCAAATCTTCAGCGCATGAACAATGGTTGCCAATTCTAAGTCATGAACGGGATAATTCTTCTCGTGAACCTTCAACTGCCGCGATGCATATGCAATCACCTTGCCATCTTGCATCAATACTGCACCAATCCTGATGCGAGATGCATCACAATACACCGTATAAGATCTTAAACATATGGGTAATACAACATTGGTGCCGTAGTCAAAGTAGTCATGAGCTTCTGAAAGCTACACTCACACTCGTCTGACCATCTGAATGTGGCACCCTTCTGGGTCAATTTGGTCAGTGGGGATGCTATGGATGAAAACCTCTCCATAAATCGGCGATAATAACCTGCCAAACTCAGGAAACTCTGAATCTTTGTAGCTGAAGTAGGTCTAGGACAATTCTGAACTGCCTCGATCTTCTTAAGATCCACTTTTATGCCTTCTGTCGATACAACATGCCCCAAAAAGTCAATTGAGTCTAACCAAATTTGCATTTTGAAAATTTGGCATATAACTGATTATTCTTCAAAGTCTAAAGCACAATCCGAAGATGTTGCTCATGCTCCTCTCGAATGCTGGAGTAAATAAAGATATCATCAATGAATACAACATCAAAAGAATTTAAATAGGGCTTGAATACTCGGTTCATTAAATTCATGAAAGCTGCTGGGGCATTTGTTAGCTCAAATGACATCACTAGGAATTCGTAATACACATACCGAGTCCGAAAAGCTGTCTTAGGGATATCAGATGCACTAATCTTCAACTGATGGTAACCAAACCTCAAATCGATCTTTGAAAACACCTTGGCACCCTGAAGCTGATCGAATAAGTCCTCAATTCTCGGTAACAGATACTTGTTCTTGATAGTGACCTTGTATACTCTCGATAATCTATACACATTCTCATCGACTCATCTTTCTTCTTCACGAATAACACGGGCGAACCCGAGAGCGAGACACTAGGTCTAACGAAGCACTTATCAAGAAATTCTTGTAATTGTTCTTTTAATTCCATCAACTCCGGTGGGGCCGTACGGTATGGTGGAATAGAAATGGGATGGGTGCCCAAAGCCAAATCAATACATAAGTAGATATCTCTGTCGGGTGGCATCCCCGGTAAATCTGCAGGAAATACATCTAGAAACTCACAGACAACTGGGACTGAATCCATAGAAGGAACATCCGCACTAGAATCGCGAATATGAGTTAAATAAGCTAGACAACCCTTCTCGACCATATACCGAGCCTTCATATAAGAGATAACTCTACTGGTAGAATGGCCAGGAATCCCTTTCCACTCTAATTGAGGTAAACCCGATATGGCTAAGGTCACAGTTTTGGCATGACAATCCAATATAGCATGATAAGGTGACAGCCAATCCATTCCCAATATAAGATCAAAATCTACCATATCAAGAAGTAGGATATCCATGATGGTCTCAAGACTCCCAATAGTAACCACACACGAACGATAGACATGATCTACCATAACAGAATTTCCCACCGGTGTGGACACACACACAAAAACACTCAGAGAATCACGAGGCACAACCAGATATGAAGCACATTAGGAGGACACGTAGGAATAAGAAGATCCTAGATCAAATAGAGTTGAAGCATCTCTATGGAAAACTGGAACAATACCTGTGATCACGACATCGGATGACTCGGCCTCTGTCCTAGTTGGAAAAGCATAAAATCGAGGCTGGCCCCCACAACTCTAAACCGCGTCCCTAGGACGGCCTCTAACTGGCTGGCCTCCTTCGCGGACGCGCCTTTCCAACGCGATCACCTGCTCCTAGCTGGCTGGGCGGGTGGCGGAACAGCTGGTGCTAGAATCATAGCACGAGAACCCTGCTGTTGCATGATGCCCTGAGACCTGGGGCAAAATCTAGAAATGTGCCTCGGATCACCATAAGTATAACAGGATCTCGGCTATTGTAACTGATGACCCTGGAACTGGCCATGTCGACCTGGATAACCACCCTAATGACTCTGGATCGGAGGTTCACTAATAGAAGTTGGTGGTGCACTGTAAGGTAGCTGGTCGGAATGAGGCATATGAGGGCCGGTACCACCTGAAGCACTGTGGGATGCCTGGAGCGCTGAATGAAAAGTCCTGAGAGGATGGCCTCTACCAAACTTACCCCTTCCTCCAGACGAGGCACCACTGAAACCACCAAACTAACGAGGCCTCTTATCAGACCTCTGCCCTCTCTCCAATGCAATAACCATCTCGATCCTCCTAGCAACATTACCAACTGCCTAAAAGGGAATCTCACTTTCGGTTTCCTTGTCCATCTGAAGCCTGATAGGGTGAGTGAGTCCATCAATAAACCTCCTCACTCTCTCTCTCTCCCCCAATAGGAAGTAAAAGGAGAGCATGACATGCTAGATCCACAAAACGGGTTTTGTACTGAGTAACAATCATACTGCCTTGTTAGAGATGCTCAAATTGCCTGCGGTAATCCTCTCTCAATGTGATAGGGAGGAACTTCTCTAGAAATAGCCGTGAGAACTTCTCCCAAGTCAGTGCAGGCAACCCAGCTGGTCTGGTCAACATAAAATCTCTCCACTACCTCTTGGCAGAACCCGTCATCTGAAATACAGCAAAATCGACCCCATTGGTCTCAACTATACCCATGTTCTGCAACACCTCATAGCAGCGGTCAATATAATCCTGTGGGTACTTAGAAGGTGTACCACTGAAGTGAACTGGAAATAACTTAGTAAACTTGTCCACCCTCAATAAAGCCTCAGAAAACAGGCAGGTATCACCGGCCTGTGCCGCAACAACTGGCTGAATTACCCCAACTGGTGGGGCTGTTGGAGCCTGATACTGGGGAGCCATTTGCTTCGGAGCGGGAGTAGTGGGAGTCTGTGCTCCTCCCCCAACCTGTGAGACGGCTGGTGCCACTGGAAATGTACCATTCTGGGCCACACCCTTCATAAGGCTCACCAAACGGACTACAGCATCCTGAAACACTGGAGTAGCTATGAATCCTTCCGGGACCTGAACTGGTCCAACGGGTACATTCTAAACTGGAACCTACTCCTGAAAATCCACCCGAGGATCCACTACGGGTACTACTGCTCGAGCTCAAGATTGAGCTCTACCTCTGGCACGACCTCGGCCTCGGCCTCTACCCCTAGTCATAGTTGCCACCGGGGGTTCTGGTCCCTGTTCGTCAGTAGATATATTACGTGTTCTCACCATCTGCGAAAGAATAAGAATATAAAGGTTCAATCATTGGTGATAGAAATAGAATCGCACGACAGAATAAGGAAGAAGTCATATTACTCTTAAACTACATAGCCTCTTAAATATGAGTAAAGACGTCTCCATACCGATCCTTCAGACTCTACTAAGCTTGCTCGTGACTCGTGAGACATAAGTAACCTAGTGTTTTGATACCAACTTGTCACGACCCGAAATTTCCACTTTCAGGACCGTGATGACGCCTAACATTTCACTTGTTAGGCAAGCCAACGTTAGAACAATCTAAACCATTTTAAAACAAATTAAATTAAATGGAAGTCAATTACTAAAATAAAGTGCGGAAGACCATAACTACCGAATCATCAAAATACATCCCCGAATCTGGTGTCACAAGTGCACGAGCTACTAAAATAATACAAATAAAGGTCTAAATAAAATTCAAGTTGTTTGAAAGATAATACACAACGAAGATAAGATAGAAGGGGACTTCAAAACTTCGGACGCTCTGCAGTTATACCTCAAGTCTCCTCTAGGTAGCTGAATCCGAGCAAGTCTATGGTACGCCGCTGGGACCAACTCCAAAATCTACACAAGAAGTGCAAAGTGTAGTATGAGTACAACCGACCCCATGTACCCCGTAAGTGTCGAGCCTAACCTTGACGAAGTAGTGACGAGGCTATGACAAGACACATACGTAAACAACATGTACAAGTATATACAAATACGAAGCAACAATAGCACAGTAAATAACAATTTATAAATTTGGGAGGGAAAATGTGAAGAGGGATGATATAGTAATTTCAGCAGGAGAAGTGTCACGTAGCAGCCAATTAATTCATCAACAAAAAAATGAATAGCTGAAAATATGAAATGGCATGGTGCCACCCTTCGTACTTTCACTCTCATCCCTCCCATAAATTTATAAATAAATAATAAGATTGGCACGACATCACCCTTCGTGCTTTAGCTCTCTTCTGGAACGACATCACCCTTCGTGCTTTAACTCTCTTCTAGCACGGCATCACCCTTCGTGCTTTTACACTCTTTGAAAATGACACGGCATCACCCTTCATGCTTTTACACTCTTTCTCACCATGGCAGGGATAATATAAATAATATAAATGGCATGACATCACCATTCGTGCTTTTACACTCTTCCTTACCATGAAAATAATAATATAAATTCAGAAAAGTATTTAAATGCGGGAATATATACTTATCAATCAATTCAATACCAGAATACCCACCTCACCTTCCAAAATATTCGACAATAATTAAATTAGCAGTGATCTCATGAAAAATGATCAAATAAACAATAATAACTTAAGAAGGAATATCTTAATTAAATAGGTAATTATTCACAATAAACAAATTCCACCCGCATACTTTGACTCAACCACAACGCATAAGTACTTGTTACATCACATATACGTTGTACCCGCACATCAAATCACGTAGCAAATAGACAAATAAGTCTTACTCCCTCAAGTTAAGGTTAACCACGACACTTACCTCGATTTGTAACCAACTAAAGATTCCAATAAACTTTTGCCTCGCGAATTGGTGTCCGAATGCCTCGAATCTATTCACAAACAATTCAATATACACAACACGAATTATAGAAATCAATTCTATATGCAAATACTACACTTTCCAATTAAAATTCGAAATTTAACTCAAAAATCACCCGTGGGGACCACATCTCGGAATCCGACAAAAGTTACAAAATATTAATGCCCATCAATCACGAGTCCAACCATAAACATTTTACCAAATTCTGACATCAACTCGACCTTCAAATCCCCAAATCTTATTTTCAAATCCCTAGGCCCAAATCCTCAAATATCACCTCAAAAACACATAATCTAGTTGTAATAATCGATGATAATTCAATATTATTGACTAACAATGATCACAAGTGACTTACCTCAAATTTTCTCGTTAATTCTCGCTCAAAAATCGCCTCAACCTGTGTTGGAAATATCCAAAATGACAAAAATATTGGAACCCTCTGTTTTTGTAATCTGTCTAGTAATTTCGTACCTGCAAACACTTAACCAAATTTGCGGTTCCTCTTTTGCGGAGATTGTGGTCGCTTTTGCGGACTCGCTTCTGCGAAGAAACGTCCACTTCTGTGACGAGGCTGCCCCTTCCCCTTTTCCACTTCTGCGATGCGTGTGCCGCTTCTGCGGTCACGCTTCTACGACGCCCCATCCACTTCTATGGACCATCCGCTGCTGCGAGGCCAGGATCGTTTCTGTGAGCTTGCACCTGCCGTCAAAACTCAGCAGGTGCGATTATACCAGAAGGCTAAAATTTTTGATTTTTCCTTAAGTCCAAATTTTGATCCGTTAATTATCCGGAATCCACCCGAGGCTCCCGGGACCTCAACCAAATACACAAATAAGTCCTAAAATATTACACGAACTTAGTAGAAACCTTAAATCATATCAAGCAACGCTAAAACCACGTATCATACCCCAATTCACGCTTAAGGAGCTTAAGAATTTTTAACTTTTATATTTGATGCCAAAACCTATCAAATCAAGTTTGATTGACCTCAAATTTTGCACACAAGTCATAAATGACATAACAG
This sequence comes from Nicotiana tabacum, assembly GCF_000715075.1. NCBI lineage: Eukaryota > Viridiplantae > Streptophyta > Magnoliopsida > Solanales > Solanaceae > Nicotiana > Nicotiana tabacum. The sequence goes on from NC_134098.1 coordinate 10,406,692, forward strand.
ACCTATGAAAATTTTCAGAACTAGATTTCGACACCGATATCAATAAAAGTCAATTTGTGGTCAAACTTTGAAATCTTTAAGCCTTTAAGCTTCTAGTTTTCGTCAACTGGCGATAATTCAAGCCAGGGACCTCCAAATTAAATTTTGGGCATACGCCTAAGTCCTAAATCACGATACAGACCTACTGGAATTATCAAAATACTGATCCAGGTCCGTTTGCTCAAAATTCCCAATAAACACAGGAATGTTTAAAAATGATTTAAACCCAAATATAGTCAATAAAACGATTGTGCTGGAACCACGGAATCCGGGGAGTGCCTCACACTGTGATGACCCAATATGTCATCTTAAAATTTAATAATTATTTAGGTGCCCTGAGACCTCGAATAACACCATTTAGTAGTTCTCGACTTGCGTGCACAGTCCATATATTTTTCCGGAAAGCTTTTATGGGAAAATTTGATAAAAATATGAATTAGTGCTTTAAAACTCACTTAAGTTGACTTTGGTCAATATTTTTAGCAAACGGACCCGTATCAGTATTTTGACGGTCCTGATAGGTCCGTATCGGGATTTGGAATTTGGGCGTATGCTCGGAATTTAATTTGTAAGTCCCTAACTTGCGTTATCGCCAATTATTGAAAATTAAAACTTTTAAAGCTTAAAGAGTTTCCAAGTTTGACTAATGATTGACTTTGTTGATACCGGGTCTGTATTTTACTTTCGGAACTCGGTATAGGTTCATTACTATATTTATGACTTGTCTTCCAAATTCGATGCCAGACGGAAGTGATTTGACGTGATTCTGATGTCCGGTTGTTAAAATACAAATTCTTAAGTTTCATTGAAAATTTTATTTTGTTTGGAGTCCGATTCGTAGTTTTATATTTTATTTTGGTGTTTTGATCGTGCGAGTGAGTTCGTATGAGGTTTTTGGACTTGTGTGCATGTATGGTTTGGAGCCTCGAGGGTTCGGGTGAGTTTCGGATAGTCTACAGACCTTTTTATCTTTGAAAAATTTGGTTTTTTAACTTCAACTGTCATCTGGTGCATTGTGCTTCGCGATCGCGAAGAGATAATTGTGATCTGTGTAGTGCAAATTGGCAGCCTGTGCAATTTGTGCTTCGCAATCGCAAAGTCATTCCCACGATCACGAAGAGTACACTGGACCTGGGCAGAAATTGTTCTACGCGATCGCAAATGGATTTCCATGATCGCGATTAGTAAATTCCTGGTCAGCAGAACTTAAGTTCTGAAAATGGGATTTCGTCCCATTTTTCATTATCCGCAATTTAGAGCTCGATTTGGGCGATTTTCAGAGGGGGTTTTCACAAGTTCTAACTGGGTAAGTGTTCCTTATCCTATATTAATCAAATTTCATGATTCTATACTTATTTACATCATGAATCCGTGATTTTAATCGAAGAAAATCAGTTTTTTGTAAAATCTTCTAAAAATGTAAAATGAAGATTTGAAAGGCAATCGGATGTCGGAATTCGATAATTTTTATATGGTTGAACTCGTATCGGAATAGGTGTTTGGATTTCAAGATTTTTCGTCGGGTTCCGAAAAGTGGGTCTCTTTCGACTTAAATTCCGAAAAATGACTTAAATTAAGTCTCTTTTGAATTGTGAATAATTTTTAAAGCTCAAATTGTATTGTTGGTAAATAATTTGCTAGGTTTGATTGGCTTAAAGAATAATTCGAAAGGAAAAGATGTGGTCGAATGATCACTTGAAATTGCGAAACTAGGTAAGTGTCGTGGTTAACCTTGACTTGAGGGAATAAAAACCTTAAATTATTTGTTACGTGAATTTTATGTATAACGACGTATATGCAAGGTGACGAGTGCCTATATGTCGTCAAATTGATTGTTTGCATATTTATCTGAAAATCATAAATTATTTTAAATCATGAATTACTTATTATAAGTAAATATTTCTTGTCCATTATTATGTCTTGAATCCATTCTATAATTGCTACATGCTTATTTGACTTATGTGTCTTAATTGCTACTTGACATTTAGCATATTAAATTGCCTATTTTCTCCCTGATTTCCATAATTAATTTTTACTTATCATTACTTATTTTCTAAATAAATCATAATTACTGCATGCTTTGTTCCCTAATAATTTCTTATTAAATATGGTATTTATTGGAGTATTTTTTCCATTTAAGAGTTTTAAAATTATATTGTTGGAGCGGATTGCACGCTGCAATAGAATTTAATTGAAAGATTATATTGTTGGATTGAGTTGCACGCCTTAACGGATTTTATTTTAAGTTTATATTGTTTGAGTGGGTTGCATGCCGCAACGAAAATTAATTGAAAGATTATATTGTTGGATCGGGTTGCACACCGTAAAAGATTTTATTTTAAGTTTATATTATGAGAGCGGGTTGCACGGCGCAACGAAAATTAATTGAAGGATTATATTGTGGGAACGAGTTGCACGCCACAACGAAATGATAAAAGAAATAATTAGCTAGGACTACTGAATTGACTTCAGTTATTGAAATGATTTAATTGTCTTACCTCTATTCCTGTTATTATTATTATTATTATTGCGTACAGGTTAATGTGAGCGACCTGCCTTAGCCTCGTCACTACTTCGCCGAGGTTAGACTCGACACTTACAAAGTACATGGGGTCTGTTGTACTCATACTACACTCTGCACTTCTTGTGCAGATACTGGAGTTGGTCCCAGTGGTGTACTGTAGATTTGCTCAGATTCAGCTATCAGAGGAGACTTGAGGTATTGTTGCACGACGTTCGTAACTCTGAAGTCCCCTTCTACTTTATCTTAGTTGTGTGCTTTCTTTCAGACAATTTTATTTTATTCAGACCCTTGTATGTATTATTCTAGAAGCTCGTGTACTTGTGACTCTAGTTTTGAGATGGTATTTAGACATTGTTATTATTTTGGTTTGTTCATTTAAATTCAGATATTATTCTGGTTGTTGGTTTCTTTACTATTTAATTAAGATGAATTGTTAAAAATGATTAAAATTATTCTAACGTTGGCTTGCCTAGCAAGTGAAATGTTAGGCGCCATCATGGTCCTAAAGGTAGGAGTTTCGGGTCGTGACAAAGAATGACCCATTTCTAAATTTGAAAATAATTTTACTTAAACTTACAATCCTACCCTTAAGAGAAGCTTTTATAACCACATAAATACTCTATGCCCCCTTTTGACTTGTTTAGGACAATAAATGTCAAAAGTCTTCATTTTTTTCTTAAACTCCGTGCTCAGTCAAACAGGTTTAGATAAATTGGAACCGAGGTAATATATTTGTAATTGATGTGGAATTAATTTAATGTCACTACCACGGAGGTAGTATATTTGTAACTGATGTGGATTTAATGTATAAAATATATACAAAATAGATTGTCACTATACAAAAATATACTAAATAGATTGCCATTATACAATTTATATACAATAGACTGTCACTATACAAAATATATACAAAATAGACCGTCACTATACAAAATATATACTAAATAGACTATTACTATACAAAAATATACAAAATAGACTGTTACTATACAAAAAATATACAAAATAAACTGTCACTATATAAAAAATATACAAAATAGATATTTCGGGCTATTAGATGTAATATATTTGTGCCGGAAGGCCATTTCGTGTCAATGAAAAAAAACATGAGCTATTAAAATTTTGAGAGGCTATAGAAGATAGTTTTCGCTATATAATTTTGGATACTTTGTATATATTTGGTTTGCATATCAAAAGCCTTCTTTAATTACTTAAATTTATAACCCAATCAAATACATTCATATAAAATAGAACGGAGGGTGTAGTTTATTTTGGCGACATATTGCTTATAGGGAATGACAATAAAAAATTTTGTAGCCCTCAAGTTTTTAGTGATATCCCACCTTCAAGATAAAAGATCTGGGATTGCTTTCAGTGCTCTTTCTCCTGCAAAGACTTCCATTGACCTAATATTCCATCTGTTCCATTTATGTGACATAATTTTTGCTGAAGAGCTAAAGAAGATTTTCTTTGATTATACTTTTTGTAAGTACTTTTTAAATATTTTGATTGCTAATTAACGTGACTTTTAATACTTTTTACATATTTTCTAAGTATACAAATTTGATTTCAAAAAATTAAAATTTCTATGTCTGAATTCACACGCACAATTAGTTAGCTTAACCTTATAGTCTAAACTATGCCATATAAAGTGGAACAGAGGGTATTAATTAAACATATTGCTGATGTAGCCATGCCTTCGCCTCATCTTGAAAACTATAGGAGTTTTTAAGGCAAAGTGATGAAACTTATATAAACACATACTAAAATGTTATATTTCTTATGTCATTCAACATCTTAAAAAGTTTTTGAAGTCCTCAAGATTGCCTCACATGCATGCTACCTTCAATATTCTTCAATTTGTCAAAGGCTATCGTGTCGCATATGCGGATTTTTTATTTATTTATTTATTTATTTATTTATTTATTTATTCTTATGGAAGAGACTTAGTTTTGGTGCTATGAGTTAAGTTATATATACCGACAATATAAAGAAAGTCTTACACCTATCAGTGTAATTTAAGTCTGTCGCCTTATTATAACAAACTTCACATATTTGTTTGGGCATACATAGCATCAATCCAAGTTGATAATCAATTATCAGCAGAAGTAGCAAAAGCATTCAGGGCCAAGTGCAAAACTACACTCTCCATGAACAGCTCCCTCCCAATTGATGCATTGGTTGTTACAATCATCACTAAACAAGCAAGGCCCTGACCATGTTGTGCTAGGCTTTTCACAACCCAGTGCTTCTGCCTTTTGCATCATCTCTTTGTAGAAAAGAAAAAGAAGAGTTAGTTTAACAATCAAAAATAACTAAATTGACTTTAAAAGCCAGCTCACCGTGAGTATGTCTCAGATCATATGAGGAGACATTAATTCTGGGATCCACTCAAATAAAAAGGAATAAAAAATGAAAAGAGAAAATGATTTAAAAAGGAAAAGGTAAACAAGAATGTAAGTTGCATCTTGCATTGTCAGAAGCAAGGTGCACACAGATTTCACGTAGATTTGCCAATTGCAAATTGCAAATTGCAACAAGATTTTACTGGTTGTTTGGGCGGTCATTCTCTGCTATAAATAGCAACTTTGATTTCTCATTTGAGACACACCAAATCGAGAGAAGTAACTGAGAGTTAGAGAGAGTAATCCATAAATTATATTATGTGAGATATATATTGAATGAGAGTAATATTGTAGTGATGTGTTTAAAATAAAGAGTATTATTTTTTTGAAGTTGTAGTAGTCTCTTGACACTATCAAGTTGTAATATTATAGTGGTATTATATTATTCTACTCGGGTATTATATTTTACTCCGTTAAAAGATTTGATGTCGTTGTTACTCTCTTGCTGCTGCTGTGTTTCAATTTCAGGTGAAGAAGAAGGGAAGTTTCGGGATCTTATTACTGCGAAATGCATATTTAAACCCAAAACCCCTTAAAATTTGATTTAAATCTTGAGGTAGCTAGGTTGGGCGAGCGTGCGGGGAAGGGTTCAGATGTTTTTTTTTTTAAAAATTAAAATGACAAGTGTCACTTTTTAATTGGTTCATTAGGCAAGTGTAATTCACGCATATGGTCTGTTGCACTAGGGTGTTTGCTTGATATACTTAATAGCTACTTGAAGTGTCAAAATGGTAAAAGGGGCCAGTTGAGGTGTTCAGTTGATCGTTGAAGACAACTTAAAGGAGCGCTTTATGTATTTCGCCTTATTTTTTTCCAACAACGTGGTATCAGAGCCATGGCGAATAATGGTCCGATATCTTTTCAGTACTCCCGTTCCACAAAAGATAATTATGAGAAATGGTATCTACATATGAAAGCCATTCTTAGCTCCTAGGATGTGCGGGAAATCGTAGACAGAAGGTATGCAAAACCCGATAATGAGGAAGCTCTACCTCAAAATAAAAAAAGATATCTTGGTAAAGGTAAGGAAGAAGGATCAACAAGCCTTCACGCTCATCCACCAATGTTTGGATGATGCCGTATTTGAGAAGGTGGCAGATGCTACCACCTCAAAAGAAGCTTGGGAGATTTTTCAAAATTCTCTCCAAGGAGTTGACAAGGTGAGGAAGGTAAAACTGCAAACTCTAAGGGCTGATTTTGAAGTTTTAAAAATGAAAGAATCTGAATGTATTTCGGATTATTGTTTCAAAAGTGAAGGCTATTGTGAATCAATTAAGAAGATACGGGGAGGACATAGAAGATGTCCGTGTGGTAGAAAAGATCCTTCGCACTTTAACACCTAAATTCGATTTTGTGGTGTGTACTATTGAGGAGTCTAAAATTTAGGATCTATGATGGTGGAGCAATTAGAGGGTTCTTTACAGGCCCACGAAGAAAAGATTAAAAAGAGACAAGAAGTGTCATTGGAGCAACTTCTTAAAACTCAGGCATCCTTCCAGGATTATGGAGGTGAAAAGAGCTATCGAGTGAATGGACAGGGACGAGGCCTTGGCGGTCATGGAAGAGGAAAAAGTAAGGGTAACAACTTCAACAATAAAATTAAAATCCATCAAGCATTTAGAGGTCACAGCCTTGGACAAAAAGGAGGAAGAGGACGTGGCTACTACCAAGAAAATAATGGACAAAGGTATGACAAATCAAAAACTAAGTGTTATAATTGTCATAAATTTGGCCATTACTCTTGGGAATGTCATAGCAATGTTGAAGAAAAAACTAATGACAAGAAAGAAGAAGATGAGTCAACGTTGTTGGTGACACTCAATGAAGAAGATAGAGATGATTGTAGCTCGTGGTATTTGGACAATGGAGAAAACAATCATATGTGTGGATGCAAAGAGAAGTTTATGGAGATCATTAAAATGGTGAGAGGTAATGTTTCCTTTGGAGATACCTTAAAGATTCATATCGAAGGGATATGTACAATTCTGATCTCCTGTAAAAATGATGGCCAAAAGTTAATTCAAGATGTTTATTATGTCCCAACTTTAAAAAGTAATATGTTAAGTTTGGGCCAACTTCTTGAAAAGGAATATGACATCCACATGAAAAATATCCATCTTTGGCTTAGAGATTCAAGTGAAATTGTAATTGTTAAAGTGCATATGGCAAAGAATAAATTATTTTTTCTGAATCTTTAGACAATTGATGTAATGTGCAAGATGAATCATGGTGTTGACACATGCGATTTGGGCACTTGAAGTTTGAAGCGCTCAAATTAATAGGAGAAAAGAACATGGTTCATGAGATTCCATCAATCAACCATCCCAATCAATTGTGTGGAGCTTGTCTTCTTGGAAAACATGCAAGGAGGAGTTTTCCAAAGGAGGCCATAATAAGATCAACCAAACCGTTCCAACTTGTTCACACTTATGTGTGTGGACCAATCATTCCACCTTCCTTTGGTAAAAGAAAATACGTTCTTCTCTTCATTGATGACTTTAGTAGAAAGATTTGGGTTTATTTTTTGAATAAAAAATCTGAAGCTTTTGCTGCTTTTAAAAATTTCAAAGTACTTGTGGAGAAAGAAAGTGGCTATGAAATTGAAGCTCTAAGGTCCGATAGAGGAGACGAATTTACTTCAAAAGTATTTAATGACTTTTGTCAGTCTCATAGAATTCGTCGCCCTCTAACGGTACCTTATTCGTCCCAACAAAATGGAGTTGCAGAGAGAAAGAATCGAACGATTATTAATATGGCTAGATGTATGTTGAAAGCTAAAAGTATGCCCAAGAAATTTTGGTTCGAAGCTATTTCTTGTGCAGTTTATTTGAACAACAGGTCTCTAACAAGAAATGTTAAAGATCAAACCCCTCAAGAAGTAAGGAGTGGAAGAAAGCCAAGTGTTAAGCACTTGAGAATCTTTGGGAGCATAACCTATGTTCATGTGCTACACCAAGGGACAACAAAGCTTGACGATCAAAATGTCAAGAATGTGTTTGTTAGCTATGATACGAGTTCAAAAGGCTACAAGTTATACAACCCAAGTAGCGGCAAAGTGATGTAAGTCACGATATTGAATTTGATGAAGAATTGGCATGGAATTGGGAAGCTCAGGAAGAAACTTCATATGATTTTCGTCCATACTTTGGTGATGAAAAAGAAACATAGACCGTGGAACCTGTGCAGGATACAACTCAACCTCCTTCTCCAACCAATGTTGCATCTCCTTCTTCTCAACAAAGTTCAAATGAAAAACCGCAAATGACAAGGAGTAGTCAAGAGCTCTATGATAACACAGAAGAAGTTACTAAATTTGATTTCTTATAGTCTCTTTGCTTATAGTAAACCAATGAATTTTGATGAAGCTGTCATAGACAAAAAGTGGAGACAAGCCATGGAGGAGGATATCAAGTCAATAGAGAAGGACAACACTTGGAGTTAACAACTCTTCCCAAAGGCCATCAAGCAATTGGAGTTAAATGGGTATACAAGGCAAAGAAGAATGCTTATGGAGATGTGAAGAGACACAAGGAAAGACTTGTCGCTAAAGGCTACAAGAAAAGGCAATGTATTACCAAGAAGGAAGTAAAGCTCGAATATGTGAAATCTCATGATTAAGCTGCAGATATTTTTATCAAAACTTTCAAGTTTGAAGATATCCAGATATTGAGATCAAGTATTGGAATGAAAAAAAAAATTAAAAGTAAGGAGAAATTTATAGGATCCATTTAAATAAAAAAGAATAAAGAAATGAAAAGAGAAAATGATTTTAAAAGGAAAAGATAAAAAAGAATGGAAGTTGCAACTTGCATTGTCAGAAGCAAGGTGGACACAGATTTCACGTAGATTTGCAACGTGCAAATTGCAACAAGATCTTACTGGTTGTTTGGGCGGTCATTCTCTGCAATAAATAGCAGCTTTGATTTCTCATTTGAGACGCACCAAATCGAGAGAAGTAACTGAGAGTTAGAGAGAGTAATCCATATATTGTAGTTTGTGAGATAAATAGTGAGTGAGAGTAATATTATAGTGATATGTATAAAATAAAGAGTGTTATTTTTTTTGAAGTTGTAGTAGTCTTTTGACACTATCAAGTTATAATATTATAGTAGTATTATATTACTCCGTTCGAATATTGTATTTTATTCCGTTAAAAGATTTGATGTCGTTGTTATTCTCTTGTGTTATTATTTACCGTAGATATTGTTCTTGGACGGGATATTATTTTTCCCAACATTAATAACTTATTCCCTCAACCAACGTGCAACTTAACACTCCCCCGATGCACCCATGCCTAGACATCTGGAGTAAAGCGTGTCCAATATAATATGGGGGCTCAAATACCTCGTAAGGAAAAATGGACATTAGGCATAGCTCAATTCAAAAATTAATTCATGATGCAAAGATTGTCCAAGACTGTGTAAATAGACAATAGTTGGTTCCTAGATTTCCTAAGACCATGTAAGGAGACAACTGGAGGCGGAGCCACGTTTACCCAAGAGGTTTCAACTGAATTTCTTTCACCGAAATCTTTTACTGCAGGTATAGGTGAAAATCTATTTTATGTATATATATATATATATATGTATAAACTGTTGAATCCCCTAAATATGAGAGAGTAACTTTTTTTCTGAATTCTCTTTTGAAATTCATGCCTTTACTATAGGAGACAACAATTCATTCCCTCAAATAATGTAGGAAGATTTAACATAAATCCAATAACATTGATCAACAAATTCTATTTTGACTTCAAAATCAAATAATGTCAGACTGAAAGTGTTAAGTAGGATGTAAGTTTGATGTACTCACCAGTTGCTGCTATGAGGAAGCAAAAGAAGAGAGCAAGAAAGGCAGCGTATTGAATTTGAGACTTGGCCATTTCACTGAACTGTATTTGTTGTTTCTTTGTAACTAGGTAAGGATTTAACTTTAACATTTTATAGGGAGAGAGAATCATTGATAAGATACCAAATTACTAAGTAATAATGGTTTGTGAAACATACAAGAAAAAAAATACTAATTTAGAATTAAATACCATTGGAAATGGCGGAGAAAAGTATATACTTTTTTAGATTAATGCCGAATGTTAGTTAATTTTTTTTTTAATCTTAATTTGGTTTAAAAAAATCAACAAAAGTTTGTTTTCAGTTCTCTTTCTTAGTATTTTCCGAGTAAATTCTCGAGGTGATGAGTTCCGGGATTAATTAATATATGTCGTTTGATGTAGTCTATTTGTTTGATTCTTCCTAGGTTTAGTGTTTTACTAATTTGGCTAACATTTTTTTTTCTATTGGTCTTTATTTACATATCATAAAACATATTGGTCTGTGTATTGATGTATGCTATCATGTTATCTAAAAATTTAAATTGTGAGAGACTGCTTTAAGAAATGAGTGAACGATTTGACTGCCTTCACGTGAGAAGAAGAAAGAGTGTTACCTTCTTTGGTTTATTTTTTTAAAACTTAAACAGGGTACATAAAGACTGTTATTTTAGAGACACAAGAAGAGGAAGGGGTGAATTGTATCTTGCCCAAATTTCATCTATTGAACAACCTCGTTCTTCAATCTGCAGATTGTTGTACTAAACAGAAAATAAAGTGCCTAATTTAAAGAACACAATATTTTTACCTAAAAAACCTCCATGCTCAAGGGAGTAAAAACCATGACCTACCCGTATAGAAATTTTATGAAACTTCACTAAACAATAAGAATAGTTTTAGGTTACAATTTAATACTCAAAAAGACTATAAACTCTAGTACCATAACCCCTATAATTAACCCAATTATAGCTAACTCTCCTAAACTATAAAGTCTAGCCTAGAACTTCAAAACAAATTCCCATAATTTAATAATCTATGAATACACTTCTCAAAAGCAAAATAAGATAAAACTAAAGAAAAATAAATCAAGACTCAATAACTAAAGAACTAGAGACTTCATCTTCATACCAAGTTCTTCAATTGTGCATGCAGTTTGAATAAAAGTACTTTTTTGTTATGATTGCTAGTTGACATGACTAATTTGCAGTAGTTATGCAAAATAATACGAGGGAGAATAGCAGTAACATCATACTTTATATAGGCATGATGTTGGCTGAATATGCCCAACTTCACACACTTTTTTCTTGTATGCAAGTGTATCAATTAATTGAATTCTTGTTGACCACAAACTCTTCTAATTGGTACATTGCTGGTAACCCACGAAATTAATCCTTCCATAAATAATATTACTGAAGAATCCTACTTGCATTCAGTTTCAGTTTGTAGTTCTTGATCAATGATATTAGTTTGACAAGTCATCAGCCAATTTATTATATATCAAATATCTTCAACGCGCTTGGTTCGTCAACTATTCGTTAATCATCAAAACTAATTTCAGCAACGGCTTAACAAAGACGAAGTGCCAAAAACATGGATTCCTTGAGAAAGAGAAGAGTTGATATATATTGCGGCCCTATAAGAGACTAATCAAGATTGTGCCTCTTACTGTTGTAAGGACTTTAAATTTCCACATTGAACATAGCTATTTCTATCAAACTTGGCTACTTTATTGTGTAATTTGTGAGAAGTACGTAGGTCGTGTTTGGGGTTTTTTTTGTTTGAGTCAGAATGTTTGAGTGATGGTGCCATAAGTGCTACACATGAGTCTTGTGATTGCTTTGATCTATACCTTGAAAAGTAAATGAAAATTGAATCTAACTCAAGTACTCAACTTCAAAAGCTAGCTCATGATTTAAAGATTATATAAGGAAGGCAACAACCTGTTCCATCAACATATTCTAAAAAATGTAATCTCCGCCTACCGAACACCGAAGTATGGACTACCGGAGTCTGGATAACATAATATGTGGATTTTACATATGATAATTATAGAATATGGAAGGGCCTTTCTCTAATATATTATAATAAGAAAATGAACTTTCGACCTAATTCAACCCTAAAATTTAGTTATGAGACGAGGATTGACAATATAGTATAATAAGAAAACAAGACACTCCTTTAATCTAAAGGACAACAATAATATATTATAATGAAAATACATTCTAAATAACTATCAGTTCTAGAATTTCATATGTTTATCAAGCTTTTGAGTAATCCTTCTTAATTATCAAATAATAATTGGGGTATTATCCAAAATGCCTTAATTATAAAAGTTCCTATTGTCATCATCCAATATTAATTTTAAAAGTAGTGGTAGGATTTAAAATTTTGAATAGAAAACTAACTAATCATATGTTAGGCAAAAAAGTTAAACTTATGGAGAAGCAAAACAAATTAATCACATCTAGGACAATATTTAATTATGTGACCGAATGACCTGCCTCTTTTACGAGGATATAAGATTCTAATTCCTTTTCTTTTCTTGTATGTTTCACAAACAATGGCTGTCCTCTCTATAAAATGTGAAAGTTATATCCTCACTTAGTCACAACGAATCAACAAAGCGATTCAGAAATATGGCTAAGTCTCTCTATGCTGCCTTTCTTGCTCTCTTCTTATGCTTCCTCATTGCATCAACTGGTAAGTCACGTCACGAATATACTATAAATCATGCCTAACACTAACTAATACTCGTGAATTTAAATCATATTATATTGAGCGTGAAGACTTTTTACACCGTCAATATAAATTTATATAACTTGTCATAATAGGTTTCTATTTTTCAAGTTATCATATCAAGCTCACTATGAAGAGTTACCTATTGTTTTAGGGTCAACTCAATATGATTGTACGGAAAATCTATACATCGTTAGTTTACAAAACTTAAATTCAATACTTTTTTCTTAGAGTTTAAGTTCTATGCACTGATGATGTAGAATATATTTACATGAATCAGATCACTTGTGACACCATTACACATATATATTAAATATTAATAATCACTTAGTAACTTTGTAGAAAAGATAACTAAAGTGTGAGCGTGTATAACTTAAATTCTATACTTTTCATTTCTCAATCAATACTTAAAAAATCTAAGAAAGTATTTTTTTAAGGAAAAGAACTAATCCAAACCTATGACTTGTTACTTTCTATTCTATTAATGTAGAAATGCAAAAGGCAGAAGCAATTGGTTGTGAAACACCCAGCGCAACATGGAAAGGGGCTTGTGTTGTTACTGAAGACTGTGACAACCAATGCATCAAATGGGAGGGAGCTATTCATGGAGCTTGTCATTTGGGATTTGGTTGGAGTATTAGCCAATGTTATTGCTATTTCTGTTAGAATAAAAAATTGTCAGCATATATAACCTAAATTCTATGCTAGCAAAAATAAAACCCTTTTGGTGTGTAATAAGACCTATGCAGTAGGGGTTAAGAGCTAGCCTAGTTGATAAACTCCCTGCTGTTGAGGTGGAGGGTTCAGATCCTATCAGTAACTTAACATCCCTTTCTGTTAATTGTTTCCCCCGAAGTAATGAAAAAAAGAATTAAAAAAACGAAAAAAAAACTGTGGTGTGCGTAATAATATGAGAGATTTGTATAACACATTTGCCCAAAGTATAAATAATTTTGGCATGGTGTTTGCTCTTAATGATACCAACATCTTCATAATTTCATTCTCTTTATGATTTTCGTGGTGTACATTTTTTATGGTCTTTGTTGAAGTTGATTGAAGCGAAAACTCGGTCCGTTGGTACTTTGTCTTTGGCATTTATATAAAAACAATTCTAGAGCCTTCACACTTTTGTTTTTCTTTATTTTTTTTCGTGAAAGTGGAATAATATTTTTTGCTTATTTATTTTTTGTACACCAAAAATTGGTCAATTTGACCCTTATATTGCGAAAATATTCAAACAAATTAAAACAAAGAGAGTACTAAAAACTCTACTTTCATAACAGAAAACTAACTCCTAAAAAACCTAAAACATATTCCTAAAAATCAGATAATTAGTTGTTTGATTCCAGTATCAAATCCCACGACTGAAGACTCAATCCTCGAGTTGTTTATTCCCTTGTAAATTTTTTTCTTTTTTATTAAATTACTTATGTTGGTTAATTGATAAAATCATATCATATTAAATTATAATTTCTTCTTTGATATATTTTTCTTTTTTAATTTAATTTATCGTTGTCAATATTTGAACTTCCGCATGACACTTATTTCGATCACGACAAACACTCCTCCTGGCTCCTGGATCAAGAGATGCGAACTTCAAGGTTTTCTCTAAATCAAATCTGTTAATAGCAGCCACCTGATTTTCTGTTTAACAATAAAACTAGTATCACTTCACCATTTTTCTGTACTTACCTCATAAAATATAAACTTGATATTGAATTGTTTAGGCCTTGTTTACCCTTAAATTAGATCTTACACCCCATGTTTTCGTACGTGTAAGTACGACATAAGTAAATTGATATAAGCTCGGAAATGAGATGTTACTTTCCGCATTTTCGTACGTTAAAGTTTCGCCGTAAACTAATTACGTAAGTTCGGGAATGAGATTATTTTGAGATTATAAGCATTATGCTATTTCAAACAAGTAATGAGTAAATTCGTGAAGGTGAGAGGATAAACAAATCAAAGAAAATGAATTTTCGTCAAAGTTTGACATGTTGGGATAAAATATGGCCCGAGCTAAAATACCCGATATTTATGGACTAGTGCCATACAAGGTACCGCATGACCATGATAGTAAGGTGTATAAGGTATGTTAAAAGTAGGTAGTATTTTAAGTAATTTGAGATAATCCTTAATTATGTAAATTATTGGATAATAGAAGAATTAATAAGTTAATTAATAATTAGTGGTTGATTAATTAAAGTCTTTTGGATAAAAACTAAGGCAAAACATGGCAGCCACATGGAAATATATTAGGTGACTCTTGAATCACCTTGCAAGGTGGCAACACTTCAAGAGATGGGCACCTTATCTCTTTGGATTAAAGAATGTCATCAAATCACTTCTTTAATGGACAAGAATAAAGATACTTCATCTTCAAGTTACGGATGAACTTCAGCAAGAAAACTTATGCAATATTATGATCAAAATTACAAAAATGGAGATGTTTTACATCTACCAAGCAACGGATTTTCAGCAAAAGAAGTTATACTATGTATTATTATAGCAACGGGATTTTGTGATTTTAATGGAGTATGGTGCTATCTTCCTCAAGAATATCATACGAATTTTTCCCTACTTCGATCTGCCGTTACGCGTTGTCGCAATCAACGGTGTTAAAGGAATTGTCAAGAGAATCGGTTCAGGTATGTTAAGGCTATCCCTTCTTTCTTTTTGTCATGATCTATACGACACAAACGAAACGAGCAAATGCACAACTTCCATAAATGACTCTATTCATAGAAATACTAGGGGTGTCTATATTCTTGATTCCCCATATGAATTATTATTATATCTTCTGTTCATGGGTCTCAGAAAAATATGTATTTGATAAAATTTATCCGACAGGCATATTATTTTTATGACAAAAGAAATCTTATTAACGTGTTTCATATGGATTTCATGCATTTATACATGCGCATTGACCCATGACCAGATGTCGTTAGATGGCGTTATATACGCATATATATGTATATTATATGTATATGGGATATGGGAAAAGGTTACGGTATTATATACGCACCACCACCTGATCAGCTGGTATACGTTGATGATTGCCCACAATGGTCGAGATGATATGATGGGATGCCCTCAGAGGCTTGATGATGTTATGAACGCATATACCTATGCATGGTATGACATTTATACGCATATGCATGGCATTGTAAATATCAATGATTCGCAGAGTTATTTAGATTTACATGTTGAGTCTTTTACTCCATGTTTCTATCATGTCTATTATTTACTGAATTTTATTCCTTACATACTCGGTATATTATTTGTACTGACGTCCCTTTTGCCTGTGGACGCTGCATTTCATGCCCGCAGGTCCCGATAGACAGGTTGTGAGCCCTCCAAGTAAGCTATCAGCTCAGCGAAAGGTGTTGGTGTGATCCATTTGCTCCGGAGTTGCTTGTTTGATCAGTATGATCTAGACGTGTATTGTTTAGTATGGCGGGGCTATGTCCCGACCTTTATGACAAATATAAATTCTTAGAGACTTGTAGACAGATGTCATGTACGTAAAAGATTGTATGGCCTTGTTGGCCTATGTTCAGTATATGAGTGGTTATTTTGGTCTTGTAGGCCCGTATGTCTTATGTATAAGTTGGTATTTCATGTTGTATTCTACTTATCTCAAGGCAGCCTCTCCGGCTTAGTTATCTATGATAGTATGATACGAAAAGATACTTTATGTTGGTACTCGGTTGAGTAAGGTACCGGGTAGCCGTCGCGGCCTATCGGTTTGGGTCGTGACATCAGATAACAATTAAATTTGTATACGGTTTTAAAGCTACGTGGATTGATTCAATAACAACAACAACAACAACCCAGTATAATCCCACAAGTGGGGTCTGGGGAGGGTAGTGTGTACGCAGACCTTATCCCCACCCTGAGGGTAGAGAGGCTGTTTCCGAATAGACTCTCAGCACAAGAAGATAAAATGCGACAATAGAATAGTAACAACAACATAACCAGACAGATAGTACCAGCGAGCTAAGAGTCAAGAAAATATACCTGAAAAAGCAATCTCAATAATCAGTGCAGTGACAAAGTCCTAGAAAATAGTAAGAGCACAACATGCACCACTAGCATGCTAAAACATGACACTGACCGACTAGACTTACACACAGAACATAGTAGAATAATGCTCAACTACCTACTAACCTTCAACCCTAATGCTCTCCCTACATACCTTCCTATCAAGGGCCATGTCCTCGGTGAGCTGAAGTCGCGTCATGTCCTGCCTGATCACCTCTACCGGGACACCTTTCACCTCCAAGCATCTTGTAACGACTCGGCCGGTTGTTTTGGGAGTTATAGCCCTGTTTCCCCTATTTCTATTTCCTTTATGCTCTTAAGCTATATTATGATATACCAGGTTAGTTGGTTCGGAGTGGAATGAGACACTTAGTCTCTTATTTAGAACCTTAAGTTGGAAAAGTCAACTGGATGTTGACCTATATGTAAACAATCTCGGATTTGAATTCTGATGGTTCTGTTAGCTCCGTTAGGTGATTTTGGACTTTAGAGTGCGTTCGGAATGTGATTGGGAGGTCGGTGGTAGAATTAGGCTTGAATTGGTGAAATTTGAAAATTTGGTGATTTCGGTCGGCAGTGAAAAATTTGATATCGGGGTCGGAATGGAATTTCAGAAGTTGGAGTAGGTTCATAGTGTCATTTGTGATGTGTGTGCAAATTTGAGGTCATTCGGACATGGTTTGGTTGGTTTCGACATCGGTTGCCGAATTTGGAAATTTAGAAGTTCTTAGGCTTGAATCCGAGGGTAATTTAATGATTTGATGTTGTTTTGAGTGATTCGAAGGTTTGACTAAGTTTGTATATTGATATATGACTTGTGGGTATTTTTGGTTGAGGTCTCGAGGGTCTCGGAGTGATTCCGGGTGGTTAACGAATTTGTCGAAGTTGGAAAATGCAACTGAAGCTGCTGCTACTGCTATTTTCGCACCTGCGGAAAAAAGAGTCGCAAGTGCGAGGCCGCTAGTGCGCGTGGGGAGTTCGCAGGTACGGGCAATGCTGGGCTAGGCAGGTTGCGCTGGTGCGAGTTGGAGGTCGCATCTGTGAGCCCGCAGGTGCGAAACCTAGGGCGCAGATGCGGAAAGGGGATGCTGGGCAGGCTTCGCAGAAGCGGAGTATGAGAGCGCAGACGCGAAAATTTGCTGCGCAGATGCGGAAAATGTGAGGCCAAGGATGGAGCGCAGGCGCGAAGGATTTGGCCGCACATGCGAGCCCGCATGTGCGAGGCCTGGGGCGCAGGTGCGGAAGCTGGGAAATTAAGTGGAGTTCGCTGATGCGGTGCCTTAACCGCAGGTGTGGTCCCGCATGTGCGGAAAAGAGCCCGCAGGTGCGAAAACCTGGGCAGAAACCATAAATAGAACCCTTCGCGAATTTGGTTCATTTCCACCATTTTCAAGTCGGTTTGTAGAGCTTTTGGAGTGATTTTTGAAGGGTGATTCAATTGCTATCAGTGAGGTAAGTTGCTTGTGCCCTAATACTTGTATATATGGTGATTTTCTGTTGTTTAGTCATTGTAGTTAGTGAAAATGAGGGGTTAGGGCTTGGGATTTTTGGAGAAGTAATTTAAGGACTTGGAGGACCAAACGATGTCAGATTTTGATGAATTTGATTTGGTTAGACTCGTGAGTGAATGGGCTATCTAATTTTGTAAAGTTTTTCGGATTTCGAGACGTGGGCCCGGGGGCCGGGTTTGAGCCAATTTCGGATTTTGGTCTAATTTTGTAGCTTTTTCATTGGAATTCATTCATTAGCGTATATTGATGGTATTGTATTGATTCTGAATAGATTTGGAGCATTTGGAGGCCGAGTCCAGAGGCAAGAGCATTGCGGGGTAGAGATTTGACCGGTTTGAGGTAAGTAACAATTGTAAATCTAGTCCCGAGGGTATGAAACTCCGAATTTTGTATCGTTATACTATTTTTAGTGACGCACATGCTAGGTGACGGGCGTGTGAGCGTGCACTGTTGGGGACTGTGACTTGGTCCGTCCCGTAGTTCGTAAAGTTGCAAACTTTGTTGAAACTATATGATACTTATATGTTTTAGAAAGAGTTTCTGTAAATTGGGTTGAATGCCATGTTTGGGCCTTGTGCCAGTGATGTTTGGACCCTTAGGGGCCTTTTCTTACTATCCTTTTATTGTTTCAATTGAAAATCTATACTCAGTCATGTTTATACTTGTTTACCGCATAACTCAGTTTTATGACTCTATTTTGATGCATATAAATGCTTTGGGCCGAATGCCCTGTTTTACTAAAATGCCCGAGTGGCTTGAGAGGTTTATGACTGAGTGAGGCCGAGGGCCTGATTTGTGAGGATATTTATGGGATCGGGCTGTACGCCGCAGCATGTTGTATATTTATGGGATTGGTCTGCACGCCGCAACATGTTGCATATTTATGAGATCGGGCTGCACGCCACAACATGTTTGATATCGGCCGAGGGCCTGATTGTGAGGATAAGTGTGGATCGGGGATGCCCGCCTGTAGCATACTTTATTATTATAGCACATGCGTTGTCCGTGCAACACATGAGTTGTCCGTGCAGATTATAGCGCTTGGGCTGAAGGAGCCCTTCCGGAGTCTGTACACACCCCCAGTGAGCGCAGGTACCTACTGAGTGCGAGTGCCGAGTGCTGAGTGAATGGGAGGCATGAGTGATTATGAGGTATGCCCGAGTGGCAAGAGTGATTGTGAGGCATGCCTGAGTGGCACGAGTGGCTGTGAGGTTTGCCCGAGGGGCTGTATATGAGTGATGTTTTGCCCGAGGGGCTGTTTATGATTTCATCACTTTTGTTCACCTTTGCATTTTTCCTCTGTTTGAAAACTGTTGAAAAATATCTTTAAATGATTTTTACTGGAACTGGGGTTGAACGAGATATTTTGATTCAAATCCTGATTTTAAAAGCAGGTGGTATTTTACTGAGATTTCCTGATATGAACGTTATATACTTTATTGCTCGTCACTACTGCTCATTATTTATTTATTGTTGTTACTTACCGAGTTGGAGTACTCACGTTACACCCTGCACCTTGTGTGTAGATCCAGGTGTAGCTGGACACGGTAGCGGTTGTTGATTATTTTGGTTGCAGATTTTTCGGGGATAGCAAGTTAGCTGCTTGGCGACCGCAGCCCCTGCTCTTCTCCCTCTTATCTTCCTCTAGTTGTATTTACCTATTTTCCAGGGTGCGTTAGCCTTGATATTGTTAGACAGATTGTAGTAGATTCTCATGACTAGTGACACCCCGATGTCGGACTTTTCCTTCCGCACTTTTATTTTGATTGGAACTCCTTTACGAAGGTTTTTATGTTAAATAACATTGAAATTATCTTTGAAATGAAAATTTTAGTTTGTTTTGAAAATGATTCGGCTTGCCTAGTTCCACGATAGGCGCCATCACGATAGGGGTTAGTTTGGGTCGTGGCACATCTCCAGAGAACCTCCCTTGAGACCTTGTCGTACACTTTCTCTAGGTCAATAATGTTACGACCCGACCGGTCGTCTTGAGAGTTATAGCCCCGATCCCCTATTACCTATTGTTTCCTTATCTATTTCTGCTATTGTGACTTGCCGGGAGGTTTCGTTTTGGTTTTTGGAGTATTTTTGGATACTTAGTCCCTAAACGGAAGCTTAAGCCTTAGGATTTGGACCGCAGTCGAAACTGTATGAAGAGGACTCTGGAATGGAGTTCCGTCGGTTGCGTTAGCTCCGTTAGATGATTTTGGACTTAGGGACGTGTCCGGATTGTGTTTTGGAGGTCTGTAGCTCATTTAGGCTTGAAATGGCGAAAGTCAAAGTTTTGGAGATTTTGACCGATAGTGAAAGTTTTGATATCGGGGTCGGATCCCAATTCCGGAAGTTGGAGTAGGTCCTAGGTTACATAGGTCTCACGAGTCATGAGCGGGTTTAGTAGAGTCTTGTGGATCGGTACGGAGACGTCTGTACTTATCTTCTAGAGGATGCAGAACCCTTAGGAAAATTTCACTTTCTTGTATTCTATTGTGCAAAATTGATTCAGCTTGAAACAGAACTTTTTGAATTCCTTCCACGCATTTGTATGCGCACATGAGCGCTCGGTATCAATTGTGCATTGCCGGCTTGTGATTCTATGAACGAGGTTCGAGGTGTGTATTATGTGTTTTGGTAATGGGCAAGTCTGGAGGACATGAGGCTAAGTTTAAACCGTAGTTTTGGCTCGGTAGCTTCAGTTATAACCTGTATATTTGGACTCATATGTCCAGTAATGCCCCTATGAGTGGAATTCGTGGCTCAATGAGCGGTGGAATGGCTTTGTGATGAGTATGATGTAACTGCGGGATGTGTTAAGAAGATTTGAATGTGACGAGAAGTGTTTCCTTGAAATGTAAAGGAAGGCCATTGGGCGCTTGATTTTTTATTTTGATGTGACGTACGGTCTCGAGTGTGAATGTTTTGAAGGATTTTTCACGTTGTTAAATTTTGGGGCGAATTAAATTCTCATGTCTTGTCGATGAGTATGGACTCAAGAAGAGTAAGTGATTGTGTAGTAATTGTAGTTACGAATGGGTATTTTTGATATTGATGGCTCGAGAAATATAATCTTCGAAGAGACTTAGAGTCGATAACATTTTATTAGTTCAGGTGCGACAGAGATACATTTTGATTTGATATAGCAGTTGGGTAGCAAAGTATGAGGGAAGACATGACGGGAAGTGTTCCGCGGTGGTTGAAGTACTAGCAGGTCAAGTAGGAGAAGTAGAGGTTGAGAAGTTTCTTAAAGGAGATGATTTAACCGAAGTAAGAGTGACAGATTAGCATATGAATTCACTAGTAGGGTAGTCGTGCGGCTTGAGAAAGTGTAGAATGGTTTGGAATCGTGTTAGTATGTGAATCGGCCTGCAGACTCTATTTGGAGTAATGGTTAGTGTACAAAGGAAAATTGAATATGGCAGAAATGAGTGTGTTTGAAATGAATAGAGGCATGAAGATCTGATTATCGTGTCAGGCGTAATATGACTTGATTTCGGAAGGTGTTGTTGACGTACAATTGATGTCAATAGGGAAAGTGCAGACTTATATAAATGGTGGGCAAGCATGAACTCAGGAGAATTTACGAATTTAGTGGTTGTTGCACTCAGTGCAGTGTCATTGGAAGATGTCGGTAAGGAATTCCACATGTGGGTTATCTCCTGTGTGCAGCTAGCAGTGGCGTGATGTTGATGAAGCTTTTGCGAGGAATATTACTTGCTACCCGGTAAGAGGTCGTGTGTATGATTTTGGCTGGAGATTCAGAATGTTCATGAAAGGCTTAATAATAGACTTCGAGAAGTCTGGCAGGTTAACAGTACGAGACCTTAGTAATTGAGAAGGAGAAATCCTTACGGGTTCTAATTTTATATAATTGCAGCTTAAGGCTAAGTGGGGGAGCCTGCTATAGACGAGTTGATTGCACGGTTATGGGTCGTATTAGTTTAGGTTCGGGGTATACCGGTGAATCAGTTATGACTTGCAAAGGTCGAGATCGAGGATGACTCGGGTAAAGGAATTTCTGGACACAAGTTGTATTATACTCTATGGTTATAGGAGGACCATAAAATAATTGAGTGGTTATTCACAGAGAATGTAGTGTACATGGAGCGGGAATTCGCTCGGTTGCGTAGGAGTGTGGGTTACTCTTTATTCCCTTGGGTGTTGGTGTGCTAATGGGGCACTGGTTGTTTCGGTCCGTTTGGTTGGTTAATTCGAGATTTGAGTACAGTGGATGACTCTTGAGAATGGTTCCAATGGATTCAAGATTTATAAATATGTCTAGAAAGCAGGGAGTTGCATTGAACGGTGTTGAGACTCGTGGCATCTTATATCATTGTGAATTATGCATTTCAGTATCAAGAAGGTGAAGGAAACAGTTTTAGGTTCACATAAAGTCTCTTCGAAGTAAGCATTTTTGGTTGTGGAACCTTTGGGATACATAAAAAGGGAATTTGGTGGCTTATAAGCCTTAGGGCGGCGTGATTCTATGCTAGAGTTCGTGAGGTAAGTTTTAGTTAAGGATAGTAGTGTTCTAACAAGGAAAAAGTAGCAATTTGAAGGCAATTTAGAAAGAACTTGGAGAAATAGGACAACTTGGTAGTAAGTTGGGTTAGCACAGTAATGGGTATGATCGGTTCTTTGGGTACTTATGATGTGGCTAGTATCTACAGGTGTTTCGTGGCAATGCTCTCGAATTTGGCAACCTGTGTGGCTTGGTGGAGTTAGAGGAATTCAGTTCAGATAGCTTGGTTATGTGCAAATGGATTTCAAAGTGTTCATGATGGGTTCTACCATGGTTTGAACCGGATATTTTCTACCGATGTACGGAACGTGTTGTGTGTTATGATTTCCTCCTAGAAAGAAGCAAGAAAGAGGTTTCTGACTAATAAGGTATGTAATTTGCTAGTGACTCAGAGTTGATAATGAAATTCTTATGCTTGTCACATGATGGCATAATAGATGTGGTGTGTTATGCGGGAATAAGATTTACATGTACAAGATCACAGTTCAGTTTTGAAGGGAAGGACATAAATTCTTAGGCAACATGGACGGTTTCAGATGACTAGGTAAATGATATTACTATTTGGTATGGCTTGATGAGGGTGTACATTTCAGAAGGGGCAGTGTGCTTTGATTTATGGGTACTTCGCTGGTATTGCGGCACTCTCCTGGTTGATCTACTGTTGATATTCAAATTTTTGCCAGGTGGCACGGAAGATTTTTTTTTAAGTATTTCTCGTGGGATGATTGTGTATGAGAGAGGTGTTAGGCATTTGGGCGGTGGAGGTGGAATCAAATATGGTGATTCATGTGTTCTATGGATTGGAGATTGGGAGTTCTCAGGAGCAGATTGTTTCATGGTTGTGGACTGTGAAGTTGTGGCTGAAGCTAGCCAGATGATAGAAGGTGTTATGATTCCATCATTGTGGACTTTCAGAGGTTGTTTATCTATTGGTGGCTGACCATAGTTGATTTGGGGCCAATTGGTAGGCCCAATTTGGATGTGTATTCTACACCGAGCCGGATTGATTGGCTCCATATTGCTATTGTTGAAGGATGTGCCATTCGGTTGATGTGAAGATTATTCGTGTTCTGAAATGATCTGTGAGTTACTTTTCTATGCTATGAGGAGTTGTGATTCGTTGGTTACATGCACCTATGGTGCGGTTCTATTGTGGTCTTATAGCGGAATTTGAGCGAGAATAGTATTGGATATTGCTTGGTTGATGGCGTATTGGTTATGTTCTTTCGGGTTTTATGTGGTATGGTGTCGTTTGCTTCTCCGTGGTTATGGTAATGCACTTTGGGTACTTGATGTCGAGTTGCGCATGGTTATTGATTTTAGTAGGGTGGCTTGAGGTGTTTCATATGAACCAGTATTTGGATAGGGTCGCGTATTGCAGCAGAGTTATGTGGAAATACGATCCCTCGTGTAAGATTCATGTGTTATGGTTTTGCGTTGTGTGATGGGTTCTTAGCATTGCGTCGGGGTGGTACTAGTCGAGCTTGCGGAACGGTTCTCCTGTTTGGGTCATTGTTACGATTGGGTACATTTGGAATGTTGCTATCTGGTGCACGGATTGCACGGGTTGTGTCTTTAGATTGTATTGATGAGTCATGTCACTAGAGTGGTCGTGTTGGATAAGATGAGGTCATTGGGCCTAGAATGGATGCTATCAGATTTGATTGTTGTATAATTGGGAGGATAATATCGGAAGTCGGCTTTGAAATTGGCTATAGTTCTTGTGGAAGGAACGGGGGCTCCATGACTTGTTGGTCTAATGAGTGGTTATGAATTCGGTATATTTCTTTCATCATCGGCAGTGTACGAAGGTTTTAGAATGAGGTTTTGTTTGATATGAGGTTTATTACCAGCACTAGGTTGATTTGAGTCGATACTATGATTTTAAATCATTGCTTCGAGCATTCGAGCTATGCGGTATTTGAAATTGAGTATTTGAGTTATGGTTATGTCTTTTGGTACAGCTTGTTCATACTTATACGGTATGTAGATGCGAACTTCTAATCTTATAAGAAATTTCGGATGTCGAAAATTTGATTCGAAGGCTTGTGGGCTAGGTTAGATTGAGGAATTTCAGTTATGCTATGCTATTGGACCTGTATGGGATAGGGTGACGTGGGATCACCCCCGGGTATGTGCATGGGAAGGTTACACAGCCATTTCTTGGCTTTTGGAACAACTCTCGGCACGTTCGAGTACGAACGCATGTTTAAGTGGGGGAGGATGTAACGACCCGGCCGGTCGTTTCGAGAGTTATAGCCCCGTTTCCCCCATTTCTGTTTCCTTTATGCTCTTAAGCTATATTATGATATACCAGGTTAGTTGGTTCGGGCCCAGAGTGGTTTAGAGTGGAATGAGACACTTAGTTTCTTATTTAGAACCTTAAGTTGGAAAAGTCAACCGGATATTGACTTATGCGTAAACGATCTCGGATTTAAATTTTGATGATTCCGTTAGCTCCGTTAGGTGATTTTGGACTTAGCAGGGCGTCCGGAATGTGATTTGTAGGTACGTGGTAGAATTAGGCTTGAATTGGCAAAATTTGGAAATTTTGCGATTTCGGTCGGCAGTGGAAAATTTGATATCGGGTTCAGAATGGAATTCAGAAAGTTGGAGTAGGTTCGTAGTGTCATTTTTGATGTGTGTACAAAATTTGAGGTCAATCAGACGTGGTTTGGTTGGTTTCGGCATCAGTTGCCGAATTTGGAAATTTAGAAGTTCTTAGGCTTGAATCCAAGGGTAATTTGATGATTTGATGTTGATTTGAGTGATTCAAAGGTTTGACTAAGTTTGTATGTTTATATATGACTTGTTGGTATTTTTGGTTGAGGTCCCGAGGACCTCGGGGTGATTCCGGGCGGTTAACGGATTTGTCAAAGTTGGAAAATGCAACTGAAGCTGCTGCTACTGCTATTTTTGCACTAGCGGAAGAAAGAGTCGCAGGTGCGAGGCCGCTGGTGCGCGTGGGGAGTTCGCAGATGTGGGCAATGCTGGGCTAGGAAGGTTGCGCTGGTGCGAGTTGGAGGTCGCATCTGCGAGCCCGTAGGTGCAAAACCTGGGGCTCAGATGCGGAAAGGGGATGGTGGGCAGGCTTCGCAGAAGCGGAGTATAAGAGCGCAGGTGCGCTTGCACAGGCGTGAGAATTTGCTGTGCAAATGCGAAAAATGTGAGGCCAAGGCTGGAGCGCAGGCGCGAAGGATTTGGCCGCACCTGCGAGCCCGCATGTGCGAGGCCTGGAGCGTAGGTGCAGAAGATGGGTAATTAAATGGAGTTCACGGATGCAGCACCTTGACCGCAGGTGCGGTCCCGTAGGCGCGGAAAAAGATCCCGCAGGTGCGAAAACATGGGCAGAAACCATAAATAGAACCCTTCGCGAATTTGGTTCATTTCTACCATTTTCAAGTCGGTTTGTGGAGCTTTTGGAGTGATTTTTGAAGGGTGATTCAATGGCTTTCAGTGAGGTAAGTTGCTTGAGACCTAATACTTGTATATATGGTGATTTTCCGTTGTTTAGTCATTGTAATTAGTGAAAATAAGGGTTTAGGGCTTGGGATTTTTGGAGAAGTAATTTAAGGATTGAAGGACCAAACAATGTCGGATTTTGATGAATTTGGTATGGTTAGACTCGTGCGTGAATGGGCTATCTAGTTTTGTAAATTTTGTCGGATTTTTAGACGTGGGCCTGGGGGCCGGGTTTGAGCCAATTTCAGGTTTTGGTTTAATTTTGTTGCTTTTCCATTGGAATTCATTCCATTAGCGTATATTGATGGTATTGTACTGATTGTGAATAGATTTGGAGCATTTGGAGGCCGAGTCCAGAGGCAAGAGCATTGCGGGGTAGAGATTTGACCGGTTTGAGGTAAGTAACGATTGTAAATCTAGTCTTGAGGGTATGAAACCCCGGATTTTGTATCATTCTACTATTTTTAGTGACGCACATGCTTGGTGACGGGCGTGTGGGCGTGCACTGTTGGGGATTATGACTTGGTCCGTCACGTAAGAATCGTATAGTTTTAAACTTTGTTGAAACTATATGATACTTATATGTTTTAGAAAGAGTTTCTATAAATTGGGTTGAATGCCATGTTTGGGCTTTGTGCCAGTGTTGTTTGGACCCTTAGGGGCCTTTTCTTACTATCCTCTCATTGTTTTCGATTGAAAATCTATACTCAGTCATGTTTATACTTGTTTACCACATAACTCAGTTTTATGATTCTATTTTTATGCATATAAATGTTTTGGGCCGAATGCCGTGTTTTACTGAAATGCCTGAGTGGCTTGAGAGGTTTATGACTGAGTGAGGCCGAGGGCCTGATTTGTGAAGATATTTATGGGATCGGGTTGCATGCCGCAACATGTTGCATATTTATGGGATCGGGCTGCACGCTGCAGCATGTTTCATATTTATGGGATCGGACTGCACGCCGCAACATGTTTGATATCGGCCGAGGGCCTGATTGTGAGGATGAATGTGGATCGAGGCTGCCCGCATGCAGCATACTTTATTATTATAGCACGTGAGTTGTCCGTGCAGATTATAGCGCTTGGGCTGAAGGAGCCCCTCCGGAGTCTGTACACCCCCCCCCAGTGAGCGCAGGTACCTACTGAGTGCGAGTGCCGAGTGCTGAGTGACTGGGAGGCATGAGTGATTGTGAAGTATGCCCGAGTGGCAAGAGTGATTGTGAGGTGTGCTCGAGTGGCACGAGTGACTGTGAGGTTTGCCTGAGGGGCTATATATGAGTGATGTTTTTCCCGAGGGGCTGTTTATGATTTCATCATTTTTGCTCACCTTTGCATTTTTCCTCTGTTTGAAAACTGTTGAAAAATATCTTTAAATGATTTTTACTGGAACTGGGTTTAAACGAGATATTTTGATTCAAATCCTGATTTTAAAAGCAGGTGGTATTTTACTGAGATTTCCTGATATGAACATTATATGCTTTATTGCTCGTCACTATTGCTCAGCCTTTATTTATTGTTGTTACTTACCGAGTTGGTGTACTCACGTTACACCCTGCACTTTGTGTGCAGATCCAGGTGTAGCTGGACACGGTAGCGGTTGTTGATTATTTTGGTTGCATATTTTCTCGAGGATAGCAAGCTAGCTGCTTAGCGACCGCAGCCCCTGCTCTTCTCCCTCTTATCTTCCTTTAGTTGTATTTACCTATTTTTCAGGCTGAGTTAGCCTTGATATTGTTAGACAGATTGTAGTAGATGCTCATGACTAGTAACACCCCGATGTCGGGCTTTTCCTTCAGCACTTTTATTTTGATTGGAACTCATTTACGAAGGTTTTTATGTTAAATAACATTGAAATTATCTTTGAAATGAAAATATCGGTTTCTTTTGGAAATGAGTCGGCTTGCCTAGTTCCACGATAAGCGCCATCACGACAGGGGTTAGTTTTGGGTCATGGCACATCTCCAAAGAACCTCCCTTGAGACCTTGTCGTACACTTTCTGTGTGTCAATAATGTTACGACCCGACCTGTTATCTTGAGAGTTATAGCCCCGATCCCCTATTAACTATTTTTTCTGTATCTATTTCTGCTATTGTGACTTGCCGGGAGGTTTCATTTTGGTTTTTGGAGTGTTTTTGGACACTTAGTCCCTAAACAGAAGCTTAAGCCTTAGGATTTGGGCCGCAGTCGAAACTGTGTGAAGACGACTCCGGAATGGAGTTCCGTCAGTTTCGTTAGCTCCGTTAGGTGATTTTGGACTTAGGGACGTGTCCGTATTGTGTTTTGAAGGTCTGTAGCTCATTTAGGCTTTAAATGGTGAAAGTCAAAATTTTGGAGATTTTGACCGGTAGTGAAATTTTTGATATCAGGATCGGATCTCAATTCCGGAAGTTAGAGTAGGTCCTAGGGTTGAATATGACTTGTGTCTAACATTTGGGGTCAATCGGACGTGGTTTGGTTGGTTTCAGCATCGGTTGTCGAATTTGAAAGTTTCAACTTCTTTAAGTTTGAATCGGAGGATGATAAGTGATTTTAGCGTTGTTTGATGTAGTTTGAGGGCTCAACTAAGTCCGTATGGTGTTTTAGGATTGGTTGGTATATTTGGTTGAGGTCCCGGGGGCTCGAGTGTATTTCGAATGCTTAACGGATTGAGCTTGGGACTTATGCAATTGCTGAAGCTGCAACACCTAGTGTAATCACACCTGTGCACTTTGGGCCGCAGGTGCGTCACCGCAGAAGCAGCGATGGAGCCATAGAAGCGGTTTTGGCCTTGTCAAGCTGGGGCCGCAGGTGCGGCTTTAGATCCGCAAAAGTGGAAGATGAGCGCATGTGCGGGCCCGCATGTGTGGCCTTTGTTCGCAGATGAGGACCCGGTTCCACTTAAGTGATTTTTGCACCTGCGATGGTATTTCTGCATGTGCGGTATCGCAGATGCGGTTGAAGGCTCGCAGAAGCGAGATCTCTGGCAGAAAAAGGGCTAAGTGCGAAGGTTTGATTTCATTCTTCATTTTTGGACTTGGGAGCTCGGGATTTAGCGATTTTTCGAGGGATTTTCAGAGGAAGCTTTGGGGTAAGGATTCCTAACTCATTTTTGGTTGTATTCCATTAATCTATAGTTGTCTTCTCCCTTTAATTTCGGATTTGGGGTTGAAAATTTGGAGAAAAGTTGAGAAAAGTTCTTAGGCCAAATTTTGGGATTTTTATCGAGATTTTGGTATCGGATTTGAGTAATTTTGGTATGAGTGAACTCATGAGTGAATGAGTGTTCATATTTTGTGACTTTTACCTGATTCCGAGATGTGGGCTTGGGGAGACTTTTTGGGGAAATTTTCTAATTTCCTTCTTTAGCTTTGATTTCATTAATTAGATTGATTTCTTAAAGTTGTAATTATGGTATGTAATTGATTTTGGCTAGATTTGGGCCATTCGGAGCCGAATATTCGTGAAAAAGGCATTGTTACCAATTGATTGAACTTGGTTTGAGGTAAGTGGCTTGCCTAACCTTGTGTGGGGGAAATCCCCTTAGGATTTAGTGTTGTTATGATATGTGAGCACCGTGTACGCGAGGTGACGAGTGCGTACACGGGCTATTTATGGAAAAACCTGATTTTTACCGTTAAATAGCCCGTTTTTATCTTATTAGAGTATACTAGCATGTGTAGTTATCCTGTTAGCCTAGAATAACATGTCTATGTCTCCTAATTGCCTATTTAAACTCTTTGCAGCATGTTTAGTAAATCTCGCTTCTTTCTTGACTTGTACTTAGTCTAAATTACAGGTTTCTTGCTATAACTGTTATATTCATTTGTTTGAGATGCGTATTTACTTTGGAACTACAGGACGGTATCCCAGGAGATCCCCCCTGCATATTTACTTTTGAGACTACGAGGCAGTTCCTCGGGAGATCTCCCTGCACATTTACTTTTGAGACTACGAGGCGGTTCCTCGGGAGTTCTTCCTGAATATTTACTTTTACGACTACAAGGAGGTACCTCGAGAGATCTCCTTGTACTTTTATTTTGGGACTATGAGACGGTATATCGGGAGATCCCCTGCTGTTTATCCCTATGTTCTACGTTGCTACTTTGCTATGTTTTCCTTGTTTAAATTCTAGTCTCCTATTATATTGTTATACTCTCCTGCTTATTTATTATATACCAGTAGGGCCTTGACCTGACCTCGTCACTACTCGGCTGATGTTAGGCTTGGCACTTACTGGGTACCGCTGTGGTGTACTCACGCCCTTTCCTACACATGTTTTCGTGTGCAGATCCATATTCCTTTTACCAACATTGTCCTTAGCTGCAGTTGCTGCTGTTTTTGGAGAACTTCAAGGTACATCTGCCCGCGCCCGCAGATCCTTGGTGTCCCCCTCTGTCCCCTATGTTGATTCTTCTCTTATTTCTATAGACATTGATGTATAGAACAGTTAGAACTTCATCGAAGCTTGTGACTTACGGTGTTCCGGGTCTTGGGAGTGTTATGTATATTTCGAGAGTTGATTATTGTATATGCCGAGCGGCATCTCAATTGCTTATTTAAAATATCTGCTACTGGTAGTTGTAAATTTTCATGTTTTCATTTCATTTCCGCAAAGTGTTAGGCTTACCTAGTCGTAGAGACTAGGTGCCATCACGACAAATTCACGGAGGGAGAATTTGGGTCGTGACAAATTGGTATCATAGCTCTAGGTTCATAGGTGTCATGAGTCACAAGCCGGTTTATTAGAGTCTCGCGGATGGGTACGGAGACGTCTGTACTTACCTTCGGGAGGCTATGGAACTGTTAGGAAGAATTATACTTATTTGATTCCTTGTCGTGCGAGTTATTTGAATCAAATTCTAAAATTTCTCTATTCTATTCTTTCTCACAGATGGTGAGGACTCGTACCAGGAGATCCGATGACCAGGAACTCGCGCCCCCTGCTAGAGCCGCCAGAGGCCGGGGCCAGGATAGAGGATGAACACGCGGTGCAGCTAGAGCACCCGCGCGAGCTGCAACAGAGGAGCCCCAAACAGCTCCAGTTGGAGGGCAGGCACCAGAGGTTCCTATTGCTGCACCAGCCCTCCAGGAGACTCTAGCCCAGTTCATGAGCATGTTCAGCACCTTAGCTCAGGCTGGATTGATTCCATTAGCTCCCACCATATCTTAGGCCGGGGAAGGGGCACAGACTCCCGCAACCCGTACTCCTGAGCAGAGGGTCCAGGTTGATCAGGCCCCAGAGTTCATTCCTCTGCCGCCGGTAGCTCCGGTTCAGCACGAGACTGGGACAGCCGCTTCTGAGGCAGAGCAGCTCAGACTTAAGAGGTATAAGAAGTACTACCCACCTACCTTCGGCGGATTGGCTACAGATGATGCTCAGGGTTTTCTGGAGGAGTGTCATCGTATTCTCCGTACTATGGGCGTAGCGGAGACGAGTGGGGTTTCTTTTACTACTTTCCAGCTTAGAGGAGCAGCCTATAAGTGATGGCGTGCTTATGAGTTGAGTAGTCCGGATGAGGCAGCTTCACTTACATGGACTCAATTCTCGGACATATTTTTGAGAGAGTATGTCCCTCAGAGCCTCAGGGACTCATGGCGCGCGGAGTTTGAGCAGCTGCACCAGGGTGCTATGACTGTGTCAGAGTATGCTGTTCGTTTCAGTGTTTTGGCCCGACATGCACCGGCCTTGGGTGCCTCAGTTCGATAGAGGGTTCGTCAGTTTATTGAGGGACTCCACCCCAATATCAAGATTAGTATGGTCATGGAGCTGGAGATGGATATTTCTTACCAGCAGGTTGTGAGCATTACCAGGAGATTAGAGGGCATGCTTGCTCGGGACAGAGAGGAGAGAGAGGCCAAGAGGTCTCGAGAGACTGGTTATTATTCTGGATCTCGTGCCCCAGCAGCTCGCCATGGTTGGGGTTTTGGGAGTCTCCCTAATCATTCAGCTCTTCCAGCCGCCAGTGGTGTTCCAACCCCTTCTAGACCCCAGGAGCCTTATTATGCACCGCCAGTATTTAGTGTGCCTCCTGCTCGGGGTGCTATTAGCGGCCAGTTGAACAGAATTGGCCCGAGTCAGTCACAACAGCCACGCCCTCCGAGGGGTTATTTTGAGTGTGGCGACACTCGCCATATGGTGAGGGATTTCCCCAGACATAGGAGGTTTGCACCTCTACAGATTTCTCATCCACCACGTGCTCCATTGGGTTCTCAAGATATGATTCCAGCACCAGCTACCGCACCACCTGCTCAGCCAGCTCGAGGTGGAGGTCGGGGAGGTCGAGGTCGCCCTAGAGGGGGAGGCCAGGCAAGATATTATGCTCTTCTGGCTCGTGCAGAGGCAGTTGCTTCCGACTCTGTCATTACAGGTATTGTTCCATTCTGTCAAAGAGATACGTCGGTATTATTTAACCCATGCTCTACGTATTCCTATGTGTCCTCTTATTTTTCCCCATATTTGGGTGTATCTTGGGATTCTTTGAGTTCCCCTGTTTATGTGTCTACTCATGTGGGAGATTCTCTTGTCATGGACTGTATATATCAGTCGTGTTTGATTGCTCTTTGTGGTTTTGAGACCAAAGCCGATTTATTATTACTCAGCATGGTAGATTTTGATGTTATCTTGGGCATGGACTGGTTGTCGCCCCATTATGCTATTCTTGATTGTCATGCTAAGACCGTGATGCTGTCTATGCCAGGCTTACCGCGATTAAAGTGGAGAGGTACCTTAGAGTACACTCCCCACAGAGTTATTTCATTTCTTAAGGCTCAACGAATAGTTGAGAAGGGGTGTGACACGTATTTAGCTTATGTGAGAGATGTCAGTATTGATACCCCTACAGTTGAGTCAGTTCCAGTGGTGAGGGATTTCCCAGATGTGTTTCCAGCTGATCTTCCGGGCATGCCTTCCGACAGAGATATTGATTTAGGCATTGATTTGTTGCCGGGCACTCAACCCATCTCTATACCTCCATACTGTATGGCTCCTCCTGAGTTGAAGGATTTAAAGGAGCAGTTGTAGGAGTTTCTTGATAAGGGCTTCATTCGGCCCAGTGTATCACCTTGGGGTTCTCCTATCTTGTTTGTAAAGAAGAAGGATGGTTCTATGCGTATGTGTATTGATTATCGCCAGCTGAACAAAGTTACAGTGAAGAACAGGTATCCATTGCCTCATATTGATGAATTATTTGATCAGTTACAGGGTGCCAGGGTGTTTCCCAAGATTGACTTACGTTCAGGCTATCATCAGTTGAAGATTCGGGAGCCAGATATCCCGAAGACTGCCTTCAGGAATCGATACGGTCACTATGAGTTTCTTGTTATGTCTTTTGGGCTGACCAATGCCTCAGCAACCTTTATGAATTTGATGTACAGTGTGTTCAAGCCTTATCTTGACTCCTTTGTCATTGTGTTTATTGATGACATTCTGGTATACTCCTAGACTCAGGAGGATCATGAGCAGTACCTAAGGACTGTGCTTCAGACTCTGAGAGAAGAGGTTGTATGCAAAATTTTTGAAGTGTGAGTTTTGGCTAGACCTAGTGGCATTCTTGGGTCATGTAGTATCAAGTGATATCTAGTGTCATTCAAGGTAGATCCAAAGAAGGTGGAGGCAGTGCAGAGCTGGCCTAGACCGTCATTAGCTACGGAGATACGCAGTTTTCTTGGGTTGGCAGGGTATTACTGTCGTTTTGTTGAGGGATTCTCATCAATTGCAGCACCTATGACCAGGCTGACCCAGAAGGGTGCTCCGTTCAGGTGGATAGAGGAGTGTGAGGAGAGCTTTCAGAAGCTCAAGACAGCTTTGACTACAGTCCCAGTTTTGGTATTACCTACAGGTTCGGGGTCCTACACTGTATATTGTAATGCGTCGCGGATTGGTCTTGACACGGTATTGATGCAGGACGATAGGGTGATTGCCTATGCATCCAGACAGCTGAAGGTGCATGAGAAGAACTATCCTGTCCACGACCTTGAGTTAGCAGCTATTATTCATGCCCTAAAGATTTGGCGCCACTATTTGTACGGTGTTCCTTATGAGATTTACACTGATCATCGGATCTTAATGTGCATCAGCGGAGGTGGTTAGAGCTACTTAAGGATTATGATATCACCATTTTGTACCACCCCGGAAAGGCCAATGTGGTGGCTGATGCTTTGAGTCGCCGGGCAGAGAGTTTGGGGAGTCTAGCATATCTTCCAGCAGCAGAGAGAGCCTTAGCATTGGATGTTCAGGCCTTAGCTAGCCAGTTTGTGAGATTGGATATTTCTGAGTTGAGTCGAGTGTTGGCTTGTGTGGTCTCTCGGTGTTCTGTTTATTATTGTATCAGGGAGCGTCAGTATGATGACCCCCACCTGCTTGTCCTTAAGGATATGATCCAGCATGATAATGCTAAGGAGGTGACTATTGGGGATGATGGCGCATTGAGGATGCAGGGTAGGCTATGTGCGCCTAATGTAGATGGTTTGCGTGAGTTGATTCTTCAGGAGGCTCATAGCTCGCGGTACTCCATTCATCCGGGTGCCACGAAGATGTATCAAGACTTGAGGCAGCATTACTGGTGGAGGAGAATGAAGAAGGACATAGTAGAGTATGTGGCTCGGTGCCTAAATTGCCAGCAAGTGAAGTATGAGCATTAGTGACCGGGTGGGTTCCTTCAGAAGTTAGAGATTCCGGAGTGGAAATGGGAGCGGATCACTATGGATTTCATTGTTGGACTCCCACGGACTCAGCGGAGGTTTGATGCAGTTTGGGTGATTGTGGATAAACTGACCAAGTTAGCTCATTTCATTCCTGTGATGACTACTTATTCTTCCGAGCAGCTGGCTCGAATTTACATCCGCGAGATCGTTAGGCTTTATGGCGTACCGGTATCTATCATCTCTGACCAGGGTACGCAGTTTACATCACAGTTCTGGAGAGCCGTACAACATGAGTTGGGTACTCGAGTGGAGCTGAGCACCACATTTCACCCTCAGACGGACGGACAGTCCGAGCGCACTATTCAGATATTAGAGGATATGCTTTGTGTGTGTGTGATGGAGTTTGGAGGGTCATGGGATCAGTTCTTGCCACTTGCGGAATTTTCCTACAACAACAGCTATCAGTCAAGCATCCAGATGGCACCGTATGAGGCTATGTGTGGTAGGCGATATCGGTCCCCAGTGGGTTGGTTGGAGCCGGGCGAGGCCAGATTATTGGGTACAGATTTGGTCCAGGATGCCCTGGATAAGGTGAAGGTGATTCAGGATCGACTTCGCACAGCCCAGTCTAGACAGAAGAGTTATGCGGACCGGAAGGTTTGCGATGTAGCATTCATGGTTGGAGAGCGGTTCTTGCTCCGGGTATCGCCTATGAAGGGCGTTATGAGGTTTGGAAAGAAGGGCAAGCTGAGCCCAAGGTACATTGGTCCTTTTGAGGTGTTGCGGCATGTTGGGGAGGTTGCTTATGAGGTTGACTTACCTCCCAGCCTAGCAGGAGTTGATCTGGTATTCCACGTTTCTATGCTCCGTAAGTATCACGGTAATCCGGCTCATGTATTGGATTTCAGCTCAGTTCAGTTAGACAAAGATCTCTCTTATGTTGAGGAGCCAGTAGCTATTTTGGACAGGAAGGTCAGAAAGCTAAGGCCAAAGAACATTGCTTCAGTAAAGGTATAGTGGAGGGGTTAGCCGGTCGAGAAGGCGACTTGGGAGACCGAGCAGGATATGCACAGCCGTTATCCTCATCTTTTCACAGCTTCAGGTATGTTTTTATACTCGTTCGAGGATGAACAATTGTTTTAAGAGGGGGAGGATGTGATGACCTGACCGGTCGTCTTGAGAGTTATAGCCCTGATCCCCTATTAATTGTTTTCCCTGTA
Organism: Nicotiana tabacum; assembly: GCF_000715075.1. NCBI lineage: Eukaryota > Viridiplantae > Streptophyta > Magnoliopsida > Solanales > Solanaceae > Nicotiana > Nicotiana tabacum. The sequence goes on from NC_134098.1 coordinate 10,442,594, forward strand.
TCTATTTCTGCTATTGTGACTTGCCGGGAGGTTTTGTTTTGGTTTTTGGAGTGTTTTGGGACACTTAGTCCCTAAGCGGAAGCTTAAGCCTTAGGATTTGGACCGCATTCGGAACTGTGTGAAGTCGACTCCGGAATGGAGTTCCGTCGGTTTCGTTAGCTCCGTTAGGTGATTTTGGACTTAGGGACGTGTCCGTATTGTGTTTTGGAGGTCTGTAGCTCATTTAGGATTGAAATGGCGAAAGTCGAAGTTTTAGAGATTTTGACCGGTAGTAGAATGTTTTATATCGGGGTCGGATCTCAATTCCGGAAGTTGGAGTAGGTCCTAGGGTTGAATATGACCTGTGTCTAATATTTGGGGTCAATCGGACATGGTTTGGTTGATTTCATCATAGGTTGTCGAATTTGAAAGTTTCAACTTCTTTAAGTTTGAATCGGAGGATGATAAGTGGTTTTAGCATTGTTTGATGTAGTTTGGGGGCTCAACTATGTCCGTATGGTGTTTTAGGATTGGTTGGTATGTTTGGTTGAGGTCCTGGGTTCTCGGGTGTGTTTCGATTGCTTAACGGATTGAGCTTGGAACTTTTGCAATTGCTGAAGCTGCTGCACCTGGTGCAATCGCACCTGCGCACTTTGGGCCACAGGTGCGGTGCCGTAGAAGCGGTTTTGTCCCTGTCAATCTGGGGCCGCAGGTGCGGTGATAGATCCGCAGACAGAAACCGAGCCTTTCTCTCTCTCCCCCAACTTTTCATACAAATGACTAAACGCAACATTCTTGGCATCGGTGACCGCTAGCTTTGCCTCCTTCCTAGCCTTATTATACCTTGCTTTGTTCGCACTCCTCTCATTCTCGTCTGTACTCTGCACTAACTTCAAGTATGCCGCTTTCTTTGCTTGCAATTTTCCCTAAACCTCTTCATTCCACCACCAATCTCCTCTGTGCTTGCCAGGGTAACCCTTTGAGATACCTAACACCTCCCTCGCAACCTCCCTAATACAGTTCGCCGTCATCACCACATAACACTCGAATCCTCACTACTACTCCAGGCCCCTAAAACCCTCACCTTCCCCTCTAGCTCATGTGCTTTATCCTTAGACAAAGCTCCCTACCTGATCCTCCAGCGACGCCATACAACCCGCTTCTTCCTCTTCATCATGATGCCAACATCCATTACCAATAGCCTATGTTACTATGCGAGGGACTAACTCGGGATAACCTTGCAATCCTTGCACAAGCATTTATCACCCCTCCTGAGTAGTAGATAATCAATCTGAGTCTTAGCCATTATGCTAAGGAAAGTAACCAAATGTTCATCCCTCTTGTCAAAGAAAGAGTTCGCTATAACAAACTCAAAAGCCTTAGCAAAGTCCAATAGAGTCGTACCTCCTCCATTCCTATCACCAAATCCAAAACCGTCATGAACCCCCCAGCGGACGTCCCAATATTCCCATTAAAATCCCATCATATAAACAACTTCTCAATGGGCAGAATACCACGCACAACCTCATCCAACTCCTCCTAGAAGTGCCTCTTCACCTCCTCATCTAAGCCCACTTGGGGTGCATAAGCGCTAATGACATTTAGGGTGAGCTCTCCAACCACTAAATTAATCGCCATAAGTCTATCATTCATCCGCCTAACATCAACCACCGACTCTCTAAGATCCATATCCACCAAAATACCCACTTTGTTCCTACCTTTCCTGCTACTTGAGTACCACAGTTTAAACCCGTCTGTGTTCTTCAACCTCGTTCCTACCCACATAGTCTCCTGCACATATGCTATATTGACCATCCTATTCTGGAGAATCATAGCTAAGTCTATAGACTTACCCGTCAACGTCCCTATGTTCCACGATCCAATTCTCAACCTATAAGCTCCCTTGGTCCCCTTGCACCCCTTGCCCCTACCTTACCCTTTGCCCCACCCCACGCCGCCCCCTGCCACCCCCGGGGGCATGACCTTATTCTACCATCATGGACCACCACCACTAGAACCTACGGTAAATAAAGGCAAGCGCTAACGCAAAAACAAGCAACATACCAACGCTTTAAAAAAAAGCTACAAGTACAAGCACATTATTGATTTGTGTAGACCAAATTACTAACTAATATGAAAATTTTAACTAGCGTAAGAGAAAGGGAACAAGAAATTAGGAGGTACCAACCCTTGAAAGTAGAACCTGAAATATAGTCTTGGGTACTAAGATCGGAAGCAAATATGACAGGCCGGAGGTACTGATCCACCTCGAAGCTGCCTGGAAAAGAGGTTGAGTAGGCTGACTCGGCGGTTTCAACCACTGACATACAATTTCCACTCTTGAAATCTGTGCCAGCACTTTGCTGGATTATAAGGCCCCGTAAAGGTTTTCGAAGAAATTTAAGGTTTTTTGGTGCCGAGGTAGACTAATGTGTATGAAGGTAGCGGTACAGACTTTTTGGGTTGAAGAATACACTGAGGAGTTGATGGAAATTTTTGGCATAAGAAGGCAATTATGCAGTCAGATTCGCGACCGCAGATCCATTATGCGGGCCGCATACCCATCGCAGAGTTGAGCAGAGAAATTGTTGAATTTTGATGATCATTGTGCGGTCCATTATGCGACCGAATAATCATTTCGCCATCCACACTTCCGTCATAGATTTTGTATGAAGAATATTTTAGGTGATTTTGCGGTCAATTTTGCGGCCGCATAGCTGGTCTGCGGACCACAGACTGGTCCAGGCCAGCCCAGTTTTTGGCATCACTTTCGTGGTCCATTTTGCAGGCCGCATATCTGCTTTGCAGTCCATTCTGCGACAGCAGAGCCGAGTTCGGAGGGTCCATTTTCTATTTTTATAACCCGACCCCGTTTTGATTAAAAGCCTTTAGGGCTCATTTTGGAGCATATACATCACGATTTTAGTGAGAAGTGTGAGTATTTTAATGGAAGAGAGGGAGAAGACCTAGCCATTCTAATCAACCATTCTTGCCCCAATCTTCAAGAATCATGGAAGCCACTCACTAGACCATCATCTATCCGGGTAAGACCTTGTCATAAAACCTTCATGCAATTGTTATGGGTTGAATTAGGTTATGGAGTTGGGGATAGGCCATACATGTGACATTAGGTGGTAGTATGTAAGATTGTTGAACTATTTTTGGTAGTTTCGTGTTGAAATTAGTTGAGGGAGGAAGGGATTACCATTGTATATCTTTGTAGTCAATTCTGCATAATAGGTGTTTGACAAATTCCTAAGAGAGTTATACCATGAGAATCCTTCTAATTATTATCCGACTTTTGCTTTCTTCCTATATATTGATATAGCTAGAGGTGTTAGGACGTTGTAGTAACTTAAGAAAAGCTCAAGCAAGGTATGTTAGCTAAAATTCTCTCTTAGAATCGAATTCCGTAATGTTCCCGTAAGTTTCAAGTATGGTTGTCCCAAGTTCCTAATAAATTTGATTATCCCAAGTATGTATTGTGTTGAAAGATTCATTTACACAAAACGGGTTCCAATTATTCCTAAGCTATTATGACCTCTTCGAGAATATGTTCAAGTATGGTTTATGTATTGAAATGTTATGACTTCAATTAGTGTTTCAAATTAAAGTCTATTATGCTTAACTTGGAAAGAAAACGTCAACGTGCTTAAGACTCACATTTCCCATATACATATTTGAGGTCTTGATTCCAAATGCTTTTTATTATTGATAAACTATGACAACGTTTGGAAGTGAAAGAAGTGAGAGTGAGATATAAAATGTGGCCATGGTTGTCGTAACTAGAGCATCTTCTTTGAATTTGTGTTTCAATCTTAAATCACCATGATCTACTTTGTAAGAGATTTCAATGTGTTTTGAATTCTTATTTACCCATGAGTTGAAACTGTGCATTGCCTTTTTAGACAAGTATTTCAAAACTAAATGGTGTATTACTTATTTATGATTTGTAACCTGTGTTGTGATTGCAAGTCATTTTGCTCCATACTTTGGAAAGAAAACTATTGTGTTTAAAGCCTTCATTACTAATGAATTTAAGGTTATGATTTCCGGAATATTATATGTGTTGATGTTTAGGATGATGATCCTTGAAAGTAAAGAAATGAAAGTTTGAAATATAAAATATGGCCAACGTGCCATGAATGAAGAATTATACGTATGGCCAAGAGAGCCAAAGAAATAATGATGTTATAAAAGGTTGAAAGTACTAATGAAGCTATATATGGTGTGAAAAGTTATGAGGTGAATGTATTTGTAATTCTGTTTCCCTTGTGTACAAAATAAAATGATTTTGGGAGTATCATTAGCGAACCGAGGAAGGGTGGGTCGAAACGGCCCACACCCGAAACTACACGTGCCGGAGTAGGAGTGGATTGTGATTATTCCTCTTATTTGGGATGAGATTGAATTATTGATGTGATAAGATTATTCCCCTTGATTAGGATGAGATAGATGATATATGTGAATTGGAAATGATGAAGTCGACCCACACGTCATATGTGGGAAGGCGGCCTAGCCGATCGGGTGGAGATCAGATGATATGCCACGCGCATGATGGTTCCTATTCTTTCGTATCACCATGTCAATCCACATTGTTCTTGGAGAGATGGCCTAGCTGATTGGGCGTGATCGGACTCCGTGCTGAAAGTATGGGGGTATATCAGTGCTAATGATCTCCCAACCAAAAATAATATTATTTTCGTAATTTGAAAATTGTTATGTTCTAACTTGTCATTTGGATATTATTGATTGTTACTTGCTGCTTCCTTTGTTTCCCCCTTCTTAAATTGGCATTCTATTTCGAAATAGGACATTTAGATTTACATACTAGTACTATTCCACATGTAATAACGTCCCTTTTGCCGGGGGCGCTGCATCTTCAATGGATGCAGGTGGTTTGTCAGGGGGAAACTTTGATCTTCATTATCAGTTACTCTCTATTCAGCAGGTTTTGGTGAGTCCTACTTTGTTCCGGGCCTTTTGTCACTTGACGTTGTACTTTGTGTTTTGAGGTATAGCCGGGGCCTTGTCACCAACACTTCCATACTACTCTTATGTTGTACTTAGAGGCTCCGTAGACATGTTGTGTATGGTGTACGATGTTGAAATGTTGGTATTTTGGCAAACATGTTTTCTCTCTTAAATATGAATTTGTGATATTTTGAAAATTTAAATGAATATCCTTTGAGTAATGGAAAAGAATGTGAAGCACTCGACTCTTCTCATGTCTATATCTTGTTATTGGTTCTTAAATTGTTCATGGGTAAGGGTGGGTAGAAGGCATCAAGTAGGCTTGCTTGACCAGGGTATCTCGGTTGAGCATCGGTCGCGCTCCCCGAGGTCGGGGCGTGACAAGGATCTTCGCCGGAAAGGGACTGCGACTCCGGGAACTGCCTCTGTATACTCACACATATACAGATGAAAGAGCGAGGGGGAGATTTTAAAGATGTGCCGGCAGCGACGACTTCAACGGAGATCTGTGTCGCCGTACTCTGACCACCGAGGGGAGAAGAAGATAATGGGAAAGAAAGAGGAAGAAAGAGAGAAGAAGGATACCACACACATGCAGAAGAAAGATGGCGAGGAGGAGATGTTGAAGATGGGCTGGCAGCGATGATTTCGATGGCGATACGTCATCGGACACTGACAGCGAGGGGGAAAAAAGAGAACGGGAAAGAAAGAGGAAGAAAGAGAAATGGAGAAAGATAGAGGAAGATGGAGAAAAGGAAAGAGAAAGACAAGAAAAAAAGGGTTAGGGTTCTTACCTGGGCTCGACGACGGTCGGTGCGACGGTGAAAAGGTGGTGCAACGGAAGTGTATGTAGGTTACCGTTAGTTTGGAGAGAGATATAAATGACTTGTGTAATACTATTATAATTGACTTATTTTAATTAAATGGTGTTGCCCTTTGATTTTTGCCCCTTCTCCTTAAACAAGTAGGAGATACGTGGATTGATTCAATACAAATAATCAAGAATATTAGATAAATGAGTTAAAGACAAAATAAACGAATCAAACCAGTTGTAATGTTATAAGTCTAGCCCAAACCTAGGTTGAACATTATTTTTCCCCTCGATCGGACCCTTGGTTCGAGCCCAATTATGAATGAAGAACAGAACATTTAAATATAAACTTTTGCAGTAGCTAGAAAGCAGAAAATGAATTTATATTGCCTTGATTCATGTGTTATAATATGTGTTATAAAAGAAAAACTTCCCCTTTATATAGTAGGAGAGTTTCATCCTTAGTACACGTCTAAAATAGGTAAAAATCTTCCTTTCTCGTTAATTACTGATCTGTAACTGACATCGAGCGAGATCTGCGCTGTGATATCCAGTTAGGCACGGATATCACGGCCCTCTATCTGTCATGTGTAACCGTTTGCCATATTTCCCGAGGTCTTAGAGTTCGTTCTGGTTCCAGGGAGTTTTGCTTCATCAATCCTGATGATGGACACATGGTTCACCTTTCATGGGTCTCGATACGAAGGGATCCCAGCCTGGATTTCAACCTCGTGCGTCTGTGCCCTTCTTCCATCTTCTTTACCAAAAAATCAGGATATGCGTTGTCCCCAATTTTACCCGTATACAGATAGTCCCCTCATTTTCTGGATAGTAGGTTTGCCAAAATGGTGGGAAATGACAGATGAACACCAGTTCCTTTCTTCATACATTACAACTGAAATGACGGGTAAACTGAAACGTCCCATCAGTCGCGTCGCTCTGACTTCGGACACATGTCAGTCACCGACTGGCTGCCATCGAATGCAAAACATCACACATTGATTGTTTTTCCCTTGTAAAATCTTCAATTGTTTTCACTTCTTTTACTTTCCAACTCTAGATTTTATCCCCGAACTTTCAAGCGGTTTTCAATTTCTCTAAATCTTCATACCTTGTTCTTTGAGCCTTCATACCTTTATCCTCATACATCTTCTTTCGACCTTGAACCCAGACCTTCATACCATCTTCAAATCTTCATATTTTTCTTCAAACCTTCATACTTCTCTAACTTAGGAGCAAGGTCCTAGTCAATTGAAATAGAATGTTAGCCTTTAGAAAATTAGGGTAGCAAGACACAAGTTTAAAACAGATTTTTGGGCAATATTACAAAAAGCACTCCAACATACACAAGACATAGTAAAAGTTCATTCAAGTAAAAGTTAGGGCATTATCTAAATTCAATAGGTAGAAATAATATACAACCACAATATTGAAGTTCAAAATTAACATGTAAAGATGTTACAGGGTGCACAACTAGTCTTAGGAGATAGGGAATTGTAGAGTGCAAATCATAGTGAGTCATGACATGAACAGTACACAACTCTTATGTGTTAATTAACACAGAATGATATTAAGTTAAACACCATCATAGTTGAACCAAAATTCAGATACATGTGCAGAAAGAAGGGAAGAAAGCAAACATTATGAGGGTTAAACACTAACCAGTGGCAGAATTAAAAGAGTGCAGAGTGTAATAGCAAAAAACCAAAATCCTTGATGCTTCAGGGTTCACAAGAGCCTCAAAAATGAGCTCCGAGCCGTGCTTGCACCAGAGGAGGTTATTCAATAATTTCAGAGTGTTTTAGGGTAACAGTGAGTGAGTGAGAGAGTAGTGAAAAATAGTAGCCGAAATTAGGGTTCAGAAATCTCTCCCTCAAGGGGTTTCATGAGAGGGGTTTATATAATGTGAAAATCAACCAAGTTAACATGGAAAACAAATTATTCAAACACAAATAAGGAAAGACATACTAGAATCAATTAGAATCGGTTTTTAGGGCATGAAACAAAGGGGTTCAGTAAATCAACAAGGAATAACAATTATTACGCAAATAATACTAAAAATAAAGGAATACATAAGACTAAATAGAGAATAAGGAAAATATCATACCAAAAATCATTTAGAGTCAGATTTAGGGCAAAATAAAGTAGAAAATAGGGAAACATGGCAGATTAAACAGAAATAAGGAAAAGAATAGTCAAACACGAAAAAGGAAAAGTATCAGTCAAGAATCAGTAAGGAACAAGGGAAAGATTCAAACCCTAGTTCGAAAAGAAGCATAGATACTCGAAGATCTCGCTGAATCGGACCATATAGAGTGCATATAGACGAAATATCATCTAAATCTCATAGATTGAAGGTGGTGGAATCCCGTTTGGGTACTGGTACTTTCCAAAATTAGGGCAAGTACCTTATAACATCATAATCTTCCAGACAATAACGAGGTAACACATAAAAGGTAAGTAAATCACAGAGGGAGTCCATGATTTACTCGGATTTGGAGAAGATGGGGGAAGCGACTAGGTTTTCTAAAGGAGGGAGAAGGGAGATGGGATGATACAGAGGCGACAGACAAAGGGTGAATGGGGGTTAGGGTTAGGAGTTAGGTTAGTTAAAGGGAGGGTTTAATTGTGGGCCATTGATCTTGAGAGATCAACGACCAGGATTAAAAGAAAGTTGGGGTGGGTCGTGTAAAGTGGGTACCGATCGGGTTGGGGTTAGTAGGTTATTTGTGTTGGGCTTGGGGTAATTGGGCTAAGGTCTGGCTAGTTTTAGGTCCGAAAATTGGCCTGTTTTGGGCCAACTATTAAATACATAATAATTATTTTAAAAATAATTTATTAACTAACTAATAGATAACAAAATGCTACTTGTGCAATAAGATGACTGAAAATAATAACTCAATATTATAAAAATATAAAAATGATACTTCGGCATAAATAACATAATAAACGCAATTATTTGTAGAATATAGGCCATTATTGCAAAATAAGATAAATAGCTTAAAAATGCTAATGCAATTATAAAAGTAGAATAGAAATGTTTGAAACATGTATTATGGATGAAAATAATAATTTTGGGTAATTAAGTCATCACAAAATAATTTAAAAGATAATTACTAGATATTTATATAATAAAAATATAAGAAAATTAATTTAAAGCTCTAAAAATTATGGAAAATTATGAAAAAATGCTTGTATAGGTTTGTAAATTAAATAATGATACAAATATTCTATTTTGAAAGTATATGTATCTTTTTTAAAATATGAGGGAAAGATTGGGTATCAATAGCTGCCCCTCTTTACCCGAGAATGATAAAAGAGTTATCGGGTAAAAAAATAATGGCCGATTTTGACCGAATGGGCTGATTTGAAAAAATGGAGGCCGAACCCTGGTTCGTGAGTTGCCTACATATCCCTGGTATTACGTGAATTAGGTCGTGTGTAGTTCTGGATCCAACGGCGAACGAAACTGATGGAGTTGTGATAAGAATGGCCGCATGTTTCAAAAAGGTTCTTTTGGGTAGGATATTGTTGTAAGTAACGGACAATTTTAGATGGGGTCGTGAATACGCATTTTGGATGTTAAGAGTGTATGAGGTAAATGTTCGAACGGTCGTAGAGTAAAACGTAGGCAATTACTGGTAGTTGGTTACGTTTGAAACAATCAAAGGATGTGAATGCTGTGAACAGAAATCGGAGCAAAGATTGCTCCCGTTTGTAGAACGGTTACCTCCTGGATTACCTACAAAACTTAAAACACGGTGCGTGCAAATATATATATGGGTTATTGCGAAATTTTAAGCATGATGCAAATTCCGTTTGGACCATGAAGATTGTTTTTGGACGAGGAGGATGATGTCCTTAGACCATGACGTCCTGGGCTATGAAGCGTATGGCAAGGGATTCGCAGGCTATGAAATGGTGTCCTCGGGCTATGAGGATGGTGCCTATGGACTATGACGCCTTTGAATAATGATGCGCAATCTTAAGAAATCCTCAGGTCATGGAATTGTGTCTCCCGGCTTTGAGGATGATGCCTTCGGACTATGACACCTTCGGACAAAATGACGATATTTCAACCTATGAAATGCAAAGATAGGATGCTTAGTCATGTGCGAGGATGAGACAAGACAAGGCTTAGTCTTGTGTGAGATGAGGGCAATGCTTAGCCCTAGGTAAGTAGAGGATAATGCCAGGTTTTAGATGGCATAATGAAAAAAACATTCAGTCTTGAGGAGAAGACAATGCTTAGCCTCATGCAAAAAGGGGTAGGCAGGGCTTAGCCTCATACAAAATAGGAGACAATGCTTAGTCTCATGCAAAGAAGGCAGTGCTTAGCCTTGTGCAGGAAAGGCGGTGCTTAGCCTTATGAAATTAAGGAGGCAGGGCTTAGCCTCATGCAAATATGAGACAATGCTTAGTTTCATGCAAAGAAAGGCACCGCTTAGCCTTATGTAGTTAAGGAGGCAGTGCTTAGCCTCATGCAAATAGGAGATAATGCTTAGTCTCATGCAAAGAAAGGCAGTGCTTAGCCTTATGCAGTTGAGGGGGCAATGCTTAGCCTCATGCAAATAAGAGGCAATGCTTAGTCTCATGCAAAGAAAGGCAATGCTTAGCCTTATGCAGTTGAGGAGGCAGGGCTTAGCCTCATGCAAAGAAAGACAGTGCTTAGCCTTATGCAGTTGAAGAGGTAGGGCTTAGCCTCATGCAAATAGGAGACATTGCTTAGTCTTATGCAAGGAAAGGAAATTCTTAGCCTTATGCAGTTGAGGAGGCAGGGCTTAGCATCATGCAAAGAAAGGTAGTGCTTAGCCTTACGCACTTAAGGAGGCAGGGCTTAGCCTCAAGCAAAATTGGAGACAATGCTTAGTCTCATGCAATTAGGAGACAATGCTTAGTCTCTTGAAAATAAAGGCAATGCTTAGCCTTATGCAGTTAGAAGGCACGACTTAGCCTCATGCAAAGAAAATGATGAGTGATAGTAGAGTATTTCTTAGATGGAGATGCTTGGGGTAGATAATCTGCTATCTTGAAGTAGTGACCTGATGTGTCTGCAAATATTATTGTCTTACTCTGCCCGCATCCAAAGAAAAATCGTGAGTTTTGTAGGGGAAGGTTGGTTCGTGCTTTTGCCTTCTCGCTTTGCTTTTGCTCCTGTCTTGAGATCCTGTTTGAGTTACCCTGGGCAGCATCTGGCTGTTTATAAAAATAAAGTTTTCAAAAAATATGCGTGTATTTGATGAATGTAGTTATTTAAATATAGTAGTATGCAATATCAAGTAATTTAGATGAACCAATGATTGTGACATATTTTAGAGACATTGCGACTTCCCTGCTTTAGAATTTTGAGGGCCCTCCTCAAAATTTTGCCCCAGTTTAAAAGCAATTCTTTGACCGTTCTGTGTATGACGAAGTTGGCTGGACTTGCTTCAGAATTTTGAAGGTCCTCCTCGAAATTCTGCCCCGATTTCTGACCATGGCAAAATGAATATTTTATTGAGATGTGACCGAACCCACAGATCTGCCTACATATCCCCTCTTAAACGGGAATTTGGTCAAGCGTAGTTCAGTTACATCAGATGAAGAAATGTAAACAATCTAAACATAGTATCTCTTGACTGCGTCTGAGTTGATAGGTTTTGGCCATATTTCTCCATCCATTTCTGCAAGTATGAGTGCTCCTCTTGTTAGTACTCTATGAACCACGTAGGGCCCTTGCCAATTGGGTGAAAGTTTCCCTTTTGCTTCATCATGATGCGGGAAGATCCGCTTTAGCACCAACTGCCCTGGCGTGAATTGTCTAGGCCTGACCCTTTTGTTGAAAGCTCTAGACATCCTGTTTTGGTATAGTTGACAGTGACATGCTGCGTTCATTCTTTTTCCGTCAGTGAGAGCCAGTTGTTCATAATGACTTCGTATCCATTTTGCATCACTGAGTTCAGCCTCTTGTATGATTCTTAAAGAAGGAATTTCTACTTCGATGGGAATGGCGGCTTCAGTGCCATAGACCAGCAAATAAGGAGTTGCCCCAGTTGATGTGCGAACCGTGGTACGATATCCAAGTAGGGCAAATGGTAACTTCTCGTGCCATTGTTTGTGATTATCTACCATCTTTCTTAATATTTTCTTGATGTTCTTATTGGCAGCTTGCACAGCTCCATTCATTTGTGGCCTGTATGCTATGGGATTCTTATGCTAGATCTTGAAGGTTTCACACATGAATTTCATTATATTACTGTTAAGGTTGGCGGCGTTGTCGGTGATGATTGATTCCGGTACCCCGAATCGACAGACAATACGATCCCTAACAAAATCTGCTACGACCTTCTTAGTTATACCCTTGTAAGATGCGGATTTAACCTATTTTGTGAAATAATCTATAGCCACTAGAATGAATCGGTGCCCATTTGAAGTGGCGGGTTTGATTGGACCGATGACATCCATCCCCCAAGCGGAGAAAGACCAAGGTGCACTTGTTGCATTGAGTTCATTAGGTGGCACTCGTATCATATCAGCATGTACTTGGCATTGATGACACTTTTGGACATACCTAATGCAGTTTGTTTCCATAGTCATCCAAAAATACCCTGCTCTTAATATCTTCTTAGCTAAGATGAAGCCATTCATGTGTGGTCTGCAAGTTCCAGCATGTATCTCTTCGAGCAATTTGGATGCTTCCTTGGTGTCGACACACCGTAATAACCCCAGATCTGGAGTCCTTCTATACAAAATTCCTCCGCTTTGGTAGAAGTGGTTAGATACCCTTCGGAGTGTGCGTTTCTGAGTATGATTTGCGTGCTCCGGGTATTCTCCTTTTGCCAAATATTCTTTGATGTCATGGAACCATGGATTTCCATCAACGTCTTCTTCAACATGAGCACAATAAGCTGGCTGATTATGAATCCCTACCGGGATAGGGTCGATGAAATTCTTGTCTGGGTATTGTATCATGGAAGATAGAGTGGCCAATGTGGCCAATGCATCTGCGAATTCATTCTGGATTCTCGGAACATGTTTGAACTCTATCTTTGTGAATCTCTTCATTAATTCTTGTACATAGTACAAATACGACAGTATTTTGGTATTCTTTATAGCCCATTCTCCTAGAACCTGATGTACCAAAAGGTCTGAGTCACCAATTACTAGCAATTCCTGAACATTCATGTCAATGGCTAACTTTAGTCCCAAGATGCAAGCCCCATATTCTGCCATATTGTTGGTATATGGAAACCTGAGCTTTGCGGATACCGGATAGTGTTGACCTATTTCTGACACTAAAATTACTCAAATACCTACTCCTTTGAAGTTTGCAGCTCCATCGAAGAACATTCTCCAACCGTCATAGGTTTTAGTGATATCTTCTCCTACGAATGATACCTCTTCATCGGGAAAATACGTTTTCAGTGGTTCGTATTCTCCACCCACAGGATTTTCTGCCAGATGATCTGCCAATGCTTGCCCCTTGACCGCCTTCTAAGTTACATAGATGATGTCGAACTCACTCAGAAGTATCTGCCATTTTACCAACTTTCCTGTAGGCATGGGTTTATAGAAGATGTATTTTTGCGGATCCATCCTTGATATGAGATATGTGGTGTAGGCATAGAAGTAGTGCCTCAACTTCTGAGCTATCCATGTCAAAGCACAGCAGGTGCGCTCCACCAAAGAATACCGTGCTTCGTAGGGTGTGAACTTCTTACTTATATAGTATATGACCTGTTCCTTTCTTCCTGTCTCATCGTATTTTCCCAAGATACAGCCGAAAGCCCTATCCAATACAGATAAATAGAGTAACAGAGATCTTCTAGGTTCCGGTGGGACCACAATAGGTGGTTTGGATAAGTATTCCTTGATCTTGTCAACGGCTTTCTGGCACTCTTCAGTCTAACTTGTTGCAGTGTTTTTCTTCAACATTTTGAAAATAGGTTCACAGACCACAGTTGATTGTGCTATGAAACGACTGATGTAATTGAGATGCCCTAAGAAACTCATCACATCTTTCTTGTTCTTAGGAGGTGGCAAATCTTGGATAGCCTTGACCTTTGATGGGTGTAGCTCAATTCCTCAGCGGTTGATGATGAACCCTAACAACTTTCCAGCAGGGACTCCGAAGGCACAATTTTTGCGGGATTCAGTTTCAGGTTGTACCTTAGAAGTCGATTAAAGAATTTTCTCAAATCTGCTATATGATCTGTGCTTCTCTTGTATTTGATGATGATGTCATCCACGTACACCTCTATCTCCTTGCGTATCATGTCGTAAAATATGGTTGTCATGGCACTCATATAGGTGGCTCCAGCATTCTTTAGGCCAAATGACATCATCTTGTAACAATATACTCCTCATGGTGTAATAAAGGCCGTCTTTTCGGAATCCTCTTCATCCATCCAGATCCGATGATATCCCGCGAAGTAATCCACAAAGGATTGAAGTTCATGCTTGGCACAATTGTCAATCAGTATGTGTATATTGGGCAAAGGGAAATCATCTTTGGGACTTGCTCTGTTTAAATCCCGATAGTCGACACACACTCTGACCTTCCCATCTTTCTTTGGAATCGGCACAATGTTAGCCAACCAGGTCGGATATTCAACTACTTTGAGAACCTTGTCTTTGATCTGCTTGGTGACTTCCTCCTTTATTTTCAGACTCATATCTGGTTTGAACTTTCTTAGCTTCTGCTTTACAGGCGGACACATAGGGTTGATAGGTAGTTTATGAGACACTATGGACGTGCTCAAACTGGTCATATCATTATAGGACCATGCAAAAATGTCTTCATACTCCTTCAAGAACTGGATGTATTCTTCCTTCTCTGACGGCGATAGGTGAATGCTTACACGAGTTTCCTTGACTGTTTCGGAGTCTCCCAAATTAACGATTTCAGTCTCATCCAAATTGGACTTAGGCTTGTTTTCAAAGTTTTCCACTTCTCTAACAATTTCCTCTGGTATTATATCCTCTTCCAGATCTTCTGAATCATTATCCTTATGTTGCGTTGTCTCATTACGTGTCACAGTCGTAGGTTCATCGGGATAGGTAATAATAATGATGTAGAGAAAAATGTAAATAATAATAATAAATACAAAAAATAACAATGCATTAGATAAATCTTAAAAACGTCAAATAAGTACGACTCGATGACTCGAGAAATTATTTTAAAACAAAATATGCTTAAAACAAAATACTAAAAATGTCTTAGATGCTCATAAAATTGCTTTTAAAATAAATTATGCTAATTTCCAGGCTACCCAGGAACTCGACGGGCCCTTGATGGTGCAGCATTCCAGTTCTTGAGAACAGCTCCTTTCTCCACGGTCTTAATAATAAGGCCTTCCTCCTCCTCCTCCTCCTCCTCCTCCTCCTCCTCTCCCTCCTCCTCAACTATGACACTGCAATCCATGTCTTCATCATCCAGAAAGAAATTCCTTATGACAACCAAAACTTCATCTTCTTCGGACCCCCACATCATGTCAGCTTGATGAAATGACTAGTGCAAATGTGGTACTGGTTGTTCTAGAGGGTAATAAGGACCACTCCATGGTGGCGACCTATTCTGATACTCGTGCCAGGTGTATTCATACCCAAGCCCAAAGTTGTGTCGTGACGCCTTAGCTGTATCGGTTTGGTGACCCTGGAGATTCTTACCGAGACCTTTGCCAGATTCATACCCTGTCCATGTTAATATGCCTTCTATCTTATTGCTCCACCATTTTTCCTTTTCAATTGCATTGACGCGCTCGATGCGATGGTATGTTTATCCACCCAACTTCCTTCTATTCTCGATGACCGAAACAGTTTGATTGGTGTAAACGGGATTACTTCCGTCTCCATGGATGATCACTTCCTGATGGTTCCATTCAAACATCATGACCTGATGTAGAGTATAAGCTACGGCCCCAACGGCATGTATCCAAGGTCATCCCAACAATAGGTTGTAGGTAGTAGATATGTCCAACACTTGAAACTCAATATCAAACCAAGCTGGGCCCATTTGTAGGCTGAGGTTGGTCTCCCCAATTGTGGCCCTTTGAGACCCATTAAATGCTTTCACATTCATACTTCCTGCTCATATCTCGTGCATGCCTTTACCCAATCTTTTCAGAGTAGTTAGTGGACAATTATTGAGATTCGAACCCCCATCTATCAGGACTCTGGCAATGAACTTGTCCTCAAACTGCACTGTAATATGCAGTGCCCTGTCTTCATGAAAAGTGATCTTGTGACCTTCCAACACTTGCCCTAACATGTTAGCCATTTCTCCGCTGGTGATGTTGTTGGGTACATAGGCTTCATTCAACAGCTTCATCAGGGCATTCCTATGTGCCTCGGAGTTTTGCAGCAGTGATAAAATGGATATTTGAGTAGGGGTTTTGTTCAGATGATCGACCATAGAATATTCTCTTGCCTGTACCTTTCTCCAAAGGTCATCTGGGACAGTCTCAATGACAGGCGATTTAGATGCCGCTTCTTTGCTCGTTCCTCCCAAATGCTCGGGTGTATAAATCCTACTAGTTCTGGTCATACGTTGTGCTGCACCCGTTTCTTCCATTTTTTCCTTTCCTTTCCTTCTTGCTTCTGCAACATAATCCCATGGTATAGCATTAGGCTTATAAGATGGCATAGGTGCTACCATCACAGTGAAGGGCGTTGTTAATTCAACCTCAAACGGAGTTGGTGCAGCTACCTCAACTTCAATTGGTGCCTGAGTTTGTACCATGTTAGGTGTGAGAGTGACTGGAGATGTTTCAGGATTATCCCCTTCTCGAATGAGTCCAATTGACCCCTCTGAGTCCCATTCTTCATCGGTCTCTATCACGTTTACCCCTCCACCCTTGTGATCCGGGAGCGGATTGTTACGGACATTGAGTGCAGCCTCCTTTTCCTGTATAACTTTGGTGTCAATTAATGTCTGAATCTTATCCTTCAAAGTACGACACTCATCAATAGTATGACCTTTCATGCCTGGGTGATAGGCACATGTCTTATTTCGGTTAATCCACTGGGAGGAGTTTTCCATAGCAACAACGGGAATGGGAGTGATATAACCGGCAGCATTCAGTCTCTGGTACAGTTGGTCTCTAGGTTCAGCAATTAGGGTGTATTGGCTGGGTGGTCTGCGGTCGAAATTTGGTCTAGGTTTTTGGTAGTTTTGGCGGGCTGGTGGTGAGTGGTAGTATACTGGTTGGGTGTTATAGGTATTGTAAGTGGCGGTAGGTTATTGGTATCTGGGAGGTATGTGGGTGGAGGTCTTTGGTATGTAAGAGGAGACTTTGGACCTTGGGCTACCATCACCGCACCTACTTCTTTCTTCTTGGAGATACCTCCTGTCTGTAAGGCTTTATTTGTGGCTTGGAGTGCTTCAACATTTGTCACCATTCCACTTTTGATCCCTTCTTCTATTCTTTCTCACAATTTGATGATGTCAGAAAATTTATGGTTTTCAATAACCATCAGTCTTTCATAGTATTGTGGGTCGAGATCTGATGAAGAACTTATTCATCTGTTTTTCTTCCAGTGCTGGCCTTACTTTTGCAGCTTCAGACCTCTACCGAGTAGCATACTCGCAAAAAATTTTCGTTGGCTTCTTCTTGAGATTCTGAATGTAGAAAACATCTGGTGCATTTTCTGTGTTAAACCTGAATCGATCCATGAAATCTGATGCCATGCTCACCCAATTAACCCACTTCTTTCGGTTTTGATTGATATACCAAGAAAGAGCATCTCCAGTGAGGCTCCTCATGAACAGCTTCATGCAGATTCTTTCATCCTTGCCAACTCCTACAAGCTTGTCACAATACGTTCTCAGGTGCACCTTCGGATCACCAGTCCCGTCGAACATTTAGAACTTAGGAGGTTTGTAACCTTCTGGCAGTTCTACATCTGGTTGAATACACAAATATTCATAATTCAAACCCTCAATGCATTTGCCCCCCTTCAACACTTTAAACTCTATCAGTAAGTTTCTTGAGTTCTTCCTCCATGTTCTTAATGAGCAGGTCCTTCTCGGCGAATTCAGGTATGTATAGGGTCTGTTGTGGGGTGTGGGGTAAAGTTTTCACATATATGGGATTGCTTTGGTGGACTCTGGGAATCTGGGCATAATGGTGGTCATTGGTTGAGTTTTACGGGTCGGGAGTAGGCTGTGGTGTATTATGAGGGGTGTGGTATGTGGTTGTTTATGGGTATTGAGTTGGGTGGTGATGGTTTTGTTGAGGAGTAGGTAGCGGTGGAGGGTTGTGGTTCTGAAAAGATGTGGCGTATTGATGTGGTGCATGAGGATCTTGCGGAATTTTTGTGTGTTTTGGGGAGGTACCGGGTTTTAGGCATTTAGGGTCGGGGACGTTTAGGGTAAGGCAAAGGTTTGTTATGTTTCGGACCTGCTCAAGTTCCCCTTGTATCTCCAATATTTTCTATTCCAGACGTAGGACCAATTCATTCTGTGCTGGAGTATTCCGATCGTCTGAGGTTTCAACGTTCTCTACATTGTCCTTTCTGATACCGCTTAAATCGTCCATTTTTTGTTTCCCTTTGCTTCTGCCTTTAGGATCACTTGGTGGTGGAGGAGGTGGAGGACCTCTGGATCTAGTGTGATATGTGGATGATGCCAGTATGCACGAACCAACCTATGGGGAATGGGAATAAACAAAAGAAAAGAAAACCAAAAAAGTAACCAAGTCAGTAAGGGATATTGAAAGAATGCTTACAATATTGAACATGCTTTGCAAAATCATGTAACAGACTCGTGTCCTAATTTGGGGGGACCTCGTTGTGCCCGGGGTAGGCCTAAGCGACACATAGACTTGGAGAAAATTGATGCCAATAATTGTGTCATTTCATTAATGCGAAAATGGATCAGATCCATACTAAAACGACAATAATAAGAAAATTACTAATGGCATTTTCCTTATTACAATCGAAATATAAAACAAAGCTAAAAAGTAGTAAAGAACATCATTTCCTAATCTACTTGGCCCCAGAGGGACCTTCTCCATGCTTAGCCTTCTTGGATACATCAATCAAGTTCCCCAGGTCGCGCATGTCCAACAGTAGGTAAGCCCTTGCTAGATGCCCTCCCTCATTGCCTTCCGTATTCTGACAATCCTAGAGCCTCTTCCTCATCTTCCCCTCAAGTTCCATTAACCCTTGATCCAAATATTTCAATATTTCTGTTGATTTAGTGGCAATTTCTTTCCATTCGCTGAAGGCTTCCATATCCACTTTGTGTTGTTCCAAATGTCTAGCTTCAGACTCGAAAACCCTCTGCACAGCATCCTATACTTGACTTGTGCTTTAGCAGCGTCATCTATAACCCTATTTTTCAGATTAATCCCTGTCTTGACATCTCCCGCTATATCATCTACTAACCATGATGGGTAGAAGTATACATGGCCGGCATGGTACCTGTCTGGCTCAATAGTGTCTTTCTCTACAATGACCTTTTGATTCCACATATGTTGTTCCTCGAACTTGAATGGAATGATGTTCCCTTTAAAGTCTGCTTTGTACTGGACCATGTTGGAAACTCGAGGTATAACCTGCTTTCTTCCCGCTTGCCTCATTACCCTTATAAGAGCATAAGGATAGATTCCTCTTAACCCGATCAATACTAAATGAGTGGTTTCACTTGACCTGATGATGAATTCGCTGTTAGGGAACCATTCGAACATCCAATGTACCTTTTCGTCAGTCAAATTGCTGAAGAAACGCACCCAGCTCACAGCATTTCCAGGTTGTGCGAACCTATCTGGGATAAATGTCATTCTTTTTGGATGATGGTAGGCAATGTAGTCATTCAATGGTCGTCGCAGAAGTTCCTGACGATATTCACTTCTCTGGAAATGTTCTAATAAACAAACCTGCAGCAACAGATTACAGCCCTCGAAATGTTTGTACCCCTGCTTGTATCGATCTAAAGCTCGGTACATTTCGGTCAAGATCATGGGGATGATAGTATAAGTTTGCCATTCAATTCCTTCCATTAGAGTCCTAGTGACCATGGCTAAGTAAGTGTGGATCCTCCTCCCTTTCATCGGAAATATCAGCAACCCTAAGAAACAGACAATGAATACAAAGACTCAGCAGTGTGTCCAACCCAAAGAAGTAATGACAAGTTCATCACAGTGAAGGCGATATGACTTGGTATGCCCATAATGTTCATAAAGGAATTCAAATGGTATGTAGGACTCCTTCAGACAGAGTAATTCATCATTATTCTTGAAACCCATCATTTTCAAAAAATCGCGGGGAGTGCGATTTTCTGGTACTAATAAACCCGGACTATCCCATGGCAGCCTAGCGAAGCCTCCTATTTCCTCTAAGAGAGGGGTCATTTCTATATCACCAAAGAGGAAGGCAACTATTTTCTCATACCAAAACATAGTGGCGGCCTCAATCAAATGCGTTATTTAGCCGAATGTCAAATAAGGAAGGTAAATTTTCGAGGATTCTTTTCACATGTTTCTTGTTACTAGGTGAGAGGTTGTTCAACCAATCAAGCAGCAAAGGTGGGATGTTTTGAACCATGCCGAACCTAGGAACTTCGTGCCTCATTTTCTGCAAAACAAATGGAGTTAGCCCTTCCCCCTCTGGGTCTGACTATTTACACATTAATGATCAATATATCGGCATGTTTTCTCTAAGTAATGCACATAACGTGATGGTGTCCCATCGGACTTTAGACAAGGCTTATCTTAGTGGATTATCACGTGGACAACGTTCTAACCCATACTAGGTTTGACATAATCCATGCACAATTGATATTGGAGTGAGGTTTCTAGAAGGGTCTAGACCGGTACCCTCAAGTGGACAACTTGAGAGGGAAAGGCACGGAACCGCCGACTTCACCGCTGATCGACTAGTTTACCGCAAATAAGCCTTTCCAATTTAAATGGTAATTTTGGAAGAGCGCAGGCACTCATCAAGTGCCGCTATGGTATTAGTTGGGCACGAGTGGAATATGATGTGAGCATGCTTTATGCAAAGATAATAACAAATTTCCAAGTATTTGCATGATAGATATGTGAAAGCAATAAACACAGTATTAAGATAAAACATAAAGGATGTAAAAAGAAAGATAAAAGCAGAAGTTAGTTCATGGAACATAGGGAATATAATAAAGTAAGCAGGGGAGTAGGGGTGGGAGAGACATGATATAGCTAATAAATAGCAATTAGAGAAACTAAGGGCGAATAGGGAAAGGGATGTGCATGTTATAACAAATTTAAGCAAATAAAGGTGGAGAAAGGAAGGGACGTACATGTTATAACAGTTTTAAACAAGTAAAGGTGAACGGGAAAGGGATGTGTGTGTTATAGCAAATCTAACAAATAAAGATGGAAAAGGAATGCGCATTTTATAACAAAGAAAACTAATCCACATAAGCCAAGTTCATTATGGTAAGAGCCTAAGTGTAAATCCCCAGCAGAGTCGCCATGCTGTCGCGCCCCTTTTTCTCGTGAAATCGGGCTTCGACATGTGAAAACTCTTTTAAAGGAGGTATTAAAATAGGAGAGTCGCCACCTAACGATTTTTAAGGTGCGTTAGGGCACCTATTATACAGATAACTCTGTTTGACTAGTCAACGCCACCAAATATCGGGTAAGGGCTCAACTTACCTCAAAGAGAAGGTGTTAGACGCTCTTCGAGGTCCATAACTGTGGGTCCCGATCAAACTTAAGACTATGTGGATTATGATTAAGCTAGGTGATCAAATAAACAAAGGGAGTTCAGAAGTCACAGAACTTTATTACAACATGATTAATACAGATCTTAGTGCGAACATGGGTACACAACTATTTAGATCTAATAACAACATATAAGAGGAAGGGGGGGGGGGTGTCCTAAGTTTTTTGGCATAAAGGATCACCCCGAGCAACATAAATAGTACTTCGTAACTCCCTCAAGATGGGGTGTTACTCATATTATTCAGCGGGCACAAACTATTATCTCCTGCTACCCGATTACTATGTTAAAGTTGTTACCTAAAGCGCACTAATACAATTATAAGTCGTACCTGATGCGTGCACTACCCGTCCCATACCTATGGTACATGAGGTATTGGACCTCTATTTTGGGTGGTTCTAGACAACACTTAGGCTGCTAAAAAATGTTAAAACTAAGCGACATACAAAAACACATTGGACTTCAAATATGGCAATTTAAGGCTCAAGTTTGCCTCCACACTTAAACAACAAATGCATGCAAAACAGGTTTTTCATGTTAGGCAATTCAGAATTAAGGAACTTAACTCCCTATAGGCATGATTTCTAGGTGACAGGCATCAAGGCACGCAAGCAGATTCAGGAACTAACGAGATTCATAGACAGGATTGCATAAGTTATTACACACTGGTTATTGAGAAGGCAAATTCCTCAATTACTTGCCCTATAATTGTTGCGCCTAGGTGAGTTATGTGATAGAGGGAGTTGATTTTCAGAATTACTCATACACTTGATAATGGCCTAAGTGAGGGATTAACAATGTTTAAAGGGCATCATTACCAGTTATTAAGGCGAGCGGTGGTGTCCTATAGGCAGGATTTCTAACGATTAACAAATGAGGATTCTGATTTTATTGTTAGACCTTATAGGAAGATTTCTCTAGGTGAAATATGCAATACCATAACAAATGATATGATTAGAGTCCTATAGGCACGATCCCTAGTAATGCGAATTAACAGGAAATTCAACAATATTTCCTACGGGCAGGTTCTCTAATCAACATATAGCTACAAAGATATTGAGACATGTGAGTTCAGGTTTTTTAATAAACAAGTAGTGCAAGTGTGTGTGTTTCCCTAATGGCATGCTTTCTACAGTGTACATAGAGAATGAACAACATAAGGCAAAGCATCATTCAATCCTATAGACATGTTTTCTACCCATCATACATTAATATTAGAATCTACCCCATCCCCTTTTACTAACACCCCAATCGTTTATACAAAGATTATTATTACAGACCCAAATTAATAATAGAGTAGTAATATTATATAGCAATAAACAGGCCTATAGCAGGCCCAAATAGAATAACTAAATACTTAGCCTTACTGGGCCTTCAAAACTTCTGGCATAGCAGACTTAGACCTTCAACAAAGAACCACATGATCACAGGTCCATAGGGAAGTTCAGACCCCTTTCAATGAGCCATAACACCAAATATTGCATCACTTGGAGCAACTAACATAGAATATAGTACATGATAGGGAAGTAGAGCATTAGGTATAGTTTGGAGGTTAAGAGGAGTGACTAGGGCCAAGCCCCTAGTGCGTCAGAGTTCACAAGGGCCTCAATTGGACCCTGAGCAGTGCTCGTATTAGGGAGGCCAACAGAGAACCTAGGTAGCCTTGGCTTTCAGCCGGCTAAGAATAGGAATTTAGAATACCAAAGCAACAAGTAAAGAGAATGGACAAAAATTCCCAGAGTGATCATACAGCATAACTGTTCAGGTAGACCAGCAAAATTCAGCAAAGTTCAGTAGCAAAGCATCACATAGACAAACATCATAGGAAAAGGAAAACAAGTTTGCAAACATACCTAGATTGCACTAGTTTACATTTAATGGACTAAATTAAGTCAAGTCTAACCTAAGGCCATATCAATACTTGGACATAATGGAGGTATACATATATTGATTATCACAGAAAGGAGAAAGTAGCAAGCTAACCAAGGCATACTGAAAAAGCATGTTAACCTAGGAGCAAGGTCCTAGTCAGTTGAAATAGAATGTTTGCCTTTAGAAAATCAGGGTAGCATGACACAAGTTTAAAACAGATTTTTGGGCAGTATTACAAAAAAACCCTCAAACATACACAAGACTTAGTAAAAGTTTATTCAAGTAAAAGTTAGGGCATTATCTAAATACAATAGGCATAATCAATATACAACCACAATATTGAAGTTCAAAATTAACATGTAAAGATATTACAGGGTGCAGAACTAGTCTTAGGAGATATGGAATTGCAGAGTGCAAATCATAGTGAGTCATGACATGAACATTACACTACTCTCATGCGTCAATTAATACATAATGACATCATGTTGAACACCATCATAGTTGAACCAAAATTCAGATACATGTGTAGAAAGAAGGGAAGAAAGCAAAGATTATGAGGGGTTTAAACACTAACCAGTAGCAAAATTAAAAGAGTGCAGAGTGTAATAGCAAAAACCCAAAATCCCTGATGCTTCGGAGTTCACAAGAGCCTTGAAAATGAGCTCTGAGCAGTGCTTGCACCAGAGTAAAATGATACTTCGGCATAAATAACATAGTAAACACAATTATTTGTAGAATATAAGCCATTATTGCAAAATTAGATAAATAGCTTAAAAATGCTAATGCAATTATAAAAAATAAAAATAGAATAGAAATGTTTGAAACATGTATTATGGATGAAAATAATAATTTTGGGTAATTAAGTCATCAAAAAATAATTTAAAGGATAATTACTAGATATTTATATAATACAAATATAAGAAAATTAGTTTAAAGCTCTAAATATTATGGAAAATTATGGAAAAATACTTGTATAGGGTTGTAAACTAAATGATGATGCAAATATGCTATTTTGAAAGTATATATGTATTTTTAAAAATATGAAGCAAACATTGGGTATCAACAACCTCTACTGATGCCAAGTAGATGGTGGACCAGTACAAGGCTGATGTGGAGGCAGCCGATACCCTCTAAAAGACGAAGACTGAGTACATAAAGCGGCTATCCCGGAGAGAGACCCTCGAAGAGATCCATGCCCGAGGTTTTTACCTATTAGCCAAGATTGAAGAAGCTTTGAGGCTCGAGGCTGAGGCAAAGGAGCTATACTAGCCTGAGGGTCTTGAAGCCTCCGAGGGTTCCGAGGGCTCGGAAGGGTCCGAGGGCTCTGACGGTTCTAGCGACTAGTCGGGCTCTGGTGAAGACCAGGCGTAGATGCCTTAGTATTTTTCCAGTATTTCCTTATGTATTTTTTTTGTTTATTTTGAGGTTTCTAAGATACTTAAGTATTTTTAGACGATGTTTCTGCCGAGGGTAACCTTTTGGTAGGTTTCGTATTTTCACATAGGCCTTACTTTCTGGTTATGGACTTCGGACATCTCCGAGCTATTTTTAGGGTGGCCATAGCCTTTTATATTTTGACACCTCCTAAAAGAGTTGGTGTCTCCGGGATTCGGTAGCCCGAGTCATCCAAATTTTCTTCGGGTAATAGCCCCCGAGTAGGGGTAGGCCATGGGCTCGATAGTCCCCGAGTAGGGGTAGGCCGTGGGCTCGGGCTTTAGGATCCGGGATCAAAGAAGCAAAACCGTGTAGTAACAAAGTATAAGGGAAGAGAAAATTTCTTTCATTTCTTAATGTGCAAGGTACATGATCAAAAGCGTATAGAAACTTGTGCAATGGCTAGAGTGGACTATATGGGAACGGTTCATACGATCGTTTGGCCCTTACAATGAATCCTAACCATCAAGCCTTAGCTTTTAGCATACAAAGTTTTCTCTTTCCCTTGCTAAAGACCTTAATCTGAGGGTAATGGCCCCCAATATTCGAGGTTGAACTCGTGAGGGATTAGATAAGTTTAACCTGAAGAAGATGATCATTGACTCCGATCTAAAACCGGTCTTCAAATCTAAGTTAGCATGTTTTACTGTTGCCTTGTTAAAAACCTTGATGAAAACCCCACTTCGGGACAAAATTGGTTTAAGGGAAAAAGAGTGCAACACATTTTTTCGGACCTAATAGCCATATCCGTCCTTGGCCAATTACCTACATATGTTAGTCTGATTAATAACATAATTAAAAAGTAATTGAGTTCGTACCTTAGCAGTAGTATCACTTTAAGTGTGTCACGTTCCAGTTGTTCGGTAGTTGTACGTCGTTCCCCGCTTCGAGCTTATATGAGCCCTTGCCGGTTATTCTGATAACTTGATACAGTCCTTCCAAGTTCGGGCCTAGCTTCCCTTCGTTCGGGTTCCTGGTGTGTAGTGTTGCTTTCCTCAATACCAAGTCCCCAACTTGAAAGTGTCGGAGGCTGGCTCTTCGGTTGTAATATCTTTCTACTCGCCGCTTCTTGACAGCCAATCGGACCAGGGCGGCCTCCCATCTTTTATCCAATAGCTCCAGGCTCGTGATCATGGCCTTGCCCTTTGTCTCCAGGTAATCTATGTATTTTTTCCTCCAATCCCAAGTTAAACTCATTGAGTTTACTTCGGCGTGGCCTTCTTCTATCACTGAGTTCATTAGTTGCACTACTTCTCCTGAACTGAATTTATCGGAATTGACCGATGATCCTAAGTTAGCCAGTGCATCAGCATCACTATTCTAATCTCGGAATACATGTTGCAGGGTCCATTCCCTGAATTGATGTAGGGTTGCCTGTAATTTATTCAAGTATCTTCGCATCTTTTATTCATTTACTTTGAACGTCCCTTTAACTTGATTTACTACGAGGAGGGAGTCAAACTTAGCTTTGATTTCCTCGGCCCCAAGGATTTTAGCCAACTCTAGACCTGCAATCATGGCCTCATACTCTGCCTCATTGTTAGTCAATACCACAGTTCTAATAGATTGCTTAATTATATTTCACGTAGGCGGTTTTAGTACGATATTGGGCCCGGACCCCTTAGCGTTCCAGACACCGTCCGTGAAAAGGGTCCAGATTTTTGAAGTGGTCCCCGAGGTCAACAGTAATTCCCTTTCGACTTGGGGTATTAAGGTTGGCATAAGTCGGCCACGAAGTCTACCAAAATTTGAGATTTTATGGCGGTTCGGGGTCTATACTCGATATCGCACCCTCTAATTTCCACAGACCATTTGGCCAACCAGCCTGAGAGCTCGGGCTTGTACATGATGTTCCATAGCGGGTAAGAGGTCACGACATATATAGGGTGGCTTTAAAAGTACGATTTTAGCTTCCTGGAGGCGTTTAGCAAAGCGAGCGCAAATTTTTCCAGGTAAGGATACCTTGATTCGGCCTCACCTAGAGTTCTACTGACGTAGTAAATAGGAAATTTCATACCTTCTTCCTCCCGGAATAAGACTCCATTTAACACCACCTCGAAAACCGCCAAGTAGAGGTACAACTGTTCGTCTGTCTTCGGAGTGTATAGGACAGGTGGACTTGATAGGTACCATTTGAGTTCTTCCAAAGATTGCTGGCATTCTTGGGTCCAGGAAAAGTTATTCTTCTTCTTTAACAGTGAGAAGAATTGATGGCTTTTATCTGAGGAGCTTGAGATGAACCGGCCCAAGGCGGCTATATGCTCGGTCAGTGTTTGTCCCGACCTTGACGTTGTCCACCATGGTGATGTCCTTTTATGGCCTTGATTTTGTCGGGATTGATCTCGATACCTTGATTGGATACCATGAACCAAAGGAACTTTTTCGATCTGACCCCAAATGCGCACTTCTCCGAGTTCAGTTTCATATTGTATTTCTTTAGTATGTCGAAGTTCTCCTGCAAATGTTTTAAATGTTCCTATACTCGCAGGGACTTGAACAACATATTGTCAATATAAACTTTCATTGATTTTCCTATCTATTCTTCTATCTTCCGTTTTACTAGGCGTTGATAGGTGCCACCGACGTTCTATAATCCAAACGGCATTACATTATAACAGTAGGTGCAAAATTTAGTGATGAAAGAAGTCTTTTTCTGATCGTACGGGTCTATCTAAATTTGGTTGTACCCGGAACAGGCATCGAGAAATCTATGTATCTCATGCATGGCCGTCGCGTTGATCATCCGATATATGTTAGGCAAAGGGAAAGAATCCTTAGGGCACACTTTGTTTAGGTCTTTGTAATCTACACACACTCTTAGGCTATTCCCTTTTTTGGGCACCACCACTACCTTAGCTAACCAGACCGGGTATTTAACTTCCTAGATGGACCCTATTTTAAGGAGTTTGGATACCTCATCCTTGATGAACGCATGCTTGATCTCGCACTGAAGCCTCCTCTTCAACTTAACCGGATGGAACTTCGGGTCTAAACTCAGCTTATGAGCGGTTACCTCCAGTGGGATCCCTGTCATGTCAAGATAGGAGCAAGCGAAACAATCTATGTTATCTTTAAGAAAATCAATAATTTTTTCCTGAGCTCGGGTGTTAACCCATGCCCAGGTATACCTTTCTATCCGGTAGGTGTTTGATTAATATGACCTGCTCCAACTCTTCGACTATTGATTTGGTGGCGTCGGTGTCATCAGGAGCTATGAACGATCTCTGGACTTCGTAATCATCCTCTTCGTCTATTCCTCATTCTTACAGTTCAGCCGAGACTGGCATCAGTGATTCCTATTTAATTTCTTCCTTTTTGGTCAGCTCTGCAGTCCTTGATGTCAAAAATACGGGCATTGGGATTACCTCGTCGATTGCAAACATCTCCTTTGCGGCCGACTGCTCTCCATAGATCGTCTTGACTCCTCTTGGTGTAGGGAATTTCATTTCCTGGTGCAAGGTCAAGGGTACCTCTCTCATGTTGTGAACCCATGACCTTCCGAATAGAGCGTTATACCTCATGTCCCCTTTGATCACGTAGAAGTTTGTCTCTTGGATCGTCCCGACGGTGTCCACAGGCATGGTTATCTCCCCTTTAGTGTTTTCACATGCCATGTTAAATCCGTTCAACACCCGGAATGCTAGCACTATTTGGTATTTTAACCCCAATTGCTCTACGACCCTTGATCTGATGATTTTGGCCGAGCTACGTGGATCAATCAACAAAAATTTAACTGGAGATTTATTGATAAGTACAGATATTATCAACGCATCATTGTGAGGTTGCATGATGCAATTGGCATCCTCGTTGCTGAACGAAATGGTTCCCTCTAGGATATAATATCGGGTATGTTATTCCCTTGTGATAGACACTTTAGTGTACTTTATTATTGGTCCTTGGGGGACATCGACCCCTCCGATGATCATGTTGATGAAGTGATAAGGCTCCTCTTGTTCGATTTGTTTGTTGGCGTCCCCGTTCCTGAAGTTGTTTTTAGCTCGATCATTTATAAACTCTCGGAGGTGCCCGTTGTTGAATAACCAAGCAACTTCTTCTCTTAGCTGTCGGCAATCCTCGATCCTGTGACCATGAGTGATGTGATACTTACATATTATTTTAGGATCTCCTTAGGTAGGGTCGGACTGCAATGGTCGGGGCCGCTTGGTCTTTTTGATACGCCCGATGGCTGACACGATGCTGGCAGCATCAACTTTGATGGTATACTTTGAAAATCTCACTGCTCCCTACTCTCGAGCGGCCTATAGAAACCATTTTTGCTTATCAGACCTCGGTTACTGGGCCCTCAATCGCCTCTCTTTTCATTCCTTATGGGTGACGCTCGGACCCATTTCCCCTTCGGTCCGCTGTATGGTTGGTACCGATCCCATACCGGCCTTGGCTCATGATCACGACTCTCTTAGACCTGTCGTAGGCCATGATGGGGTAAATAGACCCAGAAGGGGCTCCGAGTTGGTCGTGCTCAACCCTGATCTTTAACTAGTACCTGGTGTGGACGTCGGCCCAAGTCACTGCTAGGTACTCTGCCAAATTTTGTTTTAGCTATTGTGAAGCCAAGGAGCTACGAGGGTTAAGCCTTGAGTGAATGCCTGAACAGCCCAATCATCTGTAACCAGAGGCAGGTCCATCTGTTCCATCTGGAACCTTGACACAAACTCACTGAGCATCTAATTGTCTCTTTGTTTAACCTTGAAAAGGTCCGACTTTCTGGTCTCGACCTTGATGGCCCCGGCATGGGTGATCCATCCAAATGCACACCTCTAAAAGGTATGAAATGGTCGTTTGTAATTATAGTAACCCAACTAAGAGTCGGGGTCGAATCCATAGGGAGCTAAGATGGGAGTTAGGGGTATATATTTTAATGCGCGTGATTGAATTATCTTGATTTGCACTTCCACAAAAAGGTTTGTTTTCTATTTCTATATTTACACTAAAGATTGCAGAATAAAGAAAGAAGACTAGGATAACTGTTTTTGAGGTTTTTCAAATTGATAAAAAGCCTAGGGTTGTGACCATTGCCTAGGTGTTTGCCTAATGGTATAAAGACTTTAATGCTTGGTCTGTTGACTGGGGTGTATTATAGCTATCAACTCTAAATTACCCACTCAATACCTCTCGGTCAGAGAGTAGTTTTGCCCAATTTGGCTTTCTCAAGACCAAATGGGTATCACACAAAATGGTTGATAAAAGCTCAAGTCGGGTTATTACTATCTCTAGGTTGAACCCTTTAATTGGGTGAATCAATCTCTCAATTGACCCAATCCCTTGTTAGCCAAGTTATCTTAGACTAAGTCTCTCTTTCTCAAGAACAGACTAAGTCAAATAGGCATGAACTAATGTTTGCAACTATTAATTTCTCAAATAAAAGCATAAACTAGGCTAAATAATAAACACTCAATCATAAACAAGCACTAATCTAATAACCCATAAGGTTAACACATTAGGGTTGGGTCACAACCCTAATAAAAATCTAGCTACTCATACTTGGATTTGAAGAAAAAGAGGAAGAAAGACGAATTAAACTCATAATATAAGCTTAAAATAATAAAATCTATTGTAAAATACACCAAAATATAGTAAACTTCCAAAAATGGCAAAGAAAAATGGCTACAGTGATTGCTGATGTTTAAACTTGATCTAATTTCATGAAACTCTTCTATTTATACAAGTCTAAAAATCTCAAACAAAAATGCCCCTCGGGAGGTTCTGCGGCCGAACAATTCCATGTGCGGTCTGCAGACTTCTTCATTCGGCAGTAGGAGGGATTCTGCGACTGCACAATTCTGAATTGTGGTCGCGAGGCAACATTTCTATGGTCCGTAGATTTAGAACTGCGGCCGCAAGTTACTCTTCTACTGTCTGGAATAGTAGGATTGCAGCCGCAAGACAATTTTTTGCTGCCGCACAAATCTTGTGCGGTATGCAATTCTTTGAAGCTCTGGACTTGGTCTTTTTGCAATCTCTCTGATCTTGACCTTTAGCCCATCTTTTCCAGCCGCACAATTCATGTGCGGACTGGAATTTGCAAAAATGTCTACTGAGTTTTCCTTCTATGTTCGCGGCCGCAGGTGGAAGTCTGCGGTCCACAATTTCTTATGCGGCTTCTGAATTCCTTCTGCGGACCGCACATTGTGTGCCTCTGTGGACTTGTGGACTTGTGCTTGGACTACTCTTCTTTGAGTCGGATTTCATCTCGGGAGCCCAACTTCCAGCATTGCTGCAATTTTGTACAATTTCATTAGTTCCGGGAGCATAATTCAATACTTTTAAACAAAAACAAAAGTTAAAAGGCGTTAATAAGCAGTCAAAATCCCCACTTATCAACTCCTCCAAACTTAAGTTTTTGCTTGTCCTCAAGCAAATAAATTAGTTCCTACCTCCACAAGTTAAGGGTCATTTCAGCGAGTCGAAGGTGAGCCATCCACACATCAGTTAGGACCAACAATTACCCACACTACCTATGTATTATCAATAAGGCAACAAGTTAAACATTTATGCACATATAGCTCTAAAGTAGCATTTAAGCATCAAAAGTTGACTTTGCTCATCAAGGACTCTTTCTCTATCATGTAGATCATTATGGATTCTAAACTCTTCCTCCTCTACTTTCTGGTTACCTGGCTCACTTAAGAAATTTAGCACTCAATCCAAGATTTATGAAAGGTTCACTCATCTCTCTCAAGAGAATGTCGCAAGTACGGCTTCAAATACCATAGGTTTGCCCCTTATGTAGATCGCCACTAATGTAAGCTCACTCGGCTCGAGATCAAATAGGACTTCTTTCGGGATGTAATGAAGGCTTTTGGATTAAGGTTGGATACAATATGGTTGAGTGGTTACACCTTCCTTCAGCACTCCATCATTCATTTCTCGGGTCACATTTTGCCAATTCCTTGAGGCACTTTCTTTTCTTTGGGGGACTAGAGAGACTTAACATCACTCTTTCTTGATCATTACATTCATATTTCTCCATGTTTGGGATCATTGCCTTTCTTTGAATCCCTTCAACTCTTTTACTTATTCATTTTGTTGCATTTTTCTTTTTGTTCTTTTTTTTTCTTTGCCTTTTCTTCTCATCATTTCTTTTTCTCTTTTTGTGCCTTGATACCTTTTTTTGATTTCCTCGTCTCTCCCCCAAACTTACGTTTTTAGCTATTTGTTTAACATGAGTGTTAAGGAAAGCTTGGGTGCCAAGAGAAGATCACAATAGAATTGGTAAGGGCTTGTAACATGGTTTTCAAATGAGAAAGGCTAAAGGCTCGAAGAGGTAGAGTAGGGATGACATCATTGGTAGGTAATAGAAAACTCAAACGGGCCAAGGAAAGCCTGCAATCACTTCTCAAGCCAAGCAAAACTTAAGATTTTGCCTTGAAACACATTCAAGACGAGTTCTAGACCTTTCACACGGGTACATGGACTAATAATAAAGAAACTCACCTCTCACACAACTGAATTGTTAAAGATGAGAGAGTTGAGGGCCCACAACAACCACAGTTAGGATTGAAAATCACTATGGTTCAATTAAACTACTCGATGGTTTCTAAAGTCAACACCAGAGTCATAAAGTCACTAACTAGAGCTATTTCTTTTTTAAAACCTTGTTTCTAACCATAAGCACATAGTTAAGTATGTTGGTACCAAATGAAGCATGTTTGACTTTTCGAGTTTGACTTAATTAGGTCTTTTTATTCATTATCACTACTATTATTACCTAAACACTATAAACAGACTCATTCCCTTAAGAAGATTGTCACGCCATCCATTATTGGGACGAGTCACCCGGTTCACACAATAGCTACCTTTGGAAAGAACCGTTGCATTAAAAAAATCAAAGGCTTATTATATACTAAAACATAAAAACAGCTACTAAATCAAAAAGAAGCTACTAAATTAAACACTAACTAATAAGAAAACAGACATAAAGAAGATACAAAGCAAAAATTATCAAAAGCATAACGAATATACATAATGAGGGAGAAAGAGGAGATATATACATAATTAGAGAAGAAAAAGAAGAAGAAAATAGTATCAAGTTATTACAAGCCAAATGTCTCAGAATCATCAAATAATATCAAATAAACTCCCCCCGCCCCCCGAATAAAAATAAGCATTGTCCCCATTGCTTAACAAAATAAAAGTAAAGGAAGGGAAAGAGTAAAGAAGACTCCCTATGGCTCCTTGGACATCTCTGTGTCCCCAGCAATGTCACCACTCTTAGTCTCTTCCAACTGGATCTCATCATCCTCAACCCTTGGAGTGACTGGGTTGGTGAACATCTGACGCACTGCCTCGACAGTGTAGGCAGAAGAGTCTGGCTCCTCAGACTGGCCAGCTGGTGCAACCGATTCCTATGGTGCTGCAGGATCTGGGCCTGAAGGGTGTGGGTCAATCAGCATATCGAAGGGGATATCTTTGACTGTAGCAAGCTTTGTAACCTATCTCCAGAGCTTGTCCACTGATTTCTTGCTGGCCTGGGACTTTCTCATTTTCTTGACTTCTTTGCCCAGCTCTTCGATCACTGACCCATGTTGTACCAAGGTAGCCATGATGGTATTCTGGTTCTCCAGGAGTTTTTTCAATGTTTCCTCCACAGTCGAAGGAACCTGAGGTGTCTAAATAGAAGATTGTGCTGCATTAGTGCTGGATAAGATAGATGGCTTTGCAGTGGTTGTCTGCATCCAATTGTTGAGGCTCGCCAATGTCTGGGAGACTCACAGCACAAAAAATGGAGCAGTAGAAATGGGCACCGGCTTCTAAGTCGTGGTGGAACCTATGGAAGGAACTGCAGTGGGAACTGAATATGGTGGTGGAGGCACAGCTGCGACACTAGATGAAGGCTCAGTCGAAGTGGATAGAATATCAACTGCCTCTGCAACTATCACCGATGGCTCATCAGACTGGCCTGTGGTGGTAGACGGTTGACCCTTTCTCTTAGGTTTGTATGCATCCATCAATGAGTACCATGTGAAAGGCTTCTTCAGCCATACCTTTGTATCAAAGTCCCTCGGCTCTACCCTCACATCCGTGAGATACTTTGTAATAGTATCGCGATACGGGTAGGACGTGCCAGCTTGCCGAGCAATCACAGAGATGTTGGCCGATATCATGGCACCTACTTTGATAGGGTACCCGCCCATGATAGAAGCAACTAGAACTGCCCGAGGGATCGGAAGATAGGTCTCATTCTGGCACGGGTCTAGTATATTGTAGACAAAGGTTTGCTACCCTTTTGTCTCAAAGGTCAAAGTGTTCTTGTGAATACAAACCCCTGCTGTGATCCATGGTGGTGGTGGCCCAGGAGCTCCTAGAATATCTGCTAGCCAAGGATGAGCTGCATTCCCAAGTGCATACTTCTCTAAGTCCTTTGTGGGATCGACATCATCAAATCCCAAATATGTGTTCAATGTGTGCTGATCAAATCACACTTTGAGGTTGCACTTTTTTGTCACCTTAGTCCCTATCTTGATATACGCCACATTGGCGTAGAATTCCCCGACAAGGTACTCCTTAGCATCCACCACGCTCTAGGTAAACCACATCCTTTGCATTCTCTAAACTATCTCAATACTGTAGGGTTATACCTCTACAACTCTTTCAACTGAAACTGTCGCTCAAGAGTAAGCGACCTCACTGGCCACCATTCACGGAAGCTGGAGAAAGCGGCCAAGCTGACAAATCGATCCTCCCATACCTCTTTCTTCTTCGACCTTTCAAGGCCGGTTACTGTAGCATCCCTTCATTTGCCATCATCAGGGTTGTCCTGAAATGATGTCTCTTGTGCCTCAGGGACAGGTGTAGTGGAAGGCTCAGAAGCTTGACTAGCACTTTTCGAACCGTCAGAAGTGCTGTGTGATGATGTTGACTCATCCCTCAGTTGAAGCCTCCCTGACGGCCTGGACTGTACTGCCAGTTATTCCTGAACAGAGGCTGAGTTGCCCTCTGATACATCCCTATATGGCATAAGAACTGGTCTCAAAAAGGTCTGCACCTCTCCCTCTCCCGGTTGCTTTTTTCTTTCTGATTTCATATTGTTGGGCATTAGGTAAGGGTTTGTTCCCTCATCCTCAAGAAGGGTCACCCCTTCCTTTTGAAGTGTCGGCTCTGCCTCTTGATCGAACCATTTTCTGTACCAAGCAAAGGTGATTGTTAGTTGCAATTCAAGTTCAGACATACAATGAATGTAAGGACACATCAGAAGACACAGTGAAGAACACAGTTGAAACATGCTTGCAGGATAGGGATCTATGGTCCGCACATTTTTCATTGCGGACCGCATAATTTTCTCTTGCGACCGCAAATGTGAAGTGAGGTCTGCATATTTTTCATTGCGGACGCAACTCATAAACCACAAATATGCCAAGTCTCTGACATATAATTGGCTGATGTGCGACCACAATATGTTTTCTGCGGACCGCACATTTTATCTTGTGTCCGCACATTGAATCACAAATATTACACTTCTCTGAAGGCAGTAAAATATTTGTTTTGCGGCCGCAATGAAAATTTTGTGGTACGCAAAATTTTCCTTGCGGCCATAGACCCATTTATTCCTAGAGTTACCCTAGCTTTAACTTCTGCGGACCACACAATTCTTGTGCGGACGCAGATTTCAAATAATTACAAACGGTCAGTACCTTTACCTAGGGCTTGCAATTATTTTGCACAAATGTTGACATGGAAACACCGTACACGCATAAAAATCTATTGACTCATTCCCCCTAGAGCATGTACCAATTGACCCACTACAAATTTACTCCCCACATGGTTGTACAGTTAAATTGTATAGATAAATGGCCTATAATTTGTACTAAAATTCTAAAAAAATTAAAAAAAATAAAAAGATTATGAAACATACCAAGTGAATGAGTGTAATGAGTGATTTATCAAAGGTGTTGTAAGAATGCACAAGTAGACTCAGCAAGAAACTTCTAAGAGATTATGTGATTTTATTGCTCAGAGAGGGAAAAGGGTAATAGTGACCCTAGCCCTCTATTTATATGCTTGAAGTTCAGAAGGGGAAGAGGGGCGAGTGCGGCCGCAGAATTCTTATTGCGGACCGCACTCGGTTACCTGGTGAGATTAAATCTTTGTTCTGTCTGCGATATGCAAATTTTGTGTGCAACTGCAGATCCTTGTTGCGGACCGCAGATTTGTGTTGCGGCCGTAGATCGGCCATTTTTCTGACATGCCAACTTTAGAGAGCTATCAATTTTCACCTTCAAATTGTGTGGTCCACAAGTTAATTGTGTGGCCGTAGAGCACCTTTTACTGCAGCAACCATAATTGTGCGGTCCGCACAATGCAACTGTGGTCCACAATTCTTTCAACACTTAACCAAATTTCTGGCCACAACTACTGTAAAGCACACTCATCCCTGCAGCACACTTCAAATCAAGTTAGCACAAAAATAACATCTAACTACAAAAGAAACAAAGTAAAGAAAAAGAAAAAGAAAGATGAGTTGCCTCCCAAGATGCGCCTGATTTAACGTCGCGGCACGACGCAGAATATCATCAGTTGAAATGAATCACCGCCACGACGTGGCCATCTCCAACCTTTCCCAAATAGTGCTTCACCCGGTGACCATTGACTCGGAATACCTTATTGTTTTTGTTCTTCAAGTCCAATGCACCAAAAGGTGTCACGCCCACAATTTCAAAAGGACCAGACCATTTAGACTTTAGCTTTTCGGGAAACATCCTCAACCTCGAGTTGAACAACAATACGAGATCGCACATCTTGAACTCTTTGTTGCAAATGTATTTGCCATGAAGATATTTCATCTTTTCTTTGTACAAGGACAAACTTGCATAAGCATGATACCGGAACTCATCCAATTCATTCAAATATGCAACCCTCAAGTTAGCGGCTACATCCCAATCAAGATTCAACTTCTTTAGAGCCCACATGGCTTTGTGCTCAAGTTCCACCGGAAGATGACAAGCTTTTCTGAACACCAACCGGTATGGAGACATTCTGATAGGTGTTTTGTAAGTCGTACGATAGGCCCATAATGCATCATCTTCTTATACCAATCTATCCGGTTAGCATTCACTGTTTTGGACAAAATACTCTTTATCTCCCGGTTGGAGACTTCCACTTGACTACTAGCTTGTGGATTATAAGTAATCGTGACTTTATGAGTAACACCATACTTACTAAGTAAGGTGTCGAAAGTCTTGTTCCAAAAATGTGACTCCACATCGCTTAAGATAGCCCTCGGAGTGCCAAACCTTGTGAAAATATTCTTCTTTAAGAACGCCACCATACTTCTCGCCTCATTGTTGGGTAGAGTAACGGCCTCAACCCATTTAGACGCATAATCAACCATGACCAAGATGTAGGTATTTCCACAAGAGCTCACAAAAGGATCTATGAAGTCAATACCCCACACATCAAAGATATCAATCTCCAAAATAGTAGTGAGTGGCAATTCATTTTTCTTCGAGATTCCACTAGCCCGTTGACATTCATCACATCCTTTCACTACATAACTTCCATCCTTGTAAAGAGTGGGCCAATAGAAACCGCAACTGAGCACTTTGGCCGCCGTTCTTGCTCCACCCCGGTGACCACCATATGACGAAGAATGACAAGCCCCAAGAATTTTACCTTGCTCTTCTTCCGGTACACATATTCTAATCACCCCATCTGTGCAAATCCGAAAAAGGTATGGTTCATCCTAATAATAATCTTGACAATCCCGTTTGAGCTTCTTCCTTTGGTTTCAAGAGAACTCATCCGGGATGATTCCACACACAAGGAAATTTTCTCGATCCGCGAACCATGGCACCTCATTCATTGAAATAGCCAAAAGTTGCTCATCAAGGAAGGAGTCATTGATTTCAAGGCCATCATGCAGCCTCCCCTCCTCCTCCAAACGAGACAAGTGGTTCGCCACTTAATTTTCACTTCTTTTTCTATCTTGGATTTCAATATCAAACTCTTGCAACAAAAAGCACTCATATCATAAACCGAGCTTTGAAATCTTTCTTGCTCATAAGATAACGAAGTACCGCATGATCCGTGTGGACAATAACTTTTGCACCCATCAAGTATAGGCGAAACTTTTCAATTGCAAATACAATGGCAAAGAGCTCTTTCTCCGTAATGGTATAGTTGACTTTAGCACCATTCATTGTCTTACTAGCATAGTGGATCAGATGAAAGATCTTGTTGATGCATTGCTCTCATGGGAGTGGTTGTCAACTTGAACTTTAACAATTCAAAGGCTCTCATGCAATCATCATTGGAGTTAAACTTAGCGTCTTTCTCAAGAAGCTTGCACAACGGATTCACCACCTTAGAGAAATCTTTGATGAAACGCCGGTAAAACCCCGCATGGCTTAAGAAACTCTGCACACCTTTCATCGAAGTTAGAGGTGGAAGTTTAGAAATCACCTCAATCTTTGCCTTGTCAACTTCAATTCCTTTCTTTGAGATTTTGTGGCCAAGGACAATGCCTTCCTCGACCATGAAATGACACTTCTCCCAATTGAGCACCAGATTCGTTTTGTCATACCTTGCCAACACTTTATCTAAATTTGCAAGACAGTCATCAAAAAAATTCCCACCATGTCCGTGAAGATGACCATCATACACCTTTGAGAAGTCGCCGGTGCATTACACAAACCAAATGGCATCAGCTTTAAGGAGAAAGTACCATAGGGACATGTAAAGGTTGTTTTCTCTTGATCCTCCTGAGCAATAAGGATTTGGTTGTAGCCATAATAGCCATCCAGAAATCAATAGAAAGCACAATCGGCCAACCTATCAAGCATTTCGTCTAGGAAGAGAAGTGGAAAGTGATCTTTCCTTGCGACTTTGTTGAGCTTGCGATAGTCCATATACACTCTCCAACCGGTCACTGTTCTTGTAGGAATTAACTTATTCTTGTCATTGGTGACCACCGTCATGCCCCCTTCTTTGGGACATATTAAACCGGAGATGTCCATGAACTATCGGAAATACGGTAGACAACCCCGACCACTACTATAAACACAATATTTTCCCACGGAAAATTGTAAGTGGCAATTCCCATCGAAACTCAATGGGAAAAGTGAAATTTCTTTTCCAGGAAAAAACAATAACGTTTTCCATTGACTATCCGTGGGAACGTTTTGGCGCAAAAATACACGTGATTTAGTTTTCTCTGATTCTGTAGGAAAAGTCATTAAAAAATAATTATATAAAACTAAAAAAAATTTCCAGGAAAAACAGCGAAAAAATAAAAAAAATGTTTTTAAATATTCCCACTGATTCCGTGTGAACGAAAATTTTTTATTTTTTATTTTTGTATTTTATGAAAAGGTTTTCCCACAGAGATTTCTCAGGGAAGTAGTGGGAAAGTTTTATTATTATTCACAAAACCCTTTAGTTTTCTTTCTGTCTATTTCGTGTTTTTTCCCTCTATCTCTCCACTCCAATGACGAATTCTTCACTTCACTCCCTTCTCATGTAACTCTCTCTCTCACTCAATCTCTCCTTTTTCGATTTTGATTTTCAAAACTTAGGGATTTTCTGCTATTTCAATCCCTAGGTTTGAAAAAATTATTGTTGTTCTCTTGTGCTCAAGCTATTTGATATATGGATATTAGAGAAGATAAAAAATATTTACATTCGATTAACGAAAAGAAATCATATTACGTATTTAGGATCTGGTCTTGCCCTTGCCACACAAACATTAAAATTTTTTTGTTGAAAGTCTCATTCTTGGAAGGTACATATATGTATATGAAATACAGTATAATGTCACTTAAAAGATAAGTACAAATAATTATTCATAAGATGTGAAATTAGTAAATTGAAAACAAAGGCGAAAAATTCTTGTACTCTTGGTCTATATAAGTTAATCGTAAAGTTCTATTGAGAATTATCAACATCAAAGTAACCTAGGAATCATAGTTATTGATCTGACGCCAAAGCCAAAGGCAACTTTTACGGAAAACTCAAGCTACGATGTATGATATTGAATTCTAGATACAACATGTAAAAGAAAATGACTCTTCAGATTATGGGATTTGAACAAGTTATGACAGTACACTTACCAATTGTTGTAATTATCTTACCTGATAGAGACACACATCTCAATCACTTCAGTCTAAAAGATCTTCCTTTGAAACAAGAGAAAAAGAACAAACTTTTTTTTGACCATGGAATTAAGCCTAAGTCTTTATTTGTTTCGTCTTAGAAACAATGAATTTGTTAAAAGACAATATTGGATTGGTTTATTCTTGTTAGTTTGGTTTATTTTTCAGATCTATTTTTTTAATATGGGTTGGTGCTATGCATTTACATGCTTTCTTTATAAACATGGAGAAATTAGAAAGATTTCTAAGATGTCTTAGTGGTGTTGATCATAAAGAGTATATGAGATTTAAAGTAGTGCTCGTGTGGCAAGAGTTGTAGAAAATGTGTGTTATCCATTTTAGCATTTGGGAGATTGCTGATATATGCTCAAACATGAAACTATAATTGGAAATGCATCTTTTGTGGCTCGTTTGTAACAACTTATGGGTATCAGTTTTGTAGTTTGGTGATTTCCTACGTAATTGCGTTCAACTTTTAGGAAGTAACAACTTATAGGGAGTGACAAATTATCCGTGCAACCAAATTGTTTCTCATTCTGACACACCGTTGATTTACATTATTTTTTAAGTTTAAGTGTACACATTTAATGTTTTAGTCCCTGTTTCTTGCTCGTTGATTTTACGATTTACTAATATGTTGTCCATACTGAATACAGCGAAAGGATTATAAACCTTATTAAATAAGCTTAAAGACATTATATTGGAATATCTATTGAAAGTATTTGAAGATGAGATTCAAAGTTGCAGAAAGCAAACCAACTTTCAATAGGAAAAACTTATGCTTGAATACAGTCTCAGAACTTGCAATGATTAGCCAAAATAAGAAAAAACAAAAATGAAAAGCTACATCTTGCCTACTAAAGTGAGACTACTCGAAGATCTATATATAATATATTATATTAAACTCTAAATTTTTTATTGTATCCTAAAATCTAACCACTTGATAATCTCCTTTATGACAACTTCTTGCATAGCCTCATTTAGTCTCCTTTGATGTTCAATAGATGGTTTGGCACCTTCCTCCAAGTTGATCTTATACATGCAAAATGTGGGACTTATTCCCAGAATATCCGCCAATGTCCACCCAATAGCCTTCTTCCCCTTAGGTAGCACCGCCAATGTAGAATCTACTTGCACGTTAGTCAAACAAGGGGAAAGAATAACCGGTAAAGTAGAACAAGGGCCAAGAAATTCATAAAGAAGATATGAAGGCAACGGCTTCAACTCCAAGGTAGGAGGCTCTTCAATAGAAGGCTTTGTAGGAGGAGTTTTCCTATTTTCAAGACCCAAGGATAGTTTTCGGGGTGCATAATTGTACGTCCCAATTCCTTGCAAAGAGTTCACATATTCCATGAATCCATTCATCTCGTCATCATCAAAATTGAGCAAGATGGCCTCCAACATATCACCAACATTGATCGTGGCATTTGTATCATCAACAATAACATCGGTCACCAAGTCCACAAAAGAATACACCTCGTTGCTATTTGGTTGCCGCATGGACTTGCACACATAGAATACCATTTTTTCATCACCCACCTGAAAAGTGAGTTCTCCGGCTTCCACATTACAAAGCTCCTTCCCCATAGCAAGGAAAGGTCATCCAAGAATAATCGACACCTTATAATCCACTTCACAATCAAGAATGACAAAATCTGCCGGAAGAATAAATTTATCAATACGAACCAAGACATCTCCAATCACTCCCAAAGGTCTCTTCACTGTACGATCGGCCATTTGCAATCTCACAGATGTGGGTCTAGGTTGCCCAATTCCCAAGGTCTTGAAAACCAAATAGGACATCAAATTGATAATTGCCTCAAGATCACAAAGAGCTTTATCAAACTCGACACTCCCAATTGTACAAGGAATTGTGAAAGCACCGGGATCTTCCAACTTAGGAGCCATTGAATGCTAAATTGCACTCACTTGATGAGTGACTTTGATAGTTTCAAAATTCATTGACCGCCTATTTGTCACAAGATCCTTCATAAACTTTGCATAACCGGGCATTTGTTCCAAAGCTTCAACTAATGGCACATTGATTGAGAGACTCTTCATCATTTTGATGAACCTTTTGAATTGATTCTCGCCATTTTATTTGGCAAGTCTTTAAGGATATGGAGGTGGAGGCTTAGGCAATGGTGCCTTAGCCTTTTACACTACCGGTTCCGGTATGTCAATAATGCGATCCCTAGAAGGGTTTACCTCCGATTGAGTCTCTTCCACACTACCATCAATATCAATTCTAACTTCATCATTTGTTTGCACCGCATTGTTCGGGACCTCTTCTTTTTGTACCACTTGCTCATCATCCACAAGTTGCCTTTGACTTGAGGTGGGTGCATTCTGTAACGACCCAATTGGTCGTTTCGAGAGTTATAGCCCCATTTTCCCTATTTCTGCTTCTTTTGTGCTTTACAGTTGTATTATGTCTTACCGTATTGGTTGGTTCGGGTCCGAAGTAGTTTTGGAGTGAATTGAGATACTTAGTCTCTTAATTAGAAGCTTAAGTTGGAAAAGTCAACCGGATGTCGACTTGTGGGAAAACGACCACGAATTTGAATTTTTATGGTTATGTTAGCTCCGATAGGTTATTTTGGACTTAGGAGCACGTCCGAAATATGATTTGGAATTCCATAGTAGAATTAGGCTTGAATTGGTGAATGTTAGAATTTTGACGATTTTGGCCGGCAGTGAAAATTTTGATATCGGGGTCGGATTGGATTTCTAAAAGTTGGAATAGGTTCGTGGTGTCATTTTTGACTTATGTGTAAAATTAAAGGTCAATCGGGCGTGGTTGGTAGGTTTCAGCGTCGTTGTGGAATTCGAAAGTTTAGAAGTTCTTTAGGCTTGAATCCGGGTGTAATTTGGTGTTTTGATGTCATTTTGAGGGATTCGAAGGTTCGACTAAGTTTTTATTGGGTTAT
The DNA here is from genome assembly GCF_000715075.1 of Nicotiana tabacum. Classification (NCBI taxonomy): domain Eukaryota; kingdom Viridiplantae; phylum Streptophyta; class Magnoliopsida; order Solanales; family Solanaceae; genus Nicotiana; species Nicotiana tabacum. The sequence continues at coordinate 10,485,385 of NC_134098.1, forward strand.
AGGACTCGTTGGTATAATTGGTTGAGGTCTCGGAAGCCTCGGGATGATTTCGGGTGGTTAACGGCTTGATAGGAGTTGAGGAATTGCAGCTGAAGCTGCTACTACTGGTGTAACCACACCTGCGGAGTGGGAACCGCAGGTGCGATCCCGCAGAAGTGAAGGAGGAGCCGCATATGCGGCTAAGGGGGATTTGGGTAGAGGATGTAGGTGCAGTGGCATTCCCGCACCTGCGATGGTCGCAGAAGCGGATTTAGGGGTGCAGGTGCGAGTTTGGACCGCAGGTGCGATGTAGTTCCCGCACCCGCAAAGAGCGCAGATGCGGTCACTAGATCGCATGAGCGGAGGCAGTGATTAGTGATTTTTTCACAGAAGCGGGGCTTTTCCCGCAGATGCGGATATGGAGCCGTAGGTATGAGAAGTCTAGGCAGAACCTATAAATAGAAGACTTCGAGATTTTTCACCATTTTCATCATTTTTGAGCTCGGATTTTGGGGATTCTGAGAGAGATTTCGGAGTAATCACTGAGGTAAGTTCTTTGTGCCTATTTATCTTCAATAATGGTGTTTCTCCACCAGTTTTGCACCTAGTTGGTGAGTGTTTTAGGTGAGATTTGGGAGATTGGAGAGTGAATTTTGGGGTTTTGGAGGGGCAATTGAGGTTGGATTTTGATACATTTGGCATGGTTAGACTCGTGAGTGAATGGGCTTTAGGATTTTCTGACCTTCGTCTGGTTTTGAGACGTGGGCTTGGGGGGGGCGGGTTGAGCCGATTTCGGATTTCAGACTATAGTTTAGTAGTTCTTTTGTGGAATTGATCCTTTTAGCCAATATGGATTATCTCGTACTGTTTGTGGCTATATTTAGGGCATTTGGAGGCCGATTCGAGAGACAAAGGCATTTCGGAGTAGGATTTCTACGCTGTTGAGGTAAGTAACAGTCATAAATCAGGTTTTGAAGGTATGAAACCCCGAAAATTGGTATGATGTGAATATTTGGAGGTGACGCATATGCTAGGTGACAGACGTGTGAGTGTGCACCGTGAGGGATTGTAACTTGGTCCGTCCCGTGAGACTATAAAGTCGAATTGCCATTGTTATTGCTTGTTCTTCCTTGTCTTTGAGCAATTGATTGTCTTTCATGCTAGAAACCATGCTTATGCCATATGATATCACTGTTGGGAGCGACAGCGGTCGTATACTTGTTGAATTGACTGCTAATCGATGTCTTGTACTCAGTCATATTCTTACTTCATGTGTTATATCTCCATTCCCTCCATTTCTTCTTGATAATTGTTGTATTCTCCGTTTGGTCTAATTATTATGATATTCTATGAGCCCGAGGGGCTGGTGAGGTTAGTGACTGAGATAGGGCCTGAGTACCGAGCTGCGAGCTATGAGGTATATAGATCGGGTTGCACGCCACAACAATATTGGAACGGGTTGCATGCCGCAACAATATTTGATCGGGTTGCATGCCGCAGTAATCTTCGGGCTATATATATATATATTATTGGATCGGGTTGCACACTGTATTAATATTGGATCGGGTTTCATACCGTAATAATATTGGATCGGGATGCACGCCGTAGAAATATAATGCTTGGGATGAAGGAGCCTCTTCGGAGTCTGTACACCCCTAGTGAGCGCTGGTACCTATTGAGAGTGTGTATTAAGGGCTGAGAGCCAAGAGTATGAGCTGTTGAGACGAGTTGAGTGACTGCTGCCTTGAGAGGATGTACTTGCTTTTATTTATTGTTGCACTTAGTTGTTATCTATTGTTGTTGTGAAAATTTTGGAAGATTCATATCTGTTTTACTTGAGCTCAAACTGATTTGACTTATAGCACCGGATTTGTAAGCATGTTCACTCTTTACTGAAATTTTTTGAAATGATCTGCATTTTTATAGCTCATCACTGCTTCTTAGTTCCTTATTTAATTCTATTACTTGCTGAGTTGGTTGTGCTCATGCTACGCTTTGCACTTCATGTGAAGATCTAGGTGTGTACGGTTCTGGCGGTCACTGAGTTCGTGCACGAGCTGATTATCGGAGACTTACGAGGTACCTGCCGGTGTCCGCAGTCCTTGTTTCTTATTTCTTATTATCTTTTCTCTCTTGTATTGGCATTTGGCACAAACTGTAGTAGACTATGTTACTAGATTGGTTGTTAGATGCTCAAGACTTAGTGACACCCCGATGTCGGGCTGTCATTCCACACATGTGTTTTGGGTTTTTACCCCGTTATTATGTAAACCTTCAGTTAGTTTAATTTCTTTAGCTTGCTTCCATTATATATTGAAAGCATATTGAGAATGTCGTCTTGCCTAGTTCCACGATAGGCGTCATCACGACTGGTTAGGTATTTGGGTCGTGACAAGTTGGTATCAGAACTGATGAAACTAAAGACTCACAGGGCATATTCATAAAATGAGCGAAATATGAGGAAACATATGAATAAGTGGAACCAGGGTCAAATAATATAGAGGCATCTCTGTGGAAAACTGAGACAATACCTGTAATCACAGCATCTGAAGCAATGGCATCTGGTCTGGTAGGGAGGGCATAGAAACGGGCCTGGCCACCCCCTGATCTTCCTCCCCTTCTCGGGCTACCCCTAGTTGATTGGGATCCACCCCGGGATGGCTAAGCGGGTGGTGGAGAGGCTGGTGCTGATGATATAGACTGGCTCCGCTACGGAGTTGAAGGATCAACTTTAGGAACTCCTTGATAAGGGGTTTATTCGGCCTAGCGTGTCACCTTGGGGTGCACCGGTTCTATTTGTAAAGAAGAAGGATGGTTCTATGAGGATGTGCATTGACTACAGGCAGTTGAACAAGGTCACAGTCAAAAATAAGTATCCTTTGCCACGTACTGATGATCTATTTGACCAGATTCAGGGGGCGAGGGTGTTCTCCAAGATTGATTTTAGGTCAGGGTATCACCAGCTAAAGATTCGGGATTCATATATTCTTGAAACAACTTTCAGGACCCGATATGGCCATTATGAGTTCCTTGTGATGTATTTTGGGCTGACTAATGCCCCAGCAGCGTTCATGCATTTGATGAACATTGTGTTTCAGCCTTATTTGGACTTGTTCGTTATTGTATTCATTGATGATATCCTGGTGTACTCTTATAGCCAGGAGGAGCATGTCCAGCATCTAAGGATTGTGTTACAAAGATTGAGGGAGGACAAGCTTTATGCAAAGTTCTCCAAGTGTGAGTTTTGGCTCGGTTCAATGGCATTCTTGGGGCACGTGGTGTCCGGTGAGGGTATTCAGGTGGATCCGAAGAAGATAGCGGCAGTGTAGAGTTGGCCCAGACCATCCTCAGCCACGGAGATTAGAAGCTTTCTTGGTTTAGCGGGCTATTACCGTTGTTTTGTAGAGGGATTCTCATCTATTGTAGCACCTATGACCAGGCTGACCCAAAAGGGTGCTCCATTCAGGTGGACAGAAGAATGTGAGGAGAGCTTTCAGAAGTTCAAGACAACTTTGACTACAGCCCTAGTATTGGTATTACCTGCAGGTTCGGGGTATTATACTATATATTGTGATGCATCGCGGATTGGTCTCGGGACGGTGTTGATGCAGGACGGTAGGGTGATTTCCTACGCGTCCAGACAGTTGAAGGTGCACGAAAGAACTATCATATCCATGATCTTGAGTTAGCAGCTATTGTTCATGCCTTGAAGATTTTGCGGCACTATCTGTACGGGGTTCAATGTGAGATCTACACCGATCACCGGAGTTTGCAATATATGTTCAAGCAGAAGGATCTTAACTTGCGTCAGCAAAGGTGGTTGGAACTTCTCAAGGACTATGATATCACCATTTTGTACCATCCCGGGAAGGCCAATGTGGTGGCCGATGTCTTGAGTCGTCGGGCAGAGATTTTGGGGAGTTTAGCGTATCTTCCAGCAGCAGAGAGACCCTTGGCATTGGATGTTCAGGCCTTAGCTAACCAGCTTGTCAGATTGGATATTTCGGAGCCGAGTCGGGTATTGACTTGTGTGGTCTCTAGGTCTTCTCTTTATGATCCTCTCAGGGAGCGTCAGTATGATGCCCCCTATCTGCTCGTCCTCCAGCACAAGGTTTGGTGAGGTGATGCTAGAGATTCGACTATTGGTGATGATGGCATGTTGAGGATGCATGGCCGGATATGTGTGCCCAATGTGGATGGGCTTCGGGAGTTGATTCTTGAGGAGGCCCACAACTCGCGGTATTCTATTCATCCGGGTACCATGAAGATGTACCAAGATTTGAGACAGTACTATTGGTGGAGAAGAATGAAGAAGGATATAGTTGGGTTTGTGGCTCGGTGTCTCAACTGTTTGCAGATTAAGTATGAGCATCAAAGACCAGATGGCTTGCTTCAGAGGTTAGAGATCCCAGAGTGGAAGTGGGAGCGGATCACCATGGATTTCGTAGTTGGCCTACCACTGACTTCGAGGAAGTTAGATGCTATTTGGGTGATTGTGGATCAGCTGACCAAGCCCGCACACTTCATTCCAGTTGGTACTATTTATTATTTAGAGCGGTTGGTTGAGATTTACATCCAAGAGATTGTTCGCCTTCATGGTGTCCCTATTTCCATCGTTTCAGATAGAGGAACACAGTGTACACTGCAGTTTTGGAGGGTCGTACATCAAGAGTAGGGTACTCAGGTTGAGTTGAGCACAACCTTCACACTCAGACGGACGGACAGTCCGAGTGCACTATCCAGATATTGGAGGACATGTTACGCGCTTGTGTCATTGATTTTGGGGGTTCATGGGACCGGTTTCTGCCGCTCGTGGAGTTTGCATATAACAATAGTTACCAGTCGAACATTCAGATGGCTCCGTACGAGGCTTTATATGGGAGGCGGCATAGATCTATGGTGGGATGGTTTGAGATGGGTGAGGCTAGGCTCTTGGGTACAGACTTGGTCGGGGATGCATTAGACTAGGTGCAATTGATTCAGGAGCGGCTTAGCACGGCGCAGTATAGGCAGAAGATCTATGATGACAGGAAGGTCCGTGTTGTGTCTTTCATGGTCGGGGAGAAGGTTCTGCTGAAGGTATCACCCATGAATGGTGTTATGAGGCTTGGGAAGAGGGACAAGTTGAGGTAAGTAACAGTCTTAAATCAGGTTTTGAGGGTATAAAACCCCGAGAATTAGTATGATGTGAATTTTTAGAGGTGACGCACATGCTAGGTGATGGGCGTGTGAGTGTGCACCGTGAGGGATTGTGACTTGGTCCGCCCCGTGAGACTGTAAAGTCGAATTTCCATTGTTACTGCTTGTTCTTCCTTGTCTTTGAGCAATTGATTGTCTTTCATGCTAGAAACCATGCTTAGGCCATATGATATCACAGTTGGGACCCGCAACGGTCGTATATTTGTTGAATTGACTGCTAATTGTTGTCTTGTACTCAGTCACAGTCTTACTTGTGTGTTATATCTAAGTTCCCTCTCATTTCCTGTTGATACTTGTTGTATTCTCTGTTTGGGCTAATTATAATGATATTCTATGAGCCCGAGGGGCTGGAGAGGTTAGTCACTAAGATAGGGCCTGAGTGCCGAGCTGCGAGCTGTGAGATATATGGATCGGGTATCTATGTGAGATATATTGGATCGGGCTGCACGCCGCAGCAATATTGGATCGGGTTGCACGCCGCAATAAGCCTTCGGGCTATATATATATATATGCCGCAAAAATATTGTATCGGGTTGCACGCCGCAACAATATTGGATCAGGCTGCACTCCGCAACAATATAGCGCTTGGGCTGAAGGAGCCCCTCCGGAGTCTGTACACCCCCAGTGAGCGCAGGTACCTATTGAGAGTGAGTACTAAGGGCTGAGAGCCGAGAGTATGAGATGTTTAGATGAGTTGAGTGACTGCTGCCTTGAGAGGTTGTACTTGCTTTTATTTATTATTGCACTTAGTTGTTATCTGTTATTGTTGTAAATATTCTGGAAGATTCATATCTGTTTTACTTGAGCTTGAACTGATTTGACTTATACCACCGGATTTGAAAGCATGTTCACTCTTTACTGAAATTTTTTGAAATGATCTGCTTTTTTATAGCTCGTCACTTCTTCTCAGTTCCTTATTTAATGTTGTTACTTGCTGAGTTGATTGTACTCATCCTACACCCTGTAATTCATGTGCAGATCCAGGTGTGTACAGTTCTGGCGGTCGTTGAGTTCGTGCGCAAGCTTATCAGAGACTTAGTTGTCGGCGTCCGTAGTCCTTGTTTCTCCTTTCTTATTATCTTTTCTCTCTTGTATTGGCATTTGGCACAGACTGTAGTAGACTCTGTTTCTAGATTGGTTGTTAGATGCTCATGACTTAGTGACACCCCGATGTCAGGCTATCATTCCGCACTTGTATTTTGTGTTTTCACCCCGTTATTATGTAAGCCTTCAGTTAGTTTAATTACTTTAGCTCACTTCTGTTATATATTGAAAGCATATTGAGAATGTCGGCTTGCCTAGTTCCACGATAGGCGCCATCACGACTTGTTAGGTATTTGGGTCATGACACATTCCCACCTCCTCCACTTCTTGTAGTAACGGCCATGGCATTCTCCATGTTGTTCCCACCCTTTGGGTTCACCACTGTGTCACTTGGTAGTTCCCCCTTCGGACGAGAATTGAGAGCTTGAGAGATTTACCCCATTTGCACTTCTAAGTTGCAGATCGATGTGGTGTGTGAGGCATGTTGGCCATCCGAATCGCCATTCTTTTCCATTATTTGCTTGACCATGTTCTCAATATGCCCCATCTCATTGGTTGAAGAACTAGGACCATGGGAAGGATAGGGAGGCGAGTTGTTCGGTTGTTGATACATCGGGGGCCTTTGAAAGCCCGACCCTCGATTGCCTTGATTTTTGTTCCATCCGCCTTGATTGTTACCCCCCCCCCAATTGCCGTGATTATTGTTCCATTCGTTGATTGTTTCGACTATTCCAATTTGCTTGATTGTTTCCACAACTCTAATTTCCTTGGTTGTGAGAATTCCAATTACCTTGATTGTTTTGAGGTCGCCATTGTTGTTGGCTTGAGCCTTGGAAGTTGTTTCGTTGCCCTTGAAAGTTGTTCACATATTGCACCTCCTCTTCTTGGTCATTTTAAGAATCATCTTAATTAAAACTACTATCTTCTTGCACAAAATTATCCACTTGACGTTGCACTTGTTGACCCTTTGTTCTTCCTTTGTTCATCATCATGTTCACTCCCTCTATGGCATTTACTTGCTTAGGATTTTGCACTTGTTGAAGTTGATCCTTTGCTAATTGATTCATGGTGGTAGTCAATTTGGCTATGGCTTGCCCATGGTCATGCAACTCTTTGTGAAGGTGGATCACGTTGGGATCACCTTGTGAAATATTAGCCCGGAATTTCTACGCCGATGATGCTTCGGCCATTTCATCTAAAATCTCACATGCCTCCGCATAAGGCGTAGTCATAAAATTTTCACCGACAAGTTGATTCACCACACATTGGTTGGTCGTGTTAATCCCATGATAGAAGGTTTGTTGAATCATATTTTATGTCATATCGTTGTTGGGGAATTCCTTGACCATTGTTCTATACCACTCCCATATCTCGTGTAGTAGTTCATTGGGCTCTTTCTTGAATGCTAGAATCTCATCCCGAAGTGTAGCCATGTACCCCAGAAAGAAGAACTTTGAAATAAACGTGTTCGCCAACTCATCCCAAGTGTGAATGTTTCGGCAAATGTTCCAACCAATCTAAATCTTTTCCCCGTAGATATAAGGGAAAAAGCCTTCGCCTCAATGCATCCTCTGAGAAATTTGATTGCTTGCTCCCCAAAAAAGTATCCACAAACCCCTTCAAATGTTTGTATGCATTTTGATTTGGAGAACCGATGAAGAAACCTCGTTGCTCTAGCAAAGTAAGCATGATGTTGGGGATTTGAAAGTTGCCCGTCCGAATACGGGGAGGGACTATTACACTTGCATATCCTTCATTGGGTAACACCCTGTATGGAGTCGCTCGTGGTGGAGGTGGGGGTGGAACGGGCACATTTTCAAGAGGCACTCGGACTCTTCTATTATCTTGAGGTTCAAGAGGAACCTCATCCACTTGGTCATCCTCAATGTCCACATCCCCCAAAGAAATATTTCTAAGCTCATTGTTTTCCATGGTTGTACCCACGATTTCTCAAACAAGTTAGTAACAATAAAGGAAAATAGGATACTCCAAAAGCACACCCAAATATATATCTAACACCATTTTTTACTCCCCGGCAACGGCACCAAAAATTGATCGTGTCCAAATGCACACCTCTAAAAGGTATGAAACGGTTATTTGTAATTATAGTAACCAAACTAAGAGTCAAGGTCGAATCCACGGGGAGCTAAGATGAGAGTTAGGGGTATATATTTTTATGTGCGTGATTGAATTATCTTGATTTGCACTTCCACAAAAAGTATTTATTTTCTATTTCTAATTTTACACTAAAGATTGCAGAATAAAGAAATAAGACTAGGATAATTGTTTTTTAGGTTTTTCAAATTGATAAAAAGCCCAGGGTTGTGACCATTGTTGTAACGACACGGCCGGTCATTTTAAGTATTATAACCCAGCTTCCCCAGTTACAACTCAATATATGCTTTACAGTTGTTTTATGACTTACCGAGTTAGTTGGTTCAGGTCTGGAAGAATTTTGGAGTGAAATGAGACACTTAGTCTCTTAATTGAAAACTTAAGTTGGAAAAGTTGACGGGATATTGAATTTTGTGTAAATGACCTTAGAATTGAATTCTGATGATTCCAATAGCTCTGTATGGTGATTTTAGGCTTAGGAGCATCTCCGAAAAATTATTTGGAGGTTCGTAGTGGAATTAGGCTTGTAATGGCGAAAGTCAAATTTTTGGAAAGTTTGACTGGGGGATTGACTTTTTGATAGAGGGGTTGGAATCCATTTCTAAAAATTGGAAAACCTTCGTTATGTCATTTATTCCTTGTGTGCAAATTTTGAGGTCAATCGGACGTGATTCGATAGGTTTCGGCGTTGTTTGTAGAAATTTGAAATTTCAAAGTTCATTAGGCTTAAATTGGGGTATGATTCATGGTTTTAGCATTGTTTGAGGTGAGTTGAGGGTTTGACTAATTTCGTATGATATTTTGGGACTTGATGGTATGTTTGGTTGAGATCCCGGGGGGCTCGGGTGAGTTTCGGGAGGTTAATGGATCATTTTTGGACTTGGCAAGTTGGCTGAAGACTGCTAGTGTGTTTTTCTGGTTTCCTTCTTCGCATTCGTGAATGGGCCCTCGCGTTCGCCAAGGGAAATTCACATGACAATGCAGAAGCGACAAGCCTCGCGTTCGCGAAGAAGAGAAGACAGCTCGGGATCCCGTGCATTTGTCCTTCGTGTTCGCGTGGGGTGTGTCGTGTTTGCAAAGTGAGGGGATAGCAAAGCTTTGCGTTCGCGAGGCTTGTGTCACATTCGCGAAGGGTTAATTCTGGGCAGTCGAGTTTGTGCTTAGCGAACGTTAGGCTCCTTCCGCGTTCGCGATGAAGGCATATCTGGGCAGAATTAAAAGTCCTGAAACGGGGGTTTTGACTTCATAACACAAAATTGAATTGGGAGCTCGGTAGAAGGAGATTTTTGCGTGGGTGTTTGGGGTAAGTGAGTCTTATCCAGTTTTGATTAATTTCCATGATTATGCCATTGAATCCATCATTTAATGGGTGAATTAAGTTGAAAATTTTGGAAAACCCTCTCGGTTTAATTTGAAGATTTGAGGGTCGAGTTGAGGTCGGATTTTGGTAAAATCGATATGGTTAGACTCGTTGTTGAATGGGTTTTCGGATTTTGTAACCTTTTCGGGTTCCGAGAAATGGGCCTCACGGGCGATGTTTGAGCAAAATTTCGGATTTTGTTGGAAAATTAGTATTTTCTTATGAAATTAATTCCAATAACCTTTATTGACTGAATCGAATTATTTGTGGCTAGATTCGAGGTGTTTGGAGGCCAATTCATGAGGAAAAGACATTGCAGAATAAAGAATTACACGGCTTGAGGTAAGTAACAGTTTTAAATTTGGTCCTGAGGGTATGAAACCCCGAATTATGTGTTATGTGATTGGTTTTGAGGTGACGCTCATGCTACGTGAAGGGTGTGTGGGTGTGCACCGTAGGAGTTGTGACTTGGTCAAATTTCATGGGACTGTGTAATTGAATTATCTGTTAATATCCGCATATTCTATACGTGTTAGGGAAATATTGAGCTGAGACTCGTATTATAAACCATGCTTAGACATATTTTGTTATTATTGGTACCCACTAGGGTCATTTCTGCAGTTGAATTATATGTTCAAATTGTAATTTCACACTCAATCATATTTATTCATTTCATATCATATCTCAGTCACTGTTGTTATTTATTAAAACATCATATTATCAATTTTGGCCTGATTATCATGATTTCTGAGAGCCCGAGAGACTGTAGAGGTTGATGACCGAGTGAGGCCGAGAGCATAATTGTGAGGATATTCATGGATCGGGTTGCACGCCGCAGCATATGTTTATTGATTTATACCATGATTGGCTTGATATAGCGCTTGGGCTGAAGGAGCCCCTCCAGAATCTGTACACACCCCCAGTGAGCGCAGGTACCTACTGAGTGCGAGTGCGAGTGCGAGTGTCGAGTGTCGAGTGATGAGTGACTGTGCGGAATGAGCGATTGTGAGGAAAGAGTGACTGTGAAGTTGGACTGAATAGGAGGACTGAGTGACTGTTACTCTAAGAGGATGCATTGATTGCATTATTTGTTGCATTTCAGTTGTCATATATCACTATTTTGCAAATTTCAGAAAAATATTATTTTCTGTGTCGGTCAAATTTGATATGAAATTTCTGTGAAATTTTAAATGTTGAACTTGAAATCATGCCTACCCTTTTATATTGGAAAGTACTGTATTTGGATTTAGCTGAGAAGCTCGTCACTACTTTCAGTTCCTTATTTATTATTGTTACTTGCTGAGTTGGTTGTACTCATATTACACCCTGCACTTCATGTGCAGATCCAAGTGATCCCGGACACAGTGGGTGTTGATTCTTTCACACATTGGATTTTTCGGAGATTCATAGGTAGATGCTATGTTTCGCATACCTTGTCTTTCCTTCCCTATACTTTTGTGTATTGTATTTGGTCTTAGATTATTATAGATCGGGTTTACCCAGACTTGTAATGCATAGATTCTCATGTACTCAGTGACACCAAGTTTTGGGAGTGTATTTGTATCAGTATGTGTAGGGGTTTTTCTTAAATTTGATTATTATATTTTCCTCATTTAAAAAAAATTGTGGTTTATTGAGGTTATCGGCTTGCCTAGTATTATGATAGGCGCCATCACGGCAGGTGTGATTTTGGGTCGTGACAAGTTGGTATCAGAGCCTAGGTTACATTGGTCTCAAAAGTCATGAGCAGGTTTAGTAGAGTTTTGCGGATCGGTACGGAGACGTCTGTACTTATCTTCGAGAGGATGTCGAACCCTTAGGAAAATTTCAATTTCTTGTACTCTATCGTGCGAATGTTTTGATACCGGAAACTAAATTTTTGTTATTCTATTCTCTCATAAATGGTGAGAACACGTACTACCGGGCAGCCACCAGTGCCACTAGTTAGGCCGGGGCCGAGGTAGAGGTCGAGGTGTAGCTCGTACCATAATTGGACCATCACCTATAGTACCACCAGTTGCTCCAGCTCAGGAGCAGATTCCAGATATAGCTGAGCTGACAGGACCAGCTCAGGCACCAGTTGTGCCCATTGAGATTCCAGGCCTTTAGGAGACTTTGGCCTTGATATTGACAATTTGCACTGGCCTTGCTCAGGTGGTTTCGGCTCAGGACACACCTTCCACTTCTTAGGCCGGTGGAGGTACTCATACCCCGGTTGCTCGTACTCCAGATAAGGTAGTAAAGGGACTTCAGATATTGGGAGCACTACCAGCCCAGCCGGCAGCAGTTGTTCAGGCCCCGGTAGTTCCCGTTAAGGCCGATGATGAGCACACGACACGAGAGATTTGGGAGGCTTCGACCTCCATCATTCAGTGGTGCTGAGTCAGAGGATGCTGAGGGATTTCTAGATAAGTGCCAGCGGATGTTGCATACATCGTGTATTCTGGAGACCAGTAGGGTCTTGTTCACTACATTTCAATTTTCTAGGGCTGCCTTCAGATGGTCGGAGTCTTGCGAGAGGCGCAGGCCGGTTGGTGCAGTACCACTTACAAGGCAGGAATTCTCCGTTCTCTTTTTGGAGAAGTTTGTGCCACAGTCTCACAGAGAGGAGCTGCGTAGACAGTTTGAGCAGTTACATCAGGATGGCATGTCGGTGATGCAGTACGAGATGAGGTTTTCAGAGTTAGCTCGTCAAGTAGTTTGGTTAGTTCCCACTGATAGGGAGAGGATTAGGAGGTTCATCGATGGCCTCACAAATTAGCTACGGTTACTTATGACTCGGGAGAGAGTACCTAGTGCTACTTTTGATGAGGTAGTTGACACTGCTCGACAGATAGAGATGGTCTGTAGCCAGGAACGTGGTGAAAGGGAGGCTAAGTGGCCTCGTGGACCAGGTGATATCAGCGGTATTCCTTAAGGGGGTCAGTTTTACTGTGGTAGGGGTCGTCCTTCCAGACACGCACAGACGGGTCGACCAGTTCACCATGGTGCATCATCCCACCATGGTTCATATAGTTCTCATCAGGGCCAGTCATCTCTCAGTGCCCTCCTAGCTCAGAGTTTGTCCCATACCCCTTCAGTTTAGGGTTCATTTGCACTGGTTGCTTCTGGCAGTTATTCTGGTTCTCGAGGCCCGATTCAGTCCTAACCACCACCAGTACCACGGAGTTGCTTTAAGTGCGGGAGGCCCAGTGCAGTAGAGGAGTCAGACTACGACTTCAGCACCAGTTACTTCACCACCCGCCCAGCTAGTATGAGGTAGGGGTCAATCAGCTAGTGGTCTCCTAAGAGGGGGGGTGATCAGGTAGCGATCAGGCCCGATTCTATGCTTTTCTTACCAGGCCATATGATGTTGCTTCAGATGTAGTAATCACAGGTATTTTTTCAGTGTGACGCAGGGAGGCTTCTATATTATTTCACCTCGGTTCCACTTATTCGTATGTATCATCGTACTTTACTCATTAACTGGATATGCCCTGCGAGTCCTTAGTTTCATTTGTTCGTGTATCTACGCCGGTGGGCAATACTATCATTATGGACCGTGTATATCGGTCTTATGTGGTAACCATTGGGGGACTGGAGATTAGAGTTAATCTCTGATTACTCAGTATGGTTGATTTCGATGTAATCCTGGGTATGTATTGGTTGTCTCCATGTCATGTTATTCTGGACTGTCACACAAAAACCATAACGTTGGCGATGCCGGGGTTGCCGAAGGTCGAATGGAGAGGTTTTCTATATCATGTTCCTAACAATTTTCCACATTTAAAAAAAATATTGGTTTATTGAGGTTGTCGGCTTGCCTAGTATTATGATAGGTGCCATCACGACAGGTGTGATTTTGTGTCGTGACAATTGTCTAGGTGTTTGCCTAATGGGATAAAGACTTTAATGCTTGTTCTATTGACCAGGGTGTATTATAGCTATCAACTCTAAATTACCCACTCAATACCTATCGGTCAGAGAGTGGTTTTCCCCAATTTGGCTTACTCAAGACTAAATGGGTATCACACAAAATGGTTGATAAAAGCTCAAGTCGGGTTATTACTATCTCTAGGTTGAATCCTTTAATTGGGTGAATCAATCTCTCAATTGACCCAATCCCTTATTAGCCAAGTTATACTTGACTAGGTCTCTCTTTCTCAAGAAGAGACTATGTTAAATAGGCATGAACTAATATTTTCAATCATTAATTCCTCAAATTAAAGCATGAACTAGGCTAAATAATAAACACCCAATCATAAACAAGCACTAATTTAATTGCCCATAAGGTTAACACAATAGGGTTGGGTCACAACCATCGTAAAGATCTACCTGCTCATACTTGAGTTTGAAGAAAAAGAAGAAGAAAGACTAATTAAACTCATAATATAATCTTAAAATAATAAACTCTATTGTAAAATACACCAAAATATAGTAAACTACCAAAAATGGCAAAGAAAAACGGCTACAATGAATGCTGATGGTCAAACTTGGCCTAATTTCATGAAACTCTTCTATTTATACAAGCCTGAAAATATCGAACAAAAATGCCCTCGGGAGGTTCTACAGCCGCACAATTCTATGTGTAGTCCGCAGACTTTCATTTGGCAGGAGCTAAGATTCTGCGATCGCACAATTCTGAATTGCGGCCGCGAGGCAACATTTCTGCGGTCCGCATATTTAGAACTGCGGCCGCTAGTTACTCTTATACGGTCCGCAATAGTAGGATTGCGGCCGCAAGACAATTTTCTATGGCCGCACAAATCTTGTGTGGTCTGCAATTCTCTGAAGCTCTGGACTTGGTCTTTTTCCAATCTCTCTGATCTTGACCTTTAGCCCATCTTTTGTGGCCGCACAATTCATAGGCGGACCATAATTTGCGCAAGTGTCTGTTGAGTTTTCCATCTTTGTTTGTGGCCGCAGGTGGAATTCTGCAGTCCGTAAATTCTTCTGTTGAACGCACATTATGTGCCTTTGTGCCCTTTGTTTCCTTGTGCTTGGATTACTCCTCTTTGGGTCGAATTTTAGCTTGGGAGCCCAGCATCCAGCATTCCTCCAATTTTGTACAATATCATTAGTTCTTGGAGCATAGTTCAATGCTTTTAGACTAAAACAAAAGTTAAAAAGCGTTAATAACCAGTCAAAATCCCCACTTATCAATGGGCCTTCACGACAAGCATAGAAAACGAGTCAAAGGAATTTGGGGGTAGGTTGTGATACCATATCATCACTCCTTTGGACAAAGTCTCCCCAAACTTCTTCAGTAACACCGACTTGATTTCATCATCTTCCAAGTTGTTCCCTTTGATTATACATGTATAGGAGGTCACATGCTCATTCGGATCTGTGATTCCGTTATATTTTTAGATATGGGGCATACGAAACATCTTTGGGATCGGCTTCAGTGCCGCTCTCAGAGGAAAAGGTTTCTGGATAAACTTCTTGGAAACCGGACCTTTCAATAACAAGGGTGCTCTCGGGATTTGTCGACCCTGGAGTTGTATTTTTCCACCTTCTTGTCATTGGCCTCAATTTTCTTCTCACCTGACTCTACCTTTTTCGTTAATGCTTCATGCATTTTCATTATCTTGGAATTGACCTTGGGCTCAACTTCACCCGACCTCTCGGTGATCTGTTCATTTCTTCAGATATTTTCCCGGGATTAATCGGGCTCAACCCTGCTGGGGGAGTGGCTTTGATTCTGTAGTTGCGCTATCTCTGCCTTTTGAGCCTGAAACAATTAGAAGATCAACTGTAGGCTTACCCCATCACCTTTGCCTTCAGGCGCTTCTCGAGTTATTGGTCGGGGTCTCCCGCAAATGCTGTTTTCGGGATCAGTTGGTAGTATGACATCGATGGCCATATGTGAGTTAGCATCGACCTAATCGACAACTGGGAGACTATTGGGATCAGCAATAGGCACATCGTTGCTAGGCACCAAATTATTATTTTTGACATGATGGCCAAACTCAGCGTCAACGTTCAAGTAGGAAGATTGAGAATTTGACATTTTTAAGCTGACCTAAAATCAAGACTTTAAAGAACAAGCGTAAAATAGAGTGTGTTATGGAGATTTGTATCAAATCGCCACTATTATCCTTAGCCCCGTGGTGGGCGCCAAATTGTTTACTGTTTAATCGGATAACAATTAAATTTGTACGGTTTTAAGGATATGTGGATTGATTCAACACAAATAATCAAGATGTCACGCCCCGGCCTAGGGGAGCGCGACCGGAGCTCAACCGAGATAACCTGGCCGAGCAAACCTGTACAATACCTTCTACCCGAACTCACTCATGAATAAAGAGGAGATCTATTTCATTAATTAGACAACAAGGAGGATCATGTGAACAACACCAATTCATTATCATTACTTACATCGTTTATAAGTTTCACAATACATACACTTTCATAGTTTGAAGTGGAACAAGTGGTACAAATACAACATTACTAGTTTGACCATCCCAGTACCAACATACAAACCACACTATGTCTACGGAGCCTCTAATGGATACAAAAAAGAGTACTATCATAGTGTCAGCAACAAGGCCCCGGCTATACCTCAAAACATAATACACATGGGACAAAAGGTACACGGTCCCGAAATGAAGTAGGACTCACCAAGTCAGTTGGAAAGAGGGTGTACTGCTATCAGTGCTCAACGTCGCCTGCTGTGGAACAACCTGCATCAATTAATAATGTAGCACCCCCGGAAAAAAGGGACGTTAGTACATATGGAATAGTACTAGTATGTATCAAAAAACACCCTCTCATTTAGAACAGGTAATAATACAAGGAAGAATAGTCATAAAATCAATGGAAACCTCAAACAATAATAAAACATCAAGTTAGGAGCAAGAGTAGTTTTCAAGTAAATTTCCATTATTTTAGGTTGGGAGATCTTAGCACTGATATACCACCGTGATATTAGCACAGAGTCCGAACACAGCCCGATTGGCTAGGTCGTCTCACCAAAGACATCAACCATAATCACAATCACTATCACGATTTCAATCATTATCTCAATCACAGTTGCAAGCACAATCACCACCATGTGTGCGGCATGGCATCCGATCTTGACCCGACCGGCTAGACCATCTCACCACAATGCCGTGTGGATCGACATCACCCTTTTCTAGCAATCATCTCATTCCAATAAAGGGGAATATTCTCATCACATCAACCTCATCCCAAATGAGGGGAATAATCACAATTCATTCCTACACCGGCACGTGTAGTTTCGAGGTTAGGTTATTTCAACCTACCCTTCCTCGGTGACTAACGATACTCCCGAAGTGTTTATTAATTAAAGGATTTACAACTCATTTCAACATCTTTTACATGTTTCTCAGTTTCATTGGCACTAGTGGCCTAAATGTGATATCATTCTTGGCACGTTGGCTGTATTTTATATTTCATGCTCACCTCTTTCACTTTCAAACATCATCACGGATCATCAACAACAAAGTATTTCTATTCAAGACTTTATGTACACATGTTATCAAATAAGAGTCTTAAGCACATTGAGATTCTATTCAATTTGGCATAATAGCTTTCATTTGAAACACGACTTGAAGTCATAACATTTAGATATGCAACCCATACTTTGAACACATTCTCTAGTAGTAACATAACATGACAATAGAATTTGGAATACATATTGAACATATATCTTTTGACACAAATCTTTCTCAGAATAGTCAAGTTATAATGAACAACTCGGGACATACAAGGACTTCACATGATTCAATTCTAAGAGAGAAGTTTAGCCAACATACCTTACTTTGAGCTTTCTTAAATTAATACAATATTTTTTAAATCTTAGCAACTTCGATCTATTTAGAAACATAACAAAATGGAACACAAATTAGAAAGGAGTTCAAGGTTCTAGCTCATTTGAGCATTTTATCAAACACTGTGTGGACATTATAATTTTAAGGTCCTCCTATGGTGGATTCCTTCATCCCACTACCCAAAGTCTACCCAATTGAGCTCAGCAATCTTCCCACTAACCTTGATAGTACATTCATGCATAATGAACAACTCCCACACCCAAGAATTATTTTTCTCATTACCTATTTTCAGTTAAATCCCAAAATTGAAGGCTAGGGAGTAGAATCTTACCTCTAGGATGAAGACCTAGTGAGTTTTATTGTGAATTCTCTAACTTTTGAGCAAGAATTGATGAACAGTAAGCTTAGAAACTTCCCCTCTCACTCTATGGCACTTCTTCTCTCTAGAAATATCAGAACTCTCTTTACAAATGGTCCCTAACGACTATATATTGAAATAGTGTCATGTTATGAAATTATAAAAGATGAAGCCCCGATGCAGATCTACGGTTACATAAAAGACTGCATAACACTTTTGCGGTTCGCAAAATGGACCGCATAATGGCCCTCTGGAACTGGACATTTCTGTGCAAGTATGCGACAGGTCTGCAGTCCGTAGACCAATTTTACGGTCGCAAAAGGACAGCAGAACATCCTTCCAAAAATTCTCATGTTTCTGTGACGGACGTGCGACCCGCGAAATGGTTATGCGATCGCATAATGGACCGCATAATGGTTCTCAAAATTTGCTCAAGTTCTGCTTCACTCTGCGGCCGATCTTCGGCCCACAAAGTGGTTCTACGGTCGCATAGTGGACCGCAGAAATTCCATGGTCTGCAAAATGATTCCTTCAACTCCCCAACGTACTGTTCAACCCAAAACGTATGTACCGCGGAGAGCTTATACAACCCTCGATCACATTACCCTACCTCGGCACCACGAAACCCCGGGATTTAGGTAAAATTTTATGGGGCCCTACACAAGAATATTAGATAAATGAGTTAAAGATAAAATAAATTATCAAACTAGTTGTAATGTTATGGGTCTAGCCCAAACCTAGGCAATACAACAAATTTGCCCTCGATAGGACCCTTGGTTCGAACCCAATTATGAATGAAGAACAGAACAATTAAATAAGAACTTTTGCAGTAGCTAGAAAAATCTTTCTTTCTCGTTAACTATTGATCCATAACCGACATCGAGCAAGATCTGCACCGTGATATCCGATTAGGCGCGGATATCATGGCCCTCTATCCATCATGTATAACCATTTGTCATATTTTCTGAGGTCTTAGAGTTCATTTTGGGTCCGGGGACCATTGCTTCACACTACTAGAAATTCGGCAAAAACCGACCAAGGTCGACCGACCAACTTTGGCCGGTCAAAAAACCGATCAAAGTTGGTCGGTTTTTCAAAATATTTTATTTTTTAATATTTTTTTACGAAACCGACCAACTTTGGTCGGTTTTCTTTGGCGCAAAAATGCGGGAAACTATTTTTGAGTCCCGCAAAATTTATTTTTCAAGAAACTGACCAACTTTGGTCGGTTTTTCAATTAAAATAAATAAAAATTAATATTAAAAAAACCGACCAAAATTGGTCGGTTAATTCGGCCGGTCATTTTAAAAAACCGACCAACTTTGGTCGGTAATTTTACTTTTTAATAAAACCGATCAATTTTGGTCGGTTATTTTCGTGCGAAAATACAATTAAAGAGTATAAATCAAATAAATCAGTCTTAAAACAAAATGCACCAATGGTCTAGTGGTTGAATAGTATCCTGCCACAGTATAGACCCCGGTTCGATTCTCAGATGGTAAATCTTTTGATTACATAATTAAAATACCGACCAACTTTGGTCGCTTTGTTTTTGCAATATTTTTTTTGAATTTAATTGACCGATCAAAGTTGGTCGGTAATTTCCGACCAACTTTGGTCGGTATTCCTTTTCGACCCCTAAAATACCGCCCACATGTAAATGGTCACGTTTTGGTCGGTTATTAGTCATTACCGACCAACTTTGGTCGATTTTTACCGGATTTCTAGTAGTGTTATCACGCCCGATAATGGATATATCGTTCACCTTTCATGGGTCTCGATACAAAGGACTCCCAGCCTCGGTTTCAACCTCATGCGTCCATGCCCTTCTTTCGTCTTCTTCACCGAAAAATCAGGATATGCGTTGTCCCCGATTTTACCCGTATACGGGCCATTCTGAAAATTATTTGACATAGGACATCATATGATATCTGCCACAATAGAACTAAAGGGGAATGCAATTTGCGGCTTTATAAGAAGCTATTAGAAACTATCAACGAGAAACAAAGAAAAAATTGATACTCCCTCTATCCCAAGTTAACTCGCTTTAGCTTAAAAAGATTGTCCCAAAATAATTTTTACTTTAGAAAATCAAGACTAATTATTTTTTTAATTATTCTCAACTTTATCGTTAACAGTTAAGAAGTTGTAGTTATTTTTAATAGTATTGCTCAATTCTAAAAAAGCATTTAATAGGGATAACATAATAAAATATACCTTATATTATAATTTTCTTCTTGGGCATGAAAAGAACTAAAGCGGCTGTTAAAATGAGTCATAAAGAGTAAAAAGGAAAGAGAAAATTGATTAAAGGGTGTAGTGTAGCCTCCAGAAGCACCAGTTAACAAATAAGCAAATTAGCTTATCATAAGCTATTTTCGCTTGACAAGTAGAGAAACAAAGAGGAACGGAAATAGGAGAATAAAGGAAGAAGAGAAAGGAAGAAATGAAAGAGAAAAGGGAACAAAAAAGAGGGGGACAACACCGTCTTTATGCGTCTTTCGATCCTCAGAGTTCAGAGGCATCCCCAACTATAATCATAGGTACTTCACAAGTTTGTTCACATAATGCGTACACGCAAATTGACCCTTGATCTACTAATTTGTATATTTTCCCACACTTTGCTAAGAACTTTTGGCCAAAATGCTAACCATTACATGAGTCTTTTCTAGTCTCTAATCCAATTGGTGAGTCCATAGAAGCGACAATAGTTTATAAAATTTGCAAAGTTTTAATTTATGGATGTGATGCTACAACTGTCCTTGTAGAACTAGAAATAATAGATTTTAATATAACTATGGGTATGGATTGGTTGTCGTCCTGCTATGTCAATGTAGATTGTTGAGCAGAGTAGTCAGATTCATGTTCCCTAAAGAGGAAGTCGTAGAACAGAAGGGGTATACTGCTTCACCATAAGCTTATTTCTTATCTTAAGGACAAGAAAGTGATGAGCAAGGAATGTTTAGTCTATCTGGCCCATGTCAGTAACCCAGCATCAGAAGTACCAACACTTCATTTTGTTCCAATTGTTAAAGAATTTTCTATAGTTTTTACCTAAAGAATTGCCCGACCTTCCCCATAAAGGATAATAGATTTTGGAATATAGGTGCAGTCAGACACTCAGCCTATATGTATTCCTCCCTATAAAATGGCTCTTGAAGAATTGAAGAACTAAAGGAGCAATTGAAAGATCTTCGTGACAAGTAATCCGTCCGGCCAAATATGTCACCTTGGGATGCTTCGGGCCTTGTTTGTCATAAGAAGGATGGTTCCTTGAGGATGTGTATCGACTATTGTTAGCTAAACAAAATTTACAATTAAGAATGAATATCCATTGTCCAGAATTAACGATTTGTTTGATCCACTTCAGGGAGAGAAATAGTGTTCAAAGATAGATTTGATGTCTGGATACCATCAGCTTCTAATCAAGGAATAGGATATCCCAAAAATTGTCTTTAGAACTCACTATGGATACTACGAGTTTTTAGTAATGTCTTTCATGTTGACCTATGCTTTAGCTGCATTTATGGATCATAAATCAGGTATTCAAGCCATTTTTAAACACTTTTATCATTGTGTTTAGAAATAATATCTTGGTGTACTCCCAAAGCGAGGAAGAGCATATAAAACACCTTAGGACAACTTTGGAGGTTTTAAAAGATAATGAGTTGTATGCCAAATTTTCTAATTGTGAATTTTGGTTACAAACCTTGGCATTCCTAGGTCATGTGGTATCAAGAAAAGGGATAAAAGTTGATCTTTAGAAGATAGAAGTGGTCAAGAGTTGGCATCAATAGAGATTGGGAGTTTCTTTATGTGTTGGTTATTATAGAAGATTTGTAAAGTGCTTTATACGCTAGCGATACCATTGACTAAGCTGACTCAAAGAGATGCAAAGTTATTGATATTTTATACTTCAATACCACACAAGCTGGGGAGGGGGTGATTTGTGTGGTGTCCAATATTTTGCTTGCACAGATTATAGAAGGGACTGGTTCTTCTACGAGTTCCTTACACTTCAGTTGCGGAATAATAAATATAGAAAGTAAATAACACAAGTATTTTTACGTGGAAAACACCCAGTTTAAAAGGTGAAAAACCACGACCTACTTTCTAGTAGGACTTTTCCCAAAAGTTCACTAAATCACTTAGCCAAACAACAACATTTACAAAACTATTATAAACCTAAGGATTACCTCTAACCCTTGTAGCAATCATCCACAGGCTGTTGTGACGGCTTCAAGTTAACTCTAACTTGAACAATACAACTCAAGTACCTAATACAATTTGCTTCTAAGAAAGCTGAAAATTCAACTCAAAAGCCCTACTACAATTGAACTAGAATAAAAATGGTACATGGAACTGGTTCTTATATTTGGTTCATGTAGCTCCAGGTTCGCACTTTTAAAACACACAGGAATTGCTTGCAAAATGCCTTGCTATTTTTCTCTCAATTCTTGCTTAACTTCAGCATATGTGTGTCATCTGTAAAAGAGAACATAACTGATATATATAGAGTTAGTAGAACAAGGATTAACTAGAGTTCTAATGCTTAACTCTTATATGGTGAAAGAGTTCTAGTTATCGTCAACTTCTAACTCCTCCCTTATCTAGGATAGAGTTCTCTTCAAGTAAGGAGTCCTGCTCCTTATCAATTATGCAACCTTTTCGTTCAATAGATATTAGATATAACCACTTATGCTTATCCCCTCGCGTGAATGCCTCGTGCTTGAATATGTCTGTGCCCTATGTACACAGTGTATGAACTTGGTTCATGCATGTGTTCCTTTGTCAATCATCAAAACAAAACTTACTCAAACCAACAAATTCACCCTTTTTGAGCATTTGCACTTTGCTCGGTAGTTTGAGGGAATGAGTAGCTCTGTATAATGTATTATGACTTGTGTGAATCGTCGGTTTTGATTTTCAGGTTATTTGAAATTGATTTGGAAGAACGATTCTCAACTAGGAAGCTTTAAGTTGGAAGAGTTGACCAAGTTTGACTTTTGTGAATTTGACCTCGGAACTGAGTTTTGATGATTCTAATATCTCCGTATGGTGATTTTGGACTTAGAAGTGTATTTGAAAAATTATTTGGAAGTCCGTAGTTAAATTAGGCTTGAAATGGCTAAAAAGAAATTTAAGTTTGGAAGTTTGACCAGAGATTTAATTTTTTGATATCGGGGTTGAAAGTCAGTTCTAAAACTTTTCATAGGTCCGTTATGTCATTTATGACTTGTGTGCAAAATTTGAGGTCAATCGGACTTGATTTGATAGGTTTCGGCATCAAATATAAAAGTTAGAATTTCTTAATTTCGTTAAGCTTGAATTGGGGTATGATTCGTGGTTTTAGCGTTGCTTGATATGATTTGAGGTTTCTACTAAGTTTGTATCGTGTTTTAAGACTTGTTGGTATGATTGAATGGGGTCCTGAGGGGCTCGGGTGTGTTTTGGATTACTGGTTGAGAAATTAGTTTAGTTAAAGATTTGGAGTGTGAACATGGTCAATATCGGGTCAAGATGACCTATTTTTGGTTTTTTGAGTACTCGAGCAGGTTCGCATCGTGTTTTATGATTGAAACGCATATATGATTTGTATCTGGAAAGTTCCGAATGAGTTTTGGGTGCTAAAACGAAACTTCTTTCGTTGCTGATTTTCTGGTGTAAAATAATTACGAAAATGTCATTTGTTTATCCCTTGAATTTCCAGACTTCATTTAAATCTTCAAAACATCGTATCTCCCTCATTTTCAAGCCAAATTGGGTGATTCAAAAGCATAACTTGACTGAACTTTCACAAGGAATCCATTGGAGGAATCAAAAGAGAGTTTTGGTATTTTTTGGCATACGAAACGAGGCAGAACAACTAGGTAAAAAATAATTTAATATCGAGGGTTTGTTCATTTTCCATTTTTGACGAATTGGAGCTCGGGAAGAGGCGATTTTCGGGAGATTTTTAAGAAAAACATCGGGGTAAGCGTTCTTAACTCAATATTGGTAAAATTACTAGAATTCATGGTTATTTTTAATATTTAATTGGTGAATTAAGTTGAAAAAAATTAGAAAACCCTCTTAGTTTAATTTGAGGATTTGAGGGTCGAGTTGATGTCGGATTTTGGTAAAATTGGTATGGTTGGACTCTTAGTTGAATGAGCATTCATATTTTATAACTTTTGTCGGGTTTTGACACGTGGGCCCTATGGGTAATTTTTGAGTGTAATTTTGGATTTTTAAAAAAATTAGTAATGGAATTAATTCCTATAATTTGTGTTGACTGAATCTAATTAATTGTGACTGTATTCGAGCAGTTCAGAAGTTGATACGCGTAGAATGGAATTTCTGGAGCGTTGTTTAGCTTGCTCGATATTGGATTCGGCTTGTTCGAGGTAAGTAACATCTCTAATCTTGGAGCTGAGGGTATGAACCCTGATTATACGTGTTATGTGAATTGTTTGGAGGTGACACACATGCTAGATGACGGGAGTGTGGGCATGCACCATAGAAATTTAGACTCAATTGATTCCGTAGAGTTGTTTAGTTAATTAACTTGTGTTCTTCCATGTGTTTTTATGTGTTAGAGAAACTGAGTTGGGACTCATGTTAGAAATCATGCTTAGGCAAATGTTGGTATTATTGGGACCCACTGAAGTCATTTCTACTGTCGAATTATATGTTTAAACTGGAATTTCATACTCCTTCATATTCATTCATTGTATATCATATCTCAGTCTCTATTGTTATTTAATAATACATCATATCATCATTTTGGGCTAGTTTCATGACATTGTGAGCCCGAGAGACTGGAGAGATTGATGACTGAGTCAGGCCGAGGGCCTGATTTTGAGGATAATTATAAGATCGGGTTGCATACCGCAGCAGGCCAGATTGGCTTATTATAGCATGTGAGTTGTCCGTGCAACACATGAGTTGTCCGTGCGGATCCAAATATTAATATTATAGCATGTGAGTTGTCCGTGCAGACGTGAGTTGTCCATGAGGATCCAGATAATGATACTATAGCACGTGAGTTGTCCGTGCAGATTATAGCGCTTGGGCTAAAGGAGCCCATCCGGAGTCTGTACACACCCCTAATGAGCGCAGGTACCTACTGAGTGTGAGTGTCGAGTGCCGAGCGATTGGGAGGATTGAGTGACTGTGAGGACTAAGTGACTCTGAGGACTAAGTGACTGTGAGGACTAAGTGACCGAGAGGAGTGAGAGAATTGATTCTCTCAGAGTATGCATATGGTTTTATTATTGAGTTGCATCGCATTGACATGCACACTTGACATACAGGCATAAAGATGCATTTTTCCTCATGTTGTACGATATTGCGTCATTCATGACTTCTCCTACATCATTGACATGTAGGCATAGAGATGCATTTTTCTCATGACATTTGAAAATGAAACATCCTATCTGTTGTTGAAAAGTTTTTGGGAAAATCACAGTTTTACAAAACTTACTCATATTTTGGTAATTTCGGTAAAAGATTTGGGTTTTCACTAATATACTTGAAAATCATGCCTATTTTTCTGGAATTGTGATCGAGCTGAGCATTTTATCTCTGAGCTACTTCTTTTATTACTTCTATTCTGTTGTTATGAATTATTGTTGGCTATTGGTGTTAGAACCTGACCTTTGTTCCAGCTCGTCACTACTTTCAATCTAAGATTAGGTTTGTTGCTTATTGAGTACATGCGGTAAGTTGTACTCATACTACACTTATGCACCTTGCGTGCAAATATTGCATATTGATGTTGTTATGATCGACGGGAGCTGGAATTGAAGATGTACCTGTGTTCTAGTCATAGCTGCCTCTTGTTCATGGTAGCCTTAGATTTATAAAAATATATTTATGTACATTTCGAACAGATGATATATTTATTTCATACCAGCTTATAAATTCTAATCTTAGAAGCTCATGATTTGTACTACCAGTCCTTGAGGAGTGTATTAGAGTCAGTTAAATATTAATTGAATCGGATTATTGTTATTTGTCTTACCTAGTGGGTGAGGTTAGGTGTCATTACGGCTATTTAGATTTTGGGTCGTGACAATGACAAACTATGTGCTTTTCATAAGCATGACACCTGATTCAACTCAACTCAAATTCAACACAATATTAGAACACTTTCCATTTTAAATTCATAAATTGCCAAAGACCAGGTTTATTAAGTTATCACAGTCCAAAGAAAAAGCACAACCTATCTTTTCCCTTGTGGCATCATCGAAAAGTTGCATAATTAATTTATATAATGAGATTTTAGCAGATCTTACTCATGACCATTCAGGCTACTTCAAATGCAATCATGGATTCAAGTTTCTCTTATCAATCTAAGGATATTAACCATCTAAAAAATATCAACAAACAATTAGAATAAAAGTAGTGATTATCATTGATAAGATTCATCCACAGAGTATAAAAAGAAATAAAACTACCGAACCGTGAGCAAAGAGACAAAAAGAAACACCCCACTTGGGTGGTTACAAACTAAGCTAGGAAGGGTTTAAGGCTGGGAAGGACTAGGTTCTTGATTTCTAGCCTGAAGTAACTTCAACATGTCTTGAATAATTCTTTCATTCTTCTCTTTCGCCTTTACAAGCTCATACCTGAGAGCATCCATCTCAGTTTCTACTCCAGCCAGCCTCTTCTTCAGCCTCCCAATCTCAGCATGCTTAGTCTCACTCTCTTGCTACAAAGCTATCACTTTGTTGTTTATGGGTACCCTCTTGGATGAACCAGGTTCTTTAGGAGCAATAAGGACTTCATAGTCACAGTCAATCAAAGTGTTAGCCCCAAAGTAATCTTTACTTGTGCTAACATCCCATTTTTTCAGGGCAACCTTGAAGTGAGCAATCACATCAGTGAGTATGAACCCATAGAGTATGACATGAGTTTTAGTGCCAGAAACCACCCTATTAAGGAGCTGGATTATAAATCCCAGCAAGTTGATCTGCCTCCCATTATCCAAGCACTCCGTAAGGAGCAGGTCTATAAAAGTTTCAATGTGCCTTCTTTCCTGCCTAGGCAGAACCACCTTGTTGACAAATTCAAAAAGCACTTTGTTGGGAGGAGTCATCTCACTCTTATAAACATCCCTGGGTCGCAGCTCTAAGTCTCTATCAGCAAACTTCTTGGTGATGGAAAATGAGGTAGGTAGATTTTCTAGACTAGGCCACTTTAACTTTTTATAATCATTGTACCCTTCAGCATGTATCCTCAGAAATCTCCCCTTGCTCTTTTTCATCAAAACCATTCCTTCCAACTGAAGGACCATGTCCTTCCCGCTCTATATTTCCAACCTCACCAACAATAGCACCATTCATTCCTCCTCCAAATCTTTGAGGAGTCTTCCCTATAGAATTTTTCTTTTTCCAAACTCAACCATCTTGTCATTTTCTTCATCAGTCTCTTCTTCTTCCTCATTCTCTTCTTCCACTATTTTCAATTTTCTTGATTTCCTAGCAGGCATGGTTCTTTTTTCCAACGTAGAGCTTTCTGTATCAGCAGACTTTTCAGGGGACTTCTTCTTGGAAGTCTTTCTTTTCTTAGCACTTGGATTCACATCCTCTACTTCCTCTACCTCATCTTAATCATGAAGAACGAGGTTCATCTCCTCAATCTTAATTGTTTCACTTGTTCACCCACCTTCTTCTTTCCTTTAGTAGCAGCTTTCTTTTTACTCTCTGCTAAGGCCTTTTTTATATCAGCCTCACTCTACTTCCTCTAACTCTCTGTATCTCTTCCACTTATGGGAGGAGTCTCTACAATGATAGAAAAGATAGCCTTTCTCTTTTTGCCTCGCATAGCAGTTCCAGGAATTTTAATTCCTGAACTTTTCTTCTTCTTTTGATTGTAGCTGTCAGATACCATTTTCAGTAGGTCATTGAAGGGTTCCTTTCTAGATGGAATGGTTTCTTGGAGACTATTCCTCAGCCTAACCAGCCCCTTTGCAGCACTAGCATCTCTAAACCTATTTCCTCATTCTTCTATTAAACATTCTTCTTCCTCAACACCCTCCCCACTCGATATCATAGCCCCTATTATTTTATTCAAACCAACATTAGTGGGTGAAGATTCAACCAGTTCTTCTTCTCCCCTTCCCCTCACATCTCCTGTTACACCCTCACTCACTTTTTCTTTTCCCTTTTTTATTTTTACCACCTATTTTAGTAGACTTAGAAGCTACACCAACTATAGTGCCAACTAGAACAAACCTTTTCTCAACATTTTAAGCCACTTTAGAAACGACATCAGACAAATATTTTAGCCCAGAAGTTACCTATTCTATTTCAGATGAAACAGGTTTTTCCCCCTCAGTTGCAGACTTGAAAGACTAATCTAATTTTTGGGGTTCCTCTGTTTCACGACCAAAAATCCCACCACATGCGTCGTGATGGCACTTAGTCTCTAAGACTAAGTAAGTCGATTACAATTACAATTCAAGCCTCCTCTTTTTTTTAAATAGATAATCGAAACTCACAGCGAAAATAATTATAATAAACTCCCAAGACTGGTAACACAGAGTCACGAACTATAACTGGATACATGGAGTTATCTAAAGCCTATAAATACAATTGTTTTGAAATAGAGATAAAACAGTGCAAATACAATATCAGAAGATGGCTCTAAAGCATGCGGACGCAACAACGGATTTACTTTGAGTCTCCACAGCAAGATCCATACTGCTAGCGATCGGTCAACTAACTCCACATTACCTGGCTCTGCACAAAAATATGCAGAAGTGTAGTATGAGTACACCACAGTCGGTACCCAGTAAGTATCAAGACTAACCTCGGTGGAGTAGTGACGAGGTACAGTCAAGACACTCACTAGTCAAATAACCTGTGCAATATAGCATACAAAAATAATAGAATAACAAATAGCAGTGATGGCAACAATAATCAACTAGTGATTTAAACAGTAAGGCAACAACAACACCATAAATATTGATCAAACAAATAATAAACACAAGTAAAACCAATTAATCAAGTCCTTCAAAATATACATCTTTTATCTATAAGTTTTTCAAATAAAAATCTTTCAAATGTAATCCGTACAATTAAATATATCCTGAATATACTTCCTTCAAATAAATATCTTACGAATAAAATTTTTTCAAATAAATATCTTTCAAATATAATACTTTCAAGTAAATATCTTTCGAATATAATTCTTTCAAGTAAATACATTTCGAATATAATTCTTTCAAGTAAAAGTTACCACGTGACACCTCATTTAACTTTCCTGGTATGAGAAATATATTCAACATATCACATCGAATGGCACGGTAATACCTTCGTGCACTTGTCTCATTCTCACCCGATATATATATGTAGATCAAATCAATTATCACGGCAACACCTTTCGTGCATTTATCTCTTTCTCACCCTTCGTGCATTTATCTCTTTCTCACCGAGCATACATATAACAGTACCAACTAGGTGGGAGAAATGCTAATAACAATAAAAGAAATAAAGTGGGAGGCACAAAGGAAGCAACAATGACTACAAGACACATAGAAAACATAAGTGCACAATAACATCCCATGATAAAGGCATGAATGTATACACAACGAAAATATATCACAATATGATGTATGTCTCTTGTCCTCGCCTGCACGGAAACATCCTTCGTGTCATGAACATATGATAATATAAAAATAATGGCACGGCATCACCCTTCATGCTTTCACTCTCATCCTCGAGTGATAATATAATTGAAATGGCACGGCATCACCCTTCGTTCTTTATACCCTCAAATGACACGAAATCACCTTCTGTGCTTTACACTCTCAAGTAGCGTAGTCCTAGCTATTTCCTACAATGTCCTATTCTTTCTTTTAACTACTCCATTTTGTTGTGGAGTTCTAGGAGCAGAAAAATTATGATCTATGCCATTCTCATCACAAAATTCAGAAAATTTAGCATTCTCAAATTCAGTACCATGATAAGACCTAATTGATGCAAGTTGATTACCTAGTTGTTTATGAGTTTTTCTAACAAATGAAGTGAACATGTCAAATGCTTCATCTTTAGATGTTAAAAATAGTGTCCAAGTAAACCTAGAGTAATCATCAACAAGCACCATAACATATCTCTTACCACCTCTGCTCATTGTTCTCATTGGTCCACACAGATCCATATGGACCAGTTCTATCATCCCGGTAGTACTTAACATTTTCTTACTTTTAAAAGATTATCTTACCTATTTCCCAATTGCACAAGCCTCACAAACTTTATCTTCCTTGAACTTAATGTTAGGCAGCCCAATCACCAAGTCCTTGGAAACTAGTTTGTTGAGTTGGATTAGACTTGCACGTCCAAGACTCTTGTGCCAGAGGAGGGGATCATTGTCCAATACACTTAATCAAGTGAGTTTGTTATCTGATAGTGTGGACCGATCCACTACATATATGTTGTTCACTCTTTTTTCCTGCAAAACTATCTTGTCAGTGGTAAGATTTATCACAAAGTATTTTGTAGAGGTGAAGGCTACCATGTTACCTCTATCACAAAATTGTGATACACTTATTAGATTGTACTTCAGTCCATATATCAAGTAGACATTATCAATTGAGTGAGAATCACACTTACCTACCTTTTCCACCCCAATGATCTCACATTTCTTTCCATTTTCAAACGAGACATTACCTCCTTTAAGGTCCCTATGTACCATTTTTGGTTGCTCCCCTTCACTTGGACCTGCAAAAGGAAATCAGGGGTTAGTCTTAGGTATCCAAACTAGTTTGATTCCCTTTCTATAGGCAAAAGGATAAATTAAATTCTTTTTAGCCCAACTTGGCACCCTATTTTTCCCTATAACAAATTTTTTATTCTTTTGATTTGCCTTTTCTTTTGTAGTGCAATCACTCTCATAGTGACTAGTGTTACCACAGGTTGTGCAAATTTTATTCTCAGGGAGTGTGAGGTACTTGCTTTTGGGATCCACTTAGGTGTAGAGTTCCCAAAGCCAGGTCATCTTCTGTTTCTACTATGATGTTCGTGTAGCTATGAAAGTGCATCAGAGGACCTGTTCCATTTACAGGATTTGTCTAGCTCATGCTTAACCTTATTCAGGTCCTCCTTTAAGATTCTTACATGTTCATCCCTTTTATACAACCCATCTTTCATTTTACCTAAATTCTCTTCTAGAGTGAGTTGTGTGTCACCGGCTATCTTTTTACCTGTTCCTAACTTCAATTTTATATTTTTAAATCTAAGTTCTAGGACAGTTGTATCAAGTGCATGAACCTTGTTCTTTAACACAGTATTTTTACTTTCAGTTTCACAAGCCCTAAATTCCAGGTTTTTGCACTTAGCCTTCAAAATGACACATTCTTTTGACAGTTGTTCCTTTTTATTATTCACATCTTCAGACTCATCAATCGGTTCTAGTAGTAATTAAGATAATCTTTCTTTAGACAAAAATTTGATCTTGTCCTTGAGATGAAAGACACTTACCTCGGTTTCTTCATCAGATTCTACAATAGCCATTAGTGCTCGTTCATCAACATCATCATCATCGGAGCTTTCATCTGAGCTTTCTCCCAAGTATCAACCATAACCTTGGTTGATCCTTTATTGTTCCCTTTATTAGGATGAATGTCTTCCTTCTTCCTCTTTCTTTGTTCAGCTCTTTCCTTTTTCCATTCAATCTCCCACAAAGGACAGCTCTTGATCATGTGATCAGTGTTTCCACACTTGTAGCATCCATCATTCGTCTGCTTCTCCGGAGCTCTTGCGTTGTAGTTTCCATTTCTTGAAGAACCATTTCCTCTCCTTAAATACTTCTTGAAGTTTTAGGTAATCATTGCTATTTTATCATCTTTCAGGTCAGAATCTTCAGTACTCAGAGTGCCAAACTCTTTTCCTTCTTAGGCACATCCATTTTTATGGTTTGTTTTCTAAGTTCACAAAACTGTGAGATTTCCAATCAATTCATCCAAAGGGAGTGTAACAATATTCTTTGATTCATGAATAGAAGTGATCTTGCTTTCCCAAGTAATTGGCAAGACCCTAGTAAGTATCTTCTCAACCCTATAATCTTCAGGGATAATCCTTCCAAGAGATTTTAGTTTATTTGTCAATATAGTGAACCTTGTGTAGATCTCCTGAATGGTTTCTCCATCTTTCATAGCAAAATTTTAATACTGAGAGTACAATAGAGTTCCTCTTGATCTCTTCACTCGAGTTGTTCCTTGAATTCTGTTGTACTCATCTGGACCAAGTCCACAATTAAGCCACTTGGCTTTAGCATTTTGTTTCCTACTTCTTCAAATCCTCAGCATTACAATCAGCTCTTATCTTTGGCACATCTACTCCTTCAGCATTTTTCTTCAAAGTAGATAGCAGACCATCAATGATAATGTCCCATAGTTCATAGTCATCTCCCTGTAAGTTATCTCTCATCCTTGACTTTCACCAAGAGTATTACTGGCCATTAAAGAGTGGAGGCCAAGCAGTGGATTGTCTTTCCCAATTTCCAGGTGGTGCACTCATCTTGATCTTCTCCTAAGGTGTTAGCCTCTTCAAGGATAACCTGCTCTGTTATCAATTGATGTTTTATACTTCAATACCACACAAGAGAGGGGGTAATTTGTGTGGTGTCCAATTTTTTGTATGCACAGATTATAGAAGAACCTGGTTCTTCTACGAGTTTCTTACACTATAGTTGTGAGATAATAAATGCAGAAAGTAAAGAAAATAAGTATTTTTTCGTGGAAAGCACCCAGCTCAAAAGGTGAAAATGCCACGACCTACTTCCCAGTAGGATTTTTTCCAACACTTCACTAAATAACTAAGCCAAACAAAAACGTTTACAAAACTCTTGTAAATATAAGGTTACCTCTAACCCTTGTAGCAACCAGCCACAGGCTGTTGCTACAGCTTCAAGTTAACTCTAACTTTAACAACACAACTCAAGTACCTAATACAATTTGCTTCTAACAAAGCTGAAAGGTACAACTCAAAATCCCAACTACAATTGAACTAGAATAAAACAGACACTTGGAACTGGTTCTTATATCTGGTTCATGTAGCTCCATATTCGCACTCTTGAAACACACAAGAATTGCTTGCAACTTTCAAATTGCTTTGCTATTTTGGACTCAATTATTTCTTAACTTCAGTGTGTCTACGTCACCTGTAAAAGAGAACACAACTGATATATATAGAGTTAGTAGAATAAGTATTAACTAGAGTTCTAATGATTTACTCTTCCATGGTGGAAGAGTTCTAATTAGTTCCAACATCCCCCCCCCCCCCCCCGTCTAGGATAAAGTTCTCTTCAAGTAAGGAATCCTATTCCTTATCAATTATGCAACCTTTTCGTTCAAGAGATATCATATATAACCACTTATGCTTATCCCCTTCACATGCATGCCTTGTGCTTGAATCTACACATACCTCTTGTACACTGTGTATGGACCTGGTTCATGCATGTCTACCTTTGTCGGTCATCAAAATAAAACTTACTCAAGCCAACAGTTATAGTGGTCAAATGTTTGTGAGTGGAGTTTTCAAGAGCTAAAGAAAAGAGATTGACCATGGTGCTAATTGTAGTCCTACTAACAGGTTCAATATAATATATTTTGATGCTTCTAGAGTTGGACTTGAATGTGTCCTAATACCGAATAGGAAGGTTGTAAATAACACCTCAGGAAAATTATAGAATCGCGAAAAGAAATACTCCACTCACGATCTCGAGCTGGCAGTAGTTGTATTTTCTCTAAATATATGGCGGCATTGTTTATACAGTGTGCATTGTGAAGTATTCACAGATCATAAGAGTCTCCAGCCTTTTTCAAGCAAGGAGAGTTGAATCTAAAATAGAGGAGGTGGTTGGAGTTAGTGAAGGATTACGATATTAATATTTTGTACCACCCCGAAAAGGCTAATCTAGTAGCCGATGCCCTTAGCCCTAAATCTAGGGGTATTTTCGCACACTTGCAAGTAGAAGAAAGATTGCTAGCAGGGAAAGTAGAAAGGTTGTCTAATGACGGAGTCAGACTTGATGAGACTGAAGAAGGTAACCCAACGATATTCCATAGGGCCGAGGTAAAAGAGCGCCAGTATGAGGACCCAAATATGCAGGCGATCAAAGATGAGGTGTTAAAGAAAGAAATACAGTTTTCACTCGTGGGGACAATGATAGCGTCCTAAGAATGAATAGTATGCTATGTGTTCCAAATGTTGGTGAGCTTCGGGAGCGAATTAAAGGCTCATAGCTCCAGTTATTCTATCTACCCGGATTCAACCAAAATGTACAAATACCCGAGGAAAATTTATTGGTATAATAAAATGAAAGAAGATATAGCTAACCATATGGCTTAGTGCATAAATTGCATAAATATTTTATTCTTCCTAAACGATCAACTGCTGAGTTTCCTACAATTCCTGGTCCATCCATTCTCACTTTGCGGCGATTATACGGTCCGCATATCTGTTATGCGATCGTATTCTAGACCACAGAATTGCATTTCCTGGAAAACAATATTTCTGATTTAAAGGAGAATTATGGGGCATGTGAACCCATTGTCTCTATGCTAGGTATTCTATGTATGCATTTTTTAGAATTATTTTACTATTATCCGTTGTCACTCATGCCTCACAAAGACTAATGATGAATAGGGATCAATTTTCACTTAACACTTTTACTTTCTCCTTTCTTTAGTGGTGCATCTATATTTTAGAAAACCTAGATCCGATGAACGTGTGTATAGTAAGAGTTTTCTGGTGAGCTCCAGATCGTAAGAGGGAGTCTTTGACAATTGGTTTCACCTGTAATAAGTTTTGGCTGAGTTGTAAAAGATAATGATATCCTAGAGTTTGCTCTATGAAGTACTCATTGTAGAGTCTCAGAATATATGTCTGGTTTCCTTTCAAAGGTTAAACTATAGATGTTGACTTGTTGAGACTTCTTTTTCCTTTTAGTTATGTGAATAGCAATGGCTTTATATTGATGTGGGTTGTTGATGCATGTATGAATAGATTTTTGTCCAACGCCATATTATTTATAAAACAATACATGTAAAATACATGGACATCATTTCCACCCATCAAAGATCAAATCCGAATTATGGGTATCATTAAAAGCAAAACATACACCAGAATACTATTTTTATTTTTCACATACATATTATTCATTTTGATGCTATATCATATAATGATCCTTGATCAGCAAAAGTAGCAATAGCAATCCGTACTAAACCAATCCCAGCGACACGCTCCAAAAATAGCTTTCTCTTTATTGATGCATTGTTTGTTACACCCCTTAGAGCTAAGGCATTGGCCAGACCATGTTTTGCTCAGCTTTTCACAACCAAGTGCTTCTGCTTTTTGCATATCTGTAAAGAAAAGAAACCAGCAACTCAAAATTTTACAATAATATTATAAAGAATTTCCCTACATTCTTTTAATCATGCAATTTTCCTTATTAACTCGATTCATATTGTTCTAATTTATGTGGCTCTATTTTCTTTTTAGTCTTTTCTAAAAAGAATGAATCCTTTCTAAATTTGGGAACAATTTCACTTAAACTTCTATTTTTACCTTCAATAAGAATCTTTTATAGCCACAAAAATATTATTATTTGTTTAAGACTACGGGTTTCAGGAGAATCATAGTCAAACAAATGTTATAACTTGTTTAGGATCACAAGTTTCAAAAGTCCTTATTACTAAATTACTCAGTGCCTAATCAAATAGATACACATAAATTAAAATGAAAGGAGCATTAATTAAGTTCAAAATCGAACAATGTTAGGACTGATAGTGTTTGGTGGAATTATGGTTTTGTCGGATACTCACCAGTTGATGCAATAAGGAAGCAAAAGAAGAAAGCAAGAAAGGCAGCGTAGTGAACTTGAGACTTAGCCATATTTCTGAATTGTGTTTCTTGATTCTTAATTTGTGTCTAAGTGAGGACTTAACTTTCACATTTTATAGAGATAAGCAATTACCACCAGGTAACAATGTCTTGTGAAACTAACAAGGTAATACACGGGTTTTGAATCCTATACCATTGGGAATAGCGGAAGTATGTATTTACTTTGATGTCGTATAGGAAAATTTAGATGAAAACATTTGTTTTTTTTTTTGCTAAAACACATCAGCAAAAGGCAAATCTGTTATTTATTAAAACTAATGTTCTACACATGTGAATAGCATGTTTGATTCTCCATAATTTACAGCAAAAGGATTTGTCTTGCACATTGTTAATTGATTTGCTATATGCACATACATCGTGTCCAAAAAGTTTGTTTTTAAAGTTTTCCAGAAAAAAAGAAGAAAAAAAAAGTTTGTATTCAAAGTTCTCCAGAAAAAAAGAAGAAAAAAAGAACACCTACTAGATTTTTTGGTAATTCATCCTAACTTTTGGATATGAGGAAATATACATGCCTATGACTAATTAATTAAAATTATGAGAGACAAGCTTTTGAATAAACGCAATGGAAAATTAAACAAATTAGTCACGTGTAGAATATTATAATCTAACAAAAGATTGACCTAATCGATGTGTTTTAGCAAGAAAAAATAGATAATTGTCATGTAAACAAATATATTTCCTTGTATGTAAACCAGTGTATTTTACTCTACGACATTAAAGTAAAAACATTCATTTTCCGCTATTTCCAATGGTGTAGAACTCTAAACTAGGGTATATGTTTAACAAGACATTGTTACCTAGTGGTTTCTTATCCCCCACATACTTTCTTCCTCTCTTTCTTTTTCTATAAAATGTGAAAGTTAAATCCTCACGTAGTCACAAATTAAGAATCAAGAAACACAATTCAGAAATATGGATAAGTCTCTCTATGCTGCCTTTCTTGCCCTCTTCGTTTGCTTCCTCATTGCATCAACTAGTGAGTAGCCAATAAACTATAAACCATAGCTACATAACTCTATCAGCTATAAAATTGTTTGGTATTTGAAGTTAAATAAATGTTTGTTCTGATTTATCTATCAACGGTAAAGTTGACTCCGTACGACCTACTATATATAGGTCACTGGCTCGAACCGTGAAATCAGTCACTTATGCTTGCATTAGGGTAGGTTATCTACATTACACCCCAATTAGGTGCATGCGAGGCCCTTCCCTGAACCTGTTCATGGGATGCTTCATGCATCGGGATACCCCTAGCTATTTCTCCATCAACGTTAGAATTTGAAAGACCAGTGTGTCATCGTTAAAAAAAGCACTCTTCGTAATATTATCGTAAACTTTTGAGTTGTTACTTTCTTTTATGCGCAGATATACAAATAGCAGAAGCATACGGTTGTGAAAGGCTGAGCAGAACATATTTGGATCCTTGCGTAGTCGAGACTGATGGCTGTACCGATCGATGCATCAATGATGAGCACGCTGTTGGTGGAGGCTGTCACTGGAATTGGCGTGGTCCCGCTTGCTATTGCTACTTCTGCTGATCAACGATCATTGTATTTTCATCATCGTATTGCATCTTTTTGTGATTACTGCTATGATGTATGCGAAAAATAAAAGTTATGCAGTTCCTAATAATGTGTGAGACTAATAAATGACAGAATGGTCTGTCTACCCAAAACTAAGAGCAGATACCACCTACTGTATGAGCAAATATCATTTTGCCAAAGTATAAATTGTTCTAGTGTATGGTTTGCTCCTAATGATATCAACACTTATATTTTGTTATTTTTGTTATATTTTCTGCGTGTATAAGTTGGGGAGAGGTGATTAGGCATGATATGGCGCAGTTTCAGCTTATAGTTTCAGCTTATTGAGGATATGTACCTTGATAGGAGGGTATGCAGGTTGGGATTAGAGTAGAAGGTTAGCATACAAGAGTGTGTATCTCCTTTTCAAGCCGGTTGCATCCTAATTAGCCTTGTATGTTCGTAGCTTCTTATCTGATTTCTTTTGCTATTTGTTGGTTCATTTGCTTCGATTATTCTATCTTTGTATCACCTTATCTCGCCGTTGTTATCAATTATTATTTTTGCTTATTTTTCTTTTTTCATTAAGCCGGGGGTCTATCGGAAATATTCTCTCTACCTTCACGAGGTAGGGGTATGGTCTGTGTACACTCTACCCTCCCCACATCCCTACAAGACAATGTAGAATTACACTGGGTTTATTATTTTTGTTATTGTTTCTTTGTTGTTCGTTGATGTGGAAATGGTTCGTATTATTATGAACAATGCGAGTCTTCAACTAAAAGCTTAAGACAGAGAGAGGCAAATATGATCTTTTCTCTTTATAAAGGCAAATTAAAAATGGCTTGAGGAAGAAAGGGTGCACGGTCAAGATGCCCCCGCTAATGAGCGTGAGTACAATATAAATCAACTTCTTCTTCACTGTTGCAGAAAGGGTGCACGGTCAAGATGTAAATATCAACGGGTAGTTTGATCTGAAAATCAACTTCTTTTAGTAAGCCAGTCATCCAGATTAGTTCTGCAACTGTGGCAGCAATGCTTCTATATTCAGCTTCAGCTGAACTTCTTGATATAGTTGTTTGCTTCTTAGATTTTTAGGAAACTAAAGAATCTCCAAGTTTAATCATATAACCTGTAACAGATTTTCTTGTATGTGGGCAGGAAGCCACATCAGCATCACAAAATCCCATGACTGTATCGCCGATGCTACTAGATAGTAGAATACCTTGGTCAAGCTGTTTTTCAGATACCTTACAATTCTAAGTGCAGTTTCCATGTGAGACTTTTTAGGATTTTTTAAGGAACTGACTGAGAGTCTGAACACTAAAAGATATATAGGTCGAGTCATGATAATGTACAACAACTTACCTATCAATCTTTAATAAGGAGTGTGATCCTCCAGTTCTTTATCATCAGTGAATGTGTCTGATTCAGAAATCTTGATACAGTCATCATATTCCTTTATTGTGAGCTTTATATTGTAATCTAGAGATGTGATAGCAGGTTTAGCAGCTCCTAATATTGACCACTTGTTTCATAGAACAATTTGTGGAAGTTGTTTCTTGAGTGAATATAGTGATAGATGTTCTTTGATTTTGTTTGAATGTGATTATATCTTCCCTGAAACTAACATCTCTACTTACAAGAAAGGATCTGTTTTCTAGATCATATATTAAGTATCCCTTCTGCTCAGCTGCATATCCCATATGTACTATCAATTTTTATCTGGGCATTATTTTGTCATGTTCCTGGACTATCTTTACATAAGCTAGACATCCAATACTCTCAGATGAGTTAGAGTAGGCTTTTTGTCAAACAGTCTCTCATAAGGTGTTTGATTGTTTATAACTATGTTTGGTAGTCTATTGATCAAGTAAACTACAGCTAACACACAATGTCCCCAGAATCTGATTGGTATGTTTGCTTGAAATCCGACTGCCCTTGTGACTTCTAGGATATGCATGTGCTTCCTCTCTGCAACTCCATTTTGCTGAGGTATATAAGCACAAGTTTTTAGATGAATAATTCCTAGATTGTTGAACATGGTTTCACATACTGAATGTACAAATTCAGTACCATTATCTGTTCAATTTGATTAGCTTATCAAATTGGGTTCTGACAAATGCAATGAACTTCTGTAGCATTGTGTTCACATAAGACTTCAATTTCAATGTCATAGATCTATGTCTTCATTTGTATTGTGTTCAATGATAACTGAAAGTTCTTTTGCTGCTAACACGACTTCATCACTGATTCTAACCGGTTGACTATTTTCACTTAGAATGTATAATCCACTGTCTTCTCTACCAATCGCTCTCACCTGCCCATTAGGAAGGAACACTTTCTTTGGATAGTCTGGTTGCATAATGGAAGCTTTATTTAACAGACTTAAGTCAGCTACCATATGATTGGTAGCACCAGCATTAGTAGAAGCTAAACAAACAGTGCTAATACATGCTACATTAGCTGTAGAAGCAATCTTAGAACCATTAACACCTGAAGTATTATTCAATATTTGTAGGATTTGTCCATACTGTTCTTTTGAAAAAGTGCAGCTTGTTATTGGAGGCAACCCTTGTACATTTAGCTGAGTAGTAGGTCCTTGTCCCATATTATAATTGAGCTTTCCTGTATCTGAATTTGTATACATTGGCATCTGATAAAATGAATTTCCTTATGCTTGAAATTGATTTGCCTGGGAGTTGATATCAGTTGAACCATTATAACTTGTATTCCTGATGTGCGCATTATTTTTAGTCAACACATTGTAGGATGCATTTCCAACTCTCCCTTTCTTTCTATTCTTGAATGAGGGGGATACCACACAATTTTATAGCAATTTTCTTTGCAATGCCCTTTCATTTTGCAGAAATCACATTGGATATTATAGTTTTTCTTGAACTTCTGATATTTTTCATGTCCAGTTCTAGTATATATAGCCACATCATAATGATTTATATACATGGCTGGATTTGCACCCAATAGTCATGACGCAACAGCAACAGAATTTTGGCTTTCATCACTGATGATTAAGGCATAGGCTTGATTAACAGTTGGTGTATAACTCATCATCAAGATCTTTAGTGGTAGCTTGGTTGTACGAATTATTCAACCCCATCAATAATTGAAACAATTTTAGTTTCTGTAAATGCACTACAAAGTCCTTAGACTTTGCACAATCACACCCAGGAGCAGGGACTAGTATTCTTCCCATAAATCTTTGAGTTTTGAGAAGTACAACAGAAACAGAAGTTATCCCTTGACTTAGAGTAGCAATTTCTTTATGGAAATTGAATGATCTAGATCCATTTACTATGTTAAATCGCTCATACAAGTCATTCTACACTGCCTGGGCACTATACGCATACATAATGCCACAAAGAATGCCACTCGCAACAGAATACATAATCCAAGATAACATAATAGCATTCACCTTTTCCGAGTGATTCCAGATACATTCTGAGAATTTTTCTTTGGAACACAAACCATCAACTAACTCCAATTTGTTCCTATCCAGAAGTGCTACCCTCATAGAACGATACCCGATAGAGTAATTTTCGATACTTGTCAATTGAAACGAGAAAATTTGAATTCCACTCACATCTGCTGGTGAAAGAAATAATGGATGGTTGTAGTTAATTCCTGGGGCTTGGTTCAAATTGAATCCTTGGGTTTTACCTACTACATGTGAAGGTTAACTCATATATGGGGGTGTCAAATTCTCAATCGCCATTGATGATAAAGAATTTCAAGAACACACTTGCAGAAAACATCAGAGAATAAAAAATTTTTGCGGAAGAACAAATATCGAACACCGAGCTAAGATTTCTTACTCGACTGCTCTGATACCATGAAATTGTTAATGCAATTATAGAGAAATGCAGTAGACTTTATAGAGATAGAAGAAAGAAGAAGACATAGAAGAGGAAGGAGATGATCTTCTGTTAGTCATCTTAAAGAAGAAATGAGAGTACAAACCCTATATATAAAGTCTATAGTTACTGAGATAGGAATTAACGAATACTTAACATCCTAACTAACTTATAACTAACGTATTAACACTAACGGATATAATAAATAATGACTAAAGTAACCCCTTTTTTCTTGTTATGTAATACCTTTTTCTACAGTTTTAGAACCATATTTCCTACATTGTTTCCTCTCTTGATCTCACTAATCGTCTCTTAAGCTAAAAGACTTTGGAGTTGAATTTAATGATCATCCTTGACAAAAAAAATTGGAGTGAGTAACTGCTTCTGATCCTTAGTGATCCACTGTCCTTCCTGATTCATAATCCTATGCACAGAAAGTCTTATCTTTCTCTCACTTATGAGAATATGGAAGTACTTTCTATTGCCGTTACCCTTTTCTAATCATCTGTTGTCAACCTTATGTTTTAGATTAGCTTCTTCAGCTTTAAGTCATCTGTGTTGTGAAGCATCTCCTTGTCTCATTAGCACATTAGAGAATGGGCTATTTGTATGGCTTTTACCTTGGCTCTAGCAACAGGACCAAGATCAACTGTGTTAACCTTGTTTTGGCCCCTTATGTTATTTCTTGGAGATAGATTCCTTTTCAAGATTAACTC
This sequence comes from Nicotiana tabacum, assembly GCF_000715075.1. NCBI lineage: Eukaryota > Viridiplantae > Streptophyta > Magnoliopsida > Solanales > Solanaceae > Nicotiana > Nicotiana tabacum. The sequence goes on from NC_134098.1 coordinate 10,527,217, forward strand.
ATTTGTAACCTAAGTTAAAGTATTTTCATCTTCTTGTCCACTCCATGATGTTAGTGGTACAAATTCCTCTATGTGATCCTCCTCATCAGTTGAGTTGTATTCTTTATATGTTTCATCATCTTCATTATCTTGGAAATTCACTTCATTATCCTCTGATTCATTCACTATCATTCCCCTTTGTCAAATCCAAAGGAACTATTTCCTTGATATTAGAAATGTCTACATTGGAATTCAGAGATGATACCGCATTATTAGAGTAAATTTCATAGATGGTCATTCAGCTTTAGGTTAGTTACACAAAAGTCACTTTTCTTTTGCTTGTTACGTAAAAGTCTTCAATTTTGTCTTCATTACCTAAAAGTTACTTTTCTTTATTTTGTTACACAAAAATTATTTTATTATACTCTAGTTATCACGATAATCACTTTGACAAGATTTTATAAAATTACCACTTGAAAAGTCTATTATGCCCTTGACATTATAAATCATCTCATTTATGTAATACCTTCTATATTATATGCTATATAATATACTTTTACCCAGGTATTTTACTTATAATTAAAATAATTTTATATTATTTTATTTATTATTTTTATAATATATTAGTACGTTTAATTTTCCCATGATACTAAATTTGTTTAATCATATTCGAGCATGAACATATTTTCAAATATGAAAATGACAAAAAAATATTTATTTGAAATAACAAAAACAGATTTGTTTAACAAATAATAGTTTTTATAGTCAGTAAAACGTTTAATTATTTTTAAAATATATTTGAGTTTAATGTTAAATTTTAAGCTTTATCTATTGATATTATTTATTTGAAACTGTTAATCTGATGTGTGAGTTTATTAAATGTGGGTATTTTATTTATTGAATTAACGAATATGGCTGGACTGATAAATGTGTGAGCTTTGATTTTATAATTCTTATTAAAAATATTTCATTAGGCATGGTTAAGAACGTTGACTTGAGATTTATTGATAGTAAAATTACTGAAAAATTTAATAACACTACCAATATATCTTTAAAATAAACGTTAAAGAAAAATTAGATGTACGAATATATTGTAGAAATAATAAATAAAATAATATTAAGTTATTTTAGTTATAAATAAAATATCTATGTAAAAATATATTATATCGTATATAATATAGAAGGTATTATATAAATATGAGAATCTATACAATATCAAAGGCATAATAGACTTTTCAAGTAAAAATATTATAAAATCTTGCCAAGGTGACTTTTGTGATAACTAGAGCAAAGTAATAAACATAAAGTTGAATGATTTTTATGTAACAAAAAAGGAAAGTGACTTTTAGGTAACAAACACAAAGTTGAATGACCATCAATAAAAAGTCTGCTTCTCATACCATTTCCTTGAGATTGAACAAGACTCCACAGATGAACCCCAGTCTATATCCCAACAGGAACGATATCTCCATTTTTTACTATTGAAAAAAAAGTTCTGCTTGTAGATGAGGCTAAAACATGTGTAGACTGGACATTTCCCCCTAACCTCCTCAATGATAATATCCAAAGGGGGATTTAGGGGGCGGAAGGGTGTTCACCCGAACCCCTTTTACCGAAAAGTTATACTGTATATAGAAGACAAAATTTATTTTTTATCTCTATATATTATGTTTTGAATCCCCTTAAAATAGCCCAAAAGCATAGCTTAGTGGTCAAGGGGGTTCAAAACCTTAGTAAGGTCATTGGTTCTATTCCCATAAGCTTCTCCACCACTGATAATATCTCCCATTGTAGGTGATGGGCTAGTAGAGACAAGATGTCCCTTTCTAAGTTCCTTGCTATTGTATTTTACAGTCGTACCCTTCTCATTCTCCTCTTCATCTACCAAAGTCTCTAGTTTTGGACTGGAATTGGGGCTATGATGCTACCAAGAAAAATGACAAGTTCCTTTCCTGGTGTAAGTCTTGTTTGATGAGTAATCACAACCCCCTCCTGATTTCTAAATTATAATTTTATGTATCTCTTGATTTGCTTGACCTTAATGCTGGGAATCAAATTTATTTCCATTGTGCCTTACAATCCACTTCTTAATCCGGAGAACAGTCACAACCACAGTCTTAGCATTAGCCTCATTTCTGTTTAAATACTTATATCATGTTTTCTTGAGGTGAATGATCATGCTGGGCTACCACGGTCACTATAATGTTATGACTGAGGTTAATTATAAGAACCATATGATGTTCGCAAATAGCAATAGAAATAGTTTCTTTCATTCTTCCAGAGGATTAAAACAAGGGTATCCTTTGTCCCCTTACATTATTTATTATTGGTGCTGAAGTATTGTCTAGGAGACTTAATAGTCCTATACATTCTAATAAATACTCTAGATTTACCATACATAGAATGGGCCACAGCTTACACATCTTACATATGCGGATGATGCAATTATTTTCACATCTGCCTCTGAGGTTCCTGTTTATTTAATCAAGAACTGGATAACTATAACAAATGCTTCTGTAGTGCTAAGTCAAAGAGTTCATAGGATCATTGGGTATAGGCCAGCTAAATTCCTTATTACTTACCTAGGGTGCGCATTGTATGTTGGAAGGATGAAAATATTATATTTTAGATACTGTGTCACAAAGATTGAGTAGAAGACAACAAGTGGTAGAGCTGTGTTGATAAAGCATGTCCCAGTAGTCCCAACCTCTGCATCTATTGGAAGCTCTGAGACCACCTAAAATCATTTTCAAGAAGATTGAAGGATATTTTGCTAGATTATTTTGGGGTACTACTGTTGGTAAATTAAGATACCATTGAAGCTAATGTGGTTTTTTCTTATATATCGAGTCACAAATAGGCAAGGAAGCATTATCCAAGCATCTGTCTTTTATTCTAGTTGAAATTGTAGTTGGTGTTTCAAGTTGTACCTTTAAGCTTTATCTAAAAGCAATTGTATTAGGTTCTCTGAGTATTCAAGTTAGAGTTAACTTGAAGTTATTGCAACAGTTAGAGGCTGGTTGCCACAATGGGATTAGAGTTAATCCTTAGATTTACAAAGAGTTTTGTAAATACTGTTTTGGTTCATTGACTTAGTGAAGTGTTGGGAAAAATCCTACTGAGTAGTAGGTCATGGTTTTTTCACCTTTTGAGCTGGGTGTTTTCCACGTAAAATACTTGTGTTCTTTACTTTCTGTATTTACTATTTTTGCAACAGTAGTATAAGAAACACATAGAAGAACCAGGTCCTTCTATAATCAGTACACGAGAAAATTGGACACCGCATAAATAACCCCTCTACACCTCTTGTGTGGTATTCAAGTATAAAACATCAATTGGTATCAGATCGGGTTATCCTTGAAGAGGCTAACACCTTAGGAGAAGATCAATATGAGTGCACCACCTCGAAACTGGGAAGGACAATCAACTGCTAGGCCACCATTCTTTAATGACCAGTACAACTCTTGGTGGAAAAACAGGAAGAGAGATCACATTATAGGAGAGGACTATGAGCTATTGGACATTGTCACCGATGGTCCACTGGCTACCTTGAAGAAAAATATTGAAGGAGTAGATGTGCCAAAGGCAAGAGCGTATTGCACTAGTGAGGACTTGAAGAAATGGGAGAAGAATGCTAAAACTAAGAAATGACTTGTTTGTGGACTTGGTCCAGATGAGTACAACAGAATCTAAAGTTGTACCGCTGCTAAGCAAATTTAGGACACTCTGCAAGTAGCTCATGAAGGAACACCTCGGGTAAAGAGATCCAGAGGAACTCTACTGTATTCTCAATATGAGAACTTTACTATGAAGGAAGGAGAAACCATTCAAGAGATGTACACAAGTTTCACTACTTTGACAAATGAGCTAAAGTCTCTTGGAAGGATTATTCCTGAAGAAGATAGAGTCGAGAAGATACTGACAAGGGTTTTGCCTATCACTTGGGAGAGCAAAATTACTGCCATTCAGGAATCAAAGAACATTGCCACTCTCACACCGGATGAATTAATTGAAAATCTTACTACCTATGAACTTAGGAGACAAACCATGAAAATGGATGTACCTAAGAAGGAAAGGAGATTGGCACTCGGAATCACTGAAGGATCTGATTCAGAAGATGATGAAATGGCTATGATCACCAAGGACTTCAAGAAGTGCCTGAGGAGAGGAAAAGGTTCTTCAAGAAGTGGAAGTTATATCAAGTCAAAAGCTCCAGAGAAGCAAACCAATGATGGCTGCTACAAGTGCGGAAAGACTGATCACCACACCAAGAACTGTCCTTTATGGGAGATTGAATGGAAGAAGAAAAGAGCTGAACGAAGGAACAGGAAGAAGAAACAGGTTCAACTCAAGAAAAGCAACAACAAAGAATCAACCAAGGCTATGGTCGTTGCTTGGGGAGAAAGCTCAGATGAAAGCTCATATGATGATTATGAGGATGAACATGCACTTATGGCCATCAGAGAATCTGATGAAGAAACCGAGGTAAGTGCAAATCATGTCAAAGACAAAATTAAATTGTTGTCTAAAGAAAGGTTATCTGAGTTACTTCTAGAACTAATTGATGAATTTGAGTATGTAAACAATGAAAAGGAACAGTTGTCTAAAGAATGTATGAAAAAAAAAGTAGGAAAAATGAAAGATGAGTTGTATAAAAGGGACGAGCAGGTAAGAATCCTAAAGGAGGATCTAAACAAGGTCAAGCATGAGCTAGACAGAACTTGTAAATGGAACAGATCCTCTGATGCACTTTCTTGGCTACAAGAATACCAAAGTAGCAACAGAAGAGGATTTAGCTTTGTGAACCTGGCACCTAAGTGGGATCCCAAAAGAAAGTACATCACATTTCCTAAGTACAAGATTTGCACACACTGTGGTAAAACAGGTCACTATAAAAGTGAATGCACTGCAAAAGAAAAGGCAAGCCAAATGAACAAAGAATTTGTTCAAGGGAATAATAGGTTACCAAGTTGGGCTAAAAAGAATTTGATTCATCATTTTGCCTATAAAAAGGGACCCAAACTAGTTTGAGTTCCTAAGACTAACCCCTGATTTCCTTTTGCAGGTCCAAGTGAAGGGGAGCAGCCAAATATGGTACATGGATAGTGGTTGCTCAAAGCACATGACAGGAAACAAGAACCAGTTCCTTTCACTTGAGGACCTTAAAGGAGGTAATGTTTCCTTTGGAAATGGGAAGAAAGGTAAGATCATTGGGGTTGGAAAGATAGGTAAGACTGATTCTTACTCTATTGAGAACGTCTACTTGATAGATATATTGCAGTACAGTCTAATAAGTATATCACAATTATGTGATAGTGGTAACATGGCAGCATTCACCTCTACAAAATGCTTTATGATTAATCTTACCACTAACAAGATAATTTTGTAGGGAAAAAGAGTGAACATCATATATGTTGTAGATCTGTTCACACTTTTAGATAATGAACTCGCTTGCTTAAGTGTGTTGGATAATGATCCCCTCCTTTGGCACAAGAGACTCGGACATGCCAGTCTAAGTCAACTCAACAAACTAGTCTCCAAAAATTTGGTGGTAGGGCTGCCTAACATTAAGTTCAAGGAAGATAAAGTTTGTGAGGCCTGTGTAAGGGGGAAGCAGGTAAGATTCTCTTTCAAAAGCAAGAAAGTTGTAAGTACCACCAGGACGATGGAACTGGTCCATATGGATCGTTGTGGACCAATGAGAACATTAAGCAGAGGTGGTAAGAGATGTGTGATGGTGCTTGTTGATGATTACTCTAGGTTTACTTGGACACTATTTTTAACATCTAAAGATGAAGCATTTGACATGTTCACTTCTTTTGTTAGAAAAACTCACAGACAACTAGGTAATCAATTTGCATCAATTAGGTCTGATCATGGTACTGAATTTGAGAATGCTAAATTTGCTGAATTTTGTGATGAGCATTGCGTAGATCATAATTTTTCTTCTCCTAGGACTCCACAAAAAATAGAGTAGTTGAAAGAAAGAATAGGACATTGGAAGAAATGGCTCGGACTATGCTTCTTTCTAGTAAACTACCCCATAGTTTCTGTGCAGAAGCTGTGAACACTGCATGTTACATCATAAATAGGTGCATGACTAGACCTCAAATATATTCCATCTTAGGTCATTTGGATGCAAGTGCTTTGTGCACAATAATGGTAAAGACTCCCTAGGTAAGTTTGATCCCAGAAATGATGAGGGAGTGTTCTTGGAAAAAGCTTTTAAGATCTATAACAAAAGAACTATGTGTGTAGAAGAAAGTGTACATGTAGTTTTTGATGAAACTAACATTCTTTATGAGAGGCAAGAACATGATGATGAAACAATTGAGCTGGTAAGAAACTCAAATGAAACCACAGCCCAGACTAAAGCTACACCAGAGGAAGGAACATGTGATGGAACAAGTCCTTCCACACAGGGCAACTTGACAACGGGAACTGAACAAAGAGGAAGTGATCCTCAAACCTCGAGGGAACCTGTCCATGAACCTGTTCCTCAGCAACAATTATCAAAGTTCTCATCCCATTGGGAACATAATTACTGATCCAACTTCTAGAATCAAAACCTGATCTTTTTTGAAGAATCTTTGTGATTTTGATTCTTTCCTATCTCTTATTGAACCTAAAAATGTTGATGAGGCTTTGCAGGATGCAGACTGGGTGAATGCAATACAAGATGAACTCAACCAATTTGAGAGAAGTCAAGTTTGGCATCTAGTACCAAGACCCAAGGACAGATCAGTAATTGACACAAAATGGTTCTTCAGAAACAAACTTGATAAAGATGGAACAGTTACAAGGAACAAGGCAAGATTGGTCGTTCAAGGATATAGTCAAGAGGAAGGCATAGACTATGATGAGACCTCTGCTCCAGTTGCAAGATTGGAAGCAATTAGACTCCTTATAGCCTTTGCTGCTTACATGGAATTCACTCTCCACCATATGGATGTCAAGAGTGCCTTCCTCAATGGCTATCTAATGGAAGAAGTGTTTGTCAAGCAACCCCCGGGCTTTGAAAGCAAGGAATGTCCTGATCATGTGTACAAGCTTGAAAAAGCACTTTGTGGGATCAAGCAGGCTCCAGGAGCATGGTATGAAAGATTATCAAAATTCCTGCTTGAGCATGGCTACAAGAGAGGTAAAATTTACAATGCTTTATTCTTGAAAGAAAAAGGTAAAGATCTCTTGATAGTTCAGATATATGCTAATGATATAATCTTTGGAGCTACTACTCATAAGTTAAGTAAAGAATTTTCTAAACTAATGGGGAGTGAATTTGAAATGAGTATAATGGGTGAGCTTAATTTCTTTTTAGGCTTACAAATTAAACAAAATTCAAATGAAACTATGATCCATCAGTAGAAGTATGTGAAAGAGTTGCTTAAAAGGTTTAAAATGGAAGATTCCAAAGAAATTGACACTCCTATAGCAACAGCCACAAAATTGGATGTGGATGAACCCGGTTCATCTGTTGATCAGAAGTTGTATAGGGGAATGATTGGATATTTGTTGTATCTCACAGCTAGCAGACCTGACATTGTTTTCAGTGTAGGCCTTTGTGCTAGATTTCAGGCAAATCCAAAGGAGTCTCACTTGAGTGCTGTCAAAAAGGATCTTGAGATACCTAAAAGGCACCATTGACCTTTGTCTATGGTATCCAAAAGGTAGTAATTTCAACTTAGTGGGATATGCTGATGCTGATTATGTAGGTTTTCTTGTAGATAGAAAGAGCACCTCAGGTATGGCATACTTTCTTGGCTCATGTCTTGTGTCTTGGGCCACCAAAAAGCAAAATTATGTGGCCTTATCTACTACTGAAGCTGAGTATGTTGTTGCTGCCTCATGTTGTGCTCAATTATTTTGGATCAAACAGCAATAAATGGTCTTTGGAACTGATGTAGGTTGTATCCCCATATTTTGTGATAACACTAATGCAACTAGTATGACCAAGAACCCGGTTCACCAGAAAAATAACTAAGCACACAGATGTTAGGCATCACTTTTTGAGGGACAACTATGAAAAGGGTTTGATCACTGTGGAATTATGTGCTACTGATAAGCAAATAACTGACATCTCCACAAAAGCTCTAAGTAGAGATCAATTTGAAAGGAACATGTTAGAATTAAGGATGATTAAGATCATCTAAAAGGAACCAGTTCTAACTCAAAGATTGGTTAGAAAATTTGTGAATTTTTGTAAATAATTAGATTAGATTTTGCTCGGTCTCATACTTTCATCAATATACCCTTGTGCCATGTGCTAAAATGACTCATTAATCTCTAATGATATTATCTCTATTTTCTTGGAAAATTCAGACTTGCACAAGAGATTTCTCAATAAAGAACCTGGTTCATCAAGATTACTTGGTACGTACTCTCCATTTTGCATATTTTGAAATAGTTATATTTAGATTATGATCAAGAGGAGAGTCCCATTCAATCCTAAACTCTTTGACCTTATCATTTACGAAATGAACCGGTTTCATTCAAACAAGAGTCCAAAACGCAATAAGTGCCTAGATTCTAGGGACAGACTTCAACATCTTTTCAAACTGACTTTCAGTTTGATTAGACTTCTGAAAAGGTTGTCGTTGCCCAATTAAACACTTCCACTTTAAATTGATTAGGCCTTAGTTTTTTCTTATTAACTCTCAAGCCGTCAAAATTTCTCTCTTCTCTCATCTTCCAAACACACACAAACTCATTTTCTCTCATTTCCAAATACAGAAATGGCACACCCTTCCGAGAATCCCTCATCACCACCCAAGGAAATCACACCCACACCATCTATCGCACCTTCAACTAAGCCCACCTCTAAGAAAAGTAGAGTCAAGATGCTTTCTCGCAAGGTTATTGCTGGAAAAGAACAAATCAAGAAAATCAATGAGCAGTTGAAGGCAAGTCAGGGAGATGAACCCCAAAATTCTGAAGACTCTTTCAAATCTGTAACTGAGGGAGAGAAACTATTTCATCTTAAATAGAGCAGGTAACATCTGGCCCTAAAGTTACTCCTAAAATCGTCTATGAAGTTGCTACAAATCTGGAAACTAGGTTTTTCTGGTAGGAACTGTGGCTGGTGTTGAAACCACTGAGTCTGGGAAATTTGATAGTAAAAATAAAAAGATAAAAGAAAAGGAGAGTGAGGGTGTTCAAGGTTATGTGAGGGGAATGGGCCAAGAAGTGGATGAATCTTCACCCACTCATGTTGGTTTGACTGAAGAAACATGTGCTATGGTAATAAGGAGTGAGGAATCCGCTGGAGAAAAAGAGAATGTGAGAGAAAAAGGGGGAAGTGGGCCTGGAGAAGCTACTGAGGGATTGGTTAGATTGGGGAAGAATGTTTAATAACATGTTCCATCTAAATAGGAACCCCTTGTAGACCTACTGAAAAAGGTATCTGACAGCTACAATCCTAAAAAGAAAAGAAGTTCAGTAGTTAAGACCCCTGGTACTACTAGGGCAAACAAGAAGAGAAAGGCTGCCTCTTCTATCCCTGTAGTGACTCCCCCTACAAGAGGAAGAGATATAAGGAGTCAGAAGAAGCAGAGTCAGGTTGAATTGGAAAAAGCCCTCGAAGAAAGTAAGAGAAGAGTTGCTGCTAAGGGAAAGAAGAAGATGGTTGAGCCTGTTGAGGCAGTTGAAATTGAGGAGATAGACATGGTTCTTCATGATAAAGAGGAGGCAGAAGAAATGGAGGTTGTGACTCTGAAGGCAAAGAAAGTCAAGACTTCCACAAAGAAGTCTGTTTCAAAAACAAAGTCTGCGGAGCCCTTTACTTTGGCTAAAAGAACCAGGTCTGCATTGAAATCGAGAAAAGTGAATAGTGGGGGAAGAGAAATAGAGTGGAGAAGAAGAAGAAGAATCTGATGCTGAGAAGGACAAGATGGTTAAGTTTGGGAAGAGAACAATCTTGAAAGGTAGACTTCTCAAGAACTTTGAGGAGGAAGGTATGTTGATGCTGCTAGAGAAGTTATAATTGTAGGGTTGGAAGGACACGGTCCTTCAAATGGATGGAAAGCTTGCCAGAACTGAGATTGTGGAGTTCATGGCAAATTGTGAGATCAAAAATGGTAGGGTCACCAGTGTGGTAAAGGGGGTAACAGTGAGTTTTGATGACAAAGAACTTGGAGAGATATTAGAGGTATATGCTGCAGGGTACAATGACTACAAGAAACTCAAATGGCCATGTCTAGAGAATCTCCTTATTGCCCGTGCCATTACAAGAAAGTTTCGTGACAATGATAAAGAGCTTGAGCCCAAGGATGTGTACAAAAGTGAGATGAAGCCACCCCACAAAGTGTTGTTCGACTTTGTTAACAAATTTGTGTTGTCTAGGCAGGAAAGGAGGCACATTGCCACATTCATGGACCTAGTCCTTATGGAATGTCTGGACAGTGGAAGGCAAATCAATTAGCCTGGATTTATCATCCAGCTTCTTGATAGGGTTCTGACTGGCAACAAAACTCATGTCATACCCTATGGTTTTATTCTCACGGCTGTAGTTGCACACTTCAAGGTACCCATCAAGAAATGGAAAGTTTGTACAAGCGAGGATCACTTTGGGGCAAACACTCTAATTGCTTGTGACTATGAAGTCCACACCACTCCCAAAGAACCTGGTTCATGCAAAAATGTATCTGTGAACAGCAAAGTGCGAGATTTGGTGCAAGAAAGAGAGGCTAAGGATGCTGAACTTGAAAGGCTGAAGAAGAGGTTGGCAGAAGTAGAAACTGAGAGAGATGCTCTCAGAGCTGAGCTTGCAAAGGAGAAGGAGAAGAACCTGGTCCAAGAACCTGGTCCAAGAACCAAGAACCTGGTCCTTCCCAGCCTTAAGACTTCCTAGCCTAGTTAGACCAACCAGTGACCCGTATAGGATTTCTTTTCTTTTGCTCATGATCCAGTGTTTTTATTTCTTTATGCTTTGTGGATGACTAAGTATCAATGATAATCAACTATTTTTGTGCTCTAACTGTTTGTTGATGCTTCTTAAATGGATAATATCATTAGATTGATAAATGATGCTTGACTTCATGATCGTATGTGAAGTAATCCCAGTGGCCATGAGTAATTTCTATTAAAACCTGGTTATCTAACATAATTATGTAACTTTTCGATGATGCCAAAAGGGGGAAATAGGTTGTGCTTTTACTTTGGACTGTGATGTTTATAATCTAATGAACCTAGTCCTTCATGATTAGTGACTTTAAAAATGAAAAGTGTTCTAACTTTGTGTTGATGTTGAGTTGCGTTGAAACAAGGCTTATGCTTATGAAAAGCACAGAGTTTTTCATCATCAAAAAGGGGGAATTTGTTGGCCCAAGTAAAGTTTGTTTTGATGATTGATAAAGGAACTCAAGCATAAACCATGTCCATACACAGTGTACATAGACACGGGCAGATTCGTGCATATGGGATGCACGTGAAGGAGATAAGCTTAAGTTGTTATATTTGATATCTCCTGATCGAAAATGTTGCATAAATGATAAGGAGAAGGACTCCTTACTCGAAAAGACCTTTATCCAAGATAAGGGAAGAGTTAGAAGTTGAAGATAACTAGAACTCTTCCACCAAGGAATAGTATAGCATTGAAACCCTAGTTATTTCCTATTCTACTAACTCTATATATTGCAGGATGTTCTCATTGTACAAGCACGCACAAAAGCTAAAGTTAAACGTGAGTTGAGAGCAAAATAGCAAAGTATTTTGCAAGAAATTCTTGTGTGATTCAAGTGTGTGAACCTGAAGCTACATGAACCAGATAGAAGAACCAGTTCCAAGCGTCTGTCTTTTATTCTAGTTCAAATTATAGTAGGAATTTCAAGTTGTACCTTTCAGCTTTATCTAGAAGCAATTTTATTAGGTACTCTGAATATTCAAGTTAGAGTTAACTTGAAGTTGTCGCAACAGTTAGAGGTCGGTTGCCACAACGGGATTAGAGTTAATCCTTAGGTTTACAAAGAGTTTTGTAAATGCTGTTTTGGCTCATTGATTTAGTGAAGTGTTGGGAAAAATCCAACTGAGTAGTAAGTCGTGATTTTTTCACCTTATGAGCCGAGTTTTTTTCACGTAAAATACTTGTGTTCTTTACTTTTCGCATTTCCTATTTTCGCAACAGTAGTATAAGGAACAAATAGAAGAACCAGGTCGTTCTATAATCAGTGCACGCGAAAATTGGACACCACATAAATTACCCCTCTTGTGTGGCATTAAAGTATAAAACATCAATATTATCTCACGTGGTTTCACAAATCTTTAACATCACTACAAACTGCAAGAGTAGCTTTTATTTTTTGCAAACATAGGTATGTAGCATCAATTAAGATGAAGAAATACAATGATCATTAATCAGCAGAAGTAGCAAAAGCAGGCAAAAGTAAAAGATACAAAGGCGCCATCCGGAAGACAATCTCCATGAATAACATGCTCCCAATTTATGCATTGCTCGTTATAATTAATCGAAATAATGCATTCTCCTGTCCATGTTGTGCTGTGCTTTTCACAACCATATGCTTCTGCCATTTGCACCTCTGCGTACAATTTAAGGTAAAAGCTCAAACTAAATTGACTGTTCGTTTATTTTTTTGGAGCCAAACATATATTCAGTGGCATGGCCACATATATTGAAGGGTGGTCAACTGAACACCCTTCAGCAAAAACTTATACTAAGTACATAAAAACTTATATTGCATATATAGGATAAAAATTATTTTTTATATGTGTATATTAAATCTTGAACACCCTTTCACGAAATTCTTGGTTTCGCCACTGTATTTAGTGGTAATTCCATTTATATATTTTTATTATCCAAACCAATTATGATAACATACTGATGTTTGAAATTTCAATATTGATAGGGAAATGAGAATAAAATGTTAATTTGATTTTACGGGTAAGTGGTTTTCTTATTGATTTTCTGGTCTTTGGCTAGGTGGCAGAAAATAATTTTTGAAAAATATACTCCCTCAATTTCAATTTATGTGAACTTATTATTTATTAGTTCGTGTCAAAAAGAATGACCTATTTTTTTTTTTTTTAAACTTCATTCCCAGTTAAATGGGTCACATAAATTGAAACGTAGGGAGTATAATTTAGGCAAACACTACGAGACAAACAATCGGTAAGGACGATGGGGATAGACGTAGGTTGGGGTCTAGGGACGGAGTGGCGGTGGCGAGCGTAAAGGTGGGGGCGGGGTAGGGGTGGCTGGATTTTAAGGGTGGTGAGGTGGGGGTTTGGGGGGCGAGGTGGCAAAGGGTGAAGGTGGGGGTTGGGGTGGGAGTGGTGGAGGGTGAAAGGTAGAGGTGGGGAATTGTCACGACCCAAAATCCATCTAGTCGTGATGAGACATAACCTAACTCGCTAGGTAAGCCAACTAACAACTATCCAATTTAATGAGACTGATCAAGAGAAGAAACGATAATATAGCTGCTTTTATACAAGAATTTTTCAAGGACTGGTAGTACAAATCATGAGCTTCTAAGATTTAGATTTTTACAAAACTGAATTGAAATAATTACAACATCCGTTTGAAATGTAAATGAACAGAAGTCGAATATAATGCTACCAACGACAAGTGATAGCCATAACTGGAACGCAGGTACATCTTCAAATCTAGCTGCCTCCGTACGCAGCAACATCAGCATCCAACATCTGCACGCAAGGTGCAGAAGTATAGTATGAGTAGAGCCGACCCCATATACTCAATAAGTAACAAACCTAACCTTAAGTTGAAAGTAGTGACAAGTTGGTACAAGAGGCCTAGTCTAACTCCAATAACCAGCAACAGTTCATAACAATCATAATAAAAATAGTGCAAGAAAAATAACCCAGAGTTATGATGCTGAACTTGCTCACAGTTACGGGAAAATAGGCATGTTTTTCAAATAAATTAGTAAAACCCAAATCTTTTACCGAAAGTACCAAAATATGAGCAAGTTTGTAAAACCGTGATTTCCTTTCAAAACTTTTCAAAAAGTAAATGTTTTATTATCAAATGGTACGAGGAAAGTACATCTTTATGCCTACATGTCAATGTGTATGAGAAGTCATGAATGACGTGATACCGTACAACATGAGAAAAATGCATCTCTATGCTTGTATGTCAAGTGTGTATGTCGAATGTAATACAACATAGTGAATAACCATATGCATACTCTCAGATTATCAATCCACTCAGTCCCCCCAGTCATTAGTCCTCCCAATCACTCAGTCCTCATAGTGACTCTGTCCTCACAGTCACTCAATCCTCTCAATCGTTCGACACTCGCATACAATCGGTACCTGCGCCCACTGTGGATGTGCAGACTCCGGAGGAGCAATTCCAGCCCAAGAACTATAATAAGCCAATCATGGCACAAATCAAATAAACGTGCTACGGCGTGCATACTGATTCCCTAGTTATCCTCACAATCAGGCCCTCGACCTCATTCAGTCATCAATCTCTCTCTCAGGCTCACAAGAATCATGATAATCAGCCCGAACAGTGATGATATGAGGTATAAATAAAGGAGAATGGAGACTGAGATATGATATGCAAATAATAGTTGTGATTGAGAATAAATTTCAAATTAAGCAATTAATTCAACATGTAACACGACCTTTATGGGTCCAAAAAGTGTTAGCATGTGGCCTAAGCATGATTTCTAACATGGATCACAACCCAATTACTCTAGCACGTAGAGATTTCATAGTTATAGATAAGATTAGCAAACTACACAGTACCACAGGAATAACCGAGTCACAATTCACGCTGTGCACGACCACACGTCCGTCACCTAGCATGTGTGCCACCTCAACACAAAACACATATCACGCATATTCAGGGGTTCATACCCTCAGCACCAAGTTTAGAAGTGTAACTAACCTCGAATAAGCCAAATCTAATACCGAGCAAACCAAACGATACAACAAAAATATCATCTCGCGTGTACCGAACTCCAAACAGCTCAAAACTAAACAAAAGCAACTCAAATACATCAAATAATGCCTAAGGAAACAATTCCAAATGATAAAGGTCGGATCTTTAATCAAAAGCCCAAAGTCAACCAAAATGTCAAACCTCGGGCCCGCACCTCG
The DNA here is from genome assembly GCF_000715075.1 of Nicotiana tabacum. NCBI lineage: Eukaryota > Viridiplantae > Streptophyta > Magnoliopsida > Solanales > Solanaceae > Nicotiana > Nicotiana tabacum. The sequence goes on from NC_134098.1 coordinate 10,542,274, forward strand.
GAACCTGGCAAAACTTACAAAATCCGACAACCCATTCAATTATAAGTCCAACCATACTAGTTTCACACAAATCCGACTCCGAATCGATGTTCAAAACTCTAAAATTCACGCTATGAAACTTTATACAAAACCCCCCAATTTCTCATTTTACAACCAAATTCCAAAAATGAGGATAGATTCATGAAATATAATAAAAACTGAGTAGAGAACACTTACCCCCAATCCATATGCCGAAAATGGCTTCAATCCAAGCTACACATCTCCAAATATGATAAAATGGCTGAAATCCCCCGAAATATAACCACTGCCCATGTATTTACCCTTAGCGATCACAGAAAATGCTTTGCGATCACGAAGCACAACTTTTCTCAACTCACAATTGCCCTTCGCGATAGCGAAAAACCAATCGCGATCGCGAAGAACAAGTTGCCCAACTCCTCCAGACAGCCTCTAGTATAATGGTCATAACCTTTCGTACAAAACTCCAAATGACAAATGGTTTGACTTTCGAAAAACTAGACACCAAGAGCTACAACTTTCATTTTTGGATAATCTCTAATTTCTTTATATATTCAAGATATAAGCTTCCAAAGTCAGCCCTATGCAGCAAAAATTTCTTCTTCACGAATGCGAATCTGTCTCCGCGAACGCGATTTACAGACCCTTTTCTCCCATTTTGCTCTTCGAGAACGTGATACAATGTCCGTGATCCCGATGCATACTGCTGTAGCCAAAAACCTGCATTTATAAATGGCCTAGAAATGGTCCAAAACCACCCTGAAACTCACCCGAGCCCCTCGGGACACCGTACGAACATACCAACAAGTCTCAAAATATATTACAGACTTACTCGAGGCCTCAAATCACATATAACAACATCAAAACGACGAATCGTACCACAATTCAAACTTAAAAATTTTTAAATCTTTTGATTTCCAAAACTCATGCCGAACCATATCAAATCAATTCAGAATGAACTCAAATTTTGCTCACAAGACCAAAATGATATAACGAAGCTATTCCAATTCCCAGAACCACAATCCAAATCCAATATCCTCAAAGTCAACTCTCGGTCAAACTCATAAACTTTCCAAACCTTCAAATTCCCAACTTTCGCCAGTTAGCATTGAAACCTTCTAGAAATATCCAAAAGTCAATCTGAGCATATGCCCGAATCCAAAATCATCATTCGGGCCTAATGGAACCATCAAAACTCCATCATGGAGTCAAATACACAAAAGTCAAACTTGGTCAATTCTTCCAACTTAAAGCTTCAAACATGAAATTCATTCTCCCAAATCACTTTCGTAAACCTGAAAATCAAAACCGACAATTCACACAAGTCACAATACATCATATAATACTACTCAAGACTTCAAATAGATGAACGGAATGAAAATTCTCAAAACGACCGGCTGGGTCGTTACATTTTCCCCCACTTAAACAAACGTTCGTCCTCGAACGTGCCAAGAGTTGTTCCTAAGCCGTCAAATCACTGTGTAACCGTACCATGAACATACCCGGGGGTGATCCCATGTCATCCTATTCCATATAGGCCCGACAACACAATATAACTGAAGATCATTACTTCAACCTTAGCCCATAAATCACAGAATCCAATTTCCAACATCCGAAATTTCCTATAAGACCCAAATCTCGCATCTACACACTGTATAAGTCTGAACAACTTATACCAAGTCATAACCATAACCCAAGTTGTAATCACATGATATACCGCATAACTCGCGTACTCATAGAAATAATTTCTGACCACAATAACTGCTCAAAACAAACCTGGTACCGGTAATAAACCTCATATCAAACAAAACCTCATTCTAAAACCTCCGCACACTACCGATGATGAAAGAAACACACAGAAACTCATAACCACTTTATCAGATCAACAAGTCATGGAGATCCCTCCCGCCTAACAAGAACCTAAACCAAATCCTAAGCTGACTTCCGATATTATTCCTCCATACATGCTGTAATCAAATCCGATAGTATCCATCCTATAACTACCTCATATCATCACACAACCACTCTAGTGACATGCCACATCAATACAATCTAAAGCCACAACTCACGCAATCTGTGCACCAATAAGCAACAACCCAAATGTACTCAATTATGGAAAATGACTCAAACGAAAGAACAATCCTGCAAGTTCAACAAGTACCACCACAACCGCAATGATACGAACCCATCATACAAAGTAGAACCAAGACAAACGAATCTAACGCAAAGGATCATATCCCGACATAACCCAATTGCAATGCGTGACCCCATCCAAACACGGGTCCATATGAAATACCTCAAGCCACCATGCTCAAAACCAATGACTACACGCAATTCAACATAAAATATATGAAGTGTATGACTATAACCATGGAGAAGCAATTAGCACAACATACCACAGTCCGGAGAGAACATAACCAAGGCGCAATTAACCATTCAACACCCCAATAACCAACTCGCTCAAATCCCACTACAAGACCCAAACAGAACCGCACCATGTGTGCTTATAACCAACAAATCACAAACTCTCGTAGCATAGAGAAGTAACACATAGATCATATCAGAACACGAATAAGCTCAACGCTATCGAATGGCACATCCCTCGATAATAATAGTATGGAGTCAACCAATCCGACCTGGTGTAGAATACACATCCTCATTGGGTCTACCAAATGGGTCCCAAATCAACTTTGGTCATCCAAAAATAGACAAATACCCCTTCGAAGGTCCACAATGATCTAACGATAACACATATTATCATCTGGCTAGCTTTATCCACACCTTCACAATCCATAACCACAAAACAATCTGCTTTTGAGAATTTTTGGTCTCCAAATCCATAGAACACACGAATCATCATATCTGATCCCAACTCCACCACCCAATCTCATACACGATCATACCATGAGAAATATTTCTAAAATTCTTTTGTGCCACATGGCAAAAATCTGAATATCAACAGTCAATCAACCAGGCGAGTACCGCAATACCAACGAAGCATTTTGTAAGTCAACACACAATGTGCCTTCTGAAGTGCGCACCCTACTCAGAAATTACCAAGTAGTTATAACATTCATCTAAATATCTAAAATTGTCCATGCTGTACAAAATTCATGACCTTCCTTCCAAATCCGGATTGTGACCTTGCACATGCAAATCTCAACCCCCATACAACACACCGCATCTATCATGCCATCATATGAAAAGTACGAGAATCTCATAATCAACTCTGAGTCCAGCAGAATACATACCCGATCAGTCAGAAATCTTCCATTTGATCCCATCTAGGAGAAAACCACAATACGCAATATGTTCCTCACGCCGGTAGGAAATATCCATCTCAAACCATGTAAAAACAATCGAGAACTCTTTGAAACCCATTTGCACATAACCAAACCATCAGAACTGAATATCTCTAACTCAACCAAGCTGCGCAGATCATCAAACCCAAGATTATTGCCACAAAAAACCTGTAGAGACTCACCACAACATAGGTACCCAAAGAACCGACCATACCCATTACCATACTGATCCAACCTACTACCAAGTTGTCTTATTTTCTCCGAGTTCCTTCCGAATTACCCTCAATTTGACACTCCTCCTCGCCATAATACTATGATCCTCAACCAAAACTCAACCCATAAGATCCTAGAATAAAACCACACCGCCCTAAGTCTCATAAGCCGTTGATTCCCTCTTAAGCACCCCAAAAGTACCACAACCGAGACACCCACTCTGAAGAGACCTTCTATGAATCCAAAACCGTTTCCTTCACCTTCCTGGTGCTGAAATGTAGAATCCATAATGATATAGAAATGCCACAAGTCTCGACACCATCCAACTTAAATCTCAGATCTAGCCATATACAAATTCGCAAAACTCTCAATTGCTAGATATAAATCTTGAATCCATTAGAACATTCTCGAGAGTCATCCACTCTGCTCAAATCTCAATTGCACCAACCTTGTGCCACATTAGCACAACAACACCCAAAGAAGTAATCCACACCTTTAAGCAACCGAGAAATTTCCTACTCCACGCGCACTACATCCTTCACGAATAACAACTCAATCATCACATGATTCCTATATACCCATAAAGTGTAACATAACCCGTATCCAGAAATTCCTTTACTCGAGTCATCCTCGATCTCAACCTCCGCAAGTCATGTATGATTCACAGGTATGCCTCAAACCGAAACCAGCACAACATATAGCCATGCAATTAAATCGGTGATAGTCCTTCTCATATCCCAAGAAAACTCTTCCCGTCATATTCAAACCATCTGAACATATCCCACAATCACATCATACTCATCTTATGGTCATCCAACCACTCATCGAGCCACAAATTTCATTAATAGGGACTCTACTGGACTTATAAGTCCAAAAGGAAGTGCTCACACAACTGAAATCCATGTGCTCAAGCTACGGTCAAAACCTGGCATAAGTCCTCCAGACTGGCCTATCATTATCACACCAAAAATCATATCTCGCAGCTCATCCATGACATCACAAGTCATCGATGTACAACTGATACCGAGCGCTCACATGCACACGTGAATGTGCGGAAGGAATTCAAAGCGTTAAGCTTCAAGTTGAATCAATGTCACACGATAAGGAAAGAAAGATGGGAAGTTTATCCTAAATGCTATGTAGCCTCTCGAAGATAGGTAAGGACGTCATCATACCGATCCAAAGATTCTACTTATCAAGACCCCAATTTTCCTTCGTAGGATGTCGTGATGGTACCTAGTCTCTAAGGCTAGGTAATCCTAACACTCACTAAATAATTAGAAGAATTCAACCATCAAATAAAAGAAATACGAGATAAAACTCTTATACAAATTACAATTCCCAAAACCGGTAGTACAAGTCATAAGCTCTACTGAGTTTGCTAGAAAATCCCTAAATACAAATGTTCGGATGGAATTAAACACTACAATGAAAATATCAGAAGATGACTCTAAGGCCTGCGAATGCGACGGTAGGTTTATCTTGAGTCTCCACAGCTCTCTCGGCCAGCTAATAATCAATAACTACCGAGGCACCTAGATCTGCACAAAAATGTGCAGAAGTGTAGTAAGAGTACACCATAGCGGTACCAAGTAAGTATCAAGACTTACCTCGGTAGAGTAGTGATGAGGGATAGTCAATACACCTACCGGACTAAACAAATTGAACAAGTGTGTAGACGAACTAACAGAGAAACAATATTAATATAAAGCTAAGCAGGATAAGGAATACAAGACAACACTTGCAATGATATACTAGTAACAACAATATTCAACAGGAAACAGTTAGGTAATAATGTTGTAGAGTAACTAATCGTAGTCTAAGTCCAGGGAAACCAAATAAAGGAAAAACTAGCAACAACTCAATGAGAACAACCACTTTCACACCAAATCTGCTCACGTATTTCCACGAGGTACTAAACCTCATAATCACAGCTCACGGGTCCTAATTCTTGAGCCCTAATCACTTGGCATCTTGTGCCCACATTACAACTCATAACCGCACGGACGACTCACATGCCAATAGAACAATCCTCATACATAAGGCAAGAAGACAAGAGTACAAATAATGGCTAATGTTATCAGGATTCACCTTTTAAAACCGATATGGTTGATTTAACTACGTGTATGCTTGTGCAAGTATTCTACCATAATTCCAGTCAACAAATACGAATAGAGTCAATGAATGGCACATAAGCAACTATCACCACAAAATATACAGTGTAACAGAAGCAGCAATGAAGTTTGAAGCAGCGACCAACACAACAAGATTAGCTACACAGAACTGAGCAAATAGTGCAACATGGAGGAAAACAATTAATAGTATGCTAAGAAAAAAACAATCAAACACAAGTGCACAGAAAGGGGAAATGACAATAAGAGCACTCTCGAGCTACCGCCTCTTAGTCTCAAATCGTAAATGAATCACAGCTTTCCTTATATCACCGCAGGAGCCTTTATATTTAGTTTTTGAAAATTATTTTCCCGAAATAGCATCCCGTATTTTAGCCCACTGTATGGCTAGTTCCCATACTAGCCACGCGTTTCAAGCCCACCTTATCGCACCTTATCGCTAGTTCTTAACGGAAGAAACCTCGTGCAACATTATAACAATCGCATGGCAGAAACCTTGTGCAACACAATAACAATCATACGGCAAAAACCTCGTGCAACACAATAACAACGCACGACAGAAACCTCGTGCAACACAATTACAACCGCACGGCAGAAACCTCGTGCAAACACATAAATAATTTTCTCAACAAAACACGTATCCAAAAACATAACAACTCAAATAAATGACTTTCAAAATATATGCCCACATGCCACAATATTTCCTCAAAACAGTTACAATATCACAACCACGTATAGCCCTCAGCTCAGCAACACTGAATACAGCAGCAACAACAATAATAACATGAGAATAAGGTAAGTAAATCAATACAAGAACTTCATAACACAAAGAACTAGAAGAACGAACTCACAAAGAAAGACACAATAGGGAAATAATAGTCTCAACAAGAATATTCAACAAGGGAGAGGTAATGTGTAACAATGATTCCATGAAAGTGCAATTCAGTGACAAGAGAGATAACATGAATCAATGTCCCAAAATAAGAATACGTCAACAATGAAAAGGATAACAAACTTAAATTAAGGCTAAGAAATTACGGAAGAGATAATAATAATTTCAATTAAGGTTAGCATGACGATAAAAGGGGGCAACAACTTCAGTTGAGGCACATAAGAGTTTAATCGACTATAAGGATAGAACATGAAGCAATTAATTCCAATTAAGACACGTAAGGATGAATTTAGTAAATGAGAAATTTAACATGACAAAACAACTTCATATTTAATGGACATAAGAACCTAAGAGCACTAGACGGTCAAATTTCCATAAATAAGTCTGAGCACGTACTCGTCACCTCGCGTACTCGACCTTCTCATGACACAATTAGCACAAAGACTCAAATCCTAAGGGGTAGTTCCCCCACACAAAGTTAGGAAGATACTTACCTCAAAGAAGCTGGACAGTTACTCTAAAATGACCTTCTCGAGTGAAACACCCTCCAGACGGCTCAAATCTAACCAAAATAACTTCAACTCATAAATAAAACTCATTGAAAACAATTCCGGATAATAAAGCTTCAATATTTAACAAGAACTAAAAGTCAACCCAAAAGTCAAATATCAGGTCCGCACCTCGGAACTCGACCAAAATTATAAAATTCGAACACCCATTCGATAACGAGTCCAACCACACAAGAATTACCAAATTCCGATAACGAATCGCGCTTCAAATCTCCATTTTACATTTTTGAAAGATTATGCAAATTTCTCAATTTTTTGATTCACTAATAAATGATGAAAATAACAATATAATCATGAAATACAACCAATTTCAGATATAGAACACTTACCCAAACCAAAATCCCTCCAGAATCGCCCAAAACTGAGGCTTCCAACTCAACCAAAACAATGAAAAATGACTGACTTCGATCCTTTATATTTCAGCCCAGGATCGCACCTGGGAAACAATTTGCGCGCCTACGATGTCGCTTATACGACAAAATAGTTGCTTCTATGGAGTCCACTTCCATTTGAGCGCATTGCACCTACTTCACTTACCTTGCTTCTGCGTCCCCAGGCACCGCTTCCGTGATCACGCAGGTGCGAAAAATAACATTGCACATGCGACCTCCTAATCTTTCCCAGTCGCTTCTGCGGCTACTTCCTCACTTATGGGACTACACACCTGCGATCAAATTCATCATAGGTGCGATGGTGGCACCAGTCCAGAACTCCTCAGCATTTCTAAAGTCCAAATATCTGATCCGTTAACCATCCAAAATCCACCTGAGGCCCCCGAGACCTCAACTAAATATACCAATACGTCCTAAAACACGATAAGAACTTAGTCGAGGCCTCAAATCATATCAAACAACGTCAAAACTACGAATCGCACCACGAATCGAACTTATTAACTTCCAAATCTTCCAACTTCCAAAACTCGTGCCAAAACATATCAAATCAACCCGGAATGATGTCACATTTTGCACACAAGTTCCAAATGTTATAACGGAGCTAATCCAACCCTCGGAATCGCATTCCGACCCTGATATCACCAAGGTCAACTCTCGATCAAACCTCTCCACCTTCTAAAACTTCAACTTTCTAATTTTTGCCGAAATGCTTACCCTACGGACCTCCAAATCCAAATTTGGACGCATGCCTAAGTCCGAAATCACTATACAAAGCTGTTTAAATCATCAAAATTTCATACTAGAGTCGTTTTCTCAAAGGTCAAACTCCGGTCAACTCTTTTCATTTAAGCTTCAAAAATAAAAACTATTCTTTCAATTAAATCCTGAATCATCTGAAAACTAATCTCGACCACATACGCAAGTCATAATACACATTTCGAAGCGTCTCAAGGCCATAAGTCGCTGAATGGGTCACTAATTCCCAAAATGACCGGTCGGGTCGTTACATTCTCTCCCTCTTAAACAAACGTCCGTTCTCGAACATGCCCAGTACCACTCCGAGGTCATCAAATCACTGAGTGAACTACCATACCTACACCAGCGGGTGATCCCACATCACCCCAATCCACATAGGCCCGACGACACCATCTCAACTGAAGATTATTCCTTCCACCCATACTGATAGGCCTTAGAACCAAATTTCTCACCATCAGTTATTTCCAAAAGACCCGATACCTACATCAACACATGGTACCAACCTCAACTAGCTGTAACAACTTATGCCTACACCCACCAGGTGTAACCACACGACGTAACACATAACACATATGCCTTAAACAACAACTCTAGCCACAGTAGCTGCCCATATCAAATCCAGTACAGGCAATTAGCCTCATATCCGTTAGAACCCTATTTTAAACCGTCACAACACTGATAACGATGCAAGAAACATGAAGACATCGTATCTATTCACTAGTACCAACAAGTCACATCTAACGCCATCAGGGCACACATCTCGCAAGCTAAAACTCAATAAGCACATCACAAACATGACTAAATATGTAAAGAGAAACACATAAAAGAACTATAAAACAAGCCCAACATGCACCACTCCCTATTAGAATCAGACTACGAATCAATTTCACAAAGGAAGAATTGCAGCATATGAATAAATCACAAGGATCTCATCCTGATATAACTCCATCGCGGCCTGTAGCTCGGCTCAAACATATCAAATCACATGAAAACGCGAGGATCCCGCCCTCAACTCTGAATCACAAGTAGAATACACATCATACCAACCGTAATCTTCCACTAATTCAATTCCGCCAACAAAATCACAACACATACTGAACTCCCACACAAGTAGAACATCTAAACCACAAATTGCAGCCAAGTATCTAGAAATCACATCAAAACTACCGTAATGAGTAACAGAAATTCACTTCTAGTCTCATAGCTCTAAGTAATGATAAAAACAAAACGATAGACATGGGCTACCACTATAGAATCTCCCACTAGGGGTAAGCACATAAGCAGAGTACACGATCATGAAACTCACCCATATGTGAAGTAAAATAGAAGGACTCACCCTAATAAGCAGAACTGAATAAGATACGAATAATGCTCTTCTATAACAAATCAAACGAATAAATATACGACATTATTCAGTGTAGAGGCCTCAGCCCTACAGTAGAAAATAGATCAATGGGCCGGGCACTCCCCCTCTTAGGTGCCCTCTACTCGCCTGACCTGCACCCCAAGCTGGCGGTGTAGGGATATCAGCATTTGAAGCAGAACTCATAGCCTGAATACCCCGTTGTGACACATCTGTCTGGATTCTGGGATAGTCTCTCACCATGTGGCTGTATTTCCACACTCAAAGCAACCTCTCTGCTACCGTGGTTGCGGAAGTTGTCCGGTACGGGTACCCTAAGACCCATGGTTACTTGGAACACCGTGCAAAACCTGAAGTGCAAACTGAACTGGCTGACCCACAAAACCTCTACTATGCCATACTCTGCCTCCAAAATTGGAATCAGTAGGTCTCTACGGTCTACGAGGCCTCTTAGCCTCCCTGACCTCTATCTCCTGACCCCGCATGACTTCTAATCGGTGAGCGATCTCTACCACCTACTGAAATAGAACATCCGTCTCCAACTCCCGAGCCATGCTAACCGGATATTATGACTGAGCCCCTCAAAGAACCTACTAACTCACTCTCCAACTGTAGAAACCAAAGTAGGTGCATGTCTGGACAATTCATTGAATATAGCAGCATACTTTGACACTGACATAGTGCCTTGGCATAACTGCTCAAACTCCACGCGCCATGCATCCCAAAGGGTCTGGAGAACAAACTCTCTCAAGAACATCCCTGAAAACTGAACCCATGAAAGTGAAGCTGCGTCGACCGGACTACTCAATTTATACGCTCGCCACCACTGGTATGTCGCTCCCTTAAGCCGGAATGCAGTAAAAGCAACTCCATTCGTCTCCACAAAACCCATAGTGCAGAGAATATAGTAGAACTCTCCTAGGAACTCATGCGCATCCTCTGAAGCCAAACCACCGAAATTAGGAGGGTAATACTTCTTGAACTTCGCAAGTCTAAGTTGTTCTTTCTTATATGCTGATGCCCTAACTGCGGGCTAAACTAGGATAACAAGATGTGTCGGCATGACACCTGGAACCTAACAACGTGGACTCGCTGATCTGGAGTACGAGCGCTAGGAGTCTGAGCTCCTCCCCCGATCGGTGAAGTAGCTGGTGGAACCAAAATTAACTTTTCGCCTGAGCCAATGTACCAAGCATGCTCAAGAACTGTGCTAAAGTCTCCTGAAGTCCTGGGGTAACCACAGGTGCCTCCGGTACCTATCCCCCAACTGGAGCTACTTGCGGTTCCTCAGCGGCTACTCTGACGGGTGCTCTAGCTATAGCATGTGCTCCTCCTAGGCCTCTTCCTCTTCCTCTTCCCCGGCCCCTAGCAACGCCGGCTTTGGGGCGGTGTTGTCGGTAACTGCAGCTCGTGTCCTCACCATTTGTGAGAGAATAGAATGATAAGGTTCTAACTCCGAGATCAATAAACTCACATGATAAGAATAAAAGAAGTGAAACTGTCTTAATAGTTCAGTAGTCTATCGAAGATAAGTACAGACGTCTCCGTACCGAACTGCAAGACTCTACTAAACTCGCTTATGACTCATACCACCAATGAACCTAAAACTCTTATACCAACTCGTCACAACCCTAATTTCCCTCCAAAGGATGTCGTGACTTTACCTAGTCTCTAAGACTAGGTGATCCTAACACTTACTAAATAATAAGAAGAATTCAACCATCAAATAAAAAAATATGAGATAAAAATCTAATACAAATTAGAATTCCCAAAATCGGTAGTACAAGTCATAAGCTCTACTGAGTTTGGTAGAAAATCCTTAAATACAACTGTTCGGATGGAATTAAACAGTACAATAAAAATATAAGAAAGTGACTCTGAGGCCTATGAATGTGACAACACGTTTACCTTGACTCTCCACAGGTCGACCAGCCAGCTAATAATCAACAACAATCGAGGCACTTGGATTTGCATAAAAATACGCAGAAGTGTAGTATGAGTACACCACAGCGGTACCCAGTAAGTATCAAGACTAACCTCGGTGGAGTAGTGATGAGGGACAGTCAAGACACCTACCGGACTAAACAACCTGAATAAGTGTGTAGATGAACTAACAGATAAACAATATTAATATAAAGCTAAGCAGGATAAGGAATACAAGACAATACTTGTAATTATACACTAGTAACAACAATATTCAACAGGAAGAAGTTATGTAATAATATTGTAGAGTAACTAATCGCAGTCTAAGTCTAGGAAAACCAAATAAAGGAAAAACTAGCAACAACTTAATTAGAACAACCGCTTTCACACCAAATCTGTTCAAGCATTTTCACGAGGTACCGAACCTCATAATCACAGCTTAGAGGTCATAATTCATGAACCATAATCACTTGGCATCTTATGCCCAGATTACAACTCATTACTGCACGGATGACTCACGTGCCAATAGAACAATCCTCACACAGAAGGCAAGAAGACAAGAGTACGCATAATGGTTAATGTCATCAGGATTAATCTTTTAAAACCGATATGGGCGATTTAACTACGTGTATGCTTGTGCAAGTGTTCTACCATAATTACAATCAACAAATAAGAGTGGAATCAATGAATGGCACATAAGCAACGATCACCACGAAATATACGGTGTAACAGCAGAAGCAATGAAGTTTAAAGCAGCGACCAGCACAACAAGATTAGCTACACAAAGCCGAGAAAATAGTGCAACACAGAGGAAAACAATTAATAGTATGCTAAGAAAAATAACAATCAAAGTCAAGTGCATAGAAAAGGGGAAACGACAACAAGAGCACTCCCCAAGTACCGCCTCGTAGTCTTAAATAGTAAATAAATTACAACTTTCCTTATATCACCGCAGGAGCCTATATATTTAGTTTTTGAAAATCATTTTCCCGATATAGCATCCCGCATTTTAGCCCACCTTATCACACCGCATGGCTTCTAGTAGTCCCCTACTAGCCACACGTTTCAATCCCACATTATCTCACCGCATGCGTTTTAACACCCCAAACCTTATATTACCGCATGCGTATTAATAACAATAGCACGGTAGAAATATCATGCAACACAATAACAACCGCACGGCAGAAACCTCATGCAAACACATAAACAATTTTCTCAACAAAACACGTATGCCAAAAACATAACAACTCAAATAAATGTCTTTCACAATATGTGCCCACATGCCACAACATTTACTCAAAATAGCTGCAATATCACAACCATGTATAGCCCTCGGCTCAGCAACACTAAATACAACAGCAATAACAATAATAACATGAGAATATGGCAAGTAAATCAATACAGGAACTTCATAACACAAAGAAATGGAAGAACGAACTCACAAAGAAAGACACTACAGGGAAATAATAGTCTCAACAAGAATAGTTCAACAAGGGAGAGGTAATGTGTAACAATGATTCCACAAAAGTGCAATTCGACGACAAGAGAGATAGCATGAATCAATGACCCCAAATAAATATACATCAACAATGAAAGTGATAACAAACTTCAATTAAGGCTAAGTAATTATGGAAGAGATAATAACGATAAGGTTAAGCAATTACAGAAAGGATAGCTTGATCATAAAAGGGGAAACAACTTCAGTTAAGGTAATTAAAAGTTTAATCGGTAATAAGGGTAGAACATGAAGCAATTAATTCCAATTAAGACACTTAAGGATGAATTTAGTAAATAAAATTTAACATGACAAAACAACTTCATATTTAATGGACATAAGAACCTAAGAGCATTAGATGGTCAATTTTCCATAAATAAGTCTGAGCATGTACTAGTCACCTCGCGTACTCGGCCTTCACATGACACAATTAGCTCAAAGACTCAAATCCTAAGGGGTAGTTCCCCCACACAAAGTTAGGCAACATACTTACCTCAAAGAAGCTAGATCGTTACTCTAAAATGACCTTCTCGAGTGAAACACCCCCCGGACGGCTCAAATCTAACCAAAATAACTTCAATTCATAAATAAAACTCATTGAAAACAATTTCGGATAATAAAGCTTCAATCTTTAACAAGAACTAAAAGTCAACCGAAAAGTCAAACCATGGGCCCGCACCTCGGAACCCGACCAAATTTATAAAATCCAGACACCCATCCAATAACGAGTCCAACCACACAAAAATTACCAAATTCCGAAAACGAATCGCCCTTCAAATCTCCATTTTACCTTTTTGAAAGATTATGCAAATTTCTCAATTTTTGATTCACTAATAAATGATGTAAATAACCATATAATCAGGAAATACAACCAATTTCAGAAATAGAACACTTACCCAAACCAAAATCGTAAAGAATCCTCCAGAATTTCCCAAAATCGAGGCTTCCAACTCAACCAAAATAATGAAAAATTACTAACTTCATTCCTTTATGTTTCTGCCCAGAATTGCACCTGCGAAACAATTTGCACGCCTGCGATGTCGCTTCTGCAGAGTCCACATTCAGTTGAAACCATCGCACCTGTGGCAGAAAGTCCGTTTCTGCGCAAATGCAGGTGCGAGCTGCAAATACGCTTCTGCACTTACCACGCTTCTGCGTCCCCAGGCACCGCTTCCGCGATCACGCAGGTGCGGAAAATAACACCGCACCTGCAACCTCTGCCCTGATCCTTCGTAGCCATTTTTGCGGCTACTTCCTCGCTTATGTGACTATGCACATGTGACCAAATCCATCGCAGGTGCGATGGCACCAGTCCAGAACTCCTCAGCATTTCTAAAGTCCCAAACTTCGATCTTTTAACCATCTGAAATCCACCCGAGGACCCCGGGACCTCAATCAAATATACTAATACATCCTAAAACACGATACAAACTTAGTCGAGGTCTCAAATCACATCAAACAATTCTGAAACTACGAATTGCACCATAAGTCGAACTTATGAATGTTCAAATCTTCCAACTTCCAAAACTCATGCCAAAACATGTCAAATCAACCCGGAATGACGTCAAATTTTGCACACAAGTTTAAAATGACATAACTTAGCTAATCCAACTCTCAGAATCGCATTCCGACCCCGATATCACCAAAGTCAACTCTCGGCCAAACCTCTCAGCCTTCTAAAACTTTAACTTTTCAATTTTTGCCGAAATGCTTTAATTACCCTACGGACCTCCAAATCCGAATCCGGACGCACATCTAAGTCCTATATCACCATACGAAGCTGTTGAAATCGTCAAAATTTCATTTCGGAGTCATTTTCTCAAAGGACAAACTCCGGTCAACTCTTTTTATTTAAGTTTCAAAAATAGGAATTGTTCTTTCAATTAAATTCCAAATCATCTAAAAATCAATCTCGATCACAAACGCAAGTCATAAAACATATTAAGAAGCTTCTCAAGACCTTAAGTCGCCGAAAGAGGCACTAATTCTCAAAACAACTGGTCGAGTTGTTGCACTGCCAGACACTTGCTCATGACTCGTAGAACCTATGAACCTAGAGCTCTAATACAAACTTGTCACGACCTAAAATCCATCTAGTCGTGATGGCACCTAACCCAACCCGTTAGGTAATCCAACTAACAACTATCAAATTTAATGAGATTGATCAAGAGAGGAAACAATAATACAGCTGCTTTTATATAAGAATTTCCCAAGGATTGATAGTACAAATCATGAGCTTCTAAGATTTAGATTTTTTACAAAACTGAATTGAAATAATTACAACATCTGTTTGAAATGTAAATGAAAAGAATTCGAATCTAATGCTACCAAGGAGAAGTGATAGCCATAACTGGAACACAGGTACATCTTCAAATCTAGCTCCCGACGTACGCAGCAACATCAACATCCAACATCTGCATAGAAGGTGCAGAAGTGTAGTGTGAGTACAACCGACCACATGTACTCAATAAGTAACAAACCTAACCTTACGTTGAAAGTAGTGACGAGCTGGAACAAGGATCGGAGTCCAACTTTAATAACCAGGAACAGTTCTTAACAATCATAATAAAAATAGTGCAAGAAAGATAACCAAGAGCTATGATGCCCAACTCGCTCATAGTTTCGGGAAAATAGGCATGTTTTTCAAATAAAATAGTAAAACCCAAATCTTTTATCAAAAGCACCAAAATATGAGTAAGTTTGTTAAATAGTGATTTTATTTCAAAAACATTTCAACAGGTAAATGTTTGATTATCAAATGGCATGAGGAAAGTACATCTTTATGCCCACATGTCAATGTGTATGAAAAGTCATGAATGATGTGATACCGTACATCATGAGGAAAATGCATCTCTATGCATGTATGTCAAGTCTGCTTGTCGAATGCAATACAACATAGTGAATAACTATATGCATACCCTCAGAGTATCAATCCACCCAGTCCCCCCAGTCACTCAATCACTCAGTCCTCATAGTTACTTAATCCTCATAGTCACTCATTCCTCCCAATCGCTCGGCACTCGCACTCAATAGGTATCTGCGCCCATTGTGGATGTGTAGATTCTGGAAGGGCAATTCCAGCCCAAGTACTATAATAAGCACAAATCAAATAAACGTGCTAAGCATACCGATTCCCTAGTTATCCTCACATTCAGGCCCTCGACCTCACTAAGTCATCAATCTCTCCAGCCTCTCGGGCTCACAAGAATCATGATAATCAACCCGAACAGTGATGTTATGATGTATAAATAAAGGACAATAGAGACTGAGATATGATATGCAAATAATAGTTGTGACTGAGTATAAATTTCAAATTAAGCAATTAATTCAACATGTAACACGAGCTCTGTGGATCCAAATAGTGCCAGCATGTGGCCTAAGCATTTCTAAGATGGATCACATCCCAATTACTCTAGCACGTAGAGATTTCATGGTTACATATAAGATTAGGTATGTAACCACATAATACTACAAAAATAACTGAGTCACAATTCACACGGTACACGCGCACACGTCTGTCACCTAGCATGTGTGTCACCTCAACACAAAACACATATCATGCATATTCAGGGGTTTATACCCTCAGCACCAAGTTTAAAAATATTACGTACCTCGAATAAGCCAAATCTAATACCGAGCAAGCCAAATGGTACTCCAAAAATGCCATCTCGTGTGTACCGACCTCCGAACGGCTCGAAACTAACCAAAAGCAACTCAAATACATCAAATAATGCGTAAGGAAACAATTCCAAATGATAAATGTCGAATATTAAATCAAAAGCCCAAAATCAACCAAAAATTCAAACCCTGTACCCGCACCTCGAAACTCGACAAAACTCACAAAATCCGACAAACCATATACGAGTCCAACTATACTAGTTTCACTCAAATCTGACTTTGAATCTGACCCCCAGTTTCTCTTTTTAAATCAATAACCAAATGTTAAAAACAAGGATAGATTAATGAAATATAATCAAAATCGAGTAGAGAACACTTACCCCAATCCATATGGCGAGAATCGCTTAAATCCGAGCTCCACAACTCCAAATATGATAAAATGGCCGAAACCCCGATTTATAGCTTTTGCCCAGGTATTTACCCTTCGTGGTCACGAAAAATGCTTTTTGATCGTGAAGCACAACTTTTCTGAGCTCAAAATTTCCCTTCGCGATCGCGGAAAACCAATTGCGATCGCGGAGAACAAGGTGCCCAACTCCTCCAGACAGCCTCTAGTATAATAGTCATAACATTTTGTACCAAACTCTAAATGACAAATGGTTTAACTTTCTGAAAACTAGGAACCAAGGGCTACAACTTTTATTTTTGGATCATCTTCAAATTCCTTATAGATTGCAACATATATAAGCTTCCAAAGTCAACCCTCTGCAGTAAAAATTTCTTCTTGGCGAACGCGATTCACAAGCCTCTTTCTCCCAGTTTGCTCTTCGCGAACGCGATCCAATGTCCGCGATCACGATGCACATTGTTGCAGCCAAAAATCAGCCAATAAAAAGGGCCTATAAATGGTCTGAAACCACCCTGAAACTCACCTGAACCCCTCGGGACCCCGTCCGAACGTACCAACAAGTCTCAAAATATATTACGGACCTACTCGAGGCCTGAAATCACATATAACAACATTAAAAATGACGAATCATACCACAATTCAAAATTAAAATTTTTTAAATCTTTCGATTTCCAAAACTTGTGCCGAACCATTTCATATCAACTCGGAATGAACTCAAATTTTGCACACAAGTCCAAAATGACATAACGAAGCTATTCTAATTCCTGGAACCACAATCCGAATCCGATATCCTCAAAGTCAACTCTCGGTCAAACTTATGAACTTTCCAAACCTTTAAATTCCCAATTTTTACCAATTAGCGCCAAAACCTTCTAGAAATATCCAAATGCCAATCCGAGTATACACCCGAGTCCAAAATTACCATACAGACCTAATAGAACCATTAAAACACCGTTCCAGGGTCAAATACACAAAAGTCAAACTTGGTCAACTCTTCCGACTTAAAGTTTCAAACATGAACTTCATTCTTTCAATCACTTCCGAAAACCTGAAAATCAAAACCGACGATTCACACAAGTCATAATACATCATATGATGTTGCTCAAGACTTCAAATAGCTTAACGGAATGCAAATGCTCAAAACGATCGGTTGAGTCATTACAGGAATATAATGTGAAAGGTTGAGAAAGGGTTCTGAAAAATATATTTCCTCCTTTTGGTAGGAAAGTCATTTTCCTCCAATCGGAGGAAAATGAGTTCATGAGAAAACTATTTTCCAAGATGGAAGAATTGGGAAATATTCTTCAAAAAAATACTTTCATTAGTACCAAACACACTCTAAATCTAAACAACGTCAGACACATAGTGTTACGTGGGATTTATAGATTGTTGGCCACTCACCAGTTGATACAATGAGGAAGCAAAAGAAGACAGCAAGAAAGGCAGTGTAGTGAAGTTGAGACTTAGCCATATTTGTGAAATATGTTTCTTGATTCTTAATTTGTAACTAAGTTAGGATTTAACTTTCACATTTTATAGTGAAATCGAAAGAAGGAAAAGCGTTATTGTGGGGATAAGAAATCACCAGGTAATAATGTATCGTGAAACATTTAAGAAAATACAAAGATTTAGAATTCTACACCTTCGGAAATAGCGGAAGGAATTGTATTCTTACTTTAGTGTCGTATCGTAAAATTTGGATGACACTATTTTTCTCTAGCTAAAACACATCGAAAAAATCAATATGTTGTTAAATTAATCTTCTAGAGATTTAGACCTCGAATTGAGGTTGGATCTCGAAATAAATTACATATTTGGACTTGGATCAGAGATGAATGAGTAATCTAGATTTGGTCTTAATTTCGGATTTCGACCATGTGAACCAGAGTTAACGTTTTGTTGACTTTTTCAAATATGTTAAAAATCAAATCTTTTTTATATTACGGTAGTTTCTAACGCATGTTTTGACTTATTTGAGTTATATTTGATAGATTCAGGTGGTTTGGAGGCTTGTTCTAAAGGAAAAGTTGTGTTGGATTATTAATTTTGTTCCGAAAAGTGGTAAGTATTATGGTTAACCTTGATTTAAGGGATGCAGGACATGATTGGTTTATTTTCTACGTGATCTATATGTGGGAACGATGTATATGCAAGGTGACGAGTGTATATGTGTTATCATGGGATTAAGCACGTGAGATGGTGTACAGTTTATTTCATACATTTGATTATACCATATCTTTACTTATTTTATGCTTTTACTTATTATGTACTCTATTTGGTACATGGTTTTACTTGATATGTATGCTTTTACTGCTACATGTCTTTATTTTGTCATATGCTTCTACTTGTTTATGCCTTTATTTATTGTATGTCTTTACTTGTTACATACTCTTACATGTTATTAGACAGTTTTTACTTGCTTCATGTCTTTACCTGCTTCACGCCTTTACTTGCTTTATTGCCTCCTTTTGTTTCTTGTCTTACTCTACTATTCTATGTCAAATTGTGTGACTTTTAGATTGTCCTCGTGTTTACGACTTATTGAAATCTTTATTGACATATATATGGTGAGAGTAGTTCTTGAATATCGAATTGTCTATTACTCTTTGTTCGTGTTCATATTTCCTTGGTGAATTATGAGTTTTAGTTCTCTCTTATGTTATGTTGTGAGTTTCACCATACATGATTATTTATTGGACGGGTTTATACGAATTAGTATATCGGGCTGCACACCGCAATGGTACTTATTATTGATATTAGGATCGGGTTACATGTCGCAACGGTACTTGTAATTGATATTGGGATCGGACTACACACCGCAACAGATAGGAAATCTTGTAGTTATTCTTGGTTGTTGTATTTCATTTTGGTATTGCGTTATAAGGCTATGTCGTGATGTTATTTATAGGAATCATGTTATTTATTCTCTTATTTAACTTCATGATTTAACTTGTTTCTCTACTTTGTCATTACGTTTTGCCTAATACTTGTATAAGTTTATGGTGAGTATCTTGTCATAGCCTCGTCACTTGCTCGTCGAGGTTAAACTCGATACTTACTGAGTACAAGGGATTGGTTGTACTCATACTACACTTCTGAACTTCTTCTGTAGATCCCGGTGTTGGTCTCAGTGATTGTCACGACCCAAAATTCGCATGTCGTGATGACGCCTATCTCAATACTAGGCAAGCCGACAACCTAAATAAATCACAATTTCTATTAAGTTTGAAAACATAACATTTAAATTTAACAGAAAATCCTATATAATTATTGATATAAATACACTCCCAAAATCCGGTGTCACTGAGTACATGAGCATCTAAATAATAACAAAGTATGACTCATAAAAACACTGTCTGGAAATATAGGACAGTACAATAATTGAAAGGAAAGAGAGTCAAGGTCTGCGGACGTCAAGCAACTACCTTGATAGTCTCCAACAAATGAAACTCTGAAATCTAGCAGTCGTATCTGGAAGTACCTAGATCTGCACATAAGGTGCAGGGTGTAGTATGAGTACAACCAACTCAATAAGTAACAAGACTAACATTTGGGCTGAAAGTAATGACGAGCTCAACAAGTACAGTCTAGTATAGAAATAACAGTACAGAAATGTAGGCATGCTTTCCAGCTCAACAATTAAACTCAGTACAGGTAAAATAGATAAATTTTCCATGATATGAGGAATATGACATCTTTATATCTACATGCCAAAATATATGTTGTATGTGATGTACCACAATGGAAACCTCGTGTACTCACACTCTCAGAATACTCAATCACTCAGTACTGTATATGGCTAATCCAGTCCAGGGAACTCCATCCCAGTTATATATGTATCAACTGACAATCAGTCACTCAGTGCTGTACAAGGCCAATCTAGCCTAGGGAACTCTATCTTAATATAAATAAATAAGGCAACTCCATGCCTAGGGAACTCCATCCCTAATATAAATAGATAAGGCAACTCCATCCCAAATATAAAGTAACAAGGCAACTCCATGTCTAAGGAACTCTATCTTAAATATAAAGAAAATTGTGCTCACTGTGGGGGGTGCAGACTTCGGAGGGGCTCCTTTAGCCCAAGCGCTATAATAATCCAGATCCAGGCATAAATAAATAAAATATGCTGCGGCATGCAGCCCAATCCCATAAATATTACTCAAAATCTCCAGTCTCTCGGGCTCTCAATAACATGAAAATCAACCTGACATGATGATATGATGTATCAATGAATGATAACAGAGAATGAGATATGATGATGGATGTCACTGAGTACACAATTTACAATTTAAATAAATAATTCAAGAGCCAAACGACTCTTGTAGGTCCCAAAATATGGGCACGTAGCATAAACATGATCTTTAATATGAGTCTCAACTCAATTTCTCTAACATGTGGATAATATATGGATAATGATATTTATTTAATTATACAACCCCACAGAATCAATTACGCCACAATTTATATGGTGCACGTCTACACGCCCGTCACCTAGAATGTGCGTCACCTCCAAACAATTCATATAACACAAAATTCAAGGATTCATACCCTCAGAAACAAGTTTAGAAATGTTACTTACTTCAAACCGTGCAAGTTTACAAAATATGAACGTTCATTCAACCACAAGTCCAACCATACCAATTTTACCAAATTCCGACAGCAACTCGACCTTCAAATCCTCCAATCTTATTTTCAAATCTATTGGCCCAAATCCTCGAATTTCACCTTAAATACACGTAATCTAGTCGAACTAATAAATGATAATTCAATATTATTGACTAACAATGATCACAAAGTGACTTACCTTAAGTTTTCCCATGAAATCCCTCTGAAAAATCGCCCAAAATCGTGTGTTTGAAGTCTAAAAATGAGAAAGAATCTCGGAACTCCTCGTTTTAACACTTCTAGAGGTTCCGCACCTGCGCCCTTTTAGTCGCACCCGCAATCTCGTAGGTGCGAGAATCCACCCGCTTCTGCGGTTTGCCCAAGCTCTCTTGTCTCCGCTTCTGCGACCTTGAGGTCGCTTCTGCGGACTCGCATTTGCAAGGCTCAGTCTGCTTCTGCGGAGCTTGCGCTTCTCCGACCATCCGTCCGCACCTGCAATCACGCAGGTGCAGAAATTCCCTCGCACCTGCGACCACTGCCTCACAGCCCCATGCTCGTACCTACGAGAAGAGTTCCGCAGGTGCGATTACATCAGTAGGTAGCAAATTTCCAGCTTTGTTCTAAGTCCAAATTTTATCCGTTAGCCATCCGAAACTCACCCGAGGCCCCCAGGACCTCAACCAAGTATACCATTAAGTCCTAAAATATCATACGAACTTAGTCGAAGCCTCAAATCACATCAAGCAACGCTAAAAATATGAATCATACCACAATTCAACCTTAATGAAAACTAACAAATGTTAACTTCTACATTCGATGCCGAAACCTATCAAATCAAGTCCGATTACCTCAAATTTTGCACACAAGTCATAAATGATATAACTGACCTATTTCAATTTTCAGAATCAGATTCCGATCCCGATATCAAAAAGTCAACTCCCCGGTCAAACCTCCAACTTAAATTTTCTATTTTCGCCATTTCAAGCCTAATTTAACTACGGACTTCCAAATAATTTTTCGGACACACTCCTAAGTCCAAAATCACCACACAAATCTATTGAAATCATCAAAACTCTATTCCGTGGTCGTTTACACATAAGTCATCATCCGGTCAACCTTTTCAACTTAAGTTTTCATCCTTGAGACTAAGTGGGCGTTTGGACATAAGAAATGTAAAATTCCAAATAAAAGGTGAAAAAAATTCAAGTGAAAATGGTATTTGAAAATTAGAGTTGTGTTTGGACTTGAATATAATTTTGGGTTGTTTTTGAAGTTTTGTGAGTGATATGAGTAAATTTTTGAAAAATAGCCTTTTGGAGTTTTTCAAATTTTTGAAAAATTTCAAAATTATTCTTCAATTGAAATTTGAAAATTTTATGGCCAAACATTGATTTCGAAAAAAGTAAAAATTTTTCCGGAAAAAAATGGGTTTGTTTAATGTCCAAACGGGCTCTAAGTGTCTCAGTTCATTCCGAAACCTCACCGGACCCGACCCAATTATCCCGGCAAGTCACATAATAGCTGTAAATTATAAATTGAGCAATAAATAGGGGGACGAGGCTGTAATACTCAAAACGACCTGCCGGGTCGTTATAGTGGCGCTCACAAAGGTGGTTAACTCAGACTATTCAGGAGACTTGAGGTAGTGCTTTATAGCGTTTGCAGACTCTCGAGTACCCTTCCTATCCTTATTTACTGTTTATTGTACCAATTCTTTGCGGACTTTGTATTTAGTACTCTTAGTGGCTCATGTACTTGTGACACAAATCTTGGGGATAGTTTTAGACAACATTGGGTTGTAGCCTTATTATGTATTTATGAGATTTCGTTCTTCATCTTTATTATAATACTGTTAATTGTTAAACTTGCTTTGCTTATTGTTGCTAAATATTGGCTTAGACGCCATCACGATCCCAATACTAAATTTTGGGTGAATATAATGCTGTTAATTGTTAAACTTGCTTTGCTTATCGTGACACTAGGAGACTTCTGGGTGAATAATTTATTTAAGATTAAATTTTAATTAATTTTGAAATACTAAATTTTAGGTACATAATTCAAATAAAAAATATTTAATAATTAAATTTTTATAAATTTATACGTCCTAAATAATAAATATTAAAAAAATAATTAAATAACTATTCTAATTTAAATTTAAAAAGGTTAAAAAAAAGGGAACACATTTCGCACGGGGCTTTCAAACTTAGCATTGAAACATCTATAGATAGGGGTTTAGGCGTGTTTAGGGTTTAAGGCAGTAACATTCTAACAAAGGCGCACTTTTGCAACCTCTGTTTGCCTGTTTTCTCTTTTTCCAGAGAAGAGAATATGATGGACCCTAACAAAGGGAAGAAACAGAAAGTGGATGAAGAAAATAGCAACATCATTTATAGTGAGGTCGTTACTTCCATTGACAAATTGCAAGAAATACAAGACGAGCTTGAGAAGGTAAAATAATCCCTTTCTTTCCAAAGTTTATCCTTTTTCTTTTGAGGAACAGAAGGGACATCTTTTTTACCCCAATTGTGTTTAAAATCCAAGATCTTTATGTTTTCCAGTAGAGAAATTGGTGGTAATTTCCAATTTTACATTTTTTAAAGCACATTGTATATGGAATTTTGTGTGTGTGTGTGCGCGCGCAACCTTATTTATATGCTGTATGTGTGTGTGTGTGTGTGTGTGTGTGTGCTACATAAGGTCGAGAACTACATAAGCTACTTTAGGGAATAACTTCGAGTTTAGGTTCGCATAATTATGTTTTGAGTTGCAACATGTAAAGATAGTCCTCATTTAATTATCACAAAAAAAGGATTGTCTTCATTAATTTTTGTAATATTGGTATGTTGTCGTTTTATTTATTTATTGGATGGGGTGTGAGCCGTCGCATGTTTACATGATAGGTGATCCTTGACTTTGTTTTTATGGTGAAAGAAAGGCCAAAATTTGAGTTCTAAGATGCACCCAAGATTGTGACCTAGTGGTCAATGAAGTGGATGAAAACCTTGGAGGCTAGAGAGCTAAAGAATATTAGGTGCTTTCTTCCCACTAACCTAAGCTTGGGTGGGCAGAGTTACCCAGTAACTGAGCTTGGTGGGAGGCAACAAGTATCCGATTGAATAGCTGAGATGCTTGCAAGTTGGCCCAAACACCAGCCTTAGTTACTGAAAAAAGAAAAAGAAAAAATTTGATGCTAAGTTTGATGAGAATAACTTGGTTTGCATCTGTGGATTCCAGTTTATATTTCTGTTTTCTTCTCCTTTTGAGTTAAGTTGCATTATTCTACAACAACAAACCCAGTGTAATCCCACAGGTGGGGTCTGGGGTAGTGTGTACGTAAACCTTACCCCTACCTCATGAAAGTAGAGAAACTGCTTCTGGTAGACCCTCTATCCAAGAAAGATTAAGTTGCATTATTCTAATATTTCATTTTGTCGGTTGACAAGAGTTAGGAGAATTTATTGGAGGAAAAGTCTAGTAATTCATCTTTCATCCGTCAAAGTTCAATCTGCGAAACACCGTTGGAGATATTTCTAAAACCACCACCAGTCTAAACATAAATAATGAAAAGAACATAAAGAGCTGGGACAGTTTCTATATTGGTGGCACTCATAGATCTACCTTTATACGCAAGATGACCAAGAAAATATTTGTGTAATAGCTGAGAACCTTGGCGCCTAAGCTTCCCTTTCTTTGCATGCATGTGGTGGTATCTATAGCATATAAGTCGATTCCACGGTTTTTTGGAACATCATTACAAGTACACGAATACTAGCTGTTTTGCGTTTTGTTATGCTTCTCTTTCAGTTGGAATAGATGCAGATATTCTCATTAGTGCTATTCCTCTTTATCAGTAGTTCTCTTATGCCTTGGCAGACTTGCCTAGTAATTAGTTGAAGCCGTGAATTGTACATGTTGCATTTCAATGATAAAGGGGAAACCTTAATTATATTCTATTGGGATATAGGTATACGAGCTTTTGCTACTGCGTTCACTACAAAAGCTGGCTATCAGGGTATAAACTAATTTAGGTGAAACAAAAATAAAGTTTTGTTAGTTTTAAAAATGTAACTTAGAGTTGATTGCTAGATTTCATTTGTCGCTTTGGTCTTATATTTTAACAAATGAGCATTCTAATTTTGCTACCAGATCAATGAGGAAGCAAGTGATAAAGTATTGAAAGTGGAACAGGAGTACAGTGAGATCCGCAAGCCTGTCTATGATAAACGAAACTACATCATTAAAGCTATCCCGGACTTTTGGTTAACTGCTGTTGGTGATCCTATCCTGATAACTCCCTCTCTCTATGTTGGTGAAATTCTGAAGTTCTTGTCACCCAATTGACTTGTTTCATTACTTGCAGTTTTTGGCTCATCCTGTCCTAGGTAGGCTTCTAAATGAAGAAGACCTAAAGGTTGGTTCTAATTTGTTGCTTATAAAACTATGGAACTAGGTTATTGCCAAATCTACTGCTGTTTATTTGGCCAAGTTTTATCGATGTTGAATTATTACTTTTAATAAGTCAATGCTGAATTAGCATGAGGCTCTGTTGTACACTAAAATTTTGAATTATCATTTCAATACTTCTATTTTGAGTTCTGCATCTGAAAATGTAACTGCCTTATCCCATGTAGATCTTCAAGTTTCTAAGTTCTATTGAAGTTGAAGACTCTAAAGATGTGAAGTCAGGCTACTTGATAACCTTTGTAAGTTCGCTCCTGCACATGAAATTAATGTACATCGGTATATGTTGCATTTTTTTGGGAAATTCAGAATGATGATCTCCTCTTTTTAACAGAACTTCAATGCGAATCCTTATTTTGGAAATAAAAAGCTCTCAAAGACCTATACCTTCCTTGAAGATGGACCCACAACGATTTCTGGTACGACAATAAAATGGGAAAAAGGCATGGTGAGTTTCCATTTCGCAGCTTGAGATGTGACACATTCTGTACGTTCCTTACTTCGTCATATTAATGATGTTGGTTGACTCTTTGAAGGGCATTCCTAATGTAGTTGCACATAAGAAGAAAGGAAAAAAGCGATCTCGTGATAAGGAAAGGTGAGTTATGTATATGATATGAATTTAATCATATTTGGCTATTTATTGATTTTATGTTAAGACTCAACTTAATTCTCTGATATATTGTCGGAAACCTTGGTTTGCCTAATGTCTGATAGCAGGCTTGCTCATATCAAACTTTGTTGATGATAACTTCAGGGGTCCTTTGGCTCACATACTAGTTATAATGGGATATAATGCATGGATTGTTTATCGGGAATCAATAATGAAATGATTGTTATGCAATTATTAATAATGAGGAGATTGTTATACATAAATTACTCACTTTGAAAGAGCATTTTTTTCTCTAAATAGTTTAATCTCTGTATGTATCACTAATATATGTATTCTTGTTCTACATTCTATCCCGCATGTAATAATACATAGATTCACACATAACTAAATGCAGGTATTATTTAATACCGCTAACCAATCACTAAATTGGTTATGCGGCGATTAATTTTTTCTTATGCAGCCAACCGAACACTGTATTATCTTATGCGAGATTTTATGCTAGGATTAGTTATTCTAAACCATCAACCTAATGAGCCCTCAGTGTTTGTCAATGCACATTATTACTTATGCAGCGTGTAGTTGGTCCATTGTAGTGACTTTCGAATAGCGTACCCCAATTGTTGTAGACAACATCGGTAACTGGAATGTTTTGCTTCATTATTGCTGGTTTTTGGTTAATGGTGAGACTGAGCTTGGTCATCATAACGAGAACAGAAGCTGATATTCATTAGAAATCATGCCGGTAATTATTGCTTAATTCAGCTATAAAGTGACTGTAGCAGTACTGTGTGCGCACTGGCCTTATTTTCTGTAGTCTCCACTCTGGACTTCCTGATAAACATTGTGATATGATAGTTCTGGTCATCCTTGCTCAGTTGCTTTCCCTCTTGGGGTTTCTATCAGCTTTTTTACATGGTTCAGTGAAGTCACTCAAAAAGATGAGGATGAGGCCCTAGAGATTCAGGATGAGGTATATATTTTATATCTTTTGCGGATTACTTCTTGGTGTTTTTTCGTCCAATTTTCCATTTTATTTTGGGTGGTGGGGGTGGTGGGGGGTAGGGTTGATGGTGCAGTGAGCCACTGAGGTAAAATCTTTACTGAAATTTTTCATTTTGACACTGTCGCTTTTGCAGGTTGCTGACATAATTAAGGATGACTTGTGGCCGAACCCGCTCAGTTATTTTGAGAATGTTAGTACCACTTGAGCTTCTTATTTTCTGTAATCAAAATTTAGTCATGAAATGTGTTTATTGCCTTTGATAACATCATTTATACATTATTATGCCACAGGACCCTGATGAAGAAAATTTTGATAGTGATGAGGTAAAGATACATCACTGTTTCTTAAATGTGGTATCTGTATCATGGATAAGTACATGACTACTAGTTTTCTGTGACTGTAACATGTGTTTCTCTTTGAGCTTACATTATTTAAGAATATCTCGTTTCCTTATTTCCTCTTGGATTATATCGTCAAAGAAGTTGGCTCGCCTTTGTTGTAAATAATATCGAATATTCTTCCTAAGCTGTTGATCAGCTTCATAAGAAGGTACTTCCCAAGGTCAAAATCGTAGTAAGTATTAAAGGGTAATGGAGGTCAGAAGAAAACTGTGGAGTTGAGTGGAGCTTGAGGTCATAACTACGTTATCCTAAAATTCAAGTGTTTAATTTTGGTTGGGGATTTTATGTTGCATAGTAAACTGTTGAATAAGCTTGCTGAAATATTGGCATTAGATTGAGCGCTTACTAAGTGTTCTATAACTCCTAGCTTAAGCACATTTTGGGGGAAAACTGTTTGCCAAATATAACTTTATCCTTTCCTTTCTCTCCCCGCTAACTATGTCAATTCAATAGCATGATAGCGTACTCTCTACATAGAGGCATTTTGAGAATTTTCAAGTATTTTCCTCATTTTATTTGTCTTCAATAGAAACATAATCCATGGAGGCTCTAAAATCTTAAGATCTGCAACCTCCTACATCTTTGTTGTGGTGGGTTCTCTCTTTCCTTTTGATGCTCATGCTACATTTTCTAGATTATTGCGAGCAATTTTCAGCTTGGGTTCTGAGCCTCACAAGATTCATTTACCATGGTTTCCAACAAAATTTTACTAGTCTTATATCAAGTCAAAAGTAATGAAGGGGGGCCCGAAAAACATAAAACACCAAAGGTTGAAAGGGTAGGAATTCCTGCGAGTTTTTTTGGTTGACGTTTCAAAAGACATCTTGCCTTCTGCAATAATGAGGCTGCCAACATGACTTTACTGGTCTTCCACTAATAAATGTGCCTTTGTTTCTTGTTTTTTTTGGGGGCAAAATGCGGTTGATTTCTAGTCCAGAGGGTTAGAATGCACCCGTAGAATATCATAAATAAAGAAAAGAGTAGGTATAAGTTTTGGCCAGGGGAAGGGAAGGTGTAATTGTTAGTTTTAAAAAGACCAGATTATCTACCTTCTACCGCTGAATCTTTATTTCATCAGAGACTCTGCATCCTTATTTTGTTCTTGGGCCCTAGATATGTCTCTCTTGGAAACTACAGGTTGTTTTGTTTGGGGTTAAGGATTTGTAGTAGGACTATTCAGTCTTGTTACCTTCTTTGATTAGGATATAAAAGCAGAGGGAATACTAATACTATCCTGCTGAAATGTGCATTGTAGATTCTCGTGAATGGGGCGCGAATGTTGAATACTTTCCTACTGTTGATTATACCAGGGGAAGAACTGAATGAGAGTGATTAATATCATAACACTGTATAACTAGCTTCATAAGTCTTTTTGAAGATAATTTTCTGTGGATTTACTGCTTGAATGCTAATGCAGGGAAAGGACAGTGACAGCTCTGAAGACGAAGAGGATGAGTTTAGTGATGTGTCTTATTGAAGATAGTTTAATCATCAGAGTTTTGGTATCGGTAAAGAGGCTCTTAATATTGCAAAAGAACAGAATAACTGTGGTGACTAACCCCCCCCCCCCCCCCGGTTTTTCTTCTTAAAAGGTTAGTTACCTTTGGTTATAATCTACGGAAAAGGGTTATATTTACCCCTTTACTTTTAAAAATTGTTAGTATGTGCCCTTCGTTTGAGTATTCAACTATATATCACCCCACATTTGGCTGGTCCTCTCATCTGGAAAGTAGTGAAATCAACTCCATCGGACTCAATAAGATTAAAGTTGCGCAAAATCTCATGACACCTATCCAAGAAAATCATGGGCATTAATCGCGGGATCACCATCAATTGTGGAGGATCCAACTTCCGAAACCGATCCATTCTCTTCTGCTCATCAACAGACATAGCGGGCAATGGGCATGACCTCAGCCCTAACTGCATATATGTAATCCCACATTAATACTTTTTAACAAAATTGTGTTAAAAGTTACGGACCAATGAATTAAAAGGACACGTGGAAGCCATATACATATTTTTATATACCCGATTCTTTTAGCCAAACCCAGACCCTTATTCGGATCTTTCCCCTCCTTTGTTTTCATCTCCTTTGTTCAGCCAAGAAGACGTCCCATTACACAATTTACTTTCCGGCAGATAGCACATAAACAACACGGCAAGCTACAGAATACACGCAGAAATTTACATTACGAAATCAACATTCCAGCCGAAAGATACAATAAACTTCAGCAGAGCAAAGATATTTTCATTTTGTTCAAGTGCAATAAACTTTACCATCAATTAACTCATTACTAAGATTAGAGCTTTATTGATGTTACACGGGGCAAAAGTCATACCCATGCAGGAATAGAACACTAACACTTATATCAAAGCGATACAAGAAATGGGTTGAAAACAAATGCTAACAAAAAAACAAAATCAATCGGTCAAAAAGCAACTTCATTCAAGGAAGATTTGGGACTAGACATTAAACAAGCACGAAATCAAAACCTATAGTCACATGCTTAGGCACTTGCTCTCAGCCCCCACTCCCCAATCACAGTACTCTCTGTCTCTTTGCTATGTTATCTTTGTTTCTGATTTCCATCTTTCTTCCCTCCTTCATTATCTCCTCAAAGTTTCTCTAATTTTTAGTTGTTTCCTAGATCATTTGAAGTTTAGTCACATGCTTCTTCAACACTCTCAAGTTATAGTCGACGCAGGAACTAATAAAGTGGGCATGTGACTCGCTCTTCATAGGAATCATGGTGTTGAGTTATGTGTTTTGATGATTAACAAGTGTGTGCAATGAACTTATGCTAAGAACCAAGTTCTCATAGTAATTGCTGAAGGTCCTTACAAGGTAGTAACTTTTTCTGCCAAAGTTACAGTCCGATATTTATGGAAGGAATTCTTAATGCGATAAGGGACGTTGCCTAAAGATATTTTCAGATAGGAGTCACGAAGTATGAGGAGTCCTTATGATCTCAGGACTTATAAGTGGATTAGAGTTTGACTTTGTCTAGGACTCCCAAAGATCTTGGAGCTGTGACGGCTTAAATACTTTGCCTAAGGACTGTTGAATATTACTTTTTAGAGATATCACAAGAAGCATAGCATTTCCAGTTCAGAATACACTTGAAGTTGCTGACCAAGACTGTTCGTAGAGTTAGTTCATTATCTAGTTGAGTCAGTCAGGTTTATGTCTATTAGGGGATTGAGTTGTATTCATGTTTTCATTCAAACAATATTAGTTGGATTATTATCTGAGTTTGTAAGTTAGAGTAACTTGTAGTCATCATACAATAAGTAGAAGTAGTTGAAGTGTGGAGGAGTATTAGGTTACAAGAGTTAAAATCTGCGTATTTGGCTCATTTGTTCTAGTAAAGTTGAAATTAAAATCTTACGTGGTAGGTCGTGGTTGTTGCACCTTTGAGCTGGGTGATTTTTCACGTTAAATTGTTGTTCTTTACTTTTTTGTTGATTTTGTTTAAGCGCAAAGAGTAGGGTAAAGAACCAAGTTCTTTAGTAATTTAGGAGGGCGCTCAAACAACTATTGGTATCAGAGCAGGTTCTCTTAAACGTGGTTAACACCTCGACAGATCTTGGAAGAGATGAGTGCTCCACCCGGAATTAACGAAGGACAGTCAACTACTAGACCATCCTTGTTTAATGAAAAATATTATAGTTGGTGGAAGGTAAGAATGGAGGATTTCCTAACGATAGAGGACTATGAACTCTGGACTATAGTAAATCGAGAACCATTGACTCCCACCAAGCAAAATGAACAAAATGAAACTGTTCCCAAGGATTCCTCAGATTTTGTGGCAATTGCTTTTAGAATGATGGAAAAGAATGCCAAGGCTAAGAAAATTTTTAGTTGTGGACTTGGTCCTGACGAATACAACATGATATCTGCCTGCTCCAATGCGAAGGAAAATTGGGATGCTCTTCAAACTGCTCATGAATGGACAAATCAGGTAAAGAGATCATGAATTGAGTTGCTAATGAGAAACTATTTCGGGAGATTATGACCAGGTTCACTATCTTAACGAATCAACTAAAGTCACTGGGAAATGTATTCACTACTGAAGAATTGGTTAGTAAATTCTTGAGGATTCTTTCTACTTCATGGGAACCAAAAGTCACAGCTATTTAGGAAGCGAATGAGTTGAAACAAATCTCATTGGATGAGTTGATTGGAAATTTAAAAACTCATTGAATGAAATAACTGCAAATATGCAAGAAGGAACGAAAAAGGGATAAGGCGCTTGTTCTCAAGGATACATATGAAGATGAGTATGATGATGATGATCTAGATATCACACTGTTTGCTAAGTTCAAAAGATTCACGAAGAATTCCAAAATGGACTAAAGAGAGAAAACAGTAGAAAACCTAAGCAAGTTGACAAATACTCATGATGGATGCTACAGGTGTAACAAACTGGATTACATGATCAAAGACTGCCTAATGTGGAAAGTTGAATGGAAGAAATGAAGAGCCGAGAATGAAAAAAGGACAAGTTAATGGAGCATGATTCAAACAAAAACAAAGTTCTAGGTATGGGATTCACTGAGGCTATGAAACAAGCCTTCATGGCAGCATATGAAGACATTGGTGGTGAAAATGAGGAGGGGAAGGAATATGAGACTATTAGTTTGTATGCTTTAATTGAGTCTGAAGATTTCAATAAGCATGAACCTCCTGTACAGCTAGGAATGCATATTAGGAGACCCCTTATTTTTGATGGACATCACTTTGATAAATGTAAGATGCGTATGAAGGTGTTCCTCCAAGCCACTGATTATGACTTATGGGAAATTATCAATCACGACCCAATCATACCTATGAAAGTGAATAGCAATGGAGACAAGAGCATAAAAAGAAAGGAAGAATATAATGTTGAGGACCGCCAGATTATCCAAAAAATGCAAAGCTAAGGATATTCTTTACAGGAGCCTTCCAAGGAATATTCTCTAAATAGTTTCCTCCTGCTCCTCTGCCAATGACATATGGAGGACCTTGGAGACTGAATATGGAAATAAAAATATTGAGTTAACACTAATGGCAATTGAAGAGAACAACTCAGAAGAGGATGTGATAGGAATGATGACCATAAGTGATTCAGAGACTGAAGATGATCCAAGTCACGTAAGTATCTCTAATATGAAAGAGAACATTCATGCTATGTCTATGAAATAACTAATGGCCATAATAGTAACTATGATTGAAATTGATAGGTTAAGTGCTCGAAATAATCAGTTAGTAAGTAATCTTTCGTGTGTCAAACTTAATTTCAAAAACCTTGAAACAAACAAAAATGACCTTGAAAGATTGATTAAGGGTCTTAAGTATCAAGTTCTTGAACTTACTGCACTGAATTAGCAACAAGCTTCTAAAAATGGAAATGGAATAATCAGTGATTTGCAAAGTAACCTTGAAAAGGAACTAAGCGAGCTTAAGGATAGGTTATACGATGCTGATAACAAGAATAAGACTCTTCAAGAGAATCTTTAAAAACCAGAGTATGAACTATCTAGAATAAGCAAGTGGCATAGATTATATGATGCATTGAACTGGCTGAATGAAAACTGCAATACAAATCGGTCAAAGATTGGGTACAGGAAACCTATACCAAGATTTGATCCTAAGTATATAGGAATCTATGATAATAAAATGTGCACTCATTATGCAAATGTTGGACATTTCAGAGATAACCGTCCTACTTTAATTCATGCCCAGTTTAAGAACACCTTTGGATCATCTAAGAATGTGGCAGTAAAAAAGAAAACAAAAATCACTCCCTCTATTTAGTCTAAATGGATTAAGGTTAACAAGAATGTGACATCCAATTTCCTTCCTTTCTGGGCAAAAAAGGGGCTTGATTCATCCTCTATTTCATAAAAAGGGACCCAAGCTTGTTTGAATTCCTAAAGCTAACCTGTGATTTTTGTTGCAGGCTAAAATGAGAGGAAGAAATCAAGTTGGTATCTGGACAGTGGCTGCTCAGGACATATGACTGGTGAAAATAAGAAATTCCTCTCGCTAACATCCTTCCAAGGAGGGAGTGTATCATTTGAAAATGGAAAGAAGGGACAAATAGCTGGAATTAGTAAAGTTGGTAAATCATTCTCTCATGCTATATATGATGTGTACTGTGTGGTTGGACTCAAGCATAATCTCCTTAGCATATCCCAAATATGTGATAAAGGTAATGAGGTAAAGTTCAATTCAACAATCTGTACTGTCACAAAATTGGATACAAATGAAACTGTTCTGAAAAGTAAGAGATATAACAATGGCTACACGATATCTATTATGTCTCTCCCTCAAAGTGAGCACACATGTCTAAGTGTAGTGGAAGAATATCCACTACCGTGGCATAGAAGACCGGGCCATACCAGTCTGTCCCAGTCTTCTATGCTACCAACTTTTAAGCTGGGAAAACTTGGTATGGCCCGGTCTTCTATGCCACGGTAGTGGATATTCTTCCACTACACTTAGACATGTGTGCTCACTTTGAGGGAGAGACATAATAGATATCGTGTAGCCATTTTTATATCTCTTACCTTTCAGAACAATTTCATTTGTATCCAATTTTGTGACAGTACAGATTGTTGAATTGAACTTTACCTCATTACCTTTATCACACATTTGGGATATGCTAAGGAGATTATGCTTGAGTCCAACCATACAGTATATATCATATATAGCATGAGAGAGTGATTTACCAACTTTACTAATTCCAGCTATTTGTCCCTTCTTTTCATTTTCAAAGGATACACTCCCTCCTTGGAAGGATGTTAGCGAGAGGAAATTTCTTCTTTTCACCAGTCATATGTCCTGAGCAGCCACTGTCCGATACCAACTTGATTTCTTCCTCTCATTTTAGCCTCAACAAAAATCACAGGTTAGCTTTAGAAATTCAGACAAGCTTGGGTCCCTTTTTATGAAAAAGAGGATGAATCAAGCCCCTTTTTTGCCCAGAAAGGAAGGAAATTGGATGTCACATTCTTGTTAACCTTAATCCATTTAGACTAAATAGAGGGAGTGATTTTTGTTTTCTTTTTTACTGCCACATTCTTAGGTGATCCAAAGGTGTTCTTAAACTGGGCATGAATTAAAGTAGAACGGTTATCTCTGAAATGTCCAACATTTGCATAATGATTAAAAAGAAGGGGAGGGAAGAAGTATGCGGTTGTAATTGTTGATGACTTCTCTAGGTACACATGGACCCTGTTTCTACTAAGGATGAAACTTCTGATGTGTTTTGTGTATTTTTCATAATGATTCAACAGAAACTAGGATGTCTTGTGTCAAGCATTAGAATAGATTATGAAATTGAGTTTGAAAACTCTAAGTTCCTTGAGTTTTGTAGCACTCATGGGATTGAACATAAATACTTTGCACCTACAATTCAACAACAAAATGGTGTTATGGAAAGAAAGAACATATCTCTCGAAGATATGGGTAGGACTATGTTGATAGCTAGTAGACTAGCTAAAAGGTTTTGGGCTGAGGCTGTCAATACTGCTTGATATCTACTAAATAGATGCATGGTCAGACCCATTTTTGAGAAAACTCTCTTTGAGTTACTTCGAGGAAGAAATCCCAATATCTCTCACCTAAGAGATTTTGATATAAATGCTTTGTGCACAATAATGGTAAAAAAACTATAGGTAAGCTTGATGATAGAAGTGATGAGGGAGTATTTTTGGGATATTCACCACATAGTAAAGCATATAAAGTATTTAATAAAAGAACTATGTGTATAGAATAAAATATTTGTGTCATATTTGATGAATATAACAATATGACTGAGAAAAGTTTGTAGGACAAAGATTATGATATAACTCTCACACAAGAAAGGGCTTCTGAGACTGAAGAAGAATCTGAACAACAGTCGGAAGGATCAATAGGAAATCAAGAAGGAGATGAACTTGATCAGGAAGTACATGACGAAAGAAAATAATTCTGATAGATACTCAGTAGGTGAATCTGAATATACTGTCCCTGGTCCTTTGGGCAACTCCTGTGATGAATTATCTCAAGGTCTACAAGTTACGACATGGAAATACCAAAGCTGTTATCTTCTTAAAGTTATCATCGCTGATCCAACTGCAGGAGTGCATACTAGATCATATGTGAGAATTGTGTGTGCATTCACTGCCCTTTTGTCTCAAATATATCCAAAGAACATAAATGATGCTCTAAAAGATCTTGACCAGATAATTTTCACGCAGGAAGAGCTAATATAATTTGGAAGAAGCAAGGTTTGGCACCTGGTACAAAAGCCCAAAAATAGAACTATTATAGGAAGCGGATGGGTATTCAGAACAAACTGGATGAGCAAGGAAATATCACAAAGAACAAGGATAGATTGGTGGTTTAGGGATACAATCAAGAAGATGGTATTGACTATGATAAAATATTTGCTCCAGTAGTACGAATGGAAGCCATCAAGATGTTGATAGCATTTGCTGCATATATGGAGTTTACATCATATCAGATGGATGTAAAAAGTGTATTTCTGAATGGCTATTTGAAAGAGGAAGTATTTTTCAAACAACCACTTAGTTTTGAAAGTGAAGAATTCCCTGATTATGTCTTCAAATTGGACAAGGCTCTACATGAACTAAAGCAGGCCCCAAGAGCTTGGTATGAGAGGTTATCCTTCTATCAATTGAATTTCTAAGAGGGAAGGTAGACAATACATTATTTCTAAAAAACAAAGGAAAAAGCCTTCTGATTTTACATGTGTATGAGGATGATATCAAATTTGGAGCCACTAATGAGACACTGTGTAAAGAATTTGTTAAAATGGTGGTGAATACATTTGAGATGGGCATGATGGGTGAGTTGAACCTCTTTCTTGATTTATAGATCAAGTAAACACCTACTGGAACCATGATTCATCAACAAAAGTACATCAAAGATCTCTTGAAGAAATTCAACATGGAATCCTCAAAATCAAATGATACTCCTATTGCTATTGCCACCAAGCTTGATTTAGATGAAGAAGGGAAATATCTGGTGCATGCAAAGGAATGATTGGATCACTTATGTATCTCACTGCAAGCAGACCTGGCATTATATTTAGTGTAGGTCTATGTGGAAGGTTTCAGGCAAATCCCAAGGAATCTCATGTAAAGTTAGTCGGAGGAACACTTAGATACCTGAAAGAAATTCCTGACTTATGCCTGTGGTATCCAAGAGGATATACTTTTGACTTAGTTGGTTATGCTAATGCTGACTATGTAGGTTTTCATGTTGACAGAAAAAGCACTTTTGGAGCAGCTCACTTTCTAGGTTCTTATCTTGTGTCCCGGGGAACAAATAAGTATAACTTAGTGGCCTTATCTAAAGCTGAAGTAGAGTATGTGAGAGCAACATCATGTTTTGCACAATTGCCATGGATAAGGCAACAACTCAGGAACTATGGTATCTTTATTGATTGTGTTTCTATTTTTTGTGATAACACTAGTGCCATAAATATTTCTAAGAATCCATGTAAGCATAAGAGAACCAAACACACTGACATCAGACACCATTTTCTCAAAGACAATGTAGAAAAGGGAAATATCTCAATAAATATTTGTAAAACTGAAGATCAAATTGCTGACATTTTTACTAAGGCACTGAGTAGGGATTATTTTGGAAGGAACATACTAAAACTAGGACTAATTAAGTCTTCTCACTAAGTTGAACCCCAATGATTGGCTAAAAAAGTAATAGCTATAGATGTCTTAGTAACTAATACTTAATTCAGTCTCATACTTTGTTTTAGTACACACTTGCCTTGATAATCTTGCACATACTGATATCTTATTATATTAGCCTTATTGTGTCTAAATATTTACTATGGGAAGGACTAAGGAGTTGCGAAAGGCGTTGGTTCTTCAACTCGGTTATTTTTCATCTTGTCAAAAGTGTATTAAAACTTAATAACAGAAATACTGTTGTAATAAGACTTCCAAAGCCAAATATAACTCAATTTTATCTGTTATAAGAGTCAAAATTCAAGGGGGAATCAGTTCAGTTAAGAGTCCTATTATTTCTAAAATTTTAGTTGTCAAATATATCCGTTATATGAGTCCCGTTAGAACTCTAATTAATACTCTCTCTCTCTCTCTCTCTCTCTCTCTCTCTCTCTCTCTCTCTCTATCTATCTCTTCTAGTCACATTAAGAATCCTCCCCTTATAAACCTTTTCTTTGCAACCTTCTT
This sequence comes from Nicotiana tabacum, assembly GCF_000715075.1. NCBI lineage: Eukaryota > Viridiplantae > Streptophyta > Magnoliopsida > Solanales > Solanaceae > Nicotiana > Nicotiana tabacum. The sequence continues at coordinate 10,580,651 of NC_134098.1, forward strand.
CCAAATTCAGTGTTATCACTCAAACCCTAAGAAAAAGTATTGATCCTTTTGCCTCTTCTTCACTATGACAAAGCCAATCCAGGCCCTCTTAAAATCCAAATCCTCTTCCAAACCTGGTTCTAAATCCAAAAATGAGAAAGCTAAGCCAAGGAAAAATGTGAAAGCCTATGTTGTCTCTACATCACCACCGGTTGTTCCTCAACCCCCATCTACTAGTGTCTATGCACCTCCACCCACTGCTGCTCCTTTACCTCCATCCACTAACGTGTCTACACCACCACCCATGGTTTGCTCCTCTACCTCCATCCTCTAATGCCTCTTTGCTACCACCTAGTATTGATTAACTACCTTCATCTCTCAAAACAACCACTTAACTCACTTTGTCTACACCATATATCACCTCTAAGCCCACAAAGGTCAGGGATACACTAAGGAAGTCAATGAAAGGTGGGAAACAAGTTGACAATGCTATTTCTAAGGGAGAACCTGCAAGAAGGATCCAACTACTTAGGGGGAAACTATGATTGACAAGGACTCTTAGGTAAAACCATCTCCATCAAAACTTGATGTACTAGATTCAACTATAGATGTATATCATTTAGACATAGTTGAAAACTTGAGGGAACAACATATGCAAGAACTTATGTAGTTAAAAACGTAGTTGCAGGACACCATGTTAGCGAAGAAGTAGTTGTAGAACAGTTTGGAGTAGAGGGGGAATAAGAGAAAGAAATAGGGGACAATGAGGGTTCTGATGAGAGTACCTATAGTTGGACTGATGATGAGGAAGATGAGGATACCAATAAAGAGGTAGAAGTGGAAGGTGAGAAAGAACACCATTCAGAAGAGAAGAAAAGTGAGAATGAGGAAGAATAAAAAGAGGAGAAATAAGAGTATGAGGAAGAATCAGTAGAGGAAAAAGAAACCGAGGGAGAACGGGGCTCTGATAGTGAGGAAAGTAATCATGAATGAGTATGTAAATATGAGAAAGAGAGCGAGGTCGAATTCTGAATCTAAGAGTGAAAATGAACATGAGAGTGAAGAATCTGAAGGCTCTATGACTATTGGAGATACAATCTTGGCCCATTTGGAAGAGGTCAATGTGGAGGAAGATACGGAGGAACCAAGTCCTTCCTTGACACCTTTCCTGGGGGATGAAGATGCTGAAGGTGATGAGGATGACCTACCACTCTTTGAAGTGGTAAAGAAGAGAAAAGCCACAACAAAATTTACAAAAGTGGCTTCACAGGGAAAGTAGGTTGTGACTCCTTCCTCCTACTAGAACTCCTCTCACCAGTAGTAAAAGAAAGGTTGTAGATGAGCAACTGATTAAGGAAGCTAGAAGCAACAAAAGGGAATGAAAATAAGTTGCAGCTGCTAAGACTGTTGTTGAATTGGATGTGGATGAAGGACCCTTTTCTTACCTAAAGGCAAGAAATCATCAATTAACAGGAGTGCTGCCAAATCTGTCAAAGCAACAACTTTTACTTCTTAGAAGAAGATCAGTGGGAAAAGAAAACTGTCGAGTCAGAGGAAGTTGACAGGATGATAGAGTTCAAGACTACAAAGGTTTTGAATGGGAAGATCTGAGCCAACACTGATGAAAGGGGAATGAATCAGTTGGTAGAGAAGCTTGACATACAAGGGTGGTCACACATGTTTGTAAAGCCCTTTCCCCCTGTGTGTGCACCTATAATGTTTGAGTTCTATGCTAACTTGCAGTTTGATGGTAACGTGGTGAAGAGCTATGTGAGAGATTTTGAGCTAGAGTTTGATACTGAAAAACTTGGATTGCTGCTAAATATCCCTTCCTTAGGCTTTGATAATTATCTGAAGAAGAAGTGGCTAGCAATTAACAATGATGTGGATACAGGGATTGCGGTCACCAGAAAATTTTCCCAGAAGCTCGAGCTGAAGGCCCCTCACAAAGTGTATAACACAGATATAATACATTTTCACAAGTTGCTATTTCACTTTATGAATTCTTGCATTATGTAAAGGTTTGAGAGGAGGAGGCCACTGGCTGTGATGGAACTGCTTGATATTGGGAAGGCCATCAATCTTCCTAGCTAGATGATTCACACATGGCAAAGGTTGCTGACACCTCAAAACCTAGGCATGGTTTGTCCCTGATCACGTCCATAACATACCTCAATAAGAGATATGACACGGTCGTATGCAATAATATTTACCCAACTAGGAATCAGGGTCGAATCCACTAGGAGTTATAATGGGTGTTAGGAGTATATATTTGAAGCAAGCAAATGGGTTATCTAGATTTCACTTCCACAGCACAATTTTATTTTCTACTTCTACTGTTAATCTAACGGATGCAAGATAAAGGAAATAGATTAGAGATAAATATTTTAAAGATTTTTTCAATTGGATAAAAGGCCTAGGGATGTGACCATAACCTCATAACCTAGGTGTTTGCCTAATGGGGTAAAAACGTTAATGCTTGTTTTGTTGATTGGGGTGTATTATAACTCTTAACTCTACGTTATCCACTCAATACCTCTTAGTCAGAGAGTGGTTTTTCCCAATTTAGCTTCCTCAAGACCAATTGGGTATCACACACAATCGATGATAAAAGGTCAAGTTGGGTTATTAATATCTCTAGGTTGAACTCTTTTAATTGGGTTAATCAATCTCTCAATTGACCCAATTCCTTATTAGCTAAATTTTCCTAGACTAGGTTCCTCTTTCTCTAGTAGAGACTAAGTCAAATACGCATGAATAAATGTTTGCAACCATTAATTCTAAAATTGAAGCATGCACTAAGCTATATAATCAACACCCAATCATAAACAATCACTAAATTAGATACCCATAAGGTTTACATACTAGGGTTTCATCACAGCCCTAGTAAGAGTCTAGCTACTCCTAATGGGTTTTGAAGAAAATAAAGAAGATATGCTAATTAAACTCATAATGGAAAATTAAAATGATGAAATCTAATGTAAATACACCAAAATAATGTAAAACTTTCTAAAGTAGTAAATACGAATGCCTACAACAACTTCACTTGTTCAAAACATGACCTAATTTTGTGAAACTTGTCTATTTATACAGGGCTAAAAATCTCGAACAAAAATGCCTCAGGAGGTTATGAAGCTGCGCAATTCCATGTGCGGTCTGCAAGTTTCTTCAGCTGGTAGGAAGTGGAGTTCTGCGGCCACACATTTCTGAGCTACGACCACGAGGCAATCTTCTACGGCCACACATTTCTGGACTTGGTCTTTTTGCATACTCTATGATCTTTGACTCTTAGCCTAGTTCTGCGTCCACACAATTCATGTGTTGTTCGCATATTGCTCAAAGGTCTGCTAAATTCTTCTTCTTGGTTTGCGGTTGCATATGGAATTCTACGGTCCGTAATTTCTTATGCGACCGCAGAAGCATGCCCTTTATTGCCTTGTGCCTCAAACCACTCCTTTTTGAGTCGGATTTCATCGCGAGAGACCAAATTCCAATATTTCAACAATGTGCACAATTTCATTAGTTTCGGAAACACAATCCAATACTTTCGAACGAAAACAAAAGCTAAAAGGTGCTAATAAGCAGTCAAATTCCCACTTATCAACTCCCCCAAACTTAAGTCTTTGCCTGTCCTCAAGCAAATAAATTAGTTCCCACCTCCAAAGGTTAAGGGTCATTTCAGCGAGTCAAAATGAGCCATCCACACATCAGTTGGGACCAACAATTACTCACATTACTCATGTATTATCAACAAGGAGACAAGTTAAACATTTATGCACAAATAGTCCTAATGTGATATTTGAGCTTCAGGAATTGACTTTACTCATCAAGGACTCTTGCTCTATCATGTAGGTCATGGTGGACTCCAAACTCTTCCTCCTCTACTTTCCATTTGCCTAAATCACTTAAGAAATTTAGCACTCAATCCAAAGAATTATGAAAGATTCACTCATCTCTCCCAAGAGAATCTCGCAAGTACGACTTCAAGTACCATAGGCTTGCCCCTCATGTAGATCGCCACTAATGTACGTTCACTCGGCTTGAATCAAGTAGGACTTCTTTTGGGATATAATGAAGGCTATTGGATTAGGTTCGGATACCGTATGTTTGAGTGGTTACACCTTTCCTTAAGCACTCCATTTTTCATTTCTCGGCTCACACTTTGCTAATTCTTAGAGGCACTTTATTTTCATTGGGGACTAGAGAGACTTAACATCACTCTTTCGTGATCATTTCATTCTTTTCTCCCCTTTTGATTTCTCCATGTTTGGGATCATTACCTTTATTTGAATCCCTTCAACTCTTCCACTTATTCACTTTTTGCATTTTTTTTTCTTTTCTTGCCTTTTCTTCTCATCATTTCTTTTCTCTTTTTGTGCCTTGATACCTTTTTCAAGTTCCTTGTCTCTCACCCAAAATTAAGTTTTGAGCCATTTATTTCACAAGAGTGTTAAGGAAAGCTCAGGTGCCAGGAGAGGGTCACGACAAAACAGGTAAAGGCTTGTAACATGGTTATCAAATGCGAAAGGCTATAGGCTCAACGGGGTTGACTAGGGATAAGGACATTGGTTGGCAATAGAAAATGCAAACGGGCCAAGAAGAGCCTAAAATCACTTCTCAAACCAAGCAAAGCATAGGATTTTGCCTTGAAACACATTCGGGACAAGTTCTAGACCCTTCGCACAGATACTTGGACTAGAAACAATTCATCTCACCTCTTACATAGCCAGATTGCTAAAAAAGACAGAGATGAGGGTCCACAACGACCGCATTCAAGTTTAAAGATCACTATGGTCCAATTAAATCATTCGATGATTGCCAAAGTCAACATAAGAATCACAAAGTCACTAACTAGAACTATTTCTTTCAAAAGTAAAACTTTTCTCTAACCATAAGCACGTAGTTAAGTGTGTAGGTACCAATTGAAGCATAGTTGACTCTTCGAGCATGACTTAATTAGGTATTTTTATTCATTACTACTAATATTATTACCTAAATACAAAAAAAGACTCATTCCCTAAAGAAGGTTGTCACGCCATCCATTGTTGGGACGAGTCACCCGGTTCATACAATAACTACCCTTGGAAAGAACTGTGGCATTAAGAAAACCAAAGGCTTATTATCTAACTAAAACATAAAAAGAAACTACTAAATCAAACAAAGAAGCTACTAAAGAAACAAAAATAAAGAAGCTACTAAGAAAAAACTACTGAAGATAGAATGACTATACATAATGAGAGAAAGAGAGAGAATATATACAAAATAAGAAAAGAGAAAATAATATCAAGTTATTACAGGCCAAATGTTTCAAAATGTATCAAATATGATCAATGAACTCCACCCCCCCCTCCCCCCCCGAATAAATATAAGCATTGTCCCCAATGCTTAACAAAATAAGAGTAAAAAAGGAGAAAGAGTGAAGAAAACTCCTTATGGCACCTTGGACATCTCTGTGTTCCCAGCAATGTCACCACCCTCAGTCTCATCCAACTGAATCTCATCATCCTTAACTTTGTGTGTGGCTGGGTTGGTGAACATTTGATGCACTGCCTCAGCAGTGTCGGCAGCAAGGTCTGGCTCCTCAAACTGGCCAGCTAGTGCCACCGGTGCTGATGGTGCTGTAGGATCTGGGCCTGCATAGTGTGGGTCAATCAACCATGTCAAAGAGGAGATCTACGACTGCATCAAGCTTGGTCACCTATCTCCAGAGCTTGTCCACTAACTTCTTGCTGGCTTGGGACTTCCTAATCTTATTTACTTCTTTTCCTAGCTCTTCGATCACTGACCGTGCTGTACCAAGGTAACCATAATAGTATTCTAGTTCTTAAGGAGCTTCTTTAATGTCTCTTCAACTGTCGGAGGAAACTAAGGTGCCTGAATAGAAGAATGTACTGTAACGGTATTAGATAAGTCAGACAACTTTGTAGTGGCGGTCTGCATCCAATTGTTGAGGCTCGCCAATTCCTGGGAGACACGCAGTGTAAAGAGTGAGGCAATAGGCATGGGCACCGGCTTCAAAGCCGAGGTGGGAGTTATGGAAGGAACTACAGTAGGGGCTGTGGAGGATGGCTGAGGCATAGCTACGACACTGGAAGAAGGCTCAGCTGAAGTAGATGGAACATCAACTGCCTCAATAGCTACCGTAGCTGGCTCATCAGATTGGCCCGCAGTGGTGGGAGGCTGAACTTTCTTATTTGGATTGTTCACATCCATCAGTGAATACAAAGTAAAAGGCTTCTTCAGCCTCACCTTTGTGTCATAATCCCTCGGCTCTACCCTTACATCTGTGAGATATACTGTAATAGTGTTGGGATAGGGGTAGGATGAGTTATCTTGCCCAGCAATCACTGAGATGTTGGCCAACATCACGACACCCACATTAATAGGGTACCCGACCATAATAGAAGAAACCAAGACTGCCCGAGGAATCAGAAGGTATGTCTCATTCTGGCACGAGTCTATTCTGCTGCAGACAAAGGTTTGTCACCCCTTCGCCTCAAAACTCAGAGTACTCCTATGGATAGGAACCCAACAACAATCCATGGTTTTAGTGGCCCTGGTGCTGCTAGAATCTGCTCTAACCAAGATCGGGGTGCGTCTCCCATTTCAAACTTCTCCAAATATTCCTTTGGCTCAACATCTTCGAAGCCCAAGTATGTGTTGAGTGTATGCTGATCAAATCTTACTTTGAGGTTACGCACTTTGGTTACCTTTGTCCCCTTTTTGATATGTGCCACATTGGTGTAGAATTCACGGACAAGGCACTCTTTGGCATCCATGACACTCTGGGTGAACCACATCCACCCATTGCATTCCTTGAACTATCTCAACAATGCAGGGTTGTACCTTTCCAAATATTTCAACTGAAACTGTCGCTCAAAAGTTAGCGACCTTACTGGACACCATGTATGAAAGCTGGTGAAGGTGGCTAGGCTGACAAAACGGTCCTCCCAGACTTCTTTCTTCTTCGACCTTTCAAGACCGGTAGCTGTAGCATCTCCCCCTCTGCCATCATCGGGGATATCCTGAACTGGTGTATCTTGTTCTTCAGGGACAGGTGTAGTCGATAGCTCAGAAGCCTGACTAGCACTTTCTGATTCCTTTGTAAGTGCTATGAGGTGAGGATGACTCGTCCCTGAGTTGGAATCTCCCTTGCGACCTTGACTGTATGACCAACTGCTCCTGAACAGAGACTGAGTTGCCTTTTGATGTTTCCCTAAACGGGACATAAGGATTCATCTCAAAGAGATTTTCCTCTCTCCCTCTTTCTGTTGTAGCTTTCTTTGTAATTATCCTTTGTTGGCTGAGGGGTAAGGCACACTTGCCTCGACCTCAAGAAGGTTCACCCCTCTCTTTAGAAGTGTCGCCTCTGCCTCTAGATCGAACCATTGTTTGTATCAAGCAAATGCGATTGTTAGTTACAATTCAATGTTCAGACATACAAGGAGATATGCAAGTATACACCAGAAAACACAGTGAGGTTCACAGCTAAAGTATGCTTGCAGGATAAGGAACCGCAGTCCGCACAATTTTCTTGCGGCCGCAGATGAGGTCTTGCGGACCACACAATCATGTTTGGCGGCCACAAAGGTGAAGGGCAGTCCGCACAATTTCACTTGCAGCCGTATCTCAGAAACCCAAATATGCCAACTCTCTGATGACAGAGAATTGGCTGATGTGTGGCTGCAACATAATTTCTGCGATCTGCACAATTAGCCATACGACCACACATTTAAGTCATAAAGTGTAGACTCTCTGATGAAAGTAAACATGCCGTTCTGCGACCACAAAGGGAATTCTGCGGTCTGCACATTTTACCTTGCGGCCACAGACCCCTTCTTCACTAATGATGCCCTAGAATCAGTTTATGCGGACCGCACAATTCCAGGTGCGGCCGCAAAATTCAAAAACTTCGAACAATTCAGTTAGGCCATTCTACGTTTTGCAATATTTTGCACAATTTCACATGGTAACATCATTGATGCATGAAAATATGTTAACCCGGTCCCCATAGAACATGTATTAGCTAACCCACTATAGATTTACCACCACATGGATACACAATTGAATTCTACTGATAAATGGCCTAAAAATGACTAAAAATCTACAAATTAAAAGAAAACGATTAACAAGAAATTGAAGCATACCAGATGAATGCGTGTGATGAGTGACTGAACAAAGATGTTGTGTGTGTGGACTGATAGATTCACCAAGAAATTTCAGGAGAGTGCTATTTTTGTGCTCAGAAAGTGAAAAAACATAACCCTTGACCCTGCCCTTCTATTTATACTTATGGTCTATGAAAGGGAGAAGAAGGTCTAGTGCGACCGCAAATTTTCGTGTACGGTCCGCACTCTGTTACCTGGGGCTTCATTTTTGGTTCTCCATCTGCGGTCCAAAAATATTTGCGTGCGACCTCAGATTGCTTGTTGCGGCTGCAGATTTCCTCTTGCGGTCGCACATCAACCTTTTCTATGACAGACTAAACTTCAAAGAGTTTGCATTTCCAACTTTTCATTTGTGCGGTCCGCAAGATAATTTTGCGACCGCATTGTTCTTTTGCTACCACACTCCAAATTGTGCGGTCCGCACAAATCAACTGCGGTCCGCATAAATCAACTGCGGTCTGCACTTCTTTCAACACTTAGCCATATTTTGTCCACAGTTCTTGTAAGTCACACTCAGCCCTGTAGCACACTTCAAATCAAGTTATCACAAAAATAACACCTAACTACAAAAGAAAAAAGGAAATGAAACATGGGTTGCCTCCCAAGAAGCACCCGATTTAACGTTGCGGCACGAAGCAGAATACCATCAATTGAAATGAATGACTGCCACGACATGGCTATATCCAACTTTTCCCAAAGAGTGATTCACCCGATGACTATTGACTCGGATACTTCATTGTTTTTTTTTCTTCAAGTCCAATGCACCAAAAGGTGTTACACCCACAATTTCAAAAGGATCGCTCCATTTATACTTTAGCTTCCCGGGAATCATCCTCAACCTTGAGTTAAACAACACACAAGATCGCACATCTTGAACACTTAGTTAAAAATGTATTTGTCATGAAGATATTTCATATTTTCTTTGTACAAGGATGAACATTCAACTGCGCAACCCTTAAGTTAGCAGCTACATCACAATCAAGGTTCAACTTCTTTAGAGACCACATGGCCTTGTGCTCAAGTTCCACCGAAAGATGACAAGCTTTTCCGAACACCAACCGGCATGGCGACATTCCGATATGTGTTTTGTAAGCCGTCCGATAAGACCATAATGCATCATCAAGTTCTTGGACCAATCCACCCGGTTAGCATTCACTATTTGGACAAAATACTCGTTATCTCCCGGTTGGAGAGTTCCACTTGACCGCTAACTTGTGGATGATAAGGAGTCGTGACTTTATGAGTAACACCATAGTTTCTAAGTAAAGTGTCGATAGCCTTGTTGCAAAAATGTGACCACCCATCACTTATAATTGCCCGCGGAGTACCAAACCTTGTGAAAATATTCTTCTTCAAGAACGCCACCACACTTCTCGCCTAATTGTTGGTAGAGCAATGGCCTCGACCCATTTGGATACATAATCAACCGCGACCAAAATGTAGGTATTTCCATAAGAACTCACAAAAGGACCCATGAAGTCAATACCCCACACATCAAAAATATCAATCTCCAATTGGTAGTGAGAGGCATTTTATTTTTCTTTGAGATTCCACTAGCCTGTTGACATTCATAACATCTTTTCACTAGCTCACTAGTATCCTTGTAAAGAGTGGGCAAATAGAAACCACAACTTAGCACTTTAGCCGCCGTTATTGCTCCACCGTGATGACCACCATATGGTGAAGAATGACAAGCGCCAAGAATTGCACCTTGCTCTTCTTCTAGCACACATCTTCTAATCACCCCATCCGTACAAATCCGGGAGAGGTATGGTTCATCCCAATAATAATCTTGACAATCCCATTTGAGCTTCTTCCTTTGGTTTGAAGAGACCTCATCCAAGATGATTCCACACACAAGGAAATTTGCTAGATCCGCGAACCATGGCACCTCTTTCATTGAAATAGCCAAGAGTTGCTAATCGAGAAAGGAGTCATTGATTTCAAGGCCATCATGCGGCCTCCCCTCCTCCTCCAAACGAGACAAGTAGTCTGCCACTTGGTTTTCACTCTCGTTTCTATCTTGGATGTCAATATCAAACTCTTGCAACAAAATCACCCATCTAATCAACCGAGCTTTGGAGTACTTCTTGCTCATAAGATAACGATGTGCTGCATGATCCGTGTGGACAATGACCTTTGCACCCATCAAGTACGGGCGAAACTTCTCAATTATAAACATAATGTCAAGGAGATATTTCTCTATAATGGTGTAGTTGACTTGGGAACTATTCATGGTTTTACTATCATAGTAGATCGGATGAAACATCTTGTTGATGCGTTGCCCCAAAATAGCCCCAACCGCTAAGTTACTTGCATCGCACATGAGTTCAAAAGGGATACTCCAATATGGAGCGATGATGATGCAAGTAGTTGTCAACTTGAACTTTAACAATTCAAAATCTCTCATGCAATCATCATCGAAGTTGAACTTAGCATATTTCTCAAGAAGCTTGCACAATGGGTTTACCACCTTAGAGAAATCTTTGATGAAATGCTGGTAAAATCCCGCGTGGCCTAAGAAACTCCACACACCCTTCACCGAAGTTGGAGGTGGAAGTTTAGAAATTACCTTAATCTTTGCCTTATCAATTTCGATTCCATTATTTGAGATTTTGTGGCCAAGGACAATGCCTTCCTCAACCATGAAATGACACTTCTCCCAATTGAGCACCAAATTTGTTTCTTCACATCTTGCCAACACTTTATCCAAATTTGTAAGACAATCATCAAAATAATCTCCAACCACCGAGAAGTCATCCATGAAAACTTCAAGGTAGTCCTCTACTATGTACGTAAAAATAGCCATCATACACCTTTGAAAAGTCACCGGTGCATTGCGCAAACAAAATGGCATCCGCTTGAAGGCAAAAGTACCATAGGGACATGTAAAGGTTATTTTCTCTTGATCCTCTGGAACAATAAGAATTTGTTTGTATCCCGAATAACCATCAATAAAGCAATAGAAAGCACGGCCAACCAATCTATCAAGCATTTGATCTAATAACAGAAGTGGAAAGTGATCCTTCTTTGTGACGTTGTTGAGCTTGTGATAGTCCATACACACCCTCCATCCGATCACCGTTCTTGTAGGAATCAACTCATTCTTGTCATTGGCGACCACCATCATGCCCCTCTTCTTCGGGACACATTGAACCGGAGAAGTCCACGAACTATCGGATATTGGGTAGACAACCCCGACATCCAACCACTTGATAATCTCCTTTTTGCCAACTTCTTGTATCCCATCATTGAGTATGCTTTGATGTTCAATAGGTGGTTTGGCACCCTCCTCCAAGTTGATTTTATGCATGAAAAATGCGGGGCTTATCCTTCGAATATCCGCCAATGTCCACCCAAAAGCCTTCTTCCTCTTTTGTAGCACCGCCAAAGTGAAGTTTACCTGCACATTAGTCAAACAAGAGGAAAGAATAACTGGTAAAGTAGAACAAGGATCAAGAAATTCATAACGAAGATATGGAGGCAAAGGCTTCAACTCCAAGGTAGGAGGCTCTTCAATGGAAGGCTTTGTAGGACGAGTTGTCCTATTTTCAAGATCCAAAGATAATTTTTTGGGTGCATAGTTGTACGACCCCATTTCTTACAAAGAGTTCACATATTCCATGAAGCCATCCATCTTGTCATCATCAAAGTTGAGCAAGAAGGCCTCCGACATATCACCAACTTTGATTGTAGCACTCGTATCACCAATAAAAACATCGGTCACCAAATCCACAAAAGAGCACACCTCGTTGCTATTCGGTTGCCGCATTGACTTACACACATGGAAAACCACCTTTTCATCACGAACCCGGAATGTAAGTTCTCTGGCTTCAACATCACAAAGAGCCTTCCTCATAGCAAGGAAAGGTCTTCCAAGAATAATCGACACCTCATAATCAACTTCACAATCTAGAGTGAAACAATCCGCCGGAATAGTGAATTTATTAACACGAACCAAGACATCTTCAACCACTCCCAAAGGACTCTTCATAGTACGATCGGCCATTTACAATCTCATAGAGGTGGGTCTTGGTTGCCCAATTCCCAAGGTATTAAAAACCGAATAGGGCATCAAATTGATACTTGCCCTAAGATCATAAAGAGCTTTAGCAAATTCGGCACTTCCAATTGTACAAGGAATCGTGAAAGCACCGGGATCCTCCAACTTAGGAGCCATTGAATGCACAACTGCACTCACATGATGAGTGACTTTGATAGTTTCAAAATACATTGACCGCTTATTTGTCACGAGATTCTTCATAAATTTTGCATAGCCTGGCATTTATTCCAAAGTTTCAACTAATGGCACATTGATTGAGAGACACTTCATCATTTGAATGATCTTATTGAATTTATTCTCATCATTTTGCTTGGCAAGTCTTTGAGGGTTTGGAGGTCGAGGCTTAGGCAATGTTGCCTTAGACTTTTGCACTATCGGCCCCGGTATGTCAATAATGTGATTCATAGACGGGTTCACCTCCTCTTGAGTCTCTTCCATACTATCATCAATATTAATCTGAACTTCATCATTTAATTGCACCACATTGTTCGGGACCTCTTCTTCTTGTACCACTTTCTCATCATTCACAAGTTACTTTTGACTTGAGGTGGGTGCATTCCCACCTCTTCCCCTTCTTGTAGTAATGGCCATGGCATGCCCCATGTTGTTTCCACCCTTTGGGTTTACTACCGTGTCACTTGGTAGTGCCCCCTTAAGACGAGAATTAAGAGCTTGAGAGATTTTCCCTATTTGCATTTCTAAGTTGCAGATCGATGTGTTGTGTGAGGAAAGTTGGGCATATGAATCGGCATTCTTTTCCATCATTTGCTTGAACATATTTTCAATATGCTCTATCTCATTGTTTGAAGAACTTGGAACATGGGAAGGATAAAGAGGTGGATTGCTCAATTGTTTATACATCGGGGGCCTTTGAAAACCTGACCCCCAGTTGCCTTTATTATTGTTCCATACTCCTTGATTGTTACCCCCCACCCCCAATTTCCTTGATTATTGCCACTCCAATTTCCTTGATTGTTGTTGTTATGCCAATTTCCTTGATTGTTGCCACCACTCCAATTTCCTCGATCTTTAGAATTCCAATTGCCTTGATTGTTTTGAGGCTGCCATTATTGTTGGGTTGGGCGTTGGAAGTTGTTTCTTTGCCCAAGAAAGTTGTTCACGTATTGCACCTCCTCTTCTTGTTCATTATAAGAATCACCTTGGTCAAAACCACTATCTTATTGCACATAATTCTCCACTCGATTTTGTACTTGTGGACCACTGGTCCTTCTTTTGTTTACCATCATGTTCACCCCCTCCATGGCATTGACTTGCTTAGGATTTTGCACTTGTTGAGGTTGAGTCCTTCATTGCTAGTTGATTCATGGTGGTAGTCAATTCGGAAATGGCTTGCCCATGGTCATGCAACTCTTTGTGAAGGTGGATCACATTCCAATCACCTTGTGGAACATTAGCCCGGGATTGCCACGCCGATGATTTTTCCACCATTTCATCTAAAATCTCACACGCCTCCGCATAAGGCGTAGTCATAAAGTTCCTACCGGTAAGTTGATTCACTACACATTGGTTGGTTGTGTCAATCCCACGAAAGAAAGTTTGTTGAATCATGTTCTTCGTCATATTGTTGTTGGGACATTCCTTAACCATTGTTATATAACGTTCCCATATCTCGTATAGTGGTTCATTCGGCTCTTGCTTGAATGCCAAAATCTCATCTCGAAGTGTGGCCATGTGCCCCGGAGAGAAGAACTTAAAAATAAACTTTTCCGCCAACTCACCAAAACAGGCCTATTCCAAACCTCGAATCCAAAACCCGATAGCTATAAATTCAATCTATGGTAAAACAAAGAAAATTTTTAAACCTTCAAATTGTGAACCTTCGACAAAAAGAGCCAACCAACCTAGGAACCTACGAATCCAATTTCGGGAATACACATAAGTCCAAAATGACCATACAAACCTGTTGAAACTAACAAAATACAGTTGTGGGGTCGTTTTCACAAAAGTCATACCTTAGGCTATATCTTCAATTTAAGCTACCAAACTAAGAACCAATTGTTCAAAATCAATCCCAAACGTCCCCAAAGCGAAACCAACCATCCCTGCAAGTCATAAAATAATAAATGCACACACAAGTCAAAAGGGAATATGGTACTCAAATACACAAAACAACAGGTCGGATCGTTACAATGGCATAAGAAAAATGATATGATTGTCACAAGGATAAGTGTGCGTTTGGTAGAAAAATTGGCATGTGTTTTAATTAGTACCACATGAGCTTATGAGAAATTTAGCTGAGTAACAGTGCGAGGTCATGGTAGTTTAAGAGAAAAAATTATTGTAGGTTTATGGATGATATGATTATGGATTTGAGCTATGTGGGAGAATCTACCATTGATGATCTGATCATTTGGCCTTATGTTGTTGTAGTTCTTGGACTAAGCTACACCCATGTGTTAGTTATGGCATGAGAAGGGTGTCACCAAGGATGACTTGAGCAAGGAATTTGTTGGAGGTCTAAAGTACTACATTTTATTGATATATGGAGATTGTTGAATGAATATGGTTTGATGCTCTATGTGGAAATAATGTACAAGGAGAAATGATTTACTCAGTTGTTGAAGGCTGAGGTTTCTTCCTTAAGACAAATCATGTGCTAACAGAGCACAAGTCGTTGTTTATGGACTAGAGCAGAGTGGGTGACTCTCGAGACTGGTTCTAATGGGTTCAAGTTCCAAAATTTGTGTAACGTTCCGATCGGTTATTTTAAGCATTTGACTTCCGTTCGATGGTATGATGTCTTGTGTAGCTTCATATAATTTATTATGACTTACGTGCATGGTTGGTTTGATTTTCGAGAAGTTTGGATTGATTAGAAAGAGCAATTCACAATTTATAAGACTTAATTTGAAGAGTTCACCGAGGTTTGACATGTGATTAAACGACATTGGATTTGCATTTTGATGGTTCCAATAGGTTCGTATAATAATTCTGTACTTAGGCGTATGTCCGAATTTGAATTTGGAAATTCCTTGGATGATTTGGCTCTTTTTGTTGAAAGTTGGCAATTTAAAGGTTTAAAATTTTTATAAGTTTGACCATGAGTCGACTTTGTGGCTATCGGGTTTGTATTGTTATTTCCGAAATTGGAATAGGTCTATTTTTCATTTGGAAGTTGTGCGTGAAGTTTGATTTCATTCCAAGTTGATATGGTAGGATTCAGACTCGTTCGGCAAAGTTTAAAGGGTTGAAAGTTAAGAGAATGACCTTGATCTTAGATTCTTGTTTTTTATATTATTTATGGTATTTTGAGATTTTGGATAAGTTTGGATAATGTATTTGGACTTGTTGTATGTTTGGATGGGGTCCCGGGGCTCTAAGTGTGATTCAGGGAGGTTTCAGATCATTTTGCATGGTTTTTGTACTGCTGATATGCTGTTGTTCTGATGAGCTTCACGATCACTGATTGTTCATCACGTTCGTGCAATGCAGTCTAGTTGCTGAGAAGTTGTTCATCGTATTCGTGATATGGATCGAGTTTATGAGGTTCTGGGCATGGGAGGAATCACGTTCGCACGGAGGATGTCACATTTGCATAGAGGGATTGGAGCTTGGGTCCTTGTTGGTCCCGTTCGTTGGATGCTGTCGCGTTCGCCTAGATTTTGGCAACTGATTCATCACGTTTGCGATTGAAGCATTGCATTCGAAAAGTAGGGCTCTTAGGAAGTTCACATTTCGTGCTTCACGATCGCGGAGTGCTATGACGCGATCACGAATTTTCTTGCTTGGCGGTGTATTAAGTTTTCATTTTCGGGACTTTAAGCTCATTGTACGATATTTTGATATTTGGAGCTCGGATGGAGGCAATATTTGAGGCGGTATTCACCCACTTGGATTGGGTAAGTGTTCTGGACTCAAATTGGACTATTATTCATGATTCTATCTTTGATTTTGGCATCTTATTGGTGAATCTAAAAGAGAAAATTGGAGATTTCAACCCCGATTTGGAGTTGGTTCTCTTACCTAGCTTTGGTTGAGGGAATTTTTCTTAATAATTGGTATTATTTGCTACATGTTTGGGTGATGTATATGTGAGATGACGAGCCTATATACATGTTCTATTGGTATGTATGCTCGGGGTAGAATTTATATAACTCTATGCCTTGTTTGGATGTGTATTCCACTTGATTCTATGTATTATTAAATTAATTGACTACTTGAGTGTAATAAACCAGGCTAGAGATAATGTTAAGGCTAATGGTGCCTTAGTTTAAACATGATGAACTAATCATGAGATGTATGCTAAACTTGCCTCAGAGGTAGATACATGTATATTATGAACACACATCCGTACTTATTCTTATGTTGTGCCTTTATTTGGAAGTGTGTACTCTGTGACACATATGTGATCCTTTGTATGACCACTTGAATTTTGTTTCTATAATTGATTTAGCCATATTCATGTTTTATATGCTGAACCACATCTGCATTTTTGTTGTTATCAATATACTTTATTGATGAGTTATGAGGATATGCCTCTTGAGGATAATTTATTATCTTGCATTGTTGTGATTGTGGCAAATGTGGACATATTGGGCTGATTGATAGGAGTGATGGCACCATATCTTTGTCATGGGATTGTGATTGATATTGTGGCATGATGTCTTTGCCGTATGATTGTGATTATTGTTATATTGTTAAGGCGGAGCGATACGAATGGATATTTTTATATTGTCAGGGTGGAGCGATACGGATGAATATTGTTATATTGCCAGGGTCCGCAATAAATATGGATATTTTACATTGTCAAGGCAAATCGATAAGGGTGGATATTTTTATTATGTTAGGTGTGGAGCGATACATGTGGATATTGATATTGTGGCAAAATTGAGGGCACAAGGTGCCATATGTTTGTGTTTCTATTTGACGAATTATTGTCAAAGCTGGGCGTTATCATTATTATGTAGGTGAATTCTTTACGATTTGTCGTGCATGTTTACATGTTTTACATTGCATCTAGCCCTTATTTTTGTGTTTCAAAACTTTTATTAGCTCCATTTAATGTTTCTCGATATGCGTGCATAGTCTGTGCCGTCTTCCAAAGAGAGTTTATGTGAAATTTTGAAGAAAACATGATTTTTGGCTTTAAAAGTGACTTGAGTTGACTACATTCAACATTTTGTGTAAACGGCCCCGGATCGGTATTTTGACAATCCCGGTTGGTCCGTGTCGTGATTTTTGACTTGGGCGTATGCCCAGAATTGAATTCGGTAGTCTTTAACTTGATTTGTTGAAAACTTATATTTTGAAAACTTACATATTTCCTAGGTATGACCGTAGGTGGATGCTATGGCTACTGGATTCGCATTTTAGGTCCGGGACTTGGTATAGGCCTATTTTACTATTTAAAACTTGTCTGCAAAAGTTTGTGCAAAATGGAGTTGGTTTGATAAGATTCGAACGCTCTATTGGGAATTTGGAAGTTCTTTAGTTTCTTTGAAATTTTCATGCATTTTGATGTCTGATTCGTAATTCTATGTGTTGTTTTGGTGTATTGATCATGCGAGCGAGTTCGTGTGATATTATTACACTTTCAGATAGGCTCTGGAGAATTTTAACTTAGAAAAATTCTGGTTTTTGACTGTTGCTGATGTCTGGTGCAATATGCTACATGATCGCGATGCCTCTCTCATGATCGCGAAGGGGAAACTGGGATACGGGTGGAGTTCGTTTACGCGAACGCGGAGAACCAGTCGCAACGTGAAGCAGTAGAGGGCTTACCCTTCGTTAACGCAACCGTTCACACGTGAACGTGGGCTTTGGCTCGCGTACGCAAAGGAAAGTGGGAGAAAGGCTTTGCGAACACGAAAAGTTTCTCATGAACGCGAAGGCTTTTTGGCCGCTAATGCTTCGCGATCGCGTCAGGTGTCTCGCGAACGCGAAGAACACTTGTCACCCAGTGATTTAAACTTCTAAAAATCAAAATTTATGTTATTTTTCACCATTTTCAAGTTTGAGCTCGGCCTAGAGGCTATTATGAAGAGATTTTTCATCCCAACTTCATAGGTTAGTGTATTTTAACTTGTTTCCTTACATTTTGCATAAACACCCATTGATATTTTTACCTCAAATTGAGGTGGGATTTCAAAGCTGATCACATAACCAGGCTTGGGTTGAATGGGTAATTGGGTTTTGGTCCGAATTAATCTCGGTTTTGACCAAATGGGCATAGGGTTGACTTTTTCCAAAACCATTAAAGATTGAATCTTTTTCACTCGTGGGTTGTTTCTAAAACATATTTTGAATTATTTGAACTATATTTGGTTAGATTTGATTGGTTTGGAGGCTAATTCTAGAGGAAAAGCCACAATTGAGCATTTATTTGATTGCAGAGTGAAGTAAGGGTCGCCGTTAACCTTGGTTTAACGGAGTAGGACTTGTTGGTCAATTTTCTGCATGTTTTATGTGTGGGGACAATGTATATGTGAGGTGACGAGTATCTATGCATTGTCATTGGGTTAAACCATGCGGATGGAAATTGTTTCTTTATATTATATTGTTTCACTAATTATTTCATCCATGCTTAGGTTAATTATTACGTCTTTTAATTATTTGTTTCATATTTATTATTTAATTCAAAGATGACAGATATTTTGAAAGTTGAGTTTGATATCGTGGCACTATAACTTAAGTGAAATTATTTCCTGCCTTGTTTTTATTATTCGAATTTGTGTTGTTGCTTGGTGAGGAATAGAGAAAAGCACGAAGGGTGTTGTCGTGCCTTATTTGCATTCATTATCATCTATTGAGAGATTTGAGAATAAAAGCACGAAGGGTGATGCCGTACTGGTAAGTAAAAGCACGAAGGGTGATGCGATGCCTTTTCACGAAATTACATGGTGAGGGCAAGAGTAAAAGCATGAAGGGTGATGCCGTGCCATTTTAGTATCAATGCCTAATTTTATTTTCGATTTTGGTGATTTACTAAGTTATATTGTTGCTTATTTTCAGAAGACATTATTTTGTGATTTTGTACTTGCCGTTTTTATGATATTTCCCCTTTCGCATGTCCCCTCCCAGTTAATATTTTATAGTTCTTCTTGTTATTTTGCTTCTTTACATATAGTTGCACAGGGTTTTTACATAGGTGTCTTGCATAACATCATCACTTCCTCATCAAGCTTAGGCTCGACACTTAAGGAGTACATTGGGTCGGTTGTACTCATACTACACTTCTGCACTTCTTGGGCAGATTCTGGTATTGGTCTCAGTGGTGCGTTGGCTCGGATCACATTCACTTCAAAAACATGAGGTAGATCTGCTGGCGTTCGCAGACCTTGAAATCCCTTTCTATGTCCTATCTTTACTGTGTATCTCCTTCGAACAGTTGTATTTATTTAAGACTAAGATTTTTGACATATAGTTTCTCATGTACTTGTGACTCCTTTCTGGGAGTGGTTAGTATCATGTTGCTTATGTTAAACATTGGTTAATTTCTATATTAATGCCTGCTTGCCTAGTAAGTGGATGTTAGATGCCATCACGGTCCGGAGGTTGGAAATTTCGGGTCGTGACAAGTTGGTATCGGAGCACTAGGTTGATTAGGTCTCACGAGTCATGAATAAGCTTAGTAGTGTGTGGAGAATCGGTTCAGAGACATCTGCACTTATCTTCATGAGGCTATGCAATTTTAGGAAAATTCCACTTATTGTATCCCTATCGTTCGATTTTATTCTATCATTGATGTTTGAATCATTCAATTCTTGTTCTCTCATAGATGGTGAGAACATGCACAAAATCTACAGTCAGGTAGGTTTCGGAGCCCCCTTTTGCTACCACTACCAGGGGTAGAGACCGAGGTCGAGCTAGAGGCAGAGGCAGAGGCAGAGGCAGAGATAGATCTTAGCCTAGAGCTCGTGCAACAACACCCACTATGGAGCCTCAGATTTACCATGAGGAGGATATACCAGCTCGGACTCTACCAGTCGGACCCGTTCATGTCCTGGAGTGATTTATAGCCACTCTCGGGCCTGAGGATGCTCTAGTCTGTTTAGTGGGTCTTATGGAGTGTGTGGCCCAGACCGATGCATTTCCACTAGCACCAACGTCTCTCAGGCTGGGGAAGGAACATAGACTTCCGCTGCGAACACTCCGGAGCAGATGACTCCCATATATCATACTCTATCAATATAGATAGTTG
Organism: Nicotiana tabacum; assembly: GCF_000715075.1. Taxonomy (NCBI): domain Eukaryota; kingdom Viridiplantae; phylum Streptophyta; class Magnoliopsida; order Solanales; family Solanaceae; genus Nicotiana; species Nicotiana tabacum. Next base: position 10,601,022 of record NC_134098.1, read on the forward strand.
GGGTAGTTCATCCTGTTGTTGCTATAAAGACGGGGGAGAGGCCTGCGATGTCTTCTGAGGGATTGATGAGGTTGTTAAGTTCACAAAGCTCTTCCCTGTTCAACAGAAGTGGTGCACCTTATGAGGACCCACATGATTATTTGAGTCGTTTCCTCCAGATACTGAGAAACATGGGTATTGTTAAGTCCAATGGAGTAGACTTTGCAGTGTTTCGGATGATCGATCCAATGGAGTAGACTTTGCAGTGGCAGAAGCATGTGCGGAGTAGACCAGCTAGTTTACCGCCACACACTTGGGAGAGGTTTTTGCAGATGTTTCTGGAGACGTTCATTCCTTTCACTTTGAGAGAGGAGTACCGTAGGCAGTTTGAGTGCCTTCAACATGGTAGCATGACTGTTACCCAGTATGAAACCCAATTTGTGGACCTAGCTCGCTATGCAATTATCTTACTTCCTACTGAGAGGGAGAGAGTGACGAGATTCATTGATGGACTTACTTTCAGTATTACAAATGGCATAGGAGACCATAAATAATATTTCTTTTTCAGAGGGCCGTAGAGATTGGTAGACGAATCGAGATGGTTTATGGTCAGGATAGGGGCAGTATCTGAGAAGAGACCTTGTCATTTCGGTGGTTTCAGTGGTGCTTTATCTGTAGGCAGAGGTTCATTTAGTAGAGGCTATCCTCCCAGGACGATTCAGTTAATGCTTCAGGCATCCCACGGTGCTTCGGGTAGTCGTGGTCCTTATGTGTCTCATCCTAAGTAGCTAGCCTACAGCGCACCGTCATCTCCTATTAGTACACCTCCAATCCAGAGTTATCAGGGTGTATATCCAAGTCAACAGGGCCAATTCTAGGGTCATAAGTCACAATATTTGAGGGCTTGTTATACCTGTGGAGATCCAAGGCATGTTGCTAGATTTTGCCGTAGGTCATAAGGTGACATGCCACAACAAAGTTTTCATGCCATGGTTCTGGCACTGGTTGCCTCACTACCCGCTCATCCAGCTAGAGGCATGGGTTAGGCTGCTAGAGGTGGAGGTCAGGCCATTAAAGGTGTATATTAGGCCATTAGTGGTGGAGGCCAGCCAACAAGAGGTTTTCTGAGAGGCGAAGGTCAGAGTGGTAGGACCCGGGCCCATTTTTATGCATTTGCAGCTAGACCTTAGGTAGAGTAATCTAACGCCATCATCACATGTTTTCTAGTTGGCCATAGAGATGATTCAGTTCTATGTGATCCAGACTCTACTTATTCCTATGTGTCATCCTATTTTGCTTCATATCTGGTTTTGTCTCGTGATTATTTTTGTTCTCATGTATATGTGTCCACACATGTGGGTAATTCTATTATTGTAGATCGTGTTTATCGCTCATGTGTGGTATCTATCGGCAGACTTGAGACTAGTGTAGATCTCCTACTTCTTGATATGGTAGACTTTGAAGTTATGTTAGGAATGGATTTGTTGTTACCATATCACATTATATTGGATTGTCATGCCAAGACGGTGACCTTAGCCATGTCGGTGTTGTCTCGATTATAGTGGAGATGGATTCCTAACCATTCTACTAGCAAGGTTATTTCTTATATGAAGGCTCGGCATATGGTCGAGAAGGGATGTCTAGTATACTTGTCCTATATTCATGATCCTAATGCAGAGTTTCCGTCCATAAATTCAGTACAAGTTGTGCGTGAGTTCTGTATTGGCTTCTGTATTGACTTTGCTCTGGGAACTCAGCCTATTTCTATTCCACCATACTATATGGCCCCATCTTAGTTGAAGAAACTGAAAGAGCAGGAGCAAAATTTGCTTGAGAAGGGATTCATTAGACCTAGTGTCTTGCCCTGGGTGCACTAGTGTTGTTCGTGAAGAAGAAGAATGGTATGATAAGGATGTGTATTTATTACCAGCAGTTGAACAAAGTCACTATCAAGAACAAGTATCTCTTGCCGATGATTGATGACTTATTTGATTAGCTTTATGGTGCCAAAGCATTTTCGAAGATTGATTTGAGATCTGGCTACCATCGGTTCATGATTAGGGCATCGAATGTCCCTAAGACAACTTTTCGAACTCGGTATTGACATTATGAGTTTCTAGTGATGTCATGTGACTTGACAAATGCCCCAGCATCATTTATGGATTTGATGAATCGAGTATTCAATCCCTATCTAGATTCTTTTGTGATCATCTTCATTGATGATAATTTGGTATACTCTGATGGTCGAGAGGAGCATGAGCAGCATCTTCGGATTGTACTTCAGACCTTGAGGGATAGTCAGTTATATGCTATGTTTTTGAAGTGTGAGTTTTGGTTGGATTCGATTTCTTTTTTGGGGCATGTTGTATCTTCCGATTTTATAAAGGTAGATCCTAAGAAGATTGAGGTAGTTCAGAACTGGGCGACCTACTCCAGTTATAGAGATTCAGAGTTTCCTGGGTTTGGCGGGTTATTATCGTCGGTTCGTGCAGGGGTTTTCATCTATTGCAGACCCATAAGGATGCCCCATTCAGGTGGTCCGACGAGTGTGAGTGGAGCTTTCAAAAGTTCAAGACTAATTTGATTATAGCTTCACTGTTGGTGTTGCCTGTGGGTTCGGGATCCTACACTGTGTATTGTGATGCATCGCATATTGGGCTTGGTGCTGTATTGATGCGGGATGGAAGAGTGATTGCATATGCATCCCGGCAGTTGAAGGTTCATGAAAAGCATTACATGTTCATGACTTAGACTTGACAATTATTATTCAAATATTGAAGATTTGGAGGCACTACCTGTACAGCGTGTTGTTTGAGGTATACACAGATCATCGACGTTTACATCAAATTTTCAAGCAAAAGGATCTAAATTTGAGGCAGCGGAGGCTGTTAGAGCTGTTAAAATACAATAATATCACCATTTTGTACCATCCCGAGATGGCCAATGTGGTGGACGATGCCTTGAGTTGAAAGGTTGTGAGTATGGGTATCCTTTCATATATTCCAGTTGGTGAGAGACCACTAGCATAAGATGTTCAGGCCTTTGCCAATCAGTTTGTGAGGTTAGATGTTTTGGAGCCTAGTCGGGCTCTTTTTTGCACGGTCTCTCTGTCTTTATTGTATGAGCGCATCAAAGAGTGTCAGTATGAAGACCCCCATTTGAATGTCCCAAAGGACATGGTGTAGTACGCTGATGCCAACGAGGTTTCTTTTGGAGATGATGGGGTGTTGCGGATGCAGGGTCGGATTTGTGTGCCTAATGTGGATGGTCTGTGTGGGTTGATTCTTGCGGAGGTCCACAGTTCGGTATTTCATTCATCTGGGTGTCGCTAAGATGTATCAGGATTTGAGGCAGCATTATTGGTGGAGAAAAAAGAAGAAAGATATAGTTGAGTATGTGGCTCAGTGTTTGAATTGCCAGCAGGTGAAGTACGAGCATCGAAGACCTGGCGGTTTGATACAGAGACTTAAGATTCCCAAGTGGAAGTGGAAGCATATTAACATGGATTTAGTTGTTGGGCTCCCACGGACTTTGAAGAAAATTTTGCAATATGGGTCGTTGAGGATAGGTTGACCAAGTCGGTGCATTTCATTCCGGTGGCGGCTACCTATTCTTAATAGGGGATGGCTGAGATCTATATCCGCAAGATTGTTTGTCTTCACAGTGTTATTTTTCTGATTGGGGTAGGCAGTTCACATCACATTTTTGGAGGGTCGTACAACGTGAGTTAGGCACACGAGTTGAGTTGAGTACAACATTTCACCAGCAGAATGATGGGCAGTCTGAGCACACCATACAAATCTTAGAGGATATGATTCGCACCTATGTTATGGATTTCTGAGGTTCTTGTAATCAATTCTTGCCGCTTGCGAAATATCACGACCCAACCCGATGGGCCGCGACGGGCACCCATCTCCTTACTCAATCGAGTACCAACGTAACGTATATTTGTATCATACTATCATAGGTAAATGAGCTGGAAAGGCTATCGTGAGATAACTAGAATAAAATATAAGGAAATACTCGACATAGGATGACCCGACATGATGTACCGACATATGCATATGACATACAAGCCTATAAGGCCAGCACGGTCCTTTATGTACTCAAAACATAGGCCGACAAGGCCATACAAGTATCCATATACGTAACACCTGTCTACAAGCCTATAAGAGTAGATAAATACCATAAAGGTCGGGACAAGGCCCCGCCATACCAATCAATACATATCCAAATCATACTGACCAAATAAGCAACTCCGGAGCAAATGGAGCGCACCAACACTTTCTGCTGAGCTGATAGCGTACTTGGAAGACTCACAACCTATCTATCAGGACCTGCGGGCATGAAACACAGTGTCCCCAAGCAAAAGCGACGTCAGTACAAATAATATACTAAGTATGTAAGGAATGAAAACCAGTAAATAAAAGACAGAGAGAAACATGGAGTAAAAACTCAACATATAAGTCTGAATAGCTCTGTGAATCGTTTAATATTTATAATGTCGTGCATATGCGTATAAATTTCATATCATGCATAGATATATGCGTACATAACATCATCAAGCCTCTGAGGGCATCCCATCATATCATCTCGGCCACTGTGGGCAAAATCATCAACATATACCAACTGATCAAGTGGTGGTGCGTATATAACGCCGTAACCTTTTCTCATATCCCATATACATATAATATACATGTATATAACGCCATTTGTTCATGGGTCAATGTACATATATAAATGAATGAAATGCATAAGAAGTACGTTAATAATATTTCTCGGAACGTCATAAGATCAATATGTCTTCGGATAAACTTTATCAACTACGTATTTTTTCTGAGATCCATGAACAGAAGATATAATAATAAGACACATGGGGAATCAAGAACATAGGAACCCCTAGCACTTCTATGAATAGAGTCATTTATGAAAGTTGCATATTTGCTCATTTTGTTTGTATCATTTTCTCATTTCGTTTGTAACATATGGATACCTGAGCCGATTCTCTTAACAATCCCTCTAATCTATATCTTTGCGAAAAACACGTAACGGCGGATCGATATAGGGAAATATCCGTGTGATATTCTTGAGAAATATTGTACCATACTCCCTTAGAATTGCAATTTCATGCTGCTATAGTAATAACCAGTTTCATATGAATTGTTGAAGCAAATCACGTTGCTATTGAAAAAATTGAATGATACTTGCTAAATAGGATCCATTACATTGTAGATTAGATATAAGAATCTCTCTTTGTGAATTAAAGAGATCGTTTATCTTAGTTGGTGTGGGCCCTACTCTGTATGATGACTTGGCCAACAATTTCCTCTAAATATGCCACCTAATCTCATAATTAACCCATTATTAACGTAATTAGGTAATATATCATATTACATAAAATATTAATCACTTTTAACACACTTTATATACCTTACTATCATGGTCATGTGGTACCTTGTATGGCACCAGTCCATAAATATGGGGTATTATAGCTTGGACTATATTTTTTCCCAAATTGACAACCTTCAACGAAACTCATCTTCTTTGATTTGTTTACCCTCTAACCTTGACGGTACTTACATACCACTTGTTATAAAAATAGCATAAATATTTATAACCTCAAAAATAATCTCATTCTCGAGCTTACGTCAATTAACTTACGGCGAAACTTTAACGTATGAAAGTGGGACATAGCACAAAGTTTACCTACAATAACAGCTACCAATATAGTATTCAGATGGCTCCATATGAGGCCTTATATGGGAGGCGGTGTCGTTCTCCAGTTGTTTGGTTTGAGCAATGAGAGGCTTAGTTGTTGGGTATTGATTTGGTTCAGGATGCCATAGAAAGGGTCAAGATGATTCAGGATCGGCTTCATACAGCACAGTCTAGGAAGAAGCGTTTTGCGGATCAGAGAGTTCATGAAGTTTCTATCATTGTTGGAGAGAGGGTTTTGCTCCGCGTTTCATCCATGAAGGGTGTGAAGAGGTTTTGAAAGAAGGGCAAGTTGAGCCCTCGGTATATCAGACACTTTGAGATCCTTTAGAAAGTTGGTGAGGTGGACTACAAGCTTGCATTGACACCTAGCTTATCTCCAGTTCACCGGTGTTCCATGTTTTCATGCTCCAGAAGTATCACGGTGATCCGTCCAAAGTATTATATTTCAGCTTTGTCCAATTGGACAATGATTTGACTTACGAGGAGGAACCAGTGACTATTCTAGCACGGAAGTTCCGGAAGTTGAGGTCTAAGCATTATCCTTCTGTTAGAGTGCAGTGATTAGCTGATCGGGGCAGCTACGTGAGAGTCTGAGTCCAATATGCAGAGTAGATACCCCTACCTTTTTATCGGTTCAGGTACTTTTCTATGTCTGTTCGAGAACAAACATTTCTTTTAGAGGTGGCGAATATGACAACCCAATTGGTTATTTTGAGTTCTAGCCCTTATTTTTGTGTTTCGAGACCTCTATTAGCTCTATTTAGTATTTTTTGATTTGCGTGCACAGTCAGTATATTTTTCTAGAACGATTTTATGTGAAAATTTAAAGAAAATATGATTTTTAGCTTTAAAATGACTTGAGTTGACTACAGTTAACATTTTGTTTAAACAACCCCGCATTGGTATTTTGACGATCACGGTGGACCCGTACTGTGATTTTGGACTTGGGTGTATGCCCGGAATGAAATTCGGAAGTCCCTGACTTGATTTGTTGAAAACTAGTATTTTGAAGGTTTAAATATTTCCTACATTTGAACGTAGGTTGACTTTATAGCTACCGGGTTCGAATTTCGGTTCGGGGACTTGGTATAGGTCTATTTTACTATTTAAAATTTGTCTGCAAAATTTGGTGCAGAATGGAGTTGGTTTGATAGGATTGAGACGCTCGGTTGTGAATTTGGAAGTTCTTGAGTGTCTTTGAAAATTTCATGCATTTTGATGTCCGATTCGTAGTTTTAGATATTATTTTGGTGTTTTGATCGGGCAAGCGAGTTCGTATAATGTTATTATACTTGTGTACATGTTTGGTTTAGAGCCCGAGGGATTCGTGCGAGTTTCAGATAGGCTACGGATCATTTTAACTTAGAAAAATTTCTGGTTTTCGAATGTTGCAGATGTTTGGTGCAATGTATTTCGTGATCGCAAAGCCTCTCTTGCGATCGCGAAAGGGAAATAGGGACAGGGGTGGAACACGGAGAACCGGTCGAGAATGCGAAGTAGTGGAGGGTGGTTACCCTACGCTAACGTGGGATTCGGCTGGCGAACGCGAAGGCAGTCGAAGCAAGCTTACACGAACACGAATGGTTTCCCGTGAATGCGAAGGCCTTCTGGCCTCTAATGCTTTGTGATCGCGTCAGGTGCCTCGCGAATGCGAGGATCACTTGACGCCCACTGATTTAAACTTCTAAAAATCGGGATTTTTCTCATTTTTCACCATTTTTAAATTTGAGCTCGGCCGAAAGGTGAATTTTTTTGAAGAGATATTTCTTCCCAACATCATAGATAAGTAGATTTTAACATGTTTCCTTACATTTCCATAAATACCCATTGATTTATAACCTTTAACATATGCTTTTTCATGGTAAAAATTAGAGATTTAGGAAGAAATTGGGGATTTTGAGAAATTAAGATTTACACTTCAAAATGAGCTAGGATTTTGAAACTAATCACATAACCGGGCTCGGGGTGAATGTGTAATTGGATTTTGGTCCGAATCACAGATTTTGACAAAGCGAGCCTGTGGTTGACTTTTATTGACTTTTCCCAAAATTATTACATATTGAATCATTTTCACTCGTGGATAGTTTCTAAAGCCTATTTTGAAATATTTGAACTATATTTGGTTAGATTTGATTTGTTTGGAGGCTAATTTTAGTGGAAAAGCCGTTGTTGAGCAATAATCTAGTTGCGGAGTAAGGTAAGTGTCGTGATTAACCTTGACTTGAGAGATTATGACTTGTTGGTCTATTTGCTACATGTTTTATGTGTGGGGACAACGTATATGTGAGGTGACGAGTATCTATGCATTATCATTGGGTTAAAGCATGTGGGTGGAAATTTTTTATATTGTTTCGTCAATTATGTTGTCCATGCATAGGTTAGATTATTACTTCTTTAATTATTCATTTTGTATTTATTGTTTATTTCAAAGATGTTGGACATTTTGAAAGTTGAGTTTGATATAGTGGAACTATAATTGAAGTGAAATTATTTCCTGCCTTATTTTTATTATTCGGATTTGTATGGTTGATTGGTGAGGAAGAGATAAAAGCATTAATTTATTGTTTATTTCAAAGATGTTGGATATTTTGAAAGTTGAGTTTAATATCGTGGCACTATAATTGAAGTAAATTATTTCCCACCTTATTTTTATTATTCGAATTTGTGTTATTGCTTGGTGAGTAAGAGAGAAAAGCACAAAGGGTAGTGTCATGCCTTATTTACATTCATTATCATCTATTGAGAGATTTGAGAGTAGAATGACGAAGGGTGATGTCGTGCTGCTGAGTAAAACCACAAAAGGTGATACTGTGCCATTTTCATATCATTTCCATATTTTATTTCCGGTTTTGGTGATTTACTTGGTTATATTGTTGTTTATTTTTGGAAGATATTATTTCGTGATTTCGTACTTGCCGTTTTTATGATATTTTCCTTTTCGCGTGTCCCCTCCTAGTTAATATTTTATCGTTCTTCTTTTTATTTTGTGGCTTTATATATTCTTGCACAGGGGTTTACGCAGGTTTCTTGTCATAGCCTCGTCACTACCTCGTCGAGGTTAGGCTCGACACTTATGGAGTACATTGGGTCGGTTGTACTCGTACTACACTTCTACACATCTTGTGCAGATACTAGTATTGGTCCCAGCGGTGCTTATAGGTCCATCGGCTCGGGTCACATTCACTTCGGAGACGTGAGGTAGATCTGCTGGCATTCGCAAACCTTGAAATCCCCTTCCATTTCCTATTTTATTGTTTATCTCTTTCGAATAATTGTATTTATTTCAGACTATGCTTGTAGACTTCTAGTTCCTCATGTACTCGTGACTCCGGATTTCTGAGAGTAGTTAGTATCAAGCTGCTTATGTTCACACTTTGTTAAATTCACAGTTTATTTCTCATTAAATATCATTTCTTTGTTTTAAATGTTAAAAATTGATTAATTTCTTTATTAACGCCGGCTTGCCTAGCAAGTGGATGTTATGCGCCATCACTGTCCTGAGGTTGGGAATTCTGGCTCTTGACAATCTAACATGTTAATCTATGCCTCTGTTATTATTTGAGGATTTGGTTGTCAAGATGGATTTACCTATGTGCAGTCGATATCTCATATTTTGTTGACTTGTCGGCAGCGTATCGAATTGACGTGATAAGGAAGTTGTCGTCAAAAAATAATATATTTGATTCTTGAAATGTTCTCTTGAACTTGTTATTTGGAAATTGATATGGAATCAGATCATGTGGGTCATGGTACAAGCATGCTAAGTTAGGTTTTATATGTTGATACCCAATTTTGCCCTCATATTTTATCAAATATATATATATATATATATATATATATATATATATATATATATATATATATATATATATATATACACACACACACAAACATCATGTTTACATCATTATTTAGTTTACAAATCTATACAATCATTTTTCTATAATTTCCTATAATTTTTAGAGCTTTAAAATTGATTTTTCTATATTTAAATTGCTTGAATATTTATTAATTACTCCTTCAAATTATTTTATGATGACTTAACTACTTAAAGTTATTAATCGTTCACCTATAATACATGTTTCAAATGTTTTACTTCATTTTATGTAATTACATTAATATTTTTAATCTATTTGCGCAATTTTGCAGTAATAGCCTATATCTGTACAAAAATGCTCTTTATTTATATTAGTTGAGTAAAAATAGCATTTTATATTTTTATAATACAAACTTATTATTTTTTATCATTTTAGTGCATAGATAATATTTTTTATTTATTTATCAAGCATTGTTTATAAATCGTTTTGATGAATTTTGGGTATTCAAATAATTGCCCAATTTTAACCAATTTTCGGACCAGAATTAGCCCAATTACCCCAAGCCCAAAACCAAATCACCCTTTTAAAATAACCCGGCCGGTAACCCGTTTAAACGACCCGTCCAACCACATTCTTTCATCTTGGCCGTTGATCTCAAATGATTAACGGCCCCTAATAATCTAACCCCTTCTCTTAAAACCGACCCCCTAATCCTAGAGACCCATTGTATCTACCCAGCCACCCTCAAACGCTCCTTCTCCCACCAGAAAACCCTAATCGCCGCCTTCTCCAAATCTTTCCCTAATCCCATCGATAATGGGATTCTCCCATCATTCACTTACTATACTAGTGTTTCTTCGCTACTAGGTGTTTCTCCATGGTATTACTTAATACTTGCCTAAACATGGCAAGTGCCATCTCTACGATTCTTCCCATTCACTTCAACCATTTGAATGTGGACAATATCTAGTCCATATACAGCAAGACCATGCCTATATGGGCCCGATTAGCCAATCATTGATTTCTGTCAGCTAGGGTTTACCTATTTTTTTCCTAATACGATTTTCATTGATTCTACATGTTAATACTTCCTTATATATGTTTGATTTTACAGTTTTCCTTGTTTACTTGTTCGATTTCTGTCACTATATAAACCCCTCCCTACCCCCCTTTGGAAAAGGGGGAAATCGATATAATCTCACTAAAATTTGAAGCTTTGCTCTATTAATTCCTTCATTATCTTGTTCTGTGTTTTGTGTTGGCCGGCTGAAAGCCAAGGCCACTGAGAGTCTACTATTCTAACTTTCTCTTGGTGCGAGCATTGCCCGGGGTTCTTTCGAATCTCTTGGGAACTTTGACACTTCGAGGTTTCTGGGTTCTTGTGGATCTTTTGTTCTTTATTGTTGTCTGTTTAACTGGTAAGACACTTTGACTTTTCCAATTTCATCTCCATATGTCTTTGATTTACATGTGTTCTCACCTCTGAAATCCATAGCTTAATATGTTTTCTGGATTACTTTTGTGCACGATTCTGTTAATTCTACTTTGTTCTAAGTCTCTTTAGCATTTAACTTCCTCCTAATGCTACTAGTTCTGATATTGCCTAAGGCTAACTTGGATAATCTGACACTCTTAAAGTCGTTTAGCCAGCGTATTGGTGCCTAAATGTTCCCTAAAATATGCTTATTTGCTTTGTCCTTATTCTCTATAATGAATGCTTCATACTTGTGCTAGAACTTCCTGTGTTAATTATGACATGTTCCCCTGCTATTGTGTCACTCAGCATGATCCCCATGACCCATTAGTGATTGACTGATATCTTAACAGTTACCTCAACTTGTTTTCCCTGCCCTGTTTAAACCATTTTGTTTTATGGAATAACTTAGATCTTCTTTAGTTAATTAGTCTATTGTGTCAATCCCAGAATCCCTACATGTGCTATTTGGTATGAACTTGCTATCTCACACTGCTCTGAATCTCTGCAATGTTTGTCTTGCATGTACAATATGTTTCAATTTGTATTAAGACCATTCTCTATGATCTTGCTTCTGTGCTAATATGTTCCCCAGCATGTCTTTGGTTCATCTGATATCCTATTCTTTTAGTGATTATTTGGCTTGTCACAATGTGCATCTCCCATCATGTCTAAATACTGATTAGCATGACACTAGGATGTATGTTTAGCATAGTCTCTTAGGTTTTAACTTGTTTGTATTGTGCATCTGTGACTGCAAACTTGTTTCTTGCCTGACTCTTCCCACATGTGGTTTTGTCATAATGTGTGCTCCCTATGATGTCTCAATGCAGTCCTATTTCCTGATGAGAGTTAATATTCAAGTCTGCATGCTCATTGACTATTTAAGATAAGCAAATTCTCTATTCCTTTGCATATTTACATCTATGTGATTGTATATTAATCTTTGAACTGTATGTAATAAATGAGGACATATCAAATTTTTGGTATGTTGCTTTCTAATTGTTGTGGTGATAAAGACAGTGTTTGTTTCTCTTCAAATATTTTGTCCTATTTAGGTTTATTTTTTACTGAAAAACTTTTATCAATTTATTAATTATTATAACTTATGATTATATGCTTATCATAAAATAAATTATATTTATCATAAAATTTATCTTATCTAAGCACAGTTGTATTTAAAATAAAATGACAAATAAAATATTTTGTATTTGGATCGATTTGGAATCTAAAATTTTGAAGAAATTCCGCCCTTATAAGTGTAAACACTTCTAAGGTTATTTAAGTCATTTTAACAGAAAAAGAGCTTATCAGCACTTTTTTATCAAATACTCCAGCAGTTTATTATCAATTTCAGTACTTGTATCCAAACACGTAACTGCTTATTTATTAAATCAGTTTCAGCACCTAATGCTTATCAGCTACTTCAAATCAGCTAATCCAAAATGGCTCTATAATGGATGTCTATATGATATATTTAATATTTGTGAACACAAAGTTAAATATAAGGAAAAATACTCTTTATAGCCCCTCAAAATTTTAATAGCCCATGGTTTTCCCCATTGACACGAAATGGCCCTTCGTCCCTGTGATGACCCAAAAGGTCTTCTTATATTTTAGAACTTGAATACGCGCTCTTAAGACTTAAAAATCTTATTTTTACCCTCCTCGATTTACGTGAGCAGTCCGGGCAGGTTTCTGAAAAGCTTTTATGTGGAAAACTAATGAAAATAAGAACTTTTGCCTTAAATATTGATTTTAATTAACTTCGGTCTACTTTTTTGGTAAACAAGCCCGGATCCATATTTTGACAGTCCCGGTAGGTTCATATCAAATTATGGGACCTGGACGTATTCCCGGAATCGAATACGGAGGTCCCTAGCTCAAGTTATGAATTTTTTATGAAAATTAAAGTCTAAAAATTAATTATTTTTAAGAATTGATTGATGTTTGGCATTGTTAGTGCCGGATACGTATTCCGGTTTTGGAGCCCGGTACAGGTTCATTATGATATTTAAGACTTGTTTGTGAAATTTGGTGAGAAACGGAGTTGATTTGACGTGATTCAGACGTCCAGTTGAGAAAATAGAAATTTTAAATTGTTCTCAAGAATTTCATTTGATTTGGTGCTAAATTCATAGTTCTAGGTGTTATTTTGGCGATTTGATCGCGCGAGCAAGTTCGTATGATGTATTTAGACTTGTGTGCATATTTGGTTTAGATCCCCGAGGGCTCCGGTGAGTTTCGAAAATGCCACGGGATGTTTTGGACTTTGAAAATCTGGTATTTTGCTGTAGCAGTTGTTTTGGCATTTACTTCTTCACGTTCGCGAAGGTACTCTCATGAATGCGAAGAGTAAACTGGGCAGCTGAATATTTCTTATTCGCGAACGCGAACGATTGGTCCCGAACGCGAAGCGATGGGGGTGTTACCCTTCGCGAACGTGACAAGCCCATCACGAACGCGTAGTGTTAGGCATTTGAGAGGGGGAGTCAGCCGTTCCTTCATCGCGAACACGAGCAATGCCTCGGCAACGCGAAGGCCAGGGGAGTGTTCATCGCGAACGCGAGCTGGGTCTCGTGAACGCATAGGCTTGATAGCCAGTACCGTTCGCAAACGAAACAGTGCTCTCGTGAACGCGATGAATACTGTCGCCCAACAAATAACAGAATCCAAAAACGGGATTTTAGCCAAAAATTTATTTTCTCAAAAATCAAACGGTGAGAGGCGATTTTTCAAGAGCCAGTTTTTCCCCAAATTGTTGGTAAGTGATTCTAAACCATTTTCTTTCAATTACCCATTACATTTCTTGAATTTTCAACCTAAAATCTAGAGTTTTCATGGTAGAGTTAGGGGTTAGGGTAGAAACTAGGGATTTCGGGAATTTGGAAATTTAGACCTCAATTTGAGGTCGGATTCCAAAACCAATTATATATTAAGGTTTGGGGATGAATGGGTAAAAATATTTTGGTCCGAACCTTGGGTTTTGACCAAGCAGTCCCGGGGTCGATTTTTTGACTTTTTGGAGGAAAATTAGGGAAATTTAATTTATGAAATATAATTGATTCCTTTAGCAATATTTGATATTATTGAGTCATTATTGAATAGATATGAGTGGTTTGGAGGTGAATTCCAAATGAAAAGTTATGATTGAGAATTAAGTGGCCTTCGGAGCGAGGTAAGTGTCGTGTCTAACTTTGGCTTGAGGGAATAGGTATTATGTGTTCATTTTATACGTGTTTGGTTGTTAAATACGATGTATATGTGAGGTGACGAGCATCTATGCGTCGTTGTCGAGTCATAGCATGCGAGTGAAATTCTATTCTTGTCTATTTTGTAGCCTTAAATTCTACTATCCATGCTTAGCGGGTTATTTGAAATGTTGGGTGACTCATATCTGGTTTCACTGAGATTTGGTAATTTTCGAATATTGATTCAAGGTTGAGATTACATTGTGCTATTTATTATGGGAAAAATATTGGTTTCTTTGTGATACTCTTACCTATCCGTTTTTATTGATTCTGTGATTTGTGAGGAGGAGTGTAAAGCACGAATGGTGATCCGTGCATGCATTATTTATATTGTGAGGAAGAGTGTAAAGCACGAAGGGTGATGCCGTGTATATTATGAGATGTTTAATGCACGAAGGGTAATGTTGTGCCGTTCTATTTATTTATTTGGTGAGGTTGAGATTAAAAGCACGAAGGGTGATACCGTGCAGTACTATTTATTTATTTAGGTGAGGTTGAGAGTAAAAGCTCGAAGGGTGATGCCATGTTGTTCTATTTATTTAATTGGTGAGGTTGAGAGTAAAATCATGAAGGGTGATGCCGTGAAATTTTTCCTTGCTGTTTTAATGGCTCAATTCGTTTAAGGATTTTCGGTGTACTTATTTCTTTTCATTATTCTCACTCTTTATATTGTACTCCCTCATTGTATGTCCCCTTCCTATTATATCTGTGTTATTTCTTTATTTACTATTGTTGCCACTAGCATGATTATATTGTTAACGTAATCTGTGGGTGTCTTGTCCTAGCCTCGTCACTACTTAGCCGAGGTTAGGCTTGACACTTACCAGTACATGGGGTCGGTTGTACTGATGTTGCACTCTGCACTTATTATTATACTGGTTCAGGTTGATTGAGATTCGCTATTGGTCCGCTGTCCGGAGACTCAAGGTAGATCTGTCGGCGTTCACAGACCTTGAAGTCACCGTCTATCTTTTATGTCCTACTGTTTCTTTCATTCAGACAGTTATATTTATTTCAGACTATTAATTGTAGTAAATTCTAGAATGCTCGTGAATTGTGACTCCATATCCGGGTGGTAGTAATTAATACAGTTCTATGATATTCCGCACTTATTATATTTCATCTTAGTTAATTATTGTTATTTACTTAATGGAAATAAGGAATTGGTTTAACGATTTTTTTTCTAAAGTTGGCTTGCCTAGCAAGTGAAATGTTAGGCGCCATTATGGTTCCGTCGGTGGGAAATTTTGGGTCGTGACAGTTGGTATCAGAGCACTAGGTTGCTTAGGTCTCATGATTCACGAGCAAGCTTAGTAGAGTCTGGAGGATTCGTACGGAGACGTATATTCTTATCTTCCAAAGGCTATGAAGTTTAGGAACAAGTTTCACTTCTATTCTTCTCTGTCATGCTATTTTTCTTTCTCAATACTGATTGAACTCTTCTACTCTTATTCTCTCGCAGATGGAGAGAACACGTACCGCTTCCTCAGTTGATCAGCAGCCAGAGCTTCCAGTGACAGCTCCTACGCGGGGCAAAGGTCGAGGCCGAGGCCGTGCCTGAGGCAAGGGCAGGGCTCAGCCTAGGGCCCAAGCAGCAGCCCCAGCAGTAGAGCCTAAGATAGAGCCTGAAGAGGAGGATCCAGCCTAGACTGTTCCTACCGGACCAGCTCAGGTTCCATAGGGGTTCACTGCTACCACAGTACTTCAAGACACTTTGGTCCGTTTGGTGGGCCTTATGGAGAGTGTGGCCCATACTGGTGCATTTCCCATGGCACCAGCAGTCTCTCGGGATGGAGGAGGAGTCCAGACTCCCACCACTCCCGCTACGGAGAAAATAACTACCCAGTATCAGGCTCCAGCAGCTCAGCCAATCAGATTAGTTCAGTCGATTATTGCGGCACAGGTCGGAGATGGGCCAGCTATGTCTTCTGAGGCTTTATGAAGATTGGATAGGTTTATCAAGCTCTTTCCTGTTCACTTCAGTGGTGCTCCTTCAGAGGATCCCCAAGAGTATCTTGACAGTTGTCACGAGGTTCTACAGAACATGGGTATAGTGGAGACCAATAGGGTCGATTTTGCTGAATTTCAGATGATTGGTTCCGCCATGAAATGGTGGAGAGATTACTTGTTGACCAGACCAGCTAGGTCGCCTTCTCTTACTTGAGACCAGTTCTCTCAGCTCTTCATAGAGAAGTTTCTGCCTATCACATTGAGAGAGGAGTGTTGCCGTCAGCTTGAGCGTCTCCAGCAGGGCAGTATGACTGTTACTCAGTATAAGACCCATTTTGTGGATTTGGCATGTCATGCTATTCTTCTGCTTCCCACCGAGAGAGAGATGGTAAGGAGGTTCATTGATGGACTTGCTCAGCCTATCAGAATGCAGATGGCTAAGGAGACTGGGAGTGAGATATCTTTTCAGGCGGCTGCTAATGTCGCCAGATGAGTCGAACTGGTTCTTACTCAGGGAGGTCAAGTGTCGGACAAGAGACCTCGTCATTCCAGTGAGTTCAGCGGTGCCTCATCTAGAGGCAGGAGTACTTTTGGTAGAGGCCATCCTCCCAGGCAGTTTCATTCAGTGCTCCAGGCATCCCACAGTGCCTCAGGTGGTCATGGCCCTCAGATGCATTATTACAACCAGCTAGCCTATAGTGCACCACCAGGTCCTATTAGTGCACCTTCACTCCAGAGTTATCAGGGTGGTTATTCAGGTCGACAAGGTCTATTTCAGGGTTAGTAGTCACAGCAGCCGAAGTTTTGTTATACTTGTGGTGATCCGAGGCACACTGCTAGATTTGTCCCTTGGGCAACGGGCAGCTCACAGCATTTGAGGTCTCGTGCCATAGTTCCGGCACCAGTTACTGCACCACCTGCTCAGCCATCCAGAGGCAGGGGTCAGGCAGCCATAGGTAGAGGCCAGACTGTTAGAGGTAGAGGTCAGGCCATTAGAGGTGGACACTAGCCAGTTAAAGGTCATCCCAGGGACGTAGTTCAGTGTGGTGGGGCCCAGCCCCGGTGTTATGCTTTCCCAGCCAGGCTTGAGGCTGAGTCATCTGACGCTATTATCACATGTACTATTTCAGTTTGCAGTAGAGATGCTTCAGTTCTATTTTATCTAGGATCTACTTACTCCTAAGTGTCATCCTATTTTGCTTCCTATTTGGTTATGCCCCATGATTCTTTGAGTGCACATGTGTATGTGTCCACACCAGTGGGAGATGCTATTTTTGTAGGTCGTGTTTATCGTTCGTGTGTGGTCACCATTGGGAGTCTTGAGACTTGTGCAGATCTCCTACTTCTCGTTGACCAGATTGACCCATAAGTGTGCCCCGTTGAGGTGGTCAGACGAGTGTGAAGCGAGCTTTAAGAAGCTCAAGACTGCTTTGACCACGACATCAGTATTGGTGTTACCCACAGGTTCAAGATCTTATACAGTATATTGTGACGCATCTCGTATTGGTCTGGGTGCGGTATTGATGCAGAGTGGCAAGGTTATTGCATATGCTTCGTGGAAGCTGAAGGTTCACGAGAAGAATTACCATGTTCATGATCTAGAGCTGGCAACCATTGTTCACGCGCTGAAGATTAGGAGGTACTACCTTTACGGCATGCCATGTGAGGTATTCACCGATCATCGGAGCTTGCAGTATTTGTTCAAGCAGAAGGAACTCAATTTGAGGTAGAGAAGGTGACTAGAGCTATTGAAGGACTATGATATCACCATATTGTATCATCACGTGAAGGCCAACGTGGTGGCCGATGCTTTGAGTAGGAAGTCAGTCAGTATGGGTAGCCTTACATATATTCCAGTTGGTGAGAGACTGCTTGCATTGGATGTTCAGGCCTTGGCCAACCAGTTCGTGAGGTTAGATGTTTCTAAGCCCAGCCGTGTTATAGCTTGTACAGTTGCTCGGTCTTCTTTGTTTGAGTGCATCAGAGATCGGCAGGATGACAATCCTCATATACATGTCCTTACAGATACAGTGCGGCACGGTGGTGCCAAGAAGGTTACTGTTGGAGGTGACAGAGTTTTGAGGATGCAAGGTCGTATTTGTGTGCCTAATGTGGATGGCTCAATTCGTTTAAGGATTTTCGGTGTACTTATTTCTTTTCATTATTCTCACTCTTTATATTGTACTCCCTCATTGTATTTCCCCTTCCTATTATATCTATGTTATTTCTTTATTTACTATTGTTGCCACTAGCATGATTATATTGTTAACATAATCTGTGGGTGTCTTGTCCTAGCCTCGTCACTACTTAGCCGAGGTTAGGCTTGACACTTACCAGTACATAGGGTCGGTTGTACTGATGTTGCATTCTGCACTTATTATTATTTCGGTTCAGGTTGATTGAGATTCGCTATTGGTCCGCTGTCCGGAGACTCAAGGTAGATCTGTCGGCATTCACAGACCTTGAAGTCACCGTCTATCTTTTATGTCCTACTGTTTCTTTCATTCAGACAGTTATATTTATTTCAGACTATTAATTGTAGTAAATTCTAGAATGCTCGTGAATTGTGACTCCATATCCGAGTGGTAGTAATTAATACAGTTCTATGATATTCCGCACTTATTATATTTCATCTTAGTTAATTATTGTTATTTACTTAATGGAAATAAGGAATTGGTTTAACGATTTGTTTTCTCAAGTTGGCTTGCCTAGCAAGTGAAATGTTAGGCGCCATTACGGTCCCGTCGGTGGGAAATTTTGGGTCGTGACAGTTGGTATCAGAGCACTAGGTTGCTTAGGTCTCACGATTCACGAGCAAGCTTAGTAGAGTCTGGAGGATTCGTACGGAGATGTATGTTCTTATCTTCCAAAGGCTATGAAGTTTAGGAACAAGTTTCACTTCTATTCTTCTCTCTTATGCTATTTTTCTTTCTCAATACTGATTGAACTCTTCTACTTTATTCTCTCGCAGATGGAGAGAACACGTACCGCTTCCTCAGTTGATCAGCAGCCAGAGCTTCCAGTGACAGCTCCTACGCGGGGCAAAGGTCGAGGCCGAGGCCGTGCCTGAGGCAAGGGCAGGGCTCAGCCTAGGGCCCAAGCAGCAGCCCCAGCAGTAGAGCCTAAGATAGAGCCTGAAGAGGAGGATCCAGCCTAGACTGTTCCTACCGGACCAGCTCAGGTTCCATAGGGGTTCACTGCTACCACAGTACTTCAAGACACTTTGGTCCGTTTGGTGGGCCTTATGGAGAGTGTGGCCCATACTGGTGCATTTCCCATGGCACCAGCAGTCTCTCGGGATGGAGGAGGAGTCCAGACTCCCACCACTCCCGCTACGGAGAAAATAACTACCCAGTATCAGGCTCCAGCAGCTCAGCCAATCAGATTAGTTTAGTCGATTATTGCGGCACAGGTCGGAGATGGGCCAGCTATGTCTTCTGAGGCTTTATGAAGATTGGATAGGTTTATCAAGCTCTTTCCTGTTCACTTCAGTGGTGCTCCTTCAGAGGATCCCCAAGAGTATCTTGACAGTTGTCACGAGGTTCTATAGAACATGGGTATAGTGGAGACCAATAGGGTCGATTTTGCTGCATTTCAGATGACTGGTTCCGCCGTGAAATGGTGGAGAGATTACTTGTTGACCAGACCAGCTAGGTCGCCTTTTCTTACTTGAGACCAGTTCTCTCAGCTCTTCATAGAGAAGTTTTTGCCTATCACATTGAGAGAGGAGTGTTGCCGTCAGCTTGAGCGTCTCCAGCAGGGCAGTATGACTGTTACTCAGTATAAGACCCATTTTGTGGATTTGGCATGTCATGCTATTCTTCTGCTTCCCACCAAGAGAGAGATGGTAAGGAGGTTCATTGATGGACTTGCTCAGCCTATCAGAATGCAGATGGCTAAGGAGACTGGGAGTGAGATATCTTTTCAGGCGGCTGCTAATGTCGCCAGATGAGTCGAACTGGTTCTTACTCAAGGAGGTCAAGTGTCGGACAAGAGACCTCGTCATTCCAGTGAGTTCAGCGGTGCCTCATCTAGAGGCAGGAGTACTTTTGGTAGAGGCCATCCTCCCAGGCAGTTTCATTCAGTGCTCCAGGCATCCCACAGTGCCTCAGGTGGTCATGGCCCTCAGATGCATTATTACAACCAGCTAGCCTATAGTGCACCACCAGGTCCTATTAGTGCACCTCCACTCCAGAGTTATCAGGGTGGTTATTCAGGTCGACAAGGTCTATTTCTGGGTCAGTAGTCACAGCAGCCGAAGTTTTGTTATACTTGTGGTGATCCGAGGCACACTGCTAGATTTGTTCCTTGGGCAACGGGCACCTCACAGCATTTGAGGTCTCGTGCCATAGTTCCGGCACCAGTTACTGCACCACCTGCTCAGCCATCCAGAGGCAGGGGTCAGGCAGCCATAGGTAGAGGCCAGACTGTTAGAGGTAGAGGTCAGGCCATTAAGGGTGGACACTAGCCAGTTAAAGGTCATCCCAGGGACATAGTTCAGTGTGGTGGGGCCCAGCCCCGGTGTTATGCTTTCCCAGCCAGGCTTGAGGCTGAGTCATCTGACGCTATTATCACATGTACTGTTTCAGTTTGCAGTAGAGATGCTTCAGTTCTATTTTATCTAGGATCTACTTACTCCTAAGTGTCATCCTAATTTGCTTCCTATTTGGTTATGCCCCATGATTCTTTGAGTGCACATGTGTATGTGTCCACACCAGTGGGAGATGCTATTTTTGTAGGTCGTGTTTATCGTTCATGTGTGGTCACCATTGGGAGTCTTGAGACTTGTGCAGATCTCCTACTTCTCGTTGACCAGATTGACCCATAAGTGTGCCCCGTTGAGGTGGTCAGACGAGTGTGAAGCGAGCTTTAAGAAGCTCAAGACTGCTTTGACCACGACATCAGTATTGGTGTTACCCACAGGTTCAAGATCTTATACAGTATATTGTGACGCATCTCGTATTGGTCTGGGTGCGGTATTGATGCAGAGTGGCAAGGTTATTGCATATGCTTCGTGGAAGCTGAAGGTTCACGAGAAGAATTACCATGTTCATGATCTAGAGCTGGCAACCATTGTTCACGCGCTGAAGATTAGGAGGTACTACCTTTACGGCATGCCATGTGAGGTATTCACCGATCATCGGAGCTTGCAGTATTTGTTCAAGCAGAAGGAACTCAATTTGAGGTAGAGAAGGTGACTAGAGCTATTGAAGGACTATGATATCACCATATTATATCATCACGTGAAGGCCAACGTGGTGGCCTATGCTTTGAGTAGGAAGTCAGTCAGTATGGGTAGCCTTGCATATATTCCAGTTGGTGAGAGACTGCTTGCATTGGATGTTCAGGCCTTGGCCAACCAGTTCGTGAGGTTAGATATTTCTGAGCCCAGCCGTGTTGTAGCTTGTACAGTTGCTCGGTCTTCTTTGTTTGAGTGCATCAGAGATCGGCTGGATGACAATCCTCATATACATGTCCTTACAGATACAGTGCGGCACGGTGGTGCCAAGAAGGTTACTATTGGAGGTGACAGAGTTTTGAGGATGCAAGGTCGTATTTGTGTGCCTAATGTGGATAGACTTCGTGAGTTGATCCTTGAGGAGGCTCAAAGTTCTCGGTATTTTATTCACCCGGGTGCTGCCAAGATGTACCAGGACTTGAGGCAGCATTATTGGTGGAGGCAAATGAAGACGGACATAGTTGCCTATGTAGCTCGATGCCTAACTTGCCAACAAATGAAGTGTGAGCATCATAGACCTGGTGGTTTACTTCAGAGGTTAGAGATTCCTGAGTGGAAGTGGGAGCGTATCACTATGGATTTTGTTGTTGGATTCCCATGGACTCAGAGGAAGTTTGATGTAGTTTGGGTCATTATGGATAGGATGACTAAGTCAGCGCACTTCATTAATGTGGCAGTTGCCTATTCCTCGGAACGGATAGCAGAGATTTATATTTGTGAGATCGTCCGTCGATATTCGCTATTAGTCCGCTGTCCGGAGACTCAAGGTAGATCTATCGGCGTTCAAAGATCTTGAATTCACCGTCTATCTTTTATGTCCTACTGTTTCTTTCATTCAGACAATTGTATTTATTTCAGACTATTAATTGTAGTAAATTCTAGAATGCTCGTGAATTGTGACTCCATATCCGGGTGGTAGTAATTAATACAGTTCTATGATATTCCGCACTTATTATATTTCATCTTAGTTAATTATTGTTATTTACTTAATGGAAATAAGGAATTGGTTTAACGATTTTTTTTCTAACGTTGGCTTGCCTAGCAAGTGAAATGTTAGGAGCCATCACGGTCCCGTCGGTGGAAAATTTCGGGTCGTGAAAGGCCCAAACATATTGCATCTAGTAGCCCGAAATGTCTATTTTGTATATTTTTTGTATAGTGACGGTCTATTTTGTATATTATTTGTATAGTAATAGTCTATTTTGTATAGTGATAGTCTATGTTGTATATATTTTGTATAGTGACAGTTTATTGTATATAAATTATATAGTGACAGTCAATTTAGTATATTTTTGTATAGCGACAATCTATTTTGTTTATATTTTGTATAGTGACAGTCTATTTAGTATATTTTTTGTATAATGACATTATATTTTTGTATTTATTTTGTATAGTGACACTCTATTGTATATAAATTGTATAGTGAAACTATATTTTGTATAATATTTGTATAGTGACAGTCTATTTTGTATATATTTTAACTTTGTGCATAGTTATCTCCTCTCATCTTTCTCTCATTGAGAGGCCAGCCACCGACGTCCATGGCCTCACAGTCGCCGAAAATGATAACAAGATCGCCGGAGTTTTAAATTTTCAGCCAAAGATCTTCAAAATATTAACCTCATATTCACAAAAACTATAAGAGAAAATCAGAGAAAGAAAACAAGGCCATAAGAGTCGTGGTTGGCGGAGTTACTTCTTCAACGACGAGGACACCGAGGCAACTTCCGGCCGACCTCCGGTGGGAGAATCGTTTTCCCTTTCTTTTCTCTTTTTTTAAGATCTTGAAGGTAAATTAAAATACATATGAAAGCAATAACTATGATACACCGGAAATCAAAATACATCTGGCTATTCTGTTGACAGTGGTAAGTAACAACCATGGGTTGCTAGCGTGAGAGAGAAGAAGAGAGATAGTAAAGAAGATGGGGATGGGAGGCGACTGCTATCCCTCCTCTAAAAAATGAGAGATGTAAAAATGTGATTGGGAACTTGAGATTTGCCAGAGAAGTTCACTGACGAAGAGCAAAATAGATTTATTCGGCTTGAAGAATCCGACTTTCCTCAGTGGTACCACTTTCACGTTTTTCAGTTACTAGCAGTTGTTATTGTTTTTAGGTTATGTGTTGTATGGGTCAATTTGTGACTACCAGGTGATATATGTTTAGCCCGATGGGCTATAAATGAATTTCTCTCTTAAATATACGATATTTCCGATAACTATACCATGATGTAATATTTGAATTTGTTTCCAAGTAGAAAGTTCTTAGTATCTCCTGAATTGCAAAGAAGTACGTTAATCAAGTCTCTATATCCTTGGTTACAGTACTACTACTAAGGAGCACATGATGAGATATAGAATTAGTTGAACAAAGTTAAAAGTATATGACCTTTCATATTGTGTTAAAGTTAAAAGTAGTAATTCAATTTAGTTAAATATTTTATTTTTCCATGCATTAAAGGGAGTTTATGAATCATGCGATATTACCTAAGCTAATTTTAACTTAAAAACTGAATAGGAGAGTAAGAATTAGGACACCGATATACGTTAGAGAAAGGGAGGGAGGCAACGATTCAATGTGGACATAAGAAATCAGCAGGTAACGATGTCTTGTGAAACATACAAGAAAATACACAAATTTTGAATTCTATACCTTTGGAAATAGCGGAAGAAATTGTATATAAGATTCTACACGTGAATAATTTGATTGGGTTTCCATAAGTATTCTGACATTTCCAAGGCTAATTAACAATTATTAATTTGTATCTTTTCTAGTATGTTTCATAAGTCATTATTAGCTGGTGATTTCTTGTCTCAACGATTACCCTATCCCTCTCTATAAAATGTGAGAGTTAAAAGACTCACTTTGTCACAAAGAATCATCAAAATATATAGTTCAGAGATATATATGGCTAAGTCTCAAGTTCAGTGTGCTGCTCTTATTGCTCTCTTATTTTGCTTCCTTATCGCATCAACTGGTGAGTAGCCAACATATTATAAATCCCACATCAAATTATTGGGATTATCCAAATATAATAATATATAAATCGAATTACAGTAAACTTAAATATCTGTTTGACAACAAAAGATGAACTATCTAGTTCTAAATGTTGGGCGTCTGTGAATAAAGTCTAACATAGAATGTAGAAAAAAAAAACTTCTTTATAAGGTGTTGAATACTCTTAATAATATGAGTACTTTTGTAGAAAACGTACGAGCTTGTCCTAAAACGGATAATATAATATCATATTAAGAGTATCTGTAGGCTATTTTTGTTTTAGCCATACCAACGCTAAATGTCTTAAGACAATCACTATAATAGCATCACTATTGAGATTTTACCCTCTTTTCTGCACAGAGATGCAAATGGCAGAAGCAATAGGTTGTAAAAGGAAAAGCACAACATGGCACGGTGAATGCTTAAATAGTGATGGTTGTAACAACCAATGCATTAATTGGGAGGGAGCTATTCACGGAGCTTGTCATGCGGATGGATTTCTTTCTGCCGCCTGCTTTTGCTACTTTTGCTGATCAATGATTGTCGTATTTCATCATCTTGATTGATGCTATCTATGTTTCCAATGAATAAAACCTACGTCTGCACTTTGGAATAATGTCAGATTTGTAATAATGTGAAACAGTTACATGAAATTATATGACAAAAACCATTATAGCCATAGTATATATTACTCTCGCATGATAATTTACTCTTTTTTTGTGAAGAAAAAAATATTAATCACCACGAACAAGACAATACAAGACAAAACAAGAACAAGAATAACAAGCTAGGCATACCTACCGGTAGGGGTGGCAAATATGCGGGTCGGGTCGGATCGGGTCGGTAGAGTCGGGTATATATATATATATGGGACGTGCCGAAAAAAGGTAATGGAAAAGGGTAAACTATCCTCTATAGTACACTACTCTATTTTTTATAATTGTACACTACTCTATTTTTTATAATTGAAATTTTTTTTGATTTGGTTAGAAAATTAAAATAGTTCTGTATTTCACGTTGTTTGGGGATTAAAGATATATTTTTCATTTCTAAAAATGAGATTCTTAGAAGAAAAAAAAACATTTGAAATATCTGGCGTCGGGTTTGGGATGCAACTGATGGAGCTTTTTGTTTCATCAGCTGGCTATTGTAATTAATTAATTTCTGGCTAGTGGCTGTTAAAAGTTTGGCCCGAGCGGCCAACAATGATAAAAGCTCAATGGAAAAATGGATAAATTATCCAACCCGGTCCATATTTAATACGGATAAAAAATGAGTTAACCGACGGATAATATGTATAACCATATTATTCATGACTTCATGAATATAATCATTTTTGGGAGTCTCTGAAACTTGAGGAACCCCCAATTTGAGCTTTTACAGATGTAAAAGTTAAACCCATTAGTTATCTATTTTCTAAATGGATAATATGGTTCTTATCTATATTTGACTTATTTTTAAAAAGTTCATTATCCAACCTATTTTTTAGCGGATAATATGGGTGATTAACTGTTTTCTTTTAACCATTTTCCACTCCTGCCTACTAGATAGGGCAGCCGAAACTTTGCAAGCCCCAAAATTAAAAAAAATTGTACTATACAGACTAATCTCCTATCTATATATAAGTTTTCTATCCATTCTCTTTTTCTTCTACTCTGTCTTCTAATCATAACTGCATATATACGAATCTTGCATTCCTGTTTATTAAATTGATCGCATACAATATATGGATAGGAAACTCTGTTAAATCCCGAAACAAAAGTCATATTCTATGGACCCATCATCACAAGTCCAAATATATGATTAGTTTTCAAATTCGAGTCCAAATGAATGTTCAAAACTATAAAATAAACTTTCTTAAGTTTTCGGAAAAAACTTCAATTTCTCTTAATCAAAATCATGTTTTGATGTTGATTTAATGATAGATTTATGTATAAACCATACAAATCCAACTTAGGATTAATTGCTCCAAAAAGTAGATGAAAATTGTTTCAAAACTCATCTCAAATCCAAGCTCTCTACCTCCCAAAATAATAAAATAAGTCCAAGTACGAAATAAGGTTATATACAAAAGTGCAAATTTTCAAAAATTATACTAGTATTATTTCTATTTACTAACATAGTCATAACTTTTTGTAATGTTAAAATGATAAACAATTCGAATTTTTGAAATCTTGATCCAAAAGACTATAATACTTGCTCCATACTTGCAAACCTACAAGAATGTTTAGGTCTAAGGTCAAATTTGTGAACCTTAGTAGTTCAAATATGCAAAAAGGCCTCCTTTTCGTAGTTCAAATCTTTTCCATACTTGCTCCAAATACACTGAAACTCAAGCAAACTCCTCGAGTCCACTTCAAAATAACCCAACAAGTCCAAATAGGATGTAGACGTGTCTAAAATCTCAAAACATGAATGAAATTGTTGCAACATAAAGTCAACTCTAAGGTCAAATTTGTGAACCTTAAACTTCTATTTTCAAGCAACAGCGCCGAATTCTACACAAACCACTTGGCTCTTAATTCGAACATAAGTACAAGTCTAAAATTGTCATGCAAACCTACAAGAACGTTTAGGTCATGATTTCTACTTTTCAAGTATGTTACTCAAAATATTGATTTTGATCAACTTTTTTAACTTAAGGCCTCTAGTTAGGAACTAAGTGACCAAATTACTTTTAAACCTCTCGGTACCTAAACCACTATCCATGCAAGTTATAAATTACAAAATAAACGTATAAGAAGTTTCAATAACGAAATGCTATAACTCAAAACGATGGATTGATTTGTTACAGAAATGATCCAAACTTTCTCCATTGTTTGCTTAATTGGGTATATAACGGGTCTATGTTGAGTTTGTGGGTCATTACTTTTGGTGGAATACTTGTCATATCAGCATGAGACCTAGCAAAGCAATTTGTATTAGCCCATAAAAATTCAATTAACTTACTTCTGACTTCAAAGTCGAGTCTCGAACCAATATAAACTTTCCTTTTCGGGAAGTTGACGAAGAATATAAGGATTTCTAACTCCTCGGCAGGCAACTTGGTTGCGTCCATATATTCTGGATCAGTGATTGCATCTGGAATATTTGAGTCATAGATGTCTATATCCAATTACTCAGTTGTACTCGAACTTCCTTCAACTGAAGGAACTTCGACGACTCGTGACCCTCGTTGATTTAATTGCTATTTGGCACCTCCTTCTTTGGAAAGACCATTTTCAATAGCCACAGAGTTTAACTCCAGGGCAGCTCTTTGTTCTCCTTTAATCTGCCTGATTTTCCATTTGGATAGGAACTTGATAACTTTATAGGAACAGATGCTACCGCTGTAAACATAAACTTAATTAATATCAGGATCTTGAACATGATAATGTTACATAAAATTGGTACGTAAACATACCTGAATTATAAGCCTTTATCACGAAGCGAAAGCGTTAATTAGAATTGGTTTCTCGCCCCTTACTCTAGCTTTCGTTACCGCCGACTTTAGTGATGGAAGATAGAATAGAAAAATACGGTAACTCTAATAGGTTAGGAGCTCATTGATCTCCTTTAATCTGCCTGATTTTCCATTTGGATAGGAACTTGATAACTTGATAGGAACATATGTTACCGCTGTAAACATAAACTTAATTCATATCAGGATCTTGAACATGATAATCTTACATAAAACTGGTACAAAAAACATACCTGAATCGTAAGCCAATATCACGAAGCGAAAGCGTTAATTAGAATTGGTTTCTCGCCCCTTACCCCAGCTTTCGTTACCGCCGACTTTAGTGATGGAAGATAGAATAGAAAAATACGGTAACCCATTAGTGTTGGGAGCTCATTGATCTCCTTTAATCTGCCTGATATTCCATTTGGATACGAACTTGATAACTTGATAGGAACAGATGCTACCGCATCCATGACGTGAATCCACGACCTCCCTAGAAGTAAATGGGGTATCGTTCACCACTCCTTCAGCAAATGTTGTTGATGTAATCTCACGTTGTTTGATCATGCTAGAGTTATCGAACCCAAAAAGTGATCGTGCTTTCAGAATGATTTGATCTGCCAATTGCATCTCTTCGATAAGTCACAGTTAGATTATATTTGTCGAGCTACCAAGATTAACCAAAAATATTTTTTCATCAGTATCTAAAATATATAGTAATATAATTACCAGTGCATCATTATGTGGTATTGTTAATCCATCTGCGTCTTTATCGTCAAATTTGATAGTTGTACACTACAAGAAAGTATGGAATTTGCAACAACGTTTTAGCAACAATTGAAATATTGTTGGCTAAAATGGATAAATGGCATTGCTATAGCATAGATCTTTTGGCAACAAAATTTCCTTGTTGCCAAATATGTTAATTTTGTTGCCATATTCTATAGTTTAGATAATAAACTTTAAAATTTTAAAAATGACAACAACGTTCTAGCAACAACTACAGTATTGTTGCCGAATTTTAATAAATGGCAACAACTAATTTTAGTTGTTGCAAAAAATAAAACTTTTAACATAATAAAGTTAAATTATAAACAGAATTGGCAACAATAATTTTTTTTTTGTTGGCAATAAATATTATTTTGACATACGTGTGTTGTGGCCTAAAACTTTTGATTTTCCGCCAAAATCAAACACGGCAAACTTTTCCAGTTTTTCCGGTTTTTTAGCCCACTCACTAATAACCATTCTGGCTAGGGTTTTTCTTATCAGTTCTACTTGAAAGAGCTCCTCCCCTGCTGCATCCTCTTTGTTGCTTCGTGTTGCAGCTGATCGGAGAAGAACCGGTAAGAATTCAATCTTTAATTGCTTTACCCGATTGCTTCACTAAATTATGGAAATACCAATGTTTGTGGTTGTCTTTTATCATTGAAGTACTTAATGGGTATGGGTATCTTAAAATTTTTTATGCCAGAGAAGGATTTGCAATGTTTTCTCCTCTAATTCCTTATGCTACAGAAAGAAACTTTGCATAGGTTTTTCTTTTATTGTTGTCTAGTTTGTTGTTCCTTTTTTTCAATTCATCTTCTGCTAACGTTTTTATACATGTTCTCTGCATAATAACAGAATGAAACTAGTACTGAACATGAAAGTTTTTCTCTGTTATTCGTGAAAATTTGATTGGTAAAACTATAAGTTGCAAAGAGATTTTTCAAACATATAATTTGATCAATTTCCAAAGGCCATCATTTCGAGGTTATCAATTTATGCTTAGTGTAGATACTTATCCTTTTTAATTTAATAAACAATTGGATTGTATAAATATCTCTCATTAGATAAAAAGTAAATAAAAGATATGTTGAATAACTTATCCTTTGATGTAATCAGTTCAATTTTATGTTTCTTACCATTCAATTCTACGATCTTGTGAGGGGAAATTGGAAACAGAAATAAACCATGGCGTCAATCAGAAATTTATGTGAAATATTGTTTTGGTCGAAGAATTCCATGGTATGAGATTAAATTGAAGGTCAATCATTCCACACTTCTAGTTTTAAATACCAATTTCATGAGAAGTTTATCAATTACTTGCTGTTATTGGTATTGGATCTGTTTGGTTCATAAAAAGTTTGCTTTATATCCCCGGTCCAATTTTAGTTCTTTGAATATTTTATTCATGTATATGGATATTCGCTGAATCCAAAGTAAAGTAAATTTTTGATTAATCATTAGATGCATAGAATTATTACTAGAGTCTGGTTGCAGTACAATTGATTTACAATGGTAGATGATTTCCAACTTTGGGAAGAATGAGTTATTTTACTGAGTATTATATTATTTTACTTTTTCAGAAAAGAAAAATCTTAGAAATCAGTAACTCGTTACCTTACACTTGATTTACATCTAATAAAGTGCTAAAGAAAAATATTATCCAATCGTAGCTGAATTGATTCACCTTGGCACTCTTATGCAATTTTTCTTTCCAAAGAAGAGCACATACTCAGTCTTAGACATTAATACTTCTGTGACTCCCACAATAAACAGGAGTCTCAAAGTCGAAATTCTGTTTGCCTAATATACATAGCTAAAAGTGAACCTTTTGTTTGCCTAATATTGTCCAATAATATCCAATTTTTCTCTAATGATTTGGCTTTCCAGTTCAACTCAAAGGCTTATGTTTCTAAGCCTTTCTCTATTCTAGTTTTTCCGGATACAATAGATAATAAGAAATAGAGAAAAAGTTAAACATATAATTTTACATTTATATTTTATTGTAGGTAAGTACATGACGGATAAGAGCTGGATACTCATTAAGAATAGGACGTTACCTCAATACTTGAATGGTGTGGAACAGTTTTTGTACTTCGCATTTTCTAATCCTAATGTTGGTGTAAGAATCCAATGTCTGTGTGTTAAGTGTAACAATGTTCTTTGGAAAACGCGAGAAGAAGTAAAGACAGATTTACTTAGGCGAGGAACAGATTCAACACATGATAGGTGGATTTATCATGGCGAATCAGATTCATCTTCAGATAATGGAACAAATGTTGGTACAGATTCAAATATAGGGAATGATAATGCTTCCACTTTTGAAATGTTGCATGACTTATATCGTGGTGTTTTCACTAATAGTCATGAGTTTGATGAGAATAGTGAGTCTAATTGCGAAGAGCCTAATACATAAGCTAAAATTTTCTATAGATTATTAAAAGATGCAGAGCAAAAGCTATATCCTGATTGTGAAAAATTCTCCAAACTCTCTTTTGTAATGCGTCTTTTTCAAATGAAATGTCTGCATGGCTGGAGTAATGCCTCATTTGAGTCTTTATTGAAATTACTGAGTGATGTTTTACCAGAAAAAAATGTGCTTCCGAATTCTATCTATGAAGTTCAAAAAATAATTAAAGGCCTGAGTTTAGATTATGTGAAGATAGATGAATGTGTTAATAATTGTATTTTATATAGAAAGGAATATACTGATCTTGAGCAATGCCCTAAATGTGGCGAGAAAAGATGGATTATGAGAAAAAGGAGAATATACTGATGAAAATGTTGCTTCAGGGAATTTGAATAAGAGAAATAAAGGAATTTCTAGAAAGATTATTAGATACTTTCCTATAATACCAAGATTACAGCGATTGTTTATGACAAAACGTACCGCTGAAGATATAAGGTGGCATAAAAATAAGGGTGTCGATGATGGAGTTTTACGACATCCAGCTGACTCATTGGCGTGGAAATATTTTGATGAAAAGCATCCAAGTTTTGCTTCAGATCCACGTAATATAAGGCTCGGGCTTGCTTCAGATGGCTTTAATCCTTTTGGTTCAATGAGTAATGCCTATAGCATGTGGCCAGTAGTCTTGATCCCATATAATCTCCCCTCATGGCTATGCATGAAACAATCAAATAATTTATTGTCCTTGCTTATTCCTGGACCAAAAGGCCTTAGTATGGATATTGATGTGTATCTCCAACCCTTGGTAGATGATTTAAAAATCTTATGAGAGAGTGGAATTGAGACTTATGATGCTTTTATGAGACAAAACGTTTGCTTGCGTGCTTCTTTGTTGTGGACAATTAATGATTTTTCAGTTTATGATATTTTATCCGGCTGGAGCACTAAAGGTAAATTACCTTGTCCAATTTGTCATATACATACTTGTTCCATTTACTTGAAACATGGTCGAAATTAATGCTATATGAGTCATCGTAGAATTTTGAAAATAAATCATCCCTATCATCGGAATAAAAGTTCTTTTGATAACACAAAGGAAGAAAGACTTACACCACAAGCTTTGAGTGGAGATGATGTGCTTGCACAACTTAATACATACTCACAAGGGTTAGGCGATGGCAGTACAAGAAAAAGAAAACGAGATACCATAAGATGTGACAATTGGAAGAAGAAAAGTATATTCTTTGAACTCCCATATTGGAGGACTTTATTGTTGAGACATAATTTGGATGTGATGCATATAGAGAAAAACATCAGTGAAAGTGTTGTAAGAACGTTATTAGATATTGAAGGAAAAACAAAGGATACATTAAAATCTCGATTAGACTTACAAGAGATGAAAATAAAAAAATCACTCCATCCAATAAAAAGTGAGAATAAGTACCTACTTCCTCTAGCAAGCTATACGATGTCTAAAACGGAGAAGATTCAATTTTATCAGCTCATCAAAGAAGTCAAGTTTCCTGATGCTTATGCTTCTAGCATTAGTCGTTGTGTCAATGTTAAGGAAGCCCGGATTTTTGGACTTAAAAGTTATGATCACCATGTTCTTTTCCAACGTATCTTTCCACTAATCATCAAAGGGATTTTGCCAAAGGATGCATATGATCCATTAGTTGAATTGTCATTATTCTTTAGGGATTTGTCTGCTAAAGAGTAACTAGATAAAAGTATATGGGTGACCATTTTTAAATTAGAGCATGTATTTTTGCCAACGTTCTTTGATGTTATGGTTCATTTAGCAATTTATTTTGCAATTGAGGCAAAGTTGGGTGGTCCCGTTCAATTTCGATGGATGTGTGAGTAGTACCTTCTCCCCAACCATCTAAGAAACATCATGAACCTTCCGATCGGTGCAACTCTTTTGTCTAGATTGCGTCGTGCAAAGCCGATCCTGAATTAACTTAACTTTATCCAAAGCATTCTGAACCAGGTTAGTACCTAATAGCCTAGTCTCACCCGACACAAACCATCCCACCGGAGACCGACATCGTCTCCCATACAAAGCCTTATACGGAGCCATCTGAATGCTCGATTGTTAGCTGTTGTTGTAGGCATACACTCCAAGCGTCAGAAACTGACCCCAAGAGTCCCCAAAATCTATGACACAAACGCCTAGCATATCCTCTAATATCTGATTAGTGCACTCGGACTGTCTATCCGTATGACGGTGGAAGACTATACTCACAAAAACTGCGTTCTCCGATCCAAAATGATGGACATCGGCACACTGTGAAGGCGAACAATCTCACGGATGTAGATCTCAGCCAACTGTATCGAGGAATAAGTAGTCCCAACTGGAATGAAATGCACGGACTTGGTCAACCTATCCACAATCACCAAAATTACATCAAACTTCCTCGAAGTTTGTGGGAGCCCAACTACAAAAACCATGGTGATACGCTCCCATTTACATTCCGGAATCTCAAGCCTCTAAAGCAATCTGCCCGGTCTCTAATGCTCGTACTTCACCTACTGATAGTTTAGGCACCGAGCTACAAACCCCATTATATCCTTCTTCATCCTCATCCACCAATAGTGCTGCCTCAAGTCCTGGTACATCTTCGTAGCACTCGGATGAATGGAATATCGCTAACTGTGGGCCTCCTCAAGAATCAACTCACATAGCCCATACACATTACGCACACAAATCCGACCCTTCATCCTCAACACCCTATCATCCCCAATAGTAACCTCCTCGGCATCAGCATGGTGAACCATCTCCATAAGGACAAGCAAATGAGGAACATCATAATGGCGCTCTCTGATGTGATCATATAAGGAAGACCAAGAAACCACACAAGCAAGAACCCGACTGGGCTCTGAAACATTCAATCTCATGAACTAGTTGGCCAAGGCCTGAAAATCTTATGCCAGCAGTCTCTCACCAATAGGAATGATTGCAAGGCAACCCACACTCCGCGCCTTCCTACTCAAGGCATCAGCCACCACATTGGCTTTACCGGGATGATACAGAATAGTAACACATAGTCCTTTAGCAGCTCCAACCATCTCCGCTATCTAAAATTTAAATCCTTCTATTTGAACAAGTGCTGGAGACTTCGATGATCCGTAAATAAACCTCACAAGACATACCGTAGAGAGATAATTCGTCCAAATCTTCAATTCATAAAAGATGGCTTCATACTCCAAATCATGAACATGATAGTTCTTCTAATGGGGCTTCAACTTACGTGAAGCATAAGCAATCACTCTACCCTTCTGCATCAAGACACACCTAATACCAATCCGAGAAACATCACAATATACTGTATAAGAGCCAGAAGCTGAAGGGAAAACTAGAACTAGAGTTGTGGTCAAGGCAGTCTTGAGCTTCTGAAAGCTCTTTTAACACTCATCCGGCCACCTAAATTGAGCACCCTTCTGGGTTAATTTGGTCAAAGGAGTTGTAATGGACGAGAAACCCTCCACAAAGCATTGATAATAACTGGCCAAGCCGAGAAAGCTCTGAACCTGAATAGTTGAGGACAGTCTAGACCAACTCTAAGCTACCTCTATATTTTTTGGATCCACCTTAATACCCTCACTGGACACCACACACCTCAAGAACGCTACCGAACTAAGCCAAAACTAATACTTGGAGAAATTGGCATAAAGTTTCTTCTCCCTGAGCCACTCTAGTACAATCCTCAAATTATGGGCATGCTCCTCCTGGTTGCGTGAGTACACCAGGATATCATCAATGAATATTAAACGAATCAAGATATGGCTGAAATACATTGTTCATCAGATGCATGAATGTTGTTGGGGTGTTGGTCAACCCAAAAGACATCACAAGGAACTCATAGTGACCATAACGGGTACTGAATGACGTCTTTAGAATATTCGAGTCCCGAATCTTCAACTGGTGATACCCAGACCTTAAACCAATCTAAGAGAACACCCTCGCTCCCTGAAGTTGGTCAAATAAATCATCAATGCTCGGCAAAGGATACTTGTTCTTGATTGTAACTTTGTCCAAATGCCTATAGTGGATGCACATCCATATAGTATTATCCGTCTTCATCACAAATAAAACCGATGCACTCCAAGGCAACACACTAGGCCTAATAAATCCCTTATCAAGAAGTTCCTGAAGTTGCTCTTTCAATTCCTTCAACTCAGCTTGTATCATACGATACTGGGAATAAAAATGGGCTGAGTGCCCGACACCAAGTCAATACCAAAGTCAATATCCCTGTTGGGTGGAATGCCTGGCAGGTCTGCAGAAAACACATCCGGAAAGTCTCGCACTACCAGAACAGAAACAATAGTAGGGGTGTCAACACCAACATCCCGCAAAAAGGCCAAATATGATAGAGACCCCTTCCCAACCATCTGTTGGGCCTTCAAATATGAAATCACCTTGCTGGGAAAATAATTTAGAGAACCTCTCCACTTGATCCTTGGCAACCCCGGTATCGCAAACGTCAGGGTCTTAGCGTGACAATCCATAATAACATGACATGAAGACAACCAATCTGTATCCAAAATCACATCGAAATCGACCATACTAAGCAATAAGAGATCAACTCTCGTCTCCAATCCCCAATTGTCACTACACACGACTGATAGACACGGTCCAGAACAATGGTATCATCCAGTTGCACAGACACATAAATGGATAAAATGATGGACTCACGGGGCATATCCAGATAGCGAGCAAAACCTGGTGATACATACGAATAAGTGGAACCAAGGTCAAATAATATAGAAGAAACCATGTGGAATACTGACACAATACTTATGCTCACTGTATCTGAAGCAACAGCCTTTGTCCTGGAAGGAATAACATAGAATCGAGCATGATCTCCAGTTGATCGGCCTCCCCCTCTAGGGCGACTCCAAGTTGTCTGAGCCCCACCCCGAGCTGGCTGAGCGGGTGGTGAAGTAACTAGAGCGAAAGTCGCAGCCTGACTCCTCTACTGAACTGGACCTCCTAAAAGACGGGGACAATGACTCTTCACATGACCCAACTCTCCACATTCATAACAAACCCTCTCAGAAAATGGTGGCAAGTACAGAAGCCGACCCCGAGAAACAGAATAACTACTAGAGGATCCTGGTGCAGATGAACCCTAAATGGAAGGAGCACGAGATGAACTCTGAGCTGGGAGTGCACTCAGAGATGACTGACTAAGTCGAGCACTGTATGAATCATGGCTAGCTAATGTGCCACGATGAACTGGACTATCCATCTAAGCAGGCCTATAAGGACGACCCCTGCTGTGGTGGGACTAACCCCTAGATGAAACCCTATTAAAACCACCTGAACCACGAGGCCTCTTGGCCTCCATATCCTCATACTCCTGACTACAGACCAACTCTAGCAGCCGAGCAATATCAACCACCTCATCAAATATAGCACTTGATACACTATCCCTAGTCATAACAAAATGCAACTGATAGTCGAGGTCATCATTGAACCTCCTAATACTCTCCCTCTCTGTGGGAACCAACCAGATCTGTGAGGAACCAACTCTGAAAATCTCATCTCATACTGGGTGATAAACATGCCCCCTTGACGTAGCTGCTTGAACTGCATGTGCAGCTTCTCCCTACTAGTCTGTGGAACAACCTTCTTCAAGAAGAGTACGGAGAACTCATGCCATGAAAGTTGTGCAGCACTAACTCGGATGCTCCTCTCATAGGCTTCCCACCATCTGAAGGCAATCCCTAATATCTAAAAAGTAGTAAAGGAGACTCGAATAGTCTCCAAAATACCCGTCATGCAAAGAATCCGCTGGCATCTATTAAAGAAGTCATGATCATCCTCTAACTCAGTCCCACTAAATTATGGGGGCTGGAGCCTCCAAAATATCTCTAGTCTTTTCTACTCTTCATCACTCATAACGGGACCCAACTTGGCCTGAGCAACTACAACTGGCTGGGCTAGTAGTACCCTCGATGTCTGAAGTCCCTGCACTACCTGCTCTAGAGTACGGGCGGCAATAGTCTGAGTACCTCTCCCGGCCTAAGAAGTGGTTGGCGCGGCCTGAACAGAAATCACCTTAGCAAGGCTAGTGCAAACAGTCAATATCTGGGCAAAAGCATACTGAAGGCCTGAAATCACAATAGGCATAGCTGGTGCCTGAGTTGTCCCCACTGGCTAAACCACATATGGAACCTGCTCCTTAGATGGAGCAACTGATGGATCTCCAGGT
This sequence comes from Nicotiana tabacum, assembly GCF_000715075.1. Lineage (NCBI taxonomy): Eukaryota > Viridiplantae > Streptophyta > Magnoliopsida > Solanales > Solanaceae > Nicotiana > Nicotiana tabacum. The sequence continues at coordinate 10,638,294 of NC_134098.1, forward strand.
GCTGCTCTAGCAGCTGTACGAGTTGCACCTCGGTCCAGGACTGTCGAGGCCCTAGCTGGTGGTACTGTTGGTTGTCCGCCTGATCTAGTAGCACGTGTCCTCACCATCTGTGAGAGAATAGAATAACAGAAGTTAAGTTCACAAAATCAACAAATTTGCACGACAAGAATACAAAAATGTGAAGTGTTCCTAAGGGTTCGGTAGCCTCTCGAAGATAAGTACAGACGTCTGCGTTCCGATCCGCAAGACTCTACTAAACCTGCTCATGACTCGTGAGACCTATTTAACCTGAGCTCTGATACCAACTTGGCATGACCCAAAATCCCAAATGACGTTATGGAACCTATCATGATACTAAACAAGCCAACAACTCACACATATGAATATCTTGAAATTTAAAATATGCGAAAATAAGCTTAAGTAAGTAAAAGTCTCACAAAACTGAATGAAAGCATCGCAGCTCAATACAGAATTTCCCAAAACCAGGTTGTCACTGAGTACTTGAGAATCTATATAATAACATAGTCTGATACATTGTCTAAGAAAGTAGAATAGGATAAGTAAAACTGAGAGATAGGGGAGGAGAGTCAAGGTCTGCGGACGCCAAGGCAGCTACCTCGATAATCTCTGAACGGCTAAAACTCCAAGATCAACAACCTTTGTGCCCGAAAACACCTAAATCTGCACATGTAGTGCATGTTGTAGCATGAGTACATCCAACTCAATTAGTAATAAGCCTAACATTTGGACTGAAAGAAGTGATGAATCTGACAATACGGTCCAAACACATAATTAAACAGTATAGAAATTTACAGGACATATGACAATAATATCTCATAGGAACTCATCATTTGCAGGTCCCAGTATAGGAATGTAGACATGCTTCTAAGTTTAACAATTAAACTCAAACAAATAAAATATGTCAAGTCTGAATGAAATGAAGAATATGACACCTATATATCTACATGCCAATATGCACATCGTATGTGATGCAATACAATGGAAGCCTCGCGTACTCACACTCTCAAAGTACTCAACCTGAGTGTCTCAATTCTCACTCATCACATTCAATCACTCAGCACTGTACATGGCAGATCCACCACAAATGCTAATAAATCCTGCTACGGTGCGCAGTCCGATAACATCGTGAATCAATACCAACTACGCTCACTGTGGGTGTGCAGACTCCGGAGGGAAATATCCAGCCCAAGCACTATAATAAGCCAATCATGGAATGAATCAATACAGTCTTCTGCAGCGTGCATCCCGATCCCATAAATATCACTCACAAATAGGCCCTTGGCCTCACTCAGTCATCAATCTCTCCAGTCTCTCGGGCTCACAACACTCATGCTAGGCAGCCTAAATCAATGATATATGATGTGACAATATATGATAACAGATATTGAGATATGATATGCAATGATGAATGCAACTAATTACATAACTGCAATTAAGAAAATAACTCAACATATAAGAATGACCAATATGGGTCTCAATAGCACCAGCACGTAGCCTAAATATGATTTCTAACATAAATTACAGCTCAAGTGCTCTAACACATGGGCTACAGTAATAATATTCAGATAAGATAGCCACATATTTCCACGAAATTGACTGAATCACAATTACTATGGTGCACGCCCACACGCCCGTCACCTAGCATGCGCGTAACCTCAACACCAATCACGCAGCATGTAATTTCAGGGATACATACCCTCAGAACCAAGTTTAGAAATGTTACTTACCTCAAATCGTACAAATCTCTATTCCAACAAGCCTTGCCTGGCGAATCGACCTCTCAATGCCTCGAATCTAGCCACAAGTAATTACAATCAACTCAAGCTATAGGAATCAATTCCATATAAAAATGTTAAGTTCTTAATCAAAAGTCAACTCAAAAGTCAACCCCCGAGCCACGTCTAGGAATACAATAAAAGTTACAAAATCTGAACACCCATTCAACCACAAGTCCAACCATACCAACCTTACCAAATTCTGACACCAAAATCATCACTCAAATCCCCAAATTTAACTCTCCAATCCCTAGCCCAAAACTCCCAAAATTTCACCTCAAAGACACATAAATTATGTGGAAAATTCAACGGGCATACAATATTATTGCATAAAACTGATCAAGAGTGACTTACCTCAAGAAACACCCTCGAAATCCCTCTCAAGAATCGCCTTAGTCCGAGTTTACAAAGTCCAAAATGATAAAAATCACGAAACCCTCAAATTTTAAACACTAAGCAGGCATTTCCGCACATGCGCTCCCGCTTTTGCGGAGAAAAACTCGCTTCTGCGAATTCACATAACCGCCGACCAAGCACACATGCGGTCCCATTTTTGCACCTACGGGACCGTATCTGTGAACCTTTCCTCTCTTTTGCGACTCCCATGCTGCCTACCCAATTCCGCTTCTGCGGTCGACCTCGCGCCGATGCGCATCCGCATCTGCAAAAACTTTTCCGCATCTGTGAAAACTTTTCCGCGCCAATGAGCCCCAGCAACCTTCCTCCTTTTTACAGCTGTGCAAGATTAGCCGCTTATGCACCTCCGCACTTGCAGCCAATCCCAACGCAGGTGCGATGACACCAGATATGTAGCACCTCAGCATAACACTTAAGCCAAATTCGATCTGTTAACCATCAAAGCTAACCCGATGCCCCGGGGACAATAACCAAAAATACCGACGAGTCCTAAAATACTATATGAACTTAATCGAGGCCTCAAATAACATCAAACAACATCAAAAATACAAATTTTACCCTAATTCAAGACTAATGAATTTATATACTACTAACATCTACATTCGATGCCAAAATCTATCAAATAAAGTCCGATTAACCTTAAATTTTGTACACAAGTCAAAAATGACACAATAGACCTATGCCAAATTTCAGAACCAAAATCCTAGCCCGGTAAGTACAATGTCAACTCTCAGTCAAACATTTCAATTTCTAAAACTTCTAATTTTCCAACTTTCGCCATTTCAAGCCAAAATCAACTACGAACCTCAAAATTACTATCCGGACACACTCCTAAGTCTAAAATCATCCAACGAAGCAATCGTAACCAAACTCCATTCTGAAGCCATTTAGACATAAGTCAACATCCGATTAACCTTTTCAACTTAAGCTTCCAACCTTGAGACTAAGTGTCTCAACTCATTCCGAAACATTCTCTGAACCAAACCGACTACCCCAACAAGTCACATAATGACAATTGAGCATACAATACGTAGTAAATGGGGGAATGGGGCTACAACACTGTTACACCCTATATTTTCGTATGTAAAAATGCGTCGTAAGCAAACTAATGTAGGACAAAAAAATGAGATAATATTTAAAAGTATATAAAGTAAGTTAATCATGTTACCTCTGAGGTTACAAATATTGAAGATCATGAACAACAAGTACAAAGAGGGTTGGACAGTTCAGAAGCTAAAGCAATTAAATAAAACAATGTTTCATCGAAAGTCGACAAGTTGGGAATGTTATAACATGTACCTTTGGGGTGAGACTAGGGTGATTAACATGATAAAGAGATTATGTTATGATTTATATTAGTCGTATTACATCCGTGTGTTATGTTTTTAAGTCAAGCGAGTTGTGGAACAAAAGTCGATGAAAGTCATCACAAGTTACATTCATAAGTTTTACTGAAACTTTGGGTCAAATGTAACTGCAATTTTCTCCCAATATACTTAGAGTTATGGTCTGTTCCACCCATCAAATTAAAGATCTATGAGTCTATTTTCCAACGCATTAAACCATTTGTCAATACGACATCGGAGTAGAGAGATATGTGCATTTTTGCGATACTGCGCAAGCTGCTAGGTGACAAGTAGGTGTGTCACCTACTTGCTTAAATGAAAGCCCAAAAATGGGCCATTTCGGGTCGTCCAAAGAGGCCTTTTAAGGGCCTATTTTCTTCATATATTAGACTTAAAATAGAGCATAATAACCAGACATAAGCTCTGCAAAGAATCCTCCCAAAAATTTCCCACAAACCCTAATTGATTTTCTCTCCCTTTCAAGTTCCAATTGGAGGTAAAACTTAGAGTTTGAAGAACCAAGATAGGAGCTGAGTTATCCAACAAATAAGGTGAGTTTAATGCTCTCTTTCATCCATTTTTTTCTTCTGTAAATTCATGGTAAGTCGTTCTATACTTGTAAGAACTCACGGGATGGTGATCGGAAGCCGTGAGTTCGAGTTATTCACTTGTAGCGGACTGTTTTGTGGACTGTTTTGTGTTGCTGCTGGGCTGCGTGTTTTATTACTATTTTGTGGAGTTTTGGAGGAGGAAGGGGGTTTATAAACACCATATAAATGTAGGGTGGTTGGATGGTCGTTCGTCATAACATTTTCGGGTCGTTTGACACTACTACGGTGGTCGTTTTGTGTACGAAGAGATTGGGGTGTGTTGGGCTGTTTTGTAGTATTTGATGGTGTATATAGGGCTGGAAAATGATGTTTATATGTTGTTATTGTTCTGTCCTTGTATTGTTGGTGTTATCTTGAAGTTGGAGGAAGGGCATATTATAGGGGAGATGCTGCCCGTTTTAATACAAAATAGGTTTGTCGTTCGTTGTGCGATAGTTGTACCTTTCGTAACTTAACAATAGTATTATTATCATTCTTGTAGATTAAGGTGCTAAGAGGTGAGTTCAACTTGGTGATTGAAAAGATTGTGATAAGGTATGTTAAGGCTAAGCCTTCCTTCATTTTGGCATGATCTCGTAGCTACATGTGTTAGTAATGAGACAAAAGAGAAGTTCATATTCATGAATTTATTCACACTATTCTAGTCTCATAAGTTACAATATTATTCCTTATCGAGACTCTATATTCAATTTTAGTATTGTCTTCTTTCAGTCAAGAGAGCAGCAAGCCTATATATATATAGTATTACAGTATTTTCATTACCATCGAGCTATAATCGATGGGCAGGCCCCTATTGGGCAACCTCTGATCAGATGGAAAGTTATATACCGAGCCTACTGTGGCCGAGCGCCTATGAGCGAGCCCAGCATGGTCGAGATACATAGCCTAGTATGGCCGAGCGCCTATAAGCGAGCCTACTATGGCAGAGCAGTTATATATACCGAGCCTTATAAGGCCGTACAATTATTTTACTTACTATATTGAAGGAGTTGAGTCAGTATCAGCAGGTAAGTATATCTCCAGATCATCTTTGACTCCCAGTTAATTTCAGTTATCATATTATCAGTTCATTTTCAGATTTCAGTTATTTTATTGCCTTACATACTCGGTACATTATTTCGTACTGACGTCCCTTTTTGGGGGCGCTGCATTTCATGCGTGCAGGTTCAGACAGACAGACGGGTAGACCTCCTCAGTAGGTGTTTTCCGAGTTCCGCCTGATCGGTAAGCTCCACGTCTTTCGGAGTTGCCAGGACTAGAGTTTTGTGTACATCTTATGTATATCTGTATATATGTTATGGGTAGGTCGGGGCCCTATTCCGATCACAGTACATCTATCAGTAGAGGCTTGTAGGCATATCCTGTTGGTTAGTGCAGTATGTTGGGTTTGTATAAATTGGTGGTTTGTCAGCTGTAGTAGCTATGACGGCCTTGTCGGCCTAGCTTTATATTGATATTTAGTTAGTGCTAGTTTCCATTCAGTTTTATATTTTGCTTCGCAAATTGTCTTGCAAGGTGGCCCCATGGCCAAAGTATGACATTATGTGTTCAGAGTCCCTTAGTCGCAATTTGGTACGCCAGGTTAGGTGAGGCACGGGGTGCTTGTCTCGCTCCTAGGTTCGGGGCGTGACAAACTTGGTATCAGAGCAGTTCTGTCCTAGGGAGTCTACAAGCCGTGTCTAGTAGGGTCTTGTTTATAGATGTGTTGTGCACCACATTATATAAGCAAGGAACTACAAGGCATTTAGGAGTTGGTTACACTTCTTTGAAATCTAAATCGTGCTATAGAACTGAGTTATAGGAAATTTGAATTAAACTTATGTGTTGGTGTTTGCATGCACAGATGACGGTGACTAGGAAGACTACGGCTAGCCAGAGGAGAGATACAGTAGTAGGTGAGGGGACCAACATGGTACCCCCAGTAGATGGGGCCCAGTCTGAAGCTCAAGGGGAGACCCCTACTCAGCCATTACCGGCTCCTCCACCAACTACGGAGATTCCTAGGGAAACCGCACATCCAGTTCCCCCTCCACTTCCATCAGATCAGGACTTAAGGAGTGCGGTGCATTTGTTAACACAGTTGGTAGCTACCCAGCAACATGCTAGGGCATCAGCTAGTGCAGGAACTTCTGAGGGGTCTAGGAGTTCAAGGGTCCGAGAGTTTATTGCTTTGAGTCCCCTAGAGTTCACGGGGACAGATCAGAGGGAGGACCCGCAGGATTTCATAGATCAGCTTCACAGGATCTTTCGTGTTATGCATGCCACGGAGAAAGAGGCAGTTGAGCTAGCAGCTTTTCGACTCCGAGATATAGCCATCCTTTGGTATGAGGGATGGGAGAGGTCCAGGGGACGTGATACACCTCCAGCTATTTGGGAGAATTTTTCAGATGCTTTCCTTGACCAGTACTTACCGCGGGAGATCCGACAGGCTCGAGTCGATCAGTTTCTAGCCCTCAAGCAGGGTAATATGAGTGTTCGAGAGTATAGTCTCCGTTTTGACTCATTGGCCAGATATGCACCATCCATAGTTTCTACTATGCGGGACAGGATTCACAGGTTTATAGCAGGGTTAGCCCCAGAGTTAACCGAGGCATGTGCCACCGCTGCATTGCAGGATAGTATGGATATCTCCCAGATTCAGGCATTCGCCCAGAATATAGAAAGGGGTAGGCGTCGGCAGCAGGGTACAGAAAGGGCTGAGCAAGGGCAACGTAAGAGGATGAGATTTCCCAGGTCTCAGGAGCAATCTCAGGGTAGTTATAGGACCCAGTACTTCGGACGGCCACCTAGGCCTCCGCCACCTCAGTTACAGGGTTACGGGTATGACCGCTATACTCAGTCAGGACCAGGTGAGAGCTCACGGGCGTCGGGTTTGCAGCGACAACGAGGTTCTGCGCAGACATGGTCATTTCCTCCGCGGTGTGACATCTGTGGTAGAGGACACTTGGGTCAATGCCGAGCAGGTTCTGATGCTTGTTATACATGTGGGCGTCCGGGGCATATGATGCGAGATTGCCCAAATAGAGATTCTGGGGGAATGGCACAACCAGCGAGTTCAGCAACAGGATCGTCTATGTCCGTGCATCCTTCAAGGCGTGAGTCTCAGTCTTCGGCTGGTAGAGGTCGAGGCAGAGGTAGAGGTTCCAGTTCAAGTGGTAATCAGAACCGTATCTATGCTTTAGCGGGTCGACAGGACCAGGAGTCTTCACCAGACGTTGTGACAGGTATATTAACCATTTGCTCTCACGATGCTTATGCTTTGATAGACCCAGGATCTACTTTATCGTATATTACCCCATTTGTCGCGAGGAAGTTTGGTATAGTGCCTGAAATACTAAGTGATCCTTTTGCGGTATCTACACCGGTCGGAGAATCGATTATTGCTAGACGGGTTTACAGAGGTTGTACGGTGACAATTTGTAGTCGTCAGACCTCAGCTGACCTAGTTGAGCTAGAGATGATGGACTTTGATGCTATCATGGGCATGGACTGGTTGGCAGCTTGCTATGCCACAGTTGATTGCCGAGCAAAGGTAGCCAAATTTCATTTTTCGGGTGAGCCAGTCCTTGAATGGGTAGGTAATACACCAACACCCAGAGGTAGGTTTATTTCCTATCTGAAGGCGAGGAAAATGATCGCAAAAGGGTGCATTTATCATATTGTGCGAGTTAGAGATGCAGATGCTGAGATACCTACACTTCAGTCTATTCCCATAGTCAAAGAGTATGCAGATGTGTTTCCAGATGAGCTTCCAGGTATTCCTCCAGAGCGAGAGATTGATTTTAGCATCGATTTGCTTCCAGGAACTCAACCAATATCCGTCCCTCCGTATAGAATGGCACCTGCCGAATTGAAGGAGTTGAAGGAGCAGTTAAAAGATTAGCTGGAGAAAGGTTACATTAGGCCCAGTACCTCACCTTGGGGTGCACCGGTACTATTTGTGCGGAAGAAAGACGGCTCGCTGAGGATGTGTATCGATTATAGGCAGTTGAACAAGGTAACTATTAAGAATAAGTATCCACTTCCAAGGATCGATGACTTGTTTGATCAGTTGCAGGGAGCTAGATGCTTTTCCAAGATTGATTTGAGGTCGGGGTACCACCAGGTCAGAGTTCGGGAAAAGATATTCCGAAGACAGCCTTCAGGACCCGATATGGCCACTTCGAGTTCCTTGTCATGTCCTTCGGGTTGACTAATGCACCCGCTGTATTTATGGACTTGATGAATAGCCTATTCCGGCCATTTTTAGATCTGTTCGTGATAGTATTTATTGATGATATTCTGGTTTATTCCCGTTCAGAGGATGAGCATGCGGACCACCTGCGAGCGGTACTCCAAACCCTCCGTGATCGTAAGTTGTATGCTAAGTTTTCTAAATGTGAGTTCTGGTTGAAGTCTGTAGCATTCTTGGGGCATATTGTATCAGATGAAGGGATAAAGGTGGACACTCAGAAGATTGAGGCCGTGAAATCTTGGCCTAGACCTACCACTCCGACAGAGGTTCGTAGCTTTCTAGGCTTAGCAGGATACTATCGGAGGTTCGTAGAGGGTTTTCTTCCCTTTCGGCACCATTGACGAAGTTGACACAGAAAGAAACTAAGTTTCAATGGACAGAGGCTTGTGAGCGGAGTTTCCAAGAGCTTAAGAACAAGTTGACCTCAGCTCCAGTTCTAACACTTCCAGAGGGTCTAGAGGGTTATGCCGTGTATTGTGATGCATCAGGTGTCGGGTTAGGATGTGTCCTGATGCAACATGGGAAGGTAATTGCATATGCTTCAAGGCAGTTGAGGAAGCACGAGAGGAATTATCCGACCCACGACCTCGAGTTAGCTGCAGTTGTCCATGCACTTAAGATATGGCGGCATTATTTATATGGTGTTCATGTTGATATATTTACTGATCATAAAAGCCTACAATATATTTTCAAGCAGAAAGAGTTGAATTTGCGACAGAGGCGATGGCTTGAGTTATTGAAAGATTACGATGTTAACATTCTCTACCATCCAGGAAAAGCTAATGTTGTAGCAGATGCCTTAAGTCGCCGATCTATGGGTAGCTTAGCACATGTAGAGCCCGAGAAAAGACAATTAGCTAGAGATATTCATCAATTGGCTTCGTTGGGGGTTCGGTTAGTAGATTCTGAGGATGGTGGAGTTGTAATCCAAAACACTGCAAAATCATCCCTCATAGCTGAAGTCAAGGAAAGGCAGTACGAGGACCCAGAGTTGGTCGAGTTGAGAGAGCGAGTTTCGCAGCAGAAGAAGCCATTGTTAGAGCTCAAGGGAGATGGGGTTCTCAGATACAAGGGTCGTTTGTGTGTTCCAGATGTAGCAGGGCTACGAGACAGGATTATGTCAGAGGCACATCATTCATGGTATTCCATCCACCCTGGATCGACGAAGATGTATCATGACATTAAGGATATGTACTGGTGGAATGATATGAAGAAGAACATTGCTGAGTTTGTCGCCCAATGTACTAGTTGCCAGCAAGTGAAGGTAGAACACCAGAAGCCCGGAGGGCTAATGCAGACTATAGAGATCCCGACATGGAAATGGGAGGCGATAAACATGGACTTTATCATGGGTTTACCTCGTTCTAATCGTAAGTTCGATTCCATATGGGTGATAGTCGATAGGCTCACGAAATCAGCTCACTTCCTACCGGTCAGATCTACATATACAGCAGAAGATTATGCAAAGTTATATATTAAGGAGATAGTGCGGCTACACGGAGTAGCAGTTTCTATTATATCTGACCGTGGGGCTCAGTTTACAGCACATTTTTGGAGGTCATTTCAGAGAGGTCTAGGGACTCAGGTGAATCTCAGCACAGCTTTTCATCCACAGACTGATGGACAAGCCGAGCGCACAATTCAGACGCTCGAGGATATGTTACGAGTATGTGTGTTGGATTTTAAAAGAAGTTGGGATGAACATCTACCTCTTATCGAGTTTGCATATAATAACAGTTACCACTCCAGTATCCAGATGGCTCCGTACGAGGCTTTGTATGGGCGTAAGTGCAGATCTCCTATAGGGTGGTTTGATGTTGGAGAATCTGGGTTACATGGGCCAGACCTGGTTCAGCAGGCCATAGAGAAAGTAAAGGTTATCCGGGAGCAACTGTTGACAGCTCAGAGTCGTCAGAAGTCATATTCTGACGTGCGGCGACGAGACTTAGAGTTCAGGATTAATGACTGGGTATTCTTAAAGGTATCACCTATGAAGGGCGTGATGAGGTTTGGCAAGAAAGGAAAGCTTAGCCCACGGTATATTGGGCCTTATAGGATCATTCGGAGAGTGGGCCAACTAGCTTATGAGTTAGAGTTGCCCTCAGAATTGGAGTCTGTCCATCCGGTTTTTCACGTATCTATGCTACGGAAGTGCATTGGCGATCCTACCCGAGTGGTGCCCACGGATGATGTACAGATTACAGAGGACTTGTCATATGAGGAAATTCCAGTTGCCATCCTAGACCGACAAATCCGCAATCTACGAAATAAGGAGGTAGCTTCCGTAAAGGTTTTATGGAGGAGCAAGAATGTAGAAGAGATGACGTGGGAATCGGAGGAAGAAATGAAGTCTAAATACCCCCACCTATTTCAAAATGAAGATATGGTTCGAGATAGGACGCTACAACATAGCTCTATGTAGGCTAGCAGGTCATCAGGTAAGCTTTTATTTTTCACTTTCAATATTTATGATTTACGGTCGGTGAGGCAAATTGCTGCTATTTATAAAGATTGGCCATGTGTGGCATGCATAGTATGTTTCTGGCTACGTGCAGGTTGGTTTTAACCTAGTGTACGAAGGATACTCTGGAAAAAGTTTCCAAAGTCTCCAAGAGTAAACATTCGAGGACGAATGTTCCCAAGGGGGAGTGATGTTACACCCTATATTTTCGTATGTAAAAATGCGTCGTAAGCAAACTAATGTAGGACAAAAAAATGAGATAATATTTAAAAGTATATAAAGTAAGTTAATCATGTTACCTCTGAGGTTACAAATATTGAAGATCATGAACAACAAGTACAAAGAGGGTTGGACAGTTCAGAAGCTAAAGCAATTAAATAAAACAATGTTTCATCGAAAGTCGACAAGTTGAGAATGTTATAACATGTACCTTTGGGGTGAGACTAGGGTGATTAACATGATAAAGAGATTATGTTATGATTTATATTAGTCGTATTACATCCGTGTGTTATGTTTTTAAGTCAAGCGAGTTGTGGAACAAAAGTCGATGAAAGTCATCACAAGTTACATTCATAAGTTTTACTGAAACTTTGGGTCAAATGTAACTGCAATTTTCTCCCAATATACTTAGAGTTATGGTGTGTTCCACCCATCAAATTAAAGATCTATGAGTCTATTTTCCAACGCATTAAACCATTTGTCAATACGACATCGGAGTAGAGAGATATGTGCATTTTTGCGATACTGCGCAAGCTGCTAGGTGACAAGTAGGTGTGTCACCTACTTGCTTAAATGAAAGCCCAAAAATGGGCCATTTCGGGTCGTCCAAAGAGGCCTTTTAAGGGCCTATTTTCTTCATATATTAGACTTAAAATAGAGCATAATAACCAGACATAAGCTCTGCAAAGAATCCTCCCAAAAATTTCCCACAAACCCTAATTGATTTTCTCTCCCTTTCAAGTTCCAATTGGAGGTAAAACTTAGAGTTTGAAGAACCAAGATAGGAGCTGAGTTATCCAACAAATAAGGTGAGTTTACTGCTCTCTTTCATCCATTTTTTTCTTCTGTAAATTCATGGTAAGTCGTTCTATACTTGTAAGAACTCACGGGATGGTGATCGGAAGCCGTGAGTTCGAGTTATTCACTTGTAGCGGACTGTTTTGTGGACTGTTTTGTGTTGCTGCTGGGCTGCGTGTTTTATTACTATTTTGTGGAGTTTTGGAGGAGGAAGGGGGTTTATAAACACCATATAAATGTAGGGTGGTTGGATGGTCGTTCGTCATAACATTTTCGGGTCGTTTGACACTACTACGGTGGTCGTTTTGTGTACGAAGAGATTGGGGTGTGTTGGGCTATTTTGTAGTATTTGATGGTGTATATAGGGCTGGAAAATGATGTATATATGTTGTTATTGTTCTGTCCTTGTATTGTTGGTGTTATCTTGAAGTTGGAGGAAGGGCATATTATAGGGGAGATGCTGCCCGTTTTAATACAAAATAGGTTTGTCGTTCGTTGTGCGATAGTTGTACCTTTCGTAACTTAATGATAGTATTATTATCATTCTTGTAGATTAAGGTGCGAAGAGGTGAGTTCAACTTGGTGATTGAAAAGATTGTGATAAGGTATGTTAAGGCTAAGCCTTCCTTCATTTTGGCATGATCTCGTAGCTACATGTGTTAGTAATGAGACAAAAAGAGAAGTTCATATTCATGAATTTATTCACACTATTCTAGTCTCATAAGTTACAATATTATTCCTTATCGAGACTCTATATTCAATTTTAGTATTGTCTTCTTTCAGTCAAGAGAGCAGCAAGCCTATATATACAGTATTACAGTATTTTCATTACCATCGAGCTATAATCGATGGGCAGGCCCCTATTGGGCAACCTCTGATCAGATGGAAAGTTATATACCGAGCCTACTGTGGCCGAGCGCCTATGAGCGAGCCCAGCATGGTCGAGATACATAGCCTAGTATGGCCGAGCGCCTATAAGCGAGCCTACTATGGCAGAGCAGTTATATATACCGAGCCTTATAAGGCCGTACAATTATTTTACTTACTATATTGAAGGAGTTGAGTCAGTATCAGCAGGTAAGTATATCTCCAGATCATCTTTGACTCCCAGTTAATTTCAGTTATCATATTATCAGTTCATTTTCAGATTTCAGTTATTTTATTGCCTTACATACTCGGTACATTATTTTGTACTGACGTCCCTTTTTTGGGGGCGCTGCATTTCATGCGTGCAGGTTCAGACAGACAGACGGGTAGACCTCCTCAGTAGGTGTTTTCCGAGTTCCGCCTGATCGGTAAGCTCCACGTCTTTCGGAGTTGCCAGGACTAGAGTTTTGTGTACATCTTATGTATATCTGTATATATGTTATGGGTAGGTCGGGGCCCTATTCCGATCACAGTACATCTATCAGTAGAGGCTTGTAGGCATATCCTGTTGGTTAGTGCAGTATGTTGGGTTTGTATAAATTGGTGGTTTGTCAGCTGTAGTAGCTATGACGGCCTTGTCGGCCTAGCTTTATATTGATATTTAGTTAGTGCTAGTTTCCATTCAGTTTTATATTTTGCTTCGCAAATTGTCTTGCAAGGTGGCCCCATGGCCAAAGTATGACATTATGTGTTCAGAGTCCCTTAGTCGCAATTTGGTACGCCAGGTTAGGTGAGGCACGGGGTGCTTGTCTCGCTCCTAGGTTCGGGGCGTGACAAACACTCAAAACAACCGGACGAGACATTAGAACATTAGTCATCGTGTTCGCGTCTAAGGAGTCTCATTCGCATTAAGGGAAGGTCAGATGGGTCATCAGGCTTTTAACATTCGCGTTCGCGTGTGGTGGTCCGCCTTCGTGTAGGCTCCGCACTAGAAGGAATTGCGTTCGCGATCAGTCCTCATGTTCATGAAGAAAGGTGGTCCCGTGATCACGAAGTGTATAACTATGCAGATCCATTAAATACTCTATTTTGTGGGTTTGAGTTATTTTATCACATTTTGAGACTGGGAACTTGAAACTGGGCTATTTTGGAGGGGATTTTCACAATTTGGATTAGGGTAAGTATTTTTTACTCGGATTTGATTATTATTCATGATTCCAACCTTAATTTTAGAAATTAATTGATGAATCAAAGTGAAGAAATTGGAGATTTTGGCAAATACTTATCTAAATTAAAAATTCTTGATTCAAACCCCAACTTGGTGTTTGAATTGCATGAAACTTGTATGGTTGGATTCATATTCGAATGTGTATTCAAAATTTATGAGTTTTGTTAGGTTTCGGGGAGCGGGCCTGGATTGACCTTTTGAGTTGACTTTGCGTATTTGAATCAAGATAATATATTTATTGTTTGGGGTTATTTTTATGGCTTTTACTGATATTATTAAGTTATTTTGGGTCGATTTGAGCCTCCAGGAAGTTGATTCACGCAAGAATGGATTTCTAGAGTACTGGTTTGGCTTGTTTGATGTAAGTATCTTGCCTAACCTTATGTGGGGGAATTCACCTTTGGATTTAGCCTTAATTGTTTATTTCTTTTATGTGAAAAATAATGTGTACATGAGGTGGCGAGCGTATATACGGGTACTATGTATGGATTTTGATCAGATTAGACCATAGGCTATTCCTATGCCTTAATTTGATAATGATCTTTGTATGAAACATGTTGAGATCACTTTGTGACTACTTGATCTTGATCACTACATTGACTTAGCCATAGTCATGCTTTATTTGTTGAACACCCCTTCTCTCTTAAGATATTTTATGTCCTTGTGCACTTTATTAATTAGATGTGAGCTTATATCTTGATGAAAATTCGGTGTTATTGTTTTTGTAATATTGTGGCACCTGTGTAATTGTATCTATTGATCTGTACATAAGGCTAAATAAGGGTGGTGTTATCTCGAGTTGTCCATGTGGAAAAATAAGGGTGGCATTATGCGCATGTGGCAGAATGAGGGAGGTAATTCATCGTTATGTGCACATGCGGAGAAATAAGGGTGGCATTGTTGATGATGATATGTGATATTTTTTAGGGTGACTTTTTATGTTGTTTTTGTAATGAGACATTGTTGATATTTTGATCATATACTTATTTCTTAAGGTTTCCATATTGCACTTCTATGAGTTATTGGTTGTATTTGACATGATATCACATGCCCCACTCCTATTTAATGCCTTGTTGACAAAGATGGATTTTTCTACATTGAGTTATTAACACGCGTTCTAAAGAGATTGTTGTTATTGTTTTCAATTATATATTCTATTGTCAGTTATTTTGATATACTGCACAAGTTATTTGACTAATGAATATCACAAGACTAGAACCTCGTCACTACTCCACCAAGGTTAGTCTTGATACTTACTGGGTACCGATTGTGGTGAACTCAAACTACGCTTTTGTATATTTTTGTGTAGATCTAGGTACTTCGGATCAGGCTTATCGATAGGGAAACATTGTGCTTATTGGAGACTTCAAGGTATCCCTGCAGATTTTGTCCACATTTATATTAAAATATGCTTTATTCTATCATGTTTTTACAACTGTAAATATTGACAAGTGATCGGTTGACCTAGTTTTAGAGACTAGGTGCCATCACGGTCCCTACGGTAGGTATCGAGTCATGACACTCGGTCCCCACACCAACCATCCACACAAGTACATAAATATCATACAAACTCGCTCGCATGCTCGGAACATCAAAATAATGTATAAACCACGAATTGAGCACCAAAACAGTTCATGCAAGCTATGAAACTCAAGAACTTAAATATTCAAAACCAAGCATCTGATTCCTACCAAACCAACTCGGAATGACACCAAACTTTGCAAAAAAGTTATAAATGACAAAACGAACCTATTCTATGTTCCGAAACAACACTGAACCTGAAAGCCACAAATTCAAACCATTGTCAAACTTATAAAATTACTAAACCTTCAAATTACCATCTTTCGGCAAAAAGAGCCAAATTATTTTAGGAACCTCCAAACATAATTGCGAGAATACGCCTAAGTCACAAATCATTTGAAATCATCAAAACACCATTCCAGGGTGGTTTTGACAAAAGTCAAACCTCGGTGAAACTCTCATACCTTAAGCTTCCAAACTAGGAACTAGGTGATCCAATTCAATCCAAAGCGTTCCCCAAACAAAACCAAGCATCCCCGCAAGTCACACAACCACAATCAAGCATATGGAAAGCATAAAATAGGGAAATGGGGGATAAAATACAAAAAATGACCGGTCAGATTTTTACATTATCCCCCTCTTAAATAAACATTCGTCCTCAAATGGGTCTAGAATCATACCTAGGATATAAAGTCGATAAGGATATTGACTCCGCATATCATGTTCAGTCTCCCAAGTCGCCTCCTCAACCGATTGACCTCTCCATTGAACCTTCACTGATGCAATATTCTTGGACCTCAGCTTCTGAACCTCCCTGTCCAAAATAACATCGGCTCCTCAACATAAGTCAAATCCTTGGCCAGCTACACTGAGCTGAAATCTAACATATATGATGGATACTCATAGTACTTTCGAAGCATGGAAACATGAAACACCGGATGAACTCCCGATAAGGTGGTGGCAAAGAAAATCTGTAGGCCACCTCACTAATTCTCTCCAACAATTCTAATGGACCAATGTACTGAGTGATTAACTTGTCCTTCTTCCCGAACCTCATCACACCCTTCATTGGTGAAATTTTGAGTAGAACCTTATCACCCACAACGAATGCCACATCATGAGACTTCCTATCCGCATAACACTTTTGTCTGGCCTGCATTGTACGAAGCCACTCCTGAATCAATTTCACCTTCTCCAAATTATCACGAACCAAATAAAAGCCAAATAATCTAGCCTCCCTAGGCTCAAACAAACCAATCGAAGAACGATATCTCCTACCATATAAGGACTCATATGGAGCCATCTGGATGCTTGATTAGTAGTTTTTGTTGTAGGAGAACTCTGCTAATGCTAGAAACAGATCCTACTGGACCTTGAAATAAATGACGCATGCTTAGAACATGTCCTCCATGATCTGAATAGTACTCTTGGACTACCCGTCCGACTAAGAATGAAATGTCGTACTCACATTGACCTGTATGCCAAAATCACGCTGCATGAATCTCCAAAAATGTGATGCAAATTAAGTGCCTCGATCCGACTTAATAGACACAAGCACACTATTCAGGCGAATTGTAACACCACGAAAAAAATAATTTGAAGTAATTAAGCGCTATTAGGAAAGTTGATGTGCGCTAATTATATTATTTTATATGTAGAAAAGGACTATTATATGAATGACATCAATTGATAATGATAATATATGTATGATGTGTATTAAGAATGGTTTATGATCAAATTAGAGCCCCAAGGCTAAGTCAAGTTGAAAATTTTATGATGGGATAAAGTTTCAAGTGAGTTCGCACAAGACCTAACTCCAAAATAGCATACTTGATACGAAGAGTTATATGGTGTATTACCTTTCAACAGAAAGTCCTATGTGTCTAGTTTCCAACTCTTCAAACCATTCGTCATTTGGAAATTCCTACAAGAAATTATGACCCAATTACCAAAGGCTAGAAAAATGAGATTTTGCCACAATTCTGTGATCGCAGAATAATTATGCGATCGCGAAAGTGCTTCTGCGATCGCAAACTGGTTGCAGAATGGACCAGAATAGCTCAGTTTTGGGCACCAATTTTTGCGAACATTTTGCAACCCGCATAGTCATTCTGCGGTCCATTATGCGACCGCAGACCTGCTTTCGGAGGGTTAATTTTTCTATTTTCATAACCCGACCCCATTTTGATAAATAGGTTTTGGGGTTTATTTTGGGTCAATTATCTAATGTTTTTTAGAGAGAAGTGAGAGTGTTCTAGAGAGAGAAAGTAGATGAAGTGTTTGTTCATCAAGACCTTGCCCAAGCTTTGAAATCCAACAAGGAAATTTCACAAGATCTTTATCTAAGAGGTAAGATTCAAACCCCTAGTCTTCAATTTCGAGTTTGGGGTAAAAGATGGGTGATTGAGAGTATGTTTCTTGGGAATAAGAGTACTATTTATACATTCTTGTACTAATAAGGTTTGTTGGAAGATTGTTGAGCTCAAATAAGTAAATATTGGGTTGTGGAGAGAAGGAAATATTATAAAAGAATCTTGTAGTTAAATTTGCACACCTAGTGTTTGATAAAATGCTCAAATGAGTTGAGATCATGAATATCTTCCTAATAATGGTTCAATTTTTTTATGTCTCAAAATAGATTGGGATTGCTAGAATTTCCGAGATGTTGTAGTAATTTAAGAAAAGATCAAAGCAAGGTATGTTGACTAAACTACTCTCTTTGAATTCAATGATGTTCTCATAAGTTTCAAGTATGTTGGTATCAAGTTCCTTATTCTATGTTCCGAGTTGTTCCCAATAAATTCGATAGTCCCGAATAAGCAAAGTGTCGAGAATTAAGTATTCAAAACGTGTTTTGGATGTTCCTAACACATTATGTTATCCTTTGGGAATGTTTTCAAGAATAAAATATATATTAAAAGGGTATATATTTGAGTTGTGTTTCAAATGAAGGTTATGATTCCAAATTGTGTGAGAAAACTCAATATGCTTAAGACTCTTAATTGCTCATATGTGTACCAAAAGCCTTGAATGAAAATGTCTTACTGTTGATAACCTATAAAGATGTGAAAGAAGTAAGAAATGCGATGATTGATATAAGTGAAAGTTATACTTGTGGGCAATGGTGCCAATGGAATTAAAAGATGTGAAATAGGTACGAAATGCAATGATTGATATAAGTGAAAGTGATACTTGTGGCCAATTGAGCCAATGAAATGAAATGATGTAAGAAAGGTTATGAAATGAGCCTTGATTCAACTATTCTGAATTGACTTCGAAAATAGAATTGTCTAAAAGCCTATAAACTCAAGTCATGCTCATATGTGGCTGTTTTAATAAAGGTTATGATTTGTGAGTATTTTCTATGTGTTTTGCGTTCTTACATATTCGTGCGTGGAAATTGTGTATTGCCCTTTGTGAGGAAAAATGTGTCAAGAATAAATGGTGTGTTATTTGCTGATGATTTTAACTTGTGCATCAATTGCCCATCATTTTACTCCATTTCTCGGAAATAAATCTACGATGCTTAAATTGTTCATTTCTCATGAACTTAAAGTTGTGATTTTCGAAATATTATATGTAGATATTTATGATGATGATACATGAGAGGGAAAAAATAAAAGTGTAGAATAACAAATATGACCACCGTGCCTTGAATAAAGAATCTTGTGAATGGCCAAAAGAGCCAAGGAAATATTATTGTTGTTATTGGTTAAAAAACCAAGGGGAGATTTATGCAATGTGGAAGATGATGAGGTAAATACATTTGGATAAGATTGACGTGATAAATGTATTCCTCTTAATTGGGATAAGATTGATTGATATAAAAGGGTTGACGTCTCGAATAAGACAGCCTAGACGATCGGGACGTGATCGGACACCATGTCTCACACATGGTGGTGATTGTGCTAGAAATTGTAATTGAAATTGATATTTTAGTTGATGTCTTCAAATAAGACAACCTAGCCAATCGGACTCCGTGCTAAAATTACGGTGGTATTGGTATTGATAGTAATTGTGGTTGATTCTCTAATGAGATATCCTAGCTGATGGGGTCGTGATCGGACTCCGTGCAAAAATTACGTTTAACTTGGCATTTGAATATCATTGATTGTGACTTGTTGTTTCTATGGATTTCCCCTTCTTACATTGGTATTCTATTTTGAAAGAGGAAAATTAGCTTTACATACTAGTACTATTCCATATGTACTAACGTCCCTTTTGTCGGGGGCGCTGCATCTTCAATGGATGTAGGTGATTCATTAGCGGTGCAACTTTGGTCCTCGTTAGCAGTTACTCCCTATTCAACATGTTTTGGTGAGCCTTATTCTATTCCGGGACCGATGTCACTTGATGTTACACTTTGTATCTTGAGGTATAGCTAGGGACTTTTTGCCGGCACTTCCATACTATTCTTGTGTCATATTTAGAGCCTCTGTACACAGGTTGTGGGTGGTGTATGATGTTGAGAATTGTACTAGAAATGTTTCTATTTGGCAAATATATTTTTGCATTATATCTATAAACTTGTAATACTTTGGAAATTATGAATGAATTAGCTAATGGAATGAAATGGGAGTTGTTAATAAAATATTTTCAATGTTATATTTATGGAGTGCATCTCCTCTTTATTCATGGATGAGTTTTGGTAGAAGAAAATCTAATAGGCTTGCTGGGCCTAGGATGTCTCGGAGCAGTGTCTAGTAGAGTCCTTCTTATCGTTGTGTTGTCGACCATATCTATAATGAGAAGTCTACTTGGACATTTAGTAATTTCTCACTTCTTTGATACTCCTGATCGTGCGATAGAGATTAAGGTAGGAAGATAATTTCCTCATCATGCCTCATTTTCCATATGAGTAACCGACGGGTTCGTGTCAACGAGGAGGGAATGAGAGAACCAGTTTCTAAGGGAAGTGTACTTGTCCCTATTAATGGTATCGTGCCACCGGATCATGTGGTAAGAGCGCCTAAGAAACGAAAGAGGGTTGTTTGTACCAATAAGCCGAAATGTTTGATTTGCAAGAAACACCACTTGTGGACGTGTTGAATGACTCTTGAAATAAGTTACGGTTTTGAAGTTGAAGGGCATCAAGTAAGGTACTACCATGTTAATCTAAAGTTACTAAGTAAGTCACTCCTTGCTATATCGTTATGAACACCGCATAATGTTTACTTGTTGTATGCACCCATATTGAAGAGATCATATAAACATGGTCTTAACAAGATGTTGAATCACAAAATACTGCATGTACCTACTCTTTGAACAACACGCGTTATTCGTGAATCCACTATATCAAAAATTCTTTTATTTACAACCTCTTGTGGGGTTGAGCTATATAATTATATCCTTTAATTGAGTTATAACTCTAGGAGTAATACTCCCCACTTGATTTCCTAAATTCTCAACAGTAGACCATATCTTATGAATTTCTTACAGAACATTTTGATTCAAATGGATAACATCTGCTCACTTGTGCCTATGCACGCACTACCATAATATTTACCTATGTGGTATCAAATCTAATGTATAGACGCCTAGTGTTGAGGTCCTTCTTGAGCCACTCTATTTCTCTCCGGTGTATGTTGCACCTATAGTTTGAACAATCACTTTGTTCCTTTGTGTATATTATCATGACTCCTTTTCACCGTCTAGTAAAATGGGAGCATATTGATTTGAAAGAAAAGTTCGTTGTATCTCTTGTACTCTCATATAGAATCAACTATCATGAAGGGTTAAGTTATCAGAATGATAATAATCTCACAAATGTTCAACTTATTTTTCATCCTCATGGGTTTGTGGCATAGATTTCTTGTGTCAAATACAGTTAAGAGCGTAGTGCAACTTTGTGTATCTTGAAATCCATATCGCATTCAGGGTGCTAGAATATTCGCATTTCGAGTTAAATTGGGTTTTCCTACATTCCAAGAGGCAACTAGTGTCACATAAGTGTTATCTCTCTTTGAGGCCTACTATTGCAAATAAGGCACGAATGGAATGAAACAATTGTTGATGTCCTTTTCATGATTCACTTCTTTTAAAATCTCAGAATCATGAACATGGTCCCTACATTATCAATGCATACTAGGCAACTCTGTGTCTCATGTGTCGAATCAATGAAGTTATCACAATGGTTAACCATGTCAATACTATTAGTAGTAACCTTCATGTCTCTTAGGATATAACCTCCTGAAATATCGTGCTCAAAACATTGATGGATTTTTGAATAGTTCTATCCAATCTCGAACCTCGTTGTTCATATTTTAGTAACCTATGGGGGTTGAAGGTTCAAACATGTCAAAGAAGAAGCATCATCCCGTGATCAAATATATTGGATAGGAAGTTTTAGGGTCATATTCAAGCTAGCACATTAAAACGTGTTTGTAACACATTATGTTATCCTTTGGGAATATGTTCAAGAATGATATGTGTATTAAAATGCTATGTCTTTGAGTTGTGTTTCAAATGAAGGTTATGATTCCAAATTATGTGAGAAAACTCAATATGCTTAAGACTCTTAATTGCTCATATGTATACCTAAAGCTTTGATTAGAAATGTCTTACTGTTGATAACCTATAAAGATGTGAAAGAAGTATGAAATGCGATGATTGATATAAGTGAAAGTTATACTTGTGGCCAATGGTGCTGATGGAATTAAAAGATGTGAAATAGGTACGAAATGCAATGATTGATATAAGTGAAAGTTATACTTGTGGCCAATGGAGCCAATGAAATGAAATGATGTGAGAAAGGTTATGAAATGAGCCTTAGTTCAACTATTCCGAATTGACTTCAAAAATAGAATTGCCTAAAATCCTATAAACTCAAGTCATGCTCATATGTGACTGTTTTCACAAACGTTATGGTTTGTGAGTATTTTCAATGTGTTTTGCGTTCTTACATATTCGTGAGTGGAAATTATGTATTGCCCTTTGTGGGAAAAAATGTGTCAAGAATAAATGGTGTGTTATTTGCTGATGATTTTAACTTGCTCATCAATTGCCAATCATTTTACTCCATTTCTCGGAAAGAAATCTATGATGCTTAAATTGTTCATTTCTAATGAACTTAAAGTTGTGATTTCTGGAATATTATATGTATGTTGCTATTTATGATGATGATACATGAGAGGAGAAAAAAGTGTGGAATAACAAATATGGCCACTGTGCCTTGAATACAGAATCTTGTGAATGGCCAAAAGAGCCAAAGAAATATTGTTGTTGTTATTGATTGAAAATACTAGTGGAGATTTATACAATGTGAAAGATGATAAGGTAAATATATTTGCACCTATGTTATTTTTGTGAATTATTCCCCTTATTTGGGATGAGATTGATGTGATAAAATTATTCCTCTTAATTGGGATAAGATTGATTGATATAAAAGGGTTGATGTCTCGAATAAGACAGCCTAGTCGATCGGGTCGTGATTGGACACCATGTCGCACACATGGTGGTGATTGTGCTGGAAATTATTATTGATAATAATTGTGGTTGATTCTCTAATGAGATAGCCTAGCCGATCGGGTCCTGATCGGACTCCGTGCTAAAATTACGGTGGTATTGGTATTGATAGTAATTGTGGTTGATTCTCTAATGAGATATCCTAGCTGATGGGGTCGTGATCGGACTCCGTGCAAAAATTACGTTTAACTTGGCATTTGAATATCATTGATTGTGACTTGTTGTTTCTATGGATTTCCCCTTCTTACATTGGTAGTATTTGTATTATTAGTAATTGTGGTTGATTTCTCTAATGAGTTAGCCACCCGATCGGGTCGTGATCTGACTCCATGCTTTAATTGTTGAACACTCCTCAACATTTCTTTGTTATTATCAAGTCCTTGTGCACTTTGTTGTTAAGGTATGAGCTTGTATTTGATGAAACCTTTGGTATTGTTGCTTTTATGATATTGTGGCACATATGGACATGTTGTGTGGGTTGATTGTTTTTGTGTGGAGTATAATGGTGGAGAGATGCTCATGCGGAAACATAAGTAAGGCATCTAATTATGATATGCATGTGGCGAGATAACAATGGCGATATGTGCATGCGGCAAAATTAGGGAGGCATTTCATTGATTATGTGCATGCAGCGACATAAGAGTGGCATTGTTGATGATGTTATGTGATATTTCTGGGTGTTCCTTTGATGTTGTTCATGTGTTGGAGCGAGGTTGATATTTTAATCACATACTTGTTTCATTAAAGTCCATGTCTTGTATTTTTATGAATTGTTAGTTGAATTTTACATGCTATCTCATGCCCCACTGTTATTTCATACTTTGTTGGCAAAGATGGGTTATTCTACATTGAGATGTTGTTACACACTCTACGAGGTTGTTGATATTTGACTTTATTATACACTTTTTTGTCAATTTTCTTTTGACATCTTGCAAAGGTTATTTGACTAGTGAGTATCATGATTTGCCCCTCATCACTACTTTACTTAAGTTAGTCTTGATACTTACTGGGTACCTAATGTTGTGTACCAATATTATATTTTTGCACATTCTTTATGCAGATCCAGCAACTTCGGATCGAGAAGATCATTAAGAGGCGTGCTAGGGCATGTCAAAGACATCAAGATACCCGTGATGTTCTGTTCGCAGGCCTCGAAGTCATCCTCTTTACTTTATTTCCTATTGTTTATATATTCCAAACAGGTTTGTACTCTTCGAGATTTGTTATATGTTCCATGTAGAGCTTATGACTCAGTATTACCGAGTTTTGGGACGTTGATTATTGTATCCACGTTTTGTTGTTTTATCGTATTTCGCAATTGTTATTAAATTTTGAAGTTGTTATATTCTGATTGATATCGTTATGTGATAAGCTTACCTAATCCTATAGACTAGGTACCATTTACCCCTATAGTGGGATTTTGATCGTGACACAAGCTCTCACTCTTAGGGGTCCGCTGCCACCAATACCTGAATGTGCTCAAAAATATGTAAAAGTGTAGTATGAGTATATCATATTTGGTACTCAGTAAGTATCAAGACTAACCTCTGTGAAGTAGTGACGAGGTTCAAGTCATGAGATACTCAATATCAACCATCTCGTAGAGCATGTGATCAACTCAATATAGAGAAATCCATCTTTGTTAACAAATCAGCAAATAGAAGCGGGGCATATGATGGCATGACAAATTCAACTAACAACTCATTAAAAATACCAGACGAAACTTCTAAGAAATAATTATGCGATCAAAACATCAACCTCGCTTCAACTCATAAACAACATCAAGAAAGACACCCCCAAATCATTAAATAACATCATCAACAATTCCACTCTTATTTCGCCGCATGTCAATATAACAATAAAATGCCTCCCTTATTTCGCCACATACGCGTATCACCACCCTTATTTTATCACATGGGAAACTCGAGAAAAATGCCACACTTATTTCACCCCACTCGCACAAAAATAGACATAATCGCACTACAAATACCTCGTGCTGACACCCCCAATCAATCCGCTCAACATATCCACATGTGCCACAATTATCAAAAATACAGTACTACCAAAACTTCATCAAAGGTATAAGCTCATAATTTATCAATAAGGTGAACAAGGACATGAACATAGTAAGGATGCGGAAGGGTGTTCAACATATAAAGCAGTGCTATGACTAATTCAATTGTAATGATCATGTTCACGTAGGCACAAAGTAATTAAGCATGTTTCATATAGAATAAGTCCCCAAATTAAGGCATATTAATAGCCTAAAGGTCTAATCCGGTCATAAACCACACATACACCATATACTCGCTTGTCACCTTGTGTACACGACATTTCTCACATAACACAAATAGGGAATTAAGGTCAAATGCTAAAGGGTATTCCCCACACAATATTAGGTAAGATACTTACCTCAAACAAGCTAATACAATACTTCAAAATGCCTCCTTCAAAGTTTACCTACGTCCGGCCCAAATCTAGCAAATAATGACCCAATAATATAAAAAATTCAAAGAAATCAATTCCAAATAATAAGGACCCAATATTTACCCAGTTCACGAAAAGACAAAAAAGTGAACCCTGAACCTGCACGGTCAAAACCCGAGTGGAGGGGTAGATCTCGAATACCCATAACTTAATGAATCCAAACATATGATTAGTTTTCAAAATTGAGACCAAATCTACTCTCAAATCCCTAATATTTATTTTTCAAAACATAGCTAAATATCCCCAAAATTCCTTTCAAACTCCGTGATTTTGGTATAAGAATCCATAAGGAATCAAGTTATATTATCAAAATCAAGAGAAAATCACTTACCCAATAACTATGCGTGAAAATTTCCTTCAAAAATTGCCCCCCCACCAAGTCTAGGGCTCAAAATGTGATACATTAAGACTAAGTCCCGAAATAACCTGCTATAAACGAGCTTGCAGATATCGCATTTGTGACCTAAGGTTCGCAAATTCGACCTCCGCAATTGCAACCAAGCACTTTGCTATTGCAAAGACCTACTGCCCCATACTTTATCCCAAATACAAAGGCTCGACTGCCTCCCCACTAACGCAAATGCGACCATCTTCCCCGCAACTGCAAGGTCCCCCAGGCAGTCCCCCTCCCCTCCCCATCGCAAATGCAATAAAACCACCGCAAATGCGGACATTGCAAATGCGAGAAGACTTTCACAAATGCGAGCTCTGCAGCACCAGCAATACCTAAAGCTAACCAAAATACTCCAACATCATTCTGAAACTCACTCGAGCCCCAGCCAATCATCCACACAAGTACATATACATCATATGAACTCGCTCTTATGCTCGAAAAATCAAAATAATATATAATACAATGAATCCAACACCAAAACGCATCATGCAAGTTATGAAACTCAAGAACTTTAGTATTCACAACCAAGAGTTCGATTCCTTCCAAACCAACTTGGAATAACACTAAACTTTGCACACAAGTTCATAATGAAACAAACAAAAATATTCCAAGTTCCGGAATAACAATCCAAACCCGATAGCCACAAAGTCAACCCTTGATCAAACTTATACATTTTCTAAACCTTCAAATTATCAACTTTCCGCAAAAGAACCAAATCTTTCTAGGAACCTCCGAATTTAATTCCAGATATATGCCTAAGTCCAAAATCACAATAAGAACCTTTTGGAATCATCAAAATACCATTACGGGGTCATTTTCACAAAAGTCAAACCTTTGTCAACTCTCATAACTTAAGCTTCCAAACAAGGAACTAGGTATTCCCAATTTAATCCAAAACCTTCCTGAAACAAAACCAGCCATTCCCCCCAAGTCACATAATAACAATTAAGCATATGAAAAGAATCAAATAAGAAAACCATGTGCAAGGATGTATTCTTGTAAATATGAGATAAACATGTATGATGCACATGGATAGAGAAATAACGATGCAGGGATGTATGCTTGTGCTAAAAAATGACATCTACGCGTGATGTATGAATGCGTACAACGTATGATTATAGCTCCAAAATGTAAAGCCATCATATCCAAATAAATTATAAAAGCCTAGACATGATCTCTAACATGAATAAGAAAGCTCAAATAGTCATACAAACAATTAAAGCATTTCACAACTAAAGGATGTAACAAAAACAAGGCATAATGAAGCCTAAAACCTACCCTGAGCATTATACAACCTTAGTGACTATGTATACGCTCATCACCTCACATATATGTCACCCCCTAAACACATAGAATGTAGCATATAGTTTTATTTTAGAAAATATTCCCTCAAGTTGAGGTTAAGCAGGATACTTACCTTATTTGAACTAGTTTTCAATCCCAAATCACATCTTTTCCTTTGTTTTTGACCTCTAAGTTTCTAAAACCTAACCAAATATCATTCACGGAAGTCAAATAATTCTAAAAGAAGCAATCACAATCAATAAAGTTGCGATCTTTGAAGAAATCCCAAAAAGTTAATAAAAGTTAACTCAGGCTCATATGGTCAAAACCTAAGTCCAAGGTCGAACCATATCGACCCATAACCTGAAAGTCTAAATGTGTAATTGATTTCTAAATCTAAGTCCAAATCATTTCTCAAAACCTCAAAATATATTCTCCTAACTTATAGACGAAAATCACAAATTTTATTCTGTAAATTCCATAATTTATGTGAAACAACCCACAGGAAATCAAGATATATAACGAAAACCAAGTTACTATAACTTACTCTCATGTTTTGGGAGAAATCCTCTATAAAATTACATTTTTCGATCTCCAAAGTTTAAAAATAATGAAAGTGAGTTAAATCTCATCTTAAAACAATCTGCCAGGCATTTTCGCAGATGTGCACCCCTGTCTGTAGTGCAACCTCCGCATCTGTGACATCAGCATCGCAGGCACAACTGCACCACACTTCAAAAGTTCAACTTAGCTCAAAATGATTCGAAACCATACCAAAACTCAATCGTGCCCAAGGAACCCCGTCCAATCATCTTAATAAGTTTGCATATCGTACAAAATCTAATCCAAAGGCTAGAAAAATTTAAAACAATATCAATACCAAGAATCAAGCATCAAACCAAAAACCTCAAACTTTCGTAAATTCAAAATTCTAACTTTCGACTAGAAGCGGTGAATCAATCCCAGGCTACCCGAGACCCAAACCCGAATCTAATATACGTACAAGTCCTAAAATATTATATGAACCTACTCAAGGTCTCACATCATAGTTGTAAATGCTAAAACTCTAAATAATCGGTTGGGTCATTATAGTTGTTGCACTATCCACAAGGCATAGATATTCATTACTCATCTTAGATACAACTAAAGACTAGGGAAATTTCATTTTTCGGCATTATCATCATAATTATTTGAACTAAATATCATTTTAAAAGGTCATGTATGACTCCACCGAGGAATCAACGGAAGAGTGTTGTAATGACCTGATTGGTCATTTTGAGTATTACAACTCCATTTTCCCATTTACCACTCAATTTGTGCTTTACAATTATAATGTGACTTTCTGGGGTAATTGGTTTGGGACCCGTAGGTTTTGGAATGAATTGGAACACTTAGTTCCAAGGTTTAAAGCTTAAGTTAAAATAGTTGACCGGATGTTGTCTTATATGTAAATGACCCCAGATTAGAGTTTTGATAATTCCAGTAGCTCTGTATGGTGATTTCGAACTTAGGAGTATGTCCGAAAAATTATTTGAAAGTCGGTAGTTAAATTAGGCTTGAAATGGTTAAAATAGAAATTTAAGTTAGGAAGTTTGACCGGAAAGTTGGCTTTTGGATATCGTGGTTGGAATCTGATTGTGAAATTTGGAATAGGTTCATTATATCATTTATGACTTGTGTGCAAAATTTGAGATCTATCGGACTTGATTTGATTGGTTTCGGCATTGAATGTAGAAGATGGAATTTCTTAGTTTCATTAAGTTTGAAATGGGGTATGTTTCATGGTTTCAGCGTTGTTTTATGTGATTTGAGGCCTCGACTAAGTTCGCATACTATTTAAGGACTTGTTGTGGTATATTTTGTTGAGGTCTCGGGGGCCTCGGGTTAATTCCGGATGGTTAACAGATCGAAAATGGGACTTAGAGCAATGCTGAAGCTGGAGCTCTTCTGATGTGATCGCACCCGCTAGGGGTTGGCCACATGTGTGATGCCGCAGATGTAGATGGATTTACGTAGAAGCGGAGCTGAGATGGCATGTGCAGGGCGCAGGTGCGAGGGATTAACAACATCTGCGAGCCCGCAAGTGCGAGTGGGGCTCCGCAGATGCTGAGTGGAGGGAGAGGCTTGTTTCCGTAGAAGCGGATAGAAGGTCGCAGAAGCAACAATGCAGGTGCGGAAACCTGGAGTGCAGATGCGGGCCTTGGGGATTTAAGTGATTTCCGCATAATCGGAGAATGTACTGCATAGCGGTTCCACATGTGCGAAAAGCCTGGGCAGAATGTTTAAAAACAAGGGTTTGCGATTTTGGTTTCATTTTAATATTTTGAGCTCGGGGTTGGTGATTTTTGAGGGGATTCTTGAGGTAAGTTACTTGTGATCATTGTTAGTCAATAATATTGGATTATCATTGAGTATTTCGACTAGATTACGTATTTTTGAGGAGAAATTAGAGGATTTGGGTCAAGGGATTTCAAAATAAGAATTTAAGATTTGGTGGTCGAGTTGATGTCAAAATTTGGAAAATTTGGTATGGTTGGACTCGTGGTTGAATGTATGTGCATTCATATTTTTTAACTTTTGTCGGGTTCCGAGATGCGGGCCCCACAGGCGATTTTTGAGTGCAATTTTGGATTTTGTTGGAAAATTTGTATTTGCATATGGAACCGATTCCTATAATTTGTATTGACTGAATCAATTTAATTGTGACTATATTCATGGCGTTCAGAGGCCGATTCGCGAGGCAAATCCATAGCAGAATAAAGAATTACGCTGTTTGAGGTAAGTAACAGTTCTAAATTTGGTTTTGAGGGTATGAAACCCCGGATTTTGTGATATGTGGTTAGTTTAGAGGTGACGCACATGCTAGGTGATGGGCGTGTGGGTATACACCATAGAAATTGTGACTTGATAAATTCCATTGAACTGTGTTGTTGAATAATCTATTTTTATCCGTACATTTTTCACGTATTAGAGAAATCTAACTATAAATCATGTTTGAACCATGTGTTGATACTGTAGGGACTCACAGAGGTTGTGTACATGTTGAATTATCTGCTAAATTGTTATTATGTACCCAGTCACGGTTTTACTTGCATATTACATCTCAATCTATATTGTTCATTATTAATGCATCATATCATTGTTGTTTGGGCTGCTTATCATGAATTATGAGAGCCCGGGAGACTGGAGAGATTTATGACGTGAGTTGTAAGTGCGGATCCAGATATTATACTAGAACATGATTTGTCTGTGCATCACATGATTTTTCTATGCAGCACGTGAGTTGTCCTTGCGGATTATAGTGCTTGGGCTGAAGGAGCCCCTCCGGAGTCTGCACATACCCCAATGAGCACAGGTGCCTATTGAGTGCGAGTGCTGAGTGTAGAGTGATTGTGAGGTTGGAGTGAATGGGAGGATTGGGCGACTGTTTCTCTGAGAGGATGCATTGATTTCATTATTGTTATACTTCAGTTCTCAAAAATAACAGTTTTGGCCTTAATTATTGAACTTGTAAGCATGCCTACTTTCTTATGTTGGAAACTACTATAATTGGACTTAGCTCTGAAGCTCATCACTACTTGCAGTTATTTATTTAGTATTGTTACTTGCTGAGTTGGTTGTACTCATACTACACCATGCACTTCGTGTGCAGATCCAAGTCTTCCCGGACACAGTGGGTGTTGATTTCTTCATGCAGATCTTATCTCTCCCTTCCTATATTCTTGTTTATTGTATTTAGTCTTAGACTATTATAGACCATGTTTTTCATACTTGTGACGTATAGATGCTCATGTACTCTGTGATACCCCGATAGTTGGGAATTTCGCGTTGAGTTTTGGGTTTCTATCCCTGTTTATGAATTTTTTTGTTATTTAAGTTGATTTAATTCATTTTCTGTTAAAAGTGTTGGGATTATTCTAAAATATCAGCTGGCCTCATACCACGTTTGGCGCCATCATGACATGTCAGGATTTTGGGTCGTGACAAGTTGGTATTAGAGCCTGGGTTACATATGTGTCACGAGTCATGAGAAGGTTTAGTAGATTCTTGCGGATCGGTACGGAGACGTCTGGACTTATCTTCGAGAGGCTGCCGAACCCTTAGGAAAATTCAGCTTTCTTGTATTCTATCATGCGAATTTGTTGATTCCAGAAACTAAATTTCTATTATTCTATTATCTCATAGATTGTGAAGACAAATACTACTGGATCAGACGATTAGCCATCAATGCTACCAGTTAGGGACGCGACCAAGGTAGAGGTCGAGGTGTAGCTTGTACAGCAGTTGGAGCAGAACATGTAGCAGCACCAGTTGCTCCAGCTCAGGAGCATATTCCAGATATAGTTGAGCCGGCGGGACTAGCTCAGGCACCCGCTGCACCTATTGGGATTTCAAGCCTTCAGGAGGCTCCAGCACAGATATTGACTGTTTGCACTGGCCTAGCTCAGGTTGTTTCGCCCCAGGCCGGGGGAGGTACTCATACCCCTGTTATCCGTACTCCAGAGCAGGTAGTGCAGGGACTTCAGATACCCGGGGCACTACCAGCCCAGTCGGTTGTAACTGTTGAGGCCCCGACAGTCCCCATTATGGCTGATGATGAGCAGAGGAGACCTAAGAGATTTAGGAGGTTTTGGCATCCATCATTTAGCGGTGCTGAGTAGGAGGATGCTCAGGGTTTCCTGGATAAGTTCCAGCGGACGCTTCAGACATCGGGTATTCTGGAGACCAGTGGGGCCTCGTTCACTACTTTCCGATTTTCTGGGGATGCCTTCAGATGGTGGGAGGCTTATGAGAGGCGCAGGCCAGTCGGTGCAGTACCACTTACATGGCAGGAGTTCTCTGTTATCTTTCTACAAAAGTTCGTGCCGTAGTCTCGTAAGGAGGAGCTACGTAGACAGTTTGAGTAGCTTCGGCAGAATGGCATGTTTTTGACTCAGTACGATATGAGATTTTCTAAGTTGGCTTATCACCCAGTTTGGTTGGTTCCCACTGATAGGGAGATAGTATATAGTTCCACTATTGATGAGGTGGTTGACATTGCTCGGCAGATAGAGATGGTCCGTAGCCAGGAGCGTGGTGAGAGGGATGCCAAGAGGCCTCGAGGTTTGGGCAGTTTCGGTGGGGTACCTTCTGGGGGCCAGTCCTACAACAGCAGGGGTTGCTCTTATAGGCCCGCTTAGATGACTCGTCCAACTCATCGTGGTGCATCAGGTAGTCTCGGTTCTTAAAGTGCTCACTCAGGCCAGTCTTTATTCAGTGCAGTACCGGCATAGAGTTCTCACCATGCCTCGTCTGCCCAAGCTTCTACAGGTAATTGCTAGGGTTATTAGGAGAAGCAGTTCCATCAGATGAGGGGTTGTTTCGAGTGCTGGGACTTTGGTCATATCAAGAGAGATTGCCCTAGGTTGTTGAGTGGGGCTCCACAGTAGAGTTCTCGGCCGATAGCACCAGTACCAGTAGTTACACCACCCGCCTAGCCAGCTCAGGGTGGGGCTCAATCAGCTAGGGGTCGCCTAAGAGGGGGAGGCTGATCGGGTGGCAGTCAGGCCCGATTCAATGCTTTTCCTGCCTGGCCAAATGTCATTGCTTCAGATGCAATGATCATAGGTATTGTTTCAGCGTGCCATAGGGAAGCTTCTACATTATTTGACCCCGGTTCCACTTATTCATATGTATCATCGTACTTTACTCATTATCTGGATATGCCCCGTGAGTCCTTAGTTTCACTTGTTCGTGTATCTACGCTGGTGGGCGATACTATTATTGTGGACCGTGTATATCGGTCGTGTGTGGTAACTATTGGGGACTGGAGACTGGAGTTGATCTCTTATTGTTCAATATGGTTGATTTCGATGTAATCTTGGGTATGGATTGGTTGTCTCCATGTCATGCTATTCTGGAGTATCACGCAAAAACCATGACGGTGATGCCGGGGTTGCCGAAGGTCAAATGGAGAGGTTCTCTAGATTTTGTTCCCAGCAAAGTAATTTCTTATTTAAAGGCCCAACGTATGGTTGGGAAGGGGTGTTTGTCATATTTGGCCTTTGTAAGAGATGTTGATGCAGATACTCCTATTATTGATTCAGTACCGGTAGTGCGCGACTTTCGATTGCAATTCATGCAGACCTGCTGGGTATGCCACCTGACAGTGATATTGATTTCGGTATTGACTTAGTGTCGGGCACTCAGCCCATTTCTATTCCTCCGTATCGTATGGCACCAACTGATTTGAATGAATTGAAAGAGCAACTTCAGGAACTTCTTGATAAAGGTTTTTTAGGCCTAGTGTGTCGCCTTGGGGTGCAGCGGTTCTGTTTGTGAAAAAGAAAGATGGTATTATGCGGACGTGCATCGACTACAGGCAGTTGAACAAAGTTACAATCAAGAACAAGTATCTTTTGCCGCGTATTGATGAGTTATTTGACTAGGTTCAGGGAGCGAGGGTATTCTCCAAAATTGATTTGAGATCCTGGTATCACCAGTTGAAAATTTGGGATTCAGATATCCTAAAGATGGCGTTCAAGAACCGTTATGGTCACTGTGAATTTCGCATGATGTCTTTTGGGCTGACCAACACCCCAGCAGCATTTATACACTTGATGAATAATGTATTCCAGTCGTACCTTGATTCATTTGTCATAGTATTTATTGATGATATCTTGGTGTACTCAGGTAGCCAGAAGGAGCATGCATAGCACTTGGGTATTGTATTACAAAGGCTGAGAGATGAAAGACTTTATGCCAGATTCTCTAAGTGTGAGTTCTGGCTTAGTTCAGTGGCATTCTTAGGACAGATAGAGTATAGTGAAGGAATTACGGTGGATCCGAAGAAGATAGAGGCAGTTCAGAGTTGGTCTAGTCCATCTTCAGCTACTGAGATTCAGAGTTTCATTGGCTTGGCCAATTATTATTGTTGCTTCATGGAGGTTTTCTCGTCCATTGCATTTACTTTGACTAAATTGACTTAGAAAAGTGCTCCATTCAGGTGGTCGGATGACTGTGAAGATAGCTTTATAAAGCTCAAACTGCCTTGACCACAGCCACTTGGTGTGCAAATTTGACTACAGGGTGCTTCTACAAGATTTTCTTCACCCCAAAACCAATTCAGTACCAAGAGTTTACTCATTTTAGTTAAATAACCTCCCTACCACCATTATGGTTACATTCATGCACAAAGAGCAACTCCCACACCTAACAATCATACTTCTCGTGACCTACCTTCAGTCCAAATTCCAAAATTTAGGGCTAGGGAGTAGAAACTTACCTCTTAGATGAAGATCTTGTGATTGGCTTCCCTGATTCTTGAAGATTGGGGCAAGAATGGATGATTAGCATGCTAGGTGTTCTTCTTCTCTCTCTAAAATAGCTCTCTCCTCTCTCTAAGAAATCAGATTTTACCTTGTAAAATGACCACCCCCTAAGGCCTTATATCAAAATATGGTCGAATAAGAAATTTTCCAAAAATGACCCCCGAAGTTAATTATGTGGTACAATTATGTGGTTGTAGAATCGTTATGTGGGCAGCAGAATCGATTATATGGGCAGCAGAATCAATTATGCGATAGCAGAATGGTTTTTTCAAAATTTTCCTGTTCTCTGCTCCACTTTGTGATGCTTATGCAGTCCGCGGAACCGTTATACGGTCGCGAAATTGTCCGCAGAATCACATTCTTCTGCCAAAAAGTCCTATCAACACTTTAGTGCATTCTTCAACCCAAAAGGTCCGTGTCGTGACTCGTTTTCTACAATCCTCAAATCCATTAGCCTACCTCGGCACCACGAAACTTAAATTCCTTAGCGAAATTTTGCGGGGCCTTACATTCTACGCCACTTAGGATAATTCATCCTCGAATAAGGAGTAGAGTCCGTCCCCAAACACTTAACATAACGCGTTTCTTCTTCCACACATCTTAAGCTCCCAAATGTTTCAGAATTTTCGGCAAAGTTTTCTCTGCAATTGGGCCTAACCACCTGCCAGAGAATCACATAAATCAATCCTAAACAACATTTAGATAACACCACATTGCACCATATACATGAAACAATAAAAACCATGACTCTCGAGGCCAACTTTATGACCTTGCTTACCTTGATCGTATCCTTGGCTTTTCCTTTATCCATAACGAGGATAATTGGGCACCTCACGCATTATGCCCACTATGTGCATCATTCCTTTAATCCTTAGGCCTTTCTCATTTCATAGCACGATGTGCAAACATTCCTTAATATTAACAAGGGAACTCTGAGACTAACTCGGAACCTTAACGCACGATCGAGGATAGAAGAAGAGAAATATTTCCTAAATGTCATTGTAGCCTCCCTATTATAAGTGTGTCCGGCAACACACCGATAAGAGGGACTCTACTAACACAACTCCGTGACACCTTAGGACTCCCAAACCATTCTCTGATACCAAGTTTGTCATGCCCCAAACTTGGGAAGCATGACCGACGCTCAACTGAGTAAACCCGATCAAGCAAGCCTACTTTACATCAACATATCATCATAACTCATTCATGATTTATCAAAACATCAATAGATCATGACTTTAAAATTGAATACATTTGGCTCAATGGCCTACGATCTTTCTCATGGTGGGTGCGTAAACTCATAAATAACTATGAACATAAATAAATGACAAAACTCAAATCTTTAAGCACATAACCCACGGTATACATGGAACTTCTATGAGAATAGATAACTAAATACATAAAATGAACTAGACCCAAACACCCACTAAAACTATAGCGGGCTGACCATAAGCTGAGTAGTGAAGAAGATCCCTATCAAAGATTCATATCATCTTGTAGAATTATACCTGCATCCATTAAAAGATGCAGTGCCCCAGAAAAGGGGACGTGAGTACATGTGGAATAGTACTCGTATGCAAGGCAGACAAAACAACATATGAAGATATGATAACTCAAATAAGAGGCAAATAAAGTACATCAAGAAACTACGAAACATCACATAGAATCAAATTTCAAGTCTTATTATACTTACATCATTTTGAACATCTTTTGGGATCCATTGAGCCATATGATTTATGCGTGGAATACATAATATAATGAAACTGAAACAACATGTACAAACAAGGCCAATGAAAGAGACACTTATTGTATGGGTTAACAATGCGTCTCGCTAGACCGTCCATATCCCTCTCTTATTTTACACTATATATTTCATAGACCATCCATAGTGTTCACATATCATATTATACACATATGCGTCTCATTGACCATCCATAGTGTTCACATACACAATACACCTATTCAATGATTTGGAAATATGGCTTGATTATGATGGATCATGGTAACAATAAAAGGGTTTAGATAGACGTTAAAGTCAAGCAAATTTATTAAGAGCTTCCAATAAGATTTATAGATTTTAAGTCGGGCATCCTCTATAACCACCTTCACACAAAGAGGCCCTGCCGCCTCACCCCAACATATGCAGGTAGAGGTGTATCACGATACCACAATCTCAACACAAAGTGTCCATGCCGCCTCACCCCAATATATGCGCGTGGAGGTGTATAACAATACCAAAATCTCTACACAAAGCGGCCCTGCCGCCTCACCCCAATATATGCGGGTGGTGGTGTATCACAATACCATAATCTCTGTACAAAGCGGCCATGTCGCCTCACCCCAATATATGCAGGTGGAGGTGTATCTCAATACCATAATCTCTACACAAAGCGGCCCTGCCGCCTCACCCAATATATCTGGGTGGAGGTGTATCACAACACCACAATATCTACACAAAGCGTCCCTACCACCTCACCCAAATATATACAGGTGGAGGTGTATCACAATACCATATATAAACTTAAAGCGACATGATTAACATTACATTTAAAATCATAGTTTCCCATATCATCGGAATACTTCATGTTCATGCTAATCATGGTGAAACACAACTCATCATATTAGCACATGCATGGTAAATAAATAAGTTGATTTCAATGGCACATGAGCCCAATTTCTTTTTTTAAGGTTCATCATCATTTAGCATAGGACATCTCCCTTTCATTTCGTTATTCACTCACTTGACATCTTGAGGTCATAGTTAAGTTCATGACTCTTGAGGACTTAATATCGAAGTCATTTGCATTGATTATTTTAGAAGCACACATAATATGATTGAAATCATTGGGACATACAACGCCCCATAATTCTCATCTAGGCAAGCGGCCACATTTCATGTTCATACTATCACTTACCTGTACTTGCCATAGGTGATCATAGAATATTAAGAGCATTTAAAACATTTAGGAACACCATAGCCTTTACTCATAAGAATGTAGGAGCTTAGAACACATTGGAAACAAAAGTACAAATACGTTCATCTCATAACCTTTCACACCATATATCACTTCATTCTTATTTTCAACCACTTACAACATCGTTATTTCATTGGCTCTCTTGGCCATACATATGATTCTTCTTTCATGGCCCAATGGGCGTATTTCATATTCCACAATTTCATATCTTTCCTTTCATGGATCATCATCATAAATATCAACATATAGAATATTTCGTAAATCACAAATTTAGGTTCAATAGTAATGAAGGCTTTAAACACAATAGGGTTCTTTCCAAGAAATAGAGTAAAATGATTGGCAATCAAAGCACAAGTTAATATCATAAATGAGTAACACCATTTATTCTTGAAATACTTTACCCCAAAAAGGGCAATACACCATTTCCATTCACGAATATGTAAGAACGCAAAACACATTGAAAATACTCACAAAGCATAGCATTATTTAAAACAACCACATATGCGCATGACTTGAGTACATAAGCTTTTAGGCAATTCTATTTTAGAAGTCAATTTGGAACATTGGATCAAGGCTCATTTCATAACCTTTATCGCATCATTTCATTTCCTTGGGACCATTGGCCATAAGTATAACTTTCATTATGGTCATGGTGGCCACACTTTACATCTCCAACCCACTCCTTTTACTTTCAATCATCCTTATAGATTATCAATAATAAGGCATTTCAACTCAAGACCTTAGGTGCACATATGAGCAATAAGAGTTTTAGACGCAAGGGGTATTCTTTCCTAGTTAAGCATAATGGACATTTATTTAAAACACGACTCAAAGCCATAATATTTTAATACATATATCATTTTTGAACACATTCCCTAAGGAAAATGTTGCGCCCCTCTTTCTCGTGAAATCGGGTTTCGACACGTGAAAACTCTTTATAAGGAAGGTGTTAAAAGAGAGAGTCATCACCTAACGGGTTTGAGGTGCGTTACGGCACCTATTTGCATATAACTCTGGTTTAACCAGTTTGCGTCACCAAAGATCGGGTAAGTGCTCAAATTACTTCGAAGAGAAGGTGTTAGACACTATTCGAGGTCCACAACTGTGGGTCCCGACTGAAGTTGAATTATATGAATTGGTCAAATAGTCAGAGAGAAAAATAAGAAGTTTGAAAAACAAATCATTATTAGAAAGTCCTTGAGTAAACACAGATAATTGGTTTAAAGACAAGATGGGGGGTCCTAAGATTTTTAGCCTAAAGGATCACCCCGTGAAACAAAAATAATACTTCGTAACTCCCTCAAGGTGGGGTGTTACTCGTATTATTCAGCAGGCACAGACTATCATCTCCTGCTACCCGATTACTATCTTTAAGCTTTTACCTAAAGCGGACTAGTTGATTCTAAACTGTGCCCTATGCGTGCACTACCCGTCCCATGCATGTGGCCCAGAAGGCGTTTGGACCTCTATTTTGGATGGTTTCTAGACTTAGCTTAGGCTGCTCAGAAATGATAAAACTAGGCGATATACAAAACAAGTTGGACTTCATGTAAAAGCAATTAAGGGAACAAGTTAGCCTCCACACTTAGACAACAAATGAACACGAATTTTTTTTCACATTAAGCGTTAGACAATTTCAAGATTGAGGCAAATTAAATCCATTAGTCCCTATAGACACGGTTTCTATGTGACCGGAATTTTGAAAGTGCAGACAAGTTTGTATGCAAAGTATAATTTCTAAGTGACTACACAGTTGCCTACTAATTACAGGTTATAAGCGATTAAACCTATAGACATGCTATCTAGATGATTTACGCACTAATTGGCAGTGATAAAAATAAGAGATATTCAGAATTACCCAGTTTGATCCTACAGGCATGCTTTCTAATAGCGGCAGAGTTAAGCAATGAAACAGTGTTGAAAGTTCAATTTTAGCACTTAAAGCAAGATTTCTACGATTAGCGATTGAAACAGATTTTAGCTCCTATAGGCATGTTTCCTAAATGAGCAATTATAACAACAACACATTAACCAATTAAACCATATAGACATGATTTCTAAAATGCAGATTTGGTAGATCATAAATTAACAGAACCCTATGGTCGTAGCACCTAATGAATATGTTGTAATGCACATTGAGACATTGGTCATTTTATTTTCTATAGGCATGACATCTAGCATGTAGAAACGGAATATGTTAAACAAATTAAATACCCATAGGCAGGTTATCTAACACACACAATAGCAGAACATGTTCAAGCAGAGTAAACACCTATAGGTAGGATTTCTACCCGTTTCATGCAAATATTAAAATAAATCCCTTTTTCCCAATTTTACTAATACCTCAATTATTATTATATTATTATTACAAGCCCAATGAGTGAAATAAATTACAGAATTACTGAATTGCTATAGTGGGCCTAAGGCCGGCCCAATGTATACCTAGCCTAGCTAGCCCTTCAACACAGTTTCACAATAGCCCTCAAACAATCCTCATTCACACAAAATAGCCCACATCCAGTAGCCATCAAAGTTCCTAGAAGTATAGCCATTTACACAAACCAACGGGTTTATCCAGTAGGTGAGAAAAGGGGGCAAAGTTGAGCAATTAGGAAAATGGCGGCAAAGAAACTTGGACCCTAGTGTGTTAGAGTTCCCAAGGGCTTCAAAAATCCAGGGCAGTGCTCACACTAGGGAGGTTGATAGAGGAGACTTAGGGGAAGGGCATTGGCTTTTAGCCAGCCCCAGAATTAAACAAAAAACAACCAGTGAAAATAGTAGTAGAGTAATAGGTTTGAAAAATATTTTTAAACTTTTAAGATAATCACATAATGAACTCCAAAAGCAAATTAACACACTAGGCAGGGTGACATATGATAAGGAACAAAGAGCTTGGGATTGTAAGTTAACAGGCAATGGTATTGGATGGTTTCTAGACTTAGCTTAGGCTGCTCAAAAATGATAAAACTAGGTGATATAAAAAACAAGTTGGACTTTATGTAAAAGCAATTAAGGGAACAAGTTAGCCTCCACACTTAGACAACAAATGAACACGAATAAATTTTCACATTAAGCGTTAGAAAATTACAGGATTGAGGCAAATTAAATCCATTAGTCCCTATAGACATGGTTTCTATGTGACCTGGATTTTGAAGGTGTAGACAAGTTTGTATGCAAAGTATAATTTCTAAGTGACTGCACAGTTGCCTACTAATTACAGGTTATAAGCGATTAAACCTATAGACATGCTATCTAGATGATTTACGCACTAATTGGCAGTGATAAAAACAAGAGATATTCAGAATTACCCAGTTTGATCCTACATGCATGCTTTCTAATAGCGGCAGAGTTAAGCAATGAAACAGTGTTGAAAGTTCAATTTTAGCACTTAAAGCAAGATTTCTACGATTAGCGATTGAAACAGATTTTAGCTCCTATAGGCATGTTTCCTAAATGAGCAATTATAACAACAATACATTAACCAATTAAACCATATAGACATGATTTCTAAAATGCAGATTTGGTAGATCATAAATTAACAGAATCCTATGGTCGTAGCACCTAATGAATATGTTGTAATGCACATTGAGACATTGGTCATTTTATTTTCTATAGGCATGACATCTAGCATGTAGAAACGGAATATGTTAAACAAATTAAATACCCATAGGCAGGTTATCTAACACACACAATAGCAGAACATGTTCGAGCAAAGTAAACGCCTATAGGTAGGATTTCTACCCATTTCATGCAAATATTAAATTAAATCCCTTTTTCCCAATTTTACTAATACCTCAATTTTTATATTATCATTATTACAAGCCCAATGAGTGAAATAAATTACAGAATTACTGAATAGCTATAGTGGGCCTAAGGCAGGCCCAATGTATACCTAGCCTAGCTAGCCCTTCAACACAGTTTCACAATAGCCCTGAAACAATCCTCATTGACACAAAATAGCCCACATCCAGTAGCCATCAAAAGTCCCAGAAGTATAGCCATTTACACAAACCAACGGGTTTATCCAGTAGGTGAGAAGAGGGGGCAAAGTTGAGCAATTAGGAAAATGGCGGAAAAGAAACTTGGACCCTAGTGTGTTAGAGTTCCCAAGGGCTTCAAGAATCTAGGGCAGTGCTCACACTAGGGAGGTTGATAGAGGAGACTTAGGGGAAGGGCATTGGCTTTCAGCCAGCCCTAGAATTAAACAAAAAAACACCAGTGAAAATA
This sequence comes from Nicotiana tabacum, assembly GCF_000715075.1. Lineage (NCBI taxonomy): Eukaryota > Viridiplantae > Streptophyta > Magnoliopsida > Solanales > Solanaceae > Nicotiana > Nicotiana tabacum. The sequence goes on from NC_134098.1 coordinate 10,679,933, forward strand.
GTAGTAGAGTAATAGGTTTGAAAAACATTTTGAAACTTTTAAGATAATCACATAATGAACTCCAAAAGCAAATTAACACACTAGGCAGGGTGACATATGATAAGGAACAAAGAGCTTGGGATTGTAAGTTAACATGCAATGGTATTGGATGGTTTCTAGACTTAGCTTAGGCTGCTCAGAAATGATAAAACTAGGTGATATAAATAACAAGTTGGACTTTATGTAAAAGCAATTAAGGGAATAAGTTAGCCTCCACACTTAGACAACAAATGAACACGAACAAATTTTCACATTAAGCATTAGAAAATTTCAGGATTGAGGCAAATTAAATCCATTAGTCCCTATAGACATGGTTTCTATGTGACCTGGATTTTGAAAGTGTAGACAAGTTTGTATGCAAAATATAATTTCTAAGTGACTGCACAGTTGCCTACTAATTACAGGTTATAATCGATTAAACCTATAGACATGCTATCTAGATGATTTACGCACTAATTGGCAGTGATAATAACAAGGGATATTCAGAATTACCCAGTTTGATCCTATAGGCATGCTTTCTAATAGCGGCAGAGTTAAGCAATGAAACAGTGTTGAAAGTTCAATTTTAGCACTTAAAGCAAGATTTCTACGATTAGCGATTGAAATAGATTTTAGCTCCTATAGGCATGTTTCCTAAATGAGCAATTATAACAACAACTCATTAACCAATTAAACCATATAGGCATGATTTCTAATATGCAGATTTGATAGATCATAAATTAACAGAACCCTATGGTCGTAGCACCTAATGAATATGCTGTAATGCACATTGAGACATTGGTCATTTTATTTTCTATAGGTATGACATCTAGCATGTAGAAACGGAATATGTTAAACAAATTCAATAGCTATAGGCAAGTTATCTAACACACACAATAGCAGAACATGTTCGAGCAAAGTAAACACCTATAGGAAGGATTTCTACCCGTTTCATGCAAATATTAAAATAAATACCTTTTCCCAATTTTACTAATACGCCAATTGTTATTATATCATTATTACAAGCCCAGTGAGTGAAATAAATTACAGAATTACTGAATAGCTATAGTGGGCCTAAGGCGGGCCCAATATATACCTAGCCTAGCTAGCCCTTCAACACAGTTTCACAACAGCCCAAAAACAATCCCCATTCACACAAAATAGGCCACATCCAGTATCCATCAAAAGTCCTAGAGGTATAACCATTTACACAAACCAACTGGTTTATCCAGAAGGTGAGAAGAGGGGGCAAAGTTGAGCAATTAGGAAAAAGGTGGCAAAGAACCTTGGACCCTAGTGTGTTAGAGTTCCCAAGGGCTTCAAGAATCCAGGGCAGTGCTCACACTAGGGAGGTTGATAGTAGAGACTTAGGGGAAGGGAATTGGCTTTCAGCCAGCCTCGGAATTAAACAAAAAACAACCAGTGAAAATGGTAGTAGAGTAATAGGTTTGGAAAACATTTGCCAACTTTTAAGATAATTACATAATGAACTCCAAAAGCAAATTAACACACTGGGCAGGGTCACATATGATAAGGAACAAAGAGCCTGGGATTGTAAGTTAACAGGCAATGGTATTGAATGGTTTCTCGACTTAGCTTAGGCTGCTCAGAAATGACAAAACTAGGCGATATATAAAACAAGTTGGACTTTATGTAAAAGCAATTAAGGGAACAAGTTAGCCTCCACACTTAGACAACAAATGAACACGAACAAATTTTCTCATTAAGCGTTAGACAATTTCAGGATTTAGGCAAATTAAATCAATTAGTCCCTATAGACACGGTTTCTATGTGACCTGGATTTTTAAAGTGCAGATAAGTTTGTATGCAAAGTATAATTTCTAAGTGACTACACAGTTGCCTACTAATTACAGGTTATAAGCGATTAAACCTATAGACATGCTATCTAGATGATTTACGCGCTAATTGGCAGTGATAAAAACAAGAGATATTCAGAATTACCCAGTTTGATCCTACATGCATGCTTTCTAATAGCGGCAGAGTTAAGCAATGTAACAATGTTGAAAGTTCAATTTTAGTACTTAAAGAAAGATTTCAACGATTAGCGATTGAAACAGATTTTAGCTCCTATAGGCATGTTTCCTAAATGAGCAATTATAACAACAACACATTAACCAATTAAACCATATAGACATGATTTCTAAAATGCAGATTTGGTAGATCATAAATTAACAGAACCCTATGGTCGTAGCACCTAATGAATATGTTGTAATGCACATTGAGACATTGGTCATTTTATTTTCTATAGGCATGACATCTAGCATGTAGAAACGGAATATGTTAAACAAATTAAATACCCATAGGCAAGTTATCTAACACACACAATAGCAGAACATGTTCGAGCAAAGTAAACACCTATAGGTAGGATTTCTACCCGTTTCATGCAAATATTAAAATAAATCCCTTTTTCCCAATTTTACTAATACCTCAATTATTATTATATCATTATTACAAGCCCAATGAGTGAAATAAATTACAGAATTACAGAATTGCTATAGTGGGCCTAAGGCAGGCCCAATGTATACCTAGCCTAGCTAGCCCTTCAACACAGTTTCACAACAGCCCTGAAACAATCCTCATTCACACAAAATAGCCCACATCCAGTAACCATCAAAAGTCCCAGAAGTATAGCCATTTACACAAACCAACGGGTTTATCCAGTAGGTGAGAAGAGGGGGCAAAGTTGAGCAATTAGGAAAATGGCGGCAAAGAACCTTGGACCCTAGTGTGTTAGAGTTCCCAAGGGCTTCAAGAATCTAGGGCAGCGCTCACACTAGGGAGGTTGATAGAGGAGACTTAGGGGAAAGGCATTGGCTTTCAGCCAGCCCCAGAATTAAACAAAAAATAACCAGTGAAAATAGTAGTAGAGTAATAGGTTTGAAAAAAATTTGGAAACTTTTAAGATAATCACATAATGAACTCCAAAAGCAAATTAACACACTAGGCAGGGTGACATATGATAAGGAACAAAGAGCTTGGGATTGTAAGTTAACAGGCAATGGTATTGGATAGTTTCTAGACTTAGCTTAGGCTGCTCAGAAATGATAAAACTAGGTGATATAAAAAATAAGTTGGACTTTATGTAAAAGCAATTAAGGGAACAAGTTAGCCTCCACACTTAGACAACAAATGAACACGAACATATTATCACATTAAGCGTTAGAAAATTTCTGGATTGAGGCAAACTAAATCCATTAGTCCCTATAGACATGGTTTCTATGTGACCTGGATTTTGAAAGTGTAGACAAGTTTGTATGCAAAGTATAATTTCTAAGTGACTACACAGTTGCCTACTAATTACAGGTTATAAGCGATTAAACCTATAGACATGCTATCTAGATGATTTACGCGCTAATTGGCAGTGATAAAAACAAGAGATATTCAGAATTACCCAGTTTGATCCTACATGCATGCTTTCTAATAGCGGCAGAGTTAAGCAATGTAACAATGTTGAAAGTTCAATTTTAGTACTTAAAGAAAGATTTCAACGATTAGCGATTGAAACAGATTTTAGCTCCTATAGGCATGTTTCCTAAATGAGCAATTATAACAACAACACATTAACCAATTAAACCATATAGACATGATTTCTAAAATGCAGATTTGGTAGATCATAAATTAACAGAACCCTATGGTCGTAGCACCTAATGAATATGTTGTAATGCACATTGAGACATTGGTCATTTTATTTTCTATAGGCATGACATCTAGCATGTAGAAACGGAATATGTTAAACAAATTAAATACCCATAGGCAGGTTATCTAACACACACAATAGCAGAACATGTTCGAGCAGAGTAAACACCTATAGGAAGGATTTCAACCCGTTTCATGCAAATATTAAAATAAATCCCTTTTTCCCAATTTTACTAATACCTCAATTATTATTATATCATTATTACAAGCCCAATGAGTGAAATAAATTACAGAATTACAGAATAGCTACAGTGGGCCTAAGGCAGGCCCAATGTATACCTAGCCTAGCTAGCCCTTCAACACAGTTTCACAACAGCCCTGAAACAATCATCATTCACACAAAATAGCCCACATCCAGTAGCCATCAAAAGTCCTAGAGGTATAGCCATGTACACAAACCAACTGGTTTATCCAGTAGGTGAGAAGAGGGGGCAAAGTTGAGCAATTAGGAAAAAGGTGGGAAAGAACCTTGGACCCTAGTGTGGTAGAGTTCCCAAGGGCTTCAAGAATCCAGGGCAGTGCTCACACTAGGGAGGTTGATAGAGGAGACTTAGGGGAAGGGCATTAGCTTTCAACCAGCCCAGAATTACACAAAAAACAACCAGTGAAAATAGTAGTAGAGTAATAAGTTTGGGAAACATTTGCAAACTTTTAAGATAATCACATAATGAACTCCAAAAGCAAATTAACACACTGGGCAGGGTCACATATGATAAGGAACAAAGAGCCTGGATTGTAAGTTAACAGGCAATGGTATTGGATGGTTTCTAGACTTAGCTTAGGCTGCTCAGAAATGATTAAACTAGGCGATATACAAAACAAGTTGGACTTTATGTAAAAGCAATTAAGGGAACAAGTTAGCCTCCACACTTAGACAACAAATGAACACGAACAAATTTTCACATTAAGCGTTAGACAATTTCAGGACTTTGGCAAATTAAATCCATTAGTCCCTATAGACATGGTTTCTATGTGACCTGGATTTTGAAAGTGCAGACAAGTTTGTATGCAAAGTATAATTTCTAAGTGACTACACAGTTGCCTACTAATTACAAGTTATAAGCGATCAAACCTATAGACATGCTCTAAATTACTTACGCACTAATTGGCAGTGATAATAATAGGAGATAATCAGAATTACCCAATTTGATCTTATAGGCATGTTTTCTATTAGCGGTAGAGTTAAGCAATGAAACAATGTTGAAAGTTCAATTTTAGCACTTAAAGCAAGATTTCTACGATTAGCGATTGAAACCGATTTTAGCTCTTATAGGCATGTTTCCTAAATGAGCAATTATAACAACAACATATTAACCAATTAAACCATATAGGCATGATTTCTAAAATGCAGATTTGGTAGAACATAAATTAACAGAACCCTATGGTTGTAGCGCCTAATGAATATGTTGTAATGCACATTGAGACATTGGTCATTTTATTTTCTATAGGCATGACATCTATCATGTAGAAATGAAATATGTTAAACAAATTAAATACCTATAGGCAGGTTATCCATCACACACAATAGCAGAACATGTTCGAGCAAAGTAAACACATATAGGTAGGATTTCTATCTGTTTCATGCAAATATTAAAATAAATCCCTTTTCCCAATTTTACTAATACCCCAATTGTTATTATGTCATTATTACAAGCCCAATGAGTGAAATAAATTACAGAATTACAGAATAGCTATATTGGGCCTAAGGCAGGCCCAATGTATACCTAGCCTAACTAGCCCTTCAACACAGTTTCACAACAGCCCATAAACAATCCCCATTCACACAAAATAGCCCACATCCAGTAGCTATCAAAAGTCTCAGAGGTATAGCCATTTACACAAACCAACTGGTTTATCCAGTAGGTGAGAAGAGGGAGCAAAGTTGAGCAATTAGGAAAAAGGTGGCAAAGAACCTTGGACCCTAGTGTGTTAGAGTTCCCAAGGGCTTCAAGAATCCAGGGCAGTGCTCACACTAGGGAGGTTGATAGTAGAGACTTAGGGGAAGGGAATTGGCTTTCAGCCAGCCTCGGAATTAAACAAAAAACAACCAGTGAAAATAGTAGTAGAGTAATAGGTTTGGAAAACATTTGCAAACTTTTAAGATAATCACATAATGAACTCCAAAAGCAAATTAACACACTGGGCAGGGTGATATATGATAAGGAACAAAGAGCCTGGGATTGCAAGTTAACAGGCAATGGTATTTTCCTACTAATTACAGGTTATAAGCGATTAAACCTATAGACATGCTATCTAGATGATTTACGCACTAATTGGCAGTGATAATAAAAGGAGATAATCAGAATTTCCCAATTTGATCCTATAGGCATGTTTTCTATTAGCGGTAGAGTTATGCAATGAAACAATGTTGAAAGTTCAATTTTGCACTTAAAGCAAGATTTCTACGATTAGCGATAGAAACAGATTTTAGCTCCTATAGGCATGTTTCAGAAATGAGAAATTATAACAACAACACATTAACCAATTAAACCATATAGGCAGGATTTCTAAAATGCAGATTTGGTAGAACATAAATTAACAGAACCATATGGTCGTAGCACCTAATGAATATGCTGTAATGCAGATTGAGACATTGGTCATTTTATTTTCTATAGGCATGACATCTATCATGTAGAAATGGAATATGTAAAACAAATTAAATATCTATAGGCAGGTTATCTAACACACACAATAGCAGAACATGTTCGAGCAAAGTAAACACCTATAGGAAGGATTTCTACCCATTTCATGCAAATATTAAAATAAATCCCTTTTCCCAATTTTACTAATACCCCAATTGTTATTATATCATTATTACAAGTCCAATGAGTGAAATAAATTACAGAATTACAGAATAGCTATAGTGGGCCTAAGGCAGGCACAATGTATACCTAGCCTAGCTAGCCCTTCAACACAGTTTGACAACAGCCCAGAAACAATCTACATTCACACAAAATTGCCCACATCCAGTAGCCATCAAAAGTCCCAGAGGTATAGCCATTTACACAAACCAACGGGTTTATCCAGTAGGTGAGAAGAGGGGGCAAAGTTGAGCAATTAGGAAAAGGGTGGCAAAGAACCTTGGACCCTAGTGTGTTAGAGTTCCCAAGGGCTTGAAGAATCCAGGGCAGTGCTCACACTAGGGAGATTGATACAGGAGACTTAGGGGAAGGGCATTGGCTTATAGCCAGCCCCAGAATTAAACAAAAAACAACCAGTGAAAATAGTAGTAGAGTAATAGGTTTGGAAAACATTTGCAAAATTTTAAGATAATCACATAATGAACTCCAAAAACAAATTAACACACTGGGCAGAGTGACATATGATAAGGAACAAGGAGCCTGGGATTGCAAGTTAACATGCAATGGTATTAGGTTATTAAAACTAAGTAATGGAACTAATTTAGGACTTAAGATATCACATTATACCAAATACATGAGTTAAGCATTATAATACAAGCAGGATTAGGTAACATAGAGAGTGTCAGTTAAGGCATATTGGTTTTAAAGGATCACAAGTTGTGAGAGATACTGATTGGATATGGCAAGAATACATAAGGTGATAACTATAGTCATAAGAGCATATAACATTCAAAGTAAAGGTCTTAAACAAGTTAGGGCATACTAATAACATCAAATTGGTCATTAGAAGTTCAGAATTAAGAAGATAACATAGATTGAACCATATAGTAAAAATAAATTTTTAGGTTATCACAAACTAAACTAAGAATGCTTCATTTTGTCTAAATTAATTAGGCTAGGTACAAAGCATTATTAAGCTAGCAATCACAAGCAGAATTAGGCAGAAAAGAATCAAAGAAATACATTAGATCATGCAGTTCAGAGAACATGCTAATTAGAACATAATAAATATTGCGAAAGTTAGAAACTGACCTGTGACTGTTCGATAAACAAGAAAAAGATTGCAATAAGGACCCAAAGTCCTGAATATGTCAAGTTCTAAGGGTTTCAAGAACCCAGGCAGTGCTCACACCCAAGAGAGGTCAGAAAAAGTAGAAGTCCGGTGGCCTTGGCTTTCAACCGGCCAAGAACCAAACAGAATCGAATAGTGAACAAGTATAGAGTAGAAAACTTTAATTTTTAGTGAGAGAATAGTCATTCCATTTTGTCTAAAGGGGGAAAGGGGATGGGTTTATATAGTGGTAAAATTTAAACAGACAGACAAGGAAAACAATCAATCAACCTCAAAAGAAAAGGAAAGAATAACATGCGAAATTGATTCAGAATCAATTTAGGAAAAGTCAAGCAACCCTAATTTTTAGGAAAATAAATATTACCAGAATATACACAAAAATAATAACATAGGATGAATATAGACCCAAATAGCACTAAACATTAGAAGGTCAAACTAATTTTGGTCCAATTTAAGAAAATAAGAAAACCTTAATTTTAGGGTAAGACAAATATTGACAAAAATATAATAAAAATATGCCATAGTAGAATATAGGGTGAATATGAATATAATAATACTTAAAATTAGAGAATAGAACCTATTTTGGTTCGATTAAAAGAGATCTGAAAACCCTAATTTTAGGGTAAGTAAGAATCCATAAGAGATACACAAATATTCGTACTTACAAAGAGCAAGATGATGAATGTAGACAGAATATCGGAAAAGTCAAGGATTTGAACCGATTTTGGTTCGATCCTTATGAGATCTGCTTTCCATGCTTAGGCAAGCAGTATAGAAGAAGAACCAGTACCAAAGAGAGGTCGTATATGGCAAAGGGTAGCCATAGAATCCCATATCGTGTGGGATTAGGAGAGATTTTAGGGGGGCGGCGGCTAGGGTTCTTAGGAGGGAGAAAGGAGGTGGGATATGGGGCTGAGGACGGTGGGAAATGATTAGGGTTAGGGATGAGGGTGGTAATTAAAAGGGAAGGTTTAATGTAGGCCGTTGATCTCAGAGATCAACGGCCACGATTAGAGGGGAACCAGGTCGGGTGGTTAAAACGGGTCGCGACCGGGTTGTGGGGTAGGGTTAATTTATTTGGGTTGGGGGTTATTTGGGCTAGGGTATTATATTTTGGGCCAGTAATTGGTTCGAAAATATGTAGGAGTTTAGGCTAGTTTTTAAATACCCAATATTTAATAAAACAAAATTTATAAAAGTAATTAATAAATAACAAAATATTATTTGTGCACTAAAATGATTAAAAATAACTACTTAACATTATAAATATATAAAGAGTTATTTTCGCATAAATAATGTAATGATACATGAATATGGGCTATTATTGCAAAAATATGCAATTAGCCCTAGAAATGCAAATGTAATTACAAATGCACTGAAAATATTTACAACATCATGTTGGTGTAAATTATAAGTTTAGATGATTAAATTATCATAAACATAATTTGAAGGATAATTACTGGGTATAAAAATGCGAAAATAAATCGATTTAAAGCTTTTAAGAATTATGGAAAATTATGAAAAATACTTGTATATGCTTATAAACAAAATGATGATACATATGTACTATTTTGAAAATATATATATATATATATATATATATATATATATATATATATATATATATATATATATATATATATATATATATATATATATATATATAATATGATGGTAAAAAATTGGGTATCAACAGCTGCCCCTCTTTACCCGGTAATGATGAAAGAGTTGTCGGGTAAAGAAATGATGACCGATTTTGACCAAATGGGGTGATTTGAAAAAATATTGGCCGAACTCCGATTTCTGAGTTGCCTACATATCCCTGGTTTTACGGGAATCAGGCCATGTGTAGTTCTGGATCCAACGGTGGGATAAGCCGATGGAGTTGTTATAGGAATGGACAAGCTCTTCTGGATAGGACGATATCGGAATTGTGAATGGATGTACCTTGGAATGGTTATGGGTATTTGAACGGTCATTAAGTGGAAATGGGTAACGGATGGTGGTGGCTATATTTGAGGTAGTTACAGGGTGTGAATATTAAACTGAAACTGGAGCGAAGATTGCTCCCGTTGGGAGAACGGTTACCTACTGGATTACCTGCAAAACAATACACGCAGGTGTATATTGCGATAATTGAAACATGATGAAAATTCCATTTGGACCATGAAAGTTGTCTTTGGACGATGGGGATGATGTTCTTAGACCATGATGTCCTGGGCCATGAATTGCGTGATAAGGGATTCGGAGGCCATGAAATGATGTTCTCGGGCCATAAAAATGGTGCCTCTGAACTATGAGGCCTTTGAATAATGATGTGCGATATTGAGAGATCCTCAGGCCAGGGCTTGGTGTCTTCCGGCTATGAGGATGATGCCTTCGGACTATGATGCCTTCAGAAAAAAATGGCGGTATTTCAGCCCATGAGATGCAAAGACTTGACGTTTGGTTATGCAAAGTGAAACAAGACAGAGCTTAGTCTTGTGGAAGATCGGGGACAGAGCTTAGCCCCGAGGTGGAGAATAGTGCTAGATTTCAAGTAGCATAGCATTTGGGGTTATGCAAGGAAAGGCAGAGCTTAGCCTTATGCGACTAGGGAGGCAATGCTTAGCCTCATGCGAAATGGAAGACAATGCTTAGTCACATGCAAGGAGGAAGGGGGGCTTAGCCTTATGCAATATGGGGGACAATTCTTAGTCTCATACAAGAGGAGGCAGGGCTTAGCCTCATGCAAGTGGGAGACAATGCTTAGTCTCGTATAGGGGAAGGCATTGCTTAGCCTTATACAAGAGGCAGGGCTTAGACTCATGCAAGTGGGAGACAATGCTTAGTCTCATGCAGGGGAAGGCAATGCTTACCCTTATGCAAGTGAGGAGGCAGGGCTTAGCCTCATGCAAGCGGGAGACAATGCTTAGTCTCATGCAGGGGAAGGCAATGCTTAGCCTTATGCAATTTAGGAGGCATGGCTTATCCTCATGCAAAGGTGGAGACAATGCTTAGTCTTGTGCAGGGGAAGGCAGTGCTTAGCCTTATGCAATTGAGGAGGCAGGTCTTAGCCTCATGCAAAATAGAGACAATTCTTAGTCTCATGCATGGAAGGCAGTGCTTAGCCTTATGCAATTAAGGAGGTGCGGCTTAGCCTCATTCAAGATGTAGACAATGCTTTGTATCATGCAATGAAAAGATAATAAGCAGTAGCAGAGTATTGCTTAGCTGGAATTGTGTTTGCGCTTGGCAGCTTTGTCGTTATGAAGATAGTGATTCTGAGGTGTGCCCGAATTTGAGAATATTTCTTCTTCCTGCATCCAAAGGACAATCATGAGTTTTACGGGGGAAGGTTGGTTCGTGCCTCGCCTGCCTGCTTTGCTTTGCTCTGTATCGAAGTCCTACTTGAGTTACCATGGGTAGCATCTGGTTGTTTCATAAAAATAAAGTTTTTGAAAACGTGCGTGCATATGATGAATGTAGTTATTTAAAATATATTAGGATGCAATATCAGATAAATTTGATGAACCAATGACTGTGACACTTTAGAGACATTGCGACTTCCTTAGAATTTTGAGGGTCCTTCTCAAAATTCTGCCCCAGCTTACTTAGGCGATTCTCTGACCGTTCTGCATATGATGACGTTGGCTGGACTTGCTCCGAAAAATTGAGGGTCCTCCTCAAAATTCTGCCCCAGTTTATGGTTGTGGGGAAAATGAAAATTTATTGAATTGTGACCGAACCTACAGGGCTGCCTACGTATCCCCTCATAAATGGGAATCAGGCTTTGGCCAAACCTCTCCGTCTATTTCTACGAGTATGAGTACTCCTCCTGTTAGTACTCTGTGAACCATGTAGGGCCCTTGCCAATTGGGCGAAAATTTCCCTTTGGCTTCATCTTGATGCGGGATGATCCGCTTTAGTACAAGTTGCCCCGGTGCGAATTGTCTAGGTTTGACCCTTTTGTTGAAAGCTCTGGACATCCTATTCTGGTAGAGTTGACCATGACACACTGCATTCATTCTTTTCCCATCAATGAGAGCTAATTGTTCAAAGCGGCTTCTTATCGATTCTGCATCACTGAGTTCAGCTTCTTGTATAATTCTTAAAGAAGGAATTTCAACCTTGGTACGAATGACAACTTTGGTACCGTAGACCAACAAATAAGGAGTTACCCCGGTTGATGTGCGGACTGTGGTACGGTACCCCAATAAGGAAAATGGTAACCTCTCGTGCCATTGCTTGTGGTTGTCTACCATGTTCCTCAGTATTATCTTGATATTCTTGTTTGCGGCCTCCCCGACTCCATTCATTTGAGTCGTGTATGTTGTGGAAATCTTGTGCTTGATTTAGAAGGTCTCGCGCATAGCTTTCATTAGGTCACTATTGAGATTGGTGGTGTTATCGGTGATGATGGACTCTGGAACCTCGAATCGGAAAACAATACGATCTCTAACAAAATCTACGACGACTTTCTTGGTTACAGATTTGTAGGATGCAGTTTCGACCCATTTTGTGAAGTAGTCTATGGCCACTAAAATGAACATGTGCCCGTTTGAACTGGCAGGCTTAATTGGTACAATGACAACCATTCCCAAGCGGCAAAAGGCCAAGGTGCACTCGTCGCATTGAGTTTATATGACGGCACATGTATCATATTTACGTGTATTTGCCACTAATAACATTTCTGGACATACGTGATGTAGTCTGTTTCCATAGTCATCCAAAAATAACCTGCCCTCAGTATCTTCTTGGCTAAAACGAAACCATTCATGTGTGGTCCGCAAGTTCCAGAGTGTGTCTCTTTGAGCAGTTTAGAAGCTTCTTTGGCGTCAACACACCGTAATAACCCTAGGTCTAGAGTCCTTCTGTACAGAATTCCTCTACTTTGGAAGAAATGGTTGGACAATCTTCGGAGCGTGCATTTTTTAGTATGATTTGCATGCTCCGGGTACTCTCATTTTACCAAGTACTCCTTGATATCATGGAATCATGGATTCTCGTCTGCTTCTTCTTCAATATGAGTGCATTAAGCTGGTTGATTATGAATCCTTACCGGAATGGGGTCGATGAAATTCTTGCCCGGATGTTGTATCATGGAGGACAAAGTGGCCAATGTCTCAGCGAACTCATTCTGGATTCTCGGGACATGTCTAAACTCTATCTTCGTAGACCTCTTCATCATCTCTAGCACATGATATAGATATGGTAATATCTTGGTATTGTTTGTAGCATATTCTCCCTGCACCTGATGTACTAGAAGATCTGAATCACCAATTACCAGTAATTCCTGGATATTCATGTCAACGGCCAAATTGAGCCCCAATATGCAAACATCATATTCTGCCATATTATTGGTCCACAGAAATTTGGGTTTCGCGGATATCGGATAATGTTGACCTGTTTTTGACACCAAAATGGCTCCAATACCCACTCCTTTGAAGTTTGCAGCTCCATCAGAAAACATTCTCCATCTGTCGTAGGCTTTGGCGATATCTTCTCCTACGAATGATACTTCTTCATCAGGAAAATACATTTTTAGTGGTTCGTATTCTCCTCCTACAGGATTTTCTGCAAGATGATCTGCTAATGTTTGTCCCTTAACCGCCTTCTGAGTCACATAGACGATGTCGAATTCACTCAACTATATCTGTCATTTTTCCAGCTTCCATGTAGGCATGAGTTTTTGGAAGATGTACGTCAGAGGATCCATCCTTGATATGAGATATGTGGTATAGGCACAGAAGTAATGCCTCAGTTTCTGGGCTATCCAGGTCAAAGCACAGCAGGTGCATTCCAGCAAAGAATACCGTGCTTCGTAGGGTATGAACTTCTTACTCAGATAGTATATGGCATGTTCTTTCCTTCTAGTCTCATCGTGTTGTCCCAAGTCACAACCAAAAGCCCCATCTAATACAGAGAAATAGTGTAGTAGTGGCCTAATAGGTTCTGGCGGGACCAAGACTGGCGGTGTGGATAAATATTCTTTGATTCTGTCAAAAGCTTTCTGGCAGTCTTTAGTCTAACTGGTTGCGGCATCCATATTTAACATTTTGAAAATTAGCTCACAGATCATGGTTGATTGAGCTATGAAGCCGCTGATGTAATTAAGACGTCCCAAGAAGCTCATCACGTCTTTCTTGTTCTTTGGAGGTGGCAAATCCTAGATAGCCTTGACCTTTGTTGGGTCTATCTCAATTCTATGGCGGCTGACGATGAATCCTAACAACTTTCCTACGGGGACCCCGAAGGCACATTTTGCGGGATTCAATTTCAAATTGTACCTCCGAAGCCGATCAAAGAATTTTCTCAAGTCTGCTATGTGATCTGTACTCTTCTTGGATTTGATGATAACGTCATCCACATATACCTCTATCTCCATGTATATCATGTCGTGGAAAATAGTTTTCATGGCCCTCATATAAGTGGCCCCAGCATTCTTCAGACCAAACAACATCATTTATAGCAGTACACCCCCTCGATGTAATAAAAGCTGTCTTTTTGGCATCCTCTTCATCCATCTAGATCTCATGATATCTTGCGAAGAAATCCACAAAGGATTGGAGTTCATGCTTGGTGCAGTTGTCGATCAGTATATGTATGTTGGGTAACGGAAAATCATTTTTTGGACTTTCTCTATTTAGGTCCCGATAATCGACGCATCCTATGACTTTCTCATCCATCTTCGGAACTGGCACGATATTATCCAACCAAGTTGGATATTCAACCACTTTGAGAACCTTATCTTTGATCTCCTTGGTGACTTCTTCTTTGATTTTTAGACTCATACCTAACTTGAAATTTCTGAGCTTCTGCTTTACTGGAGGACACATTGGGTTGGTGGGTAGTTTATGAGCCACTATGGACGTGCTCAAACCAGTCATATCATCATAAGACCATGCGAAAATGTCTTCATATTCTTTTAGGAAATGGGTGTATTCGTATTTCTATGATGGTGACAGGTGAATGCTTATGCGAGTTTCTTTGACAGTTTCAGAATCTCCAAGTTGACTATCTCAGTTTCGTCTGGGTTGGACTTAGGCTTGTTCTCAAAATCTTCAATTTCTCTAACAATTTCCTCAGGTATTATATCCTCTTCTTCTATTTCTTTCGAGTCACTATCCTTATGTTTCGCTATCTCTTTACATGTCACAATTGTTGGTTCATCATGATAAGAAATAGTAATGTCCGGTACATGGCGAGCCCTTGATGGTATGGCAGTCCAGTTTATGAGAACAACTCCCTTCTCCACTGTCTAGATGACGAGGCCTTCTTCCTCCTCGTCCTCAACAATTACACTGCAGCACATGTCTTCATCTTCCAAGAATAGATTCCTTAAACCATCTAGCGCTTCATCTTCTTCGGATCCACACATCATATCAGCCTGATGTAAGGATTAGCTCAAATATGGTATCGGCTGCTCGGGAGGGTAATAAGTACCATGCCATAGTGGTGACCAATTCTGATACTCGTGTCAGGTGTATTGATATCCCAATCCAAAGGTCATGCCGTGATGTTTTAACTGTATTTGTTTTGTGATCCCTTGGAGATTCTTGCAGATAACTTTGCCAGGTTCATACCCTATCCATGCCAATACGCTTTCTATTTTGCTACTCCACAATTTGTCCTTCTCGATCGCGTTAACACACTCAATGTGATGGTAAGTCTCTCCCCCTAACTTACTTCTATTCTCCACAATCAGGACAGTCTGGTTGGTGTAAATAGGGTTACTCCCGTCTCCATGAATTATCACCTCCTGATGATTCCATTCAAACTTCACATCCTGATGCAGAGTAGACGCTACAGCCCCAGCGGCGTGTATACAAGGCCGTCCCAATAGCAGATTGTATGAGGCGGATATGTCGAGCACTTGGAATTCAACATCAAACCAAGTTGGACCCATTTGTATGCAGAGGCTGGTTTCTCCGATTGTGGACCTTTGAGACCCATCGAACGCTTTTACGTTCATAGTTGCTGCGTGTATCTCATGCAAACCTTTACCTAACCTCTTCAAAGTAGTCAACGGGCAGATGTTAAGACTTGAACCTCCATCTATCAAGACCCTAGCAATGAATTTGTCTTCGCACTGTACTGTGATATGCAACGCCCTGTTATGGCTCAACCCTTCTGGTGGCAATTCATCTTCGTGGAAAGTGATCTTATGGCTTTCCAATACATGTCCTACCATGTTGGCCATCTCTCCACTGATAATGTTGTTGGGTACTAAGCCTCATTCAACACTTTCATCAACGCGTTCCTATGTGCCTCAGAATTCTGCAGTAGTGATAGAATGGATATATGAGTAGGGTTTTGTTCAAATGATCAACCACAGAATACTCCCTTGCTTGCACCTTTCTCCAAAGATAATCCGAGCCGGTTTCAATGATAGGCTGCCTGGAAACGGCTTCTTTACTTCTTCCCCCTAAATGCTCGGGCGTGTAAACCCTACCAGTTCTGGTCATAACTTGTGTTGCACCAGTTTCTTCCATTTTCCCCTTTCCTTTCCTTCTCGCTTATACAATATAGTCACAGGGCACAACATGGGAATTAAAGGATGGTGTGAGTGCTACCGTTACGGTGAATGGTGTGGTCACTTCTACTTCGAACGGAGTTGGCGTGGCTGAGGGCGTTGTTATTTCAACCTCGAACAGAGTCGGTGCGGCTAGCTCAACTTCAATCGATGACTGTATCTATACCACAATAGGCGTGAGAGTGACTGGAGGCATTTTGGGATCATCATCTTCTCAAATGAGCCCAATTGACCCCTCCGGGGCCCATTCTTCATCAGTTTCTATCACATTTACTCCCTCGCCCCTGTGATCCAGGAGGGGATTGTTGCGGATGTTAGGTGCGGTCTCTTTTGCCTGTATAACTTTGGTATCAATCAGTGACTGGATCTTATCGTTCAGAGTGCGGCATTCATAAATATTGTGACCTTTCATGCCCGAATGGTAGGCACATGTCTTATTCAGATTGACCTATTGAGAGGAATTTTCCATGGCGACAGCGGGAATGGGAGTGAAATAACTGACAACTTTCAAATCTCTCATACAACTGGTCAATAGGTTCGGCAATAGGAGTGTATTGTCTGGGCGGCCTACGGTCAAAATTTGGCCTGGGTGTTTGGTAGTTTTGGCGGGCTGGTGGTGAGTGGTAATATGCTAGCTGAGTGTTGTAAGTGTGGTAGGCAGTAGAGGGTTGTTGATATCTAGGAGGTGAAAGCTGATATGTGGGTGGAGGTGTTTGGTATGTGAGAGGAGACTTCGGACCTTGGGCAACCATCATAGTCCCTACTTCCTTCTTTTTCGATATACCCCCCGACTGCAAGGCTTTGTTCGTAGTCTTGAGTGCCTCGAAATTTGTTACCATCCCGCTTTTGATTCCCTCTTCTATTCTTTCTCCCAATTTGATGATGTCGGAGAATTTATGATTTTCAATGACCACCAACCTCTCATAATATTGCGGATCCTGGGCCCGGACAAAGAATTTGTTCATTTGATTTTCTTCCAATGCTGGCCTTACTTTTGCAGCCTCTGATCTCGACCGAGTAGCATACTCGTGAAAAGTTTCTGTCGGCTTCTTTTTAAGATTCTTGATATAGAAGACGTCTTGTGCATTCTCTGTGTTCAATCTGAACCGATCCATAAAATCTGACACCATGCTTACCCAATTAATCCGTTTCTTTGGATTTTGACTGATGTACCAGGATAGGGCATCTCCAGTGAGGTTCCTCATGAACAGCTTCATGCGGATTCTTTCATCTTTACCAACCCCTACGAGCTTGTCACAATACGTCCTTAGATGTACCTTTGGATCACCTGTCCCGTCGAACATTTCGAACTTAGGAGGTTTGTAACCCTCTGGATGTTATACGTTCGGTTGAATTCATAAATCCTCATAGTTCAAACCTTTGATGCCTTTACCACCTTCAACACCTTAGACTCGACTTGTAAGCTTCTTAAGTTCTTCCTCCATGTTCTTGATGAGTAGGTCCTTCTCGGCGGATTCCGGTGTATACGGGGTTTGTTATGAAGTGTGGGGTAAGGTTTTCATGTATATGGGGTTACTTTAGTGGACTCTAGGGATTTCAGTGTAGTGGTGTTCATTGGTTGAGTTCTAGGGATCAGGGGTAGGTTGTGGTGCATTTTTAGGAGTGTGGTAGGTGGTAGTTTGTGGGTACTGGGTCGGATGATGATGATGCTGTGGAGGAGTTCGTACTGGTGGAGGATTAGGATTTTTGGAAGGCGTGGCGTATTGATGAGGTGCAGGAGGATTTTGCGGGTGCTGGTTTTGTGTGTTTTGAGGAGGTGGTGGATTTTATGCATTTTGTTGGTTGATGTCGGGAACATTCAGGGTAAGGGAAAGATTTGCCAAGTTACGGACCTTCTCAAGTTTCCCTTGTAACTCCAGTATCTTTTGCTCTAACTGTAAAACTAAGTCATTCTGCACCGGAGTAATTCGACCAACTGAAGTTTCGACATTCTCGGCGTGCACAGCGTTGTCTTTCCTGATACCACTCATATCGTCCATCTTAGATTTTCCTTTGTTCTTGGGATCACTTGGAGGAGGAGGAGGTGGAGGACCTCTAGATCTGGTATGATATGCTGATGATGCCAATATGCACGAACCAACCTTAGGGGATGGGAATAATCAAAGAAAAGAACAAAAACAAAAGGTAAATAAGTTAGTAAGGAGTATTAACAGGATATTTACGATATTTAAACACGTATTGCGGAATTATAAATTCGCGTCCTAATTTGGGGACCTCATCATGACCGAGGTAGGCCTAGCGACATATAGATTTGGAGAAAATTCAATGCCGATAACTGCTTCATTTATTTAATATGATAAATACACCAAATCTCTACTAAAACGACAATAATTATAAAGAGCCACTAGTGGCATTTGCCTTATTACAATCAAATTCTAAAATGAATCTAGAAAACATCATTCCTAATCTACTCGGTCCCAGAGGGACCTTCTCCAAATTTGGCCTTCTTAGCCCCGCCAATCAGATTCCCCAGGTCGCGCATGTCCAACAGCAGATACGCCCTTGCTAGATATCCTCCTTCATTACCCTCTGCGCTCTGACAATCCGAGACCCTTTTCCTCAGCTTTCCCTCAAGTTCCATCAAACCTTGATCCAAATACACCAACCTTTCTGTTGATTTAGTAGAGATTCCCCTTCCATTCATTGATTGCTTCCATGTCCACTTTATGTTGTTCCAAATTCCTGGCCTCAGATTCAAAGACCCTTTTGCGCAACCTCCTGTATTTGACTTGTGCTTCAGTAGTGTCTTCTATGACCCTATTTCTCAAATCATCCCCTGGCTTGACCTCTCCTAGTATGTCATCGACCACCCATGATGGGTAGAAGTACACATGGCCGGCATGATACCTGTCTATCTCGATGGTATCTTTCTCCACAATAATCTTTTGATGCCACATGTGCTATGCCTCGAACTTGAATGGAATGGTATTCCCTTGGAAGTCTGCTTTGTAATGAACCATTTCGGAAACTCGTGGTATAACCTGTTTTCTCCCAGCTTGCCTCATGACTCTGGTAGGAGCATATGGATAGATTCCCCTTAATCCGATTAGCAATAGATGAGGAACATCTCTCGGCCTGATGATGAATTCAAAGAAATGTACCCAGCTCACAGCGTTTCCCGATTGTGCAAACCTGTCTGGGATAAAAGTCATTCTCTTCGGATGGTGATAAGCTATGTTGTCATTCCATGGTCGTCGCGGAAATTCTTGACGGTATTATCCTCTCTGAAGGTGTTCCAACAACCATATTTGTAGCAACAGATTGCAACCCTCGAAATGCCTATATCCCTTTTTGAAACGATCTAAGGCTCGATACATCTCAGCCACGATCATTGGGAAATAGTGTAAGTCTCCCCCCCCCCAATTCCTTCAATTAGGTTCTTAGTGACCATAGCTAGGAGAGTGTGGATCCTTTCCCCTTGTCTCGGGAATATCAGCATCCCCATAAAATATACAATGAATACAAAAACCCGGCGGTGAGTCCAACCCAAAAAAGTGATGGCAAATTCATCATTGTAAAGACGATATGACTTTCTGTGATCATAACGCTTGTAAAGGAAGTCGAATCGTATGTAAGATTTCTTTAGATATAATAACTCATCATTTTTCCTGAAACCCATCATTTTTAGGAAACCTCGAGAAGTACGATTTTCCGGTACTAACAAGCCAGGGCTATCCCATGGGAGCCCAGCGAAGCCTCATATTTCCTCTAGAAGGGGAGTCATTTCTATATCACCAAAATAGAATATAGCCCTCGTCTCACTCTTCTCATCCCAGAACATGGTGGCAACCTCAATTAACACATTGTTCGGCTGAATATCTAATAAAGAAGGTAAATTCCCGAGAACTATTTTTACATGGTTTTTTTTACTTGGCGAGATATTTTCCCACCAATCTAGCAACAAAGATGGGATACTTCGAACCATGCCGAACCTGGGGACTTCGTGCCTCATTTCTGCAAAACAAATAAAGTTAGCCCTTTCCCCCTCTGTATTAGACTATTTACACATTAATGATTAGCATATCGGCATGTTTTCTCCAAATAATGCACATATCATGATTTTACCCATTGGAATTTAAGGAAATCTCGGCGGGCTTTGGACAAGGCTTGCCTTAGAGAGTTATTACACGTACTGCATTCTAACCCATACTAGGTTTAGACATGATGCATGCACAATTAATATTAGAGAAAGGGTATCTAGAAGAGTCTAGACTGGTACCCTCAAGTGGACAACTTGAGAGGGGAAGGCACGGAACCGTCGATTACACCGCTGATAGACTAGTTTTACTGCAAATAAGCCTTTCCAAATTTAAAAGGCTGATTTAGGAAGAGCGCGGACACTCATCAAGCACCGCTATGGTATTAATTATGCACAAGTGGAATATGATGTGGAGCATGCTTTATGCAAAGATAAAATAACACGTTGTCAAGTATTTTGCATGATGAAGATGATAAATTTAGTATTAAATGAAACGTAAGGACATAAAAAGAAAGAAAAACAAGGAAGAAGTTAGTTTGCGCAATATGAAAGAATTATAATAAAGCAAGCAAGGGGGTAGGGGTAGGGAGAGACATGATGTAGCAAATTTAAAAATGATTCGGAGCAAGTGAACATGACTATAAAATAAACGAAAACGCACATTGTAACCAAAGTATGCAAAGATTTGCATATTAATACCAATTCAAAATAGAGGAAAATAGGGGAAAGGGTGTGCATGTAGCCATAAAAAGGGGAAATGGAAGCAGGATGCTCATGTAACGATGAAGAACAAGGAAACATATTCATCAAAGAAGACTAATTCATATAGACCAAGTTCACTATGGTAAGAGCCTAAGAAATATCCCCAGCAGAGTCGCCATGTTGTCGCGCCCCTCTTTCTCGTGAAATCAGGTTTCGACCTGTGACAAATATTTGAAAGGAGGGTGTTAAAAAAAGAGTCTCCACCTAACGGGTTTGAGGCGCATTAGGTCACCTATTTGCAAATAACTCTGGTTTAACCATTTTGCATCACCAAAGATCGGGTAACGGCTCAAATTACCTCAAAGAGAATGTGTTAGGCACTCTTCGAAGTCCACAACTGTGGGTCCTGACCGAACTTGAGTTATATGAATTAGTCAAATAGTCAGAGAGAAAAATAAGAAGTTTGAAAAAAAAATCATTATTAGAAAGTCCTTGAGTAAACACAGATAATTTGTTTAAAGAAAAGATGGGGGGTCCTAAGTTTTATAGCCTAAAGGATCACCACGTACACTACAAATAATACTTCGTAACACCCTGGTGATGGGGTGTTACTCGTATTATTCAGCGGGCACAGACTATCATCTCCTACTACCCGATTAGTATCTTTAAGTTTTTACCTAAAGTGCACTAGTTGATTCTAAACCGTTCCCAATACGTGCACTACCCGTCCCATGCCTATGGCCCATGAGGCGTTTGGACCACTATTTTGGATGGTTTCTAGATTTAGCTTAGGCTGCTCAGAAATGATAAAATTAGGCGACATACAAAACAAGTTGGACTTCATGTAAAAGCAATTAAGGGCTCAAGTTAGCCTCCACACTTAGACAACAAATGCACGCGAATAAATTTTCACATTAAACGTTAGACAATTTCAGGATTTAGGCAAATTAAAGCCATTAGGCCCTATAGACATGGTTTCTATATGACCTGGATTTTGAAAGTGCAGATAGTTTTGTATGCAAAGTATAATTTCTAAGTGACTACACAGTTGCCTACTAATGACAGGTTATAAGCGATTAAACCTATAGACATGCTATCTTAATGATTTACGCACTAATTGGCAGTGATAATAAAAGGAGATATTCAGAATTACCCAGTTTGATCCTATAGGCATGCTTTCTAATAGCGGCAGAGTTAAGCAATGAAACAGTGTTGAAAGTTCAATTTTAGCACTTAAAGCAAGATTTCTACGATTAGCGATTGAAACTGATTTTAGCTCCTATAGGCATGTTTCCTAAATGAGCAATTATAACAACAACACATTAACCAATTAAACCCTATAGGCATGTTTCCTAAAATGCAGATTTTGTAGAACATAAATTAACAGAACCTTATGGTCGTAGCACCTAATGAATATGCTATAATGCACATTGAGACATTGGTCATTTTATTTTCTATATGCATGACATCTAGCATATAGTAACAGAATATGCTAAATGAATTAAGGGAAGTACTCACACTTGGGAGGTTGATAGAGGAGACTTAGGGGAAGGGCTTTGGCTTTCAGACAGCCTAGAATTAAACAAAAAACAACCAGTGAAAATAGTAGTAGAGTAATAGGTTTGGAAAACATTTGCAAACTTTTAAGATAATCATATAATGAACTCCAAAAGCAAATTAACACACTGGGCAGGGTGACATATTATAAGGAACAAGGAGCCTGGGATTGCAAGTTAATAGGCAATGGTATTAGACTATTAAAACCAAGTAATGAAACTAATTTAGGGCTTAAGGGATCATATTATACCATACACAGGAGTTAAGCATTATAATACAAACAGGATCAGGTAACATAGAGAGTGTCAGTTAAGGCAGACTAGTTTTAAAGGATCACAAGTTGTTAGAGATACAGATTGGACATGGCAAGAATACATAGGGTGATAACCATAGTCATAAGAGCATATAACATTTAGATTAAAGGTCTTAAACAAGTTAGGCCATACTAATAATATCAAATTGTTCATTAGAAGTTCAGAATTAGACAGAGAACATAGATTGAACCATATAGTCAAACCAGATTTTCAGGTTATCACTAACAAAACTAAGCATTGCTTCATTTTGTCTAAATTAATTAGGCTAGGTGCAAAGCATTATTAAGCTAGCAATCATAAGCAGAATTAGGCAGAAAAGAATCAAAGAAATGCATTAGATCATGCAGTTCAGAGAACATGCTAATTAGAACATAATAAATATTGCGAAAGTTAGAAATTAACTAGTGACTGTTCGATAAACAAGAAAAAGATTACAGTAAGGACCCAGAGTCTTGAATGTGTTCCAAGGATTTCAAGAACCCAGGCAGTGCTCACACCCAAGAAAGGTGATAAAGAGTAGAAGCTCGGTGGTCTTGGCTTTCAGCCGGCCAAGAGCTAAACAGAATCGAATAGTGAACAAGTATAAAGTAGAAAACTTCAGTTTTTAGTGAGAGAATAGTGATAAAAATTAAACACACAGACAAGGAAAACAATCAATCAACCTCAAAAGAAAAGGAAAGAATAATATGCGATATTGATTCAGAATCAATTTAGGAGAAGTCAAGCAACCCTAGATTTTAGGAAAACAAATATTACCTGAATATACACAAAAATAATAATATAGGATGAATATAGACCCAAATAACACTAAAATACGAGGGTCAACCTAATTTTGATCCGATTTAAGAAAATCTGAAAACCCTAATTTTAGGGTAAGACAAATATTGACAAAAATATAATAAAAAGAGGCCATAGTAGAATATAGGACGAATACGGACATAATAATACATAAAATCAGTGAATCGAACCTATTGTGGTTCTATTAAAAGAGATCTGAAAATCCTAGTTTTAGGGTAAGTAAGAATCCATAAGCGATACACAAATATTTGTACTTACAAAGAGCAAGATGATGAAAGTAGACAGAATATCGGAAAAGTCAAGAATTATAATCGATTTATGTTCGATCCTTATGAGATATGCTTGCCATGTTTAGGCAAGCAGTATAGAAGAAGAACCAGTACCAAAGAGAGGCCGTATATGGAAAAGGGTAGCATAGAATCCCATATCGTGTGGGATTAGGAGAGATTTTAGGGGGGCGACGGCTAGGGTTCTTAGGAGGGAGAAGGGAGGTGGGATATGGGGGCGGTAGAAGGTGGAAAATGATTAGGGTTAGGGATGAGGGTGGTAATTAAAAGGGAAGGTTTAATGTGGGCCGTTGATCTCTTGGTCGGGTGGTTAAAACGGGTCGCGACCGGGTTGTGAGGTTGGGTTAATTGATTTGGGCTGGGGGTTATTTGGGTTAGGGTATTAGATTTTGGGCGAGTAATTGGTCCGAAAATAGGTAGGATTTTAGGCTAGTTTTTAAATACCCAATATTTAACAAAACAAATAAATTATAAAAGTAATTAATAAATAACAAAATATTATTTGTGCATTAAAATGATTAAAAATAATTATTTAACATTATAAAAATATAAAGAGTCATTTTGTACTTTTGTGCTTCCCAAAATATTATTTGTACTTTTATGCTTCCCAAAATTTCAAACGTCGAGCTCCCTACAAAGTGTGCGGTCCTACTTTTTTGTTTTTAGTTTCTTACTTTCTTAGTGAGACTAGTGTTTGATCGATTACTGTCCTCTTATGTTTTTAGATTATCAACTTTTGTGTTTGATCGATTACTGTCCTCTTATGTTTTTTTTAAAAAATAAAGTAATTGGTCGAGTGCAATTGAAATGATAATATTTACTGCTGCGTTACTTTTTAAATATATATTATGTATCGGTACTCCTTCTTTAGTGTGCTTGTTATTGTATAAAAGTTTTAGGTCACGATTCTATCTTATAATTTAGAAGCCATACACTTCAAATACTAACTCCGCCTTTTTGTGTCATAGATAAAAAATAATAGTTGAGCTTTAGTTAACCAAAGCAGAAGCCTAACTATACTTACATATATTTCCTTCCAAAAACTTTGGTAATCCGATAATTCTAGCAATGCATTTTCTCAGCCGTAAGTATATGTTGATACTTCTTTCTCTTTATCCTACTTTGTTACGAGCTCTTTTTTGATTTTTTTTTTTATTTAGCAGCTTCTTTTTTTTCTTCTTTTTTGAACAAGTAAGAGTTCTTCTTTATACTCCCATCAAATAGAAATAATAGACATCTAATGATTCATGGGAGTAAATTCAGTAAGACCCAATTAACTCAATATATATCCAAAACAAAAATAAAAAGAATGAAAAACAAATTTGTAGTATTAAGAATAAAAAAATCTATGTTATATTTTAATTTGAATGGGGAATTTATCTACTCATTCCTTTTGATAAAATCATGAGAGGTATGTGTTATTGGCATTCAAATGAGGACTCGATGGATGCATTGTGGATGAAAAACCAAATGCAATCCATGTCTACTACATCCCAAGATGGATACCATACAAAGGATCTAGCAGACTTTCACTGGAGAACACACATATCCCACACCAAACAGTGCAAAAGGAAGACGGCAAATATAGCAACTGCAGAAGAACACACAAGTGCCCCAAGTACGATGATCCAGATTGGCTAGTTTTCAAATTTCCTCTACTTAGCCTACTTAGAATACATTATGTACTATCATTGTTGAGTATCATGCTCTACTTTGATACCAGGGTCTATATAAATGTCAAAGTTTATTTCTATCAATTTGTAAAATTTCCTGACATTTGTTTTGGATTTTCTTAAATAAATATAAAAACTAGCCCTAGGCATAATGCCTAGTGGATTGAAAAAAAAAAACAATTGAGAATCAAAAAAAAAAGAAAAGAATGGGGCATTCATTGACATATTTTTTCAATTATTAATTGGAAAAAAGGAAAAGAAGTACAGAATAGATTAGATGCAAAGTGGAAACGATAATTTGTTATCCTAACTATGGTCACGACTTTCTTTTGTTAATTAACCATTATTTTTTATCATTACACATATCTTCTCTCCAGATATAAACGTGGAGAACCGGAGACAATAGAAAATCGAAAGGAGTCTCATCTACCGACAAATATTCAATTGCATGTTAATGTTTTTGCGACAACTGTTATTGCCGCTATTGGGAAAATCTATTGCCGCAAGAAGCCATTTTTGTTGTACTACACGGCCAGTTTTATGTGTATCTCTATTTTATCTATTTTGTGTTCTAGATATTAGTTTCAATTTGGTCGTAACCACATGTGTTTTTTTTTTTCCTTTGATGGATCAACTCTTTGCTCCATTTAACATCATTAGAGTGTTAGGTTTCGAATTTTAACGATGACTAAAAACAAAAGTCAAAAACACTCTACTAATATATCTACCACTTGCGCAGGCCAGCTATCCAAAGCACAAAAAGGGAAGTTCCCAAATCAGTGCACCAGAATAGGAAAGAAATCAAGAGGGTCCAACAACAACTGTTTCATTCGAATCCCTCCATCAAATGCGTACATCAGGGAAACAAGAAAAGAAATGGAATCAATCAACTGTGCAAAACCTATGGAAGACTCAAATTAAGCGATTGGAAAGAAGACTACAAGAATGGAACGCTTTAGAGTCCAAGGCCGTCAAGGAAGATCCAGCACATTGATTAAGTTTGAATCTAGCCCTGTTTCATATGCTGGAATCTAGCCCTGTTTCATATGCTGGATTCAAGAGGTAAACTTTAGGTCTTACTCTTAGAATACATTGCCTCAAAAGGAAAATCATAATCAAAGATTTTGCAAATCGCAGAGGAAGGAATAGATATCCCCATCAAGAACTATATAAGAAGAGAAGGAAGAACATTGTAACGATCTGGCCGGTTGTTTTGAGTATTTTATCCCCGATCCTCTATTTGTTTTCTCTTGTATGTTGTATCATGGTTATGTGACTTGCCGGTGGTGTTTGGTTTTGGTTCGGGTGAGTTTAAAGAGAAATTGGACACATAGTCCCTAAGTTGGAGGTTTAAATTAAAAGAGTTGACCGTAGTTTGACTTTTGTGTAGACGACTCCGGAATAGAGTTTGGTTCCAATTACTCCGTATGGTGATTTTGGACTTAGGAGAGTGTCTGAATATTGATTTGGAGGTCCGTAGGTCGTTCCAGCTTGAATTGGCGAAAATTAGAAAGTTGAAGGTTTGGAAGGTTGAGAAGTTTGACCGAGAGTTGACTTTATTAATATCGGGTTCAGATTCTAATTTCCGAAGTTGTAATAGGTCCTTCATCTCATTTATGACTTGTGTGCAAAATTTGAGGTCAATCAGAGTTGTTTTGGTATGAATCGGTGTTAGTTTTGGAAGTCGGATGATCATAGTTTCAATAGGCTTGAATTGGGTTGCGGTTTGTAGAATTAATATTGTTTGATGTGATTTTTTGCCACGAGTAGGTCCGTTATGTGTTATGGAACTTGTTTGTATATTCGGACGGGGTCCCGAGTGTGAGTCTGATTGAAATCAGATCATTTTTGGACTTGATTGAATTGCTGAAGCTGCTGATTTTTCTATTCTGGTTTCTTTCTACGCGTTCGCGAAGGTTTTTCCGCGATCGCGTAGAGTCATCGGGGACTGCTGGCATTTTTCTCGTCGTGTTCGCGAAGGTAAGGGCATGATCGCGAAGTTTGTTGAGCTTGTTCATCGCGAACGCGTGAGGTATATCGCGTTCGCATATAAGGATGGTGAGGCTGGGGGCTGAGGCACGCTTGTGCATCGCGTTCGCGTGACCTGGGACATTGTCGCGTGGGTGGAGGAAGCTGGTCATCACGTTTGTGACAGGCTTCACGCGAAGAGTATTTTATTGCGCTGGGGAGAACTGTTCTACGCGATCGCGAGTCTTCATCCACGATCGCGATAGAGGACGACTGGGCAACAGTATTAAAATTTTAAAACAGGGGTTTCATCTCATTATTCATTCTTGGACCTAGAGAGCTCGATTTGTGGCGATTTTTCGAGAGAGTTTCTAGAAAATCATCGGGGTAAGAGATTCTAACTCGGTTTTGACTATATTATATGAATCCATTGTCATTTTCATCATTTAATTAGTGATTTGAGTTGGAAATTTGGGGAAAAATTGTGAAAACTTCTTATACTAAATATTGGGGATTTTAAAAGTAATTTGAAGTCGGATTTGAGTAATTCTTGTATGGTTGGAGTCGTTATTGAATGTGTGTTCGAATTTTATAATTTTGGTCGGGTTCCGAGATGCGGGCCCGGGGTTGACTTTTTGAGTTGACCTTTTATTTCTCTTTAAAGTTTCCAACTTTATTTTTCGGAATAGCTTCCTATAGTTTATATTAATGGTATGAAGTTGTTTTGGCTAGATTTGAGCTGTTCGAAGTTGGATAATTAAGGGAAAGACTTACTAGTAGATAGAGTTAGCATGTTTTGAGGTAAGTGTCTTGCCTAACTTTGTGTAGGAGAATTACCCCTTAGGATTGGTGTTATTTTTTGTTAATTGTGATATGTGAAAGCTATGTACGTAAGGTGACGAGTGTGTACACGGGCTAAATGTGATAATTGACAGGTTTTAGTTATGTAGATCCCTTTCATTCCTTTAATGGAGTTACCATAATATGTTATATCCATCATCGTTAGCCTATCTTCCCATGATTTTTTTGTCTTATCTCTTACTTGTTAATTGTCTTTACATGTTTAGTTGAAGTTATTATTTTCTCTATTCCGTATTCATTATTTAACCGCTAAAATCCTACTAAATTATTATTCTTGTAATATCTTATTGTTGAAATTGGTATTGAGTTATGAAGGCCATGATTCATATTGAGGCAAAGTTGTAAAGTTGTAAAATTCTATTCTTGTTGAATCATTCACTTACGGTTATTATTGTTGAGATGCTTTTGCATATTGTGGTTGAGCCATGGGCTATTTATTGTGAAAGCACTATTATTGTTGATTTCGTTGGCAAGTTGTGATATTGGGCACTTGAGGTGCGATTTATGATACGTTGTGATATTGATACGCATGCGGTGGTATAAGTATTTAGGGTTGAAACACATGTGGAGAGATAATGTGGGCTTGATACGCGTGTTGCTAGAAGGGGAACTACTTGAAGCCACGCGATGTCATAAGATGGGCTAAAACGCGGGAAGCTATTTTAGGAAAAATAATTTTTAAAACTAAATGCAAGGCTCCCGCGGTGATATAAGGAAAGATTGTGAATTATTTTGTGATATAAGATTACGAGGCGGTACCTTGGTAGTGATTCTTGTTGATACTTTTCTATTATATTACTTGAGATTTGGTTTCTTTATTTCCTTGGCATATCATTCCTCGTTTTCTTCCGTGATGCATTATTTGCCTCAGTTCAGTGTAATTATTCTTGGTATATTTCTTTATTGTTTTATTTCCATTGTTTATCATTATTACACTGTTATATACCTGTTTAGTTTCTTATTTATTCCAGTAGGGCCTTGACCTGACCTCGTCACTACTCTACCTAGGTTAGTCTTGGCATTTACTGGGTACCATTGTAGTGTACTCATGCTACCCTTCTGCACATCTTTTGTGCATATCCAGGTACCTCTTACCAGCCTAGAAACTAGTGAGTTGAGTCCATATTCGAAGACTTCAAGGTATACCTACCGGCGTCCGCAGGCCTCAGAGTTACCCTTTATCCAGTTCTATATCATTTTCTTTCCCTTTATTAAATACGGATGTATATGGATGTTCGGTACTTTCTTGTAGAGCTTGTGACTTGATCTCATCGGGATTTGGGAGTTTTTTTCCGGAGTTCTTTTATTATGGTTGCTGAGTTATTTGTGAGTTTTATCATTATCTCAGTTATATTCTACATGTATGTAGGCTTACATATTCTTAGAGATTAGGTGCCATCACGACATCCTACAGAGGGAAATTGGGGTCGTGACAAGTTATTATCAGAGCTCTAGGTTCATAGGTGTTACGAGTCACAAGCAGGTTTAGTAAAGTCTCGCAGATCCGTACGTAGACGTCTGTATTTATTTTCGAGAGGCTATGGAACTGTTAGGAAAAGCTTCACTTCTTTGATTCCTTATCATGCAAATTTGTTGACTTTGAAATTCTAAATCTCTGTCTTTATATTCTCTCACAGATGGTGAGAACACGCACAGCTAGATCTGACGATCAGACACCTGTGCCTCCTGCTAGAGTCACGAGAGGCCGAGGCAGAGGTCGAGGAGTGGCACGTGGTGCAGCCAGAGCACCTACCCGAGCAGCTAAAGAGGAGCCACCAGTAGCTCTAGTTGGGGGGAAGACACCTGATGCACCTATTGCTACCCCGCACTTCAGGAGACTCTCGCCCAGTTTCTGAGCATGTTTGGTACTCTAGCTCAGGTGCAGTTGATTCCACTTGCACCTGCCACATCTCAGGCAGGAGGAGGATCACATATTCCTACCGCCCGTACCCCAGAGCAGCGAGCCCAGGTTGACCAAGTCCCGGAGATCATACCAATGCAGCCAGTTGTCCCAATTCAGCCCGAGGTTAGGGCAGCAACATCAGAGGGGGAGCTGCTCAGGCTCGAGAGGTACCAGAAGTACCACCCCTACTTTCAACGGCTTAGCTTCAGAGGATGCACATGGTTTTCTTGAGGAGTTCCACCGTATCCTTCGTACTATGAGTATTTTGGAGACGAGTGTGGTTGCTTTCACTATGTTCCAGCTTAAGGGAGCAGCTTATCAGTAGTGGCGAGCGTACGAGTTGGGTAGCCCGGCCAAGGCAGTTTCACTCACATGGGCTCAATTTTCAGAGATATTCATGAGAGAGTTTGTTCCCTAGAACCTTCGGGATGCATGGCGCATGGAGTTTGAGCAGTTGTGCCAGGGTGATATGACCATGTCAGAGTAGGATGTCAGGTTCAGCGAGTTGTCCTGACATGCACCAGCCTTAGTCTCCACAGTCATAGAGCGAGTTCGTCGATTTATCGAGGGGCTCAACTGTTGTATTAGATTCAGCATGGCTCGAGAGTTGGAAACTGATACCCCATACCAGCAGGTTGTGGAGATCGCTTGGAGATTAGAGGGTATGTAGGGTTGAGAGAGAGATAGAATTTCCCCCACACAAGGTTAGACAAGTCACTTACCTCAAACCACACTAAATCAATCAACTATAAGGCCTTTCCCTCGACTTTCCAACTCCAAACGACTCGAATCTAGATAAAACAATTTCATATTAAAAATATAACTATAGGAAACTAATTTTAATAATGAAATTATGATCTTAGCAAAGAATTGCCAAATTCCCCAAAAATGTCAACCCGGGCTCGCGTCTCGGAACTGAACCAAAATTATAAAA
This sequence comes from Nicotiana tabacum, assembly GCF_000715075.1. Classification (NCBI taxonomy): domain Eukaryota; kingdom Viridiplantae; phylum Streptophyta; class Magnoliopsida; order Solanales; family Solanaceae; genus Nicotiana; species Nicotiana tabacum. Next base: position 10,711,113 of record NC_134098.1, read on the forward strand.
TCCAAACTCCCATTCGATATCGAGTCCAACCATACAAGAATTATCCAAATCCGACCTCGTTTTGCCTTACAAAACCCAAAAACTTAGTCTAAGAACTTCTACACTTTTTTCCCAATATTTCCAACCCAAATCCTTAATTACATGGTAAAATAATGATAGATTAGTATAATTGAACAAAAATCAAGTCAAGAACTCTTACCACAAAAATTCCTCTGAAAGTCCCTCAAAATTTAGGCTAATTACATGTAGGACAAGTTGCAAATAAGAGATAAGAAAAGTAGACATGCAAAATTAGGCTAAACATGGTGACTATAACATGTTAATGTAAACTCAATTAAAGCATGAAAAGCAAATTACGTAGCTAAAAACCAAAATTTCAATATTTAGCCCGTGTATGCACTCGCCACCTTGCGTACACGGCCTTCACATATCATATTAATTCCAAATCCTAAGGAGAATTTCCCCCACAAAAGGTTAGACAAGTCACTTATCTCAACTAGAAGGCCTTTTCCCCGATTTTCCAACTCCAAATGACTCGAATCTAGATAAAATAATTTTATATTATAAATATAACTATAGGAAACTAATTTAAATAATGAAATTATGATCTTAGCAAAGAATTGCCAAATCGCCCCAAGATGTGAACCCGGGCTCGCATCACGGAACTGGACCAAAATTATAAAATTCATACCCACATTCGATATTGAGTCCAACCATACAAGAATTATCCAAATCTGACCTCGTTTTGCCTTACAAAACCCAAAAACTTAGCCTAAGAACTTCTACACTCTTTTCCCAATATTTCCAACCCAAATACTTAATTACATAGTAATGATAATGATAGATTAGTATAATTGAACCAAAATCAAGTCAAGAACTCTTACCCCAACAATTCCTCTGAAAGTCCCTCAACATTTAGGCTAATTACATGTAGGACAAGTTGCAAATAAGAGATAAGAAAGTAGATATGTCAAATTAGGCTAAACATGGTGAATATAACATGTTAATGTAAAATTAATTAAAGCATGAAAAAAAAACTACGTAGCTAAAAGCCAGAATTTCAATATTTAGCTCGTGTATGCACTCGCCACCTTGCGTACACGACATTCACATATCACAACAATACCAAATCCTAAGGAGAATTTTTTCACACAAGGTTAGACAAGTCACTTACCTATAACAATGCTAAATCAATAATCTAGAAGGTTTTTCCTCGATTTTCAAACTCCGAATGACTCGAATCTAGACAAAACAATTTCATATTATAAATATAACTATAGGAAACTAATTTAAATAATTAAATTATGATCTTAGCAAAGAATAGCTAAATCGCCCCAAAATGTCAACCCGGGCCCGCATCTTGGAACTGGACCAAAATTATAAAATCCGAACCCCCATTCGATATCGAGTCCAACCATACAAGAATTATCCAAATCCGACCTCATTTTGCCTTACAAAACCCAAAAACTTAGTCTAAGAACTTCTACACTTTTTTCCCAATATTTCCAACCCAAATCCTTAATAACAAGGTAATGATAATGATAGATTAATATAATTGAACCAAAATCAAATCAAGAATTCTTACCCCAACAATTCTTCTGAAAGGCCCTCAAAATTTAGGCTAATTACATGTAGGACAAGTTGCAAATAAGGGATAAAAAAAGTAGATATGTAAAATTAGGCTAAACATGGTGACTATAACATATTAATGTAAACTCAATTAAAGCATGAAAAGAAAACTACGTAGCTAAAAACCAGAATTTTAATCTTTAGCTCGGGTATGCACTTGCCACCTTGCGTACACGGCCTTCACATATCACAACAATACCAAATCCTAAGGAGATTTTCTCCCACACAAGGTTAGACAAGTCACTTACCTATAACCACACTAAATCAATTAACTAGAAGGCCTTCCCCTCGATTTTCCAACTCCGAATGACTCGAATCTAGATAAAACAATTTCATATTATAAATATAACTATAGGAAACTAATTTAAATAATGAAATTATGATCTTAGCGAAGAATTGCAAAATCGCCCCAAAATGTCAACCCGGGCCTGCGTCTCGGAATTGGACCAAAATTATAAAATCCGAACCCCCATTCGATATCAAGTCCAACCATACAAGAATTATCCAAATTTGACCTCATTTTGCTTTACTAAACCCAAAAACTTAGTCTAATAACTTCTATACTTTTTCCCCAATATTTCTAACCCAAATCCTTAATTACATGGTAATGATAATGATAGATTAGTATAATTGAACCAAAATCAAGTCAAGAACTCTTACTTCAACAATTCCTCTGAAAGTTCCTAATAATTTAGGCTAATTACATGTAGGACAAGTTGCAAATAAGAGATAAGAAAAGTAGACATGTGAAATTAGGCTAAACATGGTGACTATAACTTGTTAATGTAAACTCAATTAAAGCATGAAAAGAACACTACGTAGCTAAAAACCAAAATTTCAATATTTAGCCCGTGTATGCACTCGCCACCTTGCGTACACGACCTTCACATATCATATTAATTCCAAATCCTAATGAGAATTCCCCCCACACAAGGTTAGACAAGTTACTTATCTCAAACCACGCTATATCAATCAACTAGAAGGCCTTTCCCCCGATTTTCCAACTCCAAATGACTCGAATCTAGATAAAATAATTTCATATTATAAATATAACTGTAGGAAACTAATTTAAATAATAAAATTATGATCTTAGCAAAGAATTGCCAAATCGCCCCAAGAAGTGAACCCAGGCTCGCGTCTCGGAACTGGACCAAAATTATAAAATCCATACCTACATTCGATATCGAGTCCAACCATACAAGAATTATCCAAATCCGACCTCGTTTTGCCTTACAAAACCCAAAAACTTAGTCTAAGAACTTTTACACTTTTTTCCCAATATTTTCAACCCAAATACTTAATTACATCGTAATGATAATGATAGATTAGTATAATTGAACCAAAATCAAGTCAAGAACTCTTACCCCAACAATTCCTCTGAAAGTCCCTAAAAATTTAGGCTAATTACATGTAGGACAAGTTGCAAATAAGAGATAAGAAAGTAGATATGTCAAATTAGGCTAAACATGGTGACTATAACATGTTAATGTAAACTCAATTAAAGCATGAAAAGCAAATTACGTAGCTAAATACCAGAATTTTAATATTTAGCCCGTGTATGCACTCGTCACCTTGCGTACACGGCCTTCATATATCACAACAATACCAAATCCTAAGGAGAAATCCCCCAACACAAGGTTAAACAAGTCACTTACCTCAAACCACGCTAAATCAATCAACTAGAAGGCCTTTCCCTCGATTTTCTAACTCCGAATGACTCGAATCTAGACAAAATAATTTCATATTATAAATATAACTATAGGAAACTAATTTAAATAATGAAATTATGATCTTAGAAAAGAATTGCAAAATTGCCCCAAAATGTCAACCCGGGCCCGCGTCTCGGAACTGGATCAAAATTACAAAATCCGAACTCCCATTCGATATATAGTCCCACCATACAAGAATTATTCAAATTCGACCTCATTTTGCCTTACTAAACCCAAAAACTTAGTCTAATAACTTCTATACTTTTTCCCCAATATTTCCAACCCAAATCCTAAATTACATGGTAATGATTATGATAGATTAGTATAATCGAACCAAAATCAAGTCAAGAACTCTTACCCCAACAATTCCTCTGAAAGTCCCTAATAATTTAGGCTAATTACATATAGGACAAGTTACAAATAAGAGATAAGAAAAGTAGACAAGTGAAATTAGGCTAAACATGGTGACTATAACATGTTAATGTAAACTCAAATAAAGCATGAAAAGAAAACTACGTAGCTAAAAATAAAATTTTAATATTTAGCCCGTGTATGCACTCGCCACCTTGCGTACACGGACTTCACATATCATATTAATTCCAAATCCTAAGTAGAATTCCCCCCACACAAGGTTAGACAAGTCACTTATCTCAAACCACGCTATATCAATCAACTAGAAGGCCTTTCCCCCGATTTTCCATCACCAAATGACTCGAATCTAGATAAAACAATTTCAAATTATAAATATAACTATAGGAAATTAATTTAAATAATGAAATTATGATCTTAGCAAAGAATTGCCAAATCGCCCCAAATGTGAACCCGGGCCCGCGTCTCGGAACTGGACCAAAATTATAAAATCCATACCCACATTCGATATCGAGTCCAACCATACAAGAATTATCCAAATCCGACCTCGTTTTGCCTTACAAAACCCAAAAACCTAGTCTAAGAACTTCTACACTTTTTCCCAATATTTCCAACCCAAATCCTTAATTACATATTAATGATAATGATAGATTAGTATAATTGAACCAAAATCAAGTCAAGAACTCTTACCCCAACAATTCCTCTGAAAATCCCTCAAAATTTAGGCTAATTACATGTAGGACAAGTGGCAAATAAGAGATAAGAAAGTAGATATGTCAAATTAGGCTAAACATGGTGACTATAACATGTTAATGTAAACTCAATTAAAGCATGAAAAGAAAACTACGTAGCTAAAAACCAGAATTTTAATATTTAGCTCGTGTATGCACTCGCCACATTGCGTATACGGCATTCACATATCACAACAATACCAAATCCTAAGGAGAATTTTCCGCACACAAGGTTAGACAAGTCACTTACCTATAACAACGCTAAATCAATAATATAGAAGGCTTTTTCCTCGATTTTCCAACTCGGAATGACTCGAATCTAGACAAACCAATTTCATATTATAAATATAACTATAGGAAACTAATTTAAATAATAAAATTATGATCTTAGCAAAGAATAGCCAAATCGCCCCAAAATGTCAACTCGGGCCTGCGTCTCGGAACTGGACAAAAATTAAAAAATCCGAACCTCCTTTCGATATCGAGTCCAACTATATAAGAATTATCCAAATCCGACCTCCTTTTGCCTTACTAAATCCAAAAACTTAGTCTAAGATCTTCTACACTTTTTCCCCAATATTTCCAACCCAAATCCTTAATTATATGGTAATGATAATGATAGATTAGTATAATTGAACCAAAATCAAGTCAAGAACTCTTAACCCAACAATTCCTCTGAAAGTCCCTCGACATTTAGGCTAATTACTTGTAGGACAAGTTGCAAATAAGAGATAAGAAAAGTAGACATGTGAAATTAGGCTAAACATGATGACTATAACATGTTAATGTAAACTCAATTAAAGCATGAAAAGAAAACTACGTAGCTAAAATACAAAATTTCAATATTTAGCTCGTGTATGCACTCTCCACCTTGCGTACACGGCCTTGACATATCACAACAATACCAAATCCTAAGAAGACTTTCCCACACACAAGGTTAGACAAGTCACTTACCTCAAACCACGCTAAACCAATCAACTAGAAGGCCTTTTCCTCGATTTTCCAACTCTAAATGACTCGAATCTAGACAAAACAATTTCAGATTATAAATATAACTATAGGAAACTAATTTAAATAATGAAATTATGATCTTAGCAAAGAATTGAAAAATCATCCCAAAATGTCAACCCGAGCCCGCGTCTCGAAAATGGACCAAAATTATAAAATTCGAACCCCCATTCGATATCGTGTCCAACCATACAAGAATTATCCAAATCCGACCTCATTTTGCCTTACAAAACCCATAAACTTAGTCTAAAAACTTCTACACTTTTTTCCCAATATTTTCAACCCAAATCCTTAATTACGTGGTAATGATAATGATAGATTTGTATAATTGAACCAAAATCAAGTCAAGAACTCTTACCCCAACAATTCCACTGAAAGTCCCTCCAAAATTCGCCTCAAAACAAGCTCCCAAAATCAAAAAATGAAATCCGAAGACTAACCCTCGAAAATCCCATTTTCTGCCCAGTGAATCTGCATTTGCGGGCCTTATTGCCGCACGTGCGAAAATTCCATCACAGGTGCCGTCATAACTTATTCCCCACTCCCCGATTCTGCGAGCAAAGGGACGCAACTGTGCGTGCGCGACTGTGACAAAAAGTGTCGCACCTGCGACCACTATTGCCCCTGCGATCCTCCCCATCACAGAAGTGATGCCGCTTCTGCGGAACATATTCCGCTTCTGCACCCCAAACTGGGCATGCCCAAATCTGCATTTGTGACCAAGTTCTCACTTTTGCGAGCCTGCACCTGCGGCCAATCCCTCCGTAGGTGCGGACACACCAGAACTGCCAGATATGAGAACTGCCAACCTTCAGCCAAACACTCAGTAGGTCCAAATTGATCTGATTTCCATCCGATTCACACCCGGGGGCCCCTGGACCCCGTCCGAACATACCATCAAGTTCCAAAACACATAACGGACCCTCTTGAGACCTAAGATCACATCAAACAATGATAGAATCATGAATCACCCATCGATTCAATCCTAAGAAACTATAAACTTTCAAATTTCGAAACCAACGCTGATTAATACCAAAACGACTCTGATTGACCTCGAATTTTGTACACAAGTCATAATTGACATTACAGACCTATTCCAACTTCCGAAATTAGGATCCAACCCCTATATCAACAAATTCCACTACCAGGCAAACTTCCCAAATTCCTCCAATTTCCAACTTTCGCCAAATCACGCTGAAACGACCTACTGACCTCCAAATAAAAAACATCCAGACACGGTCCTAAGACCAAAATTACCATATGGAGCTATCGTAATAGTCAAAACTCTATTTTGGAGTCGTCTTCACACAAGTCAAACTACGGTCAACTCCTACGACTTAACCTTCCAACTTAGGGATTATGTGTCCCATTTCACTCTAAAACTCACTCGAAACAAAAACCAAACACCCCGGTGAGTCAAGTAACCACAATATAAGATAAAGGAAGCATAAATTAGGGGATCAGGGCTAAAAATACTCAAAACGACCGGCCTGGTCATTACATCCCCCCTCTTAAAATAAATGTTCGTCGTCGAACGAGTATATAGATATACCTAATATGGTGAAGAGGTGAGTGTAACGGCAATACATAACATGCTCGGTCTCCCAAGTGGCCTCCTCGACTGGCTGACCCCTCTACTAAGCCTTCACCGAAGAAATATTCTTTGACCTCAACTTTCGAACCTGCCTATCAAAAATGGACATCGGCTCCTCAACATAAGGCAAATCCTTGTCCAACTAGACTGAACTAAAATCAAACACATGAGACGAATCGCCGTGATACTTCCGGAGCATAGAAACATAGAATACTAGATGAACTGCAGCTAGACTAGGTGGTAGTGCAAGCCTGTAGGCCACCTCTCTAATCCTCTCAAGTATCTCAAATGGTCCAATATACCTAGGGATCAACTTGCCCCTCTTCCCGAACCTCATAACACTCTTGATGGGCGAAACCCAGAGCAAGACCCTCTCCCCAACCACGAATGCAATGTCACGAACCTTCCGATTCACATAACTCTTCTATCTAGATTGGGCTGTACGAAGTTGATCCAGAATCAATTAACCTTTACCAATGCATCCTGAACCAAGTCTGTACCCAATAGCCTAGCCTCGCCCGGCTCAAACCAACCTACCGGAGACCGACACCATCTACCATACAAAGCCTAGTATGGGGCCATCTGAATGCTCGACTGGTAGTTGTTGTTGTAGGAAAACTCTACAAGTGGCAAGAATCAATCCCAAGAACACCCAAACTCCATCACACAAGCACGAAGCATATCCTCAAATATCTGAACAGTGCGATCGGGCTGCCCGTCCGTCTGAGGGTGAAATGTTGTGCTCAACTCAACCCGAGTACCTAAATCATTCTATACGGATCTCTAGAACCGTGATGTAAACTGCATACTCCGGTTAGAGATGATGGATATTGGCACGCTATGAAGCTTGATAATCTTGCGAATATAAACTCGAGCCAGCTTCTCAGAAGAATAAGTAGTCACCACTGGAATGAAATGAGTCGTCTTGGTCAACCTATCCACAATCACCCAAACTGCATCGAACTTCCTCTGAGTCCATGGTAGCCCAACAACAAAATCTACAGTAATTCGCTCCGATTTCCACTCTGGAATCTCTAGCTTCTGAAGCAATCCATCTCACCGCTGATTCTCATACTTCACCTGCTGACAATTTAGGCACCAAGGTACACATTCCACTATGTCCTTCTGAAGTCTCCTCCACCAATAATGTTGCCTCAAGTCCTGATACATCTTCACGGAAACTGGATGAATGGAGTACCGCGGACTGTGAGCCTCCTGGAGAATCAAATCACACGAACCATCTATATTTTGCACCCATAGCTTGCCCTGCATCCATAATACATCGTCATCTTCAATAATGACCTCCTTGGCATCGCCGTGCTGAATCATGTCCTTAAGGACAAGCAGATGGGTGTCGTCATACTGACGCTCTCAGATACGATCATGAAGAGAAGACCGAGAAACCACACAAGCCAAAACTCGATCCGGCTCAAAATCATCGAATCTAACAAATAGTTTGCCAAGGCCTGAACATCCAATGCTAATGTCCTCTCCGTTGCTGGTAGATATGCTAAACTGCCCAAGCTCTTTGCCTTAAGACTCAAGGCATCAGCCACCACATTGGTCTTCTCGGAATGATATAGAATGGTGATCTCATAGTCCTTAAGAAACTCTAACCACCTCCGCTGACGCAAGTTAAGATCCTTTTATTTGAACAGATGCTGCAGACTCCGGTGGCCGGTGTAGATCTCATAAGGAACATCATAAAAATAGTGCCACAAAAATTTTAAGGCATGAATAATAGTTGCTAACTTAACGTCGTGGATATGATAGTTCTTCTCATACACCTTCAGCTGTCTAGATGTGTAGGCAATCACCCTACCATCCTGCATCATAACCGCGCCGAGACCAATACACGACGTGTCACAATACAAAGTATAAGACCCCAAACCTATAGGCAATACCAACACTGGGGCTATAGTCAAAGCAGTCTTGAGCTTTTGAAAGCTCTCCTCACACTTCTCTGTCTACCTAAACGGAGCACCCTTCTGGGTCGATCTGGTCATAGGTGCTGGAATATATAAGAAACCCTGTACAAATCAATGGTAATATCCCGTCAAACCAAGAAAACTCCGGATCTCCGTAGTTGAGGACGGTTTGGGCCAACTATACACTGCTTTAATATTATTCAGATCTACCTTGATCCCCTCACTCGACACTATATTGCCCAAAAAATGTTACCGAATCAAGCCAGAATTCACACTTTGAAAATTTTGCATATAACATCTTTTCTCTCAAGGTCAGGCACACGGTTCTCAAGTGTTGCTCCTAATCCTCCCGGCTACGGAAGTACACCATAGTGTCGTCAATAAACACAATGATGAATGAGTCGAGATAGGGCTAAAATACTCTGTTCATCAAGTGCATGAATGTTGTTGGGGCGTTGGTCAGCCCAAATGACATCACAAGGAACTTGTAATGACCATACCGAGTCTTGAAGGCAGTCTTCGAGATATCTTGCTCCCGAATCTTCAACTGATGATAGCCTCTATGCAAGTTAATCTTAGAGAACACTCTGGCACCCTGTAGCTGATCAAATAGGTCATCAATATGTGGCAATGGATACCTGTTCTTCATTGTAACCTTGTTCAACTCGCGATAATCAATACATATACACATAGAACCATCCTTCTTCTTTACAAATAAGACCGGAGCACCCCATGGTGACATATTGGGCCGAATGAAGCCCTTATCAAGCAACTCTTGCATCTGCTCCTTTAACTCTTTCAACTTTGTTGGGGCCATACGATAGGGTGGAATAGAAATGTGCTGAGTGCCCAGTAGCAAATCAATGCCAAATCTGACATCCCTATCGGGTGACATGACCGGAAGATCAGCCTGAAATATATTTGGATAATCCCTCACTACCGGGACTGACTACACTGTAGGAGTATCACCATTGACATCCCTCACAAAAGCTAGACAAGCATTACACCCCTTCTCAACCATACGCGAAGCCTTTAGAAATGAGATAATCCTGCTAGAAACATAATCTAAAGCACCTATCCACTCTAACCGTGGTAATCCTGGCATAGCTAGCGTCACGGTCTTGTCGTGACAATCAAGAATAGCATGATAGGGCGAGAACCAGTCCATGCCTAAAATAATATTAAAATCTACCATACATAGCAACAATAGATCAGCTCTGGTCTCAAAACCACCAAGAAAAACTAAACACGACTGATATACATAGTCAACAACAATAGAATATCCCACATGTATGGACACATAGATAGGAGAACTCAAAGAAACACGGGATACACCCAAATATGGAGCAAAATAAGACGACATATAGGAATAAGTGGAGCCTGGATCAAATAAGACTGATGCATCTCTATGACAGACTAGAACAATACTTGGGATGACTGAGTTGGATGACACTACCTCTGTCCTAGCAGGAAGAGCATAATATCTGGCCTGGCCTCCCCCTCTAGGGCGACCTCTACTTGCCCAACTTCCACCTCGGGCTGGCTGTGCAAGTGGAGTGGCAACTGGTGCAGTAACCATGGCCTGAGAAGCCTGAGGACCCGGTGGAATAGGCGGAGCATGAGTAGTCTGTGAGTCTGGGGCAATCCCTCACCATAATACGAGAGTGACCACACTCAAAACAAGCTCTCGGAGGAAATGGCTATTGTGGCTGGATCAGGCCTGATCGGCTGGACTGACCGCTGAAAACACCTCATGCAGGAGGTGGACTAGACAATGGTGGTGCATCATAGGGAGCCTGAGGCCTAGGAGTGGCCGGAATATCATTGGAGGCTGGAAATGCTGAATGAACAGGGTGACTCACATAGATATTTCTATGACGAGCTGCAATTGGGGCACGAGTTCCACTATCTGTGCCAAAATATCGAGGCCTTTTGGCCTCCCTCATCTCTCTCTCCCGGGTCCATATACCCTCCAATATCCTAGCAATCCCCACTACCTACTGGTATACGATGTCCATCTCCAACTCTCGGGCCATGCTAAATCTGATAACGGGGTTGAGCCCCTTGATAAATCGACGGACTCACTCTCTAATAGTAGCAACAAAGGCCAGTGCATGCCTAGCCAAATCACTGAACCAGACCGCATACTCCGACAAGGTCATAGAACCCTGGAGCAACTGATCAAACTCTATGCGCCATGCATCTCGGAGATTCTGGGGAACAAACTCCCTCAACAACATATCCGAGAACTGAGTGCAAGTGAGTGAAGCTACCTCGGCTGGACTACCCAACTCATATGCTCGCCACCACCGATAAGCCACTCCCTTAAGCTGAAAAGTAGTGAAAGCAACCCCACTAGACTCCACAATACCTATAGTATGGAGGATACAGTGTCACCCCTCAAGAAAACCCTAGGCATCCTCTAATGCCAACCAACTGAAAATAGGAGGGTGGTACTTCTTGTACCTCTCGAGCCGAAGCTGCTACCCCTTAGAAACTGCTGCCCTAACCTTAGGCTGAACTGGGGCGGTCGGCTGTAATGGTATGACCTCTAGGATCTAGTCAACCTGGACCCGCTGCTCTGAGGTACGGGCGGCGGAAGTCTGTACTCCTACCGCGACCTGAGATGTGGTAGGAGCAAGTGGGATCAACCCTACCTGAGCTAAGGTGTCGAACATGCTCAGAAACTGGGCGAGAGTCTCCCGGAGTGCTGGTGCAGTAACATGCATCTCGGGTGCCTGCTCTCCAATTGGAGCTACTGGTGGCTCCTTTGTAGCAGCTCGTGTAGGTGCTCTGGCTGCACTATGTGGACATCCTCGGCCTCTACCCCGGCCCCGACCTCTCGCGGCTCTACTAGGGGGCGCGAGTGTCTGGTCATCCGATCCAGTTATACGTGTCCTCACCATCTGTGAGAGAATAGAAAGATAGAACTTTAGAATCCGAAAGTCAAAAATTTCGCACGATAAGGAATAAAAGAAGTAAAGCTTTTCCTAACAGTTCCATAGCCTCCCAAAGATAAGTACATACATCTCCGTATCGATCCGCGAGACTCTACTAATCTTGCTTGTGACTCATAACACCTATGAACCTAGAGCTCTGATACCAACTTGTCACGACCTCTAATTCCCTTCGTAGGATGTCGTGACGGAACCTAGTCTTTAAGACTAGTTAAGCCTAACAACACGTAGAAACATTAAATACAAGCTTAGAATTTTAAAACTCCAACAATTTCATAAATAAAATATGTAAACTCAATATGTACACTTCCCAAAACCTCGTGAAATATAAATAACAAGCTCTAAGTACAATGCTGAATAATCCTATGCATCACTGTCTATAAAAGTGAAATGAAACAAGGAAGAATAGTATAGAAGAGGACTCCGAGGCCTGCGGACTCGGGCATGTGTACTTTGAAGTTTCCAAATGTAACTCAGCGCACTAGTGTCGGGACTAATAAGATGTACTTGGATCTACACAAAAATATGTGCAGAAGTGTAGTATGAGTACACCACAACGGTACCCAATAAGTGCCAAGTCTAACCTCAGTAGAGTAGTGACGAGGTCAGGATAAGGCCTTATTGTAGATAATAAGAAACAAGATGAAAGATATAACGATATAATGATAATGACAAAGGAAATGAAACAAATAAGGAATTTAAGGATAACTAACAACACAACATCAAGACAGTTAATACAACACAGAAGGAAATAAGGATTTACACATTAAGGAAACAAACAACCAAGGCAAATACAACAAATAAAGAAAGATCAACAAGGGCTACTACCGAGGTACCGCCTCATAGTCCCAGATTATAAAAGTAACTCACACTCTTTTCCTTATATCACCGGGGGAGATTTTACATTTAGTTTTAAAAATCATTTTCCCGAAATAGCACCCCGCGTTTTAGCCAACCTTATCACACCACATGGCTTCTAGTAGTTTCCTAACTAGACACGAATATGAAGCCTACCATATCTCACCGCATGTGTTTCAACACTAAAACCTTATACCACTGCATGAGTATCAATATTAACAACAAAACGGCAAAAACCTCGTACAAACCTTGCCAGAAAAAAAGCCAACAATAACAAAATTTCACAATAAGGAGCCCACGGATCAACCACAATGTACACAAAGTCTCAACAATAGAAACTGAAGAGAAACTCAATAAATGATATTTTACAACTTACACTTTCCCGCAAGAGAAACCACGACCTTTGCAACTCAATACCAGACTCAACAATAAGATATTCCAAGGATAGCAAATTTCAAGTAAAGAATCCCATAGTTAAATTATGAATACATAATTAAAGAATAACAGGTAATTCAACTAAACATGTAGGACAAGTTGCAAATAAGAGATAAGACAAGTAGACATGTGAAATTAGGCCAAACATGGTGACTATAACATGTTAAAGTAACTCAATTAAAGCATGAAAAGAAAACTACGTAGCTAAAAACTGGAATTTCAATATTTAGCCCATGTATGCACTCGTCACCTTGTGTACACGACCTTCACATATCACAACAATACCTAATGCTAAGGGGAACTTCCCCCACGCAAGGTTAGACAAGTCACTTACCTCAAACCACGCTAAATAAATCAACTAGACGGACTTTCCCTCGATTTTCCAACTCTGAACGGCTCGAATATATCCAAAACAATTTCATACTACAAATATAACTATAGGAAACTAAATGAAATAATGAAATTATGATCTTAGCAAAGAATTGAAAAATCGTCCCAAAAAGTCAACCCGGGCCTGCATTTCGGAACACGACATAAATTATATAATCCGAACCTCCATTTGATATCGAGTCCAACCATAAAAGAATTATCCAAATCCGACCTCATTTTACCTTTCAAAACCCAAAAACTTAGTCTAAGAACTTCTACACTTTTTCCCAAATTTTCCAACCCAAATCCTTAATTACATGCTAATTATAATGATAGATTAGTATAGTTTAACCAAAATCGAGTCAAGGACTCTTTCCCCAACAATTCCTATGAAAATCCCTTGAAATTTTGCCTCAAACTGTGCTCCCAAAAATCCAAAATGAAGTATGAAGACTAACCCTTGAAGATCCCTTTTTCTGCCTAGTGAATCCGCAACTGCGAACCGTACTGCTGCACCTGTGGCTCTGCACCTGCAAAAATTCCATCGCTAGTGCGGACATAACTTATTCCTCACTCCCCACTTCTACGAGAAAAGGGCCGCACATGCGCGTGCACTCCTGTGACAAAACGTGCCGCACCTGCGATCCTCCCCATCGCAGAAGCGATGCCTCTGTTGCGGAACATATTCCGCTTCTGCGCCCCCAGCTGGGCATGCCCAAATCAGCATCTGTGACCAAGTACTCACTTTTGTGAACCCGCACATGCGGCCAATCCCTCCGCTAGTGCGAAGACAACATAACTGCCAACCTTCAGCCAAAAACTCAGCAAGTCCAAATTGATCTGATTTCCATCCGATTCACACCCGGGCCCCCCGGGACCCCGTCCAAATATAAAAACAAGTTCCAAAACACATAAAGGACTCTCTCAAGGCCTAAGATCACATCAAACAATGTTAAATCATGAATCGTACATCAATTCAAGCCTAAAAAACTATGAACTTTCGAATTTCGAAACCAATGCTGATTTATACCAAAACGACTCTGGTTGACCTCGAATTTTGTACACAAGTCATAATTGACATTATAAATATATTTCAACTTTCGAAATCGGGATCCGACCCCGATAACAATAAAGTCCACTCCCGGTCAAACTTTCTAAATTCCTCAAATTTCCAACTTTCGCCAAGTCACACCGAAACAACCTACGGACCTCCAAATTAACATCCCGGCACGCTCTTAAGACCAAAATCACCATACAGAGCTATCAGAACCATCAAAACTATACTGGAGTTGTCTTCACACAAGTCAAACTACGGTTAGCTCCTACGAGTTAACCTTCCAACTTAGGGACTATGTGTCCCATTTCACTTCGAAACTCGCCCGAAACCAAAACCAAACACCCCGACGAGTCACATAACCACAATATAACATATATGAAGCATAAATTAGGGGATCAGGGCTAACATATCCAAAATAACCGGCCGGGTCGTTACACATTCGGCCTAGTGTGTCACCTTGGGGTGCTCCAGTCTTGTTTGTAAAGAAGAAAGATAGTTCTATGTGCATATGTATTGATTATCGGTAGTTGAACAAGTTTACAGTGAAGAACAGGTATCCATTGCCACACATTGATGACCTATTTGATCAGCTACAGTGTTCCAGAGTGTTCTCAAAGATTGATTTGTGGTCAGGCTATCATTAGTTTAAGATTCGGGATCTAGATATTTCGAAGACTACCTTCAGGACTCGGTATGCTCATTACGAGTTCCTTGTGATGTCATTTGGGCTAACCAGTGCCCCAACAATATTCATGCACTTGATGAACAATGTATTCCAACCCTATCTTGACTCATTCATCATTGTGTTTATTGACGACATCTTGGTGTACTCTCGGAGCCGGGAGGATCCTGAGCAACACCTGAGGATCATGATCCAGACCTTGAGGGAAAAGAAGTTGTATGCAAAATTTTCAAAGTGTGTACTCTGGCTTGATTCAGTGGCATTTTTGGGTCATATAGTGTCGAGTTAGGGGATCAAGGTAGACACAAAGAATATTGAAGCAGTGTATAGTTGGCCTAGACCGTCTTCAACTAATGAGATTCAGAGTTTTCTTAGTTTGCAGGGTATTACTCTCATTTCGTAAAGGGTTTCTCATCTATTGTTGCTCATATGACGGGATTGACCTAGAAAAGTACTCCGTTCAGGTGGACCAAGAATGTGAGGAGAGCTTTCAAAAGTTCAAGACTGCTTTGACTACAGCCCCAGTGTTGATGTTGCATACGGGTTCGCGGACCTACACTGTGTACTGTGATACGTCATGTATTGGCCTCGACGCGGTGTTGATGCAAGACGACAAGGTGATTGCCTACGCATCTAGACAACTAAGGGTGCATGAGAAGAATTATAATGTCCACGACCTTGAGTTAGCAGATACTGTTCATGCCTTGAAGATTTGGCAGCACTATTTGTACGATGTCCCTTGTGAGGTCTATACCGACCATCGGAGTCTACAACATCTATTCAAATCGAAGTATCTTAACTTGCGGAAGCGAATATGGTTAGAGCTTCATAAGGACTATGATATCACCATTCTATATCATCCCGAGAATGATAATATGGTGGTCGATGCCTTGAGTCAAAAGACGGATAGCTTGGGAAGTTTAGCATATCTACCGGCAGCGAACATGCCATTAGCATTGGATGTTCTGGCCTTGGCCAACCAATTTGTCAGATTGGATGTTTCGAAGCCAAATAGAGTTTTGCCTTGTGTGGTTTCTCGGGCTTCTCTATATGGTCGTATCAGAGAGCGTCAGTATGACAACCCCCATTTGCTTGTCCTCGGGGACACAGTTAAACACAATGATGCCAAGGAGGTTACTATTGGGGATGACGATGTGTTATAGATGAATGGCTGGCTAAGTGTACCCAATGTAGATGATTTGCATGAGTTGATTCTTTAGGAGGCCCACAGTTCGCGGTACTCCATTCATCCGGGTGCCAATAAGATGTATCAGGACTTGGGGCAGCAGTATTGGTGGAGGAGGATGAAGAAAGACATAGTGGAGTATGTAGCTTGGTGACTAATATGTCAGCAAGTGAAGTATGAGCATCAACGACCAGGTGTGTTGCTTTAGAGGCTTGAGATTCCCGAGTGGAAATGGGAGTGAGTTACCATGGATTATGTTGTAGGGTTCCCACAGACTCAGAAGCAGTTTGATGCAGTATGGGTGATTGTGGATAGGTTGACCAAGTCGGCTCATTTCATTCCAGTGGTGACTACTTATTCTTCAGAGCAGCTAGCTCAGGTCTATATTTGGGAGATTGTCCGACTTCATGGCATGCCGGTATCCATCATCTCTTACCGGGGTACGCAGTTTACATGACGATTCTGGAGGGTCGTACAGCATGAGTTGGGCACACGGGTTGAATTGGGTACAACATTCCACCCTCAGACGGACGGACAGTCTGAACGAACTATTTAGATATTGGAGGATATGCTTCGTGCCCGTGTCATGGATTTCAGGGGTTCTTGGGATCCGTTCTTGCCGCTTGTGGAGTTTGCCTACAACAACAGCTACCAATCGAGCATTCAGATGGCTCCATATGAGGCCTTGTCTGGGAGACGGTGTCGGTCTCCGGTGGGTTGGTTTGAGCCGTGTGAGGCTAGGCTATTGGGTACTGACTTGGTTCAAGATGCTTTGAAAAAGATTAAATTGATTTAGATCGGCTTCGTACAGCCCAATTGAGATAGAAGAGTTATGCGGATCGGAAGGTTCGTGATGTTGTATTCATGGTTGGGGAGTGGGTCTTGCTCCAGGTTTCACCCATGAAGGGAGTTATGAGGTTCAGAAAGAAGGGAAAGTTAAGCCCTAGGTATATCAGACCTTTTGAGATTCTTGAGAGGATTGGAGAGGTGGCCTACAGGTTTGCACTGCCACCTAGTCTAACTGCAGCTCATCCAGTATTCCATTTTTCTATGCTCCGTGTTGATACCTAATTTTGCCTTCATATTTTATAAAGTATTTCATATACTTTCAAAATATTATTTTGCATTATAACCCAATTTACAAGAGTCGTATAAGTAATTTCTTTAATTTTTCATAATTTTTATAGCTTTAAAATTGATTTTCTTGCATTTAAATTGTTTAAATATTTATTAATTATCCTTTCAATTTTATTTTGATGACTTAATCATCCAAATTTATTATTTAAACCCACATGTATATTTTATAATATTTTACTTCATTTCATATAATTACATTTGTATTTTTGAACTATTTACATAATCTTTTTAATAATAGCCTATATTCTATACATAATTATATTTATTACATTATTTAGGTTAATATAACATTTTTATATTTTTTATAATGTTAAGCTATTATTTTCAAACGTTTTACAGCATAAAAGATATTTTTATTATTTACCAATTACTTTTTATAAATTATTTTTAACAATTTTTGTGTATTTAATTTATAGCCCAATACAGGCCTAATTATCGAACCAAAGTAGGCCGAAGGAACTTGGCCCATTCCATTTAACCTTTCAGCATCCCAAACCAAATGAACTCTTCATCTAACCCGGTCGCGACCCATCTCCCGACCTGCCCCACTTTCTTTTTTATCTTGGTTGTTGATCTTATATGATCAACGGCCCACAACAACCCTTCTTCTCTCTTTATAACCCTCGCCCCAAATCGTAGAGAACTTATCTCCCATCCTAGCCACCTCTGTATTTTCTCATCTCTCCACTCTCATACTAAACCCTAGCTGCCTCCATTCAAAACCCAGCCTGTAATCCGATATAACATGGAAAATCTTCCATGTGGAAAATCTTCCATATTCCCTTTTACCTTTTTGCACACACGATGGTTCTTGCCGTTTCCTCAACGTTATAGTATTTGGTACTCGATTATTTATTGAAGTTGAGCCAGTGGGTGTTCGTTCAACTCTGATTCTGTACTATCTTCATGTTCTTAACTTGGTACACTCACTACGAGGCTATATGAGTCTGATTTATTGAGTTTCTTTGGTTATTTGTGTTTTCCTTCTTGAACTATGGTTACACGATTTTTCTCCTAATTGATTTTTGCATGCTTCTCTTTCCTTATTTGTGTTTGATTAATTATATTTCCTTGTTTGTTCGTTCAATTTCTACTATTATATACACCCCTTCCCCGTTCCCCTTCTAAGTCCCAATGACTATTACTTAACTACTATTACTCTCACTATTCTCTCACTCATTCTATACTATTCTGAGACTTTGATTTTGGCCGGCTGAAAGCCAATGCCACTGGAATCTGTTCATTAGCCTCCTCCAGTGCAAGCACTGCTTAGAGCCCACTTCGAGGCTCTTGTGAACTCTGAAGCATTGGAGATTTGGGGTTTCATTATTCTCCTGTAATCGCTGCAATTCCTGAGATTTTGAGTTTCTTATTATTTATTTCTTTGTTTGCAACTGGTTAGTACTCTTTACTCTCGCAATTCTACTTTCTTCTATTTGTGTTTATGTCATGTGCACTAGTGCTACTTGAATTTTCTTGAGTTAATTTCAATATTATGCCACTTCGTATACAATTCGGCTTGTTTTGGTACTACTCTATAGTTCCACTAGCTTCAATTCTATTCAACTCCAAATTTTAGCTCATGTATGGCTATCTAAGTTAAATCATGATGCCTACCTGATTGACGTCGATTGCACCTTGTATTGATTTCTTGTATTGAAACTGTAAGAAACTAGGTTCTTGCTCAAAATTGCCTAAATGTCTCTCTATTGAATCTTGTATGCATAGTTTGTTGTTTGTCTGCAAATCACGTAGTGACATTGTCTAAATGCTTAGCCTAATACATTTTCATGACATTACTAGACTAAATGCATGCCCACTATAAGTCTTCAACCTAATTGATTGCTAACCTTCATGTTTAAGTATAAAGTTCTGTTTCCTATCATGAATCCATGACTTAGATTCTCCTAGGGAGCTAATGCATGCCAGAATTTATTTGAATGTTTTTTTGCTAAGTATTTCATGTACAACCTGCTACTTCCCTGAAATCAACCTGTGATTATATGAATTCTGTATGCCAGTATTATTACAATTCCCAGGCAAGAATAGTTTCTTTTTTGTGATGTCGTATGCTCACTAATTGGTTAAGACTCCTAGGGTGAAATTCCAATATATGTCTAGTCTATTCTCCTTATGTCAATTAGAATAAGTCCTGGCCCTCTTCATGTGATGCATGTTTGCCTTATTAATCTGGAAGTTAGCTTATTCTTATTTTCCATGAATGCTTACACGTTGGATTTAGAACCCTTGTGTTGTGACTGGTATTTGCCTGAACATTTCACATGTTAAGTTATGCAAGTTAGTTGTGATCATTAGGCTCTCCTGCCAAAGCTTTCTTGTGAAGTTGTTTCACTCTTTGTTAGTTATGATTATGGATTTTGGGCTTCCATGTTAGGACTCCTATGTCTAAAGTCCTATTGAGATTGGTTTGGAATCATGCCTACTTTAAACTTATGCTTTTGTTGTCCTATGATGTTCAAACCTGTCATTGGGAACTTGTTTCTATCTATGCCATACGTGCCTGTAAAGGATTTTGTGTAACCTTATTTGTGTGTCTTTGTTTGGAAATCCATGCTCTCTATTAGCTATAGTGTTAAGGGATAAAATTCATAAGTCTTGAAGTTTGTTTGGCTGGCTTAGTACCTAGCTTGTCACTTGTGTTGTTATGGCTATTTAGTATTCTATAGGTAAGCAAGATAATTGTCTTATGGTTTGGGCCTAGCTGTTGGGCCAGTTTGGTACTTAGAATTGAAGCATATTAATAACCACCTAGAGTGTGGGCCTGTTCGTCACCTAAGGTTCTAGGGTTAGTTGAAGGCCCAGAAGCAGCCCTGAGTATCCTGTATTTGGGCCTATAGTCGTCCTATTAAGTTAGAAATTGTTTTATTATCCTATTTAGACCTATAATAATCTGTAATAACGAATGATGGAAAAATTAGTGGAAAAAAGGGGTTGGGTATCCTAATTCTCGCATAAACGGGTAAAAACCAGTCTATAGGATTTAATTGACTTGTTTGTTGTTTGCTTGATGTGCTACACATTGAAATTGTGCCTATAGGAAATCACACACTTCACTTAACTTGTCTAATACTCGTACACTATCCAAAGCATGTTAGTTTGAGTAAATGTTGTACTTGTTTCCATGTCTACTATTGAGCGCTCTTAGACAGCATGTCTATAGGAATCAAACTACTTGTTTAATTATTAGACAACATGCCTATAGGATGCAGTAACACATGCCTTCCCTAATGCTCATCTAGATATCATGACTATAGGATTTTAATTAATTAATCAATTACTTTTGTTGCTTTCATTATACTGCCCGATCTAGATGACATGCCTATAGAGATACGTATGATAAATTCAAGTTCAAATGCCAACTACTAGAAATCTTGCCTATAGGATACTATCATCCGCCTAGAAAGCCTGTTTATAAAATCAACGCTGGTAATTCTGAGTTTTTGACCTGTTCTACTGCCTCATTGCGCAAACAAGTTAGAGATCATTACTATAGGGTCTGTAATACCTATAACCTGCAGATTCCTTAGTCTAAAAATATTAGCAGTACTTGTACGACATTTGAAATCAGAATCATATAAAAACCATGCCTATAGGACTTAACAACTCTAATGCGTCTTAACTCTGAAATTGTCTACTGCCTAATCTGCCCGCGTGTATTTGTTGTTTATATGTGGAGGCTAACTTGAGCATTTTATTGTCTATATGTAAAGTCCTACTTGTTTTGAATATGCACCTGGCTTTTATCATTTTGAGCATCCTAAGTAAAGTCTAGAACCACCCAAATAGTAGGTCCAAAGCCTCATGGACCATAAGAATGGGATGGGTAGCGCACGCATAGGACATGATCTGGAATCGAATTAGAGCACTTTAAGTAAACAACTTTAACATAGTAATTGGGTAGTATGAGATGATAGTCGATGCCCGCTGAATAATATGTGTAACCCCCTACCCTAAGGGAGTTGCAAAGCATTATTTATGTTACACGGGGTGATCCTTTAGGCTAAAAACATATATCACCCCCTCCTTTATATGTTTATTATTCACACCTCGTCTCTTGAATTTAGAATAATTAAGTTGTACTGTGTAACTTCCAAGGACTTGTACTGATTATCTACATAGTTTAGTTCTTGTATGAATTTGTTTACATTGCTTTATTTCATAATCGAATCTTCAAATTCCTTGTCGTCCCTCACTTATATGATCACCTAGGATAATTATAATCCGATAATCCCATAGTTGTGGACCTTGACAAGGGCCTAACACCTTCTCTTTGAGGTAATTTGAGCCCACACCAGATCTTTGGTGACGTTGACTAGTTAAAACAGAGATATTTGTAAATAGGTGCCCTAACGCGCCTCAAAACCTTTAGGCGCAACAGCATGGCGACTCTGCTGGGGATATACTTAGGCTCTTACCATAATAAAGTTGACTTATGTAGATTATTCGATGACATGTACATCCCTTCCCTTATTTTCCTTTATTTGTTTAAATTGCTATGACATATACATCCCCTCCCTATTTCCCTTACTTGCTTAAACCACTATGACATGCACATCTTCCCTCGATTTCTTTTGTTTGCTTAAACTGCTATGACATGAACACCCCCTCTCTGTTTCCTTCATCTTGTTTAAATTTGTTATATCATGTTTCTCCCGTCCCTATCCCCCTATTTGATTCATTTAATTACATTCTCGCACATTTTCATGAGTTAAACTAACTTCTCTCTTTTGTGTTTCCTTTAGTATTTTCTTTCTCTTGTTCATATTATTTACTGTTTTTACGCAATTTAATCATGCAAATATCTGGCAACGTGTTACTATTTTCGCATAAAGCATGCTTTCAACATCATACTCCACTCGTGCTTATTATTAACGTAGTGGCGCTTGATGTGTTCGCACTTTCTTAAATAATACCCTTTTAAACCGGAAAGGCTTATTAGTAGTAGACTAGTCGATCAGCGGTGCAGTCGACGGTCCCGTACCTTTCCCTTCTCAAGTTGTCCACTTGAGAGTACAATTCTAGACCCTTCTAGAAAACACACTCTGATTTGAAATGTACATCCATCATGCTAAACCTAATATGGATTGAGACGTCATTGACGAATCAACCGGCTTAGATGAACCTTGTCCAAAGTCCAACGGGATTTCCATAATCCCAAAAGACATCATCATATTATGTGCATTACTTGGAGAAAATGTGCCAACATGTTGACCATTATTGTGCAAATAGTTGAATATGGAGGGGGAAGGGATAACTTTTATTGTTTGCAGAAATAAAGCACGAAATCCCCAAGTTTGATATGGTCCAGAATATCCCGCCTCTGCTAATTGACTAGTGGAACGAGCTTGCACCTTGTGATAGAAACCATGTGAGGGAGAGTATTGGGTAACCTACCATCTTTGATGAAAATTCAACCTAATAGGGGACTAAGTGAGGCAGCCACTATGTTTTGGGATGCGTACGGAATTTTCCTCACTTTTGGAAATCCAGACGTAGTTTTTGGCCCTAGAACGCGATCCCGACTTAATTTCTTGGGCTTTTACTCAGACGTCAAAGCTCCAAATCACTCAAATTCTTTCTGTAACATCTACATATCTTAGAATCCTCCTACAAAGCATAAAACAAACAATTAGTACAAATACTAGCATTTAAAGCTCAAACTCAATTAAAGTGCAGTAAATTAGAATGCAATAAGCGACTAAAATACGAGATTATAGCCTACGATCATTACTATGGGATAGTCTAGGACTGTTGGTGCCGAAAAATTGCACCTTACGCGTTTTCTGAAAATGCTTGGTTTTAAGAAGAACGATGAACTGGTCTGCCTGAAGAAATCATATATCCCCTTTCAATTTCTCTATGAGCGTTATGGGCATAGAAAATCATATCGCTTTGATCATGAGGAGCTATCATGTTTCTTGGGTTTGTTGATCTTTCCAATGCAAGGGAAAAAATTCATACTCGCTTAGCCATGGTTGCCAGGACCTTAATGGATGGTATCGAGTGGCAGAAATGCACTATCATCCCGATGATCTTAGCTGAGATGTACCGCACTCTTGATCGGTGCAAGCATGGGTTCGGACACTTCGAGGGTTGTAACCTTTTGCTACAAGTATGGCTGCTAAAACACTTTCGGAGGGGTGATTATTGCCAGGATCTTTTACGAGGGCCGTTGAATGACTACATAGCTAGCCATCATCCAAAGAAGATGACATTCATTCCAGAAAGGTTTTCAAAGCCTGGAAATAGTGTAGGCTGGGTGCATTTCTTTAGCAATCTGACAGACGAGCAAGTGCATTGGATGTTTGAATGGTTTTCTAGTAGTAAGTTCATCATCAGGTCCAAAGGAACCACACACTTAGTACTGATCGGGCTGTGAGGCATCTACCCTTACGCTCCTATAAGGGTAATGAGGCAAGCTGGGAGGAGATAAGTCATACCTCGAGTTTCTATCATGGTTCAATATAGAGCAGATTTCGAAGGATATGTCATCCCATTCAAGTTTGAAGCCCAACACATGTGGAACCAAAAGATCATCGTGGAGGGAGAGACTATTGAACCAAACATGTATCACTCCGGTCACATGTACTACTATCTCTCATGGTTGGAAGACGACATAGTCGGGGACGTCAAACCAAGGGTCAATCTGAAAGATAGGATCAGAGATGAGGTGGCTGAGGCACAGGTGAAGTACAAGAGGCTACGTAAAAGGGTGTTCAAATCTAAAGCTAAGCATTTGGAATAGCATAAGGTGGATATGGAGGCGATCACGGAATGGAAGGAGATAGCAAATAAGTCGACAAAGAGGTTGGAGCATCTAGAGCAAGGATTGATGGAGCTAGAGGGAAATATGAGAAAGAGATTTTGGGATTGTCAAGGCGTGGACTAAGATGAAGGAGGGAAGCTGGAAATGGATTACTTGCTACTTGACATGCGCGATCTGGGAAATGTGATTGATGGAGTCAAAAGAGCCAAAAATGGATAAGGTCCTTCTAGGACCAAGTAGACTAGGAGATAATGTTCTTTACTTCTTTCTTGATTAGATTTTGTTAGATTTCGATGTAATAAGGCTTAATGTCATTAGTGACTTTATAATTATTATTTCGATTTAGTGAAAGATTGATTTCGCTTATTTTCACATTAGTGGAATGAGGCAACGTTGACATGAATTTTCTCCAAGTCTATGTGGCGCTTAGGCCTACCTCAGGCACAATGAGTTCCACAAATTAGGACGCGTATTATTGCATGACCTTATGTGATACCTGCTTAAATATTGCAAATATTACTTTACTTCGTCTTACTGGCTTGGCTACCTTTTGTTTTTATTTCTTTTGATTACTCCCATTCCCAAAGGTTGGTTCGTGCATTCTGGCATCATCAACATACCACACCAGATCCAGAGGTCCTCCACCTCCTCCTCCACCTAGCGACCCAAAAGGCAAAGTCAATGGCAAAGGGAAGATGGATCATTTAAGTGGTAATCGAAAAGACCATGCTACCATGGCAAAAAATGTTGAAACCTCGGACGAAAGAAGTATGCCAGGACATGACTAGTTGGTCCTACTGTTGGAATAGTAAATCTTGGAGCTACAAGGTGAGCTTTAGCAGGTCTGAAATCTCGCAAACCTATCCCTTACTCCAAATGTTCCTGACATTAACCATCAGAACACCACCACCAAGAACCAAACACCACCGTAGAAAACCCAAGCCCAAAATCCACCACCTATAGCTCCACTAAATCCTCCCGCAACGCACCAGTATCACAATCCCGCACCTCCTCAAAACCTTAACCCACCACCAGTGCAAACCCATCAACACCACCACCATCATCAAACCCAGTATCCACAAATAACCACTTATCACACCCCTCAAAATGCACCATAACTCACTCCCGATCCCCCTCAAACTTCGATCAATGATCACCCATATACCCAAGTTCCAGGAACACACCAAGCAAACCCGATGTACGTGGAAATCTTATCCCATACCCCGCAACAAACCCTATACATACCTGAACCGACCGAGAATGACATGCTCATCGAAACATGGCAGAGGAACTCAAGAAACTGACAGGGAGAGTCCAGACTGTTGAAGGCGGGAAGGTTATTGAAGGGTTGAACTACAAAAACTTGTGTATCCAGCCAGATGTAGAATTGCCAGAGGGTTACATACCTCCTAAGTTCTAGATGTTTGATGGCACAGGTGATCCTAAGGTGCATATTGACAAGCTCAAAACAGACACCTAAATTATATTCGCTAATCAAATATAGTATAGTATAATATCGTATCCACATGGATTAGATTTAAATGGTGTTCTTGTAGTTTCTAGCTTGGTTGCTATCCAAGATGATCAACAGTTGAGATTTATAAAATTTCTAACTAATATTAACTAAGATTCTAAAGCTATTGACTAATGAAGATCGAAACAAGGAATAAGCAAAGAAGGTTATCAATGGGAGTAGATGGGGTTTTGATAATATAGGTGCAAGATAATTGTTTGGTATCTAACTCTAGATAATTCACTTCTAATATTTAAGTGAGTCTCTTGAATTTACTCAATTATTAGTTCACACATTCAGCAAAAACCCCTCTCTCGATTAAGTGTCAACCTCGCGAGATGAACCAATTTAAGCACGTGAAGATATGCAAGAATGCGTAGTGGTTAGTCTTTAGGAGAACCTCTCTCTATTATTCTCCTAACTAGGTTTAATCAATGATTCAACTAGCCTTTTTCTATTACTAAGCAGAATTAATGAACTCAACACCCAATATAATGCAAAGATATTACAAGTTATGCCTCTCTCGATTACATGAACTAGTGAATATAGATGCAACAATAAAATCATCCAAAATCGCTTCAATCCAGAAAACTAGAGTTATAATCCACAAAAAATCATCAATACACCAAATCCATAAACCCTAAAGAGAACTACTCCATAGATATGGAGTAAGTCATCACAAATAAAATTAGAGTATAGGAAAACATAAATTCGATCCAAGCTCGAGTCTTGAGTGAGGAAGGAATGATGAAATCCTCGTGCTTTTGCTCCTCCAACTCCTCCTTAGCTTCCTTAGGTATAAAGTATGTCAAAGAAAAGTCCAGAAAATAATATTTTTTCATGTATTTATACCAAGTTGGGTTGGGCCCAGACGAAACCATTCTTTCCCAGCTGAAATACGATTTTAACTCTGTAAAAATTGCACAGGCGCGCCGCATGGGGTGACATGCTATGCGGGGCATTAGTGGGGAAACCCAGAGAACTCAACATCTGTCAGACAACAAGTTTTATACAGCCGCAGCGCACCACGTGCCGCGGTTGTGGAGTTTTCTTAGAGTACGGTTCAAACTTCTATTTTTGATATCCAGACTTGGTCCTTGACCCACGAATACGATCTCATCTTAATCCCTTGGGCCTTTACTTAGACTTCAAAACTCCAAATAGCGCAAATTAGCTCCACAGAATCACTCCTACAAGGCATAAAACACACAATAAGTGCAAAACACTACCAATTAAAGCTCAAATACAAATAAAGTATAGTGAATTAGAGTGCAATAAGCTACTAAAATACGAGATTATAGTCTACCGTCAACACCACACAACTCGAGATTATAGACATGGCCTTTTTAAACAACTCACAATACCGTAACATCCTCGCCTTTGACTCAAAAGCACCACACATTTTTCACAACTCGCTCACTTATTCTAACACAGAGGTCAACGACATTACCTTTTCTTCATGAATCAAATGCCCTCACACAATGATAGAGAGTATTTCTACACATAATGAAAATTACTAACAATTAGGAACTCACAATATAAAGAATTCAATCACTCTTAGATATAACATTCATATTCCACAAAAGACGTACCATAGGCTTGCCCGTAGTGTACTACTCTACTAATTGAGCTCATTCAGTCAAGGATCAAGTAGGACTTTTATTGGTTGTAATGTAGGCTGCGGGATGGGTAGGATACATTTGGATATAAGAGTGACTACACCTCCCTAAGCATTTTAATACATAAAATTAACCATTCAAAACCCCACATCTACGTCAAACCATAACTCAACCTTCACATCAATATACATTAACTCCCTACTTCTTTAAGCACAATTACATCAAGAGTCCACTATTAAGGAATATATTTCACAATCATGCACTTATTTCTTTCTTTCTTTTCAATTCAAGTGGCTCTTACTTTTTCAAAACATTGCACTTTTCTCCTTATTTCAATAGTTCCACTCAAAAGCCAAACCAACCACCCCACACTTTAACCTTTACAAAGTTCATAACAAATTCAAGTACTCACGAGAGGTATAAGGTTCAAATAGATTGTCAATTCAAATAAATGGTTAGGGCTTGTAATGTGGTTTCCAAGGAAATAGGATTACAAACTCAACTGGGATAACTAAGATACATAACAATTAGGTGGGCAAAAACATATAACTAACTCAACAAAGAAATGCCTATATCACTTCCAAGACTGAATAAACTACTATATCACTTTGCAAACACACGGGGAAAGTTCTAGACATCAAATGCAATGCACAGAATACATAAAACCTCACTCACACATGGCACATAACTCACTCAGGATAGGTCTATCAAGATACTCTAGTCAAAGCAGTTAAGCAAAGTTAAGATCATACAATTTAGGGTACTTATACAAGAGTCAAAAACTGCGCCTAAGCGTCACAACTAAAAAACTTAATATTCTCAAGATATAATAAAGTCAAGAGATATTGCCTTCATTTCAAATCACAACATAAGGTTTCCTACTCCTAAAAAAATAAAAACTAACTACACCCGGTTCAAACAAAACCCTTGAAAAAGAACCGCGGCACAAAGAAAAACCAAGGGAGAATTAATACACTACCTAACAAAAGAAAATCTTTTTGTCTTTTTTTTCAACTTTAATCCCTCAAGAAACCTGTCGGTGATATCCATCGTCGGGAAAAATAAAAAAATTTAATTGTTTTTCTATCTCTAACTACTACAACTAACAATAAGAAACACATATACAAACATAAATACAAATATCCCCCACCCCACACTTTAAGTTGTGTCATGTCCCCATGACACCCAAGTGAAAAGCATAAGGTAAAGGAAACTTCCCTGAATATCTAGTCGGGGTCTGAGTCGCAATCGAGTTCAATTCCTCGCGCCCGAACTAATGCACACATCCATATGGACAGCTTCTTCTCGGCCTTCTTTGGATACATCCCACACTTATCTTTCTCGCTCACCTCATCCTTCTCTTTCGAGCCCTTTACTTTCCATGAAATACGCGCAACTGGTTTATCCTTTTGTACCCCCTTTTCTATATCCATCTTGAAAGTCACTGTTTCCTCACCCACTTTAAGCATGAGTTTTCTCTCATGTATATCTAATATCGCTCTGCCCTTTGCTAAGAATCGTCTTCCTAAGATGAGGGGGACCTCGTTGTTTTCCTCCGTATTCAACACTATACAATCCACAGGAAATACGAACTTGTTCACCCGAACTAACACATCTTCCACTATCCCCTCGGGTTTTAAAGTCATTTGATATGCCAACTGTAACAATATTGGTGTAGACCCTATCTCTCCAATCCCCTTCTCCAGTTTCCTAGCAGATAAGAAAAGGAAAAGCCAAGATGGAAGAGATAGGTGTTGCGCAAGGAATGACCAGAACTGGCAGCGTTTATACCCTTAAGAATCTTGGAGGAACAAGCAAAAAGACACAATCTAAGCACATGTCATGGAGACATGCACTGATGATCTTTGGAGGAAGGTACATGAAAGGGAATACTCTGTTGTTGATCACCTGAATAACACTCCCACCCAAATATCCATCTTGTCGCTGTTGAAAAATTCAGATGCGCACACGAATGCCTTGATGAAGGTATTAAGTGAAGGTTATGTGCCCACCGGTATCACCAGTGGAGAGATGGAAAATATGGCAGGGCAGGTACCAGAGAGTCACAAGATTACTTTTCACGAAGACGAGCTACTACCAGAAGGGTTGAGTCACAACAAAGCGTTGCACATCACTGTGCAATTTGAAGACAAGTTCATTGCCAGGGTTCTGAAAGATGGGGGTTCGAGCCTGAACATATGCCCGCTGACTACTCTAAAAAGACTAGGTAAAGGATTGCATAAGATACGAATATGAAGCATGAATACGAAGGCATTCTATGGATCTCAGAGAGCTAATTTCGAAGAAATCAACCTTGATATGTAGGTGGGCCAGACCTAGTTCGACATTGAATTCCAAGTGCTAGATATATATGCCACCTACAACTTGTTATTAGGACGACCATGGATGCAGCTGGGGCAGGCCCTATCTACTATGCACCAGGCCGTGAAGTTCGAGTGGAATCACCAAGAGGTGATTATTCATGGAGATAGAAGCAACCATATCTACACCAACCAGACTGTGCCAGTTATCGAGAACAAGAGGAATTTGGGAGGAGAAACATACCACCACATTGAGTGAGTAAACGCAACTGAGAAAGGTCGATGATGGAGCAATAAGATAGAGAGCATAATGATGTGGTTGAGGTATGAACCAGGCAAGGGTCTTGGCCCAAAACTTCAAGGGATCAGGGAAACAATACAACCACAATATCATGGCACAACCTTTGGTCTCGGGTATGAATATACCATGCAAGAATATTAGGATTGGACACTGCCATAGCATGGCTCTTACTATCCATTGGAACAAACCCATACTACCGCTGCACCAGACATTCCGCCAGACTGATGTGATTTGGAGATCCGAGGAAGATGAGGTTTTGGCTGGTATGAGGAAGTTGTTTCTGGATGAGGAAGATATGGAGTAGAGTGCAATTTTAGAGGAGGAGGAGGAAGACCTTACCATTCAGACAGTAGGAGAAGGAGTTGTTCTCAAGAACTAGACTGCTGCACCATCCAGGGCTCGTCGAGTACCTAGGTAGCCTTGGCAGAATTAACATGATTTATTTTAAAATTGTTTTTGGGCATTTAAGACATTTTTAGTGTTTTGTTTTGAAATAATTACTCGAGCCATCGAGTCATACTTGTTGACAATTTTAAGTTTTATTAATGCATTATTACTTTTCATTTATTTATTCTTATCTTTCTACATTCTTTTCAGCGTAATTATTACATATCTTGATGATCCTACGACTGTGATATTTAATGAGATAATGCAACATAAGGAAAGTGATTCGGATGATTTGGAAGATGATATGATACCTGAGGAAATTTTCAAAGAGGTAGAGAGTTTTGAGAACAAACCAAAGTCCAATTTGGAAGAAACTGAGGCACTCAACTTAGATGATTCTGAAATAGTAAAAAAAACATGTATTAGCATTCATCTATCGCCATTAGATAAGGAAGGTACATCAGATTCCTAAAGTAATATGAGGATATTTTTTCATGGTCCTACGGAGACATGACTGGGTTAAGCACATCTATAGTAGCTCACAAGCTACCTACCAACCCATGTGTCCATAGGTAAAGCTTTGCTCAGGAAATTCAAGCCAGATATGAGTCTAAAGATAAAGGAAGAGGTTACCAAGCAAATCAAATCCAAGTTCTTTCGAGTGGTCGAGTACCCAATCTGGCTAGCCAACATTGTGCCGGTTCCAAAGAAGGATGGAGAAGTCAGAGTGTGCGTTGATTATCGAGATATGAACAGAGCTAGTCCTAAGTATGATTTCCCATTGCCCAACATACATATACTGATCGAAACTATGCCAAGCATGAACTCCAATCCTTTGTGGATTGCTTCATAGGATACCACCAGATCTGGATGGATGAAGAGGACGATGAAAAGACAGCCTTCATCACGCCATGGGGATATATTGTTACAAAATGATGCCATTTGGTTTGAAAAATGCTGGGGGTGCATGACGACTCTTTTCCATGACATGATACACAAGGAAATAGAAGTGTGCGTGGATAACGTTATCATTAAGTCAAAGAGGAGTTCAGATCACATAGCAGACCTAAGGAAGTTTTTTGACCGACTTCAAAAGTACAATCTCAAGTTAAATCCTACAAAATGTACTTTTGGAGTCCTTGCAGGGAAGTTTCTAGGCTTCATTGTCAGTCGCCGCGATATTGAGCTAGACCCATCAAAAATCAAAGCTATTCAGGACTTGCCGCTGTCAAAGAACAAAAAGGATATGATGAGCTTTCTGGGACACATCAATTATATTATCCGTTTTATAGTAAAATCAAAAGTGATATATGAGTCAATCTTCAAAATGTTGAGGAAAAATGTTGCGACTAGCTGGACCGAAGAATGCCAAAAGGCTTTCGACAAAATCAAGGATTACTTGTCTAAGCCGCCAGTGCTGGTCCCGCCAGAGCTAGGAAGACCTTTGCTGCTATACCTGTCCGTGTTGGATGGAGCCTTTGGTTGCGTCTTAGGGCAACATAATGAAGCCAGGAGAAAATAGCAAGCGATATACTATTTGAGTAAGAAGTTCACACCTTATGAGGCATGTTACTCTTTGTTCGAACGCACCTGTTGTGCGTTGACATGGATAGCCAAGAAGTTGTGACACTACTTCTGTGCATACACTACATACATCATATCCAGGATGGATCCACTGAAATACATCATTCAGAAACCCATGCCTATAGGTAAGTTAGAAAAGTGGCAGACATTGCTAATTGAGTTCGACATCATCTATGTTACTCAAAAAGTAGTCAAGGGGCAAGCATTTGTCGATCACCTGGCAGAGAATCCCATAGATGGAGAATATGAACCATTGAAGACGTATTTTACCAAAGAGGAAGTGTCAATTGTGGGTGAAGATATTTCCGGTACGTATGATAGTTGGAGGATGTTTTTCAACAGAGCAGAAAACTTCAAGTGATTGGGCATTAGAGCTGTTTTAGTATCTAAAATCGGTCAACATTATCCGGTATCTGCAAAGCTCAATTTTCAATGCACCAACAATATGGCAGAATATGAGGCTTGCATATTAGGACTAAGATTGGCCATCGACATGAATGTTCAGGCGTTGCTGGTAACTGGAGATTCAGATCTATTGGTACACCAAGTATTAGGAGAATGGGCAACCAAGAACACTAAAATATTGCCATACTTGCATTGTGTGCAATATTTGATCAAGAGGTTCAGGAAGATAGAATTCAAACATGTTCTAAGGATTCAGAATGAGTTCATAGATGCATTGGCTACCTTGTCTTCCATGATACAACATCCAGACAAGAATTTCATCGTTCCTATCCCGATAGAGATTTGTAAGTAGTTAGCTTATTGTGCTCATATTGAAGAAGAGTTTGATGAAAATCCATGGTTCCATGATATTAAGGAGTATTTGGAGAAAAGAGAATACCCATAAAATGCCACACACACTCAGAAGTGCACGCTTCGAACATTGGCCGACCAGGCCACTTCTTTCAAAGAGGAGGAATTCTGTATAGAAGGACTCCTGATTTGGGATTGCTGCGATGTGTTGATACCAGGGAGGCATCTAGACTGCTCGAATAAATACACGCCGGAACCTGTGGATCTCACATGAACATGTTTGTTCCGGCCAAGTAGATATTAAGGGCAGGGTATTTGGGGATGACAATGGAGACAGATTGCATCAAGTATGTACGGAAGTGCCACCAATGCCAGGTACAAACTGATATGATACGGGTGCCACCCAACGAATTCAATGTAACGAGTTCACCCTAGACCTTCTCTACTAGATGCATGGATGTCATCGGACCAATTGAACTCGCTGCTTCAAACGGACACAGGTTCATTTTTGTTGCCATAGATTACTTCACAAAATGGGTTGAACTCGCTTCCTATAAAGCTGTGACTAAGAAGGTCATAGCAGATTTCATTCGGGATTGTATTATTGGTCGATTTGGAGTACCTGAGTCAATCATCACTGACAACGGCTCGCCAATCTCAACAATGACCTGATGAAAGCCATGTGTGAAACACTCAAGATCAATCACCGGAATTCTACAGCATACATGCCACATATGAATGGAGCCGTGGCAGCCGCCAACAAGAACATCAAGAAGATATTAAGGTAAATGGTAGACAACTACAAGCAATGGAATGAGAAACTACCATTTGCTTTGCTCGGGTACAGCACCACAATTTGTATGTCAACTGGGGCAACCCCCTATCTACTGGTCTATGGTATTGAAGCTGTTAGACCTGCCGAGGTAGAGATTGCTTCCCTGAGAATAATTCAGGAAGCCGAGCTTAGCAATGCAGAATGGATACGGAGCCAGTATGAGCAACTGACTCTCATTGACGGTAAGAGGATGAACGTAGTGTGCCACGGTCAACTCTGCCAGAATAGAATGGCAAGGGCTTTCAACAAAAAGATTAGATCGAGGAAATTCATGCGGGGGCAATTGGTGTTAACATAGATCTTCCCATATCAGGATAAGGCAAAAGGGAAATTCTCACCTAACTAAAAAGTTCCTTGCATGGTTCACCGAGTACTGACAGGAGGAGTGCTTATACCAGACGAGATGGATGCAGAAATATGGTCAAAACCTATCAATTCGGATGCAGTCAAGAGATATTATGTTTAAGATTATGTTTGCACTTTCTTTTAATGTAACCTAAACTACGCTTGAACTGATTCCCGTTTAAGAAGGGATATGTAGGAAGCCCTATGGGTTTGGTCACAACATAATAAAATCTTCATTCCCCTCCATGATCAGGAATCGGGGCAAGATTTCGAATTTTGTCAAGGATCACCAAGAAATATGTTGCAGGAAATATGTATTTAAATTGGGGCAGAATTTTGAGGAGGGTCCTCAAAATTTTGAGTTGAGAAGGTTGCAATGTCTCGAAACGTGTCACATTCTTTGATTCCATAAAATTATTTGTTTCATGCATCACCACATATTTTGAACAACTGCATTTTTCACAAATGATTTATCACAAATGCATATTTTCAAAAATTTCATTTTCTGTAGTAGCCAGAAGTTACCCAGGGTGACTCGGGCAAGGCATCAAGACAAGGAGCAAAGGCGAAATGATGAATCAAATGCACGAACCAACCTTTTCCCCCAAAACTCATGATTTTTCTTAGGATTTAGGCATAACAGACATGACAAGCATGTCCACAAATATACAATAAGACCACTAGCTTCACTGACATATATCGCCCAGTACAAATGCGTTAAGCTAAGATTCACTTTCTTTCTTATATTTAATCTTCGCCTTTCTCTGCATGAGGCTAAACACTGCCTCCATTATCGCATAAGGCTAAGCATTGCCCTCAGTATTTGCATAGGGCTAAGAAATGCCCTCATCGTTGCATAAGGCTAAGCACTGCCTTTCCTTACATAAGACTAAGCATGATCTTTATTACATTGTATAAGGCTAAACATTGCCCTCGTCTGCATAGGGCTAAGCATTTCCCTCATTCACTACATGAGGCTAAGCATTGCCTCCACTATTGCATAAGGCTAAACGTTGCGTTTCCTTGCATGAGACTAAGCACTGTCTCCATTACATTTCATGAGGCTAAGCACTGCCTCTACTATTGCATAAGGCTAAACGCGGCCTTTTCTTGCATGAGACTAAGCTTTGTCTCCATTACATTGCATGAGGCTAAGCATTGCCTCAATTATTGCATAAGGCTAAACGCTGCCTTTTTTGGATGAGACTAAGAACTATCTCCATTACACTTGTATAAGGCTAAGCATTGTCTCCACTATTTCATAAGGCTAAACGTTGCCTTTCACTTCATAGGCCTAAGCAACCCTCATCACATACAAGGCAAAATGTTGCCTTGTCTTGTTCTCGCATACAAATAAGCATCACCTATTCCCTCTATCAAACGATCGATATCACTACATCTTTGCATTTCATCGGCTGAACATCGCCACGTTGTCCGAATGCATCATAGTCTGAAGGCATCGACCTCATTGCCCGAAGACATCATGTCATGGCCTGAGGATCTCTCGAAACTACATATCATTGTTCAAAGGCATCATAGTCCAAAGGCACCATACTCATGGCTCAAGGATACTATTTCATGGCCTGCGAACCCCTTACCATATGCTCCATGGCCCAGGATATCATCCTCATCGTCGAAGGACAACTCTCATGGTCCAAAAGGAATTGCATCATGTTTTAATTTCTGCAATAACCCTATATATTCAATTGTATCATGTTTTAAGTTTAGCAGGTGACTCGGGAGGAAACCGTTCTACAAATGGGAGCAATTCTCCCTCCGGTTTTCATTCACAATGTTCACATCCTTTGATTATCTCCAGTGTAACCGATGACCGGCAATTGATTACTCTTTGTCCTATAATCGCATGTTTATCTTGAATATCCATAACATTCAAATTAGCATTCATAGCTCCACGCAAAATTAACCGTTTCTCATGACACTATCCTATCCAAGAGATCCTTTTTCGAAACAAATGACCATCCTTATACCAACTCCATCGGTTTCGTTCGCCGTTGGATCCGGAACTACATGCGGCCTGATTCCCGTAATACCATGGATATGTAGACAACTCTGGAACCAGGGTTCGGCCCCAATTTTTTAATACCTCATCCTCGTTCATTCGGAAAATATTGGTCATCATTTTCTTTACCCGACAACTCTTCTATCATTCCCGGGTAAAGAGGGGCAGCTGTTGATACCCAATTTTGCCCTCATATTTTATAAAGTATTCCATATACTTTCAAACATCATTTTTCATTTACCCAATTTACAATAGTCATATAAATACTTTCTATAATTTTTCATAATTTTTAAATCTTTAAAATTGATTTTCTTGCATTTAAATTGTTCAAATATTTATTAATTATCCGTTAAAATTATTTTGTGATGACATCATAATCAAAATTTATTATTTACACCCACGTGTATGATTTATAATATTTTACTTTATTTCATATAATTATATTTGTATTTTTGAACTATTTACATAATTTTTGCAATAATAGCGTATATTTTATACATAATTATATTTATTACATTATTTAGGCTAAAACAGCATTTTTATATTTTTATAATGTTAAGCTATTATTTTCAAATGTGATACTGCATAAATAATATTTTTATTATTTATAAATTACTTTTTATAAATAAGTTTTAACAAATTTTGTATATTTAATTTATAGCCCAGTACATGGCAAATTATTGGACCAAAGCAGGCCCAAGGCACTTGGCCTATTTTATTTAACCCTTCAACAGCTCAAACAAAATAACCTCTTCATCTAACCCAGTCGCGACCCGTCTCACGACACGCCCGCTTCCCTTTTGATCCTAGCGTTGATCTTAAATGATCAACGGCCCACAACAACCCTTCTCCTCTCTTTATAACCCTCGCCCCTAACCCTGGAGACTAATCTCCCCAAACAGCAGCCTCTGTATTCTCTCATCTCTCTAATCTCACATTAAACCCTAGCCGCCTCCATTGAAACCCCAGTACCTAATCCGATATCACATGAAATATCTTCCACATTCCCTTTCCTTTTTTGACCACATGATGGTTCTTACCATTTCTTCAACGTTATAGTATTTGGTACTCGATTATTTATGGAAGTTGAGTTAGTGGGTGTTCGTTCAAATACGATTTTGTACTATCTTCATGTTCATAACCTGATATACTCACTACCAGGCTATATGGGTCTGATTTTTTGGCTATTTGTGTTCTCCTTCTTGAACTAGGGTTTACCCGATTTTCTTCCTAAATTGATTCTGAATTGATTTTTTCATGCTTATCTTTCCTTATTTGTGTTTGATTGATTATATTTCCTTGTTTGTTCATTCAATTTCTACTACTATATAAACCCCCTTCCCCGTTCCCCTTCTAAGTCTCTAGGACTATTACTTAACTACTGTTACTCCCACTACTCCTAAAAAAAAGTAGGACCCCCCTCCTTTATATGTTTATTATTTGCAACTCATCTCTTGAATTTAGAATAATTAAGTTGTACTCTATAACTTCAAAGGACTTGTACAGATTATCTATATAGTGTAGTTCTTGTACGAATTTCTTTAAACTTGTTTATTTCATATTAGAATCTTCAAATTCCTTGTTGTCCCTTACTTATATGATCACCTAGGATAATTATAATATCATAATCCCACATAGCGTAAACTTCGGCGGGACCCACAGTTGTGGACCTCGAAGAGTGCATAACACCTTCTCTTTGAGGTAATTTGAACCCTTGCCTTGATCTTTGGTGACGTTGACTAGTTAAAACAGAATTATTTGCAAATAGGTGCCCTATCGCACCTTCAATTCTTTAGGTGGAGACTCTTCTCTTTTAATACCCATTTAAAAGAGATGTCACATGTCGAAACCCGCTTTCGAGAGGAAAAGGGGCGCGATACTCTGGAATTACCACGGTGTTCCGTCTCATTTATTATATTTAAGCTCAGTCCCATTGGACTAGGAATTGTCTTTTGTTGAGGAGTTGGTGGCCATTTTGGATAGGTAGGCCCGAAGTTGAGGTCGAAGAGAATTGCTTTAGTTAAGGTGCAGTGGAGAGGTCAACTAGTCAAGGAGGCGACCTAGGAGACCGAGCATGATATGTGCAACCATTATCCTAATCTTTTCACCACTTCAGGTATGTCTTTATACTCATTCGAGGATGAACGTTTGTTTTCAGATGGGGAGGATGTAATGACTCGGCCGATCGTATTGAGCATTGTAGCCTCGATCCCCTATTTACTTCCTCATGTATGTTGTATCATGGTTATGTGACTTACCAGGGGTGTTTGGCTTTAGTTCGGGTGAGTTTCGTAGTGAAATGGGACACATAGTCCATAATTTGGAGGCTTATGCTGAAAGAGTTAATCGTAGTTTGACTTTTGTGTAGACGACTATGAAATAGAGTTTTAACGGTTCCAATAGCTCTGTATGGTGATTTAGGACTTAGGAGCATGTCCGGATGTTGATTTGGAGGTCCGTATGTCATTTCAGTTTGAATTGGCGAAAGTTAGAAAGTTGAAGATTTGGAAGGTTGAGAAATTTGACCGAGAGTTGCCTTTATGAATCAACATTAGGTTTGGAAGTCGGATGTTCATAGTTTTAATAGGCTTGAATTGGGTTTTGATTCATAGAATTGATGTTTTTTTTATATGATTTTTGGCCTCGAGTACGTTCGTTATGTGTTATGGAACTTTTTGGTATATTCGGACGGGCTCCCACAGATCCCGGGTGTGAGTCAGAATAAAATCAGATCATTTTTGGGCTTGATTAAATTGCTGAAGCTGTTGGTTTTTCTGTTCTGGTTTCCTTCTACGCGTTCGTGAATGTTCTTCCGCGATCGTGTAGAATCTTCAGGGACTGCTGGTATTTTTCTCTTCACGTTCACGAAGGTAAGGGCACGATCGCAAAGTTTGATGAGCTTGTTCATCGCGAACGCGTGAGGTATATCGCGTTCGTGTATAAGGATGGTGAGGTTGGGGGTTGAGGCATGCTTGTGCATTGCGTTCGCGTGACCTGGGACGTGGTCGCGTGGATGGAGGAAGTTGGCCATCGCATTTGCGACTGGCTTTACGCGATCGCGAAGAGTGTTTTATTGAGCTGGGAGAATTGTTTAACACGATCGTGAGTCTTTGTCTGCAATCGCAATAGAGCACGACTAGAAAGCAGTATTAAAATTTCAAAATGAGGGTTTCGTCTCATTTTTCATTCTTTGACCTAGAGAGCTCGGTTTGTGGCGATATTTTGAGGGACTTTTAAGGAAATCATCGGAGTAAGAGATTCTAACTCGGTTTTGGCTATATTACATGAATCCATTATTGTTTGCATCATTTAATTAGTGATTTGAGTTAAAAAATTTGGGGGGAAATTGTGAAAACGTCTTAGACTAAATTTTGGAGATTTGAAAGGAAATTTGAAGTCGGATTTGAGTAATTCTTGTATAGTTGGACTCGTTATCGAATGTTTGTTCGGATTTTGTAATTTTGGTCGGCTTACGATACGCAGGCCCGGGGTTGACTTTATTATTCGAAATAGCTTCCTATAGTTTATATTTATGGTATTAAGTTGTTTTGGCTAGATTCGAGTTGTTTGGAGTTGGATAACCGAGGGAAAGGCTTACTAATGGATTGAGTTAGCATGTTTTGAGGTACGTACCTTTCCTAACTTTGTGTGGGAGAATTACCCCATAGGATTGGTGTTGGTTTGTGTTAATTGTGATATGTGAAAGCCGTGTACGGAAGGTGATGAGTGTGTACACAGGCTAAATATGGTAATTGACTGGTTTTGGCTATGTAGATCCGTTTCATGCCTTTAATGGAGTTACCCTAATATGTTATATTCATCATCATTAGCCTATCTTACCATGCTTTACTTGTCTTATCTGTTACTTGTTAATTGTCTTTACCTACTGAGTTGAGGTTATTTTTTTCTCTATTCTGTATTCATTATTTAACCATTAAGTTCCTACTTGAAGTTGTCATTCTTGGAAGATCTTATTGTTGAAATTGGTATTGAGTTATAAAGGTTGTGATTCACATTGAGGCAATGTAACAACCCGACCGGTCGTTTTGAGTGTATTAGCCCTGATCCCCTATTTATTGCCTCCTCTATATTATATTGTGGTTACGTGACTTGCCGGGGTGCTTGGTTTCAGGTTCGAGAAAGTTTCGGAGCAAAATGGGACACATAGTCGCTAAGTTGGAGCTTTGAGTTTAAAGAGTTGACCGTAGTTTGACTTTTGTGTAGACGACTCTGAAATAGAGTTTTGACGGTTCCAATAGCTCTGTGGCGATTCGTAGAATCGATGTTGTTTGATGTGATTTTTGGTCTCGAGAAGGTCCGTTGTATGTTTTTGGATTGTTTGTATGTTTGTTTGAGGTCCCGGGGGCCTCGGGTGTAATTCGGACCTTGTTCAACGCATTTCGAAACCTTAAGGAAAATGTTGAAGTTCTAGTTTTTCTCAGGTCTGGTTTCCTTCTACGCGTTCGCGAAGGTGTTCCCGCGTTCGCATAGAATCTTCAGGGATTGCTGGAGGTTTACCCTTCGCATTCCCGAAGAAGGCCACACATTCACAAAGGGTCAGTATTTTGTACACTGCGATCGCAGACAGGGAGCCGCGCTCGCGAAGAGGAAAGGTGGACTGGGTAGACCTCACACGATTGTTCTACACGTTCTCGAGTGAAGCTTCGAGATCGCAAAGCTTAAGAGTTATGGCCATCATTTTCATGTGGGGAATCTCGCATTCGCGAAGATGATTTTGGCAGCTGTGTATTTTTGTGCATCGCGAACGTGAGGATAAATCCACGTTTATGATGAAGGAATCGCTGGGCAACAGATTTAAGATTCAAAGTCGAGGGTTTATTTCATATTTCACATTTTTGACTTAGAGAGCGCGGTGTGAGGCGAACCATCGGGAAATTCTCAAAGAGGTTATTGGGTTAAGAATTCCCAACTCGATTTTGGTTACTTTACGTGAATCTATTGATAGTTTCATCATCTAATTAGGAATTTGAGTTGGAAAATTTGGGGAAAATGGTAACCTTCTTAGGCTGATATTTGAGGATTTGAAAGGCTATTTGAGGTCGAATTTGAGTAATTCTTATATGGTTGAACTCGTTATTGAATAGGTGTTCGGATTTTTGTAATTTTGGTCGGGTGCCGAGGTGCGGCCCCGGGTTGACCTTTTGGGTTGACTTTTTAATTCTTTGCAAAGATCATAATTTCATTATTTGAATTAGTTTTCTATAGTTTATATTTTTAGTATGAGGTTGTTTTGGCTATATTCGAGCCGTTTGGGTTAGATAATCCAGGGAAAGTCCTACTAGTGGATTGATTTAGCCTGAGCTGAGGTAAGTGACTTGCCTAACCTTGTGTGGGAGAATTACCCCTTAGGATTGGTGTTGTTTGTTATAATTGTTATGTGTGGAAGCTATGTACATAAGGAGACGAGTGTGTACACGGGCTAAATTTGGAAATCACCGGTTTTTAGATATTTAGATTCCTTTCATGCCTAATTGAGTTATCTTAACATATCATATTCATCATTCATAGTCTATTTTCACATGTTTACTTGTCTTATTCTCTTACATGCTAATTGCCCTACATGTTTAGTTGAAGTTCTTGTTTCCTTTATTCCGTATTCATTACTTAATTGTTGAACTATTTACTTGAAGTTGTTAAATCGTGGAATAACTTGTTGTTGAAATTGGTATTGAGATATGAAGGCTGTAATTCACATTGAGCCAAAGTATTAAGTTGTGAAATACAATTCTGCTGAGTTGTTCATTCCGGTTATTATTTGTTGCGACTCTTGTGTACTTTGTGGTTGAGCCATGGGCTCTTTACAGTGAAATTTTTGTTATTGTTTTGTTTCTCTAAGAAATTGTGATATTGGGCACTTGAGGTGCAATTTGTGATACATTGTGATATTCACATGCAGTGGTATAAGGTTTTGGGGTTGAAACGCATGCGGTGAGATAAGGTGGGCTTGATATGCGTGGCTAGTAGGGGAACTACTAGAATTTATGCGGTGTGATAAGGTGGGCTAAAACGCGGGATGCTATTTGGGGAAAATGATTTTCAAAACTAAGTTTACAGGCTCCCGTTGTGATATAAGGAAAGATTGTGATTTATTCTTGTGATTTGGGACTAGAAGGCGGTATCTCGGTAGTGACCCTTGTTGATATGTCTCTATTTGTTGTACTTATCTTTGGTTGTTTTGTTTCTTTCCTTGATATATTATTTGCCTTGATTCTATTCAGCTAACTCTTGGTTTACTCCTTACTTGTTTCATTTCCTTGTCATTATTATTATATTGTTAAATCTTTCGTCATGTTTCTTATTATTTTCAGTAGGGCCTTGATCTGACCTTGTCACTACTCTACCGAGGTTAGGCTTGTCACTTACTGGTTATCGTTGTGTTGTACTCATGCTATGCTTCTGTAATCTTTTTGTGCAGATCCAAGTACTTCCTATCAGTCCCGGCACCAGTGAGCTGAGTTCGCATTTGGAGACTTCAAGGTACACCTGCACGTCTGCAGGCCTCAGAGTCACCTTCTATCTATTTCTATATTTTCCTCTTTTACTAGATACAATTGTATAGGGATGGCTTTAATATTGGCATATAGATTGTGGCTTGTGTTTCTCCGAGTTTTGGGAAAATATGTATATACTCA
Source organism: Nicotiana tabacum (assembly GCF_000715075.1). Taxonomy (NCBI): domain Eukaryota; kingdom Viridiplantae; phylum Streptophyta; class Magnoliopsida; order Solanales; family Solanaceae; genus Nicotiana; species Nicotiana tabacum. Next base: position 10,753,883 of record NC_134098.1, read on the forward strand.
GTTGTGGAGATTTTCCTTATTCTAGTTGTTGGATTTTGAGCCTTTAAATTATTATTTTGGTGATCTCTACATAAATGTTAGGCCTGCCTAGTCTTAAAGACTAGGTGCCATCAAGACATCATATGGAGGGAAACTGGGGTCGTGACATGTTGGTATCAGAGCTCTAGGTTCATAGGCCTCATGATTTACGATCAATTTTAGTAGAATCCCGTGAATCGGTACAGAGACGTTTGCACTTATCTTCAGGTGGCTATGGAACTGTTAGAAAAAAAAATTCAATTCTTTGATTGCTTATCGTGCGAATTAGTTGACTTCAGAATTCTAAATCCTTGTCTTTATATTCTCTCATTAATTGTGAGGACATGCACAACTGGATCTGATGATCAAACACCCGCGCCCCCTGCTAGAGACGTGAGAGGCCAGGGACGTCCACGTGGTGCAGCCAGAGCACTCGCATGAGCTGCTACAGAGGAGCCACCAAGTAGCTCCAATTAGAGAGCAGGCACCCGAGATGCCAGTTACTACCCGAGCGCTTTAGGAGACCCTTGCCCAGTTTTGAGCATGTTTTGCACTTTAGCTTAGGTAGGGTTGATCCCACTTGCTCCTGCCAAATCTTAGGCCGGAGAAGAAGCACAAAATCCTGCCGCCCGTGCCCCAGAGCAGCGGTTCCATGTTGACCAGGTCCTAGAGGTCATACGGGTGCAGTCGGTCGCCCCAGTTCAGCCCGAGGTTAGGGAAGCAGCTTCTGAGGGGAGCAGCTTAGGCTCAAGAGGTACAAGAATTACCACCCTCCTACTTTCAGCAGTTTGGCGTCAGATGATGCCTAGGGTTTTCTTGAGGAGTGACACTGTATTCTCCGTACTATGGATATTGTGGAGTCGAGTGGGGTCTATTTCACTACATTCCAGCTTAAGGGAACGACTTATCAGTGGTGGAGAGCGTATGAGTTGGGTATCCCGGCCCAAGGCAGCTTCATTCACCTAGAATCAGTTCTCAGAGATGTTCTTGAGGATGTTTTTTCCCTAGAGTCTTAGCGACACATGGCACGCAGAGTTTGAGTAGTTACGCTAGGGTTCTATGATTGTATCACAGTATGTAATCTGATTGAGTGATTTGTCTAGGCATGCACCAGCCTTGGTTGCTACTATTAGAGAGTGAGTTCATCGGTTTATCGAGTGGCACAACCCTGGTATCAGATTCAACATCGCCAGAGAGTTGGAGATGAACATCCCATACCAGTAGGTAGTGGAGATCTCTAGGAGATTGGAAGAAATATAAGCCCGTGGGAGAGAGGAGAGGGAGGCCAAGAGGCCTCGAGATTTTGCCACATACAATGGTGCCCGTGCCCCAGTTGTAGCCTGTCGTGGTAGGGGCTATGTGAGCCGCCCAGTTCATTCTGCACTTCCAGCTTCCAGCGCTATTCCGGCCACTCCCAAGCCCCAGGTTTCCCATTGTGCACCGCCATCCTCTAGTGCACCTTCTGTACGGGATATTTTTAGTGGTCAGCCTAGTCGATCAGGCCCGAGCCAGATCCAGCAATCACGTTCTCTGAGGGCTTATTTTGAGTGTAGTGACACTCGTCACATGGTGAGGTACTGCCCCAGACTCAGGAGGGGTGCACCTCCACAGACGACTCAGGCCCCACGTATTCCACATGACCCTCAGGCTTCTCCGGCCATGGTTACCGCACCAATTGCAACTCCACCTGCCAGCCATCTAGAGGTGGAGGTCAGGCAGGTAAAGGTCTCCCTAAAGGGGAAGGCAGGCCAGATATTATCCTCGCTTCCTGCTAGGACGTAGGCAGTTGCATCCGACTCAATTATCACAGGTATTGTACCTGTTTGTCATAGAGATGCATCAGTCTTATTTGATCCAGGATCCACTTATTCCTATGTATCATCTTATTTTGCTCTGTATTTGGTTATATTCCGTGATTTTCTGAGTTCCCCTATCTATGTTTCCACGCCTGTGGGAGATTCCCTTGTCGTTGACCGTGTGTATCAATCGTGTTAAGCTATTTTTGGTGGTTTTGAGACCAGAGCCGATCTATTATTTCTCAGTATGGTAGATTTTGATGTTATTTTGGGCATGGACTAGTTGTCGCTCTATCATGTTATCCTTGATTGTCACGCCAAGACGGTGACATTGGCTATGCCAGGTGTTGCTCGGTTAGAGTGGAGAGGTACATTAGATTATGTTCCTAGCAGGGTGGTGTCTTTCCCTAAGGCACATCGCATGGTTGGAAAGGGGTTTGATACGTATCTAGCATATATGAGAGATGTCAGTGTTGATACTTCTACCGTTGAGTCAGTTCAGATAGTAACGGGTTATCCATATGTATTTATGGCGGATCTTTCGGGCATGCCACCAGACAGGGATATCAATTTTGGTAGTGATTCGTTACTGGGCACTCAGCCCATTTCTATTCCACCATATCATATGGCCCCCACTAGAATTGAAAGAGTTAAAGGAGCAGTTGTAGGAGTTGTTTGCTAAGGGTTTCATTCGGCTCAGTGTATCATCTTGAGGTGCTCCACTCTTGTTTGTAAAGAAGGATGGTTCTATGCGCATATGTATTGATTATCGCTAGTGGAACAAGGTTACAGTGAAGTACATGTATCCATTGCCACGCATTGATGACCTATTTGAACAGCTACAGGGTACCAGAGTGTTTTCCAAGATTGACTTGCATTCAGGCTATCATCAGTTGAAGATTAGGGAGACAGATATCCCAAAAACTTCCTTCAAGACTCGGTATGGTCATTACGAGTTCCTTGTGATGTCATTTGGGCTGACCAACGCCCCAACAGCATTCATGCACATGATGAACAATGTATTCCGACCCTATCTTGACTCATTCGTCGTTGTGTGTATTGACAACATTATGGTGTACTCCCAGAGCCGGGAGGATCATGAGCAGCACCTGAGGACCGTGCTTCAGACCTTGAGTGAAAAGAAGTTGTATGCAAAATTTCCAAAGTGTGAATTCTGGCTTGATTCAGTGGCATTTTTGGGTCATGTAGCGTCGAGTGAGGGGATCAAGGTAGATTTGAACAAGATTGAAGCAGTGCAGAGTTGGCCCAGACCATCTTCAGCTACTGAGATCCAGAGTTTTCTTAGTTTAGTAGGGTATTACCGTCGATTCGTAGAGGGTTTCTCATCTATTGCCTCATCTATGACCAGATTGACACAGTAGGGTGCTCCGCTCAGGTGGACCGATGAGTGTGAGGAGATCTTTCTAAAGCTCAAGACAACTTTGACTACAACCCCAGTGTTGGTGTTGCCTACGTGTTCGGGGTCTTATACTGTGTGCTGTGATGTGTCGCATATTGGTCTCGGCGCGGTGTTGATTTAGGGCGTAAGGTGATTGCCTATGTGTCTAGACAGCTGAAGGTACATAAGAAGAACTATCCTGTCCTCGACCTTGAGTTAGCAGCTATTATTCATGCCTTGAAGATTTGGTGGCACTATTTGTATGGTGTCCCTTGTGAGGTCTATACCTATCACCAGAGTCTACAACATCTATTCAAATAGAAGGGTCTTAACTTGCGGCAGCGGAGGTGGTTAGAGTTTCTTAACGATTATGATATCACCATTCTATGCCATAACAGAAAGGCCAATGTGGTGGCCGATGACTTGTGTAGCAAGGCGGAGAGCTTGGGCAGTTTAGCATATATACCAGCTGCGGAGAGGCCATTAGCATTGGATGTTCAGGACTTGGCCAACCAGTTTGTTAAATTGGATGTTTCAGAGCCTAGTCGAGTTTTATCTTGTGTGGTTTCTCGGTCTTCTCTTTATGATTGTTTCAGAGAGTATCAATATGATACCATCTGCTTATCCTCAAGCACACTGTTCAGCACGGCGATGCCAAGGAAGTCACTATTGGGGATGACGATGTGTTACGGATGTAGGTCAGGCTATGTGTGCCCAATGTATATGGTTTGCGTGAGTTGATTCTTTAGGAGGCTCACAGTTCGCGGTGCTCCATTTATCCGGGTGCCACCAAGATGTATCAGGACTTGAGAAATCACTATTAGTGGAGGAGGATGAAGAAGGACATAGTGGAATATGTAGCTCGGTGCCTAAACTATCAGCAGGTGATGTATGAGCATCAGCAGCCAGGTGGATTGCTTCACAAGCTAGAGATTCCAGAACGAAAATGGGAGCGGGTTACTATGGATTTGTTGTTGGGCTCCCACGGACTCAGAGAAAGATCGAAGCAGTTTGGGTGATTGTAGATAGGTTGACCAAGTCGGGTAATTTCATTCCAGTGGTGACAACTTATTCTTCAGAGCAGCTGACTTAAGTTTATTTTCATGAGACTGTCAGACTTTATGGCGTTCCGGTATCCATCATCTCTAACAGGGTTACGCAGTTTACATCGCGGTTCTGGAGGGCCGTACAGTAAGAGTTAGGCACGCGAGTTGAGTTAAGTACATCATTTCACCCTCAGACGGACGGACAGTCCGAGCGCACTCTTCAGGTACTGGAGGATATACTTCGTGCGTGTGTGATGGATTTTGGGGATTCTTGGGATCAGTTCTTTTATAATTGAAATTGATTTAGAAACATATATAATGCCGAGCTTTATCACCTTGAGTTGTTGGCAAGATATTTGATAAATGGTAAAGGTTATATTCACTTTTTGCTCTTGTACATGTATTGTAAGCACGTGACTCGTAATTCGATAAGTTTCTTCATTTCCTGTGGATCGAGCCGAATGCCTCGGCAGTATATTGAGATGCATCTCTCGTTCGTGTCGGTCGACCCTCGATGGTGTACACACCACTCTAGATCCGGTCGTACGACCTCAGCATAATCGTGCATAAAACTCCTAGGAGTTCGAATATTCGTGAAATGCCCTTCTAGTGAGATCTGGAATTATATGGTATTCCTTACTCGTTTGAGACTACATTTGATATTTCTGATCTGTTGAGATAACATATGACATTCGAGAGATTTCTATTTCCAAAAGAAATGTTGGAGAATTATGTAAGTTACAGTTTTTACCTCCTGGTTGCTGTTGTATTTTGCATCTATTCATAATTTATTATATATTTTTATTGGACCACTAGTAGGTGTCGATGTTGACCCCTCGTCACTACTTCTCCAGGGCTAGGCTAGATACTTGATGGGTACGCGTTGATTTACGTACTCATGCTACACTTCTGCACTAAATGTGCAGAATCTGACAGGTTCTTATGGTGGTCATCTTGGCGCGTTGGCGCAACTGCTGAGGATATGGTGAGCTGCATTCCAAGCTATGTATCGCAGCCATAGAGTCTCCACGGTATTATTTACTTTATCCTGCCTACTTTACATTCCAGACAGATGTTGTATTATTATTGTACTCTTTTAGTAAAGGCTCATGCACTTGTGACACCAGGTTTTGGGATATTCTAGTGGATGTTAACGGGATTGCATATTATTATAACATTTTATTTTTTGCCTTACTAACTACGTATGTACCCGTGATTTTAAATGCATAAATTTTGCTACCTAATAAAATTTATCATTTCGAAAGTAATAAAATGAACAATTAATGTGATAGTTCACCGTTGGATTACCTAACGATGACGTTGGGCGCCATCACGGCCTATAGTGGGTTTTAGGTCGTGACAGCTTGGTACCAAAGCTCTAGGTTCACTTAGGTCTCATGAGTTATGAGCGAGTCTAGTAGAGTCTTGCGGATCAGTACGGAGATATCTGTACTTATTTTCGAGATGCTACAGGCTGTTAGGAGCACTTCCCTTCTTGATTCCTTATCGTGCAATTTGATTCCATTGAAGCTTATGCCTTCATTTATTTCCTACTCATTCTTATACGATGATGAGTTCCTGTTATCAATTGGGCATCGAGGAGTTATAGTGGTACAGTTGATGTGGTGTAGGATGTTTCTCCCTGAGTTTTCAAGAAGGCTATTGTCGTTGTCTTGTGGAAGGGTGCTCTGTCGTTTCAGCCCAGTGCTAAGTGTTGCCTGTGGTTTTGAGGTTATGCATGGTGTATTATGATGTTCATGCGTTATTATCGCGCAGTGTTGGTGTGAATGGTAGAGTGCTTATTTATGTAGCAATAGTGAATGACTCAAAATGAGGATTATTCGGTTCATGGTTTAGGGGTTGGGCATTTATTTCCGGCAGAGGAAAGGCAATTAGACAATGGATGTTCAAGCCTTGGTTGACGGAGTAGCGAGACTTTATATTTTTGAGCGTGGTGGAATTCTCATTATGGTGTGGTGTTGTCGTCCTTGATGGAACGCGTTAAGGCCCATCGGTGTTAGGGTCTCCTTTGATTTGCCTCCGGGCAGGGTATTATAGAACGGTGCCTAAGCAGCGGTTATCAGAGATGGCGAAGTATGTCTGCTGCAGAGTCGAATAAGTGCTTCTAATATTGATGGCTCGAAAGAGATGATCTTTAGGGAGGCTCAGAGTTAGTGGCAATTTATCCGTTCGAATGCTACAAAGATGGATTATGATTTGAGGAAGTAGTTTTGCAGCAAATGGAGAGGAAGGACATGGTGGGAGGTGTCTCACGGTGGTTGAATTGCTAGAAGGTCAAATAGGAATAGTAGAGGTCAAGAAGTTGCTTAAGGAGATAGTTTAACCAAAGTGGGAGAGGCAGAGTAGCGTATGGATTCTGTGGTAGGATAGCCACATGCCTTGAGTAATTTAGAGCGATTTCGGGATCATTGTGGATAGTGACTAGGTCTACGAATTTGATTTGGGATGGTGGCTACTGTACTGAGGAAGGTTGAACATGATGAGAATGAGTTTGCTTGGGAAGAAGAGGGGTGTAAAATCTTGATTATCGTTATGGGATGTAATATGACTTCGAGTTTAGAATGTATTTTCGGACTTTCAGTTGATGTCAATAGGGAATGAATAGACTCTTACAGCTGGCGGACGAGCATGGGCTAAGGAGGGTTTACTAATTTCATGGTAGTTGTAACAAGGGCAGCATGGATGGAAGATGTCGGTATAGAATTCCACAAATGGTCAATCTCCTGTGAGCAGGTTAGCGCATGTGTGATTTTGATGAAGTTTCTACAATGAGCTCTACTTCTACCCATCAGGAGGTCGAATGTGCGATTGTGGCTGATAATTCGGAATGTTCATGAAAAGATTAACAAGAGATTACGAGGTAATTGAGAAGGAGGAATCATTGTGGGTTCTAGATTTATATAATTGTAGCTTAGAGCTAAGTGGGGCAGCCTGCCGTCTATGATTGGGTCACATGGTTATGTGCCTGTGCGGTTTCTAGTTATCGGTGCATTGGTGGATTATTTATGATTAAGAAAAGTAAACATCAGGGGTATTTCTGGCAAAGGACTTGAGGAATGCATGTTACATTTCGCCTTATCGATTAATGTGCAAATTTTAGGATAACTCAGATTTTATGCTCTTGTGGATATGATGTACAAGGAAAAGGATTCATCCGGTTGCTTCTTTGGGAGTGTTCATGTGCTAACAGAGCATTAGAGTTTGGTTATATTCGGGACAAGGTCAGAGTAGGTGACTCTTAACAATGGTTCTAGTAGGTTCAAGAATTAAAGTGCGAAGTCTAAGGATTTTGGGTCCGTTGTGTGGTTAAGGATTGTCTTGGAGTGTTTCTATGTTAGCACCGGGGGTCGGCGGTGCAATGTTAGAGAGATGGAAGGAAACAGCTTCGGATTCGTAGAAGATATTTCAGAACGGGTGTACTAGTCGGAGATACTATTGAGTGCATGAGGAGGGTATGAGATGGTTGATGGGTGTTGAGGCGATGTGGTCTCATGACTTGGGGTCACTCGGGATTAGTGTTGTTTGAGGTCCGTTATGTGTTTAAATAGAATTATTATTTCAAAGACAAGTCAAGAGTAAATTGGAAGAAGTCGAGTCAGTTTGTAATAGTTTGGATCAGCATAGTTGTGGAAATGATTAGTCCCTTCGGTGTATTAATCTATACAGGTGATTTGTGGTTGTATGTACGGGCTTGACAACCACTGCAATTTGATTGATTAAAGGTATTTGATTCTGATGGCCTTTTTATATGTAAATGAATCACGGAAGAGTTATGGAGATTCAGACCACGACTTGAGGTCTATATTTTTAGCGGTTAAAGGAATTTGGTTGCGTGTTGCAATTATTCTTTAGAAATAAGTGGAGTAAAAGGGGCTCTATCCAATGAAGTGTTTATTCTACTGGGGGTTCAAGGGTTATGATGAAACTCTTATTCTCTCATGTAACGGCATGATAGGTGCATTGAGCATTATGGAAATTAGAAGTTGAGCATCAAGGTTGCGGTTCAGTATTGATAAGAATGTCACGAGCTCGGAGGAGCGGGGAAGACTTTAGATGTTCAGCGTATTCCGGCGCCATCTTAGTGTCGCCTAAGGATGGTGTCCTGTGTAAGAGGCATTGTGTATTGATTTGCGGATTCTTGATTGGCATTACATAATTAGTACGGTTGGTGGTATGGATGATCGGACTTTGCTACCTGGTGCGAAAGGTTGTGGGAGTATATCCTACGGGAAGATCGTATAAGTGTGACAAGTTAGTCACTTGATTGTTATAGATTGAAACTAAGTATGGAAATTGTCACGACCCAAAAACCCACTAGTCGTGATGATACCTAACCCAACCCGTTAGGTAAGCCAATTTTTAACTATCCAATTCCAATGAAATTAATTAAAAGAAAAAATCTAAAACTGATACATCTCCCCAAGAACTGGTAGTACAAATCATGAGCTTCTAAGAATAGAGTATATAAAGCGAAAATGAAATAAATACATAGTCTGTTTGAATAATACATAAACAGAGATTTTATAAATCTAAGGCTACCCTGAACAAGAGGCAGCTACAACAGGAACGCGGGTACATCTTCAAGTCCCGCAACCATCGAGCACAGCAACAACATCTGCACGCAATGTGCAGAAGTGTAGTATCAGTACAACCGACCCCATGTACTAAGTAAGTAACAAAGCTAGATGTAGGTTGAAAGTAGTGACGCGCTTCTACCAAGGTCGGGTCCATAACCAATAGTCCACAACAGTCCATAATAACATAAAGCAAATAATACCAGAAGTAACTCAGAGATAGAATGCACAGCCAAATCATGATTTCAAAAATAATAGTTCTTCCTTTCAAATATATCAGTGAAAACCCAAATCATTTGCCGGAGTTGTCAAAAATATGAATAGTTTGAAAACAATAAATTTCTCCCAAAATCTTGTCAATAATAAATAAGATGTTTCATTTTCCTTCCGGATAACCCGTGTAAAAAAAAAATGCATCACTATGCCCATCTGTCAAAAATGTGTGAAAAATCATGAATGATGTGATGCAGTACAGCACGAGGAAATACATCTCTAAGCTTGTATGTCATGTGTGCAGGACAATGCAATGCAACTTAATGATAAAATCATAAACAGCCCCTCGGGTAGAACATCACTCATATACAGCCCGTCGGGCAAACCTCACAGTCACTCGTGCCACTCGGGCATACCTCACAATCACTGTTGCCACTCGGGCATACCTCACAATCACTCTTGCCACTCGGGCATACCTCACAATCACTCATGCCTCCCAGTCACTCAGCACTGGGCACTCGACACTCGCACTCAATAGGTACCTGCGCTCACTGGGGGTGTGTACAGACTCCGGAGGGGCTCCTACAGCACAAGCGCTATAATCTGTACGGACAACTCACTTGCTGCATGGACAACTCACATGCTATAATAATAAAGTATGCTGCAGGCGGGCAGCCCCGATCCACACTCATCCTTACAATCTGCCCCTCGGTCGATATCAAACATGCTGCGGCGTGCAGCCCGATCCGATAAACATGCAACATGCTACGGCGTGCAGCCTGATCCCATAAATATGCAACATAAATCAGGCCCTTGGCCTCACTCAGTCACAAACCTCTCAAGCCACTCGGGTATTTCAGTAAAACAGGGCATTCAGCACAAAACATTTATATGCATCAAAATAGAGTCATAAAACTGAGTTATGATATGCAATGAAATGAATCTGACTGAGTATGAGCTTTCCATTTAAACAATAATTCACAGCAATATGACCTTTGTGGGTCCCAATAATATTAGCACATTGCCTCAACGAGACTTTTAATATGCCTTTCAGCTCAATTTCTTTAACACATAAAACCGCATGGAAAAATGCCAAGGTTATTTAACTATAAAATTCCACAAAAACAGTTATATCACAATTTCTATAGTGCATGCCCACACGCCCGTCACCTAACATGTTCGTCACCTCCTAACAATTCACAAAATACATATATTCAGGGTTCATACCCTCAACTCCAAGATTAGAAGAGTTACTTACCTCGAACAAGCCAATTCCAATGTCGAGCAAGCTAAACAATGCTCCAGCAATTCCACTCTGCATGTAATAACTTCCAAACGGCTCGAATCTAGTCACAATTAATTTGATTCAGCCCACAAAATTTATAGGAATTAATTCCATATCAAAATACTAATATTTCCACAAAATCCAAAATTTACGCCCCAAAAATCACCCGTGGGGCCCATATCTCAGAATTCTATGCAATTTACAAAATATTAATGCCTATTCAACCACGAGTCTAACCATATAAATTTTACTCAAATCTGATGTCAACTCGACCCTCAAATCTCCAAATTAACCAATATTGAGTTAAGAACACTTACCCCCTTATTTCCTCTGAAAAAATCTCCCAAAATGCGCCTCAATCTGAGCTCCAAATCGTTAAAAAAGGAAAATGGGATGAAGTCCCATTTTCTGAACTTAAACTTTCTGTCCAGGCCTCTCTTCTTCGCGAATGCGACAGTTCCCTCGTGTTCGCGAAGCACAAAATGTGCATCCCAACATTTGCTCTTCGCGAATGCGAGACATTGTTCGCAAACGCGATGCTTTACGGAGCCCTTCTTCATGAACGCGAGCTCTCCTTCGCGAACGCGAAGACAAAAACCCATGCCCACTATGTTTCCCTTCGCAAACGCGATACCCCATACGCGAACGCGATGAACAACCCAGCTTCTCTTCGCGAACGCGAGACCCACTCGTGAACGCGAAGAGTAAATCCTACCTGCCACAAATTCCTCTTCGCGAACGCGAGGGCCAACTCGCGAACGCGAAAGAGAAAATCAGAAAAATGCAGCAACAAATATTAGCATTCTCACCAAGGCTAAAAATGATCCGTTAACCATCCAAAACTCACCCGAGCCCCTCGGGACCTCAACCAAATATATGAACAAGTCCTAAAACATCATACGGACTTAGTCGAACCCTCAAATCATCTCAAACAACACTAAAACCATGAATTACACCCCAATTGTAGCCTAATGAACTTTGAAATTTCTAGTTTCTACAAACGACTCCGGAACCTATCAATTCACGTCCGATTGACCTCAAATTTTGCACACAAGTCATAAACGACATAACGGAGCTATGAAAATTTTCAGAACTGGATTCCGACCTCGATATCAAAAAGTCAACCCCTTCGGTCAAACTTTTCAAAATTTAACTTTCGGCATTTCAAGCCTAATTCACTACGGGCCTCCAAATAATTTTTCGAACACGATCCTAAGTATAAAATCACCATACGGAGCTATTGGAATCATCAAAACTCCATTCCGGGGCCGTTTACACATAAGTCGACATCCGGTCACTATTTTAACTTACACTTTATAAGTTACTAAGTTTTATAAAATAGTGGTTAGACCGGCCATGATGTATGGGGCTGAGTGTTGGCCCGTTAAGAACTCACATATCCAGAAGATGAAAGTAGCAAAAATGAGGATGTTGTGGTGGATGTGCGTGCACACTAGGATAGATAAGATTAGGAATGATGATATTCGAGAGAAGGTGCATGTGGCTCCCATTGATGACAAGATGCGGGAAGCGAGGCTTAGATGGTTCAGACATGTTCAGATGCTCCGGTACAGAGGTGTGAACAGCTGGCTGTGGAGGGCACGAGAAGAGGTAGAGGGCGGCCTAAGAAGTATTGGAGAGAGGTGATCAGGCAGGATATAGCGAGGCTCCAGATTTTCGAGGACATGACACTTGATAGGAAGATATGGAGGTCGTGTATTAGGGTTATAGGTTAGGAGGTAGTTGAGTCGTGCCTTACTTCTTACCATGGTGGGACTAGCCATGTAGGGATTTTGTCTAAGATAGCTAGTGGCAATGTTGTGGCTTACTATTTCGCTTTTCAGTGCATGTCCTATTTACTAGCTATTGCTTTTGCTTTGCATCTTTCTTCTAGATTTCATGGTGTTCCTATTTTTCTTATGACTGTTGTGGTGATACTAATATTGTCTCCCTTTGCTTTGTATCTTTCTTCTGGATTTCATGGTGTTCCTATTTATCCTATGATTGTTGCTGTGATCCTAATATTGTCTCCCTTTTTGTCCTTTGGTCATTTTGTTTTTGGAGCCGAGGGTCTTTCGAAAACAGCCTCTCTACTACTTCGGGGTATTGGAATCATCAATATTTGAATCCGGGGTTGTTTATAGATAAGTCGACATCTGGTCACTATTTTAACTTAAGCTTTAAACCTTGGAACTAAGTGTTCCAATTCATTCCAAAACCTCACCGGACCCAAACCATTTACCCCGGCAATTCACACAACAACTGTAAAGTACTATTTGAGCAGTAAAAGGGGAACAAGATTGTAATACTCAAAATGACCGGTCGGGTCGTTACATATCTCCCCCACTTAAATATACGTTCGTTCTCGAATGTGCCAAGAGTTATTTCCAAGCCATCAAATCACCGTTCCATCTTACCACACACGTACCCGGGGGTGAACCCACGTCACCCTATCCCACATAGGCTTGACTACACAATGCAACTGAAAATCATTAATTTAACCTTAGCCCATAAACCTTGGAGTTTAATTTCCAACCTTTAAAATTTCTTTCAAGACACGAATCTTACATTTACACACTGTATAAGTCCGAATAAGCTGCATCGAGCTATAACTATAACCACGGATATAATCACCCAGCATATTACACAACTCGCATGCTCGTAGCACCATTCCTGATCGCAGTGACTACTCCAAAACCAACTGCATACTAGTATTAAACCCATATCGAACCAAACCTCATCCCAAAACCTTCGTACACTGTTGATAATAAAACAAACATGCAGAATCTCGTAACACTTTATCAGACCAACAAGTCATGGAGGTCTCTCGCCCCAACCGGAACCATAATCACTTTTCGAGTCGACTTTCAATGTTATACACCCGAATATACCGAAATTAAACCTGATAGTACCCATTCCAGGTCTAATGACCTTATATTACTAAACATAACTGTTCCACATACATACCGCACCAATATAACTCGAAGCCACAACTCGCATTGTCCGTGCACTAATACGCAACAATTCAAATGTACCCAGTCATGGAAAATGACTAAAATGAGAGAACTACCCCACCAGATTAACAAGTACCTCCACAACGAAACGCTGAAAATTCATCATACACCGTAGAACCATCACCCGATTCTAACACAAGTTTCATACCTTAACATAGCTCTGATGCAATAAGTGTCCCCATCCAAACGTTGGTCCATATTATATACCCCAAGCCACCCTGCTCAAAATCAATAACCACGGAGATAAATGCCACACAAAACCTGAAAGAACATAACCATTACGCAATCGATCATGCAATACCCAAATACTCATCACGCTCAAATTCCACTATAAAGCTCAAATAGAACCACACCATCTGTGCACATAACCACTGAATCACAACTCCTCATAGCATAAGGGAGTAACTCACAGATCATCTCAGAACACGAATCTGCTCAACATCAACCGAATGACACATCCCTCAACAATAGCAGTATGGAGCAAAGCATTCCGACTCGGTGTAGAATGCACATCTTAATTGGGCCTACCTATGGACCCCCAAATCAACTAGGGTTACCCACAAATAGATAAAAATTCTTCCGAAAATCCATAATGACTGAATCATAACACATTCTATCATTTGGCTAGCTCCGGCCACAACTTCACAGTCCACAACCATGAAATAATATGTTCCTGCTAACTTTCAATCTCCGAATCCATAGAACACACGAATCACCATATTTGATTCCATCTCCACCGCCCGAATGCCTAACACTTCTCTCATACACGATCACCACGAGAAATACTTTAAAAGTTCTTCCGTGCCAATTAAAAAAATTTAAATATCAGCAGTCTATCAACTATGTGAGTACCGCAATACTAATTTATACATCCGTAAGTAAAAATACAATGCGCCATCTGAAGTCCGCCCCTTTCTCATACAACACCAAGTAGTAATAGTATTCATCTAGTTATTTGAAACCGTCCATGTTGTCCAACATTCGTTACCTTCTTTTCAAGACTGTACTGCCACCTTGTACATGAAAATCTAGCTTTCGTACAACCCATAACATCTATCTTGCCATCATGTGAAAAGCACAAGAATCTTATTATCAACTTTGAGTCACCAATAATTTACATACTATTTTAGTTAGAAACCTTTCTCTAGCTTCTTTCCATGAGGAAATCACAATTCACAACATGTTCTCCACACCGGTAGAAACCATCAAGAATACTTTGGAATCCGTTTGCACGTAATCAAGCCCTTAAAACAAAATTTCTCTAACTCGACCAAGCCACGCAAGTCGCCAAGTCCAGGTGTTTTTTCACAAAGCACCTGTAGAAAACCCCCATATCATATGCACCCAAGGAACCGATCATATCAATTACTATACTGATCCAACCTACTACCCAGTTGTCCTATTTTTCTCTGACTTTTTTCTGAATTTGTCTTCAGATTGATACTTCTTCTTGCTAAAATACCATGATCTTTAACTACAACTTACCCCACAAACTTAGCATAGAACCACAATGCCCTACGGCCCATAAGCCATTGTATTCTCCTTAAGCGCCTCCATAAATACCACAACTGTAACACTCACTCCGAAAATACCTTATGCGAATCTAAAATTGTTCCTCTTTCCTTTCTTATACTGAAATATAGAATTCATATTCAAACAGAATTACCGCACATCCTGATACCATCCAATGTAAGTAACTGATTCTAGTGATATACAAATTCAAAAAAAATTCAATTTCCATATATACATTTTGAATCCATTAAAACCCTCTCGAGAGTCATCCACTCTGCTCAAATCTAATTTACTCCGCCCCAAACGGGCCGAAAGATATGTGCTATTTTAGCACGATCAACACTCAAAGAAGTAACCCTGCCTTAACATGACCAATCAAATTCATACTTCGTGCCCAGTACATCCTTCAAATTAACAACTTAATCATTCCATAATTTTCATATTTTCATAAAGTTAAATGTAACCCGTATCCAAAAATTTACTTACCCGAGTCATCCTCTATCTTCACCTCTGTAAGTCATAACTAACCCACAAGTATGCCTCAAACCAAAACTAAAATTTAACATATATCCATGATTTTGAATGGTCAATAGCAGACTCCCCCACTTGGCTCAAAGCCATAGAACAAAATATTCCATAATTCACAATACCAATACTCTCTTACTGCCATAATGCTTCAGTCAGTTCAACGAAAAATTCTTCTCAAGCTCATACAACGCCAATCATAAAAATACCTCAATCATCTGCTAGGCTCGTATTCATCCTCTTAACACACAAGTCAACTTTCTCAACCAGATTCAGATTCAAATCTCCACCCATACACCCCGTCGACAGAAAAGAAACTCTCTACTCACGTCATAAGGAATACACCTACGTAGATTACTCCGCAAGGGATAACCCACCTGCTTAGCCTCAAACTAGTATCCTGTTATACCCTTTCGCAGTCATAATTACTATGCAATCACTTAGTCTATCTGAGTCCAAACTCACTAACCAGACATGAGAATTTAATTTGTCCCAAAATTTAACAATCGTGAAAGATCCTTCAAAACATTCACACTCGGGACTGTACGCCACATAGAAACGAAAAATCAAGCACCCAATGACCTTTCCTTTACATATGAAGGAAACACTTCTCGTTATGTTCAAATCGTCTTAACATATCCCGCGGTCACAACATACCCATCATACCGCCATTTCACCGCTCATCGAGCCACAAATTTCACTGTAGGGTCATCACCGGACATATGAGTCCAAGTGTACAAATTACAACTGAAGCTACCGAGCTTAAGGTGCGATCAAAACTTGGCCCCAAGTCCTCCAGACTGGCCCCTTCACCCATACATAGAATACTCATCTCGAACTTCGTTCATGGAATCACAAGCCGGCGATGCACAACTGATACCGAGCGCTCGTGTGCGCATACGAATAAGTGGAAGGAATTCAAAAAGTTATGTCCCAAGCTGAATCAATACTGCATGATAAGGAAAGAAAGATGGGAAGTATATATATCCTAAATGCCCTGTAGCCTCTCGAATATAAGTATGGACGTCATCATACCGATCCGCAAGACTCTACTAGACACTTGCTCATGACTTGTAGAACCTATGAACCGAGAGCTCTGATACCACCTTGTCACGACCCAAAATCCAACTAGTCATGACGATACCTAACCCAACCCGCTAGGTAAGCTAACTTTCAATTATCTAATTCCAATAACAATTATTAAAGTAATTTAAATGAATAAACATCTTAATCTTATACATCCCCCAAGAATTAGTAGTACAAATCATGAGCTTCTAAGAATAGAGTATGCAAAGCAAAAATGAAATAAATAAATAGTCTGTTTGAATAATACATAAACAGAGCTTTTATAAATCTAAGGCTACCCTGAACAAGAGCAAACTACAACAGGAATGCAGGTACATCTTCAACTCCCGCAACCATCGAGCACAACAACAACAGCAACCAACATCTGCACGCAATGTGCAGAAGTGTAGTATCAGTACAACCGACCCCATGTACTGAGTAAGCAACAAATCTAGCCGTAGGTTGAAAGTAGTGACGAGCTTCTACCAAGGTCGAGTCCATAACCAATAGTCCACAACAGTCCATAATAACATAAAGCAAATAATACCAGAAGTAACTCAGAGATAAAATGCTCAGCCAAATCATGATTTCAAAAATAATAGTTCTTCCTTTCAAATACATCAGTGAAAACCCAAATCGTTTGCCGGAGTTGCCAAAAATATGAATAGTTTGACAACAATAAATTTCTCCCAAAATCTTAACAATAATAAATAAGATGTTTTATTTTCCTTCCGGATAACCCGTGTAAAAACAAATGCATCACTACGCCCATCTGTCAAAAATGTGTGAAAAATCATGAATGATGTGATGCAGTACAGCACGAGGAAATACATCTATATGCCTGTATGTCATGTGTGCATGCCAATGCGATGCAACTCAATGATAAAATCATAAACAACCCCTCGGGCAGAACATCACTCATATACAGCCCCTCGGGCAAACCTCACAGTCACTCGTGCTACTCGGGCATACCTCACAATCACTCTTGCCACTCGGGCATACCTCATAATCACTCATGCCTCCCAGTCACTCAGCACTCGGCACTCGCACTCAGTAGGTACCTGCGCTCACTGGGGGTGTGTACAGACTCTGGAGGGGCTCCTACAGCCCAAACGCTATAATTTGCACGTACAACTCACTTACTGCACGGATAACTCACGTGCTATAGTACTAAAGTATGCTGCAGGTGGGCAGCCCCGATCCACACTCATCCTCACAATCAGGCCCTCGGCCGATATCAAATATGTTATGGCGCGCAGCCCGATCCCATAAATATGCAATATGCTGCGGCGTGCAGCCCGATCCCATAAATATGCAACGTAAGGCCCTCGGCCTCACTCAGTCATAAACCTCTCAAGCCACTTGGGTATTTCAGTAAAACAGGGAATTCAGCCGAAAACATTTATATGCATCAAAATAGAATCATAAAACTGAGTTATGATATTCAATGAAATGAATATGACTGATATGAACTTTCAATTTAACACAATAATTCACAGCAATATGACCTTTATGGGTCCCAATTATACTGGCACATAGCCTAAACAAGATTTTGAATATGCTTTTTAACTATAAAATCGCATGGAAAAATACCAAGGTTATTTAACTATAAAATTCCACATAAATAATTATGTCACAATTTCTATAGTGCACACCCACACGCCCGTCACCTAGCATGTGCGTCACCTCCCAACAATTCACAAAATACATATATTCAGGGTTCATACCCTCAACTCCAAGATTAGAAGAGTTACTTACCTAGAACAAGCCAAATCCAATGTCGAGCAAGCTAAGCAATGCTCCAGCAATTCCACTCTGCGTGTAATAACTTCCAAATGGCTCAAATCTTGTCACAATTAATTTGATTCAGCCCACAAAATTTATAGGAATTAATTCCATTTCAAAATACTAATATTTCCACAAAATCCGAAATTTATGCCCCAAAAATCACCCGTGGGGCCCACATCTCAAAATCCAACAAAAGTTACAAAATATTAATGCCCATTCAACCACGAGTCCAACCATATAAATTTTACTCAAATCCGACATCAACTCGACCCTCAAATCTCCAAATTAAATCAAGAGGGTTTTTTTCATAATTTTTCCAACTTAATTCACCAATTAAATGATAAAAATAACCATGGATTCAGGTAATTTAACCAATATTGAGTTAAGAACACTTACCCCATTGTTACCTCTGAAAATCTCCCAAATATTGCCTCAATCTGAGCTCCAAATCGTTAAAAAAGGAAAATGGGACGAAGTCCCATTTTCTGAACTTAAACTTTCCCGTCCAGACCTCTCTTCTTCGTGAACGCGACAGGTCTCTCGTGTTTGCGAAGCACAAAATGTGCTTCCCAATATTTGCTCTTCGCGAACGCGAGACACTGTTTGCGAACGCGATGCTTTACGGAGCCCTTCTTCGTGAACGCGAGCTTCCCTTCGCGAACGCGAAGGCAAAAGCCCATGCCCACTATGTTTCCCTTCGCGAATGCGCTACCCCATATGCGAACACGATGCCCAACTCAGCTTCTATTCACAAACGCGAGACCCCTCGCAAATGCAAAGAGTAAATCCTGCCTGCCACATATTCCTCTTTGCGAACGTGAGGGCCCACTCGCTAATGCGAAAGAGAAAATCCAAAAAATACAGCAACAGATATCAACATTCTCCCCAAGGCCAAAAATGATCTGTTAACTATCCAAAACTCACCCGAGCTCCTCGAGACCTCAACCAAATATACCAACAAGTCCTAAAATATCATACGGACTTAGCCGAACCCTCAAATCACCTCAAACAATGTTAAAACCATGAATTACACCCCAATTCATTCCAAAACCTCACCGGACCCAAACCATTTACCCCGGCAATTCACACAACAACTGTAAAGTACTATTTGAGCAGTAAAGGGGGAAGCAAGGTTGTAATACTCAAAATGACCGGTCGGGTCGTTACAGAGATTCTGGTACTTTAGTTAATATGAGAGTTTATGCCTTAAAGGCGCTCTATTCCTTTTGGTTGTGGCTGTGGGAGTTTGTTTCGGACTGGATGGTTGCTCATATGGGTCATGAATAGGGTCATTGTGGATTTTTGGAAGGTTGTTTGCCCAGTATGGGATGATCAGAATCGACTTGAGGTCTGTTGGAAGATATAATGTGAATGTGTGCTCTACGTCAAATCAGATATGTTCATTTGCCATAGCATTGCTTATGGAAGAGTTTTCGGGCATTAGATGTTATTCGTGTCATCAGCTACTCTATGTAATACTCTATTATGCCATGTGGGTTTTGATACGGCTTGATTATTTGCACATGTGCCTTGTTTCTCATTTCTGAGATAGGGTCATAGTATCTATTTTGCCGCGGGTAGTTCTTTGCCAGAGTTCTTTCTTCCTTACGAGTCATATTCGAGTTATAGCTTGTTGGCGCATTGATGGCGTCATATGAGAATTTAGACTGGGCATACGGGTCATGTGGTGCAATGTGTGATTAAAACATGGGTGGATGATCATGTTTTGGGTTTACCGTGTTGAGATTGATATGGTGTTCGTATGTTAGAATCAGGCCTCGTAGAGAATTTCAGATGCTGAAATTTGGCTCTAAGGCTTGTGGGCTAAGGTAGCAAGAAGAAGAATCTTCTGTCGGGATCAAGCTAGTGTGCTCGCATGGGTTGTGGTGGCACGGGTAGGTGCACAAGGTGTTAAACAGTGGTTTTGGGCAACTCCAGGGCAGTTCCCGGCACGTTCGAGGATGAATATATGTTTAAGTGGGGGAGAATGTAATGGCCCGACCGATCATTTGGGATCTAGCCTATCGTTCGGTGGCTTGAGGCCTTGAGTAGCTTCACTTTATGATTTATGACTTCTACGCGTAGTCGGAATTGAATTTCGGAAAGTTTAGAGTAGATTTGAAAAGAAAACTCTCAATTCGGAAGCTTTAAGTTGGAAGAGTTGACCAAGGTTTGACTTTTGAATAAACGACCTCGGAATTGGGATTTGAAGGTTCCAATAGGTTTATATGATGATTTCGGACTTGGGCATATATTCGAGTTGAGCATCGAGTGGTCCAAGAGCATTTCGGCGCGTATTATAGAAAGTTGGCATTTTGAAAGTTTTAGAATTTTCTAAGTTTGATTTGAAGTAGACATTGGTCTTATCTATGTCCGTTTGGGGTTCCGAACCTTGGAATAGGTTCGTGTCATGATTTGTGACTTGTATGTAAAGTTTGGCGTCATTCCGGAATATTTAAGTATGATTTGGACGCGTTCGTTGAAGTTTGAATGTTTGAAAGTTTAACGTAAGGTTTCGATTGTCGATTCATAGTTTGGATATTGTTTGGTGTGATTTGAGGCCTCTAACATGTTCGTGCCATTTTTTGGGACTTGTTGGTGTGATTGGACGGGGTCCCGGGGGCCTCGGGTATGTTTCGCGATGGTTTCAAACCATTTTCCTTTGTTTTGTGATTGCTGGTTTCTAGTGTTCCTGGTAAGCATCACGATCGCGGTTGAACGGACACGATCGCGAAGAGAAGCTGGAGCTGGGTAGGAATTTGTGCATCGCGAACGTGACAAATGGGTTGCGAACGGGTAGATAAAGTTGAGGTGCTCTACGGAAACGCGACTGGGCGTCGTGAAGACGATGAAGGAAGGTACACCGGGGCCAGGAGGCGCTAAGCCATCGCGAACGCAGCTTGAGGACAGTAAACACGAAGCAGTGGGACCTGGAGGCATCGCGAATGCGGGATGGCGACCGCGAACGTGAAGGAGGATTTTTGGGAAGCTGGGCCTTTGGCCTTCGCAATCGCGAGGGTGTTTCCGCGATCGAGATGAAGGGAATTGTGGGCAGACTTGTTTTAAATTGGGGGGTTTGGCTCATTTTCACTTTATTTCTTCCACAAAGACGACTTTGGGGCAATTTTGGAGCGTCGTTTTCATCATTAATCTTGAGGTAAGCGATGTTTAAACCTTCTGAGTTAAATACATGGTTTAATACATGGATATAAACATGAAAATTTATGAAAATTGTGGGATTTTAGGACAAAACCCATAATTCGGTATTATTTGATTTTGACCACAAAATTGGACATGGGATTCAGAATAAATTATATATTTGAGTTCGTGGAGGTTATCGATAAAGTTTATTTTCGAAAAGTTTTGGAATCCAGGCACGTGGGCCCGAGGGTTTGAATTTGTTGACTTTTCGAATGGAGTTAGAAATTATTATAAATTAATTAATTATGAGTGTTGCAGTATATTTTTATCGGTTTGAATGTTGTTTGACTAGTTTCGTATCGTTTGGCTTTGAATGGAGGAGATAGAGAGGCATTGGAGCTCGTTATTGGAACTTCAGAGCGAGGTAAGTCTCATGTCTAACCTTGTGAGGGAAAAACTATCTCGTAGGTAATAAATTGTTATGTGCTACTAGTTGTGGGTGTTGCGTACTCATGAGGTGACGAGAGTCCATACGTAGATAAAGCATGTTTATATCCGGGTAGAATCAGGATTCTATCATCTAATATTTGAACTCAATCTGCTAACTTAATTAATTGAATTTATAATTGAAATTAATTTAGGAATATATATTAGGCCGAGCTTTATCACCTTGAGTTGTTGGCAGGATATTTGATAAACGGTAAAGGTTATATTCACTTTATGCTCTTGTACCTGTGTTGTAAGCACGTGACTCGTAATTCGACCCCTCGTTACTACTTCTCTGGGGTTAGGCTAGATACTTGATGAGTACGCGTTGATTTACGTACTCATGCTACACTTCTGCACTAAATATGCAGGATCTGACAAGTTTCTTTGGTGGTCATCTTGGCGCGTTGGCGCAACTGCTGAGATATGATGAGGTGCATTACAAGCTACGTACCGCAGCCACAGAGTCTCCATCATATTATTTACTTTATCATGTCTACTTTACATTCCAGACAAATATTGTTTTATTATTGTACTCCTTAGTAAATGTTCATGCACTTGTGACACCGGGTTTTGAATATTCTAGTAGATGCTTACGGGTTTGCATATTATTATCTCATTTTATTTTTATGCCTTACTAATTACGTATGTACCCACGATTTTAAATGCGTAAATTTCGTTACCTAATAAAATTTATCATTTCGAAAGTAATAAAATGATCAATTAACGTGATATTTCACCGTTGGCTTGCTTAATAACGACATTGGGCGCCGTCACGGTCTATAGTGTGCTTTGGATCATGAGATAAACTTTATAGAGATATATAGAGATTATATCTGCCAGACACATGTAGCAATTTGATCATCTTCGGTTGGATTAGACGAGTTAGAAGTACGTTAAATATCTGTCAAAACTGAACTTCCTCTTACTGTTGAAACAAATTAGTTTCACTTATTATGAATAATTACCTGAATTTATCTATTTACTGATTTGACAGTGTAAAAATAAGTTGAACTCTGATGAGTGATGTATTTGGGATATTTGTCTTTATCAAAATCCCAAAATTTCCTATAGGCTAGCTAGTACACTCATATTTTGTCTCAGACAGGTGTGTCCAACTTCATTTTGGTACATTACATAGAACCTAGGTATTCAAGTGTTATAATCCTTATATGTGTCTCTGATTTGATACCTCAACTAATCTCTTGTTGATGAAAGCAACTGCCTGTATGCCTCTTGAGTATATGTGTACTACGGCAACTTTTGATTTATTCGGAAGTCACTGT
This sequence comes from Nicotiana tabacum, assembly GCF_000715075.1. Taxonomy (NCBI): domain Eukaryota; kingdom Viridiplantae; phylum Streptophyta; class Magnoliopsida; order Solanales; family Solanaceae; genus Nicotiana; species Nicotiana tabacum. The sequence goes on from NC_134098.1 coordinate 10,777,052, forward strand.
TATTGAAAAAAGAGAGATCAAGAAGATTGCTTCCTCAATACGAAATATAGTTGTACTGAAAACAGTTATATTTAAAGCATCACTTATTTTCATGGTCAACACTAATTCTGAAAAAAAAAAAAAGTGCAGAAAAAAAAAGTACATAAATTTGTATGGCCAAACGGGCCTTTAATATCGTGTCTTTAGTAGGAAAAAAAAACGTGGTACTCTTAATAAAAAGCCAACTAACTTTATATGTCGGTTGCTTCCCTAATGAAATTGATTGCCTTTTATCTTCATTCTGGAAAGAGCTGTCGAGTTTGCTATTTGAGTTTGATCAGTATACACCACTATGTATAGATGAAACAAGTGATAAAAATTAGAAAGTCTACTAAGACCGTTTATTGGTTCAAGTAAATCATATTTCTTATTAATATTCAAAAACGAAGAATGTATTTTTATTGACTTACCAAGAAAAAATGTTGTTCTTCATAAGTTTCATCTCAGTCAAACGTGCTCTTAAGTGTATAGATGAGATTTATTCATCCTTAGAGGTTTAGGATTCGAACTCTAAGAATGGAAATATCTAAGGTAAACAATGTGTTCTTCTTTAATATTACCCTACACTACAAAAATCTAGATTAATTGGGTCAATAGATTCTAAATACCAAATGATTACACTAAAAAAAAAAAGTTTCTATCATAATGAAATAGGGAAAAGGTATAAGTACTCTCTTAAACTACAGTCGAATTTTTATATACACTTTACCTTTACGGGGTCCTATTCCCCCCTCGTGAACTTGTTTGAAAGAGAATTATTACCTCCCTAACTAATAAGGTAGCAAAGAAAGAGCTTTTCACACACTCAAAGAGAGTGAGAAGCCACTCATTTTTCTTTTTTCTTTTTCTTTTTCTTTTTCTTCTCTTCTCTTCTTTTCTTTTCTTTTTAATTTGATTTCTTCTCTTCTTCTCTTTTCTTTTTTGTTTTCACTTTTGACCCACCACTTTGCTATAGCCATCGCTATTACCACAACCACTATCTGTCTCTTCTCACCCCGACGACTATTGATTTTCCCCTTTTCCATTATATTTCTCATCTAATATAATAAAAAAAAATATGTCATACACAAAACTTGATCCTTAAAAAGTTGGCAACCACCACCATCTTCCTTATCTTCAACTTCAGCGATTCTTTATTTTTTTCTAATTTCATCTCCCCTCTTCTATCTATCAAAGTTAACAATTTTTACCGTGTAATAGAGAAATTGAAGTTTTATGGCCGTCAAGTAATAAAGTGATTCGAAAGTCGGATGTCAAACCCACAGATACTTAAACTAATTATTAACTAAGCAAACTAAAATTAATTTTGTAACGACCCGACTGGTCATTTTACTTTTTAGATCCTCGTTCCCCAATTAAGACTTTCCATATGTGCTTTTACTGTTTTAGAACTTCCGGGGATGGTTTGGAAGGGTTCTGGTTGAAATCGAACACTAAGTTCCTTAATAGTGGCATAAGATGGCCAAGTTTGATTTGGGTCAACATTTTTAGTAAACGACCTCAGAACTGAGATTTGATAGTTGCAATAGGTTCGTATGATGATTTTGGACTTGGGCGTGTATTCGGATTGAGTTTCGGGTGGCCCAGGAGCGTTTCGGGCTTAATGTTGAAAGTTGACGCATTGAAGGTTTTCAAGTTCTTTAAATTTGGTTTGGAGTAGACTTTGGTGTAATCGATGTCCGTTTGGGATTTCGAGCATGGGAATAGGCCCGTATGGTGATTTATGACTTGTGCGTAAACTTTGGCGTCATTCCAAATTGTCTAAGTACGTTTCGACACGTTCAGAGTTGGTTGAAATGTGTTTGAAGCTTAGAAGTTGATTAATGAGATTTTAAGTTGCAATTCTTGAATTCCGGGATTATCTTATGCATTCCGAGGTTTCGAGTAAGTCCGCAATGTGTTTATGGACTTAATGGTGTATTTTGACAGGGTCCCAGGTGGCTCGGGTGTGTTTCGAACCATTCGGAGCATGTTTGAACTTGGCTGAAAATTGTTGGTGTGCTGGTATGTTTCGCGATCGCGAAGATGGTCCCGCAATCTCGGAGAAGGAAATTGGGGGGGGGGAGGGGATTGCCCTAAGTAAACACGAAGAAAGGTACGCGATCACTAATGTTGGCCCGGCAGTGCTTCGCAAACACGGAGGCCCAACCGCGATCACGAAGAGGAAATGGAGGAGCTGGGCAAAGAGACCTTTGGCCTTCGCGAACGCGACTTAGGGATCGAAAACACGGAAGGCTGGGCAGTGATGCACCACGAACGCAAAGAAGGTTTTTGTGTAGTGGTAATTTTGGCCTTCGCGAGGCATTTTTCGCGATCGCGAAGAAGGGATAGCTGGGCAGACTTGAATTTATTACGGAACTTAGTCTCTTTTTTCTTATTTTTCACTTGGTCTTGGATGATTTTGAGAGCATTTTATGGGGGATTTTCATCAACATTAAGAGGTAAGTGATCCCTATCAATTCTTGAGTTAAATACACGAATTATGAGTAGATCTAACGTGAAATTAAGGAAAGGTTTGTGGGATTTTGTTGGAACCTAGGGTTTGGTAAAAATAAGATTTGACCATGAAATTGATTATGGAATTGGGAATAAATTAGATATTTGAGTTCGTGAGGTCATGGGTAATATTTATATTCAAAAACAATTCAAAATATGGGCACGTGGGCCTAGGGGTAATTTTTATGGACTTTCCAAATTTGGTTGGAAAATTAGTTTAACAGCTAAACTATGAACTTTTGAGCATAGATTTATTAGTTTATATGACTTTTGATTAGCTGCAGAGTCTTTGGCGTCGTTTGAGGAGCTCTAGTGAGGTTAAAGAGCCGGATTGAGTACTTGGAATCAAGGCAAGTCTCTTGCTTAACCTTGTAAGAGGGAATTTGTCCCCATAGTTGCATTAATTATTGTGTTCTACTTGTTGTGGGGAGCTACGTACGCATGAGGTGACGAGTGTTCGTACGTATCTATATTCATATTATGTCCGGATAGACTTAGATTCACATCATGCCTTAATTATGCTATTTGTATCTACCCTGTACATTGATTTCATTGATTATGATTGAGATTTAGAATTAGAATAAAGATACTAATTTAGCCTCTTACTTTTGAAAAATTGGCAAATATTTGATGAACTATGGATCCATGTCTTCTCGACTCGCATGTACTTCCTCAAGAGAGGTAAATTTCTCTACCCTTATGGGATTGGGCCGTTCGCCTCGGCAGTGAATTCAATTACTCTTATAGGATCGGGCCGTTTGCCTCGGCAGTATGGTAATACTATTCTTATGGGATCGAGTCGTTCGCCTCGGCAGTACTGAGTACCATTATTCCTATAGTATCAGTCGTTCGCTACGGCAGCTTCATGCTTAATACTTGAGACTGGATTAGGTTTGGTAACAGTTGATTTGGAGCCTTCAAGGTTGGTTATGACATGTTTAGTGATTTGATATAGACTCATGTGTGGAATTACTGTAATTACTTTTATTTGTTTCGTTGCTACTTGTTGTACATTCTCCATGTCTATTTTATGTATTTCTATTACTGTTTAACCACTAGTAAGTGTCAAATCGACCCATCGTCACTACTTCTTCGAGGTTAGACTAGATACTTAGTGGGTACGCATTATTTTCCATACTCACGCTACACTTCAGCATTGAAAGTGCAGGTACTGAGACATGTACTACAAGTGGTCACATGGGCACGTAGCCGCACTTCTACAGGGACTTAGTGGTGAGATGCTTGCCTTGCTTCGACCTGCAGCATCCAAGTCTCCCTCTACCTTGTTTATTATTTTTGTCTATTACACTTCAGACAATAGTTGTATTAGTTTTGTATATTCTCTAGATTGCTCATACACTTGTGGCACCTGATTTTGGGGGCTTTTATTATTTATGTACTGTTGTACTTATCATTACTGTCACTACGGTTGATGTAATTCTCACGCTGGTATTTTGTTGAGAAAAGAGTATGTACAGTTGCATGAGATCTTACTTATATCATTCTTTTAAAAGGGAAATATTTATTTTAAAAGTTAAAAAGGGATAACTAAATTATAGGTTCACTTGCAGGCTTGCCTAACGACGGTGTTAGGTGCCATTGCGACCTATCACGGGTTTTGGGTCGTGACAGTTTGGTATCAGAGCTTTAGGTTCAGATAGGTCTTACGAGTCATGAGTAGATCAAGTAGAGTCTTGAGGATCGGTGCGGAGACGTCCGTACTTATCTTCGAGATGCTACAGGGTGTTAGGAAGCCTCTATTTCTTTATCCCCTATCATGCAGTTGATATTGTACTTAGTATCTTTCTACTAATCTCTCACAGATGGTGAGAATGCGCGCGGCAGATGTACCAGGCGGTAGAGAAGCTACTCTCCCCGTTGCTAGAGGTAGAGGTAGAGGTTGGGGGAGGGCTCCAGCTCCTGTCAGAGGACGAGGGCGTCCTAGATTTGATCATGTTATACCACCAGTGGATCTAGTGGAGGATCCTGTTATTGAGGAGCAGGATGAGGCGCCTGCAGCTCAGCCAGCCCCAACAGATTTCATGACTGCACTGGGATTTCAGGAGGTCATGGGTCGTATGTTGCGGTTTATGGCCTCTATGATGCAGGCTAGTTTATTTTCAGCGAACTCAACCACATCTCAGGAAAGGAGGGGGAGCACAGACCCCCACCACTCAGGCTCCAGGGCACGCTGCTACCATTTATCAGACCGTAGGTGCGCTACCTACAAGCAGAGCCCAGCCAGTTACAACGGCTATGCCAGAGTCCGTACCAGTCGCGACCGTTGATCAGCAGAAGTGACTAGATAGATGGACTAGGTTTCGACCCCTAACTTTAGGGGTGAGCGGTAAAAAGACCCCCAAGATTTCATTGTTCAAGGATCGGCTACGTAACATGAGGATATTGGAGTCCAACAGGGTGGACTTCACCACCTTTCAGCTTGAGGTCAAGTCTCGTAGATGGTGGCAGGTACCTCCTTAGCAAGCCAGCAGGTTCACCTCCCTTGACTTGGGATCCGTTTAGACATATGTTCTTGGAGAAGTACATACCACCTTCGGAGAGAGAGGAGCTTCAAGGTCAGTTTGAGCAATTCCGTCAGGTTCATATGTCTGTCACTCACTATGAGGTGAGATTCACTGATTTGTCTCGTGATGTAGCTATTATACTCCCCATAGACGCGGAGAGGGTGCAGAGGTTCATTGCAGGTCTGCACCCTAAGATTCAGGATTCTATGGCCTGTGAGGCAGAGATGGGGACTTCCTTTCATTAGGTTGTGAATATAGCTCGGAGGATCGAGCGTATTTGTAACTGCAGTAGAGAATTTTCGCCGAGGGACAAGAGGCCCCGACAATTTAGTGGATTCAGTGGAGCCCACCTGGGGGAAGAGGTCAGTTCGTGAGGGGCTAGTCTAGTAGGCCCATGCAATCAGCACTACCACCTGCTCGAAATGCTCCAGCATGAACCTATTTCAGTGCTATTCTACAGAGTACTTACTGTTCGCCAGCTATTCAGGGTTTCTCCAGTGGGTATTCGGGCCATCAAGGTCAGACTTCAGATAAGCAGTCCACTGCTCCGAGGGGTTGTTTTTAGTGTGGGGAGTTTGGCCACCTGAAGAGGTTTTGTCCCGGACTTCGGGGCAAGGCCGAGCAGCAGGACCATTGGCCCTTGATTACCGCACCAGCAACCACACCGCCCGGTCGGCCGGCCAGAGGTAGAGGGAAGGTGGGTAGGTGTCACGACCCAAACTGATGGGCCGCGACGGGCATCCGGTACCTTACTTAACCGAGTACCCATGTAATGTATCTTTCTTATTACTTCATCATATACACGTGACATACGGGCCTAATAGGCCAACATGATCATCTATAAACTCAAAGCATAGGCCAATAAGGCCGTACAATCTTTCACGTACACGACATATGTCTACAAGCCTCTACGAGTATATAATTATCATAAACACTACATCAAATATAATTTTTATCCACGAAATTATTAGCTACGACGAAAAATTCGTCACTAATTGTTTATTTTCTGTGACAAAAGTTACATTTCGTATACAAATACACGAGCCACATAGTTTTAGTGACGAAACGTGAATTTTGTAGCAAAGTTTTGTCTACAAAAGTTTCCCTCCAAAAATATGGTGGCGCCATTTTTTTAGGCAATCTTTAGCTACGAAGTAAAATTATTAGTGACGAATTATATTTGTCACTGATCCACCAAATTATTAGTGACAAAAAATTATTCGTCTTGAACAATAGTTACATTTAGATACGAAAATGTTTCGCCACCAAAAATAGATGATTAAATAACGACAAATTGAATTTGTAGTAAAATAAAGTGAACTTTGGCTACGAATTTTTGTACTTAACTGTGACCATTATTTTTGTCACTAATAATCTAAAAAATCAGTGACAATCTTTAAATTATCTCTATGTAATCTGCAATTTAGCTACCGCAAAGTTTTTGTCTTAAAATAATACAATATTTAAAAAGGCTACGAAATATATTCGTCACAAATTATTCAATTTTCAGTGGCAAATCACATTATATATTTAAAAATGTACGAGTCACATGTAATTCGGTAATTAAGTATAATTTTTGTAGGGACAATAAATGTATCATGGATATTCATTAATTTCACTGCGAATGCTTTTCCTTTTGCATCATAAGTTCAATTATTGTTTATAATTGGATTAGTTAATCAGGTCTAATTTATAAATTTAACTAGTTACTATCTATGTACATTCTTAGTTTCGTATATTTTAAAAAAAAAGTGCAATCGTTCTAAAATATTGATATTCAAGTAAGATGGGATTATATTTAATTTGAAATTTAGAGGCAATTTCATGGAAGAAAGTTTTTATGCTAGTTAATTTCCTATATGAAATTAAATGAACTTGACACTTTTCAATAAAGATTAAAATGTGTTCAAAGTTATAAAAAAAAGTCCTGAAATTCCTAACATAGATAAAAATATATATAATAAGTTATTAATGTTCCTAGCACAAACTAAAAGAGGAAAATACCTATTCTAGAAGGAATCAAATTGTCTTTAATTCCTAAATCTAACATACATTAAAAAGGAAAATACATTTTCTACCATATAATTATAGATAAGAGAACAAGATATATAGAACAAGAATTATAGGATATTATTCTCAAGAATGTAATACAATTGAGGTTAAGGAGTCTCTTATCTCTCTCTCTCTCTCTCTCTCTCTCTCTCTCTCTCTCTCTCTCTCTCTATATATATATATATATATATATATATATATATATATATATATATATATATATATATATTAAAAGCACGAACGTCTTTAATGAAATATCGTTCGCCTTTTTTACCCTTTAAAAATCTATTTTATATTGGATAAAATTATAATTTATATTACTCTCCTATATTTAGGGCTTCAAAATCAAGTCAAATTTTGTTTATTAAATCGTTCATTGTTTGAATAGGTAAAAAGTCCTAAACCTTTCCTAAATTTTATGACCTTTTCAATTAACAAAAAAATAATGTTACTATATCAATTTATGGTACATGTTGGGAATAGAGTGATGATAATTTCTTTTCAAATTTTCTCCATATGTGCACGTTAGGTTTGTATATTTCTTTTATTTTTTCCTTAAATATAATTTATCATTTAAATTAGATTTGAATAAATTTATTACTGGTAAATATTTATAAAATTATGAGAAACAAATATATCAGCAACATTCTATGTTAGATATAAACTGCCATCAATAATTTATATGTTGTTATGAAAATAATTATATTGTGGATGTCTATTTATTGCTCCGCTATAGATAATCTTCCTGAAGAAGATTATCCATTTGGTACTCTATTGAAGTTTATCTACAAACAGCCGATGCAGCCAGATTGCAAGCAAATCAATGAAATGATTTGCAGCAGCTTCTTATTAAACAGGCAAGTTGCAAGCAGCTCATGCAGGCAACTTACAAGCAACTCAAGAAAAGCCTCGCAGCTGCTTCCTTTCTTCTCTAAATAGAGGAGTTTTCAGTTCATTATGTACATCAGTTTGAAGTTGAATAATATATCAATCTCTCTCTATACTTGTCTTCATTTTATTTACTTTATAGTATTTATTTTATAACGTATGCTAGATATTACAATTGATTTTCTAAATTTTCAATGAGCTAATATTTTAATTCCTATAATTTAGTATCTTAGTAAAAATAAAAATAAAAATATAGAGAAAGAATAAGTACGAAATTATAACTAAAATCGATAATATTGACCAACACTTCCTTGATTCTCCTTATTCTAAAATGTAGATTTATAACCGGCCATAAAACTAAAAGCAATTAATTCTAGATGATTTAATTATTTTAGCAAAAAAAAATAGAGATTTTTTTTGTGAAAAAATATTTCGATCCTCTGGTATATATAATAGTATGTCCATCACCCTTTAGTCAATCACTACTTTTACTAAATTTATATACCAAAATTTAAATAATTGTGATATGTGATCATTAACAAATTGTGATTCCAAATTATTACGCAATACTAAATACCTAATTAAAGAATTGATTAACTCTAATAATAAGTCGTGATAAACTTATTCAAGTAATTTTCTGTTTAATATTATCTATTTAAAATTTATTATTTATCAATAATAACAATAACCTAGTAGAATCCACTAGTGGGGTATGGGGAGGATAAAGTATACACAGACCTTACCCCTACAAAGGCTGTTTCCGGGAGACCCTCGGCTCAGAGACAATAGATCCGTAACAATAACAGAAACCCAAAAAATAGTATCAGCATCGTAAAAATACAGCAAATAAATAAAAAGGCCAAAATGTGAAAGACAGAAAAAAAATATGAAACACAATAAAAACCGCTAACAGTCCTAGACAAAACACTATGAGACTAGCCGGCGCAGTGAGGAGAAACGCTCGACTACCCCTAACCTACAACCCTAATGCTCGACCTCCACACCTTCCTATCAAAGGTCATGTCCTCAGAAATCTGAAGCCCCGCCATGTCCTGCCTTATCACCTCTCCCCAATACTTCTTAGGACGCCCTCTACCTCTTCTCGTACCTGCCAAAGCCAACCGCTCATACCTCATAACCGGAGCATCTAGGCTCCTCTTACGCACGTGCCCGAACAATCTAAGCCTCGCTTCCTGCATCTTGTCATCCATGGGAGTCACGCCCACCCTCTCCCGAATATCCTCATTCCTAATCTTATCCATCCTAGTATGCCCGCACTTCTATCTCAACATCCTCATTTCTGCTAGTTTTATCTTCTGGTATGTGAAATCTTGACTGGCCAACACTCAGCCCCATACAATATTGACGGTCTAACCACCGCATGTAGAACCTACCTTTAAGTTTCGATGGCACATTCTTATCACACAGGACTCCAGACGCTAACCTTTATTTTATCCACCCCACCCCAATACGGTGTGTGACATCTCCGTCGATCTCTCCATCTCCCTGGATAATAGACCCTAGGTACTTGAAACTCTCTCTCTTAGGGATAACTTGTAAGTCAAGCCTCACTTCCACATCCGCTTCCCCCGACACGTCGATGGACTTACACTCCAAATATTCTATTTTGGTTATACTCAACTTGAAACCTTTAGACTCCAGGGCCTGCCTCAAAATCTCCAGTCTCTCGTTAACATCGACTTGCGTCTCATAAATCAAAACTATATCATCCGCGAACAGCATACACTAAGGCACCTCCCTTTGAATATGGTGTGTCAGCGCGTCTATCGCCAGGGGCAAATAAGAATGGGCTGAGCGCAGATCCTTAGTGTAACCCCATAACCACCGAAAAAGGCTCGGAGTCACCTCCCACAGTCCTAACCCGAGTCTTAGCTCCATCATACATATCTTTAATCACCGTAATATAAGCTACTGGTATACCTTTCACTTTCAGGCATCTCCAAAGAACGTCCCGAGGGACCTTGTCATACGTCTTCTCTAGGTCAATAAACACCATGTGCAAGTCCCTCTTCCTATATCTATACTGTTCTACCAACCTCCTAATTAGGTGGATAGCTTCCGTAGTAGAACGACCCGGCATGAACCTGAACTGATTCTCTGATATAGACATCGCCCTCCTTACCCTCCATTCCACCAACCTCTCCCAAACTTTCATGGTATGACTCAGTAACTTGATACCCCTATAGTTGTTACAATTATGGATACCACCTTTGTTCTTGTACAGCGGAATCATGTACTCCACCTCCACTCATCTGGCATCCTCTTCGTCCCAAAAATAATATTAAATAACCCAGTCAGCCACTCCAAGCTTGCTCTATCCACATACCTCCAAAATTCTACTGGGATCTCGTCTAGTCCGGTCGCTTTGCCCCGACTCATCTTACGCATCGCTCCCACGATCTCCTCAACCTTAATACGCCTACAGTACCTAAAGTCTCGGTGACTCTCAAAGTACCCCAATCCCCCTAACACGATGTTTATGTCCCCCTCTTTGTTCAACAGTTTATGAAAGTACGCCTGCCATCTTTGCTTAATCTAGGCCTCTTCCATCAATACATGACCTTCTTCGTCTTTGATGCACCTAACTTGTTCCAGGTCACGAGCCTTCCTCTCTCTCGCTCTGGCTAGCCGAAATAGCTTTTTGTCCCCACCTTTGGCCCCAATTCCTCATACAATCGATCAAACGCAGCAGTCTTAGCCTCCGTGACCGCTAATTTTGCCTCCCTCCTAGCTTCCTTATATCTCTCTCTGTTCGCTCTCCTCTACTCCTCGTCGGTGCTCTCCACTAACTTATGGTATGCTGCTTTCTTTGCTTCCACTTTACCTTGGACCACGTTATTCCACCACCAGTTGCCTCGGTGCCCGCCAGAGTAGCCCTTCGAGATCTCTAACACCTCCCTTATACAGTCCGTCATCGCCGTCCATATAACGCTAGCATCCTCACCACTCTTCCAGGGCCCCCAAAGCCGTTAACCGCCTCTCTAACTCCTGCGCATTGTCCTTAGTCAAAACTCCCCATCTAATCCTCAGTTGACCCCGTACAGACCTCTTTTTCCTCTTTATCAAGATACCGACGTCCATCACCAGGAGTCTACGTTGTGTCGCGAGGTTCTCCCTCGGGATTACCTTACAATCCTCGCACAAACCCTTATCACACCTTCTGAGGAGGAGATAATCAATCTGAGTCTTAGCCACCATACTCCGGGAAGTAATGAAATGCTCATCCCTCTTCAGAAAAATAGAGTTCACAATCACCAACTCAAAAGCTCTTAAAATTTATTATTTATTAGCAATATTAATTATCCTTGATTATGAATGCAATTTAATTTGCAATTTTCTCCTTCAAAGATTTTTTTTATAACTTGAGAAATTAACTAATTAGCAAAAGAATACAATTCAGTTTTTCAAATTTATCATATAATTAAAATTACTTAATATTTAAAACTTGGGATGAGATAATACTAAAAATTTGAATCAACAAAAATAATGTTGAGAACAAATAATTAAGTCTTTGAAATAACTTATTAGGTAAAAAATTCAATTGGATTCTTTTCTAAATTCATCATATAAATAGGATTATTTTTAACTTAACGAACTCTTAATATAATATTACGACACATGTTGATAATGGTGCTAATATGAAGCAATATTGATGAAATAGTAGAAAATAAAACGTATCGTAAATCAGTTTTCTTTTTACTTCTTTTTGCCTTCGTTTAAATTATTTCAACATGAGTCATTTTAGAACTTTATGTTGTTACTTATCATTTTTATTCTAGGAGCTACAAGACCAACTTCTCATTCCCAATTTTAAAAGACCAAAAAAATTACTTTATCAATTTGAAGTAAATTAGTTCTATTTCTCAAATAGTAAAAAATAAATAAAAATAAAAGAAAGTTAAATGACAATATTGGACACATCATCCCCAACTTTACTTCACACACCAGGGAGTAATTAGGTAATTCGATTAAATTTTTCAGATCCCCGTTTATTTACCCACGTTCAGAAGTTATGAATATCAATTAGGGCTCAATTCCCGTGCCTCTTAACTCACGAAATCTTTCAGTAGAGCAAGTTGCGGACGCCCTTTCTTCATCATCTTCTCTACAGGGCAAGTCGCCACAATCCGAACAACAAAGGTATGTTCTTCATCATACATTCCCCTTTCCTTTTTTATGATGCTTGGTTTTGTTTGGGTACAAAGAGATTTTCATACACTAATTCGTCATCTTAATCTGGTTCTAAATCCTGAAACAGTTCTGTTTTGTTTCCAATTTGTCAACGAACAGATGGATTATGGTTTCGATTATACAATAATTGAACAGTCCCGAGGTCTGAGGCTGAGAACCTTTTTACTTATTAGAAAAAGTTTATAGGGGTTTCACTTCATTTACATACAATTTCATAATTCCTAATTCTTAATTTTAAAATATCGTTGAATCTCTTGTATCTTATCACTTGCACAGGTCAAGATGGTGGCAAACAGATAGGTCTTATATTTGTCTAGGTGAAGCAAATTTCCAACACTTGTTTACTTTGATGATATAATTTCTATAGATGAGTTCAATTTATAATTTTGGGTTTATTTCGAGATCTTTTTGAATGGCATTTTTTTCCTGTATAAAGTAAAATCTGGATGTAGTTTCTCCAACGGGTGCTTATACTTGTATTCTAGATTTTCTCCCGAAATTTCATCTTTATTTCTCTGTTAGAATGCACAGAATTATTTTAATTTTTTTCCTCTTTGTTTTCCTTTTCTTTGCTATAATCTCATTACCACTACACTAGAATCTTTTCTTATATCAAGCGAATTCAGCAATTCATATATACCTAAACTTTTTTTACCCTATTCACGTATTATAATTTTTCGGCAAAGGGGATTAATTTGAATGCCCTTGGCTCCCTTTAGCTCCACTACTGCTCACCACTATAAGATAACAAAACATCATTTACTTTTCTTGTGCTAGACTCTTTAATTTAGCTTTTTGGTGCTTTACGGAGCTCCGACCCTGCTTTGGCATGTAAGGTAACATGACTCTCATTCTTCACATATAATGATTCATGGAATATCTTTAACAAGAAAAATTCTAGAGGATTTCCTAGAACTAGATCATGCTCTCTGTTATAGTACATTTGTTGAAGATAGTTAATATCAATTTGAAATCTACTTTTCAATAATTGAGTTTCCAGCAACCAAGTATGACTAAAATTTTCTGACATTTCTTAACTAGATGGAATGACGGCTTGTTCAGAAGTTAGTATGACTTTGAATATCCAAATTTAGGCTTATGATTTTGAGCCACAATGTGGAAAAAGTCATCTTTTTAATATGGCTTGTAATTTAGATATGGTCTTATATATCTTTCTGGAGAGCGAAGTTGTGAAATCTGTTGTTAAAGTTGTGTGTAGGAACAAGCAAATGGAGAACATTAAGCTATAATCCTAAATCTAAATCTAGGGATAAATAACTTGAGGTGGACTTGTTGTTCCATCTAGCATGTTGGGTAACTCCTTTTCCCTTTTCAATATTCGCTTATACACTTTCCTCTATTACAATACTCCTCTTTGCTAGTTCTTTCTATAGCTTCTCCTTCTATTTGACTCAATTGATCTTTTTAGCAGTTTTATTAAAATTTCTCACCTATACTACTGTTAATCATACGTACTCTATTTGGAGAAAAATTTGAGTGATCTTTTGCTTGTTGGTTTGGCTGATGAAGTTAGAGTGCGAATAATGTAGAACATTAAAATGACATGGTAGTTAGTTGGAACATCATTCCATAATCTCAACTGTAAAGGAGATATTCTATGCAGATGATTCTATGGACCAACAAGGTCTAGGAAGTTTATCCTTGGGTTGTAGGCCATATTTCTCATACTAGAGTAGGCTACAAGTTATAGCTTTGTTAAATTCAGAGGTGGTCTTACTGCTAATCTTGCCATTGCAAGTCTTTCCATTCCAAGATAAAGAGGGTGCTTGGAGGATTTTATATAATGAAATCAAGATAGATAGGATTTTACAAGTTTGTTAAAAGAAAAATATTCAACTAGTATGACAGGCCCATATTCCCGCTTTGTTCCACCTCTGGTTTATGCCTTCATAGTTCATGGGCAGTTAAAAAAAAATAGCCAGTGATTCACCTATATTGTAAGTCAATTATTCCTTATATTCTTTTCTGTGAAAAGATAGACTAATAGAATTTGTCTTCAATACAACTAAACTCTTTTTCTATTTGATTCATTCATCTTTCTTTTTTTTTAAAAACAAAGTTCATATCATGTTGATATTCAATTTTATTGTCATTTCAGGTCATATGCTATGATGTTCAGAAATTTGACATTGTGAAAGACTTCACTATGATAAAGAGTTAGAGAAACTATTATGCGTAATGTATCGTCTAGTATCGTAGTAGCTATTATTAGTTGTTGGACACAAAGTGACACTAGTAACTATTAGATCAGAATAGTTTAATTTTTTTGTTGTTGATACATTTAATGAAATGTATTAGTATTATTTTTGAATGTAAATAGGCATAACTGCTTTAGAAATATTGGGAAAGTCCCTTATTCATTTTTATTGCCAATAAAAAAGTTGTTAAATATAATATTTGTCGTAGAACAGCCTTCTTTTAATAATATATTTCATTATTTGAATACGAATTAACATTGTATTTTATGACAATTGTAAGTGTCACTAATTATGACACTTTATGGTGACAATTTTGTTTTGTCGGTAAAAGCAATACTTTTAGCGACGACATGATAGTTTTTAACTACAAAAATTGTAAATCATTTTTGTAAAAGCAAAGTCGTCACTAATTTAATCATTTAGGGACGTAACATTTTTTTGTATATAAAATGTCATCTTTAGTGACGAAATCACGTTTTTTCAGCTACTAAATACATGTAACTTTAGAGACAATTAACATTGTCAGTAATTGAACTAAATAATTAGTGACAAGGTAGTTTCGTTGGTATTAATAATTTTTTAGTGACGAAAACACAATATCACCTACAAATTTTCAATACTTTTTCTGACAAACAAATTCGTCGTAAATACTATGCATTTGGGGACGAAAAAAGAGTTTCGTAGTTAATCTATCTTTATTTAGCGACAAAACACTAAGTTGTCTTTGTATACTTTTAGTGACCCACTTTTAAGGACGAGTGATTGACAATTTATTTTTCGTCACAAAAGGTTTGTTGTGACGAAATATGATTTTTAAGCGACGAAATAATTTGTAACCGATAACCAAATTTGTTGTAGTGAAAGGTCGGGACAGGGCCCCACCATACTAATCAGTACATGTTCTAATTATACTGACCACATAAGCAACTCCGGAACAATGGAGTGTACCAACATCTTCCGTAGAGCTGATCGCTTACTTGGAGGACTCTCGACCTATCTATTGAGACCTGCGGGCATGAAACGCAGCGTCTCCAGGCAAAAGGGACGTCAGTACAAATAATGTACCGAGTATGTAAGGAATAAAAATCAGTAAATAATAGACATGAGAGAAACATGGAGTAAAAGACTCGACATGTACGTGTGCATAGATCCGTGAGTCATTTTATTTTTATAATGTCATGCATATGTGTATAAATGTCATACCATGCATAGGTATATACGTTCATAGCACCATCAAGCCTATGAGGGCATCCCATCATATCATTTCAGCCACTGTGGGCAAATCATTAACGTATACCAGCTGAACAGGTGGTGGTGTGTATATAACGCCATAACCTTTTTCCATATCCCATATACATATAATATTCGTGTATATAACACCATCTGGTCATGGGTCAATGTACATGTATAAATGCATGAAATGCATAAGAAATACGTTAATAATATTTTTTCGGAATGTCATAAAAATAATATGCCTTAAGAAATACGTTAATAAGATTTTCTCGGAATGTCATAAAAATAATATGCCTGTCGGATAAATTTTATCAAATACGTATTTTTCTGAGACCCATGAACAGAAGATATAATAATAATTTACATGGGAAATCAAGAATATAGACACCCCTAATATTTCTATGAATAGAGTCATTTATGGAAATTGTGCATTTGCTTGTTTCTTTCAGTATCATTTGGGTCATGCCAAAAAGAAAGAAGGGATAGCCTTAACTTACCTGAACCGATTCTATTGACAATCCCTTTAACATCCGTTGATTGCGATGACACGTAACGGCGGATTAAAGTAGAGAAAAAATCCGTATGATGTCCTTTCAAGATATACTCACGTAACTTTCTAATAGAAAGAGTACTACATTATAATGTACTGCCTTACTATATTATACACATTTGATATGGGGATTTTTGCCTATGAAATTTGGTATGTTTCCTATTAATGGCCACTGGAATGGCGCTGGTGGAAGATTTTGGATTTTAAAGAATGTAGAGTTGATTGATTTAGTATTAGATAGATTAAAGGTGGGATGAAAAAGATGAGTAAAGAGGATAGATTGAAAGATGAGAAGTCCATGGTTTTTCCTTCAAATGAAAAGTTTTTGGTGTAAAATTTGGTTGATTACCTCCTGAACGTTTTCTAACACTTGTATAAAAGACCTCTCTTTGAATTAGAGGGGTTTTATGCATTAAATGGAGTGGTGCCCACATAGTAATGACTAAGCCTTAATCTTACTCAATTGTTACACCTTTCAATTACAAGGTAAGAGTGACTACATGAAAGAAAGGGGCTGCCACGTTTTGGCTTGTTAGGCCTTATCCCAATATCTTAATTAATTATCTACTAATCCTTAATTAACTAGTTAATTTCCCACTAATCAATAATTAACTAATTACTCGCATAATTAAAAATTATCCCAACTTACTTAAAATACTACCCACTTTTAATGCACTTTATATATACCCTACTATCGTAGTCATGTGGTACCTTGTATGGCACTAGTCCATAAATATCAGGTATTTTAGCTTGGACCTTATTTTATCCCAAATTGCCAAACTTTGACGAAACTCATTTTCTTCTATTTGCTTACCTTCTCTCCTTCACGAATTTACTCATCACGGGTTTGAAATAGCATAATACTTATAATCTCAAAATAATCTCATTCCTGGACTTACGTCGATTATCTTACGTCAAAACTTTAACATACGAAAATGCGGGATGTAACATCTCATTCCCGAGTTTTCATCAATTCACTTATGGCATATTTTTACGTACGAAAGCATGGGGTGTAACAGTATTCCCCCATTTGGATCATTCATCCTCGAATGTTGACTGATGCACTTATGCTTCTCATAACGTATGTCTTCCGAATACTTTATTACTCTCTTTGCCATCTGGGCAACTGTTCTGTGAATAAATCCAAAGGCCAAGGCATTCCCCCCCTTTAGGCCTCTTTCCCATACCACAACTTGTGGTCGGAATCCTCCTAATCTCATAACCGTTGCTACCTTCTATCATGCAGCCTGTATGACTCTGACCTTGTAAGTGCACCTATGCAACTCTTCTTTCCTTTTTCCTCCGATTTTTAGCCATTACTGAAGTTCTTTGCTTGGCACTTTGTTAAACTTATGCATGTTGCCATATCTTGTTTCATAGACCTGGTTATCTCTCTGCATGATTTTACTGCATCTAGATAGGTCATACTGTGCTAAAACTCTTACTTCGATTTATCATTACTGAGGTCTGCTTCCACTCCAGGTTACTCCTGTTGCTCATCCCATATGTATAAGTCTAAGTCATTTAATGCTTCCTCATTACTGCTCATCTTAAGAATGACAGCCTGATCTCATCTCATACTGTTGAACTTTTATCCATCTATTGTTGATTCACCCTAATGTTGATCTATCATCTACCACTTATAACTTGAAACTTTTTACGTAAAACCTTGCCACTAGGGCTTACGTTGCATCGAGGAATATTTGAAGTGATTTCCGTAATCGTATTTCATAGTATCTCGGTGTGATTCGCCTTATGGGGTATTCTGATCTAGTGCCATTCGCGAAATCTTTTCTCCTTCTCCCCTTTATTTTTCTTTCTTCAAATCATTATTCAGTCGAAGGCCCAACCGTTATCTTTTATCTGTCATAATTACACCCTCATTCTATTACCAGGGCATCATTCTATCTCTTCTAAATGCTATTAGTCTTAGACTCCCTTGAGTTTATTCAGGCTATACAGAACTTGCTATAACTTAGAGAGATCATTAGCTCTCTTGTTTTCACGGCCTTAATCCCGAGAACTTACCTGTTCTCGTCACCCTCTTACTCTCCCTTTCTCATCCTTACTCTTGTCATAAAACCTTGTCGTTTTACTATATTTTAGCTTGCGACCTCTATGTATTTATTTATACTATTCACAACCTTCCTTCAACTTGCTTGCACCATTGATTCCCTTATGTTATTCTGGAACATTAAGCGAGACATCACATCGTCTCTTACTCTTCTTTACTCTCTTGACTAGATTTCTCGATACTTGGAAACCATAGGCTAGAAGGTACGCCATTGACGATGCTGCTATCGTTCTTGGATACTGAATCCCAACGCTTCTAGCCCTCTACCTGAAGTATGGATTATTCACAATCTTTTGAGTATCTCGTATGTTGTTCACCTTTAACTTACTTGCCTTAAAATCTTTCATCGTATCTTCTATCTCTTTCATGACCTTCCTCCCATATAGATATAATTCACGTCCATAACTTGAAGCTCTATTATAATACCTGCACCTCTGGTGTATACACAATTCAGTGAGAGCTCCATACTGATTTGTTTTATGAGGTGGATACTCTTCTAACTGTCTTTATCGTAGACCATTATAGAATATGACTATTGTACTATCTCTCTTGTACCTCTAATATTAAGAATGATTCTTCAACAATCTCAATCACAATTTCTATAATTTTCTTGGTCCAATAATCAGATTCTTGATTTACTTCATTGATGTAACTCTTTAGTTTCCTCTTCCCTCTGATCAACCTTTGTGTAGGCTTAATCTATCTTCCGATCTGCAGCTCATGGTATTAGTTATTTATTTAGACTTTCATGGGCGCTATGGTATATCCATGATACAATCTTATAGCAATTCAATCCTTTGTCTATGACCCAGACTAAATTCTTTCTTTTAACTTATACCGGAGTCTTCTACGGCTGTATGATTATCAACACATATGTATACTCCGAAATTGCAAGTGTGTTCATAACGTAACTAACTCTAGATCATTGATCGAAGAATTCCTTTCGTTCCTTCTCAACTTTATTTAAATATAAACTATTACTTTTCCTGGTCTTTTTGCCTCCTTGTTGCGTGCATACTTAGCTTGTCTTAGTGCCCACACATATTGGAATTCCATACAACTCATATAATCTTGAATATTACTTTTAATTTTACTTCCCGTTCATTAGCCACGGTAGGTGCCACTTTCCTTTGGAGTGCTTACAATGTTGTTGTGAGACTGTTGTTACACGACCATTTCCTCTTTAAGTCGTTGTGCTTAGGTTGAAGCCTTCTTCCTTATTTCCTCAGCTAGTCTTTCGTTGTAGTACTTAGGGAGAACCCTTGACTCTTGTAAAGCTGTGAGCTTATTATGGACCTTTTGATGTCCTTCCTTGCCTATAATCATCCGTAGTTGCTTACCTCCGTACCCTTGTGCTTGTAGGGTTGCTTCTGAACTGAAATTTTGACTACCTTCCCAGTGGCACTTTCTTTTAACCCCGTAACACTCATATGGTACCTTTAACTACCCCGACTCCTATTTGAATATATCTCAAGTATTATAATGACATTACTGCGAGGTTGAATTCTCCATGTTGGGGTTTACTACATTTATCTTGCATGATCTGTTGATTTGTCTTTTTCCTTTGGTCTAGCCATAATTGGGCTCTTCCTGAATCAACTACTAACTACTCGTTAGCCCATTCTCATATCGATATTCCGAGTAATCTTTCTTGGGTTATTCGTTTTGTCTTAACTTACGTCTCGCACTCGCTCCTTATTTATCAATAACAGCTCGGGCAGGAACCCTTACTTCCTCCCCTTGACGTCGTGCTTGTAAAATATTCTGGAATCGCAGCATATCTACAGGATTTGGGTAAGTGCTCTCTCATTCCTTTCGCATTCTTTCTTTACCATTCCATAGTCACTAGAACCACTTAATTCCGACTTAATGCCACATCACTCCATATTATTCCCCCATTTAGGGGCGTACTAAGAGCTGAAGCCACGAGGATCTACCTGTAGATATTTTACCTCTTTATCTTTGGCATCTTCTCACATCATCGATGGCCCTTACTTGCCTTGCTGTAATCCTTCTGTATCAGAGATAATAAAATTCCTTAGTCATGAGGGTGACACTTAGCATAACTGGCACGTACAATCCCTTAAGCTTAACTTTGCTACATTGCTTGCTTTAGCGAAACGTCTTCCTGAATGACCATTCTCTGAATTTCTCATGAATTTTCTTCTGTTGTCCATTCTATTATCGCCAGAACGAAATCTGAAATTCTCATGATGCCGACCATTATCTAATCACTCAGTCCCTAATTCATGTTTAGTTTATCTTGTTCACCAGCCCATACTGATTTTTATTATTCTGGGGTCTAACTTTTCCTTCTGGTAGTCGCGTTAGAGTCACGAACTTATTTCTCGAAATGAGGATATAGCTTTATGGCCTATACTTTTTTGTTGTTTCAAGTCCTTTCACCTCTCGTCTTTTCCTTCACTTGACAATAGACTCTATAATACTGTCATCTTTTTGATCTACCGTTGTCATCCATGTACCACATTTTACTCATACTGCTTTATTAACTCTCTTCTTATTTTCCTGCTAACATTTCTGTCTATCACTTTATTCTAAAAACTTCAACAAGATATTCTTTTGCTTTTAGCTCCCCTTTGCTCCAGCCACTGGCTCTTCGTTTTGCCTAGCATTATCTCTCTACTACGGACGGGAGCCATACTAAGATAATATTTATCCTTTCCAAGCTTCTAGTGCCTATCTTTGTAGTACACATATCTAGCTGTACTATTTTAGGGTGCACCATCGAGGTGACTCACAAGGAGATCCATTACCATGTTTGCTATATCCTTCGAAAACGTCAATTAACTCTACCAATCCATCCACCCTTTTGGGTTACTCTATCCCCAGCCAGATCCTGATTACTCGTCCTTCTCTTAAACTATGTCTGTTAGCTCCCATAGGGCATAACTGAGATCGGTGTGGCCGATTGTACATACATCTGTCACTATTGAAGGTAACTCAAAATGCTTATATCTCCCTTCCTGAATGGTAAATAATAATAATCTTTATTCACTGGATACCTCGTACCCTTTTTCATCTTGCTTCTTTTACTTCTTGAAACTTGTATTTATCTTCTGAATCTCTCATTGTCTTTCACTATAAAGGTGGATAAATATTCTTGCCTTAAGGTTCCTTATCAAGAGGCTTACACGTCTTAGTGTACATATGATCTACTGAATACCTCATATTTATCCATCATAAGCATGATGCAAAAATTGAGTTCCTCTGCTCAACTCTTCCACAGCTATATCTCTTACCAACCGTCTTTCTGGATGTAGGCATCGTTGTATTACGAATAGAATAGAGTTTAGAAAATTGAGTTCTTACAACTGAGCTCTACCACACGATCTAGAGTAAGAAGAAAGAATGATAATCCTAAATGCCCTGTAGCCTCCTGCTTATAAGTGTGGTGCACGACACACCCATAAACAAGACTCTTCTAGACACGGCTTGTAGACTACCTAGGACAGAACTGCTCTGATACCATTTTTGTCACGACCCAAACCGATGGGCTGCGATAGGGACCTGGTACCTTACTCAAACAAGTACCCACGTAATGTATCTTTCTTATTACTTCATCATATACACGTGACATACGGGCCTAATAAGCCAACATGATCATTTATAAACTCAAAACATAGGCCGACAAGGCCGTACAATCTTTCATGTACACGACATATGTATAAAAGCCTCTAAGAGTACATAATTATCATAAAGGTCGGGACTGGCCCCGCCATACTAATCAGTACATGTTCTAATCATACTGACCACATAAGCAACTCCGGAACAAATGGAGTGCACTAACATCTTCCGCTGAGTTGATCGCCTACTTGGAGGATTTTTGACATGTCTATCGAGACCTGTGGGCATGAAACGCAGCGTCCCTAGGCAAAAGGGACGTCAGTACAAATAATGTACCCAGTATGTAAGGAATGAAAATCAGTAAATAATAGACATGAGAGAAACATGGAGTAAAAGACTCGACATGTACGTGTGCATAGCTCTTTGAGTCATTTTATTTTTATAATGTCATGAATATGCATATAAATGTCATACCATGCATAGGTATATGCATTCATAGCATCATCAAGCCTCTGAGGGCATTCCATCATATCATTTCAGCCACTGTGGGAAAATCATCAACGTATACCATCTGATCAGGTGGTGGTGCGTATATAAACCATAGCCTTTTTCCATATCACATATACATATAATATACGCGTATATAACGCCATCTGGTCATGAGTCAATGTACATGTATAAATGCATGAAATGCATAAGAAATACATTAATAATATTTTCTCGGAATGTCATAAAAATAATATGCCTTAAGAAATACGTTAATAAGATTTTCTCGGAATGTCATAAAAATAATATGCCTGTCGGATAAATTTTATCAAATACGTATTTTTCTGAGACCCATGAACAGAAGATATAATAATAATTCACATGGGGAATCAAGAATATAGACGTCCCTAATATTTCTATGAATAGAGTCATTTATGAAAATTGTGTGTTTGCTCGTTTCTTTCAGTATCATTTCGGTCATGCCAAAAAGAAAGAAGGGATAGACTTAACATACCTGAACGGATTCTCTTGACAATCTCTTTAACATCTGTTGATTGTGACGACAAGTAACGGCGGATCGAAATAGGGGAAAAATCCGTATGATGTTCTTTCAAGATATACTCACGTAACTTTCTAATAGAAAGAGTACTATATTATAATGTACTGCCTTACTATATTATACACATTTGATATGGGGATTTTTGCCTATGAAATTTGGTATGTTTCTAATTAATGGCCACTGGAATGGCGCTGGTGGAAGATTTTGGATTTTAAAGAATGTAGAGTTGATTGATTTATTATTAGATAGATTAAAGGTGGGATGAAAAAGATGAGTAAAGAGGATAGATTGAAAGATGAGAAGTCCATGGTTTTTCCTTCAAATGAAAAGTTTTTTGTGTAAAATTTGGTTGAATACCTCCTGAACATTTTCTAACACCCGTATATAAGACCACTCTTTGAATTAGAGGGGTTTTATGCATTAAATGGAGTGGGGCCCACATAGTAATGACTAAGTCTTAATCTTACTCAATTGTGACACCTTTCAATTATAAGGTAAGAGTCACTAAGTGAAAGAAAGGGGCTACCACGTTTTGGCTTATTATGCCTTATCCCAATATCTTAATTAATTATCTACTAATAATTAATTAACTATTTAATCTCTCACTAATCAATAATTAACCAATTGCCAGCATAATTAAAAATTATCCCAACTTACTTAAAATACTACCCACTTTTAACGCACTTTATATATACCCTACTATGGTGGTCATGTGGTACCTTGTATGGCACTAGTCCATAAATACCGGGCATTTTAGCTTGGACCGTATTTTATCCCAAATTGTTAAACTTCGACGAAACTCATTTTCTTCTATTTGCTTACCTTCTCTCCTTCACGAATTTATTCATCACGTGTTTGAAATAGCACAATGCTTATAATCCCAAAATAATCTCATTCCCGGATTTACGTTGATTATCTTACGTCGAAACTTTAACATACGAAAATGATGGATGTAACATCTCGTTCCCGAGTTTTCATCAATTTACTTATGGCATATTTTTACGTACGAAAACATGGGATGTAAAAGTAGGGGTCGCCGTAGAGGTGGAGGCCAGTCAAGTGGTGATCTGACTAGATTATATGCTTTCCTCGCCAGGCCAGAGGTAGTTGCCTCAAATGCAGTGATCATATGTACTATTTCTATCTGTCATAAGGATGCCTTGGTATTATTTGATCCAAGGTCTAATTATACCTATGTTTCTTTTTTATTTTCTTCTTATCTAGATGTATCTCGTGAGTTCCTGTATATGTGTCCAAGCCAGTGGGTGATTCTGTTATTATGGATCGAGTCTATCGGTCTTGTGTGGTGACTTTCTGTGGTTATGAGACCAGAGCGGATCTTTTATTGCTTGATATGGTGGATTTCGAGGTTATCTTGGGCATGGACTGGTTGTCTCTGTACCATGCCATTCTTGATTGCTATGACAAGACTGCTACCTTGGCGATGCCTGAGTTGCCCAGATTATAGTGGAGAGGTTCATCTGTTGGTACGTCCAGTCGGGTTATTTCTTCTTGAAGGCTCAACATATGGTCGAGAAGGGTTGTTTGGCCTATTTGGCATTCGTTCGTGATACTACTATAGCGACTCCCACGTTAGATTCAGTGCCGGTTATACGAGAGTTTTTCGATGTATTTACTGCTTATCTACCATGTATGCCTCCGGATCGGGATAACGATTTCGACATTGATTTAGTGCCAGGAACCCAGCCTATTTTTACTTCACCTTATCGCATGGCTCTCAATAAGCTAAGGGAGTTAAAGGAGCAGCTTCAAGAGTTGCTTGAGAAGGAATACCTTAGACTTAGTGTGTCGCCTTAGCGTGCACTAGTGTTATTTGTGAAGAAGAAGGATGGGATTATGCGGATGTGCATTGATTACCGCCAGTTGAACATAGTCACCATCAAGAATAAGTACCCCTTGCTGCGCATTAATGACTGGTTTGACCAATTATAGGGTGACAGGGTATTTTCTAAGATCGGCTTGATATCTGGGTATCATCACCTGAAGATTCGTTCTTTGGATGTACCGAAGATGGCTTTCTGAACCAGGTATGGGCACAATGAGTTTTTAGTGATGTCCTTCAGCTTGACTAACGCCCTGGCGGCGTTTATTGATTTGATGAATCAGGTGTTCAGGTCGTATCTTGACTTATTTATCATTGTCTTCATTGATGACATATTGATTTACTCACGTCGTATGGGGGAGCACAAGCAATATTTGAGGTTAGTGCTTCAGACCTTGCGGGAAAAGAAACTATATTCTATGTTCTCCAAGTGCGAGTTCTGGTTGGATTCCGTGGCTTTATTGGGGAATGTTGTATCAGTCGAGGGCATTAAGATAGACACCAGGAAGATCAAGGCAGTCCAGAGTTGGCATCGCCATACCACAGCGACTGAGATCAGGAGTTTCTTCGCACAAGCAAGTTATTATCGTCGGTTTGTGGAGGGCTTCTTGTCTATTGCAGCACCTTTGACTAGGTTGACCCAGAAGGGTGCTCCATTCAGATGGTCCAATGATTGCGATGTGAGCTTTCAGAATCTCAAGACCGTTTTGACTACAACACTAGTGTTAATGTTTCCCTCTTGTTCAGGGATATATACAGTATATTGTGATGCTTCGCGCATTGGCTTGGGTTGTGTGTTGATGCAGGAGGGGCGAGTTATTGCATATGCTTAACGCCATCTAAATCCCCACAAGACGAATTACCCTATACATGATTTGGAGTTGGCCGCAATAGTTCATGTTCTCAAGATCTGGAGGCACTATATTTATGGGGTATCCTGTGAAGTTTACACCAATCATCACAGTTTGCAGCATTTGATTAAGCAGAGGGACCTTAATTTGAGACGGCGCAGGTGGCTTGAGTTATTGAAGGACTATGATATTACCATCCTTTACCATCCAGGAAAGGGGAATATGGATGTGGATCCCTTGAGCAGAAAGGCCGAAAATATGGGTTGTTTGGCATTCATTTCGGCAGAGGAGTATCCATTGGCTTTGGACATTCAGTCCTTAGCTAACAGACTTGTGAGGTTGGATATTTTAGAGCCCAGTCGAGTTCTTGCATGTGTTGTGGCTCAGTCTTCATTACTTGAGCGGATCAAGGCTCGTTAGTATGATGATTCACACTTGTTGGTTCTTCGAGAGACAGTACTACATGGTGGTGCCAAGGAGGTTACCATCAGTAATGATGGTGTTCTACGACTCCGGGGTCGCCTATGTGTTCCTAATGATGATGGCCTGAGGGAGACGAATCTAGAAGAGGCACACTGTTCTCGGTATTCTATTCATCCAGGTTCTACAAAGATATATGGCGGCTTGAGGCAACATTATTAGAGGCGACGGATAAAGAAGGACATAGTCGAGTATGTGGCGAGATGTCTAAATTTCCAGCAAGTTAAGTATGAGCACTGGAGGCCAGGTGGCCTACTCCAACAGATGGTTATAGCAGAGTGGAAGTTGGAACGTATCACTACGGACTTCGTAGTTGGGTTGTCGCGGACGTTGAGGAAGTTTTATGTCATTTGGGTCATTGTCGACAGGCTGACCAAGTTGACACACTTCATTCCGGTTGTGACTACTTACTCTTCAGAGAGGTTGGCCCAGATTTACATTCAGGAGATTGTCCGATTGCATGGTGTGCCTATTTCCATCATTTCAGATAGAGGACCTCAGTTCACTTCGCATTTATGGAGAGCAGTAGAGAGGGAGTTGGGTACCCGAGTAGAGCTCTGCACAGCCTTTCATCCGCAGACTGACGGGCAGTCGGAGCGGACAGTTCAGATTCTAGAGAATATGCTTACGGCATGTGTTATTGACTTTGGAGAGCGGTGAGATAAATTTTTGCCCTTGGCTGAGTTTGCTTATAACAACAGTTATCAGTCTAGCACCGAGATGGCTTCATTTGAGGCTTTATATGGGTGGCGTTGTCGTTCGCCCGTCGGATGGTTTGAGCCCGGCGAGGCTAGGTTATATCGCACATATTTAGTGAAGGATGCCTTGGAGAAGGTAAAGTTAATTCATGAGCGACTTCGCACCGCACATTCCAGACAAAAGAGTTACGCAAATCAAAAGGCACGTGATTTATCATTTATGGTGGGCGAGAAGGTCCTCTTGAAAGTCTCGCCGATGAAGGGTATCATGAGATTTGGAAAGAAGGGTAAGTTGAGTCCGAGGTTTATTGTCGCATTCGAAGTGTTGAGGTGAGTTGGGGAGGTTTCTTATGATCTTGCTTTGCCTCCTAGTCTATCGGGAGTTCATCCGGTCTTCCAAGTGTCTATGCTCCGTAAGTACCATCCCGACAGGTTGTATGTGTTATATTATAGCACGGTTTAGCTAGATGAGAGTTTGGGTAATGAGGAGGAGCCAGTTTCCATTATTGACAGGCAGGTTCGCCAGTTGAGGTCTAAGAAGATTTTTGCAGTAAACATTCAATTAGGGGTCAACAAGTTGAGGAGGCGACTTGGGAGCGGAGCAGATATCCACACCTATTCAACATTCCAGGTATGATTCTAGACCCCTTCGATAATGAACGTTTGTTTAAGAAGTGGAGAATGTAACGACCCGATCAGTCATTTTTATTTTTAGATCCTTGTTCCCCTAATTAAAACTTTTCGTATGTTCTTTTACTGTTTTCTAACTTGCGGTGATGGTTGGTTCGAGTTTGGAAGGGTCGGGTTGAAATCGGAACACTTAGTTCCGTAATAGTGGCCTAAGATAACCAAGTTAGACTTGGGTCAACAATTTTAGTAAACGACCTCGAAACCAGGATTTGATGGTTCTAATAGGTTCGCATGATAATATTGGATTTGGGCGCGTCTTCGGATCGAGTTTCGGGTGACCCGGGAGTGTTTCGGCATTTAATGTTGAAAGTTGGCACATTGAAGGTTTTCAAGTTCTTTAAATATGGTTTGGAATATACTTTGGTGTAATCAAGGTCTGTTTGGGATTCCTAGCCTAGGAATAGGTTTAAATGGTGATTTATGACTTGTGCGTAAAATTTGGTGTCATTCCGAGTTATCTAAGTATGTTTCAACGCGTTCGGAGTTGGTTGAAATAAGTTTGAAGCTTAGAAGTTGATTATTTAGGTTTTGAGGTACGATTCTTGATTTTCGGGGTTATCTTATGCATTCCGAGGTTTCGCGTTTGGACAGGGTCCCGGGTGGCTCGGGTGTGTTTCGGACCACCCGGAGCATGTTTGAACTTGGGTGAAAATTGCTGGTATGTTGGTGTGTTTGTGTGATTCGCGATCGCAGAGATAGTCCCACGATCGCGAAGAAGGGGGCAGGTGATTGCCCTAAGCGAACACGAAGAACTGTCTGTGATCGCGAATGTTGGCATGTTTGTGCTTCGCGAACGCGGAGGCCCAACTGCGACCGCGAAGAGGAAACTGAGGAGTTGGGCAGGGAGGCCTTTGGCCTTCACGAACGCGAACGCGGAATGCTCGGTAGTGATGCACCGCGAACGCAACCGCCTAGCCGCGAAGGCGAAGAAGGTTTTGGGCAGTGAATATTTTGGCCTTCATGATCGCGAGGCATTTTCCGCAATCGCGAAGAAGGGATCGCTAGGCAGACTTGAATTTATTACGGGACTTAGTTTCTTTTCTCTCATTATCCACTTGGTCTTGGACGATTTTGAGAGCATTTTGTGGGAGATTTTCATCAACATCAAGAGATAAGTGATCCCTATCAGTTCTTGGGTTAAATACACGGATTATGAGTAGATTTAACATGAAATTAAGGAAAAATATGTTGGATTTTGTTAGAACCTAGGGTTTGATAAAAATAAGATTTGACCACGAAGTTGATTATGAAATTGAGAATAAATTATATATTTGAGTTTGTGAGGTCATGGGTGACATTTATATTTAAACAATTTCGAAATCCTCACACGTGGGCCTGGTGGTGATTTTTATGGACTTCCCGGATTTGGTTGGGAAATTAGTTTAATAGCTAAATTATGAACTTTTGAGCATATATTTATAAGTTTATACGAATTTTGATTAGTTTTGGAGTCCTCGACGTCATTTGAGGAGCTCTAGTGAGTTTGAAGAGCCGGATTGAGGTCTTGGAATCAAGGTAAGTTTCTTCCCTAACCTAGTAAGAGGAAATTTATCATTGTAGGTGCATTAATTGTTGTGTGCTACTTGTTGTAGGGATCTCCGTACGCACTAGGTGACGAGAGTCTGTACGTAGCTCTATTCATGCTATGTCTAGGTAGACTTAGATTCACATCATGCCTTAATTGTGCTATTTGTATCTACCCTGTGTATCTATTTCCTTGATTATGATTGAGATTTAGAATTAGAATAAAGATACTAATTTAGCCTCTTACTTTGGAAAAATTGGGAAATATTTGATGAACTATGGATATGTGTCTTCTCGACTCGCATGTACTTCTGCGAGCGAGGTAAATTTATCTATTCTTATGGGATCGGGACGTTCGCCTTGGTAGTGAATTGAATTACTCTTATGGGATCGGGTCGTTCGCCTCGGCAGTACTGAGTACCACTATTCCTATGGAATCGGGCCGTTCGCCTCGGAAGTTTCGTGCTTAATACGTGAGACTAGATTAGGTTTGGTAACAGTTCAGTTAGCGCCTTGAAGGCCGATTATGACATGTTTAGTAATTTGATATAGACTCATGTGAATTACTTAATTACTTTTATTTGATTTGTTGCTACATGTTGTACATTCTCCATGTCTACTTTAGGTATTTCTATTACTGTTTGACCACTAGTAAGTGTCAAGTCGACCCCTCATCACTACTTTAAGGTTAGACTAGATACTTACTGGGTACGCATTATTTTCCGTACTCACGCTGTACTTCTGCACCGAATATGCAGGTACTGAGACAGGTACTACCGGAGGTCACACGGTGCGTAGCCGCACTTCTACGGGGACTTAGTGGTGAGCTTCTTGCCTTGCTTCGATCTGCAGCACCGGAGTCTTCCTCTACCTTGTTTATTATTTTTGTCTATTACACTTAAGACAATAGTTGTACTAATTTTGTATTCTCTAGATTCCTCATGCACTTGTGGTACCGGGGTTTGGGCACTTTTAATATTTATGTACTGTTGTACTTATCATTACTGTCACTGCGGTTGATGTGTTTCTCGCGCTGGTATTTTATTGAGAAAAGAGTATGCACGGTTGCATGATATTTTACTTATTTCATTCTTTTAAAAAGGGAACTTTTGTTTTAAAATTTAAAAAGGGATAACTAAATTGTAGGTTCACTTGTGGGCTTGCCTAACAGCGGTGTTAGGTGCCATCGTGACCTATCACAGGTTTTGGGTCGTGACAAATTTACTGTCCAAGATAATCGAAAATGTTATTTGTCTACTAAACTACTATTTTGAAGAAATTAAACAATTAATTAGCTAAACTAACATGGATCAAGAGATCAACCCTATATTCATATGGTATTGAATTACATGGAGCAAGAGATCAACCCACATTACTATCCGTTTACCCACAATATATCAATCATATATTCATATGGTATTGAATTTTTCATGAACGAAGAAACTGCGCCATTCAACTAAGCAAGACTATTACGTATATTTCTATCCTAACCACGATATCTTTCCCCGAGCCACAGTTCAAACACAATCTCTCTCTCTCTAATTCTACTCTAATCTAAACACAGGTTTCCTAAGCATAGTATAGATAGTAAATAGAACTCAACTGCTAGCCAAAACATTGAGCAATTACGCATAGAATTAGAGAAACGGCCAAAAATGATAACTCGAATTAACGGTGATATAATTAACAAACTTCAATATCCATGTCAACCACAACCCTAAATATTAGAGTGCTTAGTTGTTCATGTTCATGGTAACAAATATCCAAGTATTTTGTATAAAACAAATTACAAAGAAAAGATGAAGGAATGAAAAACTCGATGATTTTCTCCTCCAAAAGTTGTTCCACGTGATGTTCTCGCCTACAATTAATGTCCAACCCTCAAAAATAGGTTTAGAACCCCTTTTATACATGTTGGGGACGTGTAGGAATGAAATCACCAAGTCCCAGCCAAATTAGGATGAAATCCGCCCTTGGACGTCACACTTTGTGCCTGGCGCAAAGCTGGACAATGAACTTTTTAGCCTGCTGTCAACAACGTTTTGGTTGGCACCTGGCATGAACTTGGGCACCAAACTCATACTTCCTCCAAATTCTTCCATTTTTACTTCAATTTGCATGCAAACGTTCCAAATGACATCCAGTTAACTCCTACACATATAAATATCATTATTAAGCTCGAGCCACAAATATTCACACCAAAGTTAACAAGATCGAGTCATAATGCAAGACAAATTACATGAAAAAATATGGATTTTTTTCCAAACATCATCACCCAACACTTAAGGTCTTGCTCATCCTCTAGAAACCTAAAACCTTGCTAACCAAACAATGCAACACAAGACATCATCCAATGGAGGAGCATTTATAAATTCAACATACTACACCTATTACCATGGTTGATACCAACAATTAAGTCATTGCATACACATTCATACCTTTCCCAACTTTCACATGCCTGAATATTAGTGAATAATTTAAAACAATCAAACAACCTGCCCATAACCACCTAACCACAAAGACCAACTCGTCGCCAATAAGCACTCTCAACTCATGCACTCACCCAACAAGAGATGTTTAATAACTTCACCTATCCGTCATGGAATCATGTGCCTCACCAAAGAACAAGAGAGTAATTTATCCACATATTCGAATATGCATTCGAATATAATTTATGGACATCACATACATGAACAAAGAATCACTCACTCTCACAAAGAAATTCATGTGCATCATGTGGTCGTACCATAGGCTTTCCCATAGTGTATATCTCCAGTAATCTAAGCTCGTGAAGTCTAGGATTAATTAGGTCTTTACGGGTTGTAATGGAGGTTGAGGGATGGGTAGGATATATTTTGGTATAGTGACTAACCCCCCTAAGTACTTTAATATACTACATTTAACTTTCAAGTACACACCCTTCATGACCAACTCAAGCCATGCCATGAAACCATACACAATTTAGCCCTTTCTCTTTAAACACATCTATACATTTACTAGCTTAGATCAAGATGGATAGGAGATATATTTTCTCTTTTTCATTTTTTTCTCTTTTGTTATTTTCTTTGCTTTTCTGTTTCTGCCTTTCTCTTTATTTCAACACTCTCCATAAATTTAACTGTGTCCGGCTAATGATTTTCAAAACATATGTGCACCCTTTGGCCTTTCTATGATTTCACTCAAAAGGTACCCCAACTCTCACCTTATTCCTCTAGCTACTTAAGTGCTTTCGGAGGCAAAGGTTCAACAAGGTTCAACTAAGAACAAAATGAGATTCAGCTTGTAATGTGGGTGCCAAAGATAAGGTTTATAGGCTCAACTGGGCTATCTAAGGATAATTTTATTTATGGTGGCATAATACTCAACGAACGTTCAAAGAAACGCCTACAACATCTCTTAGACTTACGAAACGTAATAATATCGCTTAGACTAACACACGGAGCAAGTTCTAGACTAACATAGGATATCACAAAATACAATCAAGACCTACATCATACAATGCACATGACCTATTCAGGACGGATCCATTCCAACTCTCAAGTCAAATCAAGTCATCCCATAGTCAAGATATATTAAGCAATAAAGCACTACATGAACAACGAGTCAAGAAACTGAGAGAAGGCATCATAAACATGTTGGCCAATTCATCTATGGCATCAATTTTCGTCAAAACCTATTAGACAGGTAATTTGCATGCTAAGGCCTAGTTATTCTAGCATCGAACAAATCAAAAGGCACATAGGAGCAATCAAGTCTTATTCCTTTTATTTTCTAAAAAACTAAAATTATCCGGTTTAAGATACATCCCTTGGAAAAGAACCGATTCCCAAAGAAAAACTAAGGGGGGTTATTACCTACCTACAACTAACTAAAAAGAAAAAAAATATTTTTGAATTTTTCATTGGACCTTAATCCTCAAGAAAGTTGTCTGTAAAATCCTTCGTCGGGAAAAGTCTAAATTTTCTGTTTTTTTTTCTTTTTTGTTTTTTTTTACAAATTAATTTTCAAAATATCACTACACTAAGAAATAGTATTACAACTAAGCTAGGATAACACAGAAAATTACCTAGGCAATCTCCTCACCACACACTTAAAATTGTGCAATGTCCTCAATGTACACTATAAATAATAAGAGGGTAAAAGAGACTCCATAATAGGACAAAGGCCGAAGAATTAGCAGCTCACGGGTACTTAGACTTCCCCCAGTTATAGTCCTAGCTCGCTTTTTCACACTTCCAATAGCTTTGCTTCCCATACTTGTAATCCTACAAAATAAAAATAAATACTACAAATATATATATATATATATATATATATATATATATATATATATATATATATATATATATATATATATATATATATATATATATATATATATATATATGGGTTGCCTCCGAATAAGGGCCTGATTTAACATCGCGGCACGACGTGAACCTCTTTTTGCCTCCACCTCGAACTTATGAATTGAACTCCTAATTTGGCTTCAAGATTTTTGCTATGCTCCCTAAGTGGTGGGACACCTCTAATTGGGCTAAGTAACCAATGTAATATTTTTCACTTCTTGGCCTTCAGATGAGGTATGTAATTCTTTCTTTCTAGCACGACAAATTCAAGAATGTAAGCACCTAGTTCCTCATTCATTGGCTTCCCCACAGGCTGAGATGACTCTTTTTTTATGTCATCATCCAAACATAATGTCAAAACATATTTAGAATGAGGATCAGTACGCCCAACTCTAGAATTATATTACTATTTACAACCTCATATGTACACACACTAGAGTCTTCAAATATAACATTATCTACTTCCTCACATGACTCTAGTATGCTTTTCTCATCAACAGTGGCATCAACAACAAAAATATGGTCCAATGATTGACTCTCCACTTTTAGCTCCTCAATTTGGCATATAAGTTATTTTTCAGCTTCACACAACTCATAGCTAATTTGTTGGTCGTTAGACGCATCAACCTTTGCACTCAATTGAGCCTCCAAGTAGTGAATAGCGATGCCAAATTTATGGATCTCTTGTCCAAGTTCAGCTCTTCCTTTTATTATGTGTATCATCTCATTTATAATGTTTTCACAGAGACCTTCATATTCCTCTAATAATTGCCTGTGCATATCCAGAATGCGAACATCATGTTCCACATCAACCACTTCGTTACTCCTATCAATCTTACAAGCATTATTAGGATCATCACAATAAGGTATTGGTGTAGGATAACAACACTTCGGACAATGATTCTAATAGCCACCACAAATTGTACAGGATTGAGATGGTACACACAACTCGCTCCTAGATATATTTTTACACTGTTGCAATAAGTGAGATCCTTTACCATATGGACAAGGATCACAAAAATAAGAATACATACTATTCCACCACTTTTCGTTTAAAGATGCCATAAAAATAATTGTAACAGTAACTGAATAAAAAAATTAAAACCCTAAACAAAAATCAAGTAAAAGCTTAACTTAGATAAATAATTAATAACTAAGTCCCCGACAACGGCGCCAAAAATATCTTGGTTCCCCAAGTACACGCAAGTATATGTGATCGTCAAGTAATAAAGTGACTCGAAAGTTGGATGTCGAACCCAAAGAGACTTAGAGTAAATGTTAACTAAGCAAATTAATTTCAATTTACTGTCCAAGATAATCAAAATATTTTTTTTCTACTAAACTACTTTTGCAAAAATTTAATAAGTAGCTAAACTAACACGGGGCAAGAGATTGTGATGGGATTTTAATCAGAGGAGATGAACATTACAGGGTTGTGATGGTTTTATCAATCCCATGGAGTTCATAACTATACATGCTAATCCGAATTATCTATGATTGCTAGTTGACCGGATCGTTTATATAAATAGCATGTTCCCACATTACTATCCGTTTATCCATAATATGTCAACCCTATATTCATATGGTATTGAATTTATCATGAACGAAGAAAATACGGCATTCAACTAAGCAAGACCGTTAGGTATATTTCTATTCTAACCACGAAATCTTTTCCCAAGCCACGGGTACATAAACAAGCTCTATCTAATTCTACTCTAATCTAAATACGGCTTTCCTAAGTATAGCATAGACAGTAAATAGAACTCAATTGTTGGCCAAATAATTAAGCAATTATGCACAAAATTAGAGAAATAACCAAAGATGATAACTCGAATTAATGGTGGTGTAATTAATAAACTCCAATATTCATATCAACCACAACCCTAGAAACTAGAGTACTTAGACATTCATGTTCGTGATAACAAATATTCAAGTATTTGCATAAACAAATTACAATGAAAAGATGAAGGAATGAAGACCTCAATGATTTTCTCCTCCAAAGGTTGTTCCACGTGATGTTCTCACCTCCAATTAATGTCCAACCCTCAAAAATAAGTTTAGAAACCTTTTATACATGTTGGGTACGTGTAGGGTTGACACCAAGTCCCTGCCGAATTAGGACGAAATCCGCCCTTGAGCGTCACGCTTTGCACCTGGCGCGAAGCTGGACAGTGAACTTTTTAGCCTGTTGTCTATGGCATTTTGGTTTACACTTGGCACGAACCTGGGCACCAAACTCACACTTCTTCCAAATTCTTACGCTTTTACTTCAATTTGCATGCAAACATTCTGAATGACTTCCAATTAACTCCTACACATATAAATACCATAATTAAGCTCGAGTTACAAATATCCACACTAAAGTTAATAAGATCGAGGCATAATGCAAGGCAAATTACATGCAAAAATATGGAGTTTTAGCCAATCATCAATAGGTGTGTGTATTTCACCATTTACTTCAGATTTAGGTGTAGTATTTCATTGTTAAATTAATAGGACCCACGTAAAATAAAGTGTATAATTAAAATTTCCGCTATAGTTCAAGGGGTACTTATGCCATTTTCCCTAATAAAATACGTACACAGCCAAAAATAGCAGAGAGAAAACAAAAATATAGAGTAGTTTGTCAGCTTGGCTAAGAGTGGGCTAATACATAAAGCTTCGGACAAATTGCAAGTTGCACTAGCATTACTGGAAAATTAATTAAAATGCTTGTGACTTGTGAGACCAAAAATAATTATCCAAAAATACTCATTTTAAAAATATTACAATTATAACTATTTAGAAAAAATATATATAAAAAATATCCAATAGGTATGTATGTCGTATACCTTCAAGGTATTCAATTCACATGTTGTATACCTTAATAGTATATAGAAGTGGAGGCAGAATTTAAACTTTTTTAGTTTTGAATTTTAGAACGACAACTTTAATTACTAATAAGTGAGTTCTAAATTAAACATTCATGGGAGAGTTTTAATTTAATTTTAGAATGATTCTTAGTACTCCATTTCCTAGTCTTCAACTTCCTTAGCTATGGTTTCATAAATGCAAGAGTATTGAGAGGGCTCAACAAACAATTCCGTTCTGACCAGTAAAGTGGGAGAAACCTACGTGAGGTTGGATGAAGTTGAATGTCGATGGGTTTAGTAAAGGGAATTCTAGGGCAGCAGGAGGGTATGGTGTCTTTAGAGATCACCTTGGTAATCTAGTGACTGCATTTGTTGACTTCTATGACCTGGGTAGTAATAACATAGTTGAAGCTATAACGGTCTTGCAAGGGATCAATTTATGTTGTACTAGTGATCATTTAAAAGTGATAGTAGAATCAAGAATCATCGGTAATTATGATCAGTGTTGGTCTAAGTTTGTTTTGATGATTGACAAATATACACATGTATGAGCCATGTCCATACACAGTGCACACAGACACGGGCAGATTCAAGCACAAGACATACTCGTAAAGGAGATAATCTTAAGTAGTTGTACCTGATCTCTCATGAACGAAAAGGTTGCATTATTGATAAGGAATAGGACTCCTAACTCGAAGAGAACTCTATCCTAGATAAGAAAGGAGTTAAAATTCTACCATGGAAGAGTATATCATTATAACTCTAGTTAATCTTATTCTACTAACTCTATATATTTCAGGATGTTCTCATTTTACAGGTACGCACAAACGCTGAAGTTAAATGAGAGTTGAGAGCAAAATAGCAAGGCATTTTCTTGTGATTCATGTATGCAAACCTGAAGCTACATGAACCAGATAGAAGAACCAGTTCAAAGAGTCTATCTTTTATTCCATTTCAATTGTAGTAGGGCTTTTGAGTTGTACCTTTCAGCTTTCTGTAGAAGCATTTGCACTAGGTACTCTGAGTGTGTTGTTCAAGTTAGAGTTAACTTGAAATTGTCGCAACAGCTAGAGGTTGGTTGTCACAAAGGGTTAGAGGAAATCCTTAGGTTTACAAGAGTTTTGTAAACACTGCTTTTGTCTAAGTTATTTAGTGAAGTGTTGGAACAATCCTACTAGGTAGTAGGTCGTGGTTTTTTCGCATTTGTAAACGTTGTTTCCGCGTAAAATACTTGTGTTCTTTACTTTCTGCATTTATTATTATGCAACTATAGTATAAGGAACACATAGAAGAACCAGGTCCTTCTATAATTTGGGGATGCAAAAAATTAGATACCACACAAATCACTCATCCCCCCTCTTGTATGGTATTGAAGTATAAAACATCTATGAGTGCACCACCTGGAAATTGGGAAGGGCCATCCACTGCTTGGCCACCACTCTTTAATGGCCATTACTACTCTTGGTGGAAATAAAGAATGAGAGATCACATACAGGGAAAGGACTATGAGGTATGGGACATTGTCATTGAAAGTCCACTGGCTACTTTGAAGAAAAATGTTGAAGGAGTAGATGTGCCAAAGACAAGAGCGAATTGCAATGCTGAGGATCTGAAGAAGTGGGAAAAGAATACCAAAGCTAAGAAGTGGCTTGTTTGTGGACTTGGTCCAGGTGAGTACAATAGAATCAAAGGTTGTTCCACTGCTAAGCAAATTTGGGACACATTGCAGGTGGCCCATGAAGGAACAACTCAGGTGAAGAGATCTAGAGGAACTCTAATGTACTCTCAATATGAGAAATTTGTTATGAAGTATGGAGAAACCATTCAGTAGATGTACACAAGGTTCACTACATTGACAAATGAACTAAAATCTCTTGTAAGGATTATCCCTGAAGAAGAAAGAGTTGAGAAGATACTCACTAGCTTGCCAATCACTTGGGAAAGCAAGATCATTGTCATTCAGGAATCAAATAATATTTCCAATCTCCCACTAGATGAATTGATTGGGAATCTCACTGCCTATGAACATAGGAGACAAACCATGAAAATGGATGTACCTAAGAAGAAAAGGAGCTTAGCAATCAAAATCACTGAAGGTTGTGATCTAGAAGATGATAAAATGGCAATGATCACCGAAGACTTCAAGAAGTACCTAAGGAGAGGAAAGGGTTCTTCAAGAATTGGAAGCTACAGCAAGGCAAGAGATTTGGAGAAGCAAACCAATAATGGCTACTACAAGTGTGGAAAGACTAATCACATGATCAAAAACTATTCTTTGTGGGAAATTGAATGGAAGAAAGAAAGAGCTGAACGAAAGAACAGGAAGAAGGAACATGTTCAACCCAAGAAAAGCAACAACAGAGGATCAACCAAGGCTATGGTCGCTGCTTGGGGAGAAAGCTCATATGAAAGCTCATATGATGATGATGATGATGATGATGATGATGATGATGATGATGATGACGATGAAAGAGCACTTATGGCCATTGGAGAATCTGATGAAGTAAATGAGGTAAGTGTCCTTCATCTCAAAGACAAAATTAATTTTTTATCTAAAAAAAGACTATATGAGTTTTTACTAGAGCTAATTGATGAATATGAGGATGTGAATAATGAAAAGGAAAAGTTGTCAAAAGAATGTGTGATTTGAAAGCTAAGTACAAAAACCTGAAACTTAGGGCTTGTGAAACTGAAAGTGAAAATACTGTGTTGAAGAACCAGGTTCATGCACTTGATACAACTGTCCTAGAACTTAGATCAGAAAATCTAAAATTGAAATTAGGAACATTAAAAAAGACAGTTGATCACACACAACTCACTTTAGTAGAAAATGTAGGAAAAATAACAGATGAGTTGTATAAGAGGGATGAACTGGTAAGAGTCTTAAAGAAGGATCTGAACAAGGTCAAGCATAAGCTAGACACAACTTGTAAATGGAACAGGTCTTCTAATACACTTTCATGGCTACAAGAATATCATAGTTAGAAAAGGACTTGGCTTTGGGAACTCTGCACCTAAGTGGGATCCCAAAAGCTAGTACCTCACACTCCTTGAGAACAAGATTTGCACACACTGTGGTAACACTAGTTAATATAAGAGTGAATGCACTGCAAAAGAGAAGGCAGGTCAAAAGAACAAAATTTTTGTTCTAGGGAAAAATAAGCTACTAAGTTGGGCTAAAAAGAATTTGATTTATCCTTTTGCCTATAGAAAGGGACCCATGCTAGTTTGGGTTCCTAAGACTAACCCCTGATTTCTTTTTGTAGGTCCAAGTGAAGGGAAGCAGCCAAATATGGTACATGGATAGTGGTTGTTCTAAGCATATGACAGGAAGCAATAACCAGTTCCTTTCACTTGAGGACCTTAAAGGAGGTAATGTCTCTTTTAGAAACAGAAATAAAGGTGAGATCATTGGGGTTGGAAATGTAGGTAAGACTAATTCGCACTTTATTGAGAATGTCTACTTGATAGATGGATTAAAGTAGAGTCTAATAAGTGTATCACAATTGTGTGATAGAGGTAACATGGTTGCCTTCACCTCTACAAAATACTTTATGATTAATCTTACTACTTACAAGATAGTTTTGCAGGGAAAATGAGTGAATAACATGTATGTGGTGGATCTGTCCACATTTTTAGATAATGAACTCACTTGCTTATGTGTGTTGGATAATGATCCCTTCCTTTGGCACAAGACACTTGGACATGCTAGTCTAAGCCAACTCAACAAACTAGTCTCCAAAGACTTGGTGATAGGCATGACTAACATTAAGTTCAAGGAAGATAAAGTTTGTGGTAAGATCCTCTTTCAAAAGTGAGAAAATGGTAAGTACTACCAGGACGATGGAACTGGTCCATATGAATATTTGTGGACCAATGAGAATATTGAACATAGGTGGTAAGACATATGTTATGGTGCTTGTTGATGATTACTTTAGGTTTACTTGGACACTGTTCTTAACATCTAAAGATGAAGCATTTGACATGTTCATTTCATTTGTTAGAAAAACTCAGAAGCAGCTAGGTAATCAACTTGCATCAATTAGGTCTGATCATGGTACTGAATTTGATGAATGCTAAATTTTCTGAATTTTATGATGAGCATGGCATAGATCATAACTTTTCTGCTCCTAGGACTCCACAAAAAATGTAGTAGTTGAAAGAAAGAATAGTACATTGGAGGAAATGGCAAGGACTATGCTACTTGCTAGTAAATTGCCCCATAGCTTATGGGCAGAAGCTGTGAACACTACATGCTACATCATAAATAGGTGCATGACTAGACCCCTTATTGAGAAGACTCCATGAGTTACTTTAAGGGAGAAAACCAAATATATCCCATATTAGGGCATTTAGATGCAAGTGCTTTGTGCACAATAATGGAAAAGACTCCCTAGGTAAGTTTGATCCCGGAAGTGATGAGGGAGTATTCTTGGGATATTCTTCATATAGTAAAGCTTATAAGATTTATAACAAAAGAAATATGTGTGTAGTAGAAAGTGTACATGCGGTTTTTGATGAAACTAACATTCTTTCTGAGAGGCAGGAACAGGATGATGAAGCAATTGGTCTGATAAGAAACTAAAATGAAACCACATCCCAGACTGAAGCTGCACCAGATGAAGGAACATGTGATGGAACAGGTCTTTCCACCCAGGGCAACCTGATAGGGGAAACTGAACAAAGATGAGCTGATCCTCAAACCTCGAGGGAACCTGTCCATGAACCTGTTCCTCTGCAACAAAATATTAAAGTAACATCTAAGGGAAACCATCTGGTTGTGAAACCTTACAAGTATCAAAGTTCTCATCCCATTGGGAACATAATCACTTATCCAACCTCTGGAATCAAAAATAGATCTTCTTTGAAGAATCTCTGTGCTTTTGATTTTTTTTATCTCTTATTAAACCTAAAAATGTTACTGAGGCTTTGCAGGATGCAGACTGGGTGGATGCAATGCAAGATGAACTCAACCAATTTGAGAGAAGTCAAGTTTGGCATCTGGTACCAAGACCAATGACAGATCGGTAATTGGCACAAAATGGGTTTTCATAAACAAACTTGATGAAGATGGAATAGTTACAAGGAACAAGGCAAGATTGATGGTTCAAGGATATTGTCAAGAGGAGGGTATAGACTATGATGAGACTTTTTCTCCAATTGCAAGATTTGAAGCAATTAGACTCCTTATAGCCTTTGCTGCTTACATGGGATTCACTCTCCATTAGATGGATGTCAAGAGTGCCTTCTTCAATGGCTATCTAAAGGAAGAAGTGTTTGTCAAGTAACCTCCTGGATTTGAAAGCAAGGAATTTCCTAATCATGTACACAAGCTTGACAAGGCACATTATGGGCTCAAGTAAGCTCCAAGAGCATGGTATGAAAGACTGTCTAAATTCTTTCTTGAGAATGGCTAAAAGAGAGGTAATATTGAAAATACTTTGTTCTTAAAAGAAAAAGTTAAAGATTTCTTAGTAGTTCAGATATGTTGATGATATAATCTTTGGAGCAACGACAAATAGGTTAAGTAAAGCATTTGCTAAGCTAATGGGGAGTGAATTTGAAATGAGTATGATGGGTGAGCTTATTTTCTTTTTAGGCTTACAAATTAAAACAAAATTCAAATGGAACTATGATCCATCAGTAGAAGTATGTGAAAGAGTTGCTTAAAAGGTTTAAAATGGAAGATTCCAAAGAAATTGGCACTCCTATAGCTACAGCCACAAAATTAGATATAGATGAACCTGGTTTATCTGTTGATCAATAGATGTGTAGGGAAATGATTGGCTCTTTGTTATATCTCACTACTTGTAGACCTGACATTGTTTTCGGTATAGGCCTTTGGGCTAGATTTCAGG
The DNA here is from genome assembly GCF_000715075.1 of Nicotiana tabacum. Classification (NCBI taxonomy): domain Eukaryota; kingdom Viridiplantae; phylum Streptophyta; class Magnoliopsida; order Solanales; family Solanaceae; genus Nicotiana; species Nicotiana tabacum. The sequence goes on from NC_134098.1 coordinate 10,819,112, forward strand.
TAAATCCAAAGGAGTCTCACTTGACTGTTGAGGATCTTGAGATACCTAAAAGGCACCACTGGCCTTTATCTATGGTATCCAAAAGATAGTAATTTCAACTTAGTGGGATATGTTAATGCTGATTATGTAGGTTTTTTTATGGATAGAAAGTGCACCTCAGGTAAGGCACACTTTCTTGGCTCATGTCTTACGTCTTGGGCCATCAAAAAGCAAGATATGTGGCCTTTTCTACTGCTGAAGTTGATTATGTAGTTGCTGCCTCATGTTGTGCTCAATTGTTTTCGATCAGACAACAATTAATGGACTTTGGAATTGATATAGGTTGTATCCCCATCTTTTTTGATAACACCAGTGCAATTAGTATGATGAAGAACTTGATTCATCACAAAATAACTAAACACATAGATGTTAGGCATCACTTTTGAGGGACAACTATGAAAAAGGTTTGATCACTGTGGAATTTTTTGCTACTGACAAGCAAATAGCTGACATTTTTACAAAATATCTAAGTAGAGATCACTTTGAAAGGAACATATTAGAATTAGAGATGACTAAGATCACCTAAAAGGAACCAGTTCAAACTCAATAATTGGTTAGATAATTTGTGAATTTTGTAAATAATTAGATTAGAATTTGCTCAGTCTCATAATTTTATTAGTATACTCTTGTGACATGTGCTAAAATGACTCATTAATCTCTAATGATATTATCCTTATTTTCTTGGAAAATTCAGACTTACACAAGAGAATTCTCAGTGAAGAACCTGGTTCATCAAGATTGCATGGTATGTACTCTCCACTCCGTATATTTTGAAATAATAGTATTTGGATCATGATCAAAAAGAGAGTCCCATTTAATCTCAATCTCCCTCAAAGTTTATCCGTTACAAATGAACCAGTTTCACCAAGAAAGAGTCCCACGCGGAATAATAGCCAAGATTCTAGGGAAGAGTCCAACATCTTTTCAAACTGACTTTCCAAGTTAGATTAGACTTCTGAACTTCTAAAAAGCTATCGTTACCCACTTAAATTCTCCTTCTTTAAATTGATTAGGCCTTACCCATTTCTTCACTTCTAATTTTCCAGCCACCAAAAATTCTCTCTATCTTATCTCATCTCTTCTACACACATATCTCCTCAACACACAGCAATGGCAAGCCCATCTAAAAATCCTTCTTCACCACCCAAAGAATCATCACCTATACCCTATATCACACATTCAGCCACACCCACCTCTAAGAAAGGAAGGTTCAAGATGATTTCTCATAAGGTAGTCACTGGAGGTGAATAAATCAAGAAAGTAAATGAGAAATTGAAAGCAATCCAAGCAGATGAACCCCAAAAATCTGAAGAATCTTTTAAGTCTGCAATTGAGGGAAAAGAAACGGTTTTATCTGAAACAGAACAGTAATATCTAGTCCAAATATTGCTTCTGATATCATTTTTGAAGTGGCAAAAAATTTGGAGAACAAATTTGTTCTGGTTGGTACTATTGCTGGGACAGAGACCGCTAACTCTGAAAGAATTAGTGGTAAAAATAAAAAGCAAAAAGAAAAAGAGAGTGAGGGTATTCATGGAGAGGTAAGGGGAAAGGGAAAAGGAGGAGTGGTTGATTCTTCACCTATTCCTATTGGGTTTACTGAGGAAACAGGGGCTATGGTGTTATGGAGTGAAGAAGTTGTTGAGGAAGAAGAAAGTTGGAGAGAAGAAGGTGGTAGTGGATCTGGTGATACAAGTGCGGCTGAGGGGCTAGATATGTTAAGAAATAGGTTCCAAGAACCTGTTCCATCTGTGCAGAAACCCCTCGAATATTTATTGAAACGAGTGTCTGACAGATACAATCTGAAAAAGAAGCTAAGTTTAGGAGTTAAAAACCATGGAACTGCTAGGGCACACAAGAAGAGAAAGGTTGCCTCTTCTGTCCTTGTAGAGACCCTTCCTACAAGAGGAAAATCTACAAGAAGTCAGAAGAAGCCGAGTGGTTGAACTTGAAATAGCCTTAGAAGAGAGTAAGAGAAAAACCGCTGCAAAGGGAAAGAAGAAAGTGAGTGAGCCTATTGAGCCAATTGAAAGTGAGGAGATGGATTTGGTTCTTCATGATGAAGACGAGGCAAAGGAGGTGGAGGTTATGACTCCAAAGGAAAAGAAAAGAAAGACTTCCAAAAAGAAGTCTCCTTCAAAGACTGTTGATGTAGAGCCTTCTACCTTGGCAAAAAGAACCAGGTCTGCCAGGAAATCAAGGAAAGTGCAAGTAGTGGAAGAAGAAGAAAGTGAAGAAGAAGAGGAAACTTATGAAGAATGGGAAAAGATGGTGAAATTTGGCAAAAGAACTATCTTAAAGGTTAGACTCCTCAGGGACTTGGAGAAGGAAGGAATGGTGGTGCTGCTGGAGAAGCTATAACTTCATGGTTGGAAGGACATGGTCCTTCAGATGGAAGGAAGACTAGCCAGATCTGAGATTGTGGAGTTCATGGCAAATTGTGAAAGCAATAATGTCAGGGTCACCAGTGTAGTAAAAGGGGTGACTATGAGCTTTGATGACAAGGAACTGGGAGAAATGCTAGGGGTACCTGCTGAAGGGTACAATGACTACAAAAAGCTGAAATGGCCAAGCCTAGAAAACCTTCCAACCTCCCTTGTAATTACAAGAAAATTTTCTGACAATGAGTTAGAGTTAAAGCCCGAGGTTCTGTACAAAAGTGAGATGAAGCATGCCCACAAGTTACTTTTTGAATTTCTCAACAAGGTTGTGTTGCCCAGGGAGGAAAGAAGGCACATTGCCACCTTCATGGACATGGTTCTTATGGAGTGTCTGGATAGTGGGAGGCAGATAAATTGGCTGGGGTTTATCATCCAGCTCCTTGATAGGGTACTCACTGGCACCAAAACTCATGCCATACCCTATAGATTTATTCTCACTATTGTGCTTGCTCACTTTAAGGTTCCCCTCAATAAATGGGAGGTTAGCACAAGCAAAGATCACTTTGGGGCCAAACCTTGATTGTATGTGACTATGAAGTCCATACTGCTCCCAAAGAATCTGGTTTATCCAAGAAAGTGCCTGTGAACAGCAAAGTGAGAACCTTGGTGCAGGAGAGTGGGGCTAAGGATGCTGAAATTGAAAGGTTGAAGAAGTGACTGGCAGAAGTAGAAACTGAGAGGGATGCTCTTAGGACTGAGCTTGCAAAGGAAAGGGAGAAGAATGATGGAATTATTCATGATATGTTGAAATTGCTTCAGGACATAAACCAAGAACCTGGTCCTTCCCAGCCTTAAACCCTTCCTAACCTAGTTAGAAAACCAGTGACCCGAGTGGGATATTATTTTTTTTGTCGTTTTGCTCATGGTGATGTACTTTTATTTCCTTTTATGCTTTGTGGATGACTTTTATCAATGCTAATCAACTTATTTTGCTCTAATTGTTTGTTGATGTTTCTTAGATGGCTAATATCCTTAGATTTATAAGTGATACTTGACTCCACGTTTGCATTTGAAGTAGCCTAAATGGCCATGAGTAAGATCTAATAAAATCTGATTATTTAACATAATTATGCAACTTTTCGATGATGCCAAAAAGGGGGAAGATAGGTTGTGTTTTTTTACTTTGGACTGTGATGTTTATAACCTAATGAACCTGGTCCTTGATAATTTGTGACTTTAGAATGGAAAGTGTTCTAACATTGTATTGATATTGAGCTGAGTTGAAATATGTTTCATGCTTACGAAAAGCACAGAGTTTGTCATCATCAAAAAGGGGGAATTTATTTTCCTAAGTTTGTTTTGATGATTGACAAAGGAACATAAGCATGAACCAGGTCCATACACAGTGTACACAGACACAGGCAAATTCAAGTGCAAGGCATGCACGTGAAGGAGATAAATTTAAGTGATTATATCTAATATCCCCTGAACGAAAAGGTTGCATAATTGATAAGGAGTAGGACTCCTTACTCGAAGAGAACTCTATCCTAGATAAGGGAGGAGTTAGAAGTTAAAGATAACTAGAACACTTTCACCATGACAGAGTATAGCATTAGAACTCTAGTTAAACATATACTGCTAACTCTATATATTTCAGGATGTTCTTATTTTACAGGTACGCACAAACTCTAAAGTTAAATGAGAGTCGAGAGCAAAATAGCAAGGCATTTTGCAAGCAATTCATATTTGATCCAAGTGTGCAAACGTGAAGCTACATGAACCAGATAGAAGAACCAGTTCCAAGTGTCTATCTTTTATTCCAGTTCAATTGTGGTGGGGCTTTTGAGTTGTACCTTTCAGCTTTCCGTAGAAGCATTTGTAGTAGGTACTCTGAGTGTATTGTTCTAATTAGAGTTAACTTGAAATTGTCGCAACAGCCTAAGGCTGGTTGCCACAAAGGGTTAGAGAAAATCCTTAGGTTTACAAGAGTTTTGCAAACGCTATTTTGGCTCAGTGATTTAGTGAAATATTGGGAAAAGTCCTACTAGTAGTAGGTCGTGGTTTTTTCACCTTTTAAGCCTGGTGTTTTTCATGTTAAATACTTATGTTCTTTACTTTCTGCATTTATTATTCCGCAACTGTAGTATAAGGAACACATAGAAGAACCAGGTCCTTCTATAATTTATGCATGCAAAAAATTGAACACCATATAAATCACCCCACCCACCCCCCACCCCTCCCTTGTGTGGTATTGAAGTATAAAACATCAATTAACAAGAAGATGAAACTTTCATGTCAAGTCTTTCATTTGGTGGAACAAATCTGGGATATAGCAAAAAATGGAGAGTTTACCTTTGTTCATACTTTCAGAGAAGGAAATATTATTACTGATCAGCTAGCAAATATGGGAAAGAACACCATGACGCAAGTTATCGTCACAGAAGTTGTTTCTCTTCCGTGTAAGGTTTGAGCTACTTTGAAGTTAGACCAAGAGAGCCTTTCAAGTTTCAAATTCAGGCCAAGAAGAAAGCACTTCACTATCAATGATGCCATTACATAATAGATCAATAGTTGGGTCATTTGGACCTATTTACATTTGGTATCAAACTGTAAGGAGGAGTCTTCCATTCCTAGATTGAACTCTTTTGAACATCTCTACACTAGGTTAGTACATACCAATCTACACTATGTTTATGAGGCAAAGGTTTATGTCTTCCTCCGTGTAATTATTATTTTTGGTATATACAGGTGGGAGTCGAGCCTAACTCCGCCATTAGATGGACGTTTAAAAAAAATTAATAATCATGATTTCTTGACACAGTTACACTATTTGAGCAAAAGCTACTGGGTTCGACCGAATAAATACTCGGGCTTCTGGCTCCACCATTGATAGCATATTAATAGTATACAGTAGTATAATTCAACTATTCTTACTATTGTAAACCTTCGAGTGTATTATTACAAAATTGTGATGTATATTTTTTAATGGCTGAATTTTATACATGGATATAGATGAGTAATTTTCTGATGCTGCCTAGGTAATCCCGTAAATATCCCAACGTTATTGAACAAAATGCATGTGATTATAATTATGCCCCAGCAATACTGATCGGTGGTCACAACTAAAGTGTATTTTACAATAGCCTGAGAAAAAAGGGAACCCAAGCATTGAATAAGTGGTCCTTCGACATTGGGATGATGTTGTTTTCCCGGGAAAATATTTATTTATAATACTATCTTAAGTTGGGTCGTTCGATACACTACAAAAAATAAACTTGAAATAGCTACGAACTTCGTCGCTAAATCGCTCATAGCTAATATAATTTTTTGATAATCTGTTGCTAATATGTTGCTAGATAGGATTAGCGACGGATTTTTCTGTTTAGCTACAGAATTTGTCTATCGCTAATACCTATTTTTATAGTTTTAGCTTTGTTATCATAACGTGTCAAAGTTGCAATACAGAAATGCATATACTTGCAATTAAATATAAGCAAATAAAAAGGGGAAAGGGAACATGAAGAAAAAAGAAATTATCGTTTACAATCTAATTAAATATAACCAAAAGGATTAAAAAGTATAATATTCTTTTAGGTTATATGTGTATCATATTTGTAATTTTGTCTTTCCTATAATAATCAACTAATTACTATTTAGAGAGTGTGATAACATTAATCTTCAACCCTGACCATTTTTGTCAGTGTAAATCATTTTTTAGGTAGTGATAGAGATTAGTAGTTTTTCTTGATATGCATAACTCCAAAATAAGAAATTTTATTATTAAAAATGTCCAAAATACAAACTTCCTTAGTGAAAAAAAACTGAACTAGGTAATATATTATTTGGAGAAAACTAGGCAATACTCGAAAGAATAAATATTAAGATAACCAAATATTGAAAAATATTATCGCGTCGAGTTTACTCAAAAGGGATGCTAGCTAGACCCATTAGTCCATTAATAATTCATGAAAAGTCTATACAGTATAGCTTTCTCCAAAAATAATAACCGACAAATATATTTTTTTTTGGATATTTAGTTCATTAATAGCTGTAATTATTTTTGGTTTTTCGATGAAGTGTGTTACAAGCCATTAATTAATCCTCCGCCCAAACCCTATTACTAGGTGTAAATAAGACTCTCTTTTCAATATAATAAAATAGCTACAATTTAGAGGAGTTCTTTGCGTTTAGAGAATTTTTAGGTTGTGAACAAATGAAGTTCGTCCGCTTTGTGAAGATTTCCAACAATCGGTGACTCAAATCGTGAGATTTCTGATGACTCAATTCGTGGTTACTGCAAATCTGTTTATATACGAAGAAACTTGTAAGTCTTCTAAACTAGTATTTACAATAAGATATTACACTAAATATATAAAAAGAAAATATCTTTGCAAAGAAACATGTTATGTCGAAAACATAACCGAACATATAAAGAAAAAATATCTTTGAAAAGAAACACGTTGTGTCTAAAATAAACAAAACTAGCTGAAAGGTCTTTATCAATCACTTTTAGCTGAAAGGTCTTTATCAAACACGTTGTGGGAGCCAAATAAATAATAGGTGAAGTTCTATAGGAGATAGAGATTTACAACAACTTCAATTAATCGTGATCAATTTTTCTACATTATCCTTCTGTTTAAAGCAACGTGAGTCGATTAAATACTCCTATCAACTTTTTTCCTTCATTTGATTCAACTCTTCAATTGTTTCACTGATTCATGAAAAAATATGAAGTAATCTAAAACCTGTATATTGAATGCTTCCAGGTGTCTATTTCTAAATGTGAAAAATGAATGGTGTCAAATGGGCCGGTAGGCTGTGAAACCCCAGCTATTATTGATGATTTCTTAAGTTAAAACTTTTTTTTTTAATTTAGAAGTCCACCATTTTGGTAGGGGGTTAGGGAGACCCCTGCCTGTAGATTAATAACCAAAATGAGAAACATTCAACAATATGTACTCACGTAGCTTGATGCCAAATCATTCTTTATTAAGAATGATTTGGCATCACGCTACGTGAGTACAATGGCCAAAAAGAAGTATTAGGTAAAATACATAAGTTACCCTCTGAACTATGATCCAAATTCATGTTATATACTTTCTCGGAACGAATATTACTTTACACACCTAATATTTTCAAAGTGTATCTAAGACATACTATTTTGCCCACGTGGACAATGCGTGTTTTTCCCAACGAATGAGTCGCATGAACAGAAGAATTTTGTGTCATATGTCAATTTTTTTTAGTTTTTTAATATTTTAAATTGAGTCATCTTCTTCCTTTTTTTAAAATTTTGATGGCTACTCTTTGAGCTCCACTACCCGATCTCCTTCTTCTCAAATAGACATACCACGATTTCTCATATCTCCTCTCGTTGATTAGTTTTTAGTTTTTTTTTCCAGATCTTTTTTAAAGAAATTTAGATTAGATTCAGCAGTTAAAACGTTTTATAGCTCTACCAAAAGCTTGCCTCAACCTTTTGCATAGAAGATTTTTTTTTTTGCAGAGAAGTTTAACTTCAGCTTAACCCATGGAGAAGTCGAATTTTCTAGAAGCAAGAATTTTTTGAAATTTTTTCCAACCATTAAAGCTTGATTCAATTTCGGCGGAAAAGATGGAGTTTGGGGGGTGTTTTCTGGTGATTTTTGTTAGCTAATGGTGGCTTTGTTATTAAGTAAAAGGTGGAGGAAGATGCAATGATGTTTGATGGTGAAGAGAGGAGGAAGACAGCCATGGTAGTTTAGATGGGGAAGATGATAGGTATAACTGTAATTTTAATTATTTTATTTTTTAAATGAGACGTGTCACTATTTGATTGGTGCTTATGTCTCGACCCAAAATCCCACCACAAGCGTCGTGATGGCACTTAGTCTCTACGACTAGGTAGCTGATTACAATTACAATTCAAGCCTTTTTTTTTTATAATCGAAACCAATAACGAAAATAATTATAACACCTTCCCAAGACTGGTAATACTGAGTCACGAACTCTAACTGAATAAATGCAATGAATCTCAAAGATCGAATATACAATATTGTTCGAATAAGAGTTGACAGTACAATAAAATAGAAAGACTCCAAGGGACTGCGACGACCAAGCAGCTCTACCGTGAATCCTTGCGATCAACACACTAACTCTGCTCGAATCCGATATCTCCAATATCTGGCACTGCACAAAAATTTGCAGAAGTGTAGTATGAGTACACTACAGTTGGTATCCAGTAAGTATCAAGACTAACCTCGGTGGAGTAGTGACGAGGTATAGTCAAGACACTCACTAGTCAAATAACCTATGCAATATAGCAGTATACAATAGTACTGAAAAATAACTAGCAATGATAACAACAAAATCAACCAGTGATATAACAGCAAGGCAACAAAAACATCATAATTATTGCTCAGACGAATAAGGAACACAAGTACAACCAATTAAACATGTCCTTCAAATATAAATCTTTCACATATAATTCTTTCGAATAAATACCTTCCAAATATAATTATTTGGCATAATATTTTGAATATAATTCTTTCAAATAAAAGTCATCTCGTGATACCTCATTTCAAAATCATAAACATACGGGTCTCATCCCACTTTCATATTTTCACGGCACCTCGTGCCTATATTTCTATTACAACTGCACAGACAACTCACGTGCCAATAATATCAATGTATATAAGATCCACATGATCAATTTATTTCTACTAAAGTGAGTTTATAATTTTTAAATCAAGTAAGAAATCAACAAAGAAATGAATTGATTTTAGAAATTATTTGGGTGAAGAAAATAACATTGCACTTAAATTAAAGTATCAGATATACTACTGACTTGGATGTAAAACTATTTAATTTAAAATATAATAATATTTTTTTTATTTAAATCAACTCAATCATCGAAAATTAGTAAGAAAAATCATAAATATACTTCTTCAGAGTCTCGTGCTAAAAAGCCAAAGTCAACACAATACAATTAGGAGCACAAAATACATAATAATAAAGTCAACCAGCACATCACGGAAGAAGACAAGAATTTAAATATTAAATAAAACAAAATCACCCAAGACAAGAACATAAATAGAGAAATATCAACATGATACTCCCGAGGTACCGCCTCATAGTCTCGAATCATAAATAAATTCATACATCTTATTTCCTTATATCACCGCGGAAGCCTTCACATTTTATTTTTTAAAAGAAATCATTTTTCCCAAAATAGCATCCCGTTTTTTAGCCACCCTTATCATACCACATGACTTCTAGTAGTTTCCCTACTAGCCACGCGTTTCAAGCCACCCTTATCTCACCGCATGCGTTTCAATACCCTGACCTTATATCACCGCATGCGTATCAATATCACAATATTTTATAAATCGCACCTCAAGTGCCCAAATATCACAGCAAAATACAACTTGCACCTCAAGTGCTCACATATCACAACATATCGCAAATTGCACCTCAAGTGCTCAAATATTACAACATATCAAATTACACATCAAGTGCTCAAATGTTATAACATATCACAAATTACACATCAAGTGCTCAAATATCACAACATATCACAAACTGCATATCAACTGCTCAAATATTATAATATATCACAAATTGTACATCAAGTGCTCAAATATTACAACATATCATAAGTTGCACATCAAGTGCTCAAATATTATAACTTTTTAGAGAAATCAACAATACATTATTTTTCCACAATAAGGAGCCCGCGACTCGATCATAATGTGTACAACATCTTAACAAAATATTCGGGAGTGAACAACTCAACCGAATAATATTTTACAATTTGGCACTTTGCCTCAATATGATTCACGACCTTCATAATTCAATTCCAAATTTTCAACAACGTGAACTGAAAAGTAATTCATCAAGGAACAATACCTCTTTTAAATCACAACTTCAAGAAATAAATAGATTTATTCATCTCATTAACTAATTTTTTCCATTTAAATTATATGTAGGTAAAATCAATAATGAAAGTGTTTTTCATAAAACTGGCAACTCAAACAAACACAGAGTTCACATAAAAGTCAAGTGGCAATCACACCAAATTATCATATAAAAACAACCTCGGCAAACAAGGAATGAGGCATGACAAATAAGGGATTTAATAAGTTACTACAATTTTCCAATTTAATACTTAAGGGCGTCTACGAATTTCAACTGATATAATATGTACATATAAACCAAATACGTACTCGTCACCTCGAGTACATAGTTTCAATTATACAATCTCCACATAAGACTCAATTCCTAAGGGGTAATTCTCCTACTCAAGGTTAGGCAAGATACTTACCTTTTTGAAGTTAGGCCGATATTCCAAAATTGCCTTCTTGCTTGAATTGACCTCCGAACAGCTCAAATCTAACCAAATTAATTCAATTCAGTGAATACTAATTATAGGAATTAATTTCATATGAAAATACTAATTTTTCAATAAAATCCGAAATTTAACTTCAAAATAGCCTGTGGGGCCCACGTCTCGGAATCCGACAAAACTTATACAATCCGACAACTCATTCAATTATGAGTCCAACCATACAAGTTTCGCTCAAATCCGACTCTGAATCGACACTGAAATCTCAAAAAATCGTTTCTATGAGATTTCTAATATTTTCCAAAATTTCAATCTCAAAACACTAATTAAATGGTGAAAACAAATGATGAATTCGGGTAATCTAACAATAATTGAGTTAAGAACACTTACCCCAATGCTTTCTCTGAAAATCTCTCAAAAATCGTCTCTCCCCAAGCTCCAATTTGTCAAAAATAAAAAATGGGATGAAGTCCCCTACTTTATAACTCACAGTTCTGTCAGGCTGCCCTCGGTCCTCGGCCTTCGACCCTAGTCCTCGATCCTGGGCCTCGGTTCTCGATCCTCGATCCTCGGCCTCGATCCTCGGCCTTCGACCCTAGGCCTTGATCATCGCCCTTGATCCTCGGCCTCGATCCTGGTCCCGGTCCTTTTACTTCGACCCTGGGCCTCGATTCTCAACCTCGGTCCTGGGCCTCGGTCCTCAGCCTTCGGTCCTGCCCCCGAATTTCCAACAGAATAAAAATCGCAGCAGTTGTTTAAGTCCAACTTTTGATCCGTTAACCATTCGAAACTCATACGAACATAAACCATATATGAATTTCAATCATAAAACACGCTAAAGACCTGCTCGCGCACTCAAAACACTGAAAATAGGTTATCTTGACCCGATATTGACCATAGACAAACTCCCAAATTTCTTAACCTTACTAGTCTCTCAACCAATGATCAAAAAATAAAATACACCCAACCCCTCGGGACATCAATCAAATATACCAACAAGTCCTAAAACATCATACGAACTTAGTCGAAACCTCAAATCATATCAAACAACGTCGAAATTATGAATCGCGCATCGAATCGAATTATGAGTTTTTAAATCTTCCAACTTCTATATTTTGCGCCGAAACGTATCAAATCAATTTCGATTGACCTCAAATTTTGCACACAAGTCATAAATGACATAATGGATGTATGAAAATTTTTAGAACTGAATTCCGACTCCAATATCAAAACGTCAACTCCCCGGTCAAACTTTTCAAAAATTCAACTTTCGCCATTTCAAAAAAATTTCACTACCGACTTCCAAAAAATTATCCGGACACGCTCCTAAGTCCAAAATTATCATACGGAGCTATTGGAATCATCAAAATTTCATTCCGGGGTTGTTTCCTCAAAAGTAAACTCTCCGGTCAACTCTTTCCATTTAAGTTTCAAAAATAAGAATTGTTCTTTTAATTTAAATTTCGAATCTTCCGAAAACCAAACCCGACAATACACGTGGGTCATATTACATATTACGAAGCTGCTCGAGATTTTATGTAGCTGAATAGGGCATAGATTCTTAAAATGACAAGTCGGGTCGTTACAGTCTCCCCCTCTTAAACATACGTTCATCCTCGAACGTGCCAAGAATTATTCTGATGATATTAAATTACTGAGTGCATTATTTCACACATAGTCATTGGTGATTCTACGTCACCGTAAATTTAACAGGGGTCCGACAACATCATCTCTGTGGAGATTATTTCTTTTATCCATATTTATAAATTTTAAAACCAATTTCTTACACTCCAAATATTTTCAAAAGGCCTGATTTTCACATCAACGCACGGTATTAGTTTCAACTGGCTATAGCAACTCGTGCCTACACACACATCAACTTTCTTGATAGTGTTGAAGTATTTCGGGGTGTTATATTTTCCCCCACTTAGGATCATTCGCCCTTGAATGAGAAGTAGAGTTCTCCCTCAAACACATAACATAACTTATCTCTTATTTCGCACGTCTCAATCCCTCAAATTTTACTCACTCCCAAATTTTTCAGAAATTTCGGCAGAGTCTCCCCTGTAATTGGGCCTATTCACCTGTCAGAGTAACACCAAAATAACTCCTAACAACACATCCACAACCCAACAAAGCATCACAATGTATATATCAATAACACTAATCTCAGTATTACAAGCAATGCATTATCATAATGATATCTGGATATGAAACACATCATATGTATGTCCATAACCACATCTCTGGTCATAATAGCTATTTATAACTTCAGCATCCTCAATTAATCTCATCTTAACCAAAATCTCATATATAAAAAAAATTTTACAATACTGACGGCAACACGCGAGGCATGAAAACCTCATAATTATTTACTCGGGTTAACGAGTCACATTTAACGCCACCTGGGCACTCACCTACCTCGTGGGTTAAAACTCAATAATTACAACACGAATTTGGCAAGTATGCACAGAGAATTTCATATAAGAATTTTCAAATATGCCTAACAGGCATGACTCCCTATTAGTACTATCGTACAAATTTAATTTTTCAAGGGAGAACTTAAACACAAGAATTTTCCTCACAAGGATCTCGTCCTTATATAACTTCCACTGCAGCTCGTAGCCCGATTTAAGCATATCAATTTATTTTAAAATGCAAGGATCTCGTCCTCAGTTCTTAATCACAAGTATTTTGCACATCGTGCCAACTGAATTTTTTTCAATTTCCTTTCTTTCTTCTTTTCAATAAATTTCGTAAATAATTTTCACAGCGCATAATGAACCTCCATACCGATAGGGCATATAATTCATAAAATTGAACTCAATTATTCCGAAATCACATCAAAATCCATTGTAGAGAGTAATAGAAAGTCAATTTTGGACTTATAGTCCTCAATGGTGTACAAAATAAAAATGATAGACACGGGCTAACCTCATCGAATCTCCCAACATGGATAACATATAAGTGATTCACAAAATTACGAAACTCACCCATAAGCAGAGCATGATAGGAGGACTCGCCTCAATATTCAGAATCAAATCAAATTAAGGAAAAATATTCTTTTATAAAAAATTAGGATCATACCGTAACGACACCATCTAGTGTAGTGGCTTCAGCCACACCATTGCAAATATATCAACGGGCTGGGCCTCCCCCTCTAGGGCGCCCTTTACCCGCCTGTTCTCCACCTCTAACTGGTTGTGCACGTGGAGTATTAACTGGAATAAAGCTTGTAGCCTGAGTGTTCTGATGAAATCCATCCCTCCCAAGTCTAGGACAATTCCTCTTGATATGTCTAGTATCACCACTCTCATAATAACCCCTCTGCGAGTGCGTCTTCTCATATTGAATCTCTGCCGGATAACTAGAATAACCACTGTAAGAACCCTGTGCCGGTGGTACATTAAAAGAACTTACTGTAGCACCCCGAGTATTCTGAAATTATTTATGTGACCCCGCTAATACTGAAATATAGAATTATTAAGGACACGGGAATACTGCAAGCCCCAACATCATCCCATATAAATCTCATCTTTTAATCATATACAAGTTTCGGAGAACCTTTCAATACCACATAAATACATCTCATGCCAAAACTGATATAACACATGACCCCGCAATCTGTTCTTTCATAGTGTACTCCCTTCACTTGGTGCGAAGCCATAGGACATAGTCCGATGATCCACAATACTAACCTTCACCGCTCGTACAACACTAGTCATAAGACATCTCAAGCCATTTATTTGGCGCATGTCATCCTTGTGACAGTTAAACTCGCTTCCTCCGGTGCCTTGACTGCTAGTATGTACCCATCACTAAATGGAAATCCTAAACGAACCACATAGTCTCTAATACCACAAACTATCTTCAGAACTACATCCACCTCGTGACCCTACCATGATTGTGATGATTAGGCAACCAATTAAACCTTCTTAAGATCGTACTTATCAACCAGATGTCAGAACCTGTTGCACCCTCATGTGCACAATTGAAATCTCTTAATACTTTTGCATCCTCGATCTGGACGACACATTATAACAATGGTTGAGCAACCTTGGCTCCCTTATAACCCCTCTGTAGTATTACAAACCGTTGGCGCATAGTTGATACCAAGTGCGCAATTTCATACACGGGTGGATGCAAAAGAACATAAGATATATGCTTCAAGCTCAATAAATGTCGCACGATAAGGAATGAAAGAAATAGAAATTTTCCTACTAGCTCTGTAGCCTCTCGAAGATAAGTACATACGTCTCCGTACCGATTCACAAGACTCTACTTAACTCATTCGTGACTCGTAGAACCTATGAACCTAGAGCTCTGATACCAACTTGTCACGACCCAAAATCCCACCACAGGTGTCGTGAGGGCACTTAGTCTCTAATACTAGGTAAGACGATTACAATTACAATTCAAGCCATTTTTTTATAATCGAAACCAACAGCGGAAATAATTATAACACCTTCCAAAGACTGGTAATACCGAGTCACGAACTCTAACTGAATACATGCAATGAATCTCAAAGATCGAATATTCAATATTGTTCGAATAAGAGTTGAGAGTACAATAAAATGGAATGACTCCAAGGGACTGCGACGACCAAGCAGCTCTACCTTGAATCCTTGCGATCAACACACTAATTCTGCCCGAGTTCGATATCTCCAATACCTGGCTCTGCACAAAAATGTGCAGAAGTATAGTATGAGTACACCACAGTCGGTACCCAGTAAGTATCAAGATTAACCTTGGTGGAGTAGTGACGAGGTACAGTCAAGACACTCACTAGTCATATAACCTGTGCAATATAGCAGTACACAATAGTACTGGAAAATAACTAGCAATGATAACAACAAAATCAACCAGTGATATAACAGCAAGGCAACAAGAACATCATAATTATTGCTCAGACGAATAAGGAACATAAGTACAATCAATTAAACATGTCCTTCAAATATAAATCTTTCACATATAATTCTTTGAAATAATATTTTGAATATAATTCTTTCAAATAAAAGTCACCTCGTGATACCTCATTTCAAAATCATAAACATACGGGTCTCAGCCCACTTCCGTATTTTCACTGCACCTCGTGCCCATATTTCTATCACAACTGTACGGACAACTCACGTGCCAATAATATCAATGTATATAAGATCCACGTGATTAATTTATTTCCACTAAAGTGAATTTATAATTTTTAAATCAAGTAAGAAATCAACAAAGAAATGAATTTATTTAAAAACTCATTTGGGTGAAGAAAATAATATTGCACTTAAATTAACGTATCAGATAAACTACTGACTTGGATGTAAAACTATTTAATTTAAAAAATAATAATAATTTCTTTTATTTAAATCAACTCAATCATTGAAAAACAGTAAGAAAAACCACAAATATACTTCTTCAGAGTCTCGTGCTAAAAACCCAAAGCCAACACAATTCAACTAGGAGCACAAAACACATAATAATAAAGTCAACTTGTACATCACGGAAGAAGACAAGAATTTACATATTAAATGAAACAAAATCACCCAAGACAAGAACATAAATAAAGAAATATCAATAGGGAACTCCAGAGACACCGCCTCGTAGTCCCAAATCATAAATAAATACACAATATCTCATTTCCTTATATCACCGCGGGAGCCTACACATTTTATTTTTTAAAAGAAATCATTTTTCCTGAAATATCATGCCGCGTTTTAGCCACCCTTATCATACCGCATGACTTCTAGTAGTTTCCCTACTAGCCACGCGTTTCAAGCCACCCTTATCTCACTGCACGCGTTTTAACACCCAGACCTTATATCACCGCGTGCGTATCAATATCACAATATTTCACAAATCGCACCTCGAGTGCCCAGATATCACAGTATAATACAACTTGCACCTCAAGTGCTCAAATATTACAACATATCACAAATTACACATCAAGTGCTCAAATATTACAACATATCACAAATTACACATCAAGTGCTCGAATATTACAACATATCACAAATTGCACATCAAGTATTTAAATATTACAATATATCACAAATTGTACATCAAGTGCTCAAATATTACAACATATCACAAATTGCACATCAAGTGCTCAAATATTACAACTTTTCCCAGAAATCAACAATACATTATTTTTTCACAATAAGGAGCCCACGACTCGATCATAATGTGTATAACATCTTAACAAAATATTCGGGAGTGAACAACTCAACCGAATAATATTTCACAATTTGGCACTTTGCCTCAATATGATTCACGACCTTTATAATTCAACTCCAAAATTTCAAAAACGTGAACTGAAAAGTAATTCATCAAGGAACAACACCTCTTTTAAATCACAACTTCATGAAATAAATAGATTTATTCATATCATTAACTAAAATTTTCCATTTAAATTATTTATAGGTAAAATCAATAATGAAAGTGTTTTCCATAAAAATGGCAACTCAAACAAACAGAGAGTTCACATAAAAGTCAAGTGGCAATCACACCAAATTATTATATAAAAACAACCTCGGCAAATAAGAAATGAGGCATGACAAATAAGGGATTTAATAAGTTACAATAATTTTCGGATTTAATACTTAAGGGAGTCTACGAATTTCAACCGATATAATATGCACATATAAACCAATTACGTACTCGTCACCTCGCGTACATGATTTGAATTTCACAATTTTCACATAAGACTCAATGCCTAAGGGGTAATTTCCCCACTCAAGGTTAAGCAAGATACTTACTTTTTTGAAGTTAGACCGATATTCCAAAATCACCTTCTTTCTTGAATTGACCTCTGGACAGCTCAAATCTAACCAAATTAATTCAATTCAATGAATACTAATTATAGGAATTAATTCCATATGAAAATACTAATTTTCCAACAAAATCTGAAATTGAACTCAAATATCGCCCGTGGGGCCCACGTCTCGGAATCCGATGAAACTCACAAAATCCGACAAACCATTCAATTACGAGTCCAACCATACCGG
The DNA here is from genome assembly GCF_000715075.1 of Nicotiana tabacum. Taxonomy (NCBI): domain Eukaryota; kingdom Viridiplantae; phylum Streptophyta; class Magnoliopsida; order Solanales; family Solanaceae; genus Nicotiana; species Nicotiana tabacum. The sequence continues at coordinate 10,836,850 of NC_134098.1, forward strand.
TTTCACTCAAATCCAACTCCGAATCAACACCGAAATCTCAAAAATTAATTTCTATGAGATTTCTAAAATATTCTCAAATTTTAATCTCAAAACACTAATTAAATGGTGAAAACAAAAGATGAATTCGGGTAATCTAACCGTAATTGAGTTAGGAACACTTACCCCGATATTTTCTCTGAAAATCTCTCAAAAATCGCCTCTCCCCAAGCTCCAATTTGTCAAAATGGAAAATGGGACGAAGTCCCCTGCTTTATAACTCACAGTTCTGTCAAGCTGCCCTCGGTCCTCGGCCTTCGACCCTAGTCCTCGATCCTCGGCCTTCGACCCTGGTCCTCGGTCCTCGGCCTTCGACCCTGGGCCTCAATCCTGGGCCTCGATCCTAGTCCTCGGTCCTCGAGCTTTGACCCTGGGCCTCGATCCTCAGCCTTGGTCCTCGGTCCTCAGCCTTCGATCCTCGACCTTCAGTCCTGCCCCCGAATTTCCAGCAGAATAAAAATTGCGGCAATTGTTTAAGTTCAACTTTTGATCCATTAACCATCCGAAACTCACCCGAACACAAATCATATATGAATTTCAATCATAAAACACACTACGGACCTGCTCACACACTCAAAACACTGAAAAAAGGTCATCTTGACCCGATATTGACCATGGTCAAGCTCCCAAATTTCTTAACCTTACTAGTCTCTCAACTAATGATCAAAAATTAAAATACACCCAAGCCCCTCGGGACCTCAACCAAATTTACCAACAAGTCCTAAAACATCATACGAACTTAGTCGAAACCTCAAATCATATCAAACAACGCCGAAATTATGAATCGCGCATCGAATCAAATTATGAGTTTTCAAATCTTCCAACTTCTATATTTTGTGCTGAAACGTATCAAATCAATTCCGATTGACCTCAAATTTTGCACACAAGTCATAAATGACATAACGGATCTATGAAAAGTTTTAGAACTGAATTCCGACTCCGATATCAAAAGTCAACTCCTCGGTCAAACTTCTCAAAAATTCAACTTTTGCCATTTCAAGCAAAATTTCACTACGGACTTCCAAATATTTTTTCGGAAATGCTCCTAAGTCCAAAATCACCATATGGAGCTATTCAAATTATCAAAATTCCATTCCGGGGTAATTTTCTCAAAAGTCAACTTCCGGTCAACTCTTTCCATTTAAACTTCAAAAATGAGAATTGTTCTTTAAATTAAATTCTGAATCTTCCGAAAATGAAACCCGACAATACACGCAGGTCATATTATATATTACGAAGCTTCTCAAGACCTTATATTGCTGAATGGAACATAAATTCTTAAAATAACAAGTCGGGTCGTTACAACGTGATATTACACATATTCTGAAAAACTGGTTAAGAAAAAGGTAGTGTATCTTAGATACACTATGGAAAGGTTGGGTGTGTAAAGTAATTGTCATTCCGAAAAAGTGTGTAACAGGGATTTGGGCCATAGGTCAGGTAGCAACTTATGTATTTTGCCCCAAGTATTAAGAATAGTGCTTTTGAACTCCAACGCGCACGAATTTGCCCAAGTACTAGGAGCAACGCGCACCTATCGTATCTCAGATAGGGGAGTGTTAGACTCCGCTTTTTCTCCAAAAGACCGACGTTCAACCCAATTCAACCCTGACATTAAGGGCAACCTAGCTCGGCCCGAAAATGGGACCCATAGGATACAACCTAATGAGCCGAGTTAGGCCCGGACTGACCCAGTAAATACCTGAAATGAAAACAACCCACTATTAAAAGTGTCAAATCCTAGAGCCGCAAAAATTGGTCTTCTTCTTCAATGGCATTTTGATGTCATGGTTGCAATCGAGGCTGCCCGTGGCTTCCCAATCACTAGATAGCAGTTCTCTTCCTCTCCTTATTCTCTTGTCAAAATACTCCCTCCGTTCCAGTTTATGTGAACCTATTTTCTTTTTGGTCCGTTCCAAAAAGAATGACCCCTTTCTAAATTTGGAAATAATTTTGCTTAAACTTACAATTCTACCCTTAATGAGAAGCTTTTATAACCACACAAATACTTTGGTCCCCTTTTTAACTTGTTTAGGACCACAAATTCCAAAAGTCTTTCATTTTTTCTTAAACTTCGTATTCAGTCAAACAGGTTCACATAAATTGGAACAGAAGGAGTATCAATTATCCTATAGTATGGTAATGACTTATCCCAAAGTATAATGGAGGATAAAATCAAAATATATTATAGTAAAGCTATATATTTTTTACCCTTTTCTCGTTTATTACACGTATAACGGAGTATATTTTTATCCATTCATTCCTTAATTTTTAAGCTCTCAGTATAATTTCTCTACTCTTGAGAGCAATCTTTAGTTTCTTACACTATAAAACAAAAACATATATCTATCCCTAACGATCGAGAAGTTTTCTTTTTAAAACATATATCACATCGCATTTTACTCATATTTTGTAGATTTCGGATGTGAAACGTAATGATTTGTGCTAATTCGTGATATTTTTATGTGTAGGAATCATCCAGAGGTAATATGGAATGAAGGTGCGAGATTCGAGGTAAAAAGAAGCGAAACGGGAAAATTGCCAAAAAACGTAGCACCACAGGTAGCGTGGGGCGCTACCTATGGCGCAGAAGTCAGAATACTAAAATTCCGGGATCTACCCTGGGCGCTGGTGACGGAACCGTTTGGCCCAAGACCTTTCCCTTCCCCAACGCGTATAAAAGCAAGACTAAACCTATTTTGAGAGGAGAGACGCCACTTTGAGGGGAAAATACACACGAGGAACATCCGGGAGCAAGGATATCTCAGTTTTCTTCATCTTTTCTTAGTATTCTCAATTATTCAACACTTGTGAATTTGTTTTTATAATATCATGCATGGCTAAAACCCATAGTTATGGGGTTGTGATTTAGCCATGAATATTTTTGTTACAAGTTGGCTTAACCTTGATTACAATTTACTAATAAATGGTTGCTTCTTCAATTCTGTAATTAATTGCTTAATTGCCTGGCCAACAATTAGGTTCTATTTAATATCTATGCTATGCTTGGGAGAGCTATATCTAGACTAGAGAAGAATTGAAGAGGGCATGATCTTAACTGTGAGTGGGGGGAGTATTTGTGGTTAGGATGGGAATATACCTAGTCACCATGCTTAATTAAATATCATAATCTTAATGTGTTCTTAATAGAGTGATTCCATAGTAATATAGGCGTTAATCTATTTTGAATAGGCGAGTAGTAATTCGGAAGAATACTACGAGAGCAACTGTTCGATTAATTAGCAACCACGAGTGAATTGTATGAAAGGGAGAGTTGACTAGAACGCAATAGGATTGGTATATCGATCACAACCCTAGAATATTTGTCTCTACTGAATACACAACAACTATTTTGCTTCTTGATAAATTAGTTACTTGTTAGAATAATTGCTTAGCATAATCGCACCTTTGAACTCTGATTGACTCAACTGAATAATAATCTTGGTAAAACTAGTGGGTAGTTAACACAAGTTTATGTGGGTTCGACACTCGATTTATCACTTTATTACTTGTACGACCACGTATACTTGCGTGTGCGTTTGGGAGAAACAGTTGTTTTTTCTTTATTTGTTGACACTTGAAAGGGAACGTTTTCTCTTTTGTTTTGACCTGTTCCCTCTGTCTTTTATTAGATCTCCATTGTCATATTATTCAATGGGATATTTTCTTTCCTATACAATATTTGAAAGTTATTTACTAAAATTATCCAAATTTTGTATATTATCCGCCCTAAATAAGTTTTTTTATAATTTATATACAATCAATTATTAGTGCCTTACATTAGGAGATTTTTGCTTGAAAAAGTGCGTAAGCGTAACTAAGGGTGGCAAATGGGCGGGTTGGGCTGAATTTGGGCGGGTCAAGATGGGTTAGGTCAATAAATAGTTCATTGCCCAACTCAGCCCAGAGTTTACTTGGGCTAAGATGGGCTGGGTCACGATGGCTAAACAATGGGTCATAGCCTAACCTGCCCAACTTGACCCATGTTTTAGAACCATGCTCATTTTGCATAAAAAGCCTTTTACCTTTTACACACCTATGTATAAAAGGTAAATAAATACTATTAGTATTTTGAGAATCAAAATATATTTTCTTAAATAACAAAATATTTTGTGGGTGGGTGTGGGGGATGGGGAGGTAGTGCAGAGAAACGAAAAAATAGAAAACAAAATTGTAGAGGGGGGGGATTGGGGGTGGGGTTAACTAAGTAAATTTCTAGATAAGTTGGGTTGAGATCCTGTTGTTTTGGGGTGAGCTTTATGGGTTGTATTTGGGCTACTTCATGGGTCAGAATGGGCTACAAAAAATAATGGGTTAACTTGGGCTCAACCCAAATTGACCCATGAGCTAAAATGTTGTAGCTCAACCCATTAATCTCTGGGCGGGTTGGATGGGTTTGGGCTCAAATTGCCAACCCTAGGCGTAACTGAAGGGAACGAAGTCCAAATTGTCCTTCCATCTAAATAAGAATCCTTCCAGTTGTGTGTTATCTATTTTAAGCCATATTTAGGGCAAATCTTCTCTCTTTTTCATAATTACCTATTTTAAGAAAAGAATAATATATGGTACAACAACATATAAATTAAAAATAAATTTCATACAAATTTAACACAAAATTTGATATATCTATAACAACATTGTCACGGCCCGAAATTCTCACCTTCACGACCGTGATGGCGCCTAACATTTCATTTGCTAGGCAAGCCAACATTAAAATGGTCTTAACCATTTTTAAGCAAATTAAATTAAATAGAAGTCAATTACTAAAATAAATGCGGAAGATCATAACTATCGAATCATCAAAATACATCCCTGAATCTGGTGTCACAAGTGAACGAGCTTTTAGAATAATACAAATAAAGGTCTGAATAAAATTCAAGCTGCTTGAAAGATAAGACACCGCTAAGATAAGATAGAGGGGGACTTCTGAACTGCGAACGTTGTGCAGTTATACCTTAAGTCTCCTCGGAGTAGCTGAATCAGAGCACGTCTATGGTACGCCGCTGGGACCAACTCCAAAATATGCACAAGAAGTGAAGAGGGTAGTATGAGTACAACCAACCCCATGTACTCCGTAAGTGTCGAGCCTAACCTCGATGAAGTAGTGGCGAGGCTATGACAAGACACGTACGTAAATAACTTGTACAAGTATATACAAATACGAAGAAACAATAACATAATAAATAACAATTTATAAATTTGGGAGGGAACATGCGAAGGGGAATGATATAGAAATTTCAGCAGGAGGAGTGTCACGTAACAGCCAATTAATTCATCAACAATAAAATAAGCAACAGATAATATGAAAATGGCACGGCACTACCCTTCGTACTTTTACTCTCATTCCTCCCATAAATTGATAAATAAATAATAATAATTGGCACGGCATCACCCTTCGTGCATTAACTCTCTTTTGGCACGGCATCATCCTTCGTACTTTTACACTCTCTGAAAATGACACGGCATCACCCTTCATGCTTTTACACTCAAAAATGGCACGACAACACCCTTCGTGCTTTTACACTCTTTATCACCATGACAATGATAGTATAAATAATTAAAACAAATCGCACGGCATCACCCTTCGTGTTTTTACACTCTTCCTTATCATGAAAATAACAATATAAATTCAAAAGAGTATTTAAATATGGGGATATACACTTATCAATCAATTCAGTACCAAAAAAAAAAGTTCACCTTCCAAAATATTCAACAATAATTAAATGAATAATAATCAAATAATCAATAATAAACTTAAACAGGAATATCTTAATTAAATAGGCAATTATTCTCGATAAACAAATTTCATCTGCATGCTTTGACTCAACCACAATGCATAAGTACTCGTCACCTCATATATACGTTGTACCCGCACATTAAATCACGTAGCAAATAGACAAATAAGTCCTACTCCCTCAAGTCAAGGTTAACCACGATATTTACCTCACTTTGCAACCAAATTCAAGATTCCAATAAACCTTTGCCTCGCGAATTCGTGTCTGAACTCCTCAAATCTAGTCATAAACAATTCAATATACTCAATACAAATCGTAGGAATTAATTCCATATGAATTTACAAATTTTTCGGATTAAAATCAGAAATTCATCTCAAAACTCAATAATGAGGCCCACGTCTCTAATCTCGAAAAATCTTACGAAATCCAAACACCCGTTCCGAGATGAATACAACAATACAATAATTACCGAATTACAACATCGGATTGGATTTCAAATCTTCATTTTACATTTTTGGAAGATTTTATAAAAATCTGATTTTTCTTTCATAAATTCACGTATTTATGATGTAAATGAGTATGGAATCATAAAATATAATCAATATAGGATAAGGAACACTTACCCCAATATTTTTTCCGTGAAAATTGCCCAAACTTTGCCCTACCCGAGCTCAAAATCTTGAATAATGAAAAATGGGATGAAATCCCATTTTCAGAACTTAAGTTCTGCTCTCCATCGATTTCTTCTTCGCGAACACGACATCACCCTCGCCTTCGCAAAACACATTTTGTGCTGCCCCAGATTTCTTCTTCACGAACGCGAGGGCAGTCTCAAAACACGATGCCTTGCCAAACTTGGCCTTCGTAAAGACGAAGCCTTATCGCCTGGTGCCCGGCCAGGCCTCGCCCTTCTACGCGAACGCGAACGCTCCCACGCGTTCGCGATGAACATTGTCCTTTACCCCTTCACGAACACAAAGAGTAAATTTTGCCTGCCTCCAAAACCTCTTCGCGAACACGAGACCCCTATCGCAAACGCGAAGAAGGAAACGAGACAGTTCATCAGAAAAATTCCAGCAAAGTTCCAAGTCCAAAATTCGACCCGTAAACCATCTGAAATTCACCCGAGGCTCCTGGGACCTCAACCAAATACACCACCAAGTCCTAAAATATCATACTAACTTACTCGGGGTCTCAAATCATATCAAACAACACAAAAATTATAATTCACACCTCGATTCGGACTTTTGATTTAAACTTTTCAATTTGCAAAAGTCGTGCCAAAACATATTAAACGAATCCGGAATTACTTCAAATTTGGCACACAAGTCATAAATGATATAACGGAGCTATTCAAATTTTCAAAATCCGATTCTGACCCAGTTATCAAAAAGTCAAATCTGTGGTCAAACTTTTGGAAATCTTTAGCCTTTAAATTACTAGTTTCCATTAAATGGTCATAACTTGAGCTAGGAAACTCCAAATTTAATTTTGGGCATACACCCAAGTCCCAAATCACGATACGGACCTATCGGAACTGTCAAAATACTGATCCAGGTCCGTTTGATAAATATGTTGACCATAGTCAACTTAATTAAGTTTTAAGGCTCTATTTCACATTTTAATCGAATTTTCATATAAACAATTTCTGAAAAATTATACGGACTGCGCACGCAAGTCGATGAATGATGAATAGTGCTATTTGAGGTCTCAGAACACATAAATAATTATTAAACTTAAAGATGACCTTTTGGGTCATCACATTCTCTACCTCTAATACAAACGTTCGTCCTCGAACAGAATTAGAAAAGTACCTGAGCTGGTAAAAAAGTATGGATATTTTCTCTGCATGTTCGACTCGGACTCCCAGGTAGTTGTCTCAATTGATTGACCTCTCCATTGCACCTGAGCTGAAGGATAACTCTTAGACCTCAATTGTCGGATCTGCCGGGCTAGAATAGCTACCGGCTCCTCTTTATAAGTCAAATCCTTGTCCAATTGGACTGAGCTGAAATGTAACACATGGGACAGATCACCATGATATTTCTGGAGCATCGACACATGGAATACCAGATGAACCGCTGATAAACTAGGTGGTAATGCAAGCGTGTAGGCTACTTCGCCCACCCTTTCAAGAATTTTGAAGGGTCCTATATACCTAGGGCTCAACTTGCCCTTCTTTACGAACCTCATTACACCTTTCATAGGTGAAACCCGGAGCAATACTCTTTCTCCAACCATGAAGGCAACATCACGAACTTTACGGTCAGCATAACTCTTTTGCCTAGACTGAGTTGTGCGAAGTCGATCCTGAATAATTTTGACCTTATCCAAGGCATCATGTACCAAATCGGTACCCAACAACCGAGCCTTTCCTCGTTCAAACCATCCAATTGGCGAACGGCATCGCTTTCTGTATAATGTCTCATATGGAGCCATCAGAATGCTCGACTGTTAGCTATTATTATAGGCAAACTCCGTAAGTGGCAAGAATTGATCCCAAGAACCTCTAAAGTCTATAACACAAGCGCGAAGCATATATTCCAATATATGTATAGTGCGCTCTGACTGTCCGTCTGTCTGTGGATGAAATGATCTACTCAACTCAACTCGCATGCCTAATTCATGTTGTACATCCCTACAGAAGTGCGAGGTAAATTGAGTACCTCGATCTGAAATAATAGACACGGGCACACCGTGAAGGAAGACAATCTCGCAGATGTAAATCTCTGCTAACCGTTCTAAAGAATAGGTAACTACTACTGGAATGAAATGTGCTGACTTGGGCAACCTGTCCACAATGACCCATACTGTGTCGAACTTTCTCTGAGTCCGTGGAAGCCCAAAAACAAAATCCATAGTGATATGCTCCCACTTCCACTCAGGAATTTCTAACTTCTGAAGCAAACCACCAGGTCTCTGATGTTCGTACTTGACTTGTTGACAATTTAGACACCGAGCTACATATGCAACTATATCCTTCTTCATTCTCCTCCACCAATAATGTTGTCATAAATCTTGATATATTTTGGCAGCACCTGGATGAATAGAATACCTGGAACTGTGTTCCTCTTCAAGAATTAATTAACGAAGCCCATCCACATTAGGCACATAAATACGACCCTGCATCCGTAGAACTCTATCTTCCCCAACAGCAACTTGTTTGGAATCACCGTGCCGCACCGTGTCCTTAAGGACAAGCAAATGAGGATCATTATACTGCCGCTCTCTGTTGCACTCATATAAAGAAGATCGAGCGGTTGTGCAAGCTAGAACCCGACTAGGTTCTGAAACATCTAACCCCGCGAACTGATTAGCCAAAGTCTGAACATCTGCAGCTAATGGTCTCTTACCAACTGTAATATACGCAAGACTGCCCATACTCACAGCCTTTCTACTCAAAGCATCGACCATCGCATTGGCCTTTCCGGGGTGATACAAAATAGTGATATCATAATATTTCAACAACTCCAACCATCTTCTCTGCCTCAATTTGAGATTTTTTGTTTGAACAGATACTGAAGGCTATGATGATCAGTAAATACCTCACACGAGACATCGTAGAGGTAATGCCTCAAAATCTTCAGCACGTGAACAATGGCTGCTAATTCTAAGTCATGAACAGGATAATTCTTCTCGTGAACTTTCAACTCCCGGGACGTATATGCAATCACCCTGCCATCTTGCATCAATATTGCACCAAGCCCAATGCGAGATGCATCACAATACATCGTATAAGATCCTGAACCTATGGGTAATACCAACACTGGCACCGTAGTCAAAGCGGTCTTGAGCTTATGAAAGCTCAACTCACACTCGTCTGACCATCTGAATGGGGCACCCTTCTGGGTTAATTTGGTCAATGGAAATGCTATAGACGAAAATCCATCCACAAACCGGCGATAATATCCTGCCAAACCCAGAAAACTCCGGATTTCTATAGCTGACGTAGGTCTAGGCCAATTCTGAACTGCCTCAATCTTCTTAGGATCCACTTTTATGCCTTCACCCGATACAACATGCCCTAAAAAGGCAACTGAGCCTAACAAAAATTCATATTTTGAAAATTTAGCATATAACTGATTATTCTTCAAAGTCTGAAGCACAATCCGAAGATATTGATCATGCTCCTCTTAACTGCTGGAGTAAATCAAGATGTCATCAATGAATACAACCATAAATGAATCCAGATAGGTCTTGAACACCTGATTCATGAAATCCATAAATGTTGTTGGGGTATTTGTCAACCCAATTGACATCACTAGGAAATTGTAATGCCCATACCAAGTCAGAAAAGTTGTCTTAGGGACATCAGATGCCCTAATCTTCAATGGATGGTAACCAAACCTCAAGTCGATCTTTAAAAACACCTTGTCACCCAGAAGCTGATCGAATAAGTCATCAATTCTTGGCAGTGGATACTTGTTCTTGATAGTAGCCTTGTCCAACTGCCGATAATCTATACACATCCGTATTGAGCCATCTTTCTTCTTTACAAATAGTACTGGTACACCCCAGGGCGAGACACTGGGTTTAATGAATCCTTGATCAAGAAAGTCTTGTAATTGCTCCTTCAATTCTTTCAATTCCGGCGGGGCCATATGGTATGGTGGAATAGAAATGGGCTAAGTGCCTGGAGCCAAATCAATACAGAAGTCTATATCTCTGTCGGGTGGCATCCTCATCAAATTTGTAGGAAATACTTCTAGAAATTCACGAACAACTGGTATTGAGTCCATAGAAGGAACATATGCACTGGAATCGCGAATATAAGCCAAATAGGCTAGACACCCTTTCTCGACCATACGTCGAGCCTTCATATAAAAAATAACCCTGTTGGTAGAATGACCAGGAGTTCTTTTCCACTCTAACCGAGGTAACCCGGCATGGCTAAGATCACCATCTTGGAATGAAAATCCAATATAGCACGATAAGGTGACAGCCAATCCATACCCAAGATGACATAAAAATCTACCATATCAAGAAGTAGATGATCCACACTAGTCTCAAGACTCCCAATAGTAACCACACACGAACGATAGACAAGATCTACCATGATAGAATCTCCCACCGGAGTGGACACACACACAGGATCACTCAGAGAATCACGAGGCATCATCAGATATGAAGAAAAATAAGAGGACGCATAGGAATAAGTAGATCCTAGATCAAATAGAACTGAAGCATCTCTATGAAAAACTGGAATAATACCTGTAATCACGGTATCGGATGACTCGGCCTCAGGAGTTGGGCCCTACCACTATGAACTACGTCCCTAGGACAGCCTCTAACTGGCTGGCCTCTACCTCTAACGGCCTAACCTCCACCTTTAATGGTCTGACCTCCACCTCTAGCTTCCTGACCCCTACCTCTAGCTGGCTGAGCAGACAGTGAAGTAACCGGTGCTGGAATCATAGAACGAGAACCCTGCTGCTGCATGCTGCCCTAAGACCTGTGGAAAAATCTAGCAATGTGCCTCGGATCACCACAAGTATAACATGACCTCGGCTATTGTGACTGCTGACCCTGAAATTGTCCTTGTCGACCTGAGTAACCACCTTGGAAACCTTGGATCGGAGGTGCACTAATCGGAGTTGGTGGTGCACTGTAGGATGCCTGGAGCACTGAATGAAACGGCTTGGGTGGATGACCCCTACCAAACTTACCCCTGCCTCCAGATAAGGCACCACTGAATCCACCAAACTGTCGAGGCCTCTTATCAGACTCCTGCCCTCTTTCCTGTGCAAGAACCATCTCGATCCTCCTAGCAACATTAGCAACTGCGTGAAAGGAAATCTCACTTTCGGTCTCCTTGGCCATCTGAAGCCTGATAGGGTGAGTAAGTCCCTCAATAAACCTCCTCACTCTCTCTCCCTCAGTAGGAAGTAAAAGGAGAGCATGACAAGCTAGATCCACAAAACGGGTCTCGTACTGAGTAACAGTCATATTGCCCTGCTGGAGATGCTCAAACTGCCTGCGGAAATCCTCTCTCAATATGATAGAGAGGAACTTCTCTAGAAATATCCGTGAGAACTGCTCCCAAGTCAGTGTAGGCGACCCAGCTGGTCTGGTCTACATAAAATCTCTACACCACCTCTTAGCGGAACCCGTCATCTAAAATACAGCAAAATCGACCCCATTGATCTCAGCTATACCCATATTCCGCAGCACCTTATGGTAGCAGTCAAGATAATCATGTGGGTCCTCAGAAGGTGTACCACTTAAGTGAACTAGAAAGAGCTTAGTAAACTTATCCAGTCTCAATAAGGCCTCAGAAGACATGGCGGGCCTATCACCGGCCTGTGCCGCAACACCTGGCTAAACTACCCCAACTAGCGGGGCTGCTGGAGCCTAATACTGGGGAGACATCTGCTCCGGAGCGGGAGTAGTGGGAGTTTGTGCTCCTCCCCCAGCCTGTGAGATGGCTGGTGCTACTGGAAACGTACCATTCTAGGCCACGCCATCCATAAGACTCACCAAACGGACTAGAGCGTCCTGAAGCACTAGAGTAGCTATGAATCCTTCGGGGACCTGAACTGGTCCAACTGGTATAGTCTGAACCGGAACCTCCTCCTGAAGATCCACCTGAGGTTCTACAACAGGTGCTGCTGCTCGAGCTCTAGACTGAGCTCTACCTCTGCCTCGGCCTCTAGCACGACCTCTACCTCTGGTCATAGTTTCCATCTGGTGCTCTAGTCCCTGTCCATCGGTAGATGTATTACATTTTCTCACCATCTGTGAGAGAATAAGAATAGAATGGTTCAATCATCGATGATAGAATAAAATCGCACGACAAAAAAAGAAATAAGTGATATTGTTCCTAAACTTTATAGCCTCTAAAAGATAAGTACATACATCTCTATACCGATCCTTCAGACTCTACTAAGTTTGCTCGTGACTCGTGAGACCTAAGTAACCTAGTGCTCTGATACCAACTTGTCACGACCCGAAATTTCCACCTTCAGGACCGTGATGGCTCCTAACATTTCACTTGCTAGGCAAGCCAACATTAAAATGATCTTAACCATTTTTAAGAAAATTACATTAAATAGAAGTCAATTACTAAAATAAAGTGCGGAAGATCATAACTATCGAATCATCAAAATACATCCCCAAATCTGGTGTCACAAGTGCACGAGCTACTAGAATAATACAAATAAAGGTCTGAATAAAATTCAAATTATTTGAAAGATAATACACAACTAAGATAAGATAGAGGGGGACTTCAGAACTGCGAACGATATGTAGTTATACCTCAAGTCTCCTCGGAGTAGCTAAATCCGAGCACGTCTATGGTACGCCGCTGGGACCAACTCCAAAATCTGCACAGGACGTGCAGAGTGTAGTATGAGTACAACCGACCCCATGTACTCCATAAGTGTCGAGCCTAACCTCGACAAAGTAGTGACGAGGCTTTGACAAGACACGTATGTAAATAACATGTACAAGTATATACAAATACGAAACAACAATAATACAATAAATAATAATTTATAAATTTGGGAGGGAACATGCGAAGGGGAATGATATAGAAATTTCAGCAAGAGGAGTGTCACGTAATAGCCAATTAATTCATCAACAATAAAATGAGCAACTGATAATATGAAAATGGCATGGCACCACCCTTCGTACTTTTACTCTCATTCCTCCCATAAGCTGATAAATAAATAATAATAATTGGCACGACTCTCATTCCTCTCATAATTTGATAAATAAATAATAATAATTGGCACGGCATCACCCTTCGTGCTTTAACTCTCTTTTGGCACGGCATCACCCTTCGTGCTTTTACACTCTCTGAAAATGACACAGCATCACCCTTCAAGCTTTAACACTCAAAAATGGCACGACAACACCCTTCGTGCTTTTACACTCTTTCTCACCATAACAATGATAGTATAAATTATAAAATAAAACAAATAGCATGGCATCAACCTTCGTGCTTTTACACTCTTCCTTACCATAAAAATAATAATATAAATTTGGAAGAGTATTTAAATGCGGGGATATACACTTATCAATCAATTCAATACCAGAATACCGACTTCATCTTCCAAAATATTCAGCAATAATTAAATCAATAATATTTTCATGAATAATGATCAAATAATCAATAATAAACTTAAGCGGGAATATCTTAATTAAATAGGCAATTATTCTCGATAAAATAATTCCACCCACATGCTTTGAATCAACCACAATGCATAAGTACTCGTCACCTCACATATACGTCGTACCCGCACATTAAATCACGTAGCAAATAGGCAAATAAGTCATACTCCCTCAACTCAAGGTTAACCACGACACTTACCTCGCTTTGCAACCAAATTCAAGATTTCAATAAACCTTTGCCTCGCGAATTCATGTCCGAAATCCTCAAATCTAGTCATAAACACTTCAATATATTCAATACAAATCGTAGTAATTAATTCCATATAAATTTACTAATATTCCAGATTAAAATCCAAAATTTATCTCAAAAACCAATAGTGGTGCCCACGTCTCGAATCTCGAAAAAATTTACGAAATTCGAACTCTCGATCCGAGACGAGTACAACCATACAAAAATTATTGAATTCCGACTTCAGATTGGCTTTCAAATCTTCATTTTACATTTTTGGAAGATTTATAAAAATCTAATTTTTCTTCCATAAATTCACGGATTCATAATGTAAATGAGTATGGAATCATGAAATATAATCAATATAGGCTAAGGAACACTTACCCCAATGTTTTTCCCGTGAAAATCGCCCAAATATTGCCTTACCCGAGCTCAAAATCTTGAATACTGAAAAATTGGACGAAATCCCATTTCTAGAACTTAAGTTCTGTTGTCCAAGGATTTCTTCTTCGTGAACACGACAGCACCCTCGCGTTTGCGAAGCACATTTTGTGCTGCCCCAGATTTCTTCTTTGTGAACGCGAGGGCAATCTCGCAAACGCGATGCCTTGCCAAACTTGGCCTTCGCGAACGCGAAGCCTAATCACCCGGTGCCCGGCCAGGCCTCGCCCTTCTACGCAAACGCTCCCACGCGTTCGCGATGAACACTGTCGTTTACCCCTTTGCAAACGCAGTCCCCTCTTCGCATACACGAAGTAAATTTTGCCTGCCTCTAGTTCCTCTTCACGAACGCGAGACACCTATCACGAACGCGGAGAAGGAAACTAGACAGTGCATCAGAAAAATTCCAGCAAATTTCCAAGTCCAAAATTCAACTCGTTAAACATCTGAAACTCACCCGAAGCTCTCGGGACCTCAACCAAATACACCACCAAGTCTTAAAATATCATACGAACTTACTCGGGGTATCAAATCATACTAGTTTATAGATATGTATAATGTAGTCTTGTCCCACATTGGAAAAAGAGTAATAACTCCTTGTAGTGTATACCTATAAATAGGACCTCTTGTATTGTATTTATTATCCAATATCAATAACATATTTCCTCCCGTTCCTTCTTACATGGTATCAGAGCATTAGTGCGAAAAGATCGTTGTGCGTCATTCCAGCGTTAACCGGGAAGAAAGAACTTAGTCATCGTGTAATATTTTCCGGTGACCTAAGGCTTGTCTAAGTAAAAGTCATTTTCTGATGGTGTTGTGTTAAAACCAACACCACCACGAGGTAGATTACCCTCCAACGACCAACCCCTGCAAATTTATCCGGCAGAAAAGCCACCACGCTCCTCCACGCGCCGGCAACAGCAACTTTTCCTGCGAGGGTTTTGGCCACTTTCCGGCCACTTTTCGCAAAGCTTCTTCAGGACAGCCTGCTCTCCTCAAAATTCTGAGCCTACCCATCTAATTCAAATCAAATTCCGACCACTTTTATATTTTCCAGCATGAACAGTGACCTTTACAACCATTTTTGAAAATATTTCTTCAGGACAGCTTGCTAGCAAGGTAATTCCGAGTCTATCCATCCTGGTTACGACAAATTCCGACAACTTTGGAATTATCCAGTGAGCTACAGTGTTTCCAGCGTGAACAGTGTTTTCGGCGCAGAACAGTGTTCTGTTTTCCTACTATAAACAGTATTTTTCAAGCTATTTCTTCAGTTTTCTCACACGAGTTACTTATTTCCACTATTTCAAGTTAACCATACTACTACAAATTGTAGCGACATGAGAACCGATGCTTTGAATATTCGGATGGTTTCTTTAGTAGATTATATTAAGTTCCTTCAGTACAAAGCATGTAAACAGACATCTTCTGAGATAGCTTCTGTTGTTCAAACAGGTAATAGCGTGACTTGTTTCTCCCAATCTTCATCCTCTGAGTCTTGGGTCATCGATTCAGGTGCATCAGATCATATTTCTATTAACAAATCTCTTTTCACTACTATTTTGTATTCTCAATCTCTTCCAAAAGTCACAATGGCCAATGGGTCTCAAACCATGGCAACTTCAATAGGCCAAGCAAGCCCATTTCCTTCTTTACCTTTAGATTTAGTCCTTTATGTTCCTAATAGTCCTTTTAATCTCATAGTTGTTAGTCGCTTAGCCAAATCACTTAAATGCATTATTTTATTTATTGATGACCAAGTTTTTATACAGGAATGCAGTACGGGGCAGATCATTGGTACCGGGCGTGAATCAAACGGACTTTATTACCTTATCCTTGCTAAATCACATGGACTCACATCTTGTCTTCCTTCTACAACTTGTCATGTTACTGATTCACCAGATTTATTACATAAACGGTTGGGACATCCCAGTTTGTCAAAACTTCAGAAAATGGTATCTGGTTTATCTCACTTGTCAGCTCTAGAGTGTGAATCATGTTAACTCGGTAAGCATACTCGCTCTCATTTCTCTCGGCGTCTTGATAATCGAGTAGAGTCACCTTTTACTTTAGTCCATTCAGATGTTTTGGGTCCTAGTCGGGTCAGTTCCACCTTGGGATTCCGCTACTTTGTCAGTTTCATTGATGATTATTCCAGGTGCACTTGGATATTTTTGATAAAAAATTGATCTGAGCTGTTTTCTTTTTTCCACACCTTCCACGCTGAAATTCAAAATCAATTTGGGGTTTCTATTCGCACATTTCGTAGTGATAATGCCCGAGAGTATTTGTCCGTACACATCTCAACAAAATGGGATAGCTGAAAGAAAGAATAGACATCTTATTGAAACTTCTTGTACCCTACTCATACAATCTCATGCTCCGTTGTGCTTTTGGGGGGGTGCATTTCTTACATCTTGCTATCTTATTAATCGTATGCCATCTTCAGCTATCCAGAACCAAGTTCCATTCTTTGTCATGTTTCCCCACTTACCTTTATTCTCTCTTCCACCCCGTATCTTTGGAAGCACTTGTTTTGTCCATAACCTTACTCCAGGAACAGATAAGTTAGCTCCTCGTGCTCTTAAGTGCATATTTTTGGGTTTCTCGAGAACACAAAAGGGGTATTGATGCTACTCTCCTGACCTCCAGCGGTACCTTATATCCATTGATGTTACCTTCTTTGAAACCCAATCATACTTCACGGGTTCAGGTCATCACTTAGATATTTCTGAGGTACTACCAGTTTTATTTTTTGGAGATTCAGTCACTCCAGCTCTACCACCTATAGCTCCAGTTCCACCACCTACAGCTCCAGTTGTAGCTCCACCACCTATAGCTCCAGTTCCTCCACATAATCCAGTTCAACCTTCTACAGCTCCATCACTCTTGACTTATCATCGTCATCTACATCCAGTATCAGTCCCAGGTGATTCATGCCCCACATCAGATTCTGCACCTACTGTGGCCTTATCTCCTCTTAGTCAACCAATTGCACTATGCAAAGGTGTACAATCCACACTTAATCTTAATCCCCACTATGTTGATTTAAGTTATCATCGTCTGTCATCACCTCATTATGCTTTTATATCTTCTTTGTCCACTGTTTCTATCCCTAAGTCTACAGGTGAAGCACTATCTCATCCAGGATGGCGACATGCTATGATTGACGAGATGTCTGTTTTACATGCGAGTGGCACTTGGGAGCTTGTTCCTCTTCCTGCAGGTAAGTCTACTGTTGGTTGTCGTTGGGTTTATGCAGTCAAAGTCGGCCCGGATGGCCAGGTTGATCGGCTTAAGGATCGTCTTGTTGCAAAAGGATATACTCAAATTTTTAGGCTTGATTATAGTGATACTTTCTCTCCCGTGGCTAAAGTAGCATCTGTTCGTCTCTTTTAGTCCATGGATGTTGTACGTCATTGGCCTCTTTATCATTTAGATATTAAGAATGTTTTTCTCCATGGTGATCTTGAGGAAGAAGTTTATATGGAGCAACCACCTGGTTTTGTTGCTCAGGGGGAGTTTAATGGTTGTGTGTGCAGATTGCACAGGTCACTATATGGTTTGAAACAGTCCCCTCGATCTTGGTTTGGTAAGTTCAGCATAATTATTCAGGAGTTCGGCATGACTCGTAGTGAGGCTGATCACTCTGTGTTTTATCGGCATTCTACTCTTAATCTGTGTATTTATCTAGTGGTTTATGTTCATGATATTGTTGTTACTGAAAATAATCAGGATGGTATTACTAATTTGAAGCAGCATCTCTTTTAGCACTTCCAAACTAAGGATCTGGGCATATTGGAGTATTTTTTAGGTATTGTGGTCGCTCAATCCAGCTCAGGTATTGTTATTTCACAACGAAAGTATGCCTTAGACATTCTCGAGGAGACTGGAATGATGGGTTGCAGACCTATTGACTCTCCTATGGATCCGAATGCTAAGCTTCTGCCTAGATAGAGGGAGCCTCTTAGAGACCCTACGAGATATAGGAGGTTGGTTGGAAAATTGAATTACCTCACGGTGACTAGACCTGACATTTCTTTTTTGGTGAGTGTTGTAAGTCAATTTATGAATTCTCCCTATGATAGTCACTGGGATGAAGTTATTCGCATTCTTCGGTATATAAAGTTAGCTCCAGGCAAAGGATTACTATTCGGGAATCGAGGCCACGAATATATTGTTGGGTACACAGATACTGATTGAGAAGGATCACATTTTGATAGACGTTCTACGTCTGGATATTGTGTTCTAGTAGGAGGTAATTTGGTCTCGTAAAAAAATAAGAAATAGAATGTAGTTGATCGATCTAGCGCCGAAGCCGAATATCGGGTTATGGCTATGGCAATGTGTAAGTTAGTTTGAGTCAAGCAATTGCTCAAGGAGTTAAAGTTCGGAGAAATCAGCAAGATGGAACTGGTGTGTGATAACCAAGATGCTCTTCATGTTGCGTCAAATCCGGTGTTCCATGAGAGGACTAAATACATTGAGATCGACTGTCACTTTGTAAGAGAAAAAATACTTTCAGGAGATATTGTTACAAAGTTTGTAAAGTCGAATGATCAACTAGCAGATATTTTCACTAAATCTCTTAGTGGTTCTCGTATTAGTTACATATGTAACAAGCTCGGTACATATGATTTGTATGTACCGGCTTGAGGGGGAGTGTTAGTTTACAGATATGTATAGTGTAGTCTTGTCCCACATTGGAAGAGGAGTAATATCTCCTTGTAGTGTATAGCTATAAATAGGGACCTTTTGTATTGTATTTATCATCCAATATCAATAACATATTTTCTCCCATGCCTTCTCACATCAAACAACACCAAAATTACAATTCACACCTCGATTCGGACTTTTGATTTTCAAACTTTTCAATTTGCAAAACCCGTGTCAAAACATTTTAAACGAATCCGGAATGACTTTAAATTTGGCACACGAGTCACAAATGACATAACTGAGCTATTTAAATTTTTAGAATCGAACTCCGACCCCGATATCAAAAAGTCAAATCCGTGGTCAAACTTTTGGAAATCTTTAGCCTTTAAATTACTAGTTTCCATTAAATGGTCATAACTTGAGCTATGGAACTCCAAATTAAATTCCGGGCATACGCCCAAATCTCAAATCACGATACGGACCTACCGGAACAGTCAAAATATTAATCCGGGTCTGTTTGCTAAAAATATTGACCAAAGTCAACTTAATTGAGTTTTAAGGCTCTATTTCACATTTTAATCCATTTTTCATATAAAAACTTTCCGAAAAATTATACGGATTGTGCATGCAAATCGAAGAATGATGAATAGTGCTATTTGATGTCTCAAAACACATAAATAATTATTATATTTAAAGATGACCTTTTGAGTCATCACAAACATACATATTAAAAATAAATTTCATACAACTAATTATATAATATACAACTTATTTATAACCTATCCAGAATTTTCATACATTATTCTTACCCAGTTAAATATAACTATAATATCATACAACTTAAATATAATTTTCATACAAATTTTATACAATATATCCTTTGTATGTATTTTGTATATATTTTATTTGTGGTGTGTTCTTCAACTTCTTCTTCGAATTTCAATCTGAAAATCCAGCCAAATCAAATCTAAACTTCACCAAATACCCTAAAAATCGAGATATAAACTTCATAGAATATTCTCAATCATTTGTAATAATACCTAATCCAAACAAAAAATATTTTTTTTAAATCTGAATTCGAATTTAAAGCTTTGAAGCTTTAAAATGGCTGTCAATGGTGGAGAGTCAAACATCTTCAAAATTTATTGATTGACAATTTCAATTCGAACAATCCAGCCAAATAATTAATATACATTACTGCTTGTCCGCCATCGGAACACCAAGAAGAAAAGAGGAAGCCCAGAAAAGCTCCAAACTCCAGCCATGGCAAAATTCAAATCGATAAAAAATTAATCCATTTATTCGTCATTGTTAGAGAAATTATGAGTTTTAAAAGAAAAAACCTTGTAGAATCGGTGTAGAAAGAGGGTTGATTTCAAAGAGAAAAAGAGGAAAATTCTTTAGAAAAATTGGGGTTTGTCTGGGTAAGTAAGGAATTGTGAGAATGTTTCGGGATTTACTAAATTAAAAGGCTACAATCAAGGGATACACATTTAAAACTAATTTGTATATAATTGATAAATTGTATATGATCATGTAATTAAGTTGAAACTAGGGAAGATAAGTAAGTTTCATATGTCGTATAAGTAGGTAAAAATTCCTTATTCAATTTGATGATGGTACCCTGTCACTTTTTTCGCTAAATATGGAGAAAGCCCAGATACCTATTCGAATTCGAATTTCTAGTTTGAGCCAAAAAGAACTTTAAATTCACCGATAGGGTAAAAGTGATAATTTACCTATTAGCGCATATTAAAATTTACTGATAGGGTAAAAGTATCTGTACATTATTGGTGTATAATAATTAAATCAATCTATTATTATATGTAATTATAGACTCTTTGATAATTCAAAAAAATGTAGAAGTTAATACGAGCTTCCGTAATGGATTGGTAGTTGCAAGTTCAATACGTGTAGATTGGGGACCAAATATCACATTTTATTATTTCTTGGGTAGTGGCCTTCTCTCGATAAGGCCAAACAATTAAAGATATGGAGTAAATGAAATTAGTTAGGTTGGTTGATAATTGTTAGAGTGCCATATATACAAGACGGAGCAGACATAAAAACTTAAGAAATTTAAGGAACAGATATAATTGTGGAGTACTAAACATTATTGGATGTTATTGCATTTTTTATTTTTTTATTTAAGATATAAGAGTACAGATAGATCTTTATAATCTTTTATAAAGCATTGTAGAGGCTAGATAGGTATCTACGAGAGCTGCATATATCTACCGGTACTAGTGAAGGTTGGCCCGCTGAGCACGATTTTCTTTTGTAGTTTCTGTTTTTTTTTAATTATTTGTCTATACGTTAAATAATTGATTCAATATAAAGATTATTAATAAGTTTTATATTTAATATATGTTCGCGAGATATTGATATATTTAAGTAGTTATATGATGTATGGTCTTTTTTCTAACTAGTGTTTTGTGTTTTATACCGTCAATCTCTTTACGACAATATTGTTTGTTTCGACATATTTTTGCTTTCTAGAAACGATTGGTTGTTATACACCTAAATAAAAACACGTAGCATTTTTTTCTATGTTTGAGAAATTGACAAAATACAAAGCGTCACCAACTTCAGCTTTTAATTTCTCATATTTCAAGTTCACGAGAACTTTTGATGTTTCAATTTCCTCGTTTGCACTTACAAAATTATTAACGTTATATCTCCAATAAGAGAAAATTGCTTACTTTTTGGATCCAACCACATATAACATATGAATCTTATTATAAATGATATATTATCGTAGGTTTTTTTATGTAGTTTCTATAATTTTAAATATCATTTCAAAAGATGTGCTTATTTGCAACTACAATCCCTTGAAACTTTCTTATCTACCACTTTGAAAAAATATAGTGTTTCAAAATTCGTACTGTTTTTCAAATAGAATAATATATTATATATACACTTTTTGTAATTCCACTATATTTAAAATAATTAGTAAATCTAGAATAATTTTATTATCTAACTAAAATTTGAGCACTGACTTGGACATAACTTTATCAAGGTAGAAAACTTTTTTTTGGTTAGAAAAATCAAAAAAAGCTTAATATAGATCATGGGGAGCATTTGAATTTTTAATTAAATTAGTGTAAAAGCATCTGCTATATTATAATTGACCATCCTTTCGTATCTTATGCTAGCTATATTATTATAAGTATGTAATTTAAGATTTTCCTTAATCCATTAAAATAAGAATCTTTTATGTATTTTAATGTTATTTATTTATTCGATCATATTAAATATATTTGTAAATGAATATAAGGCTTATTTTTATCGGATAAGTGTAAAGCTTTTGATAGTTCTAAAATCAGCACATTACTCAATTTGATTATGAGCCGATCAAATCACATATAGCACGTGAATCATATTATAAAAAGATATATTATCTGTCACGACCCAATTTCACCTATAGGTCGTGATGGCGTCCAACACTACACCTAGGCAAACCAACTTAATAAATTAAGCATATATTGACAAAATTTAAAACCCAAAAAAATAATAAAACCCAAATTCTACCAATGTATGTGCCAAAATCTGGTGACACAAGTGTATGAGCATCTAGTAGATTATACAAAACCTCAAATACTGTCTGAAATAAAAATAGACATAATGAAAATACGAGAGACACTAGTAGCTGCAGAACGGCTCAGAAAGTGCAGCTCAGCACTATGCCCTTGGATAATGTGGGTGTAAGACGATAGGTCCCCCACTAGTACTTGTCTCAGGTCCTGCACAAAAAAAATGTGCAACAAGTACAGTATGAGTACGAAAACAACATGTACCCAGTAAATATCAAGCCTAATCTTGTGAGGGGGAAATTATCCCATAGGGATTAAATTGAATAATTGTTGCTAATTGCGGGGGCTACGTGCGTACGAGGTGACGAGAGTCCGTGCGTAGCTACTATAAATGCTAAAGTCCGGGTAGTTTAGGACTCAAAACATGAATTATTTGTGTAAATTGTATTCCCTGATTAATTAATATTAAATTGATATATATGAATATATTGTGAATTGTTAGATAAAGATATTAAAGGATGAAAATCTCATATGCTTGATTTTCTGTTTAAATCAATAAATTATTAAAAGAAATTGTTCTTCCTCCCGAATTTATCTCATAATAAATATACTCTCCTTCCGGAGGTACATAAGAAAATGTCCTCCTTTCTTGTGGAGCGGGCCAAACGCCTCGGCAGCATAAATGCATCTATGGATCGCGTCGCACGTCCCTCGGCAGTGTACATAACACTCTGGATCGGGTCGTACGTCCTCGGCAGAAATCATGCTTAATAATAATAATTACACGATACTTTAATATCTTATTTCACATTGCGAAGCTAATTGATAAATTAAAAAATTCTTAGAATTTAATGAATTATTATTCTTGCTTGTTAAAGAATTAATTGTTATTCATGTAAATAATAATTAATTGATAAATTGGAAAGTATTTGAATTGAAGAAATTTAATTAATATATTGAGAATTGTTGCATTTGAAGGAATTTGATTATTTCCGCTGATTAAATAAATTATTTTAAATTCTGTAAATTATATTGATTTAAATATCCTAATTTTATTCCAATTATTATTATTGACTCATAGTGAGTGTCAAAGTCGACTATCTCGTCTCTACCACTTAGAGATTAGGCTTGATACTTACTGGGTACACGTTGTTTTCGTACTCATACTGCACTTGCTGCATATTGTTTTTCTGCAGGACCCGAGGCAAGTACTAGTGGGGGACCTATCGTCTTACACCCACGTTATCCGGGGGCATAGTGGTGATCTGCACTTTCTGAGCCGTTCTGCAGCTATTAGTGTCTCTCCTTGTATTTTCATTCTGTCTATTTTTATTTCAGACAGTATTTGAGATTTTGTATAATCTACTAGATGCTCATACACTTGTGATACCAGGTCTTGGCACACACATTGGTAGAATTTGGGTTTTATTATTTTCTTGGTTTTAAATTTTGTCAATATATGCTTAATTTATTAAGTTGGTTTGCCTAGATGTAGTGTTGGGCGCCATCACGACCTATAGGTGAAATTGGGTCGTGACAACATGGTATCAGAGCACTAGGTTCACGTAGGTCTCACAAGTTATGAGCAGGCCTAATAGAGTCTAGCGGATCGGTACGGAGACGTCTGTACTTATCTTCGAGAGGCTATAGGGTGTTAGGAAATTTTCTTTCTTCATATTCCATCGTGAAATTGATGTAGTTCTAAATATCCTTCTCTTATTCTCTCACAGATGGTGAGAACGCGCTCAAATAAAGTTCTAGACCAGGGAAGAGCTACTCCCCCAGTTGCTAGAGGCCGAGGCAGGGGCCGAGGCCGAGGGAGGGCTCCAGCTCGTGGTAGAGGGCGAGGACGTCCCAGGACTGTTCCAGTTATGCCGCCAGTAGGTCCAGCAGAGAACCTCATTATTGAGGAACAGGATGAGGTGCCTGTGGCAGAGCTACATCCGGTGGATTTCACATCTGCACCGGGATTTCAGGATGTCATGGGTTGTATGCTGCAATTCATCGACAATATGACTCAGGCCGGTTTATTTCCGACAGACCCAGCCACATCTCAGGCGGGCGGGGGAGCACAGACCCCTACCGCGCAGGCTCATCGATAGGCAGCTGCTGTATATCAGACCCAGGGTGCACTACTCGTGGGTGGAGCCCAGCCAGTGGCAGCAGCTACACCTGAGCCCAGGCTAGTTGTAGCCGCCGATCCTCATAAATTATTGGACAGATGGACTAGACTACATCCTCATGTCATTGGTGGGTGAGCGACATGAGGATCCACAGGACTTCATTGATCGGTGCAAAGTTAGACTGTACAACATGAGGATATTAGAGTCTCATAGGGTAGACTTTGCTACTTTTCAGCTAGAGGGCAGAGCCCGTAGATGGTGGCAGTCTTATGTTCTTGGCAGATCAACAGATTTTCCTCCCACGACTTGGGGTAGGTTCACCCATATCTTCCTGGACAGGTATATTCCACCATCCTAGAGGGAAGAGTTGCAGTTTCAGTTTGAGCAGCTCCAGTAGGGTCAGATGTCAGTGACTGATTATGAGGCGAGGTTTTCTGAATTATCTCTCCATGCACTTATGATACTCCCTACTGAGGCGGAGAGAGTGCGGAGGTTTGTAGCCGGTTTACATATTGGTATTTAGGCCACTATGGCTCGAGAGGTTGAGATGGGTACTTCTTATGAGCGAGTTGTGGAGATAGCCCGGAGGATTGAGGGTGTGCGTCAGCGGAGCCGAGAGCAGATTATGAGAGATAAGCAGTCCAGGTACTCTGGAGAGTTCAGAGGTGCTCCGTCTGGGGACAGAGGTCAGTTCGTGAGGGGGCAGTCCAGCAGACCCCCATTTCCAGCACCACCACCTCCTCGAGGTGCCCCAGTGCGACCTTATCTCAATGTTATACCAGAGAGTTCCTACCGCCCACCAGCTATTCAGGGTCCTCCTAGTGGGTATTCAGTTCCCCAGGTCCAGACACTTAGTCAGCAGCCCATCGCACCGAAGAGTTGTTATGAGTGCGGGGATCCCAGTCACATGCGGAGGTTTTGCCCCAGGCTTCGGGGTAGACCAGTACAGCAGGGTCAACAGCCTATGCTTACCGGACCAATTGCTCCACCAGTAGTCCGACCACCAAGAGGTGGAGGACAGGTGTCTAGGGGTCATCCTAGAGGTGGAGGTCAGCCAGGCAGAGGCCAGCCAGTTGGCGCTCCAGCTTGGTTCTATGCTTTTTCGGCTAGACCAGATACAGAGGCCTCAGATGTTGTGATTACAGGTATTATTTCTGTTTGCGGCAAAGATGCTTCAGTATTATTTGATCCAGGATCCACGTATTCATATGTGTCATCTCTATTTGCTCTATTCCTGGGTGTTTCTCGTAAGTCCTTGAGTACTCATGTTTTTGTGTCCACTCTTGTAGGTGATTCTGTTATTGTGAACCGGATCTACCGGTCTTGTATTATTACATTCTGTGGTTATGAAACTAGAGCAGATCTCTTATTGCTCGAGATGATCGATTTTGAAATTATTCTAGGTATGGACTAGTTATCTCCATATCATGCTATTCTAGATTGTCATGCCAAAACTGTTACCTTGGCTATTCCATCTTTGCCTAGGCTGAAGTGGAAGGGTTCGTCGGTTAGTTCATTTAATCTGGTTATTTCTTTTATAAAGGCTCAACACATGGTTGAGAAGGGTTATTTGTCTTATCTAGCCTATGTTCGGGATACTACTGCAGAAATTCTGGCTATATATTCAGTGCCAGTAGTTCCGTAGTTCTCCGATGTATTTCCTTCAGATCTTCCAGGTATGCCAGCCTATATATATCCCACTGTATCGCATGGCTCCGAAAGAATTGAAAGAATTGAAAGAACAGCTTGAAGAGTTACTAGCCAAAGGATTTGTCAGACTGAGTGTATCGCCTTGGGGTGCACCGGTATTATTTGTGAAGAAGAAAGATGGCACAATGCGAATGTATATTGATTATCGCCAATTGAACAAAGTTACTATTAAGAACAAGTACCCGTTGTCGCGTATTGATGACCTATTTGACCAATTGCAGGGTGCTAGGGTGTTCTTTAAGATCGACTTGAGGTCGGGGTATCATCAGTTGAAGATTCGAGATTCGGATGTTCCGAAAACTGCTTTCCATACTAGATATGGTCATTATGAATTTCTGGTAATGTCTTTCGGTTTAACTAATGCTCTGGTAGCGTTTATGGATCTGATGAACAGGGTATTCAGGCCAGATATTGATTCTTTTGTCATTGTCTTCATTTATGACATTTTGATCTACTCGCGCAGCAAGGAGGAACATGAGCAGCATATGAGAGTATTGCTTCAGACATTGCGGGAACAAAAGCCATACGCTAAGTTCTCTAAATATGAGTTCTGGCTAGAGTCTGTAGCATTTTTGGGACATATTGTATCGGGCGAAGATATTAAAGTTGATCCCAAAAAGATTGAGGCAGTTCAGAATTGGCATCGTCCCACTTCGGCGACTGAGATCAGGAGTTTTCTGGGTTTAGCAGGTTATTATCGTCGGTTTGTGGAAGGTTTTTCATCTATTGCAGCACCTTTGACCAAATTAACCCAGAAGGGTGTTCAGTTCCGATGGTCCGATGATTGTGAGTCAAGATTTCAGAAACTCAAGATAGCATTGACTACAGCACTAGTGTTAGTGTTACCTTCCGGTTCGGGGATGTATACAGTGTATTGCGACGCTTCACGCATTGGTTTGGGCTGTGTATTAATGCAGGAAGGGCGAGTTATTGCATATGCTTCACGTCAGTTGAAGCCCCACGAGTAGAATTATTCGGTACATGATTTGGAGTTAGCTGCGATTGTTCACGCCCTTAAGATTTGGAGGCATTATCTTTATGGGGTGTCCTGTGAAGTTTATACTAATCATCACAGTTTGCAGCATTTGTTCAAGCAGAGGGACTTAAGTGTAAGGCAGCGCAGATGGCTGGAATTACTAAAAGATTATGATATTACTATCCTATATCATCCAGGTAAAGAAAATGTAGTTGCAGATGCCCTGAGTAGAAAGGCAGAGAGTATGGGTAGTTTGGCTTTCATTTCAGCAGAAGAGAGGCCATTAGCTTTGGATATCCAGTCCTTGGCCAACAGACTTGTGCGGCTGGACATTTCAGAGCCCAGTCGAGTTCTTGCATGTGTTGTAGCTCAGTCTTCACTATTTGAACAGATCAAGGCTCGCCAGTATGATGACCCACACTTAATGGTTCTTCGAGAAACGATATTACGAGGTGGTGCCAAGGAAGTTACTATTGGTGCAGATGGTGTTTTGCGACTCCAGAATCGTCTGTGTGTTCCTAATGTGGATGAACTGAGGAAAAAGATCCAGGAGGAGGCACACAGTTCTCGGTATTCTATTCATCCAGGTGCTACGAATATGTATCGTGACTTGAGGCAGCATTATTGGTGGTGACGAATGAAAAAGGACATAATTGAGTATGTAGCTAGGTGTCTAAATTGCCAGCAAGTTAAATATGAGCACCAGAGGCCAGGTGGCCTACTTCAGCAGATGACTATACCGGAATGGAAATGGGAACGCATCACTATGGACTTTGTAGTTAGGTTGCAGCGGACCTTGAGGAAGTTTGATGCAAATTGGGTGATTGTTGACAGGTTGACCAAGTCGGCACATTTTATTCCTGTTGTGACTATGTATACTTCAGAGAGGTTGGCCCAGATTTATATTCAGGAGATAGTTCGGTTGCACGGGGTGCCAATTTTCATCATATCAGATAGAGGCCCTCAGTTTACTTCACATTTCTGGAGAGCAGTACAGAGTGAATTAGGGACCCGTGTAGAGCTCAGCATATCCTTTCATCCGCAGACCGATGGGCAGTCAGAGCGGACAGTTCAAATTTAGGAGGATATGCTCAGGGCATGTATCATTGACTTTGGAGGTCAGTGGGATCGTTTTCTGCCTTTGGCCGAGTTTGCTTATAATAACAGTTACCAATCCAGCATCGAGATGGCTCCATTTGAGGCTTTATATGGCCTTCGATGCCGTTCACATATCGGATGGTTTGAGCCCAGTGAGGCTAAGTTATATGGTACTGATTTGGTAAAGGATGCCTTGGAAAAGGTAAAGTTGATTCAGGAACGACTTCGTACAGCACAGTCAAGACAGAAGAGTTACGCGGATCAGAAAGTGCGTGATTTATCATTTATGGTAGGTGAAAAAGTTCTCTTGAAGGTTTCACCGATGAAGGGAATTATGAGATTCGAAAAGAAGGTCAAGTTGAGCCCAAGGTTTATAGGCCCATTTGAGGTGTTGAGACGAGTTGGAGAGGTTGCTTATGAGCTTGCATTGCCTCCCAGTCTATCGGGAGTTCATCCGGTTTTCCATGTATCTATGCTCCGGAAGTATCATGTTGACATATCATATGTGTTGGACTTCAGCACAGTTCAGCTAGATAAGAGTTTGGGTTATGAAGAAGATCCATTTGCCATTGTTGATAAACAAGTTCGCCAGTTGAGGTCCAAGAGGATTTCTGCAGTAAAGGTCCAGTGAAGGGGCCAACCAGTCGAGGAAGCAAATTGGGAGGTCAAGGAAGACATGCGGAGCAGATATCCACACTTATTCAGCACTCCATGTACAATTCTAAACCCATTCGAGGACGAAAGTTTGTTTAAGAGGTGGAGAATGTAATGACCCAACCGGTCATTTTAACCTTTAGAACCCCCTTCCCTAAAATAAAACTTCCCGTATGTACTTTTCATGATTTATGACTTGCGGGGATGGTTGGTTCGGGATATGGAAGTGTTTGGATTTAAACCGGAACACTTGGTTCTTTAAGTTGGCCTTAAAGTGCTAAGTTTGATTTCGGTCAACATTTTAAGAAAATGACCCCGGAATAAAATTTTGACGATTCCAAAAGCTCTGTATGGTGATTTTGGATTTAGGAGCGTGTTTGAAATTTTATTTGGAAGTCCATAGTTAAATTAGGCTTGAAATGGCTAAAATAGGAATTTAAGTTTAAAAGTTTGATCGGGAAGTTGACTTTTTGATATCGGAGTCGGAATCCAGTTCTGAAATTTTTTCATAGCTCCGTTATGTCATTTATGACTTGTGTGTAAAATTTGAGATCAATCGGACTTGATTTGATAGGTTTCGGTACCGAATGAAGAAGTTGGAAATTTTAAGTTTCATTAAGCTTGAATTGGAGGATGATTCGTGGTTTTAGCGTTGTTTGATATGATTTGAGGTTTCGACTAAGTTCGTATGATGTTTTAGGACTTGTTGGTATAATTGGTTGAGGTCCCGAGGGGATCGGGTGAGTTTCGGACGGCTAACGGGATCATTTTTGGCTTTTGGAACATTGTTGATAGCTGCTGGAAATTTTCTTTTGATTTCCTTATACGCGATCGCGTGGATTGGGTTGCGATCGCGTAGGCTTAATTTGGTAGCTGAGAATTTGTTCTATGCGATCGCGTGGGCAAGTCCGTGATCGCGTAGGTTGGGTTCAGTTGTGCTATGCGAACGCGTGGCTAAGGCTGCGTTCGCGAAGAGGAAACGAAGCAGACGCTGACCACACGCTTAATGCTTCGCGATCGCGTAAGGAGGCTCGCGATAGCGTAAGCTTGCGGAGACTGTGCTTCACGATCACGTGGGACATTCCGCGATCGCGTAGGGTTAATGTTTGGGCAGTAAAATTTGTGCTACGCGATCGCGTGAGGAAGTTATCGTGTAGAAGAAATCACTGGGCAGAGAGTTTAAATTCTGAAAATTTTTAACGATTTGGAGCTCGGATTTAGGCAATTTTTGGAAGATTTTTAGAGAAAATAACGGGGTAAGTGTTCTTAACTCAATATTGGTTAAATTACCCGAATCCATCATTATTTTTATCATTTAATTGGTGAATTGAGTTGGAAAAGTTTGAAAACCCTCTTGGATAGATTTGAGAATTTGAGGGCCGAATATTTAGCGGAATTTAGTGATTTTTGTATAGGTAGACTTGTGGTTGAGTGGGCATTCATATTTCGTAACTTTCGCCGGATTCCGGGACGTGGGTCCCACGGATGAATTTTTAATTAATTTCAGAATTTTTATTGAAAATGTAGTATTTTCTTATATAATTGATTCCTATAATTTTTAGTGATTGTATCGAATTATTTTTGGCTAGATTCAAGCCAGACAGAGTTGGATAATCGTGAAAAAGGCCTTCTAGTGGATTAAATTGGAGCATGACGAGGTAAGTCTCTTGTCTAATCTTGTGAGGGGGAAAAATTACCCCATGGGGATTAAATTGAATAATTGTTGCTAATTGCGGGAGCTACGTATGTACGATGTGACGAGAGTCCGTGCGTAGCTACTATAAATGCTAAAGTCCGGGTAGTTTAGGACTCAAAGCATGAATTACTTGTGTAAATTGTATTTCCTAATTAATTAATATTAAATTGATATATATGAATATATTGTGAATTGTTAGATAAAGATATTAAAGGATGAAAATCTCATATGCTTGATTTTCTGTTTAAATCAATAAATTGTTAAAAGAAATTGTTCTTCCTCCCGAATTTATCTCATAATAAATATACTCTCCTTCCGGAGGTACATAAGAAAATGTTCTCCTTTCTTGTGGAGCGGGCCGAACGCCTCGGCAGGATAGATGCATCTATGGATCGCGCCGCACGTCCCTCGGCAGTGTACATGACACTTTGGATCGGGTCGTACGTCCTCAGCAAAAATCGTGCTTAATAATAATAATAATTACACGATACTTTAATATCTTATTTCAGCTTGCGAAGCTAATTGATAAATTAAAAAATCCTCGGAATTTAATGAATTATTATTCTTGCTTGTTAAAGAATTAATTGTTATTCATGTAAATGATATTTAATTGATAAATTGGAAAGTATTTGAATTGAAGGAATTTAATTAATATATTGAGAATTGTTGCATTTGAAGGAATTTGATTATTTCCTTTGATTAAATAAATTATTTTAAATTCTGTAAATCATGCTGATTTAAATATCCTAGTTGTATTTCAATTATTATTATTGACCCATAGTGAGTGTTAAAGTCGGCTATCTCGTCTCTACCACTTCGAGATTAGGCTTGATACTTACTGGGTACACGTTGTTTTCGTACTCATACTGCACTAGCTGCACATTGTTTTTGTGCAGGACCTAAGGCAAGTACTAGTGGGGGATCTATCGTCTTACACCCACGTTATCCAGGGGCATAGTGGTGAGCTGCACTTTCTGAGCCGTTCTGCGGCTACTAGTGTCTCTCCTTGTATTTTCATTCTGTCTATTTTTATTTCAGACAGTATTTGAGGTTTTGTATAATCTACTAGATGCCCATACACTTGTGATACCAGGTCTTGGCACACACATTGGTAGAATTTGGGTTTTATTAATTTTTTGGATCAATATATGTTTAATTTATTAAGTTGGCTTGCCTAGCTGTAGTGTTGGGCGTCATCACGACCTATAGGTGAAATTGGGTCGTGACATTATCGTAGGTTTTTTTATATAGTTTCTATAATTTTAAATATCATTTCAAAAGATGTGCTTATTTGCAACTACAACCCCTTGAAACTTTCTTATCTACCACTTTGAAAAAATAAAGTGTTTCAAAATTAGTACTGTTTCTCAAATAGAATAATATATTATATATACACCTTTTATAATTCCACTATATTTTGAATAATTAGTAAATCTAGAATAACTTTATTATCTAACTGAATTTGAGCACTGACTTGGACATAATGTTATCAAGGTAGAAAACTTTTTTTGGTTAGAAAAACACTCTAATAATCATAAAAAATCAAAAAAAGCTTAATATAGATCATGGGGAGCATTTGAATTTTTAATTAAATTAGTGTAAAAGCATCTGCTATATTATAATTGACCATCCTTTCGTATCTTATGCTAGCTATATTATTATAAGTATGTAATTTAAGATTTTCCTTAATCCATTAAAATAAGAATCTTTTATGTATTTTAATGTTATTTATTTATTCGATCATATTAAATATATTTGTAAATGAATATAAGGCTTATTTTTATCGGATAAGTGTAAAGCTTTTGATAGTTCTAAAATCAGCACATTACTCAATTTGATTATGAGCCGTAGAAACAGGCTCTTGTGGAAATGCAGGATAAGGTTACGTACAATAGACCCTTGTGGCTCAGCCCTTCCCCGGACCCTACACATAGCGGGAGCTTAGTACATCGGGCTGCCATTTACTCAACCTGGTTATAGCTTATGGCAATCTATAACCTTTTGTAGGGATTGAAGTTAAGCTACATACGGGTAGTCGTAAAGAAACCAGGAGCGTTTTGGACACTAATCCTTAACAACCACATTTTTAATCATATTCAATTAAAATTTTCAAGTTAAAAATAGTTTATTTACCATCGATACTAAAAAAATCTTCTAATAATTTTAAGATCTTTCACTAAAAGATGTAAACAAGTTAAAACGAACATATAAATTCACAGTTCCTTTGCATGGTGAAGTTTCTAATGAAAAGCCTTGGAGTAAAAATAATTAATAAAAATCTCAAAAATAAATACAATAATTAAATTAAAAATCATTTGAAAGGATACTCAAATTGAAACTTCCAAATTACAATAACAAAATTAGGGTTTTTTGTGTTCAATTCATATCCTCACTCTTAATTTCTTAGGTAAAATTTGTCTAAATTTTGCCTTACAAGTTTATGGACTTGTTTTCATAATTTAAATGTCCTAAATATTTTAATAGTCTCTCATCTTCTATAGTATTAGGGAATTCATCTACCACAAATTAAAAGTTTTATCCTAATACAAATGATGTAATTTGTTATTGTGAAGAAAAAAAACCAATATTGGTAACAATATTGCATTAATGTAAAGACAATTAATCTCTCATTTATTTTTAAAATTAATCAAATTGAACTTAAAATAAATTTTGATAATCAAACATGTGAAATTAATAAATTGTTAAGCGAATCCTTGTGAGATTTAATATGCTTAAGTCCAATAAAATTTTCTTCTAATCTATTTATAAAATATTTACGCAACTTGTAGTTATTTTGCAAAAGCCCGTTTTGGAATTTCTTTTTAATGTGCATGGTTTCCAAAAGCATTAGTCATATAATTCACATATAGTGGTAATTCAGTATATATTATGTAATGACCCAACCGGTCATTTTGACTTTTAGAACCTTGTTCCCCTATATAAAACTCCTCGTATGTGCTTTTATTAATTTATGACTTGCGGGGATGGTTGGTTCGGGATTTAGAAGTGTTCGGGTTGAAATCGGAACACCGGTTCCTTAATTTGGTTTTAAAAGCCCAAATTTGACTTCGGTCAACCTTTTGAGAAAACGATCCCGGAATCGGGATTTGACGGTTTCAATAGGTTCGTATGATGATTTTGGACTTGGGCGTATGTTCAAATCGGGTTTTGGACAATCCGGGAGCGTTTCGAAGCTTAATAGTGAAAAATCAACTAATTGAAGGTTTAATGTTCTTTAAATTTGGTTTGGAGTAAGTTTTGGAGTAATTAAAGTCAGTTTGGAATTCCGAACCTGAGAATAGCTCTGTATGGTGATTTAAGACTTGCACGCAAAATTTTATGTCATTCCGAGTAGTATAAGTATATTTCGGCACGTTCGGAATAAGTTTAAAGAATTTGAAAATTCTAAGTTGAATCAATTTGGTTTGAGGTATGATTCTTAGTTTTGATGTTATTTTACACATTCTGAGGGTTCGAGCGAGTCCGTTTTATGATTTTAAACTTGTTGGTACATTCGGGCGGGGCCCCGGGGGCCTCGGGTGTTAACCGGACGAGGCTCGGATCAATTTTGGACCTTGGAGCAGCAGCTGAAGCTTCCAGCTTCTGCTGCAACCGCACTTGCGCTTGGCCAGCCGCGTTGTGAGGCCGCAGGTGCGAAGCTTGGCGCGCAGAAGCGAAGGCCCAAGTCGCAGAAGCAGACTCGCGAAAGCGGTCCTGAGGCCGCAAATGCGGAACTTGGCCAGGCGAGGGAAACTTGCACCTGCGAGGCTTTTTCCGCAGGTGCGGCTAGACCTCCGCAGGTGTAAAAATGCTACTGGGCAGAATGGTTTAAAGGGAACGAGGCTCAGTCATTTTTAGCCCGTATTTCCTCCATTTTTGGGCGATTTTGGAGCTTTTTGAGAGAGAATTTCAACTAGCAACTTGAAGGTAAATTAATTCTACACACCTTGAGTTAAATACATAGTTTATTGGGTAGATTATAACCTGTAAATCTTGAAAATCAAGGGTTTAGATGAAAAATTTAGGTTTTGACAAAAATGAGATTTTAACTACGAAAATGGTTATGGAATTGGATGGAAATTGTATAATTGAGTTCTTGAGATTATGGGTAACGTTTTTCTCCGAAAATTTCCATAACCCGGACACGTGGGCCCGGGATAAATTTTAAGGATTTACCATTTTGGATAGGGTAATTTAATTAATAGTCTAATTTCGAATTTTCGAACATGTATTAATTATTTTATATAATATTTGGATAGTTTCGGATTTTCCGTCACCGAACTGGGATTTTACGCGACATTGTGATTGGTAAGTGAGCTTTGAGACACGGTAAGTCTCTTGTCTAACCTTATAAGAGGGAATTTACCCCATGGATGATTTAAATTAATAATTATTGCTAATTGTGGGGGGCTACGTACGTACGAAGTGACGAGAATCCGTGCGTAGCTACTAATATTGCTAAAGTCCGGGTAGTTTAGGACTTAAATCATGAATTACTTGTGATAATTGTATCCTTATTTAATTAAAGCAATAGAATTATGTTGCAAATTGTTAGAGAAAATGGTAAAAGATTGAAATATCACATACTTGAAATTTTATTCAGAATATTTAACTATTGTAGAAATTTGTGCATCCTCCTGCGTTAAATCTCAAAAATATAAATATATATATATATATTCCGGAGGTTCATAAAAAATATCTTCCTTTCTTGTGGAGCGGGCCGAACGCCTCGGCAGTATAGATGCATCTATGGATCGCGCCGCACGTCCCTCGGCAGTGTACACGACACTCTGGATCGGATCATACGACCTTGGTAGAAATCGTGCCTAATAATAATAATTACACGATACCTTGATATTTTAATTGTTGCTTGTGAAGTTAATTGATAAATTAAAAATTATTGAAATGTAAGGAATTAATTATTTCTGCTTATTAAGAAAATTATTGTTGTTCATCTAAAAATCATGTTTAATTCAATATATTCTATAGTAATATTATTGACCCATAGTGAGTGTCAAAGTCGACCTCTCGTCACTACTTCTTCGAGATTAGGCTTGATACTTACTGGGTACACGTTGTTTACATACTCATACTAAGGTTGCTGCATTTTTTGTGCAGGACCTGAGACATGTACTATCGGAGGACCTATCGGTGCGCACCCACGTTATCCAGAGACTTAGTTGTGAGCTGCCTTTATAAGCCGTTCTGCAGCAACTAGTGCCTCTTCTTGTATTTGTGTTCTCTCTATTTTATTTCAGACAATATTTAGAATTTTGTATAATCTACTAGATACTCATACACTCATGACACCAGGTCTTGGCACACAATAGTAGAATTTGTGAATTTAATTATTTTACTTGGGTTTTAATTTATCTTATTTTCTCATATCTTTCTTAATTTTTGAAATTTTGAAGAGTTTGATTACTCGAAAAAATTTTAAAGAAATGAATATATGTTAAATCATTAGTTGGCTTGTCTAGCTGGGATGTTGGGCGCCGTCACGACCTATATGTGAACTTGGATCGTGACATATTAATTACAAAAACATAAGTAAAAAAAATAAAATAAGTGTGTACAGTAGTTAATAGAGGGAAGTATTACATCACTACTTATTTTAAGAGAGAATAAGCAGTATTCAATAAGTTTTGCACTGGCAAAGTATGTTCTTAGGCTAAATACCCTTTTTCAGCACAATGAAAATTAAAAATGAATCTGTACTCCCATTTTCCAAGTTGAAGCAAAGAACACATAAAAGCACCAATCTTTTATGAGATTCAGAAAAAAAAAAAATAGACAACAACCCATATTCTAAATCATCAATCCAAATATTCTTACACCATTAATTCAAATTTTTCTTTTTAAAAGAAAAAAAGAAAAACACCAAACAGCATGATCGTGAAAAAAAGAAGGTAATTATAATAACATAGAAAACACTCACCACAATAACCAAGAAAAGATTAACGGCAACACATTACAGAGAGAAACAGTTTGGGTGGGGCCCTGGGCTTTGGGTACACGTGGGAAGTACAAAGTAAGCGAGCAAAAGCTATTGTATGGGAATGTGTGGTGGTGAGGGCAATTTAGTCAAAGGCATGCAAAATGTTATCTACGAGCTCGGTAAGATTTTATTTTGACCAATCATTATGTTTCATTTTAACTGACATTACCATATTACCCTTTAAATCCCAAGCAGACATGTCGTCCAGCTGTCTGCTAACTCCCCCTTATTAGCTACCAATATTAAAAGCTAATGCATGAACTACAATGAGTAAAAAAATTATATCTTTTTTTAAAGGGATATAGCTAGAGAGCATTCAAAAGTGACATTGCCTTCTTTATTTTTCATGTTTGGTGAGCATGGTATTAAATTCTATAGTTTATCTATATACGCTTTATTATCTTGTTATTTTTATTCTGTTTTTATATATATATATATATATATATATTATTAAGTTTCCTAAAATATAATTTAGTCCATAAAATAAAGTGAAGCTGATAACATGAAAAATAAGACATATTCTCACGTATTATTTCAATATATCTTACATAGTTTAATTCAGCACACGAAGTAAAAAAGAAAGAAGAGTTTTTAAACCTATAGTCTTAAACATGTTATAGCACCTACTTGACTTTTGAAACTTGGGGTCTCTTAAACACGCATTAACATTTGTGCACTATAAAAGTTTCATATTAAGACTCAAATGAAAAGATAACATTAAATTATTCTCAAATATAAATATGTATAATTCTTTTTTGAAATGATAGGAAATAATGTCACATAAACTAGAACGGATTAGAGTAATATCCTGGGTAGAGCTAGGAAGGCGAAACGGGTTCATCTCAATCCCCTTTCCTGAAAAATTATATTATATATAATAGGTCAAACTTATTATTTTATGTGTATATAGTAGATGTTGAATGCTCTTGACTTCTTCATATATTTATTTTTTTATATTTTGAATTTCCTTTGAAAACATTCTGACCCCATTACTGAGTATTACCTCACAAACTTATTAAAATATTAAATCCAATCATGCATGATTCCTTTTATCCAAAGGAGGTAGTTAGTGACTATAAATACTACTGCCCTAAGTAGTGGGAAAGAACTGAAAAACACTATAAAGACAACTCTGAGGGAAGACAAGAATTTTGCAGTAAATCATCAGAAGGAGACACACTCAATTCCCCACAAGCCCAAAAAGATGTCACAATGTGAGAAAGATTTGGAAGCAGAATTGGAAGTACTGAGAGAGACTTTTAAATCTGGGAAAACTAGAGAAGAATCTTGGAGGAGGACACAGTTAAAAAATTTGCTCAGATTTCTTGAAGAGAAAGAAGATGACATCTTCAAAGCCCTTAAACAAGACTTGGGAAAACACCAAGTTGAAGCTTACAGAGATGAGGTAATGTATTTTTACATTCTCCCTCCATCCCAAAATAAGTGTCGTTTTTTCCTTTTCGAGAGTTAAATTGACAATTTACTATGTTAAAGGGCAGCCCGGTGTACTAAACTCCTCCTATGTGCAGGGTCCGGGAAAGTATTCGGACCACAAAGATCTATTGTACGCAATCTTATCCTGCATTTTTGCAAGAGGTTGTTTCCACGGCTCGAACCCGTGAAAATATAGTTAAAATTAAAATTTAAATATTCAAAAATTATACGAAAATAACTACTCTTATAAATTATATAGTTTTTCTCATATTAATTTGATTAAAAATTAAATCTTAAAATATTAGTCAAAGTTCACGTATAGTTTATTTTCGAGAAGTGAAAAACACCAAATAATTGGGAGGGAGGGAGTATATGATTAATTGGGTGGTAGTAACTATTTTTGAAGTTTTTATATTCATATAGTTTTAGCAATATTCACAAATAAAGATAACTTTCTAATTCAGAAGCCCGATTTCAGTTTTGGAGACAAAATCAAAGTTATGGAGTACATTACAATAGAATTCGAAAAAGTTTAATATAGGTCTAATACGTGAGTGTATACGTGGTAAAGTTTATAAAATAGTTCTGTCTTAATTTTTCTTTTAATATATTTTAAAAAGAATGCTACATTCTCCATATTAGTATATTTAAAATTCCAACCCTTTCATTTTATCCCAAATAACACTCCCTTATAGAAATGATATGTTATGCTATTAAGATCACAAGATTCAAAGATTATCTTTGATATCTTATACATATTTTTACCTTTAGTTTAGGATCACAAGACTTAAAAAATTTTATTACATCTTTATAATGGAGATAGGCTAGAGACAAGTGTGAAGTCCTTTTTAAAGACAACTAATGCTTGATTGGATATTTTAATTTGTTTTGCTTCACATTAGATGACAAAGCGAAAAAGATATTAAGAAGAAAAAGGAGGAGGAAGCAATGGTGAATTAAACTAACAACATGCCGTTTCATGATGTAACATGAAAAATAAACTTACATTATTACAAAGCAAAAAAGTATGGGTAGAATTATTATATAAAATATAAGGTAAAGGAAAAATAAAATTATTTAATAATAAAGAATGACAAGATGAGAGAAAAATACAATATGACAATGCGATCGCGTTAAATCGATCGTTACATAAGGTGATAATTTTTGTCTTTACGTAACAAGGACAAAAATTAATAGGGAGCTTCCTTTATTTCATGACGGTGAAGTAAAATCAATATCATGATCTTTATTATATGATATATGATATATAAGGACGAGTTGAAAGGACCTTTTTTTTTTTTCTTCTTGTCCACGTGTGGCTAAGATTAAGCCGTTGGCCTTATCATGCAAGTGGAAAGAGGGCATTAATTTTGACACAATTAGTTAGGGGGTGAAGTCAGAAGTGACAACCTAATTGAATCAATAGCCCTCCAACTTTGGCAAGGACCTTGTGAAGTCATTCAGAAACATAGCATTAAAAACCCCATCAGGATAACAATATCTTTATGATCCTCTGCACATCATTTTGACTTTTTTTTTGGTTGGGGGGTTAGTTTGGAAAGAACTCTTCTACTTACTATCTTCTGTAGTATTTTGGCATGATATTTTTTAAACGAAAAATGGAGAGGGTTAAGCTATGGTTTGAAGCAGTGGCATAGCCAAAGAATTTTAACGAGATTTCAAATTCGAGATTCAAAGCTACAATCTCTAAAAGAATAGTAAGGCTCAGCCTATTATTCCTAAAGTAACTTTTATCCGTTGAGTGACGCCCCACTCACTAGGATCACTAAGGTCGTCTTTCGCCGTTGCTCGATGGGTGTGTCAAGCTCCCTGATCTTCCTTTGTACTCGAGGGCCAATTTTCATCCGGCCCGAGGAAACCTTTGCACACCTCTGGTACCTTTTGGAAGGTCTACGCCTCATAAAACTATCTAACTGAGACTGTCCATTGGCCCATAAGTCCTGACACAAAGTTATAATTTTAGACCTTCCGGAGTGGTATATCGACCGAAAGCAGGGAGAGAGGGAGCTCTTACTAGTAAACAAAGAGGACCTCTTTAGAATAACTTTTGAGTCACACTTAGTGTTATGTAAAAATAACTTTGAGAGAATTCAACAAATATGTATACAAAAATAAATCGTATTTTTTACCTTATTTGCTGATTGAATAGACCCTTTCAGACCATATAGCTCCGGCCCTCATTAGGAGGTAGGAGAATGCATAATTTAATTAACATAATTATCATAGTGAGTAAATATAGCAATTCCATCTGAAGAAAGAATTATCTATATTTTTTTCTGCAGATTGGAACATTAATAAAATCTGTGAATTATGCACTGGATGGCTTAAAGCAATGGATGTGTGGCAAGAAGGTATACTCTGTAAAATAGACTTGCATTAGATGAATATTTTGAACTTAGTTACCTTGTATCTAATCTAAAGCTAAATATTGTTATTTGATTCACAGGCCAAATTGCCAATTGCTGCATTCCCTTCTTCAGCAGAGTTGGTTCCTGAACCTCTTGGTCTAGTCCTCATTATTTCCTCTTGGAATTTTCCTTTTGGTAAGCTTTTTTCTCCTTTCAATTTTAATTTTAGTTTTTCTCTAGCTTTGTCAGAAAATGATGAATTTTATGATTATTATTACTCAAGTTAGCAGAAAATTAAAAATTTAAAAATTGTAGTTCTCTTTAGAGATTATGTGTTAAGTGGCGTTCTCTCCCTAATACCTAAACAGAGTAGTTCCATTTTGTAGTTAATCGTAAGTTGGTATGTCCGTATGCGAAAAAAACTCAGACATGCTCAAATAACATGTGATATGTATATTGTTAGTGAAAATATAATTAATTACCGTTTGACAAATAAGATGAAGAAAAATAAATAAATTTTATTTATGTTGAGGCGCAGATTTTTCGGTCTCTTTAAGGAGATTCAAGCTCACCACATCAAAATCCTCACTAGTCCAACAGTAATCTTCTTGACTTGTCCCCTCCAAAATACAACATCGTGTAACTCGAACAAACTCTGGACAAGTTGTTGAGTGAGTCCATTACTTAAACGGTCGCTCAATTTTTCGAAATTATCTACCAAAGTCATTTTTCTTTCGTTTGTAATAGCAATGTCACTTAACCATGCATATAGCACTCAGAATGTCACTTAACTATGCCTATAGCACTCGGAATGTCACTCAACCAAATTTATCAAACTTTAGATTGACAAATACCTATTTTACCCTTTAAATTATCAACTTTTTATCTTCTAATTTTTTTTTTTTTGCTTTTGCTTTTTTAATATTATGATTTTTTTCTCACATTATAGACTTACCTATAGAACATAAATATTATATTTAAAAATAAAAAGTAAAAAATTCTAGCATATATAATGTCGAAATAATAATATAATTGAGTATAATACTCAAGAATATGTAATGTCTATTACAAAAATACCTTTATTTTAAATAATTATTTTTTATAGTATGTGCATGTAATATATATTTTAAAAAATTTATTTTCTTTCATTCTCAATTGTGTAAATAATATTTTTAGTTTTTTTTGTTAATATCAAAATTATTATTACGAATAAATTGTTCTAATTAACTTTCTATTGTGCTCAATATTTTATTATTCCAACATTGTATATGCTTAAATACTATTTTAATTTTTTTAATTTTATAAATTAAATTTATTTTTCTAAGGTAAGTCCATAATATAAATTAAAAAGAGAAAATATATTATATTAAAAGGCTAAAAAATAAAAAGAAGATAAAAGCTGATAATTTAGAGGGTAAAATAGGTATTTGGCGATCAAAAATTTGAGAAATCTAGTTGAGTGACCTTCTCAGATCTATTAGCATAGTTAAGTGACTTTGTTGTTACAAACGAAAGAAAGATAACATTGGTAGATAATTTCGGATAGTTGAGTGACCATCTGAGTAATGGACTCGTTGTTAAGTCCAAAGTTCCACCACTTGGAACACCTTCCTTCAACAAAAAATATTCTCTTTTCTAGAGAATAAGTTTGAGACGAAGATTTTCTCCTTCTGTTAACTCTCTTTTTCACTACATCAATTTCCCTTTTTTCATGCACACTACAATATTTTTTCATGCCAAACACAAGGAAGAAATACCACTATTTATAGGCAGGGGAAGATCTATGTATGGAGTTGGGGATGGTACGTCACCCGATCGCTCAAATAAAATCTTGTATATGTACTAGTATTTTCCTCAAAAATTCTACATAAGGAATGAATGGCACCCCGAGATACTAAGAAGTCGTTTGGTAGTTGGTTAGGAGAAAAGTTATCCATGTATTGGGGGCAACATAATTTATACAATGTTTGGTAGCCATTAGTTATTTTGTACAAAATTCAGCATAACTAATACCATGTTTGGTTGTCATTTTACAATTCTACATAAATAATACATGTATAAGTTATGATTTAATCTGTGTATTATTTTATGCGGGGGAGAAGGTGGAATAACTAATACATATATTAGTAATACATTGATAAAATATTAAAATGATAAATTTACCCCTATTATTTTACACATAAAGGCTTCCTTCTATAGATTGATTTGTATCAAACCTTTTGGAGAACAAGCATGGAGATACCGATGACTCACTGCTAGGCTCTTCCTCTTCTCAATCTATTAGAGAAAAAAACAGTAAATACGTATTTTACTTTAAAATTTATATAATGTATATCAATTTGTAATACAACAAACCAAATATTCAAAAAAAATAATCCCTACGTAACTAATACATGTATAACTAATACATGCATAACTAATCCATTCATTACTTATTCCTGCATAACTAATACTTGCATAACTAATACATGTATAACTAATACTTGCATAACTCTAAGTAGTAACCAAACGACCTCTAGATGGATATAGGTGATATGGTTGAAGTGCTGAAATTCACGTAAAAGACCTAGGATCAAGACTAATTTTGGTCCTTGTCATTCCTTTTGTTACCTTATCCCCTTTCCTTTCTTTTCTTTATGCTCCTTTTGTTAATTGTTCTTATTTTCTTCATCTTTGTTATTCACTTATTTGTGCAATCTCATTTTTATTATTTATTTATTTGCTTCCTTTATCTTTTTCTGGATCTTTAAATTTTATTTGAATGTAATTTTTATTATTTTCTCTTTTTATCCATTTGTTGC
Source organism: Nicotiana tabacum (assembly GCF_000715075.1). Lineage (NCBI taxonomy): Eukaryota > Viridiplantae > Streptophyta > Magnoliopsida > Solanales > Solanaceae > Nicotiana > Nicotiana tabacum. Next base: position 10,880,454 of record NC_134098.1, read on the forward strand.
TATTATATTAATTTTAGAGATTATTTTAGAGTGATTGAAGGGTGCGTATGATATATCCGTTTATGCATAATTTAATTTTTTTTAAATTGGATTGAAATTCAAAATGTACCAAACCAAACTGAAATAATTCAGAACGGATCAAATCGACTAAATATACATCTTAATTTAATTTTTTTCGCTAGTGATCGTTTTGCATTAGATAGTGGCACCCATAGCTATCAAATCCTGGACCTGCCTCTGTTTATAGGTGTAGAATCTCTTCCATGAAGTAAATAATAAGGTAGTGGGATAATAAAATTATAGAACATAGTTGAAGGTTATAAAACTTAACCTTTAGTGGGTAATTAATGATAGATCATGGCATTAATAGTTTGTCACGGCCCAAAATCCACCTAGTCATGATGGCACGTAACTCAACCCGTCAGATAAGCCAATTAACAACTATCCAATTCAATTAATATTTAATTGACTCTAATACACTCCCTAAAGACTGGTAGTACAAATCATGAGCTTCTAAGATTAGAATTTATAAAACTGGGATGAAATAAATACATCATCTGTTCGAAATCTACATAAACAGATTTTTATAAATTTAAGGCTACCATGAACAAGAGGCAGCTACTACTGGAACACAGATACATCTTAAAATCCACCTCTCGTCGATCGCATCAACATCAGCATCCAATATCTGCACGCAAGATGCAAAAGTATAGTATGAGTACAACTGACCACATGTACTCAATAAGTAACAAACCTAACTTTAGGTTAAAAGTAGTAACGAGCTGGAACAAGGATTAGGGTCCAGCACCAATAGCCAACAACAATTCATAACAACATAATAGAAGTAATAAAAGAAGTAGCTCATAGATAAAATGCTTAGCTCGTTCACAGTTCTAGAAAAATAGTCCTGCTTTTCAAATATATTAGTGAAAACCCAAATCATTTACCGAAATCACCAAATTTATGAGTAAGTTTGAAAACTTTGATTTTTCCCAAAACTTTCAACAGGTAAATGTTTCATTTTTTAAAAAGGCGTGAGAAAAATACATCTCTATGCCTACATGCCAATATGTATGAGAAGTCATGAATGACGCAATATCATACAGCATGAGGAAAAATGCATCTCTATGCATGTATATCAAGTGTGCATGTCAATGTAATACGACTCAATGATAAAACCATATGCATACTCTAAGAGTATCATTTCACTCAGTCCTCTCAATCGCACTCAGTAGGTACCTGCGCTCACTGAGGTATGTACAGACTCCGGAGGGGCTCCTTCAGCCCAAGCGCTATAACAACCCAATCATGGCATAAATCAATAAAATATGCTGCAGTGCGCAGCCCGATCCCATAAATATCCTCACCATCAGGCCCTCGGCCTCACAATTCATCAATCTCTCCAGTCTCTCGGGCTCACAATGTCATGAAAATCGGCAAAAATTGATGATATGATGAAATCAATAAATAGCAACAGAGACTGAGATATGATATAAAATGAATGAACATGACTGAGTAAGAAGTTACAATTTAAACAAATAATTCGATAACAGAAATGACCTCAGTGGGTCCCAATAATACCAACATTTGCCTAAGCATGATTTATAACATGAGTGATAGCTCAATTTCTCTAACACATAAAAATATATGGAAAAATATAAGTTAATTGACTATACAGCTCTACGAAATCAACCGAGTTTCGATTTCTACGGTGCACGCCCGTCACCTAGCATATGCGTCACCTCCAAAGAATTCACATAACACGTATAATCAGGGTTCATACCCTCAGTTCTAAGATTAGAGATGTTCCTTATCTCGAATAAACCGAATCCATTGTCGAGCAAGCTAAACAATGCTCCAAAAATTTCATTCTGTGCGTATCAACTTCTGAACGGTTTAAATCTAGTCACAATTAATTCGAATCAGTCAACACAAATTATAGTAATTAATTCCATATTAAAATATTAATTTTCCCATAAAATCCGAAATTACACTCAAACATTGCCCCGTAGGGCCGACGGAGTCCCATTTTCAGATCTTAAACATTCTGTCCTGGACTTTCTTCTTCGGGAACACGGCCACTTCCTCGCGTTCGCGGAGCACAATTTTGTTTCGCTCAGTTTTCCTCCTTTGCGAACGCGGCACCTCCCTCGCGTTCGCGAAGCACAAATTGCCACTACCCCACAAGCCTTCTACGCGGACGCGAGGAGCCTCTCGCGAACGCAATGCATGACTGACCCACCTCTTCTCAAACGCGACCTCGACTATGCGAACGCGTAGAATAAATGCTTTGGGGTCCCAGCTGCCTCTATTTCCTCTATGTGAACAAGATAACTATCTCGCGTTCGCGATGCACCACTGCCCAGACATTCGCGAACGTGGCTCCCACTTCGTGAACGCGAAGCATAAATCCTCACCTGCCACCCACTCCCCTTCGTGAACGTGGGACTCCCCTTCGCGAACGTGGAACTCCCCTTGCGAATGCGAAGAAGGAAACCAGCACCTGAAACACCAGATTTTTTGCAATTCCAACAAGTTTAACTCTAATCCGTTAACCACCCGGAATCCACCCGAGGCCCCCGGGACCTCAACCAAATATACCAACAAGTCCTAAAATATCATACAAACTTAGAGGAGCCTTCAAATCACATCAGACAACGCTAAAAACTCAAATCATACCCCAATTCAAGCTTAACGAAACTAAGAAATTTTAACTTCTACATTCGATGCCGAAACCTATCAAATCAAGTCCGATTGACCTTAAATTTTGCACACAAGTCATAAATGACATAACGGACCTATGAAAATTTTTAGAACATGATTCCAACCCCGATATAAAAAAAGTCAACTCCCGGTCAAACTTCCAACTTAAACTTATTATTTTCGCCATTTCAAACCTAATTTAACTACGGGCTTCCAAATAATTTTACGGATACACTCCTAAGTCCAAAATCACCATACGAAACTATTGAAATCATCAAAACTCTATTCTGGGGTCGTTTACACATAAATTAATATCCGGTCAACTATTTTAACTTAAGCTTTAAACCTTGAAACTAAGTGTTCCAATTTATTCCAAAACTTCACCGTACTCGGACCAATTTCCCCGACAAGTCACATAATAACTGTAAAAAATAAATTGAGCAGTAAATGGGAGAATATAGTTGTAATACTCAAAATGACCAGTCGGGTCGTTACATAGTTACACCAAAGATAATGACCACTTTCTTGCCAGTTTATAGCCATTACCTCACAAGAAATAATGCACTTTAATTTCAATATTAAAATGCACATAATACCAACATATATAAACGTTCTTCAATTAACCATGATTAAATGGTGAAAACAGCATGGGCTAGCCTGTTTTCGTCTTGGTAATCAAAAAAATAGCCAGCATTTGCCAAGTCATTAAAACATAGCCCCTATTTTATGTGATTATAAAATCTAGACAAAAATATCCTAGCTGACCACTTTACCTAAATATGGGTAATGTCATACACCAATAAGGTCGTGACATGTGTCATTAAAATAAAAAAAATAAATATAAAATTATACATATACCCTCATCTTATTCAACCTCATCTCTTCCACCTCCATCTCCTCCTCCATGGACCACCCGAAATATTAGAACACATAATTCAACCCAAAACCTAGGAGCCCAAGTGATTTAATCCGAGAAATAAATAAAAGCATCAAAAGCCAATAAGTCATGGCTCACACCACAGTATCATCATCACAACAAGGCCATTGTTAAAAAAAACGCAACAATGGCAAAGGTAGATCGAAAATAGAATAAGAATGGCCATCTCTCTACAACTCCTTGGGTGCCTGTCACGACCCAAAATCCCACCTGTCGTGATGGCACCTATATCAATACTAGGCAAGCCAAAAATCTAAATAAAACACCATATCTTTTAAATTTGAAAACAAAATAATTAAATTCAGCGGAAGAAATCTCACAATTTCAAATATAACACTCCCAAAAACCGGTGTCACTGAGTACATGAGCATCTAATGTGAATACAATGTTTGACTGATAAAAACCACTGCCTGAAAGTACAGAACAGTACAATAACTGAAAGAAAGAGAGACAAGGTCAACGGACGCCAAACAGCTACCTTGATAGTCTCCAACTGATAGTACTCTGAGATCTAACAATCTCCGTGTCCGAAAGCACCTGAATCTGCACACGAGGTGCAGAGTGTAGTATGCGTATAACTAACTCAATAAGTAACAAGACTAACCTCTGGGCTGAAAGAAATGATGAGCTTCGTAAGTACAGTCCAGTAAAAATAATGGTACAGAAATGTAGGCATGCTTTCAACTTCAACAGTTATACTCAATACAAGTGAAATAGATCAATACTGCATGATATGAGGCATATGACATCTCAGTAGAAAGACCTCATGTCAATACTGGTCACAAATTATCCTGGTCACTTGGTACTGTTTATGGAGTGTGTGTGTGTGTGTGTGTGTGTGTGTATATATATATATATATATATATATATATATATATATATATATATATATATATATATATATATATATATATATATATATATATATATAAACATCGACTGACAGTCCGTCACCCAGAACTGTATACGGCCAATCCATCCATGGGATAATTTATCCCTAAATATAAAAGATACTAACAAGATCCATGTCCAGATAACTCATTACAACACAAATAAGTAAGGCAAGTCCATGCCCTGGGAAAATCCATCCCAAATATATATATAAGCAGTAAGTAAGGCAAGTCCATGCCCTAGGAAGTCCATCCCGAATATCGATGATCATCTACGCTCACTGGGGGGTGTACACACTCCGGAGGGGCTCCTTCAGCCCAAGCGTAATACAAAACCAATATGGCCTACTGCAGGCGGGCAGTCCCGATCTGTATAATAACAAAGCCTATAAGGCCTGCTGCATGCGGGCAGTCCCGATCCATAAAATAGTAAAGCCAATAAGGCCTTCTGTAGGCGGGCAGCCCCGATCCAGAAAATAGTAAAGCCAATAAGGCCTGCTGCAGGCGGGCAGCCCCGATCTAGAACAATAATAATGTATAAAGCCATTCTGGCCTGCTGTAGGCGGGTAGCCCCGATCCATAAATATCCTCACAATGGACGAATATGACTAAGTGTGAAATATATATTCCATAAATATCCTCATAATGGACAATTATAACCGACTGTGAAATATATATTTTTGAACAATTAATTCAACAACAACACAACCCTATGGGTCCCAAAATATTGGTACGTAGCCTAAACATGATCTTTAATAGGAACCTCAGCTTAATTTCTCTAACACGTGGAGAACGTTCAGATAATAACAATGATTCATTAATCTTACAACTGCACAGGATTTATTCAAGACACAATTTATATGGTGCACATCCACATGCTCGTCACCTATCGTGTATGTCACCTCCAAACAATTTATATCATACCAAATTCGGGGATTCATACCCTCAGAACCAAGTTTAGAAGTGTTACTTACCTCAAACCGTATAATCATTTACTCTGGTATGCCTTTGCTTCGTGAATTGGCCTCCAAATGCCTCGAATCTAGCCACAAATAATTCATTTCAGTCAATAAAAATGATAGGAATTAATTCCATAAGAAAATACAAATTTTCCATCAAAATCTGAAATTTCACCCAAAAATCACCTGTGCGGCCCACGTCTCGGAACCCAACAAAAGTTACAAAATCCGAAAGCCCATTCAACCACGAGTCTAACCATACTAATTTTACCAAAATCTGACCTCTACTCGACCTCCAAATCTTCAAATCTTATTTTAAAATTCCTAAGTTCAAACCCCCGATTTACACCTCAAAAACATGTAATCTAGTTGGATTATTCGATGATAATTCAATATTATGGAGTAGAAATGATCACAAGTGACTTACCTCAAGTTTACCTTGAATTCTCTCTCAAAATCGCCCCAAAACCCGTGCTTGAAGGTCCAAAAATGGCAAACCTTGGAACCCCCTATGTTTTTAACATTCTGTCCAGGATATTCGCACCCACGGTGATTTCATCGCGCCTGCGGTCTTTGCACCCGCGGTGATTTCTTCGCGCCTGCGGTCTTCGCACCCACGATGATTTCTCTGCGCCTGGGGTCTTCAAACCCGCGGTAAAATTTTTCGCACCCGCGGTGCCTGGCCAACCCATGCATTTTCGGCTTCCGCGACTAATTCCTCGCATCTACGAGCTCGCACCTGCGGCCCTTTTTCGCGCAGGTGCGATCACACCAGCAGCCCAGCTGCTTCAGCTCCTCCTCCAAATCCAAATTCGATCCGTTAGGCATCTGAAACGCACTCGAGGCCTTCGGGACCTCGTCCGAATATACCAACAAGTTCCATAACATAACACGGACCTACTCGAGGCCTCAAATCATATCAAACATCATCAAAACGACGAGTCGCACCTCAAATCAAAATCTATGAACTTTGAACTTTCAAATTCTATATCTTGTGCCGAAATACATCAAATCAATCCAGAATGACTTCAAATTTTGCACACAAGTCATAAATGACATAAAGAAGCTATTCCAATTTACAGAATCAGATTCCGATCTCGATAACAAAAATTCAACCCTCCCCCTCCCTCCCCCCCTCCCTCCCCTCAAACTTCAAAAAAAATTAACTTTCGACATTTCAAGTCTAATTCCACTACGGACCTCCAAATAATTTTCTAGACACACTCCTAAGTCCAAAATCACCATACGGAACTATTGAATCATCATAATTAAATTCTGAGGTCGTTTACACATAAGTCAATATCCGGTCATTATTTTAACTTAAGCTTTAAACCTTGGAACTAAGTGTTCCAATTTATTCCAAAACCTCATCGGACCCGAACCAATTGCCCCGGCAAGTCACACAACAACTGTAAAGCCCAATTTGAGCAGTAAATAGGGAAACGGGGTTGTAATACTCAAAACGACTGGTCGGATCGTTACATTCTCCCCCACTTAAATATACGTTCGTCCTCAAACGTGCCAAGAATTATTTCTACGCCATCAAATCACTGTTCCATCTTACCACACACGTACCCGGGGTGATCTCACGTCACCCTATTCTATATAAATTGTATAGGCTTGACAACACAACATAACTGAAAATCATTAATTTAACCTTAGCCCATAAACTTTGTACTTCAATTTCCAACATTCAGGATTTCTTTTCAAGACCCGAATCTCATATCAACACGCTGTATGAGTTTGAATACGCTGTACCAAGCCATAACCATAACCCAAGATATAATCATGTAACATATTACACAACTCGCATGCTCGCAACACCATTTTCGATCACAGTAACTACTCCAAACTAACCGGGTAATAGTATTAAACTCCATATCAAGCCAAACCTCATTCCAAAACCTTCGTACACTGCTGATATTTAAGGAAACACATGGAATCTCATAATCAATTATTAGATCAACAAGTCATGGAGCTCTCTCGCCCCAACCCGAACCATAATCACTTTCTAAGCCGACTTTCGATATTATCCTTCCGAATATACTATAATCAAACATGATAGTACCCATTCTAGGTCCAATGGCCTTACGATATTAAACACAACTATCCCACTGACATGCCACACCAATACAACTCAAGACACAACTGCATAGCTTGTACCCAAAATGGAAGATGTCTCAAAGTAAAGAACCGTATTGCAAGTTCAACAAGCACCACCACAATTTCAATGCTATAAGCTCATTATATATAGTAAAACTAAGACACACGAACTTAATAAGAGTAACCAGCTCTTCTAGAGCTCACATTATCATCAGTCGCACGGACAACTCACGTGCTATAGTATCAATATCTGGACCCACACGGACAACTCGCGTGCCAATAATATCAGTATATGGGTCTGCACGGATAACTCACGTGCCAATATTATCAGTATATGGATTCGCACGGACAAATCACGTGCCAATAACATAAATCGCCTAGCATGATCACATGCCTCCAGTCCCAGCATATCATACAGGATCAATTAACAAGTACATATGTATATGATAATGAAATAAGATTCGCATGCTCCTGGACTGATATAAATAACACGCCATAGCGTAAGCATGTGCAAAGTCTGCTATCACACTTCAAATTGGCAAGTTAACGCAGAAATAGTAAGTACCCCGTTTATTCAAGGGAATTAGCCTCTTTGTAACCTCAAATGTAGCCCAGGTAGTTATCAACAAAGGTACGAACACTAGAAACATTATAACTTTACGCTTAACAGTCAACTCTAGGCATATCATAGCCTAAGCATTCTTTCGAGTATGAATACTCGCCTCGATGCCCGCACATTGGCTCAAACCTCACATATATACACACTTATAGCGCGTAGCCATCACAAATGATTAGCGCAACTAGTGCCTCCACTGAGTTAAAATAAAATACTCACCTCAAACAGGTCGCAACCCGAAATAATATACTTCTGAGAACTCCCAGTCTCCAAATTCATCAAACACATGAATCACTGTAATTGATCCCAACTCCAACACTAGAATGACTAACACATCTTCCACTCACGATCTTCCCATAAGGAATACTTTCATAATTCTTCTGTGCCACATAGAAATAATTTGAATATCATCAGTCTATCAATCAGGTGAGTACTACAATACCAATGGATATCCGTAAGTCAAAACACAATGCGCCTTTTGAAATACGCACCATTCTCAGGGATTATCGAGCAGTTATAACATTCATCTAAATATCTAAAACTGGCCATTCTGTCCAAAATTCGTGATCTTTCTTTCAAGAATGAACTGCCACCGTGTACATGTAAATCTAAATCTGGCACAACATATCACATCTATCATGTGAAAGGTACAAGAATCTCATTATAAACTCTAAGTCACCAGCAAATTACATACCCTATTAGTTAGAAACCTCTCTCGAGAGTCATCTACTCTGCTCAAATCTAATTTACTCCGCCCCAAACGGGCCGAAAGATATGTGCTCCTTTAGCACGATCAACATTCAAAGAAGTAACCCTACCTTAACACGACCAATCGAAAGGTACGAACACGAGAAATAACAATTTAATCCTCTCGTGTGCGCTACATCCTTCAAAATAATAATTTAATCATCTCATAAAGTGCATTATAACCCGCATTAAATAAATTTTCTTACTCAAGTCATCCCCGATCTCAACCTCTGCAAGTCGTAACCAACCCACAAGTATGCCTCAAACAAAAACTAAAATTTAACATATATCCATAAAATTGAATTGTCAATAGCAGACTCCCCCACTTGGACCAAAGCCATAGATCAAAATACTTGATAACTCACAATACCCATACTTTATTACTGCCTTAATACCGCAGTCAGTTCAATAAAAATTCTTCTCAAGCTCAAGACACACCAACCATAAAATACCTCAATCATCCGCTAAATCTCGCATTCATTCTTTTAACACTCAAGACAACTTTCTCAACCAGATTCACATTCAAGTCTCAACACATACACCCCGCTGGCACAAATGAAACTCTCTATTCACATCACAAGGAACACACTTACATAATTTACTGCACAGGGGATATCCCACCAGCTTTGTCTCAAATTGGCATCTTGCTATACCCTTTCGCAGCCACAATTACCATGAAATCACTTAATCTTTCTGAGTCCAAACTCATTAATCACACACGAAAATTTAATTTGCCCCAAAATTTAACAACGTGAAAGATCTTTCAAAACATTCACAATCGAGATTGTACGTCACATCAAAATGAAAATAAAGCACCCAATGGCCTTCCTTTACATTTTAAGGAAACACTTCTCGTCACATTCAAAATGTCTTAACACATCCCGCAGTTACATCATTCTCATCACAAAGCCATTCCATCGTTCATCGAGCCACAAATTGCACTCGCAGTGACATTACCGGGCATATGAGTCTAAATGTACAGATTACAACTGAAGCTACCGAGCCTAAGCTGCGGTATAAACCAGGCCTCAAGTCCTCCAGACTGGCCCATCACCAAAACACAGAATACACATCTTGAATCTCGTCCATAAAATCACAAGTCAGCGATGTACAACTGATACCGAGTGCTCATATGCGAATACGAATACGTGGAAGGAATTCAAAGTGTTATGTTTCAAGCTGAATCAATTCTGCACGATAGAATATAAGAAAGTGGAATTTTCCTAAGGGTTCTGCAGCCTCTCAAAGATAATTACAGAAGTCTCTGTATCAATCCGCAAGACTCTACTAAACCTGCTCATGAATCGTGAGACCTATGTCACCTAAAGCTCTGATACCAACTTGTCACGACCCAAAATCTCACCTGTCGTGATGGCACCTATATCAATACTAGGTAAGCCAAAAATCTAAATAAAACACCATATCTTTTAAATTTGAAAACAAAATAATTAAATTCAGCGGAAGAAATCTCACAATTTCAAATATAACACTCCCAAAAACCGGTGTCACTGAGTACATGAGCATCTAATATGAATACAGTGTTTGACTGATAAAAACCACTGCCTGAAAGTACACAACAGTACAATAACTGAAGGAAATAGAGACAAGGTCAACAGACGCCAAGTAGCTACCTTGATAGTCTCCAACTGATAGTACTCTGAGATCTAACAATCTTCGTGCACGAAAGCAACTGAATCTGCACACGAGGTGCAGAGTGTAGTATGAGTACAACTAACTCAATAAGTAACAATACTAAACCTCTGGGCTGAAAGAAATGTTGAGCTCCGCAGGTACAGTCCAGTAAAAATAATGGTACAAAAATATAGGCATGCTTTCAAGTTCAATAGTTAAACTCAATACAAGTGAAATAGATCAATACTGTATGATATGAGGCATATGACATCTCAGTAGAAAGACCTCATGTAAATGCTGATCACAAATTATTCGGTCAATCGGTACTGTTTATGGCCAATCCATCCCAGGGGTGTTCCAACCCGTATATAAGTACACATCGACTGAAAGTCAGTCACTCAGTACCGTATAAGGCCAATCCAGCCATTGACAGTCCGTCACCCAGTACCGTATAAGGCCAATCCAGCCCTGGGATAATTTATCCCTAAATATAAATGATACTAACAAGATCCATGTCCAGATAACTCATTACAATACAAATAAGTAAGGCAAGTCCATGCCTTGGGAAAATCCATCCCAAATATATATATATATATATATATATATATATATATATATATATATATATATATATATATATATATATATATATATATATATATATATATATAAGCAGTAAGTAAGGCAAGTCCATGCCCTGGGAAGTCCATCCCGAATATCGATGATCATCTACGCTCACTGGGGGTGTGTACACACTCCGGAGGGGCTCCTTCAGCTCAAGCGTAATACAAAGCCAATTTGGCCTACTGTAGGTGGGCAGTTCCGATTCGTATAATAACAAAGCCTATAAGGCCTGATGCAGGCGGTCAGCCCCAATCCATAAAATAGTAAAACCAATAAGGCATGCTGCAGGCGGGCAGCCCCGATCCAGAAAATAGAAAAGCCAATAAGGTCTGTTGCAGCGGGCAGCCGCCCCGATCCAGAATAATAATAATGTATAAAGCCATTCTGGCCTGCTACAGGCGGGCAGCCCCGATCCATTTAATAATAACATATATAAAGCCAAATGGCTTGCTATGTTGCGCAGCTCAATCCCATAAATATCCTCACAATGGATAATTATTACCGAGTGTGAAATATATATTTTTGAATAATTAATTCAACAACAACACGATCCCATGGGTCCTAAAATATTGGCACGTAGCCTAAACATGATCAATAATAGGAGCCTCAGCTCAATTTCTCTAACACATGGAGAATGTTCAGATAATAACATGATTCATTAATCTTACAACTGCACAGGATTTATTCAAGACACAATTTATATGGTGCACATCCACATGCTCGTCACCTATCGTGTATGTTATCTTCAAATAATTTATATCATACCAAATTTGGGGATTCATACCCTCAGAACCAAGTTTAGAAGTGTTACTTACCTCAAACCGTGTAATTATTTACTCTGGTATGCCTTTGCTTCGTGAATTGGCCTCCAACCGCCTCGAATCTAGCCACAAATAATTTGTTTCAGTCAATAAAAATGATAGGAATTAATTCCATAAGAAAATATAAATTTTTCATAAAAATTTAAAATTTCACCTAAAAATCACCCGTGGGGCACACGTCTCGGAACCCGACAAAAGTTATAAAATTCGAAAGCCCATTCAACCACGAGTCTAACCATACTAATTTTACCAAAATCCGATCTCAACTCAACCTCCAAATTTTCAAATCTTATTTTCAAATCCCTAAGTTCAAACTCCCGATTTACACCTCAAAAATATGTAATCTAGTCGGATTATTCGATGATAATTTAATATTATGGAGTAGAAATGATCACAAGTGACTTACCTCAAGTTTCCCTGGAATTCTCTCTCAAAATCTCCTCAAAAACCGTGCTTGAAGGTCCAAAAATGGCAAAACTCAGAACCCCCTCTGCTTTTAACATTCTGTCCAGGATTTTCGCATCCGCGGTGATTTCTTCGCACCTGCGGTCTTCTCACCCGCGGTAATTTCATAACGCATGCGGTCTTCTCATACGCGGTGATTTCTTCACGCATGCGGTCTTCGTACCCGCGATGATTTCTTCGCGCATGTGGTCTTCGCACCCGCGGCAAATATTTTCGCACCCGCAGTGCCTGGCCAGCCCATGCATTTTCCGCTTCCTTGACTAGTTCCTCGCATCTGCGAGATCGCACCTGCGGCCCTTTTTCGCGTAGGTGCTATCACACCAGCAGCCCAGGTGTTTCAGCTCCTCCTCCAAATCCAAAATCGATCCGTTAAGCATCCGAAACTCACTTGAGGCCCTCGGGACCCCGTCCGAACATACCAACAAGTTCCATAACATAACACTGACCTACTCAAGGCCTCAAATCATATCAAACAATATCAAAATGACGAGTCGCACCTCAAATCAAAATCTATGAACTTTGAACTTTCAAATTCTATATCTTGTGCCGAAATACATCAAATCAATGCGGAATGACTTCAAATTTTGCACACAAGTCATAAATGACATAACGAAGCTATTCCAATTTATAGAATCAGATTCCGACCTCGATATCAAAAAGTCAACCCCCCTGTCAAACTTTTCAAAAATTTAATTTTTGGCATTTCAAGTCTAATTCCACTACGGACCTCCAAATAATTTTTCGGACACACTCCTAAGTCCAAAATTACCATACGGAGCTATTGAAATCATCATAATTAAATTTCGAGATCGTTTACGCATAAGTCAATATTCGGTCATTATTTTAACTTAAGTTTTAAACCTTGGAACTAAGTGTTCCAATTCATTCCAAAACCTCACTGGATCCGAACCAATTGCCCCGGCAAATCACACAACAACTGTAAAGCTCAATTTGAGCAGTAAATGGGAAAAAGGGGTTGTAATACTCAAAACGACTGGTCGGGTGGTTACAGTGCCATATCTACTAAAGCTTATTTACATCAACAAAGATATAAACTGACTATTTTCATTTATAGCTCTCTTCCAAACTTTTGTTTGTCATTCCCATGGCGACATGGCTGTCGCCATCATCACCAACTTTCAGAATGAAAAATTCAGCCTCCTCTTGAACGTCAGAAGCTAAGAATCATAAATCTGAGATAGATAACCGCAAAATCAAAGGTAAAAGCACATGTACGCGATAGATGTAGCAGAAATTACTCACAAGAAAAAAAAGTTGTATTAATTGAAAATTTTGCGATGACAAAATTTTATTAAGTGTGAATGAAATCAAACATATAAAAAAGGAGGTTAGAGAAGAAAGATATTGAAAGTTTGAGATTAATGGAAAATATTTATATTTAAGAGGAAATTAGAGGTACTGATTTTAAGAAAGAAATAGGAAAGAAGGGATTTGGGGGTGGGGGTGGCTGGCGGAAGAGAGATAGAGGAAGGGTGGGGAAGATGAGGGAATTGTTGACACGTGGCATTAAATAAATAATTATAGAGTATTTTTATTGGTAGACGCATTTCTATTGTGGTGTTTTACACCTACTGAATCCGGGTCAAAGAAGGTGTGTATTAGACACACTTTCCAAAGGTTGAGTGTATAATATTATTTTTGCCCACAAAAAATATGTAACAGAAATTTAGTCCATTGTTCAAGTGTCTAATTTATGTATTTTGCATTTATTTAGGACAAGAATTTAAAAAAGTAATAAGCTGGGACAGATCTGAATGATACAGTCCCCAAATAGTCTTTGCGCCAGTGGACATAAACGAAAGCATGAAAGAAATTCCAAAACAAACTACCCATTTACTTAACTCTTGAAATTAAATTTATAAACACTCAATACGAATAAATATTTTCCACTGACATAATCTATTGCCCCGCCTTTGACTTCTTAAATAACAAAAGCCAATAGGAATTGATAACGTCAAAGCAAACGTTATCCTACCAAAACAATCAACCATGTTAATGTTGTACATCATGTTTGTAATTCACTAATTTGCACCATAATAAGGATTCATTAATTTCTATGACAAGATAATTTTCTTCTAATCAAGTCTTTAATTACTTTTTTATTTGTTCATTAAACTTAGGGTTATCATTGGAACCACTAATTGGAGCAATAGCAGCTGGAAATGTGGTTATTTTGAAACCCTCTGAGCAGGCTCCTACCTCTTCATCAGTGCTAGCTAAGACAATCTCCAAATACTTGGATAATAAAGCTATTAAAGTCATTGAAGGTGATAATTCAGTTGGTGACAAACTGTTGCAGCAAAAATGGGACAAGATTTTCTTTACAGGTTTGAACTTTTAGTCACTGTATTACAATGTAATTGTGATTTTACTTAATTTTTTGGTTAAAACTTTTAACCAAAAAATTAAGTAATAAAATAGGAAATTTATATATATATTATGTGTATAAGAAAAAATGATAAAATAGGATATTTTTGTGCCAGTGTTGATTCTTTTACCCCCGGTAATAAAAGTGTTTGAAAAAATAGCCCGGGCGTCAAATTTTAAAGCACGCTAGCCAAAATTTCAGCAACTTATGGCCGTTGTTAGATTTTGTGGAAAAATCATGGCGATCACCAAAATTTGCAATATTGCGACTGAATTTCTGGTGCTTTAAAATTCTGGCAATTGCTGGAATCACTTCCCAAAACTCTAACTAGCGTGAATCAAAATTCTAGTCAGAGGCTATTTTCTCAAAACTTTTTTTATCAGAATCAAAATTTAAACGGTAGTCCTAAGAAAATTCATCCAACATAATTTTTACTGTGTATAATCAATGTATAATTTGTGTTTAGTTAGCTCAGTCACTCTTAAATGGTTACAGGGAGTACAAAAGTGGCTAAAATTGTAATGGCCGCTGCTGCGAAGCATTTGACTCCTGTGACCCTGGAATTGGGCGGAAAGTGCCCTGCTGTCGTTGATTCACTCTCCGGTTCTTGGGATACAAATGTAAACTCCCTCTCCTTTTCTTTTACCATCCAATTTAGTTTCTGTTTCTTTTTATAAAAATATTAAAGGATTTTTAATATTTCTTACTCCCTTCGTTTCAATTTATATGTGACTCTATTCTACTGATGGAGAGTTTAAGAAAAAATAAAGATTTTTGAAATTTGTAGTATTAAATATGTCCTTATTTTTATATGGATATAAGATTTGTCGTAAACATGTCATAACATTTGTGTGAGTATCAAAACATTATCGTTAAGAGTAAAATGTGAAGCTAAAATTAAATTATTTCTAATTTTTTTAAAAAAAAAAAAAAAATTGGACAAACTATAAAAGAAATAGGGTAACATAACTGAAACGGAAGGACTAACTCTTATACTGTATCTGCATTTGTTTTCTCTTATTTTCATATTTTCGCCCCGGCGTAGAGCGTGCAAGCAAATACATATCGAAAAATATTATTAGTAATAAATAAAAGTACCATGATTTAACAAGTTTAATGTATGCAAGATGTCATACGACTCAATTTGATATTATAACAGAAGATCTTGAGTTTGAATCTGACCATCAATAAAATATTTCTTGTTCTTAGCTTAAGAAAAAGAATATGGTGCAAGTTGTGACACAAAGAAAAGATTAACACAATATGTCTTATTTCTTACAATTTAAAAAATTTGATTGTCCATATTAACACTTTAATATCAAAAATATACACACACACACACACACACACACACACACACACACACACACACACACACACACACACACACACACACACACATATATATATATATATATATATATATATATATATATATATATATTGTGTTAAGTTAGAATAAGAAATTGATAAAAAAAGATGCAATAAAAATAACTTTTCTTTTACATTGTAGAAACGTATCACATAAATTGTGTGAAGCAGGTTTTGCTTATTTTATTTATAAATTTTGTTAGTGAATTCTTCTTGGCCCTTGCTTTATTTATCGTATACTGGTTTTGACTAATATCTGTTTTTTTTTTCTTTTACTTTTTCATAGATTGCAATGAAAAGAATTCTTTCTGGGAAATTTGGGGCTTGTGCTGGCCAAGCATGCATTGGAATTGATTATATCCTAGTCGACAAGACGTATGCCAACGAGTTGGTACGTATTAGAAATTGCTGCGGTTGCGCTGTTCAGATAAGTTGATCGTTTATTATTTCTTTAATAATTAAAATAACATAAATTCAGGTATTATTAATAGTTTCATAACATCGCTAATGTACTAATGATAATGCCTCTTATACATGCGTAATGCGTTGCAACGTGAAAAAAACTCACATTTTATATTTGTATGAAAATAAAATTTTCTCATTAAGGCCATATAAACTCTAAGAAAGTACGTACTTTTTTTTTCTCACATATAAGTCATTGAATCTTAAGAACTGTATAATAGTAAAGTCACAAAGCTTAACCTACTGTAACAAGTAAATTTCTGACATACTAAGAAAATTCATGACTAATAATTTTGACGAATACTATTGCTTTCTCTTGAAATACTAATAATTTGCATGTTAATATTTGCAATAGGTAAAATTGATTAAACTTGCCATCCCAAAAACATTTGGAGAAAATCCAAAAGAATCACATTCGATTGCGAGGATCATTAATAGAACTCATTTCTTGAGGTTAAAGAATCTTTTAGATGAGCCAATGGTAAAATCTTCAGTCGTACATGGAGGCTTAACCGATGAAGATAATCTGTGAGTAACTTTTTCCAACATTTTCATTTCAATCTAGTCAACTCTTTGAAAATTTATGATTTTTTGAACTAGAGTTTTGATATCCAAATCTTTGTAGTATATTGTTGTCTATTGATCAAGTAAGTTTCTTTCTTTAAGTTAAATCACCCGCACTTATGGGTTGGAATTTGAGTCCGAACCCATTTGACTCGCCCAATCCACTCAAGGTTGGGCCGGTCATTGATCCGTCAATTTGTTGAATCTTGACTCAATCCATTTCAGTCTATTTAAAGTTGGGCTGATTTTTAACCCAAATTGATACATAAGTAACTTTGCTAAAATATTTTTAAAATAATTTTTTTTGTTTGATATGTTATATATGACCATAACAAAAGAAAAAAGTCTTATTGATAATTAAACAATCGATAAGAAAATACAGCACATTAATTAAAGCTTGATAAGAGTTGGCCGGATTGGGTTATGATCCAAATTTTAGTCCATCTTGACCTAGCTACTCTCAGCCAAAGTAACTGTTGGGCGGGTCATTGACCCATCCATTTATTGACTCAGCCTATTTTGACCCGTCCAAAATCAGTCCAACCCGCTCATTGATACCCCTACCCATGCATAGAACCTTGTAAGGTTTTATTAATAAACCACAAAGGAGAAATATAAGTAATCAGGGTGAAACCTTACAAGCATATATCAGCATAATTCATAATTCTTCTTGGCACTTTTTAAAGTATTGATTAGAGGAAATAATATAGAGTAAGAGTTGACAATTTTTAAAGAAAAATATTTCTCGCCCATAAGTGAGAAAAGCCATTATTCACTTTTGATAGAAAATATTTTCCTTGAGAAATATTTTTCGATAACGGAACCTTTATAGAACCCCATAATTGAAAATATTTATCAGTCCTTTAATTTGTCCCAAACACACTTATATATAATAAATAGTATATTATCTTTTGTTGCTTTAAAAGTTGCCAAATTTAATGCACAAGTTCGAATGCAGGTTCATTGAGCCCACAGTATTACTGGATCCTCCGGTGCAAGCTGCAATTATGACAGAAGAAGTTTTTGGTCCATTGCTCCCTATCATAACTGTGAGCATACATTACATATATATATATATATATATATATATATATATATATATATATATATATATATATTTCTTTTTTTCAATACTATCTAGTTCTCGCAAAAAAAAAAAAAAGATAAGAAAAGACACATTATGTCTCTTAGTTTTTGAAATACTTGCATTGCCCCCTTGAACTTGTGAATATAAAAGTTTAACTTATTCAACATTTTCTTTTTCTTTGTTTTGGGTCTACAAAAGGCAACATTTGTTCTAAGGTGAATTTATTTTGTTTTATTAGTTGGATAAAATCGAGGACAGTATTGAATTTATCAATGCAAGGCCTAAAACACTTACTATATATGCCTTTACCAAAGACGAAGCACTCAAAAAGAAGATTATAAGCAGAACATCTTCAGGAAGTGTGGTGTTCAATGATTCAATCATCCAAGTAAGTCCAGCATTTACTATTTTTCTTTTTTAATTTAATTGTGTTGTCGGGAGCCTTGGCGTAACTGGTAAAGTTGTTGTCATGAGACCAAGAGGTTACGGTTCAAGTCGTGGAAACAACCTCTTGCAGAAATGCAGGGTAAGGTTACGTACAATAGACCCTTGTGGTTTGGCCTTTCCTTGGACCCCGCACATAGTGGAAGCTTAGTGCACCGGACTGCCATTTTTTTAAGGAAAAATACCAGTTATATCCATTTATAAGTAGCTTATTATAAAAATTGATTAATTCATAAAATATTACTAATATTAGTCATTTAACTATTTGTAGCCAAAAAAGGTTAAATTTTTGCTTTCTTTTGAGTGGGTGTTATTAGAATAAGTTGGGTACATCTTAAAGAACTTGAATCTCAATTTTGGGATGATTTGGTAGAGTTTTGAGGTGGTTTGAATTGAAAATTCGAAGTAGAAGATGAACATGAAAAAATGATTGGTGTATCACATATGTATCATATTTATATCAAATGTGTATCATATGTATATCCATGTATACCTGTATGTGAGATACACGTGTCGCAGAAGAATTTTTTGAACTCGATTTTAACTACAAATTTTGATATCAAATCAGTCCAAATCACCTCCAATCTTCCTCAAATTTTGTATATTAACTCGTCTATATGTTTTCAATGAATCTCAAACATACCCATTGAAAAAAGTCATTTTTTATATATGCTTGATTAGTTTTTGTAAGTTTATGATTAATTATTAAATATTGGTAGGTTGAGACTTTTTTGGGATATTTCTGTACGATCCCCCTTTTTTAATCGTGTTGTCGTCGTGGTCGTCGTCGTCATCATCTTCTTCTTCTTATTTTGAATAGATTTAACATTAAACTAATTATCAAGATGACTTTGGTTATTATAAATGCAGTATGCAGCTGATACACTTCCATTTGGGGGAGTAGGGCAAAGTGGCTTTGGAAGGTACCATGGGAAATTTTCATTTGATACATTTAGCCATGAGAAAGCAGTTGTAAGAAGGAGCTTTCTTACTGACATCTGGTTTAGATATCCTCCTTGGAATCATAAATCACTTCAACTCTTTAGAACTGCTTATAGATATGATTATCTTAGTGTAGTTCTTATTACACTAGGACTAAAAAAGGCTTAGCGTGATGTTTAATTTATTTGCTTAATTGCAAATATTTGTATTTGTATTAAATTAGTTATCCGTCTTCTCTACCGTATTAAAAAAGTTTGATTTGTAATTTACATTTGAGTGACTAATGTGTTAAATTCTTCTACACCCGTTTATTTCTCTATTTTGAGAAAAACTTTGTACTTTTCTTGCTATTTTTATTATACAACAACAATAATAATAACCCAGTATAATTTCACTAATGGGATCTGAGAAGGATAGTGTGTATGCAGACCTTACAGAAATAACCATCCACACCAAAACTGTTGATATCGTGTATAAGGATGTGAGATCGGTTTTCGTTTTTGGTTAATGACTGCTTCTCTCTCTTCAGAAGACTAAAGTTTTTGATTTTCTCCTAAAAACCACACACGATAAAGATTGACATTTAGTTTGTGGATTAAACCACGGTTCCTAGTGAATTGAAGTTGGATTTATATCACGACCCCAATTCCCTTCGTAGGATATCGTGATGGCATCTGGTCTCTACGACTAGGTAAGCCTAACAGTTAATAATAACTTGACGGAAATAATTAACAAAATACTAAAACAAGACTGAATAACTGATATAAACTCTAGAAAAATAGAATCAACAACAATACACTCCCCATTACCGGTGAAACTGAGTCATAAACTCTACAGAGTGAAACCAGAATATCTACTACATCACTGTGTGAAAGAAAATACACAGGACATAAGAATAAAAGAAGGCGACTCTGAGACTTGCGCATGCAAGCATACCTTGAAGTCTCTGTAAAGCAGCTAGCAGATGATCATTAACGACTAGCATGCACAAACGTACCCGGATCTGCACAAAAAGATGTGCAGAAGTGTAGTATGAGTGCACCACAATGGTACCTAGTAAGTATCAAGTCTAACCTCGGTAGAGTAGTGACGAGACCAGGTCAAGACACTTACTAGGATATAAATAAGCAATATGAAAACATAATAAGGATGAATAATGGAAAGCGAAGAAATAATTGATACGAAACAATTAACAGCATGAATTAATACCGGAATTGTAAGCACGGAAATAACGTAAATAAATCAGTAAAGAGAATCACGACGATCATATAGGGACAAAAAATTACAAAAAACAAAGAAGGACAAAACAACAAGAATCATAATGAGGTACCGCCTCGTGTACAATAAGGATCACCACCGAGGTATCGCCTCATGTATATGTATCAAGAATCACAATCGAGGTACCGTTTCGTATTCACAGTTCACAATCTCAATCACAATCTTTCCTTATACCGTCGTGTGAGCCTTACATTTGAAATAGGTTTTTGAAACAGTTTTTTCAAAATAGCTATACGCACTTTAGCCCACCTTATGACGTCGTGTGGATTCATGTAGTTCCCCTACAAGCAACACACACATAAGTCACACTTTATACCGCCGCATGCACATTAACTCCAAGCCTTATACCGTCGCATGCGCGTCAATAACGCATCATAATAATAACTTGCACCACAACTGCCCATATATCACAACTTGCCAACAATAAACAATATCAGTATTTCCACAATAAATAACCCACGGCTCCACCACAACGTGTACAAGAATATCAACAACCAGTGGCGGACCCAAGATTATCATCAAGCAGGTTCAAAATATAAATAAATAAATATACAAAGATGTTAACAAAATATATTTGTATTAAAAAGGTGTAATTTTCTCTCCCTAAATTATGTGTATAAAGCATTTCTAGTCTAAAAAGGAGAAAAGAGTGCCCATAAATGGGGCTGATTGGTTTCGAACTCATGTATTCTTGTCTAGAAATTTTGAACCCACATTGCCAATGGTCTAGACAATATCTTTGTGCTAAATGGGGTCAACAAAAATTATATTACAGCATTTGATAGAAGAAAGGTAAAATATACTTATATACACCATGTTATTTTTCGACGAAGCGGGTTCAGATGAACCATCTTGACCCTACGTGGGTCTGCCCCTGTCAACAACAATAATGAATGTAAAATGCTCAATAAGGAAGAGGTTTCAACAATAACAATTTCGCCTCAACGTGATAACGGCTTTCAGAACTTCAACACCAATAGCTTAACAATGAGAGATAATGTATAACCACGTTATTAAATAACTCAGAAGGGAAGAGATAACGTGTAACAATGACTTCAAATAATGGAAATCAACAAGGAAAGAAATAACATGAACAATAACTTCAAGTAATGACAATCAATAATGGAAGAGATAACACGCACAATAACTTCAAATAATAACAATCAACAGTGAAAGAGATAACATGTAACAATAATAGAGGCAACAAGTTCAACTAAAGCATGAGAGTAATTTATCAATTAGGATGTATAACAAGTGTTAACGAATTCATTTAAGGTATGTAAGGATAGACTAACACAAGTAGGACTAGATTGACTATGAGAATTTAGAACATGATACAACAATTCAATTAAAGCATGGAAAGAGTCTAAGTAGCCTAAACCGGTCAAATACCACATACAACTTGTGTACCAACTCGTCACCTTGCATACACGACTTTCACATAGCACAAATGAATTAATCAATACCAATCCTAAGAGGTAGTTCCCCACACAAAGTTAGGCAAGATACTTACCTCAACTAGACCAATTCAACACTCAGAAATAGTTTTCCCCTTAAAATTCGCTTTCACATGGCTCAAATCTAACCAAAATCGACTTAATATCATCAAACAATGCTAGGGAATTAAATTACAATATAAAGCTAAGATATTTACACTTTTTCCAAAAAGTCAAGAAAAGTCAACCCGGGGCTCGCCCGGTCAAAATTCGGGTCCAATGGTAGATTCCGACTATCCATGAATCCACGAGTTCATATATGTGATTAATTTCAAAATTCGAGTCCAAATCGACGCTCAAAACTCAATTTCTTATTTTTCAAAAACTTGACAAATTTTCACTTTGATTCACATGATTTTGATGTTAAAATATAAGATATATTGATGGAATATGATTAGAAATAGATTAGAATCACTTACCCAAAATTTGTAGGTAAACATCTCCTCTCCAAATCGCCTCCTCCCGAGTCTAGGGTTCAAAAATGAGAGAATAAGAGATAAAATCCCGGCTTTCAGCCCTTATGTTCAGCTGCAATTATCGCAATTGCGATATGGGTTCGCAATTGCAAAGGAAATCTCTCAATTGCGGCACTGACAGGCCTGGGAAGCTCTTCGCAAATGCGAAGATGAGTTCGCAATTGCGAACCCTGCTGACCTTGCAAAAGCGACATATTTGTCGCAAATGTGAACTACCCAAAATCCCAGACCACTTCGCAATTGCGAGCCTAGCATCGCAATTGCAACACCTGAGGCCCCCTGCTAAGCTCGCAATTGCGACACCTGAAGCATCAGCACACCAGATTCCGTAATTTCAGTTCAAAATACTCTGAAACATGTCTAAAACTCATCGAACCCTTGGGGCTCTAAACCAAACCTCCACACAAGTCTAAAAACATCATACGAACTCGCTCGCACGATCAAAACACAAAAATAACATCTCAAACTACGAATCGAATACTAAAGTATGAATTTCAAAGTGAAGTTCAAGAATTTCTAAAATTACAACTAAACGTCTGGATCCTATCAAATCAATTCCAAATGACGCCAAATTTTGCGGCCAAGTCTCAAATATATAACGGACCTATTCCAAGTCCCAAAATCAAATTCTGAGCTCGATAGCTAAAAGTCAACCTACGGTTAAACTTTTCAACTTCAAATTATCAAATTTCGGCAAATCAACAAAAATTGACCTATCGACTTTCAAAATCAATTCTGGGCATACGCCCAAGTTCGAAATCACGATACGAAGCTATCAGAGCCATCAAAACACAGTTTTGGGGTCGTTTTCAGAAAAGTCAAAGTTTGGTGAACATTTCTTCTTTAAACTTCTAAGTCAAGAATCAAAGGGTCCAAATCAACCAGAAAACTTTCCGGAACAAAACTAACCGATCCCGCAAATCATAAAGGAGTAACGGGGTACAATTATACAAAATGATCGATCGAGTCGTTACAATTTGGGAAACTCTTTTGGTGGGGAGTTCAACGATTCTTCTGCTGCATTAACAGATACGCAATTGTCGTTTTTGCCCCACAGTTTTAATCTTTCATTGACATCAGAGGTTGTAGTGCGTATTCTGGTTTAAATACAAGGTTTAATTATATATGCTTCCGAAGGGTTTCTGTTTCTAGTTTTTCTATGGCATGGCAGTTCCTGTTTATTGTTTGTTATTTCTTTTCGACACTGTGGCGTTTAAACCAAGTTCTGAATACAATAGGGAGTTTGTCTACTTTTGGTTTGAAAGATCACATTTTTTGAATGAAAATTGCTGCCTAAGAACTTGGGGAGAACTGAATTTTTCTTCTTTTTCAAGTGTCGACGAAGAACATAAAAAACAAATAGAGAGAGACAATATTTTTTTAATATACTAATTTGTAAAAGCCGCCTGTTCAACTTGTCTCCTATCTTCTAGATCTTCTCTGATATGCGGCAGTAGAATACAAGAAGGGGGCGTATCTACCCCTATGATACAATAATTATTTGGTGAATTTCTACAGGTGAAATTGACCATTCAAATACACCCTTAACACGGATTTTATATATATATATATATATCACTACAAAAATTTAAGAAGAATATAATATGGAACCTATATTTTCAAAAATGTAATGGGTTTAAGTTTAAAGTTAAATCCGTCAAATATAAATTCTAGATTCACTTCTACACAGTAGTGCACCATTCTTTTGAAATCCTGAATCCGCGTCCGACAAGAACGACACCTTAATGTGTATAAGGGTTTTGTGACCCAACGTAAAGTTTATTTTGTGTTTAAGAAAAATTTTAGTATGAAACTTGATGTCAATTGTCAAATTCCTTATAATCCCTGGTGTTTTTAGGAAATATCATGATGGATCCAGATGCCTACAGCATTTTCTTATTTGGCATTTCTTTTGGTGAAACCTTTTTCAATTGGAAAAAGGTTATATATTGTAATTATGTGTGTCTTCCACTGTTATAATAATTTGACATATCAAATTGAGGAACAAATGTTATCTCATTGATCGTTACAGTCTTTTTTTACACAAGTGAAGAAACTGATTGACAGTTGTAAAAAATCCTTTTAAACTGTGCGTATATAATTATTTTTTTACAAAAGTCAATCGGATCATATTAATATAAAATAACTTAATGGTGCTTTTAGCAAACATACTTGGTCTGCTATGATATATTAAGAATTGACCAGTATTTGAACTCATTGTTTCTTAAGTGAAAGGATTTAGTCTAGGTCTTAGTCATTTTCTTTCACTGAGGTATCAGAGGCCCTAAAAGGGTCGAATATTTATAAAAATGTGACCCTGATCTTAAGTTTTCTTCTACGAGTTTTTTTGCTACATATATTATCAAATTGAATAGTTATAAAATCATTAGTTGTTCCTTTATTCCAAGTTCAAAAATGATAGGACGAGAATATGGTATTGTAAAGGGCGGATCTATAGCCTCAATTATGAGCACGTGAACTCATGGTCTCAGCATCAAACTAAGTATTTTATGTAAATATGTTTTTAGAATTAGTCTAATATTATCTGTTGGCACTTATGCTCCGAAAAGATTGAATGATGCACTTGGTTGAATATTGTGTTATTTACCTTGAGGAACATGGATCAATTCTCACTTATTACTTTTTTTTTATTTTTTTTTAGTGGTGCACCCATGCTCAACAAATCCTAGATCCGCCTCTTTGTACTAGGAGAGCAAGATGAACTAGAAGGTATGAAGCACATATGCAACCTAGAGAAGGATAATACTGCTAAATAATAGGGAGATCTCGAATGTTACAATACATAAATAAGAAAGATTCCAACGCCCGGTGAATAATGTAAGCTCATTGATTGATGATCCCATCCATATTTAATAGAGGCATATGACAATATAACTCTGACTCGCTTAAGATAGCTGACAATCAAGTTTGATAGGTATAAAAACGCCATGATTATAGTATCAAGCAACATCCGAGGGTGATATCAAATATAATTTCTCATGAGCAGTAAGTTCGGACAGTATTTCGGTCATTTCCTAATAATTAAAAATATTTAAATGTTAACTTGATCCACAGTGATAACATAAAATCTTTTGACGATGTTTCCCGTTGAACTTAAAGATGAGTAGCTTTGTGTTGTTAAAGGTATACCTATTGCCTACATGGCAGAATTATGTAGTAGAAAGCTTTCAGGCATCAAGTATAAGAAAAATAGGAAAAAGAGTGGAAAAGGCAAGAAGACCGAAGATGAATCCTCTGAGAAAAATAACCTACCAAATTCCAAGAGGGAAAACGACATAACAAATAGAAAGATAAAAGTGAAATGAATAGCTGCAATTATTAGTACTTATTCTTCTTGTGTAATGTTTCTTTTCAGCAGTAATATCATGAAAAGTTCTCTAGAGAATATTTTCTATGGTTCTGGACAATTTTATGACGGCTTCTTTGTGTTAAATTATAATTGTTCTACTTATGACTATTATGTAGACCAATGCAATGAGGCATGATTTTCGTGTAACAAAGATATTGACTTATCACATGGCATGCCAGATATAATCACATAAGGCAAGTTCGAAAGAACAGATTGGCCAAGGAAATACATTTAGGTTCTTTCTCTAAAATTTAAATGTCAATGTGTAAAAATTATCTTGACACAAAGATTATACATAAATTATTTTAAAATATTGACGGCTGATTTCTCATTGCAATTAATCAACTTTGATGTTTGTGGTGCAATGAATATTAGGGCTAGGTCTAGTGCTTTGTATTTCATCACATTTATTAACGATTTCTCGCATTTTGCTTATATCTATTTGATTTCTCATAAATCTGAAGCGCATGAATACTTTAAAAAAAATATAGGAATGAAGTTGAGAATTATTACAAGGCCTGGATATCATCAAGATAATTTGATTAAACATATAATGAAAAAGGAATTATCAGACAATAAACTATTCTTTATGCACCTTAGTAAAATAGTGTAGCAGAAAAGAGGAATAGAATATTATTGGACATGACAAGGTCCGTGAAGGTGCAGATAAATTTACCTATCTTCTTTTGGGTAGAAACATTATTTATTGAAACTTACATATTGATTAAATTGCCTTCTAAATAAAAACAAATCACTCCTTATGAGCTATGTACCGGTCATAAACCAAACCTGAATGATCTACAACCTTGGGGTTGTGCTGTATATTGTAAAAGATCATTTTAGCAAGTTTGGTTTAACCGGGTCAAAGATAAAAACTTATCTTTATAAGATACCCTAAACACTCTAAAGGAATATATGTGTTTATTAGTGAATTAGAGGACAAAAGTATTGTTGAAGTTGAATCACGGGCGTTACGTTTCTAGAAAATGATTTCCAAAGAAGGGCGATATAAAGAATAAAGAGCCTCTTTAAGAAATGTTGAATTCAAATAGTCAACATCTAATACGTTTCATAATAAAATCGGTCAAGATCTTATTCTTGATCTGAGTGAGAGTGAGAGTTCTCCATCCTAAAATCCTTTTAATGAATCTGAATTTCAACTACGAAAGAATACCAGAAAAATGTACCTAAACGTACTAATGAGAATGAAGATTATATTGTCTTGGTATCTCCAACAGAAATAGATGAGCCAAATGCTATGGTCAGTGCATTATGGAGCTCTAAAGAAGATGAGTGAATGAAAGCAATGAAAGTAATATTAGAGTCCATGAAAGCCAACTAAGTATGGGATCTAGTTGGCCTTTTGCCTGTGCATAAAGTCATTGGGAACAAATGTGTTCTCAAAATTAAATGCAAAGAGGATGGGTCAATAGAAAGATACAAGGCAGATTGGTGGTGAGAGACTTTACTCAAGAAGCTGGAATAGATTATGAGAAAATATTTTCACCAGTCGTGAACTTTACCTTAATTTGCTTACTTTTGGCTATTGTTATACGTTTGGATCTGGAATTACACCAAATGGATGTGAAGATAGCTTTTCTCAATAGAGAATTGAACGGGGAGATTTACATGGAACAACTTATAGGTTTTATTGCAAAAGCTCAAGAAAAGAAGGTCTGTAACTTATATATATATATATATATCCTAAAGCAGTCTTCAAGGAAATAATATTTGAGATTTGATAAGGAGGTGATCTCATATGATTTTCCTATGATCAGTGAAGATCATTACATTTATGTGAAGAAGTCCAATAGAATATATGTAATTCTTTCTCTCTACGTGGGTGACATTTTAGTGCTGAAAATAATTTGGAGTATTTGAAAAATAATAAGTCATGGCTTTCATAGTCATTTGACATGAAAAATATGGGTGAGGTAAATTATATTCTTGGAGTTAAGATCCATAGATATCGTTCCAAGAAGTTGTTGAGTCTGTCTCAAGAAACCCATATCGAGAAAGAATAAATAGTTACAAACCCATGGATACTCCTAGAGAGAGGTGAAACTTTAAGTTTTGAAATGTGTTCAAAGACTTGAACGGAAAAAGAAAGATATGTTTCGAGTTCTATTTTCAAGTATTGTCGGGAATTTGATGTACATTATGACCTGTACTCATTTGTACATTTATTATATCATAGGTCTAATTGACAGGTATCAACACAATCCTAGAAGAGATCACCGGAAAATGGTGAAGAGAATTTCTATCACGACCCAAACTCCCATCGAAGTCGTGATCGCATTTAACACTACTTGCTAGGCAAGCCAACAATTTTACAATAAAAATAAAATCAAATAACAGAACTTAATAATCTCAACAGCGGAATAATCATAAAATATCTGAAACTAGCAACAATAACGCAACGATAAGCAACCCATTATCCGATGTCAACGAGTACATGTGCACTACAGAATCTCAAAATACTGAGTCAAATCGCCAATACAGAACTGTCTGAATGATAGAACAGTGATAACAGAAATAAACAAAGAGAACTTCAAGGTCTGCAAACGATATAACAAATACCTCGTTGTCTCCACAAGCTAGATCCGGTATGAACTCTAGCAATTACCACGCCTAGCAGTACCTGGATCTGCATATAAAGTGCAGAGTGTAGTATGAATAACACCGACCCTATGTACTCAATAAGTAACAAACCTAACCTCGGTTGAAAGCATTGACGAGCTCAGAAGAATGTCAGTATCCAACACCATTAATCAATAACAACATAGGATATAATGATGACAGGAAAAGAAAACAACTCAAGAGATATCATGTTCAACTCGTTCACAAATATGAAAAATAAATCATGCTTTTCAAGTATAACAGTCAAAGCCCAATCTTAATACTGAAAACACTAAAATATGAGTTTATCAAGGAAATTGAAATTTCCAAACTTTCAACAACAGGTAGGACATTTCATAACCATCTAGCATGAGGAAAATACATCTTATGCCTACATGCCAAATATACATATCAAGACAATAATATCACAGTGAAGCCATCAGGTATACTCACACTCACCATGCTCACGGTGCCTAGCATAAGTGCCCCTCACCATCACACACGCAAACACACTCAGCACTGTACGGTGCCTGACACAAATGCCACGCACCAAGCACAAACATGACCCTGTGCCTGCACTCACTGTGAATATCTGACTACGGAGGGGCAGATCCTTTCCCAGGCGCTAGTCAGATATAAGCCAACAATCAATATCATATAGCCCAATCATGGGGTCTGGTGCACGTGTTGCCCCTAGTCAGTACAAATTAGCCCAATATGGGGCCTGACATACACGTCACTTCAAAATCAATACCAAATCGGCTCTATGGCCCAAGCTTAGTCATCAAGTGCTCAAGTCCCAATTACCACATTTCACAGTACCTAGTTCAACAGTGTCACACATGCGAGGCATCAACAACATGTGAGGAATCATAATAAGAATACACTGAGACAGAGATATCATACACGTATATAGCATCATGACTGAGAGTATGTCAACAATTAAGGCAAACAGCTCAAAACAGCAAGAATAGCCATATCATGTCTCAAACAAATAAGCACACATACTAGACATGATTTCTAATATGAATCATAGCTCAAATAATCATACAAGTAGAGAAAATACGGATATAATGAGGCATGAAATCAAACAAGTCAATAGTAGCCTAAAGTATACCCTGATAATGAATACTCGGTGTACGCACACACGCCTACCACCTAGCACATGCGTCATCCCCAACACATCTCAAGTACCATAGTCCACTGGGATAATTACCCTCAAACCAAGTTTAGATATATTACTTATCTCAAAGTGTATTAATCAATACTCCAAAAAGCTCTTCCCACGCTAATCGATCTCCGAGCAACTCGAATCTAGTCAAACAACTTAGTATCATTAATAAAAGCCATAAAACACAACCCCAAACAATAAAGCTATGATTTGGATCAATTATGCAAAGTCAACCCTGGGCTCGTACCCCGGAGCACGTCAAAACTCATAAATCCCAAACACTCATTCCAATACGAGTCCAAATATGCGTGTTTCATCCAAATCCAGCCTCAAAGCGACCATCAAATCATTAACTCCAAAATCATAGTAAACAATCCTTAAATTCTACCTTTATTTCATATAAACTAGGTGTAATAATCTATGGGTAATCAATATTTATCAACAAAATCGAGTAAAGATTACTTACCGCTTAAATTGTAGTGAAATTCTCTCCAAATATCGCCTATAGCCGAGCTCCACAACTCCAAATAATGTAAAATGACCAAACCCTTAAAATCATATAATCTGCCTGGCGATTCCGCATTTGCGGTCCAAATCATCGCATCTACGATACCGCATCTGCGAGTCCCACTTAAAACCCGACCAACCGTATTTGCGGTCCTCATCGCAGAAGCACATCCGCTTCTGCGGAAACCCTCCACATCTGAGGACTTTCCCTCTGCCAGGACAACCTCGCACCTGCGCATCCATGGCCGCATATGCGATCAGACTTCCGCAGATGCAAAAACACTAGACTCACCAAATCTTCAGCAATGCTAACCCAATCCGAAATGATCCAAAATTAATCTGAAACACACCCGAGACCCTCGGGATCCCATCTAGTCACACCAACAAATCCCGAAACATAACACAGGCCTATTTGAGGCCTCTAATCACATAAATCAACATCAAAACTATGAATCGTACCTCGATTCAAGCCTAAGAAACTAATTAACTTCCAACTTTCCAAAACGCATGCTGAACCACTTTAAATCAACTCGGAATGAACTCAAATTTTGCATACAAGTCCCAAATAGCACAATGGGCCTATTCCAATTCCCGAAAACACAACCAACCCAATATCAACAAATTCAATTTTCTGACACACCTATAAACCTTCCAAACTTTCAACTTTCCAGCTTTCGCCAAATAGAACCAAATCAATCTAGGAACCTCAAAATCCAAATTCGGACATACGCCTAAGTCCAAAATTACCATACAAACCTATTGGAACCATCAAAATACCATTTCGGGGTATTTTATATAAAAGTCAAACTTCGTTCACCCCTCATAACTTAAGCTTCCAACCTTGGGACTAGGTGTCCCAATTTAATCCAAAACTCCCTTAAAACCAAACCAACTACCCCCGCAAGTCATATAACAACAAATACACATATGTAAAGTATCAAATATGGGATACATGGCTAAAATACTTAAAATGACAGGAAGGATCGTTGCATTCTCCCCCTCTTCAACAAATGTTCGTTCTCGAACGAGTATAGAATCATACCTGGGGTATAAAAAAGGTGAGGATGTCTGCTCTGCTTCTCCTGCTCGATCTTCCAAGTAGCCTTCTCCACCAGTTGACCTCTCTAGTGGACCTTCACCGATGTTATATTTTTCGACCTCAACTTTCAAACCTGTCGGTCCAAAATGGCCACTGACTCCAAATCATAAGTCAAATCCTTGTCCAACTGCACCGTGCTGAAGTCTAATACATGTGACAGATCCCAATAATACTTCTAGAGCATGGAAACATGAAACACTAGTTGAACTCCTGATAAAACAGGTGGCAAGGCAAGTCTGTAGGCCACCTTTCCAACTCTCTCTAGCACCTCAAAAAGACCAATATACCGAGGGCTAAACTTGCTCTTCTTTCCGAACGTCATCACACCCTTCATTGGAAAAACTCTGAGTAGAACCTTCTCACCCTCCATATATGCCACATCACGAGCCTTTCTGTCCGCATAACTCTTCTGCCTGTACCGTGTTGTACGAAGCCGCTCTTGAATCAACTTCACCTTCTTCAAAGTATCACGAACCAAATCAGTGCCCAACAGCCTAGCCTCCACAGGCTCAAACCAACCAACTGAAGAACGACATCCCTTCCCATATAAGGCCTCATACGGAGCCATTTGGATACTCGACTAATAGCTATTATTGTAGGCGAACTTTGCTGATGGTAGAAATTAATCCCATGATCCCCCGAAATCCATGACACATGCTCGTAACATGTCCTCCAATATCTAAATAGTGCGTTCGGACTGCCCGTCCGTCTGGAGAGGAAATATTGTACTCAACTTGACCTGTGTGCCCAATTCACACTGCACTGCTCTCCAAAAATAAAATGTAAATTGCATGTCTCGATCTTAGATAATAAACACGGGCATACCATGAAGACGAACAATCTCACAAAGATAAATCTGAGCTAACTGCTCAGAAGAGTTGGTAGTCATGACTGGAATGAAGTGCGCAGACTTGTTCAGTTTGTCCATAATGACTCATACTACATCAAACCTCCTCGAGGTCCGTGGAAGTCCAACTACAAAATTCATGGTGTTGTGCTCCCACTTCCACTCCGGAAACTCTAGCCTTTGAACCAACTCACCCTGTCTCTAATGCTCGTGCTTCACCTACTGAGAGTTCAAACACCGAGAAACATACCCAACAATGTCTTTATTTGTCCTTCGCCACCAATAGTGTTGCCTCAAATCACGGTACATCTTTGTGGCACCCAGATGAATGGAATACCGCGAACTATGGGCTTCTTCAAGAATAAGCTCTCGCAGTCCATCCACATTAGGCATACAAATCCGGCCCTGAAGCCTTAATACTCCATCATCACTAATAGTAACCTCCTTAGCATCACCATGCTGCACCGTGTTCCTTAGGACAAGCAAGTGGGGATCATCATACTGATGCACCTTGATGCGCTCAAACAAGGACGACCGTGATACAACACAAGCAAGAACCCTGTTAGGCTCCAAAATATCCAACCTCGCGAACTTGTTGACCAAGGTCTGAACATCCCAAGCTAACGGTCTCTCTCCAACTAGAATAAAAGCAAGACTACCCATGCTCTCAGCCTTCCTACTTAGAGTATCGGCTACCACATTGGCCTTTCCCGGATGATAAAGAATGGTAATATCATAGTCTTTTAGTATCTCTAACCACCTTCATTGCCTCAAGTTCAGATCCTTTTGCTTGAATAAATGCTGGAGGCTCTTGTGATCCCTGAACACCTCGTAAGACACGTCGTAAAGATAATTTCGTCAAATCTTGAGCACGTGAATAATGGATGCTAACTCTGAATCATGCACTGGATAGTTTTTCTCTTGGGACTTCAACTGACGCAAAGCATAAGCAATCACCCTGTCATCCTGCATCAACACACGCCCAATGCCAACCCATGAAGCATCATAATAGACTGTATAAGAATGTGATCCCGAAGGCAAAATTAGAACTAGAGTTGTAGTCAAGACAGTCTTGAGCTTCTGAAAGCTATCCTCGCACTCATTAGACGACCTGAATGGGGCACCATTCTGCGTCAATCTAGTGAATGGGGCTGCTATAGATGAAAATCCCTCTATAAAATAGCAATAATACCCAGCCAACCCAAGGAAACTCCGAATCTCTTTAGCAGTAGACGGTCTAGGCAAACTCTAAACTATCTCAATCTTCTTCGGATCCACCTTAATCCCCTAACTGGATAACATGACCCAAGAATGCCACCGAGTCTAACCAAAACGCGCACTTAGAGAATTTAGCATATAGTTACTTCTCCCTTAAAGTCTGGAGCACGATCCTCAAATGTTGCTCATGATCCTCCCGGCTGCGAAAATACACTAATGTATCATCAATGAAAACTATGATGAAGGAATTTAGATAAGGCTGAAATACATTGTTCATCAAGTGCATGAAAGCTTTTGGGGCATTGGTCAACGTAAAAGACATCACCAATAACTCATAATGCCCATAACAGGTG
The DNA here is from genome assembly GCF_000715075.1 of Nicotiana tabacum. NCBI lineage: Eukaryota > Viridiplantae > Streptophyta > Magnoliopsida > Solanales > Solanaceae > Nicotiana > Nicotiana tabacum. The sequence continues at coordinate 10,914,644 of NC_134098.1, forward strand.
TATAAAATGGTCTTCGGAATGTATGAAGCCCTGATCTTTAACTGATGGTACCCCAATCTCAAATCAATCTTCGAGAATACACACTGAAGCTGGTCAAATAAGTCATCAATATGCGGTAGTAGGTACTTGTTCTTGATAGTAACCTTGTTCAACTGGCCGTAGTCAATTCACATCCTCATAGAACCATATTTCTTCTTCACAAATAGTACCGGTGCACCCCAAGGTGACACACTAGTCCTGATGAAACCCTTATTAAGCAATTTTTATAACTGCTCTTTTAATTCCTTCAACTCCACTAGTACCATGTGATATGGTGAAATAGAGATGGGCTGAGTGCCCGACATCAAATCTATACAAAAATCAATATCCCTATCGGGTGGCATGCCCGGTAGGTTTGCTGGAAACACATTTGGGAACTCCCTCACTACTGGAATTGACTCAACGTTAGGAGTATCAGCACTAACATCCCTCACAAAGACTAAGTATTCCAAGAATACCTTCTCAACCGTCCGCTGAGACTTCAAAAAAGACACGACTCTAGTAGGAACATGACCCAAGGAACCTCTCCACTCCTCCCTAGGAAACCCCGGCATTGCCAATGTAACGGTCTTAGCGGGACAATAAGAATAGTATGGTACGAAAATAGCCAATCCATACCCAAAATCACCTTGAAATCAACCATGCTAAGCAATAAGAAATCAACTCTGGTCTCATAACCCCCAATAGTAACCACACAAGATCGATATACACGGTCAACCCTAATAGAATCACCCACCGGTGTAGATATATAAACGGGCATATATAAATAATGACGAGGCACATCCAAATAATGAGCAAAGAATGATGACACATATGAATAAGTGGAACCGAGGTCAAATAATACTAAAGCATCCTTGTGTCACACAGAAACAATACATGTGATCACGGCATTAGAAGCAACTGCCTATGTCCTGGTGCGAAATGCATAGCAATGGGCATGTCCAACACCTAACTGACCTCTCCCTCTAGGGCGACCTCGTCTCGTATGACCTCCACCCCGAGCTGGCTGGGCGAGTGGTATATCAACTAGTGTGGGAGTCATAGTCTGGCCTTCCTGCTGCATGGGACCTCTGTGAAAATGGGGAAAATATTTCCTCATATGCCCCCCAACTCCCCACACTCGTATCAGCCTTGAAATTGGAATGACTGTGCGACCTGAGTTGGACCTCGTGAACTAGAATAACCGCTAGAAGAGCCCAGTACTGACGAATCTTGAACTGATGGAGTGAGATAATAGCTCTGAGCTGGGAGTGCACTGAACAAAGACTATACTGAATCTCATCGGCTGGGTGTTGGCCAATGATAAAATGGTCTTCTAGACTTGCCCCTCACAAACCGACCTCGGCCTCTAGACAAGGCACCAGTAAATCCTCCAAAATGATGAGGCCTATTGTTAGAGGTCATCCCCCTAGCCTGACCTCTGATGCACTCGATCCTCTTGGTGATGTCCACAACCCGAGTAAAAGAAATATCATCCTCAGTCTCTCTGGCCATTTGTAAGACCATTTATAAACCTCTTGTAATGACTTGGCCGATCGTTTTAAGTATTTTAGCCCTGATCCCTTAATTATTTCCTCTTCTAGGTTGTATTATGGTTATGTGACTTGATCGAGTAGTTGGTTTTGATTTCGGGTGAGTTTCAGAGTGAAATGGGACACATAGTCCCTAAGTTGGAAGTTCACGTTGAAGGAGTTGATCGTAGTTTGACTTTTGTGTAGACTACTCTAGCATAGATTTTTATGGTTCCAATAGCTCCGTATGGTTATTTTGGACTTAGGAGAATGTCCGGATATTGATTTGGAGGTCCGTAAGTCGGTTCGGCTTGAATTGGCGAAAGAAAGAAAGTTGAAGGTTTGGAAGGTTGCAAAGTTTGACTGGGAGTTAAATTTATTGATATCATGTTAGATTCTGATTCCAGAATTTGGAATAGGTCCGTCATGTCATTTATGACTTGTGTGCAAAATTTGAGGTCAATCGGAGTTGTTTTGGTATGATTTGGCATTAGTTTTGGAAGTCGGATGTTCATAGTTTCAATAGGATTGAATTGGGTTGAAATTCGTAGAATCGATGTTGTTTGATATTATTTTTGGCCTCAAGCAGGTTCGTTATGTATTTTGGAACTTGTTGGTATATTCAGACGGGGTCCCGGATGGCCCGGGTATGATTCGGATTGAATCCGAGGACCATTTTGAACTTGGTTGATTGTTGAACCACTGCTGAGTCCGGTGCAATCGCACCTGCATACTTTGGGTCGCAGGTGCGGCACCACCGAAGCAGCCATCGAGCCGCAGAAGCAAAAATGAGTCTGGCCAGCTGGGACCGCGGGTGCGGTCAGTGGCGCGCAGAAGCGGCTGGCCTTCCGTAAAAGCGCAAGCGCAGGTGTACTTAGGGTGCCGCAGGTGCGAGATTTCAGGAGCCTAAGTGATGGCCATGCTTGCGATGGAAATTCCATAGGTGAGGAGTCGTATATGCAGCTTAGGTCTTGCAGAAGTGAGAATCGCTGGGCAGAAAGAGGGTCTTCGAGGGTTTTATCTCATTTTCATCTTTTGGACCTAAAAAGCTCGATTTGTGGCGATATTTCAAGGGATTTTCAAGAAAATCATCGGGGTAAGTGATTCTAACTTGTATTTGGCTATTATACATGAATCCATCATAATTTTTGTCATCTAATTAGTGATTTGAGTTGGAAAATTTGGGGGGAAAATTATGAAACTTCTTAGACTAAATACTTTTGGATTTGAAAGGCGATTTGAAGTCGGATTTGAGTAATTCTTGTATAGTTGGACTCGTTATCGAATGGATGTTCAGATTTTATAAGTTTGATCATGTTTTGAGATGCGGGTCTGGGGTTGACTTTCTGAGTTGACTTTTTGTTTCTCTTTAAAGATTGCAACTTTATTGTTCGGAATAGCCTCCTATAGTTTGTATTTATGGTATGAAGTTCTTTTGGCTAGATTTGAGCCGTTCGGAGTTGGATAATCGCGGGAAAAACTTACTAGTGGATTGAGTTAGCATGTTTGAAGTAAGTGCCTTGCCTAACTTTGGGGGGGGGAGGGGGAATTACCCCTTAGGATTGGTGTTGTTTGTGTTAATTGTGATATGTGGAAGCCGTGTACTCAAGGTGACGAGTGTGTACATGAGCTAAATGTGATAATTGACCGGTTTTAGCTATAGAGATTTCTTTTATGCCTTTAATTGAGTTGCCATAATATGTTGTATTCATCATCATTAGTCTATGTTCATATGCTTTACTTGACATCATTAATACTTGTCTTATCTCTTACTTGCTAATTGTCTTTACATGTTTAGTTGGAGCTATTATTCTCTCTATTCCTTATTCATTATTTAACCGTTGAGTTCCTTACTTGAAATTGTTATTTCTTGGAATATCTTATTATTGAATTTGGTATTGAGTTATAAAGGTCGTGATTCACATTGAGGCAAAGTTGAAAATTTGTTGAAATACTATTCTTGTTGAGTTATTCACTTTCGGTTGTTATTGTTGAAACTCTTGTACTTATTATGGTTGAGCCATGAGCTATCTATTGTGGAAACACTATTATTGTTGGCTTCTTTGGCAAGGTGTGGTATTGGGAACTTGAGGTGCGATTTGTGATATGTTGTGATATTGATACGCATGTGGTGGTATAAGGATTGGGGTTAAAACGCATGCGGTGAGATATGTAGGCTTGATACGCATGTTGCTAGTAGGGAAACTACTTGAAGCCACGGGGTGTGATAAGGTGGGAAAAAACGTGGGTAGCTATTTCGGGAAAATAATTTTCAAAACTAAGTGCAAGACTCCCGCGGTGATTTAAGGAAAGATTGTGATTTGATTTGTGAAATGAGACTACGAGGCGGTACCTCTGTAGTGATTCGTGTTGTTACCTTTCAATTACCTCACTTGTGTTTGCTAGCATTGTTTCCTTGGAACTTTATTCTTTGTTTTCTTCCGTGATGTCTTAATTGCCTTAGTTCAATGTAGCTATTCTTGGTATATTTCTTCACTATTTCATTTCCATTGTTTATCATTATCAGACTGTTATATACCTGTTCAGTTTTCTTATTTATTCCAGTAGGGTCTTGACCTGACTTTGTCACTACTCTACCGATGTTAGGCTTGACACTTATTGGGTACTGTTGTGGTATACTCATGCTATGCTTCTATATATCTTTTTATGCAGATCCAGGTACCTCTTACCAGCCTAGGCACAAGTGAATCGAGCTCAGATTTGGAAGCTTCAAGGTATACTTGCCGGCATCCGCAGGCCTCGGAGTCACCCTCTATCTAGTTCTATTTCATTTTTCCCTTTTATAGACATTGTTGTATAGGGATGTTCAGTATACTCTTGTAGAGCTTGTGACTTGGTATCACCAAATTTTGGGAGTTTTGTTCTGTTGAGTTGCGGAGTTCTTTTATGATTGTTTGTTGAGTTATTTGAAAGTTTTATCATTTTCTCATTTAAATTATGCATCTATATTAGACTTACCTAGTCTTAGAAACTAGGTGCCATCACGACATCATATAGAGGAAAATTGGGTTCGTGACACCTCTGCACCCCCTCCCTTAGTAGGGATCAGGATATCTGTATAGCGTGATGAATCCACAAGTCTGATCTTATACTGAGTAATGGTCATGCTACCCTGCTGAAGGCACTCAAAATGATTGCGGAAGTTCTCTCTCTGAGTAAAGAGAATGAACTTCTCTAAGAACAACTATGAGAACTAGGCCCAGGTGAGAGGAGGTGAACCTTTTGGCCTGCCCTGAACATACACCTGCCACCACCTCTTGGCAGCACCATGCATATGAAACACTGTAAAATCCACATCGTGGATTCCACTATATGAATTTTGTGCAGTATCTCATGGCAGTGGTCTAAGAAATCCTGGGAGTCCTCAGAAGATGTACCACCAAAGTGAGGGGAAACAACTTGGTGAACTTGCCCAACCTCTTAAGCCCCTCAGCTGACATCGCGAATCTCTCTCCGGGTTGTGTAACAATAATAGGCTGAACTGCCCCAACTGGTAGAACTGTTGGGGTCTACCCATAAGCCATTTGCTCTGGAGTGTGAGTAACGGGAGTCTGGGCTCCTCCCCCGGCCTGAGAAACGGCTGGTGCTACAGGAAATATACCAGCCTAAGTCACACTCTCCATAAGATAAACCAGGCAGACTAAGGCGTCTTGGAAAAGTGGGGTAGCAATGAACCCCTTTGGGACCTGATCTGGTCCTACTAGCTCGGTCAGGATAGGAATCTCCTCCTTTTTCTCTATTTGTGGCTCAACATAAGATGTCGATGCACATGCTCTAGGCTGAGCTCTGCCTCTACCTCTGGTTCTACCTCGGCCCCGGCCTCTACCCCTAGTAATGGTTGCAGTTTAGGTCTCCAGCTTCTGATCAGTTGCGGTTGTCGTATGTGGCCTCACCATCAATGAGAGAATAAAAGAGAAACAATTCAAACTTTGAAATTAAAAAATTCGCACAACAAGAATAGAAGAAAATGAAGTTTCCTAACAGCTTGGTAGCCTCTCGAAGATAAATACAGACGTTTCCGTACCGATCCGCAAGACTCTACTAAACTTAGTCATGACTCATAAGAACTAGGCAGCCTTGACTCTAATACCAACTTGTCATGACCCAAACTCCCACCCAAGTTGTGACGACGCCCAACATTACTTGTTAGGAAAGCAAATAATTTTACAATAAAAATAAACTCAAATAAAAAAACTTAATAATCTTAACATTAGAATAATCATAAAATATCTGAAACTAGCAACAATAACGCAATGGCAACCAACCCATGATCTAGTGTCAACGAGTACATGAGCACTACAGAATCTCAAAATATATAGTCAAATCTCCAATACAGAAATGTCTGAATGAAAGAACAGTGATAACAAAAATAAACAAAGAGAACTTAAAGGTCTATGAATAACATAGCAGCTACCTCGTAGTCTCCACAAGCTAGATCCAGTGCGAACTCTAGCAATCACCACGCCTTGCAGTACCTCGATCTGCACATAAAGTGCAGAGTGTAGTATGAGTAATACGGACCCCATATACTCAATAAAGAACAAACTAAACCTCGGCCTAAAAGTAGCGACAAGCTCGGAAGCAGGTTAGTATCTAACAGCATTAATCAATAACAACATATGATATAATGATGACAGTAAAGTAAACAACTTAAGAGATATCAGTTCAACTCGTTCACAAATACGAAAAATTAGACATGCTCTCCAAGTATAAAAGTCAAAGCCCAATCTTAATACCGAAAACACTGAAACATGATCTTATCAAGGAAACATGAATTACCAAACTTTCAACAACATGTAATACGTTTCATAACCATCTAACATGAGTAAAATACATCTCTATGCCTACATGTCAAATATACATATCAAGATAATAACATCATAGTGAAGCCATCAGGTATATTCACACTGAACACGCTCACGGTGCTTGGAACCAGTGCCCCTCACCATCACACATGCAACCACACTTTGCATTGTACGGGTGCCTGGTATAAATGCCCCTTACCAAGCACATACATGACCTTGTGCATGTGCTCACTGTGAATACCAGACTTTGAAGGGGTGGATCCTTGTCCCAGCGCTATTCGAAAATATAAAACAACAATCAATATCACATACCCTAATCATGGGACCCAGTGCACTCGTCGCCCCTAGTCAGTACCATTTAGCCCAATATGGGGACTGCGTATACGTCACTTCAAAATTAATAACAAATCGGCTCTATGGCCCAAGCTTAGTCATCAACCGCTTAAGTATATATTTACCACATCTCATGGTATCTAGTTTAACAGTGTAACACATACGAGACATCAACAACATATGAGGAATCATAATAAGAATTCACTATGATAGAGATATCATACACGGATATAACATGATGACTAAGAGTATGTCTACAGCTAAGGCAAACAACTCAAAACAGCAAGAATAGCCATATCATGTCTTAAACAAATAATCGCATAGCCTAGACGTGATTTCTACCATGAATCATAGCTCAAATAATCATACAAGTAGAGAAAATACGGATATAATGAGGCATGAAAGCAAACAAGTTAATAGTAGCCTAACGTCTACCTGCATCATGAATATCCCGGTGTACGCACACACGCCCGTCGCCTAGAACGTTTGTCATCCCCAACACATCTTAAGTATCACAGTCCACAGGGATAATTACACTCAAACCAAGTTTAGATATGTTACTGACCTCAAAGCGTGTGAATTAATACTCTAAAAAGCCCTTCCCACACGAATCGACCTCCGAGCGATTCAAATCTAGTCAAACAATTTAATACCATCAATAAAAGACATAGAAAACATCCACAAATAATAAAGCTATGATCTTGAATCAATTATGCAAAGTCAGCCCAAAAGGTTATCCTAGGTCCGCACTACGGAACCCATCAAAACTCACAAATCCCTAACACTCATTCCAATATGAGTCCAAATATGTATGTTTCATCCAAATCCAACCTAAAATCGACCTTCAAATGATTAATTTTAACTCTCCAAAACCATAGTAAAAAATACCCAAATTCCACCTTTAATTCACATAAAATAGTTGTACAAATCCGTGGGTAATCAATATCTATCAACAAAATAGAGTAAAGTTTACTTACCCCTTAAATTATAGTAAATTTCTCTCAAAATATCGCCTATAACCGAACTCCACAATTCCTAATAATGAAAAATAACAAAACCCTCGAAATCATATAGTTTGCCCAGCGATTCCGCATTATCATCGCATCTGCAGTACTACATCTACGGTCAAAATCTCGCATCTGCAAGTCCCACCTAAAACCCGACCAACCACATGTGCAGTCCTCAAAGTGCACCTACTCTTCTACTTCTGCGGACTCCCCATCGCAGAAGCGCATCTGCTTATGCGGAAACCCTCTGCATCTATGGACTTTCTCTCTACCAGGCCAACCTCGCACATGCGCATCCATGGCCGCATCTGAGATCAGACTTCCGCATATACGAAAACACTAGACTCGACAAATCTTCAGCAATGCCAACACAATCCGAAATGATCTGAAATTAATCTGAAACACACCTGAGGCCCTTAGGCATCTAATCACACAAATCAATATCAAAACTACGAATCGTACCTCGATTCAAGTCTTAGGAACTAATAAACTTTCAACTTCACAGAACTCATACCGAATCATATCAAATCAATTTGGAATGACCTCAAATTTTGCATACAAGTCCCAAATGACACAACAGACTTATTCTAACTTCTGAAAAAATAATTCTAACCCGATATCAATGAAGTCAACTCTCAGTCAAACTATGAACCTTTCAAACCTTAAACTTTTCAACTTTCGCCAAATAGAATCAAATCAACATATGAACCTCCAAATCCAAATCCGGGCATACGATTAAGTCCAAAATTACCATACGAACCTATTGGAACCATCAAAACATCATTCTATGGTCGTCTATACAAAAGTCAAACTCTGGTTACCCTTCACAACTCAAGCTTTCAATCTTGGGACTAGGTGTCCCAATCCAATCCAAAACTCTCTCGAAATCAAACCAACCGCCCCCGCAAGTCACATAACGACAAATACACATATATAGAGCATTAAAAAAGGGAAACGAGGCTAAAATATTCAAAACAACCGGCCAGGTCATTATAATTTCTTGATATTTGAAGTGAACTACAGATTATTCACTATGTTATGGTGAAATTAATTTACTCTTGAAAGGATATACATATATTGATTGACCTGATTGCGATGACCCTATAGGTCATTTTAAGTGATAGCCCTTATTTTTGTATTCTGAGATGTCAATTAGCTCCATTTGATATTTCTCGATTTGAGTGCACAGTCCGTGTCTTTTTCCGTGAAAGATTTTATGTGAAAATTTGAAGAAAACATGAATTTTGGCTTTAAAAATAACTTGAGTTGACTACAGTCAACATTTTGTGTAAACGACCCCAGATTGGTATTTTGATGATCCCGGTGGATTCGTATAGTGATTTTAGATTTAGGCATATACTTGGAATTGAATTCGAAAGTCCCTAACTTGATTTGACTTGTTTTGCCGAAAGCTAGTAATTTGAAGGTTTAGAAACTTCCTAGGTTTGACCGTGGGTTGACTTTATAGTTATATGATTCAAATTTTTGTTCTGGGACTTGGTATAGGTCTGTTTTGCTATTTGAAACTTTTCTACAAAATTTGGTGCAAATCGGAGTTGGTTTGATCGGATTCAGATGCTTGGTTGTGATTTTAGAAGTTTTTGAGTTTTCTTTGAAATTTCATGCATTTTGACGTCTGATTCGTAGTTAGAGATGTTATTTTGGTGTTTTGATTGTGCGAGCAAGTTCATATGATATTATTACACTTGTGTGATGTCGTGCCATCTTTATTTCATTACCTTATTTGATTTTCGGATTGGTGATTTACTTGGTTACACTGTTGCTTATTTTGGAATATATTAGTTTGTGATTTCGTACATTGTCGTTCTTATGATATTTCCCCTTTTGCATGTCCCCTCCCAGTTAATATTTTATTGTTTTACTTATTCTCTATTTACTTTATATATATATATATATATATATATATATATATATATATATATATATATCTGTACAGGTTTTTACGTAGGTGTCTTGTTATAGCCTCGTCACTACCTCGTCGAGGTTAGGCTCGAAACTTACGAAGTACATTGGGTCGGTTGTACTCATGCTACACTTCTGCACTTCTTGTGCAGATATTGGTGTCGATGCCAGCGACATCTGGTGGTGTTCTGCTTGGATTCAGCTATATTCGGAAACTTGAGGTATAGTTGCACAGTGTCCGCAGCCCTGAAGTCTCCTTCTTTATCTATTCTACTCTTTATCTAGTCTTAAACAATTCTATTTGCTTCAGACCATATGTGTAGTACTCTAGTTGCTCATGTATTTGTTACTCTGGATTTTGGGAGATGTATAGATATCGTCATATGTATTTATATATTCCATTTCAGACTATTTTGGTTTACCTTTATTAATGTTTTATTTTGAATCGGTAAAATTGGTTAAAAAATTTAGCTAACGTTGGCTTTCCTAGAAAGTAAAATGTTAGGCGCCATCGCGGTCCCGAGGTTGGGATTCCGGGTCGTGACATGTTGGTATCAGAGCCCTAGGTTGCTTAGGTCTTACGAGTCATGAGCAAGCTTAGTAGAGTCTGGAGGATCGGTACAGAGATGTCTGTACTTATCTTCTAGAGGCTATGGAGCTTTAGGAAAATTTCACTTCTTTCTTTCTCTATCGAGCGATTTTATTATATCACTGAAGTTTGAATCATTCCATTCTTGTTCTGTCACAGATGATGAGAAAACGCACAACATCTACAGTAGCTCAGGAGCAGGAGCCCCAGGTTGCTGACACTACTAGGGGTAGGGGACGAGGCAGAGGCAGAGTTCAGCCTAGAGCACGTGCAACAACACCTACTACGGAGACTCAGATTAATCATGAGGAGGGAATCCTAACTCAGACCGCACCAGTCGGACCCGCTCAGGTCCCGGAGGGATTCATAGCCACTCTCGTACTTCAAGATGCTCTAGTCCGCTTTGTGGGCCTTATGGAGAGTGTGGCCCAAACCAGTGCATTTCCGGTGGCACCAGTTGTCTCTCGGGCTAGGGGAGGAGCACATACTCCCGCTATTCATACTCTAGAGCACATGGCTCCTATATATCAGACTCCAGCAGTTCCGCCAACTGGGTAGTTTAGCCTATTGTTGCTACACAGACCGGGGAGAGGCCCACAATGTCTTCTAAGGGATTAATAAGGTTGGATAAGTTCACAAAGATCTTCCCTATTCACTTCAGTGGTGCACCTTCTGAGGACCCACAAGATTATTTAGACCGTTGCTACGAGGTATTGGGCAACATGGGTATTGTTGAGTCCAATGGAATGGACTTTGCAGTGATTCAAATGACTGGTTCTACCAAGAGGTGGTGGTGGGATTATGAGCAGGGTAGACCAGCAGGTTCGCCACCCCTTTCTTGGGATCCGTTTTCAAAGCTTTTTTGGAGAAATTTATTCCTTTCACTCTGAGAGGGGAGTACCGCAGGCAGTTCGAGTGCCTTCAGCAGGGTAGCATGACCGCTACCCAGTATGAGACCCGATTTATAGACCTAGCTTGTCATACAGTTATCTTCCTCCCTAGTGTGTGAGAGAGAGTTAGGAGATTCATTGATGGACTTACTTTTGGTATCAGGCTATAGATGGCCAATGAGACTAGAGATGATATTTCTTTCCAGAGGGCCATAGAGATTGCTAGACGGATCGAGATGATTCATGGTCAGAGTAGGGAGGCGGTATCTGAGAAGAGGCCTCGTCATTTCGGTGGTTTCAGTGGTGCCTCATCTGGAGGTAAAGGTTTGTTAGGTAGAGGCTATCCTCCCACGCCGATTCAATCAGCTCTTCAGGCATCCCACGGCGCTTCGGGCAGTCGTGGTTCTTATGGGTCTCATCCTCTAGCAGCTAGCCTACAGTGCATCTTTAGCTCCTATTAGTGCACCTCCGATCCAGAGTTATAAGGGTGGTTATACAAGTCGATAGGGTCAGTTCCAAAGTCAGCAGTCACAGCAGCCGAGGGCTTGTTATACTTGTGGAGATTTGAGACACATCACAACATTTTGCCCCAGGTCGCGGGGCGACATGCAATAGCAGGGTTCTCGTGCCATGGTTCCGGCACCGGTTTCTCCACCACCCGCTCAGCCAGCTAGAGGCGGGGGATAGGCTGCTAGAGGTGGAGATCAGGCCATTAGAGGTGGAGATCAGGCCATTAAAGGTGGAGGTCAGCCAACTAGAGGTCATCCGAGAGGCGGAGGCCAGAGTGGTGTGGCCGAGTCCCATTTTTATGCATTTCCAGCTAGACCTGAGCATCGTCATCTGAAACCGTCATCACAGGTATTTTTCCAGTTTGCCATAGACATGCCTCAGTTCTATTTGATCTGGGCTCTACTTATTCATACATGTCATCTTATTTTGCTTCATATCTGGTTTTGCCTTGTGATTCTTTGAGTGCTACTGTATATATGTCCACGTCTGTGGAAGATTCTATTGTAATAGACTGTATTTATCGCTCGTGTGTGATTTCTATCAGGAGCCTTGAGACTGGTGTAGATCTTCTACTTCTTGATATGGTGGACTTTGATGTTATTTTGGGCATGGATTGGTTGTCACCTTATCACGCTATTTTGGACTGTCACGACAAGACGGTGACTTTAGCCATGCCGGGGTTTCCTCGATTAGAGTGGAGAGGGACTCTTGGCCATTCTACTAGCAGGGTTATTTCTTTTGTGAAGGCTCGACATATGGTCGAGAACGGATGTCTAGCATATTTGGCCTATATCCGTAATCCTAGTGCAGAGGTTCCTTCCATGGATTTAGTACCAGTTATGCGCGAGTTTCTAGAGGTGTTTCCTGCAGATTTGTCGGGGATGTTACCCGACAAAGATATCGACTTCTGTATTAACTTGGCTCCAGGCACTCAGCCCATTTCTATTCCACCATACCATATGGCCTCAGCTGAATTGAAGGAACTAAAGGAGAAGTACAAGATTTGCTTGATAAGGGATTCATTGGACCTAGTGTCTCACCCTAAGGGTACACCAGTGTTGTTTGTGAAGAAGAATGATGGTTCGATGAGGATGCGTATAGATTATTCGCAGTTGAACAAAGTCACTAACAAGAACAAGTATCTTTTGCCGAGGATTGATGACTTATTTGATCAGCTTCAGGGTGCCAAAGAGTTTTCAAAGATTGATTTGAGATCTAGCTACCATCAGTTAAAGATTAGGGCATCAGATGTCCCTAAGACAGCTTTTTGGACTCGGTATGGGCATTATGAGTTCCTAGTGATGTCATTTGGCTTAACAAGTGCCCCAACAGCATTTATGGATTTGATGAATCAGGTATTCAAAACATATTTGGATTCTTTTGTGATCATTTTCATTGATGATATTTTGGTTTACTCCTATAGTCGGGAGGAGCATGAGCAGCATCTTAGGGTTGTACTTCAAACCTTGAGAGATAATCAATTTTATGCCAACTTTTCAAAGTGTAAGTTTTGGTTGGATTCGATTGCCTTTTTGGGCCATGTTGTATCTTTTGAGGGCATTAAGGTGGATCCTAAGAAGATGAGGCAGTTTAGAACTAGCAACAGCCTCTCAGGGCAATAGTCCCTCAACTCGTCACAACAGCTCAACCACCCGACTCTCAGCCCTCAGCATTCACACTCAATAGGTACCCGCTCTTACTGGGGGTGTTCAGACTCATAAAGGGCTCCTACATCCCAAGCGCTATAATCTGCATGGATAACTCACGTGCTACACGGACAACTCACATGCTATAATACCATATCTGGATCTGCACAAACAACTCACGTGTTGCACGGACAACTCAGGTGCTATGGTATAATATAAGGATCTGCACGGACAACTCACGTGCTATAGAACAATACCTCACGACAAGGCCCTCGGCCTTTCTCAGTCATGAACCTCTCTAGTCTCATAGCTCTCAACAAAGAAAAGGAAAACAACCCAAATCAAAGTGTTACAGTATATCATTAGGAATAAAAATAACAGAGACTGAGGTAAACATGTGCAAGAATCACTATGACTGAATATAACTACCATGAGCAGGAATATAGAACTAGCCTAGACCTACTTCAGCTACAGAGATTCAGAGCTTCTTGGGTTTGGCAGGTTATTATCGCCGGTTCATAGAAGGGTTTCATCTATTGTAGCCCCATTGACTAGATTGACCCAGAAGGGTGCCCCATTCAGGTGGTCTGATGAGTATGAGTTGAGCTTTCAGAAGCTCAAGACTTCTTTGACTACAGCTCGAGTGTTGGTGTTGCCTACGGGTTCAGGGTCTTACACTGTGAATTATGAGGTGTCACATATTAGGCTTGGCACGGTATTGATGCAAGACGGTAGGGTGATTTCCTACACGTCTCAGTAGCTGAAGGTTCATGAGAAGAACTACCATGTTCATGACTTAGAGTTGACAGCTATTGTTCATGCATTGAAGATTTGGAGGCATTACCTCTATGGCATGTAGTGTGAGGTATTCACAGATCATCGGAGTCTACAACACTTGTTTAAGCAAAAGGATCTAAATTTGAGGCAGCGGAGGTGGTTAGAGCTATTAAATGCACCATCCCGGGGAGGCCAATATGTGAACAATGCCCTGAGCAGAAAGGCTGAGAGTATGGGTAGCCTTGCATATATTCGAGTTGGTGAGAGACCGCTAGCATTAGATGTTCAGGCGTTGGCCAATCATCTCATGAGGTTAGATGTTTCGGAGCCTAGCCGGGTCGTTGCTTGCATGCTTCTCAGTCTTCTTTGTATGAGCGCATCAGAGAGCGTTAGTATAATGACCCCCATTTGCTTGTTCTTAAGGACATAGAGCAGCACGATGATGCCAAGGAGGTTTTTATTGGAGATGATGGGGTGTTGCGGATACATGGTCGGGTTTGTGTGCCTAATGTGGATGGGCTACGTGAGTTTATTCTTAAGGAGGCCCATAGTTTGCGGTATTTCATTCATCCGGATGCCGCCAAAATGCATCAGGACTTAAGGCAGCATTATTGGTGGAGAAGAATAAAGAATGATATAGTAAAGTATGTGGCTCGGTGTTTGAATTGCCAGCAGGTGAAGTATGAGCATCAGAGGCCTAGTGGTTTGCTTCAGAGGCTTGAGATTCCCGAGGGAAAGTGGAAACGTATTACCATGGATTTCGTTGTTGGACTCCCACAGACTTTGAAGAAATTTGACGCAGTACGGGTCATTGTAGATAGGTTGACCAAGTCGGCGCATTTCATTCTAGTGGCAGCTACATATTCTTCGGAGCAGCTAGCTCAGATCTATATCCGGGAGATTATTCATTTCCACGGCGTACCAATGTCTCTTATAAATCTATACAGTTAATAAGCAGTAGAAATAACAAGACAAAAAATAAGATAGATAGCAAGAATAAATACAAAAATAGTAAAATATTCAACTAAGAGAGATAACGACTATTTTTCAATTAAAGCAACCCCAACATTTCTCAATAACTCAAACCCAAGAGGATAAGATGATATCCACAAACCAACATACCAAATCCAAAAGGAAAACAATATGATAAATTAAATATAAGAATCCACATCCTATATGTTGTAGCAACCGCCCGATCCAACATAATACTGTTGCGACGCGCAACCTGATCCAATAGCCATATTGTCGCGTAGAACAACTATTATAATAATGTTTTCGCGAGCAACCCAATCCAACATACCAACTCATAGAGAAACAGTCAACAAGCAACCAAACGTGGCAAAGCGCATAATATAATATCAAGGAGAACGATTAAGTACGATTTATTAAGAAAAAATTATCATGACTAAAGTGACATAAGCAAATTAAAATTTCCATGGACTAATCCTACTCATATATCTCAACAAGAGCCCAAATATGATCACTAACGTGTGAAAGATCAAATAGTACTATAATCCAACATAACACGAGTGAATAATATAAGAAATAAGCAAAGACATGAATAAACCTAATTCTGTATGCATGATTTAACCCATGAAAATGCATATGTACTCATCACATGGATGTACGACGCCCCCAACACATATAACACATAGCAAATACGCCCAATTATATCCTAATTCCCTTAAATTAAGGTTAACCAAGATATTTATCTCTTTTGGAACAAATTAACTCTCCAATACCGCTTTTCTTTTAGCACAAGCATCTAAATAACTCGAATCTAGCCAAATATTACTCAAATAAGTCAAAATAAGCTTTAGAAATTATCCTAGTATCAAAAAGGTTCATTCTTTATCATATTTGGAAAGGTCAAGAAAAAGTCAACCCGAGCCCACATGGCCAAAATTTGAAATCAAGAACAAACTCTGATTACCCATTCTTCCCTGAGTATAAATATGTTATTTGTATTAAAATTGGACCTCAAATCGATGTCCAAATTCTCAAAATTAGCTTTCTTAGGTTTTACCCCAAAACCCCAATTTTTACACTTAAAATTCCTAGATTTTAGGTTGAAAATCTATGAAAATAAATTAAAACTAAGTTAAAATTGCTAACCTTAGAAGCTAGGATGAAAAACTCTTCGAAAATTGCCTCTACACGAAGTCTAGATCTAAAAGATGGAGTAAAATGAGCTAAAGCTCGAATCCCAACCCCTTTTCCCAGCTGCGATTGTCGTAGGTACGAGAAATGCCTCGCAGAAGCGACCCTGCATGCACGATAAATTGGCTCTTAGGTGCGAGCATGCATAGATATAGATGTTGCAGAAGCGACATGTCCTTTGTAGGCGTGACCATAACATCCACGATCCGTGGCTCGGAGGCGCGATACTCCCCAGCCTAGAACCCCTTCGCCGATGCAGACAAACATCACGCAGATACGACTCTGCACCTGTGCACCTTCCCATCGCATGTGGGACACCAGACTGACCTCCCCCATTCACGAAGATGTGAAGCAACCCTCGCAAGGGTGACTTCGCACCTGCGCACCTGACCATCGCAGGTGCTATACCTGAAGTACCAACAATAGCAAATCTCATAGAAAATACCCGAAACTAATTCGAAACTCACCTAGGCCCCCTAGACCCTAGTCAAAATATCCCAACAAGTCTATAAACCTTACATAAACTAGCTCGAAAGCTCAAAACATCAAAATAATAATATCTAAAATCAAGAACCAAGCATCAAAAGTCGAGGATTTTCAAATGTTCATAAACTCAAATTTCAAGTTTGAACTAGAAGGCCCAAAACGAACTTAGGACACCTGGGACCCCAACCAAATATATGTATAAGTCCAAAATTATCATACGAACTTACCAAAATTATCAAACTATCGATCCGGGATCGTTTACAAAGAATATTGACAGTGGTCAACTCCAACAACATCAAAGCTCTAGAATTAAAATTTCTTTACCAAAACACGTCTAACTTTCCAGAAATTGAAACGAACCATGCACACGTCATAAATCATCAAATAAAGCTATTCAATGTCTCAAATCACAAAATAGAAATCTAGAACTCAAAACGACATATCGGGCATTATATTCTCCCCCTCTAAAAGAAATATTTGTCCTCGGACAGACCTAGAAATGTACCTGAACTGGCAAAGAGATAAGGGTATATACTCCTCATAACAGACTCAGACTCCTAAGTAGCCTTCTCAGTTGGTTGCCCTTTCCAAAGCACTTTCACGAAAGGAATTTCCTTAGATTTTAACATTCGGACTTGCCGATCTATAATAGTTATTGGCTCTTCTTCATAAGTCAAATTCCCATCAAGCTGCATTGTGCTAATGTCCAATACATGCAACCTGTCTTCATGATACTTCTAGAGCATAGAAACATGAAATATCGGATGAACTCCCAAAATATTAGGAGGCAAGCAAGCTTATACGCAACCACTCTAACTCTTTCTAACATCTCAAATGCGCCTATAAACTTGGGGCTCAACTTGCCCTTTTTCCCAAATCTCATCACGCCCTTCATAGACGAGACTTTTAAAAGTACATTCTTGCCCTCCATAAAAGTCATATCACGGGTCTTCTTGTTTGCGTAACTCTTCTGCCTACTATGCATTGTCTGAAGGCGATCCTGAATCAAATTCACTTTCTCCAAAACATCGTGGACCAAATTTGTATCCACATCCTAGCCTCACCAGGCTCAAACCAACCGATAGGAGAACGACACGGCCTACCATATAAATTCCCATACGACACTATTTAAATGCTGGACTGATAGCTGTTATTACAGGCAAATTCCATCAATGTGGTAGAAACTAATTCCAATGACCACCAAAATCAATAGCATATGCTCTTAACATATCCTCAAGGATCTGAATAGACCGCTTAGACTGACCATCCATCTATGGGAGGAATGCAGTGCTGAGCTCACTTGCGCGTCCAACTCCCACTAAACAACTTTCTAAAAGTGCAATGTAAACTGGGTACCACAGTTTAAAATGATAGAGTGGGCACATTGTGCAAACGAACAATCTCTGTGATACAGATCTGAGCTAACTTCCCTGAAGTGTAAGAAGTCATCACTGGAATGAAATGTGCATAATTGGTCAATCCATCCAAAATGAACCAAATGGCATCAAACTTTCTCAAAGTCCATGGTAATCCTACCACAAAGTCCATAATAATGCGCTCCCATTTCCACTAAGGTGTAACCAACCTCTAAGCCAAACCACATGATTTCTGATGTTCATACTTCACCTGCTGGCAACTCAAAAATGAAGTAAAATGAGCTAAAGCTCGAAACCCTACCCTTTTTCCCAGTTGCGGATGTCACAGGTGCGAGAAAAACTTCGCAAAAGCGACCTCACACGCGCGACACAATGGCTCGCAGGTACGAGCCTACGTCGGTGCAAAAGTCGTAAAAGCGGCCTACCCTCCGCAGGTGTGACCATCGCATCTGTGATCCGTGGCTCGCAGGTGCGACACTCCCATCCCAAAGCCCCATTCACATATGTGGATAAGCATCACGCAGATACAGCTCCACATCTGCACACCTTGCCATCACAGGTGCGACACCTGACTGACCTCCTCTATTCACGTAGATGCAAAACAACCCTCGCAAGGGAGACCTCGCACTGCACATCTGACCATTGCAGGTGCGATACCTGCAGTACTAGCAATAGCAAAACTCATAAAAAATGCCTGAAACCAATCCAAAACTCACTCGAGCCCCCGAGCCCCAATCCAAATATCCCAACAAGTCTATAAACCTTACACAAACTCACTCGAAAGCTAAAAACATCACAATATCTAAAATCAAGAATCAAGTATCAAGTATCAAAACTCAAGGATTTTCAAATATTCATAAACTCAAATTCTAACTTATTAACTAGAAGTATCGAAATGGCCCCGGGTTACCCTGGACCCCAACCAAACATAGGTACAAGTCCAAAATTATCATATGAACCTACTAAAATTGTTAAAACACCAATCCAAGGTTGTTTACCAAGAATGTTGACCGTGGTCAACTCCAACAACATCAAAGCTCTAGAATTAAAATTTCTTTACCAAAACACATCTAAACTTTTTGAAAATCGAAACGAACTATTCACACAACATAATAAATCATCAAATGAAGCTATTCAAAGTCTCAAATCACAAAACGAAAAGCTAGAACTCAAAACGACTTATCAGATCGTTACATTATCAAAAGAGGCCTTACACAAATAATGTTAATTATGTGACTCACAAATTAGAATTTCTCGAGCATGGCAGTAAAAAACAAGGTGTGGCAAGTGTTTAATAAGTTGTAGGTCATTTTGATGATTTGAATATATTATGACTGAAAAAAAGCTTCCTTGTCTTTTAAAAACAACCTTATATTTAGGTATGGCAACGACTCAAAGCCGATTCAGGGCTCAACTCTGCTTGATTGTATTTAACCCCTCTCGATTACAGTCAAAGCTCGGCTTGATTTCGGTCAAAATTTGGCTCAATCCGATTAGACTAGGATAAAGCTCGGTCAAAGCTCGTCTCGATCAAGCTCAAGCTTAGTTAGTTACTTTAATTATGCAATGATAACTTAAATACTAAAATTTATAATTTAAGCTTAATTTATACAAGTAATATGTCAATTTAATAATTAATAAATATTTTGTGATTTTATGTTCTTTAATTAATATAATATAATTAAACTTTTAATGTATACGTCGTTAGTTAGTCTACTTTATGGGTGATATGTATGTAACAAAAATTTACAACAACAACCCAGTAAAATCTCACAAGTGGGTTTGGGGAGGGTAGTGTGTACGCAGATCTTACCCCTATCCCAAGAGAGTAGAGAGATTATTTTCGATAGACCCTCGACTCAAGAAAACGAAAAGAGAGAATATATCAGTACCAGCAACAGAAACCATAGAAATAATAACAACATCATAAGAACCAGAAAGTAGATGAAAAGTAATAACAATAACTAGTAAATAAGGCCCGATACTATAAAAATGGAAGAATAGTGTGAACACAATATTAACCACTAGTAGTCTAAGACAAAACCCTACTAGACTATCCTCGCACCTTGTACGAAGTAGAAAAATGCTCAATTACCTTCTAACCTACAACCCTAGTGCTCGACCTCCACGCCTTCCTATTAAGGGCATGTCCTTGGAAATCTGAAGTCGTGCCATATTCTGCCCGATCACCTCTCCCCCAATACTTCTTAAGCCGCCCTCTACCTCTTCTCATACCCGCCAAAGCCAACCGCTCACACCTCCTTACTGGGGCATTCAGGCCTTTCTTCCGCATGTGCCCGAACCATCTGAGCCTCACATCCTGCATCTTGTCAACCATAGGAGCCACGCCCACCTTCTCCCGAATATCTTCATTCCTAATCTTATACATCCTAGTGTGCCCGCATATCCACCTCAACATCCTCATTTCTACTACTTTCATCTTTTGGATATGTGAGTTCTTAACTCGATAACACTCTGCCCTATACAATATGGCAGTTTAATCACCGCTCTATAAAACTTATCTTTGAGTATCAGTGACACTTTCTTTTCACACAGGACTCTAGATGCTAACCTCCATTCATCCACCCACCCCTATACAGTGTGTGACATCCTCATCGATTTCCCCATCCCCCTGGATAACCGACCCAAGGTACTTCAAACTGCCTCTCTTGGGGATGATCTGTGATTCAATCCTCATGTCCATGCCTGCTTCCCTCGACTCGACGCTGAACTTACACTTCATGTATTATGTCTTAGTCCAACTCAACTTGAAACCCTCAGACTCAAGAGCCTGTCTCCAAACCTCCAGCCTCTCGTTAATGCTGCCTCGCATATTATCAATCAAAACTATGTCATCAACGAATAACATATACCATGGTACCTCCCCTTGAATATGGTGTATCAGTGCATCCATCACCAGGGCAAATAAGAACGGGCTGAGCGCAGATCCTTGGTGTAACCCTATAACAATCGGAAAATGCCCCGAGTCGCTTTCACTGTCCTAATCCGAGTCTTAACTCCATTATATATGTCCTTAATTGCCCTAATGTAAGCTACCGGCACAACTTTTGCCTCCAAGCATCTCCAAAGAACCTCCATAGGGATCTTGTCATTCGTTTTCTCCAAGTCAATAAACACCAGGTGCAGATGCTTCTTCCTATCCCTGTATTGTTCCACTAATCTCCTAATAAGGTGGATAAATTCCGTAGTTGAACGACCCGACATGAACCCAAACTGGTTGTTGGATATAGACACCGTCCTCCTCACCCTCACTTCCACCACCCTCTCTCAAACTTTCATGGTATGACTTAGTAACTTGATACCCCTATAGCTGTTACAACTCTGGATATCACCTTTGTTCTTGTACAATGGTGCCACCTTACTCCACCTCCACTCATACGACATCCTCTTTGTCATGAAAATAACATTAAACAACCCAGTCAATTACTCCAAGCCTGCACTACCCATACACCTCCAAAATTCTACTGAAATTTCGTCTTGCCCAGTTGCTATGCCCCTACTCATCTTATGCATAACCCCCACGACCTCCTCAACCTTAACGTGCCTACAGTACCTAAAGTCTCGGTGACTCACGTAATGCTCCAATTCACCTAGCACAATATCCATGTCCCCCTCTTCATTCAGGAGTTTATGAAAGAAAGTCTGCCATCTCCGTTTAATCTGAGCCTCTCCCATCAATACTCTGCCATCCTCATCTTTAGTGCACCTCACTTGGTCCAGATCCCAAGCTTTCCTCTCTCTCGCCTTGGTCAGCCGGAATAACTTCTTATCCCCGCCTTTGTCCTCCAGCTCCTTGTATAAATGACCAAATGCTGTAGTCTTAGCCTCTGTGACCGCCAACTTTGCCTCCTTCCTAGCTACATTATACCTCTCTCTGTTTGCTCTCCTCTCCTCCTCGCCTGTGCTCCCTACTAACTTTAGGTTCGCCGCATTCTTTGCATCCACTTTACCTTGGACCAATTTATTCCACCACCAGTCGCCTTTGTGCCCGCCAGAGTAACCCTTTGTGACCCGTAAAACCTCTCTCGCCGCCTCCCTTATACAATTCGTCATCGTCGTCCACATAGTGCCTGCGTCCCCACTACTCCTCCAGGCTCCCATAGCCAATAACCTCCCCTCCAACTCCTGAGCTTTATCCTTAGTTAAGGCTCGCCACCTGATCCTCGGTCGTCCTCGTACAGACCTCCTCTTCCTCTTTATCATGATATAGACATCCATCACCAAGAGCCTATGCTGTGTCGCGATGGTCTCACCCAAGATAACTTTGCAATCCTTGCACAACCCTCTATCACACCTCCTGAGGAGGAGATAATCAATCTGAGTCTTCGCCACCATACTTTGTAAAGTAACCAAATGCTCCTCCCTCTTCGAAAACTTAGAGTTCGCAATCACCAGCTCAAACGCCTTAGTAAAACCCAACGGTGAAGTACCTCCTCCTTTCTTATCCCCAAAGCCGAAGCCACCATGCACCTCGCTATAGCCACCAACAGTCAACCCAATATGCCCATTGAGATCCCCTCATATAAATAATCTCCCAGCAAGCGGAATACTACGCACAATCTCATCCAACCCCTCCCAGAAGCTCCTTTTGACTTCCTCATCCAAGTCCGCTTGCGGCGCGTAAGCTCTAACGACATTTAGAGTGCACTCTCAATCACTAGCTTAATAGTCATTAATCTGTCATTCACCTGCCTAACCTCTACCACAGACTCTCTAAGATACCTATCCGCCAAAATACCCACTCCATTCTTACCCTTTCGTGCCTCTAGAGTACCACAACTTATACCTGTCCGCATCCTCGCCTTCGATCTTATGCACCTAGTCTCCTGAACACAAGCTATATTGACCTTCCTTTTTTGGAGAATCTTCGCCAACTCTATAAACTTACCTGTCAATGTTCCTATATTCCATGACCCAATTCTCAACCTATAGGCTCCCTTGTTCCCCTTACCCTCCCTGCCTCCTGTCCCACCCCCTGTCCCCTGCCCCACCCTCCACCCCCACCCCCGAGGACATGACCTTATTCTACCATCCCAGACCACAACCACTATACCTATGATAGACTAAGAAAATCGCTAACACAAAATAAGCAACAATCCAAACTAGAAGAAAATAAGGTGTAACTACAGACACGCTAATAGTATGATTAAACTAATACGAACTAAAATGACAACAATTTAACTAACACAAAAGAAAGAGAAACAGGAAAGCGGGAGGTACCAAATCCCAAGAATAGAACCTGGAAATTCGACTTGGTGCACACCCGAGGTTGCGAAAACTGACGTACTTCCTTCTAGCTCCTACCAGCCTTTGTAAACACTAATTAGGGATGCTATGCACTACTTGCTCGTACGCCTCATGCTCGTCTCCAACTACCGCGGCTAACAACCTGAAAAATCATAACAAAACAACCACGAAACCAACAGAGGATGGGGCTGTCAACCTGCAATCGCTGCACTGGTGTTTAAACATACGACAGTCCGGGCTGCCCAACTAAACCATGAGGAAATCCGGCAAGTGCAGCAGAGAACGTTAAGTTGTCAAACATAAGGAAGGGGAAATGAGAGTAAGAGGGGGCGACTCAGATAGGAGAAAGAAGAGAGGGGGCCGTCAGGGGTCGCCGGCCAGAGCTGTCGCCAGCGGAGGCAGCCCTATTAAGGTTTCTAGGAGAGGGTGAACAAAAAGGGAGGGGGAAGAGAGCAGAAAGAGAAGAGAAAAGAAAGAAGAGAGAAGAGAGAGGAAAGACGGGATGGATTGCCGGCCGAAAAACACTGGTTGAGGACTGGAGCGAGTGGAAAAGCAAAGCAAAAACATGGGGGAAAGAAAGGAGAAGGGGGGGGGGAGAGAGAAGAAAGAGAGGGGTGGTGGTGGTGGTTGGGGGGGGGGGACGACTTACCTGTGTGTGGTAGCCGGTGCTGGTGAGCACGCTAGTGGGTTTAGCAGATCGTCGACTTACCTGTGTGTGGTAGCCGGTGCTGGTGAGCACGCTAGTGGGTTTAGCAGATCGTCGATGAGAGAGGGCAGAAAATGGAGGTCGGAGAGAGAGAGAGAGAGAGAGAGAGAGTCGTTCAAATTAGCAAAACCATATGTAATAAAAAATTTTGAATTTATTACTACTTATATTTTTGTTTGAAAATTTATTTTATATTCAATATTAAGTTAACCTTCTTTGAATTTGAATTTCTAATTTAAACTAATAATGTATATAATTCAATCACATTTGAGTTCATTCGGGCTGGATGCCAAAGACTACTCATATCACATTTGAGTCATTTTACTTGAATGCATTTGTTTTTCCAACATTTGAGCACATCTTGATTAATTAATTAATTAGCTGATACATTTAATCAGCAGCCAACATAGATATTACATAACTTTGACTCCCAAGCCCTACACAAATAGAAACATTCGTAATTTCATATGATATCTTTTCGATCAAATTCTAGTTTCCAAGTTTATTACGACTATTCGATCTAAAATAAGCAATTTCTTGAATATTTTTAAATAAAAACATTAAAGTTTAAAAGAGAAAAAAAGAAAATCATCTTTATTCTTTCCCGCCATTTCTCTCTTACACTTCCCCTTTGTCCTCACCGCCGCTTCTCCCTTACCTTCCCCCCCTTCTCTTCCCCTCTTTCTACTATTCCACCGGCGACTGCGATTTCTCATTTCTCTTCTCGCCGGTCGGAACTCTCCCGTTTTCCAGCGAAAACCTAGTCCTCCAGCTACCCTCTCCCTCTCGCAGCACCATCGAGGTAATATAGCTCCTTCAATTTTTGAGATTTAGTATATGAAGTTTTTATTCAAATGCTGAAATAGTTTCGATTTGTTTTAATTTATAGAAGAGTACTGATTATTTCTTAATTTATAATAGTTATCAAGTGTTCTGGCAATCTGTTTCATTAGATATACTGATTCTAGATCTAACAATTAATTGACAAATGCCCAATTTTCACTAATGCAAGCTCTTACGGGTGATATGCTTGTGTGATATTAGTAATCATACTTAAGTTTATACTTTGCTTTAGGTTGTCATAACTCATAATTATCAACTTCTTTTGCTCGATCTATTTGTCTATATAAACCGAGAAGACGAATAACCTGAATTGAATCATCAAATCGACCAAATGTAGATCCTATCTAGATCATGCAAATGAAATGACAACATGTCTATATTGAGAGCAGTGTTCTCCGCCTATGTGTAAAGGAATATAGTTGTTTTAAGCAAATGCTAATTCGATTTAACAGACCAAGTTTAGTTATGCACTCTTGTTTTCTTTTTGGTGTAGAGAGGAGCTTGTAAATGAAGCAGAATCCATATTAGGCCTCTTAGAATCCATACAAGACTAGAAAGGGATTCTTCTCTAGGTTTTTGTTCAGTTCTACATATTCGAGCACTTTCTTGGTGCTGCATCTATAATATATTTACCTTCTCTCAGAAAATGAAATGGTATTTCTTGTATAGTCTATATGTTGCAAAGCTTCTAGTTTTCTTCTGCTTATATCATGACACTAAAAGCCACACTCCAGGATTCTTTGTGGAAATAAATTGATTTTCCAGTTCAGAGCTTTATGCTGATTGCAGGATTTTTGCATATCTTAATTGCTCTTTGCTTACCATATACTTTATATTTACTTATCAGTGTATATGTTTTCTTCATTCTCTTCTTTCATTTTGCACTTTGATCTGATTTATGTTTTTTTCAATTTCGGAACACTCAGATTTTGCTAACATCTTCTGTAGGCTTTCTTGCAAAGGTAATTGGACAAATTATAGCTGGTGATAAAGCAATTGTCTAGATTCCTGTAGAAGCTTCCAATGGCAGAAACCCCAAAGAAGAAAGCCAAACAATCCCTTAACACAACCCCCATTAAGCAACACAAGCAACTGCCTGTTTCTAATTTATCTCCTTTAAACCCTATTATCCCTCCAACCCCACAAACCCTAGACCCCACCCCTCGCCGCCGCTCCCTCCGTCTTACCTCCACCCCTCAAACCCCACCACCACTACTTCCTTCGCCTCCATCTTCTGCCCGCTTCCGTAAATCTCTCAAATTCACTCCCAAAAGTGCCACAAATTCAGCAAGAAGAAAATCAAAGCTCACTGTTTCTACCCCCATTTCGACACCGGGACCCACTGAATCGAAGAGGAAAAGGAAGTCTTCAGAGAACAAGAATGTGGCTGTTGAAAAAAGAAGCAGTTTAAGGGGTTGTAAGAAGAAGGTGTATTATAAAAAGGTGGTTTATGATGGGGGAGAGTTTGCTGTGGGGGATGATGTGTATGTGAAGAGAAGTGAAGATGCGAGTTCGGATAATGAGGATCCCGAAGTGGAGGAATGTAGGATTTGTTATAGGCCAGCAGGGAGGGTGATTATGGTTGAATGTGATGAATGCTTAGGAGGGTTTCATTTGAAGTGTTTGAAGCCACCACTGAAAGAGGTTCCTGAAGGGGATTGGATTTGTGTGTACTGTGAGGCGAAAAAATTAGGGAAAATGGTGGAAATGCCCGCACCACCCAAGGGAAAGAAACGGGTAAGGACTGCCAAGGAGAAGTTACTTGACAGTGATCTATGGGCGGCTCGTATTGACAGGTATTTGAACTTCTTATTTCCTAAGTTAATTATAAGAACTTTTTATGGTTTTGTTTAATTTTGCGTATCAATAGTCGTGATGTTTGGTTAATTCTGATATCAATGTTATAGTGTATGGAAAGAAGTGGATGGTACCTACTGGTTTCGGGCACATTGGTATATTATTCCTGAGGAAACGGCTGCAGGAAGACAGCCACATAACTTAAGGAGAGAACTCTATCGGACTAATGATTTTGCTGATGTTGAGGTAACATTATGCTATTCTCTTTTCTGTCGTACAATGTAATGATTTTTACTTTGTAGGTTATATGCCACCTATTTTGCTGCGTTTGAGGATTGTAAGTTTTGTTAAGGAAGAAAATTGTCCTTGTAGATCAGTTCAATTGATTGATAACTTCCCAAAAGTAAAAATTAGATGGACATAAATGTTTTTATCTATCATTAAGTATTGTTTTTGATAGAGTTCTTAAAAATGAAAGATTACAAGTGGTAAGCTTGCTTTTTGGGTTTTGGATGTTACAACGGATCTAGAGGATAGGACTCACCCCAATGCAAAGAAGCCAAAGCTTCAATTTCTCTGCTTATTTGGCAGTCTGATATTGACTGGCTATGTTACGAGTAATTGACCATTACATCTGTTAATGAAGACCTACTATTCTGTCTGCAGATGGAATCTGTCATCAGGCATTGCTATGTTAAGAATCCAAAAGAATTTGAGAAGGCGAGAAATGATGGAGATGATGTTTTCCTCTGTGAATATGAGTATGACATTCACTGGCATAGTTTCAAGCGCATTGCTGAGATTGAAGATAATGATGTGGTGTGTTCTAAAAAAAATTTGATGATATTTTGTGGAACCTTTGTTTATATGTGATGGAAGATTTTGGAACTAATAAGCCGTCTCCTCATTTGGTAGGACGAGGAAGAAGCTGAGAACGACGAGGACTGGAACTCTTGCGAAGATCCAGATTCTGACGTGGATGATGAAATAGAGTATGAAGAGGAAAACCAAACTAATCCATTAAGCAGACCATCTCCAGCTCATCCGTTGGCTGCGGTATACAAATTGTCCTTTGTCAGATTCCTACTTCACTTCTTCATGTTGCTTAAAGCAGAAGCTAATTAGTTTTTCTAAGAGTGCAGAATTCAAGAAAGGGACGCTTTTTTGGACTACAAAAGATAGGTGCAAAGAAGATACCAGAACATGTGAGATCTCACAAGCTTACTGAACTTGAGAAAGCAAAAGGAACCCTTTTACTGGCAACTTTGCCCAAGTCTCTACCTTGTAGGATGAAGTATGTCTTTCCCGAGGTGCACTCTTTATGCAATTTGCTCCATATTTATCTGATAAGCAAGTGCTTTTTTTTTTTTTTTTTTTTTTTTGGCAGAGAAGTGGAAGAGATAACTACTTTCATAAAAGGTGCCATATGTGAGGATCAATGCCTGGGCAGATGCCTTTACATACATGGTGTTCCTGGGACAGGAAAGGTATCTATTGGCTTAGGGGAATACCCTGAGTGATAACACAAGGCAGTCATGTTTTGCCTCTATCTTTTAGGCTTGTCAGACATTACTGATTTGTTCCTTTATCTGCACTATACTGCAGACAATGAGTGTACTAGCAGTAATGAGGAATTTAAGATGTGAAGTTGATGCAGGGAGCATTAAACCTTATTGTTTTGTGGAGATTAATGGCCTAAAATTGGCTTCACCTGAGAATATTTACAGTGTAAGTTTGAAGTTCAATCTTTCTGGTGATGCAGACGATGTCTTTATTCTCTGAAATGTTTCTCTTAACTGTTTCAGGTTATTTATGAAGCACTTAGTGGACATAGGGTCGGTTGGAAAAAGGCTCTTCACTTCTTGAATGAGCGGTTTTCAGATGTGACTGAATGTAGCAAAGAGGACAACCGCCCATGTATTCTACTTATAGATGAACTTGATCTCCTGGTTACCAGAAATCAAGCGGTAAATGATGCATCCTTTTATCCAGCATGATAAATATCCAAAACAGCAAGTTGCACATCATGACCTTTTTTCTTTTAATTACAGGTTTTATATAACATTCTCGATTGGCCTACAAAGCCAAATTCCAAACTGATTGTTATAGGTGTGTGTACAATTTGCTGTCAATGTTTCCTTCCATCCGCGTTAGTTATTACATGTAAAGATAAAATGTTAACTTTTCTCACCAACAGGTATTGCAAATACTATGGATCTTCCGGAGAAGTTGCTTCCGCGGATTTCAAGTCGTATGGGCATACAAAGACTTTGCTTTGGTCCATATAACTATCAGCAGCTTCAAGAAATTATTGTAACTCGCCTCAATGGAATTGATGCCTTTGAAAAACCGGCAATTGAATTTGCTTCAAGGAAGGTTGGTCCTTCTGTGGTGCATCTCTACCAGGAGCTTATCTTTATTACCCGATTCTAATTATCAAATCACATACTTGAGCTTGTCTGCTGTTGTAAATGTGATACTTAAACTGATTTTAAAGCAATGTCCACTTTACACATAAATCCAGGTGGCAGCCGTTTCAGGCGATGCACGCCGTGCACTAGAAATATGTAGGCGAGCTGCGGAACTTGCAGACTATCATGCTAAGAAATTGCTATCAATTCCCAATTCTGCTGCAGCAGGTGAGAGCTAAATCTCGAACTAAATAGACACTAGTGGCAAGAAACAAATACTTGGAATTCCAGTAGAAGGAAATACACATTTGTTCTGGTGATGAACATATGTAACAGATGGAATGTTGTCTACATCTTTATCTCTATTTCCTAGTGTCAAATTTCTTAAACTTGTGATACATGTTTCAGCAATCGATGACCTCTTTTATTCCCCAACATTCATTTCATTCACCAATTGAATTCAAATAGGGATATCACGACTGTTAAAATTATAGAATACAAGCATTCAAGCAATAAAAGGATGCCTCGTGAGATGCATCAATGAGCTAGTGCCTACAAATGATAAATTGAATTCAACCCAGTAGTCACATTCAACAGGAAGCTGATTTACTAGACATGTGTCAATAATGTAAGCTAATTTGATAGTTTCCATTCTTTATATAATCAACTGTGCCATCTCCCAAGATTTTATGGTGTTACCTCTGGTGTTTCAGGGGTTGGCGTATTTCATTAACCAAGGTGGATCTTAGGTTCTTATAGGCAATCTCTTGATATCTCACATCGTAATGAAGCAGCATCAGTATTAGCTGTTTTGAGTAACAAAATAGAATGTACAGCAATCTTCATCCTTGCTATTCATAGCAATAGATCTCCTAGGTGTTTTAATGGTGGTTGGAGGCATTAACTACTCCTTGCTGCTAATATCTTTTAGCTAGGTGGTTTTATACAGATTACTAATATATGCTTGCTTTATGTTACAGGTAAAATGCTTGTCAGAATGGCAGATGTTGAAGCAGCCATTCAGGAAATGTTCCAGGCTCCTCATATCCAAGTGAGTCCAAAAGGAACACACTGGTGTAATCTCAATATTCATTTTAGTTAAAGGGTACTTATCTTCTCGATAACAATCAAGAGTCCACTTTCTTCCCTTTTTTTAATTATAGGTAAAAGTTTTTTTATAAAACTAATGCACTAAGCCAGTGCCCCAGGCGTAATTACAGGTTTTGCAAATTAGCTATTGTGTCTAACATTGCCTCTACATCTTGTACAATAGCTAGTTTGCACCAAAAAGCTAGCAATGAAGCATCTATGTTTAAGGCTATGTATGTTTCTTCTTTGCCTTAAAAAAATTTGTAATTTTTTTCAAGCCAAACAGTCCACCAGATGGCTTGAGGTATAGTGTTCCACGTATTTTGAGCTTTCTCGCACAGCCCCTCCCTGATCCAACACTTCAGCAGTTCTGTAATGGAATATGGCATGACCCGATACATGCCAAGTATTGACAAAAACATGTTCTGTAACTGACTTGTTACTCTGCAAGGCTCAAAGAGGTGGGTAACTTCTTCAGACTGTTCTTCGCACAGTGTACATCTACTGCAAAGCTGAAAACCTCTCTGTTAGAAGTTGGTTTGGGTATCCAGGAGAAGCAAGAGACCTTAAGAGGCGCCAAATTGAACCAGATATTTTTCCAAGGCCCCTGTTGTTGAGCCACTTATCTTTTTTTCTTTCTTTGTTGTCTTGCCATTACTCCCATTCACAAACTAGTTGGCATCCATTGTGTGGGTAGGTAGTTTTGTAAAAAATAGCTAAAATTTGAACTCTCTGCTTCACCAAAACTTTTTGGGTGTCCAAATGGATGTCTCCAATAGTTTATAATCCTATCAATTGCTGGAAGAATCAGCTTTGTTAAAGGCTCGCTTAAAGCGCCCTTAAGCCCTGAAGCTTGGGGAAAACTAGGTTGAGTGCTTCGTCTCGCTTAATTGGCGCTTTTAGCGTAGGCGTCAACCAAGGGGCTAAGGCATGTGCACCTTCACCCTTGCGTTCGGTCCTTAAGGGCTCAGCAATATACATATATATATATATATATATATATATATATATATATATAGCTTAAATTGAATTAAAATCCTAAATTTATACTACATATGTATTTGCATTTATAGTTGCATTTTCTTGCATTGCATTTCTATTTTTGTTTCTCTTCATTGGTGCTTTTCTTCGAAACCCCCCACGCTTTAACTGCGATTTGCGCTTAAAGCTCCGACATACTTTGGTGCTTTTTTGAGCTTTTCGCTTTTGACTACTCTGGGAAGAACGGGAGTATCCTTATATGCATGTAAGCATTGAAATGAAATTTACCAAAGGAGTTCTGCTGACCATCTCTTAGTACAAAATGGGAACTCCAACAATTTCGTAGTGCAATCCTGTTATGACTAGCTCTGTTCTTCTGTAGTTGATCCATAAGGATGCAGCGACTAAGTGCTAGCTAATGTTTCACTGGCTGTGTGTGTGTGTGTGGGGGGGGGGGTATAATGATTTTGTTTCTTTTGTACACTGTATCATAGTGCTTGCATTATATCTAATTATTTGTTTTTCTGTAGGTGATGAGAAGCTGCTCCAAACTGAGTAAAATCTTCTTGGCAGCTATGGTCTATGAGGGTCATAAGACAGGGATGAGTGAGACCACCTTTGACAAGGTAGGTAACCTGTCTTCTGTCTTTTGCAGTTTCGCCTCTTTTGGCATCTATGATTTAGTGATGGATTATGTGTCTCTTGTAGTGAATAAATCGGATTAATTGATCTCTTTTCCAATTTATTCTTTCTCCTTTGATTCTACTCTTTCTTCTACCTTGGTTTTTATGCTCTTATTTTAAAGTCTTCTGGCCTATCTCTCTTCTGTAGTAGCTTGATTCTTTTTTAAGTTTGCTCCCTAACATAGTTTTCTCAATGCAGTTGGCAATAACTGTTTCCTGTCTCTGTACAAGCAATAGTGAAAATTTTCCAGGGTGGGATACGCTTTTAAAAGTCGGGTAAGCTACAATATTCTTTCGTTCCCTGAAATTTTCAAGCTATAAATTTGTAACTTTGCATTAATGAAGTTCCAGATTTCTTGTTTAATTGCTCTATATCGTGAGTGGCAAGCCCTGATCCTTTTATTAGCAAATTCTGGTAGTAAAACATTCCTTACCGTGTTGGTGGCCCCTGGCTGTCATCATTAACGATTAGTTCCGTGTTCTCTCATAACAACAACAAAAAACCCAGTGTAATCACATAAGTGGGGATCTGGGGAGAGTAGTGTGTACGCAGACCTTACCCCTACCTTGTGAAGGTAGAGAGGCTGTTTCCGATAGACCCTCGGCTTAAGGAACGCTAAACAGGGAGTAACCAATAATAACAATAACAAGAGACAAAAAACAAAGACACTATGTGTAATAACAAAGATCTAACAAAAGACATACAAGGATACTATTAGCAATACTGATAAGAATGACACAACATGGAATAACAAAAATCTAGGAACACGAAACTGTAAGAATAATACTAATGCTACTGGTAAGATTATGAGAAACTCCCGACTACCTATCAAACTTCAATCTAATTCGCGACCTCCACACTTTCCTATCGAGGATCATGTCCTCGGTAAGCTGAAGCAATGCCATGTCCTGCCTAATCACCTCTCCCCAATGCCTAATCACCTCTCCCCAATACTTTTTTGGCCTACCTCTACCCTTCCTTAGACCCGTCATGGTCAACCTCTCACATCTCCTAACCGGGACATCGATGTCTCTCCTCGTCACGTGCCCGTACCATCTCAGCCTCGATTCCTGCAATTTGTCTTCCATAGGGGCCACTCCCACCTTGCCCCTAATAACCTCATTCCTAATCTTATTTTTCCAGATATGCCCACACATCAATCTCAATATCCTCATTTCTGCTACTCTCATCTTCTGAACATGTGATTTCTTGACTGGCCAACACTCAGCACCATACAACATAGTCGGTCTAACTACCACTATGTATAACTTGCCCTTAAGTCTTGGTGGCACATTCTTATCACACAAAACACCAGATACGAGCCTCCATTTCATCCACCTCACTCCAATACGATGTGTAACATCCTCGTCAATCTACCGGTTGCCTTGGAAAGCAGACCCAAGGTACATGAAACTATCTCTCTTGGGAATGACTTGTGTATCAAACTTCACGTCCACTTCTATTTCATGTGTCCCTCACTGAATTTGCACTCTAAGTATTCTATTTTCGTCCTACTCAACTTGAAACCTTTAGACTCTAGGGTCTGTCTCCAAACCTCACTGAACTTGCACTCCGTGTTCTCTCATAATGTCGTGAAATACATTTAATCATTGATATGAATAAAAGTGGATGCCAGTGAATGGTGATTGTAAATCCTCTTTCATTTTGTTAATTATCCTACTTATGTCATTTATTTTGTTTGGTGGCAGATGCAAGCTTGGTGAATGCAGAATACTTCTATGTGAACCTGGAGTGAAGCATAAATTGCAAAAGTTACAGCTCAACTTCCCAAGGTCAGTTTCTTTCAAGTCCTCAGTTGTATGTGAATCAACCCTTGTACCTGATTTTCTCTTTCAATTAAAATGTCGTTATAGAAGCTCATCCTAAATAATCAAAATGCATAATCATCTGTGCCCAAAAATCTTAACAGTGACAACTTTGTTATGATAGACTCAAACATACATTTATCAACACATTTGAGAAAGAAACTCAACATCTGACTAATGGGAATTTTATCTGGCAAATTTGTTGTTCGTCCATGTTTTTCCTTGTTTATGGGAAGTCTAGGCTAAGTTGGATTGGGGTTCCTTAGCATTTGTATTTATTTAGGTTTTCAATTTGTACCTGATTCTTTTTGGGGCCTAAGCGTTCTGGTTATAGCCGATGGCAAGACTTGAATTCAGGATCTTAATTGTGTAAACCCTCTTATGAAAGCTTATTTTTCTGTTTATTTATTAAGATCTTCAAAATGAAGACCTTATGCTTGTTTCTTGCATGGATGATCTATATTAGGAAAGAAATGTTTCAGATAGGATATTAAGGATGAATAACTTGTTGCTCTTTCCAGATGTCATCTGTTAAGTGAAACTCTTTCATTCAACTAATGATAAGCTGTTTTAGTCCATCAAAATAACCTCTTGAAATGTTGGCTTTTTGAAAAGATTATGGTAAAGTGAAGTTCTTTCATCCAACTTCTAATCTTGTAAATTTTTGGAAATCCCCATGTTTTAGTAGTTTTTGATTCATCAATAACTCTACAGACGCTAAAGTGCTTTTAGAATGAAACCTTAGCTTAGAGCTTCTAAAAATGAAGAGAAATTATC
This sequence comes from Nicotiana tabacum, assembly GCF_000715075.1. NCBI lineage: Eukaryota > Viridiplantae > Streptophyta > Magnoliopsida > Solanales > Solanaceae > Nicotiana > Nicotiana tabacum. Next base: position 10,949,099 of record NC_134098.1, read on the forward strand.
CTCCTCATTCTTCCAAACACCCCCTACCTCCCCCACCCCCACCCCACCCCCCCCCCCCCAAAAAAAAAAAAAAAAAAAAACCCAAATGCTGAAATGTTAAAAATTAGTTGTAATGGTTGCTTTGATCCTGATTGATTGCGTTTTTGTTGCAGTGATGATGTTTCTTTTGCACTTAAAGAGAGCAAGGAGTTGCCATGGTTGGCTAAGTATCTATGATTTGTGGATGTTCGAGTTTCGTTGCAATTCTTTTTCCTTCATGGATAATCATTGGTTTCATATCCTTTTTCCCAGTCATTTTCAGTTCACGTCAAACTCAGAAAATTCTTCACAAAAACAGTCCTATTTTCCTTGTTATCTATGCGCTTGTTAAACATTATTTATTTGGACCAATTCCAGAATCTTGATTGAAATTGGTACGACTTATTTGAATGTGTTATGAGGATGTTTTTCCAATAGCCGATTATCGTCTTATCTGTCTATTTAAATATTTCTCCAGATTCAGAAAAAATATGAAGTTTGACAGTATGATGAGATTCTGTGGACAGGATGTAATTATTCATATGGTATGACAAGGCATGTATAGCATGGATCTGAGCATTATAGAGTACATAGAGTTAATTAACAATCAAAGCTGGCATTAGATAAACTGCATGATTGCTATGGAGGGTTGAATGGAATAGGTTGAATATGACCTGGTCGAGTTTGTCATAGAAAGAGAACAAGAATTTGCTAGTGTTAATAGTGCTTTCCATTTCAAGAAAAAAGAATGTTGACCGATAGCACGTCATGAAATAGATTCCACTGCATTAAAATTGCTTTTGAAGATATGATTGATTTATGATTATGATTCCCACTCCTACATACAAGACAAGTAATTATATTATGTATGTTAGTAAAAAAGGATGAACTGACACTGTCGATACATATGTTTGGATACTGAACACATGATTTGACCTTATGCTTGAGATATGGTATTTCCATTTGGTATGAAACATGATATTGATATTGAAAGTACACTTTATGAACATATGTTGCACTAAAAAAATGGTTTTGGGATTCAACAAGTGTATCCGATTCTTACTTAGGTAGATTCCCTAGAATATACATTTGGATCATAGCTTGATAAACTCTACAGAGGTAGTGGCGTTTGTTGAAATCCCACCTATAGGAAATTAATCAACTAGACTTTGATAAGAGGGAGACAGAGGAGGAGGTGATTTATAGTAATAAGGAGGTAGCGAAAATGGTTAAGGCGGTGGTGGTGATGGCGAAGCATAAATACAAGGCTTATAATCAGCAACTATACCAGTGGCTATCAAACTAAACGCTAAATTAAGGAGGAGCCATTGCCCTAACTTGATTGAGGTTCAATATTTGGAACTATTTGTGTTCTGCATGGTTTAGGAGGAATTAGCTCTATATAGGTAGCGACATGATGGATATAAGTTATTCATATAATTTTATATGTAAAAAAATAAAATTTTAAAATAAAATATGAATATTGATATTCTATTCTCGCATATTTTTTTAACAAATCTTTCAGGAAGAATAAATTACGGAAAAAAAGAAGAAGAAGTTAAAATACAAGAGAATGAAACAAAACCATTGTTTGACTTATCATCTTCATATTCACAATGGCGGAATACACATGTGAAAATTATGGAAAGAGACATCTAGAGATAAAAATGAGTCATAGTTGCATATGTAGATCTATATGCGCAAAGGTCATAACTACATATATGAAATCTACTAGTATTTTTGCCTATAAATTTTAGACATTTTTTTCTTCTCTTTTACATTTTGCTTAATTTTTAAGTGAATAATACCATCTAATTAAATAATAAAATGGTATCACCAGACTCTAAAGGTGGTAAATGTTATTTTCATCTCATCAAGTGGAGTGTTGTTACATGACCCCAAACAGGAACCTTGATATAAAGTTTTGGAGAAGACTTGTTGGAGTACTCTTGATTTAGTAAGAAGTTAAATTAAGTTCCACTAATTATAATTTTTTATATATTTAAAGGAAAAAGATCTGCCTAGGATTGTTATTGTCTTCCGTTTCGTGTTACAAACACCTATATGCAATCTTTCAGTGGTATCAGAGCGCATTCTTAGCTACAAATATAAAAATTATGGCTAATACTTAGCCACAAAAAATAAAATTTTGTGGCTATTTAGGATTTCGTTAAATTTCTTAGCTACAAAGATTAAAATGGTAAAGCTAATTCCTCAAATTTGCTACAGTTGCTAACTATCATGGCAATAGTTATCCAATAACCACAAATTTATTGCTACAATAAAATTTCATAGCTAACTAGTATATTTTTGTTACGAATTTATAATTACTATAGCAATAGTAACCTTATAGCCACAAACAAGGACCTTGATATAAAGTTGTGGAGAAGATTTGTTGGAGTCCTCTTGACTTAGCAAGAAGTTAAATTAAGTTCCACTAATTATAATCTTTTATATATAAAAAGAAAAAAATCGGCCTTGGATTGTTATTATCTTCCGCTTCGTGCTATGAACACCTATATGCAATCCTTCAGTGGTATCAGAGCCATTATTCTTGTGTCTAAACTTTATTTACGAAATATTTTAAGATAATATTTGAATAGTTCAAACTATAATACTTATGTCTTGTGCAATAATCACATTGTTTGAATGTATATTGATTGATATTATTATATTGTGAATAAAATATGTATTAGGACTTAAAATTTTGTAAACTAATGAAATAGTTCATATTTTATTATATTGTGAATAAAATATGTATTAGAACATAGAATTTTGTATTAGATACAATGTTAATCTATAGTAGGTTATTGGATTATGCTGTCATTTTAATTGTTATTAGTTCATGAGATGTCAACAACAACAATCCCAGTGAGTTCCCACGAGTGGAGTCTGGGGAAGGTAAGATGGACGCAACCTTACCCCTATTCTGGAAGGCCAGAGATGCTATTTACGATAGACCCTCGGCTAAAGGAAGAATGAAAAAAAGTAATGGCAACAAGTAGTAAGTAAGCAAGTAAACACTAGGTAGTAATAACAATCTAGGAATAAAGAGATATCATACTAACACTAACGCTATCGAACTGAGAAGACATGGGGAGAAAGTTCGACTACCTACTAATCTACCACCCTAATCCTCGACTGCCACATCCTTCTATCAAGTTACATGAGCAATTAAACCCATTACTAGAATACTACATCCATCTGTAATGTGAGTATCAGCTGGAGCTAGGATATTGCTGCACACCCTTATATTCTAATCTTATGTTCCTTCTGCTCAGGTTATGTAGGTTTATCGTTTGTCTTTTTTGTTATCTTTGAGATAGCTGATTATGTCAAGTCTAGCAATGATTTTGTAATGACTTCTTTTGATGTTTAATACAAAGTTAGTTACCAAAAATACCTTGATTTTGGCAATATAGTTTCTCTTATATTTTGTCTTTTTGCGTTGCTAGAAACATCTCTTTTTTTTTCTTCCCTTTCTTTTGTTAAGATATACATATCAGAAGTGTCGTAGTTAGAAAATAATAATTTCTTTTGTTGTAGAATTTTTGTTCTTAGTGTTTACACATTTTCCTGATGAATAGAATAGAAGTAATATTAAATTGAGGAATAAGATGAGTATCCTATAATTGCAGAAATCAATTCCTTCTACAAATTTTCTCTCTACTACTTGCTTCCAATAAAATTGGGTGTAGTCTTCATTATCCAAATTTTGAGTCTAACCAAATTTTAAAGACACAAACATTGCATCTTATCAAGATTATTAAAATATAAAAAAATAAATAGTTTGATGATGTATTTTTAAGGGATGAAAATGGACATTGGGCCTAACTAAATCTAAGAAGCTAAGTCAAGAGGTGATTATGAGCACTTAAGTTTTGACCATAATCTAATTATTTTTACTAGTTTTTACTTTTTAGTATATAAATATTCTTTGAGTTTAATCTACATATTTTAGCTTTGTTTTACCTTTTATAAATTTTTCTTAAGAAAATTAAAAATCACACAAGATTCATATTTTTGAATTATTAGCTTTGTTTTAATTTGCAATAGAAAAAAATTCACAAAAATATATCTTTCTTCTAATTTTGGTAAAGCTTTGGTAAGGCTAGTAATTTTATAACACATTTCAATGATGAGCACAAATGCAAATCAATTTTCCTACAAAACTCACGTGAAAGGGAGGCTGGCATCCTTATCCACTATAAAACACTCAGCATATATATTACAAGGACTCACTGAAAAAGGGAGAGGAGAGAAAACAACTGAAAAACGGCCTTCTTCTGCATTTTCCAAGCTTCCCATAGCGAGACCCAAAAAATTTCTAACCATGAAAACTCTATAAATCAAGCTCCATCGTCAAAATCAGGGGAAAAACCTTGAAACCAATTGTTTTCCTCCATGGAACCTAGCTGAAAAGCTGTTCAAAAACTACCCAAAAACAGTCCCTAAACCACCAAATCATCACCCCAATAACCAGTAAAAAGCAACCACGAATAGCTCATTTTCAATCTGTTTTATCGCCGAGTTTTCCAGATTTTTCGGTGAGTTTGGAGGTCCGTGGATTCCGGCGAAGTTTTCTGCACAAAGGTTCTCTCTTCTTTTTCTTTAATTTGTAAATGTTTGATGAAGTTGCCTCATATATATAACCTGTTTAGGTGCTTTTAATCAAATGGGAATAAATTCCTATATGACTGGAATAGAGTATCGTTTACATATGTGGGTTGATTCGAATTTTTCAATTATCAAAACCAAATCAATGGTGACGGTTTTTTAAATTTATAAACCAAACCAACAAAGTCGGATTTTTCAATCTCGATTTTTCTCAAATTTTTTGGGTTTTTTTTGAGTTTTGAGTTTTTTTCCGGTAAAATCTTCATAACATAAAATATGTAACTTATGCTCTAAATATTTCTTAAATCCTAGTAAAATACAACTATATAATATATTTTACAAGAAACTAACACAATAATATGACATAAGTCATAACATTAAAATATTTAATAACAAAGATAAAATAATAAAATTACATAAAATAAATATTGCTAATTAATAAGCCATAATAAAAATTAACATAATCTAAAAATACTATATAGGTCATGCTAAAATAAGTATAGCTAATAAGTACTAATATTATTTACATAACTAAGCACTAAAGAAAAAGATAAACTAAGTTATGCATTTTCTGTAATGACCCGACCGGTCGTTTGGAGTGTATTAACCCCGATTCCCTATTTACTGTTTTCCCAGTACCTTTTTCTGCTTATGTGACTTGCCGGGAGGTTTTATTTTGGTTTCTAGAGTGTTTTGGGACACTTAGTCCCCAAATAAAGGCTTAAGTCTTAGGATTTTGACCGTAGTCGGAACTGTATGAAGATGACTCCGGAATGAAGTTTCGCCGGTTCCATTAGCTTCGTTGGGTGATTTTGGACTAAGGAGCGTGCCCGAATTATGTTTTGGAGGTCTATAACTCATTTAGGCTTGAAATGGTGAAATTTGGACCGGTAGTGGAAATTTTGATATCGGGGTCGAAATTCAATTCCGGAAGTTGGAGTAGGTCCGTAATGTCGAATATGACTTGTGTGCAAAATATGAGGTCAATCGGACGTGATTTGATAGGTTTCGGCATCGGTTGTAGAAGTTTAAAGTTTCAAGTTCATTAAGTTTGAATCAGAGGGTGATTCATGTTTTTAGCGTTATTTGATGTGATTTGAGGGCTCGACTAAGTTTGTATGGTATTTTAGGACTTGTTGGTATGTTTGGTTGAGGTCCCGGGGGCCTCGGGTGTGTTTCGGATGCTTAACGGATTGAATTTGGACTTAGGCTAGTTGCTGAAGATTTTCTTGTTTCTGGTGTTTTCGTACCTACGGACGGGAGACCGCAGGTGCGGGATCGCATATGCAAATGAGGAGCCGCAGATGCGGCCAAGAAGGAGCTGGGCAAGAACCGCAGGTGCGAAGATTTTCCCGCACCTGCGAGAGTCGTAGATACGGGCAGCTAGGCGCAGGTGTGAGGGGAAGCCGCAGGTGCGATGCATTTCCACACCTACAATAGTCGGAGATGCGGTCGCATAGCCGCACGAGCGGAGCCTGGGATTCTATGTGGAATCCGCACCTGCGAAGGTATTTTCGTAGGTGCGGCGTCGCAGATGCGACAGAGAGTCCGCATGTGCGAGATTTCTGGACAAAACACTTAAATGCAAAGGTTCACGATTTTTGCTTATTTTCAACATTTTGAACTCGGGTTTGGCGATTTCTTGGGAGCATTTTGAGGGGTTTCTTGAGCTAAGTCCCTTGTACTTATTTTTGATCAATAATCTTGCTTCCCCATTTATTTTTCCACCTAGTTAGTGTGTATTTAAGGTGAAAATTGGGAGTTGGAGGCTAGAGTTTTGAAGAGTTTGATTTGGGGTTTTGAGTAGTCATTTGAGGTCGGATTTTGATAAATTTGGAATGGTTGGACTCGTGAGTGAATGAGATTTCGGATTTTGTGATTTTTGCCCGATTTCGAGATGTGGGCTCGGGTCGACTTTTTAGGGCGAATTTTGGAATTTTTGTTAAAGTATTGATTTCATTGATTAGATGAGTCTATTATAGTTGTATTTATGATATGCAATTATTTTTGGCTAGACTTGGGCCATTGAGAGTCGGATATTCGTGAAAAAGACATTGTTACCTATTGATTTAGCTTGGTTCGAGGTAAGTGACTTGCCTAACCTTGTGTGGGGGAACTCCCCTTAGGATTTGATACTGCTTTTGATATATGAGCGCCGTGTACGTGAGGTGACGAGTGTGTACACGAGCTATTGTTGCAAAACTCCGTTTTCATTAAGTAAAATAACTGTCTTCCTTTAACTGAGCTACACTTGTATATGAATTTATCCTATTTAGTCTAGAACAACATGTATACGTGTCTTAATTGCTTATGTGAATTCTGTGCAGCATGCTTAGTGAATTTCCCGCATCTTCCTTGACTGATACTTAGTCTAAATCGTAAGATTTCATGATGTAGTTGTATTTCCATTGTTTGCGCTGCATATTTACTTTGGGACTACAAAACGGTATTCTGGTAGATCCCCTGCTCTGCATATTTACTTTGGGACTACGGAACGGTATTCCGGTAGATCCCCCTGCTCTGCATATTTACTTTGGGACTTATGGAACGATATTCCGGTAGATCCCCCTGCTCTGCATATTTACTTTGGGACTACAAAATGGTATTCCGGTAGATCCCCTGTTGTTATTTCAGTATACTGAGCTGTTGAATTGCTATGATTTCATTCTTTGTTAAATTTCAGTACTTATTGTACTGCAATATTTCATTCTGTCTTAGTTTATTTTATATATACTAGTATGGCCCTGACCTGATCTCGTCACTACTCGACCGAGGTTAGGCTTGACACTTACTGGGTACCGTTGTGGTATACTCATGCTACTCTTCTACACATGTTTTGTGTGCAGATTCAGATACTTTTTATCAACCCCGTTACTAGCTGAGAGTGCTTGTTGCTGTCCGGAGACTTCAAGGTATATCTGCCACGTCCGCAAACCTCGGAGTCCCCCTCTATTCCCTCCTATGTCATTTACCTTCCTTACTTCTGTTATTAGACTCTAGTGTATAGAGATACTAGTTTCCTTCTGTAGTTTGTGACTTATGATATTCCGGGTTTTGAGATTTCTGTGTATTTTTGAATAGTTGGTTATTATACATGCGAGGCGGCATGGTACCCAGTCATGTTGTTATTGCTAAAGTTAGTTGTTAAATTTATATTTTCATTTCATTATTCCGCAAATATCAGGCTTACCTTGTCGTAGAGACTAGGTGCCATCACGACGTCATGCGGAGGGAAAATTTGGGTCGTAAAAAGTTGGTATGAGAGCTCTAGGTTCATAGATGTTGTGAGTCACAAGCAAGTTTAGTAGAGTCTCGCAGATTGGTACAGAGACGTCTGTATTTATCTTCGGGAGGCTATGGAACTATTAGGAAAAATTTCACTTCTTTGATTCCTTGTCGTGTGAAATTGTTGACTTCGAAATTCTTAACTTTTGTATTCTATTCTCTCACAAATGGTGAGGACACGTACAAGTGGATCTGATGATTAGGCACCCGCGCCCCATGCTAGAGTTGCGAGAGGCCGGGGTAGAGGCCGAGGACTTCCATGTGGTGCAGCTAGAGCACCCGCACGAGCTGCTACAGAGGATCCCCCAGTAGCTCCAGCTGGAGGGTAGACACCTGAGATATCTGTTGCTGCACCAACCCTCCAAGAGAGTCTAGCTCAGTTTCTGAGCATGTTCAACACCTTAGCTCAGGCTGGATTGATTCCACTTGCTCCTGCCACATCTCAGGCCGGGGGAGGAGCACAAACTCCCGTCGCCTGTACTCCAGAGCAGCGGGTTTAGGTCGACCAGGTTCTAGAGATTTTACCAATGCTGCCGGTAGCTCTAGCTCAGCCCGAAGTCAGGGCAACAACTTCTGAGGTGGAGTAGCTCAGACTTGAGAGGTACAAGAAATACCACTCACCTACCTTCGGCGGATTGGCTACAGACGATACTTAGGGTTTTCTGGATAAGTGTCATCGTATTCTCCGTACTATGGGTGTAGCGGAGTCGAGTGGGGTTTCGTTTACTACATTCCAGCTTAGATAAGCAGCCTATCAGTAGTGGCGTGCTTATGAGTTGAGTAGTCAGGCTGAGGCAGCTTCACATACATGGACTCAGTTCTCGGACATGTTTTTGAGAGAGTATGTCCCTCAGAGCCTCTGGGACTCATTGCGCGCGGAGTTCGAGTAGCTGCGCCAGGGTTCTATGACTGTGTCTGAGTATGCAGTCCCTTTCAGTGTTTTGGCCCGACATGCACCGGTCTTGGTTGCCATAGTTCGAGAGAGGGTTTGACTGTTTATTGAGGGACTCCACCCCAACATCCGGATTAGTATGGCAGGGAGTTGGATATGGATATTTCTTATCAGCAAGTTGTGAATATTACTAGGAGATTGGAGGGACTGCTTGCCTAAGATAGAGAGGAGAGATAGGCCAAGAGGTCTCGAGATACTGGTTATTATTTTGGAGTTCGTGCCCTAGCAACTCGCCATGGTAGGGGTCATGTAAGCCGCCCCATTCATTCAGTTGTTCCAGCCGCCAGCGGTGTTCCAACTCCTTCTAGACCCTAGGAGCCTTATTATGCACTACCAGTATCTAGTGTGTCTCCTGCACGGGGTGTTCCTAGCGGCCAGTCCAACAGACCTAGCCCGAGCCAGTCACAGCAGCCACGCCCTCCCAAAGCTTGTTTTGAGTGTGGCGACACTTGCCATATGGTGGGGGATTGCCCCATGATTAGGAGGGGTGGAATTCTACAGACGTTTCAGCTACAACGTGCTCTACTGGGTCCTCAGGATATGATTACAGCACCAGCTATAATCCCACCTGCTCAGCCAGCTCGAGGTGGAGGTCGGGAGGTAGAGGTCGCCCTAGAGGGGGAGGCTAGGCCAGATATTATGCCCTTCCTGCTCGTACAGAGGCAATTGCTTATGATTCTGTCATTTCAGGTATTGTTCCAGTCTGTCATAGAAATGCGTCAGTATTATTTGACCTAGGCTCTACATATTCCTATGCGTCCTCTTATTTTGCCCCATATTTGGGCGTATCTCGGGATTCTTTGAGTTTTTCTGTTTATGTGTCTACTCTTGTGGGAGATTCTCTTGTTGTGGACCGTGTGTATCGGTCGTGTTTGATTGCTCTTAGTGGTTTTGAGATCAGAGCCGATTTATTATTGCTCAGCATGGTGAACTTTGATATTATTTTGGGCATGGACTGGTTGTCGCCTCATTATGCTATTCTTGATTGTCACGCCAAAATTGTGACGCTGGCTATGCTAGGTTTACCACAATTAGAGTGGAGAGGTACCTTGGAGTATACTCCGAGCAAAATTATTTCATTTCTTATAGCTCAGCGAATGGTTGAGAAGGGATGTGACGCGTATCTAGCTTATGTGAGAGATGTCGGTATTGATACCCCTACGATTGGGTCAGTTCCAGTAGTGAGGGACTTTCCAGATGTGTTCCCAGCTGATCTTCCGGGCATGCCGCCCGACAAAGATATTGATTTTGGCATTGATTTTTTGCCGAGTACTCAGCCCATCTCTATTCCTCCATATCGTATGGCTCCTTCTGAATTGAAAGAGTTGAAGGAGCAGTTACAGGAATAGCTTGATAAGGGCTTCATTCGGCCAAGTGTATCACCTTGGGTTGCTCCTGTCTTATTTGTGAAGAAGAAGAATGGTTATATGCGGATGTGTATTGATTACTGCTAGTTGAACAATGTCACAGTGAAGAATAGGTATCCATTGCCTCGTATTGATGACTTGTTTGATCAATTACAGGGTGCCCGAGTGTTTTCCAAGATTGACTTACGTTCAGGATATCATAAGTTGAAGATTCGGGAGCCAGATATCCCGAAGACTGCTTTCAGGACTAGATATGGTCACTATGAGTTTCTTGTTATGTCTTTTGGGTTGGCCAATGCCCCAACAACTTTTATGCACTTGATGCACAGTGTGTTCCGGCCTTATCTTGACTCATTCGTCATTGTGTTTATTGACGATATTCTGGTGTATTCTCGGACTCAGGAAGATCATGAGCAGCACCTGAGGACTGCGCTTCAGACCTTGAGAGAAAAGAAGTTATATGCAAAATTTTCAAAGTGTGAGTTTTGGCTAGACTCAGTGGTATTCTTCATCATATAGTATCGAGTGATGGGATCCAAGTGAATCCGAAGAAGATTGAAGCAGTGCAGAGTTGGCCCAGACCGTGCTCAACTACGAAGATTTAGAGTTTTCTTTGTTTGGCGGGGTATTACCGTTGGTTCGTTGAGGGTTTCTCATCTATTGCAGCACCTATGACCAGGCTGACCTAGAAGGGTGCTCCGTTCAGGTAGACAGAGGAATGTGAGAAGAGCTTTCAGAAGCTCAAGACAACTTTGACTATAGCCCCAGTATTGGTATTGCCTATAGGTTCGGGGTCTTATACTGTATATTATGATGCAACGCGGATTGGTCTAGGCATGGTGTTGATGCAGGATCATAGGGTGATTGCCTACGCGCCCAGACAACTGAAGGTGCATGAAAAGAACTATCCTGTCCACGACCTTGAGCTAGCAGCTATTGTTCATGCCTTGAAGATTTAGAGGCACTATTTGTACGGTGTCCCTTGTGAGATCAATACCGATCACTGGAGTTTGCATCATCTGTTCAAGCAGAAGGATCTTAATTTGCGTCAGAAGAGATGGTTAGAGCTGCTTAAGGATTATGACATCACCATTTTGTACCAGCCCGGGAAGGCCAATGTAGTGGCCGATGCTTTGAGTCGTTGGGTAGAGAGTTTGGGGAGTTTAGCATATCTACCAGCAGCAGAGAGGCCTATGGCATTGGATATTCAGGCCTTAGCGAGCCAGTTTGTGAGATTGGATATTTCTGAGCCGAGTCGAGTATTGGCTTGTGTGGTCTCTCAGTCTTCTCTTTATGATCGTATCAGGGAACATCAATATGAAGACCCCCATCTGCTTGTCCTTAAGGACACGGTCTATCATGGTGATGCTAAGGAGGTCATTATTGGGGAGGATGGTGCATTGAGGATGCAGGACAGGCTATATGTGCCTAATGTGGATGGTTTGCGTGAGTTGATTCTCTAGGAGGCTCACAGCTCGCAGTACTCCATTCATCCGGGTGCCATAAAGATGTATCAGGACCTGAGGCAGCATTATTGGTGGAGAAGGATGAAGAAAGATATAGTAGAGTATGCGACTAGATGTCTAAATTGCCAACAGGTGAAGTATGAGCAGCAACGACCGGGTGGGTTGTTTTAGAAGATAGAGATTCCGGAGTGGAAATGGGAGCAGATCAGTATGGACTTCGTTGTTGGACTCCCACAGAATCAGCGGAAGTTTGATGTAGTTTGGGTGATTGTAGATAGGCTGACCAAGTCAGCTCATTTCATTCCTGTGATGACTACCTATTCTTCCGAGAAGCTAGCTCGAATTTACATCCGCGAGATCGTCAGGCTTCATGGCGTACCAGTAACTATCATCTCTGACTGGGGTACATAGTTTACATCACGATTATGGAGAGCTGTACAACATGAGTTAAGCACAACATTTCACCCTCAGACGGATGGACAATCCGAGCGCACTATTCAGATACTGGAGGATATGCTCCGTGCGTGTGTGATATATTTTGGGGGTGCTTGAGATCAGTTCTTGCCACTTGTGGAGTTTTCTTACAACAGTTATCATTCCAACATTCAGATGGCACCGTATGAGGCTCTATATGGTAGGCGATGTCGGTCCCCAGTGGGTTGGTTCGAGCTGACCGAGGCCAAATTATTGGGTACGGACTTGGTTCAGGATGCCTTGGAAAAGGTTAAGGTGATTCAGGTTAGACTTTGCACAGCCCAGTCCAGACAGAAGAGTTAGGCGGACCGAAAGGTTCACGATGTTCCATTCATGGTTGGAGAGCGGGTCTTACTCCGGGTTTCGCCTATGAAGGGCATTATGAGATTCAGAAAGAAGGGCAAGCTGAGCTCAAGGTTCATTGGTCTTTTTGAGGTGTTGCGGCGTGTTGAGGAGGTTTCTTATGAGCTTGTCTTACCTCCCAGCCTAGCAGGAGTTCATTCGGTATTTCATATTTCGATGCTCCGGAAGTATCACGGTGATCTGGCTCATATATTGGATTTCAGCTCAGTCCAGTTGGACAAGGATCTATCTAATGTTGAGGAGCCAATGGCTATTTTAGACAGGCAGGTCAGAAAGCTAAGGTCAAAGAACATTGCTTTCGTGAAGGTTCAGTGGGGAGGTCATCCGGTTGAGGAGGCGACTTGGAAGACCGAGCAGGATATGCGCAACCGTTATCCTCATCTTTTACCACTTCAAGTATGTCTCTATGCTCGTTCGAGGACAAACGATTATTTTAAGAAGTGGAGGATGTAACGACCCGGTCAGTCGTTTTGAGTGTATTAGCCCCGATCCCCTATTTACTGTTTCCCCCGTACCGTTTTCTGCTTATGTGACTTGCCGGGAGGTTTCGTTTTGGTTTCTAGAGTGTTTTGGGACACTTAGTCCCTAAATGGAAGCTTAAGTCTTAGGATTTTGACCGTAAGCGGAACTGTGTGAAGACGACTCCGGAATGGAGTTTCGTCGGCTCCGTTAGCTCCCTTGGGTGATTTTTGGCTTGGGAGCGTGTCCGGATTGTGTTTTGGAGGCCTGTAGCTCATTTAGGCTTGAAATGACGAAAGTCGAATTTTTGGAGTTTTGGACCGATAGTGAAAAGTTTGATATCGGGGTTGGAATCCAATTCCGGAAGTTGGAGTAGGTCCGTAATATCGAATATGACTTGTGTGCAAAATTTGAGGTCAATCGGACGTGATTTGATAGGTTTCGGCATCGGTTGTAGAAATTTAAAGTTTAAAGTTCATTAAGTTTGAATCGGAGGGTGATTCGTGTTTTTAGTGTTGTTTTATGTAATTTGAGGGCTCGACTAAGTTTGTATGGTGTTTTAGTACTTGTTGTTATCTTTGGTTGAGATCCTGGGGGCCTCGGGTGTGTTTCGGATGCTTAATAGATTGAATTTGGACTTAAGCTAGTTGCTGAAGATTTTCTGGTTTCTGGTGCTTTCGCACATGTGGACGGGAGAGCGCATGTGCGGGATCGCATATGCGAAGGAGGAGCCACATATGCGGCCAAGAAGGAGCTGGGCAGGAACCGCAGGTGCGAAGATATTCCCGCACCTGCGAGATTCGCAGATGCGGGCAACTGGGCGCAGGTACGAGGGGAAGCCGCATGTGCGATACATTTCCGCACAGCGGAGCCTGGGCTTCTAAGTGGAATCCGCATCTGCGATGTTGTTTCCGCAGGTGCGGCGTCACAGATGCGACAGAGAGTACGCATGTGCGAGATTTCTGGACAAAACACTTAAATGCAAAGGTTCGCGATTTTTGCTCATTTTCAACATTTTGAACTCGAGTTTGGCGATTTCTTGGGAGCATTTTGAGGGGTTTCTTCAGGTAAGTCCCTTGTACTTATTTTTGATCAATAATCTTGCTTCCCCATTTATAATCCCACCTAGTTAGTGTGTATTTAAGGTGGAAATTGGGAGTTGGAGGCTAGAGATTTGAAGAGTTTGATTTGGGGTTTTGAGTAGTCATTTGAGGTCGGATTTTGATAAATTTGGTGTGGTTGGACTCGTGAGTGAATGGGCTTTCGAATTTTGTGATTTCTGCTCGATGCCGAGACGTGGGCCCGGGTCGACTTTCTAGGGCGAATTTTGAAATTTTTGTTAAAGTATTGATTTCATTAATTAGATGAGCCTATTATAGTTGTATTTATGATATGAAATTATTTTTGGCTAGATTTGGGCCATTCGGAGTCGGATATTTGTGGAAAAGGCATAGTTACCGATTGATTGAGCTTGGTTCGAGGTAAGTGGCTTGCCTAACCTTGTGTGGTGGAACTCCCATTAGGATTTGGTACTGCTTTTGATACATGAGTGTCGCGTACGTGAGGTGACGAGTGCGTACATGGGCTATTGTTGCAAAACTCCATTTTCATTATGTAAAATACCTGTCTTCCTTTAACTGAGCTACACTAGGATATGAATTTATCCTGTTTAGTCTAGAAGAACATGTCTATATGTCTTAATTGCTTATGTGAACTATGTTCAATATGCTTAGTGAATTTTCTGCTTCTTTCTTCACTGATACTTAGTCTAAATCGTAAGATTTCGTGATGTAGTTGTATTTCCATTGTCTGCGCTGCATATTTACTTTGGGACTACGAAACGGTATTCAGGTAGATCTCCCTGCTCTGCATATTTACTTTGGGACTATGAAACGGTATTCCGGTAGATCTCCCTGCTCTGCATATTTACTTTGGGACTACGGAACGGTATTCCGGTAGATCCCCCTGCTCTGTATATTTACTTTGAGACTACGAAACGATATTCCAGTAGATCCCCCTGCTCTGCATATTTAATTTGGGACTGCGGAACGGTATTCCGGTAGATTCCCTGTTGTTATTTCAGTGTACTGAGCTGTTGACTTGCTATGATTTCATTCTTTGTTAAATTTCAGTACTTATTTTATTGCAATATTTCATTCTGTCTTAGTTTATTTTATATATACCAGTAGGGCCCTGACCTGATCTCGTCACTACTCGACCGAGGTTAGGCTTGCACTTACTGGGTACCGTTGTGGTGTACTCATGCTACTCTTGTGTACTTGTTTTGTGTGAAGATCCATGTACTTCTTATCAACCCCGCTACTAGTTGAGAGTGCTTGTTGATGTACGGAGACTTTAAGGTATATCTGCCGCGTCCGCAGACCTCGGAGTCCCCCTCTATTCCCTCATATGTCATTTACCTTCCTTACTTATATTATTAGACTCTGGTGTATAGAGATACTAGTTTCCTTCTGTAGCTTGTGATTTATGATGTTCCGGGTTTTGAGATTTATGTGTATTTTTGAATAGTTAGTTATTGTACATGCCAGGCGGCATGGTACCAGTTATGTTGTTATTGCTACAGTTAGTTGTTAAATTTATGTTTTCATTTCATTATTATGCAAATGTTAGACTTATCTAGTCGTAGAGATTAAGTGTCGTCACGATGTCATGCGCAGGGGAAATTTGGATCGTGACATTTTCATTATAAACCAATGTAAAACTAAAATAATTATCCAACACTATCGTCATTCCTAGTATTGAATTGAATTTCTTTTGTTAGCATTAATATTGGAGGAATTAATGCAGACTACATATAAAAACTAAAATAATTACCTGTTTTTACCTACATTGAATATATTTACATTTAATACCCATGCGATCTAACTTAATTACCCGACTACTCATTTCCCCTTGACCCATAAGTTTTTAATCAGTCTCATCGTGTTGAATCTGTCCTCTTCTAATGAAAGTACCCTTAGTTTGTTTTTGGGTATTTTGAGTTGAAACCGTAGAGCAAACTTTTGAGAAGTAATAATTAAAATGATCAAACTCAATATTCCTTTAACTTGCAAATACACAATCACTTTTATTGCGTGGAGATATGTTGAGAAACATTTTATGTAGGCACGATAAAACCTCTAAATTATTTTTTATTATTTTGAACTTTCAAATATAAAATTTAATTGAAATAGCGTATAAGTGATTTGAATTTCAAAAGGATTGTCCTAAATTTTTGTCCAATTATTGTCCATATTTTTAATAAATAAATAATAATATTTATTAACATTTGTGGAATTCCATGGAGGTATTATTCATTGCATAAGCTCTCATTGAGTTAATTAGATTATGTGACAACTGATATTATTTCAGTTCAATAATTGATTTTAAAAAAAAAAAAAAAACTCTTTGTATACAATTGTATACCCGGTTGGTATAGCTATATACTATATTGATATCATATGTTAGTTGGAGTATTTTTTGGTTGTATTAGCTATATTTAATTGGTACACTGTTTGATTTTTCTTTAGTAATAGTAGAATAGTACAGTATCTTGAATTTTTTTAATTTTCCTTTATGCATGTTTATTATGTAATCATTTTAATTTTTTCTTTATGTGTTTGATTTATATAATAGTATTATAGTACAATATCTTGAAATATATTATTATATTAATATGCGATACACTATTTTTTTATTTTTCTCTTTATGCATGTGTATTATGTAATAGTAGTATAGTCATATATAGTTGCGTGGAATTAATTGGTATAACTGTATACCCTATTAGTATAATTATATGTCATATTGGTATCATATAGTAGTTGGAATATTTTTTTGGTCGTTTTAGTTATATTTTTAAGTGAATTCTATTCTGAAATAATTTATATGATCATGTTTTGCTGCGTTGGATTTTCTTGTACCTATGGATATAAATTTTGTGTATTATGTAATAGTTTTTATAGTTATATGCAGTTGTTGGAATGATCCCGTACAACTATATACCATATTAGTATAGTTATATACTATATTGGTATCATATGCTAGTTGAATCATTTTTTGGTTGTATTAGCTGCATTTAATTGGTACACTATTTGATTTTCTTTTAATAATAGTAATATAGTATAATATCTTGAAATACTTTATTATATTAATATGTGGTACATTATGTTTTTTATTTTTCTCTTTATGCATGTGTGTTATGTAATAGTAGTATAGTCATACAGTTGCCGGAAATTAACCAGTAAAGCTGTATACCATGTTGGTATAATTATATGCCATATTGGTTTCATATGGTAGTTTGAACATTTTTTGGTTGTTTTAGCTGTATTTTTAAGTGATTACTATTCTGAAATTATTTATATGAACATGATTTGCAGTGCTAAATTTTTTTTTGTGCCGATGGACATAGATTATGAGTATTATGTAATAGTTTTTACATTTATAAGCAATTGTTGGAACGGTCCTATACAACTATATACCCTGTTAGTATACGGAATGAGCAAGTTTTTTTTTAAATTTAATCCCACCCTTTAGAGATTGGATGTGCTTTCATTCCATCGCAAAAGATAACAAAAGGAGGGGGGCTAGGCCTGACCTCTGTTATATCAAAGATTGAATGGGTTCAACCTTTTGAAAAATTGGACTAATAAGTTCTTTAGCCTTCTAGTCCATATCACTGAACAATTAACTAACATAGAAATTTGCCTTATCATATCTAATTCTGAAGCTGGGCAATTGCCATTTATCTAGATGAAAGGGGCCCTTTGCCTCTCTAGGAATGTTCTAAAAGGCAAAAGTTATAGAAGACTCTCCCTTGACAGATGCATTTTTGGCCAATCGATCAACTACTTGATTAGCTTCTTTGTAGAAATGATTGGTCTTAGCATTTGCTTGGCTTAAAATCAGTATCATTTCCTCAATTATGTCCTTCAATCTGGCATTGCTCATGTTGTGATTTGTGAGCATATTCTTGATTATCAAGGAGTCTACTTCAAGGATGAAATTTGTGTAACCATTTTGCCAACACCATTCAGCCCTATATTTAGCTGCCATGGCTTCAACTTCATTGTTGCTGTTGCAAATGACATGTAGGGAGAATGCCATGATGAGCTCTCCATCCTTATCCCTGACTATACCTCATATTCCTGCTTTCCCTATTTCTTGAATGTAGCTTTCATCAGTATTTAGTTTTACCAAGCCATGAGGAGGCTTCTCCCAAACAACTTTCTTCCAGGTTAAGACTGGCTTTAGCTTATGTCACGACTCAAAATCCAACTAGTCGTGATGGCACCTAACCCAACCCGCTAGGTAAGCCAACTTTCAACTATCCAATTCCAATAACAATTATTTAAAGTAATTTAAGTGAATAAACATCTTAATCTTTTACATCCCCCAAGAACTGGTAGTACAAATCATGAGCTTCTAAGAATAGAGTATACAAAGCGAAAATGAAATAAATACATAGTCTGTTTGAATAATACATAAATAGAGCTTTTATAAATCTAAGGCTACCCTGAACAAAAGGCAGCTACAATAGGAACGCAGGTACATCTTCAAGTCCCGCAACCATCGAGCACAGCAACAATATAAGCCAACATCTGCACGCAATGTGCAGAAGTGTAGTATCAGTACAAGCGACCCATGTACTGAGTAAGTAACAAACCTAACCGTAGGTTGAAAGTAGTGACGAGCTTCCACCAAGTCGGGTCCAAAACCAATAGTCCACAACAATCCATAACAACATAAAGAAAATAATATCAGAAATAACTCAGGGATAAAATACTCAGCCAAATAATGATTTCAAAAAAATTATAGTTCTTCCTTTCAAATATCTCAGTGAAAACCCAAATCGTTTGCCGAAGTTTCTAATAATATAAATAGTTTGAAAATAATAAATTTCTCCCAAAATTTTATCAATAATAAATAAGATATTTCATTTTCCTTCCGGATAACCCGTGTAAAAACAAATGCATCACTATGCCCATCTGTCAAAAATATGTGAGAAATCATGAATGATGTGATGTTGTACAGCACGAGGAAATACATCTCTATGCATGTATGTTATGTGTGCATGCCAATGTAATGCAACTCAATGATAAAATCATAAACAGCCCCTCGGGCAGAACATCACTCATATACAATCCCTCGGCAAACCTCACAGTCACTCGTGCCACTCGGGCATACCTCACAATTACTCTTGCCACTCGGGAATACCTCATAATCACTCTTTCCACTCGGGCATACCTCACAATCACTCATGCCTCCCATTCACTCAACACTCGGCACTTAGCACTCGTCACCGTAGGTACCTGCACTCACTGGGGGTGTGTACAGACTCCGAAGGGGCTCCTTCAGCCCAAGTACTATAATCTGCACGGACAACTCACATACGATAATAATAAAGTATGCTGCAGGCGGTCAGCCCCGATCCACACTCATCCTCACAAATCAGGCCCTCGGCCTCACTCAGTCATAAAGTATGCTGCATGCGGGCATCCTCAATCCACACTCATCCTCACAAATCAGGCCTTCGGCCTCACTCAGTCATAAAGTATGCTGCAGGCGGGCAGCCCCGATCCACACTCATACTCACAAATCAAGCCACTCGGGCATTTCAGTAAAATAGGGCATTCGGCCCAAAACATTTATATGCATCAAAATAGAGTCATAAAACTGTGTTATGATATGCAATGAAATGAATATGTTTGAGTTTGAATTTTCAATCGAAAACAATGAGGATGGTAAGAAACAACCCCTACGAGTCCAAACAGCATTGGCGCAAGGCCCAAACATGGCATTCAACCCAATTTATAGAAATTCTTTCTAAAAGATATAAGTATCAAATGGTTTCAACAAAGTATGTAACTTTATAGTTGCTACGGGACGGACCAAGTCACACAATTTCTATAGTGCACGCCCACACGCCCGTCACCTAGCATGTGCGTCACCTCCCAACAATTCACAAAATACATATATTCAGGGTTCATACCCTCGACTCCAAGATTAGAAGAGTTACTTACCTCGAACAAGCCAAATCCAATGTCGAGCAAGCTAAACAATGCTTCAGAAATTCCATTATGTGCGTATCAACTTCCAAACGGCTCGACTCTAGTCACAATTAATTTGATTCAGCTCCCAAAATTTATAGGAATTAATTCCATATCAAAATATTAATATTTTTACAAAATTCGAAATTACGCCCCAAAAATCACCCGTGGGGTCCACGTCTCGAAATCTGACGAAACTCACAAAATACGACAACCCATCCAATTACAAGTTCAACCATACTAATTTCACTCAAATCCGACTCCAAATCGGTATTCAAACTTGAAAAGTTCGTTTTGTGACATTATAGAAATTTCCTTCTATTTCCCTTGAAGATTCAATAATCTTACACCAAAAATGAAGATGAATTCATAGAATATAATCACAAGGGAGTTAAGAACACTTACCCCAAGTTGTGTGGAAAATTTCCTCTTCAAAATCGCCCAAACCGAGCTCCAAAATGTCCAAAATGAGAAAAATCTCGGAACCCTCGTTTTTAAACACGGCCCAGGCATTTCCGCACCTGCGGTGCCTGGGCTCGCACCTGCGCATACGCATTTGCAGACGAAAATGCGCGCCTGTGGAAAACAACCAGCCTCCCAAAACCTCGCATCTGCATCCCTTTTCTCGCATCTGCGGGCTCGCAGATGCGCATTCCCCTTCGCACCTGCGGCTCGCAGATGCGGCAATTTCCTCGCACCTGCGAATACTGCCCAGTCCCACTCTTGGCCGCTTCTGCGGCTTATTTCACGCACATGCGGCTTCACACCTGCGATCAAAAATCTTCGCAGGTGCGATCACATCAGTAGGCAGCATTTCCAGCATTTCCTTAAGTCCAAATTTGATCCGTTAACTGTCCGAAACTCACCCGAGGCCCCCGAGACCTCAACCAATTGTATCAACAAGTCCCATAACATAACACAGACCTACTCGAGGCCTTAAATCACACCTAAAAACATCGAAATGATGAATTACACCTCAATCCGAAATCATTAAACCTTGAAACTTCAAATTCTATATCTTACGTCGAAACACATCAAATCACGTTCGATTGACCTCAAATTTTGTACACAAGTCACATTTCACATTACGGACCTATTCCAATTTTCAGAATCAGATTCCGACCCCGATATCAAAAAGTCAATCCCCCGGTCAAACTTTCCAAAAATTTAACTTTCGGCAATTCAAGCCAAATTCCACTACGGACCTCCAAAAAGTTTTTCGGACACGGTCCTAAGTCCAAAATCACAATACGGAGCTATTGGAATCATCAGAATTAAATTCTGAGATTGTTTACACATAAGTCGACATCCGATCACTATTTTAACTTAAGCTTTAAACCTTGGAACTAAGTGTTCCAATTCATTCCAAAACCTCACTAGACCCGAACCAATTGCCCCGACAATTCACACAACAACTATAAAGTACAATTTGAGCAGTAAAGAAGGAAGCAAGGTTGTAATACTCAAAACGACCGGTCGGGTCGTTACAGCTTATCTACAATTTCACAAAGTTTGAGCCAAGGCATTGACAAGTCACATCTTGGAAAGGCTAATCGTAGAGCTCCATTCAAATTTCAAAGGATTTGATGAACCATTATACTATACAAAAACTTCTTTTGATTACCATATTTACAAGTATAACTCCTCCTCCATAATTCCCATAGTATAAAAAGAGGGATAATTTGAATCATCATTCTCTGCACATTATTCTTGATATTTGTTTTCCATCAGTTCTGGAGTAAACTTTTCACCGGATGTCGTTGGTGTATGATTCCCATAGGGCCACCAAATTAGTTCCATAGATATTGAGAAGCTTTGCTTTCTACAAAGACATGATGCATTGTCTTTGTATGAGGAGTGGTACAACAGGAACATCTGGATATCATATGTTTACCAATTATAACAAGAAATTCATCAAAAGGTAATCTTCTTTTTATGAGTCTCCAAGTGAGGAAGGAAACTTTGAAAGGAATATAACTGTTCCTTATATTCTTCATCAAATTATTCTTGTTTCTAGTAGCTCTAATACCCATCCAAGCTGACTTATTTGAAAAATGTCCATTATTGGTAGGGCTCCGTATTGCTGTGTCCATCACTTCTCTATTCCCTCTATTCCTAATTCTAATATTTTTAATATGTTGGACCATATTACCAGGAATGAGTGTACTAAGCTTTTCAGTATTTCATTTACCATTAGTGATAAATTTTTCAACCTTCAACTTACCATATTTTGTAATATTAGCCATTAAACTGGCCAAAAGTCCTTTGCCAGTCCAATTGTCCCACCAAAAACTGCTACTGCCTTTGTGAATGGATCACACAATATTTTTTTTTCTGCTTTTTGATTTACTTCCAGCATTTTTTCCAATCATGTGATTGTCCTGACCTCCATACCTTTGTTATAGGGTGACCCCTAATGCAATACTTGGCTTTGAGAAATTCAGACCATAATGATTGTTGAGTCCTGAAGTTCCACCACCTTTTGATGGCTAGAGTATTACAGATATCTTCCATCTTCCTGATTCCTACTCCACCCTCATCAGTTGGAAAGCACAGATTGTCCCAGGAACTCCAATGAAATTTTCTCCTCTCAGTTGAAGCACACCAAAAGAATCTAGAGAAGTATTTCTCCATAAGTTTGAAAGTACCATTAGGAAAGTACCCTTAGTTTGAAAGTACCCTTTGAAATCATATCATCAAAAATTGATATCTTCTTCTTTCCTATATAAAGAGGACAACCAAGATAGGTGAAAGGAAAAGGTTTATCCAAGAAGCCAGCAATACTCCTTATTCTATTGATTCTGTAGGTAGAAGCCTTAGGAGAAGTCAGAAAAAAACTTTTCTGCCCATTGACAAGTTGCCCTGAACAATTTTTATATATCTTGATTTACCACTGCTAAAAAATGATGATATCATCTGCATAAGCAAGATGTTTGATCTTAGAAACTCTACAGTTCACAATGAAAGGAATAAACTTGTCTTCATTATAAAGCTTGTTTAATAATCTAGAAAGGACTTCAGCTCCAATGAGAAAAAGGGAGGGAGATAAAGGATCTCCCTACTTAAGACCCTGTGAAGATGTGAAGAAACCCCTCCTCGTACCATTGATAATAATATAGTACCAAACCTATGAAATAAGTCTCTATATGGTATTCACAAAATTCTCAGAGAAACCAAACTTCCTAAGTACAACTAGTATGAATTCCCAGGACATTCTATCATAGGCCTTGGCCATATCAAATTTTATCACAATATTTCCTCCAACATTAGCTGTGAAATACCTTGAATGATCTCCTGATCTAAAAGCACATTGTCAGTAATCAACCTCCCTTTGACGAAGCCACTCTGGTTTTCAGATATAAGCTTAGGCAGTAGTAAATTGATCCTTCTAGAAATCACCTTAGAGATAATATTACTAGAGAAATTGGTAAGACTAATATGCCTTAGCTAAGAGAAATTTGCGGGGGATTTTGTCTTAGGAATCAAAGACAAACAAGTGTGAGAATAGTATCTTGTCAGTTGTCTTCCATGAAAGAATTATTGCACAAAGTTAGTCACATCTTGATTGATAATGTGCCAACATTTATGGAGAAAAGCTCCATTGAACCCATCAGGTCCAGCAGAACTTGTAGGACTCATACTAAATATAGCATTTTTTATCTCCTCTTTATCTGTAATTGTAGAGAGCATATCATTGTCTTCTTCAGTTATCAGAGTAGGAATGATATCTAACACTGTTTCATTAAGCTTTGGCTTCTTCAAGTTGAACAACTTCTTGAAGTGTCTTATGGCAGAGTTACCAATCTTTTCATCTCCTTGAATCCATATACCTTTGCTATTTTTAATTCTATAAATCAGAAGTCTTTTCCTCCTATCTTTAATAATGCTATGGAAATATTTGGTGTTGTTGTCTCCTTCTGCAAACCACTTAACCTGAGATTTCTGTTTCAATAAAGAATCATGCATAGCTTGCCATCTGATATACTCTGCATGAGCCTTATTGAGTTCTTCTATGACTTGCTCACTATTATCAATGAGCTCTAAGTCTTCTAGCATTTGAACTTTTGCCTCCCAATCAACTACTTGATCATAGATATTACCTATGTCATTTCTAGACTATTCACTCAGCTTCTTGGTGAGCATTTTCAATTTCTGATGAAGGATCCACATGGCATTCCCACTAATTTGTGTATCCCAAACCTCCTGTACCAATTCCATAAAGCCAGGTTGAGTTACCCAAAAATTGAGGAATTTAAAATATCTGATGAAAGTTTGTTGCTCTAATTGACATTTAACTAGAAGATGCCGATGGTCGGACCCTGTCCTCACTAGGTGCCTGACCACTGTATTTTGAAATTTTTGTTCCCATAAATCATTAAATAAACAACTGTCTAATCTTTTTCAGATTCGGTGTTTAGGTCTTCAATTATTGCACCATGTGTATTTGGACCCTACAAAGCCAACATCTGAAACACCACATTGGTCCATGCAACTAACAAAGTCCAGACTCTTGTAGATCCTATGAGGTTTGCCTCCTATATTTTCTTCAGGATCCATGATTACATTAAAGTCCCCTCCAATACACCATGGTCCATCTATAGTAGAGTTTAAATTTGTCAAACTGTCTCATAATTCTTTCCTCTCTATAGAACAACTCTTGGCATAAACTGCAGTAATGTAAATACTACAACCATCCGATCCATGCTTAAAATTGAGAGTAATTTGTTGATCATCATTGCTAATAATATTTGCATATAGATTTGAGCTCCAGAAACACCACAGTTTCCCATTGTCAGTTGTAACACTATTATGGAATCCCAAGAATCTCATGTAGCCTTCAATCTTACTTTTGTTGACTAATGGCTCCATAATGGCCACAAAGTCAACTTTGTTGATGTTGATTAGATTTTTCAATCTATGAATTAATTTTTTTGGATCTAACCCCTCTTATATTCCAAAATATTGTATAGATCATGAAAAACAATTGGGCTAGGATCCTAATTTAAACTTTGTCCCCTGCTAGAGGGGATAAGTTTGTCTTTGTTCTTTTTCCATGTCTTTCTGTAACGATCTGACAGGTCGTTTTGAGCTTTAGTGCGTTGTTCGATAGTTTGAAGCCATGATCAGCTTCACTTCAGGTATTATGACTTGTACGCATAGTCGGGATTGAATTTCAGGAAGTTCAGAGTTGGTTTGGAAAGAAAATTCTCATTTCAAAAGCATTAAGTTGGAAGAATTAACAGAGATTGGATTTTAGAGTAAACAACCTCAGAATCGGGATTTTAAGGTTCCTGAAGGTTCGTATAACGATCTCAGACTTGGGCGTATGTTCGGATCGGATTTTGGATACCCCGAGAGCGTTTCGACACCTATTGTGGAAGTTAGCATTTTGGAAGAATTCCATAAATTTGGGTTGGAGTGCATTTCAATGTTATCGATTTTCGTTTGGAATTTTGAGTCTGGGAATAGCTCCGTATGGTGATTTCGGTATTGGGAGCACGACCAAAAGTGAATTTGGAGGTCCGTAGGTCATTTTGGGGTCATTTGGCGAAAGTTGAAAATTTGGATAATTTTTAGAAGTTTGACTGGGAGTGGACTTTTTGATATCTGGGCCGGAATTTGATTCCGAAAGTTGGAGTAGGTCCGTAATATCAAAGATGACTTGTGTACAAAATTTGAGGCCAATCGGACGTGATTTGATAGGTTTCGACATCGAATGTAGAAGTTTGGAATTCTAAAGTTCATTAAGCTTGGAATGGAGTGTGATTCATGAATTTGACGTTGTTTGATATGATTTGAAGGCTTGACTAAGTTCATAATGTGTTTTGGGACGTGTTGGTATAATTGGTTGAGGTCCCGAGGGCCTCGGGTGGATTTCAGATGTTTAACGGATCGAGTTTGGACTTGAAAGAAAAGATGAGGCAACTGATATCTGGTGGGATCGCACCTACGTAATAAGGGCCGCAGGTGCGAGGTTGCAGGTGCGAGCCTGTGGTCGCAGGTGCGGTTTGGACAAAGCTGGACAGTGACCGCAAGTGCGAAGGGTTGTCCGCACCTGCGAGGTCGCAGATGTAGAGGTGCGTCGCCGGTGCGAGAGTGAGAGAAGAATCTAGGAGCGCAGGTGCGAGGGTATGTGCGCACCTACGGAGGCGCAAATACGGAAGAAGGGCGCAGGTGCGGAGTCTTGCTAGGCAGAGGGAATACGCAGGTGCAAGGTTTTGGCCGCACCTGCGAGACCGCAGATGTGACGAAGAGGCCCCAAGTGCGAACGTCGGGGCTGGGCAGTGTGTTCTTTAAAAACGAGGGCTTGGCTCATTTTCACCTCATTTTCTCCATAAGAGCCAATCTTGGAGCGAGTTTGGAGCTCATACTTCGTCATCAATGCCAAGGTAAGTGATTACCACTTATTATAAGTTAAATACATGGTTTGTACAAGGATTTAAACAGGAAAATTAGTATAAATTGTGGGATTTTTGGTAGAAAACTTAGAATTTGGTATTTTTAGACTTTGACCACGAAATTGGGCATAGAATTGAGAATAAACTATATATTTGAGTTCGTGAGGTTATGGGTAAAGTTTATCTTCGAAAATATTTGGAATCCGGGCACGTGGCCTCGAGGGTAATTTTTATCGACTTTTCGATCGGGGTTAGAAATTGTTATAAATTGGATTATATTGAGTATTTGAGTATATATTAATGGGTTTTCATAATTATTGGCTAGTTTTGGAGCGTTGCGCATCGATTCAAGTTATTTGAAAGGCTCGGAAGCCGGTAAGTCTCCTTTCTAACCTTGTAAGGGAAAATTAACCCCATAGGTGAACTAAATTATTCTGTGCTTCTGTTTGTGAGGGCTACGTACGCATGGGGTAACGAGAGTCCGTACGTAGCTACTAGATATGTCTACGTCCGGGTAGGTTTAGGCTCACATCATGCCTTGTTGATATTGTTATTGATTTATGTTTATTGTTTGCCTTGAGCGAGAGCGAGATTGAGTCTGCTTATTAAATATTTTTGAAAGGAGTTGAAATTGAAGAATTTAAAATTTTAAAGGTTTCATTCGAACTTCGTAATTTCTAAAAGAATTGAAGAATATTATAATAGCTTAAGAAATCTATGTGTAACCGCGTCGCATGTATGATTCGTGAGCGGGGTAATTTCCTTAAAAAGCTTCAAGTTGAATTTTCCTTATTTTGAAAAGAATCAAGAAAGAGATATGATTTTAATATTAAATTTATATTTGACCGCATCGCAAGTATGATCCGCGAGCGGAGAGATTCCTTAAATTTATATTTGACCACGTCACAAGTGTGATCCGCGAGCGGGGAGATTCCTTAAATTTATATTTGATCGCGTCGCACGCATGATTCACGATCGGGGTATTTTCTTCTACCACTCTTATGAGATCTGGCACTTCGCCTCGGCAGGATTTATGTACCACACTCTCATGTGAGTGGGCCGTTCGCCTCGGCAGGTTAATAGATGTATCTATGGTTCGCGCCGTTCGACCCTCGGCAGTGCACAATTTACTTTTATGTTGGATCGGGCCGTACGCCTCGACATTTCCTATATATATATATTATCCTCATGGAATCGTGCATAATATATATATATATATATATATATATATATATATATGATCCTCATGGAATCGTGCATAACTTTTGGCTAGAAGCCAGTGTATCTGAGGGTCTTTCCCTGATTTGGATTATGACAACCTCTTTGATGAAATTCACGATATCTATATACATGCTCCGGTTACGGAGGAAACTTTCTAGTTGAGAGCTTGAGTAAATTATAAAGAGGAAAAATTATACTGCGTATTTTATACTTGTTTGTTTCCTATATTTTCTCTGTCTCATATTCATTTATTTCTTTACTGTACCTGATATTATTGGACCACTAGTAAGTGTCAAAGTCGACCCCTCATCACTACTTCTTCGGGGTTAGGCGGGATACTTACTGGGTACGTATTGATTTACGTACTCATACTACACTTGCTATACATTTTTGTGCAGGTACACATATGTTTAGCGGCCTTGTGGGCGCAGAGGCACGATTATGGCGGGGGCTTAGATGAGCTGCATTCTGTACGACGCACCGCAGCCAACAGAGTCTCCTTCAGAGTATTGTATTTTCTTTTTTGTCCAAGTTGTATTCCGGATAGTTTTTGTATTTTATTTTAAATTTTTAAAAAAGGCTCATGCACTTGTGACACCGGGTTCTGGGATGATTATGGGATGTTCAGTATTGAAATTTGTAAAACATTATTATTTTATTCTATAAATTCATCTTTTACTAGATAAACTGAAGTAAATTTATGATTTCAAAAATATTAAAATGAGAATTTACTAGTTATTGGTGTTGGCTTGCCTGACAGTAGTGTCCGGCGCCATCACGATCTTTCAAGGATTTTTGGGTCGTGACACTTTCTTTTGTCTACTTCTTCCCCTATTTATAGGGAAAAATCCTTCTTTTTCCACCACTTCTTGCAGTTGTATTTCTGCAAATTTATCTGGCTCATCCGTTTCTAAATCTCCCTCTGCAGTATTCTTATCATAAGGTGTTTCCCCTTTGTAGTCCTGACAGCAAATGGCTTGTTGACTTCTTCATTTAGTTCGATCACCAATTTAATTCTCGGATGATTTTTAATCCTGGAGCTTAAGCTAGTGGATGCCATATCAGTTGAATTCTTGCTATAAGTATGGTTACTCTCTTGGTCTTCATGTAAATTCTCACTGCCTTTTTCACAATTACCATTGTTCACAATGTGATCCCTATTCTTCTCTGCTTTTATTTTTCCTGATTCAGCATATCCTGTGTTCTCTTCCACCATTTCATTGATATGAGTTTTTCCCGTATTACCAATAGTAATCAAGTTTGTAACTTTGTCAGTTTGATCAAAATATTCTTCAACAATCAGTTGCTTAGTTTTGTCCTTCATTCTCTTTGGTTGTTGTGGTTGCCCAAATGCATTCTTAAGTTTCACTGCGTTCTTCTTCTTTGGAGGCTTATTCTTGGTCTTCTTGTTCTTCTTTTTCGCATTGCTCCTTATTGTAGTAGTTTGGTCTTCCTCTTAATCTACTGTTTGTATGTCTTTTTGAGCTACTTTTGAATTAGAAGCAGTCTTGTCGCCCCCACCCTATTTTCCTTTGTATTTTGATTGCTACTTTCAGTTATGTCTTGTTCTGTTGTGACTAACATGGTCTTCCCAGCATTATTTGCTCCAATACTCAACTTTTTCTTCCCCACCTTATTTGTCTTGGAGCATGTTGCATTCTTTATTGCATTTTGATTTTCAACTGTAGCTTCTGCCTCATTTTCCTTTGTATCCTCACAACCATCATTCTTTTTGTTTTTAGCAAATCTACATTGGATTATTGAATATCCCAACATCTTACAATGTCTGCAATATTTGGGGACATTCTTATATTCCAATTTTTTGAGTGTACCCTTTCTTTGGAATTGCGTCGTCCTCTGATCCCACAAAAACAGAGTTTAATTTTGGCTTCGTAATATCAACTTCTACTCTTACTTTTGCCATACTAGGCCTGGTTCTATAGTCGGTGACAACATCCATAGATAGAGGAGTACCAACTAGACCAAGTATTTGTTTCACATAGTTCCAAGTATGACAATGAAAAGGTAGACCTGGGAGAAGCACCCACACCGGAACTATGGGAGAATCCTCATCGGGTTTAAAAACCGTAGACTATTTTTCTAGCCACATAATTTGGCCTTCAATTTCTATTGATCGTCTCCACCAGACACTCTTGAAGTTATCTTCATTAGAGAAATCTATAAATACGGTGCAAAAATCATATACACTTATTTTAACATTACCTTTAATAGAGATTTTCTCAGCAAAGGAAGATCAAATCTTTTCAATTTGAGGTCGATTTCTCAAGAATTTGCCAACAATTGTTAACTTGCATTCTTCTGCCATCACTCCATAATAGTCACTAGCTTTGAATATTACTGTTGGCATCCCATTATGAGTAGTGTATCGAGCTTTGACATCGGGATTTCCATGGCGATTTAGGCTAGGGCCCGAAGTCGTTGGGGCTTTCAAAGAAACAACATAACTCGAGTTCGATAAATTTTCTTCTCCAGAAGTAGTATGCCCAGCTAGAGGGATTGGCATTTCATCTGGACGCGTCGGTATGTTGCCGGCTGGCGTCCCCATCGCTGGGTGCATGAGCACCACTCACTTGAAGAGGCCTTTTTTGTTACCGTTGGAATATAACGTCTATTTTGTACGGAGAGCTTTATGTTATGTGTGAGTTGAATGAGTAAGTTGCTTTGTGAATATTTAGCTTGCAATGTGAGCATGTAATTTTCTCATACTTTTATTGCATTCTTTAATATTTTGGTACAATAGTATAGTCGCAGATAGTTGTAGCAATATTCTAGAGTAATCATATATTCTGTTGGTATACATGTAAACCATATTGCTATCATATGGTACTAGAAGTCTTTTTTGCTACTTATACTTTTATTGCCATTTCTAATATTTTATTATCATTTCTATTCTAACTAGTATGTATGGAGATTTGGTGGCCGTAGATTATGTTTTCTTGCTCCATAATTGGTTGTGTTACTGCTAATGGTCGAGTGTGTACTGATATTTGTAGGAAAGGAGATCAAGGTTTGCATGACAATCACATGTTGATTCTTAGAATCTGATTATGTAATTTATGGTGCTCAACAACAGTCAATATGATATTCAGTGAATTAGATCAAGTGACAACTGATATTATTTCAGTTTAATAATTAAATTTAAAAAATGAGAAAAAAAATAAAAAGTATATTATACTAGTTATATTAAAAAAAAAAGGTAAACAAATATTTACTATATTAGTTATTTTTTCTTATTGTATAAAAAAAAGAATAAAAAAAATAGTGAAGGCAATAAATGAAATTAGATTTAAAGAGAAAAATCAAAAAATAGTGTACCACATATTAATATAATAATATATTTTAAGATATTGTACTATATACTATTATATAAAACAAACGCATAAAGAAAAAATCAAAATGATTACATAATACATATGCATAAAGGAAAATTAAAAAGATTCAAGATATTGTACTGTTCTACTATTACTAAAGAAAAATCAAATAATGTACCAATTAAATGTAGCTAATACAACAAAAAAAGGTTCTAACTAACATCTGATACCAGTATATATAGTATATAACTATACCAGCAGGGCATACAGTTGTACGCAGATAGTTTAAAAAAGATTTTTTAATTTTGTTTTACCTAGTTGCAATACTGGGCGCAGTTGTATTCACAAAAAATGGTTCAGTGAGGGGGGGCTAGGCCTTACCTCGGACAATACAACTTGGTGATTCCATTACCCAAAAAAAAATAGAAGGAGATAGATACAGAGGGGTTCTCCTTCTAGGCATCAAAGATTACATCTTTAACTAACAAAAAAATTAGCTTTGTCGTATTTGGTTCTGATACTGGCCATTTGCCACTTATCCAAAAGGAAGTAGCCTTTAGCGCATCTAGGTAGTTGTTGATATGAGTTGATAGTCATACTGTTGCCCGAGGTAGAATCCAATTTTGCAAGACATTCTGCAACTTGATTGCCTTCTCTGTAGCAATGCTTTACCCTTACATTGGCCTGTTGTATGATATGCATCATTCTATCACTCACTTGTTTGATTTTCAGATTGTTGGTGTCCCTATTTATCAGCATGTTTGCAATCACCATAGAGTCGAGTTCTAGAATAAAATTAGTGTAGCCTTGTAGATTGTACCATTTCATTCCAAACTCAGCAGCAAGAGCTTCCGCAATATTGTTGTTATCACACTGAACTGTCATCGAGAATGCCATGATTAGGTCGCCATTTCTATTTCTTACGATACCTCCTATACCAACTTTGTTTCTTTCTCTAATGTAGCTACCGTCTGTATTAGCTTTGATACTTCCCTGATTTGGTGTCGACCAAAGCACTTGATTCCAGCTTTGAATTGGTTTCAGTTTTTCGATTATTTGACAGAGAGCTAGCCAAGGATGCTTGTTGTCCCAAGTTGGTATAAGTTTCGAGATGGCTTCTTTGATATTCCAGATTGCTTGATGAACCATTATGTTGAGTTGGAACTTCTTCTGATTACCATATTTGCACGATGTCCACTGTTTCCATATCTCCCAACATATTGTTATTGGAGATATTTGTAAGATCAAGTTATGGACTTTGTTCTTGGAACTTGTTTCCCACCACTTTTTGAAGGTGCCCAGCACCGGCTCTATTTGATGCTTTATTCCCAGTGAATTGCCAATTGTATTCCATGTGAGTTTTGCTGCATCGCTTCCATTGAACACATGTTCCAAAGTTTTAACCTGCGACAAAGAACAACAAGAACATCTAGAAATAATGTTAGTGCCAAATTTTCCAATAATATCATCAAAAGGTAATTGCCTTTTAATTAACCTCCAGGATAGGAAGGAGATTTTAAAAGGTATAGACTTGTGCCAAACCTTACTAATGAAATAATTTTTCTGCTTTTTCATTCTCACTAAATGCCAAATCGAGTTATTATTGAAATGGCCATTTTCGGCTATATTCCAGATTGGGAAGTCATTGAAATTTCTATTACCAATATCAACCTTAGTAACAGTATCCAGAAGGTGAGGGGGAATAGTATTTACTAATTTGTTGGTGTCCCAGGATCCTTCATAGATAAAGTTGTTAACAAGAAGCTTGGGAGATTTACTAGGTCCCTGAACTACCTTGGCCAATGCACCTTAGCCCCTCCAATTATCCCACCAGAAACTAGAGTTGCCTGCTTGAATATTCCAAATAATATTTGGCTCAGCTTTGATCTTTGCCTTCGTCAAATCTTTCCAAATGTGAGAGTCAGAGGAAGTAGGAACTTTGGTAACCAAGTGAGTTTTTTTGCAATATTTAGCTTTAAGAAAAGTGGCCAAAAGAGATGGTTGTGTCCTGAATCTCCACTATCTTTTCGGAGTTAGAGTCTCTGTGATATCTTCCATTCTCCTGACACCCACTCCACCCTCGTCCTTAGGTAGGCAAAGTTTATTCCAGGCGGACCAGTGATAGTTGTTCTTTCCTTAAGAGGACCCCCAGAAAAAATTATTGAAATATTTTTCCATAAGCTTGATGATGCCTTTGGGTGGGTTCATAGCAGATAATATATGAGTAGGGAGGGATTGAAGAACATGCTTGATTAAGGTCACCTTCCCCCCATAGGATAACATCTTCCCCTGCCAACCATTAAGTCTTTTCACAATTTTGGCTAACATGCCATCAAATAAGCTAATTGTTTTCCTGCCATTGTATATTGGACATCCGAGATAGTTGAAAGGAAAGGGCTTGTCCATAAATCGAGAAGCTCTTCTGATTCTGTTAATTCTACTAGCAGAGGTATTTGGAGTAGTAACAAAGAAACTCTTATCGTTGTTCACTTTTTGGCCTGATACTTTTTCATATCTTCTTATCCGACTCTTAATGCATTTGATCGAATTCTTGTCTCCTCCAGTGAATATCATTATGTCATCGGCATAAGCAAGGTGTGTAATGATAGGTCCTCTTTGGTCCATGAAAAATGGGGTGAAGTTGTTATGTGTAGCAAGTTTGTTTAAGGACCTAGAAAGTACCTCAGCGCCAATAATGAACAGGGAAGGAGATAGTGGGTCACCTTGTTTGAGACCTTGCGATGATGTAAATAAACCTTTTCTAGAACCATTAATCATGATAGAATACCACACATCACTTACCAATCTCCAAATGATATCAATCCAAGCTTCTGAAAAATCAAATTTTCTCATGACGACCATTAGAAAATTCCAAGACAATCTATCATAGGCTTTAGCCATATCCATCTTGATAACCACATTACCCCTGTTGTTGTTCCGCTTTATATTGTGAACAATTTCTTGTGCTAATTGCACATTATTTGCAATCATCCTACCCTTAACAAATCTACTGTGATTATCTGAGATTAGTTTCTCTAGCATAGGATTCAGCCTTCTAGATAGAATCTTAGAAATAATTTTGCTGGTAAAGTTGCTCAAACTAATTGGCTTGAACTCTGAGAAATTAGTTGGGGAATCGACTTTGGGAATGAGAATAAGGCATGTATGAGTATAGAATTTGGCCATGACTTTTCCATTGAAAAAGTTATGCACAAAGTCTATTATATCATACTTGATGATATTCCAATACTTTTGATAAAAGGTGCCATTAAATCCATCCGGTCCAGCTGCACTTGAAGCATTCATACTAAACACGTCGCTTCTAATTTCTTCATCATCTGGAATAGCATTGAGCAGATCATTATCTTCCTCATTGATACATCTTGGGACACAGTTAAGCATATCATGATACCGGAATTGATGTTGCAGGTTAAAGAGGTGCTTGAAGTGATGCACAACCACCTTAGAAATATTATCATCACCTTGGACCCAGGAGCCTCTATAATCTTTGATTGTGTGAAGTTGGAGTCTACATTTTCTGTTTCTAATTAAGCTATGGAAGTATTTGGTGTTATTTTCCCCTTCTTTTTGCTGAGTTTTCTGTCTTAGGAGAGCATCTTGCATACCCAACCACTTGATGTATTCAGCCTTCCCTTTATTGACCTCTTCTCTGGATTGATCAGTATTATTAAAGGTGTCAATCTCTTCAAGGTTTACCATTTTAGCTTCCCAAATATTGACTTGTTCGTAAACATTCCCTACCACATCTTTCGACCATCGAGTGAGTTCCTTACTAAGGAGTTTCAATTTCTGTTGTAGCCTCCACATGGGATTTCCAGAAAATTGTTGTTGCTCTGCCCAGAAATCCAGAAATTTAAAGTATTTAATACCAGCTTGAAGTTCCTTCTGACACTTGATGAGGAGTGGCCTATGATCTGAGCTGGTTCTAGCAAGGTGTTTGACCATGTTACTCTGGAATAATTTGGCCCATGGATCATTAACCAAGACTCTGTCGAGTCTCTTATAAATCCTTTTTCTAGCTTTTCAGTTGTTGCACCACGTGAATTTAGGGCCTACAAACCCTAAATCCGCAACCTCGCAATTATCCATACAGCTACTAAACTCAAAACTTCTGTGCATTCTGTGAGGATTGCCCCCTTTCTTCTCATATAGATCCATTATGATATTGAAGTCACCCCCAATGCACCAAGGACCTTTGATATGCGTGTGAATATCTTCCAAACTGCTCCAAAGCTCTCTCCTTTCGTTAGCCGTACATTTTGCATATACTGCTGTGAGGTATATATCACAGTTTGCCGAATTGTAGTGCATCTTGATGGTAAGCTACTAGTCATTATTATCAATCACACTGGTTTGGTAGTTGCCCGACCAAAGAAACCAAATTTGACCATTCGTGTTGGGAACACAGTGTTGAAAGCCTAAGAATTTCATGTACTTGTCAATCTTGTTTATACTAACAAAAGGTTCAAACATAGCGATAAGTTCCACTTTGTACATGTTGATGAGTTTTTTAAGCCTCGGAATGGATTTTTTTGATTTTACACCTCTAATATTCCAAAAGATGGAATTAATCATGAAATCGAGAGAAAATTAGTTTGTACTCCCTTCCACATTGGAAGAGTTCCGCTTGTCTTTTGTCTTCTTTCCGATCTTTGTTTTTCTTTTTGTTCTTACCCTTTTTGACCAGGGAGAAACCATCATTATCTTTATGGTTGCTTTGGGCACTTTGTATCTGATCCTCGAAAATCCTCACTTGACTTTATTTGGAGAATTGACCTCTATCTGTTGATCCGCTTCCTTCCTAGTTTGTAGTTTATTTGTCGATGTTGTGGAGATTCTAGCTCAAGTTGAACCACCATATTAATTCCTAGAATTGCTTTGATCTCTGAAGTTATGCTAACTGATCCCTCATTTGTTGTGAGGTATTTAGTTAGGTCGTATTGAGCTTGTCCTTTTTCATGAGCCATATTTTCTTGAATGTTGGTAGATTCTTGCACTATCTGTTCTGATCCCTCATAATTCCTGTTTGCTTGATTGAAGTTACAACACTCTTTGAAATTATTGTTAGTGTCGTTTTCACTGTTTTCCTCTTTGTTTCCTATATCTTGGTTTACACAAACCTTACTATCATCTGCCTTATCTCCTTGCTCTTGTTATTGTCGAATGGCCTGTTCAACCTTGTCTTTCTTAATTTTTTTGCTGCCATTGGTTTGATACCACATAGGCTTAAATGTCACATTGGATTTCTTTTTGGGAAGCCTCTTTTATTTGCTGATTTTCTTCTTTTTATTGGAGGTTCTAGATTTAATGTCTTTGACTTCTTCCATCCTCTCTTTGTGTTTGATGGCCACATCTCTTTGAAGATCTCCATGATTTTGAATTTTTCCATTCGCTTCAGTTTGTCTGATAGCCTCATTGGTCTGAAACAGATTCAATTTTTGCTCTGTCCCTTTGATGCTGCTACCTTCCATAATTCCCTGGGCATTTCCTTTCTCTTTGAATAAGGTAAGTTCAGCTTCAATAGTTTCTTTACTTCTCTTAATCTCAGCCTCCCTTTCCTTCGCAGCTTTCTTCCTTTTAATGGCCCGGCAATTTAGTATATTGTGCCCCAATTTTCTGTAGTATTTATAGTACTTAGGTATTCCTTCATATTCGAGTTTTTGTACAAATTCTTTTTGAGGAGCATTGTCATAAAGTTGTCCCATATACACTGATTCTGGTTGTAGTTTTAACAAGTCAATTTCAACTCTTACCTTATCCACACTTGGCCTAGTTCTGCCTCTAGTTACCAAATCCATTTCGAGCGGAGTACCAATAGCACTAACCACTTGTTTGACATACTGCCATGTATGCATATGAAAAGGAAGGCCAGGAAGGAATACCCATACAGGAGCAATTGGGAGGTTCTCTTCCGGTTTGAAATCCGGTGACTACTTTTGAAGCCACATCTGTTGGCCCTCAATCTCCATGACTCGTTTGAACCAAACCATGGAGAAATCTTCATCATTAGTGAAATCTAGAAATACGTTGAAGTTATCGTACACCCCAATTTTGGTCGATCCTTTTAGTGAGATCAATTCCTTAAATTTAGACCTAATTCGGTCTATTTGGGGACGAGGTTTAAGAAATCTTCCAACAAGACTGAATTTGCATTCGGATGCTATGATTCCATAATAGTCTAATGCTTTGAATATGATTGCCGGCATACCATTGTGGGTGGTATGTGTTGCAATCACTGAATCTTGATCCTGGCGGTTAGGGCTGGCAGATGAGTTTAGGGAATTTGTGATTGTGGTTGCATAAGATGATTTACCTTCGATTGCTTCTTTGGTTTGCTTCGCATGTGTGGTACCAGTGTTTTGCCCATCCAGACCCGCCGGAATGGCGTTGTCCGGCGAGTCCATGGGGTGGAGCGTGTGGGATACTCGCGAGAGAAATGTTACCGTTGGGGTGTTGAGATGACCGGTTATTTATAGTGTAAGAGGCATATAAAATGTTACGATTAATTAAATTCTTTAATTCAATTATTAAACTAAAATAAAATCAGTTGTCACATAACCTAATTAACTCAATTTTGTGCGTCATCGATTATACTAAAATTTAGATATGTTATAATAATATACTATATATCATTTTGAAATGGAGAATAAATTAATAAAAAATATTCAATGGACACGTAGATCCTATTATGAAATGAGAAAGATAGAAGAAAAATGTTTATTTATATTTGAGAAGACAATAAAAGAGAAAATAGGTTGGGGCAATTAATGAAGTTTCACGTGATCCAGTATTAGAAAGGAAATGATTTTGAAAATAGGTAGTTGGATAAATATTTTAGATTGTATAGGTACACATTGTAAGACAAATTAGAATGGACAGTAATGAATAATTAAAATTGCGTGAATAGGCATTTAGAGTAGATTTACCATTTTTCAATTACAAGTTTGAAAACTAGCTAGTCCGTGCTATTTTTACAAGTAGGAATGCTGCTCTAAAATTAGGTCCAAGGTTTATTCGGACATTTGTCACGTCCTTAGTAGTTAACTAAGTACACATGCGGCACTTGACAGCTCGCTCACGATCTTATACAACTTGCTCACGTTCTTTCTATGCTAAGTCAGCCTTACTACACTTAAGATCGCTAAGAGAATGGCAGAAAGAACACAAGAGAATTATTAAAGGGGGCTATCCCTATTTTCTTTAGCTCCCTAAGCTTGCGCCTTGCCTCGTACAAGACATTATTTGGAAAGAACTGTCACTTGAACTCGGCTTTGAACTGATCCCACATGCTAATAGTACATAGACCTTTATCCACGTTGGCCATCTTCCTTCTCCACCATAGCATGGCAGTATCTGAGAGGTACAACACTGCAGTGTTGATCATGGCCTCGTCGTCCCTCACTTTGCCGTTCCTGAAGTAGTTCTCCAAGTGCCAAAGGAAGTTTTCCACTTCTTTTGCATCGCGAACACCTTTGAACACCGGGGGTTTGGGAGCCTCGATCTTGGCCTCCCTCGTAACCACAATATTGTTGGCTGCCTCGGTCACTCCAGCACTAACATGCTCCTCGAGTGACTCTTTGCCTTCATAGCTTCGATAGTACTCAAAGCCTCCATGAGTCTGCACTCTAAGGCAGTTATGGTTTGCCTTAGTTCTATCTCAGTTTGTGTACATCCCTCCAAGTCATTTCGGATACACTCAATCTCTTCAAGAGTGTACCCCTCAAGAACACTAAGGGTGCCTTCCACCTTCCCCAAGCGTTGGCCAAAGATCTCCACGGCGTCCATTCCCGCGTTCATCTTCATCACCCACTCTTTACCGAGCGAGATGTCCTCGGGCAGGACCTCCACTTCATCCTCGCTCGCCTCAGTGACAGATGGCTCTTGGGATGTAAGCTCTTCGTTTGAAACAACCTTGGGTGGCACCTCCTGGTTCTTGTTGGTGGCATTCCTCTTTTTGTTACGGCCACTCTTGCCAGCAACATCTTGGATGACGTTGGCTTGGGTGTTGTCAGCGTTAATTTCTCCGCCATTCGCCATTCCCTTAGTTGCAACCTTTTCTCTGATACCACATTGTCACGTCCTTAGTAGTTAACTAAGTACACGTGCGGCACTTGACAACTCGCTCACGATCTTGCACAACTTGATCACGTTCTTGCTATGCCAAGTCAGCCTTACTACACTCAAGATCACTAAGAGAATGGTAGAAAGAACACAAGACAATTATTAAAGGAAGCTTTGTATTAAAGAGAACTTGAATTGTTTGCTTGATGAAATACAAATGAATGACCCCCTTTATATACTAGTCTCCTAGGGGCTAGTGTGTAAATATTAATTGTTACACAAGTCCTTAATATTTACAAGATAAATGCTTTTTCTAGAATTCTATACATGCCTAGAAGATTCCAAGGACTTTCCTAACAAATCCATAGGAATCTAGGGTCTTCCAAAGGAAATGTCCATACTTCTCTAGAATCTTCTCACTAATGCTAGCCTTCCTCCTATGTAAGCTTCCACATGGCATTAATATATGCCAAATGGCGCCTATGCAGCATGATGATATGGCGGGTCATCACACTCTCCCCCACATAATGTTGTGATGACCGCGGTGCAATGTTGCTGCATAAACTCTCAGATCTTATCTTTGAATTGCCCTATGTCTTCATATCGTTCCCATGTGGCCTCCTCTGGTGATTGCCCCTTACAATGAACGAGGAACATAGCGGTGGCTTTTTGCCCTTATTTTCGCCTGGCCTGGTAATCTATGATAACCTCAATCTCCCTATCATGCGATGAGGTGGTAGTCATATGTGCTTCCCCTACTTGGATCATCCTTATCTTCATGATATGTCTTAAGCATGCTGGCATGGAAGACCGGGTAGATATTAAGATACGATGCATGTAAAATCTTTCCTACCTTGGAGATTATCTTAAATGGCCCCTCATACTTGCGAATCAAATTCTGATGCATGCCCCGTAGTGTATTAAACTGTCTTGGGTTAAACTTCACCATGACTATGTCCCCAACTCTATAGTCTGTGGGATGCCGCTTACGATCTGCAAACTTCTTCATCTTCTTAGCTGCCTTATCCAAGTAGGACTTAGCAGTGTCAAGTTGTTCCTCCTATCCTTTGGCCATATGATAAGCCCCCAAACGCTTTCCCTCGAAGGCGGCTGGTAATAAATGTGTAGTTTGTGGTTGTTGGCATGTGGCTAGCTCAAATGATGTCCGCCCCGTGGACTCACCCCGCTGCAAGTTATAAGAGAATTGGGCTATGTCTAGGAGCCTTGCCAAATCTTTCTGATGCGCGCTTACATAATGCCTCAAGTAGCATTCTAGTAAGGTATTAACCCATTCCATTTGTCCATCTGTCTGTGGGTAAAAACTAGTGGAAAAGTGCAGTTTCGTGCCAAGTATGTCGAATAATTCTCTCCAAAGGTTTCCAGTAAAATGGAGGTCTCGATAACTGATAATATGCCTTGGTAAGCCCCAATACTTTACCACATTCTTAAAGAATAGCTTGGCGGCTTCCTTGGCAGTGCCACCTGGTGAGGCGGGCATGAAGGTGCATATTTGGAAAATCTATCCATGACCACCATAATAGTACTATAACCATCGAACTTTGGTAGGCAAGTGATAAAGTCCATAGTCACGCTCTCCCATGGACGCTCTACAACTGGTAGTGGCTCCAAAAGTCCTCCGGGCTATTGTTGCTCAACCTTGTCCTGATGGCATACAAGACAAGTCTGCACATAACACTCTATGTCATCTCGCATGCGGGGCCAATAGTAGACTGACCCGACCAAGGCCCTAGTGCGACGTTGGCCTGGATTACCAGCCCACATTGTGTCATGACTCTCCCTTATGATCTGTCGTCTAATGTCTCCAAACTTAGGCACGTCGACCCGCCGACCTGTGGTAAGCAGTAGGTCGTCTTCGACCCAAAAACATCTCGTATTTCCCTGGTTGGCTAACTCGATAAGTTGTTTGGCTGCCGGATCATGATGCATTACTTCTTTTATAGCCTCATGAATGTCCCATCTTGTTGAAGTGATTGCAACAAGCTCAGCTTTCCGATTCAAGGCATCGGCTACAACGTTACCTTTACCCGGCTTATACTCCAGCGCAAAATCAAATTCGGCCAAGAAATCCTGCCACCTAGCCTTTTTTGGTGTGATCTTTTTCTGCGTCTGAAAGTAGCTAGTAGCTACATTGTCGGTCTTGACCACGAACCTCGACCCGAGAAAATAATGTCTCCATGTACGAAGGCAATGCACAATAGCGGTCATCTCCTTCTCTTGCACCATGTAACGCCGCTCCGTCTTATTTAACTTGCGGCTCTCAAATGCTATGGGATGCTTATCCTGCATTAAGACACCCCCAATGGAAAAATCTGAGGCATCAGTATGCACCTTAAATGTCTTGGCAAAGTCAGGTAATGCCAAGAATGGCTCCTCTGTTACAACTGCCTTGAGGTCTTCAAACTCCATTTGACAATCCTCCATCCAAACCCATGGCTTGTTCTTCTTTAGCAACTCAGTCAATGGTGCGGCCTTTGCTGAGTATCCACTGATGAACCGACAATAGTAGTTAACAAGGCCAAGGAAGAATCTCAACTCAATTACCTTTATAGGTGCCTCCCACTCCTTGATAGCACGTACCTTAGCCTCGTCCATGCGTAGCTCGCCATTGCTAATAACATAGCCTAAGAAGTGCACCTTTGATTGTGCAAACTAACATTTCTCCCTCTTGATGTATAGATCGTTCTCCCGCAAGACTTGAAAAACCTTCCTTAAGTGCTCCATATGCTCCTCCAATGTGTTCCTATAAATGACTATGTCTTCTAAGTACACTACCATGAATTGATCAAGGTAGGGATGGAAAATCTTGTTCATAAGGGTGCAAAATGTGGCCGGTGCATTGGTTAAGCCAAAGGGAATCACCAACCACTCAAAGGCTCCATATCTCGTCACACATGTTGTCTTCGGCTCATCCCCTTCTGCAATGCGAACCTGGTAGTAGCCCTTGCGAAGATCAACCTTAGAAAAGTACTTGGCTTGCCCAAGTCTATTGAACAAGTTAGAAAT
Organism: Nicotiana tabacum; assembly: GCF_000715075.1. NCBI lineage: Eukaryota > Viridiplantae > Streptophyta > Magnoliopsida > Solanales > Solanaceae > Nicotiana > Nicotiana tabacum. The sequence continues at coordinate 10,991,203 of NC_134098.1, forward strand.
GCGCGGGATCGGGTACTTATTCTTTACTGTGACCTTATTAAGTACTCGGTAGTCTATACACAAGCACAATGATCCATCTTTCTTCTTCTGGAACAATACTGGTGCGCCGAAAGGTTCCTTTGATGGGCGAATGTGACCAGCATCTAGCAGATCTTTCAATTGTTTCTTGAGCTCCTCTAGCTCAAGCGGTGCCATACGATATGTGGAAAATACGGGTGGCTTAGCCCCTGGCTCCAACTCAATCTTATGATCCACCTCTTGCCTAGGCGGCAAGTGCTTATGAAACTCCTCGGGCATGACGTCTTTATTTTCCTCGAGCAAATTCTCTATGCAAGGCGGCAGTGTCTCTTGAAAACTCTTGTCTTCCTCCAGACTTGCGATGGTTTCTACGAACACCGGTTCCCCCTTTTTGATCCCCTTGACAACCTGCATAGCTGAGAGTTGTGCTTGGATTAGTCCGTGTGGCATAGTCACTATAGGTACCATGCAAGCTCCTTCTCGCTCCCTAACCAAGAGATGTTGGAGGTAGGGGTCGATCAAAGTATGACAATGTCTAAAGAACTCTTGTCCCAATATGATGTCAAAGATATCCATAGCGGTTACGGTAAAGTTTGTCATACCTTTCCAAGTTCCCAATTTGACACCAACTCCATTAGCTACCCCACGAGCATTCTGTACTTCAGCATTCATGGTCTTGACGCAAGAGTTGGTTAGAGCGAACTTCAATTCTAGTCTCTTTGCGGAAGCCTCAGTCATGAAATTATGAGTTGCTCCAGTATCCACCATTGCACGAGCAACCTTGTTGTTGATGGTGAGATCCACATACTGATTTCCATTCTCGATAGGTTCGATAGATTGCTTCATGACAGCACCTCATAATCCGATCATAACCAACTATGCGGTTCCCAAACTCTCTCCTTGCGGTTCTCCTTCCGTTCACGGACCATGGCGCTGAGGCTCTTTAGGTCAGGACAATTCCTGAAGCTGTGTGGACCTCCGCATATGTAACATCCCTTCTTCTCGACCTGCACCTTCTTCCCAGTGTAGCCCTGACGGCCACTCTACTTTTTGGAATCTTGAGTCTTGTAGTATTGTTGTTGTACCTCCTTGCCTTTGCCACGGTCTCCCCCACCTTTGAAATTGTTAACCTTTGATTCTTTGCCTTTTCCTTTGTCATGCTTGTCATTCCTGAAATCCATCAATGATTCGGCCTCCACTATGGCTTGGTCTATATCTGCGACTTGTTGGCGTTGAAACTCCTGCTTAGCCCAATTTTGTAACCCGTCCATGAAGTGGAATATCAAGTCATCATTGGTCAGGTTGGGGATTTGAAGCATAAGGGTAGTGAACTCCTTGACATAGACACATATGCTCCCTATTTGCTTCAGCTCCCTAAGCTTGCACCTTGCCTCGTACAAGACATTATTTGGAAAGAACTGTCACTTGAACTCGGCTTTAAACTAATCCCACATGCTAATAGTACATAGACCTTTATCCACGCCGGCCATCTTCCTTCTCCACCATAGCATGATAGTATCTGAGAGGTACAACACTGCAGTGTTGATCATGGCCTTGTCGTCCCTCACTTTGCCGTGCCTGAAGTAGTTCTCCAAGTGCCAAAGGAATTTTTCCACTTGTGCATCACGAACACCTTTGAAAACCGGGGGTTTGGGAGCCTCGATCTTGGCCTCCCTCGTAACCACAACATTGTTGGCTGCCTCGGTCACTCCAGCACTAACATGCTCCTCGAGTGACTCTTTGCCTTCATAGCTTCGATAGTACTCAAAGCCTCCATGAGTCTGCACTCTAAGGCAGTTATGGTTTGCCTTAGTTCCATCTCGGTTTGCGTACATCCCTCCAAGTCATTTCGGATACACTCAATCTCTTCAAGAGTGTACCCCTCAAGAACACTAAAGGTGCCTTCCACCTTCCCCAAGCGTTGGCCAAAGATCTCCACGGCGTCCATTCCCGCGTTCATCTTCATCACCCACTCTTTACCGAGCGAGATGTCCTCGGGCAGGACCTCCACTTCATCCTCGCTCGCCTCAGTGACAGATGGCTCTTGGGATGTAAGCTCTTCGTTTGAAACAACCTTGGGTGGCACCTCCTGGTTCTTGTTGGTGGCATTCCTCTTTTTGTTACGGCCACTCTTGCCAGCAACATCTTGGATGACGTTGGCTTGGGTGTTGTCAGCGTTAATTTCTCCGCCATTCGCCATTCCCTTAGTTGCAACCTTTTCTCTGATACCACATTGTCACGTCCTTAGTAGTTAACTAAGTACACGTGCGGCACTTGACAACTCGCTCACGATCTTGCACAACTTGATCACGTTCTTACTATGCTAAGTCAGCCTTACTACACTCAAGATCGCTAAGAGAATGGTAGAAAGAACACAAGATAATTATTAAAGGAAGCTTTGTATTAAAGAGAACTTGAATTGTTTGCTTGATGAAATACAAATGAATGACTCCCTTTATATACTAGTCTCCTAGGGGCTAGTGTGTAAATATTAATTGTTACACAAGTCCTTAATATTTACAAGATAAATGCTTTTTCTAGAATTCTATACATGCCTAGAAGATTCCAAGGACTTTCCTAACAAATCCATAAGGATCTAGGGTCTTCCAAAGGAAATGTCCATACTTCTCTAGAATCTTCTCACTAATGCTTGCCTTCCTCCTATGTAAGCTTCCACATGGCATTAATATATGCCAAATGGCGCCTATGCGGCATGATGACATGGCAGGTCATCACACAAGGCTTCATTATCCTTAATCCCTCCTTTAAACCCTCGGTTATTGATACCTCATTTACTTTGGGAGTGGTGTTGTTCAACAATTACCTAAATATGCACTCTCTCCCGAGTAATACATACTTTTTGAGATTTAATTATGTCCAAATTCATTTCTTTATCACCAGCATGTGAAACAATAAAGTCACAAGCATTCGTTTATGATTTCTTTCAAGTGGTGGGGTAAATATGTATTATTGCTCCTCGGAATATTTTCTTAAAAAATAAACAACAAAATTAAGGTTTTTATTTAATCGAAACCTTATTTCACAGATCTCTATAAGATTCAAATATGGCTATGAATGTTAAATTTGTTAAAAGTATAACTACGAATAGTAAATATAATGTAAATATTTGATGTGTCGCGTAATTTTTTCTTTTCTTTTTCATTGAAAAGTTTGCTTTCTTTTATGGAACACAGCAGGCTAACAAAGCCCACAACAAAAAATACTTCTAATCTTTATTTTATATTAATTTTAGCTAATGTCCGATGTTTAATTAATATAGGAGTATAATTTATGTATAAGCAGTGCGTATACATTATGTACTTATTATACACTTATTTTATACTTTTATACACTTTTAATGCACTGAGCATTCACCGGCGATAGCTACAAACCGTTATGTATAGGCAGGTAAAAAATTCTTTTAACTGGAGGGCTAAAAATGTTAAGATCCCATCTTTTATGATATTGCGACCCAACTCTTTTATTTTAGTTATAAATTTGTATTTTCATGTACAGTCACATCTCTCTATAACAACATCCCTATATAACAACAATTCATTATAAAGTCAAGTTTTCCTCAGAACCGATTTTTTAAGGTAAAATTACCTCTCTATAACAACTTTTTACCTATAATAGCAACAACTATATTTATAATAAAACATTCTTTGTAAAATTATCCCTCTATAACAACCATATAGAATCTTCAAGACTACTAATAATAATTCTAAAAATATGCACACTATCTTTTCCATTAAACAAAGTTTCTATCTTGCATAAGATTTGAAAATTTGCACATGATATCTTTTCTATTGGACAAATTTCAAAAAATATTTAAATTGAAAATTTAACTGTTAAGCTCTTAGATTGTTTTCAAAAGAAAACTATAGGATACTTTTTTGCTGAAAATTTGGACACGAATCTTCGCCAATTCGAGCGTTATATCGCTAGTAAGATAATGAAATCTACGAAACAAGCTACAATTACAATGTTCTTCCATCAATCTTGAAAAAAATTATTTTTTAGGTACATTTAAAATGTCTGCCTAACAGTTTAAATCTTTATATGTTTAGTTATGAATTTATTAATAATATATTGGCTTTCTCAATATTTAACTAGTGAAATATGCATATCTTTTGAGATTTTAAATTTGAATACTCTTCTTATCTTTTATATGTAATATAAAAAAGAAAAAATAATTGATTTTTGGATAATTTTTATCTATAACAGCCAAAAATTATGTAAACGTCAAATGTCGTTATAGCTGTATAACAACCATTCACTATAAAAACCAAAAAATATCAGAACAAACGAAGTTGTTATAGAGAAGGTTGCTTGTAAGAATTGTGAGAATAAACTAACCTCTAATTTTAGAGAACTCACAATTTGCGTTAAAATAATGGAGTAAAACTTCTTGTGCTAGAATGTAATGTACCTGAATAGATTCATATAATTACCTCAATTAATTAATGTAATTGGACGTAAGAGTTTGTAGACTGATAAGTTAATTATACAAATGCATATAAGTCCTCTCCCGATTTAATTTCATGCAAGGGCTGTTATAAGTTTCTTCTATTATATTTTGAGAGTTAAACAAAATTACTAAATGACTACCTATACCTCCCAATGGTTTTCTTTTTGTTCGTAAACTGGCGAATTTATTTAAATATTAAGTAACATTACAAGCAGTAGAAGTGCTAGATACACTAAAAGCAGGATTACCCTTATGGTTTCGAATTACACCTCCTAGACCCCTAGCCCAAGGATTACCCTTAGCAGCTCCATTTGTATTGAGTTTGTATGAATGTAAAGGAGGTGTGTTCCAATTAAGCTTCAAAGTTATATTAGGGCTTGTGTGATGCTCGTTTTGGGTTAGAAGCTTGTATTCCACAATTCTACTTTTGAAAATGCTCCATGAGATTGAATTGTTATAGTTATTATGGTAGTTTTTATTGCGATTTAACCATAAGTGCCAAAGGCTGAATGGAAAAATATCTTTCCATTCGTAGAGGGAATCTTCAGAGGTATAGTGGTAATTCCTCAAATAGTCTAGCCAGTGATTATCATTCTGGCTTATGACAAGGTGTACCAAATTTGGGAGACCTGCACTATTCCAATATAGTCTAGCATGAACACATTCAAAGAAGATATGCATTAAAGTTTCATTCTTGCCTCCATAGGTAGTACAATGTTCATCTATATTTATGCCTATTTTGTGAAGATGAGCCCTGGTAGGAATTTTGTTGTGATAGCATAACCAAAGGAAGTAGTTAATTTTCCGCGGGATATTAAGTTTCCAAATCCAAGAGAAATTCCTCCCACTCCATATCTTAAAGGCCTATTTAATGGGGTCCAGGTGGAAGTCCACAGAGTAATATTCTTTTCATTCCCAATCGTCCATGCGACCCCTTTATTGCAAAAAGACCACCCTTTAAGAATATTATTCCAAATTCTAGTTTTGGGATTTAATCGATAAGTGAGGGATCTATTGCTATGTGTATTTATACAATGCCTGTGTATGAGGACTTGAGCCTACAAATTGAAAGGGTTTGTGAAAAGTCTCCAGGCTAAGTCTGTTAACTAAGCATTATTGTTTAAATCGGCCTTGATCAAACCAAGTCCTCCTTGTTCCTTTGGAGTAGTTATTATGTCCCAACTGACCATGTGAAACTTAGTTTTCTTATTATTAGAACCCCAAAGAAAGTCATGTTGTATTTTGTCAATAGAGTTGGTGATTTTCCGAGGGAGTTTTATGTATTGCATCACATGATTTGGGATGGTATTGAGAGTGGATCTTATAAGAGTGGTTCTACCTGTAATATTTAAAAAGTTTATTTTCCAACCTGCAAGTCTAGACTTCATATTATCCAACACAAATTGGAAATCAGAATTTTTTGGCCTTTATGAAATATTGGAAATCCAAGATACTTTCCAAAAGTCGTACCTTCCTTAATATTAAGAATATTACAAATGTCTTGCTTGAGGTTAATGGTACTGTTTTTGAAAAAAATAATCTTAGGTTTAGCATAATTAATATTTTCCCTAGAAAAGCTACAAAAGGCATGCATAATCTTCTTAATCGAATTACTAGTCTTTATGGAATCTTGAGCCATGAAAGTGAGATCAACAGCATAAAAAATATGTGATAAACGAGGTGCTGCTCTACCTATTTTAATGGGAATTCAATGCTTCGTTTCCACTTTGTTTACCCAAAAAATGGATAGAGTTGAATTTATACGTAGTTCTAAGATACGTGGTATAACTTGGTACAAATCGAAAAGTAGAAATATACTGGGTATTGACTGTATAAAGAATGAAATACAAATCAAACTGAGTGAAAAATATTTTGTGAACAAGCAAGATGAATCAATATACTAAGCCCAAAAAGGGATAATCTCTATATGAATATTAGTATGTTTTTCTCTGTGAATATCAATAATATAAGAGTGTATGAATGCCTTGATATCTGATTCCCCAGAGAAATAATAACTATCCCTCTTATAGTGGAGGGATACTACTTTAGATATAATTAAAAATACATAGTGTGAATCCCATGATAGATTAGTTTTTCCCTAATTCCGGCCGAGATTCTCTCCCTTAGTGCGGCTGTAACGACTCTTGTCTCTTGGCTCGATCTTGATCGGACTTGGTGTTGGTCGATTTTCAGGTTTAGAGCTCGATATTGGTTCAGGGCCCGAAATTGATTTTCGCTCGGTATTGGTCGGTCTCTGGCTCTTAAGCTCGATAACACCGCCTTACATCGTAGTTCGATTTGTAATCGAGCTAGGTATTGACTTCGAGCTCGGTACTTAATTGGTACCCGAAACTTGAGCTTGGTAACCTGGCTTCAGATCTCATTTCGATATTATGAAGACGACTTTCGGTCCATTACGTTCCAATCTTTACTAATCATTCGAAGGTCGAAAATCGATTTTGACCGTATACAGATAGTTCTCTTGTTTCTCGGTAAGAATATGGCGAGAAACGACACGATTTTCCAACGGCATGACTAGATATACACTGACGTTTGCATCGAACCCGACCATTATGTACGTGATAGCTGTCCCGTTGGTCCAGTTACCAAGGCATTAAATGTGTGTTAGACGATGGTCGGCCGCTGATAATATTGAACCGTCATTACCAGTTCTATAAATAGCTCATCTCTTTACCATTTTTTACTTTCAGATCCCAATCACCAAATCTACTAAGTTCTTATTGTATCTTCTGAGTTCTTCATCTGTAAATTTATGATTTTCACTGCAAAATCCCTCTTTAGAACACCAAATCTTGTCATCTTCCTCTATCTTCAATCTTCAAATACCAATGGCGAAAACGTCAAAAACCATTCCTCAAAAAGAAAAAGCTTCTTCTTCGCGGCCCGCAGACGACAAAACACCGGTGGAGCCATGACCTGAGGAGTGTGTTCCCGGGGGGTCTATCCTTATCTCCGATTTTAAGATTTACAAAGCTTCGCCGGTTTTCGATCGATGCAATCTAGTATCGGGGTATATGTACTCGATAACCGAGGTCCATCTTAAACAGTTAAGGAAAGATTGCAATTGGGAGGACAAAGAAGTGATAATCCCGACTCCCGAAGAAGATATTACTACCCATATGAAAGGGTTTTTAAGTGTATATACTTACCCTTTCAAATCCATCCTTTTTTTGGTGGATCGTTATTTTGATCTGCTTCTTTGTGAACAAAGTTGAGGGGATGGCTTTCACCCTCGACCACCTCATTAGGTTGTACAGCCCCCGCCGCTATCAATGTGGGTTAATAAAACTACAGCGCCGGGCTACCAAAGTGATTTTCTCGAGCATAGACGAGGACAAGGACCGGGGTTGGATGGGCAGGTTCATTCGAGTGAAGATTTCGGACCTAATCCCGGCCGAGAAAATGCCATTTTCCGAGGAATGGAAAATGAAGCGTAAGTATAATTCTACTGTTAGCTCCTATTGTTTTGCTCCTTTGTTTCTTACCGATATCCTTTTCTGCGATGTAGTGATTGCTTGGATGCCTGGTGCTATTCCTAACCTTAAGAGCTTGGTACAGGATCTGGCTTCGACCTCCACATATGCCGAGCACTCGTGGCGTGACTTGTCAAAGGGCCGATGAGAGGCTAAAAATCATGGTAATCCTCTTCCCCATGCCTTCGATGATTCGAATGAAATGACTTTCTTATACTTAACTGATTCTCTTATGTGTAGGCCTGGGAAAAGATGTGGTCATGAGGCCCTCGTCTGGAAAGGAAGAGACTTTGGCCCCGGTTCCAAAACCGGTGAAGGATAACAAAAGAAAAAAGGGCCTCTACCTCCGAAGATCCAACACTTAAGACAAAGACGGCTCGTAAGCCGAGGAAGAACACCATCCCTTTGACCGAAGAGTCAGTTCGGCATTTGAGGGATGAAGACGAAGAGGAAGAAGAAAATGACGGGTCCATATTGGTGGCCCGAGTGAAGAAAAGCGTCGAGGCTCCAAAGGCTACTGAATCGATGAAGACCGCAAAGATTCTATTTTGTGATGAGGGAGTCTTGGGAAGAGAATTGGTCAAAGTCCCTGAATCATCGAGGATTGAGGCTACCTCCCACCATAATGAGCCAATGGTGGGTACGACTGCGGGGACTGTTTTCGAGGCCCCTCGAGATGGAGAGAATGCCCCAAGTGTGAGCACCTAATTTTTGCCCTAATATAAAATTACTCCTAAAAAATCCAAAAAATAGCTTTAAATTATTTTTCTATATTTTTACTTAGTTTGCTTTGTACGTATTCATGTTTGATGCATTTTTAAGTTGCATTTTAAATCCTAAAGAAAATACAAAAATATTTTTAATTTTTACATTTTTTAGATTTTAATTGCATAATTAATTGCATTTGTAAAACACTAAAATACCAAAAAATACATTTAGTCTACATGCATTTGTTAGATAATTGAATTAGTTAATTATAGAAAAATAGGTCATTAGGTTAATTTTACAAATTAGTTAAAATTAGGAGTGTTAAATAAATTGATTAGTCTTGAAAAATACAAAAAAAGAAAAGAGAAGGCTATGGGGTCTCATTACAGCTTTGGGCCAGGTTTCTAGTGGCCCATTTTCCTTCCATTCGCCCCAGCCCACTACCCGCCGGCCCAATATCCCCCTTCATCTCTAAAATAGACCCTAATTTCACCCTCCCCTTTGGATTCAGAAGATCAGAGATATCGGCAGACCCCCCTCCTTGATTCCCATTTTTTGAGAACGGATCCTCACTCTCAAAAAATATAGAACATACACACATTCAGTCAATTATTCATCAGCGAAAACACACGCATACCCAGGAGCAACAAAGACTCTAGAACGCAAATATTCCAGATCTGAAAATTTTTCAAAGAGTGTTCCGAATTTCCAATGAGCTGATTTCGCTGTTGTTTACTCTGCTGTCCAGTAGCTGAATTCCAACATCACGTCCGGCTTTCTGCCTTTATTTGGCTTTCGATTTTTGTTTGCTATTCAGGTATGAATTTTGATCCAAAAAATGTTGTAAGTTTTGTTTAGATGCTATATTGCAATAAAACTGGCAGTGATTGTTCCTTATACGTTTGAAAAAGTTCATCGCTGCTAATTACAAATTTGAATTAATGTTGAACTACTATGATGCATAAAGTTAGAATAAATCTGTGTGCAAAAAAATCGTTTGTTAAATCACTGTTAAGCCTTCACTTGTAAGACAACTGATTTGCGCTCAAGTGTGTTGAAATTCAGATATTTTTGTTCATTTAAAACTGGATTTGAAATTGAATTTCTCAGGTTAAATTAAAATTAGAAAAGGCTTCAACATCAAACCATGAGTCCAATTTGTATTAAATAACGTGAAGGTGGCCATTTGTGTAACAGTTAGTTCCAGTTGAGTAATGTTCTACCTTAGAATTTGAGCATCTTCGAATAGTTCTCCATATAGTCTGTTTCTTTCGTGTTTATATGGTTATATTTTAAGATCCTTATTTTGTTATAAGATTTTATTAGTTTCATTCTTAAATTTGAAACCGAAGCTGGGTGAGAGTTGCCATGAATTTGTTAAGTTGATTTGAGTTGCTTTATTAACTAGTAGGCTGTTTGGTTAGTATTTACGTTGACTGGGCCATCTGTTAGTCTTAGGGAATCAGAAAATTAAATTGGGATTATAATAGCACAGGTTGTTAGTTTGATCCCATTTCATAAATGAATTGATGAGGCAAATAAGTCATATGCCAGGCCCACTTCGTGATAATATACGACTGGCTTATCCCTTCTTTAGTAACAAGCATACTTTTCCATATTTAATCCACGTGATGTTTCTCCAACAATCATTCCATAACTCTTGTATCTTTACGCTTGATCTCAAATGTAAAAATTAATCATGAACATCGTAGCTTGCTTTAGATGCGAATAATAAATCATCGTGGCCATGGGTACGGTTCCCGTGGCATGGTCACGATACATAAATCCCAATTCGAGTGTGCGTTTCACGTGACTCGACCAGAACTTCAAACAATAATAAAAATATGCATATCGTAAATCGCGGGTGCATTTCATGTGGCGCGGTTTGCGACGTGTGCCAAAACGACAAGTGTACGACACCGTGACTTGTTCCAAAAATAATTCCATAAATAATTAAAAGCGGTTAAAAAGTAAAAATGCACAATAGGCTTTAAATATGTAATAAATCAGATAATTAGGCCAAGTATTAATTGTTAAGTGACTGTGCTAAAACCACTGAACTCGGGAGTGCCTCACACCTTCTCCCGGGTTAACAGAATTTCTTACCCGGTCTTCTGTGTTCGCGGACCATAAAATAGAGTCAATTTCCTTGATTTGGGATTTAAAATAAACCGGTGACTTGGGACACCATAACAACTAATCCAAGTGGCGACTCTGATAAATAAATAATCCCATTTCGATTAACGTCACTTTAATTGAAAAAACTCCCTATCCCCTTCGGAAAAAAGGAGGTGTGACAGCTCTGGCGACTCTGCTGGGGACAAGAACCCAGAACTTATGGTTCAGGGTTCAAAATTAGAGCTTAGAATAACTATCATACTTGGCTTTGGTTTATTATCTGATTTTTTTACATATTTAAGCCTAATGTGCTAAATGCCGCTTTTTACCGCTTTGATATTATGTGAATTGTATATAAACTGCTATGAAACCTTTCTTCTCTCTGAGTCTTCTAAATCTTCTGGGAAGCGTGCGCTTCGCGTGGCTTCTTTTCTGTTAGAGTCATATCCTAATTTTAGAACGAGGTTCGGATAAGTTGCAAAGTCGGTGAAGCTTCTGTATTCCCGGTACGCTTCTCCCCCCGGCTCGAGTTGTCCGCTTGGGTAAGCCAGGTCTAGAACAGTACACCCAGGATTTAAACTTAGAATAACATAGCCTCATGTCGGATCCCTAGTAGGAACGTTTGTTTGCATCACATGCATTTGACTTTGGGACTCAACACATGGGTTGGGTCTGTTCAGGACAGGTGTACCCAAATTAAAAGACCATCCTGATGCATTACGTGCTACTTGTGTATTCATTTTCTTCGGGTTATATGTTGATCGACTTCTAGAATAGAGAAAGAAAATCAAGAAGAAAAAAATCAACAAGAGTGAGGTAGGTATTTGAAATATTTCAAAACTCTGCCGAAATTTTGAAAAACAAAAGAGAGAAAATAAGCCAATATTTTAAAAATTCATATTTTCCCTGTTCCGTCAAAACTGGCAGAACTACGCGGGTCTGATTCTCACCGGATGTGAGATACGTAGGCAAATCTCATCGGTTCCGGCCCATAATTTTCAAAAAATTCAAAAATATTTTCCTTTACGTCATCTTTAGAAAGTCTTTCTTTTAGACCACAATTTTAAAAATCTAAAAATATTTTTCTTTACTTCCTTCTTTAGAAAGTCTTTCTTTTAGACCCCAATTTTAAAAAAAATACAAAAATATTTTCTTTTTAATTTCTTCTCAAAATCCAAAAATATTTTCATTCTTCTTTCGAAAATTGAAAAGAAAATTCAAGATTCAAAAATATTTTCTTTTTTCTTTAGAAGTATGTCTTTCATAAATTCAAAATAAAAGTCCAAAAATCGAAAAATATTTCCTTTCTTTTTTAGAAGTTTTTTCTTTCGAAATTCCAAAAAAAAAGTCAAAATTCCAAAAAAATAATATTTTCTTTCTTCTTTAGAAGTCTTTCTTTTCAAAAATTCTTTTTAAAAAAAACAAACAAATCGAAATCCAAAAATATTTTGTTTCTTCTTTATAAGTCTTTCTTTCGGAAATTAGAAACAAAAAAGAGAGTTAGTTTATTTCCTTTATTCTTGATCTTCCCGAACTACGCAGGATCTGATTCATGTTCCTACATGATACGTAGGCAACCCACATCAGGTTCGATCGACCATAAAAAAAGTGTTAAAAAAATGATGATAATAATAATAAGGACCGATTGAGTCCATTCTAACGTGTCTCTTGTTTTGAATTGTAAAGAAAGTTTGATGTGGTCGGTTTGTGGTAAGCTGGCAACAATAGATCCAAGGAAAAAATGCCATTGACAACTGGCATCGAAGCTGTTACAAGTGCTCAAGAGACTCAGGGTCAGAGGGTTCAACAAGAGTCTACTGTGGTTGAGGAAAATAGGGTACTGAAGTAGCAAATGACTGAAATATGTTAAGCATGGGCCAATGGCCAAGGACCGCCTTTTTCTATTCATGGTTTCCAAAAGTTCACATCCATTTTGACTACTACCATTCCGGTCTCATTGCATGATCCATCTTATCCACCTGGGTTGAGTCTTTATCCCAATTGTATGATTACAGCTGGAACTTCTGTTGCGCGCTCCCAAAGTGTGCCATTGACAACTAATCAAACAACCACTACTATTATGCCCGTCTTCACCATCCCACAGCCGACAGTGGTACAAAAGAAAACTCATGAGTCACAATTTGCTACCCAGCAAGAACAGTACCATTCTCCTGAGTACCACTCGTACCTATTTGATCTTCCTGCAAAAATTGAGAAGCCTGCCCAAAAGATGGCACAGGAAGAAATGACCCAAAGAATGAAAAGCTTAGAACAACAGTTGAAAAACATGCAAGGTTGGCAGGTCAGAAGAGTATTGCCTTCAAGGATCTATGTATGTTCCCCAATGTTGGTTTGCCACTTGGTTTCAAGATCCCCAAATTTGAAAAGTATGATGGACACGGCGACCCCATAGCTCACTTGAAAAGGTATTGCAATCAGCTAAGAGATGTTGGAAGAAATGAAGAATTACTAATGGCTTATTTTGGGGAAAGCCTGACAGGGGTAGCCTCTGAATGGTTTATTGATCAAGACACCTCTCACTGGCATGTCTAGGATGACATGGCCCGGGCCTTTGTCAGACAATTCCAGTACAACATCGACATCGCCCCAAACCGCAATTCCCTTTCTAAGCTGAAGAAAAAATCGACTGAAAGCTTCAGGGAATATGCCATTAAATGGAGAGAGCAAGCAGCTAGAGTTAAGCCACCCATGGATGACCACGAGCTAATCACTGTCTTACTTCAAGCTCAAGAGCCAGATTATTTTCAAAACATGATGTCCGCAGTTGGCAAATCCTTCCCGGAAGCAATCAAATTTGGGGAAATAGTTGAGATTGGCCTTAAGACAGGCAGAATTATAAGTCAAGTAGCTCTCAAAGCTGCAACTCAGGCTGTCCAGATTGAATCTGATAATTTTAGTGACACGAATGAGAAGGATGAAGAAACCATGATGACAATAAGGTCGAGAAGAGGTCCTAGGAGAACATCTCGAAGGTATGAGCAGCCTCATCAGGTTTTCGATGATTCCCCTGAGCACTACTATCCACCTCAGAACCCACAATACTCTATTGCTCCACTTCAGTATGTTGTCCAGCCACCAAGACACCCCAGAAGGCGAGCACCAGCACCACAAAATTTCCACCAGCTTTCACAAAATTTTCAAGTGCCCTATAACCCACATCCAAGCAGGGGTATAGAGGGGAACAAAGGTTGAAAGATAATTTTACACCAATAGGAGAGTCCTATGCAATTGTGTTTGAGAAATTAAAGTATTATGACATGGTTGCACCTATTCCTCCAAATCATGTAGACCCACGTGAAAGAAGCTTTGACCCTTCTAAAAGGTGTGAATACCATTCCAATGCCTAGGGGCACAATGTTGAAAGTTGTCAGGATTTAAAAAGAGAAATAGAAAGGATGATCCAGGAAAACTGATTGTGATCCAAGATAATGACACCCAGAATATCACGCAGAATCCTTTACATGCACATGATGATGCACACTTTATGTGGATGATGTGTGGTGACATGGAGTATGAAAATCCTCTCAGGAATTTGCCGACTGGAATTGGAGAAGGCAATGGTGATTCTGATGAGCAAATTTGTGGCTAAATGTCAAGCTTAGCAATTGAAAAGTCATTCCCTCCTCACTAGGAAGGAATCTTGGTAGCTTGTTTTGATGTTTTTTCTATTATCTGGGTTATTCCAGGGTGTGATCCAGATTTTATTTGTTTTATTGAGTCAAACCCTTCTATTCCTCTATTTTATTTATGTGAGTCTTGTCTGTCCGTTTTATTGCTATTTTCATTACCCGGGTTATTTTAGGGTTGTAACTCAGATTTTAGGTTGTTTGTCTTGTTGTTTACTCAATGAAATACAATTTATCTTTTTGTGTCATTCCATGCTTAGTTCTTTTCCCGCTTGTTTTAGTGATATGACATGCATGTGGAATTTTTGGCCAGATCTTAGAAAACTGATTTAAGCTTGAATTGGATAAATGAGAAAAAAGAACTTTTGAGGATGAATAAAGAGTTGAAACACTTTGGAATTAAGCTCGAATAAAAATGACCCGAGGAGGTTAATGATCTTTACCTTCAAATCATTGTGAAGGTCGGGTTTGAGGAAGAATCAATTGAAGTTTATTGGAAAGTTTGACATTAATGGGTGAAAAGTGTCTTCCGACCATGACACACCAAGAAGACAGACATGTTCATCAATGCTATGTCGCGAAAGGAAACCATGATTGGCATTCTAGAGGCTAGGAGGCCCTTGTTCTACTACCCAAACTCTTTATACCCTTTGTTACACCTTTTGAGCCTGTGTTATTTTCTTTGATCACCCTCTTTTGGAATCAAGTTTAGAGTCAAAAGTCAAAAATAAAAAATGAAAAGAAAAGTCCATGCTCCCAAAGTACAAACTGGGGAAACTCTTAGAAAGTTCAAGTGAAAAAAAAGAAAGAAAAAAGAACATTCGAAGGTCCATGCCCCTAGAAAATAGAAGTTGGGGCCGTTTGTTTTGAAAACAAAAAAAAAGGAAGAAAGAAGGAAAAATGAGAAAAAAAGAAATAAAAAGAAAAAGAAAGAAAGATGAAAAAAAAAATAGTTAGTTCAGAGGTTTGAACTACGTTTGACATGATTCCTTTTAAAAAAAAAAGGATACGTAGGGAGACTTAGACGGTTCGGTCCAACTAAATCAGAAGAAAAAAATTTCCAAAAATCCCCTGTATCTGAAACTGGGGCAAAGATTTTATTTCAATTTTGAAAGAGTCGATTCCAAGAGTTGTAAGTCTACAACCCCCTCATTTTGAGTCTACTTTGAGCCTTATGTCGTCCCTTCTTTCCAACCCTATCCAAAACCATTCCAAATAAAGACCTCCTAATCAGCCTTCAAGAATGCCAAGAGACGCATGCAATGAGCAACAATTGTCACACGATATAGAACACTGTCAGTTTGCTCACACAAGAAAGCAAAAGAAAAAGGAAAATAAAAGAAAAATGAGAGAGTCTTACTAGTGAAAACCCTCACGGGCACTGTAAGGCGACAGTAAGAAGAGATAAATAAATGAGAGAGACTTGTTGGTGAAAATCCCTCGGGGCACCACTAGTCGAGAGTGAGTTGTGAAGCTGATGCAAGGAATTGACATGAACAAAACAAACCCGGCTTTAGAGGTCATAAGAATGGTAAAAAGAAAGATTGAATCAGTTTGATAAATCAGACCCTTGAGTCCAAAATACATGTCATGATCATTGAGGCTAGTTACCAAAAAAAAAGAAAGAAAAAAAAGGGAAACTCTTCCCTATTTCCTTCTCGACAAGGGCATTTATTGTTAATATTGTTTCTTTGCATCATTGTGTCCTTCACTCTGAGTCACTCCTTGTCAAAACAAGCAAGAAAAGATTTCAAAATCTGCTACAACCTTTTCAGTTGCACAAAGTTAATTTGGCTAGCACAGTCAGGTGTTACAGTCAACATGCCTTGAGGATTCATGCAAAGGCTTCCCCCCAAAATACCCTTATCAGCCTACTTGGCTAAAGCAAGCAAAGATAACCTCGAGGTTAATCAGGGGCTCAAGCTCTCTATAGTACTGAACAAGGACTATGAAGTGTGCACATCGTGCAAAAGGCACTTACAAGTTGTGATTTTCTCTGACAGACAACTTGCTCCCAAAGCAAAAGCCATTCAAGATATCAGAAAAGGTTATCTAAGAAAAGAAATCTCTTTTTTGAGACAAGGCTGATTGAGCCACAAAACACAAATGGTACTGGGAGCTAAATAATCATGGTTCATATAGAAAGTAAAGGTCTCTTGAAAGCAACAACAGAGTCTCCTAGCAGTGAAACCAACTGCCAATACAGTCGGTCTTCCAAAGGCTGGATGATCACAAAGCCAAGCTGCCCAAGATTCAAGGCCACAAACCGACCACCACTTTTAAAACTGACAAAATTTTTTTTGTTTGAAACAGGAACAAAGCAGTGCAAGGAAGTTGGTACAAAAATAAAAAAAAAAAAAGAAAAAAAAAAGAAAGAAAAAGAAAAAAGAAGAGAAGAGCCGACAAAGGGAAGTTTCTCAAATCTTTGCCTTTATCTGTCTTGCTAATGTGCATAAAATGTTGCCATTGCTCTTCACATTTTTCCTCCTAGGATAAAAAGTCCTAGTCTGATGGAGTTTCTCCTAATCAAAATCTTAGTCCGATGAATCTTTCTCCTAAGATAGAAGACCTAGTCTGATGAATTTTCTCCTAGGCTCGAAATCTTAGTCTAATGAATCTTTCTCCTAAGATAGAAGACCTAGTCTGATGAACTTTCTCCTAGGATCAAAATCTTAGTCTGATAAATCTTTCTCCTAAGATAGAAAACCTAGTTTGATGAATTTCTTCTAAGATAGAAAACCTAGTCTGATGAATTTTCTTCTAGGATAAACGTCTTAGTCTGATGAATCTTTCTCCTAAGATAATAAAACAAAAGACCCAGTCTGATGAACTTTCTCCTAGGATCAAAATCATAGTTTGATGAATCTTTCTCCTAAGATAGAAAACCTAGTCTGATGAATTTTCTTCTAGGATCGAAATCTTAGTCTGATGAATTTTCTCCTAGGATCGAAATCTTAGTCTGATGAATCTTTCTCCTAAGATAATAAAAAAGAGTCTTAGTCTGATGAAATTTCTCCTAGGATCAAAATCTTAGTCTGATGAATCTTTCTCCTAAGATAGAAGACCTAGTCTGATGAACTTTTTCCTAGGATAGAAATCTTAGTCTGATGAATCTTTCTCCTAAGATACCAAAAAAAAAAGAAAAGAGACCTACTCTGATGAATTTTCTCCTATGATAGAAGACCTAGTCTGATGAACTTTCTCCTAGGATTAAAATCTTAGTCTGATGAATCTTTCTCCTAAGATACCATAAAAAAGACCTAGTCTGATGAACTTTCTCCTAGGATCAAAATCTTAGTCTGATGAATCTTTCTCCTAAGATACCATAAAAAAAAAGACCTAGTCTGATGAATTTTCTCCTAGGATAATAAATTTAAAAAACGGGAAGTCTGGATTTTAAAAAAAGGTCACTTTTTAGTTTTCTTAAGTTATCAATCTTTAGTTTTCTTGAAATCAGGGGCCCCGCCTGGAGAATAGGGTTAGTTTTTAGTTTAGTCAAGCTTAGTTTATAGTTTTTCGCAAGCTCAATCTCAAATTTAGGAGACGCACTTCCTAGTTTGGGTTTTTCAGATTTTTATTTCTTTAGGAGACGCATATCCTAGTCGAGTCTTCAATTTTACTCTCATCATTGCATCATTCATCAATAGCATAGGTGATTTATAGTTCTGCTAACAACTCACAAATCTTCCTAGTGCAAACTGGGGCAGAAAATGTTTTTTTGTTTTGTCTATTTTGTTGTAGTATCAAGCGCCCACCTGGAGAATGAGGAAATTTATTTCAGGTTTTAAGTCAGCATTAGGTGCCCACCTGGAGAATGAGGGAATTCATTTTAAGTGTTAAGTCAACATCATGATTCCTCAGAAGTCTTCTTTATAGGTCTTTCTTTCGAAAATTAGAAACAAAAAAGAGAGTTAGTTTATTTCCTTTATTCTTGATCTTCCCGAACTACGCAAGATCTGATTCATGTTCCTACATGATACGTAGGCAACCCACATCAGGTTCGATCGACCATAAAAAAAAGTGTTAAAAAAATGATGATAATAATAATAAGGACCGATTGAGTCCATTCTAACGTGTCTCTTATTTTGAATTGTAAAGAAAGTTTGAGGTGGTCGGTTTGTGGTAAGCTGGCAACACAAGATCCAAGGGAAAAAGGCCATTGACAACTGGCATCGAAGTTGTTACAAGTGCTCAAGAGACTCAGGGTCAGAGGGTTCAATAAGAGTCTACTGTGGTTGAGGAAAATAGAGTACTGAAGTAGCAAATGACTGAAATGTGTCAAGCATGGGCCAATAGCCAAGGACCGCCTTTTTCTATTCATGGTTTCCCAGAGTTCACATCCATTTTGACTACTACCATTCCGGTCTCATTGCATGATCCATCTTATCCACCTGAGTTGAGTCTTTATCCCAACTGTATGACTACAGCTGGAACTTCTGTTGTGCGCTCCTAAAGTGTGCCATTGACAACTAATCAAACAACCACTACTTTTATGCCCGTCTTCACCATCCCACAGCCGACAGTGGTACAAAAGAAAACTCATGAGTCACAATTTGCTACCCAGCAAAAACAGTACCATTCTCTTGAGTACCACTCGTACCTATTTGATCTTCCTGCAAAAATTGAGAAGCCTGCCCAAAAGATGGCACAGGAAGAAATGACCCAAAGAATGAAAAGCTTAGAACAACAGTTTAAAAACATGCAAGAGTTGGCAGGTCAGAAGAGTAATGCCTTCAAGGATCTATGTATGTTCCCCAATGTTGGTTTGCCACTTGGTTTCAAGATCCCCAAATTTGAAAAGTATGATGGACACGACGACCCCATAGCTCACTTGAAAAGGTATTGCAATAAGCTAAGAGGTGTTGGAAGAAATGAAGAATTACTAATGGCTTATTTTGGAGAAAGCCTGACAGGGGTAGCCTCTGAATGGTTTATTGATCAAGACACCTCTCACTGGCATGTCTAGGATGACATGGCCTGGGCCTTTGTTAGACAATTCTACTACAACATCGACATTGCCCCAGACCGCAATTCCCTTTCTAAGCTGAAGAAGAAATCGACTGACAGCTTCAAGGAATATGCCATTAAATGGAGAGAGCAAGCAGCTATAGTTAAGCCACCCACAGATGGCCACGAGCTAATCACTGTCTTACTTCAAGCTCAAAAGCCAAATTATTTTCAAAACATGATGTCCCAGTTGGCAAATCCTTCCCGGAAGCAATCAAAATTGGGGAAATAGTTGAGAATGGCCTTAAGACAGGCAGAATTATAAGTCAAGCAGCTCTCAAAGCTGCAACTCAGGCTGTTCAAATTGAATCGGGTAATTTTAGTGACATGAAGGAGAATGATGAAGAAACCATGATGACAATAAGGTAGAGAAGAGGTCCTAGGAGAACATCTCGAAGGTATGAGCAGCCTCATCAGGTTTTCGATGATTTCCCTGAGCACTACTATCCACCTCAGAACCCACAATACTCTATTACTCCACTTAAGTATGTTGTCCACCCACCAAGACACCCCAGAAGGCGAGCACCAGCACCGTAAAATCTCCACCAACCTTCACAAAATTTTCAAGTGCCCTATAACCCACATCCAGGTCAGGGGTATAGATGGGAACAAAGGTTGAAAGATAATTTTACACCAATAGGAGAGTCCTATGCAAGTGTGTTTGAGAAATTAAAGCGTTATGACATGATTGCACCTATTCCTCCAAATCATGTAGACCCACGTGCAAGAAGCTTTGACCCTTCTAAAAGGTGTGAATACCATTCCAATGCCTAGGGGCACAATGTTGAAAGTTGTCAGGATTTGAAAAGAGAAATAGAAAGGATGATCCAGGAAAAACTGATTGTGATCCAAGATAATGACACCCAGAATATCACGCAGAATCCTTTACATGCACATGATGATGCACACTTTATGTGGATGATGTGTGGTGACATGGAGTATGAGAATCCTCTCAGGAATTTGCCGACTGAAATTGGAGAAGGCCATGGTGATTCTGATTAGCAAATTTGTGGCTAAATGTCAAGTTTAGCAATTAAAAAGTCATTCCCTCCTCACTAGGAAGGAATCTTGGTAGCTTGTTTTGATGTTTTTTTCTATTATCTGTGTTATTCCAGGGTGTGATCCAGATTTTATTTGTTTTATTGAGTCAAACCCTTCTATCCCTCTATTTTGTTTGTGTGAGTCTTGTCTGTCCGTTTTATTGCTATTTTCATTACCCGGGTTATTTTAGGGTTGTAACTCGGATTATAGGTTATTTGCCTTGTTGTTTACTCAATGAAATACAGTTTGTCTTTTTGTGTCATTCCATGCTTAATTCTTTTTCCGCTAGTTTTAGTGATATGACATGCATGTGGAATTTTTGGCCAGATCTTAGAAAACCGATTTAAGCTTGAATTGGATAAATGAGAAAAAAATAACTTTTGAGGATGAATAAAGAGTTGAAATACTTTGGAATTAAGCTCGAATAAAAATGACCCGAGGAGGTTAATGATCTTTACCTTCAAATCATTGTGAAGGTCGGGTTTAAGGAAGAATCAATTGAAGTTTATTGGAAAGTTTGACATTAATGGGTGAAAAGTGTCTTCCGACCATGACACACCAAGAAGACAGACATGTTCATCAATGCTATGTCGCGAAAGGAAACCATGATTGGCATTCTAGAGGCTAGGAGGCCCTTGTTCTACTACCCAAACTCTTTATACCCTTTGTTACACCTTTTGAGCCTGTGTTATTTTCTTTGATCACCCTCTTTTGGAATCAAGTTTAGAGTCAAAAGTCAAAAATAAAAAATGAAAAGAAAAGTCCATGCTCCCAAAGTACAAACTGGAAAAACTCTTAGAAAGTTCAAGTGAAAAAAAAAAGAAAAAAGAACATTCGAAGGTCCATGCCCCTAGAAAATAGAAGCCGGGGCAGTTTGTTTTGAAAACCAAAAAAAAAAGAGAAGAAAGAAGGAAAAATGAGAAAAAAAGAAAGAAAAAGAAAAAGAAAAAGAAAGAAAGATGAAAAAAAAAAAGTTAGTTCAGAGGTTTGAACTACGTTTGACATGATTCCTTTTAAAAAAAAGGATACGTAGGAAGCCTTAGACGGTTCAGTCCAGCTAAATAAGAAGAAAAAAAATTCCAAAAATCCCCAGTATCTGAAACTGGGGCAAAGAATTTATTTCAATTTTGAAAGAGTCGATTCCATGTGTTGTAAGTCTACAACCCCCTCATTTTGAGTCTACTTTGAGCCTTATGTCGTCCCTTCTTTCCAACCCTATCCAAAAACCTTCTAAATAAAGACCTCCTAATCAGCCTTCAAGAATGCCAAGAGACGCATACAATGAGCAACAGTTGTCACACGACATAGAACACTGTCAAGTTGCTCACACAAGAAAGCAAAAGAAAAAGGAAAATAAAAGAAAAATGAGAGAGTCTTACTAGTGAAAACCTTCACGGGAACTGTAAGGCGACGGTAAGAAGAGATAAATAAATGAGAGAGACTTGCTGGTGAAAATCCCTCGGGGCACCACTAGTCGAGAGTTAGTTGTGAAGCTGATGCAAGAAATTGGCATGAACTAAACAAACCCGGCTTTAGAGGTCATAAGAATGTAAAAAGAAAGATTGAATTAGTTTGATAAATTAGGCCATTGAGTCCAAAATGCATCTCATGATCATTGAGGCTAGTTACCAAAAAAAAAAGAAAAAAAAAGAAAAGAAAAAAAGGGGTAAACTCTTCCCTATTTCCTTCTCGACAAGGGCATTTCTTGTTAATATTGTTTCTTTGCATCATTTTGTCCTTCACTCTGAGTCACTCCTTGTCAAAACAAGCAAGAAAAGATTTCAAAATCTGCTACTAGCTTTTCAGTTGCACAAAGTTAATTTGGCCAGCACAGTTAGGTGTTACAGTCAACATGCCTTGAGGATTCATGCAAAGGCTTCCCCCCAAAATACCCTTATCAGCCTACTTGGCTAAAGCAAGAAAAGATAACCTCGAGGTTAATCAGGGGCTCAAGCTCTCTATAGTAATGAACAAGGACTACAAAGTGTGCACATCGTGCAAAAGGCCTTTACAAGTTGTGATTTTCTCTGACAGACAAATTGCTCCAAAAGCAAAAGCCATTCAAGATATCAGAAAAGGTTATCTAAGAAAATAACTCTTTTTTTTGAGACAAGGCTGATTGAGCCACAAAACACAAATGGCACTGGGAGCGAAATAATCATGGTTCATATAGAAAGTAAAGGTCTCTTGAAAGCAACAACAGAGTCTCCCAGCAGTGCAACAAACTACCAATACAGTCGGTCTTCCAAAGGCTGGATGATCACAAAGCCAAGCTGCCCAAGACTCAAGGCCATAAACCGACCACCACTTTTAAAACTGACAAAATTTCTTTTGTTTGAAACAGGAACAAAGCAGTGCAAGGAAGTTGGTTCAAAAACAAAAAAAAAAAAAGAAAAAGAAGAAAAGAAAGAAAAATAAAAAAAAGAAGAGAAGAGCCGACAAAGGAAAGTTTCTCAAATCTTTGCCTTTATCTGTCTTGCTAGTGTGCATAAAATGTTGCCATTGCTCTTCACATTTTTCCTCCTAGGATAATAAGTCCTAGTCTGATGGATCTTCTCCTAATCAAAATCTTAGTCTGATGAATCTTTCTCCTAAGATAGAAGACCTAGTTTGATGAATTTTCTCCTAGGATCGAAATCTTAGTCTAATGAATCTTTATCCTAAGATAGAAGACCTAGTCTGATGAACTTTCTCCTAGGATCAAAATCTTAGTCTGATAAATCTTTCTCCTAAGATAGAAAACCTAGTTTGATGAATTTCTCCTAAGATAGAAAACCTAGTCTGATGAATTTTCTCCTAGGATAAACGTCTTAGTCTGATGAATCTTTCTCCTAAGATAACCAAAAAAAAAGACCTAGTCTGATGAACTTTCTCCTAGGATCAAAATCTTAGTCTGATGAATCTTTCTCCTAAGATAGAAAACCTAGTCTGATGAATTTTCTCCTAGGATCAAAATCTTAGTCTGATGAATTTTCTCCTAAGATCGAAATCTTACTCTGATGAATCTTTCTCCTAAGATAATAAAAAAGAGACTTAGTTTGATGAATTTTCTCATAGGATCAAAATCTTAGTCTGATGAATCTTTCTCTTAAGATAGAAGACCTAGTCTGATGAACTTTCTCCTAGGATAGAAATCTTAGTCTGATGAATCTTTCTCCTAAGATACCAAAAAAAAGAAAAGAGACCTAGTCAGATGAATTTTTTCCTAGAATCAAAATCTTAGTCTGATGAATCTTTCTCCTAAGATAACAAAAAAAGAGGAATCTTTCTCCTAAGATACCATAAAAAAGACCTAGTCTGATGAACTTTCTCCTAGGATCAAAATCTTAGTCTGATGAATCTTTCTCCTAAGATACCATAAAAAAAAGACCTAGTCTGATGAATTTTCTCCTACGATAATAAGTTTAAAAAACGGGAAGTCTGGATTAAAAAAAAGGTCAATTTTTAGTTTTCTAAGTTATCAATCTTTAGTTTTCTTGAAATCAGAGGTCCCGCCTGGAGAATAGGGTTAGTTTTTAGTTTAGTCAAGCTTAGTTTATAGTTTTCTGCAAGCTCAATCTCAAATTTAGGAGACACACTTCCTAGTTTGGGTTTTTCAGATTTTTATTTCTTTAGGAGACACATATCCTAGTCGAGTCTTTAATTTTACTCTCATCATTGCATCATTCATCAATAGCATAGGTGATTTATAGTTCTGCTAACAACTCACAAATCTTCCTAGTGCAAACTGGGGCAGAAAAGTTTTTTTTGTTTTGTCTATTTTGTTGTAGTATCAGGCGCCCACCTGGAGAATGAGGGAATTCATTTCAGGTTTTAAATCAGCATTAGGCTCCCACCTGGAGAATGAGGGAATTCATTTCAGGTTTTAAGTCAGCATTAGGCGCCCACCTGGAGAATGAGGGAATTCATTTCAAGTGTTAAGTCAACATCAGGCACCCACCTGGAAAACGAGGGAATTCATTTCAAGTTTTTAAGTCAGCAGGCCCCCACTTGGAAAACAAGGGAATTCATTTCAAGTTTTAAGGCATCAAGCGCGCACCTGGAGAACGAGGGAATTTCTTTCAAGTTTTAAGTCAGCATCAGGTGCCCACCTGGATAATGAGGGAATTTGTTTCAATTTTCAAGTCATTAGCAGGCGCCCACCTGGAGAACGAGGGAATTCATTTCAATTTTCAAGTCAGTTGCTGGCGCCCACCTGAAGAACGAGGGTAGTCCGAGATGACAAAGGAAGAAGTCTCAATCCAGAATAAAAGAAAAAAAAAAGAAGAGAAGTGAATCCAAAATGCAGAAGCCGATGAAAGATGTGAACTGCTCAAGACATGGCTGAAGTTACAAGCTTTGCATGTCCCGTCTTGATCCGAAAAGTTGAAGAAGAAAGAACTAGCACCTGCAGCTAGCAAGCATCAAGGTTCAAATCAAAAGTCCGCATGAAGAACCATTCAAGACTCAAGATCAAGCTTTAGAAGACTCATAGATAGGAATCTTGTAACTCGTAGCTGATAGGCTTAGTTAGTTTCTTTTTCATTTTGACTTTGGTGTAATAGGGTGCTCAGCAAGAAGTAAATAGCAGTAACAACAGTGAAATCACATCTTCTCGGTAGTCCCAGCTACCTAAACTTCTAGAACTACACTGACCTGATTCCTTTATAGCCAAAGATATGTAGGCAACCTCCGAAGCAAAGTTCGGTCAAACTTTTCAAAAAATGCTTCCCATGGAGTATCCAAATGGGCAAAAATTGCTTGTAATTGCTCACTTTATCTTAGTCCGAAAACTTTTCATGTTTCCGAGCAAAGAGGGGCAGCTGTGAACACCTAATTTTTGCCCTAATATAAAATTACTCCTAAAAAATCCAAAAAATAGCTTTAAATTATTTTTCTATATTTTTAGTTAGTTTGCTTTGTACGTATTCATGTTTGATGCATTTTTAAGTTGCATTTTATATCCTAAAGAAAATACAAATTTTTTTTTAATTTTTACATTTTTAGATTTTAATTGCATAATTAATTGCATTTGTAAAACACTAAAATATCAAAAAAT
Organism: Nicotiana tabacum; assembly: GCF_000715075.1. Taxonomy (NCBI): domain Eukaryota; kingdom Viridiplantae; phylum Streptophyta; class Magnoliopsida; order Solanales; family Solanaceae; genus Nicotiana; species Nicotiana tabacum. The sequence goes on from NC_134098.1 coordinate 11,016,745, forward strand.
ACATTAGTAACTCTACATGCATTTGTTAGTTAAATGAATTAGTTAATTATAGAAAAATAGGTCATTAGGTTAATTTTACAAATTAGTTGGAATTAGGAGTGTTAAATAAATTGATTAGTCTTGAAAAATACAAAAAAAGAAAAGAGAAGGCTATGGGGTCTCATTACAGCTTTGGGCCAGGTTTCTAGTGGCCCATTTTCCTTCCATTCGCCCCAGCCCACTACCCGCCGGCCCAATATCCCCCTTCATCTCTAAAATAGACCCTAATTTCACCCTCCCCTTTGGATTCAGAAGATCAGAGATATCGGCAGACCCCCCTCTTTGATTCCCATTTTTTGAGAATGGAGCCTCACTCTCAAAAAACAAAGAACATACACACATTCAGTCAATTATTCATCAGCGAAAACACACGCATACCCAGGAGCAGCAAAGACTCTAGAACGCAAGTATTCCAGATCTGAAAATTTTTCAAAGAGTGTTCCGAATTTCCAATGAGCTGATTTCGCTGTTGTTTACTCTGCTGTCCAGTAGCTGAATTCCAACATCACGTCTGGTTTTCAGCCTTTATTTGGCTTTCGATTTTTGTTTGCTATTCAGGTATGAATTTCGATCCAAAAAATACTGTAAGTTTTGTTTAGATGCTATATTGCAATAAAACTGGCAGTGATTATTCCTTATACGTTTGAAAAAGTTCATCGCTGCTAATTGCAAATTTGAATTAATGTTGAAATACTCTGATGCATAAAGTTAGAATAAATCTGTCTGCAAAAAAATCATTTGTTAAATCACTGTTAAGCCTTCACTTGTAAGACAACTGATTTGCGCTCAAGTGTGTTGAAATTCAGATATTTTTGTTCATTTAAAACTGGAACTGAAATTGAATTTCTCAGGTTAAATTAAAATTAGAAAAGTCTTCAACATCAAACCATGAGTCCAATTTATATTAAATAACGTGAAGGTGGCCATTTGTGTAACAGTTAGTTCCAGTTGAGTAATGTTCTACCTTAGAATTTGAGTATCTTCGAATAGTTCTCCATATAGTCTGTTTCTTTCGTGTTTATATGGTTATGTTTTAAGATCCTTATTTTGTTATAAGATTTTATTAGTTTCATTCTTAAATTTGAAACCGAAGCTGGGTGAGAGTTGCCATGAATTTGTTAAGTTGATTAGAGTTGCTTTATTAACTAGTAGGCTATTTGGTTAGTATTTACGTTGACTGGGCCATCTGTTAGTCTTAGGGAATCAGAAAATTAAATTGGGATTATAATAGCACAGGTTGTTAGTTTGATCCCATTTCATAAATGAATTGATGAGGCAAATAAGTCATATGCCAGGCCCACTTCGTGATAATATGCGACTGGCTTATCCCTTCTTTAGTAACAAGCATACTTTTCCATATTTAATCCACGTGATGTTTCTCCAACAATCATTCCATAACTCTTGGATCTTCACGCTTGATCTCAAATGTAGCAATTAATCATGAACATCGTAGCTTGCTTTAGACGCGAATAATAAATCATCGTGGCCATGGGTACGGTTCCCGTGGCATGGTCACGATACGTAAATCCCAATTCGAGTGTGCGTTTTACGTGACTCGACCAGAACTTCAAACAATAATAAAAATATGCATGTCGTAAATCGCGGGTGCATTTCATGTGGCGCGGTTTGCGACGTGTACCAAAAACACAAGTGCATGACATCGTGACTTGTTCCAGAAATAATTCCATAAATAATTAAAAGCGATTAAAAAGTAAAAATGCACAATAGACTTTAAATATGTAATAAATCAGATAATTAGGCCAAGTATTAATTGTTAAGCGACCGTACTAAAATCACGAAACTCGGGAGTGCCTCACACCTTCTCCCGGGTTAATAGAATTTCTTACCCAGTCTTCTGTGTTTGCGGACCATAAAATAGAGTCAATTTCCTCGATTTGGGATTTAAAATAAACCGGTGACTTGGGACACCATAACAACTATTCCAAGTGGCAAATTATAGTTTTGGGATTTAATCGATAAGTGAGGGATCTATTGCTATGGGTATTTGTACAATGCCTGTGTATGAGGACTTGAGCCTACAGATTGAAAGGGTTTGTGAAAAGTCTCCAGGGTAAGTCTGTTAACCAAGAATTATTGTTTAAATCGGCCTTGATCAAACCAAGTCCTCCTTGTTCCTTTGGAGTAGTTATTATGTCCCAAATGACCATGTGAAGCTTAGTTTTCTTATCATTAGAACCCCAAAGAAAGTCACGTTGTATTTTGTCAATAGAGTTGGTGATTTTCCGAGGGAGTTTTATGTATTGCATCACATGATTTGGGATGGTATTGAGAGTGGATCTTATAAGAGTGGTTCTACCTGTAATATTTAAAAAGTTTATTTTCTAACCTACAAGTCTAGACTTCATATTATCCAGCACAAATTGAAAATCAGAATTTTTTGACCTTTTATAAAATATTGAAAATCCAAGATACTTTCCAAAAGTCGTACCTTCCTTAATATTAAGAATATTACAAATGTCTTGCTTGAGGTTAATGGTACCATTTTTGAAAAAAATAATCTTAGGTTTAGCATAATTAATATTTTTCCTAGAAAAGCTACAAAAGGCATGCATAATCTTCTTAATCGAATTACTAGTCTTTATGGAATCTTGAGCCATGAAAGTGAGATCATCAGCATAAAAAATATGTGATAAACGAGGTGCTGCTCTACCTATTTTAATGGGGATTCAATGCTTCGTTTCCACTATATTTACCCAAAAACGGATGGAGTGAAATTTATACGTAGTTCTAAGATACGTGGTACAACTTGGCACAAATCAGAAAGTAAGTAAAAATATACTGGGTATTGACTGTATAAAGAATGAAATACAAATCAAACTGAGTGAAAAATATTTTGTGAACAAGCAAGATGAATCATTATACTAAGCCCAAAAAGGGATAATCTCTATATGAATATTAGTATGTTTTTCTCTGTGAATATCAATAATATAAGAGTGTATGAATGACATGATATCTGATTCCCCATAGAAATAATAACTATCCCTCTTATAGTGGAGAGATACTACTTAAGATATAATTAAAAATACATAGTGGGAATCCCATGATAGATTAGTTTTTTCATAATTCCCGCCGAGATTCTCTCCCTTAGTGCGGCTGTAATGACTCTTGTCTCTTGGCTCGATCTTGATCGGACTTGGTGTTGGTCGATTTCCAGGTTTAGAGCTCGATATTGGTTCGGGGCCCGAAATTGATTTTGGCTCGGTATTAGTCGGTCTCTGGCTCTTAAGCTTGATAACACCGCCTCACATCATAGTTCGATTTGGAATCGAGCTCGGTACTTAATTGGTCCCCGAAACTTGAGCTTGGTAACCTGGCTTCAGATCTCATTTCGATATTATGAAGACGACTTTCGGTCCATTACGTTCCAATCTTTAGTAATCATTCGAAGGTCGAAAACCGATTTTGACCGTATACAGATAATTCCCTTATTTCTCGGAAAGAATATGGCGAGAAATGACATGATTTTCCAACGGCATGACTAGATATACACTGACGTTTGCATCGAACCCGACCATGATGTACGTGATAGCTGTCCCGTTGGTCCAGTTATCAAGGCATTAAATGTGTGTTAGACGATGGTCGACCGTTGCTAATATTGAACCGTCATTACCAGTTCTATAAATAGCTCATCTCTTTACCATTTTTTACTTTCAGATCCCAATCACCAAATCTACTAAGTTCTTATTGTATCTTCTGAGTTCTTTATCTGTAAATTTATGATTTTCACTGCAAAATCCCTCTTTAGAACACCAAATCTTGTCATCTTTTCTATCTTCAATCTTCAAATACCAATGGCGAAAACGTCAAAAACTATTTCTCAAAAAGAAAAAGCTTCTTCTTCGCGGCCCGCCGACGACAAAACACCGGTGGAGCCATGACCTGAGGAGTGTGTTCCCGGGGGGTCTGTCCTTATCTCCGATTTTAAGATTTACAAAGCTTCGCCGGTTTCCGGTCGATGCAATCTAGTATCGGGGTATATGTACTCGATAACCGAGGGCCATCTTAAACAGTTAAGGAAATATTGCAATTGGGAGGACAAAGAAGTGATAATCCCGACTCCCGAAGAAGATATTACTACCCATATGAAAGGGTTTTTAAGTGTGTATACTTACCCTTTCAAATCCATCCTTCTTTTTGGCGGATCGTTATTTTGATCTGCTTCTTTGTGAACAAAGTTGAGAGGATGCCTTTCACCCTCGACCACCTCATTAGGTTATACAGCCCCCGCCGCTATCAAGGTGGGTTAATAAAACTATAGCACCGGGCTACCAAAGTGATGTTCTCGAGCATAGACGAGGACAAGGACCGAGGCTGGATGGGAATGTTCATTCGAGTGAAGATTTCGGACCTAATCCCGGCCGGAAAAATGCCATTTTTCGAGGAATGGAAAATGAAGCGTAAGTATAATTCTACTGTTAGCTCCTATTGTTTTGCTCCTTTGTTTCTTACCGATATCCTTTTCTGTGGTGCTATTCCTAACCTTAAGAGCTTGGTACGGGACCTGGCTTCGACCTCCACATATGCCGAGCACTCGTGGCGTGACTTGTCAAAGGACCGATGGGAGGCTAAAAATTATGGTAATCCTCTTCCCCATGCCTTCGATGATTCGAATGAAATGACTTTCTTATACTTAACTGATTCTCTTATGTGTAGGTCTGGGCAAATATGCGGTCATGAGGCCCTCGTCTAGAAAGGAAGAGACTTCGGCCCGGTTCCAAAACTGGCGAAGGATAACAAAAGAAAAAGGGCCTCTACCTCCAAGCATCCAACACTTAAGACAAAGACGGCTTGTAAGCCGAGGAAGAACACCATCCCTTTGACCGAAGAGTCAGTTCGGCGTCTGAGGGATGAAGACGAAGAGGAAGAAGAAAATGACGGGTCCATATTGGTGGCCCGAGTGAAGAAAAGCGCCGAGGCTCCAAAGGCTACTGAATCGATGAAGACCGCAAAGATTCTATTTTGTGATGGGGGAGTCTTGGGAAGAGAATTGGTCGAAGTCCCTGAATCATCGAGGATTGAGGCTACCTTCCACCATAATGAGCCAATGGTGGGTACGACTGTGGGGGATGGTCACGAGGCCCCTCGAGATGGAGAGAATGCCCCAAGTGATTCACTTGGGGTAATAGAAATTCGAGGATCCCCGCTAGTCCCCTCATTTTCCGAGGAAATGATTCGAGAGGCTCGAGCCTTGAATACCCTTACGTTTCCAAATCCGAGAGAAATTCCTCCCACTCCATATCTTAAAGGCCTATTTAATGGGGTCCAGGTGAAAGTCCACAGAGTAATATTCTTTCCATTTCCAATCGTCCATGCGACCCCTTTATTGCAAACAGACCACCCTTTAAGAATATTATTCCAAATTATAGTTTTGGGATTTAATCGATAAGTGAGGGATCTATTGCTATGGGTATTTGTACAATGCCTGTGTATGAGGACTTGAGCCTACAGATTGAAAGGGTTTGTGAAAAGTCTCCAGGGTAAGTCTGTTAACCAAGAATTATTGTTTAAATCGGCCTTGATCAAACCAAGTCCTCCTTGTTCCTTTGGAGTAGTTATTATGTCCCAACTGACCATGTGAAGCTTAGTTTTCTTATCATTAGAACCCCAAAGAAAGTCACGTTGTATTTTATCAATAGAGTTGGTGATTTTCAGAGGGAGTTTTATGTATTACATCACATGATTTGGGATGGTATTGAGAGTGGATCTTATAAGAGTGGTTCTACCTGCAATATTTTAAAAGTTTGTTTTCCAACCTGCAAGTCTAGACTTCATATTATCCAGCACAAATTTGAAATCAGAATTATTTGGCCTTTTATGAAATATTGGAAATCCAAGATAATTTCCAAAAGTCGTACCTTCCTTAATATTAAGAATATTACAAATAATGTCTTGATTGAGGTTAATGGTACTGATTTTGAAAAAATAATCTTAGATTTAGCATAATTAATATTTTCCCCAGAAAAGCTACAAAAGGCATGCATAATATTCTTAATCGAATTACTAGTCTTTATGGAGGCTTGAGCCATGAAAATGAGATCATCCACATAAAAATTATGTGATAAACGAGGTCCTTCTCTATTTTTTTAATAGGGATCCAGTGCTTAGTTTCCACTTCTTTTGTTATACCTATTAGAGTAGTTCAAGGCAAATGATGAATATGTAGGGTGACAGAGGATCTCCTTGGCGAATACCTCTAGAAGGTTGAAAATAATATGTTCTTCTCCCATTGACAAGAACAGAGATACTAGTGGTAGTGATGCAATTCATAATGAGATTTGTGGTATTGTTCAGGAAGTTAAAGAATCTAAGGGTGGTGTGGACAAAGGGCCATTCAAGTCTATGAAAAGCCTTTTCTAAATCAATTTTGATAAGCATATTGGCTTTTTTCCCTTTCATTTTGTTGAATGAAGAGATGATTTTCTGGATAATTATAGCATTATCTGAAGCTCTTCTATTTTAAAAAAGAAGCTCGATTGGAAGGGCCCTATAATCTTATGCAATAAAGGTTTAACACGATTAACAATGATCTTTGTGATCACTTTATAAATGGTGTTACAAAGGTCTATAGGCCGAAATATTTTCAGATTGTTTGCATTATCAATTTTAGGGAATAGGCAAACATAGGTATTATTTAGAGCAGGATGTATTGCTTGATTGTGAAAGACCTCATGGCATAAGTTGGTAACAGACTCTCCTACGATATCCCAATTTCTTTGATAGAAGAATGGATGAAGGCCATCCAATCCTGGGGATTTGAAAGGTTTAAAAGAGTGAACAACATTTATGATTTTTTGGTTAGAAAGGTTTCTACCTATATGAGAATTATCTTAAGTAGTTGAGAGGATATTGTGAGTATTCATAGGAGCATTTGGGGTCTTCGAAAAAAATTTATGATCCGTAAGGTAGAGTTTATTGAAGAAGTTGTAGGTGTGCTGAATGATTTCCCTAGGCTCATAAATCCAATTTCCTTGATCGTCCTTTAATGATACTATTCTATTACGCCTATGCCTACGCCTATTCAAAGCTGAGATTTGAAAAAATCTAGTATTTGCGTCCCCATAATTTAGCCAGTTTATACGGGACTTCAATTTCCAGAAATCTTCCTCTAACTTTAAAATGTCATTGTAAGATCTCACTAAGGAGGTCTTCAAGTTCTTAAGAAAGTCACTAGTGGCATATCTCGGAGAATTTTGTATTCCCTGCAAGCGCGCCAAAATTGATATCTTTCTCCTAAATATGTTACCAAATTTATTGGTGTTCCACCAAGTTGCATTATGCTCAAAAGTTTTTGTGGCATGCATCAGGTCTTGGGTATTCTGCCAACTATTACTAATAATGTTCCTAAGGTCTGGACTAGAACACCAAATAGTTTCAAACCTAAAAGGGTTTTTACCAATATTGGAAGGTTTTGTTAATTGAAGTAGTAAAGGGTTGTGATCCGAGTAGGTATTTGGAAGATGGTTTACTATCGCATCCCCAAATAAAGATACCCAATCATTATTAACAAAGATTCTATCTAGTCTTTCTAGAATTAATGAAGGGTTTCTCTTTCTATGATTTGACCAAGTGTATTTTGGTTCCTTAAATCCTAAATCCATCATATTACAATAGTTAATACAATTCGAGAAATGGTTTGCACGGGCATTGTTAATGGAATTTTCACCCCATTTATCATTTGCACTTAGAACTTCATTAAAATCCCTCCCTATAAGCCAGGGGCCCTTGTAATACTATCATACATGGAGATCAGTTTATCCCACAAGACAAGTCTACTTTGAAACTATTACTAGCATAGATAACCGAAAATAACCATGGTTTGGGATAGTGTTGTACCTTGTTCATAGCTAGCATGAACTTCGTGACTAGTAGTATTTACTTCATCAAGAGTCACTATGTTGTTCTGCCACATAACCACTATGTCTCCTGACCTACCATTTGCTGGCATCTCTATCATGTTTGTAAAATTGATGGCATCCCTTAACTGATCATGGTCAACCTGCTTAGTCTCAAGAAGAGCTATGACTGCTGGCCTATGGCAATCAAGAAGAGCTCTAAAGTTTCTCCTAAAGTTATCATTATTAACTCCCTTACAATTTCAAATAATAAAATTAAGGTACCTAGTCATGTTGGGGAATGGGTTGTTCAGTGCCTCCAAAAGTAAAATATCCCTGGGGATCAAAGTTATTGCATATTTTTTGGAGACCTTATGTTTATGGTACATTTCGGTAGTAGAAGGGAGCAAACTAGCAGATATCTTTTCTCTTGCCTCTCCTTGAAGAGAATTATGGTTATGTCTTCCAGTTTTGCCACTTCTTCCTTTCCTTCCATCTCCAGTTCTCGTGGTTTGGGTTATGGTGGAATGGTTGCTGCTATTGGTTGTAGTGGACTTACTTAGTGAACATCCATTGCGACATTCTGCCAAAAGGTTGATAATGTTGGACAGAGTTAGATGACTGATGTAGTTGTCCATAGTCATCTTCATCTCCTCGCTCATCGTTTGGACTTAGTATGAGGGATTGTGAATGATCAACATTATTTCTTGGTGAAGGTGGTCGACTGAGAGTGGTGGTATTGAGAATAAATATGAGCAGTATTTGGTGGACAAGTAGATTTATTATTCGAGGAGGATCCGATTGAGGAAAAGTTTAGAATCTTCGAATCTGGATTTGTATTCGTTGGAGGAGCCTTCTCTGAGTAGAGAATAGTGTGAATCTTAGTATTTTGAGAATTTGAACGGTTAATATTAAAATTGGAAGAAGATTGTAATGTCAATGCAGTAGATTCAGTATCTATCTGCATTCCATTATTATATATGGCTTAGTGTGTTATAGCTATCTTCTTTTGGGGGTTAATATTTAATTTGTTTACCATCACTCTTGTTCAGATTGGTTTTAGGAGGAGGTTGGGCAAGCAGTGGTGTTGATGATGGTTAACCATGGTATTTTTAGGATTTGTGGTATAGTCTAATGTGTCAAATGGTCCTTCCTTAATATTGGCAGGCATGGACGCATGTGTGCTATGTGTCATGCCAAAGTTTCCTTGTCTCTTTGGAATTATCGATGGGTTAACCAACTGATTTTTCATTTGACATGGCAGTATTCTGTTGAGGGGTCTCCTTATTAGCTACTAAACTATAATTAATATTTTGAAATTTTCCTTGATTGATAGCTACTGTGGACTTTCCTTCTTGATTTTGTGAGGAATTAATGAATCAGGGTCCATTGTGCAGGACACGATTCATAATTTCTTCCTTTAGGAACTTTACAATGAAGAAGTCTTCACCTAGATCTATTAGAGAAAAATCCTCACTGGGTTTCCATAGATCTCAAATTCTTGTTTTGAGATATTGATGGGGGACCCTTTTACCAAACAGTTTGATGATAACTAAGTATTTCCATGGTTGGTATATACGGGTTTTCTCCTCATGCGATAACAGAATAACATCTAGATCTGTTTTCATTTTTATGTGATGTCTTCGTTAGGATTGTGTTGGTCCATCTCTTGATCGACATCTATTAGTGTAGTTGTGTGTTGTGATGGGACCATTGATACTAGTTTTTCAAGGAAGGATGATTTCTCAACTTCATCTACGTTTTTAGATGATAAATCTGGTGGTTTGAGAGGGATTTTGAAGTGAGTGGCTATGTTCTGTAGATTCGTCATTGCTAGTAGTTTGGTGATGAAGTTTTTAGAGAGAAAGCAGAGAGTCTCTCTTAAATGATTATTATTCCCAATGCAAAACAATACTATAAAGCCACTCTAGCCAAAAATTCACCCGAAAAAACTATACTAACAAAAGATTTGACCCCAACAAAAATTTAAAAATTTATTGTGACCTACAGTTTTTGTGTCTCAACCATTCCTAGAAGCAAAAACTAATCAGAAACAAAGAGCAATAATATATCAAATTTGTTAAGCAAAAACAAATTTGCCGGTTATATACAATTTTCACTATAAGGCCTTGAAATTAATAAATTGTTAAGCAGTAGTTCAAATCTCTCACAAAATAATAACTGAACTTGAAATAAATAATAATAAGTTAAAAAATCATATTCCAAAATCGACTAAAATAATTGGGTGGAAGAACCACTAAAAAATTACTAAATGAATATATATTTAACTTCCACTACAAAAATTCACCCAAAAAAGAAACACCTTTTTATGTACATATTTATTCCCCCCCCCCCCCCCCCCACATATATTATGATCTACAATTTTAGAATCGCAACCATTTCTAGGAGCCAAAGCCAATAATAAAAAAGAAAGAGCAAGAATCAATGGCAATAACATGCTAATTGGAAACCACTTGGATGAATAATAAGCAGTATTTGCAGAGGGATGATAAGGTTACAAAGTTTCAGGTGGCTTCTTTGTGGGATTACTAGGAAAATGATTAGGATTACCCTTTGTTGGGGCTATCGGAGTTAGAAGAGGTGTTGCTGGAGCTGCGATTTTAACGTGAAATATCACACAAGAAATAATAGTCCCCTGGAGTTGCGAGGATGACTGAATCGCTGCCGAAATTGAAACTGGCTATTGGAGTTTTATCGCTGCATGTGTTATAGTCGTCGACGTTCACTTGCCTCACATTGTGCAACTGCGGGTCGTAGTTGAAAACTGCATGTTACACAATTCATATGTAAGGTCTTATATACGATAAAACACTACTTTATGTTAGAGCTGTTAATAAGGGTTGGCTCACGATCAAATAATGGACTAGGGATAGACAAACCTATATTGACGGCTCTAATAGTAACGAACACTTTATGTCAAACAAAAAAAAGGGCAGATATTACAAACATGAATAATTAATTAAATGTGTTAGGCTTCCTAAATTTGGTCACGTAATACAATAGTGTATGCATTAATGTTTTAAAAGGTGTTTCTGGGGCGAGCCCCGGGGCGATAGTATGGGGCGAAAGTCTCAAGAGACGCGTTTTTTTAGTATGGAGTAAAGCCCAGAGACTTTTTTAAATTAAAACAAAATTTGTTGAATTAGTCCTTCATATAATACCCAAATTCTCAAAAGTGAGTTTTGTAATTACTCAAAAGGTTTAAAAATGAACTCAAAAGTATTAAATTTAAAAATAAAGATCTTTTTTATTGATTTAAGCCCTAATTCATGGTTTTCTCAATTTTTTATCTTGTCCGCTAGTCTGCTAATATCTCCCAAAAGTAACGAATATTTAATTTTTTTACAAATACAAAGAGAACTACATTCTTCTTCATAGCAGCAAATTCAAAGTTCAAATTACAGGTTAATCATCCTTTTTATTCCTCCATATAGAAAAATTTATTTTTTTAGACTCAAATTACTTGTGCTTGTAAGTAACGTATAATAGATTGTTTTGATTAGTTTTTTGTGGGGATGGAGCACACATATATATATAGTTTTTTTCAATTTTTATGCAATTTTACCTGTTTATAAATATTTACTGTTATTATATTATTTTATAAAATATTAAAAATTAAATACCTATGGGGCTTACGCCCCGCTGAGGCATATGTAAAATGTCCCGCCTTACGCCCACGCCTTTTAAAACACTGGTATGCATTTGTTTGGTTGCAAAAGTCAAAACTCAATAAAACACCTGCTTGATATGAGTGCGCTTTTGACTAACATTTGCTTTCACATTACTGTTTCACCAGGGGCGGATGCATATGAAACTCGTGACACCCCTTCGTCGGAAATATTTTACGAAATATATGTATTAATATTGTAGGGTTACAATAAGATAAAGAAAATGACATCACTTGACATATATTGTTACTAGGCACACTAGTTAAGTTCTTGATTTTTTTTAAGAGGTTAGAGGTTCAAACCACAACTAGATCATATTTTTTAAAAATATTTGAAAGAACATATATTGTTAAGAGTTGTGGTAAAGTAGAATTGAAATTATGACATCTTCTAAGTTAAGACTCTATAAAACTAATGGACTAAGGTTATTTTTTGTTGAGTAATATGATAATTAGTGGGGTGTTATTTATTCTTCGTTACGTTTTTCTATAAATATCGACACCGCTTGAAAACAATGCTAAGTACGCCCCTATGTTTCACAATGATGTCATTTGAAACTATACTTTGGTGGTATATATTCCAACTCCCTCTCCTCTCTCTTAATTTGAAGTTTAAATTTGCTATATAGATTTCCCCGACTCTAATTAATCGCTTCAAATTAATCACGTTGCTATAAGTTATTAAATTACTATTTTCGAAAGATTGTGATGTCTAGTTTCTGAATAATATAACAACAAGAGCAAAAGATCTTACCAAGAGTTTTAATTTGTCAGTGCCAATGAATAAGCCTCTAAGGTACTTTTAAAGGCGTAGTTAATTGCCTCCTTACTTGCTAGGACTAGAATTTTAGGAAACATGCCTACTACTTTAATTTTGGAAATTTAATTTCCAAGTACTTTAGAAGTTCCAATGAAACTAAAGGTAATAACTAAACGTAGTATTGCCAAAAATTAAATCATACAAGTACTTACCATGTTTAATTTGGAACTTTATAGAGGTGCAACGAGGTACGTGTGTAATTAGTGTTTGTCCCCTAAATTTTTGAGAAAAAAAATAAATTTTAGTTATCGTAGTTGCCCACAGCTAAATGTATTTGGGTCGAATTACTTGAATAAATTCTTTCTTTAAATATTCTTTTTTTTGAAAGCTTTGAGTTTGGAAATTTTCCTATTATATTCTTTTCTATTAGTAGGAAAGGAATTTCGTAATAATGAAACCATTCTTTTCCTGCTACATTTAGATTTAGTGGTGCTTAATTAGCTCTTATTATTTTAATTATTTCCTTAATATTAATTTCTATAAATTGAGAAATCGAAATTTCCAAATAATATAATTCTGCTTCCCAGTAAAACGTAACATGTTTTTGTGGTGCTTCTTAATTATTGATTGCATTATTTCTTTACAGGAGTATTAATTTCCATAAGTTGAGAAGATGAAGTTTCAAAATAATATAATTCTGTATTAACTTCCAAAAGTTGGAATGACGTTTTGAATAATTACAAAAAAAAGATTTCATAAGTTGAAATTCTGCTTCGCAGTAAAATAAGGTTTCGTGGTACTTAATTACATTATTTCCTTTATATTAATTTCCATAAGTTGGGTAAGCGAAATTTTCAAATAATAAAAAGGTTTTCCTAGTAAAATATGGTTATTTAAAGGGGCATTTGCATCCATTAATATTCAAATTATTCTCTTTGAAGTTAAGCCATGGCTTTCACCAAAAGAAGAATAATGCTTCTTCTGTGCTTTATTATGGCTGCTTCCGTTGAACTATCTACGGCTGCTGTATATGAAGTTGGTGATTCTAAAGGTTGGATTGTAGGCAACGTTGATTACAATGATTGGGCTTTTTCAAAGAATTTTCAAGTTAATGACATCTTGAGTAAGTAGTCGTTTCCTCTCTTTTCATTTTTGGTGAAGAAACGTATTCCTATTAGAAACAATGAAGAACGTTGATCCAAACAGAAACAAGAAATTATTTTGAACCCATTGAATTCAGACTGTGTCCTTAAGAAATTGAATCTCCTCACTGTTGTAAATTAATTTCTCCTATGATAGAAAGAAAAAATTATTTTGTAATAGCGGCACTTCAAATTACAAAATTTCGGCAAACTCAAATGACGGAGCAAATTACACTTGCCTCTTGAGTTATTTTGGAAAAACAATAATGCAAAGAAGAGGGGGAGATTTTTTGCGCTGTGTGAAAAATAAGTCACACATCTAAATTTATAGCATGTTTGGTCAAGCTAGAAAAATTAGCTTATTTTAATAAGTATTTTTTTTTCAAAAGTGATTTTTCAAAAGTATTTTTGGTGATAAGCAGTTTGTGTTTGGCTAATTAATTTGAAAAGTACTTTTAAGCAGCAATTAGTATATATTTGGCCAAACTTTTAAAAAGTGCTTCTAAGTGTATTTTTCTCAAAAGTGCTTCTCAAAAAACTGCTTTTAGGGTGAAATTATTTTTTTCTGCTTCTCCAAAACTGCTTCTGCTTCTACTCAAAAGCATTTTTTTTCTTCTAAAAACTTGGCCAAACACTTCAACTTTGGAAAAAAATACTTTTTTTTTTAAGAAAGGAGAAACTTGGCCAAACAGGCTATTATAAGCAATAAAAATATGAGATGGAGAGATACAATCCAAAAAGAACTTTTTCCTACTCACATTAAAAAAATCAACAAATTCGACATATTATTTAATCAGAGTAAATTAATATCATTTAGTACAAATGAATGTGAGTAAGTTATTCTACTTGAATTATCTACATTTTTTCTTCTTTGTATCTTTAGAACCAAACAATTAAAATAGCTAAGAATTTCGTGAATAGAAGAGAAAAAATAACAAGGATGATGCGTTTGCATATATACATGGAGCACATATAATACAAACAACAACAACAACCCAGTATAATTCCACTAGTGGAGTCTAGGGAGGGTAGTATGTACGCAGACCTTACCCCTACCCTGGGTTAGAGAGGCTGTTTCTGATAGACCCTCGGCTCCCTCCCTCCAAGAATTCTCCCACCTTGCTCTTGGGGTGACTCGAACTCAAAACCTCTTGATTGGAAGTAAATGATGCTAACTACTAGAGCAACTCACTCTTATCTGGAGCATAGATAATACCTTGTACTATATTCCTTCCCTCTGCTTTTTCCACTCTTTTTTTGTGACCCAAAAATAATAATAAAAGGCTAATGAAATTTGATTAAAACTTGTTAAATTTACATGGAAAAGTTGTCAATTTTATTTTATTTTATTTTCTATGGACTAATTGAGGGTGTCAATTGAACTTGCAGATTTCAATTACAACAACAAATACCACAATGTGATGCAAGTGAGTAGCCAAGAATATTATTCATGCACAGTTACAGATCCAATGGCCACTTTAAACACAGGCAAAGACTCTTTTACACTTTCAGCCCCTGGCGATTACTATTACGTTTGCGGGTTTCCTGGCCATTGCCAAATTGGCCAGAAAGTTCATATACAAGTTAGTGGTTCTCAGGTAAATAGTGCCCAACGAAAAGCTAATCCATCTGAAGCAAGTGCTGTTTCATCTCATTCTTTCTTGTGGTTTTCCATCATGGGCATGCTTGGAATCTGCTTTTACTAGGTCGAGGCGAAGTTAGAATTTTTAGTTTATGAATTTTGAATCATTATAATGTGGCTTTGCACCTAGTTTTAGATTTTTTTTGTGCTAATTGTAGACAATAAATTGCGTCGAGAAAATAAAATCCAGGCCGAAAAATATTGCAACAATCGTAGTATTTGATTTCAAATAATACGAGTGTGCAATCTCTATGAATCCTTTGATTCTTCTTTCCAATAGTAAATAAATTCAAGGGCCCTTGAGCTTGATCTTTAATATGTAGTTGTTGCCACGAACGATGATCTTGAATTCAACTGGCACGAACTTTGATTTGAACTCGTACTCCTTGAATCTTGATTTGTTCTTTGTTCTTGAGCTTGAGCTTGATTGCTTGAACTTGAACTTGATTTGTTCTTCGTTCTTGTGCTTGAGCTTGATTGTTGAACTTGAACTTGATTTGTTCTTCGTTCTTGAGCTTGAACTTGATTGCTTGAAGCTTGAAACTTGTGGAGGAATTTACAGCGTTTGATCCACGAGCTCTTTCTTGCTTCTTGTTATAACTTTTAGTCCTTTTTCTGGATTATGAAGATTCCTATTTATAGTTGTGGGAGGGAAGAATTGTGATGAGAACAAACTCTTTCCGACCAATCAGATTGAAGTGTGACAAGACCGCATTTGATTGACCAGAACATGTCACTCGCACATGTGACGTGGTTTCATTGGCCTTTCAATTTGACTTGGCGTGCCTTGTCATTTTGACATGTGGCGTGATCCCATTGGCTCTTCTGTTTGACTTGGCGTGCCACATCATTTGACACGTTGTACCAAATTAGGCCTCTAGGAAGATGACATCTTGGGCTTAATAAAGTGAGCTCATCACTTTAGCCCAATTAAATGGGCTAGCCTAATGAATTAAAACATATTTATTTAACCCATATGTATTGGACTTATATAATTAATTCAATTATATTAGCCCATAATATTTATTTGACTAATATACTTTGAATTTAAAATATAGTCCACATAATTTTATTAGATTTAAAATTCAATAAATTTTGCATGCCTACAAATGCCCATACTTCAAGATTTTGTTGGGGGTATGAGCATATTGAATTCAAAAAAGCAAGGATTCAAGTATCATGAAATTCGAATCTGCCCGCATTTGAATTTTAGAAATCATGTATGCTAGAACCATTCCAGATTACTGTATCAATCCATATTTGATTAAAAGTATGGGTAATTGACATCACTTTCTTGGCACTTGAACTTTAATTTTGCCAAATGTACACGGTCAAAATCGAACCTGCCTTTCACGTGACTTATCAAGAGTAGAATATGAGTGTGCAAAGTTCGACCTCGTATAATATCGAGCCATAATGCGAAGTTAGGTTGTCGAGCTTGTGACCCGGAGACCGATCAAGATCGAGATCGGCCAAGATTGAGGAGAGCTTATCGAGCCAAAAAACAGAAAGCCGGAATATCCGCAATTGGGCGAGAATCTCGGCTGAAATTCAGGCGCATATCAAGAAGAGGCCAAATAATTAATCTATCATGGGATTCCTTGCAGTATTTAGAAATTATATTAAGAATATGACTTCCCTACTATATAAGGAAGGTCTGATCATTTGTAGAGGGATTCATTCATAGAATATAAAGCAATATACTGCCTTTCTTCTGGTTTTCAATATTAAGTCATTTTGTTGTGGTATCAGTTTACCCTCCATTCAGTTTGAGGATGATCAAACTTGAGAGCCTAGGCTAATTAATTCATTCGGTTTGCATTTATTTCGTTTACAACTAATTTCGATACCAATATTTATCTTTTCTCTATTTGTACCAAGTTATAAATCACGTATCCTTAAAACCACGTTCAAATTCAATTGTTATCCATTTTTCGGGTAAACAGTTTGGCGCCCACCGTGGGGCTAAGGATAATTGTGGTTATTTGGTACAAATCTCTATAAAACACATAATTTTACACTTGCTCTTTGAAGTGTCTTTGATTTCAGGATAAAGATGGCGAACTCTCAATTACTACCCGTGCATATCAACAACGGATCTGGCCATCAAGGTGAGAATAACAATGTGATGCCCGGTGACGTAAGGTCACCCGCTGAACCTGTTGGGACTCGGGCCGTCGATCTAATTGACGTTAATTCGCATGTGGCCATCGTCGTGAACTAGCATACTGGTCCCGAATGACGGGATCAGCCTACGAATGATCTTTGAAATGCTGCAAGCTCAACATGTGGCAATAGCTCAGTTGCAGAGCCAAACCCAGGTACCGATCAGTGCTGAGCCCGATCCACCTCAAGAGATCACCCACAGAACGGGGCCAGCCGTGGTAAGATCAAATGAACATGAATCGGGGACTAACCCCGAAATCATAAAAATGCTTGAGGAATTGACAAAGCGGATAGAGTCAGGGGAAAATAAGATCGAAGCAAATGATAAAAAGGTCGAAACCTATAATTCTAGGGTAGACCAAATCCCTGGGGCGCCCCTGATACTGAAGGGACTGGATTCAAAGAAGTTCGTGCAAAAGCCTTTTCCTCCGAACGCGGCCCCAAAATCGATCCCTAAAAAATTTTGTATGCACGAAATACAAAAGTACAATGGAACGACCGATCCAAACGAGCATGTAACCTCTTATACGTGTTCTATCGAAGGGAACGACTTGGAAGACGACGAGATCAAGTCTGTTTTGCTGAAAAATATTGGGGAGACACTGTCAAAGAGAGCGATGATATGGTACCATAATTTACCACATAACTCTATCGATTCTTTTGCCATGCTTGCATATTCTTTTGTAAAAACAAACAGCGGAGCCATAAAGGTCGAGACTAGGAAGTCAGATCTTTTCAAGGTAAAGCAGAAATATAACGAGATGTTTAGAGAGCTTGTGTCTCATTTTCAAATAGAACGAATGGATCTACCATTGGTCACAGATGATTGGACCGTTCAAGATTTTACTCAAGGACTAAATGAACGAAGCTCAGTGGCTTCACAACAGTTGAAACAAAACTTGATTGAGTACCCGGTTGTTAGCTGGGCCGATGTGCATAGTCGATCTCAATCGTAGATTAGGGTCGAAGACGACCATCTGAGGGCTCCATCCGGGTCCGTTTATCCTATCAGGCCCATTGATAGAACTAAAAGGGACATTGATCGAGAGCCAAGATTTAACAGGGATCGATACCATCCATATAACAAAGATCATAGGGGTAACGGACCCCGGCGCAACCCCGTACGAGGTGAAAGGAGAAATGATCGAGGCCAGAGCTCTCAAAGGCTCATGAGCAAGAATAGTTTCAATCGGCATACTGGACCTAAAGAAGCACCACGATTGTCGGAATATAACTTCAATGTTGATGCACCCGCCATTGTATCGGCTATCAGACGCATCAAAGATACTAAATGGCCTTGACCTCTACAGACCGATCCGGCCCAGAGAAATCCCAACCAAATGTGCAAGTATCATGGAACCCATGGCCACACAACAGAAGATTGTAGACAGTTGAGAGAAGAAGTAGCCCGGTTATTCAATGAAGGGCATCTTTGAGAATTTCCAAGTGATCGGGCCAAGAACCATTTAAAAAATAGAGAGTTCAATAGACAAAACGAGCAAGAAGAACCGCAACACGTTATTCACATAATTATTGGAGGGATCGATGTTCCCCAAGGGCCAGTGCTAAAATGCACTAAGGTGTCAATCGTAAACGAGAATCGATCTCGAACTCAAGATTACATACTGAAAGGAAACTTGTCCTTCAACGATGAAGATGCAGAAGAGATCATGCAGCCCCATAATGATGCGCTGGTAATATTTGTACTCATGAATAAAACTCAAGTTAAATGTGTATTAATTGATCCAGGTAGTCTGGCCAATATCATTTGATCGAAGGTCGTAAAACAACTCCACCTACAGGACCGGATTGTGCCCACGACCCTAGTGCTAAACGGATTCAACATGGCATGTGAAACTACTAAGGGCGAGATAACTTTGCAAGTAAACGTGGCCGGGACCATCCAAGAGATGAAGTTTCATGTGATCGAGGGGGACATGAGGTATAACTCCCTGTTCGGGAGACCATGGATCCACAACATTAGAGCAGTGCCCTCGACTCTTCAGCAAGTTTTAAAATTCCCAACACCCGAGGGAATCAAAACAATATACGGGGAGCAACCCACCGCAAAAGAAATGTTTGCCGTTGAAGAAGTGATTCCTAGATATCGTCACTCTCATCGACGAATGATTCAAATTCGAAGGGTAAACATGAGGCCAAATAACAATCACAAACGCCGTCCTCGACCCAACTAGAAAAGCAGGGGACTGACGAAGATGATGATTATGGGCTCGCTCGATCTTTCATAGTTCCCGATGAGTCCGACACTTCCAAGTCAATGGTAGAAGAGCTAGAGAAAATCATACTAATCAAACATCTCCCCGAACGAAAGGTATACCTGGACACGGGGCTAAATCCCGAGCTTAAAATAATTCTTATTCAATTTATTATAGCTAACATGGATTGTTTCGCTTGTTCCCATGTCGACATGACATGGAACTCACCAGAAATCACCACCCATAAACTAAGCTTGGACTTGAAGTTCCATCCGGTAAAGCAAAAAACAAGACCCCAGTCTGAGGTCAAACATGCTTTCATCAAAGACGAGGTAACCAAGCTTCTTAAAATAGGGTCTATCCGCGAGGTAAAATACCCCGAATGGTTAGCAAACGTAGTAGTAGTCCATAAGAAAGGAAACAAACTTAGAATGTGCGTAGATTACAAAGATCTAAATAAAGCATGCTCCAAGGATTCTTTTTCTTTGCCTAATATTGATCGCATGATCGATGTCACGACCGGCCACGAGATCCTCAGTTTTCTGGATGCCTATTTTGGGTACAACCAAATTCAGATGAACCCGGATGATCAGGAAAAGATCTCGTTCATCACTAAGTATGGTACCTAGTGCTATAATGTAATGCCATTTGGATTAAAAAATGATGGTGCCACTTATCAACACCTAGTAAATCGGATATTCGAAGAACCAATAGGGAAATCTATGGAAGTTTACATTGATGATATGCTGGTTAAATCCCTGCGAGCAGAGGACCATTTGAAGCACATGTAGGAAACTCTCAGTATATTAAAGAGATACAACTTGAAGTTGAACCCAGAAAAATGCGCATTCGGGGTCGAGTCAGGAAAATTTCTTGGATTCATGGTATCCAACCGAAGAATCGAGATAAATCCCGACAAGATCAAAGCTATCGATGGCATCATGGTAGGCTGTGCGGAGATTAACCGGGCGCATGGCCGCCCTGGGGCGATTCATCTCGAGGTCCTCCGATAAGGGTCACCAATTTTTCTCGTTACTAAAGAAGAAAAATAACTTCACATGGACCCCGGAATGCCAGCAGGCCTTGGAAGAGCTTAAACGATACTTATCGACCCCGCTACTGCTTCACACGCCAAAGGCGAACGAACAACTTTACTTGTATTTGGCAGTATCGGAGGTAGCGGTAAGTGGAGTCCTATTCCGAGAAGAACGAGGTACGCAATTTCCTATTTATTATGCCAGTCGGACCTTAGGTGAGGACAAAACTAGATATCCCCACCTAGAAAAATTAGCGCTCGCTTTGATAAGCACCTCTAGGAAACTGAAATCATACTTTCAAAGTCACCCCATATGTGTTGTAACAACTTATCCACTTCGAAATATTTTGCATAAACCTGAGCTTTCGGGACGGTTGGCCAAATAGGCCATAGAAATCAGCGGGTATGATATTGAATATCGACCCCGAACAACAATTAAGTCTCAAATTTTGGCAGACTTCATAGCTGACTTCACACCGGCCCTAGTACCCGAGATCGAAAGAGAGCTATTGATAAACTCAGGTACGTCCTCAGGTATCTGGACCCTCTTCACAGACGGTGCATCGAACGCAAGAGGGTCCGAACTCGGCATCGTACTAAAACTACCCACAGGCAACATGGTTAGACAATCTATTTGAACTGTGAAATTGATTAACAATGAGGCCGAATATGAGGCCATGATTGCAGGTCTCGAACTGGTCAAAGGCTTGGGAGCGGAGGTGATCGAAGCCAAATGCGACTCTCTCCTCGTGGTGAATTAGGTTAACGGAACCTTCGAGGTTAGGGAAGAACGAATGCAAAGGTACCTAGATAAGTTACAAGTAACTTTGCATTAGTTTAAAGAATGGACTTTGCTACATGTGCCTCGAGATCAGAATAGTAAGGTCGACGCCCTAGAAAACTTAGGGTCATCGGTCGAGGACAACGAGCTCAATTCGGGGGCCGTCGTACAACTCATAAGGTCAGTAGTCGAAGAAGGCCACGCCCAGATAAATTCCACAAGCTTGACCTGGGATTGGAGAAATAAGTACATAGAGTATTTAAAAACCAGAAAGCTTCCCTTAGATCCGAAAGAATCGAGGGCCCTGTGCACAAAGGCAGCACGATTCACTTTGTCCGAAGATGGAACCCTGTTAAGAAGAATGTTCGATGGTCCGTTAGCGATATGTCTGGGACCGGGAGACACCGAGTATGTTCTAAGGGAAGTTCATGAGGGCACTTGTAGAAATCACTCCGGTGCTGAATCATTGGTTTAAATGGTAATCAGAGCCGGCTATTACTGGATCGACATGGAAAAAGATTCGAAAGAGTTTGTTCGAAAATGCGACAAATGCCAAAAGCATGCACCAATGATTCACTAACCCGGAGAACTGATCCATTTGTTCTTGTCACCATGGCCATTAATGAAGTGGGGAATGGACATCGTTGGCCCCCTTCCATTGGCACCAGGTAAAATTCAATTTATTTTATTTATAACTGACTATTTTTCTAAGTGGGTTGAAGCGCAGGCTTTCGAGAAAGTTAGGGAGAAGGAAGTCATCGACTTCATTTGGGATCACATCATATGTCGATTTGGGATGCCATCCGAAATTGTGTGTGATAACGGGAAACAATTCATTGGCAGCACAGTGACCAAATTCCTCGAAGATCATAAGCTCAAAAGGATCCTATCAACACCTTATCATCCTAGCGGGAACGGGCAAGCCGAATCAGCCAACAAAAACATCATCCAAAACCTTAAGAAGAGGCTAACTAACGTAAAAGGAAAGTGGAAGGATTCTACCCGAATTTCTTTGGGCATATCGCACAACCTCGAAGTCCAGCACCGAGGCTACCCCATTCTCGTTAATTTATGGCGCTGAAGCTCTAATACCGGTTGAAGTCGGAGAGTCGAGTATCCGATTTTGATATGCAACAAAGAAATCAAATGACGAGGCCATGAATATGAGCCTAGAACTATTTGATAAAAGGCATGAAACCGCCCTCATCCGATTAGCCACCCAAAAGAAACAGGTCAAGAGATACTACGATCGACAAACCAATCTGCGATATTTTAACGTCAGAGACTTGGTGTTAAGAAAAGTCACCCCCAACACCAGAAATCCCAATGAAGGGAAATTGAGTCCGAATTAGGAAGGACCGTACCAAATTCCCGTGGTCCCCGAAAAAGGATGCTACAAGCTCGGAACAATGAATGGGGAAAAACTACGAAGCAATTGGAACATATCTCACCTAAAATGATACTACTGCTAAGGTACGTACCTTTTTCATTCCTTTTCAAATTAACACTTGCAGGTGGTCGACCAGGACCAATTATGGATTTTTCAGCGAATGACACGAAGTCTTTTAGGTCTGAAAGTACGTGTTACACTCTTTTTCTCTCAGACCGATTTTTGTCCCAAATGGGTTTTTTTGGCAAGTTTTTTAACAAGGCAACGATAAATCGTGCTAACTTAGAATCAAGCCCGATTACGAATCGGCATCGAAGATCAGTTCAACAAATATTCAAGGTTCATTTACAATCAACCTCGAATACTGAGGGGCTACCCTCAGATATATATTTATCTTCCAATATAAACTCTTGCGAGGAAACTACTTCATAAATCGAGATTCTCGATAGACATGATTTATTGTAAGGGCCAAACGGTCAAACCGAGCCGTGCCCACGTAGATCGTCCAAAACTTGACGTAAAACATGTACACATGTATGATTGTCTTGATCGAGAATAAAGAGAAGTAATTTTCTTGCAATCATCTTATGCTTTTTCCTCTTTACACATCAAAGAGCTTCGTAGTTCCAAAAATAACAAGCCTAAGGGAAATACATAACCGGAATAAGAACGACCGCTCCCTCACTCGGGGACTACTGTCCGACTCAAATAGCCTAAGTCATTGGGCCTCGGGATCAAAAGACCTAATAGGCAACACCCCAATTTCTGAATGTCACGGCCACCCCACTCGAGGAATATGATCTCGGGCAAGCCCAGATAAAATGGGAAAACAACCCCAATGGGCAGCTCCCGAATAAAAAGGCTACAACCAACTTAACATGGTTCGGAGACGTGCGAAACCCGTAAAAATTTCTTTCACAACCGATTCTAAAGGCTACCCTCGGCAAAATATCTCAAAACTTAAGATGTTTTCGGGAAATAACTTTTGTAACATTGTCCATTAACGCCTTAACCCAGAAAGGCAATAAAGACAAAGGTTTGTTTGAACCCTTGAACACAACCTTATTTCATTCTAAGACATTTTTTACCTTTGTAAATGCAAATGACAAAACAAAGGAAAAATATGAGAGCTGAAAGGGAAAGAAAGCCTTATATTCATATACAATAAGTTTTTACAAAGGCCAAATCGACCTAATACAAAAAATTTACAACGACCAAAAACAGCCTCAGAAAAAATGCAAAAGAAAAACAAAAAACCTAAAGTCCTAAGTGGCTTGGTCGTCATCGGAGGTTGCATCACCATCCTCGGGATCTTCTCCATCTTAGGATTCACTTGAGCTCTCGGAGTCTTCTTCAGGGAAGACCAGCTTTCTGGCTCTGGTTTCCTCTGCTTTGGCATTTTCAATTTCGACCATAATGTCGAAGCCCTGGGAATTAACTCCCTCGACAGCTTCCTTTCGAGCTTTCCATTTTGCATGATCCACCATGCCCTTGGCCTTGGCCTGAATGGCCTCAACGTTGACCCTAAACTGGGCCACTTTAGCATCAACATTTATGGTGGCCACATCCACCTCGGATCTGGCCACTTCGAGATCGTTGGCCAAGATTGCCTTGTCAGAAACGATCGAATCCAACGGAGACTAAAGCTCTTTAATCTTCTCGACCTTCACCGAGGTTTTCTCTTTTGCAGCTCTAAGCTGGGTCTCGGCCAACTCCAATTGCACTTGGACGATATCCTTTTTCAAGGCTAGGATGTCCATGTTCTTTTTAAATTCTTCCGCCTCGGCCTTCATCGCATCTACCTGCGTCTGGAGCCGTCTGATTTGTTCGAGCCTCTGCCAAACCTGCAAAATCGGATCGTTAGTGGTTATCTGCAATTCATCTTCACTATCGTGAAGAACTCGGAATACCTGCTCGGCCATCTCAGCATGTTCATCCCGAGCCGTCAGTAAATCAGCCTAAAGCTTCTCGCTAAGAAGCTTGTAAGTATCATTTTTCTCAGTGAGATCCCAAACTTCAGCCTTGTGCTCCTTCCATATTCAGAGGAAAGCCACATGATGCAACACCGAAGCCTAGAAACAAGGAAGAGGATGTTAGAGTTATCTACAACTCCGAGTTTAAAAGAAATAATAGAGAGGCCCTTGAAGTTACCCGATTTAGAGCATGTTGGGCCTCATTAAAAAGTGAAGAGCCCCCACCGCATTCATCACGGCTTGGTCTTCCTCGGTTACCAAGGATCTAAGGTAGCTAGCAATCTCCACGGGAGGAGAGAAAATCTGGGCATCCACCGGGATAGAAAATACTATATTTCGCCTACGGTCGGGATTAACACTTGGGGTCGGGAATCGGTCCACCAGTTGTGGGCTCGATGAAGAATCGATAGCGCTCGATGACGGTACTTTTTTCGGTACCGATAAACCACCAAAGCCGGTGGCATCCTCCGAAGCAGCAGACTCAAACCCATCCAAAAATTAATGGATATCGGTCGCCCCGTGAATACCTTCATAAGAACGACCTTCAAACATATTTGCCTCGTGGATCATAGCGTCCAAAATCTGAGGGGGTCCAAAAATATCGATCACTCCGAGCTCGTCCCTCGAGGCATCCTCCGCTGCTCGGGAATCCTCGACCCCGGTCCCTCTTTCGACCATCTCAGCTTGGGACGGAGTGTCCTTTTCCTCTTCTGGTTCAGGAACTATGGCCAAATCTCCCTTTTCGAACTCCTCTAGATCGGAGGACTTTGGAATCAAAGTACCGGCCCACACGCGGGCCACTAATTGGGAATTATCTTCCTTTTCTCCGTATTCGGGGTCTTCCGTTAATCGACTGATTAATTCCGAAGACATAATACCGATGTTTCCTGTCACTACCCAAACCGATGGGCCGCGACGTGCACCCGGTGCCTTACTCAACCGAGTACCAACGTAACGTATCTTTCTTATTACATCATCATATACACGTGACATACGGGCCTAATAGGCCAACATGATTATTAATAAACTCAAAACATAGGCCGACAAGGCCATACAATCTTTCATATACATGACATCTGTCTACAAGCCTCTAAGAATATATAATTGTCATAAAGGTCGTGACAGAGCCCCGCCATACCAAACAATACACATCTAAATCATACTGACCAAACAAGCAACTTCGGAGCAAATAGAGTGCACCGACATCTTCCGCTGAGCTGATCGCCTACTTGGGGGACTCTCGACCTGCGGGCATGAAACGCAGCATCCCTAGGCAAAAGGGACGTCAGTACAAATAATGTACCGAGTATGTAAGGTATGAAAACCAGTAAATAATAGACATGAGAGATACATGGAGTAAAAGACTCGACATGTACGTCTGCATAGCTCTGTGAATCATTTCATTTTAATAATGTCATGCATATGCGTATAAATGTCATATCATGCATAGGTATATGCGTTCATAACATCATCAAGTCTCTGAGGGCATCCCATCATATCATTTCGGCCACTATGGGCAATTCATCAACGTATACCAGCTGATCAGGTGGTGGTGTATAACGACATAACCTTTTCCCATATCCCATATACATATAATATACGGGTATATAACGCCATCTGGTCATGGGTCAATGTACATGTATAAATGCATGAAATGCATAAGAAATACATTAATAAGATTTTCTCGGAATGTCATAAAAATAATATGCTTGCCGGATAAATTTTATCAAATACATATTTTTCTGAGACCCATGAACAGAAGATATAATAATAATTCACATGGGGAATCAAGAATATAGACACCTCTAATATTTCTATGAATAGAGTCATTTATGGAAATTGTGCATTTGCTCGTTTCGTTCGTGTCGTATAGATCATGCCAAAAAGAAAGAAGGGATAGCCTTAACATACCTGAACCGATTCTCTTGATAATCCCTCCAATAAACGTTGATTGCGACAAAATATGTAACGAAGGATCAATGTAGGGGGAAATCCGTATGATATTCTTGAGAAACGTTGCATTGTACTCCCTTAGAATTGCAAAATCCCGTTGCTATTACGCAGTATAATTTCATATGAAATTTTTTTGATTGAGATCGTTATTTGCTAAATTTTTTGCCACCTCTCTTAATTTAATCAACCTCTATTTGTGAATTTAGAGGTCTTATACCTTTGTGGGTGTGGGCCCCACTAAGGTGATGACTTAGCCTTAAATGTGACACCTTATAAAGTGAGTATAAGAGTCATAAATTGGCTTTTAAGGGCTGCCACGTTTGGAGATGTAATACTTATACAAATATTTGGATTAATTATCCACTAATCACTTGCTTAACTTGTTAATCTCTTATTAACCAATAATTAACCAATTACCCACATAATTAAGAATTATCTCAAATTACATAAAATACTACCCACTTTTAACATACCTTATACACCTCACTATCATGATCATGTGGTACCTTGAATGGTATTAGTCCATAAATACCGGGTATTATAGCTCAGACCGTATTTATCCCAAAATCTCAAACTTCGACGAAACTCATTTCCTTCAATTCGCTTGCCCTTTCACTTTCATGAATTTACATATCACTTGTGTGGAATAGCGTAATGTTTATAATTTCAAAATAATCTCATTCCCGAACTTACGTCGATAAACTTACGATGAAATTTTTAACATACGAAAATGCGGAATATAACATCTCATTTTCGAGCTTTCATCAATTTACTTATGGCGTACTTTCACATACAAAAATATGGGATGTAACATCATTCCCCCCTTTGGAACATTCGTCCTCGAATGTTGACTGATGCAGTTATCATTTTCATAACCCATAGCTCTTGCGATTACTTTAATACTCTCTTTTCTATTTCAGGTGACAAATCTGTGAATAAATCCAAAGGCCAGGGCATTTTTCCTTTTAGGCCTCTTTCTTACACCATGACTTGTGGTCAGAATCCATCCAATCTTGTAACTCTTGCTACCTTCCGTCATGCAGCCTGTACGACTTTTTCCTTGTATGTGCGCCTATGCGACTCTTCTCTCCTTTTTCCTTCAGTTTTTAGCCAATCTCTAGGCGTCACTTTATAAGCATATAGAGAGGTTGAAAAGATGTCTCTTTGTGCATTTATAGGTGCACTGAAATTCTTTGCTCGATACTTTGTTGAACTTACGAATATTGCTATATCTTGTTTCATACGCCCGATTATCCATTCGTATGACTTTACTGCATCTAGGTAGGTCATACTATACCATAACTCTTATTTCGATTTATCGTTACTAAGGTTTGCTACTAAACTCCAGGTTACTTTCATTGCTTATCCCATATGTATAAATCTAAGTTCTTTAATACTTTCTCATTACTGTTCATCTTAAGAATGACGGCCTAATCTCATCATACTTTGTGACTTTTGTCCATCCATTGTTGATTCACCTCAATATTGATCTACAATCTACCACTGATAACTTGAAACCTCTTACATAATCACTAGGGCTCACGTTGCGTCGTGAAACATTTGAAGTGATTTTTCTGATCCACCTGGGGGCGATACGATACTATACTTCCATAATCGTATTTCATAGCATCCCAATGTGATTCTCCTTACGTGGGTATTTTAATCCTTTACAATTCATCAAATAATTACTCAATCGAAGGCCCAATCGTCATCCTTTATCTATCACAATTACACCCTCATTGTACTATCAGGGCGGCATTCCATCTCTTCTAAATGCCATTAGTCTTAGACTTCTTTAAGTTCAGTCAGGCTATACTGAGCTTTCTATAACTTAGAGAAATCATCAACTCTCTTGTTTTCATGGGCTTAATCCTGAGGACTTATCTATTCTCGTCACCTTCTCACTCGTCCTTTCTTATCCTTATTCCTGTCTTCCTAAAACCTTGTCGCTTTACCATACTTTATCTTGCGACCTACACATATCTAGTTATACTACTCGCAACCTTCTTTTAACTTGCTTGCACCACTGATTTTCTTATGTTATTTTGGAACATCAAGCGAGACATCACATCGTCTGAAACTCTTCTTTACTCTCTTAACTAGGCTTCTCGGTACCTAGAAACCATAGGCTGGAAGATATATGCCACTGACGACGCCGCTATCATTCCTGGATACTGAATCCTAACACTTCTAGCCCTCTGTCTGAAGTAAGGACTATTCACAACCTTCTGCACTTGAGTATCTCGTACGTTGTTTACCTTTATCTTACTTGCTTTAAAATATCGCATCACGTCTTCTATCTCTTTCATAACTTCCCTTCTGCATAGGTATGATTCACATCCACAACTTGAAGCTCTATTATAATATTTGCACCTCTGGTGCATACACAATTCCATGGGAGCTTCATATTGATCCCGTTATAGAATATGGTTGTTGTACTATCTCTCTTGTACCTCTGATATTAAAGGTGATCCTACAATATTTTCAATCACGATTTCTATAATTTTCTGGATTCAATAATCAAACTCCTGTCACACCCCTTTTTTTCACCTCACTAACCCATCTTTAAATAGAATAAAAAAGATTTGTAAAGATCACAAGGGTTTCAATTTGAAAAGTGACAAAATACTTGTTTAAAATGGATTAACTCAGAGTCGCCACTTTGCATATAACCTCGGTGTGCCAAGTCATCATTTAAAAGCTATTTTCCCTTTAAAAACATATTTTACTCTAAACTAGTTTGCACCAAAGATTCTAGATAAGGGGGTTCATTTGATCCAGAGAGAAGGTATTAGGCATTCCCCAAGTTTCGTAACGAGTACGGTTGCATACTTGATCTGGTTGGCTTTAAAGAATACTCAGATTGAGGTTAAAACACACAAAAGTAAAAATAAACACAAAAGAGGCTCGAGGTCGTCCCCTACCTAAAAGGAAATAAAAGTCCTAAACTAGTCTATACTAATGCTTCCTTGAAGGACGTCCACCTTTAGTCTTCAATTACATGCGCTTCGGGGCATTCCCCTGATAAAATAATAATAACTAAGGGGACGACCTCTAGCCTCGAAAAAGAAAAACAAATAAATGACCTAATATTGCCTACCCAGGTGTGATCGGCCTAAAACATGCTCCTAACGATCGAGGTAATAAAATACATAAATACAGCTAAGTAGTAAAAAAAACTTATTGCATGCTCATTTCTTTTTAATCTTTATTTCATGCATTTGGCCAAACCCGATTCCTAAAGCATATGAAAAATATTTAGTTATCTAATAGGCTGGCCACCCTAACTCCCACGACCCAACAATCATTCAAACAATGAAAACTCCATATCCAACCAACTAATCAACTAAATTAACGTCTAACAAGCAAAGATCCACACCATTTAAGGATGAAGAGAAACCAAAATAACAACAAAGTAAGAAAATGTGAATCCAAGCCATCAGAGAGAGCCATTTAAACAACTTCTACTACCCCAATTCCCTTGTTAACTTCTCAATTATGTCATATTCTTCAACACATAAAAAACAGTAATAAATATCTAGACAGATTTAACAATCCAATACACATGGGGAAAGAAAGGAACAAAGTGGATTAAACATACATGAGCTATTTAAGACATGAAGGTCTTAAAAATATCACTGTGCCATTTTCCTAGAGGTTGTTACTGTATGAGATTTGAAAAAGATGAGATTATAATAGAAAGAAAATTTAGACCTAAATGCTTCAAAATAGACTCAGTTAGCAAACAAAAAGCTTTAAAATACTTGGCTAAAATTGTACCCAAACGGAGGTAGGAGAATTCACAGGAAGATTCATGAACTTACTCTAATTAAGAGACTATGACAAAACTCATTAAGAGAACTAAAGCTACTGACTCAAATTAAAAAGACAAGTTAAGAACATGCTGGTTATTTTGATATAAACTAATGGATCCGAACAGTGATAAATTAATTTTTCGCAAATTCGATGATTCCATCTTACTTCAAAAGTCTAGGAAATTAACGAAAGCTTCCACCCATTTTAGAGTTCAAAATTGAAGAAAGAAAATTAAACCAATATATTATCACTTCCTCAGAGGATTAACCAAACAGGTAACACAAATTAAGCCCAACAATTACCCGAAAATGGAGTACAAACATATTTCAAATTTGTTACGACTAAATAACAGGAGACAAACATGAAGAGAAAACAATCCAATTGGTGCAGACCAAACCAAATTAATTAAATAAACCCCAACTATTACTAAATTAATCCATCCTATATTGGCTCATCCGTGGCTCGACTCACAAAAGGAATAAAGAAGAAGGAGTGAACCTGTTAAGTAAAATTCCTTCAACGTTTTGAGAATCAGTAAATACAAGCTCCAAATTCACAATAATCCATCCGAGGAAACAACAACAATGTTGAACAAGGAACCGCGACCAAAATTCACGAACGAAACTCGAATCAGCACCGGAAAACTCAAAACCCAAACGCGAACTCAAAACCAAACTTCAGTCAAACCCCATTTTTTGCAACCAAAAATTCCGAAATTGAAACAAAAGAACCAGAATTTGTTTTTTTTGTATTTTTTCTAAAAAAATTAAACCTACCTAAAAATCTAAAAAAAAAGTCTGAAAAAAATGAGCAGAAGTACTCTCTTGAAACCCTAGCCTCTCTCTCTTGATTTTTCTATTCGAAAATCCCCGAAAAATAATCCTCTCCCAAAACCCTGAAAACTTCACAATATATAATGCTTTCTCGAAGGTTCTTCCCTTCCTCCCCAATAAATCCCAAACACATTCTTTTTAGAATGAATTTCGGACAGATGGAGGGAGAGGATCGATTAAATATCAATCCACGACCCCCATTTTTTCAAAATTCATTCTCAAAAAATCACAAAACGGGTCAGGCACATGGGGATATTCTTGTCAGAGGTCGTTGGAATCTTGATGATGTGGAGGAGGGAGGAGAGAGGGGGACCATGAGTTAACTCGGTCGGTTCTTGGTGAGTTTTCCGGCGACTTTGGATGTTGTTGGCGCGACAGAAGTGAGAGGTAATGAGGATGCAGCTGGGTGTTGGAGAATTAGGGTTAGGTTTGGGATGTTATATGAGCTTTTATATGGTAGGGTAAATGAGTATAGACCATTGGATTATATTTAATGAAGGGCTAGGATTTAAAAGGTTTTGGGCGGGTCGGCTGATGGGCCAAATAGGCGGGTCGTTGGATTGGGGCTGGAATGGGGTTGGGGAGATTGGGCTCAGTTCTTGCTGGGCTCCAAGATTCTACAAAATTGGGCCAAGAAAAGCTGAAAATTTAATTTATTTCTAAAGTAATGTAAAAAATATAAAATAAATCTTAATTGATTTTAATGAACTATTAATATAAAAATAAAACTAAAAATTAAAGTTGAAACTACTTTTGGTATTTTCAAAGATTATACTAAAATAAAAATAGGTTAAAAATAATATCTTTCTAAAAATACCTAATACGTGAATTAAATAGAAAAAATGAAACTATTTTTTTGTATTTTCAATTTTATATTTTAAAACTAAAATTGAAGATAAAAATATCTATAAACTCAAATAAATATTAAAAATACTACGAATACAAAAAATAATCTTTAAAAATTACGCGAGTCAAAAATTACGGGCTTACAGCTGCCCCTCTTTGCTTGAAAACTCGAAGAGTTTTTGAGCAAAGAATTAAGTAAGCAACGTAATTGATTCTGACCCGAAACTTATCCAAAAAAAAATATAGACAAAAAGAATGTGGCCGAGCCGTGGTATCTGAGCTGCCTACATATCCTTGGCTATAAAAGAATCAGGCCACGTGTAGTTCAGAAGTAAGAAAGATAAAGAAAGATACTGAGGTGGAGAGTCGAGTGAAGTGCCGTCGAGGTTCCGGTACGCGGTTCCTGTCATTACATCAAAAATAAAAAATCAAATAAAAATAACAAAATCCTGTCTACTGTTCTGTCTTGAGTCTTCTACAGTCTTGTTGTGCATCTCGAGCTGTTGACTCGCATTCTTGAAGCGAGCTTCTGCTACTTCTAACTTGAATTGACCCGATTCTTCAGGCGGGCTCCTGCTGTTAATTTGAATTTGAATTTAACTCTGAAATATATTCCCTCGTTCTCCAGATGGGCGCCCGCTACTGACTTGAAACTTGAAATAAACATTGATAAGAATTCCCTTATTCTCCAGGTGGGTGCCTGCTACAGACTTGAACTTGAAATAACTCTGAAAAGAATTCCCTCATTATCCAGGTAGGCGCCTGCAACTGAATTGAAACTTGAAATGGATTCTGAAATGACTTCCCTCGTTCTCCAGGTGGGCGCCTGCTATTGATTTGAAAATTGAAATAACTCTGAAAAGAATTCCCTCGTTCTCTAGGTGGGCGCCTACTACTAACTTGAAACTTGAAATAACTCTAAAAAGAATTCCCTCGTTCTCCAGGTGGGAGCATGCTGCTGGCTTTAAAGTTGAAATAACTTTGAAATGAATTCCCTCGTTCTCCAGGTGGGCGCCTGCTGCT
Source organism: Nicotiana tabacum (assembly GCF_000715075.1). Lineage (NCBI taxonomy): Eukaryota > Viridiplantae > Streptophyta > Magnoliopsida > Solanales > Solanaceae > Nicotiana > Nicotiana tabacum. Next base: position 11,049,902 of record NC_134098.1, read on the forward strand.
GACTTAAAACTTGAAATAACTCTGAATAGAATTCCCTCATTCTCCATGTGGGCGCCTGCTTCTGACTTGAAATTTGAAATAACTATGAAACGAATTCCCTCGTTCTCCAATTGGGCGTGTGCTATTGACTTGAAACTTGAAATAACTCTGAATAGAATTCCCTCATTCTCCAGGTGGGCGCCTGCTACTGACTTGAACTTGAAATAACTCTGAAAAGAATTCCCTCATTCTCCAGGTAGGCGCCTGCAACTGACTTGAAACTTGAAATGGATTCTGAAATGACTTTCCTCGTTCCCCAGGTGGGCGCCTGCTACTGATTTGAAAATTAAAATAACTCTGAAAAGAATTCCCTCGTTCTCCAGATGGGCGCCTACTACTAACTTGAAACTTGAAATAACTCTGAAAAGAATTTCCTCATTCTCCAGGTGGGCACCTGCTGCTGACTTTAAATTTGAAATAACTCTTAAATGAATTCCCTCGTTCTCCAGGTGGGCGCGTTCTGCTGACTTGACATTTGAAATAATTCTGAAATGAATTTCCTCGTTCTCCAGGTGGGCGCCTGCTGCTGACTTGAAACTTGAAATAACTCTGAAATGAATTCTCTCGTTCTCCAGGTGGGCGCCTGCTATTGACTTGAAACTTGAAATAACTCTGAATAGAATTCTCTCGTTCTCTAGGTGGGCGCCTGTTGCTGACTTAAAATTTGAAATAATTCTGAAATGAATTCCCTCATTCTCCAGGTGGGCCCCTACTGCTGACCTGAATTTTGAAATAACTCTGAAATGAATTCCCTCATTCTCCAGGTGGGTGCCTGCTGCTGACTTGATATTTGAAATAACTCTAAAATGAATTCCCTCATTCTCCAAGTGGGCGCCTGCTGGTGACTTGAAATTTGAAATAACTCTGAAATGAATTCCCTCGTTCTCCAGGTGGGCGCCTGCTATTAACTTGAAACTTGAAATAACTCTGAATAGAATTTCCTCGTTCTCCAGGTGGGCACCTGCTATTGACTTGAAACTTGAAATTTCACTGAAAAGAATTCCCCCGTTCTCTAGGTGAGTGCCTGCAATCACAACAAAATAGACAAAACAAAGAAAATTGCCTGCCCCAGTTTGTACCAGGAACAACGGTGAGTGTTAGTTGAATTCCATTTTTCAGGAGTGTCCTGAAAACTTAAAATAAAATCTCATTATCCAGGAGGGTCCTGAGAACTTGAAAGCTAATCCCATTATCCAAGAGGGTCCTGAGAACTCAAAACCTATTCCCATTATCCAGGAGGGTCCTGAGAACTTGAAAACTAATCCCATTAGTCAGGAGTATCCTGAAAACTTAAAAACCTATTCCCATTATCTAGGAGGGTCCTGAGAATATAAAACCTAAATCCCATTATCAAGGAGGGTCCTGAGAACTTGAAAACTAATCCCATTATCTAGGAGGGTCCTGAGAACTCAAAACCTATTCCCATTATCCAGGAGGGTCCTGAGAACTGAAAATGAACTTACCTGAGCCATGCTCTCTTCCTAGAGGATCCCTGCAGACAGAACAAAATTCCTTGCCCTGAACCATACCTTCCTCATGGAGGATCCACGTGAATGACCAAATTTCCTGCCCCTATTTTAATCAAAGGAAATTTTGTGAATTTGGAAATGTGGTGGTTAGTTTGTGGCATCATTGCTGAAGATGTCCGCTTCTGCCACTACTATGTTTCATTCTGGTTAGTTGCTTCAGGCTAACAATGAATCCTTTGAACTTCTGATCGAACCTTGACCACAAAAACCCCTGAATGACCTGAAGCCCTTACACTCACTTGTTGTATTGTGTTTTCATTCTAACAATTATTGAACCTTTGCATTTCCTCGAAATTCAAGATTCACTTGATCACCTGAACTTCAGTCACCACCATATTTCTCCTTCCAAATCATGTCACTTGCGATGTGCTTTTGGCCTAACTTTGCCTTGTGCAATCAAGAAGCCAGTAGTAGGCTTTGAAGTCCTTTCTGGCTTGTTTAACAAAGACTAACTTGAAAGAGACTCAGAAAAACAGACCCAAAAGAAAACAAAGCGAGGTGACTTTGAGAATTAGGAAGAAAAAGGAAAATCTTGAACAAAGATGACTATTTGAAGAAGAATGGAAAAAAGACTTATCTGAGTGAAGCAGCTGGCTCCAATGCGCATGACATGCATTTCAGATTGATCAGCCTAACCCATCCAACCAATCACATTTTTAGTTCATGTCATGTCTTCATACTTCAAAAAATCGGGCTTTCAATAATCCAATTTCTCTATAAAGTCACAAACCTCTTTCGACTTGTAGTGCCCCGAAAGGTTTTCACCAACAAGCCTCTCTCATTTGTTCATCTCTCAACTCACCATCGCCTTATGGTGCCCGTGAGAGTTATCACCAATAAGACTCTCTCATTTTAAATTTTCTCTTAGCTCACCATCGTCTTACAGTGCCCGTGAGGGTTTTCACCAATAAGACTCTCTCATTTATTCATTTTTCCTTGTGCCCATGAACAAAGTGTTACCCATGATGTAAATCATACCTCTATCTCGCTTGACTTGGCATCCTCAAAGATTGATCAGAAGGTGTTTCTTTGGACCGTAGTGTAGGCTTTTGGACAGGGTTAGAAAGAAAGGGTGGCATGGAGGCTCAAGATAATTTAAGATGAAGGGTTCAAAATTACAACTTTTGGAATCATATCTTTTGCAAAGACTAAAACTTCTGCCCCAGTTTCTTTGAGTCTGGGGAATTTTGAATTTTTATTTTGATGGGACCGAACCTCAGAGTAAGGCTGCCTACGTATCCTTAAAAGGAATCAGGTCGAACGTAGTTCCAACCTAAAAGTTGTTTTGTTTTTTGTTGCTCTCTATTTTTCCTCTTTTTTTTTCTTCCTTTTTTTTCTTTTTCTTTTCCTTTCTTTTTTTATTTTCTTTTCTTTTCTTCTTCTTTTTTTTTTTCTATTTTTTATTTTTTCTTTTTCTTCTTTTTTCTATTTTTAACTCTACTTCTGATTCCAAAAAAGGGGTATGAAAGAAAATAAATAAGGTTCAAAAGGGGTAACAAAGGATAAAAGTGTTCGGGTAGCAGAACAAAATGCCTTCGTTATTCCAACTTTGAACATGCCAAGTACAAGATGTGATTGAAGGTAAGCAAAGAAATCATACATAGTACCTCTTGACCGCGTCAGAATTGATAGACATATCTACACATTTGCCTTCTATGTCTGTTAAATACAAAGCACCATTGGGCAACACTCTTGTCACAATGAACGGCCCCTGCCAGTTCAGGGAGAACTTGCCTTTGGCTTCAGCCTGATGCGGAAGGATGCTTTCAATACTAACTGGCCCACTTCAAATTTCTGGGGACGCACCTTCTTGTTGTATGCTCTTGCCATTCTCTTTTAATACAATTGACCATGACATACTGCTGCCAATCTTTTCTCGTCAATCAAACTCATTTGCTCTAGCCGGGTTTTGACACACTCATCATCATCAATTTCAGCTTCTGCAACGATCCGAAGGGATGAAATCTCAACTTCTGCAGGTATGACTGCCTCAGTTCCATATACCAGCAAATAAGGAGTTGCACCTACTGAAGTGCGAATAGCAGTGCGATAACCCAGTAAAGCAAAATGTAACTTTTCATGCCATTGCCTAGAACCTTGCGCCATCTTGCGAAGTATCTTCTTTATGTTCTTGTTAGCAGCCTCAACAGCTCCGTTTGCCTTAGGACGATACAAAGTGGAGTTTCGATACATAATCTTGAACTGTTGGCATACCTATTTCATCAAATGACTATTGAGGTTAGCAGCATTATATGTGATGATTACCTTGGGAATTCCAAACCTGCAAATGATATTTGAATGAGCAAAATTTACCACCGCCTTTTTGGTCACGTACTTGAAAGTTACAGCTTCGACCCACTTGGTAAAGTAATCAATGGCCACCAGAATAAATCTATGCCCGTTCGATGCTGCAGGATCAATTGGTCCAATAACATCCATGCCCCAAGCAACAAAGGGCCAAGGTGCAGACATTGTGTGTAACTCAGATGGCAGGGAATGAATCAAATCACCATGCACCTGGCATTGATGACACTTACGAACAAAGCTGATGCAATCTCGTTCCATGGTGAGCTAATAATAACCTGCTCGAAGTATTTTCTTTGCCAAGACATACCCGTTCATGTGTGGCACGCAAACTCCTGAATGCACTTCGGTCATGAGAGTTGAAGCTTCTTTAGAATCTATGCACCTCAACAGTCCTAAGTCTGGAGTCCTCTTGTACAAGATTCCCCCCGCTTAAGAAAACTCCACATGCCAGACATCGAATGGTTCTCTTTTGGTCACCTGTGGAATGTACCGGATATACCCTCGACTTGATGTATTCCTTAATATCATGAAACCAAGGTTCACCATCAAGTTCCTCTTCAACCACATTACAATAGGCATGCTGATCACGAACTTGGATATGTAGAGGGTCGACGTAAGTTTTGTCCGGATGGTGTAACATGGACGCCAGAGTAGCCAAGGCGTCAGCAATCTCATTATGAATCCTGGGAATATGTCTGACTTCTACCGACCCGAATCGTTGACAAAGATCATGCAAACACTGTCGATACGATATGAGCTTTAAGTCCCGAGTTTCCCATTCTCCCTTAATCTGGTGAACCAACAAATCTGAATCTCCCAAAACCAGTACTTCCTGGACTCCCATGTCTACAGCTAACCTCAAACCCAGAATGCATGCTTCATACTCAGCCATGTTGTTAGTGCTATAAAATCGAAGCTGGGCTGTTACAGGATAGTGTTGTCCTGTTTCAGAAATGAGTACAAGCCCTATTCCAACCTAGCTTATAATCAAGATCAACCTCATGAATATACATCACTTCTTCATCAGGAAAATAAGTCTTCAATGGCTCATATTCTTCATCCACTGGGTTCTCGGCCAAGTGGTCGGCCAAAGCTTGGGCTTTCATCGTGGTCCGGGTCACATAGATAATATCAAACTCTGTTAGCAAAATCTGCCACTTTGCAAGTCTTCCTGTGGGCATAGGTTTCTGAGAGATATACTTTAGAGGATCCATGCGAGAAATGAGGTAAATAGTGTAGGACGAAAGATAATGTTTCAACTTTTGTGCCACCCAAGTCAGGGCGCAACATGTCCTCTCAAAAAGAGTATACTTAACCTTATAAGGAGTGAAATTCTTGCTGAGATAATAAATGGCTTGCTATTTCTTGCCCGTGATGTTATGTTGACCCAGTACACAGCCAAAAGAATTATCCAGGACCGTCAAATAGAGAATTAACGGTCTCCCAGGCTCCGACGGGACCAACACAGGTGGGTTTGACAAGTATCTCTTAATCTTATCGAATGCTTCCTGACACTCGTCAGTCCACTTGACCGCAACATTCTTCTTCAACAACTTAAAAGATGGGCTCACAGGTCGTTGTGAGTTGAGCAATAAACCTGCTGATGTAATTTAACCTTCCGAGCAAGCTCATCACCTCAGTTTTATTCTTGGGCAGTGGTAACTCTTGGATGGCTTTGATCTTCGACGAATCTAGCTCTATACCACATCGACTAACCACGAATCCCAACAGTTACCCAGACGGGTCACCAAATGCACATTTTGCTGGATTGAGCTTGAGGTTATACCTGCGGAGCTTTTGGAAAAACTTTCTCAAATCCCTAACATGGTCGGACTGCTTCTTTGACTTTATGATCACATCATCTACATAAACCTCAATCTCCCTGTCTATCATGTCATGAAATATGGTAGTCATCGCCCTCATATAAGTTGCCCCAACATTCTTCAAACTAAATGGCATTACCCGATAGCAATATGTTCCCCATGGTGTGATGAACGCTGTCTTTTCTGCATCTTCCTCATCCATCATGATCTGGTGATATCCCGCGTAGCAATCCACAAAAGACCCAATCTCATGCTTGGCACAATTATCAATCAGAATGTGGATGTTCGGCAATGGAAAATCATCCTTTGGGCTAGCTTTGTTAAGATCACGATAATCAACACATACCCTGGTCTTACCATCCTTCTTTGGTACTGGCACAACATTAGCTAACCAAGTGGGGTATCGAGTGACCCGAATGACCTTTGCATCAAGCTGCTTTGTGATTTCTTCTTTGATCTTCACACTCATGTCAGTCTTGAACTTTCTTAACTTTTGCTTGACAGGAGAGAATGTAGGATCAGTTGGCAATATATGAACTACCAAATCAGTGCTCAAGCCCGGCATATCGTCATACGACCATGCAAAGACATCTTGGTACTCAAACAATGCTTTGATTATTTCTTCCCTGACTTGCAGCTCCAGATGCACACTTATCTTGGTTTCCCTGACATTATCCGGATCTCCTAAATTGATTGCTTCAGTTTCAATCAAATTAGGCTTTGGTTTTTCTTCAAAGTGCTTTAGTTCTTTACTTATTTCCTCAAATGCTGCTTCTTCATCATATTCTACTTCTTGGATCATTATTTCAGGATTAGACTGGCTTTTAAGACTTGGCTGAAAATTTCTCATGCATGCCATGTCATTAGAACCAGCATAAAAAGAACTGTACAAAAGAGAAATAAAATGAAACACTATTAGGAATAATAGAAAACGGGAAATTGCATTTCATTGAAAATAAAAAGATAGAAGGGTTTGAACACGACAACAAGCGAAAATAAAAATCTGGATTAGAACCCTGGAATAATCCAGATAACAGAAAGGAAAACAAAGCAAACTTCAAAAACTCCTTCCGGATGGGGAGAGGAGTAGCTTCCCAATTGCTAAGCTTCTTTTGCCCAACGAGCTGCACATCTGCATTTACTAGAACCATCCCCAACTTTCACCATGTTAACCTCATCAAACAGACTCTGGAACCTCTTGATCAGCTCTTCATCAACATCGACCACAGGTTTCGGGACTGATGATATTGACCGTTTTGCTGCGCCTGGCTTGACAAAAGACTTGGAAATGTGTGGAACAGGATTGGGGAGTGACCATACCTTCTGTCACAAATTTTTATCCCTTTTCACGTCCTTCTCTGTGGGCGTGAATCCCAAACCAAATGTACCAAGATTTTCACGTGGGCACACAGGATGCACAATACCCTGTAGAGATAAACCCAGACCTTTACCCGGCACAAAACCATTCTTAAACATTTCATTTGCTACCATGAAGGACGCAGAGGATAGCTTCGGTCCTGGAATGCATTCTCCCTTGGGAATCTTCTCAACAGACACAGTTTTGAAAGTTTAGTAGACCCAAGGTCCTCTATCATCTTCAGCTTCAATAAAGGGAACAGACAGGTCATTATAAGCAGATATGTCCTCATTACCGTGCACAACTATTTCCTGCCTGTCCCATTCGAAATTTACCATTTGGTGCAGAGAAGACGGGACTGCCTTAGCCGCATGTATCCAAGGCCTTCCCAGAAACTGATTGTAGGAGACAGACACATCTAATACTTGAAACTCCATAGTGAACTCAACTGGCCCTATCGACAATTCGAGCATTATATCACCAATAGAATCTTTACCTTCCCCATCAAAGCCTCGAACACATACACTGTTCATGAGGATTTGTTCAGTGCCCATCTTGAACTTTTGCAAAGTGGACAGAGGGAAAATATTTGCACTAGAGCCGTTGTCAACCAGTACCCTTGAGACAATAGAATCTTCGCACTTCACCGTGAGATAAAGAGCTTGATTGTGTTCTGTACCCTCCATAGGAAGTTCATCATCTGAGAAAGCGATCTTCTCCAAGTGATTTGCCGTGATCTTATCAGGAACATGTGCCTCATTCGACATCTTCATCAGGGCTCTGCGGTGGTCATCGGAATGTATCAGCAAAGACAAAAGAGAGATCTGAGCCGGTGTTTTCCTTAACTGCTCCACAATGGAATAGTCTTGCACTTTCATCTTTTTCAGGAACTCTTCAGCCTCTTCTTTGGTGAACGGCTTCTTTACTGGTATTTGGCTATCTTTGTATGGGTTGGCCTTCCTCAATTCTTCTGGGGTAAAACATCTCCCAGAACGAGTCAGTCCTCCAGTTTCATTTACTTCTTCCTCCACTTCTTTCCCTTTATATGTCACTATCACTCGTTTGTAATTCCACAGAACAGCCTTTGTATCAACCACCGACAATTGAGTCACTGGCTTAATAATAACAAGGGTAATAAGAGCTCCTTCCACGACTACGACAGGCTTGTTCGAGATCCCTGGCATGACCACTTTTGACTTTTCCTGGCATGTCCCCATATCCTTCGAAGGCCCTTTCACGACCAACACATGTGGCTTTATGTCGAGCATGCTTGGTTTCTTTGTCACCCCTTCAACTGGCAAGGGCGTTATTTTGGTAGAGTCTAAAGCCTTAACCGAATTACCTTCACTGGCACAAATCATCATGACAGACTTGGAAGGATTCCTGAACTCTATATCCTTACGAACTATTTCAATCATGTGTGTCTCTGCATGGGATGGCAAAGGATTTTGGTTGATGTTTGGCACATCCAGGCTATGGACTACAATCTGATTTGTAGCAATAAGCTCTTGGATTGCCCTCTTCAAATGCCAACACTTCTCTGTGTCGTGCCCTGGGACATCAGAACAATATGCGCACCTCGGAGAATAATCAAGGTTCTTTGGGGGTTGATTTGGTAGCTTCGTCTCAATCGGCCTCAACACATCCAATTACCTCAACCTTTGAAACAAAGTGGCGTAGGACTCTCCAAGAGGGGTGAATGTTTCTTTTCGCTACTGCCTTTCTCTCCTATACTCCGACCTTGGTCGAAATTTTGGACCAGTAGGGTTTCGGTAGGGTTATTGGGGTAGATAAGTATTTTGTGGAGATGAAGCACGGCATTATGGGTAAGTAGGGGGTTGAGCATATGATTGTGCATGGTGAACATGGTATTGGGGTTGTCTAACTGAGTATTGAGGGTCTTGTGGTGGGAAATAATGTTGGGATGGATTATATGGAGCTTGGGTATAGGCTTGAGGTTGGAGTCGAGGTTGGCTGTACTGGTGAGGCGAACCCGCTGGGCCACGCCATGATACAGAGACAAACATAGCGACATCATCTTTCTTCTTTTTGCCTAACAGGCTTCCGGTGCCACTTTGAATTGCATGTGTGGTTGCTTTTATGGCGAAGTAGCTCATGATCTTGCTTGACTTGAGTCCTTCTTCCACCATTCCTCCCATCTTTACTACATCGTTGAAGGACTTACCTATGGCTGAGATCAAATGGCCAAAGTAAGTAGGCTCTAGGTCTTGAAGAAAGTACTCGACCATCTCATCTTCTTCCATTGGAGGATTGACCCGTGTAGCTTGTTCTCTCCATCTAAAACCATATGCCCTAAAGCTCTCACTGGGCTTCTTCTCTACCTTGGTCAAAGATAGGCGATCCGGGACAATGTCTATATTATACGGAAAGTGCCGAGCAAAGGCTTGAGCCAAGTCGTCCCATGTGTACCACCTGCTAGCGTCTTGGCGGGTGTACCATTCCAAAGCCGCCCCACTCAGACTCTGACTGAAATACAATATTAATAATTTGTATTTCCCACCGGCGCCTCTCATCTTGCTGCAAAAACCTCTCAAATGGGCCACGGGATCTCCCTGCCCATCGTACAGGTCAAACTTGGGCATCTTGAACCCAGCGGGCAGTTGGACATCAGGGAATAAGCATAAATCCTTGTAAGCCACACTTACTTGGCTTCCTATTCCTTGCATGTTCTTCAAAGATTGCTCTAAACTCTTCACTTTCCTGAATTGCTCATCCTTCTCCATGTTTCGAGATTGTTTCTCAGTTTCAACGGGAGGTTCAAAGTGAGGGGTGTAGGGATAAGGATCCGTGACTTTGAAAGTTGGTTCTGGATCATAATATTGGGTATCTGGAGCTGGGAACACAGGTTCACTAGGAGATCGGTGGAGGGTAGCTCGCGGAGGAGCTACAAAAATAGGAGCAGATGTCAGGGCAGGGTATGCGGTTGTTTTAGCTGGTGGAGCATGGAAAGTTTGGGATGAGGCGCCGAGGTATTGGTGGTAAGGGGTAAAGCCCGGTGCATATTGAGGGGAAAGATCGACGGTAGTGAGAACCTGGGTTTGTGACAGTGGTGGGATGGAAGCAGGATTTTCTGTATAGTTAGTGGGGAATGAGGTTGGAGGATGCCCCTTGATCCATGCCTGATACATTTCTTCCATCTGCTGTTTCAACCTTTTGACCTCCTGTTCTAACTTATTGACGAATGACACTCGAACAAAAGTAAGCAAGGAAGATATCAATTGGAGAAAATAGGGATTGATTTGATAGGTGCAAGATAAATGTCTGAGATTTAACTCTAGTTATTCAATTCAGATTCCGACTCCACAATCTCCCTCGATGGGTCAACAACTCCTGTGTCCAATTCTTTGCTAGCCATGACTGCCTTGCACTTTGATCTGGTGTTGTATGGATGACTCGCCAAAATACCAACAAACTAACCACCTTCCTGATATTATAATAAAGATAGCAATGAAGAACAGAACAAATCCGAGATGTTAGCGCTAGGGCATTTATCATATAATAATATCACATTTCGTGCAATGCACCAAACAACAATCAACGTTCTAAATGACTTTGAGGGTCTCATGGTCATATGGCATCATCCCAATTTGCTCATTTCAATCATTTTCTTTCCACTCTTTTTTTTGTGCTTATCATTCTTTTCTTTTCTCTCATTTCTCACATCACATAACTTCATTTTTTTTAAATGATTCGATCAAACTCGATGTAGGTTGCCTATGTATCATGTTCCATATGAATCCGACCAAGCGTAGTTCTAGAAAAATGGTGAAAAATAAACTAAAAATAAAAGTCTTTTTGGATTTTTCATTTATAATATTTTTGGTGTTTTCAAATACAACTGGGAAGTACTGTAACACCCCGAAAAATTTTGAAGTACTTAAGTGTAAAGCCCGGTAAAATTTGCAAAGAAAATAATATTTCATGGTACCGGAATAGACTTACGTGTTTGAGGATAATAGAAATTCTTCGAGGCTCGCAAGCTCGCCGCGGCTCGAACCTTTTGCGTTGAACAATGCACAGAAAAGTAAAGGAAACTTTTTGCCGGAAAAGTGCATTTATGCGGTCCATTATGCGACCGCATAATCACTCTGCGGGCCGCATAATAGCCACAGAAGTGAGCAGGAGTGGGCTATTCTGGAAGCAGCTATGCGGTCGACTATGCGACCGCATAGTGACCGCATACACAGGCAGTTCTTTTGGCTATTTTGTAACCAATTATGCAACCGATATGCGGTCCGCATAACCATTATGCGGTCACATATAAGACCGCGGAACCTGTTCCGGAGCTCCATTTTTGGGTTTTTAAAACTCGACCCTATTTCGTTAAATACACTCTTTGGGTCATTTTTGAGCTATTATCTGACATTTTAGAGTGAGAGAGGGTGCCCTAGAGTGAGAAGGTGTTCTCCAATAATTCTTCTTCAATTCTTGCCCATATTTTGGATGATTGAGAAGGGAAACTCACTAGGTCTTCATCCTAGAGATAAGATTCTACACCCTAACCCTCAGTTTTGAATTTTGTGTAGAAATGGTTAATATGCAAGATAATTTCTGGGCAAGAGGGTTGGTTATTTTACATGAATGTGTTATCAAAGGGTGTAGAAAGATTGTTGAGCTAAAAATGGTAAAGGTTGGGTTGTGGGATGATGAAATCCTCCATAAAAGGACCTTGAAAACTTAATGCACACCTAGTGTTTGATAAAATGCTCAAGTGAGCTAGAACCATGATCTTCTTCCTAATTTTGATTCAATTTGTTATATTTCTAAAATAGATTGAAGTTGCTAAGAATTCTGAAATGTTTTAGAGTGTAAGGAAGCTCAAGTGAGGTATGTTGGCTAAATTCTTCTCTTAGAATTGAATCCCACGATATTCATGTAAATTATGTAAGTCTCGAGTAATTCATTATGAAATTGGCTATTCCGAGTAAGATTGGGTTGAAAGATATATGTCCAACAAGCATTCCAAATGCTCTATTCAAGTTATGTTACCAATTGAGGATGTGTTAAAATATGGGCTGTGCATTAATAAAGAATTATGACTGAAGCTCACACTTCTAGGTATTCTGTGCATCCAGGTTCTACAAAAATGTATCATGATCTTAAGGAGGTCTATTGGTGGAACGATATGAAGAGAAATGTAGCGGAATTTATGGCGAGATGTCCCAATTGTCAGTAGGCGAAGGCTGAACCCCAGAAGCTCGGTGGGTTGGCACAGAATATAGAAATTCCAATATGGAAGTGGGAAATGATTAATATGGACTTTGTGGTAGGATTGCCTCGTGCTCCTCGTATGTTTGACTCAATTTGAGTGATTGTGTATCGACTCACAAAATCAACACACTTTTTGCCAGTTAAGTCTATTGACATAGTGGAGCAATATGCTCAATTGTATATCAAAGAAATAGTCAGGTTGCATAGCACCCCAGTTTCCATCATTTCTGATCGGGGAGCACAATTCACTGCTAACTATTGGAAGAAATTTTAGCAAGGTTTGGGTACTTAGGTGAATCTTAGTATAACCTTTCACCTGTAGACTGACGGGCAGGCAGAGCGGACTATTCAGACGCTTGAGGATATGTTGCGCGCTTATGTTCTAGACTTCAAAGGTAGCTAGGATGATCATTTACCACTCATAGAATTTGCATATAACAATAGCTATCATGATAGCATTCAAATGGCACCGTTCGAGGCTTTATATGGTAGGAGATGTAGATCTCCCATTGGGTGGTTCGAAATTGGGGAAGCAGAGTTGATAGAGCCAGACCTCGTGCATCAGGCTATGAAAAAGTTAAAATCATTAAGGAGCGGTTAAAGACTGCTCAGAGTCATCAGAAATCCTATTCGGATGTTCGTCGTACAGATTTGGAGTTCAAAACAAAGATGATTGGGTATTCTTGAAAGTTTCCCCTATGAAGGGTGTAATGCGATTTGGTCAGGAAGGGAAATTGAGTCCGAGGTATGTCGGACCGTACAAAATCATTCAGAGGATCGGTGAGATGGCATACAAGATTTAACTACCACCTGAGATGTCATTAGTACACCCGGTGTTTCATGTGTCTATGTTTAAGAAAGTAGTTAGAGATCCGACGCTCATTGTTCCGGTTGAGACTATTGAGGTAAATGAGAAATTGACTTACGAAGAGATTCCGGTTTCTATTATTGATCGGCAAGTCCGAAAATTGGAAAATAAAAAAATTGCCTCCGTGAAAGTGTTGTGGCGAAACCAACAGGTTGAAGAGGCTACTTGGGAGACCGAGGAAGAAATGAAGAAAAAGTATCCTTATTTGTTTGAATGACCATGAATTTAAAATTGTGATCTAGAAAATAATTATATGACTTACTTTTTATGAATTTTATATCATGTGAACAATTGGCATTAAGGGTGTTCCTTTCTGGATATATTGAGACCACATTTGGTATTGTTTTGTATTATGTTACGTCGTTGGAATATGTATATGCTGTTAGGATGTGTTTCTAGGGCTCTCTGACAGGTGGATAGGCCTAGTTATAAGGGAAACTCTGGCGAAATATTTGGAAATTTTGGGAGTTAGTCAAATTTGGGACTGCTCGAAAGTGGTATGAAACAAACTGGGTTGCATAGGATGCTAATGATGGATTTTTACCCTCATTCAAGGACGAATAATCCTAAGCGGGGATAAGGTAACACCCCGAAAAATTTCGAAGTACTTAAGTGTAAAGCCTGGTAAAATTTGCAAAGAAAATAATGTTTCAAGCTCGCCGCGGCTCGGACCTTTTGGGTTGAACAATGCACAGGAAAGTAAAGGAAAATTTTTGCCTGAAAAGTGCATTTATGCGGTCTATTATGCGACCGCATAATCACTCTGCGGGCCGCATAATGGCCGCAGAAGTGAGCAGGAGGGGGCTATTCTGGAAGCAGCTATGCGGTCGACTATGCGACCGCATAACTGTTATGTGGTATATTATGCGACCGCATAACAGTTATGCGGATCACATACACAGGCAGTTCTTTTGGCTATTTTATAACCAATTATGTGATCGATATGCAGTCCGCATAACCATTATGCGATCGCATATGCGACCGCTGAATCTGTTCCGGGACTCCATTTTTGGGTTTTTAAAACCCGACCCTATTTCGTTAAATAGACTCTTTGGGTCATTTTTGAGCTATTATCTGACATTTTAGAGGGAGAGAGGGTGCCCAAGAGTGATAAGGTGTTTTCTAATAATTTTTCTTCAATTCTTGCCCAAGTTTTGGAAGATTGAGAAGGGAAACTCACTAGGTCTTCATCCTAGAGGTAAGATTCTACACCATAACCCTCAGTTTCGAATTTTGTGTAGAAATGGTTAATAAGCAAGATAATTTCTGGGCAAGTGGGTTGGTTATTTTACATGCATGTGTTATCAAAGGGTGTAGAAAGATTGTTGAGCTAAAAATGGTAAAGGTTGGGTTGTGGGATGATGGAATCCTCCATAAAAGGACCTTGAAACCTTAATGCACACCTAGTGTTTGATAAAGTGCTCAAGTGAGCTAGAACCATGATCTTCTTCCTAATTTTGATTCAATTTGTTATATTTCTAAAATAGATTGAAGTTGCTAAGAATTCTGGAACGTTTTAGAGTGTAAGGAAGCTCAAGTGAGGTATGTTGACTAAATTCTTCTCTTAGAATTGAATCCCACGATATTCATGTAAATTATGTATTTCCCGAGTGATTCATTATGAAATTGGCTATTCCGAGTAAGATTGGGTTGAAAGATATATGTTCAACAAGCATCCCAAATGCTCTATTCATATTATGTTACCAATTGAGGATGTGTTAAAATATGGGTTGTGCATTAATAATGTTTCGACTTTAAGTCAAGTTCAAAAGAAGGCTATCATGCCAAATTTTGTGAAACATCTCTATGTGCATTTGACTCTAAATTGCTCACATGCGTACTACACACCTTGATTTGAATTGTAATTGTTGTTGATGATGATAATGATATTTGAGATTGATAAGGTGAGCATGAAATACTGAATATGGCCAATGTGCCAAGAATGACCTTATAATTATGGCCATTAGTGCTAATAAAATGAAAAGATGTGAAAGTAATACAAAATGCGATGATTGATATAAAAAGGTTGATGTCTTAAATAAGACGGCCTAGCCGATCGGGTCGTGATCGGACTCCATACTAAATTTACGGTGGTATTGATATTGACAGAAATTGTGGTTGATGTCTCTAATGAGATGGCCTAGCCGATCGGGTCGTGATCGGACTCCGTACTAAATTTACGGTGGTATTGATATTTATAGTAATTGTGGTTGATTCTCTAATGAGATAGCCTAGCCTATCGGGTCGTGATCGAACTTCATTCAAAAAGTACGGTGGCATTGGTATTGTGAACACTGGTATTGCGGACAATGGTATATGGATACTAAAATATCTCCCAATGTGAGATATGGAAATTAATTTGAACACTGTATTGATCCTAAATTGAGGTTTGATGTTGATTAAGGCTTTCATTGATATCATGATAATCTTGTTTGTATTAATTGTCATTCTATTAAGAGGGTGTTTAGTTATACATACTAGTACTATTCGACGGTACTAACGTCACTTTTGCCCGGGGCGCTGCATCTTTCAATGGATGCAGGTGGTTCCACAGCAGGAGATATTGTTCAGTGATAGCAGTGCACCTTCTTCCCAGCTGACTTGGTGAGCCCCACTTCATTCCGGGGTCATGAATCTTTTGTACTTGTGTATTCTGTTTGAGGTATAGCCGGGGCCTTGTTGCCGGCATTATCATTGTACTCTTCTTTATCTATAGAGGCTCCGTAGACATAGTGTGGGTTGTGTATTGGTGCTAGGGAAAGACAAACTATGTTATGGTGTATTACTTGTCCATTTGAGACTTTAAAAATGATGAAACTATTGGAAATGAATTGGTATTGTAGACATGAACACATTTTCATCTAATTAATGAAAATATGTATTATCTCTATTCGTGGATGAGTTTGGGTAGAATGAAATCTAGCAGGCTTGCTCGGTCGGGTTCACTCGGTAGAGTGGCGATCGCGCTCCTTGGTTTTGGGGCGTGATAAGTACGATGACAAAAAACTCGACAGACTCAACTAGACTACGGCAGACTCTGACACCTCCTAACAGATTCAATACTACTGGACAAAACTAGAAAGTAAAATTCAAAATAAAACAGACTCAAAACATATAAATAAAAAGCCTCCTCAAGCTGCTCCTGAGTGCGGTGCCCCCGGCTGGGATAGTCCTGGTGTGTCTGTCATGCTCAAGCTCTGTAACATGTCTCGTAGAGATGCACCAATGCTGGGAACAAAGGTCATGGCGTGTGCCCCCGCCTTCTGAAAGCCGACTCTAAACAAATATTGATCATGTTGCTCCACATTTGCTACCAATCCTTCCAATTGAGACCTTATCAACTCAAGCTTACCCCAAGGATCTGGATCCAAAGCCTCCCCAAAATCATCTGTCTGAACTGCCCGACCCCTAAGCTGTGCTGGCAATGGGGTGCTGACCCCTGGTAGAATAGACTGCAACCAAATCAAGTACTCCTGAGTACACTCGGGCCCAATGTCCTCTACTAATGTATTCTTCTTCATCCTCTTTGCATTGTTCCAGTATTGCACGTACTTGATCTCATCAGCCGCCCTTTTGCTAAAATTCCTTATGTGCCTCCGAAGATTCAAAGTTAGCGGCTCTTCCTGCCTCCTGCCCAACTGTCGCATCACCCTAATGGGAGTGTACGGCCTGACACACTTAAGTCCTATCAACATCAAGAAAGGCTGCATGCGACTTCCTACCAAGATCTCATCTAAAGATAGCCAAAGGTAGGCCCACAAAACATTCCCATTTATGCTCAAACCTAGGAACTCAATCCAAGCCATGACGCCTACTGGTATGTAAACTTAGGAGACTTCATCCTACGCTCAATGCATACCACTCGATCCCGCAAGGCACGGTCGATAGGGCAAAGTAAGGAAGCGGTGTGTAAGTGCTCCATCATCCCCAATTGTAGCAAAAGGTTGCTCCCTTCAAAAAACCTAACACCTCCCCTAACCTCACTTAGGGCTCGATACAACTCTGTCAAGATCATCGGTACAATGGTAACGGCTTTGCGTTGCTTCTCATGAAATATCGCCATTACCATTGATTGCAGACAGGTGCAAATATGCCTCTCATCTAAAGGAAATATCAATATTCCTAGCAAAGCAAGGCTGAAGGCTTCAAGGCGGCGTCTTTGCCATTTTGCCTTGGTTGTGCAAAACTCATCCCAAAAGACATCAAAACTATCGTGGGGTCCAAATCTAACAAACAAATAATCAAAAGATATCCAGGACTGCTTGAGGCATCCTAAATGCTTATTGTCTTTCAGACCGAGGTTGCTAAGGAATCTCGTCCTAGAGTGATCTCGGGGAAGTATCATGTCTTTGCCTATGTAACTTAGACGAGTGAGACCAGATATTTCTGACAAGGTAGGAGTCATTTCACACTCTCCAAATCTGAAAACTATATTTTGCGGGTCCCAGTAGGTCAACATTGCCTCCACTAAGTCTGGGCGGGGTGTGATATCAAGAAGCGAAGTGAGGGTGCCTAACTTCTCCATCAGCTCATGCTGCTCTAACAGTGAAAACACTTTCCACCACTTGACCAACTTCCTAGGAATCTTTACTACCATCAATACTTTGGATTGAATTAGCGGGTCCATACCCGAATGGAGAGAACACGGTTAGCGACTCAAGACACTATGTGACACCACAACACTTCTTATTAGACACATGCAAGACATGATTGGGCTATTTCTGTAAAATGGCCGACGTGGACAAGGGTGGCTATTAGTGCAAACTCTAACAAAGGTGACCTCTAAGACATGGAAATAACCCACTAAGACTTATACGACTTCAAAACTCCCAATAATTATGGTCCAAAATTACTTTGTAGAAATGAACTGTTTTGCGAAAATGGCCGATATGGCCAGAAGTGGCTAAATATGAAAACTCAAAAAGGACGGACCCTAAGGTAGTGGCACAGTTATTTGTGTACTCAAGATTTTAAGACACGGGTTACTAAATCACTTTTGCAAAAATGACCCCCATTTTGCAAAAATGGCCAATGTGGCCAAATGTGGTTAGACATGCAAGATTTGTCTACGACCCCTGAAGCCAAGAACCTAAGACTCGCTAGGAAGACCAGACCCTATGTGGGCTACTTACGTATCACGCCCCGAAAGACGAGAATCAGGTATGCGTAGTTCGGGAGGATTGGATATGGGAGAAAGCTTTGAAAAATGCAATTAATTTGGAAAAACTATTTTTTGTCTTTTTTGAAAAATGATAAGAAAGTGTAAAATCATTTTTTTCTTTTTTTTTTCTTTTAGAAAACGGGGCAAGAAACTAAAAGTGACAAAACCCTCAGTATTCTCTCTTGCTTCATTTTTCACCCTTCTTTCCCAAACATCAGTCTACCAAATGACCTTTCTACCCTCAAAGATGCAACATTTAGCACGTAGAATGATTGAATGTCCTTTTGGGCCAGCGGGCCTATTTTGACATAATTTGGATAGGCCTCCTACAAAGGGACATAGTGCATGGGACCGAGCCCTGCTAGGTCTAAATGACATGATGCAAATAAGAATGACCTAAAAGCTAACTTACGTTTGAGGTTCACTAGACAAGGCAATTCGGGGGAGCGTATGGTCGAAGGTGGCTGCTCAAGCTTTCCACACACTCCATACGTCCGACGACCCCCCCCTCCTAAAATAAAGGTGACTCAACAAAGAGTTTGTGTACGCGACGCGTACTACGAGACTTGTTGTAGAAAGAATTGACCGGGTAATGCAAATGATGACAATTATAAAGCAGTAACACATAAAGGAAAATGGTAAACACATAAACAATTAGCAACTAAGCAACAAAGTGTAAAAACACAAAAGAAACAAAAACACAAAAATGCCTCAATTGTGTATTCTAAAAAGCCAACAAGATCACAGTATCAGCTCGAACCTTCGATCCCCAGCAGAGTCGCCAAAAGCTGTCACACCTCTTTTTTTTTACCTCACTAACTCATCTTTAAATAGAATAAAAAAGATTTGTAAAGATCACAAGGGTTTTAATTTGAAAAGTGACAAAATACTTGTTTAAAATGGATTAACTCAGAGTTGCCACTTTGCATATAACCTCGGTGTGCCGAGTCACCATTTAAAAGCTATTTTCCCTTTAAACACATATTTGACTCTAAACTAGTTTGCACCAAAGATTCTAGATAAGGGGGTTCATTTGACCCAGAGAGAAGGTGTTAGGCATTCCCCAAGTTCCGTAATGAGTACGGTTGCATACTTGATCTGGTTGGCTTTAAAGAATACTCAGATTGAGGTTAAAACACACAAAAGCAAAAATAAACAGAAAAGAGGCTCGAGGTCGTCCCCTACCTAAAAGGAAATAAAAGTCCTAAACTAGTCTATACTAATGCTTCCTTGAAGGACGTCCACCTTTAGTCTTCAATTACATGCGCTCCGTTCTCCTACCCAAACGGAGGTAGGAGAACTCACAGGAAGATTCATGAACTTACTCTAATTAAGAGACTATGAAAAAACTCATTAAGAGAACTAGAGCTACTGACTCAAATTAAAAAGACAAGTTAAGAACATGCTGGTTATTATGATATAAACTAATGGATCCGAACAGTGATAAATTAATTTTTCGCAAATTCGATGATTCCATCTTTAAAAGTCTAGGAAATTAACGAAAGCTTCCACCAATTTTAGAGTTCAAAATTGAAGAAAGAAAATTAAACCAATATATTATCACTTCCTCAGAGGATTAACCAAACAGGTAACACAAATTAAGCCCAGTAATTACCCAAAAATGGAGTGCAAACATATTTCAAATTTGTTACGACTAAATAGCAGGAGAAAAATATGAAGAGAAAACAATCCAATTGGTGCAGACCAAATCAAATTAATTAAATAAACCCCAACTATTACTAAATTAATCCATCCTATATTGGCTCATCCGTGGCTCGACTCACAAAAGGAATAAAGAAGAAAGGAGTGAACATGTTAAGTAAAATTCCTTCAACATTTTGAGAATCAGTAGATACAAGCTCCAAACTCATAATAATCCATCCGAGGAAACAGCAACAATGTTGAACAAGGAACCGCGACCAAAATTCACAAACGGAACTCGAATCGGCACTGGAAAACTCAAAACCCAAACGCGAACTCAAAACCAAACTCCAATCAAATCCCATTTTTCGCAACCAAAAATTCCGAAATTGAAACAGAAGAACCAGAATTTTTTTTTGTATTTTTTCTAAAAAATTTAAACCAACCTAAAAATCTAAAAAAAAAGTGTGAAAAAAATGAGCAGAAGAACTTTCTTGAAACCCTAGCCTCTGTCTCTTGATTTTTCTATTCGAAAATCCCCGAAAATAAATCCTCTCCCAAAATCCTGAAAACTTCATAATATATAGTGCTCTCTCGAAGGTTCTTCCCTTCCTCCCTAAGAAATCCCAAAAATATTCTTTTTAGAATGAATTTCTGACAGATGGAGGGAGAGGATCGATTAAATATCAATCCACGGCCCCCATTTTTTCGAAATGCATTCTTAAAAAATCACAAAACGCGTCAGGCACATGAGGATATTCTTGTCAGAGGTCGTTGGAATCTTGATGACGTGGAGGAGGGAGGAGAGAGGGGGACCATGAGTTAACTCGGCCGGTTCTTGGTGAGTTTTCCGGCGAGTTTGGGTGTTGTTGGCACGACAGAAGTGAGGGGTAATGGGGATGCGGCTGGGTGTTAGAGAATCTGGGTTAGGTTTGGGGTGTTATAATGAGCTTTTATATGGTAGGGTAAAGGAGTATAGGCCATTGGATTATATTAAATGAAGGGCTAGGATTTAAAGGGTTTTGGGCGGGTCGGCTGATGGGTCAAATAGGCGGGTCGGCGGATTGGGGCTGGAATGAGGTTGGGGATATTGGACTCAGTTCTTGCTGGGCTACAAGATTCTACAAAATTGAGCCAAGAAAAGCTGAAAATTCAATTTACTTCTAAAGTAATATAAAATACTTATAAAAAATATAAAATAAATCTTAATTGATTTTAATAAACTATTAATATAAAAATAAAACTAAAAATTAAAGTTGAAACTAATTTTCGTATTTTCAAAGATTATACTAAAATAGAAATAGGTTAAAAATAATATCTTTATAAAAATACCTAATACCTGAATTAAATAGAAAAAATGAAACTATTTTTTTTGTATTTTTAATTTTATATTTTAAAACTAAAATTGAAGATAAAAAAATCTATAAACTCAAATAAATATTAAAAATACTACGAATACTAAAAATAATCTTTAAAAATCGCGCGGGTCAAAAATTACGGGCTTACACTCCTGATTTACTTGGTTGATGTAACTTTTTAGTTTCTTGTAACTTTTTAGTTTCTTCTTCCTTCTGATCAACCTTTATGTAGGGTTAAGTTATCTTCTGATCTGTGGCTCACGGTATTATTTATTACTTTAGCCTTTCATGGGCGCTATGGAATATCCATGATATAATCTTCTGATAAATCAATCCTTTGTCTATGCCCTAGGATCAATTCTTTCTTTTAACTTATACCGGAGTCTTCTATGGCTGTATGAACATCAAAATATATGGTGCATGGATATCACTCTGAAGTCTTAAGTGCATAATCCCTTTTGTTCCCTCTAAGCTTCCTTTAAACGTATGCTATTACTTTTTCTGGTCGTTTTGCCACCTTGTTGCGTGCATGCTTAGCTTATCTTTGTTCCCACGCATGCCAGAATTTTCGTGCAACTCATATGTTCTTGAATATTACTTTTGGTTTCATTTCCCGCTCATTAGCCACTCTAGCTGCCACTTCCTTATGGAGTGCATACAATGTTGTTGTGAGACTGTTGTTACAAGACCATTTCCTCTTTTGGTCACTGTTCTTAGGTTGAAGCCTTCTTCCTTATTTCCTCAGCTAGTCTTTCGTTGTCGTACTTATGGAGGACCCTCTGATTCTTGTAAATCTACGAGCTTATTAATCGTATACTCGACGGACCTTTTGATGTCCTTCCTTGAATATAATTATCCATAATTATTTACCTCCACGACCTTATGCTTGTAGGGCTGCTTCTGAACTAATATTTTGACTGTCTTCCCAGTGGGACTCTCTTTTATTTCCGTAACACTCATACGCTACCTTTACTACCCCGACTCCTATCTTAATATTTCTCAAGTATCACAATGTCATATATGCGAGACTGAATTCCCCATGTTGGGGTTCACTATGTTCATCTTGCACAATCTGTTGATTTGTTTGTGTCCTCTTGTTTAGCCATAACTAAGCTATTCCTGGATCAACTACTAACTACTCGTTGGCCCATTCTCATATCAATATTCCGCGTAATCTTTCTTGGGTTATTTTCTTTGCATTAACTTACGTATCGCACTGGATCCTTATTTATCAATAACATCTCGGGTAGAAACCCTTACTTCCTCTCCTTGACGTCGTGCTTGCATAATGTTCTGGAATCGTAGCATATTTGTAGGATTGGGTAAGTGCAAGTTCACTCCTTTTTTATTTTTATCGCATTCTTCCTTTACCATTCGGTAATTACTAGAATCACTTAAGTCTGACTTAATGCCACATCACTCCATATTCCCCCCTTTAGGGGAGCACTAAGATTTAGTGTTAAGATGATCTACGTATAGATGTTTTACCTTCTCATCTTTGGCATATTTTCACATCATCGATGATCCTTACTCGCCTCGCGGTAATCCTTCTGTACCAAGGATAACGAAATTCCTCGCTCGCGAGGGTGACACTTAGTGTAACTGGCACATACAGTCCCTTAAGCTTAACTTTACTCACCTTGCTTGCTTTGGAGAAGCGTCTTCCTGAATGACCTTTAAAGGATATTCTTCTGTCCTCCATTCTATTATCGCCGGGATGCAAATTCGAAATTCTCATAATGCCGACTATTATCAAATCACTCAGTCCCTAATTCATGTTTACCTTATCTTGTTTATCAGTCCATGCTGATTTCTTATTACTCTGGGGTCTAACTTTTCCTTTTGGTAATCACGCTGGAGTCACGAACTTATTTCTCGAAATGAGGATATGAATTTATGGCCTATACTCTTTTGTTGTCTCAAGGCATGTCACCTCTCGTCTTTTCCTTCAATTGACTATAGACTCTGTAATACTATCATCTTTTTGATCTACTGTTGTCATCCATGTATCACATCTAACTCAAATGCTTCATTAACTTCTTTCTTAATTCCCGCTAATATTTATGTCTATCACTTTGTTCTGAAAACTCGAACAAGACATTCTTTTGCTTTTAGCTCCCCTTTGCTCCATCCAGTGGCTCTTCGGGTTGCTTAACGTTCTCACTCTACTAGGGATGCGAGCCACACTAAGGTAATATTTATCCCTTTCAGGCTTTCCGTGCCTATCTTCTAATTTTTTTTTTCATGCTAATATTCACATCTAATTGTAATATTCTAGATTGTATCATCTGGGTGCCTCACAAGGAGATCTATTAGCACCTTTGTAATATCCTTCAGAAATGTCAACTAACACAAACAATCCATTTACCATTTTGGGTTACTCTAACCCCAGTCGGATCCTAATATTCGTCCATCTCTTATACTACTTCTGTTTGCTTTCATATGGAATAAATGAGATGGGTGTGGCAAATTGTATATACCTCTGCCTGAATTGTAAATACTGATAATCTTCATTAGCTGGGTACCTCGTACCCTTTTTCACCTTGCATCTTTTACTTGTTGAAATTTTTATTTATCTTCTAAATCTCTCATTGCCTTTCACCATAGGGGTGGATAGATATTTATGCCTTAAGGCTCTTTATCAAGAAGCTTACACACATGTTCTGCTGAAAACTTTACGTTTACTCATCATAAGCATGATGCAAAATCGAGTTCCTCTGACTCAACTCTTCCACAGCTATATCGCTTACCAACTGTCTTTCAGGATGGAGACATCGTCGTATTATGAATAAGATAGAGTTCAGGAAATTGAGTTCTTACAGTTGAGCTCTACCACACGATCTAGAGTAAGAAGAACGAGTCATAGTCCTAAATGACCTGTAGCCTCCTGCTTATAAGTGCGGTGCACAATACACCCATAAACAAGACTCTACTAGACACGACATGTAGACTCCCTAGGACATAACTGCTCTGATACCACTTTTGTCACGACCCAAACCGATGGGCCGCGATGGGCACCCGGTTCCTTACTCAATCGAGTACAAACGTAATGTATATTTCTTATTACATCATCATATACACGTGACATACGGGCCTAATAGGCCAACATGATCATTAATAAACTCAAAACATAGGCCGAGAAGGCCGTACAATCTTTCATATACATGACATCTGTCTACAAGCCTCTAAGAATATATAATTGTCATAAAGGTTGGGACAGAGCCCCGCCGTACTAAACAATACACATCTAAATCATACTGACCAAACAAGTAACTTCGGAGCAAATGGAGTGCACCGACATCTTCCGCTGAGCTGATCGCCTACTTGGAGGACTCTCGACCTGTCTATCGAGACCTGCGGGCATGAAACGTAGCGTCCCTAGGCAAAAGGGACGTCAGTACAAATAATGTACCGAGTATGTAAGGAATGAAAACCAGTAAATAATAGACATGAGAGATACATGGAGTAAAAGACTCGACATGTACGTCTGCATAGCTCTGTGAATCATTTCATTTTAATAATGTCATGCATATGCGTATAAATGTCATACCATGCATAGTTATATGTGTTCATAACATCATCAAGCCTCTGAGGGCATCCCATCATATCATTTCGGCCACTATGGGCAAGTCATCAACGTATACCAGCTGATCAGGTGGTGGTGCGTATATAACGACATAACCTTTTCCCATATCCCATATACATATAATATACGGGTATATAACGCCATCTGGTCATGGGTCAATGTACATATATAAATGCATGAAATGCATACGAAATACGCTAATAAGATTTTCTGGGAATGTCATAAAAATAATATGCCTGCCGGATAAATTTTATCAAATACATATTTTTCTGAGACCCATGAACAGAAGATATAATAATAATTCATATGGGGAATCAAGAATATAGACACCTCTAATATTTCTATGAATAGAGTCATTTATGGAAATTGTGCATTTGCTCGTTTCATTCGTGTCGTATAGATCATGCCAAAAAGAAAGAAGGGATAGCCTTAACATACCTGAACCGATTCTCTTGACAATCCCTCCAATACACGTTGATTGCGACAAAATATGTAACGAAGGATCAATGTAGGGGGAAATCCGTATGATATTCTTGAGAAACGTTGCATTGTACTCCCTTAGAATTGCAAAATTCCGTTGCTATTACGCAGTATAATTTCATATGAAATTGTTTTGATTGAGATCGTTACTTGCTAAATTTTTTGCCACCTCTCTTAATTTAATCAACCTCTATTTGTGAATTTAGAGGTCTTATACCTTTGTGGGTGTGGGCCCCACTAAGGTGATGACTTAGCCTTAAATGTGACACCTTATAAAGTGAGTATAAGAGTCATAAATTGGCTTTTAAGGGCTGCCACGTTTGGAGATGTAATACTTATCCAAATATTTGGATTAATTATCCACTAATCACTTGCTTAACTTGTTAATCTTCCATTAACCAATAATTAATCAATTACCCACATAATTAAGAATTATCTCAAATTACTTAAAATACTACCCACTTTTAACATACCTTATACACCTCACTATCATGATCATGTGGTACCTTGAATGGTATTAGTCCATAAATACCGGGTATTATAGCTCAGACCATATTTATCCCAAAATCTCAAACTTCGACGAAACTCATTTCCTTCAATTCGCTTGCCCTTTCACTTTCATGAATTTACATATCACTTGTGTGGAATAGCGTAATGCTTATAATTTCAAAATAATCTCATTCCCGAACTTACGTCGATAAACTTACGAAGAAACTTTTAACGTACGAAAATGCGGAATGTAACATCTCATTTCCGAGCTTTCATCAATTTACTTATGGCGTACTTTCACGTACAAAAATATGGGGTGTAACATCATTCCCCCCTTTGGAATATTCGTCCTCGAATGTTGACTGATGCAGTTATTATATTCATAACCCATAGCTCTTGCGAATACATTAATACTCTCCTTTCCATTTCAGGCAACAAATCTGTGAATAAATCCAAAGGCTAGGGCATTTTCCCTTTTAGGCCTCTTTCTTACACCATGACTTGTGGTCAGAATCCATCTAATCTCATAACTCTTGCTACCTTCCGTCATGCAGCCTGTACGACTTTTTCCTTGTATGTGCGCCTATGCGACTCTTCTCTCCCTTTCCTCCGGTTTTTAGCCAATCTCTAGGCGTCACTTTATAAGCATATACAGAGCTTGAAAAGATGTCTCTTTGGGCATTTATAGGTGTACTGAAGTTCTTTGCTCGATACTTCGTTGAACTTACGAATATTACTATATCTTATTTCATAGGCCCGGTTATCCATTCGTATGACTTTACTGCATCTAGGTAGGTCATACTATACCATAACTCTTACTTCGATTTATCATTACTAAGGTCTGCTACTAAACTCCAGGTTACTTTCATTGCTTATCCCATATGTATAAATCTAAGTCCTTTAATACTTCCTCATTACTGTTCATCTTAAGAATGACGGCCTAATTTCATCTCATACTTTGTGACTTTTGTCCATCCATTATTGATTCACCTCACTATACGGGGGACCTCATTGCAACATCCTTTCCGAGGCCTGCAAAAGAAAAATATGAGTAAGCTCGAAGAAAAGCCTGAACGATCATTGTTCTAAGAAGGAAACTCACCATGGTTACGGCCCTCCCATCGACCCTTCCACACCTACATCCAAGCACGCTCTGAGTACGGCCTCTGTAACACGAGGCTTTCGACCCAATTTCTAAGATACGGATTGGGTCCGGCATTTGGGCCACAACTGCAACACCAAAAAATATCAATAAAAAAGAGATGAGAAGAAAAGCAACGAGATTCAAACCTTCTGAGCAAAGTGCTACTTACGTTTCATGTTCCATTTCTCGGAAATGGCATGTATTCAACAGGGATCAGATCCGAACTCCTTACTCGAACAAATCGACCCATCCAACCTCGGTCCCGACCTTCATGTATGCTCGAGAACAGGGCCTTATTGGATCGGCGAGCAAGTTTGATCAAGCCCCCTCGATAGGGTCGGGGACTATAGAGGCGCACAAGGTGGTCAAGGGTAAATGGACATCCCTCGATTTTTCTTACAAAAAATCGGAGAAGAATCACTATTCTCTAGAAAGAGGGGTGGATTTGGCCGACGATCACATCATACCTTTTATAAAAGGCAATAATGATGGGATCTAAGGGACCCAATATAAAGGGGTAAGTGTAAATACTTAGAAACCCCTCCACGAAGGTAGTGATTGATTCCTCGGGCGAAGGAACCACCACATGCTTATCGACCCAGTTGCATTCATGTTTAACCCTAGGGAGGAGTTTTTCGGTGATGGTAGATATGTACCTCAAGACCGATTCACATCGGCCCGCTACCAAAGAGGCCTTTTCGACCCTAAAATCAGTAACAGTCGGGCACCCTGCCGGAACAAATTCCTCAAGGTGAGGTTTCGTCGCAACCTCACTACCGGCGTGCCGTGATAAAGAAGCAGCTTCCTTTTGCGGTATGGTTTTGGAAGTTATCACCATTTTTGAGCAAAGGAAAAGAGGATTAGGATGATATGCGGTTAGATTAGATTTCTAGAAATTTTGGTGTAAATATTATGGAACAGAGGGATTTTTTCTGAAGAATAAGCAAGAGTAGAAAGAGCTTTTGAGTGTGAAAGTTTTAATACTTATAGCTTGGTGATGACGGTTCAGAACTGGTGGTGGCCGACCAACGACTGACAGGAATTTAATGCCTTGGTAACTGGACCGATGGGATATTTTGTCACATACGTCATAATCGGGCTCATAGCTGACGTGATTACCCATCTAGTCGGAGTTTGGAAATTCATATCGTTTCTCACCATCTTCTTTCCGAGAAATGAGGAGACTATCTGTATACGGTCAAAATGGAGCCTTCCTTTCACGTGACTTATCGAGAGTAGAACATGACTATGAAAAGTTCGACCTCGTGTAATATCGAGCCATAATGCGAAGTTAGGTTGCCGAGCTCGTGACCCGGAGACCGATCAAGATCGAGTCGACCAAGATAGAGATCAAGCAAAATAGAGACCGATCAAGATCGAGATCGGCTAAGATTGAGGACAGCTTATCGAGCCAAAAAATAGAAAGCCGGAATATCCGTAATTGGGCGAGCATCTCGGCGGAAAACCCGACGCATATCAAGGAGAGGCCAATTAATTAATCTAGCATGGGATTCCTTGTTGTATTTAGAAATTATATTAAGAATAGGACTTCCCTACTATATAAGGGAGGTTTGATCATTTGTAGAGGGGATTCATTCATAGAATATAAAGCAATATGCTGCCTTTCTTCTGGTTTTCAATATTCAGTCATTTTGTTCTTGTATCAGTTTACCCTCCATTCGGTTTGAGGGTGATCAAACTTGAGGGCCTAGACTAATTGATTCATTCGGTTTGCATTCATTTAGTTTACAACTAATTTTGATACAATTATTTATCTTTTCTCTATTTCTACCAAGATATAAATCACGTATCATTAAAATCACGTACAAATTCAATTGTTATTCATTTTTCGGGTAAACACCAAAGTTTTTCACTTTTGCATAATTAGAAAATTAAACCTTTCCAATTGCAATGATTAGGCCTAGTATTTGCCGTGCTTTCTAATATTGCACGTGACTCTTTCTTTCCTCAACTATAGGCAAAATCTTTTCCTTTATACAAAAGTTCCACCGCCCAGTAAACCATATCCTAGTAGGATATCAATTGTTCCATCAAAAAGATGGCAGATGTTTTCCCACAACGGGCAAAAACATGTTTCCTCTCCAGCACCTATATATAGCAATGTGCTCTTCTCATGAGCATCAACTGCAGTGTTTGCCAATTTCTCGAGTGCATATTTGACAGGTAACTACTTCTTTTTTTCTGTTTTCATCACCCTTTTACAGCCAACACATCTTGTAGTATAAAATAAATATTTTGTTGTAGAAAAGTCCAAATCACAATCTATTTGATTCTATAAAATCTAGACTTTTAGTAATAAAACATATCCGAAATTTAGAATTAAAATCTTCGTGGATCACCCTAGGTGAGTTTTTGAAGTTAGCCTTAATTTCTGTCATGCTGATATTTTCAGTTTTGTGACTTAACCAAAAGTTCTATATCTTGATGTAGGACCTCGGAATCGCAAACCGCTTGATTTATCAGAAACTAGAATTTGAGATCTACAACATATCCAAATTTCAGAATTAAACACTTTTAGGATCGTTCTAGATGATATTTTAAAGTCGGCTCTACATTCGAACGCGCCATCAGTTTTAGATTTGTGCAACTTCACCAAAGTTTTTATTTATTGATGTAGAAACCTCGAAATTGCAAACAGTTTTATTTCTTAGAAACTAGAGTTCAAGATCTACAACATATCCGAATTTCAGAATTAAACACTTTTAGGATATGTCTAGATGATTTTTTGAAGTCGACTCTATATTCTAACGCGCCAACAGTTTCAGATTATCGTGGCTTCACCAAAACTTTTGTATCTCGTGTTGGAATGTCGGAATTGAAAACCATTTATTGATAGAACTAGACTCAGAGTGCTTCGTTCTCACCAAAAATCATGGCCCGAATCATGCCAAATTATTCTAGGCAATACTTTGTACTCAATTTTCGAATCTGACACGCCTTAGCAGGTAACTATCTTTCTTGTACTTGTATTTTCTTTTTGCTGCCTTCTTTTTTTGTTGTAGGAAATAGAGATATCTTTGTCAACAAGGTTAGACACACATAGAAGGTAAAATTTGTGGCAACAAATAGAAGGACAAATCTTCAACATTATATGGGAGGACAAATCCACTATATGGAAGGACAAATCCATGACAGCATATAGAAGTATCAAATCCATGACAACATATAGAAGTATCAAATCCATGAAGAGGCCAACTTAAGGTGCAAAGGGACTTAAACGTCCACTTTAAGATTGGAAAATTATAGTTCATTTTAAGGAAAAACCTACGAAGAAGTCAACTTAAGGTGCAAAGGGACTTTAACGTCCACCTTAATATTGAAAAATTAGAAAACTTCAACTAGAAGACTTGGCAGACTTTGCAGATTTCAACTTGAAGACCAACAAATTTGAATATTTGACGGACTTGAAAATTTGGTGGATTTTGATGCTTCAACTTGAAGAATAGTGCACTTTTAAACTTCAACTTGAACAATTAGCAGAATTGAAGACTTCAGCTTTAAGACTTGTAGGGCTTAAATAATTCAACTTGAATACCGGCGAACATGAGGGCTTCAAATTGAAGACCAACGGACATGAAGACTTAGAGCGATTGAATACTTCAGCTTAAAGTTTGTCTACATTGCAGATTTCAGCTTGAAAGGCGGTGGACTTGCAAAATTCAACTTGAAGAGCGACATACTTGAAGATTTGGAAGGCTTATATAATTCAACCTGAAGAGCGACGAACTTGAGGACTTCAAATTAAATATTTGGCCTTCTACTAAAGTCTGCATCCATCTATCGGAGATGCCAATTTTCTATGGAGGCTTTCCCCCATTGAACCACCAACCTTTGATAAGGCACAAAGTTTATGTAAGCCCGATTTTTAAGTTCCAATAAAGTGGATTATATTCCATCATTCTTCCTTCGAATAACGATTGGGGTAATATGTATATTTTCAACTGAACTTAGAATGAAACTTTAAGATGCCTACGTATCTCGGTGAAGAGGATCAAGTCATTCCATAGTTCAGAATGTGTGAGTTTTTTTTATATTTTATGTCCTAACTTTTGCCTACCTCTTTCGAGTTTTTCAACCTAGCGGACTTTTTTTGGGCCGTACACAGTTTATACTCTTGCGGTCCAGGAGTATAGGAACATGCAATCTAGGCTCGTGCGTGAAGGAGCATAGCGACTTGCAATTTAAACTCGTGTTTTGAGAAGCTTTGGAACTTGAAGATTTTGCTCGAATTTGAAGAGCTTTATGACCTGCAGTTTAGGCTCGTGCATCCAGGAGCATTGTAATTTGAAGATTTAGCTTATAATTCGAAATGATTCTCTACTTTAAGACTTGCTCAATTTTGAAGAGTTTTGCAACTTGAAGTTCCACTCGAATTTGAAGAGCTTCATGACTTGAAGATTTAGCTCAAAGTTAAAGAGTTTTGCAACTTGAACACTTTTCTCGACTTTGAAGAGTTTAACAACCTGAAGACTTTGCCGAATTTGAAGAGCTTTATGTCTTGAAGTTTGGCTCAAATTTGAATAACTTTGCGATTTGAAGTCCTTTCTCGACTTTGAAGAGCTTTCGACTCGAGTTTTTGCTCGCATTTGAAGAGCTTTGCGACTTGAACACTTTGCCCAAATTTGAAGAGCTTTACAACTTGAAGACTTTGCTCGAATTTGAAGATCTTTGCGACTTGAACACTTTGCCCAAATTTGAAGAGGTTTACGCCTTAAAGATTTAGTTCAAAATTGGGGAGTTTCGTGACATACAATATATACTCATGTACCAAGAAGCATTATAACTTGCAGTTTAGGCTCGTTCGTCCAGGAGCGTTGCCACGTGCAGTTTAGGCTCATGCGTCACAAAGCATTATAACCTACAATTTAGACTTGTGCATTAAGAAGCATTGCAATATACAGTTTAGGCTCATGCGTTAAGGATAATTATAACTTGCAGTTTAGGCTCGTGCATTGAGGAACATTATACTTTGCAGTTTAAACTCGTGTGTTGAGGAGCTTTATAACTTGCAGTTTAGGCTCGTGCATTGAGGAGCATTATAACTTGCAGTTTAGTCTCATGCGTTAAGGAGCATAGTGATATGCATAGACTCTTTGGTTTCATTTTCGAATGAAAACTTGCCCCCATCCTCGCCTTCTTATTCTTCTTCTTCGTCGTAAGGATCAAAGACAGGTAGCCCTTGGTAGGCACTTATGGCAATATTTAGTTCCATATCATGAGCACGAGTTGCAAGTTCTTCAGATGTTTTGGGCTGTATGCCTTTTAAGATATAGCGAAGACCCCAATGCATGCCTTGAATGCACATTTCGATGCCAGAAGTTTCACTAAGGTGATCTTTGCAGTCGAGGCTTAAGATTCTCCAGCGGTTGATGAAGTCAATAACTAGCTCATCCTTTCATTGATGAGTGTTTTAAGTTCGATCATGCTTACGATGTGTCTTGTGCTATAGAAATGATTAAGAAACTCCTTCTCTAACTGCTCCCAACTATCAATGGATTCAGGTTCGAGATCTGTATACCAGTCGAATGCATTACCTTTGAGAGATCGAACAAACTGTTTGACAAGATAATCACCGTACGTTCCATCATTGTTGCAAGTTTCAACAAAGTGCGCTACATGTTGTTTCGGATTTTCCTTGCCGTCGAATTATTGCAACATAGGTGGTTGATAACTAGCATGCATCTTCAAGTTATCAATTCTTTGCATATATGGCTTTACATATATGAGAGATAATTTGGACGATGACTCAAGCTTATCTTTGATAGCCTCCATGATGAAGTCCTTCAATTTCTCAACGGGAATTAAACCTTCAGCGGAGACTTGGATCTCCTTCGTTGTCGTTGCTTGCTTTTCGAAGGAGTCCTCTTTCTCTTGTAACCTTTGAAGATTTAAATGTGTTTGTATGGATTCTCCTTCTACTATGCTATACAACTTATTTGTTAACTTGGAAAGTTTAGCATCTTGATCTTGCATGTGCTTTGACAAGCCTTCAACTGCTTTCGTCAAATTTGCAAGTTGTTCTTCTATGGTAGAAGCTTTAATAACCATTGCTTGCATGATCGACGTAGAGGATGAAGAATGATATAGATCATTATTGAAATAGAGCTCATAGGTTGTATTAATTGAGGTTAGAGTAGATCCAGCGCTCAAGTCATCATCATCGACTTGTATGAAAGGTTTCTTGTACTTAGATAAACTAAGTTGGGCAAGAATCTTTTCTATCCTTTCGGAGACATCGTTCCCTTTTTGAGTCGTGCTTGTATAGGATATTGTTCCTTTTGAGGATAAAGATCTGACAATAGAGCTTGATAGGGACGACGCTTGAAGTGTTTGTTGTTCTAAAGAGTTTGTTTTGCTCCTTGTAACTGGCTCAAAGCTTTCACAGGTAACATCGAGTATGCTTTCCACATCAGCGTAGAAATTGGAATTAGCACCCTTAATGAAAGTTGATCTGGAGTTGATTTTCTGTGAAGCTATTTCGATGTTCTTGAACTTTGGTGATTGAAAAGTTGAGATGAGAGGTAGAGATTGTCCCACTGGGCGTGCCAGAATTTATAGATAATAAATTACGCCGAGAAAATAAAATCAAGGCCGAAAAATATTGCAACAATCATAGTATTTGATTTCAAATAATATGAGTGTACAATCTCTATGAATACTTTGATTCTTCTTTCCAATAGTAAATTAATTTAAGGGCCTTTGAGCATGATCTTGAATATGTAGTTGTTGCTACGAACAATGATCTTAAATTAAGCTAGCACAAACTTTGATTTGAACTCGTACTCCTTGAATCTTGATTTGTTCTTCGTTCTTGAGCTTGAGCTTGATTGCTTGAACTTGAACTTGATTTTTTCTTCGTTCTTGATCTTGAGCTTGATTGTTGAACTTGAAATTGATTGCTTGAAATTTGAAACTTGTGGACGAATTTGCAGCTTTTGATCCACGAGCTCTTTCTTGCTTCTTATTATAACTTCTGGCCCTTTTCTGGGTTATGAAGACCCCTATTTATAGTTGTGGGAGGGAAGAGCTGTGATGAGAACAAACTCTTCCGACCAATCAAATTAAAGAGTGACAAGGGACTATTTGATTGGTTAGAATATGTCACTCGCACATGTGGAGCGGTTTCATTGGCCTTTCAATTTGACTTGGCATGCCTTGTCATGTTGTAACGTGGCATGATCCCATTGGCTCTTCTGTTTGACTTGGTGTGCTACATCATTTGACACGTGGCACCAAATTGGGCCTCTAGGAAGATGACATCTTGGGCTTATTGAAGTGAGCTCATCACTTTAGCCCAATGAATTAAAGCTTATTTATTTAACCCATATTTATTGGACTTATATAATTAATTCAATAATATTAGCCTATAATATTTATTTGACTAATATACTTTGAATTTAAAATATAGTTCAAGTTATTTTATTAGATTTAAAATTGAATAAATTTTGCATGCCTACACTAATATTTAGTTGGTGCTTGCCAATTGCCATAAAGGCTTTCTTTTCGTTTACTTTTGACACCATCATAGATAGTATCACCAACCGAAAAATGCAATGTTGTTGGTGATGAGAATTATTTAAACATAAAATTTTAGGGTACTATTATTATTTTATGGTGATTTTAGTTCTTGCATTATATTATTGAAATCAGTACGATTTCATGGAGAAAGAAAGAGGAGATATTTACATAACAATACAACCAATACACCACATTTTATCTACATAACTAAGAAAAAAAGATTACAACAACAATAACAAAAAAAAATCTAATATAATATCACATGTAAAGTATTGGGAAGAGTTGTGTGTACCTTTGTAAAGATAAAGAGGTTGTTTCCGATAAACTTTCGACTAAGGAAGCCAAGAAAAAAATTGCATACATGGAACCCAATAAAATATAGCCTAGATGCACAACACTAGTGCTTTTTTCAGCAAATCTATAGATTCATCCATGTCCATCCAACAAACCTTTCTCCCCCTCCACCCATATTCTTGTCACATATTTCGATTGTTTTATTTTTCTTATTCTTTTTTTTGCTTTTTTTGGTTCCTAAATCAGATTGCCTTTTTTTTCATGCTTATATTTTGTTAAAAAAGGAAAAAGTGCACACTATTTTTATTATTATTTGAACTTAAGCAACTCAAATACATCCTTATATAAAATCATACAGTGAACTACAGTATATATACTGCTTTATATACTGGTATATATATAATTATACAATATTATATATAGTTATACAATATATATCTTATAAGTTGAACCCTTAGCTGTTCCTTCTTGTATCCTGAAGAATCTCAGTCTTTACAGTGTGTTATCATGTATGAAATCAATATGTTCCAAAAGATAGAAGATAATCTTTTAGGCATGAAATTTAGTTACTGTGAAATTTGACTTTTTCATCCAATTATGAACATTTCATTTATCCTCAATCAAATAGAATCTTATTTTTCTAACTTCTTCTGGGTATGAAAGAAGGAAAGAACAAATATCACTGGAGTTCCTGGGATAAGATGTATTACCCATATGAGGAAGGTGGGGTTGGATTCAAGAAATTGCAAGACATATGCTCTTCATTCTCTGCTAAGAGATGGTGGAGACTCAGAACTGAAAAGAACCTATGGACAAAATTTCTTCTGACAAAATATTGTCCTAGGACCAACTTACTATCAAAACACAAAAACTCCAAAGACTCCAATATTTGGAGGAATTTACTAGACATCAGGAAGATGATTGATTCTAATATCATGTGAAAACTAGTAAAGGGACATGTTCTTTTGTGGTGGGATAATTGTCTTAGATCAGGACCCCTAGTCCAGCACAATATCCAACCTAGAAAACCTGGGAACACAAAACTCAAAGATTACATTTTTGACAACAACTGGAATTCAAATGCACTCAGGAGAACTCTCCCGAATCACATCACTAAAGAGGTTTTAAAGATGGACATTAGAAACAAGGAAGATACATCTATTTGGTGCTTGAATCCTAATAGCCACTTCTCATGCTCCTCTGCCTTCAAAGCACTCAGACAAAAAAAGAACAAGAACCCACAACTTGCTAAGTTATGGAGTAATGAAGTACCATTCAAAGTCTCATTCTAGATGTGAAGGATCCTATAAAAGAAACTTCCCATTGACAAACATTTACATAGATTTGGACTAAACATAGCTACTGGATGTGTTTGCTATAGAGAAGCCAAGGAGGATACTGCTAACCATATTTTTATTTAAAGTGACATAGCTTCTAATATATGGAGAAGAATTGCTAGTCCATTAGGTATTGATATCACACCGGTGAGTACCCATAATACTCTTAATAAATGGTGGAAGCTCAAGCCTAACAACGAGGTTCATAGGATGCTTTTACAAACTACCCCTATCATTGTATGTTGGGAGTTGTGGAAAGCTAGATGCTCCAAAAAATATGGCCAACAGGCTACATCACTGACAAGAATTAGGCACCAGGTTACCTTCCAAGTAAAGGTATCTCTGGGTAAAAGGTTCAGTAAAATGGAGTCCAAGTGGAATTGGGACATGATATGTAAAATTGCCATGGATTACAAGCCTAAGCTTATTAGCAAACTTGTGAAGTGGAATGACACTCTCTGCAATTCTCTCACTCTTCACACTGACGGGAGCTACATGGCTAGGGTGGGCAAAGCTAGTGCAGGAGGAGTTGTTAGGAGAAAAAATGGAGAGATGGTCATGGCATTTGCTATACCTCTCCAATTCTCAAATAACAATTATAGTGAGACCTATGCAGCCTTGCTTGGAATTAATTGGTGATATGTACATCACATAGATATCGTGTTCCTTCAACTTGACTCACAACTACTTGTCAATATGATCAATGACAAGCTCGATTCCCCATGGAACTTGTACAATAAAGTAGAGCAAATCCAACACAAAATCAGGGAAAAATAAATTAAAGTCCATCACTGTTATAGAGAAGGAAATAAGATGGATGGTTCACTTGCAAAATATTCCACAACACTATGCTGAAATGAAGTCTATCTCCAGGAGAATGACTTACCTAGGGATGCTTTCCCATGGAAGCTTAAGCATCACATAAAATGGACAAATTGGGACTCTCTTCCTTTAGGATAACGGCAGCCAAACACTCCGGGTGATACTTTGATCCTCCTTGAACATCTTTCATCTTTTCTTCGAGACATGTTCTGATTCACCAAGTAGTCATGCCTTTTTTTTTGGCACTACCAACACTCCTATATGAAGTTGGCTTTGCTCAATGTTTTGTCTAATGTTGGTTATGCTCCAGCATTGTTCCTATATGGTTTAGATTAACTAGGTTCTATGGAGGTTAGATTTTATGTCCCCCTCCTTGTTATGCTAAATTATTAATATGCAAAGTAGGGTCTAGGCCAAACCCCCACCACCACAGGAGACAAAATCCTAGGTAGATGGATTGAATAAAAAAAGAACATTTCATTTGGAGAATATTAAAATTCAAATAAATTCTAAAAAGTATATATGTATATATTAGGAGGTGCACCCACTGCTTTTTTAATTTTGAATCATTTATAAATTACTTTTCACAACTAGAAAGAAAGACAAATTCATGCATCGTATTGGTAGGAGGAGAGAGGAAACAGATATTCAATGACGACAATAAAAACTTCGCCTCAATTCAACAAGTTAGAGTCATTTGTATGAGTCCTCATTCCCAGGAATGTATGCAAAAAATATTTCATAAGTGGTATAGATATTTATAAAAGATGGAGAATAAATAATATTAATTATGAAATTTCTAGACAAAAAATAGTCGTAGACCATTAGTTATTTTTGAGTCTTGAAAGTTAGAAGAGGTTCTCTCAAATATTTACCCAAATTTTGTTTGTAAGGCTAGAACCTCCGACCTCCTAGAGCAAAATCAAGCATTCAACTAATATACTAGGCAACAATTTGTGTCAAGTGGTGTTATTTTGTTAATCTTATTATTCCCTTACAATATTAATACATATGTTTCATAAATGTTTCCGACTAAGTGGTGTCGCATGACACCGCTTCGGCCCACATGCATCTGCCCCTGCTCACTCCATGTCGCTTTATTATTATGTAATATGTTGTGACCAAACTCACTCACGCAAGTATACGTGGTCGTCAAGTAATAGAGTAGTGAGTAGAGTATCATCCCACGAAGACTTATGATTAACTTTTGACTGGATCAAACTCAAATAACTTATTGATTCAATATATTTCTCACAAAATGTGTAAGTGACTAATTTACTACCTAAGAAACTATCAAGCAATGAAATAAATCGAAATCAACCACAATACTTAAGCAATTTCGAATAAAAATCAGTAGGAGAGGATATTCCAGGGTCATAGGCTAGCTAACACTCTTGTTGCGTTCTTGGACTAAAATGACTAATTGATTTATCTGGATTGTTGATTGACATGGTTGATATTACTCATAAGAATCTGTCGAGTTCTTTCTCGCCTATTCAAGCTAACTTAAAGCCTATATGTCTATGAAATTAAGACTAACAAGAATGCATTTATACTTCCTGTATTTCAAACAAGCAAGACAACTAGGTATATTTCTATCCTAATTGCGAATCCGTTCTCCGATGCCCGAGTTCAAGAAATTGCTCTATTTAATTCTATATGCAATCAAGAATTTCAACTTTCGAGTTCAACTCTAGATTCGTAGATAGTATTTCACTATTAACTACTCAGCAAAATAATTAAAACCAGAATTAAATAAACAATCCGATATTATAAAATCAAACTCATCAATTTAAACTTCAAACGTCAACATTCATGCAGCACCCATGACCCCTGAAAATAGGGTTCTTAGCCACTCATGTTCATATAATTATCAAAAATAATATTTTCAAATATAAAATCAATGAATACTAAAAGAAGAATGGAAGAATTGATCAAATCCGTGCTCCTGAGTGTTTTGTACTTTTGTTTCTCTCTCAAAGTCACGTCCTCCTCCTCAAAATAGGTTTAGGTAGGATTTTATATGAGTTTGGAGGCGTCTTGGGGTCGAAATAACCAAGTCCCAGTCGAAATAGGACATCTTCACATTTTGAGCATCCAGGGCAATGTGGGGCGCTGGCCCTGGCACTCAACTTTTCAGCATTCTATTTTGTGCGCCACGGGTAGCGCCCCACGCTGCCTGTGGTGCTCAACTGGGCCATTTCGCCTTTTCTTCCCATTTTAGCTCCAATTCGGGCACTTTCATCCCAAATCGCATCTGAATGATTCCTACACATAGAAATACTACAAATTAGCACAAATCATTATATTATACATCCAAAAATTACAGGACATGAGAAAATGTGAGGCAATATACATCAAATATGCATACATTAAGTCGAATATCATAATATAATCTTACTAAAAGAATAGCATCAGGAAGGTTGTATACGGTCAAAACCGAGTTCGTCTATAGTGCCTGATCTCGAGGGAAATTTACCAGGCCGAATAACAGAAGGACGAAATATCCGCAATCGATTGTAGATCACGGCGGAAATTTCGGCACGTATCTATCACAACCCAAAATCCAACTAGTCGTGATGGCACCTAACCCAACCCAATAGGTAAGCCAATTACCAACTATTCAATTACAATAATAATTAGTTTAAAAAAATATCTAAAACCAATACATTTCCCAAGAACTTGTAGTACAAATCATGAGCTTTTAAAAATAGAGTATACAAAGCGAAAATAAAATAAATACATAGTCTGTTTAAATAATACATAAACAGAGCTTTTATCAATCTAAGGCTACCATGAACAAGAGGCAGCTACAACAGGAACGCAGATACATCTTCAAATCCCACAACCATCGAGAACAGCAACAACAGCAGCTAACATTTGCATGCAATGTGCAGAAGTGTAGTATCAGTACAATCAACCCAATGTACTGAGTAAGTAACAAACCTAGCCTTAGGTTGAAAGTAGTGACGAGCTTCTACCAAGGTCGGGTCCAAAACTACTAGTCCACAATAGTCCATAACAACATAAAGCAAATAATAGCAAAAGTAACTAAGAGATAAAATACTCAGCCAAATCATGATTTCAGAAATAATAGTTCTTCCTTTAAAGTACATAAGTAAAAAAAACCCAAATCGTTTACCGAAGTTGCCAAAGATAAATAAGTTTGAAAACAATAATTTTTCCAAAAAATCCTTTCAATAATAAATGAGATGTTTCATTTTCCTTATAGATAACCCGTGTAAAAATAAATGCATCACTATGCTCATCTGTCAAAAATGTGTAAAAATCATGAATGATGTGATGTAGTACAACATGAAGAAAATACCCCTCTATGCCTGTATTTTATGTGTGCATGCCAATGTGATGCAACTCAATGATAAAATCATAAACAGCCCCTCGGGCAGACCTCACAATCACTCGTATACAGCCCCTCGGGCTTACCTCACAATCACTCGTAAACAGCCCCTCGGGCATACCTCACCATCTCTCATGCCTCCTAGTCACTCAGCACTCGGCACTCGGCACTCGCACTCAGTAGGTACCTGCGCTCATTGGGGTGTGTACAGACTCCAGAGGGGCTCCTTCAGCCCAAGTGCTATAATCTGCACGGACAACTCACGTGCTGCACGAACAACTCACGTGCTATAATAATAAAGTATATAAAGCATGCTGCAGGCGGGTAGCCCCGATCCACATAATAATCCTAACAATCAGGCCCTCAGCCTCACTCAGTCATCAATCTCTCCAGCCTCTGTCCCATGGGCTCATAATGTCATGAAAATGTAAAATAGCCCATAATGATGATATGATGTATCAAAAAATAACAACAGAGACTGAGATATGATATGCCATAAAATGAATATGACTGAATATGAATTGTCAATTTAAAACAAATAATTCACATCAAATTGACCTCTGTGGGTCCCAAATAATACTGTCACATAGTCTCAACATGATTTTTAATTGAATAAAACTGCATGAAAATGTCAAGATTACTTGACTACAAAAATTCACAGAAACAATTATGTCACAATTTCTATAGTGCACGCCCATACGCCCGTCACCTAGCATGTGCGTCACCTCCCAACAATTCACATAATACATATATTCAGGGTTCATACCCTCAGCTCCAAGATTAGAGGAGTTACTTACCTCGAACAAGCCAAATCCAATATTGAGCAAGCTAAACAATGCTCTAGAAATTCCATTCTACACGTATCAACTTCCGAACGGATCGAATCCCAAGTTGTGTGGAAAATTTCTTCTCCAAAATCGCCCAAACCGAGCTCTAAAATACGATAATGGGTGAAAATATCGAACCCTCGAATTTAAAGGATTCTGCCCAGGACTTTCGCAGATGTGGACAATTGGTCGTATCTGCGACCTTTGTTCTGCGAGAATAGCTTGGCCAGCCCTGATCGCTTCTGCGATACCAAGGACCGCACCTGCGGTCGCGCTTCTGCGCTCAAAGGCTTGCACCTGCGGACTTGCCTCTCCCTCAACTCTGCATCTGCGGAGCCTCGCTCGCACCTGCGGGCCCACAGATGCGGTTAACTCCTTCGCACCTGCGCCTTGTCTAGGCTAGCCAGCTCTGCTTCTGCGTAAAAAGGGATGCATCTGTGGCACCGCACCTGTGGCCAATTCCTCGCAGGTGCGATCACACCAGAAGACATAAATTTTCCAGATTTCTTCTGTCTGAATTTGATCCGTTAACCATCCGAAACTTGCTCGAGCCCCTCGGGACCCCGTCCGAACATACCAACAAGTTCCATAACATAACACGAACCTACTCCAGGCCTCAAAAAACACATAACTACATTGAAACGACGAATCATACCTCAATTCGAAATCATTGAACTTTGAAACTTCAAATTCTATAACTTGTGCCGAAATACATCAAATCACGTCCGATTGACCTCACATTTTGCACACAAGTCACATTTCACATTATAGACCTATCCCAATTTCCAAAATCAGATTCTGACCCCGATATCAAAAAGTCAACCCCCCGGTCAAACTTTCCAAAATTCAACTTTCGGCAATTCAAGCCTAATTCCACTACGGACCTCCAAATAATTTTTCTGATATGCTCCTAAGTCCAAAATCACCATACGGAGCTATTGAAATCATCAAAACTCTATTTCTGGGTCGTTTACACATAAGTCGACATCCGGTCACTATTTTAACTTATGCTTTAAACCTTGAAACTAAGTATTCCAATTCATTCCAAAACCTCACCGGACCCGAACCAATCACCCCGGCAAGTCACACAACAACTATAAAGTACAATTTGAGCAGTAAATGGGGAAACAGAGTTGTAATACTCAAAACGACCGGCTGGGTTGTTACAATATCAAGGATAGGCCGATTGATTAGAAAATCATGAGATTTCTTACCTTGTATAGAATTGTATCAAGAGTAGGACTCCCCTACTATATAAATGGGGTCTGATCATTTGTAAAGGGACACATTATGCAACATAAAGCAATATACTGTCATTTTTTAGTTTTTATCATCTTGTTATTTTGTTCATACATCAGTTGAGACATCTCTCAAATCAAGGGTGATCGAACTCGTTGGCTAAGGCTGCTCAATTTGTGTGGTTTGCATTAATTCTATTATTGTCAATTTCAATTCTAATAGGTTTCCTTAATTTGTATCAAGTTATATCACGTATCCTTAAAATCGCGTATAAATTCAATTGTTATCCGATTTTTAGGGTAAACAGTTTGGCGCCCACCGTGGGGCTAAAGATAATTGTGATTACCTAGTACAAACTTCCATAACACACTATTTTACACTTGTTGTTTGGAGTATCTTTGATTCCATGACCAAAATGTCAAACTCTCAGTCAACGTGTATAATGATTCCGGTCACCACGATGAAACTGATAACATAGCACCAGGGAACGACGTACCTCCAGTTGGCCTCTTTGGAGTTCCAGCTATAGATTCAATTGACGTCAGCTCGCATATAGCCATCAATGCAAATTTGGTCATCAATCCCGAGAGCAGCATCCGTAGATTTATTCGATTAGCCGCTCAAAGAACACGTGGCAGCGAAGAGGGCAACATCGGCCTGCGGGTGATCTTCGAAATGTTACAGGCTCAACAAGCAGCGATAGCCCAACTTCAAAACCAGAATCACCCATCGAGAAGGATCGATCCCCAGCTGTCTCAGGAAGCAGTCCATAGGGTCGAATCTATTTCAAGGAAATCAAACGATAAGGAATCGGGGGCCGATCCTTCAATCATAAAGATGCTCGAACAACTAAAAAACAAGTTGAGTCAGGGGAAAAGAAGATCGAGGCAAATAAAAAGAAGGTGGAAACTTATAACTCCAGGGTCAATCAAATCCCAGGGGCACCACCAATATTAGAGGGCCTAGATTCCAAAGAGTTCGTGCAAAAACCCTTCCCCCTAAGCACGGCTCCTAAACCGATTCTCAAGAAGTTCCGCATGCCTGATATTCCTAAATACAATGGAACGAAGGACCCAAACGAGCATGTCACCTCTTACACATGTGCTATCAAAGGGAATGATCTAGAGGATGACGAGATTGAGTCTGTCTTGCTAAAGAAATTTGGGGAAACCCTGTCAAAGGGAGCTATGATATAGTACCACAATTTACCACCTAATTCTATTGATTTGTTTGCTATGCTTGCAGATTCTTTTGTAAAAGCACACGCTGGGGCCATCAAGGTCGAAACTAGGAAGTCGGACCTTTTCAATGTAAGGTAGAAGGGCAACAAAATGCTCAGAGAATTCGTGTCTCGATTCCAAATGGAACGAATGGATCTTCCACCGGTCGCCGATGAATGGGTTGTTCAAGCTTTCACCCAAGGACTCAATGTTCGAAGTTCAGTGGCTTCGCAGTAGTTGAAGCAGAATTTGATAGAATACCTGGCTGTTACTTGGGCCGATGTGCACAATCAGTATCAATCAAAGATCAGGGTCGAAGACGACCAGCTTCGAGCTCCTTCTAGGTTCGTTTATCTTATGAGGCCCGTTGATAGA
Source organism: Nicotiana tabacum (assembly GCF_000715075.1). Classification (NCBI taxonomy): domain Eukaryota; kingdom Viridiplantae; phylum Streptophyta; class Magnoliopsida; order Solanales; family Solanaceae; genus Nicotiana; species Nicotiana tabacum. The sequence goes on from NC_134098.1 coordinate 11,093,927, forward strand.
ATTAAGAAGGACATTGACCGAGAACCGAGGTTGAACAGGGATCAGTATTAGCCGTATAATAGAGATCGTAGGAGCAACGGATCTGGGCAAAATCCTGTACGAAATGAAAGGAGAAGTGATTGAGGCGAGAGCTCTCGAGGGCTTATGAGTAAGAACGGCTTCGACAGGCCTATCGGACCTAAAGAGGCACCACGATTAACAGAATATAACTTTAATGTTGACGCAGTTGGCATCGTATCGGCTATCGAACACATCAAAGATACCAAATGGCCCAGAGAAATCCCAACCAATTGTGCAAATATCATGGCACCCATGGCCACAGAATGGAAGATTTTTGACAGTTGGGAGAAGAAGCAGCCAGGTTATTCAACGACGGGAACATTCGAGAGTTTCTGAGTGATCAAGCCAAGAATCATTTCAGAAATAGGGATTCCAATAAACAAAACGAGCAAGAAGAACCTCAACACATCATTCATATGATTATCAGAGGGGTGGATATTCCCAAAGTTCGATGTTAAAATGCACCAAGGTGTCAATCACGTGGGAGAAACGAACTCAGGACTACATACCAGAAAGAACCTTATCTTTCAACGATGAGGATGTAGAATGAATCATACATCCCCATATTGATGCACTGGTAATATCCATACTGATGAATAAGACTCGAGTTAAGCGTGTGTTAATTGATATAGCTAGTTCGGCCAACATTATTCAATTAAGGGTCGTAGAACAACTCGGCCTACAGGACAATATTGTGCCCACAGCTCGAGTACTAAACGGATTCAACATGGCTTGTGAAACCACTATGGGAGAAATAGCATTACCAGTGAATGCAGCTGGGACCATCCAGGAGACGAAAGTTTATGTGATCGAAGGGGACATGTGATATAACGCCCTGTTTGGGAGACTGTGGATCCACAACATGAGGGTTGTGCCCTCGTCCCTTCACCAGGTGCTAAAATTCCCAACACTAGAAGGGATTAAAACAATCTATGGGGAGCAGCCCGTCGCGAAGGAAATGTTTCCCATCAATGAAGTAATTCCAATATCGACACTCTCATCGACAAAGGAGTCAGATTCGAAAGAAAAACAGGAAGCCAAATAGCAATCACATATGTCGGCCTCGACCCAACTAGATAAGCAGGGGACTAACGAAGACGATGATTATGGGGTACCACGATCCATCATAGTCCACGATGATTTTGACACTACCAAATCAACGGTCGAAGAGCTGGAGCAGGTCATACTGATCGAACATCTGCCCAATCAAAAGGTATAACCGGGCATGAGGTTAACTCCCAATCTCAGGAAAAAAATCATTCAATTTCTTATAGTTGATATGGATTATTTTGCTTGGTCCCATCTCGACATGATAGGGATCCCATGAGAAACCACCACCCATAAACTAAGACTGGACCCGAAGTTCCATCTGGTGAAGCAGAAAAGGAGACCCCAGTCCGAGATCAAGCATGCCTTCATCAAAGACGAGGTAACCAAGCTTCTTAAAATAGAGTCCATCCGGGAAGTAAAATACCCTGAATTGTTAGCAAACATATTAGTAGTCCCTAAGAAAAGGAACAAACTTAGGATGTGTGTATATTACAAAGATTTAAATAAGGCATGCCTTAAGGACACTTTTCCTTTGCCTAACATCGATTGCATGATCGATGCCACAACTGGCCATGAGATCCTCAGTTTTCTCGATGCCTATTCCGGGTACAACAAAATATGAATGAACCCGAATGATCAGGAAATGACCTCATTCATCACTAAGTATGGCACATACTGCTATAACGTAATGCCATTTGGATTAAAAAATGATGGTACCACTTACCAACGCCTATGAAACCGAATGTTCAAAGAACAAATAGGGAAATCTATGGAATTTTACATTGATGACATGTTAGTTATGTCCCTGCAAACAGAGGACCATTTTAAGCATTTGCATGAAACCTTCAGTATATTGAGGAAGTACAACATGAAATTGAATCCAGAAAAATGCGCGTTCGAAGTCGGGTCAGGTAAATTTCTCGAATTCATTGTATCCAATAGAGGAATCGAGTTCAACCCCGACAAGATCAAAGCTATCAAGGATATCACAGTTGTTAACAACGTGAAGGTCGTGCAGAGGCTAACCGGGCGCATAGCCGCCCTGGGGCGATTCATCTCGAGGTCCTCCGATAAGAGTCATCAATTTTTTTCATTGATGAGGAAGAAAAATAACTTCACTTGGACTACGGAATGCCAACGGGCCCTAGAAGAACTTAAGAAATACTTGTCAATCCCGCCACTGCTTCACACGCCGAAGGCAGACGAACAACTGTACTTATATTTGGCAGTATCGGAGATAGCAGTAAGTGGAGTCCTAGTTCGGGAAGAACAAGGTACGTAATTTTCGATTTATTATGTTAGCCGAACCTTGGGTGAGGTAGAAACAAGATATCCCCACCTAGAAACATTGTCGTTCTCTTTGTTAAGCGCCTCTAGGAAACTGAAACCGTACTTTCAATTCCCCATATATGTGTTGTGACAACTTACCCATTGCGAAATATAATGCATAAACCCGAACTCTCGGGACGATTGGCCAAATGGGACATGGAAATAAGCGGGTACGATATCGAATATCGACCCCGAACAACCATTAAATCTCAAATCTTAGCAGATTTCGTGGCCGACTTCACGCCGGCCCTAATATCCAAAGTTGAAAGAGTGTTGTTGGTAAACTCAATAACGTCCTCAGGAATCTGGGCCCTCTTTGCGGATGGTGTATCGAACACAAAGGGGTCCGAACTTGGCATCGTACTGAAGCCACCCACATGCAACATGGTTAGACAATCCATTAGAACTGTGGAGCTGACTAATAATGAGGCCGAATATGAGGCCATGATTGCAGATCTCGAGCTAGCCAAAAACTTGGGGCGGAGGTAATCGAAGTTAAGTTCAACTCGCTCCTTATGGTGAATCAGGTTAACGGAACATTCGAAATCAGAGAAGAATGAATGCAAAGGTACCTAGATAAGTTACAAGTGACATTACATCGGTTTAAAGAATGGACTTTGCAGCACGTGCCTCGAGATCAAAATAGCGAGGTTGATGCCCTCGCAAAATTAGGGTCGTCAGTCAAGGACGATGAGCTAAACACATGGACCGTTGTGCAACTCACGAGGTCGGTAGTCGAAGAAGGTCACGCCGAGATATATTCCACAAGCTTAACCTGGATTGGATAAATAAATATGTAGAATATTTGAAGACCGGGAAACTTCCCTTAGATCCAAAAGAATCAAGGGCCCTGTGCACAAAGGCAGCCCATTTCACCTTGTCCGAAGACGAACCTTGTTCAGAAGAATGTTCGATGGCCCACTAGCAATATGTCTGGGACCAGGAGATACCGAGTATGTTCTGAGGGAAGTTCACGAGGGCACTTGAAGAAATCATTCAGGCACCGAATCATTAGTTCAAAAGGTAATTAGAGCCGAATATTACTGGATCGACATGGAAAAATATGCGAAGGAGTTTGTTTGAAAATGTGACAAATGCCAAAGATATGCTCCAATGATTCACCAGCCCGGGGAACTGCTGCATTCAATATTGTCACCATGGCCATTCATGAAGTGGGAAATGGACATCGTTGGCCCTCTTCCATGGGCACCAGGTAAGGCTCAATTTATCTTATTTATAACTGACTATTTTTCTAAGTGGGTTGAAGTACGGGCATATGAGAAGGTTAGGGAGAAGGAAGTCATCGACTTCATTTGGGACCACATCATATGTTGGTTCGGGATATCGTCCGAAATTATGTGTGACAACGGGAAACAATTTATCGGCAATAAAGTGACCAAGTTTCTCGAAGATCATAAGATCAAAAGAATCTTATCGACACCGTATCACCCTAGTGGGAACGGGAAAGCCGAATCGACCAACAAAACTATAATCCAAAACCTTAAGAAGAGGTTAACCGATGCCAAAGGAAAATGGAAGGAGATCCTACCCGAAGTCCTTTGGGCATACCGCACGACTGCGAAATCTAGTACCGGGGATACTTCGTTTTCATTGGTTTATGGTGCCGAAGCCTTAATATCGGTCAAAGTCGGGGAACCAAGTATCAAATACCGATATGCAACAAAGGAGTCAAATGATGAGGCCATGAATACGAGCTTGGAACTATTGGATGAAAGGTGTGAGGTCGCCCTTTTTCGAATGGCTTCCCAAAAACAACAGATCGAGAGGTACTACAATCGAAGGGCCAACCTTCGATACTTTATTGTCGGGGACTTAGTGCTAAGGAAAGTCACCCTAAACACCCGGAATCCGAACGAAGGGAAATTGGGTCCGAACTGGGAAAAACTGTACCAGATTCTCGAGGTCACCGGGAAAGAATCCTATAAGCTCAGAATGATGAACGAAGAACAACTACCGAGCAATTGGACTATATCCCACCTAAAATGATATTATTGCTAAGGTATGACCCCATTTCATTTCTTTTTTATTTCGGACTAACACTTGCAGGTGATCAACAAGAAGCGGTACAAAGGTTTTAGATCTGAAAGCACGCGTTGCACTCTATTTTCCTTAGACCTGTTTTGTTCCAAATGGGTTTTTCGACAAGGTTTTTAACGAGGCAATAATGGATCGTTCTAACTTAGAATCAAGTCCGATCACAAATCGGTGTCGAAGGTCAATTCAACAATATCCAAGGTCCCTTTACAATCAACCTCGAATACTGGGGGGGGTATTACCCAAGGATATGCATTAACTTCGAATATCAACTTTAGCGAGGAAATTACTTTATAAAGGAAGGGTATCGATAGGTAGGATTTATTGTAAGGGCCAAACGGTCAAACTAACTATGCCCACATTGATTATTCGAACCCTGGCATAAAACATGTACGCATGTATGACTGTTTTGCACAAGAATAAAGAGAAGTACTTTCCTTGAAATCATCTTATGTTTTAAAAATTTTCCTCTTTACATACCTTAAAGAGTTTCGTACTTCCGATCTCCTGAAAATAACGAGCCCAAGGGCAGTCTATAATCTGAATACTAATGACCTCTCCCTCACTTGGGCACCGCCATCTGAAAAACTCGAACAGGCCCAAATCACTAGGCCTCGGGGGCATAATACCTACTAGGCAACTCCCCGGGTTTTAAATGCCACGACCACCCCACTCGGGGACTATTATCTTGGGCAAGCCTGGATAGCTCGGGAAAACAAGTTTGTCCCAAACTAAAAGGCTACGGCCAAATTAACACAGCTCGGAGACGTCCGAAACCCGTAACAAAAACTAGGCCTTCAAAAAAGAAAAAGTTTCACAACCGGTTCTAAAGGCTACCCTCGGCAAACTACAATCTCAGCTACCTACTTAGGGAAAAGGTTCCGGTAACACCGAATCCCCAAGACGCCTTAAAACAAAGTAGGGCAAAGGCAAGGTTTGTTGGAACTTTCGAACACAGCCTAAATTACTTTATTTTAAGACGTTTCGGCCTTATGAATACAAGTAATAAAGTAAAGGAAAAAATTGAAAGCCAAAGGGGAAAGAAAGCCTTGTATATATAACATTTTTTTATAAAGGCCAGAATAGCCCGATATAGAAATGTACAATGGCCAAAACGACCTCAAAAAGATGCAAAAAGCAAAACATAAAAACATCTAAAGGCCTAAGTTGCCTAAGAGGCTTGGTCCTCGTCGGGGGTAGCGTCTTCATCCTCGGGGTCTTCCCTACCTTCAGATTTGGTTAAGCTCTTGGAGTCTTCCTCGGAAAAAACCAGCTTCCGAGCCCTGGCTTCTTCTACCTTGGCATTCTCAATTTTCGCCAGTATGTCAAAGCCCTGAGCATGGACTCCCTCGAGGGCTTCCTTTAGAGCTTCCCAATTTGCATGATCCACCATGCTCTTGGCCTGTGCCTGAATAGCTTCAACGTCAACCTTGAATTGGGCCACTTTAGCATTGGCCTTGGTACTGGCCACAGCCACCTCAGATTTGGCCGCCTCGAGCTCTGTGGCCAAGCTCTCTTGGCCAGCAACAGTTGAGTTAAGCTCAGATTGGAGCTCCTAGATCCTCTTAGCTTGCACCGAGGTTTTCTCCTTTGCAACCCAAAGCTGAGCCTCAACCGACACCAGTTGTACTTGGACAACTTCCTTTTGCGAGGTTATGAGGTCCATATTTTTCTTGAACTCCTCGGCGTCATTTTGTATCGTGTCTATTTGCGCCTGGAGTTGCCCGATTTGTTCAAGCTTTTGTCAAACTTGCAGGATCGGATCATTAGCCACTGAGTCCAGTTCGTCATCACTATCTTCAAGTACTCGATTTACCTGCTCGGCCCACTCGGTATGATCCTTCCGAGCCGCTTCTAACTCGGTCTGAAGCTTCTCACTCAGAAGCTTATAAGTATCCCTCTTCTCGGTGAACTCCCGAACCTCAGCCTCGTGTTGGGTTAACTCCTCCCGGATTCGGTGGACAGCCTCGTGGTGCAATACCGAGGCCTACAAGCGTAAAGAAAGGTGTTAGGATTATTTACAACTTCAAATTTAAAATAAATAATGGAGTGACACTCGAAGTTACCCGATTCAAAGTGTGTTGGGTTTCATTGAATAGGCAAGGATCTTCCACCGCCTCCATCACGGCTCGGTCCTCTTAGGTGACCAAGCAACTGAGGTAGCTAGCAACCCCCACGGGGACAAAAAAAACTCGGGCATCCTCCGAGACAGAAAAAACTATCGACCGCCTGCGGTCAGGGTTAACACTTGGGGTCGGGAACCGATCCACCAGCTTCGGGCTCGATAAAGACCCACTGGCACCCGATGATGGTACCTTTCTTGGCACCGGCAAGTCACCAAGCCCGGTGACATATTCTGAGGAAGTGGACTCTAACCCATCCAAGAAGTTGTGGATATCAATCGCCCATACGGACGTCGTGTATCATGGCATTTGAGATCTGATGGGACCCGATAAGGTCGATCGCCCCAAGCTCGTCCCAAAGGGCACCTCCCTCTGCCCGAGAAGTGTCGTCCCTGATCTCTCTCTCGACCTCCCTGGCCTGAGGCAAAGCAGCTGCACCCCGTTCAAATTTGCAGGTGCCGGCCAATGCCTTCTCAACGGACTACTTAGTTCTAGGCAAAGCGGTCCCCACCCGAGCCACTAGCTCAGAGTTATCTTCTTCTTCTTCGGACTCATCCCCCAGTTGGCGGATCGAGTCCGATGGGAGGGCGCTAGTACTTTCCTTAGCTTTACGCACTAGCCTCGTCTTTGGTTTTTTCTTCTCCGAGTCCAGAGGGCTCGGGGCCCTTTTCCTCTTCTTCTCGACACCTTGCCTCGGAGTCGAGGACTCGGGAGGCCCATCCTCACCCTCAGATGGAGACCTCACAGCAATGTCCTTAGGGAGACCTACAAAAAAATATATCTGATAAGAATTCAACAACACAAGGAGAAAGACAAAACCTTATCGAAGCAGAAAAGGAAACTTACCATGATTACGGGCCTCCCACCGACCCTTCGATAATTCCATCCAAGTACGCTCGAAGTATGGTCTCTATGACACAAAGTCCTCGACCTATTCCTTGAGTTGGGGAACCACATCCGACATCTGGACCATAGCTGCAACACCAAAAACACCCATAAAAAGGAGATAAGAAGAGAAACAACAAATTAAATCTTCAAGACAAAGTAATATTTACGTTTCATGTTCCATTTCTCGGGAAACGGCATGTCCTCGGCAGGGATCAAATCTGAAGTCTTTATTCGAAAAAAAATGGCCCATCCAACCTCGGTCCCGAGCCTCATCTATACTCGAGAACGGGGCCCTACTGGCCCGGCGAGCAAGCTTGACTAGACACCCTCGATAGAGTCGGGGACTGTAGAGACGCATAAGGTGATCGAGGGTGAAGGAACACCCTTCGATATTGTTTACAAAGAATCAAAGGAGAATCACTATTCTTCAGAACGAAGGGTGAATCTGGCCAAGAGTCACGTCGTACCTCTGCAGAAGGCAATAATGATCGGCTCTAAGGGACCCAAAGTGAAGGGGAAAGTGTAAATACTTAAAAAAACCTCCACGTGGGTAGTGATTGACTCCTCAAGCGAAGGCACCACCATATGTTTATTGGCCCAGTTCCAATCTTGTTTAACCTTGGTGAGTAGATCATCGGTGATTGTACATATGTACCTCGAGACCGGCTCGCATCGACTCAGTACCGAGGAAGTTTTTTTAATCTTAAAATCGGCAACGGTCGGGCACCCTGCAGTAACGAACTCCTCATGATGTGGTTCTTCCACAGTCCCGTCATTGGCGGGCCATGATGAAGAGGCGACCTCTTTTTGCGGGACAGTCTTAGAAGTTTTAGCCATTGTAGAATAGAAGTAAAGATAATTAGGAAGGTATGTTTAGCGGTTTGCTAAAAACTCAAGAAATTTGGGTGCAAGAGTTGGAGAGCAAAGGGATTTTTGAAGTACAGGAATAGGAGGAGCTTTGAACGTAAAGTTTGAATAAATAAAAGTTAGGGTATTAATAGCTTGCTGATGATGGTTCAGAACCCGTAGTGGCCGACCAGCAACTGACAGGCATTTAATGCCTTGGTAACTGGGCCGACGGGATGTTTCGATATTCGTTTGTCGCTTACGTCATGGCCCATCGAGAGGGGATTCAAAAGTTCATATCATTTTTCATCATCTTCTCTCCGAGAAATGAGGGGACTATTTGTATACGATCAAAACCGGGTTGGTCTCTTGTGCGACTAATCGAGAATGAAAAATGGTAGGTTGAAGTTCAACCTCGAATTATATCAAACCGAGGTGCGAAGCTATATCGTTAAACTCGAGACCATGTCATCGAACAAAATCGAGATCAGACGCGATCAAGGAAAATTTACCAAGCCAAATAACAGAAGGATAAAATATTCGCGATCGGTTATAGATTACGGCGAAAATCTCTGCACGTATCAAGGATAGGCTGATTGATTAGAAAATCATGAGATTTCTCACATTGTATAGAATTGTATCAAGAGTAGGACTCTCCTACTATATAAAGGAGGTCTGATCATTTTTAAAGGGACACATTACGCAACATAAAGCAATATACTGTCAATTTCTAGCTTTAATCATTTTGTTATTCTGTTAATTCATCAATTGAGACATCTCTCGGATCAAGGATGATCGAACTCGTGGGCTAAGGTTACTCGATTCGTGTGGTTTGCATTAATTCTATTATCGTCAATTTCAATTCTAATATGTTTCCTTAATTGGTATCAAGTTATATCACGTATCCTTAAAACCGTGTATAAATTCAATTGTTATCCGATTTTTAGGGTAAACAAAGGTTAAGGTGAAGAGTGTCAAAGTGTTCTTCTTGAACCAGCTTTGACGTTGGCACAAATATCTTCAAATATTTGAGTTAGTCTAGTGTCTGCAGCTCCCTTTGAATCCATTTTCTGTGTTGCTTTTCCTTCTTATTTGGCTATTATGTAATCTTTCCTTTTATCCTTTATTCTTTGTTCTTTGTTGATGGAAAGGATGCAGTTTGTAGTTTATACATATACAGAAAAATCCACAAGAGAATTTTCTTGAGATGTTTTCCTTGTTTCCTTTCAAGGTACGTATTCCTTAACTTATTTCCATTTTTTTTGTTTATAGACCTTTTCTTTACTCTGCAGGATTTCTTGTAGAACAAAAACATTTGAGAGGACTCCTAAATGGTAATAGGAAACATGAAGTGTTGGAGCAAAGTTTGAGGCTCAAATTTTTAAGAATTACTAACCGGGGATACAAAAAAGATAATAATTTGTTAGGAGGAACAGAAACTCAAATGGAATTCTGGGCACTATATTTATGTTTAGTGACTGAATTCTTAGTGAAAACTAAAAATAAGGAATGGGCAAAAGGCACTATATTTATGTTTAGTGACTCCTCTCGTCATTCTGATTTCTCTCAGGCACATTTCACCTTTTTAAAGTTGTTTCCCGTTAATGAATTATCAATATTTTTACCCCTCCTTTGCAATTTTTGAAAAGTAAGCATCAATTTTTCTTTCCAAAATTTCCAGTTCTATATTGAATAATTTTTCCACAAAAAGATGTTTTGGTTGACCAGTGTTTTTCGTAAGCGGTGTCACACTTTAAAAATGTACAAGTAAACAAAGCACTACTAATAACATCATATAAAAAGATAACACAATTCGAATCATATTTAATAAAAACAAAATTCAAATATATTATGATAATTCTTTTCGATGAATTTATTTTTTTGAAAAGTATTCAAATAGCCTTATTAGAAATAATACTAAATACTATTGTTCTATATAACGCACCTAATAATCACAAAAAGTTCATATACTGTTCTTAACCAATTTTATTGGCTATAAAGGAGATGGAAGTATAAAGGAAAAAAATATTAGTACAACAACTAACCATGAACAAATAATTAATTGTCTTAAGAAAATAGAAAAGTACTTCTATATAATGAACTTCTTGCGTAAATGAGGCAAACAAAATTTTGAATTAACAAATGAAGCTTTCGGGCTTCAAACCCACGACCTATACTGGAAAATAAAGCAATGACCAACTTAGCTACACAGTTATTTATTTCATGTGGTGTCACTTGAAGAATTTTAACCGTATTTTGTTTCTACACAACCCAATCTTTACTTATTTGATATCAACAATCTGCCCACAAACCTTATTGGTACAAGAATATATATATATTTATATATATATATATATATATATATATATATATATATATATATATATATATATATATATATATATATATATATATATATATTTTATGCATGAGAGAAGTTGGAATAATTTTCAATGTGGACTTTCATTTCTCCGTCCTTTTCTAATTTGTTTACTCTTTTTTATTATTTATCATAAAGTGCTTTATCATCTTAGAAAAATGGCTTTCACTCGTAACATTGTTTAACTTCTTTTGTCAGGAATGTTTACTTAAGCTTTACAATGTTTATATCATTAACATGCATGTATGATATTAATGTTGCTGGAAATAATCTCTTCACTGATGATATAATAAAGAGGGAAGATGGTGGAGGAGAAGAGAATTAGATTCTACTTATTGTTTTTAGGTTATGTGTGAGGGAGACGACCAAAATGTTAAAATCTTGGTCCCATTGACTGGACACATGGCGCGCACTCTACATCTCACATCTACGATCAAGATAAAGCCAACGTCCCTCCTCTTGAAGGAGTCAAGAATAGTGTGGATATCTGTAAATAAAATTTTTTGTATTTATCATGACTATTCAGTTACACAGTTTGTTAGGATAGAAATGATCTTAGAATAATACACGTCAGACACGTGACATTGTATATATAGAGAACATTATACAGAGTTATTGACATACAGAAATTGGAAAAACAATTATTCCGCAACTTTGTTTTCTTGAATAATTTCATGGTATCAAAGAACTCGTAAAAACCAAATCATTTTTTTTCCTTCTCTTTTCTACTAGTTATTTATTTCATGTGGTGTGTGTGTGTGTGTGTGTGTGTGTATATATATATATATATATATATATATATATATATATATATATATATATATATATATATATATATATATATATATATATAAAATAAAAATTTCCTACCAAGCGGTGTAACGTGACACCGCTTGGCCTAAGGTAAATTCGCCCCTTGGTTCAGCTTCTATCTACATAGACAATGTGGTATTTTTCATGCATGAGAGACGTTGGAATAATTTTCAATGTGGACTTTCATTTCTCCATTCTTTTCTAATTTGTTTACTCTTTTTCATTATTTATCATAAAGTGCTTTATCATCTTAGGAAAATGGCTTTCACTCGTAATATTGTTTAACTTTTTTTGCGAGGAGTGTTTACTTAAGCTTTACAATGTTTATATCATTACCATGCATGTACGATATTAAAGTTGGTGGAAATAATCTCTTCACTAATGGTACAATAAATAGGGAAGATAGTGGAGGAGAAGAGACTTAGATTCTACTGATTGTTTTTGGGTTATGTCTGAGGGAGACGACAAAAATGTTAAATTATTAGTGTCATTGACCGGACACATGGCTCGCACTCTACATCTCACATCTACGGTCAAGATACAGCCAACGTCCCTCTTCTAGAAGGAGTCAAGAATAGTGTGGATATTTATAAATAAAATTCTTTGTATTTATCTTTACTAGTCAGTTACACAGTTTATTAGGATAGAAATGATCTTAGAGTAATACACGTCAGGCACATGACATTGTATATATAGAGAACATTATACAGAGCTATTGACATACAGAAAATAGAAAAATAATTTTTCAGCAGTGTCACGACCTAAAATTCTAACCTGTCGTGATGGCGCCTATCTCGATACTAGGCAAGCCGATAATTTTAATAAACCACAATTTCTCTTAAGTTTGAAAATATAATATTTAAATACAATATAGAATCCCACAAATCCTGATACAAACACTCCCCAAAACCTGGTGTCACTGAGTACATGAGCATCTAATATGGATACAAGTCAAAACAAAACGGTCTATAATAGTCTAAGACAAAATACAGTAAACAACGAGATAGAGAAGGAGAGACGAGGTATGCGAAACACGGCTGCTACCTTTGAATCTCCGAAAAGTCAACTGTGCGAGAAAATCAACACCCGCTATGTCCGGAAGAACCTGGATCTGCATACGAAGTGTAGGGTATAGTATGAGTACAACCAAATTACCAAGTAACAATAATAAAAAAAGAATTGAAGATAGTGACGAGCTACACAGTAGACAAGCTGGAGCTTTAGGCTTCAATGGCCACAATGGCCGGTGACCAGCCATCTTTTCCAGCTAGTCTGCCCTTCCCCAGCGTCGCACAACAACATACAACAACTAAATCCAACCCAGCTCCTCTAGATTACTCTAAGATTTTGAAACCAAATACTTTAAATCCTCCAACGATGGCTACTGCTGCAGCTTCAGTTCAACCCATTCCATTGCGATGAGCAGTGTATTTTAATGGCCAACCAGTGGTTAAATTCACAGAGGAAGAAGTAGATCGAATGAATGTGATTTAAGGCCTCCAATATGTTGTCGTTGGCAAGCTTTCATATGCATCTCCGGAGATTCACGAGCTTCGCCGAATAATTCCAACTCAATGTGGTATCAAAGGTGAGCGCAATATCGGATTCCTTAAAGATCGTCATATGTTAATTAGATTAACTCTGTGGTAAGACTTCCTCAATTTCATATCGAAGAGTACGTACTATATCAAATCCAAAAATGGGTACGAATACCAATTGCGTACCCTTATCTACGATGCAAAATTTAAGGCAGGTGAAGAAACTCTGATGACGATGGCGTGGATTTCTTTTCCTGGACTCCTGCCTACCTTTTTTGTAAAGGAAACTCTATTTTCTTTAGCTACAGCTGTGGGAAGGCCAGTGTGTCTTGACTCGGCAACTACAAACAAAACTAGGCCGAGTTGCGCAAGAGTAAAAGTTCTTGTCGATTTGTTGGCCGAACTACCTAAAAAGGTGCGACTGGATATTGATGATGAAGTTTCTGGTGGTGTTCAAACAGAATGGGTGAGAATTCAGCATGACATGCTACCAAAATATTGTAAGGACTGTAAACTACAAGGACATGATGAAATTGAATGTTGGCGTTTGCACCCCGAGCTTATTGAGAATTGAAGCAGCGATAAAAGGAATGATCTTGCTGATTCGAACAACTGGAATGATGCTGCTGATGAACAAGGAAAAACAAAAAATCACAATGCCCCTTTAATGATTCTCATGAGTGGAAAAGTAGTCAGGAACGTAGGTGAACAGTGGAGGGAAGTTCGAGATAATCGGGGAATCAACGAAAATAACAAAACTCAGGTACAAGGGAAAACTGGCAATGCAATCGTGCCAGTGAATGCTGGTGTACAGAAGGTGCATGCTAAAAATAACTTTGCACTGGTGGAGGTCGAAGAAGATCAGACAAACAAGGTTCAAGCAAGGAATAAATTTGCAGTATTAGAGGAGGAACAAAGTGATATAAACGAAAACAACCAACTGGTTTTGGTGGGGGGAAAACCAGTCTTCAGTTCTAAAGATGGTCCTAAACCTTCTGGGATTTAGTCCACAATCGACTGGGTTCATAGAAGGTCTGGGACTAGCAAAGAGGAGCTAAAACACTCAATGTGACCACAAACAAATCTTGTCATGAGATTCCATCTCAAACATTTAAAGATTCTGGGCAGATTGAGGATCTTGATGAGGTAAACTCTACAAAGGTCTTATGGAGCGATGCATTTGAGGTTAAGGATGATCAACTGGGCAAAACAAAGACAACAAAAGACAAGGTAAAGAAGGACAACAAGCCAAGCTCACCTGGCGACAGGCTAGCGACGCCAGGCCTAAAACCAGGCTCACCAGGCGTTAGGCTAGCGACGCCAGGCCTAAAGCCAGGCTCCCCAAGCGTTAGGCTGGCAATATCAGGCCTAAAGCCAGGCTCGCCAGGCATTAGGCTGGCGACGCCAGGCCTAAAGCTAGGTTCACCTGATGAGGCAGCTACAGTAAATCCCAACCTTAGTGCAACTGGAGAGATATTGGCCTATGTAGATGGTGTTCCGGTGTATGCATTGGAGAACAAACTTGATGGATATGTTAATGTGAAGATTAGGGATGATATAGTGGGTTCAGACCAAATTTCAGGCAATGGGAAGTGTGGTGATCTCACTAGAACAGTGCTTTTAGAGCAGACTGCTACAGTAACTCTGGGGCTAGGCAGTGTCTATGAGCTACAACTCAAGGAGTATGAACATGCTGATGAGCGGGCAATTGTTCCAAGAGCACCTGGGGAAATAGAGGAAGTGCCTATGGAATCTGGCACTTATAAAATTATGCATCTACATCTTAATGTTCCACTTAAGACTCCTTTACAACATTTACATGATTTAGTTACACACAATGTGATACCAATTGATGAAGACTTATTGAGACAAAATCCAATGGAGGATGGAGGAGATGATGAATCAACTGCAGAAAACTTCAAACAAGTGGCTAGTTTAGGGGATTTATCACCCACATCTAGTGCTAAAGGAGGTAAAAAAACAAAGAAGAATCAAAGTAAAGATCCACCACAACCTTCAAGAATAATGCCCAGGATGGCAGCTTCTCTATCTAAAAGATGATGATCAAAACATTAATATGGAACATAATGTCTGTGAATACACAACAGGCCTTTCCTAGGGTGATCAACATGAATATGGAGCATAATTTTTGTGTAGTTGCATTGATGGAGACTTTTCAAAAGAAGGGACTCATTGATAGATATAGAAGGAAGTTGAATATGGAGACTGCTTATACAAATATTAATGAAAAAATATGGTTGTTATTCGATGCGATGGTGGAATGGGTATTAGTGGAGGATACTGAGAAACAGGTGACTGTGAGAGTGTTTCACCATGACCTGGGGCAGCACATGATGATAACATTTTTTTATGCAAAATATTCGGCAATAGAGAGGTTGGAATTGTTGGATCACTTGTATTTCTTAGCAAGTGATATGGAATTACCATGGTTGGTAGGAGGGGATTTCAATGTGGTATTGCATGAAGATGAGAAAATAGGGGGACTTCCAGTACACCCTCCTGAATATAAGGATTTTGCATTTTGTGCAAACTCTTGTGGTTTGTTTGAGCAAGGGTACAAAGGAAGTCCATTTACATGGTGGAATGGGAGATCCAATGCTGAGTGTATATTCAAGAGATTGAATAGGATTTTTGTGAATTTTCCATTTTAGAACATCTTGCCAACTATTGAAGTTGAGCATCTAATCAGAACTGGATCAGATCATGCACCATTGCTAATGACATGTGGGGAGCAGACAACTAATTTTGTCAAGCCTTTCAGGTTCTTGAACTTTTGGACAAAGCATGCTACATTTATGGATGTGGTGAGGCAGAATTTTGAAGCTGATTTCATATGGGATCCATTTTTGATGTTCAAGCTGAATATCAAGAGGGTGAAGGCACCAGTTTCAAAATGGAGTAGGAAAATATTTGGTGATATCTTCAAGCAATTGGCTATTTTGGAGGACATTGTTAGGGTGAAGGAGATGTTATTTGAAGAAGAGCCTATAATTGAGAATAAGATTGTGCTTCAAAAGGCTCAATCTGAATTGAAGAAATACTTTAGTATTGAGGAGTAGTATTGGAAGCAAAAAGCTGGGATGATTTGGTTTGTTGAAGGAGATAGGAATACAAGTTTCTTTCACAATCATGTCAATGGCAAAAGAAAGAAATTGCAACTGAAGAGGATTAAAAGTGGCAGTTGGGTATGGATTGAAGACCAGGAGCAATTGGCTACAGTTGCAGTAGACTTCTATCAAAAATAATAGTTCACAAATGAAGGTGATGTTTCTGAATTTTCCTTGCTCAATAATGTACCTTGAATGGTCACTATGGATCAAAATTTGGAACTTAGCGGATTGCCAACAATTGAATAAGTAAGGGCAGCAGTTTTTAAGCTTAGTGGGGAGAGTGCTAGTGGTCCTGATTGATTCAATGGCATGTTTTATCAAACATGTTGGGATGTTATTGGTGCTGATATACACAACATGGTGCTGCACTTCTATGGAGGAGCTGCATTGCCTAAATCCATCACTCACACCAATATAGTGTTGATGCCCAAGAAACCTAGAGTTGAGACCTTCTCTGACTTATGACCTATTAGTTTGAGCAACTTCACTAACAAGGTCTTGTCTAGGGTGTTACATGACAGATTGGAGAGTTTTCTGCCATCTCTAATATCTCCTAATCAATCCGGATTTGTAAAGGGTAGGAGTATATTTGAGAACATCTTATTGACTCAAGAAATTGTCATTGACATAAGGTTAAGGGGAAAGCCAGCTAATGTGGTGATCAAGCTTGATATGTCAAAGGCCAATGATAGGGTTTCATGATAGTACTTGTTGCATGTGCTAAGGAATATGGGATTTTCTGAGCACTTCATCAACATGGTGTGGAACTTCATGTCAAATAATTGGTATTCAGTATTGGTGAATGGGAAGTCCTCAGGGTTCTTTAAGTCTACAAGGGGTGTGAAGCAAGGAGATCCCCTATCTCCAGCATTGTTCATTCTGTCAGCTGAGGTACTTTCCAGGTCTTTGAATAAGCTCTTTGAAGACAAGTCATTTGTGGGATTTGAAATGCCTAAGTGGTCTGATCCTTTAAACCACTTGGCATATGCTGATGATACCCTAATCTTTGTATCTGCTCATCCTCCCTCCTTGAGAAAGATTATGGAAATGTTGGGGGAACTATGAGAAGATATCAGGTCAGATGATCAACAAAGATAAGAGTTCATACTACATTCATTCAAAGGTTGCTAATGGATTGTTTCATGCAGTTGGAGCTATTACAGGATTTGCAAGAGGTAAATTCCCCTTCACATATCTAGGATGTCCTATTTTTTACACTAAAATGAGGAAGGACCATTATGAGGATCTTATCAAGAAGGTGAAGGCTAAATTGCATTCATGGAAAGGAAAGTTGCTGTCATTTGGAGGAAAGGCAACACTCATCTCTAGTGTGTTGCAAAGTATGTCAGTTCACATGTTATCAGTCCTTGATCCACCAAACAACATCTTGGAGCATCTACATAAGATATTTGCTAGGTTCTTTTGGAGAACAAAGAAAGAAGGGAGAAGCAGATACTGGGCTTCATGGCAAAATCTATGCCTTCCTACAAAGGAAGGGGGGCTAGGTTTTAGGTCCTTACATGATGTCTCAAGGGCACTGTTTGCTAAACTATGGTGGAGGTTTAGGACCACAAAATCTTTGTGGTCTAATTTCATATGGAATAAGTATTGCAAGAAAGAGCTACCAACAATGGTGCTTTTAGGGGAGGGTCTCATGTTTGGAGACAAATGCTGAATACTAAGGAAGAAGTAGAACATGAGATCGTATGGGAATTGAAGAGTGGAACCACTAATATTTGGCATGAAAATTGGACTAGATTAGGTGCACTGTATCACGTATTACCTGAAGACTTTCCAATCAATGAAGATCTTCAGGAGGTGGCAGAACTGCTGCAAGGGAAAGCATGGGATGATCAGCTGCTAGATCAAACTTTCAATGAGGAAATTTCATAACATATAAGGCTAAATGTGCATCATGATGGCAGTGAGGGATATTGGGATAGGCCATACTGGATTCCAACTCCTTCAGGCAAGTTCAGTATTAGCAGTTCTTGGCAAATATTAAGGCATAGGGCTTATCCTAATCAGGAATTCAAGTTAATGTGGATTAAAGGTTTGCCATTCAAGATATCCTTCTTCTTGTGGAGATTGTGGAGGCAGAAAATAACCACTGATGACATGTGGAGGAGGCAAGGGCAAATGGTGATGTCTAGGTGTTGGTGTTGTCAGCAGCCCCAAGAAGAATCCATTCAGCATATATTTGTCACAAGTCCTACTGCCTCTAAGGTATGGAACTTGTTCATGGGGCTGTTGGAATTACTGTGCCATTGATTCAATTGAAGCATGTTATTAGGCATTGGTGGTATGCTCAGTGTTGTCCAAAATTAAAGCCATTGTTTCAAGAAGTACCAGCTATCATAACTTGGGAGCTTTGGAAGAGAAGAAATGCAGGTAAACAAGGGGGTTCAGTGTCCACAAATAGGGTGATTCATGAGATAAATAGGATGTTGCATCAACTGGCAAGGGTGAAGTATGCTTGGATGCCTAATATTCCATTGTTATGGCCAAACATGATTCAATACTTTGAAGGATATAAACCTATATTGATCACTACAAGAGTAACATGGAAGCTTCCTTTTCATGGTTAGTACAAATGTAATACTGATTGAGCCTCAAAGGGAAACCATGGACCTACCTCCCTAGGCTTTTATATGAGGGATAATGAAGGTGATGTGGTGTATGTTAGGGTAGTAGACCTGGGAGTGACAACTAATGTGGTAGCTGAAGCTAAGGCTATTCTTCAAGGGTTGGAATACTGTATGGAGCATGATCTTCACCCTCCCATATTGGAGACTGATTCATTGGTGATGAAGAAGGTGATAGAAGGGGAATGGGATCCTCCTTGGGTAATTTCACAGGATGTGAATAAAATTATAGAGATGAAGGACAACTTCAATGTGATCTTTCAACATGTGTTTAGAGAAGGCAACTCAGTGGCGGATTTTATAGCTAACATTGTGTTTTCTTTTGCAGGTACATCTGAGTTTCATTCATTCTCTGAACTGCCTAGTGCACAGAGGAGTTTTATCAATCTATACAAATCTCAATCACCTAACTTTAGGGTTAGGATAGCAAAGAGAAGAACCCCAGACTGATGGCTTCACAGGATTGGACTTTGCACAAACCTACATGTTTCTTTGTCTTATTCAGTATGCTATTAAGGTACTTTCCAATGGTATTAGCATGGTCCCATGCTCACTCTAGGGGTTCTTTGATAGTGTACAGAAAAAATACGATAAGCAGGTGTGGGATGGTACAATTTATCCTAATTATGATATGTGCAAATGCTAAGGAAAATGCTCAACCCATCATATGGTATTTTTGGAGATTGTTGAATCATTTCTCAGTGGTATTAGCATGCTTTCATGCTCAATCTAAGGATGGTTTAACAATGTTTAGAATGATGTCTACATTAAAGGTTCTAGTAGGGAAGGATCTGAGCTTACAAGATCACAAAAAGGCACAATTTCAAAGACTGGCCTTTGGCTTGCAAAGCCTGCTTAAAGCGAGCTCATTCCTGGCTTTTGCCTTGCAAAGCCGGCCTAAAGCCAGCTCATGCCTGGCTTTTGCCTTGCAAAGCCTACCTAAAGCCAGCTCAAGCCTGGCTTTTGCCTTAAAAAGCCTGCCTAAAGCCAGCTCAAGCCTGGCTTTTGCCCTGCAAAGCCTGCCTAAAGCCAGCTCAAGCCTGGCTTTTGCCTTGCAAACCCTGCCTAAAGCCAGACTCCTCTTCTACACATTAATTTTGATGAGTGAGCACATGATTAATACTTGGACAAAAACAGTCCACTACATATGGAGATCATATAGTAGCTACACTTGGAAGACTATGCTGGCTTCAACTCTGTGGTGGAGATATTTGGAATTCATTTTAGCCTATGGATAGTATACCCTGGCGCCTAGTGAGATCTTGATAGGTGTTGCTTGGTATTTGCCAATGACAATTGGATTCACATGCACTGATAGGAGAAGGAAGCATTCAACTTATTATGTTGTAATAGCTAGTTCATTAGATTTTAGCTTTTCTATCTTTTTAATTGCTAGTAGCTTCATGCAACTTCTATTTTGGTTTGGACATCTTGTATGCTTTGGACCCATTTTGGGATTTTATTTATTTATTAGCCACAAGGCAAGTGCTGCCGAGTGGTATAGTTGCTTAAAAAAACTCAATTGAGTTGACTTTGGTCAACATTTTGAGCAAACGGACTCGGGTCAGTATTTTGACAACTCAGATAGGTCCGTATTGTGATTTGAAACTTGGGTATATGCCCAAAATCGAATTCCGAGGTCCGTAGCCCAAGATATGAAATTTTGATGAAAAATTAAAAGTTTGAAAGCTTAATGATTTTAAGAAGTTACTGATGTTGGATTTATTGACACCGGGTCCTTATTTTAGTTTTGGAGCCCGGTATAGGTCCACTATAATATTTATGACTTGTCTACCGAATTTGGTGAGAATCAGAGTTGATTTGACGTGATTCGGACATCCGGTTGTAAAAATATAAGTTCTAAAGTTTTCTTGAAAATTTTCTTTGATTTGGTGTCTGATTCGTAGTTCTAGGTGTTATTATGGCGATCTGATCACGCGAGCAAGTTTGTACGATGTTTTATGACTTGTGTGCATATATGGTTTGGAACCCCGATGGCTCGAGTGTAATACGAATCAAGATCGGCGCATTTTGGAACCATGAAACTGCTGAACCTGCTGCTACTGGTTTCCTTCTATGCGATCGCATGACTGTGTCCGCGATCGCGAAGGCTTAATGGTCACTGATGGAAATTGTACTATGCGATCGCATAGTGAGGTCCGCGATCGCACAGTGACAGCAGGCAAAGCACCACGAACGCGAGGGCCAAGTCGCGCTCGCGTAGAAGGAATGAGGCAGAAGCTAAAGCAAATATTTGTGTTATGCGATCGCACAAGGTGGTCCGCGATTGCTGAAGGCTGAGAAGCTGTGTTTCGCGTTCGCATAAGCCTTTCCGCGTTCGCGTAGAGGAAAAATTTGGGCAGCCAAAAATGTGCATTGTACGCGATCGCATAAGGTAAAAATCCAAGAAAACAGAACTTAAGTTCTAGAAAATGGGATTCTTCCCATTTTCAACTATTTTTCATTTTTGAGCTCGGGTAAGGCGATTCTTGGGCGATATTTACGGGAAAACATTGGAGTAAGTATTAATTATCCTATATTGATTATATTTCATGATTCCATACTCATTTACATCATTAATCCATGAATTTATGGAAGAAAAATGAGATTTTTATAAAATCTTCCAAAAATAAAAATTTAAGATTTGAAGGTCCATTTGACATCGGAATTTGATAAATTTTATATGGTTGAACTCGTATCAGAAAGGGTGTTTGGATTTCGTATGTTTTTCTGAGATTTGAGACGTGGGTCCCAATGTCTAATATTTAAATGAATTTCGGATTTTTATCCGAAAAATAAGTAAATTCATATAGAATTAATTCCTATTTTTCGTATTGAGTATATCGAATTGTTTGTGAATAGATTTAACGCTTTTGGAGACAAATTCAAAAGGAAAGGATGTGGTCGAATAAATTATTAGAATTCGCAAAGCGAGGTAAGTGTCGTGGTTAACCTTGACTTGAGGGAATAGAATCCTTAAACTATTTGTTATGTGAAATGCATGTGAACGACGTATATGCGAGGTGACGAGTGTCTATACGTCGTCAAATTAATTGTTTGCATAATTACTTGAAAAATCATAAATCATTTTAAATCATGAATTAATTATAATAATAATTATTTCTCTCCTATTCTTTGTCAAATATTAATTCTTGAATTCCTGCATTAATTGTTACATGTTATTTGAATTATGTGTCTTAATTATTATTTGACATTTAGCATATTAAATATTAAACTGCCTATTTTCTCCCTGATTTCCATAATAATTTGCTATTTGTCATTATTTGTTTCATAATTAAATCATAATTATTGTATGCTTTTTGTCTTATAATTTTATATTAATTGTTGCATTTATTGGGAAAATTTCTTCTATAAGAACTTGTAAATGAATATATTGGAGGAGCGGGTTGCACGCTGCAACAGAATTGATTAAAATGGATATATGGAAGATCGGGTTGCACGCCGCAACAGACTTATTAAAAGTCCATATTGGAGGATCGGGTTGTACGTTGCAACAGACTTATTAAAAGTCCATATTGGAAGATCGGGTTGCACGCCACAACAGACTTATTAAAAGTTTATATTGGAGGATCGGGTTGCACGCCGCAACAGACTTATTAAAAGTTCATATTGGAGGATCGGGTTGCACGCCGCAACAGACTTATTTAAAAGTCGATATATATATATATTGGGGGATCAGGTTGCATGCCGCAACAGACTTGATGGAAATGAATATATTGGAGGAGTGGGTTGCACGCCGCAATAGAATTGAATATGAATATATTGTGAGAGCGGGTTGTACGCTGCAACGAAAATTGATGGAAATGATAATTGGTTATGACTGCTGAGTTGGCTTCAATTATTATAAATGAGTTACCTGATGTATTTTTATTATTTGTTGTTGTTACTAAGATTGTGTACATATTAATGTAAGTGAACCGCCTTAGCCTCATCAATACTTCGTTGAGGTTAGGCTTAGCACTTACCAGTACATGGGGTTGGTTGTACTGATACTACACTCTGCACTTCTTGTGCAGATTTCGAAGTTGGTCCCAGCGGCGTACCATAGACTTGCTCGGATTTCAGCTATCAGAGGAGACTTGAGGTATAACTGCATGGCATCCGCAGTTCTGAAGTCTCCGTCTAATTTACTTTAGCTGTGTGTTTATTTCCAGACAGCTTTATTTTATTCGGACCCTTATTTGTATTATTCTAGAAGCTTGTGCACTTGTGACACCAAATTCTGGGATGGTATTTAGACACCGTTGATTTATAGATTATTCACTACATTTCAGACTTTACTTCCGCATTTATTTCTTGGTTATTAATAAATTTAAAAAAATTATTTAAATATGGCTAATATTATTCTAACGTTGACTTGCCTAGCAAGTGAAATCTTAGGCGCCATCACAGTCCGAAGGTACAAATGAAAAGCAAGTACAGCCTCTCAGGGCAATAGTCACTCCACTCGTCACAACAACTCAACCACTCGGCTCTCAGCTCTCACCACTCACACTCAGTACTCGCGCTCACTAGGGATGTACAGACAACTCACGTGCTATAATATCCTACACGGACAACTCATGTGCCATAATATCCTTACTTCACCGACAAGCCCTCGGCCTTACTCAGTCCTCAACCTCTCTAGTCTCTCGGGCTCCTATAAATCACAAAGATCAGTCCAAACAAAGATAACATAGTGTATCACCAAATATCCAGAAAGACTGAGGTATAATACGCAAGAAAAATCATGACTGAGTACAAGACAGCAATTAGCAAATAATTCAACAAGTACGCGACCTATGCGGGTCCCAGCAGTACTACAACATAGCCTAAGCATGATTTCTAACATGATTTACAGTCAAATTTCTTCAACACATAGAGAACATATAGCTAATAATAAATTATTCAACTATACAGTTTTCACGGGACAGACCAAGTCACAATCCCCTCGGTGCACGCCCACACGCCCATCACCTAGCATGTGCGTCACCTCCAAAATAACCACATGACACAAAATTCTGGGGTTTCATACCCTCAAGACCAGATTTAAAACTGTTACTTACCTCAAGCCGTGAATTTCTTATTCTGCAATGTCCTTTCCTCATGAATTGGCCTCTAAACACCATGAATCTAGTCATAAATAATTTGTTTCAGTCAATAAAATTCATTGTAATTAATTCCATAAGAAAATGCTAATTTTCCATAAAAATTTGAATTTTATCTCAAAAGTCACCAGTGGGGCCCACATCTCGGAACCCGACAAAAGTTACCAAATCCGGAAGCCCATTCAACCACGAGTCTAACCATACCAATTTTACCAAAATCCGACCCCAACTCAACCCTCAAATCTTCAATTTAAACCAAGAGGGTTTTCAAACTTTTCCAACTTAATTCACCAATTAAATGATAAAAACAACCATGGATTCATGTAATTTAACCAATATTGAATTAAGAACACTTACCCTATTATTTTCCTTGAAAAACTCCCAAACTTCGCCTCTTCCCGAACTTCAATCCGTCAAAAACTGAAAATGGAACGAAGTCCCATTTTCAAAACTTAAACTCTCTGCCCAGACATTTGCTCTACGCGATCGCGAAGAACAATTTTCCATCGCCCAGATTTAACTCTACGCGATCGCGGACTTTCCCATGCGATCATGATGCACAACATCACAGACCTACGCGATCGCGAACCAAACCACGCGATAGCGAAACACAAATGCGTGATTTCCATTTCTGCCCAATTTCCTCTACGCGAACGTGACCTTCTTCACGCGTTCGCGAATAACAAATTCACATAGCTATGCGATCGCGTCCCGCTTCACGCGATCGCGAAGCACAAAATTCCACTGCCTCACATTAGCCCTACGTGATCGCATATATCCCCACGCGATTGCGTAGAACAAAACCCCCACTGACCAACTAAGCTTACACGATCGCAGATGCATTCACGCGATCGCGTAGAAGGAAAACAGCATCAGATATCAGAAAATTCCAGCAGTTATTCAAGTCCAAATGTTTTATCCATTAACCATCCAAAACTCACCCGAGCCCATTGGAACCTCAACCAAATATACCAACAAGTCCTAAAACATCATACAAACTTAGTCGAACCCTCAAATCACCTCAAACAACGCTAAAACCATGAATTACACCCCAATTCAAGCCTAATGAACTTTGAAATTTCTAATTTCTACAAATGACTCCAGAACCTATCAAATCACGTCCGATTGACCTCAGATTTTGCATACAAGTCATAAATGACATAACGGAGGTGTTCAAATTTTTAGAATCAGATTCCGACCCCGATATCAAAAAGTCAACCCCCCGGTCAAACATTCCAAAAATTAAACTTTTGGCATTTCAAGCCTAATTCCACCACGGACCTCCAAATAATTTTTCGGACACGCTCCTAAGTCCAAAATTACCATACGAAGCTATTAGAATCATCAAAATTCAAATTCGAGGTCGTTTACACATAGGTCCATATCCGGTCCTCTTTTCTAACTTAAATTTTATATTATGAGACTAAGTGTCTCATTTCACTCCGAATTCCTTCCGAACCCGAACCAACTAACCCGGTAAATCATAAAAAAACTATAGAGCATAAATTGAGCAGTAAATGGGGGAACGGGGATATAATACTCAAAATGATCAGTTGAGTCGTTACATTCTCCCCCTCTTAAACAAACATTCGTCCTCAAACGGGTTTAGAATAATACCTGGAGTCTCAAATAAGTGTGGATATTTGCTCCGCATCTCCTGCTATATCTCCCAAGTAGCTTATCCGGCTAGATGGCCTCTCCACTGCACCTTCACTGATGTTATGTTCTTGGACCTCAGTTTTCGAACCTGCCGGTCTAAAATAGTCACCAGCTCCACATCATAAGTCAAATTACCGTCCAGTTGCACTGTACTGAAATCCAGAATATGAGACGGATCCCCGACATATTTTCGGAGCATGGATACATGGAACACTGGATGAACACCTGATAGGCTAGGTGGCAAAGCAAGTTTATAAGCCACCTCTCCAATTTCCTTAAGTATCTCAAAAGGCCCAATATACCGAGGGATCAATTTGCCTTTCTTCCCGAACCTCAACACACCCTTCATTGGTGAAATCTTGAGCAGAACCTTCTCCCCAGCCATGTAAGCAACATCACGGACTTTCCTGTCGACATAACCCTTCTGTCTAGACTGCGATGTGCGAAGCCGTTCCTGAATCACTTTGACCTTCTCTAAAGCATCGTGAACCAAGTCAGTACCCAATATTCTAACCTCACCCGGCTCAAACCAACCCACCATAGACCGACACCGACTCCCATATAAAGCTTCATGCGTAGCCATCTGAATGCTTGACTGGTAGCTATTATTGTAAGCAAACTCCGAGAGTGGCGGAAATTGATCCCAAGAACCCCCAAAATCAATTACACAAGCACATAGCATATCCTCCAATATCTGAATAGTGCGCTCGGACTGTCCGTCCGTCTGAGGGTGAAACTCAACTGAACCTGTGTGCCCAATTCTCGCTGCACTGCTCTCCAAAACTGTGATGTAAACTGCGTGCCCTGATCTGAAATGATGGACACCGGCACACCGTGTAAGCGAACAATCTCGTGAATATAAATCTCAGCTAACCTCTCCGAAGAATAATTAGTACCAACTGAGATAAAATGTGCGAACTTGGTCAATCGATCTACAATCACCCAAACAACATCAAACTTTCTCAAGGTCCGTGGGAGCCCAACTACGAAATCCATGGTAATACGCTCCCGTTTCCACTCCGGAATTTCAAGTCTCTGAAGCAATCCTCCCGGCCTTTGATGTTCATACTTTACCTTTTGACAATTTAGACACCGAGCTACAAACCCAACTATATCTTTCTTCATCCGCCTCCACCAATAGTGCTGCCTCAAATCCTGATATATCTTTGCGGCACCTGGATGAATGGATTACAAAGAACTGTGAGCTTCCTAGAGAATCAACTCACACAAACCATCAACATTAGGCACACATAGCATGCCATGCATCCGTAATACACTGTCATCTCCAATAGTGACTTCCTTGGCATCACCGTGCTGAACCGTGTCCTTAAGGACAAGCATATGTGGATCATCATACTGGCACTCTCTGATGTGATCATATAAAGAAGACCGAGAAACCAAACAGGCCAAAACTCGATTCAGCTCGAAAACATCCAATATAACAAACTGGTTGGCCAAGGCCTGAACATCCAAGGCTAAAGGCCTCTCTGTTACCAGTAAGTATGCTAAGCTGCCCAAACTCTCCGCCTTACGACTCAAGGCATCGGCCACCACATTGGACTTTCCGGGATGATAGAGAATGGTAATGTCATAATCCTTAAGTAACTCTAACCACCTCCGCTGCCGCAAATTAAGATCTTTCTTTTTGAACAGATGTTGTAGACTCCGATGATCGGTATATACCTCACACTGGATACCGTACAGGTAATGCCGCCAAATTTTCAAGTCATGAACAATAGCTGCTAACTCAAGATCGTGGATTGGATAATTCTTCTCATGTACCTTTAACTGTCTGGACGCATAGGAGATTACTCTACCGCCTTGCATCAGTACTGCACTGAGACCAATACACGACGTGCCACAATACACAGTATAAGACTCTGAACCTGTATGCAACACCAATACTGGAGTTGTAGTCAAAGTTGTCTTGATTTTCTGAAATCTCTCTTCACACTCATCCGACCACCTGAACGGAGCACCTTTCTGGGTCAATTTAGTCATAGGCGATGTAATAAACGAGAATCCCTCTACAAAACGACGATAATAACTGGCCAAGCCAAGAAAACTCCGAATCTCAGTAACTGAAGATGGTCTGGGCCAACTCTGAACTGCCTCTATTTTCTTCGGATCCACCTTAATTCCTTCACTGGGCACTATATGTCCCAAGACTGCCATCGAACTAAGCCAGAACTCACACTTAGAGAATTTGGCATAAAGTCTCTCCTCTCTCAGCCTCTGTAATACAATACCCAAGTGTTGTGCAAGGTCCTCCTGGCTACGTGAGTACACTAGAATATCATCAATAAATACTAATACAAATAAATCAAGATATGGCTGGTACACACTATTCATCAAATGCATAAATGCTGCTGGGGCATTGGTTAGCCCAAAAGACATCACAAGAAATTTGTAGTGGCCATAACGAGTTCTGAATGCCGTTTTTGGAATATCCGAATCTCGAATTTTCAACTGGTGAAACCCCGATCTCAAATCAATTTTGGAGAACACACTCGCTCCGTGAAGCTGGTCAAATAAGTCATCAATACGCAACAAAGGATATTTATTCTTGATTGTAACTTTGTTCAACTACCTATAATCAATGCACATCCGCATAGTACCATATTTTTTCTTCACAAACAGAACCGGTACACCCCAAGGTGACACACTAGGCCTAATAAACCCCTTTTCAAGGAGTTCCTGAAGTTGCTCTTTCAATTCTTTTAACTCAGCTGGTGTCATACGATACGGAAGAATAGAAATAGGTTGAGTTCCTTGCACCAAGTCAATACCGAAATCAATATCCATGTCGGGTGGCATACCCAGCAAGTCTGCAGGAAATACATCCGAAAAGTCTCGCACGACAGGTACTGAATCAATAATAGAAGTATCTCCATCAACATCTCTCACAAAGGCCAAGTATGACAAGCATCCCTTCCCAACCATACGTTGGACCTTCAAATAAGAAATTACCCTGCTAGGAACAAGATCTAGAGAACCCCTCCATTCAACCTTTGGCAACCCCGGCATTGTCAACGTCACGATTTTTGCGTGACAGTCCAGAATAGCATGACATGGAGACAACTAATCCATACCCAGGATTATATTGAAATCAACCATACCGAGTAATAAGAGATCAACCCTAGTCTCCAGTTCCCCAATAGTTACCACACACGACTGATACACATGATCCACAGTAATAATATCGCCTACCGGTGTAGATACACAAACAGGTGAAACTAAGGACTCACAGGGCATATCCAGATAATGAGCAAAATATGATGATACATATGAATAAGAAGAACCAGGGTCAAATAATATAGAAGCCACCCTGTGGCACACTGAAACAATACCTGTGATCACTGTATCTGAAGCAATACCATCTGTCCTGACAGGAAAAGCATAGAATCGGGCCTGAACGGCCTCCCCCTCTTGGACGACCCCTACCTGCCTGACCCCCACCCCGAGCTGGTTGGGCAGGTGGTGTAACTGCTGGTGCTGGTGCCGTCGGTCGAGAACTCTGTTGTAGAGCCCCACTCAACAACCTAGGACAATCTCTCTTGTAATGACCTAATTCACCGCACTCGAAACAACCCCTCCTCTTACGAAACTGCTGCTCCTGATAACCCAAAGAATTACCTGTAGAAGCCTGAGCGGACGAGGCATGATCAAAACTCTGCACTGGTAGTGAACTGAATGAAGACTGGCCTGAGTGAGCATTGTAAGAACCGTGGCTAGCATGAGAGGGACGACCCGTCTGAGCATATTTTAAAAATGACCCCTACCGCGGTAAAACTGACCCTTTGAAGGAACACCACTGAAATCACCTGAACCACGAGGCCTCTTAGCCTCCCTCTCAATCCGCTCTTGGCTGCGAACCATCTCAATCTGACGAGCAATGTCGAAACCTCATCGAAAGTATCACCAGACACTCTCTCTCTAGTAATGAGTAATCGCAGCTAAAAGTGAGGCCATCTATGAACCTCCTGATCCTTTCCCTGTCTGTGTGAATCAACCAAATAGCATGACGGGCCAATTCTGAAAATCTCATCTCATATTGTGTCACGGACATATCACCCTGACGAAGCTGCTCAAACTACCTGTGCAACTCCTCTCTAGGGAACTGAGGCACGAACTTCTCCAGGAATAGACCAGAACACTGCTTCCAGGTAAGGGTTGCTGCACCAATTGGCCTACACCTCTCGTAAGCCTCCCACCATCTGAAGGCCGCCACAGAAAACTAAAAAGTAGTGAATGAGACCCCACTGGTCTCTAAAATACCTTATGTCCGAAGCATCCGTTGACACTTATCTAGAAAATTATGAGCATCCTCTGACTCCGCACCGCTAAAAGATAAAGGTTGAAGCCTCTCAAATCTCACAAGTTTCCTCTGCTCATCATCTGCCATAATAGGAACTACCGGGGCTTGAGAAGCTACAGCAGTCTGGGTAGGTAGTGCCCTCCATATCTGAAGTCCCTGTACTACCTAGTCTGGAGTACGGGCAACAGGGGTATGAGTACCTTCCCCGGCCTGAGAAGTGGCAGGTGCGGCCTGAGCCGAAACCACTTGAGCCAGACCAGTACAAGCTGCTAATATCTGGGCCAAAGTCTCTTGAAGGCCTGGAACCTCAATTGGCACAGTTGGTGCCTGAGCTGATCCTGTCGGCTCAGCTATATCTGGAATCTTCTCCTGAACTGGAGCAACTAGTGGTACTACAGGTGCTGGTCCAACTGTGGTACGAGCTACACCTCGACCTCTACCTCGACCCCGGCCTCTACCACGTCCCCGGCCTCTCGCGGCCCTAACTAGTGGCACTGGTGGATGACCGTCTAATCCGGTAGTACGTGTCCTCACCATCCGTGAGAGAATAGAATAACAGAAATTTAGTTTCTGGAATCAACAAATTCGCACGATAGAATAAAAGAAAGTGAAATTTTCCTAAGGGTTCTGCACCCTCTCGAAGATAAGTGCATACTTCTCCGTACCGATCCGCAAGACTCTACTAAACATGCTCATAACTCGTGAGACCTATGTCACCTAAAGCTATGATACCAACTTGTCACGACCCAAAATCCCAACATGTCATAATGGCGCCTATCTCGATACTAGGAAAACCGATAATTTCAAAAAACTACAATTTCTCTTAAGTTTGAAAATATATTATTTAAATATAATACAGAATCCCACAAATACTGATGCAAACACTCCCCAAAATCTGGTGTCACTGAGTACATGAGCATCTAATATGGATATAAGGCAAAACAAAATTGTCTATAATAGTCTAAGGCCAAATACAGTAAACAAGGAGATAGAGAAGGAGAGACGAGGTCTGCAAAACACGGCAGCTACCTTTGAATCTCCGGAAAGTCAACTGTGCGAGAAAATCAACACTCGCTATGTCCGGAAGCACCTGGATCTACACACGATGTGCAGGGTGTAGTATGAGTACAACCAACTCAGCAAGTAACAATAATAAATAAGGAATTGAAGATAGTGACGAGATACACAGTCATAGTTCATTTCCAGTAATTCCAACAGAGAATAGACATGCTTTCAAATCCAGTAGTTTAATTCAAATCAATTTATGCAGTCCAAGTTCATGTAATTCAGATATAAAATCTTTCAGATAATTTCACAACAATAACAAATAGCAACTAAGTGCAACAACGAATGAAAAGCAAGTACAGCCTCTCAGGTCAACAGTCACTACACTCGTCACTACAACTCAACCACTCGGCTCTCAGCCCTTGTCACTCACAGTCAATGGGTACCCGCGCTCACTGGGGGTGTACTCCGGAGGGGCTCCTACAGCGAAAGCTCCATAATCTGCATGGACAACTCACGTGCTATAATATCTTGCACGGACAACTCACGTGCCATAATATCCTTACCTCACCGACAGGCCCTCGGCCTTACTTAGTCCTCAACCTCTCTAATCTCACGGGCTCTCAGAAATCACAAAGATCAGCCCAAACAAAGATAACATAGTGTATCAACAAATATCCAGAAAGACTAAGGTATAATACGCAAGAAAAATCATGATTGAGTACAAGATAGTAATTAGCAAATAATTCAACAAGTACGCGACCTCTGCGAGTCCCAACATTACTATAACATAGCCTAAGCAGATTTCTAATATGATTTACAGTTAAATTTCTTTAACACATAGAGAGCATATAGCTAACAATAAATTATTCAATTATACAGTTTCCACGGGACGGACCAAATCACAATCCCCTCGGTGCACGCCACACGCCTGTTACCTAGTATGTGCGTCACCTCCAAAATAATCACATGGCGCAAATATCTGGGGTTTCATACCCTCGGTACCAGATTTAAAACCGTTACTTACCTCAAGCCGTGAAATTCTTATTCTGCAATGTCCTTTCCTCGTGAATTGGCCTCCAAATGCTCCGAATCTAGTCATAAATAATTTTTTTCAGTCAATAAAATTTATTAGAAGTAATTCCATAAGAAAATTCTAATTTTCCATAAAAATCTGAATTTTAGCTCAAAAACTGCCAATGGAGCCCACGTCTCGGAACCCGAAAAAAATTACAAAATCCGGAAGCCCATTTAACCACGAGTCTAACCATACTAATTTTACCAAAATCCGACCCCAACTCTACCCTCAAATCTTCAATTTAAACCAAGAGGGTTTTTAAACTTTTCCAACTTAATTCACCAATTAAATGATAATAACAGCCATGGATTCGGGTAATTTAACCAATATTGAGTTAAGAACACTTACCCCATTATTTTCTTGAAAAACTTTCGAAAATCGCCTCTTCCCGAACTCCAATCTGTCAAAAATTGAAAATGGGACGAAGTCTCATTTTCAAAACTTAAACTCTCTGCCCAGACATTTTCTATACACGATCGCGAACATTCCCCTGTGATCGCGAAGAACAATTTTCCATCGCCCAGATTTAACTCTACGCGATCGCGGACTTTCCCATGCGATCGCGATGCACGACATCACAGACCTACGCGATCGCGGACCAAACCACGCGATCGCGAAACACAAATGCGTGATTTCCATTTCTGCCCAATTTCCTCTACGCGAACACGACCTTCTTCACTCGTTCACGAATAACAAATTCACATAGCTACGTGATCGCGTCCCTCTTCACATGATCGCGAAGCATAAAATGCCACTGCCTCACATTAACCCTACGCGATCATAGATATCTCCACGCGATCGCGTAGAACAAAACCCCCACTCTGACCAACTAAGCCTATGCGATCGCAGACGTATTCACGTGATCGCGTAGAAGGAAACCAGGATCAGATATCAGAAAATTCCAGCGGTTGTTCAAGTCCAAAGTTTTGATCCGTTAACCATCCAAAACTCACCCGAGCCTCTCGGGACCTCAACCAAATAGACCAACAAGTCCTAAAACATCATATGAACTTAGTCGAACCCTAAAATCACCTCAAACAATGCTAAACCCATGAATTACACCCCAATTCAAGCCTAATCAACTTTGAAATTTCTAATTTCTATAAATGACTCCGGAACCTATCAAATCACGTCCGATTGACCTCAAATTTTGCACACAAGTCATAAATAATATTACGGAGGTGTTCATATTTTTAGAATATGATTCTGACCCCGATATCAAAAAGTCAACCCCCGGTCAAACTCCCCAAAAATTAAACTTTTGGCACTTCAAGCCTAATTTCACCACGGACCTCCAAATAATTTTTCGGACACGCTTCTAAGTCCAAAATTACCATACGGAGCTATTGAAATCATCAAAATTTAATTCTGAGATTGTTTATACATAGGTCCATAACCGGTCCACTTTTCTAACTTAAATTTTCAATTATGAGACTAAGTGTCTCATTTCTCTCCGAATTCTTTTCGGACCCTAACCAACTAACCCGATAAGTCATAAAATAACTATAGAGCATACATTGAGCAATAAATAGGAGAACGGGATTATAATACTCAAAACGACCGGCCGGGTCGTTACACGCAGCTTTGTTTTCTTGAATATTTTCATGGTATTAGAGCACTGGTAAAAACGAGTTCATTTTTTTTCTTCTCTTTTCTTTTTTTCGATTTTCCTTTTTGAATAGCCATGGGAGTGACTGATGTTGATCCCAAAAACCCCATAGTAGTTGGGAATTCTCAGATCTATTCATCTCTTTCTGAGCAAGTTGATCCTTGTCATCCCTACTTCCTGACATCTTCGGATAATCCAGGTGTTAACCTGATCAACATCAATTTTGATGGAACCAACTATGCAAACTGGCGTAAGGGAGTGTTGATTTCACTGTCAGCCAAAAATAAATGGGGTTTATTAATGGATCTTGTCCGTGTTCACCTTCTCATTCTCCTTTGATTGATCAGTGGCAGAGGTGCAATGACATGGTCATTGCTTGGCTGCTTAATTCTCGTAGCAGAGATATTGCAGGGAGTGTATCTAATCGGATATGGATGAAGAACTTTAGAATGAATTGGAGGAGAAGTATGGTCAAGCAGATGGTACCAAGTTGTTCCAACTGCAAAGAGAACTTAAAAATATCAGTCAAGGAACAAGTGACATGGTAGGATATTTCACAAAGCTCAAAAGGATATGGGACCAAATGAAGGTACTCAACACTTTTATGATATGCAATTGTGATTGTATGTGTGGAGCAAAGACACACAATGCTAAGATAAACGAGGATCAAAAACTTATTCAACTCCTTATGGGACTTAATGATGCTTATTTTGATGCGATAGAAAGTATCTTGATGATGAAGCCACTACCCTCTATTGCACATGCATATTCTGCATTGCTACATCAGGAATCACAAAGGGAGGTACACTCTAATTCTAGTTCTATAACTGATTCCACTACTTTTAGGACTTCTGGACAAAAGTGGAATGCACAGAGGACTACAAATGACTACAAGTCAACTAATCTGAGCTATAATGCTGGAATTAAGAAGAATGATTTGTATTGTAACTACGGTAAAAAAAACCTTGGCATGTTAAGGAAGAATACTACATATTGGTAGGATATCCACAACATTTTAAGGTAAACAGCAGAGAAGAGGAACTTTTGGGAATCAACAAGCTAACATGGCAATACCTGGAAGGGATTTAAGCTAAGGAATGGCAGGAGAAAGTGTTTCCACTTCAGTTGGAACACAAGGATTCATCAAGGAGCAGTGTGACCAGTTGATCCAAATATTTCAATCTCTTCAAGGAACCCCTATAACTTCCTCTGAACCTATTGCAGTCGCAAATGTAGCTGGTATGTGACATGCTTTGCTTTCCCTTATCACACTTCTTTCAAACTTAACCAAAAATCCTCGGAGTCTAGACAGTGGTGCTACACAATATATGACTTTTGAAAGACACTTGTTGCATGATCTAAGAATATTTCACACACCACTTCTAGTTAATTTGGCCAATTCTTGTAAAGTAAAAGCCTATGTTGTAGGCAATATACTTCTTTCTCAAGGGATGAAACTCTCCAATGTGTCACATGTGCCAGATTTCAAGCATAATCTTTTGTTAGTAAGTTAGTTTGTCAATGATATGAATTATGATTTGTTGTTTACTAAGGCAGGATATGTCTTTCATGATCTAACGAGAAATGAGCCTCTCTTTAGTGAAACCACAGCTGGTCTCTATGTGCTCATGGATGAAACTTCTACATTAGGAATACACTCAATTAAATCATATGTTTCAGCTTCTTTTTCTTCTAGTAAAAGGTATAGACTGCCATGGTCTTTGTCTTCTGTTTGAGAGCTTGTTTGTGAAACGGCAGAGTGTCTTGTCCTCTTGAGTTCTGTTTGTCCTACAAATTCAAATGAAAACATGAATATGAATGTTCTTGCTTCAAATGATGGCATGGATGTGACTGATTCAGACAAATTATGGCATTTTCGTTTGGGACACTTACCATAAAATGCTATGAAATATATTAAAGCAATACGACTTACTTCTAGAAATAACAACAAATTCCCTTGTGAAGTTTGTCCTATGGCAAGACAATATAAACCACCATTTACCAAGAGTACAATTAGATCCAAAAATTATTTTGACTTGATACATACATACATATGGGGACCATACAACACTCCAACATATACAGGGGAGAAGTACTTTCTAACTGTGGTTGATGATTTCTCTAGAAATACTTGGACTTTCTTGCTATCCACCAAACCTAATGCATTTCCTACTTTGAAAGCTTTCCTAACCCTTGCTGAAAGAAAGTTTTCTACCAAAGTAAAAATAATCATATCATATAAGAATTTTGAACTAGGGACATGACATATTCAAAAGGAGTACTACAATTCTCAAGGAATTATCAATCAGACTAGTTGTGTAGCAACCCCACAACAAAATGGAGTGGTTAAAAGAAAGCATAGATATTTGTTGGAAACTTGCAGGGCAATGATGTTTCAGTCACATGTTCCTAAGAAATACTGGGGGAGTGTTTACTTATAGCTACTCATTTGATTAACAAATTCCTTTCTCAAGTTCTTCAACTTAAATCTCCCTACCAAGTTCTATTTGGGACAGGTACAGATTACTCCTTCCTTAAGCCATTTGGTTGTTTGTGCTTCAGTTTTTCTCTTTCCAGAGATAGAGACAAGTTGACTCTTAGAGCCTTCCATGGTGTTTTTATAGGGTATCCATTTGGGAAAAAAAGGGATACAAGATTCTGAATTTGCAAACAAGTGAGGTAATCATTTCTAGAGATGTCAAGTTTGTTGAGACT
Source organism: Nicotiana tabacum (assembly GCF_000715075.1). Classification (NCBI taxonomy): domain Eukaryota; kingdom Viridiplantae; phylum Streptophyta; class Magnoliopsida; order Solanales; family Solanaceae; genus Nicotiana; species Nicotiana tabacum. The sequence goes on from NC_134098.1 coordinate 11,130,277, forward strand.
ACCTTTCCCTTTTCCTATTTAGCTCCACTGTCTAAACTATTTCCAGCATACTTTTCTTCTAATATTGAGTCTGTTTTTTCATCCTCTAATGAGTATGTACCTTCTTCTCCCTATACTGTAGTTTCTCCTAACAATTCTACATCTCAGCTAGGTAGGTCACCTAGTTTTCACTCACCTCCTTCTATTTCTCCTATTTTGAATATTCCTACATCCGTTTCTAGCGAAGAAGTGTTGCCTTCAGTATTTAAGCATCAACTGAGGAGATTACAGAGGGATCACAATCCACCTAAGTATCTATCAGATTACATATGTGACACTATTTTTACTATTGTTTCACCTAATCCACCTTGTCTTCCTTTTTATCATTCATCCTTTTCTACAATGACACCACAAAACTTGACACTTATTACTTCTATTTATCAAATTACTGAGCCAACATCTTACCAACAAGTTATGATGCATCCTGGGTGGAAAGTTGCCATGGATAAAGAGTTTGAGGCACTAAATTCTAACAAAGCATGGGACATAGTTCAGCTTCCAAAGGCAAGAAACCTTTAGCTTGCAAATGGGTTTACAAAGTAAAATTGGAGTCAGATGGATCTTTGAAAAGCCTGAAAGCACGATTGGTAATCAGAGGGGATACACAACGTGAGGGTATTGATTATACAGAGACTTTTTCTCCTATTGTAAAAATGACAACTATTCAATGCATCTTAGCTTTGGCAGTTAAGAAAGATTGAAAGATTCACCAACTTGATGTTAATAAAGAATTCTTGCATAGTGACTTGCACGAAGAAGTCTATATGAGGTTTCCTCCGGGTCTAGTTCTTCCTTATTCCTCTCATATGCGTAGACTCCGAAAATCCTTATATGGCTTAAAGCAGGCCTCACGCCAATAGTATGCCTGTTTGTCCTCCGCACTCGCAACCAGGGAATTCACTTCCTTGCTAAATGATTACTCTTTATTCTTCAAAAGGACTGGGAATTTGATTAGCTTCTTGTAGTGTATGTTGATGACATTCTCATTACTAGTAACAATACACAAGAAGTTAGTGAAAAATAATTTTTGGATACTGAATTCAAAATTATGGATTTAGGAGAGGCTCGCTATTTTTCGGGTATGGAATTAATACGGGAAGGAGGAGGACTGGTTGTAACCCAACACAAATTTTCCCTAAAGTTGCTTGAAGAATTCAACTGCATAGATTGTCGGTCAATCTCCACGCCTCTTGAATCAACTTTTAAACTCAATTACACAAAGGGTGCACCTTTACCTAATCCCATGGTTTACCGACGATTACTTGGAAAGCTCAATTTTTTACCAATACGAGACCCGATCATTCTTATGATATTGAGAATTTGATTCAATACATGGAATCTCCACACACTAGCCATTTTCAAGCGGCTTTAAGTACTCTCAAATACATCAGTGGGGATCCTAGCCTTGGTTTGTTCATGTCTCCCGGTCTTTTTTACAGGTCTTGTCCTTTTGCGACTTTGATTAGGCATCTTGTGCTGATACTTGCAGATTGGTGAGCGGAGTTTTTCTCAGTTTGGAAGAGAGCCCATCTCTTGAAGTCGAAAAAACAAGCGGTTGTTTCCCTCTCTTTTGCAGAAGCAGAATACCGTTCTATGAGACGACTTATGGCGGAAATTACATGGCTAGTGCGCTTTCTTCATGATATTGGTGCTTTCCCCTCTTTTACCAGTTCCTCTCCATTGCGACAATCAATCGGAGATTCATATTGTAAAGAACCCGGTTTTTCACGAACGAACCAAGCACAACGAGCTTGATTGTCACTTTGTTCGTGAAAAACTACTTGAAGACTTGATTTCTCTATCTTTTATTCCATCTTCGTCTCAACTCGCCGATTTGTTCACAAAAGCTCTTGCAAGTCTATTACATCGATCTCTTCTTTACAAGTTGGGAGTCCGAGCTCCTGTCTCCCACTGGGGGGGGGGGGGGTGTTGCTAGAAATAATTTCTTCACTGGTGATACAATAAATAGGGAAGATGGTGGAGGAGAAGAGACAGATTCTATTGATTGGCTTTGGGTTATGTCTGAGAGAGACGACCAAAATGTTAAAATCTTGGTCTCATTGAACGGAACATGGCGCGCACTCAACATCTCAAATATACGATCAAGATAAAGCCAACGTCCCTCTTCTGTAAGGAGTCTAGAATAGTATGGATACCTGTAAATAAAATTATATTTGTTTTATCTTTACTAGTCAATTACACAGTTTGTTAGGATAGAAAGGATCCTAAAGTAAGACACATGACATTGTGTATATAGAGAACACTGTACTAGAGTTATTGACATACAGAAAATGGAAAAACAAATTTTCAACAACTTTTTTTTCTTGAATATTTTCCGATAACACTGGTAACATTGTTTAACTTCTCTTTTGAGGAGTCGATAAATGCTTATGTTTTCTTGAATGTATTCCTTTATTACGACTATTTGCATTGTAACAACATTGCATTCTTCAGTTGGTGTTGGTATCAAAATAAAGGAAAAGAAAAAACCTATATGGCTAGTAGTAGCACCAACTAAACATTAGTGGAGAAATCTAAAATCTACAAAACAAAGAAAAAGCAGAACCCTAGAAAGCCCATGGAAAACCAGAAGAAAGAAAGGGGTGATGCACCATTTGTTTGAGAGCCAACTTTTATATGAACGTTTTGGCCAATTTGGCAATGGCCAGGAATTCCGCAGACGTAATAGTAATCGCCGGGGGCTGAAAGAGTAATAGCGTCCCTGCTTGTGTTAAAAGTGGCTATTGGAGATATAACATTGCATGAGTCGCATTCTTGGTTACACTTGCATCACATTATGGTATTTCTAAGAGCAAAATTTATTTATAGCTATTCGGGCCAAACTTATTGTAACACCCCTACAAATTTCGAAATACTTAAGCGCTATTAAGAAAGTTGATATACGCTAATTGTATTATTTTGTGTGTAGACAAGGACTATTATATGAATGATATCAATTGATCACGATAATATATGTATGAGGTGCATTAAGAATGGTTTATGGTCTAAGAAGATCCCTAAGTCCAAGTCAAGCTGAAAATTTCATGATAGACTAAAGTTTCAAATGGGTACGCACAAGATCTTCATCTAAGAGGTAAGATTCAAACCCCTAGTCTTCGATTTCGAGTTTGGGGTAAAAGATGGGTGATTGGGAGTATGATTCTTGGGTGTAAAAGTATTATTTATACATGCTTGTACTAATAAGGTTTGTGAAAAGATTGTTGAGCTCAAATAAGTAAAGATTGGATTGTGGAGTGAAGAAAATCTTATAGAAGAACCTTGTAGGTAAATTTGCACACCTAGTGTTTGATAAAATGCTCAAATGAGCTGAGACCATGAATATCTTCTTAATAATGGTTCAATTTTGTTATATCTCAAAATAAATTTGGATTATTAGAATTTCCGGAACGTTGTAGTAATTTAAGGAAAGCTCAAAGTAAGGTAAGTTGGCTAAACTACTCTATTAGAATTGAATTCCATGATGTTCCTGTAAGTTTCAAATATGGTTGTCTTAAGTTCCTTATTTTATGTTTCAAGATGTTCCCAATAAATTCGATTGTCCTGAATAAGCAAAGTGTCAAGAATTATGTATTCAAAACGTGTTTCGAATGTTCCTATCATATTATGTTATCCTTTGGGATTGTGTTCAAGAATGATATGTATATTAAAATGCTATGTCTTTGTGTCATGTTTCAAATGAAGGCTATGATGCCAAATTATGTGAGAAAATCTCAATATGCTTAAGACTCTTAATTGCTCATATGTGTTCCTAAAGTCTTTGATTGAAAATTTCTTATTGTTGATAATCGATAAAGATGGTTGGAAGTAAAATAAGTGAATTGGGAATATAAAGTATGGCCAATGTGCCAAGAGTAAAAGTTATACTTGTGGCCAATGCTGCCAATGAAATAAGATGATGTGAGAAAGATTATGAAATGAGCTTTGATTCAACTGTTCCAAAATTGATATCGAAAATAGAATTGCCTAAAATTTGGTTGGGGGTCCCAGGGGGGCCTCGGGTGAGTTCAGATGCTTAATGGATAGAATTTGGATTTGGATGAGGAGTTGAAGCATCTGGGCATCTGGTATGATCGTACATACGCGAAACAGGGCCGCAGGTGCGAGCTCGCAGAAGCGAGGCATGAGTTGCAAAAGCGAAAATGCATGGGCTGACCAGGCACCGCGGGTGTGAAGACCGCAGGCGCGAGAGTTTTTCCGCGGGTGCGAAGAATGCAGGCGCGAAGAAATCCATCGCAGGCGCGGACACCGCAGACGCGAGAGTTTTGTCGCAGGAGCGAAGACTGCAGGTGCGAAGAAATCATCGCGGACACAAAAATCCTGGACAGAATGTTAAAAATAGAGGAGTCCGAGATTTTGTTATTTTTGACATTTCCAAAAGCGGGGGAGGCGATTTTTGAGCGAGAAATCACGGGAAATCTTAAGATAAGTCCTTTGTGATCATTTCTACTCCATAATATTGAATTATCATCGAATAATCCGACTAGATTACATATTTTTGAGGTGTAAATAGGAGAGTTGAACTTAGGGATTTGAAAAATAGATTTGAAGATTTGGAGGTCGGATTTTGGTAAAATTGGTATGGTTAGACTCGTGGTTGAATGGGCTTTCAGATTTTGTAACTTTTATCGGGTTCCGAGACGGCGATATTTGAGTTAAATTTCGGATTTTTATGGGAAAATTATATTTTCATATGGAATTAATTCCAATAAATTTTATTGACAGAAACGAATTAGTTGTGACTAGATTCGAGGCATTCGGAGGCCGATTTGCGAGGCATAGCAGAGAAAAGAATTTCACATTTTGAGGTAAGTAACAATTATAAATCTGGTCCTGAGAGTATGAAACCCCGGATTTTGGTATCATGTGATTACTTTGGAGGTGACGCACATGCTAGGTAACGGGCGTGTGGGCATGCACCGAGGGAATTGTGACTTGGTCCGTCCCGTGAAAACTGTAAAGTTGAATAACTTGTTGTTAGCTATGTGCTCTCTATGTGTTGTGAAAATTTGACAGTAATTCATGTTAGAAATCATGTTTAGACTATATGTTGGTACTGTTGGGACACACAAAGGTCGTGTACATATTGAACTATCTGCTTAATTCTTATTTTGTACTCAGTCACAGTTTACTTGATTATTTTATCCTAGTCTCTATTGTTCATTATTGATGAATCATATCATTGTTGTTTGGGCTGATTTCATAATTGTTGAGAGCCCGAGAGACTGGAGAGATTTATGACTGAGTGAGGCCGAGGGCCTGATTGTGAGATATTTATACTATAGCACGTGAGTTGTTTGTGCAACACGTGAGTTGTCCGTGCGGTTCCAGATATTATATTATAGCACGTGAGTTGTCCGTGCGGATCCAGATATTATACTATAGCACGTGAGTTGTTCGTGCAGCACGTGAGTTGTCCGTGCGGATCCAGATATTAATACTATAGCACGTGAGTTGTCCGTGCAGCACGTGAGTTGTCCGTGCGGATTATAGCGCTTGGGTTGTAAGAGCTCTTTCGGAGTATGTACACCCCCAGTGAGTGCGGGTACCCATTGAGTGTAAGTGTTGAGGGCGGAGAGCCCAGTGAATGATTGTTGTCCTAAGAGGTTGTACTTGATCTTCATTTGTTGTTGCACTTAGTTACTATTTGTCATTGTTATGAATCTTTCTGAAAGATTTTATATCCGGAATACATGAACTTGAACTATATAGAATTGATTTGACTTAAACTGCTGGTTCGAAAGCATGTCTATTCTTTTCTGGAATTACTGAAAGTGAACTATAACTGTGTAGCTCGTCACTATCTTCAGTTCCTTATTTATTATTGTTACTTGCTGAGTTGGTTGTACTCATACTATAACCTGTACTTCGTGTGCAGATCCAGGTGTTCCCGGACATAGAGGGTATTGATTCTTTCGCGCAGTTGATTTCTCCGGAGATTTTGAGGTAGTTGTCGTATTTCGCAAACCTTGGCTCTCCTTCCCTATCTCCTTGTTTACTATATTTGATCTCAGACTACTGTAGACTGTATCTTCCAGACTTGTATTCATAATAGATGCTCATGTACTCAGTGACACCAGATTTTGGGGAGTGTTCGTATCAGTATTTGTGGGATTTTTAATTATATTTAAATATTATATTTTTCAAACTTAAAGGAAATCGGGGGTTATTGATATTATCGGATTGCCTAGTATTGAGATAGGCGCCATCATGACTGGTCAGATTTTGGGTCGTGACAAAGATCCAAGAAAAGCAATGGTAGATAAATGGTGAGAATTTGTTTGTCCATCAAATAAATGGAATAACGACCCTTTGACAATCCTTTTATTGATGAAGCACCAAAGCTTGAAGAAATGGCTTGTGATAGGATTCTTGTTTATGTTGCAAAAATGGATATTCTGAGAGATAGAGGGATATTTCTTCCCTCTTCGGTTCCGATTTTGTACCATGTTCTAGTGCTACCATATCTTGGTATAGTGATTACACACCTATTTGTCCGGTTCATTACCTCTTTTCTAATATTCTCCGGTATTCTGAGAGTGTACCGGTCCAAATTCTCCCCTGGTACCACCTCACGAGTATTGTGAGGTGGTACCAGGGGAGAATTTGGACCGGTACACTCTCAGAATACCGGAGAATATTAGAAAAAAGGTAATGAACCGGACAAATACGTGTGTAATCACTATACCAAGATATGGTAGCACTAGAACATGGTACAAAATCGGAACCTATTGTTGTGTTCATTAGGAGTGTACCCTTGTTAAACATCCTTGGCCTTATTATTGTGAGGTGGACCTATTGTTATTGTTCATTAACGTTCTTTGATTTTTGTTATAATAGAAATGTCAGCAGCTTTTTTATTATAAATTTCTATACAAAATAGTCTATACACGTTGGATAGATAAGGTTAACATAAAAGAATAATATATACACTTTTATATGTCATACAACAGTCTATACACGTTAGATAGATAAAAGTGCTCGGGATACAAAATATATACAAAATAAACTGTCACTATATAAAATATATACAAAATAGAGTGTCACTGTACAATTTATATACAATATACTATCACTATACAAAATATATAAAATAGACGGTCACTATACAAAATAGATTGTCATTATACAAAAATATACTAAATAGACTGTCACTATACAAAATATATATAAAATAGATCGTCACTATACAAAATATATACTAAATAGACTGTCACTATACAATTTATATACAATAGACTATCACTATACAAAAAATATACAAAATAAACTGACACTATACAAAATAGATATTTTGGACTATTAAATGTAATATATTTGGGTCGGAGTGATATTTTGTGTCAATAGGAAAAAACATGGGCTATTAAAATTTTGAAGGGCTATAGAGTGTCATTTTCTCTAATTCTAATCGTTGTTGAAAACTGCATATTGACACCCTCATTTAATTAGTCAATGGAAAAGCTATAAATTAAATTGAAAATACTTAGTAGTATTTAATTATGATTGAAGTTAAGATATATAATTTGCATTCATTGGTGTAGTGTGCGAACATGAATATTAAGCGTGAATAATTGTTTTTTAAAATTGAAAAATATAAGTGATCCTAAACAGAGCAGGACCCAGGATTAATTTTAACGTGATGGGAGCATCACTATTATTCTGAGTATCAAGTTATTTATATAATAATTTTCAAGATATACATATTTACATATACACGATTTCTGTCAAAATTTACGGGATCCGATGACCCCTCTGATCGTAGAACAACAACAACAACCCAGTATAATCTCACTAGTGGGGTCTGGGGAGGGTAGTGTGTACGCAGACCTTACCCCTACCTTGGGGTAGAGAGGCTGTTTCCGATAGACCCTCGGCTTCCTCCCTCCAAGAACTCCCCACCTTACTCTTGGGATGACTCGAACTCACAACCTCTTGATTGGAAGTGAAGGGTGTTTATTACTAGAGCAACCCACTCTTGTCCACCCTGATCGTACAGAATAAATTATTAGTTTTCGTACACCAGTTTATTTCTTGAAAATATTTTAATAAAAATGAGGAAAGACTACTTACCCAAGGTGTCCTTAACTTAAAAATTCTTTGTATAAACCCACTGATTGTAATCAATTTTGCCCGTAGTGGTCCAACCCTGAAAATCACCAACTTCGTATTAATTACCAGCCTCATACACGGGAGCCGTAGAGAGTCCAACGAAAACAACCATAATACACAGAAACATTGTCGTTCTTTTTGTGAAAGCCATTGCTAGCTGAACTACAAAGAGAACTACTATGAGTAATGCTGTAATTGATGTAAATGCCCTTAATTGGAAAAATTGTATTAAAAAAAATACTATATTAATTGGAAAAATTAGTTCTCTCAACTTATATGAAAATAACTACAAAGGAAATAATTGTAATAAGTACTTAATTATGCACCACAAAACCCTTAATTGTAATAAGTACGTATTCTTCCTATTTAACTAGGAAGAAAAATTGTATTATTTGGAAATTTCGTTTTAACTTATGGAAACTAATATGAAGAAAATAATGTAATACAAGTACTAAAGTTCCAAATTAAACATGGTATGTGTTAGATTTCTTTTTTGGTAATACATTTAGTTCTATTTTAGCTTCCAAAGTACATGGAAATTGACTTTCCATAAGTGGTATATGCCTATTAATTTCCTTAAATTCTAGTCCTTTCAAGTCAAGAGAAGCCATTAACTACGCCTATAAAAGCCACACAGTTCAGAAACTCAGACGCTCATTCACTCAAATTATAAGTATTCAGACTCCAAAGTCTCTAATTCTTCATTACTATATAATTACCATAGAGATCATAGCAATTTATAATCTATGGCTTTATTTAGAGAAACAATGATGGTCGTGTTGGTGGTGATGATGGCTGCCGCGGGATCTACCACAGCTGTTGTGTATAACGTTGGTGATTCTGTAGGATGGACTTTCGACCAAAATTATGATCAATGGGTTTCTTCCAAAAAAATTCAAGTTGGTGATACCCTTGGTAAGATCTTCGTTTTCCTTTTCATTTTATTTTTATTTTTTATTTAGTACTAAGAATATTTTGTCCAAGAATATTACCCTATTGTTTAGAAGAACTAACATGCCTATATATTCTATAACACATGCAGTTTTCAACTACGACCCACAATTGCACAATGTGAAGCAAGTGAACGTCGACGATTACATTGCATGCACAGATAAAGCTTCAATTGCCAGCTTCAACTCAGGCCACGACTCAATTAACCTCCCAACTCCAGGCGATTACTTTTACTTGTGTAGCATTCAAGGTCACTGTGATATTGGTCTCAAAGTTCACGTTAAAATCGCAGCTCCAGCGAATACTCCAGTGACTCCTACTACTCCAGCAACCACAACTCCGACTAATAATAGTAGTCCTGCAACTGCATTGAGTCCTCCTGTTAATTCCGTAGAATATCCTTATTTTCCTGGTTTTCCCATTAATTATAACTACACTAGTGATTCTTTTGCTACCACTTGTTATTCATCCAACTGGTTTCCCATCAGCATGGTATTGCCATTGTTTCTTCTTCTCTGCTTCTAGGAATGGTTTAGACACTATACTGCAGGATCATACAAGTTTTTATTTCTTTTTTTTTTTCTTTTAGGTCAAATATTTTTTTTGGCTAGAATAGTTCTTCCAGTTGTAGGTAGTATTGATTTTGTAAGTGGTTTATCCACGTATTTATTGTAGTCAAATTCAGATTATGATTCATTCTTACTATATTGTTAAATTCAGTTTTTATTTTCTGGATTATTTATTTAATAGATCTTAATTGCTGCTTAATTAACTGATTAGCCAACATCAAGACTTTGTGAAAAACATTATAGAACCTACAAACTGTATTATTTTGACGACATAATATTTACTGTCTTCTTTTTTAATCCCATGTTTGTCACCAAAAAAAAAAAAAGGAAAGAGAAAAACGTAGAAAATACTAAGGCATTTGCAACGTGATGTTCTTGGGGTCACCAAGTCTGTATTTAGAAAAAAGGAATTTCGACTACCATTACTCCTTTCCAGCTCCCTTTTCCCGAATCCCCTATGAAATGAACAAATATTAATGGAAAAAAAATGTCTTAATCCAAGATTTTGAACAATATGTTGTTTGACTTCGAAATTCTATCAGTCTATTTAATTTATTAGGTTTGAAAATTTTATTATGTATACTTATTTTAATATATTTTTAATACATAATATGCTATATTTACATAAAAGAAATTATGTAGTTTACCCCGACTTTGATGTGTTTTTTCAGGTGCTTGAAGTTTGAGCTTAATGGTTAAGTTTGTACGTAAGAAGCCAAGAGTGAAAAATGGTGATGATTTGAGTGAGAATGAAGTTAAAAGGGCAAATTTTGAAGAAATGAAAGAAAACTTTGTGACTCGGGCAATGAAGTAATTGCCCATAGCACATGTAAAGCACAGGAAAAATTATGACTCAGGCAGTGACATAGCATTCCAAAGCACCAGAAAAGCACTGGAAAATCTGGAATTGTATACGGTCGAAATCGAGTTCGCCTACGATATGAAAGGACAGGCTCGGAATATGATAATGCAAGACTGAAGATCGGCCCCAAGTTACACCGGGCTAGAACCCAGGGTCAGAACACCTGCCTTCGAGAACATTGAATCCGAGACCCCGGAGTCGACCCTAGTCCCGAACGAGCTCGGAGAAACATTGTTAGCATAATATCCGTAATCGGGCAGATGTTACGGCGGAAATCTCAACGCGTATCAGTAAGGAACCGGCAATCAGCAAATCAAGGGATTTTTTACCGTTTATAGAATTGTATCTAAAGTATGACTCCTCTACTATAAAAATTGTGGTCTAATAATTCATTCAAGAGATTGTAACACGCATTCCAAAGCAATATATTATTATTATTTTTTAAGCTCTTGTTCTTCTGTATCCTGACACCACCGATCGAAGCGTACCTGGCTCGAGGGTGATTAACCTCCCAAGGCTAAGATTGTTCAATTCTTGTGGTTTGCATTTACTTTACAATTATTTATTTCAATTGCAATCTAATTTATCGTTTTGTGTCAAGTTAGTCCATGTATCCTTAAAACTAATTACAAATTCAATTATTATCTGATTTTGAGGGTAAACAGTTTCGCGCCCACCATGGGGCTAAGGATAATAGTAGTTATTTGATACAAGTCTGCATAACGCACACTACTTTACACTTGTTCTTTGAAGTGTCTCTAACTTCAAGTTAAAATTCAAGATGTCGAACTCTCAGTCAGCACCCCTACATGTTGACAACGAGTCCGGTCATCACAGTGAAAATAATAACATAGCGCCCGGTGATGAGGTACCGCCCGTTGATCCCATCGATATTCTGATCGCATACCCAATCGACGCTAATTCACATGTGGCCATCGACACAAACCTACCTACCGGCCCCGAGAATAGCGTCTGTGGTGGAGCCCGATCGGCAGCTCAAAATACACAAAATATTGGAGGAGACAGGATCAGTTTACGGGTGATCTTTGAAATGCTGCAGGCTCACCAGGCGGCGATAGCTCAGTTACAGAACAAAAGCCATGCACCGAGTAGAGTTGAACCCGATCCACCCCTAGAAGTCACCCGCAGGGATGAACCGGTCGCAGAAAGGTCAAATGAAAATAAATCAGAGGCTAACCCCGAGATCATAAAGATGCTCGAAGAACTGACAAAACGGGTAGAATCAGGGGAGAAGAAAATCGAAGCTAATGACAAAAAGGTGGAAACCTACAATTTCAAGGTAGACCAAATTCCAAGAGCACCGCCGATATTGAAAGGTATAGATTCCAAGAAGTTCGTGCAAAAACCTTTTTCTCCGAGCGCGGCTCCAAAGCCGATCCCTAAGAAATTCCGCCTGCCTGAGATTGCTAAGTATAATGGAACGACCGACCCAAATGAGCATGTAACCTCTGACACATGTGCCATCAAAGGGAACTACTTGGAGGGTGATGAGATCGAGTCTGTCCTGTTGAAGAAGTTCAGAGAGACCCTATCAAAAGGAGCTATGATATGGTATCACAACTTACCTCCAAATTCTATTAATTCATTTACTATGCTTGCGAATTCTTTCGTGAAAGCATACGTCGGGGCCATCAAGGTCGAGACCAGGAAATCGGACCTTTTCAAAGTAAAACAGAAGGATAACGAGATGCTCAGAGAGTTCGTGTCTGTAACGACCTGATTTGTCGTTTTAAGAATTTACGCCTCGTTCAGTGACTTAAGGTCTCTAGCAGCCTCGTGATATGTATTATGACCCGTGTGTGTGGTCGAGTTTGATTTATGGATGATTCAGAGAGATTTTGGGACACTTAGTCCCTAAGATATAAGCTTAAGCCTTAGGATTTTTACCATAGTCGGAACTATGCAAAGATGATTCCGGAATAGAGTTCTGTCGGTTCCGTTAGCTCCGTTGGATAATTTTAGACTTAGGAGCGTGTCCGGACTGTGAATCTGAGGTCTGTAGCCAATTTAGGCTTGAAATGGCGAAAGTAAAATTTTTGGAGAATTGGACCGGAAGTGGACCTTTTGATATCGGGGTCGAAATCCGATTCCGGAAGTTGGAATAGGTCCATAATGTCAATTAAGACTTGTGTGCAAAATTTGAAGTCATTCCGGATTGATTTGATATGTTTCGGCACAAGTTATAGAATTTGAAAGTTCAAAGTTCATAGATTTTGATTTGAGGTGCGATTCGTCGTTTTGATGTTGTTTGAGGTGATTTGAGAATTCGACTAAGTTCGTATGGTGTTTTAGGACTAGGTGATTTGAGAATTCGACTAAGGAAGGAGGGGACTGGGCCTGGAGTCATCAGCCTTCGCGAACGCGAGAGCTTGAACGCGAACACGATGATATGCATGGCAGGCCTTCGCGAACGCGAACGCGATGATATGCACGGCAGGCCTTCGCGAACGTGACGCTTGTAACGCGAACGCGAAGAAGAAATTGAGGCAGCGAGTTTTTTGGCCTTCGCGAACGCGAAGCAATGGTCGCGAACGCGAAGAAGGCCTATCTGGGAAGAATTAAAAGTCCCAAAAACGGGGGTTTGAGTTCATAACTCAAAATCTATTTTGGAGCTCGGTAGAAGGCGATTTTTGGAGAGATTCTTGCGTGGGTGTTTGGGGTAAGTGATTCTTATCCAGTTTTGATTGATTTTTATGATTATGTCTTTGAATCCATCATTTAATTCGGATTTAATGGAGGAAAAATCAAGATTTTTGTAAAATCTTCCAAAAACAAAAATTTAAGATTTGGAAGTCGAGTTGTTATTGGAATTTGATAAAATTGGTATGGTTGAACTCGTATCGAAATGGGTGTTCGGATTTCATGAAAATTATATCGGGTTCTGAGAGGCAAGTCCTGCGTTGACTTTTTGGAATAAAATTTTAAGTCGACGTATTATTATCTGGAATTGTTTCCGATGAATTTTAATGAAGTTATACAATTAATTTGGATAGATTTGAGCTGTCCGGAGGCCAATTCAAGCAAGAAGGCCATTTTGGAATATTGGCCTAACTTCAAAAAGGTAAGTGTCTTGCTTAACCTCGAGTGGAGGAAATTCCCCTTAGGCATTGAGTCTTATATACAACTTGGGTAATTGAAAGCCATGTACGCGAGGTGACGAGTACGTACTTGATTTATATGTACAAATTTTATTGGGTTAAAGTCTTGAGCATATTGTGTAGCAAATTGGATAATTATTGGCATATATTTAATCATCTACTTGTCGTGCCTAAACCCTTGTTGTTGACTTTGTTGTTATATGACAATGGGATGTGATTGTTATTTGATTATTTATGAAATTTCGTGAATTTGCTGGTTTGATAATTATTGGAATTTAATTTATTTTGGATTTTTCCCTCTCTAAATAATTAATTAAATGAGCTTAAGAAGAGGTGTTTATATAATTATTGAAAATTTAAATTTAATGAAGACTTTGCTTTATGTCGAGTAATTTCTATCTCTATTGATTGTTTTTGGGTGTTGTGCACCTTATGGTCGAGCCATGGGCTCCTTATTGTGGGAAATAACGTATTGTTGATTTCTGTAGCAAGTTGTAATATTGGGGCACTTGATGTGCAATTTGTGATATGTTGTAAGATTTGAGCACCTGATGTGCAATTTGTGATATGTTGTAAGATTTGAGCATCTGATGTGCAATCTGTGATATGTTGTAAGATTTGAGCACTTGAATGTGTAATTTGTGTAAATTTGGGCATTTGAGGTGCAAGTTATATTATGTTGTGATATTTGTGCACTTGAGGTGCAAGTTATATTTTGCTGTGATATTTGGGCACTTGAGGTGCGATTTGTGAAATATTGTGATATTGATACGCATGCGGTGAGATAAGGGTGGCTTGAAATGCGTGGCTAGTAGGGGAACTACTAGAAGTCATGCGGTGATATAAGGTCAGAGTGTTGAAATGCATGCGGTGAGATAAGGGTGGCTTGAAACGCGTGGCTAGTAGGGGAACTACTAGAAGCCATGCGGTGTGATAAGGGTGGCTAAAATGTGGGATGCTATTTCGGGAAAATAATTTCTTTAAAATTTAATGTGAAGGCTCCCGCGGTGATATAAGTAAATGAGATATTGTGAATTTATTTATGATTTGGGACTACGAGGCGGTACCTCGGAAGTGCCCTGTTGATATTTCTTTATTCATGTTCTTGCCTTGGGTGATTTTGTTTCATTTAATATGTAAATTCTTGTCTTCTTCCGTGATGTACTAGTTGACTTTATTATTATGTGTTTTGTGCTCCTAGTTGTATTGTGTTGACTTTGACTTTTTAGCACGAGACTCTGAAGAAGTATATTTCTGTTTTTTCTTACTGATTTTCGATGATTGAGTTGATTTAAATAAAAGGAATTATTATTATGTTTTAAATTAAATAGTTTTACAACCAAACCAGTAGTTTATCTGATGCTTTGATATAAGTGCAAAGTTATTTTCTTCACCTAAATGATTCTAAAATAAATTCATTCATTTATTGATTTCTTACTTGATTTAAAGATTTTCTAACCTTACTTTATTGTAAAATAAATTGATCATGTGGATCTTATATACATTGAGGTTATTGACACGTGAGTTGTCCGTGCAGTTGAGATATGAAATGAGGGCACGAGGTGATAGAGAAATATGATGATTTAATTATGGGCACGAAGTGCCGTGGAGATATGAAAAATGGGCTGAGACCCGTATTTATGAAAAACATGAAAATGGGCTGAGACCCGTATTTTTATGATTTTGAAATGAGGTGTCACATGGTGACTTTTTAATTGAAAGAATTATATTCAAAATATTTATTTGAAAGGATTTTTATTCGTAAGAATTATATGTGAAAGATAATTAATTGATGAACTTGATTTAACTGGGTGTAATTGTATTTATTAATTGTTGAGCGATATTAAATGAAAATCTTATTGTCTTACTGTGCATATCATTGGTTGTTTTATGTTGCCTTGTTGTGATATCACTGGTTGAGTTGTTGTTATCATTGCTGGTTATTTTCCAGTACTATTGTATACTGCTATATTGCACAGGGTATTAGACTAGTGAGTGTCTTGATTGTACCTCGTCTCTACTCCATTGAGGTTAGTCTTGATACTTACTGGGCACCGCTGCGGTGTGCTCACTCTATACTTCTGCACATTTTGTGCAGAGCCAGGTATTGAAGATAACGGACTTGAGTAGAGTTAAAGCAAGATCGTAAGGATTCAAGGTAGAGCTGCTTGGTCGTCGCAGTCCCTTGGAGTTCTTTCATTCCATTGTACTGTTAACTTGTAATCAAACAGTATTGTATATTCGGTCCTCGTGATCATTCTATGTATTCAGTTAGAGTTCGTGACTCAGTACTACCAGTCTTGGGAGGTTGTATATTGTAATTATTTCCGCTGTTAGTTTTGATTATTTATTTAAATTAAAATAAAACCAAAAAAAATGCTTAAAAATGCAATGGAAATCGGCTTACCTAGTCTTAGAGACTAGGTGCCATCACGACTCCTGTGGTGGGATTTTGGGTCGTGACAGTGTCCCGGTTTCAAATAGAACGAATGGACCTGCCACCGTTCGCTGATGATTGGTCTGTTTAGACTTTAACCCAAGGGCTCAATGTACGAAGCTCGGTGGCTTCACAGCAGTTGAAATAAAATCTGATAGAATATCCGGCCATTACTTGGGCCGACGTGCATAACCGGTATCAATCGAAAATCAGAGTCAAAGATGATCAACTCGGGGCCCCTTCGGGATCCTTTTATCCCGTCATAACCATTGACAGAGTCAAGAGAGACATCGATCGTGAACCGAGATCAAACAGGAATCAGTATAGGCCGTATAATGGAGACCGAAGAAGTAGTGGGCCTGGGCGGAACACTATGAGAAATGAAAGGAGAAGTGATCGAGGTAAGAGAAACCGGGAACTCATGAGCAAAAGCAGCTTCGAAAGGCCCATCGGGCCTAAAGAAGCACCAAGGTTATCGGAATACAACTTTAACGTCGATGTTGCTTCCATTGTATCAACTATCAGACGCATCAAAGATACCAAATGGCCTCGAACTCTACAATTCGATCAACCCCAAAGGGATCCTAACCATATGTGTAAATATCATGGCACTCACGGCCACAGAACGGAGGATTGCCGACAGTTGAGAGAGAAAGTAGCCCGACTATTCAACAACGGGCATCTTCAAGAATTCCTGAGCGACCGAGCCAAGAATCATTTCAGGAATAGGGATTCTAACAAACAGACCGAACAAGAAGAACCTCAGCACATCATTAACATGATCATCGGTGGGGTCGATGTCCCTTAGTGGCCGATGTTGAAGCACAACAAAGTGTCCATCACGAGGGAGAAACGAACTCGAGATTACATACCGGAAGGAACCTTGTCTTTCAACGACAAGGAAGCGGAAGGGATCGTACAGCCCCACAATGATGCACTTGTAATATCTGTACTCATAAATAAAATTCGAGTTAAGCGTGTGTTAATTAATCCAGGCAGCTCGGCCAACATTGTCCAATCAAGGGTCGTGGAGCAGCTCGGTCTACAAGATCAAACTATGCCTGCAATCCGAGTTCTAAACGGATTCAACATGGCATGTGAAATCACTAAGGGTGAGATAACATTACCGGTGAACACCGCTGGGACCATCTTGGAAGCTAAGTTTTATGTGATCGAAGGAGACATCAGGTACAACGCTTTGTTTGGGAGGCCATGGATCCATAACATGAGAGCAGTGCCCTCGATACTGCACCAGGTACTGAAATTCCCAACACCCAGCGGAGTCAAAACAATTTATGGGGAACAACCGGCCACCAAGGAAATATTCGCAGTCGATGAAGTAATCCCAACATCTACAATCTCAACATCAGAGGATCAGAACCAGATGGTCAAAAACGGGGCCAAATAGCAATCACTAATACCAGCCTTGATAGAATCGGA
Source organism: Nicotiana tabacum (assembly GCF_000715075.1). NCBI lineage: Eukaryota > Viridiplantae > Streptophyta > Magnoliopsida > Solanales > Solanaceae > Nicotiana > Nicotiana tabacum. The sequence continues at coordinate 11,147,821 of NC_134098.1, forward strand.
GGAACAAGGGGTAGACGAGGACGATGACTATGGGGTCCCCAGATTTTTCATAGCCCCCGATGACTCTGACACTATAAAATCAACGGTCGAGGAACTTGAACAAGTCGTATTGAGTGAACACTTACCCGATCGAAAGGTATACCTGGGCACGGGATTAAGCCCCGAGCTCAGGAAAAAACTCATTCAATTTCTTATAGCTAATGAAGATTGTTTTGCTTGGTCCCACCTTGATATAACAGGGATCCCGCCGGAGATAACCAATCACAAACTAAGTCTGGACCCGAAGTTCCATCCGGTCAAGCAGAAGAGGAGACCCCAGTCCGAGGTCAAACATATTTTCATCAAGGACGAGGTATCTAAACTCCTTAAAATAGGGTATATTCGGGAGGTTAAATACCCGAATTGGTTAGCAAATATAGTAGTAGTCCATAAAAAGGGAACAAATTAAGAATGTGTATAGACTATTAATATTTAAATAAGGCATGTCCCAAGGACTCTTTCCCTTTGCCCAACATCGATCGCATGATCGACGCCACGGCCGGCTACGAGATCCTCAGTTTTCATGATGCCTACTCCGGGTACAACCAAATACGGATGAACCGGTGTGATCAGGAAAAAACCTTTTCATCACTAAATACAGCACATACTGCTATAGCGTGATGCCATTCGGGTTAAAAAAATGCCAGCGCCATTTACCAACGCCTAGTAAAATGGATGTTCGAGGAACAAATAGAAAAATCAATGGAGGTTTACATTGACGATATGTTGGTTAAATCCCTACGAGCAGAAGACCATTTAAAACATTCGCAGGAAACCTTCAGCATATTGAAGAAATACAATATGAAGCTGAACCCGGAGAAATATGCGTTTGGAGTTAGGTCAGGTAAATTCCTCGGATTCATGGTATCCAACCGGGGAATCGAGATCAACCCAGACAAGATCAAAGCCATCGAAGATATCACAGTTGTGGACAAAGTGAAGGCCGTGCAAAGATTAACCGGGCGCATAGCCTCCCTGGGGCGATTCATCTCGAGATCCTCCGACAAAAGCCAACGATTCTTCACACTATTGAAGAAGAAGAATAACTTATCATGGACCCCGGAGTGCCAACATGCCTTGGAGGAACTCAAGTGGTATCTATCGAGCCCACCGCTGCTTCACACGCCGAAGACAGACAAACAACTATACTTGTACTTGGCAGTATCAGAGATAGCGGTAAGTGAAGTCCTGGTCCGGGAAGATCAAGGTACGTAATTTTTAATTTACTATGTTAGCAAGACCCTAGGTGAGGCCGAAACTAGGTACCCTCACCTAGAAAAACTGGTGCTCGCTTTGCTAAGCGCCTCTAGAAAGCTAAAACCATACTTTCAGTATCACCCCATATGTGTTGTGACTACTTATTCGTTGAGGAATGTTATGCATAAGCCCAAGCTCTCAGGCCGGTTGGCCAAATGGGCCGTGGAAATCAGTGGGTACGATATTGAATATCGACCCTGGACCACCATTAAATCTCAAATTTTGGCAGAGTTTATGACCGACTTTACACTGGCCCTAATACCTGAGGTCAAAAGAGAGTTATTAATCAACTTAGGGACCTCCTCGGGGATCTGGACCCTCTTTACAGATGGCACCTCAAACGCAAAAGGGTCCGGACTTGGCATCGTATTAAAGCCACCAACAGACAATGTAGTTAGACGATCTATTAGGACTGTGAAATTGACTAACAATGAGGCCAAATATGAGGCCATGATTGCACGTCTCAAACTAGCCAAAAGCTTGGGGGCAAAGGTGATCGAATCCAAGTGCGACTCCCTCCTTGTGGTGAACCAAGTTAATGGGACATTCGAGGCCGGAGAAGAACGAATACAAAGATACCTGGACAAGTTGCAGGTAACATTACATCGGTTCAAAGAATGGACTTTGCAACACGTACCTTGGGATCAAAACAGTGAGGTTGATGCCCTCGCTAACTTAGGATCATTGGTCAAGGACGACGAGTTTAACTCGGGGGTAGTCATACAACTTATGAGATCGGTAGTGGAAGAAGACCATGCCGAGATTAACTCAACGAGCCTAACTTGGGACTGGAGAAATAAATATATAGAATAAGACCGGAAAACTACCCTCGAATACAAAAGAATCGATGGCCTAGCGTACAAAGGTAGCAAGATTTAGCCTGTCCGAAGACGGAACCCTGTTCAGAAGAACATTCGATGGCCCACTCACGATATGTCTAGGACCAGGGGATACCGGGTATGTTTTGAGAGAAATCCACGAAGGCACCTGTGGAAATCATTCAGGCGCCAAATCATTGGTTTGAAAAGTGATTAGAGCCGGCTACTACTGGATCGATATGGAGAAGGATGCGAAGGAGTTTGTACGAAAATGTGATGAATGTCAAAGACACGCTCTGATGATTCATCAGCCCGGGGAGCTACTGCATTCAGTTTTGTCACCATGGCCGTTCATAAAGTGGGGAATGGATATTGTTGCCCCCCTTTCATGGGCACCAGTAAGGCTCAATTTATATTGTTTATGACTGATTATTTTTCTAAGTGGGTGGAAGCCCAGAGCATACAAAAAGGTCAGGGAGAAAGAAGTCACCGATTTCATTTGGGACCACATCATATGCCGGTTTGGAATTCCGGCCGAGATCGTATGCGACAATGGGAAACAATTCATCGGCAGTAAAGTAAGCAAATATCTCAAAAATCATAAGATCAAAAGGATCCTATCAACACCCTACTACCCTAGTAGGAATGGACAAGCAGAATCGACCAACAAAACCTTACTCAAAAACCTCAAAAAGAGGTTGATCGATGCCAAAGGAAAATAGAAGGAAATCCTACCCGATCGAAGTCCAGTACCGAGGCTACCCCATTCTCATTGGTTTACGACGCCGAAGCTCTACTACCAGTCAAAGTCGGAGAATCGAGTCTAAGGTTCCGATATGCAACTAATGAATCAAATGACGAGGCTATGAACACGAGCCTAGATCTATTAGATAAAAGGTGCGAAGCAGCCCTTGTCCAGTTGGCTGCCCAAAATAAAAGCGGATTGAGAGATATAACAATCGAAGGACCAACCTTCGACATTTCAATATCGGGGACTTGGTGCTAAGAAAGGTCACGCTAAATACCCGAAACCCGAATGAAGGGAAGTTGGGACCAAACTGGGATATGACCACTGGCTGCTTCTGTGACCCTCCTGGCTGCTTCTGTGGCTCCGCACCTACGGCCAAAACCTCGCAGGTGTGGTTACACCAGATACCAGCTGCCTTAGCATTTTCCTTAGTCCAAAAATCGACCCGTTAAGCATCTGAAACACACCCGAAGCCCCCGGGACCCCATCCAATCACACCAACCAGTCCAATAACATAACACGGACATGCTCGAGGTCTCAAATCACATCAAACAACATCGAAATCATGAATCGCACCCCAATTCAAGCTTAATAGACTTTAGAACTTCAAACTTTTATATTCGATGCCGAAATCTATCAAATCACGCCCGATCGACCTCAAATTTTGTACACAAGTCACATTCGACATTACGGACCTACTGCAACTTCCGGAATCGAAATCCGACCCGATATAAAAAAGTCCACTCCAGGTCAAACTTCTTAAAATTATCTAAATTTCCAACTTTCGCCCAAATGACCCCAAAATGATCTACGGACCTCATCCACTCCGGATGCGCTCTTAAGACCGGAATCATCATACAGAGCTATTCCTAGACTCGGAATCCCAAACGGATGTCGATATCATTGAAATGCACTTCAACTCAAATTTATGAAATTCTTCCAAAATGATAACTTCCATAATAGGCGCCAAAACGCTCCCGGGTCATCCAAGACCCACTCCGGACATACGCCCAAGTCCAAAATCATTATACAAATCTGTCGGAACCTTCAAATCCCGATTTCGACGTCGCTTACCCAAAAATCAACCCTGAGCCAACTCCTCCAACTTAAAGCTTCTGAAATTTAAATTTTCTCTCCAAATGAACTTTGAATTTCTCGAATTTCAATTTCGACCACATGTACAAGTTATAATACCCGAAGTGAAGCTACTCAAGGCCTCAAATCGCCGAATGACATGCTAGAGCTCAAAATAACCGGTCGGGTCGTTACACATCTACAAGATGATCACATGTGTGCTTGTTATCAACCCGCATTTGTCCTTTACGAGGTTACTAGCTCAATTAATAAGATTAAGAGTACAGTTTCCAGATTATACAATTAAGACACTTTGTCTTGATAATACTGGTGAATTTACGTCCCATGCCTTTAATGATTGTTGCATATAAACTGGGACAATAATTGAGCATCCAGTTGCTCAAGTTCATACTCAAAATGGTCTAGCGGAATCATTGATAAAATGCCTTCAATTAATTGCCAGACCAATACTTATGAGAACAAAACTTCCCATTTCAGCATGGGGCCATGCTATTTTGCATGCGGCAGCTCTTGTGCGGATCAGACCCACAAGTTATCATAAAATCTCCCCAATACAATTGGTTTTTGGTCAGGAGCCAAATATTTCCCATCTTAGAATATTTGGATGTGCAATATATATTCCAATTGCTCCACCACAACGCACAAAGATGGGACTCCAAAGACGACTGGGGATATATGTTCGGTATGAATCTCCTTCTATTATAAAATATTTGGAACCTATGACTGGAGATTTATTTACGGCAAGATTTGCTGATTGCCATTATGATGAATCAGTATACCCAATATTAGGGGGAGAAAATAAGCAATTGCAAAAAGAGATAGATTGTAATGCATTATCACTATCTCATTTAGATCCTCGAACAAATCAATATGAACACGAGGTTTAAAAGATAATTTATTTGCAAAATATTGCAAATCAACTGCCAGATGCATTCACTAACCTACCAAGGGTGACTAAGTCACATATTCCAGCTGCTAATGCTCCTATTCGAATTGATGTCCCGGTTGGACAATCTATAAATATAAATGAGTCTAAGCCACGCTTGAAACGTGGTAGACCAATTGGTTCCAAAGATAAATATTCTCGAAAGCGAAAAGGAGCAAATGATCTAGGAGATCATAATATGGAGAAAATTGCTCAAAAAGAGCCCCGTGACATAACAAATGATAAGACTTCAGAGGAGGTCCAGGTACCTGAAAATAATAAGAATGAAAAGATCTCAATAAGTTATGTCTCTACGGGAAAAAGGTGGAACCGAAATAATATTATTGTCGACAATATTTTTGCTTATAATGTTATTGTTGAGATAATGCAACAAGATGAGGATCTTGAACCAAGATCTGTCGATGAATGTAGACAGAGAAATGATTAGCCAAAATGGAAAGACGCTATCCAGGCAGAAGTAGCGTCACTTGAAAAACGTGAAGTATTCGGACGAATAGTCCGAACACCTGAAGGAATAAAGCCAGTGGGATACAAATGGGTTTTTGTGCGAAAACGAAATGATAAAAATGAAGTCGTTAGATATAAAGCACAACTTGTGGCACAAGGATTTTCGCAAAAACCTGACATTGATTATATAGAGACATATTCTCCTGTGGTGGATACAATCACTTTCAGGTATCTTATAAATTTGGCAGTCCATGAAAAACTTGATATGCGTCTGATGGATGTTGTCACAACCTACTTGTATGGCACATTAGACAACGAGATTTATATGAAAATCCCTGAAGGGATTAAAGTTCCCGAAACTGATAAAAGTTTTCGGAAAACTTGTTCAATAAAGCTTCAAAAATTCTTATATGGATTGAAATAATGAGGGCGAATATGGTATAATCGCCTGAGTGAGTATTTTCTGAAAGAAGGATATAAGAATGATCTAATTTGTCCTTGTATATTTATAAGAAGGTCTGGACCTGAATTTGTTATAATTGTTGTGTATGTTGATGATCTAAATATCATTGGAAATTCTGGGGAGCTTCCAAAAGAAGGAGACTGTTTGAAGAAAGAGTTTGAAATGAAAGATCTTGGAAAGATAAAATTTTGTCTTGGTCTACAAATTGAGCATATGAAAGATGAAATTTTTGTCCATTAATCAACTTATACCGAAAAGATCCTAAAGCGTTTTTATATGGATAAAGCACATCCATTGAGTACCCCGATGGTTGTGAGATCACTTGATATAAATAACGATCCATTTCGACCTCATGAAAATGATGGAGAGTTTCTTGGTGATGAAACTCCATATCTTAGTGCAATTGGGGCACTAATGTATATTGCAAATAATACTCGACCAGATATAACTTTTGCAGTAAGTTTATTGGCAAGATTTAGTTCCTTTCCAATAATAAGACATTGGAATGGTATTAAGCATATTTTTAGATACCTCCGGGAGACTATTGATATAGGATTATTTCATTCTTATGAATCCGATTCACAAATGACTGGCTATGCAGATGCTGGTTATTTGTCTTATCTATATAAAGCCCAATCTCAAACAGGCTATCTATTTACTTGTGGAGGTACAACTATTTCATGGCGTTCAACAAATAAACTTTAGCTGCTACATCTCACAAGCATGTAGAGATAATAGCTATTCATGAGGCTAGTCGAGAGTGTATATGGTTGAGATCAGTGACTCAAACACATTCAACAACTGTGTGGTATTTCTTTAAAAATGAAGATTCCAACGATATTCTATGAAGATAATACTGCTTGCATAGCTCAACTTAAAGGAGGATATATCAAAGGAGACAGAACAAATCACATTTCACCAAAGTTCTTTTTCACACACGATCTTCAGCAAAATGGTGAGATAGATGTTCAACAAATCCTTTCAAGTGATAATCTAGCAGATTTATTCACTAAGGCAATGCCAACATCAACATTTGAAAAGTTGAGACATAAGATTGGAATGCGTTGTCTCCGAGATATCAAATAAAATTTTTATCATGGGAGTATAATACGCGTTATACTCTTTTTTCCTTAACCAAGATTTTGTCCTAATTGGGTTTTCTTAGTAAGGTTTTTAATGAGGCAGCACTCAATGCGTATTATAAGATATGTCTACTCTTTTTTCTTCACTAAGCTTTTTCCCACCGGGTTTTTCCTAGTAAGGTTTTAAAGAGGCACATTATCTATGGACATTCAAGGGCGAGTGTTATAAATATATTAAAGTGGATGTCCATTGAATACTCCATACATCCCTATTCCATGAACCATTTGAGTTCATGTATTTAGTTAATTCATCACTTAATATTTGTAACCTTTAGGTATATTCTTGTAACCTTTCATGTATCTCATATCCTATAAATAGGGTATACTTTATCTTATTAAGTACACACAAGAAACACACTTGAATAAGATAACGTATACATTCTCTTCCTATATATCATGTCTCTATTACTATATTATTCTATTTTGCTCTCATTTCTTAATACGTTATCAACACGAGTTGCTCAAATCATTATTACTTTGCCTGCTCCACCGGGCTCTAATTTCATTCTCGTCTTTTGAAGTTGAGTCTTTTTCATACGGTATGTATTTACAGTTTTATTCTTAGCTGCGTTTTAATATATATATATATATATAAAAGCTATTAACTTTGAAAAGCATTATTTCTGAAATAGAATTTTATAGGAGCACTCCAAATGATGAACTAATTCTCGTCACCAACGTAACAACATTTCATCCCTATAGTATATAGTATTGTCAAAACAAAGGGTAACAAAAAAAAAACTATATGCCAAGCACCAACTAAACATTATAGAAACCTAAAATCTAAAAAATCAAGAAGAAGCAAAGCCCTAACAAGCCCATGGGAAACCACATGAAATAAAGGGGTGATGCTCCATTTGTTTGAGAACCAACTTTTATATAAACTTTTTGGCCAATTTGGCAATGGCCAGGAATTCCGCAGATGTAATAGTAATCGCCAGGGGCTGAAAGTGTAAAAGAGTCTTTGCCTGTGTTTAAAGTGGCTATTGGAGATGTAACTGTGCATGACTCATATTCTTGGCTGCTCACTTGCATCACATTGTGGTATTTGTTGTAGTTGAAGACTGCACGTATAAAAAAGAAGAAGAATATTATAACTTGACCATGCAATAAAAAGTTGCAACTTATATGTCTTAATTTATGTGTCATACTTTCCTTTTTAATCTGTCCCAAAAAGAATACCATATTTTCTTATTTAGAAATAATTCAATTAAATTTCCTGTTTTACCCTTAATAGGATGATTTAATTATAGTCATACAAATATCTACGACGTATTTTAGAGCACACGTTTTAGAAATCTTCCGTTCTTTCTTAAACTTCACATAGAATCAAACACCGCCACATAAATTAGGACGGAGAGTAGTAACTTTTTTGTTTGTATTTAAAGATACTAGTGTTCATATATATATAAAGACGGATTTCCCACTTAGTTGAGAAAATTATAATTTAGTATAGAGTAGCATGAATGTAATTTGGGAAAACCATGAAAACATCTTTTGTTTTTCTTATATAGAGTTCTGAATATGTCAACTTCGTACATTAAAAAGTCAAAGTAAAGCATTAGACTAAAATCTCAGCCTTCAAGCATTTACTTTGAGTTGTATCAAGTCGGCATAAGGAGAGCAATATATGTCCTTATATCAAGTCCTTACTCTACCCATTAGTAATTAGGAGAATAATCTTATCCTTTGAGAATAATAAAAAATGGACAGTGTTTAATTGGAATATGAAAACGTGACTAAATTGGTCCTAGTTATTCTTCGGGGCGGAGTGGAGGAAGGAAATTCTCGAACGCGGAAAGGATCCAATGAATTCGAAAGAATTGGTATGAGATGAAAATCTCATATACGAGTGACAGTAAGGGTAAATAGTTTAAGTTACGTGCACGACAATATATAGATTTCTCTTCGAAACACGTATGATTTGGTAAATATTATGTCAGTGTATATAACTTAAATATTCCTAACCCCAATTTCTTCGTCGTCAAAACATGAAAGAGCTATATGATGACACAAGAATATACAAAAGAGAGGAAAATATTACTTACTCAGGGTATCATTGACTTGAAATTTCTTCGTAGAAGCCCAGTGATTGTAATCAACCTTCCCTATAATGGTCCAACCTTGTGAGTCTCCAACCTCATACACAGTGGCCATGGATAGTCGCGTGGAAGTGGCTATAACTGCAATGATGAAGCAGAAAAGTGTTCTCTTTGTAAAAGTCATGGCTGAACTTTGGAGAGAATACTGTGAATAATAAGGGGAAGTGCATGGTTAGCCATTGATTAGAGATGTCTTTACTCTTTGGCCACTGTTTAAAATATATTTACTTTTTAGTCAGTGCTTAATAATCTTTTACCTGTCCGGACGAAAATGCCATTGTACTAATATTAAGGACATGGTGTCCTTAACTTCATGAATGCTGTGTAAATATTAAGGACAATGTCTTATATTTGCACTTTTCGTTGTTAAACTTTAGGACATCATGTCCTTAACTTCATATGTGCAGTGGAAATGTTAAGGACATGGCGTCCTTAACTTCATGTGTGCAGTGTAAATGTTAAGGATATAATGTTCTTAACTTGTATTTGCACCTTCTGTTGTTAAACTTTAGGACCCTATATCCTTAACTTCATATGTGCAGTGTAAATGTTAGGACATGGTGTCCTTAACTTCATGTGTGCAATGTAAATGTTAGGGACATACTGTCCTTAACTTTATGAGTGTTATGTAAATATTAAGGATATTGTGTCATTAACTTCATGAATGTTATGTAAATATTAGAGACAAAGTGTCTTGTATTTGCACCTTCCGTTGTTAAACTTTAGGACATCATGTCCTTAACTTCATATGTTTATTGTAAATATTAAGGACATGATGTCCTTAACTTTATGTGTGCAGTGTAAATGTTAAGGACACCATGACCTTAATATTTACACAGCACTCATGAAGAAAGGGTAAAAACGTCTTTTCGTATTAATTTTAATAGAGTTGTGATTATTTTTGCTAACATTAAAAAAACTGGATAAAAATTAAATACTATATTAAAAAATGGCTATCCCACGCCATTTCTACGAATAATAATGCTTTTATGGATGTAAAGGCCCCTTTAAATAAGCACGATATAAAACCATAATTACTAGGAAACCAATTATATAATTTTTTTGGAATTTTTTTTTACTCTATTTATGGAAATTAATATTAAGGAAATAATGTAATAATTAAGTACTTAAGCATCACGACACGTCGACACCTAAATGTAGCTAGGAAAAGAAAGGTTTGCATTATTACAGAATTCTCCTTTCCTGCTAAGGAATATGAATAAAATAGGAAAATGTCAAAACTGAAAACTTTGCCAAAGTGGCGTTACCTTTGTACACTCAAAGAAATACTTTAAGTAGAATTTTAATTTTTCCGCGTACGCAGCATAAAAATATATATGCCCTCATAAGGTTAGTAATATTTTTCGTAGTTTTATCGAAAACAATTATTAGGAAATTTTTTATTTTTAACTCTTGCAATTGTTTTGGTCAACACCGATAATAAACTTTGTTTTTCTCAACATTTTGAGGCTTTTTGACGCAAAATATAATAAAAAGTTACAACCCAACACAACACTTTAGACCCACGTTGCCACAATTTAAGTTTACTTTCTAAAATAGCATGTAAGTGATATTTTCTATTGGAAATAGTCTATCTATCCTCACATGGTATGAATAAGGTTTGCGTACATACTATTCCCAGACCCCATAATATGAGATAATATTGTATATGTTGTTATTGTTGTGTGTAAGTGGTATTTATTGTAAAGCCTTTTCTATTTGAATCCTTAAGCCTAGAGTTAACACTCGTACGTGAAAATTTTGTGGTAAGATTCATTTTAAAGTCTTAAGTTGGCAAAAGTGTCTAAATAGATTTTAAATGATGATTAGAGTTAAGTTGCGTGGGTGCTATCTTGGTTCATTATGGTTATCCTGCTTGCCTTGCCTAAAAGTGTATTAGGCGCCATATTGATGGGTTGAGATTTTGGATTGTGATAACTATGACATAAGGATTATGAGATGATGTTATTTTAAGGCCCTCAGTTAGTTGACCTTCGGGTCTCATTCTTATGTTTATCCGTTTTCTCTATATTTTTATTGTCTTTTGTTTATTATTCGTACAGGTTATACCCCTTCGTCGAGATTAGGCTCGATACTTATAGAATATATGGAGTCGGTTGTACTCATACTACACTTCTGCACTTCTTATGCAGATTCCAGTATTGGCCCTTGTAGCGCATAGAGGAGATTGCTCGGATCAGATCTATTCAAAAGACTTGAGGTAGAGCTGCATGGCGCCCGCAGTTCTTGAAGTCCACTTTCTTGTTTGTTTTACTATTTATCTTGTATCAAACAGTTGTATTCCATTTCAGACCGTGTTTGTAGTATTCTAGTCGCTCATGTACTTGTGACTCTGGATTTCTGGGATTAGTATAGACTATATATATATATATATATATATATATATATATATATATATATATATATATATATATATATATATCCTAACGTCCCTACCGTTGGGTAATTCTTTAGCTAACGTTGGCTTGCCTAGCAAGTGGATGTTAGGCATCATCACAACCCCGTGATTGGGATTTCAGATCGTGACATCTCTTTTCAATCAAAACATATATGTCTTAGTTTAATCAATTTGTCTCTCGAATATAAATACAACTCTCTTCTCCTCTTTTTATTTTTATTTAATTATATTTTTATTAATTAAAAATCTTGATATATAGTTTTATTTTATGGTTTAAATTTTCGACTGGTAAATAAAATAAAAAATTTAATAAAAGTCTTTCTTAAAAATATTTAAAATAATTTCTCTATTTAAATAGTAAGTATTAATTATAAGATGATCTTAATTATATTTATATTGATTAAAAATATTGATATATATTTTTATTTTATGGTTTAAATTTTAACTAGTAAATAAAATAAAACTTTAGCTAATGTCTTTCATAAAAATATGTAAAAATATTTCTCAATTTAAACATTAAGTATTAATTATAAGATGATAGTAATACTATCTTTTTTCGTAGTTGCACTAAAAAATACTTTTTAAAAGATTTGGCCAAACATAATTTTATCAAATACTAAAAGGACTTTTTAATGAATTTAGCCAAACATAAACTATTTCTCTCTAAAAGTATTTTTTTGAAAAATCTGTTTTGACAAAAGTATTTCTCAAAATTAGTAGTTTTAGGAAGCTTGGCCAAACAAACTCTATTTATAGCCGATTTGGCCAAACCTTAGAATCTGCTTAATTTGAAAAGTGATTTTTTGCTAGAAATACTTTTCAAAAAGTACTTTTGAAAAAATAGGAGTTTGTGTATGCCTAGTCAACTTGAAAATCACTTTTGTCAATATTAGGTATCAATTTGTGTTTGGGCAAGTTTTCTAAAAATATTTCTATTGAGAAGCAACTTTATCACCTTGTCAAAGCAACTTGTGTTATTACACAAAAGTATTTATTTTTTTCCTAGAAACTTGGCGAAATACATCAAATCTCTAAAATAAATATATTTATTTTTTCAAAACTTGGCCAAGCATGCTGTTATTAGTATATTTTATTTTTTTTATTTAAAAGGAGTGTAAAGTTAAAAGTGGACAATTAAAAATAAATGGGAGTACTTATTTTATGCCTGTTCAAGTTGTAATCTTTTCCAAGTCAAAGATATTGGTGTCAAAGAAGGAACACAAAGTCAATACACATAAAATCGGCCTTAAATCCCCTTTCTTTTATACTGAATATAAAGCCAAAAACAAAATCAAAAATCCATTTATTAATCCAACTTGGCTCTGTCTCTTACCATTTTCGGACACCAGCAACAATAATCCACAATCTAAACCCCCCCCAAAGTGCACACATTTTTGAAGTTGCCAAAAACTTAGCTTTAATCTGGTTCTGACTCTATCCAAATTAAGGAAAAAATTCGGAGTTGAAGTTGCCAGAAGTGAAAATTCTGTTGAATTTGAGTCGATAAATTCTTGAGAAATTTCCTCAAAGCGCGTTGATTATTGGGTTGGTGGAATCAATTAGGTGTTCAATATTTGAGCCGTATCTTCTAGGGTTTTGTTCATTTCACTGTGTGCTCAAGAGCCTCTCTGTTTGGTCTTTTCTGATTGGTGAGATTACTTTTCTTTGTTTTATTTCATTTCAACGCTTGTTGCTGTGTAATTAAGGTGCCATTTTCTTTAGTAATTGAAAGGGCTTCTTGCAATTACCTGTAATTTCATCAATAATTGCAAGTCATTTTTACTGTGCTGATACTTGTTTGCTTGCTTATTTTCTATTCCCTCTGACCAATTTGATGTGACACGCTTTTCTTTTTAGTAGAATGACGAAATAATTTTGATTTTTAACTTCTTGTTTTACCTTAATGAGATGAATTATAGCCATACAAATATTTATGTGATGTTTTAAATCACAAATTTCAAGTCTTTTTTTCTTAAGTTTTGTGTTCAATCAATTTGTCGCATAAATCGGGACATAAGGAGTATATTGTTTGTATAATACAACAATGAAATATCTTTGTGCTACATTGTGGTGCTAATTTGGGGAGCAAGTCCAAACCCCATGATTGAAACTTAAAACGTAGAGGCTATAGAGAAGGATTTTATTAGTAGTTGATATTGATGAGATCAGAGTGAAAGCCATGGCTTGAGTCATTTAATAGAATAGAGTGTAGAATGAAACTTTTCACATAGTAATAGAGTTTAGTCTTATTATAAACCCATCTTAGATTCCCACTTGCTTTTCTGGCTTTCTGTGTTTCAAGTCTCAAATAGAATTGTGTTCGGATAGTATCTAGCTGCAGTGAAATAACAACTTTGAAATCTAAATAGTGAGTGTTATGTTGTCGGAAGAATCGCTGAGCAGTTAAGGCATTGGAGTGACGATTTGCGATTACAGGTCAAAATCCCCGTTATGACACTCAGTATGAGCGCAGCTGCTCCAGTCTTCTCGGCAGGATTATTTGGTACTTGTGCTTGTGTTTAGTAGCGGTTTGCTAGGTGGATCAGTTAGCAAGTTGTCCCGAACACCATTGTCACGATAAAAAAGGTGAGAGTTATGTTCTATAGACGTCCTGGAAATTAGGTTAGAGTAGGAAGTCATTAAACTAGATAGTAAAACTTGTAGTGAACAAACAACAACAACAACAACAACAACAACAACAACAACAACCCAGTAAAATCCCACTAATGGCGTCTGGGGAGGGTAGTGTGTACGCAGACCTTACCCCTACCCCCAAGGAGTAGAGAGACTGTTTCCGAAAGACCCTCGGCTCAAAAAAACAAAAAAACAAAAGGACAAAAAGGAGACAATATTAGTATCACAACAACAATCATAGGAAAAATAGGAACACCATGAAATCCAGAAGAAAGATGTAAAGCAAAGGGAGACAATATTAGTATCGCCACAACAATCATAAGAAAAATAGGAACACCATGAAATCTAGAAGAAACATGCAAAGCAAAAGCGATAGCTAGTAAATAGGACCTGCACTGAAAAGTGAAATAGTAAGACACAACATTGCCACTAGCTATCTTAAACAAAAACCCTACATGGCTAGTCCGACAATGGTACGAAGTAAGGCACGACTCAACTAGCTCCTAACCTACAACCCTAATACTCGACCTCCACATCTTCCTATCAAGTGTCATGTCCTCGGAAATCTGGAGTCTCGCCATATCCTGCCTGATCACCTCTCCCCAATACTTCTTAGGCCGCCTTCTACCTCTTCTCGTGCCCTCCAGAACCAGCCGCTCACACCTCCGTATCTGGGCTTCTCCTTTGAACATGTCCGAACCATCTAAGTCTCGCTTCCCTCATCTTGTCATCAATGGGAGCCACGTGGACCTTCTCCCGAATATCATCATTTCTAATCTTATCTATCCTAGTGTGCCCGCACATCCACCGCAACATCCTCATTTCTGCTACTTTCATCTTCTGGATATGTGAGTTCTTAACGGGCCAACACTCAGCCCCATACATCATGGCCGGTCTAACCACCGCTTTATAGAACTTATCTTTGAGTATCAGTGGCACTCTCTTGTGTAACAGGACTCCAGATGCTAACCTCCACTTCATCCATCCTACCCAATACGGTGTGTGACATCCTCGTCGATCTCCCCTCCCCCCGGGATAACCGAACCAAGGTACTTGAAGCTGCCTCTACTCGGGATGACTTGCGAATCAAGCCTCACATCCACGCCCACTTCCCCTGGTTCAGCGCTGAACTAACAAATGTTGACTGAATACATATGCAGAATCAGCCAGCTACAGGAGGGGTTTTTGTTTGGGGGGGGGGGGGGGCTGAATAAAAGCTTGACCCTAATTTGACAGAAATATTCTCCATTCAGATATTAAAGTTGCTACAACACGACAAAATCTTACGTGGTATTTCTCATGTGGAGCATGAGGTTCTCAGTAAAAGTACGCAACAGGAATTTATAATTTTTGGATTCAGAAGATGTCTTATTTCCCTTCCCGTATGTGTGGTAATATTGACTTTAAAGGTCACGTCTCTAACCAAACTAAAACGACTAGATAGAAGATTCAAGTCAAGAGGGCTCTCTTAATCTCATACTTAATCTCACATGGATGTATAAGTTGCTAATCTATGTTCTGACAAACCAGACGTAATGCAAGTGTAATAACAACTAATCCTAATTCCTTAGTTACAACTAGTGAATATTGTTTATATAGATTCTTTGTTTCCATTATATTATGTTCTTAGCTTAGTCTGCATTGATTTCAAAAGAGTTTTAGGTCTTTTGGAATAACTTTGCTCTTTGTGATTTTAGGTCAATCTTGTCCTGTTTTAACACTGTCAATCATCGTATCGTTGCCCTTAACCCGTACATCTAGAGGTTAGACATGTACTAACTCAGGCAACCTTGTCATATTTTATCTTCTATGTGTACTACTTGCACCATCTGTCGGCTGTGATTATCTCTAGTGGTCCAATCTTGTATGATGTATATTCATCTTATTCTCTACAGTTCTACCACATTCATATTATGGATATATTGGACCTTCGAGGCAACTTCGATACAACATTGTTTACCTCTATTCAGCAATCTCTTCGCAATGTCATTTTTCATGCATGATGTTGTTAATCCCATGGACAAGTTGTAACAAATATACAATTTGATTGTCCTTGTTGTAGTAACCTCGATGTAGTTCCAACATGACTGCTAAATCTCCATAACTGCTAAATTTGCATAGTGGATATTCCTTTTCTTTGTAAATACAATTGTGCAATAAATGAGTTTATATTTATATTTGTATGACTTTTAGACTTTTATTTTTTTGATACTCAGTGAAGTCGTCGGACTTCCCGGTTATGCACTCTAATAACATGCCTCATACAGATACTGTAAAGGGCATAAATGTTACTTTAAGGGATACACCTTCAAAGTATTTAACTCAAACAGGTAGTGTAGTACAGAATTGAAGGAGGAGACACGTTGTTAGTAAATTTCTGAAAAAAGCAAGGGAGGAACTCTGGGAAATAAAATGTAACACATAGAGAAGGATGAGGGAGCACGTTTAGTCCAGAGTGGCATAGTCCAAGAGTAGGATCACTAAAAGTGTGATATGAGAACACATTAAGATTATGAACAAACTTACGAAAAAAAATTAAGAGCATGACCAAACACTGATCATCTTCCTCGTGACACTTGTGTCTTTGAAATATACTTTTTTTGGCTCAAATGAAGCAAATTTTAAATCCTTTTAGAATGTCAGAGATCCTTATCTGAATGAGTTTTTTAAAGATAAGAATCAGCTGTATTCCTGGAAATTCTCAGCTAGTGATTTAGCTAAAGTGCTTCTATACAATATTGCGACTTAATTTTCTCTTAATTTTTAGCATAGTTTGCAGATCAGTTTTCTTATCTACTGAATTGAAGAGATAACTTATCCATTTTATCCTCTGTGATTCAACTGAAGTGTATAACCTTAGTGTATATTATTGATTTGGTTTACTGAGGACTTTGATTTTAATTGACCAGGTGGAATGGAGATATCATTGTTAAAAGTGCTTCTCAACAATATCACCTGTTTTTCCCATTTATCATCAAGTGATCACATAAGTGGTGAACTGGTTCGTAAATATTATTGTAAGATTGAGGATATACTGAAGCTTGTAAAGCCGATTCTTGACGCCATCGTTGATGTTGAAGCTGCTTCTGGTGAGCTGCTTCTGAAAGCATTTGCTGGGCTGGCTCAATGTGTTGATGAACTGAGGGAGCTATTCGAAACCTGGGAACCGCTGTGCAGTAAAGTTTATTTTGTACGTTTGGAGATCTATCCTCTTGTCATAACTTTCATGTCTTCAATAAGCAGATTATCTTATTACAGTCTGCACTTAATAGTACTTAAAACTTTTAAAATTAAAGAAAACTCTATTGTTGTTTCTTTTTGTGCTTATAAAATCTTCATGACTAACATGTAACACATTTTCAGTATTTTCAGCTAAATTGTATAGTATCTTTCTTGCTGATGTTTTGATTTTGGATGATATGTAGGTCCTGCAAGCTGAACCATTGATTGGGAAAATTCGATCATGTAGCCTTGAAATACTTGAGCTTCTTAAATCTTCTCATAAAAGCCTTCCTGCTGATGTAACTTTGACAACTCTTGAGGTAGGAACTAAGAACATGTCTGTTCTTTCTATCCTTTTAGTTTTCATCTAAGTTGCTCGAACTCTTCACTTTTGGTGACGCACCCGTGTCGACACAACGTGGGTGTGGGATCCGTAGCGGATCTGGTCAACCGCTTTTGGGTACTTTGACCAAAATCGACGGAGAAATTCAGGGTAGAAACAAATCAAAGCAAAAGCTAGGGTTGAAACTGAAGAAAATGGAATACCTTGTATATAGAAATTTTTATGTCAGTCTTTTTCCTTTTATCCCCTTCTTTGATTCTCCTCTTGATCAATATTTTCTCTTCTTGGAATACCTTGTAATTTTTTCCACATAATGTTTTTAATTTAGACATATTTCTAGAACTCTATTTTTAGATATTTGAATTACTTTTAGCTGTCCCCGCACCTATATCCGTTACCTGGATCTATACCCCGAATCTGAAAATTTACATCATGAAGGAGCCGACCTCTAGATCTACACCCGAGTCCGAGCAACTTAGAGTTTCATTCATCTGACCCTGCTGTGAAATCTGCCTCCCTTCTCTCTCTCTCTTTCTTCATTGTGTTTGTCAATTTTCCCCCATTTTTAACGTGGATGTCTTTTGTTTGGATGGCAGCTCTATATACTGAAAATTAAGTATGTAGATTATGAAATGATATCAATGACAATCACAAAGGTTATTAAAGCTCAAGTGGAAGGCTTGGGAACCAGCTCAGATAGCTTTGCCAAAGTTGCTGATTGCCTAAGCTTGAACTCAAACCAAGGGCTTTTGATTGAGCTCGTGGCCCTTGAAAAATTGAAAGAGAATGCTGAACAAGCTGAAAAGAGTGAAGAAGTTGAATATATTGAGCAAATGATAACTCTTGTTTCTCATATGCACGATTGCTTTGTTACTACAAAACAGTCCCAGAGTTGTACCGCTGTGCCAATACCTCCTGATTTTTGCTGCCCTCTTTCACTTGAGTTGATGACCGACCCTGTAATTGTTGCTTCTGGTCAAACCTATGAGAGAGCTTTTATTAGGAGATGGATTGATCTTGGCCTCACTGTTTGCCCCAAGACACGGCAAACTCTGGGACATACAAATCTCATTCCCAATTACACTGTTAAGGCACTTATCGCAAACTGGTGCGAAATAAACAACGTAAAGTTGCCTGATCCCATAAAGTCCTTGAGCTTGAACCATCCATCTTTGTCACCAGACTCCACACAATCTTTAGGTTCTCCGAGAAAGAGTTTGATTTCATCAAGTGTAAACCAAAGAGAGGAATCATCTCCATCTGATCCCCGTTCCTCTTCAGAGGAATCTTTACCTGGAGTTCATGGTAATGTACTTGCTTTTGATGTTGAAAGGATACATATTAAGAGTGAAGACCGGATGGCCCACTCTGGAGAGATAAGTTCACATGGTCATAGTACATTAGTAGCTGATGAACAGTTCCCTCTGGGTCATAATCGAACAACCTCGGCACCCAGCACGCTTTCTAATTCAAACTTTTCCCCTGTAATTCCTGGTGATGGAAACAAGGTGTCAGAAGATACTGCTGTTGCTTCAGGGGATGTTGGGTTGGATTCCAAGCCTGCTGCTTCTGTCCTTCCAAAGGAGCCAGAATTTCCATCTACACCAGAGATGAGACCTCGTAATCAACTGATCTGGCGTAGACCAACCGAGAGGTTTCCAAGAATAGTTTCTTCAGCTACAGTTGAAAGAAGGGCTGATCTTTCAGAAGTTGAGGAGCAAGTAAAAAAGTTGATTGAGGAGTTGAAGAGCACTTCCCTCGATATGCAGAGAAATGCTACGGCTGAACTCCGATTACTTGCCAAGCATAATATGGATAACCGTATGGTAATTGCAAATTGTGGTGCTATCAGCTCGTTGGTTAACCTACTTCACTCAAACGACATGAAAGTACAGGAAGATGCTGTTACTGCACTTCTCAACTTGTCAATTAATGACAACAACAAGTGTGCCATTGCAAATGCTGATGCAATCGAACCTCTGATTCATGTCCTCCAGACAGGGAGTGCCGAGGCCAAAGAAAATTCTGCTGCTACTCTTTTTAGCCTTTCCGTGATGGAGGAAAACAAGATGAAGATTGGGAGGTCTGGAGCAATCAAACCTCTTGTTGATTTATTGGGAAATGGAACTCCAAGGGGCAAGAAAGACGCAGCGACAGCTTTATTTAACTTGTCAATACTTCATGAGAACAAGTCTCGTATTATACAGGCTGGTGCGGTAAAATATCTCGTAGAGTTGATGGACCCTGCTATTGGGATGGTTGACAAGGCTGTTGCAGTTTTGTCCAACCTTGCTACCATTCCTGAGGGACGAGCAGAAATCGGTCAGGAAGGAGGGATTCCTCTTCTAGTTGAGGTTGTTGAGCTGGGCTCCGCAAGGGGTAAAGAGAATGCAGCCGCTGCTCTCTTGCAACTATGCACTAACAGTAGCAGGTTCTGCAACATGGTTCTCCAGGAAGGAGCTGTACCTCCATTAGTTGCATTGTCGCTGTCTGGCACCCCAAGAGCAAGAGAAAAGGTCTGATGCCAGAAATTTCATCCATTTTCTTGCTTTAATTTCTTTGCAGTGATAGTGGAGTAATATTTTTGCACCATCAGGTTAAGTTATCCAGCAAATAACAAGTAACTATTTATAGCAGAAGTAATATGATAACTTGGAAAATAGAGTAAATAACCTGTTATAACATGTTAAATTATACTTGTATCACTTAATCAACCCAATAATAACACCTTGAAATTGGAAGATAGATGAACTAGGGATTAGGGTTGAATTAACAAGAACTTAACCATAAACTTGATAAACCCTTGAAATCACAGTAATAATCACTAATCAAGGATAGAAGAAAGAAATGATTAACCTAAATTAAATGACTCATACAAGAATTACTTAAACCTAAATTAATCCAAGAGAGGTCATTGAGGAGAAATGAGACGAGCCCTGCACTCACATTGAGTATCCATGTTCTTCATCAAAAAGCTAACTAATGAAATAAACCCTAAATGTCACTATTTATAGTAGCTATTAACTAATTACAAAAATGACCAAAATAGTCCATGGCTAATTTGCTCCTTCAATCGGACATTTAAGCTTGATCATTGTCCTTTTAAAGCAATCTAATGACTTGATATCAACTTGAAAGTTCCCCTTGCATTAAGTTCTAATACGTGCCTTAACACTCTAACCCTTTTTCATTTCACTTTTGTGGCTACATGCAGGCTCAACAACTCCTCAGCTACTTCCGAAATCAACGGCATGGTAATGCAGGAAGAGGTTGATTTATATATTCAACATTCAGGCACATACTTTTCTTTTATTTAACTGATAAAATGATGTGGGTAAATTTGATGTTATAAGTACTGTATGTGGAGATCATAGTTCCTAGAATGTTTCCAACATTTGTGATATCTGCAAAAGAATGGCTCAGATGATTCTACCTGAATAGCTTTGTATGTAAATGTGGAGAAAATTTTAGACAAGCAAGAAGTTGCTGATTGCAGCCTTCGTAATTTTACAGTGGTGAGATTGGTTGATGACAACTATTCTTTCTGTACTTCGATATATAAGTACACTGTACCAATACTTGAGTTCTAGATTTCAAATATTTAGATACCACTGTTAGTTGCTCACTGAACTTGTATTTTCCCAGATCAGATGTTTGGATTTAGGGGCGGCTCAACACGGTTGGTGGCCTAAAGCCAAATCTTGCTGAGAGGCTTTATTTTTTTTTATAATTTTTTTTTTGTATATATTTTATTTGAAGTCTTTTTTCCTAACACTTTTTATTTGGAAATTAAGTTTAAACCATCAATATCAAATTAAGTGACTACTTACTATGTTTTAAGGAGCTTTCAAGGTTAACAAAATATATTTCCAGAGATTTTGATCATCTAGTTGAACTCAATTTTTTATCACTAAATAGAAAACAAAATATATTCTCATACCCGGTCAGCAACAATAACAAATCAATTAAAAATAATACTTTTTACTTTGTAAAATACTCATTTAAAATAAATAAATAAATCATAAAAATGGGGCCCCAACATTTTGGGGGCCTAAAAGCCGTTGCTTTACTCGCCTTACCTTTCAGCCGGCACTATAGATTTGGTATATCATAACTGTAGCAATTAGACAATCTTTTTTGGTATATGAGTATTTGTATTCAGTAATATATTAATTCACATAATATCTTGATTGATGGAGAAGAAAATGTTCACTGATTATTGAACCTATTCATTAGTCTGTAAGAAAACTTGGAGAGATAGATCGATGGTCCATTCCGTTGTACAAACAAGAAAGGTTGGATGTATATGGAAGAGAATACAAAATGGAAAATAAAAACAAAAGATAAATGAAGTAACGCTCTTCAGAAATGAGATCGAATGAGAAAAATTGGAGCTGAATTGGGAAGATTTTGCCAAGCCCCTTACAGTAAAAAGTGATGGTTTAATTAGGTTGATTATTGAACCTACAGTAAAACGTTCATAGATTATTGAACCTATTGGTTGGTTAGTGTGCAAGACAACAATGGAGAGATAAATCGATTGTTCATTCCATTGTACAAACAAGATTAGTTGGCCGTATATGGAAGAGAGTACAAAATGGAAAATAAAAAGAAAAGATAAATGAAGTAATGTTCTTTGAGCTGAATTGGGAAGACAAGAAGCCCATATTTTCATTTGGGCCACATGACTCAACCCCATGCTTGGATAGGGCAGGCCAGGCATTAGCCATTTAAATCCCAGCCTTCAAGATCAACCTAACATTCCACCACATTGTTGCCCCTACTTAGGTTACAAGCACACGTTACAAGGCTCGGCAATGGAAGATGTCATGTCATTCAATTATATTGTAACAAAAGTCATTCTTCAAAAACGATGTGGGAAATTTGAATTAGATATGTTGTCATATGTTTTCTTTTGCAAAGTAGTGACAATGAGATTACTATTGGAAAAAAAAACAATGAGATTACTTGTATAGGAAGAGAATGAGTGACGAATACATATAAATACTTTGTTTCCTGCTGACTGAAACAAATTTCTTTATCTTTAGATCTCCTTGGAATCATTTGTAGCACTCAATAATACTATTGTGTGGGTAATATGTAAGTAACATTAATTTCTTTTGATTTTCAAGGTTTTTAATTTTTTATCATTGAGCAATAATAAATTAAAAGTTATGATGTTCATATCTATTATTTTTTGTAAGTTTAGTGCTTTTTATACATAAATTTATATTGCGCGTGAAAAATACTTAGTTCAGATGGACCCGCAACTTGAAAGATGCATCCACCCCTGATTGAGATCCGACAAGATTCGAATTCGCACCGAAACATTCTACATTGGAAATAAAAACGCTCTCTAACAAAGGATCTTTCAGATCTTCAACCAGTATAGTACCATTTTTATATGGTCTATGCACACTACTCGCTAATGATATTTTCAATATATTCTCAACTAAAGTAAATACTCCTATCTTGTAATTATAGTGTTTCTACTGAACTTAAAAGAAGGAAATAAATGGAAATTAGACCATCCTCTCCTCACACAATTTTTAGCAATATGAGATTGCATTTCTTATGAAATAACTAAAACTACAAAAATGTAATAAAATCTACCATGGAGAAACTTTATTGTGCTTATGAAGAGGCGAAGTTTTTTTTAATGAAATTGATACTACATAAGGTTTATTATTTAACCACTATTATTATAAACAAGAAGATAAAACAATCACCTTTACAAGTCCTGCATGAACTGGTAACACACAATGCCAAACCACTGGAGATTTAGCATGCAACAACGGCTCCTGTTAACTGTGGAGAGGAAATGGATGATGAATCAACAACAGAAAAATTTAAGGCAATAGCAAGGGAAGCAGATTTATCACCCAGAGCTGGTGAGAAGAGTGGTAAAAAAGGAAGGAAAAAAGGCCAAACAAAAGAAATACCAAAAGCTAAAAGGATTCTGCCTAGAAGGGTTGCATCTCAGACCAAATAATGATCAAGATATTAATCTGGAATATTAGGTCTGTCAACACTCAACAGGCCTTTTCTAGGGTAATCAATATGCAAAGGGAGCACAATTTCTGTGTGATAGCACTAATGGAGCCTTTTAAGAATTCAGGGCATATACAAAGATATAAGAGCAGATTGAATATGAAAACTGCCTTCTCAAATGTGAATGAGAAGATATGGTTGTTCTTCAATACTGTGGTTGAATGGGAGTTGGTTACAGACAATGCTCAACAAGTGACTGTAAAGGTGTTCCATCATGATCTTGACCAGCACATTTTGATGACCTTTGTGTATGCAAAATACTCATATGTGGAGAGATTCGAGTTATAGGACAACTTGTATTACTTGGCAAGTGACATGGAATTACCTTGGTTGGTGGGAGGTGACTTTAATATGATATTACATGAAGATGAAAAGATAGGGAGACGTCCAGTATACTCAATTGAATATGAGGACTTTGCTTTTTGTGTAAACTCATGTGGTTTGTTTGATCAAGATTATAAAGGAAGCCCTTTCACATGGTGGAATGGAAGACCTAATACAGAATGTATTTTTAAGAGACTGGACAGAATTTTTGTCAATTTATAATTTTAGAATTTGTTTCCAACAACTGAAGTGGAGCACTTGATTAGAACTGGATCAGATCATGCACCATTGCAAATGACTTGTGGAGAATAGGGCAACAAATATGTCAACCATTCAGAATTTTAAACTTCTGGACAAAACATGCTACATTCATAGATGTAGTGAGACAGAACTGGAGTTCTGATTTTATTGGAGATCCTTTTTTAATGTTCAAGCACAAACTAAAGAAGGTGAAGTCAATATTATCTAAATAGAGTAGGGATACTTATGGTGACATTTTCAAGCAGTTGGCAATCTTGGAGGATATTGTTAAGGTGAATGAGATTTTGTTTGAAGAGGAGCCTACAACTGAGAATAGAATTGTCCTTCAGAAAGCTCAGTAAGAATTAAAAAGGTAGCTAAGCATAGAGAAATAATACTGGAAATAAAAATCTGGAATGACATGGTTTGCCGAGGGAGATAGGAACACCACATTTTTCCACAACATTGTTAATGGAAAGAGGAAGAAGCTTACCTTAAAAAGAATTCAGAGTCATATTGGGATTTGGCTAGAAGATCAAGAACATATGGCTTCTGCATCAGTAGAATTCTACCAAAATCAATTCACAACAGAAGGGGATATTACTGATTTATCAATACTGGACAATGTACCAAATATGGTCTCAGTGGAACAGAATTTGGAATTATGTAGATTCCCTATATTAGGGGAGGTCAAAGCTGTAATTTTTGAGCTCAATGGAGACAATGCAAGTGGACCCGATGGTTTTACTGGTTTATTTTATCAAGGATGTTGGGAGGTGATATGTTATGATATTCACAATATGATACTTCATTTCTACTCTGGTGCTAGGCTGCCAAAGTCAATCACTCACACCAACTTGGTACTACTTCCAAAGAAGCCAAGAGTTGAAACATACTCAGACTTAAGGCCCATAAGTTTGAGTAATTTCATTAACAAGGTGATCTCTAGTGTTATCCATGATAGGCTGGAAAAGTTTCTGCCTTCATACATTTCCCCTAACCATCTGGATTTCTAAAGAGAATGAGTATTTTTGAAAACATCCTACTTACACAGGAGATTGTCACTAACATAAGGATGAGAGGCAAACCTGCCAATGTGGTGATAAAATTTGACATGACAAAGGCATATAATAAGATTTCATAAAATTACTTGAAGCATGTACTGAGAAGGATGGGCTTTGTAGAATATTTCATCAACTTGATTTGGAATATCCTTTCAAATAATTGGTACTATGTCTTGGTCAATGGGCAGTCTTCAGGTTTTTTTAAATCCTCAAGAGGTGTTAAGCAAGGAGATCCACTGTCTCCGTCCTTATTCATCCTGTCAGCTGAAGTATTATCAAGGTCCTTGAATAAATTATTTGAAGATGAGACCTTTGTGGGATTTGGCATGCCTAAATGGTATAATCTCTTGAACTATTTATCTTACGCTGATGATACTATCATTTTTGCATCAGCTCACCAATCATCCTTGACCAAGATAATGACTGTATTATGAGACTATGAACAATGCTCAGGACAACTAATCAACAAAACAAAGAGCTCCTACTACATGCATACCAATGTTGCACAATCTCTATTTCAAGAAGTTAGAAACATCTCAGGCTTTGCAAAAAGTCAATTCCCTTCCATATATCTAGGCTGCCCTATTTTCTACACTAGAAGAAGGAATGAGTTTTATGAAGATATAATCAAAAAAGTGAAGGCTAAGCTATATGCTTGGAAAGGTAAACTCTTATCATTTGGTGGAAAGGCCACTCTAATCACTAGTGTACTACAAAGCATGCCAGTTCATCTTCTTTCTGTCCTAGACGCTCCTAAAAACATTCTACAATACTTGCAAAAAGTATTTGCTAGATTCTTCTGGAACACTAAGGAAGAAGGTAGGAGTAGACACTGGTCTTTTTGGCAAAACCTATGCCTGCCTAAAGAAGAAGGGGGAATAGGTTTCAAAACATTGCAGGATGTATCAAAAGCTCTATTTGCTAAGCTTTGGTGGAGGTTAGGACAACCAAATCACTGTGGTCTAATTTCATGTGGAACAAATAATGTAAAAAGGAAAGACCAACTGTAGTTACCTTTAGAGGTGGCTCCCATGTGTGGAGGCAAATGTTGAATGTTAGAGAAGAAATAGAATATGAGATCTTGTGGGAGATACACAATGGCACAACCAACATATGGCATAAAAATTAGACTGGATTGGGTCCACTATATCATGTCCTACCTGCAGACTTTGAAGTGGATGAGGAGTTGCAAGACGTTTTAGAATTAAGACAAGGAGGGGCATGGAATGAACAACTCCTGGATGACACTTTTCCTGAAAATATTGCAGACCACATTCAAAAGAATATCCATTACAATGGACATGAGGAACAATGGGACAGACCATACTGGATGCCTACAACCTCAGGCAAATTAAATGTTGGTAGTGCTTGGTCTATTCTGCGACATAGAGTAGACTACAAGTTGGAACATAAACAGATGTGGACAAAAGGTTTTCCATTCAGGATATTATTTTTCTTCTGGAGACTGTGGAGGCATAAGTTGGCCACAAATAATTTGTGGAGGAGGCAAGGATATATTGTTATGTCTATATGCTGGTGTTGCCAACAACCAATGGAGGAAACATATGAACACATCTTTCTGCTTAGCCCTACTGCTTCAAAGGTATGAAAATTATTTTTGGGAGCTGCAGGGATTACGGTTCCACTAATTCAAGTGAAGAAAGTAATAAGAATTTGGTGGAATGTAAAATGCTGTCCAAAATTAAAACCACTATATCAGGCAACTCCTGCGATTATTACCTGGCAGCTATGGAAGAAAAGAAACACAAGAAGAAATGGTGGAATAGTTTCTACAAACAGAGTGATCCATGAAGTCAATAAAATATTGCATTACTTGGCAAGATTTAGATATCCTTGGCTATCTAATATACCTATGCTTTGGCCTGAAATGATACACTTCTTAGAAAAGTACATACCAGTTTTGATCACTACAAACGTGATTTGGCAACTTCCAACTGAAGGTTGGTATAAATGTAACACTGATGTGGCATCAAAGGGGAACCCTGGACCTAGTTCAGCAGGCTTCTGTGTTAGAGATGACAAAGGAGATCTATAGTTTGCACTATCAATTCAGCTAGGAGTGACCACCAATGTTGTAGAAGAAGCAAAAGCAATACTATAGGGGTTACAATACTGCCTAGAACACGCACTGCATCCACTAATACTAGAAACTGATTCAATGGTGTTAAAGAAGTGCATTGAAGGGGAATGGGAAATACCCTGGACTATTAAAGCAGAAGTGCAAAAGATTGTTGAGATAAAGGCTCATTTCAATGTGATGTTTCAACATGTCTTTAGAGAGGGCAACAAACTTGCTGATTTTATAGCTAACACAACTTTCTATTTTGTAGGTACAATATCTTTCCACTCTTCTAATGATTTACCAAATGTAGGAAAGACACTAATCATCCAAGACAAGGAACAATTGCATAACCTTAGAATTAGGATTGCAAGAAAAATCACGACACATTGAACACTGTTACAACAAGACACCTATATGCCTTATCAATTGTAGTTATATTCAGGCAACAACATGAAGGTTTCACAAAGGCATCATTCTCATCCTACAAGCTATGCCCAAATGTCTCGACAAAAAATGAGAGATTTCTCAGTAGGAAACATAACAACATTTATGTAATCCTTATGATACAAAGATCTACTACAGTGGCAGAACAAGAAAAACTTGTATTAAGGAGTACGACTTTTGCTGTTGTGGTCTGGAAGGTATTGAAAGGTTGTGTGCTATTGAACGACATACAATAACAATATACCTACCATACAACTTATGTAAAAAGATGGAGGATATCGTATCATGACTGAATCTATAGAGCATTCTACTACATAAATTGGGAAGGAATCATACAAAACTGGGTTTCAACCAAGTTTAGATTTAATGAATGGTTACTATACTTCTACACTATGAAGATTTCAAATCGAATGTGGTGTAGCTTCTGTGGATTTATGCATCTCAGAAATGCAAATGATGGCGCCTGGTGAGAGATTTATTGGTGCTACATGTGAAAGTTTGCAATTGTGTGTATATTCAAAAGCAACATTACAACCTGGAAATATTTGAGTAAATGTTGTGTAACATCCATTTTCCAAATAGGTTATTTCTACTATATTAAATAGCATTAGCCGTTTCTTTACTATTCATTTTAATTCTTGTTGGTCAATTTATAATATTTGGACCCATTTTGGGATTTATTATATATAATAAATACTAGGTGAATAACCTAGTAGTATATTTGCTAAAAACAAAACAAAAACTGGGCCCGGCCGTTACTCAACTGGATACTCTTGGCAAGGAGCTTTAAATGGCCAAGTCAGTGGCGGAAATAACCAGGGCTGATGCTGAAGAGATGGTGGCCTAGTACAGAGCTAACGCTGAGGCAGCCCAGGACCGTCTGAAAGTCACTATCGAATACGTGAAGTGGTAGTCCCGAAGAGAGGCTCTCGAGGAAGTTCATGCCAGGGGTTTCGACCTTTCGGCCTAGATCGAAAATGCTAAGAGACTCGAGGCCGAGGCTAAGAAGTTGGCATATCCTGAGGACGAGGAAGGCTCTGAGGGTTCCGGCGAATTCGAGGGCGGAGAAGACCCCGATGGTCCCGGTGACGAGGCGAGCTCCGGCGAAGATCAGGCTCTGGTGCCTTGTATATTTTCTTTATTTTTGTATTTTTGCATATTTAGTTGAGGCCGTTTGGACTTTGTAAAGATCTTTATATATATACAAGGTTTTTCTTTTTTCTATTTGGCAATTGTGGAGTTTGTTTCTTTTAGATTTTTCTTTACGATTGCAAAGATTTCAAATGCCTTAGCACGTAGTAATAAGGTCTTGTTCGGAGGTCCGAACAAGGCTTGTTCTCGATGTAATTTTGCTTAAAAATTGTGGGGGCTTGGTATGACCGAAAGCTTTTTTCAAAGTGCTTACTTAAAAGTTTTTAGATTATAATTGTGCCGAGGGTAGCCTTTGAATCGGTTTGGAATTTTTGAAGGCCTTATATTTTAGTTATGAGTTACGGACGTCTCCGAGTCGTTTCTAGGATAGTCGTAGCCTTTTAAGTTTGGGTATTGCCCAATAGGCTTATTACCCCGGGCTTTGGTACCTGAGTCATTTGGGCCTTCCCAGGATAACAGTCCCCGAATGGGGATGGTAGTAGCCTTTAAAGTTCGGGCACTGCCTAATTGGTTTTGCGCCCCCGGGCTTCGATAGCCCATGTCGTTCGAGTCTGTCTTTGGATGACAGTCCCCGAGTGAGAGTGATCCCTTGGACCCGAATAGAGGTGGCCCTTGGGCTTGATGTCCTTAAGGAATAAAATGTAGTAGTTCTTAGGAGACAAAATATATATCTGCAAGGTAGAAACTATCTATCATTTCTATGCGCAATATACATGATTGCAAATGTGTACAAGCTTCGTGATATGGCTTAAGTGGTCTATGTGGCCACGGTTCATTTAACTGTTTGGCCCATACAATAAATCCTATCCACCGAGCCCAGATTGTTTGAGTACAAAGTTTTTTTCCTTGCTAAAATCATTATCCGAGGGTGATGGTCCCTAGTATTTGAGGCTAATCATAGAGAGGGCTCGGATACTGTTTATGTGACCCTTAATTCCGGTTCATAGCCGGTCTTCAATTCTAAGTTAGCACGATCTATTGTTGCCTCGTTAAAAACCTTGTCGGAAAACCCATTTGGGACAAAATCGCTTCAAAGGAAAAAGAGTGCAATACGTGCTTTCAGGCCTAATAACTGCATCACTCTTTTGTTGTTGCCTGGAAGTGTTAGTTCAATTCGTAATATATGTAAAGAAAAGAATGAATAGAGTCGTAACTTAGCAGTAGTACTGTTTTTAGTGGGCCATGTTCCTGTTGTTTGGTAGTCGCTCACCGTTCCCTGATTCGAGTTTGCATGATCCTTTGCTGGTGATCTCGATAATTCGATACAGACCTTCCTAATTCGGTCCCGGCTTACCTTTGTTCGGGTTCTAGGTGTTTAGTGTCATTTTTCTTAACACCAAGTCCCCTATATTGAAGTATCGGAGGTTGGCTCTCCGGTTGTAACTTTCGATCCGTTATTTTTGGGAGGCTAACCAGACGAGGGAAGCCTCTCGCCTCTCGTCCAACAGTTCCAAGCTCGTGCTCATGGCCTCATCGTTTGACTTTTCGGTCTCATATCGGAACCTAAGAATCGGTTCTCCTACTTCGACCGATATTAACGCTTCGGCACCGTAGACCAACGAGAACGGGGTGGCCCCGGTACTAGATTTTGAGATCGTACGATATGCCCACAGGACTTCGGGCAAAATTTCTTTCCATTTTCCTTTTGGCGTCGGTCAACCTATTCTTAAGATTTTAGAGTATGGTTTTGTTCGTAGATTTTGCCTGCCCGTTCCCACTAGGATGATAGGGTGTCAATAAGATCCTTTTAATCTTATGGTCCTCGAAATATTTACTCACTTTACTACCGATGAAATGCTTCCCATTGTCGCACACGATCTCTGCCGGCATTCCAAACCGGCATATTATGTGGTCCCAAATGAAGTCAATAGCTTCTTTCTCCCTGACTTTCTCAAATTCCTGGGCTTCCACCTATTTAGAAAAATAGCCAGTCATAAATAATATAAATTGAGCCTTACCGGGTGCCCATGGTAGGGGACCAATGATGTACATTCCCCATTTCATGAATGGCCAGGGTGACAGGACCGAATGTAGTAGCTCCTCGGGCTGACGAATCATCGGTGCATGCCTCTGACATCCGTTGCAGTTTCGCACGAACTCCTTCGTGTCTTTCTCCATGTCGATCCAGTAGTAGCTGACTCTAATTATCTTACAAACCAATGATTAGGCACCCGAATGGTTCCCGTAGGTGCCTTCGTGAACTTTCCACAAAATAATTCGGTATCTCCCTGTCCCAGACATATGGAAAACGGGCCATCAAATGTTCTCCTGAATAGGGTGTTGTCTTTGGACAAGCTGAACCTGGACGCCTTTGTGCACAAACCTCTCGATTCTTTAGGAGCCGAGGGCAGTTTTTCGGTCTTCAAGTAATCTATATACTTGTTTCTCCAGTCCCGGGTAAGCTTGTCAAGTTTATCTCGGCGTGCCCTTCTTCCACTACCGATTTCATGAGTTGTACGTTCCCGGGTTGAATTCATCGTCATCAACTGATGATCCTAAGTTAGTAAGAGCACCGACTTCCCTATTTTGATCCCGAGGTACATGTTGCAAAGTCCATTCCTTGAACTGATGTAACATCACCTGTAGTTTATCCAGGTACCTTCGCACTCGTTCTTCTTTGAATTCAAATGTTCCATTGACTTGGTTCATCACAAGGAGGGAATCACACTTAGCTTCAATCGCCTCGCCCCCAGGCTTTTAGATAGTTCGAGACCTGCAATCATGGCCTCGTACTTGACCTCACTGTTAGTCAATTTTACAGTTCTAATAGATTGCCTAACTACATTACTTGTTGGTGGCTTCAACACGATGCCAAGTTTGGACCCCTTTGCGTTAGAGGCACCGTCCGTAAAGAGGGTCCAGATTCCAAAAGAGGTTCTCGAGTTCAACAACAATTCCTTCTCGACCTCGGGTATTAGGGGCGACGTGAAGTCGGCCACGAAGTCCGCCAAAATTTGAGATTTGATGGCAGTTCGGGGTCGATATTCGATATCTTACCCGCTAATTTCCACGATCTATTTGTAAAATCGTCCTGAGAGCTCGGACTTATGTATTATGTTCCTCAACGGGTAAGTATTCACGACAAATATGGGATGGCATTGAAAATACGCCTTTAACTTCCTGGAGGCACTTAGCAAAGCGAGCGCTAATTTTTTCAGGTGAGGATACCTAGTTTCGGCCTCGCCTAGAGTCCTGCTAACATAGTAGATAGGAAATTGCATACCTTCCTCTTCCCGGACTAGGACTCCACTTAACGCTATCTCGAATACCGCTAAGTACAGGTACCACTGTTCACCTGCCTTCGGAGTATAAAGCAAAGACGGGCTCGAAAGGTACCGCTTGAGTTCTTCCAAGGCTTGTTGACACTCCAGGGTCCATGAGAAATTATTCTTCTTCTTTAATAACGTGAAGAACCGATGACTCTTATCGGAGGACCTTGAAATGAATCGACCCAAAGAGGCTATGTGCCCGGTTAATCTTTGAACGGCCTTGACATTGTCCACCACGATAATGTCCTCTATGGCCTTGATTTTATTGGGATTGATCTCGATTCCCCGGTTAGAGACCATAAATTCGAGAAATTTCCCGGACCCGACTCCAAATGCATATTTCTCCGGGTTCAGCTTCATATTGTATTTCTTTAATATGTTGAAGGTTTCATGCAAATGTTTTAAATGGTCCTCTGCTCGCAGGGACTTAACTAACATATTGTCAATGTAAACTTCCATTGATTTTCCTATTAGCTCTTCTAACATCCGATTTACTAGGCGTTGGAAAGTGGCACCGGCGTTTTTAGTGCGAATGGCATTACATTATAACAATAGGTGCCGTACTTAGTGATGAAGGATGTTTCTTCCTGATCGCCCAGGTCCATCCGAATTTAGTTCTACCCGGAATACGCATCGAGAAAACTGAGGATCTCGTGGCCGGACCGTCGCATCGATCATGCGATCGATGTTGGGCAAAGGGAAAGAGTCCATGGGGCATGCCTTATTCAAGTCTTTGTAGTCTATACACATTCTTAATTTATTCCCCTTTTAAGGGACTACCACTACGTTTGCTAAATAATCCGAGAACTTAACCTCCTGAATGGATCCTATTTTATGGAGTTTCGATACCTCGTCTTTGATGAATGCATGCTTAACTTCGGACTGAGGCCTCCTTTTCTGTTTGACCGGGTGGAACTTCAGATCCAGGATCAGCTTGTGAGTAGTTATTTTTGGCGGGATCCCTATCATGTCAAAGTGGGACCAAGAAAAACAATCTATGTTAGATATAAGGAACTTAATGAGTTTTTTCCTGAGCTTGGGACTTAACCCGGTTCCCAGGTATACCTTGCGATCAGGTAGGTGCTCGATCATTATGACTTTCTCCAGTTCCTCGACCGTTGATTTGGTGGCGTCGGAATCGTCGGGGGATATCAAAGACCTGGGAACTCTGTAGTCATCATCTTCACCCGTCCCTTATCTTTCTGGTTCGTTCGGGTCCGGCGTCGGTGATTGCTATTTGGCTTCTTCCTTGGTGACCGAACTCGGACCCCTTGGTGTTGAAAATGCGGATATCGAGACTACCTCGTCGACCGTGAACATCTCCTTTGCGGCCGGTTATTCTCCATAAATTGTTTAATCCCTCCTGGCATTAGGAATTTCAACACCTGGTGCAATGTCGAGAGCCCTCCCCTCATATTGTGAATCCACGACTTCCCGAACAGAGCATTATGTCTCATATCTCCTTCGATCACGTAGAACTTTGCTTCCTGAATGGTTCCCGTGATGTTCACCGGTAGTGTTATCTCCCCTTTAGTGGTCTCACATGCCATGTTGAATCCGTTAAAACTCGGATTGCAGGCATAATTTGGTCTTGTAGACCCAACTGCTCTACGACTCTCGATATGATGATATTGGTCGAGCTACCTGGATCAATTAACATATGCTTAACTCGAGATTTATTTATGAGTACATATATTACTAGTGCATTGTTGTGTGGCTGCACGATGCCTTTAGCGTCCTCGTCATTGAAATATAAGGTTCCTTCTGGAACGTAATCTCGAGTCCGTTTTTCCTTTGTGATGGATACTTTGGTGCATTTTAACGTCGGCCCCTAGGGGACGTCGACCCCATAGATGATCATGCTAATGATGTGCTGAAGTTCCTCCTACTCGATCTGCTTATTAGAGTCCTTATTCCTGAAATGATACTTGGATCGATCGCTCAGGAACTCTCGGAGATGTCCGTTGTGGAATAACCGGGCTACTTCCTCTCTCAGTTGTCGGGAATCTTCAGTTATGTGGCTGTGAGTGCCATGGTATTTACGCATTAGGTTGGGGTCCCTTTGGGCTGGATCGAACTGTAATGGTTGAGGCCACTTGGTGTCTTTGATGTGTCTGATGGCAGATACAATGGCAGCAACATCGACATTGAAGCTGTACTCCGATAACTTCGGTACTTCCTTAGGCCCGATGTCCCTATATAAACTGCTTCTGCTCATGAGTCCATGGTTATTTTGACCTCGATCGCTTCTTCTTTCACTTCTAATAAGGTTTTGCCCAGACCCATTACCTCTTCGATCTTTATTGTATAGTTGATACCGGTCCTTATTTGATCGGGGTTCACGATCAATGTTCTTTTGGATATGTCAATAGCCCTGATGGGATAAACGGACCTGGAAGGGGCCCCAAACTGATCATCTTCGACCCTAATTTTTGATTGATACCGATTATGTACGTCGGCCCAAGTTACAGCCAGATATTCTATTAGATTTTGCTTTAACTGCTGTGAAACCAATGAGATTCGAGTATTGAGTCCTTGGGTGAAGGCCTGAATGGCCCAATCGTCTGTGACCGGAGGCAAGTCCATTTTTTCTATTTGAAACCGGGACACAAATTCCCTGAGCATCTCATTATCTCTTTGTTTCACTTTGAAAAGGTCTGACTTCCTAGTCTCGAACTTGATGGCCACAGCGCGTGCTTTCATGAAGGAGTCTGCAAGCATAGCAAACGAGTCAATAGAATTAGGGGGTAAGTTGTGATACCATATCATAGCTCCCTTTGACAAAGTTTCCCCGAACCTTTTCAGTAGGACAAACTCGATCTCATCATCCTCCAAGTCGTTCCCTTTGATGGCGCACGTGTAGGTGGTCACATGCTTATTTGGATCAATTGTTCCATTGTACTTAGGAATTTCGGGCATGCGGAACTTCTTTGGGATTGGCTTCGGAGCCGCGCTTGGAGCAAAAGGTTTTTGAACAAACTTCTTGGAATCCAGGCCCTTTAATGTCGGTAGTGCTCCTAGGATTTGGTCGACCCTGAAATTGTAGGTTTCCACCTTTTTGCCATTGGCTTCAATTTTCTTTTCTCCCAATTCTACCCGTTTTGTCAGTTCCTCCAACATTTTAATGATCTCGGGGTTAGTCCCGGGTTCAGCTTCACTAGGACTTTCTATGACTAGTTCGTTTCTCAGAGTGAATTCCCGGGACGGCTCGAGCTCAACTCTGCTGGAGGCGCGACTTTGGTTTTGTAGTTGGGCTATCACTGGCTGTTGAGACTGTATCATTTCGAAGATCACTCGCAAGTTGATCCTATCTCCTTCACCGTCTTGTGTATTTTGGGCTACTGATCAGTCTCCCCCACAGACATTGTTCTCAGGATCGATAGGCAAATTTGCATTGATGGCCACATATGAGTTGGCGTCGATCAGGTCCGTAGCCGGAACTCCATTGGGAACGACAGGAGGCACCTTGTTACTGGGTACCATATTGTTGTTCTCACCATGGTGACCAGACTCCATCCACGTTTAGAAGGGCAGATTGGGAGTTCGACATTTTAAACTTTGACCTGAAATTAAAGACACTTCAAAGACCAAGTGTAAAATAGGCTGTGTTATGGAAATTTGTATCAAACTGCCACTATTATCCTTAACCCCACGGTGGGCACTAAACTGTTTACCCTAAAAAATGGATAACAATTAAATTTGTAAGTGGTTTTAAGGATACGCGGATTAATTTGATACAAAGTGATAAATTACGTCAAATTGAACAAACAAAGATAATATGGATTCAAACCACACAATGAGGATAGTTTCAGCCTTAATGAAGTATTCGCCCTCGATCCGGGCTCATTATGTCCAACACTGATGAACAAGAGAAAGAGCTAATAGCATAGAAAATAATAATATATTGCTTCGTCAATTTTTTAAGCTTGATTCTTTTTCCTTTTTCTTTATGATTGCCAAGATTTTGGATGCCTTAGCATGTAATAATTAGGTCTTATTCGGAGGTTCGAACATTGTTCATTTTCGATACTATTTTGCTTAAGGCTGGTGGGGGGCTTGGTATAACCGGAAACTTTCCCCAAAATGTTCATTTAGGATTTTTTTTTATAATTTTATCAAGGGTAGCCTTCAAACCGGTTTAGAAATTTTGAAGGCCTTATGTTTTGGTTACGGATCTCGGACATCTTCGAGCCATCCTAAGACTATCGTAGCCTTTTAAGTTCGGGTATTACCCAATGGGCTCGTTACCCCGAGTTATCCGGGCTTTCCCAGGATGATAGTTTTGAATGCGGATGGTCGGGGCCTTTAGAGTTCGGGCACTGCCTAATAAGCTTTGTGCCTCCGGGCTTTGATAACCCTAGTCGCCCGAGCCTGCCTTGGACGATAATTCCTGAGTGAGGGTGACCTCTTGGATCCGGACAGAGATTGCCCTTGGGGTCGATATCTTTAAGGGACCGAATGTAGAAATTCTTAAGGTATAAAATATTTATCCATAAGGAGAAACTTTCTTTCATTTCTATATAAGGTTACAAATCTATACATGCTTCGTGTCAGAGTTTGGGTGGTCTATGTGGTCACGGTTCATTTGACCGTTTGGCTCTTACAATAAATCTTATCCACCGAGCCTAGGTAGTTCGAGCATAAAGTCTCTTTCCTTGCCAAAATGATTATCTGAGGGTGATGGCCCCAGTATCGGAGGCTGATCATAGAGAGGCCTCGGATACTGCTGATGTGGTCCTTGACTCCAATCTTCGATTCTAAGTTAGCACGATCCACTGTTGCCTCGTTAAAAACCTTCCTGGAAAATCCATTTGGGACAAAACCGGTATAGGGAAAAAAGAGTGCAACACGTACTTTCGGGCCTAATAGTCGTATCGTTCCTTGATCGTTACCTACAAGTGTTAGTCTAATATGTAAAGAAAACAGATGAATGGAGTCGTACCTCAACAGTAATATTGTTTTAAGTGGGCCACGTTCCAAATGTTCGGTAGTCGTTCACCATACATTGCTTCAAGTTTGTAAGATCCTTTGCGGGAAATCTCGATAATTTGATACGGACCTTCCCAATTTGGCCCCAACTTCCCCTCGTTCGGGTTCCGGATGCTCAACGTGACCTTCCTTAACACCAAGCCCCCGATACCGAAGTTTCAAAAGTTGGCTCTTCGATTGTAATACCTTTTAATTCGTTGCTTTTGGGTGGCCATCCGGACGAGGGCGGCCTCACTCCTTTCATCTAGCAGTTCTAGGCTCGTATTCATGGCCTCATTGTTTTACTCTTCGATCGTATATCGGAACCTAAGGCTCGATTCCCCTGCTTCGACCGGTATTAGAGCTTCGACACCGTAAACTAATGAGAACGGGGTAGTCTCGGTACTAGACTTCGAGGTCGTACGGTATGCCCATAGGACTTCAGGAAACATTTCTTTCCATTTTCCTTTGGCGTCGGTCAATCTCTTTTTGAGGTTTTGGAGTATGGCTTTATTGGTGGAATCTACTTGCCCGTTCCCACTAGGGTGGTAGGGTTTTGATAGGATCCTTTTGATCTTATGGTCTTCGAGGAACTGTAACGACCTGACTTGTTGTTTTAAGAATTTACGCGCCCTGTTCAGTAACTTAAGGTCTCGAGCATCCTCGCAATATGTATTATGACCCGCGTGTATGGTCGAGTTTGATTTACGGATGATTCGGAGAGATTTGGGACACTTAATCCCTGAGATGGAAGCTTAAGCCTTAAGATTTTTACCGTAGTCGGAACTGTGTGAAGATGACTCCAGAATAGAGTTTTGTCGATTTTGTTAGCTCCGTTGGGTGATTTTGGACTTAGGAGCGTGTCTGGACTGTGAATCTGAGGTCTATAGCCAATTTAGGCTTGAAATGGTGAAAGTTGAATTTTTGAAAAGTATGACCGGGGGGTTGACTTTTTGATATCGAGGTCGGAATGCGATTCTGAGAGTTGGAACATCTCCATTATGTTATTTGGGACTTGCCTGCAAAATTTGACATCATTCCGGGTTGGTTTGATAAGTTTCGGCACGAGTTTTAGAAGTTCATAAGTTCGATTCGTGGTGTGATATGTATTTTTGGAGTTATTTGATGTGATTTTAAACCTCGAGAGAGTCCGGGTTAGGTTATGGAACTTGTTGGTATGTTTAGACGGGGTCTCGGGGGCCTCGAGTGTGTTTCGGATGGGCTACGGGCCATTTCCTTCTATTTTTGAACTGATGTTTTCTGTCATTTGGTTTCCTTCTTTGCGAACGCGAAGGGACTCCCGCGTTCGCGAAGAGGAATTTGAGGGACTGATGGTTTACCCTTCGCGAATGCGAAGCTATGGATGCGAACGCGAAGAAGGAGCAAGGCAAGCCTTCGCGAACGCGAAGAAGAAAGGAAGATTGGGGCCTGGGGTCGTTTGGCCTTTGCGAACGCGAAGAGTGGAACGCGAACGCGAACACGAAGGAGTTGGTCAGCTGGTCATCGCGAACACGACGAGGTATTCGCGAACGCGAAGAGGAAATGATGGGGCAGAAACAATTAGCCTTCGCGAACACGACGAGGAGGTCGCGAACGTGATGAAGCATTTGAGGCAGTTGGGTTTTGGCCTTTGCGAATGCGAAGCAATGGTCGCGAACGCGAAGAAGGACTATCTGGGCAGAATTAAAAGTCCCAAAAATGGGGGTTTGAGTTCATAACTCTAAATCTAATTTGGAGCTCGGTAGAAGGTGATTTTTGGAGAGATTCTTGCGTGGGTGTTTGGGGTAAGTGATTGTTATCTAGTTTTGGTTAATATCCATGACTATGTCTTTGAATCCATCATTTAATTCGGATTTAATGGAGGAAAAATCAACATTTTACAAAAATCTTCCAAAAACGAAAATATAAGATTTGGAAATCGAGTTGTTATTGGAATTCGATAAAATTGGTATAGTTGAACTCGTATCGGAATGGGTGTTCAGATTTTATGAAAATTATGTCGGGTTCCGAGAGGCAAGTCCCTCATTGACTTTTGTTGACTTTTTGGAATAAATTTTTAAGTCGGCGTATTATTATACGGAATTGTTTCCGATGAATTTTAATGAAGTTATACAATTATTTTGAATAGATTTGAATGGCCCGGAGGTCAATTCAAGCAAGAAGGCGATTTGGGAATATCGACATAACTTCAAAGAGGTAAGTGTCTTGCTTAACCTCGAGTGAGCGAAATTTCCCTTAGGCATTGAGTCCTATGTGCAACTTGGGTAATTGAAAATCATGTACGCGAGGTGACGAGTACCTACTTAGTTTATATGTGCAAATTTTATTGAGTTAAAATCTTGAGCATATTGTGTAGTAAATTGAATAATTGTTAGCATATATTTAATCATCTACTTGTCGTGCCTAAACCCTTGTTATTGACTCTGTCGTTATATGACAATGTGATGTGATTGTTATTTGATTATTTATGAAATTTCGTGAATTTGCTGGTTTGATAATTATTGGAATTTAATTTCATTTTGAATTTTCCCTCTGAAAATAATTAATTAAATGAGCTTAAGAAGAGGTGTTCATATAATTATTGAAAATTTAATCTTTTATGAAGACCCTCCTTTATGTTGAGTAATTTCTATCTCTATTGATTGTTTATGGGTGTTGTATACATTGTGTGGAGCATTTGGCTATTTGCTGTGAAATTATTTGACTTGGTTGTAGCTTTAAAATTTGGTTGTCGCCATTGAAAAATTGTGATATGAATTGATTTTTGTTATGTTGTTGTGATAATTTCCCGTGTAAAATATTGTGTTGTGTGAGTTGTTATTTTTGGGAGATAAGGGTGGCATTTCACCGTTGATATTACGTGGTTATAAAGGTGGCATTTCGCTGTTGTGTTTGTTGGCTATTGATATTGTCTGGGCGGAGCGATAAGGGTGGCTAAAGAAGCGATAAGGATGGCAATATGAGCGATAAGGGTGGTTGTTGATATTGTTTGGGCGGAGCGATAAGGGTGGCTATAAGAGCGATAAAGGTGGCAATGGGAGCGATAAAGGTGGCTATTGTCAGTGACGATATGTGATGATGTGGGGTTGTGGTGTTGACAATTTTCATGTGATGTTGTGATTTTCTATTGTTTATTCTTATACCTTGTGCAACTTGTCTTGTTGTTAGTAAATTGATAATAATCTGATTTATGTTGAAATTGGGAGCATGTGGCTATTGCCAGGCAGTTTATAAAATAAAATATGGGCACGAGGTGCCGTGAATTGTGATATGAAATGGGGATATTGGCACGTGAATTGTCCGTGCAGTTGTGATATAAAATGTGAGCACGAGGTGCTGTGATGAAATGATAATGATATTTGGCACGTGAATTATCCGTACAGTTGTGATATGAAATGAGGGCACGAGGTGCCGGGAAAATATGATGATTTAATTACGGGCACGAGGTGCTGTTGAAATATAAAAATGGGCTGAGACCCGTATTTAAAAAAAAAATATGAAAATGGGTTAAGACTCGTATTTTGATGATTTTGAAATGAGGTGTCACATGATGACTTTTTAATTGAAAGAATTATATTCAAAATATTTATTTGGAAGGATTTTTACTTAGAAAGTATTAGATAAAAGAATTGTATTTTGAAAGATATTTATTTGAGAAAA
This sequence comes from Nicotiana tabacum, assembly GCF_000715075.1. Lineage (NCBI taxonomy): Eukaryota > Viridiplantae > Streptophyta > Magnoliopsida > Solanales > Solanaceae > Nicotiana > Nicotiana tabacum. The sequence goes on from NC_134098.1 coordinate 11,188,751, forward strand.
TTGTATTTAAAAAGATTTATTGAAAGAATTATATTTGAAAAATAATTATTTGAGAAAATTATATTTGAAAGAGAGTTATCTGGAAGAACTATGTGAAAGACATTTATTTGAAGGGTTGGACTTAATTGAGTGTAATTGTGCTTATTAATTGTTGAGTGATATTAATGGTATTCTTGTTGTTTGTTGTGCATATCACTGGTTGTTTTATCCTACTTTTATTATTATTTGTTTCCTATTATTTTGTATATCATATTGCACAGGTTATTAGACTAGTGAGTGTCTTGACTGTACCTCGTCTCTACTCCATTGAGGTTAGTCTTGATACTTACTGGGCACCGTTGTGGTGTGCTCACTCTACACTTCTGCACATTTTTGTGCAGAGCCAGGTATTGAAGATATCGGACTTGAGCAGAGTTAAAGCACGATCATAAGGATTCAAGGTAGAGCTGCTTAGTTGTCGCAGTCCCTTGTAGTCTTTTTATTTTATTGTACTGTTAACTAGTAATCAAACAGTCTTGTATATTCGGTCCTCGTGACCATTCTATGTATTCAGTTAGAGTTCGTGACTCAGCACTACCAATCTCGGGAGGATGTATATTCATATTTGTTCTGCTATCAGTTTTGATTATTTATTTAATTTTTTTTAATAAAAAATGGCTTCAAAAAATAGTTGAAATCGGCTTACCTAGTCTTAGAGACTAGGTGCCATCACGACGCCTGTGGTGGGATTTTGGGTCGTGACAGTTGGTATCAGAGCTCTAGGTTCATGGGTTCTACGAGTCATGAACGAGTCTAGTAGAGTCTTGCGGATCGGTACGGAGACGTCTGTACTTATCTTCGAGAGGCTATAGAACTGTTCGGAAATTTCCATTTCTTACATTCCTGTCGTGCAGAATTTGTTGAATTTGGAATTTGAACCTTTGTATCTCCATTCTCTCACAGATGGTGAGGACACATGCTACTGGGTTAGCTGAGCAGGCATCCGCACATACTGCTAGGGCTGCAAGAGGCCGGGGCCGAGGTAGAGGTCGAGGTCGAGGAAGGGCACGTGCTGAGACTAGAGCACATGTCAGAACAACAATTGAGGAGCCACTAGTAGCTCCAGTTGGGGGACAGGTACCAGAAGCACCTGTTGTTACCCCAATACTTCAGGAGACTTTAGCACAATTCCTGAGTATGTTTGGTACATTAACTCAGGCGGGATTGATCTCTGTTGCACCAAACATTCTACAAATTGGGGGAGTAGCTCAGACTCCTACCACAACTCCAGAGCAGCAGTTCACGTTGGACAGGTTTCGGGTGTAGTACCGGTACAACCTGTTATTCCGGTTCTGCCTGAGGTTAGGCCCGAGGCATCAGAAGAAGAACAAAAGAGACTTGAAAGGTTTAAGAAGTATGATCCACCAACCTTCAGTGGAACAACGACAGAGAATGCCCAAGAATTTCTAGAAAATTGTCACCGTATTCTCTACACCATGGGTATTGTGGAGGTGGGCGGAGTTGCCTTTACTACATTTCAACTATCAGGCGCAGCGTATCGGTGGTGAAAAATCTATGAAGAAGGTAGACCAGCTGATGCCACACCACCAACTTGGGCTCAATTTTCAGAAATGTTCTTGAAAGAGATTGTTCCCTAGACTCTCAGAGATGCGTGGCACAGAGTTTGAACAGTTGTGTCAGGGCACTATGACAGTGTCAGAATATGCTATTAGGTTAAGTGAGTTATCCCGTCATGCACCTATCTTAATTCCTACAATCAGAGAACGGGTCCGCAGATTTATTGAGGGGCTTGATTATGATATTAAAATATGCATGGCTCGAGAGTTGCAAACTGATGCTCCATTTCAATAAGTAGTGGAGATTGCAAGGAATATTGAGGGTGTTCTAGGCGAGGAAAGGTAGTCTAAGGAGGCCAAAAGGTCTCGAAGATCTGGAGGGTTCAGTAGATTTTATTCTTAAGCTAGAACCCATTATATCGAAGGCTTGAGCAGCCGGTCAGCTCAGTCCGCACATCAGATTATTCGGGGTGCTCCAGTTTATAGTGCACCATCGACATGAGATTTTTACAGTGGTTATTCCAGTTATACGGCACAGACTCAGTACGAGCAGCCGCGACCTCAGGGGGTTGTTATGAGTGTGGTGATACTAGGCATATCATGAGAGATTGTCCCAGACTCGTGAGGGGTGGATTTCATCAGGACACTCCAGCTACAAGCTTTATCCCAGTTGATACTCCACGTGCACAGTCAGTTGGAGGTGGAGGACATGTGGGTAGTGGGCGCTTAAGAGGTGGAGGCCCGACCCGTTGATTTAATCACTATGATTTGGCTGAGGCCAATACACCAGATGGTGTCGTTACAGGTATGATCCTGATTTTTGTTATAAAGGATAATTTCCCTTAATTTTATTCGGTTCTGAATATTGAGGTGAGTCCTCCTATTATGCTCCACTTATGGGTGAGCTTCGTAAATTTGTGACCCATTTATATGAGATTAATTGATGATGTTGGAATTAATTATGAACAACTTTTAAGACCAGAGATGTGGTGATAAGCATACATATGATGTGGTTCATGTCCTGATATCATTATGATCAGGCAATGCTGAGATTAATGTTATTGATATATACCCTGTAGTATTTTTTTGGGTTGTGGATATGTTGTTAGGAGTTGTTTGGGTTTTACTCTGGTAGATGGATAGGCCCAATTACAGGGGAGACTCTGCCGAAATTCCCGAAAAATTTGGGAGTTAGTAAAATTTGAAGGATTGAGAATTTCAAAAGAAGAGACAAATTATGTTATGTGTTTGAGGGCAATTGATCCTAAGTGGGGAATAATGCAGCACCCCAAAGAAAGTTTTGAATTATTCAACACTATCGAGAAAATTGATGTGTGCATAGACATGAGTTTCTATAGCCAGTTGAGACTAATACTGTGCGTTGTTGTGAGAAATCAGGCCTTTTGAAGATATTTGAGTGTAAGAAAATGGCCTTAAAGTTTATAAATATGGATAAAAGGAATAATCTCAAGTGATATGATGTTGTCGGGCTTATCTCAAATGTGGTAACGTGGAATCAACTGTGAGTTTATGTGTAAAAGTAAAATTATCAATTCGGTAACCTTAGAATAATTCTTAGAACGTTCGAGGATGAACGTTTGTTTAAGAGGTGGAGAATGTAACGACCCGACTTGTCATTTTAATAATTTACGCCCCGTTCAGTGACTTAAGGTCTCGAGCAGCCTCGCAATATGTATTATGACCCGTGTGTGTGGTCGAGTTTGATTTACGGATGATTCGGAGAGATTTGGGACACTTAGTTCCTGAGATGGAAGTTTAAGCCTTAGGATTTTTACCGTAGTCGGAACTATGTGAAGATGACTCCAGAATAGAGTTCTATCGGTTTCGTTAGCTCCGTTAGGTGATTTTGGACTTAGGAGCGTCTCCGGACTGTGAATCTGAGGTCTGTAGCCAATTTAGGCTTGAAATGGTAAAAGTCGAATTTTTGGGAAGTTTAACTAGGGGGTTGACTTTTTGATATCGGGGTCGGATTGCTATTTCGAGAATTGGAACAGCTCCGTTATGTTATTTGGGACTTGCCTGAAAATTTTGACGTCATTCCGGGTTGGTTTGATAGGTTTCGGCACGAGTTTTAGAAGTTGGAAGTTTTAGAAGTTCATAAGTTCGATTCGTGGTGCGATTTATATTTTTGGCATTATTTGATGAAATTTGAAACCTCGATAGAGTCCGTGTTAGGTTATGGAACTTGTTGGTATGTTTAGACGGGGTCCCGGGGGCCTCGGGTGTATTTCGGATGGGCTACGGGCCATTTTCTTCTATTTTTGAACAACTATTTTCTGTCATCTGGTTTCCTTCTTCGCGAACGCGAAAGGAGTCCCGAGTTCGCGAAGACGAATTTGAGGGACTGATGGTTTACCCTTCGCGAACGCGAAGCTGTGGACGCGAACGCGACCATGAACGCGAACGCGAAGAAGGAACAGGGCAAGCCTTCGCGAACGCGGCCTAGGAAACGCGAACACGAAGAAGAAAGGAAGATTGTGGCCTAGGGTCGTTTGGCCATCGTGAACGCGAAGGAGTTGGTCAGCTGGTCATCGCGAACGCGATGAGGGGTTCGCGAACGCGAAGAAGAAAGGAAGATTGTGGCCTGGGGTCGTTTGGCCATCGTGAATGCGAAGGAGTTGGTCAGCTGGTCATCGCGAACGCGACGAGGGGTTCGCGAACGCGAAGAGGAAATGATGGGGCAGAAACAACTGGCCTTCGCGAACACGACGAGGAGGCCACGAACGCGATGAAGGATTTGAGGCAGTTGGGTTTTGGCCTTCGCGAACGCGAAGCAATGGTCGCGAACGCGAAGAAGGCCTATCTGGGCAGAATTAAAAGTCCCAAAAATGGGAGTTTGAGTTCATAACTCAAAATCTAATTTGGAGCTCGGTAGAGGGAGATTTTTGGAGAGATTCTTGCGTGGGTGTTTGGGGTAAGTAATTCTTATCCAGTTTTGATTAATTTCCATGATTATGTATTTGAATCCATCATTTAATTCGGATTTAATGGAGGAAACGTTTTTGATTTGGAAGTCGAGTTGTTATTGGACTTCGATAAAATTGGTATGGTTGAACTCGTATCGGAATGGGTGTTCGGATTTCATGAAAATTATGTCGGGTTCCGAGAGGCGGGTCCCGCATTGACTTTTGTTGACTTTTTGGAATAAATTTTTAAGTCGATGTATTATTATCCGGAATTATTTTTGATGAATTTTAATGAAGTTATACAATTATTTTGGACAGATTTGAACGGGCCGGAGGTCAATTCAAGCAAGAAGGCGATTTTGAAATATCGGCATAACTTCAAAGAGGTAAGTGTCTTGCTTAACCTCGAGTGGGGGAAATTCCCCTTAGGCATTGAGTCCTATGTGCAACTTGGGTAATTGAAAACCATGTACGCGAGGTGACGAGTACGTACTTGGTTTATATGTGCAAATTTTATTGAGTTAAAGTCTTGAGCATATTGTGTAGTAAATTGGATAATTGTTGGCATATATTTAATCATCTACTTATCGTGCTTAAACCCTTATTGTTGACTCTGTCGTTATATGACAATGTGATGTGATTGTTATTTGATTATTTATGAAATTTCGTGAATTTGCTGGTTTGATAATTATTGGAATTTAATTTCATTTTGGATTTTCCCCTCTGCAAATAATTAATTAAATGAGCTTAAGAAGAGTTGTTTGTATAATTATTGAAAATTTAATCTTTTCTGAAGACTTTGCTTTATGTTGAGTAATTTCTATCTCTATTGATTGTTTATGGGTGTTGTACACATTGTGTGGAGCATTTGGCTATTTGCTGTGAAATTAATTGACTTGGTTGTAGCTTTGAAATTTGGTTGTGGCCATTGGGCAAATTGTGATATGAATTTATTTTTGTTATGTTGTTGTGATAATTTCCCGTGTAAAATGTTGTGTTGTGTGAGTTGTTATTTTGGGGACATAAGGGTAGCATTTCACCGTTGATATTATGTGGTTATAAAGGTGGCATTTCACTGTTGTGTTTGTTGGCTATTGATATTGTCTGGGCGGAGCGATAAGGGTGGCTAAAAGAGTGATAAGGATGGCCATAAGAGCGATAAGGGTGGCTATAGGAGCGATAAGGGTGGAAATAGGAGCGATAAGGGTGGCTATTGTCAGAGATGATATGTGATGATGTGGGGTTGTGGTGTTGAAAATTTCTATGTGATGTTGTGATTTTCTTGTGTTTATTTTTATACCTTGTGCAACTTGTCTTGTTGTTAGTAAATTGATAATAATCTGATTTATGTTGAAATTGGGAGCCTGTGGCTATTGCCAGGCGGTTATAAAATAAAATGTGGGCACGAGGTGCCGTGAATTATGATATGAAATGGGGATATTGGCACATGAATTGTCCATATAGTTGTGATATAAAATGTGAGCACGATGTGCTGTGATAAAATGATAATGATATTTGGCGCGTGAATTGTCCGTGCAGTTGTGATATGAAATGAGGGCACGAGGTGCCGGGCAAATATGATGATTTAATTATGGGCACGAGGTGCCGTGAAAATATGATAATGGGTTGAGACCCGTATTTACGAAAAATATGAAAATGGGCCGAGACCCGTATTTTGATCATTTTGAAATGAGGTCTCACATGGTGACTTTTTAATTGAAAGAATTATATTCAAAATATTTATTTTGAAGGATTTTTACTTAGAAAGTATTATATAAAAGAATTGTATTTTGAAAGATATTTATTTGAGGAAATTGTATTTGAAAAGATTTATTGAAAGAATTATATTTGAAAAATAATTATTTGAGAAAATTATATTTGAAAGAGAGTTATCTGGAAGAACTATGTGAAAGACATTTATTTGAAGGGTTGGATTTAATTGGGTGTAATTGTGCTTATTAATTGTTGAGTGATATTAATGGTATTCTTGTTGTCTGTTGTGCATATCACTGGTTGTTTTATCTTACTTTTATTATTATTTGTTTCCTATTATTTTGTATATCATATTGCACAGGTTATTAGACTAGTGAGATTGTCTTGACTGTACCTCGTCTCTACTCCATTGAGGTTAGTCTTGATACTTACTTGGCACCGCTGTGGTGCGCTCACTCTACACTTCTGCACATTTTGTGCAGAGCCAGGTATTGAAGATAACAGACTTGAGCAGAGTTAAAGCGGGATCGTAAGGATTCAAGGTAGAGCTGCTTGGTCGTCGCAGTCCCTTGGAGTCTTTTTATTTTATTGTACTGTTAACTTGTAATCAAACAATATTGTATATTCGATCCTCGTGACCATTCTATGTATTCAGTTAGAGTTCGTGACTCAGTACTACCAGTCTCGGGAGGATGTATATTCATATTTGTTCCGCTGTCAGTTTTGATTATTTATTTAATTTAAAAAAAATGGCTTCAATAGGTAGTTGAAATCAGCTTACCTAGTCTTAGAGACTAGGTGCCATCACGACGCTTGTGGTGGGATTTTGGGTCATGACAGGAACTTGCTTACTTTGCTGCCGATGAACTGTTTCCCATTGTCGCACACGATCTCGTCGGCATTCCGAACCGATATATTATGTGATCCCAAATGAAATTGATGACTTCCTTCTCCCTGACTTTCTCATATGCCTAGGCTTCCACCCACTTAGAAAAATAGTCAGTCATAAATAATATAAATTAAGCCTTACCGGGTGCCCATAGAAGGGGACCGACAATGTCCATCCCCAATTTCATGAACGACCAGTGTGACAAGACCAAATGCAGCATCTCCCCAAGCTAATGAATCATCGGAGAATGCCTATTATATTCGTTGCATTTTCGTACGAACTCCTTCGCGTCCCTTTCCATGTTGATCCAGTAGTAGCCGGCTCTGATTATTTTCCGAACTAATGATTCGGTGCCCGAATGATTTTCATAGGTGCCTTCGTGGACCTCCCTCAGAACATACTCGGTATCTCCTGGTCCTAGAAATATTGCGAGTGGGCCATCGAATGTTCTTCTGAACAGGGTACCGTCTCCGGACAAGTTGAACCGGGCCACCTTCGTACGTAGAGCCGTCGATTCATTAGGATCTGAGGGCAGTTTTCTGGTCTTCAGATACTCTATATATTTGTTTCTCCAGTCCCAAGTTAGGATAATTGAGTTTATCTCGGCGTGAACTTCTTCCACTACCGATCTCATGAGTTGCACGACCGCCCCCGAGTTGAACTCATCGTCATCGACCGACGATCCCAAATTAGCAAGGGCATCGGCCTCACTATTTTGATCCCAAGGTACATGTTATTGAGTCCACTCTTTGAACCGATGTAACATTACCTACAACTTATCCAGGTATCTTTGCATTCGTTCCTCTCTGACCTCCAACGTCCCATTAACTTGGTTCACCACAAGGAAGGAGTCTCACTTAGCTTCAATCACCTCTACCCCCAAGCTTTTGGGTAGTTCGAGACCTGCAATCATGGCCTCATATTCAGCCTCGTTGTTAGTCAATTTTATAGTCCTAATAGATTGTCTAACTACATTACCTGTTGGTGGCTTCAATACGATGCCAAGTCCGGACCCTTTTGCGTTCGAGGCACCATCCGTAAAGAGGGTCCAGATTCCCGAAGAGGTCCTCGAGTTTAACAACAACTCTCTTTCCACCTCGGGTATTAGGGACGGTGTAAAGTCGGCCACAAAGTCTGCCAAAATTTGGGATTTAATCGTGGTCCAGGGCCGATATTGGATATCGTACCCGCTGATCTCTACGACCCATTTGGCCAATCGTCCTGAGAGCTCGGGTTTATGCATTACATTCCTCAATGGGTAAGTAGTACAACACATATGAGGTGACATTGAAAGTACGGTTTCATCTTCCTAGAGGTGCTTAGCAAAGCGAGCGCTAGTTTTTTCTAGGTGAGGGTATCTAGTTTCGTCCTCGCCTAGAGTCGTGCTAACATAATAGATTGGAAATTTCTTACCTTCCTCTTCCCGGACCAGGACTCCACTTATCGCTACCTCGGACACTGTTAAGTACAGGTAAGAATGTTTGTCTATCTTCAGAGTATGAAGCAGAGGTGGGCTCAAGAGATACCGATTGAGTTCCTCCAATGCTCGTTGGCACTTCGGGGTCCATGAGAAGTTATTATTTTTCTTCAATAGTGAGAAGAACCGGTGTCTCTTGTCGGATGACCTCGAGATGAATCGCCCCAGGGCGGCTATGCATCCGGTTAGCCTTTGAACGGCCTTGACGTTTTCTACAATGGTGATATCTTCGATGGCCTTGATCTTATTGGGATTAATCTCGATTACCCGATTGGATACCTTGAACCCAAGGAATTTCCCAAACCCGACTCCGAATGCACATTTCTCCGGGTTCAGCTTCATATTGTACTTCTTCAATATGCTGAAGGTTTCCTGCAAATGTTTCAAATGGTCCTTTGCTCGCAAGAACTTAACCAATGTATCGTCAATGTAAACCTGCATTGATTTTCCTATTTGTTCTTCGAACATCCGATTTACTAGACGTTGGTAAGTGACACCGACATTTTTTAGTCCGAATGGCATTAGGTTATAGCAGTAGGTGCCGTACTTAGTGATGAAGGAAGTTTTTTCCTGATCGCCGAGTCCATCTGAATTTGGTTGTACCCGAAATAAGCATCGAGAAAACTGAGGATCTCGTGGTTGGCCGTTACATCAATCATGAGATCAATTTTAGGCAAAGGGAAAGAGTCCTTGGGACACACTTTATTCAAGTCTTTATAGCCCACACACATTCTTAATTTGTTTTCATTTTTAGGGACTACTACTATGTTTGCTAACCAGTCCGGGTACTTAACCTCCAGGATGGACCGTGTCATATCAAGGTGGGACCAAGCGAAACAATCTATATTAGCTATAAGGAATTGAATGAGTTTTTTCCTGAGCTCGGGACTCAACCCCATGCCCAGGTATGCCTTTCGATCGGGCAAGTGCTCGATCAGTACAACTTGCTCCAGTTCCTCGACTGTCGATTTGGTAGCATCGGAATTTTCGGGGGCTATAAAAGACCTGGGAACCCCATAATCGTCATCTTTATCGGTCCCCTGCTTCTCTAGTTGGGTTGGGGCTGGTGTAGGTAATTGCTATTTAGGTTCTTGCTTGGCGACCGAACCCAGACCTTTTGTCTTTGTAAGTGTGAATATCGGGACCACCTCGTCAATCGCGAACATCTTATTTAAAGCCGGTTGTTCTCCCTAAATTGTTTTTATCCCTCCCGGTGTTGGGAATTTCAACACTTTGTGCAGAGTTGAGGGTACCGCCCTCATGTTGTGGATCCATGGCCTCCTAAACAGAGCATTGTACCTCATGTCTCATTCGATTACATAAAATTTGGCTTCCTGAATAGTCCCGGCGACGTTCACCGGTAATGTTATCTCCCCTTTAGTGGTCTCACATGCCATGTTAAATCCGTTTAGAACTCGCATTGCAGGCACGATCTGATCTTGTAGACCGAGCTATTCTACGACCCTCGATCTAATGATATTGGCCGAGCTACTTGGATCAATTAACACATGCTTAACTCGAGAATTGTTTATAAGTACAAATATTACCAATGCATTATTTTGGGGATGTACGATCCCTTCAGCGTCCTCGTCGTTGAAAGACAAGGTTCCCTCTGGCACATAATCCCGAGTCTGTTTTCCCTTGTGATGGATACTTTGATGCGCTTTAGCATCGGCCCATGGGGAACGTCGACCCCGCCGATGATCATGTTAATGACATATTGAGGTTTCTCCTGCTCGATCTATTTATTAGAATCTCTATTCTTGAAATAATTCTTGGCTCGATCGCTCAGGAACTCTCGGAGATGTCCGTTGTTGAAAAGCCGGGCTACTTCCTCTCTTAATTATCGGTAGTCCTCTGTTCTGTGGCCGTGAGTGACATGATATTTACCCATTTGGTTAGGATCCCTGTGGGCTGGATCAGACTTTAGAGGTCGAGGCCGCTTGGTGTCTCTGATGCGTCTGATGGCGGTTACGATAGCAACAACATCGATGTTGAAGTTTTACTCTGATAACCTCGGTGCTTCCTTAGTCCTGATAGATCTGTCAAAACCATTTTTGCTCATGAGTCCTCGGTTATTTTGACTCCGATCGCTTCTCCTTTCATTTCTCACAGGGTTTCGTCCATATCCGTTACTCTGACGATCATCGATATACGGCTGATATCGATCCCTACTTGGTCTTGTTTCATGATCAATGTCTCATTTGGGTATATCACTGGCTCGGACAGGATAAACAGACCCGGAAGGGGCCTCAAGCTGATCATCTTCAACTCTAATTTTTGACTGATATCGGTTATGCATATCGGCCCAAGTTACGGCCGGATATTCTACCAGATTTTGCTTCAACTGCTGCGAAGACAATGAGCTTCGAGTATTGAGTCCTTGGGTGAAGGCCTGAACGGCCCAATCGTCCGCGAATGGAGGCAGGTCCATCTGAAATCTGGACACAAATTCTCTAAGCATCTCATTATCCCTCTGTTTTACTTTGAAAAGGTCCGACTTCTTGGTCTCGACCTTGATAGCCTCGGCGTGTGCTTTTACAAAGGAATATGCAAGCATAATAAACGAGTCAATAGAATTAGGAGGTAAGTTTTGATACCATATCAGAGTTCCTTTTGACAAGGTCTCATCATCTTCTAAGTCATTCCCCTTGATGACACACGTGTATGAGGTCACATGTTCATTTGGGTCAGTTGTCCGATTGTACTTAGGAATTTTAGGCATGCGAAACTTTTTAGGGATCGGCTTCGGGGCTGAACTCGGAGGGAAAGGCTTCTGAACAAATGTTTTGGAGTCTAGGCCTTTCAATATCGGTGGCGCTCTGGGGATTTGGTCGACCCTGGAGTTGTAAGTCTCCACCTTCTTGTCGTTGGCTTCGATTTTATTTTCTCCCGTTTCCACCCGCCTTTTCAATTCCTCGATCATCTTTATTATATCGGGGTTGGTTTCGGGTTCAACTTCATTTGGCCTATCTGTGGCTGGTTCATTTCTACGAGTGTTTTCCCGAGATGATTCGGGCTCAACTCTACTTAGAGCGCGACTTCAGTTCTACAGTTGGGCTATCGCTGCATGCTGAGCTTGCAGCATTTTGAAGATCACCCGTAAGCTGATACCATCTCCTTCACCGTCACGAGAATTTTGAGTAACTGACCGGACTCCCCCGCGGATACTTTCTCAGGACCGGTGGGCAAATTCGTGTTGATGGTCACATGCGAGCTGGCATCGACCGGGTCGGCGAGCGAAATTCTGTTGGGATCGGCGTGGGGCACCTCGTTACCCGGCGCTATATGGTTGTTCTCTCCATGGTGGCCAGACTCAACATCCATGTTTAGAGGGGCAGATTGGGAGTTTGACATTTTAAACGTAGACCTGAAATCAAAGGCACTTCAAAGAACAAGTGTGAAGTAGGGTGTGTTATGGAAATTTGTATCAAATCGCCGCTATTATCCTTAGCCCCACGGTGGGCACCAAATTGTTTATCCTTAAATCGGATTACAATTAAATTTATAAGTGATTTTAAAGATACGCGGATTAATTTGATACAAAGTGATAAATTTCATCAAATTGAACAAATAAATATAAAATGGATTCAAATCACACGAGGAAGATAGTTTCAACCTTAATGAAGTATTCGTCCTCGATCCGGGCTCACTATGGCCATCACTGATGAACAAGAGAAAGAGAAAATAATAGATAAAATAATAATATATTGCTTTGAAATGCGTGTGACAATGTCGCCTTTGAATAAAAATCATATCCTTTATATAGTAGGAGAGTTTCTTCCCTAGTACAATTCTAGAAAAGATAAAAATCTTCTTTTTCGTTAATCACTGATCTGCTGCCGATACGAGCCGAGATCCGCGTCGTGATATCCGGTCGGGCTCGGATAACACGACCCTTCGTTAGTCGTGTGCAACCATTTGGTAAGGCTTTTCCGAGTTCTTGGAGCTTGAACCGAATCCGTGGGTATGGTCTTGATGGCTCCGGTGGTAAGCGATCTGTTCGGGCATTAGCACGAGAGGTATATCCGGTCGGTCCAGGACATAACGACCCTCTGTTGGTCGTGCTCGATTGCCCGACATGTTCTCCAAAGTCGTTCAAGGTTATGACCGATTCCGAACCATAACTCGATAAGACTCTTGCCCCGATTTCGGTCCCCTGTCATCATGTCCCGAGCTTGGATTATTTTGTCGGAGGCCGGGTTGTACCATGAGCTCGATTTGAACTGTATACACTCCTTTAATGACATTTTTGAAGAAATTAAAATACATATATACATAAGTTGAATTGTAAATATGTAATCACCAAAGAGCATGGTGGGATCAACGAGATCCCTCCACTCTTAAACAGAAACTACCTACTCCCTATGTCCCGATTTATGTTACACTTTTCGCTGAACGAGATTCAAACTTCTTAATTTTAACCATAATTTGAACATATAATCTTTAAATATTTTTAAATAAACTTATATATTCCTAAACTACGTAAAAAGTACTATAAATTGTAGTAATTAACAATTTAAAAAATTAAAAGATATATGAAAGAATCGCGGGCCAAAGAAGGATTTATTTGATTCTCGAAATCCGAATATATACCTTCACATAAATTGAAATTGGAACAGAGAGAGTATTATACTTGTTTTATCGCTGATTTAATGTGAGCTTGATTTCTTCTGTTATTACTAGCTAAGAGAGTTTAGGCTTTGCTATTTATGTTCAAAGAGATGTTGCCGATTGAGATTTCAGCATTTTCATGCAAATCTTTTATCCCATGACTTCAATCAATGTATGGGTTCAACAGAACTTTATGTTTTCGGCTCAATCTTTAGTACATATGCAAAAACTTTATGCTTGTGAGTAAAACACATCAAACTCAAGCTGAAACCAGTGATCTGTAAATTCTAAATTCGCAAGCGATCAACAAGAAGACGACATTAATACTCTCCCCGTTTCAGTTTATGCGAATTTTTTATTTTATGAGAGCTAGTTTGACTAATCTTTACAGCTAAATTGGATTAGATTAACTCAATATTATGAAATTAAAATTTAAATATTCAAAAACTGTACGAAAAGTACTATAAGTTGCAATTCTTCTCATGTCAATATGATGAAAAGATACATTTTAAAATGTTGGTCAAAATTTATATAGTTTGAATCTCGAAAAAGCAAAAATATTCAAATAAACTGTAATGGATAGAGCAATAAACTCAAGTGAATCAAATTTAGCAATAATTTATTAGTTAGAAATTGTGAAAGTCGGGGCCTATATGCATTTCTCTCATAAGTATTTCTTTTTTGTGATTTGTTCATAGATCTTTACTTAATTCCTCTACTCACCCTTCATTTCTAGTTTAGTTTTAGGAAGTAAGGTGATAAGCCTATTAAAGTTACTTGGTTTGATCTCTCTAAGAACGATATTTAGAATACTTTTCATTCAGTATACTTGCATCTGAAAGTCTAATTTATTAATTAATTATTATGTGAGAAACTACTATGGAAACAGATTCTTATTACGATTTAATTTAATTTTTTACTTTAAATTGTAAAATTAATCAAGGTAGAAACCAAACCAAGCTATATGCAGTATATACTCCATTTCATTCTTTATTTAATTTCTTCAAAGACTATTATAGAAGTGGATTACCACGCCTAATTCCTTTGTGTTTTGGACTTACTTGAATTTCCTGCTCTAATTTAAATTCTGCATTTCATTAGCATAACAAAAATTGTATTCAAACTTAAAAACAAGAAGACAAAAACTTAACATTCCTTTTTCGTTTGCTGAAATAATTTATGAATTACATTCTAGAGTATATCCAAACTTCACATGTTTAGTAACATGAGGTCGAATTACTATTAAAAATCATGGACTTAAGATCACTTAAATCCTATTATAAATTGATTATTGTATAATTAAGAAAATAATCTAATAGAAAAACCTATTATGGAACTTATTTTCTTTCTTATCCTAATGATCTTCAGGCCTTCACTCTAGAGGGCTATGAATAAGATTAGCCAAAGTTGTCATAGCATGTGATTGACCTGAAATAATTCCTGCAGTTGAAGGATTTTGTCCCAAAACAATACAATAACCATCATCATAATTCACCATTCCTTGTGCCATAGGTTGCCATACTAAGCTTCCTGCCATAGTTCCCCCTTCTTTTGCCAAAATTGTAGATATTCCTATATACAATACTCATTAATGTGTCTCTTGAACTAAGACTGTATCCTTGACCTCTACTAGACTTGCCAAATTCAGCTAGCACTAGAGGTTTCTTTAGTATAGTTTTTGCATCTTCCCAATGGCTTGTAACCCACCTTTGCATCCATGCTAATTGTGCTTCATCGCTTTGTCCGGATACCCTATAAATGTAAAAAGTTAAAGATTTTTGCATTGTCGATGAGGTAAACAATGTTTGAACAACCAGGCTATTTATAAGGTGTTACGATGAAAAATATGAACTTGTGAGTGGATCAAAGATGTTAATATACCATTGATCAGTGTATAAGTGGATAGTGGCAAAATCTATCTCATTGATAAGATGGTTACTGATAAAATCTGTTCCGACTTGATAACCAGGATTAACTTGTTTCCTTTCAGGAACCGAATCACCATAGAATCCCTCCATTCCTACCTCCAACAAGTGTTTGTTGTCTAGTGACTTCACAAAACTTGCCATTTCTTGAACCCAAGCCTGTTGATGATATTTTATAGATAAAAAATCAGTTGATGATATTTCTAAAATTCAATTAGTTTGGAAATGAATTAAGAAGCATTACTTGATGCTTACATTAATGGTTTTTCCAGAATAGTCAGCTTGGTCGCGTGGCTCATTAATGAGTTCCCATGCCATGATTGTTGGATCATCTTTGTAAGCAACTCTAGTAATCGTATTGAATCTTGTAACGACGTTCTGTAGCAATTTCACAAGAACATAAATTCATATATTAACCACCATATATCAACTTTGTTAATTTTATTTGATAATGAAGTATTACTTGGAAAAAGAAAAAGATTGCATGAATATCAAACAGTCGCTATTTAAGTGAAAAAGTTCCACACATTGTTACCCCATACCTTGATGTGGTTCTTGTAATAACTTTTGAGCATAGGATGAGTTTAGAAATCATCGTCGCTATTAATCTGAGCCCCTGCATTTCGTGCCCATTGGGCATATTGAGCTTTTCCTCCAAAGTCATTCCAGTTGTTTACAAAGCTCAAGATTAAGCGAACACCATATTTCTTAGCTTCCGAGATCACAAAATCCAAACCCTAAATCCATAAATATACAATAATAACCGTAAAATTAGACACCATTTAAATAAGTATCTAACTATTGACACAATTCATGCATAAATTTTATTGAAGGAATTTAACTTGTATTCCTTACATGGTGGAAAGAACTTTTACCAGTACAATTTAACTAGCTAGTTATAGTAGGTGGTTACTCTATTTTTTGGATTAACATATTAGATTTGATAGGTAGAATTATTTGTCGTCATAAGCTAACTTAACCTTTTAATCTTAAAACTCTTTTAGCGCAGGACATAAACTTTACCTGAAAAACTCGTTCATCGTAAACGCTAGGTGATATTTGTAATGCTCTATCACCTCCATCACTGAAAGCCCAGGTGCGACAAACAGAAAGGCCAGCAGCAGATGCATCTTTAAAATCCTCAGTGACTTTGTATCTCTCACTAGGCTCGGCAGCAACGTGCATCAACCAATAGGAGTTGAAACCATTGAATAGAAAAGGGGATCCATTGAGTTCAAAATGGGCACCCTTAACTGCTATAAACCCTACATTAGCATTTCTTGGAACCCTAGCTTCACATGTGAGAGCTAAAAATAAGAGCAAAAGGCCAGAAATACAGCTCGTTCTTGTAAAAGACATTTTGTAGTTTAATTTCTATATTGAATGAAAGAGATGTGATATGCTAGAGGTCACCTTCCTGTTGGCTTTTATAATGAGTTAAAGACTTGCAGGAACTAAAAATAGCAAAACTTGCAGGAACTAAAAAACTTTCCTAGTGGATGCATGGAAATTGAAATTTGGTAAGTTAACCTGAAAATATATCTTATTTATGAAAGTTATCATGGGATGTTGATAGAAGAGGAAGGCAGTTATTTGGTTAAAGCAAAAAGACATGTCTGTTGAAAGAATTATAACGACAAATTATGGGGAAAAGAAAAACGATAAATAAAGAAAAGGAAAAGGTGGAAGCTAGTGGTGTAATATGGGTGATGTATTGCATCCATTGGTTGGTTTTAGTTTAAGGTTTTAACTAGATCTGATCTGATGATAGAAATATACCCCATCCGTTTCAATTTACGTGAACTTATTTTTTTTTTTTAGTCCGTACCAAAAAGAATGATATTTTTCCCTATTTGAAAATAATTTACCTTTATGCAATGATTTATAACCTCATTTTACACCACAAATTTAAAAGTTTTTTTTCTTTTCTTAAATTTCGTGTCCAATCAAATGAGTTTATACAAATTGAAACGGAAGGAATATTATATACCGAAACGTGTGGTCAAGTGATTGTACAATTGGGTTAGTACATTTACTTCCTCTTTTTTTTGGGATAAGGAAAATTTCCTGTAGAGAGTTCTTTTTTTGGTGCTTCTATGAAAGCATTTCCACTTTTTCTGAAAGTCCAGATCATTTGGTAAAGTGGGTTTTGGTATGTTCTATATTACAAATTTATTTATCCTTAATATTTAGGTTTTAACTTAATTATAAATTAATTGTTATACAATTTATTATTTATATATAAATAAGTTTTAAATGAGTATTCATGATCGTAGCCTTTTAATGTGAAAATCAAATTCCACGGATCTTTCGCTTTCACAAATCTCTCTCCTCTCTCCTTTCTCTCTCTCTTTTCTTTTTTTATGCACGACTTCTTCTTCTTTGGATCTCTATGGTTCTCTTCTCTTTTCTCTTCTCCTTTTTCTTTTTTTCTTCAATAATAAATTTGATGTCGTCGCTTATCACCATCGAACCAGTCATTGTTTGTTGCCCCACCAGCCATTGAAAGCCATCAAAAGCTTCAAAACTTTGATTTTGAATTCGTTTTTTTAAAATTATTATTTATTTTGATTGAGTGTTGTTGCAAACGATCGAAAATATTCTTTGGAGTTTATATCTCAATTTAAAAGGTGTTTGCTGAAGATTAGAGTTAATTTTGGATGAATGATTGAAACTCGAAAATAAAGATGTATTAAAACTGTACTATAATTGTATGTAAATTGTATTTAAGTTGTATTCTGTTGTAATTATATATTTTTATTTGAATGTTGTATGAAAGTTGGAAAATAGTTGTATAATATATGAATCATTGTATGAAATTAGTATTTAAGTTATGTATTTTCTTTTTACATAAAGTTGTTGATATTTATCAACGTTGTATAAAGAGAGGACGTATTGATTGGAATTTCAGAGAAGAAGAAGAACACACCACATATAAAATATATATACAAATCATATATAAAATACATACAAAAGACATATTTATATAAAATTTATATGAAAATTGTATTTAAGCTGTATGATGTTGTAGTTGATTTTAACTGGGTAAAAATGATGTATGAAAGTTATAGATAAGTTATAAATAAGTTGTATACTATATAATTAGTTGTATAAAATTTATTTTTAGCTTATATGTTGTTGTGGATGTATCAAATTTGAATATTACGGCATTAAACTTGCCTGATTTAGGTGTTGTCTATTGTTAGTGCCTCTAATGCTTTGGTTTGGCGTTACTTTCTAGTTTAAGCTATGAAAATAGTTTTACTAGATTTGGTTCTCAATTAAGTCTTGAACTATTTTACGTTATTGTGGTTCGACATTATTAGAAATGCTATACTACAGTTAAAGCACTATTGGAAAGAGGAGAGGAGAGAAAAAAGGAGAAGGTGTAACTGAATTCCATAATTTAAGATATAAATAATGGATTTTATATGGAGAGAGGCGACACAGAATAGGGAAAGAGGAGAGAGGAGAAAAAAAGGAAAGAGTGTAACTGAATCCCCTAATTTAAGGCACTAATAATGAATTGTATATAAATTGTAAGCAATCCTTGTTTAGGGCGGGTAATATATAAAATTAGGACTATTTTGGTAAATAAGTTTTAAATATTGTATAAGAACGAAAAAACCCCTTTTTGTATTCAACAGTCCTAATTTTTAATCATTTTAATTTTTACAAACTACTACTACTACTACAACTATTAATAATAATAATAATAATAATAATAATAATAATAAACAAAAGAAAAAAAGAAATGAAGAGATCATAACATATTTTGGGGTGATTCTTTTGTGTTCTTAAGAGATAAGTCATATACTTAGCTCAAGATGTTGAACTTTAATTAATTACTTCTTTTTGAGGAGTGAAGAGAAGGAATTTATAGAACCTTTTTCCCATTTTTGGAATCTCAGAATCTGCAATTCAGTAATCTATATTCATATCCATTTATTAATAGCTAATCTTTGAAGTAAGGAATTCCTCTCCCTTATCTCTAAATTCTCTCACTGAACAGATGGCACACCCAAATGACCCTCCCCCACTCCGCCCACCTGACCCTAGTAATGGTAATTCGACAACTCACCTACCAGAACCTATTCTGTCTAATCAACCACCTAGTAACAATGCTTCAATGGCTACCTTGGATCAAACAAACACCACCAACCCCACCGGAAATGAAGCCGTCGGGATTAATACCTCCACAAATATCTAAACCAAACAATCTTCTACCAATCCCCACATATTTCGCCCCGCCCCAACCAAAGATTTCTTCAAACTTTGACCGACCACAACACCGTAAAGAGTAAATTAGTGAAAACCCCATCGTTGGCCACCAAAAACCTCCCCATACCACAAGAACACAACCAATAGATCCACTAGATACTCAGACTCTAGTTCCAAGCAACAAGCAGATGGTAATACCTTCAACAGGTGGTAATAGACAACATGACCCATCGGGTAATAACAGAAATGACCAAGCCATCTCAAAACCTTCTTTTGTCGCCACGGTTTAAGCCAAACTTTCAGCGATCAGTGGTCCTCCACCTGTGGACATTGTATATGGTACCCATCTTGGTAAGCCTGCAGTTTTCTTTTCTGCACAAGTTTATTTCATAAGCTTGGCATAAGAATGCAGATCTACTATTATTGGGAAGTTCTATAGAAATAAACCTACCATAGAGGAGATTAGGAAAGTCCTTGTGAGACAATTTCACTTAATTGGCTCAATGAAAATTGCCTATTTTGATCCTAAACATGTGTACATTGATTTCATAATGAGGTAGATTATAACCACATTCTCTTTAAGGACAACCGATTTTAAACCCGGGGAGGAAACAGCCATTGTCCCAGTGTGGATTTTGATTCACCAATTACCATGGCATTTGTTCAACTGGCAGGTTATTTCAAAAATTATGAGAGAGATTGGAGTTGCAGTTGCACCAGATCAAGCAACCTATTCCATATCATGGGGTATTGTTGCCAAAGTTAGAGTTGAGATCGATTTAATTACTAAAACTTAGATTGGATCAATTGTGGCTTGGTTTCAAATGACTCGATGGAACTCCAGATGGCAGATGGTTAGATATTGAGTATGATAATGTCCCAAGTTACTGTCTTTATTGCAAAATGCAGGGCCACCTTGAAAGTCAATGTAGAAATAGGATTAGGGATGAAAGAATCAAGTCCCAAAGAGAAGAACAAGTAAGAAAGGAGAGGAAGAACAAATCGGAGGATGATTATCAAACGGTAACAAGAAGAAGATTTCACGACCCAATTTCATACTAGGTCGAGACTGCACCTAACGCCGCCGTTAGGCAAGCCCATAAGCGAGACTACTATTTATTTATCCCTTTTTAACATATTTTTAATTACACTAAATTTCATGCAACTATGATAAGTCCTTTTAAACAAAACATCAATATAATAAGTACATACTCTGCGGTGATAGAAATGACAAGTACAGCAGTACATAAGTGCTACAAATCCCCAAAACCTGGCATCACAAGTACATGAGCAATCTAGAGAATATACAAAACTACTAAAACTATTGCTTGAAAGTAATAGACGAGAATAATAAATAAGATGGAAGGAGGCTCCGGTGTTGTGGATCGTAGCAAGGCAAGAAGCTCACACTTAAGTCTCCGTAGATGATCGGCTACGCGCCCGCGTGACCACTGGTGGAACCTGTCTCTGTACCAACACATCACTGCATAAGTGTAGCGTGAGTACGAAGAACAACGCGTACCCAATAAGTATCTAGTCTAACTTCGAAGAAGTAGTGACAAGGGGTTGATTTGACAATTACTAGAGGTCAATAACAATAATGAAATTGCATAAAGTAGACATGGTGAACATACAACAGGTATCAATGAGATAAATAAAAACAACTACAATAAATACAACAGGAGTCTGTAACATATCACTAACATCTCATAACTGGCCATGAAGACCCTAACTCAATTATATCAAAACTGGAACCCGTTTCGTTTATTAAGCACCAAGTTGCCGAGGCGAACGGCCCGATCCCATAAGAATAGTGGTACTCAGTACTGCCGAGGCGAATAGCCCGATCCCATAAGAATAGTGTTACCATCATATTGCTGAGGCGAACGGCCCGATCCCATACGAGTGGTGTTACCATACTGTCGAGGCGAACAACCCGATCCCATAGGAGTGGTGTTACTATACTGCCGAGGCAAACGACCCGATCCCATTAGAGTAGAGAAGTTTACCTCGCTTGCAGAAGTACTTGCGACGCGATAGGACATGGATTTTTCATAGTTATTTAGTATTCCTCAATTTTCCAAAATAAGAAGGCTAAGTCGATAATTGCAACTTTAAAATCCCTAGTCTCATATCTATTTAAGACAGTCAATACACAAGATAAACACAACAGTACAATTAAAAGCATGATGTGGATATAAGTCTACCCGGACATATCATGGAATATAGTTACGCATGGACTCTTGTCACCTGGTGAATACGTAGCTCCCCACACAAGTAATACACAACAAGATACACCTAAGGGGATGAGTTTCCTCTTACAAGGTTAGACAAGAGACATACCCCGTTTTCAAGCTCACTTCTGATCCACTAATCCCCTCTAAAAGCCCCAAGTCGATGTCGAACAATCCGAAACTAGTCAAATATTATATAACCTAATCAATATATACTCAAAAGTTCATAATTTAGCTATTAGAGTAATTACCCAACCCAAATTGGAAGATTCTTAAAATTTGCCCCTAGACCCACGTGCCCGGATTCCGAAAATTTTATAAGATAAATATCGCCCATAGCCTTATGAACTCAAATATATAATGTTTACTTAATTTCATGACCAATTTTGTGGTCAAATCTTATTTTTACCAAAACCCTAGGTTTTTCACAAATTCCCCAAGACTAAATGAAAATGTGAGGAAAAAGGTCTAAGTACCGTAATAAAAGCCCTTTCACCAGCCGCAGATGTCGCATGGTTCGCAAATGCGACAAAAGCATCGCAATTGCAAAGTCTGATCATTTCTGTCCAGGTCGCATTTGCGACCTAAAGCTTCGCAAAAGCGAAGTGGCGCTGATCACAAAAGAGAAGGAAAAACTCGCAAATGCGAGTCCTGCCTCGCCCAGGCTTCATCGCAATTGCGAAGCTCACCTTGCAAATGCGAACAAAACCTCGATTTGTGATACCCGAGGCACCAGCCAAAAAACCAGAAAAATTGAAGTCCTTCCACCCATCCGAACGCGTCTGAAACTCACCCGAGCCCTCGGGGCTCCACACCAAACATCCACACAAGTCTAAAAATATCGTACGAAATTGCTCGCGCGATCGGAACACCGAAATAACATCTAGAATGACGAATTAGATGCCAAAACACATGAATCAAATCATGAAACTTAAAAACTTCTAAAAACACTTTCGCGCGTTCGATTCCTATCAAATCAACTCGGAATGACGCCAAATTTTGCGTGCAAGTCATAAATCACCATACGAAACTACTCCCAAGCTCGAAATCCCAAACGGACTTCGATAACAACAAAATCTACTCAAAACCAAACTTAAAGAACTTGGAAAACCTTCAATGCGCCAACTTTCAATATTAAGTGCTGAAATGCTCCCGGGTCATTCGAAACCTTATCCGAACACACTCTCAAGTCCAAAATCACCATACGAACCTCTTGGGACAGTCAAATCCCGGTTACGAGGTCGTTTACTCAAAACGTTGACTCAAGTCAAACTTAACCATCATATGCTACTATTAAGGAACTAAGTGTTCCGATTTCAACCCTAACCCTTCCAAACCTAAACCAACTATCCCCACAGGTTATAAAACAGTAAAAGTACATATGGGAAATCTTAATTAGGGGAATGGGGATCTAGAAAGCAAAACGCCCGGTCAGTTCGTTACATTCTCCACCCCTTAAACAAACGTTGTTACTCGAACGGGTCTAGAATCATACCTGGAGTGCTGAAAAGATGCGGATATCTACTCCTCATGCCCTCCTCATCCTCCCAAGTCGCTTCCTCGACTCGTTGACCCCTCTACTGGACCTTCACCGCAACAATCTTCTTGGACCTCAACTGGCGAACTTGCCTGTCAACAATGGCAACTAGCTCCTCTTCATAACCCAAACTCTCCTACAGCTGAACCGTGTTATAATCTAGCATGTGCGACCTGTCGGCATGAAACCTCCGGAGTATAGACACATGGAAGACCGAATGAACTCGCGATAGACTGGGAGGTAAAGCAAGCTCATAATCAACCTCCCCAACTCGCCTCAACACCTCAAATGGGCCAATAAATCTTAGGCTCAGCTTGCCCTTCTTCCTGAACCTCATGATTCCCTTCATCGGCAAGACTTTCAAGAGAACCTTCTCGCCTACCATAAATGATAAATCACGCGCCTTCTGATCTGAGTAACTCTTCTGTCTAGATTGTGTTGTACGAAGTCGCTCCTGCATCAACTTTACCTTTTCTAAGGCATCCTTTACCAAATCAATACCATATAACTTAGCCTCGGCGGGCTCAAACCATCTGATAGGCGAACGACATCGCTGACCATATAAAGCCTCAAATGGAGCCATCTCGATGTTGGACTGATAATTGTTGTTGTAAGAAAACATGGCCAAGGGAAATAATCTATACCACTGACCCCAAAAATCAATGACACATGCTCTAAGCATGTCATCCAGAATCTGAACTGTCCGCTTCGACTACCCGTCGGTCTGCGGATCAAAAGCTGTGTTGAGCTCTACTCGGGTACCCAACTTACTCTGTATTGCTCTCCAGAAATGCGAAGTGAACTGAGGGCCTCTATTTGAAATGATGGAAACAAGCACATCATGAAACCGAACAATCTCCTTAATGTACATGTGGGCCAATCTCTCTGAAGAATACATAGTCACAACCGGATAAAGTATGCCGACTTGGTCAACCTGTCGACAATGACCCAAACTACATCAAACTTCCTCAAAGTCCGCGGCAACCCAACTACGAAGTCCACAGTAATGCACTCCCATTTCCACTTAGGTATAACCATCTGCTGAAGCAGGTCACCTGGCCTCTGGTGCTCATACTTGACCTGCTGGAAATTTAGACATCTCGCCACATAATCAACTATGTCTTCTTCATCCGCTGCCACCAATAATGCTGCCTCAGGTTGCGATATATCTTCGTATCCCCTGGATGAATAGAATACCGAGAATTGTGCACCTCCTCTAAAATTTTCTCCCTCAAGCCATAAGCATTAGGAACACATAGGCAACCCTGGAGCCGCAGAATAACACCCTCACCGATAGTAACCTCCTTGGCACCACCCTGTAGTACCGTCTCTCTGAGAACCAACAAGTGCGGATCATCGTACTAACAAGCCTTGATCCGCTCGAGTACTGAAGACTGAGCCACACACATGCAAGAATCCGACTGGGCCCTGAAATATCCAACCTCACAAGTTTGTTAGCTAAGGATTGAATGTCCAAAGACAATGGCCTCTCCTTTGCTGAAATGAATACCAAACTGCCCATACTCTAAGCCTTTCTGCTCAAGGCATCCACAACCATATTCTCCTTGTGCGGATGATAAAGGATGGTAATATCATAGTCCTTTAGTAACTCAAGCCACCTGCGCTGCCTCAAATTAAGATCCCTCTGTTTGAACAAATTCTGCAAGCTGCGATGATCGGTGTAAACCTCACAGGACACCCCATAAAGATGATGCCTCAAGATCTTGAGAGCATGAACTGTCGCGACCAACTCCAAATCCATGTACGGGGTAATTCTTCTCGTGGGGCTTCAGTTGACGTGAAGCATATGTAATAACTCGCCTCTTCTTGCATCAATACACAACCCATGCCAACACGTAAAATGTCGCAATACACAATATACAACCCTAAACCGTAAGGCAATACTAACACTGGTGTTGTAGTCAATGCGGTCTTGAGCTTCTGAAAGCTCGCCTCACAATCTTCGGACCATCGGAATGGAGCACCCTTCTGGGTCAATCTAGTCAAATGTGCTGCAATAGATGAGAAGCCCTCCACAAACCCGCGATGATGACTTGCTAACCCCAGGAAATTCCTGATCTAAATTGTTGTGGTAGGACGAGGCCAACTCTGGACTGCCTCGATCTTCCTGGGATCTACCTTAATACCCTCACCTGATACAACATGTCCCAAGAATGCCACAGAATCTAACCAAAACTCGCACTTTGAGAACTTAGCATATAGCTTCTGTTCCCGCAAGGTCTGAAGCACTAATCTCAAATGTTGCTCATGCTCCCCCATACTACGCGAGTAGATCAATATGTCATCAATGAAGACGATGACAAATGAGTCAAGATACGGCCTGGACACTCGGTTCATCAAATCTATAAACGATGTCGGGGCATTAGTCAAGCCGAAGGACATCACCAAAAACTCATAGTGACCATATCTAGTCCGGAAGGCCGTCTTCGGAACATCTGAAGCACGAATCTTCAACTGATGATACCCAGATCTCAAGTCGATCTTAGAGAACACCCTGGCACCCTACAACTGGTCAAACAAATCATCAATACGCGACAACGGGTACTTGTTCTTAATGGTAACTTTATTCAACTAGCGGTAATCAATGCACATCCGCATGTTCCGATCCTTCATTTTCACAAATAACACCGGTGCACCCCAAGGTGACCTCAGCCTGACGAACCCCTTCACTAGCAAGCTGCTCCTTCAACTCTTTCCTTCATCTCTTTCATAGCCATGCGGTACGGTGGAATAGAGATAGGCTGGGTACCTAGAGCCAAATCAATATAGAAATTGATATCACGATTTGGTGACATGACTGGTAGATCAGAAGAAAACACATCGGAGAACTCCCGCATCATGGGCACTGAATCAATCATCGGAGTCTCTACAGAAACATCCTGAACATAAGCTATATAAGCCAAACAACCCTTAACGACCATGAGTCGAGCCTTCAGAAAAGAGATAACCCAACTAGATGCATTGATAGATGAACCCTTCCACTCCAATCTGGGCAACTCTGGTATCGCCAAGGTAATAGTCTTGGCATGGCAATCAAGTATGGCATGATATGGAGCCAATCAGTCCACGCCAAGGGTGACCTCAAAGTCGGTCATATCAAGCAACAAAAGATCCGCTCTAGTCTCATAACCACATAAAGTCATGATACAGGACCGGTAAATCCGATCCACAATAACAGAATCGCCCACTGGCGTGGATACATATAAAGAAGTACCCAAGGACTCGCGAGGAACACCCAAAAAATGAGCAAACAGAGATGAAACATATGAATACGTAAACCCTGGATCAAATAGTACCGTAGCATCCCTACTGCAGACAGAAATAATACCTATGATTACGACATCTAAAGTTACTGCATCTAGTCTGGCTGGAAAGGCATAGAACCTAGATGGAGCGCCACCTGACTGGCCTCCACCTCTAGGACGGCCCCTACCCACCTGCCCTCCACCTCTGGGTGGATGGACGGCTGGTGTGGCAGCTGGTGGGATAATCATGGGCCGATAGTCCTGCTGCTCAACTTTGCCCTGAAGTTTGGGACAAAACCTTTTCACGTGGCCAAGATACTCGCACTCGAAACAACCCCTCGAAATGGTAGACTGCTGACCTGAAGTCTTACCCTGATGGCCTGAATACCCACTGGAGGAACCCTGAATAGCTGGCGGGCGGTAAGTACTCTCTGGAATGGCACTGAAATAGTGTCGTGCTGGAGCACCCCGAGTGGGAGGTGGTGCTGAATGCATGGGCCTGCTGGGTTGACCCTTCATGAATTGACCTCTGCCCCCAAATGGGGTGCCACTGAATCATCCAAACTGCCAGAGCCGTTTATCCCTCGGCTCAAACTCTCCACTGTGGTTGTGAATACGCTTGATCCTCCGAGCTATATCCACAACGTGAAGAAAAGAAGTCCCCATCTGTGCCTCACGGGCCATAGGTACTTGAATCTCAGGGTGCAGGCCTGCAATGAACCCCGCACCCTCTCTACATCTGTGAGGAGTATAATAGTTGCATGGCGAGACAAGTCTCACTTCTTTTCCTTACTACGATATGTGAGAGAGGAATATTCAATCAAAACCCTTAGTTCGATAGGGGGATAGTATGTATTCAATTCGGATAAGGCACTGAGATGAAAGACGAATCAAGAAAGAAAGGCCCTTTCTTCCATTTATTCCTATTCCAAGGCAAAAATACAACAATCTCTTAACCAACCTCAAGGAACTATTCATACGTTGTTAAATATAAATAAGGAATGTCAGTCGTTGATAATTTTATCAGCAGCCAATTATTCTCGAATGGGTCCATTCAAGGATGTAAAATATCACAGTGTGATAAAAGAGTTGATTTTTTTTTATTTCATTTTTTTGTTTTGGACTCCATAAGAATTTATCGATATTTTTTATTAAATATTCTTGTTACTAGAGATCGAATCTCCTGTTGTTCCTCAGTAGCTCAGTGGTAGAGCGGTCAGTTGTCTTAATTTCACTTCCTTGAACTGGCTACTACCGCGCAACATCGTCAAAAAAGGGAGGCACTCAAGCTTGACTATATAATTGGTAGGAAAGATTTTAGACTTGAGCATACGCCTTCTTCCTCTATGGATAGGGCAACGTGACACGCAATGGATCAGTTAGAAAGGAGAACCAATTGACTTCGGTCATTGATAACGCAATTACCACAAAATATAAAGATTCCAAAATCAATACTGTAATTAAGCCCTTTTTATGAAATTTCTGAGAGGTCAACCGGGGTACGGATGCTTTATTTATAACCAGGTAGAGATGAATACTATATGGTAGCGACAGGAAATTCTTTAGCCTTAAATCGGGATATTCCGGAAGAACGGGTTGCTCCAGCTCGATACCGTCAAGAATTCTTGACTGGTTTTGCTTTTGGTCAAAATATAAATAGGGGTTGAAAGAAAAGAATCTACCGATTTAGAAATTAGAATTCTTTATTTGAAATTTTTTTGGAGCTCGGACACGAGGTCATAATATTAAGAATGAATCATAGTTCAAATTGAACTACCTATTCCGGCCAGGGAGAACATGCCATTCAACAGGGAGATTCTGAAATTGCAGAGGCTTGGTTCGATCAAGCCACTGAGTATTAGAAATAGGCTATAGCGCTTACTCTTGATAATTATATTGAAGCGCATAGTTGGTTGAAGATCACGAGACGTTTCAAATAAAAGAAGATCCCGTTTATTTATTATCCTTTATTTAGTTCTATTATTTTGGATTTTTTATTTAGAATTTATATATTTGTGAATCTCACCTCATAGTCGGTGACAGACATGTGACCCTGACAGAGTCGATAAAACTGACCCCGAAGCTCATCTCTCTCAGAAAGTGGTATACTTATCCAAGAAACGATGTGTAAATTGATCCCAAGTCAAGGGAGGTGAACCCGCTGGCCCGCTAAGAAGATAAGCATGCCACCATCTACGGGCCTTGCCCTCAAACTGAAAAGTGGTGAAGTCCACCCTATTGGACTCCAATATCCCCATGTTCCGGAGCTTATCCTTGCACCGGTCAATGAAATCCTAGGGGTCTTCTGGCCGCTCACCCCAAAGGTAGGGGGCGAAGCCTAGTCCATCTATCCAGTTGCTTCTGCTGATCATTGGTCGCGAGTGGTACAGCCTCTGGCATAACTACTGCAACAGGCTGGGCTCCGCCCGTAGGTAGTGCACTTGGGTCTGATAAACTACAGCGGCGTGCCCTGGAGCCTGAGCGGTAGGGGTATGTCCTCCCCTTCCCACCTGAGATGAGGCAGGGCCCATTGGAAATAAACTAGCCTGCGTTATGGAGTCCATGAACCGCAGCATACGGCCCATGGCCTCCTGGAATCCCGACGCAGTCATGAAATCTGCTGGGGCTGGCACAGCTGTAGGCGCCTCATCCTTCTCCTCAACAACAGGATCCTCTACTGGATCCACAGGTGCACAACATAAGCAACCCTAGGGCGCCCTCGTCCTCTGACTGGAGCTGGAGCCCTCCCCCGGCCTCTACCTCGGCCTCTACCAACAGGGAGAGCAGCCCCTCGACCGCCTGGTACATCCTCTGTGTGCATTGTCACCATTTGTGAGAGATCAATAGAAAGACATTTAGTATAATATCAATTGCACCATTGGAGATGAAGAAAGAGAAGTTTCCTAACACCCTATAGCCTCTCAAAGATAAGCACGGACGTCTCTGCACCGATCCGCAAGACTCTACTTGGTCTGCTCATGACTCGTGAGACCTATGTGAACCTAGTGCTCTGATACCAAGTTGTCACGACCCAATTCCGTACTAGGTCGATACTGCACCTAACACCGCCGTTAGGCAAGCCCACAAGCGAGACTGCTATTTATTTATCCCGTTTTAACATATTCTCAATTACATTAAATTTCATGCAACTATGATAAGTCCTTTTAAACCAAAATATCAAGATAATAAATACATACTTTGCGGTGAAAGAAATGACAAGTACAGCAGTACATAAGTGCTACCAATCCCCAAAACCCGGCGTCACAAGTACATGAAAAATCTAGAGAATATATAAAACTACTAAAACTACTGTCCGAAAGTAATAGACAGGAATAGAAAATAATATGGGAGGAGACTCCGGTGCTGCGGATCGTAGCAAGACAATCAGCTCACCCTTAAGTCTCCATAGATGATCGGCTACGCGCCCGCGTGACCACTGGTGGAACCTGTCTCAGTACTTGCATATCAGTGCAGAAGTGTAGCGTGAGTACGAAGAAAAATACGTACCCAGTAAGTATCTAGTCTAACCTCGAAGAAGTAGTAAAGAGGGGTCGACTTGAAACTTACTAGAGGTCATTAATAATAATGAAAGTGCATAAAGTAGACATGGTGAATATACAACAGGTATCAATGAGACAAATAAAAACAACTAAAATAAATACAACAATAGTCTGTAATACATCACCAACATCTCATAATTGGATGTGAAGACCCTAACTCAATTATATCCAAACTGGAACACATTTCGATTATTAAGCACGAAGTTTCCGAGACGAACGGCTCGATCCCATAAGAATAGTGGTACTCAGTACTGTCGAGGCGAACATCCCGATCCCATAAGAATAATATTACCATCATACTGCCAAGGCGAACGGTCCGATCCCATAAGAGTGGTGTTACCAGACTGCCGAGGCGAATAGCCCGATTCCATAAGAGTGGTGTTACTATACTGCCGAGGCGAATGGTCCGATCCCATTAGAGTAGAGAAGTTTACCTCGCCCGCGGAAGTACTTGCGATGCGAGAGGATATGGATTTTGCATAGTTATTAAGTATTCCTCAATTTTCCAAAATAAGAAGGCTAAGTCGATAATTGCAACTTTGAAATCCTTAGTCTCAGGTCTATTCAAGACAGTCAATATGCAAGATAAACACAACAGTACAATTAAAAGCATGATATGGATCTAAGTCTACCCGGACATATCATGGAATATAGCTACACACGAACTCTCATCATCTCGTGCGTACGTAGCTCCCCACATAAGTAATATACAACAAGATACACCTAAGGGGATGAGTTCCCTCTTATAAGGTTAGGCAAGAGAGTTACCTCATTCCCAAGCTCACCTCTAGTCCACTAATCCCCTCTAAAAGCCCCAAGTCGAAGCCGAACAATCCAAAACCAGTCAAATATTATATAACATAATCAATATATACTCAAAAGTTCATAACTTAGCTATTAGAGTAATAATCCAACCCAAATTGGAAGATTCTTAAAATTCGTCCACGTGCCCGGATTCTGAAAATTTTCAAAGATAAATATCGCCCATAGCCTCACGAACTCAAATATATAATTTTTACATAATTCCATAACCAATTTCGTGGTCAAATCTCATTTTTACCAAAACCCTAGGTTTTTCACAAATTACCCAAGTTTTCACAATTTTTTCATGTTTAATCTACTTAAAATCCGCATAATTAACTTGAAAATGGGTGGGAGTTACTTACCTTAGAATGTTGATGAGAATCCCCCTCTAAAGTGCTCTCAAAATCTTTCCAAGACTAAATGAAAATGTGAGGAAAAAGGTCTAAGTCCCGTAATAAAAGCCCTTGCACCAGTCGCAGATATCACATTTGCGACATCTGGTTCGCAAATACGACAAAAGGATCGCAATTGCAAAGTTTGATCATTTTTGTCTAGGTCGCATTTGCGACCAAAAGCTTCGCAAATGCAAAGTGGTGCTGATCGCAAAAGCGGAGGGAAATCTCGCAAATGCCCAGGCTTCATCGCAAATGCAAGGTTCGCAAATGCGAACAAAGCCTCGCATTTGCGATACCCGAGGCTCTAGCAAAAAACCAAAAAACTGAAGTCCTTCCACCCCTCTGAACACGTCCAAAACTCACCCGAGCCCTCGGGGCTCCACACTAAACGTCCACACAATTCTAAAAACATTGTACGAACTCGCTCGCGACCGAAACACCAAAATAACATCTAGAATCACGAATCAGATGCCAAAATACATGAATCAAATCATGAAACTCAAAAACTTCTAAAAACACTTCCGCACGTCCGATTCCTATCAAATCAACTCGGAATGACGCCAAATTTTTTGTGCAAGTCATAAATTATCATAGGAAACTACTCATTGGCTCAAAATCCCAAACAGACTTTAATAACACCAAAGTCTACTCCAAACCAAAATTAAAGAACTTGGAAAATCTTCAATGTGCTAACTTTCAATATTAAGCGCAAAAACTCTCCCGGTTCATCCGAAACCTTATCCGCGCCCAAGTCCAAAGTCACCATACGAACCAATTAGGACCGTCAAATCCTGGTTCCGAGGTCGTTTACTCAAAACGTTGACTCAAGTCAAACTTAACCATTATAGGCTACTGTTAAGGAACTAAATATTTCGATTTCAACCCGAACCCTTCCAACCTAAACCAACCATCCCTGCATGTCATAAAATAGTAAAAGCACATACGGGGAGTCTTAATTAGGGGAACATGGATCTAAAAAGCAAAACGATCGGTCAAGTCATTATAAAGATTAGCAAAAGTGAAGACACCATCAGTAATTCAAAAACCATACAATGAGGAAAATCAGAAAAAACTCCCACAAAATGATGCTATAGAAAATGCAAATAGAGTTAACTAGTAGCAAAACAAGACAAATAACAGGAAAATCAAACACAAAAAGTAGAAGCCAAGCAAATTTCCAAAAGTAATAAAGGAATCACTATTAAGAAGCCAAATGTGGTTCATCAACTTCCTATTATTAAAGATGTCCCAGGAAAAGGCAAAGGAAAGGCAGAAGAATGTAGAGTTGCAGAGGTACGATCAAATACTCAGAATACAAAATCTCAGGACAATATTGAGAGAAACATAGCAGAACTAAGTAACAAAAGGACGAAGAGAGGAAGAAAGAAGAAAACAGAGTCTAGAGTGGAGGAGAATGTAGTTCAAGAAGCCAATAATCAACTAACAAACTCTGCTCTACACAGAAGTGGGGAAAATGGAAACAAGATATAGTGATACCAAATGAATAAGTGCAAAGTTCAGGCCAGATTGAGAACACATAACTGTTAAAGCCAAAAGAGGATAAGGATCCTCATGTGACGCAGGGGTAGAATAATGCATTATCCAATAAAATTGATCCTGGTGAAAATTTAAAACAACTATTTGAAGCTCATTAGTGGTACAAGCCTGGAAGAAGAACAATATTCTGATGTTTATTTTAAGTTTGACCCTGGTGCACAATTACATTCATCTAATGAGGAGGAGGAAAACTCAGAAGACATGGACTACGGGGATGAGATCAACTCAGAGGAAAGAGAGGATTATGCAAGTGTTGATAGTGAACAACTAAACAAAGATGATCATGTAGACAAATGGGGAGACGTGGAAAAATCCAACAGTGATGATCTAGCAGACACTCTAGTAGAGACATTTTACTCCCAGTCTTTGGTGGATGTTACTGTGACCTCTGCGTTTGACAACAAAACTAGCAAGTTACATCCATCCTTTAGGGGTAGAGGCAGAGGTAGAAGCAACAAGAGGGGAGGACGATAATCAACAAGGGGAACGGGTGGAAGACACTCCAAACAAAAGCCTGTGGAATCCTCACAGGAACAACATTTCTCCAAATAACTCCATGATTAAGTTCCTATTCTGGAACATCAGAAGAATCCATTCCAATGGGGCTCTTGAGAGACTTAATCAACTTGTTAGATAAGAGAACATTCATTTTAAATTTGTGAGTGAACCTTTTTATAAAGTTGATAAAATGGACAAATACAAAAGAATACTTAGTTTTGCCAATGCTTACTCTAATAGCATCAGTAAGATTTGGATTTTCTGGGATGAACTAGTGGAATGTAGGGTGGTGGAAGAAGATGATCAGCAGATTACTTGCATTATCAAATGGAATGGAGTCTCAATGCTTATTTCCTCAGTTTACGCAAAGTGTCATAAAAGACATAGTGAAGATCTATGGCATTCCCTCAGAGAAATTCATGATAAGTATAGGCTCCCATGGTATATTGCTGGTGACTTTAATTGTATAGTAAATCCTAGTGAGAAGAAAGGGGGGAGTCCTCATAGGATGTCCAAAAGCTTATCTTTGGTACAGTTCATTATGGATTGTGAACTCATTGATCCTGGATATTCAGGATCTATTTTCACATGGTGTAATGGGTGGTGGCATGAGAACTTATGAACTCCACCCCTAATTCTGAATTTATTCCTCGTTTTTGCTCCTTGGGATTATATATGGAGCACATCAGGATAAAGTCATCTGAATATATCTGCAAGACCCGGTCTTTTCTTTCTTTCTTGGACTCTTTTTGAGCGGTGAATTATTCTTGTAGGATCATCCTCAACTTGTTCCTACATTCTTTTACATGATCAATCTATGCATCTTCCTGCAAATCTCCAAAAATAAAATCCACATTATTAAGGTTAGAATAAGAAAATAAATAAGAAAGATCATGTGAATATTCCTCTAGTATGTCCAAGACTAATTTTTTCTCATTCTCTTCTACTAAAGGTGGTAAATGTGGAAATGTGGATAGGGGTTTGAACTCTTCTTTTATTGCTTCACAATCAACCAAAGCCTCATCTTTAGTCATCTCAATTGAATCAGAGTGTTCTTCTAGAGTGGCAAGTTCTCTCTGCGGATGCTCATCCTCTTGGGTAGACTTATTCTCATAGGGTATCTCCTCCATATATCCACCATTACAACGCAATGAGCTTTCTGAAAGTATACTTACTATTTGACTAACTTGCGTTGTTAGGTTCTTAATGGCTTCACCATTTTGTATAAATCACTCTTCAACATTGTTCATGAACTTATACATAAGCTCTTCTAAACTACCATTCTCCTCTTGAGGTGGTTGTCTCACTTCGCTTTTGTTCCGATCATAATCAGAGTATGCGTTCCATCCAAAGTTAAGATTGTGTCCATATACCTGTAAGACTAAAAATAGAGTGAGACTTTTCAAAAGATGAACCATAGGAAGAATACTTACCTATTTGATAGTCAACCCATAGGTGATTTCCCCTACATTTAAAGCAAATAGCAGACTTGTAATAATTTTCAGCTGCCAACTCTGCAATCATTTTCTTAGGTTGGTTGTGCTCCATCTTCACAGCTCTTGAGTTCAACATCAAAACTATTTTCTACAAGCTTTCTCCCTAGCACTTATTAGGTGCTACATAAGAAATCTTGAAGACAAGTTAACTAATAAAAAAAAAATAAAAAGTAAAGAAAAAAAATAATTCCCGAATTAGCACCAAAAATTATTTAATAACACTATTGATTTTCAATCCCCGGCAACATCGCCATAATTTGACGAGCGCAAAACACATCACAAAATTGATGCTCGATAGCCAAAGATATTATAGTATGACTATCGTCTCCACTTGGATTGGATTTAAATAATGCTCTAGTAATTCCTGGTTTAACTGCTATTCAGGATGATCAAAACTTGATTGGAATGATTACGAACTATGATTAACTACTAAAATATTTGATAATTGACTGCAAAGAACTAGAGATTAGCAGAGTTGATTTCTTATCAATGTGAGAAATTAGGGTTTTGACATGATAGGTGCAAGGTTGTTATTCTGGATATGCTACTGTTATATTTCACTCTTCAGGTTCTATCGATTCTCACGAATTCAATAGGTTATTAGCTTATACTTCCGATTGAGACTCCTCTCTCGATTAAATCTAAATCTTTAAAATAAACTAATGTGAAGTGCGGTGAAACTTGCAAGAATCTATGGGTAGGAATGATCTGAGAGAAACTTCTCGCGAATATTTCTCAATCTTAAGTTAAACAGTAACTCATAAAGCTCTCTCGATTACTTCAAAGAATCACCAAAATAAACTAAGGCATATGCTGCAATAATATTCAATAAGACATTCCTCTTTCGATTAAACACTATAAAGAATAAAATCATAAGTATATTAAAGCTCCTTCAATAAATTTAAGCAATTAAACAGTAGTCAAATCCATAAACGACAATCAAGTCACCAAATCATGTCATACCCTAAGGTAAACTACTCCATATGTGTGGAGAAAGTCATCACAAATAGAATTAAAGAGTAAGAAAACATCAATCTAACGGTACAATCCAAATTCCCGTATTGAATTGATGGAAAGATGATGAAATCCTGTGTCTTGTAGCCTCCAATGCTCTCCCAAAGCTTTCGTAGGTTAAAAGTCCCCCAAAAATCGTATTTTTGGTGTATTTATACCATGTAGAAACGGGCCCCGACGAAACTATCCTTTCCAAATTGAAATAGGAAAAATACTCTGTAAAATTTGCACATCCGTGGCGTATGGCGCGCCGCCCCACGCGATGCACTTGTGGAGAAGTTCAGAGAGTTAATTTTTACACTCAGCAAGAATTTTGCACTAGCGCCCCGCTGCGCGGTAGTGCATTTTCTTAGAGTAGTCTTTTTTTCTCACTTTTTGATATCCAGACTTGATCCTCGACTCCCGAACGTGATCACGACTTCATTTCTTGGGCTTTTACTGAGACTTCAAAGCTCCAACTTGTTCAAATTAGCTCCAAATTATCTTAATAGCTCGAATCATTTCTTGCAATGTATAAAACATGTAATAAGCGTAAAGTAATAAACGTTTGGATCAAATACAATAAAAATATAGTGATTAGAGTGTAAAATATAGCTAAAACACGAGTTTCTAGCCTACCATCACTAGTAACTATACAAACAAAGTTAAGTACCATTGAGTCCACTTAAATTTCCTAGTTTGGCTAAATAAGTACAAGTACTATTCGAAAATAAAAAGGCACAACAACCTGATAAATACTTGTATTTGTATCATTATAACATCCCGATCCCTCTATTTTGCGAAATTTTATCTAAGCACTTGTACGTGTCCAAATAGAGTATTTTAAATACCTCATTGTAATGACTATGATACGAGTGTCTCACTTGCTTGACGGGAATGACACATCATATCCACATCACTTTCCATGTCATTTTTTATTTTTGTCAATTAAAATTTTCATTTGAAAAAATAAAATTAAAACCCCTAGTTTCATGTTCTCGCACCCATTTTTTGGTCTTTTAAACCATGCTTCAGTCAACCCACTAGAAACAATAGCTTATATGCAGAATTTCTCCAAATTCAAATGGACAGACTTTACAAGATTTTAATTGATACTCACACACAAATTTACAATCACTCCACCACTCACCTATAACTTTTACCAGTTTTACCCATATTTAGACCACTAGTGACCATCGCGACACACT
The DNA here is from genome assembly GCF_000715075.1 of Nicotiana tabacum. Lineage (NCBI taxonomy): Eukaryota > Viridiplantae > Streptophyta > Magnoliopsida > Solanales > Solanaceae > Nicotiana > Nicotiana tabacum. The sequence goes on from NC_134098.1 coordinate 11,225,621, forward strand.
GCTTTGGCCAATGACAAGGAAATAGTAGCCATAGAAGATAACCATCAAGCTCAAAATTTTGAAATACTTCCATCGCCAGAAAAGATACCCAACAAGCTTAGTATTTAAGAAGTATTGAAAACAAACAAAATTTATTTATTTATTTTGAAAAAGGGCTAGATTTATTTCGAAAACAAACAAAATTAGTTATAAGTACCATTCGTTATACTATTCTTCACCATCTGCACCCGCCGTTACATATTTTAATATTTTTGCCCTTGCATCTAACGGACCCATTTTTAAGGTCACGTGAGACGCTTTTAAACGGCCTAACCATCTATCCTTTTATCCTACCCATTCCAATAGCCTCCCATTCACCCCTAAAAACACTTAATCTTGTTTTCTTCTCCAAACTTAGGTTTTGCCCCATCATTTTTATAAAAGAAAACTTTACTGGTATTTGATAAGCGCAAGAGAGAAATGATTTTTCTCGGTTATAGATGAAACTTATTTTTCTCTACACTTTATTTCAATTTCTTTTTCATAGTCATAGATGAAACTGATTTTTCTTTACACTTATTTCAATTCTTTTTTCATATCACTTACTCCAAATCAAAATTTCAGTTCTTTCATTTTGCGATGATAATCGTCAAGTCAAGGCTCCATTAGTGTCGGTGAACATTGTCATGGCTTTGAAGATAGGAAAGTAAGTTGCACTGCTTTGTTTGGTTAGAAAGGTTAGGATGACGTTGGTATAGTATACAGTGGCGGATCAACAAATAGTATATATACATAAAAATAAAATATTTAACCTATCTGCGCGATATAATTTTCGACTAAGGGTTGTCATTTGACTCCCTTGCCAATGAGTGTGTTCTTTTCTTTTGATTTCAATGGTTAATACAAAAAAAATTGTCAAAAAGAACCATGTCCAATTTGTATCGAAGATCAAAGGCTAAAAAAGTGTCAAGTTCGATGAAATATTGTGATTATTTCGGGATCACTCATATTTTTCTTACTGAACTTACCATTGATGGAAAAGGGATTTCTTACCCCATAAATTTCATAATTAAAAATAGATATAAAGCACATTGTGCAACTATTTGAGTATTAAATAATGAGTACAGTAAAATAATATCTTAATAAATTCATTTGAATGGAAAATATGAGATACTACACATTTGTATCAGATATTTGGTAAAAGAACAAATATGTGCATTAACAAGGTATTCAAAGCTCTAATAGTGGGGTAACAGAGGAAAATCTAAGATGCATTTCGAACAAAAGTGATATTTCTGTTCAGAACGCGAAAGGATTTAAGGAGTAAATAAAATGCAGCAGAGGACTTGCATTGAATTTTTTGAAGCTGTGCAAACAGTTAGCTAATTGAAAGAAATGGAGGTGAAGAGAGAAAAAGGGAAATCGCAACAGATGAGGCAAAACACTAGTTTTGGAGAAGAAAACAAGATTAGGTCTATTTGTGGGCGAATCGGAGGCTATTGGGTCGGGACTGAACGGGTAGGGTAAAAGGGTAGATGGTTAGGCTGTGTAAAATTATGCCACGTGTCCTTAAAAATGCGTCTGTTAGATGCAGGGGCATAAATATTAAAATGTGTAACGACATGGGTAGATAGTGAAGAATAGTATAATGGACGGTACTTATAATTAATTTCTAATAGTACGGGGACATATCTAGCCGTTTTCTATATTTATTTTAATATATTTTATTTTTGAAGAATATTGGTGGAAGAAAAGTTTGGATTTAGAAGCTTTAACCACAAGAAAAAATTATGGAACCATAAAAAGGGAAAAATGAAACGATTTTATGAAAGGGATGCACAAAGCAGAAAATCTTATGGAATATAAAGGAATAAATAAAGATGAAGAGAAAGGGAAAGGGGAGGGATCTGATGAAAAAAAGAGGAAGGGAGGGGGAGAACCAGGGAAGGAGAGCAAGGGAGGGTAGTTCTGTTATATTTTTTCTTTGTTTTTTTGTTTATTTTTTGGTTGTCTTTTGTTTATTTCTATTGAAGTAAAATCACCAGTTCAGTGAATGCATATAAATCATGCACTGTCCACCTTAGCCATATAAACAGCACATAAGCTCAATCATTGGTCAGAGGCGTTTAAAATACTATATTTCGACAAGTACAAGTGCTTAAATGAAACTTCGCAAAGTAAAAGGACCGAAATGTCAGAACAGTACAAGTACTACCTTGGTCATCATATCAGCTGGATTATCATGTGTAGACACATTCTCCATATTAACAAACCCTTTGGATATAATGTCTCGAATAAAGTGATATCTCACTTCAATATGCTTCGTCCGCTTATGAAACATTTCATTATGTGTAAGATGAATGGTACTCTGTAACGACCCGACCGGTCGTTTTATATATCACAACCCTGTTCCCCCATTTACTGCTCAATTTATGCCTTACAGTTGATTTATGACTTATCAGGTTAGTTGGTTCGGGTCCAGAAGGATTTTGGAGTGAAATGAGACACTTAATCTCATAATTGAAAACTTAAGTTGGAAAAGTTGACCGGATATTCACTTAAGTGTAAACGACCTCGGAATTAAATTCTGATGATTCCAATAGCTCTGTATGTTTATTTTGGACTTAGGAGCATGTCTGGTAAATTATTTGGAGGTCTGTAATAGAATTAGGCTTGAAATGACGAAAGTTGAATTTTTGGAACGTTTGACCGGGGGATTGACTTTTTGATATCAGGGTCGAAATACGATTCTTGAAATTGAAATAGGTCCGTTATGTCATTTATGACTTATGTACAAAATTTGAGGTCAATCAGACTTGATTCGATAGGTTTCGGCATCGAATGTAGAAGTTGGAAATTTCATAATAGACTAAAGTTTCAAGTGAGTCCGCACAAGACCTAACTTCAAATGAGCATAACTCTCATGATACGAAGTGCTATATAGTATATTACCTATCAAATGAAAGATCTTTGAGTCTAGTTTCTAACTCTTCAAACCGTTTGTCATTTGGACATTCCTACAAGAGGTTATGACCAAATTACCAAAAGCTGGAAAACAATGAGATTCTGCGACAATTCTGCGATCGCGAAAGTGCTTCTGCGACCGCAAACTGGTTGCAGAATGAACCAGAACAACCTAGTTCTGGGCACCAATTTTTGTGACCCACATACCCATTCTGCGGTCCATTATGCGACCGCAGACCTGCTTTCGGAGGGTTAATTTTTCTATTTTTAAAACCCGACCCCATTTTGATAAATAGGCTTTGGGACTCATTTTGGAGCAAAACTCTAACATTTTTAGAGAGGAGGGAGAGTGTTCTAGAGAGAGGAAGAAGCTCAAGTATTTTGTTCATCAAGATCTTGTTCAAGCTTTGAAATCCAACAATGAAATATCACAAGATCTTCACCCAAGAGGTAAGGTTCTAACCCCTAGTCTTCAATTTCAAATTTGGGTAAAGATGGGTGATTAAGAGTATGATTCTTGGTTATAATAGTATTATTTATACATATCAATAAGGTTTATGGAAAGATTTTAAGTTCAAATGGGTAAGATTGGGTTGAAAATGGTAAAAATCTTCAATGACTTTAGTTGAAGATTTGAGGGTCGAGTTGATGTCGGAATTTGGTAAAATTTGTATTGTTGGACTCGTGGTTGGATGGGCGTTCATATTTTATAATTTTTGTCGGGTTCCGAGACGTGGGCCCCACGAGCGATTTTTGGGTGTAATTTCGGATTTTGTGTAAAAATTAGTATGTTGATATGGAATAAATTCCTATAATTTGGATTGACTGAATCAAATTAATTGTGACTAGATTCGAGTCATTCGGAAGTTGTTATGCGCATAATGGAATTTTTGGAGCATTGTTTAGCTTGCTTGACATTGGATTCGGCTTGTTCGAGGTAAGTAACTCTTCTAATCTTGGAGCTGAGGGTGTAGACCCTGAATATATGTATTATGTGAATTGTTGGGAGGTGACGCACATGCTAGGTGACGGGCGTATGGGCGTGCACCATGAAAATTGTGACATAATTATTTCTGTGAAATTTTGTAGTCAAATAAACTTGGCATTTTCTACGTAGTTTTATGTTAAAGAAATTGACCTGAAAGTCATATTAAAAATTATGCTGAGGCTATGTGCCAGTATTATTGGGACCCACAGAGGTCATATTGCTGTGAATTATTTATTTTAAATAGAAAATTTATACTCAGTCATATTCATGTCATTACATATCATATCTCAGTCTCTGTTGTTATTTATTGATACATCATATCATCATTTTCAGACTATTTTTATGACTTTGTGAGCCCATGATAGAGAGACTGGAGAGATTGATGACTGAGTGAGGCCGAGGGCCTGATTGTGAGGAAAATTATGGGATCGGGCTGCACGTCGCAGCAGGCCATATTGGCTTTATATACTTTATTATTATGTGAATCGGGGTTGCCCCCCTGTAGCAGGCCTTATAGGCTTTATTATAGCACGTGAGTTGTCCGTGCAGATATAGATATTGATACCATAGCACGTGAGTTGTCCGTGCAGATTATAGCGCTTGGGCTGAAGGAGCGCTTCCGGAGTCGGTACACACCCCCAGTGAGCGCAGGTACCTATTGAGTGCGTGTTCCGAGTGCTGAGCGATTGGGAAGACTAAGTGACTGAGAGAATTGAGTGACTAGGAGGACTGAGTGAAATGATACTCTGAGAGTATGCGTATTATTTTATCACTGAGTTGCATCGCATTGACATGCACACATGACATACAGGCATAGAGATGTATTTTCCTCATGCTGTACAGTATCACATCATTCATGATTTCTCACACATGTTGACAGATGGACATAGTGATGCATTTGTTTTACAAGGGTTATCTGGAAATAAAATGAAACATCTCATTTATTATTGAAAGAATTTTTGAGAAAATAATTATTTTCAAACTTATTCATATTTTTTGCAACTTTGTTAAACGATTTGGGTTTTCACTGATGTAGTTGAAAGGAAAAACTATTTTTTTTTAAATCATGATTTAGCTCTGAGCATTTTATCTCTAAGTTACTTTTTGTATTATTTGCTTTACGTGGTTATGGACTGTTGTGGACTATTGGTTTTAGACCCGACCTTGGTACAAGCTCGTCACTACTTTCAACCTAAGGCTAGGTTTGTTACTTGTTGAGTACATGGGGTCGGTAGTACTCATACTACACTTCTGTACCTTGCGTGCAGATGTTGGGTGTTGGTGTTGCTGTGTTTGTTGGGAGTTGGATCTGAAGATGTACCTGCGTTCTGGTTGTAGCTGCCCCTTGTTCATGGTAGCCTTAGATTTATAACAATCTGTTCATGTACATTTCGAACAGATGATGAATTATTTCATATCAGTTTTGTAAATTCTATTCTTAGAAACTCATGATTTGTACTACCAGTTCCTGGGGAAATGTATTGGTTTTATCTATTTTCTTTTAATTAATTGCCTTATTAATTTCATTGGAATTGGATAGTTTGTAATTGGCTTACCTAGCGGGTTGGGTTAGGTGCCATCACGACTAGTTGAATTTTAGATCGTGACAAGGTGATATCAGAGCTCTAGGTTCATAGGTTCTACAAGTCTTGAGCAAGTGTCTAGTAGAGTCTTGTGGATCGGTATGATGACGTCCATACTTATCTTCGAGAGGCTACAGGGCATTTAGGATAATTTCCCATCTTTCGTTCTTTATCGTGCGGAATTGATTCAGCTTGAAATATAACTCTTTGAATTCCTTCCACACATTCGTATGCGCACATGAGCGCTCGGTATCAGTTGTGCATCGCCGGCTTGTGATTTCATGGACGAGGTTCGAGGTGAGTATTCTGTATTTTGGTGATGGGCCAGTCTGGAGGACTTGAGGCCATGGTTAGACCGCAGCTTAAGCTCGGTAGCTTCAGTTGTAACTTGTACAATTGGACTCATATGTCCGGTAATGACCCTATGAGTGGAATTTGTGGCTCGATGAGCGGCGGAATGACTGTGTGATGGGTATGATGTGACCACGGGATGTGTTAAGACGATTTGAATATGACAAGAAGTGTTTCCTTGAAATGTAAAGGAAAGGCCATTGGGTGCTTGATTTTCGATTTGATGTGACGTACAATCTCGAGTATGAATGTTTTGAAGGATCTTTCACGTTGTTAAATTTTGAGACAAACTAAATTCTCATGTCTTGTTAATAAGTTTGAACTTGGAAAGATTAAGTGATTGCGTAGTAATTGTGACTGCGAAAGGGTATAACAAGATACTAATTTAAGGCTAAGGAGGTGGATTATCCCCTGCGGAGTAATCTACGTAGGTATGTTCCTTATATGTGAGTGGAGAGTTTCTTTTCTGCCAGCAAGGCGTATGTGTGGAGATTTGAATTTGAATCTGGCTGAGAAAGTTGACTTGAGTGTCAAGAGATTGATTGCGAGCTTAGCAGATGATTTGGGGTATTTTTATGGTTGGCGTTGCATGAGTTTGAGAAGAAGTTTCATTGAACAGACTGTAGCATTATGGCAGTAATAGAGTATTGGTATTGTGAGTTATGGAATGTTTTAATCTATGGCTTTGAGCCAAGTGGGGGAGCCTGCTATTGATAAATCAATTTCATGGTTATATGTAAAGGTTTAGTTTTGGGCCGAGGCATACTGATGGGTTATTTTTGACTTACAGAAGTTGAGATCGAGGATGAATCGAATAAGAAAATTTCTGGATACGGTTTATATTGCATTTATGAGTATATGAAAATCATGGGATGAGTGAGTTGTTATTTGTGAATGATGTAGTGCGCACAGAGTATGAATTTGATAGGTGGTATTAAAGTAGAGTTACTTCTTTGAGTATTGTTGTGCTAATGAGGCACGTGTCTTTTGGCCCATTTGGGCGGTGTAATATGGATTTGAACAAAGGGGATGACTCTCGAGAAAGTTCTAATGGATTCGAGATTAATATGTAACAATTGAGAATTTTTTGGCGGATTTGTTTGTGGCTAAAATCTGAGATTTAAGTTGGATGGTGTCGAGACTTGTGGCATTTTTGTATATCATTATGGATTTTATATTTCGGTATCAGGAAGGTGAATGAAACGACCTTAGACTCAAATAAGGTATTTTCAGAGTGGGTGTTTCGGTTGTGATATTTACAGGGGTAATTATGATATGGTGAGACTCTACAGATGTTTTGGTGGCAATATTCTTGGGTTTGGTGACCTACATGGTTTGGTCGAGTTAGAGGAATTTAGTTCTAATAGCTTGGTTATGTGGAGATGAATTTCAAAGTGTTCTTGATGGTTTCTACAATAGTTTGAACCGGATATTTTCTACTGGTGTAGGAAACGTGTTGTGTATTGTGATTTCCTCCTAGAAGGAAGCAAGAGGAAGGTTTATAACTAACCAGGTATGTAATTTGCTGGTGACTCAGAGTTGATAATGGGATTCTTGTGCTTGTTACATGTTGGCATAATAGATGTGGTGTGTTGTGTGGGATTAGGATTCACATGTACAAGGTGATAGTTCAGTCTTGAATAGAAAGTAACAAATGTTGGACAGCATGGTCAGTTTCAAATATTTCGATGAATGTTATAACTGCTCGATAATTCCTGATAAGGGTGCGCATTTCAGAAGGCGCGTTGTGTTTTGACTTACGAATGTTCATCGGTATTGCAGTACTCACCTGATTGATAGACTGCTGATATTCAAATTATTGCTATATGGAACGGAAGAATTATGAAAGTATTCCTCATGGGATTATCGTGAATGGAAGATGTGTTAGTCATTTTAGTGCTGGAGTTGGGATCAGTTACGGTGATTCATGTGTTCGATGAATTTGGAGACTGGGAGTTCTCAGAAGAATATTGTTTCGGGGTTGTGACCTATTTGAGGTGACTATTTTATTTAAAACTCGATGGAGGCATTAGTTGCGTTAATTATTTGTGAAAGCTATGTGCTATGAGTGCGCATATATGTGAGATTTGAGCCCATGTGCGGTCATTAGAGAAAGTATTCATACTCGAAAGAATGCTTAGGCTATTATATGCCTAGAGTTGACTGTTAAGCGTAAAGTTATAACATTTCCCGTATTCGTACCTTTGTTGAGAACTATCTAGGCTATACTTGAGGTTATAAAGAAGATGATTCCCTAAATAAATGGGATAGTTACTAATTCTGCATTAAAAAAAAATCTGATTTGAAGTGTGATAGCAGACTTTGCACGTGCTTACACTATGGCGTGCTATTTCTACCAGTCCAGGAGCATGAGAATCTTATTTCATGATCATATAAAAGTGTACTTGTTTAATTGCTCCTTTATGATATGCTTACACAGGAGGCATGTGCCCATGCCGGGTAATTCATATTATTGGTACGTGAGTTGTCTGTGCCGTGTGTGGGAATTCTATTTCTATAATAATTTATCTAATCTATTAATTTCCTTCCTCTACAATTGTGCACATGCACCTATGGTTATCGTCTTCACGAAATTTGAGGAGTTGGTTGTAACATTGCGGTTGTGGTGGTGCTTGTTTAACTTGCAATACGGTTCTCTTCCTTGTGACACATCCCATATTTGGGTACACAGATTGCGCAGTTGTGGCTTGAGTTATATTGATGTGGCGTGTCTGTGGAATAGTTTTGTTTAATAATATAAGGTCATTGGACCTAGAATGGGTACTATCAGGCTTGATTATGGTATATTCGGGAGGATAATATTGAAAGTCGGCTTAGGAGAGGATTATGGTTCTAGTTGAGGTAAGAGAGCTCCATGGGTAGTTGATCTGATGAGTGGTTATGAATTTTTGATTGTTTCTTTCATCATTGGCAGTGTACGAAGGTTTCAGAATGAGGTTCTGTTGAATGCGGGGTTTTTTACTAGTACTTGGTTGGTTTTGAGTAGTTATTGTGATTAGAAATGGTGCTACGAGTATGCGAGTTGTGTAGTATGTTATGTGATTATATCTGGGATTATGGTTATGGCTGGATACAACTTGTTCAGGCTTATACAGTATGTAAATGTGAGATTCGGGTCTTGAAAAGAATTCTGGATGTTAGAAATTTGGCTCCATGGTTTTTGGGCTAAGGTTAAATTAATGATTTTCAGTTATGTTGTGTGGTCAGGCCTATATAGAATAGGGTGACGTGAGATCACCCTCGGAGTATGTGCGTGGTAAGGTGTAATTGGTATTTGAAGGTTAAGAACAACTCTTGGTACGTTCGAGGACGAACGTATGTTTAAGTGGGAGAGAATGTAACGACCCGACCGGTCATTTTGAGTATCATAGCCCCGTTTTTCCATTTACTGCTCAATTTATGCCTTGCAGTTGATTTATAACTTATCAGGTTAGTTGGTTCGGGTCCGGAAGGATTTTGGAGTGAAATGAGACACTTAGTCTCATAATTGAAAACTTAAGTTGAAAAAGTTGACCGGATATTCAATTATGTGAAAACAACTTCGGAATTAAATTCTGATGATTCCATTAGCTCCGTATGGTTATTTTGGACTTAGGAGCGTGTCCGGTAAATTATTTGGAGGTCCGTAGTAGAATTAGGCTTGAAATGGCGAAAGTTGATTTTTTGAAATGTTTGACCGGGGTTGACTTTTTGATATCGGGGTCGGAATACGATTTTGGAAATTGGAATAGGTCCGTTATGTCATTTATGACTTGTGTGCAAAATTTGAGGTCAATCGGACTTGATTCGATAGGTTTCGGCATCGAATGTAGAAGTTGAAAATTTTATAATAGACTAAAGTTTTAAGTGAGTACGCACAAGACCTAACTTCAAATGAGCATAACTCTCATGATACGAAGATTTATATGGTGTATTACCTATCAAATGAAAGATCTTTGAGTCTAGTTTCTAACACTTTAAACCGTTTATCATTTGGAAATTCCTACAAGACGTTACGACCCAATTACCAAAGGATGGAAATAAAATGAGATCCTGCGATAATTCAGCAATCGCGAAAGTGCTTCTGCGACCGCAAACCGGTAGGAGAATGGACCAGAACAGCCCAGTTCTAGGCACCAATTTTTGCGACCCGCATACCCATTCTGTGGTCCATTATGCACCCACAGACCTGCTTTCGGAGGGTTAATTTTTCTATTTTCATAACTCAGCCCCATTTTGATAAATAGGCTTTGGGACTCATTTTGGAGCAAGGATTTGACATTTTTAGAGAGAAGGGAGAGTGTTCTAGAGAGAGTAAGAAGCTCAAGTGCTTTGTTCATCAAGATCTTGTTCAAGCTATGAAATCCAACAAGGAAATATCACAAGATCTTCACCCAATAGGTAAGGTTCTAGCCCCTAGTCTTCAATTTCGAGTTTGAGTAAAGATGGGTGATTAAGAGTATGATTCTTGGGTATAATAGTATTATTTATACATATCAATAAGGTTTATGGAAAGATTATTGAGTTCAAATGGGTAAAGATTGGGTTAAAAATGGTAAAAAACTTCAATGACTTTAATTGAAGATTTAAGGGTCGAGTTGATGTCGGAATTTGGTGAAATTTATATGGTTGGACTCGTGGTTGGATAGGCGTTCATATTTTATAACTTTTGTCGGGTTCTGAGATGTGGGCCCCTCGAGTGATTTTTGAGTGTAATTTCGGATTTTGTGAAAACATTAGTATGTTCATATGGAATAAATTCCTATAATTTGAGTTGACTGAATCAAATTAATTGTGACTAGATTCGAGCCGTTCGGAAGTTGTTACGCGCAAAATGGAATTTCTGGAGCATTGTTTAGCTTTCTCGATATTGGATTCGGCTTGTTCGAGATAAGTAACTCTTCTAATCTTGGAGCTGAGGGTATGAACCCTGAATATATGTATTATGTGAATTGTTGAGAGGTGACTCACATGCTAGGTGACGGGCGTATGGGTGTGCACCATGAAAATTGTGACATAATTATTTCCGTGGAATTTTGTAGTCAAATAATCTTGGCATTTTCTATGTAGTTTTATGTTAAAGAAATTGAGCTGAAAATCATATTAAAAATCATGTTGAGGCTATGTGCCAGCAGTATTGGGACCCACAGAGGTCATATTGCTGTGAATTATTTGTTTTAAATTGAAAATTTATACTCAGTCATATTCATGTCATTACATATCATATCCTAGTCTCTGTTGTTATTTATTGACACATAATATCATTATTTTCGAGCTATTTTTATGACATTCTGAGCCCATGAGAGAGAGACTGGAGAGATTGATGACTGAGTGAGGCCGAGGGCCTGATTGTGAGGATAATTATGGGATCGGGCTGCACGTCGCAGCAGGCCATATTGGCTTTATATACTTTATTATTATGTGGATGGGGGCTGCCCGCCTGTAGCAGGCCTTATAGGCTTTATTATAACGCGTGAGTTGTCCGTGCAGATACAGATATTGATACCATAGCACATGAGTTATCCGTGTAGATTATAGCACTTGGGCTGAAGGAGCCCCTCCGGAGTCTGTACACACCTCCAGTGAGTGCAGGTACCTACTGAGTGCGAGTTCCAAGTGCCGAACGATTGGGAGGACTGAGTGACTGGGAGAATTGAGTGACTAGGAGGACTGAGTGAAATGATACTCTGAGAGTATGCGTATTATTTTATCACTGAGTTGCATCGCATTGACATGCACACATGACATACAGGCATAAAGATGTATTTTCCTCATGCTGTACAGTATCACATCATTCATGATTTCTCACACATGTTGACAGATGGACATAGTGATGCATTTGTTTTACAAGGGTTGTCTGGAAAGAAAATGAAACATCTCATTTATTATTGAAAGGATTTTGAGAAAATAATTGTTTTCAAACTTATTCATATTTTTTTCAACTTTGTTAAACGATTTGGGTTTTCACTGATGTAGTTGAAAGGAAAAACTATTTTTTTTTAAATCATGATTTAGCTCTGAGCATTTTATCTCTGAGTTACTTCTTGTATTATTTGCTTTACGTAGTTACGGACTGTTGTGGACTATTAGTTTTAGACCCGACCTTGGTACAAGCTCGTCACTACTTTCAACCTAAGGCTAGGTTTGTTACTTGTTGAGTACATGGGGTCGGTAGTACTCATACTACACTTCTGCACCTTGCGTGCAGATGTTGGGTGCTGGTGTTGCTGTGTTCGTTGGGGGCTGGATCTGAAAATGTACCTACATTCCGGTTGCAACTGCCCCTTGTTCATGGTAGCCTTCGATTTATAACAATCTGTTTATGTACATTTCGAACAGATGATGTATTATTTCATATCAGTTTTGTAAATTCTATTCTTAGAAACTCATGATTTGTACTACCAGTTCCTGGAAAAATGTATTGGTTTTATCTATTTTCTTTTAATTAATTGCCTTATTAATTTCATTGGAATTGGATAGTTGGTAATTGGCTTACCTAGAGGGTTGGGTTAGGTACCATCACGACTAGTTGGATTTTGGGTCATGACATACTCTAACTGTCACAAAATGTTATGTCGAAGAAGAGGCAAACCCGAAAATAAAAAAATATAAAGAACACCAAATTTTAACGTGAAAACCCTTCAAATCGAAGGTAAAAACTACGGGATCACAAAGATCTAAAAATCTCTACGATAACAATAAGAGGGTTATAAAAGTTCTCCAAATTAGCTACACAACAAGTGCCAAACACGGAACAATAATAGCAACAAGAGCAATAACAAATCAATTGAAGATAGACAAGAAGTCACAAAACTGGAGCTGTTGTTCAGCGCTCATATTATGATGCTATGGCCTACAAATTCGATTTCCACCATTCAAATTAAGTCCAAGATATTATGAACACTCAGTTAAAATTTCATCCCGATCTAGCGGTTAACGAATCGGAAAACGTAATTTGAATTTGGCTAGTCGGAACAAAAATCTGCAACAAAACAAATATTTTTCTTCTCTCCTCTCTCTTGAAAAAAGCTCTCTCATAAACCACTCTTATGTGCTAAAGTCTTTAAAAGACATATACCAATGAGCATAGAACAATTCTCTAAGATTGTCCTATTTATAGATAATGAGTGGTGCTTTATCTTAAGGCCAAAACCAATTCTAAATAGGAAACAAACCAAATCCAATTCCGAATAGGAATGGAAATCAAAAGAGAATAGGATTAGGCCATTGGGACTTTGGCTGGACAACATGGGCATGAACCCAACAAACTCTCCCTCAAGCCAAGGTACCAAATTTGTCTTCAAGTAGAGGAACTATTGACAGGCTTCATGCCTGCTAATTTTCTACAAAACTAATGCTTATCTGCAAACTTAACTGTGAAACCCTCATGCTGCTCTATATAAATCTCCTCATCTAAATCATTATGAAGAAAAGCAGTGTTTACATTCGTTTGCTTAACCTCTAAATCTAGACTCGCTGCTAAGCCTAGAACCACACGAATAGAAAGCATTTTCACAACAGGGGAGAAAGTTTCATCAAAGTCAACTCCCTTCTTCTGGCCAAAACCTTTACCAACTAATCTCGGCTTGTACCTAGGCACAAAGTTATGGTAATCTTTCTTTACTCTGAATATCCATTTGTTTGATAAAGATCTCTTAACTTTCGGCAATTTCACTAACTCATATGTTCCATTCTCATGGAGTGACTTCATCTCATCTTCCATGCCTTCTATCCACTAATCTTTGTGAGTATCTTGCATGGTTTCATCATAACTCTCAGTTTCTCCCATGTCAGTCAAAAATACGTACTCACCTGGAGGATAACGCATGGAATTATGCTTCTCCCTTGTAGATCTTCTAATAGAAGTTTCAGGAGCATTCGAATTAGTTACCTGAGCAGGAATTGGTTGCTGATCAACCACAACTTTATCAACTGGAGCATCCATAATATCTACACCATGATGATCATTTTGATCTTGATCATTATCTTCAGTATTGTCTTGGATTCCTTTATGTGCAATAGGTGCCTTAGCAATAGAAACTGGATCAATATCAACTAAGCTCCCATTACTCTGAGAATCTATCTTCTCAACTTTGTCAATATCTTCAATAGTCTGGTCTTCAAAGAATATTGCATCATGACTTCTAACAAGTTTATTGTCAACAAGATCATAAAAACGATACCCAAACTCATCTTCACCATAACCGATAAAGATGCACAGCTTAGTTTTGACATCCAGTTTTTATCTCTCATCTTTAGGAACATGCACACAAGCTTTACACCCAAAAACTCTCAGGTGATCATAGGAAACATCTTTGGCAAACCAAACTCTATTTGGGACATCACCATCCAAAGCAACAATATGAGACAAATTGATAACATAAGCAACAGTGTTAAGTGCTTCCGCCCAAAATGTATTTGGAAGTTTAGCTTCTGAAAGAAAACATCTAACTCTCTCAACTAGAGTTCTATTCATTCTCTCTGCCAAACCATTCAATTGAGGCATCTTGGGCGGAGTTTTCTGATGACAAATGCCTTGTTATTTGCAATGGTTATCAAACGGACTACAATATTCACCACCATTGTCAATGCGAATGCATTTTAATTTCTTCCCTGTCTGTCTCTGTCACGACCCAAAATCCATAAAGGTCGTGATGGCACCGGACTCCGCTGTCAGGCAAGCCAACAATAAATACTTAATTATGTTCTCATTTTGTTACTTTTGAAATCATATTTTCCTTCAATTAAATAGCAAAAGATGGAGTTTACAAAGTAAATAATAATATTATCAACAATTTCAATACAAGATAACCCATAATCACCCCAAAATCCTGTGTCACGAGTGCATGAGTATCAACTAGGAAGATAAAATAAAATACAACACCTGTCCAGAATACAAATTAGACAGGAAAATACATAAGTAACTTTGAAGGGGACTCTGTTGGATGCGGTTCGTAGATGGGAATGCAGCTCACCAAGTGTCCGCAATAACCAAGCCTCTATGTTTACGAGGCCACTAGACATATATGTACCTGCACTAAAATGTGCAGCAATTGTTGTATGAGTACGTAAATCAACGTGTACCCAGTAAGTATTCAGTCTAACCCCGAAGAAGTAGTGATGAGGGGTCAACTTAGACACTTACTAGTGGTCCAATAATATCAGGTACAGTAAAGAAGTGAATGAATATGAGACAGAGTAAATATATGAAACAAACAAGTATAAAATACGTAGTACAATTTTCCTCTTTACAATTTACTCAAGCTCTCAACTAGCAAGTTCCCTCTGTAACTGGAGCATATATATAGATATAGTGGATTTCATCAAAGAGGTTGTCATAATCCAAATCAGGGAATATATATATATATATATATATATATATATATATATATATATATATATATATATATATATATATATATATATATATATATATATATATATATATATATATATATATATATATATATATATATATATATATATATATATATATATATATATATATATATATATATATATATATATATATATATATATATATATATATATATATATATATATATATATATATATATATATATATATATATCGCGAACCATAGATGCATCTATTAACCTGCCGAGGCGAATGGCCCGCTCCTATGAGAGTGTGGTACATAAATCCTGCCGAGGAGAACGACCCGATCCCATAAGAGTGGTAGAAGGAAATACCCCGCTCGCGAATCACACGTGCGACGCGGTCAAATATAAATTTAACGAATCTCTCCGCTCGCGGATCATATTTGCGACGCGGTCAAATATAAATTTAACATTAAAATCATATCTCTTTCTTGATTCTTTTCAAAATAAGGGAAATTCAGCTTATAGCTCTTTAAGGAAATTACCCCGCTCGCGAAACATACATTCGACGTGGTTACACATAGATTTCTTAAGCTATTATAGCATTACTCAATCCTTTTCGAAATTACGAAGTTCAAACGAACCCTTTTAAATCTTACATTCTTCAATTTAAACTCCTTTCAAAAACATTTAATAAGCAAACTCAATCTCGCTCCCTCTCAAGGCAGACAATAAACATAAATCAATTACAATATCAACAAGGAAAAACTACCCGGACATAGGCGTACGGACTCTCGTCACCTCGTGCGTGCGTAGCCCCAACAAATAGAAGCACACAATAATTTAGTTCACCTATGGGGTTAATTCCCTCTTACAAGGTTAGAAAGGGGACTTACCTTGCTTCGACATTCCATAACCGGCTCAAAGGCCGCTCCGACAATTCAAACTGATGCCCGTCGCTCCAAAACTAGTCAAATATGACGCAACCGAATCCAAATATACGCTAATACTCATAATTAATCATTTTATAACAATTTCCAACTCCGTTAAAAGTTGATAAAATCACCCTCGGGCCCACGTGCCTGGATTCTGAAAATGTTTGAAGATAATCTTTACCCATAACCCCACGAACTCAAATATATAATTTATTTTCCATTTCATGCCCAAATTAGTGGTCAAAATCCAAGGCCGGCTCCAAGGCCGCTCCGGCAATTCAAACAGATGCTCGTCGCTCCAAAACTAGTCAAATATGACGCAACCGAATTGAAATATACTCTAATACTCATAATTAATCATTTTCTAACAATTTCCAACTCGGTTCGAAAAGTTGATAAAATCACCCTCAGGCCCACCTGCCCGGATTCCGAAACTTTTCGAAGATAATCTTTATCCATAACCCCACGAACTCAAATATATAATTTATTCTCCATTTCATGCCCAGATTTGTGGTCAAAATCCAAGAATACCAATTTCTAGGTTTCCTACCAAAACCCCATAATTTCTACAAATTTCCATGTCTAAATCCATATATAAACCATGTATTTAACTTGCAATAGGTGGGAATCACTTACCTTGACATTGAAGATGAAGATGGAGCTCCATAATCGCCCCAAGACCGGCTCCCATGGAGAAAATAAAGTGAAAATGGCCAAAACTCCCGTTTTAAAACATCTCACTGCCCAGTCTGACTCCTTCTTCGCGAACGCGGCAACCCCTTCACGTTCGTGAAGCTCAGCCAACCCAGGCCCAGAAAACCTCCTTCGCGTTCGCGTTCCTCACGATGCGTTCGCGAAGCTTTCCACCCTCACTGCTTCGCGTTCGCATACCCAGCCTCGCGTTCGCGTAGGCCAAACATCCTCAGGCTCAGTCCTCATTTCCTTCTATACGTTCGCGACTCCCCAGTCGCGTTTGTGTAGGTTCCTCAAGTTCTTCACCGCGTTCGCGTCTCAACCTTCACGTTCGCGAAGGCCAATCTCAACAGCCCCACAATTTTCCTCTTCGCGAACGTGGGACTTCCTTCGCGTTCGCGAAGAAGGACACCAGTAACAGCAGTTCCCAAGCAGCTCCAAATTATCCGAAACACACCTGAGGCACCCGGGACCCCATCCAATCATACCAACCAGTCCCATAACATAACACAATCTTGCTCGAGACCTCAAATCACATCAAACAACATCGAAATCATGAATCGCACCCCAATTCAAACTTAATGAACTTTGAAACATCAACTTCTACAATCGATGCCGAAACCTATCAAATCACGTCTGATTGTCCTCACATTTTGCACACAAGTCACATTTGACATTACGGGCCAACTCCAACTTCCGGAATCAGATTCCGACCCCGATATCAAAAAGTTCACTTCCGGTCAAACTTCAAAAACCATCAAATTTCTAGCTTTAGCCAAATGACTCCAAAATGACCTGCGGACCTCCGAATCCACTTCCGGACGCGCTCCCAATACCAGAATCACCATACGAAGCTATTCCCAGACTCGGAATCCCAAACGGACATTGATAACATTGAAATGCACTTCAACCCAAATTTATGAAATTCTTCCAAAATGCCAACTTCCACAATAGGCGCCGAAACACCCCCGGGTCATCCAAAACCCGATCCGGACATATGCCTAAGTCCGAATTCATCATACGAACATGTTGGAACCTTCAAATCTCGATTCAGAGATCGTTTACTCAAATATCCAACCTTAGTCAATTCTTCCAAGTTAAAGCTTCCGTAATGAGAATTTTCTTTTCAAATCAACTCTGAACTTCCAAAATTTCAATTTCGACCACGCGTACCAGTCATAATATCTGAAGTGAAGTTGATCATGGATTCAAACTGTTGAATGACGTGCTAGAGCTCAAAATGACCGGTCGGGTTGTTACATTCTCTCCCACTTAAACATACGTTCGTCCTCGAACGTGCTAAGAACTGCTCTGGGTTGTCCGAAATCACTGTTTAATACCTCGTGCACTTACTCGTGCTGCCACAACTCAGTTGAGCACACTAGCTCGAGCCAGTCTGAAGATTCTCCTTTTTTACTTAGCCAAATAAGCCTTAGAGTCCAATTCCAACATCCGGAATTCTCTGCCAGGACTGTTCCCATCATATGAACACCGTATCAATCACTACACGATGCACCGATACATGATTGCATACCTTTGCTGAATTCACACTATGCACTGCATAACTCACATGACCATAATACATCCTCTGATAATAATAGCCAAAATTCCACGAATCTGGTGCTCACAATGCACCTCATGACATATATAAGTCTTGTTTCAACTCTTGCAATACCGCCACGACGGAAGAGATATGTAGAAATTCATAACCAACTGCAGAGTCAACAAATCATTGAATCTCTCCCTTTGACTAAAATCATCACCCCATTATGAACCAAATAATGGTATTTGCTCTTTAATATACTTCATAATCCGATCGCACTAATCCTAGATCCAAAAATCTCGTCTCACCCAGTATAAGTTGCACAGGCAACAGGCCACCCAGACATGACCAAAAGTCTCATATGATGCCGCAATGTGCCAATAAGCTACAAACTCGAACGTGATACAAAAAGAAAACGAATCTCTGGAAGGGACTACTCAACCCACATAACTAATTAGACAATCGAAAAGGTGTTATGAACCTTCCCCAGAAAATGGAAAACAAAACACATGAAAATAGATATAGGGGACTGTAATCAACATCCCACTGTTGCGGCGTGCAACCCGATCTAAACAACATACCTGTGGCGGCGTGCCACCCGATCCATACATAAAATCTACATAAAGAGATACTTACCGAACTAGAATGCTCATTACTACAAAATACCCGAATATCAGCCACAAGCGCGCTAAGTGCATAATACCATCCTTGGGGAGACAGATAGCGCCATACGCTACAAAACTCAAGCACAACTAACGTCTGAATACTCCTCCATAAGGAGCGCTATGCTGAAATGAACACATCTGGCCTGATATAGAGCCCATATTCATATTTAAATCCATCCACAGACCTCAAGCCAATCCTGATCGCACCGTAATAGGCTAATAACCTTTCAAGGATCCATAATAACCTTTTTCCCATAACACACAAGAACAACCATCATAACCGGAACAAACTTCCACAGTCCACAACTAAGTGAACCTAGCGCCCTCCAGGCATAAATTCTAGAATCAGCGATATTACCACAATCTTCATACTTGGTTTCAATCTTCACTCAATCAAGAGACTACATGCCCGTCTTACACAATCTTTCCGTGGGACACGCTCCCACGACCTTCCGTACTAGGTAACAAGTCTGCACATCCATACCACCAGTCACACTAATGCTGTAAAGGATATCAAGAATCCACAATTAGTACGCAAAGCCTCTTACACAGGACACTGATCTTAGGTGACGCTGGAGACAATGCCAGCTTATTCTGAACATCTAAATTCCTTTTCCTACTCATCCGAGCTCGTGACATCCTTGTCAATACCGAACTGCAACCTCAATCCCTAATCTTTCAAATTTCATGCCGCTCACTGTACCTATCTTACCAATACGCGAGGACCCAAGAATTTCATCATAGCTCCTAAACCACTAACAGGATACACACTTCACTTTGTAGAAACCTTTCACTTTACTCGTTTCAGGAGAATCATTGCAACATATGACTGAATTCTCATAACTGTAGCACACACAAATCCTCAAGTAGTGGTCTAAACCACCATAACCCTTCTGGGATCCGCTTACACAGAACATGCCATAATACTCGAATGCATCCAAATACAATCAATTACGGCGGCCTTCAATCCTCGCACGTCCCGCCACAAATAACATGCATAATATAATCACTCTGGAAGAACTGATCACTACCACCATCATGCCAATTCAACCATGGCTAACTGATCCGACTTCTTCTAACTTATCCTTAACTTGTCTTAGAAATAATAATAACTCCAGTCAACATATAACGAACTCAATCCGCATTCATCCTGAGTGGCCTTGAATCACGAGACCATGCTATCTCAAATCCCACGAACCATCTCATACCCTTCTTATGCGCATATTCACATCTTCAACTAGTACACCCATTCTGATAATTCCTCTATGAGTCTAAAGTTATTTTCTCTCATTCCTCCAATACTACACTGCAGACCAAAGGTAACATAGAACACTCCAAGCCCCTTTTCATAATCTGCAAAAGCTCGATACTCAACCATACTACTGGCTCGAAATCCTTAGGCACCTCACTCTGAATTGTTTTTTTATGAACCCACTAGAATTATTACTGTGAGTCACCCACTCCGACCTGGTCCCGAATATAATCAACTCCAAGGCTTTGTTAGCACATGAACACTCTCTCAATAAGTACCCGACTGAATCGCTTTCCTTGTACATCACATCTACACGAAACATAAACTCTAAGTCTTCCCAAAGCCTGAACCTGAATTGATAAGGCTAATTATAGCACACATTCCTCAAATTCTTTGCCCAAATCACATTGATGACCCTCTTCCTTAGTCATAATATCCCACTAATATGCCGATAACCAGAAATCTCACAATTAGCCGACCATGCAATCCAACCGTAGGTGGTGGAACTCTCCCACTTAGCTTGAAGCTACCATCGCATAACTCTAGAACCCACGAAGATTCTTTCTTCATCATTGAACTGATCTTGCACAACCAACTCACCAAATTCCTTGAAATCCTTCCATTTGACCTTTCATGAACACTCTGAATCACTAACCACATTCACACATTCGACCTCTTGCCGGATAACCAGTAGAATTCTTTCGTGACAGCCCCATCAGCACAACGCAACCGCTAACCTGCTC
This sequence comes from Nicotiana tabacum, assembly GCF_000715075.1. NCBI lineage: Eukaryota > Viridiplantae > Streptophyta > Magnoliopsida > Solanales > Solanaceae > Nicotiana > Nicotiana tabacum. The sequence continues at coordinate 11,246,658 of NC_134098.1, forward strand.
ACAGGAGATAGCCCACCTGTGGAAGTTCCATACTGACATCATCCAATGTCGTTGCACTAGGTACAATAACTACGAAATCAGTAACCTATCCTGAGCCCGTGCTCATTCACCAGCTGGACAGGTCCGTTCACTCCTCATGGACATCAACTAAAGGTACGACAATACATTCTAATCCAAAGTCATGTTGTATCCTTCTTCATATCAAGCAACTCTCTCCTGTCACACACAATCTTCCTTAATATAGCAGCCAATATTCCAAATTAAATCTGTAGACCTAGTCACGGTCCACCATGAATCCCAAATAACTCTAAACTTTCTCAAGGCGTGTAGTCATCCTACCACATAACCCATATGCTACCCTGCCTCAAAGGCGAATCGAAAAAAATCATAACACCGGCAAACTTAACATATTCAATCAAGGACGACGACACCACACCTCGGATGAAGATTCCATCACACTAGAAAATACCAAGCCTCGTTACTCCATCAACCCAAATCTGGACATTCATAGGCCAATTGTTTTTCCTCCGCCGAAATAAGATACTGAATCTCGAAACCATGCACTAAGTAAACCTCCTTCCAAGTCATTCACTGCCCCGACACATAGGCAAGCATCCTACCATCACATCAATACTATGCGATAATAACTCCTGAGCACCACAGCAACCTGTGCATAGCCTCAAAGCTCTCAGAAGTATAGTTACTGAGCTGAAATGACAGAATATCCTTCCGTAAGGCGACGACAATAGCCCAAACAACTACGCAGGGAGAAACATTCCGCACCACATATATAGTTCCATTAAAATTCCTCAATTCCCGATTTGTAACCAGCGGTTCACGTCGCACAAGATTGAATGGGAAGGAAATAAAGGCATAAGCCTCAAAGGAATCAAACTGCACGATGAGGAATCAAGAAGGGAAGTGCTCCTAACAGCCCTGTAACCTCTCGAAGATAAGTACAGACGTCTCCGTACCGATCCGCAAGACTCTGCTAGACTTGCTCATGACTTATGAGACCTAAGTGAACCTAGTACTCTGATACCATGTTGTCACGACCCAAAATCAATAAAGGTCGTGATGGCGCCGGACTCCACTGTCAGGCAAGCCAACAATAAATACTTAATTAGATTCTCATTTTGTTACTTTTGAAATCATATTTTCCTTCAATTAAATAGCAAAAGATGGAGTTTACAAAGTAAAGAATAATATTTTCAACAATTTCAATACAAGACAACCCATAATCACCCCAAAACCCGATGTCACAAGTGCATGATCATCAACTAGGAAGATAAAATAAAATACAACATATGTCCAGAATACAAATTGAAGGGGAATCTGCTGGATGCGGATCGTAGATGGGAATATAGCTCACCTAAGTCTCCTCATTTAACCACACCTCTGCGCCCGCCAGGTTGCTAGTCACATATGCACATGCACAAAAATGTGCAGCAAGTGTTGTATGAGTACGTAAATCAACGTGTACCCAGTAAATATCCTGCCTAACCCCGAAGAAGTAGTGACGAGGGGTCGACTTCGACACTTACTAGTGGTCTAATAATATCAGGTACAGTAAAGAAGTAAATGAATATGAGACAGAGTAAATATATGAAACAAACAAGTATAAAATACGTAGTACAATTTTCCTCTTTACAATTTACTCAAGCTCTCAACTAGCAAGTTCCCTCCGTAACCGGAGCATATATATAGATATAGTGGATTTCATCAAAGAGGTTGTCATAATCCAAATCCAAATCAGGGAAAAATCCTCAGATACACTGGCTTCTTGCCAAACGTTACGCACGATTCCATGAGGATAATATATATATAGGAAAAGCCAAGGCTTACGGCCCAATCCAACATAAAAGTAAAATGTGCATTGCCGAGGGTCGAACGACGCGAACCATAGATGCATCTATTAACCTGCCGAGGCGAACGACCCACTCCCATAAGAGTGTGGTACATAAATCCTGCCGAGGCGAACGGCCCGATCCTATAAGAGTGGTAGAAGAAAATACACCCGCTCGCGAATCACACGTGCGACGCAGTCAAATATAAATTTAACGAATCTCCCGTTCGCGCATCATACTTGCAACGCGGTCCAATATAAATTTAACATTAAAATCATATCTCTTTCTTGATTCTTTTCAAAATAAGGGAAATTTAGCTTGTAGCTCTTTAAGAAAATTACCCCGCTCGCAAAACATACATGCGACGCGGTTACACATAGATTTCTTAAGCTATTATAGCATTACTCAATCCTTTTCGAAATTACGAAGTTCAAACGAACCCTTTTAAATCTTATGTTCTTCAATTTTAACTCCTTTCAAAAACATATAATAAGCAAACTCAATTTCGCTTCCTCTCAAGGCAGACAATAAACATAAATCAATTACAATATCAACAAGGCATGATGTGAGCCTAAAACTACCCGGACATAGGCATAGCTAGTAGCTACGTACGGACTCTCGTCACCTCGTGCGTACGTAGCTCCCACAAATAGAAGCACGCAATAATTTAGTTCACCTATGGGGTTAATTCCCTCTTACAAGGTTAGAAAGGATACTTACCTCGCTTCGAAATTCCATAACCGGCTCCAAGGCCGCTCCGGCAATTCAAACAGATGCTCGTCGCTCCAAAACTAGTCAAATATGACGCAACCGAATTGAAATATACTCTAATACTCATAATTAATCATTTTCTAACAATTTCCAACTCGGTTCGAAAAGTTGATAAAATCACCCTCAGGCCCACCTGCCCGGATTCCGAAACTTTTCGAAGATAATCTTTATCCATAACCCCACGAACTCAAATATATAATTTATTCTCCATTTCATGCCCAGATTTGTGGTCAAAATCCAAGAATACCAATTTCTAGGTTTCCTACCAAAATCCCACAATTTCTATAAATTTTCATATCTAAATCCATATATAAACTTTCCACGGTGGTTCAAAGATTATGTATGGAATAACATAAACTTGTTATTACTTAAGAACATATCATTATAAAAGATATCATTTAATATATAAATCTAACTTATTATTATTATTATACAATAGGTCAATAAAAATCCACAAGAGACGTTGAATCCGTATTTGCAAGTCTTAGCAGAGGGACCACTAAGAAATGCAACATCATGTCCTGTTTATATTGCGAATGGATACAAATTTTGCACTTCTGCATGGGGCGAAGAAAGAAAAACATTTAATAGTGGGGTATGTGTGAGTGGCATCGGACATGATGGCACTACAAATGAATATTATGGTGTTATTAAGGAGATTCTCAAATTGGAATGGACAAGGACCACTCAAAAGTTAGTTTTATTTTATTGTGATTGGTTTGATCCGTCTAAACATGGCATGAAAGTTGATAGCCAATTTGGCATTGTCGAGGTTCGAGAAAGGAGAAGATATGCTAAATTTGACCCTTTCATCTTTCCTGAAACTGTAACTCAAGTTTATTATGCAAATCATCCTGAAAGCAAAGGAGATAAGGTTGATTGGTGGGTTGTTATAAAGACAAAGCCAAGAGGAGTTGTGGATGAAAGACATAATGTGGAAGTTGCTTACCAAGAGGAGCAGTCACATGTTAATCCAAGCATAGAGGATGATCCGATTGATTGCTTACAAGATGATCAAGTTGTTGGTGAGGAGGTCGATATGAGTAGTATTCAACCATTTGTCAAAGAAGACGGATATGATTTAAGTGACGACGAAGATGAGGAGATAGCAAGTGAAGAAGAGGAAGAGCTTTTTGATAGTGATGATTCACAAGATCACTGTCAAACCCACGATGAGGATGAGTTACAATAGGTTTATTTTATAGAACTATTTAGAATTTTGAGAATTTTCATTTGTCCTTGGATCATTCTAAACTTCAAGATGGTATTCACAATAAATGATATCTTATTTTCTTATGGTCTTGAAGTAATCTAATGTTTGCATATTTGGTTCTCTTAAATAATTAGTTATGTTGGTCTACTGTTATGTATCATGTTTTTCTTCTTAAGTTATGAACCTAGTTATCTATCAGCTTACTAAAGATTGTATCAACATTATTTGTATATTCCCCTAGATGTCAGGTAATACAGGATCTAAACAAGCTGGGCAAACTAGTGGTAAAGGAGAAAAATTCCGTAAAAGGAAGACACACACAATAGAGCCTCAAGCAGCTCAAATGCCTCGCGTAATCCCATCACAATCCCTCCTATCTCAAACTAGTTTACTTCATGTACATGAGACTTTCTTGCCTCAACCTACTCCTGAAGTCAATCTGCCTCATAACACAGTCACTCAACCGCATATGTCTTCACCAGCCAATATGACTCCAGCCACCTCGTGTAGTGCGGTAGGCGATGGCAATGATGATGATCGAATGTGGATTGTACCTGAAGAAGATATGCTTTGGTTCTTTGATGCTCTAATATGGTATAATATGTTATTAATACTGACTTCTGTTTTGTCAGATTGCTTGTAGACCATAGTGAAAGTGCAACTTAGTTCAAATTGTAATTTCTTTGACTATGTTATTGTTCTTTGTTGTGAGTAGTGCAAATTTTGTAGTCCAAAATTGTTCTGAGGAAATTGAATACTTAGTTGTTAGCAATAGTAATGGACAGTGATCAACTAAGTTCGTAGGCTATTTTCATGAATCTCTATCTTGTTCCTGGTTTAGCTTAAAGGTGAGTCTGCTTTGTGTAACTTGATTACTCCTTTATAATTCTTTTTGCCTTTCAGAATTGGCGCTCCTTTGAAATTAGTCGCCAGATAAAAACTGGTGAACTATTATGTCTATCCCACTCTATGTTGCTTCTTTTGCTATTTTAGAAATGCATGGCTACTGAAATTGTTGATTATCACAAAGTAGGCAAAATTTCTGGAGATCTTCTTTTGTCTTGTTTAACTGTTCCTTCCACTTTATTTGGCATGCTGAAGTGTGTTGGTTTGGGGAGATCATCTCCCCCCTCTGAAATGCCAATATAAGTAGAGACCAACACTTTTAGAAATGTCAGTCCTCAGTTTTCTAGCTTGAAGTGGTAGTAAACTCGTCAAGTGCACGAGCCTTGTAATAGTCTAAATTTAACGATTTACAGACAATGGTTTTGACAGATTTGATATGATTAATTTATGGGAATAGATTGAATGGAATGATGAGTGAAACTACCTAGTTAATTTATAAATGATTGATAACTACTGCATTTTTATGTAGGTTTGAACCTCATAAGCCAGTTATTGAAGGCATTGCTAGTTGCATTCGTAGTAAATTTGAGCTGGCTAAACCTTCTTGGAAGAAATTCCCACAACATACTCGGGATATATGGTTTGAAGAATTCAAGGTAAGGATGTTTATAATATGATTCATGTTCAAATGTTGGTGTGTAAGTTTATAGAACTGATTCAGATTTTATTTTGATGTGTTGTGTTATAAAATACTATAGAAGAAATTTAGATGGCTCCCTCACTATAATGATGTTATACGACGCAATTTTGAGAAAAGGGCATCTTCAAGAATGACCCAACTTTTCCAAGATGTTAGAAAGGACTTGTATGTGAAGCCAAATTGGATGGGTGATGTCGTATTCAAGGAGTTGAAGGAGCATTGGGAGTCTCCTCAATTTAAGTTAAAGTCGGAACAAAACAAAAAGAATCGCGATGCAAATGCAGGTGCCTCGGTTCATACAGGTGGTTGTATACCTCATCGCGTAATTTGGAAGAGATTGGTAATATATAGTTCCTTTTTAATTTTTTCTTTCTAGTAAATAGATCATATAAATGTTGATAGCATATACATCTTCCTTTAATTACAGAAGGAAGCTACTGGAAAAGATCCTTCATTTTCAGAATTTTATTTTCGCACTCATCGAAAGGAGAAAAATAAAAGTTGGGTAAATGAGACAGCTGAAGCTGCGTATGTAAGTCTTCCTTCTACAGCATATATGTATTGAAATTATTTAACTGTCGTTACTCTATTAAGTTGATAAATAAATTGGTTGTTTCAAGAAGAGCAGGGAATTTAATAGTTCAACAAACTTACACAAGCCTGCTCTATGTAATTATGCCTTATCTGGGCCTAGGCAGATCTTTAGATTAGACCATTATGAAAAACATAAAAGATAGAAAAGGAAAGAAGAAAAAGAAAGTGGCCAAGTAGCCATTATTTTATTGTAGTGATAATAAACAAGAGTAATATTAATCTTTCTAAATTGGACCTACTAGCTTTATCAAAGTAAAGCTTCCGATTGAACCATAAACCAGCATCACCCTTGCATAGTCACGATCAATTAACTCCTCTAAAATATTGCATAGTGACAGTTGCTTGTTGCTTGTTGCTTAGGAGCCTGAGGAGTATGAGGACTGTGAACCCATGCACTTTTCCCGTCCCCCTTGCTGCAGAGTAACAGCTACTAGAAAATTTAACACATAAAATCCCTTAATCATCTTTTGTCACAAAATCATAGTATACCATGCAAATAGCCAGCGATCAACGGGGAGAGGAGTCATGGCTCTTAACATATCTTGTTGCATTCTATCTGGAGTAGTATAATTGAAATGAAATTGTCTTTCCAGAATTACATGTCCCATCTACACAAGCAATTAGACATTACACAAGCAATTGACAACCTCTGTGTTCATATGAACAGTGGATTTATTTGTAGCTAGGAGCTATCTATTTTTAATGAATTTAATATACTTAGGCATGTAATTGCCTTTTAAGTGACTTGATAGTGTAGATAAATTTTTATACTTGTCGGTCTATATTAGTTAATCCCGAAAACTAATTATATTGAACTCTATTCTTAAGTACCCTTTTTGATTTAATTCAGGTAAACATCTGATTACTTGTGTGGAGTCTTTGCTCCATTTTCTTTAGTATTCTCCAGTCTAATTAAAATGCCAGGGAAAGATGTGCTTAAGTGCTAGCAGTTGTCAAAATTATTAATATTTGTTTTAATGCAAAATAACTAATATTTGTTTCAATGCTTTTGTGCAGAATAATTTTGAAAAAAAAAAAGAAAGAAGAATTATTAGCTTCCCAAAGTGCATCTGTTGATGGAGAAACTAATTCACCTAGCGAGCTATCTCAATTAAGTGAAATGGATATTTGGGTGCTATCAGTTGGTGGAAAAAAAAAAAGGAAGAGTTACAGGTCTTGGCTCTTTGGGTCGATCTGTAAAATTACCTAAGCAGACAACATCTGATGTGTCGGAAGAAGTTGATGATCAGATTAGAGCCCAAGTTCATGCGTTAAATGTTGAGTTATATTATCAGTTGGAAGAAGTACAACGCCAAAATGAAGAGATGAGGCGCCAAAATAAAAAGATGAGACGCCAAAACAAAAAATGAGGAAGGAGTTAGGTGATACAAATGAGAAATTAGAAGCACTGATAAAGCATGTGGGTTACACGGCATCATCTTCGAATGCACAACCATCATCTCCGGAAGACAATCAAGATTCACAGAGTGATAATGATGATAACAACAACTCGGTAGATGAGTATGATTAGGATTGAAATACTTGGTTGTACTATTTCAGATGAGTATGATCAGGATTGAGATACTTGATAGTACTATTTAAGGTTTACAGTTTAGACTTTTAATTTTTTTTTATTTAGGAATTATGCATTATTATTTATTAATTTATGGATCATATTTTGGCTATATATTATTTTAGATTTGTGCAAAGTTATTTGTTTGAAAAAAAATATAAATATCATATGTACATTGAATTGTGTGGAATATAATTTGGGACTAAATATTTATAAATTTGCTTTTGAAAAATATACAAGTTACTTGTGAATTTTCATAGGGAAGTGCCCTGAAGCGTATCAATCTTTTGTTGGGAATTTATCTGCAAATATACAATACATGAGGATTTTGTTAGGAATTCTGCTGCGAAATTATCACATCAAATTCCCAAGAAATTCCCTTTTTCCACGAAATTTTTATTGAATATTTCCTGCAAATTTACTTGGAGGTTTTGCTGCGGAATTACATGCGAATATTTGCCCATGAAAATCCCTAGGAAAACTCCTTTTTCTTTCACAATTGTTTACCAAAATTTACTTACGATTTTTTGGTATTTCTTGCAGAAAAGTCCGCAAGTAACTTACATATGGATTTAACATTCCCAGGTAATTCACCTGCGGCCAATTTTTTCCCAGGTAACGTACTTGGAAAAATTAAAATTCGCAGGTAATAGTTACCCATGACCTTTATTCATGTGGATTCCTGTTTGCATGAAAATCCCGAGGTAAATATTTTACCTACGAATTTTACATTATAATCCCTACAAAATTCCCATGTAAATGGTACTTTTCTTGTAGTGTTGTACTCATACTACACCCTCCACTTCGTGTGCAGATCCAGGTGATCCCGGATATAGTGGGTATTGATTCTTTCACACAGTCGATTTTTCGGAGATTCAGAGGTAGCTGCCATGTTTCGCAGACCTTGTCTCTCCTCCCCTATCCTTTTGTTTATTGTATTTGGTCTCAAATTATTATACATCACGTTTTTCAGACTTGTAATGTATAGATGCTCATGTACTCAGTGACACCGGATTTTGGGAGTGTGTTTATTTTCAATGTTTGTGGGATTTACTCTTAAACTAAATTATTGTGTTTTCAGTATTTAAAAGAAATTATGGGTTATTGGTGTTGTCGGTTTTCCTAGTATCGAGATAGGCGCCATCACGACAGGTTAGGAATTTGGGTCAAGACATATTTCTTGTGTGAGTTGCGGAAGTTCACACCGCTTTTGAAGTAAAAATATGCTCATTACATAGGAACGAATTTGCACGGAAAAGGATCAAATATGAGAAAATTTGGCGAAAGAAAAGCTGAAGAGAGAAATCTGGGACAACGAAGTGAGGTTCGCTTCGCTAGACCGGGACCGAAGTAGAAGAAATTAGCTTCTCCAATCCGAATTAGAAGAAGTCAAATTCGCCCAAACATAACCCTACTTGATATAACTATGATAGTTATTTTGAGGGAGAGAAAACTTTGGGGAGGCAAAAACACACTTGGAGCAAGAAGAATGATTAAACTTCACGTTCTTTCCTCTTCCTTCCTATTTTCCATTGTTATGAATTCTAGTATTGTATTATTACATACTAGCATGATTAGCTAATTTCTTATCTAGGGTTTGATGGAACCTACTAGAGGATGACTTTTCATTACGTTTAATATAATTTAGCCTTTGGATTCTCTACTTGTTTAACTACGTGCTTATTTCAATCGATTGAATGGCCATCGATTGATTGTGCCTATTTATTATGTATTGCTCGAAAAAGGGTATATATTTACGTAGTTGTTGAACAAAGTCACTCCTAATGTATGTAAGAAATCAATACGGAGGGTTTAAAGGCGGGACTAGAAAGAACGAAACTTTGGTGTGATCTTAGTGAGCGGTGAACTAGTGGCAACTAGCGTAGTTCGAGAGAATATGTCTAGTAAATTGTGATAGTTGCTTGAAAAAGAATTACGACACCTGAAGTGCTCACGATCAGAAGAGAATAATTAGGTAATATTATAGGAGACGTAGCGAGAAGAATTCCAACAATCGGGGAAAATCATAACTTTAGCCTCCTGTGTGTTTTGAACTTCTTTGAATTTCCTGCTTTAATTTAAATTCTGTATTTCCTTAGCAAAAACATATTGTACTCAAACTTAAAAACAAGAAGACAAAAACATAATGTTCCTTTTTCTTTTGCTGAAACAATTTATGCAATTACATTTTTGAGTGTAATCGGCTTCACATTTTAGTAACATGAGCTCGAACTAGTACTAAAATTCATGGACCGAAGATTACTTGAATTCAATAATAAAGATTATTGCATAATAAAGAAAATAATCTAATAGAAGAACCATTTATGGAACTTATTTTCTTTCGTATCCTTCATTATAATGATCTTCGTGCCTTCACTCTAGAGGGCTATGAACAAGATTAGCCAAAGTTGTCATGGCATGTGATTGGCCTGAAATAATTCCTGCAGTTGAAGGATTTTGTCCCAAAACAATACAATAACCATCATCATAATTCTCCATTCCTTGTGCCATAAGTTGCCATACTAAGCTTCCTGCCATAGTTCCCCCTTCTTTTGCCAAATTGTAGATATTCCTATATACAATACTCATGAATGTGTCTCTTGAACTAAGACTGTATCCTTGACCTCTACTAGACTTGCCAAATTCAGCTAGCACTAGAGGTTTCTTTAGTATAGTTTTTGCATCTTCCCAATGGCTTGTAACCCACCTTTGCATCCATGCTAATTGTGCTTCATCGCTTTGTCCGGATACCCTATAAATGTAAAAAGTTAAAGATTTTTGCATTGTCGATGAGGTAAACAATGTTTGAACAACCAGGCTATTTATAAGGTGTTACGATGAAAAATATGAACTTGTGAGTGGATCAAAGATGTTAATATACCATTGATCAGTGTATAAGTGGATAGTGGCAAAATCTATCTCATTGATAAGATGGTTACTGATAAAATCTGTTCCGACTTGATAACCAGGATTAACTTGTTTCCTTTCAGGAACCGAATCACCATAGAATCCCTCCATTCCTACCTCCAACAAGTGTTTGTTGTCTAGTGACTTCACAAAACTTGCCATTTCTTGAACCCAAGCCTGTTGATGATATTTTATAGATAAAAAATCAGTTGATGATATTTCTAAAATTCAATTAGTTTGGAAATGAATTAAGAAGCATTACTTGATGCTTACATTAATGGTTTTTCCAGAATAGTCAGCTTGGTCGCGTGGCTCATTAATGAGTTCCCATGCCATGATTGTTGGATCATCTTTGTAAGCAACTCTAGTAATCGTATTGAATCTTGTAACGACGTTCTGTAGCAATTTCACAAGAACATAAATTCATATATTAACCACCATATATCAACTTTGTTAATTTTATTTGATAATGAAGTATTACTTGGAAAAAGAAAAAGATTGCATGAATATCAAACAGTCGCTATTTAAGTGAAAAAGTTCCACACATTGTTACCCCATACCTTGATGTGATTCTTGTAATAACTTTTGAGCATAGGATGAGTATAGAAATCATCGTCGCTATTAATCTGAGCCCCTGCATTTCGTGCCCATTGGGCATATTGAGCTTTTCCTCCAAAGTCATTCCAGTTGTTTACAAAGCTCAAGATTAAGCGAACACCATATTTCTTAGCTTCCGAGATCACAAAATCCAAACCCTAAATCCATAAATATACAATAATAACCGTAAAATTAGACACCATTTAAATAAGTATCTAACTATTGACACAATTCATGCATAAATTTTATTGAAGGAATTTAACTTGTATTCCTTACATGGTGGAAAGAACTTTTACCAGTACAATTTAACTAGCTAGTTATAGTAGGTGGTTACTCTATTTTTTGGATTGACATAATAGATTTGATAGGTAGAATTATTTGTCGTCATAAGCCAACTTAACCTTATAATCTTAAAACTCTTTTAGCGCAGGACATAAACTTTTACCTGAAAAACTCGTTCATCATAAACGCCAGGTGATATTTGTAATGCTCTGTCACCTCCATCACTAAAAGCCCACGTGCGACAAACAGAAAGACCAGCAGCAGATCCATCTTTAAGAACCTCAGTGACTTTGTACCTCTCACTTGATTCAGCAGCAACATGCATCAACCAATAGGAGTTGAAACCATTGAATAAAAAGGGGGATCCATTGAGTTCAAAATGGGCACCCTTAACTGCTATAAACCCTACATTAGCATTTCTTGGAACCCTAGCTTCACATGTGAGAGCTAAAAATAAGAGCAAAAGGCCAGAAATACAGCTCGTTCTTGTAAAAGACATTTTGTAGTTTAATTTCTATATATTGAATGAAAGAGATGTGATATGCTAGAGGTCACCTTCCTGTTGGCTTTTATAATGAGTTAAAGATAAGAAACTTTACTAAAAATAGCAAAACTTGCAGGAACTAAAAAACTTTCCTAGTGGATGCATGGAAATAGAAATTTGGTGAGTTAACCTGAAAATATATTTTATTTATGAAAGTTATCATGGGATGTTGATAGAAGAGGAAGGCAGTTGTTTGGTTAAAGCAAAAAGACATGTCTGTTGAAAGAATTATAACGACAAATTATGGGAAAAAGAAAAACGATAAAGAAAAGGAAAAGGTGGAAGCTAGTGGTGTAATATGGGTGATGTATTGCATCCATTGGTTGGTTTTAGTTTAAGGTTTGAACTAGATCTGATGATGAAATATATTATATATGGAAACGTGTGGTCAAGTGATTGTACAATTGGGGTAGTACATTTACTTCCTTTTTTTTGTTGGATAAGGAAAATTTCCTGTAGGGAGTTCTTTTTTTGGTGATTCTATGAAAGCATTTCCACTTTTTCTGAAAGTCCAGATCATTTGGTAAAGTGGGTTTTGGTATGAGATTTTTGCTTATACGTATTATATTACAAATTTATTTATCCTTACTATTTAGGTTTTAAGTTAATTACAAGTTGTTATACAATTTATCATTTATATATAAATAAGTTTTAAATGACTATATATCTGTAACGACCCGACTGGTCGTTTTGAGTATTACAGCCATGTTCCCCCATCTACTACTCAATATGTGCTTTACAATTGTTATATGACTTGCATGGGTAATTGGTTCGGGTCTGGTGAGGTCTTTGAATGAATGAAAACACTTAGTTCCAAAGTTTAAAACTTAAGTTGAAAAGGTTGACTGGATATCGACTTATGTGTAAACGACCCCGGAATAAAGTTTTGATGATTTCAATAGCTCCGTATGGTGATTTTGGACTTGGGAGCGTGTGCGGAAAATTATTTAAAAGTCCGTAGTTAAATTAGGCTTGAAATAGCTAAAATAAAAATTTAAATTTGGAAGTTTGACCAGAAAATTATTTGGAAGTCGTATGATGTTTTATGACTTGTTGGTGTATTTGGTTGAGGTCCTGGGGTCCTCGGGTGAGTTTTGGATGGTTAACGGACTAAATTTTGAACTTGGAAGAAATCTGAAAATTTCTGCCTTCTGATACAATCGCACCTGCAGAATTTGGCTCGCAGAAGCGAGCCTGGCATCGCAAAAGCGGACAGAATCTTGCAGAAGCGAGTCCGTAGAAGCGACACCAAGGTTGCAGATGCGGAGACAAGGGAGGCTGGGCAAAACCGCAGAAGCGAGTCCGCAGAAGTGGTTGGATTCTCGCACCTGCGAAACCGCTGAAGCGGCTAAGTGAGTCGCAGGTGCGGAACCCCTGGATAGTATACATTTCGAAGGGGTTCCGAGTTTTATCATTTTTGGACCTTCAAGCACGGTTTTTGGGGCGATTTTCAGAGAGAATTCACGGAAAACTTGAGGTAAGTCACTTGTGATCATTTCTACTCCATAATATTGAATTATCATCGAATAATCCGACTAGATTACGTGTTTTTGAGGAGTAAATCGGGAATTTGGACCTAGGGATTTGGAAATAAGATTTGATGATTTGGAGTTCGAGTTGATATCGGAATTTGGTAAAATTTATATGATTAAACTCGTGGTCGAATGGGCGTTCATATTTTATAACTTTTGTCGGATTCTGGGACGCGGGCCCCATGGGCGATTGTTTTGAGTTAAATTTCAGATTTTGTTGGAAAACTAGTATTTTCATATGGAATTAAATCCAATAAATTGTATTGACTGAATCGAAATAATTATGACTAGATTTGAGGCTTTCAGAGACCAATTCGCGAGGCAAGGGCATAGTGGAGTAAGAAATTACACGGTTTGAGGTAAGTAACATTTCTTGACTTGGTTCTGAGGGTATGAATCCTCGAATTTAGTATTATATAAATTTTTTGGAGGTGACGCACATGGTATGTGATGAGCGTGCGGACGTGCACCATAGAAATTGTGATTTGAATAAATCCTGTGAAGCTGTAAAATTAAATAATCATGTTATTATATGAACATTTTCCACGTGTTAGGGAAATTGAGCTGAGGCTCTTATTAAAGATCTTCTTTAGGCTACGTACCGATATTTTGGGACCCATGGGGTCGTGTTGTTGTTGAATAAATTATTTTAAAAATGTATATTTCACACTCAGTCATATTCGTCCATTTTGAGGATATTTATGCGATCGAGTTGCGCGCCCGCAGCAGGCCATATTGGTTTTATATATATTATTATTATATGAACCGGGGTTGCCCGCCTGCAGCAAGCCTTATAAGCTTTATTATTATACCGATCGGGACTGCCCGCCTGCAGTAGGACATATCAGCTTTATATCATGCTTGGGCTGAAGGAGCCCCTCCGGAGTCTGTACACACCCCCGGTGAGCGTAGATGATTATATATTCGGGATGGACTTCCTAGGGTATGGACTTGCCTTACTTATTTATATTGTGATGAATTTCTCTAGACATGGATCTTGTCCGTATCATTTACATTTAGGGAGAAATTACCCCAGGGCTGGATTGGCCGTATACGGTACTGAGTGACTGACTGTCAGTCGATGTATATGTATATACAGGATGGAATATCCCTGGGCTGGATTGGCCATAAACAGTACCGAGTGACCGAAAGAATTGCGACCAGTAGTACATGAGGTCTTTCTGATGGGATGTCATATTCCTCATATCATACAGTATTGATATATTTTTGCTTGTAATGAGTTTAACTATTGAACTTGAAAGCATGCCTACATTTCTTTATCCATAACCCCACGAACTCAAATATATAATTTATTCTCCATTTCATGCCCAGATTTGTGGTCAAAATCCAAGAATACCAATTTCTAGGTTTCCTACCAAAATCCCACAATTTCTATAAATTTCCATATCTAAATCCATATATAAACTTTCCACGATGGTTCAAAGATTATGTATGGAATAACATAAACTAGTTATTATTGAAGAACATATCATTATAAAAGATATCATTTAATATATAAATCTAACTTATTATTATTATTATACAATAGGTCAATAAAAATCCACAAGAGACGTTGAATCCGTATTTGCAAGTCTTAGCAGAGGGACCACTAAGAAATGCAACATCATGTCCTGTTTATATTGCGAATGGATACAAATTTTGCACTTCTGCATGGGGCGAAGAAAGAAAAACATTTAATAGTGGGGTATGTGTGAGTGGCATCGGACATGATGGCACTACAAATGAATATTATGGTGTTATTAAGGAGATTCTCAAATTGGAATGGACAAGGACCACTCAAAAGTTAGTTTTATTTTATTGTGATTGGTTTGATCCGTCTAAACATGGCATGAAAGTTGATAGCCAATTTGGCATTGTCGAGGTTCGAGAAAGGAGAAGATATGCTAAATTTGACCCTTTCATCTTTCCTGAAACTGTAACTCAAGTTTATTATGCAAATCATCCTGAAAGCAAAGGAGATAAGGCTAATTGGTGGGTTGTTATAAAGACAAAGCCAAGAGGAGTTGTGGATGAAAGACATAGTGTGGAAGTTGCTTGCCAAGAGGAGCAGTCACATGTTAATCCAAGCATAGAGGATGATCCGATTGATTGCTTACAAGATGATCAAGTTGTTGGTGAGGAGGTCGATATGAGTAGTATTCAACCATTTGTCAAAGAAGACGGATATGATTTAAGTGACGACGAAGATGAGGAGATAGCAAGTGAAGAAGAGGAAGAGCTTTTTGATAGTGATGATTCACAAGATCACTGTCAAACCCACGATGAGGATGAGTTACAATAGGTTTATTTTATAGAACTATTTAGAATTTTGAGAATTTTCATTTGTCCTTGGATCATTCTAAACTTCAAGATGGTATTCACAATAAATGATATCTTATTTTCTTATGGTCTTGAAGTAATCTAATGTTTGCATATTTGATTCTCTTAAATAATTAGTTATGTTGGTCTACTGTTATGTATCATGTTTTTCTTCTTAAGTTATGAACCTAGTTATCTATCAGCTTACTAAAGATTGTATCAACATTATTTGTATATTCCCCTAGATGTCAGGTAATACAGGATCTAAACAAGCTGGGCAAACTAGTGGTAAAGGAGAAAAATTCCGTAAAAGGAAGACACACACAATAGAGCCTCAAGCAGCTCAAATGCCTCGCGTAATCCCATCACAATCCCTCCTATCTCAAACTAGTTTACTTCATGTACATGAGACTTTCTTGCCTCAACCTACTCCTGAAGTCAATCTGCCTCATAACACAGTCACTCAACCGCATATGTCTTCACCAGCCAATATGACTCCAGCCACCTCGTGTAGTGCGGTAGGCGATGGCAATGATGATGATCGAATGTGGATTGTACCTGAAGAAGATATGCTTTGGTTCTTTGATGCTCTAATATGGTATAATATGTTATTAATACTGACTTCTGTTTTGTCAGATTGCTTGTAGACCATAGTGAAAGTGCAACTTAGTTCAAATTGTAATTTCTTTGACTATGTTATTGTTCTTTGTTGTGAGTAGTGCAAATTTTGTAGTCCAAAATTGTTCTGAGGAAATTGAATACTTAGTTGTTAGCAATAGTAATGGACAGTGATCAACTAAGTTCGTAGGCTATTTTCATGAATCTCTATCTTGTTCCTGGTTTAGCTTAAAGGTGAGTCTGCTTTGTGTAACTTGATTACTCCTTTATAATTCTTTTTGCCTTTCAGAATTGGCGCTCCTTTGAAATTAGTCGCCAGATAAAAACTGGTGAACTATTATGTCTATCCCACTCTATGTTGCTTCTTTTGCTATTTTAGAAATGCATGGCTACTGAAATTGTTGATTATCACAAAGTAGGCAAAATTTCTGGAGATCTTCTTTTGTCTTGTTTAACTGTTCCTTCCACTTTATTTGGCATGCTGAAGTGTGTTGGTTTGGGGAGATCATCTCCCCCCTCTGAAATGCCAATATAAGTAGAGACCAACACTTTTAGAAATGTCAGTCCTCAGTTTTCTAGCTTGAAGTGGTAGTAAACTCGTCAAGTGCACGAGCCTTGTAATAGTCTAAATTTAACGATTTACAGACAATGGTTTTGACAGATTTGATATGATTAATTTATGGGAATAGATTGAATGGAATGATGAGTGAAACTACCTAGTTAATTTATAAATGATTGATAACTACTGCATTTTTATGTAGGTTTGAACCTCATAAGCCAGTTATTGAAGGCATTGCTAGTTGCATTCGTAGTAAATTTGAGCTGGCTAAACCTTCTTGGAAGAAATTCCCACAACATACTCGGGATATATGGTTTGAAGAATTCAAGGTAAGGATGTTTATAATATGATTCATGTTCAAATGTTGGTGTGTAAGTTTATAGAACTGATTCAGATTTTATTTTGATGTGTTGTGTTATAAAATACTATAGAAGAAATTTAGATGGCTCCCTCACTATAATGATGTTATACGACGCAATTTTGAGAAAAGGGCATCTTCAAGAATGACCCAACTTTTCCAAGATGTTAGAAAGGACTTGTATGTGAAGCCAAATTGGATGGGTGATGTCGTATTCAAGGAGTTGAAGGAGCATTGGGAGTCTCCTCAATTTAAGTTAAAGTCGGAACAAAACAAAAAGAATCGCGATGCAAATGCAGGTGCCTCGGTTCATACAGGTGGTTGTATACCTCATCGCGTAATTTGGAAGAGATTGGTAATATATAGTTCCTTTTTAATTTTTTCTTTCTAGTAAATAGATCATATAAATGTTGATAGCATATACATCTTCCTTTAATTACAGAAGGAAGCTACTGGAAAAGATCCTTCATTTTCAGAATTTTATTTTCGCACTCATCGAAAGGAGAAAAATAAAAGTTGGGTAAATGAGACAGCTGAAGCTGCGTATGTAAGTCTTCCTTCTACAGCATATATGTATTGAAATTATTTAACTGTCGTTACTCTATTAAGTTGATAAATAAATTGGTTGTTTCAAGAAGAGCAGGGAATTTAATAGTTCAACAAACTTACACAAGCCTGCTCTATGTAATTATGCCTTATCTGGGCCTAGGCAGATCTTTAGATTAGACCATTATGAAAAACATAAAAGATAGAAAAGGAAAGAAGAAAAAGGAAGTGGCCAAGTAGCCATTATTTTATTGTAGTGATAATAAACAAGAGTAATATTAATCTTTCTAAATTGGACCTACTAGCTTTATCAAAGTAAAGCTTCCGATTGAACCATAAACCAGCATCACCCTTGCATAGTCACGATCAATTAACTCCTCTAAAACATTGCATAGTGACAGTTGCTTGTTGCTTGTTGCTTAGGAGCCTGAGGAGTATGAGGACTGTGAAACCATGCACTTTTCCCGTCCCCCTTGCTGCAGAGTAACAGCTACTAGAAAATTTAACACATAAAATCCCTTAATCATCTTTTGTCACAAAATCATAGTATACCATGCAAATAGCCAGCGATCAACGGGGAGAGGAGTCATGGCTCTTAACATATCTTGTTGCATTCTATCTGGAGTAGTATAATTGAAATGAAATTGTCTTTCCAGAATTACATGTCCCATCTACACAAGCAATTAGACATTACACAAGCAATTGACAACCTCTGTGTTCATATGAACAGTGGATTTATTTGTAGCTAGGAGCTATCTATTTTTAATGAATTTAATATACTTAGGCATGTAATTGCCTTTTAAGTGACTTGATAGTGTAGATAAATTTTTATACTTGTCGGTCTATATTAGTTAATCCCGAAAACTAATTATATTGAACTCTATTCTTAAGTACCCTTTTTGATTTAATTCAGGTAAACATCTGATTACTTGTGTGGAGTCTTTGCTCCATTTTCTTTAGTATTCTCCAGTCTAATTAAAATGCCAGGGAAAGATGTGCTTAAGTGCTAGCAGTTGTCAAAATTATTAATATTTGTTTTAATGCAAAATAACTAATATTTGTTTCAATGCTTTTGTGCAGAATAATTTTGAAAAAAAAAAAGAAAGAAGAATTATTAGCTTCCCAAAGTGCATCTGTTGATGGAGAAACTAATTCACCTAGCGAGCTATCTCAATTAAGTGAAATGGATATTTGGGTGCTATCAGTTGGTGGAAAAAAAAAAAGGAAGAGTTACAGGTCTTGGCTCTTTGGGTCGATCTGTAAAATTACCTAAGCAGACAACATCTGATGTGTCGGAAGAAGTTGATGATCAGATTAGAGCCCAAGTTCATGCGTTAAATGTTGAGTTATATTATCAGTTGGAAGAAGTACAACGCCAAAATGAAGAGATGAGGCGCCAAAATAAAAAGATGAGACGCCAAAACAAAAAATGAGGAAGGAGTTAGGTGATACAAATGAGAAATTAGAAGCACTGATAAAGCATGTGGGTTACACGGCATCATCTTCGAATGCACAACCATCATCTCCGGAAGACAATCAAGATTCACAGAGTGATAATGATGATAACAACAACTCGGTAGATGAGTATGATTAGGATTGAAATACTTGGTTGTACTATTTCAGATGAGTATGATCAGGATTGAGATACTTGATAGTACTATTTAAGGTTTACAGTTTAGACTTTTAATTTTTTTTTATTTAGGAATTATGCATTATTATTTATTAATTTATGGATCATATTTTGGCTATATATTATTTTAGATTTGTGCAAAGTTATTTGTTTGAAAAAAAATATAAATATCATATGTACATTGAATTGTGTGGAATATAATTTGGGACTAAATATTTATAAATTTGCTTTTGAAAAATATACAAGTTACTTGTGAATTTTCATAGGGAAGTGCCCTGAAGCGTATCAATCTTTTGTTGGGAATTTATCTGCAAATATACAATACATGAGGATTTTGTTAGGAATTCTGCTGCGAAATTATCACATCAAATTCCCAAGAAATTCCCTTTTTCCACGAAATTTTTATTGAATATTTCCTGCAAATTTACTTGGAGGTTTTGCTGCGGAATTACATGCGAATATTTGCCCATGAAAATCCCTAGGAAAACTCCTTTTTCTTTCACAATTGTTTACCAAAATTTACTTACGATTTTTTGGTATTTCTTGCAGAAAAGTCCGCAAGTAACTTACATATGGATTTAACATTCCCAGGTAATTCACCTGCGGCCAATTTTTTCCCAGGTAACGTACTTGGAAAAATTAAAATTCGCAGGTAATAGTTACCCATGACCTTTATTCATGTGGATTCCTGTTTGCATGAAAATCCCGAGGTAAATATTTTACCTACGAATTTTACATTATAATCCCTACAAAATTCCCATGTAAATGGTACTTTTCTTGTAGTGTTGTACTCATACTACACCCTCCACTTCGTGTGCAGATCCAGGTGATCCCGGATATAGTGGGTATTGATTCTTTCACACAGTCGATTTTTCGGAGATTCAGAGGTAGCTGCCATGTTTCGCAGACCTTGTCTCTCCTCCCCTATCCTTTTGTTTATTGTATTTGGTCTCAAATTATTATACATCACGTTTTTCAGACTTGTAATGTATAGATGCTCATGTACTCAGTGACACCGGATTTTGGGAGTGTGTTTATTTTCAATGTTTGTGGGATTTACTCTTAAACTAAATTATTGTGTTTTCAGTATTTAAAAGAAATTATGGGTTATTGGTGTTGTCGGTTTTCCTAGTATCGAGATAGGCGCCATCACGACAGGTTAGGAATTTGGGTCAAGACATATTTCTTGTGTGAGTTGCGGAAGTTCACACCGCTTTTGAAGTAAAAATATGCTCATTACATAGGAACGAATTTGCACGGAAAAGGATCAAATATGAGAAAATTTGGCGAAAGAAAAGCTGAAGAGAGAAATCTGGGACAACGAAGTGAGGTTCGCTTCGCTAGACCGGGACCGAAGTAGAAGAAATTAGCTTCTCCAATCCGAATTAGAAGAAGTCAAATTCGCCCAAACATAACCCTACTTGATATAACTATGATAGTTATTTTGAGGGAGAGAAAACTTTGGGGAGGCAAAAACACACTTGGAGCAAGAAGAATGATTAAACTTCACGTTCTTTCCTCTTCCTTCCTATTTTCCATTGTTATGAATTCTAGTATTGTATTATTACATACTAGCATGATTAGCTAATTTCTTATCTAGGGTTTGATGGAACCTACTAGAGGATGACTTTTCATTACGTTTAATATAATTTAGCCTTTGGATTCTCTACTTGTTTAACTACGTGCTTATTTCAATCGATTGAATGGCCATCGATTGATTGTGCCTATTTATTATGTATTGCTCGAAAAAGGGTATATATTTACGTAGTTGTTGAACAAAGTCACTCCTAATGTATGTAAGAAATCAATACGGAGGGTTTAAAGGCGGGACTAGAAAGAACGAAACTTTGGTGTGATCTTAGTGAGCGGTGAACTAGTGGCAACTAGCGTAGTTCGAGAGAATATGTCTAGTAAATTGTGATAGTTGCTTGAAAAAGAATTACGACACCTGAAGTGCTCACGATCAGAAGAGAATAATTAGGTAATATTATAGGAGACGTAGCGAGAAGAATTCCAACAATCGGGGAAAATCATAACTTTAGCCTCCTGTGTGTTTTGAACTTCTTTGAATTTCCTGCTTTAATTTAAATTCTGTATTTCCTTAGCAAAAACATATTGTACTCAAACTTAAAAACAAGAAGACAAAAACATAATGTTCCTTTTTCTTTTGCTGAAACAATTTATGCAATTACATTTTTGAGTGTAATCGGCTTCACATTTTAGTAACATGAGCTCGAACTAGTACTAAAATTCATGGACCGAAGATTACTTGAATTCAATAATAAAGATTATTGCATAATAAAGAAAATAATCTAATAGAAGAACCATTTATGGAACTTATTTTCTTTCGTATCCTTCATTATAATGATCTTCGTGCCTTCACTCTAGAGGGCTATGAACAAGATTAGCCAAAGTTGTCATGGCATGTGATTGGCCTGAAATAATTCCTGCAGTTGAAGGATTTTGTCCCAAAACAATACAATAACCATCATCATAATTCTCCATTCCTTGTGCCATAAGTTGCCATACTAAGCTTCCTGCCATAGTTCCCCCTTCTTTTGCCAAATTGTAGATATTCCTATATACAATACTCATGAATGTGTCTCTTGAACTAAGACTGTATCCTTGACCTCTACTAGACTTGCCAAATTCAGCTAGCACTAGAGGTTTCTTTAGTATAGTTTTTGCATCTTCCCAATGGCTTGTAACCCACCTTTGCATCCATGCTAATTGTGCTTCATCGCTTTGTCCGGATACCCTATAAATGTAAAAAGTTAAAGATTTTTGCATTGTCGATGAGGTAAACAATGTTTGAACAACCAGGCTATTTATAAGGTGTTACGATGAAAAATATGAACTTGTGAGTGGATCAAAGATGTTAATATACCATTGATCAGTGTATAAGTGGATAGTGGCAAAATCTATCTCATTGATAAGATGGTTACTGATAAAATCTGTTCCGACTTGATAACCAGGATTAACTTGTTTCCTTTCAGGAACCGAATCACCATAGAATCCCTCCATTCCTACCTCCAACAAGTGTTTGTTGTCTAGTGACTTCACAAAACTTGCCATTTCTTGAACCCAAGCCTGTTGATGATATTTTATAGATAAAAAATCAGTTGATGATATTTCTAAAATTCAATTAGTTTGGAAATGAATTAAGAAGCATTACTTGATGCTTACATTAATGGTTTTTCCAGAATAGTCAGCTTGGTCGCGTGGCTCATTAATGAGTTCCCATGCCATGATTGTTGGATCATCTTTGTAAGCAACTCTAGTAATCGTATTGAATCTTGTAACGACGTTCTGTAGCAATTTCACAAGAACATAAATTCATATATTAACCACCATATATCAACTTTGTTAATTTTATTTGATAATGAAGTATTACTTGGAAAAAGAAAAAGATTGCATGAATATCAAACAGTCGCTATTTAAGTGAAAAAGTTCCACACATTGTTACCCCATACCTTGATGTGATTCTTGTAATAACTTTTGAGCATAGGATGAGTATAGAAATCATCGTCGCTATTAATCTGAGCCCCTGCATTTCGTGCCCATTGGGCATATTGAGCTTTTCCTCCAAAGTCATTCCAGTTGTTTACAAAGCTCAAGATTAAGCGAACACCATATTTCTTAGCTTCCGAGATCACAAAATCCAAACCCTAAATCCATAAATATACAATAATAACCGTAAAATTAGACACCATTTAAATAAGTATCTAACTATTGACACAATTCATGCATAAATTTTATTGAAGGAATTTAACTTGTATTCCTTACATGGTGGAAAGAACTTTTACCAGTACAATTTAACTAGCTAG
Source organism: Nicotiana tabacum (assembly GCF_000715075.1). NCBI lineage: Eukaryota > Viridiplantae > Streptophyta > Magnoliopsida > Solanales > Solanaceae > Nicotiana > Nicotiana tabacum. Next base: position 11,269,921 of record NC_134098.1, read on the forward strand.
TTATAGTAGGTGGTTACTCTATTTTTTGGATTGACATAATAGATTTGATAGGTAGAATTATTTGTCGTCATAAGCCAACTTAACCTTATAATCTTAAAACTCTTTTAGCGCAGGACATAAACTTTTACCTGAAAAACTCGTTCATCATAAACGCCAGGTGATATTTGTAATGCTCTGTCACCTCCATCACTAAAAGCCCACGTGCGACAAACAGAAAGACCAGCAGCAGATCCATCTTTAAGAACCTCAGTGACTTTGTACCTCTCACTTGATTCAGCAGCAACATGCATCAACCAATAGGAGTTGAAACCATTGAATAAAAAGGGGGATCCATTGAGTTCAAAATGGGCACCCTTAACTGCTATAAACCCTACATTAGCATTTCTTGGAACCCTAGCTTCACATGTGAGAGCTAAAAATAAGAGCAAAAGGCCAGAAATACAGCTCGTTCTTGTAAAAGACATTTTGTAGTTTAATTTCTATATATTGAATGAAAGAGATGTGATATGCTAGAGGTCACCTTCCTGTTGGCTTTTATAATGAGTTAAAGATAAGAAACTTTACTAAAAATAGCAAAACTTGCAGGAACTAAAAAACTTTCCTAGTGGATGCATGGAAATAGAAATTTGGTGAGTTAACCTGAAAATATATTTTATTTATGAAAGTTATCATGGGATGTTGATAGAAGAGGAAGGCAGTTGTTTGGTTAAAGCAAAAAGACATGTCTGTTGAAAGAATTATAACGACAAATTATGGGAAAAAGAAAAACGATAAAGAAAAGGAAAAGGTGGAAGCTAGTGGTGTAATATGGGTGATGTATTGCATCCATTGGTTGGTTTTAGTTTAAGGTTTGAACTAGATCTGATGATGAAATATATTATATATGGAAACGTGTGGTCAAGTGATTGTACAATTGGGGTAGTACATTTACTTCCTTTTTTTTGTTGGATAAGGAAAATTTCCTGTAGGGAGTTCTTTTTTTGGTGATTCTATGAAAGCATTTCCACTTTTTCTGAAAGTCCAGATCATTTGGTAAAGTGGGTTTTGGTATGAGATTTTTGCTTATACGTATTATATTACAAATTTATTTATCCTTACTATTTAGGTTTTAAGTTAATTACAAGTTGTTATACAATTTATCATTTATATATAAATAAGTTTTAAATGACTATATATCTGTAACGACCCGACTGGTCGTTTTGAGTATTACAGCCATGTTCCCCCATCTACTACTCAATATGTGCTTTACAATTGTTATATGACTTGCATGGGTAATTGGTTCGGGTCTGGTGAGGTCTTTGAATGAATGAAAACACTTAGTTCCAAAGTTTAAAACTTAAGTTGAAAAGGTTGACTGGATATCGACTTATGTGTAAACGACCCCGGAATAAAGTTTTGATGATTTCAATAGCTCCGTATGGTGATTTTGGACTTGGGAGCGTGTGCGGAAAATTATTTAAAAGTCCGTAGTTAAATTAGGCTTGAAATAGCTAAAATAAAAATTTAAATTTGGAAGTTTGACCAGAAAATTATTTGGAAGTCGTATGATGTTTTATGACTTGTTGGTGTATTTGGTTGAGGTCCTGGGGTCCTCGGGTGAGTTTTGGATGGTTAACGGACTAAATTTTGAACTTGGAAGAAATCTGAAAATTTCTGCCTTCTGATACAATCGCACCTGCAGAATTTGGCTCGCAGAAGCGAGCCTGGCATCGCAAAAGCGGACAGAATCTTGCAGAAGCGAGTCCGTAGAAGCGACACCAAGGTTGCAGATGCGGAGACAAGGGAGGCTGGGCAAAACCGCAGAAGCGAGTCCGCAGAAGTGGTTGGATTCTCGCACCTGCGAAACCGCTGAAGCGGCTAAGTGAGTCGCAGGTGCGGAACCCCTGGATAGTATACATTTCGAAGGGGTTCCGAGTTTTATCATTTTTGGACCTTCAAGCACGGTTTTTGGGGCGATTTTCAGAGAGAATTCACGGAAAACTTGAGGTAAGTCACTTGTGATCATTTCTACTCCATAATATTGAATTATCATCGAATAATCCGACTAGATTACGTGTTTTTGAGGAGTAAATCGGGAATTTGGACCTAGGGATTTGGAAATAAGATTTGATGATTTGGAGTTCGAGTTGATATCGGAATTTGGTAAAATTTATATGATTAAACTCGTGGTCGAATGGGCGTTCATATTTTATAACTTTTGTCGGATTCTGGGACGCGGGCCCCATGGGCGATTGTTTTGAGTTAAATTTCAGATTTTGTTGGAAAACTAGTATTTTCATATGGAATTAAATCCAATAAATTGTATTGACTGAATCGAAATAATTATGACTAGATTTGAGGCTTTCAGAGACCAATTCGCGAGGCAAGGGCATAGTGGAGTAAGAAATTACACGGTTTGAGGTAAGTAACATTTCTTGACTTGGTTCTGAGGGTATGAATCCTCGAATTTAGTATTATATAAATTTTTTGGAGGTGACGCACATGGTATGTGATGAGCGTGCGGACGTGCACCATAGAAATTGTGATTTGAATAAATCCTGTGAAGCTGTAAAATTAAATAATCATGTTATTATATGAACATTTTCCACGTGTTAGGGAAATTGAGCTGAGGCTCTTATTAAAGATCTTCTTTAGGCTACGTACCGATATTTTGGGACCCATGGGGTCGTGTTGTTGTTGAATAAATTATTTTAAAAATGTATATTTCACACTCAGTCATATTCGTCCATTTTGAGGATATTTATGCGATCGAGTTGCGCGCCCGCAGCAGGCCATATTGGTTTTATATATATTATTATTATATGAACCGGGGTTGCCCGCCTGCAGCAAGCCTTATAAGCTTTATTATTATACCGATCGGGACTGCCCGCCTGCAGTAGGACATATCAGCTTTATATCATGCTTGGGCTGAAGGAGCCCCTCCGGAGTCTGTACACACCCCCGGTGAGCGTAGATGATTATATATTCGGGATGGACTTCCTAGGGTATGGACTTGCCTTACTTATTTATATTGTGATGAATTTCTCTAGACATGGATCTTGTCCGTATCATTTACATTTAGGGAGAAATTACCCCAGGGCTGGATTGGCCGTATACGGTACTGAGTGACTGACTGTCAGTCGATGTATATGTATATACAGGATGGAATATCCCTGGGCTGGATTGGCCATAAACAGTACCGAGTGACCGAAAGAATTGCGACCAGTAGTACATGAGGTCTTTCTGATGGGATGTCATATTCCTCATATCATACAGTATTGATATATTTTTGCTTGTAATGAGTTTAACTATTGAACTTGAAAGCATGCCTACATTTCTTTATCCATAACCCCACGAACTCAAATATATAATTTATTCTCCATTTCATGCCCAGATTTGTGGTCAAAATCCAAGAATACCAATTTCTAGGTTTCCTACCAAAATCCCACAATTTCTATAAATTTCCATATCTAAATCCATATATAAACTTTCCACGATGGTTCAAAGATTATGTATGGAATAACATAAACTAGTTATTATTGAAGAACATATCATTATAAAAGATATCATTTAATATATAAATCTAACTTATTATTATTATTATACAATAGGTCAATAAAAATCCACAAGAGACGTTGAATCCGTATTTGCAAGTCTTAGCAGAGGGACCACTAAGAAATGCAACATCATGTCCTGTTTATATTGCGAATGGATACAAATTTTGCACTTCTGCATGGGGCGAAGAAAGAAAAACATTTAATAGTGGGGTATGTGTGAGTGGCATCGGACATGATGGCACTACAAATGAATATTATGGTGTTATTAAGGAGATTCTCAAATTGGAATGGACAAGGACCACTCAAAAGTTAGTTTTATTTTATTGTGATTGGTTTGATCCGTCTAAACATGGCATGAAAGTTGATAGCCAATTTGGCATTGTCGAGGTTCGAGAAAGGAGAAGATATGCTAAATTTGACCCTTTCATCTTTCCTGAAACTGTAACTCAAGTTTATTATGCAAATCATCCTGAAAGCAAAGGAGATAAGGCTAATTGGTGGGTTGTTATAAAGACAAAGCCAAGAGGAGTTGTGGATGAAAGACATAGTGTGGAAGTTGCTTGCCAAGAGGAGCAGTCACATGTTAATCCAAGCATAGAGGATGATCCGATTGATTGCTTACAAGATGATCAAGTTGTTGGTGAGGAGGTCGATATGAGTAGTATTCAACCATTTGTCAAAGAAGACGGATATGATTTAAGTGACGACGAAGATGAGGAGATAGCAAGTGAAGAAGAGGAAGAGCTTTTTGATAGTGATGATTCACAAGATCACTGTCAAACCCACGATGAGGATGAGTTACAATAGGTTTATTTTATAGAACTATTTAGAATTTTGAGAATTTTCATTTGTCCTTGGATCATTCTAAACTTCAAGATGGTATTCACAATAAATGATATCTTATTTTCTTATGGTCTTGAAGTAATCTAATGTTTGCATATTTGATTCTCTTAAATAATTAGTTATGTTGGTCTACTGTTATGTATCATGTTTTTCTTCTTAAGTTATGAACCTAGTTATCTATCAGCTTACTAAAGATTGTATCAACATTATTTGTATATTCCCCTAGATGTCAGGTAATACAGGATCTAAACAAGCTGGGCAAACTAGTGGTAAAGGAGAAAAATTCCGTAAAAGGAAGACACACACAATAGAGCCTCAAGCAGCTCAAATGCCTCGCGTAATCCCATCACAATCCCTCCTATCTCAAACTAGTTTACTTCATGTACATGAGACTTTCTTGCCTCAACCTACTCCTGAAGTCAATCTGCCTCATAACACAGTCACTCAACCGCATATGTCTTCACCAGCCAATATGACTCCAGCCACCTCGTGTAGTGCGGTAGGCGATGGCAATGATGATGATCGAATGTGGATTGTACCTGAAGAAGATATGCTTTGGTTCTTTGATGCTCTAATATGGTATAATATGTTATTAATACTGACTTCTGTTTTGTCAGATTGCTTGTAGACCATAGTGAAAGTGCAACTTAGTTCAAATTGTAATTTCTTTGACTATGTTATTGTTCTTTGTTGTGAGTAGTGCAAATTTTGTAGTCCAAAATTGTTCTGAGGAAATTGAATACTTAGTTGTTAGCAATAGTAATGGACAGTGATCAACTAAGTTCGTAGGCTATTTTCATGAATCTCTATCTTGTTCCTGGTTTAGCTTAAAGGTGAGTCTGCTTTGTGTAACTTGATTACTCCTTTATAATTCTTTTTGCCTTTCAGAATTGGCGCTCCTTTGAAATTAGTCGCCAGATAAAAACTGGTGAACTATTATGTCTATCCCACTCTATGTTGCTTCTTTTGCTATTTTAGAAATGCATGGCTACTGAAATTGTTGATTATCACAAAGTAGGCAAAATTTCTGGAGATCTTCTTTTGTCTTGTTTAACTGTTCCTTCCACTTTATTTGGCATGCTGAAGTGTGTTGGTTTGGGGAGATCATCTCCCCCCTCTGAAATGCCAATATAAGTAGAGACCAACACTTTTAGAAATGTCAGTCCTCAGTTTTCTAGCTTGAAGTGGTAGTAAACTCGTCAAGTGCACGAGCCTTGTAATAGTCTAAATTTAACGATTTACAGACAATGGTTTTGACAGATTTGATATGATTAATTTATGGGAATAGATTGAATGGAATGATGAGTGAAACTACCTAGTTAATTTATAAATGATTGATAACTACTGCATTTTTATGTAGGTTTGAACCTCATAAGCCAGTTATTGAAGGCATTGCTAGTTGCATTCGTAGTAAATTTGAGCTGGCTAAACCTTCTTGGAAGAAATTCCCACAACATACTCGGGATATATGGTTTGAAGAATTCAAGGTAAGGATGTTTATAATATGATTCATGTTCAAATGTTGGTGTGTAAGTTTATAGAACTGATTCAGATTTTATTTTGATGTGTTGTGTTATAAAATACTATAGAAGAAATTTAGATGGCTCCCTCACTATAATGATGTTATACGACGCAATTTTGAGAAAAGGGCATCTTCAAGAATGACCCAACTTTTCCAAGATGTTAGAAAGGACTTGTATGTGAAGCCAAATTGGATGGGTGATGTCGTATTCAAGGAGTTGAAGGAGCATTGGGAGTCTCCTCAATTTAAGTTAAAGTCGGAACAAAACAAAAAGAATCGCGATGCAAATGCAGGTGCCTCGGTTCATACAGGTGGTTGTATACCTCATCGCGTAATTTGGAAGAGATTGGTAATATATAGTTCCTTTTTAATTTTTTCTTTCTAGTAAATAGATCATATAAATGTTGATAGCATATACATCTTCCTTTAATTACAGAAGGAAGCTACTGGAAAAGATCCTTCATTTTCAGAATTTTATTTTCGCACTCATCGAAAGGAGAAAAATAAAAGTTGGGTAAATGAGACAGCTGAAGCTGCGTATGTAAGTCTTCCTTCTACAGCATATATGTATTGAAATTATTTAACTGTCGTTACTCTATTAAGTTGATAAATAAATTGGTTGTTTCAAGAAGAGCAGGGAATTTAATAGTTCAACAAACTTACACAAGCCTGCTCTATGTAATTATGCCTTATCTGGGCCTAGGCAGATCTTTAGATTAGACCATTATGAAAAACATAAAAGATAGAAAAGGAAAGAAGAAAAAGGAAGTGGCCAAGTAGCCATTATTTTATTGTAGTGATAATAAACAAGAGTAATATTAATCTTTCTAAATTGGACCTACTAGCTTTATCAAAGTAAAGCTTCCGATTGAACCATAAACCAGCATCACCCTTGCATAGTCACGATCAATTAACTCCTCTAAAACATTGCATAGTGACAGTTGCTTGTTGCTTGTTGCTTAGGAGCCTGAGGAGTATGAGGACTGTGAAACCATGCACTTTTCCCGTCCCCCTTGCTGCAGAGTAACAGCTACTAGAAAATTTAACACATAAAATCCCTTAATCATCTTTTGTCACAAAATCATAGTATACCATGCAAATAGCCAGCGATCAACGGGGAGAGGAGTCATGGCTCTTAACATATCTTGTTGCATTCTATCTGGAGTAGTATAATTGAAATGAAATTGTCTTTCCAGAATTACATGTCCCATCTACACAAGCAATTAGACATTACACAAGCAATTGACAACCTCTGTGTTCATATGAACAGTGGATTTATTTGTAGCTAGGAGCTATCTATTTTTAATGAATTTAATATACTTAGGCATGTAATTGCCTTTTAAGTGACTTGATAGTGTAGATAAATTTTTATACTTGTCGGTCTATATTAGTTAATCCCGAAAACTAATTATATTGAACTCTATTCTTAAGTACCCTTTTTGATTTAATTCAGGTAAACATCTGATTACTTGTGTGGAGTCTTTGCTCCATTTTCTTTAGTATTCTCCAGTCTAATTAAAATGCCAGGGAAAGATGTGCTTAAGTGCTAACAGTTGTCAAAATTATTAATATTTGTTTTAATGCAAAATAACTAATATTTGTTTCAATGCTTTTGTGCAGAATAATTTTGAAAAAAAAGAAAGAAGAATTATTAGCTTCCCAAAGTGCATCTGTTGATGGAGAAACTAATTCACCTAGCGAGCTATCTCAATTAAGTGAAATGGATATTTGGGTGCTATCAGTTGGTGGAAAGAAAAAAGGAAGAGTTACAGGTCTTGGCTCTTTGGGTCGATCTGTAAAATTACCTAAGCAGACAACATCTGATGTGTCGGAAGAAGTTGATGATCAGATTAGAGCCCAAGTTCATGCATTAAATGTTGAGTTATATAATCAGTTGGAAGAAGTACAACGCCAAAATGAAGAGATGAGGCGCCAAAATAAAAAGATGAGACGCCAAAACAAAAAATGAGGAAGGAGTTAGGTGATACAAATGAGAAATTAGAAGCACTGATAAAGCATGTGGGTTACACGGCATCATCTTCGAATGCACAACCATCATCTCCGGAAGACAATCAAGATTCACAGAGTGATAATGATGATAACAACAACTCGGTAGATGAGTATGATTAGGATTGAAATATTTGGTTGTACTATTTCAGATGAGTATGATCAGGATTGAGATACTTGATAGTACTATTTAAGGTTTACAGTTTAGACTTTTAATTTTTTTTTATTTAGGAATTATGCATTATTATTTATTAATTTATGGATCATATTTTGGCTATATATTATTTTAGATTTGTGCAGAGTTATTTGTTTGAAAAAAAAAAGATGAATATCATATGTACAATGAATTGTGTGGAATATAATTTGGGAGTAAATATTTATAAATTTGCTTTTGAAAAATATACAAGTTACTCGTGAATTTTCATAGGGAAGTGCCCTGAAGCGTATCAATCTTTTGTTGGGAATTTATCTGCAAATATACAATACATGGGGATTTTGTTAGGAATTCTCCTGCGAAATTATCACATCAAATTCCCAAGAAATTCCCTTTTTCCACGAAATATTTATTGAATATTTCCTGCAAATTTACTTGGAGGTTTTGCTGCGGAATTACATGCGAATATTTGCCCATGAAAATCCCTAGAAAAACTCCTTTTTCTTTCACAATTGTTTACCAAAATTTACTTACGATTTTTTGGTATTTCTTGCAGAAAAGTCCGCAAGTAACTTACATATGGATTTAACATTCCCAGGTAATTCACCTGCGGCCAATTTTTTCCCAGGTAACGTACCTGGAAAAATTAAAATTCGCAGGTAATAGTTACCCATGACCTTTATTCATGTGGATTCCTGTTTGCATGAAAATCCCGAGGTAAATATTTTACCTACGAATTTTACATTATAATCCCTACAAAATTCCCATGTAAATGGTACTTTTCTTGTAGTGTTGTACTCATACTACACCCTCCACTTCGTGTGCAGATCCAGGTGATCCCGGATACAGTGGGTATTGATTCTTTCACACAGTCGATTTTTCGGAGATTCAGAGGTAGCTGCCATGTTTCGCAAACCTTGTCTCTCCTCCCCTATCCTTTTGTTTATTGTATTTGGTCTCAAATTATTATACATCACGTTTTTCAGACTTGTAATGTATAGATGCTCATGTACTCAGTGACACCGGATTTTGGGAGTGTGTTTATTTTCAATGTTTGTGGGATTTACTCTTAAACTAAATTATTGTGTTTTCAGTATTTAAAAGAAATTATGGGTTATTGGTGTTGTCGGTTTTCCTAGTATCGAGATAGGCGCCATCACGACAGGTTAGGAATTTGGGTCAAGACATATTTCTTGTGTGAGTTGCGGAAGTTCACACCGCTTTTGAAGTAAAAATATGCTCATTACATAGGAACGAATTTGCACGGAAAAGGATCAAATATGAGAAAATTTGGCGAAAGAAAAGCTGAAGAGAGAAATCTGGGACAACGAAGTGAGGTTCGCTTCGCTAGACCGGGACCGAAGTAGAAGAAATTAGCTTCTCCAATCCGAATTAGAAGAAGTCAAATTCGCCCAAACATAACCCTACTTGATATAACTATGATAGTTATTTTGAGGGAGAGAAAACTTTGGGGAGGCAAAAACACACTTGGAGCAAGAAGAATGATTAAACTTCACGTTCTTTCCTCTTCCTTCCTATTTTCCATTGTTATGAATTCTAGTATTGTATTATTACATACTAGCATGATTAGCTAATTTCTTATCTAGGGTTTGATGGAACCTACTAGAGGATGACTTTTCATTACGTTTAATATAATTTAGCCTTTGGATTCTCTACTTGTTTAACTATGTGCTTATTTCAATCGATTGAATGGCCATCGATTGATTGTGCCTATTTATTATGTATTGCTCGAAAAAGGGTATATATTTACGTAGTTGTTGAACAAAGTCACTCCTAATGTATGTAAGAAATCAATACGGAGGGTTTAAAGGCGGGACTAGAAAGAACGAAACTTTGGTGTGATCTTAGTGAGCGGTGAACTAGTGGCAACTAGCGTAGTTCGAGAGAATATGTCTAGTAAATTGTGATAGTTGCTTGAAAAAGAATTACGACACCTGAAGTGCTCACGATCAGAAGAGAATAATTAGGTAATATTATAGGAGACGTAGCGAGAAGAATTCCAACAATCGGGGAAAATCATAACTTTAGCCTCCTGTGTGTTTTGAACTTCTTTGAATTTCCTGCTTTAATTTAAATTCTGTATTTCCTTAGCAAAAACATATTGTACTCAAACTTAAAAACAAGAAGACAAAAACATAATGTTCCTTTTTCTTTTGCTGAAACAATTTATGCAATTACATTTTTGAGTGTAATCGGCTTCACATTTTAGTAACATGAGCTCGAACTAGTACTAAAATTCATGGACCGAAGATTACTTGAATTCAATAATAAAGATTATTGCATAATAAAGAAAATAATCTAATAGAAGAACCATTTATGGAACTTATTTTCTTTCGTATCCTTCATTATAATGATCTTCGTGCCTTCACTCTAGAGGGCTATGAACAAGATTAGCCAAAGTTGTCATGGCATGTGATTGGCCTGAAATAATTCCTGCAGTTGAAGGATTTTGTCCCAAAACAATACAATAACCATCATCATAATTCTCCATTCCTTGTGCCATAAGTTGCCATACTAAGCTTCCTGCCATAGTTCCCCCTTCTTTTGCCAAATTGTAGATATTCCTATATACAATACTCATGAATGTGTCTCTTGAACTAAGACTGTATCCTTGACCTCTACTAGACTTGCCAAATTCAGCTAGCACTAGAGGTTTCTTTAGTATAGTTTTTGCATCTTCCCAATGGCTTGTAACCCACCTTTGCATCCATGCTAATTGTGCTTCATCGCTTTGTCCGGATACCCTATAAATGTAAAAAGTTAAAGATTTTTGCATTGTCGATGAGGTAAACAATGTTTGAACAACCAGGCTATTTATAAGGTGTTACGATGAAAAATATGAACTTGTGAGTGGATCAAAGATGTTAATATACCATTGATCAGTGTATAAGTGGATAGTGGCAAAATCTATCTCATTGATAAGATGGTTACTGATAAAATCTGTTCCGACTTGATAACCAGGATTAACTTGTTTCCTTTCAGGAACCGAATCACCATAGAATCCCTCCATTCCTACCTCCAACAAGTGTTTGTTGTCTAGTGACTTCACAAAACTTGCCATTTCTTGAACCCAAGCCTGTTGATGATATTTTATAGATAAAAAATCAGTTGATGATATTTCTAAAATTCAATTAGTTTGGAAATGAATTAAGAAGCATTACTTGATGCTTACATTAATGGTTTTTCCAGAATAGTCAGCTTGGTCGCGTGGCTCATTAATGAGTTCCCATGCCATGATTGTTGGATCATCTTTGTAAGCAACTCTAGTAATCGTATTGAATCTTGTAACGACGTTCTGTAGCAATTTCACAAGAACATAAATTCATATATTAACCACCATATATCAACTTTGTTAATTTTATTTGATAATGAAGTATTACTTGGAAAAAGAAAAAGATTGCATGAATATCAAACAGTCGCTATTTAAGTGAAAAAGTTCCACACATTGTTACCCCATACCTTGATGTGATTCTTGTAATAACTTTTGAGCATAGGATGAGTATAGAAATCATCGTCGCTATTAATCTGAGCCCCTGCATTTCGTGCCCATTGGGCATATTGAGCTTTTCCTCCAAAGTCATTCCAGTTGTTTACAAAGCTCAAGATTAAGCGAACACCATATTTCTTAGCTTCCGAGATCACAAAATCCAAACCCTAAATCCATAAATATACAATAATAACCGTAAAATTAGACACCATTTAAATAAGTATCTAACTATTGACACAATTCATGCATAAATTTTATTGAAGGAATTTAACTTGTATTCCTTACATGGTGGAAAGAACTTTTACCAGTACAATTTAACTAGCTAGTTATAGTAGGTGGTTACTCTATTTTTTGGATTGACATAATAGATTTGATAGGTAGAATTATTTGTCGTCATAAGCCAACTTAACCTTATAATCTTAAAACTCTTTTAGCGCAGGACATAAACTTTTACCTGAAAAACTCGTTCATCATAAACGCCAGGTGATATTTGTAATGCTCTGTCACCTCCATCACTAAAAGCCCACGTGCGACAAACAGAAAGACCAGCAGCAGATCCATCTTTAAGAACCTCAGTGACTTTGTACCTCTCACTTGATTCAGCAGCAACATGCATCAACCAATAGGAGTTGAAACCATTGAATAAAAAGGGGGATCCATTGAGTTCAAAATGGGCACCCTTAACTGCTATAAACCCTACATTAGCATTTCTTGGAACCCTAGCTTCACATGTGAGAGCTAAAAATAAGAGCAAAAGGCCAGAAATACAGCTCGTTCTTGTAAAAGACATTTTGTAGTTTAATTTCTATATATTGAATGAAAGAGATGTGATATGCTAGAGGTCACCTTCCTGTTGGCTTTTATAATGAGTTAAAGATAAGAAACTTTACTAAAAATAGCAAAACTTGCAGGAACTAAAAAACTTTCCTAGTGGATGCATGGAAATAGAAATTTGGTGAGTTAACCTGAAAATATATTTTATTTATGAAAGTTATCATGGGATGTTGATAGAAGAGGAAGGCAGTTGTTTGGTTAAAGCAAAAAGACATGTCTGTTGAAAGAATTATAACGACAAATTATGGGAAAAAGAAAAACGATAAAGAAAAGGAAAAGGTGGAAGCTAGTGGTGTAATATGGGTGATGTATTGCATCCATTGGTTGGTTTTAGTTTAAGGTTTGAACTAGATCTGATGATGAAATATATTATATATGGAAACGTGTGGTCAAGTGATTGTACAATTGGGGTAGTACATTTACTTCCTTTTTTTTGTTGGATAAGGAAAATTTCCTGTAGGGAGTTCTTTTTTTGGTGATTCTATGAAAGCATTTCCACTTTTTCTGAAAGTCCAGATCATTTGGTAAAGTGGGTTTTGGTATGAGATTTTTGCTTATACGTATTATATTACAAATTTATTTATCCTTACTATTTAGGTTTTAAGTTAATTACAAGTTGTTATACAATTTATCATTTATATATAAATAAGTTTTAAATGACTATATATCTGTAACAACCCGACTGGTCGTTTTGAGTATTACAGCCATGTTCCCCCATCTACTACTCAATATGTGCTTTACAATTGTTATATGACTTGCATGGGTAATTGGTTCGGGTCTGGTGAGGTCTTTGAATGAATGAAAACACTTAGTTCCAAAGTTTAAAACTTAAGTTGAAAAGGTTGACTCGATATCGACTTATGTGTAAACGACCCCGGAATAAAGTTTTGATGATTTCAATAGCTCCGTATGGTGATTTTGGACTTGGAAGCGTGTGCGAAAAATTATTTTAAAGTCCGTAGTTAAATTAGGCTTGAAATAGCTAAAATAAAAATTTAAATTTGGAAGTTTGACCAGAAAATTATTTGGAAGTCGTATGATGTTTTAGGACTTGTTGGTGTATTTGGTTGAGGTCCTGGGGTCCTCGGGTGAGTTTTGGATGGTTAACGGACTAAATTTTGAACTTGGAAGAAATCTGAAAATTTTTGCCTTCTGATACAATCGCACCTGCAGAATTTGGCTCGCAGAAGCGAGCCTGGCATCGCAAAAGCGGACAGAATCTTGCAGAAGCGAGTCCGTAGAAGCGACACCAAGGTTGCAGATGCGGAGACAAGGGAGGCTGGGCAAAACCGCAGAAGCGAGTCCGCAGAAGTGGTTGGATTCTCGCACCTGCGAGACCGCTGAAGCGGCTAAGTGAGTCGCAGGTGCGGAACCCCTGGATAGTATACATTTCGAAGGGGTTCCGAGTTTTATCATTTTTGGACCTTCAAGCACGGTTTTTGGGGCGATTTTCAGAGAGAATTCACGGAAAACTTGAGGTAAGTCACTTGTGATCATTTCTACTCCATAATATTGAATTATCATCGAATAATCCGACTAGATTACGTATTTTTGAGGAGTAAATCGGGAATTTGGACCTAGGGATTTGGAAATAAGATTTGATGATTTGGAGTTCGAGTTGATATCGGAATTTGGTAAAATTTATATGATTAAACTCGTGGTCGAATGGGAGTTCATATTTTATAACTTTTGTCGGGTTCTGGGACGCGGGCCCCATGGGCGATTGTTTTGAGTTAAATTTCAGATTTTGTTGGAAAACTAGTATTTTCATATGGAATTAAATCCAATAAATTGTATTGACTGAATCGAAATAATTATGACTAGATTTGAGGCTTTCAGAGACCAATTCGCGAGGCAAGGGCATAGTGGAGTAAGAAATTACACGGTTTGAGGTAAGTAACATTTCTTGACTTGGTTCTGAGGGTATGAATCCTCGAATTTAGTATTATATAAATTTTTTGGAGGTGACGCACATGATAGGTGATGAGCGTGCGGACGTGCACCATAGAAATTGTGATTTGAATAAATCCTGTGAAGTTGTAAAATTAAATAATCATGTTATTATATGAACATTTTTCACGTGTTAGGGAAATTGAGCTGAGGCTCTTATTAAAGATCTTGTTTAGGCTACGTACCGATATTTTGGGACTCATGGGGTCGTGTTGTTGTTGAATAAATTATTTTAAAAATGTATATTTCACACTCAGTCATATTCGTCCATTTTGAGGATATTTATGCGATCGAGTTGCGCGCCCGCAGCAGGCCATATTGGTTTTATATATATTATTATTATATGAACCGGGGTTGCCCGCCTGCAGCAAGCCTTATAAGCTTTATTATTATACCGATCGGGACTGTCCGCCTGCAGTAGGACATATCAGCTTTATATCATGCTTGGGCTGAAGGAGCCCCTCCGGAGTCTGTACACACCCCCGGTGAGCGTAGATGATTATATATTCGGGATGGACTTCCTAGGGTATGGACTTGCCTTACTTATTTATATTGTGATGAATTTCTCTAGATATGGATCTTGTCCGTATCATTTACATTTAGGGATAAATTACCCCAGGGCTGGATTGGCCGTATACGGTACTGAGTGACTGACTGTCAGTCGATGTATATGTATATACAGGATGGAATATCCCTGGGCTGGATTGGCCATAAACAGTACCGAGTGACCGAAAGAATTGCGACCAGTAGTACATGAGGTCTTTCTGATGGGATGTCATATTCCTCATATCATACAGTATTGATATATTTTTGCTTGTAATGAGTTTAACTATTGAACTTGAAAGCATGCCTACATTTCTTTATCCATAACCCCACGAACTCAAATATATAATTTATTCTCCATTTCATGCCCAGATTTGTGGTCAAAATCCAAGAATACCAATTTCTAGGTTTCCTACCAAAATCCCACAATTTCTATAAATTTCCATATCTAAATCCATATATAAACTTTCCACGATGGTTCAAAGATTATGTATGGAATAACATAAACTAGTTATTATTGAAGAACATATCATTATAAAAGATATCATTTAATATATAAATCTAACTTATTATTATTATTATACAATAGGTCAATAAAAATCCACAAGAGACGTTGAATCCGTATTTGCAAGTCTTAGCAGAGGGACCACTAAGAAATGCAACATCATGTCCTGTTTATATTGCGAATGGATACAAATTTTGCACTTCTGCATGGGGCGAAGAAAGAAAAACATTTAATAGTGGGGTATGTGTGAGTGGCATCGGACATGATGGCACTACAAATGAATATTATGGTGTTATTAAGGAGATTCTCAAATGGGAATGGACAAGGACCACTCAAAAGTTAGTTTTATTTTATTGTGATTGGTTTGATCCGTCTAAACATGGCATGAAAGTTGATAGCCAATTTGGCATTGTCGAGGTTCGAGAAAGGAGAAGATATGCTAAATTTGACCCTTTCATCTTTCCTGAAACTGTAACTCAAGTTTATTATGCAAATCATCCTGAAAGCAAAGGAGATAAGGCTGATTGGTGGGTTGTTATAAAGACAAAGCCAAGAGGAGTTGTGGATGAAAGACATAATGTGGAAGTTGCTTACCAAGAGGAGCAGTCACATGTTAATCCAAGCATAGAGGATGATCCGATTGATTGCTTACAAGATGATCAAGTTGTTGGTGAGGAGGTCGATATGAGTAGTATTCAACCATTTGTCAAAGAAGACGGATATGATTTAAGTGACGACGAAGATGAGGAGATAGCAAGTGAAGAAGAGGAAGAGCTTTTTGATAGTGATGATTCACAAGATCACTGTCAAACCCACGATGAGGATGAGTTACAATAGGTTACGGCTTCGGCTTCGGCTTCGGATTTGGATTTGGTCAAATGATCGATTGATTGATTAATTTTTTGGACCAAATTTATTTGTTAATAGTAAATATTAACGTAAGATTATCCGTATTTGTAACGGATATTTTCCAATCCGTGTATTGATAATTTGGCAGCCGGATAATGGTCTTCCCACCATGAAGTGCTTGCTCCACAAACATGTAATGCTTGCTCCACCGTGAAGGGTGGACGTTTGGTCTTGCACTCCTTCTTGGCTGCTATATATATGAGCAGCAAATGTTGAAGAAAAATACTCAACTCAACATACAATTCGCTCAACAAATTGGCTATACATTGCACTCCTTCCTCTCAGAACTTCCATACGTTTTTCTGAGTATATACTCCTTCGTTCTGCATTGTTTTTTAACTTCAAACAAAGCAACTGTAAGTGTGATTTGCTACCGAACTTTGTGTTCGCCGAAACACTGGGGTTTGAAGTACCGCTACACCAGTGTGTTATTCGTTCTATCCTGGGAGGAAATAATCCATTACCTTGGGTACTAGGAGGGGATTAAATTCCTTAAGGAAACACTGTGAATTCAGTGGGCTCGAATTTATTATTATTGTTTCATTACGTTAACTTATATTTTGCAGAATTAATATTTACAAATACAGCAATATTGACCGGGAATAACAATCTTAAGGAATTTAATATTTATTTCTGTTATTCTTATTATTCTGCAAACTAAAACCTTTGTGGTTTGTGTACTCCCGTTTTGGAGAGTTAAGCCTTCGTGGCGTTTTGTTGGATATTAAAATCTACGTGATTTTTACTCCAGTTTGAAAACGTGTATTAAACGTTTGTTTGTGTCATTCTTTTCTGAAAAAGATGATGACTGAAAACGAAAACCAAGTTGTTCCGATGGCGACTGCCAACGCAACGACAAGCCGAACACCGGCGTTGGCACCGGCAGAAAAACCCGGAAAATTTTCCGGGATTGATTTCAAACGCTGGCAGCAGAAGATGTTCTTCTACTTAACTACGTTATGTCTACAGAAGTTCATCAAGGAAGATGTTCCTGATCTGCCGGATAAAACTCCAGATAATGAACGCTTTCTCGTGATTGAAGCGTGGAAGCATTCTGATTTTTTATGCAAGAATTATATTCTTAGCGGACTGGATGATAATCTGTATAATGTATACAGTAGCATGGAGACATCCAAAGAATTGTGGAATGCGCTTGAAAAGAAATATAAGACTGAAGATGCCGGGATGAAGAAATTCGTTGCCGCAAAATTTCTGGACTACAAAATGATAGATAGCAAGTCTGTTATTACTCAAGTCCAGGAATTGCAAGTGATTATTCATGATCTACTTGCTGAAGGTCTTGTAATCAACGAAGCATTCCAAGTAGCAGCAATGATTGAGAAGTTGCCTCCGTTGTGGAAGGACTTCAAAAATTATTTGAAACACAAACGAAAGGAAATGTCCCTTGAAGATCTCATTGTTCGGTTGAGAATCGAAGAGGACAATAAAGCTGCTGAAAGGAGAGGCCGTGGAAATTCAACAATAATGGGAGCAAATATTGTTGAAGCTAACAAAAAGAGGAAGAAGGCTTCTGGTCCGAAATACAACCCAAGCAAGAAGCGGTTCAGTGGAAACTGCTACAACTGTGGGAAAACCGGACACAAATCTACGGAGTGTCGTGCTCCGAAGAAAGACAAGAAAAGGGGTCAAGCAAACATGGTAGTAAACCATGATGATGTTGATAACTTGTGTGCCATGCTCTCTGAATGTAACTTGGTGGGAAATCCTAAACTGTGGTGGTTTGATTCAGGAGCCACTCGCCATGTTTGTGCAGTTAGAGAGGCTTTTGCTACCTATGCTCTTGCTGAACCCGGAGAGACAGTTTATATGGGAAATGCTTCAACAGCAAAAGTTGAAGGATATGGGAAGGTATTTCTAAAAATGACTTCTGGCAAGGTCATGACTTTGAACAATGTCCTTCATGTTCCCGAAATGAGAAAGAATTTAGTCTCTACTGGACTTCTTGTTAAGCACGGTTTTAAGTGCGTTTTTGTATCCAACAAGGTTGTAATTAGTAAGAATGAAATATTTGTGGGAAAAGGTTACCTCACCGAGGGCCTTTTCAACCTAAATGTAATGGTTGTTGAAAATAATAATAATATTTCAGCTTCTTCTTACTTACTTGAGTCAAATGATTTATGGCATGTACGTTTGGGTCATGTCAATTATAAAACCTTGCGGAAAATGATTAACTTGGAAGTACTGCCCAAGTTTGAATGCGAAAAATCAAAATGTCAAACATGTGTGGAATCTAAGTATGTTAAACATCCTTATAAGTCAGTTGAAAGGAATTCAAATCCTTTAGACTTAATTCACACAGATATTTGTGACATGAAGTCAATACCATCTCACGGTGGAAAGAAGTATTTCATAACTTTTATTGACGATGGTACTCGATATTGCTATGTTTACTTACTGAATAGTAAAGATGAAGCAATAGACGCATTCAGGCAATACAAAAATGAAGTTGAAACGCAACTTAACAAGAAAGTAAAAATGATAAGAAGTGATAGGGGTGGTGAATATGAATCTCCTTTTGAAGAAATATGTTTAGAATATGGAATTATTCATCAAACAACAACCCCTTACACGCCCCAATCTAATGGGATTGCGGAAAGAAAGAATCGCACATTAAAGGAGATGATGAATGCATTGTTGATAAGTTCTGGTTTGCCACAGAACTTGTGGGGGGAAGCCATTCTTACGGCTAATCGAATATTAAATCGAGTGCCCCATAGCAAAACACAATCCATTCCATATGAACAATGGAAAGGAAGGAAGCCCAACTTGAATTATTTTAAAGTGTGGGGGTGTTTGGCAAAAGTGCAAGTTCCTAAACCCAAAAGGGTAAAGACAGGACTGAAAACCGTTGATTGTGTTTTCATAGGATATGCGACAAATAGTAAAGCATATCGATTTCTGGTTCATAAATCAGAAAATCCCGACATTCATAATAATACGGTTATAGAATCAGATAATGCTGAGTTCTTTGAAAATATATATCCGTATAAAAAGGAATGTGAGTCGTTTGGTGAAGGATCTAAACGATCTCGGGAAGAAACAAAAGAAAGTACATATAATCAGGAGGATCCAAGACGTAGTAAACGTCAAAGGACGTCTACTTCATTTGGACCAGATTTTGTGACTTTCTTATTGGAGAATGAGCCTCAAACATTTAAAGAAGCTATGACTTCTTCGAAATCATTATTTTGGAAAGAGGCAGTCAATAGTGAAATAGAATCCATATTGAACAACCATACATGGGAATTGGTTGATCTTCCTCCTGGAAATAAACCTTTGGGTTCTAAATGGATTTTTAAGAGAAAAATCAAAGATGGTGGCACTATTGATAAATTCAAGGCAAGGCTCGTAGTCAAAGGGTATAGACAACGAGAAGGTCTAGACTACTTTGATACATACTCTCCAGTTACAAGAATTACGTCCATACGGATATTAGTAGCATTAGCTGCAGTGTATGGTCTTGAAATTCATCAAATGGATGTTAAGACGGCCTTCTTAAATGGAGAGTTGGAGGAAGAAATTTACATGGAATAACCTGAAGGGTTTGTGGTTCCAGGTAAAGAAAAGAAGGTATGTAGACTTGTTAAGTCTCTTTACGGACTAAAACAAGCACCCAAACAATGGCATGCGAAATTTGACCAAACAATGTTGTCAAATGGTTTTAAGATAAATGAATGTGATAAATGCGTGTACATTAAAAATGTTCCAAATCACATAGTCATTGTTTGCCTATATGTGGATGATATGTTGATAATGAGTAATGACATTGCCAACATAAATGCTACTAAGCGTATGCTCAATAGCAAGTTTGATATGAAAGACTTGGGAGTTGCTGATTTAATTCTGGGAATTAAGATCAATAAGACTCCTCAAGGTCTGGCATTGTCACAATCTCATTATATTAAGACAGTACTTGAAAAATTCAAGCACTTGGGCTTTAAAGTTGCAAAGACTCCAATTGACGTGAATCTTGCATTAGCAAAGAACAAAGGCCAAAGCATATCACAATTGGATTATGCTCGTGTATTGGGATGCTTAATGTATATCATGAATTGTACACGACCAGACATAGCTTGTGCTATAAGTAAACTGAGTCGATATATGAGCAATCCAGGCCAATCTCATTGGATGGCAATGAAACGAGTTTTGGGATATTTAGAACATACCCAGAACTTTGAATTGCACTACAGTAATTTCCCTGCGGTGATTGAGGGATACTGTGATGCAAATTGGATCACCGGTTCAACTGATTCTAAGTCCACGAGTGGATATGTATTCACTATTGGTGGAGGAGCGGTATCTTGGAAGTCGTCCAAACAAACATGTATTGCCCGCTCTACAATGGAGGCTGAATTCATAGCCTTAGATAAAGCCGGTGAAGAAGCTGAATGGCTCCGGAATTTCTTGGAAGACATTCCATTTTGGCCCAAACCGTTGGCACCAATATGCATACATTGTGATAGTCAAGCGGCAATTGGAAGGGCTGGGAGCGTCATGTATAACGGTAAATCTCGTCATATACGACGAAGACATAAAACCGTTAGGCAATTACTCTCTAGAGGAATTATCACAATTGACTATGTAAAGTCAAGTGATAATGTGTCGGATCCACTTACAAAAGGCCTAACTAGAGAGGTAGTTGAGAAATCATCAAGGGGAATGGGGCTATGGCCGAGAACAAGTCATTGTGGCGGTAACTCTACCTAGAAGACTGGAGATCCCAAGATCTAGGTTCAAAGAGATCAAACAAAGTCATTAATGACGGTTCAACATTGTCAAATAAAATTTTAGTCCATTCTCGGGATGAGACAATGTTTAGTACCAAGGATAAAGCATTAAGGCTTTTTAATGATTTCTAAATTTGATACGGGGTATATCAAATAGTGTATCTACAGGATGACACGTTTAGGAATCACCTATTTAAGTGTGAAGTGTGAGCCGCTTCAAGGAGAACTTTGTAAGGCCAGTTCTCTACGCACTTATGAAACCAGGCGGTGTTCATGGCTAAAACGAACACAACAATGAGAACCAAAGACGGTTAAGGGTTGATTGTGTGACTTATGGTTGTCTAGGTATACACCAAAGATCGACGGTTCAAAGATATCAAATCTACCGATTGACCGAGTATATCCGACATAAGTTTACTACGGAAAGTTCAAAGGGAAACCTACTTATCCAGATGCAATTAATCCTTGCTTGTAAATCACACAGTTTTTCATGCATACTTCCGTGATATAGCCATTCCCCATTCATGTGGGGGATTGTTGAGGTTTTATTTTTAAGATGTAATATTCTTAAAATGAGGATGAATGGGAAATGGAGGGAAAATGAAATTTTGAGTAAAATTTTAAGTTTCCCCTCTTAACAATGAGACATTGTCCCATATTGGAAGTGGAAGACATTTTTGGTGGGTATATATATAATTGCTCTTCTTGTAGCTCTTAAAGAGTTAAGAAGAAAGCAAGCCTCGCGCCGTCGTCGTCGCTCGCTCGCTCGGCTCGGCTTCGGCTACGGCTACGGCTACGGCTTCGGCTTCGGCTTCGGATTTGGATTTGGTCAAATGATCGATTGATTGATTAATTTTTTGGACCAAATTTATTTGTTAATAGTAAATATTAATGTAAGATTATCCGTATTTGTAACGGATATTTTTCAATCCGTGTATTGATAATTTGGCAGCCGGATAATGGTCTTCCCACCATGAAGTGCTTGCTCCACAAACATGTAATGCTTGCTCCACCATGAAGGGTGGACGTTTGGTCTTACACTCCTTCTTGGCTGCTATATATATGAGCAGCAAATGTTGAAGAAAAATACTCAACTCAACATACAATTCGCTCAACAAATTGGCTATACATTGCACTCCTTCCTCTCAGAACTTCCATACGTTTTTCTGAGTATATACTCCTTCGTTCTGCATTGTTTTTTAACTTCAAACAAAGCAACTGTAAGTGTGATTTGCTACCGAACTTTGTGTTCGCCGAAACACTGGGGTTTGAAGTACCGCTACACCAGTGTGTTATTCGTTCTATCCTGGGAGGAAATAATCCATTACCTTGGGTACTAGGAGGGGATTAAATTCCTTAAGGAAACACTGTGAATTCAGTGGGCTCGAATTTATTATTATTGTTTCATTACGTTAACTTATATTTTGCAGAATTAATATTTACAAATACAGCAATATTGACCGGGAATAACAAAACCCACGATGAGGATGAGTTACAATAGGTTTATTTTATAGAACTATTTAGAATTTTGAGAATTTTCATTTGTCCTTGGATCATTCTAAACTTCAAGATGGTATTCACAATAAATGATATCTTATTTTCTTATGGTCTTGAAGTAATCTAATGTTTGCATATTTGGTTCTCTTAAATAATTAGTTATGTTGGTCTACTGTTATGTATCATGTTTTTCTTCTTAAGTTATGAACCTAGTTATCTATCAGCTTACTAAAGATTGTATCAACATTATTTGTATATTCCCCTAGATGTCAGGTAATACAGGATCTAAACAAGCTGGGCAAACTAGTGGTAAAGGAGAAAAATTCCGTAAAAGGAAGACACACACAATAGAGCCTCAAGCAGCTCAAATGCCTCGCGTAATCCCATCACAATCCCTCCTATCTCAAACTAGTTTACTTCATGTACATGAGACTTTCTTGCCTCAACCTACTCCTGAAGTCAATCTGCCTCATAACACAGTCACTCAACCGCATATGTCTTCACCAGCCAATATGACTCCAGCCACCTCGTGTAGTGCGGTAGGCGATGGCAATGATGATGATCGAATGTGGATTGTACCTGAAGAAGATATGCTTTGGTTCTTTGATGCTCTAATATGGTATAATATGTTATTAATACTGACTTCTGTTTCGTCAGATTGCTTGTAGACCATAGTGAAAGTGCAACTTAGTTCAAATTGTAATTTCTTTGACTATGTTATTGTTCTTTGTTGTGAGTAGTGCAAATTTTGTAGTCCAAAATTGTTCTGAGGAAATTGAATACTTAGTTGTTAGCAATAGTAATGGACAGTGATCAACTAAGTTCGTAGGCTATTTTCATGAATCTCTATCTTGTTCCTGGTTTAGCTTAAAGGTGAGTCTGCTTTGTGTAACTTGATTACTCCTTTATAATTCTTTTTGCCTTTCAGAATTGGCGCTCCTTTGAAATTAGTCGCCAGATAAAAACTGGTGAACTATTATGTCTATCCCACTCTATGTTGCTTCTTTTGCTATTTTAGAAATGCATGGCTACTGAAATTGTTGATTATCACAAAGTAGGCAAAATTTCTGGAGATCTTCTTTTGTCTTGTTTAACTGTTCCTTCCACTTTATTTGGCATGCTGAAGTGTGTTGGTTTGGGGAGATCATCTCCCCCCTCTGAAATGCCAATATAAGTAGAGACCAACACTTTTAGAAATGTCAGTCCTCAGTTTTTTAGCTTGAAGTGGTAGTAAACTCGTCAAGTGCACGAGCCTTGTAATAGTCTAAATTTAACGATTTACAGACAATGGTTTTGACAGATTTGATATGATTAATTTATGGGAATTGATTGAATGGAATGATGAGTGAAACTACCTAGTTAATTTATAAATGATTGATAACTACTGCATTTTTATGTAGGTTTGAACCTCATAAGCCAGTTATTGAAGGCATTTGCTAGTTGCATTCGTAGTAAATTTGAGCTGGCTAAACCTTCTTGGAAGAAATTCCCACAACATACTCGGGATATATGGTTTGAAGAATTCAAGGTAAGGATGTTTATAATATGATTCATGTTCAAATGTTGGTGTGTAAGTTTATAGAACTGATTCAGATTTTATTTTGATGTGTTGTGTTATAAAATACTATAGAAGAAATTTAGATGGCTCCCTCACTATAATGATGTTATACGACGCAATTTTGAGAAAAGGGCATCTTCAAGAATGACCCAACTTTTCCAAGATGTTAGAAAGGACTTGTATGTGAAGCCAAATTGGATGGGTGATGTCGTATTCAAGGAGTTGAAGGAGCATTGGGAGTCTCCTCAATTTAAGTTAAAGTCGGAACAAAACAAAAAGAATCGCGATGCAAATGCAGGTGCCTCGGTTCATACAGGTGGTTGTATACCTCATCGCGTAATTTGGAAGAGATTGGTAATATATAGTTCCTTTTTAATTTTTTCTTTCTAGTAAATAGATCATATAAATGTTGATAGCATATACATCTTCCTTTAATTACAGAAGGAAGCTACTGAAAAAGATCCTTCATTTTCAGAATTTTATTTTCGCACTCATCGAAAGGAGAAAAATAAAAGTTGGGTAAATGAGACAGCTGAAGCTGCGTATGTAAGTCTTCCTTCTACAGCATATATGTATTGAAATTATTTAACTGTCGTTACTCTATTAAGTTGATAAATAAATTGGTTGTTTCAAGAAGAGCAGGGAATTTAATAGTTCAACAAACTTACACAAGCCTGCTCTATGTAATTATGCCTTATCTGGGCCTAGGCAGATCTTTAGATTAGAACCATTATGAAAAACATAAAAGATAGAAAAGGAAAGAAGAAAAAGGAAGTGGCCAAGTAGCCATTATTTTATTGTAGTGATAATAAACAAGAGTAATATTAATCTTTCTAAATTGGACCTACTAGCTTTATCAAAGTAAAGCTTCCGATTGAACTATAAACCAGCATCACCCTTGCATAGTCACGATCAATTAACTCCTCTAAAACATTGCATAGTGACAGTTGCTTGTTGCTTGTTGCTTAGGAGCCTGAGGAGTATGAGGACTGTGAACCCATGCACTTTTCCCGTCCCCCTTGCTGCAGAGTAACAGCTACTAGAAAATTTAACACATAAAATCCCTTAATCATCTTTTGTCACAAAATCATAGTATACCATGCAAATAGCCAGCGATCAACGGGGAGAGGAGTCATGGCTCTTAACATATCTTGTTGCATTCTATCTGGAGTAGTATAATTGAAATGAAATTGTCTTTCCAGAATTACATGTCCCATCTACACAAGCAATTAGACATTACACAAGCAATTGACAACCTCTGTGTTCATATGAACAGTGGATTTATTTGTAGCTAGGAGCTATCTATTTTTAATGAATTTAATATACTTAGGCATGTAATTGCCTTTTAAGTGACTTGATAGTGTAGATAAATTTTTATACTTGTCGGTCTATATTAGTTAATCCCGAAAACTAATTATATTGAACTCTATTCTTAAGTACCCTTTTTGATTTAATTCAGGTAAACATCTGATTACTTGTGTGGAGTCTTTGGTCCATTTTCTTTAGTATTCTCCAGTCTAATTAAAATGCCAGGGAAAGATGTTGTTAAGTGCTAGCAGTTGTCAAAATTATTAATATTTATTTTAATGCAAAATAACTAATATTTGTTTCAATGCTTTTGTGCAGAATAATTTTGAAAAAAAAGAAAGAAGAATTATTAGCTTCCCAAAGTGCATCTGTTGATGGAGAAACTAATTCACCTAGCGAGCTATCTCAATTAAGTGAAATGGATATTTGGGTGCTATCAGTTGGTGGAAAGAAAAAAGGAAGAGTTACAGGTCTTGGCTCTTTGGGTCGATCTGTAAAATTACCTAAGCAGACAACATCTGATGTGTCGGAAGAAGTTGATGATCGGATTAGAGCCCAAGTTCATGCGTTAAATGTTGAGTTATATAATCAGTTGGAAGAAGTACAACGCCAAAATGAAGAGATGAGGCGCCAAAATAAAAAGATGAGACGCCAAAACAAAAAATGAGGAAGGAGTTAGGTGATACAAATGAGAAATTAGAAGCACTGATAAAGCATGTGGGTTACACGGCATCATCTTCGAATGCACAACCATCATCTCCGGAAGACAATCAAGATTCGCAGAGTGATAATGTTGATAACAACAACTCGGTAGATGAGTATGATTAGGATTGAAATACTTGGTTGTACTATTTCAGATGAGTATGATCAGGATTGAGATACTTGATAGTACTATTTAAGGTTTAAAGTTTAGACTTTTAATTTTTTTTTATTTAGGAGTTATGCATTATTATTTATTAATTTATGGATCATATTTTGGCTATATATTATTTTAGATTTGTGCAGAGTTATTTGTTTGAAAAAAAAGATGAATATCATATGTACATTGAATTGTGTGGAATATAATTTGGGACTAAATATTTATAAATTTGCTTTTGAAAAATATACAAGTTACTTGTGAATTTTCATAGGGAAGTGCCCTGAAGCGTATCAATCTTTTATTGGGAATTTATCTGCAAATATACAATACATGGGGATTTTGTTAGGAATTCTCCTGCGAAATTATCACATCAAATTCCCAAGAAATTCCCTTTTTCCACGAAATTTTTATTGAATATTTCCTGCAAATTTACTTGGAGGTTTTGCTGCGGAATTACATGCGAATATATGCCCATGAAAATCCCTAGGAAAACTCCTTTTTCTTTCACAATTGTTTACCAAAATTTACTTACGATTTTTTGGTATTTCTTGCAGAAAAGTCCGCAAGTAACTTACATATGGATTTAACATTCCCAGGTAATTCACCTGCGGCCAATTTTTTCCCAGGTGACGTACCTGGAAAAATTAAAATTCGCAGGTAATAGTTACCCATGACCTTTATTCATGTGGATTCCTGTTTGCATGAAAATCCCGAGGTAAATATTTTACCTACGAATTTTACATTATAATCCCTACAAAATTCCCATGTAAATGGTACTTTTCTTGTAGTGTTGTACTCATACTACACCCTCCACTTCGTGTGCAGATCCAGGTGATCCCGGATATAGTGGGTATTGATTCTTTCACACAGTCGATTTTTCGGAGATTCAGAGGTAGCTGCCATGTTTCGCAGACCTTGTCTCTCCTCCCCTATCCTTTTGTTTATTGTATTTGGTCTCAAATTATTATACATCACGTTTTTCAGACTTGTAATGTATAGATGCTCATGTACTCAGTGACACCGGATTTTGGGAGTGTGTTTATTTTCAATGTTTGTGGGATTTACTCTTAAACTAAATTATTGTGTTTTCAGTATTTAAAAGAAATTATGGGTTATTGGTGTTGTCAGTTTACCTAGTATCGAGATAGGCGCCATCACGACAGGTTAGGAATTTGGGTCGTGACATATTTCTTGTGTGAGTTGCGGAAGTTCACACCGCTTTTGAAGTAAAAATATGCTCATTACATAGGAACGAATTTGCACGGAAAAGGATCAAATATGAGAAAATTTGGCGAAAGAAAAGCTGAAGAGAGAAATCTGGGACAACGAAGTGAGGTTCGCTTCGCTAGACCGGGACCGAAGTTGAAGAAATTAGCTTCTCTAATCCGAATTAGAAAAAGTCAAATTCGCCCAAACATAACCCTACTTGATATAACTATGATAGTTAT
Organism: Nicotiana tabacum; assembly: GCF_000715075.1. Lineage (NCBI taxonomy): Eukaryota > Viridiplantae > Streptophyta > Magnoliopsida > Solanales > Solanaceae > Nicotiana > Nicotiana tabacum. The sequence continues at coordinate 11,297,650 of NC_134098.1, forward strand.
TTTGAGGGAGAGAAAACTTTGGGGAGGCAAAAACACACTTGGAGCAAGAAGAATGATTAAACTTCACGTTCTTTCCTCTTCCTTCCTATTTTCCATTGTTATGAATTCTAGTATTGTATTATTACATACTAGCATGATTAGCTAATTTCTTATCTAGGGTTTGATGGAACCTACTAGAGGATGACTTTTCATTACGTTTAATATAATTTAGCCTTTGAATTCTCTACTTGTTTAACTACGTGCTTATTTCAATCGATTGAATGGCCATCGATTGATTGTGCCTATTTATTATGTATTGCTCGAAAAAGGGTATATATTTACGTAGTTGTTGAACAAAGTCACTCCTAATGTATGTAAGAAATCAATACGGAGGGTTTAAAGGCGGGACTAGAAAGAACGAAACTTTGGTGTGATCTTAGTGAGCGGTGAACTAGTGGCAACTAGCGTAGTTCGAGAGAATATGTCTAGTAAATTGTGATAGTTGCTTGAAAAAGAATTACGACACCTGAAGTGCTCACGATCAGAAGAGAATAATTAGGTAATATTATAGGAGACGTAGCGAGAAGAATTCCAACAATCGGGGAAAATCATAACTTTAGCCTCCTGTGTGTTTTGAACTTCTTTGAATTTCCTGCTTTAATTTAAATTCTGTATTTCCTTAGCAAAAACATATTGTACTCAAACTTAAAAACAAGAAGACAAAAACATAATGTTCCTTTTTCTTTTGCTGAAACAATTTATGCAATTACATTTTTGAGTGTAATCGGCTTCACATTTTAGTAACATGAGCTCGAACTAGTACTAAAATTCATGGACCGAAGATTACTTGAATTCAATAATAAAGATTATTGCATAATAAAGAAAATAATCTAATAGAAGAACCATTTATGGAACTTATTTTCTTTCGTATCCTTCATTATAATGATCTTCGTGCCTTCACTCTAGAGGGCTATGAACAAGATTAGCCAAAGTTGTCATGGCATGTGATTGGCCTGAAATAATTCCTGCAGTTGAAGGATTTTGTCCCAAAACAATACAATAACCATCATCATAATTCTCCATTCCTTGTGCCATAAGTTGCCATACTAAGCTTCCTGCCATAGTTCCCCCTTCTTTTGCCAAATTGTAGATATTCCTATATACAATACTCATGAATGTGTCTCTTGAACTAAGACTGTATCCTTGACCTCTACTAGACTTGCCAAATTCAGCTAGCACTAGAGGTTTCTTTAGTATAGTTTTTGCATCTTCCCAATGGCTTGTAACCCACCTTTGCATCCATGCTAATTGTGCTTCATCGCTTTGTCCGGATACCCTATAAATGTAAAAAGTTAAAGATTTTTGCATTGTCGATGAGGTAAACAATGTTTGAACAACCAGGCTATTTATAAGGTGTTACGATGAAAAATATGAACTTGTGAGTGGATCAAAGATGTTAATATACCATTGATCAGTGTATAAGTGGATAGTGGCAAAATCTATCTCATTGATAAGATGGTTACTGATAAAATCTGTTCCGACTTGATAACCAGGATTAACTTGTTTCCTTTCAGGAACCGAATCACCATAGAATCCCTCCATTCCTACCTCCAACAAGTGTTTGTTGTCTAGTGACTTCACAAAACTTGCCATTTCTTGAACCCAAGCCTGTTGATGATATTTTATAGATAAAAAATCAGTTGATGATATTTCTAAAATTCAATTAGTTTGGAAATGAATTAAGAAGCATTACTTGATGCTTACATTAATGGTTTTTCCAGAATAGTCAGCTTGGTCGCGTGGCTCATTAATGAGTTCCCATGCCATGATTGTTGGATCATCTTTGTAAGCAACTCTAGTAATCGTATTGAATCTTGTAACGACGTTCTGTAGCAATTTCACAAGAACATAAATTCATATATTAACCACCATATATCAACTTTGTTAATTTTATTTGATAATGAAGTATTACTTGGAAAAAGAAAAAGATTGCATGAATATCAAACAGTCGCTATTTAAGTGAAAAAGTTCCACACATTGTTACCCCATACCTTGATGTGATTCTTGTAATAACTTTTGAGCATAGGATGAGTATAGAAATCATCGTCGCTATTAATCTGAGCCCCTGCATTTCGTGCCCATTGGGCATATTGAGCTTTTCCTCCAAAGTCATTCCAGTTGTTTACAAAGCTCAAGATTAAGCGAACACCATATTTCTTAGCTTCCGAGATCACAAAATCCAAACCCTAAATCCATAAATATACAATAATAACCGTAAAATTAGACACCATTTAAATAAGTATCTAACTATTGACACAATTCATGCATAAATTTTATTGAAGGAATTTAACTTGTATTCCTTACATGGTGGAAAGAACTTTTACCAGTACAATTTAACTAGCTAGTTATAGTAGGTGGTTACTCTATTTTTTGGATTGACATAATAGATTTGATAGGTAGAATTATTTGTCGTCATAAGCCAACTTAACCTTATAATCTTAAAACTCTTTTAGCGCAGGACATAAACTTTTACCTGAAAAACTCGTTCATCATAAACGCCAGGTGATATTTGTAATGCTCTGTCACCTCCATCACTAAAAGCCCACGTGCGACAAACAGAAAGACCAGCAGCAGATCCATCTTTAAGAACCTCAGTGACTTTGTACCTCTCACTTGATTCAGCAGCAACATGCATCAACCAATAGGAGTTGAAACCATTGAATAAAAAGGGGGATCCATTGAGTTCAAAATGGGCACCCTTAACTGCTATAAACCCTACATTAGCATTTCTTGGAACCCTAGCTTCACATGTGAGAGCTAAAAATAAGAGCAAAAGGCCAGAAATACAGCTCGTTCTTGTAAAAGACATTTTGTAGTTTAATTTCTATATATTGAATGAAAGAGATGTGATATGCTAGAGGTCACCTTCCTGTTGGCTTTTATAATGAGTTAAAGATAAGAAACTTTACTAAAAATAGCAAAACTTGCAGGAACTAAAAAACTTTCCTAGTGGATGCATGGAAATAGAAATTTGGTGAGTTAACCTGAAAATATATTTTATTTATGAAAGTTATCATGGGATGTTGATAGAAGAGGAAGGCAGTTGTTTGGTTAAAGCAAAAAGACATGTCTGTTGAAAGAATTATAACGACAAATTATGGGAAAAAGAAAAACGATAAAGAAAAGGAAAAGGTGGAAGCTAGTGGTGTAATATGGGTGATGTATTGCATCCATTGGTTGGTTTTAGTTTAAGGTTTGAACTAGATCTGATGATGAAATATATTATATATGGAAACGTATGGTCAAGTGATTGTACAATTGGGGTAGTACATTTACTTCCTTTTTTTTGTTGGATAAGGAAAATTTCCTGTAGGGAGTTCTTTTTTTGGTGATTCTATGAAAGCATTTCCACTTTTTCTGAAAGTCCAGATCATTTGGTAAAGTGGGTTTTGGTATGAGATTTTTGCTTATACGTATTATATTACAAATTTATTTATCCTTACTATTTAGGTTTTAAGTTAATTACAAGTTGTTATACAATTTATCATTTATATATAAATAAGTTTTAAATGACTATATATCTGTAACGACCCGACTGGTCGTTTTGAGTATTACAGCCATGTTCCCCCATCTACTACTCAATATGTGCTTTACAATTGTTATATGACTTGCATGGGTAATTGGTTCGGGTCTGGTGAGGTCTTTGAATGAATGAAAACACTTAGTTCCAAAGTTTAAAACTTAAGTTGAAAAGGTTGACTGGATATCGACTTATGTGTAAACGACCCCGGAATAAAGTTTTGATGATTTCAATAGCTCCGTATGGTGATTTTGGACTTGGGAGCGTGTGCGGAAAATTATTTAAAAGTCCGTAGTTAAATTAGACTTAAAATAGCTAAAATAAAAATTTAAATTTGGAAGTTTGACCAGAAAATTATTTGGAAGTCGTATGATGTTTTAGAACTTGTTGGTGTATTTGGTTGAGGTCCTGGGGTCCTCGGGTGAGTTTTGGATGGTTAACGGACTAAATTTTGAACTTGGAAGAAATCTGAAAATTTCTGCCTTCTGATACAATCGCACCTGCAGAATTTGGCTCGCAGAAGCGAGCCTGGCATCGCAAAAGCGGACAGAATCTTGAAGAAGCGAGTCCGTAGAAGCGACACCAAGGTTGCAGATGCGGAGGCAAGGGAGGCTGGGCAAAACCGCAGAAGCGAGTCCGCAGAAGTGGTTGGATTCTCGCACCTGCGAGACCGCTGAAGCAGCTAAGTGAGTCGCAGGTGCGGAACCCTGGATAGTATACATTTCGAAAGGGTTCCGAGTTTTATCATTTTTGGACCTTCAAGCATGGTTTTTGGGGCGATTTTCAGAGAGAATTCACGGAAAACTTGAGGTAAGTCACTTGTGATCATTTCTACTCCATAATATTAAATTCTCATCGAATAATCCGACTAGATTACGTATTTTTGAGGAGTAAATCGGGAATTTGGACCTAGGGATTTGGAAATAAGATTTGATGATTTGGAGTTCGAGTTGATATCGGAATTTGGTAAAATTTATATGATTAAAATCGTGGTCGAATGGGAGTTCATATTTTATAACTTTTGTCGGGTTCTGGGACGCGGGCCCCATGGGCGATTGTTTTGAGTTAAATTTCAGATTTTGTTGGAAAACTAGTATTTTCATATGGAATTAAATCCAATAAATTGTATTGACTGAATCGAAATAATTATGACTAGATTTGAGGCTTTCAGAGACCAATTCGCGAGGCAAGGGCATAGTGGAGTAAGAAATTACACGGTTTGAGGTAAGTAACATTTCTTGACTTGGTTCTGAGGGTATGAATCCTCGAATTTAGTATTATATAAATTTTTTTGGAGGTGACGCACATGATAGGTGATGAGCGTGCGGACGTGCACCATAGAAATTGTGATTTGAATAAATCCTGTGAAGTTGTAAAATTAAATAATCATGTTATTATATGAACATTTTTCACGTGTTAGGGAAATTGAGCTGAGGCTCTTATTAAAGATCTTGTTTAGGCTACGTACCGATATTTTGGGACTCATGGGGTCGTGTTGTTGTTGAATAAATTATTTTAAAAATGTATATTTCACACTCAGTCATATTCGTCCATTTTGAGGATATTTATGCGATCGAGTTGCGCGCCCGCAGCAGGCCATATTGGTTTTATATATATTATTATTATATGAACCGGGGTTGCCCGCCTGCAGCAAGCCTTATAAGCTTTATTATTATACCGATCGGGACTGTCCGCCTGCAGTAGGACATATCAGCTTTATATCATGCTTGGGCTGAAGGAGCCCCTCCGGAGTCTGTACACACCCCCGGTGAGCGTAGATGATTATATATTCGGGATGGACTTCCTAGGGTATGGACTTGCCTTACTTATTTATATTGTGATGAATTTCTCTAGATATGGATCTTGTCCGTATCATTTACATTTAGGGATAAATTACCCCAGGGCTGGATTGGCCGTATACGGTACTGAGTGACTGACTGTCAGTCGATGTATATGTATATACAGGATGGAATATCCCTGGGCTGGATTGGCCATAAACAGTACCGAGTGACCGAAAGAATTGCGACCAGTAGTACATGAGGTCTTTCTGATGGGATGTCATATTCCTCATATCATACAGTATTGATATATTTTTGCTTGTAATGAGTTTAACTATTGAACTTGAAAGCATGCCTACATTTCTGTACCATTATTTATGTACTAGACTGTACTTGCGGAGCTAATCACTACTTTCAGCCCACAGGTTAGTCTTGTTACTTATTGAGTTGGTTATACCCATACTACACACTGCACCTCATGTGCAGATCTAGGTGCTTTCGGACACGGCGGCCGTTAGATCTCAGAGCGTTATCAGTTGGAGACTATCAAGGTAGCTGCCTGAAGTCAGTTGACCTTGACTCTCATTCTTTCAGTTATTGTACTGTTCTATACTTTCATATAGTATTTTTATCACTCAGACTTTGTATTCATATTAGATGCTCATGCACTCAGTGAGACCGGATTTTGGGAGTGTTTATATTTGTATTTGTGAGATTCTTCCACTGAATTTAATTATTATTTTTCAAATTTAAAAGATATGGTGGTTTATTGAAATTGTCGGCTTGGTTAGTATTAAGATAGGCGCCATCATGACAGGCAAGATTTTGGGTCATGACAAGTTGGTATCAGAGCCTAGGTTACATAGGTCTCACGAGTCATGAACAGGTTTAGTAGAGTCTTGCGGATCGGTACAGAGGTGTCTATACTTATCTTCGAGAGGCTGCCAAACCCTTAGGAAAATTTTACTTTCTTGTACTCTATCGTGAGAATTTGTTAATTCTGGGAGCTAAAGATATGTTATTCTATTCTCTCACAGATGGTGAGGACACGTACTACCGGATCCGATGGTCAGCCACCAGTTAGGGTCGCGAGAGGTCGGGGCCGTGGTAGAGGCCGGGGCCGAGGTCGAGGTTTAGCTCGTACAGTAGTTGGATCAGTACCACCAGTTGCTCCTGCTCAGGAGAAGATTCCAGACATAGCTGAGCCGACAGGACCAGCTATGCCCATTGTGATTCCAGGCCTTCAGGAGGCTTTGTCCCAGATATTGACAATTTGCACTAGCCTTACTCAGGTGGTTTCGGCTCATGCCGCACCTGCCACTTCTCAGGCAGGGGGAGGTACTCATACTCCTGTTGCTCGTACTCCAGAGCAGGTAGTACAGGGACTTTAGATACCCGGGGCACTACAAGCCTAGCCGGCTGCAGTTGTTCAGGCCCCAGTAGTCCTCGTTATGGAAGATGATGAGCATAAGAGACTTGAGATATTTGGGAGGCTTCGACCTCCATCATTTAACGGTGCTGAGTCAAATGATACTTAGGGATTTATGGATAAGTGCCAGCGGATTCTTTGGACAGCGGATATTCTGGAGACCAGTGGGGTCTCGTTCACTACTTTTTCAGTTTTCTGGGGCTGCCTTCAGATGGTGGGAGGCTTATGAGAGGTGCAGGCCGTTCGGTGCAGTACCACTTACATGGCAGGAGTTCTCTATTCTATTTTTGGAGAAGTTCGTGACGCAGTCTCGCATGGAGGAGCTGCGCAGACAGTTTGAGCAGCTTCGACAGCATGGCATGTGTGTGACCCAGTACGAGATGAGGTTTTCTGAGTTGGCTCGTCACGCATTTTGGTTGGTTCCCACTGATAGGGAGAGGATTAGGAGGTTCATTGATGGCCTCACATACCAATTGCGGCTGCTTAAGACTAGGGAGAGGGTATCTGGTGCCACGTTTGACGAGGTGGTTGACATTGCTCGGCAGATGAGGTAGTCCGTAGCTAGGGACGTGGTGAGAGGGAGGAAAAGAGGCCTCGAGGTTCGGGAAGTTCTGGTGGGGTACCTTCTGGAGGGCAGTCCTACCACAGCAGGGGTCGTTCATACAGGCACGCTCAGATGGGTCGTCTAGTTCACCGTGGTGCATCATCCAACCATGGTTCATACAGTTCTCATCAGGATCAATCATCTCTCAGTTCCCTGCCAGCCCAGAGTACGCCCCGTGCTCCTCCAGTTCAGGGATCATCTGTACCAGGTTCTTCTAGTAGTTATTCTGGTTCTCGAGGTCCGCCTCAGAACTCGACTCCATTTTTTGAGAGGGATTGCTATAAGTGTGGAGAGCTGGGTCATGTGAGGAAATATTGTCCCCGCCTTATGCGAGGTCCAGTTCAGTAAAGGAGTCAGGCTACTACTTCCGCACCAGTTGCTCCACCACCTGCCCAGCCAGCTCGGGGTGGGGCTCAGTCAACTAGGGGTCGCCCAAGAGGGGAAGGCCGATCAGGTGGCGGTCAAGCCCGATTCTATGCTTTTCCTGCCAGGCCAGATGTTGTTGCTTCAGATGCAGTGATCACAGGTATTGTCTTAGTGTACCACATGGAAGCTTCTATATTATTTGACCCAGGTTCCACATATTCGTATGTTTTGTCACATTTTGTTCATTATCTGGATATGCCTCGTGAGTCCTTAGTTTCCCATGTTTGTATATCTATGCCGGTGGGCAATACTATTGTTGTAGACCGTGTATATCGGTCGTGTGTGGTAACTATTGGGAGACTGGAGACCAAAGTTGATCTCTTGTTGCTCAGTATGGTTGATTTCAATGTACTCCTGGGTATGGATTGGTTGTCTCCATGTCATGCTATTCTGGACTGTCACATAAAAACAGTGGCGTTGGCGATACCGGGATTGCCGAAGGTCGAGTGGAAAGGTTCTCTAAATTATGTTCCCAGTAGGGTAATTTCTTATTTGAAGGCCCGATGTATGGTTAAGAAGGGGTGTTTGTCATATTTGGCCTTGGTGAGAGATGTTGAGGTAGATACTCCTACTATTGATTCAGTACCGGTAGTGCGGGATTTTCCGAATGTATTTCCTGCAAACCTGCCGGGTATGCCACCTGACGGGGATATTAATTTTTGTATTGACTTGGTGCCGGGCACTCAACCCATTTCTATTCCTCCGTATCGTATGACACCAGTTGAATTGAAAGAATTGAAAGAGCAACTTCAGGAACTCCTTGATAAGGGGTTTATTAGGCCTAGTGTGTCACCTTGGGGTGCACCAGTTCTATTTGTGAAAACGAAAGATGGTACTATGCGCATGTGCATCGACTACATGTAGTTGAACAAAGCTACAATCAAGAATAAATATCCTTTGTCGCGTATTGATGATTTATTTGACCAGCTTCAGGGAGCGAGGGTATTCTCAAAAATTAGTTTGAGGTCTTGGTATCAGCAGTTAAAAATTTCAGGATTTAGATATTCTAATGACGGCATTCAGGACTCGTTATGGTCACTATGAATTTCTCGTGATGTCTTTTGGGCTGACCAATGCCCCAACAACATTTATGCACTTGATGAATAGTGTATTCCAGCCATATCTTGACTCATTTATCGTAGTATTTATTGATGACATCCTGGTGTACTCACGTAGCTAGGAGGAGCATGCACGTCACTTGAGTATTGTACTACATAGGCTAAGAGAGGAGAAACTTTATGCCAAATTCTCTAAGTGTGAGTTCTGGCTTGCTCGGTGGCATTCTTGGGACACATAGTGTCCAGTGAAGGAATTAAGGTGGATCCGAAGAAAATAGAGGTAGTTCAGAGTTGGCACATGCCATCTTCAGCTACTGAGATTCGGAGTTTTCTTGGCTTGGCTGTTTATTATCGTCACTTTGTGGAGGGCTTCTCGTCTATTTCATCTCCCTTGACTAAATTGACCCAGAAAGGTGCTCCGTTCAGGTGGTCAGATGAGTGTGAAGAGAGCTTCCAGAAGCTCAAGACTGCCTTGACCACATCTCCAGTTCTAGTTTTACCGTCAGCTTCAGGCTCATATACAATGTATTGTGATGCTTCTTGGATTGGTATTGGGTGTGTCTTAATGCAGGAGGGTAAAGTGATTTCTTATTCTTCGCGCTAGTTGAAGCCACATGAAAAGAACTACCCTGTCCATGATTTAGAATTGGCAGCCATTGCTCATGCATTAAAAATTTGGAGGCACTATCTCTATGGTGTGTCTTGTGAGGTCTTTCAGATCATCGGAGTCTTCAGCACTTATTCAAACAGAAGGATCTAAATTTGAGGCAGCGGAGATAGTTGGAGCTGCTAAAGGACTATGATATCACTATTTTGTATCATCCCAGAAAGGCCAATGTGGTGGCCGATGCCTTGAGTAGAAAGGCGGTGAGTATGGGTAGCCTTGCATTCATTCTTATTAGTGAAAGGCCTTTTGCAGTTGATGTTCAGACCTTGGCTAATTAGTTCGTGAGGTTAGATGTTTCGGAGTCCAGTCGGGTTCTAGCCTGTGTGATTTCACGGTCTTCCTTATATGACCGCATCAGAGAGCTCCAGTATGATGATCCCCATTTGCTTATCCTGAAGGACACAATTCAGCACGGAGATGCCAAAGATGTTACTATTGGAAATGATGGGATGTTGAGGATGCAGGGTCGGATTTGTGTGCCAAATGTAGATGGGCTGCGTGAATTGATTCTTGAAGAAGCCCATAGTTCGCGGTATTCCATTCATCCGGTTACTGCAAAGATGTATCAGCACTTGAGACAACACTATTGGTGGAGAAAAATGAAGAAAGATATAGTTGGGTTTGTAGCTCAGTGTTTAAATTATCAACAGGTGAAATACGAGCATCAGAGACCGGGCGGATTGCTTCAGAAACTTGAAATTCTAGAATAGAAGTGGGAGAATATTACCATAGACTTCGTAGTTGGGCTCCCACGGACTTGAGGAAGTTTGATGTTGTTTGGGTGATTGTAGATCGGTTGACTAAGTCCGCGCATTTTATTTTAGTTGGTACTACTTATTCATTTCAGATCAGGGCACGCAGTTTACATCATAGTTTTGGAGAGCAGTGAAGTGAGAATTAGGTACACATGTTCAGTTGAGTACCGCATTTCACCCTCATATGGATGGACAGTCCGAGCGCACTATTTATATATTGGAAGATATGCTACGCATTTGTGTTATAGATTTTGGAAGCACTTGGGATCAGTTTCTTCCACTCACAAAGTTTGGTTACATTCAGATGGCTCCATATGAGGCTTTATATGGGAGGCGGTGTTGGTCTCTGGTGGGTTGTTTTGAGCCAGGTGAGGCTAGGCTATTGGGTACTGATTTGGTGAAGGATGCTTTGGAAAAGGTTAAATTGATTCAGGAATGAATTCGCACGGCACAGTCTAGACATAAGAGTTATGCCGACTGAAAGGTCCGCGATGTTTCTTACATGGTAGGAGAGAAGGTACTACTCCGAGTTTCGCCTATGAAGGGTGTTATGAGATTTGAGAAGAAGGGTAAGTTGAGCCCTAGGTATAATGGACCATTTGAAATACTTAAGAAGATTGGAGAGGTGGCTTATGAACTTGCATTGTCGCCTAATCTATCGAGTGTTCATCCAGTGTTTCATGTATCTATGCTCCGGAAGTATGTCAGAGATCCGTCTCATGTTTTGGATTTCAGCACATTGCAATTGGATGGTAATTTGACTTATGATGTGGAGCCGGTGGCCATTTTAGACCGGCAGGTGCGAAAGTTGAGATCAAAGAACATAGCTTCAGTAAAAGTACAGTGGAGAGGCCAGTCAGTCGGAGAAGCTACTTGGGAGACTGAGCGGGAGATGCGAAGCAAATATCCACACTTATTTGAGGCTCCAGGTATGATTCTAAACCCGTTCGAGGACGAATGTTTGTTTAAGAGGGGGAGAATGTAATGACCCGGCCGGTCGTTTTGAGTATTACAGCCTTGTTCCCCCATCTACTTATCAATCTGTGCTTTACAGTTATTATATGACTTGTCGGGGTAATTGGTTCGAGTCTGGTGAGGTCTTGGAATGAATGAGAACATTTAGTTCCGAAGTTTAAAACCTAAGTTGAAAAGGTTGGATGGATGTTGACCTATGTGTAAATGACCCCGAAATAAAGTTTTGATGATTCCAATAGCTTCGTATGGTGATTTTGGACTTAGGTGCGTGTCCGAAAATTAATTGAAGTCTGTAGTTAAATTAGGCTTGAAATAGCTAAAATAGAAATTTAAGTTTGGAAGTTTGACCGGGGAGTTGACTTTTTGATATAGGAGTCAAAATCCAGTTCTGAAAATTTTTGTAGCTCCGTTATGTCATTTATGACTTGTGTGCAAAATTGGAGGTCAATCGGACTTGATTTGATAGATTTCGGCATCGAATGTAGAAGTTAGAATTTCTTAGTTTCATTAAGCTTGAATTGGGGTATGATTCGTGGTTTTAGTGTTGTTTGATGTGATTTGAGAATTTGACTAAGTTCGTACGATATTTTAGGACTTGTTGGTGTATTTGATTGAGGTCTCGGAGACCTCGGGTGAGTTTTGGATGGTTAACGAACTAAATTTTGGACTTGGAAGAAATCTGAAAATTTCTGCCTTCTGATGCAATCGCACCTGCAGAATTTGGCTCGCAGGTGCGAGCTCGCAGAAGCGGAAAGTCCGCAGAAGTGGACAGAATCTCGCAAAAGCGAGTCTGCAGAAGCGACACCAAGGTGGCAGATGCGGAGGCAAGGGAGGCTGGGCAAAACCGCAGAAGCGAGTCCGTAGAAGCGGCTAGATTCTTGCACCTGCGAGACCGCAGAAGCGGCTAAGTGAGTCGTAGGTGCGGAACCCCTTGACAGTATACATTTCGAAGGGGTTCCGAGTTTTGCCATTTTTGGACCTTCAAGCACGTTTTTTGGGGCAATTTTCAGAGATAATTCACGGAAAACTTGAGGTAAGTCACTTGTGATCATTTCTACTCCATAATATTGAATTATCATCGAATAATCCGACTAGATTACATGTTTTTGATATGTAAATCGGGAATTTGGACCTAAGGATTTGAAAATAAGATTTGATGATTTGGAGGTAGAGTTGATGTCGGAATTTGGTAAAATTTATATGGTTAGACTCTTGGTCGAATGGGCGTTCATATTTTGTAATTTCTGTCGGGTTCCGAGATGTGGGCCCCACGGGCGATGTTTTTGAGTTAAATTTCAGATTTTGTTGGAAAACTAGTATTTTCATATGGAATTAATTCCAATAAATTGTATTGACTGGATCTAATTAATTATGACTAGATTCAAGTCTTTCGGAGACCAATTCGCGAGGCAAGGGCATAGCGGAGTAAGAAATTACACGGTTTAAGGTAAGTAATATTTCTAAACTTTGTTTTGAGGGTGTGAATCCCCGAATTTGGTATTATATAAATTATTTAGAGGTGACGCACACGATAGGTGATGAGCATGTGGACGTGCACTATAGAAATTGTGATTTGACTAAATCCTGTGAAGTTGTAAAATTAAAGAATCATGTTATTATCTGAACATTTTCCACGTGTTAGGGAAATTGAGTTGAGGCTCTTATTAAAGATCATGTTTAGGCTACGTGCCGATATTTTGGGACCCATGGGATCGTGTTGCTATTAAATTAATTATTTTAAAAATGTACATTTCATACTCAGTCATATTTGTCCATTGTGAGGATATTTATGGGATCGAGTTGCGTGCCCGCAAAAGGCCATATTGGTTTTATATATATTATTATTATATAGATCGGGGCTTCCCACCTGCAGCAGGTCTTATAGGTTTTATTACTATACAGATCGGGACTGTCCGCCTGCAGTTGGCCATATTGGCTTTATATCATGCTTGCGCTGAAGGAGCCCCTCCGGAGTCTGTACACACCCCAGTGAGCGTAGATGATTATATATTCGGGATGGACTTCCCAGGGCATGGACTTGCCTTACTTATTTATATTGTGATGAATTTTTCTGGATATGGATCTTGTCCGTATCATTTACATTTGGGAATAAATTACCCCAGGGCTGGATTGGACTTATATGGTACTGAGTGACTGACTGTCAGTCGATGTATATGTACCGGAATGGAATATCCCTGGGCTGGATTGGCCATAAACAGTACCGAATGACCGAATGAATTGTGACCAGTAGTACATGAGGTATTTCTGCTGAGATGTTATATTCTTCATATCATACAATATTGATCGATTTTTGCTTGTACTGAGTTTAACCGTTGAACTTGAAAGCATGCCTACATTTGTATACCATTATTTATGTACTGGACTGTAGCTGCAGAGCTCATCACTCCTTTCAGCCCAGAGGTTAGTCTTGTTACTTATTGAGGTGGTTATACTCATACTACACTATGTACCTCGTGTGCAGATCAAGGTGCTTTCGGACACGGAGACCGTTAGATCTCAGAGTGCTATCAGTTGGAGACTATCAAAGTAGCTGCCTGAAGTTCGCTGACCTTGACTCTCTTTCTTTCAGTTATTGTACTGTTCTATACTTTCAGACAGTGTTTTTATTAGTTAGACTTTGTATTCATATTAAATGCTCATGCACTCAGTGAGACCGAGTTTTGGGAGTGTTTATATTTGTATTTGTCAGATTCTTCTGCTGAATTTAATTATTTTGTTTTTCAAATTTAAAAGATATGGTGGTCTGTTGAGATTGTCGGCTAGCCTAGTATTGAGATAGGCGCCATCACGACAGACGAGATTTTGGGTTGTGACAGTATCCTTGATTGCAGCCTTTTAATGTAAAAATCAAATTCCACAGATCTACCGCTTTCACAAATCTCTCTCTCTCCTCTCTCTCTCTATTTTCTTTTTTCTACCCCACTTCTTCTTCTTTGGATCTCTATGGTTCTCTTCTCTTTTCTCTTCTCCTTTTTCTTTTTTTCTTTAAAGAATTCCATAATAGATTTGATGTCGCCGCTTATCACCATCGAACCAGTCATTGTCTGTTGCCACGCCAGCCATTGAAAGCCATCAAAAGCTTCGAAACTTTAATTTTGAATTTGATTTTTTAAAATTATTATTTATTTTGATTGAGTGTTGTTGCAAACGATCGAAAATATTCTTTGGAGTTTATATCCCAATTTAAAGGGTGTTTGCTGAAGATTAGAGTTAATTTTGGATGACTGATTGAAACTCGAAGATAAAGATGTATTAAAGTTATATTATAATTATATGTAAATTGTATTTAAGTTGTATTTTGTTGTAATTGTATTTTTTTATTTGAATGTCGTATGAAAGTTGGAAAATAGTTGTATAATGTATGAATCGTTGTATGAAATTTGTATTTAAGTTATATATACTTTCTTTTTACATAAAGTAGTTGATATGTATCAAAATTGTGTTAAGAGAGGACGTATTGATTGGAATTTCAGAAAGGAAGAAGAACACACCACATACAAAATATATACAAATCATATATAAAATACATACAAAAGACATATTGTATAAAATTTGTATGAAAATTGTATTTAAGTTGTATGATATTGTAGTTGGTGTAACCGGGTAAGAATGATGTATGAAAATTGAAGATAAGTTACAAATAAGTTGTATACTATATAATTAGTTGTATAAAATTTGTTTTAATTTATATGTTATTGTAGATGTATCAAATTTGATTATTCCGGCATTCAACTTGTCTGGTTTAGGTGTTGTCTATCGTCAATTCCTCTATTGCTTTGGTTTGGCGCTGCTTTCACTACAAGAAAGAGGAGATACGACGACATTATATATATATATCGTATTATGGTTCTTAAATGTCGCAAATTTAATTGCCGACATTTAATTTATATTTTTCCTAAATATCGTAAATTTCAATGTCGGAAATTTTCCGACATTTAGGTAAATGTCGTAGAAAGATTTGCGACATTTATTTACAGACTTTTATAAGAATGACACTTTAATTTTCTGACATTTAAGGTAATGTTGGTAAAGATTTACGACATTTATTATAGCCCTTAAGAAATGTCACATTTAATTTCAAATATTTAGGTTAATGTCAATAAAACATTTACGACATTTCTTTAGAATTTTATGAAATGTCATTAAAATTTCTAACAATTTCCTGAAAGATAATAATCAGTTATTTAGTTGATTATTCATGACACTACTACTTATTCGTACATTTGTAAATATCAAACATCATACACAATGTAACAAACATAAATTATATGTAAAGTGAATGTTTTCACTACTGTATCCAAAGAACAAAAGTAGTGATTGAGTAATTGTACTAGGTACAAATTTGAACAATTTAAAAGATGTCAACATACAACAGCACTAAGATCGCTCATAACTCAAATTAATTCTCTTAACATTTACAATAAATACAGCGACAACGATTCGCGGATCCGTATTTTCATAACTCAAGCATTCCCTTGCCAGTAATTGATCTGACATCCTTCAAATGCTGTACAAAAAGTCCACATAAGAAAGAATTATAACAATATAATAAAGGGAAAAAAGTAAAAGTGCCTTGTATATTTTTTTCAACTCCATTATTTCTAGTCTTATGGATTGTAACCTGGGAAGAATTATTATAACAATAGTACTTCGATAGTTTAAAGAATTCAAAGCTAAGAACTTTACCAGGAACCAGACAAACTATTGCAACTCAGTTCTGTGTAAGTTATTGCATCATGCTGCTTCTGGTGCAAAAACGGATGACATCAGTTAGAAGAAATTGCCCAAAGCAACAATGATCTCATAAAGCTTCTACTAAACATTGGATAAGTGATCACCATCGCACACCTGAATTTATCTTTTTCCGAAATTAATACTATAGCATAAAAGTTAACCTATTCAACTACCATAAGGCAAGAGATCTCTATTGTCACGACCCAAAACTTATCATGTCGTGATGACGCCTAACGTGATACTAGGCAAGCCGACACATCAAAATACTTCCAACATATTTAAATGAAAAATAAAACAACACGGGTTTAAAACATCAAAACTCTCAAGAACGGGATAAAAATAGGGAAATTCCCAACATCGGGGTGTCACTGAGTAAATGAGCGTCTATACAACACAAGTCTAAAAATAATGTCTATGAAAGACTAAAACTAAATACATAAAGTGTAAAGATAAGTAAGGAGAGACAAGGTCTGCGAACGCCGGGCAGCTACCTTGGAATCTCCAAACGATCAGGCTGTGCAAATAGATCAACACCCACCATGTTCGGAAATACCTAGATCTGCACACGAAGTACAGGGTGTAGCGTGAGTACAACAAACTCAGTAAGTAACAAGACTAAATAATGGACTGAAAGTAGTGACGAGTTTCAAGGTTACAGTTCAATTACAGAAATTACAACACAGAAAGATAGGCATACTTTCAAGTTCAATAGTTAACTCAGTGCAAGTAAGATAGATCAATTCTGAATGATACGAGGGATACGACCTTTATATATCTACATGCCAATATATATGCTATATGTAATGCACCACACTAGAAGCTTCGTATACTCACACTCTCGGAATATGCAATCACTCAGTATTATATATGGCAAATCCAGCCCAGGGAAGATCCATCCCAAATATAAATATATATCGACTAACAGTCAGTCTCTCAGTACTGTATAAGGCCAATCCGGCCCAGGAAAAATCCATCCCTAAATATAAACGGTTCGGGAAAGATCTATGCCCATGGATGATCCATCCCTCAATACAAATCAATTGCGCTCACTGTGGGTGTGTAGACTCCAGAGGGGCTCCTTCATCCCAAGTGCTATAACAAGTCAATCATGGCATAAATCAATAGAACATGATGTGATGTGCATCCCGATCCCATAAATATCCTCACAAAATCAGGCCCTCGGCCTCACTCAGTCATTGACCTCTCCAGTCTCTCGGGCTCTCAGTAATCATGATAACCAGCCCACACAGAAATGATATAATTTATCAATAATGAGCAATAGAGACTGAGATGTAATATGCAAGTAAAATTGTGGTTGAGTAGAAAATAATAATTTAGCAGAGAATTCAACATGTACATGACCTTTGTGGGTCCCTACAGTGCCAATACATAGGCTAAATATGATTTCTAACATGATTGTTCGGTTTCTATAACATATGGAGAATATACGTATAATAACAGATTTTTCAACTATTCAGTTCCATGGAGTTGACCAAGTCATAATTCCTACGGTGCATGCCCACACGATGACCCGTCACCTAGCATGTGGATCACCTCAAAACCAATCACATGACACATATTACGAGGTTTCATACCCTCAAAACCAAATTTAGAACGGTTACTTACCTCAAACCGCGCCAGTCTCTACTCTGACACACCTTTGCCTTGCGAAACGGCCTCCAAATGCCTCGCCATACCAAATTCACCAACCACGAGTCCAACCATACCAAATTTACCAAAATCCGACACCAAATCGCCATCCAAAACCCCAAATCAAACTCTCCAAATCCCTAGCCTCCTATTCCCAAATTCCACTTTAAATACACACCAACTAGGTGTGAAATTCAATGGGGAAATAAGATTATTGATTAAAAATGAATACCAGAGACTTACCTCAAGAAATCTCCTGAAAATCCTCTCAAGAATCGCCAAATCCCGAGCTTGAAATGTTTAAAATGGTTAAAATCCAGAAACCCTCATTTTTAAAATATTGCCCAGGCTTTTCGCAGTTGCGACCAAACATCCGCACCTGCAGAACCGCTTTTGCGAAAATATCCTCTGCTTCTGCGGAAATCACTTAAATCCCTAGGGCCCGCATTTGCGCTCCAGGTTCCGCACCTGCGGAAGTGCTTCTGCGGCCCAATATTCGCTTCTGCAGAAATAGCCTACGCCCCTCAACTACGCATCTGCGGAGCTTTGCTAGCACCGGGGGGCTCGCAGATGTGATTACCCCCTCACACCTACGTCCTACCCCAGGGCAGCCTAGATCTAGACCTGCACAAATCCAGCTGCATCTGCGGCATCGTACCTGCGGCCAACCCCTCGCAGGTGCGATCGCACCAGAAGGCTCCTAGCTTAGGCAATGCACTAAGTCCCATTTTCGATCCGTTAACCATCCGAAATCAACCCGAGGCCCCCGAAACCTCAACCAAACATATCAACAATTCCTAAAACACGATACGAACTTAGTCGAGCTCTCAAATCACCTTCTACAAATGATGCAGAAACCTATCAAATCACGTCTGATTGACCCCAAGTTTTGCACACAAGTCACAAATGACACCACGGACTTGCTCCAACTCCCGGAACTCCAATCCGAGCCCGGTAACCACAAAGTCCACTCTCGGTCAAATTTTTAATTTTTTCCATTTTAAGCCTAATTCAACTACAGACCTTCGAATCACTATCCGGACACGCTCCTAAGTCCAAAATCACCCAACGGAACTAAAGGAACCATCAAAACTTTATTCTGGAGTCGTTTACATATAAGTCAATAGTCGGTCAATTATTTCAACTTAAGCGTCCAACTTTGAGACTAAGTGTCTCAATTCATTTCGAAACTTCTCCGAACCCGAACAAACTACTCCGGCAAGTCACATAACAACTGTAAAGTATGAAATGAGCAATAAATGGGGGAACGAGGTTACAACTCTCAAAACGACCAGTCGTATCGTTATATCATCCCCCTCTTAAACAAACGTTCATCCTCGAACGGGTCTAGAAAAGTACGTGGAGTCTCAAATAGGCGTGGACATCTACTCTGCATCTCCCGCTCGGTCGCCCAAGTAGCCTCCTCAACTGGCTAACCTATCCATTGCACCTTCACTGAAGCTATGTTCTTTGACCTTAACTTTCAAACCCGCCGATCCAAAATGGCCATCGGCTCCATATCATAAGTCAAATCACCATCCAACTGAACCGTACTGAAGTCCAAAACATAAGACGGGTCGCCGACATACTTCCGGAGCGTAGAAACATGAAACACTGGATACACACTCGACAAACTAGGTGGCAAGCCAAGCTTGTAAGCTACCTCTCTAATCCTATGAAGCACCTCAAACGGCCCAATATACCGAGAGCTCAACTTTGCCTTCTTCCCGAATCTCATAACACCCCTCATGGATGAAACCTTGAGCAGTACCTTCTCCCCAATTATGAAGGCAACATCATGAACCTTCCTATCGGCATAACTCTTCTGTCTAGACTGCACCGTGCGAAGCGGATCCTGAATCAATTTAACCTTGTCCAAAGCATCCTGATCCAAGTCAGTACCCAATAGCCTAGCCTCACTCGACGGAGCCATCTGAATGCTCGACTGGTAGCGGTTGTTGTAGGCAAACTCCGTGAGCGGCAGGAACTGATCCTATGAACCCCCGAAATCAATGGCACAAGCGTTTAGCCTGTCTTCTAATATCTGGATAGTGCGCTCGGACTGTCTGTCCGTCCGAGGGTGAAATAATGTACTCAACTCAACCTGGGTGCCCAACTCTCGCTGCACGGCTCTCTAAAAATGCGATGTAAACTGCATGCCCCGATCTGAAATAATAGACACTGTCACACCGTGAAGGCGAACAATCTCGCGGATGTAAATCTGAGCCAACCGCTCTGAAGAATAAGTAGTCCCAACTGGAATGAAGTGCGTGGACTTGGTCAGCCGATCCATAATCACCCAAATAGCATCGAACTTCCTCGAAGTCCGTGGAAGCCCAACTACAAAATTCATGGTGATCCACTCCCATTTCCACTCTAGAATCTCTAGCCTCTGAATCAATCCACCCGGTCTCTGATGCTCATACTTTACCTGCTGATAGTTAAGGCACCGAGCTATAAACCCCCAGTATATCCTTCTTCATCCTTCTCCACCAATAGTGCTGCCTCAAGTCCTGGTACATCTTCGCGGCACCCGAATGAATGGAATACCACAAACTGTGGGCCTCCTCAAGAATCAAATCAAGTAGCCCATCTACATTAGGCATACAAATCCGACGTTGCATCCTCAACACCCCATCATCCCCAATGGTAACATCACAGGCATCACCGTGCTAAACCGTGTCCTTAAGGATAAGCAAATGAGGATCGTCATACTGGCGCTCTCTGATGCAATCATATAAGGAAGACCGAGAAACCACACAAGCTCAAACCCGACTGGGCTCCAAAACATTTAATCTCATGAACTAGTTGGCCAAGGCCTGAACATCAACAGAAAGCGATCTCTCACCAACAGGAATGAATGCAAGGCTACCCATACTCACTGCCTTTCTACTCAAGGTACCGACCACCATATTGACCTTCTCGGGATGATATAGAATAGTGATATCATAGTCCTTTAGCAGCTCCAACTATCTCCGCTTCCTTAAATTTATATCATTTTGTTTGAATAAGTGCTGGAGATTCTGATGATCTGCAAATACCTCACAAGACACACCATAGAGATAGTGCCTCCAAATCTTTAATGCATGAACGATGGCAGCCAACTCCAAATCATGGACAGGGTAGTTCTTCTCATGGGGGTTCAACTGATGCGAAGCATAAGCAATCACTCTTCATCCATGCATCAAGACACACCTAATATCGATCCAAGAAGCATCACAATACATTGTATACGAGCCTAAAGCTGAAGGTAAAACTAGAGCTAGAGTTCTGGTCGAGGAAGTCTTGAGCTTCTGAAAGCTCTCCTCACACTCATCCGACCACCTGAAAGTAGCACCATTTTGGGTCAATTTCTTCAAAGGCGATGCAATAGATGAGAAACCCTCCACAAAGCGACGATAATAACCGGCCAACCCGAGAAAGCTCCGAATCTCTGTAGCTGAGGAAGGTCTGAGCCCACTCTGAATTGCCTCAATCTTCTTCGGATCTACCTAAATCCCCTCACCGGACACCACGTGCCTCAAGAACGCCACTGAACTATGACAAAACTCACACTTGGAGAACTTGGCATAAAGCTTCTCATCCCTCAACCGCTGCAACACAATCCTCAAATGATGGGCATGCTCCTCCTGGCTACGTGAGTACACCAGAATGTTGTCAATGATTACTATGACAAACAAGTCGAGATAAGGCTGAAATACACTGTTCATCAGGTGCATGAATGTTGCTGGGGCGTTGGTCAGCCCAAAAGTCATCACAAGGAACTCATAATGACCATAACGGGTCCTGAATGTCGTCTTTAGAATATCCGAGTCCCGAATCTTCAACTGGTGATACCCAGACCTCAAATCATTCTTAGAGAACACTCTCGCTCCCTAAGTGAAAGTGCTATGGTGAAACCAACAGGTTGAAGAGGCTACTTGGGAGGCCGAGGAAGAAATGAAGAAAAAGTATCCTTATATGTTTGAATAGCCATGTATTTATAAATTTGTGTTCTATGAAAATTCTAAGAGTTACCTTCTATGAATTAGGTATCATTTTTGCAGTTGATGTTAAGGGTGTTCCTTTTTTGGTAATATATTGCTTATGGTGCCACAATTAGTGTTGTTCTTATGTTATATTGCATCATCGGATCATGTATATGTTGTTAGGATTGGTTTATGGGATTCTCTGACAGGTGGATAGGCCCAGTTACAGGGGAGACTCTGGCGAAAGTTTTGGAGATTTAGGGAGTTAGCCAAATTTTGAAACTACTGGTGTGTGAGAATTAATAGTTGGGCCACATTGAATGCTAATGATGAATTTTGACCCTCATTCGGGGGCGAATGATCCTAAGAGGGGGAGAATGTAAGGCCCCATAAACTTTTCGCAAAGAAAATTAAGGTTTTGTGGAGCCGAACTAGGCTTACGTGTTTGAGGATTGTAGAATCACTCCTATAAATTAAGGTTCTAGGTTGAACAATGCGCTGGGGAATAAAGGAAAACTTTCAGCAGAAAAAGACATTTATGCGGCCAACTATGCGGCTGCAAAATCACTCTGCGGACCACATAATAGTCGTAGAGTGAATCAGAGGCGAGACAAGATTGGAGGAAGGCATGTGGTACACTATGCGACCGCAGACCTAACCAGACGACCCCCAGTTTTAGGGTATCAATTATGCGACCGATATGTGGGCCGCATAATGGTTCTGCGGTACTGTATGCGATCGCAGGCCGGGTTTCGGCAAATTTAAGTTTTGGAAATTTTACCCGATCCCATTTTTATAAAAAAGGTATAAGAGGTCATTTTTAAGGGTTTCATCTGATATTTTTAGAGAGAGGTGAGAGTATCTTAGAGAAAGAAAGAGAAGACCTAGTCATTTCTTCATCAATTCTTGCTCAAGGCTTGAAGATTTCACAAGGATCTTGCTAGGGCTTCAAAGAGGTAAGAATTTCTTCCCCCAATTCTTCAATTTCGAGTTTGGGGTAAAAGATAGGTGATTGGGAGTATGATTCTTGGGTGTGAGAGTATTATGTATACATGCATGTACCAATAAGGTTTGTGGGAAGATTGTTGAGCTCAAATAAGTAAAGATTGGTTTATGGAATGAAGGAAATCTTGTAGAAGAACCTTGTAGTCAAATTTGCACACCTAGAGTTTGATAAAATGCTCAAATGAACTGAAACAATGAATATCTTCCTAATTTGTATTCAATTTTGTTATGTCTCAAAATAGATTGGAATTGCTAGGACTTTCGGAACGTTGTAGTAATTTAAGGAAAGCTCAAATCGAGGTATGTTGGCTAAACTCCTCTCTTAGAATTGAGTCCAATGGTATTCATGTAATTTATGTAAGTCCCAAGTTGTTCATTATAAAATTGGCTATTCCGAATAAGCTTGTGTTGAAAGATATATGTTCAATATGTATCCCAAATGTTTTTATCATGTTATGTTATCATTTGAGAATGTGTTCAAAGTATGGGTTGTGCATTAAAAATGTTTCGACTTCAAGTCAAGTTCAAACGAAGGCTATTATGCCATATTTTGTGAAAAGTCTCTATGTGCTTAAGACTCTTAATTGCTCACATTTGTATTAAAAACCTTGATTTGTAATGCCTTGTTGTTGTTGATGATGATGATGTTTGAAAGTGAAAAAGGTGAACATGAAATACTAAATACGGCCGACGTGCCAAGAATAATTTTATAATTGTGTCCACTAGTGCCAATTAAATGAAAAGATGTGAAAGAAGTATGAATTGAGATGATCGGTATAAAAGGATGGTGGCTCGAATGAGACGGCCTAGCCGATCGGTTCGTGATCGGACGCCATGTCGCACACATGGTGGTGATTGTGCTGGAAATTGTAATTAAAATTGTGATTGTGGTTGATGTCTCGAATGAGACGCCCTAGCCGATCAGGTCGTGATCGGACTTCGTGCTAAAAGTACGGTGGTATTGATATTATGAACATCGGTATTGTGAAAGGTGGCATTTTGGTACTAAAAATCTCCTAACTTAAGATATGAAAATTTATTTGAACACTGTCTTGATCCTAATTTGAGGTTTGATGTTGTTGTGGCTTCCACTGCTATTATGATTATTCTTACTTATATTATTTATCATTCTATTGAAAGGGTGTTTTGTCATTCATACTAGTACTATTCCATATGTACTAACGTCCCTTTTGTCGGGGGCCCCACAACAGGAGACATTTATCAGTAATAGCAGTACACCCTCTTCCCAGCTGACTTGGTGAGCCCCACTTCATTTCGGGGTTATGAATCTTTTGTTCCTTGTGTTTTGTGTTTGAGGTATAGCCGGGGCCTTGTTGTCGGCATTATCATAATACTCTTCTGTACCTATTAGAGGCTCCGTAGACATAGTGTGGGTTGTGTATTAGTGTGGGAAAGTTAAACTAAAGATGTCGTAATTGTATCTCATGCTTCCACTGTAAAACTATGATTGTGAAATGTATTATTTTGGAGACTTATAAATAAAGAAACTAATGGTGATGAAACTAGTGTTGTTCATGAACCCTCGTGGTATTAATTAATGAATATTATATCCTCTTTGTTTATGGGTGAGTTGGCTAGAAGGGTTAACTCGGTTGAGCGCCGGTCGCGCTCCCCGAGTTTGGGGCATGACACTTCTGATGAGCTGGACCTCCCGAAAGGCGGGGACAATATCTCTTTATGTGACCCAAATCTCCACACTCAAAACAACCCCTCTCTGAAAATGGCGAAAAGTACTGAGGCGGACCCCGAGAACCACAATATCCGCTAGAAGCACTCGGTGCAGATGAACCCTGAACTGAAGGATCATAGGACGAACTCTTAGCTGGAAGGGCACTGAGAGATCACTGACTCTGACGAGCACTGTATGAACCATGGCTAGCTGATGCACCATGGTGAACTGGACGAGCCATCCGAGTGGTCCTATAAGGAAGACCCCTATTGTGGTAAGGTTGTCCCCCATAATGAACACCATTGGGGCCACACGAACCTCGAGGCCTCATGGCCTCCCTCTCCTCACGCTCCTGACTACGGACCGTCTCTATCTACCGAGCAATATCAACCACCTCATCGATGGTAGAACCAGATACCCTCTCCTAAGTCATAAACAACCGCAGCTGATATGTGAGGCCATCAATGAACCTCCTAATCCTCTCCCTATCAGTGGGAACCAACTAAACTGTGTAACGAGCCAACTCTGAAAACCTCATCTCGTACTGGGTCACAGACATGCCCTCCTGACGAGCTGCTCTAACTATCTGCCCAGCTCATCCTTGTGAGACTCTGACACAAACTTCTCCAAGAAGAGAACGGAGAACTCCTTCCATGAAAATGGTGCTGCATCACCTGCTCTGGAGTGCAGGCGGAGGGATTTTGAGTACCTCCTCCGGCCTGAGAAGTGGCTGATGCGGCCGGAACAGAGACCGCCTGAGCAAGGCTGGTGCACACTGTAAAAATCTGAGCCAAGGCCTCCTGAAGGCCTGGAATCATAATGGGAACAACTGGTGCCTGAGATGGCCCTACTAGATCAACCACA
This sequence comes from Nicotiana tabacum, assembly GCF_000715075.1. Taxonomy (NCBI): domain Eukaryota; kingdom Viridiplantae; phylum Streptophyta; class Magnoliopsida; order Solanales; family Solanaceae; genus Nicotiana; species Nicotiana tabacum. The sequence goes on from NC_134098.1 coordinate 11,322,833, forward strand.
TCTGGAACCTGCTCTTGAGCTGGAGCAACTGGTGAATCTGCAGGTGTTGCTCTAACTGTTGTACGAGCTGCACCCCTGCCCCTACCGCGGCCCCTATCGTAACCTCGGCCTCTTGTGGCCCAAGCTGGTCGTGATAGTGTCTGTCCATCTTGTCTGGTAGCACGTGCCTCACCATCTGTGAGAGAATAGAATACAAAAGTTTAGTCACCGGAATCAACAAATCTGCACGACAAGAATACAAGAATGTGAAGTTTCCTAAGGATTCGACAACCTTTCGAAGATAAGTACAGACGTCTCCGTACCGATCCGCAAGACTCTACTAAACCTACTCATAACTCGTGAGACCTATGTAACCTAGGCTCTGATACCAACTTATCACGACCCAAAATGTAGCATGTCGTTATGGCGTCAAATATGATACTAGGCAAGCCGACACTTTAAAATACTTCCAACACATTTAAATGAAAATAAAACAACACAGGTTTAAAACATCAAAACTCTCAAGAACGGGATAGAAATACAGAAATTCCCAACATCGGGGTGTCACTAAGTATATGAGCGTCTATACAACACAAGTCTAGAAATAATGTTTATGAAAGACTAAAACTAAATACATAAAGCGGAAAGATAAGGAAGGAGATACAAGGTCTGCGAACGCTGGGCAGCTACCTTGGAATCTCTAAACGATCAGGTTGTGCAAAGAGATCAACACCCACCGTGTCCGGAAACACCTAGATCTGCACACGAAGTATAGGGTGTAGCGTGAGTACAACCAACTTAGTAAGTAACAAGACTAAATAATGGACTGAAAGTAGTGACGAGTTTCAAGGTCACAGTTCAATTACAGAAATTACAACACAGAAAGATAGGCATACTTTCAAGTTCAGCAGTTAACTCAATGCAAGTAAGATAGATCAATTATGAATGATACGAGGGATACGACCTTTATATATCTGCATGCCAATGTATATGATATATGTGATGTACCACAATGGAAACCTCGTGTACTCACACTCTTATATATATATATATATATATATATATATATATATATATATATATATATATATATATATATATATATATATATATATATATATATATATATATATATATATATATATATATATATATATATATATATATATATATATATATATATATATATATATATATATATATATATATATATATATATATAGCCCAGAGAAAATTCATCCCTAAATATAAACGGTTCGGGCAAGGTCCATGCCCAGGGATGATCCATCCCTCAATATAAATCAACTGCGCTCATTGTGGGTGTGCAGACTCCGGAGGGGCTCATTCAGCTCAAGCGCTATAACAAGCCAATCATGGCATAAATCAATATAACATGTTACGGCGTGCAGCCCGATCCAATAAATATCCTCACAAAATCAAGCCTTCGGCCTCACTCGATCATTGATCTCTCCAGTCTCCCGGGCTCTCAATAATCATGATAACCAGCCCACACATAAATGATATAATGTATCAATAATGAGCAATAGAGATTGAGATGTAATATGCAAGTAAAACGGTGGCTGAGTACAAAACAGCAATTTAGCAGATAATTCAACATGTACATGACCTTTATGGGTCCTTACAGTGCCAATACATAGGCTAAACATGATTTGCAGTTTAGTTTCTATAACATATGGACAATATACAGACAACAACAGATTTTTCAACTATTCAGTTTCATGGAGTTGACCAAGTCATAATTCCTACGGTGCACGCCTGCACGCATGTCATTTAGCATGTGCTTCACCTCAAAACCAATCACATGACACATATTACGGGGTTCATACCCTCAAAACCAAATTTAGAACTGTTACTCCAACACACCTCTGCCTCGCAAAACGGTCTCCGGATGCCTCGAATCTATCCATAAATAATTTGATACAATCAACACGGACTAAAGGAATCAATTCCATAATAAAATACTAAGTTATTAATTAAGAGCCAAAAATCAGCTCAAAAGCCGGCCTCCGGGCCCACTTCTTGAAATTCAATAAAATTCACAAAACCCGAAAGCCCATCCAACCATGAGTCCAACCATAGCAAATTTATCAAAATCCGACATCAAATCACCACCCAAAATCACAAATCAATCTTTCCAAATCTCTAGCCTCCAATTCCCAAATTTCACCTTAAATACACACCAACTAGGTAAAAATTCAATGGGGAAACTAGATTATTGATTAAAAATGAACACCAGAGACTTACCTTAAGAAATTCCCCGAAAATCCTCTCAAGAATCGCCAAATCCCGAGCTTGAAATATTTAAAATGGTGAAAATCTCGGAACCCTCGTTTTTAAAACACTGCCCATGCTTTCGCACCTGCGGCCAAATATCTGCACCTGCGGAACTGCTTTTGCGGAAAAATCCTCCGCTTCTGCATAAATCACTTAAATCCCTAGGGCCCGCATCTACTCTCCAGGTTCCGCACCTGCGGAAGCGATTCTGCAGCCCAATATCCCCTACGCCCCTCAACTCCGCATCTGCGGAGCCTTGCTCGCACCTGCGGGCTCAGAGATGCGCTTACCCCCTTGCACCTGCGTCCTGCCCTAGGCCAGCCTAGCTCCGCATCTACAGCATCGCACTTGCGGCCAACCCCTCACAGGTGTGATCACACCAGAAGACTCCCATCTTCAGCAATGCACTAAGTCCCATTTTCGATCCGTTAACCATCCGAAATCAACCCGAGGCCACCGGGACCTCAACCAAATATACCAACAAGTCCTAAAACACGATACGATCTTAGTTGAGCCCTCAAATCACCTCAAACAACATCAAAAATATGAATCGCACCCCAATTCAAGCCTATTAAAATTAAAGAATTCCAACTTCTACAAACGACGCCGAAATATATCAAATCACGTCCGATTGACCCCAAATTTTGCACACAAGTCACAAATGACACCATAGACATACTCCAACTCCCGGAACTCTAATCCGAGCCCGATAACCACAAGTTCCACTCTCGATCAAACTTTCAAATTTTCAATTTTCGTCATTTCAAGGCTAATTCAACTACGGACCTCCAAGTCACTATCCGGACACGCTTCTAAGTCCAAAATCACCCAACGGAGCTAACGGAACATCAAAACTCCATTCCAGAGTTATTTATACATAAGTCAATATCCGTTCACCCGTTTCAACTTAAGCTTCCAACTTTGAGACTAAGTGTTTCAATTAATTCGGAAACCTCTCCGAATCCGAACCAACTACCCCGGCAAGTCACATAACAATTGTAAAGCATGAAATGAGCAGTAAATAGGAGAATGTGACTACAACTCTCAAAACGACCGGCCAGGTCATTACATCTATTTCTTTCAAAAAAAAAATTCAACTGAAATGTGAGGAAGAAAAAGTGCCAGAATCTCAAAAGATGATAACTTGTCTTATTCTTTTCTGCAACTCATTTAAAAGCTAAAATTGAATAAGCAAGGCATGGCATGGCTACTATACCACTTATCAGTGTCAGGAATATTAGCATCATCTTGAGGTGACATAAAACGTATGAGGAATGGATAAAACAGAGCAATACTCTTACAATATCATAACTATAATCGATGAAGAACCTTAACAAGTTAACTACTCTAATCCATAAAGTATCTGAAAAAAGAACTAATTTATTAAAATTCATTTTTACCGTATCACTATTGTAGTACTCGAAAAGGCCTCTCAAAAATGGATAAGCAAATATGTTTTCTTCTAACTAATAAGGAGACAAGTAAATCTAATTTAATTGTTGTTAAATGGTAAAAAGAAGATCTGATCAAGAATTTTTCATACACTCTAAGGTTACAATAATTTTTTAATAATAGTTACTAGTATAATACACAAGGCATCTGCAACCAAGGAAGAGCTAATCAAATATAAAACTATCGATCACGAGTAAAATTATATGTGATAAAGAATTTTTATATATACTCTAATGTTACCAAAATTCTTACACAATAAAACTCACAGTATCTACAATAATTTTAACAGCCTTATAGGGGCATCATCTATTTATAAAAAGGTGTACTAGTCGGTGAATTCTTTAATAACACCAAAGGCAACTTAAGAGGAAAGAGGAAAGATTTGATAAACAATTAGCTTACTTTCAAAAGCAGTAAAAATTGAAATAGCCTCACGAACACCAACTTGAACTACACCGATCTGTAATAAAACAACCACAACAATATATATCAAAATACATATATCTAAATCCTAGAACACACACCACATAATTGACCCAACGGTATAGCCTATCATTATAGACATCAAATATTCAACAACAGAAGTAATTAAAAAGAAAAGGAACGAAAAAAATATATAAAAAACCAAACCATTAAATGAATTATTTGAGAATATTCGGATTAGATTGATAGATTTTAAAGAAACATATATAGGATTAAACAATAACGGAAAAAGTTGCTAAAACCAGAATCGTCAGGATGACAGAAAAAGATATAGACATGAAAATTGATATGCAGATAGAGAGATGAGTTAAAATTACCTCATGATGTGGCAGACGATGATTGGAGAAAAGGGAAAGTGCGGCAATCGTTAGAAACGAATTGACGGCGTGGTGAGTAGAATGAGGGCAAAGGCAGGGATTGAATTATTAGTAATCTTTTAGTGGAGGGAATAGGATGGAATAAATTACATTTTAACTTTTAATTTATTACTATCTGGTTATTCCCTCCAAATTTTGACTGATATGATGACATTAAAACTACAAGTGTCACTAACTGCCATCCAAAGTATGACATTTAAGTTAACAGTCGCAATATTTTGTGACATTTTACGCAAAATGTCACTGCTTTGTGACATTTCTAAAGAAAATTTCAGGAAATTATATATTTATTGATATTTACGTCAAATGCTACTAAATAAATATCGTTGTATCCATGATTTCTTGTAGTGTTTCTAGTTCAAACTATGAATATAGTTTTACAAGATTTGGTTCTCAATTAAGTCTTGAACTATTTTACGTTACTGTGGTTCGCCATTATTGAAATTGCTATACTATAGTTAAAGCACTAATGGAAAGAGGAGAGGAGAGGAGAGAAAAAAGGAAAATGTTGTAACTGAATTCCATAATTTAAGATACAAATAATAGATTTTATATGAAGAGAGGCGACAGAGAATAGGGAAAGAGTAGAGGAGAGAAAAAGAGAACGAGTGTAACTGAATCCTCTAATTTAAGGCATTAATAATGGATTGTATATAAATTGTAAGCAATCCTTGTTTAGGGCGAGTAATATACAAAATTGGGACTATTTTGGTAAATAAGTTTCAAATATTGTATAAGAACGAAAAAAATCTTTTGGTATTCAACAGTCCTAATTTTTAATTATTTTAATTTTTACAAACTACTACAATAATAACAACAACAATAATAATAATAACAACAATAATAATAATTACAATAATAACAATAGTAGTAAAACATATAACAATAATAACAACAACAACAACAACAACAATAATAATAATAATAATAATAATAATAATAATAATAATAATAATAATAATAATAATAATAATAATAATAATAATAATAAAAGAAATGCGGAAGACGAAATCTGATGATTGTTTTGTGTTCTTAAGCGTTAAGTCATATACTTAGCTGAAGATGTTGAACTTTAATTACTTCCTTCTTTTGAGGTGTGAAGAAAAGGAATTTATAGAACCTTTTTCCCATTTTTGGAATCTCAGAATCTGCAATGCAATAACCTATATTCATATTCATTTATTAATTGCTAATCTTTGAAGTAAGGAATTCCTCTCCCTTCTCTCTAGATTCTCCCTGGTCAGATGGCACACCCAAATGACCCTCCCCCACTCCGCCCACCTGACCCTAGTAATGGTAATTCGACAACTCACCTACCAGAACCTATTCTGTCTAAACAACCACCTAGTAACAATGCTTCAATGGCTACCTTGTACCAAACAAACACCACCATCCCACCGGAAATGAAGCCGTCGGGATTAATACCTCCACAAATAACCAAACCAAATAATATGCTACCAATCCCCACATATTCTTGTCACGACCCAAAATCCTACCACATGCGTCATGATGACACTTAGTCTCTAAAACTAGGTAAGTCGATTTTAATAACAATTCAAGCCATTTTTTTATTCAATACAAGTGTCAACACTAACAGCGAAAATATTCAACAACAACCTCCCAAGACTGGTAATACCAAGCCACGAACTCTAACTGAATACATAAAATAATCTCAAGGATCGAATACTCAATACTGTTTGATTAATAATTAACAGTATAATAAAATGGGAAGACTCCAAGGGACTGCGACGACCAAGCAATCCTACCTTGAGTCCTTGCGATCATACTCTAATCTCTGTCCGAATCCAATATCTCCAATACCTGGCTCTGCACAAAAATATGCAGAAGTGTAGTATGAGTACACCACAGTCGGTACTCAGTAAGTATCAAGACTAACCTCAGTGGAGTAGTGACGAGGTACACTCAAGACACTAACTAGTCTAATAACCTGTGCAATATAGTACACAAAAATAATAGGAAACAAATAACAATGATGGCAACACTAATCAACCAGTGATATACACAGCAGGGCAACAAGAGCACCATTAATATTTCTCAACAAATACCGAATACAAGTACAACCAATTAATCAAGTTCTTCAAATATAAATCTTTTGTCTATATGCTTTTCAAATAATAATCTTCAAGATATAATTCTTTCAAATAAATATGCTTCTAATATAATTCTTTCAAATAAATATTCTTCTAATATAATTCTTTCAAATAAATATTCTTCTAATATAATTCTTTCAAATAAATATCACCATGTGACACCTCATTTAACCTTCCTGGTACGAGAAATATATTCAATATATCACATCAAATGGCACGGCAATACCTTCGTGCACTTGTCTCATTCTCACCCAATATATATATGTAGATCAAATCAATTGGCACGGCAACACCCTTCGTGCATTTATCTGTTTCTCACCGTGCTTGCATATAACCATACCAACTAGGTGGGAGAAAAGTCAATAACAATAAAGGAAATAAAGTGGGAGGCACACAGTAAGCAACAATGACTACAAGTCACATAGAAAACCTAGGTGCACAATAACATCTCAAGATAAAGGCCTGAATAAATATGCAACGAAAAGATATCACAATATAATGTATGTCTCCTATTCTCGCCTGCACGGAAACACCATTCGTGCCATGAACATATAATAATGTAAAAATAATGGCACGGCATCACCCTTCGTGCTTTTACTCTCATCCTCACGTGATAATATAAATGAAATGGTACGGCATCACCCTTCGTGCTTTTACACTCTCAATGTCACGGCATCACCCTTCGTGCTTTACACTCTTCCTTACCAAGCACATGTATATTATTAGAAAGCAAGGTAGGAAGCATAAATAACATCAAGGAGAGTGTTTAAGCGACAACACAATACAACAATTCATATCACAATTTGCCTAATAACCACAACCAATTCCAAAGATACAGCAAAATCAATAAATTTCTCAACAAATAGCCCAAGGATCCGCACAACGTATATAAAACCTCAAAACCTCAACAGATATGGAAAAGTAACTCAACATAGGACAATACCTTCTTTAATCCAAAAATATTAACGCCTCTTTTTAAGCTTATTTAATAATTATTTGCAGATAAGAATTCCATAATAAATTTAATTCCAAGAAAATTATCAAATCAACCACACACGGAATTCACATAAAAATGCAAGTGACAATAACACCAAATTATCATATAAAATACAAATTTGACAAACAAGGAATGGGGCATGACAATTCAAGGATTTACTAAGTTCTAACAATTTTCCAATTTGATACATAAGGGCGTCTACAAATTTCAACCAATAATAATTGCACATATAAACCATGTACGTACTTGTCACCTCGCATACACGGCTTTCACATTACACAAATGGCAGATACAACTCAATGCTTAAGGGGTAATTCCCCCACCCAAGGTTAGGCAAGATACTTACCTTTTTGAAGTTATGCCGATATTTCAAAATCACCTTCTTACTTGAATTGACCTCCGGACAGCTCAAATCTATTAAAATTAATTGTATAACTTCATTAAAATTCATCAAAAATAATTCCGGATAATAAAACGTCGACTTAAAATTTTACATTAAAAAGTCAACCCAGAAGTCAATGCGGGGACCGCCTCTCTGAAGCTGACATAATTTTCATGAAATCCGATCACCCATTCCGATACGAGTTCAACCATACCAATTTTATCGAATTCCAATAATAAATCGTCCTCCAAATCGTGAATTCTCGTTTATGAAACGTTTTACAAAAATCTTGATTTCTTCCATTTAAATACGAAATAAATGATTAATATAACCATAGATTCATGAAATATAATCACTTTAGGATATAGAATACTTACCCCAACCAAGTTTGTGAAAATTCCCTCCATAATCGCCCAAATCCGAGCTCCAAAAATCCAAAACGAAAATGGAAAAATGACCAAGTTCAATCCTTATGTTTCTGCCCAGTTTCTCACCTGTGGACGAGTTTCCACATCCGCGGAGCCGCTTTTGCAAACCAAAATCCGCTTATGTGGAAGTCCACTGACCAGAGGCCCTCGCACATGCAGAGTTCTCTTCGCTTCTGTGCAATCGCAAAAGCGATGACCAATTGCGCATCTACGAAGCTTCTCACTTCTGCGCTCCATGTACTGCATCTGCGAACACGCAGATGCGGGAAATTCTTCACACCTGCGACCACTGCCCAGACCTGTCCATTTCGCTTCTACGACCTCAGCCTCGCTTCTGCGATGGCACATCTGCGGTTAATTTCATCGCAGATGCGATGACACCAGTGGCTGCCAAAAACCAACATTCACAAAAATTTCCAAACAATCCGCTAACCTTCCGAAATCCATCTGAGGCCCTCGGGATCTTAATCAAATATACCAATATGCCCCGAAATACAATACAAAGTTAGTCGAGACTTCAAACAATATCAAACAATGCCGAAATTACGAATCGCGCCTCGAATCGAATTACGAGTTTTCAAATCTTCCAACTTCTATAATTTGCGCCGAAAACTTTCCAAAAACTTCTATTTTCCAACTTTTGCCAAAATGCGTCGAATTGTCTTACAGACTTCCAAATCTAAATCTGAACACATGCCTAAGTCTGAAATCACCATACGAAGCTATTGGCATCAACGAAGTTTCATTCCGGAGTCGTTTGCTCAAAAGTCAAACTTTGATCAACCATTTTCATTTAAGCTTCAAAAATGAGAATTATTCTTTTAATTTAATTCTGAATCTTCCAAAAATCAAACACGACCACAAACGCGGGTCATAATACATATTACGAAGATGATCGAGACCTTAAGTCACTAAACAAGGCATAAATTCTTAAAACGACAAGTCGGATCGTTCCAAATCTACCCCACCCCAACTAAAATTTTCTTCAAACTTTGACCGACCACAACACCGTAAAGAACAAAGTAGTGAAAAACACATCGTTGGACACCAAAAACCTCCCCATACCACAAGAACACAACCAATACATCCACCAGATACTCAGACTCTAGTTCCAAGCAACAAGCAAATGGCAATACCTTCAACATGGGGTAATAGACAACATGACCCACCGGGTAATAAGAGGAATGACCAAGCCATCTCAAAACCTTCTTTTGCTGCCACGGTTCAAGCCACACTTTCAGCGATCAGTGGTGCTCCACCTGTGGACATTGTATATGGTACCTATCTTGGTAAGCCTGCAATTTTATTTTCCGCACAAGATTATTTCATAAACTTGGCATAAGAATGCAGATTCACTATTACTGGAAGTTCTATATAAATAGACCTACCATAGAGGAGATTAGGAAAGTCTTTGTGCGACAACTTCACTTAATTGGCTCAATAAAAATTGCTTATTTTGATCCTAAACATGTGTACATTGATTTCATGAATAAGGTAGATTATAACCACATTCACTTTAGGAGTATGTTGATATTGAAGAGTCACCTATGAAAATCTTGAAATGGACAGCTGATTTTAAACCCGGGGAGGAAACAACCATTGTCCTAGTGTGGATTTTGATTCACCAATTACCATGGCATCTGTTCAACTAGCAGGTTATTTCAAAAATGATGAGAGAGATAGGAGTTGCAGTTGCTCCAGATCAAGCAACCTATTCCATATCACGGGGTAATGTTGCCAAAGATAGAGTTGAGATCGATGTAATAAAACCTAAATTGGATCAATTGTGGCTTGGTTTCAAATGACTCGATGGAACTCCTGATGGCAGATGGTTAGATATTGAGTATGAGAAGGTCCCAAGTTACTATCTTTATTGCAAAATGCAGGGCCACCTTGAAAGTCAATGTAGAAGAAGAAGAAGAGGAGGAGGAAGAAGAACAAATGCAGGGCCACCTAATCCTATTTCTTACTTGTTTATGGAACTCCAAAGGAGAGGAAGAACAAATCGGAGGATGATTATCAAATGGTAACAAGAAGAAGATTGTCACGACCAAATTCCGTACTAGGTCGAGACTGCACCTAACGCAGCCGTTAGGCAAGCCCACAAGCGAGACTACTATTTATTTACCTATTTTAATATATTTTTAATTACACTAAATTTCATGCAACTGTGATAAGTCCTTTTAAACCAAAATATCAACATAATAAGTACATACTCTGCGGTGAAAGAAATGACAAGTACAGCAGTACATAAGTGCTACCAATTCCCAAAATCTGGCGTCACAAGTACATGAGCAATCTAGAGAATGTACAAAACTACTAAAACTATTGTCCGAAAGTAATAGACATGAATAGTAAATAAGATGGGAGGAGACTCTGGCGTTGCGGATCATAGCAAGGCAAGCTGCTCACGCCTAAGTCTCCGTAGATGATCGGCTACGCACCCGCATGACCACTGGTGGAACCCGTTTTTGTACCTACACATCAGTGCAGAAGTGTAGCGTGAGTACGAAGAACAGCGCGTACCCAGTAAGTATCTAGTCTAACCTCGAAGAAGTAGTGACGAGGGATCGACTTGACACTTACTAGAGGTTAATAATAATAATGAAAGTGCATAAAGTAGACATGGTGAACATACAACAGGTAACCAAGAGACAAATAAAAATAACTACAATAAATACAACAAGAGTTGGTAACACATCACCAACATCTCATAACTGACCGTGAAGACCCTAACTCAATTATATCAAAACTGGAACCCGTTTTGGTTATTAACCACAAAGTTGCCGAGGTGAACGGCCCGATCCCATAAGAATAATGGTACTTAGTACTGTCGAGGCGAACAATCCGATTCTATAAGAATAGTGTTACCATCATATTGACAAGGTGAATGGCCCGATCCCATAAGAGTGGTATTACCATACTGCCGAAGTACTTGCTACGCGAGAGGACATGTATTTTTCAAATTTATTAAGTATTCCTCAATTTTCCAAAATAAGAAGGCTAAGTCGATTAATTGCAACTTTAAAATCCATAGTCTCAGGTCTATTCAAGAGAGTCAATACATAAGATAAACACAACAGTATAATTAAAAGCATGATGTGGATCTCTCAAAATCTCCCAAGAAGGCTAAGTCGATAAACGCAAATGCTTTTGTCTCTTTTGCGGCGATCACAAATGCGATACCTGAGGCACCAACAAAAAAACCAGAAAAATTGAAGTCCTTCCACCCCTCCGAATGCGTCTGAAACTCACACGAGTCCTCAGCGCTCCACACAAAATGTCCACACAAGTCTTAAAACATCGTACTAACTCCCTCGCATGATCGAAACAACGAAATAACATCTAGAATCATGAATTGGATGCCAAAACGCATGAATCAAATCATGAAACTCAAAAACTTCTAAAAGCACTTTCGCGCGCCCGATTTCTATCAAATCAACTCGGAATGACATCAACTTTTGCGTGCAAGTCATAAATCACCATACGGAACTACTACAAGGCTCGGAATCCCAAACGGACTTCGATAATACCAAAGTCTACTCCAAACCAATCTTAAAGAACTTGGAAAACCTTCAATGCGCCAACTTTCAATATTAAGCACTGAAACACTCTCGGGTCATCCGAAACTCGATCCGAACAAACGCTCAAGTCCAAAATCACCATACGAACCTATTGGGATTGTCAAATCCCGGTTCCGAGGTCATTTACTCAAAACATTGACTCAAGTGAAACTTAATCATCATAGGCTATTGTTAAGGTACTAAGTGTTCCGATTTCAACTCGAACCCTTCCAAACCTAAACCAACCATCCCTGCAGGTCATAAAACAGTAAAAGCGCATACAAGGAGTCTTAATCAGGGGAACGGGGATCTAGAAAGAAAAACGCTCAGTTGGGTCGTAACATTCTCCACCTCTTAAAAAAATATTTATCCTCTAACGGGTCTAGAATCATACCTGGAGTGGTGAAAAGATGCGGATATCTGCTCCTCATGCCCTCCTCGGCCTCCCAAGTCGCTTTCTCGACTAGTTAACCCTTCCATTGGACCTTCACAGCAGTAATATTCTTGGACCTCAACTGGCGAACCTGCTTGTCAGCAATGGCAATTGTCTCCTCTTCATAACCCAAACTCTCATCCAGTTTAACCGTGCTATAATCTAGCACGTGCGACCTGTCGACTTGATACCTCTGGAGCATAGTGACCGCAGACACAGACAGATTTTTGCCGATTCTAGACATCAATTATGCGACCGATATGCGGTCCGTATATCGTTTATGCGATCGCAGATCTTTTTTCGGAGCTCCATTTTTTGATTTTTAAAACCCGACCCTACTTCGTTAAATACATGTTTTGTGCCATTTTTGAGCTATAATCTGATATTTTAGAGTAAAAGAGAGTGTCCTAGAGTGAGAATGTGTTCTTCAATAATTGTTCATTCAATTCTTGCTCAAGTTTTGAAAAATTAAGAAGGGGAACTCACTAGGTCTTCATCCTAGAGGTAAGATTCTACACCATAACCCTTAATTTCGAATTTTGTCTAGAAATGGGTAATTAACAAGATAATATTTGGGTATGAGAGTTGTTTATTTTACATGCATGTGTTATCAAAGGGTGTAGAAAGATTGTTGAGCTAAAAATAGTAAAGATTGGGTTGTGGGATGATGAAATCCTCCATAAAAAAACCTTGAAACCTTAATGCACACCTAGTGTTTGATAAAATGCTCAAATGAGCTAGAACCATGAGCATCTTCCTAATTTTGGTTTAATTTGTTATATTTCTAAAATAGATTGAAGTTGATAAGAATTCCGAAACATTTTAGAATTTAAGAAAACTCGATTGAGGTATGTTGGCTAAACTCTTCTCTTAGAATTGAATCACACGATATTCAGGTAAAATATGTAAGTCTCGAGTGGTTCATTATAAAATTTGTTATTCCGAGTAAGATTGGGTTGAAATATATATGTTCAAAAAGTATCCCAAATGCTTTATTTATGTTGTGTTATCAATTAAGGATGTGTTAAAATATTGGTTGTGCATTAATAATGTTTCGACTTCAAGTCAAGTTCAAACGAAGGCTATTATGCCAAATTTTGTGAAATATCTCTATGTGCTTTAGACTCTAAATTGCTCACATGTGTACTACACACCTTGATTTGAATTGTATTTGTTGTTGTTGATGATGATGATAATTGAAATTGATAAGGTGAGCATGAAATACTGAATATGGCCAACGTGCCAAGAATGATCTTATAATTATGGCCATTAGAGCCAATGAAATGAAAAGATGTGAAAGTAATATGAAATGTAATGATTGATATAAAAAGGTTGATGTCTCGAATAAGACAGCCTAGCTGATCGGGTCGTGATCGGACACCATGCCACATGCATGATGGTGATTGTGCTGGAAATTGTAATTGAAATGGTGATTGTGGTCGATGTCCCTAATGGATATCCTAGCCGATCAGGTCGTGATCGGACTCCGTGTTAAAGACGGTGGTATTGATATTAAGAGTAATTGTGGTTGATGTCTCTAAAGAGATAGCCTAGCCGATCGGGTCGTGATCGAACTCCGTGCTGAGAGTATGGTGGTATTGATATTGTGAATAATGGTATTGTGGACAATGGTATATAGATACTAAAAATCTCCCAATGTGAGATGTAGAAATTAATTTGAACACTGTCTTGATCCTAAATTAAGGTTTGATGTTGATTAAGGCTTTCATTGATATTATGATATTCTTGTTTGTATTTTTTATTCTATTGAGAGGGTGTTTAGTTATACATACTAGTGCTATTCGACGGTACTAACGTCCCTTTTGTCGGGGGCGCTACATCTTTAAATGGATGCAGGTGGTTCCACAGCAGGAGATATTGATCAGTGATAGCAGTACACCTTCTTCCCAACTGACTTGGTGAGCCCCACTTCATCCCGGGGTCATGTATCCTTGTTCTTTGTGTATTCTGTTTGAGGTATAGCCGGGGCCTTGTTGCCGGCATTATCATTGTACTCTTCTTTATCTATAGAGGCTCCATAGACATAGTGTAGGTTATGTATTGGTGCTGGGAAAGACAAACTACGTTATATTGTGGTTGTATTACTTGTTCTATTTAAGATGTTAAAAATGATGGAACTATTGATAATGAATTAGTATTGTGGACATGAACACCCTTTTGTTTAATTAATGAAAATATGTATTATCTCCATACATGGATGAGTTTGGGTAGAAGGAAATCTAATAGGCTTGCTCGATCGGGTTCACTCGATTGAGCGCCGGTCGCGTTTCTCAGTTTTGGGGCGTTACACACATAGAAGACCGGATGAACTCCCGATATACTGGGAGGCAAAGAAAGCTCATAAGCAACCTCCCCAACTCATATCAATACCTCAAATGGGTCAATAAACCTTGGGCTCAGCTTGCCCTTCTTCCTGAACCTCATGATTCCCTTCATCGGTAAAATTTTCAAGAGAATCTTCTCACCCACCATAAATGATAAATCACGCGCCTTCTGATCCGCGTAACTCTTTTGTTTGGACTGTGCTGTGCGAAGTCACACCTAAATCAACTTTACCTTTTCCAAGGCATTCTTTATCAAATCAGTACCATATAAATTAGTCTCGCCGGGCTCAAACCATGTGATGGGCGAACGATATTGTCAACCATATAAAACCTCAAATGGAGCCATCTCAAAGAGGTACCGATAACTGTTGTTGTAAGCAAACTCAGCCAAGGGAAAGAATCTATACCACTGACCCCCAAAGTCAATGATACATGCTCTGAGCATATCCTCCAGAATATAAATTGTTCGCTCCGACTGCCCGTCAGCCTGAGGATGAAAAGTTGTGTTGAGCTCTACTCGGGTACCCAACTTACTCTGTACTACTCTCCAGAAGTGCGAAATGAACTGAGGGCCTCTATCTGAAATGATGGAAACAGGCACACCATGGAACCGAACAATCTCCTGAATGTACATCTGGGTCAATTTCTCTGAAGAATACGTAGTCACAACCGAAATAAAGTATGCCGACTTGGTCAACCTATCAACAATGACCCAAACTACATCAAACTTCCTCAAAGTCCGTGAAAACCCAACTTTCAAAGTCCATAGTAATGCACTCCCATTTCCGCTCAGGTATAATCATCTGCTGAAGAAGGCTACCTGGCTTTTGGTGCTCATACTTGACCTGCTCGCAATTTAGACATCTCGCCACATACTCAACTATGTCTTTCTTCATCCGCCTCCACCAATAATACAGCCTCAGGTCGTGATACATCTTTGTAGCCCCTGCATGAATAGAATATCGAGAACCGTGACCTCCTCTAAACTTTTCTCCCTCAAGCCATCAACATTAGGAACACATAGGCGACATTGGAGCCGTAGTACACCATCTTTACCGATAGTAACCTCCTTGGCACCACCCTGTAGTACTGTCTCTCTGAGAACCAACAAGTGCGGATCATCGTACTAACGAGCCTTGATCTGCTTGAGTAATGAAGACTAAGCCACGACACATGCAAGAATCTCACTGGGCTCTGAAATATCCAACCTCATAAGTCTGTTAGCTAAGGATTGAATGTCCAAAGCCAATGGCCTCTCCTCTTCTGAAATGAATGCCAAACTGCCCATACTCTCAGCCTTTCTGCTCAAGGCATCCGCAACCACATTCGCCTTGCCCGAATGATAAAGGATGGTAATATCATAGTCCTTTAGTAACTCAAGCCACCTGCGCTACCTCAAATTAACATCCCTCTATTTGAACAAATGCTGCAAGCTGCGATAATCGGTGTAAACCTCACAGGACACCCAATAAAGATAATTCCTCCAGATCTTGAGAGCAAAAACTATCACGGCCAACTCCAAATCCATGTATAGGGTAATTTTTCTCGTAGGGCTTCAGTTGTCGTAAATCATATACAATAACTCGCTCCTACTGAATCAATACACAACCCAGGCCAACGTGTGAAGCGACTCATAATATGTGATTTCTCATCATTAGAATGTATTCCTAAGTTAATTGACGAAGCATATAATGAAGCACTCAATGCATTGCCTACTATGAAGGAACTAAAAGATGTGGTGTTTTCAATGAGTGCTCATAGTGCTCCAGGTCCTAATGGTGTATCTGGGAGCTTCTACCACTCATGCTGGGAGATCATAAAGGAAGAATTGCTACTAATGATCTTAGAGTTTTTTTTGCAGAAAAACCTATTCCAAGGACTTTCACACATACATGCCTAACTCTTGTCCCAAAGGTGGATTGCCCACAATAATTCAGTGAACTAAGACCCATCAGTCTTAGCAATTTCTCATGCAAAATTATCTCCAAATTGTTGAACCAGAGACTAACTTCTTTAATGCAAAAGTGGTATCTCCTGATAAAACAGGTTTTATCAAAAGGGGGTATATAATTGAAAACATTATGCTTACACAGGATATGATCCACAATATTACTAGGTCATCTTTGTATAGTAATGTGATATTGAAGCTGAATATGACTAAAGCATATGAGGCGTATCCTTGGAGTACTTATGTCAAGTGCTTAGGAAAATGGGCTTTTTATAGAGTTGGATACATAACATATGGAGATTAGTGTCTAATGTTTGGTATTTTATAAATATTAATGGGGAGAGGCATGAATTTGTTAAATCAAGCAGGGGTATTAAGCAAGGAGATCTATTATCTACTTCTATTTTTGTCATTGGAGCAAAATTATTATCAAGATTAATGAACAACCTGGTCGGTATGGATTTTATCCCATATTTTATTGCGATGAAGGAACCTACTATTACTCATCTTTGTTATGATGATACCATCATGTTTTTTTCATGTGAGCCTACCTCTTTAAATCTAATGATCTCTAAGCTGGCTATTTATGAGTAGACTTCTGGGCAGATGGTGAATAATGAGAAATCTGGTTTCTACACTCTCTTCTTAGAAGATGACCAAAGGAATTGTGACATAAATAGAATTACTGGATTTCTTAAATGTCAATTTCTAATTCAATATCTTGGATGCCCCATCTATATGGGCAGTAAAAAGGTGGTGTACTTCAATAACATGGTGGCAAAGGTGGCTAATATAATGCAAGGCTGGCAAGGTAGACTGTTATCTTTTGGAGGGAATGTTGTCTTAATTAAATCGGTCCTGCAATCAATTCCACTGCGTTTATTAGTTGTTACTCACCCTCCCAAGACAGTGATAAGTCAGATGGAAAATATTTTTGCAAACCTTTTTTGGGGTATGGACGATAGTAGGAACAAAAGACATTGGAAATCTTGGAAAGATTTGTGTTTTCCAGTCTTTGAAGGTGGTGCAGACTTTAGAGCTCTTCAAAACATATGTGATGCCTTCTCCTCCAAGCTTTGGTGTAACTTTAGAACAAAAAGTACTTTGTTGAAGGACTTTTTGGAGGCCAAATATTGCAAGAGAGCTCACCCGGTGGTTAAAAGGGGGCTTATAGTCTGTCTCACTCCTGGAAGAGGATGATAGATATCAAGAAAGTGGCAGAACTATGTATCTTGTGGAAAATTAGTAAAGGTCTAGTGTCCTTTTGGTGGGATAACTGGATTGGGGTATCTTTCTAACTTTATTCAACTTACTGGTGCGTCAAAGCATATCAGGGTACATGAGTTCATCTAGGAGGAGACATGGAGGTATGGAAAATTTGCTGGAGGTTCTACATGTTAATATGATTAGTTATGTGTTGGAAGTGCAAATTAATGAATATAGGGAAGATAAACCTATATGGATTCATGAGAACTCACGTGTCTGCACTTGCAAATCTGCTTGGCAGATAATCAGAAAGAAGAAGGTTGAAATTCTTACAAGTAAAAAGATATGGCATAGAAAGTTACTTTTCAAAATATCCTTTTTCATGGTGAGACTTTTACAGGCCAGGATACAAACTAATGATGCCACCAAGAAAGTTAAAATTTTAATTCCCTCTATGTGTTGTTGTGGTACTAAGCATGAAGAGGAAACAACTACACATCTTTTCAGTTACAGTCAAATAGCAAGACATGTATGGTCTTATTTTTACAGGACATGTGGTATTAGTCCTATTACTGGGCACACTAGACAAATCTTGATGAACTGGTGGTTAAGGAAGCCTTCCAATGGGGTTCAGGAAATACTCTTTCAATTCTTGCTTTCATTGATATGCTGGGAGATTTGGAAAGATAGATGTCCAGCTAGATTTGAAGGTAAGCATATGTCTGGATGGCATGTGATTCAACTGGTCACCAATTGGTGCACTCTAATTCTGAGAGTTTAATTCCCTACTCTTTATCTCCCACAATTATGTGTTGACAAGTGTAAAGTTATAGAGAGGGTTCAACAAATAATTCAGTCACAAGAAATAAGTTGGAAGAAGCCTGAGAGAGGTTGGGTGAAATTAAATGTGGATGGTTGTAGTAAAAAAAAAATCCTAGTTCCATTGGTGGTGGTGTGAATGTTAGAGATCATAAGGGCGGGTTGGTTGTGGCTTTTGCTGACTTCTATGGCCATGGTAGTAACAACTTGGCTAAAATTAAGGCAGTTTTGCAAGGTATCAATTTGTGTAGGAGTTGTGGTTGCTTGAAAGTTGTTGTGGAATCAGATTCTATGTTAATCATCAACATAATTAACAAGAATATGAAACCACCATGGCAGATTTCTCATGTTTTGGAACGGGTTTGGAGTATTGCAAACACTAGAGAGTTTACTTTTGTCCATACTTTCAAAGAAGGAAATGGTATTGCATATCAGTTGGAAAACTTAGGTAAGAGGAATATGAATCAAGTTATCTTCACGGAAGCTGTCTCTCTTCCTAGAAAGGTTAGAGCTTCCTTGAAGTTAGAGCAAGAGTGCCTCCAAAATTTCAGTTTCAAACCAAGAAGAAACCATTACACCATTGATGATGCCACTACTTAATAGAATAGTATTTGGGACTATAATAACATATCTGGAGGTATCCAAAACTTGTATAGAGGTTTCCTCCAACCCCCAATTAAGATTTTTTGAACATAGGTATATTAGATTGGTTTACACTAATCTACACTATGCTAAAGATGATAATATTAACTAGATGACGATCGCAAAACACAACACAAAATTGATGCTCGCTAGCCAAAGATAATATAGTATGATTATCGTCTCCACAGGGATTGAATTTAAACAATGCTCTAGTAATTCCTGGTTTAACTGCTATTCAGAATGATCAAAACTTTATTGGAGTGATTACGAACTATGATTAACTACTCAAGTAAAGCAATTGACAATTGACTACAAAGAACTAGATATTAGCATAGTTGGTTTCTTATCAATGTGAGAAATTAGGGTTTTGATATGATAGGTGCAAGGTTGTTATTCTGGATATGATGTTGTTATATTTCACTCTTGAGGTTCTATCCATTCTCACGAATTCAATAGGTGATTAACTTATACTTTATATTCAGACTCGTCTCTCGATTAAATCTAAATCTTTCGAATAAACTAATTTGAATTGCGGTGAAACTTGCAAGAATCTATTGGTAAGAATGATCTGAGAGAAACTTCTCGCGAATTTTTCTCAATCTTAATTTAATCGGTAACTCAAAAAGCTCTCTCGATTACTTCAAAGAATCACCAAAATAAAATAATGCATACGCTTCAATAATATTCAATAAGATGTTCCTCCTTCGATTAAACACTATAAAGAATAAAACCACTACTATATTAATGCTTCTCCAATAAATTTAAGCAATTAAACAATAGTCAAATCCATAAACAACAACCAAGTCACCAAATCATGTCACACCCTAAGATAAACTACTCCATATAGATGGAGAAAGTCATCACAAATAGAATTAAAGAGTAAGAAAACATCAATCTACTGTTACAATCCAAACTCCTGTATTGAATTAATGGAAAGATGATGAAATCATGTGTCTTGTAGTTTCCAATGCTCTCCCAAAGCTTTCGTAGGTCAAAAGTCCCCCAAAAATCGTGTTTTTTGATGTATTTATACTATGTAGGAATGGGCCCAGACGAAACTATCCTTTCCAAACCGAAGTAAGAGAAATATTCTGTAAAATTTGCACATGCGCAGCGTATGGCACGCCTCCCCATGCGATGTGCCTATGGAAAAGTTTAGAGAGTTGATTTTTACACTCAGCAGGAATTTTGCACTAGCGCCCCGTGGCGCGGTAGTGCATTTTTCTCAATGTAATCTTTGTTTCTCATATTTTGACATCCAGACTTGGTCTTCGACCCCCGAACATGATACCAACTTAATTTCTTGGATTTTACTCAGATTTCAAAGCTCCAACTTATTCAAATTAGCTCCAAATTATCTTAATAGCTCGGAATTATTTCATGCAATGTATAAAACACGTAATAAACGCAAAGTACTAACAGTTAGGCTCAAATACAATAAATGTATAGTAAATAGAGTGTAAAATATAGCTAAAACATGAGTTCCTAGCCTACCATCAACACCCCACACTTAAACCATTGTTCGTCCCCGAGCAATCAAACTACACTTCACGTAGAGACGACATTTTCATCAAGCAACTTCCCTAACCCATCATGCCAAGAATATTTAAAATAGACTAAGCACATTATCGTAACATCTTAGCCTCAAGACTCGAAGCGCCTCGCATTTTCTTCAAAACCCTGCTCACTCACTCTAACACAGAGGCCAAAGACATTACCTTTCCTTCACAAGTCTTGTGCCCACACACAATCAATAGAGAGTAGTTCCACACACAATAAAGTTCAAGAATAATTAGGAAATCAATATAGAAAGAATTCACTCACTCTCAGAAATAAAATTCATGTGCCACAAAAAACGTTCCATAGGCTTGCCTGTATAGTTCTCTACTAATTTGAGCTCATTCAGTCAAGGATCAAGTAGGACTTAAATTGGTTGTAATGTAAGCTGCGGGACATGTAGGATACATATAGATAATAATGACTACACCTCCCTAAGCACTTTAATACATATACATTAACACTTTAAACTCCACACTTGAAACTCTCTCTTATTTTTCTTTTTAGAAGTTCTAACTGATTTTTCTTCTTTTTTTCAATTCCTTACACGTGGCTCTCACAAATTTTCAACTAGTGCACCTTTCTTCATTCTTCTTGGTTCCACTCAAAAGCCAATCATACCTCCACTCAGCTCGTAATAAGTTCATAATAGTTTCAAGTGCTCAAGAGAGGTAAAAGGTTCAAAAAGATGGTCAAATCAAACAAAGGGGTCAGTCTTGTAGTGTGGTTACTATCACGACCCAATATCTCCTATAGGTTGTGATGGCGTCCAACGTCGCCGCTAGGTAAGCCAACGGTGAACTTCCCATGTGATTTCTCTTTTTAATAAGTTTCCAAGTAATTAAATTCTAGTTATTAAGAAATTAAGAAGTAGAAAATTTAATAAAATAAAAAGAAGGCAACTGAGTGGGCAATTATAGTGATATAAATACTCCAAAACGATAAACTCTACTAGTATGTGTGCCAAGACCTGGTGTCACAAGTGTATGAGCAACTAGTAGAATATACAAAACTCTAACTACTATCCGAAATAAAGTAGACAAAAAATAGATACAAAAGAGAGAAACTCTAGGTGTTGCAGAACGGCTCAGGAAGCAGCTCACCACTAGGCCTCGGGGTAACGGGGGTGCGCGTCGGTGTAACTGCCAGATGCACCTGCCTCAGATCCTGCACGGTTAGTGTAGAAGTGTAGTGTGAGTACATAAACAACATGTACCCAGTAAGTATCTAGTCTAACCTCGAAGAAGTAGTGATGAGGGGTGGACTTCAATACTTACTATAGGAAGAAATAGTGACGAGGGGTCAACTTTCGTCATTAAATAATTATAACCTCTCAAGCCATAAAACAATATCAAGTATAATTAGGCTCCGAGTATTATCACGCACAATTTATGCCGAGGTCATACGGCCCAATCCAGAATAATGTGTACACTTCCAAGGGTCGAGCGGCATGAACCATAGATGCATCTATTCTACTGCAAAGGCGTTCGGCCTGCTCCACAAGAAGAGAGGATGCTTTAAGAACATCCGTTTTAAAAGCTATTACAGGGCTAACACACGAAGAAGCACAATTTCTATTAACGGTCAAGTAACCCTCCAAAACTCAAGTAAGTGGGAGTTGGTCTTTTACAATTCCCCTATCAAGTTCCAATAAAATTTAGGCGCTTTAATCAACAAATAGGGTGCAAACATTACAAGTATTTCATGATTTAGGTCTTAAACGACCCGGGAATAAGCATAATTAGTAGCTATGTACGGACTCTCGTCACCTCATGCGTATGTACCCCTACCCCCCACCTGCTCGAAGTACTGTAGCAATTAGAAGCAAATAGTAATTTAAATTACCTATGGGGTACATTCCCTCTTACAAGGTTAGATAAGAGACTTACCTCATCTCAAAGCTCACTTCTGATCCACAAATATGCTTTAAATCCTCAACTCGGTGCCAAACAATACGAAACTACAATTAATCAATACATGTCCGAAAGTTCATAATCTAACTATTAAAGTAATTACCCAACCCCAATTGGAAGATTCCTAAAATTCACTTCGAGGCCCACGTATCCGGATTCCAGAAATTTTCGAAGATAATTGTTACCCATAACCTCACGAACTCAAATATATAATTTTTATCCAATTCTTTAATCATTTTCGTGGTTAAATCCCATTTTTATCAAAATCTAGGTTTTTCAACTAAATCCATAATTTTCACAATTTTACATGTTAAAATCTACCCATAATCTATGTATTTAACTTGGATAAATACATAGACAGCCACCTAAACGTGGCACAAATTTCCACTTAAACACCTCAAATGAGACTTGTTCCTATTAGACACTTTAACTTAAGTCAATCTATACCTATTAAACACTTTGTGACTAACCCGTACACAAAATACATTGTGTGATATTCACACACTCTTACATGATAGAATAAGGAATAAAAAATGCCAAGTGCCTTTTTAGTTAAAAAACAATTTTGAGAAAATAAAACAAATAAAACAGCCGTCGCACCCCCCCCCTTACTATTTCCGGCAAATTTTAGAGTTATCTTGCCCTGAAACAAAACAAGTGCTGAAAAATTCAGGTCTACGGCAAATGCTTTTACGGTCGGTATTTGATAGCGGAGAGTTGAAGAAGGTGGTATTGGTGAGGCAACGATGGAACTGAAACAAAGCATGTCACAGAGGAGTTTGACGGTGTTAGAGAAATAACGGCGATAACAATTAGAAATTTATGTAAGGTGTCCAATTTCACTAGCCGCCTGAATTTTCAAAGTGAGTCATCGAATTTAATGAGAAGAAGGGTTTTATAAACACTGGAAGACGATAACATCTGAGGAATATCGTAATCGAAATTGTCGTCGGCAGTTGCAGTGGTGGCGGTGGGGTTGGTGTAGCTCTCTATTCCAAAGTAAATCATATTGCACAAAGAGTAAATATTGGGTAATAGGCGCCTATAAGTCTTTCTTTTTTGTAATTATATGAGGTCCTCAAAGATCTGTAGAGAGAGTTAAACATAAATATAGGAATTTATATTTTGTAGTGAAAAATTTAGGGAGACAAAGACATAAGGTTGAGAAGAAAGAGACCATGGCACCTATGCGTTAGAGTAAGATTGAGGGGCAAAAAAAAGGTTCATGGTTATTTATGGAGGCTGTGTCTGTAAAATTGGGGAAAGTTGAGAGATCGGTGGAGGAGAGAGAAGAAAAAGAGAGGAAAAAACACTAAAAGCAAAAATTCTAGTTGTTCGCGCTAGGATATGAAGTGTGATACACGCATTGTGCCACGTAAGCTGAATGTGTCTAATAGGTTAGTTTGAAGATAGATTAATTGTCTAATAGGAACAAGTCTCAGTTGAAGTGTTTAAGTGAAAATTGGTGTCAAGTTTAGGTGGATGTCTATGTATTTGGCCATTTAACTTACATTAGATAGAAATTACTTACCTTCAATATCTAGGTGAAACCCCCTCTCTAAGAAGCTCCAAAATCGCCCAAGAAGTGAAATAAATGAGCCAAAATGGCCTAAGTCCCATGTTAAATGGACCTCACTGCCTCCAGAATATTTGCTTCAGCGGACCGTCTGACTCCGCTTCTGTGGACGGGCTCCTGCTTCTGCGGTCTCGCCTCTTCAGAGAGTGGAGCGCATATGTGGTCCAGGCCTAGCTAACCTCTTCTTGCACTTGTGGACTTCTCATCGCAGAAGCAAGGCCGCTTCTGCGGATTTGCCTCCGCTTTTGCGGACCACTGGCCACACGCCCCAAGTCCAAAATTATCATACAAATCTATTGGGACTGCTAAATCCCGGTTCCGAGATCATTTGCAAGAAATATTGACCCAAGTCAAACTTAACCCTTTAAAGCCCATATTAAGAAACTACGTGTTCCGGTTTCAATCTGAACCCTTCCAAACCCGAACTAACCATCCCCGCAAGTCACAAAACAGCAAAAGCACATATGAGGAATCTTATTTAGGGGAACGGGGATCTAGAAAGCAAAAAGACCGGTCGGGTCGTTACATTCTCCACCTCTTAAACAAACATTCGTCCTCAAACGGATCTAGGATCAAACCTGGAGTGCCGAATAAGTGTGGATATCTGCTACGCATGTCCTTCTCGTCCTCCCAAGTCGCCTCCTCGACTGGTTGTCCCCTCCACTGAACTTTTACCGCAAATATCTTCTTGGACCTCAACTGGCAAACCTGCCTGTCAACAATAGCAGTTGGCTCCTTCTCATAGCCAGGCTCTCATCTAGCTGAACCGTGGTGAAGTCTAACATATGCGACCTGTCGGCAAGATACCTCTAGAGCATAGACACGTAGAAAACCGGATGAACTTCAGATAGACTGGGAGGCAAAGCAAGCTCATAAGAGACCTCCCCAACTCATCTCAACACCTCAAATGGACCTATGAACCTTGGGCTCAACTTGCCCTTCTTCTCGAACCTCATGATTCCCTGCATCGGCGAGACTTTTAGGAGAACCTTCTCACCCACCATAAATGATAAATCAAATGCCTTCTGATCCGCGTAACTCTTCTGTCTGGACTGTGCTATGCGAAACCACTCCTGAATCAACTTTACCTTTTCCAAGGCATCCTACACTAAATCAGTACCATATAACTTAGCCTTGCCGGGATCAAACCATCTGATGGGCGAACGAAATTGCAGACCAAATAAAGCCTCAAATGGATCCATCTCGATGCCGGACTGATAACTATTGTTGTAAGCAAACGCGGTCAAAGGAAAGAATCTATACCACTGCCCTTCGAAGTTAATCATACATGCTCTAAGAATATCCTCCAAGATCTGAACCATCTGCTCTGACTCCCCATCGGTCTACGGATGAAAGCCTGTGTTGAGCTCTACCTGGGTCCCCAACGTACTTTGTACTGCCCTCCAGAAATGCGAAGTAAATTGAGGGCCTCTATCTGATATAATGGAGACAGGAACACCATGCAACCGAATAATCTCCTGAATGTAAATCTAGGCCAATATCTCTAAAGAATACGTGGTCACCACCAGAACGAAGTGTGCCAACTTGGTCAACCTGTCGACAATGACCCAAACTGCATCAAACTTCCGCAAGGTCCACGGTAACCCAACTACAAAATCTATAGTAATGCGCTCCCATTTCCATTCAGGTATAACCATCTACTGGAGTAGGCCACCTGTCCTCTGATGCTCGTACTTAACTTGATGGCAATTAAGACACCTTGCTACATACTCAATTATGTCCTTCTTCATCCGCCGCTACCAATAATGCTGTCTCAGGTCACGATACATCTTCGTAGCACCTGGATGAATAGAATACCGAGAACTATGTGCCTCCTCTAGAATATTTTCCCTCGATCCATCAACATTAGGGACACATAGGCGACCCTGGAGTCGCAGAACACCACCCTCACCGACAGTAACCTCCTTGGCTACACCCTGTAGTATCGTCTCTCTGATAACCAACAAGTGTGTATAATCAAACTGACGAGCCTTGATCTGCTCGAATAGTGAAGACTAGGTGACGACACATTAAAGAACTCGACTGGGCTCTAAAATATCCAACCTCACAAGTCTGTTAGCCAAGCACTGAATGTCCAAAGCTAGTGGCCTCTCCTCTACTGAAATGAATGCCAAACTACCCATACTCTCAACCTTTCTGCTCAAGGCATCCACAACTACATTCGCCTTGCCCGGATGATAAAGGATGGCAATGTCATAATTCTTTAGTGAATCAAGCCACCTGCACTACCTAAAATTGAGATCCCTCTTCTTGAACAAATGCTGCAAGTTGTGATGATCGGTGTAAACCTCACAGGGCACCCCATAAAGATAATGCCTCCAGATCTTAAAAGCATGAACAATCGCGACCAACTACAAATTATGTACAGGGTAATTCTTCTCGGGGGGCTTCAACTGACGTGAAGCATATGCAATAACTCGCCCCTACTGCATCAATACACAATCCAAACCAACCCGTGAAGCGTCGCAATACACAGTATACATCCCTGAATCGGAAGGCAACACTAACACTGGTGCTGAAGTCAATGTGGTCTTGAACTTCTGAAATCTCACCTCACAATCATCGAACCATCGGAACAGAGCACTCTTCTGGGTTAATCTAGTCAAAGGTGCTATAATAGATGAGAAACCCTCCACAAACCGGCGATAATAAACTGCTAACCCCAAGAAGCTCCTGATCTCAATCGCCATAGTGGGACGAGGCTAACTCTGAACTGCCTCGATCTTCTTGGGATCTACTTTAATACCCTCGCCTAATATAACATGCCCCAATAATGCCACCAAATCTAATCAGAACTCACACTTGGAAAACTTAGCATATAGCTTTTGTTCCTGCAAGGTCTGAAGCACCACTCTCAAATATTGCTCGTTCTCATCTATGCTACGCGATTAGATCAAAATATCATCAATGAAGACAATGAAAAATGAATCAATATATGGCCTGAACACCAGATTCATCAAATCCATAAACGCCGTCGGGGCGTTAGTAAAACCGAAGGACATCACTAGAAACTAATAATGGTAATATCTAGTCCGGAAAGTCGTCTTCGGAACATCCAAATCTCGAATCTTCAATTGATGGTACCCCGATTTCAAGTCAATCTTAGAGAACACCCTGGCACCCTACAACTGGTCAAACAAATCATCAATATGCGGCAATGGGTACTTGTTCATAATGGTAACTTTGATCAACTCGCAGTAATCAATGCATACCCATATAGTCCCATCTTTCTTCTTCACAAATAACATCGGTGCACCCCAAGATGACATACTCGGTGTGACGAACCCCTTTGCTAGTAACTCCTCAAGTTGTTCCTACAATTCCTTCAACTATTTTGGAGCCATGCGGTACAGTGGAATAGAGATAGGTTGGGTACATGGATCTAAATCAATACAGAAATCGATATCACAATCTGGTGGCATGCCTGGAAGATCAGAAAGAAACACATCGGAGAACTCCCAGACTACGGGCACTAAATCAATCGTCGGAGTCTCGGTAGTAGTATCTCGAACATAAGCTAGATAAGCCAAACAACCCTTCTCGACCATGTGTCGAGCCTTCAGAAAAGAAATAACCCGACTAGATGCACTGACAGACGAACCCTTCCACTCCAATCTAGGAAACTCTGGCATCGCCAAGGTAACAGTCTTGGCATGGCAATCAAGGATGGTGTGATATGGAGACAAACATTCCATGCGCAAGATGACCTCAAAGTCGGTCATATCAAGCAACAGAAGATCCTCTCTAGTCTCATAACCACAGAAAATCACGATACAAGACTGGTAGACCCGATTCACAACAACAGAATCGCCTACTGGTGTAGACACATAAACATGAGTACCCAAGGACTCACGAGGAACACCCAGGAAATGAGCAAACAGAGATAAAACGTATGAATATGTAGACCCTGGATCAAATAGTACTGAAGCATCCCTACCATAGACAAAAATAATACATGTGATCACGGCATCTGAGGCCACTGCATCTGGTTTGGCCAAAAAACCATAGAACCTAGCTGGAGCGCCACCTAACTGGCCTTCACCTCTAGGACAGCCCCTACCCACTTGCCCTCCGCCTCTGGGTGGCCGGATGGTTGGTGTGGCAACCAGTGCTGAAATCATAGGTTGTTGCACTGCCTTGCCCCAAAGCCTAGGGCAGAAACTCCGCACATGAATAAGATCCCCGCACTCGAAAAAACCTCTCGGTATAGTGGACTGCTGACAAAAGGGTTGGACCCTAATGGCCTGAATACCCATTGGAGGAACCCTGGATAGCTAGGGGCGGTAGGAACTCTCTGGAATGGTGCCGAAATAAGGTCGCAGTGGAGCACCCCGAGGAGGAGGCGGTGTTGGATATGTGGGCCTGCTATATTGACCCCTCAGAAACTGACCTCTGCCCCCAGACGGAGCACCACTGAACCCTCTAGAATATCAAAACTGCTTATCCCTCGTCACCTGCTCTCGGCTCCGCTGATGAACACCCTCAATCCTCCGAGTTATCTCTACAACTAGCTCGTACGTAGTCCCCATATCAACCTCTCGGGCCATAGTTGCCTAGATACCAGAGTGCAAACTTGCAACAAACGTTTGCACTCTCTCTGCATCGGTAGGAAGTATCATAAGTGCATGGCGAGACAACTTAGAGAAACTCGCCTCATACTCGGTCACTGACATCTGACCCTGCTGGAGCTGCTCGAACTGAAACCGTAACTCTTCCCTCTAAGAGGGTGGAATATACATATCCAGAAAGGTACGCGTGAACTGATCCCAAGTCAAAGGAGGAGAACCTGCTGGTCTGCCGAGAAAATAGGACTGCCACCATCTACGGGCCCTACCCTCCAACTGAACGGTGGTAAAGTCCACCCCGTGGGACTCTAATATCTTCATGTTGTGCAGTCCGTCCCTGTACTGATCAATAAAGTCTTGGAGGCCCTCATGTCGCTCACCTCCAAAGATAGGAGGGTGTAGTCTGGTCCATCTATCCAATAGCTTATGTGGCTCGCCGGCCGCAGCTGGTCTGGGCTCAGGTATAACTATTGTAACTGGCTGGGGCCCGCCCACGGGTAGTGCTCCCGGGGTCTGATATACGGTAGCTGCATGCCCAGGAGCCTGAGCAATAGGGGCTTGTGCTCCCCCTCCCGCCTGAGATGTGGTCGAGTCTGCTGGAAATAAACCAACTTGAGTCATAGAATCCATGAACCGCAATATACGTCCATGACCTCCTGTAATCCCGCTGCAGACATGAAATCCGCTGGGGCCGGCTCTACTGCGGGAACCTCGCCTTACTCCTCGATGATTGGATCCTCAACCGGATCCACTAGTGGCATGACTAGAGAAACTCTAGGATGAACTCGTCCTCATCATGAGCTGGAGCCCTCCCTCATCCTCGGCCTCTAGCAACAGGGGGATTAGCTCCTCCATGATCGGGTTCTCACTATCTGTGAGAGAATAAGAGAAAGATACTTAGAACAACATCAACTGCACGATAGGAGATGAAGAAATAGTAGTTTCCTAACACCCTATAGAATCTCGAAGATAAGTACGGACGTCTCCGCACCGATCCGCAAGACTCTATTAGGCCTGCTCATAACTTGTGAGACCTACGTGAACCAAGTGTTCTGATACCATGTTGTCATGACCCAATTTCTCCTATAGGTCGTGATGGCACCCAAGGTTGCCATCAGGCAAGCCAACGGTGAACTGCCCATGTGATTACTCTTTTTAATAAGTTTCCAAGTAATTAAATTTCATTTATTAAGAAATTAAGGAGTAGAAAATTTAATAAAATAAAACGAAGGCAAACTAAGTGGGAAAATATAGTGACATAAATACTCCAAAACTATAAAGTCTACTAGTATGTGTGCCAAGACCTGGTGTCACAAGTGTATGAGCAACTAGTAGAATATACAAAAATTTAACTACTATCCGAAAATAAAGTAAACAGAAAGTAGATACAAAAGAGAGAGAGCTCTAGGTGTTGCAAAACGGCTCAGGAAGCAGCTCACCACTAGGCCTCGGGGTAACGGGGGTATGCGCCGGCATGACTGCCAGATGCACCTGCCTCAGATCCTACACGGTTAGTGCTGAAGTGTAGCGTGAGTACATAAACAATATGTACCCAGTAAGTATCTAGTCTAACCTCGAAGAAGTAGTGACGAGGGGTCGACTTCGACACTTACTATAGGCAAACAATAAAATACAGAAATTCTAAATAAGCATGGGCTATGTAAATAATAATAAAACTCAATAACAAGCAGTGAATAAATAATTCTTTCACCAATGGTAAATCCCAAGTCAATTTCCATCATTAAATACTTATAACCTCTCAAGCCATAAAACAATATCAAGGATAATTAGGCTTCGAGTATTATCACGCACGATTTATGCTGAGGTCGTACAACCTGATCCAAAATAATGTGTACACTGTCGAGTGTCGAGCGGCACGAACCATAGATGCATCTATTATACTGCCAAAGCGTTCGGCCCATTCCACAAGAAGAGAGAATACTTTATGAACATCCGATTTAAAAGCTATTACAGGGTTAACACACGAAGAAGCACAATTTCTATTCACGGTCAACTAACCCGCCAAAACTCAAGTAAGTGGAAGTTGGTCTTTTACAATTCCCCTATCAATTTCCAATATAATTTAGGCTCTTTAATCAACAAATATGGTACAAACATTACAAGTATTTCAAGATTTGGGTCCTAAACGACCCGGACATATGCATAATTAGTAGCTACGCACGGACTCTCGTCACCTCGTGCGTACATATCCCCCACAGTTAGAAGCAACTAGTAATTTAAATCACCTATGGGGTAAATTCCCTCTTACAAGGTTAGACAAGAGACTTTCCTCGTCTCAAAGCTCACTTCTGATCCACATATATGCCTTAAATCCTCAACTCGGTGCCAAACAACCCAAAACTAGCCAAATGTTATATAAATTAATCAATACATGTCCGAAAGTTCATAATCTAACTATTAGAGTAATTAACCAACCCCAATTGGAAGATTCCTAAAATTCACCCCTGGCCCACGTGCCCGGATTTCGAAAATCTTTGAAGATAATTGTTACTCATAACCTCATGAACTCAAATATATAATGTTCACCCAATTTCTTAATCGTTTTGGTGATTAAATCCCATTTTTATCAAAACCTAGGTTTTTTAACTAAACTGTGATAACCCAAAAAAGTCAACATTAAATTAATAATTATTTCTATGTTCTAAGACCTCGAAAAGCACAATTCATCATTTCTCGACTTGCGTGCGCAGTCCGTATAACTTTTTAGAAAGTTTTTATATGAAAAATTGATTAAAATGTGAATAAAGCCTTAAAACTCAACTAAGTTGACTTTAGTCATCATTTTGAGCAAACGCACCCGGATCAGTATTTTGATAGTTCCGGTAGGTCAGTATCGTTATTTGAGACTTGGGCGTATGCCCAGAATCGAATTCGGAGGTCCCTAGCTCGAGTTATCACATGTTGTCGAAAGTTTTAAGTTTAAAGGTTTAATGACTTAAGAAATTTGACTAATGTTTGACTTTGTTGATACCGGGTCCGTATTTTAGTTTCGAAACCCGGTATAGCTCCATTACTATATTTATGACTTATCTCCCAAATTTGGTGTGAAACGGAGCTGGTTTGACGTGATTCAGGCGTCCGGTTGTAAAAATAGAAATTCTAAAGTTTCTTAAAAATTTCATTTGATTTGGTGTCCGATTCATAGTTCTAGGCATTATTTTGGTATTTTGATCATACGAGCAAGTTCGAATGATATATTTGGACTTGTGTGCATGTACGGTTTAGAGCCCCGAGGGCTCGGGTGAGTTTCGGATAGCCTACGGACCTTATAAACTTTGGAAAAATCTGGTTTTGGAGCTTCTGCTGTCATCTGGTGCATGGTGCTTGGCGATCGCGAAGCCATTCCCACGATCATGAAGAGAAAATTGTGAGCCGTGATTTTTATCCTTCGCGTTCGCGAAGATAGGCACGCGATCGCGGAAGGTAAGCTCCCAGTACACCGTGAACGCGTAGAGTTGATCGCGTCTGTGTATAAGGAATGAAGGCATAAGTTGGGTACGCCATTTGTGCTATGCGATCGCACAAGTCAGTATGTGATCGCGTAAGGCTGAGAAAATATTCTCTGTAATCGCATGACCATTTACGCGATCGCGTAGAGTTAAAAATCTGGGCAACCAAAATATGATTCGCGATCGCAAAGAATTATCCGTGATCGTGAAGAGTAAAATGGACCTGGTCAGAAATAGTTCTACGTAATCGCGAACGAATTCTCACGATCGCGATGAGCAAAAAATCTGAATGAATTCTCGAATCTCGCAATCGCGAACGAATTTTCTACCATTTTCGATTTTGAGCTCGGGTAAGACAATGTTCGGGCGATTTTTACGATAAAACATTGAGGTAAGTGTTCTTTATCGTATATTGATTATATTTTATGATTTAATACTCATTTACATATGAATCTGTGAATTTATGGAAGAACAATCAGATTTTTTTAAAATCTTTCAAAAATATAAAATCAAGATTTGAAGGTCAATCCGGTGTCGGAATTCGATAATTTTGATATGGTTAAACTCGTATCGGAACGGGTGTTTGGATTTTGTGAGTTTTTTCAGGATTCGAGATGTGAGTCCCGCTGTTGATTTTTGAAATAATTTTCGCATTTTAATCCGGAAAAATTAGTAAATTCATATGAAATTAATTCCTACGATTTGTATTGAATATATTGAATTGTTTATGACTAGATTTGAGGATTTCGGACACTAGTTCGCGAGGCAAGGGTATATTGGAAACTTGAATTTGGTTGTGTAGCAAGGTAAGTGTCGTGGTTAACCTTGACTTGAGGGAATAGAACCCTTGAATTATTTGCTACATGAATTTCATGTGTAACGATGTGTAGGCAAGGTGACGAGTGCCTATACTTTGTCAAATTAATTATTTGCTTAATTATTTAAACATCTTAAATTGTTTTAAGACACAAATTAATTATTATAATAATTATTTCTCTCCTATTCCTTGTCAAATATTAATTCTTGAATTTCTGCAATAATTATTACATGCTTATTTAATTTATGTGTCTTAATTGCTACTTGACATTTAGCATATTAAATATTAGATTGCCTATTTTCTCCCTGATTTCCACAATTAATTGCTACTTGTCATTGTTTGTTTCATAAATAAATTATAATTATTATATGTCTTTATGCTTAATAGTTTCTCATTGAACGTGGTATTTATTGGAGTATTTTTATTTCATTTAAGAGTTGTTAAAATATATGGGGGGATCGAGTTGCACACCACAACGGAAATGAAAATAAATATCTTGGGGGATCGGGTTGCACGCCGCAAAAGATTTATTTAAAGTTTATATTTTTGGAGCGGGTTGCATGTCGCAACGGAAATTTATTGAGGAATTATATTATTGGGGTGGGTTGCACGCCGCAACGGAGATTGATTGAAATAATAATTGGTTATGACTGCCGAGTTGACTTCAACTGTTAAAATGAGTTACCTGATTTATTTCTATTATTGTTGTTATTATTATTATTGCGTACAGGTTAATGTAAGTGACCTGCCTTAGCCTCGTCACTACTTCGTCGAGGTTAGGCTCGGCACTTACAGAGTACATGGGGTCGGTTGTAGTCATACTACACTCTACACTTCTTGTGCTGATTTCAGAATTGGTCCTAGCGGCGTACTATAGACGTGCTCGGATTTCAGCTACCCAGATGAGACTTGACGTATAACTACACAGCGTCCGCAATTCTGAAGTCCCCGTCTACTTTATTTTAGCTGTGTGTTTTCTTTCAGACAGCTTTATTTGTATTATTCTAGAAGCTTGTGCACTTGTGACTCCAATTCTGGGATGGTATTTAGATATCGCGATTATTTTGGAATATTCACTTTATTTCAGACTTTATTTCCGTATTTTTTTTCTTGTTATTAATTAACTTAAAATTTTGTTAAAAATGGCCAATTATATTCTAACGTTGGCTTGCCTAGCAAGTGAAATATTTGGCTACATCACGGTCCCGAAGGTGGAAATTTCGGGTCGTGATTGTTGGTATCAGAGCACTAGGTTACATAGGTCTCACGAGTCACGAGCAAACTTAGTAGAGTCTGAAGGATCAGTACGGAGACGTCTGTACTTATCTTTCAGGGGCTATAAAGTTTAGGAACAATATCACTTCTTTCTTAACATGTCGTGCGATTTTATTTCCATCATCGATGATTGAACCATTCTATTCTTATTCTCTCACAGATGGCGCAGATGGCGAGGACACGTAATACATCCACCGACGGACAGGGACAAGAGCCCCCGGTAGCAACTATGGCCATGGGTAGAGGTCGAGGCCGAGGTCGTGCTAGAGGCCGAGGTAGAGGTAGAGCTCAGTCTAGAGCTAGAGCACCTGTTGTAGAACCTCAGGTGGATCTTCAGGAGGAGGTTCTAGTTTAGAATGTATCAGTTGGACTAGTTCAGGTCCCGGAAGGATTCATAGCTACTCCAGTGCTTCAGGATGCTCTAGTCCGTTTGGTGAGTCTTATGGAGGGCGTGGCCCAGAATGGTACATTTCCAGTGGCACCAGCCATCTCACGGGCTGGGGAGGAGCAAAAACTCCCACTACTCCAGCTTCGGAGCAGATGGCTCCCCAGAATCAGGCTCCAGCAGTCCCGCCAGTTGGGGTAGTTCAGCCAGTTGTTGCGGCATAGACCGGTGATTGGCCCGCCATGTCTTTTGAGGCCTTATTGAGACTGGATAAGTTTACTAAGATCTTTTCAATTCACTTCAGTGGTACACCTTCTTAGGACCCACAGGATTATCTTGACCACTGCCATGAAGTGCTTCGAAACATAGGTATAGTTGAGACCAATGGGGTCGATTTTGCTATATTTCAGATGACGGGTTTCGCCAAAAGGTGGTGGAGAGATTATACATTGACCAGACCAGTTGGATCGCCTGCATTGACCTAGGAGTAGTTTTCACGGCTATTTCTAGAGAAATTCCTCCCTATCACATTGAGAGAGGATTACCGCAAGCAATTTGAGCATCTACAGCAGTGCAGTATGAGTCCTGTTTTATGGATTTAGACCGTCATGCTCTCCTTTTACTACCCACTGAGGGAGAGAGAGTGAGGAGGTTTATTGAGGGACTCACTCACCCTATCAGGCTTCAGATGGCCAAGGAGACCGGAAGTGAAATTTCTTTTCAAGCGACATCTAATGTCGCGAGGAGGATCGAGATGGTTCTTGCACAGGAGAGAGGGCAGAGGTCTGATAAGAGGCCTCGTCAGTTTGGTGGTTTCAGTGGTGCCTCGTCTGGAGGCAGGGGTAATTTTGGTAGGGGTCATCCTCCCAGACCGTTTCATTTAGCACTTTAGGCATCTCCCGGTGCTTCAGGGAGTCACGGTCCTATTATGCCTTACTCTGGGCAGCCAGCATTTAGTGCACATACAGCTCCTATCAGTGCACCACCACTCTAGAGTCACTATAACGGTTATCCGGCCCGTTCGGGTCAGCTTCAGCTTCAGCAAGCACAACATCAGGATTGGTGTTACGAGTGTGGGAACATTGGTCACATCAGGAGGTATTGCCCTAGGTTGTCGAGTAACAAATCTCGACAGGATTCTCGTGCCATCATACCGGCACCGGTTGCTTCACCGCCTGCTCAGCCAGCTAGAGGTAGGGTCAGGCAGCTAGAGGTGGAGGTCAGGCCATTAGAGGTGGAGGTCAGACCGTTAGAGGTGGAGGCTAGCCAGTTAGAGGCCGTCCTAGAGACACAGTTCAGAGTGGTGGGGCCTAGCCCCAATTTTATGCTTTTCCAGCTAGGCCTGAGGCCGAGTCATCCGATTCCGTGATCATAGGTACTATTCCAGTTTTCCATAGAGATGCTTCGGTTCTATTTGATCTAGGATCTACTTATTCCTATGTGTCCTCCTATTTTGCTTCGTATTTGGTTGTGCCTCGTGATTCTCTGAGTGCTTCTGTGTGTGTATCTACACCGGTGGGAGACTCTGTTATAGTAGACCATGTCTATCATTCGTGTGTGATTACTATTGGTAGTCTTGAGACTAGTGTGGATCTTCTACTTCTTGATATGGTAGATTTTGATGTCATCTTGGGTATGGATTGGCTGTCGCCTTATCATGCTATATTGGATTGTCATGCCAAGATGGTGACCCTAGCCATGCCGGGGTTACCTCAGTTAGAGTGGAAAGGAACTCCTCATCATTCTACCAGCAGGGTTATTTCTTATATGAAGGCTTAGCGTATGGTCGAGAAAGGGTGTCTAGCCTATTTGTCTTATATTCGCAATCCCAGTGCGGATGTTCCTTCTATGGACTCAGTACTAGTTGTTCGTGAATTTCCAGAAGTATTTCCTGTAGATTTGCCGGGGATGCCACCCGACAGAGATATTGACTTCTGTATTGATTTAGCTCCGGGCACTCAGCCCATTTCTATCCCACCATACCATATGGCCCCGCCGGAGTTGAAAGAATTGAAGGAGCAGTTACAAGACTTGCTTGATCAGGGATTCATTAGACCCAGTGTCTCTACCTGGAGTGAACCAGTATTAATTGTAAAGAAGAAAGATGGTTCAATGCGAATGTATATAGATTATCGGCAGTTGAACAAGGCTACTATCAAGAACAAGTATCCACTGCCAAGAATTAATGACTTATTCAATCAGCTTCAGGGTGCCAAGGTGTTTTTAAAGATCGACTTGAGGTCTGGTTACCATCAGTTGAATATTAGGGCATCTGATGTCCCTAAGACAGCTTTTTGGACTCGGTATAGGCATTACGAATTCCTAGTGATGTCATTTGGGTTGACAAATGCCCCAGCAGCATTTATGGATTTGATGAATCGGGTGTTCAAGCCTTATTTGGATTCTTTTGTGGTTGTATTCATTGATGATATCTTGATTTACTCCAGTAGTCGAGAGGAGCATGAGCAGCATCATCGGAGTGTGCTTCAGATTTGAAGAATAATCAGTTATATGCTAAATTTTCAAAATGCGAGTGTTAAACTCAGTTGCCTTTTTGGGGAATGTTGTATCGGCAGAAGGCATAAAGGTGGATCCTAAGAAGATTGAGGTTGTTCAGAATTGGCCTAGACCTACTTCAGAATTTTCCTGGGTTTGGCAGGTAATTATCGTCGGTTCATGGAAGGGTTTTCATCTATAGCAAGCCCATTGACCAGACTGACCCAGAAAGGTGCCCCATTAAGATGGTCATACGAGTGTGAGTTGAGCTTTCATAATCTCAAGACTGCTCTGACTACGACGCCAGTATTGGTATTACCCACAGGTTCAGGATCTTATACGGTATATTGTGATGCATCTCACATTGGGCTTGGTGCAGTATTAATGCAAGATGGTAGGGTGATTGCATACGCGTCGCGACAATTGAAATTTCATGAGAAGAACTATCCTGTTCATGACTTAGAATTGGCAGCCATTGTTCATGCGCTGAAGATTTGGAGGCATTACCTCTACGGTGTCTCGTGTGAGATATTTACTGATCATCGTAGCCTTCAGTATCTGTTCAAACAAAAAGATCTTAATTTGAGGCAGAGAAGATGGTTGGAGTTGTTGAAAGACTATGATATCACCATTTTGTATCACCCCGGAAAGGCTAATGTGGTGGCCGATGCTTTGAGTAGAAAGGCTGTGAGTATGGGTAGCCTTGCTTATATTCCGGTTGGTGAGAGACCGTTAGATGTATATGTCTAGACTTTGGCTAATCAGTTTGTGTTAGATGTTTCAGAACCTAGCCGGGTTCTAGCTTGCACAGTCACTCGGTCTTCTTTATATGAGCGCATCAGAGAGTGACAATATGATGATCCTCATTTACTTGTCCTTAAGGACACGGTGCGGCACGGTGATGCCAAACAGGTTGTTGTGGGGGAAGATGGAGTTCTGCGAATGCAGGGTCGTATTTGTGTGCCTAATATGGATGGGCTTCGTGAATTAATTCTGGAAGAGGCCCACAGTTCCAGGTATTCTATTCATCCATGTACCGCCAAAATGTATCAAGATTTGTGGCAACATTATTGGTGGAGGAGAATGAACAAGGATATAGTTGCATATGTAGCTCGGTGTCTGAATTGTCAACAAGTTAAGTACGAGCATCAGAGACCTGGTGGTTTGCCTCAGAAGTTAGAAATTCCTGAGTGGAAGTGGGAGCATATCACTATGGATTTTGTTGTTGGGCTTCAACGGACTCAAAGAAAATTCTATGCAATTTGGGTCATTGTGGACAGGTTGACCAAGTCAACACATTTCATTCCAGTGGCAGTTACCTATTCTTCAGAGCGGTTAGCTGAAATTTACATTCGTGAGATTGTCCGCCTTCACGGTGTGCCCGTGTCTATCATTTCTGATCGAGGTACGTAGTTCACTTCGCACTTCTAGAGGGATGTACAATGATAGTTAGGCATGCAGGTTGAGTTGAGTACAGCATTTCATCCACAGACAAACGGACAGTCAGAACGCACTATTCAGATTTTGGAAGATATGCTTCGCGCTTGTGTTATTGACTTTGGAGGTTCTTGGGATCAATTCTTGCCACTTGCAGAGTTTGCCTATAATAATAGATACGGGTCGAGCATTCAGATGGCTCCGTATGAAGTATTGTATGGGAGGTGATGTGGTTCGCCAGTTGACCGGTTTGAACCGAGAGAGGCTCGGTTGTTGGGTACCGATTTGGTGCAGGATGCCTTGGATAAGGTCAAAATTATTCAGGATCGACTTCGCACAGCTCAATCTAGGCAAAATAATTATGTCGACCGTAAGGTTCGTGATATTGCATTCATGGTTGGAGAAAGAGTATTACTCCGAGTTTCACCTATGAAAGGTGTAATGAGGTTCGGAAAGATGGGCAAGTTGAGCCCTAGGTATATTGGATCCTTTGAAATTCTTGAAAGGGTGGGTGAAGTAGCCTACAGGCTTACATTACCACCTAGTTTATCAGTGGTTCATCAGGTGTTCCATGTGTCTTGCTACGAAAATATCATGGTGATCCGTCTCATGTGTTAGATTTCAGCTGAGTCCAATTGGACAAGGATTTGACTTACGAAGAGGAGCCGGTAGCTATTCTAGCCCGACATGTCCGACAGTTGAGGTATAAGAGTTATCTTTCAGTTCGGGTGCAATGGAGAGGTCAGCCGGTAGAAGCATCTACTTGGAGACCGAGTCGGACATATGGAGTAAATATCCACACCTTTTCACCAGCTCGGGTACTTTTTCTAATTCCGTTCGAGGAGGAAAGTTTGTTTTAGAGGTGGAGAATGTGATAACCCAAAAGGTCATCTTTAAATTAATAATTATTTATATGTCCTAAGACCTCAAAAAGCACTATTCATTATTCCTCAACTTGCGTGCGCAGTCTGTATAATTTTTCGGAAAATTTTTATATGAAAAATTAATTAAAATGTGACATAGAGCCTTAAAACTCAACTGAGTTGACTTTGGTAAACCTTTTGAGCAAACGGACCCCAATCAATATTTTGATAGTTCTGGTAGGTCCGTATCGTGATTTGTGACTTGGGCGTATGCCCGGAATCGAATTCGGAGGTCCCTAGCTCGAGTTATCGCATATTGTCAAAATTTTTAAGTTTAAATATTTAATGACTTAAAAGATTTGACTAATTTTTGACTTTATTGATACCGGGTCTGTATTTTGGTTCTGAAATCCGGTATAGCTCCATTACTATATTTATGACTTGTCTGCCAAATTTGGTGAGAAACGGAGCTGGTTTGACGTGATTAGGGCGTCCGGTTGTTAAAATAGAAATTCTAAAGTTTCTTAAAATTTTCATTTGATTTGGTGTCTGATTCGTAGATCTAGGCATTATTTTGGTGTTTTGATCATACGAGCAAGTTCGTATGATATTTTTGGACTTGTTTGCATGTACGGTTTAGAGCCCCGAGGGCTCGGGTGAGTTTTGGATAGCCTATGGACCTTTTGAACTTTGGAAAAAACTGGTTTTTGAGCTTCAGTTGTCATCTGGTGCATGGTGCTTTGCGATTGCGAAGCCATTCCCGCGATCGCGAAGAGAAAATTATGAACCGTGATTTTTACCCTTCGCGTTCGCGAAGATAGGCACGCGATCGCAGAAGGTTAACTCCCAGTGCACCGTGAACGCGTGGAGTTGATCGCATCCACGCAGAAGGAATGAAGGCATAAGCTGGGCACACCATTTGTGCTACGCGATCACGTAAGGCTGAGATAATGTTCCCCGCGATCGCATGACCAATTACGCGATCGCGTAGAGTTAAAAATCTGTGCAGCCAAAATATGATTCGCGATCGCAAAGAATTATTCGCGATCGCGAAGAGTAAAATGGACCTGGGCAGAAATAGTTCTACACGATCGCGAATGAATTCTCGTGATCGCGAATGAATTCTCGTGATCGCGATGAGTAAAAAATCTGAACAAATTCTCGAATCTCGCGATCGCGAACGAATTTTCTACCTTTTTCGATTTTGAGCTCGGGTAAGACGATTTTCGGGCGAGTTTTACGGTAAAATATTGGGTAAGTATTCCTTATCCTATATTGATTATATTTCATGATTCCGTACTCATTTACATCATGAATCCGTGAATTTATGGAAGAAAAATCAGATTTTTATAAAATCTTCCAAAAATGTAAAATTAAGATTTGAAGGTCAATCCGTTGTCGGAATTCGATAATTTTTGTATGGTTGAATTCATATCAGAACGGGTGTTCAGATTTTGTGAGTTTTTTTTGAGATTCGAGACATGGGTCCCACTGTTGATTTTTGAAATAATTTTCGGATTTTAATCCGGAAAAATTAGTAAATTCATATGGAATTAATTCCTACGATTTGTATTGAATATATTGAATTGTTTATGACTAGATTTGAGGATTTCGGACACTAATTCGCGAGGCAAGAGTGTATTGGAAACTTAAATTTGGTTGCGAAGCGAGGTAAGTGTCGTGGTTAAGCTTGACTTGAGGGAATAGAACCCTTGAATTATTTGCTACTTGAATTTCATGTGTAACGATTTATAGGCAAGGTGACGAGTGCCTATACTTTGTCAAATTAATTATTTACTTAATTATTTAAACATCTTAAATTATTTTAAGACACTAATTAATTATTATAATAATTGTTTCTCTCCTATTCCTTGTCAAATATTAATTCTTGAATTCCTGAAATAATTGTTACATGCTTATTTGATTTATGTGTCTTAATTGCTACTTGACATTTAGCATATTAAAAATTAGACTGCCTATTTTCTCCCTGATTTTCACAATTAATTGCTACCTGTCATTGTTTGTTTCATAAATAAATTATAATTATTGTATGCCTTGATGCTTAATAGTTTCTCATTAAACATGGTATTTATTGGAGTATTTTTATTACATTTAAAAGTTGTTAAAATATATGGGGGGATCGGGTTGCACGCCGCAACGAAAATGAAAATAAATATATTGGAGGATCGGGTTGCACGCCGCAAAAGATTTATTTAAAGTTTATATTTTTGAAGTGGGTTGCACGCCGCAACGGAAATTTATTGAGGAATTATATTGTTGGGGCGGGTTGCACGCCGTAACGGAGATTGATTGAAATAATAATTGGTTATGACTGCCGAGTTGACTTCAACTATTAAAATGAGTTACCTGATTTATTTCTATTATTGTTGTTATTATTATTGTTGCGTACAGGTTAATGTAAGTGACCTGCCTTTGCCTTGTCATTACTTCGTTGAGGTTAGGCTCGATACTTACAAAGTACATGGGGTCGGTTGAACTCATACTACACTCTGCACTTCTTGTGCAGATTTCGGAGTTGGTCCCAGTGGCGTAATATAGACTTGCTCGGATTTCAGCTACCCAGAGGAGACTTGAGGTATAACTGCACAGCGTCCGCAGTTCTAAAGTCCCCGTCTACTTTATTTTAGTTGTGTGTGTTCTTTCAGACAGCTTTATTTTATTCAGACCTTTATTTGCATTATTCTAGAAGCTCGTACACTTGTGACTCCAGTTCTGGGATGGTATTTAGATATCGCGATTATTTTGGAATATTCACTTTATTTCAGACTTTATTTCTGCATTTGTTTTCTTGTTATTAATTAACTTAAAATTTTGTTAAAAATTGCCAATTATATTCTAACGTTGGCTTGCCTAGTAAGTGAAATATTAGGCGCCATCACGGTCCCGACGGTAGGAATTTTGGGTCGTGAAATTCCATTTTTATCAAAACCTAGGTTTTTCAACTAAACCCATAATTTTCACAATTTTACATGTTAAAATCAATCCATAATCTATGTATTTAACTTACGTTGGATAGAAATTACTTACCTTCAATAGCTAGGTGAAATCCCCTCTCTAAGAAGCTCCAAAATCGCCTAAGAAGTGAAATAAATGAGCCAAAATGGCCTAAGTCCCATATTAAATGGACCTCACTGCCTCCAGCATTTTCGCTTCTGCGGACCTAGGGCTACATCTGCGGTGCTGCACCTGCAGAAAAACCATCGCAGGTGCCATCCTAGCCCAAGTTGGCTGACTCCACTTCTACGGACGGGCTCCCACTTCTGCGGTCCCATCTTTGCGGAGAGTCTGCGGTCCAGGCCTGGCTAGCCTCTTCTCGCACCTGCGGACTTCTTATCGCAGAAGCGAGGCCGCTTCTACTGATTTACCTCTACTTCTGCGGACCACTGGACACACGCCCCAAGTCCAAAATCATCATACGAACCTATTGGGACCGTCAAATCCCGGTTCCGAGATCGTTTACTAGAAATGTTGACCCAAGTCAAACTTAACCCTTTAAAGCCCATATTAAGGAACTAAGTGTTCTGATTTCAACCCGAACCCTTCCAAACCCGAACTAACCATCCCCGCAAGTCACAAAACAGCAAAAATACATACGAGGAGTCTTATTTAGGGGAACGTGGATCTAGAAAGCAAAACGACCGATCGGGTCGTTATAGTTACCAAAGAAAATAGGATTCGAG
The DNA here is from genome assembly GCF_000715075.1 of Nicotiana tabacum. Classification (NCBI taxonomy): domain Eukaryota; kingdom Viridiplantae; phylum Streptophyta; class Magnoliopsida; order Solanales; family Solanaceae; genus Nicotiana; species Nicotiana tabacum. The sequence goes on from NC_134098.1 coordinate 11,366,369, forward strand.
GCTCAAAGGGGCTAACTAAGATACACAACAATTAGGCGGTTCACAAGCATATAATTGGCTTACAAAGAAATGCCTATATCACTTCCTAGACAGAACAAAACTGCTATTTTGCTTTGCAAATATCTAGGGCAAGTTCTAGACTTCAACTGGCATGCATAGAATATTACCAAATACCTCACATGCACATTGGCACATAACTCACTTAGGATCGGATCTATCCCAACTCTCTAGTCAAAGCAGTTAGGCAAAGTCACAATCCAACAATTTAAGGCACTTACACATGATCAAGAACTGAGCCTAGGTGTCACAAATAAGGCACTCACCACTCTCAAGGAACAACAAAGTTAAGAAATATTGTCTCAAATAAGCACAACGACACAAGATTCTCTTTATTCGTATAAAAGAAAAACTAACTACACCCGGTTCAAGTAAAAATCCTTGGAAAAGAACCGTAGCACAAAGAAAAACCAAGGAAGAATTGTTACACTACCTAAAAAATATATATTTTAGGAAAAAAATGTGATTTTTTGGTTAAATTTTTGTTTCGACTTTAATCCCTCAAGAAGACAGTCGAGGAAATCCATCGTTGGGAAGAGTCTATTTTTTTTAATTTCCTAAAATAATGACGAACACACACACACACACACACACACACACACACACACACACACACACACACACATATATATATATATATATATATATATATATATATATATATATATATATATATATATATATATATATATATATATATTCACATATATTTACATCCCCCACCCCCACACTTTAAATTGTGGCATGTCCCTGTCACACATAAGTAAAAAGTAAGAGGTTAAGGACCTACCTTGAATTTTTTCCATTTCCGAGAACTTATGAACTCCACCCCTAATTCTGAATTCATTCCTAGTTTTCACTCCTTGGGATTATTTATGGAACTCATCAGGACAAAGTCATCTGAATATATCTGCAATATCCAGTCTTTTCTTTCTTTCTTGGCCTCGTTTTGAGTGGTGAATTGTTCTTGTCAGATAATCCTCAACTTGTTCCTGCATTCTTTTATAGGATCAATCCATGCATCTTCCTGCAAATCTCCAAAAATAAAATTCACATGATTAAGGTTAGAATAAGAAAATAAATAAGAAAAATCATGTGAATATTCCTCTGGTATGTCCAAGACCATTTTTTTCTCATTCTCTTCTACTAAAGGTGGTAAATGTGGAAAGGTGGGTGAGGGTTTGAACTCTTCTTTTATTGCTTCACAATCAACCAAAGCCTCATCTTCAGTCATCTCAATTGAATGAGAGTGTTCTTCCAGAGTGGCAAGTTCTCTCTGTGGATGCTCATCCTCTTGGGTAGACTCATTCTCACAGGGTATCTCCTCCATATATCCACCATCACAACGCAATGAACTTTCTGAAAGAATACTTATTATTTGACTAACTTGAATTGTTAGGTTCTTAATGGATTTACCATTTTGTATAAATCTCTCTTCAACACTGTTCATGAACTTATACATAAGCTCTTCTAAACTACCATTCTCCTCTTGAGGTGGTTGTCTCACTTCGCTTTCGTTCCAGTCATAATCAGAGTATTCATTCCATCCAAAGTTAAGATTGTGGCCATATACCTATAAGGACTAAAAACAGAGTGAGACTTTTCAAAAGATGAACCATAGGAAGAATACTTACCTGTTTGACAGTCAACCCATAGGTGATTTCCCCTACATTTAAAGCAAATAGCAGACTTGTGATAATTTTCAGCTGCTAACTCTGCAACCATTTTCTTAGGTTGGTTGTGCTCCATCTTTACAACTCTTGAGTTCAACATCAGGACTATTTTCTTCAAACTTTCTCCCTAGAACTTATCCGGTGCTACATAAGAAATCTTGAAGACAAGTTAACTAATAAAAAAATAAAAAGTAAACAAAAAAATAATAATTCCCGAATTAGAACCAAAAATTATTTTATAACACTATTGATTGCCAATCTCCGGCAACAACGCCAAAATTTAACAAGCGCAAAACACATCACGAAATTGATGCTCGATAGCCAAAGATAGTATAGTATGATTATCGTCTCCACTTGGATTGGATTTAAATAATGCTCTAGTAATTTCTGGTTTAACTGCTATTCAGGATGATCAAAAGTTGATTGGAATGATTACGAACTATTTTTAACTACTAAAGTATTTGACAATTGACTGAAAAGAACTAGAGATTAGTAGAGTTGGTTTCTTATCAATGTGAGAGGTTAGGGTTTTGGCATGATAGGTGCAAGGTTGTTATTATAGATATGATATTGTTATATTTCACTCTTGAGGTTCTATAGATACTCACGAATTCAATAGGTGATTAGCTTATACTTCTGATTCAGACTCTTCTCTCGATTAAATCTAAATCTTTCAAATAAACTAATGTGAAGTACGGTAAAACTTGCAAGAATTTATTCGTAGGAATGATCTGAGAGAAACTTCTCGCGAATATTTCTCAATCTTAATTTAAACGGTAACTCAAAAAGCTCTCTCGATTACTTCAAAGAATCACCAAAATAAACTAAGGCATACGCTGCAAGAATATTCAATAAGATATTTCTCTTTCGATTAAACACTATAAAGAATAAAATCACAACTATATTAAAGCTCTTTCAATAAATTCAAGCAATTAAACAGTAGTCAAATCCATAAACGACAACTAAGTCACCAAATCATGTCACACCCTAAGGTAAACTACTCCATATATGTAGAGAAAGTCATCACAAATAGAATTAAAGAGTAAGAAAACATCAATCTAATGTTACAATCCAAATTTCCGTATTGAATTGATGGAAAGATGATGAAATCCTGTATCTTGTAGCCTCCAATGCTCTCCCAAAGCTTTCGTAGGTCAAAAGTCCCCCAAAAATCATATTTTTGGTATATTTATACCATGTAGAAATGGGTCCCGGCGAAACTATCCTTTTCAAACTGAAGTAGGAGAAATACTCTATAAAATTTGCACATGCGTGGCGCATGGCGCGCCGCCCCACGCGATGCGCTTGTGGAGAAATTCAAAGAGTTGATTTTTACACTCAGCAGAAATTTTGCACTAGCGCCTCGCGGCGCGGTAGTGCATTTTTCTCAGAGTAGTCTTTTTTTTCACTTTTTGACATCCAGACTTAGTCCTCGACTCCCGAACGTGATCACGACTTAATTTTTTGGGCTTTTACTCAGACTTCAAATATCCAACTTGTTCAAATTAGCTCGAAATTATCTTAATAGCTCGAATTATTTCCTGTAATGTATAAAACACGCAATAAGAATAAAGTACTAAAAGTTTGGCTCAAATACAATAAAATATAGTGATTAGAGTGTAAAATATAGCTAAAACACGAGTTCCTAGCCTACCATCACTAGTAACAATACAAACAAAGTTAAGTACCATTAAGTCCACTTAAATTTCCTAGTTTGGCTAAATAAGTACAAGTACTATTCGAAAATAAAAAGGCAGAACAGCCTGATAGATACTTGTATTTGTATCGTTTTGACATCCCAGGCCTTCTATTTTACGAAGTTTTATCTAAGCACTTGTACGTATCCAAACAGTATTTTAAACACCTCATTGTAATGACTATTATACATGTTTCTCACTTGCTTGACGGGAATGACACATCAGATCCACATCACTTGCCATGTCATTTTCTATTTTTGTCAATTAAAAATTCCATTTGAAAAAATAAAATTAAAACCCTTGTTTCATGTTCTCGCACCCATGTTTTGGTCTTTTAAACCATGCTTCAGTCAACCCACTAGAAACAATGGCTTATCTACACAATTTCTCCAAATCCAAACGGACAGACTTTACAAGATTTTAATTGATACTCAAACACAAATTCACAATCACTCCACCGCTCATCGGCAACTTTCACCAGTTTTGCCCATTTTTGACCCACTAGTGACCATCACGACACACTCATTTCGCGAGCGACAAGAAAATAATAGTCATAAAAGATAACTATCAAGCCCAAAATTTTGAAATGCTTCTATCGCCAGAAAAGATACCCAACAAGCTTAGTATTTAAGAAGTATTGAAAACTCAAACAAAATTTATTCATTTATTTCGAAAAAGGGCTAGATGTGTCCTTGTACTATCAGAAATTAGTTATAAGTACCCTTAGTCATACTATTCTTCCCCATCTACTCCTGCCATTACACATTTTAATATTTTTGCCCCGGCATCTAACAGACCCATTTTTAAGGTCAAGTGAGACGATTTTAAACAGCCTAACCATGTATCCTTTTACCCTACCCGTTCCAATAGCCTCCCATTCACCCCTAAAAACACTTAATCTTGTTTTCTTCTGCAAACTTAGGTTTTGCCCCATCATAAAAGAAAACTTTACTGGTATTTGATAAGCGCAAGAGAGAAATGATTTTTCTCGGTCATAGATGAAACTTATTTTTCTCTACACTTTATTTCAATTTCTTTTTCATACTCATAGATGAAACTGATTTTTCTTTACACTTATTTCAATTCTTTTTTCATATCACTTACTCCAAATCAAAATTTCAGTTCTTTCATTTTGCGATGATAATCCTCAAGTCAAGGCTCCATTAGTGTCGGTGAACATTATCATGGCTTTGAAGATAGGAAAGTAAGTTGCACTGCTTTGTTTGGTTAGAAAGGTTAGGATGACGTTGGTATAGTATACAGTGGCGGATCAACAAATAGTATATATACATAAAAATAAAATATTTAATCTATCTGCGCGATATAATTTTCGACTAAGGGTTGGCTCCGCCACTGATAGTATAGTGTTCTTTTCTTTTGATTTCAATGGTTAATACAAAAAAAATTGTCAAAAAGAACCATGTCCAGTTTGTATCGAAGATCAAAGGCTAAAAAAGTGTCAAGTTCGATGAAATATTGTGATTATTTCGGGATCACTCATATTTTTCTTACTGAACTTACCATTGATGGAAAAGGGATTTCTTACCCCATAAATTTCATAATTAAAAATAGATATAAAGCACATTGTGCAACTATTCGAGAATTAAATAATGAGTACAGTAAAATAATATCTTAATAAATTCATTTGAATGGAAAATATGAGATACTACACATTTGTATCAGATATTTGGTAAAAGAACAAATATGTGCATTAACAAGGTATTCAAAGCTCTAATATCAGGCACCTCTTGATAATTTAGGGAAGGAATAATTTGTCGACCAACATAAAGTTTGAGTAAGGGATAGTGGGGTAACAGAGGAAAATCTAAGATGCATTTTGAACAAAAGTGATATTTCTGTTCAGAACGTGAAAGGATTTAAGGAGTAAATAAAATGCAGCTGAGGACTTGCATTGGATTTTTTGAAGCTGTGCAAACAGTTAGCTAATTGAAAGAAATGGAGGTGAAGAGAGAAAACAGAGGGAAATCGCAACAGATGAGGCAAAACGCTAGTTTTGGAGAAGAAAACAAGATTAGGTCTATTTGTGGGCGAATAGGAGGCTATTGGGTTGGGGCTGAACGGGTAGGGTAAAAAGGGTAAAATGGGTATGTTAGATGCAGGGGCATAAATATTACAATGGTAAAGGGCCAAATATAACCCCTTACTTTTGAAAATACCTCTCGTTATACTAGTGGGTTATCTATACCCCTGCAGTCATATTTTGGGTTCAAATATACCCCTCATTTAAATGGAGGGACATGTGTCATAGTCTTGTTGGTCAATTATAAATATCTTCTAATTAATTAAAAAGATCCATTACCCATACCCGAAAAATAATTTTTTTATTTTTGTAAAAACTGAAAAAAACTGAAATTATTTTTACTAAAAACTGAAAAAACTGAAAAATATTTTCTAAAACAATGTTTTTGTAAAAACTGAAAAAATAAAAGCTGAAATGCAATTTTCTAAAGCAATTGTTTTTGTAAAAACTGAAAAAAACAGATTTTATTTTTTTTACTAAAAACTGAAAAAAATGAAAATATTTTTTTTTCCAGTTTTTACAAAAAAACTGCTTTAAAAAAAGCTGAAAAATATTTTCTAAAACAATATTTTTGTAAAAACTAAGAAAAAAAAACTAAAAAATAATTTTCTAAAGCAATGTTTTTGTAAAAACTGAAAAAATAAATATTTTCTTTTTTTTCAGTTTTTAGTTAAAAATATTTCAGTTTTTTTCAGTTTTTAATTGCTTTAGAAAATTACTTTTCAGTTTTTTTTCCAGTTTTTACAAAAATATTATTTTAGAAAATATTTTTCAGTTTTTTTAAAGAAATTTTTTTTTGTAAAAACTGGAGAAAAAAATATTTTAGTTTTTTCAGTTTTTTGTAAAAAAAACAATTAGTTTTTTCCAGTTTTTACAAAAAAAAAAATTATTTTTCGGATATGGGTAATGGGTCTTTTTAATTAATTAGGAGATATTTAGAATTGACCAACAGGACGATGACACGTGTCCCTCCGTTTAAATGAGGGGTATATTTAAACCCAAAGTATGACTGTAGGGGTATAGATAACCCAATAGTATAACGAGGAGTATTTTTATACCAATTTCTAAAGTAGAGGGGTATATTTGGCCCTTTGCCGATGTCAAAATGCGTAACGGCAGGGGTAGATAGTGAAGAATAGTATAATGGACGGTACCTATAACTAATTTCTGATAGTACAGTGACACATCTGGCCCTTTTCTATATTTATTTTAATATATTTTATTTTTGGAGAATATTGATGGAAGAAAAGTTTTGATTTAAATACTTTAACCACTGGAAAAAATTGTGGAACCATAAAAAGGGGAAAAGGGAAGAAGATGGTTGGAGACATTTGATGGAAGAAGGGATGCACAAAGCCGAAAATCTTATGGAATATAAAAGAATAAAGAAAGATGAAGAGAAAGGGAAAGGGGAGGGATCTGATGAAGAAAAGAGATAGGGAGGGGGAGAACCAGAGAAGGAGGGCAAGGGAGGGTAGTTCTGTTATATATTTTCTTTTTTCTTTTGTTTATTTTTCGGTTGTCTTATTTTTATTTCTATTGAAGTAAAATTACCAATTCATTGAATTCACGTACCATATGTGCATATAAATCATGCACTGTCCACCTCAGCCATATAAACACCACATAAGCTCAATCAATGGTCAAAGACGTTAAATGAAACTTCGCAAAGTAAAAGTCGGGATGTCAAAACGGTACAAGTACAAGTGTCTACCAGGCTTTTCTGCCAAATAAAAATAAGAGAAGAAATATACTAGAGGCAGATTGATTGACCATAACGCCCGCTTGTGGCTTCCTTTAGAACAAAAACTAACACAGGTAGATTGAGATCTTGCTGCAGGGAAAATTGCACGAGATCAGGTAAGAGCTGAGGTACTAAACCTGCAAACGTTTTACAATCAAAGGACACTAAACCTAAAACAAGGAAAAACTGCGATTGATATTGCTGTACAAAATCATGCATCTCCTACAACTCTGATTAGCTATGAAGATAATTACACTCAGAGCCCTTTACACATCGACCATTCGTATTATATGGACAGGGCTTATTCCTTCTGAAGAAACCGCCAGGCCCTCTACTGCCAAAAGATGACTGCCTATTCCAGCGTCCACCATTGTAACCTGAGTTGCCACCATGAGAACCCTCGTCCTTGTGACGTGAGAAGTTACCCCCATGATGCCGGTGTTCATTATTTCTCGTGCCCGGACTTCCAGTAGATGGACGCCAACCTTGATTTGCATTAGCATCTCCTGGTGGTTGTGATTGTCCTTGGACAAGAGTTCCAGGATTTCCAATTCCAGTAACCCACCCGTTACTAGGCGTAAGCCCGGGAACAGTTGATCCCATATTCACTGTTGTAGCAACCCAGCCTTGATTTGCATTACCAGGCGCAAATCCCTGGACCATAGGATTACCCAATGGTGCAACCCATCCTTGGTTCAAATTCCCAAGAACTGGCACAGTAGGCACAACCATACCAGGATTTGCATTTCCAACAGGCATTGCTTGAACAGTGACTCCCCAGTTCATATTCATGGCTGCCGGTACCTGTCCACTCCAGGTCATGTTTGCATTTCCTGGCATCATGCCCCAGCCAGTATTTGGATTTTCAGGTCTGAGTGCTGATGCAGAACTGATACTCTCTGGCTGCACCACACCCCAGGGTGCAGTAGGCATAGATGGAGGTTGCACATTGGGTTGGCCACCTTGAGTTTGAGCTCCCCAATAATGAGGTTGAGGCACAACTGAGGCTCCTGCGCTTGAGAAACTTACAGCAGAATTTTGAACAGAAGACGTAACCCAATTACCATATCCCTGAGGATGCCCAGGAGCAGCAACAGAACCATTTGTTTCTCCATTCAATGAAGCAGCAGCAAAAGTATGAGCACCCACATTAGGATTCTGAATATTAAGAGACTGAATGGACTGTACAGTTGCATTTTGTGAGCCAGGTTGGTTATTCATAACTGCCGCATGTTGTTCATTACTAGCAATCGACTGAGTATGTTGCATTGGATTTGTTGGGCCTGCTGGGATACCCTCTCCAGAGTTGAGCACGGGACCAAAACCAGTAACAGAACTCACATTATTTTCTGATTCCCTTACTTCAACAAAAGAAGAAATTCCACCTCTAGCGGAAACAGAAAGACTAGGAGAATTCTCAGAACCACGACTATGATTCAAATGAGGTCTCTCTCCATCTCGATTTTGCACGATAGCTCTTGAATGTATACTGTCAACTGCTGGTGAAGCTTTTTCAAACCTTCCTTCTAATGCATCAGTCAAAAGAATAGATTCGCCTTCCTTTTCTGTAATTCTCCATATTTTCAGATCAGCAGGGAAGTATCCTGTATTGCTCCATTTACGCAACTGAACCATAGAAAATGGCCCCTGTGCTTTTCCAGAAGGATCCTTGTAATGCCACATCTTTTCTGTTTCATTGATCTTGACAACAGTTTCTGCAGCCTTAACTGGGAGTGTAGCTGGAGAAGGAACAGATGCAACACCTGAAGATCTCGACACAACATCGCTATTCCATCCAATTGTTTCAGAATTGGTAGCAGAAACGAGCTTCTCCAGATTCTGCGATTCTGTCTCCCAATCTTTCCCTTTCCATGCATTCTCATTTACAATCTCACCAATACGTGCAGCATCTTGGCTTTTGCTAAAAATGTTTTTACTGGACAAACTTCTGTCGAATTCCCAATTTTTAGACTGAAATTTCCCTGCACTCCCCCGAGAATCTTTTGGAGAAAAGTTGCTTCCAGGGGAAACTGGCCCGTTTCCTCTCCTGCTGAAACTGGAATCTCGTGACCCTGTATAAACATCTGCGGCAGCAGCAGAAATTTAAACCAATACTCCGTAATATGAAATAGATAGACAAGAAGAAAGGGAAGTCATAAACCTCGTCTACTCTCTTTTTCCCCATCATCATCCTCAGACTCATAGCTCGGATCCATTTTCGGATCTGCGTGTATTTCTGGAACTTCGTCAAGTCTACGATGACGTTCATCAGGAGTCTTTAAAAGCTGCAGTTTCTCCACGCATTCTCTAAGCGTAATCATTAGTTAAGGCCTATTGGACCAGCTGGAACTTAAGAAGATATCAACTATTCAGCTGAACTTGCATGAATAACATCCCCATCATAATCATAATTACATGCAAATGATGATTTCAAAAAAGATAACAAGTTGGGAGGGTAGGTGAGCTTCTAGAGGTTTCATCTTCTGTTGTCTAGGATGGTCCCTCCATACTTTATCTGGGAAGAAAAAAACAATGTGCAAGGTCTAAAACTCTAGGTCAGACAGAGCAGAGATAAATGGAATGAGTAGCAGTAAACACCCATCCAATGCAAATAATAATTCAAAAAGAAAAAAGAATGCCCCGAATTAATGCAAGATTTCCGGAACCACGTGATTCAGTGTCTGAATCATAATGCAGACTCTGTCATGACAAGACAAAGGAAATATGGTCAACTGGTCACGGTAGTGCACTTTGGACCTAACAATCCTGCCCTGCAAGAAAGGGAATACAAAACGAAACAGCAGTCATACAGGAAGCATCCATAGTTGTTAAGTTATGTCAAATTGAAGAGCATAATTATCTATTCGTTTGATAAATATGAGAACATAATAGACTTTACATAAGTGATCACTTAAAGAAAGAGTGAGAAAATATTGATGATAAAGGATATTCCTTTTTACGCCCTTTCTCGCTAGCTCGATCACGAAGATGACTAAGCCGCAGGATCTCCGATTCCAGCCACTGCAATTCAGCACAGATAATCAGGCATGATAACAACAACAACAACAACATACCCAGTATAATCCCACAAGTGGGGTCTGGGGAAGGTAGTGTGTACGCAAACCTTACCCCTACCTGGCGAGGTAGAGAAGCTATTTTTGATAGACCTTCGGCTCAAGAAAAGGTGAAAAGAGAGAGAAAGGAAGAAGACGAAGAAGAAAGAGGAAGAAGAAAGAAAGAATAGAGGGACAAAGGACGATAAGGAAAAAGGGAAAAAGACAACTATAGTAACAACAACAACAACAACAACAACAAGAAAAAGAAAAAGTAGCATCAAATAGTAATAAAATGGAAAATACGACACGGAGCGAACGAAACAATAAACAAATACTAGAGGTCAAAGAATACCCAAAAAAACAAGAGAGCTACTAATACTACTAAAAAGAACGGGGAACTCTCGACTACCTACTAGCCTACTACCCTAATCTTCGACCTCCACACCCTTCTCTCCTGGGTCATGTCCTCATTAAGCTGAAGTAGCGCCATGTCCTGGCTAATCACCTCTCCCCAATACTTCCTCGGCCTACCTCTACCCCTTCTCAGCCCCGCCACGGCCAGCTTTTCACACCTCCTAACAAGAGCATCCGTACTCCTCCTCTACACGTGCCCGAACCATCTCAGTCTTAACTCCCGCATCTTGTCCTCCACGGGTCCTCACTCCCACTTTGTCCCGAATAACTTCGTTCCTAATCTTATCTCTCTTGTATGCTCACACATCTATCTCAGCATCCTCATTTCTGCTGCTTTCATCCTCTGAACATGGGAATTCTTGACTGGCCAACACGCAGCCCCATACAACATAGTAGGTCTAACCACCACTCTGTAGAACTTACCCTTAAGTCTTGGTGGCACCTTCTTATCACACAAAACACCGGATGTGAGCCTCCATTTCATCCACCCCGCACCGATACGGTGGGAGACCTCATCATCAATCTCCCCGTTACCTTAGATTATAGACCCGAGATACTTGAAACTACCCCTCCTCGGGATGACTTGGGTATCAAGCTTCACATCCACGTCCACTTCATGAGTCTCGTAACTGAACTTACACTCCAAGTATTTCGTTTTGGTCCTACTCAATTTGAAACCTTTAGACTCTAAGGTCTGTCTCCAGACCTCCAGCCTCGCGTTAGCCCGCTTCTCGTCTCACCAATCAGCACTATGTCATCGGCAAATAACATGTACCATGGCACCTCCCCTTGAATGTGCCGCTTCAGCACATCCATTGCTAGAGCAAATAAGAACGGGCTAAGCGCCAATCCCTGGTGCAACCCCATCACTACTGGGAAGTGATTCGAGTCACCTCTCATTGTCCTCACTCGATTCTTAGCACCATCATACATGTCCTTGATTACCCTAGTGTATGCTACCGGAACGCCGCTAACCTCCAAACATCTCCACAGAACCTCCCTCGGGACTTTATCGTATAATATATTAGAACAATTTTGAAAACCATATAGATAATGACATCTCTGAGAAATACGAGGCAGGAGAGAGAATTGAGAGAAAACGTGATATAAATGTCTTACACCTATATAGGCCCATTACTCTATGTACATCTTAGCAATCAATATATAGTTGCCGAACAATCTACATTTAGCTAAAAGTAGCTATCTACGTAACTGCTAACTAGAATGATTACGCTCACACCTAGAGGAGAGCGAATAGCTATCCTAAAAAAGAGTCTTCATCTCCCATGTAATTTAACTAGACTAGTCCATACCCAGGAAAAAAAAAAGAGAAACACCTCTGATACCCAGAAGATCAACAAGAAAAATTCTAAGAAGACTGGTCACTGTTGTGTTGCTAAATTTCCTAATCAGTCTTAGAGCCTAGAAAACTTAACTCCAAATGTTTAAATGGCACCATTGAACATCGGGAGAGTGTAATAACAACAGCTATATATTGGTTGATGGGGCTTGATAATAAGAAACCTCTCCGAATCCTTATGATGTTAATGTTTCAAACACTAAACTTCAAAGAAGCTACTATAAATTCCCTTTTTAACGTATATATCGTTTTTTACAAAGTCCGTGTTTCACTACATAAGCATCTCCGACACTCAATCAGCAAAGTGCTGACTGCCAACACTATTAGGTCCTTTGGCATAATTACGGTTACACGAAACTCTGTTTCATGTAAATTGATCAGGCACCGGAAGTCAAAAACAAGAGCATACTTGAGGACTACTGCAAAACTTTACTTCAAGGTGACTCACAAAGATTATATATGCATTTGCAGAGGGAGAGAGGGAGAGAGGGAGATGGCAAGCCCACGAGAAAAAGAGAGAGAAAGACATCGTTCAAGGTTTGATAAAAGCTATAGAAAAAAATGCGAGAAGTGAAAATGTCCACTATCATGTGCCAAAGGGGGACTGCTTATAACTCTGCAATAACTTACCTTCAGCCCATTTAGTTACAATAACCCATTTATGATACTGGTACCACCTTAAACAACAACAACAACAGCAACCCAGTATAATCCCACTAGTGGGGTCTGGGGAGGGTAGTGTGTACGCAGACCTTACCTCTACCCTGGGGTAGAGAGGCTGTTTCCGATAGACCCTCGGCTCCCTCCCTCCAAGAACTCCCCACCTTGCTCTTGGGGTGACTCGAACTCACAACCTCTTGGTTGGAAGTGGAGGGTGCTTACCACTAGAGCAACCCAATCTTGTTGTTGCTGTTGTTAACCCATTTATGATACTGGTACCACCTTAAATCTAAAAATAAATGCATACTGGAAAAAGTAATAAAAAGAAAGCAGTTAGCTTACATCATCAACTCTAGCAGGCTGTATTTCCACGGCTTTGTCAAGAACGTCACCCTGTAAATGTGACGATTTATCAGCAATACGAGAATAGGGACAAAGTTATAGTAACCATATATTGTCACAATCAATTCCAGTCTTACCACTGTTAGTCTATTGATCAGTCCACACCTTATACTCTGGCGTAAACGCTTGCATTCTTCCTGACAATTGAAAGTAGAAGCATGTGAACAGCTAGATCAGAAGACATCAATTTAGCCTTTTTATCAAGCGAGATAAGTGAACATATTAATAATGTTTCAGATGAGCATTATTGATGATGCAATGGCACTCATTGTAGGATAAAATCCCATAGGGTAACATGAGCACGCCAAATATGGACTATATAAACCCTTGGATCTGATACTCATACTCAAAAGCCAACCAACACCTAAATGCAGTTGGCAAAGCTTGCTGGCTGCAGTAAAATCCCATGCATTTTATTCCCTCCTTTTCTTGTCTTTTCCTTTACCACAAGAATTGTTTCAGTAAATTCTATTAAATTAAGTAGCTAGTGAATTGCAATTCAATCACCTCAGTAAAATCTTGATTTGAGACAGTATCAATTGATACAACCTCTGTCTTGTTCAGATTTAAGATATCCAACACAATATCAGTTGTCCTCTTGCCAAGTTTGTAGGGTTCAGCAGCTTTGCTTGTACCTGCAACAAGAAGACTCTTGTTTATGATAGGAAGAGGTGAAAGAGGTTCAAGTACAATTTCAGACACATAGTGACAACAGAGAAAACAAAAATGTCCAAACTAGCAATATCAGAAGAACTATAAATAATTACCAACGACTTGCACCAGCCTATAGAGGTCTTGCTTCTGTGCACTACCAGAAATTCGTATTCTTACAAACGTCCCAAAAACTTTTTCATGAAAATTGTCAATCTCTTCAAGTAGGTCCTCTATCAACTTCCGTCGTAAGTAAATTAAGCTGATGTTGTGCACATTAATAGCCGCACAGTCTCCACGATTTGATTGAGGTCCCCTTCTTTCGCCTTTCTTACGTTTACGTTTCCTATCTTTGACTCCACTAGTAAGAGTGTCAGCATTTCTATCAGTTTCGAAGTGATTGACTTCCGTATCAACTATACTGCCTCGAACATCATCTATCTGAGAATCCTCTTTCAAAAGAAAATGAGACTCGAGCAGTTTTAACATCTCAAAATGCCCAACCCGTGGTTTTCCAAATAGTCTTTCAAGTCTTGAATCACATATAATTTGACTTTTCCGATGAGGATCACGAAGTTTTTTTGTTTTGATGTACTCAAGCACCAGAGCCTGCACATCAAATTGAGAAATAACAGAAGCATCACCATTTTTCATATGCTTAACAAATTCAAGCAGCTCTTTTGATGCCCATTCAGTGGTGCCAGCTGTAGAGAAGCCTTCACTTCCACTAACAGCAGCTGCACTGGTTGAATCCTCTTCAATTCTGAGTGATTTTGATCGTCTTTTTAAGCTTCTTCTTTTAGTTTTACTGGCTTCCAAAGTTTCAATAGAATCATCTGAACCTGAAGCTCCATCATCATTGTTGTCATACTGAGGATCAGCCAACTCATGTTTATTAGCAGATTCATCAGACCCCTTCCAAGGACTTTTCGCATTGGCAATTTCTTCTGAAGATAAAGATAGCCTCATTTTTAAATCAACAAAGTAATCCTTAAACAGATACTCCCAGCAACTCTTGTCATCAAAATCTACTGGTGCCTGGGCTAGCAAAGAGCAAAATTTTTAACATAGCACGGAAAGTATAGAAATAGTAAAAATAAATTGTACAAAAGGATTTCATCTGTTGAGTAGAGTTTGCATTTTACTTTTAACTATTTAGAGCAGCTCAACGTAGATGGTGAATATATTATAACCAAATATCCCGGGAAGAGTGCTAGGTACAGGAGTACATACATCCTTGTCTCCCAGCCCATTGCTTTCTATTAGCTTGACAGTTCTCATGCAGGTCTCACAAAAGCCTTTGTTACCCCTAACACACAGGATAACAGCATTTTTTATACACCCCTTGCATAACGAAAATGGACATGTATAGCACATGTAGTAAGCCTTTTTCTCACAATTGCTACATTGATGCCAACCTGAACCGAAAATAAACAATGAGCAAGATAAAGCAATAGAAAAGCAAGTAAATCCAGCATTATCAAAAGCTACAGTAAATCAAGAATATAAAAGCAGTAAAAATCCACAAAAATACAAATGGGGAACTATTGAAATTAGGAAGTATTGATATTAAGATGGTTTCCCATGATAAAAGCTTTTCAGTTCTGGGTTCTGGCAGCGTGTTTAATCCCTACACCCAAAAGCTTGAGAGTTGAGACTTCAATAAAGTCAAGAAAAATGAAAAACCATGAAGCAGAAAGAAGAAGAAAGCAATGCATCTAGAGCGGCATTTAATATTCCCAAAACTTATCATCTTTCTAATCAAGAACTCATATTAAACCATTGATTGACTACTGTAAGCAAAAATAAACTGCTCCAATAACAGTACTACATCGATACCTCTAGTTTAGTTAAATTTAAGAGAACTCTAGCTCAGCTTAATATTATTGAAATAACCTCCCTATAAGAGATAGGATATTAAGTAGCACCCAAGGAGCCCCAACAAATTAGGTTTATCCATACACTTTATATCAGTTAAGATGTCCCACATTGGTTGAAGGATTAGGTTGTTGTTTCCTTCTATGGACCTACGCAATCCTCACCTCATGAGCTAGCTTTTGAGGTTGAGATAGGTCCAAGGTCGATTTTCTTCAAATGCTATCACTTATCAGAGTTAGACTCATTCCTATTCTTGGTTTACCCAATGTTCGGTGCTCATGTTATATCTTCCTCGCTCCAATCCAGTCCTGGCTGTTTGGAAGGTTGTTAGAATGCCCCACGTTGGTTTTGACTAATGGGTTATTGTCTCTTATAGGCTTATGGGCAACCATCATCTCTTTAGCTAACTTTTGAGGTTGAGTTAGACCCAAGGTCCATTTTCTTAACAATACCATATAAAATATCTGAAAAACCATTTCTCAAATGACTATACCCACCTACTTTTGTTTCTTTCCCAGCCAGTTCCTCTCCTCCCAGCTGTTCTTTCTTCTCTCTCCCCCTCTAATATTAGTCAACACCAAAAGTCCACCTATCCTTGCCATTCCAAATCTGCTCTAGCAGTTTCTACCGTTGGGATCTATAAAATCCATCCATTGATGTGGACCATAAACCATTGTGACTCAGTCAACTGATTAATCAGTTCAAGTGGTCCACTTCTCCCTCTATGGCACTAGCACAAAGATCCTGCACTCTTGAACTTGTGCCCTTTAAACTGATTATAGCTAGATTGTATCATATTTACTGCTATCCTTTTGGTACTCAAGTCTTTGTGCTCGATATATTAAACTGTATTTGTTATCCTTTTTTCTTTCCTTATTTTTTGAATAAGTAAAGAAGATATTTAATTCCCAAAACGTGACAAGCTAGTGCTATACAAGTACAAAATCACCGAATTACAGAAACCTACATGTTACCTAGTACAGACAAGTATAGCACTTTTCCCACAAGAAAACAAAATGCATTCCACACACTAAACTGGTACTTCACCCCTTTACTGCATAACCCATGCTGGTGGATGTGTGTATATGTCTTTCTTTCAAATCCTTGGAACCAAAATCCTTCCCTTACCCTCATCTTCCTCCTAATTCTCCTGTGTGAATCCTTTTTTATCCGTCCACCTTGTTTACCTGCCTCCCTTCTTTTGTTTGCATTCTGTTCATGCCTCTCTCATTGTCTTCATCCTGACCAAGTTTTTCCATGCTTCTTGCTAGTTTCCACCCTCTCATTTTTTCCAATTTCGTCCACAGAATCCCTCATACACAACTTATCACAATCTGTGGTCATAGTACAAGAACCTTTGCGCAGTGGTAACCATCAATATAAGCATAATGTGGCTTCCCACTAATGCCAATGGTGCAGCCCTTAAATCCTTATGACATTACCTGCTTCATTAATGATCTGTCAGTTCCTACTTCTAGGTGGGAATAGTGTTTGTCAAAGCAAAAGCGTAGAAGAGTGTCAAGTGTCAGCTAAGGCTTTAAGCTCAAAGCGGAACTAGAGAGGAATAGATGGCAAAAAGAAAATATATGTGTGTGTGTGTGTGTGTGTGTGTACCCAAACTATAAGCATTAACAATAGTTTGTATGGATCAAAAAATTAACCAGATTGCAATTAAGTGAATATGAAGTAAAATTCAAGTCAATCAATTTCAACCATTTTAAATCTTGGATAAAAATTTAAACAGACTGCAGTTAAGTGAAATATGAAGTAAAAATCATGCTAATCAAGTTCAAACATTTTAAAACTAAATTCATACGCAGACATACAATTTTTTTCATGATGGTGATGTCCGAACTAGCTCATTAGATACCTACTACCTCCCACCAGCACAGGTGTTGGGTAACTCTGCCAACTAAAATTTAGGCAAATGGGAAGAAATTACCTAGTGTTTTTTGCCTCCGCTGGGATTTGAACCGGAGCCTCATGGTTCTCCTCCCACTTTATTGACCACTAGACCACACCCTTGGGTGTAATGCGCAAACATACAACTTTTCATTCAAATTAGCGAGTAGTTTTCATATACTAGAATTTTAATTTCAAAATCCTACAATCCTATCCAGTGATGTTCCTTAATTATAGTTATATTGTTTCACCAACTATATTTATTGCTCATTATATTCTTCGAGAAAAAGCCATGTGAATCGAGGCAAATGGATTGAAACATATTTAGTTCTTGCTTCCAATTTCAAAGGGGTTGAAGATCAACACAAGGGAATTGTGTCCCTCTCCACTTCCCTTTCTCTATCACTTTGTATCAGAATAACATAATTACCCTTACCCTCCCCCCACCCCCTCTTTTTTTTTTTTTTTTTTGGGGGGGGGGGGGGGCAATTAGCACACCTTTTCTACTTTACCTTCTCTTATTTTTCGTACTAAATTTTCAAATAATTAATTGTAAAGAAGATATTGAAGCAAAATAGTATTAAACGATACTTTGGTTAAACTTATCCAAAAAAACATGAGTTTGGTTTACAACAGACATCAACATATTGTATCACTTTCTATCAATACAATATGACTACCCTTACTCTCCCCCCTCTTCACCTTTACTTTGCTTTTTTTTCTTTGGGATAATTGAGAAATCCCCTCCCACACACACACACACACACACACACACACAAAAAAAAAAAAAACCACACACACCCTTTCTACTGTACCTTCTCTAATTATTGGTACTTGTGAGAAGGCACGGGAGAAAATATGTTATTGATATTGGATGATAAATACAATACAAGAGGTCCCTATTTATAGCTATACACTACAAGGAGATATTACTCCTCTTCCAATGTGGGACAAGACTACACTATACATATCTGTAAACTAACACTCCCCCTCAAGCCGGTGCATACACATCATATGTACCGAGCTTGTTACACATGTAACTAATACGAGAACCAGATAAGAGACTTAGTGAAAATATCTGCTAGTTGATCATTCGACTTTACAAACTTTGTAACAATATCTCCTGAAAGTATTTTTTCTCTGACAAAGTGACAGTCGATCTCAATGTGTTTAGTCCTCTCATGGAACACCGGATTTGACGCAATATGAAGAGCAGCTTGGTTATCACACACTAGTTCCATCTTGCTGATTTCTCCGAACTTTAACTCCTTGAGCAACTGCTTGACCCAAACTAACTCACACGTCGCCATAGCCATGGCCCGATATTCGGCTTCGGCGCTAGATCGAGCAACTATATTCTGTTTCTTGCTCTTCCACGAAACCAAATTACCTCCTACTAGAACACAATATCCAGACGTAGAACGTCTATCAAAAGGTGATCTTGCCCAATCAGCATCTGTGTACCCAACAATCTGCTCGTGGCCTCGATCCTCGAATAGTAATCCTTTGCCCGGAGCTGACTTTATATACCGAAGAATGCGAACAACTGCATCCCAGTGACTATCATAGGGAGAATCCATAAACTGACTTACAACACTCACCGGAAAAGAAATGTCAGGTCTAGTCACTGTGAGGTCACTGTTCACACCGGAATATTGCCGGAAAGGTCACTGTTCACGCCGGAAAAATATAAAAATGGTCGGAATTTGATTTGAATTAGATGGGTAAGCTCGGAATTTTGAGGAGAGCACACTGTCCTGAAGAAACTTCGCGAAAAAATGGCCGGAAAGTGGCCGGAAGCCTCGCCGGAAAAGTTGTTGCCGGCGCGTGGAGGAGTGTGGAGGTTTTTCTGCTGGATAAAATTTTAGGGGTTGATCGTCGGAGGGTGATCTACCTCGTGGTGGTATTGGTTTTAGCACAACATTGACAGAAAGTGACTTTCACTTAGACAAGCCTTAGGTCACCGGAAAAATTGCACGATGACTAAGTTCTTTCTTCCCGGTTAACGCTGGAATGATGCACAGCGATCTTTTCTCACTAATGCTCTGATACCATGTGAGAAGGCACGGGAGAAAATATGTTATTGATATTGGATGATAAATACAATACAAGAGATCCCTATTTATAGCTATACACTACAAGGAGATATTACTCCTCTTCCAATGTGGGACAAGACTACACTATACATATCTGTAAACTAACAGTACTAAATCTTCAATTTGTTATTTGTAAAGAAGAAATTGAAGCAAACTGCTATTAAATGATGACTTTGATTTACTAGAGAATTGACATTGTTCTAGCTCGGCGGAAATGATATCCTTTTCCTCAGGATCCCACAAATATGTAGTAGTTATTTCAGATGATGAATTTCACTACTCTACAGCTTTAAGTCTAAGGAGACTCTTGAAGGAATTCAAAAAGTGGAAGATATCAGTGTGTATTCCAACTTTAAAAAGTCTGAAAGAAAACGAACTAGCATGAGTAAATCGGCGATACATAAATTTTATCCACTAAATGAAGTCTTATGAGGAAAAAGACGTACATATATGCACTTACCACAATTCCATCGACCTTTGGCACGGAAAAATGCTTCATCCCGATTAACGCAACAGGGATGATATGCTTTAGGACAACCCCTATAAATTAAAGACCACATAAAAAAGCAACACATGAGCAAATCCACAAAACAGAGAATGCAAAGCAAAATTATTAATCCCTTTGGTCCAACTTATATGACACTATTGCCAAAAAAGAAAGACGCAAAATGTTATGGCATGTTTAAGACCACAAATTTCAAAGGTCTTCCTTTCTTTGTTAAACTCCATGCCGAGTCAAACTATGTCACATAACTTGAAACACAGAAAGTACTACTTAACATGGATAAAATTTCATAGGTAAGCAAACTCACCTATGGTCACATAGCACCAAATCCCCGCCGTCAAAGCAAACGAAGCAAACGTCCTCTTCTGTAATCTTCCTACTTGAAGCTCTAGCTGCAGCCTTTGAATTTCCAGGACTCTTAGAATCCCTCCTCTTCCTCTTTCCTCCCAAGGATTCCCCTGACTCGACTGTATCAGTTTCAGTCTCCACTTCAGTATCCACATTAGTAGTCTCTTCCTCAACACCTATTGCTTCATCTTCCTCGCCTACAAGGGCACCCTGAGAATCATCTAACGTCGAAACATGTTCCACTTCTTCATGCTTTGTTACATCCATTTCCACAGCTTTAGCTTCAATTGTTGATACATCTGTCTCTACAACCATCTCATCATTCTCCTCAACTTTATTCAAAATCAATTTGTCAGCATCATTATCAATAGTAGAAGTCTCCCCCTCAACATCCACTCCTTCAAACCTACATTGTACTTCTTCACGCTTCTTTAAATCTGCCCCATCTAGTGTCACCTCTATTGTAGCTTCCGCAGTAGAAAAAACTCCCTGTCTCACTGCCTCACCATTCTCTTCATTTCTGGTTGCAACTCTTGCCACAGTATTAGCACCAACGCTCTGAGAATTGTCTAATTCGTGCTTCAACTCAGTATCAGCATCAGTTTCATTCTCCACCTCAGCACCCATTGCTTCATGAAGAACCTGTGAATCATCTAAAACAGAAGGTTCTGTTTCTTTGCGAAAAATCTGCTCCATAGTCCCATCTTTTGCCACCTCAGCAATTGAAACATCTCCCTCTGTCACTGCTCCACCACTTTCTTCATTTCCGGTCGTACAACTACGCTCACAACTGCCTACTTTGTGCTTCATCAACTTCAGCAACTCGTCTTTCTTTAACTCTATTTTCGATTCATCAACTGAAACATTTTCCTCTGCGACGGCTTCATCATTGCCCTCGGTTTTACTCAAAACTACAGACTCTGCCCCAGCAGTAACATTTTCTGCTTCCGCCTCCACTTTCGATTCCACAAACGACATAACCACCTCCGTCACCACCGAACCCAACACAACAGCTTTTTCATCATTTTCGTCTGTAACCGCATTGTTAACGGCATTGAATTCCGTAACGGAATCGCATTTTTTCAATGATTTCTTATCAATTAGGGGTTGTTCGTTAACGTTATCCTCCAGCAAGGGTTTATTTACGTTCTTTTCGTCGTCCTCCGCCATGGAAACTGAACTTTTATAAAACCCTAACCCTAGGTTTTTGCGTGCGTTAAGACAGAAAATGCTGATGCTACATAGAGAAAAATTGTAATCGTATACTCAAAGAGTGATTCGATTGTATTTTATTGGAACTTGAAAGCTTATATAAGAATCGGTTTTCTGCACGGAGGGAATTTAATAGTGCCTAAATAATTTTTTATCGTACCACATCAGGTGCATATTAAGAAAATGAGCTGATTTAGCTAGGTTTGGACATATATTTGGTTAAAACATAAAAATAAAAAAAAAATTGAAATTGTGTTAAAAATAGTTGTTAAAGTTTAAGTTATATTTGGACATGTATTTTATTTGAAAAAATTGATTAACTATGAGGGGAAGAAAAAAAAATCCATTCAAAAACTATACTAAACTGATTTTTGGGAACTTGAAAATTAATTTTAATTTTTTTTTCAAAAACGGATCAAATTCTATGAATAATAATTTTTTCAAAAAAATATTGAAAAAAAAGTAGTCAATCTATGTCTAAATAGGTCCTAAATTTGTGCAATTTCTAAGGTAATTATTTTCAAAGCGAAAATTTAAATTATAGCAGGTTTTAGTAACTAGCTAAGGTTTAGTTATATTTGACAACGGTAGACCCTTCCTATTAAGGGTGTTCGTCGGTTGGTACGGTATGGTATTTAGATATTTCGATTCGGTATTTTCGGTATTCGATTTCTTAAAACGCTATACCAAGATCGTACCTAATTAAATTCGGTATGGTTTTGAGTTTTTCTCCTTTCGATTTCGGTTTATTCAGTACGGTAATTTTGATTTGTTCAACTTGAATATTAACTAGTGCGTCGAGTCATAAACTATAATATTATTAATTAAAGTACTCACAAATACAAAAATAAAAACGTTCTAAGCTCACATGAACATTGACAAAATCTATGTCCAAATTAGCAAGTATTAACCCATAGAGAGCAAAAAGGTACATAAAGGAATAATTTTGATCATTGAAAATGTCTTATCACTTGCTTAGAGATAATTGCTGAACTTAGAGAATACAACAAAGACTAATCCAATAGATGCAACATCAATACACTAGTAAGAAACACCCTAAAATCATAAAAAATATCATGTTAACCTGTTTGACAGCCTGAAGAATAAGAATCAGAATCTGCAACCTAACTTGTTCTTCTATTTTCATAAAGAAGTATATGAGTTTTATTGTCAGGTTCAGCATAAATGCCAAAGAAAAGTATTATGTAACTTAGTACGTTATTATCAACAATATGTGCGTAATCAAGTATATATTTCGGTATGGTATCAGTATTTCAATATTATTTTTTTAAATATCATATACCATACATAATACCAGAGGCAGATCCCAGATTTAAACCCTATGAGTTCAAATTTTAAAGTTTTTAGCATTGAACCCATTATATTTTTAAAGTTATGGGTTCATATCTACTATTTTTGCAATTATAATGAATTTTTACATATAAATTTTTACTCCGCGTCGAAAGTTATGGGTTCAAGTGAACTCGCCGGCAGAATATTACATTCGCCCCTGTCTAATACCAATTTTTTTAAAACTTAAATCAAATACCATACCAATTCTCAAAATTTTCGATTTCGATGCGATAATTCGATATTTACCGAATTATGCACGGCCTTACTTCTTATTGGCAGTGCTTCGTCTGAAGTTTTGAACTATTATAGCCTATTTCATTCCTAAAAAAAATTGAATTGCCAAAGTCAACTTTAGATTCCAATCTCCATGAGGTTCTACTAGAACTAACTTTCGCCTGAAATCTTATGACATAAGACTTAAAGCTAGGAGCTAGGCTTTGGCGGTTAATTACACGCCCGACAATTAAAAGTTTGAAACTTTAGGCATGCGATTGAAATCCTCAAACCTGAAGTTTAAATTTTACTTCTGAGGTAATTAAACTTGAGCAAGTTATGCAAAACACAAGTGGAGCTTAAAATAATTATCCTTTCCTACCTATTTGAAAACTATTTACAATATATACCTACCCAATTAAAACTAATTACCCCTACTTACCCACACCCATACTTTTTTCGGAGAAAGGCCAAATATATCCCTCTAGTATCGAAAATTGTTTAAATTTACCATTCGTTATACTATTAGGGTATTTGAACCCCTACCGTTATACTACTTAGTTCAAAAGTGCCCTTAATTTTAAGGGAGGGACGCGTGGCAGCTCAAGAATAAAAAGTCCAACCCCCATTTAAAAATACCCGATCCAATTAAAACCACCCCTGATTTAATCCACTAGCCGACCCATATCCCTCATTCTCTTCTTCTTCGTATCTTCTTCCTCTCCCTTTATTCCCGATCAAATCCAAACAAATTTCGATAAACAATAGTACATGGAAAGAAGTTATGTTCGCTATTTGACTTCATAATTGATTTTTCTCATCGTCGATATTATCGGTGTTCCCACCGGCGAATTTGTAACGATCCGACCGGTCGTTTTGAGTATTACAGCCTCGTTCCCCCATTTACTGCTCCGCTTGTACTTTATAGTTGTTGTATGACTTATCGGGTTAGTTAGTTCGGGTCCGGAGAGAATTTAGAGTGAAATGAGACACTTGGTCTCTTAAATGGAAAGCATAAGTTGGAAAAGTCAATCCGATGTTGATCTATGTATAAACGACCTCAGATTCATATTCTGATGATTCCAGTAGCTCCGTATGGCGATTATGGACTTAGGAGCTTGTCCGAAAAATTATTTGGAGGTCCGTAGTGGAATTAGACTTAAAATGGCGAAAGTTGATTTTTTGAAAAGTTTGACCAAGAGGTTGACCTTTTGATATCGGGGTCGTAATCCAATTCTGGAATTGGGAATAGCTTCGTTATGTCATTTATGACTTGTGTGCAAAATTTGAAGTCATTCCGGATTGATTCGATGTGTTTCGGCACAAGATATAGAATTTGAAAGTTCAAAGTTCATAGATTTTGAATTGGGATATTATTCGTCGTTTTGATGTTGTTTGATGTGATTTGCGGCCTCGAGTAGGTCCGTGGTATGTTTTAGAACTTGTTGGTGTATTTGGTTGAGGTCCCGGGGGCCTCAGACGAGTTCCGGATGATTAACGGATCAGAAAGATTGGACTTGTAAGGTTGCTGAAGCTGTAGCCCTTCTGGTGTGATCGCACCTGCGAGGGGCTTGGCCGCAGGTGCGAAGTTGGAGGGTGTCAGTAGAGGTCGCATTTGCGATGGGATTTTCGCACTTGCGATTGGGCAGATACGGGCAGGGATTCGCAGATGCGAAAAATGGTGAGGAGGCCGGGCAGCGCAGGTGCGACATATTTCTGCAGAAGCGGGTGCGCAGATGCGAGCCCAGACTTCGCAGGTGCGAAAAGCCTAGGCAGAACCCTTTAAGTTCGGTGGTTCGATATTTTCACTCATTTTCAGATTTTGGAGCTCGGTTTGGGTAATTTTGGAGAGGATTGTTTCACAAAACTTGGGTAAGTGTTCTTGACTCCCTTGTGATTATATTTCATGAATTAATCTTTATTTTTGGTGTATGATTATCGAATTGTCAAGAGAAATCGAAGGAAATACCTATAATTTCATAAAATAATTTTTTGAGTTTTGAACATCAATTGGGAGTCGGAATTGAGTGAAATTAGTATGGTTGAACTTGTAATTGGATGGGTTATCGGATTTTATGAGTTTCGTTGGATTCCGAGACGTGGGCCCCACGGGCTATATTTAGAGTGCAATTTTGGATTTTGTGGGAAAATATTAGTATTTTTATATGGAATTAATTTTTATAAATTGTGTGGACTGAATCAAATTTATTGTGGCTAGATTCGAACCGTTCAGAAGTTGGAGCATTGTTTAGCTTGCTCGGCATTGGATTCGTCTTGTTCGAGGTAAGTAACTCTTCAAATCTTGGAGCTGAGGGTATGAACCCTGAATATACGTATTATGTGAATTGTTTGAAGGTAACGCACATGCTAGGTGACGGGCGAGCACCATAGAAATTGTGACGTAATTGTTTCCGTGAAATTTTGTAGTCAAATAAATCTTGGCATTCTCTGTGTAGTTTTATGTGTTAAAGAAATTGAACTGAAAATCATATTAAAAATCATGCTGAGGCAAATGTTGGTATTATTGGGACCCACATAGGTCATTTCTACTGTCGATTTATTTGTTTAAATTGTAAATTCATACTCAGTCATGTTCATTCATTTTATATCATCTCTCAGACTCTGTTGCTATTTATTGATTCATCATATCATCATTTTGGGCTAGTTTCATGACATTGTGAGCCCGAGAGACTGGAGAGATTGATGACTAAGTGAGGCCAAGGGCCTGATTGTGAGGATACTTATGGGATCGGGGCTGCATGCCGCAGCAGGCCATATTGGCTTTATATACTTTATTATTATGGGATCGGGTTGCACGCCGCAACAGGCCAGATTGGCTTATTATAGCACGTGAGTTGTCCGTGCGGATACTGATTTTGATACTATAGCACGTGAGTTATCCGTGCAGATTATAGTGCTTGGGCTGAAGGAGCCCATTCGGAGTCTGTACACACCCCCAGTGAGCGCAGGTACCTACTAAGTGCAAGTGTCGAGTGATTTGGGAGGATTAAGTGACCGTGAGGCATGGGTGACTGTGAGGATTGAGTGATTGGGAGGACTGAGTGACTAGGAGTGAATTGATACTCTGAGAGTATGCATATGGTTTTATCACTATGTTGTATTGCATTGGCATACACATTGATATGTAGGCATATAGATATACTTTCCTCATACCATTTGAAAAATAAAATTTCCTATTGTGGAAGAATGTTTTTGGAAAAAATCACAGTTTTCAGACTTACTCATATTTTGGTGAATTCAGTGAAAAGAATTGAGTTTTACTATTATACTTGAAAAGAAAATATTTATTTTTCCGGAACTGTGAACGAGCTGAGCATTTTATTATTGAGTTATTCTTTGTGTGGACTTAATTTTACTATTATGAGATGTTACTGGATATTGGTGTGGACTCTGACCTTGGTACAAGCTCGTCACTACTTTCAACCTAAGGTTAGGTTTGTTACTTATTGAGTACATGGGGTCGGTGGTACTCATATTATAATTTTGCACCTTGCGTGTAGATTTTGGATGATGATGTTGCTGTGCATGGTGAGAACTAGCATTGAAGATGTACATGCGATCCAGTTACAACTGCCTCTTGTTCTTGGTAGCTTTAGAATTATTAATTTATTCATGTATATTTCAAACAGATGATGTAATTTATTTCACACCAGCTTTGTAAATTCAAAATCTTAGAAGCTCATGATTTGTACTACCGATTCTTGGGGAAGTGTATTAGTTTCGTATATTATCTTTTAATTAATTGCCTTATTAATTTCATTGGAATTGGATAATTGATAATTGACTTACCTGACGGGTTGGGTTAGGTGTCATCACGACTAGTGGAAGTCGTGGGATTTTGGGTCATGACAAGGTGGTATCAGAGCGCGTGAGAGGTGAAAGATGTGTGTCTGCATCTTTATGTCAACGGTTCAGAATTAATAAAGTTGATCGTACGGTCATTTTTTTCTTTTCTTTTCCATCTAATTCTTCTATGACTAGCTAAACCGCTCATGTTCTCTTCCATCTAACTCCATTATCTTATTTCACTGAATTATTCCAACAATAAAACACCTCTTAAAAATCCAGTAGAATTAGAAGTCCAAAGAAATTTTATTAATTTCTATTAATTTCAATCCAAAAACAATTCCATTAATTTTAGTTCATGGCCTCTCTTTAATATATAAATTAGCAAATACTTGAACATCCAGTTCAGAGAAATATTGCGGGCACACTTTCCATCCATGTGCATCTCTGAAAATGCTAAAAGTTTAAGCTTTCCAATTCATTGTCTTTTAGTTGGCATACTAGCAAACAACTGGAGACCAATTCAGAAAAAAAATGCTTAGAATTAGACCTCTTCATTTATGGCATCTCAGTAACATAGAGCAAATACCCAGTTAAAAATATACAAAAATGGCAAAATAAGAGAGCTTAGAGATGAATTTAGTACACTAAAATACCAAAAGATCAACTCGAATTAAAAAGTTTCAGTGATGAAAGGGTCGTTACTGGTCTTTGTTTTTTCCGATGACGAGGTCATTTTTTGCAATGGTTAATGTTGGCAATGTATTGAAGGTGGTGATTTGGGTGGAACCTTTTTTTTCTTTTGATTATGACTATGGCAGCAGGTAACAGCCATGGAGCAGGGGCGGATTTAGGGGGCGGAAGGGTATTCACCCGAATCCCCTAGACACTGCCCAAAAACATAACTTAGTGGTCAAGGGGGTTCAAAAATCTTTGTAAGGTCATTGATTCTATTCCCACTAGCTACAATCTTTCTAATTTTTTTTCATTTTTCGAACTCCTTGGCGGTAATCCTACCTCCACCACTGCCATGGAGGTAGTATTGGTGGCAGCCATAGAGGAGGAAGCCGACTGACAGGTATGAGAGTTTGAAGAAGATGAGAGACTTGTGGGCGGATGTTTTCTGTTTTTTTTCTTTTAAATATTAAGTATTTTTTTTGTTGAGTTAATACACGTGTCACGACCTTATTGGTGTGTGACAATACACATGCTTTGAAGAACGCGTGAGAAAAAAATGGTGTGTCTTAGATACACTATGAAAATGTTGAGTGCGTAAGATGATTTTCGTGGTCAGAAAGTATGTAACAGTGATTTGACCTATAGTTTAGGGGGTAACTTATGTAATTTGCCTATTTGAATTTTATAGCAAATTCACATGTAGTATTGAAATAAAAGGTCAGTTGTTTTGAACTGGAACAAGAGTGCAATAAACTCTCGTAGCTCAGTTGGTTATATCACCCGCTTAGTAAGCGGAGGTCTTGAGTTGGACTATAAATCAGAGCATTCTATTTTTCTATATTTCTATATTTCGCCTTGGTTGTATTCGTTGCGCGAACAAATACAGCTGATACAGGCCAGGCTGTATGCGTTACACGTCTGAATACACGTGATACAAGCTGATAACAATTGAACTATAGCTACGAATGACAATTGGACTCGTCTGAATATCTCATTTGAATTTTAAACATCAGATTAAGTGGTCACTTCAGATACCAAAATACTTGTCTAATTTTGAATGGAGAAAAATCTTTAACTTCTGAATACAAGGCCACAAAGTGGCTATTTGTGCAAATCAGCCCAAATTATTGACGTTGAGTTGATCAATCCTATATTTATTGAATAATGAATTTCTCATAGAACATTAACTTTTCTTCTTTTATTTCTCATAATTTATGTTGTTTATTTGACTTAGATATAAAAAGGGGCTTGGAATTTTGCCAAAAATATTTTAATACATCCACATCTCTCGTTTTTTTTTTCCAGAAGATGTTTGCGTTACAAATTTTAGCAACAAATAGTTAAGGTTACAAAGGGGTAATTTAAAAAATTCTAGAAGATTTGTCATTTGAAATCATTTTCATTACAGAAGTATTAAAATTAAGGCGGTAAATAAAGGAGGCAAGTGACGTTACAAAACAAACTAAAAGAATAGCCTTTGAAATTTTTCTATTGTCTTTCTTTTTCTAGCATATCACTCCTAAAATTCTCAGCAAATGACATGTTGAACAATCTAGGTTGATTTTTTTTTTAAACAACTATACCACTCGGCAGCACTTGCCTAGTGGTTAAAATATAAATAAAATCCCAAAATGGGTCCAAAGCTTACAAGATGTCCAAACCAAAATAGAAGTTGCATGAAGCTACTAGCTATTAAAAAGATAGAAAAGCTAAAATCTAATGAACTAGCTATTACAACATAATAAGTTGAATGCTTCCTTCTCATATCAATGTATGTGACTCCAATTGTCATTAGCAAATACCAAGTAGCACCTATCAAGCTCTCACCAGGCGCCAGGGTATACTGTCCATAGGCTAAAATGAATTCCAAACATCTCCACCACAGAGTTGAAGCCAGCATAGTCTTCCAAGTGTAGCTACTATATGATCTCCATATGCAGCGAACTGATTTTGTCCAAGTATTAATCATGTGATCACTCATCAGAATTAATGTGTAGAAGATGAGCGTGGCTTTAGGCAGACTTTGCAAGGCAAAAGCCAGGCTTGAGCTGGCTTTAGGCAGTCTTTGCAGGGCAAAAGCAAGGCTTGAGCTGACTTTAGGCAGGCTTTGCAAGGCAAAAGCTAGGCTTAAGCTGGCTTTAGGCATGCTTTGCAAGGCAAAAGCCAGGCATGAGCTGGCTTTAGGCAGGCTTTGCAGGGCAAAAGCCAGGCTTGAGCTAGCTTTAGGCATGTTTTGCAAGGCAAAAGCCAGGCATGAGCTGGCTTTAGGCCGACTTTGCAAGGCAAAAGCCAAGAATGAGCTGGTTTTAAGCAGGCTTTGCAAGGCAAAGACCAGGCTTTGAAACTGTGCCTTTTTGTAATCTTGTAAGCTCAGATCCTTCCCAACTAGAACCTTTAATGTAGACATCATTCTAAATATTGCTAAACCATCTTCAGATTGAGCATGAAAGCATGATAATACCACTGAGAAATGATTCAACAATCTCCAGAAATACCATATGATAGGTTCAGCGTTTTCCTTAGCATTTGGAAATATCAGAAGTAGGATAAATTGTACCATCCAACACCTGCTTATCGCATTTTTTCTGTACACTATCAAAGCACCCCCCGAATGAGCATGAGACCATGCTAATACCATTAGAAAGTACCTTAATAGCATACTGAATTAGACAAAGAAACATGCAGGTTTGTGCAGAGTCCAATCCTGTGAAGCCATCAGTTTGTGAAGCCATCTAGGTTGATGTTTGGATTTGCGATTGGATCAGTTTTTTGTTTTTCATTATTACCCCTTGAAGTCTAACGTTTGGGATAAACAGATTAAAAGAATTAATCTAATTAGCCGCTCACTCAACCATTTAAATTAAAAATAACTGATAAATATATAATATATATATATACATAATTCATATATAATATGTATATAACCATGTATAATTATTACATAATTTATGTATACTGATTAGGAATAATAAATAAAAAATTTGGATGTCTATTTGTGTAAAGATACCAAAGATTATCACTATAACGACCTGACCGGTCGTTTTGAGCTCTAGCACATTATTCGACAGTTTGAGGCCATGAGCAGCTTCACTTCAGGTATTATGACTTGTACGCGTGGTCGGTATTGAATTTCGGGAAGTTCAGAGTTGAATTGGAAAGAAAATTCTCATGTCGGATGCTTTAAGTTGGAAAAATTGACTAAGATGGGATTTTAGAGTAAACGACCTCGAAATCAGGATTTGAAAGTTCCACCAGGTTCGTATGTTGATTTCGTACTTGGGTGTATGTTAGGATTGGGTTTTGGATGCCCCGGGAGCGTTTCAGCACCTATTGTGGAAGTTAGCATTTTGGAAGAATTCCATAAATTTGGGTTGAAGTGAATTTCAAGGTTATCGATGTCCCTTTGGAATTCTGAGTCTAGGAATAGATCCGTATAGTGGTTCTGGTATTGGGAGCACGTCCGGAAGTGGATTCGGAGGTCCGTAGGTCATTTTGGGGCCATTTGGCGAAAGTTAGAAATTTGAAGGTTTTTGAGAAGTTTGACAGAAAGTGGACTTTTTGGTATCGGGGTCAAAATCCAATTCTGGAAGTTGGAGTAGGTCCATAATGTCAAATGTGACTTGTGTGGAAAATTTGAGGTCAATCGGACGTGATTTGATAAGTTTAGGCATCAAATATAGAAGTTTGTAGTTCTAAAATTCATTAAGCTTGAATTAGAGTGCGATTCATGGTTTTAGCATTGTTTGATGTGATTTGAAGGCTTGACTAAGTTGATAATGTGCTTTGGGACGTGTTGGTATGATTGATGGAGCTCCCGAGGGCCCCGGGTGAAATTTGGATGGTTAACGGATTGAAATTCGACTTGAGGAATCTGCTGGAATTCGACTTGGGGGCGAGTGTGAAATGTGCTAGGCGGTCGCGATGATGTACCTGCGATCGCGGTGTGGTGGGTAGTTTTGCTACGGGAACACGGCTGTGGTAATGCGTTCGCGAAGAAGGAGTGAGGGATGGCCTGATGCTACGCGTTTGCTCATCGCGATCGTGTGAGGAGGAGTGTGATCGCGAAGTGTTGGGTTACAGAACGTCGCGTTCGCGTGGGCTGGTGTGCGGTCGCGTAGAGGAAAATGCGGTGGCAGTGTGCTTAGCCTTCGCGATCACGAAGGCACTCCCACGATTGCAAAGAAGGGCGGACCTGGGCTGGGCAGAATGTTTTAAAAGTGGGGCTTGAGTTCATTTCACCCATTTTTCACACGGCTTGGGCGATCTTTGGAGCTTTTGAAGAGAGGATTTCATCATCAAGCATGAGGTAAGTGATTTCTACTAGTTGGGAGTTACATACAAAGTTTATACATGGAATTTGGGAATGAAAATTTGTAGAAATTTGGAGATTTGAAGAAAAATCTTGAATCTTGTATATTTGGATTTTGACCACGAAATTTGGGCATGGAATTGGGAATAAATCATATATTTGAGTTCAAAAGGATATGGGTAATAATTATCTTCGAAAATTTTCGGAATCCGGGCATGTGGGCCCGAGGGTGATTTTATCAACTTTTCGAACGGAGTTGGAAATTATTGTAAATAAGATTATAATGAGTATTTGAGTATATATTAATAGGTTTGCATAATTATTGACCAGTTTTGGAGCGTTGTGCATCGGTTTGAGTCATCGGAAAGGCTTGGGAGCCGGTTATGGAACTTCGGAGCGATGTAAGTCTCCTTTCTAACCTTGTAAGAGGGAATTAACCCATAGGTGAATTAAATAAATATTTGTACCTAATTGTGGGGGGGCTGGGGGGGGAGAGGGGGCTACGTACGTACGAGGTGACGAGAGTGTACATAGATACTATTATGCTATTGTCCGGGTAGTTTAGGACCCGTATCATGCTATACTCGGAATGTTTGTGCCCTTACTTGCTAATATAATCACTTAGTCATGATAGAAATTGATAAAAGAATTTTATACGGTTAAATTCACTTACTTGAAGGTTTGTATGAGATACTTGACTGTAAATGAGAAACTTGTGTTTTCTTGAAAATAATTGTTATTTGTGGATCGAGCCGACCGCCTCGGTAGTAAATAGATGCATCTATGGTTCGCGCTTGTCACGACCCAGAATTCCCGCCAACGGGACCGTGATGGAGCCTAACATTTCACTTGCTAGATAAGCCAACGTTAGAGAATCATTAAAACTAATTTCCTTATTTCCATTCAGTAAATAACAATAATTAACTAAGATGAAATATAATAAGTGTGGAATATTATAAAACTGTATTAATCACTACTACCCGGATCTGGAGTCACAATTCACGAGCATTCTAGAATTTACTACAAATATAGTCTGAAAGAAATACGATTGTCTGAATGAAAGAAAATAATAGGACATAAAAGATAGACGGGGACTTCAAGGTATGTGAACGCCGACAGATCTATCTTGAGTCTCCGGACAACGGACCAATAGCAAAATCTCGATCAACCTGAGTTGGTACCAAAATCTGCACAGAAAGTGCAGAGTGCAGTATCAGTGCAACCGACCCCATGCACTGGTAAGTGTCGAGCCTAACCTCGACGAAGTAGTGACGAGGCTAAGGCAAGGCACCTACAATCAACATGTACAATTTAACAGTGTATAAACAAATAACAGAAATGAAGAACTAAACAGGAAATGCTGGGAGGGGAACATACTGAGGGGAAATACATGATAAAGAACTACAACAGAATGATCACCGGAACAGTCGATATACCATGAATCAACAGGAATAGTGAATACAGTAAGAAAAAATGCACGACATCACCCTTCGTGCTTTTACTCTCAATCTCACCATAAAATCAATAGAAACGGAACAGAATCACCCTTCGTAACTCTCATATCATGACACGACATCACCCTTCGTGCTTTTATACTCACAATATGGCACGGCATCACCCTTCGTGCATTAACACTCACAATATGGCACGGAATCACCCTTCGTGCATTAACTCTCACAATATGGAACGGCATCACCCTTCGTGCATTAACACTCACAATATGACACGGCATCACCCTTCGTGCATTAACACTCTCCCTTACCATAATGCAATGCATAAATAATAACAGGGAGATAAAATAATAAGTACAAACCTTACTCCAATATTTGCTTCCACAATATAAATCTCAACTTTTAAATAAATACCCAATTACCAACCGAAAATCTGTAAACATGATAATTACGATTAATTTAACAATGCTAGTATAAACATGTAGCAATTAGGCATAAGAAAGAGACAATATAAGAAAAATGGAAGAAACATGGAAAACAGGTAAATTGGCGGCGCATAAGTACTCGCCACCTCACATATACGCCGCTCACATGAATTTCACTTAGCAAATAATCTAAGGTTCCTAATTCTCTCAAGTCAGGGTTAGACACAATGCTTAACTCGATTCGCAAGCCACTCACTGCTCAAGTACCTGTTTTCCTTTAGAATTCACCTCCAACCCACTCGTATCTAGTCACAAATAGCTTAATACTATCAATTATTGCTAAAGGAATAGACTTTAATGAATAATTACAAATTTCCCAAATTTTCCCAAAAAGAAGCCAAAAACCGACCCCAGGCCCGCTTGGTCCAAACTCAAGGTTCGGACCAAAATCCGTTTACCCATTCACCCCCGATCCCGAGTATGTCATTAGTTCCGGAATCCGACCTCAAATCGAGGTCTAAATTCCCAAATTTGTAAAATTCCCAATTCCCACAAAATCCCTAATTTCTACCCTTAAAGAACAAGATTAAAGACTAGGAATTCAATAAATGATGATGGAAATTGAAGAAAACAATTTAGAAAGTGCAAACCTATGATTGGGTGTCGAAATCCTTCTTCAAAAATCTCCCTAGGTCGAGAAGAAAATATGAAATTCTGAACAAATCCCGTTTTGAAGTCTGTTTTAAAACACTGGAGAGGCCTTCATCGCATTCGCGAGAGGCTTGTCGCGATCGAGATGCACAACGGCCTAAGGCCTTCGCGTTTGCGAGTCTTTCTACATGTTCGCGTAAGGCAGCCCCCCCCCCATGCCTTCGCGTTCGCAACCCAAGGGACGCGTTCGCGTAGAAGAACATGACCCCCTCCCCCATGTCCCTTAACTTATCGCGTTCGCGGGAGACTGATCGCGTTCGCGAAGGGTACCACCCCCAATGCTTCACATTCGTAACCAGTCCTTCGCGTTCGCGAAGAAGAAATTACCTCCCAACCTAGTTTACACTTCGCAATCGCGAGATCGCGAAGCACAAAATACCTGTGCACCAACAACAACAAAACAACAGAGATTCTAAGTCCGAAACATCCCGTAGCCTATCCGAAATTCACACGAGCCCTCGGGGCTCCAAACCAAACATGCACACAAGTCTAAAAACATCATACAAACTTGCTCGCATGATCAAATTGCCAAAATAACACCTAAAACTACGAATTTAGCACCAAATTAAATGAAATTCTCAAGAACACTTTAAAATTTCTATTTTCTCAACTGGATGTCTGAATCACGTCAAATCAAATTCGTTTCTCACCAAATTTCACAGACAAGTCTTAAATATCATAATAAAACTGTACCGGGCTCCGGAACCAAAATACGGACACAATACTATCAATGCCAAACATCAATCAATTCTTAAAAACAAATAATTTCCAGACTTTTAATTTTTATAAAAATGCATAACTCAAGCTAGGGGCCTCTGAATTCGATTCCGGACATGCGCTTAGGTCCCATAATTCGATACGGATCCATCGGGACCATCAAAGCATGGATCCAGTCCCGTTTACCAAAAATATTGACCGAGGTCAACTAAAATTAACTTTTAAGGCAAAAATTCTTATTTTCATTAGTTTTTAACATAAAAGCTTTTCGGAAACATGCTCAGACTGCGCACGTAAATCGATGAGGGTAAAAATAAAAATTTTAAGGCTTAAGAGCTCAGATTTGAGGTCTAAAACATAAGATGCCCTTTTGGGTCATCACAGTGCCGTTCGACCCTCCGGCAATGCACAACTTAATATTATGTTGGATCGGGCCGTACGACCTCCGCATGATTTGCGCATGACTTAATTTATTGTTTTGTAATTTTTGATAATTGATATGGCCTCATTGGCCGGAGATATAAATTGTTAAAAGATGAAAATAAATTTGGAAACCCCCTATTAACCGGAGAATTATTTACCTGCCTTATGTTATTGTGTTTACCGTTGCCTCACAAAATCCATAATTATTCATATCATTGGTATATTAATTATAGCCCATAGTAAGTGTCCGAATCGACCCCCCGTCAATACTTCTTCGAGGTTAGGCAGGATACTTACTGGGTACGCATTGATTTACGTACTCATGCTACACTTGCTGCATATTTTTGTGTAGGTACACATATGTTTAGCGGCCTTGTGGGCGTAGAGGCGCGATTATGGCAGGGACTTAGGTGAGATGCATTCTATACGATGCTACGCATCCAACAGAGTCTCCTTCAGAGTACTTACATTTTTTCTGTCCAATTTGTATTTCGGACAACTGTTGTATTTTATTTTACATTACTAGTTAGATGCTCATGCACTTGTGACACCAGGTTTTGGGGTGATTATGGGTTGCACTGTATTAGACATTTTAAAGACATTATTATATATTCTGTAAACTCCATCTTCTACTATTTAATTGAGGGGAAAAACTATGATTTCAATTATTGGTGTTGTATTGCCTGATCGTAGTGTCCGGCGCCATCACGACCTTTCAAGAATTTTGGGTCGTGACAATATGGTATCAGAGCACTAGGTTCACTTAGGTCTCACGAGTCATGAGCGAGTCTAGTAGAGTCTTACGGATCGGTACAGAGACGTCTGTACTTATCTTTGAGAGGCTACAGGGCTGTCAGGAGCACTTCCCTTCTTGATTCCTCATCGTGCAATTTGATTCCTTGAGGCTTATGCCTTTGTTTCTTTCCCATTCAATCTTATGCAACGTAAAGTGCTTGTCATAAATCGAGAATTGAGGAATTATAATGGTACTA
This sequence comes from Nicotiana tabacum, assembly GCF_000715075.1. Lineage (NCBI taxonomy): Eukaryota > Viridiplantae > Streptophyta > Magnoliopsida > Solanales > Solanaceae > Nicotiana > Nicotiana tabacum. Next base: position 11,403,144 of record NC_134098.1, read on the forward strand.
CAGATGTGGTGCGGGACGTTTCTCCCTGCGTAGTTGATTGGGATATTGTCGTCGCCTTGTTAAAGGATATTCTGTCATTTCAGCTCAGTAGATGTACTTCTGGGAGCTTTGAGGCTATGCACAAGTTGCTATGATGCTCATGAGTTGTTATCGCATAGCATTGATGTGATAATGGGATGCTTGCTTATGTGTTAGGGCAGTAAATGACTTGAAATGACGTTTACTCAGTGCATGATTCCGAGATTCGGTATTTTACTTCCGACGGAGGAAAGGCGATCGAACTAAGAATGTTCAAACTTGGGTTGATGGAGTAGCGGGACTCTATATTTTCGAGCGTGGTGGAAACTTCGCCTGTGGTGTGGCGTCGTCGTACTTGATTGGTTATAATGTATTAAGTTCGCCAGTGTTATGATTTCTTTTAATTCGCCTTGGGGCAGATTATTATAAATGGTGCCGAGAAAGCGGTTGTCAGAGGTCGCAGTGTGCATAGGTTCAGGATTGAATCGACATTCCTGGTATTGATGGCTCGAGAAAGATGATTTCCGGAAAGGTTTAAAGTTGGTAGCGATCTATCGGTTAAAGTGCTACAGAGGTAGATTTTTATTTAAGGCAGCAACTGGGCAGTGAAGGATGAGAAAGGACATGTGTGAGGTGCCTTGCGATGGATAAACTTATAGACGTCCAAGTGTAAGAAACAGGAGTCGAGTAGTTACTTAAAGGAGTGAGTTTGACCAAAGTGGGAGAGTGACAGAGTAACATGTGGGTTATGTGATAGGATAGCTACATGCCTTGAGGAAAGTTTGGAGTGATTTGGGAATTATGGTGGATGGTGATTGGGTCTACAGACTTAATTTGAAATATTGGCTATTATACAGCGGGAGATTGGATACGACGGGAAGGAGTTGCCTGATAGGAAGAATACAACATGACTTTGGATAGAAATGTACTATCGCACCTTTTAGTTAATGTCCATGAGAAGTGAATGGACTGGTGCAGGTGGTGAATGAGCTCGGACTAGGGATGGTCTACTGATTTTGTAGTAATTATACCCAGTGTAGCGACGTTGGAATATGTCGGCATGTAATTTCCACAGGCGGGTTATCTCCTGTGAGCAGGTTAGCGGTCGCGTGGTGTTGACAAAGCTTATGCGGAGAATTCTACTAGCTACCCGGTAAGGGATTGAATATGTAAATGTGGCTAGTGGTTCGGAGTGTTCATTAAAGGCTAATGGAAGGATTTCGAGGAATTTGGCGGGTTGATTGTGCTAGATCATGTCGATGAAGGAAGAACCTTGGTGGGTTCTAGGTTTATGCAATGGTAGCTTAAAGCTAAGTAGGAGAGTCCCACCGCCTACAGTTGGATTGCATGGTCGTCTATTTGTAAGGTTTCTCGTTATCGGCATATTGATGGGTTATTACGACTAAGGAAAGAGAACATCAGCGGTAAGTTGAGCAAAGGATTGAGGAATGTGTGCTATAATTGGCCTTATTGACTCATGTTCAGGCATTTGGAAGATTCGTGATTTATGCTTCGTGTAGAGGTGATTTACAAGGAAAGTGATTCAGCCGGGTGCTTCTTGAGAGGGCATTCATGTGCTAGTGGAGCCTGGGAGTTTTGATTATATTCGGGACCAAGTCAGAGTGGGTGACTCTCAACAACGGTCCTAGTGGATTCAAAAGTTAAAGTGTGGTGCCTAAGAATTTCGAGTCCGTAATATGGTTAAGTATTGAGATGTTGCAGCAGATTATAAAAGTGGCTTGGAGTATTTTATATTATCTTTGGTATGCGGTGTAGCAATGGAATAATGGGAGGAAATAACTTCGGAATCGTAAAGGAAATATCATAATGGGTGTACCAGTTGAAGATGCAGATGTGCGCACAAGGAGGGTGTGAGATGGTTCGTGGGTTTTGGGGACAATATGGTCTCGTGAGATGGGGTCACTCAGGATGAGTGCTGATTGGGTTCGTTATATTGATACAAGAGCTGTTGTTATTTCTAAGGAAGATCCAGAGTAAATTAGGAGAAGTCAGGTTTGGTTAGCAATGGTTGAATCGACATAATGATGGCAACGATCAGCTCCTTCAGTGTGTTGGGTTATTCATGTGATTTGTGATGGTACGTGCGAGGTTTGACGGTCACCGTAACTGATCTTATTTGGAGGCTTTTGAGTATTATGGCCTGTTATGTGCAGACAGATCCCAAAAGGATTATGGTGGTTTAGACCACTACTTGAGGTTGGTATTTTTTGTAGATATGGGGATTCAATCGCGTGTCGCTATGGTTCTCCTGGAATGGATTACTTGAAAGGTTATTAGCCTAGTACGGTGCGATCAGAATTGGCTTGAGGTCTGTGGATGGATTTAAATGTGAATATGGGCTCTATGTCAGGCCAGATGTGTTCATTTCAGCATAGCGCTCCTTTTGGAGGAGTATTCGGACGTTGGATGTTATTTCATCGTTGGCTATTTCATGTAATACTATATTGTTCCGTGTGAGTTGTGAAATGGCTTGATAAATTTCCTATGTGTTGAAGTTCCGCATAACAATGGTGTTATGTGAGTGGGATGGCTCTCGAGATTCAGATCATATATCGCACCTTAGTTGTGCTTGAGTTTTGTACCGTAAGGCATTGTCTGTCCTCCCAGGGATGGTATTATGCACTTAGCGTGCTTGTGGCCGATATTCAGGTATTTTGTAGTAATGAGCATTCTAGCTCGGTAAGTATTTCCTTATAGATTTTATGTGTGGATCGGGTGGCACACCGCCACGGGTATGTTGTTCGGATCGGGTTGCACGCCGCAACAGTGTGATGTTGAGTACAATCCCCTATATTTTATTTTGTATGTTTTGTGTCCCATTTTCTGAGGAAGGTTCGTAACACCTTTTCGGTTGTCTAGTTAGTTACGTGGGTTGAGTAGTTCTTTCCAGAGTTCATTTTCCTCATGTATCACGTCGAGTTTGTAGCTTATTGGCACATTGTGGCATCACATGAGACTTTTTGGCAGCGTCTGAGGTGGCTTATTACCTTAACACCTTATGTTGGGTGAGACGAGATTATTGGATTCGGGATCAGTGTGATCAAATTATATGAAGTCTGGTAAAGAGCAAATACCATTATTTGGTTATAATGGGGTGATGACTCTAGTCAGGAGGAGAGACTCAATGATTTGTGACTCAGCAGTTGGTTATGAATTTCTACATCTCTTCCGTCGTGGCGGTATTGCAAGAATTGGAACCAGACTTATATATATATCATGAGGTGCATGGTGAGCATCAGATTCGGGGAATGTCGGCTATTATTATCAGAGAATGCTATTATGGTCATGTGAATGTTGCGGTGCATGGTGTGAATTCAACAAAGGTACGCATTCATGTTCTGGTACATCGTGTGGTGATTGATACGGTGATCGTATGTTGGAAACATGCCTAACAGAAGATTCCAGATGTTGGAATTTGGCTCTAAGACTAGTTTAACTAAACAAAAGAGGAATCTTTAGATTTACTCGAGCCAGTGTGCTCAACTGAGTTGTGGTAGCACGGGTAGGTGCACGAGATGATAATCAGTGATTTCAGACAACTCCAGCACAGTTCTTAGCACGTTCTAGAACGAACGTATGTTTAAGTGGGAGAGAATGTAACGACCAGACCGGTCGTTTTGAGCTCTAGCACGTCGTTCGGCGGTTTGAGGCCATGAGCAGCTACACTTCAGGTATTATGACTTATATGCGTGGTCGGGATTGAATTTCGGAAAGTTCAGAGTTGAATTGGAAAGAAAATTCTCATGTCGAAAGCTTTAAGTTGGAAGAATTAACTAAGATTGGATTTTAGAGTAAGTGGCCTCGGAATCGGTATTTGAAAGTTCCAACAAGTTCGTATGATGATTTCGGACTTAGGCGTATGTTCGAATCGGGTTTTGGATGCCCCAGGAGCGTTTCGGCACCTATTGTGGAAGTTAGCATTTTGGAAGAATTCCATAAATTTGGGTTGAAGTGCATTTCAAGGTTATCGATGTCCGTTTGGAATTCCGAGTCTGGGAATAGCTCCGTATAATAATTCTAGTATTGGGAGCACGTCCAGAAGTGGATTCAGAGGTCCGTAGGTAATTTTGGGGCCATTTGGCGAAAGATAGAAATTTGAATGTTTTTGAGAAGTTTGACAGGAAGTGGACTTTTTGGTATCGGGGCCGGATTCCAATTCCGGAAGTTGGAGTAGGTCCGTAATGTCAAATGTGACTTGTGTGCAAAATTTGAGGTCAATCGGACGTGATTTGATAGGTTTCGGCATCGAATATAGAAGTTTGAAGTTCTAAAGTTCATTAAGCATGAATTGGAGTGTGATTCATGGTTTTAACGGTTTTTGATTTAATTTGAAGGCTCAACTAAGTTCGTAATGTGTTTTGGGACGTGTTGGTATGATTGGTGGAGGTCCCGAGGGCCTCGGATGGAATTTGGGTGGTTAACAGATTGAAATTCGACTTGAGGGATCTGCTGAAGTTGCTATTATGACTGTTGTTGGTTTCTTTATACGCGATCGCGAGTGGAAGTCCGCGATCGCATAGAGTTGTTTGGGGGCGAGTGTGAAATGTGCTAGGCGGTCACGATGATGGATCTGCGATCGCGGTGCAGTGAGTAGTTGTGCTACGCGAACGCGGATGTGGTAATGCGTTCGCGAAGAAGGAGTGAGGGATGGCCTGATGCTACGCCTTTGCTCATCGCGATCGCGTGAGGAAGAGTGCGATCGCAAAGTGTTGGGTTACAGAACATTGCGTTCGCGTGGTCTGGTGTGCGGTCGAGTAGAGGAAAATGCAGAGGCAGTGTGCTTAGCCTTCGCGATCGCGAAGAAAGGCGGACCTGGGCTAGGCAGAAAGTTTTAAAAGCGGGCTTTGAGTTCATTTCACCCATTTTTCACACGGCTTGGGAGAGTTTTGGAGCTTCTGAAGAGAGGATTTCATCATCAAGCATGAGGTAAGTGATTTCTACTAGTTGGGAGTTACATATAAAGTTTATACATGGATTTTGGGCATGAAAATTTGTAGAAATTTGGAGTTTTGAAGAAAAACCTAGAATCTAGTATATTTGGATTTTGACCACGAAATTTGGACATGGAATTGGGAATAAATCATATATTTGAGTTCATAAGGCTACGGGTAATAATTATCTTCGAAAATTTTCGGAATCCGGGCACGTGGGCCCTAGGGTGATTTTATCGAATTTTCGAACGGAGTTGGGAATTGTTGTAAATAAGATTATAATGAGTATTTGAGTATATATTAATGGGTTTGCATAATTATTGACCAGTTTTGGAGCGTTGGGCATCAGTTTGAGTCGTCGGAAGGATTTGAGAGCCGGTTATGGAATTTCGGAGCGAGGTAAGTCTTCTTTCTAACCTTGTAAGAGGGAATTAACCCCATAGGTGAATTAAATAAATGTTTGTACATAATTGTGGGTGGCTACGTATGTACGACGTACGAGGTGATGAGAGACCGTACGTAGATACTATTATGCTATTGTCCGGGTAGTTTAGGACCCGTATCATGCTATACTTGGAATGTTTGTGCCCTTACTTGCTAATATAATCCCTTAGTCATGATAAAAATTGATAAAAGAATTTTATACCTTCACTTACTTGAAGGTTTGTATGAGATACTTGACTGTAAATGAGAAACTTGTGTTTTCTTGAAAATAATTGTTATTTGTGGATTGGGCCGAGCACCTCGGTAGTAAATAGATGCATCTATGGTTTGCGTCGTTCGACCCTCAGGCAATGCACAGTTTAATATTATGTTGGATCGGGCCGTACGACCTCCGCATGATTTGCGCATGACTTAATTGATTGTTTTGGAATTTTTGATAATTGATATGACCTCATTGGCCGGAGATATAAATTGTTAAAAGATGAAAATAAATTTGGAAACCCCCTATTAACATGAGAATTATTTACCTGCCTCATGTTATTGTGTTTACCGTTGCCTCATAAAATCCATAATTCATCATATCATTGGTATATTAATTATAACCCATAGTAAGTGTCCGAGTCGACCCCTCGTCACTACTTCTTCGAGGTTAGGCGGGATACTTACTGGGTACGCGTTGATTTACATACTCATGTTACACTTGATGCACATTTTTGTGCAGGTACACATATGTTTAGCAGCCTTGTGGGAGCAGATGCGCGATTATGATGGGGACTTAGGTGAGCTGCATTCTATACGACACTCCACAGCCAACAGAGTCTCCTTCAGAGTACTTACATTTTTCTTGTCCAATTTGTAATCCAGACAACTGTTGTATTTTATTTTACATTCCTAGTTAAATGCCCATGCACTTGTGACACCGGATTTTGGGATGATTATGGGTTGCACTGTATTGGAATTTTTAAAGACATTATTATGTATTCTGTAAACTCCATCTTCTACTATTTAATTGAGGGAAAAAACTATGATTTCAAAAATATTAAAATGAGAATTTACTAATTATTGGTGTTGGCTTGACTGACAGTAGTGTCCGGCGCCATCACGACCTTTCAAGTATTTTGGGTCGTGACAATCACATTGCAATTGTAACACAGTACTATCATTATTTTTTGTACATAAAAGATTTATTACCAACTAGAAGTATTACATCAGTGGATCAATTGAAAGTTCAATTATATTCGAATATAATAAGGTGAATTTTCAAATATAATTGAATTTTCAATTGATCCAGTGATGAAATATTTGTGCAAAGTACTAATAAGGTGATCAATAATAAAACATTCAAAACTCTATCGATTGTACACATATTGGAGCATCTAGTCACTCATTATACCGAAGCATCTAGTCACTTAAATTTTAAGATTTGTTTTCTTATTTATTCACCGATCAAGCATTCGAGCGATGTAATGAACAGTTGAGAATAAATCATCAATGCTTGTCATATATATGTAAGTGTAAATTATCATAAATGAAATAAAATCATACACTCTATTATAATCTATTACACGTATATGGATATGAAGTATAATTTATACAAAAGCACACGGTGATAAATATTACAAATATAATTGATAGAGTTTAATTAAAATAGTCGTTGTATCCAACATGCTATGATACACTTAATGTCTTAGTAAATAGATAATAAAGTGTATCGTTGATGTAATGCTATGGTAAAACTTAAAATGTAGTGCTATATATAAATCTAATTATAAGTTATTTTATTACAATGTTTAAACACAAAACAGACCGGTATCGTGTGTATTTTTTTGTGTGTGTGTGTATTGTCGTATCCCGTTTATTTTCTCTCTCTCGAAAAGCGGGTTTCGACGTGTGACAACTCTTTTAAAAGAGGTATTAAAAGAAAAGAGTCGCCACCTAACGGTTTAAAGTGGGTCAGGGCACCTATTTGCATATGACTCGGGCTTGACTAGTGTGCATTACCAGAGATCGGGTAAGGGCTCGAAATTACCTCGAAGAGAAGGTGTTAGGCACTCTTTGAGGTCCATAACTGTGGGTCCCGGCCGAACTTGAATTATATGAATTAGTTAGACAAACAAAGACAGAGAAAACAAGGAGTTTGGGAAGTTTGATTATCAAAGTCTTTGAGTAAATACAAACACTTGATTCAAAGATAAAGGGGGTCCTAAGTTTTAAGATTTTTAGCCTAAAGGATCACCCTGTGCAACATAATTAATACTTCGTAACTCCCTCAATATGGGGTGTTACTCGTATTATTCAGCGGGCACAGACTATCATCTCCGGCTACCCGATTACTATTTTTAAGTTATTACCTAAAGCGCACTAGTTGATTCTAAATCATGCCTTATGCGTGCACTACCCGTTTGCTATCTATGGTCTTGGAGATTTTGGACCTCTATTTGGATGGTTATAGACTTTACTTAGGTTGATCAAAAAATGATAAATCTAAGCGACATTCAAAACATGTAGGACTGCACATAAAGACAATAAATGGCTCAAGTCGGCCTCCACATGTAAGCAACAAATGCACACAAGCAAGTTGTATGTTAATCAGTTTAGAATTAAGAACTTAAATCCCTATAAACATGATTTCTATATGATCTTGGATTCAAACGTGCAGGCAGGCTCAGATGCAAGGTGCCACTTTAAATTTATAGATATGATTTCCAAACAACTATACAGTTTAGGGGTATCTAGTATTGAAGACCACATGTTATAAGTTATTAAACCTATAGACATGATCTCTAGGTGATTTACGCAGTGGTTGGCAGTGATAACCATTGGAAATACTCAAAATTACTCAGTTTGATCCTATGGGCATGCTTTCTAATAGTGACATGGCTAAGCAATGAAATAATGTTTGGAATGTTCAGCATTAACACTTTAAAGCGAGTAGTAATACCCTATAGGCAGGATTTTCAACGATTAACGATTGCAACTGATATTTTTTATACTTAGCCCCTATAGGTATGTTTTCTAGGTGAGCAACATGATAACAATAGCAAATCAACCAATTAAAGTCCTATAGGCAGGATTTCTAGATAAAGATCAGTAGAACATAAGCTAGTATAATCCTATAGGCATGGTATCTAATGAATATGCTACAGTTATGCAAATTGAAAGAATGGTCATCGACACTTTTAGTTCTTATAGGCATGCTGTCTAGCAGTAGATATAAGAATAAATAAAATACTTATGCTTTGATAGTAGGCAAGTTGTGTGAGTGTGTGATTGATTTCTACCAGTGCACATGGAAATTGAATGGCATATAACAGGTTGGACAACAAGTAGACCATACGAACAAGTAGACCATACGAACCCTCTAGGCATGCAAACATTAGAGTATACCTATTTCCCCGATTTCACTAACACCCCAATTGTTTATTACAAAATTATTACAGACCCAATGATGAATGTAATTACAACATATTATACAAGCAATAGCAGTAGGCCTATAGCGTGCCCAAAAGGAGATACCCAGTATTGCTTGGGCCTTCAACAAACGCTTTCATAGCATTCTCAGATTCCCAACAGGGAACTATATTCATTAGCACAACCTAGAAAGCATAGGAGAACTCAAGCCAAACCAAACAACCCTAGATTGACCAATATTACCCGGACATTGAATCACTCAAACCAACCAGTTTACATATATTCAATGGATAATAGGAAGAAAAAGCTGAGTGTCAGAGATAGCTCAGGCCTCAAATAGTAAAGAGAGTGGCTAGAAGATCCCAAATCCTAGTGTGTCAGAGTTCACAAGGGTCTCAAATGGACCCCGAGTAGTGCTCACACTAGGGTGGTCAGTAGAGAAGTCTTAGTGGCCTTGGCTTTCAGCCGACCAAGAGTGATATATTCAGAATAGTGTAGGTGACAAATAAGAGTAAGGGAATAGTGATCAAGAGGGCAGAATTTGAAGAGGTGTATTTGTATTTTTTAGAAAGCAGACATGACAAGGGTGACATATAAGCAAAGAGAATCACAAAACTCAAAGAGCATGTTGTTATCATAAATTCAACACTTAGCATACTGGGTAGAAAACATTTCTTTGCGAAAGACAAGGGCATCAAAGTTTCTGACATTACAATATTGACATACAAAGGTGCATAATACTAAACGAGTCTGAAGTAGAGCATTAAATTGAAGTATTAGAACCTAGGGGTCCCAAACCATGTTAAGTATCCATCACAATATCAAAAGACAGACATGTTAACTTATATCATGAAGCTAAACAGTATCAAATATGGTAAGGAAACACAAGTTGAGATAGCTACTGTAAAGGTTCAAATAATCACTAAAGGATATGAGATTCAGCAAAACAAAGACATGATGAAGTGTCAAAACTAGCAGGGGAGCGGATCATAGTTAACAGTGAACATATTACAGATGCGAGTTAGTCATTACAAGAATGTAGAACAGAGTAGGAAAAACAAACTTATGTCAAACAACAAATATAGACATTCAGGTATCAACACATTAAGCTTAAGAGGGTCTAACATATTCAAATAAGCTATCTCATAACTGGTATCTTTATTTAAAAATCAAATGCTAAAGAGGTTCAAGACAAGTTCAAAACTAACAAATCTGCACACAGAAATAGCCCAGAACACATTAGGTCACAAATTTTAGAGGTAAGAGTATGCAAATCGTGAACATAGAAGAACAAAACTGTAAAAGCCAAAAGACTTACCAATTATCAGTTGACAAAAAAAAAAGACAACAAGAAAGAACCAACTCCACAATACTTTGAATATCAATCAAAGAGTGAGAACCCATAATCTTAGTGCGTGAGAGTTCCCAAGGGCTTCAAATGAACCCCGGGCAGCGCTCGCACCAAGAAAAGTTGAAAAATCAAAATCCGATAGCCTTGGCTTTCAGCCGGCCAAGAATCAGAGTATAGAACAAGAAAATAAGAGAACAATAGAGTAATAACTCCAATATTTAGTGAAAGTCTAGCGATTCAGGTCTGCCTCAAAGGGGGATGGGGAGGGATTTATATAGAAGTCAAAAATTGAGCAAGCACATAAGGAAACAGAGTAAATTAAGCAACAAATAAGGGAAGACAACATGCAAATTAATTTGAAATCGATTTAAAATAGAAATCCAATAAACCCTAGTTTTTTAGGGAAAGTATAAATCAACAGAAATCCAAATGAAATCGAACTCACATAGTGTAGAATCAGACGTGTGTAGACGAAATACAGTCCAGATTCAAGAAATAGGACTCATTCGGATAGAATCAGAGAGGTAGTACTTGCCATGTTTAGGAAAGTACCAAGTAACACCATAATCTTGCAAGTAATAACGAGATAACGCGTAAAAGGCAAATAAATCACAGAGGGAATCCATGATTTACTCGGATTTGGAGAAGATTGGGGAGGCGACAGTTAGGTTTTGTGAGGAGAAAAGAAGCTTCGAGAGGATTTGGGAGCGGCGGACGGGTAAAATCAAGTTAGGGTTTGGGGTTGATGGGTTATAAAGAGAGGTAGGGGATTATTATGGGTCGTTAATCATTTGAGATCAACGGCCAAGATCGAAAGAGGAGTGGGGCGGGTCATTTAAAATAGGTCGCGGCCGAGTTCATTAAAGGGTTGGGTGGGTTTGGGCTGCTGAGAGGGGAGAGGGTGTGGGATTAGGATTTGGGCCAAGATTGGTCCGAAAATTAGCCTAGAATTGGGCTAATTTTTAAATAGGAGATTAAATGGGAAATAATTTAATAAAAAATAATTAAATAAATATAAAAAAATTCTATTTATGCAAATTAATACTTTAAAATAATAGTAGGATATTAAAAAAATGTAAAATATTATTTTGACCCTGACCAAAATGACAAATGCAAAATATAGGTTATGCCTGAAAGATTGTGCATATAGCTTAAAATACCACTGTAATTATAAAATAAAGTGAAGATATTTGAAATATGTATTATGGATACAAATAATAATTTTAGGTACTTAAGTCATCCCAAAATAATTTTAAAGGATAATTATTAGATATTTATATAATAAAAATATAGAAAGAAATTAATTTTTGAGCTTTAACAATTATGAAAAATTATAGAAAATGCTTGTAAACTAAGTAATGACATAAAGTGATATTTTTAAAATATATATACTGTTTGATAAAATATAAGAGCAAAATTGGGTATCAACAACTGCCCCTCTTTACCCGGGAATGATGAAAGAATTGTCGGGTAAAGAACTTATGACCGATTTTGACCGGATGGGGAGATTTAAAAAATGGAGGCTGAACCCTGGATCCTGAGTTGCCTAAATATCCCTGGTGTTACGGGAATCAGGTCATGTGTAGTTCAGGATCCAACGGTGAACTGAACTGATGAAGTTGTTATAAGAATCGTCGTATGCTTCAGAAGGGTATCTTTTAGGGTAGGACAATATCAGATGAATTTGCACGAAATCATGAATTTGAATCTTGAAATGTTATGGATGTATCTCAAAATGAGTATGTGAACGATTATCAAGTAAAAGTGGGTAACTGATGGTGGTTGGTTGCATTTGAAATAATTGCAGGATGTGAACGTTGAACGGAAACCGGAGTGAAGATTGCTCCAGTTAGGAGAACGATTACTTCCTGGATTACATGCAAAACTTAAACACGATACATGCAAGTATATATGGATTGTTGCGAGAATTTAGACATGATGCAAAATCCCATTAGACCATGAAAGTTGTCTTTGGACGGTAAGGATGATGACCTTAGACCATGATATCCTAGGCCATGAATCATGTGATAAGGGATTTGCAGGCCATGAAATGATGTCCTCAGTCCATGAAAATAGTGCCTATGAACCATGACGCCTTTGAATAATGATGTGCAATACTAAGAGATCCTCAGGCCATGGAATGGTGTCTTCCGGCTATGAGGATGATGCCTTCGGACTATGACGCCTTTGGACAAAGATGGCGATGTTTCAGCCTATGAGATGCGAAGATATGATGCAAGGTCGTATGTAAAAAGAAATGGAGCTTAGGCAATGCTTAGCCGCGGGCGAATAGAAGACAATGCTAGGTCTTAAATAGCATAATGGATATAGTATTTAATCTTAAGGAAAAGGCAGTGCTTAGCCATATGCAAAATAGGAGACAATGCTTAGTTTCATGCAAGTAAGGGAAGCGGTGCTTAGCTTCATGCAAAATAGGAGACAACGCTTTGTCTCATGCAAAGAAAGGAGACAATGCTTAGTCTCATGCAAGAAAGGCAGTGCTTAGCTTTATGCAATTAGGGAGGCAGGGCTGAGCCTCATGAAAAATAGGAGACACTGCTTAGTCTCGATGTAAGGAAAGGCAGTGCTTAGCCTTTATACAATTAGGGAGGCAGGGCTTAGCCTTATGCAGTTAAGGAGGTGATGCTTAGCCTCGTTCAAATATGAGACAATGCTTAGTCTCATGTGAGTAAGGGAAACATTGCTTAGCTTCATGCAAAATAGGAGACAATGCTTAGTCTCATGCAAAGAAGGCAGTGCTTAGCCTTGTGCAGTTAAGGAGGCAATGCTTTCTTCGTGCAAAATAAGAGACAATGCTTAGTCTCGATATAAGGAAAGGAGACAATGCTTAGTCTCATGCAAGGAAAGGCAATGCTCAGCCTTATGTAATTAGGAGGCAGTGCTTAGCCTTATGCAGGAAGAGGAGACAATGCTTTGTCTCATGCAAAGAAAGGAGACAACACTTAGTCTCATGCAAGGAAAGACAGTTCTTAGCCTTATGCAATTAAAAAGGCGATGCTTAGCCTCATGCAAAAATAGGAGACAATGCTTAGTCTCGATGTAAGGAAAACGATGAGTGATAGTAGAGTGTTTCTTAGCCGGAGATGCTTGAGATAGATAATCTGCTATCTTGAAGGTGGTGACCTGACGTATCTGCAGATATTATTGTCTTACTGTGCCTGCATCCAAAGACAAATTGTGAGTTTTGCAGGGGAAGGTTGGTTCGCGCTTTTGTCTTTTGCTTTGCCTGTGCTCCTGTCTTGAGATCCTATTTGAGTCACCCCGGGTAACATCTGGCTATTTATAGAAATAAAGTTTTTTAGAAGAAATACGTGCATTTTGATGAATGTGGTTATTTAAAATATAGTAGTATGCAATATCAACTGAGTTAGATGAACCAATGACTGTGACATATTTTAGAGACATCGCGACCTCCTTTCTTTAGAATTTTGAGGGTTCCCCTCAAATTCTGCTCCAGTTTAGGTGCAATACTTTGGTTGTTCCGTGTATGACGATGTTGGCTGGACTTGCTCCGGAATTTTGAGGATCCTCCTCGAAATTCTGCCCCAGTTTCTGGCCATGGTAAAAATGAAAACTTTATTGAGTTGTGACAGAACTCACAAGGCTGCCTACGTATCCCCTCTTAAACGGGAATCAGGTCAAGCATAGTTCAGTTACATCAAATGAAGAAATATAAACAATCTAAACATAGTATCTCTTGACTACGTCTGAGTTGATAGGTTTTGGCCAAACTTCTCCGTCCATCTTTGCGAGTATGAGCGCTCCTCCTGTTAGCACTCTGTGAATCATATAGGGCCCTTGGAAATTGGGTGAAAATTTCCCTTTGGCTTCATCTTGATGCGGTAAGATCCGCTTTGCACCAACTGCCCTGGTGTGAATTGTCTAGGCCTGAACCTTTTGTTGAAAGCTCTGGACATTCTGTTCTGGTAAAGTTGACCGTAACATACTGCGTTCATTCTTTTTTCGTCAATGAGAGCCAGTTGCTCATAACGACTTCGTATCCATTCTGCATCACTGAGTTCAGCCTCTTGTATGATTCTCAAAGAAGGAATTTCTACTTCGGCGGGAATGACGGCTTTAGTGCCATAGACCAACAAATAAGGAGTTTCCCCAGTTGATGTGCGAACCGTGGTACGATATCCAAGTAGGGCAAATAGTAACTTCTCGTGCCATTGTTTGTGATTATCTACCATCTTCCTTATTATCTTCTTGATGTTCTTATTGGCGGCTTCCACAACTCCATTCATTTGTGGACTATATGTTGTGGAATTCTTATGCTTGATCCTGAAGGTTTCACACATGGATTTCATTAAATCAATGTTAAGGTTGGCGGCATTGTCGGTGATGATTGATTCCGGTTCCCCGAATCGACAAACAATACGATCCCTAACGAAATCTGTGATGACCTTTTTAATTATAGCCTTGTAAGATGTGGCTTCAACCCATTTTGTGAAATAATCTATGGCCACTAGAATGAACCTGTGCCCATTTGAAGCGATGGGTTCAATTGGACGGATGACATCCATTCCCCAAGCGGAGAAAGGCCAAGGTGCACTTGTTTCATTGAATTTATTTGGTGGTACTCGTATCATATCTTCATGTATTTGGCACTGATAACACCTTTGAACATACCTGATGCAGTCTGTTCCCATAGTCATCCAAAAATATCCTGCTCTTAATATCTTCTTGGCTAAAACGAAATCGTTCATGTGTGGTCCGCAGCTCCGACATATATCTCTTTGAGCAGTTTGGAAGCTTTGTTGGCGTCAACACACCATAATAATCCTAGGTCTGGGGTCCTTCTGTACAGAATTCCTCCACTTTGGAAGAAATGGTTGGACAATATTTGGAGTGTGCGTTTCTGAGTATGATTTGCGTGCTTCGGGTACTCTCCTTTTTCCAAGTATTCTTTGATGTCATGAAACCATGGATTCCCATCAGTTTCTTCTTCAACATGATCACAATAAGCTAGCTGATTATGGATTCCTACTGGAATAGGATTGATGAAATTCTTGTCTGGGTGTTCTATCAAGGAATATAGAGTGACCAACGCATCTGCGAACTCATTCTGGATTCTCGGAACATGTTTGAACTCCATTTTTGTGAACCTCTTCATCAATTCTTGTACGTAGTACAAATATGGAAATATTTTGGTATTCTTTATAGCCCATTCTCCTAGAACCTGATGTACCAAAAGGTCTAAATCTCCAATTACCAGCAATTCCTAAACGTTCATGTCAGTGGCCAACTTGAGCCCCAAGATGCATGCCTCATATTCTGCCATATTGTTGGTACATGGAAACCCGAGCTTTGCGGATACTGGATAGTGTTGACCTGTTTCAGACACTAAAACTACTCCAATTCCCAATCCTTTGAAGTTTGCAGCTCCATCGAAGAACATTCTCTAACTGTCATAGGTTTCGGTGATATCTTCTCCTATGAATGATACCTCTTCATCGGGAAAGTACGTTTTCAGTGGTTCATATTCTCCACCCATAGGATTTCCTGCCAGATGATCTGCCAACGCTTGCCCCTTGACCGCCTTTTGAGTTACATAAATGATGTCGAACTCACTCAGTAGTATCTTCCATTTTTCCCACTTTCCCATAGGTATGGGTTTCTGGAAGATGTATTTTAACGGATCCATTCTTGATATGAGATACGTGGTGTAGGCACAGAAGTAGTGCCTCAACTTTTGAGCTATCCACGTCAAAGCGCAGCAGGTGAGCTCCAACAAAGAATACCGTGCTTCATAGGGTGTGAACTTCTTACCTAGATAGTATATGACATGTTCCTTTCTTCCCGTATCGTCGTGTTATCCCAAGGCACAGCCGAAAGCCCCATCCGGTACAGATAAATAAAGTAGCAGAGGTCTCCCAGGTTCTTGTGGGACCAGAACAGGTGGTTTGGACAAATATTCCTTGATCTTGTCAAAGGCTTTCTGGCATTCTTCAGTCCAACTTGTCGCAGTGTCTTTCTTTAACATTTTTGAAAATCAGTTCACAAATCAAAGTTGATTGTGCTATGAAATGACTGATGTAATTGAGACGCCCCAAGAAACTCATGACATCTTTCTTGTTCTTTGGAGGTGACAAATCTTGGATAGCCTTGACCTTTGACGGGTCTAGCTCAATACCTCGACGGCTGATGATGAACCCTAGCAGCTTTCCAGTAGGGACCCCGAAGGCACACTTTGCGGGGTTCAGTTTTAGGTTGTATCTTCGGAGTCGATCAAAGAATGTCTTAAATGCTCATAAAATTGCTTTTAAAATAAATAATGCTAATTGCTAGGCTACCCAGGAACTCAACGGGCCCTTGATGGTGCAGCAATCCAGTTCTTGAGAATAACTCCCTTCTCCATGGCCTGAATAATAAGGCCTTTCTCCTCCTCCCCCTCCTCAACTATCGTGTCGCAATCCATGTCTTCATCATCCAGAAATAGATTCCTTATGCCAGCTAGAACTTCATTTTCTTTGGAATCCCACATCATGTCGACTTGATGAAATGACAGTCTCAAATATGGTACTGGTTTCTTTAGAGGGTAATAAGGACCACACCATGGTGGCGACCAATTCTTATACTCGTGCCATGTGTATTCGTACCCAAGCCCAAAAGTTGTGTCATGATGCTTTAGCTGTATCGGTTTGGTGATTCCCTGGGGATTCTTACCGAGACCCTTTCCAGGCTCATACCCTGTCCATGCCAATATTCCTTCTATCTTACTGCTCTACCATTTGTCCTTTTCAATTGCGTTAACGCGCTTGATGCGACGGTATGTTTCTCCACCCAACTTCCTTCTATTCTCGATGAGCGGAACAATTTGACTGGTGTAAATGGGATTACTTCCGTCCCCATGGATGATTACTTCCTGATGGTTCCACTCAAACTTCACGACCTGATGTAGAGTAGGAGATACGACCCCGATGACATGTATCCAAGGTCGTCCCAACAATAGGTTGTAAGTAGCAGATATGTCCAACACTTGAAACTCAACATCAAACCAGGTCGGACCCATCTGTAGGCTGAGGTTGGTTTCCCCAATTGTGGCCCTTTAAGACCCATCAAATACTTTCACGTTCATACTTCCTGCTCGTATCTCGTGTCTGCCTTTACCCAATATTTTCAGAGTAGTTAGTGGACATATGTTAAGACTCGAACCCCCATCTATCAGGACTCTGGCAATGAACTTGTCCTTAAACTGCACTGGGATATGCAGTGCCCTGTTGTGACTTAGTCCTTTTGGTGGCA
Organism: Nicotiana tabacum; assembly: GCF_000715075.1. NCBI lineage: Eukaryota > Viridiplantae > Streptophyta > Magnoliopsida > Solanales > Solanaceae > Nicotiana > Nicotiana tabacum. The sequence goes on from NC_134098.1 coordinate 11,420,589, forward strand.
GCTCGTCTTAATGAAAAGTGATCATGTGGCTTTCCAACACTTGCCCTACCATATTGGCCATCTCCCCACTGGTGATATTGTTGGGTACATAGGCTTCATTCAACACCTTCATCACGGCATTCCTATGTGCCTCGGAGTTTTGCAGCAGTGATAAAAGGGATATTTGAGCAGGGGTTTTGTTCAGATGATCAACCATAGAATACTCTTTTGCCTGCACCTTTCTCCAAATATCATCTGGGCCAGTCTCAATGATAGGCGGTTTAGAGGTCGCTTATTTGCTCGTTCCTCCCAAATGCTCGGGTGTATAAATTCTACCAATTCTGGTCATGCCTTGCGCTGCACCTTTTTCTTCCTTTTTTGCCTTTTCTTTCCTTCTTTCTTCCGCAATATAATCCCATGGTATAGCATTAGACTTATAAGAGAGTGTAGGTGCTACCATCACGGTGAAAGGTGTTGTTACTTCAACCTCAAATGGAGTTGGTGCAGCTACCTCAACTTTGATTGGTGCCTGAGTTTGTACCATGATAGGTGTGAGAATGACTGGAGATGTTTTAGGATTATCCCCTTCTCGAATGAGTCCAATTGACCCCTCTGAGTCCCATTCTTCATCGGTCTCTATCACATTTACCCCTCTGCTCCTGTGATCCGGGAGAGGATTGTTACGGACATTGGGTGCAACTTCATTTGCATGTATGACTTTGGTGTTAATTAATGTCTGAATCTTATCCTTCAAAGTACGACACTCATAAATAGTATGACCTTTCATGCCTGAGTGATAGGCACATGTCTTATTTGGATTAATCCACTGGGAAGAGTTTCCAATAGCAACAACGGGAATGAGAGTGATATAACCGGCGGCCTTCAGTCTCTCATACAGTTGGTCTATGGGTTCAGCAATTGGGGTGTACTGTCTGGGTGGTCTGCGGTCGAAATTTGGTAGTTTTGGTGGGCTGGTGGTGAGTGGTAGTATGTTGGTTGGGTGTTATAGGTATGGTAAGTGGCGGCAGGTTGTTGGTATCTGGGAGGTGAAGGCTGATATTTGGGTGGGAGTGTTTAGTATGTAAGAGAAGACTTTGGACCTTGGGCTACCATCACTACACCTACTTTTTTCTTCTTGGAGATACCTCCTGACTGCAAAACTTTATTTGTGGCTTGGAGTGCTTTAAAATTTGTCACCATTTCGCTTTTGATCCCTTCTTCTATTCTTTCTCCCAATTTGATGATGTCAGAAAATTTATGGTTTTCAATAACCATCAGTCTTTCGTAGTATTGCGGATCCTGAGCTCTGACGAAGAACTTATTCATCTGTTCTTCTTCCAGTGCTGGCCTTACTTTTGCAGCTTCCGACCTCCACCGAGTAGAATACTCGCAGAAAGTTTTCGTTGGCTTCTTCTTGAGATTCTGAATGTAGAAAACGCTCAGTGTGTTTTCTATGTTAAACCTGAACCGATCCATGAAATCCGATGCCATGCTCACCCAATTAACCCATTTCTTTGGGTTCTGACTGATGTACCAAGATAGGGTGTCTCCAGTGAGGCTTCTCATGAACAACTTCATGTGGATTCTCTTATCCTTGCCAACCCCTACAAGTTTGTCACAATATGTTCTCAAATGCACCTTCGGATCACCAGTCTCGTCGAACATTTCGAACTTAGGAGGTTTGTAACCCTCTGGCAGTTCTACATCTGACTGAATACACAAATCTTCATAATTCAAACCCTCAATGCATTTTTCCCCTTCGACACTTTGAACTCTGCCAGTAAGTTTCTTGAGTTCATCCGCCATGTTTTTGATGAGCATGTCCTTTTCGGGGGATTCGGGTATGTATAGGGTTTGTTGTGGGGTATGGGGTAAGGTTTCCACAAATATGGGATTACTTTGGTGAACTCCACGAATCTGGGCGTAATGGTGGTCATTGGTTGAGGTTTGCGAGCCAAGAGTGGTCTGTGGTGCATTTTGTGGAGTGTGGTAGGTGGTGGTTTGTAGATACTGGGTCGTATTATGATGATGTTGTGGAGGGGTTGGTACTGGCGGAGGGTTGGGGTTTTGAGGAGGTATGGCGTATTGATGTGGTGTGGGAGAATTTTACGGATCTTGTGTATTTTGGGGAGGTACCGGGTTTTGGGTATTTGTGTTTTATTGGTTAAGGTCGGGGACGTTTAGGGTGAGGGAAAGGTTTGCCAAATTCCGGACCTGCTCAAGTTCCCCTTCTAACTCCATTATTTTCTGTTCTAACCGTAAGACCAAGTCGTTCTGTGCCGGAGTACTCCGGCCATCTGAAGTTTTGACATTCTCTGTATGTGTAGCGTTGTCTTTTCTGATACCGCTCATATCATCCATTTTAGCTTTTCCTTTGTTTTTGGGATCACTTAAAGGAGGAGGAGGTGGAGGACCTCTAGATCTGGTATGATATGCTGATGATGCCAGTATACACGAATCAACCTTGGGGAATGAGAATAAACAAAAGAAAAGAAAAACAAAAAGGTAACCAAGTCAGTAAGGAGTATTAAAAGGATGTTTGCGATATGGAACATGTGTTGCAAAATTAGTAAATAAATTTGCGTCCTAATTTTGGGGACCTCATTGTGCCCGAGGTAGGCCTAAGTGACATATAGATTTGGACAAAAATTGAATTGCGTCATTTCATTAATGTGATAAATGAACCAAACCTCTACTAAAACGACAATAATTATAAAGAATTACTAATGGCATTTGCCTTATTACAATCAAAGCCTAAAATGAGTCTAAAAAGCAAATAAAACATTATTCCTAATCTATATGGTCCCAGAGGGACCTTCTCCATGCTTGGCCTTCTTGGCTCCATCAATCAGGTTCCCCAGGTCGCACATGTCCAACAACAGATAAGCCCTTGCTAGATGCCCTCCTTCGTTACCCTCTGCATTCTGACAGTCTGAGATCCTTTTCCTCATCTTTCCCTCAAGTTCCATCAACCCATGCTCCAAATATTCCAACCTCTCTGTTGATTTAGTAGCGATTCCTATACACTTGTTGATTGCCTCCATGTCCACTTTGTGTTGTTCCAAATGCCTGGCTTCAGATTCGAAAACCCTTTTGCGCAATATCTTGTATTTGACTTGTGCCTCAGCAGCATCGCCTATGACCCTATTCCTCAAATTAATCCCTGGTTTGATATCTCCCGCTATATCATCTACCAACCATGATAGGTAGAAGTACACATGGCCGGCGTGATATCGATCTGGCTCGATGGTATCTTTCTCCACAATGATCTTTTGATGCCACATATGATGTGCCTCGAACTTGAAGGGAATGGCGTTCCCTTTGAAGTTTGCTTTGTACTGGACCATGTTGGAAACCCGAGGTATAACCTTCTTTCTCCCAGCTTGCCTCAAAACCCTTATAGGAGCATATGGGTAGATCCCTCTCAACCTGATTAGCACTAGATGAGGAGTCTCTCTTGAACTGATGATGAATTCGCTGCTAGGAAACCATTAGAACATCCAATGCACTTTTTCATCAGTCAAATTGCTGAAGAAACGTACCCAGCTCACAGCATTTCCTGGTTGTGCAAACCTATTTGGGATAAAAGTCATTCTCTTCGGATGATGATAGGCTATGTGGTCATTCCATGGTCGTCGCGAAAGTTCTTGACGGAATTCACCTCTCTGAAAGTGTTCTAACAACCATACTTGCAGCAACAGATTGCAACCCTCAAAGTGCCCATACCATTTTTGCAATGGTCTAAAGCCCGGTACATCTCAGCCAAGATCATAGGGACAATGGTATAAGTTTGCCCTTCAATTCCCTCCATTAAAGTCCTAGAGACCATAGCTAGGCGAGTGTGGATCCTTTATCCCTTCATCAGAAATATCAACATTCCCAGAAAATAGATAATGAATACGAAAACCCGGCGGTGTGTCCAACCCAAAGAGGTAATGGCAAGTTCATCGTGGTAAAGGCGATATGACTTATTGTGCCCATAACACTCATAAAGGAACTCAAATGGTATATATGACTTCTTCAGATAGAGTAACTCATCATTTTTCTTGAAACCCATCATTTTCAAGAAACATAGGGAAGTACGATTTTCCGGTACAAACAAACATGGGCTATCCCATGGGAGTCCAGCGAAGCCTCCTATTTCCTCTAAAAGAGGAGTCATTTCTATGTCGCCAAAACGTAAGACGACTCTCTTCTCATCCCAAAATATGGTGGCGGCTTCATTTAATGCATTGTTTGGCTGAATGTCTAATAAAGAGGGTAGATTCCCGAGGACTCTTTTTACATGGTTTTTGTCACTTAGTGAGAGGTTTTTCCACCAATCCAGCAACAAAGGTGGGATATTTTAAACCATGCCAAACCTGGGGACTTCATGCCTCATTTCTGCAAAACAAATAAAGTTAGCCCTTTCCCCCTCCGAATTTGACTACTTACACATTAATGATAGGCATACGGGCATGTTTTCTACAAATAATGCACATATCGTGATGGTAGCCATTGGGATTACGGAAATCCCGATGGACTTTGGACAGGTTTGCCTTAGCGGGTTATCACGCTGACATCGTTCTAACCCATACTAGGTTTGGACATGATGCATGCACAGTTAATATTAGAGTGGAGTTTCTAGAAAAGTTTAGACTGGTACCCTCAAGCAGACAACTTGAGAGGGAAAGGCACGGAACCGTCGACTGCACCGCTGATCGACTAGTTTTACCGCAAATAAGCCTTTCCAAATTTAAAGAGTGATTTCGAAAAAGCGCGGACATTCATCAAGCGCCGCTATGGTATTAATTGGGCACGAGTGAAATATGATGTTGAGCATGCTTTATGAAAAGATAAACAATACGTTGTCAAATATTTTGCATGATGAAGACAGTAAATGCAGTATTAAAACGAAACGTAAAAACATGAAAAGAAAGGGAAACAAGAAGAAGTTAGTTCGCGCAATGTGGAAGTTGTAATTAAGTAAGCGAGGGAGTAATGGTGGGGAGAGAAATGGTGTAGCAATGTAAAAGGCGACTTGGATCAAATAAGTACGACTAAAAAGGAACACGCATGTTAGAGCCAATTTGAGCAAAGAAGGGAAAATAAGGGAAGGGATTTGCATACGAATTCAAATAGAGGGAGAATAAGGGAAAGGTTGTGCATGCAGTAATAAAAAAGGAAACAGGGGCGGGATATTCATGTAGCAACAAAATAATAAAAGAACAAGGAAACACGTTTATGAGAGAAGACTAATTCACATGAGCCAAGTTTGTTATGGTAAGAGATTAAGTGTAAGTCCCCAGCAGAGTCGCCATGCTGTCGCGCCCCGTTGTTTTTTTCTCTCTCGAAAAATGGGCCTCGACGTGTGACAACTCTTTTAAAGGAGGTATTAAAAGAGGAGAGTCACCACCTAACGGTTTAAGGTGCGTTAGGGCACCTATTTGCATATGACTCGAGCTTGACTAATTTGCATCACCTGAGAACGGTTAAGGGCTCGAAATTACCTCGAAGAGAAGGTGTTAGGCACTCTTCGAGGTCCACAATTATGGGTACCGGCCAAACTTGAATTATATGAATTAGTCAGACAAACAAAGACAGAGAAAACAAGGAGTTTGGGAAGTTTTATTATCAAAGTTTTTGAGTAAATACAAACACTTGATTCAAAGATAAAGGGGGGGGGGATCCTAAGTTTTTTAGCCTAAAGGATCACCCCGTGCAACATAATTAATACTTAGTAACTCCCTCAAGATGGGGTGTTACTCATATTATTCAGCGGGCACAGACTATCATCTCCTGTTACCCGATTACTATCTTTAAGTTATTACCTAAAGCGCACTAGTTGATTCTAAATCGTGCTTTATGCGTGCACTACCCATTCCCTGTCTATTGTCCAGGAGGTTTTGGACCTCTATTTGGATGGTTCTAGACTTTACTTAGGTTGCTCAAAAAATGATAAATCTAAGCGACATTCAAAACATGTAGGACTGCACATAAAGACAATAAATAGCTCAAGTCGGCCCCCACATGTAAGCAACAAATGTATGCAAACAAGTTGTATGTTAATCAGTTTAGAATTAAGAACTTAAATCCCTATAAACATGATTTCTATATGATCTTGGATTCAAACGTGCAGGCAGGCTCAGATGCAAAGTGCTACTTTAAATTTATAGATATGATTTCCAAACAACTATACAGTTTAGGGGTATCTAGTATTGCAATTACATGTTATAAGTGATTAAACCTATAGACATGATCTCTAGGTGATTTACGCAGTGGTTGGCAGTGATAACCATTGGAAATACTCAAAATTACTCAGTTTGATCCTATGGGCATGCTTTCTAATAGTGGCACGGCTAAGCAATGAAACAATATTTGGAAAGTTCAGCATTAACACTTTAAAGCGAGTAGTAATACCCTATAGGCAGGATTTTCAACGATTAATGATTGCAACTGATATTTTTTATACTTAGCCCCTATAGGTATGTTTTCTAGGTGAGCAACATGATAACAATAGCAAATCAACCAATTAAAGTCCTATAGGCAGGATTTCTAGATGAAGATCAGTAGAACATAAGCTAGTATAATCCTATAGGCATGGTATCTAATGAATATGCTGCAGTTATGCAAATTGAAAGAATGGTCATCGACACTTTTAGTTCCTATAGGCATGCTGTCTAGCAGTAGACATAAGAATAAATAAAATACTTATGCTTTGATAGTAGGCAAGTTGTGTGAGTGTGTGATTGATTTCTACCAGTGCACATGGAAATTGAATGGCATATATATAACAGGTTGGATAACAAGTAGACCATACGAACCCTATAGGCATGTTTTCTACCCTTTCATGCAAAACATTAGAGTGTACCCATTTCCCCGATTTCACTAACACCCCCAATTATTTATTACAAAATTATTACAGACCCAATGATGAATGTAATTACAATATACTATACAAGCAATAGCAGTAGGCCACAACAGGCCCAAAAGGAAATGCCCAGCATTTTCTTCAACAACTCTCACATAGCATTCTCAAATTCCCAACAGGGAACTATATTCATCCGCACAACCTAGAAACCATAGGAGAACTTAAGCCAAACCAAACAACCCTAGATTGACCAATATTACCCGGATATTGAATCACTCAAACCAACCAGTTTACATAAATTCAATGGACAATAGGAAGAAAAATTTGAGTGTCAGAGATAGCTCAGGTCTCAAATAGTAAAGAGAGTGGCTAGAAGACCCCAAATCCTAGTGTGTCAGAGTTCATAAGGGTCTCAAATGGACCCCGAGCAATGCTCACACTAGGGTGGTCAGTAGAGAAATCTTAGTGGCCCAGAAAATATCTTAAATGCTCATAAAATTTCTTTTAAAACTAATGATGCTAATTGCTAAGCTACCCAGGAACTCAACGGGCCCTTGATGGTGCAGTAGTCCAGTTCTTGAGAATAACTCCCTTCTCCATGGCCTGAATAATAAGGCATTTCTCCTCCTCCTCCTCCTCCTCAACTATCGCGTCGCAATCCATGTCTTCATCATCCATAAATAGATTCCTTATGCCAGCTAGAACTTCATTTTCTTTGGACTCCCACATCATGTCATCTTGATGAAATGACTGGCTCAAATGTGGTATTGGTTGCTTTAGAGGGTAATAAGGAGTATGCTATGGTGGCGACCAATTCTGATACTCGTGATAGGGGTATTCGTACCCAAGCCCAAAAGTTATGCCGTGACGCTTTTGCTGTATCGGTTTGGTGATTCCCTGGGTATTCTTACCGAGAACCTTTCCAGGCTCATACCCTGTCCATGCCAATATACCTTCTATCTTACTGCTTCACCATTTGTCCTTTTCAATTGCGTTGATGCGCTCGATGCGATGGTATGTTTCTCCACCCAACTTCCTTCTATTCTCGATGAGCAGAACAATTTGACTGGTGTAAATAGGATTACTTCCGTCCCCATGAATGATTACTTCCTGATGGTTCCACTCAAACTTCACGACCTGATGTATAGTAGGAGCTACGGCCCCGATGACATGTATCCAAGGTCGTCCCAATAATAGGTTGTAGGTAATAGATATGTCCAACACTTGAAACTCAACATCACACCAAGTTGGGCCCATTTGTAGGCTGAGGTTGGTTTCCCCAATTGTTGCCCTTTGAGACCCATCAAATGCTTTCACGTTCATACTTCTTTCTCGTATCTCGTGCCTGCCTTTACCCAATCTTTTCAGAGTAGTTAGTGGACATATGTCTAGCGATTCAGGTCTGCCTCAAAGGGGGATGGGGAGGGGTTTATATAGCAGTCAAAAATCGAGCAAGAACATAAGAAAACAAAGTAAATTAAGCAACAAATAAGGGAAGACAACATACAAATTAATTTGTAATCGATTTAAGAGAGAAATCCGATAAACCCTAGTTTTTTTAGGAAAAGTGTAAATCAACAGAAATCCAAACAAAATCGGACTCACACAGTGTAGAATCAGACGTGTGTAGACGAAATACGGTCCAGATTCAAGAAATATGACTCATTCGGACAGAATCAGAGAGGTAGTACTTGCCATATTTAGGCAAGTACCAAGTAACACCATAATCTTGCAAGTAACAATGAGATAACGCGTAAAAGGCAAATAAATCACAGAGGGAATCCATGATTTACTCGGATTTAGAGAAGATTGGGGAGGCGACAGTTAGGGTTTGTGAGGAGAAAAGAAGCTTCAAGAGGATTTTTGGGGCGACAGATGGGTAAAATGAAGTTAGGGTTTGGGGTTGAGGGGTTATAAGTAGAGGTAGGGGACTATTATGGGTCGTTGATCATTTGAGATCAACAGCCAAGATCGAAAGGGGAGTGGGACCAGGTTCATTAAAGGGTTGGGCTGGTTTGGGTTGGTTTGGGCTGCTGAGAGGGGAGAGGGTGTGGGCTTAGGATTTGGGCCAATATTGGTGTGAAAATTAGCCTAGAATTTGGATAATTTTTAAATAGGAGATTAAGTGGGAAATAATTTAATATAAAAATAATTAATTAAATATAAAAAATTCTATTTATGCAAATTAATACTTTAAAATAATAGTAGGAAATTACAAAAATGTAAAATATTATTTTGACCCTGACCAAAATGACAAATGCAAAATATAGGTTATGCCTGCAAGATTGAGCAAATAGCTTAAAATACCATTGTAATTATAAAATAAAGTAAAAATAGTTAAAATATGTATTATGGATGCAAATAATAATTTTAGGTACTTAAGTCACCCCAAAATAATTTTAAAGGATAATTATTCGATATTTATATAATAAAAATGTAGAAAGAAATTAATTTTTAAGCTTTAAAAAAATATGGAAAATTATAGAAAAATACTTGTAAAGTAAGTAATGACACAAAGTGATATTTTGAAAATATATACACTGTTTGAGAAAATATGAGGGCAAAATTGTGTATCAACATATGGTATTTGGTTTAATTTTAAAAAACAATTGGTATTAGGTATGGTATTTAGTATTTTAAAATGAAATACCAAAATACCGATACCGTAAAATTAATTTTGACTATTTCACTAAATACCGACCAACTTCGGTCGGTTATTTTAATTAAAAAAAATTTTAAAAATAAAAATCAGATTACCGAACGATTTTGGTCGGTAAGTTTATGGTCATAACGGTAAAATATTCACTTAAATATACCGTCCGCCTTTTCCGACCGAAGTCGGTCGAAAATCTGCAAATTAGAGCCCCAGCGACAGGCTTTCTTCCCCATTTCTCTATTTTCTCTATCTCTCATTCTCTTCTCCACCCTCCTCCACCCTAAGACGATTTCACCCAAATCCCACCCAAAATCTATTCCTACCTCCATTCTCCCCGAAAATCAAAGCCCCCCTATCATCCCCATCCCATCTGCCGTCGTCGCCGCCGCCGCTGCCACCTTCTCCGCCAGCGCTGCCTCACTTTCTTCTCCTCCACCACCACTACTCCGCCACCGCCGCTTCTTCCACCACTTGCCTTCCTTCTCACCACTGCTCAACCACCGCTGCTTCCACCGCCTGAAGGTTAGTCACCTAGTTTTGTTTTAAGTTACTTTAATTCTTAAAATTTAGGGTTTAATTTATTGGTCTATTTTTTATTGCTTACAGAAATTTAAGGTTTAATTTATTGTTCTATTTTTGTTTTTTGATTTTAGAAATTTAGGGTATAATTTATTTTACTATTAGTGTTTATTGCTTTTAGAAATTTAGGATTTATTAATTTAGGGGACACTAATATTGTTCTATTAGTGTTTATTGCTTTTAGAAAATTAGGGTTAACTAATTATGTTAACAAATTATAATTGAATGAGTTAGTCTAATTGAATGTGTTAACAAAGTATAATTGAAGGATTTAGTCTAATTACAATTAATGCTGGTGTTTGCTATCTTGCAAGTCTTTCAATTATATTGTCTGTTAATGGTCTAATTGAATTTGAAAAGAACTTATTTAGGGGTATATTAGAACTTTAAAATTAATATGCACTCAAATTATTTAAATTAACTACTTTGTAACTAAAGTTTATTATGTAACTTAAACTCTAAATTAATTTGAATACTCAATTAATATAACATGCAATTTATTTGTTCTTTGTGTGGATGAAATATCGTAGTTGGATGTATAATAGGAATTATCCTAATTGTCGGGTTTTTAGAGAGGAATTTATAGAAGAGATTAATGAATTTATTTGGCATGCAATGTCACTTGAACCGTTTCGAATTGGAGGGATGATTAGGTGTCCTTGTGTGAAGTACAAGTGTTTGCATTTTTTTGGATCGGAGGATGTTAAGACTCATATTTATAAAAAAGAGTTTATGGATAATTATTTTGTGGACTAGTCATGAAGAGGTTGATGGTAGTTATGGTGTATTTCATAACATAGTTTTTGGTGAAAGTAGTAGGTCGGTGCAGAATAACGTTCAACATCCTAGATACCATGAAATGGTTGCAGATGCTTTAGGGATGCACTTCGAGTTTGAACCCCATGAAAGTGTTGAACAAGTTCCTAATGAAGAGGCAAAACATTTTATGAACAGTTAGAGGCTGCTATTCGTCCACTACGTGAAAGGAGTATGCACTCTCAGTTGTCTGTTGTGGTTAGTAATTCCAATGAAAGAATCCATTCCCGCTTGAGAAATATTGGTATCTATTTTGATACTTAATAATTAGTGAACTAATTGACCCAACTTTCAACATACCTGAAGATTTCTATAAGGCTAAAAGATTGGTTTCTAAGTAAGGACTCTCGTCTATGAGAATCGATTGTTGTGAAGATGGTTGCATATTGTATTATAAGGGTGATACATATTTAGAAAGTTATAAATTTTGTGAAAAATCTCGTTTTAAGCGGGTTTCCAGCGGGAACAAGGTTGATGTGAAATCGATGCATTATTTACCTCTTATTCCTAGATTGAAGAGGTTGTACGCATCGATGAGTTCCGCTCCTCATATGAGATGACACTATGAAAATAGAAGGTCACCTAGTGTTATGTGTCATCCTTCAGATGGGGAAGCTTGGAAGCATTTTGATAGGACGCATTCAGATTATGCTAGTGAACTGAGGAATGCTCGGTTAGGTTTGTGTGCTGATGGTTTCACTCCATTTTCTATTTCTGCAACACCATATTTATGCTGGTCAGTCTTTATTACGTCGTATAATCTTCCACCTGAAATGTGTATAACCAGTCCATATATTTTTTAAAATTGTCTTATTCCCGGTCCCTGCAATCCAAAATATTTGATTGATGTATATTTGCAACCTTTGATTGATGAGCTAAAACAGTTGTCGTATGATGGAGTTGATACATATGACATATCAACTAAGCAAAATTTCAACATGCGTGCTAATTTAATGTGGACCATTAATGATTTTCTTGCGTATGGAATGTTGTCTGGGTGGATGACTGCTAGAAAGTTAACATGTCCTTACTGCATGAAAAATGGTAAAGCGTTCACTTTAAGACATTGCCGAAAGCAGCCATGGTTTGATTGTTATCGCCAGTTCTTGCCAGTTGATCATGAGTTCAGAAGGATGAAGAATTCATTCATAAAGAATACAGTTGAACATGATTTTCCACTTCCAATTTTGTCCGGTGAGGAAATTTGGGAGAGGGTTCAGAACTTTACTAAAGTTACCGAGGCCCCACCTTCTAGATTTCCTGGATATGGTGTTACTCATAACTGGACAAAATAGAACATATTTTGGGAGTTGACATATTGGAAGGATAATCTTCTCTGACACAATATTGATATCATGCATATTGAGAAATATTATTTTGATAATTTGTTCAACACAGTGTTGGATGATAAGAATAAGACAAAAGATAACCCAAAGGCTAGACTGGACTTACAGGAATATTGCAGGCGGCCTGAATTACATTTGTAGTCTGCGAATAATGGCAAGGTGTTCAAGCCCAAGGCTAGCTACACATTCACTTTGGAACAAAGACGACATATTTGTGAGTGGGTTACAAACCTAAATATGCCCGAGGGCTATGCTTCGAACCTTGGAAAATGTGTCGATATGGTTGAACTCATATGAAAAGTCATGACTATCATATCTTCATGGAAACTTGAATCCCTATTGCATTTTGTGGTTTGCCTAAAAATATCTGAAAACCCATCATAGAGATAAGTTTGTTCTTTAAAGACTTATGTTCTACCACATTAAGGGAAGAAAACCTATTTCAAATTAATCGGAACATTCCTGTAATCAGTAATAAGCTAGAAAGGATTTTTCCATGTTGTTTCTTTGATGTGATGGAATACCTTCAAATTCACCATGTACATGAGGCGCGACTTGGAGGGTCGGTTCAATGCAGGTGGATGTATCCATTCAAGAGGTAATATGACAATGTACAGGACTATCGGCAAGTGTAAACGAGTTTTTTAAACAGAGGAATAGGATTGAAGGATCCATATGCGAAGCCTATCTTGCAAAGCAAACTGCCTATTTCTGTTCTTATTACTTCGACAATCATGTGCCATGTGCTAGAAATAGGCCCAATCGGCACAATGTTGTGATTGAGAATGTTCCATTATGTCACGACCCAAACCGATGGGCTATGACGAGTGACCGAGTTCTACCCATCGAACACCCCTAAGCATTCGTCTAAGATATAAATATGAAATATGTGTAGGTCATGCATAATGTCTGGAAAAAAACTACTGATTCATATGAACAACATACGTGGGAAAACATTCCCAAAAGACATATATATAGAATACGGTAGGGCGAGTCGACAAGGACACATACTATCCAACTATACATGGCTGTCTATAGACCTCTAACAGAGTGTACAACTGTATAAAGGATGGGACTGGGCCTCGTCATACCCATATGTATACAAAATTATCGTACCAAAACTCAATAGTAGCTCCGGATCAAATGGATCACACCAACTTTTGCTGAGCAGGGATCCTAAGATAAGGGGACCGTCAGCCTGTCTACCTGCACCTACGGGCATGAAACGCAGGCCCCCAGGAATTAGGGGCATAAGTACAAATAATGTACCGAGTATATAAGGCATAAAAATTAATATATATAAATATATATATATATAGCATACATGAAAGAAACATGAAGTAAAGGACTCAACCTGTAAGTCTGAATAGCTTTGTGAATCATGAAACATTTATAATGTCATGCATATGCATATAAATGTCATATCATGCATAGGTATATGCATACATAACATCATCAAGCCTTTGAGGGCATCCCATCATATCATCTCAGCCTCTGTGGGCGAAATCATAAACGTATACCAGCTGATCAGGTGGTGGTGCGTATATAACGCCATAACCTTTCCCCATACCCCATATACATATACTATACGCGTATATAACGCCATCTGGTCTTGGGTCAATATACATGTATAAATAGATGCAATGCATAATGAAGTAAGTTAATAAGATCTCTCGAAATGTCATGAGACCCATGAACAAACGATATGATAGTAGGACATATGGGGAATCCAGAACCTAGGCAACCATAGTACTTCTAAGAATATAATCATTTATGAAAGTTGTGTGCTTACTCGTTTCGTTGTATTATATGGATCATTCCAAAAGGAAAGAAGGGATAGCCTTAACATACATCAAATCGTCAATGCAACTCAACAACAAGCTTATGATAACTAGAGTGCCAACCCTATAACAAAGAAATACATGTACGACTTAGATGGTGCTACTATATTACGTATCTCAAATGATAACTCGATTCTAAAATAAAACGGGCAGCATTTCCCCTAATTTTACTGCTCCCTCAAGCCTACTATAGGCGAGATACAAACACAATACAATCAGCAACTCAAACCAACCTAATTACAATTTGGAACCTTCAATACAACAAAAACCCCAAATATACCATAACACACCCAATCAACAAGTTATCAATTAGCCTAAAACCTGCAACGACGAGCGACCAACCTACTACTCTACCACATGTGGAGTTTCTCCATGCCCTTTAATCCTTCCAAACTCCATAAATCAGCATCATAATAGGTCAACATGAGTGGACTACAAAACAGTCCACTAAAAGTGGAAAACATTCGAACTCACGGCTTTCGATCACCGTCCTGTGAGTTCTACCTATTAGGAAACCAATTTATCAACCTTCCTTGATATTTAAACACTTAAATACATAATTTAGACGTTTATTAACTATGAAGTACCTTACAACACTCAAACTACAAAGAAAAAAGAGAGGCGGTATAATGATACTTACATCATAGGGATCGTTCTGATGTTATCGCTTCTCGATTTCGTACCCAGGATGTTAGTATTATTTGAAACCTTATTAGAAGCTCAAGTATAGGTTTTATGGTGTTCTCTGGTCGGGGTCTAAGTAAAATTGAAGAGAGAGACGAGTTAAGACCTATATATCAACTTTTGAAAAGTCAAAGAGGTGTTAGCTTGGCACCCTCGCATTGGCCCATCTTCCGACGCTTATATCGTTTTATCCGGATGTCATATGAACAAACGGTTAAGTGCATTGGAGACCTTCAATTTGGTATATAATATGTCCCAAAAAGACCTCATATAGCATAGGAAAGTTATTTCTCAAAAAGCTCTATTACAAGGCAAATCCTTAGTCGGTTTTTCCGCAACTTAAATCCGATTTTTTCCAAAATTTATATTTTTTATTCAAACATCATATATAGTCATATTATGACTTTAAAATCATTTAAATTATGATTAACAAGTCTCATATTTATTATACGTCACCTTGGGACGCACAAGGTGTAACACATTATCGTCCTCGAATGTTAAACTCCTAAAGATTTGTAGAATTTTTGGTAGTCTTCTCTATAATGGTACCACTACCAACATGTCAGACAGAAAACTCAACAATACAAAGCCACACAGGGCCACAATCATCAATAATACCAATGGCCTCACACGACCAATGACAATAACTAATATAAGAATCAAGTACCATATACGTACCTAAGGTTGTGATCTCTCAGTCCGATCCTCCTCTGGAAGCGGAAACAAGTGAGGATACCTAGACTTCATGTATTATTCAGCTTCCCAAGTCATCTCCTCCACATTATTGTTCCTCCACTGTACTTTAACCGAAGATACGTCTTTAGCTCTCAATCTCCGAACCTGTCTATCTAGTATAGCAATGGGAGCTTCCTCATATGATAGTTGCTCTGTGACCTGAACATCATCAATTGGAATGACTCTAGAAGGATCTCTGATACACTTACGGAGCATAGAAACATGAAATATTGGATGTAGTGACTCCAAGTTGGAAGTCAAGTCTAACTCATATGTTACCTGGCCTACTCTGCGTATGATCTTATAAGGTCCAATGTACCGAGGGCTAAGTTTTCCTCTCTTACCTAATCCCATAACACCTTTTATCGGTGATACCTTTAGGAATACCCAGTCATCTACCTGAAACTCCAAGTCTCATCGTCGATTATCTGCATAGGACTTCTCACAACTCTGAGCTGCTAATAGCCTTTCCCGTATAAGCTTAATCTTCCCAACTGCCTGTTGTACCAACTCTGGTCCTACTAACTTAGTTTCCCCAACCTCGAACTATCTGATAGGTGACCTACACTTTCGTCCGTAAAGATATTCGTATGGATCCATCTTAATGCTGGAATGATAGCTATATTTATACACAAACTCAATAAGTGGAAGATGCTCATCCCAGCTACCCCTGAAGTCTATCATATAAGCCCGTAGCATATCCTCTAGTGTCTGAATAGTACGTTCAGCCTGACCGTCTGTCTGGGGATGAAATGTTGTACTAAGACTTACTTGAGCCCCAAATCCCTTTTAGAAGGACCTCCATAAATTAGCTATAAACTGAGCACCTCTATCTGAGATATTAGATATAGGGACACCATGAAGTCGTATTATCTCCTTAATGTAAAGCCTTGCATAATCCTCTGATGAATACATAGTCCTGACATACAGAAAATTGGCTGATTTTGTAAGTCTATCGACAATAACCCATATAGAATCAAACTTACACTAGGTAAGAGGTAAGCCTATGATGAAATCCATATTAATCACTTTCCATTTCCAAGTCGAAATCTCTATAGCCTACAATAATCCACCAGGTTTCTGATGCTCAATCTTAACATACTGACAATTAGGGCACTGAGCGACAAACTCTACTATATCCTTCTTCATTCTGTCCCACCAGTATATTCCCCCGATATCATGATAAATATTTGTCACCCCTGGATGAATAGAATAACGAGAATAGTGAGCTTCTCCCATAACATGTTGGCGCAACCCTGCCATATTAGGAACACATAATCGACCTCGATATCTGAGGACTCCATCTCCTGTAATCTCAAATGGTGTATTCTCCTTTTGAGGGGATGTATCTCTATAATGAGCTAGTACAGGATCCTCATACTGGCGTTTCTTCAGTTCAGTTACTAAAGAGGATATTATCGTGTCCTGAATAGTAACTCCGGCATCACCTAAGTCCAGTAATCGAACTCTAAGACTAGCTAGATGATGAATCTCATGGGCTATCCCACACTTATCTGGATGTAAATATAACAGGCTACTCATAGATCTGTGGCTGAGGGCGTCTGCTACTACATTCGCCTTCCCCGGATGGTATAAAATATCAACGTCATAGTCTTTTAGTAGCTCCAACCATTGCCTCCGACGTAAATTCAATTCTTTTTGCTTGAAGACATATTGAAGGCTCTTATGATCCGTATAGATATCAACATGAATACCATACAAATAGTTCCTCCACATCTTTAGTACATGAATCACCGCGGCTAACTCTAAATCGTGGGTCGAGTAATTCTTCTCGGGCTTTCTTAGATGTCTAGAAGCATAAGCTACAACCTTACCATGTTGCATCAGTACACAACCCAATCCAATGCCCGAAGCATCACAATATATAGCATAACCATCAGTCCCCTCTAGGAGTGTCATAACCGGTGTTGAAGTCAATTTGTCCTTCAATGCCTGGAAACTCCGCTCACAAGCATCATTCCACTGAAACTTAGTTGCCTTATGAGTCAACTTTGTCAATGGTGCTGAAAGAGAAGAAAATCCCTCTACAAATCTCCTGTAATAACCTGCCAAACCAAAGAAGCTACGAACCTCCGTCGGTGTCGTGGGTCTAGGCCAAGTCTTCACTGCCTCAATCTTCTGTGTGTCAACACAGATACCCTCATCTGAAATAATATGTCCAAGGAAAGCTATATAATTCAACCAGAATTCCCATTTAGAGAATTTTGCGTACAACCTCCTTTCTTGTAGAACTCTGAGCACAGTACGCAAATGATCTGCATGCTCAGCCTCTGAACGAGAATAAACCAAAATATCATCTATAAATACAATCACGAACATATCTAGAAAGGTTCTAAACACACGGTTCATCAAGTCCATGAATACCGCTGGGGTATTGGTCAAACCGAACAACATAACACGAAACCCAAAGTGCATGTATTTGGTCCTGAATGCTATCTTCGGAATATCCTTCTCTCTAACCCTTACCTGATGGTACCCCGACCTTAAGTCTATCTTCGAGAAACACCTGGCACCCTGCAACTGATCAAATAAATCATCAATCCTCGGGAGTGGGTACTTATTCTTGATCGTCGCCTTGTTCAACTATCTTTAATCAATACACATATGCAAGGAACCATATTTCTTTCTCACAAATAACACAGGTGCTCCCCACGGTGATGTACTGGGTTTGATAAAACCTTTTTCAAGCAAATCCCTCAGTTGTTCTTTCCACTCTCTCAGCTCTGCAAGTGATATTCTATAAGGAGGAATAGATATTAGCTGAGTATCTGGCAATGTGTCAATAGGAAACTCAATCTCCTACTCTGGCGGAAGGCCTGGAAGCTCATCGAGAAAAACATCGGGAAACTAATTAACCACCGGGATAGATTAAAGGGTCGGTGACTCTGCTTTCACATCCAATAACCGAACTAAGTGATAAATATAGCCCTTTCTGATCATCTTCCTTGCCTTGAGATAGGAAATAACCTACCTCTCGGCGATGCAGTATTACCTTTCCACTCTAAAATTGGCTCCCCTAGAAACTGTAACCGAGTCATCTTTGATCTACAATCAACGTTAGCATAACAAGAAGCCAACCAATCTATACCCATTATAACATCAAATTCTACCATATCTAGCTCAATCAAGTTTGCTACTGTAGAACGACTAAGAACTACTACTATACAATCTCTATATACCCGTCTAGCTATCACTGGATCCTCAACAGGTGTAGACACCTCAAAAGGTTTAATCAACTCAGGTTCTATCCCAAACTTGCTAGAAACCAACAGAGTGAAATACGATAAGGTGGAACTTGGATCAATCAATGTATATACATCATATGAGGAGACTGATTATATACCTGTAATAACATCAGGTGACGACTCCTGATCCTGTAGACCTGCTAATACATAAACGCGATTCTGAGGACCGCTTGAGCTAGATGCTCTACTTTTGCCGCTACTATGACCGGTTGGTTCCTGTGAACCTTGCCCAGGGGGGCGTACTGATGATGACGAACCAGCTACAAAACCCGCTGGCTGAACTATACCTTCGCCACCTCTCGTTAGACAATCTCTCATAACGTGGCCTGGATAACCACAAGTATAACAAACACCCAACCCCATGAGGCACTGCCCGTCATGCTGCTTACCAAACTGAGCACATCGTGGCAAGGGTGGCCTCATATGACTTGACTCACCCCTATACTGAGAACTAGAGGCCCTGGATAGGTGAAACGATCAAATCTCCTACCGGCAAACTGATAGGGTGCACTAGCCGATGGCTAGGCTGGATACCTCAGGTACTGCTGTCTCTGACCACCTCAAAACTCACCTGAAGGACCTGAAGATCTCGCTCTCTTACTCTATCCCCTATCATGCTCACAATCGACCCTCTGCTTCTACTTACGCTCCTCTACACCCTGAGCGTATGCCTGAATACGAGAAATATCAATGCCTGGATGAAATGAGACTGACATACAATCATTAAGCAGGTGCGGCTCCAACCCCATCACGAACCGATGAACCCAATCCTCCATCTTAGCTACAATAGTGGGAGAATACCTAGCCAAAGAATCAAACTTAAGGTTGTACTCCCGAACACTCATATTACCATGTCGAAGGGTCAAGAACCTATCAACTCTGGCCCGTCTAAGCTCTAGTGGCTAATAATGACAAAGAAAAGCCTCTGTAAACTCCTTCCATACTGCTGGAAGGGCATTCTCACCTCTGGACAACTCCCAAGACCCGTACCAATTAATTGCAACATCCCGAAGTCTATAGGAAGCTAGCTCAACTGACTCAGTCGCAGTGGCCTTCATTACCCTCAAAGTCCTTTCCATCCTATCGCTAAATACCTGAGGGTCCTCGTTTGGATCAGCTCCAGTGAATATCGGAGGGGCCCAAATTAATGAAATTACAAACCCTCACACTAATGACCCTATCTGCATAACCAATACCTACCTCCTGGCGTCAAGCCTGTGCGGCCACTGATCGAGTCAATAGATGAATAACATCTCTTATCTCCTGACCCGGTGCATCTGGCTGAGGAGCTGGGGGTACTAGAGCGGTTGTTGGAGCTGGTGCCCCTCGGATCTCCTCTGGAGAGGGCATGGTATGTGAAGTCTGAGATAGAGTCTCTCTATGCGACTCTCCCCGAGCCCTGGTAACTCGTGGCGCTCGACTTGTAGTCTCATCAGCCACAGACTTGCCCTTCTTGGTGGCTATAGCCTTCTTGGGCATTGCTGAAAACATAACATATCATTAGGAAAATGAATCCTCATATCGCACGATCTAAGATGAGAAGGGAGGATAACATCCTATATGTCCCGCAGCCTCCTGTTTATAAGTGCGGTGCACTACACACTCATAAACAAGACTCTACTAGACACGGTCTGTAGACAAACCTAAGATGGAACTGCTCTGATACCACTTTTGTCACGACCCAAACTGATGGGCTGTGACGAGTTCCCGATTT
The DNA here is from genome assembly GCF_000715075.1 of Nicotiana tabacum. Lineage (NCBI taxonomy): Eukaryota > Viridiplantae > Streptophyta > Magnoliopsida > Solanales > Solanaceae > Nicotiana > Nicotiana tabacum. The sequence goes on from NC_134098.1 coordinate 11,441,055, forward strand.
CTACCTATCGAACACCCCTATGCATTCGTGTAAGAAATAAACATGAAATAAGTGTAGGTCATGTATAACGTCTGGAAATAAACTACTAATTCATATGAACAACATACATGGGAAAACATGCCCAAAAGACATATATATATATATATATATATATACGAAATACGGCAGGGCGAGCCGACAAGGTCACATACTATCCAACTATAAATGACTGTCTATATACCTCTAACAGAGTGTACAACTGTATAAAGGACGGGACTGGGACCCGTCATACCCATATGTATACAAAAGTATCGTACCAAAACTCCATAGAAGCATCGGATCAAATGGAGCACACCAACTCTCGCTGAGCATGGATCCTAAGATGGGGGACCGTCAGCCTGTATACCTGCACCTACGGGCATGAAATGCAGGCCCCCAGGAAATAGGGGAGTAAGTAAGAATAATCTACCCAGTATGTAAGGCATAAAAATTAATATATATAGAAGACATGAAAGAAACATGGAGTAAAGGACTCAACCTGTAAGTCTGAATAGCTTTGTGAATCATGAAACATTTATAATGTCTTGCACATGCGTATAAATGTCATATCATGCATAGGTATATTCATACATAACATCATCAAGCCTCCGAGGGCATCCTATCATATCATCTTAACCTCTGTGGGTGAAATCATAAATGTATACCAGCTGATCAGGTGGTGGTGCGTATATAACGTCATAAGCTTTCCCCATACCCAATATACATATACTATATGTATATATCACGCCATCTGGTCATGGGTCAATATACATGTATAAATGGATGCAATGCATAATGAAGTAAGTCAATAAGATATCTCGGAATGTCGCGAGACCCATGAACAGATGATATGATAGTAGGACATATGGGGAATCAGAATCTAGGCAACCCTAGTACTTCTAAGAATAAAATCATTTATGAAAGTTGTGTGCTTACTCGTTTCGTTGTATTATATGGATCATGCCAAAAGGAAAGAAGGGATAGCCTTAACATACCTCAAGTCGTCAATGCAACTCAACAACAAGATTATGATAACTAGCGCGCCAACCCTATAACAAATAAATACATGTATGACTTAGATGGTTCTAGTATATTACGTATCTCAAACGATAACTAGATTCTAAAATAAAACGGACAGCATTTCCCCTGATTTTAATGCTCCCTCAAGCCTACTATAGGCGAGATACAAACATAATAAAATCAGTAACTCAAAACCAACTTAATTACAATTCGGAACCTTCAATACAACAAAAACCCCAAATATACCATAACACACCCAATCTACAAGTTATCAATTAGCCTGAAACCGCAACGACGAGCGACCAACCTACTACCCTACCATATGTATCATTTCTCCACGCCCTTTCATCCTTCCAAACTCCATAAATAAGCAGCACAATAGGCCAACACGGGTGGACTACAAAACAGTCCACTAAAAGTGGAAAATAATCGAACTCACGGCTTCCGATCACCGTCCCGTGAGTTTTAACTATTAGGAAACCTATTTATCAACCTTACTTGAAATTTAAACACTTAAATACAGAATTTAGACGTTTTGTAACTATGAAGTATCTTACAAAACTCGAACTACAATGAAAAAATAAAGTTGGTATAATGATACTTACGTCGTAGGGATCGTTCTGATATTATCGCTTCTCGATTTCGTACCCGGGATGTTAGTATTCTTTGAAACCCTATTAGAGAGCTCAAGGATATGTTTTATGGTGTTCTCTGGTTGGGTTCTATGTAAAAATGAATAGAGAGAGATGAGTTAAGACCTATATATCGACTTCTAAAAAGTCAAAGAGGTGCTAGCTTGGCACCCTCGCATTAGCCCATCTTCCGACGCTTATATCGTTTTATCCGGATGTTGTATTAATGAACGGTTAAGTGCGTTGGAAACAAAATTCCAAGACCTTAAATTTGATATATAATATTTCCCAAAAATACCTCATATAGCACACAAAATATATTTCTCAAAAAGCTTTGTTACAAGGCAAATCCTTAGTCGGTGTTTCCGCAACTTAAATCCGATTTTTCCCAAACTTTATATTTTTTTATTAAAACATCATATATAGTCATATTATGACTTTAAACGCATTTAAATCATGATTAACAAGTCTCAATCGGCACAATGTCGTGATTGAGATTGATCCATTATATCCACCAATGTCCATATTCAATCAACCATGCCGAGGTTCTAAAGATCGAACAAAAAGGGCCTAAGTAGTATGGAGTACAAATCAGCTTCAAATCATGTGTTGCTAAATTATCCAGAAGTTCAACCCTTTCTTAAGTAAGTGTTGACGTAAGATTAATTTACATGGACTATTATTTAATTTGGTTGATGCAACTAACAAAATTTTCAATGTGTAACTCAGTGACTTCGTGAGTCAATTTAGCCATGATGCTGTATATTCTACATTTGAGGTATGGTTTAAAGAGTGTGTAAGTGCAGCTTATATACTTTCTCACATGTGAATATACATACTTGGTCACTTGTGAATATACTTGCTCACTTGTGATTTAACACTACATGTAGGTCAATAATCCAAACAACGGTGTTAATCAATTTTTGAAAGATATATATTGGGGACCTGAATCTACGGTTACAACTATGTCTAAGTATTTTGTGAATGGTTACAAAGTTCACACCGAGGAATGCTCCAGGTTTAAAAAAAAAGCAATAACAATGGGGTGTGTGTTAAAGGTGGTGAAGGAAACCAGGATGGTGAAAATGATTATTATGGTGTGATCAAGAGATTCTAGAATTATCATATTCATGTTGACCAAATAAGAATATCATATTTTTTCTATGCAAGTGGTTTGACCTAACACCTAGAAGAGGTACAAATGTACACTCACAGTACAACATAATTGAGGTTAATAAAAAGAAGGAGTATGATCGCTATGATCCTGTTATAATTGTAGAAAATGTTAGGCAAGTGTATTATGCTCCATATCCATTGCAGAGGGATGAGGCTGATTTGTTGGTTGTAATCAAATCCGAGCCTGTTGGTAGGGTGGAAGTTGAGAATGTGCTAGATGTTATTTACCAAAATGATACCTAAAGTGTTAACCAAATGGTGGATGATCAGTTAGAAAATGACTTGGAGCATTCTCAACGCATATTAGAAGAAGTTGATATGGAGGAAATAATAATCATAGAAAATGAGGATGAAGAATCACCTGATGAAAATGAAATAAGTAAAGAGGAAGAGTTTTCGAACGAGGAATGATACTTCGAAGACGACTAGCATGTTAATTTTTTCAAGCGCTCTCAACTTATATAGATTTATTCTCAATTCTAATATTTTCTTTAATTTATACAGATGACTGGTAGGGGTCGAGATAGGTCTAGGAAGGATAAGAGGCATATTGTTCATGAGGATAGTGCTACACCCTCGCTTCCTTCCACTCCACACTTGCATCCCTCCGCTGCTGATGGCCAACATCAATTTTCTAGGCACACATATTTTCCACCACATCCATCTACTCATCAGACTACCTACCATTCTCCCATCCAACAGTATTCTTACCATTCTCCACCACAAGGTATTGTAATGACCCGATCGATCATTTTGAGCATTTGTACTTCGTTCGGTAGTTTGGGGGCATGAGTAGCTTTATATAATGTATTATGACTTATGTGAATAGTCAGCATTGGATTTCAGGTGTTTCAGAACTTGTTTGGAAGGATGAATTTCATTGTTGAAGCTTTAAGTTGGAAGAGTTGACCAAGTTTGACTTTTGTGAATTTGACCCCGGAACAGAGTTTTGATTATTCTGTTAGGTCAGGATGGTGATGTTGGACTCGGGCGTATGTCCGGATTTGAATTTGGATATTTCTAGAAGGATTCGACACTAGTTGACGAAAGTTGGAAATTTGAAGGTTTGGAAAATTCATAAGTTTGACCGAGAGTTGACTTTGAGGATATCAGATTTGGATTGTGGTTCCGTGAATTGGAATAGCTTCGTTATGTTATTTGGTACTTGTGTGCAAATTTGGGTTAATTGCGGATTGATTTGATATGTTTCGGTGCGAGTTTTGAAAGTTCAAAGTTCATTTAAGTTTGAATTGAGGTGCGATTCGTCGTTTCGATGGTGTTATGCGTGATTTGAGGCCTCTAGTAGGTTCGTATTATGTTATGGGACTTTTTGGTATGTTCGAACGGGGTCCCGAGGGGCTCGGGTGAGTTTCGGCTAGGTGTTGCGCTCGTTGTTTATGTTTCGGCGTCGTTTCTTCAAGCATATATGGTACCACATTAAGCAAATGAGCTCCAATTTCTGTTTTGATTGAAACATTAGATCATATCGTAATTACGGAGCCATAGAAAAAATAATCATTTTGGACATCGTATGAGAAGTTTATGGTCATTTTACTAAGAATTGGGTTGCTAGACATTTCAGATTAATTACAAAATTACCAATGACTTCGTATTTAAAACTGCACTCTTTTCAAATATTGAAACCAACGTATCTCCCTCATTATAAGGTCAAATGGAGTAATTCAAAAGCCTAACTTGATTGGAATTTCACAAGAAATCCATTGGAGGCATGAAAATCAATTTTCAGGATTGTTTGGCACAAGAAAAGAGGCAGAACAACTGAGCAAAAATATTTAATATTGGGGGTTTGTTCATTTGATCATATTTTGAGTTGGGGAGCTCGGATTTGGGCAATGTTTGAGACGATTTTCACCATATGGATTGGGGTAAGTGTTCTCTCCTAGGTTTTGATTATATTTTATTATATTTCATGAATCCATCTTCGTTTTTGGCATTTGATTGATAATTTCAAAGTGAAATTTGGGGGTTTTGTCTAAAATTTCATAAAGTGAATTTTTGAGTTTTGAACATCGATTCGGAGTCGGATTTGAGTGAAACTAGTATGGTTGGACTCGTAATTGAATGGGTTATCATATTTTGTGAGTTTTGTCGGGTCCCGAGGTCAGGACCCGGGTTTGACCTTTTGGTTGACTTTGGGCTTTTGATTAAAGATTCGACCTTTGTTATTTTGAATTTTTTCCTTAGGCATTATTTGATGTATTTGAGTTTCTTTTGGTTAGTTTCAAGCCATTCGGAGGTCGGTACGTGCGGGATGGCATTTTTGGAGTATCGTTTGGCTTGCTCGATATTGGATTTGGCTTGTTCGAGGTAAGTAACACTTCTAAACTTGGCGCTGAGGGTATGAACCCCTGAATATATGTGATATGTGCTTGGTGTTGAGGTGGCACATATGCTAGGTGACAGGCGTGTAGGAGTGCACTATGTCAATTATGACTCGGATATTTCTAAGGTACTGTGTAGTTAGATAATCTTATCTGTATCCATGAAATCTCTATGTGATAGAGTAATTGAGTTGTGATTCATGTTAGAAATCATGTCTAGGCTATATGCTTATCCTATTGGGACCCACTGAGGTCATTTCTGTTGTTGAGTTATCTGCTTACATTGAAATTACATACTCAGTCATACACATTCATTTGCAATCATATCTCAGTTTCCGTTACTATTTATTGATACATCACATCATTATTTTTGGGCTGATTTTTCATGACATTGTGAGACCGAGAGACTGGAGAGATTGATGACTGAGTGAGGCCGAGGGCCTGATTGTGAGGATATTTATGGGATCGGGCTGCACACCGCAACATGTTTATTTTATTCATGCCATGATTGGCTTATTATAGCACTTGGGCTAGAATTTCCCCTCCGAAATCTATACATCCACAGTGAGCGCAGGTACCTACTGAGTGTGAGTGCGAGTGCAGAGTGATTGGGAGGACTGAGTGATTGGGAGGACTGAGTGACTGTGAGGACTGAGTGATTGGGAGGAATAAGTGAATTGATACTCTGAGAGTATGCATATGGTTTATTCATTGTGTTGTATTGCATTCGACATGCACACTTGACATACGAGCATAGAGATGCATTTTCCTCATGCTGTAGGAATCACGTCATTCATGACTTCTCATACACATTAACATGTAAGCATAGAGATGTACTTTCCTCATACCATTTGATAATGAAACATTTACGTGTTGAAAGTTTTGGGAAAAATCACAGTTTTACAAACTTACTCATATTTTGGTGATTTCGGTAAAAGATTTGGGTTTTCACTGATATACTTGAAAAGTATGCCTATTTTCTAGAACTGTGAATGAGCTGAGCATTATATCTCTGAGTTACATATTTTATTACTTTTATTATGTTGTTATGAATCGTTGTTGGCTAATGGTGTTGGACTCCAGCCTTTATTCCAGCTCGTCACTACTTTCAATCTAAGGTTAGGTTTGTTACTTATTGAGTACATGGGGTCGGTTGTACTCATACTACACTTCTGCACCTTGCGTGTAGATGTTGCTGTGTTCGTTGGGAGCTGGATCTGAAGATGTACCTACATTCCGATCATTGCTGCCTCTTGATCTTGGTAGCTCTAGAATTTTAATATGTTCATGTACATTTCAAACAGATTATGTACTTTATTTCATACCAGCTTCGTAAATTCTAAATCTTAGAAGCTCATGATTTGTACTATCAGTCCTTGGGAAATGTATTAAGGTTAAGTTATTTTATCATTTAATTGTTTGAATAAATTTCATTAAATTGGATAGTTGTTAATTGGCTTACCTAGTGGGTCGGGTTAGGTGTCATTACGACTAGTTGGATTTTGGGTCGTTATAGGTATACCTCTCTTGCTTCGGCATAATCCTGCATATAGTTACATAGGTACACCGAGTCAGAAGTCACAGGGCCATGTGGTGATACACCAGTCATCTGCTCCATTTGCTTCACCACTAGCTGGATCGCATCCATCTAGATTACAGCCACCCGGATCGCAGTAGGGGTCCGGATCGCAGCACGGGTCTAGATCGCATCCATCTTTATCAGCGACCCTGTCTCCCTTTCCACGGAGTTTGTCTCCTAGAATTTCTAGACTTCGCCTCCGGGATAGTAGCGCTGAGCCAGATACCTACCCTTCTACACACGCTTTAGATACATCGGGGGAAGATGATCTATAGTAAGTGCGATATGATCGTTATCATAGGATTATCATCATTCTTGAGGGCAATGGATAAGATTTATTTATTACTTCTTTGTTTTTGCTGAATTATAATAGCTAGTCTTATTTATTTAATGTAATTGCTATCTTGCAGATTCATACCCAGTCATCAGACTACAAAGATAATCACTAAAGCTCTTGGCCGGTTGTATGATGCACCATACGCGACTTGGAATGATTTTCTACTAGAGCTCGTGGAGCAATTTTTCAACCAATTTAAGGTTTAAATACAGTTCTTATCTATTTAAGCACTATATTAACAATATTTTCTTCTAACATTACATACTTCATTTGCATACTAAGTCTGCCTGGGAGGACCGGCATAACAATGCCATTCTTACAAATTTTGAGTTCAAATGTCGTAAGAGACTATCTGATTCCTTATGTTCTTCTCGGAATAAGAACAAAAAGCCTTCATGGGTTCTACCACATTTATGAGAGGATCTACTGAGGCAGTGGGCCACTGAGAAATTCGAGAAGAGGAGTGAACAGGGAAAGGAGGCCAGAGCATCTGAGAAGGGTGGCTCCTTGCACTGTGTGGGTGCAAGAAGCATAGGGACTGCGAGGAGACTACTTGTAATTCCTTAAATTATTTAAATCTATTTTTATCGAACTATATTTATATTTTTTAATTTATTTAACATGTTTTATTATATTTGTAGGAAACAAATATGGGAGGAAGATTACTCATGATGAGTTCTTCATGGAGACTCACATCCGGAAGAAGAAACTGACAGATCCAACTAGATGGGTCGAGGACCGGACGGAGTCTACATATGTAAGTTTCATAACTACTATAACCTAAAATTAATATTTATAATATTATATAGTTACTAATTATCTATCTTCTAAATAAAGGGTCGCTACAAGACTACTGTAGAGGAGTACAGTTAGAGATTGCCACCTAATGAGCAAGGCGAGCGACCTTCCATTTCAGACGAAGAATCACAGAAGATATGGTTAGATGTTGTCGGTGGTTCTAAAAAAGGGATAGCATATGTCTATCCAGAGAGATCATTTCGGCGCTACAAGGCTGGATTGCAAGGTATAGGGACTTCCGCCCAGGGTGAGGCACTTGATAGGTCAACTCTCCAGGCTATGGAGAAAAAGATCGCAAAGCTATCAGCAGAGCTTGAAGAGGCAATGACTAGAGAAAAAAAGAGAGATAAACAATTTGATACCCTTCAAGGTCAGCTAGAAAAGTGGGATGAATAATTTAATGTCATTCACGGTCAGCTGGCCAATCTTCTTGCTAGTGGTGCTTTCCCGATTCCCCGGTCTCGTGAGTCTTCCCCAGATGCTAATCCTTCTCGTCGTGATCCTTCGAACCATGCAGATGATGAAGCTTATAGTAGTGAAGATGGAGATGATATAGTACAAAACACTCATTAAATGATGTTTGAAGTTTTAACTTGCGAAATATTTTATTGTTGGATTATTTAAAACTCTATAAATATTGTTAATGTAGTTTTGATAGTTGTTATTGTTATTGTTATTGGTTGAATGGTAGCAATGTAATGCTGCCATTATAGGTTATTGGTTATTGGCAGGTGGTGCAACTTTTAAACAGTTGTATTGTGCCAAACCTTTTACCCAGAAAACCGACCGCATACCAATCGAAGTCGGTCAAAAATCTTAAAATAAAATCCCCAAAAATTTAAAATTACCGATCGACTTCGATCGATATCAACAATAATTTTTTTCCAGGTTTTGAAATTACTGACCGAAATCAGTCAGAATTTTTGATTTAAAATTTAAAATATTTTAATAATATCGACTTCGGTCGAAAATGTAGAATTTTTTAAAAAATAAATAATTAAGATTCCGACCGATATCGGTTGCTAGTTTATAAAACAATTAAAAATTATTTTCTAGAATACCGACCGAATTCGGTGGGTATATTTTGTTTGTGTGAGATTATTTGGTCAAAGGTGCGTTGAATTTACCGACCAATTTTTCTGGACGCTTTTTGACAGTTTTATAGTGAAGTTAATTGTGTCTATTTTTACCGTTTGTTACAATGCTTTAGATGTTTATGCTTGACTTGATGTTCGTTTCATATATCATATGAAGTATATACCGAAGGTAATTTCGTTTGTCGCAAACTTTTGATATAATCATGACTTTTTAAAATAAAATTTTACAAAGAAATATGACGACAACTTAGAATTTCGTATAATCATCAATCACCATACACAATATCTAAGTGCATTGAATATAATGTTTTAGGATAATAAAATGAAATATATAGCAATTATCAATATATAAATAACATTCAATTAGGTAATACTCCATTTCAATAGGGAGATACTTAAATTATTGTTGACATTTTTTTTACTTCAAACACGAATCACAATTTTATTGCAACCTTGCGCAAAATGAAGTTACCGAAGGGGACTAGGCCTTACCTTCATATATGTTTACCTGTAAAACAGTACAGTTGAATTTGTTACGTGGTTTATAGACAAGCGAACTGATTTGATCCAAAAATTATAAATAAATATGGTTAAAAGTAAGACTTAGCGATTATAATTGAAGAAGATGATAAGCCTGGCTCCGAGGACAATGTCTCCAGGACAGAAATGAGAACAAAATAAAAGATTAAATAAAGTTGTTTAATTGAGAGCGAAAATAGAATATAACATATGTTTTGCCAAGAATTTCGTGTGTTACAATGGCTGCTGAGACTGCTATTTATAGCTATACCTAGGAAAACAAGATCCTGGGAACAAGCCCGACTTAAATGACAATAAATGAGTCATTGATGAATATGTAACGGCAAGCCATGAATGCAAATATTCTCTGCAACGGGTTCCCACTTAATGTCAGAGGATATTCTTCATTGAATGCTATCTGATGATAAATATATGATTTGCTCCCATTGACCACACTCCCTTTGGGTTTACCCGATGTCAATTACAATTGTTGTTCCCGGTATTGATTGTAACTTAAATCGCCTTTAACCTATCTTCGATTCCACGTGTCATGCCATCATTTGATCATTTATTATAAACCAATTTTACCCTATATAGATAGTCCCCCTACTTTCCGGTGACATTTCTTTGTGTCATCGAGAAAGTTGGTGAAGATCCCTTTATTGGCGGAAAATCTTCTGAACAATCTCTGACGCTTGAAAGGACGCACATCATCTCGCATTTAATATCCCGAACACGTGTTGCCCCATGATTCAGTAATATTTTTACCGGCTCTCGAGGGAATCATGACCACGGTTTTTTTCATCTATATAATTACTTATACTCATCATTTTACTTCTTTCACTTCCAAATTTTCATAAGTTTATCATCTTCTCTGCACTTAACCTCCTCCTGCTTAGAAAACTTTCATCTTCCCTAACTTTCTCTAAAACTTTCACTGCCCTTTTACTACAAATGGCTTCCTCTACTAAATCTTTTAGAAACTCGGGTCTTCTCTTTGGTTGAGGCCCGAAGAGAAACAAAGACAAAGAAGCTGATATTGATTCTGAGCCTCCCACTGTAAACACCATCATACCCAAATGCCTGAGTACCGTCAATGACTTCCAAGAGAAGCTTCCATCCGCATCTCCACAGACTTGGGTTGTTATTAGGTAACCCTCCTCTATTCGCCCTTCCATTATTCCTATTGTGAAGGAGGACTGCAACTGCCCAAACCTTAACATCCTCGTTCCAGATATGTCAGGGCGAGTTACCTTCACCAAGAAAGGTTTTACGTATGTCTATATGTACCCCTTTACTTTGGGTCCATTTTCCTTGGGGACGAGCGAATGGCTTAACCCCGTATTTTAGAATTCTACCACCGGTATTGAGTCTACTTAGAACAAGTAGGCCCGTCTATATGACAAATGGTGGCTTTTCTACGCCAGTTTTGCACGAAGATTGGGAAAACCCTAACCCTGGAACATATGATGAATCTCTACTCCCCCAAAATTGTTCGTGGGAGAGTAATAAACTTCAGCAAGCGCGACCATCATGCTCTTCTCACTAGCGTGGATGATGACAACATCCGCGGGTGGATGAAGCAATTTTTCATCATCGCCATCAAGGACATGATCCATGCCACCGTTTTGCCTTTTCCTGAGTCGTGGAACCGTTTTCGTAAGTTTTTTATTTACTTCCTTTCTTTATGAAAAGCTTGTTTTCCGTTATCGTTGACCTCTTTGTTTATTTTGTTTTAGCCACCTGGTAGGAACCACCATGGGTTCAAGGCCTGGACCAGTGGATTCGGAAGAATTTGGAAAATTACAACACCAGAACCCCGCTAATGAAAGGAAATGGCCCCCAAATTCGGGTGGAAGGCCAACAACCATGGTAAATCGAATCCTTCTTTCTTTTACCTTTGTATGAAAGTAGATAACTTTGCTAACTTTATTCTTTGCTTGATCCAAGTATTCCGCAAGGCTCTGTTACCTGCCCCAATATCAGTATTTTAACCGACCTCGAGGAGGCTAGGAGGGTGTAACAAGGTTCCCTTGCTCGAAGCGGTGCACGCGGACCTACTTCTAGTGAAGGTGCTTCCTGTCGGAGTCCCCAGCCAGAGAACAAACAACCAAAAAGGCGACATTCTTCCTTGACTGGGAATCAAAATAAGAAATGAAAGATAGCAATCGCTGAGCCGGCCACGGTAGTTATTGTGCAAGATGGAGAAGCCAGTGATGAAGTGGCTCTCCTCCAAAAGAGAAAAATAACTTCATTAGCTCAACTAGATGAGCTTCAAAATCCGACTGCAGATGAGGTCCAAGAACTTTAGGTCGAGATGGATATAGTGGTGGATGTGGATTCTTACTTTCCAACTCTCGTTGTTGTCTCCGGTCCAAAGAGCTCAGACCCCTGGCCTCTTCTGCCTTCGAACACTGAGCAACCAATAATCAGTGATGCTCATGTTGTAGCTTCTTCTCAACCTACAATGCCAACAACTTCACGCACACACTAGCTGTACCTCCGCCACCAGCACCCACTGTGTCTTCTCCACCGGCAACAGACTTTCGAGAGGAGGATGCTTCTTCTCCCCGGTCTCCCGACCACGGGAATTTGGGGCACAATTACTCACCCATTTCCCCAAATCCTTGAGGTAGAAGGAGTTCTACTCTTTCTATTTCGAATGAGTTCCACTTGTTGTCCAAGCCGGTGGAGCTTGCCAACTATCTGAAGTTGTTGGCTTCAGAGTAAGATAGGAATAAAATACGCTCCCTTTTGGGGGAGTGTTTTTTGAATAATGCTATGCATAATGTGGTAGCGGTACCGTACTTACTTTCTTATCACTTGTTTTCCATTTATCTGCTGTAATGGGATTTCTGATCTTGATATTCATTTTTACATGTCAACTTTCTTGCTTTCGAGGTCCTGCAGAAATTGATCCTTAATAAGTAAGGACTCACAGCAGGATCAACTGCTGGCCGAAAGGGACCAACTTATTACGCGCCTCCTGGTGTTGGAGGCAAAGGATACTGATGCGGGTGAGCTTGAGGCCTGGTTGCAGTAAAGTGAGCAAGAAGTGATGGCCCACAGTCAAGAATCCACTCAATTACATGTACAACCTCAAGATGCTAAGGCTAAGTGGGCTGAGCTCCAAGATACTGTGCTTGCTACTACCGAGCGTGAGTCTGCCTCCATAGAACAACTGAATAACTTGAGGGAAGACTTAAGCTCCAAAACCGCGGAGGCCAATGCCACCGAGAAGAAGAGGTCCAAAGAAGAGAGATTTAGGAAGACCGTGGAGCAAAACTGGATTCATCTATCCACAACTCGTAATCTTGATACTAGCCTCGGTTTCATGAGATCCGAGAGGGACGGTCTTGAGGCAGAGGTTGACAGACTTAAGGGAAAGCTTTAGTTCCAAGAGTATTCCCTATTATTTGAGAAGACATATGCTATGTATCATATAAGGAGAAAAACCTTGGAAGAGGCCAAAGCGGGCATCGTCGATATTGATGACTGCATCGCCAAGGCCCGAGAATTGGAGCTGACTGCTCGAGAATGTCTCTTTGCTCATCCTGCTGCAACTGACACTTCGAGCACTGGTTCTGAGTATTCGGGAATCGAGGATGAAATTGCAGAGAAGATGAAGGTTCAGGCTTCAAACCGGCAGCTGATCCGCCCTCAAGCGGCAATAATGCTTATATTCTTTCCTTTTGTTATTTTTCCCCTTCCTTTTTTATACTTTTGTAATTATGCCAAACTTTTCATCAAGTTTGGAACTTTTGATAAATAAAGAAGAATTTTGCTTAAGTGTTGTGCAAGATACATTTTTTTTCATTGAATTAGTTAAAGCTTCGGGCACATTTTCATCTGATAGCTTTTGATTTCGGGCATAAATTCTTTCGGAATCAACCATTTACTATGAGGGTTTCATAAAATAGGTCCCTTTTATGTTTACGGTACTCTTGAAGAAGACGTCTCATGTTCGTTTCGGCACAAGCAATTGAAGTTTTCTGTTAACTTTCAAATGATAAAATCAACTCATCGTTTGAACAAGAAATAAGATAAAAATAAAAGGACTTTATTTTATCCCTTCTATCTTTAAAAGTACATAAGCATTTCTTTGCTAAAGGAAAAAAGAAACTACCAATACATATGGCTAACTTGTACAATTTATTTCTACGGGGTTGGTCATATAGTCCCCGGTCCCGATGAGATATTATTGTTCTCGGTTCTTATAGTCCTTGATTCTTGTGGAATTCTTGTTACCGTATATTATACTATTCCCGTCAGTGTTCGAATGTGAAGTATATGAATTGGAACACTGGAGGTCTTGCCTCGTTTGTGGAAATAATTAGTGAACAGTTAAATAGTCTTTGGTTCGATAGTAAGTTTTGCTTCCCATTAGGAACTTGCCATCGAGCCAAAGATTATTTAAACATCCCATATCGGTTTATGATTTAAATGCATTTTCATTTAAAGGTCTTAATCTTGCTGATGTTTCGTAGTATACTTTCCGTTGTTGCCTCGTTAAAAACTTTGTCAGAAAAAACCCGATAGAGACAAAAACTTGTCGAAGGGAAAAAAAGTGTAGCACATACTTTCAGTATTGGTAGGATACATCAGCAGAAATACCTTTTGAGGTGAGTCACGTTCAATTGCTTGGAAGTTTGACTCTATCTAGATTTTCCAACTTGTACAATCCTTTACCGGTGACATTTGAAACTCGATAGGGACTTTCCCATGTTGGACCTAGCTTCCCCGCCTTGATTTCCCAAGTGCTCTGAGTTACCTTTCTCAAGACCAAGTCTCCTCCTTTGAAGTAGTGGAGATTGCCCCTCCAATTATAATATCATTCCATCCTTTGCTTTTGAGCCACTATCCTATCGTATGCCAAGTCCATGCATTCATCGAGCAAATCCAGCTTCACCAGCAACGCCTCATTGTTTGCTTCTTTGTTTGCTCGGGAAAACCATAAAGTTGGCTCCCCTACTTCCACCGATCTCAGATCTTCCATTCCATATATGAGAGAGAGAAAGGTGTTTCGCCCATGCTCGAGTTTTCCGTCAGCTGGTACGCCCATAGTACACCTGGTAACTCTTCGGTCCACTTACCTTTAGCAGTTTCTAACCTCTATTTGAGGTTTAAATCACCTTATTAGTTGACTCCGCCTGTCCATTAGCACTCGGATGGTACGGTGAAGATGTAATCTTCTTGATTTTAAAATCTTCAAGAAATTTTGTGACTTTTGAGCCTATGAACTGTGGTCCTTTGTCGCAGGCAATCTCCTTCGGTATTCCGAACCGACAGATTATGTGGTCCCATAGGAAGTCGACTACTTTGCGCTCACAGATCGATTGGTAAGGACCTTCTTCAACCCAATTAGTGAAGTAATTAGTTAAAATTAAAAGGAATCTTACCTTTCTAGGACCCGGTGGTAGTGGGCCAACTATATCCATCCCTCATTTCATGAATGGTCGCGGGGACAGTACCAAGTGGAAGAGTTCCTACGGTTGGTGTACCAACTGTGTATAGCGTTGGCATTTGTCGCATTTCTGAACGAATGTCTTTGCGTCTTGTTCCATCCGGGGACAATAGTATCTTGCCCTAACCAGCTTTAGTACCAACGAATCTACACCGGAATGGTTCCCGCAAATTCCTTCATGGACTTCTCTCATCACGTAGTCCGCCTCCTATACTCCTAGATATCGGGCTAATGGACCATGGTACGATCTTCTGTATAATTTCCCATCCATGAGGCAGTAACAAGCCATTTTGGTGCATAGTGCCCGAGACACCTTCGAGTCATCGGGAAATTTGCCATGCCAAAGATATTGGACGAACTCATTCCTCTAGTCCCATACTAGGTTGGTTGTATTAACTTCATAGTAATCGACCACATCTAGTACCAAATGTAGAAGTTGAACAACAGTACCGGAGTCAGATCCTTTCATCTCCGTGGACGACCCCAAATTAGCGAATGCATCTGCTTCCATGCTCTCTTCTCTCAGAATGTGTATGATTGACCATTCCTTGAATTGTTCAAGCGATGCTTGAACCTTGTTCATATACTATTGCATGCATTCCTCCTTTATATAAATAATCTCGTACACTTGGTTTACTACCAACTGAGAATCATATTTGTTCTCTATGACCTCAGAGCAAAGTCATCGGGCCAGTTCGAGTCCTGCAACTAAAGCCCCTTACTCGACTTTATTATTAGTTAATGAAACAGTCTTAATGGCATGCTTCAGGGTTCCCCCCAGGGTGTGATTAGAACTACTTCTAGCCCAAACCCTTTTACATTGGAAGCTCGATTTATAAACAGGGTCCAAGCTCCTGATGTCATTTCCGACACCGGTACGGCCTCTTTAGCAGCTAGGGGCATTAACCCGGGACTAAAATCGGCCACGAAGTCGGCCAAAACTTGTGACTTGATCAGTCCTGGGCTTGTACACAATGTCAAATTCACTAATTTTGACTGCCCATTTAGCCTACCAACCTGACAAATCAGGCTTATGAAGGACGTTCCTCAAAGGGAAGGTTGTCACAATGGCTATCGGGTGTCACTAAAAATAAAGTCTAAGCTTTTGAGAGGAGACTACGAGAGCTCAGGCCAGCTTTTTGAGGTGCGGATAGCGAGTCTCTGCTCCTTACAATATTTTACTAACATAATAGATGGGAAATTGCATACCTTCATCACTTTCAAGACCGCTAGATATATCAGCAATTGTTCACCTTCCCCAGTTTTGATAGTAGCAGGGGGCTTGATAGGTAACATTTCAAGTCTTTCAAGGCCTGTTTGCATTCCGTAGTACCGCCACTTCCGAGACCGCTAGATATATCAGCCATTGTTCAGCTTCCCCCAGTTTTGATAGTAGCGAGGGGCTTGATAGGTACCATTTCAAGTTCTTCTTTTTCTTAAGAAGTGAGAAGAAGTGATGACATTTTTCCGAGGATCGATAGATGAATCTTCTTAAAGTGGTTAATCTTCTGGTTAGCCTCTGTACTTTTTTTACACTCGATAGTTGTTCCGGGATGTCTTTGATGGCTTTGATTTTATCGAGATTTACCTTGATCCCTCTTTGTGAGACCAAGAACCCTAAGAATTTTCCGAAGCCAACCCCGAACGCACATTTTTCGGGTTGAGTTTCATGTTATGCTTCCTCACGATGTCGAAGGTTTATAGGAAATGTTTCAAATTATCACCTACACTCAAGGACTTGACTAACATGTCATCGATATATACTTCTATAGTTTTTCCTATTTTTTTTTCAAACATCTTATTAACGAGCCTTTGATAAGTGGCTCCGGCATTTTTAAGCCCGAATGGCATGACATTGTAACAATATGTGCTGAAATTCGTTATAAAAGAAGTTTTTTACTGATCATCCGGGTTCATCTTGATCTGATTGTACCTTTAGTAGGAATCAAGATAACTCATTAACTCATGCCTGGTGGTTTCATCAATCATTTGTTCAATGTTTGGCAATGGGAACGAGTCTTTAGGGCACGCTTTTTTAAAATCCTTATAATCTATGCACATTCTAAACTTGTTGTTATTTTTTGGAACTACAACTACATTAGCTAACCATTTTGGATACTTTACCTCTCGGATCGAACCGATGTCGAGTTACATAATTTTTAATAAACCTATTTCTGACCTCGGCTATTGGGCGTTTCTTTTATCTCAGCGGTGGGAAGTTCGGATCCAGGCTTAGCTTGTGCACGACCACCTCTAATGGGATACTTGTCATATCCGAGTGCGACCATGCAAAAAAATCGACGTTACCTTTAAGGAAATTAATAAATCCTGACCTAAGTTCGGGATTGAGTCCTGTTTCCAAGTGATACATCCTTTCCAAGAATTCTTTGAATAAAGCTAATTGCTCGAGTTCTTCTGCAGTGGACTTGGTTGCATCTGTATCCTCCAGTACCTGAAAGTATCTCAGCACCTGGTGGGACTCCGACGACTCCTCGCCTTTATCATCTTCTTTTGACAAGGGAGAAAGCGTCGGTTCCTATAATTGCTATTTGATGGGTTCCTTCCCTTTGCTGCTGGAGATTGACACAACGTTCATTTCTCTTGTTGTCGGCTGATATCCTCTTATTTACTTGATTCCCTCCTGGGTCGGGAATTTCAACAGTTGATTATATGTTGAGGGAACAATCTCATGTATCCACGGCCTTCCAAAGATTATGTTGTAACCCATATCGCTGTCCACTACTTCGAATAAGGCGGTCTTGGTTACCTCTTTGGTGTTTGTGGGCATCAGGATCTCTCCTCGGGTCATCACACTTACCAAGTTGAAACCAGCGAGTAGCTTGGTTGTCGAAATGATGCTTCCGGTTAACTTTTCTTGTTCCGGCGCTCTCCATTGAATGATGTTGGCTGAGCTTCCTAGGTCAACCAAAACAGGCATAATCGTAAAATCTAAGACATCAAGAGAAATTACTAGGGCGTCATTGTGTGGAAAATGAAGTCCGTCGGTGTCCTCCTCCGTGAAGGTGATGTCATCTTCTGCGGCTTTTCGGAGTCTTTTGTTATGGGTCACTGATATCTTCACCGAGAAGGTTACACTATTTATTTCATTCCCTCCGAACATTATGTTGATAGTCAACCGAGGGGGGGTCTTCTTCTATCATTGAAGGCTCCGCATTGTCCCGGCTACGGCCATAATTGTTCTTGGCTCGATCGCTCAAGAACTCCTTAAGATGGCCATTCTCCAACAATGTCTCCACCTCTTCATGCAGATGTCGGCAGTCCCTAGTTCTGTGGCCGTGAGTCCCATGATATTTACACCATAAGTTAGGACCACTTTGGCTGGGATCGGACATGATTGGCTTCGGGAATCGTGCTTCTTTGATGTTCCTCAACATTGATACCAACTCCACTACGCTGATGTTGATGTTGTAATCCGACAACTTGGGATATGTGGAATCCTGGACCCCCGATACCTCTTTTTTTGTAACGACTTGTTACTCCGGCCACAGTAAGTTCTTTTATTGGGAGCGAACCTATCCCAGGACCGGAATCCCTTACTGTCGCGTCCTTCGATTCTCTCTTATGGTAGGAAACGACCTTTAGAATATCGTCGATCCGCATTGAAATCACTTTTGAACTTATCCTAGCTGATCGTCTTCTATTCTTATTTTTGAATCATAACGGTTATGGACATACGCCCATGTGGTAGCTTAGAATTTGAGCATGCTTTCCTTCAGTTTTTGGGAGGCGTCAGAGCTTCTCGGATTCAAACCCTTTGTGAATGCCTATGCTGCCCACTCATCCGGTATAGCCGGTAGCAGCATCCTCTTTTTTCTGATCACGAATTCCCACAGCAATCCGGACTCACCTTGCGTGATCCTAAATATGTCCTCCTTCCTGGATTAGACCTTCCTTGCCCCAGCATGGGCCTTTATGAATGAATCTGCAAGCATTTAAAAAGAATCAATTGAATGCTCGAGTAAGAGTGAATATCCTGTCAGGGCCCCTTTCGTGAGGGTTTCGCCAAACTTCTTCAGCAAGACCGATTCGATCTCATGTTGAGACAAATCATTCCCTTTTATAGTCGTGGTGTATGCTGTATTGTGTTCCTACAGATCTGAAGTACCATCGTATTTTGGTATATCTGGCATTTTGAACATCTTTGGAATCAACTCCAGTGATGCTCTCGATTTAAAGCAATTGAGTGTATTTTTTCGAATCTAGGCCTTTCAAAGCTGGTGGTGCGCCGGAATCTGATTTATTTGGGCGTGAAATGCCTTTGCATTCTGATCCATTCATTCATCTCTCTCATGAACCTCATAAGCTCGGTTTTGAAGGGATCATCCATGTTGTCATTACCAGGTCCGCTACCGGTCCCTCCGGCACCTTCGAAACTGACCTTACCCCTTGGGTGTCATTATCAACTCTTTGAGTTGTTTGATTCGCAGGAATGCCAGAAGGAACTGGGCCTCTTCTGTTTGCATTGTTGGAAGCGCCTGACAAAGCTTGTTTCAACTCCATCATTGACCTATCTTGCATTGAGAGGTGGCTCGTGATGGCTTTCTGCTACTCGCTCAAAAATTTTACTGTTTCCACGACATGTTCCTCCTCCGCATCATTGGGAGTTACCTCCCGCACATAGGAGGGGTACTTCCCTTCACAAACTGGGGTTGCTTCATCCCCTTCATTACGGGTGTCGCTGATCAAATCTTCATGTTGAGGCAATTTTTCTTGTCCCTAAACGTTGTGTGAAATGTTGACATCATTAGCTGCCATTTTCCATTTCTTGCTAAGGAAAAAATTAAACAAGTTAGTAACAAACACGAGGATCAAAGACATTACGCAACTGTCTAAGCCCCACAGTGGATCATAAGTGTGATTTTTAACCACTTATTAGTACCTTCTTGCTTTAGTTTTAGTCCGAAAGTATTGATTTCTGTTCCCAAAACTAATGAAATTGTGCAAATTGCAGGAATGTTAGAAAATTGGACTTCAATGAATAAATTTAACTCAAAAAGAAGTGTTCCGGCTCATAAGTCAAGAAGGAGCGCAACATACCAAATGTGCGGTCCGCAGAAGTAATTCTACGGCCGTAGAAGAAAGTGCGGACCGCAAAATTCTCTTTGCAGCCGCAGATATGGTGTTGAAGCTCACATGATGACTGAAGCAATGTGCGAACCGCACACAAATTGTGCGGCCGCAAAACATAGTCTTTCTGACAAGAATTCAAAACGTTCTAGAGTATGCAAACCGACCAAGAGTGAAGCCTTGCCAAAAGTGTAGCCGAAGAAAGGAAACTTGCGGCTGTAGGAGCTGAAGTGAAACTGCAGACCAAATTGTACGGCTGCATAATCCCTCAACCTGCAGAACCAAGTAAACGACAGACCGCACATGGAATTGTGCAACCACCAAACTTCTCGAAGGGCATTTTTGTCAGCGAATTTTGGGCCACTATAAATAGACGAGAATCATTGTTTTAGCGTAAGTTTGGTAGTTGTTTTAGCTGTAGCCATTGTAGTTTACCCCTTTTGGTAATTTGTGACCAATTTGGGTTAAAATCACACTAGTTAATCATTTTAATTTTGTATTTTGGTTTTAATTAGTGTTTCTTCTTTATTGTTTTCCATTTCAATTATGAGTAGCTAGATATTTTCTAGGGTTGTGACCCAACCCTAGTGTGTAAACCTTATGAGTAATTAATCTAATGCATGTTTATGATTGGTATTTTTTATTTAGCCTTGTTCATGCATTATTTCTAGAATTAATGGTTGCAAACATTGATTCAAGCGATTTTGACTTGGTTCTTACTTGAGAAAGAGGAACCTAGTCTAGGAAAACTTGGCTAACAGGAATTTGGGCTAGTTAAGGTTTTGGCTAGCCTAAATAAAGGGTTTGAACTAGAGATAGGGAAAATACGACTTGAGCTCATATCAACTATTTGACTTGATACCCAATCGGACTTGAGAAAGCCAATTTGGGCAAAATCACTCTATGATCGAGAGGTATTGAGTGGGTAAGTTAGAGTTGAGAGCTATAAAACATACTGATCACTAAACAAGCGTTAACAAAATTAACCCATTATGCTAACACCTAGGTGAAGGTTACATCCCTAGGCCTTTTACCTATTTGAAAAACAACAAAAATAATTACACAATCTCTAGTTTCTTTTCTATAGTTAATCATTGTTAGTATAGATTGTAGAAGTAAATTACACAACCATCTTGTTTGGAAGCGTAATTGAACTATTTCTCCTACACTCATCAAGTGTACACCCTAACACCCACATTTAACTCCCTGAGGAAATCGACCCCGATTCATTGTTGGGTACTATTCTTCCAATGACTGTTTCCACTCATTGTTGAGTGGACTGAGTGTGGATCAATTTTTGGCGTCATTTCCGGGGAGTTATTTCGGTGTTAGCTATATATTTGAGTATCTTTTTGGAATGTCTTGTTTTCGTTCCGTATTACTAACTTGTTGAAGAAATCATAGGTACAAACATGGAGAACAATGAGCTCGGAAATATGCCTTTGGAGGACTTGGACGGTGAGGAGGAACAACTCGATGAGGTACCTCAAGTGCCACAACCTAATCGGCGAGGTCGGTTACCATAAGACAACGTGTTTGTACCACCCCCACCTCTACCACATCCACTACAAGCGGCTCAACACCGGATATTGCCCAACGAAAGTTATGCTAGTGCAACAGTCCCTCCCCGTATTAGGGCAGGAAACTTTCAAATCACCAATGTGTTGCTCACTTTACTTGACATCGGGGCTTTTTAACCGGTGCACCAACTAAAAATTCTTACAAACATTTGAAGGGCTTTATGAATACATGTTAGGGTAGCATTAAACTAATGCTTCTGAGGATGCATTGAGGCTAAGGATTTTTCCCTTCTCTCTACGGGGTACAACTTTAGATTGGTTAGAACGTTTGCAGAACCATTCAATACACACTTGGGATGAGTTTTCGGCCAATTTTATTGCTAAATTTTCTCTCCCGGGCACATGGCTACCCTTCGGGATGAAATCTTGGCATTCAAGCAAGAACCTAATGAACCACTACACAAAATTTGGGAACGCTATAGAACAATGGTTAAGGAATGTCCTAACAATGATATGAAGGAGAACATGTTGCAACAAACCTTCTACCAAGGTATTAACACAACCAACCAATGTATAGTGAATCAACTAGCCGGTGGAAACTTCATGACAACGCCTTATGCGGAGGAGTGTGACATTCTAGATGAGATGGCAGAAACGTCATCGGCTTGGCAATACCGAGCCAATGTCCCACAAGGTGATCCGAATATGATACACCTCCACAAAGAGTTGCAAGACCATGGGCAAGACATTGCCGAATTAACCACAAACATGACTCAACTAGCAAAGGCCCAACTGAATTAAGTGCAAGCTCCTAAGCAAGTTCATGCTATGATGGGAGTTAATGTTTTTGTGAACAAGAAGAGGACCAAGGGTCCACAAATGCAAATCCGAGTGGAGAACTATGTGCAAGATGATGTCAGTTTTGATTAAGCTGATTCTTATAATGAGCAAGAGGAGTAAGTTCAATATGTGAACAATTTTCAAGGGCAAAGAAACAACTTCCAAGGCTCAAATCAACAACAATGGCGACCACAAAATAACCATGGCAATTGGAGTTCTAACAACCAAGAAAATTGGCATAATAACAACAATCAAGGAAATTGGAGTGGAAACAACCAAGGAAATTGGGGAGGAAACAATCAAGGTGGTTGTGGAAACAATCAAGGAAACCAGGGGTCGGGTTTTCAAAGGGCCCCAATGTAACAACAACCAAGTAACCCACCTCATTATCCTTCCCATGGTTCAAGTTCTTTAAACAATGAGATGGGACATATTGAGAATATGTTCAAGCAAATGATGGAAAAGAATGTCGATTCGGATGCCCAAATTACCTCACACAACATATCAATCTGTAATCTAGAAATTCAAATGGGGGAAATCTCTCAAGCACTAAAGGGTGATAATAATACGGGACATGCTATGGTGGTTATCAAAAGAAGTGGAAGAGGCAGGAATACACCCACCTCAAGCG
The DNA here is from genome assembly GCF_000715075.1 of Nicotiana tabacum. Lineage (NCBI taxonomy): Eukaryota > Viridiplantae > Streptophyta > Magnoliopsida > Solanales > Solanaceae > Nicotiana > Nicotiana tabacum. The sequence continues at coordinate 11,464,116 of NC_134098.1, forward strand.
AAAGGCGACTTGTCGATGATGACCAAGTGATGCAAGAAGAAAAGATCCCAAACAACATTGTTCAATCAAATGAGAAAGTTCGGATTGATATTCATAATAGTGTTGAAGAGACTCAAAAGGAGGTGAACTCATCTAGGGAATACATCATTGACATACCGGAACCGTTAGTTCAAAAGGCGAAGGACCTATTTCCTAAGCCTCCACCTCCATACCCTTAAAGACTTGCCAAGCAAAATGGTGAGAATCTATTCAAGAAGTTCATTCAAATGATGAAGAATCTTTCAATCAACGTGCCATTGGTAGAACCTTTGGAACAAATGCCCGGTTATGCAAAGTTTATTAAAAATCTTGTGACCAAGAAGCGGTCGATGAATTTTGAAACTATTAAGGACACTCATCAAGTGAGTGCACTTGTTCATTCAATGGCTCCTAAGTTAGAGGATCCTGGTGCTTTCACAATTCCTTGTACAATTGGGAGTGTCGAGTTTGCTAAAATTCTTTGTGATCTTGGGGCAAGTATAAATTTGATGCCCTATTCGGTTTTCAAGACTTTGGGAATTGGGCAACCAAGACCCACTTCTTTGAGGTTGCAAGAGGTCGTTGGGTGTGATTGAAGATGTTTTGGTCCGGGTTGATAAATTCATTCTTCCAGCGGACTTTGTTATTCTAGATTGTGAAGTTGATTATGAAGTGCCTATCATTCTTGGGCGACCTTTCCTTTCTACGGGTAAAGCTCTTTGTGATGTGGAAGCCGGAGAACTCATTTTCCGGGTTGGTGATGAAAATTGGTATTCCAAATGTGTAAGTCCATGCGGCAACCAAATAGCAATGAGGTGTGTTCTTTTGTGGACTATGTGATCGATGTCATTGTTGATGATACAAGTGCAACAATCAATGATAGTGATATGTTGGAGGTTATTTTGCTCAATTTTGATGATGACGAGATGGATGATATCATGGAATGCGTGAACTCTTTCCAAGGAATGGTGTCGTAACAATATGCACCTCGAAAATTATCCTTGGATCTTGAGAATAAGAAGACTCCTCCTACAAAGACTTCTATTGAAGAGACATCTACTTTGGGGAAGCTATTGCCTCCACACGGGTATGATCTTTTTGGCCCTTGTTCTAATTTACCGGTTATTCTTTCCTCTTGTTTGACTAACGTGCATGTTGATTCCACATTGGCGGTGTTACAAAGGAGGACGAAGGCTATTGGGTGGACTTCAGCGGATATTCGGGGTATAAGCCATGCCTTTTGCATGCATAGGATCAAGTTGGAGGATGGTGCTAAACCGTCCATTGAATATCAAAGAAGACTCAATGAGGATATGCAAGAAGTTGTCAAGAAGGAGATTATCAAGTGGTTGGATGCCGAGATTGTCTACCCTATTTCCGATAGTTCATGGACCTCTCCGGTTCAATATGTACCAAAGAAGGGGGGCATAACGGTGGTTACCAATAATAAGAATGAGTCGATTCCTACAAGAATGGTGATCGGTTGGAAGGTTTGTATAATTGTAAGCTCAACAAAGTTACAAAGAAGGATCACTTTCCACTTCCTTTCTTAGATGAAATGCTCGATAGATTGTCTGGCCGTGCTTTTTATTATTTTCTTGATGGGTACTGGGGCTACAACCAAGTTCTTATTACTTCGGAAGATCAAGAGAAAACAACCTTTACATGTCCCTATGGTACTTTTGCTTTCAAGAGGTTGCCATTTGGTGTGTGCACACCGACGACTTTTCAACGGTATATGACGGCTATTTTCACGGACATGGTGGAGGACTACCTTGAAGTTTTCATGGAAGACTCCTCGGTGGTTAGGGATTCTTTTGATGATTGTCTTGTAAATTTGGACAAAGTGTTGGCTAGATGTGAAGAGACCAACTTGATGCTCAATTGGGAGAAATATCATTTCATGATTGAGGAAGGTATTGTCATTGGCCATAAAATCTCAAGGAATGTAATTGAAGTTGACAAGGCGAAGATTGAGGTAATTTCTAAGCTTCCAACCCTAACATCGTTGAAGGGTGTGCGTAGTTCCCTAGGCCATGCGAGTTTCTACCAGCGCTTTATCAAAGATTTATCTAAAGTGGTGAACCCATTGTGCAAGATCCTTGAGAAGGATGAAAAGTTCAATTTCAATGATGATTGCATGAGGCCTTTTGAACTATTGACGCTCGGGTTAACAACTACTCCTATCATTACCGCTCTAAATTGGAGTTTGCCTCTTGAACTCATGTGTGATGCAAGTGACGTAGCATTGGGTCTGTTTTGGGAACGTATAAACAAAAATTTTCTATCTAGTCTACTATGATAGTAAGACCATGAATAGTGCCCAAGTCAATTATACCATTACGTATAAAGAGCTCCTTGCTATTATGTTTGCAATTGAGAAGTTTCGCTCGTACTTGATGGGTGCAAAAGTTATTATCCACACGGACCATGCAGCACTTCGCTATCTTATGAGAAAAATGGATTCCAAAGCCCGGTTTATGAGATGGGTACTCTTGTTGCAAGAATTTGATATTGATTTTCAAGATAGGAAAGGTAGTGAAAACCAAGTGGCGCACCACTTGTCTCGTTTGGGGGAGGAGGGGAGGTCACATGATGGCCTTCAAATAAATGACTCCTTTCCCGATGAGCAACTTTTGGCAATTTCAATGAAATAAGTGCCATGGTTTGTGAACTTGGAAAATTTTCTTGTAAGTGGAATCATACCGGATAAGTTCTCTTCAAACCAAAGGAAGAATCTCAAAAGAGATTGTAAAGATTATTATTGGGATGAACCATACCTTTTTTGGATTTGTATGGATGGGGTGATTAGAAGATGTATACCAGAAGAAGAGCAAGGCGATATTCTTGGGGCTTGTCATTCTTTACCATATGGTGGTCATCATGTTGGATCAAGAATGGCGACCAAAGTTCTTAGTTGTGGTTTCTATTGGCCTACTCTTTAAAAGGATGCTAGTGATTTAGTGAAAAGATGTGATGAATGCCAATGGGCCGGTGGAATCTCAAAGAAAAATAAAATGCCTCTCATAACCATCTTGGAGATTGATGTTTTCGATGTTTGGGGAATTTACTTTATGGGCCATTTTATGAGTTCGTATGGAAATACTTACATCTTGGTCATGGTGGATTATGTGTCCAAATGGGTTGAGGGCGTCGTCTTACCCAACAATGAGGCGAGAAGTGTAGTGGCTTTCTTGAAGAAGAATATTTTTACAAGATTTGGTACTCCACGTGCAATCATAAGCATTAGGGGTCACACTTTTGCAACAAAGCTTTTGACACTTTACTTAGCAAGTATGGTGTTACTCATAAGGTCACGACTCCCTATTACCCAGAAGCTAGTGGGCAAGTGAAAGTCGCCAACCGGGAGATAAAGAGTACGTGAATGCTAATCGGACGGATTGGTCCAAGAATCTTGATGATGTGTTATGGGCTTATTGGACTGCTTACAAAACACCTATCGAAATGTCTCCATACCGGTTAGTGTTCGGTAAAGCTTGTCATATTCCGGTGGAACTAGAGCATAAGGCAATATAGGCTCTAAAGAAATTGAATCTTGATTGTGATGTAGCCACTAACTTGCGGGTTGTACACTTAAATGAATTGGATGAGTTGATGAAATATCTTTATGACAAATACATCTGCAACAAAGAGTTGAAGGTGGGAGATCTTGTATTGTTGTTTAACTCAAGGTTGAGGATGTTTCCCGGGAAGCTAAAATCCAAGTGGACTGATCCATTTGAAATTGTTGGTGTGACACCTTTCGATGCATTAGACTTGAAGAACAAGAACAATGAAGTTTTCCGCGTTAATGGTCACCAGGTCAAGCACTACTTGGTAAAGGTTCGAGATAGCCATATGGTGGCGGTCATTTACTTCACTTAAGGATACTTTGACATTGCATCGTGCCGCGACATTAAATTGGGCGCTTCTTGGGAGGAAACACATGTTCTTTTCCTTTTTCTTTTTTAGTTAGATGTTATTTGTTGTTCTAACTTGATTGAAAATGTGCTACATGATTGAGTGTTACATGCAAGAAAAGTGGGGAAAAATAGCTAAGTGGTGAAGGAACTGCGGACCGCACTTTAATTGTGCGGACAACAGAATTTCGTGTGCCACAGCAAAAGTGCTTGTGCAACCGCACAGTTCACATGCGGACCGCACAATTGGAAGATTGCCAAAGTGTCAAAATGCAAACTCTCTGAAGTTTGAGTCTGTTAGTGCAGGGCTTCTCTACGACCGCAACAAGAATTGTGCGGCCGCACTCAAAAATGTGCAGACCGCACATGAGGATCAGAGAAGTCAGGCCCAGGTGAAAGAGTGTGGACCGCACTTGATTTGTGCGACCGCACTCGATCTTTTTCCCTCTCATTGACTAAGTATAAATAGGGGTTTTGATCTTATTTTACACTTTTCCCCCTCCTCACAATCATTTTTGCACCTACTTGTGCTTACACACCTAGTGCACTCACTCTATCTGGTATGCTTCACTTCATCTTAATCTTTGTGTTGGTTTAATTTTAAAATTTCTTTATAAATCTGTAATGGGTAGTTATTAATACATGCTCAAATAGGTTGGGTTAGTTAGATATAATGTGTATACTATGTTTGCATGCTTATTTGTACAAGTAATTGCCTAATCTAAGTGAAAAAGACTATTGTTTGTGAAATTTTCAAATCTGCGACTGCACTTGAATTTGTGCAGTCTGCAATTTAGTTAATCTGAGAAACTGGTAAAAGAAAGTGTTTCTGCGGCCTCTCTTTAATTGTGCGGATCGCAGAATTCTGAGAGAGGTCGCACTTAGATATGCATTGTTTATCAGAGATCTACCTCTTGAGAAAACAAATGTACGGACTGCACTTTAAATTCAGGGGATCGCAGATGAATTCTGAGGCCGAAGAAAGTCCATCGCACTGTCTTCAAAGAAGAGGCACTTGAGCCTCTGAACTCTTTTGTCAGAAGCACGGCCGCACTTGAAATTGTGCAATCCTCACTCCCTTTCAGCGGCATCACGTCAGAAATATGTGGATCGTAGTTCCCATTTTCCTGCAGCATGTAATCTATAGTAAGCCAACTCTGTCTACACTGTTATATCTTGCCTACATGAGTCTTGAATGTTTTGAATGATGGATTGCAACTAACAACCCTCTTTGTTTTGATATAGACAATGGTTCGATCGCGGGGCTGCGCCGAAACTACAAAAGGTAGAGGTGATTCTTCTAGGAGTCGAGCCAGAGGTACCTTGACCCTTAGTGTGTCCAAAACCGTTAGGAAGAAGGCCACAGCGGGCAGAGGGAGGGGTACACACCTCTTTGAGTCTAGCTCTTATGTCCTGTCTAGGGAAGCTTCTGAGGGCAACACCGTGTCTATTCCGGAGGAGCTTGCAGTTGCACAATCCAGGCCACAGGGGCAATCTGATCCCATGGATGTGGCTTCATCATCTCACAGCACTTCCAAGGGTTCGAAAAGTGCTAGCCAGGCTTCCGAGAAAGCAGCTATTCCAGAGTCGGATGTGCAGAATGTTCAGGATGTCCCTGATGATGGTAAAGGGGGAGAGTGTATATCCACTGGTGTTGAGAGGTTAAAGAAGAAGTAGATATGGGAGAACAGATTTGTTAGTTTTCTTGCTTTTACTGACTTCCGGATATGGTGGCTAACGAGATCATTGACGCTTGAGAGGCAGTTCCTGTTGAAGGATCTAGATAGATAGATACAATCCTATAGTGTTGAGGCAGTTCAGATCAAGGAAGGGTTGGATGTTGTTCACTGAGAGAGTCGTAGATGCCAAGGAGCACCTTGTCAGCGAGTTCTATGCCAACATTTCTCACATCCGCAAGGGGACAAATGTGACCAAAGTACGTAACCTCAAAGTAAGGTTTTATCAGCACACACTAAACGTGTACTTGAGGTTTGAAGACTTAGAGCCAAAACAGTACCTCGAGAAGTTGGATTTGAAAGAAGAAGCTTGGCCATGGCTTACTGAGATCTTGGCACCACCGGGACCACTTCCACCATCGATCATTGTTGGGGTTCCCATTCAGCAGAACACACTGTGCTTTGAGGCAAAGGCTGGCAGACATTTGTGTTTAGCAGGCCTGACCCGAGCCAGAATTTGAACATCTTGCCTATTCCTCGTGTCGTTCTAGTGGATTCTATTATGGCAAGGTACACCTGATTAATGTGGGTTCCGTAATGTCGGTCAATATCACATTGGTAGCACAACAGACTAACACCTCTTACCCCTATCCCATCACTATAACAGAGTACCTTACTGATGCAAAGGTAGAGCCAAGAACATTTGATGTAAATGTGAAGGCGAAGAAGCCATTTGAGTGGTACTCGTTGATGGATCCGACCAACCCAAAGAAGAGCGCTCAGTCTTCTACCACTACAGGCCAGTCTGATGAGCTGGGAGTGGTAGTTACTGACACAGCTGATATTTCATCTACATCAGCTGAGCCCTCTTCTAGTGTAGCTGCTATGCACCTGCCACCATCTTCAGCTCCTACCACAGTCCCCAGGGCGACCCCTACTTTAGTTCTGAGGCCGGTGCCCATGCCCGCAACCCCACTATATTCCTTGCAAGTCTCCCAGACATTGGCAAGTCTCAACAACCGGATGCATGTAGCTACTTCAAAGCTATCTGAGATATCTAGTATTGTTGCAGGGCAGTCATCCACACAGACACCCCAGGTTTCTACCGACTTAAATGAGAAGATGCGCAAGATTCTGGAAAACCAGAAGTTGATCATGGACACTATGGTATAGCATGGGTTAGTTATTGAGGACTTGACCAAAGAAGTGAAGAAGCTGAGAAAGTCCCAATCCAGCAAGAGTTCAGTTGATAAGCTTAGGAAGGAGGTGACCCGACTTGCAATGGCTAAGGATTTTCCATTTGACATGCTGCTTGACCCAGATCAGTCCGCCCCAGATCCATCTGCACCGGTTGTACCAGCTGGCTAGTCTGATAAGCCATGCCTTGTTGCCGACGCTACTGACGCAGTGTGTTCGATGTTGTCTACTCCCGAGACTCCCAGATATAATGATGATGAGATACAGTTGGCTGATCCAACTAGAGTTGATGCTGCTTGGGACACTGAGATTTCCAAGGATGCTCAGGGAGTTTCTTCTCCCTCTCTCTTTTCACTCTTATTTTGTTAAGCATTGGAGACAATGCTTACTTTTATTCGGGGGGTGTAGTTTATTTGATTGAAACATTTGGATATATTTGAACTGTAATAATTTGATAATTTTGTTTCTTTTCTTATTTTTAGTCTATCTATCTTTAGTTAGTTATTGCTTTCATTGGATTCTTTAATTGTTTACTTTGATTTTTGTTTTGTTAGTAGCTTCTTTTATTTTAGTAGCTTTCATGTTTTTTGTAGTAGTATAGATAATAAGACTTTTGTTTTCTTAATACCACGGTTCTTTCCAAAGGTAGTTTTATGTGAACCGGGTGACTCTTCCCGAGGATGGATGGTGTGACAACCTTCTTAAGGGAATGAGTCTGTTTTTATGTTTAGGTAATAATAATAGTAATAATAATGAATAAAATCTCTAATCAAGTCATTCTCGAAGAAGAGTTATTCATCCTTCATTTGGAACCACCACACTTAACTACGTGCTTATGATTTGAAACAAGATTTTTGAAAGAAAATAGCTCTAGTTAGTGACTTTGAGACTCTTGAGTTGACTTTGGTAATAATTGAGTGGTTTATTGGACCATAGTGATCTTTAACTTAATTGTGGTTGTTGTAGACTCTCGACTCTATCCTCTTTTACGGTCTAGCTGCATGAGGGGTGAGGTGATTTCTCGTTGCTAGTCCAAGTATCCGTGCGAATGGTCTAGAACTTATCTCGAATATGCTTCAAGACGAAATCCTAAATTTGCTTGTTTGGGAGATGATTGTAAGACTTTCTTGGTCTGTTTGAGATTTCTATTGCCAAATAATATCGTTATCCCTAGTCAACCCCCTTTGAGCCTTTAGCCTTTCTCATTTGGTAACCATGTTATAAGTCTTTACCCATTTTGTCGTAATCCTCTCTTGGCACCTAGACCTTTCTTAACACTCTTATGAAATAAGTAGCTTAAGGCATAAGTTTGGGTGGAGAGTTGAGGAATTTGAAAGAGGTATCAAGACACCAAAAAGAGGAAAGAAATGATCTCTATGAAAAGAGAAGGCAAGAAAAGAAAAGGAACAAAACAAAATGCAAAAAAGAGAATAAAAAGGAGGGTTGTTGATGAAATCAAAAAGACGCAACTATCTCTAGTATGAGAATCAAGTGAGAAAAAGAATGAAATAAACAAGAAAGAGTGATATCAAGTCTCTCTAGCCCCCAAGAAAAAGAAAATACCTTTAAGGGTTGGTAAATGTGAGTCAAGAAATAAAATGTGGAGTGCTTAAGAAAGGGTGTAACCACTTACCCATATGGACTCCTACACCAATCTAAAAGCCTTCATTACAACCCGAAAGAAGTCCTACTTGATTTTGAACCGAGTAAGCTTACATTGGTGGTATCTACATGAGGAGCAAGCCTATGGTACTTGAAGCCTTACTTGTGACATTCTTTTGTGAGAGAAGAGTGAACCTTTCAGTGATCTAATGTAACACCCCAGACTTTTGATAGAGTCCCACATAGACAAATTACAAGAGGGATGTTGAGTATATAAGTTAACAAGCCTTAAACCCTAGTGTCACGTTCTAAACTCGTGAGGGCCTAGGCCCAGAGCGGACAATATCACTAGCAGGTTGGGCTGTTAAAGTTGGTATCAGAGCCCTAGGTTACTCTTCTGACTAATGGAGCACACATTGATAGTAGAATCCAATTATGGTTATGTAGTCAGCCATTCCCATAATCGTGATTCTGCGAGAACATGATAGATAGTGTCTTATCTTTATTTCTTATTCATCCGAATGTGTGTGGTGATTAGAGTCAAATAACTACATATGTCACTATTATTTTATTCCTATATGGTTCACCTGATAATAAAATTTGATTAAAGGTTCAAATATATCAAATGATGTCATTAGACAATCAATTATCTCTCGACAAATGAAAGCGATAGAAGTAGTGGACAAGGACAACGAAAGGGTCGTTGTGCCATAATAAGGGATTTTCTTTCCGCTAACATGTGTAATGGAGCCCATTCCTGAAATTAGTACTACTCTAGCACTTTAACAATATGAGAGTGCTATTATAAAGGTACTTATATCTATACAAAGGATAATTGAGATCTTGATGAAAATAATGGATAGACATGAGAAAAATGGGCAACAGCATAGTGTTCTAGATTCCTCATGCACCTACAAGATTGTAAAGGAACATAGAAGTATCCTTAATAAAGTTTCTAAAGCTGAAACTACCAAGTATACCGTTTCTGATAGTTCGGATGAGCCTTAAAGGTTTTTGATAAAATATTTACTATATTACGAGCTATAGGATATTTCATGCAATTGTCATGGAACAAGAAACTTATACACCGGAGAACATGTCAAATACATGAATTGATATCGTACTCTTAGGGATGCCAACAAGAGCAGCAAAAAATAATTTGCAAATGATTTCACTAAAGTGTTTATGAATCACTTCCTTCTTGACAGTTTCTAATATAAACTTGCCTGCAATATAGTTTAAGAAATTGATTTAGACGATGGGTATACCCACATATAGAACCTAACTTTCTCAACTGTATAGATAAGCAACATATTAAGTTTAGAGGCTTGCCGAAAGATTGGTTAAATGTTTAAACAAGGTAGTAACTACACATACCAAAACCTTGATCTATTATATTGCAGTTTCACTTATGAGAAAGATTGAAAACATGGACATGATAGGCGTGCAACCAATAATTCACGTAAGAGGACCGAGATTAGAAAATCTTTCCGTGTGTATTTTAATATGAGTCGACAATTTAAAAATCAAGGATATTTTAAAATATTGATCGATCCTTTTCGGGTTGCTACTTTTGTGAAAAATCTACAGTAGTTAAACATGTGTATAAAAGCTTGTTACATTTAAGTTTATAGTAGGAATATCCTAAGCTAACCAAATTGTACTTAACATGGTATGCTTTGACGTGCCGATGGGTGTGGATTATCTATCTTATTACCGTACTACCTCTTATTTCCATGTAAAGGTAGATTGATTGAGATACCAAATAAAATTAGTTTTGTACTAAAAGAGATCATTTACTAGTAATGGGCAAAGTTATATCATTTATCAATGTTTAATGATTATTGAACAAAGGTGGTAAGGGTCTTATAACTATGGTAAATACAAGATATGAGACACTTAGTTTGGAAAAGGTACCTGTAGTAAGAGATTTTTCATGAGGATTACTAGGACTACCTCCGGTAAGAAAAATAGACGTTGGCTTTGATTTGACACATGACATGCAAACTATATCATATAGTACCAACGGATTTGAGAGAGCTAAATGAACAATTGCAAGACTTATTGGATAAAGTTTTTTATCATACCAGGTGTTTCCCCAACGGGTGCACCAATATTGTTTGAAATCAAAAGGGAAAAATAGATTTGTAAGAATGTACATTGACTACAGACAATTGAATAAGGTAACGATACACAATACGAATCCATTATCTCGTATAAATAACTTGTTTGATCAGTTACAAGGAGCCTCCCATTTTTAAAAGATTGATCTCCAATCTAGTTATCATCAACTTAAAATAATAAAGGAATATATTTTGATATTAGCCTCTAGAACTCAGTACAGATATTATGAGTTACTTGTAATGCTTTTTGGATTGGCCAATGCTCCAGTCGCTTTCATAGATATGATGAATATGGTGTTCGAGTTGTTCCAAGAAAAATAAATCATAGTTTTTATTTATGATAATTTGGTATATTCTCGTAGTCAGGAAGAACACGAGTACGACTTTAAAAAAGTATTATAGATGTTGCCAGAAAAATTAGCTTTTAGTCAAGTTCTTGAAGCGTTGGGTAGACTCAGTTCGAGTGTATTGTAACTAAGGATGTGATTATGGTAAATTCTAAGAAGATAGAAACAATTTAAAAATAAAAAAGATGAACTACTCCTATAGAGATCTGCAGCTACTTGGCTTGGCAAACTACGACACGCATTTGGTATAGGATTTTTCTATAATAGGAGCGTTACTAACCTATTTAACACCAAAAAAATATAAAGCTCCAGTGAACAGAGGAATGTGAGCAGAGTTTGAGAAACTTAAACTATGTTTAACAACCATACTAGTATTAGCCTTACCATCGTGTTTTAGAGGACTCACAATATTCTGTGTTGCTTCTAGAGAGGGAGTAGAATGTGTTCTCATGTAAATGATCATGTTATAGCATATGTGTCATGACAGTTGAAGAAGCATGAGGTAAAATGTCCTACTCGTGATTTGGAGTGGTTGCAGTGATTTTGGCATTAAAGGCTTGTAAGCATTACTCATGCTGCGAAACTTGTGATATTTATACTAACCACAAGAGCTTGAAGTATTTTTTTCAGCAGAGATATCTGAATCTTCGGCATCTCGGTGGATGGAACTACTCAATGATTATGTTTTTTTTCCATGTGGTATCAGCATGGAAAGGCTAATGATGTGGCTGATTCATTGAGCAAAAATAAATCTATAGGCAGTTTGGCATATATAATTTTGCCAAAAGACCTTTGGCTAAAGATATGTAGAGCTAAAGAGTATATGTATTAACTTTAGTATGGAGAATATAGAGATATTGATGGCTTGTGTAATGTTCACTAGTAGAGCATATAAAGTCCACTAAATATGAATATGAGCGATTATATAAATATCTAGATGAGGTCCTAGCTCGTAAAAAAAAATATGACTATTGATAGTCATGGTATTCTTTGACTAGGTAACCAGTTATGCGTACCAAATATAAATGGGTTTATACGAGTTATTCTTGAGTAGCTCACAACTCTAGATATATTGTACATCCGGGGTCCAATAAAATGTACCATGACTAGAAGAATACTATATTTGTGAGAAAAGAAAGACCAAAATATAAGAATTCTTTCACTGCTTCTTGACTATTTTACTTATTAGCATGTCAAGGTAAGCATTTGTGACTTGCAGGGACATTACAATAACTCGATATTCTAAAGTCGAAATGGAATAGAATTATAGTGAATTTTATAATAGAACTGCCTCAAACAATTAGAGGTTATGATTATACTTGAAAACTATAAATTGGTTTACATAGTAGGCACGCTTCTTGCTAGTCAAAACTTTCTTACAATGAAATATACATGAATGCAAATTGTCCGACTCCATGGGGTTCTATTGTCCACCATTTTTTATAGAGAATCAATATTTACTGCACGCTTTTGAAAATCTTTCCAAGAAGCATTACGTATACAAGTAGATCCTTGTAATGCATTTCATGCGCTGGCAGATGGATAATCTGAGAATACCATATAGATCTTCGAGAATACATTGAGAGCTTGCATTCTTTATTTTTGAGATAGTTGAGATGCGTATCTACATTGTTCTAACTGCGTTTGTTTATAACAATAGCTTATAGTTGAGCATCTAGATGGATCTATATATAGCCTTGTATGTTGGGTGGTTTCATTCTCTTATTAGTGGATGGTTTTAACTCAATGACACTAAGATATTAGGACTATACTTACGGGAGAAAGAGTATTAGGACTAGACTTGGTATAAGAAGCGGTAGATAAGTCCATTTGATTCAGACAGAGATTGTTCACATCATAAAGCAGATAAAATTCTTGTGCAGATAAGAGAAAAATAAACTTAGAGTTTATATTTAGAGACCCAATGATACTACAAGTCTCCCCTATGAAAGACATGATGCAATTTGGAAGAAGAGGGTAGATGAATCCAAGATTTACAAGATTATACAAGATACTTGACTGAATGGGAGCTGTGGCTTATCATTTGGCACTTCCTCCTTAGTTGTATTTTATTCGTCCAACCTTTCATGTCTCTATGCTAAGAAGTGTATATCACACTCCTCTCAAGCACTTGAAACACTGACTATACTGCTTGATCAAAAATTATCTTGTGAGGAGAAGCTAGTGGCTATTATCGATAGGTAAGTAAGAAAGCTACGGTCAAAAGAAATAATATTCGTTAAAGTATTGTGGAGAAACCATATCATCGAGGAAGCTACTTAGAAAGTAAAAGAAGATATGCAAGCGAAGTATCCTCACTTGTTTCAAACTATAGGGATGCACTTGTTTTAAAATTCGGGGACCGAATTTCAAAGGTGGGGAGAATGTAATACCTTACATTAAATAAGGGTATATGCATAATTTGTAAATGCATAAATTAAGATAGAAACAAGAAAACAATTAAAAAAAATATTTTAACATGATCAAGTGGTGGGCGGTAATCCGCCATGCCTTCTCAATTAAACTAAAACAGAAATCACCCGTTTGACCGGGAACTGGACTTGTTTCACATCTCTCATCTGGCTTTTATATGCCTGGAAGGTTTCCACCAGTTAAATATTTCTATCTTAATTTATTTGAGAATTCTTAATCTAGCTAATTCAGTACCCTTATATTTAAAGACTGGCGGTAATCCGCACAATCATTAAGGATAAGAATTGAAATATACTTGAATTTTATATATAGTTTAATGACTGTATGGAAGGTTAAAAAATCTTTACTCAAGCAAGGGGTCTGTCATAATATAATACATACTTTTATTGAGCCCATGTGTCTAGCAGTTCTAACCGTGAAAGAAGATGCCCTTTTAACTCCTTTATCGGGCTGAGGTTCACGGCTGGCTAGACGGAGCCACTAAGGCAAAGCCAATAAGAGCAGTGTTATATCAGACTGTACCAACCATCTTGACACCAAGTCAAAACTCTATATATAAAACTCATTTATATTTTAATAGATGTCGTCGCTTTCATGGTGTATATAGGAGAGAAGTTAGATATTCAACATAGATATGATGTCTCTTAGCCGGACATCGTCACGGCCAGAGAGGAGAGACTAGAAGAAAAGCTAAACTAAGAAAGACAGAAGTATGTACCTTGTGGCCAAGAAGCAAGGCCCTGAAGATGAAGAACTGAAAACTTTTATTTACTTGTTCTTCTATTACAATCTACAAACTTCAAACTAACTCTTTACTTACAACTTTAGAGAGAGAGAGAGAGAGAGAGAGAGAGAGAGAGAGAGAATTCTAGAGAGAGAGGGTCTCGACTTCTGACTCTGAAGAATGAACGAATGAATTCTATAAATAGAAAAAGAAAAGAAATCTATGAACAGTAAAAAGTGGGTTCTGTGGGTCCCTGTTACAGTGTTTCTACTGTTGAAACAGTGTATCTACTATTGATGAACAGTGTATCTACTGTTTGAGTGGGGTCCGGCGGCTTCACTGTTGCTGTGGGTCCGGCGGCTTTACTGTTTTTGTGGGGTCCAGCTGTTTCACTGTGCTAGTCTCTTTTCCGCTTCTTTCATTTTGCGGATGAATTCTTCTGCATCATTTAAGTCTTCTTCAGATAATATATTTTCTGCTTCAATGGGCTGAGAATCTTCAGCGATATCATCGTTGCTTGTTTCACTTTGCATCGACGTATCTGATTTTTCGTATTGATTAATGGAATAAAGTAAATTTCTTTTGACTTCTTCCAAGTAAGCGTTAATCATTTCTGCTTTATCTTCTTCTTGAAAGGAGATTCTTCTGGCAATATGCCTAACTGAACTGTCATCAATTACCTCTTTTTGAGGTTTGTTGGAATATTTCTGTATTTTTATTTCTATTGAATTCAAGAGTTCTTGACCATATAATGTCTTTGTTTTGGGATCCTTCTTCATTAACTTGTCCCAAAAGTTGTTGTAAAAAGTCCTGTATAAGCATGGAACTTGTTCTTCGGTGAATCCGACTACTGGATTCCATTTGTGTATCCAGGAAATAGAGAATTCCAGAAAGAAATAAATCTGGTTGATTTTATCAGGGTAACATATATGATCTGAGTGATATAAGTTATTTATAAAAGGGGAAGTTTTTATCCATTCTTTGTATAACCTGAGAAATGGATCTGGTAAAATTTTTATTGTTGGACCGTGGTATGACCACCAATTTAGAAACCAATTAGGAATAGTTGCTGCAAATATCTTTGCACATACTTTTATAAACCAAGTATGTTTGTGTCTATCATTATTGTAGTATAACACTTTATCAAAGGCTTGGATATAATCCCAATAAGTAAAATTTGTTTTATTTTTGTTAAGGCTTATCTGCCTTTCTTTCATTGTGGATATACCCCAGTCTTCAATAGATATAATCTGTTTAATTATAATCTTCGAGAAGGTATAAACGTTCTCGTCTGTGCTATACCCAGAAAAGTGCTGAAAATCTACACTGTCAGTACTGGTTAGTATTGTTTCATAGTAGGAACGGGTTTTGTATGACTCACCCGGATAATATAACCCATTTATTAAATACCTTTGGAATATCTTCCACGGTTCTTCTTTTCTCTGAATGTCAGAGTTTTCTAAGAGAAATATCATTTCTCTTTTTGACACTTTTTCGTATGACTTGATATCATCACTGTCATCTTTAGTAATGGAAGCAAAAGTATCACTTTGCTTAACAGAAGTATCTTTCTGTTTTTGAGCAGTTAAATATACCTGCAAATGTGCGTATAACGGGCTATCTTCTGGAATATCTTTCAGATGGACGGATGGTCCAATCGATGATTCTTCTCTGAGAGATATCCTCTCATTGACTAAACTCCTTCCCATTTGTATAACTGGGGAGTTTGATGAGGATCCGTATGACGATCCCGAAGGTGATGACCTTCCTTTGGACTGTGGGGATGATCTTCCCCAACCTCTACCTCTTCCCTTACCCCAGGGGGGTTCCATCCTGTAAATATTCACGGGATAAGAAATCTGGCAAAGAATTATCAATTCCCTTTTTATATTGTATTTCAAAATCAAAAGGGGCTAATTGAGCCTGCCATCTTGCAAATATCATTTTCGAGGCATCATGTTTAAAATCTTTGTTAAACATATATTTAACAGATTGTGCGTCAGTTTTTATCAAAAACTTTTGATTGTATAAGTCATCCTGAAATTTTAAAACACATTTTACTATGGTTAACATTTCATGTGCCACAGTAGCGTATTTTTTCTGGGCTTCAGACCATTTACCAGAGTAGAATCTAATCAGATATTCATATTTATCATTGGGATTTATTTATTTCAAAATCCCTCCGTAACCAATATTAGACGCATCAGTCTCTATAATCTTTTGCCATGCAGAATTAGCAAGGGTTAAGTAAGGTAAAGATTTAACACGTTGCTTAATATTTTTGACCAAAGTAGTATGATTATCGGTCCAAGGATTTTTATAATTCTTTTTTAGCCTATCATATAAGGGGGCTAAATCTCGTGACAGATCTTTATAAAAAGGTGAAATATAATTTAAACTTCCCAAAAATCTTTGTAACTGAGTTCTATCAGTAATAACATCAGGAAATTTTGAGGTAAAATCAATCGATCTTTGAATAGGAGTAATCTTTCCCTAACAAATATAATGTCCTAAGAATCGAATGTTAGTTTGGAATAAACTCATTTTTTGTTTTGAGATTACCAAACCATTTTGTATAACAATTCTTTTGAAAATATCTAAATGCTTAATATGCATTTCAAGTGTTTTGAAAAATACCAAAATGTCATCGATATAAACAATGACGAAGTTTAGATATGGGTTGAAAATATCATTCATAATTTTTTGGAATTCTGAAGGGGCATTTTTCAGACCAAAAGGCATAACATTCCATTCATATTGCCCAAATGAAACATTAAAAGCAGTTCTATAAGTATGCTCTTTAAATATTTGAATCTGCCAATAACCAGATTTTAAATCAAATTTTGAAAATATATTGGCATCATATAATCTAGACAATAAATCTCTTTTATTAGGAATAGGATACCTAACCCATTTCAAATATTTATTCAAGGGCTTATAATTAATGACCAATCTAGGAACACCACATTCCTTTTCAGCTGCGTTATTAACATAAAAAGCTGTACAAGACCAAGGAGATTTTGAGGGTTTTATCAAACCTTTTGATAGCAAACTATCAATCTCTTTTTTGTAAAATTCTACCAATTCTGCATTCATCTGACAAGGTCGAGATTTAGTAGGAATATCATCCTCAGTGAAATTATCTTCATATTGAAGAGTGACAATATGCTTTTTTCGATTCCAAAAAGCACTAGGATGCTCAGCACAAATATCAATAGTAATCTGTTCAGAAATCAATTTGATTTTTTCCTGTACTTTAGTAGAATTCAAAGTATCAAATATATTCATACTAAATATTTCTAATTGTAAAGAATCAACATGTTTTTGCTTCATATCAATTAAAGCATTAATATCTCTAGTTACTAGATCTGTAACAAAAGTATAACTTATTTCTTTATTCTTATAAGTAGCAGTAAAACCTTTCGAGTCTATGCTAGTAAAAGGATAAATGGCGTTAATGTGTTCCAAGTATAATTGGAGGGTATAACTGGTTTTTTACCAAGAAAAAGAAGTGAGAAATACAGACTTTATTCTGACAAATACCCGTATTGGGAAGTTTATACTTTACATCTAAAGCATGTCCGGATGCAGATCTAACCATATGAGTAATTTTTTGAAAATATTTCGTAGGTACTAAACCTTCTTGAATGCAGCTAACATCTGCTCCACTATCAATCATGGCAATGTTTGTAATTGAAAAACTATTATCAATGAGAATAGTACATTTGATATACCATTTATGAGCAGTAATAATTTGCATCATCCCTAAAAACATATCATGTTTAGGATTAAAACTAATAGGTTTTTCTTCAATATCATTTTCAAAAATACCTTTGTTTTTATCATTAGATTTCTCAGCTGGAGAATTGATTTTCTCAATCTGAGTAATCCTATGATCACAAATCATTTGATTTTGTTTAAGAGATTTGATCTCTCGTTTCAAGTTTTCAACTTCAATTTTTAAACCATCGAAAGAAGAATCTCTTGCTGGAGTTGCATTTTTGTTCAACAGACGGTTATTAACCTCAAGTAAAGAATAAGGTGGAAAATATTCAAATTCTTTTTCAAAAGGTTTTGTAAAACTAGAACTTGAATTAGAACTTGAACTAGCAGCTAAATTAATAATTTTTTCACGAAATTTTTCATCAGTAACTTCTTTTAAAAGTTCTATTACATTATCAGATGTAATAGTTTTCATGTTTAAATTTTCAAATTGTGATTGTAATTTTATAAAATTCATCATCACAAGTACATGTATCACCTTTGCAAGTTGTACAAGTATTATCAACATTTTTATCACTATCAGATAAATCAAGTAAATCAATTTCAACTTCGGATTCTGACTCAGAATAATAATCCGATTCTGATCCAGAAGTGTATAAAAAATCATAAACCTTATCACGTAGTTCATCGTCTAGTCCTAAGGTTTTCAGCTTTTGAAGCTTGCAATTCGGGGCTATATGGCCAAATTTACCACACTTATAACACTTAATGTCAGCTAGATCTCTCTTAGACCTATTTTTGGTAAATCTAGTAGCCTTACGATGGGCTTTCTTAGCTTCTCGTTCTTCTTTGGATCTATATCTAGATCTCTTTCTTCTATAAGGACTGTCTTGGTTGGGGTATCTATGATACTTATGTTTCTTCTTCTTATGAGTAGAAGTCTCGGGTAAACCGAACTGGGTGCAAAAGTCCCCTAACTGGTTTCTTTCCTTAAGCTTATCCATCTTAAGCTGTCTGGACAATCTTAATTCATTGCACAGGTTTAACCCTTCCTGTGTGCAAATTCCTATCAATTTACCATAGGTATAGTCTCTGTATGGAATTTCACCATAACTACCTCTTAAAATCTTTCTAACTCTTTCAGCAAATAAAGAGGGAAGGCCATCTATGAACTTAGCTTTCCAATGTTCAAGCTTATTTTCTGGTAGTTCCATCACTCTACTCATAAAGGTGTCTTTATACCACCTAAACTCACTTAAGGTCTTACATATAAGGCTATTAAGGAGAGTACGGACAGTCTCATTTTGATTGGTAAATCTACCATTGAAGTGTTCTAATATAGTAAGAATAAGAGTGTAAACAACATCTTCTCTATTTGCTACTAGAGTCATGCCTAAGTTATCAACTCCATCTTCAGTGGCTTTGGCATTAATAACCATTGCCCTTTCATCGATAGTCAAATAATTGTCCCACCAGCCACGAAGTTGGTCAGTAAAACCAGCAACAATCATTCTACAAATATTCCTATCTGTATTTTTCACACTTTTACAGATAGTTGCATACATAAGCATTCTATGCACAAGAATAGTTAATTGTCTATCGGTCAATCCATCAAGATTCCATTCGTAAATTTCGGAACCACTGTAAGACGTATTAGTCTGATTCCAATCACGTTCCTCTATTAAAACATCTTGAGGAGTTGGATGATTGTAATAATAAGTTTGCATTCTGGGTTTATCAGCGTATCTGCTATCCGCAAACTTACTATTCTTTTTTGGGTAACTTCTGTGTTTATTAAACTCTGACAAAACATCCTTTTTGTAGTCAAAAGTATTATCTAATTTATCAGCAAAATTATTTGATAAATCAATGGGTTTGATATTCAAACCGGATAACTTTTTATCAAGAAGTTCTTCTAAATCACCAAAAGATTTAAATTTAAAATCCTGAATATCAGGGGGTCTTTGAATATGAGTAAGAACAATTTGAGGTTCTGATTTGCTTCCTGAAGAAGAGGCAATATCAGTCAAAGTCTTTCTAATACTCATATCTTTAATCAAGACTGTTAAATCATCAAGTTTTTTATTAAGAAAACTAATATTTTCACCCAAAACTTTAACATATAAACTCAAATAATTATTTTGAGAAATTAATTTATTAATTGCTGTGATGCTGACTGCAGCAACATCTTCATCAATAAATTTTTGGAATGCAGTAAAAGTAATACCTGTATTATTAGGTAAAACAAAAGGTGCTTGAGGAGGGTAAATGGCTTTAGTAATATTGTCATTCCCGTCTTTATAAGATCTTTCTAAAACTTTTATAAAAAGTGGTAAATAGGTGGTTATAAACCAAGGAACAAAATACATAATTTGATTATGTAAAGCACAAGTTTCATAAAACTCTTGAGATATATTGTTTAAATCTTCTTTACTATAAGTATCAAAAAACCAAGTTTTAAACTGGTTCCATTTATCAGTGAAAAATTCCTTTTGAATATAACCTCTAACTTGTGACCCTGGACTAAAATCAATTTGGTGTGGAATCATTAAGTATCA
Organism: Nicotiana tabacum; assembly: GCF_000715075.1. Lineage (NCBI taxonomy): Eukaryota > Viridiplantae > Streptophyta > Magnoliopsida > Solanales > Solanaceae > Nicotiana > Nicotiana tabacum. The sequence continues at coordinate 11,484,437 of NC_134098.1, forward strand.
TTGGGGTCAAAATCTATTTCGGATGCAGAAGGAATATCCTTATCAGAAATATTATCATTATCCTGAACAATATTTATTTTGGGGTTAATCTTAACCCTTTCAACAGGTTTATCACCTACTTTAGTAGAAATTGTGTGTAGAGATGCAGCACGATTTCTAGCTGGTCCATAGACTAGTTCAACAGGAGAAATATGTTGAATATCGGGTAACAGTCTACGATTTGTGAAAGAATGTCTATTATAACTAGAACTAATAGTAGGTAACAGTCTATTATTAGAAAATGACTGTCTACTATAAGTGAAATTATTATCGTCAAACTGAATGCAAATCCTACCATCCGAATTTTGAGTAATATGAGAATACTCAGTATTACTGACAGCATCAGTTATCTGACTGGGGGATATTACCGAATCCAAAGTCCATGTAGTTGAAAAATTAATTTTCTCCCACTTAATAGGTCTCCTCGTGGTGACCTTAGACTTTGCAAAATTCATTTTCACTAAAATAGTCTGATCAGATGTATCATATAATTTACATCTAGGGTTTAACGTTGATAGTAATTTAAAATAAATCCTATATGATAAACATATAATTTTAGAACCAGGCGCATAATTATAACCATGCGTTTTCACATTTAATGTTAAAGCATCTAGTATATTAACATCAGATAAAGATAATTGCAGATTTGGTTGGGTATTAAAATATACTGGGCCATAGGCGACAGTAGATTCAATAGAACCCATCAGAGACTGTATAAAATTCAAATTTCTGGCATCTCTGAGAGCCGCCAAAAATGTCTCTGGTAATCCTTTAAGGGTTAAAAGCTTAAAAGCAATTTGAACCATACCAATATGCAAATAATTATACTGGTGTTTATAAACATCTACATCATACTTGTTTAACAAACGAATAGTCTGTTCAGACGAATTCAAAGCTAAAAATTGCTCAGTTATTTTAACAAGTTGTTTAGAAGAGAGTTTATCAAACCATCCATAATCATAGATTGTTCTAATAGGGACTTTAGGAATAGTCCATTTGTTTAACAAATCAAGGTTTTGAGGTATATCTACCTCTTCTAATCTAGTATTTTTCATACTAGTTTCTCCTAAATCCATATTTCAGAAACATATCTATGTCGAATATTTCATATCTATCTTATATATACCATGAAAGTACCTAGGCTCTGATACCATTTTGATATGATCAAGTGGCGGGCGGTAATTCGCCATGATGATCAAGTGGCGGGCGGTAATCCGCCATGCCTTCTCAATTAAACTAAAACAGAAATCACCCGTTTGACCGGGAACTAAAAAGGAATATAAAAGGGCCGAAGCCCAAAATATAATTGTTGTTGGGCATCGTATAGGGATTGGGAAGGGTTAAAATTCTAATTCCTTGCAATCTCAAGAAAAAAGAAAAAAGTAATAAGAGTAGTTGAGTAGGAGGGATGGAACATTAAAGCTCCTGCAAACAAAAATAGAAGCTAATATCAAGCCTTAAAAGAAATAAGAGAGGAATTAGTGCACTACGAACTAACATAAAGCAAAGAGGGATAGGGTATGAAGCAATTGAAATTCGGCAAAAGTGATCGGAGGCAACAAAAGAAGAGAGTTTACTTCTTTCTAATGAAGGGATTTTTGGAGTGGAGGAGAACAATCTAGGTAATTTAATCCCCTTTTTTTTCCTTGGTAATTTATGTAAGAATTTCTTTAATCGATACCTAGCCTATTATTAGTTGTTGATTCTATAATTCAGGGTAAAGATAACAAAAGAGACTCAAGGTGTTTCTATATAGCACAATCATGGAATTCCTATTAGATTGAATAAAGAATCTATCAGTTTATACTGAGCACTCTACTGTACAAAGTTATCAGTGCTTGTAAACTGCTACGTAAGGATATGAGTACTGTTTTTGTGTCAAACAAAAGAAATTCTTCTTGTCCTCTATATATATAGTATCAATCAGATAATAAGAACAGATAATTAAAAAAACAAGATGTAGCTCCTAACCAATTAAGTACTACAAAATTAATTAACAGAGAATCAAGGGTCATATTTCAGAGGAATGAAAATAGGAGAATTAATTAAATGTGACAGGAATGGACCAATTATGTTGGCAATTCATGAAGGTGATGCAGGATCTGTTTTGTAACAATATAGGTAGTTGAAGAAGTTGAACGAGTGCTCGAGGTGATGCGTTTGGTATTTTGACACGAGTATTGTGAGTAGTAATCTTACCGCAATTTGTGTTTCCATAACTTGCATGATTTATTTATGATTTTTAATATGAATATGTTACCGATTATTTTGAGTTGCATGTGGGACAAGTCATTTACTTGATATGATATCGAAATATTTATTTGATATGATTACCGTTATTTTAAATGTTCTCACTGCTACTAGACATATTTTAATGTTACTGAAGATATGATTACTGTTACCGAATGAAATAACATGATTTGATAAGAACTAAAATTGCCTATACCGTTTTAAAATATTTTTATACGAGTAGTGACTGATTACAAAGACAAGTATAAATGGGAGGAGACTTTGAAGGATCATGTAGCTAACGGCGGGTTTGTTAGGACCTGGTGCACCTTGTATTTACCGATTACTGAGTATAGTTATAGCCCTCGCTAGTGGGAAGGTAGAACTAGCATACAGTTACAGTTTTTCCTCGAATAGGGATCTACAGCTATATTTGACTCCTTTTACGAAGGGCTCCACACAGTGATACAGATTATATGATCATTTCTTGGAAACCTCCCAAACATAATTACCAAATATTATGACACAGTGTTTACCAAATTTATTACCGATTTGTTAAATTGATTGTTGTTATAGGAAACACATGAATAGACTTATTACGTTTTAGAAAAAGCATTCTTATGATATTTTTTGTTTGATATACTAGCATATTTTCTGATATGTCCCCAATTAAAAATAATTGTGGTTAAGTGTTATTACTCACTATGCTAGCGACTCATTCCCCACTATTTTATTACAGAGACAACAGATAACGCAAAAGAGTATTTCGAGTGTTAGAGTGTGCGAGATGAAAATTCCTAGTGAGCCCCGCATTTATTCGCTTGGGCAAAGATTGTTATTTATTTGTTATAGTCTCTTTCTTTAAACTCTTAGAGTCGTTCCATAGTCATTTTCATTAGTATCATGAGTATTCTGTTATTGATATAGACTTGTGAATCGTATTAGACTTTCTTATCGTATTTTTGGAGGTGGGGTTAGTATTATTGTGTTGGAAATACTTCGTTGATGAGGATTATTATTCGTTTTGGTGGATATTGGTTGATTGTGTTGTTGATTATAAGACAAGTTTATTTTAGATGGTCCTAAAATAGGGGAAATTTTGTCCGATTTTCTGTAAAATACCGATGAGGCTTACTTAGGGGTACTTGTTCCTAAGCACCGGTCATGATCCTAAATTGTGTCCTGACAAAGTTGGTATCAAAGCCACTCTTGCGTCAGCCATGTCGATGGTGGGTCAGAATTCAACTGAGTTTAGGCAAATCTCGGTTAGGCGGGGCAAACCTCAGTGTTGAGTCTAGGCGAATCCCATACGGTGGGACAAACCTCAGCGAGGACGCTGAGTCCATAAGAGGGGGTGTATGTAACACGCCGGACTTTAGACAGAATTCCACATCAGAAAAATACAAGAGGGATGCTGGTTATATATGTTAACAAGCCTTAGACCCTAGTGATATATTTTAAACCCGTGAGGGCCTAGGCCCAGAGCAGACAATATCACTAGCGGGTTGGGCTATTACAACTAAAATTGAGTGCTAACTCTTGAAGTGAGCTTGGCAAATGGAAGGTAGAGGAGGAAGAGTTTGGAGTCCACCGTGATCTACATAATAGAACAAGAGTCTTTGATGAGTAAAGTCAATTCTTGAAGCTCAAATGTCACATTAGAATTATATGTACATAATATGTAATTAGTCCCCTTGTTGAAAATGCATGAGCATTGTGGGTAATTGTTGGTCCCAACTAAGTATGAATGGCTTATCATTGACTCTCTGAAATGACCTTTCACTCTGAGGAGGTGGGAACTAATTTATTTGCTTGAACAAGCAAAGACTGAAGTTTGGGGGAGTTGATAAGTATGATTTTTAACCACTTATTATTACCTTCTTGCTTTAGTTTTAGTCCAAAAGTGTTAATTTCTGTTCCTAAAACTAATAAAATTGGGCAAATTACAGAAATGTTGGAGAATTAGAATTTAATGAAGAAATCTGACTTAAAAAGGAGTGTTCCGGTTCATAAGTCAAGAAGGAGCGTAGCATACCAAAAGTGCGGTCCGCAGAAGAAAGCGCGGGCTGCAAAATTCTCTCTGCGGCCGCAGATATGGTGTTGAAGCTCATATGATGATTGAAGCAAAGTGCGAACCGCAACAAATTGTGCGGATGCAAAACATGGTCTCATTGACAAGAACTCAAAAAGTTCAGAGAGTGTGCAAAACGACCAAGAGTGAAGCCTTGCCAATAGTGCAGCCGCAGAAGGAAACTTGAGGTCGCAGGAGCTAAAGCGCAGCCGCAAACAAATTGTGCGGCTTCAGAATCCCTCAACCTGCAGAACCAAGTAAACGACGGACCACACATGGAATTGTGTGATCGCCGAACCTCCCGAAAGGCATTTTTGGCAGCCACTATAAATAGACGGGAATCATTGGTTTCGGACAAGTTTGGTAGTTTTTTGAGGTGTAGCTATTGTAGTTTACCACTTTTGGTAATCTGTGACCAATTTCGGTTAAAAAGACATTAGTTTATTATTTTAATTTTGTATTATGTCTTTAATTAGTGTTTATTCTTTATTTTCTTCCATTTCTATTATGACTAGCTAAATATTTTCTAGGGTTGTGACCCAACCCTAGTGTGTAAACCTTATGGGTAATTAATCTAATGCTTGTTTATGATTGGGTGCTTATAATTTAGCCTTGTTCATGCATTATTTCTAGAATTAATGGTTGCAAACATTAATTCAAGCCTTTTTGACTTGGTTCTTACTTGAGAAAGAGGGACCTAGTCTAGAAAAATTTGGCTAACAAAAAATTGGGTTAGTTAAGTTTTTGGCTAGCCTAATTAAAGGGTTTGAACTAGAGATAGAGAAAATCCGACTTGAGCTCATATCAACTATTTGACTTGATACCCAATTGGGCTTGAGAATGCCAATTTAGGCAAAATCACTCTATGACTGAGAGGTATTGAGTGGGTAACTTAGAGTTGAGAGTTATAATACATCTCGATCACTAAAATAAGCGTTAACAAAATTAACCCATTAGGCTAATACCTAGGTTAAGGTTACATCCCTAGGCCTTTTACCCCTTTGAAAAATAACAAAAGCAATTACTCAATCTCTAGTTTCTTTTCTCTAATTAATCATTGTTAGTATAGATTGTAGTAAATTATACAGCCATCTTGTTTGGAAGCGTAATTAAGCTATTTCTTCTACACTCATCAAGTGTACACTTTAACACCCATATTTAACTCCCTGAGGAAATCGATCCGGACTCACTGTTGGGTACTATTCTTCCAACGACTGTTTTCACTCATTGTCGAGTGTGGATTGGGCGTGGATCAGTGGGCGCCAAACTGATTACCCGTAAAATGGTACAGTTGAATCTGTTACTTAATTTATAGACAAGCGAACTGATTTGATCCAAAAATAGTAAATAAATATGGTTAAAAGTAAGAATAGCGATTAAAATTAAAGAAGATAATAAGCCTGGCTCCGAGGACATAAATGAGAATAATATAAAAGAGCAAATAAAATTATTTAATTGAGAGCGAAAATAGAATACAGCATATGTTTTGCCAAGAATATCGTGTGTTACAATAGCTGTTGAGCCTGCTATTTATAGCTATACCTAGGGAAACAAGATCTTAGGATCAAGCCCGACTTAAATGATAATAAAGGAGTCATTGATGAATATGTAATGGTAGGCCATGAATGCATATTCTCTGCAACGGCTGCCCACTTAATGTCAGAGGATACTCTTCATTGAATGTTATCCGATGGAAAATATACGATTTTCTCCCATTGACCACACTCCCTTCGGGTCTACCCGATGTCAATTGCAATTGTTGTTCTCGGTATTGCTTGCAACATAATTCGCCTCACCTGTCGTCGGTTTCACGTGTCATGACATTATTTGATCATTTATTATAAACCAATTTTACCGTATACAGTATACATTTTGGATCATGTACTAGCATGACTCAAGATTTGTAAACATAATAGTTCCACAGCTATGAACAAACTAGTTGACCCCAAAATTAAGTGGCAATAAAGCTGAGAATTCAAGGCGGCTCGAACATAAGCATGTTTGGTCTCCTATTCTTGACTCGAAATGAAGGAATTTGCCATCTATATGTGTTCAAAAATCCTTTAATCTGACTAGGTAATGAACAAAAATTAGTGCATATGTACTGGTTCTCCTAGTTGTGGCTTAGATTGGCCATTCTATCTGCGACTTGGTTAGCCTCTCTAAAACAATGGTTGGTGACGATACCTTGTCTATTAATGAGGTTCTTAATATATTGGACTACATCTTTCATTCTCCATGGAATGGTACAGTTGCCAGAGATGCAGTTTTGTAGTAACAGGGAATCAGTTTCACTAATGATCAAGTTGAACCTCTTTTCTATATACCAGTTGATTCCAAAAAAAAAAAGCATATGCCTCAGCCTAATTGCTTGTACTTAGCCCCAGTGGAATAGAGTAGGCCATTATAAATTTGCCCAGATTGTCCCTCACTATACCTCCTTCTCCACATTCTCCATTTCTGCATGAACCATCACTTTAAGTTTCACGAACAGGATAGGATGTTTAATCTATTTCACCATAGAGGTGTTAGTTTCCACTAAAGGTAGTTCTCAAAATTCTACACAGGTTTTCCCATGAGTAATTGAACTCCAATTTCTTGAATTGAGTTTGACAAGTTGTATTGAAGTTGATTAGTGAGATAGATCTTGCAACTGATAGTCTCTCCATTTTATATTTAGAGATGCATCTTGACCTCCATAACTCTCATATCACTAAAGGTGGAAGTATCCTGCAAATATAGGCAACCACAGAGTTGGCAGTAATATAATTCCTACAGTTTATAAGTAAGTTTCTTAGTAGTACTCCGAGTTTTTAGCCAAAATTATCCCTTATGTTTGGGGGTAAGTCTAACTTTGTCCTTTATCTATTGCCCTGAGCACTTATTGTCCTTTAAGTTTGCTAAACTTGAGCAGGTTTAGTCCATTTAACAAAAGACCCAAAGGGAGATCTAAAAACTAACAGTGATTTCACTGAGTCAACTGGGTAAAGAAACTTTCAGTACTCAAATTTTGCAGAACCGATGTAGTGAACCTAAACCTGTTTAACGGGTCGGGTTAACCCGGTTTCGGATCAGCCTAGACCGGTAGTAAGCCGGATCGACCCGGTGGAAGGGGGCCAGGTAGGGTTGGGTTTGGGGGGTTGGTCCGTATATATTTTTTTTACCGGTTAACCGGGCCGGTCAAATTCAGTGAATGAAAATTACTGTTGAACCGGTTAACCGGCCCGGCCCGGTTCAACGACTATTTTTTAAAAAAAAAGTTAAAATTATCACACTTATTTCTACAATCTTAAAGGTAACAAAGGGGTGGGCCGGGTCGGGCCCTTAGACCCGGAACCGTTCCGATTCAATTTTTCACCCGATGGACCCGGATCAATTAAGCCCGATTTTAAAAACTCGGCAACCGGCCAGGATTGGTGACCGACTGGTCACTATTTTTTTCAACCGGGTCGATCCGGTTAACCGGTTCAACAATAATTTTTATTGACCGGGTTTGATTGGTCCGGTTAATCGATAAAAAAAATATATACGGACTAACTCCCTAACCCCCCAAACCCAGCCCTACCCGGCCCCCTTCCACCAGTCCGGGCCAGTCCGATTTACTATCGGTCTAGGCCGGGCCGGAACCGAGTCAACTCGGCCCGTTAAACAGGTATAGGTTCACTACATCGGTTCTGCAAAATTTGAGTACTGAAAGTTTTTTACCCAGTTGATTCACTGAAATCACTGTTAGTTTTTAGGTCTCCCTTTGGGTCTTTTGTTAAATGGACTAAACCTGCTCAAGTTTAGCAAACTTAAAGGACAATAAGTACTCAGGGCAATAGATAAAGGACAAAGTTAGACTTACCCCCAAAGATAAGGGATAATTTTGGCTAAAAACTCGTAGTACTCCCATGTATATGATGCCAAGCTTGCCAGCATAGTAGTTCCATAAGAGCTGAGCATATTGTCCACTGATGAACAAATGTTGAACAGGCTCTTCCGCATGGTTCATATTTAAACATGTACAACATTAAAACTTAGAAAAAATATTAGTGCCAAATTTTTTAATTCTATCATCAATGGGAATTCTCTCGTGGATAACTCTCTAAGTAATGCATGCCATTTTAAAAGGCGCATTTTTGTGTCAGATCATGTTATCAAAATGGGAGATCTATTTCCTATGTCTTAGTTTTTTCCAGGCATAGGATATGGAGAATTTTTCATCTTGAGTTTCATTCCAGATTGGGATGTCATTCTCATCCGGATGAAGGCTGATTTGAAGTGTTGAAATAAGGTCTTTCACATTATCAGGAGGCTGGATATTTAAAGTAGATCAGTCCCAGTGACCATCATTTAGAACTTCATTGACCTTGATATTATCATGTAAACTAGATTATCTTATTCTATTATGCAGAGGACCAAGCTTCTACCAATTGTCAAACCACAAATTGATATTCTCTTTTTTCAATTGCCTCTGAATACAGGGGTCCATTTTACTCTTCAGATTACACATGGCTTTCCAACTATGAGATTGCCCATTCCTCCACTGAAGGTTGACAGGATGCTCATTGTCAAAGTATTTGGCTTTCATGAATTGTAACTATAGGGAATTGGTGGTTCTAAGGTTCCACCATTATTTAGACGTGAAAGCATGGTTAATATATTCAAGTCTTCTAAAGTTATATCCTCCCTCTTCATAGGAGAAACACAATTTAGACCAGGAGACCCAATGGTACCTTCCCTCATCTTCTTGTCCAGACCAGAAGAACCTGGATATAAACTTCTCAATCATATCCAAGGAACCTTTAGGAGGATGAACAGCTGCCATAGTGTGAATATTTATGGCTAGTAGAACATGTCTAATGAGTACAACCCTGCCCCACTAGACAAAAATTTTAGATGCCAACCTCTAATTCTATTGATAGTCATTGTAACCATATCAGCAAAGATAGAAAGCTTCTTTCTTCCATAATAGAAAGGACAACCTAGATACCTCATGAGAAGTTTATCAAGCCTTATATAGTCATTGTAACCCTTCTAATAGTGCTATGAGGGATATTCTCAGCCAAAGAGTAGCAGCTTTTGTTCTTGTTAATCAATTGGCCAGAAACAGATTCATAAATATTCAGAGTGTTAAGAATAAGCTGGAGGGATTACTTTTCGCCACCAGTAAAGAGGATAGTATCATCGGCAAAGGCAAAATGGTTGACTTGAGGACCTTATCTCTTCGTGTAGAAAAACCATGAAATTTCCTATTGTTCTGTACTGCATTGAGCATCTGGAAAGCAATTCAGCACTGAGGACAAAAAGGGTGGGAGAAAGAGAATCACCTTATCTAAGCCCTCTACTGAATTAAAGGAAACCATGCCTACTACCATTGACAATCAGAGAGTCCCAGTTATTAGAAATTAACCAGTAGATAAGATTAATCCATTCCTTAGCAAAGCACAAATGTCTTAACATGCATCATAGATATGACCGGGAAACTCTATCATATGTCTTGGCCATATCAAGTTTAATAACAATATTGCCACCTCCCATAGGCTTCTACCTTTCACAAAGCCACTTTGGTTATTACAGATAATTTTGGCAAGAGGGAACTAAGTCTAGCATTGTTTACCTTGGCAATGATTTTGCCAGTAATATTGCATAGACTAATTGGTATAATATCTGAGAAGTTTTGAGGGAATCAACTTTTGGAAGCATCACCAAACAAGTATGAGAGAAGAATATAGGTAATACAACCCCATGGAAGAAATCTACCACTGCTCTATGAACATCATTTCCAACCACCGACCAAGCCATTTGATAGAATTTTCCACTAAGATCATTAGGCCTTGGTGCACTGTTAGGATCAATAGAGAAGACACTATCTTTAACTTTTTGTGTAGAAGGAGTGGACAACAGGAAGTTGTTATCATCATCATTGATGACCATTTTAATAATATTCAGAGTTTGTAGATCCTCAGAAGTGTTGTCAGCGCTGAAAAGATTCTGAAAGAACCTTACTCCAGCATCAACTATCTCAGAAGTACCCTCCACCCAATTACCATTACCATATTTGATCTTCATGATGGACAACATTTTCCTTATACCTATAATGGCACCATGAAAGAAGGCAGTGTTCTCATCACTTTCAGTTAACCACTTAACTCTAGCTTTTTATCTAAGCACACTATCTTGTAATTTCAGGAGCATGGTGAACTCTGCTTTAGCTTTGGATAACTTGAGAATGTTGCTTTGATTGTTGTCAGCAAGGTAGACTTCTTCCAGTCTTCTCATCTTCACTTCCAGCTTTTTAGGTTCCTAATAAATATCCCTAAAGGCAGTTCTAGACCAAGAACTTAATGCACCGCATACTCTCTTAATTTTTTTATGCTAGTTGCAAAGAGGATTGATAGTGTCTCCTCCAAGCCAGGCATGTTAAATCACATCAAGGTAATCCTCATGCTCTGCCCAGAAATTCAGAAATTAGAAATACCTAACTTGCTCAGTAGTACAAGAACCACATGAAATCAAAAGAGAAGAGTGATCAGAACATGATCTAGACATGTGTGTGACTGGGGTCTCTCCAAATAGGTCAAACCATTCATCATTGTACACCAATCTGTCCAGTATTTTTCATAGAGTGTTTGGGGAATCTCTATTATCACTCCATATGAAATCAGATCTTACATAACCCTCATCTTGTAAATCATAGTCAGTAAGACTAGAACTGAACTCAAGACTCTCCTCAACTTTTAAAGCTATGTCCCTGGTTTCTCTCCAGCATTGGTAATAACATTAAAGTCACTCAGAACTCCCCGTGGACCATTAATGGTATTGGCAGTAGCTATAAGATCATCCCACAGAAGGTTCCTTAATTGTTCATCATATTTGGCATATACTATAGTCAAGAAGAAGAATATATGCCTCTGTGTATCTGTGATATGTACTAATACATGTTGTTCTCTATCTTCCATGATATCCAGCACATGCTCATTAGACCATAGAATCCAGATTTTGTTGGAGCAATTATGGAAACAAGACCGGTAGCCTAGTCTTCTTTTAAACCTTTCTATCTTTCTTGCTACAGCCATAGGCTCTTGCAGGAAGACAAAAGGAATTTTGTATTGTTTCTTTATAGTTTTGAGCCTTTCAGTAGCAACTTGTGACCCTATCCCCCTAATATTCCATGAGATTGTATTGATCATGAAAAACATTAGGTTAATGGTTTGTTTGTTCTCCTTGGATGTTGTTGTCTGATTCATTGAAGGAAGAAAAATTTATTCCTCTCCTGCTCGAATCTCGCAACCTCATTGGAGATAAATTATTGAGGAAAGTGATATTTTTTTAACCTAATTAATAGTATCCTTCTTGTCTTCGATTAGTAAGTCCTTTCTGGCACTCTTAATTAGTTCATCATCTGATTTGGAGCTAGGTTGTTCTTCTGTTAAGCCCTCCATGATAGTGTCATTATCCTGATCTTTGTAGGTTGTGTTCTCTCTTGTGGAGCTTGATAACTGTATGGGCTCATTACATATTTTGACAGACATATGAGCTTCTGTTCTTTCTATTTCTGCTCCCACATGCACCCTCTCTTTGGATTTTTTCCAGCATAACTATCATTCAATTTAGGATCCAGTCCATAGAGAGGTGCACTCCATTGACTAAAGCCATCGCCTATCTCATTATTTTGATTCATACTAACAGGTTCAAAATTAGAGAAATTTCAATAGGAATGAAGGCTTTAGAGTTGAATCTCTTCTTGTTGTTGCTCAATTTTTGCATCTCTTCATTTGTCACGTGAACTTGAGTCAAGTCCATGACTTGGCCCTCGTCATCTTTCTCCTCTAGATATATAGTTTTTTCTGCTTTATTTTTTCTTGGCCTCCCTTAACTTTTTGGATTTGGGGGTTCTTCTTGTTATTTGTGTTTCTTTCCCTGTTGAGTCTAGTGGGCTTCTGAGACAATTATGTAGAGCTGACAGTTACCTCAAATAAAGACTCAATGTTGTCTACAGTTACAACATCCATGGCTTCATTTCCCTTCATAGTAGTGTGTGTTACCACCACTGCTTTTTCCCTTCTTTGGCTTTGTAACCTTGTTGTACCCCCTCCTTATTTAGATTGTTGATTGGTATTGTTATTTCCTCCCATGCCGGCCTCTGTGTCCTTTGTTCTAAGATTCGCATTTCCTTTTCCCTTCTTACTCACTACTTTCCATCCTTCTTCATCAACAACTTGCTTCATGAGCTCATCAGGCACCACATGTTGGTTAGGCACTGAGTTTGACATTTTGATGGATGACACATTAGAATTTTCTCTACTCATCTGATGGGTCTTCATACCTTTTGTTGGTACCTTGATGATTGATTTCCTCTGTGGTTTTGTTGGAGTCAGCAATAATCTTGTGTTTCTTCTCCTTTCTCCCTACTCTTTTTTTCGATTCTGGATGCAGGATTCTACAAGAAATATCAGAATGACCTTGCATTTTGCAATGTGTGCAGAAGGCAGGGATGCTTTCATATCAATCTTTTGCACAATAATTTCTTTAATGCCTTCATCGTTGATAATCTCCAATAGTATCTCTTCAACAAGAGGTTTTGCCAAGTTAATCTCCACTCTAACTTTGGTTGTGGTGGGTCTAGTTTTGGACATAGTGGCTCTGTCCATAATTAAAGGGATTCTCACGGGTCCAATAATGCGGCATAAAGCATCCCATTCATAACAGTGCCAAGGAAGGTTAGGAAGAGTAATCTAGACAAGGGCGAATGAAGTCTCGGAATCAGGTTTGAATTTACATTGCCATTATGTTGTCCCTTCCAATAGACATGTAATTTCTCAAAATTACCTCAAAGTGATCCTCTTTGTTATTGAAGTCAATGAAGACATGATGTATATCATAAGCTCCAATCTTGATACTGCCTTTTCCAGGGATAATTTTAGCAAATTCACTACGTATGAGTTCTACAGAGGGTCTAATATGAGTGAACTTACCAATAATTGTCCATTTGCAGGTTTGAGCGAGTAAATCATTCTCCTCTTTAGTGAAGGTAACCACTGGTTTTCCTTCAATCAGACCATATGGTCTATATGGAAGAGTTATAGAGCCTCGTCTGTTGCTTTTTTCTGCATCCTCAAGACACCTTTATAGGAGGTTTAGGATGAGGATCCAGTACCGAAATTTCATGTTTGAGTGACAACTCCATTAATTTCAGTAGTAAGTTTGGAGCCTTGTAGGTTACTCCCTTATAAATTATTAGATTGGGGTAGTGGAAAATTCCCTTGTTGCGAGATTTTGGAATTGTTGGTGTAATTTGGTCGACTACACACATTTAAGGGCTTTAGGGCCGGGAAATTTTATTGATTAATTGACAATAAATAATTGCTCTGAGGCATAAACGGATGAACTGGCCATGATGGGTCAGAGGGACCGGAAGGACCAACGTTCAAAGCATGTGGATCTTGCCAGAAAATTGATCAAGAGAAAAGGAGATAGAAAGAGCCGATAAAGAGAAAGATTATTGTCGACATTATCAATGTGAAAAGAAAAAAATGTACAAATGCCTCATGTAAAAGAACCTTTACCACCCCCTCTACTTGCAACTTGTATAACCCTTTTCATAATAACATGGTTCAACTATTTCACCAGGTAACTCTTTTAAAATCTTCTTTCTAATACCCTTTTCATTCTCTTAAAACACTATACCAAAGGGGAGAAAAGGGTAAAGAGAAAAAAACAGATCATAATAGTGACTGCATTTCCGCTGTATTTATTTCATAATTCTCCTTTCCTTTGACTCGTAGATGGATACAATACTAATCAATAACATTGAATTTCTACAAACATAATCAAGTCTGAGCAAAAATATTTTGTAGCCCTTAATTGTAATATCCTGGCTGCAATTAGGAGGCAACCATGCTCTTCCAGAAGTCAAAAATACTGCACAACAATAACTGAAACCACTACAGAAGGAGTGAGCAACTTGAAAGAGAAACAGAGAGCTAATATCGTATAAGAAAACGAATATAAAAGAATGTCAGGATTCAGGAAAGATGCTTAAACATCAGATGAAACTGAACTGAATTTAATTCAATCAAAATCGATTATGAGAATTTGTAAACTCTGCTGTGATAAAGGTCTGCGTAACAAAACCACCCCTTCAACAAGGGAATAATTAATTGAGGGTTTAAAGTTCTAACCCGCTCTAAGTTTTGAATTATTCAAAAGGGACGGGGAAAAACGTAAAATATCTGCCCCAAAATGGTTCTTCGAATTTAAAGGATTTTCATCACCATATTCTAATTCTAAAAAAACAAGTAGTTAAGTCGGACTTAGGCACCACCAGAACCATATTTCTTTCCAAAAACAATGACCTGAAGCTTGTCATAACCTGCCAACACACCAGCACCCGCAACGGCACGGAGGATGTTAGCACCAGCACCCTTGAACAGAGATTTGGCACCCTCATTCTTAAGGATCTGGGAGAAGGCGTCGAATGAGCTCTTGTACTTCACAGCCTCACCAGATGTCATCATCATTCTTCTTCTAACAGTGTCAATAGGGTAGGATGCAAGACCAGCACCATTGGTAATAAGCCACCCAAGAGCAAAGCTAGCAAAGAAACTATCCTGTAAACATCAAGAGATTAACCAAGGTCAATAATAACTCATAACAAAACGAAGTCATAAACCCACCATAATATCTTAAACTCCAAATTACCAAAGTAACAGGCAACAAAATCTAAGTAATGTAAGCATCTAAATATAACTGTCAACATATGACATCATCAGAGAAAATACCGAAGGAACGCATCACTAACCTGCATGCTTCCAGTCAAGAGCACTGGCTTCAAGGAGTCATACATTCCGAAGTACAAACCACGGTACACAATGATACCAACACATGAAATGTTGAACCCACGGTACAATCCAGCAATTCCATCAGATGCAAGAGTCTTCTTGTAGACATCGACCAAACCATTAAACTGTCTCCCACCTCCCTTCTTTGCAGCCTTGGCATCATTTGCAAGACGAGTACGAGCATAGTCAAGGGAGTAAACAAAGAGCAAAGAAGAAGCACCAGCAGCACCACCAGATGCAAGGTTGCCTGCAAACCACTTCCAGTAGCCATCACGGTCCTTCTTGAAGTTGAAGAGCCTCTTGAAGTAGTCCTTGAATGCAAAGTTCAAGGCCTGTGAAACACAATATCAGTCAGTATTCCGTATTACCAAAAATCAACAGATTCAGTGCCTGTGTCATAAATTGCAGCATCCAATGCAAGTAAATGGCATACCTGAGTAGGAAAGTAACGGATGACATTGGCAGTGTTTCCTCTCCACAAAGAACCAAATCCTTCCTCTTTAATTGTCCTCCCGAAACATTCTCCAATTCCCTTGTATGGTTCTGACAGTCTACCAGCCTTAATCATCTCATCTTGGTTTTGGATCAAAAGTTTCACACGCTCAATAGGGGCAGCAGCAGTCTTTGACACAGCAGCAGAAACACCACCCATAAGGAAGTCAGTGGCAAAAGCTGCAAGTCCTTTTTCTTGGGGAGCTTGCACAAACACTGGTGAAGCGTTTGCAGCAATCAACGAGAGATCCTGTGTGGCTTGGCAGGTTTGCAGTCCTGCATTAGAGTAATTGCCATATGCAAAACGCCTCTGATAGAGAGCAGGCCTTTGAATGCCCCCATAGCGAGCATGGACATCCTGGGAAAGACTGGAGCTCAGATGCATCTGGTTAGCTACCTTCTGAAAAACAGTTGGGTGCTGGTTATCCGCCATTGCTAAATAAACTCCTGCAAGGATGAAGCAATAGACTTAGGTCTTTCTCTTAATCTCAAAATTTCTTTTGATAAAGGTTCATAATAGATAACTTAAACCTCCATCTTAACCACTAGAGAAATGCAAGCCACTAACCAATCCCCCGGGTGATTTCAGCAAAAAGAAAATTCTCGTTACTCGCAATGGGAACTCAACAGAGCAGAATTCACTAATAATATAGTGTAGCAACATAGAAAATCAGTACACTATATTAACAGACCAAATTTCTTGCATTTCAGCATGTTCAAGATGGTACTTTTCCTTTGTACAGAAATTGTCAATGAATACCATTTTTCTCAATTCTCAACAGCAATCAGCCAAGTAAATCTATGATGCTTACGTTTAATTCTCCGACCATAGGAAAATAGTGATATAACACTAAACGATAACCTGTGCAATGGCTGGCACAGTGCATATAACAAATAATTTGAACACAAGAACATGAAGGTAACTTATCATTAGACTATTGTTCGGAAAAATCATTACTCCCTCCAAAAGTCCACCCCAACTTATATGTCACTCTCCATTTCGGGATGTCGAAAATATTTGACGCTTCCATTTTTATACAACTTTCGAGAATTCAAATTCTTAAGCTATTATGACACTAGCTTTTCAAATATTATCTTAATTTTTTCTTGTACTATAACACCTTAAACTATCCATCGGTTCAAATAACCTCAACAAAATAGGATGGAGAAAATAGTTTTTCTTCTATAGCAAAAGAACAAATGGTTAATTTACAACAGCAAAGGACACATGTTCTTTTAGCTCACGCCTCACAGTAGACAGCAACAGACCAAACCTATACGAAGGTCAGTAGTAAAGCTCATCCCGGATACAGACATAGAGTAATGAAGGCTGACCATGATACTAGAATGATAGAATCAAATCTACATACTTCTAAACTTGTGCTTACAATACAAGAAACAAATCACAAGTCTAACAACACAACTTGTGAAACACAAAATCAAATTATTTTGTCAATATAATCTTTATTTACTCTAGAAAGCAGCAAAACATCCGGATGATATATGTATACAGTTCAAAACAAAAAACACCAAAGTTAGTTCTCTTACTTTTCCAAATGCCCCTAGCTATAGCCTATAGTACATACTTCACTGACAAAATTCTAGATTCTTATACTAGACAACAAGAGTATAAATTATTTAAATTATATACATTGTCAGTGTAGAGATTATTTTACGCTATCAATGAATGTTAACATGTTATAGCACGTTAGTTACCATTTAACTAGATTACCAATTAATGTTTATCCAAACAATTACCTGTAATTACCTAATAAGTAACCTGATAATGTAAATACAGTTTACAGCATCGGTGCATAGAACGACTGTGTAAACAATTACACTATTAGGTCACTTATAAGGTAATAACATGCAAATCTCTTGATAAAGACTAATAATAATAATCTAGTAAAAATGATAACTAACCTGATATAACAAGTTAAAAAACATTGACAGTATAAAAGAATCTTTACACCATCAGCACATATAATTTAAATCCTTACATAGAACACAAAATCAGAACCACACTAGGCGTTGACCAGATCTACAGTTCAACGACAAACAAACACCAAAAGCTAATTCTCTTAATTTTAACGCATACAACTAGCTATTGTGCATGCTTCACTAACAGAATTCTAGATTCTCATACCACACAACATAACATTAAATTACATAGAACAAAAAAAAACAGAATCACATTACTTGTTGACCAGATCTATAATCCACATCTATAAGAACGTCTCCTATAACTACAAACATGCCAACAACACTTTAACACGCAAATCAGATCGATAAAATCGTAGATCCATAAACCTACGATCCATTTCCAACAAACACACATACAGATCCATTATAATCTCAAAATCTACACAAAACAGATAAATCAAAATAAAACGAACCTCGCAAAAAGTCAAACAAGTGAAAATCTCTATAATTTTACAGATCTAAACAGAACAAAGTGAAATGAATTTAGGACTAAGCAAAAAAAAGTGAAATTTACGGTCAAAATCTCCAATTTTTAGGCCATCGAAATACATGTTGTAGACAGAGAGTGAGATGTTTTAGAGAGCGAAAGTTATCGTTACCTGCGTTCAACCTCGCCTTGGAAGTCGAAAGAGGAAATGGAGATGGGAGGAGAACGAGGAGCTAGAGGGTTTGAAGGGAGTATAGAGAATGAGTATATATTGGGTGGCTATGACCTATACTGCAGATATTTTTCATTGATTTAGCATTTGTTTTTCCCCTGCTTCGCGGCTCATTACTTAGATGTTACACTCTATTTTATTAAGCATTTCATCTCATTTTATTTTATGTGAAAGCATTTTATTTTATTTTATTGCTAAGAAACGAAGCATTTATTTATTTATGAAAAGTATTACTCCATCTAGAAAGCCAAGTTAGTAATTTTATTACATTTTTAATACTCTTTTTAATTTTTTAAAATTATATTAACTATGTGAACATAGAGTGTTTTGACCGTCGTATCCAAATGAATATTTTCTTTGACCTTCAAATGAATTGGGACAACGAAAGTACTTCTTAAGGAATTGGACTGAGTCAGCTTATGCACAATAAAATTATTTTATTATAAGTATAGTTTAAAGTATATATGTTATGAAGTGATTTTACTCATTAAAATTGGACTCGAATGCTCACATTAAAGTTAAAAAAGAATATTTAAAAGCTAGTACATAAATTTCTTATTTACTTGAAATACTCTTCAAATAAAACTTCACTATTTTACCAATATTAAGTAACAATATTTGCAAATATTGTTGACAAAATCATAATTGACTTTTGTATATTCTACTAGTGATAGCGAAAGAAAATATCAAAATAGAAAAGGAAAATATAGTTTGACAAAGAAACATCATTTTGAAGTTAGTAATTAATATTAGTATATGTTCTACAAACCAAAAATTATTTTAAATTTTGAAATGTGAATTTTAAAATAGTTTTTTTGGTAGAATGAATCCTTATTATTAAAAAAAAAAGGTTGAAATGCGAATAGTATTTGAAATTAAATACGTGTTTGGTAAGAGGGAAAGGACATTTATTTTCGTGAGTCAAAAGGGCGGAAAGGAAGAAGCTTTTTCCATCATGTGGTTGCTAGAAATTATTGGGGACAAAGTGGTATGGAAATGTGGAATCCTTCTGTTTTTAATTGGAAGGCCAAAGTTGTCCAATCAATTAGTACTATTCAATTTAAGAGTTGGCTTTTAATATGGACTTTTAGGACGTTGGCCCTCGTTTTGCAGTTTTCACGCTTCTATGTTCTTTTTCTTTTAATCTTTTTTAATGTTTTCTTATTCTTTTATAAAAAAATTTATCACCCGTTTGAACTAATTTACTTTATCAATTAACTTCTGAATTGTTTTTAGAAAGCAATCTTTAGAAAGAATTAGACTTGAGTAAAAATTATTACTTGAACGGACAGTCCACATAAAGTGTATGGAAAATAAAATGAAATAAAGTTGGTTAAAATGATTTGACCATATCAGAAGTAGTCCTCCCAATGCATTGGTAAATAGGTGTAATGCTATTAAGACTAAAGGAGTCAAAGGTGTTAATTAGACTTTTCAACATTTTTTTGGTTTTTCACCGGTACTCAATACCTGCATTGGGCTCGACTAATTCAGATTAAGGTACATTAACGGAGAAACATTCTCTATCATAATTTTTTTTCTATTTTCAAAGGCTCGAACCCGTTGGGTTTTTAGCTTAAAATAGTGTGAATGGAAAATAGAGAAAAAAATAAATCTTTTGAATTTTCCTCCTTTACAAAGGAACATTATCTTATATTTGAGCATAAAAGCTCATTTGTTGGGTATATATATAAATGCACTTCTTTTACCTCTTACAGAGTTGACAAGAAGTCAAGTCTCGCGCAGTTGTCATAGTCGGTTTGATTAATTCTTTTAGAACAAATTTATTTGTTAAATATTAAGATTATATTAACATTTTTTGTCAAATAAATTGTTTCTCTAAGGGTAATTTAATTTTTCCTCCCCTTTTATTTTTTCGTTAAAATTTAGAATTGGGTTTCTATAAGTAGTCGTTTCATAAAATAGCCTCTTTGAGTAACAGCCTTAAAGGAAGAGTTGCAA
This sequence comes from Nicotiana tabacum, assembly GCF_000715075.1. Taxonomy (NCBI): domain Eukaryota; kingdom Viridiplantae; phylum Streptophyta; class Magnoliopsida; order Solanales; family Solanaceae; genus Nicotiana; species Nicotiana tabacum. Next base: position 11,504,698 of record NC_134098.1, read on the forward strand.
CTCTTCGGTTTGAGCCCAGCATGTTGGCTATAAATAGCATGTCATTCCCTCATATTTCTCTTACGAAAATTCTAAAATCTCTTATTTCTTTCTATATTATTTTCCTACAAAATAAAGTAAGTGTGATTAACTCTTGCAATTTGTGTTCGATGTATACTGGGTTTGAAGTACCGCTATACCTAAAACTCGGGTACTATAAGGGAATTAAGTTCCTTAAGAAAATACTGTGAATTCAGTGGGCTCAAGTATAATTCTGCTTCTTCTTCATTTCTGTTTTTCTTTGTTTTAGTTTCCATAATTTATTTTAAGAATACAGATTAATAACAAGATTAAGAAACTTAAATTTAATATTTTGTATTCGTGATTTGTACATTGTTCCGGAGACTAAAACATGTGTGATTTTCTACTCCCAATTTGGAGATTAAAATCTTTGTGGTTTTCTACTCCTATTCTTTGGAGACTAAAGCCTTCGTGGTTTTCTACTCTATTGTTCAATTTATTTACGCAATTTTTATCTCATCTTTAATCTTTTATTTGAAGATTAAAATCTACGTGATTTTCTACTCCATTGTGTTCGGTTTGAAGATATAAAAATTTTACCATATAAAATTTCTTTGTGCCATTTTTATAGAAATGATGACTGAGAACGGGAACCAGTCTGTTCCTATAGTGACTGCCAATAAATCGACAAGTCGAACAACACTTGCATCGGCATTGGCACCGGTAAAAAGCCCATTTTTTCAGGATTGATTTCAAGCGCTGAGAGCAAAAGATATTTTTCTATTTAACTACCCTAAGCCTAAAGAGGTTTATTACAGAAGATGTCCAGTTGTGCCAGATGGAGCTCCGAATAATGAACATTTCCTTTTGACTGAGGCTTGGAAGAATTCTTAATTTCTATGCAAGAATTATATTCTTAGTGGAATGGAGGACGATCTGTATAACGTCAATAGTAATATGGAGACGTCGAAAGAACAATGGACGATACTTGAAAAAAAAAATACAAAATCGAAGATGTCGGGTTAAAGAAGTTTATAGCCACAAAATTCTGGACTATAAAATGGTAGATAGAAAGTCTGTTATTATCCAAGTCCAAGAATTTTGAGTGATTATTCATGATCTCCTCGTTGAAGGTTTGGTCATCAATAAAGCATTCCAAGTTGCAGCATTGATTGAGAACTTTTCTCATTTGTAGAATGACTTCAAAAATTACTTGAAACATAAATACAAGGAGATATCGCTCGAAGATCTCATTGTTCGGTTGAGGATCGAAGAGGATAATAAAGCTGTTGAAAAGAAGGTTCGTGGAAACTCAACAATAATGGGAGCAAACGTTGATGAGAATGCTCCATAAAATAATAAAATAGAAAAAAGCCTTCTAGACTAAAGAGCAACCCGAGCAAGAAGAGCTTCAAAGAAAATTGCTACAACTGCGGGAAAGCTGGACACATGTCTGCATATTTTCATGCTCCAAAGGACAAGAACAAGGGTCAAGCAAACATGATTGAAAAGAATGAGGAAATTGATGATTTGTGTGCAATGCTTTCTGATTACAACTTAGTAGGAAATTTCAAGAAATGGTGGATTGATTATGGAGCTACTCGCCATGTTTGCGCTGTCAGAGAAGAGTCTGCTACATATGTTCCCGTCGAATCCGAAAAGACGCTTTTTATGGGAAATTCTGCAACGGCCAAGATTGAAGTATGTGGAAAGACATTTTTGAAAATGACTTATGGCAAGGTGGTAACTCTGAAAAATATCCTTCATATTCCTGAAACAAGGAAGAACTTAGTCTCTACTACACTTCTCGTCAAGAATGGGTTTAACTGTCATTTCTGTATATGATAAAGTTGTAATAAGTAAAGACGAGATATTTTTAGGAAAACGGTATCTTACTGAGGGCCTTTTCAAATTAAATATAATGGGCATTGAAAATAATAAAATTTCAGTTTCTTCTTACTTACTTGAGTTAAATAATTTATCGCATATGCATTTGGACCATATCAGCCGTAAAACCTTGTGCAAAATGATTAATTTGAAAGTATTGCCTAAATTTGAATATGACAAATTAAAATATCAAATATGTGTGGAATCCAAGTATACTAAATATCCTTATAAGTGAGTTGAAAGGAATTCAAATCCTTTAGACTTAATTCACACAAATATATGTGAAATAAAGTCAATATCATCTCGCAGTGAAAAGAAGTATTTTCTAACTTTTATTGACGACTGTACTCGCTATTGCTATGTTTACTTACTTAGTAGTAAATATAAAATAATAAATGCATGTAGGCAATACAAAAAAAATTGAAATGTAACTTAACAAGAAAGTCAAAATAATAAGAAGTGACAGGGGTGCTAAATACGAATTTCCTCCTAAAGAAATATGTTTAGAATATGGTATTATTCATCAAACAACGACCTTTTACATGCCTTAATCCAATAAGATTGTCAAAAGAAAGAATTGATCATTAAAGAACATGATGAATGCTTTATTGATAAGTTCTGGTTTACCACAGAACTTGTGAGGAGAAGGGTGAGGGGGAAGCCAGTCTTACGGCTAACCGAATATTTAACCGAGTGCCCCATAGCAAAATACAATCTATTCCATATAAAAAAAATAGAAAAGAAGGAAGCTCAACTTGAATTATTTCAAAGTCTGGGGGTATTTGGCAAAAATGCAAGTTCCTATACCCAAAAGGATAAAGATAGGACCGAAAACTGTTGATTATGTTTTCATAGGATATGCAATCAACAATAAAGCATATTGATTTCTAGTTCATAAATAAAAAAATTCTGAAATTCATAATAATACGAAGATAGAATCAGATAATGTTAAATATTTTGAAAATATATATCCATATAAAAAATAATGTGAGCCGATTGGTGAAGGATTCAAATAACTTCGAGAAGGAATAAAAGAAAGTATATCTAATGAGGGGGATTTAAGACGTAGTAAACGACAAAGAATATTTACTTTGTTTGGACCAGATTTTGTGATTTTATTATTGGATAATGAGTATCTTCGGAATCATCATTTTGGAAAAAGACAATCAATAGTGAAATAGAATCCATATTAAACAACCAAACATGGGAGTTGGTTGATCTTTCTCCCGGGAACAAATTGTTAGGCTCCAAATGAATTTTTTAAAAGGAAAATAAAAGATGATGACATTATTAACAAGTATAAGGTAAGGCTTATTGTCAAAGGTTATAGACAACGAGAAGACCTTGACTAATTTGACACATACTCGTCAATTACAAGAATTATATCCATTCGGATATTAGTAGCATTAGTTGGGTATATGGCTTGAAATTTATCAAGTGGATGTTAAGACAACCCTCTTAAATGGAGATTTGGAGGAAAAAATTTATATGGAATAACGCGAAGTATTTGTGGTTCCAAGCAAAGAAACGAAGGTATGTAGACTTGTTAAGTCTCTTTATGGACTAAAACAAGCACTCAAATAATGGCATGCAAAATTTGACCATAATAATATGGTCAAATGATTTTAAGATTAATGAATGTGACAAATATGTGTACATTAAAAAAGCTCCAAATCACATAGTCATTATTTGCTTATATGTGAACGATATGCTGATAATGAGTAATTACATTGCCAACATAAATGTGACTAAGCATATGCTAACTAGCAAGTTTGATATGAAAGACTTGGGATTGCCGATTTGATCCTGGCATTAAGATCCATAAGAATTCTCAAGGTTTAGTATTTTCGCAATCTCATTACATTAAAGCAGTATTTAACAAGTTCAAGTACTTAGATTTTAAAGTTGCAAAGACTCTAATTGACGTGTGATAAATAGGAATATTGACCGCTAATTTGCTCTCTTTTACTTACGTTTTAGCTCAAAAATGCTTAAAGGTATTCCCGGGAACTAATAAAATGTGCTTCCGTGCAGGAATATTGGGAAACGAGCCAAAGAAGTAAAAATCAACTCAAAAAGGAGTCAAAATGGGACAAAAACCAAAACAAGGCAAAAATGCTTATAGTGCAGACCGCACAATACTGTATGCGAATGAAAACAATGAAGAAGCCCTGTCAGATTAGCTTCAGAGTATGCGGACCGCATAGTTTTGGTGTGGCCGCATAAGAGAGATTCAGAGAGTTGGAATTTTGGGCAAGCTGAAGAAGTGCAGACTGCACTATTATTGTGCGGCCGCAGGATGCCAAGTGTGGTCGCACTCACTATTATGCGGCCCGCAAATGACCAGAATCAGAGAGCCTTGATTGAAGCTGTGCGGACCGCACTATTATTGTGCGGCCATGGGATTCAAAGGTGCGGCCGCATTCATAATTATGTGGTCCGTAGAAGAAGGTCCAAGTCCCAGCCCAAGTCAAGTGTGCGGCCGCATTCAGAAATGTGCGGACCGCACAATTAGATGAAGTGCGACTGTATCCCACTTTTATGCGACCGTAGAAGGCCCAGTTGATCAATCAAGCTCAGAGTGCGGAGGCACTTAGAATTATGCGGCCGCACAACCTCCGCGGGGGCATTTTTATCAGATATTTTCAGCTTAGTATAAATAGAACTTTTTATCATTTTTAGGGTAAGTTTTATTTTGGGAGAGCACCTGAGCCGTTTTTCTTTACTGTTTTGAGTAATATTATACTAGATTAGCTTCTAAACATTAGATTTACTTTCCCTAATCAATTATTATGCATTCTATCTTAATTTCTTCTTGTATTTCTTCATTTTTCATGAGTAGCTAAATTTCTAGCTAGGGTTGTGGCCCAACTATAGTGTGGGTACTTAATGGGTATTTGATTTAGGACTTGTTTGTGATTGGGTTAGTGATATTTAGCCTAGTTCTTGCTTGAATTCAAGAATTAATGGTTGCAAATATTGATCCACGTCTAATTGACTTAGTCTCTACCTGAGAAAGAGATACTAAGCTTAGGAAAACTTGGCTAACAAGAAATTGGGGCAAACTCAAGAAATTAATAGCCCCAATTAAAGGGTTGAATTTAGAGATAGTAAGATCCGATTTGAGCATTTATCACTTGTTTTGTGCAATACCCATTTGGACTTGAGAAAGCCAAATTGGGCAAAATCACTCAAACTACCGAGAGGTATAGAGTGAGTAATTGCGTGTGATTACTATATTACAACCCCGACCAATCAAACTTGCCCTAGAGTTTACAACCCATTAGGTAACCACCTAGGTGAAAGTCACGACCCTAGATCTTTTATCATTTGAAAAATAACCAAAACCAAAAATATTGTCTTCTAGTTTTATAATTGCAATCAATAGTTTAAAGTAGAAGTAGAAACAACAAACAAGAATGTGGAAGTGTAATTTAAGGCATATCGTACAATTACACTAAGCATATACCTAATCCCAATTCTAACTCCTTGAGGATTCGACCTCGACTTACGTTAGGTTTTATTATTGCTTCGACCGCCTCATTACCTATATTTGTGGTGTGAGTTTGGGCGACATCAATTTTTGGTACCGTTGCCGGGGAGTTAAATGGATTTAGCTATATATCTAGGTTTTTGTATGATTTGTCTTCTTTTCCTTCCAAGTCACTAATTTTTCTTTTGAATTGCTTATAGGTACGAGAATGTCTCTCAACAACGAGCCCATTGGTAATTTTCCATTGGGGGAGGAAGTGGACGATGATCAAAGAGATGAGGTTCTTCCCGAACCTAAAGCAAATAGGTAAGGCCGACCGCCTCAAGATAATGTTCTCGTCCCTCCCCCACCTCCACCAAGATCGGCAGCGCACCGGGTGTTGCCGAACGAGGGTTATGCAAGTGCTATAGTCCCACCCCGTATTAGGACGGGCAACTTCCAAATCACCAACGTGATGCTTACACTACTTGAGCAACATGGATTCTTCACCGGGGCTCCAAATCAAAATGCTTACAAGCATCGTCGATACTTATTGGGGGGGCATGCAAACCATTGTTACTGAGGACGTGCTGAGGTTGAGGCTATTTCCTTTTTCTTTACGAGGAAAAGCATTGGACTGGCTAGAGAGATTGCTCAATCATTCTATCCATACATGGGATGAGTTGGCTGAAAAATTCATTGCCAAATTCTTCTCTCCGAGGCACATGGCTACACTATGGGATGAAATTCTAGCGTTCAAGCAAGAGCCCAATGAGACATTGCACGAGATTTGGGAAAGATATCGTACCATGGTTAAAGAGTGTCCGAATAATGATATGACCGAGGCCATGATCCAACAAACCTTCTATAGGGGGATCAACACAACAAATCAATGTGTGGTAAATCAACTCGCCGGCGGGAACTTCATGAACACACATTATGCCGAAGCTTGTGAAATTATGGATGAGATGCCGGATACCTCATCGGCATGGCAAAGGAGGGCCAATGTTCTGCAAGGTGACCCCAATGTCATTTACCTACACAAGGAACTACATGATCATGGGCAAGCTATCGCAGAGTTAACAACCACAATGAACCAATTGGCAAAAGCTCAGTTGCAACAAGTTCAAGGGCCGAAACAAGTGAATGCGATGGAAGGCGTAAATATGATGATGAACAAGAGATGACAAAAAGGTCAATAAGGGCAAATCCATCCGGAACAATTCATGCAAGATGATAGTGGGTATGACCAAGGTGATTCATATGATGAGCAAGAAGAAGAAGTACAATATGTCAACAATTATCAAGGTCAAAGAAACAATTCTCAAAATCAACAACAATGGAGATCACAAGGAAATCAAGGAAATTGGAACAACCAAGGCCACTAAAGCAATTGGAGTGGTGGCAACAACAATCAAGGCAATTGGGGAAATAACAATAATCAAGGCAATTGTAATAATCAAGGAAACCAAGGTAATTGGGGTGGCAACAATCAAAGTAATTGGGGAGGTAATCAAGGAGGGTGGAATAACAACAACAACCGGGGGTCGGATTTTCAAAGGCCCCTGGTGTTCCAACAATCGAGTAATCCACCTCCCTATCCTTATCAAGGCCCGAGCTCTTCTAACAATGAGAAGGGACGGATTGAAAATATGTTCAAATAAATGATGGAGAAAAATGCCAACTCTGATGCTCAATTAGCCTCCCACAATACTTCAATCCGCAATTTGGAGGTTCAACTTGGCCAAATCTCACAAGCATTGAACACTCGTCCTAAGGGGCACTACCAAGTGATACGGTGGTGAATCCAAAGGATGGGAATAATACAAGACATGCTATGGGCGTGACTACGAGAAGTGAAAAAGGTGGAGATGCAACCACCTCAAATCAAAGAAGAATTGTAGATGATGATGTTGTGGTTCAAGAAGATGAAATTCCAAGCAATATGGGTCAAGCTAATGACGAAGTGAGAATTGATATTGATGAAAATGTGAAAGAGACGCAAGAAGAGATGAACCTATCTAGGGAGCACGTGATTAACATACCGGAACTAGTAGTGCCAAAGGCTAAGGCACCAATGCCAAGGCCTCCTCCTCCATACCCTCAAAGGCTTGCAAAGCAAAATAGTGAGAAACAATTCAAAAGGTTTATTGACATGATGAATAGTTTGTCTATCAATGTACCATTGGTTGAGGCATTGGAACAAATGTCGGGTTATGAAAAGTTTATGAAGGACTTGGTCACCAAGAAGAGATTGATAAATTGTGAAACTATCAAGATGATACATCAAGTGAGTGCTATTGTGCACTCAATGGCTCTGAAATTGGAAGATCTGGGTGCTTTCACAATCCCTTGCACTATTGGGAGCGTCGACTTTGCCAAAGCTTTATATGATTTGGGGGCAAGTATCAACTTGATGCCCTACTATGTGTTCAAAACTTTGGGAATTGTGCAACTAAGACCCACATCTATGAGGTTGCAAATGGCGGATCGGACTATGAAGAGGCCATTGGGAATTATTGATAATGTGTTAGTCCGTGTTGATAAGTTCATCCTTCCAGCGGACTTTGTGATCCTTGATTGTGAGGTTGACTACGAGGTGCCTATTATCTTGGGTGGACCTTTCCTTGATACGGGGAAGGCTCTTGTTGATATGGAAGCCGGTGAGCTCACTTTTTGGGTGGGTGACGAAAAAGTGGTTTTCCATGTGTGCAGATTGATGAGGCAACCAAATAGCAATGAAGTTTTTTCATTCGTGGATTTAGTGACCGAAGTAATTGTTGATGATGCTATTGCCACAATGAATGTTGAGTATAATTTGGATGCCGTATTGCTCAACTTTGATGATGAGGAGGAGAAAGAAGACTATGTGGAGTGTGTGAATGCATTGCAAGGGATGGGGTCGTACACTTATGAGCCCCGCAAGCTATTTTGGATTTTGAAAACCGGAAGACTTCTCCAACAAAGCCCTCAATCGAGAAACATCCCATTTTGGAGTTAAATCCATTGCCTCCGCATCTCAGGTATGAATTCCTTGGCCCTTCTTCTACTTTACCGGTTATCCTTTCTTCTTGTTTGACTAACATGCAGGTAGAGTCCACATTGGAGGTGCTACAAAGGAGGAAAAGAGCAATCGGATGGACCTTGGCAGATATCCGGGGCATAAGCCCCGCCTTTTGCATGCAAAAGATTATATTGGAGGAGGGTGCCAAACCCTCCATTGAACATCAAAGGAGGCTAAATGAAGCAATGCAAGAGGTGGTCAAGAAGGAGATCATAAAGTGGTTGGATGGCAGGGTTATTTACCCCATTTTCGATAACTCATGGACTTCTCCGATGCAATATGTCCCAAAGAAAGGGGGCATGACTGTGATAACAAATGAGAAGAATGAATTGATCCCTACAAGAACTGTCACCGGGTGGAGAGTGTGCATGGACTATAGGAAGCTCAACAAAGTCACTCGAAAAGATCATTTTCCACTTCCATTTCTTGATCAAATGTTGGATAGGTTGACCGGACGTGCTTTTTATTACTTCCTAGATGGATACTCTGGCTACAATCAGATTCTTATTGCTCCTGAGGACCAAGAGAAGACCACTTTCACTTGTCCATATGGTACCTTTGCATTCTCGAGGATGCCATTTGGATTATGTAATGCACCGGCGACTTTTCAACGATGTATGATGGCTATTTTCACCGATATGGTGGAAGATATTCTTGAGGTCTTCATGGATGATTTCTCCGTCATTGGGAATTCTTTTGATGATTGCTTAAACAACTTGGATAAGGTATTGGCAAGATGTGAGGAAACTAACTTGGTTTTGAATTGGGAGAAATGTCACTTCATGGTCGAGGAAGGCATTGTCCTCGGTCACAAGATTTCAAAGTATGGTATTGAGGTTGATAAATCCAAAATTGAAGTGATCTCCAAACTCCCTCCCCCTATATCCATGAAGGGAGCGAGGAGCTTCTTGGGTCATGCGGGGTTCTATCGCCGATTCATCAAAGATTTTTCCAAAGTGGTGAACCCTTTGTGTAAACCTTTGGAGAAGGATGCCAAATTCCATTTCAATGAAGATTGCATGAAGGCATTCAAGTTGCTTAAGTTCAAGTTGACTACTACTCCTATTATTACTGCACCGGATTGGATCTTGCTATTTCAGCTCATGTGTGACGCAAGTGATATGGCGGTTGGAGCGGTGTTGGGGCAACGTATCAACAAAATCGTCCATCCGTTCTATTATGCAAGCAAGACCATGAATGATGCCCAAGTCAACTACACAGTGACCGAAAAAGAGCTCCTTACTATTGTCTTTGCTATGGAGAAGTTCCGCCCGTACTTGATGGGTACAAAGGAGATTGTTCACACCGACCACGCGGCGTTTTGGTATTTGATGAGCAAGAAAGATTCTAAGGCAAGGTTGATATGGTGGGTGCTTCTATTGCAAGAGTTTGATCTAGAGATTCAAGACCGCAATGGTAGCGAGAATCAAGTGGCGGACCACTTGTCCCGATTGGAGGAGGAGGGGAGGCCACATGACGGCCTTGAGATCAATGATTCATTTCCCGACGAGCAACTCCTAGCCGTTTCAATGACTGGGATGCCATGGTTCGCCGACTTAGCAAACTATCTTGTGAGTGACATTATACCGAATGAGTTCTCTTCAAACCAAAGGAAGAAGCTCAAACGGGATTGCCTTGACTATTATTGGGATGAGCCATATCTTTTTCGAATATGTACCGATGGTGTGATCCGATGAAGTGTGCCAGAGGAAGAACAAATGGGTATTCTTGAGGCTTGTCACTCTTCACCGTATGGTGTTCACCATGGTGGAGCAAGAATGATGGCAAAAGTTTTGAGTTGTGGACTCTATTGGCCTACTCTCTACAAGGATGCTAGTGAGCTTGTCAAGCGGTGTGATGAATGCCAAAGGGCGGTGGGATCTCAAAGAAGAATGAAATGCCTCTCACCACCATTTTGGAGATAGATATCTTCGATGTGTGGGGTATTGATTTTATGGGTCCGTTTGTTAGCTCTTGTGGGAACACCTACATTATAGTTGCGGTGGATTATGTATCTAAATGGGTTGAGGCCATTGTTTTGCCCAATAATGAAGCAAGGAGTGTGGTGGCATTCTTGAAAAAGAACATCTTCACTAGATTTGGTACCCCAAGAGCCATTATTAGTGATGGGGGTTTGCATTTTTGCAACAAGGCTTTTGATACCTTACTCACAAAGTATGGTGTCACTCACAAAGTATCAACCCCCTACCATCCTCAAGTAAGCGGACAAGTTGAAGTCTCCAACCGGGAGATAAAGAGTATTTTGTCAAAGACAATCAATGTCAACCAGACGGATTGGTCAAGAAAACTTGATGATGCTCTTTGGGCTTATAGAACGACCTACAAAACACCGATCAGGATATCTCCATACCGGATAGTGTTCGGGAAGGCATGCCATCTTCCGGTAGAACTTGAGCATAAGGCTATGTGGGCTTTGAAAAAGTTGAACCTTGAATAGGATGTCGCGGCAAATCTAAGGATGTCACAATTGAATGAGCTTGATGAATTCCGGTATCATGCCTACACAAGCTCATCTCTTTACAAGGAGAAGATGAAGTACCTCCATGACAAGTACATCCACAACAAGGAATTTAAAGAGGGTGATCTTGTGCTATTGTTCAATTCCCAATTACGGATGTTTCCGGGCAAGTTGAAGTCAAAATGGAGTGGCCCCTTTGAAGTGATGAATGTAACCCCCTTTGGTGCCCTAGATTTGAAAAATAAGAATGATGAGGTGTTTAGAGTTAATGGGCACCAGGTTAAACATTATCTTGGAAAGGTTGATGATGGCCACATTGTGGCGGTTCTTCATTTCAAATGATTGGTAATCTGCGTCGTGTCGTGACGTTAAATCAGGCGCTTCTTGGGAGGCAACCCATGCATCTTTTTCTTTTTCTTATTTTTCTTCTTTGTTAGATAGTTTTGTTTTGTGCTAACTAGTTTTGAAGTGTATACAGGAATGGGTGTGCATTGCAAGGTCTGCGCAAGAAAAATTGGCTAAGTGTCACAGGTGTGCGGACCGCACAATCACTATGTGGCCGCACAATTCTGTGTGCGGTCGCACAACTGGAAGATCAAAAATGCATGGTCTTTGAAGTTTGGCCTGTCGAATTTCCTTAAAAAATTGCGGTCGCACATAAAATTGTATGGTCTGCACAAATTTTGCAGCCGCACTCATTCTTGTACGGACCGCAGAAAGTCTTCCTAGGTACAGGTAAGGAGTGCAGACCGCACTCAAAATTGTTTGCACTCAGGTAAGTCCTGGGCCCGATGGATCAACCTATAAATAGGGCTTTTCAAAACTTTTCACACTTTACACTCTCTGAAAGCTCAAGCCCTAAGCAAGCACAGTGCATACCCCATTAGCTCTAAATATTCCCTCATTTCATCAAGTTAGATTCTCACCTGCATCATTCACTACTGGTATGTTCAATCCATGTTAAATTTTTGTTCTTTCTTCTTATTTTGTGTTCTTATTTTCTTTGATTAGTTTTGTTATTTTTAGGCCTATAAATGTCAAATGTGCTTAATATGTGCTTTAAAATCATGTGGGCAGCCTCATATGTGTTAATTAGGGATTGGGTATTCTACTAAGCTTGTCAATTTGTGCAAACCATGTCTAAATTGTGAAAAAATTACATGACCCTAGTTTACTACCTGTGAAAATTCAAATTGTGCGGCCGCACACATTTTTGTGCGATTTTCAATCCTTTAACTTAAGGCTTCTGTGTGCTTGAATTGTGCGGACCGCAATCAAAAATATACGGTCTGCAGTGAAATTATGCGGCCCGCAGCAAAATTCTGCAGTCCGCACTGATGAATGATCAGAGAGCCCAGTATTCTGAACCTGGGGTTGTGCGGTCACACTCAAAATTGTGCGGCCGAACTCAAAATTGTGCGGTCCGCACTCAAAATTATATGGTCCGCACTTTTGGATGGGCGACCATACTCAAAATTGTGTGAAACGCACTTTTGGTTGTGCGGCCGCACTCACTTTTGTGCGGTCCGCATTGCCTCATCTTGACTGCCTTCAACAAATTTAGAGAGTGGTAGCCCCAGAGATCACTCACTCTTGAGCGACAATTCTTGATGAAGGATTTGGACAAGCACAATCCAAATGTCCTCAGACAGTTCCAGGAGAGAAAAGGATGGAAATGGTTCACCCAAAGCACCCTCGATGCAAATAAGCACTTGGTTAAAGAATTTTATGCCAATGTGGCTCACATTAAGAAGGGTACTAAGGTGACAAAAGTGCAAAATCTGATAATCCGATTCGACTCCTGTGCTTTGAACTCTTATGTGGGATTTGAAGAAGTGGAGGCAGCCTAATACTTGGAAAAGCTGGCTATGGGTGATGCAGCTCGCCCGTGGCTAGCTGAGATTTTGGCTATTCGAGGATCAACACCTCTATGGATTACAGCAGGGGTTCCCATAGTTCGTGCCACCCTAAATTTTGAAGCAAAAGGGTGGCAAACATTTGTGTGCAGCCGCATTGATCTGTGCCTAAATGAGAACAACCTCCCACTTCCCCGCGCAGTCCTGGTGGCTTCGATTATGGCTGGGTATCCGATTAATATTGGTGCCATCATGTCCACCAATATCACATTAGCTATCCAGAAAGATGAGAGATTATACCCGTACCCGAACTTCCTCACAGAATACTTCAAAGACCAAAAGGTGGAGCCGAGGCAATATAATACAGAAGTAAAGGCCAAGAAGCCTTTCTCATGGTACCACATGTAGGGTGCTAACAACCCGAAGTTCAAGGGTAAGGCAACTACCTCCGCTAGCCAGTTTGAGGAGCCAGTGGTAGTAGTTACTGATTCAGCTACTGAGCCTTCCACAACAGCCAATCCTTCCACCGGGACAACAGCCATGCCACCACTATCGTCTTCTAGACCACCAACTTCATTATCAGTGCCATTATCAGTGCTAGCTTCATCCACTTATCCACAGACTGCATTGCGAGTCTCCCAGACATTGGCGAGTCTTAACAACTAGATGGAGGCAGCTACTTCAAAGTTGTATAACATATCCAGTGTTGTTGCAGCACAATCAGCAGCCCCAGCAGCACCACAGGTACCTCCGTCAGTGGAGGAAATATTGAAGAAGATTCTGGACAACCAGAAGACCATTATAGAGACTCTAGTGGCACATGGGGAGGTCATTGAGGAGTTGGGAAAGCAAACAAAGAAGATGCGGAAGTCTCAGGCATCGAAGAGGTCAGTGGACAAGTTGAGGAAAGTGGTTGCCAAAATTGCATCTGTCGGAGATCTACCACTAGACTTACTTATGGAGGGAGCACCTTCAGCACGAACAGTACCAGAGGAATTACATATAGCAGTCGGCCAGTTTGAGGATCCGATTGCGACTGCCCACACCGCTAAGAAGATGATCCAGATGCTCAGCAACCCTGCTGTCCCTCAGCCAGGTGATGATGAGATATAACTAGAGGAGACAGAGGGTGTTGCGGATCCCATGCAGACTGAGACCGCATAGGGAGTTATCTTAACTCTCTACCCTTCCCTGTTCTTATTTTTGTTAAGCATTGGGGACAATGCTTATTTTTATTCGGGGGGTGATCTATTTTGATTGATTAACATTGACATGTGGCCTGTAATAACTCTCATACTAATTTTGCTTTATCTTTATTTTCTCGTTGGTATGTATATATTCTCCCATTCATTTGATGTATATATTTAGTCTCCCTTATGTATATATTCATTTTACTTCGGTTTGTATATTCATTTATCTTTCTTTCCGTAGTTTATTTCGTAGCTTCTTTAGTTTGTCTTTCTTAGTAGTATAACTTCTTATTTATTTTAGTAACTTATTTTTGGGTTGTTAGCTTCCTTTTTACGTTTGAGTGAACAATAAACCTTTGATTTTCTTAATGCCACGGTTCTTTCCAAAGGTGGATTTTGTGTAACTGGGTGGCTCTTCCCAACGATGGATGGCGTGACAACCTTCTTAAGGGATTGAGTCTGTTTTCTTTTATGTTTAGGCAAATATAGTAGTAATGAATAAAAGGGTCTCAAGCATGCTTCACTTGGTACCAACACATTTACCTCCAACCTTATGGTTAAAAACAAAGTTGTTGGCATAAAATAGCTCTAGTTGTGACCTTTTGACTCTTGTGTTGACTTAAACAGTCATCGAGTGGTTCAGTCGAGCAATTTGTGATTCTCAATCTTAATTAGGGTTATTGTGGGCCCCCGACTCCGGTCTCTTTTGCAATTCAGCAGCGTGAAAGGGAAGGTATTGAATTGCAAGTCCAAGTTCCCGTGCTAATAGTCTAGAACTTGCCCTGAATGTTTTTCTAGGCAAAATTCTAAGTGTAGCTTGGCTTGAGAAATGATTGTAGGCTCTCCTTGATCCGATTTGAAGTTTGAAATCTTCCATAGCCTACCAATGTGATATCCTTAGTCAACCCATTTGAGCCTAAGCCTTCTTTCTTTCAATAACCACGTTACAAGCCTTTATCCGTTTTGTAATGGCCCTCTCTTGGCACCCAATCTTTTCTTAGCATTCTTGAGAAACAATTGGCAAAAACGTAAGTTTGGGGGAGAGACGAGGAGTTTGAAAGTGAAAGAGGTACAAAGAAGAGAAAGAAAGGAAGAAAATGGAAGGCAAAGAAAAGAAAGAAAGAATAAAAACAAAAATGCCAAAAAGAAAGTGAATAAGGTAAAAAGTTGAAGGGATTCAAAGAAAACAATGATGAAGGGCATGGAGTAAATAGAAAAGGAGAAAAATGAATGTCATGACCAAGAAAGAGTGACGTTACGTCTCTCTAGTTCCCCCGAGGAAAAGGAATTGACTCAAAGAGTCGACAAAGTATGAGCCAAAGAGAAAATAGAGTGCTTAAGGAAAGATGAAACCATTCTATTCCAAAAAGTCCTACCTTAGTCCAAAAGCCTTCATTACATCCCGCAAAAGCCCTATATGATTTCAAGTTGAGTGAGCTTATATTAGTGGTGATTTACATAAGGGGCAAGCTTATGGTACTTAGAGCCGGACTTGTGGCATTCTTTTGAGAGAGATGATCGAGCTTTTCATAATCCTTGCATCGAGTGTTACATTCTAAAGTGAGATATGCTAATGAAGAGTAGAGGAGGAGGAGTTTGGGATCCACAATGACCTACATGAAAGAGCGAGCTTCCTTGATGAATAAAGTCAACTCTTGATGCTCTAGTGTCACATTAGAACTATTGTACTCAATAAGTCAAATCATTGCATTGTTGATAATTCATACGTGTTGTGGGTAATTATTGGTCCTAATTGATGTGTGATTGATTCACCTTAGGCCAGCTGAAATATCCTTTTTTCTAGTGGAGGTGGTAATTGCCTTAATTGCTTGAGGACAAGCAAAAGCTTAAGTTTGGGGGAGTTGATAAGTAGGGATTTTGACCGCTAATTTGCTCTCTTTTACTTGCGTTTTAGCTCAAAAATGCTTAAAGGTGTTTCCGGGAACTAATAAAATGTGCTTTCATGCAGGAATATTGGGAGAAGAGCCAAAGAAGTAAAAATCAACTCAAAAAGGAGTTAAAATTGGACAAAGACCAAAATAAGGCAAAAATGCTTACAGTGCGGACCGCACAATACTGTGTGCGGCCGGAAACAATGAAGAAGCCCTGTCAGATTAGCTTCAGAGTTTGCGGACTGCATAAATTTGGTGCGGCCGTAGAAGAGAGATTCAGAGAGTTGGAAATTTGGGCAAGCTGAAGAAATGCGGACTGCACCATTATTGTGCGGCCGCAGGATGTCAAGTGCGGTCGCACTCACTATTATGCGGCCCGCAAACGACCAGAATCGGAGAGCCTTGATTGAAGCTACACGGATCGCACTATTATTATGCGGCCACGGGATTCAAAGGTGCGGCCGCATTCATAATTATGCGGTCCGCAGAAGAAGGTCCAAGTCCCAGCCTAAGTCAAGTGTGCGGCCGCACTCAGAAATGTGCGGACCACACAATTAGATGAAGTGCGGCCGCATCCCACTTTTATGCGACCGCAGAAGGCCCAGTTGACCAGTCAAGCTTAGAGTGTGGAGCGCACTCAGAATTATGCAGCCGCACAACCTCTGCAGGGGCATTTTTGTCAGATATTTTCAGCTTAGTATAAATAGAACCTTTTGTCAATTTTAGGGTAAGTTTTGTTTTGGGAGAGCACCTAAGCCGTTTTTCTTTACTGTTTTGAGTAATATTGTACTAGATTAGCTTTTAAACATTAGATTTTCTTTCCCTAATTAATTATTATGTATTCTATCTTAATTTCTTCTTATATTTCTTCATTTTTTATGAGTAACTAAATTTCTAGCTAGGGTGGTGGCCCAACCCTAGTGTGGGTACTTAATGGGTATTTGATTTAGGACTTGTTTGTGATTGGGTTAGTGATATTTAGCCTAGTTCTTGCTTGAATTCAAGAATTAATGATTTCAAACATTGATTCATGCCTAATTGACTTAGTCTCTACTTGAGAAAGAGAGACTAAGTCTAGGAAAACTTGGCTAACAAGAAATTGGGGCAAACTCAAGAAATTGATAGCCCCAATTAAAGGGTTGAATCTAGAGATAGTAAGACCCGACTTGAGCATTTATCACTTATTTTGTGCAATACCCATTTGGACTTGAAAAGGCCAAATTGGGCAAAATCACTCAAACTACCGAGAGGCATAGCGTGGGTAATTGCGTATGATTGCTATATTACAACCCCAACCAATCAAACTTGCCCTAGAGTTTATAACCTATTAGGTAACCACCTAGGTGAAAGTCACGACCCTAGATCTTTTATCATTTGAAAAACAACCAAAACCAAAAATATTGTCCTCTAGTTTTATAATTGCAATCAATAGTTTAAAGTAGAAGTAAAAATAACAAACAAGAATGTGGAAGTATAATCTAAGGTATATCGTACAATTACACTAAGCATATACCTAATCCCAATTCTAATTCCTTGAGGATTCGACCCTGACTTGCGTTGGGTTTTATTATTGCTTCGACCGCCTCATTACCTATATTTGTGGTGTGAGTTTGGGCGACATCAACGTGCATCTTACTATAGCAAAGAACAAACGTCAAAGCATATATCAATTAGATTATGCTCGTGTATTGGAATATTTAATGTGTATCATGATTTGTACACGATCAAATATAATTTGTGCTATAAGTGAACTGAGTCGATATACGAATAATCTAGGTCAATCTTATTGGATAGAAATGAAACTAGTTTTGAGATATTTAAAACATACCAAAGACTTTGCTTTGTACTGCAATAAGTATTCTGCGATTATTGAGGGATATTATGATGCAAAGTGGATCACCAGTTCATCTGATTCTAAATTTACAAGTAGATATATATTCACTATTGGTGGATGAGCGATGTCTTGGAAATCATCCAAATAAACTTGTATTGCCCGCTCTACAGTAGAGATTGAGTTTATAGCCTTAGATAAAGCGAAGAAGTTGAATGGCTCCGAAATTTCTGGGAAGATATCCCATTTTGGCCCAAACCGTTAGCACCAGTATGCATACATTGCGATAGTTAAGCGGCAATTGGAAGATCCGAGAGCGTTATGTATAACGAAAAATCTCGTCATATATGATGATGATATAAAATCGTTAGGCAACTACTCTCTAGGGGAATCATTATAATTGACTATGTGACGCTAAACGATAATATGTCGGATCTGCTTTCAAAATGCCTAACTAGAGAGGTAGTTGAAAGATCATCAAAGAAAATGGGACTATGGCTGATACAAGTCATTGTGGCGGTAACTCTACCTAAAAGACAGGAGATCCCAAGATCTAGGTTCAAGGAGATCAAACAAAGTCATTAATGATGGTTCAACATTGTCAAATAAAATAATTTAGTCCATTCTCGTGATGAGACAATGTTCAGTAACAAAGATAAAGAATTAAGGCGTTTAATGATTTTTAAGTTTGATACAGGGTATATCAAATAGTGTATCTAGGGGATGACATATTTAGGAATCACCTATGTAAGTGTGAAGTGTTAGTCGCGTCAAGGAGAATTTTATTAGACTAGTTTTCTACACACTTATGAAACCAGACTGTATTCATGGATAAAACGAACACAACAATGAGAACCAAAGATGGATAAGGATTGATTGTGTGACTTATAGTTGTCTAGGTATATACTAAAGTTCGACTGTTCAAAGAGATCAAATCTACCAATTGACTTAGTATATCCGACATAAGTTCATTATGGAAAAGTTCAAAACAAATTAACCAGATGCGATTAATCCTTGCTTGCGAATCACACTATTTTTATGCATATTTTAATTATATATTCATTCCCCATTCATGTGGCGCTGTATTCGTAAAATACATTCTGGAAACTTAAACAAAGAAAAACAAAAATGAAGAAGATGCAGAATTATATCCGAGCCCACTGCATGTACATTATTTCTTTAAGGAACTTAATCCCTCCTAGTACCCGAGGTTTAGGATTATTTTCTCTCAGAATAGAACGGATAAACCATACTGGTATATCGGTACTTCAAACATTAGTGTACAATAAATAAAAATGGCTGTAATGAATCACACTTACTTTATTTTTGTAAGAAAATAATGCAAAAAAGGAAGAAGATATTTTAGAATTTTTTTAAAGAAAAATCTAAGCGAATGGCATGGTGTTTATAGCCAACAAGTTGTGTTCAAACAGAAGAGTTACAACTCTTCCTTTAAGGCTGTGAATCAAAGAGTCTATTTCACGAAACGGCTATTTATGTGAATCGCCAATTTCAAATTTTAACGAGAAAATAAAATGTGAGAAAAAATTAAATTACCGTTACAAAATTGTAAGGACCTGGCCTGCCATTTTTAAGAGTACTAGCCATGAACCCCTATTGTTGCTCCATCTACTTCATTTTGTGGTTGTGTAACTTGCCGGGAGGATTTGTCTTTGGTTTCAGAGTGAAATGGGACACATAGTCCCTAAAATGGAAGTTTCAATTCTAGGAATCGACCATAGTTTGAATTGTGTGAAGACGACTCCGGAATGGAGTTTCGATAGTTCTAATAGCTCCATAGGGTGATTTTGGACTTAGAAGCGTGTTCAGATGTTGAATTGGAGGTCCATAGGTCATTTTAGCGTCAATTGGCGAAAGTTGGAAAATTGGATGATTCTTAGAAAGTTTAACCAGGAATGGACATTTTGATATTGGGGTCGGATTCTGATTCCGGAAGTCGGAGTAGGTTCATAATGTCAATTATGACTCGTGCAAAATTTGAGGTCAATCGAACTTTGATTTGATAGGTTTTGGCGTCGGATGTAGAAGTTTAAAGTTTTAAAGTTCATTAGGCTTGAATCGATGTGCAATTCATGCTTTTAGCATAGTTTGATGTGATTTAAAGCTCGACTAAGTTCGTATGATGTTTTAGGACTGATTGGTATTCTTGGTTGAGGTTCCGGGGGCCTCGGGTAGATTCCAGATGGTTAAGGGATCAAATTGGACTTGGTGCATAATTGAAGCATTGTTGTGTCTGGTGTAATCGTACCTGCGCATTTTGGGCCGCAGAAGCGGCTATCGAGCCGCAGAAGCGTAATTGGGACTGCCCAGCTGAAACCACAGATGCGGTCATTCCTCCGCAGAAGCGAGCTCGCAGAAGCGAGAAAAGGCTCCGCAGAAGCGGCCAGGGATGAGCAGGGCATTGGTCGCAGGTGCGAGATCATTTCTGCACCTGCGTGACCGCAGATGCGGCAAGGAGATCACAAAAGAGGCTTGGAGGCTCGCAGAAGCGAGTTTGCATATGCGGAGTGAGGGAACGCAGGAGCGGAAGGAACCGCAGATGCGGGTGAGTGGTCGCTTCTGCGACGCCGCAAAAGCGGTTAAGTTTTCGCAGAAGCAAAAAGCCTGGGCAGATTATAATAAATCAAGGGTTCGTGATTTTATCATTTTTGGACATTTTGAGCTCGGTTTTGGTAATTTTTTAGAGCATTTTCGAGAGATTTCTTGAGGTAAGTCTCTTATACTTATATTTTATCAATAACCTTGTTTCCCCATTGATTTTCCCACCTAGATTGTGTGTGTTTAAGGTGGAATTTGGGAGTTTGAGGTTAGGAATTTGGAGAGTTTAATTTGGGGATTTGAGCGGCGACTTGGTGTCAGATTTTGGTAATTTTGGTATGGGTGAACTCGATATCGAATGGATATTCGTATTTTGTGACTTTTACCCGATTTCGAGACGTGGGTCCGGGTCGACCTTTTGGGACAATTTTTCGATTCTCTGCTAAAGCCATAAATTTATGATTTAAATTAGTTTCTTGTAGTTTTATTCATGAGATGTAATTGCTTTTGGCTAGATTTGAGCCATTCGGAGTTGGAAAGTCGAGGGAAGGGCATTCTTACCGATTGATTGGGCGAAATTTGAAGTAAGTGACTTGACAAACTTTGTGTGGGGAAAATTTTCTTAGGATTTGGTACTGTTATAACAATTTGTGATATGTGAGCGCCGTGTACGCGAGGTGACGAGTGCATACACGGGCTAATTGTGGAAAATTTGGTTTTTGCTGAGTTGTCTTCTTTTAAATTCCTTAACGGAGTTACCTTAGCATATGTAGTGATTATATTTAGCCTAGTGTCGCATGTCTACATGCCTTAACTCTTACTTGCAATTTGTGTAACATGCTTAGTTGAATTACATGCTTCCCTTAATTTTAATTAAACCTTTATCTGTAAAATTTCTTGTTGTAAATTCGTTGTTCCTTCGGTTATCTGCTGCATATTTACTTTGGGACTACGAGGCGGTTCCTCGGGAGATCCACATATACTGCATATTTACTTTGGGACTACGAGACATTTACTCGGGAGATCCCTTCTGTCTTGCATATTTACTTTGGGACTACGAGGCGGTACCTCGGAAGATTTTTCCTGTCTTGCATATTTATATTTGGGACTACGAGGCGGTACCTCGGGAGTGCCCCAGTCATTTACCTCTAATTACTGAGCTGTTATGTTCTGAAGTTTCTCGTCGTTTAAATTTTCAGTCATTTCAAATATTATTATATCTTCTGCCTTATTTTTCTTTTAAAACCAGTATGGCCCTGACCTGACCTCGTCACTACTCTACCGAGGTTAAGCTTGACACTTACTGGGTACTGTTGTGGCGTACTCATACTACACTCTGCATATTTTTGTGCAGATCCAGGTTCTTCCTACCAGGCCAGATACTAGTGACCTGGACTTTACGTGGAGACTTCAAGGTATATCTGCCAGCGTCCACAGACCTCGGAGTCCCCCCTCTATCCCTATTATGTTGTTTCCCTTATTCTCTTTAGACTTGATGCATAAAGACACTTAGTATTTTCTCTTAGAAGCTTGTGACTTATTTCTACCGGGTTTTAGGAGTTGTAATTATTAAATCGCAGTTTCTATTTATATATCATGTGTGGAGATTGGAGTTCAGTTTATTATTCAGTTATTTCGCAAATTGTTAGGCTTACCTAATCTTAGAAACTAAGTGCCATCACGACATCCCACGGAGGGAAATCGGGGTCGTGACAAAAATATTACTAATATAATCGTAATATTTAACAAATAAATTTGATCCAAAAAATTAATCAATGAATTAGATCATTTGACCAAATTCAAAGCCGAAGCAGAAGGGCGACGACGACGACGACGACGACGCGAGACTTGACTTTTTCTCAACTCTTTAAAGCTAGAAAAAGTGCATATATATATATATATATATATATATATATATATATATATATATATATATATATATATATATACACACACACACACACACACACACACACACTAATATGGGACAATATTCCTTTGTAAATGAAGAAAATTTAAATTTTTTATTTCCCCCTTCATTTCCCATTCATACCATTTTGAACTAAAAACCCAACTAACCTTAGATCATAAGAATGAAAGAATCTTATTCTTCCCACTACAATCCATGATAATCTTTTTCATCATTCAACTAGCAACATAAAAATAAGATATTATGCTTGCTTGTTATTAACTACTACTATTTTTACCAAATAGATTTTCATACTTTTCAAACCTTTAATGTAAATATTAAATATCTCCTAAAGCTTGTTCCTGCGGGGACATCCAGTAAAATAAATCCAAAAACTTAAGAAAAACGAAATATTTATATGCAACTGATGATGTGTCGAATATAATTAACCTATTAAAAGCATTCTCTTGTTAGTTGTCGTAATTGTTATGGGAGCGAAAAGGACATGAAGGAAAAGCCTTTTCCATTTTATGATTCCCAATAGATCAAAGTTACGAGGTTCAAAGTTGAAGTGGAAATGGGAATCATTCATTTAATTGGAACTTGGAATTGAGTTTTTTTTAAAATATTTTTTAAAACAGATATTCATGAACCTCGAATTAAGTAGTTCGTTTAAAAATAACTATTAAAAAGATATCACTCTAGAACTAAAAACTTAAAAGGATCTTGATACATTAGTTGGTTATTTGTTGGAAAACTTGTCATTCTTTAAATGAGATTTATTACACCTAATTAGGATTTGTTTGGTCAGGGAACAGTTATCTTGTGATTAGAATGACAAGATTATAATTCGGGAATTAAATAATGACAAAATTATTTATTAAACATACTTTCGTTGGTAGATTTTTGATTCATTCACGAAAAATGCGATATACAAAATATAATATAATATGTGTTTAATTTATATGGGTTAAATTGGAATAAATATTTATTTTTAATTGTAACTTTGTTTTTCTTTAAAAATTTTAGAAGAAAAGGTATAGAGAAAGACAAGTGTGTTATTTTGTTATTTTACGAGATAACTAATCCAGAGATTGTTATCCCTTAAAAAGTGAGGGATATTAATATACTACAAGTATGATATAAACAATCCCATAATTTCTAATCACGAAAAAATAGAATAATGTTATCCTTAAATTAATAGTTATTTTACCGAGCTAACTAAGCCAGAAATTATTATCCCTTAAAAAGTGAGGGATAATTAAATACTACAATTATGATATAAACAATTCCATAATTTCTAAAAATTTAGAACAACGTTATCCTTAAATTAATATTACTCCATTTTGCATGCGGAATAGAGTAACACCTAGTAGATCGTGAGCTTGTAGCTTTGGTTTGAGCTTAAATTTGTCTTACTTTTCCTTCTTTTTTTTTACACTTTGCCGCTTAAATTTTAAAATTTAAAAAGAAACGCCGTTGCCGGGGATCGAACCCGGGTCACCCGCGTGACAGGCGGGAATACTTACCACTATACTACAACGACTTCGTTATTAAAATGTCTCACATAGTTCTATATTATTAAAAATGACAGTGTACAAAATTGTCAACGTATAAATTCAAACCTCCAACTGCTTTCTCGCAAAATGTAAATATCACCAAGGGTAAGTCGCACTTTTAACCAAAATGTTGTGATGTTCACCTCTTTTGCCCTTTGCCGAAGAAGTACGTAAAATTTTGTTATAGTTTAACCATTCGATATTCAAATTAAAGTTACTGATCTAATTATTGTTTAATTTAGATTCTCGTCGGGATATATACACACTAAGGGGTAAAACTTTCCCAACCAAAATAGATTCATTTCTATAGCTTAAATTTAATTTTTCTAATTAAGAATGGATGGATTAAGTACCTAGAATAGTCCATTGTTTGCCATAAAATACTTCTCATATCTGTTTGTGTGAATAGGAGTTCATATATTTTACCCTATTGTTGCCCCAAAGCTAAGACACTCTTCGGTCATCATGATTTTGGAGTTTATTTCATTCGGTATATTAGAAATTACGTTACTTAAAAGCTAATGAATCTTTAAAGTAGACATTATATATTAGACAGAGCCCTTGAAAGCCAATAGATCTTTTTTGCTTTTTGGTACTTCTAAAAGGTGAAAATCGTTTTGGTACATTAGAAAACAATACATTACTTAAAATCTTTTCATAAGCTATGTGACTTAATTAGTTAGGAGAAAAAAACTTTATTTCCTTGAGCGTAACTTTCTTGATCATCAATCTTCATCATATTTGTGGCTTTCATTTGCCATAAGTAGCACATGTAATCAGTGGCTGAGGCAAGATTACTGCTAAGGGGTTCAAAAAAAGGAAAAACTTAAAAAGGTTGTAGTTGGTGAGAATAGAACTAATGATCTTACAAAGGTTTTGAACCCCCTTGACCACTAAGTTATGTTTTTGGGCTGTGTCAGAGGGATTCAAAATATAATATATAGAAGTAAAAAATAAATTTTACCTTACATATGCAGTGTAATTTTTCGACGAAAGCAATTAAGATGAACATCTTTCGCCATCGTATGTAATGTATTCGCGTCTCTCTAACTATGCATAATAGGTGTATAGTACAAAACAATGATCTAGCAGGAGTCATTCACTTGTGTTTTCAAAACAAGAAGAAAATGATTATTCTGATAAACTTTACCTCACTGTTCGGACCTGCACTTTTTTCCAAGAATGGGAAGCATGGGACTTGGCACTTTCTTTTAGGGGAAAAAGATTGTCTGATTATTAAATATGGGTCATTATCTTAAAAAATAGTTAATTAACTAGCTAGTGATATTACTAGAGCAATATGTGCAACATATGTGATGTATTATAAGATTAAACATATTTTAGAGATTTTTACATGGTACACCGTTTATTAAAAATTATTGTCATAAACATTATTGCTTTTGGTTTATTTCAAAAGTGACAGAGTTATTAACATTTATAGCATAAACGAAGATCTTAAAAATAATCCATAATTAAGGGATCAATTTTGATTCCTATTAGTCTGTTCCCATAAACCAGAATTAAATACCTGATAAAGCTCCTACAACCCCGTTTTTCAAGCTTTGCACGTTAATTTTTATGTATGTGCAATAAGCTTTCAATTATGTTGGGAAGAAAAAATCAAGCTTTCATTTCTTAATTATTGAATTTGTCACGACTCAATTCCCGCTATAGGTCACAATGACGCCCAACATCGCTGTTAGACAAGCCAACGATGAACCATCTAAATAATTATTCATTTTATTACTTTTGAAATCATAAATTTTACTAAGTAAGGAAATTTAATGCATATGAAATTATAAGTACATACAATATTAGTAAGACATACAATAAACGGTGACGATATTAAAGCAAAACCATTAACTTCAACTAGAATATACTAGAAATCGGTGTCACAAGTGCATGAGCATCTACTAAGGAGTATAATAATAATAATACAATATCTGTCTGGAATGTGAATCAGATAGGATAAAATAAATAAATGTGATGGAGACTCTATGGTTGCGACACGCAGCATGGAATGCAACTCACCATAAAGTTCCCACAGATGCGCTTACGTGCCAAGATGACCACCAAATGAACCTGTCAGATCCTGCACATTTAGTGGAGAAGTGTAGCATGAGTACGTAAATCAACGCATACCCAGTAAGTATCTAGCCCAACCCCAAAGAAGTAGTAATGGGGGTTCAACATCGACACTTACTAGTGGTCCAATAAGTAGGATGCATGAATCATAAGCAGGCATGAAATACAACAAGATCAATAGAATAAGGAACCGTAGGTAACAAAATCCGTTAACAAAATATCATCAGTTTAAAAATCCCCAAGTGCCACATGTCATCTCAACAAATAAGAACCATTAATTAAACATCTCATCTCAGGTCATAAAGGGGATATCGTGAAATTTTCAAGTTCACTCAAGAGGGTAATCTCATGGGTATTCGGACTCCTAGCGATCTTGCGCACGAATTATGCAGAGGTCGTTCGGCCCGATCCATAGTCATGTACATACACTGCAGTATCATACAATCCGATCCATGGATGCATCACATATATACATATACTGCCGAGACGTTCGGCCCGATTCCCAGGAAGAGAAGAAACTTATCGACTTTGTCACGACCCCAATTTTTCCTTCATAAAATGTTGTGAGAGCACCTATTCTCTACGACTAGGTAAGCCTAATAGTTAATAATAACTTGTATAAATAATTAACAAAATACTAAAACAAAGCTGAATAAATGATGTAAACTTCCGAAAACAGAATCAACAACAATACACACTCCAAGACCGGTGGAACTGAGTCATAAGCTCTACAGAGTAAAACTAGAATATCTACCTCATCACTATCTGAAAGAAAATACAACAGAAAATAAGAATAAAGGAAGATGACTCCGAGGCCTGCGGACGCCGAGCATGCATACCTTGAAGTCTCCATAATCAGCTAGCAGATGATCACTAACGACCGACACGTGCAGACATACCTGGATCAGCACAAAAATATGCAGAAGTGTAGTATTCGCTTCAAAATGATAGGACGTCCACAACTTCAACACCAATAACTCAATAATAAGAAAGGTAACGTGTAACTACGAACCCAATACCATTATCTTACAATGGAAGAAATATCATAACTTCAAATGAGAATAATAGCAACGAAAGATATAACTAGTAACAATGACTTCAAATAATGATAATTAACAGTGAAAGGGATAACACATATATTGACTTCAAGTAATGATAATCAACAATGAAAGAGATGACACATATCAATTAAAGGGGCAACAAGTTCAACTAAAGCGTGAGAGTAGTTTATCAAGTAGGATGTAGAACAAGTGTTATACAAATCAATTAGGGCATGCGAGGATAGACTAACACAAACAAGAATAGATTGACTATGAGAATTTAGAACATGATATGACATTTCAATTAAAGCATGAAAATAATCTAATTAGCCTAAACTAGTCAAATACCACGTATAACCCATGCACCCACTCGTCACCTTGCATACACGGCTTTCACATAGCACAAATGAATCAATCAACACCAATCCTAGGGGTAGTTCCTCCACACAAAGTTAGACAAGATACTTACCTCAACTAGGTTAATTCAACACTTAGAAAATCGCTTTTTCCTTAAAATTCACCTCCACACAGCTCAAATCTAATCAAAATCAAATTAATATCATCAAACAATGCTAGAAAAATCAATTACAATAGATAAAGCGAAGATCTTTACATTTTTCCGAAAAGTCAACAAAGGTCAACCCGGACCCCGCCCGGTCAAAACACGGGTCCAATGGTAGATTCCGACTACCCATGACCCCACGAGTTCATATATGTGATTAGTTTCAAAATTCGAGTCCAAATCCACTCTCAAAACTCAATTTCTTATTTTTCATAAACTTGACATGGTTTCATAAATTTTCACTTTGATTCACATGATTTTGATATTATAATCTAGGATATATTGATGGAATATGATTAGAAATGGATTAGAATCACTTACCCAAAGTTTGTAGGTAAAAATCTCCTCTCCAAATCGCCTCCTACCGAGTCTCGGGGTCAAAAATGAGAGAATGTCTTCAAAAATCCCGTCTCCCAGCCCTTTGTACCAGCTACATATGTCGCATTTGTGACACAAGGTTCGCATTTGCGAACCCTTACAGCCTCAAAAATCATCACAAATGTGATAGTGGCTTCGCAATTGCGAACTGGAGGGCACAACAAAAGCGAACAAATGTTTGCAAATGCAAACTAAAGCAAAATCTGGCAAGCTTCGCAATTGCGAAGGGGAAGTCACAATTGCGACATTCAAGCCCCCACTGTCACCTTCGCAATTGCGATGCTGGTGCTCGCAATTGTGATACCGTAGCAACAACAACACCCGTAGTCCAATTTTAGTTCAAAACCATTCCAAAACATGTTCGAAACTCATCTGAGCCCTCGGGGACCCAAACCAAACATCTACACAAGTCTAAAAATATCATACAAACTCTCTCGTGTGATCAAAACACAAAAAACAACATCTAAAATTACGAATCGAATACTAAAATACATGAATTTCAAAGTAAAGTTCAAGACTTTCTAAAGTTATAACTAAACGTCTAAATCCTATCAAATCAACTCCAAACGACACCAAATTTTGCAGACAACTTCTAAATACCATAACAGACCTATTTCAAGTCTCAAAGTCAAATTCCGAGCTCTATGGCTAAAAGTCAACCTATGGTCACACTTTTCAACTTCAAATTGCTAAATTTCAGCAAATCAATACAAATCAACTTACGGACTTCCAAAATCAATTTCGGGCATACTGCCAAGTAAGAAATCACGATACGAAACTATCGGAGTCATCAAAACATAGCACCGGGGTCGTTTTCACAAAAGTAAAAGTTTGGTCAATATTTATAATTCAAACTTCTAAGTCAAGAATCAAATGGTCCAAATCAACCCGAAAGCTTCCCGGAACAAAACAACCAATCTCGCAAGTCATAAAATCATAAACACACATGTGTGAATCATAAAAAGGGGTAATGGGGTGCTATTACACAAAACGACCGATCATGTCATTACATTTTCCCACTCTTAAAATAAATGTTCGTCCTTGAACGTGCATAAGGACTTACCTGAAGTGGTGAATAGATGAGGATAATGACTCTGCATGTCGTGCTCGGTCTCCAAGGTCGCCTCATCGACCGGATGACCCCTCCATTGAACCTTCAATGAAGTAATGTTCTTTGATAAGATAGCCAGAGGCTCCTTAATGTAAGTCAAACCCTCGTCCAATTGGATTTTGCTGAAGTCTAAAACATAGGACATGTCACCATAATACTTTTAGAGCATAGAAACATGGAACACCGGATGAACCGTAGATAAACTAGGTGGAAATGCAAGCTTGTAGGCCATCTCACTAATCCCCTCAAGGATCTCAAAAGATCCGATATACCTAGGGCTCAACTTGTCCTTCTTTACGAACCTCATCAGACCCTTCATGGGTGAAACTCGGAGCAAGAATCGCTCTCCAACCATGAATGCAACATCATGAACCTTCCGATCTGTATAACTCTTCTGTCTAGATTGGGCTGTACGAAGCCGATCCTAGATCATCTTGACCTTCTCCAAAGCATCTCGAACCAAATGTGTGCCTAATAACTTAGCCTCTCCCGACTCAAACCACCCAACTGGAGAACAACACCGTCTTCCATATAGGGCCTCATAAGGAGCCATTTGAATACTCGATTGGTAGCTATTGTTGTAGGCAAACTCTGCAAGTGGAAAGAACTGATCCCAAGAACCCCCGGAATCCATAACATAGGCCTGAAGCATATCCTCCAATATCTGAATAGTGCGCTCGGACTGTCCGTTCGTTTGGGGTGAAATGATGTACTCAACTCAACCCGTGTGCCTAGCTCACCCTAAACGGCTCCCCAGAAACGTGATTTGAACTGCGTACCCCGGTCATAGATGATGGATACCAATACGCTATGAAGTCGTACGATCTCGCGGATAAAAAATTGAGCCAGCTGCTTTGAAGAATAGGTAGTCACTACCGGGATGAAATGAGTCAACTTGGTCAACCTGTCCACAATCACCCATACCGCATCAAATTTCTTCTGAGTCCATGGGAGCCCAAAAATGAAGTCCATGGTGACACACTCCCATTTTTATTCGGGAATCTCAAGTCACTGAAGCAAACCACCCGGTCGTTGATGCTCATACTTCATCTGCTAACAATTTAGGCACCGAGCTACATACTCCACTATGTCTTTATTCATTCTCCTCCAACAATAGTGCTGCCTCAAATTCTTATACATCTTAGCGGCACCCGGATGAACGGAGTACGGCGAACTGTGGGCCTCCTGAAGAATCAACTCATGCAACCCATCCACATTGGGCAAACATAACCGGCCTTCCATTCGCAACACACCGTCATCTCTAATACTAACCTCCTTGGTATCGCCATGCTGAACCGTGTCCTTGAGGACGGGCAAATAGAGGTCATCATATTGACGCTCTCTGATACGATCATATAGAGAAGACCGAGAAATCATGCAAGCAAGAACTCGACTGGGCTCCGAAACATCCAATCTAACAAACTGGTTGGCTAAGGTCTAAACATCCAATGCTAATGGCCTCTATGCTGCCGGTAGATATGCTAAACTACCCAAAATCTCCTCCTTTCGACTCAAGGCATTGGCCACCACATTGGTCTTTCCGGGATTATATAGAATGGTGATATCATAGTACTTAAGCAACTCTTACCACCTTCGTTGCCTCAAGTTACGATCTTTCTATTCGAACAAAATGCTGTAGACTCTGGTGGTTGGTAAAGACCTCACAAGGGACACCGTACAAATAATGTCGCCAAATCTTCAATGCATGAACAATGGCTGCAACTCCAAGTCGTGGACCAGATAATTCTTCTCATGGGTGTTCAACTGTCGAGACGTGTAGGCAATCACCCTACCGTCCTGCATCAACACCGTGCCAAGGCCAACACGTGACACATAATAATACACGGTATAAGACCCGAGCCCGTAGGCAACACCAACAATGGGGTAGTAGTCAAAGCAGTATTGAGCTTTTAAAAGCTCGCCTCATACTTCTCGGACCATCTGAAAGGAGAACCCTTCGAGGTCAATCTGGTCATAGATGCAGCAATAGATGAGAAACCCTCTATGAGACGATGATAATACCCGGCCAAACCAAGGAAACTCCGAATCTCAGTAGCTAAAGACGGTCTGGTCCAACTCTGCACTACTTCAAGCTTCTTCGGATCTACCTTGATCCCTTTACTCGACACCACATGAGCCAAAACAACCACTGAATCAAGCCAGAATTCACATTTTGAGAATTTTGCATACAACTTCTTCTCTATCAAGGTCTGGAGCACGATCCTCAAGTGCTGCTCATGTTCTTCCGGACTATGGGAGTACACCAAGATGTCGTCAACAATCACAATGACGAATGAATCAAGATAAGGCTAGAATACATTGTTCATCAGGTGCATAAATTTTGCTGGGGCGTTGGTCAGCCCAAATGACATCACAAAGAATTCGTAGTGACCATACCGAGTCCTGAATGCAGTCTTCAGAATATCCGGACCCGAATCTTTAGCTAGTGATAACCTAACTACAAATCAATCTTTGAGAACACTCTGTCACCTTGTAGCTGATCAAATAGATCATCAATGTGTGGCAATGGATACCTGTTCTTCACAGTAACCTTGTACAACTGCCGATAATCAATACACATATGTATAAAACCATCCTTCTTCTTCACAAACAAGACTAGAGCACCCCAAGGTGACGCACTAGGCCGAATGAAGCCCTTATCAAGCAACTCATGCAACTGCTACTTTAGCTTCTTTAACTCTACTGGGGCCATACGATATGGTGTAATAAAAATGGGCTGAGTGCCCGGCAACAAGTCAATACCAAAATCGATATCCCTATTAGGCGGCATACCCGGGAGATCCGCTAGAAATACATCTAGAAAGTCTCTCACTATCAGAGCTGACTCAACGGTAGGAGTATCAACACATACATTTCTCACAAAGGCTAGATAAGCATCACACCCATTCTCAACCATCCTATGAGCCTTTAGAAATGAAATAACCCTGCTAGGACATTAATCCAATAAACCCCTCAACTCTAACCGTGGTAAACCTAGCATAGCTAGTGTCACAGTATTGGCGTGACTATCTAGAATATCATGATAGGGTGACAACCAGTCCATGCCCAAGATTACATCAAAGTCTACCATACTAAGTAACAATAGATCAACTCTGGTCTCAAAACTACCAATAACAACTAAACACGACCGATACACATGGTTTACAACAATGGAATCTCCCACAGGCATGGACATATAAATATGAGAATTCAAAGAATCACAAGATATATCCAAATACGGAGCAAAGTAAGATGACACATATAAATATGTGGATCCAAATTAAATAAGACTAATGCATCTCTATGGCAAATCAGAACCATACCCGTAATGACTGATTCTGAAGCAACTGCCTCCGTCCTACCTGAAAAAGCATAGAATCTGGCCTGGCCTCCCCCTTTAGGAGGACCTCTACCCACCCTTCCCCCACCCTTAGTTGGCTTTGTGGGTAGAGCGGCAACTGGGGCAGCAACCATGGCCTGAGAAGTCTGTGGACCTAACTGAATCTGTGGAGCCTGAGTAGTCTGTGGAGGTGCACCCCTCCTAAGTCTGGGGTAGTCTCTAACTGTGTGACGAGTATTACCACAAAGCAAGCTCTCGGTGGGCGTGGCTGCTGAGACTGGCTCGGGCCTGGTCGGCTGGACTGACCACTGACGGCACCCCGTGCAGGAGGTGCACTAGAAAGTGGCTGAGCAAAGTAGGCAACCTAAGATCTCGGAATAACCAGAGCACCACTAGAAGTTAGAAGTGCTGAATGAACTGGACGACTCTCATATCCCCTACCATGACGGGTTGTACCTGCAGTGTAACCACCACTAAATCCTCCCGTACCACGAGGCCTCTTGGCCTCCATGTCCTCTCTCTCACGGCCTCGCATACCCTCCAACCTCCGTGCAATCTCTATCACCTGCTGATATGGGATATATGCCTCCAACTCTCGAGCCATGCTTAACCTAATACCATAGTTGAGCCCTTCGATAAATCAACGGACTCACTCTCTGACTGTAGAAACCAAGGCAGGTGCATGCATTGACAAATCACTGAATCAGACAGCATATTCCGACACTGTCATAGTATCTTGGAGTAACTACTTAAAATCTGCGCCCATGCATCCCGAAGGGTCTGAGGAACAAACTCTCTCAAGAACAACTCTGAAAATTGAGTCCATGAAAGTGAAGCTGCCTCGGGTGGCTACCCTCCTCGTACACTCTCCACCACTGATACGCTGCTCCCGATAGCTGGAAAGTAGAAAAAGTAACCCACTCGTCTCCACAATACCCATGGTGCAGAGAATATAGTGGCACTCCTCTAGAAACCCATGTACATCCTCTGAAGCTAAACCATTGAAAGTAGGAGGGTGATACTTCTTGAACCTCTCAAGTCTAAGTTGCTTCTCCTCAGATGCTGCTGCCCTAACCACGGGCTGAACCGGAAAAATAGGTTGTACTGGTATAACCTCTAGGATCTGATCAACCTGGAATCGCTTCTTTGGGGTACGGGCCGTGGGAGTTTGAGCTCCTCCCCCAGCCTGAGATGTGGCTAGTCCAAGTGGAATCAACCCCGCCTGAGCTAAGGTACCGAACATGCTCAAGAACTGAGCGAGGGTCTCCTGAAGTGCTGGGGTGGCAACAGGTGCCTAGGGTGCATGTCCCCCAACTAGGGCTACTGGTGGCTCCTTATCAGTCGCAGCTCGAGCAGGTGCTCTGGCTACATCACATGCCCCTCTCGGCCTCTGCACCGGCCCTGACCTCTCGCGGCTCTAGCAGGGGCGTAGATGTCTGATCGTCAGATCGAGCAATGCGTGTCCTCACAATATGTGAGAGAATAGAAAGTCAAAGATTGAGTTTTTAAAGTAAACCATTTCACACGATAAGGAATAAAATAAGTGAAGTTTTCCTAACAGTTTCGTAGCTTTTCGAAGATAAGTACAGACTTCTCTGTACCGATTCGCAAGACTCTACTAAACCTTCTTATGACTCGTAATACTTATGAACATAGATCTCTGATACCAACTTGTCACGACCCTAATTTCTCTTCCGTAGGATGTCGTGATGGCACATAGTCTCTACGACTAAGTAATCCTAACAGTTAATAATAACTTGGCCGGAATAATTAACAAAATACTAAAACAAAGCTAAATAACCGATGTAAACTTCCGAAAACAGAATCAACAATAATACACTCCCCAAGACCGGTGGAACTGAGTCATATCCTATACAGAGTAAAACTAGAATATTTACTACATCACTGTCTGAAAGAAAATATAACAGAAAATAAGAATAAAGGAAAGTGACTCAGAGGCCTGCGGACGTCGAGCAGGTATACCTTGAAGTCTCCGTAAAGCAGCTAACAAATTATCACTAATGGCCGGCATGAGCAGACATACCTGGATCTGTAAAAAAATGTGCAGAAGCGTAGTATGAGAACACCACAACGGTACCCAGTAAGTATTAAGCCTAATCTCAGTAGAGTAGTGACGAGGCAAGATCAAGACACGTACTAGGATATAAATAAACAGTATGAAAACGTAATAAGGTTAAATAATAGAAATTAGAGAAATAACTGATACGAATCAATTAACAACATGAACTTATACCGGAATTGTAAACACAGAAATAATATAAAGAAATCAGTTAATGAGAACCACAATAATCATATACAGACAATAACTGGCAAAAGAAACAGGGAAGAACAAAACAACGAGAATCACAACGAGGTACCGCCTCGTGTACAATAATAATCACCACCGAGGTACATCCTCATGTATATAGACCAAGACTCACAACCGAGGTACCGCCTCATATTCACATTTTACAATCTTAATCAAAATCGTTTCTTATACCGCCGCGTGAGCCTTACATTTGAAATAGGATTTTCCTAAATAGCTACACGCACTTTAGCCCATCTTATGACGCATCATGGCTTCACGTAGTTCCCCTACAAGCAACACACACATAAGTCCCACCTTATACCGCTGCATGCACATCAACCCCAAGCCTTATACCGCCGCATGCGCGTCAATATTACATCACAATAACAACTCACACAACAAGTGCCCATATATCACAACATTCCAACAATTAACAATATCAATGTTTCCACAACAATAGCCCACAACACCACCACAACGCGTACAAGAATATCAACAATAACAATGAATGTAAATACTCAACAAGAAAGATATCGTAACAATTATCAACTTCGCTTCAAAATGATACGGCTTCCACAACTTCAACACCAATAACTCAACAATAAGAAAGATAACGTGTAACTACGAACCAAATACCATTATCTTACAATGGAATTAATATCATGACTTCAAATGAGAATAATAACAATGAAAGAGATAACCAGTAACAATGACTTCAAATAATTTTAATTAACAATGAAAGAGATAATACATACAATGACTTCAAATAATTATAATCAACAATGAAAGAGATGACACGTATCAATTAAAGGGGCAATAAGTTCAACTAAAGCATGAGAGTAATTTATCAAGTAGGATATACAACAAGTGTTAAACAAATCAATTAGGGCATGCGAGGATAGACTAACACATACAAGAATAGATTGACTATGAGAATTTAGAACATGATATGGCATTTCATTTAAAGCATGGAAATAGTCTAAGTAGCCTAAACCGGTCAAATACCATGTACAATCTGTGCACCCACTCGTCACCTTGCGTACACGGCTTTCACATAGCACAATTGAATTAATAAATATCAATCCTAAGGCATAGCCCCCCCTCCCCCCCCCCCACAAAGTTAGGCAAGACTTACCTCAACTAATCCAATTCAACGCTCGGAAATAGCTTTCCCTTAAAATTCGCCTCCACAGGGCTCAAATCTAACCAAAATCGACTAAATATCATCAAATAATGCTAGAGAAATCAATTACAATAGATAAAGTCAACAAAGTTTAACCCGGGGCCTCCCGATCAAAACCCGGGTCCAATGGTAGATTCCGACTATCCATGACCCAACGAGTTCATATATGTGATTAGTTTCAAAATCCGAGTCCAAATCGACTATCAAAACTCAATTTCGTATTTTTCAAAAACTTGAAGAGGTTTCACAAATTTTCACTGTGATTCACATGATTTTGATGTTAGAATATAAGATATATTGATGGAATATGATTAGAAATGAATTAGAATCACTTACCCAAAGTTTGTAGGTAAACATCCACTCTCCAAATCGCCTCCTACTGAGTCTAGGATTCAAAAATGAGTGAATATTTTCAAAAATCCCGTAACTCAACCCTTTGGACCAGCTGTAGATGTCGCATTTGCGACACAAGGTTTGCATTTGCGGACCAGGGATCGCATTTGCAAACCCTGACAACCTCAGAAATCATCGCCATTGCGATAGAGGCTTCACAATTGAGAGCATGAGGGCACCGCAAAAGTGAACAAATGTTCGCAAATGCGAACTAAGGAAAAATTTGGCAACCATCGCAATTGCGAAGGGGAAATCACAATTGCAACATCTGAGCCCCCATTGTCACCTTCGCAATTGCGATACTGGTGCTCGCAATTTCGATACTTGAGCACCAACAACACCAACAGTCCAATATTAGTTCAAAACCATTCTGAAACATGTACGAAACTCATCCGAGCCCTCGAGGCTCCAAACCAAACATCCACATGAATTTAAAAATATCATACGAACTCGCTCGCACGATTAAAACACAAAAATAACATCTAAAACTAAGAATCAAACACTAAAATCCATGAATTTCTAAGTAAAGTTCAAGAATTTTGAAAGTTACAACTAAACGTCTGAATCCTATCAAATAAACTCTGAACGATACCAAATCTTGCATACAAGTTTTAAATACCATAACAGACCTATTCCAAGTCTCAAAATCAAATTCTGAGCTCGATGACTAAAAGTCAACCTACGGTCAAACTTTTCAACTTCAAATTACTAAATTTTGGCAAATCAACATGTGGACTTCCGAAATGAATTTCGGGCATACGCCTAAGTCTGAAATCACGCTACGAAGCTATCGGAGTATCAAAATACAGCTTCGGGGTCATTTTTACAAAAGTCAAAGTTTGGTCAATATTTCTAATTCAAACTTATATGTCAAGAATCAAAGGGTCCAAATCAACCCGAAAGCTTCCCAGAACAAAACTAACTAACCCCGCAAGTCATAAAATCATAAACACACATGTGTGAAACATAAAAGGGGTAACGAGGCGCAATTACACAAAATGACCGATCGGGTCATTACAGACTGATGACTCACGTATTTACTATACAGAGGTCAAAGACGTAATGAAAACATGATATTTACTATCAATCGATTATCCTGCAAAATAACTCATGGAATTGAGATTGGATCTAACATGATCTCTATCAACTTTCACTATATTCTTTAAGCAATTAAACTAACAATTA
This sequence comes from Nicotiana tabacum, assembly GCF_000715075.1. NCBI lineage: Eukaryota > Viridiplantae > Streptophyta > Magnoliopsida > Solanales > Solanaceae > Nicotiana > Nicotiana tabacum. The sequence goes on from NC_134098.1 coordinate 11,541,981, forward strand.
AATTCAAGTAATACAATTTATTGTATGGTAAAATCCTAGGTCTACCCGAACATTAACATAAATCTAGCTACGTACGGACTCTCGTCACCTCATGCGTACGTAGCCCCCACAACAAGTAACACATATCAAATACGTCACCTAGGGGCTAGTTTCCCCTTCACAAGGCTAGACATGAGATTTACCTTGCTTCGAAGTTCCATAATCGGCTCCAACGCCTCTCTAATACCTCAATACGATGTCCATCAATCCTAAACTAGTCAAACAACGTGCAAACTAATAAAATATACTCCAATACTCATAATTAATCAATTTATAAAAATTTCCAACTCCTCTCGAAAGGTCAACAAAGTCAACCCTCGGGACCACGTGCCCGGATTCCAATTTTTTTGAAGATAAACATTACCCATAACACAACAAACTCAAATATATAATTTATCTCTAATTTCATGTCCAATTTTGTGGTCAAAATCCAAAATATCAAACTCTAGGTTTTTCTTCCAAAATTTCACAATTTCTACAAAATTCTATGTTTAAATCCAAGCGTAATCCATGTATTTAACTTACAACAAATGGGAATCACTTATCTTGGGTTGCTTGATGAAAATCTCTTCAAAATAGCTCCCTAAATTCGGCCATCCAAGTGCAAAATGAGAGAAATGAGAGCTAAGTCCTGACTTAAAAACAAGTCTGCCCGGTTCTTTTTCTTCGCGATCACGAAAATACCCTCGCGATCGTGAAGGCCAAAAATCAGATGTCCAAAAATCCTTCTTCACGTTCGCGTCCCCCACGTCGCGTTCGCGATGCCTCCAGGACCTGATGCTTCGTGTTCACGGTCACTGAGCCGCGTTCGCGAAGGCTTAACACCTCCATTATCCCAGCTCCCCATCCATCAACACGTTCGCAACTCACTGTCGCGTTCGCGAAGGGAACCTCAGCTTCTTCTCCACCTTCGCAACCCATCTGTCGCGTTCGCGATGAACATTTCCCAGCAGTAAAAAAAATCCTTCTTCGCGAACGCGTGCACCTTTTCGCGTTCGCGAAGAATAAAACCAGACACCAGCACCAGCATCAGCAAATCACCTAAACGTGGTCCGAAACTACCCCGAATCACACCTGAGGCCCCCGGGACTCCGTCTAATCATACCAACAAGTCCCAATACCTTATCCAAAGACCAAAATGCCATGAATAGCATCAAAATCATGAATCGACGATCAAAATTCTTCTTTCAACTTTCAAACATTCAAACTTCGACAAACGCATCCGAATCATACTTAAAATTCTGGAATGACGTCAAACGTTACGTACAAGTCATAAATCATGATATGAACATGTTCCAAGGCTCGGATTCCCAAACGGACATCGATAACGCCAAAGCCCATTTCATATCAAACTTAGGAATTTCTAAAACCTTCAAAATGACAACTTTCCACAATAAGCGACAAAATGCTCCCGGATCATCCGATACTCAACCCAAACATAAGCCCAAGTCCAAAATCATCATACGAACCTATTGGAACCTTCAAATCCCGATTCCGAGGTCGTTTACTCAAAAGTTAAACCTTGGTCAACTCTTTCAACTTAAAGCTTCCGAATTGAGAAGTTTTCTTCCGAATCAACTTCGAACTTTCCAAAATTCAATTCCGACCACACGTACAATTCATAAAACATGAAGTGAAGCTACTCAAGGCCTAAAACTACCGTATGGCGTGCTAGAGGTCAAAACGACCGGTCGGGTCATTACATTCTCTCCCACTTAAACATACATTCGTCCTCGAATGTGCCAAGAACCGTTCCAGAGTTGTCCAAAATCGTTGTTTAACACCTCGTGCAACTACCCATGCCACCACAACCCACACGAGCACATTAGCTCGAGTCAGACTGAAGATCATTCCTGCTACCTTAGCCCACAAGCCTTAGAATCAAATTCTAATATCCGGACTTCTTTAGGAGACCTGATTCTAACATACGAACACCGTATCAATCTCAATACGCTGTACCAAACGTGATCATGCACCCATGGTGAAACCACACAATGTACCGTATAATTAGTATGCCCATAATAACATCCTCCAACCGTAAAAGCTGCAAATTCACTAACCCGATGCCCTTAGTATACCTCATAACGCGTATAGGCCCTGATCCAACCATCGTAATACTGCAATGATGAAAGAAACACGTAGAATCTCATAACCACCTTCCAAATCAGTAAATCCCGGAGTCTCTCCGCTTGACAAGAATCATTACCTCATTCTGAATTAAATAGTGACATTTTGCTCTTTAATATACCTTACATGAATCCGATCGCATGGATTTCAGGTCCAATAACCTCGTCTCACCCAGTACAAGTTCTTCAGGAAATAAGCCACCTCAAACACCGTAAAAAACCTCATATGATGCCATCAATGCGCCAACAAGCTACAACTCGAATATGACCCATAAAGAAGAACGAATTATGGCAAAGAACTATCTAGGACGTGTAACGAATAAAACGACCACACAGATGCTATGAACCTATCTCAGAGATGAAAAACAAGGCACAAAAAATAAGTATAAGGAACCGTACTCAACATCTCACCGTTGCGGCGTGCAACCCGATCCACGCGTGATACCGTTGCGGCGTGCAACCCGACCCAAACATTATACCCGTGGCGGCGTGCCACCCGATCCACACATAACAGTCTATAAGGAAATACCTACCGAGTCAGAATTTTCATACCCATGAAATGCTCGAATATCGACCACAAGCAAGCGAAGTGCATAAACACAACCCTGGGAGACAAATAGTGCCATGCGCCATAAAATGACAAGCACGACTAAGGAACCATAATGACCTTCATCTCGAGAGCCATCTTGCTCATATAACACCACAAGCTACACGAGATCACAAAACATGTGCGAATAATCAAGTTGTCTCCCAACCCACATGGCATAATAGAGTATTACATAGAATAACTCACGACATGAATAACATCCAACGCTAGAAGACTCCTCCATAAGTAATGTTATGCTGAAGTAACACATCCAACCTGATGTAGAGCATACATCCACATTAGATCTACTAACGAACCTCAAGCCGATTTCGATCACCCCATACTAGCTCAATAACATTTCAAAGATCCACAATGACCCTATTCATGACACATATAGGCAGTCGTCCAATCCGGAACAAACTCCCATAGTCCACAACCAAAGGAATAGAGCGCCTCTTAGGTATAAACTCTCCCATTAGCGACAGTAACAGAATCTCCATACTTGATTTCAATATCTCACTATCAAATGACTACCATGTCACACTTATACGATCTTTCCGTGGGATATACTCCCACAACCTTCCGCACCAGGTAGTAAAATTCGAACATTAGTGGCCATCGACCATGCTATTTCTATAGTGCTTGTCAAGCATCCGCATTTCAATACCCAACACTTCTACCACAAATAGACCATCCTCAAGCTGCCCTAAAATAGTGCCAACATACTCTGAACATCTGAAATCCTCCTCCGCTCCTCCGAGCTCGTGACATTCTTATCAACCCTGAATCACAACATTGATCCCCAACTTCCAATTTCCATACCATTAACTGCACCTATCATGCTGCTACACGACAATACAAAATTTTTATCATAACCCCTGAACCACCAATAGAATAAACACTTCATCGGCTAGAACCCTTTGACTCAACTAATTTCAGAAGAACAATTACAACACGCAACCGTATTTCCATAATCGCAGAAAATGCAAACTCCAAGTCGTAGTCTAAACTGCCATAACTCTTCCGGAATCCATTTACACATAACAAGGCCATCAGAATCAAATACCTCCAAATAAATCAAATTACGGTGGTTGTCAAGCCTTCGCGTACAACCACGAATCACATGTATAGCTTAACACTCCAAAGGAACTGATCATTTCCACAACCCTACTGATTCCAACCATCACTCACTGACTCAACTTCTTCCAATTTACTCTTGACTTGCCTTCGAAATAATAGTTCTATTCAAACACATAACGTACCCCAAACGACATTAATCTTGAGTGACCCAAATCACAAGTCCACATCGTCTCAATACCTATCAGCCATCTCATACCCTCCTCATGCACTCAAATAGTATCTCCAACTGATATACCCGTTCTAAAAGTCCTCCTACGAATCCGAAGCCATTTCTTCCATTTCTCCAACACTGCACCACAGATCCGATGATAACATAGAAATTCCCTAAGTATTCCTCACACTCTACTGCAAAACCCAATCCTCGGCCACATAACGAATCCAAAATCCTTAGACACCGCACTTTAATTCTTGAACCCATTAGAACCATTATTGAGAGTCACCCACTCTGACCTGGTCCCGAATATAACCAAACTCTAGTGCTCTGTTAGCATATGAGCACCCCCAAAGAAGAAACCAGATGAATTCTTTTTCTTGTACATCACATCCACAAGAAGCATAAACTCTGAGTCATCCCAAAATCTACACATGAGTCGATAAGGCAAAATGTAGCACACATTCATCAAGTCCTTTGCCCGAATTACCCTTGATATTCTCTTTCCTTAGTCACAACAAATCCCCCAACGTACCGATAACCCGATACTGCCAAGGCACATAACCACGTGACCCAATCGTAGATGGTGGGCTCCCCCACTTAACTTTAAGCTGCAATCACATAAATCCAGTGCCCACAATAACTCATCCTTCTCAGTTTCCATGATCTCGCACCGTTAACCCGCCAAATTTCTCGCAATCTCTTGTTAAGCTTTTCATAAAACATTCTGAATTATCAGCCACAATCGCACATTCGATCTCCTAACTGTCGTACCATCTTCTTCAAGCAATCCAAGCTCATATCGGAGTACATGCCTCCGGCTAGGTAGAAAGTAGAACTCTTTGTAGGAACTTCATCAAAATCACGCAACCGCTAATCTGCTCACAAAAGACAGCCCACCTGTGTACTTCCACATCGACATCTTCTAATGACATTGCTCTGGTTACAACTACCATGAAATCAGTAAACCCTCCTGAGCCCTTGCTCGTCCACCAACTGTAAGAGTTTGTTTATTCCCCATTAGCATCATCTGAAGGTCTAACAATACGTTCCAACTCGAAGTCATGATGTATACCAAAACGATAATCAAGCTTTCACACCCCTCTTCATTCCAAGCAAATTCCTTTCCGTCATATTCAACCTTCCTCAGTACAGTAGCCACCACCCCAAATGAAATTCATAGAGTTAGTCATTGTCCACCATGATCCCCAAATCGCTCTAAACTTTCTCAAAGCATGTGGCTATCCTACCACAGAATCCATACTCTACTCTGCCACTCCCACTTCGGTTAAACCATCTCCTTAGGAAACTACTCGGCCTTTGTTGTTCATACTTGACTTGCTAGCAATTCAACCACCGCGATACACCTCCCACCATGTCCTTCCTCCTCATTTGCTGCCAAAATACTGCCTCAAATCATAGTCCATCTTTGTAGCACCCGAACGGATAAATTGCCACCAACTTTGAGCCTCCATAAAGATCATCTCTCTCGATCTATTAACACTAGAAATATCGACTCAACTTTGAAGCCGCCATACACCGCCATCTCTGATAACCGCTGCTTAGGCACCATTCCACAATACCCTGCCTCGAAGGCAATTCAAAGATGTCCATAATGCTAATAAGCCTTAATTTGTTCCAACAAGGACGACGATATCACACCACAATGAGAATTCTACCACGTTCAAAAATATCAAGTCTCGCTACTCCGTCAACCAAGACTTGAACCTCCATAGTCCAATTGCCTTTCTTTCGCTAGAATTAAATGTCGAACCTCTAAACCATGAACAGAGTAATCCTCATTTCAAGTCATACACCGCCACGACACATAAATAAGAACCCTACCATTCACACCAACACTGCGCAATAATAATGCATGAACCTCATAATAGACTGTGCATAGCTTCGAAACCGTAGGCAACACTAGCACTAGGCTAAAACGACAAAGCGCCCTTCCACAAGGTGATGATAATAGCCCGCTCGAATACGTAGGGAGAAACACCCTGCACTACATCTGCTTTACCACTATAACTCCTCGATGCCCGATTGATAACAAGCACTCAACATCGTATAAAAATGAGTAGGAAGGAAATGAAGGCATAAGCTTCAATAGAATCAAGAAGGGAAGTACTCCTAACAACCTTATAGCCTCTCAAAGATAAGTACAGACGTCTCTGTACCGTTCCGCAAGACTCTACCAGACTTGCTCATGACTTGTGAGACCCAAGTGAACCTAGAGATCTAATATCAAACTATCACAACCCAATTCATGCTATAGGTCATGATGGCGCCCAACATCGCCATTAGGCAAGCCAACAATGAACTGTCTAAATAATTATTTATTTTATTACTTTTGAATTCATAAATGTTATTAAATAAAGAAATTTAATGAATTTGAAATCATAAGTACGTACAATATTAGTAAGACATATAATAAAAGGTAACGATATTAAAGCAAAACCATTAACTTCAACTAGAATATCCCAAATATCGATGTCACAAGTGCATGCGCATCTACTAAGGAGTACAATAATAATACAATATCTGTATGGTATGTGAATCAGATAGGATAAAATAAATAAATTTTACAGAGACTCTATGGGCTGCGACACGCAGCATGAAATGCAGCTTACCATAAAGTTCCCTTAGTATCTACGCCTATGCGCCAAGATGACCACCAAATGAACCTGTTAGATCTTGCATATTTGGTACAGAAGTGTAGCGTGAGTACGTAAATCAACGCATACCCAGTAAGTATCTAGCCCAACCCCAAAGAAGTAGTAATGGGGGTTCAACATCGACACTTACTAGTGGTCCAATAAGTAGGATGCATGAATCATAAGCAGGCATGAAATACAACAAGATCAATAGAATAAGGAACCGTAGGTAACAAAATCCGTTAACAAAATATCATCAGTTTAAAAATCCCCAAGTGCCACATGCCATCTCAACAAATAAGAACCATCAATTAAACATCTGATCTCAAGTCATAAAGGCGATATCGTGAAATTTCCAAGTTCACTCAAGAGGGTAATCTCGTGGGTATTCGGACTCCTAACGGTTTTACGCATGAATTATGCAGAGGTCATTCGGCCCAATCCATATTAGTGTGCATACACTGTCGAGATGTACGGCCCGATCCATGGATGCATCTCATATATACATATACTTCCGAGGTGTTTGGCCCGATCCCCAGGAAGAAAAGAAACTTATCGACTTACGACTCGTGTATTTACTATACAGGGGTCAGAGACATAACGAAAACATGATATTCACCATCAATCGATTATCCTGCCAAATAACTCGCCGAATTGAGATTCGATCTAACATGACCTCTATCATCTTTCACTTATAGTCTTCAAGTAATTAAACTAACAATTAAATTCAAGTAATACAATTTATTGCATGGTAAAGTCCTAGGTCTACCTAGACATAAAACATGAATCTAGCTACGTATGGACTCTCGTCACCTCGTGCGTATGTATCCCCCACAATAAGTAGCACATATCAAATACATCACCTAGGGGTAGTTTCCCCCTCACAAGGTAAGACAAGAGACTTACCTTGCTTCGAAGTTCCATAACACCTCAAACCGATGCACATCAATCCGAAACTAGTCAAACAACGTGCAAACTAATAAAAATATACTCCAATACTCATAATTAATCAATTTATAAAAATTTCCAACTCTGTTCGAATGGTCAACAAAGTCAACCCTCGGGCCCATGTGCCCGAATTTTGAAATATTTTGAAGATAAACATTCCCCATAACACCACGAACTCAAATACATAATTTTTCTCTAATTTCATGTCCAATTTCGTGGTCAAAATCCAAAATATTAAACTCTAGATTTTCTTCCAAAATCCCACAATTTCTACAAAATTCTATGTTTAAATCCAAACATAATCCATGTAGTTAACTTACAACAAGTGGGAATCACTTACCTTGGGTTGCTTAATGAAAATCTCCTCAAAATAGCTCCCCAAACTCAGCCATCCAAGTGCAAAATGAGAGAAATGAGAGCTAAGTCCCGACTTAAAAAGAAGTCTGCCCAGGCCCTTCTTCTTCGCGATTGCGGAAATACCCTCGCGGTCGTGAAGGCCAAAAATCTATTGTCCAAAATCCTTCTTCGCGTTCGTGTCCCCCACGCCGTGTTCGCGATTCCTCCAGGACCTGATGCTACACGTTCGCGGTCACTGAGCTGCGTTCGCGAAGGCTTAACACCTCCAGGCCCCCAGCCCCCCATCTTTCAATGCGTTAGCGACTCCCTATCGCGTTAGCGAAGGGAATCTCAGCTTCTTCTCCGTGTTCGCGACCCCTTTGCCGTGCTTGCGATGAACATTTCCCAGTAGTCAAAAAAATCCTTCTTCGCGAACGCATGCATCCCTTCGCGTTCGCGATAAACAAGACCAGACACCAGAACCCGCATCAGCAAATCACCAAAACTTGGTCCGAAACCACCATAAATCACACCCGAGGGCCCTGGGACCCCATCCAATCTCACAACAAGTCCCAATAGCTTATCTAAAGGCTCAAAACACAACGAATAACATCAAATCATGAATCGATGATCAAAATACTTCTTTCAACTTTCAAACATTCAAACTTCGACTAACGCATCTGAATCATACTTAAACATTTTGGAATGATGCCAAACTTTACGCACAAGTCATTAATCACGATACGAACCTATTCCAAGGCTCGAAATCTGAAACGGATATCGATAACGCCAAAGTCCATTTCATATCAAGCTTAGAAATTTCTAAAATACAACATCTGTCTGGAATGTAAATAAGACATGACAAGTAAATAGTACGGCGGAGACTCTGTGGGCTGCGATACGTAGCTTGGAACACAACTCACCATAAAGTCTCCTCAGCAGCTGCGCCTACGCGCCCAGATGACTACCAGATGAACCTGTCAGATCCTGCATATTTAGTGCAGAAGTGCAACATAAGTACGTAAATCAACGCGTACCCAGTAAGTATCTAGCCTAACCCCGGAGAAGTAGTGACGAGGGATCGACATCGACACTTACTAGAGGTCCAATAAAGAAATATGATAAATCATAAGCAAACATGAAGCACAACAACAATGATGGGGTAAAAATGTAAGTTACATAGTCTCCATAAATTTCTTTTAAAGATATAATCTTTCTCAGTCTAGTATTCTATCTCAACAACTTAGATGTATTAAGTTTCAGTATCAACGAATGAGGAATACCATATAATATGCCAGAGAAAGGGTAATCTCGTAAATATTCAGGCTGCTAGCGATATAACGCACGATTATGCTGGGGTCGTTTGGCGCGATCCAGAATAATGTGTATACTGTAGGGTCGAGCGACAAGAAACATAGATGCATCTATTATACTGCCGAGACATTCGGCCCGCTTCATAAGAAAAGAAAAAACTTATCGAATTATGAGTCGTATGCTTACAACACAGATATAGGTGCATAATAATGAATATACCTCTTTACATTTATCAAATATCTTGGCAACAACTCAAGGTGATAAAGTTCGGCCTAATATATATGTATGTTTCTAAATTAATTTCAGTTATAATTTTAATTAATTAAGCTAGCAAAAAAAATGAGTTCAAACATTTCAAATATTATATGATAAAATCCTAAGTCTACTCGGACATAAACATGCTTTAGCTACGTACGAACTCTCATCACCTCGTGCGCACGTAGCACCCACAACTAGTAGCACATAACAATTACATCACCTAGGGGGTAGTTTCCTTCGCACAAGGTTAGACAGGAGACTTACCTTGCTCCGAAGTTCTATAACCGGCTCCAACGCCTCTCTAACACCTCAAACCAAAAGCCAATCGATCCGAACTAGTAAAACAATCATGAAAACCAATGAAAATATACTCCAACATCATACTTAATTAATTTATAACAATTTCCAACTCCACTCGAAAAGTCAATAAAGTCAACCTTCGGGCCCATGTGCCCGAATTCCGAAAATTTTCAAGGATAACCATTACCCATAACATTACGAACTCAAATATATAATTTATTCCTAATTCCATTTCCAAAATCGTGTTCAAAGTCCGAAAATATCAATTTCTAGGTTTTCTCTTAAAATCCCAAAATTTTCACAAATTTTCATGTTTAAATCGCATATATTCCATGTATTTAACTCACGACCGTAGGAATCACTTACTTCACGAAGGATGAATAGAATGACACTCCAAAATCGCCTCCAAGGCCGGCTCCAATGAGAGAAATGAGGTGAAATGAGCCTAACCCACATACTTAAATCAAGTATTCTGTCCAGCGACTTTCGCACTGGCGGTCCATCAGCCGCACCTGTGGAAAAATCCATCACAGGTGCGGTTCTCTCCAAGCCCAAGCAAATCTGCTTCTACGAACCAAATTTCGCTTCTGCGTGACCGCTTTTACAGTCCAGCCCTCGCTCCTGGGCACTCGTACATGCGACTCCAGCTACCCAGCTCGCATTCCGCTTCTACGTAGCATTCTTCGCATCTGCAGGCTCGCAGATGCGAAAATATCCTCGCATCTGCGGCCATCCCAGCTCTAGTCCAAATGTTGCTTCTACGACCACAACACCGCACCTGCGGCCAAAGTCTCGCAGGTGCGATTACACCAGAAGCCTTAAGCTTCAGAAATCCTTGAAGTCCAAAATTCGATCCGACTCCAATCCGATTCGTGCCCGGGGCCCCTGGGACCCCATCCAAACATACCAACAAGTTTCAAAATATAATACGGACTTAGTCGAAGCCTCAAATCAGGCCAAACAACATCAAAACAACGAATCGACGATCGAAACCTTTCTTTAAACTTTCAAACATTCAAACTTCGTCGAACGCGTCTGAATCATACTTAAACATCCCGGAATGACGCCAAACTTTATGCACAAATCACAAATCTCGATACGAACCTATTCCAAGGCTCGAAACCCCAAACAGACATCGATAACGCCAAAGTACACTTCAAACCAAACTTAAGGAATTCTTAAACTTTCAAAATGCCAACTTTCCATAACAAGCGCCGAAATGCTCCCGGGCAACCCGATACTCAATCCGAACATACGCCCAAGTCCGAAATCATCATACGAACCTATTGGAACCTTCAAATCTCGATTCCGAGGTCGTTTACTCAAAAGTCCAACCTCAACCAACTCTTCCAACTTAAAACTTCTGAATTTAGAATCTTCCATCCGAATCAACTCCGAACTTCCCAAAATTCAATTCCGACTACACGTACAAGTCATAATACATGAAGTGAAACTACTCAAGGCCTCAAACCGCCGAACGACGCGCTAGAGCTCAAAACGACCGGTCGGGTCGTTACATACATGTTCTTATCGGTCACCGATTTGCATAGACCATATTGTGTATTAGAATGTTGTGGCTTGGCCGCCGAGATTGTCACGGCCATAACTGCTAATCATCTTGACTATGCCTATGTAACTCCAATTTCATATACCCTTTTTTTAATACCATGTTTCTTGATATTTTGTTGAAACGGTATTTTGTTTTAAATTTTGGGTTAATTGTTAGTCCTGGTTTGCTAAATTGTAATAATTTATTTATTTATGAACATGATATAAGATACACAGGATAAAATGTTCCTACAAAATAAAGAGGAACTATACTTTAAATTTGGCTGCACAATTTATAGCACCACCTTAGTTATATATTTTTGTGAATTTCCATCTTATTGATTGAAGAAAAAAAGAAAAAGATAAAACATGGTAAAAACTAAAACCGTGAAGAGCGCAAAATATTCACTATCACCTCTTCTACCATCTATTATATGTCAAACAAATTTCTGTTGAAATTAATATTAGGAAACGTTATATGGTGTTTGCATCACCTGTCTGTTCAAATATCTTTAAATTGCAGCTGGCTGCAGGGACTACTCTATCCCAAAAAACCTTTTTCTAAGGACGTGTACATCAATATCAATGAGAGATCAGGATTCACTACGTAATACACATTAAGATTGCACTATTAATCAACACAAGAACAAGATTACAGAGGTACCATTCTTAGATTATATCATGCAGGTGAGCTGTATTCTCCAAGCAAATTGTGGAATTTTTTTATTTTCACTTCATTGGCAGGACAATTTGTTATTTTTTGTGTCGTGTTTTCTTCAGGTCCAAATATAATACACATTAATAGCTTTAGGAAAAGAGTAGGGGAACTTTAATTTGATTGATGGAGTATTTGAAGAATATTCTATTACATTAAGATTGCATTTTGTCTAAATATCAACCTTGATCAGCATACAATTTCAACAAAACCTACCTTCTATCTACATATACATATGTTTCTGCCTAGATCACTGAAGATATTATTCAGATATTATGGCCAATAATTTGCCTTGTCGGATATTTTCCAGCGAGTTTTTTTTTTGGTAACAGGGAAACTCGCAACCGCTACAATCTCTGTCACAGCCTCTGCCTTTCGGGTGAGCACTCTGCGGTGAGCACTTTGTGCGTACCGGGTAAACCTCCCCTGTGTAATAGCCTGCAAACCACACAGGGGATGTAAACCACATTAGGCAAGCCCTGTGCGACAGGCTCTACCCAGAAGACATTGAGTGGAGAATCGATCCCAGATCATCGGTAAGGATGACCGCCCTCCAAACTAACAACATTTAGTTGTAATATTTTTCCTTTCTTTACTATCAAAATCATCCTCTGAATTTACTAACACTAGAATTGGATGTAGCATTCACACTTTTACACTAAATTAATAGTTTCCAGGATTAAATATTTTCTTAGAAATTACAGTCATCAAGTCATCTAATGCATTTGCCACTCTTAATTTCCTTATATTTTTCAAACTTCCTAAACTCCATACAACTTAATGATCACATTGATGTATAGCAGACTTTTTGAGTAGTGCTACGTTTCGTAGGTATGCGGAAAATTTTTTAAACCTGACATTGGACATCTATTCCTTGATGGGAGAAAGCTTCCGAACAACTTCTCGGTGAAAATTTACATTGCAAATAGGCTAGTGTTCAGTTTTCAATATTACAGAATCATAGTAACGGATGCGACTACCTTGTACATAGATGTTCCAATGATCATTCTAGTCATGGAACAATGGTAATCAAAATTATACCTTGACTTTATCCTTCTCTTGCATCTCTTTCAAGAATAATAACTACAATATTCTAAGTTTGCTAATGGTTCTTTACATGATAATGTCTTCTTCAGCTGAGTTAACAGTCCTCTATGATCGACTTATTGTGCTTCAATCGTCTTAATCAGTAAGCTCTCTTCTCCAGTTCAATGTCTTCAGTGTTAAGTTGTTTGTGGGTGTCTACATATGGTTTCTGTATCTCCTTTTTCCTCTTTTCCACTTCACCCTTCGCCTCAACATTCTTGTCACGATATCAATTTTCCTTCATGGCACATAATATTTAAGATTAGGTAAGTCTAACACTTACTGAATTAACAACAAAATTCAACCAACAACTATTAAATATGAAACAGAATTTTCTATACAAAGCCAACAATCCCAACATATATACGACATCCCAAAACCAGTTGTACAAGTTACAAGCTCTACTGAGTTCATTAAAGAAAATCTCTCAGTACAACTATTTCGGAATAGAATTAAACTGTACACAAATAACTTCCGAAGGTGACTTCGAGGCCTGCGAACGCGACGACAGGTATACCTTAAAATCTTCTCAGCAATATCTGGTCCGCTATCTAACAACCAATAGACTCTGAAGTACCTCGATCTGCACAAAAATATACAAAAGTATATTATGAGTACACCACGGTCGATATCCAGTAAGTATCAAGATTAACCTCGGTGGAGTAGTGACGAGGTACAAGTCAAGACACTCACTAGACAAATAACCTATGCGATATAGAGGTATAAAGCTAATAATGGAAAGCCGAAATCAGTTAATGGCAAAAAAATCAACATGTGATATAAACAGTAAAGCAATAAGAACACACTGAAGTATCATTGAAACCAAATGAGGAACACAAAGGACAACCAATTTATCAAGTTGTTCTATACACAAGTTTTACGTGCCAATATCTCAATCCGCCCGACATGATCACATGCTCACATTCACAATCCGCCCGGCGTGGTCACAAGCTCACAATCATAATTCGTCCGGTATGGTCAATAACACAATAGCCACCCTTATCTCTCTGTACATTCAACAACAGTGAGATGACACCTTTATACCCCGCATAACAATAACGGTAAAATACCACCCTTATACGCCAAATAACAACAAACAAAACCACACAACAATTCACAAATGCTAACATCACAATAACACGATGTATCAACTCGTAACACAAGTGCCCATAGGCCACAACCTCTTCAAAGATCCAACAATATCAATATTTCCACAACAAATAGTCCACGACTCAAATACAATGTGTATAAAATCTCAATAACAACAAAATAAACGGGAAAGTAACTCAATAAGAAATAATATCCCCTTTTAACACAACTTCAATTAAAAAAGATTAATGACTTTTGATAATCTCAATTCCAATTAATTGATTAAGGATAAACTCAACAGTGAAAGTATGTCCATGATATGGCAACTTCGAATCCTAGAATATGAATTAGGCTAGCAATGAAAGAGATGACACGAACTAGTACTGCCTCTATATGCATGAGGATAACCCGGCAACAAAAGGATATCATGTGACAATAATTTTAACTAAGAGTAACACAACAATAAAGGAAATCATATAATGAAAAAAATGGTAACAACTTCAAATAAAGCATATAAGATCAAACCCGACAAGTAAAGTATGTGACATGTAATGACAACTTCAAATAAGGCATGTGATAGTAGACATGACGAATAAAAGATACAACATGTGCTAACAATTCCAAATAAGTACATGAAAGAAGCCTAAGAGTCTAAACTAGTCGATTTCCACATATAAGCCCGAGTACATACTCGTCACCTCGCATACACGGCATTCACATAACACAACTAGCACAAAACACTCAAATCCTAAGGGGTAGTTTTCCCACACGAAGTTAGGCAAGATACTCACCTCAAAGAAACTAAATCGATACTCTAAAATGGCCTTCTCGGTGAAACAATCTCCGACGGCTCAAATCTAGTCAATATAACTTAATATCATAAATAAAAATCATAGAAAATAATTCTGGATAATAAAGCTTTGATCTTTAATAAAAACTAAAAAGTCAACCCCGGTCCCACACCTCAGAACCCGACAAAATTTATAAAATCCGAATACCCATTCTGATACGAGTCCAACCATACTAATATTATTCAATTCCGACATCAAATCGTCCTTCAAATCATCATTTTATATTTTTGAAAGTTTTCACAAAATTCTCATTTTTTTCCAACTCAAACCACTAATTTAATGATAAAAACAAAAATAGAATCATGAAATATAATCAACTCCGGTTAAATAACACTTATCCTAATCCAAACCATGAAGAAACCCCTCAACAATTGCCCAAATCCGAGGTCTACAACTCAAGATATGATAAAAATATCAAACCCTCGATATATAATATGTTCTGCCCAGAACTTCCGCATTTGCGGACCAAGAAGCGCACTTGCGATCTCTCACATGCGAGCAAAATTACCGCATCTTCAGACTTCACTTAACAGCCCAGAAATCGCACTTGCGAGCCGCCCATCGCTTTTGCGATCCCGCAGAAGCGGACGACCAACTGAAGCTTCTATTTTGCATCTGCGATCACTATTCCACAGATGCGATCTTGCACCCACGGTCCCCCATCCGAAGAAGCAAAACAACAGGACGTGCACCACCTCGCAAAAGCGACAAAAATCATGCAGAAGCGGCCCCGCACATGTGCTCCAAAATGCGCAGATGTGACGCACCAGAACCAGACTTGTCCAAAACATAGAAACAAATCTGAAACTCGTCTGAAATACACCCGGGGCCCCCGGGACCCCGTATGAACATACCAACAAGTTTCATAATATAACGCAGGCCTACTCGAGGCCTCACATCATATCAAACAATATCAAAACTACGAACTACGCTTCAAATCGAATTTAATGAACTTATGAACTTTCAACTTCTATAACTCGCGCTGAATCATATTAAATCAACCCGGAATGAAGTCAAAGTTTGCATTCTACTTCCAAATAACAGACGAAGCTATACCAACTCCTGGAATTGAATTCCGAACCAGATATCAATAAAGTCAACTTTCGGTCAAATCTCTCAATCTTCCAAACCTTCAACTTTTCAATTTTTTTCCAAAATGCATCCAATCAACCTACAGACCTCCAATGTGAAATCTGTACACATGGCTAAGTCCAAAATTACCATACGAAGCTATTAGAATCATCAGAACACCATTTTGGAGTCGTCTACACAAAAGTCAAACTCAAATCAACTCTTATCGATTAAGTTTCTAAAACAAAAATCATCCCTCTAAACCAATCCCGAATCATCCGAAAATCGAACTCGACCACACACGCAAGTCATAATACTTAATACCAAGCTACTCGAGTTTCACGATCCAAAATCTAACTAGTCGTGATGGCACCTAATTCAACCCGCTAGGTAAGCCAATTAACAATAAATCAATTCCAATGAAATTTGATGAGACAATAATGATGAAATAACTGAGCTTTTATATAAAATCTCAAGGACTGGTAGTATAAATCATGAGCTTCTAATATTTAGAGTTTACAAAGCTGGTATGAAATAAAGTACATCATTTGTTTAAAATATACATGAACAGATTAAAATTCTAAAGCTACCAAGATCAGAAGGCAGCTATAACCGGAATGCAAATACATCTTCAATTCTAGCTCCTGTCGTACATAGCAACATCATCATCCAACATCTGCACGCAAGGTGCAGAAATATAGTATAAGTACAATCGACCCCATGTACTCAATAAGTATTAAACCTAACCTTATGTTGAAAGTAGTTACGAGCTAGAACAAAGGTCGGAGTCCAACACCAATAGCCAATAACAGTTCATAATAACATACTAAAAGTGATAGAAGAAGTCACTCAGAGATATAATGCTTAGTTTGTTCACGGTTCCGGAAAATAGGCATCTTTTTCAAGTGTATCAGTGAAAACCCAAATCTTTTACCGAAATCACCAAAATATGAGTAAATTTGTAAAACTGTGATTTTTTCCAAAACTTTCAAGAGGTAAATGTTTCATTTTCAAATGGCACGAGGAAAAATACATCTCTATGCCTACATGTCAATGTGTATGTGAAGTCATGAATGACGCAATGCCGTACAACATGAGGAAAATGCATCTCTATGCCTGTATGTCAAGTGTGCATGTCGAATGCAATGCAACTCAGTGATAAAACCATATACATACTCTCAGAGTGCTTAATCTCATTGTCTCACACTTTTCACTCATCATGCTCAATCACTCAACACACTCAGTCACTTAGCACTGAACATGGCAGATCCCTCAACATCATCAGTCACTAAGCACTATACAGGGCAAATCCAGCCCAAATGGATCAATAGCAGCTGCACTCACTGTGGGTGTGCAGACTCCGGAGGGAAAGATCCAGCCCAAGCACTATAATAAGCCAATCATGGCATGAATCAATAAAGCATATTGCGGTGTGCAGCCCGATCCCATCATGAATCAATAATACAGGGCAGATCAAGCCCAAGAATAATAAATCACGCTGCAGCGTGCAGCCCGATCCCATCAATACCACTCACACTCCGGCCCTCAGGCCCCAACTCAGTCATCAATCTCTCCAGTCTTTCGGGCTCACAATCTTATGAAAATCAGCCCAAAATGATGATATGATGTATCAATAAATAGCAACAGATACTGGGATATGATATGCAAATGAACGAGTATGACTAAGTATGTAACTGTAATTTAAGCAAATAACTCACAGAAGATATGACCTCAGTGGGTCCCACAGAATAAACATATAGCCTAAACATGATTTTTAACATGGATCACAGCTCAATTACTCTAGCACATGGAGATTTTATGGATAAAAATAAGATCAGGTAACTATACAGTACTACAAAATCAATCGAGTTATAATTCACATGGTGCACGCCCACAAGCCCGTTACCTTGCATATGCGTCACCTCAATACCAAACACATATCACATATATTCAGGGGTTCATACCCTCATCACCAAGTTTAGAAGTATTACTTACCTCGAACAAGCCAAATCCAATACCGAGCAAGCCAAGCGATACTCAAAAAATGCCATCCCGCGCGTACCGACCTCCGAACGGCTCAGAACTAGCCAAAAGCAACTCAAATACATCAAATAATGCCTAAGAAAACTATTCCAAATGATAAAGGTCAAATCTTTAATCAAAAGCCCAAAGTCAACCAAAAAGTCAAACCCGGGCCCGTACCTCGGAGCCTGACAAACTCATAAAACCCGACAACCCATTCAATTACGAGTCCAACCATACTAGTTTCACTCAAATCCGACTCCGAATCGATGTTCAAAACTCAAAAATTACTCTATGAAATTTTAGACAAAAACCCCCAATTTCTCTTTTGAATTCATCCACCAAATGCCAAAAATGAGAATAGATTCATGAAATGTAATCAAAACCAAGTTAAGAATGCTTACCCCAATTTTTGTGGTAAAATTCCTCTTCAAAGTCGCCCAAAACCGATCTCCAAGTCTTAAAAATGTGAAACGAAAACGACCAAGTCTCAAAATATAGTTCTGCCCAGGCTTCATCGCATATGCATCATATCGTCGCTTCTGTGACCCCCGCTTCTACGGTATAAATTTTGCTTCTGCGAAGAATCTCTGAACCCAGCAATCATCGCTTCTACGATCTATTCCCCGCTTCTGAGGTCGCGCTTCTGCGCATATCGAACCGCATCTGCAGTCGCGCAGATGCACCCATGCACCCGCACCTGTGACCTTCACGCCCAGCTGCCCTTTTCGCTTCTGCGAAGAAAATCCCGTATCTGCGAAGTCGCTTCTGCGACCAATATTCCGCAGATCCAACTACACCTGAACCAACAGCCTCAACAAATTGCAACATGCAACAAACTAATCCGAACCTCATCCGAAACTCATCCGAATCCCTCGGGACCCCATCCAAATATACCAACAAGTCCCATAACACAGTACAGACCTACTCGAGGACCCAAATCACGCATAACAACACCAAAACGACAAATCGCACCTCAAATCGAACTTAAATGAATTTGAACCTTCAATTTTCAAAACTCGCACCGAAATATTTCAAATCAACCCGGAATGAACTCAAATTTTGCGCATAAGTCAACTAAAAAGTCAAACCTGGGCCCGCATCTCGGAGCCCGATAGACTCACAAAATCCGACAACCCATTTAATTACAAGTCCAACCATACTAGTTTTACTCAAATCCGACTCTGAATCGATGTTTAAAACTCAAACATTCACTCTATGAAACTTAGACAGAGACCCCCCCCCCCAATTT
This sequence comes from Nicotiana tabacum, assembly GCF_000715075.1. Lineage (NCBI taxonomy): Eukaryota > Viridiplantae > Streptophyta > Magnoliopsida > Solanales > Solanaceae > Nicotiana > Nicotiana tabacum. The sequence continues at coordinate 11,561,470 of NC_134098.1, forward strand.
CTCTTTTGAAATCCTCAATCAAATGCCAAAAACGAAGATAGATTCATGAAATAAAATCAAAACCGAGTAAAGAATACTTACTCCAATCCATATGGTAAAAATTGCTTCAAAAATCGTCTCAATCCAAGCTCCATAGCTTCAAATATGTAAAAATGGATGAAACCCCCGAAATAGAGTACTTTATATTCACTGGACGAATTAATGAATAGCGATCGCAGAAATTCCATCGCGATCACGAAGAAGGAAAATGCACTGCCCCAGAAATACACTATGCAATCGAGTACAAACCTTCACGATCACGATGAATAATCAACATTGCCTCCACAAATACTCTACGCGATCACGCATTGAACCATGCGAACCCGAAGCACACATGCTCCCACACTTCGCGAACGCATCACCTCTTACGCGAACGCATTGAGGAAATTCCAGTTACCAGTTGCCCAGTCTCAACACTATGCGAGCGCAGCCTCCATTGTGCGAACGCGTACCATATCTACACCAAGCTATGCGATCACATCTATCAAATCGTGATTGCGATTAAGAAACTGTCCATCTCAAATCTTTCCTCTACGTGATCGCATCTCCTTATCCGCGATCGCGAAGAACACTTTGGCGCACCAGACTTCAACAGAAACCAACAATACAATATGAAGAAAAAATGGTCCGAAATTGATTCGAAATACGCCCGAGCCCCTCGGGACCACGTCCGAACATTCCAACAAGTCCCATAACATAACACGAACCTACTCGAGGCCTCAAATCACGCATAACAATATCAAAATCATGAATCGCTCCTCAAATCAAACTTGATAAACTTTGAATCTTTCAACTTTCAAAACTTATGCCAAAATATATCAATTCATCTCAGAATGAGCTCAAATTTTGCACACAAGTCCCAAATAACCTAACGAAGCTATTCCAATTCCTGAAACCACAATCCTAATCTGATATCCTCAAAGTCAACTCTTGGTCAAACTGATGAACTTTTCAAATCTTCAAATTTCCAACTTTCGCCAACTAGCGCCGAAACTACCCGGGCATACGCCCGAGTGCAAAATCACCATCTGAACCTAACGGAACCATCAAAACTCTAATATGAGGTCAACTACTAAAAAGTCAAATTTGGTCAACTCCTCTGACTCTAAAGCTTCAATCATGAAATTCATTCTTCCAAATCAATTCCAAATAATCTGAAAACTAAAACCGACGATTCACACAAGTCATAATACATCATACGATGTTGCTCAAGACTGCAAATAGCTGAACAAAATGCAAATGTTCAAAACGACCAGTCGGGTCGTTATATCGAGACCATAAACCACTGAACGGAATGCTAATTCTCAAAACAATCGGTCGGGTCGTTACATTTATTTTCTTCTTTCTTAAGTTGTGAGGCCAAAGGGATTGTTTTTTTCGTGATATTTTAAATTGATCCAAAATATCAAACACCTTTTCTCCGCTTAGGTGAGTTCAATCAATATCTATTTATCCGTACCTCACAAATAGTTATTAGTATAGCTTTGTAATTAAATCTCTTACTTCAATAAACTGTAAAATATGCCATCTATAATGATTTTGCTTTGTCCTCGTAGTACTCCCTCATGTTGTCTCATGTCTGTATGGATATTGTTTGAAGTAATTGCTGAATTTTCTTATGATGTTTTTGTGATGGTAGATAAGCAAACCGTTGTTTAGTTCCCTAAGTTTGGGCCAAATACACAACGAATATGAGGAATTTGACTGGCTGATTCATGGTTTATGTGAATTAAAATGGCTTCCAATGCTTCTATTGATCCATTTTGCATTATTGCAAAGTTAAATTTATTAGTTTTGTTTGCTAAACTGTCTCCGTCACTTAATAGATTTTCATGTCCTTTTCTGCTTCTAATAGTTAAATTTTGGATATACTACTGTTGAAGTTCTGGTAATAGAAGTTTGGCGGTACATACATATTATCATTGAATCGGCAAAGAGAGAACATAAAAGGGAGATGACTATTTTTGAGGTAAAGTTTGCCTGCAAACCTTTGAGGTCAGCAGAAGAGAGAACATGCAAGGGAGATGACTAAATTTAAGGTAAAATTTTTGAAACGAAGAAAAATATATCATGGTCTAATCTAAGGGGTAAATGGCATATGATAAGTGATAACTGCTGGTCTGATTTTGCGTCAAGAGATTGAAAAACTAGTGAAGTCCTTACGGGATTATTTGTTTATCAGAAATTATGATGAATTTAGCCCTCCGTTCATTAGATTTGCAGATGTGGATATACTTTTTGAGAATGTTTATTCATCATTTTTTTCTATTCAGGTTTAAATGATCTAATTCTACTTATGTCACGGCCCGGAATCCCAACCTCGGGGTCGTGATGGCGCCTAACATTCACTTGCTAGGCAAGCCGACTTGAGATACCATATTTTAACAATCAAACAAAATTATGATAAATAACGAGAGATAGAAACACAATCTAATATAGTACCAACATAAGTCATGTAATAATATCCACTCCTAAAGATCCGGATCACGAGTACACGAGCAACTATAAGTTCTATAAATAGTCTGAAATAAATACAATTATTTCGAAGGAAATGAACAGTAAAAGAGGGAATAGGAAGCGGACTTCACGGTCTGCGGACGCCAATAGATCTACCTCAAATATACATATGCAATGATCCGAGTTGACGCACCTCACGTATGAATCTGCACAAGAAGTACAGAAGTGTAGTATGAGTACAACCGACCCAATGTACTCTGTAAGTGTCGAGCCTAACTTCGGCGAGGTAATGACGAAGCTATGACAGGATACCTACGTAAATAAACCTGTACAAATATATATACAAAGCAGTAACAATAACAAAGAATAACAACGTACAAACCGGGAGTAGAAATGCAAAAAGGGAAAGATATGATAACTACGACATGTATGAAATCACGTAATAGTCAAATAAATCTTCAATCAATGAAATCAGATACCAATGATATGAAAATGGCACGGCATCACCCTTCGTGCTTTTACTCTCGTCCTTACCATGAAATGATGATATAAGTAAAAATGAAATGGCACGGCATCACCCTTCGTGTTTTTACTCTCAACCTCACCATGTAACAATCAATAAATGAGATGAATGGAACGACAGCACCCTTCGTGCTTTTAATCTCTTTCTCGCTATATATTAATCAATAATGAGATAGATACAATGGTCTAGCATCACTCTTCGGACTTTTACACTCTTCCTTACCATGAAATGAAGATAATATGAATTCGGAAAAATAAATAATGTGGGGAATGTACTTAACGTCAAATATGATGCCAAGGTACCAAACTTCAACTTCCAAAATACTCAACAATTACGAAATAAGTAATAATTACGGAAGGAATGATCAAAGAAGTAATAACCTAACCTAAGCATAGATATCATAATTAAAAATGCAATAAAACACAAGGAAACAAGTTCCACCCGCATGCTTTAACCCAACAACAACTGCATAAGTACTTATCACTCACATATACATTTTACCCACACATTAAACACGTAGTAAATAGGCAAACAAGTCCTAATCCCTCAAGTCAAGGTTAAGCACTACACTTACCTCACTCTGCAATCAAATCAAAGCTCAACCGGGGCCTTTCCTCTAAACTTTACCTCCAAACCAATCGAATCTAACAAAATATAGTTCAAATAATTCAAAATAAGCTTTAGAAACTACCCATGAGTGAAAAAGATTCAATCTTTAATGATTTCGAAAAAGGTCAACAAAAGTCATTCCTGGACCCGCTTGGTCAAAACCCGATATTTGGACTAAAACCCAATTACACATTCACCTCGAGCCCGATTATGTGATTCGTTTTGAAATTCGTCCTCAATTTGAAGTCTAAATTTCAATTTTACAAAAATGCCCAATTCTACCCAAATTCTTAATTTTCTACCATGAAAGAGCATAGATTAAAAGTTAGAAATCAATGGGTGTTGATGGAAATGGAAGAAAACGATTTAAAATATACTAACCTATGAAGTGGGGATGAAATTCTTCTTCAAAATCGCCTCTAGGCCGAACTCTAATGTAAAGATGGTGAGAAATGGGTAAAATCCCGATTTTTAGAAGTTTAAAAGACTAGGTGTCAGGTGTTCATAGCGTTCGCGAAGCACCTGACACGTTCACGAAGAGCACATGCCAATTGGCCATCGAGATCAAACCTCCACGTTCGCGTAGGCTTAGCCCCCTTGCCTTCGTGTTCGCGAGCCTGGGCTTGCATTCGCGTAGACTAAAAGATAAATTAGCCAGTCCCCCCTCCTAACACTACGCGTTCGCGAAGGGTAGACCCCTCACTGCTTCGCATTCGCGATCAACTCCTCGAGTTCGCGATGAGTAATTGTTTCCCAGCCCAGTTTCCCCTTCGCGAACGCTACCATTCCTTCGCGAACGCGAAGCACAAAATGTCAGACACCACCAACAGCAAAACCAGCAATTTCTAAAGTCAAAAAATCACTCTGTAGCCTATCCGAAACTCACCTCAGCCCCTCGGGCTTCAAAACCAAACATGAACACAACTGTAATAATATCATACGAACTCGCTTGCGCGATCAAAATACCAAAATAACACCTAGAACTACGAATCAAACATTAAAACGAATGTAATTTTCAAATAAACTTAAGAACTTCCAATTTAACATCCGGACGTCCGAATCACGTCAAATCAACTCCGTATTTTACCAAATTTTGCAGACAAGTAATGAATAGTGAAATGAACATATACTAAGTTCCGAAACCGAAATCCAAACCCGATAGCAACAAAGTCAACCTACGGTCAAACTTAGGAATTCTTTAAACTTTCAAATTATTAGTTTTCAACAAATCACGTTAAATCAAGTTAGGGACTTCTGAATTCGATTTCGGGTATACGTTCAAGTCCCAAATCATGATACGGACCCACCGAGACTTTCAAAATACTGATCCAGGTCCGTTTACATTAAACGTTGAATGTAGTCAACTCAAATCATTTTTAAGGCTAAATTTCATATTTTCTTCAATTTTTCACATAGAAATTTCCGAAAAAAGACACGAACTGCGCATGAAAATTGAGGAAGTCTAAACGGAGCTATTCGAGATCTCGAAACACATAAATGAGGGCTAAAACTAAAAATGACCTATCGGGTCATCACATTCTCCACCTCTAAAACAAACGTTCGTCCTCGAACGGACATAGAAAGGTACTTGGACAGGTGAAAAGTGTGGATATCTACCCCGCATGTCACACTCGGACTATCTACCCCGCATGTCGGACTCGGACTCCCACGTGGCTACCTCGATCGGATAGCCTCTCCACTGCACTCGAACTAAAGGATAACTCTTAGACATCAACTTTCGAACTTGCCGGGCTAGAATGGCCACTAGCTCCTCCTCATAAGTCAAATCCTTGTCCAATTGGACTAAGCTGAAATCTAACATATGGGACGGATCACCGTGATACTTCTGGAGCATGGACACATAGAATACCGAATGGGCTGCTGATAAACTAGGTGGTAATGCTAGTCTATAGTCCACCTCTCCCACTCTCTTAAGAATCTCAAAGGGTCCGATATACCTACGTCTGAACTTGCCCTTCTTTCCGAACCTCATCACACCCTTCATGGGTGAAACCCAGAGCAATACCCTTTCTCCAACCATGAATGCAACATCACAAATTCTTCGGTCGGTATAACTCTTCTGCCTAGACTGAGCGGTGCGAAGTCGATACTGAATCATCTTGACCTTTTCCAAGGCAACCTGAACCAAATCGGTACCCAACAACCGATCCTCTCCCGGCTCGAACCAACCAACTGATAAACGACATCGCTTCCCATATAATGCCTCATAGGGAGTCATCTGAATACTCGATTAGTAGTTGATGTTGTAGGAAAACTCCACAAGTGGCAAGAGCTGATCCCAAGAACCCCCGAAATCCATAATGCAAGCGCGAAACATATCCTCTTATATCTGAATGGTGTGCGGATTGTCCGTCCGTCTGGGGTAAAACGATGTACTCAAATCAACCCATGTGCCTAACTCATGTTGTACGGCCCTCCAGAAGTGCAAGGTGAACTGTGTACCTCGATCAAAAATGATGGACACGGGCACAACGTGAAGACGGACGATATGGCGGACATAGATCTCAGCTAACCGCTCTAAAGAATAGGTAACTGCTACTGGAATGAAATGTGCCGACTTGGTCAACCTGTCCACAATGACCCATACCGCGTCGAACTTCTTCTTAGTCTGTGGGAGCCCAACAACAAAATCCATGATAATACGCTCCCACTTCCACTCAGGAATCTCCAGCCTCTGAAGCAAACCACCAGGACTCTGATGCTCGTACTTTACTTGCTGACAATTCAGACACCGAACTACATATGCAACAAAATCCTTCTTCATTCTCATCCACCAATAGTGCTGCTATAAGTCCTGATATATCTTGACAGCACCCAGATGAATGGAATACAGGGAACTGTAGGCCCCCTCAAGAATCAACTCACGATGCCCATCCACGTTAGGCACACAAATGTGACCCTCCATCCACAACACCCCATTATCTCCAACTGTAACCTGCTTGGCACCACCATGCCACACCGTATCCTGAAGGAAAAGCAAATTAGAGTCATCATACTGACACTCTCTGATGCGCTCATACAAAGAAGACCGAGAGACCGTGTAAGCTAGAAAATGACTAGGCTACGAAATATCTAACCTCACGAACTGGTTGGCCAAAGCCTGAACATCTGATGCTAACGGCCTCTCCCCAACTGGAATAAATGCAAGGCTACCCATACTCACAGCCTTTCTACTCAATGTATCAGACACCACATTGGCCTTCCCGGAATGATACAAAATGGTGATATCATAGTCTTTCAACAGCTCCAACCACCTCCTCTGCCTGAAGTTGAGATCAATTTACTTGAACAAATACTGTAGACTCTGATGATCCGTGAATACCTCACACGACACGCCGTAGAGATAATGCCTCCAAATCTTCAGCGCATGAACAACGGCTGCCAACTCTAAATCATGAACATGGTAATTCTTCTCATTAACCTTCAATTGCTGCATTTTGTATGCAATCATTTGCCATCCTGCATCAATACTACACCGAGTCTAATATGAGATGCATCACAATACACCGTGTAGGATCTTGAACCTGTGGGCAACACCAACACTGGAGCCATAGTCAAAGCAGTCTTGAGCTTCTAAAAGCTCAACTCACACTCGTCGGACCACCTGAATGGAGCACCCTTCTAGATCAATCTAGTCAATGGGGATGCTATGGATGAAAACCCCTCCACGAACTGACGATAATAACCCGCCAAATCCAGGAAACTCTAAATCTCTGTAGCTGAAGTAAGTCTAGGCCAGTTTTGAACTGCCTCAATCTTCTTAGGATCCACTTTTATGTCCTCGGCCGATACAAAGGCCCCAAAAAGGCGATTGAGTCTAACCAAAACTCACACTTTGAAAACTTGGTTTATAACTGACTATCTCTCAGAGTCTGAAGTACAATCCGAAGATACTGCTCTTGCTCGTCTCGACTGTGGGAGTAGATCAAGATATCATCAATGAATACGATCATAAAATAATCCAAATAGGGCTTGAATACTCGGTTCATCAAATCCATAAATACTGTCGGGGCATTTGTCAACCCAAAAGACATCACTAGGAACTCATAATGCTCATACTGAGTCTGAAAAGTTATCTTAGGGACATCCGATGCCCTAATCTTCAACTGATGGTATCCAGACCTCAAATCGATCTTCGAAAATACCTTGGCACCCTCAAGCTGATCAAATAAGTTATCAATCCTCGGCAACGGATACTTGTTCTTGATAGTGACTTTGTTCAATTGTCGATAGTCTATACAAATCTTCATCGAACCATCTTTCTTCTTCACAAACAACACGGGCTTATCCAGGGCGAGACACTAGGTGTAATGAATCCCTTATCAAGCAAATCCTATAACTGCTCCTTGATAAGTAGGGATTTTAGCCTATTAATTACTCTCTTTTACTTGTGTTTTGGGCCAAAAATGCATGAAGGTATTCCCGAAAACTAACTTAATATGCTTGCTTGTAGGGATTGTTCAAAATGAGCCAAATGAGCCATAATCAACTCATTAGGGAGTCAAAACTTGAACAAAAACCAAGACTGGGCCAAGAGGTATGGAACGCGTACCTCGACAAAAAAGTGCGGGCGCGAAAGTATCAACGCGGACGTGGCCATTATTTCACGGTCCGCGATATGAAGAATCAGAGATGGTTTTTTGGGCACAAACATGAACGCGGACCGCGACAAGAAGATACGGCCGCTAAAGTACCATCATGGCCGCGATGGGAATTCCGCGGACCGCGGTTGCTAAGGTTCAGAGAGTGCTTAATTCAAGCAAAAATGAGAAGGGCAGTCCGCGTCAAAGTTACGCGGCCGCGGAAGTCTCTCACGCGGACGAGGTGGAAATTATACGGTCCGCGAAATAAGGTTCAACCCAGGTCCAGATGTGAAGAAATGCGGACCGTGATCAGAATTACGTGGTCGCAAAAGCAAGTGTGTGGCCGAGGTCAGAATTACGCGGCCGCGAAACTTCCGCAGGGGTATTTTTGTCCGAAAATTTCAGCTTAGTAAAAATAGATCTTTTTGTCAATTTTAGGTTATGTTATGTTTTTTCTGAGTACGTGAGACGGCTAGGTTTTCCTTTTTGGGCAATTTTGTACAAGATTTACCTTATAACATTAGATTTTCATCTTTTAATTTAGTATTATGGATTATATCTTCTCTTTATCTTTGAATTCTGCTATTATTATGAGTAGCTAGACCCATAGCCAGGGTTGTCACTCAACCCTAGTGTGGGTATTTAATGGGTTTTGAATTTTAGGACTTGAATGTTTATGGGTGAGTGATATTTAGCCTAGTTCTTGCTAGAATTATAGAATTAGTGGTTGCAAATACTGATTCATGCCTTTATGATTTGGTCTCTTCTTGAGAAAGAGGGATTAAGTCTGGGAAAACTAGGCTAACAAGGAATTGGGGTGAACTCAAGAAATTGATAGCCCCAATTAAAGGGTTAAACCTAGAGATAGTAATACCCGACTTGAGCTAATATCACATGACTTGCATGAATACCCAGTTGCACTTGAGAAAACTAAATTGGGCAAAATCACTCAAACTATCGAGAGATATAGAGTGAGTACTTGGGTGTGACAGCTATATTATGATCCCAAATTAATCAAGCTTGCCCTAGATTCTTACTACCCGTTAGATGTCCACCTAGGCGGAAGTCGCTACCCTAGTCCTTTTAAACACTTGAAAACCAACATTAAAAATATTGTACTTAGCTTTAATCTTAGCATAAAATAGAAATAGAAATAGAAGTAGAATCAACACCTTCATGTTTGGAAGTGCAATTAGGAACAAAACACGCATCTAGACTTAGATATAAACCTAATTCCAAATCAATTAACTTCCTGTGGATTCGATCCCGACCTTGTTGGGTAAAACTGCATCGACCATCCTCGCTACTCAATAGTAGTGCAGGCTTGGACCCGATCACTCCTTCAATTCCTTCAACTCCGGCGGGGTCATACGCTATGGTGGAATAGAAATGGGCTGAGTGCCCGGAGCCAAATCAATACAAAAGTCAATATCTCTGTCGGGTGGCATCCTTGGCAAATCTGCAGGAAATACCTCTGGCAACTCACGCATAATAGGAACTGAATCCATGGAAGTAACCTCCACAGTTGAATCAAGAACATAGGCCAAATATGTTAGACATCCCTTCTCGACCATATGCTGAGCCTTCACATAAGAAATAACATTGCTGGTAGAATGGGTTGGAGCCCCTCTCCACTCTAATCGAGGAAACCCCAGCATGTCTAAAGTCATCATCTTGGCGTGACAATCCAATATAGCATGATAAGGTGACAACCAATCCATGCCCAAAATAACATCAAAGTCTACCATATCAAAAAGCAGGAGATCTACACTCATCTCAAGACTCCCAATAGTAAGCACACACGAGCGATAGACACGATCTACAATAATAGAATCTCCCACAGGCGTGGATACATACACAGGAGCACTCAAAGAATCACGAGACACAACCAGATATAGAGCAAAATAGGATGACACATAGGAATAAGTAGAGCCCGAATCAAATAGAACTGAAGCATCTCTACGGCAAACTGGAACAATACATGTGATAACGGTGTCAGATGACTTGGCCTCAGGTCTATCTGGGAATGCATAAATTGGAATTAGGCCCCACTACCTTGACCTCCGTCTCTCGGATAGCCTCTAGTTGGTTGGCCTCCACCCCTAATGGCCTGACCTCTACCTCTAATGGGCTGACTTCTACCTCTGGTTGCATGACCCCTGCCTCTAGCTAGATGAGCAGGAGGTGGATCAACTGGTGCTAGAATCATGGCACGAGAGCCCTTCTGCTGCATGGCGCCCTATGACCTGGGACAAAATCTAGTAAGGTACCTCGGATCTCCACAATAACAAACCCTCAGATGTTGTGACTGTTGACCCTGGAACTGGCATTATCGATCCGGGTAACCACTCTGATAATTTTGGATCGGAGGTGCACTAATAGGAGCTGGTAGTGCACTATAGGCTAGCTGCTCAGGATGAGACACATAAGGACTATGACTGCCCGGAGCATCGCCTGAAGCGCTAAGTGAAACAGCCTGGGAGGATGGCCTCTACCAAAAATACCCCTGCCTCCAGACGAGGCACCACTGAAACCACCAAAATAACGAGGCCTCTTATCATACACCGGCCCCCTCTCCTGACCACAAACCATCTCGATCCTTCTAGCAATATCTACGGCCCTCTGAAAAGAAATATCATCTTCGGTCTCCTTGGCCATCTGTAGCCTGATAGTGAAAGTGAGCCCATCAATGAATCTCGTCGCTCTCTCCCTCTTAGTAGGAAGCAAAATAGTGTCTTGGCGAGCTAGGTCCACAAATCGAGTCTCATACTGGGGAATAGTCATACTACCCTACTGAAGACGCTCAAATTGCCTGCGGTAATCCTCTCTCAGAGTGACAGGAATGAACTTATGTATAAATAGCTGTGAGAACTGATCCCAGGTAAGTGCAGGCGAACCAGCTAGTCTAGTCTAACATATAATCTCTCAACTACCTCTTGGTAGAACCAGAATCGAAATACTGCAAAGTCGACCCCACTGGTCACAACGATACCCATGTTGCGCAACACCTCGTGGCAACGATCTAGGTAATCCTGTGGGTCCTCAAAAGGTGCGTTACTGAAACAGGGAAGAGCTTGGTAAACTTATCCAACCTCAACAAGTCCTCTGAAGATATGTCGTGCCTATCATCGACCTGTGTCATAATAACCGGCTGAACTACCCCAACTGGCTGGGCTGATGGAGTCTGATATAGGGGAGATGCCTGCTTCGGGGTATGAGTACCAGGAGTCTGTACTCCTTCCCCAGCCTGAGAGACAGCTGGTGCCACCGGAAATATACTAGTCTGGGCCACACTCTCCATAAGGCCCACTAAACGGACTGGAGTGTCCTGAAGCATTGGAGTGGCTATGAATCCCTCTGGAACCTGAGCTGGTCCGATGGGCACGGTCTGAGCTAGGACCTCCTCTTTATGGTCAATCTGAGGCTACACTGTAGGTGATGCTGCTTGAGCTCTAGGCTGAGCTCTGCCTCTGCCTCGGCCTCGGCCTTGACCTCTTCCTCTGGTAGTAGCTGTCACAGGGGGCTTTCGCTCCTTTCGCGCTGCAGATGTTGTGTGTGTTCTTGCCATCTGTGAGAGAACAAGAATAGAATGGTTCAATCATCAATGATAGAATAAAGTCGCATGATAGAAAAGGAAAGAAGTGAACTTGTTTTCCTAAACTCCATATCCTCTGGAAGATAAATACAGACGTCTCCATACCGATCCTCCAGAATCTACTTAGCTTGTTCATGACTCATGAGACCTAGGTAACCTAGCGCTCTGATACCAACTTGTCACGGCCTAGAATCCCAACCTCGAGGTTGTGATGGCGCCAAACATCCACTTGCTAGGCAAGCTGATGTGAGATAGTTATAGCCAAATTTTAATAGTTTAAACAAAATGATGATAAATAATGAGAGATAGAAACCCAATCTAATACAGTACCAATATAAGTCATGTAATAATATCTACTCCCAAAGATCCGGAGTCACAAGTATACGGGCAACTAGAAGTTCTACAAACAGAGTTTGAAATAAATATAACTATTTCGAAGGAAATGAACGGTAAAAGAGGGAAGGGGAAAGGGACTTTGCAGACACCAGCAGATCTACCTCAAATCTTCGTATGCAATGATCCAAGCTGACGCACCTCACGTATTGCTGGGACCAATACCAGCATCTGCACTAGAAGTGCAGAAGTGTAGTATGAGTACAACCGACCCAATGTACTCCGTAAGTGCCGAGCCTAACCTCGGCGAGGTAATGACGAGGCTATGACAGGACACCTACGTAAATAAACCTGTACAAGTATATATATAAAGGTGTAACAATAACAGTGAATAACAACATACAAATCGAGAGGGGGCATGCAAAAGGGGAAAGATATGATAACTACGATAGGTATGAAATAACGTAATAGTCAAATAAATCTTGAACCAATGAAATCAGATAACCAATGATATGAAACTTGCACGGCATCACCTTTCGTCCTTTTACTCTCGGCGTTACCATGAAATGATGATATAAGTAAAAATGAAATGGTACGGCATTACCCTTCATGCTTTTTTTCTCAACCTCACCATGTAACAATGAATAAATGAGATGAATGGCACGTTATCACCCTTCGTGCTTTTACTCTCTTCCTCACCATATAATAATGAATAAATGAGATGAATGGATTGGCATCACCCTTCGTGCTTTTACTCTCTTCCTCACTATGTATTAATCAATAATGAGATAGATGCAATGGCCCGGTATCACCCTTTGTTACACTCTTCCTTACCATGAAATGAAAATAATATGAATTCGGAAAAATAAATAATGTGGGGAATGTACTTAATGTCAAATATGATGCCAAGATACCAAACTTCAACTTCCAAAATACTCAACAATTACGAAATAAGCAATAATTATGGCAGGAATGATCAAAGAAGTAAGAACCTAACCTAAGCATAGATATTATAATTAAAAATGCAATAAAACACAAGGAAACAAGTTTCACCTGTATGCTTTAACCCAACAACAACACATAGGTACTCGTCACCTCACATATACGTTGTATCCACACATTAAACACGTAGAAAATAGGCAAACAAGTCCTAATCCCTCAAGTCAAGGTTAACCACGACACTTACCTCGCTCTGAAATCAAATCAAAGCTCAACAAGGGCCTTTCCTATAAAATTTGCCTCCAAACCAATCGAATCTAACCAAATATAGTTCAAACAATTCAAAATAAGCTTTAGAAACTACTCATGAGTGAAAATGATTTAATCTTTAATGATCGAAAAAAGTCAACAAAAGTCAACCCCATGCTCTCTTGGTCAAAACCCAAGATTCAGACCAAAACCCAATTAACTATTCACCCCCGAGCCCGATTATGTGATTAGTTTCAAAATTCGACCTTAATTTAAGGTCTAAATCTCAATTTCACAAAAATCCCCAATTCTATCCAAATCCCTAATTTTCTACCATGAAAGAGCATAGATTAATGTTAGAAATCAATGGGTGTTGATGGAAATGGAAGAAAACGAGTTAAAATATACTAACCTATGAAGTGGGGACGAAATGCTTCTTCAAAATTCCCTCTCGGCCGAGCTCTAATGTGGAGATGGTGAGAAATGGGTTAAATCCCAATTTTTAGAAGTTTAAAAGACTGGGCGCCAGGTGTTCATCGCATTTGCGAAGTACCTGACGCGTTCGCGAACAGCACTGGCCAACTGAGCATCGCGGTCGCGATCAAACCTCCACGTTCGCGTAGGCTTAGCCCCCCTTGCCTTTGCGTTCACGAGCCTGGGCTCGCGTTCGCATAGAGTAAAAGATCAACTTCTCACTCCCCTCTCCTAACATTACATTTTTGCGAAGGAATGGTCGCATTTGCGAAGGGTAGACCCCCTAATGCTCCGCGTTCACGACCAGCTCCACACGTTCGCGATGAGTAATTTCCTCCCCAATCCAGTTTCCCCTTCGCGATCACGAGAATACCTTCACGATCGCGAAGCACAAAATGTCAGACACCAACAACAACAAAACCAGCAGATTTTTTAAGTCCAAAAATCACTCTGTAGCCTATCCGAAACTCATCTGAGCTCCTCGGGCTCCAAACCAAACATGCACACAAGTATAATAACATCATATGAACTCGCTCGTACGAACAAAACATTAAAATAACACCTACAACTACGAATCGAACATCAAAACAAATGAAATTTTCAAAAAAAAAACTTTAAAACTTTCAATTTAATAATCAGACGCCCGAATCACGTCAAATCAACTCCGTTTTGCACTAAATTTTGTAGACAAGTCATAAATAGTGAAATGAACCTATACTAAGTTCCAGAACCAAAATTTGAACCCGGTAGCAACAAAGCCAACCTACAGTCAAACTTAAGAATTCTTTAAACCTTCAAATTACCAGTCTTCAACAAATCACGTTAAATCAAGTTAGGGACTTCCGAATTCGATTCCGGGCATACGCCCCCAAGTCCCAAATCACAATACGGACCCATCGGAACCGTCAAAATACTAATCTGGATCCTTTTATATAAAATGTTGACCGTAGTCAACTCAAATCATTTTTAAGGCTAAATTTTACATTTTCTTCAATTTTTCACATAAACATTTCCCGGAAAAATACACGGATTGTGCATGCAAATCAAAGAAGGCTAAACGAAGCTATTCGAGGTCTCAGAACATAGATTTGAGGGCCAAAACCTAAAATGACCTATCTGGTCATCACATCTTAGATTTCAGTGGTGCATCTCAAACTACTAGAAAGTATCATCTAAATATTTTGTGAATGGTTAGTAGCATGAGCTTCTTACTTTCTGTAATATTTTAAAAATTACTGTCAAAAGAATAAAATCATTCTGCATTATAGGGTAGACTGAAAGGAGAGCTTTACATATATTTAAGGTTTAGGATGAACTGGTACAATGTGATCATTGCAGCATATGTATGCTTTTAAAATGCTTGTCTTCTTCTGTTCTTACTTATTAGACATAGCAACATTCTATATAACTAGAATTGTTTCCTGGTTACTAGAACTGTTCCTAGCTTGATTTGTAGGCTAGACCCCCGCTCTCTCTCACTCTGGCATTAATCATCCTAGATTTAGCTTGGTATGCTACCTTTTGATTCTAATATTTTTTTTCTCCGGTGGATACCATCTACAGCTGCAGTGTTAGAATCCAGATATTATCCACCTGCAGTTTCAACTCTTGTATTAGTTCACTTTGTCCCGCAACTGAATGTACATAGTATGAATAATATTATGCTAATATTTAGTTTGATGTATTGCTTCCTTTTTGGTTTTGTTTGCTAATCCGACTAAATAATTAAAAAAAGCAAAAAATTACCTTTTCCCAATTCACATATCTTTTGTCCAACAATGTTGGAAAATGCTCGTGCACAACTGTAACGACCCGATCGGTTATTTTGAGATTAATATTTTATTTGATTGTTTGAGACTTTGAGTAGCTTCATATTATGTATTATGACTTTCATGTGTAGTTGGTTTCGATTTTCGAGCAGTTCTGGATTGATTTGAAAGAATGATTCTCGTTTTAGAAGCTTTAAGTTGGAAGAGTTTACCAAGGTTTGTGTTTTGGGTAAACGGACTCAGAATCGGGATTTAATTATTCCAATAAGTTTGTATGATGATTTTGGATATGTCCACAAAGTTTGGTTAAGTTTTGATGAGTTTTGGATAAGTTTGGGTTGTATGGTGATTGTTTTCGATTTCGATGTTGAGCATAAAGGTTACTAAATTGAGCAAATAGCATTTGATTCATATTTTGACTAAATCATTATATCTGTATCGTAATTTTGGAATCATAGCAACTGACATCATCGAGTTTCGACATCGTATGAGGAATTTATGGTCACTTTACTAAGAATTGGGTTGCGAGATTTTTCAGATTAATTATGAAATTGCCACTGAATTCGTATTTAAAAATCTGCACTATTTCTAAATATTGAAACCAACATACCTCCTTCACTATAAGGTCAAATGAAGTGATTCAAAAGCCCAACTTGACTGGAATTTCACGAGGAATCCATTGGAGGTATCAAAAGCGAGCTTTGAGATTATTTGGCATAAAAAATGAGGCAGAACAGCCGGGCGTTATTGGCCATTAATGTTATTGTAATGTTTCTCATCTTAAAAGTTTGGGATTGGGAGAATTCAAGGATGTTCTTCAAGTTTCTTCAATGGGGTAAGGTCTAAACCATAACCTAAGTATTTTTCTTTGATTTATTCCCTTGGTTTAAGGTTTAATCCGTGATTTTAATTGAAAACCCATTTAATTCTTTAAATCAACACCTAGGGTTATGTCCTAAATTTTAAAACTGAAAATGAGTTAGAGGCATTTATTTTCCGATTACTTTTGGGATAGAAGAACAACATACACGAATTTGGCGAGTTTTGGAGGAGTATTTCGGGAGTTATGGGACTCAACTAATGTGTGTTGGACTCTTGGGTTATGAACACCCAAGAGCGATGTTTTGGCAAATTGGTTGAGCTATCGGACTCAGACTGAGTCAGTTTTTATTCGTGTGAGCTTGTATTGGTTCGAGCTTCATTCGGGTAGGCTTGGATTCGAAATCCAAAGCGGGCCCAATGTTGACTTTTTTGTTGACTTTTTTGAGAAAATATAAAGATCATAGCGTTATTTATTGTAATTGGTTTCTCTTGCATTGTTTGATGCTATTAAATTATTTTTTGGTTAGATTTGAGCCGTGTGGAGTCGAATTTTAGGGGAAAAGCTATTTCGGAGGGTTGAGTTATCCTGGTTGAGGTAAGTGTCTTGCCTAACATTGTGTGGGGGAACTACCCCTTAGGATTGATATTGATTGATTCATTTGTGCCATGTAAAAGCCGTGTACGCAAGGTGATTGATCCATGCTTTAGTTGAAATGCCATATCATGTTCTAACTTTTCTTAGTTAATCTATTCTTGTTTGTGTTAGTCTATTCGTACGTGCCTTAATTGACTAGTTTAAAACTTGTTCTACATCCTACTTGATAAATTGCTCTCATGCCTTAGTTGAACTTGATGCCTCTTTTATTGTTACATGCTATCTCGTTATTGTTAATTATCATTATTTGAAGTTATTATTTGTGTTATCCCCTTCATTCTTGATTATCATTACTTGAAGTTATTGTTCATGTAATCTATTTCCTCGTTGATTTCCATTATTTGAAGTCATTGTTATAAGTTATCTCTTCCATTGTGAGTCATTCTTATTTAATACCGTGGTTATACATTATCTCATTGTTGAGTTGTTGGTGTTGAGGTTGTGAAGGCCGTTATCATGTTGAGACGCAATTATTATTATTAAAATATCTTCCTTGTTAGGCATTTTACATTCATTGTTGTTGTTGATATTCTTGTACCTATTGTGGTGGAGCCATGGGTTATTGTTGTGGAAATATTGATATTGTTGATTGTTGGCAAATTGTGATATATGGGCACTTGTGGTGCAAGTTATTATTGTGATGTGATATTGACACGCATGCGGCGGTATAAAGCTTGGGGTTAATGTGTATGCAGAGGTATAAGGTGGGATGTATATTCGTGTTACATATAGGGGAACTACGTGAAGTCACGCGGAGTTATAAAGGGGCTAAAGGGCGTGTAGCTATTTCGGAAAAAATATTTTCAAAACCTATTTCAAATGTAAGGCTCACGCGGTGGTGTAAAGAAAGATTGTGATTGAAATTTTGAAATGTGAATACGGGGCGGTACCTCGGTTGTGATTTTCATTGTACATTCCATGTTGGGATAACTTGTTGATTTGAACGGTCATTGTTCTTCCGTCAATTATTCATCCGCATTTTGATTGTGTTTGATTATTCGTTGTTATCTTGGTGTAGGAACGATTATGGTTTCTTGCGTAAGTCATGCATTCTATGTGATTTGTTGTGTTGCTTTAACATGCCAATTTGTTCCTCCATTATAACTTGGTGAATTGATTGTTAGTATGAATTTAATTGCATGGAGTCACTATATCATATTCTGTTGAGTTGTTGATAACATAATGGTTTAAATAAAAAAAATTATTAACATGCTTTATTCTATGTGCCTCTTAAAATAGAACTCGTTATCTCACTCGTTGCCTTATTATTCTAAATAGTTATCGCACTTTCACTATAATTGGGTTCTCAAATTATACTCATTACCCTGCTAGATGTTTACCATATTTAAAATTGTTATAATATTATTCTTTAACAAATTTTATATTTAATTCGTTAATTTGATTTATGTTTTGCTTTATTTAAAAATGATACTTTTACTCAATATTATTGATTTCTAAAGTAAATCCATCTTATACTCTATTTCGTACAAATTGAATATTATTTTACTTTACTTGATTTCTAAAATAAACTCATTATTTCATTTGACGGTTTACCTTATTCAAGATTGTTAATATATTTTATGATGTTCAAATATATCTTTTGTTTATCTAAATTAATATTTATCACGATTGCAAAGTACATGGTAGCACGTGGACTTTGCCATGCAAAGGTGATTATTATTATGGGCACGAGGTGCCATATGTGTAAGATTTGGAAATTGTAGTTCATGACTTGTGGTTTATGAGGTGAGGTTCCTCGGCGTAATTCTTGTTATAAGTCCATGCGGTGGGAGCGATTTGATTATTTAAGTTGTCATCCAAATTTTTTTCCTTATTTGAGTTTATTTACATCTCATCGGTGTTCTGATTATGTTGTTTCTTTATTACTCGTTTACTACTTGCTGCCATTTATGTTTCTATTACTTCATTGTTGGTTGTAAATCAATAATTTTTCTATCGTTGTTCTTACATTGATGTTCTTTCAATTGTTAGCTTATGTATATCTTGAACAGGTTTCTATATCTAGTAGTTGTCTTAACGTGGCCTCGTCACTACTCTATTGAGGTGAGGCTTGATACTTACTGAGTACCGTTGTGGTGTACTCATGCTATGCTTCTGCACATTTTTGTGCAGATCTAGGTATTCTGATTGTGCTGTTGAGAGTTGTGTCTGCGCCGCAGGAGACTTCAAGGTATACCTGCTTGGCGTTCACATGCCTCGGAGTCACCATCTTACTTCATTATGCTAGTGTTAAATTGTAATTCAAAACAGTATTGTGTTTAAAAATTCTAGTGTATTTTAGTAGTACTTATGACTCCGTACTACCGGTTTTGGAAAATGTATAACTATTGGTCTCTTGCGGCTATGTATGTCATTTAATAGTTTATGATAAATGATTGAATAGTTCAATTTTGTTATTAAATCAGCATGTATTAGGTTTACCTAGTTTTAAAAATTAGGTGCTATCACGATATCCTAAGGTTGGAAATTGTGGTCGTGACAATAGCCCACGTCCATCTAAGTATAGATAGAGGCAGATCCTCAAATAATAGTGGCAACCTCTGGTGTGTCACACCATAGAAATTGGAAATTCTTGAAATACCATGGCAGTTATTGGCATTTATATGTTTGATGTTTCAATTCATTTATTATTATTTTAAAAAGCATCCCTGAAAATAAGCAAAAATAAATGGAAAGGATAGGGATAATTTGTGGGTTATTAAGTAGTATCCCTATTTAAGGGGAATCTGATGCTAGGGTTTGTTAATTTTTAGTTGCAATGTATGTTAATCAATAAATCCTGCTATAATTATGTAACTTATTTTAAAATGTTGCATAGTTATGTGTTTTTCCTATTTTTCATTCAATAAAAAAAAGAGCTAGTTATGTTAGAGAGCTGAAGCAAATTGGTTGCTTTAGATAGCTCATCGGAAACTGTAACATGCATTAGATATGATTCATACAAAAGTCTATGATATTTTTATAGTTGTTATGTTTATATTATATGCGCTAAGCAATTGAACTTTTCTTCTATTTTATTTTCAGTATAAAATTTGATATCTAATTTTAGTTACAATATTTTCCTGCACGAAATTTAGTTATAATTTAAAACTTTTACTTTGCTACTTGAATTCTTTTATTACAGGAAAACAAATAAGAAAAAGGTGACAAACCAGCATCACCATATAAAAAGTAAGCAGAAGAAACTTTTAATTTGGATTAGATTCCATGTGAAATTCAAATAATTTAGTTTGAAAAAAATTGATTGATGTTTATGAAATCAAAACAAGTTTCTTAAGAGTCGGTTTAGTTCTTTAAAGAAAACAAGGATCAAAGATAGTGTGATCGTCCCTTATAACTTGAAACAAGGGGTAGTAGTGATGTTTTTCTATAAATTCCAGCATGTATTTCTTATATTTTTTTGATTGCCTTCTAGGTGAAAGAGGGTCCTTTACCTACCGGAATCGTCAAAATATCGATCCGGGGTCATTTACCTAAAATATTGACCGTGGTCAATTCTAACCTTATTTTTAATCAAAATTTGTATTTTCTTCAAAATATCACATAAAAACTTTTCGAAAAGCGATACGGATCACGCACGTGAACCAAGAAATATCAAACGAAGCTACAGAAGATCTCGGATCATAAAAAGTAGGATTAGTACTCAAAACGACCTATCGGGTCGTTATATTCTCCACCTCTAAAAGAAACGTTCGACCTCGAACGGACATAGAAAAGTACCTGGGCCGGTGTAAAGGTGGGGGTATCCACTCTGCATAGTTGACTCGGACTCACACATAGCTGCCTCGATCGGCTGACCGCTCCATTGCACTTTCACAGAAGGAAAACTCTTAGATCTCAACTTTCGAACCTTCCAGGTTAGAATAGCCATCGACTCCTTCTAATAGGCTAAATTCTCATCAAGCTGAACCTTGTCGAAGTCCAAAACATGCAAGTCGTCCTCATGGTACTTATGAAGCATGAAAACATGGAATATCGGATATACCTCCGCTAGGCTATGAGGCAAAGCAAGCCTGTAAGCAACCTCCCCAACTCTCTCTAAGATCTCGAATAGTCCAATAAACCTCGGACCCAACTTGCCATTCTTTCCGAACTGCATCACACTCTTCATAGGCGACACTCGAAGGAGAACCTTCTCACCCACCATATATGCCACATCTCGAACATTCCGGTCCGCATAACTCTTCTGTTTGGACTAGACTTTGCGAAGTCGCTCCTGAATTACCTTAACCCTCTCCATAACATCATTGACCAAATCAATGCCCAACAACCTGGCTTATCCGAGTTCAAACCAAGCAATCGGCGAACGACATCGCCTCCCATATAAGGCATAATACTGCGCCATCTGAATACTCGAATGGTAACTGCTGTTGTGGGCGAACTCTACAAGAGGTAAGAACTAGTCCTATGAACCTCAGAAATCCATAACACAGGCGCGTAACATGTCCTCCAAGATTTGAATGGTGCGCTCGGACTGTCGGTCCATCTGAGGATGAAACGTTGTGCTCAGCTCAACCTGGGTGCCCAACTCACGTTGCACGACTCTCCAAAAATGCGGTGTGAGCTGTGTGCCCCGGTCAGAAATGACAGAAATGGGCATGTCGTGCAGACGGATAATCTCCTGGATGTAAATCTGAGCCAACCGCTTTGAAGAATAGGAAGTATCCATCGAAATGAAGTGTGCGGACTTTGTCAACATGTCCACAATAACCGAGATTGTATCATATTTCTTCAACGTCCGTGGCAAGCCTACCACAAAGTCCATAGTGATGCGCTCCCACTTCCACTATGGTATGTCCAATCTTTGAGTCAATCTACCCTATTTCTGATGTTCATACTTCACGTGTTGATAATTCAAACATCGAGATACATAAGCAACAATGTCTTTCTTCATTCTGCGCCACCAATAATATTGTTTCAAGTCATGGTACATCTTCGTGAAACTTTGGTGAATAGAATAGCACGAAATGTGAACCTTCTCAAGGATCAACTCTCTCAACTCACCAACATTTGGAACACAAATCCGACCTTGAAGCCGCATAACACCATCATCACTTATCACAACCTCCTTAGCACCATCCTGCTGCACCGTATCCTTCAACACGAACAAGTGAGGATTATCAAACTGGCGAGCCTTGATACGCTCCAACAACGAAGACTGTGCCGCAACGCAAGCAAGAACCCGACTAGGCTTCGAAACATCCAATCTCACAAACCAATTGGCTAAAGCCTGGACATCCATGGCTAGTGACCTCTCTGCTACCGATAAATATGTCAAACTACCCATGCTCTCCGCCTTCCTACTCAATGCATCGGCCACTATATTGGCCTTCCCCGGATGATATAATATGGTGATATAATAGTCTTTCAACAACTCTAACCATCTCCGCTGCCGCAAATTAAGGTCCTTCTGCTTGAACAAGTGCTAGAGACTCTGATGGTCTGTATAGACCTCACAATGAACGTCGTACAGATAGTGCCTCCAAATCTTCAATGCGTGAACAATGGCTGCCAACTCTAAGTCATGAACATGTTATTTCTTCTCATGAACCATTAACTGCTGAGACACGTAGGCAATCACCCTACCATCTTGCATCAATACCGCGCCAAGGCCAATACGCGACGCATCACAATACAGAGTATAGGATCCTGAACCTCTAGGCAATACCAACACTGGGGTTGTAGTCAATGCAGTCTTGAGCTTCTGAAAAACTCAATTCACACTCGTCGGACCATCTGAAAATAGCACATTACTGGGTCAACTTGATAAATGGGTCTGAGATAGATAAAAACCCCTCCACAAACCGGCGATAATAACCCACCAAACCCAAGAAACTCCAAAACTTTGTAGTTGAAGTAGGTCTAGGCCAATTCTGAACTGCCTCAATCTTCTTAGGATCTACTTTAATACCCTTGGAAGATACAACATGGCCCAAAAAGGCAATCGAGTCTAACCAGAACTCACACTTTGAAAACTTGGCATATAATTGAAGATCTCTTAGAGTCTGAAGTACGATCCGCAGATGCTGCTCATGATCCTCTCGACTGCGGAAGTAAACCAAAATATCATCAATGAAGACGATCATAAAATAATCCAGATAGGTCTTGAATACCCGGTTCATCAAATCCATAAAGGCTATTGGAGCATTGGTCAAGCTAAATGACGTCACTAAGAAATCATAGTGACCATACCGAGTCCGAAAGGCTGTCTTAGGGATATCCCATGCCCTAATCTTCAACTGATGATAGCCAAATCTCAAGTCAATCTTCGAAAAAGATCTTGGCACCCTGAAGATGATCAAATAAGTCATCAATCCTCAGCAACGGATACTTATTCTTGATAGTGATCTTGTTCAACTGCCGATAATCTGTACGCGTCCTCATCGTTCCATACTTCTTCTTCACAAACAACGCTGGTGCACCCCAAAGAGAGACATTAGGTCTAATGAATAAATTGTCAAGCAAATCATGCAACTGCTTCTTCAATTCCTTCAACTCAACTGCGGCCATACGATATGGTGCGGTAAAAATAGGCTGAGTGCCCGGAACCAGATCAATGCAGAAGTCGATATCTTTGTCGAGTGGCATCCCTGGCAAATCTGTAGGAAACATCGCAGGAACTCGCACACAATTGGCGTACTGAATCTATGAAACAAACAATCGCGCTAGGATCACGGATATATGCCAAATATGTTAGACATCCCTTCTCGACCATACGTTGAGCCGTCATATAAGAAATGACCATGCTAGTGGGATGGCCAAGAGTCTCTCTCTACTCCAATCAAGACAACACCGACATGTCTAATGTCCCAGTCTTGGCGTGACAGTCCAAAATAGCGTGATAAGGTGACAAGCAATCCAAGTCTAAGATCACATCAAAATCTACCATATCTAAAAGTAGAACGTCTACCCTAGTCTCATAGCTCCCGATAGAAACCACACACGAGCGACAAATAATATCTACCGCAATAGAATCTCCCACGGGCGTAGACACATAAACAGGAAAGAATCACGAGACATAACTAGATATAAAGCAAAATAGGATGATACATATGAATAAGTGAAGCCCGGATCAAATAAAGCTGAGGCATCCCTATGGCAAACTGGAATAATACTTGTGATGACTGCATCAGATGACTCTGCCTCAAGTCTAGCTGGAAATGCATAGAAACGAGGCTGAACCCCACCACTCTAACCTTCGCCTCTCGGATGGCCTCTCCCTGACTGATCTCCACCTTTAATGGGCTGACCACCACCGCAGGCTGGTTGCCCCCGCCTCTAGCTGGCTGAGCGGGTGGTGGGTCAACCGGTACCAGAATCATAACATGAGAACTCTGATGTGGCATGCTACCCTGCGACCTAGGGCACAACCTCACGGCGTGCCTCAGATCTCCACAAGTATAACAAGTCATCGACTGTTGTGGCTACTGACCCTGAAACTGCCCCTGTCGACATGAATAACTACCCTGATAATTCTGAACCGGAGGTGCACTGACCGGAGCTGAAGGTACGATGTAGTCTAGCTGCTCAGGATGAAACCCATAAGAACCACGACTACCAGAAGCACCGTAGGATACCTGAAGCGCTGACTGAATTGGCTTGGGAGGATGGCCTCTACCATATGAACCCCTGCTTCCAGATGAGACATCACTGAACCCACCAAAATGACGAGGCCTCTTCTCAAATACCGCCTTCCTACCCTGTCCAAGAATCATCTTGATCCGTCTAGCAATATCTACTGCCCGCTAGAAAGAAATATCATCCCCATTCTCCTTGACCATCTGTAGCATGATACCAAAAGTAAGACCATCAATTAATATTCCCCCCCCCCTCTCTCCCTTTCAGTAGGAAGCAAGATAATCGTATGGCGAGCTAAATCCACGAATCTAGTCTCATACTGGGTAACAATTATGCTACCCTGCTGAAGGCGCTCAAACTGCATGCGGTACTCCTCTCTCAGAGTAAAATGAATGAATTTCTCCAAAAATAGGTGTGAGAACTAATCCCAAGTAAGTGGAGGTGATCCTGCTGGTCTGGCTCGATCATAGTCCTGCCACCACCTCTTGGCAGAGCCATGCATCTGAAATACCGCGAAGTCAATTTCATTGGACTCCACTATACCCATGTTGCACAACACCTCATTCAACGATCAATGAAATATTGTGGGTCCTGAGAAGATGTGCCACCAAAGCGAATAGAAAATAACTTTGTGAACTTGTCCAATTTAATCAACCTCTCAGAAGACATCATGGACCTCTCCCCAATCTATATAGCAACAATAGGCTGAGCCACTCCAACTGGCAGAATTGCCAGAGTCTGATATTCGTGAGCCATCTGCTTTGGTGTGAGAGTAGCGAGAGTCTAGGCTCCTCCCCTATCCTGAGAGATAGTTGGTGCCACCGGAAATGCACCAGTCTGAGCCACACTCTCCATAAGGCGCACTAAGCGGACTATAGTGTCCTGAAGTATCGGGGTAGCAATAAACCCCTTTGGGGCCTGAGTTGGTCCAACTGACATGGTCTGAATAAGAACCTCCTCCTCCTGCTCGATCTGAGGCTCCTCAATAAGTGCTGTTACACATGCTCTAGGCTGGGCTCTGCCTCTGCCTCTGGCTCGGCCTCGGCCTCTACCTCTTTCTCTGGTAGTGGCAGCAACCTGGGGCTCTGGGTCCTGACCCACCGTGGTTGTTGTGTGTATCCTCACCATCTGCGAGAGAAAAAGAATGGAATGATTCAAATTTCAGTGATAGAATAAAATCGCATGATAGAGAAATAAATAAGTGAAATTTTCCTAAACCCCTATAGCCTCTAGAAGATAAGTACAGACGTCTCCGTACCAATCCTCCAGACTCTACTAAGTTTGCTCATGAATCGTGAGACCTAACCAACCTAGTACTCTCATACCAACTTGTCACGATCTAGATTCCCAACCTCGGGGTCGTGATGGCGCCTAACATCCACTTGCTAGGCAAGCCAATATTAGATAAATAATTAACCTTTTTAGCAATTTAAAACAAAGTGTTAACAATTATTAATGACTAATAAATTTGTAATACATAAAACAAACCCATAATATAGCACGTTCTAGTCTAATTCTAGAAATCTGGAGTCACAGTACATGAACAACTAGAATACCGCAAGTATAGTTTGAACAAAATACAACAACAACAACAACCCAGTATAATCCCACTAGTGGGGTCTGGGGAGGGTAGTGTATACGCAGACCTTACCCCTACCTGGAGTAGAGAGGTTGTTTCTGATAGACCCTCGGCTCCCTCCCTCCAAGAACTCCCCACCTTGCTCTTGGGGTGACTCGAACTCACAACCTCTTGGTTGGAAGTGGAGGGTGCTCACCACTAGAGCAACCCACTCTTGTCAAAATACAAGGACTGCAAAGACAGAAATAGACAGTAAAGACAGAAATAGAAGAGGACTCCAGGGATTGCAAACGCCAACAACTCTACCTCAAGTCTTCACTATAGAAATGATCCGAGCAGAAGCACCACTAGACATTGCTGGGACCAATACCAGTATCTGCACAAGAAGTGTATAAGTGTAGTATGAGTATAACTGACCCAATGTACTCCTTAAGTGTTGAGCTTAATCCCGACGTAGTAGTGACGAGGCTATGACAAGGCACCTAATAAGATCCTGTGCAAATATGTACATAAAGCAATAGAAATAACAAATAGGACATTTATCATAATAAAAGGGGGGGAATATGTAGAAAGGAAAGCACGATAAGAATGGGGAGTGCAAAATCACCAAGTAACCTCCTTCCAAAATAAATGACAATGCAATCGAATAGATCACAAAATTTGGAAATCAATTAGAGCAATAGAACCAACAATGGCACGACATCACCCTTCGTGCTTTTACTCTCATCCTCACCATGATAAATGAAATGGAATGGCATCACCCTTCGTGCTTTTACTCTCTTCCTCACATGGTATGATAAATGATAATAAGAAATCAAGTGCACCACATCATCCTTCGTGCTTTAATCCTCACAATCTCTCAACTCAATGATAGTATATGCATATGAGGCACGCTAACACCCTTCGCGCTTTTCACTCTTTCTCACCGAGCCACAATAATAAACTAAGGTACCAATGCAAGGTGGAAAATAAATTTTACTTCAATCATAGTGTTATGATGAATAAACTCAACTTTCAATATTCCACAACTTCAAAATAAACAATAAATACGAAGGTGAACAATTAGAGAAATAATAATCTAACTAAGGCATGGAAGACATAGTCAATGCAACAGCATAATATGATAAAATAATTTTCACCTGCATGCTTTAATCCAATTACAACGTATATATACTCGTCATTACATATACGTTATTCCCACACATAATTCACGTAGCAAATAGACCAACAAGTCCTAATTCCCTCAAGTTAAAGCTAACCACGACACTTACCTCACTCTGCAACCAAATCAATGCTCAACCACGACTTTTCTCTTAGAATTAGCCTCCAAATCAATCTAATCTAGCAAAATATAGTTCAATTAATTCAAAATAAGGTTTAGAAACTACCTACAAGTGAAAAAGATTCAATATTAAATGAATTTAGAAAAAGTAAACCCCAGACTCGCTTGGTCAAAATTCAAGATTTGGACCAAAACCCGATTGCCCATTCACCCCCGAGCCCAGTTATGTGATATATTTTGAAATCTGACCTCAATTTGAGATCTAAATCTCAATTTTGCAAAAATCCTAAATTCTACCAAATCCCTAATTTATACCATGGGAATACTAGGTTAAAGGTTAAAATTAATGGGAGATTATAGAAATACATCAAAACTAAAAATCACTAACCAATGAAGTGGGGATGAAAAATCTCTTCAAAATCGCTTCTAGGTCGAGCTCTAGCTTTAAAAAATGGTGTAGAATGACAAAATCCCGACTTAGAGTTTTCATTTAACTAGGCGTCAGGTATTCTTCGCGTTCGTGAAGCACATGCCGCGTTTGTGAAGCACACATGCCCATTGGCCTTCGCATTTGCGAAGCTCTCATCGCGTTCGTGAAGGATTCTTCCCAGCCAAGCCTACACGTTCGTGACCCATGGTTCACATTCGCGATGAAGAGCCATCAGCCCTCCTCCAAATCACCCCAAAAGCATCTCGTTCGCGGGATGCCTGTCGCATTCGCGAAGGGTAAGCCGCCCATTGCTTCTCGTTCGCAACCAGACCCTCGCGTTCGCGAAGAACAACCAGCCCCCAGCCCCAAACTTCCTCTTCGCGATCGCGTGAGATGCTTCGCGGTCGTGAAGCATTGGACACCAGCAGCAGAAAACCAGCAATCTTTTAAGTCCATAAATGGTCGAAGCATATCCGAAACTCACCTGAGCCTCTCGGCTCCAAACCGAACATGCACACAAGTGTAATAACATCGTATAAACTCGCTCGCGCTATAAAAATACCAAAATGACATCTAAAACTATGAATCATACATCAAAACACATGAAATTCGAAAGAAAACTCAAGAACCTCTAGAATCACAACCAAGCATCTGAATCCTATCAAACCAACTCCGAATCGCACCAAAATTTGCAGACAAGTTTCAAATAGCAAAGAGGACCTATTCCAAGTCCCAAAACTAAAATCCGAACCCGATAATTATAAAGTCAACCTGCGGTCAAACCTAAGGAATTTCCTAACATTCAAATGTCAACTTTCGGCAAAACGAGTCAAATCAACCTAGGGAACTCCGAATTCAAATTCCGAGCATAAGCCCAAGTCCAAAATCGCAATACAAACTTACCGAAATCGTCAAAATACCGATCCGGGATCGTTTACCCAAAAAATTGACCGTGGTCAACTCTAACCTTATTTTTAGTCAAATTTTTTTTTTTGTTAAAAAAACTTTCACATAAAAGCTTTTCGAAATGCGACATGGACCACGCACGCAAACCAAGTAACATCAAACAAAGCTATGAGAGGTCTCAAATCATGAAATTTGGGGTTAGTACTCAAAACGACCTATCAGATCGTTACACAAACAGTCAATAACAAATAATACTAGAATAACTAATCTCACATAACTAATTTTAGTAAAATTAATCCCAGACAATTAATTCTAATATAACTTGTCTTTAAACCAAATGACCCCTAAGCAGAGGCGGATCCATGATTTGAAGTTTATGGGTTCCTACCGTAATCTCAAATTATTATGTAATAATAATTAAGTTCACAGTTAAATATTTATAAATATGTCGTTTATTTGTTTTTATAAATATAGAGTCTACACAAAAATTATTTGGTTTTCGAAAACCCATATTCAATGCTCTAAGTCCGCCACTACCCCTAAGAGCTTAAGGGGGCAAGATCCATTTATTTCCGTGACTTCTTAGAAAAAATCTTATGTTGATTTAGCGAATTAAGTTTTCATTTTACGATTTCTTAACCTATTATTTATATATTTTACGAATACTTTTAAAACACATCAATATTTAAGTTAATTACTACGTATAAACACTTAGCCAAGGAGAGGAGTTTCATGTTCAAAGGAGTAATAAAAACGATTCGACCAGGTGTACAGGCCACTAACTGTACATCATAAGTGGGTCCTACATCTTTTGTTTTGTCCACAAGTAGGTCCGTCGTTTCAGAATTTCGAACGTTTGTACTATTTCTGAAAACTTTTGAACTTTCCACCCTCTCGTAATTCGAACGTTACTGGAAAAACCAACAAAACGGCTATAAAAACAGAGACTTTCCACCTCATTTTTTCTCATATTCAATTCCTCATTCTTTCACTCCTAAACTCCATTTTCTGCTTCTTAATTTCTCTGTTTATATCAATATAAAATCAGGGGAATGGCAACAGTAAGAATCTTGAAACTTACCATGTTCACCATTTTCACTATAATTTATGTAGCAGCTACTAAAATCACAGCTCAAGAAGGCGATTTTGCTGCGGCCCCGGCTCCGGGAATGGACGCCGGAGCTGGGTTTCAGCTCACTTTGTCAAGTGCCTTGATTTTCTCTTCTCTCTTCTTATCTTTTATGGGGTTCCTCTTGCATTAATTTTATTTGAATACTAATAGAGTATTATATTTATGTTTTTTAATTTAGTTTTTTGGCATTAATATATTAGTATTAGTTAAGGTCTTATAAGGTATCTGTTTCTTACACTACAATGATGTATGGGTATGGATTATCTCTATCCAATTAAGATGAGTGAATTTTATTTTGTTTTTTTGTTTTTTCCATTGCTCTGTTTCCCAATAATTGTTTTCTATGTGGATTGTAGCGTGCAAAGAAAATTCGGAGTATTTTTAATAACTTTTTACCTATTGTAGATTGAATGTCAATATTTCGTATATTTCGTCGAGTTGAGATTAAGTGGGCGTTTGGAAAACAAATGGTTTTTTTTATCAAATGAAAATGATATTTGAAAATTAGAGTTGTGTTTGAATATGAATATAATTTTGGATTGTTTTTGAATTATTGTGAGTGATTTGAGTGAATTTTCAAAAAATTCCAAAATTTATCTTTTAAGTTAAGATTGAAAATTTTATGGTAAAACACTGATTTCGAGAAAAAGTGAAAATACTTTCATGACCAAACAAGCTCTAAATCATCTTGAAATAAAAATATTCTTTTGAACACTGTTATATTTTGATCGAATTAAATATCTTGATGTCAATATTAACCAAGCAAATACTCTAACTAAAACTAATTACGAGTTGGTGAAAAAGTTCAGAACTCATAAGCGGCAATTTTAAATCTTGACTCGGGTTTTCGAGGTGAAGCGTGGCGCATTGAACAAGCCACTTCAAATTAGAGTCAAGGTGCATATATATATATATATATATATATATATATATATATATATATATATATATATATATATATATATATTGCAAGTATATCCCTTGTCAACTAATTTAAATTTTGTATAAGAATGATAAATTTACTTACATGTGTAGTCTTGTTAAATTTAAAAGAATTGAATCTTGTTCAAACTTTAAAAAAGAAAAATCAAATTAAATTAATTAGATATTTGTTGCTTTCACTCTATATTTCTAAATAATTTTCTAATTATGGAATATCATGCTACAAAGTGGTTCTTTTCTTTTTCTCCACTAATAATTAATATCCAAAGTGATTTAGGAAAAAAAAAAGGTCTTACGAATCAAGAAATAGTCATATATTGGTGGTGGTGCTAATCAAGTTTTGTTTGTTTGACTAATGTTACCGAGATCTTGTTACCTTATTTTGTAGTTCAACCTTTATGCATGATAGAATTGAAAGTTAAAGAGTTCGAATGTGAAGTTGTCTTATAGTTATGAAGATATGTGAATGCATGATCCTAGACGAAATTAGCAAATTTGGTTTACTTCAAAACACATACTCATTCGGACCAAAAGCGCCCCTATAATCTCTCAGAAATCTTTGGCATCCATGCATATTTCTTACGGTCAAGTCACCCATGATAAAAAAAATAATATTTATACTTTTATAATAATATAAATATTAATAAATAGGTATAGATAGAGATTAGATGAATCTTACAAGATTTTGATTTCCCAAAAATATACTACTAATTATCTAAATAAGACAATTGTATAAGATAAAGAGACAATTATATAAGATAAAGAGAATGTCGGTTCAGGGAAACAAATCACGAAATTTTAAGACAAAATTTAACGCAAGAATAAAACAAAACTTGAGAAACATTGCCAATTTGATTCCTTGTTGCTCACTACTTTTTTCTTACGTGATTAATACATGCCTTCTCGAAAACCAATTCTTATTTCATTCACACGGTTAAATTTGTATTCTATCACAACTTTGTATTTTTAACGTGTAATGTTTCCAATTGTGTCATTTTCTTATTTACTTGTAATATTTAATATTTTAAGAATATTTTGATCGTTCAATATTTAGTGTTGAACATTTATATTTTTATAATAATATATATATATATATATATATATAAAATAATTTTTAATTTAATTATATAATATAATTTTTTGATGAATGATGTTTATCTGACCGCTTTCATTGCATGTGGCTATGCCACTAACCCTTCCTATTGGGACATGTGGGTTTATACTTTATTGTTGTTATTAGGAAGAGATGGAAGTATTTACGGAACTATAAAGTAGATAAGTACTCTTTTAAAACATTCTGTGTGGCAAAATTAAATCGCTATGACTACCTGCATCGATGATAACGTAAGATATTTTTTAACACTACCTAAGTGGTAAAAACTGTCAAAAAGTTTGACTATGGAGCAGAGTAAAACCATAATAATCGCGCCGGCTTTCCTTCTCCTAACAAACTCTCTACATTTTCACTCACTCGTTCTTATCACCAAACAATTTTTTTTTTTTGGGTTTATGAATATATATACCCAAAAAAAGCTCACTCAAAATTCCATACTAGCAAACTTTCCTCTCCATTTTCTCTCTCTACTTCTACCATTTTTTCGACTTTGCTCATCAAGAAACAAACAGACCTAAATTGATTGGGGAGTTTTTTTTTCTTCTTTTGTTTTATGAAATGACAGACTATAGATTACCAACGATGAATAATAATATATGGAGCAGTACTACACCAACTCGCCGGACTTCAGTTTCTCCGGCGTTGGTGTCGGTGACGGGGACAGCCGGAGACCCATTAAAGTCGATGCCGTATTTCAACATAGAGTCGCTGCAACAGCGACTCCAGACATTAATTGATGGGGCTCGCGAAACGTGGACGTATGCCATATTCTGGCAATCGTTGGTCGTGGATTTCGCGAGCCCCTTTGTGTTGAGGTGGGGTAATGGGTATTATAAAGGGGAAGAAGACAAGAATAAGTGTAAAACAACGTCGTTTTCGCCTTATTTTATCGCGGAGCAAGAACACCGGAAGAAAGTTCTCCGAGAGGTGAATTCTTTAATTTCCGGCACACAAACTAGTGGTGAAAATGACACTGTGGATGAAGAAGTAACAGATACTGAATGGTTTTTTCTGATTTCAATGACCCAGTCGTTTGTTAAGGGAAGCGGGCTTCCGGGCCTGGCAATGTATAATTCAAGCCCGATTTGGGTTACTGGAACAGAAAGATTAGCTGCTTCTAACTGCGAACGGGCCCGACAGGCCCAAGGATTCGGGCTTCAGACTATGGTTTGTATTCCTTCAGCTAATGGTGTTGTTGAGCTCGGGTCAACTGAGTTGATATCCCAGAGCTCAGATTTGATGAACAAAGTTAAAGACTTGTTTAACTTAAACACTGATATGGGCTCGCCTACGGGCTTCGTATCGGGTTCATGTGTTGTTCCGTCTGAGCCCGATCTGTCGGCCCTTCGGCTTACGGATCCGTAAAGGATTCGTTGAATACAACTCCTTCAAGTAATAGCAGTAAGCGACTTGTGTTTGGAAATGATAATTCTGAATTTGGTCATCAAAATCAGCAACAAAATTCTCAGCAAACACAAGGATTATTTTAATTAGGGAGTTGAATTTTTCTGAATATGGATTTGACTTATTACATGCCTTTTGCAACATCTTCGGACTTATGATTTTCTTTTTATTCTTGAGACTTATAACGTTCTTCGTAATCTTAGTGTAGCGATTGTGGTTGAGAGAAGGGGAGTTATAAATGAAGCTTTCGCGTGAAGAGAAAAGAGAAAGATGTGAATGTTTTTTTTTTTGTGAGACTTTAGTTTAATGCATGTAAGGCATATTATGCGTTTTGTTTTAAATCCTAATCCTTTATTTTTCGTAAATAAGTTACGTTATACTACTATTTCCTTATTTATAGCTTAAATTTTAAAAGAAAAAAAAGGCTAGAAGTTACTGCAGTAATAGGCTCTAAAAATTACTTTGACCATGTAAAACAAAGTTTCCATCCTCCGTGGATGTTAGTTAAACTCATTTAAAATAGAAATAATTTTAAAAACTTTCATCCGTCTCATATATACACTAATTTCCTTATATAGTCTGACCTTTCTATTACTTCACTATAAAAATCAAATTTTCCTTGTAACCGATTTTTTAAGTTATATTTTATCTTTCTATAATAATTTTTTACTTATAAGCAATAATTTATAGCAGAACGCTCTTTATAAAATTACTCATCTATAACAGCCATATAGAATTTTTAATTATTTGGATAGAAGATTTAACGGTTAAGGTTTAACAATTATTTAACAAAGCTAAGATTTTTGCTGAAGATTTGGACATGCGCCAATTCAAGCGTTATATCACTAGTAAGAGAATAAAATCTACGAAACAAATTACAAATACAAAGTTTATCCATCAATCTTGAATTTTTTTATTTTTCTAGGTAGCTTTGTGTGCTTTAGAGTTTAAATTTTTATACGTTTAGTTGTGTATTTATTAATAATGTATTAGCTTTCTTCAATATTTAACTAGTAAAATATGCATAGCTTTCGATATTTTAAATTTAAATAATTTTTTTATATGGAACATTAAAAAGGAAAAATAATTAATTTTTTGGATAATTTTTATTTAAAACAGCTAAAAGATATTTAAATATCAAATATTGTTATAGGTATATCAAACTAAAAAAATATCGGAACAAACGAAACAGTTACAGCGAGAATTACTGTAATTTGTATTATCACATATACTCTGCATCTCTATACGCAAAAGTGTTCTTTAGCAATTCTTTTTCTTTTTGTTTGTTCTTTGCTTTCATATTCAAATTGCACTTGCGTTTTGGCTGTCTTTGAATAGGCTATTTGTATAAACTTCAAGAGGCATATAAAATAATATTTCTTATATCTTCTCACCTTCTAATTACCTAATTTTTTTCTTCAAAATTACAGAACAAGCCCAATAGAAAGATATACACTGAATTCATTTGGAAATCAGACTCATTTACTCGGTCAATTATGATATCCTTCCATTTATTTTTAATTATCATGTTCTTTTCCACGCCACATAAGAACTCATAAATAAGAAGTATTTGTTGACTAGTTATTCTTTCATATCTCTATTTTTTAAATACAACTTCAGAAATTCGAATCCTAAGTGCAGTAAAAGCTCTCTAAATTAATATTCGATAGATTACGAAACTCTCTAAGATAATATTTTTCTCCGATCTCTAGTTGGGCCAATAGAAGAAATCACCGATTTCGATAAAATAATAAGATAATATATTTTCAGAAGACCCCTATATAACTATATGGTCTCATTAATATTATAAATTAATAATGCTTTAGAATTACAAAAATATCTAAGACAATTTAGTGAAATATGATTCTAGTGTTTTTTGCGTTTTCTTAAAATTTAAATCCAGTTGAAGCTATCTTTAATTTTTCTTATTGCATCCAAAAGTTCCGGTGTTGTCTTCTCGAACTGCACCAAAAAATTATGAAGAGGTCTAGACGCGATAAGTGTCTCCTTACGTGTAACTGGTTCTAAATGTATTGTATCGTCTTCAACTTCATCATCAACATAGTTTTCTCCGATGGTATCCGCAATTTTTTCTAAGCTCTGGACCTCTGATCATGTATCATTTTCACTCGGGTAATCCAACAGGCTATTGACATTCATTTTCTTGTGATAACCGAAATCATTAATCATGACCTCAAGTTCATGAATGTTGTTGTTTTCACAAGTGGGTTCATTTAAATTTCTTGAGGCTTCATCCCTTGAGCGAATTTTGCAGTGTCGAAAATAATTTGCTATTGTCTCTTGCTGAACATTTGTCGCTCAAGCTGCGATCGCAAGATTGATAACATCCAAAATATTAATCTTTCCTGGATCAGTTTGTCCCAGCTCATAGCCTTCTAATATCCTACGGTAAAATCTACTACGATAATGCATCTTGAAAGCTCTTATTATCCCAGCATCACAAGGTTGAATTTTTGATATCATGTTGGGTGGCAAGAAAAGCAATTCAATATTTTATAGTCCTTCAATATTTCTTGGATGTACTGGACAATTATCTACCACAAGCAAATTCGTCTACCATGCATTTTGTGGTAAAAACAACGAATATATTCATAAAAAAATACACTTGTCATCTATGCTCTTTTGTTTGCACGATAGTGACAATTCAAGTTGTTCATGGTGACATTCTTGAAGCAACGCGTTTTTGTATATTTTTGAATAATCCATAAAGGATTTTTTTCAGATCCATCCTCATTGCAACAAACAACAACTGCGAGTCTTTCTTTGTCCTGCTTTCTTCCTTCAAGTTGTTTCATAGTAAGAGAATGATTAGCTTATAAACCGTAAAACAAACCAGTTTCATCCATATTAAAAACATCTTTCATAGGGAATTGGTTTATTATTTTCCCTTATGGACTCCAATTTCGTCTCCATATCTTGTATATCAACCGAACTACTCTCTCCGAAATAACGAAATGACTTGATACCATGTCTTAGTTTGAATTTCTCAAACCAATCTTGAGAAAAGTTGTGCTCAAAATCTTGTTGAGAATATAAAAGTTTCATTGTATCTCTTGCCTTCTCCAAAATTAACTCTCCGGTTATATTCATACGGTCTTGGTATTGGAGAAACCACTCATAAATAACCTTCCCATGTCTGAAAATTTTGCTGGCTTGTGCCGCTTGATATCCCATACTTTTTCTAAGTTAGCCGAAAGATACTCAGCTGATCGTTTGAGTGTGTTTGATATTGTACCTTGACTAATTTTCAAATAAAATTTTTCATTAAGCCAGAACTGCAAATCTTTTTGAGCGCATGTGGAATGATCTTTTTGTACTCACATAATGCTTTACGTATTTGATTTGTTAATGTTGATTTTGTGACACCTTTTATGAGAAGTCACTGTTGGGTATGATTTGAAGAAATTTTCTACGTTGCTTATATAGTATATTCTCTCACTATCATACATTGAATACTTTTAGTAAAAATATAATGAATAATATTTGATTATTAAGAAACAACGAACGTTACAATGATTTATTAATTACAATGAATAAACAATGAGGATTACAATGAATCATTTAATAAAAACAATTATAACAATAAACATACATCATACATTGTATTTTATGTAAAATAAATTTATTTTTTATATTAGTTCAATAAATATGATACATAAATTAGTAAGATACAAATCAAAATTAACCTTCATTGAATCTCGAAAACACTCTTTAAATTAATAAATATTAATTTATCGATTAAATAATACCTCTACAAACTAATAATATTTCATGGTCCCGACAATATTAAATTAATGTGTGCAATTTCAGATTTCGAATCTTAAGTTCTGAAACATAAATTTGTGCTTCGAATTTCAACAATCCAATACACAATTTCAACGCTCAAATCTACTCCAAGTGAGCTTAATTTTGAAACATAACCTTCAAATTTCATAAAGAATAAATCTCAATCATCAAATTATCAAAACAACAATAAATTTAGCAAACTTATTTTGCAACTAAGAAGAAGAAGAACAAACTCTAAGCACAAAGAAGAAGAAAACAATAGTAAAGAAAAAAAAAAAATGTATGTATATGAAGTTATCCAAAAATTGGGTATCAGTTAAACGTTTTTTAAAAGGTGGTTATAAATTCAATAACACAAAAGTGAATGCCAAATGAAAATATTACCTTTGGAAATATAACTTCAGCCACAAAAAAATATTTTTGGCCAAAAAGAAGCTTTGACCAAACAAGCTATGAGACCACTCCAAGTACCGAATTACTATCATAAATAAAAAAGTGAAAATGATACCAGGTAAGCACTTTTAAGCATGCTGTTTAAAATATATTCATAATTTATAATGTATTTAAAAATTAGTCAATTTTGCTCAAACTTTAGGACACAGCGTCCTAGAGTTTAAACCTCAAAATTCATACTTCAGGACACCGTGTCATAAAGTTCGAAAATTGTGTCATGAAGTTCGAATTTTATGTCCTAAATTTTAAATTAGTAGCTCAGAAATTCAGGACACTTAGTCCTGAATTTCAAATTAGGAGCTCAAAAATTTAGGACATTAAGTCTTGAATTTTTAAATTCATGATAATTGGTCCTGAAATTTAGGTGAATTGACTAATCTTTAAATACAATATAAATTGTAGATTTATTTTAAATAACGACTTAAAAGTGTTCACCCAATAAAAAATCTTCTAATTAAACTCTCAAAAGATATTTTAAAAAGTTTGTCGAAAAAGGATTTTTAAAAGTACAAAACGCCACGTAAAGTATGCACGAGCGCAGGACAAATAAGAATCCAACACGATTACACCTAATCAGTAAAGTATCTTCCTTTGTTGGCAGACAAAACAAAGAAAAACGACACATACAAAAGAAAGAAAACTCTGCCATAATTCATTCACCACATCTCTCCTCTCTCTTGCGGCGATCTTAATCTCTTACGTGGTTAATTTCTAAAACCCTTTTTGTTCTTATCTCTTTTTTTTGTTTATTTTATGAAGTATATTAATATTTCGTATTACAATTCTTTTTGCTGTGTTTGTGGATCTGTTGGATTACCTCAAGAATTGGGTACTATTTTTGTTCAATTAGAGTATTCTTTTACCCTTTTAAGAATTATTATTGTATATTAATTGATGAAGCTTTTTGACTACTCTTTTTTATTTCCTGGGTTAAATTTGCTTTGATTTGGAGCTAGGTTTTTTAATTCTGAACCAAAAGCTTAGCTGTCAAAACTCAGAGGGTCACAGTTAGAATATAGAGAGTTGTTGTGACATGAATTGCATAACCAGAATTTTTGGTTCCTGTTTCAGTTTCAAGTTTAGGAGTTAATCATATTTTAACTGGCTTACATATTTTTGAGTATCTTGCTCACTGTTGTCAAAGGCAAAAAGCTCTAAAAAAGCGTTACACGTATATTGGGGCTTTAAACAGCGCAACTTATATTTGTTGTTTAGTACCGCTAGAACTCGTGCGTAATGGGTGAGCACGCTTTAGTGCCTGGCCTTGACAACATTGATCTTGCTTATATTACTTGAATAGAGAGAGAATGGACATATATGGGAAATAAATATAGATGAATTCACGGCTCCTAACTGATTTTGGATTGAGACATAGTTGGTTGATTGATTTGCTTATATTACCTGCAAAATCTGTTATACATTCATACTCATGTATTTTTGTTTTTGCTGAATATCGCTTTGTTTGTTGCGTCTGATGAACATGTGTATGTTCATCTTTCTTTTTTGCCCTTCCAAGAGGGACTTCGTGTGTACTTGGTTGGTTACAATGTGGGCGTGTTCCCGTTGTTACTTGCTTAGAAAAATGGTCTTTTTCAGCCGAGGCAGATCCGGAATTTAAACTCTATGAGTTTAATCTTTAAGGTTATTAACATTGAATCCATTATATTTAAAGTTATGAGTTCATATCGACTATTTTTTATAATTTTAGTGAGCTTTTACACATAAATTTCTCTACGCCGAAAGTACCGGGTTCAGATGAACTCATGAACCCGACAACAATATGCTGCATTGCCTCTATTCGTCAGCCTATAACTTAGCTGCATAAATTTAGATGGTTTATAGCGAGTGGAAGGAAAGAATATGCTTTCCTTTCCCTATTATATTTTTCTCAGGAGAAGCAGTTTTAGGAGGTTTCTTTTGTATTAATGTTGTTATCTCTAATGAGTTTTTGCGCAGGAGTGTTGAAAGTATGGAGCATGATGAGACGGGATGCCAACCCCATCCCGAAGGCCCTATTTTGTGTGTTAACAACTGTGGCTTCTTCGGAAGTGCTGCAAACATGAACATGTGCTCTAAGTGTTACAGGGACACGGTATTGAAACAAGAACAAGCTAAGTTAGCTGCATCATCGATTGAAAACCTTGTCAATGGATCAACCGCCAGTGAGAAGGGGGGAACGGTTGTTGTTGGCTCCATCGATGTGCAACCTGATTCTGTGGAAGCAAAGGCTGTAGCTTTGCCATCATCTCAAACCTCAAGCTCTAGTGTCGTTGCTGAAGTAAAGGCGAAGGAGGGTCCTAACCGCTGCGGCACTTGTAAAAAAAGGGTTGGCTTCACTGGATTCAAGTGTCGCTGCGGTAACCTGTATTGTGGAGCACACCGTTACTCGGATAAACATGACTGCCAGTTTGATTACCGCTCTGCTGCCCAAGATGCAATAGCAAAGGCCAATCCTGTTGTGAAGGCAGAAAAGCTTGACAAGATCTAGAAGGGGTATTGTGCTTAAATTTGGTGATTTCATTTGGTTTTCCTCTGATGGCAACATATAATATGAGATCTTATTAAACCTCAGGGGCAAAGAAGATTAAAAGATATTGCAGCTTGAAGAATTATTAGGAGAATTTGTGTGTTGGCTACAGTTTCATGCCTTCCTTTGTGCTGGTTTGATATCCACTTCGATTATGTCTGTTATGTGTTGTTCTGATTCACCTGGTATTCTATCCGATATTTCATGTCTAAATGGTATGTGCGAATCTAGATCATATGGAAAATATCCGTTGACATGGTTGTGCTTTGGCATTGTAAATTTCGCTTCATGATCTCTTGTATGTTTTCATCCAATGTTTCAGATATCATCTTCAATTTATTTTGCTTCCTAGCTATGTCTCACATGTTATTGCTACTATTTGGGAGTTTGAACTTGACTATATCACATTCTCTGTGAGCGCATATTAGTTATGAGTTATCTTGGGAGCCTTGGCGTAACTGGTAAAGTTGCTCCTATATGACCAGGAGGTCATGGGTTCGAGCCGTAGAAGCAGCCTCTTGCAAAAATGCAGGGTAAGATTGCGTACAATAAACCCTTGTGGTTCGGCCCTTCCCAGGATCCCGTGCATAGCGGGAGCTTGGTCCACCGGGCTGCCTACTGATTAGCTGTCAGTAATTCTGGCAATTAACATTCAAGACTAGTGTTGTATTTTGCTGAATATGGTTGAGATCTTATGCTATTTATCATCTGTACCAACAACTTGCTCCTGAGCAAAGGAGGGATCATTGGCCAAAAGTAAGTAGCTTCTTACTTCAGACGTCGATGTAGAGTCAAATAGTACAATAGGAAGATTAGTTAGTAGGTCTTTCTTTTTATATTGGAGAAATACCCTGTGGGCTTCTGGCCGACTCTAGTTGACGGACAGGCTTTGAAACCCCGCCGAGTCTGAGCCCGTCCTTCTACATTCCTCTCAACTTAAATACCAAGCTTTATTTTCAGCAGGGTTCGAATGCATGACGTGCCCCCTAATGCATGCATCATTCTTATTCACTTGGTACTTATCAGATATTATATGTCTAAGTGGTGTGTGCAAATCTAGATAGCATTGAAAAACATCCATTAACATGGTAATGTTGTGGTGTTGTAAATTTCGCTTCATGATCTTTTGTACGTCTTCATCCAACGTTTGGATATCGTCTTCAATTCATTTTGCTTTCTGGATATGTTGCACCTGAGCTTGCAGTGAATTTTTTGATTTTATGTCAATTTTGAAGAGAAGTTTGATTGTTTGAGAGTTTTGAATTTTTACTGTGTCAAATTCTCTGTGAGTGCATATATTGTGAACAAGTCATGTGTTTACTAAGTTGTGGGTGAAATTTAGAGCAGCATGAGGGACTATAAAACTAGTTTTTTCAGACCTTTTATTTCAAGGCCCATTCTGCTACAATAAGGTGTGTTTTAGTGAACAATAACACAAAACGAAACATGGTCAACAGATAACTTCCACAAACTTGGGGGTCGTTTGGTACATGGGATAAGTATAATAATCTCGGA
The DNA here is from genome assembly GCF_000715075.1 of Nicotiana tabacum. NCBI lineage: Eukaryota > Viridiplantae > Streptophyta > Magnoliopsida > Solanales > Solanaceae > Nicotiana > Nicotiana tabacum. The sequence goes on from NC_134098.1 coordinate 11,603,228, forward strand.
ATAAAATTTGGGATTAACTTTATCTAGTGTTTGGTTTGGGGTATTAGCTAATGCCGGGATAACTTTTATATTAAAATGGTGGGATTATTTATCCCATATAGAAGCTGGGATAAGTAATCTCATGGAATATCCTACCATTGTCCCAAACAACCACTTATTTTCAATTTCAACTTCAAATTAATATTTTTCCAATTTCAACCACAAATGTTGTCAAAATGGTTACTTCTGAATTAAAAGCACATACATAAGTTAATTCACATATTATTCTGGAGACTATAATTAAGCACCATTTGGATGAAATCAGAGTTTTAGTCAAGTAATTCCTGATTTTGTAGTAGCATTTGTTGTACTTTGTCTTTGACTTCTTTAGGTCAGATTATCAGAAACAAATACAATGTAACTGGATAAGATGTGGTGTATGCTGCATATTCATGTCATGTGTACAATGTCAAAATCAAATGAAGTGCCGGGACAATTTTGTTATTGTCACACCCCTTTTTCTACCCGCAAAGTAATATTGCGTGGATTAAAGGGTTTTTTCAATTAAAGTGACAAAATTGAGTAGGGATTATTTTATTTACAGAGTCGCCACTTGGAATTGATTTTGTTGGTGTTCCAAGTCACCTTTTATTTGAATCCCTAATCAAAGGAAGATTTGACTCTATTATTATTGGTCTGCGAAAACAAAGTCCGGGTAAGGAATTCTGTTAACCGGGGAGAAGGTGTAAGGCATTCTCCGAATCCCGTGGTTCTAGCACGGTTACTTTTATTGACTAAAATTTGGCTTGAATTATTTTTGGATAAGGCGTGTATTATTTGCCTTAAGTTACTATTGTCTAGTGCTACTTAATAATTAATAATTTTGGCCTAGAAGCGTGCAAGCACACAAAGTCCTTATTTGATTATATGTATTAAAACAAAGAACGTGTCGGTACACATGGTTTAAATACAATTAATATTGAAAAGTCAAGGAGTGGGAATGCACACATGACTACTTTATTAAAAAAAAATATATATATCGACCAAGGACCGTGTATGAACACATGGTCTACATCTCAAACGTGCCTAAAATTGCCTATCGCTTAAATTAATTAAAAAGCGCTTCTTTTTTATTTATTACTTGTTCGACTGGAAAAAAATATATATTATTATTAAAAAAATATTTTTTCACTAATGCAAGATATTAAACCCGGGTAAGCTTATGTTAAACTTTTATGGTATTGGGCCACCTATTTTATTTAACAAAAAGACAATTTATTGGTTTTAAAGAAAATGCCCATCTTGCTTTCTATTGTCATTGGGCCTACAAATTTTAGCTTATTTGGCCCATGTTGCTTAAGAGCCTCGATGACCAAGACAACACAAAATAACAAGTATTCTTCTAAGCCCAAATTGCTTCTTACATTGATGTCCAAACTAAAAAAAAAAATTTCATAAAAGAAACTTACATGCTAATTATTATCTTTTATCTTCTTAACCAACTATTTCTTAAGGACTAACATAATATTTCTACTCATCTACACCAATCATGACACTAATCAAACTACACTCATTAACAACATAAAAAAAACCACGACTAAATATAAAAACTACAAGAAAACGGTAATACTTCAATGCTAAAGAGAAGAACTATATTAAGTATAACATTATGTTGACTATAATTCAAAGCATCAAAACATTTGAAGCTAGAAGTCTTTCTTAGATAATTATACATGAACCATGAAAGTAACTCACGGAAAAGAGCCCAAACTAAACTAACATGGTTAAAAGTGGGGTTTTTATCTTTTCCTTAAATTAAGTAATCTTAACATAATGCAATTTCAATCACATATATAAATAAGAAAATGATAATTTAACTAATTTTTAACAGATTTACATGATGATAACACTAATATAACATTCATCTTGAAACAAAATCAGATCTAATATGTTCCATCAACCAAACCGGGATCAAATCCTTCTTATTATCATCAAGAATCTGCAATATAAGAATTTGAAAGTTACCTGGTTTGTGGAATAATAAAATACAGCAGTGCAGCAACAAAAAAAACTCAGCAGCAAATACAGTAGAAACAGCAGCAACTCAAGTGTTAAGACAACCCAGAAAACTTAACAAAGATGCTTGAAATTGGTAGCTATCAACTTCACAAATTGCCTAAGGGATCTTTCTATTTTTTTTTGAGGTTTTTGCACTCAAATAATCCTCACAAAACTCTGAAATTTCAGCTTGTTATATGTATTAAGCTGCTGATTTTTCTCAAAAGATATATGTCTTTAAGAAACTCTACAAGATGTGTCTCAGTATAAGCTAGAGTCCCCCTTTTCAGTGAGTAAGGATCTCTGCATTCTAAGTGTAAGACAGTCCCTTTTATAGGAGAAAAGCAGCCCTTTCAATAGGCAAATAAAGTTAGATTTTTGGACAGATTTTGGTTCACCAAAAATCTGTCCAAAAGACTGACTTTGTGTGCTAAACACTGTTCAAGGTCTGTCCCAAAGGTGAAAGGACAACCTGAAAATCTGTTGTGTCAGAAGCAAGGAGAAAAAATATTCTTTCAGCCACCCTACTAGTAAAAGTAAGCTACTATTACCCTATTTTGTGATAAAATAAACTAAACTTCAGATTTTAACCATCAACAACAAACTACTTACTCAACACAAATCAAACTTGGATAACTATGAACTGACAAAGCATAGACGAGACTAAAAACGTAATTGAACTAAGTATTAAAACCAACTTGATGGGAATGAATTGGATTTGTGCAAACTAATTACTAAACAAACAACTAAATTCACAAACTAATGCTCAAAACAGAACGAGCATCGTTAATAATCGAACAACGACTAACAACAACTAAATAATCGACTAACTAAGTGAACGATTTAACTAATACACTAAGGATCATGTTTAAATCAATAACGAATCTAACAAACCACTAAACTAAATAGAGATAGCTAATTAAATAAACCTAACTTGAAACTCTAATTAACAAGAAATAACCAAAACAGAAAAAATAAATAAATAAATAAAAATCAGAAACTAATCTACTAAATTAAAAAAAATCAGAAATTAATTAAAGAGATGATGATTATACCTAACAAGTATGCTTGAAGTCGTTCGAGCTACGAAAAGACGCCGGAGATGCTAAAAGGCGACTACCCGACTCCGAAACGCATGTTTCTTTCGGGTAGATGCTAGAACGAAATGCGTTTCAGCATCTCGCCAAAAGAAACGAGTGTCTTTGAGTCGAAAAATAGCTAAAATGGGGGTTCGGGGCATTTTGACGGTGGTGATGCGGTGGAGCCGTGGCGGCGGCGAGGAGCGGGCCGGCGACGACGGGGATTTTTGGGGTGAAATGGGTAGGAAAAGATAGGTCTCGTGGAGCTCTATCCATTCATGTATGTGTTGTAGGGTGGTGTTGGCCGGAGCTTCAAGAATTTGAACCAAAAAGTGGCGGCTAAAGTTTCTTAGATCTAAAATTCAAGGAGTTTGAGGGTTTTTTGAAGGAATTGGTTTGGAGATATGGGAAGAGGAGGTGGTGGAGATTATATGGTGTTAATTTGGAGGTGGTCCGCCGCCGGTGGGTGATTTCCGGCGGCGGCGGCGGCAGCGGCGGTGGAGAGAAGAGAGAGAAGAGAGAGAAGAGAGAGAGAGAGAGAAGAGAGAGAAGAGAGAGAAGAGAGAGACAGAGAGAGAGAAAGAGTTATGGGTGAAATGAGGGAATTTTTCAGATTTTTGAGGCTTTAAATACCTCTTGAGAGATCAAATATGGACCATTAGATCAATGGGTGATCAATGAGTGAGATTTGATCTTGGGTCACTTAATGAAACGACGTAGTTTTGAGGCAAAACTACGTCGTTCCGGACCTTTTTAAAGGCAGCCCCTTATCTTGCACTTTTGGCCACTTTCTCTTTCAAATTTGGCCCAATTTCTTTCTTAATCCTACTTATTAAACTAAATTTACACAAACAAATAAATTAATTAAGTAACTTATTCAAATGATCAATTAACTAGATTAATTCACTAATTGAATAGTTAGTTAATTCCTAAAATGCACAAATAAAGAAAGAACTATTTTTTAGTATTTTTATGATAGGAAATATGCAATCAAAGACACAAAAATTGGGAAATATAATTAAAGCAACAAAACACTAATGACTTTAGGAGGTGTTAAAATAGTACAAAAATTAGGTATTCACAGCTGCCCCTCTTTGCTCGAGAACATGAAGAGTTTTCGTGTAAAGAAAAGTGAATGCCATGGCTAATTTTTGCTCACATATTACTCCAATGAAAGCATTTTTTTTTAAAATGGTGACCGAACCCTGCTTCCGAGGTAGCCTACATATCCTTATTTAGAGGAATTAGGTCAATGTAGTTCTGGGAAAGGGTAGCTGGGACTACCAGACACTAGATTTAAGACTCTTGTTGCTGCTGTTACTGTTACTTGTTGCTTGCATCAAAAGGAAAAGAGAAAGAACTACATATGTATGGAAACTAAGAGTTACAAAATTCCTAATCTATGTGTCTTGTGGAGTCAAATCTTGATTCTTGACCTGCTTGCTTGTGTTGACCGTAGATTGGATCTTGATGCTCTTTGAGGAAAGGATCATGGCTCATTCTCGATTGCTTTCTTTCCGGATCAGAGTTCGGGAAAATGAAACTCGAGAAGCTGGGCTGCTGACACATTATCCAAGCTAACTCCAACTATCTTGTGACCGAAAAACTTCTTTATTCTGATGAGAAAGCTGAAACTGCAAGCTTTAATCGTCACAACATATGCTCTACGGCAGGGCCTGCAAAGCCATCAAAGACAAACAAAACGAACAAAATTTTCTGCCCCAGTTTGGCACTGAGAAAATTTTGCGAGTTATTGGGTAAAACTGCAAGTCAGCTTAATTTATTTGAAAGATCCAAAAATGGAACTAAAGGCTCCGAAAAGGATGTTCTTATCTTAGGTATAAAATTGATATAACTTGGACTTAGGAGGTGCGTGTCCCATGGGTATCATTGGAATGGCTGTGAGATTGAAGGACTCGAACTAGGAATTGCATCTCCTTGGAATAATGACTCATATTAGGGAGTGCATCTCCTATTAAAATGAATACGGTTGACTCAAGCTAGGAAGTGTGTCTCCTACGAGTGAGGTTGAAAGACTCGGACTAGGAAGTGCGTCTCCTAGGATTAATGGTTCATATTAGGAAGTGTGTCTCCTATTGGAATGACTCAAGCTAGGAAGTACGTCTCCTACGAGTGAGGTTGAAAGACTTGGAGGTAATGTAACCAGGGGTTGGTGCCCTGTATCACTGATAAAGAATGTAACTAGGGGTTGCCGCCCTGTATCACTAAGAAAGAATGTAACCAGGAGTTGGCGCCCTGTATCAATAAGGGGGAATATAATCAAGGGTTGGCGCCCAAACTAGGAAGTGCGTATCCTACGAGTGAGGTTGAAAGACTTGGAGGGAATGTAACCAGGGGTTGGCGCCCTGTATCACTGAGAATGAATGTAACTAGGGGTTGGCGCCATGTATCACTAACAAAGAATGTAACCAGGGGTTGGCGCCCTGTATCACTAAAGGGGAATATAATCAAGGATTGGCGCCCAAACTAGGAAGTGTGTCTCCTACGAATAAGGTTGAAAGACTTGGAGGGAATGTAACCAGGGGTTGACGCCCTGTGTCACTGAGAATGAATGTAACCAGGGGTTGGCGCCCTGTATCACTAACAAAGAATGTAACCAGGGGTTGGCGCCCTGTATCACTAAGGGGGAATATAATCAAGGGTTGGCGCCCAAACTAGGAAGTGTGTCTCATACGAGTGAGGTTGAACGACTTGGAGGGAATGTAACCAGGGGTTGGCGCCCTGTGTCACTGAGAATGAATGTAACCAGGGGTTGGCGCCCTGTATCACTAACAAAGAATGTAACCATGGGTTGGCGCCCTGTATCACTAAGGAGGAATATAGTCAAGGGTTGGCACCATAACTAGGAAGTGCGTCTCCTACGAGTGAGGTTGAAAGACTTGGAGGGAATGTAACCAGGGGTTGGCTCCCTGTATCACTGAGAACGAATGTAACCAGGGGTTGACACCCTGTATCACTAACAAATAATGTAACCAGGGGTTGGCACCCTGTATCACTAAGGGGGAATATAATCAAGGGTTGGCGCCCAAACTAGGAAGTACGTCTCCTACGAGTGAGGTTGAAAGACTTGGAGGGAATGTAACCAGGGGTTGGCGCCCTGTGTCACTGAGAATGAATGTAACCAGGGGTTGGCGCCCTGTATCACTAACAAAGAATGTAACCAGAGGTTGGCGCCCTGTATCACTAAGGAGGAATATAGTCAAGGGTTGGCACCATAACTAGGAAGTGCGTCTCCTACGAGTGAGGTTGAAAGACTTGGAGGGAATGTAACCAGGGGTTGGCGCCCTGTATCACTGAGAACGAATGTAACCAGGGGTAGGTCGCCCTGTATCACTAACAAAGAATGTAACCAGGGGTTGGCACCCTGTATCACTAAGGGGGAATATAATCAAGGGTTGGCGCCCAAACTAGGAAGTGCGTCTCCTACGAGTGAGGTTGAAAGACTTGGAGGGAATGTAACCAGGGGTTGGCACCCTGTGTCACTGAGAATGAATGTAACCAGGGGTTGGCGCCCTGTATCACTAACAAAGAATGTAACCATGGGTTGGCGCCCTGTATCACTAAGGAGGAATATAGTCAAGGGTTGGCACCATAACTAGGAAGTGCGTCTCCTACGAGTGAGGTTGAAAGACTTGGAGGGAATGTAACCAGGGGTTGGCGCCCTGTATCACTGAGAACGAATGTAACCAGGGGTTGGAGCCCTGTATCACTAACAAAGAATGTAACCAGGAGTTGGCGCCCTGTATCACTAAGGAGGAATATAATCAAGGGTTGGCACCCTGTATTAGTGAGAAAAAATATAACCAGGGGTTGGCACCCTGTATTACTAAGAGAGAATATAGCCAGGGATTGGCACCCTTTATCGCTGAGAGAATATAACCAAGGGATGGCGCATTGTATCACTTAGAGAGAAAGTAACCAGGGATAGGATACCTTGTATTAAAGTGGAACCTCACTAAGGATTAGTGTACCTTAGGTTGGAAAATACATCTAGGAATTGGTGTACCCTATACTGAATATGCGACTAGGGTGTGGTGTGCCATATATCAAAATGGGACCTCAACTAAGGACTGATGTACCTTATGCTGGAAAATGCAATGGTTGATGAAGTAATTATGGGCATGTCTAGAAAGCAAAAGTAGAGTCTTTGAAGAACTTACATTTGGTACATTCGTACTTTGAGAACTTCATTTCTACGCTATTTTGTTTCCTGCTTCAAACAAAGAAAGATTTGTGAGTTTAACAGTGGTGGTCGGTTTGTGGCCTTGATGCCCTGAGTAGTTTGAATTTGCGGCCACCTTGCTGAAAAAGAACTGATTCTTTCAGCGCGATACCGAGTTGCTCGGATACTCTGTATTGCTTTCTGGAAATCTTGGTTTTCCATCGTTGCCCTCGACTATTTTCGTACCCGAATGTCTAAGGTGATGTTGAACCTTGTCTATAAACCAAGTCTTCAATTTGGAGGTTTTTTCGTTTAAAAATCAAACTTGATTATCTTGCACCCGATATCAGTTTGTGTTTGTGGTGCTATCAGCTTTGCCCATGAAGCAAGTCTTACTTAGTGACCTTTTCGATTTCTTCGAAACACTTTGTTCAGCTTATCAGAGAAAATCAGAGTTGGATTTGTGCCTTTGTCAATACCGTGTATGCCTTACATCATTTGTTTTGCACTTACGGGGAATAGTGACCAATTTTGTGTCCCTTTCTTTGTTGGCTTCTAAGCAAATAGACCAACAGATTTTTCTCTTTTGGAACTTTCGTCTGCATGAAACCTCAGATATCGTTTAATCTCAACAACTTATTGTGCATGTTGCCTTCTGGATATGTCCTCTTTGATGTGCTAGGATAGAACTCGTTTTGTATAGTTAGAAATCTGGTAACAGATTTTGAAATCATTTCTCTTTTGTTTTTTTAAATACTGACTCAAAATAATAATGCAAATGAATAAAATGACGCGATGTGAAAATGAGAAAGAATAGTATTTAACTGAAAAAATGACACTTTACGAGGAGAGAAACATAGAATGGGCTCTTTTGAATATGGTAGTCAAGCTTTAATGATCATGACATGCATTTTGGATTGAGCGGCCAAATCTATCCAGCCAATCTACCCTTTCTACTTATTGTTCTCTTTCGTCTTTGAAGTTGGTAGTGCCCCGGAAGGTTTTCACCAACCGATTTCTCTCATTTATTTATCTCTACTTACCATCACCTTACCGGGGAGAAGGTGTAAGGCATTCCCCGAATTCCGTGGTTCTAGCACGGTCACTTTTACTGACTAAAATTTGACTTGAATTATTTTTGGATAAGGTGTGTATTATTTGCCTTAAGTTACTATTGTCTAGTGCTGCTTAATAATTAATAATTTTGGCCTAGAAGCGTGCAAGCACACAAAGTCCTTATTTGATTATATGTATTAAAATAAAGAACGTGTCGGTACACATGGTTTAAATACAATTAATATTAAAAAGTCAAGGAGCGGGAATGCACACATGACTACTTTATTAAAAAAAAAAATATATATCGACCAAGGACCGTGTATGAACACATGGTCTACATCTCAAACGTGCCTAAAATTGCCTATCGCTTAAATTAATTAAAAAGCGCTTCTTTTTTATTTATTACTTGTTCGACTGGAAAAAAATATATATTATTATTAAAAAAATATTTTTTCACTAATGCAAGATATTAAACCCGGGTAAGCTTATGTTAAACTTTCATGGTATTGGGCCACCTATTTTATTTAACAAAAAGATAATTTATTGGTTTTAAAGAAGATGCCCATCTTGCTTTCTATTGTCATTGGGCCTACAAATTTTAGCTTATTTGGCCCATGTTGCTTAAGAGCCTCGATGACCAAGACAACACAAAATAACAAGTATTCTTCTAAGCCCAAATTGCTTCTTACATTGATGTCCAAACTAAAAAAAAAAAATTTCATAAAAGAAACTTACATGCTAATTATTATCTTTTATCTTCTTAACCAACTATTTCTTAAGGACTAACATAATATTTCTACTCATCTACACCAATCATGACACTAATCAAACTACACTCATTAACAACATAAAAAAAACCACGACTAAATATAAAAACTACAAGAAAACGGTAATACTTCAATGCTAAAGAGAAGAACTATATTAAGTATAACATTATGTTGACTATAATTCAAAGCATCAAAACATTTGAAGCTAGAAGTCTTTCTTAGATAATTATACATGAACCATGAAAGTAACTCACGGAAAAGAGCCCAAACTAAACTAACATGGTTAAAAGTGGGGTTTTTATCTTTTCCTTAAATTAAGTAATCTTAACATAATGCAATTTCAATCACATATATAAATAAGAAAATGATAATTTAACTAATTTTTAACAGATTTACATGATGATAACACTAATATAACATTCATCTTGAAACAAAATCAGATCTAATATGTTCCATCAACCAAACCGGGATCAAATCCTTCTTATTATCATCAAGAATCTGCAATATAAGAATTTGAAAGTTACCTGGTTTGTGGAATAATAAAATACAGCAGTGCAGCAACAAAAAAAACTCAGCAGCAAATACAGTAGAAACAGCAGCAACTCAAGTGTTAAGACAACCCAGAAAACTTAACAAAGATGCTTGAAATTGGTAGCTATCAACTTCACAAATTGCCTAAGGGATCTTTCTATTTTTTTTTGATGTTTTTGCACTCAAATAATCCTCACAAAACTCTGAAATTTCAGCTTGTTATATGTATTAAGCTGCTGATTTTTCTCAAAAGATATATGTCTTTAAGAAACTCTACAAGATGTGTCTCAGTATAAGCTAGAGTCCCCCTTTTCAGTGAGTAAGGATCTCTGCATTCTAAGTATAAGACAGTCCCTTTTATAGGAGAAAAGCAGCCCTTTCAATAGGCAAATAAAGTTAGATTTTTGGACAGATTTTGGTTCACCAAAAATCTGTCCAAAAGACTGACTTTGTGTGCTAAACACTGTTCAAGGTCTGTCCCAAAGGTGAAAGGACAACCTGAAAATCTGTTGTGTCAGAAGCAAGGAGAAAAAATGTCCTTTCAGCCACCCTACTAGTAAAAGTAAGCTACTATTACCCTATTTTGTGATAAAATAAACTAACCTTCCGATTTTAACCATCAACAACAAACTACTTACTCAACACAAATCAAACTTGGACAACTATGAACTGACAAAGCATAGACGAGACTAAAAACGTAATTGAACTAAGTATTAAAACCAACTTGATAGGAATGAATTGGATTTGTGCAAACTAATTACTAAACAAACAACTAAATTCACAAACTAATGCTCAAAACAGAACGAGCATCGTTAATAATCGAACAACGACTAACAACAACTAAATAATCGACTAACTAAGTGAATGATTTAACTAATACACTAAAGATCATGTTTAAATCAATAACGAATCTAACAAACCACTAAACTAAATAGAGATAGCTAATTAAATAAACCTAACTTGAAACTCTAATTAACAAGAAATAACCAAAACAGAATAAATAAATAAATAAATAAAAATCAGTAACTAATCTACTAAATAAAAAAAATCAGAAATTAATTAAAGAGATGACGATTATACCTAACAAGTATGCTTGAAGTCGTTCGAGCCACGAGAAGATGCCGGAGATGCTAAAAGGCGACTACCCGACTCCGAAACGCATGTTTCTTTCGGGTAGATGCTAGAACGAAATGTGTTTCAGCATCTCGCCAAAAGAAACGAGTGTCTTTGAGTCGAAAAATAGCTAAAATAGGGTTTCGGGGCATTTTGACGGTGGTGAGGCGGTGGAGCCGTGGCGGCGGCGAGGAGCGGGCCGGCGACGACGGGGATTTTTGGGGTGAAATGGGTAGGAAAAGATAGGTCTCGTGGAGCTCTATCCATTCATGTATGTGTTGTAGGGTGGTGTTGGCCGGAGCTTCTAGAATTTGGACCAAAAAGTGGCGGCTAAAGTTTCTTAGATCTAAAATTCAAGGAGTTTGAGGATTTTTTGAAGGAATTGGTTTGGAGATATGGGAAGAGGAGGTGGTGAAGATTATATGGTGTTAATTTGGAGGTGTTTAGGGGTGGTCCGCCGCCGGTGGGTGATTTCCGGCGGCGGCGGCGGTGGAGAGAAGAGAGAGAAGAGAGAGAAGAGAGAGAGAAGAGAGAAAGAGTTATGGGTGAAATGAGGGAATTTTTCAGATTTTTGAGGCTTTAAATACCTCTTGAGAGATCAAATATGGACCATTAGATCAATGGGTGATCAATGGGTGAGATTTGATCTTGGGTCACTTAATGAAACGACGTAGTTTTGAGGCAAAACTACGTCGTTCCAGACCCTTTCAAAGGCAGCCCCTTATCTTGCACTTTTGGCCACTTTCTCTTTCAAATTTGGCCCAATTTCTTTCTTAATCCTACTTATTAAACTAAATTTACACAAACAAATAAATTAATTAAGTAACTTATTCAAATGATCAATTAACTAGATTAATTCACCAATTAAATAGTTAGTTAATTCCTAAAATGCACAAATAAAGAAAGAACTATTTTTTGGTATTTTTATGATAGGAAATATGCAATCAAAGACACAAAAATTGGGAAATATAATTAAAGCAACAAAACACTAATGACTTTAGGAGGTGTTAAAATAGTACAAAAATTAGGTATTCACAGCTGCCCCTCTTTGCTCGAGAGACTCTATTTTAGTCTGTTTTGAAAAGAATGATACTTTCTATATTTAGAAACCCTTTAATTTTAATTTTGAATTTTAACTATAGAATCGGTTTGGAAAGCCTCCTAGAAATTGGATTCGTGTGTAATTAGGTGTAATTATACAGTTTGATATATTTGTCTAATCAAGTAATTACTTGGTTTATATGAAATTAGGTGCAATTGAGGGGGAGTAATTACACTCTCCAATTCTGAAGGGGAGGTGAGAATTGATGGTAATTGCATGTAATTAGAAGATAATGTAACTTTTCTAATTCTTTTTTATTTTTATTTTTCCAAATATCTTAAATATTCTTCTGTTTACATAATTTCTCTTATTCTCATTTTTCAACCTTCCAACATTTTTCTTAATGGTGTTTCATATAATTTTGCAACTTTTCATATTTTGCTTCTTTCTTTTTTATTTTTTTTTTGTTGTTAAACACAATTTCGTATGTTACTGGCTTTGTTTTCTCTTCATCAATATAAGTAATTATGAAGAATAAATACCTTCTAAACTCATGTCTTTCTTTTTTCTATATAAAAAGTGTGACAAATCGTGTGACAAATCATAAAGTTCATAGTATGTTCATGAGTTGGTAAAAAATAACAAATTCATAATTAAAACTTTTGTTAATTATTTAAAATAAAGATACTATTTTATTTGAAAGATAGTCATGATACAAATTATTCTTTACAATATTAGTTATTAATTTATTTAATAATTTTATTCTAGTAAATATATAATTTAAATACCTAGTTATCAATAATATATAATATTTCTTATATATGCATGTATTTGTCACACGTTAAAGTTTGCTTACTTTGTATTGTACTAGCTCTATTTTCTAATAATTATTATAAATATTTATTTATCATAAAAAATACTTTCTAGGCTCATATTTAACTTTCTTATATTCACATGAGTTGGTAAAAAAATAAGATCGTCATTAAATTTTTTATTATGTAAAAGAATATTAATTTGGAAGGTAGATTATTTTTTATGATATTATTTGTCAATTTATAATTTTTAAATAAATTTATAGAAAATATTTATTTTAAATATTTCATAATAAATTAATATTATTATATAAAAATGTCATGATATATTTAAGATGCTAATTTTAGGAGACTCTTAATATCAGTTGAAAGTCATTTTTGCCTTCTTTTAAATTTTGTTTTTTCTGTAAACACTATCATATAAAATAAATCAAAAGGTGTATTACATTTAATTCTCGTAAAGGGAAGTCCAAGATTATCTAAACTTTGTCAAGGGCTTAATTCTAGAAATTTCCTGCTTGCAATTTGTCCAAAATTTGGATTATCAGGAATCGTATCACACATAATTCACTCTTCCACTACTATTAGTTGCATTGGTTCGTACCCTCACTCAAAACTCAAAAAGGTACATTAGAATTTATATGTGTTTTCTAAACAAATAAATTAATTTGATCATAAAATAATAAAATAATTAAATAATTATGCAATACTTAACCATAGGATATAGACGAAACATCAGAAGCAACAGTTCCGGGAACAGGGTTTCCGGGCACAACAACAACGAAATCAAAGCACAACAACAACAACGAAATCAACGCCGGGCCGTGACATCCTTCCCTTCTTAAACAAACGTTCGTCCTCGAACGTACCAAGAATCGCCTCGAAGTCTTCAAATCACTGAAAGCACGTTTACAACATACACCCTCAGGTGACCCCATGTCACCCCAATCCACATAAGCCTGACGACATCACCTCAACTGTAATTTATCCTTTCTACCAGCACCGATAAGCCTTAGAGTCAAAATTCTCACATTCCATTCATCTCCAAAAGACCCGATTCTACATCCATACCCGGTATCAATCTCAACCAGCTTGGAAAACTCATGCCTATACCCGCAAGGTATAACCACACAACATGACATGCCACACATAGGCCCATAATAATGTTTCTGATCACAATAGCTGCCCGTAATCAAAACCAGCACCAAAAATTAGCCTCATATCCGTTAGCAACCCGTTTCAAACCTCTACAACACTGACAATGATGCAAGAAACACGAAGACCTCATAACTATACACCCGTATCAACAAGTCACAACTAACACCACCGGGCACACACCCCGCAAGCTACAACTCAAGAAGCACAGAACGAAAAATGATTGAATATGTAAAAAGAAACACATAAGAAAAATATCAAATAATGCCCGACAGGCACAACTCTCTATGACTACTACCCTATAAATCTATTTAAAAGGAAAAATTAAAGTATATGAATAAATCACAAGGATCTCATCCTGATATAACTTCCACCGCGGCACGCAGCTCGGCTCAAACATATCAAATCACATGGAATCGCTAGGGTCTCGCTCTCAACTCTGAATCACAAGCCGAATACACATCATACCAATTGAATCTTCCACTAACTAAATTCTGCCAATAAAGTCACAACACTTACTGAACTCTCACCCTAGTAGAGTATCAAATCACAAATCATAACCAAATTACTCAAGAATCACATCAAACCTGCCATAATAGACAACATGAATTTACTTCTAGTCTCGTAACTTTCAATAATGAATTAAAACAACGATATACACGACTATCACTCATAGAATCTCCCAATAGGGGAAAACACATATACAGAATACTAAGTCATGAACTCACCCATAGGTGAAGCAACAAATAGGGGACTCACCCTGATAAACAGAAATGAAACAAAATACGAATGGTGCCCCTATGTAACAAATCAAAAGCATACATCTATGGCATCATCTGGTGCAACGACCTCAAGCCTACTATATGAACCACATCAACTCGCCTGAATACTCCATTGTGACACACCTGTCCGGAGTCTAGGAAAATCTCTCACCCCGTGGGTGGTATCTCCACACTCGAAGCAACCTCTCTGCTAACGTTGCTGTGGGAACTGTGCGGTACGGGTACTCTGAGACCCATGAGCACCTGAAACACTGTGTGAAGCCTGAAGTGCAAACTGAATTGGCTGACCCACAAAACCTCTACCATGTCGTACCCTGCCTCCAAAATAAGGATCAGTAGATCTCTCCGGTCTACGAGGCCTCCTTGCCTCCCTATCCTCTCTCTTCTGACCTCACCTGGCTCCTCTCTCCTGATCCCACATGCCCTCTACTTGGCGAGTGATCCCTACTACCTGCTGAAACGAAACATCCGATTCTAACTCCCGAGCCATGCTGACCCGAATATCATGCCAGAGCCCCTTAATGAATCTACGGACACGCTCTCTAACTGTAGCGACCAAAGGCGGTGCATGTCTAGCCAAATCACTAAATCTAACTGCATACTCTGACACTGACATAGTGCCCTAGATCAGCTGCTCAAACTCCGCGTGCCATGCATCTCAAAGGGACTGAGGTACAAACTCTCTCAGGAACATCTATGAAAACTGAACCCATGTAAGTGAAGCTGACTCGGCCGGGCTACCCAACACATACGCCCGCCACCACTGATAAGTCGTTCCCCGAAGCTGGAACATAGTAAAATCAACCCTGCTCGTCTTCACAATACCCATAGTACGGAGAATGCGGTGACACTCCTCCAGGAAACCTTGGGCATCGTCTGTCGCCAATCCACTGAAGGTAGGAGGGTGGTACTTCTTGTACCTCTCAAGTCTAAGATGTTTTTCCTCAAATGCTGCTGCCCTAACCACGGCCTGAACTGGGACCCCAGGCTGTGTTGCCATGACACCTGGAACCTGGCCAACATGAACTCGCTACTCTAGAGTGTGGGCGGCGGGAGTCTGAGCTCCTCCCCCGGTCTGTGAAATAGCTAGTGCAACCGGAATCAACTCCCGCCTGAGTCAATGTACCAAACATGCTTAGGAACTGTGCTAAGGTCTCTTGAAGTCTGGGGGTAACAGCAGGCGCCTTCAGTACCTGCTTCCCAACTAGAACTACAGGCGCCTCCGGTACCTGCTCCCTAACTAGAACTACTGGCGGCTCCTCAACGGCCTCTACCTCTGTCCCTAGAGACATCTGCTCTGGGGGTAACGTCATCAGTGACTGCAACTCGTGTCCTCACCATCTATGAGAGAATGGAATGATAAAAGTTCAATCTTCGAGATCAATGAACTCGCACGATAGGAATAAAGGAAGTTAAACTGTACTAATAGTTTCGTAGCCTCTTGAAGATAAGTATAGACGTCTCCGTATCGATCCGCAAGACTCTATTAAATTCACTTATAACTCATAGTACCTATGAACCTAGAGCTCTGATACTAACTTGTCATGACCCAATTTCCCCTCCGTTGGGTATCGTGATGACACCTAGTCTTAGGGAATAGGTAAGCCTAACATTTACTGAATAACAACAATAATAAATAACATCTAACAACTTTTGAAATAGAAATGTCTATAAATTGACAATTCCCAAAATCGGTAGTACAAGTCATAAGCTCTACAGAATTTGCTACAATTCTTCTAAATACAACTGTTTGAAATAAAGATGTTCAGGGCCTTATGCCGCCGAACGAGACTTAAAATTCTCAAAATAAACGGTCGGGTCGTTACATTTTTCCTTAATCCTGCCGACCTTTATCCTACCTTGATTACCACAGGTCTTATTTCCCCCTTTACTTTAGGGTTTAAACCACCTATCGATCCAATAATCATAAAATTCTTCCATTACTTCAATGTGTGTCTTGGACAAATTGGCTCCATTGTTTGGAGGGTTGTTGCATACCTTCGTTATTTATCAGATCTGGCTTCTATGTCTTTTACTTTCCGGCACTTGCTTCATCTTTACTCTACTAAACTATT
This sequence comes from Nicotiana tabacum, assembly GCF_000715075.1. NCBI lineage: Eukaryota > Viridiplantae > Streptophyta > Magnoliopsida > Solanales > Solanaceae > Nicotiana > Nicotiana tabacum. Next base: position 11,619,860 of record NC_134098.1, read on the forward strand.
TCGTGAAGGAGTGTTTTTTCCTTGTGGCTAGAAGTAAGAGGGTATTGGTTAGCCCTGAAGATGACGTGCTTACTTTTTCATTTTTTTTAAAAGAAACTCATGTGATCACATGCCTACGTTTTCAGCAACCATGGAAGTTTTTAAGGAAATTCCTAACTTCTGTGCTTGGATAGATAAGTTGCTAATTGTTGCTCCTATGGAGAAAAGATCTTGGAAATACCTTTCACAGAGATTTAGTTGGAAAGTGAAGATACACGGTACTTTTTCCGCTTATTATCTTTGCTTTCCTTTCCCTTATTGATTCAAGAGTTTCTTATATTGCCTTTTTTCTTTGCTAGGATTTTCCATTCGTGGTATTAGTCCCGCATCTGTTTCATCCACAAGGATTTTCGTGACTCTTGCTTAGGGAAGAATTTTGAGCTCTTCTTCAAAAAGAAAGATTGATGGAGCCCGTGGCTCTGATGGTGAAGAAGACATTGAAGAGGGATCTTTGGAGCGAATGCAACGTGCCCATAGACACGTGGTATCTGATGATGAAAATACTCCTTCTCATGAACCTATACCAAGTTCAATTCCCTTCAATCTCACGGATGATCCAATGAGTTCCCCGTTGGTGATCTCTGATGAAGAAGTTAATGATCCCCCTAAGATTCTGTTGAAACATTGTTTGCTCGTGGCTTCGAAGGTGATGAAGCTTTTGGCCATGTTTCTAAGGAATTGTCCCTTGCCTCCTTTCCAATATTAGTCCCTATTAATCCTCGCGTGTCCTTACCTGAAGTTACTTCTGATGCTACCCCCGTGGCTGCTTCTACCTCATCTACCATTCCCGTGGCTACTACTCCTCATGTAGAAGTTGAAACTTCTAGTAGCAAGAAGCCAATGAAGAAAATTATTGTTGAGGTTCCTGAAGGTGGGAACTTATTGAGGTAATCGGGTCAAGCCGATGTGTGGTTGAAACCTTTGTTAGGTCCTGCGGAGAAGTCAAAGTTGGAAAGTCATAGCTTGTTGACCTTGATGAATGATATTGTTCATTCTTCTTTGAAGGTACGAGTTTAATTGTATTTCCTTTTCTCTTCTTTTTGTGTATCCATAACTCCTTCTCTTTCTTTGTAGATCAACTTGATCATTACGAAACTCATAAAAAGGGTTGTTCATGCGTATCAACAGGTATTGATTACCACACCGAGACTGATAATTGGAAAGGACAATTTGAGGGTCATCAATTGGAAAAAGAAGTTTTGGCAGAGGAGAAGAATGCTTTAGAGCAACAAATGAAAATGATTGCCGCTGAATTAGCGATTGAGAAAGCTTCTTCTAATCAAGTTGGTAAGGATAAGGATATCCTTGAGTCCTCCTTTGCTGAACAACTTTCTAAGACAACTAAAGAAATAAGGAGTTTGAAAGAACTTCTTAATCAAAAAGAGGTTTATGCAGGAGAGCTGGTTCAAACTCTTACTCAAACTCAGGAAGATCTCCGCACCTTTACTGATAAGATTCAGTTCTTAGAAAGATCACTTGCCCCTATGAAGACAACCTATGATGCCTCTGAAGTAGAGAAAGAAGAATTTAGAGCCGAGATTAACCAGTAGGAGAAGGATTATGAGATTCTCGTGGATAAGCTGACACTAGATGTGAGTTGGGCTTTTTTGAATACACACCTCGAGACTCTAGTTGAGGCCAACCAGGAGAGTTTTGACCTTAGTGCTGAAATTACCAAAGCTAAAGAAGCAATTGTGAAAACTCAGCAACGTCAAAGCTTTTCCTCACCTGAAGTTGAAGATCTCGGAGGTAATGGACTCGTTCCTGGTGAAGCTGATGTTCAAGCCTCCTCTTCTTAAATTAATCCCTCTTCTCCCATTGATGATGTTCCTGTGGAAGATGCCCCCTAGATGTTGCTCCTTAGTTTTTTATGTTTTTTATTTGGTTGTTTTGTTCGCAACCTTTTGGTGGAAAGTTTCTGGGAAAGGTTGTTTTGTTTTTTGGTTACCCCTATCTTGTTTTGGGGTTTTAATGATAAACTAATACCTATGTTTCCCCAAGGTTTAATATATGTTTCGGTTGTTTTTACCGTTTATTTTGCTCTTTGATATTTGAGCCTTTTCTTTGCACTTAAAAACGCTTAAACTATCTGTGACTTTAATAAACACGGATATTCATAAAAGAGGACCCTTTTATATTAACGACATTGATGAAGATGACGTCTCATCTTCATATTGGTATAAATATATGAAAGACGAAGTAAACATGAAAAAGAAATAATTTGAGGAAGTTTTATGCTTTGAACTTTCAAATTTCATACATCATTTTTCATTTATGCATATAACACTTTGTACAATATTTATGCATACAACACTTTCATAACTGCTTTCTTTGTAACATATTTTTGAAATTCAAAATCGGGTCTATTATCCCGTGATTAATTTTTGGCCTAAAACTCGTAACTCATGTCTCTTTTTGCAAGCTTAGCCTTTCCAAGTTTTCTTCAAAGTTTCAGGCTTCTATATGTGTAGTCCCCCTAGTGTTGGATCTTTGAAGTATAAAATCTCGAGCAATGGATTATCCTTGCTTATGATCCATTTCTTGAAAAGGAAAATACAAACGAGACTCGGAGACATATGTTTAGATGATGTCTGCATAACCCCTTTTTCCATCAGATAGGTTGTAGCCTAGACCAAAAATTTATTTATTATTCCGCGCGTCTTTCGGGTCTAATATCATCATTTGTCACGGGCTAGCTTTTTGCCTATCATCTAAAATTATTAGTATAATTCAAAAGAGCAAAATAAATTTGTAATTGAGTGATACCCGCCCGTGGGTACTTTCTTCATCTAAAAGTAATACTTTTTCAGATAAACATCATTCCAATTTGATCATAGTATCTTGCCATGCATGGTTTCCAACTCATATGCTCCCTTTCCAGCGATGTCTCGAATCCTATAGGGGACTTTCCAATTTGGACTCAATTTTCCTGCATTAGCTACTTTTGTTGATTGAAACACCGTTTTGAGCATGAAGTCCCCAATCTTGAAGTATCTCAGATTAGCTTTCCTGTTGTAGTATCACTCAATCATTTATTTCTGAGTCGCCATTCTTATTAGTGCTGCTTCTCTCCTTTCTTCCAGTAAATCCAAATTCATTCGCATCTCTTCCTCATTTGATTCCTCGGTTGCTTGTGTATACCTTGTACTTGGTTCACCTATCTCAATTGGAATTAAGGCTTCAACACCATAGACAAGTGAAAACAGAGTCTCTCTTATGCCTATTTTTGCTGTCGTTCGATAAGCCCATAAAACTCCTGGTAGCACTTCGGGCCATTTGCCTTTTGACTCTTCTAATCTCGTCTTTAAATTATTAATAATAACTTTGTTTGTTGACTCAACTTTCCCATTGACCACAGGGTGGTAAGGTGAAGACGTTATCCATTTAATCTGCCAACTCTGAAAAATTCTGTGATTTTATTGCAGTTCTAGATTGGTATATGATATCATACTCACTGAGTCCTATCACCCATTTAGCTAACCTACCGGATAGTTTTTGTTTATGCAATATATTCCTTAGAGGAAAAGCAGTTACTACAGAGATAGGATGGCATTAAAAATAAGGTCTCAACTTTCTAGATGCCATAATTAATGTTAAAGTAAGTTTTTCTAAGTGAGGATATCGTGTTTCAGCATCCAGCAAAGATTTGCTAACATAATAAATTGGAGATTTTTTACCTCTATCTTCTCGCACTAATACCGCACTTACCGCCATTTCTGATACGGCAAGAGAAATGAGTAGCCTTTCTCCATCCTTCGGTTTAGCCAGTAGGGATGGATTTGACAAATATGATTTTAGATTTTTGAGAGCTTGTTGGCATTTGTCAGTCCACTAAAATTGGTTTTGCTTTTTCAATACTGAAAAAGAATTTAAAACCTTTCTCTGAAAATTTGGAAATAAATCTTCCCATAGACGCTATCCTCCCTATTAACCTCTGCATCTCTTTTTTGCTCGTGAGTATGTTAGGTATCTCCTCAATGGATTTGATCTGTGCAGGATTCACTTCAATGCTCCTGTTAGAAATAAGAAAGCCTAAAATCTTACCTGAAGCCACGCCAAAAGCACATTTTTCTGGATTTAGCTTCATATTGTATTTGCGGAGAATTTCGAAAGTGCTTGAAAGGTGTTGAAAATGATCCCCTGCTTGCGTTGACTTGACTAACATATCGTCAATGTAGACTTTCATAGTCTTTCCCAGGTGTTCTTGAAATATTTTAGCCACCGATCTTTGATACGTGACCCCAACGTTTTTTAAACAAAAGGGCATGACTTTGTAACAATAAGTACCCATGTCTGTAATAAATGAAATTTTTTTTTCATCTAGGGGATCCATATTTATTTGATTATAACCTAAATATGCATCTAAAAAACTTAACAGCTCATGACCTGCGGTAGAATCAATTAATTGATCTATATGCGGTAAAGAAAATGAATCTTTTGGACAAGCTTTATTTAGATCAGTATAATCTACGCAAACCCGCCATTTTCCATTCTTTTTTGGAACTACCACAATATTAGCTAACCAGTTTGGATACTTTACCTCTCGTATTGATCCGATTTTTAAAAGTTTTTGTACCTCATCCTCAATCACTTGATATTTGAAGGACCCTTGCTTCCTTTTCTTTTGCTTGACCGGGGGTACAATGGATCTTCATTCAGTTTGTGGGTCATCACCTCCGGTGGTATACCTTTCATATCTGAATGTGACCAAGCAAAGCAATCTATGTTAGCTTCTAAAAATTTAACTAATTTACCTTTCATTTCCGGGCTCAATTTTGCTCCGATGTAAACTTTTCTGTCTGGCCAGTGCTTGAATAGTATGATAGCCTCGAGTTCTTTAATCGTTGTTTTGATGTTTTCATTCTCTTCTGGTTCTTGAATAACATCGGGTCTTGAATCTACATCCGTCTGTCCTGAAACGCTTTCAGTTGAGGTTTGTATTATTATATCCTCCACTGAATTCTGTAGTTGCTATTTCTCATTTGTAACATCATTTGATGTGCTTGAATCCGCCACTGAATTGATACTTCTAGAAGCCTGCTGATCTCCACGGATTTGTCGAATCCCCCATTGCAAAGGAAACTTAATAACTTGATATAATGTAGATGGTACAACGTCCATATCATTAATCCATGGCCTTCTAAGAATCATATTATAAGCCATGCCAGTGTCCATCACCTGAAATTTCGTATCCTGGATATCTCCTTCTGCAAATGTGGTAAGCACTATTTCCCCTTTTATGATAACACTTGAATTATCAAATCCAGACAAAGATCGTGCTTTTGGTACCACCTTGTCGTCAACTTGCATTTCATTCACCACCCTTAGAAGAATAATATTTACGAAGCTACCTGGATCAATTAAAACTCGTTTTACATTAGTATCATGTACAAGTAAAGATATTACCAGCGCATAATTGTGAGGAATTAACAAGCCATCCGCACCTACATCATCAAACTGTCACGACCCAAAATCCCAACCTGTCATGATGACGCCTATCTCGATACTAGGCAAGCCGACAATCTCAATAAATCACAATTTCTTTTAAGTTTGAAAATATAATATTTAAATATAATACAAAATCTCACAAATACTGATACGAACACTCCCCAAAACCTGGTGTCACTGAGTACATGAGCATTTAATATGGATACAAATCAAAACAAAATGGTCTATAATAGTCTAAGACCAAATACAATAAACAAGGAGATAGGGAAGGAGAGACAAGGTCTGTGAAATACGGCAACTACCTCTGAATCTCCGAAAAATTAACGGTGAGAGAAAATCAACATCCGCTATGACCAGAAGTACCTGGATCTGCACACGAAGTACAAGGTGTAGTATGAGTACAACCAACTCAGCAAGTAATAATGGTAAATAAGGAATTGAAGATAGTGACGAGCTACACGGTTATAGTTCATTTTCAGTAATTCCAACAGAGAATAGACATGCTTTCATATCCAGCAGTTTAAGTCAAATCAATTTATACAGTTCAAGTTCATGTAATCCGGATGTAAAATCTTTTAAAGAATTTCACAACAATGACAAATAGCAGCTAAGTACAACAACAAATGAAAAGTAAGTACAACCTCTCAGGAAACAGTCACTCATCTCGTCACGACAGCTCAACCACTCGGCTCTCACCCCTCAGCACTCACACTCAATGGGTACCTGCGATCACTGGGGGTGTACAGACTCCTGAGGGGCTCTTACAACCCAAGCTCTATAATCTAGCACGACCAACTCACGTGTTGCACGGACAACTCACGTGCCATAGTATCAATATCTGGATCTGCACGGCCAACTCACGTGCTGCACGGACAACTCACGTGCTATAGTATCAATATCTGGATCCGCACGGCCAACTCACGTGCTATAATATCCCGAACGGACAACTCACGTGCTATAATATAATATCTCACAATCAGGCCCTCGGCCTCACTCAGTCATAAATCTCTCCAGTCTCTCGAGCTCTCAATAATGATGAAGTCAGCCCAAACAATAATGATATGATGCATCAATAATGAACAATAGAGACTGAGATAAAATAAATAAGTAAACTGTGATCGAGTACCAAACAACAATTTAGTAGATAATTCAACATGTACACGACCTCTGTAGGTCCCAGCGGTACCAACATATAGCCTAAACATGGTTTCTAACATGTCTTATAGTCAAATGTCCACAACACATAGAGAGCATATAACTAACAACAAGTTATTCAACTTTACAGTTTCACGGGACGGACCAAGTCACAATCCCCTCGGTGCACGCCCACACGCCTGTTACCTAGCATATCCGTCACCTCCAAAATAATCTCATGATACAAAAATCCAGGGTTTCATACCCTCAGGACCAGATTTAAAATTATTACTTACATCAAGTCGTGAAATTCTTATTCTGCAATGTCCTTTCCTCGTGAACTGGCCTCCAAATGCCTCGAATCAAGCCATAAATAATTCATTTCAGTCAATAAAATTCATTGGAATTAATTCCATAAGAAAATGCTATTTTTTCATAAAAAATCCGAATTTTAGCTGAAAAATTACCTATGGGGCCCACGTCTCGGAACCCGACAAAAGTTACAAAATCCGGAAGCTCATTCAACCACGAGTCTAACCATACCAATTTTACCAAAATCCGACCCAAATCGACCCTCAAATCTTCAATTTATACCAAGAGGGTTTTCAAACTTTTCCAACTTAATTCACCAATTAAATGATAAAAACAACCATGGATTCGGGTAATTTAACCAATATTGAGTTAAGAACACTTACCTCATTATTTTCCTTGAAAAACTCCCGAAAATTACCTCTTCCCGAGCTCCAATCCATTAAAAACTGAAAATGGGACGAAGTCCCATTTTTAGAACTTAAACTCTCTGCCCAGACATTTGCTCTACGCGATCGCGAACATTCCCACACAATCGCGAAGAACTATTTTTAATCGCCCAAATTTAACTCTACGCGATCGCGATGCGCAATGTCACAAACCTACGCGATTGCGGACCTAACCACACGATTGCAAAGCACAAATGCGTGATTTCCATTTCTGCCACATTTCCTCTATGCGAACGCGACCTTCTTCGCGCGTTCGCGAACAACAAACTCACATAGCTACACGATCGCGTCTCGCTTCACGCGATCGCGAAGCACAAAATATCACTGCCTCAAATTAACCTTACGCGAATGCAGATATCCCCACGCGATCACGTACAACAAAAACCTCCACTGACCAACTAAGCCTACGCGATCGCAGATACATTCACGCGATCGCGTAGAAGGAAAACATCATCAGATATCAGAAAATTCCAGTAGCTGTTCAAGTCCAAACGTTTGATCCGTTAACCCTCCAAATCTCACCCGAACCCCTCGGGACCTCAACCAAATATACCAACAAGTTCTAAAATATCATACAAACTTAATCGAACCCTCAAATCACCTCAAACAACGCTAAAACCATGAATTACACCCCAATTCCGGATTCCGACCCCGTTATCAAAAGGTCAACCCCCCGATCAAACTTCCCAAAAATTAAACTTTCGGCATTTCAAGCCTAATTCTTCTACCGACCTCCAAATAATTTTTCGGACACGCTCTTAAGCCAAAAATTACCATACAGAGCTGTTAGAATTATCAGAATTTAAATCCGAGGTCTTTTACATATAGGTCCACATCCGGTCAATTTTTCTAACTTAAAATTTTAATTATGAGACTAAGTGTCTCATTTCATTCCGAATTTCTTCTTGGCCCGAACCAACTAACCCGATAAGTCATAAATCAATTATAAGGCATAAATTGAGAAGTAAATGGGGTAACATGGCTGTAATACTCAAAATGACCGGTCGGGTCGTTACACAAATGTTATATTGTCTTCATCCAAAACATGGCGAACTCGCTTTCCATGAGTAATCGTGACTTTCGACGTCTTTTTGCAGCTGTATAGGTCACACCATTGAATTTTGACGTCTGTTCTCTTTGGAGACGAATGTTTTGGTGGCTCTTGTCTATTCTTCATATTGTATTGCTTGCCTTTCTCACTGAACAAGTCAGTTAAATAACCCTGCTTTAATAAATGCTCAACTTCACCTTGTAATAATCTACAATCTGCTGTTTTATGGCCATGATCGTTGTGAAACTCACACCAGGAATCTGGATTTCTTTTGCTCGGGTTTGATCTCATTTTTTTAGGCCACCGTACCTTATCTCCCATATTTCTTAAAATAGCCACCAACTTAGAAGTGCTGACATTGAAACTCTAATCTCCAATCCTTGCATCTGTGTCAGAATCACTGCCTCACGTATCTCTTCCTTTTCTGAACCTGGATGATGAACCCGCATCTTTGTGCCTTGATCTAGGGTCAGACCGTATGTTTTCCTGTTTAGACCATGAATCCCATCCCGCAGGTCCCATGTAAGGTTCGTACCTGTTTTTCCCGGACCTTTTTCAGATTCTGAACGTCTCAAACTTGTTCTTTCATTGACCCTTAACTGTGTAACCTTGTCTTCTTCTATCCGCAGCTTTGTGCTGTATTTGTTGTACACATCATTCCATGTTGTAGCAGAAAATTCTCGCAAACTTTCCTTAAGTCTTCTCGTGTCTTCTAAACTTTTTTTATTTAAATTGTTTGCGAACGCCATAGCTGCCCAATTATCATGTACTTGTGGTAGCATCATCCTTTCACTTTGAAATCTATCCACAAATTCCCTGAGTAACTCTGTATCTCCTTGTTTTACCTTAAAAATATCTTCCATCCCTTTTTCAACCTTCTGAGCTCTCGAATGTGCTTTTATGAATAAATCTTCAAGCTCAGCAAAAGAATTAATAGAGTTTTCAGGTAAAAGAGAATACCATGTTAATGCCCCTTTCGTGAGTGTTTCTCCTAATTTTTTTGACCAAAACTGATTCAATTTCCTACTTGGTCAAATCATTGCCCTTTACGCCAGTTGTAAACGCAGTTATATGATCTCGTGAGTAGGTTGTCCCATCATATTTTGGAATATCAGGTATTTTAAACTTTTTAAGAATTGGCAAAGGAGCCGCACTCGGCTTCTAAGGTTACTGTGAATACTTATATCAACACATTTTATTACAGAAGGTACGCCTGGTATTCTGCTCTTTCAACTGTTTCTGCAAAGTTAGTACCAAACTTCGTAAATCTGAGTTATTATGTATACGTGACCTCCAGTCACGGGATTCATTAAGAACTCTTCCACTTCCAGAATTATCGAGCTTCGAGCGTGGGTTTTCTAAAGTCACTGTATTGGCTGGTGGAGGGGTATGCAGCGTGTTAGGCAACCCCCTAACAAAGGAATGAAGAGCATTATTCACCTGTTCTGCAATCAACTTCTTTAGAACGTCTTGTTCTATGGTTTGTTCATCACCTTGTTGATCATTAGCGTGTGACGTGGATCTCTCAGGTGTTCCTCCTCGGGACTGACAAGGGGATTCTGTTGGAGAGTGATGTGGCGGTGTTTCCTCTTAAAGGTTCAGTTGGTTATTGTCGTTACCAGTTGGCATAATTTAGTTGTGAGAAAGAAGGATTTGGAAAGTAAAGAGATTATCAGATTTCCGGTAACGGGACCAATTTGTTTAACTAAAAAATAGAATCTTTGGTCAAAGCTTATATTTAGAAGAAATCGGGCTACTGATAATCAAATAATACCTTACTTCCTCAATAATCCGCTTGAAAATAAAGAAAAATAGCAATGTGAATTAGTTAAAAAAAGAGATAAGGAATGAAATGATAATCTATCCCTCAAATTATGTAGAAGGGTTTTTTGAAGCAATAAAATGTAAGTATATTTTAATAGTGCTCAGAACTTGTCCTTATAAGTGAGATTCTATATCCTTATATAGGAGTATCCAATTATAATGTTTCCCCCTATTTATGACGAATTCATTATGGGCATTAATGGTATTAATTGCTCGTTATGGTTGATAATCATAACTGACACATTCGTAACTGTAAAGGCCTTGTAACGACTCCGATTCACTTTCCTTATTTACTGTTGGTTCATGAATCTTCCTTCTTTTTGGTCTTGATTCATTCCGCTTGTGCCTCTTCAACAACTGTTTAGGCTCGGTCATTTGTTCTTTACTGTTTCGTGGGTGTTTACTCCGCATCTTTCTTACACCATTAATTTTATTAATGGAATACGCCAGTTGTCACTTCACCATTATTCCACATATCATGCTTTGTCATCTCAGTAAGGTTCCACGTGTGACACCTTTTTTCCACCAATACAATAAGGTGAGATAAGATGTGTGATTAATTTATATTGTGTTTGGTAAGAGGTACAAATATATCCTGGGATAAATTTATACCGACAACCAATCACGGTATAAGTGTAATTCTAGACTTAATCTAGGCTATCCCATCTTATTCTACCTTATCTCATCAAACTTGAGATTATTTTATCCCACCTCCCATATGGTATACACAGGATTATAATCTCGAGAGAATTTAGTCCGCGCACCAAACGACCCCTAAAGGTTAGTTCTACAGTATGGTAGTTAGACCAATTATGTTGTATGGGGCAGAGTACTGGCCAGTCAAGAATTCCCATACCTAGAAGATAAGATGCTGAGATTGAGCATACCAGGTTGGATAAGATTAGAAATGAAGATGCCGGGTAAAGGTGGGTGTGGCCTCCGTGGAGGACAAGATGCGGGAAGTGAGGCTTAGATGCTTCGGGCATGTGAAGAGGAGAAGCTCGGATGGCCAGTAAGGAGAGGTGTGAGTAGTTGGCTTTGGTGGGTATGAGAAGAGGTAGAGAGAGGCCAAAGAAAAATTGGGGAGAGGCAATCAGGCAGGACATGACGCGACTTTAACTTACCAAGGACATGGCCCTTGATAAGAGAGTGGAGGTTGCGAATTAGGATAGAATTAAGGTTAGTAGGTAGTCGAGCATATTTAGGATCCATACCATTACGGTTAGTCTGGTAGTGTTTTCATGTTCTTAAATTGCTAATTTTACATGTTTTCCTATTACCTTTCACGTCGATTTCTTAGTATCTTGCTGTGGTTGATGCTTGTTGCTACTACTTTATTCCATCTATTTTGTGCCTTATAGTGTGCTGTTTTGATCTTTCTTGTTACTGATATTGCTTATTTCTATTATTTCTTTTCATTTTTCTTGAGCCGAGGATCTATTGGAAATAGCTTCTCTACCCATCCAAGGTAGGGGTAATATTTGCATACATACCACCATCCCCAGACCCTATTTGTGAGACTTCACTGCTCTGTTATTTTTGTTATTGTTATTGTTGTTGTTATTGTTATCCTTTAATAATGCGAATAGTCCAAACTTGCACCTCGACTTCTCGAAATAGTTCAAATTTCACCATTATGTATCCCTGCCACTGTTTCTTTTCCCTCTTAATGAATCGCCATGATAATAATTGATTTTTTCCATTCTCAAAACCACCGCATGAAGACCAATGCTACTTCATCACTACTCCCCCCCATGACATACATTCACAGAAAGAACACAAAAAAATTCACGTAAGAACCACCCCGTTCAGACACTAATCTCTCACATAAATTTATCTTTACCACTTTCTCTGTAGGTGTGCTCATGTGACGGATAATTACGCTTAACGATTCGATTTATTGGTTATCAGATTATAAATGTAGTAATCTGCTAGTCATTTTATAAGACAACATGCGAATTGGTATCGAATTAACGATTATCCGGCGATTTATTTGCTAAACTAAATAAATTTTTTTTAACCCTAATCTTGTGTATACCAAATGACCAAACTGCATAGTTCACTGGCTTTTATCATTTTAACTTACCATTCATAATCCTCAGTCCATTACTCAATGAAGACTTGTCATGGAGTACACAAAATAATATTTGGAACAAATTTTTGAATACTCTTAATAAAAATATGAGCACGGGCAGATTCAAATTGAGAGAACATTTGATTAGAGATTTAGGACTTAGGAGAGATGAGTGATGACTGGTCGACTTCTCACTTTCTGTTGCGGACTGAATTCAATTGAGAATTAGAAATTAGGAATTTAGCCATTTAGGGTTTCAATAGTACTTTATATACATAGGAGTAAAAGTATAAATATAAAAATTTTTAACGGGTTAATGGTTTATCCGATAAGAAAATTGAGTAATCTGCCCCAAAACCGTTAAGCCGTTAATTATAAAATCTCAATCCGTTCACCATTCATTACTCTAATAACCCGATACCAATAAACCAATAAGCCAATAAGCTATCGGTTCGATTGGATTAACAGCTACAGTTCGGTTTCGAACAACCCTAATACTGATTTCTCAGTAACCATTTTATGTTTTCCAAAAGACCACTGAGCCTCAACCGTTATAACCCCACCCTTAACTGCCACAATATTGGTGCATATGATTTATGAGCTGAATTCTGTGTTGAGTTTCTCTTAATTAGTATTAGGAGGTCAATTTGGTGCTAGCATCGCTATTGGTGATATCACAAGGACTAGTATAAAGTTGTGTCAATAGAGTTATGACAGAGGCGAGAAGTTAACTTGTTGGTGTAATAAATCACTGTTGAGTTCCATCAACATAATTTAAGAGTTTGAATGTTGAAGAAGACAATGGTCCCAACTATTAATGAAAATTAAATCATGACCTTTCGTATAATTTAAATGCAAATTTGATCAGTTTCCATTTTTAAAACTATCAGTCGAAACTCTACATTGTTAATTCGACATCAATCGTGTAATGGTATAAAATCCCATTAATACATATATCATGCACTAAACTAAAGATACATTGTAATATAATAGTATAATGCATAAAAAGACCTAATGCAAAAATTTGAGGGAAAAAATCTTCTTCTTTGTGCTGATGATATTATAGTCCTACACAAGCTCTTATTCTCAGCACCTTGTTTGGTTTACTTGCCTCTAAATTTTCTATCATGCACCTTGGTGATCTTAAATTAATCTGCTAAGATGGACGTTGCTTGCAGGACAATTTTTTCATGAGAAAGTAACATTTTAGTATTTGATATGGCAATCATTTTTCAAGAAAAAATATTTTCCATCAAAAGAGGGAAAATGACTTCCCTTACTTACATGCAAAAGTCATTTTCGTTATAACTATCTTAACTTTTAACTTCATATTACTTGCTTTAACTAACACTTTGACATTATTTTTTATTTTTAATTAAATTCTTTAAAACACTATCCGATTTGCTAATTTATTATTAATATTCATATAAAGTTTTTTTTAAAAGATACTTTTCACTTGCCAATCAAACACGGAAAAATATTTTTGTCGCACTTGCGACTGCTACACGATGCACAAAGGCTCGTGCAAACCAACGTTCATACTTAAACCGTATAACATAAAATCTGGGCCAACGAGGCCTTCAAGCAACCATTTACACGACCACAACTAGCTGTGGAAAAGACCTTAGCATTGATATATTTACATTACACATTCACATTCACATATACATCCATTGCCATCTGGGTTACCATCATCTTTTACTCATACCGACCACTACTTTAGTTTGCAAGCCTCTAAGAGCATCAAAATATAATACATGTACACAACTTGGTCGGGACAGGGCCCCACAGTACCCAAAATGATTAGAACATATGCTTAAGTGCCTATCAACTTTTGAACAGGTACTCCGGAGAAATGGAGAGCGACAACTAATAGCTGGAACATGCACCTACTGGGGTGGGGCGTCATCGGGCCTATATGTACCTGTGGGCAGGAACACAATGCCCAAAAATGAAGGGCGTCCGTACGAGAAATGTACTGTGTATGTAAGACTACGGAAACATGTAAAATCAATGGTAGAACGTAAGAGATAAGGGTACTTGATTTTAACCTGATTACCGAAGATAAGCCACCGTGGGCATAAAGTAAAGAAACCATAAACTTAGAATTTTACAAACTTTATGAAGGGTTACTCCACTCATGGGGATTGTGAACTAATTACAATACAATGTTAGTTAGCTCTTCTTTGGAGCATATCACATCATATCGTATCCCGCCTCATAGAGGACTCTGTAAGGTTTATTTCTTTCATCACATCGTACCCGACCTCATGAGATCTCAGTTGTACCCGGCCACATAAGGACTAGGTACTGTGTTACCCGGTCGTAATAGGCTCGGTAAAAAATGTACCCGGCCATCATAAGGCTCGGTAGTATCGTACCCGGCCATGTGGAGCTCGCTAAAACAAAACTGATTAGTGGTTGCACAATAGGTGCCGAACCCGACCGACTATAGCACGGCTCGGTAGAGTAAAATAGATACATATATATATATATATATATATATATATATATATATATATATATATATATATATATATATATATATATATATATATATATATATATATATATATATATATATATATATATATATATATATATATATATATATATATATATATATATAAAAAAAATATAACAATTTTAAACTCAGAATGAATCATACACTCCGACCGTAGGATACCAATTGGGAATATTATAGACTTTAAAATAAATGTTACCGGTAAGAATAACTAAGAACAGAACAACGTCATAGAGGGAATTAGAAATAGAACTACTAATGCTTACTATGCAGAAGTCGTTTAAAGGGAGGGAGAGACTCATACCAACTCACGCCAAGAAAGAAAGATGTCTTACATACCTTGTTGAAGAACTAGCTACACCTCTAGGACGATTAACTCCGTCTCCAACGAATTTTCCAGAATCGATACAACAAGATAATAAATATTTCAGTGATGCTTCCAAGCCCTCACGCTAGATCCTAGATTTAGATTCGCCTTCGACTTTGCCTTAAATTGCTTGGAAATTCTAATGGGATGTTGGGAGCATTTGGAAGAACTAACATTGATGATACCTTCTAGAATTGAAGAGAAAGAGTGTTGCACTGCATTTTTATATCACACAAAATCTAGGAAACTCCACCGCTGCGACATGCAAAACGGGTCGCCCCGCCCCTTTTTCAGCACTCGGTAACAGCTATCAGAAGTTTTAATGAAATGTGTAGCCATCTTCTGCCCTCAAACGCGCCACCGACTGATTGGTCGCGCTATAAGCCGCACTTTTCCATATTTGTTTAGGTATGGGGTGTAATATCATTCTCCCTTGGAACATTTATCCTCGAATGTTGAATCGTAGTTACTTCTTGCAAACTTCTTTAGTCTTCTAGAATTGCGCCCACCATGGTGGTCTTATTGTTGTATCCTTCATCACAGAACAAGTGTGGGTACCTGAATTTCAAATTTTCTTCAGCTTCCCATGTAATTTCTTCTACACTGTTGTTCCTCCTATGTACTTTAATAAAAGCTACCTCTTTGGTTCACAGCTTGTGTACTTGACAATCGAAGATGGCCACTGAAATTTCTTTGTAAGATAGGTCCTTGGTGACTTGAATGTATTCAATATGGGTAATGCATTATGGATTACTTAAGCACTTTCGAAGCATAGAAACATGGAATATCGGATGCATTGCTTCCAGTTCCGGGGGGCAGTTCAAGCTTATAAGACACTTTGACCAACTTTCTGAATATTTTGATATGGCCCAATATACAGGAGGCTAAGTTTTCCCCTTTCTCCAAATCTCATCACGCATTTCATAGGCGATACCTTTAAGAACACCCAGTCTACGACATCAAACTCCAATTTTTGACACCGGTTTTCAGAGTAAGATTTTTGCTTGCTCTGAGCGGTCAATAATCGATCTCAAATTATTTTCATCTTTTCTACAACATGTTGAACCAACTCAGGACCTAATAACTTTGTTTCACCAAACGCGAACCAGCTGATAGGAGATCTACACTTTCACCTATATAAGGCCTCATAGGTGCCATCTGAATGCTAGCATGATAGCTATTGTTGTAAGAAAACTCGATGAGTGGTAATTGATCCTCCCAATTTCCTTTAAAACCTAGAACGCAAGCTTGTAACATATCCTCGAGCATTTTAATAGTGCGCTCAGCTTGGCCATCTATTTATAAATGGAAAGGTGTACTAAGGTTGATCCTTGTACCCAGAACACTTGCTTCTTTTGGAAGGGAATGCCGTTTCTTATCTTTTCCAAGGTCGGGTCATCAAATTGTCATGCCTTTACTTCCATCACTAATGAGGACTCGACGATGTTTCGAGCTCTTCCGTCATTGGTATCGAGCAATCACGCACTTAAACTAGCCAACTAGTGCAAGTCTTTAGTCATCTCTAACTTATGCTTTTCCACATGTCGTAGACTGCACATGGATTTCCGACTTATGGCATCAGCCACAACGTTTACCTTCCGGAGGTGGTATAGAATATCCACATCATAGTCCTTTAATAATTCGAGCCACCTCCATTGCCTCAAATTCAACTCTTTTTGCTTGAATATGTATTGAAAGCTCTTGTGGTCAGTGAATACATCGATATGAACTACATACAGATAATGACGCCATATTTTTAAGGCAAATATCATAGCTGCTAGCTCTAAGTCATGAGTTTGGTAATTCTGCTGGTGTCTCCTCAACTGCCTTGAAGCATGCTATAACTCTATCGTGTTGCATCAGTATGATTCCCAAACCTACTCTGGAGACATCATAATATATGACATAGCCTCCAGGTCCTTCAGGAAGAGTTAAGACTGGTGCCGAAGTTGAATTGTATTTTAATTCTTGAAAACTCTTCTCACAAACATCAGTCTATTGGAATTTTGCTGCCTTATGCGTCAAGTTTGTCAAAGGAGCAACTATGGATGATAAATTCCCCATAAATTTTCGATAATAGCCCACTAGGACCAAGAAGTTGCGTACTCAGGTAGGAGTTGTGGGCCTTGGCCAGCTCTTAACTGCTTCAACCTTTTGACTATCGACCCTGATACTTTCATCTGATACATGCCAAAGAAAAGCCACCGAGTTCAGCCAGAACTCTGGTGGTAGGCTATAATCTCGTATTTTAGTCACTTATTGCACTCTAATTTACTGCACTTTACTTGTATTTGAACTTTAATTGATAGTGTTTTGCATTTATTGTGTGTTTTATGCCTTGTAGGAATGATTTCGAGCTATGTAGATGTTATGGAATGAATTTGAGTGATTTGGAGCTTTGAAGTCGGAGTAAAAGCCCAAGGGATTAAGCCGAGATCGTGTTCGGGGGCCGAGGACCAAGTCTGTATGTCAAAACACAAGAAAAATCCGTACTCTAAAAAAACCTCACTGCCGCGGCGCGTGGGGCACCACAGCTGTAAGGATCTCTGCTGCCTGTCAGAACCAACTCTCTAGATTTTCCCACTAATGTCCCGCATGGCACGTCGCCCCATGCGGCGCGCATGTGCAATGTTTACAGAGTTATTTTCCTATTTCGGCTAGGAGAATGTGATTTCGTCTGGGCCCGACCCTACTTGGTATAAATACATAGAAAAATATTTTTTTCTGGACTTTTGACATACTTTAGACCTAAGGAAGCCAAGGAGGAGTTGGAGGAGAAAAAACACAAGGATTTCATCATTCCTTCCTCACTCAAGACCCGAGTTTGGATTGAATTTATGTTTTCCTATACTTTAATTATATTTGTGATGAATTTCTCCATGATTATGGAGTAGTTCCCTTTAGGGTTTGATGGATTTTGTGTATTGATGATTGTTTGTGGATTATAACTCTAGTTTTATGTATTGAAACGTTTTTGGATGATTTAATTGTTCCATCTATATTCACTAGTTCATGTAATTGTGAGATGCATAACTTGTGATATCTTTGCATTATATTATTAGTTGAGTTTATTAATTCTTTTTAGTAATCGAAAGAGGCTAGTTGAATCATTGATTAAACCTAGTTAGGAGGATAATCAAGAGAGGTTCTCCTAAAGACCAATCCACTACGCATTCTTACATATCTTCACGTGCTTAAATTGGTTCATCTTGTGAGGTTAAGACTTAATCGAGAGGAATTTTTGCTGAACGTTTGGAATAATAATTGAGTTAATTCGAGAGACTCACTTAAACATTAGAAGTGAATTATCTAGAGTTAGATCCCAAATAATTATCTTGCACCTATCCTATCCACCCCTATTTTCTCCCATTGATAATTTTCTTGCTTACCTTTATTTCTATTGTCATTACTCAATAGCTTTAAATTCTTAGTTAATTTTAGTTATTAATCATACAAAATCTCAATTATTGATTCTCCTGGATAGCAATCAAGCTAGAAAGTACGAAAATATTGTTTAACTCCAATCTTTGTGGATACGATATTATACTATACTATCTTTGACTAGCGAGCATAATTTAAGTATGTATTTCGAGCTCGTCAAATTGGGGCACTTGGAAAACATGGCATGTCACTTGTGATCCTGGAGTATGTGTAGGACCTTTCACAAATGATTGCCTCTAGCCGAGAGTCCACTAAAATATCGTCAATAAACACGATCATAAAGATATCCAAGAATGGCCTGAATACTCGATTCATCAGATCCATGAAGGATGCTGGTGCATTGGTTAGGCCAAAGGACATAATGAGAAACTTGTAATGGCCATACCTGGTTCGAAAGGCTATCATCCTCTCCCTTGATCCTTAACTGATCATACCCAGATCTGAGATCAATCTTCGAAAAATACTTAGCGCCCTGCTGATAAATATGGATTTTGACCACTTATTAGTGCCTTTTTTGTTTTAATCATAGTCTGAAAGTGTTGATTTATGTTCATAAAACTAATGAAAGTGTGAAAATTTCTATTTGAGATTTGGACCTTTATGAAGAAATCCAACTAAAAAAGGAGTGCTCCGGCTCACATGGCAAGAAGGGGCGCAACAGACCAAAAGTTCGGTCCGCAGAAGAGTTTATGCAACCGCAGAAGAAAGCGTGGACCGCATAATTCTCTTTGCAGCCAGAAATCTGGTGTTGAAGCTCAAAGGTGGATTGAAGAGAAGTGCGGACTCCACACAATTTGTGTGGTCGCAGAACATGGTCGCACCGATAAGAATTCAAAAAGTACAGAGAGTGCAAAATAACCAAGACTGAAGCCTTGCCTGAAGTGCAGACCGCACATGAATTGTACGACCACAAAAGCTGAAGTACAACCGCAGATCAAATTGTGAGACTACAGAGTCCCTCAACCTGCAAGCTCAAGCAAAGTGCGGACTGCACGTGGCCGCAGAACCTCCGGAAGGGCAATTTTATTCAGCGAATTTTGGGCCACCATAAATAGTTGGGAATAACTTTTTTAGGTCAAGTTTTGAAGTTTTTGTAGCTGTCGCCGCTGTAGTTTACCATATTGGGTAATATGTGATTATTTTGGGACAAAACATCATAGTTTATCATTTTAATTTTATATTATGGCTTTAATTAGTGTTTCTTCTTTATTTTCTTCAATTTCTACTATGAGTAGCTAGATATTTACTAGGATTGTTACCCAACCCTTGTGTGTAAACCTTATGGGTAATTAATCTAATGCTTGTTTATGATTGGTTATTTTTTATTTAGCCTTGTTCATACTTTAATTTTAGAGTTAATGGTTGCAAACATTGATTCAAGTTTTTTTGACTAGGTCTTTACTTGAGAAATAGAGACTTGGTCTAGGAAAACTTGGCTAATAAGAAATTGGGCTAGTTAAGCTTTTGATTAGCCTAATTAAAGGGTATGCACTAGAGATAGAAAAAACCCAACTTGAGCTCATATCAACTATTTGGTTTGATACCCATTTGGGCTTGAGAAAGCCAAATCGGGCATAATCACTCTATGACCGAGAGGTATTGAGTGGGTAATTTAGAGGTGAGAGCTATAATACACCCAACTCCCTAAAATAAGTATTAACATAATTAACCCATTGGGCTAAACCTAGGCGAAGGTTACATCCCTATGCTTTTTACCTATTTGAAAACAACCAAAAATAATTAGTCAATTGCTAATTTCAACTCTCTAGTTAATCGTTAATTGTGTAGTTCATAGAAGTAATTTGCAACACAAACTTGTTTGGAAGTGTATTTAAGCTATTTCTTCTACATGCATCAAGTGTAAACTCTAACACCCATTCTTAGCTCCATGTGGAAATCGACCCCAACTCATAGTTGGGTATTATTCTTCTAACAACCTCTTCCACTCATTGTTCAGTGTGAATTGGGAGTGTATCAAATTTTTGGCATCGTTGCCGGGGAGCTTTAACGGTGTTAGATATATATTTGAGTTTGGTTTTGGAATATGTTCTTTTCCTTCCGTGTTACTAACTTGCTTAAGAAATTATAGGTACAAACATGTCAAACAATGAGCTCGGAAATTTGCCTTAGGAGGACTTAGACGGCGAGGAGGAACAAGTCGATGAGGTACCTCAAGTACCACAACATACTCGAAGAAGCCGGGTACCACATGAAAACATGCCCGTTCCACCCCTACCTCCACCACATCTACCACAAGAAGCTCAACACCGGCTATTGCCCAACAAAAGTTATTTTAGTGCAATAGTCTCTTGACAACTAGGGATTTTAGCCTATTATTTGCTCTCTTTTGCTTAGGTTTGGGTAAAAAAAAATGCTAAAGGTAGTCCCGAAAACTAACATAATGTGCTTGCTTGCAGGGTTTGGTCAAAATGAGGCAAATGAGCCAAAATAAGCTCATGAAGGAGTCAAACTTGCACAAGCCAAAGGTTGAAACTGAACCGCGGACCGCGATGGAAAAGCGCGACCGCGTAGGGTTCACTGCTGAGGTGGATAATATTCTGCGGTTGGCGAGATAAAGGTTCAGAGAAGCTGCAATCCAGAGAAAACACCACCGCTGCCCACGTCTACATTAAGCGGCCGCAAAGTTATCAGACGCGGACGCAGTAGAAATTCTGCTGAGAGCGTGATAAAAGGTTCAAAGACTTGGTAAGTGAAATCTAACTGAAGAACGCGGTCCGCGAACATAATACGCGGCCGGGATTGAAGCTAACGCGGACGCGAATATATTTACGCTATCCGCGAAACCTAGTCCAGTCCAAGCCCAGTATTGAAGAAATGCGGACCGCGTATATTATTATGCGGCCGCGAAATCTCAAGCGCGGACGCAATCAGAATTACGCGTCAGTGAATACTCCACAGGGTCATTTTTGTCCGAAAATTTTAGCTGTGTATAAATAGATCTTTTTGACATTTTTAGGTTAAGTTTTGTAAAGCAGAGCACGTGAACTGCTGGTTTTTCCCCTTGTGGGCAATTTTATAATCGATTTACCTTCAAACTTTAGATTTTCATCTTGTACTTTAATATTATGGCTTATATTTCGTCTTCACCTTTGATTTCTGATGTATTCATGAGTAGCTAGACCTCATAGCTAGGGTGGTAACCCAATCCTAGTGTGAGTATTTAATGGGTCTTGAATTTTAGGGCTTAATTGTTTATGGGTTAGTGATATTTAGCCCAATTCATGCTAAAATTGTAGAATTAGTGGTTGCAAACACTGATTCATGTCTTTATGACTTAGGCTCTTCTTGAGAAAGAGAGACTAAGTCTAAGAAAATTAGGCTAACAAGGAATTGTGGTGAACTCAAGAGATTGATAGCCTCGATTAAAGCGTTTAACCTAGAGATAGTAATACCCGACTTGAGCCAATTTTATTTGGATTGTGCGAACACCCATTTGGGCTTGAGAAAGCCAAATCAGGAAAAGTCACTCAAATTAGCCAGAGGTATAGAGTGAGCACTTATGTGTGATGGTTATATCACGACCCCAATCGTAACAAGCTTGTCTTAAATTCTTGACATCCATTAGATACTCATCAAGGCGGAAGTCACTACCCTAGTGCCTTTTAACACTTGAAAACTTTTACCAAAAATATTAAACTTAGCTTACACTTGGCATACAATAGTATAAAAATTAGAATAGAATCAATCACAACAATGTTTGGAAATGCAATTAGAAACAACATGCACATCTAGATTAGTTAGATACCCAACTCCAAACCAAATTAACTCCTTGTGAAAATTGATCCTGACCTCATCGGGTAAAACTGCATCGACCACTCTTTGCTACTATATAGTGATGTAGGTTTGGCCACGATCACTTTTTGGCGCCGTTGCTGGGGAGTTAGACGGTATTGACTATCTATCTAACTATTTGTGTGTCTTGTTTTTTTTTTCCTTCTGTTTTTCTAACTTTTGTTTATCTATCGCTTTAGGTACCAAATGGCTCATAATGATGCTCTCGTACATATTCTTCCGGGGGAGAAGGTAGATGACAATGGTGAGGATGAGGTTAATCTAGAACCTCAAGTCCAAAGAAGAGGCCACTAGGCTAATGACAACATTCCAAACCCTCCCCCACCTCCTCCACGGGCAGCACCCCGGGTGCTACCCAACGAAGTTTACGCAAGTGCAATTGTCCCGCCCCGAATTCGGGCGGGAAATTTTCAAATTACAAATGTCATGCTGACCCTATTGGAGCAAAGGCGCTTCTTCACTGGAGCTCCTCATCAAAACGCATACAAGCATCTCAAGGGTTTTGTAGACACATGTTGGGGGAGCAAGTAGACGAGTGTGTCAGAGGACGCTCTGAGATTGAGACTTTTCCCATTTTCACTTAGAGGGAAAGCTTTGGACTGGCTCGAGAGGCTACCCAACCACTCCATACACACATGGGATGAGTTGGCAGAAAAGTTTACAACCAAGTTTTTCTCACCGGGTCATATGGCAAAATTGAGGGATGAGATCTTAGCCTTTAAACAAGAACCTAATGAACCCCTACATGAAATCTGGGAGCGATACCGGATAATGGTCAAGGAATGCCCAAATAATGATATGACTGAAGCAATGATTCAGCAGACATTCTATAGGGGCATCAACACGATCAACTAGTGTGTGGTGAATCAGCTAGCTGGGGGAAAGTTTATGAAGACGCCTTATGCCGATGCTTGTGACATACTTGATGAGATGGCTGACACATCTTCAGCTTGGCAGAGTTGGGCAAATGTTTTTCAGGATGACCCTAATGTCATCCATCTTCACAAGGAACTTCATGATCACGGACAAGCTATAGCCGAGTTGACAACTACTATGAATCAGTTAGCAAAGGCCCAACTTCAGCAAGTTCAAGGGACAAAGCAAGTAAATTCCATTGAAGGGGTAAATGTCTTGGTCAACGGGAGGAAACAGTGTGGTCAACAAGTGCAAAACAATCAAGATCAATATGAGCAAAGTGGTAGTGGTGACAATCAAGACGATTCTTATGATGATCAAAGTGAGGAAGTGTTATATGCCAATAACTACCAAGGTCAACGGAGCAATGCTCCAAATCAACATTGGAGATCGTAAGGGAACTATCAAAATTGGGGCAACCAAGGCCAAGGGAATTGGAACAATGGCAACAACAATAATCAGAATTGGGGGAACAACAATAACAATTGGGGCGGAAATGGAAACCAAGGGGCTTGGAATAATAATAATCAAGGCAACCGGGGGTCGGGCATCCAAAGGCCCCCGATGTATCAACAACCAAATAATCCGTCTCCATATTCATTTCAAGGGAAAAGTTCTTCAAACAATGAGATAGGGCGAATAGAGAATATGTTCAAACTAATGATGGAAAGGAATGCTGACTCCGATGCCCAAATAGCCTCCCATACTACCTCTATTTGCAACTTGGAAGTACAACTGGGTAAAATTTCTCAAGCATTGAATACTCGCCCTAAGGGGGCACTACCAAGTGATACGGTAGTAAACCCGAAGGGAGGGAACCATACAGGCCATGCTATGGCAGTGACCACAAGAAGCGGTAGAGGTGGAGATGCAAGTACTTCTGATCCAAAGAAGATTGTGAATGAAGATGTTGTGTTGCAAGAAGATGATAAGGTTCAAGCCAATGATGAGAATGTGAATGATGAAGTGAGGATCGATAGCAATGACAATATGGAGGAGACTCAAAATGATGTGAACCCATCTAGGGAACACATGATAGACATACCTGAAACGGAAGTGCCTAAAGCCAAGGCCCCTTTTCCAAGTCCTCCTCCACCGTATCCTCAAAGGCTTGCAAAGCAAAATAATGAAATCCAATTCAAGAAGTTTATTGAGATGATGAAAGGTTTGTCAATCAATGTGCCCTTGGTGGAAGCTCTCGAACAAATGTCGGGATATGCCAAGTTTATGAAGGAATTGGTAACTAAGAAAAGATCTATGAATTGTGAGGCCATCAAATTGACTCATCAAGTTAGTGCCATTGTGCACTCGATGGCTCCAAATCTTGAAGATCCCGGTGCCTTTACAATTCCATGCACCATTGGTAGAGGCGATTTTGCAAAAGCCTTGTGTGATATGGGAGCTAGTATTAATTTGATTCCATATTCCATGTTCACGACACTAGGTATTGAGCAACCAAGAGCTACTTTCATGAGATTACAAATGGCAGATCGGACAATGAAAAGGTCGCTTGGTATTATTGATGATGTTCTAGTCCGGGTCGACAAGTTTATTTTGCCTGTTGATTTTTTGATTCTCGACTGCGAAGTCGACTATGAGGTACCTATAATATTAGGGAACCTTTCTTAACAACAGGGAAGGCATTGGTGGATGTGGAAGCATGGGAGCTCACCTTCCGAGTGTGCGATGAAAAAGTTGTATTCCACGTGTGCAAATCAATGAGGAAACCAAATAGCAATGAAGTTTGCTCTTTTGTGGATCATGTGACAGAGGTGATAGTTGATGACACGAGTGCCATGATCAATGTGGAAGACCCTTTGGAAGTTGTGTTGTTAAACCATGAGGATGATGAAAAATAAGGCTTGGTTGAATGTGCAAATGCGTTGCAAGGAATGGGATCCTACTCATATGGGCCCCATAAACTTTCCTTGGACTTGGAAAACCGGAAGACTCCACCAACAAATCCCTTAATCGAGGAGCCACCAACATTGGAGTTGAAGTCTTTACCTTCACACCTCAGGTATGAATTCTTAGGCCCTTCTTCCACATTACCTGTTATTCTTTCTGCTTGCCTAACTAACGTGCAGGTATACTCCACCCTTGCGGTGCTTCAAATAAGGAAAAAGGCAATTGGATGGACTTTGGCCGACATTCGGGGTATAAGCCCCGCCTTTTGCATGCACAAAATTATACTAGAGGATGATGCCAAACACTCTGTGGAACATCAAAGGAGGTTGAACGAGGCTATGCAAGAGGTCATCAAGAAGGAAATTGTCAAGTGGCTTGATGCAGGGGTTATGTACCCTATTTCGGATAGCTCATGGACTTCACCGGTACAATGTGTACCGAAGAAGGGGGGTATGACTGTGGTCACAAATGAGAAAAATGAGTTGATCCCCACTTGTACTGTCAACCGGATGGAGGGTACGTATGGACTAAATAAAGCCAAAAAAAGTAACCCGCAAAGACCATTTTTCATTGCCCTTTCTTGATCAAATATTGGACAAACTTGCCGGGCGTGCCTACTATTGCTTTTTGGATGGGTACTCAGGATACAACCAGATTCTCATTGCACCGGAGGACCAAGAGAAAACCACCTTCACATGTCCGTATGGCACATTTGCATTCTCACAGATGCCGTTTGGCTTGTGTAATGCACCGGCTACCTTTCAACAGTGTATGATGGCAATATTTACAGATATGGTGGAAGACGTCTTCAAATTGTTCATGGATGATTTTAGTGTTGTAGGGGACTCATTTGAATAATGCTTGGATAATCTTGACAAAGTGTTGGCCCGATGTGAAGAGACCAACCTAGTGCTTAATTGGGAAAAATGCCACTTTATGGTTAAGAAGGGCATTGTCCTCGGCCATAAGATCTCAAAGGACGGTATTGAAGTGGATAAAGCAAAGATTGAAGTTATTTCAAAACTTCCTGCTCCTACTTCCGTCAAGGCAGTTAGGAGCTTTCTTGGGCACACGGGATTTCTACCGAAGGTTCATTAAGGATTTCTCAAAAGTGGTGAACCTCTTGTGCAAGCTGCAAGAAAAGGATGCAAAGTTTGTGTTCAATGAAGATTGCATGAAAGCTTTTGAGCTTCTCAAGTATAAATTGACAACCACTCCCATCATCACCGTACCCAATTGGAACTTACCATTTGAGCTCATGTACGATGCTAGTGACGTTGCGGTAGGAGCAGTTTTGGGGCAAAGGGTCAACAAGATATTTCATCTGGTCTATTATGCAAGAAAAATGATGAATAACGCCCAAGTCAATTATACGGTGACCGAGAAAGCGTTATTAGCCATTGTATTCGCCATGGAAATGTTCAGGCCATATCTCATGGGTGCCAAAGTGATTGTGCACACCGATCATGCGGCACTCCATTACTTGATGACCAAGAAGAACTCGAAGGCTAGGTTGATGAGATGGGTTCTTCTACTTCAAGAGTTTGACCTTGAAATCATTGATAGAAAAGGAAGTGATAATCAAGTGACGGACCACTTGTCCTGCTTAGAAGAGGAGGGAATGCCCCACAATGGCCTCGAAATCAATGATTCATTCCTGGATGAACAACTCCTCTCCGTGTCTTTGAATGGTATGCCTTGGTTCGCCGATGTGGCTAACTTTCTTGTGACCGGCGTTGTCCTGAGTGAGCTCTCTTCTAACCAAAGGAAGAAACTCAAATGGGACAGCTTGGATTATTATTGGGACGAGCCCTATCTTTTCAAGATTTTCAATGATGGTGTGATCCGGAGATGTGTCCCGGAAGAGGAGCAAATGAATATTCTTGATCCTTGCCATTCCTCACCCTACGGTGGTCATCATGGTGGGGCAAGAACTGCTTCAAAGGTTCTTAGCATTGGATTTTATTGGCCTAACCTGTATAAAGATGCAAGTGATCTTGTTAAGAGGTGTGATGAATGCCAAAGAGCTGGTAGAATTTCCAAGAAGGATGAAATGCCTCTCACCACTATTCTTGAGATCGATATTTTTGACGTATGGGAGATAGACTTCATGGGGCCATTTGTGAGTTTCTTTGGTAACACTTATATTCTGGTTACTGTTGATTATGTTTCCAAGTGGGTTGAAGCTGTAGCTTTGCCCAACAATGAGGCACGGAGTGTGGTGGCGTTCCTAAAGAAAAATATCTTCACATGGTTTGGCACCCCTCGGGCAATCATCAGTGATGGGGGTTCTCATTTCTGCAATAAGGCTTTCGACACTTTGCTTTCCAAGTATGGTGTCAATCATAAGGTGTCAACCCCTTATCATCCCCAGGCTAGTGGACAAGTTGAGGTCTCCAACAGGGAGATAAAGAGCATATTATCAAAAACTGTCAATGCAAACCGGGCGGATTGGTCAAAGAAACCTGACGATGCTTTGTGGGCTTATAGAGCTGTGTACAAGACTCCAATTGGTATGTCTCCGTACCGGTTGGTATTTGGGAAAGCATGCCATCTTCTGGTTGCGTTAGAGCATAAGGCCATGTGGGCGCTCAAGAAGTTAAACCTTGAATGGGATGTAGAAGCCAACCTCCGGGTAGAGCAACTCAATGAACTTGATGAATTTCGGTTTCATGCTTATTCCAGCTCGTCCTTGTATAAGGACAAGATGAAGTACTTATATGAGAAATATGCCCGGAACAAAGAATTCAAGGAGGGTGACTTGGTTCTTCTATTCAACTCCCGGTTACGACTATTTCCGGAAAGCTCAAGTTAAAATGTAGTGGCCCCTTTGAGGTGGTGCACGTGACTCTATTTGGTGCTCTTGACTTGAAAAACAAAGATGGTGAAATCTTCAGAGTTAATGGGCAGCGAGTGAAGCATTACCTCGACAAGTTTGATGACAACCATGTGGTAGCCTTGATCAATTTCCAATGATGTTGGTAACATGCGTCGTGCCGCGACGTTAAATCAGGCACATCTTGGGAGGCAACCCATGTGTTTTCTTTCTTCTTTGATTTCCTTCTTAGATCAGGCTTTATTTTGAACTAACTGGTTGTGAGTTTTGTGTAGGAATTGTTTATGCAGTACAAGACTGTTGCTAAAAATATTTGCCTAAGAGTGGAGAATTACGCGGACCGCGCTCAAAATTTTGCGGTCAGCGAGAGCTTTTCGCAGGGGCGTATGTTGTCAGCGGACGTGGATTTGAAAAGTCTAGAATATCAACTCTCTGAAGTTGTATTCACGTCTGCATTCGTAATATTGCAGTCCACGTTAATATTATGCGGCCACGCCCGTTATTCCGCTCTCAGCGGACTTGTTTCTGAAAAGGTTCTTCAAAAGGTAAAAAGCGCGGACGTGGTGGAATTACGCGGACCGCACTCAGGTGACCTCTGGGGTTGGTATAAATAAGAAGTCCTTAGGTCTTTTAAACTTTTTCGAACCCACGC
Source organism: Nicotiana tabacum (assembly GCF_000715075.1). Taxonomy (NCBI): domain Eukaryota; kingdom Viridiplantae; phylum Streptophyta; class Magnoliopsida; order Solanales; family Solanaceae; genus Nicotiana; species Nicotiana tabacum. The sequence continues at coordinate 11,648,644 of NC_134098.1, forward strand.
TCTTAACGAAATAGGCCACTGTTCATCTTCCATTTCTTAAAATTTCAATTTCATATCTCATTAATCAAGAAGATATTTCCTACTACAAATCCACATCTGGTATGCTCAAATCTTTACATTAATTTCATCTTTTGATTTTCTTTTCTTCTACTTTTAATTTTTTTTTAGGTTAGGGTTTAATACATGCCAAAATCTCAATATCATGCTTAATTGATGCTTATATATATCCATGTGGGTAATTGTTTTCCATGCCTAATGGGGGATAGGGTTATTAACTATGCATGTTAATTGCATTAATTTTTGCACTTAGTGAAAGCCCTAGGTTTCAAATGTTCCAGAGCCAGTGTTGTTTGAACTTCACAGACCGTGGTCCATTTTTATGCGGTCCGCGTTCTCTAATTTGTGAGAAGTTGAGTACGGTTGCATGTTTGCAGACGCAGTGATTTTTTCACGGTCCGCGTTTGAACTTACGCGGCCGCGTCCAAATAATTCGCGGTCCGCGCTCATGAGTTGTAGAGAGTTTGGAAATTGCTTCCGCGGTCGCGTCCAATTTTATGCTATCCGCGTTTGATCTTTCGCGGCCGCGTCCCAAATTACGCTGCCAGCAGAAACCAATGTTCAGAGAATTGGTAGTCTGATCCCAACTCATTTGCGGCCGCACTTATCTTTACGCGAACCACGCTGACCCTTCCGCGGCCGCGCCTCTTTTATGCTGTCAGCGGAACCCTGTTTTGAGAAACACTTTGATCATTTCATCTGCTGTCCTCTGCCAATTCATTGAACCACAATACTAATGATCTTTCACTAAATGTGTGTGCAGATAATAGTGCAATCTCGTGATGGTCCCGACAAATCCAAAGAAAGGGGAGATTCCTCCTGCTGCCGAGGCAAAGGGAAGCAGATTGCATCCTTAGCACCTTAGAAGACTATTGGCAAAAAGGCACCACCTGTGTGACCTCAGGCTGACTCCTCGGACATTAGTGAATACCTCCCTTCCCGGGAGATTTTCGAGGGAGAATCTGAACAACAACCCAAGGTGCAATCTCAACCTTTCCGTCTCATCGATCAATCCACCTCCGCATCTGAGCCGGATGATAGCTCAGAAGGAGATAGTGAGACTTCAGCACCTCCTCCCCCACCTGCTGTAACTCCGGCCTCAACAACTGCTCCTATTGATATGGATGATGAAAAAGAGGTTCCGGATGACGGGAGAGGAGGTGATACACATGAGGGAGGGTTGAGTAGATCAAGGAAGACGGTAATGTGCCAAGATCGGTTTGTGAGTGAGAAGGCCTACCACAAATTTCGGGAATGGTGTCCACAAAGGACGCTCACCCTTGAGCATCATTTCATAGAAATGGACCTTCTCCCTCACAACCCGAATGTGAAGTGACAATTTGATGAAAGAGTGGGATGGGAATTCTTCACTAGCAAGTTGCCGGAAGCAAATGAGTACCTAGTCAATGAATTTTACGCCAATGTTGCCCACATAAAAAAGGGCACCCATGTGACTAAGGTACGAAACAAGAAGATTTGGTTTGATGGCAAAACGTTGAATACATATGCCAGGTTTGATGATGTAGACGCTGCTCTATACATACAGAAGTTGGCATTAGATGGAAACAGCCCGTCCATGGTTGGAGAGGTGATAGCCATACCAGGGACAACACCGCCCTGGCTTACACTGGGAATCTCAATTGCCAGAAACACCCTTAGCTTTGAAGCAAAAGGGTGGTGCACCTTCGTCTGCAGCCGCCTTGATCCGTGCCAGCATGACAGTGACATTTCACTTTCTCGAGCGATCCTCATAGCATCCATCATGGCAGGTTACCCGGTAAATATGGGGAACCTCATGGCCCAGAACATATCCAAGGCAACCAGGAAGGAAGAATGGTCTTAACCTTACCCCAATTTCATCACTATGTACCTAGAGGACCAGCGGGTTGAGGGGAGACACTTTGACACGAAGGTGAAGCCGTAAAGGCCCTTCTTCTCGTACAGCCTTCAGGGTCCAGACAACCCCAAGTCCAAGGGTGAATCCACCACCTCCACTAGCCAGTCTGAAGAGCCAGGGGTAGTGGCCACTAGGTCCGTGCCTTCCACAGCCGAGGGGTCATCTGCTGCCATGCCACATCTATCCTCCAGGCCATCCACTTCTATCCCACCATCAGTGCTTTCTTCATCAACTTACCCTCAGACTGCACTGAGGGTAAATCAGACTTTGGCCGGCATCAACAACTGGATGCAGGTAGCTACATCAAAGCTATCTGCCTTATCCAGTGCAGTAGCAGCTCAGGCAGTTCCAGCACAGTTCTAGATGCCTCCATCAGTGGAGGAATCATTGAAGAGTATTCTTGAAAATCAAAAGAAGATTCTGGAGTCTCTGGGTGCGCATGAAAAGGTAATCAAGGAGCTGGGTAAATAGGTGAGGAAAGTGAAGAAGGGTCAAGAAGAGTTGAAGAAGGAGGTGGCAAAGCTCACTTCCACCGGTGATATTCCTCTAGATCTCCTTATAGGAGAGGCTGCCCATGCAGCACAGACAACTCAGCCAACACAGGTACTAGAGCAGGAGACTGATAGAGAGCAGGTGAGGAGAGTGGTGATACCCCAGAGGGAGGGCTTGTAGATTGAGATGGAGGACCCCGAGGGAGGTGATGAGTCTGGCCAGCCACAGGATCCCACCAGTGACCCCATGCAGATAGAGGCCTCATAGGGAGTTCTCTTTACTCTCTATCCCTCCCCTATTCTATTTTTGCTTTTAGCATTGAGGACAATGCTAATTTTTATTTGGGGGGTGGCCTTATTTTTATATGATGATTTTGATGATTGGTCTGTAATAACTTTGATACTATTTTTCTTTATTCTCTACTTATCGCACTTTCATTTTCGTACTTTTCACTTTTGGTATGTATATAAAATTACCATTCCATGTATATATTCATCCCCATTTTGTGTATATTGTTTTCAATCCCCTATTGTACATATTCAGTTTATTTTCCGTATTTTACTTTATAACTTCTTTTGTAATTATCCTTAATAGCTTAGCTTCTTATTTCATTTAGTAGTTTCTTTTTGAATTTGTAGCTTCTTGTTTTTTACAATATTTCGTGATCAATAAGCCTTTGGTTTTCTTAATGCCACGGTTCTTTCCAAAGGTGAAATTTGTGTGAACCGGGTGGCTCTTCCCAACGATGGATGGCGTGACAACCTTCTTAAGGGATTGAGTCTGTTTTTCTTTCTGTTTTGATATATAGTAGTAATGAATAAAAGTGTATCAAGCAGACTTCACTTGGTACCAACACATTTACCTTCGACCTCATGGTTAGAGACAAGTTGGTTGAAGAGATTAGCTCTAGTTGTGACCTTTAGACTCTTGAGTTGACTAAAACTATCATCAAGTGGTTTTTGTGAGCCATCTGTGATCTTCAATCTTAGCTAAGGTTATTGTGGGACCTTGACTCTATTCTCTTTAACAATCCAGTAGCTTGAGAGGTGAGGTATTGCATTGCAAGTCCAAGTACCTTGCCAACAAGTCTAGAACTTGCCTCGAATGTTTTTCTAGGCGAAATTCTAAGTGTAGCTCGACTTGAGAAGTGATTATAGGCTCTCCTTGGTTCCATATGAATTTGAAAACATCCATAGCCTATCACTATAATGTCCTTAGTCAACCCCTTTGAGCCTAAGCCTTTTTCATTTAATAACCACATTACAAGCCTCCATCGGTTCTATAATGACCCTCATTTGGCACCCAATCTTTCCTTAGCACTCATGATGAACAATAGTCAAAAATATAAGTTTGGGGGAGAGACAAGGAATTTCAAAGTGATGAATGATGCAAAGAACAAAAGGAATTGATGAAAAAGAAAGGCAAAGAAAAGGATATAAAAATGATGTTTAAAAAAAAAGAAGTATGTCAAAAAGAAAAGCAAAGGTTGAAAGGATTCAAGAAAACAATATTGAAAGGCTTGGAATGATGAGAAAAGGAGAAAAATGTTCGTCATAAAGAAGAAAGAGTGACAAAGTGTCTTTCTAGTTCCCCTAAGGAAGAAGAAAATGACTCAAAGAGTCAAGAAATCATGAGCCGAATTGAGAAAATATAGTGTTTAAGGAAAGATGATACCATCGTAGTTCATTAGGTCCGACCTTGATCCAAAAAGCCTTCATTACATCCCGCTAAAGCCCTATAGGATTTCAAGTTGAGTGAGTTTACATTAGTGGTGATTTACATGAGGGGCAAGCCTATGGTAATTAGAGACGGACTTGTGGCATTCTTTTGAGAGTGATGAGCGCACTTCTTTACAATCACGATTTTGAGTGTCACATTATATAAGGTGAGATGAGCTCATAGAGAGTAGAGGAAATGAAGTCTGGGATCCACAACGACCTATGTGAGATCGAGGTTCCTTGATGAATTGAATCAACTCTTGATGGTCTTGTGTCATATTAGACCTATGAAACTCAAAAAGTGGTAGCATAATGTTGTTGATAATGCATTTGTGTTGAGAGTAATTGTTAGTTCCAATTGATGTTGATGAAGTCACCTTAGGACAGTTGAGATTTTCCTTTCTTTTTTTTTTACGGAGGTGGGAATTACCTTATTTGCTTGAGGACAAGCAAAAGCTTAAGTTTGGGGGAGTTGACAACTAGGGATTTTAGCCTATTATTTGCTCTCTTTTGCTTAGGTTTTGGGTAAACAAATGCTAAAGGTAGTCCCGAAACTAACATAATGTGCTTGCTTGCAGGGTTTGGTCAAAATGAGGAAAAGGAGCCAAAATAAGCTCATGAAGGAGTCAAACTTGCACAAGCCAAAGGCTAAAACTGAACCGCAGACCGCGATGGAAAAGTGTGGCCGCGTAAGGTTCACCGCTGAGGCGGATAATATTCCGCGGTCGGCGAGATAGAGGTTCAGAGAAGCTGCAATCCAGAGAAAACACCACTGCTGCCCGCGTCTACATTACGCGGCCGTGATGGAAATTCCGCTGGGAGCGTGATAAAAGGTTCAGAGACTTGGCAAGTGAAACCTAACTGAAGAATGCGGTCCACGAACATAATACACGACCGCGATTGAAGCTAACGCGGACGCAGATGTATTTACGCTGTCCGCGAAACCTAGTCCAGTCCAAGCCAGTATTGAAGAAACGCGGTCCACACTTATTATTATATGGCCGCGAAAGCTCAAGAGCGGACGCGATCAGAATTACGCGTCTGCGAATACTCCGCAGGGGCATTTTTGTTCAAAATTTTAGGTGTGTATAAATAGATCTTTTTGAAATTTTTAGGTTAAGTTTTGTAAAGCAGAGTACGTGAACGGTTGGTTTTTCCCCTTTTGGGAAATTTTATAATAGATTTACCTTCAAACTTTAGATTTTCATCTGTATTCATGAGTAGCTAGACTCCATAGCTAGGGTGGTGACCCAATCCTAGTGTAGGTATTTAATGAGTCTTGAAGTTTATGGCTTAAATGTTTATGAGTTAGTGATATTTAGCCCAATTCATGCTAAAATTGTAGAATTAGTGGTTGCAAACATTGATTCATGTCTTTATGACTTAGGCTCTTCTTGAGAAAGAGAGACTAAGTCTAGGAAAATTAGGCTAACAAGGAATTGGGGTGAACTCAAGAGATTGATAGCCCCGATTAAAGCATTAAACCTAGAGATAGTAATACCTGACTTGAGCCAATTTCATTTGGATTGTGCGAACACCTATTTGGGCTTGAGAAAGCCAAATTAGGAAAAGTCACTCAAACTACCGAGAGGTATAGAGTGAGCACTTATGTGTGATGGTTATATCACGACCCCAATCGTAACAAGCTTGTCTTAAATTCTTGACATCCATTAGATACTCACCCAGGCGGAAGTCACTACCCTAGTGCCTTTTAACACTTGAAAACTTTCACCAAAAATATTGTACTTAGCTTACACTTGGCATACAATAGTATTAAAATTAGAATAGAATCAATCACAACAATGTTTGGAAGTGCAATTAGAAACAACTCGCACATCTAGATTAGTTAGATACCCGACTCTAAACCAAATTAACTCCCTGTGGAAATCGATCCCGATCTCATCGGGTAAAACTGCATCGACCACTATATAGTGGTGTAGGTTTGGCCACGATCACTCCCCGTATTAGGGCGGGTAACTTTAAAATCACCAACGTGGTGCTCAATCTACTTGAGAAACGTGGCTTCTTCACCGGTGCACTAACCTAGAATACTTACAAACATTTGAAGGGCTTTGTGAATACATGTTGGGGGAGAAAGAACACTAATGTTTTTGAGGATGCATTGAGGCTAAGATTCTTTCCCTTCTCTATACAGGGGAAAGCTTTAGATTGGTTGGAACGTTTGCCGAACCATTCAATTCACACTTGGGATGAGTTGGCGGCCAAGTTCATTGCTAAGGTTTTCTCTCCCGGGCACATGGCTACACTTCGAGATGAGATCTTGGCATTCAAATAAGAGCCGAATGAAGCACTACACGAAATTTAGGAGCAGTATAGAACAATGGTTAAGGAATGTCCCAACAACGATATGACGAAAAATATTTTTCAACAAACCTTTTATCGTGGGATTAACACAACCAAACAATTTGTAGTGAATCAACTAGTCGGTGGTAACTTTATGACTACACCTTATGCATAGGCGTGTGGCATCTTAGATGAGATGGCGGAGATATCATCGGCTTGGCAATCCCGGGGCAATTTCCCACAAGGTGATCCAAATATGATCCACCTCCACAAAAAATTGCAAGACCATGGGCAAGCCATTGTCGAGTTGACCACTACCATGACTCAACTAGCAAAGGCCCAACTAAATCAAGTACAAGCACCTAAGCAAGTTCATGCTATGGAAGGAGTGAATGTTTTGGTGAACAAGAAGAGGATCAAGAGTCCACAAATGCAAACCCGAGTGGAGAACTATGTGCAAGATGATGGCGGTTTTGATCAAGATGATTCTTATAATGAGCAATAGGAAGAAGTGCAATATATGAGCAATTTTCAAGGGAAAAGAAACAATTTCCAAGGCCTAAACCAATAACAACGGCGCCCATAAAACAACTATGGCAATTGGAGTTCTAATAATCAAGAGAATTGGCATAACAACAACAATCAAGGAAATTGGAGTGGAAATAACCAAGGAAATTGGGGAGGCAAACAAGGTGGTTAGGGTAACAATCAAGGAAATCGAGGGTCGGGTTTTCAAATGCCTGCAATGTATCAACAACCGAACAACCCACCGCCTTATCCTTCCCATGGTTCAAGTTCTCAAATAATGAAATGGGACGTATTGAGAATAGGTTCAAGCAAATGATGGAAAAGAATATCGTTTCGTATGCCCAACTTGCCTCACACAATACATCAATCTGAAATCTAGAAGTTTAAATAGGGCAAATATCTCAAGCTCTAAATTCTCGTCCTAAGGGTACACTACAAAGTGACACGGTGGTGAACCCAAAGGATGGTAACAATACGGGGCATTCTATCACAAGAAATGGAAGAGGCGGGAATGCACCCACCTCAAGTAAAAGGAAACTTGTTGATGATGACCAAGTGATGCAAGAATAAGAGATCCCAAACAATATTGGTTCGAGAAAATGAGGAAGTTTGGATTGATATTGATGATAGTGTAGAAGAGACTCAAGAGGAGGTAAACCCGTCTAGGGAACATGTCATTAACATACCGGAACCGGTAATGCAAAAGGAAAAGGAACCATTTCCTAAGCCTCTAACTCCATACCCTAAAATACTTGTCAAGCAAAATGGTGAGAATCAATTCAAGAAGTTCATTCAAATGATGAAGAGTCTCTCAATCAATGTGCCATTGGTGGAAGCTTTGGAAAAATGCTCCGTTATGCAAAGTTTATGAAAGATTTTGTGACAAAGAAGCAGTCGATGAATTTTGAGACTATCAAAGTCACTCATAAAGTGAGTGCGATTGTTGATACAATGGATCCTAACTTGGAGGATCCCAGTGCTTTCACGATTCCTTGTACAATTGGAAGTATCGAGTTTGCTAAAGCTCTTTGTGATCTTGGGTAAAATATAAGTTTGATGCAATATTCGGTTTTCAAGACTTTGGGGATTGGACAACCAAGACCCACTTCTATGAGATTACAAATGGCCGATCGCACCATGAAAAGGCTGTTGGGTGTGATTAAAGATGTTTTGGTCCGGGTTAATAAATTTATTCTTTTGGCGGACTTTGTCATTCTAGATTATGAAGTTGATTATTAAGTGCCAATCATTCTTGAGAGACCTTTCCTTGATACGGGTAAGGCTCTTTGTGATGTAGAAGCTAGAGAACTCACTTTCCGGGTTGGTGATAAAAAAATGCTATTCCATGTGTGTAAGTCCATACGACAACCAAATAGTAACGAGGTGTGTTCTTTTTTGGACTTGGTGACCGATGTTATTGTTGATGATACAAGTACTACTATCAATGTTTGTGATATGTTGGAGGCCGTTTTACTCAATTTTGATGATGACGAGATGGATAGTTTCATGGAATGCGTGAACGCTTTGCAAGGAATGGGGTCATACAACTATGCACCCCGAAAATTATCTTTGGATATTGAAAATAGGAAGACTCCTCCTACAAATCCTTCTATTGAAGAGACACCTACTTGTAGTTTAATGCATTGCCTCCACACCTTCGGTATGAATGTATTGGCCCTTGTTCTACTTTACCGGTTATTTTTTCCTCTTGTTTGACTAACGTGCAAGTTGATTCCACATTGGCGGTGTTATAAAATAGGAAGAAGGCTATTGGGTGGACTTTGGTGGATATTCGGAGTATAAGCCCTGCCTTTTGCATGCATAATATCAAATTGGAGGATGGTGCTAAACCGTCCATTGAACATCACATAAGACTCAATGAGGCTATTCAAGAAGTTGTCAAGAAGGAGATTGTCAACTAGTTGGATGCCGGGGTTGTCTACCACATCTACGATAGTTCATGGACCTCTCCGGTTCAATGTGTCCCAGAGAAAGGGGCATGGCTGTGGTGACCAATGATAAGAATGAATTGATTCTAACAAGAACGGTGACCGATTGGAGGTTTTGCATGGATTATCGCAATCACAACAAAGTAACAAGGAAGGATCACTTTCCACTTCCTTTACGCTAAATTGTTCCCCGGCAACGGAGCCAACTTTTGATGACGTCCAAATCCACTACTAAAAAGTAAATGGACACGGTCACATGCAATATAATTTATCCAACTATGAGTCGGGGTCGAATCCCATAGAGAACAATATGTAGGCAATTAGGCGTGTAAGAGAATTATCACTTATTATGCTAAGCCAAACACTTAGAAAGGTTTTGAGAAAATATTTATAACTAATTGCAAAAATGTAAACTAACCTAGAAAGCAAGCAAAATGATCAATGGCTAAATGCATGGATGCATTGGGAATTACACTCAAGTAACGATCCAATGTATTTTACGATTTTATAAATATGAGCGAGTTTATGCTAATTTGCCTCGGATAATAATTCTATATTAGCTTCTTCCGAAGACTAACGAGACTTACTAATTGAATTATCCCTAAAATAATTAAGAGATTAAGCACACCCGATGCGGCTACAAGTAGTTCAATCCTATCCCAAGGTAGAATCTATAAAACGAGGGTTAACGCCACAAGTTTTTGTAAATTAATCTTTCTCAACCCAAATTATATTTTCCAAAATTAATTCGATGTAAATGGGAGAGTCCTAGGGTTAGCTAATACCTTTGGAAACATTAAAGAACAAGAATAATTAAAGACACAATAATTCATTTTATAATAAATAAAAATCGTTCAATACATAAGCACAACAAGATATTTAATCCACGCTTTAAATAAGAATATTCCCATAAACAAGATTCAAGTGTTGCAAAAAATACTACACACTTAGATATACAATACAAATCAAGGAAATGAAGAAATGAACATAAATGGGTAAGAAATTCTCAACCAAAAGCTTCAAATCTTCAAGTCCCAAGTGTGTGTGCAAGAACCCTAGCTCCAAAACTTGTGTTCTCTAGTCAAGAGACTGAAAATTAGCCAATGATGTGTTTTCAATAAGCTAGGTTGTGTATTTGTAGCTTTGTAATGAAGAAAATGTGAAATTGCAGAAGTGCCGAGGCTTGAAACCCGTTGACCGCATCTGCAAAAGAATCCTCGCAGGTGCGGTTCCGCAGATGTGTGTAGCTGTTCACAAAAGCGGTTTTTGTGGAGAATTGCATATTTCGCAGAAGCGACCATAGATCCGCAGCAGCGGCTTCGCAAATGCGGACTCCAGCCGCAAAAGCGGTTCAGCAGAAGCGGATTCGTGGTCGCTGGTGCGCTCCTAGTGAATTTTCTTCTATTTCGCAGATGCGGCCATTCTTTCGTAGATGCGAGCCCGCTTCTGCGGGCACCCTTCCGCATATGCGATTTCACTTAAGGCATTTTGCACTTCTTTCCCTCTTTTTTGCACAATTCCACTTCATTTAATTTAAATTCTCTTCAAGACTTTATTTACCTGAAAAATCTAGCAATGCACACTATAAATCACCTCATTTTATAATTAAAGGTCACAAAAATTAAAGAAACGAGACTAATATGAGTGGTAAAATCACCACCCATCAACACCCCCAACTTAAAGCTTTTACTTGTCCTCAAGCAATTCAAAACCAAAAATTCAATGAGGCTCTAGCATTTAAAGCTCAATTAGCATCGCTATCATCTCCAAATCACATTCTCCAATTAAGCATAACACTTACGGATAAGTGGTACAAATAATTAGGCTCAAGCATGTGAATCTCAACCAAATAACTCCCTTATTTAAAACAATTTCAAAAAATGCAATGGAGTTTTAACATAATCAACTGACAACAACCAAGCTTCAATAAGTGTCTCAAAAGTACTAGTCTACTACATATGTTCAATTTACCCAATTCGATATATCAGTATCACCAATCTATCATAATTCATGTGCCCTCATAACAAAGAAAGTCTCAAAATCAACATATTTAAAATAAGAACACAAGGGACAAATGCACAAAGACACTCACTCTCAACAAAGAATTTCAAGTGTTACAAAATATCATACCATAAGCTTGCCCTTATTTTAATTCGCCGCCTATTCATGAGCATTCGGTTGGAGATCCCATAACGACTTTTTAAGCTTGTAATGTAGGCTTAGGGAAGGGTAGGATAAGCATTTGGGATACAAGTGACTACACCCACCTTGAACACTACTCACATTTGTCTTTTCTTTTTGCACTTTGCTTCTTTTTAAACCACATAGCCCTTATTGACATCTAGTTACCAACATAGAACCACCTTAAAGTACCTCTCTAATTTTCTCAAGACTCCATATATTTTTATTTTTTTATTTTTTATACAACTATTTTCTTTTGGATATATATATATATATATATATTGTTTTTATATATATATATATATTGTTTTTATACAACTATTTTCTTTTGGAGCTTAAGTATCTTCATATAAACAACTTTGAGGTATATGCTTCTACACACAATGTACATCTTTACCATTTCCCAATTAACACCAACACTCCCAACTTAGATTTTTAGCCTCATTCTTAACATTCAAGGAGGGACAGGTTCAAAAGAGGGAGTTATTTTACAAAAAAGGTAAAAGTTTGTAATGAGATAACCAAAGAAAAGGTTAAAGGCTCAGATGGGGTTAACTAGTGATAGTATTTATGCAATGGTAGGCTCGAAAGACTAAAGAGTCTTTTTCAAAGATCACAAAGAATGCCTAAGGTCATCCCTCCAACCAAACATAATTAACATTAATATTGAAAACCCAACCGGGCAAGTTTTAGATGATAAAAGTAAACACAAGAATTATTTTTAACAAAAACTAACACACATGGCACATGAACTAATCAAAACGGATAAATTTTACTTCTTAATAAGAACAATTTGAGTAATATCATGCCAACTAGTGGGCAAAGAGTCACAAAATGAGCCAAAACGTTATCGCAAAAATTATTCTTCCCCATGCAACTTACTTTTTCAATTTACAATCAAAATTCGTAGGGGTATTCTTAATTCACACTTCACATATAAGAGACTAATTTTATTAGTACCAAACATTCCAAAAGTCTCCACATACCAAAACAAGACTAATTCCCTTAAGAAAGTCGTCACGCCATCCATCATAGTGAAAAAGTCACCCGGTTCAACACAAATATTTTCCTCAGGAAAGAACTGTAGCATAAAGAAAACCCAAGGAAATTTATTGAAAAGTATATTATTACTAAAGAGATAAAAATAAAATATAAAATAAACTACTAAAGAAAATAGAATAAAAATAAAATAAAATAACAAAAGCGACTAATACTAAAGGAAAAAATAATATAAACTAAAACTACTAAAGAAAATAAATAAATGAAGAAAAATAAAAGAGAATAAAAAAAGCGACTAATCCACAATTATTCCACCAATCACAAACTACGCTCGGCAAAGGAATATGATAAACAATAGTAGAAAAAGCCCGGCAAGGGCACACAATATCCGTACAAAAGTATAAGCCCGGCAAGGGCACAAGTTAAGCATCAATGTACAAATAAAGTATATTCCCTAAAGCCATCTTCTCTCACAGAACAGTCCCAAGCTCCAAACTTTTCGAACAAAATCACACTTTTAGAGAACCCAATCAGTTTTTAGGCACAAAATCATGCAATAAACTTCACACACAACCACGAATTGAAAAACATTTCAATGATTCAACCAAGAATCTCATTTCGGGCCCTTCATCGAACATATAGTAAGCACACAAAATCAATCCTATTTTAACAAAGCCATGGGTACTCAGACTTCCCCATTTTTTCAAGCAAAGAAATAAGCTCACACTCTCAAACACACTCTCAACCAACCTCACCTAGAAATCAACACATGATTTGAACATTTTGCAGACAATTTCGTACCAAAGACAAGGACCCATTTGAAACGTAATTATTGAGGGATAAAGGAGAGAAAAAGAAGAAGAGTATGCTACAAATCATAAAGAGTGCAAAGGTTAAGCTTTCATACCTGGATGCTTGCACTTAGGAGTTAGAATGAGGGAGTTTCAAAGTTTTGAGAGTAAGGAAGATGAAGGTTGTTTAATTTGTTAAGAGCCCCAATTTTTTTGACTTATGTTCAAAATGAAACAAGGTTACCCGTTTAAGACCTCTAATGTCGCAATTGCAACCCCGTTTTCGCAATTGGGAAATTAAAAACATTCAGCAGAGGTCGCAAATGCGACCCTTTCTTCGGTTTTGCGACTAATCATATGATCGCAATTGCGATCAATTTTTCGCAATTGCGAAATCAGAGGCCTGGGCCTGATTGTTCTCACTTCCCAATCTCCCTACTTTTTGTCCCGAACACCTCAAAATTTCCCGAAACTTAGTAAATTGATCAAAAATAATAAAATAAACTATTCTAAAGAGAAAATTTGAAAAGAAAAATAAAATTTTAAAAAATGACAGAAAAAATGAAAAATAAATTGAAAACGATGGGTTGCCTCCCACCAAGCACCGTATTTAACATCGTGGCACAATGCGAATCAACTTTACCACTTTTCTCTCCATTTGGAGGATATGAACTGGACACCTAACTTAGAATCACGTTTGTTACCACGAGCGGTGGGATGTGGTAAGTAGATGATCAAGCCAAATGCCATTTGCTTTATTTTGTATTTCTTGGCTTTCATGTGAGGAATATCATTTTGCCTTCTTGTACTTTCAAATTGTAAAATGTATGGACTTTTCCTTTCCTCTTCGCAATCCCTCATTAACTCGTGTAGTTCATTTCCCATATCACCACACAATTCAAATATTGAGAAATGCTTGGAATGTGACATCAAGCCTCCAAATTGTAATTCTTTCCGGATCTTGACATCCTCTTGGTCCCCCGAACTAGAGTCATTTTCAACCACATCTTCAGATTTTTTAGTTGACTCTAATTCCATACTTTTCTTGGCATCACTAACAAGCATGGAGTCGGTTGGCGGATATTCAATTCTTGATTCCTCAAAATAAAGCTCACTTTCTTCCTCGAAGTTGGACTCTTCTTGACCTATTTCCATACTCTCAAGTTTGTGGGCATAGTGAGCCTCAACCAATATTTTTATTTGATTTTTTCAGGGTGCATATATTATCATCATTTTGAGTTAGTACTTGTTTTAAGTCCTCGAGAGCCAAGTTGTGCTTCTCCCCATTTTAAAGAATGGACTCAACATGAGCATCATCCTCTCATTTTGAGCATTTGAGAGTTCTTCTTGGCTTTGATCAAGTATCAAGAAAGGATTTCGGCTTCAACCTCTAAGGAAGGTTTTTGGCTATCATTCACTTCCGAGGTTTTTTGGACCTCTAAAGCTTCAAGCATTTCTCCCATTTGTAAGTTCAACCTTTCAAGCGCCAAATTATTTTGGAGACTATTTTCCAAAAGCTCTTCCAAGGCACTTTGGTATTTATTTCCTCTTTCAAGTAGGCATTCCACCATGAACTTGAACTCTCCATTTTGACCATGCTCAACTTCTTCCACTTCCATATCCCTATACTTGTCATCACAAAAAGTAGAATCATCATAGAGTGGGTTCGGGGAAGGGAAGGACAAATAAACACAATTATCCTAATGACCATTTTGAATACCACACTTATCACAAATACTCCACTCATGGGTTTATATTGTGCGCACAATCCGTCTCCGGGAAAATTTTAAAACTTTTTCCATGAGTGTGGTCCTCCAATTAAGGACAAGGGTCATCAAAGTATGAACAACTACCATCCGACCAAATTTCATTACATGATGCCATTTTTCAAAACTAAGAAAATAAACAAGAAAAATAAGAAGATAAACAAGGATAAAAAAATAATTACACAAATAATCACAAGTTTGGGCCAAAGAACTTACGCTTATTTCTCAAACAACCTAAATACGCCAAACTGTCCCCGGCAACGACGCCAATTTTGATGACGTCCAAATCCACTACTAAAAAGTTAATGGACACGGTCGGGATGCAATATAATTTACCTAACTATGAGTTGGGGTCGAATCCCACAGAGAACAATATGTAGGCGATTAGGCGTGTAAGAGAATAATCACTTATTATGCTAAGCCAAACACTTAGAAAGGTTTTGAGAAAATATTTATAACTAATTGCGAAAATGTAAACTACCCTAGAAAGCAAGTAAAATGATCAATGGCTACAAGCATGGATGCATTGGGAATTACACTCAAGTAGCGATCCAATGTATTTCACGATTTTATAAATATGAGCGAGTATGCTAATTTGCCTCGGATAATAATTCTATATTAGCTTCTTCCGAAGACTAACGAGACTTACTAATTGAATTATCCCTAAAATAATTAAGAGATTAAGCACACCCGATGCGGCTACAAGTAGTTCAATCCTATCCCAAGGTAGAATCTATAAAATGAGGGTTAACGCCTCACATTCTTGTTAATTAATCTTTTCCAACTCCAAATTATCTTTCCCAAAATAAATTCAAAGTAAATGGGTGAGTCCTAGGGTTAGCTAATCCCTTTGGAAACATTAAAGAACAAGAATAATTAAAGAAACAATAACTCACTTCATAATAAATAAAAATCGTTTAATACATAAGCACAACAAGATATTTAATCCACACTTTAAATACGAATATTCCCATAAACAAGATTCAACTGTTGGAAAAAATACTACACACTTAGATATATAATACAAAGCAAGAAAATAAAGAAATGTACATAAATGGGTAAGAAATTCTCAACCAAAAGCTTCAAATCTTGAAGTCCCATGTGTGTGTGCAAGAACCCTAGCTCCAAAACTTCTGTTTTCTGGTCAAGAGACTAAAAATAAGCTAAAGATGTGTTTTCAATAATCTAGGTCGTGCATGTATTTGTTGGTTTGGAATGAAGAAAATGTGAAATGGCAGAAGTGCCCAGGTCTGAAACACGTTGACCGCACCTGCGGAATAATCCTCGGAGGTGCAGTTCCGCAGATGCGCGTAACTGTTCGCAGAAGCGGTTTTGTGGAGAATTGCATATTCTGCAGAAGCGACCATAGAGCCTCAGCAGCCCTTCTATTTCGCAGATGCGGCCCTTCTATCGCAGATGCGGGCCCTCTTCTGCGGGCACTCTTCCGCAGATGCAATTTCACTGAAGGCATTTTGCACTTCTTTCCCTCTATTTTGCACGATTCCACTTCATTTAATTTCAATTCTCTTCAAGAATTCATTTACCTAAAAATCTAGCAATGCACACCATAAATCACCTCATTTTATAATTAAAGGACACAAAAACTAAAGAAAAGAGACTAAGATGAGTGGTAAAATCACCACTCATTAGCCAGACATGCTTTCTATTATTTTATTGATGGGTACACGGGCTACAAACAATTCTCATCGCTCCGGAAGATTGAGAGAAAACAACCTTTACATGTCCATATGGTACTTTTGCTTTCAAGAGGATGCCATTTGGTTTGTTCAATGCACCAACGACTTTTCAACGTTGTATGATGGCTATTTTCACCGACATGATAGAGAACTACCTTGAAGTTTTCATTGATGACTTCTCGATGGTAGGGGATTCCTTTGATGATTGTATTGCAAATTTGGACAAATTGTTGGCTAGATGTTAAGAAACCAACTTGGTACTCGATTAGGAGAAATGCCATTTCATGGCTGAGGAAGGTATTGTCCTTGGCCATAAAATCTCAAGGAATGGAATTGAAGTTTACAAGGAAAAGATTGAGGTGATTTCTAAGTTTCCACCCCCAATTTCGGTGAAGGGTGTCCAGAGTTTCTAGGCCAGGTAGGTTTTTACCGGTGCTTAATCAAAGATTCTCTAAAGTGGTAAACCCATTGTGCAAGCTCCTTGAGAATGATGCTAAGTTTAATTTCAATGATGATTGCATGATACGGTTTAATTGTTGAAACTCAAGTTGACAACTACTCCTATCATTACCGCTCCAAATTGGAGTGTGCCTTTTTAACTCATGTGTGATGCAAGTAACGTTGCTATTGGGGTTGTTTTGGGGCAACGAATCAACAATATTTTCCATCCGGTCTACTATGCTAGTAAGACCATGAATAGTGCCCAAGTCAATTATACTGTTACAGAGAAAGAGCTCCTTGCTACTGTGTTTGCAATTGAGAAGTTCTGCCTGTACTTGATGGGTGCCAAAGTTATTATCCAACCCAGTGTTTTAAAAGACATTTTTGGGGCGAGCCCCGAGGCGAGCCTTGGGGCGAGGTGCACCAAAAATGCCCCGAGGCGATGGTGTGGGACGAAAGTTTCAAGAGGCGTACGCCCAGCAATTCAGGGCGTATGCCCGGGCGAACGCCTGGGCGTTTGAGGCGCATTGTTTTAGCGAGGTATAAGCCTCAGAGACTTTTCAAATTAAAACAAAATTTGTTGAATAAGTCCTTCATATAATACCCAAATTCTCAAAAATCATCTCGGTAATTACTCAAAAGTTTTAAAAAGGAACTTAAATGTATTAAATTTAAAAGTCAAGACCTTTTTTATTGATTGAAGCCCTGATTCATTGTCTTTCCCAATTCTTTATCCTGTCCGCTAGTATGCTAATATCTCCCAAAAGCAACGAATATTCATTTTTTTTTACAAATACAAATAGAACTCCATTCTCCTTCATAGCAGCAAGTTCAAAGTGTAAATTGCAGGTTAATCATCCTTTTTGTTCCTCCATGTAGAAAACTTTATTCTTTTCAACTCAAGTTACTTGTGCTTCTATAAATAGCATATAATAGATTGTTTTGACTAGTTTTTTGTAGGGATGGATATATATATATATATCACATATTTATAGTTTTCTTCAATTGTTATGCAATTTTACATGTTTATAAATATTTAATGTAATTATATTATTTTATAAAATATTAAAAATTAAATACCTATGGGTCTTACACCCCATGCTTCAGGGCTTACGCCTCACTGAGATATATGTAAAATAACTCGCCTTACACCTACGCCTTTTAAAACACTGATCCACACAGACCATGCAACACTTCGGTATCTTATGAGCAAAAAGGATTCCAAAGCTTGGTTAATGAGATGGGTTCTCTTGTTGCAAGAATTTGATATTGACATCCAAGATAGGAAAGGAAGTGAAAACCAAGTGGCTGACCACTTGTCCCATTTGGAGGAGGAGAGGGGGCTGCATGATGGCCTTGAATCAATGAATCCTTTCCCAATGAGAAACTTTTGACAATTTCAATGAAAGATGTGCCATAGTTCATGGATTTTGCAAATTTTCTTGTGAGTGGAATCATTCCGGATGAGTTCTCTTCAAACCAAAGTAAAAATCTCAAAAGCAATTGTCAATATTATTATTGGGATGAACCATACCTTTTTGGATTTGTCCGGATGGGGTGATTAGGAGGTATGTACCGGAAGAAGAGCAAGGTGATATTCTTGGGGCTTGTCATTCTTCACTATATTATGGTCATCATGGTGGAGCAAGAACAACGACCAAAGTGCTTAGTTGTGGTTTCTATTAGCCTACTCTTAACAAGGATGCTAGTGATTTGGTGAAAACATGAGATGAATGTCAGCGGGCCGGTGGAATTTAAAAAAAATAAAATAAAATGCCTCTCACAACCATCTCGGAGATTGATAATTTCGATATTTAGGGCATTGAATTCATGGGCCCTTTTGTGAGCTGTTGTGGAAACACATACATCTTGGTCCCAATGGATTATGTGTCCAAATAGGTTGAGGCCGTCGTTTTACCCAACAGTGAGACGAGAAGTTTAGTGGATTTCTCGGAGAAGAATATTTTTACAAGATTTGGTACTCCATGTGCAATCATAAGCAATGGGGGTCACACTTTTGCAACAAAGCTTTTGACACTTAGCAAGTATTGTGTTACTCAGAAGGTCACGACTCCCTATCATCCACAAGCTAGTGGGCAAGTGGAAGTCTCCAACCGGAAGATAAAGAGTATCTTATCCAAAACGGTGAATGCTAATCGAATGGATTGGTCCAAGAAGCTTGATGATGCGCTATGATCTTATCAAACGACTTACAAAATATCTATCGGAATGTCTCCATACCGGTTGGTGTTCGGGAAAGCTTGTCATCTTTCGATGGAACTAGAGGACAAAGCAATGTGGGCTCTAAAGAAATTGAATCTTGATTGGGATGTAGCCGCCAACTTGCGGGTTACACATTTGAATGAATTAGATGAGTTCTGGTACCATGCTTATGCAAGTTCGTCCTTGTACAAAGAAAAGATGAAATATCTTCATGATAAATACATTTGGAACAAGGAGTTCATGGTGGGCGATTTTATATTGTTATTTAACTGAAGGTTGAGAATGTTTCCCGGGAAGCTTAAATCCAAGTGGAGTGGTCCATTTGAAATTGTTGGTGTGACACCTTTTGGTGCATTAGACATAAAGAACAAAAAAAACGAAGTATTCTGAGTCAATGGTCACCGGGTGAAGCATTACGTGGGAAGGTTGGATATAGCCATATGGTGGCAGTCATTTACTTCACTTAAGGGTATTTTGTGTCATGCCGTGATGTTAAATCAGGCGCTTCTTGGGAGGCAACCCATGTTCTTTTCTTTTTTTCTTTCTTTTGTAGTTAGATGTTATTTGTGTTCTAACTTGATTTGAAGTGTGCTACAGGGTTGAGTGTGACTTACAAGAAGGGTGAACTAAAAAATGGCTAAGTGTTGAAGGATATGCGGACCACACTTTATTTGTGCGGACTATACAATTCTATGTGCCACAGCAGAAGGACATTCGTTGCTGCATATTTCACATGCGGACCGCACAATTAAGAGCTCACCAAAGTGTGAAATTGAGAGGTCGCCAAAGTGTGAAAATTTGAACTCTTTGAAGTTGGAGTCTGTTAGTGCTGAGAAAATCTGCAGCCGCAAGACAATTTGTGCAGCCGCACTCAAAAATATGCGGACCGCACATGAGGTTCAGTAGGAATACCTAGGTGCAAGAGTGCGGACCGCACATGAAAATTTGCGGCCGCACTCAATCCCTTTTCCCTCTTTGGATTCTCAGTATAAATAGAAATCTTGAGTTCATTTTACACTTTTCACTCTCCTCACAATCAATGTTACTCTGCAAATTTCCTAAGAGATTTTCACTGTCACACCCCCCCCCCAACACCTACATGTGCTTCTACACCCAATGCACTCACTCTTTCTGGTATGCTTCATTTCATGACAATTTTTTTGTGTTAGTTTAATTTTTTAAAATTTAGTTTCTTTTTAGGCCATCTGTTATTAGAGTTTATCCATGTGTTCATGTGGGGTAGATCTGAACTGAGTAGTTGATAATACATGATCTAATGTGTTGGGTTAGTGAGATTTCATGTTTATACCATGTTACCATGTCTATTTGTACAATTAATTGCAAAATCTACGTAGAAAAAGAGAGCCTGTTCGTAATTTTTGAAATTTGTGGCCGCACTTTTAATTTGTGCGGTCTGTAATTTTGGTGTTTAGGGCAACCTAGTGAAGCAAGTGCTTTTGCGGCCGCACATTAATTATGCAGACCGCAGGAATCTTAGAGAGACCGCACTAAAAATGTACGGACCGCAGATATATTCTGCAGCCGCAAAACAGCCTCTGCACTATCTTTAGAAAGGGGCTTTTGAGCCTCTGATGTGTTTTGACAGAAGTGCGGCCGCACTTGAAACTGTGCGGTCTGCACTTCTCCTCTACGGACGCACATTAAAAATTCGTGGGCAGCAGATCCCAATTGCAGCAGCCTGTTGTTTTTGTCATAACCTCACTATATCCACAATGTTTTTCCTTGCCTACATGAGTCTTGAATGTGTTGAATGATGAATTGCAACTAACAATCCTCTTTGCTTTGTTACACATAATGGTTCGATCGCGCGGCCACGGCTACACTCTAAAAGGAGAGGTGAATCTTCTAGGGGTCGAGGTAAAGGTACCTTGCCCCTTAACCAACCCAGAACTATCCGTAATAAGATCACTACAGGCAGAGGGAGTGGTGCAGAACTCTCCGAGTCTAGTTACTATGTCCCGTCAAGGGAAGCTTCTGAGGGCAACTCAACCTCTATTCAGCAAGAGCAGGTAGTCACACAGTCTAGGCCACAGGGGTGATTTTAGCTCATGGATGAGGCATGTTTATCTCACAGCACTTCCGAGGGGTCGGAAAGTGATAGCCAGACCTCTGAGCTAGCAGTTGCCCCAGACACAGATGCATAGACTATACAGGATATCCCCGATGATGGTAGAAGGGGAGATGGTACATCCACGAGTGTGGAGAGATCGAAGAAAAAGGATATATGGGAGGATATGTTCGTTAGCTTGGCTGCCTTCACTGACTTCCGTATATGGTGGATGGTAAGAACCTTGACACTTGAGCGACAGTTTCTGTTGAAGGATTTGGATAGATACAACCTGACAGTGTTGAGGCAGTTCAGAACAAGAAAGGGTTGGATGTGGTTTACTAAGAGAGTTGAAGATGACAAGGAGTACCTCGTTCGAGAATTCTACACCAATGTTTCTCACATCAAGAAGGGGACGAAGGTGACTAAAGTACGCAACCTCAAGGTGAGGTTTGATCAGCACATACTAAACGCGTACTTGGGGTTTGAGGAGTTGAAGCTGAAGAAGTATCTAGAGAAATATGTTATGAATGAAGATGTACGAAAATGGCTAGCGGATATCTTAGCACCACCAGGGCCACCACCACCATGGATCACTGCTGGGGTTCCCATTCAGTGGAACACTTTGAGCTTTGAGGCGAAGGGATGGAAGACTTTTGTGTGTAACAGACTTGATCCTTGCCAGAATGAGACTCACTTGCCTCTTCCACATGCTGTCCTTGTGGATTCTATCATGGCCGGATACCCAATTAATGTGGGTGCCGTAATGTCGCTAACATTTCATTGGTAACACATCAGACCAACACGATCTACCCTTATCCCAACACTATCATAGGGTACCTCACTGATGCAAAGGTAGAGCCGAGATCATATAACACCAAGGTGAAGTCGAAGAAGCCATTTGACTGGTATTCATTGATGGATGCGACCAACCCAAAGAAGAGAACTCATCATTCTACCACCATATGGTAGTCTGATGAGCCGGTAGTAGTAGTTACTGAGATAGCCAACATTCCATCTACCTATGTTGACCCCTCTTCTAGTGATTCTTCTATGCCTCTGCCACCATCTTCAGGTCCTACCACCACAGCCCCTATTGTAGCCACATCTACAGCTCCGAGGCCGGTGCCCATGCCTACAACTCCATTATCTGCTCTGCAAGTCTCCCAGATTTTGGCGAGTCTCAAAAACTAGATGTAGACAACTACTTCAAAGTTGTCTAACATATCTAGTACACCTGCAGTGCAGTCATCTACACAGGCATCATAGGCCTCCTTTGATATTGATGAGAAGTTGAAGAAGATTCTGGACAACTAGAAGATGATCATGGACACTCTGGTACAATACTGGTCGGTTATTGAGGAGTTGGCCATGGAAGTGACGAAGATGAGGAAGTTTCAGGCAAGCAAAAGATTAGTGGATATGCTCAAGAAGAAGGTGACCAGATTTACGACGGCTGGGGATCTACCTTTTGATATGTTACTTGACCCGACCAGTCCGCCACAGATCCATCTACACTATTTGCACCGGTTTCACCAGTTGGCCAGTCTGATAAGCCATGCCTTGCTGCTGACACTGCTGAGGCAGTGGGTGCGATGTTTGCCACTCCCTCCACTCCGAGATATGATGATGATGAGATACAGTTGGTTGACCTAGCGGGAGATGATGTTGCTGGGGACACTGATAGGTCCAAGGATCCTTAGGGAGTGTTTTTCGCCCTATTTCTTTTCACTCTTATTTTGTTAAGTATTGGAGACATTGCTTACTTTTTTCGGATTTTGGATACATTTGGACTTTAATAATTGGATGATTCTATTCCTTTTCTTATTTGTAGTTTATCTATCTTTAGTAGTTATTATTCATTAGCTCCTTTAATTTTCCACTTTAGTTTTTATTTTGTTAGTAGCTTCTTTTTATGTTTTTTGTAGTAGTTGGATAATAAGCCTTTGGTTTTCTTAATGCCACGGTTCATTCCAAAGGTAGTGTTTTTGTGAGAACCAGGTGACTCGTCCCAACGATGGATGGCATGACAACCTTCTTAAGGGAATGAGTCCGTTTTTGTGTTTAGGTAATAATAATAGTAGTAGTAATGAATAAAAGGCCTAATCAAGTCATTCTCGAAAAAGAGTTATTCATGCTTCATTTGTTACCAACACACTTAACTACGTGCTTATAGTTTGAAACAAGATTTTTGAAAGAAAAATAGTTCTAGTTAGAGACTTTTAGACTCTTTAGTTTGACTTTCGTAATCATCGAGTGGTTTATTGGACCATTGTGATCTTTAACTTGATTGTGGTTGTTGTAAGCTCTCGGATCTATCCTCTTTTACGATCTAGTTACGTGAGGGGTGAGGTGATTTGCTGCTAGTCCAAGTACCTGTGCGAATGGTCCAGAACTTGCCCTGAATGTACTTCAAGGTGAAATCCTAAGTTTTGCTTGGTTTGGGAAATGATTGTAGGCTTTCCTTGAGCTCCTTTCATCATGGGTCACTGCTTCTAATCAATTTGTTCACTAAAAATGCTTTCAATTGCCAACCAATGTCGTTATCCCTAGTCAACCTCCTTTGAGCATATAGCCTTTCTCATTTGATAACTATGATATAAGCCTTTACTCGTTTTGTCGTGATGCTCTCTTGGTACCCCGGACCTTCCTTAACACTCTTGTGAAATAAGTGGCTTAAGACATAGGGGGGGGGGAGGAAAGATTTGAGGAATTTGAAAGAGATATCAAGGCACCAAAAAGAGAAAAGAAATTATCTCTATGAAAAGAGAAGGCAAGGAAAAATAAATAGAGCAAAAAGAACAATGCAAGAAAGAGAATAAAATGAAGGGTTGATGGAATCAAAAAGAGATAATTATCCCTAACATGAGCATCAAGGGATAAAATGAATGAAATGAACAAGAAAGAGTGATGTCAGCTCTCTCTAACCCCCAAGAAAAAAAAGAGATAATGCCTCTAAGAATTGGTAAATGTGAGCCAACAAATGAAAATATGGAGTGCTTGAGGAAAGGTGTAACCACTTATCCATATGGAATCCTATCCCAATCCAAAAGCCTTCAATACAACCCAAAATAAGTCCTACTTGATTTCAAACCAAGTGAGCTTACATTAAATATAATCTACATGAGGGGAAAGCCTATGATACTTGAAGTCGTACTTGTGACATTCTCTTGTGAGAGAAGAGTGAACCTTTCACGAATCTTAAGATTGAGTGCTAACTTTTGAAGTGAAATTTGCAAATGAAAGGTAGAGGAGGAAGAGTTTGGAGTCCATCATGATCTACATGATAGAACAAGAGTCCTTGATGAATAAAGTCAATTCTAGAAGCTGAAATGTCACATTAGAACTATATGTGCATGATACTTGACTTGTCACCTTGTTGATAATGCATGGTAGTATGGGTAATTGTTGGTCCCAACTGAGTATGAATAGCTTACCATTGACTCGCTGAAAGATCTTTCACTCTGAGGAGGTGGGAACTAATCTATTTGTTTGAGAACAAGCAAAGACTTAAGTTTGGGGGAGTTGATAAATGTGAATTTTGACCACGTATTAGTGCCTTTTTTCTTTAGTCTTAGTCTGAAAGTGTTGATTTATTTTCCTAAAACTAATGAAAGTGTGCAAATTGCAGGAATGTTGGAGATTTGGACCCTAATGAAGAAATTCAACTCAAAAAGGAGTGCTCTGGATCACAAGGCAAGAAGGGGCATAGCATACCAAAAGTGCGGTCCATGCTTTCTTTTGCAGCTAGAATTCTCTTTGCGGCTACAAATCTGGTGTTGAAACTCAGAGGTGGATTGAAGAGACAGAAGCCTTGCCTGAAGTGCGGACCGCACATGAATTATATGGCCACTGAAGCTGAAGTACAACCGCATATCAAATTATGCGGCTGCAGAATCCATCAACCTGCAAGCTCAAGCAAAGTGCAGACCGCACATAGAATTATGCAGTCGCAGAAACTCTCGAATGGCATTTTTGTGAGCGAATTTTGGGCCACTATAAATAGTCGGGAATAACTGTTTTGGTCAAGTTTTGAAGTTTTTTAGCAATAGCCGTTGTAGTTTACCATTTTGGGTAATTTGTGATCCTTTTGGGACAAAAACACCATAATTTATCATTTTAATTTTATATTATGGCTTTAATTAGTATTTCTTCTTTATTTTCTTCAATTTCTACTCTGAGTAGCTAGACATTTACTAGGGTTATGACCCAACCCTAGTATGTAAACCTTATGGGTAATTAATCTAATGCTTATTCATGATTGGGTTTTTGTTATTTAGCCTTGTTCATACTTTAATTTTAGAATTAATGTTTGCAAACATTGATTCATGTCTTTTTGACTAGGTCTTTACTTGAGAAAGAGAGACTTGGTCTAGGAAAACTCGACTAACAAGAAATTGGGCTAGTTAAGCTTTTGATTAGCCTAATTAAAGGATTTTAACTAGAGAGAGGGAAAACCCGACTTGAGCTCATATCCATTATTTGTTTCGATGCCCATTTGGGCTTAAGAAAGCCAAAGTGAAACAAATCACTCAATGACCGAGAGGTATTGAGTGGGTAATTTAGAGTTGAGAGCTATAATATACCGCAATCACTAAATCAAGTATTAACGTAATTAATCCATTAGGCTAACACCTAGGCGAAAGTTACATCCCAGGGCTTTTTACATATTTCAAAACAACAAAAAATAATTAGTCAATTGCTAATTTCAACTATTTAGTTAATCATTAATAGTGTAGTTCATAGAAGTAATTTTCAACACAAACCTGTTTGGAAGTGTATTTAAGCTATTTCTTTGTAGCGACCCGACCAGTCGTTTTGAGAATTACTGTCCCGTTCGGCGGCTTAAGGCCTCGAGCAGCTTTGTATTATGTGTTATGACTTGTGTGTGTGGTTGAGTTCGGATTTCAGATAATTCGGGATTGATTTAGAAGAAGGATTCTTATTTTAGAGCTTAAGCGGTAAGAGTTGATCGGAGCTTGCTTTTTGGGTGGACGATTACGAAATGTGTTTTGACGATTCCAATAGATTCATATGGTGATTTTGGACTTAGGCATGTGTCCAAATTTGGATTTGGAGGTCCGTAGGTTAATTAAATGCATTTCAACAAACAAATGAAAAGTTGAAGGTTTGGAAGGTTGAAAAATTTGATCGAGAGTTGACTTTGATGATATAGGGTTCAGATTTTGGTTATGGGAATTGGAATAGCTTCATTATGTCATTTGGGAATTGTGCGCAAAATTTGCGTTCATTCCGGGATGATTTGATATGTTTTGGCATGAGTTTTGGAAGTTGGAAGATTTGAAAATTCATAAGTTCGATTCGATATGCGATTCATAATTTTGATATTGTTTGATGTGATTTGAGGACTCGAGTAGGTACGTGTTGTGTTATGGAACTTGTTAGTATGTTTCGATGGGATCCTGGGAGCCCCAGGTGTGTTTAGGACGAGTTTCTGATTCGTTTCCATGTTTTGGCAAGTTTGCTTCTGGTGTGTCGCACCTGTGCATTTTGGAGTGCAGGTGCGGAGCCGCTTCTACGTGAGTTTGGTCGCTTCTGCGACGTTGGTGCATGTTATGTTGTTTCGCTTCTGCAGATGGGGGACAGTAGGTGCGAGGTCGCATATGCGGACGTGTGATCGCAGATGCGGACGTGTGATCGCAGATGCGAGTTTGTGGCTCAGCTTGACTGTCCGCTTCTGCGGTATTTTGGTCGCTTCTATGGAATCGCAGAAACGATGGGTGGCTTTCAAGTGCGAAATCTAGTTGGCAAGCGAAGGGCGCATATGTGGCAAAAATGGCTTGCAAAACCGAGAGCGCAAATGTGCAATTTTGTCCGCAAATGCAGAAATGGCTGGGCAGAATGTTTAAGTATCGATGGTTTGGCATATTTTAACATTTTTGGAGTTGTAAACCTCAGATTTTGGCGATTTTGAGGGGTTCTTCACGTGTTCGATTGGGTTAAGTGTTCTTAACCCTGAATTGATTATATTTCATGATTCCATAATTGTTTTTATCATTAAATTAGTGATTTGAATGGGAGAAAATGAGAAATTTTGTGAAAATTTTCAAAAATGTAAAATGATGATTTGAAGGATGATTTGTTGTCGGAACTTGATGATTTTGGTTTGGTTGGACTCTCTATTAAATGGATGTTCGAATTTTGTAATTTTGGTCGGGTTTCGAGGCGCGAACTCATGCCTGACTTTTTGAGTTGACTTTAATTTCTCTTTCAAGATCGATGCTTATTATACGGAATTGTTTCCTATGATTTTTATTTATGATGTTGAGTTATTTTGACTAGATTTGAGCCGTCCGGAGGTTGTTTCACATGAGAAGGTCATTTTAGAGTATCGATCTAGCTTCTTTGAGGTAAGTATTTTCCTAACTTTGTGGGGGTGGAACTAACCCTTAGGATTTGAGTCATTTGTGTTAATTATGTCATGTGAAAGCCGTGTACGTGAGGTGACGAGTACGTACTCAAACTTATTTGTGGGAATTTGACTGTTTTAGGCTCTTAGGTTCTTATGTCTTTTAAAAATGAAGTTGCCTTATCATGTTAAATCCTCCATTTACTAAATTCACCCTTACTTGTCTTATTTGGAGTTGATTGATTCATGCTTTGCCCTTGTTGCCAATAAACTCTTATGTGCCTTAATTAAAGTTGTCGCCTTTTTTATTGCCATGATGTCTTTTCTGTAATTGCTTAACCTTAATTGAAGTTATCATTATCTTTTCCGTAATTTTTTAACCTTAATTGAAGTTATTATTATCTCTTCCGTGATCGCTTAACTTTAATTGAAGTTTTGTTATCCCTTTCATTGTTGACTTATCCTTATTTAAAATCATTGATTTATGCTATCTCTCTTATCGTCGAGTTGTACTTATGTGGAATCGTTGTTGTATGTTATCTCTCCCCTTCTTGAGCTATTCTTATTGAAATCATTACTCCTTGTTGTGTCCTTCATTGTGAGCTTGTTCTTCCGTTTCTTTGAGTTTCATAGTTCTAGTGTTGATTTACCTGTCGTACTCTCGTGTTATTTTTATTGTTGTTGTTGTATTTAGTGTTGATGAGCCGAGGGCTATGCGTGGTTGTGGTATTGAAATTGTTTTGAGGAAAATTTGTGGCATATGGGTACATGCAGTGAAAGACCTTATTTTGAGTAGTTTTGTTTTGGCACACGTGGTATTGTTGAGAAGATTTTTGGGGTGTTTTCACGTGAGTTGTCCGTACTTTTGTTATTATTGATATTTGCACATGCGGCTTGATAAGGCGGGCTATATATATTTGGTTTGCGCATGTGGCAAGACAAAGTGGAAATATTATTATGCGCATGCGGCGAGACAAGACAAGCATTTACTTAATTGTTGCGCAGATGGCGAGACAAGGTGGACTATGTCGGGGATGATTTGTGATGACTTGTGATGGTGTGGGGGAATCGTTATTGGTAATATTTGTGTAGTGGTGTGCTTACCTTGTGTGAATTATGCATTTTACGTTTTGTTGTGTTGTTTTCTATATGCCATTCATCATCTCTACTCTTACGTGTTGACTCGAGTTATGATAGAACACTTGCACAAGCATACACGTAATTAATCACCCATATCGGTTTGAGAAGATGAACCCTGATGTCTATTGATCATTTACATATATTCTCGTATACTTGCCTTGTGTGTGAGAGTTGTAGTATTGGCACATGAGTTGTCCGTGCAGTCATGAGTTATTGTTACTGCTGGCACGTGAGTTGTCCGTGCGGATTTGAGATATTGTCCCTCCCTTAGCACGTGAGTTATTCGTGCAGATATGAGGTATTAATTCTATTGGTACGTGAGTTGTCCGTGCGGTTGAAATTTGTAATGTGGGCACAAGATGCCAAGTGATTTGGGTTTGTGAATTAGGACTCATGACTTGGGATTATAAGGTTTGGTACCTCAGGGAAATTCTTGAATAAATCTTGTGTGAAAGCGGTTGTTCTTGTTGAGTTGTTACTTGCTTTCCTTGATTTCATTTAATCGGACTTAAATTGTGTTCAACTTACTCTACGGCATATTACCTATTTGTTCCATGTTGCTAATTGTTGTCTCTAGTTTCTTATTGTGAGTATTGTTTTGTTATTTCTATCATGCTTAGCTTTATAATGATATCGTTCCCTGTTAGTTTCACATCCATGCTTGTACATGTTATTAAGTCCAGTAGGTGTCTTGACTGTCTCTCGTCACTACTCCACCGAGATTAGTCTTGATACTTACTGGGTACCGCTATGGTGTACTCATGCTATGCTTTCTACACATTTTTGTGCAGATCCAGGTACCTCGGAGTTTGTTGATCATTAGCTAGGTGATCGTGCATTGTTGTGGAGACTCAAGGTATACTTGATGTCGCGTTCGTAGGTCTCGAAGTCACCTTTTGAAATTTTACTTGTACTTTTAATTTCTATTGTGGAACAATTATATTTAGAGATTTTTCAGTTAATTCAGTAGAGCTTATATCTTGTACTAACGGTTTTGAGATTGTTGACTTTGTATAAAAAATATTATGTTTCATATTTAATAGTTGTTGGTTGAGTTTGCCATTAATTCAGTAAGTATTATGCTTACCTAGTCCCTAGGACTAGGTGCCATCACGGCTTTGCCAAGTTGGGAGCAGAGCTCTAGGTTCATAGGCGCTACGAGTCATAAGCGAGTTTAGTAGAGTCTTGCAGATCAGTACAGAGACGTCTGTACTTATCTTCGAGAGGTTATAGAACTGTACAGAGACGTCTGTACTTGCAGATTCCTATCGTGCGAGTTTATTGATCTCGAGTTTGAGCATTTATCATTCTATTCTTTCATAGATAGTGATTATACGAGTTGCAGTTACTGACGACGTTGCCCCTAATACCTCTGTTGCTAAAGGCCGGGGCAGAGCATGAGCTACAGCTAGGGCACCTGTCAGAGTAGTAGTTGAGGAGCCGCCAGTAGCTCCGATTAAGGGATAGGTACTGGAGGCGCCTGTTGCTACCCTGGACTTCAGGAGACTGTAGCACAGTTCTCGAGCATGCTTGGCACATTGACTCAAGCGGGGTTGATTCCGGTTGCACCAACTACTTCGTAGACTAAGGGAGGAGCTCAGACTCCCACCGCCCATACTCCAGAGTAGCGAGTCCACATTGTTTAGGTTGCAGGTGTCACGCTGACAAAGCTTGTTGTTCCAGTTCATCCCGTAATTCGGGCAGCGGCATCTAAGGAAGAACATCTTAGACTTGAGAGGTTCAAGAAGTATTACCCTCTTACATTCAGTGGGTTGGTTTTTAGAGGATGTGTATGGGTTCCTATAAGAGTGCCACCGTATTCTCTGCACTATGGGTATTGTGGAGACGAGTGGCATTGCTTTTACTACGTTCTAAATTAAAGGAGCGACATATCAGTGATAGCGAGCGTACGAGTTAGGTAGCCTAGCCGATGCAGCTTCAATTTCATGGACTTGGTTTTCAGAAATATTCTTGAGAGGGTTTGTTTCACAGACTCTTCAAGATGCATGGCACGTGGAGTTTGAGAAGCTGCGCCAGGACACTATGTCAGTGTCAGAGTATGCCGTTAGATTCAGTGATTTGTCCAGACATACACCTACTTTGGTGTCTATAGTTAGAGAGCGGGTCCGCACATTCATTGAGGGGCTCAGTCATGGTATTCGATTCAGCATGGCTCGGGAGTTTGAGATGGATGTTCCATTCCAGCAGGTGGTAGAGATCGCTCGTAGATTAGAGGGCATGTGGGTTCAGGAAGGAGAGGTCAAGGAGTCTATGAGGCCTCGCAGACTGGGAGGACCTACTGGACCCTATTTTGGAGGCAGGGTACAGCATGTTAGAGGTTTTTTTGGTCAGCCAGTTCAATTTGCACTTCAAGCTTTGCACGGTGTTTCAGCTACCCATGTGTCTCATAGTACCCTCACCGGACAACTTCCATAGCCACGCCAGCTGAGGGGTTGCTTTGAGTATGGAGATACATTCCATATGGTGAGAGATTGTACCAGCTTCTAGACATATGTGTCATAGTAGGGTATACGGGCTCTGAGTTCTGCTCCAGTTACTGCTATACATGCACCGCCAACTAGGGGTATAGGTCAGGCGGGTAGAGGGCACCCAGGGGGGGACCCATTGATATGCTTTCTATGGTGGGGCTGAGGTTGCTGTACCGGCAAATATCGTTACATGTGTGGTTTTCGATATTCATAGAGAGGAGCATCATTCTTATTTTGATTCAGTTTTGCTTATCAGGGTGAGTTCTCCTATCTTGCTTCCCATATGTGTGAGTTTCTTTATTTTGTTCTCTACTTATGTGTTTACCTCTATTAGGAGATTCTATAGTGGTTGACTGTGTCTATCATTTCGTTTTATTCATTATTGAGAGCTATGAGCCTAGATGTGACTTTCCGTTACCCATTACGGTAGATTTTGATGTGATTTCTTGTTGGTTGGTTGTGATTTACGATTTAGATGCTCGACCGGTGTGGGAGTTCAGTATGTGTTGTGATTTTGTTAGCGGAGTTGAATTATTGGAAGGTTTCGGTTGGTATGATGTATACACTACTTGTGATTTAGAGTTGAGGATGGGGTTCTCACGTATTCATGATGTTTGATATGTTTTAATTGGGTTGTGTGCCACGGCGCGAAGTTATATTAGGATAAGATCCTTGTGATTTGTTCATATATTTTGATTCTCCCTTGTGGAATTGAGTAGTAGTATGTTACTGATAGGGAGTTGTGCTAGTCAGGCTTGAATGATGGTTTTCTTATTCATTTCTCTTTGCATATTCAGTCATTTTCGTGTTGTGCTTATTAGGTTTTAGCGTGCGAAGAAGGTGCCCATGTGGCATTAGAGGTGACTTGTTGATTCGGGTGAATGGTTATAAGGTCCTCATGTTTCATGCATCGTTGTCAGTGTTGTGAAGATTTGGAACATGGTTCTAGCTGGTATGAGGTTAATTGTCGGTGCTGGGTTTGATTATGGGCAGCTATTGTGATAAGAAATGTTGTTATGGGCATGTGTGTGATATGTTACGTCATGTGGTTGTACTTGGTGGGTGTAGGCATGAGTTGTTACAGCTGGCTGAGGCTGACACCATGTGTTGATGTAGGAATCGGGTATTTGGGGAAATGATCGGATGGGGAGAAATTTGGTTATACGGTGTACCACTGTTGGTGGAAGGAATGATTTTCAATTGAGATGGTGTTGTCGGGCCTATGTTGATTGGGGTGACATGGGATCATCCGCGAGTATATGTATGATGAGTACTTTCAGTGATTGATGACTTCAGAATGGTTCTTGGCACATTCGAGGATGAACGTTTGTTTAAGATTGGGATGATGTAACGACCTGACCGTTCGTTTTGAGAAGTAGCGTCTGTTCGGTGACTTAATGTCTCGAGAAGTTTCTTATTATGTTTTATGACTTTTGCGTGTGGTCGAGTTCGGATTTTGGATTATTCGGGATAGGTTTGGATGAAGTATTCTTGCTTTAGAAGCTTAAGTGGTAAGAGTTGACCAGAGCTTGACTTTTGGGTATACGACTCCAAAATGTAGTTTTGACGATTCAATAGCTTTGTATGGCGATTTTGGACGTAGGCGTGTGTCCGGATTTGGATTTGGAGGTCCTAAGCTAATTTGATGCATTTCAGCAAAATTGGAAAGTTGAAGGTTTGGACGGTTGAGAAGTTTGACTGAGAGTTGAATTTGATGATATTGGGTTCAAATTTTGGTTCTGGGAAATGGAATAGCTTCATTATGTCATTTGGAACAGGTGTGCAAAATTTGGGTTCATTTCGGGTTGATTTGATAGGTTTCGACACAAGTTTTGGAAGTTAGAAGATTTAAAAATTCATAAGTTCGATTCGAGGCGCGATTCGTAGTTTGGATGCTGTTTGATGTGATTTGAGGCCTCGAGTAGGGAAGTCTTATGTTATGGAACTTGTTGGTATGTTTCGACGGGATCTCTGGAGCCCCGGGTGTGTTTCAGATGAGTTTCAGATTCATTTATATGTTTTTGGCAAGTCTGCTTCTGGTGTGTCGCACCTACGTATTTTGGAGCGCATGTGTGGAGCTGCTTCTGCGTGAGTTTGGTTGCTTTTACAACGT
Source organism: Nicotiana tabacum (assembly GCF_000715075.1). NCBI lineage: Eukaryota > Viridiplantae > Streptophyta > Magnoliopsida > Solanales > Solanaceae > Nicotiana > Nicotiana tabacum. Next base: position 11,681,867 of record NC_134098.1, read on the forward strand.
TGGTACATGTCCTATTGTTTCGCTTCTGCGGATGGGGGATCGCAGATGCGAGGTCGCATCTGCGAACGAGTAATCGCATATCCGAGTTTGTGGCTCAGCTCGACTGTCCACTTCTGCGGTGTTTTGGTCGCTTCTGCGGAATCGCAGATGCAATGGGTGGATCGCAGGTGCGAAATATGGGTTGGCAAGTGCAGGCCGCAGATGCGGCAAATTGGCTTGCAAAAGCGAGAGCACAGATGTGCAATTTTGTCGGCAAATGCAAAAATGGCTGGGCAGAATGTTTAAGTGTCGAGTGTTTGATATATTTTATCATTTTTGGAGTTGTAAACCTTGGATTTGAGTGATTTTTGAGGGGTTCTTCACGTGTTGGATTGGGGTAAGTGTTCTTCACCCAGAATGATTATACTTCATGATTCCATTATTGTTTTTATCATTAAATTAGTGATTTGAATGTGAGAAAATGAGAAATTTTATGAAATCTTTCAAAAATGTAAAATGATGATTAGAAGGATGATTTGTTGTTGGAATTTGATAATTTTGGTATGGTTGGACTCGTTATCGAATGGGTATTCGAAATTTGTAATTTTGGCCAGGTTCTGATACGCGAGCCCATGGTTGACTTTTTGAGTTCACTTTTATTTCTCTTTCAAGATTGAAGCTTTATTATCCGGAATTATTTTCTATGATTTTTATTTATGATATTAAGTTATTTTGGCTAGATTTGAGCCGTCCAGATGTTGTTTCTCATGAGAAGGTCATTATAGAGTATCGGTCTCTCTTCTTTGAGGTAAGTATATTGCCTAACTTCGTGTGGAGGAAACTACCCCTTAGGATTTGAGTCTTTTGTGCTAATTGTGTCATGTAAAAGCCGTGTACGTGAGGTGACGAGTATGTACTCGGGGTTATTTATGGGAATTTGATCGTTTTAGGCTCTTAGGTTCTCATGTCCTTTAAAAATAAAGTTTTTTTTATCATGTTAAATCCTCTATTTACTAAATTCGCCCTTACGTGTCTTATTTGGAGTTGACTGATTCATGCTCTACCCTTGTTGCCAATAAATTCTTATGTGCCTTAATTGTCGCCTCTTTTATTACCATGTTGTATTTTTCGTAATTGTTTAACCTTAAGTGAAGTTATCATTATCGGTTCCGTAATTACTTAACCTTAATTGAAGTTATTATTATCTCTTCCGTAATTGCTTAACTTTAATTGAAGTTTTTTTTATCCCTTTCATTAATGACTTATCCTTATTTGACATCATTGATTTATGCTATCTCTCTTATCGTCGAGTTGTACTTATGTGGAATCGTTGTTGTGCGTTATCTCTTCCCTTGTTGAGCTACTATTGTTGAAACCATTACTCCCTGTTGTGTCCTTCATTGTGAGCTTGTTCTTCCGTTTCTTTGTGTTCTGTAGTTCTTGTGTTGATTTACTTACCGTACTCTTATGTTATTGTTGTTGTTGGTGTTGTACTCAGTATTATTGAGCTGAGGGTTATGCGTGGTTATGGTATTGAAATTGTTTTATGGAAAAGTTATGGCATATAGGCACATGCGGTGAAAGACCTTATTTTGAGTTGTTATGTTTTGGCACACGTGGTATTGTTGAGAGGATTTTGGGGGTGTTCACACATGAGTAGTCCGTGTTTTTGTTACTATTGATATTTTCACATGCGGCGTGACAAGGAGCGCTATATATATGTGGGTTTGCACATGTGCCGTGACATGGTGAGAATATTATTATGTGCATGCAGTGAGATAAAGCGGGCATTTAATTTATTATTGTGCACGTGGCGAGACAAGGTGGGGTATGTCGGGGATGATTTGTGATGGCCTGGGGACATAGTTATTAGTAACATTTGTGCAATGGTGTGCCTACCTTGTGTGAGTTGTACATTTTATATTTTGTTGTGTTGTTTCCTATGTGCCATTCATCGTCTCTACTCTTACGTATTGACTCGAGTTGTGATAGAACACTTGCACAAGCATACACGTAATTAATCACCCATATCGGTTTGAGAAGATGAACCCTGATGTCTATTGATCATTTATATATATTCTCGTATACTTGTCTTCTGTGTTCAGCTTACTCTATGGCGTATTACCTTTTTGTTCCCTGTTGCTAATTGTTGTCTCTAGTTTCCTATCGTGAGTATTGTTTTGTTATTTCTACCATGCTTAGATTTATAATAATATTGTTCCCTAATAGTTTCACGCCCATCCTTGTACATGTTATTAATTTCATTAGGTGTCTTGACTGTCCCTCGTCACTACTCTATCGAGGTTAGTCTTGATACTTACTGGGTACCACCGTGGTGTACTCATGCTACGCTTTTCGCATATTTTTGTGCAGATCCAGGTAGCTTGAAGTTTATTGATCAGTAGCTACCTTATCGGGCATTGCTGTGGAGACTAAAGGTATACATGCTATCATATTCGCAGGCCTCGGAGTTACCTTATGACATTTTACTTGTACTGTTTATTTCTATTATGGAACAGTTGTATTTAAATATTTTCTAGTAAATTCAGTAGAGTTTTTGACTTGTACTACCGGTTTTGGGATTATTATCTTTGTATAAAAAAACATTTTGTTCCATATTTAATAGATGTTGGTTGAGTTTTCCATTAATTAAGTAAGTTTTAGGCTTACCTAGTCCCTAGGACTAGGTGCCATCACGACATCATACGGAGGAAAATCTGAGGTCGTGACATTCTTCTACACGCATTAAGTGTACACTCTAACACCCATTCTTAGCTCCCTGTGGAAATCGACCCTGACTCATAGTTGGGTACTATTCTTTGAACGACCTCTTCCACTCATTGTTGAGTGTGGATTGAGAGTGGATCACCTGCAACTAGTCAAAAATATCATCGATCCTCGGGAAGGGATATTGTTTCTTAATGGTTACCTTATTTAGTTATTGGTAATCAATACACATCCTCAACTAATCATCTTTCTTGCAAACAAATAGCACTAGGGCTCCCCATGAGGAAATACATGTTCGAATAAAGCCCTTATTAAGAAGGTCCTTCAACTGATCTTTTAATTCCTTCAACTCAGCAAAAAACATCATGTACGGAGGAATAGATATCAGTTGCGTATCGGGTAACATATCGATAGAAAACTCGATCTCTCTTTCGGGAGGGATATCCGAGAGCTCGTCAGGAAACATATCGGGGAATTCAATAACAACCTGAGTCGACTGAATGTTGGGAGGTTTTACCTCCGTCTCTTGCACCCGTACCAAATGGTAGAGATGTCCTTTTGTGATCATCTTTCGAGCCATAAGATAAGAATTAAACTTTTCTTTTGGCGATGCGACATCGCCCTTCTATTTGATAACAAGTAGCATAACAAGTGCCAGCCAATCTATACCCATAATAATATCAAATTCCACTATTTCTAACTCATTCAAATAAACCGAGGTATGGTGATCATGAATCACCACATCACAACCTCGATACATCCGCCTAACTACCACGGACTCACCCACGGGCATGGAAACTTCAAATGGTTGTGGTAATAACTCAGGTACTTAACCATATTTACTAGCAACAAATGGAGTAATATACGACAAGGTAGAACCTGGGTCTATCAAACCATACACATTAATAGAGAACATGGATAATATACTTGTGACGACGTCTGGTGATGATTCTAGATTCTGACGACCTAACAATGCATATATGTGATTCCACTATTGCCCACCCAGGCTAGACATTCCACCCCGACCCCTACCTCCTCCCATCAACAGTTTCATAACTTGCTCACGAGGATGCGCTGTCGAGGAAGAATTTGTTGCAGATCACGTTGGTGCCATCACACCACCCATATTTCTCACTGGGCAAAAGCGCATGATATGATCGAGCTGCCTATAAGAATAGCAAAGATCTAAACCCTGACGAGAGTGCCCGAGATGATTCCTACCATATCAGCCATAATGCAATATCGGGTGCCTCATGTAACTAGGGTCTCCAACAAAATGTGATCTTTGTTCTCGAAAATTCTGGTCCTGACCGGAGCAAGTGATTCGATCATGATGCTGACCCTGGATTTGTGACACTGCACCAGCCACAAGATAAGATGGTTGTTAAGGGAACGAAGGTCTAAACTCATCTCGTGACTCTCCCATATCATCAATAGACCAGGCTCTCTTATGTTGGCCCTGGTCGTGCTCTTTAGATGCTTGATGTGGTCTCTTGCGATCTTTCATGTTCTGCGCATAAGCTTGAATACGAGCAATATCCGTAATCGGGTTCAAAGAAGCCGTGCTACATTAATTTATCAGATACAATCCTAGACCGACCATAAATCGATGTATCCTCATCTTAACCACCACCAATGGAGCATACCCATCCAAGCAGTTAAATTGCATGTTGTACTCCCAGACACTCATATTACCTTGCTCCAACCACAAGAATCTATCTTGTTTAGTTCAACGAAGTTCAACGGGCAAATACTACTGCAAGAATGCCTCAGATAATTCCCTCCAACTTTTCGGGGCAAGAGATCACCTAGACTATTCCCAAGACTCATACCATATAACGGCTATATCCCACAGTCTGTAAGAAGTAAGCTCTACGAACTCGGTATCAGTGGCATGCATTACTCGTAAGCTCCGCTGCAGATCTAGAAAATTCTGGGGGTCTTCATTTGGATATGTTCCTGAGAATACTGGGGGTGTCCAAATTAATGAAATCCAAAACTCTTGTGTTGAATGCTCTATCTAAGGTGGCAGGGGCCCGACGTTGGGCTTGAAAGGCCACTAATTAGTCAACAGATGTACTGCACTTCTCATATCTAAATCCTTCTCGGAAAAACAGGGTGAGGAATATGGGGTACATTATTTTCTCTATGTTGTTCCGGAGGTGGTGGTATTGTCCCCTAAACCTGAGTACCAGCCTCATCGTGAGGTCTATGTTGACCCATAGGGGCAGGTGGCACCTAACTGATACCTTCTCCTCCTCCTTCATTCAATCCTTGAATAAGTGCCTAATGTCTCGTGGTAGGCATCTCTATAAACATAAACAAGATGAGGTTTAGAAGCGAATACTTATGACTCAATTCTATTGCGCTATCTAGATCAGAAAAAAATGTATTCACCCTAGATATTATGTAGCCTCCTATTTATAAGTATGGCGCACAACACACCCATAATAAAGATTCTACTAGATATAGCTTGCATACTTCCTAGGACACGACCTTCTTGATACCAAGTTTTTCATACTCCAACCTTGGGAGGTGGGACTGATACACGATGCATGAAGGTCCATTCGAACCGATGTTCATACTTGAACCATATAACATAGAATTTAGGCTGACAAGGCCTTAAAGCAAACATTTACATGAACACAACTAGTTATGGAAAAGACCTTAGCATTGATATATTTACATTACACATTCACATTAGCATAGACATATGTTGCCATCGGGGTTACCATAATCTTTTACACATACCGACCATTAGTCTAGTCTACAAGCCTCTAAGATCATCAAAATATAATACATGTATACAACTTGGTCGGGATAGGACCCCACCATACCCAAAATGATTAGAACACATGCTTCAGTACCTATCGACTTTTAAACAGCTACTCCGGAGAAATGGAGAGCGACAACCAACAGCTAGAATGTGGACCTATTGGGATGGGGCATCACCGGGCCTATATGTACCTGTGGGCATAAACACAACTCCCAAAAAGGAAGGACGTTTGTACGAAAAACGTACTGAGTATTTAAGACTATGAAAACATGTAAAATCAGCGGCAGAACGTAAGAGATAAGGGTACTTGATATCAACCTGATTACCGAAGAAAAGCCACTATAGGCATAAACGGTAGAAAACATAAATTTAGAATTGTACAAACTTTATGAAGGGTTACGCAACTCATGGGGAATATAACATTAGTTAGCCATTCTTTGGGGAATATCATTTCATATCGTACTTGGCCTTACAGAGGACCCAATAAGGTTTATTTCTTTCAACACGTTGTATCCGGCCTCACAGAGGACTCAGTAAGGTTTATTACATCATTCTGTATTCGACTATATGGGTAACTCGGCTGTACTCGGTCACGCAAGGGCTAGATTATACCCGCCCACACAAGGGCTCGATATTATATCATATTGTATCTCTTCATACCCGACTGATTAGTGGTTGCACAATAGATTCCATACCCGGCCATGTGATGCGGATCGGTCAAGTAATATATATATATATATATATATATATATATATATATATATATATATATATATATATATATATATATAAGGAAGGTATATAAAAAGGAAGCGCAACACTTTTTCTCTTCCATTCTAGAAGGAATCACCAATGTTAGTTCTCCCAAATGCTACCAACATCCCTTTAGAATTTCCAAGCAATTTAAGACAAAGTAGAAGGCGAATCTGAATCTAGTAGGATTTAGCATGATGGAGCTTTGAATCATCACTAAAATATTTATTATCTTGGTATATCGATTCTGAAAAATTCATTGGAGGCGGAGTTAACCATCTTAGAGGTATAGCTAGTTCTTCAACAAGGTATGCAAGACACTTTTCTTTCTTGACATGAGTTGGTATGAGTTTCTCCCTCCCTATAAATGACTTCTGCATACTAAGAATTGGTAGTTCTATTTCTAAGTCCCTCTCATTGACGTTGTTTTGTTCTTGTTCATTCTTGCCGATAGCATTTATTTCAAAGTCTATAATATTCATACACTCCGACCGCAAGATACCAACTGGGAATACTATAGACTTCGAAATAAATACTATCGGCAAGAATGAACAAGAACAAAACAACGTCATTGAGAGGGACTTAGAAATAGAACTACCAATTCTTAGTATGCAGAAATCACTTATAGGGAGGGAAAAACTCATACCAACTCATGTCAAGAAAGAAAAGTGCCTTACATACCTTGTTGAAGAACTAGCTATACCTCTAGGACGGTTAACTCCGCCTCCAATGAATTTTTCAGAATCGATATACTAAGATAATAAATATTTTAGTGATGATTCCAAGCTCCTTCATGCTAAATCCTACTAGATTCAGATTCGCCTTCTACTTTATCTTAAATTGCTTGAAAATTCTAAAGGGATATTGGTAGCATTTGGGAGAACTAACATTGGTGATGCCTTCTAGAATGGAAGAGAAAAAGTGTTGCGCTTCCTTTTTATATCACACAAAATCTAGAAAATTTCACCGTTGCTACATGAAAAACGGTCGCCCCGCCCCGATTGCAGTAGCTGGTGACAGCTGGCGCAAGTCTTAAAGAAACGTGTAGCCATCTTCTGCCCTCAAACGCTTCACCGGCTGAGTGGCCGCTCTAGAAGCTGCACTGCCATCTTTATTTAGGTGTAGGGTATATTAATTTTTCAAGAATACTTTTTAGATAAAAATTAGCTTTTGTCATGCCAAACACATGCACTACTTAAATGTTAAAGTCTCTTGCACAACAGACGGTGTTCATTTATCTCGGTATTCAAGACATATTCTTGAGTATCAATAATAAGTTTGACTTAATTCCCGTTTGAGCCTGAGAATGATGACTAAAAAGATGGTAATACTTTATTTAATAAAGGACCAAACCATTATAACTATATTTATTGTCTAGTTAAATATATATAATTAGTTATACAATGAGCTTATAGTTATTTAAATTCTATATAATTAATTATTTACACATTAATTAGACATAATTAAATTGTTACTTTAATTATAATTGGAACTTATAGTTATAGGTAATACTTAATTAATAGGACTTATAATATAATTATTATTTTTTATGGACTTGAATATCAACCACATTAAATACTTAATTCTTAGAGTAATTATATATTAGAAAACTTATTTTCTTAAATTACATAATTAGAATAACATAATATTTTAAAAACTAATATGATTAGTTTCTATATTGTTAGCCACGAGATTTTTGTTAAATGTCATAGCGGAAAGTAGCGACCGATTTTATTTTTGTCAAAATATATTAACTATTTTTAATATTTTTTGTTGTTATTTTAGTGACCCTATATCTATCAATATTTCATGGTGACATAATTTCATCTGTCGCTAAAATTGGATTTTCCTTTTCTGTTTATAGTGTTAGTATGTTCTTTATGTGTACTTGATACCTTTGGTCATTTGTCAAAATTAAATGCACCAAAATTATCACAAAGTTCTTAATATACGAGTAATTATTTTGAAAATGAGTAAAAGTATATTACTCTAAATATTTATTTTACATAATTAAGGACCTCACATATAGAAATATCTCTACAAACTATCAAAGTCTTCACTATATGAGTACTTATTAGTTCTTAATAAACAAGTAATTATTTTGAAAATGAGTAAAAGTATATAAAATTACTCTAAATATTTATTTTAAATAATTAAGGACCTCACATATATAAATATCTCTACAAACTATCAAAGTCTTCACTATATGAGTACTTATTTTAAAATAAGTGCTTAGATATACAAAGTTATTCTAAAAACTTATTTAAAAATAATAAAGGGTAAAAAATATATAAATGTCTCTATGACGATAAGAATTTGAATTTACATACAAATTTATATAGTTAATATTAAAAAAGAACAACAAAATAAAGTATGAGCTTGATAAGCTCAAAAGGTCAATTGTTAAGCTTTGAGGCCATAAGTAATTATGCAAATGATCTATTATTGAAGATTATTCTTTGTACCTTAATCTTTGTTAGTTGAGAATTAATTTATTTAACTTATATACAATTACTAAATTTTCTATATTTTAGGAGAAATCTAACTTTTATATTTAAAATTCATTTTTCATAAAATTTCTCTTTTTTGGACAAACTCTAGTAATAATTTTTTTAAACAAAGAAAAAATATTTATTTAACTATGAGTTTTTGTTTCGAATAATTTATTGGGGTTCATAATAATACGATTGATATGGTAATTTTATGTGCAAGACAAAAAAGTTATAACTTAGCTACGGAAGTTTATCGTCTCTCGATTTGTGGCTATATCAAGTTATCATAATATATACTTGTAACTATTAATCCAATTATTGCTTCGATTTTTTATAGCTTGAATAAAAAGAAAATTGGTTCAACATTTGTTTTGAATTATTTATTATAGATAAATATTACTACAAAAACTTCAAATGCGTGATGAGAGCTTATATTTAGCTATGAATTTTAATCTCAAAATAAATTTGTACTACAATTTATTATAATTGAAGCAAAAATATTCATTTAGTTATAATATTTTATTTCAAATAACTTTTTGTGGCTGGAAAGTTAGTATTGCTAAAATAGTTTCAAACACGTGGCAAAAACCTTCTATTAGCTACAAAATTGAATTATATGAACAAGTTTGTAATTATTAAGTCACTTATTGCCACAGATTTTTATAGCTTGAAGCAAAATGATTTATATAGTTAGGATCAATGTGCATTTCTTCGTTAGATTTTATCTCTTCTCACACTATGGTTGCCTTTTATTTTATACATACAAAATAAGAAAAGAAAAAAACTTATTTTGAATTGGAGACGACTATTCCCGTCATTAAACCTAGAAAAAAAAGAGAGACGTCATATTAAATATATAGGGTTGGCATTACTAATTTTGTTCGTACAACTGATGCCAAATGCTATAATGTGCTCTATGTATTTAAAGTAACAGCTAAAATTCCACATGCTATCCCTACATCTTGATTCTAGGTGACGGTCGAAACGTATAGTAGATAACATTACTATATTATAAATAGATCAAACATAATGGTTGCATAATCACAAACAGTTTAAGACAAATTAGCTAGCTAGAAAACTGTAAGTTAGAGAGAATGCAAAGTAGAAAGATTGAGATAGTTCACATGGAACTCATTAGACCTATTACTCCCACTCCCAATCACTTAAGATGCTTCAAATTCTCTCTTTTGGATCAAATGGCATTTCCCTCTTCTGTTCCTTTAGCTCTATTTTATCCATCTCCATCTTCATATGGTGATGATCAATCCTATTCATATGAGCAATCAAGGGCAATCAATTCATCAAGATTACTTGTTTTGAAGAAATGTTTGAGTGAAACTCTTGCTCGCTTTTACCCTTTTGCAGGACGAATTGAAGAGAACTCAATTGAATGTAATGACGATGGTGTACCCTTCTTCGAGGCTTTTGCCCATAAATATCGGTTGGAAGACGTTCTTAGAAAGCCCGTTATGGATGTACATTTTCTTCCCCATGTTGATCAAAAGTGGTCGTACTTCCATCATGCAACTTTTCCACTAGTTGTTCAAGTCACCCTTTTCGAATGTGGAGGTATTATTGAATAAACCGTGTGACCATCTTATCTAAAAGTTTATCTGCCAGAGAGAGCATAATTTTATTTACTTAATTATATTTAAAACACGTTTCTAATTACGTACATATCTAATTTTTTTTTTTGTTGACCAAGCACGTGCCTAGAAATCATTTTATAGTGGGTGGTGATGAGACATGAAACCAAGACCTTTGCCTACTTCGTACCATGTTGAGTTGTGTTACTATCTCATCTAAAAACTGAAGTTGTGAAGAGGAACACATTTTTATTTAGAGTTTAAGTTCTACTATGCATTAATAGTGAAAAATCTATTGATAAACATAAAGTAGTAATGAAATAAAAATAGTAACTAGCCTTCTATCAAAGGTTAAAATTTATTTATAGGGTAGAAAAATAATTACAATATCAATGTATACAACATAATCCTTATGTCCTATTTAATTAATTATATGTTCAACAGGTATGGCTATTGGTGTATGTGCTTCTCACAAAATTATCGATGGTGCCACGTTGTACACCCTCATCGATGCATGGGCAGTCATTGCGCGTGGCAACCCAGCTAGTAATTCATGTGTGGACATTCCAGAATTTGTTGCTGCTTCAACATTCTTACCAGAACCTATTCCTCATGTTTCTCCCAGCTTGTCTAATATAGTTGAATTATTCCAAGCTTCTTTTGATAATCAACATGTAACTAAAATTTTTTCCTTTGATGCATCTACTATAGCGTCGCTCAAGGCTAACGTCGTGAGCGACGCTGTATCAAAGCCCACACGTGTCGAAGTCGTGTTCGCTGTGACGTGGAAATGTTTCATGACAACATCAACAAAAACAGGAACATCGTCGCGCTTGTTGTACAACGTCAATATACGAAAGCGGCTTGTCCCCCCCTTGCCTAATCACTGTGTGGGAAACGTTGTTGCAATGACCACCGCATACAAAGGTGAGAACGATGGTTGTGATTTATCCACCCTTGTTTCTTGTATTAGAAAAGGAATTTCAGATTTGAGTTCCAAATATGTGGATGAATCGAGACAAGATGAGGCAATTTTGGCCATTCCTCAAGATAGCTTGGAACTAGCACTTGCATTTTTTAAAGGGGAGATAGAGTTGTATATTAATAGTTGGTGTGGCTACAAATTTTATGATGTTGATTTTGGTTGGGACAAACCTTTATGGGTTAGTTCAATCAACCTGCCAGTCAAGAATTTTATTCTACTGATGGATTCAAGAGATAGTGATGGAATAGATGCATGGGTGCATTTAAAGGAGAAAGACATGACAGTTTTTGAGCAACAGCTAATTGACCAACTAGCAATTGGATCTGCCAAATAATTGAACATGTTGTCAAGGGTCGTTACGGGTGTGTTTGGTAAGAAGGAATTTTTTTTAAAAAAATATTAAGTAATTTTCTGATTACTAAAAAATAAAAACTATTTTTCTTGAAAAAATATTTTCATTAAAAATGAAAAAAATAACTTTCTTCTTCTGTGTTATTCTCTGTTAGTCAATTTGAAATAATTTCTGAATGTTAGAGACTATTCGATAGTAAAATAAAGTTCTGCAAAATTTCTTTTGAAAAATATACTATTTTTCAAAAATATTTTCCTTCCTACCAAACACATGTATAATTTCATACATAAAGTTAGACGCACTTTGAGAATTCATATGTATAATTTCAATAGTTTGGACTTCGGGATTGTGATACTATTGTTGTTGTTTTTATTGTATATGAATAAAATCTAAATAAAGCATATATCTATTTGAGCTTTTAAATTTGGATTCTCAAAAGGATCTCTCTCTCTCTCTCTCTCTCTCTCTCTCTCTCTCTCTCTCTCTCATATATATATATATATATATATATATATATATATATATATATATATATATATATATATATATATATATATATATATATATATATATAATATTAAAAACAAGAATGTTTAGCGAAATGCGTTCGTCTTTTTTACCCTTTTAACATAGAGTTCACACTAGACAAAATAATCATTAATTATTTTCCTATTATTTAGACTTTTCGAATTAATTTAAAGTTTGACTATTAAATCTTTCCTTATTTGAGTTAGGTAAAAATTCCTAATACTTATTAGGAATTATATATAAGATTCTTTCCTTAAATGACTTTAGAAGTCGTTATCCAAGTTTTGAGAATTGTTTTTTGAATGGGAAACAAAACGTGTGGGTTTGTCAAAGAAATAAAAAAAATATACTATACTAGTTATTCTATTTACTTAAACAACATAGTAGGTAGCATTTCAAAAATATTGTGAATTTCTGAAAATAATTATAACTCCGTTATGTTGGTTGTACCTTTTTAATTAAGCAAGAAAATAATAAAGCTCTAGCTAATTTTTTTTACTGATTTGACCCAAAAATAAAAATACATAATTATAATAGATATTTATTTGCATCTAAAAAATAACAAATAATACACAATTGGTACTTTATTATTTTAGCTAAAACTATTTTTATTTAGCTAATGTTTTTATAAATTTGGTCTGAAAAAAAAATACAATTGGATCAAATAGACACTATAAGAAATTAAAAATACAAAATTGGATAAAGTATACATTTTTATATTAACACGAAGTAAGAAAAAATACATAATTATATATATTGTAATAAATAAATAGTTATATTAACGATTGAAAAATATTACATCTTATAAAGTTAATGTTTTTTAATTTTTTTTTTCATTTTCACGCACCTAAAAGAGAGTGTACGTATCTACGCTCTGTACCACATTTACGCCCAGGAGTAACAATAATCGAATATCTAACTTCGGGGATAATTAAAGACTACAATTTGTTTAGGGGTGTAACTGATTTCGTGCAAAGTTCAGAGGATTTTTTTAACATAAGCTCCATATTTTTGGCTCATAGATTAAAATGGTCCTATTAGAATCCATAAGGTAATTAATCCATTACAATCTTAGACTCTTACTTCCATAAAAGAAAATATCGGATGCATAGTTATGTGCTTGGACAAAGAAAGAAAGTTCACTCAAAAATGAAAAAATAGTAAATTAATCAAAATGTAGCAGTTAAATAATACCTTTTGCAATAGTAATTTATTCTTTTCTAATATGTTGAAATCAATTGATATGATATTTCTTATTGATCATAGAAATAGAACAATTGTATTTTGGTCTTGAGAGTTTCTTTCTACGTTGAAGTTAGCTAATTAGGATCAATAAATTTTAAAAACTTAATCTTTTGTTAATTTTTATTTTATAATTTAAACACAAATTTTAATATAATATTTATGTAATTTTTTAAAATTTTGTATTCGTTGAGATATGATACATGCGCAACGGATGTATCCTAAAACTAGTTCATTGGAACGCTTGTTTCTTCGTTTTCCAAATTCCAACTAATAATGAAATCGTTCTATGTTTTTGTAGAGTTATTCCAAAATAATAAAAATAGCAAAATCCCACTTAAAATTGAAACTTGTAGACTCTTTTATGTTTATTTTGGTTTGTCCTAAAATTTAATAAACTGACTTGATTAATTTGAATTTTTCACTAAGGACAAGCCGACTCAACACTAACCACAAACACTCCTTCATGAAGTTAGTCATTAATTTTGTTGTGCTTCCTTTTATAAGTTTTATTTATAATGTTCTTTTCTTCTTTCTATACTTATTGAATCTTTAATTTATTGGTTGTACCTTAGATTGTAACCCGTGTCTTCGGCTGATGTAAACTAGAACAACGAAGACTAAATTAAGCTAAAGAGAAGGAAATCTAGAGACCTAAGTTACTTCTTCATTCATGAACTCCAAAATGCAAAATCCAAATACAAATACCCCTTCTTCCACTGAGAGCACGCGAAGGGTGTGAGAATTAAAAGTAAAGAACTAAAATACAATGACCAGCCAAATGTGGAAATAATATCATTCTTAAAAATAACGCAGAACAATTAAGGACCCCTGGCAAAATGTTGAGAATTAATGGTGCAGTTGAGCTCGGATTGAGCTCCAATGGAGGAAAGGCAAAAACACCCACACTGAGAAGTTTCGAGAAGCTGAGTGAAGCATAAATGAAATTTGCTTAGTTGCAAAAAATATATGTACAAAGTATTTATACACGTGTATAGTTGTTACCAGCTCTAACCTCCACTAACTAACACTCTAACTGCCTCATTACACAATTAACCTAACTGGTTACAAAAATAACCTATATAGAAGAATATAAGATGACTAACTATTAAATAATCTCAACACCCCCCCCCCCCCCCTCCAACTTGCTAAGTAAAAGAGTGTGTTTGTTCCCTGGTAAGAATTTAGTAAAGATATATGCGATTTGTTCATGAGTAGGGATGTAATGTAGTGAAATCAGACCATCTTGAAACTTATCTCTCACAAAATGACAGTCCACTTCTCTATGCTTGGTTCTCTCATGGAAAACTGGATTCTTTGCAATGTGAAGTGCTGCTTGGCAGTCACAAAAGAAGGTATGGGTAGGGAAAGAGGTACTGTGAGCTCCTTAGGCAGTCATGCAAGCCATACCAGTTCTCCAACTACTTTTCTAATTTCTCTATACACAGCTTCTACCGAGGACAAGGATATAGTAGACAATTTCGTTGATTTCCAATTGATTTGGACTATCACCAAGTAGCACTATGTAACCACTGACAAATTTCCTAGTTTCAAGGCAAGCAGCCCAATCAGAGTCACAAAAAGCTCTTACTCTGTAATCTCTGCTGTTAGATAGGAAGATGCCCAGAAATAAGTTCCCCTTCAGATATTTCAGCACATGAACATCTGCCTTTAGGTGACCGTCTTTAGGACTTTGCATGTATTGGCTCAAGTGTTAATCATTATAAGTTATGTCAGGCCTAGTTCTTGTAAGGAAGTTCAATTTCACAATTAATTTCCTATAATAACTAGGGTCCGGAAGTAGTGTGCCTTCTCCCGCTTTCAATTTTACTGATGAATCAAGAGGTGAGGTCATAGCAAAACACCCTACACAGTCAAACTCTTTCAGAAGGTCCTGAGTGAACTTTCTTTATATGATCAGGACTCCATCCCCTTTGTAAAGTATCTCCAACCCTAGGAAGTAATGAAGTCTACCTAGGTCTTTTATTATGAAAGTCTCATGCAGGAACCTCTTCAAGCTATTGATTTCCTCCAAGTGAGCTCCTGTGATGATTACATCATCTACACACACATTTCTAAAAGTCACTAAGTCTCATTTATGTTTGTAGAACGAGTAAACAAACATAGAGTGCATATAGCCTCTTGAACAAAGAGCTTCTGTCAAGCTTACTTGTTTTGAAGAAATCTTTATGTGAAACTTCTGCTCATTTTTATCCTTTTGTAGGATGAATTGAAGAGAACTCAATTGAATAAAATGACGATGGTGTACCCTTCTACGAGTCTTTTGCCCATAAATATCGATTGGAAAACGTTCTTAGAAAGCCCATTGTTGATGTAGATTTTCTTCCCCATGTTGAACAAAAGTGGTCATTGTTCCCTCATGCAATGTTTCCACTACTTGTTCAAGTCACCTTTTTCGAGTGCGGAGGTATAGTTTAACCGTGTGACCATTTAATCTAAAAACATTAACAGCTAGAGAGAGCATAATATTTACTTAATTATGTCTAAAACATGTTCCTAATCACGTGTGTATCTAATTCTTTTTTGTTGACCAAGCGCGTGCTTGGAGATCGTTTTATAGTGGGTGGTGATGACACTTGAAACCAAGACTTCTATCTAGTTCAAACCATATTTAATTGTATGATTATTTCATCTATAAACTGAAGCTATTAAAAGGAGCACAATTTCATTTAGAGCTTCAAGTTCTACTATGCACTAACGGTGAAAAATCTATTGATAAATGTAACAACATGATCGGTCGTTTTGTGTAATTGCATCCCGATATTCCTTTTATGCTTCATACATATGTGTTTATGGTTTTAAGACTTGCCGGGTTGGTTAGTTCGTTCCGAAAAGCTTTCAGATTGATTCAGACCATTTTATTCTTGGCTTAGAAGCCTATATTAGAAATATTGACCAAACTTTGACTTTTGTGAACACAGCCCTAGAACGGTGTATTTATGGTTCAATGGCTTCGTATCGTGATTTTGGAGTTGGGCATATTCCCGGAATATATTTCGGAAGTCCGTAGGTTAATTTGTGTTGTTTGCCAAAATTTAGCAATTTGAAGTTGAAAAGTTTGACCGTAGGTTGACTTTTAGCTAGCGAGTTTGGAATGTGATTTTGGGACTTGGAATAAGTCCGTTATGGTATTTAAAACTTGTCTGCAATATTTGGCATCATTTGGAGTTGATTTGATAGGATTCAGACGTCTAGTTATAATTCTAGAGATTCGTGAAAATGTCTAGTTATAATTCTAGAGATTCGTGAACTTTATTTTAAAATTCATGCATTTTAGTGTTCGATTCGTAGTTATAGATGTTATATTTTGTATTTTGATCGCCCGAGCGAGTACATATGATATTTTCAGACTCATGTGGATGTTTGGTTTGGAGCCTCAAGGGCTCGGATGAGTTTCAAACATGTATCAGAATGGTTTTGAATTGAAAATGTGTTGTTGGTGTTGCTAATACTCAGTTATAGCAATTGCAAGTACTAGCCTCGCAATTGAAAAGGTGACAGTGGGGGCTCATATGTCACAATTGCGACTACCCCTTCGCATTTGCAAAGACAGCATGAGTTTAGCTTGGTTCGCATTTGCAAAAAATGGTTTGCTTTTGCGAGGATGTCTAGTTCGCAATTGCGAAGCCTCTTCTCGCAATTGCGATGATTCATGATGCTGTCAAGGTTCACAAATGCAAGCCCTAGTCTTCAATTGTGAGGTTTTTCACTGTGTCACAAATGCAACAACTATAGCTGGTACAAAGGGTAGGGAGACAGGATTTTCAACTCGTTCTCTCATTTTAGAACCCTAGACTCGGTAGGAGACGATTTTGAGAGGATATTTTCACCTACAAACTTTGAGTAAGTGATTATAATCTATTTCTAATCATATTCCATCAATATATCTTATATTTTAACATCAAAATCATGTGAATCAAAGTGAAAATTTGTTAAACCTTACTATGTTTTTGAAAAATAAGAATTTGAGTTTTGAGAGTTGATTTGGACACGAATTTTGAAACTAATCATATATATGGACTCGTGTGGTCATGGATAGTCACAATCTATCATTGGACCCGAGTTTTGACCGGGCGAGCCCCGTGTTAACTTTTGTTGACTTTTTGGGAAAAGTGTAAAGATCAAAGCTTTATTTATTGTTATATTTTTCTCTTGCATTGGGTGATGATATTAAGTCAATTTTGGTTAGATTCGAGCCGTGTGGAGGTGAGGTTTAAGGGAAAAGCAATTTTTGAGGGTTGAATTGGCTAGTTGAGGTAAGTATCTTACCTAATTTTATGTGGGGGAAACTACCCCTTTACGATTGGTATTGATTGATGCATTCATGCTATGTGAAAGCCGTGTATGCAAGGTGATGAGTGGGTACACGGGTTGTACGTGGTATTTGACCGATTTAGGCTACTTAGACTCTTTCTATGCTTTAATTAAATTGTCATATCATGTTCTAAAATCTCATAATCAATTTATTCTTACTTGTGTTTGTCTGTCCTTAAATGCCTTAAATGACCTTTTTAACACTTGTTCTACATCTTACTTGATAAACTACTCTCATACTTTAGTTGAACTTGTTTCCCCTCTTATTGTTACATGTTATCTCTTTCATTATTAATTATCATTACTTGAAGTCTGTTGATTATCGTTATTTGAAGTTATGTTACAAGTTATCTATTTTGTTGTTATTATCCTTATTTGAAGTCATGTTATCTATTCCATTGTGAGTTATTTACATTTAGCTCATGGTTACACATTATCTTTCTCATTGTTGAGTTATTGGTGTTGAAGTTTTGAATGCCATATCACTTACAGGTGAAGTTTATAATAGTTGAGATATCTTTCTTGCTGAGAATTTTACATTCATTATTATTGTTGATATTCTTATACACGTTGTAGTGGAGCCATGGGCTATTGTTATGGAAACGTTGATATTATTGATTGTTGGCATGTTGTGATATATGGGCATTTGTGATGCGAGTTGTTATTGTGATGTGATATTGACACACATGCGGCTATATAAGGCTTGGGGTTAATGTGCATGCAATGGTATAAGGCTTGGGGTTAATGCGCATGCCGTGGTTTAAGGTGTGACTTATGTGCATGTTTCTTGTAGGGGAACTACGTGAAGCCACGCGACGTCATAAGGTGGGATAAAGTGCTTGTAGCTATTTTGGGAAAAACGTTTTTCAAAACTATTTTAATGTAAGGCTCATGCGACAGTATAAGAAAATATTGTGATTGAGATTGTGAATTGTGAATATGAGGAAGTACCTCGGTTATGATTCTTTATATATACACGAGGCGGTACCTCAGTTGTGATTCTTATTGTACACGAGGCGGTACCTCATTGTAGTCCTTCTTGTTTATTCATGTTGCCAAGAGTTTTGGTTGGAACTCCTTATTGTTTTCTTCTTCCTTGTCCTATCAGTTGTTGACCGTATATGCTCATTGTGAATCTCTTTACTTGCTTCCTTTATCCGGTATTAGTTTATACTATTAACTTGTTTCGCATCTGTTATTTTTTCACTTTCCATTATTATTCATTCGTATATTTTCATACTGTTTATTTATATCCTAGTAGGTGTCTTGACCTGACCTCATCACTATTCTACCGAGGTTAGGCTTGATACTTACTGGATACCGTTGTGGTGTACTCATACTATGTTTCTGCATATCTTTTTGTGCAGATCCAAGTACGTCTGCCCGTGCCGAATGCTAGAGTTGATTTGAGTTGCTTTTTTAGAATACTTCAAGGTATACCTGATCCACGTCAGGCTTCGGAGTCGCGTTCCTTTACCTTTACTCCTATTGTATTTTTCATTCAATAGTTCATACTTTAGCTTACTATGTAGAGCTTATGACTCTATTCCACCGGTTTTGGGGAATGTGTTGTTGAGATTCTATTGTCGGAAGTTTATATGAGTTTATCAGACTTGTTTTAGTATTTTGTTACTTATATATGTCAAGGTGTTATCAAATTTTAGTCTTACCTAGTCGTAGAGACTAGGTGCCATCACGCCATTATACGGAGGGAAATTGGGGTCGTGATAAGTTGGTATCAGAGCTCTAGGTTCATAGGTGTTACGCGTCATAAGAAGTTTTAGTAGAGTCCTGCGGATCGGTACGGAGACGTTTATACTTATCTTATAGAGGCTACGAAACTGTTAGGAAACTCCACTTCTTTGATTCCTTATCGTGCGAATTGGTTGACTTCGAAAGCTAAATCTTTGACTTTCTATTCTCTCACAGATGGCGAGGACACGCACTTCTGGATTCGATGATTAGGCACACGTGCCCCCTGCTAGAGCCGTGAGAGATCAGGGTCGGGGCAGAGGCCGAGGAGGGGCATGTGGTGCAGCCAAAGAACTTGCTCGAGCTGCGATAGAGGAGACACCAGTAACTCCAGTTGGGGGGCAGGCACCCGAGGCACCTGTTGCCACCCCTCCACTTCAGGAAACCCTCGCGCAGTTCTTGAGCATGTTCGGTACCTTAGCTCAGGCGGGGTTAATTCCACTTGCTCAAGCCATATCTCAGGCTGAGGGAGGAGATTAGACTCTCGCGGCCCGTACCCCAGAGCAGTGGGTCCATGTTGTTCAGGTCCCAGAGGTTATACTAGTAACAACATGTTGTTCCGGTTTAGCCAGTGGTTAGGGCAGCAACATCTGAGTAGGAGAAGCTTAGACTTATGAGGTTCAAGAAGTACCATCCTCCTACTTTTAGTGGTTTGGCCTCAGAGGATGCACATGGTGTTCTAGAGTGCCACCATATTCTCCGCACCATAGGCATTGTGGAGATGAGAAGAGTTGCTTTCACTATGTTCCAGCTGTTGGGAGCAGCATATCAGTGGTGGCGGGTGTACGAGGAAGGTAGCATCGCCAATGCAGCGTCACTTACATGGACTCGATTTTTAGAGTTGTTCTTGAGAGAGTTTGTTCCTTAGACCCTAAGGGATACATGGTTCATGGAGTTTGAGAAGTTGTGCCAGGGTACTGTGATAGTGTCAGAGTATGCTGTCTGATTCAGTGATTTTTCCAGGCATGCACCTACCTTGGTTTCCACATTCAGAAAGTGAGTCCGTCGATTTATCAAGGGGCTCAACTATGGTATAGATTCAGCATGGCCCGAGAGTTGGAGACGGATACCCTCATATAAACAGGTGGTAGAGATTGCACGGAGGTTGGAGGGTATGCGGGGCCATGTGAAAAAGGACAGGGAGGCCAAGATGTCTCGAGATATGGGAGGATTTAGTGGTAGCCATGCTGCAGCTACAACCCGTCATGGCATAGGCTATGTGAGCCGTCCAGTTGAATCAGCATTTTCAGCTTCTAGTGGTTCTCCATTTATTTCGAGGTCGCATGTTACATACTTTGCTCCGCGATTTTCTAGTGCACCTCCTGCACGAGGTGCCTTCAGCGGTCAGTCCAGCTGACTAGGCTCGAGCCAGTCCCAACAACCACGCTCACCGAGAGCTTTCTTTGAGTCTAGTCTGTCACATGGTTAGAGATTGCCCCAGACTTAGGAGGGGCGCACCTCCGCAGACCACTCAGGCTTCACGAATGCAATCAGGTCCACAGGCTTCTCAGGCCATGATTGCTACCCCTATTGCCGCTCCACCCGCACAACCATCTAAGGGTGGGGGACGGGCGAGTAGAGGTATCCCTATAGGGGGAGGCCAGGCCAGGCCAGATTCTATGCTTTTCCAGGTAGGACGGAAGCAACTGCTTCAAATGCAGTCATTATAGGTATGGTTCCGTTTTTCCATTGAGATGCATCAGTCTTATTTGATCTAGGATCCACTTATTCATTTGTGTCATCTTACTTTGCTCTGTATTTGGATGTATCTCGTGATTCTTTGAGTTCTTTTGTTTATGTGTCCATGCCTTTGGAAGATTTTATTATTGTGGACCATGTGTATCGGTCGTATTTAGTTGTTATTGGTAGTTCTGAGACCAGAGTTGATCTATTATTGCTTAGTATGGTAGACTTTGATGTTATCTTGGACTGGTTGTTATCTTATCATTATTGTCACGCCAAAACCGTGACATTGTCTATGCGAGGTTTGCCACGGTTAGAGTGGAGAGGTACATTGAATTATGTTCCTATCAAGGTTGTGTCATTTCTAATGGTTCGACGGATGGTTGAAAATGGGTGTGATGCTTGTCTATCCTTTGTGAGAGATGTCAGTTCTGATACTCCTACCATTGAGTCAGTTTCGGTAGTGAGAGACTTCCCAGATGTGTTTCCAGCAGATCTTCCGGGCAAGCCGCCTGATAGAGATATCAATTTTGGTATTAACTTGTTGTCGGGCACTTAGCCTACTTCTATTCCACCATATCGTTTGACCCCAGCGGAGTTGAAGCAGGTGAAGGAGCAGTTGCAAGAGTTGCTTGATAAAGGTTTCATTCGGCCTAGTGTGTCACGTTGGGGTGCTCCAGTCTTTTTGTAAAGAAGAAGGATGTTTCTATGCTCATGTGTGTTGATTATCAGATGTTGAACAAGGTTATAGTGAAGAACATGTATCCATTACCACATATTGATGACTTATTTGATCAGCTACAAGGTGTGAGAGTGTTCTTGAAGATTGATTTGCGGTTAGGGTATCATCAGCTGAAGATTCGTGATCCGGATATTTCAAATATTGCCTTTAAGACTCGATATGGTCATTACGAGTTCCTTGTGATGTAATTTAGGCTGACCAACGCCCCTGCAATATTTATGCACATGATGAACAGTATAATCCAACCATATCTTGATTCATTCGTCATTGTGTTTATTGATGACATCTTGGTGTACTCCTACAGCCGGGAAGATCATGAGCAGCACCTGAGGATCGTGCTCCAAACCATGAGAGAGAAGAAGTTGTATGCAAAATTCTCAAAGTGTGAATTCTAGCTTGATTCGATGGTGTTTTTGGGCCATGTGGTATCGGGTGAAGGGATCAATGTAGACACGAAGAAGATTGAAGTAATTTAGAGTTGGCCCAGACCGTCTTCAGCTACTGAGATTCGGAGTTTCCTTGGTTTGGCTAGGGTTTCTCATTTATTGCTGCACCAATGACCAGATTGACCTAGATGGGTGCTTCTTTCTTATAGTTCAAGGAGTGTGAGGCGAGCTTTCAAATGCTAAAGACTACTTTGACTACAACCCCAGTGTTGGTGTTGCCTACGGGTTCGGGGCCTTATACTGTGTACTGTGATGCGTCATGTGTTGGCCTTGGCGCGATGTTGATGCAAGACGGTAGGGTGATTGCCTACACATCTCGACAGCTAAAGACCAATGAGAAGAATTACCCGGTCCACGACATTGAATTGGCACTTGTTGTTCATTCCTTGAATATCTGGCGGCATTATTTGTACGGTATCCCTTGTGAGGTCTTTACCGACCACCCGAGTCTACAACATCTATTCAAATAAAAAGATCTAAACTTGCGGCAGCGTAGATGGTTAGAGTTTCTTAAGGACTATGATATCACCATTTTGTATCATCCCGAGAACGCCAATGTGGTGACCGATGCCTTGAGTCAAAAGGCGGAGATTTGGGGCAGTTTAGCATATCTACCGGTAGCAGAGAGGCCACTAGCCATGGATATTCATACCTTGGCCAACCATTTTGTTAGATTGGATGTTTCGGGTCCTAGTCAAGTTATTGCTTGCGTGATTTCTCGGTCTTCTCTATATGATTGTATCAGAGAGCATCAGTATGATGATTCTATTTTCTTGTGCTAAAGGACACGATTCGGCACGTTGATGCCAAGGAGGTTTCTATCGGTGATGACGGTGTGTTGCGGATGCAGATGCGGTTATGTGTTCCCAATGTGGATGGGTTGCGTGAGTTGATTTTGAGAAGGCCCACAGTTCGCGGTACTCTATTCATCCGCGTGCTGCATGTCACACCCAGATGTTGGGGAATGCGATCGGCGCTCAACCGAGATACCCCGACCGAGCAAGCCTGAACAATACCTTCTACCCAAACTTACTCATGAATAAATGGAAGATTCATTTCATTAATTATACAATGAGGAGGATCATGTGAACAACACTAATTCATTATCATTAGTTACTGATCAGTGCCAAACCTACACCACTATTGAGTAGCGAGGATGATCGATGCAGTTTTACCCAACAAGGTCGGGATCGATTTCCACAGGGAGTTAATTGATTTGGAATTATGCATTTATCTAAATCTAGATGTGTGTGTTGTTCCTAATTGCACTTCCAAACATGATGGTGCTGATTGTACTTCTATTTCTATTTCTATTGTATGCTAAGATTAAAGCTAAGTACAATATTTTTTATGATAGCTTTCAAGTATTTAAAAGGACTAGGGTAATAACTTCTGCCTAGATGGATATCTAACGGGTATCAAGAATCTAGGGCGAGTTTGATTTGATTGGGGTCGTAATATAGCAATCACACCCAAGTACTCACTCTATACTTCTCGGTAGTTTGAGTGATTTTGCCTAATTTGGCTGTCTCAAGTCCAAATGTGTATTCATGCAATACAAGTGATATTAGCTCGAGTCGATTATTACTATCTCTAGGTTTAACCCTATCTATGGGTCTAGCTACTCATAATAATAGCAGAAATCAAAGATAAAGAGAAGATATAATCCATAATACTAAATTAAAAGATGAAAATCTAATGTTATAAGGTAAATCTTGTACAAAATTGCCCAAAAGGGAAAACCTAGTCATCTCACGTACTCAGCAAAAACATAACATAACCTAAAATTGACAAAATGATTTATTTATACTAAGCTAAAATTTATGGACAAAAATACCCCTGCGGAAGTTTCGCGGTCGCGTAATTCTGACGGCGACCGCACACTTGCTTTTGCGGACGGCGAAATTTCCATCGCGTCCGCGTGAGAGACTTTCGCGGCCGATTAACTTTGATGCTGACCGCCTTCTCATTTTTGCTTGAATTATCCACTCTCTGAACCTTAGCAACTGCGGTCCACGAAATTCCCATTGCGGCCGTGCTGGTACTTTCGCGGCTGCATCTTCTTGTCGCAGTCCGTGTTCATGTTTGAGCCCAAAAAACCATCTCTCTGATTCTTCATATCGCGGACCTCGAAATAATGGCCGCGTCCATATTGATACTTTCGAGGCCACACTTTTGTGTCGTGGTCCGCATTCCACACCTCTTGGCCCAGTCTTGGTTTTTATTCAAGTTTTGACTCCTTTATGAGTTGATTATGGCTCCTTTGGCTTATTTTGAACAATCCCTGCAAGCAAGCATATTAAGTTAGTTTTCGGGAATACCTTCACGCATTTTTGGCCCAAAACATAAGTAAAAGAAAGCAATTAATAGGCTAAAATCCCTGCTTATCAACTTCCCCAAACTTAAGCTTTTGCTTGTCCTCAAGCAAATAAAGTAATTCTCACCTCCATAAGAAAAAGAAAAGGATATTTTAGCTGGCCTAAGGTGACTTCATCAAGCATCAATTGGGACTAACAATTACCCTCAACACAAATGAATTATCAACAATTTGAGTTCCATAGTTCTAATGTGACACTAGAGCATCAAGAGTTGACTCAATTCATCAAGGAAGCTCACTCTCTCACATAGGTCATTGTGGATCCCAAACTCCTCCTCCTCTGATCTCCATGAGCAAATCTCACTTTTTAGAATGTAACACTCAAAACAAGGATTGTGAAGAAGTGCGTTCATCACTCACAAAAGAATGCCATAAGTCCGGCTCTAAGTATCATAAGCTTGCCCCTTATGTAATTTACCACTAATGTAAGATAACTCAACTTAAAATCATATAGGGCTTTAGCAGGGATGAAATGA
Source organism: Nicotiana tabacum (assembly GCF_000715075.1). Classification (NCBI taxonomy): domain Eukaryota; kingdom Viridiplantae; phylum Streptophyta; class Magnoliopsida; order Solanales; family Solanaceae; genus Nicotiana; species Nicotiana tabacum. Next base: position 11,707,098 of record NC_134098.1, read on the forward strand.
AAGCTTTTGGATCAAGGTAGTACATAACGAACTGTCACGGCCCAAACCGATGGGCCGCGACCGGCACCCGGTACCTTACTCAACCGAGTACCAACGTAATGTATCTTTTCATGTCATACTATCATAGATAACTAAGCCGGAGAGGCTGCCGTGAGATAAGTAGAATACAACAGGAAATACCAACTTATACTTAAGACATACGGGCCTATAAGACCAAAATAACCACTCGTACACTGAGCATAGGCCGACAAGGCCATACAATCTTTTACGTACATGACATATGTCTATAAGCCTCTAAGGCTACATAATTTTCATAAAGGTCGGGATAAAGTCCCGCCATACCAAACAATACCCGTCTAAATCATACTAACCAAACAAGCAACTCCAAAGCAAATGGAGCGCATCAACATCTTCCGCTGAGCTGATAGCCTACTTGGAGGGCTCTCGACTTGTCTATCGGGACCTGCGGGCATGAAACACAGCCTCTTCAGGTAAAGGGGCGTTAGTACAAATAATGTACCGAGTATGTAAGGAATGAAAATCAGTAAATAGTAGACATGAGAGAAACATGGAGTAAAAGACTTGACATGTACGTTTGCATAGCTCTGTGAATCATTTTATTTTTATAATACCATACATATGCGTATAAATGTCATACCATGCATAGGTATATGCGTTCATAACATCATCAAGCCTCTGAGGGCATCCCATCATATCATTTCGGCTACTATGGGCAAATCATCAACGTATATCAGCTAATCAGGTGGTGGTGCGTATATAACGCCGTAACCTTTTCCCATATCCCATATACATATATACGCATATATAACACCATCTGGTCATGGGTCAATGTACATGTATAAATAAATACAATGCATAGGAAGTACGTCAATAAAATCTCTCGGAACGTCATGTCTATATTGTATAAATACTCTCCAAGATAATAGCCGCAAAATATATATATATTTTTTACTAGCAGTTATAATTATTTTCAATTGACCATTGCCAGGACATATAATTATGTACTACAAACTATTAACTAATTACCACAAACTATTACTTAAAGAGAACAAGACAGATTTAGAATTTTAAAATTGGTTAACACCAACAAGCTTGCTTCTTTCCCTCAATATTTTAATTTAATATTTAGAACAAAAATAAGTTTATTTTAATCCATGAAAGAGTTGTCTAAACCTTCTAACCATTTCCACGTTCTTGTATTGGCACGCTAAAGAGCTAGGTGAATCAGAAAAACATAACAACTAGGAATATAAAATATGGAGTATCAGCAATGGTAAACTTGTTTAGTGCACCTAAATTAAAATTGATTACCAGTTTACCACTTGACCTATCACAAATTCACTAATAAAATTAGTCGCCAACCAAGAATTTCTGAATTTTAAATATTTCGGTGCATGCGAACATGTGTATAGATTCGTTGACAGGATATATAAATATGTACTACAAACTATTAATTAATTACCACAAACTATTACCAAAAGAGAACACGACAGATTTAGAAGCTCTAGAGAGTTACAATTCGCTGTCTATTTTACGTATTCCGTATTTGAAATCATATACTCCTACTTACTATTCCAACTAATTCAAATTTAGGTTGAGTGTCCTAGTAAGAGGAGGTAAAGCGTTCTCCGTCAAAATATTCTTAATTTTCACACTAAGACCATTATGCCTTTGATTAATGTCATGAAGTAAACTTTATCAACTTATATATTTTTTTAGACCCATGAACAGATGATAGAATAATATGATATATGGGGAATCAAGAACATATGCATCTCTAATATTTCTATAAATAGAGTTATTTATTAAAATTATGCATTTACTCGTTTCGTTTGTGTGGTATAGATCATGCCAAAAGAAAGAAAGGATGGCCTTAACATACCTGGAGTAGGAAAAAATTCGTATGATATTTTTGGAAAAGGTTGCACCGTACTTCTTTAGAATCGCAAAATTATACGTTGATATGATTTTGATAATTCTCGTTGGATGTTTGTGTAGGAATTTGAAGGATAATGTTGCTAGTGTAAGGTTTATAATCTGATGGAAGTGTTGTTGAGAATGAAATTTGAAAAGTTTAAGGAATGGCTAACGTTCTCACTCTGAGTGTAATGCCTTGGTATTAGAAATGTTAGAATCTGATTGTAGTATCTTGAGAATGAACTTGTTAAAACTCGTCAGAATGAAATGTTAGAATCTAATTGTAGTATCTTGAGAATGAACTTGTTAAAACTCGTCAGAATGCTAACGTCCCCACTTCTCATTATAGTATTGTTTTGTATGGAAATTTATATTTGCCAAATTAGGTTGCCACCTAATAATGAATAAGTAAGAGTCATAGCTTTAGGAAGCGCTTGCTGCCACGTGGGGATGGGGGTGGGGGTGGGGGAGGAGGTGGGGTGAGAAAGTATAATCTTTATCCACTTATTAGGTAATTAGGTAATGTCTTGTTACCCGGTAATTAACAAATTACCCACATAATTAAGAATTATCTCAATTTACTTAAAATTCTACTTATTTTTAATATACTTTATACACCTCACTATCATGTCCATGTGGTACCTTGTATGATATTAGTCATAAATACCAGGTATTTTAGCTCGAGCCGTATTTTATCCCAAAATGTCAAACTTCGACGAAAATTATTTTTTTCAATTTGCTTACCCTCTCACCTTCACGAATTTACTCATCACTTGTTTCAATTAGCATAATGCTTATAATCTTAGAATAATCTCATTTCCGAACTTACTTCGATTAACTTACGACGAAACTTAAACGTACGAAAAATGCGGGATGTAATGTCTTATTTTCGAGCTTTCATCAATTTACTTATGGCGTACTTTTACGTACGAAAACATGGGGTGTAATATCATTCCCCTCTTTGGAACATTCGTCCTCGAATGTTGACTGATACACTTATCATTCTCATAACTCGTAGCTCTTGCGAATAATTTAACAGCAAAGGGCCAAATATACCCCTGTACTTTCGAAAATGGTCTAAGAATACCCCTCGTTATACTATTGGGTTATATATACCCTTTCCGTCATACTTTGGAATACATATACCCTTATTTTGGATGGAGTGTCACGTGTCAGCACCGCATGAAATCGACCCATTTTATTTTTTTACCCGATCCGTTTTAAAAAACCCACCACCCGATCCGTTTTAAAATTCAGTTTTTTTAAAGCATATATTTTATAAAAATTAGATTTTTTTTTTTTGTAAAAACTAGAAAAAAAAGTAATTTGTAAAATATATATTTTTAAGTCTTTTCGGGTTTTTTTAAAGTAATTATTTTTTTTAAAAATGCTTTAAAAACTGAAAAATATATATTCCGTAAAAACTGAAAAAAAAGAAAATTTTAAAATATATATTTTTAAGTCTTTTCAGTTTTTTTAAAGTATGTTTTTTGTAAAAACTGAAAAAAATTATTTTTTTTAAAAACTAAAAAAAAATATTTTTTTTAAAAACCGAAAAAAAAGACTCTCCTAAAGCAGTGGACTACATATGCATTAGTTTTTAAAAAGTGAAAATATTTTGCAAAATCTTTTTTTTTTCAATTTTTACAATAACAATATTTTAAAAAACTGAAAAAACTGAAAAATATATATTTTGCAAATTTCTTTTTTTTTTCCAGTTTTTACAGAATATATATTTTTCAGTTTTTAAAGCATTTTTAATTTTTTTTTAGTTTTTAGAAAAACAATACTTTAAAAAAACTGAAAAGACTTAAAAATATATATTTTGCAAATTACTTTTTTTTTTCAGTTTTTGCAAAAAATAAATCTAGTTTTTACAAAATATATGCTTTAAAGAAACTAAATTTTAAAACGGGTCGGGTGGTGAGTTTTTTAAAACGGATCGGGTAAAAAAATAAAATGGGTCATTTTCATGTGGTGCTGACACGTGGCACTCTATCCAAAATAAGGGTATATTTGTTCCAAAGTATGACGGGAAGAGTATATATAGTTCAATAGTATAACAAGGGGAATTCTTAGACTATTTTCGAAAGTAGAGGGGCATATTTTTCCCTTTGCCGATAATTTAATACTCTTATTGCCATTTAGGCAATTGTTTTGTGAATGAATCCCAAACGCCAGGGCATTCCCCCCCTCTAAGCCTCTTTCTCATACCACAACTTTTGATCGGAATCATTCCAATCTCGTAACTGTTGCTACCTTCTATCATGCAGCATGTACGACTCTCACCTTGTAAGTGCGCCTTTGCGACTTTTCTTTCCTTTTTCCTCTGATTTTTTTTTTCAAATTATAACTCAATCGAAGGCCCAAATGTCATCATTTATCTATCTCAATTTCACCCTCATTCTACTACCAGGGCAGCATTCCATCTCTTCCAAATGCTATTAGTCTTAGACTCCTTTGAGTTCATTCAGGCTATACTGAGCTTTGTATAACCTAGAGAAACCATCAGCTCTTCTTGTTTTCATGGGTTTAATCGTGAGGACATATCCATTCTCGTCACTTTCTCACTCACCTTTTCTTATCCTTACTCCTGTCTTCGTAAAACCTTGTCGCTCTACCATACTTTAGCTTATGACCTACACATATCTATTTATACTACTTGCAACCTTCCTTCATCTTGCTTGCACCATAGATTTCCTTATTTATCAATAACATCTCGGGTAGGAACCCTTACTTCCTTTCCTTGACATCATTTTTGCATAATGTTCTGGAATCGTAGCATATCTGTAGGATTTGAATAAGTGCAATCTCATCCATTTTCTCATTTTGTTATCCCATTTTTCCTTTACCATTCCATAGTTACTAGAACTGCTTAATTCTGACTTAATGTCACATCACTCCATATTCCCCCTTTAGGAGAATACTAAGATTTAGTACTACGATGATCTACGTATAGATGTTTTTACCTCTTCATCTTTGGCTTCTTTCCATATCATCGATGATCCTTACTCGCTTTGCGGTAATCTTTCTGTATCAAGGATAACAAAATTTCTTACTCATAAGGGTGACACTTAGCATAACTGGCACACATAGTCCCTTAAGCTTAACTTTGCTTACATTGCTTGCTTTAGGAAACCGTCTTCCTGAATGACCATTCTCTGAATTTCTCATGAATCTTCTTCTGTTGTCCATTCAACTATCGCCTGAATGAAATCTGAAATTCTTATGATGCCGACTATTATCCAATCACTGAGTCCCTAATTCACATTTAGTTTATCTTGTTCACCAGCCCATACTGATTTCTATTATTCCGGGGTCTAACTTTTCCTTCCGGTAGTTGCGTTGGAGTCACGAACTTATTTCTCTAAATGAGGATATGACTTTATAGCCTATACTCTTTTGTTGTCTCAAGGACTGTCACCTCTCGTTTTTCCCTTCACTTGACTATAGACTCTGTAATACTATCATTTTTTGCTCTACCGTTATCATCCATGTATCACATCTTACTCTTAATGCTTAATTAGCTCTCTTCTTGTTTCCTGCTAAAATTTCTGTCTATCACTTTATCTGAGAACTTAAACAAGATATTCTTTTGCTTTTAGCTCCCTTTTGCTCCATCCACTGGCTCTTCGGGTTGTCTAGAATTATCTCTCTACCAAGGACGGGAGCCGTACTAAGATAATATTTATCCCTTCCAAGCTTTCAGTGCCCATCTTTGTGGTACTCATATCTAGATGTACTATTTTAGAGTGCACCATCTGGGTGTCTCATAAGGAGATTAATTAGCACATTTGTAATATCCTTCAGAAAGGTAAACTAACGCAAACAATTCATCCACCATATTAAGTCACTCTAACCCCAGTCGAATCCTGATATCCCGTCCTTCTCTTGAACCATATCTGTTAGCGCCCATAGGGTATAACTAAGATCGACGTAGCCAATTGTACATACCTCTGTTACTGTTGAATGTAACTCAAAAAGCTTATGTCTCTCTACCTGAATTGTAAATACTGTTAACCTTCATTAACTGGGAGCTTCGTACCCTTCTTCATCTTGCTTCTTTTGCTTGTTGAAACTTGTATTTATCTTATGAATCTCCAATTGTATTTCACCATAAAGGTGGATAGGTATTCTGGCCTCAAGGCTCCTTATCAAGAGGCTTACATATTTTAGTACACACATGATCTACTGAAGACCTTATATTTACTTATCATAAGCATCATGAAAAAATCGAGTACCTCTAACTCAACTCTTCCATAGTCACATTCAATCTCTTACCAACTGTCTTTATGGATGTAGGTATCGTGTTATTGCAAATAAAATAGAACTTAGGAATTTGAATTCTTACAACTGATCTCTACCACACGATCTAGAGTAAGAAGAAAGAGTGACAGTCTTAAATGCCATGTAGCCTCCTGCTTATAAGTGTGGTGCACTACACACCTATAAACAAGACTCTACTAGACATGACTTGTAGACTCCCTAGGACGGAACTGCTATGATACCACTTTTGTCACGACCCAAACCGATAGGCCGCGGCCGGCACCCGGTACCTTACTCAACCGAGTACCAACGTAACGTATATTTTCATGTCATACAATCATAGACGACTGAGACAGAGAGGCTACCGTGAGATAAGTAGAATACAACAGGAAATACCAACTTATACTTAAGACATACGGGCCTATAAGACCAAAATAACCACTCGTACACTGAACATAGGCCGACAAGGCCATACAATCTTTTACATACATGACATCTGTCTACAAGCCTCTAAGGCTACATAATTTTCATAAAGGTCGGAATAGAGTCCCACCATATCAAACAATACTTGTCTAAATCATATTAACCAAACAAGCAACTCCGAAGCAAACAGAGCGCACCAACATCTTCCGCTGAGCTGATAGCCTACTTGGAGGGCTCTCGACCTATCTATCGGGACCTGCGGGCATGAAACGCAGCATCCCCAAGCAAAAGGGGCGTCAGTACAAATAATGTACCGAGTATGTAAGGAATAAAAATCAGTAAATAATAGACATGAGAGAAACATGGAGTTAAAGACTTGACATGTACGTTTGCATAGCTCTGTGAATCATTTTATTTTTATAATACCATACATATGCGTATAAATGTCATACCATGCATAGGTATATGCGTTCATAACATCATCAAGCCTCTGAGGGCATCCCATCATATCATTTCGGCTACTATGGGCAAATCATCAACGTATATCAGCTAATCAGGTGGTGGTGCGTATATAACGCCGTAACCTTTTCCCATATCCCATATACATATATATGCGTATATAACGCGACCTGGTCATGGGTCAATGTACATGTATAAATGAATGCAATGCATGAGAAGTACGTCAATAAAATCTTTCGGAACGTCATAAGACCATTATGCCTCAAATTAATATCATGAAATAATTTCCAAATATATATATATATATATATATATATATATATATATATATATATATATATATATATATATATATATATATATATATATATATATATTGTATTTTTGACTGGCAGTTATAATTATTTTGAATTGACCGTTGCTTTAATTTGAACTATGGCTGTCCAACGGGACGGGACGGGACGGGACAAAATTAACGGGACGGGACGGGACGGGACGACATTTAGCCGGGACGGTGGCGGGACGGGACGAAATGGAACGGGACAAACGGGATGGAACGGTAGGCCCATCCTGTCCCGCTAACAAATGGGACGGGACGGGACAGGACGGACGGTAGGCCCATCCCATCCCGCTAACAAACGAGATGGGACGGGACGGGTTCGCGGGCCTTAAGTGCCATTTTAAAAAAAATTATTTAAGCATTGAGTTTGACAACGGATATTCTTTTGGCAATGACTAAGTTTTTAAAGTTTGCAACATCTAGTTTTTTGACTTATTCAATAAATTTAAAAATTAAACGAAAATTAGAAAACTAAGTAAAGAATTATAAAATATTAAAACAAAAGACTTGTAATAAAATATTCTAGCAATTATAAATATATAATAGAGTTATAATTTATTTAATATAATTTCGAGTGTAAGAGAATTCATAAAACAAATTCAACGCTTAGAGCCTTTTATTTTATTAATAGAACTTTCAAATCTCACATACAAATATAATTCTTTTGAAGAGCACCTAATCTACGCAGCCACCTTCTAGGAAGGGTTCTGTTTGAACTTTGAACTAGGCCTCTTAGTAGCCAATAAAAAATTATCATACTAATATTTTGTAAGCTCCTATATAATTTCGTTGTAACTTATCTATAATTTCTCTCGGACATTGTTCTGGAATTGGCAATGTTGATTGATGTTCCATGAGTTCCATGCCGTCATCGCTCCCAGTGCTAAGTATCTCATTGTATTCTTCTTCTTCCCTAGTGTTTAATTTTTCAAAACCAAGATTTCTTCTTTCTGAATTAATCCAATCTCTGAATAATACGGAAATCTCTAGGCTGTCCTCCGCTAATGAATGTCTATGATCTCCGATTTGAAATCTTGCCGCGCTAAAAGCACTCTCTGATGCTACTGATGATGCTTGAATAGTAAGGATATCTCGGGTCATTATGGAAAGTGTTGGAAAAGCCTTGCCACGCTCCCTCCACCATGCCAAAAGTTGTTCGTTGCCTTCTTCGTCTTTAATACTTTCCAATCCTTGATTAAGATAAGAATCAAGTTCATCATCAATAGAGGAATCAAAACCTGTTATATCATCCATATCTTCCCATAGAACTTCTACTCTAGACTTAGCAGTAGAAGAAGCAGTTTCACCACCTGTTGTTTCCATAGATTTATATTTATCAAACATTGATCTAACATAAGAATATATATTTGCTTGGCATTCTTCGAGAGATGGTTGTTCATTTTCTTGAATTGTTAAATTCTCATAAATTTTACGAACAAGTCCCTTAGCACCTCTTAATTTTAAGTGAAAAAATACACAACGAATATACTGAAGATATTCGGTTTGAAATTTAAAAACATCATTTCTAACTGTAGTCTTAGGAAAACCTTGAAAAGAAGGATTATAAGTTTCTTGTATATAATGAACAAAAGCAGGGTGAGAAGGAAAGGTAAAAGGTAAGCCACATACAGCTACCATTTTTGCTAAGTTCTCACGATCTCTATCTTTGTTATATGGGCGTAAAATCATACCAGAAGCAGGGTCAAGCTGTTGTTGTAAAAAATTATAACCCACGCCAGATATACTAGGAGTGCTAGTACCAGTGCTAGGATCCGGTATTTTTCCGGCTTCTATTTTAGCTTGTATCCATAAAGCTTTGTGGTCCCTACCTAAGTGCCTAGATAAGCCCCCCGTCCCACCACTTTTGGTATGCACAAATCGTTGCTTACATATTTCACATGTAGCACGTTGATTGACTTTATCATGTTTAAAAAATTTCCATACAAATGATGTTTTGGGACGTTCACCCTTAGGCTTACCCCTTACAGGAGGTACAGGGGGTAAAGCTCCAGATCGAGATTGACTCTGAGTTGGAGCTTGTGTTACGGGACTAGTGGGTGTTTCATCTAATTCTTCTTCCTCATTTTCTTCATCCTCATTTTCTTCATCCTCAATAAAAATATCCTTGCCAAATTGTCTTTGTAAAGTTTCATGATCTAGTTGTTCTCCGAAATTAATATTATAACATGCGGGGGGTTGGAAAAATGAAGTTTCATCAACATGAGTCATTTCATCTATATGTTTTCTAATTATAGGAGAAGGGCTAGGATTAGGACTAGGATTAGGATTACTACTACTTTCACCTTTACTACTTTTTTTACTAGTTTTTTTAAATACGCCAAATACATTTTTAGGTGCCATAATTTAAATACGAAATTAAATTTAAAAAGTTAACACAAAAATTAAAACACAAATGAAATACGAAAATAGAACACGTAAAGTAAACACAAAAATTAAGCACTAAAATAATGCGCAAAAAATATATATTAAAATTAGGAGATGGAACGAGTGCACCGTGATTAAATATTGAAACTTGAAGAAATTGCCCAAACTATTGCTCCAAATACTTGATAAATTAATTTGAAACTTGAAAGTTGCTCCAAATATTTGTCCAAATACTTGAAACTTATCACTTGATTGCGAGAAAATTGAGAGAATAATATAGATAGAATGAAAGGGATTTGAGAGAGAATAATTTATTTTTGTGGGAAGAAATGAAGAAGGATTGGGGTATTTATAGTAGAAAATAGGGTCAAAGTGTAATTTAATAAACTTAGGGATTATATTAAAAGTTTGGGGATAGGGGGTGTTTTGGTGGGAGTGGGGGCCAAATATGGCCTTTTTTGCCGTTGGGAACGGCTATTTTTGCAATTATAGCCGTTGCCCAACGGCTATAATTTTAAAAAAAAGGGACGCGGGACGGGACGGGACAGGCGGGACGGGACGGGACAGACGGGATGGGCGGGACGGGACGAAATGGGACGGGATAAACGGGACGAAATGGCCATCCCATCCCATCCCGTGTCCCGTTTAATATGGGGTCATCCCGTTTGAAATTAAGTGAGACGGGACGGAATGCGGGACGGGACCGAGACGGGACGGGACGTCCCGTCCCGTTGGACAGCCATAATTTGAACTGGTTAGATTGGAATTTTAAAATTGGTTAAGACCAACAAGTTTGCTTCTTTCCCTCAATATTTTGAATTTAATATATAGAACAAAAAAAGTTTATTTTAATCCATGAAAGTGTTGTCTAATCCTTTTAACCATTTTCACGTTCTTGTATTGGCACGCTAAAGATCTAGGTGAATCAGACAAACATAACAACTAGGAATATAATATATGGAGTATCAGCAATGGTAAGCATGTTTAGTGCACCTAAATTAAAATTCATTACTACTTGACCTTTCACAAATTCACTAATAAAATTAGTGGCCAGCCAAGAATTTTTGAATTTTAAATCTTTCGGTGCATGCGAACACGTGTATAGATTCGTTGCTAGGACATATAATTATATACTACAAACTATTAATTAATTACCACAAACTATTACCAAAAGAGAACAAGACAGATTTAGAAGCTCCAGAGAGTTACAATTCGCTGTCTATTTTACGTATTCTGTATTTGAAATTATATACTCCTACTTACTATTCCCACTAATCCAAATTTAGGTTGAGTGTCCTAGTAAGAGGAGGTAAAGCGTTCTCCGTCAAAATATTCTTAATTTTCACACTAAGATCATTATGCCTTTGATTAATGTCATGAAGTAAATTTTATCAACTTATTTTCTGAGACCCATGAACAGATGATAGAATAATATGACACATGAGAATCAAGAACATAGGCATCTCTAGCATTTCTATGAATAGAGTCATCTGTGGAAATTGTGCATTTACTCGTTTCGTTTGTGTCGTATAGATCATGCCAAAAGAAAGAAAGGATGACCTTAACATACCTGAAGTAGGGAAATATCTGTATGATATTTTTGAAAAAGGTTGCACCGTACTTCTTTAGAATTACAAAATTATACAATGCAATGATTTTAATAATTCTCGTTAGATTTTTGTGTAGGAATTTGAAGGAGCACGTTGCTAGTGTAAGGTTTATAATCTGATGGAAGTGTTGTTGAGAATGGAATTTTAAAAGCTTAAGGAATGGCTAACGTTCTCACTCTGAGTGTAATGCCTTGGTATTAGAAATGTTAGAATCTAATTGTAGTATCTTGAGAATGAACTTGTTGAAACTCATCAGAATGCTAACGTCCCCACTTCTCATTATAGTATTGTTTTGTATGGAAATTCCTTGAATTGAAAGGCCTTGTATTTGGCATATTAGGTTGCCACCTAATAAAGAATGAGTAAGAGTCATAGCTTTAGGAAGGGCTTGCTGCCACGTGGGGGTGGTGGGAAAGTATAATCTTTATCCACTTATTAGGTAATTAGATAATTTTCCGTTACCCGGTAATTAACCAATTACCCATATAATTAAGAATTGTCTCAATTTACTTAAAATTCTACTTATTTTTAATACACTTTTTACACCTCACTATCATGTCCATGTGGTAGCTTGTATGGTATTAGTCCATAAATACCAGATATTTTTGCTCGGGCCGTATTTTATCCCAAAATGTCAAACTTCGGCGAAAATTATTTTCTTCAATTTGCTTACCCTCTCACATTCATGAATTTACTCATCACTTGTTTCAATTAGCATAATACTTATAATCTTAGAATAATTTTATTCCCGAACTTACTTCGATTAACTTACGATGAAACTTTAACGTACGAAAAATGCGGGATGTAATGTTTTATTTTCGAGCTTTCATCAATTTACTTATGGCGTATTTTTACGTACGAAAATATGGGGTGTAACACGAACTATGATGGTTTCATCTTTCCTTAAACACTCCATTTTCGCATTTCGGCTCATACTTTCTTGACTCTTTGAGTCATTTTTCTTCTTCCTTAGGGGAACTAGAGAGACAAACCGTCACTCTTTCTTACTCATGGCAATCATTTTTCTCCTTTTCTCATCATTCCTTGACTTCCATCATTATGTTCTTTGAATCCCTTCAACCTTCTCTTTCTTTTTGGCTTTTCTTCATTTTCTTTGCCTTTCGTTTTCAACAATTCTTTTTTTTTTGTTGAGCCTTTTATCACTTTCAGATTTCTCGTCTCTCCCCCAAACTTATGCTTTTGCCAATTGTTCATCATGAATGTTAAGAAAATATTAGGTGCCAAGAGAGGGTCATTATAGAACAGATAAAGGCTTATAATGTGGCTATTGAATGAAAAAGGCTTAGGCTCAAAGGAATTGACTAGGGATATCATATTGGTAGGCTGCGAAAGCTTTCAAAGTTCAAATTACACCAAGTAGAGCCTACAATCATTTCTCAAGTCGAGCTACACTTAGAATTTAGCCTAGACAAACATTCATGGCAAGTTCTAGACGTATTGGCACGAGACTTGAATTTGCAATTCAATACCTCACCTCTTAAGTTGCTGGATCAAAGAAGAGAACAAAGTCGAGGGCCCACAACAACCATAGCTAAGATTGGAAATCAGAAATGGCTCAAGGAAACCACTCGATGATTGTTTTAGTCAACGCAAGAGTCTAAAGGTCACAACTAGAGCTAATCTTTGCCAATCAACTTGTCTCTAACCATGAGGTCGAAGGTAAATGTGTTAGTATCAAGTGAAACGTGCCTGAGACACTTTTATTCATTACTACTATATATCAAAGCAAAATGAAAACGGACTCAATCCCTTAAGAAGGGTGTCACGCCATCCATCGTTGGGAAGAAGCACCCGATTCACACAACATCCACCTTTGAAAAGAACTGTGGCATTAAGAAAACCAAAGGCTTATTGATCACGCAGAATGTGAAAAGAAGCTAAAAACTAAAAAATAAGCTACTAAAGGAAATAAGAAGCTAAGCTATTAAGGAAAAATACGAAAGAAGTTATGAAGTAAACTACGGAAAGTAAAATGAATATGTACAATAATGGAGTGAAACGAATATATACAAAATGAAAATGAATATATACATCGAATGGTAAAGTTATATATATACCAAAAGTGAAAAATAACGAAAGTGAAAATAACGATAAATAAAGGTAAAGAAAAATAGTATCATAATTATTACATACCAATGTCATCAAATCATAACCAAATCAAAATGGACCACCCCCCAAATAAAAGATAGCATTGTCCTCAATGCTAATATCAAAATAAGATCAGGGAACGGTTAGAGAGTAAAGAAAACTCCTTATGCGGTCTCTGTCTACATGGGGTCAGGCACATGAGTGGGGTCCTCGGACTGCATAGGATCATCAGCTTCCTCTGGGTCCTCTAATTGGATCTCTAAATCCTCTGACTGGGGGACCACAAATCCTCTAACTGGAGCTCTGTCTGCCTCATGCTTTGCTGCCTGTGCAGCTGGGGAAGTCTCCTCCATAAGCAAGTCAAGTGGGATATCTCCAGCATAAGTGAACTTCTCTACCTCCCTCTTCAGCTTCTCCACTGACTCATTTGAGGCCTGGTTCTTTCTCATCTTCTTTACCTGCTTGTCCAGATCCTTGATCACCTTGCCATGAGTATCCAAAGTCTCCAGGATCTTCTTTTGGTTGTCCAGGAGCTTCTTCTGATTGTCCAGAAGCTCCTTCAATGAATCTTCCACTGATGGAGGTACATGAAGCTGTGCTGGGGCTGACTGTGCTGCTAATGCACTGGATAATACAAACAACTTCGATGTAACTGCCTGCATCCAATTGTTGATGCTGGATAATGTCTGAGAAACCCACAGTGCAGTCTGGGTGTAAGTAGAAGATGAGGGCACAGATAGTGGCATAGTGATGGATGGCCCGGATGAAGGAAGAGGCATGGCAGCTGAAGGTCCCTCTGCTATGGAAGGCTCTGACCCGGTGGCCACTACCCTTGGCTCTTCAGACTGGCTAGTAGAGGTAGTGGCTTTACCCTTTGCTTTAGGGTTGTCCGGTCCTTGGAGGCTATACCAGGAGAAAGGTTTCTTCGGCTTCACCTTCGTGTCATAGTGCCTCCCTTCTACCCGTTGGTCCTCGAGATACATATTGATGAAGTTGGAGTAGGAGTAGGACCTTTCTTCTTTTTCAGTTGCTTTGGAGATGTGGTGGGACATGAGGTTCCCCACATTGATTGGATACCCCGCCATGATGGAAGCTATTTGGATCGCCCGAGAGAGTGGGATGACACTATAATGCTGGCTAGGATCAAGCCGGCTGCATACAAATATGCACCACCCTTTGGCTTCAAAGTTGAGGATATTTCTGGCGATTGGGACTCCAGCTGCGAGCCAAGCTGGTGTTGTCCTAGGGATTGCTATTACTTCCGCTAGCCAAGGCCGGGCTGCTTCATCTAGGGCCATCTTCTCCAAATACTATACAGCTTCCACATCCTCAAAACCGGCATATTTGTTCAAGGTGTCGCCATCAAACTGTATCTTCAAGTTCTGTACCTTTGTCACAGTGGTGCCCTTTTTGATGTGGGCAACATTTGCGTAGAACTCCTTGACAAGGTACTCATTGACATCCAGAACCTTGCTGGTGAAGTACTTCCACCCTTTTCTCCCCTCAAACTGTCTTTTGACATTTGGATTGTGAGGAAGGAGATCTTGTTCTATAAACTGTCGCTCAAAGGTGAGCGACCTTTGGGGGCACCATTCCCGGAATTTGAGGTATGCTTTCTCGCTCACCAATCTATCCTCCCACACCTCGGGCTTTCTTGATCTTGCAAGACCACCCACATTAGTATCACCCCCTCTCCCGTCATCCGAGACCTCGTCATCCTCATCTACATTGATAGGAGCAGCTGTTGAGGCCGGAGTTGCAGCATGTGGGGAAGATGGCTCTGATGCCTCACTACCTCCATCTGAGCCATCAGACGACCCAGAAGAGGAGGTAGCTTTATTGATTAGGCGATAGGGTTGTGATTGGGCCTCTTGTTGAAGTTGTGTAGATTCCCCCTCAGAAATCTCCCGGGATGGGAGATATTCACTTGTGTCTGATGATTCGGCAGGAGGTCTAGTGAGGGTTTGCTTTTTGCTGATGATTCTTTGAGATGCTAAGGGCAAAGCTTGCTTTCCTTTGCCCCGACCTCGGGATGATTCTGCCCTCCCTTTTGATTTGTCTGCTCCTCCACGAGATCGCACCATTTTCTACAACACACAATTAGTGAAAGATAAATAAAATTGGGGTTCAATCATGCCTTAAAGCAGTACAGATGAAATGAACAATAGTGCTTCTCAAAACAGGGCATCGTGGACCGCAAAAAAGTGGATGCGGTCGCGGAATGCCCATCGCGGACTGTGAAAAAGTAAACGCGGCCGCGAAGACGTCAGGTTCAGACTACTGACTCTCTGATCTTGGACACACGCGGACCGTGAAAAATTAGACGCGGCCGCGAATGACCAATCGTGGACAGCGAAAACATGAACGCGGCCGCGAAAGCAATTAACAGACTCTTTGAAGTTCACAAGCGCGGACCATGAAAACTTGAATGCAGCCGCGAAGGACCACCCGCGGATCGCGTAAAAGTGACTGCGGTTGCAAATTCTTAGCAATCACTCAGTAGCTAAAACTTGTGGTAGCACGGACCGCGAAAAAATGAACGTGACCGCCTACCC
This sequence comes from Nicotiana tabacum, assembly GCF_000715075.1. NCBI lineage: Eukaryota > Viridiplantae > Streptophyta > Magnoliopsida > Solanales > Solanaceae > Nicotiana > Nicotiana tabacum. Next base: position 11,723,183 of record NC_134098.1, read on the forward strand.
TATCGTGGACCGCGTAAAATGGACTGCATCCGCGAAATTCAAATAAGATCGATACTAAGAACACTGATAACTAGGGTTTTCACTAAGTGTGCAAAAATTAGTTCAATTAACCATGCAAAGTTACTAACCCCAGCCCCCATTAGGCATATAAACACTACCCACATGTATTTAAGTATCAATTAAGTATTAATTTGAGATCATGGCATGCATCTAACCCTAACTAAAAAGAAAAATTAAAACAAAGAGAAAAGAAAAGATAAAGATAAAATCACATCATGGAATTGAACATACCAGTTGTAAAATTGTAGTAGGAAATGAACTCTTAATGTGAATGAGATGAAAATTGAGAGCAGGATGAGATTAACAGTGCTTTTTGTGAGGTAAAACATTAGGGTTCGAAAAGTGTAAAATGTTTAAGGAACTCTTATTTATACTAATCAACTGTGGAACCCACCGCCTTACCTGAGCTCAGCCACGAAATTCTATCGCGGTCCGAATATGTTACCATTTGTAGACCAGCTTCAAGCATATGGGCGCGGTCCGTGGAATATTGGTCGCGGCCGCGAAATTCAATGCGGTCCGCGAAAATTGGAACGCGGCCGCGATCTCTGAGATAATCCAACTTCAGAGAGTTTCAAAATGCTCTTTTCAAGTACGCGTCCTCGGACAAAAATGTGTTGCAGCGAAATGCTCATGCGGACCGCAAAATGTTGGGCGCAATCCGCGAACTTCCAACACTTATCCAAATTTTTCCCTGTCAAAATCCTGCACTGCACAACCAGTTCCTACATACACTTCACAACCAGTTAGTCCAAAACAAAGCCTAACCTAAGAAGAAAATCATAAGAAAGAAAAACACATATGTTGCCTCCCAAGAAATGCCTGATTTAACGTCGCGGCATGACGCATGTTACCATCATCATTTGAAATGGATCAAGGCCACCACGTAGCTATCATCAATCTTGCCAAGGTAATTCTTCACTCGGTTCCCATTGAGTCTAAAGAATTCACCATTTTTGTTTTTCAAATCGAGAGCACCAAACAGAGTTACATGCACCACTTCAAAATGGCCACTCCACTTTGACATGAGTTTTCCCGAAAACATCTGTAACCGAGAGTTGAATAGAAGAACCAAGTCACCCTCCTTGAATTCTTTGTTCCGGATATATTTGTCATGTAAGTACTTCACCTTGTCCTTATACAAGTACGATTTGGAATAAGCATGGAACCGAAACTCATCAAGTTCATTTAGTTATTCTACCCGGAGATTGGCAGCTACATCCCATTCAAGGTTCAACTTCTTCAGGCCATCATGGGGCCTCCCCCTCTTCCAAGCAGGACAAGTGGTTCGCCACATGATTCTCACTCCCTTTTCGGTCTATGATTTCAAGGTCAAACTCTTGTAGAATAAGAACCCATCTCATCAACCTAGCCTTAGAGTCCTTTTTGGTCATCAAGTAACGAAGTGCCGCGTGATCGGTGTGCACAATCACTTTGGCACCTATAAGGTACGACCTGAACTTTTCTATGGCAAAGACAATGGCTAATAACTCTTTCTCGGTCACCTTATAGTTGACTTGGGCATTGTTAATTTTTTTTCTTGCATAATAAACCGGATGAAATATCTTGTTGATCATTTGCCCCAAAACTGCTCCTACCGCAACGTCTCTAGCATCACACATGAGCTTAAATGGTAAGCTCCAATTGGGTACGGTAATGATAGGAGTGGTAGTAAATCTATACTTTAGAAGCTCAAAAGCTTTCATGCAATCATCATTGAACATAAACTTTGCATCATTTTCCAACAACTTGCACAAGGGGTTCACCGCTTTTGAGAAATACTTGATGAACCTTCGGTAAAACCCTGCGTGACCAAGAAAGCTCCTCACTCCCTTGACGGAAGTAGGAGGAGGGAGTTTTGAAATCACTTCAATTATTGCTTTGTCCACTTCAATACCGTTCTTTGAGATCTTATAGCCGAGGACAATTCCCTCCTCGACCATAAAGTGGCACTTTTCCCAATTAAGCACTAAGTTAGTCTCTTCACATCGGGCCAACACTTTGTCAAGATTATCCAAGCATTCTTCAAATGAATCCCCTACAACACTGAAATCATCCACGAACACTTCGAGGAAGTCCTCCACCATATCCGTAAATATTGCCATCATACACCGCTGAAAGGTAGCCGGTGCATTACACAAACCAAACGGCATCCGTGAGAATGAAAATGTGCCATACGGACAGGTGAAGGTAGTTTTCTCTTGGTCTTCAGGTGCAATGAGAATCTGGTTGTACTCGGAGTACCCATCCAGAAAGCAATAATAAGCACGCCCGGCAAGTCTATCCAATATTTGGTCAAGAAATGGCAATGAAAAATGGTCTTTGCGAGTCACTTTGTTCAGCTTTCTATATTCATGCATACCCTCCAACCGGTGACAGTTCTTGTGGGGATCAATTCATTTCTATCATTTGTGATCACAGTCATGCCCCCCTTCTTTGGGACACATTGTACCGGTGAAGTCCATGAACTATCAGAAATGGGGTACACAACCCCTGCATCTAGCCACTTGATGATCTCTTTCTTAAATACCTCTTGCATGGCCTCGTTCAACCTCCTTTGATGTTCCACATAGGGTTTGGCATCTTCCTCCAATATGATTTTGTGCATGCAAAAGGTGGGGCTTATACCCCGAATATCCGCCAATGTCCAACCTATTGCCTTCTTCCTTCTTTGAAGAACCGCAAAGGTGGAATCTACCTGCACGTTAGTTAACCATGAAGAAAGAATAACATGTAATGTGGAACAAGGGCCTAAGAACTCATACCTGAGGTATGAAGGAAAGGGCTTCAACTCCAATACGGGTGGCTCCTCGATTGAGGGCTTTGTTGGTGGAGTCTTCCGGTTCTCAAGGTCCAAGGAAAGTTTCCGGGGTCCATATGTGTAGGATCCCATTCCTTGAAACGCATTTTCACATTCTACCAAGCCTTCCTTCTCATCCTCATCATGATTCAACAACACAACTTCCAAAGGGTCTTCCACATTCATCATAGGACTTGTGTCATCAACAATCACCTCTGTCATAAGATCCATAAATGAACATACTTCGTTGCTATTAGGCTGCCTCATTGACTTGCACACGTGGAACACAACTTTATCATCGCCTACCCGGAAGGTGAGATCCCCAGATTCCACATCAACTAAGGCTTTCCCTGTAGCTAGGAAAGGTCTCCCCAATATGATTGACACCTCATAGTCAACCTCACAGTCAAGTATCACAAAATCTGCGGGAAGTATGAACTTGTCGACCCGAACTAGCACATCATCAATTATCCCCAATGGCCTCTTCATTGTTCGGTCCGCCATTTGCAACCTCATGGAAGTAGGTCTTGGTTTCCCAATCCCCAATGTCTTGAACACAGAATATGGCATCAAATTAATGTTCGCTCCCAAATCGCACAAGGCTTTGGCGAAATTGGCACTACCGATAGTGCATGGAATTGTAAAGGCACCGGGATATTCTAGCTTTGGAGCCATGGAATGCAAAATGGCACTCACTTGACGTGTCATTTTGATTGTCGCACAGTTCATTGACCTCTTCTTTGTTACCAAGTCCTTCATGAACTTGGCATATCCCGGCATTTGTTCTAGAGCTTCAACCAAAGGTATATTTATGGACAAACTTTTTATCATATTAATGAATTTCTTGAATTGGTTCTCGTTGTTTTTATTTGAGGGCCTTTGAGGATATGGTGGAGGAGGCCTTGGAAAAGGAGCCTTGGCTTTGGGCACTACCGGATTCGGTATGTCTATCATGTGTTCCCTAGACGGGTTCACATCATCTTGTGTCTCCTCCATGTTTTCATCAGTGTTTATCCTCACTTCATCGTTCGCATTCTCATCATTTCTTGGCTCATCCGCTTCTTGCACAACCACATCATCATTCACGATCTTTCTTGGATTGGAGGTACTAGCAACTCCACCTCTACCACTTCTTGTAGTCACCACCATAACATGGCCAGTATTGTTTCCACTCTTCGGGTTTACTACCATATCACTTGGTAGTGCCCCCTTAGGGCGAGTATTCAAAGCTTGAGAAATTTGACCCATTTGTACTTCCAAGTTGCGGATAGAAGTATTGTGGGAGGCTATTTGGGCATCAGAGTCGGCATTTCTTTCCATCATTTGCTTGAACATACTTTCTATTCACCCCATCTCATTGTTTAAAGAACTTTGCCCTTGAGACGGATATAGAGGCAGGTTGTTAGGTTTTGATACATCGGGGGCCTTTGAAAGCCCGACCCCCGATTGACATAGTTATTGTTGTTCCAACCCCCTTGGTTTCCATTGCCTCCCCAATTATTTTTATTGTTGCCACTCCAATTGCTATTATTGTTTCCTCCCCAATTGCCTTGTTGATTACCCTAATTTTGGTTGTTGTTCCCCCAATTGTTCAAATTGTTGTTGTTGCCACTATTCCAATTCCCTTGGCCTTGGTTGCCCCAATTGTGATTGTTTCCTTGTGATCTCCATTGTTGATTTGGAGCATTGCTCTGTTGACCTTGGTAATTATTGGCATATAAAACTTCCTCACTTTGATCATCATAAGAATCGTCTTGATTGTAGCCACTACAACTCTGCTCAAATTGCTCTTGATTGCTTTGCACTTGTTGACCACGCCGTCTTCTCTTGTTGACCATTAAATTCACTCCTTCCATGGCGTTTACTTGCTTTGTCCCCTGAACCTGCTGATGCTGAGCCTTTGCTAATTGGTTCATAGTAGTTGTCAATTCTGCTATGGCTTGTCTGTGATCATGAAGTTCCTTGTAATGTTGGATGACATTAGGGTCACCCTGAGGAACGCTTGCCTGACTTTGCCAAGCTGAGGAGGTGTCCGCAATCTCATCTAGAATTTCACATGCTTCTGAATATGGCGTGTTCATGAAGTTACCCCCTGCCAATTGATTCACCACACACTGGTTGGTTGTGTTGATACCCCTATAAAATGTTTGTTGGATCATTTCTTTAGTCATATCATTGTTGGGGCATTCTTTTACCATTGTCTGGTATCGCTCCCAGATTTCATTTAAGGGTTCATTTGGCTCTTGTTTAAAGGCTAAGATCCCATCCCTCAATGTTGCCATATGACCCAGAGAGAAAATCTTTGCTATGAACTTCTCAGCCAACTCACCCACGTGGTTATGGAATGGTTGAGAAGCCTCTCAAGCCAATTCAAAGCCTTCTCTCTAAGTGAAAATGGGAAAAGCCTCAATCTCAAAGCGTCCTCAGATACATTCGTCTGCTTGCTCCCCCAGCATGTGTCTACAAAACCTTTGAGATGCTTATATGCATTCTGATGTAGAGCTCCGGTGAAGAAACCCCTTTTCTCCAATAGAGTCAGCATGACATTGGTTATTTGAAAATTGCCCACCCGAATCCGGGGCGGGACAATTGCACTTGCATAGCCTTCATTGGGTTGCACCGAGTGTGCTGCTCTTGGAGGAGGTGGGGGAGGGTTTGGCACGTTATCATGAGGCGGGCGGCCTCTTCTTTGTACTTGAGGTTCTAGGTTGACCTCATCCACATCATTTTCATCTACCTCCTCCCCCTGAGGAATATGTCCGAGAGCTTCATTATGAGCCATTTGGTACCTAAAGCAATTGACACACAAAAATTAGAAAACGAAAGGAAAGAAAAACAAAACACACAAATAGTTAGATAGATAGCTAAAAACATCTAACTCCCCGGCAACGGCGCCAAAAATTGATCGGTGCTAAACCTACACCACTATTGAGTAGCGAGGATGGTCGATGCAGTTTTACCTAACAAGGTCGGGATCGATTTTCACAGGGAGTTAATTGATTTGGAATTAGGTATTTATCTAAATCTAGATGTGTGTGTTGTTCCTAATTGCACTTCCAAACATGATGGTGTTGATTCTATTTCTATTTCTATTTCTATTGTATGCTAAGATTAAAGCTAAGTACAATATTTTTATGATAGCTTTCAAGTATTTAAAAGGACTAGGGTAGTGACTTCCGCCTAGGTGGATATCTAACAGGTATCAAGAATCTAGGGCGAGTTTGATTTGATTGGGGTCGTAATATAGCAATCACACCCAAGTACTCACTCTATACCTCTCGGTAGTTTGAGTGATTTTGCCCAATTTGGCTTTCTCAAGTCCAAATGGGTATTCATGCAATACAAGTGATATTAGCTCAAGTCGGGTATTACTATCTCTAGGTTTAACCCTTTTATTGGGGCTATCAATTTCTTGCGTTCACCCCAATTCCTTGTTAGCCTAGTTTTCCTAGACTTAGTTCCTCTTTCTCAAGAAGAGCCTAAGTCACTAGAATGAAGGGGATAACACAAATAATAATTTCAAATAATGATAATTAACAATAACGAGATAGCATGTAACAATAAAAGAGGTGTTCAAAGTTTATGAATTTTGTCGGGTTCTAGGAGCAGGCCTGGGTTAAGTTTTTGTTTGACTTTGCATATTTATATAAAGATCAAAGCTTCATTGTTTGGGGTTGTTTCCTATGACCTTAATTGATATTATTAAGTTAGATTCGATCAATTCAGAGGTCAATTCACGCGGGAAGGGATTTATAGAGTATTGATTTGGCTTGATTGAGGTAAGTATCTTACCTAACCTAAAATTTATTGAGGCACTAGTTGCCTGAGTTATTAGTGTTTTCTACGTACTATGGATGGCACACATGCAAGGGTTTGAGCCCATGTGCGTGCACTAGGGTTTTTATCCATGCTCGGGGTAATGCTTAGGCTAATTTATGACACGAATTGACTGTTAAGATTCTTTCTATCATGATGCTTATGTTTGTACCCCTTTGTGAGCTAATTGAACCATTTTAGAGGTTATATGTAGGTTAATCTTCTGTTCAAATATGATAATTGCTATTTTTGAGACGTAATCGCCTAATTTGAACAATGGTAGTACACTTCGCACATGCATATACCTTAGCATGTCACTTATATCAATCTATGAGTATGTAATTTGATACCATTATTCATGTACATGTATTCTTTTATATGTTTTTGGTGTTATATGGACTAGGTTGATAGCATATGAGTGGTCCGTGCGGATCCGAGATATGATAGCACGTGAGTGGTCCGTGCGGTTGATATATTTGGAACATGAGTTGTCCGTACAGTATGTGGATAAGGATCCACCCCCTAATATTACCTCTTATATTTCTCTCTTGATGGTGTACACGAAGTATGAGGAAAGCTGATCAATATTTGGTTATTGCATCTCTTCTCTATTTGTAATTACCTTGGATGTATACATGTTTTTATTCGCATATCTTCTCTATATTCAAGATCTGGAATGTATACATGCTTCGTTATGCATATCTTCTGTGTATGTTGTTTGGTTGACTATTAGGAGCACAATACATATCTTCTCTATATGCCTACCTATGCACCCGAAACTTGATAATAGATGCATATCTTCTCTATATGCTAGGTTGACTATTGATACATGGCTTGGCATATTATCTCTTATGTACTGAGGTGACTTTATTTGTGTTTTATGATTAGATGGTACTAATGATATGTACTTGTGAAATTCATGAATCGGGCAGGTTATTAGCGAATTCATTGATAATTCTTGCTACTATTACCTCGCCGAGGTTCATTATGATATTTTCTCAGGACATGTGGTCGGTTGTACTCATACTATACTCTACACGTAATTGAGCAGATCCAGGTGTTGGACTTAGCCGAGAGCCGCTGCGATTTTGCTGAGAGTTACAAAGAGAAGAGGTAGAGTTGCATCCTAACCGCAGTCTTGACGTCTCTTTCCATTTCAATTGTTGTTATTATTATACAAATATTATTTTCATTTCGTATTTTTCAGACTTGTACTTCTATTGTAGAACTCGTGATGGAGGGCATTTTATGTATCAACGTAGTTTATTTATGTCATTTGGCTTTAAATTTGTACTATTTTTGTTAATTTTGTTATTTTGTTCCACTTTGTTATTCTTGGCTTGACTATCAAGTGAGTCAGGTGCCATCATGATCGGATAATGATTTTTGGGTCGCGACAAGTTGGTATAAAAGTCCTAGGTTCATAGGTTCTACAAGTCACGAGCAAGTTTTGTGCGGATCGGTGCGGAGACATCTGTACTTATCTTTGATAGGCTACCAAACTATTAGGAAAATTTTGATTCCTTTCCTTCTTGTCGTGCAAATTTGTTATTTTTGAAGTTTGAACCTTACTCTTCTATTCTCTCACAAAATGGTGTGTAATAACCTGACCAGTCGTTTAGTGTATTTGAGCTCCATTTCCCCTTTTAAAGCTTCCTGTATGTGTATTTTTGGTTTTATGACTTGTGGGGATGGTTAGTTTGGTTTCGTGGAAATTTTGGAATGATTTGGATCCATTAGTTCTTGGTTAAGAAGCTTAAGTTGGAAATATTGACCGAGGTTTGACTTTTGTGAAAATGATCTCGTAACAGTGTTTTGATGGTTCCAATAGGTTCGTATGGTGAATTTGGACTTAGGCATGTGCCCAGAATTGAAATCAGAGTTTCCTAGGTAGATTTGGCATGTTTTGTTGAAAGTTGGCAATTTGAAGAATTAGAAATATCCTAAGTTTGACCGTAGGTTAGCTTTTTGGATATCGGGTTTGTATTTTGATTTCGAGACCTAGAATAAGTCCATTTTGTTATTTGGAACTTGTCTGCAAAATTTAGTCTCATTCCGAGTTGGTTTGATAGGAATTGGACGCATGGTTTTGTTTCAAGCGATTCTTGAGTTCATTGTAATTTTCTATGTATTTTGGTGCCCGATTGATAGTTTCGGATGTTATAATGTTGTTTTGATCACAATCGAGTTCTTATGATATTTTTAGACTTGTATGGATATTTGGTGTGGAGCCCTGAGGGATAGGGTGAGTTTCAAACGCGTTTCAGATTGATTTGGGCTGGTTGCTCAGTAACTGGTGTGCCGGTGCTGCAGTTATCACAAATGCGAGCACCAGTTCGCATTTGCGATAATCACATTTGTGGACTTCACATCATATTTGCAAAGGGGGAGAGTGGGTGGCAAGCTTCTCATTTGCGAAGCCAGCCTCGCAAATGCGAAGAGGGACTGGGCTGGGAGCTGTTTGCTTTTGCGATCAAACGACCGCTTTTGCAAGGGGTTCTGACTTCGCAAATGCAAAGTCAGGGTCGCATTTGCGACATTCCCTGGTTTTGTCTGGCGTCGCATTTGTGATGCATCATCATATTTGCGAACCCCAGGTGATATTTGCGAGACCTGCAGCTAAACAAAATAGTGAGATTTCAGGACTTAGCTTCATTTATCATATTCTAGAAACTAGACTCTGTGGGAGGCAATATTGAGGAAAGATTGTAAAGATTGTCATATACAACTATTTGGTAATTGATTTTGATCCAATTTCAATTATATTACATGGTTATTTATTTGATTGAACATCTAACCCATGAAATTTGAAGAGAATGTTTGGGAAATTTTGACTTTGTTTTGTAAAATAAAAAATTGAGATTTTAGAGTCGAATTGAACTCGAATTTGAAAACAAAACACATATGTGAACTCGTGGGGTTATGGATAGTCGAGATCTACCTTTGGACTCGGGTTTTGATTGGGCGGACCCGGGGTTGACTTTTGAGGAATTGTATAAAGATCTTAACTTTAATTATCAAAATTGGTTTCTTTTGCATTGTTTCATTATATTATGTCTTTTTGGTTAGATTTGAGCCATGCCAAGGTGAATTTTAAAGGAAGAGCTATTTTTGAATATTGATTTAGCCTAATTGAGGTAAGTTTCTTGCCTAAATTTGTGTGAAGGAAACTACCCCGTAGGATTTGATCTAATTGCATTATTTGAATTATGTGAAAAATGTGTACATGAGGTGACGAGTATGTACATGGGCTTATATGTGGTAATTGACCGGTATAGACTCTTAGGCTATTAATATGCTTTTAATTGAAGTTGTTGTTATATGGAATATCTTTCATTGTTGAGTTATTTCCCGTTTTATTTTGTTGTTATTGAGGGATATTAACATGCTTTTTATTGAAGCTGTTGTTATACGGAATATCTTTCATTGTTGAGTTATTTTCCATTTTATTTGGTTGTTATTGAGATTCTTGTACACATTGTTGTCGAGTCGAGGGCTATGTATTGTTGTGATAGTGGTATTGCCATTTTTGGAAATGTTGTGGCATATGGGCATGTGTGGCGCGAGTTGATTATTGTGTTTTGATGAGATGCACATGCGGCGGCATAAGGGCGGTGATATTGATGCGCATGCAACAAGATTAGGGGTTTTATGCGCGTGTTTCTAGTAAGAAAAATTATTTCATGTGAAGTACACGCGGCGAGATAAGGGGCTTATGCGCGTGAAGCTATTTTGGGAAAAATATTTTTAAATGTAAGGCTCACACGGCTTTCTAAGGAAGATTTGTAATTTGTGACTTGTGATTATGAGGTGTGGTACCTCGGGGAGATTCATGTTGTAACTCTTGTGTTGGAACAACTTGATTATTTGAACTGTCATTTGTTTTGCTTAATTGATGTCACTTGTACTTTTATTGTGTTTTGATTATTTTTCTGTTTTATCGCATGTTTACTCTTTGTTGCCATTTATTTATCTATTTTGCTTACCATTGTTAGTTCTTATTTATATCATGCTCAAGTTTCTATATCTAGCGAGCATCTTGACTTGAACCTCGTCACTACTCCATCGAGGTTAGTCTTGATACTTACCGGTGTTACACCTCATGTTTTCGTATGTGAGAGTACTTCGTAAGTCAATTGATGTAAGCTCAGAAATGAGATTATATTTGGAAGCATATAAAGTAAGTTAATCGTGTTACCTTTGAGGTTACAAGTATTTAAGATCATGAATAATAAGTACCAAGAGTGTTGGATGGCTTAGAAGCTAAACGAATTGAAGAAAATAAGTTTCGTCGAAAGTCGACAAGCGGGGAGAGTTATAGTATATACTTTTGGGGTGAGAATAGGGTGCTTAACATGATAAGTAGGATATCTTATGAGTTATTTTAGTCATATGATAGTCGTTTGTTATGTTTTGAAGTCATGCAAGTAGTGGAAGAAAGGTTGGAAAAGGTCCTCACATGTTACATTCATAATATGCTGAATATTACGGCAAATGTAGTTGAGCTTTTCTCCCAATATACTTAAAATTAAAGGGATGATCTACATACCAAATTTAATTTCTACGAGTCTAGTTTCCAACACATTAAACCGTTCATCGATACGACGTCAGAATAGAGAGATATTCGCGTTTTCGCGAGACTGCGCAAGCAACTCCCATAGGACCACCCACTTAGGCAATGGGTGATTCTCCAACCTTTAAAGATCGGCTCAAGGCTCATTTGGGGTCATATTTCAACCCAAACAGACCCTATAATCTCCCAAAACACTCTCAAAGCAGTCTCCATGATTCTAGAGTGAAAACCAAAGAGAAAAACATGAATCCAATGCTAGGGATCCCATGGTGCTTATTAGGTCGCAATCCATCATCTTGTGGCTGATTTGGAGGATTCTTCAAGTGAAGTGACCTCAAATTTCGTGTTTTTCTTTTTTATTAAAGTAAGAATCAGTCCCTCCCTCATATATATTATAGTTTCAAGGATAAATACAAGTGTTTACACACCAACTTGAAAACAAAAGTTGATTCAAGAAGAGGATACAACTCCTATATTGTTGTGGTGTGATTGAGGGTTGTTGTGAGCTAAAACAGCTGGGGATTTCAAGTTATATCTACTGTCTAAGGTAAGTAAATCATTTTCTTCATTGTTCTTAAGGTTAATCATGTGCTGATTGAGTTGTTTGAGAGGAAATATACATGGCATAAGGAATTATTATCTCTTTTTATGGACTGTGTTGAGGCTATATATATAGTTTGTTGTGGCTGGAAATTATTATAAATAGTTCAATTATGTTATGGATACTGTTGTTAAGATTATCTATGTGCTAATTAAGCTTATTGAAGAAGATAACATGAAAAATAAGAGGTTGACGATAAATGCTAATGTGGTAGGTGTGTAGACTATTTTTGTAGATTATTCTTATGATGTTTTGGGCTGTAAATGATATGATAAGTATAAGTATGATGCTATAGATGTTGTAGGTAGATTCATGGAAAAGGAATTGGATTCTAACTATATTTTGTTAATCATAAATCGAGCTTGCCGCTCAAAATGGTTGTTGAAGTAATCGAAGAGCTTATTGTGAATTATAGTGTTGTTGTTTGGGATGTTTGGTGACTTTTAGTAACTTATGAGATGTAGTAAAAATAGGAGAGGTGCTGTCTGTTTTCTTGTAGAATATTGGTTTTGAAATATGAGAGTTACAACGCTTATATGATGACGACGAAGTCGGTTTACTCATTGTAGATATAAGAAGATCATATTGAGCTTGGTTGACGATTGGGGAAAATATTGCAAAGGTATGTTAAGGCACTTCCTTCTTTCTTTTGGCATGATCTAAAGTAAAATAAACGTAAACGATACACTATTTCATAACAAATCTACTCCTAGCATCTAAATGTTTTCCATGCTGTTCTTTCCTTATAAAGGTATTCTAAGAAAGTGTGTATGATCCTTGAATCCTATTGAGGTTCATATTGATGGTATGGAAGTCCATAATGTTAATCAAAGGTGCGATGACCTTACATCACTCTGAAAGGTTTAGAACGTGATTCCATGAGCCCAACATGCTCTCTCTCTCTCTCTCTCTCTCTCTCTCTAAGAAAGTGTGTATGATCCTTGAATCCTATTGAGGTTCATATTGATGGTATGGAAGTCCATAATGTTAATCAAAGGTGCGATGACCTTACATCACTCTGAAAGGTTTAGAACGTGATTCCATGAGCCCAACATGCTCTCTCTCTCTCTCTCTCTCTCTCTCTATATATATATATATATATATATATATATATATATATATATATATATATATGTATGTATATATATATATATATGTGTGTGTGTGTGTGTATATATATATATATACTATACTCCATTGAGCCGTGCTATAGTCGGTCGGGTACGGCACCTATTGTGCAACCACTAATCAGTTGGGTTTTACCGAGCTCCACGTAGCCGAGTAAGATTCTACCGAGCTTGATGATGGCCGGGTACGTTTTTACTGAGCCTATTATGGCCGGGTACAATATGATGACGATGATGACCACATAGGCGAATATTTATAAAAGCTTATGTATATATATGCATCATGCATTTCATGTCAGTAGCCCTTAGAGGTACTCAGATGTTACAAGTTGATCTTCTCTTTCTCTCTTTACATTATTGTTTTTATTTATGCTTTCCGTTCTTACATACTCGGTACTTTATTCGTACTGACATTTCTTTTTCCTGGGGACATTACGTTTCATGCCCGTAGGTCCTGATAGACGGGTTGACGATCCTCCTAGTAGGCTATCCGTTCAACGGAAGATGTTGGTTCACTCCACTTGCTCCGGAGTTACCTATTTGATCAGTATGATTCGGACATGTATTGATTGGTATGGCAGAGCCCTGTCCCGGCCTTTATGATGTTTATGTACTTTTAGAGGCTTGTAGACAAATGTCATGTATATGGATATTTGTACGGCCTTATCGGCCTATGTTTTGAGTGTACAAATGAGCATGTCGGCCTTATAGGCCCGTATGTTACATGTTTAAGTTTTTATATCATGTTGGGTCGTCCTATATCAAGTATTCCCTTATCTTTTATTCTAGTTATCTCATGACGGCCTTTCCAGCTCATTTACACACGATAGTACGATAAGATAGATATGTTAAGTTGGTACTCAATTGAGTAATGCACCAGGTGCCCGTCGCGACCCTTCAGTTTGGGTCATGACAAACTTGGTATCAGAGCAGTTCTATCCTGAGGAGTCCATAAGCTGTGTCTAGTAGAGTCTTGTTTGTGGGTGTGTTATACACCACACTTATAAGCAGGAGGCTACAGGTCATTTAGGACTGTCACTCTTTCTTCTTACTCTAGATCGTGTGGTAGAGATCAGTTGTAAGAATTCGAACTCCTAAATTATGTTTTATTCATAATACAAAGATACATACATCCAGAAAGATAGTTGGTAAGAGATTGAATGTGGCCGTGGAAGAGTTGAGTCAGAGGAACTCGATTTTGCATCAAGCTTATGATGAGTAAATGTAAGATCTTCAGTAGATTATGTGTGTACTAAGATGTGTAAGCTTCTTGATAAGGAGCCCTAATGCATGAATATCTATCCACCAATATGGTAAAAAAAAAAAAGCATTAAGAGAATCAGAAGGTAGACACAAGTTTCAACAAGTAAAAGAAGCAAGGTGAAGAAGGGTACGAGGTATCCAGTTAGTGAAGATTATCGGTATTTACAATTCAGGCAGAGAAATATAAGTATTCTGAGTTACCTTCAACAGTAATAGAGGTATGTACAATTAGCCACACACATCTCAGTTATGCCCTATGGGAGCTAACAGGAATAGTTTAAGAGAAGGATGGGATATCAGGATCCAGCTGGAGTTAAAGTAACCCAAAATTGTTGATGGATTGTTAGAGTTAGCTGAAGTTTTCGAAGGATATTGCAAACATGGTAATAGTTCTCCTTGTGAGACACCCGGATGGTGCACTCTAAAATAGTACAGTTAGATATGAATACTAGAATGTTTAGAAAATTCAGAAGATAGGCACTAGAATCCTAGAAGGGATAAATATTTACCTTAGTATGACTCCCGTCCCTAGTAAAGAGAGAATGTTAGGAGACCCAAATAGCCAGTGAGATGGTGCAAGGGGAGCTAAAAGTAGAAGAATGTTTTGATGAAGTTTTCAGAATAAGGTAATTGATCAAAATATTAGCAGGAGAATAAGAAGAGAGTAAATGAAGCATTATGAGTAAAATGTGATAAATGGGTGATAAAGGTAAATAAAAATATGATAGGATAACAAAGTCTATATTCAGTGAAGGAAAATACAAGAGGAGACAAGCCTTGAGACAATAAAGAGTATAAGCCATAAAGTCATATCCTCATTTCGAGAAATGAGTTGGTGACTCCAACGTGATTACCAGAAGGAAAAGTTAGACCCCGGAGTAATATAAATCAGTATGGGCTAGTGAATAAGGTAAACTGAACATGAATTAGGGACTGTAGGATTTGATAATAGTCAGCATCGTGAGAATTTCATATATAGCATTCTGGTAATAATAGAATGGACAACAGAAGAATAATCTTTAAAGGTCATTCAGGAAAACACTTTCCTAAACCAAGTACTGTAAGCAGAGTTAAGCTTAAGGGACTAAGTGTGCCAGTTACAACAAGTGTCACCCTCGTACGTAAGAAATTCAGTTATCGTTGATACAGAAGGGTTACTGCAAGGCGAGTAAGAGTCAGTGAAGATGTGAAAAGACGCCAAAGATGAAGAGGTAAAACATTTATAGGCAAATCTTCATAGCATTAAATGTTAGTACTCCCGTAGAAGATGGTGTGATTTAGTATTAAGTCGGATTTAAGTGATTCAGGTATATATAGAATGGTAAAAGAAGAATGTGGTATAAAGGCAAAAGGAATGAGATTGCATTTACTCAAATCCTACATATATGTTATGACTTCAGAATGTTATGTAAGCACGATGCTGGGGAGAGGAAGTAAGGGTTCCCGCACGAGATGTTAATTGGTAAATAAGTGTGAATGCACACTTGATACATAAGAAGCCAGTGCGAGGGGTAAGTTAAGTTAAAAAAAAACATAACCCAAGAAGGGTTATGCAGAATATAGATATGAGAATGGACCAACGAGTAGTCTGTAATTGATTTAGGAAGAGCCTTGTTATGGCTAGACACGAGGTCATAGATAAATCAACAGATCATGCAAGATAAACGTAGTGAACCCCAGCATAAGGAATTCAGTCTCGCAGATAAGAGATCATAATCATTGAAAATTTTTCAGATAGGAGTTGTGATAGTTAAAGATACCGTTTAAGTTTTACAAAAATAAGAGAGAGTGCCCCTAAGGAGACAATCAAAATTTGAGTTCAAAAATAACCCTATGGGCACAAGGGAGTGGAGGTATGTAACTATGGATATTTATATGCGAGTAAGAACATGAAAAATTCCTTCGGGTATACAATATAACAAGCTCGCAACTTTACAAGAGCCATAAGGTCTCCCTATGTACATCAACAAAAGACTAGCTGAGGAAATAAGGAAGAAAACTTCAACCTAAGCAAAGTAACTTGAAGAAGAAATGGTCTTGTAGGTCGCAAGATAAAGTATCGTAGAGCAACAAGATTTTAGGTAGATAGGAATAAGGATAAGAAAAGGTGAGTGAGAAGGTGACGAGAATAGGTAAGTCCTCGAGATCAAACCCATCAAAACAAGAGAGATGATGGTTTCCGTAAGTTATAGAAAGCTTAGTATAGGCTTAATGAATGCAAAAGAGTCTAAGACTAGGAGCATTTAGAAGAGATGGAATGTTGCTCTGGTAGTAGAATACGGGTGTACTTGTGATAGATAAGAGGAAGATGTTTGGGCCTTTGATTGAGTAATAATTTAAAGAAAAGGTATTTCATGGATTAAACGGGATTAGAATACACCCACTCCCATAAGATGAATCACGTTGGGATGCTCTGAATTATGGTTATTGATGTATAGTATCGTCCCTAGGTGGATCAGGAAAATCACTTCAGATGTTCCTTGATGAAATGCGAGCCCTAGTGACAATGTATTATGTAAGAGGTTTCAAGTTATCAGTGGTAGATTATAGATCAACATTAAAGTGAGTCAACAATAGATGAATAAAAATTCAAAAGCATGAGAAGAGATTATTGTAAGGCCCCATAAAATTTTGCAAAAGAAAAAAAAAATGTTTCGTGGTGCCGAATTGGTTTTACGTGTTGTGTATTATAGAAATTCTTCACGGCGATCTTGCGAGCCGCAGCTCGGACTTTTGGAGTTGAACAATGCACTGAAAAATAAAGGAAAATTTTTGACAGAAAAATACGTTTCTGCCGTCCATTATGCGACCGCAGAATCACTTTGCGGGCTGCATAATGGACGCATAAGTGAGGCAGGAGAGGGCCAGTTTGGATGAAATTTTGCAGTCGACTATGCGACCGCATAACTGTTCTGTGGTTCATTATGCGACCGCAGAACAGGTCTGCAGGCCGCATAGTGATTGCAGACACGAACATGTTTTTGGCTGTTTTGGTCACCGATTATGCGATCGATATGCGGTCCGCATATCGATTATGCGATCGCAGACCTTGTTCTAAAGTTTCATTTTTGGGGGTTTTTAAATCCGACCCTATTTCGTTAAAACACATCCCATGGACCATTTTGATCATATTTTCTGATATTTTTAGAGTGAGAGAGAGGGTCCTAGTGGGAGAAGTGATCTTCATCACATTGATCTCCAATTCTCACTTAGAATCTTGAAGATTATAAAGAGAGGCACCTAGGTCTTCTTCCTAAGAGGTAAGATTCTGTCACCCAAACTCTTAATTTCAAAATGTAACTAGAATGGGCCATTAGTAAGGATATTCATGGGGATGGGAGTGCTTACCTTGCATGCATATATCCTTGTAGTATGTGGGAAGATTGTGAGCTGAAAATGGCAGAGAATGGGTTGGGGAAGGATGGAATCCTCCACAAAGAAAAAGGCCTTAAGGCATTGATGCACACTTAGTGTTTAATAATATGCTCAAATGAGCTAAAACCATATTCATCTTCCTAATTTTGGTTCAATTTTGTTATATTGCTAAAATAGATTGAAGTGGCTAATATTCCGGAACATCTTAGAGTTTTAAGGAGCTCAATTGAGGTATGTTGGCTGAACCCCCTTCTTCTTAGAATCGAACCCCACGATGATCATGTAATTGGTGTAAGCCCTTGATCATTATAGAATTGGTGATTTCTAACGTGTTTGTGTTGAAGGATGTAATTTCAATATTTATTCTAAATGCTTCATCATGTTATCTTGTCATTGAGGATATGTTTAAAAATGTGGAATATGTGTTAGAAATATTAAGACTTCATGTCAAGATCGAAATAAAGGTTGTTCTGCCAAATTGTATGAAAAGCCTCTATGTGCCTAAGATTCCTAAATTGCTCATATGTGAATTTAATATCTTGAATGGGGAGCCTTATTGATTTTGATAATGATATTGAATGTGGAAAAGGGGTCTGGAGCTATGAAATACGGCCAAGTGCCAAGAATGACTTTGTTATCATAATCACTAGTGTCAATGAATCGAAAGTACATGAAAGAAGTACGAAGTGAGATGATTGACTGAAAAAGGTAATGTCTCAAATGAGATGGCCTAGCCGATTGGGCCGATATCGGACTCCGTGTAAGAACATGGTGGTATTGTGGGTGAAATTGTGAAAAGGGTTGATGTCTCAAATGAGATGGCCTAGCCGATCGCACCGTGATCGGACGCCATGCCGCACACATGGTGGTACTGTACTGGAAAGTTATAATGAAATTGTGGTAATGTCTCATATGAGGCAGCCTAGCCGATCGGGACGAGATTGGACTCCGTGTAAAAACACGGTAGTATTGTGGATGAAGAAATATCGGTACTAAAGGTCACCCAACCAAGTAATATGGAAATTGTCTTGAAAATGTATATGATCCTTAACTTGTTGTTTTATTATTATTTGAAGCCCTTATTGAATTCTTCACTGTTCCTCTTGTATTATTACTCATTCTATTGAGTTGGTGTTTAGTTATTCACATTAGTGCTATTCGACGGTACTAACGTCCCTTTTGCCTGGGGCGCTGTATCTTTAAATGGATGCAGGTGGTTACATGGCAGACAATGCGGATCACAGACAGTGTTGCATCCTCTTCTCAGCGGACTCGTTGAGCCCCATTTTATTCTGGGGTCATGTATTGTACCTTTTGTTTATATTATGGTCACTTTTTGAGGTATAGCCAGGGCCTTGTTGCCGGCACCATCTTTACTCTCTTTTGTATCTCTAGAGGCTCCGTAGACACTATGTGGGTTGTATATGGGTGTTGGGAATGTTAAATAAGTCATGTTGTGTTTGATCACTTGTTCCACTTGAACTTTAAGAAATGTGTATTTTGGGACTTAAAAGCGCAATGTCTAATAAAATGATTTAGGATTGTATGAATGAGACTCCCACTGTATAATTAATGAAATCACGTCTTCTCTTGATCATGGGTTAATTGGGTAGAAAGTATCTAACAGGCTTGCTCGGCCTAGTTCACTCAGTTGAGCGCCGGTCGCACTTCCCGAGAATAGGACGTGACAATTATGATGCCATTCTTTAGATGAACAGTAATAAAGGAGCATTAAAGGACTTAGATTTATACATATGGGATAAGTAGTGAGAGAGTAACCAGGAGTTGGGTAGCAGACCTCGGTAATAATAAACCAAAGTTAGAGTTAGGGTATAGTATGACCTACCTAAATGTAGTAAATCCAAAAGCATAGATAACCTAGGCTATGAAGCAATGTATATCAATATTCGTAAGTTCGACAAAGTACCGAGCGAAGAACTTCTGCACAACTATAGATGCCTAAAGGGATAACTTGACATAGTTCTGCAAATGTTCACAAAGTGAGGCCTAGAGATTGGCTAAAAACTGGAGGAAAAAGGAGAGAAGAGTCTCATAGGTGAGCATACAAGGACATAGTCATACATGCTGCATGACATAGAGTAGCAATAGTTACGAGATTGGAAGAATTTCGACCAGAAGTCGTGGTGTGAGAAAGAAGCCTAAATAGTGGAATGCCATGTCATTTGGATTTATTCACCGAACAGTTTCCTAGATAGCAAGGATAATATTAAAGTATTCATAAGAGCTATGGTTATGACACTGATAAGCACATCAGTCACATTCAGGGACGAATGTTCCAAAGTAGAGAATGATGTTACACCCCATGTTTTCGTACGTGAGAGTATGTCGTAAGTCAATTGATGTAAGTTCAAAAATGAGATTATAATTGGAAGCATATATAGTAAGTTAATTGTGTTACCTTGGATATTACAAATATTTAAGATCATGAATAACAAGTACCAAAAGTGTTGGAAGGCTTAGAAGCTAAACGAATTAAAGAAAATAAGTTTCGTCGAAAGTCGACAAGCAGGAAAAGTTATAACATATAATTTTGGGGTGAGACTAGGGTGCTTAACATGATAAGGAGGTTATTTTATGAGTTATTTTACTCCGTTTTGAAGTCAAGCAAGTCGTGGAAGAGAGGTTGGCAAAGGTCATCACAAGTTACATTCATAATATGCTGAAACTTAGACCAAATGTAGCTAAGTATATCCCCCAATATACTTGGAATTAAGATATAATCCACATACCAAATTGAATTTCTACAAGTCTAGTTTCAAACGCATTAAACCGTTCATTGATACGACATTGGAGTAGAGAGATATTTACGTTTTCGCGAGACTGCTCAAGCAGCTCCCACAGAACCCACTTAGGCGGTGGGTGATTCTCCAACCTTTAAAGATCGGGTCAAGGCTCATTTGGGGGTCATATTTCGACCCAACCAGACCTTATAATCTCCCAAAACACTCTCAAAGCAATCTCCATGATTCTAGAGTGAAAACCAAAGAGAAAAACATGAATCCAACGCTAGAGATCCCGTGGTGCTTGCTAGATCATAGTCCTTCATCCTGTGGCTGTTTTGGAGGATTATTCAAGTGAAGTAACTTCAGATTTCGTATTTTTCTTGTTGATTAAGGTAAGAATCAGTCCCTCCCTCATATATATATATATATATATATATATATATATATATATATATATATATATATATATTAGAGTTTCAAGGATAAACACAAGTGTTTACACACCAACTTGAACACAAAAGTTGATTCAAGAAGAGAACACAACTTCTATAGTGTTGTGATGTGATTGAGGGTTATTGTGAGCTAAACCAGCTGGGGATTTCAAGTTATATCTACTGCCTAAGTAATTAAATCATGTTCTTGGTTTTGCTTAAGGTTAATCATGTGTTGGTTGAGTTGTTTGAGAGGAAATCTATAAGATAGTAATTGACATGGCATAAGGAATCGTTATCTCTTTTTATGGGCTGTGTTGAGGCTATATATATAGTTTGTTGTGGCTGGAAATTGTTATAAATAGTTCGATTATGCTATTGCTTCTGTTTTTAAGATTATATATGTGCTAATTAAGCTTATTGAAGAAGATAACATGAAAAATAAGAGGTTGACGATAAAGGTTAAGGTGCTAGGCGTGTAGACTATTTTTGAAAATTATTTTTATGATGTTTTGGGATGTAAATGATATGGTAAGTATAGGTATGATGTTATAGATGTTGTAGGTAGATTCATGGAAAAGGAATTGGATTTAAACTATATTTTGTTAATCATAAATCGAGCTTGCCGCTCAAAATGCTTGTTGAAGTAATCGAAGAGCTTATTGTGAATTATAGTGTTGTTGTTTGGGCTGTTTGGTGACTTTTAGTAACTTATGGGATGTAGTAAAAACAGGGGAGGTGCTGTCCGGTTTCTTGTAGAATATTGGTTTTTGAAATATGAGAGTTACAATGCTTATATGATGACGATGAAGTCGGATTACTCATTGTAGACGTAAGAAGATCATATTGACCTTGGTTGACGATTGGGGAGAAGATTGCAAAGGTATGTTAAGGCACTTCCTTCTTTCTTTTGGCATGATCTAAAGTGAAATGAACATAAACGATATTCTATTTCATAATAGATCTACTCCTAGTATCTAAGGTTGTCGATGTTTTTCTTTCCTTATAAAGTTATTCTAAGAAAGTCTGTATGATCCTTGAATCCTATTGAGGTTCATATTGATGGTATGGAAGTCCATAATGTTAATCAAAGGTGCGATGACCTTACATCACGTTCAGAATCACGACCGGGTATGACACCTACTGTGAAACCACTGATCAGTTGGGTTTTACCTAGCTCCACGTGGCCGGGTTCGATTCTATTGAGCCTGATAATAGCCAGGTACATTTTTACCGAGGCTATTACAACCGGGTACAATATGAGATGATGATGCCCATAGAGGCGAATGTTTTTAAAAGCTTATGTATATATGCATCATGTATTTCATGTCAGTATCCCTTAGAGGTACTCAGATGTTACATGTTGTATCTTCTCTATCTCTCTTTACATTATTATTCTTATTTATGCTTTCCAGCCTTACATACTCGGTACTTTATTAGTACTGACATCCCTTTTGCCTGGGGATGTTGCGTTTCAAGCCTGTTGGTCCCGATAGACAGGTTGACGGTCCTCCTAGTAGGTTATCAGCTCCGCGGAAAGTGTTGGTTCACTCCACTTGCTACGGAGTTGCCTATTTGGTCAGTATGATTTGGAAGTGTATTGATTAGTATGGCGGGGCCCTGTCCTAATCTTTACGACGTTTATGTACTCTTCGAGGCTTGTAGATAGATGTCATGCATATGGAAACTTGTACGGCCTTATCGGCCTATGTGTTGAGTGTACAAATGATCATGTCGGCCATATAGGTCCGTATGTTACAGGTATAAGTTTCTATATCATGTTGGGTCATCCTATATCGAGTATCCCCTTATTTTTTATTCTAGTTATCTCATGATGGCCTTTCCAGCTCATTTACTCATGATAGTACGATAAGAAAGATATGTTACATTGGTACTCGGTTAAGTAAGGCACCAGGTGCCTGTCGGGTCTCTTCTGTTTGGGTCGTGACAACTGGGTACCGATTGCAGTGCACTTATACTATGCTTCTGCACATTTTTGTTCAGATCCAGGTACCTCTGAGCGTGCCGGACGTTAGCTAGCTGCTTTTGAGATTGCATAGACTTCAAGGTATACTTGTCATTACGTTTGCAAGCCTCAGAGTCATCTTCTGATGTTTACCTTTGCTACTATTTATTTTCATTCCAAAAATAGTTATTGTATTTGAGATTTTAGCTTACTCTTAGTACAACATATTACTCTGTACTACTGATTTTGGAGATGTATGACTATTATTTGGATTCAACTTTATTATGTCATTTATCAGTTTGCTTAAATGCCTAAGTTGTTTATATTTGTTAAATCTTAGCATGTGTTAGGTGATGGTAGGATATAATCTCATATTTTAGTCGCTTATTTCATTCTAATTTACTGCACTTTAATTGTGTTTGAGCTTTAATCGCTAGTGTTTTGTACTTATTGTGTGTTTTATACCTTGTAGGAATGATTCGGAGCTATGTAGATGTTGGGGAACTAATTTGAGCTATTTGGAGCTTTGAAGTCTGAGTAAAACCCCAAATAATTTAGCCAGGATTGTTTTCGGGGGTTGAGGACCAAGTCTGGACGTCAAAACGCAAGATTTGAGCCGTACTCTGAGAAATTTGCACTAGTGCGACGCAGGGTGTGAGGCATAGTGTGACGCATCAGTGTATTTTGGCAGCCTGATGAATTGTTGAGCTCTCTAGATTTCCCCAATAATGCCCCGCATAGCTCGTCGCCCCATGCGGCATGCCTGTGCAATATTTCCATAGCCAATGTCCTATTTCGGCTAGGAGAAGGTGGTTTCGTCTAGGCCCAACCCTACTCGGTATAAATACATGAAAAACATTATTTTCTCTAATTTTGACACATATTCGACCTAAGGAGGCTAAGGAGGAGTTGGAAGAATACGAGCACAGGGATTTCATCATTCCTTCCTCACTCAAGACACGAGTTTGGATTGAATTTGTGTTTTCCTCTACTTTAACTTTATTTGCGATGAATTTCTCCATATCTATGGAGTAGTTCCCCTTTAGGGTTTTATGGATTTGGTGTATTGATGATTGTTTGTGGATTATAACTCTAGTTTTATGTATTGAAGCGTTTTTGGATAATTTAATTGTTGCATCTATATTCACTTGTTCATGTAATCGAGAAAGGCATAACTTCTGATATCTTTACATTATATTGTTGGTTGAGTTCATTGAATCTTCTTAGTAATTGAAAGAGGCTAGTTGAATCATTTATTAAACCTAGTTAGGAGAATAATCGAAAGGGATTTTCCTAAAGACCAATCCACTACGCATTCTTGCATATCTTTACGTGCTTAAATTGGCTCATCTTGTGAGGTTAAGACTTAATCAAGAGAGGAGTTTTTGCTGAATGTTTGAACTAATAATTGAGTAAATTTGAGAGAATCACTTAAACATTAGAAGTGAATTACCTAAAGTTAGATCCCAAATAATTATCTTGCACCTATCCTATCAACCCCTATTTTCTCCTATTGATAAATTCCTTGCTTACCTTTGTTGCGACTGTCATTAGTCAATAGCTTTAGATTCTTAGTTAATTGTAGTTAGAAATCATATAAATCTCAATTGTTGATCATCCTAGATAATAATCAAGCTAGAAACTACAAGAATACTGTTTAAATCCAATCCATGTGGATACAATATTATACTATACTATATTTGACTAGCGAGTATAATTTAGGTGTGTGTTCTGAGCTCGCCAAATTTTGGCGTCGTTGCCGGGGATTGGAAATCAACAGTTTTTGAAATAGTTTTTTTAAGCAAATGTACTAGGCGAGGTTCCTAGGACTATTTTATATATCTCAAAAAATAAAGAATAAAAAACATCGTGTTATTGAGTCTACGAAATGTAGCTGCCTATCTAATGAACGTACATCAGCCCTATTATAAATCTTGAGTAATATGCTCAAAATTGATATCACATTGTGTACTATGAAGTGGCTAAAACAGTTATGAACATTATTATAGAGATAGTCAATTCCTTCTGCTTGAAAATATATTGAAGGCTCTTCATCGTGTTTTCGGACCTTGTGGAGATTATATCCTTTGGATGGAGGAGTTCATTCTCATGTGTTGAAGATCTGCAACCATTTGAAGTATCCAAAAAAGTGGTCAAGCATAAGCTTTTCTCTACTGTCCAGCCGTTGAAGTTCATGATGACTATGGTATCTTGCATCCAGAATTTCATTATGATCCTTGCCATTAAGTGTGAATCCTCTCCCAGAATCTCTTCCTTGCATATCATTGATGTTGTTGATGGAAAGCAGCTCCTTGTTGTCCAGCTCTTGTAACCTATGAAGTCCATTGAAATACACCGCCTCGTCCATGGAAATCTGTGTAGTGTCTACTTCTTATGTTTGTTTCTATCCTTAGCAGATTGTATTTTGCAAGTGTTTGCTAGGCTGATTACGTTACTTGACGTAATAGAACTATGTTCATGTAGATTTGCATGCCCAAGTTCTCCATTAAAGTCGTAACAACCCAGTTGTTCTCTTTGGTTCAGCAGCATCCTACTTGTGCCTACCCCAACTTCCCTCCCATTGGAATGAGTACATAGTACTAATACCACCACATGGGAGTTGTTCAAGGTATAGGGCATGATTACAGTAGCATTTCCTGCAAAAAAAAAGACTAGGTTAGTAAAAAATATGGTCACCATACTCTCCTCCATAAGGCGTTGAGTATGATGATCAAGTGCATTGCCAGCTTTCTTCCCAGTCTTGTTGCTCCTTTCCTCCTCATCTCCTAACTTCTTGTGACTTTTACTCTTAAGTATGGGCATTGCAACTTATCACTATTCACAATCCTTCTCCCCTTGACATCTAGATCCTCAAAACAGTGGCATTCCATTGGTCCTATATCTAGAGCATAGTTAGCAATGTGATCTGCCAGTTGGTTGCCTTCTCTGAGTGTGTGTGAGATTTTCAAATTACATATCTCCATTAATTCCTTAATCTCTTCAACCTTTACTGCAACTTCCCATGGTGTAGTCCATACCCTTTGTATCACATTCTTGATCATCATCGAATCTGTATGCAAATCAATGAGTATATAGTCTTTCTCTACACAATATCTCAAAGCTTCTCCAATGGCCCTCACTTCTGCTTCTATATTTGTTCCTTCCTGAATCTCCTTGCCACATGCAAAGACAACATTCCCTTCCTCATTTCTCAACACATAACCAATTGAGCTCCTACCTGGGTTGCCTCTCGATGCACTATCTGTGTTTACTTTTATCCAGCCCTGCTCAGGAAATTCCTACAGAACTTTGGTGTACTTCAACTTGGGAGTATACTGCTCCATCATGTGTACTAAATCAGGCCATTTGTGTGGGACATTTTGTATGCTTGGTTTTCTTGAATTTCACCAGTGCCTGAAGAGTAGTTGATACCTGGTATATGACCCAACTAACAAATACATCATCCCCATATATGTATCAGTTTCTCCTTTTCCATAATTCCCAAACAATTATCGAGGGCAAAGCTTGAAGAGTTGGTTGCAATCTTGGGATAACCTACACTGTCCAGCATTTCACCACAGCTTGGTGAAATGTCAATCCTTCCACAACTATTCCTACACATGTTAGAAAATAATACCTCACTTTTCTGGCAGCATATGATGTAAAAAAAAACAAGTGTGACATTGTTTCTTCTTGTGGTTGCACACAACACCAGTACCTTGATGCCATTAAATATCCCAATCTCTTGAAAATATCATCCAGTGGAAACTTATTCTTCCAAACATTCCACATGAAGAAGAATATTTTGAATGGTAGTCCTTTCACCCAAATGTTCCTATAGGCAGTACTTGGATCTTTTCTTTTCCTAACATATTTCCACGCAGATGTAACACTGAACTCTCCTCTTGATTCAAGCTTCCATATAGGTTTGTCCAGTATTCCTTGATGAACGGGAGGCTTAACATTGTTCTGAATATAATCAACCAATTCCTCAGGCAGCAGCTCTCTCAATCGAGTTGTATTCCACCTATCCACCTGTACTACTTCATATACATTTTGGACTGCTTCATCACAAAAGAAATCTGGGGGAGTGATAAAGTATAGATCACCCAGTCCCGTCCAGTTTTCAAACCAAAATAGAGAAGGACCCATTTTTGGTTGCCATGCAATTTGATGCTCTATATAGTCCCTACATTTTAATATTCTCCTCCACACATGTGAAACATCCCTCCAAGGAAAAACCACAATATTTAACTTCTTACAGTATTTTTGGCTTATGAATGAGCTCCACAAGAATGGCTTTGTTCTAAAGTTCCACCATAGCTGGCAAAATAATGCTTTAGATGCATCATGCAAGGATCTAAATCCTATTCCTCCTTCTTCATATGGCAAGCATAAAGCATCCCAAGAAGCCCAATGCCTACTCCTCCCATCTACTGAATTGCTCCAAACAAATCTAGCCATAAGCTTATGCAATTTATTGATCAAAAATCCTAGTGCATTGATTGCAAAGAGCAGATGTATGGGCATACTTTGCAAAACATGAGAGATTAACACTGCTCGATCTCCTATAGACAGTAGTTTCCCCTTCCACGATTGTATTTTATCAAGTACTTTATTGATTAGTTCTTGATAGTATTCCATCTTCCTTCTAGCATAAAAGATTGGACATCCCAAATAAATGAATGGGAATTCTTGCCTTCCTATTTCAGTCACTCTTTCTACCTTCCTTATCACATAATCATCAGTAAGGTGATGCATGTACACATCTAATTTGGATTTGTTTATCAACTGGCCCGATGTTGTCTCATAGGCTGCCAATACTTCCATAATTAGTAGTAGTGAAGTTTCATCAGAAGAGGAGAAAATAATTGTGTCATCTGCATATGCCAAGTGATTGATTTTGGAAATCCATTTAGGCAAACCATAACCACAAAAGTATACATTCAGATGGAGAGAATTCAATCCTCTTGATAATGCCTATGCTGCCGTGATGAATAGGGTAGGTGATAGAGGATCACCTTGTTTTACTCCTCTTGTCGACTTGAAAAATCCATGAGGCTGCCCATTTATAAGTAAAGAATAGCAATTATTCGAAATGGTCCCAAACACTAGGCCAATAAACCTCTTATCAAAGCCCATCCTTATCAACACTTTTGTCAAAAAGATCCATGACAATCTATCATAAGCCTTTGTCATATCTAGCTTGATAACCACATTAGGTCCTGTCTTAGTTCTCAATCTAATATCAGAGACAATCTCGTGAGTCAACAGGACATTCTCTACA
This sequence comes from Nicotiana tabacum, assembly GCF_000715075.1. Taxonomy (NCBI): domain Eukaryota; kingdom Viridiplantae; phylum Streptophyta; class Magnoliopsida; order Solanales; family Solanaceae; genus Nicotiana; species Nicotiana tabacum. The sequence goes on from NC_134098.1 coordinate 11,751,226, forward strand.
ATACTCCTTCCTTTGACAAAGCCTTCCTATTCATCAGAAATAATATTGGGAAGTAGACCAGCTAAACTCCCATGAATGACTATGGAGAAGACATTGTTTATGAAGTGAGGCTTATAGGTCTCATATCCGAGAAAATGATAACCTCCTTGTTCTTAGATAATAACACTAGGTTTGTATGGGTGATAAACCTAGGTAAGTCCTGCCCATTGAAGAAAGCTTTCACCATCTCCACCACATCTTCACCAACTATATCCCAAAAAGCATGAAAAAAGTTGCCATTGAATCCACTAAGACCTCCAGCACTGTCCCCAATTAGCCCAAAAACTGCCAGTTTCACCTCTTCTGTGGTGGGTAGTCTCATTAAGTTTTGATTCTACTCCCTAGTAACCATTTGAGGTACATGATCAATTATTCCAAAGTCTGTAGGAATATTGTCTTCATGAAATTGTGCTTGAAAACATTCCGCTGCTTCCTCAGCCATTGCTTCACTATCTTCAATCCAGCTGCCTTCACTGTTTTGGATTCTCTTCAGTTGTAATCTTTTAATTTTTCCATTAACATGTGCATAAAAAAATTTGGTATTCCTGTCACCCTCAATAAACCAAGTCATTCCATATTTCTGCTTCCAAAACTACTCCTCCAGTGCTAGATATCTAAACAGCTCTGCCTGTACTTTTGAAGCCTTGCTCTATTTTGCAAAGTAGGATGGAGCTCAAATTGTGCTTCATGAACTCGTACCACCTCTTCTAGACTCAAAATCTTTTGGAAGATGTCACCATATGTTTCCCTACTCCATGTTGTCAATGCCTTATTCAATTTTTTAATCTTGTGATTGAACAGAACAAAAGGACTAGCATGAAAGTCTGCCTGCCAATTCTCTTTAACCACTGTCTTAAAAGATTCATGTTTTGTCCAGAAGGTTAAGAATCTGAAACTCTTCTTAATTTGTGCAGTATCTAGATTATATGTGATCAGTAAAGGACTATGATCCGATCCGATCTTAGATAAGTGTGTAACTTCTAAACCTGGCCACAACTGTTGAAGTTCTATGTTTGCAAAGCACCTATCCAATCTTTTGAAAATACAGTCTTCTTCAGCTCTTCCATTCAACCAAGTGTATATACTCCCCTTAAAACCAAGATCAAATAAGTTGCAAGTGTTCATACAATGCCTGAAGTCATCAACTTGATTCAATGAAACTGGCAGCCCTCTATATTTTTCTTCTTCATCCCATATAACATTGAAATCCCCCTACCAACTAAGGTGTGGTCATATCTCGTTCTAGATAATACAATGAATCCCAAAGCTTAATTCTCTCAGTAGCATCACACTTAGCATATACAAGTGTGAGGATAAACTCTTTTTGCTCCTCTATGTCAAACAACCTTAGAGTTAGTTGTTGCACCGTGTCAATCTCCACTGTTATGTCATATTTGTCATCGATGAAAACCCAAATTTTGTTAGAAGTATTCACAATAGCCTATGCAAATCCTATATGCCTCCTATACCTATCCAATTTCATGGCATACTGCATTGGTTCCATTATTTCTATGAACTGAAAATGATATTGTCTATGCATTGTGATGAGCCTTTCAAAAGCTCTCTGTGAATTTGTAGTGCTAATTCAGGATTTTTTTTATTTTTTATTTTTCTCTTTTTATGTTTGATTTTGTTTTGATTGTGAGCAGGTTACAAGTTAAGATTGGTGCATGACTCAAATGTTTGCGAAGGAAGTGCTACCATACGAGCTAGAAATTGAAAAATAACTGTGACAACTAAGGAAGAAAAGAAATCTCACCGAGACAACAGAAAAGGTTGGGCAATCCTCAACCAAAGAACTTATGGTTGGAAACGGTGAAGCTAATATAGATTTGGCTGCAAGAGAAGTAGCCCAACGATGAGAACAAGCTACACAGGATGCTAAGGAAGCATCTATTAGAGATGCACAGATTATCTATGAAGAAGAGATGGGTCATAGAATTGCTGAAAATCAATCATTGGCTGCAAACCAATTAAGAAATATAGCTCCCGGGCCTGGGAGACCACTTGGCGATTATGCTAGACCACTTGATAAATATCTCTCCTCATCTAAATCGGGCAAGTTTAGAAGTGAAATCCATAACTTCTACCAGAAAGAGAATGAAAATATTTTTGAAGCATGGGAGAGGTTTAAGAAGATTGTTAGAAAGTGTCAATACAGTGGAATTGAACTCTGGATGCAACTCCAGGATTTTTGAGATAGATTGACACCAACATCACGTAGAACATTGAGAAATGCAGCTGGAGGCCCGTTGATGAAGAAGACTCCAAAGGAGATAGTTACAATTCTTGATGAGATATCTGAAGATGCAAATCAGTGGCCCTCTGAGAGTACTGAAAGAAGAAGATCGACTGGTGTTCACCAGGTTGATGCTAACACATTTGTGCAGGTACAACTTGATGCTATGGCTAAAGAAATACGAAAGCTGACCTTGAACTCGATACAAAATGAGCCTCATGCAGTTTGTGATATATGTGGAAGAGGACACCCTACTCAGAAGTGTCAAGCCTTAACTGAGGAAGTGAATGCTGTGGAAAATTACAACTTTAATGCAATAGGTCAGAAGCACCCTGATTTTTCATTGAGTTCACTTGGGGGTACTGCAAATGCATGGCAACAAAATAACCTCAGATTTTAGGGACAAGGAGCTCTTGGTTTTGTGAATCAGTCGAGGCAACACTTTCAGCCTCAACAGCCCAACTAGCCTGGTCTAGAAGATCTAATGAAGGCCTTTATTGTGAAAACTAATGAAAGATTTGAAGTACAAGGGGCAGCAATTCGAAATCTAGAGAAGCAAGTGGGACAGATTGCAACAATATTATCTGAGAGAGTTCTAGGTACTCTTCTTGCTGATACTGAAAGAAATCCCAAAGAAACAGTGATTGCTGTAACTTTGAGAAGTGGGAAAGTGTTGAAAGATCTCACCTCAATCCAAAAAGATGTGAGACTTGAAAAAGGAAGTGGGGAGAAGCTGAAAAGTGATGATGACAATAAGAAGAAAAGCCAGATGAAAGCTGAGAAAAAGAAGAATGAAGAGAATTTGAGAAGGGAGGATCCTGAAGAGAGCAAGCATATGCCTGCTTTACCTTTCCCTCAAAAGCTATATAGAGAAAAGTTGGACAAGCAGTTTGAGAGATTTGTGGACATGCTAAAATAGGTTAATGTAAACTTGCCATTCATAGAAGTACTCTCACAGATGCCAGCTTATGCCAAATTCTTGAAGGAGATCCTGAAAAAGAAGATGAAGATAAAAGAGACCTTAGTGGTCAAGCTCACAGAGCATGGCAATGCAATCTTTTAAAATAAACTTCCACAAAAGTGTGGAGATCCATGGAGTTTTACTATACCTTGCTCTTTAGGCACTATTAATTTTGATAAGTCTTTATATGATTCTGCTGCCTCAATTGATCTAATGCCTCTATCTATTTACAGGAAGCTGGAGAATGAGAGCGGAGAGATAAGGTCAGCACCAATATCTTTGTATTTGGTAGACCAAATTACTCTAATACCCGAGGGGATAGTTGAAGATGTCTTAGTTTGGGTAGATAAGTTCATATTTCCTGTAGATTTTATAATGGTGAAGATGGAGGAGAACAAGGAGGCCCCCCTCATACTAGGAAGATCATTCTTAGCAACAAGTAGAGCTATCTTAGATTATACACGAAAGAAAACTCATGCTTAGAGTGGGTGAGGAGACTGTGACTTTTGAGATGAATGTAGCAACAGGGGTGAAAAAGGAGAAACCAGCTGCTAGTGTTGAGTGGAAAGTGAAGAACTAGAAAGATAAGGCTCCAGTGAGTGATAAAGATAAGTGTGGGGTGTACCTCAAGAAGGCCGAGAAGAAGCTGTCTGCATGGATATGTGCATTAGTTCGGGCACGAGGAATGGAGCCCGACTTCGACTCAGACCCTGACTAGATATCCAGGGAAGTTTCCTTTACCTTATGTTTTTTAATTGTATATCATGGGGACATGCCACAACTTAAAGTGCGGGGTGGGAGATATTTGTATGTTGTACGTATATTAGTTTCTTTTTGTAGCAGTTGTAGTAGATAGAAAAAATTGAAAAAAACATAAATAATTTTTAAAAAAAAATCATTTTTTCTAGACGATGGATATCATCGACAGGTTTCCTAAGGGATTAAAGTCGAAGTAAAAAGACCAAAAAGATTTTCTTTTATTAGGTAGTGTACTAATTCCCCCTTGATTTTTCTTTGTGTCACGGTTCTTTTCCAAGGGTTTTGTTTGAACCGGGTGTAGTTAGTTTTTATTTTTGTTAGGAGTAAGAAATCTTGGGCTATGATTTGAATTAAAAGCAATATCTCTTGACTTTATTATTCCTTGAGAATAGTAAGTGCTTTAGTTGTGACACTTAGGCTCAGTTTTTGACTCTTGTATAAGTACCTTAAATTGTATGATCTTAACTTTGCTTAACTGCTTTGACTAGAGTGTCTTGATGAGTCTGATCCCGAGTGAGTTATGTGCCATGTGTGTGTGAGGTTTTGTGTTATTCTGTGCATTGCATTTGATGTCTAGAACTTGCCCCGTGTGTTTGCAAAGTGAAATAGTAGTTTTATTCAGTCTTGGAAGTGATATAGGCGTTTCTTTGTTGAGCTAGTTATATGCTTTTACCCACCTAATTGTTTTGTATCTTAGTTAACCCCTTTGAGCCTATAATCCCATTTCTTTAGAACCCACATTACAAGCCTTACCCATTTGTTTGAATTGACCATCTATTTCAACCTTGTACCTCTCATTAGCACTTGAATTTGTTATGAACTTTGTAAATGTTGAAGTGTGGGGGTGATTGGTTTGGCTTTTGAGTGGATCTAATGAAATCAGGAGAAAGGTGCACTGTATTGAAAAGTTAAGAGCCACTTGAATTGAAAGAGAAATAAAAAAAGGTTGTATTGTTGTACAAAATATTCTTTGATAGTGGTAACTCTTGATGTAATTGTGCTTAAAGAAGTAGGGAGTTAATGTATATTGATGTGAAGGTGGAGTTTTGGTTTGACATAAGTGTGGATTTTAAACAATGAAATATATGTATTAAAGTGCTTAGGGAGGTGTAGTCACTCTTATATCTAAATGTATCCTACCCATCCTGCAGCTTACATTACAACCAATGAAATTCCTACTTGATCCTTGACTGAATGAGCTCAATTAGTAGAGTAGTACACTACGGGCAAGTCTATGGTGCATCTTTTGAAGCATATGCATGCTGTTTCAGAGAGTGAGTGAATTCTTTCTATCTTGAGTTCCTGATTGCTCTTAATTTTTATGGTGTGTGGAACTACTCTCTATTGTTGTGTGAGGGCACTTGATTCATGAAGGAAAGGTAATGTCTTTGACCTCTATGTTAGATTAAGTGAGCGGTTTGTGAAAAGTGCGTGGTACTTGTGATTCAAATCTTGAGACTAGGATGTTACGGTATTGTACTTAGTCTATTTTAAATATTCTTGGTATGATAAGTTAGGAGAGTTGTTTAAAAAGGTCGTGTCTATATAAAGTGTAGTTTGATTGCTCGAGGACAAGCAATGGGTTAAGTGTGGGATGTTGATGGTAGGACATAATCTCATGTTTTAGTCGCTTAGTTCATTCTAATTTACTGCACTTTAATTGTGTTTGAGCTTTAATCGCTAGTGTTTTGTACGTATTGTGTGTTTTATGCCTTGTAGGAGTGATTTCGAGCTATGTAAATGTTGTGAAACAAACTCGAGTTATTTGGAGCTTTGAAGTCTGAGTAAAAGCCCAAAGGATTAACTCGGGATTGTGTTCGGGGGTCGAGGACCAAGTCTGGACGTCACAACGCAAGATTTGACCCGTACTCTGAAAAATTTGCACTAGTGCGACGCAAGGTGCGAGGCGTAGTGTGATGCAGCAGTGTATTTTGGCAGCCTGATGAATTGTTGAGCTCTCTGGATTTCCCCACTAATGCCCCGCATGGCGTGTTGCCCCATGCGGCGCGCCTATGCAAATTTTCTAGAGCCAATGTCCTAATTTGGCTAGGAGAAGGCGGTTTCGTTTAGGCCCTACCCTACTTGGCATAAATACATGAAAAATGTTATTTTCTCGACTTTTGACACATATTCGACCTAAGGAGGCTAAGGAGGAGTTTGAAGAACATGAGCACAAGGATTTCACCATTCTTTCCTCACTCAAGACATGAGTTTGGATTGAAACTATGTTTTCCTCTATTTAACTTTATTTGCGATGAATTTCTCTATATCTATTGAGTAGTTCCCCTTTAGGGTTTGATGGATTTGGTGTATTAATGATTATTTGTGGATTATAACTCTAGTTTTATGTATTGAAGCATTTTTGGATAATTTAATTGTTGCATCTATATTCACTTGTTCATGTAATCGAGAGAGGCATAACTTATAATATCTTTGCATTAAATTATTGATTGAGTTCATTGATTCTTCTTAGTAATCGAAAGAGGCCAGTTGAATCATTGATTAAACCTAGTTAGGAGAATAAATGAAAAAGGTTTTCCTAAAGACCAATCCACTACGCATTCTTGCATATCTTCACGCGCTTAAATTGGTTCATCTTGTGAGGGTAAGACTTAATCGAGAGAGGAGTTTTTGTTGAACATTTGAACTAATAATTGAGTGAATTTGAGAGACTCACTTATACATTAGAAGTGAATTACCTAGAGTTAGATCCCAAACAATTCTCTTGCACCTATCCTATCAACCCTTATTTTCTCCCATTGATAACTTCCTTGGTTACCTTTGTTGCGACTGTCATTAGTCAATAGCTTTAGATTCTTAGTTAATTAAAGTTAGAAATCATTTAAATCTCAATTGTTGATCATCTTGCATAGCAATCAAACTAGAAACTACAATAATACTGTTTATACGAGCATATGATATTATACTATACTATATTTGACTAACGAGCATAATTTAGGTATGTGTTCTAATCTCGTCAAATTTTGGCGTCATTGCTGGGGACTAGGTGCCATCATGATCCTAAAGGCGGTATTTTGGGGTGATGACAAGTTCGTATTATAGCTCTAGGTTCATAGGTGCTACGAGTCATAAGCAAATTTAGTAGAGTCACGCGGATCGGTATGGAGACGTCTATACTTATCTTCGAGAGGCTACAAAACAGTTAGGAAATTCCACTTCTTTAATTCCTTATCGTGCTGATTTGTTGATTTCAGAATCTGAGCCTTTGTCTTTCTATTCTCTCATAGATGGTGAGGACACACAGTATTAGATCAGTTGACCAGACACCTGCTCCCCCTAGTAGAGCCGCGAGAAGCCGGGGCTGAGGTAGAGGCCGAGGAGTGGCACGTGCTACAGTTAGAGCACCTGCTGGAGCAGCAACGGAGGAGCCACCAGTAGCTTTGGTTGGGGTACAGGCACCCGAGGCACCTGTTGCTACCCCTGGACTCCAGGAGACTTTGGCACATTTCCTGAGCATGTTTGCTACTTTGGCTCAGGCAGGATTGATCCCAGTTGCACCAGCTACTTCTTAGTCTAGGGGAGTAGCTCAGACTACCGTCGTCCATACTCTAGAGCAGCATATCCATATTGATCAGGTTTCAGGTATTATGCCGGTTCAGCCTGCTAACGCGTCTTAGACTGAGGTCAGGCCAGATGCATTAGAGGAGGAGTAAAAGACGCTTGAGAAGTTCAAGAAGTATTTTCCTCCTACTTTTAGTGGTTCAATGTTTGAGGATGCACATGAATTCCTCCTACTTTCAGCCACAACGTTTGCCTTCTCAGGGTGGTATAAAATATCAACATCATAGTCTTTTAACAATTCGAGCCACCTGTGTTGCCTCAAATTCAACTCATTTTGCTTGAATACGTACTCCAAGCTCTTGTGATTGGTGAAGATGTCAACATGAACTCCATATAGATAGTGGCACCATATCTTTAGAGCAAAAATAATAGCAACTAGCTCTAGATCGTTGGTTAGATAATTTTGCTCATGTTTCCTCAGCTGCCTTGAAGCATTTGCAATAACTTTCCCGTGTTGCATTAGAATGGTGCCTAACCCCACTATAGAGGCATCATAATATATGACATACCCCTCGGGTACCTCAGGTAGAGTTAACATTGGTGCCGAGGTTAGCCTGTCCTTTAACTCCTAGAAACTCTTCTCACAACCATCGGTCCACCAAAATTTAGTTGCCTTTTGCGTCAGCTTCATTAATGGAGCAGCGAAGGATGAGAAGTTTTCCATAAATCTTCGGTAGTAGCCGGCTAGGCCTAAGAAGATGCGTTCCTCGCTAGGAGTTTTGGGTCTTGGCCAATTCTTTACTGCTTCAACGTTTTGACCATCAACTTTGATACCTTCCCCTATTTCTATATGGCCATGAAAAACCATAGAGCTTAGCCATAACACGCACTGGGAAAATTTGGCATACATCCTGTGATTTTGGAGTGTGTGTAAAACCTTTTGCAAATGCTCCGCGTGCTCTGCCTCCGTTTGAGAGTACATCAAAATATCGTCAATGAAAACGATCACAAATATATCCAAGAATAGCTTGAATACTCGATTCATCAGACCCATGAAGGTCGTTGGTGCATTAGTTAGGCCAAAAGAAATTCATAGTGGCCATATCTTGTCCGAAAGGCTGTCTTTGGAACATCTTCTTCCTTGATCCTTAGCTGATGATACCAAAACCTCAGATCGATCTTTGAGAAATACTTATCACCTTGTAATTGATCAAACAAATCATCGATCCTTGGTAGCGGATAATTGTTCTTGATGGTTACCATATTTAATTGTCGAAAATCGGTACATATTCTCAACAAACCATCCTTATTTCAAACAAATAATATCGGAGCTCCCTATAGGGAAGTATTGAGTTGAATAAAGCCTTTATCAAGAAGATCTCTCAACTGGTCCTTCAATTCCTTCAGCTCGGAAGGAGCCATCTTGTTCGGAGGAATTGATATCGGTTGCATATCGAGTGGCACAATGATAGCAAACTCAATCTCCCTCTCATGTGGAACACCTGGGAGCTCATCCGGGAACACATCAGAAAATTCTCTAACATCCAGAACCAACTGAAAGGTTGGAAACTTCGCCTCCGCAACCTTCACCCGCACCTAATGATAGAAACATCTCTTTATGATTATCTTTCGAGCCTTGAGGTAAGAAATAAACTTCCATTTTGGCACCGTAACATTGCCCCACCATTCAAGAACGGGTTCTCCCATAAAGTTGAAACAAACAACCTTCTTTTGGCGCACTGCGTCGCAAATGCGCCAACTGGAGCTGGTACAAAGGGCTGGGAGAGGGGATTTTCAACACATTCTCTCATTTTAATACCCTAGACTCAGTAGGAGACGATTTGGAGCTGAGATTTTCACCAACAAATGTTGGGTAAGTGATTATAATCTATTTCTAATCATCGTCCATCAATATATCTTATATTTTAACATCAAAATCATGTGAATCATAGTGAAAATTTGTGAAACTTTGCCACGTTTTTGAAAAATAAGAATTTGAGTTTTGAGACTTGATTTGGACTCGAATTTTGAAATTAATCATATATATGGACTTGTATGGTCATGGATAGTCGGAATCTACCATTGGACCTGGGTTTTGATCGGATAAGCCCCGAATTGACTTTGGTTGACTTTTTTAGGAAAAGTTTAAAGATCAAAGCTTTATTTATTGTAATTGTTCTCTTGCATTGGTTGATGATATTAAGTCAGTTTCAGTTAGATTTGAGCCGTGTGGAGGCGAGTTTTAAGGAAAAAGCAATTTACGAGGGTTGGATCGGCCTAGTTGAGGTAAGTATCTTGCCTAACTTTGCGTGGGGAAAACTACCCCCTTATAATTGGTATTGATTGATTCATTTGTGCTATATGAAAGCCGTGTACGCAAGGTGACGAGTGGGTACACAGGTTGTACGTGGTATTTGACCGGTTTAAGCTACTTAGACTCTTTTCATGCTTTAATTGATTTTTCATATCATGTTCTAAATTCCCATAGTCAATCTATTCTTACTTATGTTAGTCTATCCTTACATGCCTTAAATGACTTGTTTAAAACTTGTTCTACATCTTACTTGATAAATTGCTCTCATGCTTTAGTTGAACTTGTTGCCCCTCTTAATGTTTCATGTTATTTCTTTCATTGTTGATTATCATTACTTGAAGTCATTGTATGTGTTATCTGTTTCATTTTGATTATCGTTATTTGAAGTTATTGTTACACGTTATCTCTTTCGTCGCTATTATTCTTATTTAAAGTCATGTTATCTATTCCATTGTGAGTTATTTGTATTTAGTTCGTGGTTACACATTATCTTTTTCACTGTTGAGTTATTGGTGTTGAAGTTGTGAAAGCCGTATCACTTTGAGGCGAAGTTGATAATTGTTGAGATATCTTTCTTTTTGAGAATTTTATATTCATTCTTATTGTTGATATTCTTGTATACGTTGTGGTGGGCCATAGGCTATTGTTGTAGAAATGTTGATATTTTTGATTGTTGGCAGGTTGTGATATATGGGCACTTGTGGTGCGAGTTGTTGTTGTGATGTGATATTGACGCGCATGCGGTGGTATAAGGCTTGGTTTAACGTGCATATGACGGTATAGGGAGGGACTAATGTGCGTGTTATTTGTAGAGGAAATACGTGAAGCCACGCGATGTCATAAGGTGGGATAAAGTGAGTATAGCTATTTCGGGAAAACTGTTTTCAAAACTATTTTAATGTAAGGCTCACGTGGCGGTATAAGAAAATATTGTGATTGAGTTTGTGAATTGTAAATACGAGGCGATATCTCGGTTATGATTCTTGATATATACACTTGGTGTTACCTCGGTTGTGATTCTTATTGTACACGAGGGTGTACCTCATTGTGGTCCTTGTTGTTTATTCATGTTGCCAAGAGTTTTGGTGGGAACTCATCTTGATGTTTTGTTCTTCCTTATCCTTGTTTACCAAACTTGTTTTAGTATTTTGTTACTTATATCTGTCAAGTTATTATCAAATGTTAGGCTTACCTAATCGTAGAGACTAGGTGCCATCACGACATTCTACCGAGAGAAATTGGGGTCGTAACAATAAAAGTTAATTAGTAATATGATAAAAATAGTAACTAACCTACTATATCAAAGGTTAAAATTCATTGAAATGGTGAAAAAAACACATCACACTCTCAATGTATGCAAATTAGTCATTACATCCTTCTATTTAACTAATGTCTTCATGTCACACAAAAGGAAAATATAAAAGAACAGATGTATACGATCAATGAATATCAGATTTCATAATTCTGGACTGGTATAAGTGACATACTAAGATGTATGCATGTGAAAATGTGATATGATAGCTCAAATCAGGTAAATACATCACAAAAATAGCAATTATCAGGTCCAATCAGGTGATTAACCTCTATGTAACCTCAAACATGGCTCAAATAGCTCATAATATGGTTACAAATATAAGAAACATCACAGGACGAATATTACCAATAAATTCAAGGCATATCATAGTCTAAATACTACCCCCAAGCATAAATAAGTACCCCGGTGCATGCACATGGGCTCAACCCTGCACATGTGCGCCACCCATAGCACCTAGCTATCACAAATAATTCAGGAAACTAGTGCCTCAACCAAGTGTAGGTAAGATTCTTACCTCAATCAAGCCAAAACAATACTGTAGAAATGCCATCCTGCGCAAATCTACCTCCGAACACCTCAAAACTAGCCAAAAATAACTCAAAAATATCAAATAGTGCCGTAGGAATCAAACTCAAACGATAAAGGTCAAATCTTTAATCAAATACTCAAAGTCAACCAAAATGTCAACCCGGGTCCGCACCTTGGAACCCAACAAAACTCAAATATTCCGACAACCCATTTGAATACGAGTCCAACCATACTAGTTTCACTCAAATTCAACACCAAATCGATGTTCAAAACTCAATTATTCACGTTAGAAAAGTTTTGACAACCCCCCTTCTATTCTCCAACCAAAACATGGTTAATTCACAAATGAATTAGTCATACTAAAATACAAATATTAAGCTAAGATATTGACCCCCATGAAAAGAGGAGAAGAACTCCACGAAAATCACCTCAATGGGAGCTGTAGAACTCAAGATATGCTCAAAATATCAAATGAACACAGTTTGATATTTTAAAACACAGAGATTCCGCTTTTGCGCCCAAAAAACGGCACCTGTTTCCAGCTGCTATTTCCGCTTTTACAGACCATTTTTCGCATCTGCGGGATCGCAGATGTGGACCCCACTTCACATCTACGAAGCACCAGCACCAGCACCAACTTTCTTCTCCGACACTAAAATGGGCATAACTCCCTCATACGATGTCCAAATTCGACGATTCTTTTTTCTATTATTTCGTAATTACGATATGGATCTAATGCTTCAATCAAAAAGAATTTGGAGCACATTTTCATAATATGATACCATTTATTCTTAAAGAAATGACATTAAAACATCATATACGAGCGCAACACAACCCAAACCTATCTGAAACTCACCCGAGCCCCTTGGACCCCGTCCGAACATACCAATAAGTCCCAAAATATAAAACGGATCTGCTCGAGGCCTCAAATCCCACATAACAACATCAAAACTACGAATTGTACCTCATGTCAATCTTAATGAACTATTTCCAAATTCTAAATTCAAAACTTACGCCGAACATGTCTAAACAACTCGGAATCACTTCAAAATTTGCACACAAGTTCTAAATGACATAGAAAACTCATCCAACTTCCAGAGGATACAATTTGAACCCAATAATATCGAAGTCAACTCCCGGTCAAACCTATGAACTTTTCTAACCTTTAAATTGCCAACCTCCACCAATTAGAGCCAAAACCTTATAAAAACATCCAAAAGCAAATCCGGACATATGCCCAAGTCTAAAATCGCCATCTGGGCCTAATAGAACATCAAAAGCTCCAATCTGAGGCCAAATATACAAAAGTCAAACTTGGCCAAGTCTTCTAATTTAAATCTTTCAAGTTGAGAATCATTTTTTCAAATTAATCCCACCAACTCGAAAATCAAAATTGGCCATATACGCAAGTTATAAGACATCATATGAAGCTACTCATGACCTCAAACCACCAAACTGAACGCAAATGCTCAAAACGGCCGGTCGAGTCGTTACAGGTGGGAAAATTGATTGTTGTAAAATATTTGCGACCGAATTGGTTGGAAACTTCTGATCATTTTGGTCGCAAATAGGATTCCAGTTGATATAATAAAATTAAAAGTTTCGACTGCTTTGTTCGATAAATTTGCGACCGATTTGGTCGCAAATTTAAAATATATATTAATTAAATTATTACTTTTTCGACCGATTTGGCCGGCATTATTAGTAACTAATTATAATTAAATTCAAAATTTTGACCGAATCGGTAGGAAATATTAAAATTAATTTCATAAATAATTAAATTTCTGACTACTTTAGTCGAAAATCCGGGAAGTTCCAATTAAGAATTCGGGCTACAGTGGTCGAAAATTAGACGCACATTTGGTAAAATTTAGCAAAATTCTGTGGTATTTTAACATATATACCCTCCCCCCGGGGGGGGGGGCCAAAATCAAACAGCTAATATCATTCAACTTAATATTGCAATTGCTCAAGAAATTGAACCCAAAACATCAAACATCAAACTAGTTTAAACATTACAAAACCACTTAGCAAGTGTAAATTCTATGTAACCACATTAAAGTCTAAAAGTTTCAACCAAAATGACAATCAAGTCTAAAACACATTAAGCAAATAACTTTCACATGCAACCAAGTCTAAAAACTAAGTCGCAATCAACCGAGTCTAAATATCATATTACACATTTCAAATAATACTCCTCATCAGTTTCAGTCTCCTCATTGTTAGATTCCTCCATTATACATTGATTGCCATGATTTTGCATGAATGTCTGCATTAGACTTAATGTTTCTTGAGCAATGTTCTATTATTGCGACAATTCATTAATTTGGGTCCACATAGTCTCAATTGCTTCTGGTAACGTAGAAGTACTACTAAATAATGCGGTTGGACGACTGAAGGATGGTTGTACTCCAAGTTTATAGACTCTGCCTTTATTTTATTTTCATAGTTGAGTTACTAAGATTCTATACACATTGTGTTTGAGCCATGGACTATTTGTTATGGAAATATTGATATTGTTGGTTCTTTATGAAAGTTTTTGGCCTATAGGCACTTGTGGAACGAGTTGATATGTCGTGTTGCTGTGATGTTAGCACACGTGAATTGTTATGTGGTTTGGTTGTTGTTATGTGAAGCATAAGGGTGGCATCCCATTGTTGTTGTTATGCGGGGCATAAGGGTGGTATCTCACCGTTATTGATTGTGCGAAGTGATACAGGTGGCTATTATACGGAGTGATACGGGTGGCTATCGGAGTGCTATGGGTGGCTAATGATATTATCAGGGCGGTGCACTAAAGTTGAAATCAAAAGTCACTACCCGATGAATTTTAATGTTTAGAGTGTGGGTAGAAGAGAAAAGAAAAAAAAAAGAGAAAGAAAAAGACAAATTGCAAGAAAAAAATGAAATAATGTAGAAAAACACACACGCCTCCTAATCTTACTAATTTGTGCTAGTGGGAATATAGAAGTGCTTAATGAAAATAAGGGCTATGTTGTATATGGTTTATGGCAAGTGAATTGGTTGAGAAGAATATATGCTCGATTTGTGAGTGTAGTGTATTAAATTACTTAGGAGGGTTAGTCATTATTCCTAAATGTATCCTACCCGTCCATTAGCCTATATTACAACCTTAAAGTCCTAATTGATCCTAGTTTTGGCTAGCTTAGATTAGTAGAGACGTACACTACGGGCAAGCTTATGGTACGACCACGGGATGCACATGAATTCTTTGTGAGAGTGAGCGAATTTTGTTCAATTGCGTGATGCCCTTAATTTATATTCAAAAGCATACTTGAATGTGTGGACTATTCTATATTCACTTTTTTGTTTGTGGTGAGAGCATATGATCTCATGAATGATTGGTAATGTTGTAAACGTCTCTTGTTGTGTGAGTGCGCGAGTTGAGGGTGCTTAGTGATAACGAGTCGACTCTTGAGGTTGGGTGGTTACAGATAGGTTGTTTGAATTGATTGAATTGAAATTGTTATACTTGGGCATGTTTAAAACGGGAAGAATGTGCATTTTGTATGTTCATGCTTGATTGCCGGTATTGATCATAGTTAAGGGTAGAGTATATGATTAAAAAATGAAGTGCTCCTCTCTAGTTGAGATTTGTATATAGTTGGGATAGAGTTGTTAGTCCCATTGATCGAGGACGAGAAAGAGTCTAAGTGTGGGGTGTTGATATTTAGCTTAAAGTATATATATTTATATGTATATCGCCTCATGCTTTACTCGTGTTTCGTAAATTTCGGATGTGAAATGTATTGATTTATATTAATTCGGGGTGTTTATATGTGTAGGAATCATCCGGAAGCATTTGGGGCGAAAGGTGCGAGTTTAGAGCCAAAACGGAGGAAAACGGGAAAAGTTGGATTTTCGGCGCCACAGGCAGCTCTCCACGCCACCTATGGCGCCAGTGGCAGAAAGTTTGATAAGCCAGCGCTAGGGCCAGCGTGGGGCGTTGGGCTGGACGCTGGTGACGGGAAAATTGATCAAGCTTGCCCGAGATAAGGTTATTTCGACCCTAGACCTACCCAACGCGTATAAAAGCAAGACTAAGCTTATTTTTGGAGGGGAGACGCCACTTTGAAGAGAGAATACACACGAGGAACATCCGGGAGCGAGGAGATCTCAGTTTTCTTTATCTTTTCTTAGTATTTTCAATTATTCAACACTTAGGAAATTGTTTGCTATTATCATGAGTGGCTAAAACCCATAGTTCTGGGGTTGTGATTTAGCCATGAATATTGTTGTTTAATGTTGACTTAACCTTGATTACAATTCACTAATATATGATAGTTTCTTTAATTCTGTGAATTGCTTAATTGTCTGGCCAGCAATTAAGTTCTATTTACTATCTGTGCTATGCTTGGGAAAGCCATATTTAGATTATAGAAGAATTGAAGAGAGCACGATCTTAACTCTGAGGGGTTGGGGGTGGATTTGTGGCTAGGTTAGTAATACACCTAGTCACCGTGCTTAATTAAATATCGTAATCTTAATGCGTTCTTAATAGATTTATTTCATAGGAATATAATCGTTAATCTATTTTGAATAGGCGAGTAGTACTTCGAGAGAAGGCTACGAGAGCAATTGTTCGATTAATTAGCAACCATGAGTGAATTGTATGAAAGGGAGAGTTAACTAGAACATAATAGGATTGGTGAATCGATCACAACCCTAGAATATTTGTCTCTACTGAATATACAATAACCATTTTGCTACTTGATAATTTAGTTACTAGTTGTAATTTTTGTTTAGTATAATCACACCTTTAAACTCGAATTGGCTCGACTGAATAACAATCTTAATGAAATTAGTGGGTAGTTAATACAAGTCTTTGTGAGTTCGACACTCGACTTATCATTTTATTACTTGAAGACAACGTATACTTGCGTGTGCGTTTGGGAGCAACAGAAGCAAAACTAAAATAGCCAATATAAGTTTTCAGTTATCTACGACATATATAACAATAAAATTTTAACTACTACATTTCGTAAACTGACCCGTTATCCTTTCTCAAAAGCTATTGCTACATTATACCTTATTTTATCAATATCATAGTACATTTATGCATTTACCATGTCCAAGAAAAAAACAATAGAATTTTAGTCATACTTTTAGTGTATTTTTCTTTTCTTTTTCTGTTGTGTAATTTTTCTTTTCCACCTCATAGCCTTTGACATAGAGATAGCCAACCATTGTAAGCATAATATATCAAGTTGCTCCTTTAAGTATTCCTGCTCCTCTTGCATATATTTACCCAAGAAGCAGTGGAGTATCTCAGTTTTATATATTTGTACAAAAATATCTTAATTTTATACATATACCGATATACGTATTAGAAATTACCTAAAACACTTACCATTTCACTCCTCTTTTTTGTTTATGCACTTCCTTCTCCATAAAGACTGCACCCGTTCTTCCCAAAAAGACAAAGAGGAGATAATATAGAAAAGAAAAATTACTCAAAGCCTTTGAAGAAGTTGAAAAATAAAGTTAGTAGTCATTCAATTGAAGTAAATGAAAATATATATAGTTCATGAAACGATAAAATCTCTAGATGTGAAATGAAAAGACAAATTAGGATTTCATAACAAATGATACCTCCAGCACACCTTCATGGATCTGCACTTTTTATTTTCCAAGTTATCACGTTTCTTCTCATAAGCTTATTTCTATTTATTCTCACAAAAATTTACTGTTTAGAATATATAGTGTTTAGATGGAAGATTAAAGGTTTCAAAAGAATAACATTCAAGCGTTAAAATTTTTTGTAACTTTCAACAGTTACAATGACTTTTTGATTTATTGCTTAGTGGGCTATTAAATATGTGAGTGAGACTTTATTAAAAAAACAAATATATAGAATGAATGAGAGGATTAAAGAAAGAATTGCCAAAAAAAAGGAGAAAGAAGATAAATGGCAATCCTAATCTAACACAGGTGCCGAATCATCGTTTTCATTCACTCCTTTATATATAAATTATTCCATCAATGCTAAATAGAGTTATCGGATGGTTACTTAACCACGTTATGCTCTTTATCTTTTTATACTCCATCCGGATAAAGAGCATAAAGTGGTTAGATGGGAGCGGAACCTCGTCACGACATATTATATGGTCCACTCTGTAGTTGATGCGAATGTATGGCCATTGAGTTTTAATTTGATTATCAACGTAATCAACTTAGCTGGACGATGGTGTTAACATAATAGTACGTGTGGTGCATGAATGATGGAGCGTTCTGTCATTCCATTTGATGCCAATTAGTTCGCTTGTTAGCAGTGGCGTACACCAGGTGAATATCCTTTTGTCGAAAAATTATAGTAATATCAAAAAATTATAGTAATGCGTATATACGTTAAATATTACGTTATATGATTATATATTTTGAACACCCTTAATACAGTTGAGTGAGGCAGTTCAGCGGCTCAGGGTGTTCAAAGTGACGTGTTGTTCAAGGGTTTAAAGTTCTTCCCATTTTGTTTGCCAAAATTAAACGGATACCACCATATGAGGTCTATTTGATTCTTTTTCAATCTTAAAATTTTCTAATAAAATAACTATTAAAACTTAAAATTTGTGTAGAAACAAACAACTAATCTTAAAAGTAAATTTTTTTTATCTAAAAGTTATTTTTTAAATAAATATTACTATGATTTAAAAATCAAATTCTACAAAAATTTCTTCCAAAAACTCTCTACAAACTACAAATGCTCTCGACTCTCTTTCCTTTGGTTTTATGCTTACTTTATTAGTAAAATTTCTAATGTTGTCCTTTTGTTATTTTAATTTTGATTTATAAAATTATAGTGCTATTAAAAGTTTTGTTAATTAGCTAAATGTTGCGTAGTTTGATTTAAAAATTTTGGTACACCATTCATCGATAAAAAAGTTATTGACTTCTTTAAAGTGTGACCACCCTTGGGCGAATTCCTGGCTATGCCAGTTGTTTGGTCGGGATCTAGCGCTACTGATCGGCCCGACCTTATACAAAATTTGGTCACTACAACCAGATGCGAATCTAGGATTTCTAATACATGAGTGAATTACTAAAAAAAGAAAAAAATGTATTAAGCGTGAATTGATCCATATACCTCTTGGTATATAATTCAACGTTCAACCAAGTACACAATTCAGCCTTCTTGGAAGATAGGTGTCAAGACAACAACAACAACAACAACAACCCAGTATAATCCCACTAGTGGGGTCTGGGGAGGGTAGTGTGTACGCAGACCTTACCCCTACCCTGGGGTAGAGAGGCTGTTTCCAAATGACCCTCGGCATCCTTCCCTCCAAGAACTCCCCACCTTGCTCTTGGGGTGACTCGAACTCACAACCTCTTGGTTGGAAATGGAGGGTGCTTACCATCAGAGCAACCCACCTTCTAAAGAATAGAAAGTCAAACAAATCTGACAAGTCCATCTCCTCACTGCATATGACAACCTGTCAATTACCGTGTGTGAAAAGACTATATGTTCACGTGCCCCATAATTTCCCATATAAATTCGCCCCAGACTACAACGAAGATCATTGGCATTTTAGCTGGGGTTTAGTTCAACTAGTGCATGAAACACCAGGTCTGTTTTGGCTAAACTTCTAAAATCAAATATTTTGAAAAGTATTTTTCATAAAATAATTTTGCTCATAAGTAATTTAAGTTTATATAATTAATTTATTTTTGGAGAATATCTGCTTTAGTTTTCGTGACAAAATATTTTTAAATTGTTTCTTTTTCTGGAAAACATTTTTGTTTTCACTTTATAAGTCTAAACTGTTTCTTTTATTAAAAGGACAAATTGTTCCTCTGTTTTGGCTAAACTTCTAAAATCAAATATTTTAAAAAGTATTTTTTATAAAATAATTTTGCTCATAAGTAATTTAAGTTTATATAATTAATTTATTTTTGGAGAATATCTGCTTTAGTTTTCGTGACAAACTATTTTTAAATTGTTTCTTTTTCTGGAAAACATTTTTGTTTTCACTTTATAAGTCTAAACTGTTTCTTTTATTAAAAGGACAAATTGTTTCTTTTTTTTGGGCACAGCATTTGTGGCCAGTGGGGGCAAAATGATTAAAAGAAAATAGTTAAACCACTCATATTATTCATTAAAAATGGGTTGGATAATGAAAATTTTTAAAAACGGATCAAATATAGATAAAAAACATATTATCCATTTAAAATATAGATAATCAATAGATAATCAATGGATAACTAATGAGTTTAACTTTTACATTTGTAAAATATCAAATTGGAGGTTCATTAAGTTTGGGAGACTAGGAAATCTTCAAAAGTAATCATACTAAAGAAAACATGGATAATATGGTTACTCATAATATGGATAAAAAATGAGTTAACCAACGGATAATATGTCATATTATTATCCGTTGGTTAACTTATTTTTTGGATCGAATCAAATAATTTATCTGTCTTTCATTACCCGTTTTCCACCAGACTCGCACGTTTGCCACACCTGTTTGTTTGTGGCTCATGTTGTGCTGAATGGCCAAAAAAGGACATCCTAATCTTTACCCCGTCTACGAAGCAACACGTCAGGGCTGATAGTTATATGGATATTACTGTCATATAATTCATGTCATAGGGGCATAATTGGCATTTCAATCTCCACAAAAAGAAACGTATGATGCTTGTTCTATTGAGGCCCATATTCCCCGACCCTTTACCGACTTATCTTTAATAATAAAATAAAATAAGATCCCCATTAAAAATACACCCTTTAACTTTTTCATTATTCTCTCTCACAAACCCCCTCATCCAAACACTCCCTTATGCCCCTCTCCCCATTTTCCATCATTTCCATTTCAGCTCATCAACTCAACAAATCAAAAATTACTCAATTTTTTCTCTCTAGAAAGCAAAACCAAAGCTAAGAAAACATGGCGCAGAAGAGAGAGAAAGAAGAGACGGAGTTGAAGGTTCCAGAAACCATACCTTTACGTACTCCGACTATTACGGGTACCGACGACCCGACCCATGCATCAGATCCGAAACTCCCTAACTTCAACGGGTCAAGACCTAGATCCGATCTAGTTTCTCAGCCACAGCCGGAGAAAAAGCCCGCCGGCGAGGATAATAACCGTCGATCGATGAAGCGGCTGAGGGAGGAAGCTAATCGGTGCTCGGGAATTGGTTGCCGGAGGAAAGTCGGATTGATCGGATTCCGGTGCCGGTGCGGTGAGGTATTTTGCTACGAGCATCGATATTCCGATCGACACAGCTGTAGTTACGATTACAAAGCAGCTGGTCGTGAAGCTATTGCTAGAGAAAATCCAGTTGTGAGAGCAGCGAAACTCGTCAAGGTATGAAGGGGGAGGGGGGTTACTGGGGTGGGTGGTTTAGGTAGGGTGGATGAGGAGAATGAATGATGTGTGGTGGGGGTGGGTTTGTGTTGTAACATTTGATAAAGAAATGAGGGTATTATTGTCATTGAAGTTATTATAAGTTAGTGGAAAGCCATTTTTCCTTTTCTTTAATTAAATTTTCTTCACACGTCAAAAAAAATTAATTTTTCTATTTTTTTAAATTCTCTTTTTCTAATTTATTTTGGAATTTTGTGTGGTTAATGTGTTTAATTTGTACTCTTTTGCAACTCCCACGATGAGATCCATGTGGTAATATATCACCATCAACAATGTGGATGGTCACAAAAGTCTAAAGAAAATGGAAAGTGGGCCAGTTGATTGCAGCTCTTTTTTGTCTTTTTAAGCCTTTCTATTATTTATATGAGGGTGGCTTCTCCTTTTTTTTACTTATATATTCCGTCATAAATAGTATTTCCTCGTTTTAATTTATATGAATTCATTTGCTTGATCTTTAAGAAAAGGAACAACTGAAACTTCACCCTAAGCATTCCAAAGATTTGCCCGCCATTGACAATCCAAGAGAAATGAAAAATTATTGGGTTCATTTTATTTTATTTTTTTTTTTTTTTTTTTACACTTTACCCGATGGAGTTGTGCGAACAAAATAGACAAGTTGTAGTCGTTTCGATTTGGAACATCAAGGATTCCATTATTGTCGGCGAGGAGAAGGTTTTTCTGTTATGCAATATTATGATTTTCTCTACAAATATGGGTTTAGAGTAACATTTTCTTGAGAGTATTTTGTGCGTGTGAGAGTGAGGAAGAAGATTAGCAGCAAAATGGGGGGAATGCCACTTGCTCAAATAAGAGAAGAGAAGAATAGAAGAAAAAAAAAAGTTTTGTGGGATTATAGGGATTTCCACAAAGATTAAGTATGTAGATAGTATTTTGACCCAAGTACTCCCTAGATTTTAAGTACCAAAATGTTATGTGAATTTTATGGTTTTAAAAAATGTCATGTGAAATCTTGAAATTAAAGAGTTATTAAATATAGAAAGCGATTCTTTTTATCTGACTTTAAAAGTGAATTAGATACATAAACTGAAACAAAGTACTTAGTTCGTCTATTAATATATACACATAAATTTAAATTTTGTATTTAAAAAATTAAAAAGCTTGTCCTAAAAGTATTTGGTTAAATAATATTTTGTTTCACAAATATATTTTTTTAAAGTGAAGTTTATACTTACATGCAAATTTCAATTTATAAATATTATTTTTAATTTCATATATTCTTTGTTTTATTTTTTTAATTTCATATAAATATTGTTTAAATGTGTCATTGATGACGTGTAACTTATGTAAGTTTTACCTTTGATAAGGACATTTAACTTTTTAATCAAAACCAGGTATGTAAGTTGTACTTGTATCTAAGGCTTCTGTTGTCAATTAATTCAGTTCTAAACACCAACAACAGCAAGTGATTTAGATTGCTAGTGGGCTTATTTTAGAGGAGGTCGCACGGGACCTCATGCCTACTTAATATTAGAATTTTATGTAGATAATACTCAACCGTGAACTTATTTATCATTTTTATAGAGGTTCTGTCTGAAATATATAGTAATATATTTATATTTATAGTTTATATTCAAATTCTTTAAAAAATAAGATCCCGTAATTATAGGCCTTAAAATATGTAATAGTTGTGTACTCCATAAGCTTCTTATCCACCCTCCCCTACGTCTATCAGCTTAACTCTCCACCTCACTAATCTTGTTAGTTATACTCTTCTCAATTTAAAAAAGTTTTAAAACCCCTTCCCTCTCTATAAAAATTTTAGCCGATTTTCTCTCTTAAATGTTAGCATTTCTTTTGCTCTTAAGCGATTTCAGCAGTATCGAAGTAAAAATAGTATCGTATTGTGAAGATTTTGTTCATCTAAACTTTAATTTTCTAATTTTGCAGTAATAATGGGTAGGAGAATTTCAGCAAAGAAAACCCTTGAGAAATATCGTGAAATCATCTAGGTGCTTTTACCAAAGAGGAGCCGAACAAAATGTTAAAATCTAGAGTTGTTGCAACTGAGAAAATTTTGCCTTCTACGCCCCGTGAATTTAGGGCCGAGAACAGGACTAGAATGGAGTATGATAGGCAAAATATAGCAATTTCCGAAGGTTCAGTTGCTAAAAGGAAGGGTAAGGAAATTAAATTTAATGATGACAACTTTCAAGAAAGAAAATAAGTCTCTTGAAAGCAACAAAGGAAGAGTAAGATGGATGGCGTTGCTAAATCAAACAAGAAAGCATAGGTCATCCCGGAGGTTAAATTAAACAAGGATTCTCATTCCAAGGTTATTTCTTAATTAATTATTTATTATAATTAAACTATATATGTATATAGTTTCTATCATGTATGTATGTGTTTATAGAGACACTACAAGAAAATCATGAATTACATGGAGATTTTCCTGGCGATTATATAGGAACATTCTCAGATAATTTAGTTTCCTACGAATTTTCCTTTCGACAAAAATTTGATGAAAAAGCTTTGATAGGTAATTATTATCTTCGGAATATAAAATTTTCTGGTAAGTTACTTGGGAATTTTGGACCCGCATATAAATTATCTGAGAATATTTTCGTAAGAAATTTTAAAAATTCGTACAAAACCTTCTGATAAAATTCATGAAAAGAAAATTTTCTTTCGGATTTTCATATGAAAATACCTGCAAGTAAATTCCTATAAAATTCCCAAGTAAATATGTAGGAACTTTTGGACAAAAAATTAAAATTAGTAGGAGTAGTATCTTTATTATCAAAATTATTATTTTTAAGGCAACCCTCCATATATATAATTTTTGTATTTCATGTAGGTATATACCACCACCCATTGACTAGATGTAATTGCACCAACAACATTTTTCATGTTACTAAATTAACAATTATTCTGCTAAACGTACCAACCACCTAACTTTTTAATATGCTTTAATCCTACCTATAATTTTATTACATCACAAAGGAAAGCACACTATCAATTAATGCCCATCACGGTTCGCATACTAGTTTTTGAGCTCATGCTTATATTGCGGAGAATGTCAAAGCTTTAAGTCGATGTAAGACAATATGTCCCCGCAAATTCCTCTCCCAGTTTTGTTAGGAGCAATTTATGCAAATTAACCATTTAGTTTAAATTAATTATTTTTTCTACTCAATTGAAAATTATTCACATATATGCATATCCAATTAAAATTAATAACCTCGACCTACTCACTCATCTCAATTTTTTTTACTCATTTGGCTTAGCTTAGCTTGATTTGGCTTGGCTTTATTTGGCTTAGCTTTATTTGGCTTCGCTTGAATTGGCTTGGCTTGGCTTGGTTTGGTTTGGTTTGACTTAAATTGGCTTTATTTGGCTGGGTATTAAAAATAATGGATAGGGGAAAATGTAATGGGGAGGGGCGGGTAAATATTTTTCGCCTCATGGGTATTTGCTAAACTTCCCGTTTTCTTGTTTACTCTCTCCGTTCACCTTTAGTTGTACACTTTAGACTTTTTATATCCCTTAAGAAATAACAATTGTAGTATATATATATTTTATCGTATAACCCCTCATAATGATAGGCATTTCAAAGAGTCTTGAGAAATAATTTGGAGATGGGTAATTAATGATAAGGGTAAAACAAGAAAAAAAATTGTCTTTCTCTTGGTTTGCTAAAACGGACAAGTAAAAATAAAAATATATTTTTAATAGAGTGGACAAATAAAAATAAACTGAGTGAGTACTAATTTTTTCCTCTTATTATTTATTTTTTTATTGTTGTTAGGAAGGATGGATTAAATAAGGATTTCAGAAAGTAAATGAAAACTCTTTTTAAGTAAAAGCACGTGAACTAAATGTAACGATCCGGCCAGTCATTTTTAGTATTCTAGCCTTATTTTTCCTATTTGATGCTTTACATTTGTGTATTTATGGTTACGTTACTTGTCTGGGTGATTGGTTTGGTTTCGGGAGAGTTTTTGATTGATTTGAGACACTTAGCCCATTGGTTGGAGCATAAGTTGAAAGAGTTGATCGGAGTTTGGCTTTTGTGTAGACAACTCCGGAATGGTATTTTGATGGCTCGAACAGATTCGTATAGTGATTTCGGACTTAGACGTATGTCCGAATTTGGAATTGAAGGTTCCTAGGTTGTTTTGGGTTGAATTAGCTATAGTTGCAAAGTTGAAGATTTGGAAGGTTGATAAGTTTGATCGAAGGTTGACTTTTTTTATATCGGATTTAGATTGTGGTTCTGGGAGTTAGTATAGGTCTGTTATGTCATTTGGGACTTGCATGAAAAATTGGAGGTCATTCGGAGTTGTTTATGCTCGTTCGGTGTAAGTTTTGAATTTGGAAACGTGGATTAGATCATTAGGCTTGAATTGTGGTGCGATTCGTGGTTTTGATATTGTTTTATGTTATTAGAGGCTTCGAGTAGGTTTGCGCTATATTTTGGGATTGGTTGATGCGATTAAACGGGGTCTTGGGGGCCTCGGATGTGGTTCTGATTGATTGCAAGTCATTTTGAGACTTGGTTGGATTGCTGAAGGCTAAGTTCTGGTATTTTCGCACCTGCCATGGTCAGGCTGCAAGTGCAACGCCGCATAAATGACTGGTTGGAGCAGATGTTATGATTGACTAGGGAAGGCTGGGTCCGCAGGTGCGGACATGCGAGCGCAGATGTGCAATCGTAGGAGCGGGGACTTCTCCGCAGAAACATATTTGGGCTGGATGAGAATGGACCACATGTGCGGTGCACTGTCCGCAGAAGCGGAAGCGTAGGTGTGCATACTGAGCCGCAGAAGCGGAAGGTCAATATTGAGGGGTGGATCGCATATGCGATATTTGGACCGCAGAAGTGGTTAAATGACTGCAAATACAGAATCAGTAGGAAACTTTTATAATTGAAGGTGTAAGCTATTTTTCATTATTTGGCATTGTGGAACTCGGTTGGAGGCAATTTTGAGTCTTTTTTCTACAATTAAAGACGTAAGTGAAGTTGATTCAATTTTGATGATAGATATTGATTGCCCATAGATTATTACATTTAGTTTATGTGAATTTAAGGTAAAATTTGAGGATTTTAGACTATTGTTGACCCAAGTGAAGGTTAGTTTTGAAGATTGACAAAGGAAGCTCAAGAATTAACTAGGTCCATCCCTTGTGTGTATAGACACAAGCAGATTCGAGCATGTGGGATGCATGTGAAGGAGATAAGCTTAACTTGATCTAATTAATATCTCCTGATCGAAAAGGGTTGCATAATTGATAAGAAGAAGGACTCGTCTAATTAATATCTCCTGATCGAAAAAGGTTGCATAATTGATAAGGAGAAGGACTCCTTAATCAAAGAGAACACTATCCAAGATAAGGGCGGAGTTAGGAGTTGAGATTAACTAGAACTCTTCCACCAAAAAAGAGTAGCATTAGAACTCTAGTTATTTTCTACTCTACTAACTCTATAAATCGCAGGATGTTCTCATTCTACAAGTGACACACAAAAGCATAAGTTAAACGTGAATTGAGAGAAAAATAGCAAGGCATTTTGTAAGAATTTCGTGTGTGATTCAAGTGTGCGAACCTGAAGCTACATGAACTATATAGAAAAACCAGTTCCAAGTGTCTGTCTTTTATTCTAGTTCAATTGTAGTAGGTGTTTTCATATTGTACCTTTAAGCTTTATCTAGAGGCAATTATAATAGGTACTCAGAGTATTCAGGTTAGATTTAACTTGAAGTTGTCGCAACAATTAGAGGCCGGTTGCCACAATGGGATTAGAGTTAATCCTAGGTTTATAAAAGTATTTTGTAAATGCAGTTTTTGGCTCAGTGATTTAGTGAAGAGTTTCGGAAAAATCTTACTGGGAAGTAGGTCGTGATTTTTTCACCTTTTGAGCCGGGTGTTTTTCACGTAAAAATCCATGTGTTCTTTAATTTCTGCATTCATTGTTCCGCAACAGTAGTATAAGGAACACATAGAAGAACCATGTCCTTTAATAATATGTGCAAGCGAAAAATTGGACACCATACAAATCACCCCCCCTCTTGTGTCGTATTGAAGTTAAAACATCAATTGGTATCAGAGTAGGTTATCCTTGAAGAGGCTAACACCTTAGGAGAAGATCAAGATGAGTGCACCACCTGAAAACTGGGAAGGGCAATCCACTGCTAGGCCACCACTCTTCAATGACCAGTATTACTCTTAGTGAAAAAACAGGATGAGATATCACATCATAGGAGAAGACTATGAGCTATGGAACATTGTCACAAACGGTCCACTGGTTACCATGAACATAAATGCCGAAGGAGAAGAGGTGTCAAAAACAAGAGCTGACTACACTACTGACAACTTGAGAAAATGGGAAAAGAATGCTAAAGCCAAGAAAAGAAAAGCTGTACCACTGCTAAGGAAATCTGGAACACTTTGCAAATGGCTCATGAAGGAACACCTCAGGTGAAAAGGTCCAGAGGAACACTACTATATTCTCAATATGAGAATTTCACTATAAAGGAAGGGGAAACCATCCAAGAGATGTATACAAGGTTCACCACACTAACAAATAAACTTAAGTCTCTTGGAAGGGTTATTCTTGAAGAAGACAAAGTTGAGAAGATTTTGACAAGGGTTCTGCCAGTCTCATGGGAGAGCAAAATCACTGCTATTCAGGAATCAAAGAACATTGCCACTCTTAATTTGGATGAGCTAATTGGAAATCTCACTGCTTATGAACTTAGAACGCAAACCATGAAGATGTATGTACCCAAGAAGGAAAGGAGCCTGGCACTCAGAATCACTGAAGGTTCTGATCTAGAGGAAGATGAAATGACTATGATCACAAAGGACGTCAAGAAGTACCAAATGAGAGGAAAGGGTTCTTCAAGAAGTGGAGGCTACAAAAAACCAAGGGTTCCTGAAAACAAAACAATGAGGGCTGCTACAAGTGTGGGAAGACTGATCACCACATCAAAAACTATCCTTAATGGGAAATTGAATGGAAGAAGGAAAGAGCTGAACGAACAAATAGAAAGAAGGAACGGGTTCATCCCAAGAACAACAAATGATCAACAAAGGATATGGTTGTTGCTTGAGGAGAAAGCTCAGATGAGGACTCAGATGATGAAGATGGAGATGACAGGAAGCAAGAACCAGTTCCTTTCACTTGAGGACCTCAAAGGAGGTAATGTCTCCTTTGGAAATGGGAAGAAAGGTGAGATCATTGGGGTTGGTAAGGTAGGTAAGACTGACTCTCACTTGATTGAGAATGTCTATTTGTTTGACGGCCTAAAATATAGTCTAATTAGTGTATCATAATTGTGTGATAGAGGTAACTTGGTAGCATTCACCTCTACTAAATGCTTTGTGATTAATCTTACCACTGAAAATGCTTTGTGATTAATCTTATCACTGATAAGATTGTTTTGCAGGGAAAAAGAGTGAACACTATGTATATTGTAGATCTGTCCATAGTGTCAGAAAATGAACTCACTTGCTTAAGCGTGTTGGACAATGATCCCCTCCTTTGGCACAAGAGACTTGGACATGCAAGTTTGAGTCAACTCAACAAATTAGTCTCCAAGGACTTGGTGATAGGACTGCCTAACATCAAGTTCAAGAAAGACAAAGTTTTTGAGGCTTGTGCAAGGGGGAAACAGGTAAGATCCTCCTTTAAATGCAAGAAAGTGGTAAGTACCACCAGGACGATGGAACTGGTCCATATGGATCTCTGTGGTCCAATGAGAACATTAAGCAGATGTGGTAAAAGATACGTGATGGTGCTTGTTGATGATTACTCTAGGTTTACTTGGACATTGTTCTTAACATCTAAAGATGAAGCATTTGACATATTCACTTCTTTTGTTAGAAAAACTCAGAAACAACTAGGTAATCAACTTGTATCAATTAGGTCTGATCATGGCACTGGATTTGAAAATGCTAAATTTGCTGAATTTTGTGATGAGCATGGAATAGATCATAATTTTTCTGCTCCTAAGACTCCACAGCAAAATGGAGTAGTTGAAAGAAAGAATAGGACACTTGAAGATATGGTTAGGACTATGCTTCTTTCTAGTAAACTGCCCCATAGCTTCTGGGCAGAAGCTGTAAATACTGCATGCGACATCATAAATAGGTACATGACTAGACCTCTTGTTGAGAAGACTCACTATGAGTTACTTAAAGGGAAAAAACCAAATATATCCCATCTTAGGGCATTTGGATGCAAGTGCTTTGTGCACCATAATGGTAAAGACTCCCTAGGTAAGTTTGATCCCAGAAGTGATGAGGGAGTATTCTTGGGATATTCTTCACATAGCAAAGCTTATAAAGTCTATAACAAAAGAACTATATATGTTGAAAAAGTGTTCATGTGGTTTTTGATGAAACTAACATTCTTTCTGAGAGACAGGAACATGATGATGAAGCAATTGGGCTGGTAAGAAACTTAAATGAAACCACAACCAAGACTGAAGCTGCACTGGAAGAAGGAACATGTGATGGAACAGGTTCTTCCACACAGAGCAACATGTCAGGGGAAACATAACAAAGAGGAAATGGTCCCCAAACCTCAATGGAACCTGTCTATAAACTTGTTCCACAACAACAAAACACTGAAGGAACATCAAGGGGAAACTAGTTGGTTGTGAAACCTTACAAGTATCAAAGTTTTCATCCCATTGAGAACATAATTACTAATCCAACCTCTGGAATCAAAACCAGATCTTCATTAAAGAATTTTTGTGCTTTTGCTGAAGCTTTGCAGGATGCAGACTGGGTAAATGCAATGCAGGATGAACTCAACCAATTTGAAAATAGTCAATTTTGGCATCTGGTACTAAGACCCTTAGACATATCAGTAATTGGCACAAAATGGGTCTTCAGAAACAAGCTTGATGAGGATGAAACAGTTACAAGGAACAAGGCAAGATTGGTGGTTCAAGGATATAGCCAAGAGGAGGGCATAGACTATGATGAAACATTTGCTCCAGTTGCAAGGTTGGAAGCAATAAGACTGCTCATAGCCTTTGCAGCTTACATGGAATTCACCATTCACCAGATGGATGTCAAGAGTGCCTTCCTGAATGGCTATCTAAAGGAAGAAGTGTTTTCCAAGCAACCTCCGGGGTTTGAAAACAAGGAGAGTCCTGATCATGTGTACAAACTTGACAAAGCACATTATGGGCTCAAGCAGGCTCCAAGAGTATGGTATGAAAGATTCTCAAAGTTTTTGCTTGATTATGACTACAAGAGAGGTAAAATTGACAATACTTTATTCTTGAAAGAAAAAGGTAAAGATCTCTTGGTAGTTCAGATATATGTTGATGATATAATCTTTGGAGCAACTACTGATAAGCTAAGTAAAGAATTTGCTAAACTAATGGGGAGTGAATTTGAAATGAGCATGATGGGTGAGCTTAATTTCTTTTTAGGCTTACAAATTAAAAAAATCCAAATGGAACTATGGTCCATCAACAGAAGTATGTAAAAGAGTTGCTTAAAAGGTTTAAAATGGAAGATTCCATAGAAATTAACACTCCTATTGCAATATCTACAATGTTGGATATAGATGAACCTGGTTCATCTGTTGATCAGAAGTTATATAGGGGAATGATTGGCTCATTGTTGTATCTCACTGCTAGTAGACCTGACATTATTTTCAGTGTAGGCCTTTGTGCAAGATTTCAGGCAAATTCAAAGGAGTCTCACTTGACTGTTGTCAAGAGAATTTTGAGACATCTAAAAGGCACCACTAATCTCTGTCTATGGTATCCAAAAGGTAGTACTTTCAATCTAGTGGGATATGTTGATGCTAATTATGTAGGTTTTTTAGTGGATAGAAAGAGCACCTCAGGTATGGCACACTTTATTGGCTCATATCTTGTGTCGTGGGCCACAAAATTCAGTGGTCTTATCTACTGCTGAAGCTGAGTATGTTGCTGCTGCTTCATGTTGTGCTCAATTGTTGTGGATCAAACAACAATTAATGGGACTTTGGAATTGATGTTGGTTGTATCCCTATTTTTTGTGATAACACTAGTGCAATTAGTATAACCAAGAACCCGGTTCATCACAAGAAAACTAAGCACATAGATGTTAGGCATCAGGTTTTGAGGGATAACTATGAAAATGGGTTGATCACTATGGAATTTTGTGCTACTAACAAGCAAATAGCTGACATCTTCGCAAAAGCTCTAAGTAGAGATCACTTTACAAGGAACAAGTTAGAATTAGGGATGATTAAGATTACCTAACAGGACCAGTTCAGAATTCACAATGAAAAAAAAGATATTGAAAAACAAAATTGGTTAGAAAATCTGTAAATTGTGTGTAATTAGATTAAATTTTGCTCAGTCTCATACTTTCAATAGTATACTCTTGTGGCATGTGCTAAAATGGCTCATTAATCTCTAATGATATTTTCTTTATTTTGGCAATATTAGACTTACACAAAAGAATTCTTAGTGAAGAACCTGGTTCATCAAGATTACTCGGTATATTTTCTACACTTTGCATAATTTAAAATAATAATATTTGGATCATGAGCTGCCGTTAAATACTCTCATCTTCCAAAAACAATCCAATTCTCTTCTCTCCCATACCCAAGCACAAAAATGGCTAACACTCCTGAAAATCCTTCATCCCCACCCAAGGAAATCTGAAGACTCATTTAAATCTGCTACTGAGGGGGAAGAAACAGTTTCTTCTGAAACCGAACATGTATCTTCTGGCCCTAAAGTTACTCTTGAGACAATTTCTGAAGTTGATACAAATTTGGAGAATAGGTTTGTGCTGGTAGGGTCTCTAGCAGGTATTGAAACTACAGAGTCTGGAGGAATTGGTGGTAAAAATGAAAAAAAAGAAGAGCAAGGGTGTTCGAAGTGCTGCGAGGGGAAAGGGTAAAAGAGTGGTTGATTATTCATCCACTCCTATGATTTTAACCAAAGACACAGGTGCAATGGTTGTTTGGGGAGAAAAATATGCTGGAGTAAAGGAGAGTGTAAAGAAAACAGGGGGAAGTGGGTCTGGCGAAGCTGCTGAAGGGCTGGTTCAACTTGGGAAAAATATAGATGAACCTGTTTCATCTGAACAGGAAACCCTCGCAGACCTACTGAAGAGAGTGACTGAAAGTTATAATCCAAAGAAGAAAGGGAGGTTGGTACAAGCAAGGATCATTTTGGGGAAAATACGCTGCCTGATTGTGACTATGAAGTCTATGTCACTCCTAAAGAACCTGGTTCATCTAAGAAGGTTCCAGTGAATAGCAAGGTACGAGCCTTGGTGCAAGAAAGTGGGGCTTAGAATGCTGAGATTGAGAGGCTGAAGAAAGGGTTGGCTGAGGTGGAGACTGAGAGAGATGCTCTCAGAACTGAGTTGGCAAGAAAAAATGAGAAGAATGATGGCATTCTTCAAGATATGCTGAAACTTCTTCAAGCTAAAAATCAAGCACCTAGTTCCTCCTAGCCTTAAGCCTCCTAGCCTAGGGTAGATTAACCAGTGACCCAGTTCGGGATTTTTTGGTTCTTTTGCTCATGTTTTTAGTGTTTTTATTTCTTTTTATGCTTCGTGGTAGAATCTTATCAATCAATAATGAAATTCACTGTCTTTTGCTCTAACTGTTTGTTTATATTTCTTTGATGGTTAAAATTCTTAGCTTGATCTATGATGATTAATCCATGATTGCATTTGAAGTAGCCCCAGTGGCCATGAGTAAGTTTTAAAATCTGGTTATCTCACATTTTTATGCAACTTTTCGATGATGCCAAAAGGGGGAAAAGAGTTGTGCTTTACACTTTGAACAGTGATGTTTATAACCTAATGAACCTGGTCCTTAATGATAAGTGAAAATTTTTCTAACATTGTGTTGATGTTGGGCTAAGTTAAAACAGGGCCTAAGCTTATGAAATATACAGAGTTTGTCATCATCAAAAAAGGGGAATTTGTTGGCTCAAGTGAAGGTTAGTTTGGATGATTTACAAAGGAAGCTCAGGCATGAACCAGGTCCATCCCTTGTGTGCATAGACACGGGCCGATTCGAGCATGTGGGATGCACGTGAAGGAGACAAGCTTAACTTGGTCTAATTAATATCTCCTTATCAAAAAAGGTTGCAAAATTGATAAGGAGAAGGACTCGTCTAATTAATATGTCCTGATTGAAAAGGGTTGCATAATTGATAAATATAAGGACTCCTTAATCAAAGAGAACACTATCCAAGATAAGGGCGGAGTTAGGAGTTGAGATTAACTAGAACTCTTCCACCAAGGAAGAGTAGCATTAGAACTCTAGTTCTTTTCTACTCTAATAACTCTATCAATCGCAGGATGTTCTCATTCTACAGGTGACGCACAAAAGCAGAAGTTAAACGTGAACTGAGAGCAAAATAGCAAGGTATTTTGCAAGCAGTTCGTATCTGATTCAAGTGTGCAAACCTGAAGCTACACGAACCAGATAGAAGAACCAGTTCCAAGTGTCTGTCTTTTATTCTTGTTCAATTGTAGTAGGTGTTTTCATATTGTACCTTTCAGCTTTATCTAGAGGCAATCAAGTTAGAGTTAACTTGAAGTTGTCGCAGCAGTTAGAGGCTGGTTGCCACAACGAGATTAGAGTTAATCCTAGGTTTACAAAAGTGTTTTGTAAATGCAGTGTTTGGCTCAGTGATTTAGTGAAGAGTTTTGGGAAAATCCTACTGGGAAGTAGGTCGTGGTTTTTTCATATTTTGAGCGAGGTATTTTCCACGTAAAAATCCGTGTATTCTTTAATTTCTGTATTTATTATTTCGCAACAGTAGTATAAGGAACACAGAGGAGAATCAGGTCCTTCTATAATCTGTGCACGCGAAAAATTGAACACCACACAAATCACCCACGCCCTCTTGTGTGGTATTGAAGTTAAAACATCAACTATGTTATTAGAGAGTGTGATTTGATGATTTGAGGGTTGATTTGTGTTTGGAATTGGATGAAACACATATATTTGGACTCATATCGGAATGTAAGTTCGAACATTGTGAGTTTGATCGGGTTCCAGGGTGCGGGCTCAGGTTGACTTTTTGAGTTGACTTTTAAAATTTCATTAAAGATCAAAACTTTATTATTCTGAATCATTTCCTATGGCTTTTATTTATGATATTTAAGTATTTTGGCCAGATTCGAGTCGTCTAGAGGTGGATTGGTGCGGGAAGGGATTATTAGTGGATTGATTTAACTTGTTTGAGGCAAATATCTTGCCTAACTTTATGTGGGGGAACTATCCCATAGGATTTGGTCTAATTGCATTATTTGAATTATATGAAATACGTGTGCATGAGGTAATGAGCGTGTACACATGCTTATATGTAGTAGTTGACCGGTTTAGACTCTTAGGCTATTAATATGCTTTTAATTGAAGTTGTTATATGGAATATCTTTCATTGTTGAGTTATTTCCCGTTTCATTGTGTTGTTAAAATTCTTGTACACATTATTGTTGAGTCGTTGGCTATGTATCGTTGTGATATTGGTATTGTTGTGTTGGCAATGTTGTAGCATATGTCCACATGTGGTGTGAGTAGATTATTGTCTTGTATTGAGATGCACATGCGGTAGCATAAGGGTGGTGTTACTGATGTGCATGCGGCGAAACAAGGGGAATTTTATGCACGTGCTGCTAGTAAGGGAAATTATTTCATTTTGAAGTACACATAGCGAGATAAGGGGCTAAAGCGCATGGAGCTATTTTTGAAAAAATATTTTTAAAATGTAAGGCTCGCGCGACT
This sequence comes from Nicotiana tabacum, assembly GCF_000715075.1. Lineage (NCBI taxonomy): Eukaryota > Viridiplantae > Streptophyta > Magnoliopsida > Solanales > Solanaceae > Nicotiana > Nicotiana tabacum. The sequence continues at coordinate 11,786,021 of NC_134098.1, forward strand.
TTATAAGAAAGATTTGTGATTTATGACTTGTGGATTGTGATTATGAGATGTGGTGCCTCGGGGTGATTCTTGCTGTACATTCTGTGTTCAAATGGCTTGGTGATTGGAGTTGTTGTTATTTCTCTTTAATTTATTTCAATTGTATTTTAACGGTGTTTTGATTATTTTGTTGTTTATCACATAATCACTCTTGGTGGCATTTATTGCTTTTACTTTCCGTTGTTAGCTTTATATTAATATTTTGCACATTTTTATTTCATGTCTAGTGAGTGTCTTGGCTTGTACTTCGTTACTACTCCACCGAGGTTAGTCTTGATACTTATTGGGTACCGTTATGGTGTACTCATACTATGCTTCTGTATATTTTTGTGCATATTCAGGTACCTCGGAGGGTGCGGGACATTAGCTAGTTGCGTTTGAGTTCCTGAGGAGACTTCAAGGTATACCTACCATCCTGCTCGCAGGCCTCAGAGTCACCTTCTGATATTACCTTTACTATTGTTTATTTTCATTCCAAACAGTGTTGTATTTAGAGATTTCTAGCATATTTCAGTAGAGCTTATGACTCTCTACTACCTGTTTTGGGGATGTATGACTATTGATCAGTTTCAGCTTTTATTTTGTCATTTATCAGTTTAAGTTAATAGCTAATTTGTTTATTTGTTAAATTCTCAGCATGTACTAGGCTTACCTAGTCTTAGACTAGGTGCCATCACGACTCCTAAGGAGGTATTTTGGGTCGTGACAAGTTGGTATCAGAGTTTTAGGTTTATAGGTGCTACGATCATAAGCAAGTTTAATAAAATATTATGGATCGGTACGTAGATGTATCTGCTTATCTTCGAGAGGCTACGTAACTATTAGGAAATTCCACTTCTTTCATTCCTTATCATGCAAATTTGTTCATTTCGTAATTTGGGCCTTTATCTTTTAATTCTCTTGCATATGGTGTTAACATGCACTACAAGATCAGCTGAGCAGACACCTGCTCCCCCTCTAGAGCCGTGAGAGGCCCGTCCACAGCTAGAGCATCTGCTAGAGCAGCGCCTGAGGAGCCACCAGTAGCTCCGGTTGGGGAACAGGCAATCGAGGCACCAGTTGCTACCCTTGGACCCCAAGAACATGTTCGGTACTTTAGCTCAAGTAGGATTGATCCTGGTTGCACCAACTACTTATCAGGTTAAGGGAGGAGCTCGGACTCCTGCCACTCGTGTTCTAAAGCAGTAGGTCCTTGTTGATCAAGCTCCGAGTGTTATGCCAGTACAACCCGTTATCGTGGTTGAGCCTGAGTTCAGGCCGGTGGCATCAAAGGAGGAGCAAAAGAGTTTTGAGAGGTTCAAGAAGTATGATCCTCCTACTTTCAGTGGCGCAGTTTCTAAGGATGCACAGGGTTTTCAAGACTATTGCCACCGTATTCTCCACACCATGACAATGCATGTGGAAGATTCTATTGTGGTAGACCGTGTGTATTGGTCGCGTTTGGTCACTATCGGGAGTTATGAGACTACAGTGGACCTTTTATTACTTAATATGGTGGAATTTGATGTGATTTTGGGCATGGCCGGTTGTCACTATATCATTATCCTGGATGTCCACGCTAAGATTGTGACATTGGCTGTGCAAGATTTGCTGCGGTTGGAGTGGAACGGTACATTGGATAATGTTCCTAGTAGGGTGGTGTCTTTCCTAAAGGCATAACGGATGGTAAAGAAGGGGTGCTTGACATATTTGGCCTTTGTGAGGGATGTTAGTGATGATACTCCTACTGTTGAGTCAGTTCCAGTAGTAAGAGATTTTCCAAATATGTTTCTAGCAGACCTACCATGCATGCCACCCTATAGGGATATCGATTTTGGTATTTACCCGATGATGGACAGTCAGCCCATTTCTATTCTACCATATCGTATGGCACCAGTTAAGTTGGAGGATTTAAAGGAACAACTTCAGGAGTTGCTTGACAAGGGTTTTATCAGATTGAGTGTTTCACCTTAGGGTGTTCCGATTTTATTTGTGAAGAAGAATGATGGCTCTATGAGGATGTGTATTGATTACAAGCAGCTCAACAAGGTTACAGTCAAGAACAAGTACCCACTACCGCATATTGATGATTCGTTTGATCAGCTTTAGGGTGCTACGGTATTCTTGAAGTTTGATTTGAGATCGGGATACCATCACTTAAAAATCCGGGATTCAGATATTCTAAGGATGGCTTTCAGGACTTGCTAGGGTCACTACAAGTTTTTGGTGATGCAATTTGGGTTGACCAATTCCCCAACAGCTTTTATGCACTTGATGAACAATGTATTCCCTCCATATATTGACTCCTTCATCATCGTGTTCATTAACGACATATTTGTGTATTCTCGTAGCCGGGAGGATCATAAGCAGCACTTGAGGATAGTGCTCCACACCTTGAGGGAGAAGAAGCTATATGCTAAATTCTCTAAGTGTGAGTTTTGTCTTGATTCAGTGGCATTTTTGGGCCATGTGGTATCTAGTGAGGGGATTAAGGTGATTCAAAAAAGGTTAAAGCAATTCAAAGTTGGCAAAAAAACATTTTCTGCTACCGAGATCCAGAGTTTCCTAGGTTTGGCCGGGTATTATCGCTATTTTGTGGAGGAATTTTCATCCATCACAGCTCCTTTGACTAGATTAAATCATAAGGGTGCCCCATTCAGGTGGTCTGACGAGTGTGAGGAGAGCTTTCAGAAGCTCAAGATTGCCTTGACCACAACTCCAGTTTTGGCTTTGTCTTCAACATCAGGTTCTTATACAGTTTATTGTGATGCTTTGAGGATTGGCATTGGGTGTGTATTGATGCTGGAGGATAGAGTGATTGCTTATGCTTCACGTAAGTTGAAGACCCATGAGAAGAACTAACCAGTACATGATTTAGAGTTGGCAGCCATTGTTCACGCGCTGAAGATTTGGAGGCACTGTCTCTACGACATGTCTTATGAGTTATTCACAAGTCACATGAAGCTATAACACTTGTTTAAGCAAGAGGATATGAACTTGAGGCAATGGAGGTGATTAGAGCTATTAAAAGACTACAATATCACCATTATTTATCTTCCCAGAAAGGCCAATATGGTGGCCGATGCTTTGAGTAGGAAGGCTGAGAGCATGAGTAGTCTTGCTTTTATCCCACTTTGGGAGATTCCTTTAGCATTAGATGTTCAGGATTTGGCCAACAGGTTTGTGAGGCTAAATGTTTCGGAGCCTAGCCGGGTTTTTGCTTGCGTAGTTTCATGGTCTTCCTTATTTGAGCGCATCAAGGCGCGTCAGTTTGATGACCCCCACTTGCTTGTCCTTGAGTACACAGTGCAGCATGGTGATACAAATGAGGTTACTATTGGGGATGATAGGGTATTGAGGATGCATGGTCAGATCTGTGTTCTGAATATGGATGGGTCATGAGTTGATACTCGAGGAGGCCCATAGTTCGCAGTATTCCATTCATTCGGGTGCCGCGAAGATGTACCATAATTTGAAACAATACTACTGGTGGAGAAGGATGAAGAAAGATATTGTGGAGTATGTGGCTTGGTGTTTGAACTGTGAGTAGGTTAAGTACGAGCATCAGAGATTGGGTGGTTTACTTCAGAGGCTTGATATTCTGGAATGGAAGTGGGAGTGTATCAATATGGATTTTGTAGTTAGACTTCCACAGACTTTGAGGAGATTCGACCCTGTGTGGGTCATATTTGATAGACTGGCCAAGTCTGCACACTTCATACCAGTCATGACTACCTACTCTTCAGAGCAACTGGCCTGGATATATCTTTGTGAGATTGTTCGTCTTCATAGTGTGCTAGTGTCTATTATCTCGGATCGGGGGACGCAGTTCACATCGCAGTTTTGGAGAACCGTTCAATGAGAGTTAGGCACTCAGGTTGAGCTGGGTACAATATTTCATCCCCAGATGGACCGGTAGTCCGAGCGTACAATTCAGATATTGTACGACATGCTACGCTTCTGTGTTATTGATTTCGAGGGTTCATGGGATCAGTTTCTACAACTACAACAACAACTATCAATCGATCATCCAAATAGCTCCTTACGAGACCTTATACGGGAGGTAATGTATTTCTCTGCTTGGTTGGTTTGAGCATAGGGAGGCTAGGTTGTTTGGAACTGACTTGGTTCATGATGCTTTGGAGAAGATAAAGTTGATTCAGGAGCGGCTTCATACAACGCAGTCCAGGCAAAAGAGTTATACTAAAAGAAGGGCTCGTGATGTGGCATTCATGGTAGGTGAGAGGGTTCTACTCATAGTTTCTCCCTTGAAGGGTGTGATGGGGTTCGGGAAGAAGGGCAAGTTGAGCCTCGGTATATTAGCCCTTTTGAGATTCTTGAGAGAGTGGGTTAGGTGGCCTACAGACTTGCATTGCCACTCACCTTATCAGGCGTTTACCCTGTGTTTCATGTTTCCATGCTCCAAAAGTACTATGGTGATCCGTCTCTTGTGTTAGATTTCTACTCAGTACAATCGGATAAGGATTTGAATTATGTTGAGCAGCCGATGGCTATGTTGGACATGCAGGTCCGGAAGTTAAGATCAAACAACATTGCCTTTGTGATGGTTCAATGGAGAGGTCAAGTAGTATAGGAGAGCATGATATGCGTAGCTATTATCCTCACCTTTTTGGCACTTCAGGTATGTCTCTATACTCGTTCGAGGACAAACGTTTGTTTAAGATGGGGAGAATGTAACGACCCAGTCAATTGTTTTATGTATTTTAGCCATATTCCCCTTATTGATGCTTTACATATGCGTATTTATGATTACGTGACTTTTCGGGGTAGTTTATTTGGTTTCGAGAAAGTTTTGGATTGATTTGGGACACCTAGTCCCTTGGTTGGAGGCTTAAGATGTAAGAGTTGATCGGAGTTTGACTTTTGCGTAGACGACTCCAAAATGGTATTTTGATGGCTCTAATAGATTCTTGTAGTGATTTTGGACTTTGGCTTATGTCTGTATTTGGGTTTGGAGGTTCCTAGGTTGTTTTGGCTTGGATTGATAAATGTTGGAAAGTTGAAGGCTTGGAAGGTTGATAGGTTTGACCGAGGATTGACTTTGTTGCTATCGGTTCGAGATTGTAGTTCCGGGAGTTGGTATAGGTTCGTTGTGTCATTGGGACTTGCATGCAAAATTTGAGGTCATTCGGAGTTATTTAGGCTCATTCAGCGTAAGTTTTAAATTTGGAAACATGGATTAGTTCACTATGCTTGAATTGAGGTGCGATTCATGGTTTTTGTTACACCCCATGTTTTCATACATAATAGTACGTCGTAAGTCAATTGAAGTAAGCAATACAAATGAGATCATCTTTGAAGGTAAATAAAGTAAGTTAATCATGTTACCTTTGAGGTTACAAATATTTAAGATCATGTATAACAATTACCAAGAGGGTTGGAAGGCTTAGAAGCTAAATGAATTGAAAAAAATAAGTTTCGTCGAAAGTTGACAAGTTGGGAATGTTATAACATCTACTTTTGGGGTGAGACTAGGGTTCTTAAAATAATAAAGAGGTTATGTTATGAGTTATTTTATTCGTATGATAGTCGTGTGTTACATTTTGAAGTTAAACGAGTTGTAGAACAAAAGTTGGGAAAGGTCATCACAAGTTACATTCATAAATGTACTGAAAGTTAGGTCAAATGTAGAATAGCTTTTCTCTCAATATAACATGAATTAGGGGGTGATCCACCTGTCAAATTGAAGGTCTATAATTCTAGTTTCCAAGGCATTAAACATTTTTCCAATATGACATCGAAGTAGAGATATAATCATATTTTTGCGAGAATGCGTAAGCAGCTCCCTATGGGACCCACTTAGGCGGTTGAGATATCTTGATATATATTTATATATGTGTGTGTGTGTGTGTGTGTGTGTGTGTGTGTGTGTGTGTGTGTGTGTGTGTGTGTGTGTGATGCATGAGACCGATTTAACTCATTAGTTTTCACTCTATTTAGACCCTAGACACCTAAAAACTTTTTCTCAAAGTTCTCTCATGATTCAAGACCCAAACCAAGGGCAAACAACACAAATCAAGTGTCGGGAATCCCGTGGCGCTAGTGAGGTTCTTGTTCTTCTTGTGGTTGCTAATTTTGGTGTGATTCCAGCTCGTGTAGGGAGTTGTTTAAAGTGGTTTAAGTTCTGTAAAATACTCTCCCAAGGTTTTCATTTTAACCCTAGGTGATTTCAAGTCTTCCAAAATGAGTCTAGTCCCGAGAAATCCGAATTGATTGCTAGTTTCGCTTCCTTGTTTTGGTGGCTGCATTGGAAGGATATTTCGTGGTGAACTAAGTTCAAATTGGAGTTTTTGTATCTATTTAATTGTAAGTAACCTCTTACTTTACATGTATTTAAGCTTATCTAAGTTATGGCTAAGTCATTGAAGCTAGAACTTATGAGATATCGATCAAAAGGCTTGTTGGTAATGTTGTTGATTATTGGAGGAGGTATTCTTGCAGCGTTTTATTGCTGGAAAATTTATGGAATAAGCTGAGTATAATGTGTTGTTATTATCAACATTTTCCGGAATACAAATAAGAGGGAAAGCGTTCAAAATATAGTGCTATTAGACATGAACCGAGCTTGCCGCTTGACGTGTTATTGTGCCGGTTGTGTTCCATATAGCTACTGGTTGTTGTTTGGGATGTTGGGTGTCTTTTCGTAACTTATTGGATGTAGTACAAACACGGGAGGTGCTATCCATTTTCTTGCAGAATATTGGTTTTGATATATGAGAGTTACAATGCTTATGTGATGACGACGAAGTCGGTTTACTCATGGAGACGTAAGAAGATCATATTGAGCTTGGTTGACAATTTGAGAGAAGATTGCAAAGGTATGTTAAGGCACTTTCTTCTTTCTTTTGGCATGATCTATAGTGAAATGAATGTAAACGATATGCTATTTTAGAACAGATCTACTCCTAGCAACTAAGGATGTCCATGTTGTTCTTTCCTTATGAAGTTATTCTAAGCATGTATGTATGATTCTTGAATACTATTGAGGTTCATACCGATGGTATGATGTCCATAACATTAATCGAAGGTGGACGACCTTACGTAACTCCGAAAGGTTTAGAACGTGATTACATGATTCTAGCATGCATTATATATATATATATATATATATATATATATATATATATATATATATAGCTATTTTACTCTACCGAGCCGCGCTATAGTCGGTCGGGTACGACATCTATTGTGAAACCACTGATCAGTTGGGTGTTACCGAGCTCCACGTGGCCGATTACGATTCTACTGAGCCTTATGATGGCCGGGTACGTTTTTACCGAGTCCTCTTTGAGGCCAGGTACGATATGATGATGATGCCCACAGAGGCGTATGTTTTTTTTTAAGTCTATGTTTATATATATATATCAAGCATTTCATGTTAGTATCCCTCAGAGGCACTCAAATGTTACGTGTTGTATCTTCTATATCTCTCTTTACATTATGGTTCTTATTTATGTTTCCTGCCTTACATACTCGGCAATTTATTCGTACTGATGTCCCTTTTTCCCAGGGACACTACAGTTCATACCCCCAGGTCCCGATAGACAGGTTGACAGTCCTCCTAGTAGTCTATCAGCTCAGCGGAAGGTGTTGGCGCACTCCACTTGCTTCGAAGTTACCCATTTGGTTAGTATGCTTTGGACATATATTGATTGGTATGATGGGCACTGTTCCGAACTTCATGACATTTATGTACTCTTAGAGACTTGTAGACAGATATCATGTACATGGATACTTGTATGGTCTTGTCGACCTATTTGTACAAATGATCATGTTGCCCTTATAGGACCGTATGTCACATGTATAAGTTTTCATATCATGGTGGGTCGTCCTATGTCAAGTATTCCCTTATATGTTATACTTGTTATATCATAATGGCCCTTTTGGACCATTTACCCATGATGGTATGATAAGAAAGATACGTTACATTGGTACTCGGTCGAGTAAGGCACCGGGTGCCCGTCACGACCCTATGGTTTGGGTCATGACAAAATTGGTATGAGAGCAGTTTTGTCCTAGGGAAAATACAAGTCGTGTCTAGTAAAGTCTTGTTTAGGGGTGTGTTGTGCACCACACTTATAAGCAGGAGGCTAAAAAGCATTTAGGATTGTCACTCATTCTTCTTACTCTAGATCGTATGGTAGAGCTTAGTTGTAAGAATTCAAACTCCTAAATTCTATTCTATTCATAATACAATGATACCTACATCCAAAAAGATAATTGGTAAGAGATTGAATGTGGCTGCGGAAGAGTTGAGTCAGAGGAACTAGATTTTGCATCATGCTTATGATAAGTAAATGTGAGTTCTTCAGCAGATCATGTGTGTACTAAGACGTGTAAGCTTCTTGATAAGGAGCCCTAAGACATGAATATATATCCACCCATATGGTAAAAATCAATGAGAGAATAAGAATGTAGATACAAGTTTCAACAACTAAAAGAAGTAAGGTGAAGAAGGGTACAGGGTACCCATTTAGTGAAGATTATCAATTACAATTCAGGCAGAGAAATATAAGTATTCTGCGTTACCTTCAATAGTCACAAAGATATACACAATTGACCACACTCATCTCAGTTATGCCCTATGGGAGATAACAAATATAGTTTAAGAGAAGGTAGGATATCAAGATTCAACTGGGATTAGAGTAACCCAAAATGGTGGATGGATTGTTAGCGTTAGCTGACATTTCCGAAGGATATTCCAAACATGGTAATAGTTCTCCTTGTGAGACACCCAGATGGTGCACTCTAGAATAGTACAGTTATATATGCATAATAGAATGTTCCGAAAGTTCAGAAGAAAGACACTGGAATCCTAGAAGGGATGAATGTTTACCTTAGTATGGATCCCGTCCCTAGTAAAGAGAGAATGTTAGGCGACTTGAAGAGCCAGTGAGATGGTGTAAGGGGAGCTAAAAGTGAAAGAATTTTTTGTTGAGGTTTTCAGAATATGGTGATAGACAGAAATACTAGCACGAGAATAAGAAGAGAGTAAATGAAGCATTACGAGTAAGATGTGATAAATGGGTGATAACGGCAAAACAAAATATGATAGGATGGCAGAGTCTATAGTCAAGTGAAGAAAAAGACAAGAGGAGACAAGCCTTGAGACAATAAAAGAGTATAAGCCATAACGTCATATCCTCATTTGAGAAATGAGTTGGTAATTCCAACGTGATTACCAGAAGGTTAAGTTAGACCCCCCAGAGTAATAAAAATCAGTATGGGCTAGTGAACAAGATACATTGAACATGAATTAGGGATCGAAAGATTTGATAATAGTCGACATGGTGAGAATTTTAGAGACTGCGTTCCGATAATAATAGAATGGGCAATAGAAGAATAACCTTTAAAGGTCATTCAGGAAGACGCTTCCCTAAAGTAAGCACTATGAGCGGAGTTAAGCCTAAGGGATTAAGTGTGCCAGTTACACTAGGTGTCACCCTCATGTGCAAGAAATTTAGTTATCCTTAGTACAAAAGGGTTACCGCAAAGTGAGTAAGATGTCAGTGAAGATGTGAAAAGATGCCAAAGATGATGAGGTAGCTATGGAATAGTATAGGAAGAATGCGGTAAAAAGGCGAAAGGAATGAGATTGCATTTATTCAGAGCTTACATATATGTTATGACTCCAGAACATTACCCAAGCACGACGACGGGGAGAGGAAGTATGGGTTCACGCCCTAGATGTTATTCATAAATATGTGTAAATGAGCACTTGATATATAAGGATCCCGTGCGAGAGGTAAATTAAGACAAAGGAAATAAACAAAGATAGATTACGCAGAATATAAATATGAGAATGGACCAATGAGTAGCTAGTAGTTGATTCAGGAAGAGTCTAGTTATGGCTACACAAGAGGATACAGATAAATCAACAGATCGTGCAAGGTAACATAGTGAACCCCAACATACAGAATTTAGTCTCGTAGATGTGACATCATGATCCTTGAGAAATATTCAGATATGAGTTGGGGTAGTTAAAGGCATCGTATAAGTGTTTTGGAAGTAAAAGTAAGTGCAACTGGGAAGACAATCAAAATTTCAATTAAGAAACAACACTATGAGCACAAGGGCGTGGAGGAAAGTTACTACGAATAATTATAGGCGAGTAAGAACATAAAATATTCCTTCAGGTATACGATGTCATAAGCTCACAACTTTACAGGAGTCATAGGGTCTCCCCAAAGTATTACCACCAAAGACTTGACGAGGAAATAAGGAAGAAGGCTTCAACCTACGCATATTGACCTAAAGAAGAAATGGTCTTGTAACAACAGTGTCACTACAACATCGTATGCACTCCATAAGAAAGTGGCACCTATCGTAACTAATGAATGGGAAGTAAAATCAAAAGTAATATTCGAGATCATATAGGTTGCATGGAATTCAAATATGTGTGGGAACTAAGATAAGCCAAGTATTCATGCAACAAGTGGCAGAACGACTAGGAAAAGTAATAACATACATTTAAAGACAACTGTGAAGGTACAAAAGGAAATATATAGTGCTAGCAAGTTAAAGGAAGGCTGCGAGTAGTATGAATAGATATTTGTAGATCGCAATCTAAAGTATGGTAGAGTGACAAGGTTTTAGTTAGATAGGAGTAAGGATAAGAAAAGGTGAGTGAGAAGGTGAGAAGAATAGGTAAGGCCTTGGGATTAAGCCCATCAACACAAAAGAGCTGATGGTTTCCGTAAGTTATAGAAAGCTCATTATAGCTTGAATGAATTCGGAGGAGTCTAAGACTAAGACCATTAGAATAAATGGAATGCTGCCCTGGTAGTAGAATAAAGGTATAATTGTGATAGATAAGAGGATGGTGTTTAGGACTTTGATTGACTAATGATTTAAAGAAAAGTGATTTCATGAGCACGGGATTAGAATACCCCCGTAAGATGAAGCAAGTTGGGATGCTCTGAAATACGGTTATTGAGGTATAGTATAGTACCTATGTGAATCAGGCAAGTACTTCAGATGTTTCCAGATGAGACGTGAGCCCTAGTAAAAATGTATTACGTAAGAGGTTTCAAGTTATCAGTGGTAGATTATAGATCAACATTAAGATGAATCAACAATATATGGAAAAAAGTTCCAATGTATGAGATGAGATTAGACTGTAATTCTTAAGATGAACAGTAATGAGGAAGTATTAAAGGACTTAGATTTATACATATAGGATAAGCCGAGAGTAACCTGGAGTAGGGTAGCAGGCCCCAGTAATAATAAACCGAAGTAAGAGTTATGACATAGTATGACCTACCTAGATGTAGTAAAGCCTTAATTATAGATAACTGAGGCTATGAAACAAAATATAGCAACAGTCATAAGTTCGACAAAGTATCGAGCGAAAAACTTCAGTACACCTATAGATGCCTATAGGGACAACTTGTCATAGTTATGTATATGTTCACAAAGTAAGGACTAGAGATTGGCTAAAAGCTGGAGGAGAAAAGGGAAAAAGAGTCACACATACACACATAAAAGGTCAGAGTCATATATGCTGCATGACAGAAGGTAGCAACAATTAAGAGATTGGAAGAATTCCAACCACAAGTAATGGTGTGAGAAAGAGGCTAAAGGGGGGAATGCCCTAGTCTTTGGATTTATTCACAGAACAGTTGCCCAGATGGCAAGGACAATATTAAAATATTTATAAAAGCTATAGGTTATGAGACTAATAGGCGCATCAGTCAACATTCGAGGACGAATGTTCCAAAGGGGGAAATTATGTTACACCCCATGTTTTCGTACATAAGAGTACGTCATAAGTCAATTGATGTGAGTGAAAAAAACGAGATCATCTTTGAAGGTACATAAAGTAAGTTAATTATGTTACCTCTGAGGTTACAAATATTTAATATCATGAATAACACGTACCAAGAGAAACGAATTGAAGAAAATAAGTTTCATTGAACGTCGACAAGTTGGGAATGTTACATATACTTTTGGGGTGAGACTAGGGCTCTTCACAAGATAAAGAGGTTGTGTTATGAGTTATTTTAGTCGTATGATAGTCATGTGCTACATTTTGAAGTCAAACGAGTTGTAGAACAAAAGTTAGCAATGATCATCACAAGTTACATTCATAAATATGCTGAACATTAGGTCAAATGTAGCAGAGCTTTTCTCTCAATATAATAAGAATTACGGGTTGATCCACAAATCAAATTGAAGGTCAATGAGTCTACGTTCCAAATCAATAACTGTTTTCCAATACGACATCAGAGTAGAGATATATTCACATTTTTGCGAGATTACGCAAGCAGCTCCCTATGGGATCCACTTAGGCAATTGAGATGTTTTGATATACATGTGATGCCTAATACCCGTTTTAACTCATTAATTTTCACTCTCTTTAGACCCTATACACGTAAAAACTTTCTCTCAACGTTCTCTCATGATCCAAGACCCAAACCAAGGGCAAACAACACAAATCAAGTGTCAGGAATCCCGTGGCTGCAGTGAGTTTCTTGTTCTTCTTGTGGTTACTGATTTTTGTGTGGTTCCAGTTCGTGTGGGGAGTTGTTTAAAGTGATTTAAGTTCTATAAAATACTCTTCTAAGGTTTTCATATCAACCCTAGATGATTTCAAGTCTTCCAAAGTGATTCTGGTCGCGAGAAACTCGAATTGATTGGTAATTTTGCTTCTTGTTCTTGTGGCTGCGTTGGAAGAATATTTTGCAGTGAACTAAGCTCAAATTGGAGTTGTTATATATTTTTAATGTAAGGAACCTTTTAATCTACATGTATTTAATCTTATCCAAGATACGGCTAAGACATTGAAGCTAGAACCTGTGAGATTTCGATCGAAAGGCTTGTTAGTAATGTTGTTGATTGTTGGACTGTTTGGGAGGTGTTCTTGCAGCGTTTTATGGCTGGAAAATTTATGGAATAACCTGAGTATATTGTTTTGTTATTATAAAAAAATTTCTGAATACAAATAAGAGATAAAGAGTTCAAAATATAATGTTATTAGATATGAACCGAGCTTGTCGCTCGACGTGTTATTGCGCTGGTTGTGTTCTATATATCTACTGGTTGTTGTTTGGGCTGTTGGGTGACTTTTAGTAACTTGTTGGATGTAGTACAAACACGGGATGTGCTATCCATTTTCTTGTAGAATATTGGTTTTGATATATGAGAGTTACAATGCTTATGTGATGACGACCAAGTCAGTTTACTCATGGAGACGTAAGAAGATCATATTGAGTTTGGTTGACGATTTGAGAGAGGATTGCAAAGGTATCTTAAGACACTTCCTTCTTTCTTTTGGCATGATATAAAGTGAAATGAACGTATACAATACGCTATTTCAGAACGGATCTACTCCTAGCAACTAAGGATGTCCATGTTGTTCTTTTCTTATGAAGTTATTCTAAGCATATATGTATGATGCTTGAATCCTATTGAGGTTCATATTGATGGTAGAATGTACATAACGTTAATAGAAGGTGCAACGACCTTACATCACTCCGAAAGGTTTAGAACGTGATTCCATGAATCCAATATGCATTATATATATGTAGCTCTTTTTCTCTACCGAGCCGCGCTATAGTCGGTCGGGTACGACACTTATTGTGCCACCCTTGATCAGTTGGGTTTTACCGAGCTCCACGTGGCAGAGTATGATTCTACCAAGCCTTATGATGGCCGGGTACGTTTTTACCGAGTCCTCTTTGAGGCCGGGTACGATACTGATGATGATGATGCCCACAGTGGCGTATGATTTTAAACGTTTACGCATATATATATATATATAAAAATATGCAGGATTTCTCTATGACTATAGGAACCAACGAAGGTGCATGACGAGATACCTCACTGAGCCTGATGGCATACTCTGACACCGTCATGGTGCCCTGTCGCAGCTGCTCCAACTCTGTTTGCAACGCATCCCGGAGCGTCTACGGAACAAACTCCCTAAACATATCTTTGAAAACTGAGCCCAAGTGGGTGGTGCTACATCAGCTACTCTACCCTCCTCCTAAACCTTCCACCACTGATACTCTATTCCCGATAGCTGAAATATAGTAAAAGCAACTCCCCTCACCTCCACAATGCCCATGGTCCGGAGAATACGGTGATACGTCTCTAGAAAACCTTGTGCATCCGGTAGCTGTGCCACTGAAAGTAGGTCGACTATACCTCTTGAACTGTTCAAGCCTTTTCTACTCCTCCTCGAATGCCCCTGGCCTATCCTCAGGCTGAACTAGAATAACAGACTGTACCGGCACCACACCTGGAGTATGACCAAAATGTGCATGCTGCTCTGGAGTACGGGCAGTGGGAGTCTAAGCTCCTGCCCCAATCTGTGAAGCAGCTGGTGTAACGGAGATCAATCCCACCTGAGCCAATGTACCAAACATGCTCAGGAACTGTGCTAAAGTGTCCTAAAGTCTGGGGAAACAACAGGCGACTCCAGTGCCTGTTCCCCAATCGGATATACTGGCGGCTCCTCAACTGCTGATCTAGAAGGTGCCCTAGATATGTTATGTGCCTCTCCTCATCCTCTACCTCGGCCCTGTCCTCTCGCAGCTCTAGCAGGGGGCGTGAGTGCCTGTTCGGCTGATCCGGTAGTGTGTGTCCTCCCCATCTGTGAGAGAATAGAGATACAGAGGCTCAAACATCAAAATTAACAACTCCGCACGGCACTACTGAAAGAAGTGGAATTTTCCTAATAGTTCTGTAGCCTCTCGAAGATAAGTACAGACGACTCCGTACCGATTCACAAGACTACTAAACTTGCTCATGACTCGTAGAACCTATGAACCTAGAGCTCTGATACCAACTTGTCATGACCCAAAATCCCACCACAGGTGTCGTGATGGCACCTAGTTTAAAAGACTAGGTAAGCCGATTACTTACAACAACTAAGCCAGTTTAACAATGATAATTTATAACAGAGTTTAATATGAATACAACAACAACAATAACAACAACAACAACCCAGTATAATCCCACTAGTAGGGTCTGGGGAGGGTAGTGTGCATGCAGACCTTACCCCTACCCTGGGGTAGAGAGGCTGTTTCCAATAGACCCTCGGCTCCCTCCCTCCAAGAACTCCCCACCTTGCTCTTGGGGTGACTCGAACTCATAACCTCTTGGTTGGAAATGGAGGGTGCTTACCACTAGAGCAACCCACTCTTGTCGAAACAAAAACAAAATGAGCCTACGCGGCAATAATCATAACAACCTTCCAAGACTAAGTAATACAGAGTTACGAACTCTAGCTAAATACATGGAAGGATCTCAAAGATCGAAATACAATATTTTTCAAATGACAAGCTCACAGTACAATGAAAGGAAAGGACTCCAAGGGACTGCAATGACCAAGTAGTTCTACCTTGAGTCCTCGCGATCAATATGCTAACTCTGCTCGAGTTCGATATCTCCAATACCTGGATCTACACAGAAATGTGCCAAAGTATAGCATGAGAACACCACGGTCAGTACCTAGAAAGTATCAAGACTAACCTCGGTGGAGTAGTGACGAGGTACAAGTCAAGACACTTACTAGTCAAAATACCATGTGCAGTATAAAGGTATAAAGCTAAAAATGAAAGTAGGAATCGGTAAATGGCAACAAGAATCAACATATCACTTAAACATTTAAAGTAACGTAACATTGTCAAAGTACCAGCAAAAACATATAAGGGAAATAGATGTCAACCAACAAGCAAGTCGTTCCATCACAGGTCTCATAACTAATTACTCCGAGATACCTCATCTCATAACCACAAGTCACGAGTCTCAAACCATAAATCATATGCTCACAGCACCTTGTGCCCACTTGTCTAGTCATAACCGCATGGATAAGTCACATGCCAATATCCCAATCCGCCCGGCATGATCACAGGCTCACATACCAATCCACTCGGCTTGGTCACATGCTCAATATCACAATTCACCCGGCATGGCCACAACTCAATATCAACATAAAAGTAGTTAATAAAGAATACATGGGCCTGATCATTAAATATTAAGTTTCATACTCCTGAACCGGTATAAGTGGCATGCTACGGTTTATGCTTGTGCGAGAGTGCTATTACATCCCAAGTCAACAAGTAATATCAAAGACATCGAGTAGCTTATTAAAAGCAACACAACAAGTCATTTAAGGTGTATGACATACACAAGGAGAATCACGCTAACAGACGAATATCGTCAACATAATACCCTTAGGCCATCACACATCATCCCGGACATTGCCACCCTTATCTCTCTGATAGCCACCCGAATCACTACGCCCTGACAATATCATTAGCCACTTGTATCACTCCGATATCCACCCGTATCACTTCGCACAATCAACAATAGCGAGATGCCACCCTTATGCCCTGCATAACAACAACAATGAGATGCCACCCTTATGCTCTGCATAATAACAACCAAACCACACAACAATTTAAATTTGCTAACATCACAACAACATGACATATCAACTCATACCATAAGTGCCCATAGGCCACAACTTTTTCAGAAGAACCAACAATTTAAATAATTCCAAAAAAATTATCCCACGGCTCAAACACAATATGTATAGAATCTCTATAACAACAAAATGAATGGGAAAGTAACTCAACTATGAACAACATCCCCTATAAACAAAACTTTATTAAAAATAGATTAATGACTTTAAATAGCTTCAACTTTAATTAATTTCTTAAGGATCAACTCGATGATAAAGTTATTTCCATGAAATGGCAAACTTTGAAGTCTAGTGTATGAAATAGGCTAAAAACGAAAGAGATGGCACGAACTAGAAACTTCATCTAAATGCATGAGAATGACCCGGCAACAAAAGGATATCATGTAAAAACAACTTCAATTAAGAGTAACTCAACAATAAAAGAAGTCACATAATAATAAAAGAGGTAACAACTTCAAATAAAGCATATAAGAGTAAACTTGACAAGTAAAGGATGTGACATGTAACGACAACTTCAAATAAAGCATGTGATAGTAAACATGATGAATAAAAGATATAACATGTGCTAACAATTCCAAATAAATGTATGAAATAAGCCTAAGAGTCTAAACCGGTCAATTTCCACATATAAGCATGAGTACACACTCGTCACCTCGCGTACACGGCTTCCACATAACACAAATAGCACGAACAACTCGAATCCTAAGGGATAGTTCTCCACACAAAGTTAGGCAAGATACTTACCTCAAGGAAGCTAAATGAATACTCTAAAATGACCTTTTCATATGAAACAAACCTCCGAACAACTCAAATCTAGCCAAAATAACTCAATATCATAAATAAAAATCATAAGAAATAATTCCGGATAATACTGCTTTGATCTTTAATGAACTAAAAGTCAACCCCGGGTATGCACCTTGGAACCCGACAAAATTCACAAAATTAGAACACCCATTCCGATACTAGTCCAACCATACCAAAATAATCTAATTTTGATATCAAATCGGCCTTAAAATCCTCGATTTACATTTTTGAAACTTTTTACAAAAATTCTCATTTTCTCCAATTTAAATCACTAATTTAATGATAAAAATAAATATGGAATCATGAAATATAATTAAATCCGGGTAAAGAACACTTACCACAACCCAAAGTTTGAAAATCCCCTTCAAAATCGCCCAAATATGAGCTCCATAGCTCAAAATATGATAAAATGACCAAGACCTTCGTAATAGAGTACTTTAAACACTGCTTCAAAGGTATCCTTTGCGATCGCGGTCACCAACCTCGTGATCACGATTCAAAAACATTCCAACACACATTTTACTCTTCGCAATCGCAACCATTTCTCCGCGATCGCAATGAACAAATTTCCATTACCCTTCCTAAACTCTTCTCAGACAGCCTATATTATATCAGCCATAGCTTTTCGTACAAAACTCCAAATGACAAAACACAATGGGCTTTCTGGAAACTAAACACAAAGGGCTACAACTTTAATTCTAGGATCATCTCCAAATTCCTTATAGATTGCAAGTATAAGCTTCCGAAGTCAATACTGTGACAACAAAATTTTCTTCTATGCGATCGCAAAAAGGCTTCTAAGATCGTGATTCACAGTGCCCCAAACAATAATTTGTTCTTCGTGAACGCGACCCAAAGTTTGCGATCACGATGTACACCCCCATGGTCAAACAACAACAATTAAAAATGGCTTAGAAATTGTCCGAAACCACCCCGAAACTCACCTGATCCCCACGGGACCCCGTCCGAACATACCAACAAGTCCCATAACATAACGCAGACCTGATTGAGGCCTCAAATCACATAAAATAGCATAAAAACAACGAATCGCACCTCAAAACGAACTTAATAAACTTATGAACTTCCAAATTCTACAACTCGTGCCAAATCATATCAAATCAACTCGGAATGACGTCAAATTTTACATGCAAGTCCCAAATGTCACAACGGAGCTATACCAACTTCCGGAATCAAAATTCGAACCCGATATCAACCTAGTCAACTCCCGGTCAAACCTCTCAACCTTCCAAACTTTTAACTTTCCAATTTTTGCCAAAATGCACCAAATTAATCTATGGACTTCCAAATCCAAATACGGACATACGCCCGACTCCAAAATCACCATACAGAGCTATTGGAATCATCAAAATACCATTTCATAGTTGTCTACATAAAAGTCAAACTTCGATCAACTCTAGCCACTTAGGCTTCTGAAACAAGAATAATTCTTCCAAATAAATCCCAAATCATCCGAAAATCGAACCCGTCCACACACACAAATAATGATACACAATACGAAGCTGCTTGAAATCTTAAGTCACCGAATGGAATGCTAGTTCTCAAAACAATCGGTCGGGTCGTTATATTGTCCCCCTCTGAAGTCATTCCGAAGTCATCAACTCACTGAATGTACTCATCATACATATACTCGTGGGTGATCCCTCATCACCCCAATTTACACGGGTCCAACAACTCCATCTCAACTGAAGAAGTTTCCTCCCACCCAAGCTGATAAGCCTTAGAACCAAAATTTTCACCATCTGATCATTTCCCAAAGACCCGATTCCCACATAAACACACTGTACAACCCTCAACCAGCTGCCACAGCTCGTGCATACACCCATAAGGTATGACCACCCGACGTAATAAATCACCCATATGCCTATACCAATATCTCTGTCCATAATAGCTGCCCATAATCAAATCCAATACTTGTAAATAACCTCATAACAACTAAAACATTGTCCCAAACCTTCAAAACGCTGATAGCGATGTAAGAAACGTGAAGATCTCATAACCACTCATCCAAATCAACAAGTCACACCCAACGCCACTCGGGCACATACCCCACAAGCTAAACCTAATAAGCACAACACGAATATGACTGAATATGAAAGAGAAACACATGAGAGAGCTATCACACAAGTCCGACATGCACAACTCCCTATCAATACCATACTACTAATCTATTCCACAAGGGAGAAACAAAATATATGAACTGATCACAAGGATCTCATTCTAATATAATTCCACTGTGACACATAACCCGATTCCAACATATCAAACCATATGAAAATAGAAGGATCCCATCCTCAGCTCTAAATCACAAGTATAATACACATCACACCAACCAAAAACTTCCACTAACTCAATTCCGCAAAACAAAATAACAACATGTAACGTACTTCCCATACCGG
The DNA here is from genome assembly GCF_000715075.1 of Nicotiana tabacum. Taxonomy (NCBI): domain Eukaryota; kingdom Viridiplantae; phylum Streptophyta; class Magnoliopsida; order Solanales; family Solanaceae; genus Nicotiana; species Nicotiana tabacum. The sequence continues at coordinate 11,805,713 of NC_134098.1, forward strand.
TCGAGCACCTAAATCACAAATCGTAACAAAACCACCCAGACATAACATCAACATCTACCATACTGAGTAATAGAAAGTTCATTCTAGTCTTATAGCTCTCAATAGTTAACATACTAAGACGATAAACACAGGCTACCTTTATAGGATCTCCCAATAGGGGTAAACACATAAGTAGAGTACAAGAATCACAAAACTCACCCATATATGAAGCAAGATTGGAGGACTCACCCCGATAAACAGAGGCGAATCTAAATAAGAAAGATATTCCTCTATAACAAATCGAAACCATAACTGTAATGACACCTTCTGGTGTAGCGATCTCAGCCCTACCATGGAAAGCATATCAGTGGGCCAAGACTCCCCCCATAGGGAACCATCTACCCGCGTGTCCTCCACCCCTAGCTGGATGTGGAGGTAGAGTATCAAATAAAATGGAGCACGTAGCCTGAGTGCTATGATGAAATCCACCTCCCCTAAGTCTGGACAATCTCTCATGATGTGCCTAGTAACACCACACTCATAACAACCCATATGCGGGTGTGGCTGCTCATACTGAGTCTATGCCAAATAACTGGAATAACCGTTATAGAAACCCCGTGTAGGTGGTGCACTAAACGATGACTATCCCATATGAGCACCCTGACTAACTAGAGCACCACGAGTAGTCTGAAGTGCAAACTGGACTAGCCGACTGCTAGATCCTCCGCCATGATGGGTCATAGTTGAAGCGTAGAATCCACTGAATCCTCCAAAACCTCGAGACCTCTTGGCCTCCTTATCCTCCCTATCCTCACCCTGAATACGCTCTAATTTCCTGGTAATATCTAAACCTGCTAAAATAGAGTATCAGTCTCCAACTCCTGAGACATGCTGAATCTAAGACCATAACTAAGCCCCTCGATAAATCTTCGGACTTTATCTATAACTGTAGGAACCAAAGTAGGTACATGATGAGATAACTCACTGAACCTGATGGCATACTCTGACGCTGTCATGGTGCACTATCGCAGCTGCTCTAACTCTATGTGCAACGCATCCCGGAGGGTCTAGGGACCAAACTCCCTAAAAACATCTCGGAAAATTGAGCCCAAGTGGGTGGTGTTGTATCGGCTAATATACCCTCATAAACATCCCACCACTAATACGATGTTCACAACAGCTGAAATGTAGTAAGAGCAACTCCGCTTACCTCCACAATACCCATAGTCCGGAGAATAAATTGATACTTCTCTAGAAAACCCTGTGCATCCGGCAGCTATGCCACTAAAAGTAGGTGGATTATACTTCTTGAACCTCTCAAGCCTCTTCTGCTCCTCCTCTGATGCACCTGGCCTGACCTTAGGTTGAACCGGAATAATAGGTTGTACTGGCATCACACCCACGGAGTATGACCAAAATGAGCCTGCTGCTCTGGAGTACGGGCGATGAGAGTCTGAGCTCCTCCCCCAATATGTAAAGTAGTTGGTCTAACAGAGATCAATCCCGCCTGAGGCAATGTACCAAACATGCTCAGGAGCTGTGCTAAAGTCTCGTAAAGTCAGGGGTAACAACAGGCGCCTCTAGTGTCTGTCCCCAATCGGAGCTACTAGCAGCTCCTCAACTGCCCTCTAGCAGGTGCTCTAGCTGCAGCACATGCCTCTCCTCGTCCTCTACCTCGGCCCCGACCCTGGCCCCGACCTCTCGCAACTCTAGTAGGGGGCACGGGTGCCTGCTCGACTGATCCGGTTTTGCGTGTTCTCACCATCTATGAGAGAATAAAGATATAAAGGCTCAAACTTCAAAATCCATAAATCCACATGTTAGGAATGAAAGAAGCATAATTTTCCTAATAGTTCTGTAGCCTCTCGAAGATAAGTACAGACATCTCCGTACTTATCCGCAAGACTCTACTAAACTTTCTCGTGACTCGTAGAACCTATGAACCTAGAGCTCTGATACCAACTTGTCACGACCCAAAATCCCACCACAGGCGTCGTGATTGCACCTAGTCTCAAAGAGTAGGTAACCTGATACTTACAACAATTAAGAAAGTTTAACAATGATAATTTAGAACATAGTTTAATATAAATACCGAAATAAAAGCGAAATGAGCCTACGCGGCAATAATCATAACCTCCCAAGACTAGGTAATACAGAGTCACGAACTCTAGCTGAATACATGGAAAGATCTTAAAGATCAAAATACAATATTATTCAAATGACAAGCTCACAGTACAATGAAAGGAAAAGACTCCAAGGGACTGCGACGACCAAGCAGCTTTACCTTGATTCCTCGCGATCAATAAGCTATCTTTGTCCGAGTTCGTTATCTCCAATACTTGGATCTGCACACAAATGAGCATAAGTGTAGCATGAGTACACCACGGTCGGTACCCAATAAGTATCAAGACTAACCTCGGTGGAGTAGTGACGAGGTACAAGTCAAGACACCTACTAATCAAAATAATCTGTGCAATATAAAAGTATAAAGCTAATAATTAAAGCATGAATTAGTAAATGGAAACAAGAATAAACATATGATATAAACATTTAAAGTAGCAGAACACCATTAAACCACCAGCGAGAACATATAAGGTAAATAGGTGCCAACTGACAAGCAAGTCATTCCATTACAAGTCTCATAGCGAATTACGCCAAGATACCTCATCTCACAACCAAGAGTCACGAGTCTCAAACCGCAAATCCTATGCTCACGGCTCCTTGTGCCCACATGTCTAGTTATAACCGCATGGACAACTCACGTGCCAATCTCCCAATCCGCCCAGAATGATCACAGGCTCACAATCGCAATCCATCCAGCATGGTCACAGGCTCAATATCATAATCCGCCTGGCATAACCACAACTCAATATCAACATGAAATCATATAATACAAGAATACATGGGCATGATCAATAAATATTAAGTTTAAAACTCCTAAACATGTAAAAATGGCATGCTACGACGTATGCTTGTGCGAGTATACTATTACAGCCTAAGTCAACAAGTAATATCAAAGATATCGAGTAGCTCATTGAAATCATCTCAACAAGTCATGTAAGGTGTATGACATACTCAAGGAGAATCACGCTAACATACAAATATCGTCAACATAATAACCCTAGGCCATCATACATCATCCCTGACATTGCCAACCTTATATCCACAATAGCCACCCGTATCACTACGCCTAGACAATACTATTAACCACCTGTATCACTCCAATAGCCACCTGTATCACTCCGTATAATAGCCACATGTATCAATTTGCACAATTAACAACGGTGAGATGTCACCCTTATTCCCCACATAACAACAACAGTGAGATGCCACCCTTATGCACCGCATAACACACAACCAAACCACATAATAATTCATATGTGCTAACATCACAACAACGCAACATATCAACTCATACCACAAGTGCCAATACGTCACAACCTTTCCAACAGAACCAACAATATCTATATTTCCACAACCAATAGCCCACAGCTCAAACACAATATGTATAGAATCTCAATAATAACAAAATGATTGGGAAAGTAACTCAACTATGAACAACACCCCCTTCAAACATAACTTCAATCAAACTAGAATAATGACTTTCTATAACTTCAACTTAAATTAATTGCTGAAGGATCAACTCGATGATGAAGGTATTTCTATGAAATGGCAAACTTCAAATTCTAGTGTACCAAATAGGCTAACAATGAAAGAGATGGCACGAACTAGAAACTACGTATAAATGTGTGAGAATGACCCGACAACAAAAGGATATAATGTACCAACCACTTCAATTAAGAGTAACTCAACAATAAAAGAAGTCACATAATAAAAAAAGAGGTAACAACTTCAAATAAAGGATATAAGAGTAAACTTGACAAGTAAAGGATGTGACATGTAACGACAACTTCAAATAAAGCATGTGATAGTAAATGTCACGCCCCAAACCTGAAGGGACGTGGCCGGCACCCGGTACCATACTCGGCCCGAGCGTACCACTCTGTAACTGTGAACTCTAGAGGAATAACCCTCAACCTACGCCGATGAGACCATATTCTGAATCATCTAAAAATATCGTCTGTCTAATCTAGGGGGTAAACAAACCCGAAAACTCATATATATATATATAAAAGAATGTACAGACTGACGAGGCTGCCGTGAACATCTACTGTTATACAAACTATACAAGACTTGTCTACAAGCCTCTAGAGATAGTTGAACTGTATCATGGTCGGGACAGGGCCTCGACCTACCCATCAAACCTGTATATATAAAACGGACTCCAAGGTCTAGACCTGGTAACTCCGGGGAAGTGGAGCTTACCAACCAAGCTTATATTTGGCTCTGTCTACTGGGAAGGTCTATCCAGCTGTCTATCAGGACCTGCAGGCATGAAATGCAGCGTCCCCAACAAAGGGACGTCAGTACAAATAATGTACTGAGTATGTAAGGCAACAAAATAACTGAAAGCTGAAACTGAATTGGTGATATAATATCGAAATGTAACTGGGAGTCAAAAATAATCTGAAGATATGCTTACCTGCTGATACTGACTCAACTCTCTCCATATAGTATGTAAAAAAGTTGTCCGGCCCTATAAGGCTCGGTATGTGTAACTGCCCTGTCGTAGTAGGCTCGCTCATAGGCGCTCGGCCATACTAGGCTCTGTATCTCGGCCATTCTGGGCTCACTCATAGGCGCTCGGCCACAGTAGGCTCGGTATATACTTACCATCTGATCAGAGGTTGCCCAATAGGGGCCTGCCCACCGATTATAGCTCGATGGTGGTAAACATACTGTAACACTGTATATATATACACTCTCTGCTCTCTTAGCTGAAATAAGACTCTCTTCTCTCTTAGATGAAATAAGACAATACTGAACTGAATATGAAGTCCCGATAAGGGAGAATACTGTAACTTCTGAGACTAGGATAATGTGAATAAATTCAGGAATACGAACTTCTCTTTATGCCTCGTTATCAAACTCATATAGTTACGGGATCATGCCAAAATGAAGAAAGGTTTAGCCTTAACATACCTTATCACAATATTTCCAATCACCAACTTGAACTCACCTCTTCTCACCTTAATCTACAACAACGATAATAATACTATCATTAAGTTACGAAAGGTACAACTAACGCACAACGAACGACAAGCTTATTTTGTATTAAAACGGGCAGCATCTCCCCTATAATTCTTACTTCCTCCAAATTCAAGATAACACCAACAATACAAGAACAGAACAATAACAACATATATACATCATTTTTCAGTCCTATATACACCATCAAATACTACAAAACAGCCCAACACACCCCAATCTCTTCATACACAAAACGACCACCGTGGTAGTGTCAAACGACCCGGAAATGTTATGACGAACGACCAGCCAACCACCCTACATTTATATGGTGTTTCTACACCCACTTCCTCCTCCAAAACACCACAAAACATTAGTAAAACATGCAGCCCAATAGCAATACAAAACAGTCCACAAAACAGTCCGCTACAAGTGAATAACTCGAACTCACGACTTCCGATCACCGTCCTGTGAGTTCTTACAAGTATAGAACGACTTACCATGAATTTACAGAAGAAAAACTGGATGAAAGAGAGCAGTAAACTCACCTTATTTGTTGGATAACTCAGCTCCTATCTTGGTTCTTCAAACTCTAGGTTTTACCTCCAATTAGAACTTGAAAGGGAGAGAAAATCAATTAGGGTTTGTGGGAAATTTTTGGGAGGATTGTTTTGCAGAGCTTATGTCTGATTATTATGCTCTATTTTAAGTCTAATATATGAAGAAAATAGGCCTTAGAAAGGCCTCTTTGGACGACCCGAAATGGCCCATTTTTGGGCTTTCATTTAAGCAAGTAGGTGACACACCTACTTGTCACCTAGCAGCTTGCGCAGTATCGCAAACATGCCCATATCGCTCTACTCCGATGTTGTATTGACAAACGGTTTAATGAGTTGGAAAATAGACTCATAGATCTTTAATTTTATGGGTGGAACACCCCATAACTCTAAGTATATTGGGAGAAAATTGCAGTTACATTTGACCCAAAGTTTCTGTAAAACTTATGAACGTAACTTGTGATGACTTTCATCGACTTTTGTTCCACCACTCGCTTGACTTCAAAACATAACACACGACTATCATACGACTAACATAAATCATAACATAACCTACTTATCAATTTAAACACCCTGGTCTCACTCCAAAAGTACATGTTATAACATTCCCAATTTGTCGACTTTCGACGTAACATTATTTGTTTTCAATTCCTTTAGCTTCTGAAACTTCCAACCATCTTTGTACTTGTTGTTCATGATCTTTAATATTTGTAACCTCCGAGGTAATATGATTAACTTACTTTGCAAACTTTTCAAATATGATTTTATTTCTGAGCTTACATCAATTGACTTATGATGACTCGTACGTACGAAAACATGGGTTGTAACATCATTCCCCCCTTTGGAACATTCGTCCTCGAATGTTGACTGGTGCACTTATCAGTCTCATAACCTATTGCTCTCATAAATACTTTATTGCTGGCCTTTCCATCTAAGCAACTGTTCTATGAATAAATCCATAGGCCAGGGCATTCCTCCCTTTAGGCCTCTTCTGACACCATGACTTTTGGTCTGAATCCTTCCAACCTCATAATTATTGCGACCTTCTGTCATTCATCTTGTACGACTTTGTCCTTATATGTGTGCCTATGTGACTCTTCTGTTCCTTTTCTTCCAGCTTTTAGCCAATCTCTAAGCCTCACTTTGGGAATATATATAGAACTATGACAAGTTGTTCCTCCCGGTGTATATAGGTGTAGTAAAGTTCTTCGCTTGGTAATTTGTCAAACTTACGACTGTTGCGATATCTTGTTTCGTAGCCTTGTAAATATATCCTTATGGATTTACTACATCTAGGTAGGTCATACTACACTATCACACTTGCTTCCGTTTATTATTGCCGAGGTTTGCTACCCAACTCCATGTTACCTCTCGCTTCTTATCCTATATGTATAAATCTAAGTCCTTTAGTTCTTCCTCATTACTGTTCATCTTAAAAATGAAGGCCTGATATCATCTCATACTTTGGAACTTGTATCTGCCTATTGTTGATTCACCTTAATGTGGATCTATAATCTACCATTGATAACTTGAAACCTCTTACGTAATACATTATCCTTAGGGATCATGTCTCATCAGGAAACATCTGAAGTTATTTTCTTGATCCATCTAGGGATGATACTATACTTCAATAAGTGTATTTCATCGCATCCCAACGTGATTCATCTTATAAGGGGTATTTTAATCTCATGCAATTCATGAGTTCCCTTCTCTTTTAATCATTAACCAATCAATAGCCTTAACGTTACCCTCTTATATATCACAATTACACCATTATTCTACTACCAGGGCAACATTTTATCTCTTCAAATTTCTCATAGTCTTAGACTCCTCTGAGTTCGTTCAGGCTATACTGAGTTATTTTTTTTTATAACTTACGGAAACCATCAGTTCTCTTGTTTTGATGGGCTTAATTCTGCGGCCTTACCTATTCTCGTCAGCTTCTCAATCACCTCTGCTTATCCTTACTCATGTCCGCCTAAAACCATGTTTCTCTACCATACTTTATCTTGAGACCTACACATATTTATTTATAGTACTCACAACCTTCCTTTAACTTTCTAGCACCATACATTTCCTTATGTTATTCAGGAACTTCAAGCGGGACATCAAATTGTCTCTAACTCTTCTTTACTCTCTTAACTAGACCTCTCGGTACTTGGAAACTATAGGCTAGAAGATATGTCCCTGACAACACCACTATCATTTGTGGGTACTGAATCATGGCGCTTCTAGCCCGCTATCTGATGTATGGACTATTCACAACCTTCTACATTTGAGCATTTCGTACCTTCTTAACCTTTACCTTACTTAGCTTTTAATCTCGCATTGTATCTTCTGTCTCTTTAATAACCTCCCTTCCACATAGGTAGAATTCACTTCCACTTCTTGAAGCTCTACTATAAACTTGCACCTCTAGTGCGTACACAATCCGGTGGGAGCTTCATACTTACTCTTTATGAGACTGGTACTCTTTTTTTTTCTAGCTTTATTGTAGAGCCATTATAGAATATGGCTGTTGTACTATCTTTCTTGTACCTCTAATGTTAAGAGTGATTTTGCAATGTTCAGACTCCTAATTCACTTACCTGATGTAACTCGTTAGTTTTCTCTTCTCTCCCAGCCTTTAAGTAGGCTTAAGCTATCTTTCGATCTGTTGCTCGGGGTATTATTACTTTCACCTTTTGTGGATGCCATAGAACATCCATAATATAATCTTCTAACAATTCAAGCCTTTGTCTGTGAGGTGGACTCAATTCTTTCTTTTAAATTTATATCAGCATCTTTTGTAGTTGTAGGAATGTCAACATATATGCTACATGGATAATACTCTGAAATGTTAAGTGCGGTCATAACATAACTAACTCTGGGTCATTGATTCAATAATTCCTTTCGTGCCTTCTCAGTTTTCTTTAAAAGTGTGCAATTACTTCTCCTGGTCGTTCTGCCACTTATTGCATGAATATTTGGCTTATCCTAGTGCCCACACCTATATGAATTTCGTGCAACTCATATGATCTCAAATATTACCTTTTTTTTTTTTTTTTTTTTTTTACTTCCCGTTCATTAGCCACGATAGGTGCCACTTTCTTAAGGAGTGTATATAATATTGTAGTGAGACTGTTGTTACAAGATCATTTCTTCTTTAGGTCATTATGCTTATGTTGAAGCCTTCTTCCTTATTTCCTCAGCTAGTCTTTCGTTGTAGCACTTAGGGAAGACCCTCTGACTCTAGTAGAGCTGTGAGCTTTTTACATCGTATACCCGATGAAAGATTTGATATACTGACTCGCCAATAATTATCCTTAGTTACTTATCTCTACGCCCTTATGCTCGTAGGGTTACTTTTGCACTCAAATTTTTATTATCTCCTCAGTGGCACTCTCTCTTTTATTTCCATAACACTTATACGGTACCTTTTACTGCCCAACTCCTATCAGAATATTCCTCAAGGATTACAATGTCGTATCTACGAGATCGAATTTCCTATGCTGGGTTTCACTTCATTTATCTTGCATGGTCTACTGATTTATCTAAGACCTCTTGTCTATCCATGACTAGGCTCTTACTGAATTCCTGAATGAACTTCTAACTACTCATCAGTCCATGCTCATATTTACCTTCTGGGTAACCACTCTTGGGTTATGTCTTCTACCTTAACTTAACTTTTGCACTGGCTCCTAATGTATCAAGTGTTCATTCGCTCTTATTTATCAATAACATTTGGTGTGGGAACCCTTACTGCCTCCCCTCGTCATCGTGCTTGCATAATGTTCTGGACTCGTATCATGCCTGTAGGATCTGAATAGATGCAATATCATTCCTTTCACCATTTACTGCATTCTTCCTTTACTATTCCATAGTTACCTGAACCACTTAACTCTGACTTAATACCATATTACACCATCTTCCCCCCCTTTAGGGGAGTATTAACATGTAATGCTATGAAGACTTACTTATAAATATTTTACCTCTTCATCTTTGACGTCTTTTCACGTCTTTATTGACTCTTACTTGTTTTGCAGTAACCTTTATGTATCAAGGATAATTGAATATCTTACACACGACGGTATCAGATACCTAGTGTAACTGGAACACTTAGTCCCTTAAGATTAACTTTGCTCAAAGTTCTTGCTTTAGGGAAGCATCTTCCTGAGTGACCTTTACAGGTTATTCTTCTGTTGTCGATTGTATTATTGCTGGAATGCAATATTTGAAATTCTCTTGATGTCAACTATTATCACCTCATTTGATCCCTAATTGATGTTCAGTTTATCTTGTTCACTAGCCCATGCTAATTTCTATTACTCCGGGGGTCTAAATTGTTTTGTCCTGGTAATCATGTTGGACGCACCAACTCATTTCTCGAAATGAGGAAATGACTTTTGGCCTATACTCTTTTATTGTCTCAAGACCTGTCACCTCTTATTTTTTTCTTTCACTTGACTATAGACTCTATCATCATATCATATTTTGATTTACTATTATCACCCATTTATCACATCTTACTCATAATACTTCATTTACTCTCTTCTTATTCTCCTGCCAATACTTCTGTTTATCGCATTATTCTGAAAACTTCAACAAAACATTGTTTCACTTTTAGCTCCCCTGGCTCAATCCACCATTTCGGGTTACTCTAACCCAAACTGGATCTTGATATCCCATCCTTCTTTTAAATATATATGTTAGCTCCCATAGGGCATAACTGAGATGGGTGTGACTAATTGTACATACCTCTATTTCTGTTGAAGGTAACTTAGAATCCTTTTATTTCTCTGCCTGACATGGAAATTCGGACAATCTTCATTAACTAGGTACCTCGTACCCTTCTTCACCTTGCTTCTGTTACCCGTTGAAACTTATACTTTTACCTTCTGATACTCCCATGGCCTGTTATTCACGGGGTATGTTAGATATTCCCGTCTTAGGGTAAATGGGAAATTTGCACATATGGTAAGCACGATCTAATAGGGTCTCAAACAGGGCCACGTAGTCAAGAATTCTCTCTCTACTAATGCTTTTATATGCTGTTGTATTAGCCCTTTAACTAGTTATAATTTTTCTAATTGAAAGCATCGCTATATCATTAGCAAACATAAGCTTTGGCTCGAACTCTTATGACTCAGCTCTATAGCACGATTTGGATTTGAATGAAGGGTAGCAGACTCCTAAATGCCTTGTAGCCTCCTGCTTATAAGTGTGGTGCACAACACACCCATAAACAAGACTCTACTAGACACGGCTTGTAGACTCCCTAGGACAGAACTGCTCTGATACCAAGTTTGTCACGCCCCAAACCTGAAGGGACGTGGCCGGCACCCGGTACCATACTCGGCCCGAGCGTACCACTCTGTAACTGTGAACTCTAGAGGAATAACCCTCAACCTACGCCGATGAGACCATATTCTGAATCATCGAAAAATATCGTCTGTCTAATCTAGGGGGTAAACAAACCCGAAAACTCATATATATATATATAAAAGAATGTACAGACTGACGAGGCTGCCGTGAACATCTACTGTTATACAAACTATACAAGACTTGTCTACAAGCCTCTAGAGATAGTTGAACTGTATCATGGCCGGGACAGGGCCTCGACCTACCCATCAAACCTGTATATATAAAACGGACTCCAAGGTCTAGACCTGGTAACTCCGGGGAAGTGGAGCTTACCAACCAAGCTTATATTTGGCTCTGTCTACTGGGAAGGTCTATCCAGCTGTCTATCAGGACCTGCAGGCATGAAATGCAGCGTCCCCAACAAAGGGACGTCAGTACAAATAATGTACTGAGTATGTAAGGCAACAAAATAACTGAAAGCTGAAACTGAATTGATGATATAAAATCAAAATGTAACTGGGAGTCAAAAATAATCTGAAGATATGCTTACCTGCTGATACTGACTCAACTCTCTCCATATAGTATGTAAAAAAGTTGTCCGGCCCTATAAGGCTCGGTATGTGTAACTGCCCTGCCGTAGTAGGCTCGCTCATAGGCGCTCGGCCATACTAGGCTCTGTATCTCGGCCATTCTGGGCTCGCTCATAGGCGCTCGGCCACAGTAGGCTCGGTATATACTTACCATCTGATCAGAGGTTGCCCAATAGGGGCCTGCCCACCGATTATAGCTCGATGGTGGTAAAAATACTGTAACACTATATATATATATACACTCTATGCTCTATTGGCTGAAATAAGCCTCTTTTCTCTCTTAGATGAAATAAGACAATACTGAACTGAATATGAAGTCCCGATAAGGGAGAATACTGTAACTTCTGAGACTAGGATAATGTGAATAAATTCAGGAATACGAACTTCTCTTTATGCCTTGTTATCAAACTCATGTAGTTACGGGATCATGCCAAAATGAAGAAAGGTTTAGCCTTAATATACCTTATCACAATATTTCCAATCACAAACTTGAACTCACCTCTTCTCACCTTAATCTACAACAACGATTATAACACTATCATTAAGTTATGAAAGGTACAACTAACGCACAACGAATGACAAGCTTATTTTGTATTAAAACGGGCAGCATCTCCCCTATAATTCTTACTTCCTCCAAATTCAAGATAACACCAACAATACAAGAACAGAACAATAACAACATATATACATCATTTTTCAGTCCTATATACACCATCAAATACTACAAAACAGCCCAACACACCCCAATCTCTTCATACACAAAACGACCATTGTGGTAGTGTCAAACGACCCGGAAATGTTATGACGAATGACCAGCCAACCACCCTACATTTATATGGTGTTTCTACACCCACTTCCTCCTCCAAAACTCCACAAAACAGTAGTAAAACACGCAGCCCAACAGCAACACAAAACAGTCCACAAAACAGTCCGCTACAAGTGAATAACTCGAACTCACGGCTTCCGATCACCGTCCTGTGAGTTCTTACAAGTATAGAACGACTTACCATGAATTTACAGAAGAAAAACTGGATGAAAGAGAGCAGTAAACTCACCTTATTTGTTGGATAACTCAGCTCCTATCTTGGTTCTTCAAACTCTAGGTTTTACCTCCAATTAGAACTTGAAAGGGAGAGAAAATCAATTAGGGTTTGTGGGAAATTTTTGGGAGGATTGTTTTGCAGAGCTTATGTCTGATTATTATGCTCTATTTTAAGTCTAATATATGAAGAAAATAGGCCTTAAAAAGGCCTCTTTGGACGACCCGAAATGGCCCATTTTTGGGCTTTCATTTAAGCAAGTAGGTGACACACCTACTTGTCACCTAGCAGCTTGCGCAGTATCGCAAACATGCCCATATCGCTCTACTCCGATGTCATATTGACAAACGGTTTAATGCGTTGGAAAATAGACTCATAGATCTTTAATTTTATGGGTGGAACACCCCATAACTCTAAGTATATTGGGAGAAAATTGCAGTTACATTTGACCCAAAGTGTCTGTAAAACTTATGAACGTAACTTGTGATGACTTTCATCGACTTTTGTTCCACCACTCGCTTGACTTCAAAATATAACACACGACTATCATACGACTAACATAACTCATAACATAACCTACTTATCAATTTAAACACCCTGGTCTCACTCCAAAAGTACATGTTATAACATTCCCAATTTGTCGACTTTCGACGTAACATTATTTGTTTTCAATTCCTTTAGCTTCTGAAACTTCCAACCATCTTTGTACTTGTTGTTCATGATCTTCAATATTTGTAACCTCCGAGGTAATATGATTAACTTACTTTGCAAACTTTTCAAATATGATTTCATTTCTGAGCTTACATCAATTGACTTATGATGACTCGTACGTACGAAAACATGGGTTGTAACAGTAAACATAACGAATAATAGATATAACATGTGCTAACAATTCCAAATAAATATATGAAATAAGACTAAGAGTCTAAACCGGTCAATTTTCACATATAAGCCCGAGTACGTACTCGTCACCTCGCGTACACGGCTTCCACATAACACAAATAACACGAACAACTCAAATCCTATAGGGTAGTTCTTCCACACAAAGTTAGGCAAGATACTCACCTCAAGGAAGCCAAATCAATACTTTAAAATGACTTTCTCGAGTGAAACAAACCTCTGAACGGCTCAAATCTAGCCAAAATGTCTCAAAATCATAAATAAAAATCATAGAAAACAATTGCGAATAATAAAGCTTCGATCTTTAATGAAAACTAAAAAGTCAACCCCGGCCCGCACCTCGGAACCTGACAAAATTCAAAAAATTAGAGCACCCATTCCGATACGAGTCCAACCATACCAAAATTATCCAATTCCGACATCAAATTGGCCTTCAAATGCTCATTTTACATTTTTGAATATTTTTACAAAAATTCTTATTTTCTCCAATTCAAATCACTAATTTAATGATAAAAACAAAGATGAAATCATGAAATATAATCAATTACATATAAAGAATATTTGTCCCAACCCAAAGTGTGAAAATCTTCTTCAAAAGCGCCCAAATCTGAGCTCCATAGCTTAAAGTATGATAAAATGACCAAGACCTTTCTAGAGTACTTTAAACACTGCTCCAACGGTACCCTTTGCGATTGAGGTCACCAACCATGTGATCGCGATTATAAAATTTCCTCCACATATTTTACCCATCGCGATCGCGGCCATTTCTCCGTGATTGCAATGAACAAATTTTCATTACCCTTCCCAAACTCTTCTCAGATAGTCTGTAGTATATAAGCCATAAATATTTGTACAAACTCCAAATGACAAATGGTTTTGGTTTTCTGGAAACTAGATACAAAGTGCTACAACTTTTATTTTTGGATCATCTTTAAATTCCTTATAGATTGCAAGATATAAGCTTCCGAAGCCACTCCTTTGGCAGCAGATTTTTCGTCTACGCGATCGCGAAAAGGCTTCCACGATCGCGAAAAGGCTGCCACGATCGCGATTCACAGTTCCCCAAACAGAAATTTGCACTTTGCGAACGCGACCCAAAGTCCACGATCGCGATGCACACCCCTATGGCAAAAAACAACAACTGAAAATGTCCTTGAAATGGTCCGAAACCACCCCGAAACTCACTTGAGCCCCTTGGTATCCCGTCCGAACATACCAAAAATCACCATAACATAACACGGACCTGCTCGAGGCCTAAAATCACATCAGATAGCATCAAAACTACGGATCACACCTCAAATCAAACTTAATAAGCTTATAAACTACCAATTTCTACAACTCGTGCTGAATCATATCAATTCGAGCCGGAATGACGTCAAATTTTGCATGCATGTCCCAAATGACACAAAGGAGCTATACCACCTCCCGAAATCAAATTTTGAACCCGATATCAACCTAGTCAACTCCCGGTCAAACCTCTCAACCTTCCAAACCTTTAACTTTTCAATTCTTTTCGAAAATGCATCAAAACAACCTATGGACCTCCAAATCCAAACATACGTCTAATTCCCAAATCACCATACGAAGCTATTGGAATCATCAAAATACCATTTTGGAGTTGGCTACACAAAAGTCAAACTTCGGTCAACTCTAGCCACTTAGGCTTCTAAAACAAGAATCTTCCAAATCAATCCTAAATCATCCAAAAATCGAACCCGACCATACACTCAAGTCATGATATACAATACAAAGCTACTCAAAACCTTAAGCCACCAAACACAACGCTAATTCTCACAACGACCGGTCGGGTTGTTACATTCTCCACCTCTTAAACAAACGTTCGTCCTCGAACGTCCTAAGAACAGTTTTGAAGTCATCAAATAACTGAATCTACTCATCATATGTATACTCGCGGGGTGATCCCATGTCACCCCAATCTGCATAGGCCCGACAACACCATCTCAACTGAAGATTTTTCCTGCCACCCACACCGATAAGCCTTAGAACCAAATATTTCACCATCTGATCATTTCCTAAAGACGCGATTCCCACATAAACACACAGTACCAACCTCAACCAGCTGCCACAACTTATGCATACACCCACAAGGTGTGACCACCAGATGTAATACATCACCCACATGCCCATACCAACATCTCTGCCCACAATAGCTGCCCATAATCAAATCCAACACCGGCAAATAACCTCATAACAACTAAAATCTTGTCCCAAACCTTCACAACGCAGATATCGATGCAAGAAAGCTAAAAATCACATAACCACTCATCCAAATCAACAAGTCACACCCAACGCTACCTAGCCACATACCTCGCAAGCTAAATCCAATAAGCACAAGGCGAATATGACTTAATATGGAAAGAGAAACAAATGAGAGAGATATCATACAAGTCCGACAAGCACAACCCCCTATCAGTACCATATTACTAATTCGTTCCATAAGGGAGAAAAAAAACATATGAACTAATCATAAGGATCTCATCATAATATAACTCCATCGTGGCGCATTGCCTAGTTCGAATAGAATACATATCATACCAACCGAAAACTTCCACTACCTCAATTCTTCAAAACAAAATCACAATGCGTAATAGACCTCCCATACTGGTAGAGCACCTAAATCACAAATCATAACAAAACCACCCAAAAATCACATCAAAACCTACTGTAATGAGTAACATAAAGTTCATTCTAGTCTTATAGCTCTCAATAGTGAACAAACCAAGACGATAGACACGGGCTACCACTATAGAATCTCCCAACAGGGGTAAACACATAAGTAGAGTATAAGAATAATGAAACTCACCTATATATGAAGCAAGATAGGAGGACTCTCCCTGATAAACAGAACCAAATCAAAAGAAGAATGACGCTCCTTTATAACAAATCGAAACCATAACTGTAATGACACTATCTAGTATAGCAGCCTCAGTCCTACCATAGAAAGTATATCAACGGGCCAGGCCTCCCCCTTTAGGGTGCCCTCTACCCGCCTATCCTCCACCCCTAGTTGGCTGTGCATGTGGAGTAGCAACTGGAATGGAGCACGTAGCCTGCGTGATCTGATGAAATCCGCCCCTCCTGAGTCTGGAACAATCTCTCATGATGTGCTTAGTATCACCACACTTATAACAATCCCTATGCGGGCGTGGCTGCTCATACTGAGCCTGTGCCAGATAACTGGAATAACCGTTGTAGGAACCTCGTGCAGGTGGTGCACTAAAAGATGACTGCCCTATATGAGTACCTTGACTAACTAGAGCACCATGAGTAGTCTAAACTGCGGACTAGACTAGCCAACTGCCAGAGCCTCTGCCGTGATGGGTCATAGCTGAAGAGTAGAATCCAGTAAATCCTCTAGAACTCGAGACCTCTTGGCCTCCTTATCCTCCCTCTCCCCACCCCGAATACGCTCTAATATCCTAGTAATGTCCACAACCTACTGAAATGGAGTATCAGTCTCTAAATCCCGAGCCATGCTGAATCTAAGACCATAACTGAGCCTCTCGATTAATCTGCGGAATATCTGAATGTAGGAACCAAAGTAGGTGTATGACGGGATAACTCAGTGAACCTGATGGCATACTCTGACACCATCATGGTGCCAAGATGCAGTTGCTCGAACTCTGAGCCTAAGTGGGTGGTGATGCATCGACTGGTCAACCCTCCTCATAAACCTACCACCACTGATACGCTTCTCCCGACAACCGAAATATAGTAAAAGCAACTCCGCTTACCTCCACAATACCCATGGTGCAGAGAATAGAGTGACACTTCTCTAAAAAACCCTGTACATCTAGGGGTAACAACAAGCGCCTGATAAGTGGAGATTTTGACTACTTATTAGTGCCTTTTAGCTTTTATTTTAGTCCAAAAGCGTTTAATTATATTCCCAAAAACTAATGAAATATGCTTAATTGCAGGAATATTGGAAAATGAGCCTCCAAGATAAAATCCTACTCAAGAAGGAGTGATCTGAATTCAAGGACAAAAAAAGACACAAGCTTAAAGTGCGGACCGCAGAATATCATCCGCGGCCGGAGATTGTGCAGAAGAAATTATCAGATATCTTTGAGAAGTGCGGTCCGCACATAAAAGGTGTGCCCGCGGAAGCTAGGCAAGAGAAAAAGTACAGAGAACCTATCAATGGACGTGCGGACCGCATAATTATTGTGTGGCCTCAGAAGATCAGCTATGCGGCCGCAATTGCATTTGTGCGGTCCGCAAAAGAGCCATGTGTGGCCGCACTCAGAAATGTGCGAGCCGCAGAAAGAGAGAGATGCGGACACGGTTCAGAATTATGAGGCCGCATGATTCCAATCCTGTCAGGTTGAAGCAAAAGTGCGGACTGCATATGGAATTGTGCGGCCGCAGAACCTCCGAAGGGCATTTTTGTCTGAAAATTCCAGCTCTGTATAAGTAGAAGAGTTTCACCTTTTTAGGTCAAGTTTTTGACATCAGCAGATACACTAGCCATTTTTCTTTACTATCTTTAGTAGTTTTTGCCATTTTGAGCTTTTTTAACGTAGATTTCTTTATTCAAATTATCAATATGGGTTTAATTATCACTTATTCTTCTTTCTCTTCTAATTTAAGCATGAGTAGCTAGATTCTCACTAGGGTTATGACCCAACCCTAGTGTGTTAACTTAATGGGTATTTGATTTATTGCTTATTTATGGTTGGGTGTTGATTATCTAGCCTAGTTCTTTCTTTAATTTGAAGCATTAATGGTTGCAAATATTATTTCATACCTATTCGACTTGGTCTCTATTTGAGAAAGAGAGATTTAGTTTAGAAAAACTTGGCTAGCAAGAAATTGGGTCAATCGAGAGATTGATAAGCCCAATTAAAGGGTTGAACATAGAGATAGTAAAACCTGACTTGAGCTTATTATCAACTGCTTTGTTCAAAACCCATTTGGACTTGAGAAAGCCAAATTGGACAAAATCACTCTTTGACCGAGAGGTGTCGAGTGAGTACTTGAGTGTTGATAGCTATAATACACTCCAACTAATAAAACAAGCTTTAAGGCTTACAACACATTAAGCGAACACCTAGATGAAGGTCATAGCCCAAGGCCTTTTATATCATTTGAAAAACAACCAAAAATAATTTCCTAGTTTAAATTCTTAGTTTGTAATCTTAGTTTAAATTAAACCTAGAAACAACCCACGTTTGTGGAGGTGCAATTTGAGATAGTTCATACTCATACACTGCAATTTATACTTCTAAATTCGACGTATAGTTCCCTGTGGAATTCGACCTCGACTGCTTGTTGGGTATTACTATTGCAATCGACCGTTTCATAACCTTGAATTGACGTGTGAACTTGGACGAGATCAATTTTTGGCACCGTTGCCGGGTAGCATAAAAATAGATTTAGCTATATAGTTTGTTTTGTGTGTGAATTGTCTTCTTTTCCTTCCTTGTTACTAATTTGTGTGAATCAATTTTAGGTACCATAATGGCAAACGACAATGATCAACTCGGAAACATGCCTTTGGGGGATGTGCACGTTGAAGATGACCAAGTTAAAGAGGTTCCTCTTGAACCTCAAGCAAATAGAAGAGGTTGGGCACCTCAAGACAACGTCCCAATTCCACCTCCAGCTCCACCAAGAGCGGCTCCACATCGGGTGTTGCCGAATGAAGGGTATACAAGTGCCATTGTCCCACACCGCATTAGGGTGGGAAACTTTCAAATCACGAATATAATGCTCACATTGTTAGAGCAACGAGGATTCTTCACCGGGGCTCCGAGTCAAAATGCATACAAACACTTGAAGGGGTTTGTGGACACTTGTTGGGGGAGTAAACAGACAAATGCCTCCAAGGATACTTTAAGGTTGAGGCTATTTCCTTTCTCTCTACAGGGGAAAGCCTTGGATTGGCTAGAAAGATAGCCAAATCACTCCATCCATACATGGGATGAATTGGCGAAGAAATGTATTTCCAAGTTATTTTATCCCAGGCGTATGGCTACTCTTAGAGACGAGATTCTAGCATTCAATCAAGAGCCCAATGAGCCATTGCATGAAATATGGGAGATGTACTGAACTATGGTAAAAGAGTGCCCAAATATTTACATGACGGATGCTATGATTCAACAACTTTCTATCGGGGGATCAATTCTACAAATCAGTGCGTGGTTAATCCACTTGCCGGTGGAAATTTCATGACAACGCCGTATGCGGAAGCTTGTGAGATTTTAGATGAAATGGCTGATACTTCTTCGGTATGGCAAAGTAGAGCAAATGTTCCTCAAGGTGATTCGAACATGATTCACCTACATAATGAATTACATGACCATGGGTAAGACATTGCCAAGTTGACCACCACAATGAATCAATTAGCCAAAGCTCAACTTCAACAAGTGCAAAATCCTAAGCAAGTCAATTCCATGGAATGGTGGCAACAATCAAGGAAATTGGAGTGGTTGTAAAAACCAAGGCAATTGGAGTGGCAATAATCAAGGATATTGGGGAGGCAACAATCAAGGGGGATGGAACAATAATTAAGGCAATCGGGGGTCGGGTTTTCAAAGGCCCCCGATGTATCAACAATCGAGCAACCCTCCTCCTTATCCTTCCCATGGTCCAAATTATTCTAACAATGAGATGGGACGATTTGAAAACATGTTTAAGCAAATAATGGAGAAAAATGCCGAACTCTGATACCCAACTTCCCTCTCACAATACATCTATCTGAAACTTGGAAGTCCAAATGGGGAAAATCTCTCAAGCCCTAAACACTCGTCCTAAGGGGGCACTACCAAGTGACACGGTGGTGAACCCAAAGGCTGAAAACAATACGGGACATACTATGGCCGTTACTACAAGGAGTGAAAAAGGTGGGGATGCACCCATCTCGAATCAACGAAAGCTTGTGGATGATGAGAAAGTGGTTCAAGAAGATGAGATCTCGGACAATGTGGTGAAAGAAAATGAGGAATTACGGATTGCTATTGATGACAATGTAGAGGAATCTCAAGAGAAAGTGAACCCGTCTAGGATCACATTGTTGACGTACCGTAACCGGTAGTGCAAAAGGCTAAGGCACCAATGCCTAGGCCTCCTCCTCCATATCCTCAAAGGCTCACCAAGCGAAATGGCAAGAATCAATTCAGAAAATTCATTGACATGATGAAGAGTTTATCTATCAATGTGCCATTGGTTGAAGCCTTGGAGCAAATGCCCGGTTATGAAAGATTTATGAAGGACTTAGTGACAAAGAAGACATCAATGAATTTTGAAACTATAAAAATGACTCATCAAGTGAGTGAAAATGTGCATTCAATGGCTCCCAAGTTGGAGGATCCCGGTGTTTTCACGATTACTTGTACCATTGGAAGTGCCTAGTTTGCAAAAGCTCTTTGTGATCTTGGGGAAAGTATCAATTTGATGCCCTATTCAGTTTTCAAGACTTTGGGAATTGGGCAACCAAGGCCCACATCTATGAGATTACAAATGGCTGATCGTACCATGAAGAGACCATTGGGAGTGATTGAAGTTGCATTGGTTCGTGTTGATAAATTCATTCTTCCTGCGGATTTTGTTATACTTGATTGTGAAGTAGACTATGGGGTGCCGATTATTCTTGGTAGACCTTTCCTTACAACGGGAAAGGCTCTTGTTAATGTGAAAGCCTGTAAACTCACTTTTCGGGTGGGTGATGAAAAAGTGGTGTTCCACGTGTGCAAATCTATAAGGCAACTGAATAGCAATGAAGTGTGTTCGTTCGTGGACTTGGTTACCAATGTGATTATTGATGATACAAGTACCACGATTAATGTGGGTGACATGTTAGAGGCAATTTTGCTAAATATTGATGATGATGAAATGGATGGCTTCATGAAAAGTGTCAATTCTTTGCAAGGGATGGGGTCATACAATTATGCACCTCAGAAACTTTTCTTGGATCTCGAAAATAGGAAAACTCCTCCAATAAAGCCTTCAATTGAAGAGCCTCCTATCTTGGAGTTGAAGACATTGCCTCCATATCTCACATATGAATTCCTTGGCCCTTCCTTTACTTTACCGGTTATTCTTTCCTTTTGTTTGACTAACATGCAGGTTGACTCTACATTGGCGGAGCTCCACAAGAGGAAGAAAGCTATTGGGTGGACTTTGGCGGATATTCAGGGAATAAGACCCGCATTTTTCATGCACAAGATTAACTTGAAGGAGGATGCCAAACCCTTCATTGAACACCAAAGGAGACTAAATGAAGCCATGCAAGACGTGGTCAAAAAGGAGATCATAAAGTGGTTAGATGCCAGGGTTGTCTACCCCATTTCTGACAGTTCGTGGATTTCTCCGATGCAATGTGTTCCGAAGAATGGGGGCATAACTGTGGTCACCAATGATAAGAATGAGTTGATTCCAATAAGAACGATGATCGGGTGAAGAGTGTGTATGGACTATCGGATTCTAAACAAAGTCACAAGGAAAGTCCATTTCCCACTACCTTTTCTTGACCAAATGCTTGATAGGTTTGCCGGCCGGGCGTTCTATTGCTTTCTAGATGGATATTCGGGCTACAATCAAATCCTTATTACCCTAGAAGATCAAGAGAAAACAATCTTCACTTATCCCTATGGCACTTTCTCTTTCAAGTGGATGCAATTTGGCTTATGATATGCACCGATAACTTTTCAACGGTGTAAGATGGCGTTCTTTATTGATATGGTAGAGGAGTACCTTGAAGTATTCATGGATGACTTTTCGGTAGTCGGGGATTCCTTTGATGATTGCTTGGCAAATTTGGATAAGGTGTTGGCAAGGTGTGAACATTCGTGAAGGGCGTGAGACGTTTCTTGGGTCACGTGGGGTTCTTTCGGCGTTTCATAAAGGATATTTCCAAGGTGAGTACCCCTTGTGCAAGATTTTGGAGAAATATGTTAAATTTCAGTTCAATGATGATTGCATGAGAGCATTTGAATTACTCAAGTTCAAGTTCACAACTACTCCCATTATCGTCGCCCCGAATTGGAGCATTCCTTTTGAGCTCATGTGTGATGCTAGTGATGTGGAGGTTGGAGCAGGTTTGGGGCAACATATTAACCAGATCTTTCATCCGGTCGATTATGCTAGTAAGACCATGAATGATGCCCAAGTCAATTACACGGTGACCGAAAAAGACCTCATTTCCATTATCTTTGCTATGGAGAATTTTTGCCCGTACTTGATGGGTGCAAAGGTCATTGTCCACACGGATCATGCGGCACTTCGCTATCTTATGAGCAAGAAAGATTCCAAAGGCAGGTTGATAAGATGGGTACTTTTGTTGCAAGAGTTTGACATAGACATCCAAGACAGGAAATAAAGTGAAAACCAAGTGGCGGGCCATTAGTCTTGTTTAGAGGAGGAGGCGAGGCCACATGATGGCCTTATAATCAATGACTCCTTCCCCGATGAGCAATTCTTAGCCATTTCATGGAAAGAGGTGCCATGATTCACGGATCTAGCAAATTTTCTTGTAAGTGGTATCATCCTGAATGAGTTCTCTTCAAACCAAATGAAGAAGCTCAAACGGGATTGTCAAGACTATTATTGGGAAGAACCATACCTTTTCTAGATTTGTACGTATGGAGTGATTAGATGATGTGTACCAGAGGAGGAACAAGATGAAATACTTGGGGCTT
The DNA here is from genome assembly GCF_000715075.1 of Nicotiana tabacum. NCBI lineage: Eukaryota > Viridiplantae > Streptophyta > Magnoliopsida > Solanales > Solanaceae > Nicotiana > Nicotiana tabacum. The sequence continues at coordinate 11,828,872 of NC_134098.1, forward strand.
GTCATTCTTCGCCATATGGTGGTCACCATGGTGGAGCAAGAATGTCGGCCAAAGTGCTAAATTGCGGTTTCTATTGGCCCACTCTTTACAAGGATGCAAATGGTCTAGTCAAGAATTGTGATGAATGTCAAAGGGCCCGTGAAATCTCAAAGAAAAATGAAATTCCCCTCACCACCATTTTGGAAATTGATATTGTCGATGTGTGGGGTATTGACTTCATGGGACCTTTTGTGAGTTCTTGTGGAAACACCTACATCTTGGTCGCGATTGATTATGTGTCTAAATGGGTTGAGGCAGTTGTTTTACCTAACAATGAAGCAAGAAGTGTGGTGGCATTTTTGAAGAAGAACATCTTCACAAGATTTGGTATTCCTAGGGCTATCATAAGTGAAGGGGGATCACATTTTGCCACAAATATGTCGACACCTTACTCACTAAGTATGGTGTCACTCATAAAGTCACAACTCCCTATCATCCACAAGTAAGCGGTCAAGTGGAAGTCTCTAACCGGGAAATAACGAGTATTTTGTCCAAAACTATGAATGCTAACTAGACGGATTGGTCCAAGAAACTCGATGATGCTTTATAGGCTTATAGGACAACTTACAAAACACCTATTGGAATGTCTCCATAATGGTTGGTGTTCGGAAAAGCCTGTCATCTTCCAGTGGAACTTGAGCACAAAGCTATGTGGGCTTTAAAGAAGTTGAATCTTCAGTGGGATGTCGCCTCTAACTTAAGGATGGCACATTTGAACGAGTTGGATGAGTTCTAATATCATGTATACACAAGTTCATCCTTATACAAAGGGAAGATGGAATATCTCCATGACAAGTGCATTTGGAACAAAGAGTTTAAAGAGGTTGATCTTGTGTTATTGTTCAATTCGCGATTACGGATGTTTTCCGAAAAGTTAAAGTCTAAATGGAGTGGCCCATTTGAGATTGAGGGTGTGACACCCTTTGGTGCTTTGGACTTAAAGAATAAAAATGATGAGGTGCTTAGAGTCAATGGTCACCGGGTAAAGCATTATCTGGGAAAAGCTGGTGATGGCCATGTCGTGGCGGTAATTCATTTCAAATGATGGTAATTTGTGTCGTGCCGCGACGTTAAATCAGGTGCTTCTTGGGAGGCAACCCATGTTTCTTTTTCTTTAGATAGGTCTTATTTTGTGCTAACTAGTTTTGAAGTGTATTCCAGGAACTGTGCTCAGAAGCATTGGCGTGAGGACCGCACAATTATGAATATAGCAGAAGTCAATTGCGGCCGCACAAACTGAAATGGAAAATTGCAAACCTTGTGAAGTTTGTCTGTCAGAGAAATGGTCAAAGTGCGGCCGTATAAGGAAATCTGCTGTCCGCACCAAAACTTGCGGTCCTACACATAATTCTGCGGACCGCAGATCAACGGAGGGAAATTGAACAATAGGTGATAGAGTGCCGACTGCAGAAGGTATTCTGCGGCCGCTCTCGTCTCTTGAACCCTTAGCCAATCCCGTATAGCATACATAGTAGCCCTAAGGCTACTGTTGAGAATTTACACTCTCTGAGAAATTAAAACAAAGGCTAAAATCTTGCACACTACTGAGTCAATTATCTGCCACTTAATTGAGCATCTTTGATCATTCCTTAACACCACTTCATCACTGGTATGTTCAAATCATTTTTAGGATTCTTCAATTTTCTTGGTTTAGTTTACAATTTGTTAGTTATTTTAGACCATTTGTCAATTTCATATCTATGTGGGGTGTGACGTTTGTTGGGTAAACTCCTAGTTGCTATTTGGGGTATGGGTATTTGGTTTTTCATGTTTAAGTGCTACTACAATGTCCAATTTGTGCATAAAATTGAAACCCTAAGAATTCTGCCCGATTAAGTTTTGAAATGTTGGGCCCCACAAGGAATTGTGCGGTCTTCAGAAATATAGATTAGGGCTTTGGTGAAGCAAGATTGTTCTTACCGCACTTGAAATTATGCGGTCCGAAGAAATTCAATCGCGGCCGCAGAAACGTGTGTACGGCCGCAGATCAGGGCATTCTCTGTCCTTAGAGAGTTGCCATTTTTAGGCGCCCATTGTGTGAATGCACTTATAAAAGTGCGGAGCGCACTTCAACGCTGCGACCGCACTTTTAAAATTGTGCGGTCCGCACAACCCAACCTGCGGCCGCACTTGCACTTGTGCAGACCACACTTCCCCACCCTGCAACATGTTTTGTTCTGTGACTTTCCGTTTATCTGTAATTGAATTAGAACTGACTCCTGCTGCTGTTTGTTATAGAAAATGGTTAGATCCTGTGGTCGTGGTGATATATCAAAGGGGAGGGGTGAACCTTCCAGAGGCAGAGGTAGAGGCAAAAGCAATTTATCCCTCGCCCTCCAAAGAGTAATCAGCAAGAAAGCCACAGCAGACCGACGAAGATAGACCAAGCTCTTCGAATCAAGTTCATATGCACCGTCTAAGGAAGCATCGGAGGGCAACTCAGTGCAAGAGAGGCTTGCTGTGCAATCACAGCCACAACCGCTTCTGGACAGATACCAACTGACAAACGAGCCTACCTCTTCTGAGAGCACTTCTGAGGGGTCGGAAGGTAATAGTCAGGCTTTGGAGCCTTCATCTACACATTCCCCCGACACACCAGCTACTACAGTAGATGTAGATGAGATCCCGAATGATGGCCGAGGGGGTGATACCAGAGTACCCGGCCTTGAGAGGTCGAATAAGAAAGAAATTTGGGAAGATAAGTTCGTTAGTCTTGCAGCCTTATCTCGTTTCAGATAGTGGTGGCCGTCGAGATTGCTCACTCTTGAGCGTCAGTTTTTGTTAAAAGACCTTGATAAATATAACCTGACGGTGTCTAGAAAGTTTCGGGAGCAGAAGGGGTGGACATGGTTCACTAAAAGTGTGTTCGATGCCAAAGAGTACTTGGTCTGGTAATTTTATGCCAATGTGGCGTACATAAAAGAAGGGGACCAAAGTGACAAAAGTGAGGAACCTGAAAGTGAGGTTTGATCAGAACACCTTGAACACCTACTTGGGGTTTGAGGATGTTGAGCCAGTTCAATATTTGGAAACGCTAGCTGTGGGTGATGCAGCTCGCCCATGGCTAGCTGAGATTCTGGCAACTCCTGGACCACCACCACCATGGATCACAAATGGGATTCCTATTCATAGGAACACCATGAACTTCAAATCAAAGGGATGGAAGACATTTGTATACAGCAGGCTAGACCCATGCCAGAATGAGACAAATCTTCCAATTCATCGGGCAGTGCTAGTTGCCTCTATCATGGTCGGGTACCCAAACAATGTGGGTGTCGGGATGTCGGCCAACATGTCTTTAGTCGCCAGGCAAGGTGACACCTCCTACCCATATCCCAACACTATCACTGAGTACCTTACAGATTCGGGGGTAGAGACGCGGGATTTTGATACCAAGGTGTAGGCGAAGAAGCCCTTCTCATGGTATTCTTTGACGGGTGGTGGAAACCTAAAGAAAAAGGGTCAGCCGACTACTACCGTAGGCCAGTATGATGAGCCTTCGATGGTAGCTGCAGAGTCAACCGACATGCCTTCTACTTCAGTAGTGCCTTCAACTAGTACATCTGCCATGCCTCCACCTCCTTCATCAAAGCTTTCAGCATCAGTTCCCCCTATCTCGACTTTAAGGACGGTGCCTATGCCCACTCATCCACTATCTGCGCTGCGAGTCTCCCAGATACTAGCGAGCCTCAACAACTGGATGCAGATTGCTACTACAAAGCTGTCTGACTTATCCAGTGCAATTGCAGCACAGTCATCCACCCCGTCACCCCTGATTCCTCCGACAGTGGAGGATACATTGAAGAAGATTTTGGATAATCAACAGACAATCATGAACACTTTAGTAGAACATAGAGCAGTGATTGAGGAGATTGGGAAGTAGGTAAAGAAGATAAAGAAATCCAGGCGTCCAAGAAATCATTAGACAAACTAAGGAGAGAGGTCACCAAGATAGCAGCCGCTGGGGACCTCCCAATTAATATGCTGATAGAGACAGATCTAGCAGCACCAGTAGTTTCAGTAGCACCATCACCACCAGTGGCACCAGCTGGCCAGTCTGAGTAGACGGACATGGCTCCCGACACTGCTGAGGCGGTACGCCAGATGTTCACCCACCTAGTTACTCCCAGAACCGAGGATGATGGGACCCAATTAGAGGAGACTGAGGGCGATGACGCTGCTATGGACACAACCACATAGGGAGTCCTTTTCACTCTTACCCTTCTTTATTCTTATTTTGTTAAGCACTGGGGAAAATGCTTACTTTTATTCGGGGGGTGGAGTTTATTTGATATTTGGATGATTTGACAATTGGTTTGTCATAACTGATAACATTTTCCTTTTTCGTTTTTATCATGCATAGATTCTCCTTTTATCTCTCTATTGATGTATATATTTTTTCTTTTCCTCCCTCATTATGTATATTCATTATACTTGTTGTAGCTTGCTTTATAGCTTCTTTATTTACTTTTCTTATTAGTCAATGGTTAATTCAGTAGCTTCTTTTTAATTTAGTAGCTTCTTTTTATGTTTGAGTGGACAATAAGCCTTTGGTTTTCATAATGCCAAGGTCCTTTCCAAAGGTAGTTTTTATGTGAACCGGGTGACTCTTCCCAATGATGGATGGCATAACAACCTTCTTAAGGGATTGAGGCCATTTTTGGTGTTTAGGTAAGAATAATAGTAATAAGGAATAAAAAGACCTAATTTAGTAAGGCTCGAAGAGTCAAACATGCTTCACTTGGTACCAACACACTTAACTACGTGCTTATGATTAAAAATAAGTTTTTTTTGGAAAGCAATAGCTCTAGTTAGTGACCTTCTGACTTTTGTGTTGACTTAAGCAACCATCGAGTGGTTTAGTTAAACCATAGTGATTTTCAATCTTGAATATGGTCATTGTGGGCCCTCGACTCTATCCTCTTTAACAATCCAGTTGTGTGAGAGGTGAGATGTTTTCGTTGCAAGTCCAAGTACCCGTGCAAATGGTCTAGAACTTGCCCCGAATGTGTTTCTAGGCAAAATTTTAAGTTTTGCTTAGGTTGAGAAGTGATTGTAGGCTCTCCTTGACCCGCTTAAAATTTTCCATGGCCTACCAATGTTGTTATCCCTAGTCAACCAATTTGAGCCTAAAACCTTTCTCATTTGATCACCATGTTACAAGCCTTTACCGGTTTTGTCGTGACACTCTCTTGGCACCCGAACTTTCCTTAACACTCTTGTGAAACAATTGGCTAAAATCATAAATTTGGGAGAGAGACGAAGAGTGTGAAAAATGTATGAAGGCACAAAAATAGAAAAGAAATGAAAAGAAGAAAAGGCAAGAAAATAAAAAAGAAGAACAAAAAGAAAATACAAAAAGAAAGTGAATAAGTTGAAGAGTTGAAGGGATTTCAAAGAATAGTAATGATGCAAAGCATGGAGAAAACAAAGAAGGAGAAAATGAATATCATGACCAAGAAAGAGTGATATTAAGTCTCTCTAGTTCCCCTAAGGAAAAGAAAATGCCTCAAAGAGTTGGCAAAACATGAGCCGATAAGAGGAAGTGGAGTGTTTAACGAAAGATGAACCCGTTCTATTACAACATATCCAACCTTAGTCCAAAAGCCTTCATTGCATTCCGAAAAAGGCCTACGTAATTTTCAAGCCGCGTGAACTTACATTAGTGGTGATCTACATAAAGGGCAAGCATATGGTACTTAGAGTCGTACTTGTAATATTTCTTTGAGAGAGATGAGTGGATCTTTCACAAATTTTTAAATTGAGTGCTACATTCTTTAGTGAGTTATGCTAACAGAGAGTAGAGGAGGAGGAGTTTGGGATCCACAATGACCTACTTAAAAGAGCTATTCCTTAATAAATAAAGTCAACTATTGATGCTCAAGTGTCACATTAGAACTATTTGCGCTTAAAAGCTCAACTCATCGCCTTGTTGATAATTTATAAGTGTTTGGGTAATTGTTGATCCCAATTGATGTGTGATTGATGTATCTTTGATTAGCTGGAATAGCTCTTAACTTGTGGGTATGGGAATTACTTTATTTGCTTAAGGACAAACAAAAGCTTAAGTTTGGGGGGAGCTGATAAATGGGGATTTTGACTACTTATTAGTGCCTTTTAGCTTTCGTTTTAGTCCAAAAATATTTAATTGTGTTCCCAAAAACTTATGAAATCTGCTTAATTGTAGGAATATTGGAAAATGAGCCTCCAAGATGAAATCCTACTCAAGAAGGAGTGATCTGAATTCAAGGACAAAAATAGACACAAAAGCTTAAAGTGCGGACCGCAAAATATCATCTACGACCAGATATTGTGCAGAAGAACTTATCATAGATCTGTGAGAAGTGCGGTCCGCACATGAAATATTCTGCCGTAGAAGCTAGGAAAGAGCAAAAGTTTAGAGAACCTGTCAATGGAAATGCGGACCGCACAATTATTGTGCGGCTGCAGAAGATTAGCTACGCGACCGCAGTTGCATCTGTGCGGTCCGCAAAAAACCATGTGAGACCGCACTCAGAAATGTGCGGACCGCAGAAAGAGAGAGATGCAGTCGCGGTTCAGAATTTTGCAGCCACAAGATTCCAATTATGTTAGGTTGAAGCAAAAGTGCGGACCGCACATGGAATTGTGCGGCCGCAGAACCTCTGAAAGGGCATTTTTGTCCGAAAATTATATCTTTGTATAAATAGAAGAGTTTCACTTTTTTGGGTCAAGTTTTTACATCAGCAGATACACTAGCCGTTTTTCTTTACTCTCTTTAGTAGTTTTTGCCATTTTGAGCTTTATGAACATAGGTTTCTTTATTCTAATTATGAATATGGATTTAATTATCACTTCTTCTTTCTTTTCCAATTTAAGCATGAGTAGCTAGATTCTTACTAGGGTTGTGACCCAACCCTAGTGTGTTAACTTAATGGGTGTTTGATTTATTACTTGTTTATGGTTGGGTATTGATTATCTAGCCTAGTTCTTGCTTTAGTTTGAAGAATTAATGGTTGCAAACATTATTTTATGCCTATTCGACTTGGTCTCTACTTGATAAAGGGAGATTTAGTCTAGGAAAGCTTGGCTAGAAAGAAATTTGGTCAATCGAGAGATTGATAAGCTCAATTAAAGAGTTGAACCTAGAGATAGTAAAACCCGACTTGAGCTTATTATCAACTGCTTTGTTCAATACCTATTTGGGCTTGAGAAAGCCAAATTGAGGAAAATCACTCTTTGACCAAGAGGTATCGAGCGAGTACTTGAGTGTTGATATCTAGAATACACCGCGACCAATAAAATAATTTTCAAGGCTTACAACTCATTAAGTGAACACCTAGGTGAAGGTCATAGCCCTAGGCCTTTTATATCATTTGAAAAACAACCAAAAATAATTTCCTAGTTTAAATTCTTAGTTTTTAATCTTAGTTTAAATTAGACCTAGAAACAACCCAAGTTTGTGGATGTGCAATTTGAGATAGTTCATACTTATACACTACAGTTTATAATCCTAAATCCGACGTATAGCTCCCTGTGGAATTTGACCCCGACTCCTTGTTGGGTATTACTATTGCAATCTACTATTTAATAACCTTGAATTGAGGTGTGAACTTGGACGAGATCAATTTTTAAAATCTCACAAGCTTCCTCAAAAACATCTCTAAAAACTGAGCCCAAGTGGGTGGTAAAGCATTGGCTTGTCTACCCTCTTCATAAACCTACCACCACTGATACGCTGCTCCCAACAATCGAAATATAGTAAAAGAAACTCCGCTCACCTCCACAATACCCATAGTGCAGAAAATATGGTGACACTTCTCTAGAAAATCGTGTATATTCGGGGGTAACAACAGGCGCCTCCGCTGCGTGTTCCCCAACCGGAGCTACTGGCGGCTCCTCAAATGCTTCTCTTGTAGGTGCTCTAGCTGCGGCACGTGACTCTCCTCATCCTCTACCTCGGTCCCGGTCTCTCGCAGGTCTAGTATGGGCCGGGGTGCTTACTTGGCTGATCCGGTAGTACGTGTCCTCACCATCTGTGAGAGAATAGATATACAAAGGCTCAAACTTTGAAATCAACAAATCTGCATAGTAGGAATGAAAGAATTTGGATTGTCCTAATAGTTCCGTAGCCTCTCGAATATAAGTACAGATGTCTCTGTACCCATTCGCAAGGATCTACCAAAGTTACTCGTGACTCATAGAACCTATGAACCTAGAGTTCTGATACCAACTTGTGATGACCCAAAATCCTACCACATACGTCGTGATGGCACCTAGTCCCTAAGACTAGGTATGCCAATTATGTACAATAACTAGGCCAGTTTAATAATGATAATTTAGAACATAGTTTAATATGAATACCGAAAAAAGTGAAATGAGTCTACCTGGCAATAATCATAACAATCTCCCAAGACTAGGTAATACAGAGTCACTAACTCTAGCTGAATACATGGAAAGATCTCAAAGATCAAAATACAATACTGTATAAATGACAAGGTGGCAGTACAATGAAAGGAAAGGACTTCAAGGAACTGTGATGATCAAGCAGCTCTACCTTGAATCCTCTCGATCAATAAGCTAACTCTGCCCGAGTCCGATAACTCCAATAGTTGGTTCTGCACAAAAAATGCACATAAGAGTAGCATGAGCACACCACGGTCCGTACCCAGTAGTATCAAGACTAGCCTCAGTGGAGTAGTGACGAGGTACATATCAAGACATCTACTAGTCAAAATAACTTGTGTAGTATAAAAGTATAAAGCTAATAATAAATGCAGGAATCTGTAAATGGATACAAGAATCGACATATGATTTAAACATTTAAAGTAACATAACACTGTTAAAGTACCAGCGAGAACATATAAGGGAAATAGATGTCAACCAACAAGTAAGCCGTTCCAACACAGGTCTCACAACGAATTACTCCGAGATACCTCATCTCATAACCACAAGTCACGAGTCTCAAATCATAAATCATATGCTCACGGCACCTTGTGCCCACATGTCTAGTCACAACCGCATGGACAACTCACGTGCCAATATCCCAATCCGCCCGGCATAATCACAGGCTCACAATCACAATTCGCTCGGTATGGTCACAAACTTAATATCATAATCCGCCTGGCATGTCCACGACTCAATATCAACATAAAAGCAGATAATACAAGAATACATGGGCATGATAAATAAATATTAAGTTTAAACTCCTGAACCGGTATAAGTGGCATACTACAGTATATGCTTGTGCAAGTGTACTATTACAACCCAAGTCAACAAGTAATATCAAAGACATAGAGTAGTTGATTGAAATCAACACAACAAGTCATGTAAGGTGTATGGCATACACAACGCGAATCACGCTAACACACGAATATCGTCAATATAGGGCCCTTCCATGGTTCCCCACTCAAAAGCGACTCCCCAATCTCTCACCTTACTTCTTTTAGCGACTAAGTGCCTTAGGAGTTAAGGTTCAACAATCTTAAATTAAGAACAAAATAGGGGTACGACTTGTAATGTGGGTGCCAAAAGAAAGGTCTATAGCTCAAAGGGACTAGCAACGGAAACTTTTATCTTCAAGTGACAAGCATATCTATGCTCAAGCAAGAAACGCCTACGTTATCTCCTAGATTAGCACAGCTTAACAATTTCGCTTCGATTAACACACGGGGCAAGTTCTAGACTACACATGATAGCACAGAGAATTACAAATCCTCACACACACATTACACATGACTCAATAAAGACGGTTCTATTCAACTCTCAAGTCAAGCAAGCACATATAATTGAGAAATTTAAGCATTAACGCACTATGTAGCATACAAGTCGAACAACTGAGAAAAGACGTCACAAAATAGGCTATTTGCTTTACTCAGGCATCAAAATTCAACTCAAATGTACGGGAATATAGAATGCATGTCATAACCTAATGTTCCAACACCAAACATGTCACTAGGTATCTCAGAGCAACTCAGTTTCTTCCTACCCTTCTCCTAAAGAAATAAAATAAAGTACCCGGTTCGAGCTACACCCTTAGAGCGCCCAAAGAAAAACCAAGGGATACTACCTAACTATCCTAAAAAAATCTTTTTGGTATTTTTTTTAATCGGACTTTAATCCCTCAAGAAAATTGTCCAAAAGATCCATCGTCGGGAAAAGTCCGAGCTTTTTCTGAATTTTTTCTTTCTATTTCTTTTTCATTTTTTTATTTATTATTATTTTTTAGAACCTAGACTATGTCTACTACGAGTTCTAAAAGAAAAACTAATAAAAAAATAGTTTTATACAATTATACTTCAGAAAGTAGTTTTTCCACCCCACACTTATATTATGCATAGTCAACGATGCATGATCACAGAGAAATATATTAAAACAAGGGTGAGAAATACTCCCTGAGACCCTTTCGGGCCTAGCTCGGACATAATCCTCAATATTAAGGGTTGGGACGACCCCACACTTAAGCTCAAACATGCTCCTCAGTTTCAATTTCGAGTACTCAGACTTCCCCTACTCAGCAAAATTAAAACAACAGAAAACTTGACACTAAAAAAAATAATAAATAAATAAAAAATACAGGCCGGCTTGCCTCCCAACAAGCGCCTTATTTATAGTCATGGCACGACTCTACTACTCTGCTCAGGCTGGGTGTTTTCTCTTCTTTTTTCTCCCATGAAGTCTAGCCTTTTTGCACGCTCTCAGAAGATCTCCTCTTTCATCTCTGGCTCTTTTCTCAATCATCTTTACACACTCAGCTTGCAACACCACCTCCTCTAACCCACTTATCCCATCTGGATCACTACAATTCATATAAGAACTCTGCTCTATCCCCTTTAATTCGACCACATTAATCATGCACAAGTCCTCATAATGCTTAGGGGGCTTAAGTGTCTTGTACACATTAAAAGTGACTTCCTCATCGTCAACTCTTATCTTCAACTTCCCTTCCTTCACATCAATAATCGCTCCACCAGTAGCTAAGAATGGTCACCCCAAAATAATGGCCACTTCCTCATCTGTCTCATAATCAAGAACAATAAAATCAGCAGGAAGAATAAACTTTCCTACTCGAACTAACACATCCTTTCTGTCATAACTAGTGACATATCTGCTAACTGTAAAGTAATTGTAGTAGGTCTAAGCACCCCCAATCCGAGTTGCTTGAACAAATAGAATGGCATCAAATTTATACTAGCCCCTAAATCACACAGGGCTCTACCAACTTCTTGTTTTCCAAGAGACAGAAGAATTGTGAAACTCCCAGGATCCTTAAACTTAGGAGTAAGTTTACTCTGAACTCTAGCACTGCACTCTTCAGTAAGTGCAACTGTTTCAAACTCTGTATCTCTGAGATACCTTGCATACTTAGGCACTTCCTGCAAAATTTCCACCAAAGGCAATTTCACATGCACTTGGCTCGAAATATCTAAGAATTTCTTGTACTTAGCATCATGTTTTTGCTTCTGCAGTCTTTGTGGAAACGGAGTTGGTGGCCTTGTCACAATTACTGGCTCTGATCCTTTGTTCTCTTTCTCATTCTCCTCAATCGGCTTGGGAACTAATTCTCCTTCAGGACTAGCCGTATACTTCTTTTTCTTTGGAACTACTTCTAACACTCTTCCATTTCTCAAGGTAACCGCATTGACTTGAGCTTTAGGATTAGGCTCGGTATCACTAGGAAGAGCCCTATCTGGTCGAGTATTTTGGGCACTGGCAAGTTGTCCCATTTATCGTTCCAAATTTCTCATCGCTGTTGCTTGGGCCTGCTGGTCAGCCATCACTTTCTTCATCATTTCTGCTATTTGGGCATGCTGGTCAGCCATTAATTTCTTCATCATTTCCTCAAGGTGACTTGTCGAATTTGCATGTTATTCAGCCTGAGATAGTCTATATTATTGTTGAGGTGCTTGTGGCCTGTACTAATTTTGAGCACCTTGGTTTCCATCCCAAGAGAAGTTTGGGTGGTTCCTGCTGTTAGGATTATAAGTTTCCCCATACTGATTTTCCTGGCCTCGATTTGCATTACCCACAAAATATACAGACTCTGGATTGTCTGGGCATAGATTGCTCATGTGACCTTCTCCACAGACTTCACAAAATATCTGGACTTGTTGCACTGGCTAAGCTTGTTGCTTGTTAATAACCAAGGTCATCCGATTGACTTGGTTGGTCAATGTGGAAATTCACGCTGATAATGCCGAGATGACATCTAACTCGAGAACCCCTGTATATTTTTGCACTATGTGCCTGCTCATCTCTCATTGCCAATCAGGATTGTTTTTGAAGAATTTGTTCAATAACGCATATATCTCATCAAATCTTTTCTCTAACACTTGACCTCCAGCTGCAGCATCTACCACAATCTTTGTCTCATGATGTATCCCTTCTATGAAAGTGTGAGCTAACACTTCGTTTGTTTGATTGTGATGAAGACAGTCTCTGAGCAGTCCCGTGAACCTCTCCCAAGCTGAGTATAAAGACTCCCCCGCCTTCTGTTTGAAGGCGACTATCGCACTTCTGATCTTTGTAGTTTTGCCTGAAGGGAAGAACCTTGCCAAAAGTTTTCTTGCCAGATCATTCCATGTTGTAATAGAATTAGCTGGTTCTGCCTTCAGCCACCGCCTTGCTTCGCCCAATAGAGAGAATGGGAAAGTGTGAGCCTCACATAATCTGGGGTGACTCTGTTAGTGATATAAGTATCACTAATCTCCAAGAAATTTAGGATATGCTATTGTGGATCCTCGTGTGGAAGACCCATAAACTGCCCATTCGCATGAAGTAGCTGAATCACGCTTTGTTTCAACTCAAAGTGCCCAGTGATTCTGGGCTTCACAATACTGGAGGTGACATTAGCAATGTTGGGCATTGCCACCTCCTGAACAGCCATATGTTGCTCCTCTGCCATGTTCACAGGAAATTGAACAAGTGCCTGAAGATTATTTGTATCCCTTGCTTCCCTCAACCTCCTATGAAATGTTCTCTTAGGTTCGGGGTCAAAGCCTTGAAGTCTGTCTTGGATTCTGACCTTACGCATTCAATCAAAGTTCCTGAGATCAGAGTAACAATCGAGTAACGTTAGACTTGACGAAATAAACAATTAAAGTGAAAACTAGAAAGTAGCCAATATATAAGTCCCCGGCAACGACGCCAACAACTTGTTGCTCCCAAACGCACACACAAGTATACGTAGTCGTACAAGTAGTAAAATGATAAGTCGAGTACCGAACCCACAGAGACTTATATTAACTACCCACTAAATTCACTAAGATTATTATTCAATCGAGCAAATTCGAGTTTAAAGGTGTGATTATACTAAACAAAAATTACAAGTAGTAACTAAATTATCAAGCAGCAAAATGGTTATTGTGTATTCAGTAGAGACAAATATTCTAGGGTTGTGATCAATTCACCAATCCTATTGTATTCTAGTTAACTCTCCCTTTCATACAATTCATTCATGGTTGGTAATTAATCGAACAATTGTTCTCGTATCCTTCTTCCGAAGTACTACTCGCCTATTCAAAATATATTAACGCCTATAATCCTATGAAATCAATCTATTAAGAACGCATTAAGATTACGATATTTAATTTAAGCACGGTGACTAGGTATATTCCTATCCTAGCCACAAATCTGCCCCTCCCTCCCCCCATAGTTAAGATCGTGCTCTCTTCAATTCTTCTCTAATCTAAACATAGCTTTCCCAAGCATAGTATAGATAGTAAATAGAACGTAACTGCTGGCCAGACAATTAAGCAATTAATCACATAATTGAAGAAACAATCATATATTAGTGAATTGTAAACAAGGTTAAGTCAACATTAAACAACAATATTCATGGCTAAATCACAACCACAGAACTATGAGTTTTAGACACTAATAATAATAGCAAACAATTTCGTAAGTATTGGATAATTAAACATACTAAGAAAAGATGAAGAAAACTGAGATCTTCTCACTCTCGGATGTTCCTCGTGTGTATTCTCTCTTCAAAGTGGCGTCTCCCCTTCAAAAATAAGCTTAGTCTTGCTTTTATACGCGTTGGGTAGGTCAAGGACCGAAATAACCTTGTCCTGGGCAAACCTGGACAATGTTTCCGTCACCAGCGTCCGGCTCAGCGCCCCATGCTGGCCCTGGCGTTGGCTTATCAAACTTTCTGCCACTAGCGCCACAGGTGGCGTGGAGCGCTGCCTGTGACGCTGAAAATCCAACTTTTCCCGTTTTCCTCCGTTTTGGCTCTAATCTCGCACCTTTCGCCCTAATTACTTCTGGATGATTTCTACACATATAAACACCCCGAATTAATATAAATCAATACACTTCACATCCGAAATCCACGAAACACGAGTAAAGCATGAGGCGATATACATATAAATATATATACTTTAAGCTAAATATCAGCTTCTTTATCTTCTTTGAAGCCCATTCTATTACTTCCTTCGTTCCACTTTGATTGATTTTTTGCTTGTTACATCGGCTATTTTAGTTTTTTGTCTTGATTCAGGTAACTTCTATTTCCTTCTGATTTCAAAGGAGATTGGGATTTCTAATAGTTCATTCTCAATTTCTTTCTTTTTCTTTGTTTTAAGTGGGATGCTGACTTTTCTTATTTATTTCAAAATTGTAGGCAACGGTTTTTTTGTGCATATTCCCCTTTTAATCTTTTTATGTGCTTGCTATTTTATGCGTTTGATTTTTCTCTCATTGGCGTTTAGGGAATAAGAGAGAATTAAAGAGGTGAGAGTACCCTTCTTATACGAAATGAGAATAACTACTAATGCTTTCTATGTCTTTCAATAACCTTCCTAAAAAAGGATTCTTATTTTTCTTATTTTTTTGCCCTTCCATATTTTTTTTTTGTAGTTTTATTTTAAAAAATCACATCAATAATGCTTTGTGTCTCTTTAGTTACATACCATTATTATGCCTATGAATCTCACTGGTTACCTATCGTTATTATTCATGAGGTTCTTTGGTTACTTACTATGTTTATTTGTGAGAAACTAGAGAAGAAGAACAAGGAGTTTTGTATTTTCTTTTTTTCTAAATAAATGCGTAAGGATTAATAAAAGAAAAGGTAAATAGAAGAAAAAAGTAACTGAAATGGAAAAGGGAAGCAAAACACTAAAGAAAATATTTGTAAAATTTGATTCCATTGATTTGTGCCACAGATTTGATTTTACCCTTTTTCTTTTAATTTCTTTCATTCTATGTTATTATTTTGTCTTGGGTAAGTCTAGAAGATTAAAAACTCATAAATGGTGGAATACCAGAAAAAAAAGTCATAAAACTAATTTGTCAAATGAAAGATGGATTAAGAACTTGAAGTTTAATCTATTGGATTTGGAAAAAAAAATAGTTGTCTTTTTCCCTTTATTTTCTTTTTTGAAAAATGAATGGGTAAGGATGTAAGAAAGGAAAAAGAAACAGAGAAAAGAAATATAAGAAAAAGAAAAATGGAATTGAAAAGGGAGGGAAAAAATTCGAGAAAATATTTGTAGAATTTGATTTCGTTTATTTGTGGATATATTTGATTTTACCCTTTTTCTTTTAATTTCTTTCATTTTGTGTTGTTATTATCTTTATATTGGGGAGGTCTAGAAGACTAGAAACACATAACTGATGGAAAATTAGAAAGAGATTTTAAAACTAATTTGTTAGATAAAAGATGAATTAAAATTTGAAACTTAATCTATTGGGTTGGAAAACTGTATGAATCTTTAACATATTCGAATACTAGTATAAGGATTATTTTGTATGTCGAATAAAGTTTTTAACAAATCGTGCGAATCGCAAGCAAATTTACTAGTTTAGAATAAATGGTGAATAACTTATTATAACAGATTAAGAGCACAAGGTGGTTAGGAGGATTCAAATCTAACCGGGTATTTAGTGTGGAGTTCTATTTCATGATCGTAAAAAAACTACTCTTTGTGGCGAGCAAGTAGTGCGCAAATCAATATATCGCTCCCTCGCTTCCCTTCCAATTGAGGGACTTAGTTGACCTACACACTGAGGGATATATTAGGGTGGAGTTACCATAGAAGTTACGAGTTCGATTAAACACAATAATTTTAGCTCAAATCCTGTATATGCATCAAAAGTTTACTTAATATATATAAATAATCTGTTTCCAGAAGATCTGCCTATTGGAGAGCATACCATTGCTCTGGTATGGGTCCTCCTTCCTGGTTTACCTTTTCATATGCACACATGGAACTATGTTAAACAAGTGGTAAGTACAATTGATACTCCCCTTGGAATGGATTTGGCTACTAGAGGAAGAACGAGGCCTAGCATAGTAAAAGTCAGAGTCGAAATCGACCTGCTTAAAACCAGCCAGAATATGTTCATATGGGACAGACATATGATAATGCTCCTCAGAAAGGTTTTGTGCAAAAATTAGAATTCAAAGGCGTGCCAAAATACTGTAAATTTTGTCGAAAGCTGGGACACAGTATGATCAACTGTAGAGCTCTAGAAAGGAAGAAATCTGTTGAAATTAGAGAATTGGAAGCTCAAACAATTGTGGCAAATCAGAGTGATAAAACAAAAGAAAATGAAACTGATAACAAACAGCAAGTTTTTGAAAATGGCAGTACTATAAATAATGCTCAAAATAGTAACACTATGATACAAAATCAAGTGGAACAAAAGAGTGGTACTGAAATGGAGAATCACTCTCAAAAGCCTTCAAGCAATATCAAAGATAGAACCAGCAGAAAAGTTAAGAAACACAAACAGAAAAAATTGCCTAAGAAGAAGTCTAAAGTTATTTTCAAGCTTATGATCAATCTATCTGATTTTACAAACAGGGGTAAGAAGTACAACAAAGATATCACCGTGGATTTACAAAATATGAATCAGGAAAGTAAACATGAAGAGGCTAAGAATGATCAGAGGCAGTAGAGCAACATTAGAAAGGGGGATCACACTGGATCTGCCAATAGTCAAGATACTTCTATTAAAAGTCCAAGCAGTAAGGATCACACTAGATCTGCCAATAAGAGTGAGGCCAAAGAAGCTTATCAGGAATCGATACAAGAAAATGATCAAAATGAAAATGGAGATCAAGAAAAAAGACAAGAAGGAAAGAAAGCTCTTACAATGAGAGATTATGTCAATGAATCAATAAGTGTTCCTTTAGAGATTAGAAATCTTCCTGGGATCGATATGGTAGTTGATCTAAATATAGAATCTAATCCAAAACAAGACAAATATATTATAAGCCAACAAATTGAAGTGACCTCCCCTAATAGGGTGACAATCCTGATTCCAGAAGACCAACTCCAAACAGACTCGAAGGAAGGATCCTTTCAGGTCATAGGAGGTAAAGAAAAGGGGAATAAAAAAGAAAAAAAGAACAAAAATAAAGATACTACACCTCCTAAAGGATGAAACTCATGCTAACTTGATTTCTGTTTCCATGATAAGTGCAATATTTTGGAACATTAGGGGAGTCAATACCAATAAAGCTTTGCCAAGACTAAAAACCTGATTACCATCTATAAGGTGGAACTTATTTCCATTCTGAAACCTTTTGCCAGTATCAATCAAATTGAAAGGTGCAGGAGATTCCTTGGCTATCAACATTGTGTCTCCAATACTAATGGTCAGATTTGGATCGTGTGGTCAGGCAACAACATGACCACTGTTTTGAGCAATTATGAGCAACAACTTACAATCAAATTGCATTATGAGGATGCTAATAGTGATCTCTATATTACAACAATGTATGTTAAATGCACTCTTGAAAAAAGGAGAGAACTGTGGAGTAGCTTAGAGTTTACTAATCTCCAGGTGAATAGTCCATGGTGCATTGGGGGTTATTTCAATGTCATTCTAGACCTAGATAAAAAAAAGGTGGTAGACCACATAGAATGAGTAAACGTCTTGAATTTAGTACTTGTATGGATAACTGTAGAATGATGGATTTGGGTTTTGTTGGGCCAAAATACACATGGTGTAACAATTAGGAACCTAGAAGAAGAATATGGAAGAGGCTTGACAGAGTGTTTATCAATGATCAATGGTCTCGGGTTTTTCAAAACAGCACAATCAATCACTTGGCTAGAATTGGATCTGATCATAGACCTATTCTAATTCAATGCCATGATTCTAACCAACGGGGGCCTAAATATTTCAAGTTTTTAAATTTCTGGACTAATCAACCATCGTTTTTGTAGGTAGTAGAAGAAGTCTGGAATAATCAAGTTCATGGAAATCCTTTGTGGAGGCTTCAACAAAAACTTAAAATGCTTAGTAGAAGACTGACTCAATGGTCTAAAGAAGACATTGGCAATGTTTTTGATCAAGTCCAATATTGGAAAAACAAAATGCAAGACCTTGAACAGAGTGATCTTATTAACAGTAATGATATCTCTAGGAATGAACTGAATAAAGGTCAAGCAGAATACATTAGGTGGATGGGGATGCAGGATGACATTCTCAGGCAGAAAGCTAGGGTAAACTGGTTCGAAGAAGGTGATGCTAACACTAAATATTTTCATAGCACTATCAGAGATAGAAGGAGAAGACTACAAATTCACAAAATTAAAGACCACAAAGGTCACTGGATTGAAGGAGATTCTAACATTGGCAAAGCAGATGTTCACCATTTCCAGCAGTTCTTTAATATCAAACACCACTTCAATGATCAAAATATCATCAATTGTATCCCTAAGTGTGTTAATGATGATGACAATGAAACCCTCACTGCCATTCATGACACTGAAGAGATTAGAGATGTTGTATTCAACATGAGTCCCACTAGTGTAGCTGGGCCGGATGGATATAATGGAAAATTCTTTCAAACTTGCTGGGATATCATTAAAGAGGATATTACTGATTTTTTTCAAGATGTCTTCAATGGTAGGAGACTTTCTAAGTTTTTTTCTCATACTTGCCTTGTTCTTATTCCTAAAGTGGACTCTCCTAGTAGTTTCTCGGATTTGAGACCTATTATTTTGAGTAACTTTACGGCCAAGATTATCTCCAAAATCCTTTCTAAAAGATTGAATCCTATCCTAGGGAAGCTCATATCCGTGAATTAGAATGGCTTTGTTAAAGGTAAATTGATCACTAAAAATATTCTGCTAGCCCAGGAGATTGCTCAATGTGTGAACAAGAAGAACAGAGGAGGCAATGTTATTATAAAACTCGACATGGCAAAAGCCTATAACAGAATTTCATGGACTTTCCTGATGGCAGTAATGAGGAAATTTGGCTTCTCCGAAAATTGGATTGACCTTATCTGGGGGCTCTTACAAGGAATCTGATACTCTAACATCATCAATGGGTCAAGGACTGGTTTTTTCACATCTACTCAGGGCCTGAAACAAGGAGATCCCTTATCCCCTTCTTTATTTATTATCGGAGCTGAGGTTCTTTTCAGATCTCTCAATGAGCTGAATGATTTTATTAGCTTCACTCCTTTTAGCATGGATCACAGAGGTCCAATAATCAATCATTTAGCTTATGCCGATGATATTGTTATTTTCTGTGGAGGCAACAACATGACTATCAAGCTTATCAAAAAGGTTATTGACAAATATGAAAAGGCTTCTGGGCAGGAAGTTAACAATGACAAGAGTTTCTTTATCACAGCCCCTCACACCTGTGCCATAAGAATCAATAGAATCGGAGATGATACTGGTTATATGGATAAGTCTTTCCCATTCTCTTATCTGGGGTGCCCTATATATTATGGGAGAAAGACAAGTAATCTCTTTGATGGTATGCTCTCCAAAATTATCAAAAAACTCAATGGATAGCAGGCCAATATGTTGTCTTCTGGGGGGAGAATAATCTTGATCAAACATGTTCTGCAGTCCCTTCCCACATATATTTTATTTTCTATAAATCTTCCTAAAAGAATTACCAAGCTCATGGAGAAACACTTTGCAAATTTTTTCTGGGGCAACAATGATGGTAAAAATAAATATCATTGGTCTTCATGGAACAATCTATGTCTCCCTAAAGATGAGGGAGGAGCTGGTGTCAGGAAAATGGAGGACATTATTGATACACTTAGCATTAAAAGGTGGTGGAGATTCATAACTCAGCCTTCCCTCTGAGCTAACTTTCTCAAGAGTAAATACTGCAAAAGAGCTCATCCGGTGAACAAAGGTCTTAATCCAACTGATTCTCATATTTGGAGAAACATGTTAAAAATCAGGAACAAAGCGGAGAATAACATTAGATGGGAAGTTCAGAAAGGTAATTGTAGCTTCTGGTGGGACAACTGGATTGGCAAAGGTGCTTTAGCCAATCTTTTACAAGGAGGTGGGAGGTCTTCTAAAGTACAAGTGAAACATTTCTTGGATAATGGAGAATGGAATATTGGCAAACTTAATGGATTTTTCCCTGATCATATTACTGATAGCATTGTTCATCTGGAAATTGGGGATCCAAATGAAGATGACTTCCCGTTTGGATTATTTCTAATGATGGGAACTTTTCTTCTAATTCAGCATGGCACTCTATTAGATTCAAAAAGCAAAAGAATGATTTTATATATATAATCTAGCATAATTCTATCCCCTTCAAAATGTCTTTTATCACTTGGAGAATTTTTAAAAATAGGTTGCCATTTGATGATGTTATTTGCAGATTTGGTACTAATATCATTTCCAGATGTTCCTGTTGTTCTTCTGTGCAGGTAGAAACAGTGCAACATGTCTTCAACAATAGTGATGCTGCAAACATCATATGGAATTCCATTGGGAATGCACTTGGAATCTAGCACCAACATGAACCTGTTATTGCTACCTTCAACAATAAAGTACATAATCAAATCCTACAGATAGCTCCCACGATCATATGTTGGGAACTTTGGAAGCACAGGAATGCATGTAGATATGAAAAACAGAAGAAGTTTCAGTTAAACACTATGAGACATCAAAGCATTTGGACCCTAAAAGCAGTTATCTCTAACCTTGTTCCCAGTGACTATATTCAGATAGGATGGCCCTTATTATGTGATAAAATTGAGAGATTCGGACCATCCTAAAAATGGATGCAAGTTACATGGGAACCCCCTCTATCAGGAACTGTCAAAGTTAATACTGATGGTAGTTTTAGCAAGAAAAGTGAAAAAACAGGCATTGGAGGGGTGGCCAGGGACTGCCACGGGGATTTTATTATGGCATTTTCTATACCTATCAGTTGTGATAGTAATACCATGGCGGAGGCTAAAGCAGCTGAGTTTGGAGGAAAATGGTGTAGCCAAAATGGATACACTAATTCTTCTCTCGAGCTGGACTCGATGGTCATCGCAGATATGCTCGCAGAAAGAGACCCCAACAATTTGAAGATCAAGATGGTGATTGATAGAGCTTCCTACATTGTTAAACATGCTAGAGTTAATGTCAAGCACTATTTCAGAGAAGTATTTTAAAAGGCGTGGACGTAAGGCGAGGCGTTTTACATATGCCTCAGCAGGGCGTAAGCCCCATAGGTATTTAATTTTTAATATTTTATAAAATAATATAATGACAGTAAATATTTATAAACATGTAAAATTGTATAAATATTGAAGAAAACTATATATATGTGTGCTCCATCCCCACAAAAAACTAATCAAAACAATCTATTATATGTTACTTACAAGCACAAGTAATTTGAGTCAAAGAATAAAGTTTTCTATATTGAGGAACAAAAATGATGATTAACCTGCAATTTGAACTTTGAATTTGCTGCTATGAAAAAGAATGTAGTTCTCTTTGTATTTGTAAAAAAAAAATTAAATATTCGTTGCTTTTGGGAGATATTAGCAAACTAGCAGACAAAATAAAAAATTAGAAAAATCATGAATTAGGGCTTAAATCAATAAAAATGGTCTTTACTTTTAAATTTAATACTTTTGAGTTCCTTTTTAAACCTTTTTAGTAATTACCAAACTGACTTTTAAGAATTTGGGTATTATATGAAGGACTAATTCAACAAATTTTGTTTTAATTTGAAAAAGTCTCTGGGACTTACTCCTTACTAAAAAATTAATGCGCCCCGAACGCCCGGGCGTACGCCCCAAATTGCGGGGCGTATGCCTCTTGAGATTTTCGCCCCACACCATCGCCCCGAGGCATTTTTGATACGCCTCGCCCCGAGGCTCGCCCCAGAAATGCCTTTTAAAACAGAGTTTCAGAGAAGGTAATCAGGTAGCGGATTGTCTTGCAAAATTGGCTACCACCACAAATCAGAGGAGACTGTTTCATTCATTCCAACAAATGCCCAATAGTGCAAAAGGACCTTTCCTCCTAGATAAATGGCAGCTTCCTAGTATAAGGACAAAGTATAAAAAATCTAATTTATTTGTTAGCTAATTTTCTCATAGGTTCTCAGGAAGGAGGGTGTATATATGATCCTCATTTTCCTGTTATTTTTGGAGTGATGGTATCATCGTTGTTGTATTTTCTGAGGTAAGGTCTAGTCCCCCTCTTGCGCTTTTTTGAATACAACACAACATAGACAGTTGTCTAGGAAACTTATTTAAAAAAAGAAATTGTATCTCAAACAAGTAGTCGATGTGAAAATAGTTCTACAAATGTAAATATATGGTCAGAGGCGGATTCGAGGATTTGAAGTCTAGGGGTTCTACACTTGCCATCGAATCCATAGCTCGTTTAAGTTACTCACTTCGTAATTAAATATTTATACATATTTATGGATTTTCTGACAGAAATACAGGATCTATGCAAAAGTTAAAAGGTTTGTCCAAACCGATAACTAGTATTTCAGCTCCTGTATTCTTTCATTGTAAACATCGTGAAGGACGCAACTTCATAAAGATTTTTCCTTTACCCATCTTATTGTGTTTTTCTACATGTCTTTTCATTTCAAAACAATTAGTACATGCAGCAAGGAAAATCAACGGTAACAGGCTCAGAAATAGAAATCAGAGACAAACAAAATTTAAAAAACAATTAAGACTTCCACCAACGATCAAAGTGAAAGAAAGCCAAAGAAAAGGTAGGAATACATTGGAAATGCCCATATAAAATAGCTGCCTTGCTAGTTAAGGTCCCTTGAGCATTCTGTCAGCCATATGCTTAATGTAAATCGTAAACTAAGTAGCGAACAAGGAGAGAAGTGGCTTTACCTCTAAACATCTCTCTAAAATTATTTCTCTCTCCGTACAATTAGCCGTTAACACCCAAAAGACGGTAGCTTAGGTGCGTCTTTGTTACGCGTCGCCTCATGGCATTGTCGGATGGAGCTCCCCAAGCGCGTACTACTAATAAAAGTGATCTCCCAATGTTAGCGAACCCATCTACTGAAGCAATTTCAAAGAATCCCACCTATGCCAACACTATCGATGTTGTTACCCTTACTCCGGCCACCAATACACATCATCCCAAAGAAACAGTCATTGCTAGACATACCACCACAACGGTATTCCGGCGATGATCTTCAAAACCAAGGATTATTACAAAATCATGGTTGATGAATGTAGACTCACCATTGTTGGGACATTTCTGAAACCTAGGCCCCGAATTTAAAAAATAAGATCCACATTCAGAGAGAGATTTTCAGTCAACGGCAGAGCCAAAATTGGAGTATATGACAACTATAACGTCTTCCTGGACTTCACAAATGGAGATGACTTCAATTCGGTGTGGTATAGAAGAATGGTGGAAATCGATGGTCTTTAAATGTGGCTGCAAAAGTGGACGCCGGAATTCAAACCGGATGAGGATATTCCAATAGTGTCGGTATGGGTATTACTTCATGGCTTACCTTTTAATGTGCACACATGGCACTATGCTAAATAAATTTGTAGCGACCCTAGAGCTAGATGTTGCGACAGTTGGTAAAACCAGATCGAGTATGGCTAAAGTTAGGGTGAAAATTGATCTTCTTAAACCTCTAGTTCATAATATATCTATGGGATCGGAGGATGAAAATACTCCTTTGAAGGGATTCACCCAAAAAATTGAGTATGAAAATATTCATAAATATTGTAGACAATGCAAAAAACTTGGGCATAACTTAATGAATTGTAGAGTTATAAAAAACAAATGGGCAGCAAAAACAGATAAAAACAATAAAGAAGAAGAGCAAAAACATTTTGAAGAGGGAACTAGTGAAACACAAAAGGAGAAGGAGGAGGAAGAAGAAGGGTAAAAGAAAGAAGGAGTTACCAGCAAATGTGAGTAGTAATGAGAATGAGGGTCGGCAGCAAAACAGTCACAAGAACAAGAGCTTGAATTGCGAGGAAGTTAAAGAACGAACAGACCAAAATACTCCAAACAAGAATCAACATAGATTTGAGACTGAACAAGACAACAAGACTCCCTTGGCTATAGAAGATAATCAAGCTAATATAGCAAGATGAAATAGAAAGAAGAAGAAGAAAAGAAATCAGCAAAAAAGAATGCTAAAAAAGAAGAGTAAGGTTATCTTCAAACTTGTACTACTACAAAGGAGTAGCAGGCAAAATACTATAACCAGAACTTTCACATCCCAGAACCATATTGACATATCATAAGGCATGAGCAGGAATGACAATAATAAGGAGGTGGAGCAGAACAGTGATGAGGAGAAACAGGTGACAAACAGCAACAATATGAATGAGAAACAGGATCTCAACAACCAATCCGACTCAATGGTTAAAGAGAGTTCATTAAATGAACTTATATAGGAAAATCCTAATTATGAAAGAGAGGATACTACTATCAATAAGGATCCTTATGGTAAGAATACATAGAAGCAGGGTATAGTTGCAATTCATAGCTTGGAGAAAATTGGGGATTAAAACTTCGAGTTGGAGAAGGAACACAAAGAAAATGAAAGGACTACGGATTCTAGTTCTTATTCAACATGTCTGCCAACAAACATTATTGAGGAACCTAATATTTAGTTAATGGTAGAATTATATGCAGATCAAGAACAACCACTCAAAAGTAATACACTCAAGACAGTTGACCACCTAATGCAAGACTCTTCACTACATCAAAGTACACAGAGAACTGAGCAAAGTGAAGAGAAAAACCAAGACAAAGGCAACTATGAAGAAGACGAGTATCTCCTAACAGGAAGGGGAAGAAGTAGAGCAAGAAACTCAAGCAAGGGTAACAAAAATAGATATGCTACCTCTGTGAAGAGGAAACAAAAGAAAGATACTCCCTCCCCAAATATCTCATGATCAATACAATCTTTTGGAATATTAGGGGAGTGAGGTCAAAAAAGGTCATTCACAGGCTAAAACAACTTAAAGACATTAACAACATTCTTTACACTTCAATCATGGAACCCATGGTTGGCAAGGAAAACATTGAAGGGTACAAAAACTTCTCGGGCTATCAAGAATGCATTTCCAATGATAATGGAAAGATATGGTGCTGCTGGAAGAATATCATCAATACCTTTATTATTGCAAATAATGAGCAACAAATTTCTATTAAAGTTTAAGATGGTTCAGACAACCACCTATCATCATCACTGCTATATATGCCAAATGTACTACTATGGAAAGAAGAGATCTATGGAGCAGCCTGGAGAACATTAGCCTAACTATTAATGGTCCTTGGTTCATTGGAGGTGACTTCAATGTTATTCTACATCTCGGAGAGAAGCTAGGTGGTAAACCTCATAGGATGCACAGAAGTCTAGAATTTCAAAATTATATGAATAACTGTAGTACTACATATATTGGCTATACATGTCCTAAGTTCACCTGATGTAATAATAGAGGGCCAAGGAAGAGAATTTGAAAGAGGCTTGATAGAGTCTTTATTAATAATAAATGGGCTCAGAAATTTCAAAATACTACTGTGAGACATTTGGTGAGGACTGGTTCAGATCACAGGACTTTACTCATGAAATCTACAAACTCTACTAACTCTCACTTTATATACTTAAAATTCCTTAACTTCTGGACTTCATAGGAGGGTATTCACAATCTAGTTAAGGAAGTTTG
The DNA here is from genome assembly GCF_000715075.1 of Nicotiana tabacum. Classification (NCBI taxonomy): domain Eukaryota; kingdom Viridiplantae; phylum Streptophyta; class Magnoliopsida; order Solanales; family Solanaceae; genus Nicotiana; species Nicotiana tabacum. Next base: position 11,854,808 of record NC_134098.1, read on the forward strand.
GAGTACTAAGATCAATGGTAATAGCATGTGGAGACTTCAGTCCAAATTAAAGGTCCTTGGCAAGAGATTGAGTAAATGGTCTAGAGAAGAAATTGGAGATATTAATGAGCAGGTTGCCAAGTGGGAAGAAAACATCCAGAACTTAGAAGAAATTGAAATCTCTAACAACACTGACATCGACAAGGAAGAAACCAACAAGGCACATGCTGAATACATCAGATGGATGGATATGCAAGAGTCTCTACTTACCCAAAACGCTAATGCCAAATGGTTTGAGGAGGGCGACAGAAACACCAATTATTTCCATAGTATGGTCAGAGAAAAAAGAAGGAGGCTACAATTGAACAGAATAAAAAATCATAAAGACAAATGGATATAAGGAGAGGAGAAAATTGCAAAGGCAGCTATTCTGTGATGACCCAAAAGGGTCATCTTATATTTTAGAACTCGAATATGCGCTCTTAAGCCTTAAAAATCTCATTTTTACCCTCCTCGATTTACGTGCATATTCCAGGAAACTTTCCGAAAAGCTTTTATGTTGAAAACTAATAAAAATAAGAATTTTTGCCTTAAAAATTAATTTTAGTTGACTTCGGTCAATATTTTTGGTAAACGGGCCCAGATATGTGCTTTGATGATCCTGGTAGGTCCGTATCGAATTATGGGACCTGGGCGTATGCCCGGAATCGAATTCGGAGGTCCCTACCTTGAGTTATGAATTTTTTATGAAAATTAAAAGTTTGGAAATTATTTATTTTTAAGAATTGATTAATATTTGACATTGTTAGTATTGGGTCCATATTTTGATTTCGGAGCCCGGTACATATTCATTATGATATTTAAGACCTGTCTGTGAAATTTGGTGAGAAACAGAGTTGATTTGACGTCATTCGGACGTCCAGTTGAGAAAATAAAAATTTTAAAGTGTTCTTGAGAATTTCATTTGATTTGGTGCTAAATTCGTAGTTCTAGGAATTATTTTGGTGATTGGATCGCGCGCGCAAGTTCGTATAATATTTTTAGACTTGTGTGCATATATGGTTTGGAGTCCCGAGGGCTCGGGTGAGTTTCGGATAGGCCACGGGATGTTTTGGACTTTAAAAATCTGGTATTTTGCTGCAGTAGGTGTTCTGGCATGTCCTTCTTTGCGTTCGTGAAGGTACTTTCATGAACGCGATGAGTAAACTGGGCCGCTAAAGTTTTCTTCTTCGCGAATGCGAAGGAATTGTCGCGAACGCGAAGTGATGGGGGCGTTACCCTTCACGAACGCGACCAGCTCCTCGCGAACGCGTAGTGTTAGGCACACCTAGGGGAGGGTTGGTCGTTCCTTCATCGCGAACGCGAGCAATGCCTCACGAATGCGAAGGCCAGGAGGGAGTAACCATCGCGAACGGGAGCAGGATCTCACGAACGTGAAGTCTTGGCAGCCAGTACCATTCGCGAACGCGACAGTGTCCTCGCGAACGCGATGCACATTGTCGCCCAGTGCATAAAACAAAATCAAACACGGGTTTAAGCCATTTCTTCAACATTTTTCAAGAACCAAACGGGTAGAGGCTATTTTCAAGAGTCATTTTCTTCCCCAAAGTGTTGGTAAGTGATTCTAAACCATTTTCTTTCAATTACCCATTACATTTCTTGAATTATCAACCTAAAATCTAGAGTTTTCATGGTAGAATTACAGGTTAGGATAGAAACTAGGAATTTCGAAATTTTGGGGATTTAGACCTCAATTTGAGGTCGGATTCCAAAAGCAATTATATATTCGAGCTCGGGGGTGAATGGGTAAATGGATTTTGGTCTGAACCTCGGGTTTTGACCAAGCAGGCCCGGGGTCGATTTTCGACTTTTTGGAGGAAAATTTTTGAAATTTAATTTATGAAATATAATTGATTTCTTTAGTAGTATTTGATATTATTGAATTATTTTTGAATTAGATACGAGTGGTTTGGAGGTGAATCCCAAAGGAAAAGCTGTGATTGAGAATTAAGTGGCCTTCAGAGCGAGGTAAGTGTTGTGTCTAACCCTGACTTGAGGGAATTAGGAACCTTAGATTACTTGCTAAGTGAAATCCATGTGAGAGGCGTATATGTGAGGTGACGAGTACTTATGCGCCGCCTATTTACTTGTTTTCCATGTTTCTCTATTTTCTTATATTGTCTCTTTCATATGCCAATTTGCTACGTGTTATACTGGTGTTGTTCAATTTATCGTTCTTATCATGTTACGGCTTTTCTGGTGATAATTGAGTTTTTATTTCAAAGTTGAGATTGATATTATGGAACCAAATGTTTAAGTAAAGTTTGTACTTGTTATTCTATCTCCCTGTTGTTATTTATGCATTGCATTATGGTAAGGGAGAGTGTTAATGCATGAAGGGTGATGCCGTAACATATTGTGAGTGTTAATGCACTAAGGGTGATGCCGTGCCATATTGTGAGTGTTAATACACGAAGGGTGATGCCGTGCCAAATTGTGAGTGTTAATGCATGAAGGGTGATGTTGTGCCATATTGTGAGTGTTAATATAGGAATGGTGATGTCGTGCCATGATATGAGAGTTAATGCACAAAAGGTGATATCGTTTTCTATTAATTTTATGGTGAGATTGAGAGTAAAAGCACGAGGGTGATGTCTTGCATTTTTTCGTATTGTATTCATTATTCCTATTGATTCATGGTATATTGACTGCTCCGGTGATCATTCTGTTGTAGTTCTTTATCTTGTATTCCCCTCAGTATGTTCCCGTCCCGACAATTCCTGTTTAGTTCTTCATTTCTGTTATTTGTATATACACGGTTAAATTGTATAGGTTGATTTGTAGGTGCCTTGCCTTAGCCTCGTCACTACTTCATCGAGGTTTCGACACTTACCAGTACATGGGGTCGGTTGTACTGATGCTGCACTCTGCATTTTCTGTGCGGATTTTGATACTGGCTCCGGTTGATCGAGATTTTGTTATTGGTCCGCTGTCTTGAGACTCAAGGTAGATCCGTCGGCGTTCACAGACCTTGAAGTCCCCGTTTATCTTTTATGCCCTACTGTTTTCTTTCATTCAGACAGTTGTATTTCTTTCAGACTATTACTTGTAGTAAATTCTATAATGCTTGTGAATTGTGACTCCAAATCCGGGTGGCAGTAATTAATACAGTTTTATGATATTCCGCACTTATTATATTTCATCTTAGTTAATTATTGTTAATTACTGAATGAGAATAAGGAATTGGTTTAATGATTCTCTATCGTTGGCTTGCCTAGCAAGTGAAATGTTTGGCGCCATCACGGTCCTGATGGTGGAAATTCTGGGTCATGACAAGTTGGTATCAGAGCACTAGGTTGCCTAGGTCTCACAATTCACAAGCAAGCTTAGTAAAGTCTGGAGGATCGATACGGAGATGTCTGTTCTTATCTTCTAGAGGCTATGAAGTTTAGGAACAAGTTTCACTTCTATTCTTCTCTGTCGTGCGATTTTGCTTTCTCAATACTGATTGAACTCTTCTACTCTTATTCTCTCGCAGATAGCGAGAACACGTACCGCTTCCTCAGCTGAGCAGCAGCCAGAGCCTTCAGTGATAGCTCCTACGCGGGGCAGAGGTCGAGGCCATGCTAGAGGCTGAAGCAGGGGCAGGGCTCAGCCAAGTGCCCGAGCAGCAGCCCCAGTAGTGGAGCCTCAGATAGATCTTGACGAGTAGGTTTCAGCCCAGACTATTCCTGCCGGACCAGCTCAGGTTCCGGAGGGGTTCATTGCTACCCAGTACTTCAGGACACTTTGGTCCGTTTGGTGGGCCTTATGGAGAGTGTGGCCTAGACTGGCGCATTTCCCATGGCACCAGCAGTCTCTCAGGCTGGAGGAGGAGCCTAGACTCCCACCACTTCCGCTCCAGAGCAGAGAGCTCCCTAGTATCAGGCTCCAACAGCTCAGCCAGTTGGATTAGTTCAGCCGGTTATTGCGGCACAGGTCGTAGATGGGCCAGCCATGTCTTCTGAGGCTTTATGGATATTGGACTGGTTTACCAATATCTTTCCTGTTCACTTTAGTGGTGCTCCTTCATAGGATCCCCAGGAGTATCTTGACAGCTGTTACGAGGTTCTACGGAACATGGGTATAGTGGAGACCAATGGGGTCAATTTTGCTGCATTTTAGATGACTGGTTCCGCCAAAAAATGGTGGAGAGATTACTTGTTGACCAGACCAGTTGGGTCGTCTGCTCTTACTTGGGACCAGTTCTCTTAGCTCTTCATAGAGAAGTTTCTGCCTATCACATTGAGAGAGGAGCGTCGCCGTCAGTTTGAGCGTCTCCAACAGGGCAGTATGACTGTTACTCAGTATGAGACCCATTTTGTGGATTTGGCCCGTCATTCCATTCTTCTGCTTCCTACCGAGAGAGAGAAAGGTTGAGGAGGTTTATTGATGGACTTGCTCAGCCTATCAGGTTGCAGATGGCTAAGGAGACTTGGAGTGAGATTTCTTTTCAGGCGGCTACTAATGTCGTGAGATGAGTTGAAATGGTTCTTAATCAAAGAGGTCAGGGGTCTGACAAGAGACCTCGTCATTCCGGTGAGTTTAGCGGTGCCTCATCTAGAGGCAGGAGTACTTTTGGTAGAGGCCATCCTCCCAGGCCGTTTCATTCAGCGCTCTAGGCATCCCACGGTGCCTTAGGTGGTCGTGGCCCTCAGATGCATTATTCTGACCAGCTAGCCTACAGCGCACCACCAGCTCCTATTAGTGCACCTCCACTCCGGAGTTATCAGGGTGGTTATTCAGGCCGACAAGGTCAGTTTCAGGGTCAGCAGTCACAGCAGCCGAGGTTATGTTATACTTGTGATGATCCGAGGCACATTGCTAGATTTTGCCCTCGGGCAATGAGCAGCTCATAGCATCAGAGATCTCGTGCCTTGGTTCCGACACCAGTTGTTGCACCACCTGCTTAGCCAGCCAGAGGCAGGGGTCAGGCAGCCAGAGGTAGGGGCCAGACAGTTAGAGGTAGAGGTCAGGCCGTTAGAGGTGGAGACCAACCAGCTAGAGGCCATCCCAGGGACGTAGTTCAGGGTGGTGGGGCCCAGCCCCGGTGTTATGCTTTCCCAGCCAAGCCTGACGCTGAATCATCTGACGCTATTATCACAGGTACTATTTAGTTTGCAGTAGAGATGCTTCAGTTCTATTTGATCCGGGATCTACTTACTCCTATCTGTCATCCTATTTTGCTTCATATTTGGTTGTGCCCCGTGATTCTTTGAGTGCTCCTGTGTATGTGTCCACACTAGTGGGAGATGCTATTATTGTAGATCGTGTTTATCGTTCGTGTGTGGTCACCATTGGGAGTCTTCAAACTCGTGTAGATCTTCTACTTCTCGATATGGCTGATTTTGATGTCATACTGGGTATGGATTAGCTGTCACCTTATCATGCTATATTAGATTGTCACTCCAAGATGGTGTCCTTTGCCTTGTAGGGGTTGCCTCGATTAGAGTGGAGAAGGAATCTTGGCCATTCTTCAAGGAGGGTTATCTCTTATGTGAAGGCTCGAGATATGGTCGAGAAGGGGTGTCTAGCCTATTTGGCTTATATCCGCGATTCTAGTGCGGAGGTTCCTTTCATAGATTCGGTGCCGGTTGTTCGTGAGTTTCCAGAGGTATTTCCTACAGACCTTCCGGGGATGCCACCCAACAGGGATATTGATTTTTGCATTGATTTGGCTTCGGGCACTCAGCCTATTTCCATTCTACCATATCGCATGGCCCCGCCAGAGTTGAAAGAATTAAAGGAGCAGTTGCAGATTTGCTTGATAAGGAATTCATTAGACCTAGTGTCTCACCCTGGGGTGCACCTGTGTTGTTTGTGAAGAAGAAATATGGATCGATAAGGATGTGTATAGATTATCGGCAGTTGAACAAAGTCACCATCAAGAACAAATATCCATTGCCGAGGATTGATGATTTATTTGATCAGCTTCAGGGTGCCAAGGTGTTTTCAAAGATTGATTTGAGATCTGGCTACCATCAGTTGAGGATTAGGGCATCCGATGTTCCTAAGACAGCTTTCGGACTAGGTATGGGCATTATGAGTTTCTAGTGATGTCATTTGGGCTGACTAATACCCCAGCAGCGTTCATGGATTTGATGAACCGGGTGTTCAAACCCTACTTGGATTCCTTTATGTTTATTAATGATATCTTGATCTACTCCCACAGTCGAGAGGAGCATGAGCAGCACCTTCGGATCGTTCTTCAGACTCTGAAAGACAGACAGTTATATGCTAAGTTCTCAAAATATGAGTTTTGGTTGAGTTCAGTTACTTTCTTGGGTCACGTTGTATCAACAGAGGGTATTCAGGTGGATCCTAAGAAGATTGAGGCAGTTCAGAACTGGCCTAGACCCACATCAGCTACAGAGATCCGTAGTTTCCTGGGTTTGGCGGGCTATTACCGTCGATTTGTGGAGGGGTTTTCATCCATAGCAGCCCCGTTGACCAAATTGACCCAGAAGGGTGCCCCGTTCAGGTGGTCAGACGAGTGTGAAGTGAGCTTTCAGAAGCTCAAGACTACTTTGACCACGGCACTGGTATTGGTGTTACGCACATGTTCAGGATCTTATACAGTATATTATGACGCATCTCGTATTGGTCTGGGTGCGGTATTGATATAGGGTGGAAAGTTTATTTCATATGTTTCACGGCAGTTGAAGGTTCACGAGAAGAATTACCATGTTCATGATCTAGAGCTAGCAGCCATTGTTCACGCGCTGAAGATTTGGAGGCACTATATTTACGGCGTGCTATGTGAGGTATTCACTGATCATCAGAGATTGCAGTATTTGTTGAAGCAGAAGGAACTCAATTTGAGGCAGAGGAGGTGGCTGGAGCTATTGAAAGAGTATGATATCACCATATTGTATCATCCCGGGAAGGCCAATGTGGCGGCCGATGCTTTGAGTAGAAATTCAGTCAGTATGGGTAGCCTTGCATATATTCCAGTTGGTGAGAGACCGCTTGTATTGGATGTTCAGGCCTTGGCCAACCAATTTGTGAGGTTAGATGTTTCTGAGCCCAGCCGTGTTCTAGCTTGTAGAGTTGCTCGATCTTCTTTGTTTGAGCGCAAAGATCGGCAGGATGACGATCCTCATTTACTTGTCCTTAGAGACACAGTGCGGCACGGTGGTGCCAAGTAAGTTACTATTGGAGATGACGGAGTTTTGAGGATGCAGGGTCGTATTTGTGTGCCTAATGTGGATGGGCTTCGTGAGTTGATCCTTGAGGAGGCTCATAGTTCTCGGTATTCTATTCACCCGGACGCTGCTAAGATGTACCAGGACATGCGGCAGCATTATTGGTGGAGGAGGATGAAGAGAGATATAGTTGCTTACGTGGCTCGATGCTTGAATTGTCAGCAGGTGAAATATGAGAATCAGAGACCCGGTGGTTTACTTCAGCAGATGGAGATTCCTGAGTGGAAATGGGAGCGTATCACTATAGACTTTGTTGTTGGACTCCCGCAGACTCAGAGGAAGTTCGACACCATGTGGGTTATTGTGGATAGGCTGACTAAGTCAGCGCACTTCATTCCTGTGGCAATTACCTATTCCTCAGAGTGGTTAGTAGAGATTTATATTCGGTAGATCTTCCGTCTTCACGGTGTGCCCTTGTCTATCATTTCTGATCGAGGTACGCAATTTACCTCGCACTTTTGGAGGGCAGTACAGCGTGAGTTGGGTACGCGGGTTGAGTTGAGCACAACATTTCATCCTCAGACGGAGAGGCAATCCGAGCGTACTATTCAGATCTTTGAGGATACGCTACGTGCTTGTGTTATAGACTTCGGAGGATCATGGGATCAGTTCTTGCCCCTTGCAGAGTTCGCCTACAATAATAGCTACCAGTCGAGCATTCGTATGGCTCCCTATGAGGCATTATATGGTAGACGATGCAGGTTGCCAGTTTGGTGGTTTGAGTCAGGGGAGGCTCGGTTGTTGGGTACAGATTTAGTACAGGAGGCCTTGGACAAGATCAAGATTATTCAGGGTCGACTTCGCACAGCTCAGTCCAGGCAGAAGAGTTATGCCAACCGTAGAGTTCGTGATGTTGCATTCATGGTCGGAGAGAGAGTGTTACTTCGGGTATCACCCATGAAGGGTGTAATGAGGTTCGGAAAGAAGGGCAAGTTGAGCCCTAGGTATATCTAACCTTTTGAGATTCTGGAGAGAGTGAGAGAGGTGGCTTACAGGCTTGCGTTGCCACCTAGTTTAGCAGTTGTTCATCCGGTATTCCATGTGTCCATGCATCGAATGTATCACGGCGATCCGTCCCATATGTTAGATTTCAGCTTTGTCCAATTGGACAAGGATTTGACTTACGAGGAGGAGCCGGTGACAATTCTAGCTCGGCAAGTTCACCAGTTGAGATCAAAGAGTTAGCCTCCAGTTCGAGTGCAGTGGAGTGGTCAGCCTATTGAGGCAGCTACTTGGGAGTCCGACTCTGATATGTGGAGTAGATATCCCCACCTTTTCACCAGCACAGGTACTTTTCTATGTCCGTTCAAGGACGAACGGTTGTTTTAGAGGTGGTATTCTGTGATGACCCAAAAGGGTCATCTTATGTTTTAGAACTCGAATTTGCGCTCTTAAGCCTTTAAAATCTCATTTTTACCCTCTTTGATTTGCGTGCGCAGTCCGGGCAGGTTTCCGGAAAGCTTTTATGCTGAAAACTAATAAAAATAAGAACTTTTACCTTAAAAGTTAATTTTAGTTGACTTCGGTCAATATTTTTCGTAAACGGTCCCGAATTCGTGCTTTGACGATCCCGGTAGGTCCGTATCAAATTATGGGACCTGGGCGTATGCCCGGAATCGAATTCGAAGGTCCCTAGCTTGAGTTTTGGATTTTTTATGAAAATTAAAAGTTTGAAAATTATTTGTTTTTAAGAATTGATTGATATTTGGCATTGTTAGTATTGGGTCCGTATTTTGATTTCGGAGCCCGGTACATGTTCATTATGATATTTAAGACCTGTCTGTGAAATTTGGTGAGAAACGGAGTTGATTTGACGTGATTCGGACGTCCATTTGAGAAAATAAAAATTTTAAAATGTTCTTGAGAATTTTATTTGATTTGTGCTAAATTCGTAGTTCTAGGAATTATTTTGGTGATTGGATCGCGCGCGCAAGTTCGTATAATATTTTTAGACTTGTGTGCATGTTTGGTTTGGAGCCCCGAGGGCTCGGGTGAGTTTCGAATAGGCCACGGGATGTTTTGGACTTTGAAAATCTAGTATTTTGTTGCAGCAGGTGTTCTGGCATGTCCTTCTTCGCATTTGCGTAGGTACTCTCGCGAACGAGAAGAGTAAACTGGATAGCTTAAGTATTCTTCTTCGCGAACGCGAAGGCCTTGTCGCAAACGCGAAGCGATTTAGGCACACTTATTGGCCGTTCTTTCATCGCGAACGCGAGCAATGCCTCGCGAACGCGAAGGCCAAGGGGGAGTAACCATCGTGAACACGAGCAGGATCTCGCGAACGTGAAGGCTTGGCAGCCAGTACCCTTTGCGAACGCAACATTGGCCTCGTGAACGCAATTCACACTGTCGCCCAGTGCATAAAACAGAATCAAACACGGGTTTAAGCCATTTCTTCAACATTTTTCAAGAACCAAACGGGTAGAGGCGATTTTCAAGAGTCATTTTCTTCCCCAAAGTATTGGTAAGTGATTCTAAACTATTTTCTTTCAATTACCCATTACATTTCTTGAATTATCAACCTAAAATCTAGAGTTTTCATGGTAGAATTAGGGGTTAGGGTAGAAACTAGGAATTTCGAATATTTGGGGATATAGACCTCAATTTGAGGTCGGATTCCAAAACCAATTATATATTCGGGCTCGGGGTTGAATGAGTAAATAGATTTTGGTCCGAACCTCGGGTTTTGACCAAGCGGGCCCGGGGTCGATTTTTTGACTTTTTGGAGGAACATTTGAGAAATTTAATTTATGCAATATAATTGATTCCTTTAGCAGTATTTGATATTATTGAGTCATTTTTGAATAGATACGAGTGGTTTGGAGGTGAATCCCAAAGAAAAAGCTGTGATTGAGAATTAAGTGACCTTCGGAGCGAGGTAAGTGTTGTGTCTAGTCCGGACTTGAGGGAATTAGGAACCTTAGATTACTTGCTAAGTGAAATCTATGTGAGCGGCGTATATGTGAGGTGACGAGTACTTATGCGCCGCCAATTTACCTATTTTTCATGTTTCTCTGTTTTTCTTATATTGTCTCTTTCCTATGCCAAATTGCTACGTGTTATACTAGTGTTGTTCAATTTATCGTTCTTATCATATTACGGATTTTCTGGTGATAATTGAGTTTTTATTTCAATGTTGAGATTGATATTATGGAACCAAATATTGAAGTAAGGTTTGTACTTATTATTCTATCTCCCTGTTGTTAAATATACATTGCATTATGGTAAGGGAGAGTGTTAATGCATGAAGGGTGATGTCGTACCATATTGTGAGTGTTAATGCACGAAGGGTGATGCCGTGCCATATTGTGAGTGTTAATGCACCAAGGGTGATGTCGCGCCATATTGTGAGTGTTAATGAATGAAGGGTGATGTCGTGCCATATTGTGAGTGTTAATGCACAAAGGGTGATGTCGTGCCATGATATGAGAGTTAATGCACAAAGGGTGATGCCGTGTTGTTTCTATTAATTTTATGGTGAGATTGAGAGTAAAAGCACAAAGGGTGATGCCGTGCATTTTTCCTTACTATATTCACTATTCCTGTTGATTCATGGTATATTGACTGCTCCAGTGATCATTCTGTTGTAGTTCTTTATCTTGTATTCCCCTCAGTATGTTCCCCTCCCGACAATTCCTATTTAGTTCTTTATTTCTGTTATTTGTATATACACTATTAAATTGTACAGGTTGATTTGTAGGTGCCTTGCCTTAGCCTCGTCACTACTTCGTCGAGGTTAGGCTCGACACTTACTAGTATATGGGTTCGGTTATACTGATGTTGCATTCTGCACTTTCTGTGCAGATTTTGATACCGCCTCAGATTGATCGAGATTTTGTTATTGGTCCGCTGTCCGGAGACACAAGGTAGATCTGTCGGCGTTCACATACCTTGAAGTCCCCGTCTATCTTTTATGCCCTACTATTTTCCTTCATTCAGACAGTTGTATTTCTAGACTATTATTTGTAGTAAATTCTAGAATGCTTGTGAATTGTGACTCCAGATCCGGGTGGCAGTAATTAATACAGTTTTATGATATTCTGTACTTATTATATTTTATCTTAGTTAATTATTATTAATTACTTAATGGGAATAAGAAATTGATTTAATGATTCTCTAAACATTGGCTTGCCTAGCAAGTGAAATGTTAGGCGGCATCACGGTCCCGTCGGTAGGAAATTTCGGGTCGTGACATACTCGGCACTTCAACTCCATGTTCAGCCTTCTTGCACCTCACCTGGATTCTACACTTCTGACTTGTATTACTAAAAAGATCACTGAAGAAGATAGAGACAAACTGTATGAAGAACCTAGTGAGGAAGAAATTCGACATACAGTTTTCAGTCTGTTTGCCTCTAGTGCAATTGGTCCAGATGGTTACAATAACACCTTCTTCCACAACTATTCGTTAAAGAAGACATTAATGCTTTTATTTGGGAATTCTTCAAAGGTACTCCTCTAACCAAATTCTATACTCATACTTGTTTGGTTTTAATTCCTAAGTTGGGTGCCCCTACCTCATTTAGTGAGTTTAGTTAGACCTATCAGTCTATCTAATTTCACTAACAAAATTATTTCTAAAATCCTCTCTATTAGACTTAATCCTTTGTTGACTAGTCTAAATCTCTACTAATCGGGGTGACTTTGTTAAAGATAGACTCATCTCTGAAAATGTTCTAGCAGCACATGAAATATTTCAATCTATCGGTCATGGTAATCAGGGTGGTAATATTCCTTAAATTGGATATGGCTAAAGCCTATGATAGAATGTCTTGGAGCTTTGTAACCTCTGTCGTTAGGAAAGTTGGTTTCTCTAAATCATGGATTTATAAAGTCACGAATCTTTTGTCTGGAATTTGGTATTCTATCATAGTCAACGGTAATAGAAAAGGATTTTTCTCATCCAGTCAAGCTCTTAAACAGGGGACCCCTTATCCCATTCCCTCTTCATCTTGGCTGGTGAGATTCTCACTTGCTCTTTGAACAATTTATACTCTAATAATAATTTCATTCCTTTCTCTATGCCACAAAGGGGTCCTCAGATCAATCGCCTTGCATATGCTGATGATATTATTATCTTCACTAGTGGTAGCAAGCTTCTAATAATCTAATTATGGACACCATTAGGAGATATGAGAACAGCTTTGGCCAAAAGGTTAACAATGATAAAAGTTTCTTTTTAATTGCTCCTAATACTTGTGCTACTAGAATCAATCGAATCAGGAATGCTACAGGTTACATGGACAAGAACTTTCCCTTTACTTATCTAGGTTGTCCTATTTATATAGGAAGAAAAAAGTTAGTGTACTTTGACTGCAAGGTGACATGGTAAAATGTTGTCCTATGGAGGGAGAATTATTTTGATCAAACATGTTCTTCAATCTCTCTATATATATACTATATCTGCTATTTCCCTACCCAAAGATACTTTTAAATTGATTGAGAAGCATTTTGCTAATTTTTTTTGGGACTACTCTCACAATCAAAGGAAATATCATTAGAGATTTTGAAAAAATTATGCTTGCCCTTAGAGGAAGGAGGCACTAGGCTGAAAAGAATGGAGGCGTTAGCTAATATCCTGGCCTCGAAAAGATGGTGAAGATTTAGAACTATCCCCTAATTGTGGGCTACATTCATGAATCACAAATATTGCCCTAGATCACATCCAGTGAGTTAGAAAAAGACCTCTAGTGATTCACATGCTTGGCAAACATAGAGGAAGGTTAGAGACAAAGCAGAACCTCACATATTATGGCTTATAAACTCTGGTAATTCATGTATATGGTAGGACAACTGGACTGGAAAAGGCCCTTTGGCAGCACTTCTACCAGACATCAACAACAATCCCAAAACTCTTGTCAAAGAATTTATACACAATGGAGATGGAACATTCAAAAACTTAGAGATGCCTTCCGAGAGGAGATTTTTCAATGTATTGTGAATATCAACATTGGCAATCAAGACATTCCAGACCAAGCTATATGGGACCTCACAGAAAATGGTAAGTACTCAAACAAAACAACTTTGAATTTGCTCAGAAACACTCAACCTAAAGATCATCTACTATGCAAGGTATGGTATTCTGGCATTCCTTTTGATCTCTTTTTTATCTTGGAGATTATGGTTGGCAAAACTTCCTTTTGATGATGTAATCCTCAGCTTTGGAAAACAAATTGTTTCTAGTTGTGTTTGTTGTACTAACCATTTAAATGAGTCTATACAACATATTTTTATGAAGAGTGATGCAGCTAGGTACATTTGGAAGGCCATAGGTGTCCCTATGGGGATAGTATATAAGCAAATTACAATTAGAGCATGGCTTAATCACTGGTGGCAGCAAAAGAGCAATAATGTCATACATAAACAAATCCTGCAGATCACTCCTATCATAATTTGCTGGAAAATTTGGAAAAGTAGATGCTTATGTAAATATAGAGATCAGAAAAAGGTTCAGCTTCTACCAGATGAGGCAACAGATTATCTGGAACATTCAAGCTGCAGTTCTTAGATCCTTCCCTCGATGTAAATTGACTCTACCTTGGGTCAAATATTGTGAAACCATGTTGAGGCTAAAACCTGTTCCTGAAGCCATCATTATAGCATGGATTAAACCTCTCCAAGAATCCTTCAAGCTTAACACTGATGGAAGTTATTTACATGGAAATGGTAAAGCAGGGTTGGGAGGAACTATGAGGAATAACTAGGGTGAATTCATAATGGCTTTTTCTATCTCTGCCAAATGCAATAACAACAATGATGCGGAAGCACAAGCAACACTAATTGGAATCAAATGGTGTATTCAAAATGGTTACTCCGACTTCATCATTGAACTAGATTCTCTCCTGGTGGAAATATGTTGAAAGAGGGGCGTACAGATAACTACAAAATGAAGAGGATCATTTATGAGGCAACACAGTTAATGAACCAAGCTAATGTCACCCTTAATCATTGCTATAGGGAGGTAACCAAGTGGTGGACTTCTAAGCTAAATTGGCTTCAATCACTTCTGAGAGTAACATTTATTTATCCTTTCATCAACTCCCTAGGGGAGCCAAAGGTCCGTTCATTATGGACAAATTTCAAGTACCTAATATTAAGACAAAGTATGGCAAGGCGAATTTCTTTGTAAGTTGAACTTGTTTTGTATAGTTCACACAGTGGTGAAGCTGTAGGTTTCGCATCTGTGGTTATTGGAAAGATACTAGTATCCTTGTGTTGTAATCTTTGGAGGTAAGGCCACTCCCTACTTTTTTTAAAGATAAATACAACACACCTAGTATACAACTAGGAAATTATATTTAAAAAAAAAAAAAAGGAAACGGGGTCAAATTTGTTTCTGTATTATCCGACATTGAGAAATTTTATTATTTATTAACTTTTGATTTAATACTGTTCCCCTTTAGGAAAAGCTATCATTTTTGCACTTGACTCTAACAAAGCGCCAACTTGAAGGTTTGTAAACCATAGTAAAAAGTTGCGAACTAAATTTGGACCTTTTTAAAAAAAGAAAAATTGGATATGTGGAGTCAACCAGTTAACGATGGAGCTCGGCTCATAGAATGTACAAATACAAGACGATTAATTACTAACGGCAAAGATTTGAATGGACCAAAAGGGTAACGGAAGAAAAAATTAAATAATTTCAAATAATACAAGGACAAATTTGAACATTTGTTGAATTCGAATAATACAGGTACAAATTTGAACATTTTCCCTATAGATCAATATCTTCAATTTCTCAATCATTCCACATATTAAAACCTCCAGGATTTGATTCTTGAACTGATGACTCTCCTGACCAACCAGTGTAAGGCATATCATAATCAACTTTAACCATTGCAATCTCCTCATGAGCAGAGCCTCCACCTGAAGGGGAATTTGAAGTCATCCCAATTCCAGCAGTATTATCAAGATATCCACCAGTACTATAACTCCCACTTGAACTTCCTCCATTGTTATCTATCACAGATGATGAAGATCCCATATTGTTCATCAACCCATGCAAGAAAACTGGATTATTACTCTGAAGATAATCGTTATACATTTGGTGAGATTGTTGGTGGTGGAGTTGCAACTGTGTTTGAATATAACCTTGGTGAAACTGTGAACTAAAATCTTGATTTTGGAGAGTAATCAATAAGGGTTGCTGCATTAAAGGGTAAGTTTGAAAAGCAACTCCAGAATTATTTGAGCTTTCATATTGATGAAAAGTAGTACTTGAGTTTAAGGATATCGTTTCTTGATCACGTTTTCTAGAGGATTCAAAGGCTTGTGCTTCTTTAAGCCTTTTAGCAGCTCCACCACCAACAGGGAGTGTGTTGCTTTCAAGAATGGCTTTCACATCATAACGATTCATCTCGAAATTTGTGACTGCACATAAGCCTCTGAACTTTATTGCAGCTACGTCATATGCTTCTGCAGCTTCCTCCTCAGTACCTGCATGCATAGGCGGATGCAGCTTTAGGTTAACGGGTAACATTGAATTTAGTACTTTCTAAGTGAAGTATAAATTTAATTATGTGTAGTAATTCTACTTCGACCAAGAGTTTGCGAGTTAAAGTCAGCCAAGAACAAGGTGGAGAGTTCTTGGAGGAAGGAAGCCGAGGGTCTATCGGAAACAGCCTCTATCCCAGGTAGGGGTAATGTCTGCGTACACACTACCCTGCCCAGACTCCACTAGTAAAATTATACTGGATTTTTGTTGGTGCTGTTGTTGTAACAGTAATTCACTAAAATATATTCTCAAATGATCTTTCTTATCCTTAAAAGTAATACTCATTCGTTCCACTATTATATGACGTTATATAAAATCGAAGAATTATTTTTAAGAAATTAACATGTTCTGTTTGATTTGAAACTGAAAATTAGAAGATCTGACCCTAAATCTCTTCATACGTTTTGAAATAGATGGGTTATAGTTTCTTCTTCTAATGAAAGAATATACTACCTTTGGTGCTTTTTATGTATCATTGTATCCTTTTTAGTTCGATCGAAAAAGATTATATTTTTTATATATATTTAAAAGCTCTTTAATCTTACATCCACTTTTACTTTTTTATGACCTTTTCTAATAGGAGTGAGAGCATATTTAAGATCACAATATTATATATTTAACATAGGTGATAAAAGTTTCTCGTTTTTCTTAGACTCAATGTTCAATCAAATATCGTCATACAAAATGTAACAAGTCACTATATATTTTGCTGTAGTATATTAAGTTTTTTCCTTTTTTTTTTATTTTGTTATTTCTTTTGTTTATCCTAATACTATGATACTTCTTTTTATGTGCGCAAGGTTCATGCAAGAGGTTAAAAAATATTTACCGAAAGTTCCCAAGTAGAGATCTTTGTTACCAGCAACTCTGCCTATCCTTGCTTGCCATCTTCCATGCTGATGATGCCTGATCCCACATATATGTATATATCATGAGAAGAAGAATTAGAAAGAAGAACAATATTTATTGAATTTAATTACTTTTCAGTGGGAGAGAAAGGTAAGGGTTTATGTTTATACCTAGTTACACCACGATACATGGATGCACCCCTGGAGAACCCAGTACTCTTCCTGAAATTTAAATTAAGCAAATAAATGTTTAAGTAACTGATTTAGAATAATCAGTACAAGTAATAGCCCATTTACAACATTAGTTCGAAAAAAAATAATAATAAACATATTCGTAGGCTAAGAATGAGTTAATTAAACATTTCAATAAAGCTCTTACCTTCTTATAGAAGCAATAGATTCTTGCCTTGTCATATGCTTCATCTCTTCCACTTCTTTCTCATAGTTGTTAATCTGCACTCATTGACCAAAATATAGAAGACTATTTTATTAAATAACCATCAATTGATCAGGGGTTCAATTGAAACCAGTATTTTTAAAACTAATTTCAAATGTGTAATTGGTTCAATATAAGTTACCCAACAAATTTAAATGTTCGATCCGCCCCAGTAACTAATTACATTTTTAAAAATGTTCTAAGTAAAGACCTACTGGAAAATTAGTAGTGGTAGATGTTCCCCAATATTTCAATGCAGCAAGATCATAGGACCTTGCTGCTTTCTCCTCCTTATCGTACCCTCCTGGTCAAGAAAAAAAAAGAAAAAACTGTATTAAATAAATGTTCTTCTCAATAATAAAATGATAGTTTAATCTTGAAATATCACAAACTACTTACCCAAATACACTGCAAGTGAAAACAAATTTTTTGGTAGCCACCCCAAAATAACACAAAGAAATGAAAAACAAGAAGTCAGCAAAAGTTAAAGAAAACAAAAGTTAAGCTAAATAATAAGTCTTAGAATATGTAGGTACCCATCAAAAAAAAAAATATAAGTCTTAGAATATAGGTATAGCATTTTACCTTGACGACCCTTCCTTGACTGTCCTTCCCTTCTACAGCTATTATCCCATAAATGTGCTTCATATCTTCCTGTCCATCTATGCCTACATTTCCCAAACAAGCAAATTCAAAGGGTTTTCTACATAAATAGTTGGAAAAAATATTAACTTATATATACTGACTGATACTGTGTAAAGATTGTTTGATATTATCATTGTCGTTTTATCTGTGATAGTAGGTTAGTTAATATTTTTTTTAAATTATCTTAGGGCGAGGCAAAATACGCAAGCACGAGCAGTATGACATATTATTTTAGTATCAACCGCCCATCCCAGAATAGAATAGGATGGAAGAAAGAATGCAATCAACGACCTCATTGTGTAAAGATCTTTTACAAAGTCAATACATAAAACTTGAATTCTTAAAAAAAGATAGGAAGAGATTGAAAGAGAGAAGAACGAAACAAACCCTAAAAATGAATAACTAGTTTTACCTGGTTACACCTCTATAAATTGAAGTTCTTTGTCCAAAAGTATCTGAAGTCCTTCTAGGTGCAGCTTCCACAATACTAGTATTACTATTTTCACCACTAGTACTACTAGCTCCTGCAGTGGCATTGGCACTTGGGCTAGCACAAGTTTCACTTGTTGAGCTCTTACCACTTCCCATTGACAATGTCAAAGATTGCATATTACAAGCATTTTCCTGAAGGTCATAAGTGACATTTTGCATTGGCATTAGGTTTGTGTTAGGGAAGAGATAATCCGAATTATCATTGGCTTGGATTTCGTTGTAAGAAACTAATTCAGATTCGTGTCCCGATTTGCTGACTCCAAGAAAGTCAGCAACCTTTGGTACTTCATTGCCTCCTTGAGTTTCACCAAAATTCCACTCTGCAGAAGAACGTGTTGAAGCTGTTAGAGAGAACACGCTTTTAGTTAGGTAAATTTTGTGCTGAACAAGAGGGACACGTACGCGACAAGGGAACTTATTGTAGATGTTACTATACCTTGGTTTTGGAAAGGGTTGTCAATGGTTTCAGTTACTAACCCTAAAGAACGAGACTCAGTTGTTTGTAGATGTGGAGAAAGATGGAAAGATAGCCAGTTGTTTGAATTCATGGAGCCCATGATATTCTTGCAAATTTCTTTAACTATATGTTGAGCTTTAAATTTTTGTGCTAAATGGATCAATTCTCGCACATGCCTGGAAAGAACAAGAAAAGAATTAGTGAGCAGATTAAATGATGAATACATTATTATCAGCAGATATAAATTAAAATAGAAGAAAATGAAACTGACAAAGGATCTATTGAACTCCCTATTCTTTCTCACTTTCTCCCCTCTGTTTGACTGTCTCTTAACTTATCCCATTCTTTCATCCAAACACAAAACTGTACTAGTAGAGACAGTGGGGTGGAAAGGAAAGAAAAATAAATACTGAGAGAGTGAGGTATTTAAATCTCTTTTCTCCTTCTAAACTCCTTTTGGAATATTAATATTGGAAATGAAGAATATGAATCTAATCAACAATTTCCAACACTTCATTACTAGGACTCATAGATAAGGATGGGACTGATGGAGGATCTAGCTAGGTGCAGGGGGTTGGCATAAATGTAAGGAGTTTAAGTTCATACACAGTGTATATTAGCAACTAGATCAATTATAAAATAACATATAAATTTATATGCTAAATATTACTCCATCCGTCTCAATTTATAAGGGTACTTTTTGTTCATCGATAATCAATTTGATTAGTCTTTGAAGCTAAATTAAATTAGATAAACTTAATATTCTAATATTAAAATTTAGATATTGAAAAACTATGTGAAAAGTATTATATGTTGCATTTTTAATACATTTTAAAATGATGGTCAAAGTTCACATAATTTGAATTTCGGGAAGCGAAAAGTGCCGCATAAATTGAAACAGAGGGAGTACTATAATTGCATGGTTAACCTAGTAAAATTTGTAACTAACATTATTAACTTAATATAAGATATTAAATTATATTGATATAATAAAAATTACACCATCAATATAAATATCTTTAATTTTAATAAAATATAATAACAACAAAGGGCACGAGTGTCTCCTTATACTAAAAGGTGATGGCCTTTTAGTCTTTATAGTAAGACAAACTTACATTCTTAACTGGAAAGGAGTCCATTTTTTTATCCACCCCCTAAACCCCCAAACCCCCAAAAAAAATCACCCTACGGGTTAACCAATATTCAAACCATTTTCAACTTGGTTTATTGGGACTCTCTTAAACTCCTCGTTATGTGTAATTAATGACACCCCAAAGCCCAGCATTCCCACACTAGGCAAATTATCTATCTTAAACTAAATTTTGACAGTCTACGTAAAGTTACCGACCTCTCCTTCTTCACTCGTGCAACCGGTTGAAAATTGACCGAGCCAGTCAATTTATTCTTTTGTCTAAAAGTAAGGTAAAACCATTTTGTGATACTCCTTGGTAATCTGGGATTTTGATTACTTATTAGCGCCTTTTAACTTTTGTTTTAGTCCAAAAGCATTTAATTGTGTTTCCAAAAACTAATGAAATGTGCTTAATTGCAGGAATATTGGAAGATGAGCTCCCAAGATGAAATTCAACTCAAGAAGGAGTAATCTGAACTCAAGGACAAAAACAGGCACAAAAGCTCAGAAGTGCGGACCGCAGAATATCATTTGCGGCCGCAGGTTGTGAAGAAATCCCCACAAGAGAAATGTGCAAAGTGCGGTCCGCACATAAATTGTGCGGCCGCAGAAGTTGGGTTAGAGAAAAAGTTCAGAGAACCTGCATCTCAGAGTGCGGACCGAACAATTATTGTGCGCCCGCAGAAAAAGAGCCACGCGGCCGCACTCACATTTGTGCGGACAGCAGAAGAGCAAGGTGCGACCGTACTCAGAATTGTGCGGACCGCAGAAAGAAAGCAGTGCGGCCGCAGATCAGAATTATGCGACTGCATATTTTCACTATTATCAAGCTAAAGAAAAGTGCGGATTGCACATGGAATTGTGCGGCCGCAGAACCTCTGAAAGGGCATTTTTGTCCGAAAATTCTAGCTTTATATAAATAGAAGAGTTTTACTTTTTTAGGTCAACGTTTGACATCATCTGCTACAGTAGACAGTTTCTTTTACTCATTTTAGTAGTTTTTTCTATTTTGAGCTTTTCGAATATTGATTTCATCATTTTAATTATCAATATGGGTTTAATTATCATTTCTTTTCCTATTTCTTCTAGTTTAAGCATGAGTAACTAAATTTTCACTAGGGTTGTGACTCAACCCTAGTGTGTAAACTTAATGGGTATTTGATTTATTGCTTATTTATGGTTAGGTATTTATTATCTAGTCTTGTTCTTGTTTTTATTTAAAGAATTAATAGTTGCAAACACTAATTCATGCTTATTTGACTTGGTTTCTACTTGAGAAAGATAGACGCAGTCTAGAAAAACTTGGTTAGTAAGAAATTGGGTCAATTGAGAGCTTGATAAGCCCAATTAAAGGGTTAAACCTAGAGATAGTAAAACCTGACTTGAGCTTCTTATCAACTATTTTGTTCAATACCCATTTGGACTTGAGAAAGCCAAATTGGGCAAAATCACTTTGTGACCGAGAGGTATTGAGGGGGTACTTGAGTATTGATAGCTATAATATACCCCGACCAATAAAACAAGCTTTAAAGTTTGCAACCCATTAGGCAAACACCTAAGTGAAGGTCATAGACATAGGTCTTTTATATCATTTGAAAAACAACAAAAATAATTTCCTAGTTTCATTTTTTGAATCCCAATCATAGTTTAATTTAGATTTTCAAACAAAATAAAATATTGCGGAAGTGCAAATTTAGATATACAAACTCACGCGCTAAGATATATACTACTAATACCCATTCATATAGCTCCCTGTGAAATTCGACCCCGACTCTTATTGGGTATTACTATTGCGTCGACCGTTTTCATAACCTCAAAGAGAGGAGTGAAATTGAACGAGATTAATTTTTTGGCATCGTTCCAGGGGAGCTAAAAACGGTGTTAGCTACATAGTTAGGTATGTTTTTGGGATATCTTCTTTTCCTTTATTGTTACTGACGTGTGAGTATTATAGGTGCAATCATGGCAAACAACGATCTCCGAAACATAGCCATGGGGGATGTGGATATTGAGGATGATCAAATGGATGAGGTCCCTCTTAAACCTCAGGCCAATAGACGAGGCCAGCCAACTCAAGAAAATGTACCCGCTCCACCCCCACCTCCACCACGAGCGGCTCCACACCGGGTGTTGCCGAATGAAGGGTATGCAAGTGCTATAGTTCTTCCCCGTATTAGGGCGGGCAACATCCAATTAACCAACGTGATGCTCACTTTGCTCGAGCAACGAGGGTTCTTCACCGGTGCACCGAGTCAAAATGCATACAAACACTTGAAGGGGTTCATAGATACGTGTTGGAGGAGAAAACAAACAAATGTCTCTGAGGATGCTTTGAGGCTAAGGCTTTTTCCCTTCCCTCTACGGGGGAAAACTTTAGATTGGTTGAAACGTTTGCCAAATTATTCCATTCATACTTGGGATAAACTAGCGGAGACATTTATTTCAAAGTACTTCTCTCCCGGGCATATGGCTATTCTTCGGAATGAAATTCTGGCATTCAAGCAAGAGCCCAATGAACCACTACACGAGATATGAGAAATGTATAGAACAATGGTGAAAGAGTGCCCCAACAATGATATGACGGAGAACATGATTCAACAAACTTTCTATCAGGGGATCAATACCACCAACCAATGTGTAGTGAACCAACTTGCCGGTGAAAACTTCACTACTACGTCCTATACGGAGGCGTGTGATATTTTAGATGAGATAGCGGATACTTCATCGGCGTGGCAATCTAGAGCCAATGTTCTACAAGGTGATCCAAAAGTGATTCTTCTTCATAAAGAGTTACATGACCATAGGCAAGCCATAGCCAAGTTGACAACCACTATGAACCAATTGGAAAAGGCTCAACTTCAACAAGTGCAAAAACTGAGGCAAGTTAATGCTATGGAGGGAGTCAATATGATGGTAACAAGAGAAGAATAAGAAGTCCACAAGTGCAACAAAGAGTGGACAATTTTGTGCAAGACAATAGTGGATTTGATCAAGGTGATTCTTATAATGATCAAGAAGAAGAGGTCCAATATATGAATAACTTTCAAGGGTAAAGAAACAACTTCCAAGGCCCTAGTCAACAACAATGGAGACCTTCAAATAATCAAGGCAATTAGAATTCTAACAACCAAGGTACTTGGAATAGTGGAAACAATCAAGGAAATTGGAATAACAACATTCAAGGCAATTGCAGTGGAAGCAATAACCAAGGGAATTGGCAAAACAATAATAACCAAGGCAATTTGGGAGGCAAAAACCAAGGCGGGTGGAACAACAACCAAGGAAATCGGGGGTCAGGTTTTCAAAGGCCCCCGATGAATAAACAATCGAGCAACCCACCTCCTTATCCTTATTATAGTCCTAGTTCCTCCAACAATAAAATGGGACATATTGAGAACATATTCAAGAAAATGATGGAGTAGAATGCTGATTCTGATGCCAAACTTGCTTCACACAACACATCAATCCGAAACTTAGAAGTGCAAATGGGTCAAATCTCTCTAGCCTTAAATTCTCGTCCTAAGGGGGCACTACCAAGTGATACGGTGGTGAATCCGAAGGGTGGGAACAATACGGGGCATGCAATGGCCGTTACTACAAGAAGTGGAAGAGGTGGGAATACACCTACCTCAAATCAAAGGCAAATTGTGGATGATGAGCAACTGGTAGAGGAAGAGGAGATCCCAAACAATGTTGTGCACGCAAATGATGAAGTGCGGATTGATATTGATGACACGGTGGAAGAGACTCAAGAGGATGTGAACCCTTCTAGGGATCATGTGATTGACATACCGGAACTAGTAGTGCGAAAAGCTAAGGCACCATTGCCTAAGCCACCTCCTCCCTATCCTCAAAGGCTTGCCAAGAAAAATGGCGAGAATCAATTCAAAAAGTTCATTGATATGATGAAGATTCTCTCGATAAATATGCCATTAGTTGAAGCCTTGGAGCAAATGCCCGGATATGCAAAGTTTATGAAGGACTTGGTGACAAAGAAGCAATCGATGAATTTTGAAACTATCAAAGTCACTCACCAAATGAGTGCAATTGTGCATTCGATGGCTCCTAAGTTGGAATATCCCAGTACTTTCACAATCCCTTGTATCATTGGAAGTGCCGAGTTTGCAAAAGCTCTTTGTGATCTTGGGGAAAGTATCAATTTAATGCCCTATTCAGTTTTCAAGACATTGGGAATTAGGCAACCAAGACCCACATCTATGAGATTACAAATGGTTGATCGTACAATGAAGAGACCGTTAGGGGTGATTGAGGATGTATTGGTTAGAGTTGACAAGTTCACTCTCTCGGTGGATTTTGTTATTCTTGATTGTGAAGTGGACTATGAGGTCCCGATTATTCTTGGTAGACTTTTCCTCGCTACGGGAAAGGCTCTTGTTGATGTGGAAGCCGGTGAACTCACTTTCAGGGTCGGTGATGAAAAGGTGGTGTTCCACGTGTGCAAATCTATGAGGCAACCAAATAGCAATGAAGTGTGTTCGTTCGTGGACTTGGTGACCGATATGATTATTGATGATACAAGTGCCACGATTAATGTGGGTGATATGTTGGAGGCCGTCTTGCTAAATTTTGATGATGACGAGATGGATGGCTTCATGGAATGTATTAATTCTTTGCAAGGAATGGGGTCATACAACTATGCACCCCGAAAACTTTTCTTGGATCTTGAGAATAGGAAAACTTCTCATACAAAGCCTTCAATTGAAAAACCTACTATCTTGGAGTTAAATCTATTGCCTACACATCTCTGGTATGAATTCCTTGGCCCTTGTTCTACTTTACCAGTTATTCTTTCCTCTTATTTGACTAATATGCAGGTTGACTCTACATTGGCGGTACTCCACAAGAGGAAGAAAGCTATGGGGTGGACTTTGGCGGATATTCGAGGAATAAGCCTCGCATTTTGCATGCACAAGATTAACTTGGAGGAAGATACCAAATCATCCATTGAATATCAAATGAGACTCAATGAAGCCATGCAAGACGTGGTCAAAAAGGAGATTATTAAATAGTTGGATGCCGGGGTGGTCTACCCTATTTCAGACAGTTCGTGGACTTCTCCGGTGTAATGTATCCAGGAGAAGGGGGTCATAAATATGGACACCAATGATAAGAATGAGTTGATTCCCAGGAACGGTGACTGGGTGGAGAGTCTGTATGGACTATCGGAAGCTAAACAAGTCACAAGGAAAGACCATTTTTCGCTCCCTTTTCTTGACCAAATGCTTGATAGGTTGGCCGGCCGTGCTTGCTAATGCTTTCTAGATGGATATTCAGGCTACAACCAAATCCTTATTGCCCCGAAAGATCAAGAGAAAATAACTTTCACTTATCTCTATGGCACTTTCGCTTTCAAGCGGATGTCATTTGCCTTATGCAATGCACCAACCACTTTTCAACGGTGTATGATGGCAATCTTTACGGATATGGTAGATGACTACCTTGAAGTCTTCATGGATGACTTTTTGGTAGTCGGGGATTCTTTTGATGATTGCTTGGCAAATTTGGATAAAGTATTGGCAAGGTGTGAAGAAACGAACTTGATGTTGAATTGGGAGAAATGCCATTTCACGGTCGATGAGGGCATTGTCCTTGGCCACAAAATTTCAAAGAAGGGCATTGAGGTTGACAAGGCAAAAATAGAGGTGATTTCTAAACTTCCACCTCCAATATCCGTGAAAGGCGTGAGAAGTTTCTTGGGTCACGCAGTGTTCTACCTGCGCTTCATAAAAGATTTTTCCAAATTGGTGAACCCCTTATGCAAGCTTTTGGAGAAAGATGCTAAATTTCACTTCAATGATGATTGCATGAGAGCATTTGAATTGCTAAAGTTCAATTTGAAAACAACTCCCATCATCACCGCTCTTAATTAGAATATTCCTTTTGAGTTCATGTGCGATGCTAGTGATGTAGCGGTTGAAGCAGTTTTGGGGCAACGTATCAACAAGATTTTTCACCCGGTCTACTATGCTAGTAAGAC
This sequence comes from Nicotiana tabacum, assembly GCF_000715075.1. Lineage (NCBI taxonomy): Eukaryota > Viridiplantae > Streptophyta > Magnoliopsida > Solanales > Solanaceae > Nicotiana > Nicotiana tabacum. The sequence continues at coordinate 11,880,533 of NC_134098.1, forward strand.
CATGAATGATGCCCAATTCAATTACACTGTTACCTAAAAAGAGCTTCTTGCAATTGTGTTTGCTATTGAGAAGTTTCGCCCGTACTTAATGGGTGCAAAGGTTATTGTTCATACGGATCATGCGACACTTCGCTATCTTATGAGCAAGAAAGATTCAAAAGCTATGTTGATGAGATGGGTTCTATTGTTGCAAGAGTTTGATATTGACATTCAAGATCAGAAGGGGAGTGAAAATCAAGTGGCGGACCACTTGTCTCGTTTGGAGGAGGAGGGGAGGCCGCATGATGGACTTGAAATCAATGACTCCTTTCCCGATGAGCAACTCTTGGCTATTTAAATGAAGGATGTGCCATGGTTCGCCGATCTATCAAACTTCTTTGTGTGTGGAATCATCGCGGATGAGTTCTCTTCAAATCAAAGGAAGAAGCTCAAATGGGATTGTCAAGACTATTATTGGGACGAGTCTTACCTCTTCCGGATTTGCACGAATGGGGTAATTAGAAGATGTGTACCGGATGAAGAGCAAAATGTTATTATTGAGGCTTGCCATTCTTTGCCTTATGGTGATCACCATGGCGAAGCAAGAACGGTGGCTAAAGTGCTAAGTTGTGGTTTCTATTAGCCCACTCTTTACAAATATGCAAGTGATATGGTGAAAAGATGTGATGAATGCCAACGGGCCGGTGGAATCTCGAAGAAGAATGAAATGCCTCTCACTACCATATTGGAGATTGATATCTTTGACGTGTGGGGTATTGAATTCATGGGTCCTTTTGTGAGTTCTTGTGGAAACACCAACATCTTAGTCGCGGTTTATTATGTGTCTAAATGGGTTGAGGCTGTTGCTCTACCCAACAATGAAGCGAGAAGTGTGATGGAATTTTTGAAGAAGAATATTTTCACAAGTTTTGGTATGCCGCGGGCTATCATAAGCGATGAGGGGTCGCATTTTTGTAACAAGGCTTTTGACACCTTGCTTAACAAGTATGGTATCACTCACAAAGTTACGATTCCCTATCATCCTCAAGCTAGTGGAAGTCTCCAACCGGGAGATAGAGAGTATCTTGTCCAAAACAGTGAATGCTAACCGGACGGATTGGTCAAAGAAGCTTGATGATGCATTATGGGCTTACCGGACTGCTTTCAAAACTCCTATCAGGATGTCTTCATACCGGTTGGTGTTTGGCAAAGCTTGTCATTTTCCGGTGGAACTTGAGCACAAAGCCATGTGGGCTTTAAAGAAGTTGAATCTTGATTGGGATGCAACCGCTAACTTGTGGGTTGCACATTTGAATGAATTGGATGAGTTCCGGTACCATGCATATGCAAGTTCGTCCTTGTACAAAGAGAGAATGAAGTACCTTCATGAAAAATACATCCAAAACAATGAGTTCAATGTGGGCGATCTTGTTTTGTTGTTCAACTCACGATTGAAGATGTTTCTCGGAAAGCTGGAATCCAAATGGAGTGGTCCCTTTGAAATTGTGGGTGTGACACCTTTTAGTGCATTGGACTTGAAGAACAAAAATGATGAGGTATTCCGAGTCAATTTCCACAGGTAAAGCATTATTTGGGTCAAGATGATGATGGCCACGTGGTGGCAGTTATTCATTTGAAGTGATGGTAATCTGCGTCGTGCCGCGACGTTAAATTAGACGCTTCTTGGGAGGCAACCCATGTTTTTTTTTCTTTTCTTCTTTTGTAGATAGGTGTTATTTTGTGCTACTGGATTTAAAGTGTGTTGCAGGAATGAGTGTGCTTTACAGGAACTGTGCTAAAAAAATTAGCTAAGTGTGGAGAAAGTACAGACCGCACAATTTTGAATGCTACAACAGAAGGCAACTATGGCCACACAAATCTTGTGCGGACCGCACAAATTAGGATGGGAAATTGCAAACTCTCTGAAGTTTGGTCTGTCATAGAATTGGCCATTCTGCGGCCGCACATCGAATTATGTGGCCCGTAGCCAAAATCTGCAGTTGCACCACAAATTTTGCGAACCGCAGATCAACAAGGCTATTGAGCCTTCAGGTAATAGAGTGTGGACCGCAAAAGGAATTCTGTGGCCGCACTCCTCCTTTGATTTCCCAAGTCTACATCTAAGTATAAATAGTAATCTTGGACTACTGTACAAGTTTTTCTCTCTCTGAGCACTCTAAATTCTAAAACTTGGAAATCATTTGTTCAATTATCTGCCACACTCCATACACATCTGTGATCACTTAGGTGCACTCCTTTATATCTGGTATGTTTAATTTCTCATAGAATTTTTCACTTTTTAGTTAAATTTATAATTTGTTAGATAGTTTTAGGCTATTTGTCAATAGATTTCAATTTTACTACCATGTGGGGGTTAATCTGTGTTGGGTCAATTGCTAATTGCTTTATAGGGACTGGGTAACTTGATTTGCATGCGTAATTGTTAATACCATGTTGAAACTGTGCAAAAACTTGAAAACCCTAGAGGTCTAATCGAGTTGATTTTGAAATCTGTGGTCGCACAAACAATTGTGCGGTCCGCAGAGTTGAGATCTAGGATCCTTGGTCAAGTAAGATTCTGCGGCCGTACTTGAAATTGTGCGGACCGCAGAAATTCCATCGCTACCATAGAAAAGTGTGTGCGGTCGCAGATCCGGCCAATCTCTATCATCAGAGAGTTGGCACTTTTGGTAGTTCTAATGTGCGGCCGCAATGACCATACTTCAATTCTGTGATCGCTCTCAAAATTGTGCGCACCGCAGTTCCATCTCTGCGGCTGCACTTCCAAGTTATGCGGTCCACACAACCCAGTCTGCGGCTGCACTTGCAATTGTGCGGACCGCACTTCCCCACCCTGCACCATGTTCTGCAATATGATATACTTCTGTGTTCAACTGAATTACAACTGACTTCTGCTGTTGCTTGTTATAGAAAATAGCTAGATCTCGAGGTCACGGTGACACTTCAAAGGGGAGGGGTGAGCCTTCCAGAGGCAGAGGCAAAAGCAATTTACCCCTCGCCCTCCAAAGAGTAATCAGCAAGAGAGCTACAATAGGTCGAGGACAACAACCTGAGCCCTCCGAATCTAGTTCATATACCCTATCTCGGGAAGCATCGGAGGGCGACTCAGTGCAAAAGCAGCCTGCTATTCAATCACAGCCACAACAGCCACAGGGAAGGTAACAACTTAGAGACGAACCTTCCTCCTCGCATAGCACTTCCGAGGGTTTGGAGAGTGCAAGTCAGGCTTCAGAGCCCTCTGCTACACTTATCCCTAAGGCACCAGCATATTCCGAACGATGGTCGAGGAGGTGATACTACAGTTGCCGGCCTTGAGAGGTCGAAGAAGAAAGAGGTCTGGGAGGACCGTTTTGTGAGCCTAGCTGCCTTCACCAGGTTTCATGAGTGGTGGCCGGTGATATCGCTCACTCTAGAGTGATAATTCCAACTCAAATATCTTGATAAGTACAATCCAGAAGTGTTGAGGCATTTCCGAGAGAGAAAAGGGTAGATGTGGTTCACCCAATCAGTTGTGGGCGCCAAAGAGTATTTGGTCCGGGAGTTCTATGCCAATGTGGCACATATCAAGAAAGGGACCAAAGTTACAAAAGTGAGAAATCTGAAGGTGTGGTTCGACCAGCTCACACTGAACTCCTACTTGGGGTTTGAGGATGTGGAGCCAGTGTAGTACTTGGAGAAGCTGGCGATGGGTGATGTAGCTCGCCCATGGCTAGCTGAGCTTCTTGCAGCCCTGGGTCCACCACCACCATGGATCACTGCAGGGGTTCCTATTCAGCGGAGCATCCTAAATTTTGAGGCGAAGGGATAGCAGACCTTCGTATACAGCAGACTAGGCCCGTGCCAGAATGAGACAAACTTACCTATTCCACGGGCAGTTCTAGTCGCCTCTATTATGGCCAGGTACTCGATTAATGTAGGTGTCATGATGTCGGCCAACATGTCAGTGGTCTCCAAGCAGGTTGATACTTCCTACCTGTATCCCAACACCATCACTGAGTACCTTACGGATGCACGAGTAGAGCCCAGAGATTGTGACACGAAGGTTCGGGCACATAAGCCCTTCTCTTGGTATTCTCTGATGGATGCACACAACCCCAAGAGGGTCATCCGACTACCACTGTAGGCTAGTCTGATGAGCCATCGGTGGTGGGTACAGAGACAGTTGATATGCTATCCACTTCAGCAGAGCCTTCTACCAGTGCAGTTGTCATGCCTCCACCTTCAGTCTCAGTACCTCCCACCTCGGCTTTGAAGCCGGTACCGATGCCATCTTCTCCACTCTCTATGCTGCGATTCTCCCAGACACTGGCGAGCCTCAACAACTGGATACAGACAGCTACTGCAAAGCTGACTGATATATCCAGTCATGTTGCAGCACAGTCATCCTCTCCGGCACCCCAAATTTCTCCCACAATCGAAGAAACATTGAAGAAAATCCTGGACAAACAGAACACTGTCATGGCTACTCTGGTACAACATGGGTCCGTGATTGAAGAATTGGGCAAAGAAGTAAAGAAGATGCGGAAGTCACAGGCTTCGAAAAAATCGGTGGATAAGCTCCGGCGACAGGTCACCAAGCTTGCAGCAGACGGAGACATTCCATTCGATGTGTTGATAGACCCGAACCACCCAGGACCAGTTCCCACAAAGCCCACCATAGCAACTGGCCCGTCTGAGGAGCCAGACCTTGCTGTTGACACTGCTGAGGTAGTCCGTCAGATGTTCACCAACCCAGCTACCCGGACTTGAAGATGATGAGATCCAATTGGAGACTGAGGTCGGTGCCACTGCTGGGGACACAGAGATGGCCACAGAGCCATAGTGAGTTTGCTTCACTCTCACCCTTCTTATACTCTTATTTGGTTAAGCATTGGGGACAATGCTTATTTTTATTCAGGGGGATGGAGTTTCTTTGACATTTTGATGATTTTGATTCTGTATTTTGATAACTATGACACATTTGGCCTGTAATTAACTTATTACTATTTTCTTCTTCTTTATCATTATGTATATATTCTCTTTATTCCCTCATTATGTATATTCATTTAGCTTTCAATAGTTTTTGTTATATAGCTTCTTTATTTTTTTGTTTGTCTTCCTTTTGACTTAGTAGCTTCTTTTGGAATTGTTTTTTGAATTAGTAGCTTATTTTTATGTTTTAGTGGATAATAAGCCTTTGATTTTCTTAATGCCACGGTTCTTTCCAAAGGTGTTTTGTGTGAACCAGGTGACTTTTTCCAATGATGGATGGCGTGACAACCATCTTAAGCGATTGAGTCTATTTTTGGTATTTAGGTAAGAATAGTAGTAATAATGAATAAAAAGAACTAATTGAGTCATGCACGAAGAGTCAAACATGCTTCACTTCGTACAAACACACTTAACTACATGCCTATGGTTATAAACAAGGTTTTTGGAAAGAAATAACTCTAGTTAGTGACCTTTTGACTCTTATGTTGACTTAGGAAATCATTGAGTGGTTTAGTCGAACCATAGTGATTTTCAATCTTGAATATGGTCGTTGTGGGCCCTCGAATCTATCCTATTTAACAATCCAACTACATGAGAGGTGAGATATTGTTGTTGCAAGTCCAAGTACCCGTGCGAATGGTCTAGAACTTGCCCCGAATGTGTTTCTAGGTGAAATTTTAAGTTTTGCTTGGCTTGAAAAGTGATTGTAATCTCTCCTTGACCCACTTGAAATTTTTCATTGCTCACCAATGTTGTTATCCCTAGTCAACCCATTTGAGCCTAAAACCTTTCTTATTTGATAACCATGTTACAAGCCTTTACCCGTTTTATCGTGACTCTCTCTTGGCACCCGAGCTTTCCTTAACACTTTTGTGAAACAATTGGCTAAAAACGTAAGTTTGGGGGAGAAACGAGAAGTTTAAAAAAAGGTATCAAGGCACAAAAGAGAAAAGAAATGAATAGAAGGAAAGGCAAGAAAATGAAAGAGCAAGAAAAAGAAAAATACAAAAAGAAAGTGAATAAGTTGAAAAGTTGAAGGGATTCAAAGAAAAGTAATGATGCAAAGCATGGAGAAAGCAAAGAAGGAAAATATGAATATCATGACTAAGGAAGAGTGATGTTAAGTCTCTCTAGTTTCCCTAAGGAAAAGCAAATACCTCAAAGAGTTGGTAAAATATGAGTCGATAAAAGAAAATGAAGTGCTTAAGGAAAGATGAACCCATTCTATCATAGCATATCCAACCTTAGTCCAAAAGCCTTCATTGCATTCTGGAAAAGCCTTACGTGATTTCAAGATGAGTGAGCTTACATTAGTGGTGATTTACATGAGAGGCAAGCCTATGGTACTTAAAGTCATACTTGCGACATTCTTTTGAGAGAGATAAGCGAACCTTTCACAAATCTGTGGATTGAGTGCTAAACTCTTAAGATAGGCAAACGGAGAGTATATGAGGAGGAGTTTGGGATCCACAATGACCTACATAAAGAGCGAACTTCCTTGATGAATAAAGTCAACTCTTGATGCTCAAGTGTCGCATTAGAACTATTTTTGCTTAAAAATTTAATCTGTTGCCTTGTTGATAATTCATAAGTGGTGTGGGTAATTGTTGCTCCCAATTGATATGTGATTGATTCACCTTTAATTAGCTAGAATGGCTCTTAACTTGTGGAGGTGGGAACTACTTTATTTGCTTGAGGACAAGCAAAAGCTTAAGTTTGAGGGAGTTGATAAGTGGAGATTTTAACTACTTATTAACGCCTTTTAGCTTTCGTTTTAGTCCAAAAGCATTTAATTGTGTTCCCGAAAACTGATAAAATGTGCTTAATTGCAGGAATATTGGAAGATGAGCTCCCAAGATGAAATCTAACTCAAGAAGGAGTAATCTGAACTCAAGGACAAAAGCAGGCACAAAAGCTCAGAAGTGCGGACCGCAGAATATCATCTGCGGCCGCAGGTTGTGAAAAAATTCCCATTAGAGAAATGTGCAAAGTGCGGTCCACACATAAATTTTGCGGCCGCAGAAGCTGGGTTAGAGCAAAAGTTCAGAGAACCTGCATCTCAAAGTACGGACCGCACAATTATTGTGCGGCCGTAGAAGAGGAGCCACACGGCCGCACTCATATTTGTGCGGACCGTAGAAGAGCAAGGTGCGGCCGCACTCAGAATTATGCGGACCGCAGAAAGAAAGCAGTGCGGCCGCAGATCAGAATTATGCGACTGCGGATTTCCACTCTTGTCAAGCTGAAGAAAAGTGAGCACCGCACATAGAATTGTGTGGCCGCGGAACCTCCGAAAGGGCATTTTTGTCCAAAAATTCTAGCTTTGTATAAATAGAAGAGTCTCACTTTTTTAGGTCAACTTTTGACATCCTGCTACAGTAGACGGTGTTTTTTACTCTTTTTAGTAGCTTTTGCTATTTTGAGCTTTTGAATATTGATTTCATCATTTTAATTATCAATATGGGTTTAACTATCATTTCTTCTCCGATTTCTTCTAGTTTAAGCATGAGTAGCTAAATTTTTACTAGGGTTGTGACTCAACCCTAGTGTATAAACTTAATGGGTGTTTGATTTATTGCTTGTTTATGGTTGGGTGTTTATTATTTAACCTTGTTCTTGTTTTTATTTGAAGAATTAATGGTTGCAAACATTAATTCATGCCTATTTGACTTTGTCTCTACTTGAGAAAGAGAGACTTAATTTAGAAAAATTTGGCTAGCAAGAAATTGGGTCAATCGATAGATTGTTAAGCCCAATTAAAGGGTTGAACCTAGAGATAGTAAAACTCGACTTGAGCTTCTTATCAACTATTTTGTTCAATACCAATTTGGACTTGAGAAAGCCAAATTGGTAAAAATCACTCTCTGACCGAGAGGTATTGAGTGGGTACTTGAGTGTTGATAGCTATAATATACCCCGACCAATAAAACAAGCTTTAAAGTTTACAACACATTAGGTAAACACCTAGGTGAAGGTCATAGCCTAGGCCTTTTATATCATTTGAAAAACAACAAAAATAATTTTCTAGTTTCATTCTTTGAATCGCAATCGTAGTTTAATTTAGATTTTCAAACAAAACTAAATATTGCGGAAGTGCTAATTTAGATATACAAACTCACGCGCTAAGATATATACTACTAACACCCATTCATATAGCTCTCTGCGGAATTCGATCCCGACTCTTGTTGGGTAATACTATTGCATCGACCATTTTCATAACCTTAAAAAGATGAGTGAAATTGGACGAGATCACTCCTCCCTTGTTTGCTTTTATAAGAGGGGGAAAAAAGGAAAATTACACACAAACCCTCCAAAAATAATTAATCAGTATGAACATGAGGTCATAAAGTTAAGTTACATATTCCTAAATATGCACAATCACATTAATATTAGTACTCAATGTTTACTATTGTTTTTGACAATGTGTAAGTGTAAGGTGAAAGTAAGATACTTTACTCTTTTTATCTTTACTTTTCTTGCAATTTGTCTCCTTTTATTTATCTATAGTTTTGACAAACAACTTTGTGAAAATATAGTTAAAATGAAAAGAAAGCCCATCCTTAGAAATCCGTTGCATTGTTGAATTGAAAAAGGAATGTAACTAATTTGAAATAAATGAAAAGGTTTTGGATACCCTTTTCCTTTTTTGGTTCGAGAAAGATACTAAGATGAAAAGAATAGAATTTCAGAACTAAGATATAAGATATACATTCTCCCGATGGACAATTAGAAAAAATAAAAAATAAAGCAAAAGAGCATAACAATCAATTAGTCAATTGACAAATAACACGGTGTATTCGATTCCAAGTCATTACAATACTACATTGCTTATAAATAATTTATCTTTTAAGCAGCTTATGAGCTCAATAAAAATAAAAAAAAAACTTGAAAATCTCATGCTCTTCCCTATATTGTCATAGAAGATATATAGTACACAGACAAAAACAACTTGTTCAAACGCTCAATATAAGTGTAAGAATTATTACTAAATTTTAATCGTAACTGTTATAAGAATATATTTGTCTCTCATTGATTGTGCAAAGTTTCCAAAGGAGTTTATAATGTCTTGGGCCACCCTATCCATAACTATAACGTTTTGGATTAGATTCTCATAATCTTTCACATGGTATCAGAACTAAACTTTGGTTAGCTCGTCTGCACAACCACCTTTTCTCGTGTTGTGTCACTCTAGGCTTCTCTCTATCAACTAATTAAGCGCATTTAGCCATTCTCGGCTTCTTCACTCTGAGGTCAACCTATCAAGCTGGCCACAAGTTTTGCAGCTTATTCCTAGCCTGTTGAGCCTACTTTCCTCTCAGCATCAGGTTTGTTCTTTGTTATGTTGACCTTAATCTCTCTTCAATCTCATAAACAAAAAACACAAAATATATATTCACTCTATCGTGTAAACTCAAGAATCGGGTTACATGTGTGGGAGGGTGTTGGAAAAGTAAACTTGTCTCTCGATCTAGTCTATAAGAATCTTCAAAGGGGTTTATAATATTCTGAGTCACTACACTCATTTCCTTAAAATTTTGGATTGAATGCTCAAATTCTTTAATTTACACTAACTAATTAATATCGCCTCTATATATGAATCATTTACTTATTGTGTTGTAAATCCACATTTTGAGTTTACATGTATGTATCTCTTGTTGGCACCTTATGCTTATACGACTTTACGAATGTGGAGGCTGTGTGCTCTTCGCACCCTAAGGTTGGAAAAGAATTGCTAGTTTTGGAAGAATTTAATTTGTTACCCTAAAGGATGCACCACTAATATGCTATGTTAAAAATAGCAATCTCTTTAAATGACCTAATAGTATTAGAGTCCTAATGCATGCGTACGAACATGCAATATTCAAATTGAAATATCCAACATAATGAATACAATAAAGGTACTGCAAAAGAGTAAGATTTACTCTGTCTCAATAATTATAATAAGAGAACCAAATTTAAAAATAACAAAATCGGAGAGAAGTAATTAAGAGATAGGTGAAACAATTTGTTTTGGGTTTCCCAAGTAGAAATCTGTTGACCATCTAATTGGAAATCGCACTCGTCAAAAGATTAAAACCAATTTTTATCTGCTTATTTTAATTTCGTTTTAACTTAATGTTTGTTTCGTGACTATTTAATTAGGAGTACTTGTTTCTTAAATGCATGTCCTCTGTAAAAGAAGTCTCTAATGTGTCAGGGTCTTCTGTCTTCCACTCAAACTCTCAGTCTCACTCCAAATTTTCAAAGACCACATTTATTTGAAACGATTATAGTATTTGGGGAATTTCTTTGACTATAATTTTCTAATTACTTTTTAAATATTTTTAATTATTAAGTATTATGACATAAAGTTCATTTTATGTTGTTTTAAAATATATAATTTTATTTTAAAAAAATTCAAGATGTTAATTGATCCGCCAAAAATAATTCAACCGCTAGTCAAATATATAAAAAAACAGATATGTATAAAATTTGTATATTATGTGTTTTATATTTTAATATAAAAATATATATATTCTGACTATTATTTTAGGGGCCGATTATAAAATGTATCGTGCATCTGAATTCACATCGAAATTTAGTAGCGTGACCCTCGTACTACAAATTCCTCCACATACTATGGACAAAGTGAGTAATAATTAACACAAAATGATCATCTTTAATGATAACCCAATAAAATTTGATTGAACCCCAGCATCAGAGTATGGTACATATGGTTAGACTATAATCTTTTCATATGTTGATGATCGAAATTAAAATTGTGTACGGGTAACATCGGAGGACAGAGTTTTCCCTGATTCCCTGATGACGAAATAAAGGGGAAGCACGACTCGACATGATTATAGTCGAGGCCCAAGAACCTCTCGTATCGAAACCCGGGAGAAGTGAACGATATCTCTAAGATCGGGCACGGTGAAGTAATATGTCACGGGCCGATTTTCTCACACTAGCCAGCGGCACCGAATAGCCCGTGCGGCGCCTGCAGTTCCCCTCGCTGCAGGCCAGCCTATCTCCTTTCCCAGATTTTCCAAGCACGATCCTGTACTTGTGGTGAAGCTTGACTAGAAGGCATGCTCCAATTGTGCCGCCCGTATGATTTCTAGGCTCTTGGCCTCGACATGTTGTGGCGCTTCTCGTCTTAGGATCATAATACATGCGCGCCCTAGGGGTTGGCTAAGGACATGTCTTATCCCTCGCCTAGAACTGAGCATCGCTCTTGCGTGCACATCCCAATCCTCAAGCTTGACACTTGCCTTGTGCATCCGCACCCGGCTTGTGCCTTGCCCGAGTAAGGCAACCTTTAGTCCTTGTCCATTGTCATGTGTGTCTTTAGTAGCATGCCCATACATAGCCCTCGCGACACACTTCCATCCCGAATAGTGTAGTGTCTCCCTACAACTGTACGTTTAGGCCAACTGACCCTTGCTCGCATGGCTGAACCCAAGCTATGCTTACAAGTCGACACATGATTCCCCTAAGATAGGTGCATCAAGTATCCAATCGATACGGAGGTCTCTGTCTAATGCTTCGAAAGCCCGCAGGGCATACCGTCCCACACATCGAGCCTCCAATGCTCGTTTGGTGCCCAACGCTAGCCCGAAGGCGTCGCACCATCCATAGAGTTCCCTAACTCGTATGGATACCTAGGACACTCCTTTGAGTCGTCCATGCAGGCCCTTGAGGTTCCCCCTCAAGGTCTCTCATTAGATACGGCTTGGTGGCAGCACGTATGGGGGAGGCAGGTTAAGCTTTCAACACCTATACTCTCCTTATATATGCTTAAAATTAAAAGGCCCAAGTTTCCTGACTAGACAGGTCAACGTCAGAGAATCATAAGAGCCTTTTCCCACCGGTTCCGAATAAAGTCACAACCACAAAATATGGGTTGTGACATCCTCTCACACTCATTATTTCATCTTCCCCAATGACACATCAAGGCCTACGACATCCCGGAGTCTGCCCCCTCAGGTATGTACATCGCGGCTCCCTTTGTCATGTGGGTTGGACTTCCTTGAAGTCCTGCGCAAAAGGAGTCGTACCCCATGCACTTCTCCTCTAAGTATCTTCCAAGCGTGCCTCTGCACTTCACTTCCTTTCGGTGTTCACTTGGAAAGTGCCTCCGCACTTGCACCCTCTGGTGTCTAACTTTGTGGTTGACCCACACTAGTCAACCACACCATGACCCTCACGGCCTTCATGTCCGTCTGAAGCTCTTCCTTTAATGATAACACGTGTCACGGGCCGATTTTCTTACGCTCACCAGCGGCACCGAATAGCCCGTGCGGTGCGTGCAGTTCCCCTCGCTGCAGGCCATCCTATCTCCTTTCCTAGGTTTTTCAAGCACGATCCTGTGTCTGTGGTGAAGCTTGCCTAGAAGGCATGCTCTAATTGTGCCACCCGTATGATGTCTAGGCTCTTGGCCTCGACATGTTGTGGTGCTTCTCGTCTTAGGATCATAATCCATGCGTGCCCTGGGGGTTGTCTAAGGACATGTCTTGTCCCTCGCCTAGAATTGAGCATCGCTCTCGCATGCACAGTCCAATCCTCAAGCTTGACACTCACCTCATGCATCTGCACCCGGCTTGCGCCTTGCCCGAGTAAAGCAACCTTTAGTCCTTGGCCATTGTCATTTATATCTTTAGTGGGATGCCCATACATAGCCCCTCGCGACACGCTTCCATTCTGAATAGTGTAGTGTTGCCCCATAACTGCACGTTTAGGCCAACGTACCCTTACTCTCATGGTTGAACCCAAGCCATGCTTACAAGTCGACAAATGATGCCCCTAAGATAGGTGCATCAAGTATCCAATCGGCATGGAGGTCTTTGTCCAACACTTCGGCAGCCCGCGAGGCATACCGTCCCACACATCGAGCCTCCAACGCCCGTTTGGTGCCCAACGCTAGCCCGCAGTCGTCGCGCCGTCCATAGAGTTCCCTAACTCGTATGGATACCTAGGACGCTCTTTTGAGTCGTCCAGGCAGGCCCTTGAGGTTCCCCCTCATGGTCTCTCATTAGATATGGCTTGGTGGCAGTACGTATGGGGGAGGCAGATCGAGCTTTCAACACCTATACCCCCTTATATATGCTTAAAATTAAAAAGCCTAAATTTTCTGGATTAGACAGGTCTACGTCACATAATCAGAAGAGCATTTTTTCACCTGTTCCGAATGAAGTCACAACCCCAAAATGCGGGTTGTAACAAATAGACCTAGACCAAGTATAGCTTCTAAACCTTGGAAAACACGGAGAACGGTTATATATGACGAGTAGAGGGCTATAATATTTGCTCTCAATCGGATATTACGGCACGAATCCCGTCCAATATCAACTGCAGATCGACATTTATCGGAAAAAAAAGATTTTTATATTATTTAGACTTGTACTAGGACTGCAATTCTCCTACTATATAAAGGGGAGAGTTTCTTTTATTTTAACACATTGTGACATGAAAATCAAAGCAATAAAAATTTATTTTTGTCTTCTAGCTATAGTTCAAAGTGTTCTTCATTTGTTCTCTTCTTTATTCGCGACCAAGCTTGTATCGAGGGTTCAATCGAGGACGAGTTTCACTGTTCAAACTAAGATCAGGCTTGATCATCACATTGCGATTGGTTTGATAGTTTATCTTATCTTTAACTTATTTACCTGTTGTTCTTAATCGTTCGTATTGAATTAAATCACATATCCTTTAAACCGCGTACAAAGTTAATTGTTACTCATTTTTTAGGGTTAACAGTTTGTCACCTACCATGGGACTAAGGATAATAGTGGTAATTTGATACGAATCTGCATAACACACCTAGTTTACACTTGTTCTTTAAAGTTTTGATTCCAGGTTAGCCTAAAGATGTCAAATTCTCGGTCTGCTCACTTGAACGTTGACGCTTAGTTAGGCTATCATGGTGAGAATAATAACGTGATGCCTAGCAATTATGTGCCTCTTGTCGATCCCAATAGGGTCCAGCCGCCGACCCGGTTGACTCTAACTCGCAGTGGCCATCAACATCAATCTACCGATTGATCCCAAAAATAGTGTTCGCGGAGGACCTCGGCCAGTGACTCGAGAGGTGTCCGAAGGTGAAGGTGATGGGGTATGCCTACGGTTGATTTTCGAAATGTTATAGGCTCAGCAAGAGGCGATAGCGCAGTTACAGAACCAAAGCCACGCCCCTAATAGGATCAAACCCGAGCAGTCCCGAGAAAATACGTGGAGGGATGAACAAGTTGTCGTAGAACCAGAATTCAGGCCTGGGAAAACTTCCGAGTTAATGAAGATGCTCAAAGCATTGACAAAATGGATGGAGTCAGGCGAGAAAATGATTGAGGCCAATGACAAAAAGGTGGAGACGTACAACTCTAGGGTCGACAGGGGGCCATTACTCCCTAGGTTAGGATCTTTAGAAGGTGTTATAACTTATTATTAAAAGGTGTTATAACTTATTATTAAAAGCAAAGGCTTGGTAGTTAGGATTCGTTGTAAGGATCAAACAGTCATATGAACCGTACCCATGTAGCCCACTCCTGCCATGGCACAAGTCTTATGCGGCTCCGATTATGTACTCTACATACAAAACAATGAAAGAAATCTTTGCTTTCTTTATACTTTATCACTACGCATTTCTCACCATCGATGCATATGTTGAATTACTTAGAACGAACAACGGATCCTAAATCCTAAAGCCCATGGGATACCCAGACTCAGGGACTATCGTCCGATAAAAAATTGGATGGCCCGGGTTATCGAATCACGGAGGCACCGATCCTATTAGGGAGGGCCCAAACACGAAAGGCTATGGCCAACCTAAAACGGTTCGGAGATGTCCGAAGTCCGTACTTAGAAAGTAAGTCACATGCGTCTGATTAAAACCTACTAAAGGGTTACCCTCGACAAAACACCGTCGTGTATGACTAAAACACTCAAGTGTCTTAAAGGCCTTCGTTTTTATCGAAATTTCAAAGCCACGAACAACTCGGAGTTATCATCGAAATCGGGCCTCATCCGGGCTTCCGGAGAAGGGATGCTCCAGATTACGTCTAATTCTATGCTAAGGCATTAAGGACGGTCCACAAATAAAAAATTACAAATAGATGTTGAAAAGTAAAAGACACGGTGTTGCCAAAAACTTATATATATATATATATATATATATATATATATATATATATATATATATATATATATATATATATATGTACTCCGGGGGAGGAGGTGACTGGCACGATAAAACGGTCTCAAAATAAACAAAAAAGAAAATATACAAAAGGAAAAAAAAAGGAGCTAAGGCATCTTTGCCAAATCTTGACTGGAGCTCGACTTGGCGTCAGAACCTTCGGGGCCTTCGGGCTCATAAAGCTCTTTTGCCTTGGCCTCAAGCATCTTGGCCTCATCAATCTCGGTCGACAGATAAAATCCGTGGGTGTCAACCTCCTCGACGGTCTCCCTCCGGGACAACCGCTTTACATACTCGCCCTTAGTTTAAACGGGCCTCGGCTATCTCCATATCAATTTTATACTGGGCCAGCATTTCTTCGACCTTGCAGGAATCAATCGAGGTTGCCTCTAACTTGGAATTCAGCGCAGTATATTCCCGGCCGAGGTCGTCCCGTTCCGAGACGGCTGAATCTAGTTGTGCCCAGAGTTTGTCATTTAGCCGAGACCACTTGTCAGCCTTATCCTTTGCCACCCGGAGCTGGTCCTTAACTGACGCCAACTCCTCTCTCGTAGCCTCATTTTTTAAAGCCAGGAGGTCCATCCTGCTCCTCAGCGTCTCAGCCGAAGTTTTGAGCTTGTTCATCTCGGCCCGGAGCTGGTCAATCAGGTCTATCTTTTCTTGGAACTGCGAGGTTGTGTCATTAGTCACTACGTGTAATCTCTAGTTTCTAACCTCAAAAATCCTTACCTTCTCAACCAGTTCGGCATGATCCTATTTGACGGACAAAGCCTCATTTTGAGCCTTCTCCAGCTCGGCTCGAAGAATAGGGAGATCATTGAGGCCTCATCTTTTTGCTCGCTGAGGACCCTGTACATGTCCTTTTACCGAACTTGCTCCTTGAGCTTGAACTCAAGCTGGCTGACTTCCAACCGAGACCGATGGAAGCTTTCATGATGGAGCTCTGAAGCCTAAAAAACAAAAGGATAAGATTGTGAGGTAATGTTGAAGTTAGATAAAATGCACAAAGGGCACAAGGAAGGGGAAAGTTACCCAGTTCGTGCCTGTTATGCTTCAGTGAAGAGGCTCGAAGTTGTCACTTCGTTCATCTTCGCCTGGTCCTCTTCGGTCACTAGGTAGCCAAGGTAGCTCGCCATGCCCACCGAAGCAGATAGCACCCGGGTGTCCACCGGGATAGTAAACACAACCATTCTTTTACGGTCAGGGTACGTGCTCGGAGCAGGGAACTACCTCACCAGCTTCGGGCTCGAGCTCGGCTCGCCTCCCCCCGACGACAGGTCCTTTTTTGGGATCTCCAGGTGATCAAACCCGGAATAATCCTCCAATGCACCCCATGTCCATGCCGTCAAAAAATATGTTGAGGGCCTCGTCTGCGCCCCGTTCCGTCTCATTGGACTTCTCCTTATCGGCCTGAGCCTCGTTTCTGTGTGAGACGGCGACTCCGCGATATCAATGACACCGGTTATTTCTTTCAGGACAGGGATAGTTTCTTAGGAGACTGTAGCCCCTGATTTTCCTTCTGGCTCTCGAAATAAAGAGGGATCGGCCTCTCGGCCACCTTCCTCGGTTGCCACCTATTCCTCTCTATCAATGGTTTGCCCGTGACCGACGAACTCTAGTTCATCGCCTTCGGGGTAATCCCTGAGCCGGTAGAGGGAGTCTGGATTCGGTACCCTAGATTTGGTACTCTTCTTATTGATTTTCCGTACCCGGACAGTTATAGTCCTCCCGAATTGCAGTGAGTGTATCCTCGCCTCAGTCCTGTTCACTGGAGGCTTTCTCAACTTTGAAGTCATTCTCAATGGATCTGCCCTGAGGGATGAAGCTCTTCAAGGGAGGTTCCAGGACCACCTCAAGCACGGGCACCTCGACATCCGTGGATAAATTGGAAGTTCAAGGGACGGTCTGTTGAGGCACAGATTTTGAAGTCTTTGCCATTGGGTTCTGGAACATATGAAGATTTAAAGGTGAGGATGAAGATTTGAAGGTACAGATGAAGATTTGAAGATAAGGATGAAGTTATGAAGGTCAGATTTGAATATTTGAAGGAGTATGAAGATTTGAAGTTGAAAATGTGAAGATCTGGAAAACAATATATGAAGGTTTGAAGGAGTTAGGAATAAGTGAATAGTACGAGAGTAAATCAAGGAGCTCTGGAATCGAAAAGTAAAAAAGTGAAAAAGGGATCGAAGCTTTTATAAAGAAAGGGTAATCAATGCGTGACGTTTCGTATTCGGGGACGGTCAACGAGAGGCTGACACGTGTCCAAAGTTAGAACAACGCGACTGATAAGATGTTTCGCTGACCCGTCAACTCGATTGTAGCATACGTAAGAAGGAATCGAGGTTAATTTATCGTTTCCATCGCTTCAAAAAATCTACTCTCTGGAAACCGAGGGGACTATCTGTGTACGGGTATAATCGGGGGAGGGGGGGGGAGGCAGAGTTTTCCCCGATTCCCCAATGAGGAAAGAAAGGGGAAGCACGGTTCGACATGATTAAGGTCTAGCCCCAAGAACTGTTCGTATCAAAACCCGGGAGAAATGAACGATATGTTTAAGATCGAGCATGGTGAAGTATAGCTTCTGGACCTCGAAAAATGCGGAAAACGGTTATACATGACGAGTAGAGGGCTATAGTATTCGCCCTCAACCGGATATTACGGCACGAATCCCGTCTAGTATCAACGGTACATCAACATTTACTGGAAAAAGAAGATTTTTACCTTATTTAGATTTGTACTATGACTGAAATTCCCCTACTATATAAAGGGGAAGGTTACTTTTATTTTAACACATTGTGACACGAAAATCAAAGAAATAAAAGTTTATTTTTGTCTTCTAGCTATTATTCAAAGTGTTCTTCATTTGTTCTCTTCTTTATTCGCGACCGAGCTTGTATCGAGGGTTCAATCGAGGACGAGTTCCACTGTTCAAACTAAGATCAGGCTTGATCATCACATTGCGATTGGTTTGATCGTTTATCTTATCTTTAACATATTTACATGTTTTTCTTAATCCTTCATATTGAATTAAATCACATATCCTATAAAACGCGTATAAATTTAATTGTTACTTATTTTTAGGGTAAAAAAGAACATACCGGTAGATTATTTTTGGTCAGGTGGTATGTATACTTGTCACGACCCTAATTTCTCTTCGTAGGATGTCGTGATGACACCTAATCTCTAAGACTAGGTAAGACTAACATACATGCAGAATATAACTGAAATAATGATAAAACTCTCGAATACTCAACAACTATCATAAAAGAAACTTTGCAACTCAGCATAAACAAACTTCCCAAAATCTGGTGATAACAAGTCACAAGCTCTACAAGAAAGTGCTAAACATCCATATACATCAATGTCTATAAAAGGGAAAAACTAAACGACTATTTTAGAACACTAGGAATATTTTATTCTGAATTATAGGCTTGCGGACGCCGGCAGGTATACCTTGAAGTCTCCAAATCTGAACTCAACTCACTGGTGCCTGGGCTAGTAAGAGGTACCTAGATCTGCACAAAAAGATGTGCAGAAGCGTAGCATGAGTACACTACATCGGTACCCAGTAAGTACCAAGCCTAACCTCGGTAGAGTAGTAACGAGGTCAGGTCAATGCCCTACTGGAATAAATAAGAAACCGAACAAGTATTTAACAGTATAATAATGAAAAACAATGGAAATGAAACAATGAAGAAATATACCAAGAATAGCTACACTGAACTAAGGCAAATAATGCATCACGGAAGAAAATAAGGAATGATATGCCAAGGAACAAAGCAACCAAAATACAAGTGCAGTAATAGAAAAGTATCAGCAAGAATCAATACTGAGGTACCGCCTCGTAGTCTCAGAGAACAAAACAAATCACAATCTTTCCTTATATCACCGCGAGAGCCTTGCATTTAGTTTTAAAAATTATTTTTTCCCGAAATAGCTTCCCGCATTTTATCCCACCTTATCAGACCACGTGGCTTCAAGTAGTTACTGATAAGTGGAAATTTTGACTACTTATTTGCTCCCTTTTTACTTTCGTTTTAGCTAAAAAATCCTTAAAGGAATTCTTGAAAACTAATAAAATATGCTTTCTTGCAGGAGTATTGGAAAATGATCCAAAGCAATGATATTCAACTCAAGAAGATGTATTTTTGGACAAGGACTAAAACCAAGCAAAAAGGGTAAAGTGCGGACTGCAGAATTTTGTTTGCGGCCGTAGATCATGAAGGGATTTCCATCAGAGCTTCTTTGAAAAGTGCGGACCGCACATTAATTGTGCGGCCACAAAAGAGGAAGATCAGAGAGTCCCAACTTTAAGTCCATCAAGAAGTGCAGACCGCACTATTATTGTGCAGCCCCAGAACTCAAGAATGCGGCCGCACTCAGAAATGTGCGGTCCGCAGAACCTGAAGAAGTGAGGCCGTAATTCAGAATTGTGCAGCCGTAGAAGTCCCTCCTGTCAAGCTCTGCATTAAAGTGCGGACCGCACACAGAATTGTGCGGCGACAGAGCCTCCGAAAGGGCAATTTTTGTCCAAAAATTTTAGCTGTGTATAAATAGTCTTTTTTGACAAAATTAGGTTAAGTTTGAACATCTGAAAGTTGGGAGCCGTTTTCATTTACTGCTTTAGGAAATTTTATGATAGTTTATCTATTTTACATTGGATGTTTATCTCTTTATCATTGAATATGAGTTTAATCTTCTATTCTTCTTTAATAGTTTCATTTTCATCTATGAGTAGCTAAATTTCTAGCTAGGGTTGTAACCCAACCCTAGTGTGGGTACCTAATGGGGGTTTGATTTAGGGCTTGCTTATGGTTGGGTGTGTAATATTTAGCCTAGTTCTTGATTTAATTGTAGAATTAACGGTTGCAAACATTGATTCAAGCCTATTTGACTTAGTCTATACTTGAGAAAGAGAGAACGAGTGTATGAAAACTTGGCTAACAAGAAATTGGGGTGAAGTCAAGAAGTTGATAGTCCCAATTAAAGGGTTGAATCTAGAAATGGTAAAACCCGACTTGAGCATCTATCAACTGTTTGTGAATTACCTATTTGGACTTGAGAAAGACAAATTGTGCAAAACCACTCTATTACCGAGAGGTATTGAGTGGGTAATTGCGTGTTGATTGTTATATTACACCCCTGACCTACCAAACCTGCCCTAAAGCCTACAACCCGTTAGGCAAACACCTAGATGGAAGTCACAGCCCTAGATCTTTTACATACTTGAAAAACAGCACCAAAAATATTATTCTCTAGCTTTACATTTGCAAACCGTAGCATAATTTAGAAGTAGAATCAAAACACAGTTTGTGGAAGTGCATCTTAGACACTTTACGTGCTTAGTCCAAATATATGCCTAATCCCATCTACGCTCCATGTGAATTCGATCCCGACTCCTAGTTGGGTATTATTATTGCAATCGAGCGCTTCACAACCCCAAACTGAGATGTGATTTGGGTGAGATCAGTTACTCTACTAGCAACACGTGTATCAAACCCACCTTATCTCACGGCATGCGTTTCAACCCCAATCCTTATACCACCGTATGCATATCAATATCACAACGTATCACAAATCGCACCTCAAGTTTCCAATTGCACAACTTGCCAAATAAGTCAACAATAATAGTGTTTCGACAATAGGTAGCCCATGGCTCAACCACAATATGCACAAGAGTCTCAATAATAACAACCAAAAGTGAATAACTCAACAAGAATGGTATTTCACAACTTTACAACGTTGCCTCAATGTGAATCACGATCTTTATAACTCAATACCAATTTCAACAATAAGATATTCCAAGAATAACAACTTCAAGTAAGGAACTCAACGGTTAAATAATGAATAAGGAATAGAGAAAATAATAACATCAACTAAACATTTTAAAGACAATTAACAAGTGAGAGATAAGACAAGTAAAGCATGTGAAGATAGACTAATGATGATGAATGTAACATATTAGGGTAACTTAATTAAAGGCACGGAAGGAATCTATGTAGCTAAAATTGGTCAATTACCATATTTAGCCCGTGTACACACTCGCCACCTTGCGTACACGCCTTCCACATATTACAATTAACACAAAACAACACCAATCCTAAGAGGTAATTCACCCACACAAAGTTAGGCAAGACACTTACCTCAAAACACGCTAACTCAATTCACTAGTAAGCCTTTTCCTCGATTATCCAACTCTGAATGGCTCGAATCTAGTCAAAATAACTTCATACTATAAATATAAACTATAGGAAGCTATTCTGAACAATAAAGTTGCAATCTTTAAAGAGAAATAAAAAGTCAACTAGAAAGGTCAACCACGGGTTCGCACCTCGGAACCCAACCAAAATAATAAAATCTGATCACCCATTCGATAACGAGTCCAACCATATAAGAATTACTCAAATCCGACTTCAAATCGCCTTTCAAATCTCCAAAATTTAGTCTAAGAAGTTTTCACAATTTTTTTCCAAATTTCTAACTCAAATCACTAATTAAATAATAAAAATAATAATGGATTCATGTAAAATAGCCAAAACCGAGTTGGAATCACTTACCCCGATGATTTTCTTGAAAATCCCTCGAAACTTCATCACAAACCGAGCTCTCTAGGTCCAAAAATAAAAATGAAATGAAATCCTCGACCTAAGCCTTTTTTCTGTCCAGCGATTTCGCATTTGCGAACCTATATCCGCATCTGCGGCTCCGCACCTGCAAAATTTCCATCGCAGGTGCGGTCCTCACTAAGGTTCAGCACTCCCCGCTTATGCGGACAAAACACACATTTACGCTTCCGCTCCTGTGGATATAGGGGCTCTTCTGTGCATGCGCTTATGCAGACGATGTCCGCTTCTGCGATAATAGACAATGCTGGCCCAGTCCGCATCTGCGACCAGCTCCTCTGTACCTGCGGGTTCGCAGATGCGGAAATCACCTCGTACCTGTGATCCCAGTCAAGCTCACTCAAGGCTGCTTCTGCGACCAACGTCACGCACCTGCGCGTCCGCACCTGCGGCCAAACCCTCCACATGTGCGATGACACCACAACAACAGTAGGTTCAACAATCCATCAAGTCCAAAATTATTCCGGATTCAATCCGAATCACACTCAGGTCCCCGGGACCCCGTCCGAATATACCAACAAGTTCCAAAATATATAACATACCTACTCGAGGCCAAAAATCATATCAAACAACATCGATTCTACGAATCGCAACCCAATTCAAGCCATTTGAAACTATGAACACCCGACTTCCAAAACTAACACGAATCACACCAAAACAACTTTGATTGACCTAAAATTTTGCACACAAGTCATAATGACATGACTGACCTATTCCAACTTTCAAAATTGGAATCCGATCCCGATATCAATAAAGTCAACTCCTGGTTAAACTTCTCAACATTCCAAACCTTCAACTTTCCAACTTTCGCCAATTCAAACCAAAACGACCTGCAGACCTCCAAATCAACATCCAGACATGCTCCTAAGTCCAAAATTACCATATGGAGCTATTGGAATCGCCAAAACTCTATTCCAGAGTCGTCTACATGAAAATCAAACTACGGTCAACTCTTTCAACTTAAGCCTCCAACTTAGGGACTATGCGTCACATTTCATTCTGAAACTTACCCGAAACAAAAACCAAACACCCCGACAAATTATATAACCATAATACATCTTAGATGAGGCAATAAATAGGGGGATCAAGGTTAAAATACTCAAAACGACTGGTCGAGTCGTTAAAATACTCCCGCTTCATGTAATCATAGGCAAACAAACAAATAAGTAGAATCCTTTGATTATGAAATTATAATTAATGATTGAAATTCGTATTCTAACCATAGGGTTCTCTAAACACATTGTAGATTCTGTTCCATATACCGGCAAAAAAGAGGTTCTTGGACTGTTTGTTATTTAAAATGCCTACTTTTCACTGTGGAAATTTAATATTAACCCCAAGGTCTGCAATATAACCAATCAATTTCACTACATATAACTAATTTAAGGATATTGTCAAAAGGAAAGAAAAACTAAATATAAGGACAAAATGTAGGAAAATACATGAAATACAAGGTGAACTATTACCTTATGGAGATGTAAATGTTCAGTTCTTTATCATAGGATTCCCTTCCCCCTACCCCTAAAAAATGAACCCTCAAGGAAATATCTATGTACATTTAAAATAAGATGTGGTATATGCTACCATACTACCAAGGGTTTCCTTGTTTCATAATTGTATCACTTTTCTATAAACACAAGACTAAAAAACAAGTATAGTGTTAATCCGACCTAATTAAAGTTCTTGCATAACCTTAAACCTAGTGTTGGTATTATTTATATTTGGTAATGCAAAGTAAAATATTTTTTTGTAGTCTCTTTTTCTTCTTTACTTCTTTGTCTTTTGTGAAAGACAAAGTATCCTTCATCTATTGTGGAAAGTTTCTTTCTTCTCTGTATATTGAATTACTCTTTGTTGGGCTTGTAAAGAGCTTATAAAAGGGAGTGGCCTCGCGCACATGAAAAATTGGTCCTGAAGGAAAATTGGGTCATTTTTGCCCCCCCTTCCCCCCCGGCGTGCGAGATATACTTGAGACCTAATCCAAATTTGGTTTTGCTAAAATTATTTCTTTATTTTTTGAGCTTACGAGAAAATTTTCCATAAACATGCTTACAAGAATATGTCCAAATTCATTCTCTTTGAATTGATTTTTGTAACGTTCTACCATGCGTTAATATTTTGTAACGTTTCCATCTTTAATTTCTGTAACAACTACAGATTAATTTATTCATTTGTAACTGTCCAACAACTTTCCTTACAAAAGGCAGTCTTCTTTGTGAATTATCTTGCACAGAAAATACCTTCATCTTCTCTTCTTTTCGGGAAATTATTTTGTGCAAATTCTAAACTTTAAGCCATGAGTGCACGTGTTTGGAGGTATTGTGGAACCTTGGAGAGCGACCGATCTTAACGATTTGCACTCAATCAGGCCGAAATCACTTTTAAGGCAGTGGCTTACGACACCGTCATTTTAGATGAGTTGTTCTTGTTTCTTTCTTGTTCTTTGTCAATTATATCTACTATTTTTCTTACAATTTGAAAGTACTTTTGCATATAATTTTGACTGATGGCTACCACTTTGAACAAAACATTACTTGATCTGTCAAAGCTTGAATCTTTAAATGGAAACAATTATAAGCGTTGGTCCCAGAAATTTTTAATTTTTTTTGAACAATTAGAAGTTGATTACGTTTTGTTTAACAAACCTCCTGCTGATGTTGTTGCTGATAGTTCTAATAATAGTTCTATTGTTGCTGCTATTAAAAAGAAATTTGTAAAGGATAATAAAATTGTTCGAGGGCATCTGCTTAACTATATGACTAACCCTATCTTTGATTTGGTTATAAATTATAAATATGCTAAAGTCATATGGGACAGTTTGGAGCAGAAATATGGTGCAGATGATGCAGGAAAAAAGAAGTATGTGGTTGAAAAGTGGAGCAAGTTTCAGCTGGTTGATAATAAGCCAATCATGGAGCAGGTTCACCAGTATGAGAACTTGATCGTCGTTGTTGTTTTGAATGAAGGCATGTAGATGTGTGAGATTATTCAGGCAGATGTTCTGCTTGAAAAGTTTACACCTTCCTGCAGTAATTACAGGAATCAACTGAAACACAAGATGAAAAACTTAACTCCTTAAGAGCTGATCAGTCACATGAGGACTGAGGAAGCAAACCGTCTCAAAGATGAGGAGGTTGAACGACTTAAAGATAAGATGAAATCTCTCTCTCTCTCTTAATTCTTCTAAAGCTAACCTTGTGGAATCTTCTAGTACTTTTGTGAAAGACATGTTTAAAGGAAAACAGAAGAAAGGACATGTGAAGAACCAAAATTCATCAATAAATCGGAGGGCCATATTCAAAAGTCGAAAGGACCTTGATATGTCTGCGGCAAAATTGGTCACAAGGCTTTTCAATGCAACCAGAGACAAGGACAAAGCTCAAAGCGGAGGAAAATCTTGGTCTACCTGATTTTAAATAAGTAACTGTTGGACCCAAGACTTTTGATGCTATTTTTATTAGTTATGCTCAAAATAGTGCTGCGTATATATTTATGTCTTTGAATGATAGTTCTATTTGTAAATCTAGAGATGCATAATTTTTTGAGCATGTTTTTCTATTGAAAAATAATTTGCCTAGTGGTGTGCCTAATAATGCTTCTATATCTATGCCTGTTAATTCTCATATTGTGCCTTCTTCTAGTATTACTGTTAATGAGCATGAAAATGAACTTAGAAGGAGTAAAAGATGTAGAATTGAAGCTAGCTTTGGTCCTGACTTTATCACTACTTTTTTGACTGAAAATATTGATCTTGATGTTTTGAGTGATGAATTAGTGTCAATCTATTTAATAGAATAAGACCCTAAGACTTATAATGAAGAAATAATGTCAATGGATGATAGTTTTTGGAAAGATGCCATTAAAATTAAATTAGACTCTATAGTTTCTAATCACACTTAGGATTTGTCTGATTTGCCTAAAGGTTGTAAACCTATATGTAGCAAGTGAATATTTAAGAAGAAATTGAGATCTGATGGTACAATTGAGAAATATTAGGCTAAATTTGTTATTAGGGGTTTTAACTAAAATAAAGGCATTGATTACTTTGACACTTATTCTCCCGTGATTAAGATAGTGACTATTAGAACTCTTGTTGCTTTAGCCGCTATTCATAATTAAGTGATATATCAAATGGATGTTAAAGCGACTTTCTTAAATGGTGATTTAGAGGAGGAGATCTATATGTCTCAACCTAAGGGATTTGTGATTCAAGGACAGGAGAATAAAGTATGCAAATTGAGAAAGTCTTTGTATGGTCTAAAGCACACACCTAAGCAATGGTATGAAAAATTTAATAGCGCATTAGTGGGTAATGGTTTTATAGTTAATGCATCTGATACTTGTGTTTATTCCAAGATGATAGGATCAGATTGTGTGATTATATGTTTGTATGTGGATGACATGTTAATATTTGGCCCTAATGTGAATGTTGTTAATGAGACTAAAAATATTTTGTCTTCTAAATTTGAAAAGAAAGATCTTGGAGAAGCAGATATGATTTTAGAGATTAAAATCAAAAGAAATTCTAATGGTTTTTCGTTATCTCAGTCTCATTATATTGAGAAAATGTTAAAAGGTTTAATTGTTTTGATGTAGCTCATGTAAGAACTCCTTATGATCCCAGCATACACTTGAGAAAGAATAAGGAATCTAGAATTTCTCACACTGAATATGCTAAGATAATTGATAGTATAATATTTTTCATGAATTATACACGACCTGATATTTCTTATGCTTGTTAGTAAATTGAGTAGATATACTCACAACCCCAGTAGTGAACACTGAAATGCTCTTCATCAATTGTTAAGGTATTTGAAAGGTACTAAGGATTGGTGTTTACATTTTAATAAATTTTCTGCTGTTTTAGAAGGATTTTGTGATGCAAACTGGGTTACTAACAATGATGAAGTTATCTCCACTAGTGGCTATGTGTTTACTTTGGGTGCAGGTGCTATTTCATGGAAGTCTTCAAAACAGACTTGTATAAAATGATCTACTATGGAGTCTGGATTCATTGCTCTTGAACTGGCAGGGCAAGAAGCCGAATGGCCAAAAAACTTATTGGCAGACCTGCCTTAATGGGGAAGACAAGCTTTACCAGTTTCTCTACATTGTGACTCATAGGAAGCAATTGGAATTGCCAAAAATAATGTATACATTGGAAAAAGAAGACATATCCGCATTAGACATGGTGCGGTAAAACAATTTATGAAATATGGTGTTATTTTCTTGGAATATGTAACATTTGAAAGAAATTTGGCGGATCCTTTAACCAAGGGTTTGGCAAGGAGAGTTATCCTTGAAACGCCGAGGGGGATGGGGCTTGTAATGACTCGACCGGTTATTTTGCTTTCTAGAAACCCGATTCCCTAAATAAGACTCCCCGTATATGCTTTTACTGTTTTATGACTTGTTAGGATGGTTGGTTGGAGATTTGGAAGGGTTCGGGTTGAAATCGGAACACTTGGTTGCTTAAGTTGGCCTTAAAAGGCTAGGTTTGACTTCGATCAATATTTTGAGTAAATGATCTCAGAATCGAAATTTAATCATTCCAATAGGTTCGTATGATGATTTCAAACTTGGGCGTATGCTCAGTTTGGGTTTTGGATGACCCAGGAGCGTTTCGGCGCCTAATATTAAAAGTTGGTTCTTGAAGAATCTTGAAGTTCTTTAAATTTGGTTTGGAGCGAGTTTTGTTGTTATCGTAGTCCAAACGGAATTCAGAGACCGGGAATAGTTCCATAATGTCATTTAATACTTGCACGCAAAATTTGGTGTCAATCCGGGTAGTTTAAGTACGTTTCGGCGCATTTGGAGTAAATTGAAGAACTTGAAGTTTATAAGTTTGATTCAATGAGTTTTGGGGTGCGATTCTTAGTTTTAATGTTGTTTCGGGCATTCCAAGAGTTCGAGCGAGTCTATTTTATGATTTCGAACCTGTTGGTATATTCGGGTGGGGCCCCGAGTGTCTATCGGACGAGCCTCGGGCCAAGTTGGAAGCTTGGAGCAATAGCTAAAGCTCCAAGATCTGTCATAATCGCACCTATGCTAGGCCAGCCGCATGTGCAGGCTCGCAGATGCGAGCCACGAGCCACAGAAGCGAAATATCAAGGGCAGCCCAGGAATTGTAGATGCGGAAGATTGGGCGCACCTGCCTGACCGCAGGTGCGAGAGCTGTGGTCGCAGGTGCGGCTTGGCTCGCAAAAGCGGCCCCTTCTATCCGCAGATGCGGAGGAAGGCCAGGTGAGGGAAAAATGCACATGCGAGACATTTGCCGTAGGTGCGAGACCGCAAATGCGGCCAAGGCACCGCAGGTGCGAAAATCACTCAGCAGTGAGGGTTCATTTAATACGGGACTTAGGCCATATCTATCACATTTTCTTTCACTCTTGGGCGATTTGAGAGCTTTTAAGGAGGGATTTTGACCTAGCTTTGTGAGGTAAGTAATATCTACTTAATGTGAGTGTAATACATATATTATGGGTAGATTTTAACATGGAAATATGTAAAAATTATGGATTTAGATGAGAAACCTAGGTTTTGATAAAAATAGGATTTTACTACGAAAATGACTACGGAACTTAGTGAAAATCATGTATTTATGTTCATAAGGTGATGGATAACAACATTTTTGGGATATGTTCGGAATCCGGGCATGTGGGTCCGGGGGTGAGTTTTAGGATTTTTGCAAATAGGCTTGGGAAATCACTTTGATAGTTAGGGTATGAACTTTTAAGCATGTATTAATTATTTTATATAACATTTGATTAGTTTCGAGTCGTGTGGTGCCAAATTAAGGATTTGGACACAAATCTTGGACCGGAAAGTAGGCCTTGAGATGAGATAAGTCTCTTTTCTAACTTTGTAAGAGGAAATTAACCCCATAGGTAAATTATAACTAATATGTGCTCCTATGTGTGGGGGGCAACGTACGTACGAGGTGACGAGAGTCCGTACATAGCTACTAATTATGCTATTATCCGGGTAGTCTAGGATCCATACCATGCTATACTTGAAATGTTTGCACTCCTACTTGTTGATTTAATTGCTTAAGTAATATTGGAAGTTGATCAAAGAATTGTAAAAGGTTAAATTCACTTACTTAAAGTTGCGAATGGAACACTTGACTATAAATGAGAATTTGTGTGTTATTTGAAATGTTTTCTATTTGTGGAGCAGGCCGAACGCCTCGGTAGCAGATAGATGCATCTATGGTTCGTGCCATTCAACCCTCGACAGTGCACAATTTAAATATTACGTTGGATCCGGCCGTATGACCTCGGCATAATATGCGTATGCAAATCTGTGGAACTATTCATGATTGATATTGCTTAAAATGCCTTGAAATACAAGCTGTTAAATAATGAAACTAAATTTGGGATTTAACATTTTCGAAAGAAGAATTAACTATTTCCTGATATTAAGCTTCCAGCATTGTTCATGAAATCTATTCTTAGTATAAAATTTGATATATCATTGTTGGCCCATAGTAAGTGTCAAAGTCGACCTCTCGTCACTACTTATTCGAGGTTAGACTGGATACTTATTGGGTACATGTTGTTTATATACTCACGCTACACTTCTACACTTGATTGTGTAGTATCTGAGGCAGGTACATCTGGTTACCAGTCTGGTGCGCATATTTGATCCCCGCTACGGGACTACACGGTGAGCTGCCCTCCCGGGCCGTTCTGCAGCAGCCAGAGTCTTTCTTTTGTTTATTCGTTCTGTCTATTCCATTTCAGACAGTAGATTAGAATTCTTTTATATATTCTACTAGTATCCCATATACTTGTGACACCGGGTCTTGGCACACACACTAGTAGACTTATGATTTTGGGTTGTATTTCTACGGTTATGATTTCATTTAGCTGGTTTCGTTTTGCTCACTTTAAATTCCATTATTTGTTAAATTCTTAAAATTTAAGGAAAGTTAGTTGTTTGAAAAACTTATTAAAAATGGAAATCACTAGATTTTTCATTGTCGGCTTGCCTAGGAATGGTGCAGGGCGCCATCACGGCCTAAACCAAAATTGGGTCGTGACAACATGGTATCAAAGCACTAGGTTCATGTAGGTTTCACAAGTTATGGGAAGACCTAATAAAGTCTTGCGGATCGGTGCAGAGACATCCGTGCTTATCTTCGAGAGTCTATAGGGTGTTAGGAAACTACTCTTTATTCATCTCCTATCGTGCAGTTGATGGTATGCTAAGTTACTTTCTCTCATTCTCTCACAGATGGTGAGAACGCGTACGGCGGACGTTCCAGACCCGGGAGGAGCTGCTCCCCCCATTGCTAGAGGCAGAGACAGAGGCCGGGGGAGGGCACCGGCCTGAGGTAGGGGACGAGGACGTCCCAGAGCTGCTCCAGTTGCACCACCAGCAGATCCAGTGGAGGATCCCATCATTAAGGAGCAGGGCGAGGTGCCCGCAGTAGAGCCAACCCCGGTAGATTTCATGTCAGCACCAGGCTTTCAGGAGGTCATGGGCCGTATGCTGCGGTTCATGGACACTATGACTCAGTCTGATTTATTTCCAGTAGACCCCGCCACATCTCAGGCGGGAGGGGGAGCACAGACCCCTACTGCCAAGGCTCCGGGGGATGCAGCTGCCGTATATCAGACCCCGGGTGCACTACCCCTGGGCGGAGCCCATCCAGTTACAGCAGTTGCACCTGAGTCGAGACCAACTGCGGCTGGCAAGCCGCTGAAGCTATTGGATAGATGGACTAAGATACATCCTCCTGTCTTCGGGGGTGAGCGGCATGAGGATCCCAGGACTTCATTGATCGGTGCCCGGACAAACTGCACAACATGAGGATATTGGAGTCCCATGGGGTGGATTTCACTACTTTCCAGCTGGAGGGTAGGGCCCGTAGGTGGTGGGAGTCTTATCTTCTTGGCAGACCAGTAGGTTCTCCTCCCATGACTTGGGACCAGTTCACACGCCTATTCTCGGACAGGTATATTCCACCCTCTCAGAGAGAAGAGTTGCAGTTTCAATTTGAGCAGCTCCAGCAGGGTCAGATGTCTGTGACCGATTATGAGGCGAGATTCTCTGAGTTGTCTCGCCATGCACTGATGATACTTCATACTAAGGCGGAGTGAGTGCGGAGGTTTGTTGCGGGGTTGCACTCAGGTATTCAGGCTACTATGTACCGGAGGTTGAGATGAGTACTTCTTATCAGCTAGTAGTGGAGATAACTCGGAGGATTAAGGGCTACCGTCAGAGAGGTAGAAAACAGATGCAGCGGGATAAGAGGTCTCGTTTTTCTGGAGAGTTTAGAGGTGCCCCAGCTGGGGGCAGAGGTCAGTTTGGGAGGGGTTAGCCTAGCAGGCCCACATATCCAGCACCACCACCTCCTCGGGGTGCTCCGGCACGACCCTATTTCAAAGCCATGCCAGAGAGTTTGTACCGTCCACCAGCTATTCAGGGTTCTTCCAGTGGGTATTCAAGCTATCAGGGTCAGATTTCAGGACAACAGATCATCGCATAGAGAGGTTGTTTTGAGTGTGGGGATCTTAGTCATGTGCGGAGATTTTGCCCCAGGCTTCGGGGCAAGGCAGTGCAGCAGGGCCAGCGGCCCATAATTACAGTTCCAGTAGCCGCACCAGCCGTCCGGCTACCCAGAGGCAGAGGGCAGGTGGGTAAAGGCCGTCCCAGAGATAGAGGTCAGGCAAGCGAAGGCCAGCCAGGTGGCACTCCATCCATATTTTATTCTTTTCCGGCTAGACTAGATATAATGGCCTCATATGTCGTGATCACAGGTATTATCTCTATTTGCGGTAGGGATGCTTCAGTATTATTTGATCCAGGATCTACCTATTCGTATGTGTCATCCCTGTTCGCTCATATTTTGGATATTCCTCGTGAGTCCTTGGGTACTCATGTTTATGTGTCCACTCTTGTGGGTGATTCTGTTATTGTGGATCGGATCTATCGGTCCTATGTAGTTACATTTTGTGGATATGAGACTAGGGCGGATCTTCTGTTGCTTGATATGACCGATTTTGAGGTCATCCTGGGCATGGACTGGCTATCTCCATATCACGCCATGCTTGACTGCCATGCCATGACTGTTACCTTAGCGATGCCAGAGTTGCCGAGGTTGGAATGGAAGGGTTCATCTATCAGTACATCTAGTCGAGTTATATCTTTTATGAAGGCTCGACACATGGTCGAGAAGGGTTGCTTGGCTTATCTAGCCTATGTTTGGGATACTACCGCAGAGTCTCCGACGATTGATTCAGTGCTGGTAGTTCGGGACTTCGTCGATGTGTTTCCTTCAGACCTTCCAGGCATGCCACCAGATCGTAATATTGATTTTTGTATTGACTTGGCTCCAGGCACTCAGCCTATATCTATCCCACCGTACCGTATGGCTCCGAAAAAATTGAAGGAGTTGAAGGAACAGCTTGAGGAGTTGCTACCAAGGGGTTCGTCAGGCCAAGTGTATCACATTGGGATGCACTAGTATTATTTGTGAAGAAGAAAGATGGGACTATGCAGATGTGCATTGATTACCACCAGTTGAACAAAGTCACCATTAAGAACAAGTACTTGTTACCGCGTATTGATGATTTGTTTGACCAGAGTCAGGGTGCTAGGGTTTTTTCTAAGATTGACTTGAGATTGGGGTACCATCAATTGAAGATTCGGGACTCAGATGTTCCGAAAAATGCCTTCTATATTAGATATGGCCATTATGAGTTTCTAGTGATGTCCTTCGGCTTGACCAATGCCCCAGCGGCATTTATGGATTTGATGAACAGGGTGTTCAGGCCTTATATTGATTCGTTCGCCATTGTCTTTATTGATGACATTTTGATCTACTTGTGTAGAATGGAGGAGAACGAGTGGCATTTGAGAGTGGTGCTTCAGACCTTGTGGGAACAGAAGCTATATGCTAAGTTCTCCAAGTGTGAATTTTGGTTAGATTATGTGGCATTATTGGGGCATGTTGTATCAGGCGAGGGTATTAAGGTGGATACCAAGAAGATTGAGGCAGTTCAGAGTTGGCCTCATTCCACTTCGGTGACTGAGATCAGGAGTTTCTTGGGGTTAGTAGGTTATTATCGCCGATTCGTGGAGGGTTTCTCATCCATTGCAGGACCTTTGACTAGATTGACCCAGAAGAGTGCTCAGTTTCGTTGGTCCGATGATTGTGAGGCGAGCTTTTAGAAGCTCAAGACAGCTTTGACCACAACACCAGTCCTTGTGTTGCCTTCCGGTTCGGGGATGTATACGGTCTATTGCGACGCTTCACACATTGGCTTGGGTTGTGTATTGATGCAGGAGGGGCAAGTTATTGCATATGCTTCACGTCATTTAAAGCCCCATGAGAAGACTTATCCTGTGCACGATTTAGAGTTGGCCGCAATTGTTCATGCTCTTAAGATCTGGAGGCATTATTTATATGGGGTGTCTTGTGAGGTTTACACTGATCATCGCAGCTTGCACCATTTATTCAATCAAAGGGAACTCAATTTGAGGTAGCGTAGATGGCTTGAGTTACTGAAGAATTATGACATCACCATTCTTTATCATCCGGGCAAGGCGAATGTAGTCGCGGATGCCTTGAGCAGGAAGGCAAAGAGTATGGGTAGCTTGGTTCTTAGAGAGACGGTACTGCAGGGTAGTGCCAAGGAGGTTTCTATTAGCGAGGATGGTGTTCTGTGACTCCAGGGTCATTTATG
Source organism: Nicotiana tabacum (assembly GCF_000715075.1). Taxonomy (NCBI): domain Eukaryota; kingdom Viridiplantae; phylum Streptophyta; class Magnoliopsida; order Solanales; family Solanaceae; genus Nicotiana; species Nicotiana tabacum. Next base: position 11,914,000 of record NC_134098.1, read on the forward strand.
TGTTCCTAATGTCGATGACCTAAGGGAGAGGATCCTAGAGAAGGCGCACAGTTTTCGATATCCATTCACCCAGGTGCTACGAAGATGTATCGTGACCTGAAGCAGCATTATTGGTGGCGGCGGATGAAGAAAGACATAGTTAAGTATGTAGTGAGATGCTTAAATTGCTAGAAGGTTAAGTATGAGCACCAGAGGCCAGGAGGCCTACTCCAACAGATGACTATACCCGAGTGGAAGTGGGAACGCATCACTATGGACTTCATAGTTGGGTTGCCGCGGACTTTGCATAGGTTTGATGTAGTTTGGGTCATTGTATACAGATTGACCAAGTCGGCACACTTTATTCCTGTGATGACTACATATACTACAGAGAGATTGGCCCAGATTTATATCCAGGAGATAGTTCGGCTGCATGGTGTGCCCGTTTCCATCTAGTTCGGCTGCATGGTGTACCCGTTTCCATAATTTCAGATAGAGGTCCTTAGTTTAAATCACATTTCTGTAGAGTGGTACAGAGTGGGTTGGGAACCCGCGTAGAGCTCAGCACAGCAATTCATCCACAGACCGACGGTTAGTCGGAGCGGACAGTTCAGATATTGGAGGACATGCTTAGAGCATGTGTGATTGACTTTGGAGGGCAGTGGGATCGATTCATGCCTTTGGTCGAGTTTGCTTACAATAATAGCTATCAGTCCAGCATCGAGATGGCTCCATTCAAGGCTTTATATGGTCGGCGGTGTCGTTCTCCCACTGAGTGGTTTGAGCCCGGCGAGGCTAGGTTGTATGGGACTGATTTGGTGAAGGATCCCTTGGAAAAGGTAAAGTTGATTCAGGAGCAGCTTCGCACAACTCAGTCCCGACAGAAGAGTTACGCGGATCAGAAGGCGAGTGCGCGTGACTTATCATTCATGGTAGGCGAGAAGGTTCTCTTGAAAGTCTCACCGATGAAGGGAATCGTGAGGTTTGGGAAGAAGGGCAAGTTGAGCCCAAGGTTCATAGGCCCATTTGAGGTATTGAGGTGAGTTGGGGAGGTTGCTTATGAGCTTGCTTTGCCTCCCAGTCTATTGGGAGTTCATCCGGTTTTCCACGTGTCACTGCTCCGGAGGTATCATCCTAACTTGTCGCATGTGTTAGACTTCAGCACGATTCAGTTAGATGAGACTCTGGGTTATGAAGAGGAGCCAGTTGCCATTGTTGATTGGCAGGATCATGTAACGACCCGTCCGGTCGTTTTGAGTATTGTAACCCTATTTTCCTATTTACTGCTCAATTTATGCTTTATAGTTATTTTATGACTTACCGGGTTAGTTGGTTCGGGTCCAGAAGGAATTCGGAATGAAATGAGACACTTAGTCTCATAATTAAAAATTTAAGTTAGAAACGTTGACCGGATGTGGACCAATGTGTAAAAGACCTCAGATTTAAATTTTGATAATTCCAACAGCTCTGTATGGTGTTTTTGGTCTTAGGAGTGTGTCCGGAAAATTATTTGGAGGTTCGTAGTGGAATTAGGCTTGAAATGCCGAAAGTTAAATTTTTGGGAATTTTGACCGTGGGGTTGACTTTTTGATATCGGGGTCGAAATCCGATTCTGAAAATAGGAATACCTCTGTTATGTCATTTATGACTTGTGTGCCAAATTTGAGGTCAATCGAATGTGATTTGATAGGTTCCGGAGTCATTTGTAGAAATTAAAAATTTCAAAGTTCATTAGACTTGAATTGGGGTGTAATTCATGGTTTTAGCGTTGTTTGAGGTGATTTGAGGGTTCGACTAAGTTCATATGGTGTTTTAGGACTTGATGGTATGTTTGGTTGAGGTCCCTAGGGGCTCGGATGAGTTTCGGGGGGTTAATGGATCATTTTTGGCCTTGGTGAGATTGTTGATATCTGCTGCTGCCTTCTTCTGGTTTCCTTATACGCGGTCGCATAGGTCAATCCGCGATCGCGTAAGCTTATTTGGGGTAGGGATATTTTTGTTCTATGCAGTCACAGAGGAAGCAACACGATCACGTACGTATATTAAGCTATTGCTTCGCGAACGCATGGATGTGGTCGCGTTCGCGTAGAAGGATTTGAGCAGTGGATGAAGGGAGGAAATTACTCTACGCGATCGCGTGGGTCTGAACGCGTTCGCATAGGTTTGAGAGGCAGTGTTCCGCGTTCGCGTAGGGTCAACCGCGTTCGCAAGATGCCAAATTTGGGGACTATCTTTTTTGTGCTGCGCGATCCCGTGAAATAATCCGCAATCGCATAGAGTCAATTTTTGGCATTGGAAATATGTGCTTCGCGATCGCGTGACTGGGTCCACGATCGCATAGAAGAGAGGCCTGGACAGAAAGTTTAAGCTTCCCATTTTCCATTTTTGACGGATTGGAGCTTGGGAAGAGGAAATATTTGGGAGATTTTCAAGGAAAACAACGGGATAAGTGTTCTTAACTCATTATTGGTCAAATTACCCGAATCCCTAGTTGTTTTTAATATTTAATGGGTGAATTAAGTTGGAAAGATTAGAAAAATCTCTTGGTTTAAATTGTGGATTTGAAGGTCGAGTTGAGGTCGGATTTTGGTAAAATTGATATGGGCAAACTCATGGTTAAATGAGCTTTCGGATTTTGTAACTTTTTTTGGGTTCCGAGACGTGGGCCCCACGGGCAATTTTTGAGCTAAAATTCGGATTTTTATGGAAAATTAGCATTTTCTTATGGAATTAATTCCAATAAATTTTATTCACTGAAACAAATTATTTATGGCTAGATTCGACGCATTTGGAAGCCAATTCACGAGGAAAGGACATTGCAGAATAAGAATTTCATGGCTTGAGGTAAGTAACAGTTATAAATCTGGTCCTCAGGGTATGAAACCTCGGATTTTGTGTCATGTGATTATTTTGGAGGTGACACACATGCTAGGTGACGGGCGTGTGGGCGTGCACCAAGGGGATTGTGACTTGGTCCGTCCCGTGAAACTGTAAAGTTGAATAACTTGTTGTTAGCTATATGCTCTCTATGTGTTGAAGAAATTTGACTATAAATCATGTTAGAAATCATGCTTAGACTATGTGATGGTACTGTTGGGACCAACATAGGTCACGTACTTGTTGAATTATTTGCTAATTGTTGTCTTGTCTTCAGTTATGATTTTACTTGTGTATCATACCTCAGTCTTTCATGATATTTGTTGATACACTATGTTATCTTTGTTTGGGCTGATCTTTGTGATTTTCGAGAGCCCGAAAGACTAGAGAGGTTGAGGACTGAGTAAGGCCGAGGGCCTGTCGGTGAGCTAAGGTTATTATAGCATGTGAGTTATCCGTGTGGATTATGGCTCTTGGGCTGTAGGAGTCCCTCCGGAGTCTGTACACGCCCAATGAGCGCGGGACCCATTGAGTGTGAGTGCTGAGGGCTGAGAGCCGAGTGGTTGAGCTGTTGTGACGAGTTGAGTGACTGTTGCCATGAGAGGCTGTACTTGCTTTTCATTTGTTGTTGCATTTAGTTGCTATCTGTCATTGTTGTGAAATTCTCTGAAAGATTCTATATCCAGATTACATGAACATGAACTGTATAAAATTGATTTGACTTAAACTGCTGGATTTGAAAGGATGTCTATTCTTTGCTGGAATTACTGAAAGTGAACTATAACTGTGTAGCTTGTCACTATCTTCAGTTCCTTAGTTATTATTGTTACTTGCTGAGTTGGTTGTACTCATACTACACCCTGCACTTCGTGTGCAGATCCAGGTGCTTCTGGACATAGCGGGTGTTGATTCTCTCGTACAGTTGATTTTCTGGAGATTCAGAGGTAGCTGGCGTGTTTTGCAGACCTTGTCTCTCCTTCCCTATTTCCTTGTTTACCTTATTTTGGTCTTAGACTATTATAGACCGTATTTTTTCATACTTTTATTCATATTAGATGCTCATGTACTCAGTGACACCAGGTTTTGGGGAGTGTTTATATCAGTATTTGTGGGATTTTGTATTGTGTTTAATTATTATATTTTCAAACTTAAAAGAAATTGTGGTTTATTGATATTATTGGCTTGCCTAGTGTCGAGATAGGTGCCATCATGAAAGGTTGGGATTTTGGGTCGTGACAGATCGCCAGTTGAGATCCAAGAGGATTTCTGTGGAAAAGGTCCAGTGGATGGCCTAACCGGTCGAGGAGGCGACTTGGGAGTCTGAGGAGGACATGCGTAGCATATATCCTCACTTGTTCAGCACTCTAGGTATGATTATAGACCCGTTTGAGGACGAACGTTTGTTTAAGAGGTGGAGAATGTAACGACCCGACCGATCGTTTGGCTTTCTAGAACCATGTTCCCTTAAATAAGACTCCCCATATGTTCTTTTACTATTTCATGACTTGCGGGGATGATTGGTTTGAGATTTGGAAGGGTTTGGTTGAAATCGGAACACTTGGTTCCTTAAGTTGGCCTTAAAAGGCTAGGTTTGACTTCAGTCAATATTTTGAGTAAACGATCTTGGAATCGGGATTTGACGGTTCCAATAGGTTTGTATGATGATTTCAAACTTAGGCGTATGCTCGGTTCGGGTTTTGGATGACCCGGGAGCGTTTCGGCGCCTAATATCAAAAGTTGGTTCTTGAAGAATCTTGAAGGTCTTTAAATTTGGTTTGGAGCGGGTTTTGGTGTTATCGTAGTCCAAATGGAATTCTAAGACCGGGAATAGTTTCGTAATGTTATTTAAGACTTGCACGCAAAATTTGGTGTCAATCCGGGTAGTTTAAGTATGTTTCAGCGCATTTGGAGTAAATTGAAGAACTTGAAGTTTATAAGTTTGATTCCTTGAGTTTTTGGGGTGCGATTCTTAGTTTCAATGTTGTTTCGGGCATTTTGAGAGTTTGAGCGAGTCCATTTTATGATTTCAAACTTGTTGGTAAGTTCAGACGGGGCCCTGGGGGGCCCGAGTGTCGATCGGACGAGGCTCGAACCAAGTTGGGAGACTGGAGCAACAGATGAAGCTTCCAGATCTGTCATAATCGCACATGGGCTTGGCCAGCCGCAGGTGCGGGCTCGCAGATGCGAGCCACAAGCCGCAGAAGCGAAATATCGAGGGCAACCTAGGAACTGTAGATGCGGAAGATTGGGCGCACCTGCATGACCGCAGATGCGAGAGCTGTGGTCGCAGGTGCGGCTAGGCTCGCAGAAGTGTCCCCTTCTGTCCGCAGATACTGAGGAAGGCTAGCTCAGGGAAAAATGCACATGCGAGGCATTTTCCACAGGTGCGAGAACGCAGATGCGGCCAAGGCACCGCATGTGCAAAAATTGTTAGGCAGTGAGGGTTCATTTAATACGGGACTTAGGCCATATCTAACGCTGTTTCTTTCACTTCTGGGCGATTTGAGAGCTTAAAAGGATGGAATTTTAACCTATCTTTGTAAGGTAAGTAATTTCTACTTAATGTGAGTTTAATACATCGATTACTCTGTAGATTTTAACATGGAAATTTGTGAAAATCATGGATTTAGATGAGAAACCTAGGTTTTGATAAAAATGGGATTTTACTACGAAAATAATTATGGAACTTAGTGAAAATCATCTATTTATGTTCCTAAGGCGATGGGTAACAACTTTCTTCGGAAATTTTTGGAATCCGGGCATGTGGGCCCGGAGGTGAGTTTTAGGATTTTTGCAAATAGGCTTGGAAAATCACTTTGATAGTTAGGGTATGAACTTTTAAGCATATATTAATTATTTTATATAACATTTGACTAGTTTCGAGTCGTGTGGCACCAAATTAAGGGTTTGGGCACAAATCTTGGATCGGAAAGTAGGCCCTGAGATGAGGTAAGTCTCTTTTCTAACCTTGTAAGAGGGAATTAACCCCATAGATAAATTATAACTAATATGTGCTCCTACGTGTGGGGGGGCTACGTACGTACGAGGTGACGAGAGTCCGTACGTAGCTACTAATTATGCTATTGTCCGGGTAGTCTAGGACCCATACCATACTATACTTGAAATGTTTGCACTCCTACTTGTTGATTTAATTGCTTAAGTCATATTGGAAGTTGATAAAAGAATTGTAAAAGGTTAAATTCACTTACTTAAAGTTACGAATGGAACACTTGACTATAAATGAGAATTTGTGTGTTATTTGAAATGTTTTCTATTTGTGGAGCGGGCCGAACACCTCGGTAGCAGATAGATGCATCTATAGTTTGTACCATTCGACCCTCGACAGTGCACAATTTTAATATTATGTTGGATCGGGCCGTACAACCTCGGCATAATATGCGCATGCAAATCTTTGGAACTATTCATGATTGATATTGCTTAAAATGCCTTGAAATATAAGCTGTTAAATAATGAAACTAAACTTGGGATTTAATATTTGCGAAAGAAGAATTTACTATTTCTTGATATTGAGCTTACACCATTGTTCATGAAATCCATGCTTAGTATAAAATTTGATATATCATTGTTGGCCCATAGTAAGTGTCAAAGTCGACCTCTCGTCACTACTTCTTCGAGGTTAGACTGGATACTTACTGGGTACATGTTGTTTATATACTCACGCTACACTTCTACACTTGATTGTGCAGGATCTGAGGCAGGTACATCTGGTTACCAGTCTGGTGCGCATATTTGATCCCCACTATGAGACTACATGGTGAGATGCCCTCCAGGGCCGTTCTGCAACAGCCAGAGTCTTTTTTTTGTTTATTCGTTCTATCTATTCCATTTCAGACAGTAGATTAGAATTCTTTTATATATTCTACTAGTAGCTCATATACTTGTGACACCGGGTCTTGGCACACACACTAGTAGACTTATGATTTTGGGTTGTATTTCTACGGTTATGATTTCATTTAGCTGCTTTTGTTCTGCTCACTTTAAATTCCGTTATTTGTTAAATTCTTAAAATTTAAGGAAAGTTAGTTGTTTGAAAAACTTATTAAAAATGGTAATCACTAGATTGTTCACTGTCGGCTTGCCTAGTATCGGTGCTGGGCACCGTCATGGCCTAAACCAGAATTGGGTCGTAACAGGGCTAAAGCCCATGGATTGAGAAAGTATGGTAGATACCCGTTTGTGATCAAACGAAGCCATATGAGACCTCAATACGCACTACATTTCCTATCTCTATGGCGTGTGGTAGTGCTTTATATGGTTAAGCTTATTTTTATCTTAATGATTACATAGCCTTAAGGTGATCTATGCGTAGATAGACTTGATGGAATCACCTACGTGAGTGTAAAGGTGCGGACGCCTTTTATGAAAAACTTGGGATGTCTTTCTAGAGCACTCATGAGACCCAAGGTATGTGCATGACCATAAAAGCACTTTGTTAGTATCACGGAGTTTACATAAAATTAAGGATATAGTATGTGTTGTGGAGTCACAACTAATGTTCATTCATTTCAAGAGTACTTCACTTTGTGGATGTTAGTTGTTGTCTCAGTTCACTACATGTCAATTCAAATCAAAAGATATTGACACTTGAGTACATGTTCCTTCTTTTGCCCAAAATTATTCTTATTATATTTTTGTCTTTGCATTAGTGGGGGATTTTTGGTATTATTTATATTTGGTAATGCAAAGTCAAAGATTTCTTTGTAGTCCCTTTTCCCACTTTACTTCTTTTTCTTTCGTGAAAGACAAAGTGTTCCTCATCTATTGTGGAAAGTCTCTTTCTTCTCTTTATATTGAATTACTCTTTGTTGGGCTTGTAAAGAGCTAGTAAAAGGTAATGGCCTCGCGCACATGAGAAATTGGTTCTGAAGCCAAAACGGGTCGATATTGTCACGACCCGCAATTCCCACCTCCGGACCATGATGGCGCCTAACATTTCACTTGCTAGGCAAGCCAACGTTAGAATAATATTATCCATTTTAAAAATAATTTTTAAATTTATTAATAACAAAGAAGCAAATGCGGAATCAATTTTGAAATAATCCATAATAATAACGGTGTCTAAATACCATCCCAGAATTGGTGTCACAAGTGCACGAGCTTCTAGAATAAATACAAATAAAGGTCTGAATAAAATAAAGCTGTCTCGAAATAAACACACAGCTAAAGAACAATAGATAGGGACTTCAGAGCTGCGGACGCCATGCAGTTATATCTCCAGTTTTCTCTGATAGCTAAAATCCGAGCAAGTCTATGGTACGTCGCTGGGACCAACTCTAAAATCTACACAAGAAGTGCAGAGTATAGTATCAGTACAACCGACCCCATGTACTGGTAAATGCTGAGCCTAACCTCGACAAAGTAGTGACGAGGCTAAGGCGGTTCACTTACATTAACATGTACACAATATTAGTAACAACAATAATAGAAATAAATTAGGTAATTCATTTATAATAAGTGAAGGCAACTTAGCAGTCATAACCAATTATCATTTCCATTAAATTCTGTTGCAGCGTGCAACCCGCTCTCACAATATATCCACATTCAGTTCTATTGCAGCGTGCAACCCACTCTCAGTGTGATATATTCACATTCAGTTCTATTGCGGCGTGCAACCCGCTCCTCCAACATATTCATTTTAATCAAGTCTGTTGCGGCGTGCAACCCGATCCTCCAATATTGACTTTTAATAAGTCTGTTGCGGCGTGCAACCCGATCCTCCAATATTGACTTTTAATAAGTCTGTTGCGGCGTGTAACCCTATCCTCCAATATTGACTTTTAATAAGTCTGTTGCGGCATGCAACCTGATCCTCCAATATATTCATTATAATCAATCATGTTGCGGCATGCAACCCGCTCCTCCAACATTTTTATTTACCAATTCTTATAGAAGAAATTTTTCCAATAAATGTAACAATTAATATAAAATTACAAGACCACAAGCATACAATAATTATGGTTTAATTATGAAGCAAACAATGACAAATAGCAAATTATTATGGAAATCAGGGAGCAAATAGGCAGTTTAATATTTAATATGCTAAATATCAAATAACAATTAAGGCACATAATTCAAATAGCATGTAATAATTAATGCAGGAATTCAAGAATTTATATTTGAAAAGAATAAGAGAAATAATTATTATAATAATTAATTTATGATTAAAAGCAATTTATGATTTTTCAAGTAAGCAGGCATAAAACTAATTTGACGACGTATAGAAACTCCTCACCTCGGCTATACGTCGTTTACATGCAATTCACATAACAAACAATTTAAGGGTTCTATTCCCTCAAGTCAAGGTTAACCCCGACACTTACCTCGCTTTGCAAATTCTAATCAATTATTTAACCAGAGCTTTTCCTTTTAAATTTGCCTCCGAAAGCTTCAAATTTATTCACAAACAATTCAATATATTCAATATTAATCATAGGAATTAATTCCATATGAATTTATAAATTTTTCGGATAAAAATCTAAAATTTATTAAAATATTCGGCAGTGGGACCCACGTCTTAAATCCCGAAAACACTTGCGAAATCCGAACACCCGTTCCGATACGAGTTCAACCATACCAAATTTGTCCAATTCCGATATCAAATGGACCTTCAAATCTTAAGTTTTCGTTTTTGGAAAGTTTTACAAAAATTCCAATTTCTTCCATCTAAATCTGAAATAAATGATGAATATAGACATGGATTTTTGAAATACAATCACTATATAATAAAGAACACTTACCCAATTCGAAATCGTGAAAAACTCCTTTGAAAAAGCCCCTAAGCCGAGTTATAATTGAGGGTTTGTGAAAATTAAAAACAAATCCCGTTTTTTGTTTTGTTTTAAGTCACACGGGTCAGGCCTTCTTCGCGTTCGCGAAGGGCCTGTCGTGTTCGCGATGAGTAGCAGTCCGTGGCTTTTGCGTTAGCGAGTCCTCCTTCGCATTCGCGAAGGTTTTCCCCCTTGTCCTTCGTGTTCGCGAGGCATAGCTCACGTTCGCGCTGAAGGAATGATCGACCCTCCCCTATGTGTGCCTAACACTACGCGTTCGCGAGGAGATGGTCGCGTTCGCGACCAAGCCTTCGTGTTCGCGAAGAAGAAAAATCCTGCTGCCCGGTTTACTCTTCGCGTTCGCGAGAGTACCTTTGCGAACGCAAAGAAGAACATGCCAGAACACCTGTTGTAGCAAAATACCAGATTTTCAAAGTCCAAAACATCCCGTAACCTATCTGAAACTCACCCGAGCCCTCGGGACTTCAAACCAAACATGCACACATATTCTAAAACATCATACGAACTTGCTCGCGCGATCGAATCGCCAAAATAACATCTAGAACTACGAATCGGACACCAAATCAAAGGAAGTTTTTAAGAAAACTTTAAAACTTATATTTTTACAATCGGACGTCCGAATCACGTTAAATCAACTCCAATTCTGACCAAATTCGGTAGACAAGTCATAAATATTATAGTGGACCTACACCAGGCTCCAAAACCAAAATACAAACCCGAGGTCAATAAATCCAATATCAGAAATTTCTTAGAAATCATTAAGCTTTCAAGCTTTTAATGTTTAATCGAAATTCCATATCTCGAGCTAGGGACCTCGGAATTCGATTCTGGGCATACGCCCAAGTCCCAAATCATGATACGGACCTACCGAAATTTTCAAAATGCTGATCCGGATCCATTTGCTCAAAATGTTGACCAAAGTCAACTTAGTTGAGTTTTAAAGCTCTACTTCCCATTTTAATCCATTTTTCACATAAAACCTTTCCGGAAAAATATACGGACTACGCATGCAAGTCGAGGAATGATAAATGGTGCTTTTCGAGGTCTTAGAACATAGAATTACTTATAAAATTTAAAGATAACATTTTGGGTCATCACATTCTCCACCTCTAAAACAAATGTTCGTCCTCGAACGGAGTTAGAAAAAGTACCTGAGCTGGAGAAAAGGTGTGGATATTTATTCTGTATGTCCGACTCGGACTCCCAGGTAGATGCCTCTACCGGATGACCTCTCCATTGCACCCAAACTGAAGGATAACTCTTTGACCTCAACTGTCGGACCTGCCGGACTAGAATAGCCACCTGCTCCTCCTTGTAAGTCAAATCTTTGTCCAATTGGACTGAGTTGAAATCTAACACAGGGACGGATCACCATGATATTTTCGGAGCATAGACACATGGAACACCGGATGAACCGCTGATAAACTAGGTGGTAATGCAAGCCTGTAGGCTACTTCACCCACCCTTTCAAGAATTTCAAAGGGTCCATATACCTAGGGCTCAACTTGCCCTACTTTCCGAACCTCATTACACCTTTCATAGGTGAAACCCAGAGCAATATTCATTCTCCAACCATGAATGCAATATCACGAACTTTACGGTCGGCATAACTCTTTTGCCTAGACTGAGTTGTGCGAAGTCGATCCCGAATAATCTTGACCTTATCCAAGGCATCCTGTACCAAATCGGTACCCAACAACCGAGCCTCTCCCGGTTCAAACCAACCAACTGGCGATCGGCATCGCCTTCTGTATAATGCCTCATATGGAGCCATCTGAATGCTCGACTGGTAGCTATTATTATAAGCAAACTCTGCAAGTGGCAAGAAATGATCCCAAGAACCTCCAAAGTCTATAACACAAGCGCGAAGCATATCTTCCAATATCTGAATAGTGCGCTCTGACTGTCCGTCTGTCTGTGGATAAAATGTTGTACTCAACTCCACCCGCGTGCCTAACTCATGCTGTACAGCCCTCCAGAAATGTGAGGTAAACTACGTACCTCGATCTGAAATAATTGTCACGGGCATACCGTGAAGGCAGACAATCTCATGAATGTAAATTTCAGCTAACCTCTTTGAAGAATAGGTAACTGCCACTGGAATGAAATGGGCTGACTTGGTCAACCTGTCCACAATGACCCAAACTGCGTCAAATTTTCTCTGAGTCCGTGGGAGCCCAACAACAAAATCCATAGTGATACGCTCCCACTTCCACTCAGGAATTTCTAACTTCTGAAGCAAACCACCAGGTCTCTGATGCTCGTACTTAACTTGCTGACAATTCAGACACCGAGCTACATGTGCAACTATATCCTTTTTCATTCTCCTCCACCAATAATGTTGCCGCAAATCTTGATACATTTTAGCGGTACCTGGATGAATAGAATACCTGGGATTATGTGCCTCTTCAAGAATTAATTCACGAAGCCCATCCACATTAGGCACACAAATACGGCCCTGCATTCGCAGAACCCCATCTTCCCCTATAGCAACCTGTTTGGCATCACCGTACCGCACCGTGTCCTTAAGGACAAGTAAGTGAGGATCATCATATTGCCTCTCTTTGATGCGCTCATATAATGAAGACCGAGCGACTGTACAAACTAGAACCCGACTAGGTTCTGAAACATCTAACCTTACGAACTGATTAGCCAAAGTCTGAACATCTGCAGCTAATGGCCTCTCACCAACCGAAATATACGCAAGACTGCCCATACTCACAGCCTTTCTACTTAAAGCATCGGCCACCACATTGGCCTTTCTAGGGTGATACAAAATGGTGATATCATAGTCTTTCAACAACTCCAACCATCTTCTCTGCCTCAAATTAAGATCCCTTTGTTTGAACAGATACTGGAGGCTACGATGATCAGTAAATACCTCACACGAGACACCGTAGAGGTAATGCCGCCAAATCTTCAACGCATGAACAATGGCTGCCAATTCTAAGTCATGAACAGGATAATTCTTCTCGTGAACTTTCAATTGCCATGACGCATATGCAATTACCTTGCCATTTTGCATTAATACTGCACCAAGCCCAATGTGAGATGTGTCACAATATACCGTATACGATCCTGAGCCTGTGGGTAATGCCAATACTGGTGCCGTAGTCAAAGTGGTCTTGAGCTTCTGAAAGCTCAACTCACACTCGTCTGACCATCTGAATGGAACACCCTTCTAGGTAAGTCTGGTCGACGTGCTTGCTATAAATGAAAACCCTTCCACGAACCGACGATAATAACCTGCCAAACCCAAGAAACTCTGGATCTCTGTAACTGAAGTAGGTCTAGGCCAATTTTGAATAGCCTCAATCTTCTTAGGATCCACTTTTATGCCTTTTGCCGATACAACATGCCCCAGAAAGGCAACCGAGTCTAACCAAATCTCGTATTTTGAAAATTTGGCATATAACTGATTATTCTTCAAGGTGTGAAGCACACTTCGAAGATGCTGCTCATGCTCCTCTCGACTGTTTGAGTAAATCAAGATATCATCAATGAATACAACCGCAAAAGAATCCAAATAAGGCTTGAACACCCGATTCATCAAATCCATAAATGCTACTGGAGCATTTGTCAACCCAAATGACATCACTAGGAACTCGTAATGCCCATACCGAGTCCGAAAAGCTGTCTTAGGGACATCAGATGCCCTAATCTTCAACTGATGGTAACAAGATCTCAAATCAATTTTTGAAAATACCTTGGCACCCTGAAGCTGATCAAATAAGTCATCAATTCTTGGTAGCAGATATCTGTTTTTGATAGTGGCTTTGTTCAACTGCCGATCGTCTATACACATCTGCATCGAGCCATCTTTCTTCTTTACAAATAATACTGGTGCACCCCAGGGCGAGAACACTGGGTCTAATGAATCCCTGATCAAGCAAGTCTTGTAACTGCTCTTTCAATTCTTTCAACTCTGGCGGGGCCATACGGTATGGTGGAATAGAAATAGGCTGAGTGCCCGGAGCCAAATCAATACAGAAGTCAATATCTCTGTCGGGTGGCATCCCCGGTAGATCTGCAGGAAATACTTCTGGAAATTCACGAACAACTGGTACTGAGTCCATAGAAGGGACATCCGCACTGGGATCGCGAATATAAGCCAAATAGGCTAGACACCCTTTCTCTACCATACGCCGAGCTTTCATATAAGAAATAACCCTGCTGGCAGAATGGCTAGGAGTTCCTTTCTACTCTAATCGAGGTAACCCCGGCATAGCTAGGGTCACTGTCTTGGCATGACAGTCCAATATAGCATGATAAGGAGACAACCAATCCATACCCAAGATGACATCAAAATCTACCATATCAAGAAGTAGAAGATCCTCACTAGTTTCAAGATTACTAATAGTAACCACACACGAACGATAGACATGATCTACTACCATAGAGTCTCCCACCGGTGTAGATACACACACAGAAGCACTCAGAGAATCACAAGGCACAACCAAATATGAAGCAAAATAAGAGGACACATAGGAATAAGTAGATCCTGGATCAAATAGAGCTGAAGCATCTCTATGGAAAACTGGAATAATACCTGTGATCACAGCGTTAGATGACTCGGCCTCAGGCCTAGCTGCAAAAACATAAAATCGGGGCTGGGCCCCACCACGCTGAACTGCGTCTCTACGACGGCCTCTAACTAGCTAGCCTCCACTCTATTGGTCTAACCTCCACCTCTAATGGCCTGACCTCCACCTCTAGCTGCCTGACCCCTACCTCTAGCTGGCTGAGCAAGCGGTGAAGCAACCGGTGCTGGTATGATGGCACGGGAATCTTGTCGAGATCTGTTACTCGCCAATCTAGGGCAATACCTCCTGGTGTGACCAATATTCCCACATTCATAACACCCATCCTGATGTGTGGCTGATGAAGCTGAAGCTGACCCAGATGGGCTGGATAACCACTATAGTAACTCTGGAGTGGTGGTGCACTGATAGGAGCTAAATGTGCACTGAATACTGGCTGCCCAGAGTAAGGCATAATAGGACCGTCACTCTCTGAAGCACCGGGAGATACATGCAGTGCTGAATGAAACGGTCTAGGAGGATGACCCCTACCAAAATTACCCCTGCCTCCAGATGAGGCACCACTGAAACCACCGAACTGATGAGGCCTCTTATTGGACCTCTTCCCTCTTTCCTGTGCAAGAACCATCTCGATCCTCCTTGCGACATTAGCAGCCGCCTGAAAAGAAATCTCACTTCCGGTCTCCTTGGCCATCTGAAGTCTGATAGGGTGAGTGAGTCCCTCAATGAACCTCCTCACTCTCTCTCCCTCCGTAGGCAGTAAAAGGAGAGCATGACGGGGCAAATCCACAAAACGGGACTCATACCGAGTGACAGTCATACTGCCCTGCTGTAGACGCTCAAATTGCTTGCGGAATTCCTCTCTCAGTGTGATAGGGAGGAACTTCTCCAGAAATAGATGAGAGAACTGCTTCTAGGTAAGTGCAGGTGATCCGACTGCTCGGGTCAATGTGTAATCTCTCCACCACCTCTTGGCAAAACCCGTCATCTGGAATACAGAAAAATCAACTCCATTGGTCTCAACTATACCCATGTTTCGCAGCACCTCATGGCAGCGTTCAAGATAATCCTGTGGGTCCTCAGAAGGTGTACCACTGAAGTGAACTAGAAAGAACTTGGTAAATTTATCCAGTCTCAATAAGGCCTCAAAAGACATGGCGGGCCTATCACCGGTCTGTGCCGCAACAACTGGCTGAACTCCCCCAACTGGCAGGGCTGCTGGAGCCTGATTCTGCGGAGCCATCTGCTCCGGGGTGGGAGTAGTGGGAGTTTGTGCTCCTACCCCAGCCTGTAAGACGGCTGGTCCTACTGGAAATGTACCATTCTGGGCCACACCCTTAATAAGACTCACTAATCGGACTAGAGCATCCTAAAGCACTGGAGTGGCTATGAATCCTTCCGGGACCTAAACTGGTCCAACTGGTACATTCTGAACTGGGACCTCCTCCTGAAGGTCTATCTGAGGTTCTTCAACAGGTGCAGCTGCTCGAGCTCTGGACTGAGCTCAACCTCGGCCTCTGCCTTGGCCTCTAGCACGACCTCGGCCTCGACCTCTACCCCTGGCCATAAATGCCATCGGGGGTTCTGGTCCTTGTCCATCGGTATAAGTATTACGCGTTCTCACCATCTGCGAGAGAATAAGAGTAGAATGGTTCAATCATCGATGATAGAATAAAATCGCACAACAGAATAAGAAAGAAGTGTTATTATTCTTAAACTTCATAGCCTCTGAGAGATAAGTACAAATGTTTCCTTACCGATCATTCAGACTCTACTAAGCTTGCTTGTGACTCGTGAGACCTATGTAACCTAGTGCTCTCATACCAACTGTCACGACCCGCAATTCCCACCTCCGGATCATGATGGCGCCTAACATTTCACTTGCTAGGCAAGCCAACGTTAGAATAACATTATCCATTTTTAAAATAATTTTTAAATTTATTAATAACAAAGAAGCAAATGTGGAAGCAATTTTAAAATAATCCATAATAATAACGGTGTCTAAATACCATCCCAGAATTGGCGTCACAAGTGCACGAGCTTCTAAAATAAATATAAATAAAGGTCTGAATAAAATAAAACTGTCTGAAAAAACACACAGCTAAAGTACAATAGACGGGGACTTCAGAACTGCGGACGCCATGCAGTTATACCTCAAGTCTCCTCTGATAGCTGAAATACGAGCAAGTCTATGGTACGCCACTGGGACCAACTCCAAAATCTACACAAGAAGTGTAGAGTGTAGTATCAGTACAACCGACCCCATGTACTAGTAAGTGCTGAGCCTAACCTCGATGAAGTAGTGATGAGGCTAAGGCGGTTCACTTACATTAACATGTACGCAATATTAGCAACAACAACAATAATAGAAATAAATCAGGTAATTCATTTGTAATAATTGAAGGCAACTCAGCAGTCATAACCAATTATCATTTCTATTAATTCTGTTGCAGCGTGCAACCCGCTCTTACAATATATCCACATTCAGTTCTATTGCAACGTGAAACCCGCTTTCAGTGTGATATATTCACATTCAGTTCTATTGCAGCGTGCAACCCGCTCCTCCAACATATTCATTTTAATCAAGTCTGTTGCGGCGTGCAACCCGATCCTCCAATATTGACTTTTAATAAGTCTTTTGCGGCGTGCAACCCGATCCTCCAATATAGACTTTTAATAAGTCTGTTGCGGCGTGCAACCCGATCCTCCAATATAGACTTTTAATAAGTCTGTTGCGGCGTGCAACCCGATCCTCCAACATTTTCATTTACCAATTCTTATAGAAGAAATTTTCCCAATAAATGACACAATTAATATAAAATTATAAGACAACAAGCATACAATAATTATGGTTTAATTATGAAGCAAACAATGACAAATAGCAAATTATTATGGAAATCAGGGAGTAAATAGGCAGTTTATTATTTAATATGCTAAATGTCAAATAACATTTAAGGCACATAATTCAAATAGCATGTAACAATTAATGCAGGAATTCAAGAATTTATATTTGCAAAGAATAAGAGAGAAACAAATATTATAATAATTAAGTTATGATTAAAAATAATTTATGAATTTTCAAATAAGCAGGCAAACAATTAATTTGACGACGTATAGACACTCGTCACCTCACCTATACGTCGTTTACATGCAATTAACATAACAAACAATTTAAGGGTTCTTTTCCCTCAAGTCAAGGTTAACCCCGACACTTACTTCGCTTTGCAAATTCCAATCAATTATTCAACAACAGCTTTTCCTTTTAAATTTGCCTCTGAAAGCTTCAAATCTATTCACAAACAATTCAATATATTCAATACTAATCATAGGAATTAATTCCATATGAATTTATAAATTTTTCGGATAAAAATTCGAAATTCATTAAAATATTCGGCAGTGGGACCCACATCTTAAATCCCGAAAAAATTCACGAAATCCGAACACCCGTTCGGATACGAGTTCAACCATACTAAATTTGTCCAATTCCGATATCAAATGGACCTCCAAATCTTAATTTTTCGTTTTTGGAAAGTTTTACAAATATTCCAACTTCCTCCATCTAAATCCGAAATAAATGATGAATATAAACATGGATTTATGAAATACAATCACTATATGATAAAGAATACTTACCCAGTTCAAAATCGTGAAAAACTCCTTTGAAATCGCCGCTAAGCCGAGTTATAATTGAGGGTTTGTGAAAAATGGAAAAAATCTCGTTTTTTGTTTTGTTTTAAGTCACAGGGGTCAGGCCTTCTTCGCGTTCGCGAAGGGCCTGTCGCGTTCGCGATGAGTAGCTGCCCGTGGCTTTCGTGTTCGCGAGTCCTCCTTCGCGTTCGCGAAGGTTCTCCCCCCCCCCGGCCTTCGCGTTCGCGCTGAAGGAATGATCGACCCTCCCCCAGGTGTGCCTAACACTACGCGTTCGCGAAGGGTAATGCCCCCATTGCTTCGCGTTCGCGACCAAGCCTTCGCGTTTGCGAAGAAGAAAAATTCAGCTGCCCAGTTTACTCTTCGCGTTCGCGAGAGTACCTTCGCGAACGCGAAGAAGAACATGCCAGAACACCTGCTACAGCAAAATACCAGATTTTCAAAGTCTAAAACATCCCGTAGCCTATCCGAAACTCACCCGAGCCCTCAGGGCTCCAAACCAAATATGCACACAGGTTTTAAAACATCATATGAACTTGCTCGCGCGATCGAATCGCCAAAATAATACCAAGAACAACGAATCGGACACCAAATCAAAGGAAGTTTTCAAGAAAACTTTAAAACTTATATTTTTACAACCGGACGTCCGAATCACATCAAATCAACTCCGATTCTCACCAAATTCGGCAGACAAGTCATAAATATTATAGTGGACCTATACCGGCTCCGGAACTAAAATACGGACCCGAGGTCAATAAATTCAATATCAGTAATTTCTTAGAAATCATTAAGCTTTCAAGCTTTTAATTTTTCATCGAAATTCCATATCTCGAGCTAGGGACCTCCGAATTCGATCTCGGGCATACGCCTAAGTCCCAAATCACGATACGGACCTATCAGAATTTTTAAAATACTGATCCGGATCCGTTTGCTCAAAATATTAACCAAAGTTAACTTAGTTGAGTTTTAAAGCTCTATTTCTCATTTTAATCCATTTTTTACATAAAAACTTTCCGGAAAAATGTACGGACTGCGAACGCAAGTCGAGGAATGATAAATGGTGCTTTTTGAGGTCTTTGAATACATAATTACTTATTAAATTTAAAGATGACATTTTAGGTCATCACAGATACCCCTCCCCCCAACCCACGTGAGGCCTAATCCAAATATGATTTTGCTAAAATTATTTCTTTATTTTTTGAGCTTACCAGAAAATTGTCCAAATACATGCTTACCAGAATATGTCCAAATTCATTCTCTTTGAATTGAATTTTGTAACGTCCCATTTGTTTTTTTATATGTAACACCTATGTTTAATTTTTGTAACAACTGTAGTTAATGTTTTGTAACAGCTCCATCTTTAGTTTCTGAAACAGCTACAAATTAATTTCTTCATTTATAACTGTCCATCAGCTTTGCCTACAAAAGGCAGTCTTTTTTATGAATTATCCTTCACATAAAACACCTTCATCTTCTCTTCTTTCTAGGCAATTATTTTGTGCAAATTTCAAACTTCTGGCCACAAGTGCACGTGTTTGGAGATGTTGTAGAACCTTGGGGAGCAACCGGTCTTAACGATTTGCACCCAATCGGGCCGAAATCGCTTTCAAGGCAGTGGTTTGTCACGATAGAGTATTTTTCGATAAGTTGTTCTTGTTTATTTCTTGTTCTTTGTCAATATTATCTACTATTTTTCTTACACCTAGCAACACCTCCATTAGTTACGTTGCTCGGACTTTTCGAAAATGTCGTTGGGTGCGTGTCTGATAATTCAAAGAAAATGTATTTTTTGAGGATTCGACACGAGTTCGGCAACATTTTGGAGAATTCGCGCAACAAATCAATAGCATTATGTTTAATTTATCGAAGTTACTACAAAAAAACACTTACCATCGCTTGAATATATTATTTCCTGCAAACTTGATGTCACACACACACACCAGAAAACCAATGATTCATCGGTTTAGTTGCGTATTCATATGTACTAACATTATGAAATTGATATAAAGTACGTATATATATATATATATATATATATATATATATATATATATACACACTTCATTGAAAAGTATGACTCATGACTATTTCTACAAACCTTCTTGTTCCAAAACCCTAGAAACAAACATCTTTGGGGTATTGAAATAATGTAATTTGACTACAACAGAAAAGAATCAAAATTAATATAGATAGAAGGAGAAACCTTTCATTAATGATAAAATTGAGCACATTATTGAAACCTTGAAACGACCATTGTTACACTACAGGAAGAACAGCCAAGAAGAAGATGGAGTTTAAGTCTAATTGGAGTATCGAGACGGAAGCAAAACGTGTATAGATCAAATGGCAAAGGAAAATGATGGTCAAGGCCGACGAATTTGGAAATTGGAACAACGTGCAACAATTTTGACCAAGTGACACATGACTCCACTTAAAAATGCTAAAAAGAGAGTATTTTCCTTCAATTATTATTATTATTATAACGTAAAGAGAAAATGAGAAAAGGAAAGGCGAAACAAAAGCTTTTGATTTCCAAGGTGAAAGGCTAATGCTAGAAGCCTAGTCCTACTAAACCATGCTTTATTCCGAATCAAATTTGGAATTTTCAGAAATTCGCGCGTTGTTTCTTGCATAACCAACTTAAAGCTTTAAATTCTACTTCATTAATGGATCGGAAGAACTTATACATAGGAGTGTTCATGGTTCGGTTTGGATCGATTTTTTTTCTATAAAGAAATCAAATCAAGTGAGTCGATTTTTAAATATTGGAATCAAACCAAACCTTTAAGTTGGTTTTTTATCGATTCGGTTTTGTCAGTTTTTCGATTATTTATCGGTTTTTCATAAATATGAGATATACACTACCAAACACATTATATTTTCAACATAACACTATCAAACCAATTGCTCTTTGAGAAATCAATCATTTACCAAGATATATTGATGATAATTGAACTAAATAGTAATGAATAATTTTAGGACTCAATTAATACTAAATTATTTTTAACATAAAATAAATTCTTGTACTTAGCAAAAGAAAACTACTGATCAAACTAGAATGTAAATATAAACGACTAATATGTACCATAACATTTTAAAAACTTTATATAAAAATATACATATATATAGGTGTAATAATAAATTTAAATACCTACTTCTATAGTCGGTTTGGTTTGGTTTTTTCGGTTATTTTTTTATTAAAACCAAAACCAAACCAAATTTGGTCGGTTTTTAAAATTCAAAATCAAAACCAAATCAAGCAAAATAAGTATTGATTTTTTTAGTCGGTTTGGTTCGATTTTTTGGGTTTCTATGAACACCCCTACTTATACAAAATAAACTTAAAGTAGTATCTTGTTATAGCCTGTTTGGCCAAGATTCTCCAAGTTGAAAATCTTTTTTTTTTCAAAATTGAAGTAGTTGGCCAAGCTTTTAGAAGAAAAAAAAGTGCTTTTGAGTAGAAGCAGAATCAGTTTTGGAGAAGTAGAAAAAAGTAGTTTCTTCCTAGAAGCACTATTTTGAGAAGCACTTTTGAGAAAAATATACTTAGAAGCATTTTATAAAAGCTTGACCAAACACTATTTGTTGCTAAGAAGTGCTTTTCAAATTAATTAGCCAAACACAAACTACTTTTCATCAAAAGTACTTTTGAAAAATGCACTTTTGAAAAAATAAATCTCAAAATTAGCGGATTTTTTCAGCTCGACCAAATAGACTATTAATTTCCAACTCCACTATCATAATGGCAGCTGGCATTTGATATGTTAAATATGAGTTTCAATGATGAAAAATAATATATCACATTTGGTGCAGGATCACAAGGGATAAAACAAAGAAATCAAGATTCCCTATCATTCAAGCATGGACTAGGAGAAACAATCTATCAACGAAAATAAAGGAAAGGAAAAGTATCAATGACTAGCTATGAAAAAGGAAGAAGCAGCAAAAATTCGGAAGAAGAATCAATCAATGATTTGATAGATAATTGACGGAAGCTAGTATAGGAAGGTCCCAAAATCAAAGGAAAATAAGAATGTAAAGTTGTACAATGAAGATCGTTAAAGCCCGAAATCAGGGATCCATCATCAATCACTCAAGTAATGGAAAGATCTGCCCAGCGGAAGAAAAGCCCGTGAAGGACACAAGTCAAGGAAGATCAACGGAAACCTAACTTTATTCTTGGAAAGAATCAATTTGTAATTCGGTTCAAGGATCAATTCCATTAGGTTTGTAATCTCTCAAGATTTGCGTCAATTAAGGGTCAAGAAGGCCTCACAAAGTATATATACATCTGTTCCAGACTTGAAGCAGATATACTTTGAACGAACCATTATCACTCTTTTTGTTCTACTCCAAACAAGCATTGTACTTCATTTTAGATCTGTTGTGTAATTAGTGAGAGAGAAAAAAAGAGATAAACACTGGTGAGGTATTGTATCAAGAAGGTAAAAGTGACATAGAAACTAAGTTGTTGGTGTAAATCTACATCAACCAACTTGTACTCGAGACACTTCAAATACTAAAAGAGATCACCCTTGCAATCCAAGGGGACTAGACGTAGGAGTCACATTGAATCCGAACCAGTATAAAAATCCTAGTGTCTTTATTTCCTGCACTTTATTTCTGCATTATTATTATTATTTTGTTCTTATCTCTAGTCGACTAATTGGTAAACTAGTCAACTATTTAGAATACTGAAAATAAAAATCGACAATTCAAAGGAATTCGCTAGTCTTATGCAAAGTGAGTTTGAAATGAGCACGATGGGAGAGCTTACGTTTTTCCTTTGACTTCAAATTCAACAATCTAAAGAAGGAACCTTTGTGTGCCAGACGAAATATACAAAGGAATTAATTCAAAAGTTTAGCATGAGCAGTGCTAAAGCAATTTGTACACCAATAGGCCCGTCAACAAGTCTCGACAAGGACGAAAAAGGAAATCCAGTTGATGAAACTAAATATCATGGAATTATTGGCTCTTTTCTTTAATTAAATGCCAGTCGACCAGATATTATGTTCAGTGTGTGTAAATGTGCCAGGTTTCAGTCAGCTCCTAAGGAATCGTATCTGACTGCAGTAAAGAGAATAATTCGTTATCTCATCGAAACTATATCATATGGACTATGATACCCACATTCTAACAATTTTAAGCTTGAAGATTTTTCAGATGCTGATCTTGCAGGTGATAAGGAAGACAGAAAGAGCACTAGCGAAGCATGTCAATTACTGGGAAAGACATTAATATCATGGAACAGTAAGAAACAAGGCTCAGTTGCATTATCCACAACTGAGGCAGAATATATTGCCATTGGGCAATGCTATGCACAGTTACTATGTATGTCTCATCAACTGGGTGACTATGAACTATTCTTTAAATCTATTCAAATATTTTGTGATAACTCTACTGCTATATGTCTCTCAAAGAATCATGTGCATGATTCTAGGGCTAAGCATATAGATATTCAACATCATTTCATTAGAGATCATGTCATTAAGGGAGATATAGAATTATCATTCGTTGGCACCACTGATCTATTAGAAAATATTTTTACAAAGCCTTTAGTTGAAGATAGATTTTGCTCCCTAAGAGAACTACTTGAAATTATTTCGCTTGATAATAAAAATTATGACCTATGTGTTAATTTTAATTCTTGCATGTCTAATGTTTTCAGTTTTATTTTCCCTGTAAGTACGCATTAATTAAGCGCCTCCAATTTCTCTCTCTTTTCCCATCAGTCGCAGCTTTCAAGAAAGGAAAATCAATCATCATGACCCTTCACTGACAACATTTCCTTTCCTGTACTCAACCGTCAAAATCCTTTCTTTTTAATCCTCTGGTCCATCATTCCTTGTCTTCATTGTTCTTATCGCTCAGAAACCCTTCTTCAAAATTCTCCAATGGCTAAACACTCCAAGAATCCTTCTTCCTCCACTAGCAAAAGTACTCGTTCTAAGAGAAAACCCTCTTCTCAGCTTCCAGAACAAGTAGACCTAGGTTCTAACCACTCAGAATGGTTTGCCTCTTCTTAGGCAGAACCATCTGACCACTCTCATCGAATAGGAGAAAAAGCTCTTGGCAAAAGGCCCATGGAAGACCCCCTTAAATCTTTTACCCCCATGAAATCCAAAGTAGACCTCTCGCGTTCTCTAGAGTCCGACCTCAATTTCTGGGATAACACAAATACGGGTTTCTTTGTTGCTCTCAAAGACAATCCCATTGCACACAACAGAGTAATCAATCTTGATGACATGGAGATCCTTAATTGTAAGGTAAATGATTTGTTTGTTTTTCAAGGATGATCTAAATTCTTCTCTGCACCCCCTCCCAAAGTTTATGAAACTTTAGTGAGAATGTTCTATGCCAATCTTTGTTCTAGCAAGCTTGATAAGTTAGAATCCCTAGTTCTAGGAAAATGCATTTTCCTTGTTTGTGCTATGTTTAACTCAATTTTTCAGTGTAAGTGCTCTGACTTTCCCATGCTTTTCAAAAATACTTGGCCTGATGACTTTGAAATTTCTTTTGATCAAGCAAAACATTATATTGCTGAGTGTCCATTTGATTTCCTTCCTAACTAGTTAGGTCCCAGTGATGTTAGTTTCGAAACCGGAGTTCTGGCCCACAGTGTTGCAACTACTCTCTTTCCTCGCACTGGCCCATTCTCTACCATCTCTCAACGAGATGCCTTTTTTGTCTACTTTTTAGTGACCAAACTTAAGGTTAAACTGTCCTCATGGGTCATAAACTTCATGATTGAAAGTGTTGATGATCGCACCAGTCTTTCCTATGGTATGGATATCACCCACATCTTGGAAGCCCACAACATCTCTATCTAAGAATACCCCTTTGTCTCTGTTTCAAAGTCCTACAATTCTAGAGCCTTTGCCAGTATGGGGTATGTGTGTACTAAGGGTTCCTGGGTGAAAAAACAGGAAGGTGAAGTCAAGAATGTTCAGCCTGATTCTAAGATCAAAGTCTCTGTTTCCCATCATAGTGTAGGTGATCCTGGTCTTGTAGAGAAATTGACTATTATTGACAACACGTTGATCATCATCAAGGACCTTCTTGCTACAACTCAATCAATGGTTCGGGACATCCATGCCATCTCCAAAGAGACTGGATCCGACGCTTCAAATATAAGGGCCAAAATTCTCAAACTTACAGAGAACTCAGTCAAAGCCTTCAAGGAAGTACATGATAGGATTGATGGGGTGACAATTTCAGCTAATGCTAGCTTTCAACGTCTAAAGGAGTCGATTTGAAATACTCTCACTTATTTCTTGCATCATTAGTTGAGGATGTTTCAGACAATTATTTGTCATTTTGCTGTTTTGGATTGGATAACCAGTCACTGGATACTTTCTTTACTTTTGCTAAACTCTACATGCCTATAGTTTGCAAATATTTGCCTATGATGTGCCTGTTTCTACTTATTTTCAACTATATATATGCATGTCCCCTCTTTGCTGATGTCAAAAAGGGGGAGAAAAGATAGTCATACATTGCATGACAAATAGAAACACTTGTTGAGGGGGAGTAGACTGAAGCATATGCAACACCTCTTGAGGGGGAGTCGACTATAGCAGAGAAAGCCAACAGGGAAGTAAACTGTTGTTTATATATATTATTTTTGTCATCATAAAAAGGGGAAAATTGTTAAATATGAGTTTCAATGATAAAAAATAATATGTCATATTTGGTGCAGGATCACAAGGGATAAAATAAAGAAATCAAGATTCCCTATCATTCAAGCATGGACTAGGGGAAACAATCCATCAACGGAAACAAAGGAAAGGAAAAGTATCAATGACTAGCTATGAAAAAGGAAGTGTCACGACCCGAAATTCTCACCTTCGGGACCGTGATGGAGCCTAACATTTCACTTGCTAGGCAAGCCAATGTTAGAATAATATTATCCAATAATTTGTGTCACAAGTGCACGAGCTTCTAGAATAATACAAATAAAGGTCTGAATAAAATAAAGTTGTCTGAAAACAAACACACAGCTAAAGTAAAGTAGACGGGGACTTCAGAACTGCGGACGCCATGCAGTTATACCTCAAGTCTCCTCTGGTAGCTGAAATCCGAGCAAGTCTATGGTACGCCGCAGAGACCAACTCCGAAATCTGCACATGAAGTGCAGAGTGTAGTATCAGTACAACCGACCCCATGTACTGGTAAGTGCCGAGTCTAATCTCGACGAAGTAGTGACGAGGCTAAGGCAGGTCACTTACATTAACCTGTACGCAATAATAGTAATAACCACAATAATAGAATTAAATCAGGTAACTCATTTCTAATAGTTGAAGCCAACTCAACAGTCATAACCAATTATTATTTCAATCAAATTCTGTTGCAGCATGCAAATCGCTCCCACAACATATCCATTTTCAATCCTCCCATATATTTATTTTAATCAAGTATATATAGACTTTTAAATAAGTCTGTTGTAGCGTGCAACCCGATCCCCCAATATGAACTTTTTAATAAGTCTGTTACGGCATGTAACTCGATCCCCCAATATAGACTTTTTAATAAGTCTGTTGCGGCGTGCAATCGGATCCCCCAATATGGACTTTTTAATAAGTCTGTTGCGGCATACAACCCAATCCCCCAATATGGACTTTTAATACATGTCTGTTACGGCGTGCAACCAACTCCTCCAATATATTCATTTACCAATTCTTATAGAAGAAATTACCCTAATAAATACAACAATTAATATAAAATTTTTAAGACAACAAGCATACAATAATTATGATTTAATTATGAAACAAACAATGACAAATAATAATTTATTATGAAAATCAGGGAGAAAATAGACAGTTTACTATTTAATATGCTAAATGTCAAGTAGCAATTAATGCACATAAATCAAATTAGCATGTAGCAATTATTGCAGGAATTCAAAAAATAATATTTAACAAAAATAGAAGAGAAACAATTATCATAACAATTAATTCGTGTATTAAAACAAATTTAGGATTTTCAAATAATTATGCAAACAATTAATTTGACGACGTATAGACACTCGTCACCTCGCCTATACGTCGTTAACATGCATTTCACATAACAAATAATTTAAGGGTTCTATTCCCTCAAGTCAAGGTTAACCACGACACTTACCTCGCTTTGCAATTTCAATCAAATACTCGACCACAACTTTTTCTTTTAAATTTGTCTCCAAAATCTTCAAATCTATTCATAAACAATTCAATATACTCAATACGAATCGTAGGGATTAATTCCATATGAATTTACTAATTTTTCGGATAAAATCTGAAATTTATTTTAAAAATCGACAGTGAGGCCCATGTCTCAAATCTCGGAAAATCTTACGAAATCCGAACACCCATTCCGAGACGAGTCCAACCATACAAAAATTATCAAATTCCGATGTCAAATGGACCTTCAAATCTTAAATTTTTGTTTTTGGAAGATTTTATAGAAATCTGATTTTTCTCCCAAAACTTCACGGATTCATGATATAACTGAGTATGAAATCATGAAATATAATCAATATAGGATAAGGAACACTTACCCCAATATTTTTCCGTAAAAATCGCCCAAGAATCGCCTTACCCGAGCTCAAATTTTTCCAATTTTTACCCTTCGCGAACGCGGTCAGTGCCTCGCGTTCGTGAAGCACAAATTTGTGCTGTCCAATTTTACCCTTCGCGAACGCGAGGGCTACCTCGCGAACGCAAAGCTTGCCTAGCTTGGCCTTCGCGAACGCGAAGACAAATTTCTCTCCGGTTATTTACCCTTCGCGAATGCAAGGCTTCAATCGCGAACGCGAAGCTTTGCACCTCGAGCCTTCGCGAACGCGTTCCCTCTTTCGTGAACGCGAAGCACAAAACGTGCCAGTCCAATTTACTCTTCGCGTTCGCGAGAGTACCTTGGCGAACGCGAAGAAAAACACATCAGAATCCTGAAGTCTGCAGCAAACACAATTTTTCTAAGTCCGAAATCATCCCGTAGCCTATCCGAAACTCACTCAAGCCCTAGGAGCTCCAAACCAAACATGCACACAAATCCTAAAATATCATACAAACTTACTCGCGCGATTAAATCGCTAAAATAATACCTAAAACTACGAATTGAACACCAAATCGAATGAAATTTTTTAAAAAAACTTTAAAACTTATATTTTCACAACCGGACATCTTAATCACGTCAAATCAACTCTGTTTCTCACCAAATTTGACAGACAAGTCATAAATATTGTAGTGGACCTATACCGGACTCCGAAACTAAAATACGGATGCGATGTCAATAAATCCAACATCAGTAAATTCTTAAAAATTATTAAGCTTTCAAACTTTTAATTTTTTATCAAAATTCCATAACTCGGGCTAGGGACCTCGGAATTCGATTCGGGGTATACTCCCAAGTCCTAAATCACGATACGGACCTACCGAAATTATCAAAATACTGATCCGAGTCCGTTTGCTCAAAATATTGACCAAAGTCAACTCAGTTGAATTTTAAAGCTCTATTTCACATTTTAATCTATTTTTTACACAAAAACTTTCTGAAAAATTATACGGACTGCGCACGCAAATCGAGAAATGAT
Source organism: Nicotiana tabacum (assembly GCF_000715075.1). Classification (NCBI taxonomy): domain Eukaryota; kingdom Viridiplantae; phylum Streptophyta; class Magnoliopsida; order Solanales; family Solanaceae; genus Nicotiana; species Nicotiana tabacum. Next base: position 11,942,427 of record NC_134098.1, read on the forward strand.
GAATAGTGCTTTTCAAGGTCTTAGAATACAAAATTAATTATTAAATATAAAGATGACATTTTGGGTCGTCACAGGAAGAGGCAGCGAAAACCCGGACATTTGATAGATATTTGAGGGATGTTAATATAGGAAGGTTCCAAAATCAAAGGAAAATAAGAGTGAAAAGTTGTACACTAGAGATCATTAAAGCCCGAAATCAGGGATCCATCATCAATCACTCAAGTAACGGAAAGATCTTCCCAGCAGAAGAAAAGTCTGTCAAGGACACAAGTCAAGGAAGATCAACGAAAACTTAACTTTATTCTTGAAAAAAATCAATTTATGATTCGGTTCAAGGATCAACTCCCTTGCGTTTGTAATCTCTCAAGATTCGCGTCAATCAAGAGTCAAGAAGGCCTCACAAAGTATATATACATCTGTTCCAGGCTTGAAGTAGATATACTTTGAATGAACCATTATATTTCCTTTAATTCTACTCCAAACAAGCATTGTACTTCTTTTTAGATGTGTTGTGTAATTAGTTAGAGAAGAAAAAGAGATAAACATTGGTGAGGCATTGTATCAAGAAGGGAAAAGTGATATAGAAACTAAGTTGTTGGTGTAAAGCTACATCAACCAACTTGTACTCAAGACACTTCAAATACTGAAAGAGATCACTCTTGCAACCCAAGGGGACTGGACGTAGGATTCACATTGAATCCGAACTAATATAAAAATCCTGGTTTCTTTACTTCCTGCACTTCATTTCTGTATTACTATTATTCTGTTCTTATCTCTAGTCGACTAATTGGTAAACTAGTCAACTACTTAGAATACTAAAAATAAAAATCGTCAATTCACCCCTCTTGCACTTTCATGATATTCTTGCAACCCAACTCCTGACAAAATGACCAAATTTTTTTTGGGTTTAATATATAGCTTCACTATGATTACTCGATATACTAGGTATATCCGGATTGCTGCAGAAAAGACTCCACTGCAGTATGCAGAAGGCTAACCAATTTTTCTTCTCCTGCTCCTCTCTCAAATGTTGCTTAGCTCAGATTACTCAAAAATGTTGTTGTGTTCGTACAGAATCCTTCAAAAATACTTTTGGCAATACACGCCGGATGATATTTTTGAAGAGTTCAAGTAATATAGACTTTTTCTCCAAAAATTATCCAAAATCGAGTATCCATTTCGTAAACCATAAAATATACTTCTTTTGTTTTAATTTATGTGTCTTATTTTGACTGGACACAAAGTTTTAAAAAGTAAAAAATACTTTTAAATCTTGTGGTGTTATACTAAAAATGTGTGTAATGTGCCAAAAAAACCCTTGAATTTTGTGGTCTTAAATAAGTTACGTGAAAATTGAAGGGTTACCGACTATAGAAAAAGACATTCTTTTTTAAACAAACTAATAGATTGAAAAGTAAGACACATAAATTGAAACTAATAGAGTAGTACTTTCTCCAAATCTACCGGTCATTTGTTTAGTACGTTCTCCCGCTCTACCCGTACTGTTTAACGAGAGATAAATCATAATTTAGATGAATTTTCTTATACATGATTAAAGCTATTATATACATTTCTTAAAGAGTATGTCCAAAATTTAAAAGACACAAAATATAGTCCGAAAAAATATATTTTTTGTGATCCATCTTCATTCATAAAGTATGTACTTCCTTCTTTATCTTATAAAAAAAATTACGTTTGTCGAGTCTCTTCTTCTCCGGCGGATCTTCTTTTCCTCTTGATCTGATACTTTTCAATCATCTTATTTTGTGAACGTCTCCTTACCAGTGTTTTAAAAGGCTTTTTTGGGACTCGCCTCAGGGCTTGCTCCGGGACGGGACACTATCAAAACGCCTTGAGACTTATGTATGGAACTTAGTTCTGTGAGACTTACGTCCTCAAGCGCTCGAATGTGTACCCTAAACACGCCTAACGCTAAACGTTCAGGACTCGCCCAATAATTCTTATGCAAATCATGTGTTGAATTTACTAATTAGCACTGTTGACTTTCAAAATTCTTTAACAAATGAATAATTAAAGTTCTTTTTATCTATTGGAATATGAAAATTGGGAATAACTCAAATAACGAACCATAGTATTGCATATTTACTAATTGAGAACATCGTAAGGGTGAATGTCATTTGAATATTTCTTCTGAAAATGGATAACCAAAATTTATATTTACTTGATAGATCTTCATGTCTTAGTTATATGTCTCTTCAAACTATCATACATTTATTATTTTACTATTTAAAAATAATTTTATATTTAATCATGAAGGAGTAATATTTTAAATTACAGCGTTAATAAATTTTATTGAGTATTTATTTTTAAGGAGGTAAAATATGCAATTTGATAATAGTTTTTAAGAAATTATTATTTTTAATTGTTTGAAAGTTAAGACGTTGTAGTTAATTATATTTCATAGTAACTTTAACAGTATTACATTATTTATACTTGTAAAACATGCGAGATGTTTTATTTTATATGAGCTTCTTTACTTCTTTTTTGTTTTCTTGATCTTTTAATGTATCTTTTATATTGTTTTGTGTTTTAATGTTATATTAATTATTAATTCATAAATTGAAAAATTTAAAGATCCATAGGGCTTACGCCCATGTCTCTAGACTTTCATCTCACCCCGTATTAAGCAAAACGCTGCGTCTTACGCCCTTGCCTTTTAAAATATTGCTCCTGACTAAGCTAGATATTATGATACGTTTGTGTGATCAAATTGATTCTTAAGTTACCATATACAATTGAGACAATAATAAGTGTAGGAAAAAAGACTAAATCTTCTCACTCAAGGGCGTGGTCTAGTGATTAAAGAAGTGGTTGAGATTTTCTATACGTAATAAATATGGGCCGGTTAACTTATATTCTATACTAATTTCGCCGGTTAATCAATTTTCTATACTAAATTCGCCGGTTAACTCATTTTTTATACGTTTTAAATATGGGCCGGTGGGATATTTTATTCGTTTTTTTTGCATTGTCCATTTTCAACCGGCTCATATTCGACCCAACCCACGAATTTGCCACTCCTATTTCTCATTGTCCGGGCCAAAATTATCTAATACTTGTGTAGATGAGAGTTAACTGGTACCTTGTGAAATTAGTTGAGATGTTCAAAAACATAATTAAGAAGCCTTTAAAATTAATTGAATTGCATGTAAACTAACTCGAATACCATATAATTATAAAAAGGGAAACGAAAACTTGATAAAATTTTATTAGGTAGACAAAGGAAAGTAATCTTGGAAGCAAGACTTACACTAGAATCCATAACAAGAATTAAAAGTTTCCAGGAGACGTAGGAGAGAACGCCGGGAAAGTGCTCATGTCGCCTCGAAATGGAGCACATGCAAAGGCTAACGTTTTTTAAGCAACTAAGCTAAAATAACAAAAAAACGCGCGTAGTGTTGGTACCAAACTTCTACCGTAAATGAATATAAGAATGCGTTTTGCATATAGACTTTTATTAGCACTTAATAATAGCAAGTGTAACGACCTGGCTGGTCGTTTTGAGAGTATTAGTCCCGAACCTTTATTTATTTCTCTCTCTATTTCATTTTGTGGTTATGTAACTTGCCGGAAAGATTTATTTTTGGTTTGAGAGTGAAATGGGACACATAGTCCCTAAAATGGAAGTTTAAGTCGTAGGAATCAACCGTAGTTTGAATTGTATGAAGAAGACTCCGGAATAGAGTTTTGACGGTTCCTATAGCCCCGTAGGGTAATTTTGGTCTTAGGAGCGTGTTCAGATGTTGAATTGGAGGTCCGTAGGTCATTTTAGCGTCAATTGGCAAAAGTTGAAAAATTGGATGATTTTTGGGAACTTTGACCGGGAGTGAATTTTTTGATATTGGGGTCTAATTCCGATTCTGAAAGTTGGAGTAAGTCTGTAATGTCAATTATGACTTGTATGCAAAATTTGAGGTCAATCGGACTTGATTTGATAGGTTTAACCGTCAGATGTAGAAGTTTAAAGTTTTAAAGTTCATTAGGCTTGAATCGATGTGCAATTCGTATTTTTAGCGTTGTTTGATGTGATTTATAGGCTCGACTAAGTTCGTATAATATTATAGGACTAATTGGTATATTTAGTCGAGGTCCCGTGGGCCTCAGATGAGTTTCGTATGGTTAACGGATCGAAATCGGACTTAGAGCAAAGCTGGAATTTTTCTGCCTTCTGGTGCAATCGCACCTGCGAAACTATTCTCATAGGTGCGCTGCCACAAGTGCGGCTGGCAAGGCGCAGAAGCGGATTTGGGGCTTGGCCTGGGGCTATGTCGCATGTGCGTGAAGGCTTCCGCATCTGCGAGCCCACAGGTGCGAGCGAGGCTCCGCAGATGCGGAGTGAAGGAAGGGCAGCCAGTGTCGCAGAAGCGAAGAAGCGACCGCAAAAGCGAGGCCACAGAAGGAAGAGGGCCGATAGGAAGTTAAAAGCAATTCTTATTTCTTCTTTCTCGAAAACCTGATGTGAGGGAGCCCACTGGGATGTTCATAATTAAAGCATTTTTCTTCATCGACTGTTGGTTTTTAATTAGGTGGCCGATGTCTTTGATGCTTTTGTTTTCGCAGGAAAGGGTAAGGGTTCCAAACTTAGTGTGGATGTACTTTCCCCTTCCCCAGCCATTACCGCTCATCCACCACTTTTTATGTTGAAATCCTGTCTTTGTCTTTCCAGGCTATCTTTTGCGTACCTCTTGTTCGCAGAAGCGGGGAGAAACTCAGATCTGTGAGACCGCAGATGCGATTAGATTTCCGTAGAAGTGGAAGTTCTAGCAGAACACTTAAATACAAGGGTTCGCGATTTTGCTTCATACATTTTGAGCTCGGGTCTTGGCAATGTTTGAGAGTATTTTCGAGAGATTTCTTGAGGTAAGTCTCTTGTACTCATTTTTTATCAATAATCTTGTTTCCTCATTGATTTTTCCACCTAGTTTGTGTGTATTTAAGGTGGAATTTGGGAGTTTGAGGCTAGGATTTGGAGAATTTAATTTGGAGATTTGAGTGGCAACTTGGTGTCAGATTTTGGTAAAATTGGTATCGTTGGACTCGTGGTCGAATGGGTGTTTGTATTTTATAATTTTTACCCGATTCCGAGATGTGGGCCCGGGTCGACTCTTTGGGGTGATTTTTAAATTCTTTGCTAAAGTCGTTATTTTATTATTTAAATTAGTTTCTTGTAGTTATATTTATAGTATGTAATTGTTTTGGATAGATTCGAGTCGATCGGTGTCGGAAAGTCGAGGGAAAGGCATTCTTATTGATTGATTGAGCGAGATTTGAGGTAAGTGACTTGTCTAACCTTGTGTGAGGGAAATCGCCTTAGGATTTAGTACTGTTCTAATAGTTTGTGATATGTGAGCGCCGTGTGCGCGAGGTGACGAATGCCTACACAGACTAATTGTGAAAAATCTGGTTCTTGCGGAGTAGGCTTCTTTTAAATTCCTTAACTAAGCTGCCTTAACATGGGACTACGAGGCTGTACCTCGGGACATCCACCTGTTGCATATTTACTTTTGAGACTACGAGACGGTATCTCGGGAGATCCTTCTGTCATGTATTTACTTTTGAAACTACAAGGCAGTACCTCGAAAGATCCTCTATTGCATATTTACTTTTGGGACTACGAGGCGGTACCTCGAGAGATCCCCCTATTGTGTATTTACATTTGAGACTACGAGGCGGGACCTCGGGAGCGCCCCTATTGTTTAGCTTTATTTGTTGTGTTGTTACCTTTCTGTAATCTCTTGTTGTTAACTTCTCAGTCATTTCATTATATTATTATATTTTCTACCTCATTTCCTTTTATTCCAGTAGGGCCCTGACCTGACCTCGTCACTACTCTACCGAGGTTAGTCTTGACACTTACTGGGTACCGTTGTGGTGTACTCATGACACTTACTGGGTACCGTTGTGGTGTACTCATACTACACTTCTGCATATCTTTTTGTGTAGATCCAGGTTCTTCCTACCAGACTAGAAACCAGTGAGCTGGACCGTACGTGGAGACTTCAAGGTATATATGCCAGCGTCCGCAGACTTCGGAGTCCCCTTCTATCCTTATTATGTTGTTTCTCTTATTCTCTTTAGACTTTGATATATTTATATACACTTAGCATTTTCTCTTAGAAGCTTGTGACTAATTTCTACAGGATTTTTAGAATTGTAATTATTTAAATCGCAGTTCTTGTTTATATTTCATATGTTGAGATTTGAGTTCAGTTTTATATTCAGTTATTTCGCAAATTATTAGGCTTACCTAGTCTTAGAGACTAGGTGCCATTATGACATTTTACGGAGGGAAACTGGAGTCGTGACACTAAGTGATATGTGTTCTCACCTTAATTTGATTTATCATATTACTAAAATATTCGATTTGATCTAAACTCAAGGCCAGATAGTATAAGAGGGTGTTTGAATTGGCTTATTTTAAGTGCTTATTGGGTTTTAAGCAGTACTTTTTAGTTTATGTTGTGTATGGTAATGATAAAAAGTGCTTAAAACACTTACTTTTAGGCATGAAAAATACAAAAATAAGCCAAAAGTCAAAAGTTGGGCATTACCAACTTATGGCTTTTGACTTTTAGCTTATAAACTACTTTTTAAAAACCAATCTAAACACCATCTAAATTACTTTCCTGCTAAAATCCCTTAAAATGTTAACTTTTAAAAATAGGGTAGTGTTAGAGGTTTAACATAGCCCGGTGCACTAAGTTCTCGCTATGCACAGGATCCGAGGAAGGGCCGGATCATAAGGGTCTATTGTACGCAGTCTTACCCTGTATTTCTGCAAGGGCCTGTTTCCACGGTTCGAATCCGTGACCTCCTGGTCACATGACAACAATTTTACCAGATACGCCAAAGCTCTTCTTCCCGAGGTTTAACATAGGAGACCGATAAATAAAATATAAAAAGTCTTTGTTGGAACATTTTGTATTATATCGTCATATGAGATTATTTTCTCATTATTTTCCATTTGCTATATCTTACACCCTTTCCCGTGGCTTCGGAGCTTTTTAAATACGAGAAATTTAAAGTATTTACTAGCGCCTACTTTAACGAGTAATCCATTTTAGATCCACAAAATTTTCTTCGAGAATAAATTTGAAGAGAATACGAGCTACTTGAAATGATTATGGCCTAAATTAAAGCATATTACCATGTAGCGGTAGTAGTTCACTGGTAGATAAAATTTGTATATTTTACCTATATGCAGGTGTTTGGTACTCGCATTGACACCCAAATTGATCTGAATTTATGTTGCATAAGATCTATTAAAGGGAAAAATGCTCCTACCAAAGTTTAACCTAAAACCTATGATTAAAGATAAAATATCATATCCATCCCACCGTAACCTTTGGTGGTGACAATTTCTTTTTTCGAAATGGTAAGAATAGGTGCTGTCCTAAATCGCACACGTAAATATACGCGGTCAATCAAATAATAAAGAGTGAGTAGAGTATCGTTCCCACTGGTACTTGTGATCAATTATCTACTAAATCAAGTAAATTCTAATTTATCGAGTTAAGAACAAGTTCAAAGTGATTATTATTTAATTAATTATACGAACTAGACTTGCGATTAAAAGAAGAACTAAATAACTAGCACACTTAGCACAAAAGGTTGAATTCAATGAGAAATAATATTTCAGGGTCATGGTTTAATAACAATCGTGTTGAATTCTTCAATCAACTCGACTTATTAATTTATCTAGGTTATTAACCTGCCAGGACAAGAATACTCGTAGAAATTTGACAACTTCTACTCGCCTATGTAATTTATTCTAACCCCTAAATTCCTAAGAGATTAGGGATAAAAAGCACGCATTAATAATTTGTTGCACAATTGGCTAAGCACGACAAATAGGTATATTTCTATCCGTATTCGCAAATCAATTTCCTTATGACTAGGTTCAAGATCACACTCTATTCAATCCTATTGCAATCAAGAATTACCTCTTTTAAGTTCAGCTCAAGATTCATATACAGTATTTCACTATTAGATAGGCAGTAAAATAATTAGGCTCAGGATATGAATAAATAACCCAATATGATAAATTAAATCGTCAAATCAATCTTCAAATATCAACATTCATGTAAAACCATAACCCTAAAATAAACGAGTTTAGTAACGCATAGTTATGGTAACAATCTCAATCAATATCCAACAATACATAAAAATCAAAAAAAGAAGGGAAAAAGAAGAACTCAAGACAAATTTCGTGGTTTCCAAACTCAGTGATGGCATTTCTCTGCTTCCAAGTGTGTTAGATGATCTAAAAGAGGCATTTTTGACATATATATTGCGTACAAAAGTTGTGGGCCAAAGTTTTTCTTTGCCTTTTCCGAGTCAGCTTCAGGGATTGATGCTAAGCTGGATGTTTCGCGTCCGCCTCAGCTTGAACTTCTCAGCATCGGATGCTAGGGTGGATGCTTCGCGTCCACCCTATGTTCCTTCAACTTTGTTGTGCCCAGGTACGAATACTGAGGTGGATGCTTTCTTGAGACTTCACTGCTAAGGGTTCTTCAAATGGTATTTTTTTCGAGGTTGGATGCGACTCCAAACGTCCTAAATCATCACACATAATTTAATTAGTCGAAAAACTAATAATTAGCACACGTTGGAAATTTTCAACACCAAATATCACCGAAAAGAAGTTAAAAATATGGGTAAAATAATATTAAAACATATAGAAATATGTCCAACATCACCACTCCACACTCAAACCTTTGTTCATCCTCGAGAAAAATAAAATCAACGTATAATAGACCGAATAAAATTAAGCTCATAACTATCAAGCCACAACTTTTCAAATAAGCTCAAGCACACCCATGACTTTGGTTGATACCAACAAAAACCCTTCACATATTCATTCTTTACTTACCTTCCCATGTTAAAAAATATTCCAAGCACAATATTAAATAGTTTAAAATAATCAAATAGCAAATTCGGGACACCTCAACCTCATAAACTGACTCCCTAGCATAACTACTTTTAGGTCAACTTACTTACTATGATTGATGTAACGATTCAACCGGTTTTTTTGAATTTAGCATTTCGTTCAGTTGCTTGAGGTCTTAAGTGGCTTCATATTGTGTATTATGACTTGCATGTATGGTCGAATTCGATTTTTGGATGTTTCGGGATTGATTAAGATATGTATTTCTCATTTTTGAAGCTTAATTTAGAAATATTAACTGAGGTTTGACTAGAAATATTGACTAAGGTTTGACTTCTGTGAAAACGACTCCGGAATGGTATTTTGATATCTCCAATAGGTTCGTAATGTGATTTTGAACTTGGGCGTATGCTCAAAATTGAATTCGAAGGTCTCTAGGTTGATTTGGCATGTTTTACCAAAGGTTGGTAATTTGAAGGTTTAGAAATTCCTTAGGATTTTCTATGGTTTGACTGTATAGCTACCGGGTTCGAATTTTGGTATTTGGGACTTGGAATAGGTCCTTTTTATTATTTGAACTTGTTTGCAAAGTTTAGTGTCATTCTGAGTTGATTTGATAGAAATCGGACGCGTGGTTGTGTTTTTAGAAGTCCTTGAGTTTCAATGTTAATTTCATGTGTTTCGATGTCCGATTTATGGTTCTAAATATTATTTTCATATTTTGATTACGAGCGAGTTTGTATGATATTTTTAGACTTGTGTGGATATTTGGCGTGGAGCCCCGAAGGCTCAGGTGAGTTTGGAATGCGTTTCGAAGTGTATGAAAGATTTTTAGTTTTGCTGGTTTTTGAACATGTGCTGCTGGTCTTGCAAATGCGAGATTTTGTTCGCATTTGCATCCTTCGCAATTGCGAGGTGGGTGTCGCATTTTGAAAGATCACTGAAGTCTATCAGGTTCGTATTTGTGATGGGGGGCTTGGGTAAGCTTGTTCGCATTTGCGATCAAAAAGGTCGCTTTTGCGATGGTTCATGGTTCGCATTTGCGACTAAAATACCACATTTGCATCTAAAATATCGCATTTGCGATCTTAGCAGGATTGTGATGGATGTCGCTTTTGCGATCAATCTTCGCATTTTGTGGAGTTTGCATTTGCGAACCCCAGGTCACATTTGCGACCCTTGCGCCTGAACATAAGGGCTGGAAGACGGAATTTTGGTCTCATTTTTCATATCTTTGAACCCTAGACTCAGTAGAAGGCGGTTTGGAGAGGGGATTTTCACACAATCATTAGGTAAGTCATTTTGACCATTTTCTAACTAAATTACATGATTATGTATGAGATTTAACATCAAATTTATGAGAATCAAAGTGAAATTTCAAGAAATTTTGTCTACGTTTTGAAAAAATAAAATTTGGGATTTAAGAATCGAATTGAACTCATTCTGTTATGAGTAGTCAAGACCTACCTTTGGACCCATGTTTTGACCAGGCGGGCCCGGGGTTGACTGTTGTTGACCTTTGGAGAATTGTATAAAGATCATAGATTTACTTATTGGAATTGATTTCTCTTGCATTATTTGATGTTATTAAGTCGATTTTGGTTAAATTTGTGTCGAGCAGAGGTGAATTGTAAAAAAAATGACTTGGCCTAGTTGAGGTAAGTATCTTGGCTAACTTTGTGTGGGGGAACTACCCCGTAGGGATTGGTTTGATTGCACTATTTGATTATGTGAAAGACATGTACATGAAGTGATGAGTGTGTCCATCTAATATGTGAGAAATTGACCAGTTTAAACTCTTAGGCTTCTTAGGTGAATTTAATTAAAGTTGTCCTATCATGTTATATCCTCTATCGATACATTTACCCTTACATGCTTTAATTGAAGTTGTTGCCTCTTTTATTGTCATGCTATCTCTTTCATAGTTGAGTCATTCTTATTTGAAGCCGTTGTTATATGTCATCTTTTTCATTGTTGACTTATTCTTATTTAAAGTCATTGTTATGTGTTATCTCTCTCATTGTTGATTTATGATTATTTGAGATCATTATAACTTGATATGTCTTTCATTGTTGAGCTTATTCTCCCATTTTATTGTGTTGTTATAATTCTTGTGTTGATTTACTTGTTGTACTCTCGTGTTATTGTTGTTCTTGTACCCAGTATTGTTGAGTTGTGGTCTATGTGTGGTTGTGGTATTGGAATTGTTGTTATAAAAATGTTGTGGCATATGGGCACATGTGGTGCAAGTTGTTATATTGTGTTGTTATGTTCTTTTTGGTACGTGTGAAATTATTGAGAGGATTGTCGGGGTGTTTGCACATGAGTTGTCCGTGCTATTGTTATTGATATTTGCACATGTGGCATGACAAAGAGGGCTATATATATTGGGTATGCACATGTGGTGAGACAATGTGGGATAATCATTATGCGCGTGTGGTGAGACAAGGTGGCAATTACTTTATTGTTGCGCACGCAGCGATACAAGGTGAGCTATGTCGGAGATGATTTGTGATGGCCTGGGGGGATTTTTATTGATAATATTTGTGTGGTGGTGTGACCTTTCTATGTGTGTCATGCATATTACAGATTGTTTTATATTATTTTCAATGTGCTACTCGGTGCCTCTGATTTTATCTGTTGACTTGAGTTGTGATAGTACACTTGCACAAGCATAAACCGAAACATGTCACCTATATCACTCCAGGAGTATGAATATTGATGTTTATTGAGCATGTACATGTATTCTTGTATACCTGTCTTCTGTGCGTGGATTGGACTATTGGCACGTGAGTTGTCCGTGCGGATATGAGATATTGTTATTGTTGGCACGTGAGTTGTCCGTGCGGATATGAAATATTATTACTATTGGCACGTGAGTTTTCTATGCGGATATGAGATATTGTTACTGTTAGCATGTGAGTTGTCCGCACATGTATGGGGTTATTGTTAATGATATTGCCACGTGAGTTGTCCATGCAGCACGTGGATTGTCCGTGCAGTTGTGATTGATAATGTGTACCCGAGATACCTTGTGATTATGGTTCGTAATTTGGGGGACTTGTGAAATATGAATGTGAGGCGTTGTACTTCAATATGATTCTTGTTGTACATTTTATGATTGAAAAGCTTGGTGATTTGAATGGTTGATGTTCTTGTTTTTCTTATTTCCTTCCATTTGTATTTTGATTATACGTGGTTACCTATTAGCCTTGTATTGATAAATTGCTTTATCGTCCTTTATCTGCCTTTATTTTCTATTGTTAGATTATATCAATACCTTGCACAGGATTCTATGTCTAGTAGGTGTCTTGACCTGACCTCGTCACTATTCTATCAAGGTTAGGCTTGATACTTACTAGGTACCATTGTGGTACACTTGTGTAACGTCCCGACCGGTCATTTTGAGCTTTAGTATTTCTGTTTGGTGGATTAAGGTCTTGAGAAGCTTCGTATTATATATTTGGACTTGCGTGTAAGGTCGGTTTGGGTTTTCAGGCAATTCGGGGTTGATATGGAAGGATGATTCTCATTTTGGAAGCTTAAGTGGTAAGGGTTGATCGAAGTTTGACTTTTGCAAACAACTCCAGAATGGTGTTTTGATGATTCTAATATCTTCATATGATGATTTAGGCGTATGTTCGGATTTGGATTTGAAGGTCCATAGGTTGATTTGATACATTTTGGCGAAAGTTGGAAAGCTGAAGGTTTGGAAGGTTGAGAGGTTTGACAGAGAGTTGACTTTATTGATATCGGGTTCAGATTGTGATTACGGGAGTTGGTATAACTCTATTGTGTTGTTTGGGACTTGCATAAAAATTTGAGATCATTCCGGGTTGATTTGATATAATTCGGCGCGAGATGCCGAAGTTGAAAGTTTATTAGTTCATTAGGCTTGAATTGAGGTGTGATTCGTAGTTTTGATGTGATTTGAGGCCTCAAGTAGGTTCGTATTATGTTATGAAACTTGTTGGTATGTTCGGACGGGGTCCCGGGGGCCTCAGGTGTATTTCGGATGGGCTACAGACTATTTTCTCCTATTTTGGATTGTTGTTATGATATCTGGTGCCTTCTTATTCACGATCGCGAGTCGAATGTCGCGTTCGCGTAAGATAATTTGGGGGCAGGCAATATTTGTTCTTCGCGTTCGTGAATATATGGCAGCATTCGCGGAGCTTGGGAAGTCACTTCTTCGCGGTCGCGAAAGGAGCTCCGCGTTTGCGTAGTGATAGAGACCGACTGTGCAACATGCAATTTAGCCTTCGCGTAGGCACAATGAGGCAAGTCTTCGTGTTCGCATCTGATCTTCCGCGTTCGCGTAGCATATTTTTGGAAGCTGATGATTTTGTTCTTCGCGATCACATAGATACTTTCGCGATCGCGATATATATTACCTGAGCAGAATATTAAAGTACCCTATGTCGAGGGTTATGATATTTTTATCACTTTTTGAGTAATAGAGCTCGGTTTTGGGCAATTTTGGAGGGGATTTTCACAATTTAGATTTGGATTCGAGCCGTCCGAAGGTTGTTTCACATGGGAAGGTCTTTTTAGAGTATTGATTTAGCTTCTTTGAGGTAAGTATCTTACCTAACTTTGTGTGGGTGAGCTACCCCATAGGATTTGGTTTAATTACACTATTTAGATTATGTGGGAGACGTGTACATGAGGTGACGAGTGTGTACACGACCTTATATATGGGAAATCACCGGATTAGACTCGTAGGCTTCTTATATGCATTTAATTGAATATGTCATTACATGTTTTACATTCCTTTGTTAAATTTATTCTTACACGATTTAATTGAAGTTGTTAGCAAGTGTTCTTTCCTTATTTGTCAAGTTTACTCTTATATGCTTTATTTGAAGTTGTTACCTTTTATCGTCACATTACCTCTTTCATTGTTAAATTATTCTTATTTGAAGTTGTTATTACATGATATTCATTCGTTGTCAAGTTATTCTCATGCATTTAAACGTAGTTGTTAGTTCATGACATCTCTTTCATTATTAGCTTATGCCATACACTAGAATTCGAAGTTGTCATTTCATGGAAATACCTTCATTATTGAGTTTATTCTTAAGCAATTCATTGAAGTTGAAGTTATTGAAAGCCATTAACCTATTTTAGTTGAAGTTGTTGTTTAATGGAGTGTTGTTCATTGTCGAATTATTTTCCCTATTTCATTTTGTTGCTATTGAGATTCTTGTACACATTGTGGTTGAGCCGTGGGCTACGTGTTATGGTAATATTGGTATTATGGGCACTTGTGGTGCGAGTTAATATGTCATGTTGTGTGGATTGATTGTTGTTATGTGGATCATAAGGGTGGCATCTCACTGTTATTAATTGTGTGGATTGATACGGATTGCTATTGTGTTCATTGTCTTGGCGGAATGATATGGGTGGCTATTATGTTATTGTCTGGTCAGAGTGATACAGATAGATATTATGTGTATTGTTTGGGCGGAGCGATAAGGGTGGCTATTATGCAGAGTGATACGGGTGGCTATTGTGATTTAGTATACGGGTGGAGCGATAAGAGTGGCTATTATGATGTTGTTAACACGGAGAGATAAGGGTGGCTATATCAGGGATGATATTTGTCGGTCTGGGGGCATAAAGTTGATGTTATTCGTGTGATGGTGTAATTTTCCTTGTGCGTGTCCCGCACCTTACGTGACTTGTTGTGTTGTTTCCAAGGAGCTACTGGATGTCTTTGATATTACTTGTTAACTTGGATTGTAATAGTACACTTGCACATGCATACAACATAGCATGTTAGTTATACCAGCTCTGAAGCATGAAACTTGACATTTGTTGATCATGCACATGTATTCTTGTAATATCCTCTTCTATTGTGATATTGAGTCTGTGACCACGCCGGACAGATTGTCATATTGAGCTTGTGACCACGCTGGGCAGATTGCAATAGTGAGCCTGTGACCATGTCGAGTGGATTGAGATATTAGCACGTGAGAGGTCCATGCGATTGTGATTTATAATGTGGGCACGAGGTGCCGTGAGCATATGATTTGTGATTTGGGACTCATGACTTATGATTAGTAGATAAGGTATCTCGAAGCAATTTTGTTGTGAAAATTATTATAGAGCGGTTGATTATTTGGTTGTCATTGATTTTCCTTATTTGGTCTCACTGATACTTTAACGGTGTTTGGATTACTTTACTATTTATATCACATATTTATTCCTTGTTGCCATTTACTGATTCTTGCTTCTATTATTAGCTTTATACAGTTATACTGCACATGTTATTATGACTAGTAGGTGTCTTGACTTATACCTCGTCACTACTCCACTGAGGTTAGTCTTGATACTTATTGGGTATCGACCGTAGTGTACTTATACAGTCATACAACACTTTTGCACATTTTTGTGCAGATCTAAGTATTGGAGATAACGGACTCAAGCAGAGTTAGCTTCTTGATCGCTAGGATTCAAGGCAGAGCTACTTCGCTGTTCAGTCCCTTGGAGTCCTTCTTCCTTTGATTGTACTGCTAAATCGTTGTCCGAACAATATTGTATTTTGAATTATTCCTAGGTATTCATTTAGAGTTCGTGACTCTATATTACCTAGTCTTGGGAGGTTGTTGTGATTATTGCCGCATAGGTTTGTTTCACCTTTATTATAGTATTTATATTAAACTCTACTTTAAAATATCATTGTTAAATTAGCTTAACTGTTGTATGTAATTGTCTTACCTAGTCTTAGAGACTATGTGCCATCACGACACCTAAGGTGATATTTTGGTTCATGATGAGTTGGTATCAGAGCTCTAAGTTCGTAAGTTCTACAAGTCACGAGCACGTTTAGTACAGTCTTTCGGATCGGTATGTAGACATTTGTACTTATCTTTGAGAGGCTACAGAACTATTATGAAAATTTCACTTATTTCATTCCTATCGTGCAGATTGAATGATTTCAAAGTTTGAGTATTTGTATCTCTATTCTCTCACAGATTGTAAGGACACGCACTACCAGATCCGTCGAGCAGATACCTGCTCCCCCTGCAAGATCCGCGAGAGGTCGAGGTCAGGGTAGAGGGCGAGGAGGGGCACGTGTCACAGCTAGAGCACCTGCCAGAGCAGCAGTTGAGGAGACCAGCAGCTCCGATTGGGGGATAAGCACCAGAGGTGCCAGTTGCTACCCCCGGACTTTAGGACACTTCAGCGTAGTTCCTGAGCATGTTTGGTACATTGGCTCAAGCGGGATTGATCCTAGTTGCACCAGCTACTTCACAGATTGGGGGAGGATCTCAGACTCCTGCCACCCGTACTCCAGAGTAGCAGGATCATGCTGGTCATACGCCAATTGTGGTGCCAGTAAAACTTGTTATTCCGGTTCAGCCTGAGGTCAGGCCAAGGGCATTAGAGGATGAGTAGAAGAGGCTTGAGAGGTTGAAGAAGTATCGTCCACCTATTTTCAGTGGAACAACTACCGAGGATGCACAAGGTTTTCTAGGGAAGTGTCAGTATATTCTCTGCACCATGGATATTGTGGAGGTGAGCGAAGTTGCTTTTACTACATTTTAGCTGTCGGGAGCAGTGTATCCCTGGTGGCAGGCTTTTCAGGAGGATAGGCCAGCTGATGCAGCACCACTCACTTGGACTCATTTTTTAAAGATGTTTTTGAGGGAGTTTGTTCCCTAGACCCTTAGGGATGTGTGGCACACGGAGTTCGAGTAGATGTGCCAGGGCACTATGACAACGTCAAAGTACGCCATCAGGTTCAGCGAGTTATCCCGACATGCACCTACCTTGATTCTTACAATTAGAGAGCGAGTCTAAAGATTTATCGAGGGGCTCAGTTATGGTCTTAGAGTCAGCATGGCTCAGGAGTTGGAGACTGATACTCCATTTTAGTAGGTTGTGGAGATTACTAGGAAGTTAGAGCGTATTTGGGGTGAGGAGAGGGAGGATTAGAAGGCCGAGAGGTCTCGAGGTTCTAGAGAATTCAGTAGATTCTACTCTTCAGCTATGACCCATCATGGCAGAGGTTCAGGAAGTCGGCCAGTCCAGTCCTCACTTTGTACTACTCGTGGTGCTTCAGCTAGTAAGGGACCTCGGGGTACTCATATGAGGTAGTCGTCTTTTAGTGCACCACCTGAATGAGGTTCCTACAGCAATTATCCCAGTCATCTAGCACAAACTCAGTACTAGTAGTCGCGCCCGCAGATGAGTTGTTATGAGTGTGGCAATACTAGGCACATCATGGGGGATTGTTCTAGACTCGGAAGAGGTAGATTTCATCATAGCACTCAGGCTATGGGCTCCATTCCAGTTGCTACTCCACATGTACAGCCAGCTAGAGGTGGAGGACGGGCTTGTAGATGGCGTCCTAAAGGGAGAGGCTCGGCCCGATCATATGCTTTCCTTGGTAAGGTTGAGGCCGCTACACAGGATAATGTCGCTATAGAGGGCATCAATCTTATTTTGTTCTGGTCTTATTTGTCGGCGTGAGTCCTTCTATCTGCCTCACATATGGGTAAGTTCTGTGATTCACGTACTCTACTTATGTGTTTACCTCTATTGAGAAATGCTATAGTGGTAGCCTATGTCTATCATTTCGGTTTGCATACTATTGAGAGCTATGAGACTAGAATGAACTTTCTGTTACTCATTACGGTAGGTTTTAATGTGATTTCTAGATAGTTTGGTTACGATTAGTGATTTAGGTGCTCTACCGGTATGGGAAGTCTGATACGTGTTGTGATTTTGTTTTGCGGAGATTGAGTTAGTGGAATGTTTTGATTGGTGTGGTGTGTATTCTATTTGTGATTCAGAGCTAAGGATGGGATCCTTGTATTTTCATGTGGATTGATATGTTCAGACCGGGCTACATGCGGCGATTGAGTTATATTAGGATCAGATCCATGTGATTAGTTTGTATGTTTTGTTTCTCCCTTGTGGAATGGATTCGTAGTATGATACCGATGGGGATTTATACATGTTGTACTTGTTCGATAATTTTCTCATGTGTTCTCTTTCCATATTCAGTCATATTCGAGTTGTGCATGTTGCGTTTAGATTGCGAGGTATGTGCCCATGTGGCATTGGGTGTGACTTGTTGGTTGGGTGAGGGGTTATGAGATCTTCATATTTCTCGCATCGTTTTCAGTGTTGTGAAGGTTTGGAATGGGATTCTAGCTGATAGTAGGATATTTATTGGTGCTGGATTTGATTATGGGCAGCTGGTGTGGTCAGAGTTGTTGCTATGGGCATATGGGCGATGTATTACATTGTGTGGTTATACCTTGTGGGTGTATGCATGAGTTGTTGCAGTTGGTTGAGGTTGATACCGTGTGTTAATGTGGGAATCGGGTCTTTGGGGGATGATCTGATGTTGAAACTTTGGTTCTAAGGCCTATCGGTATGGGTTGACGGAATAATCTTCAGTTGAGATGGTGTCTTCGGGCCTATGTGGATTGGGGTGACATGGGATCACCCGTGAGTATGTGCATTGTGAGTTCATTTAGTGATTTGATAACTTCGGAACGGTTCTTAGCATGTTCGAAGAAAAATGTTTGTTTAAGAGGGGGGAGAATGTAATGACCCGACTTGTCATTTTGAGCGTTAGCATTTCCGTTTGGTGGTTTAAGGTCTTGAGAAACTTTATATTATGTATTAGGACTTACGTGTATGGTCGGTTTCGGTTTTCGGACGATTCAGGATTGATATAGAAGGATGATACTCATTTTAGAAGTTTAAGTGGTAAGAGTTGATCGGAGATTGACTTTTATGTAGAGACTCTGGAATAGTGTTTCTATGATTCCAATAGCTTCGTATGGTAATTTTGGACTTAGGCGTATGTCCGGATTTGGATTTGGAAGTCCGTAGGTTGATTTGATGGTTTTTGGCGAAAGTGGGAGAGTTGAAGGTTTGGAAGGTTGAGAGGTTTGACCAGGAGTTTACTTTGTTGATATCGGGTTCGGATTATGATTCCGGGAGTTGGTATATATCCATTATGTCATTTGGGACTTACATGGAAAATTTGAGGTCATTCCGGATTGAATTGATATGATTCAGCGCAAGTTGTAGAAGTTGAAAGTTCATTAGCTCATTAGGCTTGAATTGAGGTTCGTTTCGTAGTTTTGATGTTGATTGATGTGATTTGACGCCTCGAGTAGGTCCGCGTTATGTTATGGAACTTGCTGATATGTTTGGACGGGGTCCAGGGGGCCTCGAGTGTATTTCAAACGGGCTACGGACTACTTTCTCCTATTTTGGATTGATGTTCTGATATCTGGTGCCTTCTTATTTGCGATAGCGAGTCGAATATTGCGTTCACTAGTAATTTGGAGGCAAGCAATATTTGTCATTCGCGTACGCGAATATGTCGCCGCATTCGTGGAGCTTGGGAAGTCACTTCTTTGCAGTCACGAAGGGAGCTCCACGTTCGCGTAGTGGAAGAGACCGGCTGGGCACCGGGCATTTTAGCCTTCGCATACGCGTGATCGAGGTCGTGTTCGTGTAGTCACAGTGAGGAAAGTCTTCGCGTTCATGTCTAATCTTCTGTGTTCGTGTAGCAGCTTTTTGGCAGCTGAAGATTTTGTTCTTCGCGATGGCGTAGATACTTTTGCCATCGCTATGTAGATTACCTGGGAAGAATATTAAAGTACTCTATTTCGAGGGTTATGATAATTTTATCAATTTTTGAGTTAGAGAGCTCGATTTTGGGTGATTTGGGAGGGGATTTTCATGATTTGGATTGGGATTCGAGCCGTCCGGAGGTTATTTCTTACTGGAAGGTCTTTTTAGAGTATTGATTTAGCTTCTTTGAAGTAAGTATCTTGCCTAACTTTGTGTGGGGGAACTACCCCATAGGATTTGGTTTAATTGCACTATTTGGATTATGTGGGAGACAATTACATAAGATGACGAGTATGTACACAGCCTTATATGTGGGAAACTGGATTAAACTCTTAGGCTTCTTATATGCATTTAATTGAATTTGTCATTACATGTTCTACATTCCTTTGTAAAATTTATTCTTACATGCTTTAATTGACGTTGTTAGTACATATTCTATCCTTATTTGCCAAGTTTACTCATATATGCTTTATTTGAAGTTCTTACCATTTATCGTCACGTTACCTCTTTCATTGTTGAATTATTCTTATTTCAAGTTGTTGTTACATGATATCCCTTCATTGTCAAGTTATTCTCGTGCATTTAGACATAGTTTCTAGTTCATGCCATCTCTTTCATTGTTAGATTATGTCATACACTAGAATTCGAAGTTGCCATTTCATGGAAATACCTTCATTATTGAGTTTATTCTTAAGCAATTAATTGAAGTTGAAGTTATTGAAAACCATTAACATGTTTTAGTTGAAGTTGTTGTTTAATGGAGTATTGTTCATTGTCGATTTATTTTCCCCGTTTCATTTTGTTGCTATTGAGATTCTTGTACACATCGTGGTTGAGTCGTGGGCTACGTGTTGTGGTAATATTGGTATTAGGGGCACTTGTGGTACGAGTTAATATGTCGTGCTATTATGATGTTAGCACATGTGAATTTGTTATGCGGATTGATTGTTGTTATGCGGATCATAAGGGTGGCATCTCACTGTTATTGATTGTGTGGATTGATACGGGTGACTATTGTGTTTATTGTCTGGGCGGAATGATACAGGTGGCTATTGTGTTATTATCTGGTCGGAGTGATACAGGTGGCTATTATGTGTATTGTTTGGGCGGTGCGATAAGGGTGTCTATTATGCGGAGTGATACGGGTGGCTATTTTGATTTATTATCTGGGCGGAACGATAAGAGTAGCTATTTTGATGTTGTTAACACGGAGAGATAAGGGTGGCTATATCAGGAATGATATTTTTTGGTCTGGGGGCATAAAGTTGATGTTATTAGTGTGATGGTGTGATTTTCCTTGTGCGTGTCCTGCACCTTACATGACTTGTTGTGTTGTTTCCAATGAGCTACTCGATGTCTTTGATATTACTTGTTGACTTGGATTGTAATAGTACACTTGCACAGGCATACACCGTAGACTGTTAGTTATACCAGCTCAGAAGCATGAAACTTGACATTTGTTGATCATGCACATGTATTCTTGGAATATCCTCTTCTATTGTGATATTGAGCATGTGACCATGCCGGACGGATTGCGATATTGAGCATGTGACCACGCCGGGCAGATTGCAATAGTGAGCCTGTGACCATACCGGGCGGATTGAGATATTGGCACGTGAGAGGTCCATGCGGTTGTGATTTATAATGTGGGCATGAGGTGCCGTGAGCATATGATTTGTGATTTGGGACTCGTGACTTATTATTAGTAGATGAGGTATCTCGGAGCAATTTTGTTGTGGAACTTGTGCTAGAACGACTTGATTATTCGGTTGTCACTTGTTTACCTTATTTGGTTTTATTGGTACTTTAACAGTGTTCTGATTACTTTGTTGTTTTTATCACATGTTTATTCCTTGTTGCCATTTACAGATTCTTGCTTCCATTATTAGCTTTATACTTATATACTGCACATGTTATTATGACTAGTATGTGTCTTGACTTGTACCTCGTCACTACTCCATCGAGGTTATTCTTGATACTTATTGGATACCGACTGTGGTGTACTCATACTACGCTTCTGCACATTTTTGTGCAGATCTAGGTATTGGAGATAACAGACTCAGGTAGAGTTATCTTCTTGATCGCAAGGATTCAAGGTAGAGCTGCTTGGTCGTCGTAGTCCCTTGGAGTCCTTTTTCCTTTGATTGTACTGTTAAATCGCTATCCGAATAGTATTGTATTTTGAGTTATTCCTAGGTATTCATTTAGAGTTTGTCACTTTGTATTACCTAGTCTTGGGAGGTTGTTGTGATCACGTAGGCTTGTTTTACCATTATTTCGGTATTTATATTAAACTCTACTTTAAAATATCATTGCTAAATTGGCTTAACTGTTGTAAGCAATCAGCTTACCTAGTCTTAGAGACTAGGTGCCATCACGACGCCTAAGGCGGGATTTTGGGTCGTGACAGCTTGCTGCACATCTTTATGCAGATCCAAGTACCTCAGAGCGTGCCAGTCGTTAGATAGCTGATTATGAGTTGATGTGGAGACTTCAAGGTATACCTGCCATCCCGTTCGCAGTCTCGGAGTCACCTTCTGATGCCCTTCTTTTCCACTATTTATTTCTATTCCGGAACAGTTTATACTTATAGATTTTCTAGTAAACTTAGTAGATCTTATGTCTTGTACTGCCGGTTTTGGGATATTGTACATTTGTTGATGGTTGTTGGCTATGTATTGCAATTACTGGTTCATGTTTAATGGTTTATTGGTTTAAATCTACTAATAACTTAGTACTTGTTAGCCTTACCTAGAGACTAGCTACTATCACGACTCCTAAGGAGGGATTTTGGGTCGTGACAAGTTAGTATCAGAGCTCTAGGTTCATAGGTGCTACGAGTCGTAAGCAAGTTTAGTAGAGTCTTGTGGATCGATACAGCGATGTCTATACTTCTCTTTGAGAGGCTACAAAACTATTAGGAAACCTCACTTCTTTGATTCCTATTGTGCGAATATATTGATTTTGGAGTTTGAGCCTTGTCATTCTCATCTCTCACATATGGTGAGTACATGAGCTGAAGTTACCGACGATGTTTCCCTCAGGGCCGGTGTTGCTAGGGGTCAGGGCAGAGGTAGAGGCAAAGTCGGAGGAGGAGCACGTGCTACAGGTAGAGCACCTGCCAGAGCAGCAGCTGAGGACCCACCAGTAGCTCCGATTAGGGAGCAGGCACCAGAGGCGCCTGTTGCTACCCCTGGACTTTAGGAGACCTTAGCCTAGTTCCTGAGCATGTATGGTACATTGGCTCAGGGGGAATTGATTCCGGTTGCACTACCTACTTCATAGACTGGGGTAGGATCTCAGACTCCCGTCGCCCGTACTCCAGAGTAGCTGGCTCACATTGGTCAGGTTTCGGGTATTATCCCGGTACAACTTGTTATTCTGGTTCAGCCTGAGGTTAAGCCAGAAGCATCAGAGGAGGAGCAGAAGAGGCTTGAGAGGTTCAAGAAATATGATCCACCTACTTTCAGTGGCACAACTACAAAGTATGCACAGGGTTTTCTAGAGAAGTGTTACTGTATTCTCCGCACCATGGGTATTGTATAGGTTAGCAGAGCTACTTTTACTACATTCCAGGTGTCAGGAGCAGCGTATCAGTGGTGGTAGGCTTACGAGGAGGGTAGGCCAGCGGATGCAGCCCCACTCACTTTGGCTCATTTTTTAGAGATATTCTTGAGAGAGGTTGTTCCTCAGACCCTTCGGGATGCATGGCGCACAGAGTTTGAGCAGTTGCACCAGGGAACTATGACAGTGTTAGAGTAAGCCACCAGATTCAGCGAGTTGTCCCGACATGCACCTACCTTGGTTCCTATAGCTAGTGAGCAAGTCCGTAAATTTATCAAGGGGCTCAGTTATGGTCTTAGATTCATCACGGCTTGAGAGTTGGAGACAGATACTCTATTTCAGCAGGTGTTAGAGATCGCTCAGAGGTTGGAGGATATGTGGGGCCAAGAAAGGGAGGACGGGGAGGCTAAGAGGCCTTGTAGACCTGGAGGATATAATGATCCCTATTTTTGGAGGCATGGCGCGTCATGGTAGAGGTTTTGTGTGTCAGCCAGTTTAGTTTGCACTTCAGGCTTTACATGTTGCTTCAGATATCCATGGGTCCAAGAGTACCCGTACCGGACAACTTCCACATCCACATCAACGGAGAGGTTGCTTTAAGTGTGGGGATACCAGGCACATGATGAGGGATTTTTGCAGACTTCGGGCATGTGTACCACAGCAGAGTATTCGGGTTATGGTTTCCGCTCCAGTTGCTGCTATACCTATACCGCTAGCTAGGGGTGGAGGTCATGTGGATAAAGGTTGTCCTAGAGGAGGAGGCCAGGCCCATTGATATGTTTTTCCTGGTTGGACTGAGACTGCTGCACCAGATGATGTCATTACAGGTATGGTTTCGGCTGGTTATAGAGATGCATTAGTATCATTTTGATTTGGTCCCATTTATTGGTAAGCTTCATCCTACCTTGCTTCATATATGGTCGCATTTTGTGATTTTGAACTCTGTTTATGTGTTCACGCCAGTTGGGGAATTCTATTGTGATAGCCCATGTCTATCATTTTGGTTTGGTCACTATTGAGCGTCATGAGGCTTGGGTGGTCTTTCTATTAGTTAATACGGCAGGTTTCGATGTGCTTCCTGGGTGGTTTGGCCACGACTTGTGATTTGGGTATTCTACAGGTATAGGAAGTTTGTTACTTGTGGTTTTGGTTCTATGAGATTGAATTAGTAGAGTGTTTTAGTTATCGAGATGTTTATCTTACTTGTGATTCCGAGTCGAGGATGGGAACCTTGTGTTCTTTACGGAAAGGTGTGTTTGTACCGGGCTAGGTGCCGCGGTAAGGTCAAGTTAGGATGATATTCATTATGGTTATTGCATATATTTTGCTTCTTCCTTATGGATGGACTTATAATTTGGTAACGATGGGGAGTTGTGCATGTTGGGCTTGTTTGATAGTTCTCTCATATGCTTCACTTTTCATGTTCAACTGTATTTGAGTTGTGCTTGTTGGGTTTGGATTGTGATGTATCTACCCAAGTGGCGTTTGATATGGCTTGTTGGTTGATTGAGTGGTTATGAATTTCACATGTTTCTTGTATCATTATAAGTGTTGGGAAGGTTTGAAACAAGATTCAAGTCAATATAAGACTAATTACCGATATCGGGTTTGGTAATAGTCGGCTACTGTGGTCAGAGTTGTTGCTATGGGAATATGGCCAATGTGTCACGTTGTGTGGTTATACCTTGTGGATGTATGCATAAGTTGTTACAGCTAGTTAAGGATTTTACAGTGTGTTTGTGTGATAATAGGACCCTTGGTGGATGTGAAAATTTGGTTCTAAGACTTATAGGCATGAATGAAAGGAACAATATTCGATTGTGATGATGTTTTTGGGCTTATGTGGATTGGAGTGATGTAGGATCACCCGTGGGCATGTGTATGGTGAGTTTATACAGTGATTTGATGGTTTGGGAAAAACTCTTGGCACGTTCGAGCACAAACGTTTATTTAAGAAAGGGAAAATATAACGATCCGACCGGTCATTCTGAGCTTTAGCATTCCGTTCAGTGGCTCGAGGTCTTGAGTGGCTTCATATTGTGTATTATGACTTTCCTGTATGGTCGGATTCTATTTTTTGGATATTTCGGGATTGATTTGGATGAGTGATTCTAATTTTTGAAGCTTAAGTTAAAAATGTTGCCCGAGGTTTAACTTTTGTGAAAATGACCCTGGAACGATGTTTTGATGGCTCTGATAGGTTCGTAATGTGATTTTGGACTTGGGCGTATGCTCGAAATTGAATTCGGAGGTCCCTAAGTTGATTTGGCATGTTTTTCCGAAAGTTGAAAATTTGAAGGTTTAGAAATTTCTTAGGTTTGTATATGGTTTGACTTTATGGCTATCAGGTTCAGATTTTGGTATTTGGGACTTGGAATAGGTCTGTTTTGTTATTTGGAACTTTTTTGCAAAGGTTGGCATCATTCCGAGTTGATTTCATAGAAATCGGACGCGTGGTTGTGTTTTTATAAGTTCTTGAGCTTCAATGTTAATTTCATGTCTTTTGATGTCAGATTCGTGGTTTCAGATGCTATTTTGATCGCGTGAGCGAGTTCGTATATTTATTTTAGACTTGTGAGGATTTTTGGTGTGGAGCCTCGAGGGCTCGGATGAGTTTCAGACGCATTTTTTGAGTGTTTGGAAGAGTTTTAGTTTTGCTGGTTTTTGAACATGTGCTACAGGTCTCGCAAATACGAGATTTTATTCGCATTTGCGACCTTCGCAATTGTGAGGAGTGTGTCGCATTTGCGAAGATCACCGGAGTCTGACAGTTTTGTATTTGCAAACAAATGTACGCTTTTGCGATGGGGGCTGGGGTAAGCTTGTTCGCATTTGCAGCTAAAAAGGTTGCTTTTGTGAAGGTTCATAGTTCATATTTGCGACTAAAATGTCGAATTTGCGAATTTAGCAGGACTGTGATGGATGTCGCTTTTGCGATCAGTCTTCGCAATTGCGAGGTTTGCATTTGCGAATCCCATATCGCATTTGCCACACCTGCGCCTGAACATAAGGGCTGGAAGATGAAACTTTCGTCTCATTTTTCATATTTTTGAACCTTCGACTCGATTGGACGCGATTTGGAGAGGTGATTTCATACATAATCATTGGGTAAGTGATTTTGACCATTTTCTAACTATATTACATGATTATATATGAGATTTAACATAAAAGTTATTAGAATCAAAGTGAAATTAGAAAAATTTGGTCTATGTTTTGAAAAAATAAAAATTTAGAATTTGAGAGTAAAATTGGACTCGGATTTTGAAACAAAATACATATATAGACTCATGGGTTATGGGTAGTCAAGACCTACCCTTGGACTCGGGTTTTGACCGAACGGGCCTTGGGTTGACTTTCATTGACTTTTGAGAAATTGTATAAAGATCATAGCTTTACTTATTGAAATTGGTTTCTCTTATATTATTTGGCGTTATTAAGTCGATTTTGATAAGATTTGTGTTGAGCGTAGGTGAATTGTAAAGGAAAAAAGCTATTATTGAGTATTGACTTGGCCTAGTTGAGGTAAGTATCTTGCCTAACTTTGTGTGGGGGGAACTACCCCGTAGGGATTTTTTTGATTGCACTATTTAATTATGTAAAAGATGTATACATGAGGTAACGAGTGTGTACACGACCTTATATATGGAAACTTGACCGGTTTAGACCCTTAGGCTTCTTAGGTACATTTAATTAAAGTTTCCCCATCATGTTATATCATCTATCGATAAATTTACCCTTACATGCTTTAATTGAAGTTGTTGCCACTTTTACTGTCATGTTATCTCTTTCTTAGTTGAGTCATTCTTATTTGAAGTCATTGTTACATATTATCTTTTCCATTGTTGACTTATTCTTATTTAAAGTCGTTACATGTTATCTCTCTCATTGTTGAGTTATACTTATTTAAGGTCATTATTACTCGTTATGTCTTTCATTGTTGAGCTTATTCTCCCATTTCATTGTGTTGTTATAATTCTTGTATTGATTTACTTGCAGTACTCTTGTGTTATTATTGTTGTTGTTGTACCTAGTGTTGTTGAGCCGTGGGTTATGTGTGGTTGTGGTATTGGAATTATTGTTATGAAAATGTTGTGGCATATGGGCATATATGGTAGAGTTATTATATTATGTTATTATATTATTTTGGGCACATGTGGAATTGTTGAGAGGATTGTCGGGGTGTCTGCACGTGAGTTATCCGTGCTATTATTATTATAGATATTTGCACATGCAACGTGACAAGGTGGGCTATATATGTTGCGTATGCGCATGTGGCGAGACAAGGTGGGATAATCATTATGTGCATGTAGCGAGACAAGATGGGCAATTACTTTATTGGTGCGCACGCGGCGAGACAAGGTGGGTTATGTCGGGGATGATTTGTGATAGCCTGGGGGTATTGTTATTGATGATATTTGTGTGGTGGTATGACCTATCTGTGCGTGTCATGCATATTACGGGTTATTTTGTGTTATTTTCAAAGTGCTACTCGGTGCCTCTGATTTTATCTGTTGACTTGTGTTGTGATAGTACACTTGCACAAGCAGACAGCGTAACATGTCACCTATATCACTCAAAAAGTATGAATCTTGATGTTTATTGAGTATGTACATGCATTTTTGTATTCTTGTTGATGTTTATTGAGTATGTACATGCATTTTTGTATACTTGTCTTCTATGCGTGGATTGGACTATTGGCACGTAAGTTATCCGCGCGAATATGAGATATTATTACTGTTGGCACGTGAGTTGTCTGTGCGAATATGAGTTATTATTTTTGTTGGCACGTGAGTTGTCCATGCAGATATGAGATATTGTTACTGTTGGCACGTGAGATGTCCGCGCATGTATGAAGTTATTGTTAATTATATTGTCACGTGAGTTATCTGTATAGCACGTGGATTGTTCGTGCAGTTGTGATTGATAATGTGGACCTAGATACCATGTGATTATGGTTCATGATTTGGGAAACTTGTGAAATG
The DNA here is from genome assembly GCF_000715075.1 of Nicotiana tabacum. NCBI lineage: Eukaryota > Viridiplantae > Streptophyta > Magnoliopsida > Solanales > Solanaceae > Nicotiana > Nicotiana tabacum. Next base: position 11,970,492 of record NC_134098.1, read on the forward strand.
TGAATGTGAGGCGTGGTACTTCGATATGATTCTTGTTGTACATTTTATTATTGAAAGCTTGATGAGTTAAACGGTTGTTGTTCTTGTTTTCTTTATTTCCTTCCATTTGTGTTTTGATTTTACTTGGTTACATGTTGTCTTTATCACATGTACTCTCTTACAATCATTTGTTGCTTTATTATCGTTGTTAGCCTTGTATTAATAAATTGCTTTATCGTCCTTTATCTGCCTTTATTTTTCATTGTTAGATTATATCAATACCATGCATATGTTTTTATGTATAGTAGGTATCTTGACCCCACTTCTTCACTACTCTACCAAGGTTAGCCTTGATACTTACTAGGTACCGTTGTGGTATACTCATACTACACTTGCTGCGTATTTTTTGAAGATCTAGGTACCTCAAAGTGTTCCAGTCGTTAGATAGTTGATTGCGAGTTACTGTGGAGACTTCAAGGTATACCTTCCATCCCTTTCGTAGGTCTTGGATTCACCTTATGTTGTATTTCTATTCCGGAACAGTTTGTACTTAGAGATTTTTTAGTGAACTCAGTAGAGCTTATGACTTGTACTACAAATTTTGGGATATTATACATTTGTTGATGGTTGTTAGCTATGTATAACAATTACTGGTTCATGTTTAATGGTTGATTGGTTTAAATCTGTTAATAACTCAGTATGTGTTAGGCTTACCTAGTCTTAGAGACTAGGTTCCATCACGACTCCTAAGGAGGAATTTTGGGTCGTGACAACTGAAAAGCCTAATAAAGTCACCTATCTATCATGAAACATGTTCCATGACCACAAAATAAAAAGAGATAGTCCACACACTCAAATAAAATTCAAACGTAATTTAAGGACTTCAAACAATGAAAGAAATCACTCACTCTCTCAAAGAAGTTCGCATGCGCACAAAAGGTACCATAAGCTTGCCCATTAGGTAAATCTCTACTAATGTAGACCTGCTCAGTCTAAAATCAATTAGGACATTTTAAGGATTATAATGTAGGCTAAGGAACGGGTAGGATGAATATGGATCATAGTGACTAAACTTCCCCGAGCACTTACAACATAATACATAATAGCGCACTTACTGTTCTTCAAGTACCTCCCTTTTATAAATTTTTCTCAACACCCAATCTCTCCCTTTATTTGTTTTTTCTCTTCTTTCACTTTTAAGCAACAAGGACGGCCTTCTTTTATTTCTTTCTCAACACATTTTTTCGCATGCAATTTTTTTCTTTTTTTTCTTCTTTTTATTTCAAGAACTTGCTTTCTTCATTGCAAATCATTTTTTTCCTTAGCCTTCCACATTTAAATGGCTCCATTCATAGCTCAACCAGCCTTCTACTTTAACTTTAGCTATTAGCTCATTATGCATTTATAAGTTCTCAAAGAAGTAGGGTTCAAAAGATAGATAATTCAGCACAACAAAAAGCTCAAAGCTTGTAATATGGCTACAAATAAAAGGGAATTAGGCTCAACGGAGTGACTAGGGTAAAATAACACAGGATAGGCTAGAAAATCTCAAACGTGTCAAGGAAGACCTAAAACTACTTATTAAACTTAGCAAAACCTAGAATTTCACTTCAACTCACATGCATGGCAAGTTCTAGACACAAATGCACTACATGAAATAACACAAAAATCTCACCACATAATGGCACAGTATTCAATTAGGATGGCTACATTACAACTCTCAATCAAAGCAAGTACAGAGTTAAGACATAATTTTAATGCACAAGGCACAACTGTTAGCACAAGAGTAAAGAAAATGAGCTTAAGCGTCACAAAACAAGCTATTTTCATTTTTCAAGACAGTTCTCAAAAGCTCATGGGGAAAGTTCTAATACAAATGCATAGGCCTAACTCTACTGGTATCAAACAAGTCACGAAGTGTGCCGAATTCCGTCTGAGTCGTTGTATCATACATTACAATAAAAATAAAAATAAAAAAAATACCCGATTCAAGAATTCATCCCTTGGGAAAGAACCGATGCCCAAAAAAATCAAGGGGGATTATTGCCTAATAGATTAAACCTAAGCTAACTACCTAAAGCAAAAAAGAAAATATTTTTGTGCTTTTTTTTCTTTTTTTTTCCAAAATTCCTAATACTAATACTAATGCCAAGAATACAATGAAATCTTTTTGTATTTTTCTAATGACCTCAATCCCTCAAGAAAATTGTCCTGGTAGTCCGTCATTGGGAAAGTCTACTATTATCTATATTTGTTTTTCTTTTTAAGTAAGTTGAAGCTACCAACTATTATAAGACTACTTACTACAAATAGAAACAACCGGATACCGAGAATTACTACTCATAAACTAAATTATTAACTATTATAGACCATTAATTCAGTGAATATTACAGTCCCAAAAATATCAAAAGTAAGAAAGATAGTGCATTCATCTACAAAAAATGAATAACCCCCATCCCACACTTAGAATCGTGTGTTGTCCCAATGCACACAAATAAAGTAGAGTTGGGTGATAATAAACTCCCTCAAGTCGATGTGGAAGGATCCTCCGTGGTCTGTAGAGGAGCATCAAAAGCAGTGGTCTGGGAAGTTGGGCCTGCACTAGTAGAAACATACGGGATAGAAGTAGTAGCAACAATCGAGTGAGTGCTCGAAGCATCCACGACTTCTATCATGGCCCCCTAGGGAATATCAACAACACCCTCACGACTTGGGGGCTCGGTAACGGCTTTATCAACTCCAGGTGGAGCTATATCTGTAGAATGTGACACGGTGGTCTTAGTGGGTATGGTGGATACAGACCCTGGGACCATAGTAGTAGTAGAAGTAGATGGTCCAGTATTGGATGGTACAAGCAACTGCGAAATATCTATGTATGTACGCTCAAATAAAGAACGGAGGAATAGTGATACCTCCCTTATTATAGTAGCCTGCTCAGTAGCACTCAACTCTGCACGAGTCGCTTTCAACTCACCTCTAGTAGCACTCAACTCTACACGAGTTGCTATCAACTCGGCCATGTTCTCTTGCATTTCAGCTCTAATATGCTCAAATAACTATTGAGTGGTGAATTTAGAAGTTCTCCCCTTGTTTGGTTCCTGGACAACAGTAGCATCATATAGTCCTGGAGCTTTGGCCTCGATGCCATCATTCTCCTTGTCCCGTGGCACACCCATCTACGTCAAATAAGCCTATAAGGTATTTTCATAAAATAACCTCCACTTATAGTTCATCCTGGCGCGTGGCATTTGGTCGGGCACGATAGATCCTAAGTTGAGCGGGATCCCCTCCAATAAAGCATACAACACTAGTGCTCGGTATCGAGTGACATGAGTTTTGTTGGCATGGCATCAGGCGATTGCATATAAAATTCAACACCACACGTGCTAGTGCGCTCATGAACTCCTTGGCCAAAGAATGGTAATCAACACTTCCATGCGTCCATTTTGCATCTTTCCTGGTAGGACATAGGACAAACTGAACAAGTGAGTAATCGAGCTCTTTGCATATAGATTCATACATGTCCTTTGGCGTATGTGGCACCCCTAAGAACCTGTTTCGAGCCTAAGCTGAGACATTGATATCCACCCCTCGTACTCTCACAATGTTGCCCGCGAATGACGCCAATTGGCATAGAGCTCTCTGACAATAGTAAGATTGCCCTTGTCGTGGCCCTTCAAGATAGATCTCTATTGTTGCACATCTCGAAGTGATTTCAGAAAGTCTGGGTAATTTTTCTTCAGTGTTCCAAAGTTGATTGGTTTTTTTGGAATGTATTTCTTGGAATTCAGGATTTTCTCAAAAGCCCGGAATGCTTTTTCACTCATAAAATTCTCCTCCCAATAAGCTTGGTCAAGTGGCTCACCCTCATCTTCATCACTCATATTGAAATTTGTTAGCTCATAGTCCGACTCAGTCTCGGACTCATATTCTGAAGTAGCCTTCGGCTTTCCTTTATCTTTTGGATCAACTTGCTTTGCGTATTTGGATTTTGTTTGCTTCGTCATATATTCTCTAAACTATATCCCCTTACTTGGCGGCCCTTGCGATATTTTTGTGGTACCCCTATTAGCATTCCTCCTGACCAATGGTTCTTCCTCTTGTTCCTCTATTTCTTGCTCAAGATCACCAAGCAATTGCCTAGTCGGCTGTGCCTTCGGTTTCTTAGTCCTCTTCCTCTTATTATGTGGGTTTTAAACACCTGTTGCCTTTCCAGTAGGCTTTTTGGGTGGTTGCTTGTCATTATCCCTTTCTTATTGCTTAGACGTTTTGCTCGTTGCCACTATTGTGAACCTATGTACCTGCAAAATAAAGAGTTCTGGTATTAGTTCTAGGACCTTACAACTTCAGCTATAAAACATCTTTTCAAAAAGGGTTCAATCCCAATCACTCTCACAATTATATCATCAAGTATTTCATTTAAAAGTTGCCTATGATTTTCAATCGCAAGTCAGCTTTTCAAGTTTAGTTTCGCTGGACAACTTGCTTAACCAATTATTGACCCAGTATGCACAAGGATGCAATCCTATGCAGGTGCGTAAATGTACTTCCAATCACCTACAATGGTTAACATTCTTTACGAATTGATTCTTTCACAATTGCAGAAGCACGGCGCAATTGCACAAAGAGTTTAAGCCTCGAACAATATAGTTACATAATGTCATGGTGCATTAATCCTCTTAAGAACTAACTTTTGATAATCTCTTCGTCATATAACAAGTTCATCTACTTAATTGTATGAAATTCAGCCCGAAAATTGGTTACTCGAAAGCCTAACTACCATTTGATGCCTCAAACGAGAGTGGAAAGAATGGCGAGCATCTGTAACTCCAACACGCTAACACGACAGTCCAAAATCACTCAAATAGTCCCACACTTAATCACTAGCATACACTAATGTTTCTCAGTTACTCAGACTTCAACGGCGTATAAATTTACCTCGGGGGCAATTTGTCGAACATGTGGGGTGCAGTGGTATTGACTAGTTTTCTCTCACTGATAAGCATGCGCATTACCCTCCCATAATTGCTCTCAGGAATTGTAGTTTTTCATCATCATGTACTGCAAGAACCAACAACCAATACAGGCAAAGCCTCAAAGTGATTCAAAGTTTTGTTTCAATTTCACGTAGAACTCACTGAAAGTGACTTATCCTAGGGGAATTTGGGGGTGGGATTCTGCTGATCCTAAAGATAGAAGAGGGAGGAGAGAGAAGAATAGGATGAAGCACATACTTGGCTGCGTCGGAGTTGGAGGCAGTGGTGGTGTAAATTGGTGAAGTTGCGTCTGGGTTGAGAGGAAATGAGTGGGAGAAGGATTTGGATTTTGAGTGGGAGAAGGATTTGGGTTTTAAGTGTGTGAAGTGTTAAAATATAACACTTACCTGATGCACGCGAGCTTGAACCCAATGCGTCCCAGGTGGTTTCCCCAATTTTTCATGGATGCGGCCCTTTGCGCTATGGCCACACTTCACTGCCTTGAGCAGTTGGACCCTTTCATTTTTGGCAGGAAAGGAGATCCGACGCATCCACCCTGTTTTCCCATATTTGAATATTTGTTTTTATTAAACCTACAAATAAAAGATTAATTACTACAAAATAAAACAATATTAAGGAACTATGAAAACAAAATAAAATGCTTGGGTTGTCTCCCAAGAAGTGCTTGATTTAACATCGCGACACGATACCAATTTTTAGGCATCTTTCAAGGCAATTGAGGACTTGTTACGATCCACATCACCACCCCAATAGCGCTTGACTCTTTGCCCATTGACCAAGAACGTCCTTTCGGAATCTGGCGCTCTTAACTCTATAGCCCCGTATGGTATCACACGCACTATTTCAAAAGGTCCAGACCATCCCGATTTTAATTTTCAAGGACACAACTTCAACCTGGAATTGAATAGCAATACCAACTGGCCCAACTCAAAATAGTGATACTTGATATGCTTGTCATGCCACCTTTTGGTCTTTTCTTTATATAACTTGGCATTCTCAGATGCATTTAGCCTGAATTCATCTATCTCATTGAGTTTGAGCAGTCTCTTCTCACCTGCCAACTCCATATCCATATTGAGCTTTTTGATGGCCCAAAAGGCCTTGTGTTCTAGCTCAACTGGAAGGTGACATGATTTTTCGTAGTTCAACTTGTAAGGCGAGGTCCCAATAGGTGTCTTATATGCAGTCTGATGCGCCCATGGAACGTCATCAAACCTTCCAGCGCAATCTTTCATATTTGCACTGGCTGTTTTCTCCAAAGTTTGCTTTATTTATCTATTTGATACCTCTGCTTGCCCACTCGTCTGAGGGTGATATGCAGTGGCAACTTTATGCTTGACCCCATATTTATCTAGAAGGTTGTTCAAAAGTCTATTGTAAAAATGCGTACCTTCATCACTTATTAAGGCCCGAGGAGTCCTGAAACGTGAAAAAATATTCTTCTTGGAAAACTTAGCTACCACTTTCGCATCATTAGTAGATAAATCAATGGCCTCCACCTACTTAGACACGTAATCCACCGCTTACAAGATGTATTTGTTCCCTCTAGACGATGAGAATGGTCCTATAAAATTGATCCCCCAAACATCAAAAATCTCCACCTCAAGAATGTTTGTGAGCGGCATCTCATTCTTGCTAGTGATAGTTCCAGTTCTCTGACATCGATTGCACTTCTTTAAAAATGAATAGGCATCTTTAAATAGAGTATGCCAATATAAACCCGGCTGCAGAACTTTTGCGAATGTTCTATCACCACCATGATGTCCCCCATTGGGTGAGGAGTGACATTCGTACAAAATATGCTCCACCTCCTTCACCGGAATGCATCTTCTCATTAGTTGGTCAGCACATTGTCGATACAAGAACGACTCATCCTAGAAAATAATAGTTTACGTCATGTAGGAACAACTTTTTCCCTTCAGGTGGCATTTCTGGAGGAAGTACTCCGTTTACTATGAAATATACATAATCTGCATACCATGGTGGCGGATCATATGTGACTGCAAAGAGTTTCTCGTCTGGGAATGTCTTTTTAATCACTACTCTATCTTCCACATGTTCATGATTTTCTAGCCTTAAGAAGTGGTCAGCCACCTAGTTCTTTGTGCCCTTCCGATCACGAATTTTCAAGTCAAATTCCTGCAAAAGAAGTACCCATCTAATTAGTTTCGGCTTAGCATCTTTTTTTGAATATAAATACCTGATCGTCGCATGATCCATGTAAACTATCACATGTGTTCCGACTAAGTAGGACCGAAACTTGTCAAAAGCATAGACAACTGCCAACAATTCTTTTTCCATCGTGGTGTAATTGAGTTGTTCATTAGTTAGGGTCTTGATGGCATAGTAAATTGAATGAAACACTTTGTTCTTTCTATGTATAAGCAGAATCCCAATTGCTACGTCACTCGCATCGCACATCAACTTAAATGGCAGACTCCAGTCAGGTGCCACAACGACTGGTTCGGACACCAACTTCAATTTCAGCTCCTCGAATGCCTTTAAACAGGCATCATCAAAATTGAATGTGGCATTCTTTTCCAGCAACCTGCACTCAATGTCCCAATACAATACCTTCTTTAACCATAAAATGTCACTTCTCCCAATTAAGCACTAGGTTAGTGTCCTTACAGCGTGCTAGCACCAACTCCAAGTTCATCAGACAATTATCATAGGATGACCCGAAGACTGAAAAATCATCCATGAATACCTCCACGAATTTCTTCACAATGTCGGTGAAGATGGCCTTCATGCACCTTTGAAAAGTTATTGTTGCATTGCATAACCCGAATGACATCTTTTTAAAGGCGAAGGTGTCATAGGGACAAGTAAATGTAGTTTATTCCTGATCTTCTGGTGCTATCACTATCCGATTGTAACCGGAGTAACCATCAAGAAAGTAATAATATTCATGTCCCGCTAGCCTGTCCAGCATTTGATCAATGAAAGGGAGAGGAAAGTGATCCATGCACGTAGCTTTGTTGAGTTTCCTGTAATCAATGTATACTCTCCAGCCCGTCACCGTTCTGGTAGGTATCAACTCATTTTGCCCGTTTGCCACAACTATCATGGCTCCTTTTTTCGGCACGTACTGCACATGACTCTCCTAATTGTTGTCATAAATAGGAAATACGATCCTAGTGTCCAGCCACTTAATAGTCTTTTTTTTTACTACCTCCTTCATAATGGGATTTAATCGTCTTTGATGTTCCACATTGGGTCTGTGTCCATCCTCCAGGAATATTTTATGCATACAAAATGATGGACTGATCCTCTTGATATCAGCAATAGTCCAGCCGATATCCCCTTGTGTTCCCTCAGATCTCGAAGCAGCTTGTCTTCTTGCACATATGACAATGAAAATGAGATAATCACCTATAAGGATTCCGAAGCACCTAAGTAAGCATATCGCAAATGAGAAGGTAAAGGCTTGAGCTCTAATTTTGGAGACTCCATAATAAAAAACTTAGGTGGTGTCAATGTCAATGGCCTGTCAATTTCCTCAAATCTCTTCAACCCGTTGACATATTGACATGTTATGTTTAAAACTTGTACAATTTCATCCACCAGCTCATCCTCTTCTTCGTCTTCGCCAATTAAAGATCTTCCCAGGGGATCTTCAGACACCAAGTAAGGTATTGTGCTTGCTAATTCATCATCCGCAATGTAATCATGTCCAATTCTTCATAGTGTGCAGGAAATGTGAGTGCTCGGTATACATTGAAAACCTCCACTTTGTCACCCACTCTCATAGTTATTTGTTCTTCACATACGTCAACCACGGATTTATGCTCACCCCAAGAACACACAATGCTTACCCAACCACATGTTTCCCAATTGAAATTTGAATTATGAAGCTTCATGGGTCCTTCAATTTATGAGGAAACTTATTATGAATCCTGGAACTACACTCCTCAGTGAGTGTTACAGTCTCAAATTTAGTCAACTTGCACTTGTTTGCCACAATTTCGTTGATGTACTTTTCATACTTTGGCACTTCTTGCAAAATATCCACCAATGGGATGCTAATCTGCACCTGTTTCAAAATATCAAGGAACTTCTTGTACGCTGCATTATCCTTCACTTTCTGTAATCTTTGATGGAACAGAGGTGGTGGCTTTGCAATTATTGGTTGTGGTTTCTTTGCCACAGCCTCTTCAAATGGCTTCTCTGACTCTTTTGTAGTTTCTGATTCGACTTCTCTGGTGGCTTGCTTTTCACTAAAAGTCACTTGATTTCTCTTCTTCGAAGGTACATATTCTAATTCTCTCACATTCCTCAGTAACACAGCATTAATAGGAGCCTTAGGATTAGCCTCAGTATTGCTAGGTAATGCTCCCGCTGGTTTGGTGTTCTGGGAACTAGCAAGTTGCCCCATTTGTCGCTCTAAATTTTGAATAGTAGTAGCCCGATTCTGATTATCAACCATAATCTTCTTGAGCATCTCCTCAATATTACCCATCGAATTTGTAGACTGATCTGCTTGTGATGGGTGAAACTGTTGTTATTAACTTTGTAGTTTGAACTAATTCTGAGTACCCTGATTTTCACCCCAAGAGAAATTTGGGTTGTTCCTCCAATTTGGATTATAAGTATTACCATATTTATTATGATAAGCTTGGCCTCTATTAGCTTTCCCCACAAAGTAAACTGACTCTAGATTCACTGGACATACATCACTGGTATGGCCCTCGCCACAGACTTCATAGAACACTTGCACCTGTTGTACTGGTTGAACATGTTGCATTGGTTGGAACTACTGTTAGTTCTGAGCCATATTTATCTTGATGATTGGATTTGCTAAAGATGCTATTTGTGTAGATAATGATGATACAATATCCAATTCAAGTACCCCGATAGCTTTATGGACTATGTCTGCCTGTGTTCCCCTTGCCAATCTGGGTTGCTTTTGGAAAACTTGTTCAGCGGTACATAAATCTCATTAAAGCTCTTTTCCAATACTTGACCAACTGCTGCTACATCTACCACTATTTTTGTTTCAAGTTGAAGACTTTTAATAAAAGTATGAGCCAGTACCTCGTTGGTTTGGTTATGGTGTGGATAGTCTCTTAACAGGCCCTTGAATCGCCACATGCTGCATAAAGTGATTCACCTTCTCTCTATTTAAATGCAACTATCTCACTTCTTATCTTTGCGGTTTTACCAGGAGGAAAAACCTAGCCAAGCATTTGTGAGCCAAATCATTCCACGATGCAATAGAGTTAGCTGGCTCAGATTTTAACCACCTCTTGGCCGCTCCCAACAGAGAAAAAGGGAACAATGTGAGCTTGACATAATCGAACGTCACCCCATTAGTGATATAAGTATCAATAATCTTTAGAAAATTCAGAATATGTTGTTGGGGGTCCTCGTGTGGTAGTCCCATAAACTGTCCATTTGCATCAAGTAGCTGGATCATGCTCTGTTTAACCCTGAAATGCCGAGTGATCCTAGCTTTAATGATACTGGAGGTGACATTAGCAATATTGGGCATAGCCACCTCTTGTACTGCCAAAGGGTGTTCATCCGCCATTTCAACAAGAAGTCGAATAAGTACTTATAGATTATTTGTTTCTCGATCTTCTCTCAACCTTCTGCGAAATTCTCTCTCAGGTTCTAGGTCAAAATTCTATAGTCTATCCTTGCTTCTAACTCGTCGCATTCAAGCAAAGTACCTGAGATCAAACACCCAGCCAAAAAGAAGATTAAAACCTTAATACGATGAGGAGTAAAAGCTTAATCTAGTAGAACAATTAATTTCTAAGTCCTCGACAATGGTGCCAAAAACTTATTATCCTAAAGCGCACATGCAAATATACACGGTCAATCAAGTAATAAAGAGTGAGTAGAGTATTGTTCCCACGAGGATTTGTGATCAATTATCAACTAAATCTAGCAAGTTCTAATTTATAGAGTCAAGAACAAGTTCAAAGTAATTATAATTTTTATTTAACTAATTATACGAACTAGAGTTGCGATTAAAAAAAGAACTAAATAACTAGCACACTTAGCACGAAAGGTTGAATTCAATGAGAAATAATATTCCAGGGTCATAGTTAAGTAACAATCATATTGAATTTTTCAATTAACTGGATTTATTAATTTATCTGGGTTATTAACCTACAAGGACAAGAATACTCGTAGAAATTTGACAACTTCTACTCGCCTATTCAATTTATTATAACCCCTATATTCCTATGAGATTAGAGATAAAAAGAACGCATTAATAATTTCTGGTACAATTGGCTAAGCACGGCAAATAGGTATATTTTTATCTGTATTCGCAAATCAATTCCCCAATGACTAGGTTCAAGATCGCACTCTATTCAATCCTATTGCAATCAAGAATTAGCTCTTTCAAGTTCAACTCAAGATTCATATATAGTATTTCACTATTAGCTAAGCAGTAAAATAATTAGACTCAGGATATGAATAAACAACCCAATAAGATAAATTAAATTGCCAAATCAATCTCTGAATATCAACATTCATATAAAATCATAAACTTAGAATAAACGAGTTTAGCCACGCATAGTCATGGCAGTAATCTCAATCAATTCCCAAGAATACATAAAAATAATAAAAGAAGGGAAAAGACGAATTTTGTGGTTTCCGAACTCTTTGATGGCTTTTCTCTGCTTCCAAGTATGTTAGATGACCTAAAAAGGTGTTTTTGACTTATATTTTGTATACAAAAGTCGTGATTTAAAGTTTTTCTTTTTTTTTTTCCGAGTCTGCTTCAGGGATTGATGTTAAGCTGGATGCTTTGCGTCAGCCTCAGCTTGAACTTCTCAGCATCAGATGCTCTGTTCCTTCAACTTTGCTGTGCCCGGGTGCGGATGCTAAGGTAGATGCTTTCTTGAGACTTCAATGCTAAGAATGCTTCAATGCATCCAACCTCTTGTCCTATAACTGGAGCATCTTTTCTTCATATGTTTTCACTCCAAACGTCCTAAATCATCACACACAATTTAATTAGTCAAAAAATCAACAATTAACACATGTTGGATATTTTCAATACCAAATATTACCAAAAAGCAGTTAAAATATGGGTAAAGTAACATTAAAACATATAAAAATATGTCCAACATTAATGGGCGATATATTATTCTTTAAATGGCATTTTCAAATAATTTTGCAAACTCTCTAGATTATATTTCAACATTTATATTATCGATGTCACGACCCAATTTCACCTATAGGTCGTGATGGCGACCCATACTACAGCTAGGCAAGCCAATAAATAAATTAAACATATATCAATTATTTTCAGAATAATATTCTAAGAAATTTTATTATTTTACTAGCAATATTAAGAAATTAGAAAACAATATTACAATTCCAAATTCTACCAATGTGTATACCAAGACCTGGTGTCACAAGTGTATGAACATCTAATAGATTATACAAAATCTCAAATACTGTCTGAAATAAAAATAGACAGAATGAAAAATACAAGGAGCGACACTGGTAGCTGCACAACGGCTCAGAAAGGCAGCTCACCACTATGCCCCTGAATAACGTGGGTGTAAGACGATAGATCCCCCACTAGTACTTGTCTCAGGTCCTGCACAAAAAGTGCAACAAGTGTAGTATGAGTACGTAAACAACGTGTACCCAGTAAGTATCAAGCCTAATCTCGAAGTGGTAGAGACGAGATGCCCGACTTTGACACTCACTATGAGTCAATAATAATAATTGAAATAAAACTAGAATATTTAAATCAGCATGATTCACAGAATTTACAATAATTTATTTAACCAGTAGAAATAATTAAATTCCTTCAAATGCAACAATTCTCAATATATTATTTAAATTCCTTTAATTCCAATAAAATTTCCAATTTATCAATTAGTCTAATTTACAGGAATAACAATAATTCCTTAACAAGCAGGAATAATAATTCTTTAAATTTCAAAGATTTCCAATTTATCAATTAGCTTCGCAAGCTGCAATAAACTATCAAAGTATCGTGTGATTATTATTATTAAGCACGATTTCTACTGAGGTCGTACGACCCGATCCAGAGTGTCGTGTACACTGCCGAGGGACGTGCGGCATGATCCATAGATGCATCTATCCTGCCGAGGCATTCGGCCAGCTTCACATGAAAGGAGGACATTTTCTTATGTACCTCCGGAATGAGAATATATTTATTATAAGATAAATTCAGGAGGAAGAACAATTTCTCTTAACAATTAATTAATTTAAACAAAAAATTTAAGCATATGAGATTTCCATCCCATGTGAGATTTCCATCTTTTAATATTTTTATCTAACAATTCACAACATATATATAAATATATCAAATAATTTAATTAAGTAAAGACTACAATTTACACAAGTAATTCATGCTTTTGAGTCCTAAACTACCCGGACTTTAGCATTTAATAGTAGCTACGCACGGACTCTCGTCACCTCGTGCGTACGTAGCCCCCACAATTAGTACAAATTATTTAATTTAATCACCTATCGGGTAATTTCCCCATCACAAGATTAGACAAGAGACTTACCTCAATTTCCTCCAATTTAATCCACTAGAAGGCCCTTTCCTCGATTATCCAACTTTGATTGGCTCGAATCTAACCAAAAATAATTTGATACAATCACTAAAATTTTTAGGAATCAATTCTATAAGAAAATACTACATTTTCAATAAAAATTTCGAAATTAATTAAAAATTCATCTGTGGGGCCCACATCTCGGAATCCGGTAAAAGTTACAAAATCAGACAACCCATTTAATTACGAGTCCAACCATACCAATTTCACTCAAATCCGACTCCGAATCAATACCGAAATCTCGAAAATTCTTTTCTATGAGATTTCAAAAAATTCCTAAATTTTAATCTCAAAACACTAATAAAATGGTGAAAACAATAATATATTTGTGTATATAGACCAAATCCGAGTTAAAATCACTTACCCCAATATTTTTTCTTGAAAATCTGTCAAAAGTCGCCTCTACTCAAGCTCAAGTTCGTCAAAAATGGCAAATGGGACGAATGCCCCCTTGTTTTTATAACTTACAGATCTGTCGAGGTTGACCTCGATCCTGGACCTCGATCATGGAGTCCGATCATGGAGTTCGACTCATGGAGTCCGATCATGGAGTCTGATCATGGAGTCCGATCATGGAGTCCGATCATGGATTCCGACTCATGGAGTTCGATCATGGAGTCCAATCATAGGCTCGATCACAACACAGAATTTCCAGCAAAAGAGAAAAATTGCAGCAGCTGTTTTAAGTTTAACTTTTTATCCGTTAACCATCTGAAACTCACTCGAGGCCCTCGGGACCTCAACCAAATATACCAACAAATCCTAAAATATCATACGGACTTATTTGAAACCTCAATTCACATAAAACGACGTTAAAACCACGAATTATGCTCCAATTCAAACTTAATGAAACTTAAAATTTCCAACTTCTACATTCGATGTCGAAACCTATCAAATCAAGTCCGATTGACCTCAAATTTTGCACACAAGTCATAAATGATATAACGAAGCTATGAAAAGTTTCGAACCTATATTGCGACTCCGGTATCAAAAAGTTAACTCCCCGGTCAAACTTCCAAACTTAAATTCTTGTTTAGCCATTTCAAGCCTAATTTCACTACGGACTTCCAAATAAAATTTTGATCACGCTCCTAAGTCAAAAATCACCATATGGAGCTGTTGAAATCATCAAAATTCTATTCCGGGGTCGTTTGCACATAATTCGACATCCGGTCACTATTTGAACTTAAACTTTTAATTTTTTATCAAAATTCCATATCTCGGGTTAGGGACCTTGGAATTTGATTCCGGGCATACGTCCAAGTCCCAAATCACAATACGGACCTACCGGAACTATCAAAACACTGATCCGAATCCGTTTGCTCAAAATATTGACCAAAGTCAACTCAGTTGAGTTTTAAATGCTCTAATTCATATTTTAATCCATTTTTCACATAATATTTTTGCGAAAAATTTTACGGACTGCGCACGCAAGTCGAGGAATGATAAAATAGTACTTTTCGAGGTCTTAAAATATAGAATTAATTATTAAATTTAAAGTTGATATTTTGGATCATCACAATCGAGTAGGTATCTAAATTAGTTCCAAGATCGATTCCTTAAAAAACAAGGCTTCGGTAATCAAGATATTCTTTTCCTATTCAAATTTCTTTCAGATGAGGTTCAACATTGGATGCGATTAACCTAGTAATCAAGATACATTTCAAAGTGTTAATTACTAACACTAAAAATTAATCCAATTAGTCTTTCTAACAATAAATCCAATTAGTCTCGAAGTCCAAAACATCCGAGGCGATCGATGTGCATGTGGTCCTATATCTAATATTTCAATTAATATGCCATATGCAGAAAATGGAATATTAATTATGAATGTATAACATCAAAGAAAATATTAGAAGAAATATCTTCGGAGGCTAGTTGATGGATGTGGATTTTGTTGGTGATCATATCGACAATACCAGTTTATTTATTGGAAGATTCTTTCAGGAAAAAAAGTAATATTATTTAACTCTACTAGCATATGTATCAAAAAAATCAACTAGAACAAGATATTTTAGAAATCTCATAAAAATATGAGACAAGGAAATAAATATGAATACGTTTGGTGAAGTGCTAGAATAGGTGCATGGCATTGTCTTGTTTTAAGCAATACGTTTTACCAATATTCTTTTCATTCTCTTTTTTCTTCACCATTATGAAATAGTTGATTAATGTAACAGTTAAATTATTTCTAGCAATGTCTTTGAGAATTATTATACTTTCATACATGGATGTTAAATAGATGAGTTGGGCTGATTACGAGCATATTAAATTGAGCTGAGTCAATAAATAGGCAGGTCACTGAGTTACTTGGACTGAGATGAATTGAGTCAAGATGAGATAAAATTTCATAGCCCAAACCCGCTCAACTCTTACTAAGCATTAATTAATACTAGTCTCTATGTACATGTCTTGCACGTATAACAATAGGCGCACCTAATAGTTAACATAAGATATGTGAATAAACTTGTTATCGGAAATGTCACGACCCAATTTCACCTATATGTCGTGATGACGCCCAACACTACAGCTAGACAAACCAACTAATAAATTAAACATATATCGATAAAATTTATATCTAAGAAAAATAATAAGACACAAAATTCTACCAATGTGTATGCCAAGACCCGGTGTCACAAGTGTATGAGCATCTAGTAGATTATACAAAACTCCAAATACTGGCTGAAATGAAAATAGACAGAATTAAAAATACAAGAAGAGGCATTGATAGCTGCAGGACGGCTCAGAAAGGCAGCTAACCACTACGTCCCTGGATAACGAGGATGTGCGATGATAGGTCCTCCACTAGTGTCTGTCTCAGATCCTGCACAAAAAGTGCAGCAAGTGTAGCATGAGTACGTAAACAACGTGTACCCAGTAAGTATCAAGCCTAATCTCTAAGTGGTAGAGATGAGATAGCCGACTTTGACACTCACTAAGGGTCAACAATAATAAATGGAATAAATTATAATTATTCAAATCAACATGATTCACAGAGTTAACAATAATTTTATTCAATTAGCAGAAATAATAAAAATCTTTCAAATGCAACAATTCACAATCTATTAATTAAATCCTTTAATTTCAATAAAAATTTTAATTTATCAAATAGCTTTACAAGCTGTAATTCAATTTTAATCAATTTTCAATTTATCAAATAGCTTTAAGAACTACAATTCAGTTGTCCAAAAATCGTGTAATTATTATTATTATCAAGCACGATTTCTGTCGAGGTAGTACATCCCGATCCAGAATTTCGTGTATACTGCCTAGGGACGTGCGACACGCTCCATAGATGCATCTATCCTGCCGAGGCGTTCGGCCCACTCCACAAGAAAGGAGGACATTTTCTTATGTACCTCCGGAATGAGAGTATATTCATTATAAGATAAATTCGAGAGAATGAACAATTCATTTTAATAATTAATTAATTTAAACAAAAAATTTAAGCATAGGAGATTTTCATCCTTTAATATTTTTATCTTACAATTCACAACATATATATAAATATATCAAATAATTTAAATAAGTAAAGACTACTATTTACACAAGTAATTCATGCTTTTAAGTCCTAAACTACCCGAACTTTAGCATTAATAGTAGCTACGCACGGACTCTCGTCACCTCGTGCGTACGTAGCCCTCGTAATTAGCAACAATTATTTAATTTAATCACATATGGGGTAATTTCCCCCTCACAAGATTAGACAAGAGACTTACCTCGTCTTGCTCCAATTTAATTCACTAGTAGGTCTTTTTCTCGATTATCTAACCTCGATTGGCTCGAATCTAACCAAAAATAATTCGATACAATCACTAAAATTTATAGGAATCAATTCTATAAAAAAATACTATATTTTCAATAAAAATCCCGAAAGTAATTAAAAATCCGTCTGTAGGGCCCACATTTCGGAATCCGGCGAAAGTTACGAAATCCGATAGCCCATTTAATTACGAGTCCAACCATACCAGCTTCACTCAAATTCGGCTCTGAATCGACACTTTAATCTCAAAAATCAATTTCTATGAGATTTCTAAAATGTTCCCAACTTTCAATCTCAAGACACTAATTTATAGTGAAAATAATGATATACTTGTATATGTAGACCAAATCTGAGTTAGAATCACTTACCCCAATGTTTTTCCCTTAAAAATCTGTCAAAAGTCGCCTCTGCTCAAGCTCAAGTTCGTCAAAAATGGCAAATGGGACGAATGCCTTCTTTTATAAACCACCGAGGCAGCCTTCGGAATTGAGCCTCGATCGTGGCCCTCGAGCTGGACTTCGATCATGGCCTTGAGCCTGGGACTCTGTCATGGCCTCGATCATGGCATCGAGCCTGTGCCTTCGATCGTGACCCTCGATCATGGGTCTTGATCCTAGCCCTTGATTTGGACCTTCGATCATGGCCCTTGAGTTGGACCTTCGATCATGGCCCTCGAGCTGGACCTTCGATCATGGCCCTCGAGCTGGACCTCCGATCGTGGCTTCGATACACAAGCTCGAGCCTGAGCCTCGTCAACCCTGGGCTCAATATCTGGGCTCGATATTTGGCTCGATCACAGCCCAAAATGTCCAACAGAAGATGAAACATTGCAGCAGCTTTTTAAGTCCAACTTTTGATCTGTTAACCATCCGAAACTCACCCGAGGCCCTTGGGACCTCAATCAAATATACCAACAAGTCCTAAAACATCATACGAACTTATTTGAAATCTCAAATCCCATAAAACGACGCTAAAATCATGAATCATGCTCCAATTCAAGCTTAATGAAACTTAGAATTTCCAACTTCTACATTCAATGTCGAAACCTATCAAATCAACTCCGATTGACCTCAAATTTTGCACACAAGTCATAAATGACATAACAGAGCTATGAAAATTTTCAAAACTGGATTCCGACTCCGATATCAAAAAGTCAACTCCCCGGTCAAACTTCCAAACTTAAATTCCTATTTTAGCCATTTCAAGCCTAATTTAACTACGGACTTCCAAATAAAATTTTGAACACGCTCCTAAGTCTAAAATCACCATACGGAGCTGGTGGAATCGTCAGAATTCTATTCCGAGGTCGTTTTCTCAAAATGTTGACCGAAGTCAAACTTGGCCTTTTAAAGCCAACTTAAGGAACCAAGTGTTCCGATTTCAACCCAAACACTTCCAAATCCCAAACCAACCATCCCCGCAAGTCATAAATCATAAAAAACACATACGAAAAGTTTTATTTTAGGGAACGGGGTTCTAAAAGTTAAAATGATCGGTTGGGTCATTACATTCTACACCTCTTAAACAAACGTTTGTCCTCGAACGAGTTTAGAATTATACCTGAAGTGCTGAATAAGTGTGGATATCTGCTCCGCATGTTTTCCTCGGCCTCCCAAGTCGCTTCCTCGACTGGTTGGCCCCTCCACTAGACCTTTACTGCAGAAATCCTCTTGGACCTCAACTGGCGAACTTGTTTATCAACAATGGCAACTGGCTCCTCTTCATAACCCAAGCTATTATCTAGCTGAACTGTGCTGAAGTCTAACACATGTGATAGGTCGTCATGATACTTTCAGAGCATAGATACATGGAAAATCGGATGAACTCCCGATTGGATGGGAGGCAATGCAAGCTCATAAGCAACCTCCCCAACTCGTCTCAACACCTCAAATGGGCCTATAAACCTTGGGATCAATTTCCCCTTTTTCCCAAATCTCATGATTCCCTTCATCGACGAAACTTTCAAGAGAACTGTTTTAACCATCATAAATGATAAATCACGCGCTTTCTGATCTGCGTAACTCTTCTGTCTAGAGTGCGCTATACGAAGTCGCTCCTGAATCAACTTTAGCTTTTTCAAGGCATCCTTCACCAAATCAGTACCATATAACTTAGCCTCAGCGGGCTCAAACCATCCGATGGGCGAACGACATAGCCGACCAATTAAAGCCTCAAATGGAGCCATCTCGATGCTGAATTGGTAACTGTTATTATAAGCGAACTCGGCCAAAGGCAAGAAATGATCCCACTAACCTCCAAAGTCAATCACACATGCCCTAAGCATATCCTACAAAATCTGAATTGTCTGCTCTGACTGCTCGTCGGTCTGCTAATGAAAGGTTGTACTGAGCTCTACACGGGTCCCCAACTCACTCTGTACTGCTCTCCAGAAATGTGAAATAAACTGAGGGACTCTATCTTATATGATGGAAATTGGCACGCCGTGCAACCGAACTATCACCTGAATATATATTTAGGCCAACCTCTCTGAAGTATACGTAGTCACAACCGGAATGAAGTGTGCCGACTTGGTCAACCTATCAACAATGACCCAAACTGCATCAAACTTCCGCAAGGTCCGTGGCAACCCAACTACAAAGTCCATAGTGATGCGTTCCCATTTCCACTATGGTATAGTCATCTGCTAAAGTAAGCCGCCTGGCCTCTGGTTCTCATATTTAACTTGATGACAAGTTAGACACCTAGATACATACTCAACTATGTACTTTTTCATTCGTCTCCACCAATAATGCTGCCTCAAATTACGATACATCTTCGTAGCACCTGGATGAATAGAATACTGGAAACTGTGTGCTTCCTCTAGGATCTTTTTCCTCAGTCCATCCATAGTAGGAACACATAGACGATCCTGGAGTTGCAGAACGCCATCCGCTCTAATAGTAACTTCCTTGGCACCACCCCATTGTACCGTTTCTCGAAGAAGCATTAAGTGTGGATTATCATACTGGCGAGCCTTGATCTGTTCAAATAGTGAAGACTGAGCTACAACACATGCAAGAACTTGGCTGGGCTCTGAAATATCCAGCCGCACAAATCTGTTCACCAAGGACTGAATATCTGAAGCCAATGGCCTCTCCTCTGCTGAAATGAAAGCCAAACTACCCTTACTCTCCGCCTTTCTACTCAAGGCGTCTGCAACCACATTTCCCTTGCCCGGATGATACAAGATAGTAATATCATAATCATTCAGTAACTCAAGCCATCTGTGCTGGCTCAGATTTAGGTCCCTCTGCTTGAACAAATGCTGCAAGTTACGATGATCAGTGTAAACTTCACAAGACACTCCATAAAGATAATGCCTCCAAATCTTTAGAGCGTAAACAATCGCAGCTAACTCCAAATCATGTACTGGATAATTCTTCTCGTGGGGCTTCAGTTGACATGAAGCGTATGCAATAACTCACCCTTCCTACATCAATACACAACCCAAGCCAACACGTGAAGCGTCGCAATACACTGTATACATTCCCGAACCGGAAGGCAACACTAACACTGGTGCTGTAGTCAATGTTGTCTTGAGCTTCTGAAAGCTCGACTCACAATCATCGGACCATCGGAACGGAACACCCTTCTGGGTTAATTTGGTCAAAAGTACTGCAATAGATGAAAAACATTCCACAAACCGACGATAATAACCTGCTAAACCCAGAAAACTCCTGATCTCAGTCGCCTAAGTGGGACGATGCCAATTTTGAACTGCCTCAATCCTTTTGGGATCAACTTTAATGCCCTTGCCCGATACAATATGCCCCAAAAATGCTACAGACTCAAGCCAGAACTCACATTTAGAGAACTTAGCATATAATTTTTGTTCCCGTAACGTCTGAAGCACTACTCTCATATGCTGCTCATGCTCATCCTTACTGCGCGAGTAGATCAAAATATCATCAATGAAGACAATGACAAACGAATCAATATATGGCATGAATACCCTATTCATCAAATCTATAAATGATGCTGGGGCATTAGTTAAACCGAAGGATATCAACAGAAACTCATAATGACCATATCTAGTCCGAAAAGTAGTCATCGGAACATCCGAATCTCGAATCTTCAACTGATGGTACCCTGACCTCAAGTTGATCTTAGAGAATACCCTAGCACCCTGCAACTGGTCAAATAGATCATCAATACACGGCAACGGGTACTTGTTCTTAATAGTGACTTTGTTCAGTTGACGATAATCAATACATATCCGCATTGTTCCATCCTTCTTCTTCACAAATAATACCGGTGCACCCCAAGGCGATACACTCGGCCTGACGAACCCTTTGGCTAGTAACTCCTCAAGCTATTCCTTCAATTCTTTCGGAGCCATGCTATACGGTGGGATAGATATAGGCTGGGTATCTGGAGCCAAGTCAATACAGAAATCAATATCACGATCAGGTGGCATACCTGGAAGATCTGAAGGAAATACACCAGAGAACTCCCGAACTACAGGCACTGAATCAATAGCCGGAGTCTCTGCAGTAGTATCCCGAACATAGGCTAGATAAGCCAAGCAACCCTTCTCAACTATGTGTTGAGCCTTTATAAAAGAAATAACTCGATTAAATGAACTAACAGACGAACCCTTCCACTCCAGCTTAGGCAATGCTGGAATAGCCAAGGTAACGGTCTTGGCATGACAATCTAGAATAGCATGATATGGAGATAACCATTCCAAGCCCAGAATAATTACAAAATCGGTCATCTCAAGTAATAGAAGATCTGCTCTAGTTTCATAACCGCAGAATGTAATAATAAAGGACCGGTATATTTGGTTCACAATAACAGAATCGCCCACAGGAGTGAACACATAAACAGGAGTACTCAAGGACTCACAAGAAACACCTAGGAATGGAGCAAATAGAGATGACACATATAAATACGTAGATCCTGAATCAAATAATACTGAGGCATCTTTGCCGCAAATAGAAATAATACCTGTAATCACATCATCTGAGGCCTCTGCATCTGGTCTGGCCGAAAAAGCATAGAACCGAGCTGGAGCGCCAACTGTCTGGCCTCCGCCTGGCTGACCTCCACCTCTAGGACGACCCCTACTCACCTGTCCTCCACCTCTTGGTGGTCGGACTACTGGTGGAGCAACTGGTCCGGTAAGCATAGGCTGTTGACCCTGCTGCACTGGTCTACCCCGCGGTCTGGGGTAGAATCTCCGCATGTGACTGGGGTCCCCGCACCCGTAACAACTCTTCGGTGCGATGGGCTGCTGACTAAGTGCTTGGCCTTGGGGACCTAAATACCCACTGGAAGGACCCTGAATAGCTGGGGGGCGATAAGAACTCTCTGGTATAGCACTGAGATAAGGTCGCACTAGAGCACCCAGAGGAGGCGGTGGTGCTGGATATGGGGGCCTGTTGGACTGCCCTCTCACGAAATGACCTCTGCCCCCAGACGGAGCAACTCTGAACTCTCCAGAATACCTAAACCGCTTATCTCTAGTAACCTGCTCTCGGGTACGCTGACGTACACCCTCAATCCTCCAGGCTATCTCCACAACTAGCTCATAAGAAGTACCCATCTCAACCTATCAAGCCATAGTGGCCTGAATACCAGTATGTAAACCATCTACAAACCTCTGTACTCTCTCTGCCTCAGTAGGGAGTATCATAAGTGCATGGCAAGATAACTCAGAGAGCCTCGCCTCATGATCGGTCACTAACATCTGACCCTGCTGGAGCTGCTCAAACTGAAACTGCAACTCTTCCCTCTGAGAGGGTGGAATATACCTGTCCAGGAAGATACGGGTGAACCTATGCTAAGTTATGGGAGGAGAATCTGCTGGTCTTCCAAGAACATAAGACTGCCACCATCTACGGGCTCTGCCCTATAGCTGAAAAGTAGCAAAGTCTACCCCATGAGACTCCAATATCCTCATATTGTACAGTCTATCCTTGCACCGATCAATGAAATCCTGGGGATCCTCATGTCGCTCTCCCCCAAAGACAAGAGGATGTAGTCTAGTCCATTCGTCCAATAATTTTTGAGGATCAGCAGCTACAGCTGGCCTAGGCTCAGGTGTAGCTGCTGCCACTGGCTGGGCTCCACCCACGGGTAGTGCACCCTGGGTCTGATATACAACAGATGCCTATCCATGAGCCTGTGCGGTAGGGGTCTGTGCTCCCGCGCCCGCCTGAGATGTGGCTGGGTCTGCCAGAAATAAACCGGCCTGAGTCATATTGTCCATGAACCGTAGTATACGACCCATGACATCCTGCAATCCCGGTGCCGATGTGAAATCCACCCGAGCTGGCTCTGCCACATGTACCTCATCTTGTTTATCAACAATGGGGTTCTCTGCTGGACCCACTGGTGGCATAACTGGAACAGTCCTGGGATGTCATCGCCCTCTACCATGGGCTGGAGCCCTCCCTAGGCCTTTAGCAACTGGGGGAGTAGCTCTTCCCTGGTCTGGAACCTCATTAGAGCCCGTTCTCACCATCTGTGAGAGAATAAAAGAAGGATATTTAGTACTACATTAATTGCATGATGGAATATGAAGAAAGGTAGTTTCCTAACACCTTATAGCCTCTCGAAGATAAGTACAGACGTCTCCGTACCGATCCGTAGGACTCTATTAGGTCTGCTCATAACTTGTGAGACCTACGTGAACCTAGTGCTCTGATACCATGTTGTCGCGACCCAATTTCACCTATAGACCGTGATGGCGCCTAACACTACAACTAGGCAAGCCAACTAATAAATTAAATATATCGCTATAAAATTTAAATCCAAGAAAAATAATAAGACACCAAATTCTACAAATGTGTGTGCCAAGACCCGGTGTCACAAGTGTATGAGCATCTAGTAGATTATACAAAACTCCAAATACTGTCTGAAATAAAAATAGACAGAATTAAAAATACAAGAAGAGGCACAGGTAGGTGCAGGACGGCTTAGAAAGGTAGCTCACCACTACGCCCTTGGATAACGAGGATGTGCGATGATAGATCCTCCACTAGTTTCTGTATCAGATCCTACAAAAAATTTGCACTAAGTGTAGCATGAGTACGTAAACAACGTGTACCCGATAAGTATCAAGCCTAATCTCGAAGTGGTAGAGATGAGATAGCCGACTTTGACACTCACTAAGGGTCAACGATAATAAATGGAATAAATTATAATTATTCAAATCAGCATGATTCACAGAGTTAACAATAATTTTATTCAATTAGCAGAAATAATAAAAATCCTTCAAATGCAACAATTCCCAATCTATTAATTAAATCCTTCAATTTCAATAAAAAATTTTAATTTATCAAATAGCTTTACAAGCTGTAATTCAATTTCAATAAATTTCTAATTTATCAAATAGCTTTACAAGCTACAATTCAATTGTCCAAAAATCGTGTAATTATTATTATTATCAAGCACGATTTCTACTGAGGTCGTACGACCCGATCCAGAGTTTCGTGTACACTACCGAGGGACGTGCGGCACGATCCATAGATGCATCTATCCTACCGAGGCGTTTGACCCGCTCCACAAGAAAGGAAGACATTTTCTTATGTACCTCCGGAATGAGAGTATATTCATTATAAGATACATTCGGGAGAATGAACAATTTCTTTTAACAATTAATTAATTTAAATAGAAAATTCAAGCATATGAGATTTTCATCCTTTAATATTTTTATCTAACAATTCACAACATTTATATAAATATATCAAATAATTTAATTAAGTAAAGACTACCATTTACACAAGTAATTCATGCTTTTGAGTCCTAAACTACCCGGACTTTAGCATTAATAGTAGCTACGCACGGACTCTCGTCACCTCGTGCGTACGTAGCCCCCACAATTAGCAACAATTATTTAATTTAATCACCTATGGGGTAATTTCCCCCTCACAAGATTAGACAAGAGACTTACCTCGTCTTGCTCCAATTTAATCCACTAGTAGGCCTTTTCCTCGATTATCCAACCTCGATTGGCTCGAATCTAACCAAAAATAATTTGATACAATCACGAAAATTTATAGGAATCAATTCTATAAGAAAATACTACATTTTCAATAAAAATCCGGAAAGTAATTAAAAATTCATGTGTGGGGCCCATATCTCGGAATCCGATGAAAGTTACGAAATCCGATAACCCATTCAATTACTAGTCCAACCATATCAGTTTCAGTCAAATCCGACTCCGAATCGATACTAAAATCTCAAAAATCCGTTTGTATGAGATTTCTAAAAAATTTCCCAACATTCAATCTCAAAACACTAATTTATAGAGAAAACAATGATATACTTGTATATGTAGACCAAATCAAAACTTACACAAATGATCAATTTTGTCATGTTAGTTGGATAATTATGAATTATAGTTTTAAAATATTTAATGTGATGGTATCTTAACGAACACTTCTTTGTGTACAATAATTTTTTGTGTATGTTTTTGTAATGACCCAACCGGTCATTTTAACATTTAGAACCCCATTCCCTAAAATAAAACTTCCCGTAGGTGCTTGTAATGATTTATGACTTGCGGGGATGGTTGGTTCGGGATTTGGAAGTGTTTGGGATGAAACCGGAACACTTGGTTCCTTAAGTTGGCCTTAAAATGCTAAGTTTGACTTCGGTCAATATTTTGAGAAAACGACCCCAGAATAGAATTTTGATGATTCCAACAGCTCTGTATGGTGATTTTGGACTTAGGAGCGTGTTCGAAATTTTATTTGGAAGCTCGTAGCTAAATTAGGCTTGAAATGGCTAAAAACAAGAATTTAAGTTTGGAAGTTTGACCGATGAGTTGACTTATTGATACTGGAGTCGGAATCCAGTTCTGAAAATTTTCATAGCTCCGTTATGTAATTTATGACTTGTGTGTAAAATTTGAGGTCAATCGGAGTTGATTTGATAGGTTCCGACATCGAATGTAGAAGTTGAAAACTCTTAGTTTCATTAAGCTTGAATTGGGGTATGATTCATGGTTTTAGCGTTGTTTGATGTGATTTAGAGGTTCGACTAAGTTCGTATGATGTTTTAGGACTTGTTGGTATATTTGGTTGAGGTCCCAAGGGCCTCGAGTGAGTTTTAGATGGTTAACGGATCAAAAGATGGACTTAAAAACCTGCTGCAATTTTCCCTTCTGCTGTATATTCTAGGCTGTGATCGAGCCCCAGATCGAACCCAGATATCGAGCCCACGATCGAGTCCTGAGTCGAAGCCATGATCGAAGGCAAGGTTGAGGGCCAGGATCAAGACCCAAGGCTCGAGGGCCAGGATCAAGACCAAAGATCGAACTTGATCGAGATCATGACCATGTCCTAGGCTCGAGGCCTGATCGAGGCCATGACCAGCTCCCAAGATCGAGCTCCCTGAGATCGAGCTCCCTGAGATCGAGGCCATGACCAGCTCCCAAGATCGAGCTCCTTGATCGAGCTCCCTGAGATCGAGCTCCCTGAGATCGAGCTCCCGAGATCGAGCTCCCCTGATCGAGCTCCTTGATCGAACTGGACAGAGCTGTAAGTTATAAAAACAGAGGACATTCGTCCCATTTGCCATTTTTGACGAACTTGAACTTGAGCAGAGGCGACTTTTGATAGACTTTCAAGGAAAAAACATTGGGGTAAGTGATTCTAACTCGGATTTGGTCTACATATACAAGTATATCATTGTTTTCACCATAAATTAGTGTTTTGAGATTTAAATTTGGGAAATTTTTAGAAATCTTATAGAAACGAATTTTTGAGATTTCGGTATCGATTCGGAGTCGGATTTTAGTGAAACTGGTATGGTTGGACTCGTAATTGAATGGGTTATCGGATTTCGTAACTTTTGCCGGATTCCGAGATGTGGGCCCCACGGATGAAGTTTTAATTAATTTTGGGATTTTTATTGAAAATGTAGTATTTTCTTATAGAATTGATTCCTATAATTTTTAGTGATTGTATCGAATTATTTTGGCTAGATTCGAGCCAGACAGAGTTGGATAATCGTGGAAAAGGCCTTATAGTGGATTGAATTGGAGCAAGACGAGGTAAGTCTCTTGTCTAATATTGTGAGTGGAGAAATACCTCATAGGTGATTAAAATTAAATAATTGTTGCTAATTGTGGGGGCTACGTACGCACGAGGTGACGAGAGTCCGTACGTAGCTACTATTAATGCTAAAGTCTGGGTAGTTTAGGACTCAAAGCATGCATTACTTGTGTAAATAGTATTCTTTTATTTATTAATCTTAATTAATATATATGAATATAATGTGAATTATTAGATAAAGATATTAAAGGATGGAAATCTCATAGGCTTGATTTTCTGTTTAAATTAATTAATTGTTAAAAGAAATTGTTCTCCTCCCGAATTTACCTTATAATAAATATACTCTCCTTCCGGAGGCACATAAGAAAATGTCCTCCTTTCTTGTGGAGCGGGCCGAACGCCTCGGAAGGATAGATGCATCAATGGATCGCGCCGCACGTCCCTCAGCAGTGTACACGACACTCTGGATCGGACCGTACGTCCTCGGCAGAAATCGTGCTTAATAATAATAATTACACGATACATTAATAATTTATTTCAGCTTGTGAAGCTAATTCATAAATTGGAAAATCCTTGGAATTTAATGAATTATTATTGTTGCCTGTTAAGGAATTAATTGTTACTCCTATAAATGAGATTTAATTGATAAATTAGAAATTATTTGAATTGAAGGAATTTAATTAATATATTGAGAATTGTTACAGTTGAAGGAATTTGATTATTTCCGCTGATTAAATAAATTATTGTAAATCCTGTAAATCATGCTGATTTAAATATCCTAGTTTTATTTCAGTTATTATTATTTACCCATAGTGAGTGTCAAAGTCGGCCATCTCGTCTCTACCACTTCGAGATTAGGCTTGATACTTACTGGGTACACGTTGTTTACGTACTCATACTACACTTGCTGCACTTTTTGTGCATGATCTGAGACAGGTACTAGTGGAGGACCTATCATCACATACCCACGTCATCCCGAGGCATAGTGGTGAGCTGCCTTTCTGAACCGTTCTGCAGCTACCAGTGTCTCTTCTTATATTTATATTCTGTCTATTTCATTTCAGACAGTATTTGGAGTTTTGTATAATCTACTAGATGCTCATTCACTTGTGACACCAGGTCTTGGCACACACATTGGTAGAGTTTGTGTTCATATTTTCTTGGTTTTAAATTTTATCAGTGTATGCTTAATTTATTAGTTGGCTTGCCTAGCTATAGTGTTGGGCGCCATCATGACCTATAGGTGAAATTGGGTCATGACAACATGTTATCAGAGCACTAGGGTGTTGTCAAGACCCAATTTCACCTATAGGTCGTGATGGCGCCCAACACTACAGCTAGGCAAGCCAACTAATAAGTCAATCGTACATTGGTTAAACTTTTATTCCAAGAAAATAATAAAATACCAACTTCTACCAATGTGTGTGCCAAGACCCGGTGTCACAAGTGCATGAGCATCTAGTAGATTATACAAAACTCCAAATACTGTCTGAAATGAAATAGACAGAATATAAATATAAGAAGAGACACTGGTAGCTGCAGAACGGCTCAGAAAGGCAGCTCACCACTATGCCTCGGGATGACGTGGGTATGTGATGATAGGTCCTCCACTAGTTCCTGTCTCAGGTCCTGCACAAAAAGTGCAGCAAGTGTAGTATGAGTACGTAAACAACGTGTACCCAGTAACTATCAAGCCTAATCTCGAAGTGGTAGAGACGAGATGGCCGACTTTGACACTCACTATGGGTCAATAATAACTTAAATAAAACTAGGATATTTAAATCAGCATAAATTACAGAATTTATAATAATTTATTTAATCAGCGGAAATAATCAAATTCCTTTAAATGTAACAATTCTCAATATATTAATTAAATTCCTTCAATTCAAATAATTTCTAATTTATCAATTAAATCTCATTTACAGGAGTAACAATTAATTCCTTAACAAGCAAGAATAATAATTCATTAAATTCTAAAGATTTTCCAATTTATTAATTAGCTTCACAAGCTGAAATAAATTATTAAAGTATCGTGTAATTATTATTATTAAGCATGATTTCTGCCGAGGACGTACAGCCTGATCCAGAATGTCGTGTACACTGCCGAGGGACGTGCGGCGCGATCCATAGATGCATCTATCCCGCCGAGGCGTTCGGCCCGCTCTACAAGAAAGGAGGACATTTTCTTATGTGCCTTCGGAAGGAGAGTATATTTATTATAAGATAAAATTTGAGAGGAGAACAATTTCTTTTAACAATTAATTGATTTAAACAAAAATTAAGCATATGAAAATTTCATATTTTTCTACTTTTCATGACAATTCACAATATATACATCAATTATTTTAATTAATAAAGAATACAATTCACACAAGTAATTCATGCTTTGAGTCTTAAACTACTCGGACTTTAGCATTAATAGTAGCTACGCACGAACTCTCGTCACCTCGTGCGTACGTAGCCCCCGCAATTAGCAATAATTATTTAATTTTAATCACATATGAGGTAATTTTCCCCTCACAAGATTAGATAAGAGACTTACCTCGTCTTGCTCCAATTTAATCCACTATAAGGCCTTTTCCACGATTATCCAACTCCGTCTGGCTCGAATCTAGCCAAAATAATTCGATACAATCACCAAATATTATAGGAATCAATTCTATAAGAAAATACCACATTTTTAAGAAAAGATCCCGAAATTACTTAAATCTTCGCCCGCGAGGCCCACATCTCGGAATCCGGCGAATGTTATGAAATCCGACAACCCATTCAATTACGAGTCCAACCATATCAGCTTCACTCAAATCCGACTCCGAATCGATACCGAAATCTCAAAAATTCGTTTCTATGAGATTTCTAAAATTTTTCCAAATTTAAATCTCAACACACTAATTTATGGTGAAAACAATGATATACTTGTATATGTAGACCAAATCCGAGCTAGAATCACTTACCCCCAATGTTTTTCCCTTGAAAATCTGCCAAAAGTCGTCTCTGCTCAAGCTCAAGTTCGTCAAAAATGGCAAATGGGAAGAATGCCCTCTTTTTATAAAACTACCTAGCAGCCTTCGGAACTGGTCCTCGAACTGGGCCTCGATCGCGGCTTCGATCACAGGCTCGAGCCTGGACCTCGATCAGGGCATCGAGATTGGGCCTTCGATCAGGACATCGAGGTTGGGCCTTCGATCAGGGCATCGAGCATGCCTTCGATCAGGGCATCGAGCATGGGCCTTCGATAAGAGCATCGAGCATGGGCCTTCGATCAGGGCATCGAGCATGGGTCTCGATCCTAGCCCTCGAGCTTTACCTTCGATCATGTCCTCCTTAGACCTTTGATTGTGGCTTTGATCTCAAGATTGAGACTGAACCTCGTCAACCCTGGGCTCGATACCTGGGCTCGATATCAACACAGAATATCCAACAGAAGAGGAAACACTGCAGCAGCTTTTAAGTCCAATTTTTGATCCGTTAACCATCTGAAACTCACCCGAGGCCCTCGGGACCTCAACTAAATATACCAACAAGTCCTAAAACATCATACAAACTTAGTCAAACCTCTAAATCACATCAAACAACGCTAAAACCATGAATCATACCCCAATTCTAGCTTAATGAAACTAAGAGTTTTTAACTTCTACATTAAATGTCGGAACCTATCAAATCAACTCCGATAGACCTCAAATTTTACACACAAGTTATAAATTACATAGCGGAGCTATGAAAATTTCCGGAACTGGATTCCGACTCCGATATCAAAAAGTCAACTCATCGGTCAAACTTCCAAACTTAAATTCTTGTTTTTAGCCATTTCATGCCTAATTTAACTACGGACTTTCAAATAAAATTCCGAACACGCTCCTAAGTCCAAAATCACCATACGGAGCTGTTGGAATCATTGAAATTCTATTCCGGGGTCATTTTCACATAATTAGACATCCGGTCTCTATTCGAACTTAAACATTTTAATTTTTCTTCACAATTCCATATCTCGGGCTAGGGACCTCGAAATTTGATTCCGGGCATACGTCCAAGTCCCAAATCACGATACGAACCTATCGAAACTGTCAAAACACTGATCCGAGTCCATTTGCTCAAAATGTTGACCAAAGTCAACTCAATTGAGTTTTAAAGCTCTAATCCACAATTTAAATCCATTTTTCACATAAAGACTTTCCATAAAATTTTACGGATTGCGCACGCAAGTCGAGGAATGATAAATAGTACTTTTTGAGATCTTAGAACACATAATTAATTATTAAATTTAAAGATGACATTTTGGGTCATCACCGTAGGTCTCACAAGTTATGGGCAGACCTAATAGAGTCTTGTGGATCGGTACGGAGACGTCTGTACTTATCTTCGAGAGGCTATAGGGTGTTAGGAAATTACCTTTCTTCACATTCCATCGTGCAATTGATGTAGCACTAAAAATCCTTCTCTTATTTTCTCACAGATGGTGAGAACGTACTCGAATGAAGTTCCAGACTAGGGAAGAGCTACTCCCCCAGTTGCTAGAGGCCGAGGCAGAGGCCGAGGGAGGGCTCCAGCCCGTGGTAGATGGCGAGGACATCCTAAGACTATTCTAGTTATGCCGCCAGTGGGTCCAGCAGAGAATCCCATTATTGAGGAGCAGGGTGAGGTGCCTGTGGCAGAGCCAACTCCGATGGATTTTACATCTGCACCAGGATTTCAGGACGTCATAGGTCGTATACTGCGGTTCATGGACAATATGACTCAGGCCGGTTTATTTTCGGCAGACCTAGCCACATCTCAGGCGGACGGGGGAGCACAGACCCCTACCGCGCAGGCTTATGGACAGGCAGCTGTTGTATATCAGACCCAGGGTGCACTACCCGTGGGTGGAGCCCAACCAGTGCCAGCAGCTACACCTGAGCCCAGGCCAGCTGTAGCCACCGATCCTCAGAAACTATTGGACAGATGGACTAGACTACATCCTCCTGTCTTCGGGGGTGAGCAACATGAGGATCCATAGGATTTCATTGATCGTTGCAAGGATAAACTATACAATATGAGGATATTGGAATCCCATGGGGTTGATTTTGCTACTTTTCAAGTAGAGGGTAGAGCCCGTAGATGGTGGCAGTCTTACGCTCTTGGCATACCAGCAGATTCTCCTCCCATGACTTGGGACAGGTTCACCCGTATCTTCTTGGACAGGTATATTCCACCCTCCTAAAGGGAAGAGTTGAAGTTTCAGTTTGAGCAGCTCTAGCAGGGTCAGATGTTAGTGACTGATTATGAGGCGAGGTTTTCTGAATTATCTCACCATGCACTAATGATACTCCCTACTGAGGCAGGGAGAGTGCGAAGGTTTATAGCCGGTTTACATACTGGTATTCAGGCCACTATGGCTCGAGAGGTTGAGATGGGTACTTCTTATGAGCGAGTTGTGGAGATACCCCGGAGCATTGAAGGTGTACGTCAGTGGAGCCGAGAGCAGATTTTGAGAGATAAGCAGTTCAGGTACTCTGAAGAGTTCAGAGGTGCTCCGTCCGGGGGCAGGGGTCAGTTCGTGAGGGGACAGTCCAGCAGACCCCCATATCCAGCACCACCACCTCCTCGAGATGCTCCAGTGCGACCTTATCTCAGTGCTATCCCAGAGAGTTCTTACCACCCACCAGCTATTCTGGGTCCTCCCAGTGGGTATTCACGTCTCCAGGGCCAGACACTTAGTCAGCAGCCCATCGCACCGAAGAGTTGTTACGAGTGCGGGGATCCCAGTCACATGCGGAGGTTTTGCCCAAGGCTTCGGGGTAGACCAGTACAGCAGGGTCAGCAGCCTATGCTTACCGGACCAGTTGCTCCACCAGTAGTCCGACCACCCAGAGGTGGAGGACAAGTGGGTAGGGGCCATCCTAGAGGTGGAGGTCAGCCAGGCGGAGACCAGATAGTTGGCGCTCCAGCTCGGTTCTATGCTTTTCCGGCTAGACCAGATGCAGAGACCTCAGATGCTGTGATTACAGGTATTATTTCTATTTGTGGCAAAAATGCCTCAGTATTATTTGATCCATGATCTACGTATTCATATGTGTCATCTCTATTTGCTCCATTCCTGGGTGTTTCTCGTGAGTCCTTGAGTAATCTTGTTTATGTGTCCACTCCTGTGGGCGATTCTGTTGTTGTGAACCGGATCTACCGGTCATGTATTATTACATTCTATGGTTATGAAACTAGAGCAGATCTCTTATTGCTTGGGATGACAGATTTTGAAATTATTTTGGGCATGGACTGGTTATCTCCATATCATGCTATTCTAGATTGTCATGCCAAGACTGTTACCTTGGCTATTCCAGCATTGCCTAAGATGGAGTGGAATGGTTCGTCTATTAGTTCATTTAATTGAGTTATTTCTTTTATAAAGGCTCAACACATGGTTGAGAAGGGTTGTTTGGCTTATCTAGCCTATATTCGGGATACTACTGTAGAGACTCCGGCTATTGATTCAGTGCCTATAGTTCGGGAGTTCCCCGATGTATTTCTGTCAGATCTTCCAGGTATGCCACCTGATCATGATATTGATTTCTGTATTGACTTGGCTTCAGATACCCAGCCTATATCTATCCCACCATATCGCATGGCTCCGAAAGAATTGAAAGAACAGCTTGAAGAGTTACTAGCCAAAGGGTTCATCAGACCGAGTGTATCGCCTTGGGGTGCACCAGTATTATTTGTGAAAAAGAAGGATGGAACAATGCGGATGTGTATTGATTATCGCCAATTGAACAAAGTCACTATTAAGAACAAGTACTCGTTGCCGCGTATTGATGATCTATTTGATCAGTTGCAGGGTGCTAGGGTATTCTCTAAGATCGACTTGAGGTCGGGGTACCATCAGTTGAAGATTCGGGATTCGGATGTTCCTAAGACTGCTTTTTCGGACTAGATATGGTCATTATGAGTTTCTGGTAATGTCTTTCGGTTTAACTAATGCCCCGGCAGCGTTTATGGATCTGATGAACAGGATATTCATGCCATATATTGATTCGTTTGTCATTGTATTCATTGATGACATATTAATCTATTCGCACAGTAAGGAGGAACATGAGCAGCATATGAGAGTGGTGCTTCAGACATTGCGGGAACAAAAGATATATGCTAAGTTCTCTAAGTGTGAGTTTTGGATAAATTCTGTAGAATTTTTGGGACATATTGTATCAGGCGAAGGTATTAAAGTTGATCCCAAAAAGATTGAGGCAGTTCAGAATTGGCATCGTCCCACTTCGGCGACTGAGATCATGAGTTTTCTGGGTTTAGCAGGTTAGTATCGTCGGTTCGTGGAAGGTTTTTCATCTATTGCAGCACCTTTGACTAAATTAACCCAAAAGGGTGTTCAGTTCTGATGGTCCGATGATTGTGAGTCAAGCTTTCAGAAGCTCAAGACAACACTGACTACATCACCCGTGTTAGTGTTATCATCTAGTTCAGGAATATATACAGTGTATTGCGACGCGTCACGCTTTGGCTTGGGTTGTGTATTGATGCAGGAAAGGCGAGTTATTGCATATGCTTCACGTCAGCTGAAGCCCCACAAGAAGAATTATCCAGTACATGATTTGGAGTTAGCTGCGATTCTTCATGCTCTAAAGATTTGGAGGCATTATCTTTATGGGGTGTCTTGTGAAATTTACACTGATCATCGCAGTTTGCAGCATTTGTTCAAGCAGAGGGATCTAAATTTGAGGCAGTGCAGATGGCTGGAGTTACTAAAGGATTATGATATTACTATCTTGTATCATCCGGGCAAAGCAAATGTGGTTGCAGATGCCTTGAGCAGGAAGGCGGAGAGTATGGGTAGTTTGGCTTTCATTTCAGCAGAGGAAAGGCCATTAGCCTCGGATATTCAGTCCTTGGCTAACAAACTTATGAGGCTGGATATTTCAGAGCCTAGCCGAGTTCTTACATGTGTGGTGGCCCAATCTTCACTATTTGAGCAGATCAAGGCTCGCCAGTATGATGACCCATACTTGATGGTTCTTCGAGAAATGGTACTACGAGGTGGTGCCAAGGAAGTTACTATTAGAGCGGATGGTGTTCTGCGACTCCAGGATCGTCTATGTGTTCCTAATGTGGATGGACTAAGGAAAAAGATCCTGGGAGAGGCACACAGTTCTCGGTATTCTATTCATCCAGGTGCTACTAAGATGTATCGTGACTTGAGGCAACATTATTGGTGGCGATGAATGAAAAATGGCATAGTTGAGTATGTATCTAGGTGTCTAAATTGCCAGCAAGTTAAATATGAGCACCAGAGGCCAGGTGGCCTACTTCAACAGATAACTATACCAGAGTGGAAATGGGAATGAATTACTATGGACTTTGTAGTTGGGTTGCCGCGGACCTTGAGGAAGTTTGATGCAGTTTGGGTGATTGTTGACAGGTTGACTAAGTCGGCACATTTTATTCCTGTTGTGACTACATATACTTCAGAGAGGTTGGCCCAGATTTATATTCAGGAGATAGTTCGGTTGCACGGTGTGCCAATTTCCATCATATCAGATAGAGGCCCTCAGTTTACTTCACATTTCTGGAGAGCAGTACAGAGTGAGTTGGGGACCCGTGTAGAGCTCAGCACAGCCTTTCATCCGCAGACCGATGGACAGTCAGAGAGGACAATTCAGATTTTGGAGGATATGCTCAGGGCATATGTGATTGACTTTAGATGTCAGTGGGATCATTACCTACCTTTGGCCGAGTTTGCTTATAATAACAGTTACCAATCCAGCATCGAGCTGGCTCCATTTGAGGCTTTATATGATCGGCGATGTCATTCACCTATCTGATGGTTTGAGCCAGCTGAGGCTAAGTTATATGGTACTGATTTGGTAAGGGATGCCTTGGAAAAGGTAAAGTTGATTCAGGAGCGACTTCGTACAGCACAGTCCAGACAAAACAGTTACGCGGATCAGAAAGCACGTGATATATCATTTATGGTATGTGAAAATGTTCTCTTGAAGGTTTCGCCGATAAAGGGAATTATGAGATTCGGGAAGAAGGGCAAGTTGAGCCCAAGGTTTATAGGCCCATTTGAGGTGTTGAAACGAGGTGGGGAGGTTGCTTATGAGCTTGCATTGCCTCCCAGCCTATCGGGAGTTCATCCGGTTTTCCACGTATCTATGCTCCGAAAGTATCATGCCGACCTATCACATGTGTTAGACTTCAGCACAGTTCAGCTAGATAATAGCTTGGGTTATGAAGAGGAGCCAATTGCCATGGTTGATAAACAGGTTCGCCAGCTGAGGTCCAAGAGGATTTCTGCAGTAAAAGTCCAGTGGAGGGGCCAACCAGTCGAGGAAGCGACTTGGGAGGCCGAGGAAGACATGCGGAGCAGATATCCACACTTATTCAGCACTCCGGGTATAATTCTAAACCCGTTCGAGGACAAATATTTGTTTAAGAGGTGGAGAATGTAATGACCCAACCGGTCATTTTAACTTTTAGAACCCCCCTAAAATAAAACTTCCCGTAGGTGCTTGTAATGATTTATGACTTACGGGGATGGTTGGTTGGGGATTTGGAAGTGTTTGGGGTGAAACCGGAACACTTGGTTCCTTAAGTTGGCCTTAAAGTGCTAAGTTTGACTTCGGTCAACATTTTGAGAAAACGACCCCGGAATAGAATTTTGATGATTCCAACAGCTCCGTATGGTGATTTTGGATTTAGGAACGTGTTCGGAATTTTATTTGGAAGTCCGTAGCTAAATTAGGCTTGAAATGGCTAAAAACAAGAATTTAAGTTTGGAAGTTTGACCGATGAGTTGACTTTTTGATACCGGAGTCGGAATTCAGTTTCGAAAATTTTCATAGCTCCGTTATGTAATTTCTGACTTGTGTGTAAAATTTGAGGTCAATCAGAGTTGATTTGATAGGTTCCGATATCGAATGTAGAAGTTGAAAACTCTTAGTTTCGTTAAGCTTGAATTGGGGTATGATTCATGGTTTTAGCATTGTTTGATGTGATTTAGAGGTTCGACTAAGTTCGTATGATGTTTTAGGACTTGTTGATATATTTGGTTGAGGTCCCGAGGGCCTCGGGTGAGTTTTAGATGGTTAACGGATCAAGCCCCAGATCGAACCCAGATATCGAGCCCACGATCGAGGCCTGAGTCGAAGCCAGGGACGAGGCTCAGTATCGAAGCCACGATCGAAGGCAAGACTCGAGGGCCATGATCGAAGGTAAGGCTCGAGGGCCAGGATCAAGACCCAAGATCAAACTTGATCGAGGCCATGACCATGTCCCAGGCTCGAGGCCTGATCTAGGCCATGACCAGCTCCCAAGATCGAGCTCCTTGATCGAGCTCCCAAGATCGAGCTCCCTAAGATCGAGCTCCCTGAGATCGAGCTCCCCTGATCGAGCTCCTTGATCGAACTGGACAGAGCTGTAAGTTATAAAAACAGAGGACATTCGTCCCATTTGCCATTTTTGACGAACTTGAGCTTGAGCAGAGGCGACCTTTGACAGACTTTCAAGGGAAAAACATTGGGGTAAGTGATTCTAACTCGGATTTTGTCTACCTATACAAGTATATCATTGTTTTCACCATAAATTAGTGCTTTGAGATTTAAATTTGGGAAAGTTTTAGAAATCTCATTGAAATTTTTTGAGATTTCGGTATCGATTCGGAGTCGGATTTCGTAACTTTTGCCGAATTCTGAGACGTGGCCCCCACAAACGAATTTTTAATTAATTTCGGGATTTTTATTTAAAATGTATTATTTTCTTATAGAATTGATTTCTATAATTTTTAGTAATTGTATCGAATTATTTTGGCTAGATTCGAGCCAGACACAATTGGATAATCGTGTAAAAGGCCTTATAGTGGATTGAATTGGAGCAAGACGCGGTAAGTTTCTTTGTCTAATCTTGTGAGGGAGAAAATACCTCATAGGTGATTAAAATTAAATAATTGTTGCTAATTGTGGGGGCTACGTACGCACGAGGTGACGAGAGTCCGTGCGTAGCTACTATTAATGCTAAAGTCCGGGTAGTTTAGGACTCAAAGCATGCATTACTTGTGTAAATAGTATTCTTTGATTTATTAATATTAATTGATATATATGAATATATTGTGAATTGTTAGATAAAGATATTAAAGGATAAAAATTTTATAGGCTTGATTTTCTGTTTAAATCAATTAATTGTTAAAAGAAATTGTTCTCCTCCCGAATTTACCTTATAATAAATATAGTCTCCTTCCGGAGGCGCATAAGAAAATGTCCTCCTTTCTTGTGGAGCGGGCCGAACGCCTCGGCAGGATAGATGCATCTATGGATCGCGCCGCACGTCCCTCGGCAGTGTACACGACACTCTGGATCGGGTCGTACATCCTCGGCAGAAATCGTGCTTAATAATAATAATTACCCGATACTTTAATAATTTATTTCAGCTTGTGAAGCTAATTAATAAATTGAAAAATCATTGAAATTTAATGAATTATTATTCTTGCCTGTTAAGGAATTAATTGTTACTCCTATAAATGAGATTTAATTGATAAATTAGAAATTATTTGAATTGAAGGAATTTAATTAATATATTGAGAATTGTTACATTTGAAGGAATTTGATTATTTTCGCTGATTAAATAAATTATTGTAAATCCTGTAAATTATGCTGATTTAAATATCTTAGTTTTATTTCAGTTATTATTATTTACCCATAGTGAGTGTCAAAGTCGGCCATCTCGTCTCTACCACTTCGAGATTAGGCTTGATACTTAATGGGTACACGTTGTTTACGTACTCATACTATACTTGCTGCACTTTTTGTGCAGGATCTGAGACAGGTACTAGTGGAGGACCTATCATCACATACCCACGTCATCCCAAGGCATAGTGGTGAGCTGCCTTTCTGAGCCGTTCTGCAGCTACCAGTGTCTCTTCTTATATTTACATTCTGTCTATTTCATTTCAGACAGTATTTGGAGTTTTGTATAATCTACTAGATGCTCATTCACTTGTGACACCAGGTCTTGGCACACACATTGGTAGAGTTTGTGTTCATATTTTCTTGGTTTTAAATTTTATCAATGTATGCTTAATTTATTAGTTGGCTTACCTAGCTGTAGTGTTGGGCGTCATCACGACCTACATGTGAAATTGGGTCGTGATAGTTTCCTCCTAATTCTTTGGCTGCTCTGCCTTACCCAAAACTCTTGTTGTCGATCTTGATATCTCTCTTGAAAGTGAAGCATACTGTTGTTCGTGTAAGAAAATATATTGCGGTAAATATAGTCCAATATTTAGGATGTTTGTCGTTGTGCTTTATTTATTATATTTGCAAAACATAAACATACTAAAAATTATTTTCACATAAATTTAAAAGGATATTCCTTAGTTTCGGAGAATGAAAGTTGAATTTAGGGATAAGAATATACTTAGAAGCACATTGACCAGTATCATATTTTTTGTATGTATGACGTTATTGTCAAAACTTCTATATACAATATGTGTGCTATTACACAAGCTATTCGGCGTATCTAAGTTTTTCAGTAGCATGACGGGCATATTTTTCTTCAAAATCAACCTATATACAATGGAATATCAATTTTAACTTAGTCTATTATATAAACAGTGACACTAACATATGTAAGAAATAATAAACTTGACAACAAACATGTATGGTAGAAGGCCATTCGGTATTAAAGTATTTAAGTATTCTTCTTGGTAATAATTATTGGTATCATAGTCAAAAATAGAAAAATATTTTACTTTTACTATAAAATTTTGCAATCAACCTTTTATTTAGTTGATCAACATATTTATTTCTGCTAGCTAAGATATCTTTTTAATTCTATCATGCGATTTGCACAAATTATGTTTTAATCTAATGATAGAAATATTTCTATTATTAAATGCACTACTATTACCATTGGGATTGATAACCAAGTGTTTAAAAAGAACCAAATCATCTTTTATTGGATGCTCTTCTTTGTTTCTCACACATAGCAAGAAGACACTGAATATTGGATCTGTTTTTACTTTATATTTCTTGTCAGTTGAATCTTTTCATTTTAGGCCAGAAGTATAACTTTGGCAAGCTAGCTTTTACAGTCTTTGCTTTTGTCGATTTTGGAACTACTGGTAGTACTTGACATAAATCACATCCCAAGTCATTAATTTTCCACCAAATGGTTCATTAATATCCAATATATCTCTAGAACTCTCTCTAGAACTCCGAAAAATCATTTCGATCGCTTGATACTTAGCCATAAGTGCTTCATCCCATATTATTAATTTTGCTTTCCTTATAAATTAAGTATCATTGTTATATATATATATATATATATATATATATATATATATATATATATATATATATGTGTGTGTGTGTGTGTGTGTGTGTGTGTGTGTGTGTGTGTGTGTGTGTGTGTGTGTGTGTGTGTGTGTGTGTGTGTGTGTGTGTGTGTGTGTGTGTGTGTATTTAAGTTGTTTGAAGAGGTATATCAAATCTAAAGTGGGTGGCCTCACAATAAAATTATCGTTGGTACACCACTTGCTATTATTGCTAACAATGTCACGCCTCTTGATATGATATTTGCAAGTAATGCATGACATGGAAATATTATTTCGATTCCTCCGGAGGCATCTACAAAGAATAATTCAGTTATAGCATAATCGACTCTTTATAATATAGTCTTGAAAGCTTGTTCTTGTTTAGGATTTAGCTTTGATTATGCTTCCTCAGACACTTGTATAGCATTTTGATTTTTAATAATATACTAACATTTTTTACTTTGTGTTCTAACGCTCTTTTTATGGAATAAATTTATGTATCCTAAGATTTTATTTTTAACTTGAATAAGAATTTTACTCATATGAGAAATTTAAAAAATAATGGAATTCGATTCTCTTGCTAAATATTTAATTAATAGATTTAATTATTTGGTTTTAACATAAAAATAATTTATTCTACATTGATTCAGATTTTAATATTAGTTCATCTCTTGTTTTGAATATTTAATCTTAATTATAATTTTATCTACCATAAATTTTAGTTTCAAAGAGTAAAATATTGATATGACATTTCACTTTTAGATCTTTATATTTGTAGAATCATTAGTGGTATTGACTCTTACCAACCATTTTTTTCTCTTTCTTACACATTTATGTTCTTAAATATTTTATTAGTTGTTGTTTAATAATTGGGTATTTTTAAATATTACACAAAAAATGATAAAATAAATATTATTTGAGTAAAAAAATAGTTCAAATATAATAAAATATATATTATCGTGGGGGGTATTATTTTCTCAATTTTAACACTTTATGCAGTCCATTTAATATTACTTTTATTTTTTCTTGATATTGGATATTATGGAGTAGTAATGTATTACAATACGGAGGATTCTTATGAAATTGATTTTATTAAACCTTCCTACATATTTTTAATAATAATTTAATAGACAAAATTTTATTAATTTTAAAATCTTAAATATTAAAAATTAGTATAAAAAGTATTGTAGTCCAAAAATAGGTTATTGCAGCTATGTCATCTTCTTATGAGTTCTCCGTCTAATTATTTAGGGCTATTTTGGTATATTAATATTGTATTTATGCTTTTATAATAATATAAGCTCTCCTTTTTCTAAATGAATTTTGACAATCTAATATATTCTCAAATTAAATTAGTAATATGGCTTTATAATATATTTTAAAATTAAATTAGTAATAGAAATTTTTAAGAAGTATATCCTAAAAGTAATAGAATTACATGACTAAAGATATTTACTTGTTCAATTTTATATGAATTAGACAACCCGAAAGTAATTATACTAATAGGATTCCTTAAGGTAATCATGTAGGATTCCTAAAGTATAGTATTATGTCTTAAAACTAATAGGATTAAAGGCTAATATCTAGAATTTTAATTATATCCTTTTATTATGAGTTATTATGCTTAATACTATAAGGTTATTTTTGTAAACCGACATTGTATTCATACTTTTATAATAATATAGATAGATAGATAGATAGATATATGAATATAGATAAATATAAATAAATATAGATATAAATACAGATAGATACACATGTGTTATACGTAAATCTTTAATCAACTCTAGGACATGTTCCCTAATATTTGGGCGTGTTAAATTCCTTCCCCAATTCAAATTCATGTTTCTTGGATAAGTATTTCATCTAATACAACTCTTCCTCATAGTGACACTTGTGTCCTCTTTTCCTCTTTAGGTGCCAAATGTTTCCTCTTTGCAAGAACAATTTCAAAAAGAAGTGCTAAAAATCTTGCCGTCATTGTGCGGTAAAATATTTGTGTATAAACGTGACGAAGTATCGGTGGAGGCAACAAATTGACGACCACTTCTTGATATTGTTTTCATAAGTAATTATAAAAAATAACTTGGTTTATGAGTAATTTCTTCATTTTAATTTTTGAAATACTTTGTCACGATCCAAATCCTAACCTGTCGTGATGACACCTAATATGAAACTAGGCAAGCAGACCTTTACGAAATAACTCCAACACTATTAACAGAAAATGGATTTAAAGCAGTTTAAATAATAAAACTCCTCATAAAGAGGATAGAAAATTCAAAACACAACGCAGAAATTCCCAGCATCGAGGTGTCACTCAATACATGAGCATCTAAATATCACAAGTATTG
Source organism: Nicotiana tabacum (assembly GCF_000715075.1). Lineage (NCBI taxonomy): Eukaryota > Viridiplantae > Streptophyta > Magnoliopsida > Solanales > Solanaceae > Nicotiana > Nicotiana tabacum. The sequence goes on from NC_134098.1 coordinate 12,013,438, forward strand.
AAAATACTGCCTATCATAGTCTGAAACTAAATACAATACGTGGAAGAGTAGGGAAGGAGAAACAAGGTCTGCGAAAACGCCGAGCAGCTACCTCGAAATCTCCGAAGGGTCAATTGCGTAGTGAATTAATACCCACTGTGTCCGGAAACACCTGAATCTGCACACGAAGTGCAGGGAGTAGCGTGAGTACAACCAACTCAGTAAGTAACAAGACTAAATAAAGAACTGAAAGTAGTGACGAACTTCACAGTTGTAGTTCAATTAAGTGATTTCAACATAGGAAGGTAGGTATGCTTTCAAGTTCGATAAATTAGGTCAAAACAGTTACTTCATGACAAGTTTAAGTGAAACAGAGTGTAATATCTTTCAGAAATTTCAAGACAGTGATAAATGGCAGCTAAGTGCAACAATAATGAAATCAAATACATCCTCTCAGGGCCACAGTCACTCAGCCCTCACATTCACTCAGCACTCGGTACTCGCACTCAGTAGGCACTTGCACTCACTCGGGGAGTGTATACAGACTCTGGAAGGGCTCCTTCAGTCCAAGCGCTATAATCCACACGGACAACTCACGTGTTGCACGGATAACTCATGTGCTATAGTATAATATCTGGATCCGCACGGACAACTCACGTACTATAGTATCAATATCTCACAATCAGGCCCTCGGCCTCCCTCAGTCATCAATATTTCTAGTCTCTCGGTCTCTCAATAATCATGAAAATCAACCCCAATAGAAATGATATAATGTATCAACAAGGAACAATAGAGATTGAGATATAATAAACAAATAAAACTGTGACTGAGTACAAAACAATAATTTAGCAGATAATTCAATATGTACACAACCTTTGTGGGTCCCTACAGTGCCAACACATAGTATAGACATGATTCTAATATGATTTGTGGTTCAATTTCTCTACTACATGGAGAATGTATGGATAACAACAGATTATTCAACTACACAGTTCCATGGAATTTGACCAAGTCACAATTCCTACGATGCACGCCCACACGCCCGTCACCTAGCATGTGTGTCACCTCAAAACCAAATACATGACACGTAAAACGGGATTTCGTACCCTTAGAACCAGAATTAGAACTCTTACTTACCTCAATATGAGCCAATCTCTACTCCAACACACCCTTGCCTCGCGAAACGGCCTCTGAATACTTCGAATCTGGCCATAAACAATTCGATATAATTACTATGGGCTAAAGGAATCAACTCTAAAACAAAATGCTAAGCTATTAATCAAAAGTCAAAAATCGACTCAAAAGCCGGCCCCCGAGCCCACGTCTCGAAATTCGATAAAAGTAATAAAACTAGAAAGCCTATTCAACCACGAGTCTAACCATACCAAATTTATCAAAAATCCGACACCAAATTGTCATCCAAATCCCCAAATCAAACTCTCTCAGTCCCTAGCCTCAAACTCCCAATGTACAACTTAAATACACACCAATTAGGTGGGAAAATCAATGGGGAAGCAAGATTATTGATCAAACATGAGCACAAGGGACTTACTGTCACGACCCAAAATTTCCTCCTTCGGACCGTGATGGCGCCTATAATTTCACTTGCTAGGCAAACCAACGTTAGAATAATATTAATAAATTTTAAACCATTTTTAAATTATTAATAATCAAGGAAACAAAAGAGGAAGCAAAGTTTGTAACATAGTGAAATAATCCATAAAAATAACGGTGTCTAAACACCATCCCATAATTAGTGTCATAAGTGCACGAGCTTCTAGAATAAATACAAATAAAGGTCTGAATAAAATAAAGCTGTCTGGAAATAAACACACAGCTAAAGTAAAATAGACGGGGACTTCAGAACTGCGGACGCCATGCAGTTATACCTCAAGTCTCCTCTGAATAGCTGAAATCCGAGCAAGTCTATGGCACGCCGCTGGGACTAACTCCGAAATCTGCACAAGAAGTACAGAGTGTAGTATCAGTACAACCGACCCCATGTACTGGTAAGTGCTGAGCCTAACCTTGATGAAGTAGTGACGAGGCTAAGGCGGGTCACTTACATTTACCTGTACGCAATATTAGTAACAACAACAATAATAGAAATAAATCAGGTAACTCATTTATAATAATTGAAGCCAACTCAGCAGTCATAACCAATTATCATTTTCATCAATTCTGTTGCAGCGTGCAACGCGCTCTCACAATATATTCACATTCAATTCTGTTGCAGCATGCAACCCGCTCCTCCAATATATTCATTTACCAATTCTTATAGAAGAAATTTTTCCAATAAATACAACAATTAATATAAAATTATAAGACAACAAGCATACAATAATTATAATTTAATTATGAAACAAACAATGACAAATAGCAAATTATTATGAAAATCAGGGAGAAAATAGGCAGTTTAATATTTAATATGCTAATGTCAAATAACAATTAAAACACATAATTCAAATAGCATGTAACAATTAATGCAAGAATTCAAGAATTAATATTTGACAAAGAATAGGAGATAAACAGTTATTATAATAATTAATTTATGATTTAAAATAATTTATGATTTTTCAAGTAAGCAGGAAAACAATTAATTTGACGACGTATAGACACTCGTCACCTCGCCTATACGTCGTTCACATGCAATTCACATAACAATTAAATTAAGGATTCTATTCCCTCAAGTCAAGGTTAACCACGACACTTACCTCGCTTTGCAAATTCCAACCAATTACTCAACCACAACTTTTTCTTTTAAATTTGACTCCGAAAGTTTCAAATCTATTCACAAACAATTCGATATATTCAATACTAATCATAGGAATTAATTTCATATGAATTTATAAATTTTTCGGATAAAAATCTAAAATTCATTTAAATATTCGACAGTGGGACCCACGTCTCAAATCCCGGAAAAACTTACGAAATTCGAACACCCATTCCGAGACGAGTCTAACCATACAAAAATTATCCAATTCCAATGTCAAATGGACCTTCAAATCTTAAATTTTCGTTTTTAGAAGATTTTATAAAAATATGATTTTTCTTCCATAAATTCACGGATTCATGATATAAATGAGTATGAAATCATGCAATATAATCAATATAGGATAAGGAACACTTACCCTAATATTTTTTCGTAAAAATTGCCCAAAAATTGCCTTACCCGAGCTCAAAAATTGGAAATGGTTGAAAATGGGTCAAAACCCCATTTCCAGAACTTAAGTTCTATTTTTCATATTTTTATTCATCGCGATCACGGAAATTCGTTCGCGATCGCGTAGAACAACTTTGCCCAGATTCATTTTACTCTTCGCGACCGCGAAGCACATTTTTGCACATGTTGCCACTTTGCTCTACGCGAACGCGACATCACACACGCGAACGCGAAGAATAACCCCGCAGACCTACGCGATAGCGGACCGTTTCATGTGAACGCAAAGAACAAATTTAAGTACCCCAGCTTCTGCCTCATTTCCTCTTCGTGAACGTGAGGACTCGATCGCGAATGCGAAGCTTTACACTTCGACCCTTCGCGAACGCGTGTCCTCGGTCGCGAACGCGAAGCACAATTGTGCCAGTCCAACTTTCCTCTTCGCGATCGCAGGAATGGCTTCGCGATCACGAAGAACAAAACACCAGATGACAGCAGAAGCTAAAAACCAGATTTTTTCTAAGTTCAAAATCATCCTGTAGCCTATCCGAAACTCACCCGAGCCCTCGGAGTTCCAAACCAAACATGCACACAAGTCCTAAAATATCATACGAACTTGTTCGCGAGATCAAATCGCCAAAATAACACCTAGAACTACGAATCGGACACCAAATCAAAGGAAATTTTCAAGAAAACTTTAAAACTTATATTTTTATAACCAGACGTCCGAATCACGTCAAATAAACTCCGATTCTCACCAAATTCGGCAGACAAGTCATAAATATTATAGTGGACCTACACCGGGCTCCGGAACCAAAATACGGACTCGAGGTCAATAAATCCAATATCAGTAATTTCTTAAAAATCATTAAGCTTTCAAGCTTTTAATTTTTCTTCAAAATTCCATATATCGAGCTAGGGACCTCGGAATTCGATTCCGGGCATACGCTCAAGTCCCAAATCACGATACGGACCTACCAGAATTGTCAAAACACTTATCCGGGTCCGTTTGCTCAAAATGTTGACTAAAGTCAACTCAGTTGAGTTTTTAAAGCTCTATTTCACATTTTAATCCATTTTTCACATAAAAACTTTTCGAAAACTTTTTCGGACTGCGCACGCAAGTCGAGGAATGATAAATGATGCTTTTCGAGGTCTTAGAACACAGAATTACTTATTAAATTTAAAGATGACATTTTAGGTCATCATATTTACCTCAAGAATCGCCCAAACTCGTGCTTGAAATGTTTGAAATGAGGCCAAAATCTTGAACCCTTGTTTTAATAATCTGCACAACACTTCCGCTTATGCGGGAACTTAACCGTTTCAGTGGCGTCGCGGAAGCAATATCACACACGCATTTGCGGCCCATTCCACTCCTACGGTCCCTCACTCCGCTTCTGCGAGCATCAAGCCACTTCTGCGGTCCCAACTCATCTGCCCACTTCCGCTTCTGCGGTCCTCCTGCCGCAGATGCGGAACTCCCTATCGCACCTTCGCGCCTTCTGCTTCTGCGTAACTCTCGTCGCACCTGTGGCCACGCAGGTGCGAAAAACTCCTCGCACTTGCGACCACCTACACACTCCCCTCCAATCTCGCACCTGTGTAAGCCAGCCCGCACCTGCGATCAAAGCTCCACAGGTGTGATTACACCAGCAGAGGTCTTTCTTCAACAATCACTCAACTTCAACTTTTGATCTGTTAACCATCTGGAATCAACCCGAGGCCCCCGGGACCTCAGCCAAACATACCAACAAGTCCTAAAACCTCATACAAACTTAGTCGAGCCCTCAAATCACATCTAACAACTTCAAAAACACGAATCATATCCCAATTCAAGCCTATTGAAACTAAGGAAATTCAACTTCCACAAACGATGCAGAAACCTATCAAAACACGTCCGATTGACCCCAAATTTTGCACACAAGTCACATTTGATATTATGGACCTAATCCAACTTCTGAAATCTGAATCCGATCCTGATATCAAAAAGTCCACTCCCGTGCATACTTTCTAAAAATTCCAACTTCGCCATTTCAAGCCTAATTCTGCTACGGACCTCCAAATCACAATCCGAACATGCTCCTAAGTCCAAAATCACCCAACAGGGCTACAAAACCATGAAAGCTCCATTCGGAAGTCGTTTACTCTTAGATCAACATCCGGTCAATCATTTCAACTTAAGCGTTCAACCTTGAGACTAAGTGTCTCATTTAATTTTGAAATCACTCCGAACCCGAACTGACTACCCCGTCAAGTGACATAACATATATAAAGTATAAAATGAGCATTAAATGGGGTAACGGGGCAACAACTCTCAAAACGACCGGGCGGGTCATCACATCCTCCCCCTCTTAAACAAACGTTCGTCCTCGAACGAGTCTATAAATGTACCTGGAGTCTCAAATATATGTGGATATCTACTCCGGACCTCCCGCTCTATCTCCCAAGTAGCCTCCTCAACCGGCTGACCTCTGCACTACACCTTCACTAAAGCTATGTCCTTTGACCTCAACTTTCGAACATGCCGATCCAAAATGGCCACCGGCTCCACATCATAAGTTAGATCACCATCCAACTGAACTGTGCTGAAATCCAAAACATGAGACGAATCGCCGACATACTTCTGGAGCATAGAAACATGAAATACTGGATGCACACTCGACAAACTAGGTGGCAAGGCAAGCTTGTAAGCCACTTCCCCAATCCTCTGAAGTACCTCAAATGGCCCAATCAACTTCCTTTCTTCCTAAACCTCATAACACCCTTCATGGGTAAAACCTTGAGCAGGACCTTCTCCCCAACCATGTAAGCAACATCACGGACCTTCTTGTTGGCATAACTCTTCTGTCTAGACTGCGCCATGCGAAGCCGCTCCTGAATCAATTTTTACCTTGTCCAAAGCATCCTCAACCAAGTCAGTACCCAATAGCCTAGCCTTACCTGGCTCAAACCAACCTACCGGAGATCTACACCATCTCCCATACAAAGCCTCATATGGAGCCATCTGAATGCTTGACTAGTAACTGTTGTTGTAGGTAAACTCCACGAGTGGCAAAAACTGATCCCAAGAACCCCCAAAATCAATGACACAAGTGTGTAGCATGTCCTCCAATATCTGAATAGTGTGCTCGGACTGTCCGTCCGTCTGAGGGTGAAATGTTCTGCTCAACTCAACCTGGGTGCCCAACTCTCACTACACAACTCTCCAGAACTGCGATGTAAACTGCGTGCCCTGATCTGAAATGATAGACATCGGAACACCATGAAGGCGAACAATCTCTCGGATGTAAATCTCAGCCAACCGCTCTGAAGAATAAGTAGTACCAACTGGAATGAAGTGCGCGGACTTGGTCAGCTGATCCACAATCACCCAAATAGAATCAAACTTCCTCGAAGTCCGTGGGAGCCCAACTACAAAATCCATAGTGATACGCTCACATTTCCACTATGGAATATCTAGTCTTCGAAGCAATCCACCAGGTCTCTGATGCTCATACTTTAACTGCTGACAGTTGAGACACCGAGCTACAAACCCCACTATATCCTTCTTCATTCTTCTCCACTAATAATGTTGCCTCAAGTCCAAATACATATTCGTCGCACCCGGATAAATGGAATACCGCGAACTATGGGCCTCCTCAAGAATCAACTCACGTAGCCCATCTACATTAGGCACACAAATCCGACCCTGCATCCTCAATACCCCATCATCCCCAATAGTAACATCTCTGGAATCACCGTGTTGAACGGTGTCCTTTAGGACAAACAAATGGGGATCGTCATACTGGCGCTATCTGATGCGATCATATAAGGAAGACCAAGATACCACACAAACTAGAACAAGACTGGACTCCGAGACATCTAATCTTATGAACAGGTTGGCCAAGGCCTGAACATCAACTGCAAGAGGTCTCTCACCAACAGGAATGAATGCAAGGATACTCATACTCACCGCCTTTCTACTCAAGGCATCGGCCACCACATTGGCCTTCCCGGGATGATACAGAATAGTGATATCATAGTCCTTTAGCAGCTCCAACCATCTCTGTTGCCTCAGATTTATATCCTTCTGTTTGAACAAGTGCTAGAGGCTCAGCTGATCCGTAAATACCTCACAAAACACGTCGTAGAGATAATGCCTCCAAATCTTCAATGCATGAATAATGGCAGCCAACTCCAAATCATGAACAAGGTAGTTCTTCTCATGAGGCTTCAACTGGCGTGAAGCATACGCAATCACCCTACCCTCATGCATCAAGACACATCCAATACCGATCCGAGAATCATCATAATACATTGTATAAGAACCAGAAGCTGAAGGTAGAACTAGAACTGGAGTTGTGGTCAAAGTAGTCTTGAGCTTCTGAAAGCTCTCCTCACACCCATCCGACCATATAAAAATAGCACCCTTCTAGGTCAATTTGGTCAGAGGCGATGCAATAGACAAGAAACCCTCCACGAAGCGACGATAATAACCGGCTAAACCGAGAAAGCTCCGAATCTCTGTAGCTGAGGACGGTCTGGGCCAATTCTGAACTGCCTCTATTTTCTTCGGATCCACCTAAATCCCCTCAATGGACACCTCGTGCCCCAAGAATGCTACTGAACTAAGACAAAACTCACATTTGGAGAACTTAGCATAAAGCTTCTCCTCCCTCAACCGCTGCAACACAATCCTCAAATGTTGGGCATGCTCCTCTTGGCTACGAGAGTAAACCAGGATAGCATCAATGAACAGTATGAAAAATGAGTCAAGATGAGGCTGAAATACACTGTTCATCAGGTACATGAATGTTGTTGGGGCATTGGTCATTCCAAAAGGCAACACGAGGAACTCATAATGACCATAATGGGTCCTGAATGCTGTCTTTAGAATATTCGAGTCCCGAATCTTCAACTGGTGATACCCAGACCTCAAATCAATCTTAGAGAACACCCTTGCTCCCTAAAGATGGTCAAATAGAACATCAATGCGCGGCAAAGGACACTTGTTCTTAATTGTAACTTTGTTCAACTGCTTGTAATCAATGCGCATCTGCATAAAACCATCATTCTTCTTCACAAACAAGAATGGTGCACCCCAAGGCGGAATAGAAATGGGCTGAGGGCCAGGCACCAAGTCAATATTCCTGTCGGGCAGCATGCCCGGCAGGTCTACAGGAAACACATCCGGAAAATCTCGCACCACCGGAACAGAATCAATAGCAGGAGTAGCAGTACCAACATCCCTCACAAATATGAAATCACTTTGCTGGGAACATAGTCTAGAGAACCTCTCCACTCAATCCTTGGCAACCCCGGCATCGCCAATGTTACGGTCTTAGTGTGACAATCCAGAACAGCATGACATGGAGACAACTAATCCATACCCAAGATCACGTCGAAATCAACCATACTAAGCAATAAAAGATCAACTCTAGTTTCAAATCCCCCAATAGTCACTACACACGACCAATATACATAGTCCACAACAATGGTATCGCCACTGGCATAGATATATACACAGATGAAACTAAGGACTCACGGGGCATATCCAGATAATAAGAAAAATACAATGATACATACGAATAAGTGGAACCAAAGTCGAATAATATTGAGGCATCCGTATGGCATACTGAGATAATACATGCGATCACTGCATCTGAAGCAACAACATCTGGTCTAGCAGGAATAACATAGAATTAGGCCTGGCCTCCACCTGATAGGCCTCCCCCTCTTGGGCGACCCCTAACTGACTGAGCCCCACCCCGAGCTGGTTGAGTGGGTGGTGTAACTGCTGGTGTTGGTGCCATCGGCCGAGAACTCTGCTATGCAGCCCCACTCAATAACCTAGGGCAATCTCTCTTGATATGACCAAAGTCTCCAAACTCGAAACAACCCCTCCTCTGACGGAACTACTGCTCCTGATAACCCGAGGAACTACCTGTAGAAACTTGAGCGGATGAGGCATGGTGAGAACTTTGTGCTGGTAGTGCACTGAATGAAGACTGGCCTGAGTGAGCACTGTAAGAACCATGGCTAGCTGATGCACCGCGATGAGCTGGACGAGCCATCTGAGCGGGCCTATAAGGACGACTTCTGCTGTGGTAGGACTGCCCCCCCCAGAAGGTAGACCACCGAAACCACCCGAACCTCGAGGCTTATTGTCCTGCCTCTCATCACTCTCCTGGATACGGACTATCTCTATCTACCGAGCAATGTCAACCACTTCGTCAAACATAGCACCAAACATCTTCTCCCGAGTCATAAGCAAACGCAGCTGATATGTGAGACCATCAGTGAATCTCTTAATCATCTCCCTATCAGTGGGAACCAACCAAACTGCGTGACGATCCAACTCAGAAAACCTTATCTCGTACTGCGTCACAGACATGCCCTTCTATCGTAACTACTCAAACTATCTACGCAGATCCTCCCTACGAGACTGCAGCACAAACTTGTCCAAGGAGAGAATGGATAACTCCTGCGATGTAAGTAGTACTGCACCGACCGGCCTGCGCCTCTTATAAGCCTCCTACCATTTGAAGGCATCCCCAGTGAACTGAAAAGTAGTGAACGAGATACCATTGGTCTCCAGAATACCAGCCGTGCGAAGGATCCGCTGCCACTTATCCAAAAAACCCTAGGCACCCTCTGATTCAGTGATAAGTGGGGATTTTGACTACTTATTAGCGCCTTTTAGCTTTCATTTTAGTCCAAAAGCGTTTAATTGTGTTCCCAAAAACTGATGAAATATGCTTAATTGCAGGAATATTGGAAAATGAGCCTCCAAGATGAAATCCTACTCAAGGAGTGATCTGAATTCAAGGACAAAAACAGACACAAAAGCTTAAAGTGCGGACCGCAGAATATCATCTGCGACCGCAGATTGTGCAGAAGAACTTATCAGAGACCTGTGAGAAGTGCGGTCCGCACATGAAATATGGGGCAGCAGAAGATAGGCAAGAGCAAAAGTTCAGAGAACCTGTCAACGTAAGTGCGGACCGTACAATTATTGTGAGGCCGAAGAAGATCAGCTACGCGGCCGCAGTTGCATTTGTGCGGTTTGCAAAAGAGCCATGTGCGGCCGCACTCATAAATGTGCAAACCGCAAAAAGAGAGAGATGCAAATGCAGTTCAGAATTATGCGGCCGCAAGATTCTAATCCGGTCAAGTTGAAGCACAAGTGCAGACCGCACATAGAATTATGTGGCCGCAGAACCTCCGAAAGGGCATTTTTATCTGAAAATTCCAGCTCTGTATAAATAGAAGAGTTTCACTTTGTTATGTCAATTTTTGACATAAACAGATATAATAGCTGTTTTTCTTTACTCTCTTTAGTAGTTTTTGCCATTTTGAGCTTTTTGAACAGTGATTTCATCATTTTAATTATCAATATGGATTTAATTATCACTTCTTCTTCTTTCTCTTCCAATTTAAGCATGAGTAACTAGTTTCTCACTAGGGTTATGACCCAACCCTAGTGTGTGAACTTAATGGGTGTTTGATTTATTGCTTGTTTATGGTTGGGTGTTGATTATCTAGCCTAGTTCTTGCTTTAATTTGAAGAATTAATGGTTGCAAATATTATTTCATGCCTATTTGACTTGGTCTCTACTTGAGAAAGAGAGATTTAGTCTAGAAAAACTTGGCTAGCAAGAAATTGGGTCAATCGAGAGATTGATAAGCCCAAATTAAAGGGTTGAATCTATAGATAGTAAAACCCGACTTGAGCTTGTTATCAACTGTTTTGTTCTACCCCCATTTGGACTTGAGAAAGCTAAATTGGTCAAAGTCACTCTCTGACCGAGAGGTATTGAGTGGGTACTCAAGTGTTGATGGCTATAATACACCCCGACCAATAAAATAAGCCTTTAAGTTAACAACCCGTTAGGCAAACACTTAGGTGAAGGTCATAGCCTTAGGTCTTTTTATCATTTGAAAAACAATAAAAACAATTTCTTAGTTTCATTACTTAATCTTGCAATCTTAAATTGGAATAGACATAGAACAAGTATCAATTTGTGGAAGTGTAATTTGAGATAGTTCATACTCATACACTGTAATTTATACTCCTAAATCCCACGTATAGCTCCCTGTGGAATTTGACCCCGACTCCTTATTGTGTATTACTATTGCAATCAACCGTTTCATAACCTTGAATTGAGGTGTGAACTTGGACGAGATCATTTTTGGCGCCGTTGCCGAGGAGCATAAAAACGGATTTAACTATATATTTGGTTTTGTATGTGAATTGTCTTCTTGTCCTTCCTTGTTACTGATTTGTGTGAATCAATTTTAGGTACTATAATAGCAAACAACAACGATCAACTTGGAAACATGCCTTTGGGGGATGTGGACGTTGAAGATGACCAAGTTGAAGAGGTTCCTCTTGAACCTCAAACAAATAGAAGAGGTCGGGCACCTCAAGACAACGTCCTAGTTCCACCTCCACCACCAACTCCACCAAGAGAGGCTCCACACTGGGTGTTGCCAAAAGAAGGGTATGCAAGTGCCATTGTCCCACCCCGCGTTAGGGCGGGTAACTTTTAAATCACTAATGTAATGCTCACATTGTTAGAGCAACGGGGATTCTTCAACTGGGCTCTGAGTCAAAATCCATACAAACACTTGAAGGGGTTTGTGGACACTTGTTGGGGGAGTAAACAGACAAACGTCTCCTAGGATGCTTTAAGTTTGAGGCTATTTCCTTTCTCTCTACGGGGGAAAGCCTTGGATTGCTTAGAAAGATTACCAAATCACTCCATCCATACATGGGATGAATTGGCGAAGAAATTTATTTTAAGTTCTTTTCTCCCGGGCATATGGCTACTCTTAGAGATGAGATTCTAGCATTCAAACAAGATCCCAATGAGTCGTTGCATGAAATATGGGAGAGGTACGGAACTATGGTCAAAGAGTGCCCAAATAATGACATGACGACGGCTATGATTCAACAAACTTTCTATTAGGGGATCAATACTACCAATAAGTGCGTGGTTAATCAACTTGCCGGTGGAAATTTCATGACAACGCCATATGTGGAAGCTTGTGAGGTTTTAGATGAAATGGCGGATATTGCTTCGGCATGGAAAAGTAGAGTAAATGTTCCTCAAGGTGATCCGAACGTGATTCACCTATATAAAGAGTTGCATGACCATGGGCAAGCCATTGCCGAGTTGACCACCACAATGAATCAATTAGCAAAAGCTCAACTTCAACAAGTGCAAAACCCGAGGCAAGTCAATGTTATGGAGGAAGTTAGTATGATGGTTAACAAAAGAAGGCCCAAAGGTCCACAAGGGCAAAACCGGGTAGAGAATTATGTGCAAGAAGATAGTAGGTTTGATCAAGATGAATCTTACAATGAACAAGAGGAGGAAGTGCATTATGTGAACATCTTTCAAGGGCAAAGAAACAACTCTCAAGGCTCAAATTAACAACAATGTAGACCTCAAGTTAATCAAAGGAATTGGAATTCTAACAACCAAGGTAATTGGAATGGTGGAAATAATTAAGGGAATTGGAATAGTAACAATACTCAAGGAAATTAGAGTGGTTGTAATAACAAAGGCAATTGGAGTGGCAATAATCAAGGATATTGGGGAGGCAACAACCAAGGGGGATGGAACAATAATCAAGGCAATCGGGGGTCGGGTTTTTAAAGGCCCTCGATGTATCAACAAACTAGAAACCCGCCTCCTTGTCCTTCACATGGTCCAATTCTTCCAACAATGAGATGGGACTAATTGAAAACATGTTTAAGCAAATGATGGAGAAAAATGCCGAATTTGATGCCCAACTTGCCTCTCACAATACATCTATCCGAAACTTGGAAGTCCAAATGGGGCAAATCTCTCAAGCCCTAAACACTCGTCCTAAGGGGGCACTACCAAGTGACACGGTGATTAACCCAAAGGGCGGAAACAACACGGAACATGCCATGGTCGTTACTACAAGGAGTGGAAAAGATGGGGATGCACCCACCTCGAATCAACGGAAGCTTGTAGATGATGAGCAAGTGGTTCAAGAAGATGATATCCCGGACAATGTGGTGAAAGCAAATGAGGAACTGCGGATTGATATTGATGATAATAAGGAGGAAGCTCAAGAGGAAGTGAACCCGTCTAGGGATCACATCATTGACATACCGGAACCGGTAGTGCAAAAGGCTAAGGCACCAATGCCTAGGCCTCCTCCTCCATATCCTCCAAGGCTCTCAAAGCAAAATGGAGAGAATTAATTCAAAAACTTCATTGACATGATGAAGAGCCTATTTATCAATGTGCCAATGGTTGAAGGCTTGGAGCACATGCCCGGTTATGCAAAGTTTATGAAGGACTTAGTGACAAGGAAGCGATCGATGAATTTTGAAACTATAAAAATGACTCCAAGTGAGTGAAATTGTGCATTCAATGGCTCCCAAGTTAGAGGATCTCGGTGCTTTCACGATTCCTTGTAATATTGGGAGTGCCAAGTGTGCAAAAGCTCTTTGTGATCTTGGGGCAAGTATCAATTTGATGCCCTATTCAGTTTTCAAGACTGTGGGAATTGGGCAACCAAGACCCACATCTATGAGATTACAAATGGACGATCATACCATGAAGAGACCATTGGGAGTGATTGAAGATGTATTGGTTTGTGTTGATAAATTCATTCTTCCGGCGTATTTTGTCATTCTTGACTGTGAGGTTGATTATGAGGTGCCTATTATTCTTGGTAGACCTTTCCTTGATACCGGTAAGGCTCTAGTTGATGTTGAATCCGCAGAACTTACCTTTCGGGTTCGTGATGAAAAAGTGGTTTTCCATGTGTGTAAGTCCATACGGAAACCCAATAGCAAAGAGGTGTGTTCTTTCGTAGACTTGGTGACCGATGTGATTGTAGATGAAACAAGTGTTGTGATGAATGTTGATAATATATTGGAGGCCATCTTGCTCAACTTTGATGATGACGAAATGGATGGCTTCATAGAATGTATGAACTCGTTCCAAGTAATGGGGTCGTACACGTATGAGCCCCGCAAATTTTCCTTGGATCTTGAAAATAGGATTAACTCCCCCCAACAAATCCCTCGATCGAGGAGCCTCTTATCTTGGAGTTGAAGCCATTGCCTCCACATCTTCGGTATGCATTTCTTGGCCTTTCTTCTACTTTACCAGTTATTCTTTCCTCTTGTTTGACTAACGTGCAGGTAGATGCTACATTGGCGGTGATACAAAAGAGGAAGAAGGCTATTGGATGGACATTGGCAGATATTCAGGGGATAAGCCCTGCATTTTGCATGCACAAGATTAACTTGGAGTAAGGTGCCAAAACATCTATTGAACATCAATGGAGACTCAATGAAGCCATGCAAGACGTGGTCAAAAAGGAGATCATAAAGTGGTTAGATACCGAGGTTGTCTACCCCATTTCTGACAATTCGTGGACTTCTCCAGTGCAATGTGTTCCAAAGAAGGGGGCATAACTGTGGTCACCAATGATAAGAACAAGTTGATTCCAACAAGAATGGTGACCGGGTGGAGAGTGTGTATGGACTATCGGAAACTAAACAAAGTCACAAGGAAAACCATTTCCTTCCACCCTTTCTTGACCAAATGCTTGATAGGTTGGCCGGCTGGGCACTCTATTGCTTTCTAGATGGATATTCGGGCTACAATCAAATCCTTATTGCCCCAGAAGAACAAGAGAAAACAACCTTCACTAGTCCCTATGGCACTTTCGCTTTCAAGTGGATGCCATTTGGCTCATGCAATGCACCGGCAACTTTTCAATGTTGTATGATGGTGACCTTTACGGATATGGTAGAGGGCTACCTTGAAGTCTTCATGGATGACTTTTCGGTAGTCGGGGATTCCTATGATGATTTCTTGGAAAATTTGGATAAGGTTTTGGCAAGGTGTGAAGAAACAAACTTGGTGTTGAATTGGGAGAAATTCCATTTCATGGTCGAGGAGGGTATTGTACTTGGCCATAAAATTTCAAAGAAGAGAATAGCGGTCGACAAGGCGAAAATAGAGGTGATTTCTAAACTTCCACCTCCAACATCTGTGAAGGGCGTGAGAAGTTTCTTGGGTCACGTGGGTTTCTACTGACATTTCATAAAGGATTTTTCCAAGGTGGTGCACCCTTTGTGCAAGCTTTTGGAGAAAGATGTTAAATTTTACTTCAATGATGATTGCATGAGAGCATTTGAATTGCTCAAGTTCAAGTTGACAACTACTCCCATTATCACCACCCCGAATTGGAGCATTCCTTTAGAGCTCATGTGTGATGCTAGTAATGTGGTCGTTGGAGCAGTTTTGGGGCAACGTATCAACAAGATATTTCATCCGATCTACTATGATAGTAAGACCATGAATGATGCCCAAGTCAATTACTATGTGACCAAAAAAGAGCTCATTTCCATTATGTTTGCTATTGAGAAGTTTCGCCCGTACTTGATGGGTGCAAAAGTGATTATCCACACGGATCATACGGCACTTCGTTACCTTATGAGCAAAAAAGATTCCAAATCCCGGTTGATGATATGGGTGCTTTTGTTGCAAGAGTTTGACATAGACATCCAAGACCGAAAAGGAAGTGAAAACCAAGTGGCAGACACTTGTCTCGTTTGGAGGAGGAGTGGAGGCCGCATGATGGCCTTGAAATCAATGACTCCTTCCCCGATGAGAAACTCTTAGCCATTTCAAGGAAAGAGGTGTCATGGTTCGCGGATCTAGCAAATTTTCTTGTAAGTGGGATCACCCCGGATGAGTTCTCTTTAAACCAAAGGAAGAAGCTCAACCGGGATTGTCAAGACTATTATTGGTATGAACTGTATCTTTTCCGGATTTGTACGGATGAAGTGATTAGAAGATATGTACCAGAGGAGGAACAAGTTGAAATTATTGGGGCTTGTCATTCTTTGTCATATGGTGGTCACCATGGTGGAGCTAGAACGGCGGCCAAAGTACTAAGCTGCGGTTTCTATTGGCCCACTTTTTACAAGGATGCGAGTCATCTAGTCAAGTATTGTGATGAATGTCAAAGGGTCGGTGGAATCTCGAAGAAAAATGAAATGCCCCTCACCACCATTTTGGAGATTGATATTTTCGATGTGTGGGGTATTGACTTCATGGGACCTTTTGTGAGTTCTTGTGGAAACACCTACATCTTGGTCGCAGTTAATTATATGTCTAAATGGGTTGAGGCCGTTGCTCTACCCAACAATGAAGCAAGAAGTGTGGTGGCACTTTTGAAGAAGAATATCTTCACAAGATTTGGTACTCCCAGGGGTATCATAAGTGATGGGGGATCGCATTTTTGCAACAAAGCTTTCGACACCTTACTCACCAAGTATGGTGTCACTCATAAAGTCACAACTCCCTATCATCCACAAGCAAACGGTCTAGTGGAAGTCTCCAACCGGGAGATAAAGACTATTTTGTCCAAAACTATGAATGCTACCGGACGGATTGGTCCAAGAAACTTGATGATGCTTTATGGGCTTACAGGACGGCTTACAAAACACCTATCGGAATGTCTCCATACCGGTTGATGTTCGGAAAAGCCTGTCATATTCCGGTGGAACTTGAGCACAAAGCCATGTGGGCTTTAAAGAAGTTGAATTTTGAGTGGGATGTCGCCGCCAACTTAAGGGTGGCACATTTGAATGAGTTGGGTCAGTTCTGGTACCATGCATACACAAGTTCGTCCTTATACAAAGAGAAGATGAAATATCTTCATGACAAGTGTATTTGGAAAAAAGATTTTAAAGAGGGTGATCTTGTGTTGTTGTTCAATTCGCGGTTACGGATATTATTCGGAAAGTTAAAGTTTAAATGGAGTGGCCCGTTTGAGGTTGTGGGTGTGACACCCTTTGGTGCTTTGGACTTGAAGAATAAAAATGATGAGGTGTTTAGAGTCAATAGTTACTAAGTGAAGCATTATCTGGGAAAAATTGGTGATGGCCACGTCGTGGCGGTAATTCATTTCAAATGATGGTAATCTGCGTCGTGCCGCGACGTTAAATCAGGCGCTTCTTGGGAGTCAACCCATTTTTCCCTTTTTTTAGATAGGTCTTATTTTGTGCTAACTGGTTTTGAAGTGTGTTGTAGGAACTGTGCTCAGAAAAATTGGCTAAGTATGGAAAAAGTGCGGACCGCACATGTATTATGCGGACCGCATAATTTTGAATGTTATAGCAAAAGTCAACTGCGGTCGCACAATTCTTGTGCGGACCGCACAATTTGAGATGGGAAAATGCAAACTCTTTGAAGTTTGTTTGTCAGAGAAATGGCCAAAGTGCGGCCGCACAAGAAAATCTATGGACCGCACCAACATATGCGGTCGCACAGCTAATTATGCGGACCACAAATCAATGAAGGGAACTTGAACAACAGGTAACAGAGTGCGGACCACAGAAGAAATTCTGCGGCTGCACTCTTCTCTTGAACCCTTAGCCAAAACTGGTTGGTATAAATAGTAATCCTAATGCTACTGTTGAAACTTTCCAATCTCTGAGAAATTAAAACAAAGGCTAAAATCTTGCAAACAACTGATTCAATCATCTACCACTTAATTGAGCATCTGTGATCACTCTTTAACACCACTTCATCACTAGTATGTTCAAATCATTTCTAGGATTCTTAAATTTTCTTAGTTTAGTTTACAATTTGTTAGTTATTTTAGACCATTTATCAATTTCATATCTATGTGAGGTGTGAATTGTGTTGGGTAAACTCCTAGTTGCTACTTGGGGAATGGATATTTGGTTTTTCTTGTTTAAGTGCTACTACAATGTCCAATTTATGGATAAAATCAAAACCTTAAGAACTCCTCCCGATTAAGTTTTGAAATGTGCATCCGCACAAGGAATTGTGCAGTCCGCAGAAGTATAGATTAGGGATTTGGTGAAGCAAGATTGTGCGGACCGCACTTGAAATTGTGCGGTCCGCAGAAATTCAATCGTGGCCGCAGAAACATGTGTGCGGCCACAGATCAGGGCATTCTATGTCTGCAGAGAGTTGCCATGCTCAGATGCCCATAGTGTGTCCACACTTAGAAAAGTGCGGACCGTACTTCAATGCTATAGTCGCACTTTAAAATTATGCGGTTCGCACAACCCAATCTACGGCCGCACTTGCATTTGTGCGGACACACACTTCTCCACCCTGCATTCATGTTCTGAAATTTGTTATATTGTCTGTTTGAAATTTAACAATAACTAACTTATGTTGTTTCTTGTTACAGAAAATGGTCAGATCCCGAGGACGTGGTGACACGTCAAAGGGGAGGGTGAGCCTTCCAGAGGCAGAGGCAAAAGCAATTTACCCCTCGTCCTCCAAGGGGTAATCAACAAGAAAGCCACAATAGGCCGAGGAAGATGGCCCGAGCCCTCCGAATCTAGTTCATATGCCCCATCTCAGGAAGCATCAGAGGGCCACTCAGTTCAAGATCAGCTTGCTGTGCAATTACAGCCACAGCTGCCTCAAGACGGATACCAACTTAGAAACGAGCCTACCTCTTCTGAGAGCACTTCTGAGGGTTCAGAAGGTAATAGTCAAGCTTCGAAACCTTCATCCACACATGCCCCCAATGCACCTGCTACCATAGTGGATGTTGACGATCTCCCAGACGATGGTCAGGGGGTGATTCCAGAGTAGCCGACCTTGAGAGGTCAAAGAACAAATAAATTTGGGAAGATAGGCTTGTCAGTCTTGCAGCCTTCTCTCGCTTCAAAGAGTGGTGGCCGTCGAGATTGCTCACTTTTGAGCGTTAGTTCTTGTTGAAAGACCTTGATAAATACAGCCTGGCAGTGTCGAGACAGTTCCGAGAGCAGAAGGGGGAGACATGGGTAACTAAAAGTGTGTTAGATGCTAAAGAGTACTTGGTTCGGGAATTTTACGCCAATGTAGCATACACAAAGAAGGGAAACAAAGTGACAAAAGTGAGGAACCTGAAAGTGAGGTTTGATCAGAACACCTTGAACACCTACTTGGGGTTTGAGGATGTTGAGCCAGTGCAATATTTGGAAAAGCTGGCTATGGGTGATGCAGCTCGCCCATGGCTAGCTGAGATTCTGGCAGCTGCGGGACCACCACCACCATGGATCACAGTAGGGATTCCTATTCATATGAACACCCTGAACTTCGAGGCAAAGGGATGGCAGACGTTCGTATGCAGCAGGCTAGACCCGTGCCAGAATGAGACAAATATTCCAATTCCTCGGGCAGTGCTAGTTGCCTCTATCATGGCCGGGTACCCAATCAATGTGGGTGTCGTGATGTCGACCAACATGTCTTTGGTCTCCAGGCTAGGTAACACCTCCTACCCGTATCCCAACACTATCACTGTGTACCTTACGGATGCGGGGGTAGAGCCGAGGGATTTTGATACCAAGGTACGGGCGAAGAAGCCCTTCTCATGGTATTCTTTGACGGGTGGTGGAAACCCAAAGAAAAGGGACAACTGACTACTACCGTAGGCCAGTCTAATGAGCCTTCGATGGTAGCTGCAGAGTCAGCTGACATGCCTTCTACTTCAGCAGTGCCTTCTACCAGTGCAGCTGCCATGACTCCACCTCCTTCTTTAGAGCCTTCAGAATCAGTTCCCCCCACCTCGACTTTAAGGCCGGTGCCTATGCCTACTCATCCACTATCTGTGTTGCGAATCTCCCAGACACTGGCGAGCCTCAACAACTGGATACAGACAGCTACTGCAAAGCTGTCTGACTTATCAAGTGCTGTTGCAGCACAGTCATCCACCCTGGCACCCCTAATTCCTCCGACAATGGAGGATATATTGAAGAAGATTTTGGAGAATCAACAGACAATCATGAACACTTTAGTAGCACATGAAGCAGTGATTGAGGAGATTGGGAAGCAGGTAAAGGAGATGAAGAAATCCCAGGCATCCAAGAAATCATTAGACATACTAAGGAGAGAGGTCACCAAGATAGCAGCCGATGGGGACCTCCCAATTGATATGCTATTGAAGACAGATCCAGCAGCACCAGTAGTTCCAGCAGCACCATCAGCACCAGTGGAAACAGCTGGGCAGTCTGAGAAGCCAGACCTGGCTGTCGACACTGCTGAGGCAGTGCGCCAGATGTTCACACACCCAGTTACTCCCAGAGCCGAGGATGATGAGATATTTTGTTAGAGTGGACTGAGGGCGGTGACACTGCTATGGACACGTCCACATAGGGAGTCATTTTCACTCTTACCCTTCTTTATTCTTATTTTGTTAAGCATTGGGGACAATGTTGACTTTTATTCGGGGGGTGGAGTTTATTTGATATTTGGATGATTTGACATTTGGTTTGTAGTAAATGATAACATTTTCCTTTTATTTTTATCATGTATAGATTCTCCTCTTTCTCTCTCTATTGATGTATATATTTTCTCTTTTCCTCCCTCATTATGTATATTCATTATGCTTGCAGTAGATTGCTTTGTAGCTTCTTTATTTTATTTTCTTATTAGTCAATGTTTAATTTAGTAGCTTCTTTTTATATTTGAGTGGGCAATAAGCCTTTTGTTTTCTTAATGCCACGGTTCTTTCCAAAGGTAGTTTTTTGTGTGAACCGGAAGACTCTTCCCAAGGATGGATAGCGTGACAACCTTCTTAAGGGATTAAGTCCGTTTTTGGTGTTTAGGTAAGAATAGTAGTAATAAGGAATAAAAAGACCTAATTGAGTCAAGCTCGAAGAGTCAAACATGCTTCACTTAATACCAACACACTTAACTACGTGCTTATGGTTAAAAACAAGTTTTTGTTTTTGGAATGAAATAGCTCTAGTTAGTGACCTTGTGACTCTTGTGTTGACTTAGGCAATCATCGAGTGGTTTAGTCGAGCCATAGTGATTTTCAATCTTGAATATGGTCGTTGTGGGCCCTAGACTCTATCCTTTTTAACAATCCAGCTGCGTGAGAGGTGAGATGTTTTTGTTGTAAGTCCAAGTACCCGTGCAAATGGTCTAGAACTTGCCCCGAATGTGTTTCTAAGCGAAATTTTAAGTTTTACTTGGCTTGAGAAGTGATTGTAGGCTCTCCTTGACCCTCTTGAAATGTTCCATGGCCCACCAATGTTTTTATCCCTAGTCAACCCATTTGAGCCTAAAACCTTTCTCATTTGGTCACCATGTTACAAGCCTTTACCCGTTCTGTCGTGACACTCTCTTGGTACCTGAACTTTCCTTAACACTCTTGTGAAATAATTAGCTAAAAACGTAAGTTTGGGGGAGAGATGAGGAGTTTGAAAAAGGTATCAAGGCATAAAAAGAGAAAATAAATGAAGATAAGGAAAGGCAAGAAAATAAAAAAGAACAAAAAGAAAAATGCAAAAAGAAAGTGAATAAGTTGAAGAGTGAAGGGATTTCAAAGAATAGTAATGATGCAAAGCATGGAGAAAACAAAGAAGGAGAAAATGAATATCATGACCAAGAAAGAGTGATGTTAAGTCTCTCTAGTTCCCCTGAGGAAAAGAAAATGCTTCAAAGAGTTGGCAAAATATGAGCCGATAAGAGGAAGTGGAGTGCTTAAGGAAAGATGAACCCGTTATATTACAACATATCCAACCTTAGTCCAAAAGCGTTCATTGCATTCCGAAAAAGTCCTACGTGATTTCAAGCCGAGTGAACTTATATTAGTGGTGATCTACATAAGGGGCAAGCATATGGTACTTAGAGTCGTATTTGTGACATTCCTTTGAGAAAGATGAGCGAATCTTTCACAAATTTTTGAATTGAGTGCTACATTCTTTAGTGAGTTATGCTAACAGAGAGTAGATGAGGAGGAGTTTGGGATTCACAATGACCTACATAAAAGAGCGAGCTTCCTTGATGAATAAAGTCAACTCTTGATGCTCAAGTGTCACATTAGAACTATTTGCGCTTAAAAGCTCAACTCATCGCCTTGTTGATAATTCATAAGTGTTGTGGATAATTGTTGGTCCCAATTGATATGTGATTGATGCATCTTTGATTAGCTGGAATAGCTCTTAACTTGTGGAGGTGGGAATTACTTTATTTGCTTGAGGAGAAGCAAAAGCTTAAGTTTGGGGGAGTTGATAAGTGTGGATTTTGACTACTTATTAGCGCCTTTTAGCTTTCATTTCAGTACAAAAGCATTTAATTGTGTTCCCAAAAACTGATGAAATATGCTTAATTGCAGGAATATTGGAAAATGAGCCTCAAATATGAAATCCTACTCAAGAAAGAGTGATCTGAATTCAAGGACAAAAACAGACACAGAAGCTTAAAGTGCGGACCGCAGAATATCATCTGCTGCCGTAGATTGTGCAGAAGAAGTTATCAGAGATCTGTGAGAAGTGCGGTCTGCACATGAAATGTGCGGCCGCAGAAGCTAGGCAAGAGCAAAAGTTCAGAGAACCTCTCAACGAAAGTGCGGACCGCACAATTATTGTGCGGCTGCGGAAGATCAGCTACGTGGCCGCAGTTGCATTTGTGCGGTTTGCAAAAGAGCCATGTGTGGCCGCACTCAGAAATGTGCGGACCACAGAAAGAGAGAGATGCGGCCGCGGTTCAGAATTGTGCGGACGCAAGATTCCAATCCTATCAAGTTGAAGCAAAGGTGCGTACCGCACATGGATTTGTGCAGCCGCAGAACCTTCGAAAGGGCATTTTTGTCCGAAAATTCTAGCTCTGTATAAATAGAAGAGTTTCACTTTTTTAGGTCAAGTTTTGACATCAGCAAAACAGTAGCCGTTTTTCTTTACTCTCTTTAGTAGTTTTGCCATTTTGAGCCTTTTGAAGATTGATTTCATCATTTTAATTATCAATATGGGTTTAATTATCACTTCTTCTTCTTTCTCTTCCAATTTAAGCATGAGTAGCTAGATTCTCACTAGGGTTGTGACCTAACCCTAGTGTGTGAACTTAATGAGTGTTTGACTTATTGCTTGTTTATGGTTCGGTGTTGATTATCTAGCCTAGTTATTGCTTTAATTCGAAGAATTAATGGTTGCAAACATTATTTCATGCCTATTTGACTTGGTCTCTACTTGAGAAAGAGAGATTTAGTCTACGAAAACTTGGCTAGCAAGAAATTGGGTCAATCGAGTGATTGATAATCCCAAATTAAAGGGTTGAATTTACAGATAGTAAAACCTGACTTGAGCTTGTTAACAACTATTTTGTTCTACACCCATTTGGACTTGAGAAAGCCAAATTGGTGAAAGTCGCTCTCTGACTGAGAGGTATTGAGTGGGTACTCAAGTGTTGATGGCTACAATACACCCCGACCAATAAAACAAGCTTTAAAGTTTACAACCTGTTAGGCAAACACCTAGGTGAAGTTCATAGCCCTAGGTCTTTTTTTCATTTGAAAAACAACAAAATTAATTTCTTAGTTTCATTACTTAATCTTGCAATCTTAAATTGGAATAGACATAGAACAAGCATCAATTTGTGGAAGTGTAATTTGAGATAGTTCATACCCATACACTGCAATTTATACTCCTAAATCTCACGTATAGCTCCCTGTGGAATTCGACCCTGACTCCTTGTTGGGTATTACTATTGCAATCGACCATTTTATAACCTTGAATTGAGGTGTGAACTTGGACGAGATCACTCAGTACTGCTAAATGATGGAGGTTTAAGCCTCTCAAACCTTTCAAGTCTTCTCTGCTTATCATCAGTCATAACAGGGACCACCGGGGCCTAAGAAGCTGCAACCGGCTGGGCTGGTAGTACCCTCGGTGTCTGAAGTCCCTACATCACTTGCTCTGGAGTATGGGAAGTGGGGGTATGAGTACCTCCCCATGCCTGAGAAGTGGTTGGTGCGGCCTGAGCTGAAACCACCTGAGCAAGGCCAGTGCAAATGGTCAATATCTGGGCCAAAGACTCCTGAAGGCCTGGAATCACAATGGGCAAAGCTGGTGCCTGAGCTGGCCCCACTGGCTCAGCCATATCTAGAACCTGCTCCTAAGCTGGAGCAACTGGTGGATCTGCAGGTGCTGTTGTAGCTGTTGTACGAGTTGCACCTCTGCCCCTACCGCGGCCCCTACTGTGACCTCGTCCTCTCGTGGAACTAGCTGGGGGTACTGGTGGCTGTCCATCCTATCTGGTAGCACATGTCCTCAGCATCTGTGAGAGAATAGAATACAAGAAGTTTAGTGTCCGGAATTAACAAATCTGCACGACAAGAATACAAGAATGTGAAGTTTCCTAAGGGTTAGGCAGCCTCTCAAAGATAAGCATAGACGTCTCTGTACCGATCCGCAAGACTCTACTAAACCTACTCATGACTCGTGAGACCTATGTAACCTAGGCTCTGATACCAATTTATCACGATCCAAATCCCAACCTGTCGTAATGGCGCCTAACATGGTACTAGGCAAGCCAATCTTTACAAAATAACTCCAACACTTTTAATAGAAAATGGATTTAAAGCAGTTTAAATAATAAAACTTCGCATAAACAGGATAGAAAATCCAAAACACTATGCAGAAATTCCCAACATCGGGGTGTAACGACCCGACCGGTCGTTTTGAATATTTGCACTTCGCTCGGTTGTTTGAGGGCATGATTAGCTCCGTATGATGTACTTTAACTTGTGTGAATCGTCGTTTTTGGTTTGCAGGTATTTCAAAATCGAATTGGAAGAAAGAATTTCATTGTTGAAGCTTAAAATTGGGAGAGTTGACCAAGTTTGACTTTTTAGCATTTGACCTCGGATTGGAATTCTAATGGTTCCATTAATTTTGTTAGGTGATTTTGGACTTAGGAGCGCGTCCGGAATGTGATTTGGAGGTCCGTAGTGGAATTAGGCTTGAATTGGCGAAAGTTAGAAATTAGGCGATTTCGATCGGTAGTGGAAAATTTGATATCGGGGTCAGAATGGAATTCTGGAAGTTGGAGTAGGTTCGTAGTGTCATTTGTGACGTGTGTGCAAAATTTGAGGACATTCGGACATGGTTTGGTTGGTTTCAGCATTAGTTGTCGAATTTGTAAGTTTAGAAGTTCTTAGGCTTGAATCCGAGGGTAAATTGGTATTTTGATGTTGTTTTGAGTGATTCGAAGGTTCGACTAAGTTTGTATGGTATTTTAGGATTGGTTGGTATGTTTAGTTAAGGTTCCGAGGGCCTCGAGTGTGTTTCGGGGTGAGTTTTGAGCGAGTCCGGGCATTTTCGGAACTCAGGTATGGTTCTGGCGCTTGGAATTTCGTGGACCTCAGCAGAATTTCGTGGCCGCACTTGGAATTTTGCGGACCGCATAATTCTGCTGCGGCCGCACTCCGGGGAAAGTTCTGCAGATCCGCTGGTCCGACTTCAGAAGCCTATATCTTTTGATCTACAAATAATTTTGAGATGATTCAAAAGCGAAATTTGTAGCCCTTCGTGTCTAGTTTCCAGAAAGGTAAAGAAGTAATCATTTGGATATCTATAAGGAAATTTATGGCCAAAATACTAAAGCCTGGTAGTGCAGCCCCAGAATTTTGCGCACCGCACTATTGTTTCGTGACCGCGGGACCTGGGGACGGGTTTGAGCCAATTTCGGGTTTTGGGCTAATTTTATAGTTTTTCTTATGGAATTCATTCCATTAGCATATATTGATGGTATTGCGCTGATTGTGAATAAATTCGGAGCATTTGGAGGCCGAGTAGAGAGGCAAGAGTATTTCGCGGTAGAGATGTGGCCGGTTTGAGGTAAGTAACGATTGTAAATCTAGTCCTGAGGGTATGAAACCCCGAATTTCGTATCATTCTACTATTTTGAGGTGGCACACATGCTAGGTGACGGGCGTGTGGGCGTGCACTATTGGGGATTGTGACTTGGTCCGTCCCGTAGCAACTGTAAAGTTGCGTATTTTGTTGAAACTATATGATACTTATATGTTTTAGAAAGAGTTTCTGTAAATTGGGCTGAATGCCATAATTTGGGCCTTGTGCCAGTGCTGTTTGGACCCTTAGGGGCTTTTTCTTGCTATCCTATCAATGTTTTTGATTTAAAATCTATACTCAGTTATGGTTATACCTGTTTACTGCATAACTCAGTTTTCCTTACTCTATTTTGATGCATATAAATGTTATTTTGGGCTGAGTACCCCATTTTTACTGAAATGCCCGAGTGGCTTGAGAGGTTTATGACTGAGTGAGGCCGAGGGCCTGATCTATGAGGATATTTATGGGATCGGGCTACCCGTCACAGCATGTTTGATATAGGCCGAGGGCTTGAGTGATTTATGCCATGATTTGTCTTTATATAACGCGTGGGCTGAAGGAGCCCCTCCGGAGTCTATACATACCCCCAGTGAGCGCAGGTACCTACTAAGTGCGAGTGCCGAGTGGCGAGTGCCGAGTGCTGAGTGACTGGGAGGCATGAGTGATTGTGAGGTATGCCCGAGTGGCATGAGTGATTATAAGGTATGCCCGAGTGGCATGAGTGATTGTGAGGTATGCCCGAGTGGCATGAGTGATTGTGAGGTATGCCCGAGAGGCATGATGTAACGACCCGGCCGGTCGTTTTGAGAGTAATAGCCCCGATCCCCTATTAACTGCTTTCCCCAAATCTTTTTCTGCTATTGTGACTTGCCGGGATGATTGGTTTTGAGTTTCTGAGTGTTTTGGGACACTTAGTCCCTAAATGAGAGCTTAAGCCCTAGGATTTGGACCGTAGTCGGAACTATGTGCAGACGACTATGTGAAGACGACTCCGGGTATGGAATACTTGGGCAGGTGCTGATATCAGGTTGATTTGAGCGGTTCGAGGTAAGTGGCTTGCCTAACCTTGTGTTGGGGACTTTCCCCTTAGGATACCTTGATATTATTTGGTGTGTGGGCGCCGTGTACGTGAGGTGACGAGTACGTACACGGGCTATTATTGCAAAAAACAAATCATGTTTAACCTTTTTAAATCATAAATTGCTTCTCTTATTAATTGTACTAATATGTTTAATTGTGTAGTTTAGACCAAAAAAGCATGCTTACATGTTTTAACTGCCTAATTGACATTCTATGCGTCATGTTCAGTTAAGTCCTTATTTGCCTTATCTGTGTCCAGTATAAACTGTATAACTCGATGTCATACCTGTCATTTCATCTTGCGTTGCATATTTAAATTGGGACTACGGACGTATTCCGGGAGATCCCCTTGTATTGTATATTTACTTTGGGACTACGGACGTATTCCGGGAGATCCCCCAGCACTGCATATTTACTTTGGGACTACGGACGTATTCCGGGAGATCCCCCACGTACTGCATATTTACTTTGGGACTACGGACGTATTCCGGGAGATCCCCCAGCACTGCATATTTACTTTGGGACTACGGATGTATTCCGGGAGATCCTCCTGTACTGCATATTCATTTAAAACTACGGGACGGTATCCCGAGAGATTTCCCACTGTGTTTACCTTGTTTTGAGCCGAAGGCTCCCTTAACTGTTAAATTTTCGAAAATTTCTTTAACTATGTTACCGTAAATTCTACTTATATCTTTTACTGTTTAATTTATTATATTTACTCCGGTAGGGCCTTGACCTGACCTCGTCACTACTCGACCGAGGTTAGGCTTGGCACTTACTGGGTACCATTGTGATGTACTCATGCCCTTCCCTACACATGTTTTTGTGTGCAGATCCAGGTCGAGCTATCAGCCTCGGGGTTAGTACGTGTTGCTGATTCTAGGAGACTTCAAGGTACCTCTTCTTGCGTCCGCAGATCTTCGGAGTCCCCTTCTACTCCCTCGTCTAGATATTTTTCCTTAATATCTTCAGACTTTTGTATAGAGCTACATAGATTATAGCAGCTTGTGACTTAGTGATATTCCGGGTCTTGGGAAATTATTTTATATATGCCGAGTGGTACTACTCTTGGCTATTTATAATATGTTGTTTATCCTTACAAAAATGTTGTGTTTCCTTTATATTTTTTGCAATAGTAGGCTTATCTAGTCGTAAAGACTAGGTGCCATCACAACACCTTACGGACGGTTAATTTGGGGTCGTGACACATGAGTGACTATGAGGTTTGCCCGAGGGGCTGTATATGAGTGATGTTTTACCCGAGGGGCTATTTATGATTTTATCATTTTTGCTCACCTTGCATTGAGCCTTGTTTGAAAACTGTTGAAAAATATCTTTAATTGTTTTTACTGGAACTGGGTTTAAACGAGATGTTTTGATTCAAACCCTAATTTTAAAAGCATGTGGTATTTTACTGAAATTTTATGATATGAACTTTATATACTTATTGCTCGTCACTACTCCCCAATCTTTATTTATTGTTGTTACTTACTGAGTTGGTGTACTCACGTTACTCCCTGCATCTTGTGTGCAGATTCAGGCGTATTTGGATACGGTAGTGGCTGTTGACTATTCCGGTTGCAGATTTTTCGGGGGGATAGCAAGGTAGCTGCCTGGCGATCGCAGCCCTGCTCTCCTCCCTCTTATCTTCCTTTAGTTGTATTTAGCTATCTTCCAGACTAAGTTAGTCTTGATATTGTTAGACAGATTGTAGTAGATGCTCATGACTAGTGACACCCCGATGTAGGGCTTTTCTTTTCCGCACTTTTATTTTGATTTGAACTCCTTTACGAAGGTTTTGTTTTATGCTAAATAGCCTTGAAATTATCTTTGAAATGAAGATATCGGTTTGTTTTAGAATGAGTCAGCTTGCCTAGTTCCACGATAGGCGCCATCACGACAGGTTAGGTTTTTGGGTCGTGACAGATTGGTATTAGAGCCCTAGGTTACATAGGTCTCACGAGTCATGAGCATGTTTAGTAGAGTCTTGCGGATTGGTACGGAGACGTCTGTATTTATCATTGGGAAGTTGTAGAACCCTTAGAAAAATTTCACTTTCTTGTATTCTATCGTGCGGAATTGATTCAGCTTGGAATATAACTCCTTGAATTCCTTCCATGCATTCGTATGCGCACATGAGCGCTCGGTATCGGTTGTGCATCGCCGTCTTGTGATTCTATAAATAAGGTTGAGATAGGTGTTCTGTGTTTGTGGTAGTGGGCCGGTCTGGAGGACTTGAGGCCACGGTTAGACCACAGCTTAGGCTCGGTAGCTTCAGTTGTAACCTATACATTTGGACTCATAAGTCTGATAATGTCCCTACGAGTGAAATTTGTGGCTCGATTAGCGGTGGAATGGCTTTGTGGTGAGTGTGAAGTAACTGCGGGAGGTGTTAAAACGATGTGAATGTGACGAGAAGTGTTTTCTTGAAATGTAAAGGAAGTCCATTGGGTGCTTGATTTTTGTTTCGATGTGACGTACGGTCTCGAGTGTGAATGTTTTGAAGGATCTTTCACGTTGTTAAATTTTAGGGAAAATTAAATTCTCATGTCTGTCAATGAGTTGGACTCAAGAAGAGTAAGTGGTTGTGTAGTAATGGTGGTTGCGAATGGGTATTTTGATGTTGATGGCTCGAGAAAGATAATCTTCGAAGAGACTTAGAGTCGGTAACATTCTATTGGTTCTGGTACGACAGAGATGCATTTCGAGTTGATGCAGTAATTGGGAAGCAAAGTATGAGGGAAGACATGACAGGAAGCATTTCGCGGTGGTTGAAGTACTAGCGGGTCAAGTAGGAGAAATAGAGGTTGAGAAGTTTCTTAAAGGAGATGATTTAACCTAAGTAAGAGTGGCAGATTAGCATATGAATTCACTGGTAGGGTAGTCGTGCGCCTTGAGAAAGTGTAGAATGGTTTGGAATCGTTTTAGTATGTGATTTGGCATGCAGACTCTATTTGGAGTGATGGTTACTGTACAAAGGAAGATGGAATATGGTAGAAAGGAGTGTTTGAAATGAAGAGAGGTGTGAAGATCTGATTATCGTGTCAGGTGCAATATGACTTGAGTTCGGAATGTATTGTTGAATGTACAGTTGATGTCAATAGGGAAAGTGCAAACTTATACAAATGGTGGGCGAGCATGAACTCAGGAGAATTTACAGATTTCGTGGTTGTTGCACTCAGTGCAGTGTCATTGGGAGATGTCGGTAAGGAATTCCACAAGTGGGTTATCTCCTGTGTGCAGCTAGCGGTAGAATGATGTTGATGAAGCTTTTGCGAGGAATATTACTTGCTACCCGGTAGGAGGTCGCGTGTGTGATTGTGGCTGGCGATTCAGAATGTTCATGAAAAGCTTAATAAAAGACTTCGAAGAGTCTGGCGGGTTAACGGTGCGAGATCTTGGTAATTGAGAAGGAGAAATCCTTGCTGGTTCTAATTTTATATAATTGCAGCTTAAGGCTAAGTGGGGGAGTCTGCTATCGACGAGTTGATTGCACGGTTATGTGTCGTATTAGTTTCGGTTTGGGGTATACTGGTGAATCAGTTATGACTTGCAGAGGTCAAGATCGAGGATGACTCGGGTAAAAGAATTTCTGGGCACAAGTTGTATTACACTCTATGGTTATAGGAGGTCCATAAAATAATTGAGTGGTTATTCACGAAGAATGTAGTGTACATGGAGCGAGAATTTGCTTGGTTGCGTAGGAGAATGGGTTACTCTTTATTTCCCTTGGGTGTTGGTGTGCTAATGGGGCACAGGTCATTTCGGTCCGTTTGGTCGGTTAATTCGAGATTTGAGTGGAGTGGATGACTCTCAAGAATGGTTCCAATGGATTCAAAATTTATATATATGGCTAGAAAACTGGGAGTTGCATTGAACGGTGTCGAGACTCATGGCATTTTATATCATTGTGAATTATACATTTCAGTATCAAGAAGGTGAAGGAAACAGTTTTAGGTTCACATAAAGTCTCATCGGAGTAAGCGTTTTGGTTGTGGAATCTTTGGGATACATAAAAAGGAAATTCAACAGCTTATAAGCCTTAGGCCGGTGTGATTCTATGCTAGAGTTCGTAGGGCAAGTTTTAGTTAAGGATAGTAGTGTTCTAACAAGGAAAAAGTAGCAATTTGAAGGCAATTTGGAAAGGACTTGGAGAAATAGGACAGCTTGGTAGTAGGTTGGGTTAGCACAGTAATGGGTATGATCGGTTCTTTGGGTACTTATGACGTGGCTAGTATCTACAGGGATTTCGTGGCAATGCTCTCGGAATTGCAACTTGTGTGGCTTGGTGGAGTTAGAGGAATTCAGTTCAGATAGCTTGGTTATGTGCAAATGGATTTCAAAGTGTTCATGATGGTTTCTACCGTGGTTTGAACCAAATATTTTCTACCGGTGTACGAAACGTGTTGTGTGCTATGATTTCCTCCTAGAAACAAGCAAAAAGGAGGTTTCTGACTAATAAGGTATATAATTTGCTAGTGACTCAGAGTTGATAATGGAATTCTTATACTTGTCACATGATGGCATAATATATGTGGTGTATTGTGCGGGAATAGGATTTACATGTACAAGATCACAGTTCAGTTTTGAAGGGAAGGACATAAATTCTTAGGCAGCATGGACGGTTTCAGATGACTAGGTAAATAATATTACTATTTGGTATGGCTTGATGAGAGTGTACCTTTCAGAAGAGGCAGTGTGTTTTGATTTATGGGTACTTCGCTGGTATTGCGGCACTCTCCATGTTGATCGACTGCTGATATTCAAATTTTTGCCAGGTGGCACGGAAGAATTTTTAAAGTATTTCTCATGGGATGATTGTGTATGAGAGAGGTGTTAGGCATTCGGGCAGTGGAGGTGGAATCAAATATGGTGATTCATGTGTTCTATGGAATTGGAGATTGGGAGTTCTCAGGAGCAGATTGTTTCATGGTTGTGGACTGTGAAGTTGTGGTCGGAGCTAGCCAGATGATTGAATGTGTTATGATTCAGTCATTGTGGATTTTAGAGGTTATTTATCTATTGGTGGCTGACTAGAGTTGATTCGGGCCCATTGGTAGGCCTAATAGGATGTGTATTCTACACCGAGTCGGATTGGTTGGCTCCATACTGCTATTGTTGAAGGATGTGCCATTTTGTTGATGTGAAACTTATTCATGTTCTGAAATGATCTGTGAGTTACTCTTCTATGCTACGAGGAGTTGTGATTCGTTAGTTACATGCACATATGGTGCGGTTCTATTGTGGCCTTATAGCGGAATTTGAGCGAGAATTGTATTGGATATTGCTTGGTTGATGGCGTATTGGTCATGTTCTTTCGGGTTTTGTGTGGCATGGTGTCGTTTGCTTCTCCGTGGTTATGGTAATGCACTTTCGGTACTTAATGTCGAATTGCACATGGTTATTGATTTTAGCAGGGTGGCTTGAGGTGTTTCATATGGACCAATATTTAGATAGGGTCGCGTATTGCAGTAGAGTTATGTGGAAATATGATCCTTTGTATAAGATTCGTGTGTTATGGTTTTGCGGTGTGTGATGGGTTCTTAGCATTGTGGCGGGGTGGTACCCGTCGAGCTTGCAGAACGGTTCTCCTGTTTAGGTCATGTGACGATTGGGTACATTTGGAATGTTGCTATCTGGTGCACGGATTGCACGGGTTGTGGCTTTAGATTGTATTGATGTGTCATGTCACTAGGGTGGTCGTGTTGGATGAGACGGGGTCATTGGTCCTAGAATGGATGCTATCAGATTTGATTATGGTATAATTGGAAGGATAATATTGGAAGTCGGCTTTGAAATTGGCTATAGTTCTTGTAGAAGGAACGGGAGCTCCATGACCTGTTGGTCTAATAAATGGTTATGAATTCGGTATGTCTCTTTCATCATCGGCAGTGTACGAAGGTTTTAGAACGAGGTTTTGTCTGATATGAGGTTTACTACCGGCACTGGGTTGATTTAAGCCGATACTGTGATTAGAAATCATTGCTTCGAGCATTCGAGCTATGCGGTATTTGAATTTGAGTATTTGAGATATGGTTACGGCTTTCGGTACAGCTTGTTCATATTATACGGTATGTAGATGCGAACTTCTGATCTTATAGGAAATTTCGAATGTTGGAAATTTGATTCGAAGGCTTGTGGGCTAGGTTGAATTGAGAAATTTCAGTTATGATGTGCTATCGGACCTGTATGGGATAGGGTGACATGGGATCACCCCCGGGTATGTGCATGGGAAAGTTACACAGCGATTTGATGGCTTTTGGAACAACTCTGGGCACGTTCGAGGACGAACGTATGTTTAAGTGGGGGAGGATGTAACGACCTGACCGGTCGTTTTGAACAGTTGCACTTTGCTCGGTTGTTTCAGGGCATGAGTAGCTCCGTATGATGTACTTTGACTTGTGTGAATCGTCGTTTTTGGTTTGCAGGTATTTCGGAATCAAATTGGAAGAAAGAATTTTATTGTTGAAGCTTTAAATTGGGAGAGTTGACCAAGTTTGACTTTTTAGCATTTGACCTCAGATTGGAATTCTGATGGTTCCATTAGCTTCGTTAGGTGATTTTGGACTTAGGAGTGCGTCCGGAATGTGATTTGGAGGTCCGTAGTGGAATTAGGCTTGAATTGGCGAAAGTTGAAAATTCGGCAATTTCGGTCAGCAGTGAAAAATTTGATATCGGGGTCGGAATGGAATTTCAAAAGTTGGAGTAGGTTTGTAGTGTTATTTGTGACGTGTGTGCAAAATTTGAGGTCATTCGGACGTGGTTTGGTTGGTTTCGGCATCGGTTGTCGAATTTGTAAGTTTAGAAGTTCTTAGGCTTGAATCCGAGGGTAAATTGATGTTTTGATGTTGTTTTGAGTGATTCAAAGATTCGACTAAGTTCGTATGGTATTTTAGGATTGGTTGGTATGTTTGGTTGAGGTCTCGGGGGCCTCGGGTGTGTTTCGGGGTAAGTTTTGAGCGAGTCCGGGCATTTCTGGAACTCAGGTATGGTTCTGCTGCTTGGAATTTCGCGGACCTCAGCAGAATTTCACGGTCGCGCTTGGAATTTCGCGGACTGCATAATTCTGCCGCGGCCGCACACCGGGGAAAGTTCTGCAGTTCTGTTGGTCCGACTTCAGAAACCTATATCGTTTGATCTACAAGGAATTTTGAGATGATTTAAAAATGGGAGTTTTAGCCCTTCGTGTCTAGTTTCCAGAAAAATAAAGAAGTCATCATTTGGATATATGTAGAGAAAGTTATGGCCAAAATACTAAAGCATGGCAGTGCAGCCCCATAATTTCGTGGACTGCACTATTTTTTCGCGACCGCGGGACCTGGGGCACGGCCGCGCTCAATATTTCGCAGACCGCAAAGTGGGAGGCCAGAGGTGCAATTTATAATTGGGGTTTAGGGCATTATTTCACATTTTGGACCTAGGGAGCTCGATTTGTGGCGATTTTTCATGGGTTTTCAAGAAATTCATCGGGGTAAGTGATTCTAACTTGAATTTGGTTAATATACATGAATATATCAATGATTTCATCATCTGATTAGTACTTTGAGGTGAAAATTTGGAGAAAATTGTAGAAACTTCATAAAATGAATTTTTGGGATTTGAGTGTCGATTCGAAGTCAGATTTGAGTGAAACTAGTATGGTTAGACTCGTGAGTGAATGGGTATTCGTAATTTGTGACTTTGTTCCGATTCCGAGTCGTGGGCCCCGGGGGCCGGGTTTGAGCTAATTTTGGATTTTGGGCTAATTTGATAGTTTTTCTTGTGGAATTCATTCCATTAGCGTATATTGATGGTATTGTACTGATTGCGAATAGATTCGGAGCATTTGGAGGCCGAGTCGAGAAACAAGAGCATTTCGGGGTAGAGATTTGACCGGTTTGAGGTAAGTAACGATTGTAAATCTAGTCATGAGGGTATGAAACCCCGGATTTCGTATCATTCTACTATTTTGAGGTGGCGCACATGCTAGGTAATGGGCATGTGGGTGTGCACTGTTGGGGATTGTGACTGGGTCCGTCCCGTAGCAACGGTAAAGTTGCGTATTTTGTTGAAACTATATGATACTTATATGTTTTAGAAAGAGTTTCTGTAAATTGGGCCGAATACCATGATTTGGGCCTTGTGCCAGTGCTGTTTGGACACTTAGGGGCCTTGTCTTGCTATCCTATCGCTGTTTTCGATTTAAAATCTATACTCGGTCATGGTTATACCTGTTTACTGCATAACTCAGTTTTTCTTACTCTCTTTTGATGCATATAAATGTTGTTTTGGGCTGAATACCCGGTTTTTATTGAAATGCCCGAGTGGCTTGAGAGGTTTATGACTAAGTGAGGCCGAGGGCCTGATCTGGGAGGATATTTATGGGATCGGTCTGCACGCCACAGCATGTTTGATATAGGCCGAGGGCCTGAGTGATTTATGCCATGATTTGGCTTGATATAGCGCTTAGGCTGAAGGAGCCCCTCCGGAGTCTGTACACACCCCCAGTGGGCGCAGGTACCTATTGAGTGCGAGTGTCTAGTGCTGAGTGACTGGGAGGCATGAGTGATTGTGAGGTATGCCCGAGTGGCATGAGTGATTGTGAGGTATGCCCGAGTGGCATAAGTGATTGTGAGGTAGGCCCGAGAGGTATGAGTGACTGTGAGGTTTGCCCGAGGGGCTGTATATGAGTAATGTTTTGCCCGAGGGGCTATTTACGATTTCATAATTTTTGCTCACCTTGCATTGAGCCTTGTTTGAAAACTGTTGAAAAATATCTTTAAATGATTTTACTGGAACTGGGTCTAAACGAGATGTTTTGTTCAAACCCTGGTTTTAAAAACATGTGGTATTTTACTGAGATTTTATGATATAAACTTTATATGCTTATTGCTCGTCACTACTCCCCAGTCTTTATTTATTGTTGTTACTCACTGATTTGGCGTACTCACATTACTCCCTGCACCTTGTGTGCATATTCAGGCATATTTGGACACGGTAGCGGTTGTTGACTATTCTGGTTGCAGATTTTTCCCGGGGATAGCAAGGTAGCTGCTTAGCGATCGCAGCCCTACTCTCCTCCCTTTTATCTTCCTTTAGTTGTATTTAGCTATTTTCCATGCTGAGTTAGTCTTGATATTGTTAGACAGATTGTAATAGATACTCATGACTAGTGACACCCCGATGTCGGACTTTTCTTTTCCGCACTTTTGTTTTGATTTGAACTCCTTTGCGAAGGTTCTTTTTATGCTAAATAGCCTTGAAATTATCTTTGAAATGAAGATATTGGTTTGTTTTGGAATGAGTCGGCTTGTCTAGTTCCACGATAGGCGTCATCACGACAGGTTAAGTTTTTGGGTCGTGACACGGGGTGTCACTAAGTACATGAGCATCTAAATATCACAAGTCTGAAAAATACTGTCTTTCATAGTCTGAAACTAAATACAATAAATGAAAAGGTAGGGAAGGAAAAACAAGGTCTGCAAAAATGCCAAGCAGCTACCTCAAAATCTCTGAAGGGTCAATTGCGCAATGAATCAACACCCACGTGTCCGGAAATACCTGAATCTGCACACGAAGTGTAGGGTGTAGCGTAAGTACAACCAACTCAGTAAGTAACAAGACTAAATAAAGAACTAAAAGTAGTGACGAGCTTCACAGTTGTAGTTCAATTACAGTGGTTTCAACATATGAAGGTAGGCATGCTTTCAAGTTCGATAAATTAGGTCAAAACAGTTACTTCATGACAAGTTTAAGTGAAACAGAGTGTAATATATTTCAGAAATTTCAAGACAGTGATACATGGCAGCTAAGTGCAATAATAATGAAATCAAATGCATCCTCTCAGGGCCACAGTCACTCAGCCCTCCCATTCACTCAGCACTCGGAACTCGCACTCAGTATGCACTTGTGCTCACTGGGGGGTGTGTACAGACTCCGGAGGTGCTCCTTCAGCCCAAGCGCTATAATCTACATGGACAACTCACATGCTGCACAGACAACTCACGTGTTATAGTATAATATCTGGACCCGCGCGGAAAACTCACGTGCTGCACGGACAACTCACGTGTTATAGTATCAATATCTCACAATCAGGCCCTCGGACTCACTTAGTCATTAATCTCTCCAGTCTCTCGGGCTCTCAGTAATCATGAAAATCGGCCCCAACAGAAATGATATAATGTATCAACAAGGAACAATAGAGACTGAGATATAATAAGCAAATAAAACTGTGACTGAGTACAAAACAGAAATTTCGCAGATAATTCAATATGTACACGACCTCTGTGGGTCCCTAAAGTGCCAACACATAGTCTAAACATGATTTCTAACATGATTTGTGGTTCAATTTCTCTACTACATGGAGAATGTACAGATAAGAACAGATTATTCAACTACACAGTTTCATGGAATTTGACCAAGTCACAATTCCTACGGTGCACGCCCACACGCCCGTCACCTAGCATATATGTCACCTCAAAACCAAATACATGACACATAATACGAGGTTTCATACCCTCAGAACCGGATTTACTGTTACTTACCTCAATCTGAGCCAATCTCTACTTCAACACACCCTTGCCTCATAAAACGGCCTTCGAATGCCTCGAATCTGGCCATAAACAATTCAATATAATCACTACGGGCTAAAGGAATTAACTCTATAAGAAAATGCTAAGTTATTAATCAAAAGTCAAAAATCGACTCAAAAGTCGGCCCCCAGGCCCATGTCTTGAAATTCGATAGAAGTTACAAAACCAGAAAGTCCATTCAACCACGAGTCCAACCATACCAAATTTATCAAAATCCGACACCAAATTGTCATCCAAATCCCCAAATCAAACTCTCCAAGTCCCTAGCCTCAAACTCCCAATTTATACCTTAAATAGACACCAACTAGGTGGAAAAATCAATGGGGAAACAAGATTATTGATAAAAAATGAGCACAAGGGACTTACCTCAAGAATCGCCCAAACCCGTGCTTGAAATGTTTGAAATAAGGCCAAAATCACGAACCCTTGTTTTAATAATCTGCCCAGCACTTTCGCTTCTGCGGGAACTTAACCGCTTCTGCGGCGTCGCAGAAGCAACATCACACACATATTTGCAGCCATTCCGCTCCTGCGGTCCCTCACTCCGCTTCTGCGAGCATCCAAGTCGCTTCTGCGGTCCCAGCTCATCTGCCCACTTCCGCTTCTGCGGTTCTCCTGCTACATCTGCGGTCACACAGATGCGGAACTCCATATCGCACCTACGCGCCTTCCGCTTCTGCGCACCTCCCACCGTAATTGTGGCCACGCAGGTGCGAAAATTTCCTCGCACCTGCGACCACTTGCACACTCCCATCCAATCTCGCACATGCGCAAGCCAGCCCGCACCTGCTATCAAAGTTCCGCAGGTGCGGCTACACCAGTAGAGGTCCATCTTCAACAATCACTCAACTTCAACTTTTGATCCGTTAACCATCCGGAATCAACCCGAGGCCCCCAGGACCTCATCCAAATATACCAAGAAGTCCTAAAACCTCATACGAACTTAGTCGAGCCCTCAAATCACATCAAACAACTTTAAAAACATGAATCGCACCCCAACTCAAGCCTATTGAAACTAAGGAAATTCAATTTCCACAAACTACGCCGAAACCTATCAAAATACGTCCGATTGGTCCCAAATTTTGTACACAAGTCATATTTGATATTACGGACCTACTCCAACTTCCAGAATCGGAATCCAACCCCGATATCAAAAAGTTCACTCCCGGGCAAACTTTTCAAAAATTTCAACTTCGCCATTTCAAGCCTAATTCCACTACGGACCTCCAAATCACAATTCGGACACGCTCCTAAGTCCAAAATCACCCAATGGAGCTAACGGAACCATCAAAACTCCATTTTGGAGTCGTTTACTCATAGATCAATATCTGGTCAATCATTTCAACTTAAGCTTTCAACCTTGAGACTAAGTGTCTCATTTCATTCTGAAATCACTCCGAACCCGAACCGACTACCCCGGCAAGTCACATAACAGTTATAATATATAAAATGAGCAGTAAATGGGAAAACGGGGCTACAACTCTCAAAACGGCCAGCCGAGTCGTCACACACGTGGTTTAAATCCAAATAGCAATCTCTGTTTGGTATCAATTTCATATGGATCCCTTTGTATAAAACTATTGACTTCATTTAAACATTAAGATTATTTGTGATAGAATCCCAAAAGAAATCAACCGTTTGAAGAAAAGTTTCAATCCCATTGCAGTTGTTCCTTGGAGGAATCAACAGTAGGCTCGGCGTATGTATGTGTAGCTTAAATGGAAAACAATTTCAGCCTTAGATTATTTATAATTATATCCTTAAATTATATAAATATTTAAGGTTATAAAAATCGATCAATATTTCAGGGATATTTTAGTCGTTCAATATTTAGCATAAGTTATTCATACTTTTATAATAATATAGATATGTGTTGTTTTCTTATGAATTATTTAATTACTAATAAGACTTTTGTTTTCTTTTATTATGGTCATATATAACATATCAAATAAATAAAAAATTATTCTAAAGATATTTTAGTAAAGTTGTTCATAACTTTAATTGGGCTAAAATCAGTCTAATTTAGATGGCCTGAGGTAGGTTGAGTTATGATTTGCCGAGTTCAGCAGTGAACGGATCAATGAACGGCCTAACCTTGAACGGATTGTTGAATGGATTTGAGCTTAAATTGCGACCCCTACTTCCACCTATGAAGATCCTCAATTCTAAATGGAGGCGGTCAGCAATCTTTTATGATTCGTGTTTTGCTTGATCATGGGCTTTGGGTAGTGGATAGGGATTGTTATACAAATAGCTGGTCAGATTCACTGTTTATTTTTTCTTGCTTGTATACATAGATTATACATTGATTATATATAGTTGTACACATATTATATATGAATTATACATAAGTTATACATCTGCCGGCTATTTTTAGTTTAACAGATTAGGTGCGCGGCTATTTGGGTTTATTCTTCTAGT
The DNA here is from genome assembly GCF_000715075.1 of Nicotiana tabacum. Lineage (NCBI taxonomy): Eukaryota > Viridiplantae > Streptophyta > Magnoliopsida > Solanales > Solanaceae > Nicotiana > Nicotiana tabacum. Next base: position 12,053,309 of record NC_134098.1, read on the forward strand.
GGAAACAATGATGTCCAACACATTGAGCTTTTCAGGCTCAACTCCGAATTAACACTGGATAACAATATATAATAAGAATTGGCAAATGTTTATCCTTATATTATGTTTGGCAAAAGCATCCCAACAAATTGGTATTCTATAGCCAAATCTCCAAAAAAAAAAAAAAATCTCAATACCCCCTAAACCCTACTTCCCCATTATTTATTTTTTGCCAAAAAAATAATTTATTTTTTGCCCAAAAAAAAAAAAAAAACTTCCCCATTATTGCCCAAAAAAAAGAAAATCCCCATTTATTCCCTCTTTCCTTACCTTCCTTTCCGATTAACCGTCTGCATATTGATGATTACGAGATGGTAGGGAAAGAATTATTTTTTCATGTAGTTCAACCCTATTTCTTTTAAAAACCATCTAAATCCTCAAGTATTCCGATAAACACTATTTCTTTTATATTTCTATGATGCCAAAACACCCTTGACATCATCCAAAAACTAAAAGAAAGTTACCCCATATATTATTCTTTTAAACTATATAGAGAGAAAAATATCAACTGTTATTTATGATGAAGGTAATTCATCGAACACAAAATTCTTGAAGTTTTTCCCCTATGATTCATGAACTTTATTCTTTTTTCTTCCCTCTTTTCTTCTTTTCCTTTTTGATCGAAAAAATTATATTAATTCTCATCTTGTGTATATCAGTGTATCTCTAGCATATATATTTATGTATATCCACAAAATATTATGTGTTATACACTGAAATATACAAGTAAGAAAAATAATTTTTTAGTATACATTTTGATATACAAAGAAGAAAAGTAATTTTTTTATATACATTTTAATATACACAAAAAAGGAAAATAAACATACAATATACATTTTGGTATACACATTATTTGATGTATTACACACTACGATATAAAAATAATATAATTATATTTTATTTTAATATATATTGATATAGAGACAACAATAAATTTTACGGAAAAGGGCCATATATGCCAGTGAACTAAACGAATAAGGACAGATATGCCCGTCATTAATAGTTTGGCACAGATATGCCCAATCCGTCTAATACTTGCTCATTCATGCCCTTAGTTTAACTGAACCATTATTTTATCTTTCTTAAATAATTAATAACCGGACCCAACCAAAATCTGTTGACCCGATCTGTTAGGATCCGACCCACCCTTATTTCAAAGATATGTTTTGATATATTATTTTTGTTTGATTGAGAAATTGTGTGATAATATATTTATTTATTTGAGTAATTTGATAATCGGTTTTTTTTTGTTATACATCAGTTCAGGAAGTAATCCTACTAAAAGTAGTAATTGATATTTATTTATTATTTTAATAATATAATATTTGAATTAGTTTATGCTTTCTTCAATCATTTTATCATCTATTTTTCTTTTTCTCACAATCTATTTGAATTTTTCACCAATACAAATACAAATAACTCCATGTTCACTATAACTTAACCTGATGGATCCGTTTTCTTGTTTAGATAAGTGATCATTATTGTAATGACCCAACCGGTCATTTTAACTTTTAGAAATACGTTCCCTAAAATAATACTCCCCGAACATGCTTTTAATGATTATTGACTTGCGGGGATGGTTGGTTCGGGATTTAGAAGCGTTTGGGTTGAAATTGGAGCACTTGGTTCCTTAAGTTAGCCTTAAAAAGCCAAGTTTGACTTCGGTCAATATTTTGAAACAATGACCCCGGAATCGGGATTTGACGGTTCCAATAGGTTCGTATGATGATTTTGGACTTGGGCGTATGTCCGAATCGGGTTTTGAATAACCCGGGAGCATTTTGACGTTTAATAGTAAAAATCAACTATTTGAAGGTTTAAAATTCTTTAAATTTGGTTTCGAGTAGGATTTTAAATAATTGAAGTTCGTTTGGAATTTTGAGTTTCGGAATAGTTCCATATAGTGATTTAAGACTTGCACGTAAATTTTCGTGTTATTCCGAGTAGTTTAAGTATATTTCGACGTATTGGAAGTAAATTGAAGAACTTGAAATTCTTAAGTTTGAATCAATTTGGTTTAGGGTATGATTCTTAGATTTGATGTTGTTTTACGCGTTCTGAGAGTTCGAGCGAGTCCGTTTTATGATTTCAAACCTGTTGGTATATTCGGGCGGGCCCCCGGGGGTCCCGAGTGTTAACCGGACGAGGCTCGGACCGATTTCGGACTTGGGAGAAAAATGTTGAAGCTTTCTGCTTTTGGTACGTTCGCACCTGCGCTTGGACATCCGCAGGTGCGACCCTCACAGATGCAAGCTTCAATCGCAAAAGCGGAAGGGGGAAAGAGGGCCTGCAATTGCAGGTGCAGAACATTGGGCGCACCTGTGAACACGCAGGTGCGAGAACTTTTGCGCAGATGCGACCTTGGCCCAGGCGAGTGGAACTCACACCTGTGAGAAATTTCCGCAGTTGCGAAAGCCACATGTGCGGTAACCCTCTGCAGGTGCAAAAAAATTGTTCGGGCAGAATGTTAAAAAGGGGCAAGGCTGAGCCATTTTTGTCCGTGTTTCCTCCATTTTTGGGCCATTTTGGAGCTGTTCGAGAGAGGATTTCAACTAGCAACATTAAGGTAAGTTAATTCTATACACTTAGAGTTAAATACATAGATTATGAGTAGATTATAACTAGTAAATCTTAGAAATCAAAGATTTAGATGAAAAACCTAGATTTTTATAAAAGCGAGATTTTAACCATGAAAATAGTTATGGAATTGGGTAGAAATTATATATTCAAGTTCTTGAGATTATGGGTAACGCTTTCATCCAAAAGTTTTCAGAATCCGAACACGTGGGCCCGGGGTGAATTTTAGAAATTTTATCATTTTGGATAAGGTAATTTATTTAATAGATAAATTTCGAATCATTTAGCATACATTAATTATTTCGTATAATATTTGGATAGTTTTGGATTTTTGGTGTCGAATCGAGAATTCAACGCGACGTGGTAATCGGAAAGTGGACTTTGAGACGAGGTAAGTCTCTTGCCTAATCTTGTGAGGGGGCAATTACCTCATAGGGATTAAATTGAATATTGTTGCTAATTGCGGGGGCTACGTACGCACAAGGTGACGAGAGTCCATGCGTAGCTACTATTAATGCTAAAGTCCGGGTAGTTTAGGACTCAAAGCATGAATTACTTGTGTAAATTATATTCTTTGTTTAATTAATATTAATTGATATGTATGAATATATTGTGAATTGTTAGATAAAGATATTAAAGGATGGAAATCTCATATGTTTGATTTTCTATTTAAATTAATTAATTGCTAAAAGAAATTATTCTTCCTCCCGAATTTATCCTATAATAAATATACTCTCCTTCCGGAGGTACATAAGAAAATGTCCTCCTTTCTTGTGTAGCGGGCCGAATGCCTCGGCAGGATAGATGCATCTATAGATCGCGCCACACGTCTCTCGGCAGTGTACACGACTCTCTGGATCGGGTCGTACGTCATCGGCAGAAATCGTGCTTAATAATAATAATTACACGATACCTTAACAGTTTATTTCAGCTTGCGAAACTAATTGATAAATTGGAAATTTTTAAAATTTAATGGATTATTATTCCTGCTTGTTAAGGAATTATTGTTATTCCTGTAAATGAAACTAATTGATAAATTGAAAATTTATTGAAATTGAATTGCAGCTTGTAAAGTTATTTGATAAATTGAAAGTTTCATTGAAATTGCATGATTTAATAAATAAATTGGAAAATTATTGCATTTGAAGGATTCTTATTATTTCTGCTAATTGAATAAAATTAATGTTAACTCTATGAACCATGCTGATTTGAATAATTATAATTTATTTTAATTATTATTATTGACCCATAGTGAGTGTCAAAGTCGGCTATCTCGTCTCTAGCACTTCGAGATTATGCTTGATACTTACTGGGTACACGTTATTTTCGTACTCATACTGCACTTCCTGTACATTTTATTGTGCAGGTACATATATGTATAGCGGCCTTGTGGGCGCAGAGGTGTGGTTAATAATTTTGGGGACATGGGTGAGCTGCATTCTATATTACGATTCGCAGCTAACAGAGTCTCTTTCAGAGTTATTATATTTTTCTGTCTAATTTGTATTCTGGACATATACTGTATTTTATTTTAATTCCCTAGTAAATGCTCATGCACTTGTGACACCAGGTTTTGGGAATGGTTGCGAATTGTTTAGAAATTTAGCTGCAAAAATATTTATCATTTACTCTATGAGTTTTATCTCTATAATTTAACTAAAGAAATTTTTATTTCAAAAATACTAAAATGGGTAATTAAGTTAATTGATTATGGTTGACTTGCCTGACAGTGGTGTCCGGCGCCATCACGGCCTTTTTGGATTTTGGGTCGTGACAATATGGTATCAGAGCACTAGGTTCACTTAGGTCTCACGAGTCATGAGCGAGTCTAGTAGAGTCTTGCGGATCAGTACAGAGACGTCTGTGCTTATCTTCGAGAGGCTGCGGGGCTGATAGGAATACTTCCTTTTTTTGATTCCTCATCGTGCGATTCGATTCCTTTTAGGCTTATGCCTACATTTTCTTCCTATTCAATCTTATGTGAAGTGAAGCGCTTGTTATAAATTGGGGATCGAGAAAATTTTTAATGGTACTACAGATGTAGTGCGGGATGCTTCTCCCTGTGTAATTAATTCGGCTATTGTCGTTGCCTTGCAGAAGGCCGCTCTATCATTTCAGTTCAGTATCAATACTACCTAAGGTTTTGAGATTTGGCATTGATTGTTATGACGATTCATGCGTTATTATCGCATAGTGTTTATGTAATGGTAGAATGCATGTCTATGTGTCAGGGCAGTAAACGACTTGAAAGAAGGTTTTTCTCAGTACATGATTCAGAGGTTCCATGTTTTAATTCTAGCGGAAAAAAGGCAATCGAACTATGAATGTTCAGGTTTGGGGTTGATGGAGTAACGAAGCTTGATATTTTCGAGTGTGGTAGAATTCTCAATTTTGATGTGGTGTCATCGCCTTGTAAAATGCCTTAAGGTTCGCCGGTGTTACGGTTTTCTTCAACTCGTCTTCACGACGGGGTGTTAGGAATTTGTATAGGGGAAACAGTCATTAGAGATCGCGGTGTGCAGTGATTCAAAATTGAAGCAGCATTTCTAGTGCTGCTGTCTCAAGAAGGATAATCGTCAGAAAGGTTTAAAGCTGTTAACGAGCTTTTGGATCAAGTGCTATAGAGACGGATATTGAGTTAAAACAACAACTGGGCAGCGAAGGATAAGGAAGGACATGTGGTAGGTGCCTTGCGGTGGTTAGGCTCCGAAAATGCCAAGTGTAAGAAAACAGAAGCAGAGTAGTTGCTTAAAGGAGATGGTTGACCAAAGTGGGAGAGTGCCAAGGTAGCACATGGGTTATGTGGTAGGATGATTACATGTCTTGAGGAACGTTTGGAGTGATTTGGGATGTAGAATGGACAATGACTAGGTCTACGGACTTAAGTTATAACATTAGCTGCTATATTGAGGAAGATAGGATACAACAGGAGGGAGCTTCTTGATATGAAGGAGGATACAACATGAATTTGGATTGGAAGGTATTGTCGCACCTCTAGTTGACGTCCATGAGGAGTGAACTGACTGGTGCAGCTGGTGAATGAGCCTGGACTCAGGATGATCTACTGATTTCGTAGTATTTGCACCTAGTGCAGCGGCGTTGGAATATGTCGGCATGTAATTTCCACGGGTGGGTTATCTCCTGTGAGCAGGTTAGCGGTTGCGTGGTATTGACGAAGCTTCCGATAAGAAATTTAATATGTAAATGTGGCTAGTGGTTAGGAGTATTTATTAAAGGTTAATAGAAGGATTTCGAGAAAATTTGGCGAGTTGCGTGTGCAGGATCATGTCAACAATGAATAAAGAACCTCGGTGGATCCCAACAATTTTGTAATTGTAGCTTCAAGCTAAGTGGGAGAGCCCCACCGTCTATGATTGGATTGCGTAGTGTCAACTTGTGCGGTTTCTGGTTATCGGTGTATTGGTGGGTCATTGCAACTAAAGAAAAGAAAACATCAGTGGTAATTTGAGCAAAGTATTTGGGGAATGTGTGCCATCTTTGGCCTTATCAATTCATATTCAGGTTTTTGGAAGACTCCGAGTTTATGCTTCGTGTAGATGTAACGCACAGGAAAGTGAAATCGGATGTTTCCTTGATAAAGTGCCCATGTGCTAGCAGGGCCTTGGAATTGATCATGTTTGGGAACAAGTCAGAGCAAGTGACTCTCAATAACGGTCCTAGTGGATTCAAAAATTTAAAGTATGGTGTCTAAGGATCTCGAGTCTATAGTATGGTTGAGTATCGAGCTTTTGCAGCAGATTATGAAACGGGGCTTGGAGTACTCTAAATTATCTTCAGGTTGTGGTGTAGCATTGGAAAAACAAAAGAAAATAACTTCGGATTCATAAAAGAAGTATCAAAATGGGTGTACCAGTTGAAGATGTAAAAAGTGCGCACAAGAAGGGATATGAGATAATTAGTGGGTTTTGAAATAGCGTGGTCTCGTGAAATAAGGTCACTTGGGATGAGTGCTGATTTGAGTTCGTGATGTAATGAATGGAGCTATTATTATTTCTAAGGCAAGTTAAGAGTAAATTGAGAAAAGATGGATTGCCTAACAATGGTTGAATCGGCACAATGGTGGCAATGATCAGTTCCTTCAGCGCATTGAATTATTCATGTGATTAGTGGCGGTACGTGCGAGGCTTGACGGCTGCCGTAATTGATTTTATTTAGAGGAATTTAAGTATTATGACATGTTATGTGTAGAGGGATCCCAGAAGAGTTATGGTGGTGTAGACCACTACCTGAGGCCGGTATTTTCTACGGATATGGGAATTCAGTCACGTGTTGCAATGGTTCTCTTGAAATGAGTTGAGAAGAAGGTTTCTATATGATGAAGTGTTTACCCTATTAGTGGTTCAGGGGTTATGATGGAATTCTTGTACTCCTGCGCATTGGCGTGGTTAAGTGCACTAAGTAGCATGGGATTCAAAAGTTGAGGATTTAAGATTTCGGTTCGGTGTTGACAAGGATGTCATGAGCTCGGATGAGAAGGAAATGGATTTAGACGTTTAAAGTAAGATGGTATTGTTTTTGGCATCATCTAAGGTCGATGTCAGGTGTAAGAGACCTCATGTATTGATTTGTGGATTCTTGATATGCTTTACAGCATTAGTGTAACTGGTAGTATGGATGTGCAAACTTATTACCTGGTGTGGAAGGTCGTGGGAGTGTGTCTCACGGAAAAATTGTGTAAGAGTGACATGTAGTCACTTGATTGAGTGAAGATTGAAACCAAGTATGAAGATTGTGGTAATATCGCTAATTCGAGAATTTATGCCTGTAGGGCGCTCGGTTCATTTGGTTGTCGACTGTGGAAGTATTGTTCCGGTTATGATTGCTATTCTTGTATGTTATGGGAAAAAGGTTTATTATGGATACTTGAAAGGTTATTAGCCTAGTACGATACGATCAGAATCGACTTGAGGTCTGTGGATGGATTTGAATATGAATATGGGCTCTATATCAAGCCGGATGTGTTCATTTCAGCATAATCGCTCCCTATGGAAGAGTATTCGGACGTTGGATGTCGTTTCGTCGTCGATTATTTCATGTAATACTATATTGTGTCATGTGAGTTATGAAACGGCTTGATAAATTTCTTATGTGTTGAGGTTCCACATAGTGATGGTGTTATGTGAGCAGGATGGCTCTCGAGATTCAGATCATATATCGCACCTTAGTTGTGCTTGAGTTTTGTAGCATATGGCGCTGTCGGTCCTTCCAAGGATGGTATTATGCACTTAGCGTGCTTGTGTCCGATTTTTGGATATTTTGTAAGTATTGAGTATTCTAGCTCGGTAAGTATTGTTTTTTATAGATACTTTTTGTGCGGATCGGGTTGCACGCCGCAACAGTGTAATGTTGAGTACAGTTCCCTATATTCTATTTTGTATGTTTTGTATCCCATTTTCTGAAGAAGGTTCATGACACCTTTTCAGTTGTTTAATTAGTCACGTGGGTTGAGTAATCCTTTCCATAGTCTGTTTTTCTTATGTATCGCAATCGAGTCCGTAGCTTATTAGCTCACTGTAGCGTCATATGAGACTTTTTGTCATGTCTGAGGTGGCTTATTGCCTGAGCAGCTTATACTAAGTGAGACGAGGTTATTGGATCCGGGATCAGTACGATCGGATTATATGAAGTATAATAAAGAGCAAATACCATTATTTGGTCCATAATGAGGCAATGGTTCTTGTCAGAAGGAGAAAAAAACTCAATAATTTGTTGGCTCAGCGGTTGGTTATGAATTTCTACACATTTCTTCCATCGTGTAAGCAGCTCAAGAGTTGGAACAGGAATTATAGGTATCATGAGGTGTATTGTGAACATCAGATTCGTGAAATTTGGGCTATTGTTATCGGAGGATGATATTATGATCATGTGAATGGTGCGGTGCATGGTCTAAATTCAACAAAGGTATGCAACCCTGTATTGGTGTATAGTGTAGTGATTGATACGGTGTTCGTAGGTTGGAAATAGGCATGGTGGAGAATTCTGGATGTTAGAATTGGGCTTTAAGGCTTAATCGCCTAAATAAAGGGGAGAATATTTAGATTGGCTCGAGCTAATGTGCTCAATTGAGTGTGGTAGCACGGGTAGGTGCTCGAAGTGTTAAACTGTGATTTTGGACAACTCTGGAACAGTCCTTAGCACGTTCGAGGACGAACGTATATTTAAGTGGGAGAGAATGTAATGACCCAACCGGTCATTTTAATTTTTCGAAACTTGTTCCCTAAAATAATACTCCCCGAACATGCTTTTAATGATTATTGACTTGCGGGGATGGTTGGTTCAGGATTTGGAAGCGTTTGGGTTGAAATCGGAACACTTGGTTCCTTAAGTTAGCCTTAAAAGGCTAAGTTTGACTTCGGTCAATATTTTGAGAAAATGATCTCGGAATCGGGATTTGACGGTTCCAATAGGTTCGTATGATGATTTTGGACTTGGGTGTATGTCCGAATCGGGTTTTGGATAACCCGGGAGCGTTTTGATGCTTAATAGTAAAAATTAACTATTTGAAGGTTTAAAATTCTTTAAATTTGGTTTGGAGTAGGATTTTGAGTAATTGAAGTTCGTTTGGAATTCCGAGTTTGGGAATAGTTCCATATAGTGATTTAAGACTTGCACGCAAATTTTCGTGTCATGCCAAGTAGTTTAAGCATATTTCGGCGCATTGGAAGTAAATTGAAGAACTTAAAATTCTTAAGTTTGAATCAATTTGGTTTATGGTATGATTCTTAGATTTGATGTTGTTTTACGCGTTCCGAGAGTTCGAGCGAGCCCGTTTTATGATTTCAAACCTGTTGGTATGTTTGGGCGGGGCTCCGGGGGTCCCGAGTGTTAACCGGATGAGGCTCGGACCAATTTTGGACTTGGGAGAAAAATGCTGAAGCTTTCTGCTTCTGGTACATTCGCACCTGCGCTTGGACATCCGCAGGTGCGACCCTCGCAGATGCGAGCTTCAATCGCAGCAGCGGAAGGGGGAAAGAGGGCCTGCAATCGCAGGTGCGGAACATTGGGCGCACCTGCGAACACGCAGGTGCGAGAATATTTGCGCATATGCGACCTTGGCCCAGGCGAGTGGAACTCGCACCTGCAAAGAATTTCCGCAGGTGCGAAAGCCGCATGTGCGGTAACCCTCCGCAGGTGCGAAAAAGCTGTTCGGGCAGAATGTTAAAAGGGGTGAGGCTGAGCCATTTTTGTCCGTGTTTCCTCCATTTTTGGGCGATTTTGGAGCTGTTCGAGAGAGGATTTCAACTAGCAACATGAAGGTAAGTTAATTCTACACACTTAGAGTTAAATACATAGATTATAAGTAGATTATAACTAGTAAATCTTAGAAATTAAAGATTTAGATGAAAAACCTAGATTTTTATAAAAGTGAGATTTTAAGAACGAAAATAGTTATGGAATTGGGTAGAAATTATATATTCAAGTTCTTGAGATTATGGGTAACGTTTTCATCCAAACATTTCCAGAATCCAAGCACGTGGGCCCGGGGTGAAATTTAGGAATTTTACCATTTTGGATAAGGTAATTTATTTAATAGATAAATTTTGAATCATTTAGCATATATTAATTATTTTGTATAATATTTGGATAGTTTTGGATTTTTGGCGTCGAATCGAGAATTCAACACAACGTGGTAATCGGAAAGTGGACTTTGAGACGAGGTAAGTCTCTTGCCTAATCTTGTGAGGGATAAATTACCCCATAGGGATTAAATTGAATATTGTTGCTAATTGTGAGGGCTACGTACGCACGAGGTGACGAGAGTCCGTGCGTAGCTACTATTAATGCTAAAGTCTGGGTAGTTTAGGACTCAAAGCATGAATTACTTGTGTAAATTGTATTCTTTGTTTAATTAATATTAATTGATATGTATGAATATATTGTGAATTGTTAGATAAATGTCACGACCCAATTTCATCTATAGGTCATGATGGCGCCCAACACTACAGCTAGGCAAGCCAACTAATAAGTCAAACGTACATTGGTTAAACTTTTATTCCAAGAAAATAATAAAATACCAATTTCTACCAATGTATGTGCCAAGACCCGGTGTCACAAGTGCATGAGCATCTAGTAGATTATACAAAACTCCAAATACTATCTGAAATAAAATAGACAGAATATAAATATAAGAAGAGACACTGGTAGCTGCAGAACGGCTCAGAAAGGCAGCTCACCACTATGCCTTGGGATGACGTGGGTATGTGATGATAGGTCCTCCATTAGTACCTGTCTCAGATCCTGCACAAAAAGTGCAGCAAGTGTAGTATGAGTACGTAAACAATGTGTACCCAGTAAGTATCAAGCCTAATCTCAAAGTGGTAGAGACGAGATGGCCGACTTTGACACTCACTAAGGGTCAATAATAATAACTGAAATAATACTAGGATATTTAAATCAGCATGATTTACAGAATTTACAATAATCTATTTAATCAGCAGAAATAATCAAATTTCCTTCAAATGTAACAATTCTCAATATATTAATTAAATTCCCTCAATTCAAATAATTTCTAATTTATCAATTAAACCTCATTCACAGGAGTAACAATTAATTCCTTAACAAGCAAGAATAATAATTCATTAAATTCCAAAGACTTTTCAATTTATTAATTAGCTTCATAAGCTAAAATAAATTATTAAAGTATCGTGTAATTATTATTATTAAGCACGATTTCTACAGAGGACGTACGGCCCGATCCAGAGTGTCGTGTACACTGCCGAGGGATGTGCAGCGCGATCCATAGATGCATCTATCATGCCGAGGCGTTCGGCCCGCTCTATCAGAAAGGAGGACATTTTCTTATGTGCCTTCGAAAGGAGAGTATATTTATTATAAGGTAAATTTGGGAGGAGAATAATTTCTTTTAACAATTAATTGATTTAAACAGAAAATCAAGCCTATGAGATTTCCATCATTTAATATCTTTATCTAATAATTCACAATATATTCATATAGATATCAATTAATACAAATAAATCAAAGAATACAATTTACATAAGTAAGGCATGCTTTGAGTCCTAAACTACCCGGACTTTAGCATTAATAGTAGCTACGCACGGACTCTGGTTACCTCGTGCGTACGTAGCCCCCACAATTTAGCAACAATTATTTAATCTTAATCACCTATGAGGTAATTTTCCCCTCACAAGATTAGACAAGAGACTTACCTCGTCTTGCTCCAATTTAATCCACTATAAGGCCTTTTCCACGATTATCCAACTCCGTCTCGCTCGAATCTAGCCAAAATAATTCGATACAATCACTAAATATTATAGGAATCAATTCTATAAGAAAATACTACATTTTTAAGAAAAGATCCCGAAATTAATTAAAAATTCACTCGCGGGGCCCACATCTCGGAATCCGGCGAAAGTTATGAAATCCGACAACACATTCAATTACGAGTCCAACGATACCAGTTTCACTCAAATCCGACTCCGAATCGATACCGAAATCTAAAAAAATCGTTTTTATGAGATTTCTATACATTTCCCAAATTTAAATCTCAAAACACTAATTTATGGTGAAAACAATGATATACTTGAATATATAGACCAAATCCGAGTTGGAATCACTTAACCCAAATGTCTTTCCTTGAAAATCTGTTAAAAGTCGCCTCTGTTCAAGCTCAAGTTTGTCAAAAATGGCAAATGTTGAATGCCACTGTTTTTATAACTTACAAATCTGTCGAGTTCGATCTTGGGAGCTCGATCTGTCAGGGACCTCGATTATGTCAGGGACCTCGATTTGTCAGGGACCTCGATTTGTTAGGGACCTCGATTTTATCAAGGACCTCGATTTTATTAGGGAGCTCGATTTGTCAGGGAGCTCGATTTTATCAGGGAGCTCGATTTTGTCAGGGAGCTCGATTTTGTCAGGGAGCTCGATTTTGACAGGGAGCTCAATTTTGTCAGGGAGCTCAATTTTGTCAGGGACCTCGAATTTGTCAGGGACCTCAATTTTGTCAGGGAGCTCGATTTTGACAGGGAGCTCGATTTTGTCAGGGAGCTCGATTTTGACAGGCAGCCCGATTTTGACAGCATTTCCAGCAGAAAATTTGCAGCAGCTAAGTCCCACTTTTGATCCGTTAACCATCCGAAACTCACCCGAGGCCCTCGGGACCTCAACCCAAAACACCAACAAGTCCTAAAATATCATACAAACTTATTTAAAACCTCAAATCACATCAAACAACGCTAAAATCACGAAGCATGCTCCAATTCAAGCTTAATAAAACTTAGAATTTCCAACTTCTACATTCGATGTCGAAACCTATCAAATCAAGTCCGATTGACCTCAAATTTTGCACCCAAGTCATAAATGACAATACAGAGCTGTGAAAATTTTTAGAACTAGATTCCGACCCCGATATCAAAAAGTCAACTCCCCAGTCAAACTTTCAAACTTTAAATTCCTATTTTAGCCATTTCAAGCCTAATTTCACTACGGACTTCCAAATGAAATTCTGATCACGCTCTTAAGTCCAAAATCACCATACGGAGCTGTTGGAATCATCAAAATTCTATTCTGGAGTCGTTTTCAGATAATTAGACATCCGGTCACTATTCGAACTTAAACATTTTAATTTATTTCTTCAAAATTCCATATCTCGGGCTAGGGACCTCGGAATTTGATTCCGGGCATACGCCCAACTCCCAAATCACGATACGGACCTACCGGAACTATCAAAACACTGATCCGAGTCTGTTTGCTCAAAATGTTGACCAAAGTCAACTCAATTAAGTTTTAAAGCTCTAATCCACATTTTAAATCCATTTTTTTCACATAAAAACTTTCCATGAAATTTTACGGATTGCGCACGCAAGTCGAGAAATAATAAATAGTACTTTTCGAGGTCTTAGAACACATAATTAATTATTAAATTTAAAGATGATATTTTGGATCATCACATTCTCCACCTCTTAAACAAATGTTCGTCCTCGAACGGGTTTAGAATTATACCTGAAGTGCTGAATAAGTCTGGATATCTGCTCCGCATATTTTCCTCGGCCTCCCAAGTAGCTTCCTCGACTGGTTGGCCCCTCCAATGGACTTTTACTGCAAAAACCCTCTTGGACCTCAACTGGCGAACCTGTTTATCAACAATGGCAATTGGCTCATCTTCATAACCCAAGCTATTATCTAGCTGAACTGTGCTGAAGTCTAACACATGTGATAGGTCGGCATGATACTTCCGGAGCATAGATACGTGAAAGACCGGATGAACTCCTGGTAGGCTGGGAGGCAATGCAAGCTCATAAGCAACCTCCCCAACTCGTTCAACACCTCAAATGGGCCTATAAACCTTGGGCTCAACTTCCTCTTCTTCCCGAATCTCCTAATTCCCTTCATCGGCGAAACCTTCAAGAGAACTCTTTCGCCTACCAAAAATGATAAATCACGTGCTTTCTGATGTGCGTAACTCTTCTGCCTGGACTGTGCTATACGAAGTCGCTCCTGAATCAACATTACCTTTTTCAAGGCATCCCTTACCAAATCAGTACCATATAACATAGCCTCACCTGGCTCAAACCATACGATAGGTGAACGACATCGCCGACCATATAAAGCCTCAAATGTAGCCATCTCATTGTTGAATTGGTAACTGTTATTATAAGCAAACTCGGCCAAAGGCGGGAAACGATCCCACTGACCTCCAAAGTCAATCACACATGCCCTGAGCATATCCTCCAAAATCTAAATTGTCCTCTCTGACTGTCCATCGATCTGCAGATGAAAGGTTGTGTTGAGCTCTACACGGGTCCCCAACTCACCCTGTACTGCTCTCCAGAAATGTGAAGTAAACTGAGGACCTCTATCTGATATGATGGAAATTGGCACACCGTGCAACCGAACTATCTCCTGAATATAAATCTGGGCCAACCTCTCTGAAGTATACGTAGTCACAACAGGAATAAAATGTGCCGACTTAGTCAACCTGTCAACAATCACCCAAACTACATCAAACTTCCTCAAGGTCTGCGGCAACCCAACTACAAAATCCATAGTAATTCGCTCCCATTTCCACTCTGGTATGGTTATCTGCTGAAATAGGCCACCTGGCCTCTGGTGCTCATATTTAACTTGCTGGCAATTTAGACACCGAGCTACATACTCAACTATGTCCTTTTTCATTTGTCTCCACCAATAATGCTGCCTCAAGTCACGATACATCTTTGTAGCACCTGGATGAATAGAATATCGAGAACTGTGTGCCTCCTCCAGGATCTTTTTCCTCAGTTCATCCACATTAGGAACACACAGACGATCCTGGAGTCGTAGAACACCATCTGCACCAATAGTGACTTCCTTGGCACCACCTCGTAGTACCGTTTCACGAAGAACTACCAGGTGTGGGTCATCATACTGGCGAGCCTTGATCTGCTCAAATAGTGAAGATTGGGCCATAACACATGCAAAAACTCGGTTGGGCTCTGAAATATCCAGCCTTACAAGTCTGTTAGCCAAGGATTGAATATCTGAGGCTAATGGCCTTTCCTCTATTGCAATGAAAGCCAGACTACCCATCCTCTCCGCCTTTCTGCTCAAGGCATCTGCAACCACATTTGCTTTGCCTAGATGATACAGGATAGTAATATCATAATCTTTTAGTAACTCCAGCCATCTTCGCTGTCTCAAATTTAGGTCCCTCTGCTTGAACAAATGCTGCAAACTACGATGATCAGTGTAAACTTCACAAGACACCCCATAAAGATAATGCCTCCAAATCTTAAGAGCGTGAACAATCGCAGCTAACTCCAAATCATGTACCGGATAATTCTTTTCGTGGGGCTTCAGCTGACGTGAAGCATATGCAATAACTTGCCCTTCCTGCATCAATACACAACCCAAGCCAACGCGCGAAGCGTCGCAATACACTGTATATATCCCGGAACCGGAAGGCAACACTAACACTGGTGCTGTAGTCAATGATGTCTTGAGCTTCTGAAAGCTCACCTCACAATCATCGGGCCATCAGAATGGAGCACCCTTCTGGGTTAATTTGGTCAAAGGTGCTGCAATAGATGAAAAACCTTCCACGAACCGACGATAATAACCTACCAAACCCAGAAAACTCCTGATCTCCGTCGCCGAAGTGGGACGATGCCAATTCTGAACTGCCTCAATCTTTTTGGGATCAACTTTAATACCTTCGCCCGATACGATATGTCCCAAAAATGCTACAGACTCTAGCCAAAACTCACATTTAGAGAACTTAGCATATAGCTTTTGTTCCCGCAATGTCTGAAGCACTACTCTCATATGCTGCTCATTCTCCTCCCTACTACGTGAGTAGAT
Organism: Nicotiana tabacum; assembly: GCF_000715075.1. NCBI lineage: Eukaryota > Viridiplantae > Streptophyta > Magnoliopsida > Solanales > Solanaceae > Nicotiana > Nicotiana tabacum. Next base: position 12,069,245 of record NC_134098.1, read on the forward strand.
CAAAATGTCATCAATGAAGACAATGACAAACGAATCAATATATGGCATGAATACTCTGTTCATCAGATCCATAAACGCTGTCGGGGCATTAGTTAAACCGAAGGACATCACCAGAAACTCATAATGACCACATCTAGTACGAAAAGCAGTCTTCGGAATCCGAATCTTCAACTGATGGTACCCTGACCTCAAGTCGATCTTAGAGAATACCCTAGCACCCTGCAACTGGTCAAATAGATCATCAATACGCGGCAATGGGTACTTGTTCTTAATAGTGACTTTGTTCAATTGGCGATAATCAATACACATCTACATTGTTCCATCCTTCTTTTTCACAAATAATACCGGTGTACCCCAAGGCGATACACTCGGTCTGACAAACCCTTTGGCTAGTAACTCTTCAAGCTATTCTTTCAATTCTTTCGGAGCCATGCGATACGGTGGGATAGATATAGGCTGGGTATCTGAAGCCAAGTCAATACAGAAATCAATATCACGATCAGGTGGCATACCTAGAAGATCTGATGGAAATACATCGGGGAACTCCTGAACTACAGGCACTGAATCAATAGCAGGAGTCTCTACAGTAGTATCTCGAACATAGGCTAGATAAGCTAAACAACCCTTCTCAACCGTGTGTTGAGCCTTTATAAAAGAAATAACTCGATTAAATGAACTAACAGGCGAACCCTTTCACTCCAGCTTAGGCAATGCTGGAATAGCCAAGGTAACAGTCTTGGCATGACAATCAAGAATAGCATGATATGGAGATAACCAGTCCATACCCAGAATAATTTCAAAATCGGTCATCTCAAGCAATAGGAGATCTGCTCTAGTTTCGTAACTGCAGAATGTAATAATACAGGACCGGTAGATCCGGTTCACAACAACAGAATCGCCCACAGGAGTGGACACATAAACAAGAGCACTCAAGGACTCACGAGAAACGCCCAAGAATGGAGCAAATAGAGATGACACATATGAATACGTAGATATTGGATCAAATAATACTGAGGCATCTTTGCCACAAATAGAAATAATACCTGTAATCACGGCATCTAAGGCCTCTGCATCTGGTCTAGCCGGAAAAGCATAGAACCGAGCTGGAGCGCCAACTGTCTGGCCTCCGCCTTGGCTGACCTCCACCTCTAGGACGACCCCTACCCACATGTCCTCCGCCTCTCGGTGGTCGGAATCCTGGTGGAGCAACTGGTCCGGTAAGCATAGGCTGCTGACCCTACTGTACTGGTCTACCTCGAAGCATGGGGCAAAACCTCCGCATGTGACTGCGATCCCCGCACTCGTAATAACTCTTCGGTGCGATGGACTGTTGACTAAGTGTCTGGCCTTGGGGACCGGAATACCCACGGAAAGAACCCTGAATAGCTGGTGGGCGATAAGAACTCTCTGGGATAGCACTGAGATAAGGTCGCACTGGAGCACCTCGAGGAGGTGGTGGTGCTGGATATGGGGGTCTGCTGGACTGTCCCCTCACGAACTGACCTCTGCCCCTGGACGGAGCACCTCTAAACTCTACAGAGTACCTGAACCGCTTATCTCTCATAATCTGCTCTCGGCTCCGCTGACGTACACCCTCAATCCTCCGGGCTATCTCCACAACTCGCTCATAAGAAGTACCCATCTCAACCTCTCGAGCCATAGTGGCCTGAATACCAGTATGTAAACCGGCTACAAACCTTCGCACTCTCTCCGCCTCAGTAGGGAGTATCATTAGTGCATGGCGAGATAATTCAGAAAACCTCGCCTCATAATCAGTCACTGACATCTGACCCTACTGGAGCTGCTCAAACTGAAACCGCAACTCTTCCTTCTGGGAGGGTGGAATATATATGTCCAAGAAGATACGGGTGAACCTATCCCAAGTCATGGGAGGAGAATCTGCTGGTCTGCCAAGAGCATAAGACTGCCACCATCTACGGGCTCTACCCTCTAGCTGAAAAGTAGCGAAATCTACCCCATTAGATTCCAATATCCTTATGTTGTACAGTCTATCCTTGCAACGATCAATGAAATCATGTGGATCCTCATGTCGCTCACCTCCGAAGACAGGAGGATGTAGTCTAGTCCATCTGTCCAATAATTTCTGAGGATCGGCGGCTACAGCTGGCCTGGGCTCAGGTGTAGCTGCTACCACTGGATGGACTCCACCCACGGGTAGTGCACCCTGGGTCTGATATACAGCAGCTGCCTGTCCATGAGCCTGTGCAGTAGGGGTCTGTGCTCCCCTGCCCGCCTGAGATGTGGCTAGGTCTACCGGAAATAAACCGGCCTGAGTTATATTGTCCATGAATCGCAGCATACGACCCATGACATCCTGAAATTCCGGTGCAGATGTGAAGTCCACCGGAGCTGGCTCTGCCACAGGCACCTCACCCTGCTCCTCAATAATGGGATTCTCTGCTGGATCCACTGGCGGCATAACCGGAATAGTCCTGGAACGTCCTCTCCCTCCACCACGGGCTGGAGCCCTCCCTCGGCCACTAGCAACTGGGGGAGTAGCTCTTCCCTGGTCTGGAATCTCATTAGAGCGTGTTCTCACCATCTGTGAGAGAATAAGAGAAGGATATTTAGTACTACATCAATTGCACGATGGAATATGAAGAAAGGTAGTTTCCTAACACCATATATCCTCTCGAAAATAAGTACAGACGTCTCCGTACCGATCCGCAAGACTCTATTAGGCCTGCTCATAACTTGTGAGACCTACGTGAACCTAGTGCTCTGATACCATGTTGTCACGACCCAATTTCATTTATAGGTCATGATGCGCCCAACACTACAGCTAGGCAAGCCAACTAATAAGTCAAACATACATTGGTTAAACTTTTATTCCAAAAAAATAATAAAATACCAATTTCTACCAATGTGTGTGCCAAGACCCGGTGTCACAAGTGCATGAGCATCTAGTAGATTATACAAAACTCCAAATACTGTCTGAAATGAAATAGACAGAATATAAATATAAGAAGAGACATTGGTAGCTGCAGAACGGCTCAGAAAGGCAGCTCACCAATATGCCTCGGGATGACGTGGGTATGTGATGATAGGTCCTCCACTAGTACCTGTCTCAGATCCTGGACAAACAGTGCAGCAAGTATAGTATGAGTACGTAAACAACGTGTACCCAGTAAGTATCAAGCCTAATCTCGAAGTGGTAGAGACGAGATGGCCGACTTTGACACTCGCTATGGGTCAATAATAATAACTGAAATAAAACTAGGATATTTAAATCAGCATGATTTACAGAATTTATAATAATCTATTTAATCAGCAGAAATAATCAAATTTCCTTCAAATGTAACAATTCTCAATATATTAATTAAATTCCCTCAATTCAAATAATTTCCAATTTATCAATTAAACCTCATTCACAGGAGTAACAATTAATTCCTTAACAAGTAAGAATAATAATTCATTAAATTCCAAAGATTTTCCAATTTATTAATTAGCTTCATAAGCTAAAATAAATTATTAAAGTATCGTTTAATTATTATTATTAAGAACGATTTTTGCCGAGGACATACGGCCCAATCCAGAGTGTCGTGTACACTGCCGAGGGACGTGCGGCGCGATCCATAGATGCATCTATCCTGCCGAGGCGTTCGGCCCGCTCCACAAGAAAGGAGAACATTTTCTTATGTGCCTCCGGAAGGAGAGTATATTTATTATAAGGTAAATTCGGGAGGAGAATAATTTCTTTTAATAATTAATTGATTTAAACAGAAAATCAAGCCTATGAGATTTCCATCATTTAATATATTTATCTAACAATTCATAATATATTCATATAGCTATCAATTAATATAAATAAATCAAAGAATACAATTTACACAAGTAAGGCATACTTTGAGTCCTAAACTACCCGGACTTTAGCATTAATAGTAGCTACGCACGGACTCTCATCACCTCGTGCGTACGTAGCCCCCACAATTTAGCAACAATTGTTTAATCTTAATCACCTATGAGGTAATTTTCCCCTCACAAGATTAGACAAGAGACTTACCTCGTCTTGCTCCAATTTAATCCACTATAAGGCCTTTTCCATGATTATCCAACTCCGTCTGGCTCGAATCTAGCCAAAATAATTCGATACAATCACTAAATATTATAGGAATCAATTCTATAAGAAAATACTACATTTTTAAGAAAAGATCCCGAAATTAATTAAAATTTTGTTCGCGGGGCCCACATCTCAAAATCCGGCGAAAGTTATGAAATCCGATAACCCATTCAATTACGAGTCCAACGATACCAGTTTCACTCAAATCCGACTCCGAATCGATACCGAAATCTCAAAAATTCGTTTCTATGAGATTTCTAAAAATTTCCCAAATTTAAATCTCAAAACACTAATTTATGGTGAAAACAATGATATACTTGTATATATAGACCAAATCCAAGTTGGAATCACTTACCCCAAATGTCTTTCCTTGAAAATCTGTCAAAAGTCGCATCTGTTCAAGCTCAAGTTTGTCAAAAATGGCAAATGTTGAATGCCACTGTTTTTATAACTTACAGATCTGTCCAGTTCGATCTTGGGAGCTCGATCTGTCAGGGACCTCGATTTTGTCAGGGACCTCGATTTTGTCAGGGACCTCGATTTGTCAGGGACCTCGATTTTTTCAAGGACCTCGATTTTATCAGGGAGCTCGATTTGTCAGGGAGCTCGATTTTGTCAGGGAGCTCGATTTTGTCAGGGAGCTCGATTTTGTCAGGGAGCTCGATTATGACATGGAGCTCGATTTTGTCAGGGACCTCGATTTTGTCAGGGACCTCGATTTTGTCAGGGAGCTCGATTTTGACAGGGAGCTCGATTTTGACAGGGAGCTCGATTTTGTCAGGGTGTCCGATTTTGACAGGCAGCCCGATTTTGACAGGCAGCCCGATTTTTGACAGCATTTCCAGCAGAAAAATTGCAGCACCTTTTGCAGCACCTAAGTCCCACTTTTGATCCGTTAACCATCCGAAACTCATCAGAAGCCCTCGGGACCTCAACCCAATACACCAATAAGTCCTAAAATATCATACGAACTTATTTGAAACCTCAATTCACATCAAACAACGCTAAAATCACGAATCATGCTCCAATTCAAGCTTAATGAAACTTAGAATTTCCAACTTCTACATTCGATGTCGAAACCTATCAAATCAAGTCCGATTGACCTCAAATTTTGCACCCAAGTCATAAATGACATAACAGAGCTGTGAAAATTTTCAGAACTGGATTCCGACCCCGATATCAAAAAGTCAGCTCCCCAGTCAAACTTTCAAACTTTAAATTCCTATTTTAGCCATTTCAAGCCTAATTTCACTATGGACTTCCAAATAAAATTTCGATCACACTCCTAAGTCCAAAATTACCATAAGGAGCTGTTAAAATCATTAAACTTCTATTCCTGGGTCGTTTTCAGATAATTAGACATCCGGTCACTATTCGAACTTAAACATTTTAATTGTTTTCTTCAAAATTCTATATCTCGGGCTAGGGACCTCGAAATTTGATTCCGGGCATACGCCCAAGTCCCAAATCACGATACGGACCTACCAGAACTGTCAAAATACTTATCCGAGTCCGTTTGCTCAAAATGTTGACAAAAGTCAACTCAATTGAGTTTTAAAGCTCTAATCCACATTTTAAATCCATTTTTTCACATAAAAACTTTCCATGAAATTTTACGGATTACGCACGCAAGTCGAGGAATGATAAATAGTACTTTTCGAGGTTTTAGAATACATAATTAATTATTAAATTTAAAGATAACATTTTGGGTCATCACAATAAAGATATTAAAGGCTGGAAATCTCATATGTTTGATTTTCTGTTTAAATTAATTAATTGCTAAAAGAAATTATTCTTCCTCCCGTATTTTCTTAATAAATATAGTCTCCTTCCGGAGGTACATAAGAAAATGTCCTCCTTTCTTGTGGAGCGGGCCGAATGCCTCGGCGGGATATATACATCTATGGATCGTGTCGCACGTCCCTCGGCGGTGTACACGACACTCTGGATCGGGTCGTAGGTCCTCGGCAGAAATTGTGCTTAATAATAATAATTACACGATACCTTGATAGTTTATTTCAGCTTGCGAAACTAATTGATAAATTGGAAATTTTTGAAATTTAATGAATTATTATTCCTGCTTGTTAAGGAATTATTGTTATTCCTGTAAATGAGACTAATTGATAAATTGAAAATTTATTGAAATTGAATTGCAGCTTGTAAAGTTATTTGATAAATTGAAAGTTTCATTGAAATTGCATGATTTAATAAATAAATTGGAAAATTGTTGCATTTGAAGGATTCTTATTATTTCTGCTAATTGAATAAAATTATTGTTAACTCTATGAACCATGCTGATTTGAATAATTATAATTTATTCCAATTATTATTATTGACCCATAGTGAGTATTAAAGTCGGCTATCTCGTCTCTACTACTTCGAGATTAGGCTTGATACTTACTGGGTACACGTCGTTTTCGTACTCATACTGCACTTGCTGTACATTTTATTGTGCAGGTACATATATGTATAGCGGTCTTGTGGGCGCAGAGGTGTGGTTAATAATTTTGGGGACATGGGTGAGTTGCATTTTATATTACGATTCACAGCTAATTTAGAGTTATTATATTTTCCTGTCTAATTTATATTCTGGACAGATGCTGTATTTTATTTTTAATTTCCTAGTAAATGCTCATGCAGTTGTGACACCGGGTTTTGGGAATGGTTGCGAATTGTTTAGAAATTTAGCTGCAAAAATATTTATCATTTACTCTATAAGTTTTATCTCTACAATTTTATTTAAGAAAGTTTTATTTTAAAAATACTAAAATGGGTAATTAAGTTAACTGATTATGGTTGGCTTGCCTGACAGTGGTGTCCGGCGCCATCACGGCCTTTTTGGATTTTGGATCGTGACAATTATATGATTGATTATTAGTTTATTAGATTATTTTCTGCATTACAAATTTATTATGAAATAAGTAATAAATTGTTAAAACAATGGTGCTTCTTTTCCATTTTTATTAATTAATTATTTCATAACAAATCTTATTTCATAACAAGCACCACTGTTAAAAAGTGGTGCTTCTTTTCCATTTTTATTAATTAATTATTTCATAACAAATATTATTTCATAACAAGCACCACTGAGAAAAATAAAAATAGATGGTAAAATGATTGAAGAAAGCACAAACTAATTCGAATATTATATTATTAAAATAATAAATAAATATCAATTACTACTTTTAGTAGGATTACTTCCCGAAATGATGTATAACAAAAAAAAAATCTATCATCAAATTACTCAAATAAATAAATATGATTATCACACAATTTCTCTATCAAACAAAAATAATATATCAAAAAATATCTTTGAAATAAGGGTGGGTCGGGTCCTAATAGATCGGGTTAGTAGATTTTGGTTGGGTCCGGTTATTAATTATTTAAGAAAGACAAAATAATGGTTCCGTTAAACTAAGGGCATGAATGAGCAAGTATTGGACGGATTGGGCATATTTGTGCCAAACTATTAACGACGGGCATATCTGTCCTAATTCGTATAGTTCACTGGCATATATGACCCTTTTCCGTAAATTTTATACAACTATATTTATAATTTTATATTTAGATATACAAAGAAGGAAAATAAAATTTTAATATACATTTGTTTATACACAAAGATGAAAAATAAAGTTGTGATATATATATTATTATTGTGATATACATTTATTAGCTATCTGGTGCTAATATCTATAATTATGGCTATTTTCTACTAATTATGTGGGTACATTGTCACACCGTGCCAAAATCCCAATAATCTAAGAACTTCACCGATCACTTTGAAGCCCATAAAAACATTTTCCTGGGTAAATTTTAAAAATGCTTATTTTTGATGGATTTCAAACAGACAAAAGTAAAATATTATGATAGTATTCTAGACGAAATTCAATTTACTATAAAGGAATTTTACATTTTTATGTTCGAGATCCATGACACTATCATGGATTTCAAAAAATCTAGATAGTATCCTAGATTTTTCACTTATTTAAGTTCGAAATCCATTAACTGTCATGATGTTTTCACATTAAAAATTATTACTTTTTAATGAATTTTCAAACATTGGATATTTTTAAAACATTGGTCCGAAATATGGATACTCGTATAGTTTTTACCATTTTCCTTCAAGGATCATTAGTAATTCGGGAAATATTTTCAATGAAAAAGATTTTAGATTTTTCATAAATTGTTTTCTTTAGATACTTATATCACTGAAGAATATAAACAACTCTCGTCATGTATTCGTGAGATTTTTCTCAATGTCACCTATTGAAGTCATTACTTTCAATCCAAGGAAAGTTTTTTTTTCCATGAGGATTACATCATTATTTTAAATTAAAGCAAATGACATAAATATGAACATAAAAAAGGACCCTTTTGAATGTAGTTTTCATCGGGGTGTACAAAGAAAACCGACAAACCGCACCAAATCGATAATCCGAGTCAAACCGAGAAAAAATACCCGACTATGGTTTGGTTTGATTTGGTTTGGTGCTAGAAAAAAAACCCGACCATAATTGGTTTGGTTTTGTTTTAACTAAAAAAAATCAAACCGAAACCAAACCAACCCGATATTACATGTATACAAGTTTTAAAAAATATTTTATACATAAAAATAATAATTGTAATGTAATTTATAAATATTTTTAAAACTTTTTCATAGTTTTCTCTTTTAATGTATTATTTCAGGCTTGAACTTAAAAATTTTGAATGATCAAATATGTTTTATAGCCCATAAAAGTTAGTAACTCAAATAAAGCTCAACGCAAAATTAAATCAATACTAATGCTAACAAAAAAATTCAATTCAATACTAGGAATGACAATTTTTTTAGTTTTGCATTGGTTTAGATAGAGAAAATGCATAACTTACTTTTAATATTATTTAGTCATGTAATTAATACTTAGTACTTATTAGTCGTACTTATTTTAGCATGACTTAGTTCTTTTAGATTATGTTTATTTTTATTATAACTTATTAATTAGTAATATTTATTTTATGCGATTTGTTGAGTATTTTAGTATAATCAAGACTCAACTCACATTATTTTGTATTATTTTAATGGGTAACATCTTATATAGTTTTATCCTACTAGGACTAAGAAATATTAGAGAACAATATTATATATTTTATGTTATAAAGATTTTGTCGGAAAAACCCGAAAAACTCAAGAAAACCGAAAACCCCGAGAAAAACCGAGATTAAAAAATCCGATTTTTGTTGGTTTGGTTTAGTGTATAGATTTAAAAATTCGAGACAATTGATTTAATTTGGTAATTGGAAAACTCGAACCAACCCAGCCTATGTACCCCCTAGTTTTCATAGTGTCCTCTATCTCTAACGGATGAGGGTGACATTTAAACTTTTCTCGTTGATTTCTTATTTTACAATATATATTTTCTATTTCTCCCTTCATAAAATGAAACCTTTTATGCTTTTGCCAAAATATAACAGATTAGGAGAAAAATTACAAAAAAATAATGAAAAAATCTGCACACCAAAATATGATTCCAACATTGTGAGTGTAAAATGGGAGAACTCTAAATTTTCATATTGTAATCATAGCAGTTAATATTAGGTTTGATCTTTAAATAAAGTATTGTGTCAATTCTATTCATGTCTAGGGTGGGTTTGACATGAAGGAAATAATTTTTAGTTGCAGGCAACTTTCTATTGTTATTGCTAGTTGATTGATTAAAAAGGAATTAATTTCTTAAAATTCAAAATTTGGGCTAATAATTAAAAAATATTTACACTTCCAATTTACATTAGTTACATTTTGTGCACACTAAAATGTAAAACCTATTCACATTATCAAGATATTTTAAAAGTTATTGTGTTTAATAAATATAAATAGATACTAGAAAAGAACCTTAAAATATCTACTTTTACACAAAAAAGAAACAAATGTATGTAAAAATCCAAAAGAAACGAAAGTAAAAAAAATACTTCAATTTATGCGTCTTACATTTGATTTATTTGTTTAAAAAGAAATACTTTAAGGGCGTGTTTTGTATTCAATTTTTCATATTTGGTTGGCTATTAAATATTTTGGAAAATATTTTCTCTCATAAACTCATTTTTTTTCAATTGAAGAAAAATATTTTCCCTACTAAGAGGAGAGAAAATATTTTCCAGAACTGTTTTTCAAATCTTTCTCACCCTCCCCACTCCACCAACCCCACGCCCACCCCTACCCCATGCCCACGCCCACCTCCCTACCCGCCTCTCCCCCTCCCCCAACCAACCCCACACCCCACACCTCCTATCCCTTCTCGGTCCACACTCCACCCGCTGTCACGACCCAAAATCCCCTCCGTTTGGGTATCGTGATGGCACTTAGTCTTAAGGACTAGGTAAGCCTAACATTAATTGAAACAACAATATTATTTAAACAACATCTAACAATTTGAAATAGAAATCTCTTAAACTTTTACAATTCCCAAAACCCGGCAGTACAAGTCATAAGCTCTACAGAGTGTTTGCTAGAAAGCTTCTAAATACAACTGTCTAGAAATAAGAATAAACAGTGCAAAATGAAAACCTGAAGGTGACTCTGAAGACTGCGAACGCAGCAGCAGGTGTACCTTGAGTCTCCACAGCAACGACCCGCACAGCTACTAACGAACAATACCTGAATCTGCACACAAATAAATGTGCAGAAGTGTAGAATGAGCACACCACAGTGGTGCCCAGTAAGTATCAAGACTAACCTCAGTGGAGTAGTGATGAGGTACAGTCAAGACACTCACTAGTCAAATAACATGTGTCATACTAAAATAATCGAGAACAAATAGCAGTGATAATAACAGTAAGGCAGCAAGAACACCATAATTATTGCTCCGACAAATAAGAAAGAACATAAGTACAACCAATTAAACAAGTCTTTCACATAAGAACCCTTCAAATAAAATACCTTCCAAATATATATTTCCTTCAAATAAGTATTCTTCGAATATAAAACTCTTTCAAATAAATATCTTTAAAATATAATTCTTCAATTTTAAAAGCCACCCTGTGATATCTCATATCATAATCATCAAATGCGGGTCTCAACCTACCTTTATATTTCCACGGCACCTCGTACCCACATTTCTATCACAACTGCATGGACTACTCACGTGCCAATAATATCAATGTATATATAGATCCACATGATTAATTTATTCCCAATAAGGTAAGTTAAAAAAATTTAAATCAAGTAAGAAAATCAACAAAAGAATGAATTTACTTTAGAAATTATTTGGGCGGAGAAAATAATATTTTAATAAAAAAATGAAACACCTGATAGTTGCTGATTTGGATGTGAAACTTATAAGAATTAAAGCGTACAACAATTTCTTTTATTCAAAATAATTTAACCTTAAAAATTAGAAAAAAATTAGGAACACAAATCCTCAGAGTCTCGTACAAGAGCCAAAGCCAACACATTACAATAAGGAATACAACCACACAATAAAATCAATTAATACATCACGGGAGAACACAAGGATCTACATATCCCGGAAAATCAAAATAATCAAAGGCAAGTGCAACCATAGAAAATATCAACAAAAAGAGCACTCCCGAGGTACCGCCTCGCAGTCCCAAAAGTAAATATGCAACATCAACAATGCCCCCAGGCCATCACAAATCAATCCTCGACATAGCCCACCTTGTCTCGCCACGTGTACAATAGTAAAGTTATCTCTCTCTCTCACACACACACACACACACACACACACACACACACACACACACACACACACACACACACACACACACACACACACACACACACACACACACACACACACACATATATATATATATATATATATATATATATATATATATATATATATATATATATATATATATATATATATACCGCCTTGTCACGCCACATGTGCAAATATCAATAGTAACAATAGCACGGCAGAAACCTCGTGCAAACACCCGAACAAAACTTTCCAACAAAATAACGTACCAATATCACATCTCATAAACTGCATCTCAAGTGCTCAAATATTTCAACGTATCACAGATTTGCACATCGAGTGCTCAATTATTAAAATTTATCACAGATTGCACATCAAGTGCTCAAATACTACAATTTGCCACAAAATTCAATGATACATAAATTTCCATAATAAGGAGCCCATGGCTCGACCATAACATACACAAAATCTTAACAAATATGTCCGAGAGTGAAAAACTCAACAAAATAATGTTTCACATAAAAATCAAGGTGGCAATCACACCAAAATTATCATATAAAAACAAATCCAACAAAAAGAGGATCTAGGCAAGACAATTAAAGGATTTAATAAGTGCCAATAATTTCCCATTTAATACCTAAGGGCGTCTAAGAATTTTAATCAATGTAATTTGAAATAACCCAAATACGTACTCGTCAGCTCGCGTACTTGATTTTCAATTACACAAATTGCACATAAGACTTAATGCCTAAGGGGTAATTCCCCTACTCGAGGTTAGGCAAGATACTTACCTCAAACTGTGCTCAATCAGTCAAGTAGTATGCCCTTTCCTCGATTTTCCGACTCCTATCGGCTCGAATCTAGTCATAATTAATTAGATTCAATCAATACAAATTGTAGGAATAAATTCCATATGAAAATATAAATTTTCTACAAAATTCTGAAATTTAACCCAAAAATTGCTCGTGGGGCCCATATCTCAGAAACCGACAAAAGTTATAAAATATGAATGCCCATTCTGATACGAGTTCAACCATACCAATTTTATTCACTTCCGATAACAACTCGACCTCCAAATCTCAAATTGAATCAAGAGGGTTTTCACAATTTTTCCAACTTAATTCACCGATTAAATGTTAAAAATAACCATGGATTCGGGTAATTTAACCAATATTGAGTTAAGAACACTTACCCCGTTGTTTTCTCTAAAAATCTCCCAAAACTCGCCTCATCCCGAGCTCCAATCCGTAAAAAATAAAAAATGGGACAAAGTCCCATTTTCTGAACTTAACCTCACTGCCCAGGCTTTTCTTCTTCGCGTTCGCGTGACCAGTGTCGCGTTCGCGAAGGCCTGACCATGCACAGCATTGCGTTCGCGTTCAAGCTCTCACGTTCGCGGTAGCCAACTGCCCTCCTTCTTCGCGTTCGCATTCCATGCTTCGCGTTCGCGAAGGGTTAATGGCTCAGGGTCCCGGGTCCCCTTCCTTCTTCGCGTTCGCGACCACTGCGTCGCGTTCGCGTAATCTTGACCAGACCTTGCCTCGCGTTCACGTCCACTCCTTCGCGCTCGTGAAGGTCAAATCCAGCACCCCCAAAATTTCTTCTTCGCAAACGCAGGACTTCCTTCGCGTTCGCGAAGAAGGAAACCAGATACCATAATCAGCAACTCCAAAACAGCTCCAAATGATCTGAAACCACCCTGAAACACACCCGAGGCCCTCGGGACCTCAACCAATCATACCAACCAGTCCCATAACACATTACTAACTTGCTCGAGGTCTCAAATCACATCGAACAATATCAAAATGACGAATCACATCTCAAATCAAAATCTATGAACTTTGAACTTTCAAATTCTATATCTTGTGCCGAAACAAGGAAAATCAATTCAGAATGACTTCAAATTTTTCACACAAGTCATAAATGACATAACGGACCTATTCCAATTCCCAGAATCGGATTCTGTCCCCGATATCAAAAAATCAACCCCCCGGTCAAACTTCCCAAAAATTCATCTTTCGCCATTTCAAGCCTAATTTCACTACAGACCTCCAAATAATTTTTCGTACACGCTCCTAAGTCCATAATCACCATACGAGCTATTGCCAACATTAAAATTCCATTCCGGAGTTGTTTGCTCAAAAGTCAACTCTCCAGTTAACTCTTTTCATTTAAGCTTCTAAATATAGATTGTTTTTTTAATTTAAATTCCGAATCTTCAGTAAATCAAACTCGACCACACTCACGGGTCATAATACATATTGCGAAGCTACTCAAGACCTTAAGTCACTGATTGGGGCATAAATTCTTAAAACGACAAGTCGGGTCGTTACACCCGTCCCTCACCCCTATATTTCTTTAAAATAATTTTTTGCTCATTAATCAAATATTATAAAATATTTTCACCCCCACTCGCCTCGTCCCCACCCCAAACCTCCTACCCCTTCTCGTCCCCACCCGCCCCTCACCTTATATTATTGCCTAAATTATATATTTTTAAAATGGCAAAGGGTCAAATATACCCCTGTACTATGAAAAATAATTTAAATATACCTTTCGCTATACTTTGGGTCTAAATATACCCCTGTTGTAATACTATTAGTTCAAATATACCCCTCTTCCGTTAATTTTATCCAATGTGAACATCAAATCCTATGTGGCATTGGTATTTGATGAGGTGGATGCCACATGCATGCCACCTCAGTGCCCCTAATCCATATATAAATGACTAAAATTTAAAATACAATATTTTTTATTGTAGCGGCAATGATGGAAATAGTGGTGTAGGGGAAAGAAATTTTAGTGGTGAAAAACAAATAGAAGGGAGGGGTAAAATGGGTTAGGGGCATTGAGGTGGCAAGCCATGTGGCATCCACCTCATCAAATGTCAGTGTCCATAGGATTGAATGTCCACTTTGGACAAACATAACGAAAAAGGGGTATATTTGAACCAATAGTATAACGACATGGGTATATTTAGACTCAAAGTATAATTAACGAGTGATATATTTAAACCTTTTTTGATAATGCATGGGTATATTTGGCCCTTTTCTATTTTTAAAATAATATTTTTTACTCATCAACCAAACATGAGAAAATAATTGATAAAATTACTCATTTTTCGGTAAAACATTTTCAATAAGTTTTAACTTCGGCATTGTCATTTTACCTTACGGAAAAGGGCCTGAATAGCCCCTAAACTATCAGATTTGGTCTAAAATTGCTGCAAAATATGACCTTCCCTTTAATGTTTTGGCTCATAGCTGCCTCTATAGTTAACAGCCCACATCCAGTGAAAACTTAATATTATTATTAATGACATGGCATTAAACTATTGGTTGATTTAAAACCCACCCAAAATATGTCCAACTCACCCATTCTACCCGACCCATCAGATTTTACCCATTAAACTCTCTAACTCAGTCGATAATTTCTAAACCCAAGAGCCCTCTCCTCATAAAATACGACTTATACTCCATTCTTGTAATGATTCAACCGGTTATTTTGACTTTTAGAACCCCGTTCCCCAAAATAAAACTCCTCGTATATGCTTTTATTAATTCATGATTTGCGGGGATGGTTGGTTCGGGATTTGTAAGTGTTCGGGTTGAAATCGGAACACTTGGTTCCTTAAGTTGGCCTTAAAATGCCAAGTTTGACTTCGGTCAACATTTTTAATAAACGACCCCAGAATCAGGATTTGACGGTTCCAATAGGTTCGTATGATGATTTTGGACTTGGGTGCAGATGCGAAGCTTGGTCAGGCGAGGGAAACTCGCACCTGCGAGGCTTTATCCGCAGATGCGGCTAGCCCTCCGCTGGTGCGAAATTACTACTGGGCAGAACGTTTTAAATGGGCGAGGCTTAACTATTTTAGCCCGTAATTCCCCCATTTTTGAGTGATTTTGGAGCTTTTTGAGAAGGAATTTCAACTAGCAATCTGAAGGCAAGTTAGTTGTACACACTTTGAGTTAAATATATAGATTATGGGTAGATTATAACCTGTAAATTTGTAGAAATCAAGGGTTAGAGGAAAAACCTAGATTTGTATAAAAATAAGATTTTAACCACGAAAATAGTTATGGAATTGGATAGAAATTATATATTTGAGTTCTTGAGATTGTGGGTAACGATTTCCTCTGACAATTTCCGCAATCGGGGCACGTGGGCCCGGGTGAATTTTAGGAATTTATCATTTTGGGTTGGATAATTAATTTAATAGCCTAATTTCGAATTATTGAGCATGTATTAATTATTTTATATAACATTTGGATAGTTTCGGATTTTTTGGCACCGAATTGAGATTTTTACACGACGTCGTGATCGGAAGTGGGCTTTGAAACAAGGTAAGTCTCTTGTCTAACCTTGTAAGGTGATTTAAATAAATAATTATTGCTAATTATGGGGGCTATGTACGCATGAAGTGACGAGAGTCCGTGCGTACCAACTAATTATGCTATATACCGGTAGTTTTAGGACTTGAATCATGAATTACTTGTGATAATTGCTCCTTTATTTAATTAAATTACTGATATTATATTGTAAATTATTAGTGAAAATAGTAAAAGATTGAAACTTAATATACTTGAATTGTTGTGTAAATTATTTAATTGTTAACCGAAATTGAACATCCTATATGTTAATATTAATAACTTCTCACTGCGGAGGTTCATAAGAAAATATCCTCCTTTCTTGTGGAGCGGTCCGAACGCCTCGGCAGCATAGATGCATTTATGGATCGCGCCGCACGTCCCTCGACAGTATACACGACACTCTGGATCAGGTCGTACGACCTCGGCAGAAATCATGCCTAATAATAATAATTACACAATACCTTGATATTTTAATTACAGCTTGTGAAGCTAATTTGATAAATTGAAAATTATTGAAATTTAAGGAATTTATTTATTTCTGCTTGTTTAGAAAATTATTGTTGTTCACCTAAAACTCATGTTTACTTAAATAATTCTATTGTAATATTATTGACCCTTAGTGAGTGTCAAAGTCGACATCTCGTCACTACTTCTTCGAGATTAGGCTTGATCCTTACTGGGTACACGCTGTTTACGTACTCATGCTACGCTTGCTGCACTTTTTGTACAGGACCTGAGACAGGTACTATCGGAGGACCTATCGGAGCGCATCCACGTATCCAGAGGCTTAGTGGTGAGCTGCCTTTCTGAGCCGTTTTGCAGCAACCAGTGCCTCTTCTTGTATTTGTATTCTGTCTATTTAATTTCAGACAGTATTTAGAATTTTGTATAATCTACTAGATGCTCATACACTTATGACACCAGGTCTTGGCATACACTAGTAGAATTTTTGGATTTAATTATTTTACTTGGATTTTAATTTATCTTATTTCTCACATTGTCTTAAAATTTTGCAAGTACTCCGAGTTTTATTACTCATATATTTTTAAAGAAATGAATATATATTTAAATTATTAGTTGGCTTGCCTAGATGGGATGTTGGGCGCCATCATGACCTATAGGTGAATTTGGATCGTGACAATTCTCCTCCCTAAATTAGGGTTATTTATATTTTTTTCCCTCCCAAGTTTGAAAATTAGAGTTCTTAGATTTTTTCCATCTTGTTTTAACTTAAAATGTCTGAATCTTCTTCTGCTTCTTCTCGTGACCAAGGTGACAACCATACATGTTATTGTGGATTGATTGCCAACCATTTTACTGCTACAACACCTTTGAAGGGTGGTCGTAGATTTTATAAATGTTGTCATTATGAGAATAATGGTTGTCGTTTGCGCGATGAAGAACTTCCACCTCATGTGCCGATATTTATCCACAAACAAAAACTTTCGTTGAATGCCATTCGTCAAGAAAAGAACAACCTGAGGAAGATGGTGGATGATATGGTTAGTGGTAAAGCTGCAGATTTGAATAATGTATCATTGGAGGAGAAAGTTTCAAACTTGGAGCATAAATTGAAGCGATAGAAAAGACTTGTGAAATGGTCATGGGCTAATTTTGTTATTTTTATATTTTTGTCGCTGGCAGAATAATGTATTGAAGTTGGTGGCCTCTAATATTTTGCGATTGTTGATGAAAAATTCCAACATATCTACATATTTTTATGTTTCTTTTATGTGAATTAGTAAGGTCTAGATATGATGTCCTAGTTGTATTAATAATGGAAATTTTCAGATATTAGCTGTTTAAATTGATTATTTTAGTTGTTAAATGCAGGAAATTTGAAGATTTTTGTTGTTTCAATTAGCTCTTTTGGTTGGTTAATGAAGAAAATCTGCATATTTTAGTTGTTTAGATTGGTTATTTTAGTTGTCAAATTAATGAAATCTGCAGATTCCCTGATTTGAATCCTTTGTTGATATTAATTAAGTTTATTACAGTTAGTTGAAGTCTGTGTATTTGATTTTAGCTTCCAGATTGCAAAACAATAATTAATGATACTGGCATTTTTTTTACTCCTTGTACACTTCTCGTTTTTTCAACCTTAATGATACTACCTGATGCTAACGCTATTCATCCAAAAAAAAGTTGCGTGAACATTAGTGTTAGAACATTACATACACCTTAAATAGACCCAGCAAGACAAAAACGAGATAATGAAACAGATTTAGGATAACAAAAACATAGTCTGAATCAACAACTAATTCAGAGTCATTACACAAAAGTCATTAAACTGAACAAACTACTCTAATGCTTGGCCTTTTTGGTCTTTAGTTTTCCAATTCTTTTTTCCTTTTCTGCTACCAACTGGCTTGCGGACATAACTGATTTGCCTTTCTAGGTGAGCTTCTTTGGTGAATAGGGGAAATTGGTAGGCACATTAACACCATCTATATCTCACTTTAAGGCAATCTTCCTGGTACCAATAGGTTCGTGATGCAACTTTCTCTGTTGAAGCCTAGTCCTAGCTTCATATATCACCTTAGGCATCACATCTGACTCTTCATCTTCGTCTTCATCTTCACTTTCATATTCATAATCAGCTATTATTGAAGGAACAGATTGTTGAAGTTTGTTTTGAAGTCCAGCAAATTGACTGGAATATTCAGGAGAGGTCATTTTCATTCCCGGAGTAGGCATCAAGACAAATTATGAATTTTGATATCTTGGGGTGCCGTTAAGGGCACATTTTGTACTGTTTGGGAAGTTCCTTCACCACTAGCCTACAAGGGTTGTTCATTAGAAAACATTATGAACTAAAAAAAATTGTAAATTAAGAAAATATGTGAAAAGGACTGTTACCAAAGGGCATTTTCTTCTGTTATAACCTGTTGTACCATAGATACCATATGTTTCTTCATCAACACCAGTTTCTTTATCAACTATTGTCCATGCAAAATGATAAAAATATTTCATTGAATCTTTTGCCATAGCCACCAGTAGAATTTTGTTACACTTCCCTTTTAGAAATGTGTCATCTAGGCTTATAAGAGGTCTCAAATATGCTTTCTAGATTGTTTTCAAAGCTTTGAAGCAAATATACATTCTAAGGAGCCTTCTTTTCCTTCGGCCAAAGCATGTTTAGATATGTTTATCACTACATCAGAACCAGGGTTACTATCCCTCAACTCTTGAGCATATACCTCTAACCTATTGTAATCATCAATGAAGCTACCCTCCAATTTCTCTAGCACAAGCCTCTTTATCCTCTTCATCTTTGAATAGCTAACATTAAGTTTGAATTGATCCTCTAGGTCCACCCTCATGTCTTTCACCTCATATTTAGGATTATTTTGGACTTTGTTCTTGAAATAGTGCGCTAAAACTTGGAGAGTAGCTCTTCCATTCTTGTATGTTGGCTGACAATTATGTTTTGTTTTCAAAGTCTTAATTTTAAATCCTTGATCTCTATTATTCTTAGATATCAAGCACCTAAAGGGAAAACCAATATCACATTTATATCTAACTCTACCAGTGTCATTCTTTAAAACTTTAAGGCCCTTTCCATTAGCAATTGCATAAAACCCCCACAATTCTTTTAGCTTCATCAAAATCTTTAAAACTCATACCCTTTTTCAACTCTTTATATTTGTCCAGTTTGTCATTAACTTCTTTAGTCCTTTTCTTACTAAAGATATCCAATTGATCACTATCATAATCACTAGAGTCAAGTTCATATGCTTCCTCCTCCTCCTCCTCATATGAGTCATAACCGGTCCCAACATATACTGATACTATAAGGTTCATTATGGTGATTTATGCTAGGAGCTGACGCATGTTCTTCACCCCCATCAATAGCAAAGAATTGAAACACACTAAACTGGTTAGATAAGAGTTGCTGTAGTGTTTTGATTCCTAAATCACCTTTAACCAGAAAGTATCTACCTGAAGGCCATATTACCAGAAGTTGTTTCACCTTCTTAAACCCACATTTTTCAATGTATTCTAAACAAATGTCTATATAAGATAGCAAATCCACATCATAGGCTTGAAACAAGTGATTAAGTTTTTTAATGTATACTATTTGAGGGTTTAAGACCCACCTGCCCCCATAATTCAAGACCAAGTCCATATTTTCAACCATTGTTCATTGAAGTCACATGCAATCCATAAAAGAAAGTAGAAAGTGACCCATCAGACATATAAATAGAAAAGTTAGAAGGAATCTATCAATATTTAATATACTAAAGTACAGACAAGAATAAAGTTTAATGGACCACAGACAACTATAAATGAAAAAATAAACACAAAAGCTTAGAATAAAGAACTATTTGAGCAGACAACAAGGCCCGATTGGATAAATTGCTATCATCCATAAAACAAATACAAAAAACAGACAAAAAAAATAAGAGGGACCATATGCAACCTCAAAATTACTAAATAATGACATTAAAAGCATCAAAAAGAAGTAAACAAATCCCCACAACTCGAAAGTAACACTAGATGATAAATCCCTAAGAACCCTAACCATATTTATTCAACAAAAGCAGTAAAAACTTACTTGAACAAAGAAAAGATTTTAAAATTTAATCTTCAACTTGAATCTTTCGAAGAGATATAGCAGAGAGCAACCACATGTTTTACCCTACACCATCGCTATCATCAGTAAGTTTGGGGAATAAGAAATGGCTTTTAGGTTTAGAAATTATCGACTGAGTTAGAGAGTTTAATGAGTAAGGTCGATGGGTCGGGTAGAATTGATGGATTGGACATATTTTGGGTGGGTTTTAAATCAATCAATATTTTAATGTCGCGTCATTAAAAACAATATTATTTTTAATTGGATCTGGTTTGTTAACTATAGAGTAGGGTTGTGCATGGATCGAATCGGATCGGATTTCTATAATGACTCAACCGATCATTTTGACTTTTAGAATCCCGTTCCCCTAAATAAAACTCTCCGTATGTGCTTTTATAAATTATGACTTGCGGGGATGGTTGGTTCGGGATTTGAAAGTGTTCGGGTTGAAATCGGAACACTTGGTTCCTTAAGTTGGCCTTAAAATGCTAAGTTTGACTTCGATCAACATTTTGAGAAAATGATCCCGGAATAGAATTTTGATGATTCCAATAGTTTTATATAGTGATTTTGTACTTAGGAGCGTGTTCGAAATTTTATTTAGAAGTCAGTAGTTAAATTAGGTTTGAAATGGCTAAAATAAGAATTTAAGTTTTGAAGTTTGACCGGGGAGTTGACTTTTTTATACTGGAGTTGGAATCTAGTTTCGAAAATTTTTATAGCTCCATTATGTTATTTATGACTTGCAAGTAAAATTTGAGGTCAATCGGACTTGATTTGATAGGTTTCGTCGTCGTTTGTAGAAATTGAAAGTTTCAAAGTTTATTAGGCTTGAATCTATGCGTGATTCATGTTTTTAGTATTGTTGGATGTAATTTGAAGACTCGACTAAGTCCCTATGATGTTTTAGAACTTGTTGGTATATATTTGGTTGAGGTCTCTAGGGGTTCGGGTAAGTTTTGGATGCCTAACAGATCATTTTTGGACTTGGCTTGATAGCTGAAGATCTGGTTTCTGCAGGTTATGGATTCCTTCTACGCGATCGCGTGAGAAGGTATGCGATCGCGTAGGGTTAATTGAGGGCTGCTGAGTTTTGTGCTTCGCGATCGCGTGAAGCGGGATGCGATCGCGTAGCTTTGATATTTTGTGACTCGTGAACGCATGAAGAAGGTCGTGTTCGCGTAGAGTAACGGAGCAGAAGTGGAGGTCACGCGTTTGCTCTATGCGATCGCGTATAGAGGGCTGCGATCGCGTAGAGTTGGGAACTCTATGCTTTACGATCGCGTAGGGATAACCGTGATCGCGTAGAGTTATTTATGAGCAATAAAAACTTGTGCTTCGCGATCGCGTGCCTTTGGCCGCGATCGCATAGAAGGAAAAGCCTGGGCAGAAAGTTTAAGTTCTGAAAATGGGACTTCGTCCCATTTTCCATTTTTAACGACATGGAGCTCGAATTGAGGCGAGTTTTGGAAGATTTTCAGACAAAACATCGGGGTAAGTGTTCTTAACTCAATTTTGGTTAGATTACCAAATCCATCACTGTTTTTATCAGTTAATTGGTGATTTAAGTTGGAAAATTTTGAAAACCCTCTTGGATAGATTTGAGGGTCGAATTGTTATTGGAATTCAGTCATTTTGGTATGGTTAGACTCGTGGTTGAACGGGCATTCATATTTCATAACTTTTGCCGGATTCTGAGACGTGGGCCCCACGGGCAATTTTTGAGTTAATTTCGAATTTTATTGAAAAATATAGTATTTTCTTATGGAATTGATTCTATAATTTTTGTTGATTGTGTCGAATTAATTATGACTAGATACGAGTCAATTGGAGTCAGAAAATTGAGGAAAAGGTATACTACTTGGTTAAATTGGAGCAAGTCGAGGTAAGTGACTTGTCTAACCTTGTATGGGGGAAATTTCCCCTAGAATTGGTATTGAAGTGGTAAATTGAAATGTGTTGAAAGTCGTGTACATGAGGTGACGAGTGTGTACACGGGCTAAATGTGAAAGATTATGTTTTTAAATTGTGTAGATCATTGTTGCATATTAATTAAATTATTAAATCTTGTTATATTCTCCATCATTGATTTGATTTATATACTTTAAATTTGCTTGACCTTCTCCTGCTAATTATTTTTACCTGTTAGCTGAAACTTGGTTTCTTTTATTCGGTGTATTAATTAAATGTGAAATTTCTTTAATTTCAAATATTATTAAAAACGAAGTAATTTTACATTTAAAAATTTGATATTTAAAACAAGGTAGTAAATTTGTGAATTATTATATTTGCTGAATATTTTGTGAGATTTTGGTACTAATTGTGATGGAGCCGTGAGCTCTTTATTGTGAAAAAATATTATCATGAATTATTTTGGCATGAGCCGTTAGCTCTTTATTATGAAAAAATATTGTTGTTGATTTATTTTGGCAAATTGAAATATTTGGGCACTTGAGGTGCAAATTGTGATATATTGTGATATTGATACGCATGCGGTGGTATAAGATTTGGGTGTTAAAACGCATGCGGTGAGATAAGGGTGGCTTGATATGCGTGGCTAGTAGGGGAAATTACTAGAAATCATGCAGCGTAATAAGGATGGCTAAAACGCGGGATGCTATTTCGGGAAAAATATTTTCTTTAAAATAAATTGTGAAGGCTCCCGTGGTGGTATAAGAAAATGAGATATTATGAATTTATTTATAATTTGGGACTACGAGGCGGTACCTCGGGAGTGCCCTTGTTGATATTGATTTATGGCCGCAGTTGCCTTTGATTATT
Organism: Nicotiana tabacum; assembly: GCF_000715075.1. NCBI lineage: Eukaryota > Viridiplantae > Streptophyta > Magnoliopsida > Solanales > Solanaceae > Nicotiana > Nicotiana tabacum. Next base: position 12,092,753 of record NC_134098.1, read on the forward strand.
GTTGTGATTTTTCTTAAAGTTGAAAATAAATTCTGCTTTGTTTCCGCGAGGTATTAATTGCCATTATTTGGTGTAATTGAATGGCGACATACTATTTGACTCATTTCCATTGTCATTTTATCTTATTATATTGTTAAATATTTTACCATGCCATTATTTATTTTTCCAGTAGGGCCTGACCTGATCTCGTCACTACTCTACCGAGGTTAGGCTTGACACTTACTGGGTACCGCTGTGGTGTACTCATACTATGCTTCTGCATATCTTTTTGTGCAGATCCAGGTACATCTTACCAGCCCAGACATTAGTGAGTTATTGTGTACGGAAACTTCGAGCTATATCTGCCAGCGCCCGTAGACTCCGGAGTCCCTTTCTATCATTATCATGTTGTTTCCTTATTTTCTTTAGACCTTGATATATAGAGATATTGAGAATAAATTCTTAGAAGCTTGTGACTTATTTCTACCGGGTTTTGGGAGTTGTAAATTATTTGATTTGTATTTTATTTATTTCAGATATCTATTATTATTCCGCATTGATAGGCTTACCTAGTCTATGAGACTAGGTACCATCACGACCTCCTACTGAGGGAATTTGGGGTCGTGACAAGTTTGTATCAGAACTCTAGGTTCATAGGTGTTATGAGTCACAAGCAGGTTTAGTAGAGTTTTACGGATCGGTACGGAGACATCTGTACTTATCTTCAGGAGGCTATGGAACTGTTAGGAAAAATATTCACTTCTTTGATTCCTTATCGTGCGTAATTGTTGACTTCAAAGTTCTAAACCATTATCTTTCTATTCTCTTACAGATGGTGAGGACACGCACAACTGGATCCGATGATCAGACACCCGTGCCCCCTGTTGGAGCCGCAAGAGGTTGGGGTCGGGGTAGAGGCTGAGCCAGAGGCCGAGGAAGACCACACGGTGCAGCCAGAGCACCTGCACGAGCTGCTGCACCAGAGCCACCAGTAGCTCCAGTTGGAGAGCATGCACCTGAGACGCCTGTTACTACTCCTGCACTTCAGGAGACTCTTGCCCAGTTTTTGAGCATGTTTGGCACTCTAGCTCAGGCAGGGTTAATTCCACTTGCTCCTGCCATATCTCAGGCCGGGGGAGGAGCACAGACTCCCGCCGCCCGTACTCCAAAGCCACGGGCCCAAGTTGACCATGCCCCAGAAGTTATACCAGTACAGCCAGTTGTCCCAGTTCGGCCTGAGATTAGGACAACAGTTTCAGAGGGGGAGCAGCTCATGCTCGAGAGGTACAAGAAGTACCACCCTCCCACTTTCAGCAGTTTAGCTTCAGAGGATGCTCAGGGTTTTCTGGAGGAATGTCACCATATCCTTCGTACTATAGGTATTGTGGATTCCAGTAGGGTTTCTTTCACGGCATTCCAGTTTAGAGGAGCAGCCTACCAGTGGTGGCGGGCATATGAGTTGGATAGTCCCGCTGAGGCATCTTCACTCACTTGGACTCAATTTTCAGATATGTTCTTAAGGGAGTATATTCCTCAGAGTCTTAGAGATGCATGGCGCGCAGAGTTTGAGCAGCTGCGCCAGGGTTCTATGACCATGTCAGAGTATGCGGTCCGATTTAGTGAGTTGGCTAGGCATGCACCAGCCTTAGTTGCTACTGTTCGAGAGCGGGTTCGCAGATTTATTGAGGGTCTCCACCCTAGTATCAGATTCAGTATGGCCGAGAGCTAGAGATGGACATCACATACCAACAAGTGGTGACAATTGCTAGGAGATTGGAAGGTATGCGGACTCAGAAAAGGGAAGAGAGGGAAGCTAAGAGACCCCGAGATTCTGGCACATATAAAAATTCTCGTGCCCTAGTTGCAGCCCGTCATAGTAGAGGTTATGTGAGCCATCCTATTCATTCATCACTTCCAGCTTCCAGTGGTATTCCGGCTACTCCCAGACCTCAGGTTCCATATTAAGCACCGCCAGTGTCTACTATACCTCCTATACTGAGTGCTTTCAGCGGGCAGTCTAGTCGATCAGGCCTGAGCCAGTCCCAGAAGCCACATCCTCTGAAGGCTTGTTTTGAGTGTGGTGACACTAGTCATATCATGAGAGATTGCCCCAGATTTAGGAGGGGTGCACCTCTATATATTTCTCAGGCCCCACCTATTCCACAGGGCCCTCAGGTTTCTCAGGCCATGATTACTGCACCAGTTGCCACTCCACCTGCACAGCTAGCTAGAGGTGGAGGTCGAACAGGTAGAGGTCGCCCTAGAGGGGGAGGCCAGGCCAAATACTATGCCCTTCCTGCTAGGACAGAGGCTGTTGCATCCGATTCTGTTATCACATGTATTATTTCGGTCTGTCATAGAGATGTATCAGTCTTATTTGATCCAGGCTCCACTTATTCTTATGTGTAATCTTATTTTGCCCCGTATTTGGGCGTATCCCGTGATTCCTTGAGTTCTTCTGTTTATGTATCTACACCCGTGGGTGAATCTTTTATTGTGGACCACGTGTATCGGTCGTGTTTAATTGTTATAAGTGATTTTGAGACCAGAGCTGATTTATTATTGCTCAGTATGGTGGATTTCGATATTATTTTGGGCATGGGATGGTTGTCACCCTATCACGTTATTCTTGATTGTTACGCCAAGACGGTGACGTTGGCTATGCCAGGTCTACCGCGGCTAGAGTGGAGAGGTACCTCGGATCATGTTCCTAGTAGGGTTGTTTCATTTCTTAAAGCTCGACGAATGGTTGAGAAGGGGTGTGATGCATATCTGGCCTATGTCAGAGATGTTAGTATTGATACTCCTACCGTGGAGTCAGTTCTTGTAGTAAGGGATTTTCCTGATGTATTTTCAGCGGATCTTCCGAGTATGCCACCCGACAGGGATATTGACTTTGGCATTGATTTGTTATCGGGCACTCAGCCCATTTCTATTCCACCATATCGTATGGCCCCAGCGGAGTTGAAAGAATTAAAAGAACAGTTACAGGAATTGCTTGATAAGGGCTTCATTCGGCCAGTGTATCGCCTTGGGGTGCTCCTGTCTTATTTGTAAAGAAGAAGGATAGTTCTATGCGGATGTGTATTGATTACCGCCAGCTAAACAAGGTTACAGTGAAGAACAAGTATCCATTGCCACGTATTGATGACCTATTTGATCAGCTTCAGGGTACTAGAGTGTTCTCTAAGATCGACTTACGTTCAGGATATCATCATTTGAAGATTCGGGAGACAGATATCCCGAAAACTGCTTTTAGGACTCGGTATGGTCATTATGAGTTCCTTGTGATGTCATTTGGGCTAACCAATGCCCCAACAACATTTATACACTTAATGAACAATGCATTTCAGCCCTATCTTGACTCATTTGTCATTGTATTTATTGACGACATTCTGGTGTATTCCCAGAGTCAGGAGGATCATGAGCATCACTTGAGAACTGTGCTTCAGACTTTGAGAAAAAAGAAGTTATATGCAAAATTTTCAAAGTCTGAATTCTGGCTTAATTCAATGGGATTTTTGGGTCATATAGTTTCGTGCGAGGGGATAAAGGTAAATCCAAAGAAGATTGAGGCAGTGCAGAGTTGGTCCAGACCGTCCTCAGCTACGGAGATTTGGAGTTTTCTTGGCTTGGCGGGGTATTATCGCCGATTTGTAGAGGGTTTCTCTTCTATTGCTACACCTATGACCAAATTGACCCAAAAGGGTGCTCCGTTCAGGTGGACTGAGGAATGTGAGTAGAGCTTCCAAAAGCTCAAGACAGCTTTGACTACAGCCCCAGTATTGGTATTACCTATAGGTTCAGGGTCATACACTGTGTATTGTGATGCATCGCGTATTGGTCTCGACACAGTGTTGATGCAAGACGGTAGGGTGATTGCCTATGCGTCCAGACAGTTAAAGGTTCATGAGAAGAATTATTCGGTCCATGACCTTGAGTTAGCAACTATTGTTCATGCCTTGAAGATTTGGCGGCATTATTTTTACGGTGTCCATTGTAAGGTCTACACCGATCACCAGAGTCTACAACATATATTTAAACAGAAGGATCTTAATTTGCAGCAGCAGAGATGGTTGGAGTTGCTTAAGGATTTTGATATCACCATTCTCTATCATCCCAGGAAGGCCAATATAGTGGCCGATGCCTTGAGTCGTAAGGCGGAGAGTTTGGGCAACTTAGCATATTTATCGGTAGCAGAGAGGCCTTTAGCCTTGGATGTTCAGGCCTTGGCCAATCAATTTGTTAGATTGGATGTTTCTGAGCTGAGCCGAGTTTTGGCTTGTGTGGTTTCCCAGTCTTTTCTGTATGATCGTATCAGGGAGCGTCAGTACGATGACCCCCATCTGCTTGTTCTTAAGGACACAATTCAGCACGGTGATGCCAAGGAAGTCACTATTGGAGATGACGATGTATTACGGATGCAGGGCAGGCTATGTGTGCCTAATGTAGATGGTTTGCGTGAGTTGATTCTCCAAGAGGCTCACAGTTCGCGGTACTTCATTTATCTGGGTGCTGCAAAGATGTTTCAGGACTTGAGGCAGCACTATTGGTGGAGGCGGATGAAGAAAGACATAGTGGAGTATATAGCTCGGTGTCTAAATTGTCAACACGTGAAATATGAGCATTAGCGACCAGGTGGATAGCTTCAGAAGTTAGAGATTCCAGAATGGAAATAGGAGCGGATCACTATGGATTTCGTTGTTGGACTTCCACGGACTCAACGGAAGTTTGATGTAGTTTGGGTGATTGTGGATAGACTGACCAAGTCAACTCATTTCATTCCTGTGATGACTACCTATTCTTCCGAGCAGTTGGCTCAAGTCTATATTCGCGAGATTATCAGACTTCACGGCGTACCGGTATCTATCATCTCTGACCGGGGTATGCAGTTTACATCACAGTTCTGGAGGGCAGTACAACATGAGTTGGGTACTCGGGTAGAGTTGAGTACAATATTTCACCCTCAGACAGATGGGCTCCGAACGCACTATTTAGATATTGGAGGATATGCTTCGTGCGTGTGTGATAGATTTTGGGGGTGCTTGGGATAAGTTCTTACCACTTGCGAAGTTTGCTTACAATAACAGTTATCAAGGCCTTGTGTGGTAGGCGGTGTCGATTTCCAGTGGGCTGGTTCGAACCGGGCGAAGCTAGGCTATTGGGTACAAACTTTGTTCAGGATGCCTTGGAAAAGGTTAAATTGATTCAGGATCGACTTCGTACAACCCAATCTAGACAGAAGAGTTATACGGATAGGAAGGTTCGTGATGTTGCATTTATGGTTGGTGAGAGGTCCTGCTCCGGGTTTCGCCTATGAAGAGTGTGATGAGATTCGCGAAGAAGGGCAAGTTGAGCCCTAGGTATATTGGGCCTTTTGAGATTCTTGAGAGAGTTGGAGAGGTAGCTTACAGACTTGGACTACCACCTAGTCTCTCTGCAGTTCATCCGATATTCCATGTTTCTATGTTTCGGAAATATCACGGCGATCCATCTCATGTGTTAGACTTCAGTTCGGTTTAGTTGGACAAGGATCTATCTTATGCCGAGGAACAAGTGGCTATTTTAGATAGGCAGGTTTGAAAGCTGAGGTCAAAGAACATTGCTTCCGTGAAGGTTCAGTGGAGGGGTCATCCGGTCGAGGAGGCGACTTGGGAGACCGAGCATGATATGCACAACTGTTATCCTCATCTTTTCACCACTCCAGGTATAATTCTAAACCCGTTCAAGGACGAACGTTTGTTTAAGAGATGAAAAATGTAATGACCCAATCGGTCATTTTGACTTTTAGAATCTCGTTCCCCTAAATAAAACTCCCCGTATGTTCTTTTATAAATTATGACTTATGAGGATAGTTGGTTCGGGATTTGGAAGTGTTCGGGTTGAAATCGGAATACTTGGTTCCTTAAGTTAGCCTTAAAATGCTAAGTTTGACTTCGGTCAATATTTTGAAAAAACGATCCCGGAATAGAATTTTGATGATTTCAATAGTTTTGTATGGTGATTTTGGACTTAGGAGCATGTTCAGAATTTTATTTGGAAGTCCGTAGTTAAATTAGGCTTGAAATGGCTAAAATAAAAATTTAAGTTTGGAAGTTTGATCAGGGAGTTGACTTTTTGATACCGGAGTCGGAATCCAGTTCCAAAAATTTTTATAGCTCCATTATGTCATTTATGACTTGCATGCAAAATTTGAGGTCAATCGGACTTGATTTGATAGGTTCTGGCGTCGTTTGTAGAAATTGAAAGTTTCAAAGTTCATTAGGCTTGAATCTATGTGTGATTCGTATTTTAATTGTTGTTGGATGTGATTTGAAGATTTGACTAAGTCTGTATGATATTTTAGGACTTGTTGGTATATTTGGTTGAGGTCCCGAGGGGCTCGGGTGAGTTTCGGATGCCTAACGGATCATTTTTGGACTTGGCTTGATAGCTGGAGTTCTGGTTTCCTTCTACGCGATCGTGTGAGAAGGTATGCAATCGTGTAGGTTTAATTGAGGACTGCTGAGTTTTGTGCTTCGCGATCGCATGAAGCAGGATGCGATCGCGTAGCTTTAATATTTTGTGACTCGCGAACGCGTGAAGCAGGTCGCGTTCGCGTAGAGTAACAGAGCAGAAGTGGAGGTCACGCGTTTGCTCTATGTGATCGCGTGTAGAGGGCTGCGATCACGTAGAGCTGGGAACTCTGTGCTTTGCGATCGCGTGGGGATATACGTGATCGCGTAGAGTTATTTATGGGCAATAAAAACTTGTGCTTCGCGATCGCGTGCCTTTGGCCGCGATCACATAGAAGGAAAAGCCTGGGCAGAAAGTTTAAGTTCTGACCCATTTTCCATTTTTAACGATATGGAGCTTGAATTGAGGCGAGTTTTGGGAGATTTTCAGAGAAAATATCGGGGTAAGTGTTCTTAACTCAATTTTGGTTAGATTACCAAATCCTTCACTGTTTTTATCAGTTAATTGGTGATTTAAGTTGAAAAATTTTGAAAACCCTCTTGGATAGATTTGAGTATTTGAGGGTCGAATTGTTATTAGAATTTAGTCCTTTTGGTATGGTTAGACTCGTGGTTGAACGAGCGTTCATATTTCGTAACTTTCACCGAATTCCGAGACGTGGGCCCCACAAGCAATTTTTGAGTTAATTTCGGATTTTATTGAAAAATTTAGTATTTTCTTATGGAATTGATTCTATAATTTTTGTTGACTGTGTCGAATTAATTATGACTAGATACAAGTCGATCGAGTTGAAAAATCAAGAAAAAGGCATACTACTTGGTTAAATTGGAGCAAGTCGAGGTAAGTGACTTGTCTAACCTTGTGTGGGGGAAATTTTTCCTAAGATTGGTATTGAAGTGATAAATTAAAATGTGTTAAAAGTCATGTACACAAGGTGACGAGTGTATACACGGGCTAAATATGAAAGATTATATTTTTAAATTGCGTAGATCACTGTTGCATAGTAATTAAATTATTAAATCTTGTTATATTCTCCATCATTGATTTGATTTATATACTTTAAATTTTTTTGACCTTCTCCTGCTAATTGTTTTTACCTGTTAGCTGAAACTTGATTTCTTTTATTCGGTGTATTAATTAAATGTGAAATTTCTTTAATTTCAAATATTATTAAAAATGACGTATTTTACATTTAAAAATTTGATATTTAAAATAAGGTAGTAAATTTGTGAATTATTATATTTGCTGAATATTTTGTAAGATTTTCGTACTAATTGTGATGGAGTTGTGAGCTCTTTATTGTGAAAACATATTATCATGAATTATTTTGGCATGAGCCGTGAGCTCTTTATTATGGAAAAATATTGTTGTTGATTTATTTTGGCAAATTGAAATATTTGGGCACTTGAGGTACAAATTGTGATATATTGTGATATTGATACGCATGTGGTGGTATAAGGTTTGCATGTTGAAACGCATGCGGTGAGATAAGGGTGGCTTGATACGCGTGGCTAGTAGGGGAAACTACTAGAAGTCAGGCGGTGTAATAAGGATGGCTAAAACGCGAGATGCTATTTCGGAAAAAATATTTTCTTTAAAATAAATTGTGAAGGCTCCCGCGGTGGTATAAGAAAATGAGATATTATGATTTTATTTATGATTTGGGACTACGAGGCGGTACCTCGGGAGTGCCCTTGTTGATATTGATTTATGGCCGCAGTTACCTTTGATTATTGTTGTGATTTTTCTTAAAGTTGAAAATAAATTGTGCTTTGTTTTCGCGAGGTATTAATATCCATTATTTGGTGTAATTAAATGGCGACATACTATTTGACTCATTTCCATTGTCATTTTATCTTATTATATTGTTAAATATTTTACCATGCCATTATTTATTTTTCTAGTAGGGCCTGACGTGACCTCGTCACTACTCTACCGAGGTTAGGCTTGGCACTTACTGGGTACCGCTGTGATGTACTCATACTATGCTTCTGCACATCTTTTTGTGCAGATCCAGGTACATTTTACAAGCTCAGACATCAGTGAGTTACTGGTGTACGGAGACTTCGAGGTATATCTGCTAGCGTCCGCAGACTCCGGAGTCCCCTTCTATCATCATCATGTTGTTTCCTTATTTTCTTTAGACCTTGATATATTGAGACATTGAGGATAAATTCTTAGAAGGTTGTGACTTATTTCTACCGGATTTGGGGAGTTGTAAATTATTTGATTTGTAGTTTATTTATTTCAGATATCTATAATTATTCCGCATTGATAGGCTTACCTAGTCTTAGAGACTAGGTGCCATCACGACCTCATACGAAGGAAATTTGGGGTCGTGACAATTTCGGATTCTAGAAAATACAATCCGAATCCGATCCGAATTAATATCGGATCGGATCGGATCGGATTTTAAAGTTTGGATCAGATCGAATTTTCGGATTTCGGATCGGATTATTATGCCTCAAAGTTGCAAACTCATATGTATATTTTCTTTGTAAAAGAAGCAATACAGTAAGAAAAATTTATGTTTCTGCAATTATGAGAGTAGTATGGTGCCAATATAGCTAAATCCATCAATTGTAAAGGTAATAACTTGGAGAAAAGTGTAAATGAAGTACTAATTATCCGAAATTAAACTTTAGTATTTATACATGCCCTAATAATTTTGGATTTCGGATCGGATCAGATCGGATCATATTAAAATTATACCAATCCGAATCCGATCTGAAATCCGAAATTTTAATAAACACAATTCGAAATCCCATTCATCCGAAATTCGAAATTGAACGGATTCGGATTTTGCATAACCGATCCAAATGAACATGAGCCAAAACATTAATAGGAAGGTCATATTTAGCTGAATAGGTGGATGAGGGCTAATTTTAGACCAAATGTGATAGTTCCTTTTCCGTTTACCTTGTTCAAACTTCTCAGACTCGTGTAAAAACCCACTGCACCAATCAACCAGGGTTCTGTCAGTAGACAGTAGTGTACAGACTCTGATTTTCCAGAGATCCTTGAACTGAGGGTTGGAACGCAGAAGTGTTGAGGTTAGGGCTCCGTTGAGCTATAGAAAAATTTCTTTCAGAGAGCGTTGATCGCTACCGGAGCTTGGTTTGCCTTCGCCTCTGAAAGCAAGTCGCGGCGTTGCCTTCTCAGTCCCGTCGCCGGCGACCGAAAGAGAACAGGTGAAGTAGTAAATTTTAGTTGAGTGCTTTCGGTTTTCTAAAATTACCTTGTTAATAACAATTTTCTGTGCTGTTTTATTGCTGGAAAAATTGGAATTTGGAAATTATCAAATCTGGTAGTGTATCGATTCGAAGTTAGTCAATGTAAAATATAGCTACTAATTTGATTATTACTAACCATTTAGAGAGTTGGTAAGTTCTTTATATCTCTCTCGAGTATAAATTCAATGAATTTGAATTGTGATTATTGAACTTTACTGTGTTATTTCTATTTGTGAGTTGTTGAAATTAAGTTGGTTTACTCTGTAAGTTTTAAATTGAATGAGATTTATTTGTGAGTTGTGAATTCATTTTTGAGTTTTGAATTTTAAGAAATTTATTTATGGGCTGTAAATTTAAGGAAATTCATTTCTGAGTTGTGAACACATTTGTGGATTGAATAGAAAGAAAATCTATTTGAAAGCATAACTAATAATGCGACCATCGATGATTTTCAAAGCATGAAAACTCAAAGAAGTTTTATGTTTTAGAATGACTAATGACTGATCAAATAAAAAAATCAGGAGTTACATTTCAGATTTATAATAATTTCGATTCAATTTGCAAATACATATTTTTATTTGATACTAACTCAAAAATCACTGCTCAAGTCTCGTTACAAATCTAAACTCATCAGTGTAATTTATAGTTTGATTTCTCGTGAGAGTAAGAAAAACTTATGAATTTGACTATTTTATTAAAATGCTGTAGCTTGATTACTTTGGTTACGAGCAGTGAGTATTACTTTGTTGTAATAACTACTTTATGGTCATATTATTAGAGGTCGTACCAGTTGAAATGGTGCAACTTCAGTTCTGTAAGGAACTAAGAAGAATGGGGTGAAGGGAGTTAGAAAGGATTGTCAATTGTGGTGGCCTAAGTTGCTCGGACTCGGGTGCGGGTGTCCGATACAGGTGCGGATCTAGAGGCCAGATCCTTCATGATCTAAATTTTAAATTCGGGAGTACGGATAGGATTCGGCTAAAATTAATTCAAATATTTAAAAATAGAGTTATAAAAATATGTCTAACTTATGAGACATTATGTAAAAAACTTACAAGGTATTTCGAGAAGGAAAAAATATTGAACAAGAGGAGAATCCGAAAGGAGATAAAAGGAAAAGGACTGACATAGAAATTCTATATACAAGGTATTCCATTTTCTGCAATATCACCCTAGCTTTTGTTTTGTTTTAAAAATATTGTATCTGTCCCGAATTTCTCCATTGATTTTGGTCAAAGTACTAAAAATCGGTTGATCAGATCCGATACGGATCCCACCCCCACCTCTACACCCACGTCGTGTCGACACGGGTGCGGCACCGAAAGTGAAGAGTCTGAGCAACTTAGATGGTGGCTAAGCAATTTAGATATGTATGCTCGGCATTCCAAGAAAATGACATAATAGATGATGCCAACACAAAATTAAAAAATGATAATTGAAATAGAGAAGATCATTGGATTGAAATGAGCTTAAATGGAGCGACATGGATAGTAAGAATTCATATAATTGGCCCCTACTTGCTTGAGTTTGAGGCGTAGTAGTAATATTTATTGTAGTTGAAATGGAGAAGACATCTAACAATGTGAAAGGCAAGTTCTTTCAGAGAGCGTTGAGCGCTGCCGGAGCTTGGTTTGCCGTCGCCGTTGAAAGCAAGTCGCGGCATTGCCTTCCCAGTCCTGTCGTCGGCGACCGAAAGAGAACAGGTGAAGTAGTAAATTTTATTTGAATGCTTTCGGTTTTCTAAAATTACCTTGTTAATAACAATTTTCTGTGCTATTTTATTGCTGGAAAAATTGGAATTTGGAAATTATCAAGTCTGGTAGTGTATCGATTCGAAGTTAGTCAATGTAAAATATCGCTAGTAATTTGATTGTTACAAAATATCTTGAGAGTTGGTCAGTTCTTTATATCTCTCTCGATAGTAAATTCAATGAATTTGAATTGTGATTTCTGAACTTTACTGTATTATTTCTATTTGTGAGTTGTTGAAATTAAGGTGGCTTAATTTGTAAGTTTTTAGTTGAGTGAGATTTATTTGTGAGCTGTGAATTATTTTTGAGTTGTAATTTAAGAAATCTATTTATGAGTTGTAAATTGAAGGAAATTCATTTCTGAGTTGTGAATACATTTGTGGATGATTAGAAGGACATTCTATTTGAAAGCATAATTAATAATGCGACCATTGATGATTTTCAAAACATGAGAACTCAAAGAATTTTTATGTTTTAGAATGATTAATGAGTGCATCATCAAATAAAAAATCAGGAGTTGCATTTCAGATTAATCATAATTCCGATTCAATTTGCAAATAAGATATTTTTATTTGATACTAATTCAAATATCACAGCTCAAGTCTCGTTACAAATCTAAGCTCATCAATTTAATTTATAGTTTGATTTCTCGTGAGAGTAAGAAAAACTTATGAATGTGACCATTTCATTAAAATGTTGTAGCTTGATTACGTTTGTTTCGAGCAGCGAGTATTACTTTGTTGTAATAACTACTTTATGGTCATATTATTAGAGGTCGTACTAGTTGAAATGGTGCAACTTTAGTTCCGTAAGAACTAAGAAGAATGGGGTGAAGTGAGTCAGAAAGGATTGTCAATTGTGGCGGCTAATCAATTTAGATATGTATGCTCTGCATTCCAAGAAAATGACATAATAGATGAAGCCAACACAGAAATAGAAAATGATAATTGAAATGGAGAAGATCATTGGACTGAGATGAGCTTAAATGGAGCGACATGGATAGTAAGAATTTATATAATTGACCCCTACTTGCCTGAGTTTGAGGTGTAGTAGTAGTAGTAGTAGTATTTGTTGTAGTTGAAATGGAGAAGATGTCTAACAATGTGAAAGGCAAGTTCTTTTCATTAAAAAAATGTGTAGGCAAGTCTATAGAAAGAGATCACGACTTCGAGCCGTGGAAGCAGCCACTAATGCTTGCATTAGGGTATGTTGTCTACATCACACCCTCGGGGGTGCGGCCCTTCCCTGGACCCTGTGTGAACGCGTGATGCTTTGTGCATTGGGCTGCCCTTTTTTTAGGCAAGTCTATAGACAGGTTGTGAGACCATCAATATTTTGCAGGTGCGAATGCTGGGGCCTCTAAGTCCAACATACTTCAAGATGATTATCATAGATATGTGGATAGATATGTGGATGTCAAGATGGATGTGCGATTATACAAAGATAGATTGTAAATGAGCAAATTCAATAGAGGGTGTAGCCAGCAGACATTGAAGAAAAATCGGGAGAGATTGCTTGAGGTGTAGATGGACTATCTTTTTAAACCTCCAATTGCACTATTTCGGACACTATGATGATAGGAGGTGCTAAAAGGAATCATTTTGGAATTAGTTAAGAATAGAAGAACACGGAGGAAACAAACGATCTATATAGGTATACCAACTAGATAGAATAACGGATTAGTTGTTATTGTTACACTTACATTAGGTCCCCTGTTTGCTAGTAATATTTTTCTAATAACTGATAGATCCCACAGGGCTAGTGGCACATAGTTCAAAACTGGATGGATGATGGGCTAGCCCCTCTACCGTCCTCCACTTAAATGCGTCCTGCTCATGTTGAATGCACCATGTATTTGAATTCTTCTAGGAATTTGTTGAATTATAATTAAGGCTTCAATTCGGTCGGAGAAAAGAAACTAGAAATATTTTCTTTCATGTAAGTAATTTGTTTTATCTATGTCATTTGGCAGTTGGAATGCTTCAAATCAAGTCCTCAAATCGCAGGTTAGAATGCTTTTGTACTTTGTAGTCTGGAGTCACACAAGTCAAAGCTCACTCCGACAAGTCACAGTTGGACCCAAACAATGTTTGCTACTCTTGCTGCCAATTGGTTCTTCAAAAAGCTCCAGCCTTTTCTGTGCTTCTCTATCAGTAGCCGTTCTTGGTTTAGCAGAAGTATTAGTAACCATGTACATTCCGTCACGCAATCCAAACAGCGGAGATCTGTCGGACAAGGTAATCGACCTGTGAGCAAGTCTACCAGATCTATTCAGAAACAAGAAGTAGATCTCCCTAAAGTTTTCATGAGGGATACAATTACAAGAATATCACATATACTGAGATTTTCAACTTGGGATTCTGCTCAAGAGCAGTTGATGGAGCTTTCCATAAAATGGGATTCCTACACAGTTAATCAAGTTCTCAAGACTCATCCCCCTATGGAGAAAGCCTGGTTGTTTTTCAATTGGACCTTAAGTTGAAAGGGTTTAAGCATGACCACTTTACCTACACGACTATGTTGGATATTTTTGGGGAAGCTGGGAGGATTTCATCCATGAACTATATTTTTAAGCAGATGCAAGACAAAGGAATCAAGATAGATGCAGTGACCTATACATCCCTTCTTCACTGGCTTTCCAACCATGGGGACATTGATGGGTCGATTAAATTGTGGCAGGAGATGAAAGATAAAGGATGTGTTCCTAATGTTATTTCCTACACTGCATACATGAAAGTTTTATTTGATCACAATCGAGTTAAGGAAGGAGCCAAGATATACAAGGAGATGCTTCAATCTGGTTGTTCTCCCAACTGTCACACATATACTGTCCTCATGGAGCATCTTGCTGGTTCTGGTGAGAGCGATTTGCTTGTTCTTTTTGTCATCTTTGGGGACTTTGAAGTAGCTCAAGTAGTGTACTTAAGGAAGAGCCAGCTCAAACCTTTTCTTACCTCCCAGACTGCTTAGACTCCCTCCATTTGAATTTATGCCTCTAATTTTCCTTTTTAGTATGTTTAAAAAAGAATATCACCTTTAAATTTTAGTAAGTATTTAATTCCAACATTCCCTTTTTACCCTTAATGACTTCCTTATAGGAATGACATGGTATGTTTAGGACCACAAGATTCAAAGGATATCTTTGATATGTTATATATACCTTGAGTTTAAGATCACAAGATCCAAAAGTCTTCTATGTATTCTCAAAATTCGTGCCCTGGCAAACTAAGACACAAAATGAAGATGAGGAAACATTTTATCAAGCTTGTGCAGAATTAAGTTTATCCAACCTTTCTATTAGTTGTGGAGTAGTTGGTTTCTCTAAAGCCTATATACATGGACTGCCCATGGGTATATCAGTCTGACCCGGGTACGTCAACGCATAGGAAGGATCCACATAACATAGTCTAAAACTACTCTGATATCCTCCTTGAGCTAGAGGGGATGGAGAACTGGTCCCAGTTTGGACCCATGGTGTGAACAGATATGTTGGGCAATGTGTTGCAAGATGTTGCTGTTTGAGTAGTGTTGGTATGCAATCAGTGACAAACTTTCTTTTCTCAGCTTCTCTAGGAAGAATTTTTTTGGTCTGTGTATTTCTTGAATTTCTTGTTTCTACTTGGTCGGAGGATGGGAGCTTCTGTTAGGAGAGTGGTGCTTAGGGTATCATTGTTTTAGAGTGCTAGACGTCTAAGAGAAGCGCTGATACCAGAATGTAGGTTGGCCGTGTAATCTTAGTTGCAGCTGAAGAGGCTAAAAGCCCTGTCAATACACAGTAGACTTGGAGATGTTATAGAAATCCAATAAACATTTACACATCAAAGGTATACATTCCAATTAGTTCAAAAATGTCTGATAATGGACAACCAGCTGATTGCATCATCAAAGCACCATCTGTTGAGAAAGTCACAAGGCAACAGAATATGTTTCACAGACTGCTGAGTTTGCTTTTTTGTTGTTCGAATGTGCAATTAAGCGAGCCCTCTAGACTTTTTCATATAAAAGTAGGGCTAAGATTTTCTTGTCAAGCATTTTTGGCTTTCTAAAATATGCCTATTGCTTCTAAAAGACCTTCGTCTGTGCCTAGGAAATAATGCAAACACTCCATGGTAAAAGAGTTGATTGGCTTCAAACTAGTAGGATATAACATATTGTCATATGACGAGGATGTTGGTCGACCAATATTTCTAATTCAAACTAGTAGGATATAACATATGACAATATGGCGGGGATGTTGGTCTGACTAATATTTCTAATCTAAGTGTTTGATGATTTTAACTGATGGTGACAAATTTGTTTTCGCGTTTTCTTTTATACTTTTCCTCTTATATAAAGGAAGCTAATTATAATTCCAACTCACCAAAAAAAGAAAAGAAAAGAAAAAAGAGAAGCTGATAGTAATTCTAACAAGTTGCAAATTTTGATTTCAAATTCTGAACACATTCATCCGGTCATTGTGCAACTCAGCATTACCGACTATTCCAATCGTTGTGGTGGATGTAATTGTTTCACTTCAACAACAACAACAACAACATACCCAGTATTATCCCATACCGTGGGGCTGATTGTTTCACTTCAACAACAACTGATTGTTTCACTTCCTAACATAAAATTTAGTTGTCTGCGCATAAGATTCCTTTATATCACACCATTTTATTTGGATAGGTAGTCTGGAAAACCATATCCTTTTATGAGACTATGCAGGAATTTAATTTTAAAGACCATATAATGTCAATATCTAAAACTGTAGTTTCCACAATTTTGACTCGTTAGAAAATTTGCTAAAAAGACAGAAAGATAATAATTTCGACTCCAAGTTGTCTTAGCTCTCTATAAAATATGTGATTATGATCTTGAATTAGATTATTGTCACTTCGAATTCATGCGTTGATAGCTACATTATGACTGCTTAGCTATTAAGAATCTTATTTTTACATGTAGGGCAACTGGTTTTCAGGAAAATTTGATAGAGTTCTCGAGATTTTCAGTAAAATGCAAGATGCAGGGGTTCAACCAGATTAGTGGAAAAATGCTGCAAAGCTGGGGAAACGCAAGCAATGATGAAAATTCTTCACTACATGACGGAGAAGTTTCTTGTTCTGCGTTATTCTGTCTATAAAGAGGCTCTTCACACGTTGAAGATAGCTGGGGTGAGTGATCGGCTACTCAGGGATGTCAACCGTCATCTGTCCTTAGAAAAGTTCAACAATGATCAGATTGACAGATCAGATGGAACCACTGAAAGTACTTGTCTCACTTTGGATGATAAGATGATTTTGTACTTATTGAATAAGCAAAGTCTTCTCGCTGTTGATTACTTACTAGATAGCTTGATGAGTAAGCGTCTCAAATTGGATTCTGGAATAGTGTCAACTATAGTTGAGGTAAACTGTAACTGTGGTAGAGTAAATGGTGCTTTTTTGGCCTTCGAGTTCAGTGTGAAATTGGGCATAACCATTGAAAGAATTATGTATCTCGCCTTGGTTGGCGAACTTATTAGAACAAGTTCACTTTCAAGGGTTGTTGACATTGTTGAAGCAGTGGTCGGGGCAGGACTATCATTAGGGTCAGAACTAACTGCTCTTCTGATACATCGGCTTGGCTGCACTAGAGAGCCGACTTCTGCGGAAAAGTTATTTAGCATCTTACCTGATCAGCAGAAGAGTACTGCTGTATATACTGCTTTAATAAACAGCTACTTCACTTGTGGGAATGCGGAAAAAGGACTTGAAGTATTTGAGACCATGAGAAAGCAAGGGATAAATGTGGCATTAAGTACTTACTGTGTCCTACTGAATGGTCTTGAAAGAAATGGCTTATTTGATAAAGTACAATCTTATAGGAAAGAAAAGATGAGATTTAAATCTGAAATCTGCAGTCGAGAAATGTCTCTGGAAGAAAGAGTGTGTGATCTTCTTTTTGCTGGAAACCTCGTCGGTTGAGACAGCCTCTCTACCTTCACAAGGTAGGGGTAAGGTCTGCATACGCACTACCCTCTCCAGACACCACTTGTGGGATTACACTGGGATTGTTGTTGTTGTTAGTCGGTTGTGACACAGATCTCTAGACACTTTCCTTGAATGATTGGAGTATCTGGTTGACAAATTAGCCGTTGTTTATAGCTTGAGTTGTTTTGGCTTTGCAGAAGTTAGCAAACACAAAGAAGTGTAAGCTTTTGCTTTCTATTGTATGGCCTAATTTGTCTACGGAAATGAGGTGTGCTCAAGAGAATATGCAGGAGAATTATCGCAGCTTATAGAAGACCACATGCTGAAATAAAACTTGGGAGTGGATAATCTCTTGTGAATCACACTTAAATGACCTCTCTTCTTTGAAAAGTTTAGCTTATCTTTAGAAGCTGGAGTAGAAGGATTGATTGTTTCAAACCATGCGGCTTGAGAGCTTGATTATTCTCCTGTGACATTATGGAAAACTTGGGAGTGGATAATCTCTTGTGAATCACACTTATACAGGGAGTTCTTTCCCTTTCATTTGGAAAACCATGTTTAGGAGTTAGGACCTTCTTATATCACCCAAGCTATTTGGCTAACTAAAGGAAAATATTTCTGGCCGTTTGTAATGAGGACATAACTAATCTGCAGGTACAACATTTTAAGCACTTTTCAGTTCTATTCTTTTGTTAGCTGACATTCTTGATAGAAGTTTCATAAAAAAGTTACTCATTTTTTTTTCATATTCTAAAATGTCTAGCAGGTCGTTGAAACAGTCGATGGAGAATTCCTGTTTTCCTGGATGGTGGAATCTGCCATGGGTCTAATTTCTTCAAAGCATTTGCTCATTACAGAAGCCAAAAGTAGAACCATTACATTTTGAGGTAGCAAAGGAAGAAAAATCCACCGCGAAAGTCATTTGGTACCTAGATTTTTTTTTAATCGGACATCCCTGTCTCATTGATCGGCCCTTACAACTGAATGCAAATGAAAGTTTCTTCTGTGGCCATTTTGCTCCACACAGATTGAGGCATGATTTGTGTCAGACCTAAGTAGGAATTCTTTGCAGCCTAGAATTCTTTCAGTGGAGATGCTCAGAGGTAACCCTTGTGCTTTATTTACAATTACACATTGGAACGCCAGTAGCGTTTCCATTAGCTGTTGAATGGAACACTGGTGTGGAGTAAGTAATTGTTACTTCATATGTTTCACGACGAGTTGAACTGTCTTTTCAGTGATTCTCATTCTAAGGAGATGGTGCTACCACATCTCCTTGGAATTCTCCTTGTATAGCACCTCGGTTAAAAGCTGATCTTGAATCTTTGTGCAATGAGAATCCACTCGTGCCAAGTTCGTTTAAGATTGCCAGTAAGCCATACTAATTATGGTCCTCAGTTTCTTGCTGAAGAACCGTCTATATTAAAGTTAAACGTTGCTTTTGTATCAGTTCTGGTTTGAGAATGAATGACATATAGGCACTTGAACTGGAAACAGAAGCAGATGGTCTTGTTCAATGAGCAACTCACGTCATATTTGAGTACTGGATTAAAAAGCGTGGGATAAAACAAAGGAGGGAAGGAAAATGAAGGTCATTTTAGATATTTCTTTAATCAATTCTTGAGGTTGGAAGAGGAGCTTTGGAGCAACGGTAAAGTTGTCTCCGTGTGACCTATAGGTCACGGATTCGAGTTGTGGAAGCAGCCACTAATGCCTATATCAGGGTAGGCTGTTTATATCATACTCCTTGGGGTGCGGTTCTTCCTAGGATCCTAATCCGGAATGCTTTGTGTACCGAGCTGTTCTTTTTTTGGGGTCGGAAGAGAGCTTTTTATGCTGAGCTATCCCACCACTATATTATCTTTTGGTGAATTCAATCCATATACACTGACACTGTAATTAATTTTGACTCTCTGAGTATATTTTTGACCAATGATATTAAGTTACTTGCCTTATTTACCCCAAATGATCGAAGGAATAGTTTTGGGACATGGAGGCCCAAATTTGTAATAACATTTTTCTGGACTCTAGAGATCTTCTCAGAATCATCTTGTCAAGCTCAAGACCATTTGGTATGGCAAAACTACTACTAAGAAAATTGTCCAACGATTTAAGAATATTTCGATCAAAACTCCATTGTTTTGACCTCTTCTGAATCAAACAGTACAGAGTAATTATTTATTTCGTGTTAGTTGGAAAACGTAATTAGGTGACTCAACTTCAAGATGGAATTTGTCGGAATAAAGCGTATTCCATCGTAAGAAACAACTTAAGGACTTGATTTCATCTTTTAACTTTTTTTTTTTTGGCTATTATACCGGGGGATCAGAAGGAGAAGCGGTGCTGTGAAAATTAAAGTCACACCCAGTGGTGACAAAATAGATAAAAGAAAATAGTTATCTACTTATATTATCCATTAAAAAATGGGTTGAATAATGAACTTTTAGAAACGGGTCAAATATGGATAAGAACCATACTATCAACTTAGAAAATGGATAACCAATGGATAACTAATGGGTTTAACTTTTACATTTGTAAAACCTCAAATTGGGAGTTCGTCAAGTTTGGGAGACTAGGAATTCTCCCAAAGCAATCATATTCAAGAAGCCATGGATAATATGGATATTCATATTTTGCCGATTAACCAATTTTTTATCTGTATTAAATACGGGTTGGGTCGGATAATTAGTTCATTTTTGCATTATTCGTTTTCGATTCGTCCCACATCCGATCCGACCCGTCCGTTTGCAACCCCTAGTCATACCTATCGTGTGGATATGGGCAGATGTAGAGTAGCGGCGCCGGGTTCATCTGAACCCATAACTTTAAGTGCTGAGCATAAATTAATGTGTAAAAATTTATTAAATGTGCAGCAAATAATAGATTGAACTCATAAATTTAAAAATATAATGAGTTCAATGCTAATATGCTTAAAAGTTTGAACCAATAAAATTTATATTTTGGATTCGCATTTGTGGCTGGAACACTCTGAGTAATACCATTGGTGGTAAAGGACTCGACTTAACTAAGGTTTCATTTCTAAACTTAATTTTAAGAGAGCGTAAACGGTTTATCGATGTTTTTCATTAATAAAAATTCACTTCTTGTTGCTTCCGCTGCACAATTTGACTAAAATTTTGAGACAGACCTTTATCTATAGGCATACAGCATAGTGGACGAATTCTAAATCTTTACTCCACTTAAATAGTTTGAGCAAACAATAAAAATAGGCAATGTAAAGCTAAACTTAGCATCCGTATTATGGAAAACCCCCCAATAATGCTTGAACAAAAGCAGATAGGTATAAAGTAAAGATTTATTACCAAGTTTCGGGTGGCTCTTAAAAAAAGTATATTGTGCTTAAACTTCACATTCTTTTATCAGGTTACTAAGAAGCTCCGCTAATCTATCTATACTATTAATTATACTCCCTCAGTTCTATGTTATTTTTACGCAACAGTAATGTGCTAAACATGAAACTGAGAATTTTAAATGGCATATGAGCTACATGTATTTATTAGTGGTAATGATAAATTATCGGGTTAATTTCACTGATGGTCATTGAACTATTTTTGCAATTTTACTAAAGTCATATAACTATTTTTTATCACTTAAAAGTAACTAAACTTTATCATTGTCACTTAAAAGTCATTTTGCCTCAAACTCTACCATAAATATGACATGTCATTAAATTTTATGATAAAAATCCAAAAATAAATGCCACATAAGCTAATATGGGTCATACCCATTTTAGATCCATTTATCCTTTAATGTGATTTGATCCATAATCCAAATGAGTTTTGATAAAAAAAAAATATTAATTCCACATTAGTTTAAAATGATTATCCTATGCTACAAAGTTTTGCCTTTTCTGTCACAACACATTCATATTATTCTATACTAAAATAATTTATGCTAGAAAATTCTTATTTTGTTTGTATGCCCCATCCGAGTTATTCATAATTATTCAGGCAGACGCACAAGCACTGGTGCACCAGCAGCCCTTCATGCAAATTTCCGAGTCCGAGTCCGATTCCAATCCGTTTTAGCATCCGGGCCCCCCGAGACCCCATCCAATAACACTCACACATCCAACAACATAATACGGACCCGCTCACATGATCAAAATACCAAAATAACATCTAGAAATACGAATCAGACGCCAAAACACGTGAATCGAATTATGAAACTCAAAAACTTCTAGAAACACTTTCGCGCCTCCGATTTCTATCAAATCAACTCGGATTGGCGCCAAATTTTGCGTGCAAGTCATAAATCACCATACGAAACTATTCCCAGGTTCAGAATCCCAAACGGACCTCGATAACACCAAATCCTACTTCAAACGAAATTTAAAGAACTTGAAATCCTTTAATGCGCCAACTTTCAATATTAAGCGCCGAAGCGCTCTCGGGTCATCCAAAACCCGATCCGGACATACGCCCAAGTCCAAAATTATCATACGAACCTATTGGGACTGTCAAATCTCCGTTTCGAGGTCGTTTACCCAAAATGTTGACTCAAGTCAAACTTAACCATTTCGAGCCAATATTAAAGAACTAAGTGTTCCGATTTCAATCCGAATCCTTCCAAACCCGAACTAACCATCCCCACAAGTCATAAAACAGTAAAAGCACATACGAGGAGTCTTATTTATGGGAAGGGGGATCTAGAAAGCAAAACGACCGGTCAGGTCGTTACATTTTGAATTTTATTTTTTATGGCTGATGAATTTTTCAGATCTTTTATTAGTATCTTAGAGTACGAGCATATGGACTGCATTTGCTAAATTTTTAAGACACTTATTCTACTAGGTTATACTAAATTGTCATATAACTATTTGATGGAACTTCCATCATGGAAGTACAAAAATGTAGGTTCTAAACTTCTTTTTCTTTTTCAAAGAGCAATAAATCGCTTGATCCTATTGTTATTGATGTAGTCTAAATTTTGGTTTCTTTGTGTGATAATTAGTATCAACGTGTATCCTTATAAAAAAAAGTATCAGCATGTAATTACAAGGACATGAATCTATTGAAATGTAATAAAAGGATATTTTGAGAGTTCACGAGAAGTTATTCACCGACTAATTGTTAGTATTTGGAACCTGCGGTGAACCATATGATCGAGATTTAACAATTAACAGGTTTTTCATTGTTTCTATGATTTTTTTGCAGCTCTTTTTCCGAAATATTCTTACCTATGTGCTTACAGTACATTCTCTACACATGTTGTAATGTTGCGGATTGTTGAAGTGGTAGATTAGGAAGGTGAAGAGATTGAAGTGAAATAATGTTGAAGCAATTATAACTAGATATCTTACAAAAGGAAAAGGCTGTTAGGAATTACTTCTGGTGTCGAAACCATACGCGACCAAATTAGAAAGAAACTAAGAAATCTCAATCACTGCTCACTCACTATACCTGATAAGACAAAGAAGACTCGGAAGGGTCGAAAGAAAACAAAAATCAATGTTGTGGAAGAAAAACCGGACGCTTAGAAGAAGAGTTCATGGTGTATTAGTTCTACTAGGTGTTTGAATTCTTCGTTATTTACATATTCGTATTTGAACTTTCATAACAAATGTGATGCATCTTGATTTGTGAGGTTCAACTAGGGCACTTTCTGTAACTACCCAACCAGTCGTTTTGACTGTTAGAACCCCATTCCCCTAAATAAAATTTTTCATATGTGTTTTTAATAATTTATGACTTGCGGGGATGGTTGGTTCAGGATTTGGAAGTGTTCGGGTTGAAATCGGAACACTTGGTTTCTTAAGTTAGCCTTAAAAGGCCAAGTTTGACTTCAGTCAACATTTTTAAAAAACGACATCGGAATCGGGATTTGACGGTTCCAATAGGTTCGTATGATGATTTTGGACTTGGGCGTATGTCCGAATCGGGTTTTGGATAACCCGGGAGCGTTTTGACGCTTAATAGTAAAAATCAACTATTTGAAGGTTTAAAATTTTTTAAATTTGGTTTGGAGTAGGATTTTGAGTAATTGAAGTCCGTTTGGAATTCCGAGTTTGGGAATAGTTCTGTATATTGATTTAAGACTTGCATGTAAATTTTCGTGTCATTCCGAATAGTTTAAGTATATTTCGGCGCATTGGAAGTGAATTGAAGAACTTGAAATTCTTAAGTTTGAATCAATTTGGTTTAGGGTATGATTCTTAGATTTGATGTTGTTTTACGCGTTCCGAGAGTTCGAGCGAGTCCGTTTTATGATTTCAAACCTGTTGGTATGTTCGGGCGGGGCCCCGGGGGTCCCGAGTGTTAACCGGACGAGGCTCAGACCAATTTTGGGAAATTGAGCAAGGACTGAAGCTCCCAGCTACTGTCATAATCGCACCTACGCTTGGACAGCCACAGGTGCGAGCTCGCAGGTGCGAGCCACCAATCGCAGGTGCGAAAGAGAGGAGTCTGCCCAGCTATTGCAGATGCAGAGTAATTTGGCGCACCTGCGCGTTGGTCTTGTGCGCAGAAGCAGAGGGATGTGCAGGTCCGAAGGAATGGGTGCACCTGCGCTTGCGCAGAAGCGAGCTCTTCTTCCGCAGGTGCGGAACCAGGAAAAAAGGGAAGATGCGCACCTGTGAGGAATTTTTACAGGTGCGAAAGCCGCATGTGCGGTACTCCTTCCGCAGGTGCGAAAAACCTGTCTGGGAAGAACCTTAAAACGGACGAAAACACAGTCTATTTCTTTCTATTTTTCATCCATTGTTGGGCGATTTCAGAGCTTTTGAGAAGGGGATTTCAGCTAGCAATTGAAAGGTAAGTTAATTCTACACCCTTTGACTTAAATACATAGATTATAGGTAGATTATAACTAGTAAATCTTAGAAATCAAAGATTTAGATGAAAAACCTAGATTTTTATAAAAGTGAGATTTTAACCACGAAAATAGTCATGGAATTGGGTAGAAATTATATATTTAAGTTCTTGAGATTCTGGGTAACATTTTCATCCGAAAATTTTCAGAATCCGAGCACGTGGGCCCGGGGTGAATTTTAGGATTTTTTTCATTTTGGATAAGGTAATTTATTTAATAGATAAATTTCGAGTCATTTAGCATATATTAATTATTTTGTATAATATTTGGATAGTTTTGGATTTTCGGCATCAAATCGAGAATTTAACGCGACGTGGTAATCGAAAAGTGGACTTTAAGACGAGGTAAGTCTCTTGTCTAATCTTATGAGGGGAAAATTACCCCATAGGGATTAAATTAAATAATTATTGCTAATTGCGGGGGCTACGTACGCATGAGGTGACGAGAGTCTGTGCGTAGCTACTATTAATGCTAAAGTTCGGGTAGTTTAGGACTCAAAGCTTGAATTACTTGTGTAAATTATATTCTTTATTAATTAAATTATTTGATGTGTATATTGTGAATTGTTATGAAAGGTAGTAAAAGATGAAATTTTCATATGCTCAATTTTTGTTTAAATTAAATAAATTATTAAAAGAAATTGTTCATCCTCTCAAATTTATCTTATAATAAACATACTCTCATTGCCGGAGGTACATAAGAAAAATGTCCTCCTTTCTTGTGGAGCGGGCCGAACGCCTCGGCAGGATAGATGCATCTATGGATCGTGCCGCACGTCCCTCGGCAGTGTACACGACACTCTGGATCGGGCCGTACGTCCTCGGCAGAAATCGTGCTTAATAATAATAATTATACGATACTTTAATTGTTATTTCAACTTGCGAAGCTAATTGATAAATTGGAGAATCCTTGAAATTTAATGAATTATTATTCCTGCTTGTTAAGGAATTAATTATTATTCCTGTTAATGAGATTAATTTATAAATTGGAAATTATTTGAATTGAAGGAATTTAATTAATATATTAAGAATTGTTGCATTTGAAGGAATTTGATTATTTCTGCTGGTTAAATAAATTATTGTAAATTCTGTGAATCATGTTGAGTTAGATATTCTAGTTTTATTTCAATTATTATTATTGACCCATAGTGAGTGTCAAAGTCGGCTATCTCGTCTCTACCACTTTGAGATTAGGCTTGATACTTACTGGGTACACGTTATTTTCGTACTCATACTGCACTTGCTGCACATTTTATTGTGCAGGTACATATATGTATAGCGGCCTTGTGGGCGCAAAGGTATGGTTAATAATTGGGGACATAGGTGAGCTGCATTCTATATTACGATCCGCAGCTAACAGAGTCTCCTTTAGAGTTATTATATTTTTCTGTCTAATTTGTATTATGGATAAATACTGTATTTTTATTTCTAATTCCCTAGTAAATGCTCATGCACATGTGACACTGGATTTTGGGAATGGATGCGAATTGTTTAGAAATTTAGTTGCTAAAAATATTTATTTTTTACTCTATGAGTTTTATCTTTACTATTTCATTGAAGAAATTTTTATTTCAAAAATACTAAAATGTGTAATTAAGTTAATTGATTTTGGTTGGCTTGCCTGACAGTGGTGTCCGGCGCCATCACGGCCTTTTTGGATTTTGGGTCGTGACAACATGGTATCAGAGCACTAGGTTCACATAGGTCTCACGAGTCATGAGCAAGTTTAGTAGAGTCTTGCGGATCGGTACGAAGACGTCTGTGCTTATCTTCAAGAGGCTATAGGATTGTTAGGAATACTTTTCTTTTTTTGATTCCTCATCGTGCGATTCGATTCCTTTGAGCCTTATGCCTACATTTCCTTCCTATTCAATCTTATGCGACGTAAAGAGCTTGTTATAAATTGGGGATCGAGGAAATTTTTAATAGTACTATAGATGTAGGTAGTACAGGATGCTTCTCCCTGTGTAATTAATTGGGCTATTGTCATCACCTTGCGAAAGGCCGCTCTGTCATTTCAAATTAAGTATCAGTACTACCTATGGTTTTGAGATTTGGCATTGATTGTTATGATGATTCTTGCGTTGTTATCGCACAGTGTTTATGAAATGGTAAAATGCCCATCTATGTGTCAGGGCAGTAAACGACTTGAAAGAAGGTTTTCTCAGTACATGATTCAGAGGTTCCATGTTTTAATTCTAGTGGAGAAAAGGCAATTGGACTATGAATGTTCAGGTTTGGGGTTGATGGAGTAACGAAGCTAAATATTTTCGAGTGTGGTAGAATTCTCAATTTTGATGTGGTGTCATCGCCTTGTAAAATGCGTTAAGGTTCGCCGGTGTTATGATTTTCTTCAACTCGCCTTTACGACGGGGTGTTAGGAATTTGTATAAGGGAAGCAGTCGTTAGAGATCGCGGTGTGCAGTGATTCAGGATCAAAGCAGCGTTTCTAGTATTGATGTCTGGAGAAGGATGATCGTCAGAAGGGTTTAAAGCTGGTAACGAGCTATTGGTTCAAGTGATACAGAGACGGATTTTTAGTAAGGCAACAACTGGGCAGCGAAGGATGAGAAAGGACATGTGGAAGGTGTCTTGTGGTGGTTAAGTTCCTAGAAGGCCAAGTATAAGAAAACAGAAGTCGAGTAGTTGCTTAAAGGAGAGGGTTTGACCAAAGTGGGGGAGTGGCAAAGTAGCATATGGGTTACGTGGTAGGATAAATACACGGCTTGAGGAAAGTTTGAAGTGATTTGGGATTCATGGTGGACAGTGACTAGGTCTACGGGCTTAATTTGGAATATTGGCTGCTATATTGAGGAAGATTTGGTGTGACAGGAGAGAGTTGCTTGATATGAAGAAGGATACAACATGACTTTGGATTGGAATGTATTGTCGCACCTTTAGCTGATGTCCACAAGGAGTGAACGGACTGATGCAGCTGGTGAATGAGCTTGGACTCAGGATGATCTACTGATTTCGTAGTATTTGCACCCAGTGCAGCGGCGTTGGAATATGTCGGCATGTAATTTCCACGGGTGGGTTATCTCCTGTGAGCAGGTTAGTGGTTGCGTGGTATTGACGAAGCTTCTGCGAAGAATTCTACTGGCTACCCGATAAGAGATTTAATATGTAAATGTGGCTAGTGGTTCAGAGTATTTATTAAAGGTTAATAGAAGGATTTCGAGAAAAATTTGGCGAGTTGCGTGTGCAGGATCATGTCAACAATGAAGAAAGAATCTCGGTGGATTCCAAAAATTTTGTAATTGTAGCTTCAAGCTAAGTGGGAGAGCCCCACCATATATGATTGGATTGCGTAGTGTCAACTTGTGCAGTTTCTGGTTATCGGTGTATTGGTGGTTCATCGCAACTAAGGAAAGAAAACATTAGTGGTAATTTGAGCAAAGTATTTGGGGAATGTGTGCCATATTTAGCCTTATCAATTCTTATTCAGGTTTTTGGAAGACTCAAAGTTTATGCTTCGTGTAGATGTAATGCACAGGAAAGTGAAATAGTTGGATGTTTCCTTGATAAAGTGTCCATGTGCTAGCAGGGCCTTGGAATTGATCATGTTTGGGAACAAGTCAGAGAAGGTGACTCTCAATAACGGTCCTAGTGGATTCAAAAATTTAAAGTTTGGTGTCTAAGGATCTCGAGTCTATAGTATGGTTGAGTATCGAGTTTTTGCAGCAGATTATGAAACGGGGCTTGGAGTACTCTGCGTTATCTTCAGGTTGTGATATAGCATTTGAGAAATGGAAGAAAATAATTTCGGATTCATAAAAGAACTATCAGAATGTGTGAACCAGTTGAAGATGAAAAAGTGCGCACAAGGAGGGGTATGAGGTGATTTGTGGATTTAGAAATAGCGTGGTCTCGTGAAATAAGGTCACTTGGGATGAGTGCGGATTTGAGTTCGTGATGTAATGAATGAAGCTATTATTATTTCTAAGGTAAGTTGAGAGTAAATTGAGAAAAGATGAATCAGCTAAGAATGGTTGAATCAGCACGATAGTGGCAATGATCAGTTCTTTCAGTGCATTGAATTATGCATGTGATTTGTGGCGGTACGTGCGAGGCTTGACGGCCGCCGTAATTGATTTTATTTGGAGGAATTCAAGTATTATGACATGTTATGTGTAGAAGGATCCCAAAAGAGTTATGGTGGTTTAGACCACTACTTGAGGCCGATATTTTCTACGGGTATGGGAATTCAGACACGTGTTGCAATGGTTCTCTTGAAATGAGTTAAGAAGAAGGTTTCTATATGATTAAGTGTTTACCCTATTAGTGGTTCGAGAGTTATGATGGAATTCTTATACTCCTGCGCATTGGCGTGGTTAAGTGCACTAAGTAGCATGGGATTCGAAAGTTGAGGATTTAAGATTTCAGTTCGGTGTTGACAAGGATGTTATGAGCTCGGATGAGCAAGGAAAGGATTTAGATGTTTAAAGTAAGATGGTATTGTTTTTGGAATCATCTAAGGTCGATGTCAGGTGTAAGAGACCTTGTGTATTGATTTGTGGATTCTTGATATGCTTTACAACATTAGTGTAACCGGTAGCATGGATGTGCAGACTTGTTGCCTGGTGCGGAAGGTCATGGGAGCGTGTCTCACGGAAAGATTCTGTAAGAGTGACATGTAGTCACTTGATTGAGTGAAGATTGAAACCAAGTATGAAGATTGTGGTAATATCGCTGATTCGAGAATTTATGCCTGGAGGGCGCTTGGTTCATTTGGTTGTCGACTGTGGAAGTATTGTTCTGGTTATGATGGCTATTCTTGTATGTTATAGGAAAAAGGGTTATTATGGATACTTGAGAGGTTATTAGCCTAGTATAATGCAATCAGAATCGGCTTGAGGTCTGTGGATGGATTTGAATATGAATATGGGCTCTATATCAGGCCGGATGTGTTCATTTCAGCATAACCGCTCCCTATGGAGGAGTATTCAGACGTTGGATGTTGTTTCGTCGTCGGTTATTTCATGTAATACTATATTACGCTGTATGAGTTGCGAAATGGATTGATAAATTTCTTATGTGTTGAGGTTCCGCATAGCGATGGTGTTATGTGAGCAGAATGGCTCTCGAGATTCAGATCATATATTGCACCTTAGTTGTGCTTGAGTTTTGTAGCGTATAGCGCTGTCGGTCCTTCCAAGGATGGTATTATGCACTTAGCGTGCTTGTGTCCGATGTTCGGATATTTTGTAAGTAATGAGCATTATAGATCGGTAAGTATTTTTTTTATAGATTCTTTTTGTGCGGATCGGGTTGCACGCCGCAACAGTGTGATGTTGAGTACAGTTCTCTATATCCTATCTTGTGTGTTTTGTGTCCCATTTTCTGAGGAAGGTTCATGACACCTTTTCAGTTGTTTAGTTAGTCACGTGGGCTGAGTAATCTTTTCCATAGTCTATTTTCCTTATGTATCGCAATCGAGTCCGTAGCTTATTAGATCATTGTGGCGTCATATGAGACTTTTTGTCATGTTTGAGGCGGCTTATTGCTTGAGCAACTTATACTAAGTGAGACGAGGTTATTGGATCCGGGATCAGTACGATCGGATTATATGAAGTATAATAAAGAGCAAATACCATTATTTGGTCCATAATGAGGCAATGGTTCTTGTCAGAAGGAGAAACTCAATAATTTGTTGGCTCAGCAGTTGGTTATGAATTTCTACACATGTCTTCCATCGTGGAAGCAGTTCAAGAGTTGGAATAAGAATTATATGTATCATGAGGTGTGTTGTGAACATCAGATTCGTGGAATTTCGGCTATTGTTATCGGATAATGATATTATGATCATGTGAATGGTGCGGTGCATGGTCTAAATTAAACCAAGGTATGCAACCCTGTATTGGTGCATCGTGTAGCGATTGATACGGTGTTCGTAGGTTGGAAACAGGCATGGTGGAGAATTCTGGATGTTAGAATTGGGCTCTAAGGCTTAATCGCCTAAATAAAGGGGAGAATCTTCAGATTGGCTCGAGCGAATGTGCTCAATTGGGTGGTAGCACGGGTAGGTGCTCGAAGTGTTAAACTATGATTTTGGACAACTCCAGAACAACCCTTAGCACGTTCGAGGACGAACGTATATTTAAGTGGGAGAGAATGTAACGACCCAACCGGTCGTTTTGGCTGTTAGAAACCCGTTCCCCTAAATAAAACTTTCCGTATATATTTTTAATGATTTGTGACTTGCGGGGATGGTTGGTACAGGATTTGGAAGTGTTCGGGTTGAAATCGGAACACTTGGTTCATTAAGTTAGCCTTAAAAAGCCAAGTTTGACTTCAGTCAATATTTTTAAAAAATGACATCGAAATCGGGATTTGATGGTTCCAATAGGTTCGTATGATGATTTTGGACTTGGGCGTATGTCCAAACTGGGTTTTGGATAACCCGGGAGCGTTTTTATGCTTAATAGTAAACATCAACTATTTGAAGGTTTAAAATTCTTTAAATTTGGTTTGGAGTAGGATTTTGAGTAATTGAAGTCCGTTTGGAATTTCGAGTTTGGGAATAGTTCCATATAGTGATTTAAGACTTGCATGTAAATTTTCGTGTCATTCCGAATAGTTTAAGTATATTTCGGCGCATTGGAAGTGAATTGAAGAACTTGAAATTCTTAAGTTTGAATCAATTTGGTTTAGGGTATGATTCTTAGATTTGATGTTGTTTTACGCGTTCCGAGAGTTCAAGCAAGTCCGTTTTATGATTTCAAACCTGTTGGTATGTTCGGGCGGGGCCCCGGGGGTCCCGAGTGTTAATCGGATAAGGCTCGGACCAATTTTGGGAAATTGAGCAAGGATTGAAGCTCCCAGCTACTGTCATAATCGCACCTGCACTTGGACAACCGTAAGTGCGAGCCACCAATCGCAGGTGCGAAAGAGAAGAGCCTGCCCAGCCATCGCAGATGCAGAGTAATTTGGCGCACCTGTGAACGCGCAGGTGCGAAGGTCTTGTGCGCAGAAGCAGAGGGATGCGCAGGTGCGAAGGAATGGGCGCACCTGCGCTTGTGCAGAAGCGAGCTCTTCTTCGGCAGGTGCGGAACCAGGAAAAGAGGGAAGATGAGCACTTGCTAGGAATTTCCGCAGGTGCGAAAGCCGCATGTGCGGTACTCCTTCCGCAGGTGCGAAAAACCTGTCTGGGCAGAACCTTAAAACGGACGAAAACACAGTCCATTTCTTTCTATTTTTCATCCATTGTTGGGCGATTTCAGAACTTTTGAGAAGGGGGTTTCAACTAGCAATTGAAAGGTAAGTTAATTCTACACCCTTTGAGTTAAATACATAGATTATAGGTAGATTATAACTAGTAAATTTTAGAAATCAAAGATTTAGATAAAAAACCTAGATTTATAAAAGTGAGATTTTAACCCCGAAAATAGTCATGGAAGTGGGTAGAAATTATATATTTAAGTTCTTGAGATTATGGGTAACTTTTTCATCCGAAAATTTCTAGAATCCGAGCACGTGGGCCCGGGGTGAATTTTAGAAATTTTTTCATTTTGGATAAGGTAATTTATTTAATAGAAAAATTTAGAGTCATTTAGCATATATTAATTATTTTGTATAATATTTGGATAGTTTTGGATTTTCGGCATCAAATCGAGAATTCAACACGACGTGATAATCAGAAAGTGGACTTTGAGGCGAGGTAAGTCTCTTGTCTAATCTTGTGAGGGGAAAATTACCCCATAGGAATTAAATAAAATAATTGTTGATAATTGCGGGGGCTACGTACACACGAGGTGACGAGAGTCCGTGCGTAGCTACTATTAATGCTAAAGTCCGGGTAGTTTAGGACTCAAAGCATGAATTACTTGTGTAAATTGTATTCTTTATTAATTAAATTATTTGATGTGTATATTGTGAATTGTTATGAAAGGTAGTAAAAGATGAAATTTTCATATGCTCAATTTTTGTTTAGATTAAATAAATTATTAAAAAAAATTATTCATCCTCTCGAATTTATCTTATAATAAACATACTCTCATTTCCGGAGGTACATAAGAAAAATGTCCTTTCTTGTGGAGCGGGCCGAACATCTCGGCAGAATAGATGCATCTATGGATCGTGCCGCACGTCCCTCGGTAGTGTACACGACACTCTGGATCGGGCCGTACGTCCTCGGCAGAAATCGTGCTTAATAATAATAATTATACGATACTTTAATTGTTATTTCAGCTTGCAAAGATAATTGATAAATTGGAGAATTCTTGAAATTTAATGAATTATTATTCCTACTTGTTAAGGAATTAATTGTTATTCCTATAAATGAGATTAATTGATAAATTAAAAATTATTTGAATTGAAGAAATTTAATTAATATATTAAGAATTGTTGCATTTGAAGGAATTTGATTATTTCTGCTGGTTAAATAAATTATTGTAAATTCTGTGAATCATGCTGAGTTAGATATTCTAGTTTTATTTCAATTATTATTATTGACCCATATTGAGTGTCAAAGTCGGCTATCTCGTCTCTACCACTTTGAGATTAGGCTTGATACTTACTGGGTACACGTTGTTTTTGTACTCATACTGCACTTGCTGCACATGTTATTGTGCAGGTACATATATGCATAGCGGCCTTGTGGGCGCAGAGGTATGGTTAATAATTGTGGGGACATAGGTGAGCTGTATTCTATATTACGATCCGCAACTAACAAAGTCTCCTTCAGAGTTATTATATTTTCCTGTCTAATTTGTATTCTGGACAAATGCTGTATTTTTATTTTTAATTTCCTAGTAAATGCTCATGCACATGTGACACCGGATTTTGGGAATGGTTGCGAATTGTTTAGAAATTTAGTTGTTAAAAATATTTATCATTTACTCTATGAGTTTTATCTTTACTATTTCATTGAAGAAATTTTTATTTCAAAAATACTAAAATGGATAATTAAGTTAATTGATTTTGATTGACTTGTCTGACAGTGGTGTCCGGCGCCATCACGGCCTTTTTTGATTTTGGGTGGTGACACTTTCCCTCTCTGGTTGGGTCATGTGGAGGTTATAAGCTAAGAAGTCAGCAAAATACAACAAGATTTGCACAAACAAAGAGACAAATGCAATAAGGAAATCCGGAAACTATAATATGTACGGTTGCATCCTTGGAAAAATAAATATTATTGCCCTTTCAAGTGTTTAAAATATATTCTTAAGAAATGCTCTGTTTCTCTTAACTTTCATATTGTTGCTAAGTTCACACGTGGGCCCGTGAATATGCATGGCCAACTCACACCATATATATATATATATATATATATATATATATATATATATATATATATATATATATATATATGTGTGTGTGTGTGTGTGTGTGATAGTTGGTGGTGGTGATAACTAACAAAGGTGCTTGTGAGTGCCGACTAAAGGCGGTTGTTGTTGGTGATTTTGGTTGATGGTGGTGGTTCTGGGTAATAGCTAGTGGTGATTGGTAGCATTAGCGATTATGGTTGATGATGGTGGTGGTGGGTGGTGATAGTTAATAATGATGGGTGGTGGTAGTAGTGGTTGTGGTTGTGATTGAGGAAGGTGATGGTGGGTGGTGGTAGTTTATATTAGTGAGCGGTGCCGGCTATGATTATTGATGGCGATGTGGTAGTTGATGATGGCAGGTAAGGTGGGTGAGTGTGTGGTTATGGTTGAGGATGATGGTAGTCGATGGTGATAGTAGTGGTAGCTATGGTTGAGGATGGTGTGGTGATAGTTGATAGTAAGTGGTGGTAGTGATGAATGTGGATGATAACATCTTAATGAAATTAAGTTTTTGTTATAGATCTTAATTATACAGACTTATTAAGACCCATTAAGTGATTGTGAAGTAAAAAAAGCAAACACACTTAATGAATAAGATCTAAATGATTAAGATTCACACTTTAAAAAAAAATACATTTAATGTTTGAGATCTGAATGATTAAGATTCAGACCTCCATTAAGTGCAAACAAATGAGGCGTTTGTGATGACCCAAAAGGTCATCTTATGTTTTAGAACTCGAATCTGCGCTCTTAAGCCTTAAAAATCTCATTTTTACCCTCCTCGATTTACGTGCATAGTCCGGGCAGGTTTCCGAAAAGCTTTTATGTTGAAAACTAATGAAAATAAGAATTTTTGCCTTAAAAGTTGATTTTAGTTAATTTCGATTAATATTTTTAATAAACAGGCCCAGATCCGTGCTTTGACGGTCCCGGTAAATCCGTATCAAATTATGGGACCTGAGCGTATGCCCGGAATCGAATTCAGAGGTCCCTAGCTTGAGTTATGAATTTTTGATGAAAATTAAAAGTTTGGAAATTATTTGTTTTTAAGAATTGATTGATATTTGGCATTGTTAGTATCAGATCCGTATTTTGGTTTCGGAGCCCGGTACAGGTTCATTATGATATTTAAGACATGTCTGTGAAATTTGGTGAGAAACGGAGTTGATTTGACGTGATTCAGACGTCCAGTTGAGAAAATCAAAATTTTAAAGTTTTCTTGAGAATTGCATTTGATTTGGTGATAAATTTAGAGTTCTAGGTGTTATTTTGGCGATTTGATCGCGCGAGCAGGTTCGTATGATATTTTTAGACTTGTGTGCATATTTGGTTTGGAACCCCGAGGGCTCGGGTGAGTTTCAGATAGGCCACGGGATGTTTTGGACTTTGGAAATCTGATTTTTCTGCAGAGTTTGCGTTCTGGCATGTCCTTCTTCGCGTTCGCGAAGGTACTCTCGCGAACACGAACAGTAAACCGGGCAGCTGAAGTTTTCTTCTTCGCAAACGCGAAGGCCTGGTCGCAAACGCGAAGTGATTAGGGACTTACCCTTCGCAAACGCGACTGTCTCAACGCGAACGCGAAGCATGTGGGGACTTGGGGGGTGGTTGGTCGTTGCTTCATCGCGAACGCGAGCCATGTCTCGCGAATGCGAAGGCCATAGGGGAGTGATCATCGCGAACGCGAGTTGGGTCTCGCGAACGCGAAGGCTTGGCAGCCAGTACCCTTCGTGAACACGACAGTGCTCTCGCGAACGCGATGAACACTGTCGCCCAGCACTTAACAGAATCCAAAAACAAGCTTTTAGACAAAAACTCATTTTTCTCAAAAAACAAACGGTGAGAGGCGATTTTTCAAGAGTCATTTCTTCCCCAAAATTTTGGTAAGTGAGTCTAAACCATTTTCTTTCAATTATCCATTACATTTCTTGAATTTTCAACCAAAAATCTAGAGTTTCATGGTAGAATTAGGGGTTAGGGTAGAAACTAGGAATTTCGTGAATTTGGGGATTTAGACCTCAATTTGGGGTCGTATTCCAAAATCAATTATATATTCGGGCTCGGAGATGAATGGATAAAAGAATTTTGGTCCGAATCTCGGGTTTTGACCAAGCGGGCCCGGGGTCAATTTTTTTGACTTTTTGGAGAAAAAATTGTGAAATTTAATTTATGAAATATAATTAATTCCTTTAGCAATATTTGATATTATTGATTCATTTTTGAATAGATACGAGTGGTTTGGAGGTAAATTCAAAGAAAAAGCTGTGATTGAGAATTAAGTGGCATTCAGAGCGAGGTAAGTATTGTGTCTAACTTTGGCTTGAGGGAATAGGTATTGTGTGAGTATTTGCTACATGTTTC
The DNA here is from genome assembly GCF_000715075.1 of Nicotiana tabacum. Lineage (NCBI taxonomy): Eukaryota > Viridiplantae > Streptophyta > Magnoliopsida > Solanales > Solanaceae > Nicotiana > Nicotiana tabacum. The sequence goes on from NC_134098.1 coordinate 12,128,577, forward strand.
GTTGTTGAATACGACGTATAGTTGAGGTGACGAGCACCTATACGTTGTGGTCGAGTCATAGCATGCGAGTGAGATTCCATTTCTTGCAAATTGTAGTCTTAAATCTTGTTATCCATGCTTATTGTTGTTGTTGAAATGTTGGGAGACTTGTATCCGGTTCCACCAAGGTCGATAAGATTGTGAATATTGATTCGAGGTCGAGATGTTAAATTGTGAAGGTAATCATTGATGAAATATTGATTTCTTGTGAAACTTCTCTCTATCCGTTGTTATTGATTCTGTAAATTGTGAGGAAGAGTGTAAAGCACGAAGGGTGATGCCGTGCGTAATTTAATTATATTGTGAGGAAGAGTGTAAAGAACGAAGGGTGATGCCGTGCATAATTTAATTATATTGTGAGGAAGAGTGTAAAGCACGAAGGGTGATACCGTGCATGAATTATTTATATTGTGAGGAAGAGAGTAAAAGCACGAAGGGTGATGCCGTGCCGTTCTATTTATTTATTTGGTGAGATTGAGAGTAAAAGCACGAAGGGTGATGCCGTGCAGTTTTCCTTTGTTGTTTTAATTGCTCAATTCGTTTACGGATTTTCTGTTTAATTCTGTGTTTTCATTATTCTCACTCTTTATGTTGTATTCCCCTACTGTATGTCCCCTTCCCATTATTTTTGCGTTATTGCTTTACTTACTGTTGTTTCCACTAGCATGATTATACTGTTCAGGTTATATGTGGGAGTCTTGTCCTAACCTCGTCACTACTTCGTCGAGGTTAGGCTAGACACTTACCAGTACATGGAGTCGGTTGTACTGATACTGCACTCTGCACCTTTTGTGCAGATTTTGATACCGGCTCAGGTTGATCGAGATTTGCTACTGGTCCGCTGTCCGGAGACTCAAGGTAGATCTGTCAGCGTTTACAGACCTTGAAATCCCCGTCTATCTTTTATGTCCTACTGTTTTCTTTTATTCAGACAGTTATATTTCTTTCAGACTATTACTTGTAGTAAATTCTAGAATGCTCATGAATTGTAATTCCAGATCCGGATGGTAGTAATTAATACAGTTTAATGATACTCCGCACTTATTATATTTCATCTTAATTATCGTTATTTACTGAATGGAAATAAGAAATTGGTTTAACGATTTTCTAACGTTGGCTTGCCTAGCAAGTGAAATGTTAGGCACCATCACGGTCCCGTCGGTGGAAAATTTCGGATCGTGACAGTGTTAGTCAAATAACCCCAAATAAAAAAGAATCGCTTTGTCTTCTTCAATATTTTCTAAGGTCCAACGATAGAGTTTTGAGTTTTATATAGTAAATCACTAAATCGGTGTTTAAACTAAAAATTTAAGAATAAATTATCAACATTCGAATGATTATTATTAACCTTCTATTTTTTACCACCAAACAAGAATTTTAAGCTTTAAATATTAAAAAATTATGGTGCTCAAGTAAAACACGGAAACATTTTGCTAAAATTGTCAAAAACGGGAGCATTCAGCGAAGACCAATCCTATTGGAGGACATGCTGTGTAATTCTTTCCACATAGTTTGGCCCGTGGGTGAAGAGGTCGTCTAACTAAAATGGCTTTAAAGCCCAAAGATAAGCGATGCTATCGTCTTATGCAGGAAGGCTCACCAAATCTATATCTATATTAATCTATATTCTATATATCTATATAAAGCAGGGATATAGACAAGTGAGGTGGCACTTCTCTTTGAATAGAATGACTATTTATCTTTTTCCTCATTTTTTTGGGCTTTTGAAAATTTCTAAATCATCTCTTCAATTTTAAAAAAACACTCATCCGTCGCTTATATATTCAGTTTTTCTTATCGGTTGTCTCGAATGGACGACTTACGTATTCAGTTAGATAACTCAAAAGACACTTCCGTTGGCATCTTAAATACGCCCCCTTTTTTCCCTTAACGAACTTTATCTCTTGCCTCTTCTTCAACAGTTCTCTTTTTTGTTTTATTGGTTTTTTTTAGTTTTCCTGTATACAATAGAAAGCCCTCCAGACAGAGTTAACGATTTCTTTGTTTTCCCGCTTAGAATTACCTTGAATCTCTCTCAACATAATTGAAAGCCCCCAATGCATCGAACAAGGCCGCCGAGAAGAAAGGTTCGAAAGCGTTGAAGAAACAAAATTGTGATTAATGTGTTGGCCTTCACTAAACTTCTTATAGTACTAAACCTTGCAATGCCATTCAGTTAGCAATACAGAGAAGACTGTCGAGGAGAAGTGAATTGCTGGTAAGAATTCTCTAGCGAAGAAGAAGCGCGCGCACCGTTTTATGAACATTTCATCATATTTTGGTAGTGCTTAATTTTAACTGTCTATTCATTAATTATTTTCCATCCATAAAGCAGCCGAAAACTGAGACTAGAAGGATTTTAAGGGGACAATTAAGTGTGTTCGGGCATTTTGTTTGTTCCTTTTTTCTCATTCTTCCCCTAATCAATTTTCTTTTTTGTTCAATTCATATTAAATTTGAAGATTTATAAGTCACAATGAAACGACGAGACTTTTGCTTTTTAGTTTCCCAGATTTTAGAGGTAAAGCCTTCTTGTATAGAGAGAATATCTCAAACAATTGTCTCACCATCATATGGATTTGATACATTCAGAAGCAATGGGATGTATTCTCTCCGACTCCTTAATTTGTCATCAAAGGCAACCTGTGAGTGGGAGAAGAACTCAAGATACTTCTGTTTTTTAAATTTACTTTGTATATATTTTCTTAGCGTTATTTCTGTTAAATTCTGCATCTCATGTGTCTGAGTTGGATATGACTATAAGCACTCAAAGGATCAGGTGGGGCTATCAATGTCTACATTATGGTATATATAGTAAATTAGGCCTTATTGAGAAATTCTAATTTCAGCTGTGAGTAGTTAATATATATATTTTTTAAAACATTTTCTAAAATATTTCTAAATATAGACTGAACTTTTTAACAAAGGATTATATAGGGATATACCTTAAATGCAACTTTGAGTTACTAAAACATGCATGGTATTCTATGGTGTTCCTTGTACCCTTCTTTTTCTTTTTAATTTCTAGGAAACCAAGATCCCCTACTACAACTTGGAGATATATACTCTTTTCTTATTTTGCACCAAATCCAGATTACCAATATGATCTCCAAATATACATGGAAGATCAAACCATTTGGCTACCACTGCAATTACCTTTTATTTTCATGTTTTCAAAAACTCACAAGGAAAGAAGACGGCATCACTCTTATCTAGAAAATGGGAATCAGAATTTGTTCTTCTCTATAATCACAGCGATCATATCAGGCATTGTTGATGATATTAGAAGCATGGCAATGACTAGGCAAGGCGAGCACTAGAAATGATTCAGGGAAAAGATATCATTTATCAGCACTATGGTTAATACCTCACATTATCCATAAAAGATGCTTGAGAGACGGGGGCGGCCCAACGGTGTTTGGGGCCAAAAATCAAACTTCAATGAGGGGCCCTAAGTTTTTCGATATTATAAAACTCATTTAGTAAAATTTTATTTAAAGTTTATTTTTCTATTTTTTGAGATGTAAAATTATATTGGAGCAAGTCGAGGTAAATGACTTGTCTAACCTTGTGTGGGGGAAATTTCCCCTAGGATTGGTATTGATGTGATTATTGAAATGTGTTGAAAGTCGTGTGCACGAGGTGACGAGTGTGTACACGGGCTAAATTGCGAAAGATTATATTTTTAAATTATGTAGATCACTGTTGCGCATTTATTAAATTATTTTATCTTGTTATATTCTTCATCATTGATCTGAGATATATACTTCAAATTTGTTTGATCTTTTCTTACTAATTGTTTTACCTGTTTAGTTGAAACTTGATTTCTTTTATTCTGTGCATTATTTGAAGGTTGATTTTCTTTAAATTAAATATTATTAATATGAAGTATTTGACATTTTTAAACTTGATATTGAAGCAACGTAGTAAAGATTTTGAAATATTATTTTCCTAAATTATTTACTCCTGAATATTTTTATACTTATTGTGAGGGAGCCGTGAGCTCTTTATTGTGAAAGAATATTATTGTTGAATTATTTTGACATGAGCCGTGAGCTCTTTATTGTGGAAAAATACTATTGATGAATTATTTTGACATGAGCCGTGAGCTCTTTATTGTGGCAAACTATTATTGATGATTTATTTTGGCATGAGCCGTGAGCACTTTATTGTGGAAAAATATTGTTGTTGAATTATTTTGGCAAGTTAAATTATTTGAGCACTTGAGGTGCAAATTGTGATATATTGTGATATTGATACGCATGCGGTGGTATAAGGTCTGGGTGTTGAAACGCATGCGGTGAGATAAGGGTGGCTTGATACGCGTGGCTAGTAGGGGTGACTACTAGAAGTCATGCGGTGTGATAAGGGTGGCTAAAACGCGGGATGCTATTTCGGAAAAAAATATTTTCTTTAAATAAATTGTGAAGGCTCCCGCGGTGATATAAGAAAATGAGATTTTGTGAAATTATTTATAACTTGGGACTACGAGGCGGTACCTCGGTAGTGCCCTTGTTGATATTGATTTATGGCCATAGTTGCTTTCGATTAATTGTTGTGATTTTCATAAAGTTGAAGGAAATTCTGTTTTGATTCCACGAGATATTATTTGCAATTATTTGGTGTCATTAAATGTGACATACTATTTGATTCATTTTCAGTGTCATTTTATTTTACTACATTGATAAATATTTTACCATGCCATTATTATATTCCAATAGGGCCTCACCTGACCTCGTCACTACTCTACCGAGGTTAGGCTTGGCACTTACTGGGTACCGCTGTGGTGTACTCATACTACGCTTCTGCACATCGTTTTGTACAGATCCAGGTACATTTTTACTAGCCTAGACGTCAGTGAGTTACTTGCGCATGGAGACTTCGAGGTATATCTGCCAGCGTCCGCAGACTCCGGAGTCCCCTTCTATCATTTTGTATTGCTTCCTTATATTTTATTTAGACCTTGACATATAGAGACATTAAGAATAAATTCTTAGAATCTTGTGACTTATTTCTACTGGGTTTTGGGAGTTGAAATTGTTTGAATTGTAGTTTATTTATTTCAGATATTTATTATTATTCCGCATTGATAGGTTTACCTAGTCTTAGAGACTAGGTGCCATCACAACATCCTACGGAGGGAATTTGGGGTCGTGACAAGTTGGTATCAGAGCACTAGGTTCATAGGTGTCATGAGTCACAAGCAGGTTTAGTAGAGTCTTGCAGATCGGTACAGAAACGTCTGTACTTATCTTTGAGAGGCTATGGAACTGTTAGGAAATATTCACTTCTTTGACTCCTTATCGTGCGGCATTGATTTAGCTTGAAACATATATCTTATATTCCTTTGTATCCTCTCCTGTATGACATTGTGCACTCGGTATCAGTTATGCGTCGACGGTTCGTGATGCCGTAGATGGACTATGAGGGAGCCAGAGATGCTCAAACATTGCCTCAACGTGTGGTTCCGACTGAAGATACGGGCGTATTGAGAGATCACCTAGTGAATCATGTGGGGGTGCAACGGACGTTGGCGTCTGGCTGATTTATACAAGCTGTGAAGGTTATTATTGTGGATCATCAGACGTTGTGACCTATGACTTCGCGCCGAGTGGGGGGAGTCCACTACCAATGGGTAGATTGCGGGGTCATGTATTATATCAGTTTTGGCCTGAAAAGTATATATGTGGTACTGAAAGGTTCCCTAAAATTTACACATGTTTAAGACCTGACATTTTGTAGAGGATAAGGTTGAGACTTGCGGTATGTCCGCCTCCTTAATAATCCTATACTTCAATACCAAAGGAGTTATAGAAACAACTCTAAATTTATAGAAGGTCTACTCAGCGTGGACATCACTGTTGCGGATTTTGGGGTGCTTCGGAGTAAGTACACTTGTTGACGAGAGTCTGGACTATGTGGTTCATGATAATATTTGTCTTTATGGAGCTCTACTTTCGTGATCGTTGTGTATAAATAGGGTAAGGGTTACCCCAAAGAAGAATCGAAGAGTTTGTTAAGAAATTGGTCAGCTCAACAGTGTTGAGTCAGCATAGCAAAAGAAGAAATTTGCCTTGGGAGAGATAATTCTCCACCAGTGTTCGTGGCAAGGCTATGAAGAGGGCAGACCAGCCAATGCAATACCGCCCGCTTGGCTCAGTTCTCATAAACGCTTTTGAAAGAGTTTGTTTTTCTGGACTCTCCATAATGCGTGGCGCATAGGGTTTGAACGGTTGCGTCATGTCACCATTGACGGTGTCAGAATACGCCATCAAGTTCAATAAGTTAGCCCATCATACTCCTACTTTACTTCCTACAGCCAGAGGGAGAGTCCATAGACTCATTAAGGGACTCAATTATGATCATAAAATTTTGTACGACTCGGGAGCTACAAGCTGATACTTCATTTCTGCTAGTTGTACAAATTGCCAAGATATTAGAATGTGTTCGGGGTGAAAAAAAAAAAAAAAAAAGGAAACTAAGGAGACCAAGACGTCTTAAGGTTCTGGGGGATTCAGTGGATTCTACTCTGCAAGTATAAATCATTATGGAGGGGGCTCGGGCAGTCGGCCAGCCCAGTCCGCACATCGGATTACTCGGGGTGCTCCAGTAAGTTCTTTTAATGCACCACCGACATGAGTTCCTACAATGGTTATTCCAGTTATCTGGCACAGACTCAATATGAGCAGCCTAACCCGCAAAAGGGTTGTTATGAATACGGTGATACTAGGCACATCATGCGAAAAATTATCAAAAACTTGGGAGAGACTTATTTCATCAAAGCACTCAGGCTACGTGCCCCATTGCAGTTACTACACCACCCACACGACCAGTTAGGGGTGGAGGACAGCGGATAAAAGGCATCATAGAGTGGAGACCCAGCCGTTGATATATTTTTTTACGGTATGGCGGAGGTCGCTACATCAGATGGTGTCATTACAGGTACGACCTCGATTTAATATAAAGGAATAATTTCCTTAAGTTGATTCGGTTCTCAATATCGAAACGAGTCTTCCTATTGTGCTCCACTTATGAGTGAGCTTCATAATTCTATAATCTACTTATGTGTTTACCCCTGTTGGGAGATTTTATGGAGATAACTACGCCTATCATTTCGTGTTGGTCACTAATAAGAGCTGCAAGGCTAAATGTGGCTTTCTAAATTTTGATGTAAATTCCGAATAATTAATTGCAAATTATGAATTATATGCCCTACCGGTGTGGGGTTCATTATGTATTGTGATTTGGTGTAACCAAAATTATTTAAAAGGAGAAAATGGAAATTTTCAATTGGCACGATGTGTATATTACTTGTGATTCAGAACTGAGGACGAGATCCTCACATTTTTATGTAAATTGATATGTTTAAACCGGGCTACGAGCTGCGGTGAAAGTTATATAAGGACGAGATCCTTGTGAGGAAAATTCTTGTGTTTAAGTTCTCCCTTGTGAAATTAAATTTGTACTATAGTACTAATAGGAAGTCATGCCTGTTAGGCTTATTTGAAAATTCTTATATGAAATTCTCTGTGCATAGTTGTCAAATTCGTGTTGTAATTATTAATTTTTAACCTACGAGGTAGGTGCCCGCCTAGGTGGCGTTAAATGTGACTCGTTAATTCGGGTAAATAATTATGAAGTCTTCATGCCTCGCATCTAGTTATCAGTATTGTGAAGGTTTGCAACGAGATTTTTGTTAACATGAGGTTAAATGACGATTCTGAAATTGATTATGAACAACTATTAAGACCAAATTGATCCAAGAGGGTGCCCCATTTACAGGGTCAGACGAGTGTGAGTTAAGCTTTCAGAAGCTTAAGATCACTTTGACTCCGACACACGTATTGGTATTACTTACATATTCAAGGTCTTATACTGTGTATTGTGATGCGTCACGTATTGGTCTCGGCGCGATGTTGATGCAAGACGGTAGGGTGATTGCCTACGCGTCCAGACAGTTAAAGGTACATGAGAAAAAAATAAATATTTGGTCCACGAACTTGAGTTAGCAGCTATTGTTCGTGCCTTGAAGAATTTGGCGGCATCATTTGTACGGTGTCCATTGTGAGGTCTACATCGATCACCGAAGTCTACAACATCTGTTTAAACAGAAGGATCTTAATTTGCGGCAGCGAAGATGGTTGGAGTTGCTTAAGTATTATGATATCACCATTCTCTATCATCTTGGGAAGGCCAATGTAGTGGCCGATGCCTTGAGTCGTAAGGCGGAGAGTTTGGGCAGCTTAGCATATTTACCGGTAGCAGAGAGGCCTTTGGCCTTGGATATTCAAGCCTTGGCCATCCAGTTTGTCAGATTGGATGTTTCCGAACCGAGTCGAGTTTTGGCTTGTGTGGTTTCTCAGTCTTCTCTTTATGATCGTATCAGGGAGCGTCAGTATGATGACCCCCATTTGCTTGTCCTTAAGGATACAGTTCAGCACGGCGATGCCAAGGAAGTCACTATTGGAGATGAAGATGTATTACAGAAATAGGGCAGGCTATGTGTGCCAAATGTAGATGGTTTGCGCGACTTGATTTTCTAGGAGGCTCACAGTTCGCGGTACTCCATTCATCCGGGTGCTGCAAAGATGTATCAAGACTTGAGACAGCACTATTGGTGGAGGTGGATGAAGAAAGACATAGTAGAATATGTAGCTCGGTGCCTAAATTATCAGCAGGTGAAATATGAGCATCAACGACCGGGTGGATTGCTTCAGAAGTTGAAAATTCCAGAATGAAAATGGGAGCGGATCACTATGGATTTCATTGTTGGGCTCCCACGGACTCGGAGAAAGTTCGATGCAGTTTGGGTGATTGTGGATAGATTGACCAAGTCAGCTTATTTCATTCCTGTGATTACTACTTACTCTTCAGAGCAGCTGGCTCAGGTATATATACGCGAGATTGTTAGATTTCACGGCATACCGGTATCTATTATCTCTGACCAGGGTACGCAGTTTACATCACGGTTCTGGAGGGAAGTACAACGTGAGTTGGGTACTCGGGTAGAGTTGAGTACAATATTTCACCCTCAGACAGACGGGCAGTCCGAACGCACTATTCAGATACTGGAGGATATGCTTCGTGCGTGTGTTATAGATTTTGGGGGTGCTTGGGATCAGTTCTTACCACTTGTGTAGCTTTCTTACAACAACAGTTGTCAGTCAAGCATTCAGATGGCTCCGTATGAGGCCTTGTATGGTAGGTGGTGCCAGTCCCCAGTGGGTTGGTTCGAACCGGGCGAGGCTAGGCTATTGGGTACAGACTTGGTTCAGGATGCCTTGGAAAAGGTTAAGTTGATTCAGGATTGACTTCGTACAGCCCAATCTAGACAGAAGAGTTATGCGAATCGGAAGGTTCGTGATGTTGCATTCATGGTTGGTGAGCGGGTATTGCTCCGGGTTTCGCCTATGAAGGGTGTGATGAGGTTCGGGAAGAAGGGCAATTTGAGCCCTAGGTATATTGGGCCTTTTGAGATTCTTGAGAGAGTTGGAGAGGTGGCTTACAAACTTGCACTACCACCTAGTCTCTTTGCCGGTCATCCGGTATTCCATGTTTCCATGCTTCGAAAATATCACGGCGATCCGTCTCATGTGTTAGACTTCAGTTCGGTTCAGTTGGACAAGAATCTATCTTATATTGAGGAACCAATGGCTATTTTGTATAGGCATGTTCGAAAGCTGAGGTCAAAGAACATTGCTTCCGTGAAGGTTCAGTGGAGGGGTCATCCGGTCGAGGAGGCGACTTGGGAGGCCGAGCATGATATACGCAGCTGTTATCCACACTTATTCACCAGCTCAGGTACTTTTTCTAACTCCGTTCGAGGACGAACGTTTGTTTTAGAGGTGGAGAATGTGATGACCCAAAATGTCATCTTTAAATTTAATGATTAATTATGTGATCTAAGCACTATTTACCATTACTCGACTTGCGTGTGCAGTCCGTAAAAAATTTTTGGAAAGTTTTCAGGTGAAAAATGAATTAAAATGTGAATTAGAGCTTTAAAACTCAACTAAGTTGACTTTGGTCAACATTTTGAGCAAACGGACTCGGATCAGTATTTTGATAGTTTTGGTAGGTTCGTATCATGATTTGGGACTTAGGCGTATTCCCGGAATCAAATTCCGAGGTCCCTAGCCCGAGATATGGAATTTTGATGAAAAACTAAAAGTTTAAGTTCAAATAGTGACCGGATGTCAAATTATGTGCAAACGACCCCGGAATAGAATTTTGATGACTCCAACAGCTCCGTATAGTGATTTTGGACTTAGGAGCATGATCAGAATTTTATTTGGAAGTCCGTAGTGGAATTAGGCTTGAAATGCCAAAAGTTAAATTTTTGGAAAGTTTGACTGGGGGGTTGACTTTTTGATATCGAGGTCGAAATCCGATTATGAAAATTTTCATAGTTCAATTATGTCATTTATGACTTGTGTGCAAAATTTGAAGTCATTCCAAATTGATTTAATGTGTTTCGACACAAGATATAGAATTTGAAAGTTCAAAGTTTATTGATTTTGATTTGAGGTACGATTCATCGTTTTGATGTTGTTTGATGTAGTTTGAAGCCTCGACTAAGTTCGTATGGTATTTTGGGACATGTTGGAATAATTGGTTAAGGTCCCGAGGGTCTCGGGTGGATTTCAGAAGGTAAAAAGAATGGATTTCGGACAAAGAGTGCTGGAAATTTCTGTTGCTGAAATTTTGTACGTGGAGCCAACTTTGAAAGCTTATATCTCACAATTCATAAGGAATCAGAACAATTTCAAAACATTAAAGTTGTAGTCATTTGATTATAGTTTCCAGAAAGTTAAACCATTCATTATTTGGACATTTGTACAGAACGTTAAGATGGATTGAATGAAGGCTGGTAGAGCAGTTTCGCCAGAAATTTCTGATGCATGGAGCCGACTTTGGAAGCTTATATCTCGCAATTCATAAGGAATTAGAACATTTTTAAAACATGAAAGTTGTAGTCGTTGGATTATAGTTTCCAGAAAGTTAAACCATTTATCATTTGGACATTTATACATGAAGTTATGATCAATTGAAGGAAGGCTGGTAGAGCAGTTTCTGGTGGACTTTTAGTGACGAAAAATGGACTTTTAGTGACGGGAAATGGACTTTTAGTGACGGAATGGCAGAAACTTAAGGACCAAAAATGGTCATTTCATTCATTTCGTTTTGGATTTTTAGAGCACGGTTCTTGGGCGATTTTCACGGAAAAATATTGGGATAAGTGTTCCTTATCCTATATTGATTATATTTCATGATTCCATACTCATTTACATCATGAATCCGTGAATTTATGGAAGAAAAATCAAGATATTTGCAAAATCTTTCAAAAACGAAAATTTAAGATTTGGAGGTCGAGTTGTAATCGGATTTTGGTAAAATTGGTATGGGTGGACTCGTAATTGAATGGGTTGTCGGATTTTATAAGTTTCGCCGAACTCCAAGATGTGGGCCCCACGGGCAAATTTTGAACTAATTTCGAATTTTATTGAAAATATAATATTTTCTTATGAAATTGATTACTATAATTTATGTTGACTGTATCGAATTAAATATGACTAGATACGAGTCGATCGGAGTTGAAAAATCGAGGAAAAAGCATAATACTTGGTTAAATTGGAGCAAGTCGAGGTAAATGACTTGTCTAACCTTGTGTGGGGGAAATTTCCCCTAGGATTGGTATTGATGTGATTATTGAAATGTGTTGAAAGTCGTGTGTACGAGGTGACGAGTTTGTACACGGACCAAATTGCGAAAGATTATATTTTTAAATTGTATAGATCATTGTTGCGCATTTATTAAATTATTTTATCTTGTTATATTCTTCATCATTGATCTGAGATATATACTTCAAATTTGTTTGATCTTTTCTTACTAATTATTTTACCTGTTTAGTTGAAACTTGGTTTCTTTTATTCTGTGCATCATTTGAAGGTTGATTTTCTTTAAATTATATATTATTAATATGAAGTATTTGATATTTTTAAACTTGATATTGAAGCAACGTAGTAAAAGTTTTAAAATATTATTTTCCTAAATTATTTACTCCTGAATATTTTTATGCTCATTGTGAGGGAGCCGTGAGCTCTTTATTGTGGAAGAATATTATTGTTGAATTATTTTGACATGAGCCGTGAGCTCTTTATTGTGAAAAAATACTATTGATGAATTATTTTGACATGAGCTGTGAGCTCTTTATTGTAGCAAACTATTATTGATAATTTATTTTGGCATGAGCCGTGAGCTCTTTATTGTGAAAAAATATTATTGTTGAATTATTTTGGCAAGTTAAATTATTTGAGCACTTGAGGTGCAAATTATGATATATTGTGATATTGATACGCATGCGGTGGTATAAGGTCTGGGTGTTGAAACGCATGCGGTGAGATAAGGGTGGCTTGATACGCGTGGCTAGTAGGGGTGACTACTAGAAGTCATGCGCTGTGATAAGGGTGGCTAAAACGCGGGATGCTATTTCGGGAAAAAATATTTTCTTTAAATAAATTGTGAAGGCTCCCGCGGTGATATAAGGAAATGAGATATTGTGAAATTATTTATAACTTGGGACTACGAGGCGGTACCTCGGTAGTGCCCTTGTTGATATTGATTTATGGCCATAGTTGCTTTCGATTAATTGTTGTGATTTTTATAAAGTTGAAGGAAATTCTGTTTTGATTCCACGAGATAGTATTTGCAATTATTTGGTGTCATTAAATGTGACATACTCTTTGATTCATTTTCAATGTCATTTTATTTTACTACATTAATAAATATTTTACCATGCCATTATTATATTCCAATAGGGCCTCACCTGACCTCGTCACTACTCTACCGAGGTTAGGCTTGGCACTTACTGGGTACCGCTGTGGTGTACTCATACTACGCTTCTGCACATCTTTTTGTGCAGATCCAGGTACATTTTACCAGCCTAGACGTCAGTGAGTTACTTGCGCACGGAGACTTCGAGGTATATCTGCCAGCGTCCGCAGACTCCGGAGTCCCCTTCTATCATTTTATGTTGCTTTCTTATATTTTATTTAGACCTTGACATATAGAGACATTGAGAATAAATTCTTAGAAGCTTGTGACTTATTTCTACCGGGTTTTGGGAGTTGAAATTATTTGAATTGTAGTTTATTTATTTCAGATATTTATTATTATTCCGCATTGATAGGCTTACCTAGTCTTAGAGACTAGGTGCCATCACGACATCCTACGGAGGGAATTTGGGGTCGTGACAACTATTCTACCACTACACCATTGGTATATTTTATTTTAAGACCGTCTTTTATTTGATTTATACTCTTTAATTGTATTTTCGCACAAAAATAACCGACCAAAGTTGGTCAGTTTTATTAAAAAGTAAAATTACCGACCAAATTTGATTTATACTTTTTAATTGTATTTTTGCACGAAAATAACTGACCAAAGTTTGTCGGTTTTTTTAAATGACTGGCCGAATTAACCGACCAATTTTGGTCGGTTTTTTTAATATTAATTTTTATTTATTTTAATTGAAAAACCGACCAAAGTTGGTCGGTTTCTTGAAATATAAATTTCACGGGACTCAAAAATAATATCCTGCATTTTTACAAAAAAAAACATATTTTGAAAAACCGACCAAAGTTGGTCGGTCGATCTTGGTCGGTTTTTGTCGAATTTCTAGTAGTAAGATTTGATCAAATTTAATTTATGGTGAAAACCATTGAGATTGACTCATAATTTTTACTAAATAGATTTTGAAAGCTTTCCAAAAATAGGGATTCCTATTTAATAGTTATTCACTATCAACATAATCAGTTTTCTTTTATTTCATAATTTTAATATTTCTGAAAATATTACGTAGAGAATAAAATGGTAGTGGAAATGCGACTACATCAATTAGATATGATGTGTTCAAACAATTAAAAGAGAAAGAAAATTTAATTGCATGTATTATAAAAATAATTATAAGAAAACTCAATATAAACAAAATAATCAAAGAACTTATGTATTAATATTTTAGACTAATTCAAAGTTACAATGTAAAATAAAATGTGCTACTATTTTTTGTTATAGGTAAAACAGTAATATAAAAACTAATTTGAATTTAATAGTAGGGAAGAGAATGTATAAAGAAGAAAATAGAGATAGTGTGAGGATACTTATACTTTAAATTAATTTTAAAATAAATAAATTAAATAATTAAATAATAGTTAAAAATATTAGTGATATATTTAAAAGATAAAAGAGCTTCGAGTAAAAAGATAAAAATGTAAAAATATATTAAATTTGAAGAATAAAAAAAAAATATATTTATTGATGACTATTAAAAGGGTAATAAGCAAAACATTAAGTTAATTGGTAAGCTTAAAAAAATCACATGATAGTATAATAATATTAAATTATGAATAATATAATAACTATAAGTAAAGAACAAAAAGAAAAGAGAATTTATGTAAAAACGTGATGAATAAGACTTATTTGACTTTAAGATGAAAAATAAAGTAGTAGTAGTATCTCAAACAAGACAGATCACAACGTGATATGTTTAGTATTCTTTATTATTGTCAGCAAAATGAAATGCATGTATTAAAATCAAGGGGTTGAGTTGTTACAAATATGAAAAAAATAAGTTGTCCACTAGAAGATTTGAGAAATAAATTATGTCCTGTTTCTTAATTAATATCTGACAGTTATATGTAATTTTTATCTGAAAGATTTATATTTTAAGGAGAACCAGGCGTGTTGTGCAAACTGGACATTAAAAAGGCTTTTGATCAATTAAGCTGGTCTTACCTCATGAGTATCTTGAGGCAGATGGGCTTTGGGGAGAAATGGAGAAGATGGATAAACTATTGCATTTCAACTGTCAAGTACTCTGTTTTGGTGAATAGGGACCCAATCGGTTTTTTCTCCCCCCAAAAGGGCCTAAGGCAGGGGGATCCCCTCTCTCCCTTCCTATTCATTCTGGCGATGGAAGGACTCACTAAAATGTTGGAGAAGGCTAAGCAACTGCAATGGATACAAGGCTTTCGGAACCTAACCACCGCAAGACACCTTCCACATGTCCTTCCTCATCCTTCGCTGCCCAGTTGTTGCCTTAACTCAAAATCCGTCTCTGTAGCATTTGAACCAATAGCTCGTTACCAGCTTTAAAACTTTCTGACGATCATCCTTCTCGAGACATCAATACTAGAAATGCTGCTTCGATCCTGAATTACTGCACACCGCGATCTCTAACGACTGCTTCCCCTATACCAATTCCTAACACCCCGTCGTGAAGGCGAGTTGAAGAAAACCATAACACTGGCAAAACTTAACGCATTTTACAAGGCGATGACACCACATCAAAATTGAGAACTCTACCACACTCAAAAATATCAAGCTTCGTTACTCCATCAACCCCCAACATGAACATTCATAGTCCGGTTGCCTTTTCTCCGCTGGAATTAAAACATGAAACCTCTGAATCATGTACCGAGAAAACCTTCTTTCAAGTCGTTTACTGCCCTGACACATAGACAGGCATTTTTCCATTTCATAAACACTGTGCGATAACAACACACGAATCGTCATAACAATCAATGCCAAATCTCAAACCTTAGGTAGTACTAATATTTAATTTGAAATGATAGAGCGGCCTTTCGCAAGGCGATGACAATAGCCCAATTAATTACACAAGGAGAAGTATCTTGTACTACATCTGTAGTACCATTAAAATTTTCCTCGATCCTCAATGTATAACAAGCGCTTCATGTCGCATAAGATTGAATAGGAAGGAAATGTAGGCATAAGCCTCAAAGGAATTGAATCACACGATGAAGAATCAAAAAGGGAAGTATTCCTAACAGCCCTGTAGCCTCTCGAAGATAAGCACATACGTCTCTGTACCGATCGGCAAGACTCTACTAGACTTGCTCGTGACTCGTGAAACCTAAGTGAACCTAGTGCTTTGATACCATGCTGTTAAGACCCAAAATCCAAAAGGTCGTGATGGCGCCGGACACTACTGTCAGGCAAGCCAACCATAATCAATTAACTTAATTACCCATTTTAGTATTATTGAAATAAAAATTTCTTTAATAAAATTATAGAGATAAAAACTCATAGAGTAAATGATAAATAATTTTGCAGCTAAATTTCTAAACAATTCACAACCATTCCCAAAATCCGGTGTCACAAGTGCATGAGCATTTACTAGGGAATTAAAATAAAATACAGCATCTGTCCAAAATACAAATTAGACAGGAAAATATAATAACTCTGAAGGAGATTCTGTTAGCTGCGGATCGTAATATAGAATGCAGCTTACCTATGTCCCCACAATTTTATTAACACCTCTGCACCCACAAGGCCGCTATACATATATGTACCTGCACAATAAAATGTGCAGCAAGTGCAGTATGAGTACGAAAATAATGTGTACCCAGTAAGTATCAAGCCTAATCTCGAAAAGGTAGAGACGAGATGGACGACTATGACACTCACTATGGGTCAATAATATTAAATAATCATGAAAATAGAAATATTTATATCAACGATGATTCACATAATTAACAATAATTTATTGAACCCGTAGAAGTAATTAAATTCCTTCAATTCCAATAATTCTTAGTATAATAATTAAATTCCTTCAATTCAAAAGGTCAAGTGCTTGAATTTTTCAAGTACTGTCTTAATATAATGAGATTGTGACAATGCCAGACCTTGAGGTGTCTTATGGATCTTAATTCCCAGAATTAAATCAACAACTCCCAAGTCTTTCATATCAAACTTGCTATTGAGCATACGCTTAGTAGCATTTATGTTGGCAATGTCATTACTCATTATCAGTATATCATCCACATATAGGCAAACAATGACTATGTGATTTGGAAAATTTTTAATGTACACACATTTATCACATTCATTTATCTTAAAATCATTTGACAACATTGTTTGGTCAAATATCGCATGCCATTGTTTGGGTGCTTCTTTTAGTCCGTAAAGAGACTTAACAAGTCTACATACCTTCTTTTCTTTACCTGGAACCACAAACCCTTCAGGTTGTTCCATATAAATTTTTTCCTCCAACTCTCCATTTAAGAAGGCCGTCTTAACATTCATTTGATGAATTTCAAGACCATATACT
The DNA here is from genome assembly GCF_000715075.1 of Nicotiana tabacum. NCBI lineage: Eukaryota > Viridiplantae > Streptophyta > Magnoliopsida > Solanales > Solanaceae > Nicotiana > Nicotiana tabacum. Next base: position 12,145,744 of record NC_134098.1, read on the forward strand.
GCAGCTAATGCTACTAACATCCGTATGGACGTAATTCTTGTAACGGGAGAGTATGTATCAAAGTAGTCTAGACCTTCTCGTTGTCTATACTCTTTGACTGCGAGCCTTGCCTTGAATTTATCAATAGTGCCATCATCTTTGATTTTTCTCTTAAAAGTCCATTTAGAACCCAAAGGTTTATTTCCAGGAGGAAGATCAACCATTTCCCATGTATGGTTGTTCAATATGGATTCTATTTTACTATTGACTGCCTCTTTCCAAAACAATGATTCGGAAGAAGTCATAGCTTCTTTAAATATTTGAGGCTCGTTCTGAATCCTGGGAACGTGCTAGAACTCAATCCTTGTGAACTTCTTGCATAACTCTTTTATGCAGTGCAAGTTTGGAAGGATCTTGATATTTTTAGTGGACCACTCCCCTTGGACTTAGTGTGTCAATAGATCAAAATTCCCTATGACCAAAAGTTCTTTGACGTTCATGTCGACTTCCATTTTGTTCCCAAAGATGCACGCTTCGTATTCAGACATATTATTGGTACAAGGGAATTTTATCTTAGCCGACACTAGATAGTGCTATTTGGATTTAGAAATTAGTACTGCCCCAATTTCAGCTCCTTTGAAGTTTGCTGCTCCATCGAAAAACATTTTCCATCTAGGGTATGACTGTGCAATATCTTCGCCGGCAAATAATACCATTTTGTCGGGAAAATACGTAGTGAGTGGCTCATATTCCCCATCCATTGGATTCTCAGTGAGGTGATCGAATAAAGCTTGCCTCTTGATAGCCTTATGCATTATGTACACAATGTCAAATTCGCTGAGGAGAATTTGCCATTTAGCTAGCTTTTTGGTAAACATCGACTTTTGGAAGATGTATTTGAATGGGTCGATCTGAGATATCATATGCGTAGTGTATACTGACATGCAATGCCTTAGTTTCTAGGCAATCCAAGTCAAAGCACAATAAGTGCATTCTATCAAAGTGTATTCGGCTTCGCATGGCGTGAACTTCTTACTTAAGTAGTAGATGGCCTGCTCCTTTCTCCCAGTTTTGTCATGCTGCCCCAACACACATCTGCAGGCATTATCCAAGACTAACAGATATAGTAACAATGGATTCCCGGGATCAGGAGGAACTAACACAGGTTGATTTGACAAATACTCCTTAATTCTATTGAAGGCTTTCTGATAGTCTTCTGTCTATTTTGTGGCATCATCCTTTTTCAGCAACTTGGAAATGAGTTCACAAATTACCATGGACTGGGCAATGAAACGACTGATGTAATTCAGTCTAACTAGGAAACTCATCATATATTTCATACTCTTGGTTGGTGGCAATTCCTGAATGGCCTTGATTTTAGATGGGTCAAGTTCTATCCCTTTTCTTTTTACGATGAAGCCCAACAATTTTCCAGTTGGGACTCCGAATGCGTATTTTGCCAGTTTAAATTTCAAGTTGTACCTCCTCAGGCACTAGAAAACTTTCCTCAAATTGTCCAAGTGCTCTGAATTCTTTTGAGACTTGATGATGACGTTATCCATATATTCTTCGATCTGCTTGTGAATCATGTCATGAAAAATGGTCGGCATGGCCCTAATGTAAGTGGCACCGTTAGTCTTAAGACCAACCAATATGACTTTATAGCAATAAACTCCCCATGGTGTGGTGAAGGCTATCTTTTCTGCATCTTCCTTGTCCATCTACATCTGGTGGTATCCAGTGCAATAATCCATGAATGACTACAGTTCATGCTTCGCACAGCTGTCAATGAGATGTGGATATTTGGTAAAGGGAAGTCATCCTTTGGACTAGCTTTGTTGAGATCTCGGTAATCCATGCTTATCCTGATCTTCCTATCTTTCTTGGGTACTGGGACGATATTTTCCAACGGGCTGGAATAATTGGTGACCCTTACCACATTCGCCTCTATCTGCTTGGTTACTTCCTCATTTATCCTCAGACTCAAATTGGGCTTGAATTTTCTAGGTTTTTGCTTGACTGGTGGTCTGGCAGGATCAGTAGGCAGTCGATGCGAGACAATGTCAGTACTTAATCCAGGTATGTCATCATATGTCCATGAGAACACATTGATGTATTGTCGGAGGAGCTCAACTAGTTTTCCCTTCTGCCCGGCTTCTAGGTGAATGCTAATTCTTGTTTCTTTCATGCCTTCTTCACTTTCGAGATTGACCACTTTCATTTATTCGAGGTTGGGATTTTTCTTACTCTCCAGCTGTTCGATCTCTTGTGGGAGATTGTCTAGCATCATACTCTCATCGTATTCCTCGTAATCTAGGTTGTTTTGCTCGACAATTTCATTATATGTCACAATCGCAGAACGCGGGTTTTTATCGTTTTGATTACTGAAAATAAAAACTAAGTATAAATATAGAGGTAAATAAAGTTGCAATATTTTAAGAAAACACTTCTTTTTATTGCATTAAAAGAGGAACGTCTAAGCATTCAAAAGAGGAAAATGACAAAAGGTACACATACGGTGCATGCCTCAATTGACCGTGTGCTTCTCAAAATAAAGATTTTATAGTTCCACACTACTATGACTCTCGGTGAACCAAAGATGGACTGGAGGTCCAATTCCGCAACTCTTCTCCAGGTTCGGCATCCCTGATAGTCAGTATCTTGATGTTAGTTCCTTCACAACATTCTTCAATCATATTTATGAACAACGTTTCCATTCCATCGATGATATCATCTTCTGGTGTTGAACTCTGGCCCGTACCCGAAACATGCTTTGGCACAAAAGCCTTTTTCCCGGAGCTACCGGTATGAGTTTTTCCCACTGGAAGTTGTATCCTATACCGGCCCTTCCTTTCTTCACATTCAGCTCAGTTGGCTCTGTAATCACATCTGACCTGGCTCCTAACTCGGTTCCTACTCTATATCCAAATAAGCTGATTGGCCCAATTCGCCATGGATCACGATCTCCTGACATCCCCACTCAAATTTCATGCATTGGTGTAGGGTGGATGGGACAGCCCCTGCAATGTGTATCTAGGGCCTTTCTAGCAGCAAGTTGTATGAAGAGGAAATGTCTATTACTTTAAATAATATGGGAAATTCAATTGGTCTGATTTGCAATGCCAATTAAATTTCTCCAATAACATCCTTCTACGAACCATCAAACGCCCTTACCCTCACATGGCTTTCCTTACATTCCCTCAAATGGATTCCCAACTCCCGCAGAGTAGAGAGCGGACATATGTTGACTCCTAACCCTCCATCCACCAGTACTCAAGACACCACCTTGTCCCTACATTTGAGAGTGATATGAAGAGCTTTGTTGTGACTTACGCATTTAAGAGGAAGCTCGTCTCTTCTTAAAGTAATCATATTTACTTCGATCATTTTCCCAATTATTGCGGCCAGTGCCTCACTTATGGTGTTGCTTGGCACACTTACCCCACTTAGTACTTTCATTAGGGAATCCTTATAACTGTTGGATATCATCAGTAAGTCCATGATTGATATTTGCGCCAGAGTTTTCTTCAGCTGCTCCTCCACCGAGTACTCTTTGGTCGACATTCTCTTCCAGAATTTTGCTGCCTCTTGGTCTGTTATGTTCCTTCTTTGAATCTGCTCTCTTCCCAAATTTCCTTAATTTGCATCTTCTGGAGCGTAACATCTCCCTGACCTAGTCATACCGTGGGCTACTGCAGAGTCTGTTATCTTGGCCTTACACTTTTGTTGGTATGTCCATGGTATAATTTTATATTCCCGACTCTATTCGTCCTCTATAGCAACGATAGGTTATAGCTGATAAATCTGAACCGTCACCATGGGTCTTACTTGCACTGTGACCATCAGAGTCCTTTGAGGTGGGATCCTTGTGGCCTCTGCATTTCCTATTGTGATAATAGTTCCTTTCAAATCAAATTCTTCATCCAAGGTGATCATGTTGACCCCTTGATTCTGGTGAGTTGGCAGCAGATTGTGATTCACATTGGGCGAAGCCAGAGTTCACTGAATGGCTCCACTCTTGATCAGTGTTTCAATTTCATTTTTCATTTTAAAAAATCTTCATGCCTAGACACGTTTAAATGGTACACGCACCTTTTGGCTGTATCAAAATACTTAGAGGGATACTCAGGAAACCTTCTTTTAACTGGATGTATCAATATTTCTTTCCTCAATCTCTCGAACAGTTGGGCCAAAGGTTCAGGAACCGAGGTATAATTTCTGGGGCCCCTCTTTTCAAAATTGGGATGAGGGCATGGTGCATAATTGGGTTGATTTTTGTGAGTGGTGGTTATGCCATGAGCATATGGTCGTTGTAGATTCGGGTTGTTGTGGGCTCGAGGAGGGTGATATTAAGGTTGGGGTGGTAATATGGTTGGGTGTTATAGACTGGAGCATAGGCGGGTGGTGGTGAATGGTTGTTCGGGGAATAGGAAGTGTTTCCATGAAGTGGGTTGGGTTGATAATAAGTGACAAACTGCAAATGTTTGACAAACAATTAGACTTAACACATTTAGAAACAAAGCAAGTTTTGTTTTCATTGATAATGTTTGGATTGAGATAAGTGGGAACAAAGGTTACATCATTGTTTATGATATTCATAGAACTGTATGGGCTTAAACACATTGTCCTATGAGAAAAATAAGAAAACTGGGGATAAGGATACAAAGTGGGAAAGAATGGGAAATCAACAAACTTCTAGTAACCATCCCCGGAATTATTCCTCATCTCCTCTTCTTCTTATGGCTCTTCCTCCGGATCTTCTTTTGGGTCCTCTTCAAACTCCTCTTCATCATTGTTGAACTCAGACTCCACTCCTAGGTCTACCTCCGACTCTATCTCATATTCTATCTGGATACACTCTACTACCCAGTCATTGTCTTCAGTAGGTGGAAGCATATGATCGATGGATCCTGGGACCACTTGACGATGCATCGAGGTAGTCACAAGGTAATGAGGCAGAATTGTAAGGTATATTTGCAAATCAACCACTGCATCTTCCAGTCAGGCTATACCTTCTCTACTTGGTTGGGCTAGCTCATCTTCCTCATTGATCTAGACATAATACTCCTTGAGTTTTAACCCATCGGCATTGTGACCAAATCATTCCACTCTTCTTGGAGCCTTCTTATCCTTGGGATTGGAATCTATCTGTTGTACTCGTCCTCATATAGCATTGTCATCATCCATAGAGGCATATCCTGGATCATCCCGAACTGTCTGAGAACCTGCGAGGGTAAGTATGGTTGGATGCTCTCAAGTCCTATAAGCCCAATGACGTATTTCTGAAGAGTCTTTAAGATCACCCTCCCTCCTAGCCATGACAGCTTCCAATTAACCCATTCTCTGCTTAGATTAGTCAATATCTCTCTCCACTCCTCTTGTCCATGTGGGGAGACCCAATGTCTCATCCTCTCATTGTGGTTGCGGATCATGTTGTTGACGCCTACAAAGTAGTAAATGGTGGCCTCTCTCTATAAGAAATGTTCAGTGGCACATATCTAAAGTAGTTACAACCCTTAAAGAAATCATACCCTCGTGCACATGCAGAAAAATCCCTTAGAATCTCAGCTAGCACCATCAGTACCAGAGTAGCTTGGAGGTTACCACGGAAGGTCTCCAGAATGGTAATAATTGATGTTGATCCGACCCTACTCTGCGGGAAGACTAACAATCCCAATAGTGCCAATGAGAAAGTGATGGGCCTAATAATCTCTCATATTTCTTGATCACACTGAAATTCCCCTGAGTAACACACATAGCTTTCACGATGTCTGAACCTATTGAACAGCGGATCGAGGCTCACCCATTCGTCCTTGATATTTCTCAGACCTCGAATGTTAGCCGGACCCAAAGCATCCAGGAACATGTAACCGGGCATAGTGACTGGTAGTATTGCTCTCCTCCCTGTAAACAACAGCTATGTGAAACTAGTAACTTCTTCCAATATAGGTACTAACTCACAATCAGCAAATTTGAACACCACCGGACTTAGCCGGATCCTAGAACTCTATCAGCAGGTGAGTTAGCACCTTGTCTGCTCGGATGTTTAGCAAAGCAGTTAGTGCCCCCAGGTGTATCTGAATCTCATCTTTGTGTTCTCGGCGGACTTTCTTCCACCACAACTTCAACTTGTGTGGTGTTCCCATAACCATATTGATACCGAGGATGTTTTGATTTATTTCTATTTCTAAAGTGGATTAATAAAGGTTTTAGTAAGTGTTTTCTTCAGATCTTTAGGTATCTCGCCAGGTTTGTTCGTCTTTCCATGGAAGTCATGTCATTGGGTGCTTGAACCGTTGATATTAGGGTGCTTTTCCTAATTGTGTGTCGATGCTAAGGACCGACTCACCTAAGGTTTATGCAATATGACCTATTTTTGCTAGAGTAGAGTGTTTGCTACTTTTGATTTGGACTGAAGACTGCAAGAGATTATGTTAGTTGACATGGCAAATCCATTCTCTAAAACTAAAGAGTTTTTGAAAAGAAGGTTCTGAAGGTGGTAAAAGACAACCCCCGCGTGCCATTGTTCATGATAGTGTACGGCCAAGACTCGGTAGGAAGAAGCGTGATGACAATATATGTAAAACGGTAACTGATAAAGAGTGTAACAATAATAAGTAATCATAAAGAGCAACTAAAGTAGGTAAGCATGTAATTGCAAGTTTAAATACAGTTAAAGCAATGTACAAACGAATCTAAGTAGCAAATTTAGTCTAAGTCTGGTAAGGTCAAAACCTAAGTGTGAAATCCCCAGCAGAGTCGCCATGTTGTTGCACCCTATTTTGCACTAGTGAAAACAAGATTCAACATGTGGTTTATTTGTTGTTGATGAAAGAAACTCGCCACCTAATATTTAAAGGTATATTAGAGTACCTATTTAATTACTAAAGGTCGCATTATTCATTAGTCTACTAACCGATGAGATTATGGGTAAGGGTTCTTGTTCTTCTAAGGGAAGGCGTTAGGCACCCCTTAAGACCTACATGAGGTATCTCTATAGGAGTTAGACTAAATTTAGGACTAATTGCTTGTACTATGCTTAGCTAGTGCTTAAAATAGTGTAGCTTACCATATATTAGGGCATAATACCTATAAGGGTGAGTGTAGTTTAAAGATGTATGGGTTTATAGAAGAATCTTAGAAAATAATGTTAGTACATATATGCTTGAAAAGAACCTTGAAAGATGTATGTTGTTTGTATGAAAATATGTGAAAAAGAAGCTAAGTTAAAATACTTTGTTCCTAAAGAATGCGAGTTCATATTTATCCTAACGAGATGTTATGAGAGAAAGGCTAAGATATACCTTGGTTCTTAAATATTAAACTTGAGGAGATTGTTTGAAAATCTTTGTTTGGATGGCAACACCTTGTTCTTTTTTAAAAGAGTTGATTTTCTTTTAGAAAAATTAGCTCATGATTCAGTTCTGATTTTTCTTTTTTGAAAGAGGAACTGTCGCCTCTTGTTAGGCCTTTGGGCTTCAAAATCTTTCAAAAAGGTTAGCAAAGCATGATGAATTAATAATATAAATAACTCATGATTAGCGAATGTAGAATTAATTGCTAGCTAATGCTTCTTTTAATCCTAAGTTCTTTAAGGCTTGCCTAAGTCATTTTATATGAATTAAAAGATAAAATAAAGTATTCAATCCCATATATGTTTGTCATATACATGTGATATAAAACAACAAAAAACACAGTAAAGAATAGCGACATAGTGAAACTATATAATAACAAAAAAATGGTAAATAAAGGAGTGAAGGGAAAGAAAAGACTCTGGCTTGTGGGCCTTAAATAGGCATGCCCAGCAATACAGGGACGAGCAACAACTAACTATGGACCTTCTGAGATATGGCAAGGCTAGACTTGGGCCTGAGCTCTTAAAGAACTTAGCAGGCCCAAATCATTGTACATGTTTAAAATAAAAGAGAAAGTTATTAGAAAGATAATTTCATATACATGATCATGCATGGGAACTGGGCAAGCAAAGAATAAAGGAAATATAACTAACAATATTTAAACACTAAGAAGGTTATACTAATGCGTTCGTTATGTATAGTAAATGATCCACATTGAACACCTTTCGTTGTCATTAAACACTAAACTTGAAGAGAATAATAAGTGTTGATGAATTTAGCTCAAGGTCGATGCCCCCTTTGAAACCCTTGACTTTTCAAAGATACCAAGGGTCTCAAGGCCCAGGGCAATACTTGTGTCACGACCCAAAAATCTAACCTGTCGTGATGGCGCCTATCGTGGAACTAGGAAAGCCGACTCATTCCAAAACAAATCGATAATTTCATTTCAAAGATAATTTCAAGGCTATTTAGCGTAAAAACCTTCGTAAAGGAGTGTAAATCAAAACAAAAGTGCGGAAAAGAAAAGCCCGACATCGGGGTGTCACTAGTCATGAGCATCTACTACAATATGTCTAACAATATCAAGACTAACTCAGCCTAGAAAAATAGCTGAATATAACTAAAGGAAGATAAGAGAGAGAAGAGCAGGGGGATGCGATCGCCAAGCAGCTACCTAGCTATCCCCGAGAAAATCTGCAATCAGAATAATCAATAACCGCTACCGTGTCCAGCTACACCTGGATCTGCACACAAGGTGCAGGGAGTAACGTGAGTACGCCAACTCAGTAAGTAACAACAATAAATAAAGACTGAGCAGTAGTGACGAGCAATAAAGAATATAAAGTTCATATCATGAAATCTCAGTAAAATACCACATGCTTTAAAAGTCATGATTGAATCAAAACATCTCGTGTAAACCCAGTTCCAGTAAAATCATTTAAAGATATTTTCAACAGTTTTCAAACAGAGGCTCAAGGCAAAGGTGAGCAAAAATGATGAAATCATAAATAACCCCTCGGGCAAAACATCACTCATATACAACCCCTCGGGTAAACCTCACAGTCACTCATGCCTCTCGGGCATACCTCACAATCACTCATGCCACTCGAGCATACCTCACAATCACTCTTGCCACTAGGGAATACCTCACAATCACTCATGCCTCCCAGTCACTCAGCACTCGGCACTCGGCACTCGCACTCAGTAGGTACCTACGCTCACTGGGGGTGTGTACAGACTCCGGAGGGGCTCCTTCAGCTCAAGCGCTAAATCAAGCCAAATCATGGCAAAAATCACTCAGGCCCTCGGCCTATATCAAACATGCTGCGGCGTGCATCCCGATCCTATAAATATCCTCACAAATCAGGCCCTCGGCCTTACTCAGTCATAAATCTCTGAAGCCACTCGGGCATTTCAGTAAAAATAGGGTACTCAGCCCAAAATAACATTTATATGCATCAAAATAGAGTAATAAAACTGAGTTATGCAGTAAAGAAGTATAACCATGACTGAGTATAGATTTTCAATCGAAAACAGTGAGAGGATAGTAAGAAAAGGCCCCTAAGGGTCCAAACAACAATGACACAAGGCCCAAACATGGCATTCAACCCAATTTACAGAAACTCTTTCTAAAACATATAAGTATCATATAGTTTCAAAAAATTATGCAACTTTACAGTTGCGATGGGATGGAACAAGTCACAATCCCCAACAGTGCACGCCCACACGCCCGTCACCTAGCATGTGCATCCCCTCAAAATAGTAGAATGATACGAAATCCGGGGTTTCATACCCTCAGGACTAGATTTACAATCGTTACTTACCTCAAACCGATCAAATCTCTACTCCGCAATGCTCTTGCCTCTCGACTCGGCCTCCAAATGCTCTGAATGTATTCACAATTAGTACAATACCATCAATATAAGCTAATGGAATGAATTCCACAAGAAAAGTTATCAAATTAGCCCAAAACTCGAAATTGGCTCAAACCCGGCCCCCGGGCCCACGTCTCGAAATCCGACAAAATTTACAAAACTAGAAAGCCCATTCACTCACGAGTCCACACATAGAAATTTATCAAAATCCGACATCATTTGGTCCCTCAAATCCTTAGATTAAACTTTCCAAAATCCCAAGCCCTAACCCCTCATTTATACTAATTACATGATTAAACAACGAAAAATCACCATACATACGAGTATTAGGGCTCAAGCAACTTACCTCACTCATAGCCCTTGAATCACCCTTCAAAATCACTCCAAAAGCTCCAAAAACCGACTTAAAATGGTGGAAATGAACCAAATTCGCGAAGGGTTCTATGTATGGTTTCTGCCCAGGCTTTTCGCACCAGCGGACCATTTCTCGCTTTTGCGTCACCGCACCTGCGGAAAATCCATCGCAGGTACAGAACTCACTTGGGATCCCAGGTTCCACATCTGCGGATAAACCTCACACCTGCAGAAGCGCACCTGCGGAAGCGCACCTGCGCATTTCCTTCCGCTTCTGCGAAGCCTGCCCAGAATCCCCTTCTCCGCATCTGCGCCCTAGGTCTCGCACCTGCGGCCTCGCGGATGCGACCACATTCTCTCACCTGCGCATCCTTCCTAGCCCAGTACTGCCCGCACCTGCGAACTCCCAATGCGCACCAGCGACCTCGCACCTGCGACTCTTCCTTCCGCAGGAGCGGAAATAGCAGAAGCAGCAGTTTCAACTTCATTTTCCAACTTCGACAAATCCGTTAACCACCCAGAATCACCCCGAGGCCCTCGAGACCTCAACCAAAAATACCAACAAGTCATATATCAACATACAAACTTAGTCGAACCTTCAAATCACTCAAAACAACATCTAAACACCAAATTACCCTCGGATTCAAGCCTTATAACTTCTAAATTTTCAAATTCGGCAACCGATGCCGAAACCAACCAAACCACGTCCGAATGACCTCAAATGTTTCACACACATCACAAATGACACTACGAACCTACTCCAACTTCCGAAATTCCATTCCAACCCCGATATCAAATTTTCCACTGCCGACCGAAATTGCTGAATTTCCAACTTTCTCCAATTCAAGCCTAATTCCACTCCGGACCTCCAAATCACATTCCGGACGCGCTCCTAAGTCCAAAATAACCTAACTAAGCTAATGGAACCATCATAATTAAATTCTGAAATTGTTTACACATAAGTCAAAATCCGATTGTCTTTTCCAACTTATGCTTCTACTTTAGAGACTAAGCGTCTCACTCCACTCTGAAACCACTCCGGACTTGAACCAACCAACCCGATGCAACATAATAAAACTAAATAACACATAAAGAAGCAGAAATGGGGGAAACGGGGCTATAACTCTCAAAACAACCGGCCGGGTCGTTACATCTTGTGCTGGGGAGAGCAACCCCACCTAAAGTTAAACTCTGCTCCAAAATTGTCACGACCCAAAACCAACCCATCGTGATGGCGCCTATCATGGAACTATGCAAGACGACTACTCAGACATTCCCAACACTCTAAAGCTTTGAAAGATATTGATGCAGTTAAATTTAAGGAAAAACGTTTTAAAACAAAATAAGAAATCATAACTCAATACGAAATCTCCCCCAAAACCGGGGCGTCACTGAGTACATGAGCATCTACATGAAGATATAGTCTAGTACATCATCTAGAAAATAGAACTGAAATATAAAATAAAGGATAAGGAGGGAGAGTCAAGGTCTGCGAACGCCAAGCAGCTACTCGATAATCTCCAAAAATCTAGACTCCACAACTCAGCAACTGCCGTGACCGGAAGCACCTAGATCTGCACACGAGGTGTTGGGGGTAGCATGAGTACAACCAACTCAATAAGTAACAAATCTAACCTTTGGGCTGAAAGTAGTGATGAACTCAGATGGTGCAATTCAATATAAAAATAACAGTACAAAAATGTAGACATGCTTTCAAGTTCAACAATTAAACTTAATACAAGTAAGATAGATCAATCTTGAATGATATGAGGAATATTTCTTGTCTACATCTACAAGCCAATGCACATGATGTATGTGATGTACCACACTGGAAGCCTCGTATACTCATGCTCTCAGAATACTCAATCACTTAGTACTATATATGGCCAATACAACCTAGGGAAGATCCATCCCGGATATATATACATTAACTAACAGTCAGTTACTCAGTACTGGATAGTGCCAATCTAGCCCATGGGGAAGATCCATCCCAGGTATAAATGATATGGGCAAGATCCATGCCTAAGGAAGATTCATCCCTCAATATAAATCAACTGCGCTCACTGGGGTATGTACAGACTCCGGAAGGGCTCCTTCATCCCAAGCACTATAACCAGCCATATCCAGGCATAAATCAATAACACGTGTTGCAGCGTGAAGCCCGATCCCATAATTGTCACTCAGAATCAGGCCCTCGACCTCACTCAGTCATCAATCTCTCCAGTCCCTCTCTCTCTCGGACTCATAATGTCGTGAAACTAGCCCAAATGATGATATGATGTATCAATAAATAGCAACAGAGATTGAGATATGATATGCAATGAATAAATATGATTGAGTACGAAATTTCAATATAATCAATAAGTCAACAACAGGAAATGACCAATATGGGGGCCAACAGTGCCAGCATATAGCCTAAACATGATTTATAACATGTTTGGAATCTCAATTACTTTATCACATAATGAACACAGATATCAACAAGATAAATCAGCTATACAGTTCCATGGAATTGACTAGGTCACGGTTCTCTTGATGCACGCCCGAACGTTCATCACTTGTCATGTGCGTCACCTCAACACCAATCATATAACACATAATTTGGGATTTCGAACCCTCAAGACCAAGTTTAGAAGTGTTACTTACCTCAATCGGAGAAAATCTCTACTCCAACACACCTTTGCCTTGCGCAACGGCCTCCGAATGCCTCGAATCTAGCAATAAACAATGTGATACAATCAATACGGGCTAAAGGAATTAACTCTATAAGAAAATACTAAGCTTTAAATTAAAAGTCAAAAAGTCAAGTCAAAACTCGACCCCCGGGCTCACGTCTCGGAATCGAGTAAAACTCACAAAATTCGAACATCCGTTCAACCACGAGGCCAATCATACCAAACTTACTGAAATCTGATACAAAAATGTCGATCGAAACCTCAAAATTTGGTCTAGAAACTTTCCTCCATTTTCTCCCAATTTCCACCTCAAATCACTAATTTAATGATAAAATTAAAGAAATAATCATGGAAATTAACCAAAATTAGGTAAGACATACTTAACCCAATCACCCACTTAAAAATCTCTCTAAGAATTGCCTCCCACCTCCCAAAATCAATTTCTGTGTTATGAACTCAAACCCTCGTTTTGAAATGTTTTAAGTTCTTCCCAGTGATCATTAATCGCGATCTCGGCAATTGCCTCGCAATCGCGAAGCACAACTCCGCTGCCCCAGAAATTAAGCCTACGCGAACGTGTCATCACACTTGTGATTGCGTACCACTGACTCCTCAGACCTACGCGATCGCGTCCTCCCTCACCCGAGCAAAGAATAACGCATGAACTCCATTATTGCTCCACTTCTCCAGTGCGAAAGCGGATATTACCACGCATTCGCAATGCCCAGACTCGCTATCTTATGCGATCGCATGCCACTACGTGATCGTAGACCCCAATTGACCTGAATTGACCTACGTGATCGTAGACCCTCTCACTCGATCGCGTAGAAGAAAACTAGATACAGACACCAGAAAACATCAGTACATCCTCGAGTCCACAAATTGATCTGCTAACCATCCGAAATCAACCTGAGGCCCCTGGGACCTCAGCCAAACATACCAACAGGTCCTAAAACATGATACAAACTTAGTTGAGCCCTCAAATCATATCAAATAATGCCAAAATCACGAATCGCATCCCAATTCAAGCCTATTGAAACTAAGAAAATTCCAACTTCTACAAATGACGTTGAAACCTATCAAATCACGTCCGATTGACCTCACATTTTTCACACAAGTCACAAATGATACCACAAACCTGCTCCAACTTCCGGAATCAGAATCCGACCCCGATATCAAAAAGTTCACTCCCGGTCAAACTTTCCAAAAATCCAATTTTTTGCCATTTCAAGCCTTATTCAACTACGGACCTCCAACTCACAATCCGGACACGCTCCCAAGTCCAAAATCAGCCGATGGAGCAAACAGAACCATCAAAACTCCATTCCGGAGTCGTTTACACATAAGTCAACATTAGGTCAACCATTTTAACTTAAATTTCAACCATGAGACTAAGTGTCTCAATTCATTCCGGAATCTCTCCGGACCCAAACCAACTACCCCAACAAGTCACATAATAGCTATAAAGCACAAAATGAGCAGCAAATGGGGGAACGAGGCTACAATTCTCGGAACGACCATCCGGGTCATTACATCCTCCCCCTCTTAAACAAAATTTCATCCTTGAACGGGTCTAGAAACGATGTTGGAGTCTCAAATAGGTTTGGATATCTGCTCCATATCTCCCGCTCGGTCTCCCAATTAGCCTCATCCACTGGCTGACATCTCCACTATACCTTCACCGAAGCTATATCCTTTGACCTCAACTTTCTAACTTGCCGACCAAAAATGGTCACTAGCTCCACATCGTAAGTCAAATCACAATCTAACTGAACCGTGCTGAAATCCAAAACATAAACCAGATCGTCGACATACTTCCGGAGCATAGAAACATGAAATACTGGATGCACACTCGACAAACTAGGTGGCAAGGCAAGCTTGTAAGCCACCTCTCCAATCCTCTAAAGCACCCCAAATAGCCTAATATACCAAGGGCTCAATATGTCCTTCTTCCCAAACCTCATAACACCCTTCATGGGTGAAACCTTGAGTAGTACCTTCTCCCCAACCATGAAAGCAGCATCATGAACCTTCCTATCGGTGTAACTCTTCTATCTAGACTGCGCCATGTGAAGCTGATCCTGAATCAATTTAACCTTGTCCAAAGTATCCTGAACCAAGTCAGTACCCAATAGCCTAGCCTCACCCTGCTCAAACCAATCCACCGGAGATCGACACCATCTCCCATACAAAGCCTCATATGGAGCCATCTGAATGCTTGTCTGGTAGCTGTTGTTGTAGGAAAACTCTGCGAGCGGCAGAAACTAATCCCATGAATCCCCAAAATCAATGACACAAGCACGTAGCATGTCCTCCAATATCTAAATAGCGCGCTCGGACTGTCCGTCTGTCTGAGGGTAAAATGTTATACTCAACTCAACCTGGGTGCCCAACTCTCGGTGTACTGCTCTCCAAAACTGCGATGTAAACTACGTGCCCCGATCTGAAATGATAGACACTGACACACCGTGAAGGAGAACAATCTCGCGAATGTAAATCTCAGCCAACTACTCTGAAGAATAAGTAGTCCCAATTGGAATGAAGTGCGCGGACTTGGTCAGCCGGTCCACAATCACCCAAATAACATCAAACTTCCTCAAAGTCCGTGGGAGCCCAACTACGAAATCCATGGTGATTCGCTCCCATTTCCACTATGGAATCTCTAGCCTTTGAAGCAATCCACCCGGCCTTTGATGCTCATACATTACTTGCTAACAGTTAAGGCACCGAGCTACAAACCCCACTATGTCCTTCTTCATTATCCTCCACCAACAGTGCTTCCTCAAGTCCTGGTACATCTTCACGGCACCCGGATAAATGGGATACCGTGAACCGTGGGCCTCCTCAAGAATCAACTCACATAACCCATCTACATTGGGCACACATATCCAGCCCTGCATCCTCAACACCTCATCATCCCCGATAGTAACATCTCTGGCATCACCATGCTGAACCTTGTCCTTGAGGACAAGAAAATGAGGTACATCATCCTGGAGCTCTCTGATGCCATCATATAAGGAAGACCGAGAAATCACATAAGCCAGAACCTGACTGGGCTCCGAAACATCTAATCTCACGAACTGGATGGCCAAGGCCTGAATATCAAATGCAAGCGGTCTCTCAATAACAGAAATGAATGCAAGGCTACCCATACTCACTGCCTTCCTACTCAAGGCATCGACCACCACATTGGCCTTCCTGGGATGATACAGAATAGTAATATCGTAGTCCTTTAGCAGCTCTAACCATCTCCGCTACCTCAAATTCAGATCCTTCTATTTGAACAAGTGCTAGACACTCCGATGATATGTAAATACCTCGTACACACCATATAGATATTTTCTCCAAATCTTCAATACGTGAACAATGGCAATCGAATTATGAATATGGTAGTTCTTCTCATGGGGCTTCAACTGGCGCAAAGCATAAGCAATCAATCTACCATCCTGCATCAAGACAGACCCAATACCATTTCAAGAAGCATCACAATACACTGTATAATAGCATGAAGGTGAAGGAAAAACTAGAACTAGAGTTGTGGTCAAGGCAGTCTTGAGCTTCTGAAAGCTCCCATCACACTCGTCCGACCACTTGAAAGGAGCACCCTTTTGGGTAAATTTGGTCATAGACGATGCAATAGATAAGAAACCCTCCATGAAGCGACGATAATAACCGGCCAAGCCGAGAAAGCTCTGAATCTTCATAGTTGAGGACAGTCTGGGCCAACTTTGAACAACCTCTATCTTTTTTGGATCCACCTGAATCCCCGCACTAGACACCACGTGCCCCAAGGACGCCACTGAACTAAGCCAAAACTCACACTTGGAGAACTTGGCATAAAGCTTCTCCTCCCTCAACCGCTGCAACACAATCCTCAAATATTGAGCATTCTTCTCCTAGATAATAGGGTACACCTGGATATCTTCAATGAATACTATGACAAACGAGTCGAGATAAGGCTGAAATACAGTGTTCATCAGATGCATGAATATTGTTGAGGCGTTGGTCAGCCCAAATGACATCACGAGGAACTCATAATGACCATAACGGGTCCTGAATGTTGTCTTTAGAATATACGAGTCCTGAATCTTCAACTGGTGATATCCAGACCACAAATCAATCTTAGAGAATACCCTCGCTCCCTGAAGTTGGTCAAATAGATCACCAATGCGCGATAAAGGATACTTGTTCTTGATTGTAACTTTGTTCAACTACCTATGATCGATGCACATATGCATAGTACCATCCTTCTTCTTCACAAACATAACCGGTGTACCCCTAGATGACACACTAGGCCTAATAAACCCCTTATCAAGAAGTTCCTAAATATACTTTGTCAACTCCTTCAACTCAGCTGGTGCCATACGATACGTAGGAATAGAAATGGGCCGAGTGCCCGGCACCAAGTCAATACCAATGTCAATATCCCTGTCGGGCGTCATGCCCAACAGGTCTGTAGAAAACACATACGAAAAATCTCGCACCACTGGAACAGAATCAATAGTAGTGGTATCAACACCAACATCCCTCACAAAGGCCAAATAAGATAAACAACCTTCCCAACCATCCGTTAGTCCTTCAAGTGTGAAATCACTCTGCTAGGAACATAATCTAGAGAACCTTTCCATTCGATCTTGGAAACCCAGGCATCACCAAGCAATAAGAGATCAACTCTAGTCTTTAATCCCCCAGTAGTCACTACACACGACCGATATACATGGTCCACAACAATAGTATCGCTCACCGGCGTAGATACATGAATAGATGAAACTAAGGACTCAAGGGGTATATCCAGATAATGAGAAAAATATGATGATACAAACGAATAAGTGGAACCAGGGTCAAATAATACAGAAGCATCTCTGTGGCATACTGAGACAATACCTATGATCACTTTGTCTGAAGCAATGGAATTTGGTCTGGAAGGAAGAGCATATAATTGGGCCTGGCTACCACATAATCGACCTCCCTCTCTAGGGTGACTCCTAGCTGCCTGAGCCCCACACCGAGCTGGCTGGGCGAGTGATAAAGTATCTGGTACTGAAGTCGTAGTCTGAATCCTCTACTGAGTTGGACCTCCCGAAAGATGGGTACAATGTCTCTTTATGTGACCCAAATCTACACACTCAAAACAACCCCTCCCCGCAAATGGCGGTGAGTTCTGTGGAGAACCTCGAGAACCAGAATCATTATCAAAAGGACCCTGTACAGATGAACCCTGAGCTGATAGTGCACGAGATGAACATTGAGCTGGAAGGGCACTGAGAGATGACTGACCCTGATGGGCACTGTGTGAACCATGGTTGGATGATACACCACGGTGAATTGAACAAGCCATATAGGCGTTCCTATAAAAACGTCCCCTACTGTGGTAGAACTGACCCCCTAGAAGGAACACCGCCGAAACCACCCGAGCTACGAGGACTTTTGGCCTCCCTCTCACCACGCTCCTGACTACGAACCATCTCTATCTAATGGGCAATATTGACCACCTCATCGAAAGTACCACCACATACCCTCTCCCTAGTCATAAGAAACTGCAACTGATATGTAAGGCCATCAATGTACCTCCTAATCCTCTCCCTATCAGTGGGAACCAACTAAACTACATGACGAACCAACTCTGAAAACCTCATCTCATACTAGGTCACAAATATGCCCTCCTAACGTAACTGCTCAAACAGCCTGTGCAACTCCTCTCTGTGAGACTGTGGCACGAACTTGTCCAAGAAGAGAATGGAGAACTCATGCCATAAAAGTGGTGTTGCACTGACCGGTCTGCGCCTCTCATACGTCTCCTACCATCTGAAGGCAACCCCAGTAAACTGAAAGGTAGTGAACAAGACCCCACTGGTCTCCAGAATACCCGCCGTGCGAAGAATCCGCTGGCACCTGTCCAAGAAGTCCTAGGCATCCCCTGACTCTGCCTCACTGAAAGATGAAGGTTGGATCCTCCCAAACCTCATTGGTCTCCTCTTCTCATCATCAGTCATAACATGACCCACTTAGGCTTGAGCAGCAATAACCGGTTAGGCTGGTGGTACCCTTAGTCTCTGAAGTATCTGTATCACCTGCTCTGCAGTATGGGTGGAAGGGGTCTAAGTGCCTCCCCCGTCCTGAGAAGTGGCTGCTACAGTCGGAACAGAAACCGCCTGAGCAAAGCTGGTGCACATAGTCAAAATCAGAGCCAAAGCCTCTTGAAGGCCTAGAATCATAACGGCGCAGCCGGTGCCTTAGCTGACCCCACTGACTCAACTGTATCTGGTACCTGCTTCTGAGCTGGAGCGACTGGTGGATCCGCATGTGCTGCTCTAGCTGTTTTATGAGCTGCACATCTGCCCCTAACGTGGCTCCTACCGTTACCTCGGCCTCTTGCGGCCCTAGATTGTGGGACTAGTGGCTGTCCATCCTGACCGGCAGCACGTGTCCTCACCATTTGTGAAAGAATAGAATAACAGAAGTTTAGTTACTGGAATCAACAAATCCGCACGACAAGAATACAAGAATGTGAAGTTTCCTAAGGGTTCGGCAACCTCTCGAAGATAAGTATAGATGTTTCTGTACCGATCTGCAAGACTCTAGTAAACCTGCCCATGACTCATGAGTCCTATGTAACCTAGGCTCTGATACCAACTTGTCACGACCCAAAACTAACCCGTTATGATGGCGCCTCTCATGGAACTAGGCAAGCTGAATACTAAGACATTCCGAACACTTTAAAGTTTTGAAAGATGTGGAAGAAATTAAATTTAAGGAAAACCTTTTACCAATAGAATAAGAAATCATAACTCAATACGAAATCTCTACCAAAACCAGGGCGTCACCGAGTATATGAGCATCTACATGAAGATATAGTCTAGTACATCATCTAGAAAATAGAACTGAAATATAAAATGAAAGATAAGGAGGGAGAGTCAAGGTCTACGAACGCCAAGCAGCTAACTCGATAATCTCCGAATATCCGAACTCCACAACTCACCCACCGCCATGACCGGAAGCACCTGGATATGCAAATGAGGTGCATGGTGTAGCATGAGTACAACAAACTCAATAAGTAACAAATCTAACCTTTGGACTGAAAGTAGTGATGAACTCAACAGGTACATTTCAATATAAAAATAATAGTACAGAAATGTAGACATGCTTTCAAGTTTAACAGTTAAACTTAATACAAGTAATATAGATCAATTCTGAATGATATGAGGAATATAACTTCTCCATGGCATGCACATGTTGTATGCGATGCACCAGTCTGAAAGACTCGTATACTCATGCTCTCAAAATATTCAATCACTCAGTATTGTATATAGCCAATCCAGACCAGGGAAGATCCATCCTAAATATATATCCATCAACTGACAGTCAGTCACTCAGTACTGGATAGGGACAATCCAACCCATAGGGAATATCCATCCCCAGGTATAAATGATTCGGGCAAGATCATGCTTAGGGAAGATCCATCCCTCAATATAAATCAACTGCGCTCACTGGGGTGTGTATAGACTCCAGAGGGTCTCCTTCAACCCAAGCGCTATATTCAGCCAGATCCAGGCATAAATAAATAACACATGCTTTGGCGTGCAGCCTGATCTTATAACAGTCACTCAAAATCAGGCCCTTAGCCTCACTCAGTCATTAATCTCTCTAGTCTCTCTCTCTCTCTCTCTCGGGCTCACAATGTCGCGAAACTAGCCCAAAATGATGATATGATGTATCAATAAATAGCAAGAGAGACAAAGATATGATATGCAATGAATAAATATGACTGAGTACGAAATTGCAATATAATCAATAAGTCAACAGCAAGAAACGACTACTATGGGACCCAATAGTGCCAGCATATAGCCTAAACATGAGTTCTAACAATATTGGCAGCTTAATTACTTTATCACATGATGAACATACATATATCAACAAGATGAATCAGCTATAAAGTTACATGGAATCGACCAAGTCACAGTTCTTATGGTGCACACCTGCAAGCCCGTCACTTGGCATGTGCGCCACCTCACCACCAATCATATAACAAATAATTCGGGGTTTCGAACACTCAAGACCAAGTTTAGAAGTGTTACTTACTTCAATCCGAGAAACTATCTACTCCAACACACCTTTGCCTCGGGAAACGGCCTCCGAATGCCTCGAATCTAGCCACAAACAATGCGATACAATGAATATGGGCTAAAGGAATCAATTGCATAAGGAAATACTAAGCTTTAAATCAAAAAACAAAAAGTCAACTCAAAAATTGGCCCCCGGTCCCACATCTCGAAATCAGGTAAAAGTCACAAAATTCGAACACCCATTCGACCACGAGTCCAACCATACCAGAATAACTCAAATCCGATAAACAAATCTCGATCAAAACCTCAAAATTTGGTCAAGGAACTTTCCTCCATTTTTCCCCAATGTTTCACCCCAAATCACTAATATAATGATGAAATCAAAGGCATAATCATCAAAATTAACCAAAACTAGGTAAGAATCACTTACCCCTATCACCCACTTGAAAATCTCTCCAAGAATCACCTCCCACCGAGCACCCAAAATCAATTTTTGTGTTATGAACTCAAACCCTCATTTTGAAATATTTTAAGTTCTGCCCAGTGATCCTTAATCGCGATCGGGGCAATTGCCTCGCGATCGCGAAGCACAACTCCGCTTCCCCAGAAATTAAGTCTACGCGAACGCATCATCACACCTGCAATCGCGTACCACTGACTCCTCAGACCTAGGCGATCGCATCCTCCCTCACGCGACCATAAAGAATAACACATGAACTCCACTGCTGCTCCACTTATCCAATGTGAACGCGGACCTTACCACACGTTCGCGATGCCCAAACTCGCTAGCTTACGTGATCTCTTGCCACTACTGGAGATCGCATAGAACCAATTTCGCAGCTTCCGCCAATTGACCTATGCAATCGCGGACCCTCTCACATGATCGCGTACAACAAAACCAGATATAGACACCAGAAAACTTCAGCATATCCCCAAGTCCAAAAATTAATCCGTTAACCATCTGAAATCAACCTGAGGCCCCCGATACCTCAACCAAATATACCAAAAAATCCTAAAACATGATACGAACTTATTCGATCCCTCAAATCACATCAAACAATGTCAAAAATACAAATCGCACCCCAATTCAAGCCTATTGAAACTAAGAAAATTCCAACTTCTACAAACGACGCTGAAACCTATCAAATCACGTCCGATTGACCACAAATTTTGCACACAAGTCACAAATGATACCACGGACTTGATCCAACTTCCGAAATTGGAATCCGAACCTGATATCAAAAAGTACACTCCCGGTCAAACTTTCCAAAAATTCAATTTTTCGCCATTTCAAGCCTTATTCAACTACGGACCTCCAATTCAAAATCCGAACACACTACTAAGTCCAAAATCACCCAATGGATCTAACAGAAACATCAAAACCCCATTTCGGAGTAGTTTATACATAACTCAATATCATGTTAACCATTTCAACTTAAACTTTTAAACCTTGAGACTAAGTATCTCAATTCATTCCAGAATCTCTCCGAACCCAAATTGACTACCTCGGAAAGTCACATAATAACTATGAAGCACAAAATGAGAAGAAAATGGGGGAACGAGGCTACAACTCTCATAACGATCGGCCGGGTCATTACAAAAATTATCCCTAACCACTCATTTTTACTATAGGTTTAAGTGCCAATGAGGCTCTCTCAATATGAACCAACCACCATAAAATGCCCTACCATAGAAGCATACATTTTATTAATAGAATAACATAGAAATAATTTATTCTTCATGACTATGTTTCCAGTATCAAGTGAATGAAATACATATTGAACAGGTTTAAAGGCCAAGTTTGCAAACACACATGGAGATAGGAACACTTATATTATTGTTGCTAAAGAACCAAACAACTAGATTCATACACATCATAGACAAATAAAATCATATAGTTTAGAGCGACATCTTAGGGATATAGATGCTACTTAGATTGATCACAAATTAGTTTAACATCAGATCTTGTCGTTAGAACATAGATAGGTTAATAATACTACTTGGACCCTTTTGAAATTCTCAGTAAATACAGTGATATAAGCAGGTTATTGTACTCAATCAGTACTAACAAAAGGTGTCTCCTAGACCATATTCAATTCAGATTAACAGGGAAAGAGAGAACTTGGTGTAGTTTCAAAATAATGTTCCAAAAGTATGACGTCATGAGGCATAATCAAAGATCCATGACAAACTTTCATTCATCCACACATATAGAGATTTCAACCAAATTTATGACCTTACAAGATAGGATGAGTCTCAACCATTACAATATCAGGTTGTTAGTATCATTAAGGGTTTAAGACAGAGAAACACCACACTAAGCAGACTTAACTCAACTATACGGACTAAGGTTGATAGCTAGACATGGTAGAGTTACATTCGACTTATAAATAGTTAACACTCAAATACAGCAAACACAACTACAATAATTCCTAAGAGAAAGGCTGATCATAATAAAATATGTGCAGAATGATCACTGATGTTAATAGAAGTTTATCCTAATAAGACTATTTCATACTTAGAGATACAACTAACAGTTAGACATAGATATGAAGCTTTCATAGTGATGACTCAAAGAATATTTAAGGATTAACAAGCACTTGTGTAAAGAAAGGAAGAATTTTGAACACTTAGACTTCACAAACCTTAACCAAATAATGCAGGGTTACACTATGTACTTTCATATATGTTCTAGCCAGAATTATCTAACAGCAACCCCAAGTATAGAATAACAGAACTGAAAAGAATGTAGCATGATAGGCATGAAGATTATAACAGCACATTAGAGGAAAGTCTGAAGTCTAGGTAGATATGAGAAATCATTAAGGCATGTTAAGCAGCTTAATCACATAGGTTGTTTAATACGGAATTAAAGTCATTAGGGTCACATAGCCACTCAATCAATACTAAATAAAATATAACAGCTAATCACAGATCATCAACAAGTCATGATGCACTAAAATAAACAATTACAAACTGATAATAAACATTATAAACGAAGCAACTAATGGAAAGATGATAACATGCTCATGATTTTTTAAAATAAAGTAGTCGAAAGAGAAAGGATGGAGGTGCACTGACCTCCTCTTGAGTAGCAAACCAAACAAAAACTCTTTCTTAACTGTATAAAATCAAGAACTCAAACTCCAACCAGTGTAAGGCTCAGAATCATAAAGCAATTAGAAACTAGTTAGAAAACCCTAGCTTGATTTTTACTACTCAAGACTAAAATTGATATTTTCTTTGTTTGTTAAGTGATTTCGTGGTGTATCTCTATTGTTAGGTGAGAGCATTGAAGGATCCTTTTATAGTGGGATTCAATACCTCTAGGGTTTAACAAAATTCAAAATCGACAGTGGAAGATGACTATGAGTTGATGATATGATAAAAACTAAGTGAAATCAGAAAAGAATAGAGGGAAAAACAATGAGGATTTTTTACCTGAGAGGAGAGAAGGTCGACTGTTAAAGTCTTCAATTAGTGGTCAGACTCTAATATCCAAAGGTCATTGCGTTTGACCTCTGAAAAAATAATAATGACGATGAAGTTGAAGATATCAACCATGGATATTCCGATTTGAAAGAACGAAGGGAGAAATCAGATGAATTGAAGTTTCGTCTTTTAGGTCTAGGGTTTTAGATTGGGGATTTTGAATCTAATGATGAAAATGGAAAATAAATTGCCAGCTTCATATCCTAGGGACAAAGCACATGATTTTCTGAGTTTGAATTTGAAAGAACGAAGACAAGGTAGTGTCTTGATGCTAAGGTCGGGGTCTGGTGATTCAAATTTGAAGAGCACGAAAAGGGGAAAGGACAGCGGGATTATCGGATAGTGAAGCCGGAGAGGACGATTTGGTGAAAGGTTTCATGACCTTGCATGAATTTGTGCAAGGTCTGTTGATTGACATTCATGGGGGATTGAGAGAAATGAGTGGGAAAAAGGAAAATGAGTCGGCTAAAAGGGTTGTAAATGAATTAGGGTTAGGGGTTTTGGGAGGCTGTCTCTAAGGTTAAACTTGAGAGATTGGATATGACTGTTGATCTAAGATATTTAGGGTTTAAACTGATTTTTGTAGAAAATTCGGTGGCCATTGTATATTTGTGATCCAACTGTCAAGATTAAAAATTCTAGGCATTTTAAAATTAAGGGAAGATAGAATTAAAAATTGTGGGCCGTTGATCTAAGAAACGGACGACCTAGATTTGTTGTGTTAATTTTATGAGGGAGCTGGACAGGTGGCGTGGCACAATCTCATTGGTTTAATGGGAATGTCAATGATCGCCAAAGTGGAGAGGGAGGGAATTGGACCTGGGACATTTTCGGACTGGGCTTGTGTATTGGGCTAGTTTAATTTAAGAAATGGCCATTGTATAATTAATTAAGGAATTGCAATTGTAACTTTTTTATTTTCAACCCTTTTAAAATTAACTTAAATAAATTTAATTATTTTCAATAAAATGTAGTGAAATTAATAATATCAAAAATACTACTAACTATTGTAATTAATTATTTATTAAATACTTTATTTTCTAAATTATAACACTAGCTTCGAATTGTCAACATAGTAATCTAATTAATCAAAATCTGAGAAGTAATTCGTTAAATTAGTTATGAAACCTCTATTGTGTATTTAAAAATTATTTTTATAGTATTAAAACAATAAGTATATTTGAAATTACATAATACTAATGCTAGGTTATTAATTTCAAAACTAATACTTAATCAAATTGTAAAAAATGGATAATCATTGATAGAAAATACTCTCAAAATATTCATTGTAGATATTTTAAAAGGGAGGGTCAAAATTGATCGTCAACAGGGTCTGGGGAACAAACTTCTCTAAGAAGAGAATTGAGAACTTGTTCCATGTAACTGGTGTTGGCCAGTTGGCTTGCCTAACTCATAGGTGTGCCACCATCTGTAGGCTGCCCCTGACAGTTGAAAAGTTATAAAAGCAACTCTACTGATATCCACAATATCGTTGTGCGAAGAATCCGATGGCACCGATCCATAAAACCATGAGCATCCTCTGACTCACCTTTGTTGAACTCTGAACGGTCAAGTCTCTTAACTGGCTCTAACCTCTTCTGCTCCTCATAAGTCATACGTGGACCAACCTCGGGCCGAGCAACAAAAACTGGCTGAACTGGTAACACCCTTGGTCGGTCGGCAAGAGTTTGGGCTCCTCCCCCAGCTTGTGAGGTAGCTGGTACAATTGATACCATACCTGCCTGAGCCAAACTCGTGAACACACTCAAGATGTGAGCCAAGTCCTTCTGAAGACTAGGTATGACAATAGATATCGCCGATGTCTGAGCGGTTCTGTAACAGCCCAAAACCCACTATAGGCCGTGATGGCAGCCATCGCTGTTAGGCAAGCCAATGGTGAAGCATCTAAATATTTATTTATTTTATTACTTTTGAAATCACAAATTTTATTAAATAAATAATTTAATGCAGTTGAAATCATGGACACATATGATATTAGTAAGATATAAAATAAAAAGGTGACATTATTAAAGCAAAATCATTAACATCAACTAGAATATCTCATAACCCGATGTAACAAGTGCATGAGCATCTACTAAGGAGTACAATAATAATAGAACATCTGTCTGGAATGTAAAATATATTGCTCCGGAGTTTCCTACTTAAACATATATTCGTCCTCGAATGTTCCAAGAATTGCTCCGGAGTTGCCCAAAATTGATGTTTAGCACCTCGTGTACCTACCCGTACCACCACAACCCATATGAGCACATTAGCTCGAGCCTAACTTAAGATCCTTCCTTTTACCTTAACCCACAAGCCTTAGAACCAAATTCCAACATCCGAAATTCTCTACGATACCCGATTCTGACATACGAACACCATATCAATCTCAACCTGTTGTACCAAATATGATCATGCACCCATGCAGAAACCACACAATGCACCGCATAATTCATATACCCATGATAACATCCTCAACCGTAGAAGCTGCAAATTCACTAACATGATAACCATAGTACACCTCATAACACATATAAGCCTTGTTCCAACACTCGTAATACTACCTCGACAAAAGAGATATGTAGAAACTTATAATCACTTGCCACATCAACCACTCATATAGTCTCTCCACTTGAAAGAACCACTGCTTCATTCTACTCTCATAAGTGACATTTTCCCTCTAATATACATTATACAAGTTTTATTGCATTGATTCCAAGTCTAGCAACCTCGTCTCACCCAGTACAAGTCGCCCGTGAAATAAGCCACCTCAAACACCGTCAAAATGTCATATGACACCACCAATGCGCCAACAAGATACAACTCAAATAAGACACATAAGTAAGAACGAACTCTAGCAAAGAACTATCTAGCCTGTGTAACAAAACAAATGGCCAAACTGATATTATGAACCTACCTTATAGGATGAGAAACAAGGCACACAAATAAGTATAAGGAATTGTACTCAACATCTCACTGTTGCGGCGTGAAACCGCATCCAAACATGACACCATTGCGACGTGCAACCCGATCCAAACAACATACCCATGGTGGCGTGCCACCCGATCCACACATAACAATTAATAAGGAAATACCCATCAAGACATAATGCTCATACCTACAAACTGCACGAATATCGACCACAAGAACTTCAAGTGGATAAATACAACCCTTGGGAGACGGATAGTGCATGTGCTACAAAAACTCAAGCACGACTAAGGTGCAATAAACGACCTGCATCTAGAGGTCCATCTTACTCATATAACACCACAAGATACAAAGGATCACAACACATGTATGAATAATCAAGTCGTCTCACAACCCACATGGCATAATAAAGTATTACATAGAATAGCTGACGACAGGGAATAACATCCAACACCCGAAGACTCATCCATAAGTAATATTATGCTGAATGAACACATCTGACCTGATGTAGAGCATACATTCACATTCGATCTAATAACAGACCTCAAGCCGATTCTAATCATCCCATACTGAGCTAATAACCTTTCAAGGATCCACAATGACCCTATTCATGACACATATGAGCAGTCGTCAAATCCTAAACAAACTCCCACAGTCCACAACGAAAGGAATAGAGCGCCTCTTTGTCAAAACCTCTTATATTGGCGATAGTACCAAAATCTCCATACCTGATTTCAATCTCAACAATCAAATGACTAACACGTCATAATTATACGATCTTTACGTGGGATATACTCCAACAAATTTCCGTACCAGGTAGTAAAATCTGAACATTAATGGCCATCGACCATGCTATTTCTATAGCGCTAGTCAAGCATCCACATTTCAATACCCAATACTTCTTCAACAAAACAGACCATCCTCAGGTTGCCCGAAAATAGTTCCAGCATACTCTGAAATTCTGAAATTATCCCCCTCTCCTCCGAGCTCGCGACATTCTTATCAAAACCGAACCGCAACCTTGATCCTCAACATCCAATTTCTATACCGCTCACTGCACCTATCCTGACGCTAAGCAAGAGTCAAAGAATTTCATCATAACCCCTAAACCACTAGTAGAATAAACACTTAATATGCTAGAACCCTTTTCAATCCACTTATTTCAGATTAACAATTGCAACACGCAACTGAATTCCCATAACCGTAGAAAATGCAAACCTCAAGTCATGGTCTAAACCGCCATGACTCTTCCGGGATCCATTTACACATAATAAGGCCGTCAGAATCAAACACCTCCAAATCAATCAAATTACGGTGATTGTCATGCCCGCACGTACAACCACCAATCACATGTATAACATTAACACGCCGAAGGAATTGATCATTTCAACAACCATGCTGATTTAAATCATTACTAACTAACTCAACTTCTTCCAATTTAATCTTCACTTGCCTTCGAAATAATAATTATACTCAAACACATAACAGACCTCAAACAACACTCATCTCGAGTGACCCAAATCACGAGACTACATCATCTCAATACCCATCGGCCATCTCATACCCTCCTTATGCACTGAATAGTATCTCCAACTAATACACCCATCACGAAAGACCTCATGCAAATTTGGAGTTATTTCCTCCATCTCTTTAACATCACACCACAGACCTGGTGACATTCATAGAAATAATCCAATTCCCTTTCACACCTCGCTGCAAAACTATTTCCTTAGCCACACGACGAACTCGAAAATCCTCAGGCACCACACTTTACATCTTGAACCCACTAGAAATATTTTTAAGAGTCACCCACTCTGACCTGGTCTGGAGTATATAACTAAACACTGGTACTCCGTTAGCACGTGAACACTTCAAAAGAAGTAACAAGATGAATTCTTTTCCTTGTACATCACATCCACAAGAAACATAAACTCTAAGTCATCCGAAAATCTACACATGAATCGATAAGGCAAAATGTAGCACACATTCATCAAGTTCTTTGCCAGAATTACCCTTGATGTTTTCGTTCCTTATTCATAACTAATCTACCAATCTACCGATAACCCGATACTGCCAAAGAATACAACCATGTGACTCAATCGTAGATGATGGGCTCCCCCGCTTAGCTTTAAGCTACAATCACATAAATTCATAACCCACAATGACTCCTCCTTCTCAGTCACTATGATCTCGCATCGTTAACCCGCCAAGTTTCTCGCAATCTCTTGTTAAACTTTTCATAAAACATTCTGAATTATCAACCACAATCTCACCTTCGACCTCCTGATAGTCATACCATCTTCTTCAAGCGATCCAAGCTCACATCATAGTACATGCCTCCCACTGGGTAGAATGTAGAACTCTTTGTAGAAACTTCATCAAAAATCACACAACAACTAACCTTCTCACAGGAGTTATCCCACCGGTGTAATTCCATATGGACATCTTCCAACAACATTGCCCTGGATGCAATTACCACGAAATCAATAAACCTTCATGAGCCCATGCTCGTCCGCCAGTTGTAAGAGTTCGTTCATTCCCCATTAGCATTAATTGAAGGTTCGACAAAACGTTCCAAAACTCGAAGTCACGTTGTATCCCAAAATAAGCAACCTACCATTTACAACTCAAAGTCACTGCCGCAACACATAAATGAGCAACCTACCATTCACAACAACATAGTTTGATAACAAGGCATGAACCTCATAATACACTGTGCATAGCCTCAAAACCAGAGGCAATACTAGCACTGGGCGGAAACGGTAGAGAACCCTTCCACAAGGCCACGATAATAGCCCACTCAAATACGTAAGGAGAAACATCCTGCACTATATCTATAGTACCACTACAACACTTTGATTCCCAATTGACAACAAGCACTCAACATCGTTTAAGAGTGAGTAGAAAGGAAATGAATGCATAAGCTTCAATGTAATCAAATCGCACGACAATGAATCAAGAAGGGAAGTGCTCCAAACAACCATATAGCCTCTCGAAGATAAGTACAGCCATCTCCAAACCGATCCACAATACTATACTAGACTTGCCCATGAATTGTGAGACCTAAGTGAACCTAGGGCTCTCATACCAAGTTGTCACAACCTACAACCCACTATAGGCCGTGATGGCGCCCAACGTCGCTGTTAGGCAAGCCAACGGTGAACCATCAAAATAATTATTCATTTTATTACTTTTGAAATCACAAGTTTTATTAAATAAATAATTTAATACATTTGAAATCATGGATACATACAATATTAGTAAGATATAAAATAAAAATGTGACATTATTAAAGAAAACCCATTAACATCAACTAGAATATCCCAAAATTCGATGTCACAAGTGCATAAGCATCTACTAAGGAGTACAATAATAATACAATTTCTGTCTGGAATGTAAAATAGATAGAATAAATTAAGTAAATATGATTGAGACTCTGTGGGCTGTGACACATAGCATGGAATGTAGTTCACCATGAAGTCATCTCAGCAGATGCGCCTATGCACCAAGATGACCACCAAATGAATTTGTCAAATCCTGCACATTTAGTGCAGAAGTGCAGCATGAGTACGTAAATAAATGCGTACCCAGTAATTATCTAGCCTAATCCCGGAGAAGTAGTGACGGAGGTTCGACATCGACACTTACTACTGGTCCAATAAAATAATAATATTATAATAATATATGAAACACAACAGTAACCATGAGGTAAAAGCTGTAACACACATAATCCTCCAACATTTCTGTTGGCGATATAAGTCTCTCAAATCTCATATACTATCTCAACATATTCAAAAATATTGAGTGCAAATCTCAAACGGATAAGTAATACCATTTAAATGCTAGGTCTCAATCAAAGGGGAATCTCATGAATATTCGGACTCCTAGCGGTATCACGCACGATTATGCTGAGGTCGTACGACCTGATCCAGAGTGGTGTGTACACTGTCAAGGGCCGACCGGCGTGAACCAGAGATGCATCTCAATATACTATCGAGGCATTCGGCCTGATCCACAAGAAAATAAGAAACTTATCAAATTACGATCCACGTGCTTACAACACAAGTACAGGAGCGCAAAGTAAACATGACTTTTAACGTTTGTGAAATATCTCGCCAAACAACTCAAGGTGATAAAGCTCAACCTAATATATTCCCAAATCAATTTCAATTATAAATTCAATTAATTAAGCTAGCAAATTGAGTTCAAATAATTCAAATATTATATGATAAAGTCATAAGTCTACCCGGACATAAATATGCTTTTAGCTACGTACGAACCCTTGTTACCTCATGCGTACGTAACATCCACAACTAGTAGCACATAATAATTTAATACCTACGGGATAGTTTCCCCCTCATAAGGTTAGACAAGAGACTTACCTCACTCCGAAATCTTATTATCGGCTTCAACGCCTCTCTAACATCTCAAACCGATGCACATCGATCCGATACAATCCAAATAACGTGCAAAGCAATCAAAATATAAACCAATACTCATGACTTAACAATTTATAATAATTTCCAATTTTGCTCGAAAAGTCAACAAAGTCAATCCTCGGGCTCACGTGCTCGGATTCTAAATTGTTTCGAAGATAAACATTACCCATGACACCACAAAATCAAATATATAATTTATTCCTAATTCCATGGCCAATTTCGAGGTCAAAATCAAACAAATATCAAATTCTACATTTTATTCAAAAATCTCCCAATTTCTACAAACTTTCATGTTTAAATTCATATATAATCCATGTATTTATTTTAAAATAAGTGGGAAGAACTTACCTCATGATATATGACGAAAATAATCTTCAAGAATCGCCCCACATGTGCTCCAAGAACTTAAAAAGTGAAGAAGATGAGCTCAAAATCCTGAAATTAGATGTTTAATACACCTGACAGGCCTCCTCTTTCGTGGTCACGGTCATTAGCCAAGCGATCGTGGTTAACAAAAGTTCCAGCATCATTTCCTTCATCGCAACCAAAATCACGCGATCACGATGTACAAATTTTTTTTCTTCACGGATACCCTTCGGTAGAATGGCCATAACATTTGGTAAAAATTTCTAAATGATAAACGGTTTAATTTTCTGAAAAATATATTCAAGGCCTACAACTTTTATTTTTGGATCATTCCCAAATTCCTTATAGATTGAAAGATATAAGCTCCCAAAGTTACACCACTAACAGTAGAAATTCCATCACGACCATCCTTCTGTGATTGCGATTCACAAGGCCTATAACAGACTTTTCTCTTCGCGATTGCGGCCCAAAGCTCCGCGATCGCATTTCACACCCTCGACACCAGTTATCAGCAGTTCCAAAAGGCCTAAAAGTGGTCCGAAACCACCCCAAAACTCACCCAAAGTCCGAGGAATACCGTTCAATCATTCTAACAAGTTTATATACCCTATGTAAACTTGTCTGAAGGCTTGAAACACAAATTACAACATCAAAACCAAAAATTAAAGATCAAACGCAATTTCTTAAACTCTTTTAACTTTCAAACCTTCATCCTTCGCCGAACGCGTCCGAATCACACATAAACATTCCGGAAATGACACTATATATTACATATAAGTCACAAATCACAATACGAACCTATTCCAAAGCTCGAAATCCCAAACGTACATCGATAACACCAAAGTCCAAATCAAACTTAGAAAATTCTTAAAGTCTTCAAAATGCCAACTTTCCACAATAAGTGTCGAAATGCTCCTGAATCATCTGATACATAACCCGAACATACGCCCAAGTCTAAAATTATCATACGAACCTACTAGAACCTTCATATCCCGAGTTCGAGGTCATTTACGCAAAAGTCAAACCTTGGTCAACTCTTTCAATTTAAAGCTTCCAAATTGAGAATTTTCCTTCTAAATCAACTCCGACCTTCCCAAAATTAAAATTCGATTACACGTACAAGTCATAATACACGAAGTGAAGCTACTGAAAGGCTAAAAGTGCCAAACGATGCGCTAAATATCTAAACGACTGGTCGATTCTTTATAGTCCCACCGGCTAAGTAGTATTTAGAATCTGCTCATCCACTGGAGCGATTGGTGGCTCCATAGGTTGTACCCTAGATGTAGTGCGAGCCCCACCTCGGCCTCTCACAGCCATACCTGGTGGTTCTGGTGTCTGCCTGCCTGATCTGGCGGCACATGTCTTTATCATCTGTTAGATAATAGAAGAATAAAGGTTCAAACTTCGGAGATAACAAATCCCCAAGACAAGAATGCAGTAAAATAAAGTTTTCCTAACAGAGAGCCTCTCGAAGATAAGTACATATGTCCCTATACCTATCCTCAAGACTCTACTAAACTTTCTCAGGACCTGTAGAACCTATGAACTTAGGGCTTTGATACCAACTTGTCATGACCCCAAGACCACAAACTAGTTGTGACTGTGCCTAATTCACTTGCTACGCAAGTCAACATAATAACAACGGAATGTAGTAATAAAAATAGCAAAGAATTAGTACAAGTCTAATGCCATTAGCATGAATAACTGCATTCAAATATAATAACTCGCCAGAACTAGTAATATAGAGTCATAAGCTCTAATAAAAAGTACAAGTCTAGAATACATAATAATGATATTGTCTGAATGGAAATAATATTAGTAAAGGAAAAAGAGATGCCAAGATTGCGGTCGGGATGCAACTCTACCTCATCTCTCAAAAATACTCATAGCAACACCTCACCGCTAGCCACAACTCGGCCCGACATCTGAATATGTACAATTAGGTGCAAAGCATAGTATGAGTACTAGTGACCCTATGTAGTTATTGCGGCCAAACGCACACGCAAGCATACACGATCATCAAGTAATAAAGTGATAAGATAGAGTATAGAACCCACGAGGACTTGTTATCAACAATTAACTAGATCAGACCATCCTAATTATCTAAACAAGGATTAAATCCAAAAGTAGTGATGCTAAAGTAATTAAACTAAAAAGAAAATAAATAATGAACTCTGAACAAAGAAAGAGCAGATTTTTATGGTATCAATATAATGAAAGAAATCCAAGGTTATGGGCTATTGAACATTCCTTTATTGGTTGACACTGTTAATATTGCTCATAAGAATCTGTCGAGTTCTTACTCACTAATTCAAGTTAACCTAACACCTATATTCCTATGGAATTAGAACTAACAAGAATGCATTTGTAATTACTGTAAACCAACCAAGCAAGGCAATCAGGTATATGTTTATCCTAACGGAATCCGTTCCCCGATGCCCAAGTTCAAGAACTTGCTCTACTTAATTCTATATGCAATCTAGAACTCTTACGTTCGAGTTCAACTCTAGATTCGTAGATAGTATTTAATTGATGATCAAGCAATTCAAATAATTAAACGTAGGATTAAATAAATAAATTAATATGATAAATCAAGAAACCAAAATAAATATTCGAATAACAATATTCATGAAAGAACCACAACCCTACAACGTGAGGTTTAGGTCCACATACACATGGTAGCCAAACAACAAATCATACAAAGAAACATAAAAATAACTAAGTTTGGTAGAAGAAGATGAAATCCGGCCTCCATGGCGGCTCCTTGCTCTCCCCAGGTCGAATCCCCTTCAAAATGTGAGTTCGATGCCCTAAAAGAGGTGTTTTTAACCTATATATTGCGTACAAAAGTCGTGGGCCAAAGTTTTCCTTTTCCTTTTCCGAATCAGTTTCAGGGATTGAGCATCCACCCTCTGTTCCCTCAACCTTGCTGCGCCCAGGTGCGGATGCAAAGGTGGATGCCTTCTTAAGATGTCACTACTAAAGGTGCTCCAATTAGCTATTTTCCAAGGTTGGATACGACGCATCCACCCTCTTCTCTTATAGCTGGAGCATTGTTTCTTTATATTTATGCACTCCAAACATCATAAATTATCACACACAACTCCATTAGTCATAAAACAAATAATTAACGCATGTTGGGCATTACATAGACCAAATATCACCAAAAAAGGGGTTAAAATATGGGTAAAGTAACATTAAAACATATAAGAATATGCCCAACATCACCACCCCACACATAAACCTTTGTTCATCATCTAACAAACCATCACTATAGCAGATGAAACAAAATTAAGCTCCTATCATTCAAAGCACATCACGCCTATGACCATGGTTGATTGCAACAATTAAATTTTAGCATATGCATTCAACACACACTTCCCTTTAAAGTATGCCATATTTCAAAAATACTCTAAACAAAAGCAATATGCTCTTAACAATCCTAGCCTCAAAACCCGACTCAATGTCACAATGCACTCATGGCTTGAACACCCCACATCATAGAGAAGTCTAATAATGTAACATATACCTCGTGAAACCATGTTCCCTCACAACAAAAGAAAGAGAGTGAGTTGAATCCACACATCAAATCTCATGATCAAATATAATTTAAGGACCTCGCATTTATCAAAGAAATCGCTCACTCTCACAAAGAAGTCACATGCACGTAATTGGTACCATAGACTTGCCCATAATGTAAACCTCTACTAATGTAGGCTCACTCAATCTAAAATAAATTAGGACTTTTTCATGGTTATAAGGTGGGCTAAGGGACGGGTAGGATATATTTTAGAAATAGTGACTAACCCTCCTATGCAATTTAACACATCACATGATAAAATTTAAATGTATTTTCTTTAACACCACTTCACTTTAACAAACAAGATCACACCCCAAAAATATTTTCTCTTTCTTTACGCACTACTTTAATTTATACCCCATTAGCAAGAACAAGACAACAATTTATTTGTCTACATACATTTGTTTTTTAATTTTTTAGTTTTATTTCTTTTTTCAACTATTCTTTTTCCTTTATCGTTTTTCACTAGAAGTGTAATATTTTACAAAACAAGTACACATTTGTTTCTTTCATTGGTTCCACTCGAAAGCCACCCAAATTCTGTCCTTACTTCTTTTAGCGCTCATTTCACAATTAAAGTGTTTTAAGAGGTCAAATGATCAAAAGTTTCAATTAATAATAAAAGGGATATAGACTTGTAATGTGGGTGTCAGATAAAAGTCTATAGGCTAAAAAGGTTTAACTAGAGATAGATTTTAAAGCTCAAAAATATCAAAGAAAGCCTAAAATTATTTTTCAAACAGAGCATCACCTAAAATTTCACTTCAACTCACATACCGGGTAAGTTTTAGATACAAGTACAATAACAT
Organism: Nicotiana tabacum; assembly: GCF_000715075.1. Lineage (NCBI taxonomy): Eukaryota > Viridiplantae > Streptophyta > Magnoliopsida > Solanales > Solanaceae > Nicotiana > Nicotiana tabacum. The sequence goes on from NC_134098.1 coordinate 12,182,165, forward strand.
GGAATACAAAAACCTCACAACACATGGCACATGACTTACTAAGGATGGTATCATTCCAACTCTCATATTAATGCAAGTATTCATGAAATCACGAGATATTAAGTATAAAGCACAAAGTGAACACAAGTGAAGAAAGTGAGACATAGACGTCGCAAGACATGCAATCCAACTAAACAAGGAAACACGAACGACTTCAACACAAGGGAAGATTCTACACATGCGAAATTCTAAATATGCTATTATCAAACAAGTCAAAGGAGAGTAGATTCATCTTTTTTCCTTCATTTATTTCCTACATCCTACTCTAAAAATAAAATAATTACTACCCGGTTCAAGCTACATCTCATGGAAAAGAACCGAGGCACAAAAAAAATCCACGAGGGATTATTACTACATAAGAAAAACTAAAAGACATATTTTTGTATTTTTCTGTTTTCAAATTTTTCTTTTTGTAATATTTTTGTTAGACTTTAATTCCTCAAGAAAACTGTCTAGGAGATCCATCGTCGGGAAAATGCCTACTTTTTATTTTTTAGATTTCGGATTTTCTGATTTTTCTTTTTAAAATTAAGCTACTAAAACTACTACTGCTATACTACATCATTAATTCTACTAACTATGCAAATAAAAATAAGAAGTTAGCAAATAATAAAAAGATAAGAAACTAATAATATACTAATATAATACTATACAAACCACAGAGAATCTTTCACCCCATACTTAAAATGAGTACAGTGTCCCCAATGCACAAATAAAAAAAAATAATAAGGGTGGACAAGAAACTCTCTGAAAGACCGAAGCACTAGCAACTCACGGGATACTCAGACTTCTCCCAAGGATGGTCCTTTGTGCGTGTACCTCACACTAGGTCCAACCATTTGGCTCGCTTTTGCACACTTCCAGTGACTTCTTTTTGCTATGCTCATAATCCTACAAAATAAAACAACACTACAAAAAATAAAAAATTAACAAAAATAAAATAAAGAAAGTTGGGTTGCCTCCCAACAAATGACTAATTTAATGTCGCGGCATGACGTGAAACACTCTTTTCTCCATCTTGAACTTATGAATTGTACCTCTAACATGGCATCCAGTCTGTAGCTATGCTCCTTTGGTGGGGCTACAAAGATAACTAGGCCAAGTAATAAATGTTTCACTTTACACTTTTCGTCCTTAGATGAGGAATGCAATTTTTGCTTGTTGGCACAGCAAATTCAAGAATATAGGAACTCTCATCCTCATCCTTTGACTCTCCCATAGGCTCAGATGGCTCGATTACTATCTTTCTATCTAAACAAAATATGAAAAAATGATTAGAATGAGGTCTAAAGCGCCCTAACTCATGATCTGTACTACTAATTACATCCTCATATGTACACACACTCAAGTCTCCAAATGTAATGTTATCTACTCTCTCACATGACTCTAGAGCACTCTTCTCCACAATTGCATCATCAAGAAAAATAAGGTGTAGTGATTGGTATTCTCGTTTTAGCTCCTCAATTTAGTCTAGAAGATTTTTTGCAGTTTCGCACAACTCATCATTAAATTGTTAGGCATTACACGCATCAACCTTTATACACAAATCTGCATCAAAGTTATGCACAACTAAGCCAAAACTGTCAATTTCATGTGCAAGATCAATTCTCTCCTTAGACCAATCATTCACCAACATTGTTAGTAAACAACGTCGCTTCTCATATTCACTTAATCGAGAATATCCGTCACAATACCAACCCTTACTCCCATATTTAAATTCATACTTCCAAGAGGTCAGGTCATGACAAGCCCAAAAATACGGGCCATAAAATTCTCTCGTCAACCAAGTGTCTTCATCAATAACTTTACCTCAGAATATTTTATCCCCAGATGTCATGTTGTTAGAACTAGAAACACACTAAGAGAAAAATCAAAATTTTATAAAAACAAAAATATTTACAAAAAAAAAACCCTGTAAAAGTAAAAGTCTAATCTAACGCTACATTTCCGCGTGCGCCTAGAGACAGAAATTCTGGCGATTTTGGGCGATTCTGAGGTGACTAGAGAGAGAAATAGCTCATATGGCCGCGCTGGCCAGCCTACAATGGAGGTTGCTCAATCGTCTTGCAACCCTAAATAGTCCCCCTAACTACATACAAACCATACATCGATCCCTAACACACTGTCTCAAAGGATTAAGATCATTAAGGAGGAAGATGAAACTAGGCCTGAGGGATCAAAATGGGTTAAGATCAAGCATGATTACATGCCCAAGTATTGTAAAACATGCAAGAAACAAGGCCATAATGAGAGTGAATATTGGATCATCCATCCATAATTACATAAAAACTTTAATGAAGAAGGTGTTGATCAAGGTAAGGAGAAGGATGTTATTGTGCTAAGTAATGTTGTTAGAATTGCTGCAACTTCTACGAAGGTCCTAATAAGTGGAAAATTATTAGGTAAACTAGTGACAAATACTATGAGGAATGAATGGATGCAAAGAAGGAAGAACAAGTACCAAAGGGATAGTAGAGGATACATAATTGATGATGCTAGGAGTGGTGATGCTACGACTACACATGAGTAGAAGGAGAGGAGAGATAAGGAAGCAACTGGTAAAGTTGATGGTGTTGGGAAAGAATAATCTAATGTATCATTTAAAACTAGTAATAAGTTTTCCTTACTAGAAGAATGGGAGATCGAAGTACAAAAACAAGTAAAGAAGAAAGCTATGGAAAGGGTGCTAAACAAGGAGCAGAACGAGGCAAAAAAGACTAATCCTCTTTCTACTGGGAAAGGGACTCCAAAGAAGGAAGTTTTATAAAATACGGCAAAACAAATTACTAGTCCTAGTGATGTTGGGATTAGGATTGAGGAGGCAAAAAAAGGAATCCACAATTGAGTGGGTTCATAGGGGATTTGGCACGACTAAGGAGGAGTTGAGAGAGATGAATGTTACCTTGAATCATTCCTGTCATGAAGTTCAATCGCAAATCTATGATGATTGAAAGGGGAATAAAGCTAACATTGAGGTCAGTTCTCATAGAGTGTTATGGAGTGATGAAGTTGAGATTATGGAGGTTGAAAATACTACAAATACTAGCACCATAAGCAAGGAAGAAAGAGACACCATGTATGATAAAGTAGCAGCAGATATGAGCCCAATATCTAGAGTAAACCCTAGAAATTCTAAAACTAGAGTTGAGGATGGGGAATGGGCTAATCAATAAGTAGCTAATCCAATGAATGAAGTAGGTCAAGGAATATATAATGAAGCCAGGTACACAGGGGGATCAGTTGGAGAAGCTTCAGATAGGAAGGGAACCAATGGAACAGTAAACCCTAGTGGTACTGTCCAGTTATTGGCTAAAGATGGAGGTGATCCAGTGGAGTTTTCAGCCAGTCAACAAGTTGGATATGCTCATGTTCAGCTAATTGATGATACAGTGATTCCACAAAACCAAACAGCTGCAGTTAACATGCCTAAATGCAATGGAACAGTAGCTTCTGGGTGTCAATCTACAAGAAACCCTAGATTGGGTGATGTGTATTCTCTACAGTTCAAGGCAATCAAGGATGCTATGAAGGCTAAGGAATTGAATGATGGGGTATTGAATGGGGCTACTAATAGGGCTAATTATAAAATTGCTATTGTTCCTATGGCAATTCCAATGGAATCTGGGCAAAGCAACAATGCTATGCAAATAGCTGCTCGATTTGTTGATCTTGGGCTTTCAGCTGGGAAACCTTTCAGTGTAACAAGTGGAATCTTGGATAAAGGAATCATAATCAATAATAGAGGTCAGAAGGAGTTGGGAATGATAGCCAAAAATCATGAACAAAATCCTTTAGCACTATAGGTAGTTGATGATGAACAATGTGAAGAGGAAGATTTGGGGGAAGATATAGAGGAGGAATCTACAGCTGCTAACTTTAAACAAGCAGCAAGAGATGGTGATATATCTCCCATGAGTGTGGACAAGAATAAATCAGCTGGGAAACCTACAAGGAGACAAAAGAAAGACACCAAAGATAGTGTACCTTTAAGGATGTAACCAAAGAGGAGTGTGATCTCTAATTCCAAATAATCTTATGGATAATCCTCTAGTTTGGAATGTGAGGTCGATAAACACACAAAAAGCTTTCAATAGGCTGCTTAACCTACATAGAAAGTACAATTTTTACTTGACAGAATTGATGGAACCTTGGCAAGACATCAATAAGTTGGAGGAGTATGGAAGAAAGTTTGGGATTCATTCTGCGTATGCTAACATGAATGGCAAGATATTATCTTTTGTTGATGAAGAAATTGATGTAGATATTGTGATGGACATGGAACAACAAATGGCATTGAAGTTGTTTTATTGGAATCTGAACAAGGAGTTATATGTGACTCTAGTATATGTCAAATGTGATGCTATAGAAAGAATTAAGCTTTGGGATTCTATATATCACTTAGCTTCAGATATGGAATCAACTTGGCTTGTTGGAGGAGATTTCAATGTGATTTTATCGGAGGAGGAAAAATATGGGGGCCTGCCACTTTACTTGAGTACAGTAGAAGACTTTGCACATTGTGTGGACACATGTGCATTGTATTATCTTGGATTCAAAGGGAGTTTGTATACTTGGTTGAATAGGAGGTTAGATATCGACTGCATCTTTAAGAGGCTTGATAGGTTCTTTGTAAATTAACAGTTCTTAGATTTATTCCCAGCATTGGAGGTTTAGCACCTAATCAAGTATGGTTCTGACCATGCCCCTCCCTTATTATCTTGTAATATTGACACTGTCCAAGTGAAGAAACCCTTCAAGTTTCTGAACTTTTGGACCAAGCATGATTATTTTTTGAAGGTGGTGAAGGACAATTGGGTAGCTAATACCATGGAAAATCCATTCATTTTATTCCAAAGTAAGCTGAAGAAGGTGAAAACTGCATTGGCAATTTGGAGCAAGGAGATATTTGGAGATGTCTTCAAATAAATTGCAGTATTGGAGGATGTCATAAAGGTGCATGAGATTGATTTTGAACTGAATCCAATAGTTCAAAATAGAGCTAAGTTTCAGAAAGTAGAAATAGATCTTACAAGGTACTATTACCTTGAAGAAGAGTTTTGGAGACAAAAGGCCGGAATGCAGTGGTTTATAGATAGTAATAGAAATAGAAAGTTCTTTCATGCTCATGTTAGAGGCAAGAGGAAAAGGCTGCAGGTTTCCAAAATTTTAGACAAAAATGACAATTGGCTAGAATCTCAAGAAGAAATGGCAAGGGAGGCAGTAGAGTTTTTTCAGGCTCAATTCATAGAAGAATGAATTCCTACAAACTTTGACATTATTCAGCATGTCCCTATGATGGTGTCTCAAGAGCAGAATTCAAGATTGTGGGAATAACCAACCATGGAGGAGGTTAAGGCAGCAGGTTTTGGATTGAATGGTGATAGTGTCCGTGGTTCAGATGGATTCACTATCCAGTTTTATCAAACTATTTGGGAGGTTATAGGTGATGATGTGCTTAAAATGGTTACATCCTTCTTTTGAGGTGCAGAATTACCAAATTTCATCACACACACAAACCTTGTGCTGCTTCCAAAGAAGAAGAATATTTCTATATTTTCAGACATGAGGCCAATCAGTTTGAGCAATTTCTCTAACAAGATCATATCCAGAGTGATCCATGAGAGGTTAGTAGATCTTATGCCTTCCCTAATTTCCACTAATCAGGTTGTCTTTGTCAAGGGGAGGAGTACAGTGGAAAATATACTACTTACTTAGGATATCATAATTGACATAAGGTTAAGAGGCAAACCATTAAATGTGGTCATCAAATTGGACATGGCAAAGGCTTGTGATAGAGTCTCATGGTTGTTTTTGACAAAGGTGCTGAGGCAATTGGGATTTGGAGAGGTGTTCATTGACATGATATTTAGATTAGTGTCCAATAACTGGTACTCAGTTCTTTTGAATGGTGAGGCCAATGGCTTCTTCAAGTCTTCAAAGGGGTTAAACAAGGAGATCCTATTTCTCCTACTTTATTTATTATAGCAGTTGAAGTGCTTGGGAGAGCATTGGATGCATTGTTTGACAATCTAGATTTCATAGGCTTTGGTATGCCAAAGTGGAGTCAAAACATCAACTACCTATCCTATGCAGATGATACTATTATCTTTTGTTCTTCTCACTATGCGGCCGTACAACTTATCATGAATGTGTTGGGGGAAGAGGCAGCATAAGGTCAGAAGATCAACAAGGAAAATTCTTCCTTTTATATGCATGATGGTACACCTGCAGATGAAGTGAACACTGTCCAATTGTTCACTATGGGGCAATACATCTTATTATGAATGTGTTGGGGGAATATGAGGCAGCATCAGGTCAGAAGATAAAAAAAGAAAATTCTTTATTTTATATGCATGATGGTGCACCTGTAGATGAAGTGAACACTGTCCATTTGTCCATTCCAAAGATACCCCTTCCCATTTACATATTTGGGATGTCCTATATTCTACAGTAGGAGGCAGAAAGATTTCTACAAGAACATAATCTTCAAAGTAAAGGAGAGGCTATCATCTTGGAAGGGTAAGGTACTATTTATTTGTGGTAGGGTCGTGTTGATCTCACATGTTTTAGAGAGTATGCCAATACATATCTTGTCAGCTGTGAATCCACCAGCATATGTGATCAACCAATTGCAAAAAATGTTTGCTAGATTTTACTGGAACAACTCAGGCAATGGAAGGCAAGACATTGGGCTTCATGTGATACCTTATATCTACCTAAAGGTGAGGGAGGTCTTAGTTTTAGATCCTTACAGGATGTGTATAAGGCCTTGTTTGCCAAACTTTGGTGGAACTATAGAACAAAAGACCCATTATGGTCAACATTTATGAGAAACAAGTACTGTAAGAAGATTAATGAGGTGCTAGTACCTTGGAGAGAAAGATCCCATGTGTGGAGAAAAATGATACAAATGAGGGACGAGGTGGAGTCTCATAGTGTGGTGGCAATTAAAGAATGGCAATTCCTATTTTTTGTATGACAATTGGACTGTACTTGGAGCTCTTTACCATGATTCATGTCCAGACTATTAGTGTGATGAATCCATAAAATATATTGATAATGTGGTGAAAAATAGGGCATTGAATAAAGTACTATTGAGGGAGTTACTGAAAGAGGAGTTAATTGATCATATTCTGGATACAATCACACCACCTTCAGATCACTCAATGAAGGATAAGCCTTGGTAGAAGCTAGAAACAAAAGGCCAATTTACAATGAAGTCTGGATGGAAATACACAAGGAAAAAAAGAAGAGAAAACAAGTTGTACAAGTTCTTTTGGGTGAAGGGAGTGCCTTTCAAGATACATTTTTTCATGTGGAGGCTATGGAAGGCAAAATTACCATTGGATGATTGGTTCCTAAGGCTGGAGTACTGTAGAACTTCAAGATGTTAGTAATGTAGGAACCCTAAAGAAGAGACATAGCCTCATGTCTTCTTGACATCTCCAACTGCTAGATTTCTGTGGAACTACTTTGGTGCACCTTCATGGATCAAAATAGAAGGGAAGCAACTTGTACAAGTGATAAATGAATGGTGGAGCAAACCAGTTAATACAAGTTTGAAGGCAGTTTATCAAGCTATGCCAATCCTGATTGTTTGGCACTTATGGAAGAAAAGGAATTCTGGAAAGCATGGAAAGAATGTGTCCATTAATAGGTTGATCTTACAGATATCAACCTCAATACAAATGTTATTGGAGGTGAGAAGGCCAGGTTTTAAGGGATCTACTTCTAACTGGCCGGATCTACATGAGAAGTTGTTACATCATATCCCTAGATTAAGATATACAAAAGTGTGGTGGCAATTTCCTCCTGATGGTTGGATTAAATGTAACACCAATGGGGCCTGTAGAAAGAACAATGGAGGAGCATCATATGGCTTTTTTATAAGGGATGGAATTGGAGATATCATTTATGCTCAGGCAGATGCAGTAGAGGATGTAACATATAATATAGCTGAGGCACATGCTATTCTGGAGGTTCTAAGGTACATAATTCAAATGCAATTTTTCCTATGCATAATTGAAATTGATTCATTACTTATGAAGAGAGTGCTAGATGAAGTTTGGGAACCACCTTGGAGCATAGCTAATCAAGTGGATGAAATAAAAATACTATTGTTTAAGGGTGTATTTCAGGTAGTTCATGTGTTGAGGGAAGAAAACAAGTTAGCTGATCACCTAGCCAATTTGACATTGGATCATCAACACATTGTACAGGTGCACACCTTTTGGGAACTTGACACACAAGGAAGGAAGATTTTGAATAATCACAAGCTTAAAATACCCTATATAAGGGTAAGAACTGACAAGGCAAATGCTAATTAATGATGAATTTGGAAGATATGAAGAAAAGAGGGAAGAATCTTGTAGTTAAAAAGAGGAGGAGCATGTATGATGGAGGAATGAGGAAAGATATAGGATATGGAGATCACAGTACACTTCCAACTCAAATCCTTAGGGAGGAGAGAAGGAAGGACTTTTTCACTAACATGTTTGCTGATTTAGCAGGTACTTTAGAGGGGGCTTGGCTCTCTGTTTTGGCTAAACCTATTAGGGTGGTATTAGTATATTTGTTACTCATTCCCTATAGGTGCAACCACTCTAAAAGCACACTCAATAAGGCAAAGATAAGGCTGCACATTAGCCTTAACAACTTGACCCACATCTATGTCCAGTATGGAGAAAACAGGAAGAACTACACCATGAAATGAAATTCCCTTTTCATCAACCACTCCCCGAAGATCACACTAGGTAATACTTACAGAGTTCATCAAGCCATAATGTCCATTGACATGCACAAGAATACACTACTGTCCAGACTAGATATGTTTGACCATGGGAATTCACATCCTTGGGCGGGTTTTTTTAGCAAGTGTTGCAGGAGCTCCCAGGCATAGCGTACATCTATCACACATAAGGAATCTAGCTATAACGTCTTTGCTGCAAGATGGAACAGTTATGAATACATAATAAAGAGGCAAAATTGCTACTATGTCTCTCCTGTCATGGCCTGGTCTTATGTTGTTGAACGCTTCGCATGTAAATCACTTCAAAGGCAGCCAGTGTGAACCTCACATCTCATTTGTATACATTATATGGAGTTTCTTGATGATCAAGATACCAAGTGCTAGTGCCCAGAATCAAACGCAAAGAAGGCCAGTCTTCCAAAAAGAATTTCCAAGTTATGCTAAAATAGGTCGTCTCAAAGCTTATTGCTTTTAGCTCTCTTTGTACTATTAAAGGAATGTCTTACACAGAATATTAATAATAGGTTCCATGCGCTTTCATTTTTTATGCACTTACATTTTGCGAGACCTCCAGACACTTATTGTTTTATTTCTGTTAATATTAATAAAAAAACCACTAGGCAACCAACTTAGTGGTATATTTGCTTAAAAAGTATAATCTAGAAAAATAGCTAATTCTAAATCTCTGGCAGCGGCGCCAAAAACTTGTTGCGGCCAAACGCACACGCAAGTATACGCGGTCGTCAAGTAATAAAGTGATAAGATAGAGTGTCAAACCCACGAGGACTTGTTATCAACTATTAACTAGATCAGACTATCCTAATTATCTAAACAAGGATTAAACCCAAAAGTAGTGATGCTAAAATAATTAAACTAAAATAAAAATAAATAATGAACTCTAAACAAAGAAAGAGCAGATTTTTATGGTACCAATGTAATGAAAAAGATCTAGGGTTATGGGCTATCGAACATTCCTATTGTATTCTTCAATTTAATTGACTAACGAATTTATTTAGTTTATTGCTTGACAATTTTAATATTGCTCATAAGAATATGTCAAGTTATTACTTACCTATTCAAGCTAACCTAACGCATATATGTCTACGGAATTAGAACTAACAAGAACGCATTTGTAATTAATATAAATCAACCAAACAAGGCAATTAGATATATGTCTATCCTAACCGTGAATTCTTTCCCCGATGCCCACATTCAAGAACTTGCTTTACTCAATTCTATATGTAATTTAGAATTCCCACTTTCGAGTTCAACTATAGATTCATAGATACTATTTAATTTATGATCAAGCAATCAAATAATTAAATGTAGAATTGAATAAATAAACTAATATGATAAATCAAGAAACCAAAATCAATATTCGAATAACAATAATCATGAAAGAACCACAACCCAAGAATGTGAGGTTTAGGTCCACATAGACATAGTGGCCAAATAACAAATCATATAAAGAAATATAAAAATTACTAAGTTTGGCAGAAGAAGATGGAATCCGTCCTCCACGGTGGCTCCTTGCTCTCCCTAGGCCGAATCCCCTTCAAAAAGTGTGTTTGATGCCCTAAAAAGGCATTTTCACATATATATTGCGTACAAAAGTCGTTGGCCAAAGTTTCCCTTTTGCCTTTCTGAATCAGCTTTAGGGATTGATGTTATGGTGGATGTTTTGCATCCGCCTCAACTTGAACTTCCCGGCATCGGATGCTGGGGTGGATGCTTCGCGTCCATCCTTTGCTCCCTCAATCTTGCTGCACCCAGCTGCGGATGCAAAGGTGGATGCATTCTTAAGTCTTCACTACTAAGAGTGCTCCAAATAGCCTCTTTCCAAGGTTGGATTCGACACATCCACCCTCTTCTCCTATAGTTGGAGCATCATTTCTTTATATGTTTGCACTCCAAACATCATAAATTATCATACACAACTTAATTAGTCATAAAACCATTAATTAATGAATATTGAGCATTTTAAAGACCAAATAGTACCAAAAAGCGGTTAAAATATGGGTATAGTAACATTAAATCATATAAGAATATATCCAACATCAGTAGTCGGCAAGTGCCATAACTAACCTCGGCGAGGTAATAGAAGCAAGAATTGTAAATAATACTTGCTAATCACTTGTACTGTTCATGAATTAACATACTCAGCTCAGTTAATAATTTAGTATATAAAGATGATATGCAATTAAATCGGGTAAATTACCAAGGAAATTGTAAGTAAGGATGAAATGCAATAACCAAATCAAACATAGGCCAGCTTTTCCTCATAATTTCCATAGCCATACCAAACCACTGATTAACTTTCCTCGATATCCGCATGTACACAATCAAGAAGGAACATGAGAGGGTGTCCCTATGCGGATGGACCCATATCCACATGCATCATGGACAAATCACGTGCTGCACGGACAACTCACGAGTTACTAATATCAACTGCACGGACAACTCACATGCTGCACGAACAACTTACGTGTTGCACGGACAACTCACGTGCCAATAATATAATATATGGATCCATACAGACTACTCATATGCTTCATGGACAACTCACGTGCCAATAATATCAATTGCACCGACAACTCACGTGCCAATAATCATAATACATCCGGTGTGGTCACAAGCTCAATATCACAATCTGCCCGCCGTAGTTACAGGCTACCAGTTTAGATCATATCAATGGATATCAAGTTTCATACTCCAGGACTAGTGTAAATAACATTTTAATGTGTATGCATATTCAAAGTGAGCTATCATAGCTCAATCCGGAAAATACATCACAAAAGTAGCAATTATCAGGTTCAATTAGGAGAGTAACCTCAGTGTAGCCTCACATATAGTTCAAATAACACACAAAAAAAGGTATAAATAGGAGTAACATCATAGGATGAAGCTTAGCAATCAAATCAAGGCATATCATAGCCTAAGCATTACCCCGAGCATGAATAATACACAGTGCACGCACATGGGCTCAGTCCCACACATGTGCACCAGCCATAGCACATAGCTATCACAAATAACTCAGGCAACTAGTGTTTCAACCAAGTTTAGGTAAGATACTTACCTCAAGCAAGCCGAATCAATCCTCTAATAAGCCCTTCCGCGTGAATCAACCTCTAAATGGCTCGAATCTAGCCAAAATAACTTAATATTATTAATAAAAGCCATAGGAAATGATTTCAAATGATAAAGCTAAGATCTTTAACCAAAATCAAAAAGTCAACCCCGGGCTCGCACCCTGATACCGAACAAAACTCACAAATTTCAAACACACATTCCGATACAAGTCCAAATATGTATTTCATCCAATTCCAACCTCAAATCATCAAATCTCACTCTCCAAAATTATAGTCCTAAACCCCCAAATCCCACCTTAAATTCATGAAAATTAGTGGTAATAATCTATGGGTAATCAATATCTAAAACTAAAATCTAGTAAGGATCACTTACCCTTTCAATTGTGATGAAAAGCCCTTCAAATATCGCCCCCAACTAGCTCCACAAATCCAAAAATGAGAAAAAGGCCAAACCATTCAATATATCTATTTAGCCCAGCAATCTCACACCTGCGGTCACTTAACCGCTTCTTCGGTTCCGTTTCTGCGGAAGAAGGGCCGCATCTGCGATCCCCTCCAAGCACCCGACCTTCCGCTTCTGCGTATCGCCTTACGGACCTGTGAGTCCTCTTCTGTGGACTTTTACCACACATACACAAGCGCATTTGTGCTCCTGCATCCACATTTGCGGGCTTCCTCTACCATACACAACATTCGCACCTGCACAACACTGGCCGCACCTACGGCTCCACATCTACAGCCAAACCCACCGCAGATGCGAAAACACCAGAAGCCAAAATCTTCAACAACATAACCAAGTTCAAAAATGGTCTGAACTCAATCCGAAATAAACCTGAGGCCTTCAGGACCCCGTCCAATCACACCAACCAATCCTAAAGCATAATACAAACTTATTCGAGGTCTCAAATCACATGAAACAACATCAAAATCATGAATCGTACCCCAATTCAAGCCTAATGAACTAATAAACTTTCAACTGCCAAAACACATGCTGAACCATATCAAATCAACTCCGAATGACCTCAAATTTTGCATGCAAGCCCCAATTGACACAACAGACCTATTCCCACTCCCGAAATCAAAGTTCTAACCCGATATAAAAAAAAGTCAACTCTCAATCAAACCTATCAACCTTCCAAACTTTTAACTCCAACATTCGCTAAAAAGTACCAACCCACCATACGGACCTCTAAATCCATATTCAGGCATAATTTTAATTCCAAAACCACTATACGAAACTATTGGAACCATCAAAATTCCATTCCGAACTCGTCTACACAAAAGTCAAACCTCGGTCAACTCTTACAACTTAAGCTTCCAACCTTGGGATTAAGTATCCCAATTCACTCCAAAAGTTTCTCGAAACCAAACCGACCACCCCGGAATGACACGTAATTACAATTACACATAAGTGAGGCATCAAATAGGGAAAACGTGGCTACAATACACAAAATGATTGGTCGGATCATTACAGTTTAAGTTTCAATAGATAGCGAGAACATAATGCTACTGTAAATAGATTTCATCCTATCTATCTAAGTTTTGATGGTCGAACTATCAAATAACTATAATAGTGGAAAATATTATTTTAGTGAAATAATTGAGATGCCTACAAGTTAACCCGACCATATTATAATTAAAATCTTCAAATATTTTGGCCACCCATGTCTTCTTTGTTGCTTTGTTCACATGCTAAATCAACCACCCCCTCCCTTTCTATCCCCTTCTTCCCCTTCCCACGTAACTCCCCAAAATAAAAGTATAAACAAACACACTTCAAATATAACCAAATAACCAAATAAGATTACAAATAAATAATCCTAATACAATGAACTATACTAGGCATAATAAATTTGACATTGTATCAAGGAACAGGTTCTCTAATCTGGTTCTTTTGTACATTCTAACCTTCAATATGAACTTCAGAATTTTGAACTCGTTTTTTCTTACTTTTCTCTTGATTTACTCTGCAGAAATAATGGAAGTGATTTTCTATAGTGAAGTAAACTTGAACTATATGTAGGTAATACGTTAGTAGCACAAAGAGTCTAAATTATAAAGAAAACAAATAATAAGAGACCTGCTTCATAAAGAACTTACCATATATGACCATATAATTTTTCTTATTTGTTTTCAATTCTAATTATAACTCTTCTCAAACTTATTTAATTTCCACTAATTTCATGTAGAATATATCCCTTAAATATCTCTTAACCTTAAAGAATGAAGGAAGTATATGAAAATTATATTTCTTCCCTTAAAAGGACTCCAATTATGATTCTACTTTCTCAAAAACTTGGTCTATGAATCAACAATTATGATTTACCGAGATTCTCTATTATATGGGCAGCTACTAGGTAATTTATTATGAAATAAAATAATATTTCATGCAAAAGTGAATCCTACTTCCGCTAGGATTAAGTGTCAGTACTCTGCAAGACCAACCCGACAGGACCATGTCCTTCACCCGGTCCTCCGACCAACCCAATATATCTACCATTGTCACGACACAAAACTCGACATGTTGTGATGACACCTATCATGGTACTAAGCTAGCCGACATCTCAGACATACCAACATTTTCAAATTTCAAATATACAAAAATAGGTTTAGATAAGTAAGAATCTCATAAAAACTGGATGTAAACACCGTAACATAGTACAAAAATTCTCCCAAACAATCCGGGTGTCAGAGAGTACTTGAGCATCTACATAATAACACGGTATAACCAATGGAACACTGTCTATGAAAGTAGAACGGTATAAACAAGGCTAAAAGATAAAGGAGGAGAGTCAAGGTCTGCGGACGCCAAGGCAGCTACCTCGATAATCTCTGAATTGATGAAACAGGAGGAATCAACAACCACCGTGCCCAGAAATACCTGGATTTGCACACAAAATACAGGGTGTAGCGTGAGTACAACCAACTCAATAAGTAACAAGTCTAACCTTTGGACTGAAAGTAGTGATGAGCTCAAACAATGCAATAAAAGTACAGATTTTAACAATACAGAAAAAACGTACACATGCTTCCAAGTTCAACAGTTAAGTTCAACACAGATAAAATATGCCAAGTGAGACTGATAAGAGGAATATGACATCTCTATATCTACATGCCAATAATAATATCGTATGTGATGCAACATAGTAAAACCACAAGCACTCACACTCTCATAGCACTCGATCTAATTGTCCCAAATCTCACTTGTCAGACTATGTCACTTAGCTCTGTACGATACCTGTTGCGGCGCACATCCCGATCCACACATAGCCCTAAAGCCTATTGCGGCGAACAACCCGATCCATATATATATATAGCCATAAGTCTTGCTGTGGTGTGCAACCCGACCCACATATATAGCCATAAGGCTTGTTGCGATGTGCAACCCGATCAACATATATATAGCCATAAGGCTAGATGCTGCGTGAAACCCGATATATATATATATATATATATATATATATATATATATATATATATATATATATATATATATATATATATATATATATATATATATATATATATATATATATATATATATATGCTTGTTGCGGTGTGCAACCCAATCCATATATATATAAATATCACTCACAACACGGTACTCAGTCATCACTATTTTAAGTCTCCCGGGCTCACAAATCGCATGCCAACTTACGCGTTCACGATGAACAAAAGTGTGTGACCTAGCTTCTGCCTCATTTACTCTTCGCAAACGCGGCCTTAGCCACGCGTTCGCGATTCACGGGTTCACTCTACTACGTGATTGCAACCCTCAACTCGTGAATGCGTAGAACAAAAACCTCAGCTGCCCAATTAAGCCTATGCGATCTCGGACCTGTCCATGCGATCGCGTATAAGGAAACCAGACATGTGCACCAGAAAAACTTCAGCAATCTCCCAAGTCCAAAATTTGATCCATTAACCATCCGAACTCCACTCGAGGCCCCCGAGACCTCAACCAAACACACCAACAAGTCCTAAAACACGATACGAACTTAGTCAAGCCCTCAAATCACATCAAACAACATCAAAAACACGAATCGCTCCCCAATTCAAGCCTAATGAAAACTAATGAATTCCAACTTCTACAATCAATGTCGAAACCTATAAAATCAAGTCCGATTGACCTACTCCAACTCCTGGAACCAAAATTCGAGTTCAATAACCACAAAGTCAACTCTCAGTCAAACTTTTCAATTTCTAAAACCTCTAATTTTTCGACCTTCACCATTTCAAGACTAAATCAACTACGGACCTCCAAATCACTATCCGAACACACTCCTAAGTCTGAAATCACCCAACTGAGCTATCAAAACCATCAAAACTCCATTCCGGGGCCATTTACACATAAGTTAATATCTGGTCAACCTTTTTAACTTAAGCTTCCAATCTTGAGACTAACTATCTCAACTCATTTCGAAATATACCCGGAACCAAACCAACTACTTCGGCAAGTCACATAAGAACAATTAATCATAAAATGGGCAGTGAATGGGGGTACGGGGCAACAACACTCAAAACGACTGGCCGGGTCATTACATCCTCCCCTTCTTAAACAAATGTTAATCCTCAAACGGGTCTAGAAACATACCTGGAGTCTCAAATAGGCATGGATATCAGCTCTGCATCTCCCACTCGATCTCCCAAGTATCCTCCTCAATTGGCTGACCTCTCCACTGCACCTTCACTGAAGCTATGTCTTTTAACCTCAACTTTCGAACCTGCCGATCCAAAATGGCCACCGGCTCCACATCATACGTCAAATCACTATCCAACTGAACTGTGCTAAAATCCAAAATATGAGACGTATCGCCGACATACTTTCATAGCACAGAAACATAAAATACTAGATGAATACTCTACAGACTATGCGGTAAGGCAAGCTTGTAAGCTATCTCTCCAATCCTCCGAAGCACCTCAAACGACCTAATATACCGAGGGCTCAACTTGCCCTTCTTCCCGAACCTCGTAACACCCTTCATGGGTGAAACCTTGAGTAATACCTTCTCCCCAACCCCATGTATGCAACATTACGTACCTTCTGATCGGCGTAACTCTTCTGTCTAGACTGCGTCGTGCGAAGCCTATCCTGAATCAATTTAACCTTGTCCAAAGCATCTTGAACTAAGTCAATACCCAATAGTCTAGCCTCAACCGGCTCAAACTAACCCACTGGAGACCGACACTGTCTCCCATACAAAGCCTCAAATAGAGCCATCTGAATGCTCGATTGATAGCTCTTATTGCAGGCAAACTCTGCGAGCGACGGAAACTGATCCTAAGAACCCCCAAAATCTATGACGCAAGCGCGTAGCATATCCTCCAATATCTGAATAGTGCACATGGACTACCCGTCCATCTTAGGGTGAAATGTTGTACTCAACTCAACCTGTGTGCCCAACTCTCATTGCACTGCTCTCTAAAACTGTGATGTAAACTGTGTGCCCCGATTTGAAATGATGGACACCGACACACCGTGAAGGAGAACAATCTCGAGGATGTAAATCTCAGCCAACCGCTCCGAAGAATAAGTAGCCCCAACTGGAATGAAATGCGTGGACTTGGTCAATTGATCCACAATCACACAAATAGCATCAAACTTCCTCGAAGTCAGTGGGAGCCCAACTACAAAATCCATGGTGATACGCTCCTATTTCCACTCCGGAATCTCAAGCCTCTGAGGTAATCTGCCCGGTCTCTGATGTTCGTACTTCACCCGCTGACAATTTGGGCATCGAGCTACAAACCCCACTATATCTTTCTTCATCCTCCTCCACTAATAGTGATTCCTCAAGTCCTGATACATATTTGTGGCACCCAAATGAATGGAATACCACAAACTGTGGTCCTCCTCAAGAATCAACTCACGTAACCCATCTACATTAGGCACACAAATTCGGCCATGCATCCTCAACACGCTATCATCCCCAATAGTAACATCCATGGCATCACCGTGCTGAACCGTGTCCTTAAGGACAAGCAAATGGGGATCATGATACTGGCACTCTCTGATGCGATCATATAATGAAGACCGAGAAATCACACAAGCTAGAACCCGTTTGGGTTCCGAAACATCTAATCTCATGAACTAGTTGGCCAAGGCCTGAACATCAACTACAAGCGGTCTCTCGCCAACCGGAATAAATGCAAGGCAACCCATACTCATCGCGTTTCTACTCAAGGAATCGGCCACCACATTGGCCTTCCTGGGGTGATACAAAATGATAATAGCATAGTCCTTTAGCATCTCCAACCATCTCCGCTGCCTAAAATATAGATCCTTTTGTTTGAACAAGTGCTGGAAACTTCGATGATCTATAAATACCTCGCAAGACACACCATAGCGATAATTCCTCCAAATATTCAATGCATGAACGATGGCTGCCAACTCCAAATCATGAACAAGGTAGTTCTTCTCATGAGGCTTCAACTAACGCGAAGTATAAGAAATTACTCTACCATTCTGCATCAAGACACACCTGATAACGATCCAAGAAGCATCACAATACAGTGTATAAGAGCCCGATGATGAAGGCAAAACTAGAATTGGAGTTGTGCTCAAGGCAGTTTTGAGCTTCTGAAAGCTCTCGTCACACTCATCCGACCACCTAAAAAAGAGTGCCCTTATGGGTCAATTTGGTTGAAAGTGCTGCTATAGACAAGAAACCTCCATGAAGAGATGATAATAACCGACTAAGCCTAGAAAACTCTGAATCGCAGTAGCTGAGGATAGTCTGGCCAACTCTGAACTGCCTCTATCTTCTTTGGATCCACCTTAATCTCCTCAATGGACATCACATTCCCGAAGAACGCTACCAAAGTAAGCCAAAACTCACACTTGAATAACTTGGCATAAAGTTTCTCTTCCCTCAGCCGTTATAATACAATCCTTAAATGATGGTCATGCTCCTCCTGGATACGTGAGTACATCAGGATATCATCAATGAATATTATGACAAACGAGTCGAGATATTGTTGAAATGCACTATTCATCAATTTATGAATGATGCTGGGGTATTATTCAGCCAAAAAGACATCACAAGGAACTCATAGTGAACATAACGGGTCCTGAATGTCATCTTCAGAATATTTGAGTCCCGAATCTTTAACTGGTGATACCCAGACATCAAATCAATCTTAGAGAACACTCTTGCTCCTTTAAGTTGGTCAAATAGATCATCAATGTGCGGTAAAGGATACTCGTTCTTGATTGTAACTTTGTTCAACTTCCTATAGTCGATGCACATCTGCATAGTACCATCCTTCTTCTTCATAAATAGAACTGGTGCACCCCAAGGCGACACACTAGGCCTAAAAAACCCCTTATCAAGAAGCTACTGAAGTCGCTCTTTCAATTCCTTTAAATCAGCTGGTGCCATACAATATGGAGGAAGAGAAATGGGTTGAGTGCTCGACACCAATTCAATACCAAAGTCAATGTCCCTGTCAGGTGGCATGCCCGGCAGGTCTACAAGAAACACATCGAAATAGTCTCGCACCATCGGAAAAGAACCAATAGAAGGAGTATATGCACCAACATCTCTCACAGAGGCCAAGTATGAAAAACATCACTTCCCAACCATTCGTTGGGCCTTCAAATAAGAAATCAACTTGCTCGGGACATAATCTAGAGAACCTCTCCACTCGATTCTTAGCAACCCCGACATCGCCAACGTCATGGTCTTAGCGTGACAATCCACAATAGCATGACATGGAGACAACCCATCCATACCCAAAATCACGTCAAAATCAACCATACTAAGCAACAATAGATGAACTCTAGTCTCTAATCCTCCAATAGTCACAACACACGATCGATACACACGGTCCACAACAATGTATTGCCCACCCGCGTAGATACATGAACAGATAAAACTAAGGACTCATAGACCTTATCCAGATAACGAGAAAAAAATGAGGATACATACAAATAACTGGAACCAGGGTCAAATAATATAGAAACATCCATGTGGCATACTGGAACAATACATGTGATCACTGTGTTTAAAGCAACGGCCTCTGGCCTGGCAGGAATAGCATAGAATTGATCCTGACCACCACCTGATCGGTCTCCCCCTCTAGGGAGACCTCTAGCTACCTGAGCCCCACCCCGAGCTAGCTGCGCGGGTGGTGAAGCCACTGGTGCAGGAGTTAAAGTTTGACCCCTCTGCTGAACTGGACCTCCCAAGAGGTAGGGAGAATGCCTCCTGATATGACCAAGCTCCCCCACACTCATAGCAACCCCTATCCGACAATGGTGGTGGGGAATGGATCAGACCCCGAAAACCAGAATAACCGCTAGAAGAACCTGGTGCAGATGAACCCTGAACTGAAGGAGCACGGGATGAACTCCGAGATGGGAGAGCACTGAGAGATGACTGGCTCAGTCAATAAATGTATGAACCATGGCTAGCTGATGCACCATGATGAACTGGACGAGCCACCTGAGCAGGCCTATAAGGACAACCCCTGCTAGGGGGAATGCCCCTAAAAGAAATACCACTGAAACTACCCGAAGCACGAGGCCTCTTGGCCTCCATCTCCTAATGCTCCTGACTACGGACCATCGCTAGCCGCCGAGCAATATCAACTACCTCGTCGAATGTAGAACTTGATACACTCTACCGAGTCATAACAAAATGCAACTGATAGGTGAGGCCATCAATGAACTTCTTAATCCTCTCCCTCTCAGTGGAAGCCAACCAAACTGCGTGACGAGCCAATTCTGAAAATCTCATCTCATACTAGGTCACAGACATGTCCTCCTGATGCAGCTGCTCAAACTGCATGCGCAGCTCCTCCCTGAGGGTCTATGGTACAAACTTCTCCAATAAGAGAATGGAGAACTCATGCCATGAAAGTATTGCTGCACCGACTGGCCTACGCCTCTCATAGGCCTCCCACCATCTGAAGGCAGCCTATGATAGCTTAAATGTAGTAAAGGGGACTCTACTAATCTCCAGAATACCCACCGTGCGAAGAATCTACTGGCACCTATCCAAGAAGTCCTAGGCATACTCTTACATAGCCCCACTGAATGACGGAGGCTTGAGCGTCTCAAATCTCTCTAGTCTCTTCTGCTCCTCATCACTCATAACAGGATAGACCTAGGCCTGAGCAACTGCAACCGGCTGGGCTGGTAGTAGCCCCGGTATCTGAAGTCCCTACACTACCTGCTTCGGAGTACGAGCGGTGGGAGTCAGAGTGCCTCCCCTGGCCTAAGAAATGGTTGTTGCACCCTGAACTGAAATCGCCTGAGCAAGGCTAGTGCAAACAGTCAATATCTGGGCCAGAGGCTCTTGAAGGCCTTGAATCACAATAGGCACAGCTGGTGCCTGAGCTGGTCCCAACGACTCAGCCACATCTTGAACCTACTCCTATACTGAAGCGACTGGTGGATCTTTAGGTGCTACTCTAGCTGCTGTATGAGATGCATCTCGGCCCCTACCGCGACCCCGGCCTCTCGTAGCCCTAGCTGGTGGTACTAGTAGTTGTTCGTCTGGCCCGGTAGCACGTGTCATCACCATCTATGAGAGAATAGAGTAACGAAAACTTAGTTCTCAGAATCAACAAATTCGCATGACAAGAAAACAAGAATGTAGAGTTTTCCTAAGGGTTTGGCAGCCTCTCGAAGGTAAGTACAAACATCTCTGTACTGATCCGCAAGACTCTACTAAACCTACTCAAAACTCATGAGAACTATGTAATCTAGGCTCTGATACCAACTTTTCACGACCCAAAACTTGACATGTCGTGATAATGCCTATCATGGTACTAGGCAAGCTGACATCTCACACATACCAACGTTTTTAAATTTCAAATATACAAAAATTGGTTTAGATAAGTAAGAATCTCATAACAATTTGATGTAAACAACGTAACTCAGTACAAAAATTCTCCCAAAAGACCCGGGTATCACGAAGTACATAAGAATATACATAATAACACGGTATAACCAATGGAACACTGTCTAGGAAAGTAGACCAGTATACACAAGGATAAAAGATAAAGGAGGAGAGCCAGGGTCTGCGGATGCAAAGGCAGCTACCTCGATGATCTCCGAACTTGGATCTGCACACGAAATGCAGGGTGTAGAGTGAGTACAACCTACTTAATTAGTAACAAGTCTAACCTGTGGACTTAAAGTAATGATGAGCTCAAACAATGTAATAAAAGTACAGAGTTTAACAATACAGAAAAAAAGTAGACATGCTTCCAGGTTCAACAGTTTAGTTCAAAAATTGATAAAATATACCAAGTGAGACTGATAAGAAGAATATGACATCTCTATATCTACATGCCAATATGAATATCGTATGTGATGCAACACAGTAAAACCCCAAGTACTCACACTTTCGGAGCACTCGATCTGACTATCTCAATTCTCGCTCGTCACACTTAGTCACACAGTACTGTACGATACCTTTTGCAGTGCGTAGCACGACAAACATATATATAGCCATAAGTCTTGTTGCGGCATGCAACCCGATCCACATTTATAGCCATAACGCTTGTTGCAGTGTGCAACCTGATCCATATATATATATATATATATATATATATATATATATATATATATATATATATATATATATATATATGTATGTATAAGGCTTGTTTCGGTGTGCAACCCGATCCAGATATATATAATATCACTCGTAGCACGAGACTGAGGCTCCCAACCTAGTCATCAATCTCTTCGGTGTCTCGGGCTCACAAATCTCATGCAAACTAGCCCAAACAATGATAAATGGCACACCAATATTGGTAACAGAGACTGAGATATGATATGCAAATAATGGATGTGATTGAGTACAAAATTGCCTTCTAAGCAAATAATTTAACAGTAGAAATGACTACAATGGTTCTCAACAAGATAAATATATACCCTAACATATGCTCTAACATGAATCGGTAGCTCAATTTCTCTAACACATAAAGATCACATGAATGGCTAAAGGTCTGATGACTACACAGTACCACCAAGTCAATCGGATCATAGTTTCTATGGTGCACGCCCACATGCACGTCACCCAGCATGTGCGTCACCTCAACACCAATAACATATCACATAATTCAGGGATTTGTACCCTCAGTACCAAGTTTAGAAATGTTACTTGCCTCAAACCGTACAAATCTCTACTCCAACAACCCCTTGCATCACGAAACGGGCTCTGAATGCCTCGAATCTAGCCACAAACAATTCAATACAATCAACTCAAGCTATAGGAATCAATTCCATATGAAAATGCTAAGTTCTAAATCAAAAGTCAAAAGGTCAACCCTAGGGCCCACGTATCAGAATCCGATAAAAGTTACAAAATCCAAATACCCATTTAATCATGAGTCCAACCATACCAAAATTACTCAAATCTGATACCAAAACCCCGCTAAAAATCCCAAAATTCAGCCTAAGAAGTTTCAACCAAATTTCCCCAAAGTTTCGACCCAAATCAATAATTAAATGATGAAATCAAAGATATATCATGGAATTTAACCAAAACTAAGTAAGAATCACTTACCCCAATGACTACCTTGAAAATCTCTCCCATAATCGCCTCAATCCGAGCTCACAAAACCAAATTTTCTAAAATGACTCAAACCCTTGTTTTTTAAATATTTAAGTTTTGCCCAGAAGTCCTTAATCGCGATCGCGGAAAATGCTTCGCGATAGCGAAGCACAACTTTGCTACTCCATGAATTAACCTTATGCAAACGCAAAAACCTCCATGCGAACACGATGCACTAGCACTCAAACTTACGCAATTGCGAACGACTTCACGCGTTCGTGATGAACAAAAATGCGTGACCCAACTTCTGCCTCATTTACTCTACGCGAATGTGACCTTAGCCACACGTTCGCAATTCACTGCTTCATTCAACTACGCGATCACATCCCTCAACTCGCGAACACGTAGAACAAAAACTTCAGCTGCCCAATTAAGCCTACGTGATCACGGACCTGTCCACACGATCGCGTATAAGGAAACCAGACTTATGCACCAGAAAAACTTCAGCAATCTCCCAGGTCCAAAATTTGATCTGTTAACCATTCGAACTCCACTCGAGTCCCCCATAACCTCAACCAAACACACCAACAAGTCCTAAAATACAATACGAACTTAGTCGAGCCCTCAAATCACATCAAATAATGTCAAAAACATGAATCACACCCAAATTCAAGCATAATGAAAACTAAGGAATTCCAACTTCTACAATCAATGCTGAAACCTATCAAATCAAGTCCGGTTGACCTCAAATTTTGCACACAAATCATAAATGACACAATGGACCTACTCCAACTCCTAAAACTAAAATCCAAGCCCGATAACCACAAAGTCAACTCTCGGTCGAACTTCTCAATTTCCAAAATCTCTAATTTTCCAACTTTCGTCATTTCAAGCCTATATCAACTACGAACCTCCAAATCACTATCCGAAGACAATCCTAAGTCCGAAATTACCCAATGGAGCTATCGGGACCATCAAAACTCTATTTTGGAATCATTTACACATAAGCTAACATCTGATCAACCTTTTCAAGTTAAGCTTTCAACCTTGAGACTAAGTGTTTCATCTCATACCAAAACATCTTCGAAACCGAACCAACTACTTTGGCAAGTCACATAACAACAATTAAGCATAAAATAAGCAGTAAATGGGGGAACAAGGCTAAAATACTTAAAACTACTGGTCGAGTCTTTACAACCATATTTGTTAATTATCAAAATTAAAATTCACCAATTTTCAATAATATTTCCCTTTTTGTTGATGACAAACAAATGTACACAAATCTCCCCATATAATCCATGCATGAATTTTTAGTTTAAAATATAACAATCCAAACAATCCACACACAAAACATAAGAACATGATTATATGAAATTAGGCTAAACCAGGTTTTTTGTACCACTTTGTGCACATTTCAATATTCTCCCTTTTAGCATCATCGAATATATAAATATCTAACAGTATACCAAACATGTAGCAAGAATGTAATATCAATCCTATTGCCGTTGGGGCTACACAACAAACAAGCATATTAAATTCACTCAAGAACATCAATCTAAGGATGTTATCCATCAAAAAAATAGTGAAACCAAAACAGAAGGAATTACATAAAGCAAAAAACCAATTACAATATAACAATTAAGAACTACAACATCACAGTAGAACTAAGAAGCATAACTGTTCAACAAAAGACCACGGGATCAAAAGGGAATTGAACTTATTTCATAGGATTTCTCCTTTCTCAACTTGTCACGCTGCAATACTACGTGACTGACACCCGACACACTATCAAACTAGGATGGACCAACCCATACCATCTATATGCCTAACAGATATATACGAAAATCTTTTTTGAAAACATAATTATTTTACATAGTTAAAACCATACGTGAAACATAATCTTTAAATCCACCATTTTTAATAAATTGAGAATATATACGGATACCAATATTTTTCTTATATCGTGTTGTATGAATAACCATCAATTACAACTCCAAAAGAATACTAGTAGTCTATGGAATATCTAAGATATGAGAATAAAATAAACACTTTGGACAACCCCAACCAAAAGAAAGTAAGATCAACATGACAGCTTGTCACGGCCCAATTTCACTATCAGCCATGATGGAGCCCAAACGCTACTGTTAGGCAAGCCAATGAAGAACCATTAACACAATCAACTGTTCATAACACTTTAAAGTCAGGAATTTTAATAATAAAGAAGAGTTAAGTCTAGAAATGATGGTAAAATATTTTTCGTTCTTACTAAGTCACGAAGTATGAACAAAATATAAAGCAGAATGATAAAAATATTAGGTACAACCATGAACATCTACTAAAAATTCTCAAAACTCGATGTCACAAGTGCATGAGCATCTAGTATAATATACAAAATTGCTATAATTACTGTTTAGAATGAAGTAGTCAGAATAACATAAAAATAGGGGGAAGGAGACTTCGGGTGTTGTGGGTCGAATCATAGGAAGAAACTCACCACTATGTTTCCGGCTGATGCGGCCACGCGCCTGAGTGACCCCCTAATGTACCTGTCACAGTACCTACACAATTAGTATAAAAGTGTAGTATTAGTATGTAAATTAATGCATATCCAGTAAGTATCAAGTCTAACCGCAAAGAAGTAGTGACTAGGGATCGACATCGATACTTTCTAATAGTCCAATAATAAAGTACATAAAAGTAGACAGGTATGAAACACAATAAATAGCAATGAAAAAAATAAATATAAATAACATGATTCTTAACGTAAGAATAATTACGAAATCATTAAATACCATAAACGTCCTCGAAGGAAATAAAGATAACCAATATCAAATACAATATAAAATCTCAAGTCAGGAAAACTCATATGTACGCGGACTACCCATCGAATATTACGCATGGCCTTCCGAGACGAACGGCCCGATCCCGTAAGAATAGTATTTACACAATACTACTAACATCGTACGACTCGATCCATAGATGCATCTCATAATACTACTGAGGCAACGGTCCACTCATATAATAATATTTTATAACACTGTCGAGGCGAACGGCCCGATCCAATAGGAATAGAGAAACTTTGCCACCCGCGAATATACGTGCGAGTCAAGAAGACATGGAACTACCGATCACATAAGCACAACACGGGGATAAAAATGCAAGAGAAAATATAATTATTACCGACAATCAAATATTTCACCAAAACTCAAAGTAGAGAGGCTCGGTTAATACGTAAATTCTAGTCTCAATTTCAATTATGAATTCAAATAATCAAACATGCAAGTTTAATTCAAGTAGTACAGTTAAGACATGATGTAGGTCTAAGTCTACCCGAACATAATAATAAATCTAGCTTATGCAAGGACGCTTGTCACCACGTATGTATGTAGCACCCATAACATGTAGCATGCAACAAATAAAATACCTACGGGGATAATTCTCCATTACATGATTAGGCAAGAGACTTACCTTGCTTTCAAGTTCACTACTCGGCTCCCACACCTCTTTAACAGGACAAATTGACATCAAGCAACTCGAAACTAGTCAGAACGACGTACATACAAATTAATATATGCTGAAGAACTCATAATTTGACTATTAGTATCAATTCCCAACCCCACTCGAAAAGTCAACAAATGTCAACCCCAGGCCCACACGCCCAAAATCTGAAAATATTTGAAGATAAATATTACCCATGGCATCACGAACTCAAATATATAATTTATATCCAATTCCATATTTAATTGCATGGTCAAATCTCATTTTTATCAATTCTAGGCTTTCCAACCAAAACCCTAAAACTCTACTAATTTTTATGTTAAAATCCTCACATAATACATGTATTTAACTCACAATAGGTAGAAATCACTCACCTAATGACACTGGATGAAAATGGTCCTTCAAAGAGCTCCCAAATCACCCAATTCAAGAGAAATAGGGTGAAATGAGCCTAAGCTCCGCATTAAAACTTACATTCTGTCAAGGTATTACCTTTCAAGATCGCGGTCCAAAGCATCATGGCCGCAAAGCATGAACATGCTTCTGCCCAAAACTTCCTGTGAGCATCTAATTTTTGCCCTAATAAAAAATTACTCCTAAACAATCCAAAAAATAGCTTTAATTATTTTTCTATATTTTTACTTAGTTTGCTTTGTACGTATTCATGTTTGATGCATTTTTAAGTTGCATTTTAAATCCTAAAGAAAATACAAAAATATTTTGAATTTTTACATTTTTTTAAGTTTTAATTGCATAATCAATTGTATTTGTAAAACACTAAAATACCAAAAAATACATTAGTAACTCTACATGCATTTTTAGGCTAGTTAATTAATTATGTCATTGGTCAATTAATGAGTAAAATATATATAATAGTTTAGCCACACAAATTGGTTTAGTCAAGCCCACCCCTTTAGAAGCCCAATTTGCATGACCCACCTGGCCCAACCGGATCCCCCCTCTCTTTAAAACACCCATTTTCCCAAACTCTAAAAGAGAGAAGAGACCAAATTAGACCTCTCCCCTGGAGAAAAACCAAAAACGGCACCTCCCCCCTTCAGATCTTCACTCCATCTTCTTTCTCTCAAAATTAAAAAGACATACTCACACACAGCCGCATAGACACAGATAGAAACAGAGGGAGAGAGAACTCATCTGGACATTAAAACCGGAAAAAGAGGTCCAAGAATCTTTTCGAGAAAATTAAGAAGAATTTCCAACAATGTCATTGACCTAAAGTCAGTAAACTCCAGGAATCAAAAAGCTAAGCTGACAAAATGTGGGGAACGAATCGGAATATGAATTCGGGTTCGGTTTCTTCCTTTCCTCAAATCGTCCTCAGTTCAATGGGAATCGATTGAGTTGAGATCTCAATTTGGTCGATATTTCATTTCTGCTGCTAGAAGTGGTTTTGGTCGCATTTGTTGTTCGTTGCTGTTTCAAGTAGTTGTAGTTGTTTCTTATTTCTGTCTATTTCTTCTCAAAAACCAGAGATTTATTTTTCATTTGTCTGCTTTGCTGCAACCAGGTATTGAATCATGACTGCAAGCCTTTGGATCTGTCTAAGTATTGAGCTCATTTATTTTGTAATAAAATATGGATTGGTGCATTAACATGTG
Organism: Nicotiana tabacum; assembly: GCF_000715075.1. Classification (NCBI taxonomy): domain Eukaryota; kingdom Viridiplantae; phylum Streptophyta; class Magnoliopsida; order Solanales; family Solanaceae; genus Nicotiana; species Nicotiana tabacum. The sequence goes on from NC_134098.1 coordinate 12,210,672, forward strand.
TTTGATTTTCTCCATGACTATATTTGTTTGGCTTGAATCATGATCAATAGGTTCTGTTCCTAGAGTAATGAATTAATTGCGTGCTTAGTTTACAGTAGTACAATTGCTCTAGCTATTCGATTTCCTGCTTGTTAACAGTATATATAATGGAGAATGGAATTGGAAGTGGCCTACTACTGAAATTTTGCTCATTTCTTCTTTGCTGTAAATGTTAGCTAAAAATGAATGAATAAGTTAGATACATTAAAACAAAAGGCACGAGGGGTATAAGTCCATTAGTTGATATTTAGTTTGTTGTACTGTTGTTTGATTTGAAAGAATAACATACCAGTTAATAAAGTTGGTTGTGAGGTAAGAATCGAGAGTCAATCTTTGTAATGAAGCAATATTAATAACGTTAAAATTCGTTTATCATGTTTTCCTGTTTGAAATAATTCTTTGTTAAATTCATTTTCTCCTGAGGCATGTGAATCAATTTGGAAGGTTGTTTTGCGTATTCAAAAGCAATGAATCATCCTCATAAACCAGTAAATTGAAATGAGAAAACCATTTTCTGTTGGATAAAATCTTATGGAACATTGACATAGAATTTTGTGATTTTCTTGGATAGATTGTACGAATAATTTATTAGTAATGAATTCAGTTGTAACGTATTTGGTTATACTGGCATTTAGTAGTTAGGTCACACATCTTCCACAAACAATCCCATATCCATAACTCATTGCCTCACAACAACCTCAAATAACTTAGAAAAATAAATAACTTATAAACATCATAGTTTGCTTTAGGCGCGATCAATAATAAATCATCGTGACTGTGGGTACGGTTCCCGTAGCATGGTCACGATGTGTAATTCCCATTTCGGGTGCGCATTTCATGCGACTCGACCTTACAACTTCAAATAATAATAAAAGTTAACACGTTATAAATCGTGGGTGCGTTTCACGTGGCGCGATTCGCAATGTGTACAAAACAAATAAGTGCGCGACATCGCGGCTTGTTCAAATAAACTCCATAAATAATTAAAAGTGGTTAAAAAGCTAAAATGCACAATAGGTCTAAAATATGTAATCAGATAATTAAGCCAGGTATTAATTGTTAAGCGATCGTGCTAAAACCACGGAACTCGGGAGTGCCTCACACCTTTTCCCGGGTTAACGGAATTCCTTACCCGGTCTTCTATGTTCGCAGACCATAAATAAGAGTAAATTTTCTCGATTTGGGATTTAAAATAAATCGGTGACTTAGGACACCATAAATTATCCAAAGTGGCGACTCTGAAATAAATAAATAATCCCATTTCGATTCATGTCACTTAAATTGGAAAAACTCCATAATCCCTTCGGAAAAAAGGAGGTGTGACAGCTCTAGTGACTCTGCTGGGGAAAAGAACCCATAATCTTTGGTTCAGGGTTCAGAATTCGAGCTTAGAATAATTGTGATACTTGGTTTTGTTTATAATCTGATTTTTACGTGTTTGAGCCTAATGTGCTAAATGCCGCTTTTTACCGCTTTGATATTGTTTGAACTGTTTATAAACTGCTACGAAACCCTCCTTCTCTCTAAGTCTTCTAAATCTTCTGGGGAGCGTGCGCTTCGCGTGGCTTCTTTTCTGTTAGAGTCATATCCTAATTTTAGAACGAGATTCCGACAAGTTGCAAAGCCGGTGAAGCTTCTGTATTCCCGGTACGCTCCCTCCCCCCCCCCCCCCCCCGGCTCGAGTTGTCCGCTCGGGTAAGCTAGGTCTAGAACAATACACCCAGAATTTAAACTTAGAATAACACAGCCTCATGCTGGATCCCTAGTAGGTACGTTTGCTTCCATCGCGTGTATTTGACTTACGGGACTCAACACCGGGGTTGGGTCCGTCTAGGATAGGTGTACCCAAAATTAAAGGACCATCCCGATGCATTCTTTACGTGCTACTTGTGCATTAATTTGCTTGGCTTCTATGTTGACCGGCTTCTTGAGTTAGGAAAAAAAAACAACAACAATAGAAGAGAAAAACCAAAGAGTGAGGTAGGATAGAAAAATGCCTGGTTTTGACAATCCCGGTATTCAAAAAAAAACCCGTTACTCTGTCAAAATTTCAAGAATAAAGAGAGAAAAGCATTTCAAAACAAATCATATTTGTCTGTGCATCAAAATTGACCGAACTACGTGGGTTTGATTCTCACCGGATGTCAGATACGTAGGCAACTCTCATCGGGT